>NC_137443.1:40754051-46229051 GCF_964374335.1 Astatotilapia calliptera
ACATTTAGCTAAGAAATGCTTAACAGCTCAGAGGAAAATAAAAACTTGATAATTAAAGGGTTACGATGCTGACCTCTGATTATGAAGATGAAATCGTGCTTCACTGCCAGATATTTTTCCTCTCTAAAGAAATTGCAGGAAGTTTAGCTCTTGCAGTACTAATGCTGTATTGAAGGAGTTAAGCCATGAAGGGTGGACCTTGGCACTCATTCAGTGATTAAGATGAATGGTCACAAAAAGGGATTTCTGGCTTTTTATATGAACCTTTCCTGGGCTGCAAGACCACCGTGTTTCTTTCCCACATTTAGAACAGTCTAGAGATAGACACTGCAAGTTGTGTGTGGCCTTCACACCTGGACTTCAAAGCACAAGTTCCACACATAAGACATACTTTTCCTACTTATCTTACTCAGAAAGTCACGAACATTATGTGGAAGGAACTTCAAGCCGAGGTGTACGCTGTGCTGGTTTTCACTGCAATCTTCTCTTGGTTGTTTTTGTCTGTGTGTGTAATTGTCTTTATTTGGCTGTACTGTTGTGTGTTTGTTTTTAAGCGCCAGAAAAAAATGTAGTCGAATTGTTTTACTGTTTTGTATTGAAATAAAGCTTTTAACTGATCAATAAAACAGGGCTTACGAATTCTTTTTAAGGGACTTCAAAGGAGAAGAGGCTTCAGTGAAGAACACTTTAATTTCGTTTTATTCACCATTATGGAGAAATAAATGAAAATAACCATGCTAGAGATGGAGAAAACTCAAAGGAGCAAGGACACCGAGAATAGAAGATCTTGATATCATTGTTTGTCTCGTCTGTCCATTGCGCTGGCTGTCTTGGTTAATATTTCTCTGTTACAGCGGCTAACCTTGCAGGCAATCAATTGGTTTGGACCGAGGATTCATATTTCTCATCACCCCTCCATTTAACTGGATTCACTTGAAGACAAAGACCTCCCCGACTGAATTCAAACTCCTACACTCACAGCTAAACTCAGTCACACACACACACCTTCTAATATGTTTACCTCTCTTCACAGTTCTCACTCGCTTCTGAATTGATCCCATCTGAGCAGCCTTGGAAAACAGCATTGAGCTCTGCTAGCATTCATCTCCTCTTTCGTCTTCATCTCACTCTTTCTCTCTACTTTGCCTCTCTACCTCTCTGTTTTTTTTCTTTCCCTCCAACCTTGGATGCTTCTGAGAGCTGCTATTCTCAAGGGGGAGCTGTTGAATAGAACTTGCCTGGGAAGCTGCGGCACTTTGTGAAGTTTTTTAACCTTCTGGGAGTTTTCAAGGATTGTGGAGCTGAATGCAGTGCAGACACAGGTTGGGCTGATGCTCGGAGCCATTTGGTGTCATCCACTTCTTTAATGCGGCGCTTCTTTCCTGACCACAGCATTAAAACAAATGTTCAACAGTAAAGCACGACAAGTTTGTCAACCAACAGCCCGAGCCCACTTCTATCCCTCTGTTAAGGCTTATATTGTCGCACTTTAAAAATGGACCTTTACTGCTCTGCATGCAGTATTGGAGTGACATGTGTCTACTAGATGTGGGAATTACCAGACACGAGCAATACAATATCATTGTAATTTATGTCCCCAAAGTTAAACTTGTGAATATATCTATTTCTGATAATTCAGCAATACAACCAGCTGGCAACCAGCTGGCAGCCAGCTGAGTCGAGTTCCCTCGAGTTATGCTCATTGACAAAGACAAAGGAAATCTGTCTGCATTTATAAATTAGACAACAGTTATTTGCAAACCTTGACCAATCTCTCTGAGGGAGCTGCAGTCAGTTGCACATTGGACAAGGTGTGTGATGCCAGTATCTTCAGTTGAAAGAGTATTTGATGCATCAGGTTGAGAACACGTTGTTCATACACATAACAAGCTGCCATTTATACTCAGCTTCTGGCTGTTCACCTAATGTGAAGTCTGTGCAAACTGACAGAATTACTTTGACCTCTATGACGTCAGAGAACAGATTTACTCACAAAAATACTTCTTTGTCTGCAGTACTTTTCTTTTTTTTAACAACTCACTTGCCATCTGCGTTACTTACACAGAAAGTCCATGTGAAAAATACTCTTTTCCTCCACCTTCACTCTCTCTCCTCCTCCTCCTCTCCCCCAGCTGATATCTGATAGGAGTTCAAAGTTGCCTGTTTGATTCAGCACTGTCAGGATCTGATGGATGGCCCAGTATGGGGACAATAAAGGAGAATAATTACTGTTAAACACGGGAAATTAATACCCACCCACACACACACCCACACACACGCACACATGCAGGTTTAGAGGTTAAGAGCCATCCTTAAACCTGTCTTGATCTTACTCATGGCATCATTCTTATTTTCTATGAAAATTCTTATTAAAAACACTCCACCTCTCACCCTATTAACAGCTGGGATTGGCTCCAGGCCCCCCAACAACCCTGATAAGGATAATCGGAAGAGATGGATGGATGGATCTAAAAAAGTTCGGTTAGAATATAAACCTGAATATAACTTATTATATCTTCCTGTTCCAACATTTAACTCGCTATATATTTTCACAACTAACTTTAATAATTACATAAAAGCTGTTTCTCTCATTGTATAGTAAAACACTTATAACTTTCAGATCGTGGGCGTAATTTAATTATAAGGTAGGGGAACTGGGTGTTACAATTGCTTTGTAAACACACAGTGTGAAAGACCTGTTTAAGACAGACTGTATTCATAGCAGAAGTGGTGTTTGGAAAATATACTTACTTAACGTTTGAACACATAAAATGAGATTAATAATCAGAGCGTTTTCTTTATTCTCAGCTTTATGTTGGATAATGTGAGCTACTTAAAATATAAAGATGTCCAAATCTGTACACCTGACTGTCTGTGACAAACTAAATCTCCCAAGTGTGTTAGGACTAAAGCGGGAACACATTTGCTGAAATTAATCTCTACTTAATTATATTTCATCAGGCAATAACAAAGTTCAGAAGCAGAAGTCTTGACCTTGTCCCCATAAATGTCCAATAACAAACACGTATGCATGTGTCTGTAGTTTTGCCCCACCAGATACAGTCTGAATCAAAATCTATTTAAATTTAAAAAAATCTTATTTTGCATGGTTGGATCTTCACAAGGTTCCAAGTAGAGCTTCAACATCCAACAAGAAGAAATGGGAGTGAGACAAAACATTTATTTGAGGATGCAATTTACTGAAAAGAATGCTTAAACTGAAAGAGGCAGTTTTTAAGTTTAGGACCACATGCCTTTAAAAGGCCAAATCTGTGGAAAAATTTATTGTCATTTTCTGTCAGGTATTCACACTGTCATGATGTTCTGGTGGCAAAGGATTAGGGAACTTTCCGTTTTTAAACGTGGTCGAGTTGTTGAACTGCATAAGCAGGGTCTCTCGCAGCGCGCCATTGCACATCACATCTCATTGTGATGCAGGGTAATTTAACCAAATACCAGTGGGCCATATGTATATATCTGAGCCTATATATATAATTTTGACTCTGTGTAAATTCCAAAGTTAAAAAAATAAAATAAAATGTGCATCCAGTCGACTTTTTTAAGTCATTAAAGATGAGACCTGGTAAAAGAACAGTTCAAATAAATCATTAAAAGCCCCAAATTACCATGACATATCCCATGATGGTTGTAAACTTCTCACTCAAGCTGTATGTATGTGGATTTAAATGATCGGTTATTTTTGTATTTTCCCTACTTTACTCCTGTCCTGTATAACATCTCTTTTTCTTCCCCAGATTCAGGGTCTGAATTTAGTGACAGTGTATGGTGTAGACAGTCTATTGCATGGCCTTCTGCCAATTTACCAGTTAACCAAACCCTAACTTTGGAAGTGGGTAAAGTTGTGCTAGAAACTTTGTTTGTACACCAGAAACACCAAAATAGTGCTTGTTGTCCCTTTAAGTAGTCATACAATAGTTGTTTTCCAGGTTGCCCCAAGCTTAATCTTTGTGTAGAAATGTCATAGTTTTATTATCTGTAATGAAAACTGTTTGTTTGTAGCTTTTACAAAGTTCATAATTAAATCATTAGGCTAAACCATTGGTTAATGTTATTGCCCAGTCTAACAAAATACATGCATGCGTGCTTTTATATGCTGATTTCTGTCAGTGGGAGCTGAAGGATGAGCAGTGTCCATGTGTTCCCATGGTTTCTGTCTTGAGACAACAAGGCTGACACCACACACTTTGCAGTTTATCAGCCCATCGATTTCTAGTCAACATGAGCTGCTTGAAGTCAGAGCTTAGTAGTGTTGTTGCTTGATTCCGCACATACACACACACAGATCCCAGAGAGACCGAACTTGATCCCTGGCTCTACTGGCTTGTCAATCGTTTGTGGGATTGGCTTACAGATAATTGACAGTTGTTGGAGCTGATCCCAGTGCCAGGTAAAGAATGCTGGAAGAGCACGACAGGTGAGAGCTTGAGTGGGTGTGTAGTGTGAGTGTAAGTGAGGTCTTGGTACACTGCAGGGCTGTGTTATCTGATAAGAATCAATCGTAGAGGTTAAGAGTGTTTCCATGAATGAGTAAGAAGCACTCTTTAATCTATAGCATCGTCTTTTTGCTTGAAGAGCATCTGCACTGTTTGCCAAGAGCTTAAAGGAAGCATTTATACATTTCGGGAGTCATGCTGTTCCATGTTGTCATTAAGAATTAGACAAGAAAGGACTATCCTCCCCTAGGTTATCTGTGTAAACTGGATTTATAAAATATGTGTTGAGTTTAAGAGACCTATCAGCTGTTTTATGTATATGTGGTGTATTCAGCACTTTGAAAACTTGACTAAATGTCAACAAAATCTGAGTAAAAATCAGTAGCAGTTAGTGGCAAGCAAAACAAACGAATTACTTAAAGGTTCCTGGGCAAACATCAGATATATTTTTACCATTTCCACCTCCACTCTTTTGTGGATTTTCTCTCCTTTTAAGTGGAGGAATACATACAGTATACTTTGTTTGAGTATTTCAGAACAAATGAGAGATGTAGTCCTTTTGTTGAAGAGAATGTTCATGAGAACAATTTCATATTTGTACTCAGCAATACACTGGTGGCAATTCTGAATTAGGTATTTAGGATCATTTAGTTTGACATCCAGGACCCAAAGATTTATTTATTAAATTTTTTATTCTATTTACTTTGTGCATCTTAAATAAAATGGATGGTAATATCACATCTCACACATTGGCTGCTGTTTTTTCTAGAGATGGACCGATCCGATATTACGTATCGGTCCGATACTGACCTAAATTACTGGATTGGATATCGGAGAGAAATAAAAAATTTAATCCGATCCGAAGTATCACAAAATCGCCTCACAAAATGCGCTACTTGGCGTAACCCAGCTCAGCACATTGGAGCAGTATGTGTCACGTGATAGAGCGGCTGTTGTCTGCGAGACATGTCGGTGGTCTGGTGGAGCATTTGGAGCCTCGCTACATGCTTCCAAACCGCGGTATTTCATCTTGGCGAAAACTATCCCAGAGAAGTAAAGTGTGTAAGTGCATTTCTGAATTTTTGCATACTATTCCCACGTTAAGCTTAACAACTGATATATGGAGCCACAGCTGGACTGGCCCTTGGAGTTCCATACTGAGGCGAAAAGGAAGCGATTTGTCCCGTACTTCAGCTAGAATGAAAAAAAGGCACAAAAAAAGGCAGGAGTTATCCTATCTTTGACGGACAGCTGCCTCTTTTTCTCTCATTCTCTCCCCCTCCCTCCCCTGTTGCAATCATGAAACTGATCAATGATCAGCTGATCGGCTTTTCTGTCGCAAGTCCTGTCTTACTTGTTTGTTTATCGCCCACTTTGCGCCAGAAAGAGGAGACCAGCAGATAAACAGCTGCACATTTAAGCTTGATAAGCTGTTGTTAGAATGTATTTAATATTACTTTCTAGTATCAGCTGATGTTTGCTGGAGCCACAGCTGTAAAGCTGCTGGTCATGATATCGGTTTGGATATGTGGTGAGAGGGAAACATGAAGATGAAACCAGAAGATGTCCTTACTGAATCATCAGAGCTGAACAGGTGATGGAGAAACAGGTTTACCTTTTAGGTGACAGGAATGAGTTGAAGTTATGAACTGTTTCTGAGAGACAAATAACACCAGGATCCTTTTCTATGTAGCTGACAGCTGGTAACTGTGCAGGGGCGGGTCTAGCAAAGTTTTGACAGGGGGCCAGGTTGGACATTAACAGGGAAAAGGGGGGCACAAGGAAATACTTTTCTTTGTTACTTCATTTAAAATGACTAACTTTTGATAAATAATTATCTGAATCTTACAACCAAAGTGGTCATCTGATTAAATGTATAGAAATCCATTATTGTATATAGTAACTATTAAGTCTAATATACATCCTAGTAAGCTATAGTACTTTTTCCTTTGGGAAGGTACCATCTGTGCAGTCTGCAATTCTGTTGAAGAAAGATGTTGAATCTATTTAATTATTGTAGAAAAATAATTGATTTCTGTGCATTTGCTTTACACGTGCATTAAATTAAAGTTGATTATGTCGATTAAGCATTGTGAGGTGGAGGGTGGGGGGTGGTTTCCTAATATTTTTGCTGGGAGTTGGCAACCCTATTAGTTAGGTTGTTTAATATTTCTGCTAAGTGCTTTTTAAGATACTAGAATAGGGAGGCTGGTGCAGCTTTAAGTTTATTAGATTGATCAGTATTGCTGAACTATGACATATTTTGGGTGCAGTGTATTTTTTGCATGCAAGTATAACAGAATAGCTTTAGTGTTTTGTTTTGTTTTTTAACTTGAGTATGACATTATACAAAATCCAGCAACATATTTATAAAAAACTGTTTTATTGATTAAAGAATACACTATATCGGATTCATATCGGTATCGGCAGATATCCAAATTTATGATATCGGTATCGGACATAAAAAGCGGTATCGTGCAATGTCTAGTTTTTTCCCTCCACTCATGTTCAGGTTGTGTTGTAGAATAAAGGCACTCATGCCAAATATTGGAATTTAAGCTCATTAGAATTGTAAAAACTCTGTTTTTGCCATATATACAGTATGTTAATGTATGTTTGCAAGTTTCAGTAAGTTGTGGCACCTATTTCTAATTTTTATGTGAAAATATAAAGAAACAAGAAGCACTCCAAGAGCTCAAACCTCAGCTTGACCTCTGGTCAGTATTTAATTTGAAGGAAATAGTATTGGATTTTCTATATATTCTGTTTGTTTTTTTCTTTTTTGTGCCATGAAACACTTTGTGGCAGGCAGGGTTAGGACCAAGAACGCACGTGAGACAGGGCTGGGCCTGGGAATACAAGACTAGACTCTAGGGAGGACACAAGAAAGAACAGAGAGAGAGAAACAGACAATAAATACACAGAAGGTAATGAGGGAAAAGGAAACGGGTGGAAGCACAGTTGGGACTAATCACTGAAGATGAGACAAAGGAAGAAGGACTAAATACAATGCACAAGAGACAAGAGACTATCCATCCATCCATCCATCCATCCATCCATCCATCCATCCATCCATCCATCCATCCATCCATCCATCCATCCATTCCCTTCCACTTATCCTAGTCAGGAGTGACCTGTCACAGGACGCGCAAGACTGGGACCAGTGGCGTGTCTAGAAAATGTTTGTTGGGGGGGCCAGGTAGGGGCACAGATTTGGAGAAGGGTGGCAGATTTAATTGGCAGATAATGTTTAAAAAAAAAATTCTACCAACCGTTAACCATAATTCAATAATCCTATAAACCTAATAACCAAATGCACTTTTAACTCTTATTAGAATGAGATTTTAACCACTACGGTGCAAAGTTTTTAGATACTGCGTTGATAAAGTACAAGAGATACAATCAGTCAGTGTTTATTCAGCAGTCAAGGACATCCATATTTGCATAGTATTTTTACTGACATATAGTGCACATGTGTTTTGGGCAAAAACATTTTTGAAAATTAAAATACGAACATTTGTAACAAACAATTGACAAATTAGCCAGTTCCAATGTAAAACTTCATCTGCCTGTTAAAAAAAGAAGATAATCTTCTCACAAACTGGTGTTTGATTTTGAAACAGGAAAAAAGTGGGGAAACAAATGAAAAGACTAACATTTGAATAAAACCTGAAAGCAAGTAAATACTTTCTATGCTGCCTTATGGTAAACTTTGGTAATATTGATAAAGAACAACACTGGCTGATGATGAAATACAGTCAGCTGGCATGGTGACACTGCCAGTATTAACCTGCAGGGCTGGACTGGGACAAAAAAATTGGGCATTTTTACTACAGACCGACCCACCAGGTAGTAAAGCCATAAAGACTTTGACTGAAAACAAACGCTGTTGTGACAGTGATGTACAGTCTTGTTGGTATATGTATGATTTCTATACATTTTACGTCAGATAAAAACTTTGGTTGTAAGATTTAGATAATTATTTAATAAAAACTAGGTATTTTAAACGAGAATAAGAAAGAAAAGTATTTCTTTGTGCCCCCTTTCCCTGTTAATGCCCTACCTGGCCCCCTGGCAAAACTTTGCTAGACCCGCCCCTGCACAGTTACCAGCTGTCAGCTACATAAAAAGGATCCTGGTGTTATTAGTCTCTCAGAAACAGTTCATAACTTCAACTCATTCATGTCACCTAAAAGGTAAACCTGTTTCTCCATCACCTGTTCAGCTCTGATGATTCAGTAAGGACATCTCCTGGTTTCATCTTCATGTTTCCCTCTCACCACATATCTAAACAGACATCATGACCAGCAGCTTTACAGCTGTGGCTCCAGCAAACATCAGCTGATACTAGAAATTAATATTAAATAAATTCTAACAACAGCTGGTCAAGCTTAAACGTGCTGCTGTTGTTTAGCGCGACATCTGCTGGTTTCCTCTTTCTGGCGCAAAGTGGGCGATAAACAAACAAGAGAGCCGATCAGCTGATCATTGATCAGTTTCATGATTGAAGTAGCAACAGGAGAGGGAGGGGGAGAGAATGAGAGAAGAAGAGGCAGCTGTGCAGCGTAAAGACAGAATAAATCCAGCTTTGTGTCTTTTTTCCATTCTAGCTAAAGTCCGGGACAAACTGCATCTCTTCTCAGCTCAATACGAAACGCGTAATATTTTCTCTGAATGAGGGACCATTCCATTTTTTTAAGGAGCCGTTGGCAACTCTACTAACCTTATGAATAAAATAAAGTTCACTATCAGTAACATCATAGCACCCACCCAGCTGTATAGAAACTCTGTCAAACTGGCTAGAACGCAGTACGAGTTATTGCAACTGACAGTAAAAAGTCAGCAACATGAAAATAAACTCCACCTAAACTTGGTTTATATCTGACCCAGATAGACTGCAGGTCATAACTTCTTACCTGGAGTTCAGTTCACCTGACACTCGGACTGGTGGCTGCTTCGGGTCTCTCCTCCTGCCTCCCCTTCCCTCATCCACCTGTTGCCTCTGTGGAAGCCCCGTCATAGCCACCACCAAACAACGGAGTTATTTCTACACATCAACCTGCATCTGGCCAATCCACCACCTCTCATTGTTCATGCCATTACAAAAAAAATAAAAAATAAGTCACTGGGGATATGCCCGGTATGCCCGATGGCCAGTCCAGCTATGTTAACCTGCAACCAAATCTGCAGCTCCATACAGCAATGTTACGACTTATTATATCTTATAACTCATAACTCTTATGTTAGCTCCCCTCAGTAGCATACTGTCTGAAATATTCCACAGCTGCAATAATTCTTTAAGTGTTATTTTTTTCCTTGGTATTCTAATTTCACCGAAGTTTACTAAACTCAACAAACTTGATATTACTTACCGGGACATTTATTCTGTCCTCATTTTCTTTCACCGAAAAATTGTTTCCTGCAGTGCCGTCTTTCGCGCTTGGCTCTCCTACCTTTGCTAACGTGATGCACATAGCGCAGAAGCCGATGCTGCATTCACTTACACTCGGATATCTGAGCGTCACCGTGAAAACATAATCGGACATTTGATATTTGATTGAATTTTATTGTTTTGCCTTTGGGGTGGCACCTGGGGTGGCCAGTCTGGTTTGGGGGGTGGCCTGTGCCCCCCCAGGCCACCCCGCTGGACACGCCATTGACTGGGACAGGCTGGACTCGAAAGAGAACTAACATCATCATCTAAAAAGGAACCAAGGACTAGAAGCAAAGATCACAAACTCAGAGGCACTAGGAAATAATATCACACTCAAAGAACTGGACATGAATAACCTAAGCTGCTTATATGATATTAAACTACAATATATTTCTAACAGGGTAGCTTATTTTTCATTATTATACTTGAAAGATATAACACATTATGGGGTCAACTTAACAGAAAAGCATACGTGAAAGTGAGGTCAGAGGTCAAATATGACATGATATTTAAAATTCCCATATATAATTCCCTAAATGTTGTCAGTATAAACAATGGCAATAAGAAAAATAGGTTTAAGTATATCTATGGCATCATTATCACATTATTATCACTTTGACCTTCAGATCAAGCCATTGACCTTGACGTAGAGGTCAAATGTGACATATTTCTATATGTTCACAACACACACCACAAGTTTTTTTTATTTTTATCAATTTTCCACCAATAAAGGATTGATGTGACATTGAAAATGGAAGCCAGATTTTAATGACTCATTAACATGGCCTCTCTCTTACAAAGTTTTATCAGAATTCTCAAGCTGTTGTGTTTAGAGACAGACCGGCAGGCATGCACACAGGCAAACGCTACCAAAAACACATTTCCGTGGCAGAAGTAAGACAGTACTGTTCATTGCAACGGTGAAATTAAATGTTCTTTCAGTCTGTTTGCAGCTGATTCATATCAAAGCTGCTTCTAACCTTGTTGCTAAAACTAAAGCAATGCGTGTTGTATTGAGCAGTTTCTTGGAAATCGACGTCCAAAGTTCGAAAAGTAGCTTGACAGCACCGTGCTAAACATGTTAGGAACCACTCATGCTACTTTTGGAAGCCTTTTTGTTACTGATTGCTAGAAACTGTGCTTTCTAGCAATCCCTTACCAATTTCTTTCCTTCCTCCTACCCCATTGCTCAGCTATCTTCAAAGCAGCAGCATACATTAGTGTCGGTGTGTGAATGTTCCCTACTGCACTGGGACCTAACATTGTGTCTGTGCATGTTCGTCTCTGCGTGTATGTGTGTGCAACAAGTCTACAAGCACGCATGAATTTGTTTGTTTGTTTTAATAGTGTTTTAATACTCACAAAGAAATATAATAACTGTACTTACGGGAAGAACAAAACCTCCAATAACATCCTGGACGGTCTTTACGTCTACCTGTATGGAACATCCACCATCACTTCTATAACTGTAATGACTTGTCATTATAAACTGGTCAGTATATTTCAAAGTTTATCAGATCCAGCCAGGACTTGGTGGTTGGAGGAAAAGGTGGCAGGTATTCACTGCAGTTCAGTCAAACCTGAAAACACCAAAACATGATTACAGTAAGCCAGGCTTTATACCATTCCTATCATGTCTAACACATTGGCGCCTTGCCCGCCAGATGGCTTCTGGCCATGTCTCTTCATAGTGTGGAATACGTGTGTGTATCTCTATGTAATGGAAATTTGACAGTATATGTCAGAGCAGTGGCTCTCAAAGACCGACCTTTGATTGTGGTTAGTCATGCTTCTTTGCAGAACCCTCACAGAGTCTTTTGCTATCCTATTTTCAACTAGCCAGGTGCCAGTTCATGTACAAAATCATGAAGAGTGCAGAGCAAAGCATCCATCGGTGGCTGGCAGCTGCTACCTTGAATGGTCTCTGCTGTGAAACCAGAGGTGATGTGAGGGAGAGGAGTGAAAGAGTTAGGGGAGGGCTGTAAAGCAGTAGTACATCAAGGTTAAGTTGTGGGCGAAGCAATTCCTAAACTTCACATTACAAAGGGAGTCTTGATCTGCTACTTAAAAGTAGCAGTTAAAAGGTTTTTCAAAAGAATTCTCATTAATGCATTTAATGCAACAGTCTGTAGAAGCAGATGTAATGTTTTAGCTCCGATTAAGCCGAGCTGTGGCAAATTTCATGTAGTGGTTTCAACTAACCCGGTGTCGGAGCTGGTGCTGGTGGGAAACCAGTTCTACTGGGGTGTCTTTTGATTGCCAAAGGTCAACATGTTAGCCAAGCATGATCTCTTGTTAAACAGAGACAGTTAAAGATACTTTTCATGGGAATAAAATCCTGATGGTCATAATCTTCATGGTGTCTCTGCAAGTGAGAGCGTCTTTCATGCTGATGGAATCAGTAGTTCTTGAGCTTTCAGATCAGTAGTTTTGTGGTTGTGAGTGGGCTGTTGTCTGCTGCTTGGTGCCAGGAATCTTTGTTTTTTGTGTGTGGAAGTGTGACAGTCCACATTGTTGGAAAAGAGGGTTCATTATGACTGTTCTGGATTTTATCCACAGTGTAGTTGTTTTTGATATATTAGTAGCTCAAGGTAATACATGTGGACTTATTCTGATCCTGAATTGAATAATCCTATCCTCGTATTCCACTTGAACCAGAGTAGGTGTATTTAAATAGTTTAGAGGTCAAGAGAGATTCACAGGGAAGTTATGTATCATGCCTGGCCAAAAAAGAGATGGATTCTGAGAAGAAGCTATTAAAGCTGTTTTACTTAGGCTGTTCCTATCAAGGGAAAATGCATTAATCTAAATATTGCAAAAGAATTGCCAGTGAAAACAAATTTAAATAAATGAGACTCTAATGAGTGTTTTTAGTATCACAGTTTGAGTAAATTGGGCGACATAACCAGCTCTTGAAGGTCTGATCTTGTTTTTGTGCCATTCTTGTCTGTAAACAGTCATAGTTTAACTCACAAAAGACTCCAGTGAAAGCACGAGCTGCTAACGATGTGGACGTATTTCTCTATATGTACCTCCTGAACAGCTTCTAAATGAATGAAGTGTTATCTTCAAGCATGATATATAGCAGTCTTTATACAGGGAGGTCATTGAATACAGAAAATTTTGTTAAAATTTTGACTGTTGATTTTAAGTCAGACAAGGTCATTTCCAGGTCAAAGATTTCTCAAAATCCTTAACATTTCTTAGAATATAGTGGCGCTGGAGCAGATGATTTCAGAAAGTTGGACAAAGGTTCTTTGTTACTGTACGGTGGTATGGTAGAAGACTGTGATGGTACAAGCCTTATGAAACGTTTTCTGTCACTGTATAGAACCTGTGCTGTCTGTCTTTTCCCCCTGAACATTACCCTCATCTATTCATCTTCCTCTAATCTTCCCTCTTTCCCTCTCATTGTTCGTCTCCCTCCGTCTCACCCCCCCATCTCTCTTTTCTTCTTTCTCCTCCTTCAGTGACAGTAAACAGCCCCCCTGCTGCGTGTCTCCTATTACAGCCTCCATCCTGATTCCCCGCTTTCTTCCGTCCCTCCTCTTTTTTTCTGTCCCCTTTTCTCTCTAACCATCAGGCGCTCAGCCTAAAAGCTAAAGGCCCATTCTAGACTCTGGATAAAAAGATACAAGAGGTCCAGAACAATCAAAGAGCCTAAAGAGGAAAGTGATGACAACAGCAGTGATGATGATGAGGGTGAAAATAAAGGTGCTCGTGACAATGGCAGACACAATAACGGCAGATAGAAACCTATGATGACGATCTTTAACATGACAAATACGGGAATAATGTAAAGATTAGAGGTGATGATGACAGATTTAAGTAGTCTAGTTAAACTAAAGATAAGTATAGTCTTAGACTGAACGATGGGAGTAGTGTAACATGACCACAAGAAAAAATAAATTTTGACCTTGGGGATTATTCCTGAACCTTCAGTTAATATTGAGTAAGCTATAGTAAAGAGCTGACAGTATGGATTCCCATGAATTACCCCTACAAGGACTAGCCAGTTTAAAAAATGCATCCACAAACCATCTGTGGAGAAAAGTGGAAACCAGCTTTGGATGTGTCTGTCTTTGTGGCATCAATTTAAGCAGCTACCCTGCTTCTCTGTGCAGTTCAATTTGGTTGCCTCGTCATCTGGCTGTAACATTTAGATTAGGTGGCAGTAACTGTCTGCAAAGCCAGCCCTGCATCATTCTTCATGACGTCTAAATTGCTCTTCTGTAAACCAGCTCACCTAAAGTTATGTCACCATCATCAAAGTCTAGAAAAATTATTTATGCACTGCTTGTTAATTTTGCACTGACTCAGGCTCTATATTGGAAAATAAACTTAAATTCTCTGGCACAAAATAGCAGTTTACCTGAACCGAACCAACAATAATGTCATGCGGTTGAATCTTTACATGCTTTTTCTGCTGCTGCTTGAACTTGAACCGTAACACTACAGGATGAAGATAGCATTAAAACAATACCCCCCAAAAAAGTGCAGTTAAAAAACATTGTCCTGAGGATGATCTGACAGGCATCTTTGGAGCAAATTCACTTGCCTTATTTTGCCAACACATCACAAATGTGGCGCTTAGAGTGACACTTCTGGGCACTGAAGCTGCATGCTTGTTTTTCTATTTATTTTTAAAATGAGTGACAAATAAAAGAAACATTTTTGAAAGGTATTGTCGCATCAACACCTTCTATGATGTATTAAATTGCTTGGAAAATTATACTGTGTATAACTCTGCTTGTATCTATGGCTGTGGAAAGCCTGTATATTTGTACTCTGAATGAAACGGGTTTAACTTCAAATATATTTCTCAACGAGGCCTTTAACTCTCAACAAGAGAGTTGATTTTAGTTTTAACAAATAATTATTTCAGATTTGAGGACTGCTACTTTTTTTTTTTTTTTACAAATGAAGGACACTGGCATAGGTACAGCAACTGCTCCAGTACAGCGACTGGGAGGAGGAGGTAATTTCTGAATAACGAAAATGTGAATGCAAGTTGTGGAAAAGATTTTTGGATGAAATCCTAATGTTTAGGAATGGCACAATAGAAGAACTTGGAATGTTTCAAGTATATAAGCATATAAACATAAATATAACTTCAAGTTTGTTTCTGAATGTGATTTACAGTGAAATGTGATTAAAACACCACTTTTGATCTAGCCATCTCTAAATTTCAAGATTGATGCATCTATGCTGCGATTTATATGAAACCCATGAATTGCAATACTCTTCTTCACTATAACAGTAACGATTCATAATAAAAAACATAGCTAAGGGAAGAAATCCCCTAAGAAATTTCCTATTAAGCGGTTCATAGACTACAATACGGTGGTTAGCACTGTTGTCTCACAGCAAGAAGGTCCTGAGTTCAATTCCACCATCAGGCCCGGTGGAGTTTGCATGCTCTCCCCGTGTTTGCGGGGGTTCTCCCCGGGTACTCCAGCTTCCTCCCACAGTCCAAATACATGCTCTTAGTGGGGATAGATTAATTGGAAACTCTAAATTGCCCATAGGTGTGAATGTGAACACGAATGGATGTCTCTGTCTACGTGTTGGCCCTGCGACAGACTGGTGACCTGTCCAGGGTGTACCCCGCCTCTCTCCCTAAGACAGCTGGGATAGGCTCCAAGCCCCCCCGCGACTATGAAAAGGATAAGCAGAAGCGAATGGATGGACAGACTACAATATGACATCATTTGTCTACATGCTCAACAGCGCCTGTAGTCAAGCTCTTATTGGACAAACAGTGTATTTCAGATAATAATAGCCATTCATACTAAAAGCATGGCGTATGCCATAGATAAACACTATCATGGCTGTAAACATGGCTCTCCTGCCACCCAGCATTTCATTGGTCTTGAACATATAACTCTTCCAACCAGAGGGGACAATTTGTCTAACCTGTTTTCTCAGAGAGGGATATATTGGATTTCAGTGCTCAACATAACCTGCTGGTCTGAAAGATGATTCTACTTTCTTGAGGAAAATGCCGATCGGGCATAAAATTGTGACTACCTGCCTAATTTTGTGTTGTTCTCCCTTTTGCTGCCAAAAAGCCCTGACCCGTCGAGGTATGGACTCAGATGTGGTATCTGGCACCAAGATGTTAGCAACAGATCCTTAAAGTCCGTAGGCTGTGAGGTGGGGCCTCCGTGGATCGAACTTGTTTGTCCAGCACATCCCACAGATGCTCGATTGGATTAAGATGTGGAGACCCGTTGTTGTGCTCCTCAAACCACTCATGACTGGGGGTCTGGGGAGGGAGATGGGAAAAAAGACATACTTTGGAAGAGGGGCAGAAATTCATGTGATTATAAACACATGGAGAGTGAAAGGAGGTGAGGGAAGAAGAAAGGCTCAGTGCATCATGGGAAGCCCCCAACTTCCAAACCAGCATTTACGATAGGATTCATTAGTAAACATGGTTTCTGTAACTTGCACAACTGTGAAGGCAACCTTAATGCTGAACAGAAGGCTTTTAGAGCAGAACAAACACATCCAAGTAATGTGTTTGTCATTGAAGTGCCTTCTTGATTTAAGCTAGATGACATCAAACCATATAATGCATGCATTTCCACTAATAACACCAGAAAATACACCAAAGGAGGCCCTGAACTGGTGAGCACCTGGAATCTCATGTAAAGCAAGGATAGGAAAATAGTTTCCCTTCAAATTTACAGCTTAATCTCCTCAGTTCCCAAATTAATAATTTTTTTTCATAAAATGGGGTATCCATAATTTCTGTCCCAATGTTTTTAATATGTTGCAAATGTAAAAAGAGCATATCTTTAAAAAAATAAAATAAAATCACAACTTCTTTTAATTTAATTTTATTTTTTTTACATCTTTTGAACATTTTCTTAACTATTTTTTTGAAAATAGGATTGTAATTGCTCTGTAATTCAAGATGATAACAGCAGCTGTCCTCTACATCGGTAAGGAAGTGTAGTTTGATATATATATAAAAAAATCCCCACTGAAACGGCAGGAAATAGTAATAAGTGTTAAGGGTGCTGAATAATAATATAAAAAAACCACCCACTCTTTACTCTACATAAATGCTGACCAGTATGATGTTGATTAACAATTCATTTTGACGCATAATTATTTCAAAATAAAACAAGAAAACGCTCTCTGTGGGTGACAGTTTTTCATGTTTATAATAAGTTTGTTTGAGCCAAGTCATTAGCTCTAACAGCGTAGATTTGGATTTCAGCTTTTCAATATTACCTACTTTAAATTTACCCCATGCTACGTGTGTGCATGTGTGTGTGTACATCAAAATGTATCCAGTAGAAATGTAAAATGTGTGGCGTAGCTCCTCAGCAGGAAAAAAAGTCAGGAAAAATGACTCTTAATTCTCCTCATCTCACACTTTGTGGGGCTGGAGGACGTCCTGCGGGGCTTATGTGTGCGCATGCACTCACACACACACGGCCAGGTCAAAGCCCCGAAGCTTCTGTGGCAACTTGGAGGGCCAGAATAATGACTTCCATAATGTCTCCCTACAGCGAAGCAGAGTGAGAGAGAGTTGCTGAGGAAGAAAGTGAGAGAGAGGAGAGAGAGCACTTTCCTTTCCATGGCTGTAGGAGTCCTATTGTCGCTCGCCCTGCGGGAGCTTTTAGTCCTCAGCTCCAACTTATCGGCTGTCCAGCCACGTGGGGTTGGTGGCTAAGAGGGTGTGGGAGTGGGAGGGGGGGGGGATTGCTACAGTAAAATGCCCTGGCCGTGCAGGGCTCAGAGGCTTATTTTTTTTTCTTTTTTGGTTGGTTTGAGTGTTGTGTGAGCAGAGAGGTCAGAACTACAGTCGATCAGCCTCCCTCCCTTTCTTTTCATCACCACCCGATTGATCTATTTTTCAGTTCTCTTGCTGTTGTGACTTTACTGCAGTTCAATATGTGATTTTTAATATCATAGACACCTGCCAATTGAGCATTGGGAAAGAGCATCGGTGGACACAAACACTGCTAGAAATGAAAGTATGTGAATTATGTGTTTTTTATGCCTTGGAAATAACAAGAGAGAGGAGACTTCCAGCACAAGGCCTATGCACAGCTGAGACACATCTTTATATGAGTAATTATATTACTGTGTCATATTGTTGGGATGTAATACTGCTCTCACTGTCTTGATATTTATATCTCTTAACTATACAGTTTTGCGTTAAATCATAGTTTTAGGTTAATGTAACACCTGCTGTTATTGCCATAAAAAGATAAAGATCCAGATTGTGCTCATCTCGCTTTTTAACCTAACCATATGTACAGAGGCTTAATAATTGATTCTGGGTACTGCATAGTGACTTTACTAAACTTTAACAGGCATAAATGGAGTGCAGAATTAAAACTAGAGAATGCTGAGACCTCCCAAAGCTACAACGTTTTTTGTGTCGGTGTTCTTTGTGGGCAGAGGTGAACTGAAGGGTGTATTATGGAGGTGACATTAATGGATTAGCGAGCTATGTTGAGCTTAAAGTCAGAGTTTTCTGTCATGAAAGCGTCTCTCTTTTTACCAGCTGAAAGTGCTGCGTTTTCACGGATTCTTTGATTTACAGTATGTTTTAAGTATAATATAGATCAGGGGTGTCAAACTCAGTTGCACAGGGGGCCAAACCTCATGGTACACTTTAGGTCGCGGGTCAAACAAGATAAACGTTTATTGAACACACTAAAACAATGTTTTTGTAAACATAAATATGAATAAAAAGAGACAGGAATATAAATCCAGAATAAATAAACTTAAAAAAATAAACTTTAACTTTAAATATTTTGCTCTCCATAAAAATATATCCTGTCAAAATTATGCAAGTTAGAAATATGAACATGCTGCCAAAACCCCAGAAAAAATAAATGAAAGCATACACAAGGTTGGAGCTGTAGACGGAGCTGGGTTGTTGCTTTAGGAATGGAACTAATACACTCTGCGGGCCATTCAGTGTCGTACTTTGCCTTGCGTGTCCCATTACAATGCAGCTCCATCTGAATCAGTTTCCACGTCGACTGTAAATGGGTTGTGAAGCAGCTCGAAATTCTCATTTTGTGCTTCAAAGTCACCAACTCAGTGCGCTCAGTTTATCAGCAAAGTGCGCGTTTGGGAACACTGTTGCACTGACTTGGTTCAACATTACTTGGCAACAGGGAAAGCGAGGCAAGTTGCACTGGTGCATTTGTGACAGCTTCACTTGAAATGACTTCACCGCATCGTCCATGAACTGACAGATTTCCTTGCTGAGCTCAAAAACTCTATTGAGCACTTTTCCCCAACTCAGCCAACGGACCTCTGTATGATAAGGAATGTCGGCAAACTCTGAATCTATTTCCCACATAAAAGACTGAAATTGACAGTGATTTAAACCTTTAGCTCAGATAAAATGTACGGTTTACATCACGGTGATCATTACATGCTCACTTTTAAGGACTTTACCACACAACCTTTCCTGGTGTGTGATGCATGCTGTTAACTCACCGGTACAGTTCTCTTGCATCTTTACTCGCATCCTGCCGACTAGTCCACTTTTTTCACCACACAACAGCGCTCCATCTGTTGTAAGTCCAACAAGTTTGTCCCAGGGCAGTTTCATGTCGATTGCACTTTGACATACGTTTCTCCTCAGGCTCACATTTGCCAAAATCTGCGTTTTGTCTGGACACAAGACATCGCACAGCTTCATCATGCAGCTCTTCAGAGCGGTACTGGGCTGATTTGGCTCCTCTGCTACAATAAAACTTGCTTTCACAACAGCTTCACTTTGTGATTTTGCTCTGGTGAAAAACATCTGCTGAAATGTCAGATTTTTCTTTAGCTCTTCTACTTTTTGTATGTTCTGCTCTGCATTTAGGTTTTTCAGCTTATCGTGATGTTTGTCTGGTAATGCGGTCTTAAATAAAATTCCTTAATCACAGCCACATTAGTTCCACTAATAAGACACACGGTTTACCGGCAATGTTTGTAAACATATTCAGCCTCCCACCGGAGCTGAAAGGCTCTGTTTTCAGAATCAACTTTTCTCTTGGCCATTGTGGGGGCTAGCTTCGCAATAACAGAAGTTTGACTTGATTGACCGGTGTTGTGCCAAAAAGTGATTGTCTGCCAAAAACTGATTTCCGGTATTTGCCAAAAACTGATTGCTCGTATTTAAACTGCTATAAGTAACTTGTTGGGCTATAATATGTGAAACATATGTCAAATGCATCCCTCATGGATGACATAAAGTCATCTTGAGCCACAAACAACATTCGTGTAACAAGGTAGAAGCCGCGATCAGTTTTTGGCAGTGACTTTTATATAACCTTTATTTAAACAGTTAAAAAAAAATCTCATTAACATTAAAAATGTCTTTTGTAAGAGTAAGTTGGCCAAGAGGACAGCAGAAATGGCAGCAAATATTACAATATTTCTGTAAAAATATTTTAAGTGGGGATAAAGGACCGGATTGGTTATAATGTAAGTACAATAGCAGAGAGTTGTAAAGATACTTGAAAAACAGATATTGTTTTAATTCTCTATATAACCCCTTTGTAAACCCTGTTCACCGAAGTCTATTTACGAACATACGTAAAGATATTACACATAAAAAATACACAGAAACATTGGAAATCAATTTTTGGCAGACAATCACTTTTTGGCACAACACCGGGAATGTTCCCAGCTAGCCTAGCGTTTGGCAAGGAGGCGCTGCATTATGGGATCTGTAGTTTGTGTGTTACTAGCGCCTCATATCGCATAACAATAATAATAAATCTATATAAAATGATCTCGCGGGCCAGATATAAATGTCGGCCGGTCCAGATGTGGCCCGCGGGCCTTGAGTTTGACACATGTGTTATAGATAAACTGTCAATAGATGATAAACTAATAAGAACATATCAGCATTGCTCCTTTTAGTTTATTGTTCTTAACCACATTATTGGTTTGATAAAGATTTCATATAAAGCAAGACTTTAAAACCTTTCCTGAAATTAAATGCACAGAACCAGAGCTTTTACAACAATTGATCTTATTTGACAGAGACTTTTGTTTTGTCCTGCTATTTCTGAAAATTTAGTAGGAAACGTGTTCTTCTTCATATTTTTATCATCATTAATGATTTTGGTGTTTTTTCTCTGACTAGAACTTGTTTTTATGGGAAAAAAATCCTCTATTTAAAAAAAAGCGTCAAAATTTGCAAAACCTGGAGTTTATATAAACCCAAAATAAACACACTATTCCCCTAGTATTTGTGTTCATAATGAAAGTATATGACAACTTAGTAATATTTCGCTTACTGATACCTATTACAGTGCCTCAACAACAAACAAGCTCCTCTTTTCAGTACCAGCAGTTCCCCTTTAAGGTAGTTTACAGAGAAGGGCTGTAAGTAAACACTGTTCTCATTGGTTGGGTGTAAGCATTCAGCTGTGCAAGCATGAGAAGCTTTCATGCAGTGTGTGTGTGTGTGTGCATCTGATTAGATGATTATTTCTCGACAAGATAAGCGGGTGAAATGGAGACTCTGTTGACCGCCATTCAGGTAATCAAAACACACACACACATAATTCATGCCACGTCATGCCAGATTGCATTACCTGTCCCTTTTCATAGACACATAATGAGATCATGGAAACCTTAAACGGTTGGTTCGGACAAGAAAGAAAGATGGAAATTAAAAAATATATTAAAAGAAAAAGAAGCGAGGTCAAATCACAGAGCATAGATGAAAAGTTTAAGATATCTAAAGTTTCAAGATTTAAAAAAAAAAAAAAGAATGAATAAAATGCTCTTAAATTGCTGAATTATCCTAATGAGATAATTTTGAAATATCTAACACTTCATTAATGTTAAAAATTCACTAACTTTGTTGTTAATCTGTTTGCAGTTCTGTTTATTTAATAGGATGGAGAGAAAGTGATAAGTAAATATGAATAGAGTGAGATGGAGATAAACAGAGAGGGAAATCTGGCTGCCTGTCGGCTCAGTTCACTGTGTCAATTTGTCCAAACAGAGGAAACTCAGGTTGCATTGCAGGGCCAGGTAACATGAGCTCTGACAGACCACACCTATGCAACATTGATCCCGCTGCTTTACAAGCAAACGCTTGCAAATACAGTAAATGTATAGTGTGGCTGGTTTTCATGCCAGTCTAAAGATGATAGATTTCAAAGAAATCACTAAAATCTATAACTGGTATTGACTTTAAAGAAAAGAAGAAGAGAAGGTCAGATGTTTGAAAATATTAAACTTTATTAGACAGCTGGAAAAAAGCCTTTGGACTTCAAAAAACAGGAAAACATCAACATTATTATTATTTTACTGCTTTTAACTCCCCCCCCCCCCCCCCCCCCCATGCACTTGTCATAATTGGTTGGTCCATTAGTTGGCTTGCCACAGTGCTGCTAAGTGCGACAACAACAAAGTTTAAAAAAAAGACTTTGAATAGCAGGATATGTAGCTCCTGATGTAGAAGTACAGTAGGGTTAAATGTGGGTACAAATTGGACAGCCTGTTCTACCTCAGCCTCTTACCTAAGAAACTTTACGGCACTGGAGAGATGCTGTATTTCTCTGTCTGTGTGGAAATTTGATGTTTTCATATCACAGGTGGTGATCAGAGGGACTGAAATGTGAGTCTTACAGGTAAAACATGAGACCTGACATGTACATTAGGCTATTATAGGAGTTTAGTGGGTGGCAGCTGTTCTGCTTAATGTGCAGGACTTACTGTAGAGCGAGTGGTTCAGGGACCATGACTTCTTATTCTCAGTAGGGATGCACTGACTCAACTTTTTTCCAGCTCACAGTTGTTATTTATTAGTAAAATAATAAATGACAAACAGCCCTAAAACGAATAAAATACATAATCTCAGCAATTTTTAAACATGTGCAAACATACATGGAAATACAGAATATAAAGGCAAAACAATTCTGACAAGCTTGAAAGTCAATATCTGCCAAGACCACCTTTATTCTTCAGCACAGTCTGAACTCTCTAAGCTCTTCTTTGGATGTTTTGTTCTGTTCTCTGTCAACATGATCCCACACTGCTTTCAATAATGTTGAAGTCCGGGCTGTGGGGAGGCCAATCCATGACTGATAATGTTTCATTGTCTGTTTTTTCTATCCAGGTTTGCTTTTGATCATCGTCATGCTGAAGATGCGTTTCCAGATGATATTGCATAAAACCTGATGTTACTTTTCTGAATTTTAACCAAAAATGTCAAATTTTAATTCCTCACTGCATAACACCTGCTGTCATTTTATACAATTTGGGATGACTTGCTTTTTATCCCTTTTCCCTTCTTTATGAATGGAGTGTGCAGGATACACCGATATCTGCTCCTGTGTGCAAGGAGGAACAGGATGAGAGAGCATCCTGACGGGAAACATCTTAACCTGGTTCGGAAACAGCACCATGCAGGACAGATGAGCTCTACAGAGGGTTGTGCGATCAGCTGAGCGCACCATCCGCTCCGAGCTCCCTGACCTGCACTCAATCTACAGCAGGCGGTGCTGGACCAAGGCCAGGAAGATGGTGAAGGACCTCAGCCATCCCAACAACAGACTGTTCTCTCTGTTGAGGTCAGGAAAGCGATTCCGCTCCCTGAAGACCAACACAGAGAGACTGAGGAGGAGCTTCTTCCCGCAGGCGATACGGTCTCTCAATCACACCACCACACAGTACTGACCCACACATACAGTTCTTACACACACACTGGACATTCTGGACATTGTTTCACTTCATCACTTAATCACTTTAAGCATATTTGCACTGCAGAAGACATAATGTGGATTGCACAACACTGGACATTATATTCTTCATTTCCAGTTAATACTTGTACAGCTGCTGTTATTGTGTATATATTTATTTATATTTCTTCATACATTCTTATATAGTTCTATATTGTGTATTTTGTTGTACAGTTATTTTATTTTCAACTTTAATTTATATATTTTATCTTATTCTTTCCCAGTTAAATTTACCCTTCATTCTAATTTGTGTTGTACAGTTATTTCCTTTTTAACCTTAATTTATATTTTATTCCTTCCTAGTAAAATTTACCCTTTTTAATTTTTCATATTTATTTCCCTTTTTAATTTTTCATATTTATTTCCTATCTTATTCATAGCCTTTTCCTTTTTTTGTTTTCTTTAGGTCACGAGCAGTTGTCCAAGCATTTCACTGCATATCGTACTGTGTATGACTGTGTACGTGACAAATAAAATTTGAATTTGATTTGAATTTGATTTGAGCATCGCCAGAGCTACAACATGACTACCAGCAGGACACTGGTGTGAATGTCTCTGACCAAACAATCAGAAACACTTTATGAGGGTGGTCTGAGAGCCCGGTGTCTTCTAGTGGGCCCTGTGCTCACTGGCTGGCATTGGCATTTGGCATCAAATACCAGAATTGGCACGTCACATTCTGGCACCCTGTGTTTTTCACAGATGAGAGCAGGTTCACCCTTAGCACATGTGACATAAAGAATAATTTGCTGCCTGTAACATCAGTGAGCATGACTAGTTTGGTGGTGATGATCTGGGGAAGCACATCCATAGAGTGATGGACAGACCTCTATAGCCTAGGCAATAGCACCATGGCTGCCATCAAACATCAGGATGAAATCTTTGGACAGTTGTCACACGCAACGCTGGTGCAGTGGGTCCTGGGTTCCTTCTGGTATACAGCAATGCCTGGACACATGTTGTGGTATGTGGACAGTTCATGGAGGGTGAAAAAACTGATACCACTTACTGGCCACCACGCTCACCTGACCTAAATCCAACAGAACACTTCTGGGACATTACGTTTTCATTCATCTGATGCCACAAGGTTGCACCTCAGCCTGTCCAGGATCTCAGTGATGCCCAGCTCCAGATCTGGGGGCAGATCCTCCGGGACACCATCCATCATCTCATTAGGAACACCATTTGGACTAGCCAGCCACATCATTTTAAGTCTTTGAATTCAGCCCTCTGTAGGTTGATCATTTTCATTTCATTTATGTTTCAGCATGATATTTTTTCCCATTGAGATCTGAGTATTCCATTCATTTTTTTTTTTACATTGTATTCCTTGCTGTCCTTAGATAGCAGCATCAGATCAGAAAACACTTTACGGTAACAAACATTTTGTCGTGTCATTTGGAGGCGTTTTTTTCGTTGTTGTTTTATTAAAATTGGTACAGGCAGTAACAGCTATCGCAGCAAAAAACGTGATTGAGCGGAGATCTTGGAAGTGCAGTGCATAAGCACCTCACCAAAAATAACCCACGATCTTGAAGATTAGCGGTTTCATCTGCCTGCGTGTCTTTAATCTCAGTGTCGTGTTAAACCGGGATGCCAAACCTGGCAGACGGCTCCTCTGATGGATTTCAGACATCACAGCAGTGGAGACAAGGTGGCTTCCTGGACACATTTCTGCAGCTGCCTGCACGCTTCATTATGCGGCTTATTCTCCTCATATTGCCCTCGGTTAACATGCTGATGCAACAGTCAGCAAGCTCACTCTTTCACTCCTCTTCCCTCCTCTCTCTACTCTATCCTTTCTTCTTTCTCAGTGACCTCCTTCCATGTTGCCTCCTTTCTTTCATCTCTCCTTCCTCCTTTTTACATTCTCACCATTTGTTATTTCTTTTCCTTACTCCAAATTTTTGTTATTTTTTCACCATTAAAAATCATGGCGTTTCTACAACTATTCAGTAGCTCTATATTTTTTCATCTTTCCATCTTTTTGCTCTCGTCTGCTTTCCTTTCTTGTCTGTTATCCATGTGTAACTTCATTTTCTTATCACATTGCCCCTCCCTCTTTATTTCCTGTCTTTAACGTCTTCCCTTCTTTAAAAAAAGTTTTTCTAGTCTTTTAAATTTGTTTATTTTATCACAGTCCTTCCTTCCTTCTCTTCTCCGTATTCTTCCTTTAATTCTTCCCCTCATTTCTGACTCTCTCTCTCTTTTCCTTCATACTTTTTTTTCCTGTTGGAATGTGTGATGAGCCTCCAGCTAATCCCATCCCTAAAGCACCTTAGCAACGCTCGCTAAGGGAATTTGAAGGGAGCTACACAAAAAAAAAAAAAAAAAATCACATATATACACACAGACATGCACAAAGCCCAGTGAGCAGCCCCCTATTGGCAGCAAGTGGATCCGGGGATGCACTAATACATCTTCAAATGTGCTTTTTAAAGCGTTTGGAAAAGCTCTGTCGTTAGGCGATAACTCCCCACCGGTTAAAGGATGGATGCTCCCGTTGTGTTTCAGCACTGCTTTTCCCTCCCTCTGTTTTTTCTCATCCTTCCACATCCCTCACCATCACCCCCCCTCCCCCAATTCTTCTTCTCATCTCCACCGACCAAGTTGTCTCCTTTAAAGACAAAAAAAAACCAAGAAAAAGTTTGTGTCTAAACAAGAGCCACGTTGTCTAAAGTTTCTTCATGAGGATGTTTGACACGACTGTAGAGTCGGCGGGCCGTTTGATGTCTTGCTTTTGTTCTTCCTATTAGTTTATTCTTGCGTTTTAAATATTCAAAAGATGTACCAGCTGTCATAAGGTGCAGGTTAAATGATTACGTGAAACTGGTCGCCGGTAATGACAAACCCACAAAAAACCAACTCCCCTCAGCTCTGTGGAGCAGCAGTTGGTTTATTCATCTGCAATCAGCAGACGTGGAGTCACAGTCAACATTTCTAAGCATTTAGAAGCTAAAGTGCCAAATGAATGAATAATAGATTAGCCTGAAATATCCCTTTAACTCCATCAGCTTTCACTGTTGTGTGCACAACTTGTTCTACCGGCCCTGTGTTGCTTCGAAATATTTATTCCACGAAAACGGTGTGATATAATGAGGTTATGCAAGAAGCTTCCTGCGCCTTCCCTTTATGTACAAGGTGTTCTTTGGTGTCGGCGCCCTGACACACCAGATGTGGCAATAACAGAATCAGTCACAAGTTTAACAGCTTCCCAATTTTTTGCGTGTTGGTTAGATTTAAGAGTTTGGTCTGGGGTAAAGTGCACAACATGAAGAATGCTGCAGTGTTCACATACTTTGTGTGTATCCACAAAGTTTAGATCAAGGTTGAATAATCCCTCATCAGCACTGCAGTATTTTCTTGCCGGTTTTTGTATTTTGCTCATTCACATCTTAATAAACATGATTTATTTTTACTGATCAGACATGATATAAATAGGGAGTAGGTTAAGATGTTTTTAAAATCAACATAGAACTTTTCTCCATTGTTATCACGGTTTGTTTCGAGTCTGCCAATTTACATCATGTCAGCTCTATAAATATTCTGAAGGTGCTGTTTTCCAAGATGGACTTGGACAGTAGATGTACAGGTATAATTTCTGTTTACTGTACTGTGCAAAACTCTTGAGCTGTTGAACTCTTTCGTGTGATTTCTTCAGGAATAGTTCTCCAGGTTTGTTGAAGGACATTCAAAGCTCTGCTTTGGATGTTTCTGCCTTTTGTTCTGTTCTTTCTCAACATGATCCCACACTGCTTCAATAATGTTGAGGTCCAGCTCTGGGGAGGCCAATCCATGACTGATAGTGCTCCACTGTGTATTTTTCTATCCAGATTTTACTGCACTGGCAGTGTGTTTGGGATCATTGTCATGCTGAATGAAAATGAAACTGTTGTCAGTCAGCTGCTTCCCACATGGTATTGCATGATGGATTCCTTTACTTTTGACAAGCTCCCCGACACCACTGGCTGAAATTCTGCCCCATACTGTAAGAGAGCCTCCACATTTTACAGAGGCCTGCAGACACTCTCTCCTGACATCCTTTGCACATATCGATAATTGATTTGATTTAATTTGATTTGAATCAGAAACTTCACATTTGGATGAATCTTTCCGGTTGCCACTAATTTTCAGTCCAGCACTTGTGTAACTTGGCATTCCTCAGCCTTTTCTGCCTGTTTCTCCTTTCTGATCTGGAGGGCCAACAAAGTTCCTTGTGATACAAAATAAAGTGGCTTCTTTGCTTTCAGTTTTCTGTTATTTGTACACACATCACTGGTTCATTCTTTACCTTAGGTGCCTTTTTTATACCTAACATAGGTCAGTGTTAAATGGCTTAACAAACAAAAACATTCCTCTGAAAATGATCAGATACAAGGACTGGACTTGCAATCCTTGCACCTCTCTGCATTGAAGCATACTTGTTATTAATCTCTGGCTCTCTTCCACAGCTTGTCTTTTGTCCTGCCTTCCTTCTCTCACCCCCAGCTGGTCGTGGCAGATGGCCGCCCCTCCCTGAGCCTGGTTCTGCCAGAGGTTTCTTCCTGTTAAAAGTGTGTTTTTCCTTCCCACTGTCGCCAAAGTGCTTGCTCATAGGGGGTCATATGATTGTTGGGTTTTTCTCTGTATATTATTTGTATTCATACTGTGCATACTTCCCAGACTTACCTCAGTTCATAGGTCAGTTCAAGTGTACACGTCATAAAGAAACATCATGTATAGTAGAAACTGAGGAATCAGCTTTTCTTGTTTAGCACAGGGCTGGACAGAGGTAGGCACTGCGCTATAAATATGGTTTTACCTTCTAAATTCAGTGTATTTTCATGTACATTCAAACCTGAAGCAAAGAAGCCAGGTTAAACTGAAAATATGCTATGTTCAAATTTGGTCTAATCACAGTAAACAGATTAAGCTATATAGGTGATACGATTAGAGTGTGTGTGTGTGTGTGAGTGTGTGTGTGTGTGTGTTTGCACACGCTCGGATTCTGAGGCTATAATGAGAATCTGTAAATACCCTCAAACTGAATCCCTCTCCATGTTTAATCTGAGTCCATAACTACTGGCTGCCAACACAGATCATCCCCATGCACTCACACAAACATACATATAAACACACACCTACACACACACACACATGCACGCTTACAATCGCAGCAAAGACAACAATATCAATATTCAATATGCAACATCCACAAATGACACAAACAGGAAAACCATGTATAGATGACACCACATATTCTGACAGATTATTCTCTCACTCACACACACACACACACACACACACACACACACACACACACACACACACACACACACACACACACTAGAAGGCCTACATAAGTGGATCAGGGAGGTGGGTGTGTGTAGGAAACTTCAGCCAGGCTATCGCTAACAAGCATGCTCCCCTCTCTTTCCCTGTCTCTCTCTCACTCTTTATACAGCAAATCCCTCCACTCCACGCCAGAGATTAGCATATTGTTTTGCCCTAATGCACACACACACACACACACACACACACACACACACACACACACACACACACACACACACGCACGCACTCTCTGCTACTGATTATGAACATGTAGCGTTGCATTGCCCCAGATGCATGGACACTGGAGGGAAATGTTCACTCACATTATCACGAATTAAAAGTTAGAATTAAAAAAGTCGTTCCTCAACCATAACAGAAGGGGACCGTAACATTTTTCCCCTCTTTGGAGACTTTTTAGTAAGCGACATCACACACTGCTGGGTAGATAAACAGTAGGGTGTTTTTTACTTAATCTTTCTGAGCAGAGACACTCTCTAATGGCACTAAGAACTGCAAAGTAAACAGCTTTAATAAAACAGCTAATATTAAAAACAAACAAACAAAAAATGCATTATATCCTTTAATTTGGCAATAATGATCATTTTACAGTTTGGGTCTTATTTTGATTGTGTTAGTAAGCATCCCTGTCACCTATAATAAGGTTGTAATTACAAAGTTGAAGTTGCAGATACGTGAGAAACATGTGAAATATTACTGTGTAGATTTCATTCACCTGTGAGTTTGACCTTCAGAGTAATTGGTTTTGATGACCCAGGCTCCACTGTTTCTTTAGACTTCTTTCATCCCTGTTGTGTTAACATAACTGTTGGTCTGAACTATGAGCTGAGCTGTAATAAACTGGAACATTGTTTAAAGTGACCGTGAATCAGATGTTAGCGTTAGTTGAGATTGGAAATGCGACAAACTGCAAACTAATGGTAAAGTGCGTCTTCTCATCATTAGCCAGGTTGGCTACTTAATATATAGGTTCACGGGCTGGTGTCTTCCAAAATATTTCACAGAACAAGCCTTTATTCTGTCTGATGGCCACCAGATGGTGATAGCTGTGGTTGTAAAAGTACTTCCGGTCCTATGGAAGTGTACAGGAAAACAGCTTTGTGACTGGATAAACACTTTCCTGCTGAGTTTAAGGACTCAGTCACTCGCTTTAGATCATATTGAATTAAATAAGTTTATTTTGTAAATGTTCGTGATACCACGTTGGAAAATGGAGCACTTTCTGTCAGAGGTGGGACCAAGTCATTGTTTTGCAAGTCTCAAGTAAGTCTCAAGTAATGTCAGGCAAGTCAGAGTTGAGTCTCAAGTCACTGGTGTAAAAGTCCGAGTCAAGTCACAAGTCTGAAATTTTGAATTTCAAGTCCTTTCGAGTCTTTAAAAAAAAAAAAACGAAAAAAAGCATGTTGCAGTTATGCTAAATGTAAATATTAGACCATGTAATTTTTAAATCTGTGTTTTTCTCAACACATGACAAAATAGTGAACTTAGAAAATATACACAAATTGTGAAATTGCACCTCTTTAAAATGCAGCTCAATTAAACCTAGCTCCAAGAATAATTTTCACCGACAGTTCTGAGATAAGCTGCATGTTATTCTTGGATGCGGTTGTAGGACTGGCTTTAAAATCGCATGACAAAAATATCATACATAAATAAATGATATTTTTTTTAAAATATCATTTAAAAAAAAAAACTGCATCACCAACGTAGCCTGGAAAACATTTGCTAGTTAGATGAAGTCAGCTATCTCATCGTAGCATATTTATAATTATAGCTTCTTGGAGTGAGTGGCTGTAGCTCAGGTGGCAGAGCAGGTCAGCCACTAATCAGAAGGTCGGTGGTTCGATCCCAGGCTGCATCCTGGCTGCATGCCAAATATCCTTGGGCAAGATACTAACCCCGTGTTTGCCTACTGGTGGTGGTCAGAGGGCCCGGTGGCGCCTGTGTCCGGCAGCCTCGCCTCTGTCAGTGCGCCCCAGGGCAGCTGTGGCTACAATGTAGCTTGCTATCGCCAGTGTGTGAATGTGTGTGTGAATGGGTGAATGACTGAATGTAATGTAAAGCGCTTTGGGGTCCTATGGACTAGAAAAGCGCTATACAAATGCAGGCCATTTATACACTCATGAAGTTTAGTAACTTCCGGTCACTGCAACAAGCCCAGGTACAGTTTACCGACGGATGGGTACAGGACCTTGAAATGCACCGTGTAGAAAGTAAAGACCATCGTACGTATCATAAGTTTACCAGTCTCACAAATCGTCATCATAAATACACATTCCTTAACCGTTTATTAATATAACCTTTGAGCTCAATGGTAATTAATTAGCAGTGGAAATAATTTCTGGTAGCATCACAGAAATGTAGCAGTGACAATAATATTGTATGCTGTAATCGTACTGGGCAATTAGTGATACAAAACAACTGTTTTATCCTGTGAATAAAAGTATATGTTTTTGTCAGTGTACCATAATAACAGAAGCAAAACGCAATATTGTGTCAGGACAATTCACTATTTATGCACAATAAATAAAGGAGCATAGCGCGGCAATTTCTGTTCAGCGCCAGACTTGCTTGTAACCTATATCACCAATTATGTTATGAAAATGACGCATTAACTACAACAGCAGACTGACCTTTGTGGGAATGCTTGGAGCAGACTAACCTGTGAGCTGGAGTGTTCTGGGACGTTATATTTGATCTTTGAATGGCTGCAATCCAGTCGCCTCTTTGTTACTTCGGAAACATGGCTCGAACAATTTCTCTTCAACGACGTAATCCGATAACAACCGATCTCTTTACCCGTCGGCTTCCCGTGGCTGTCATGCGACCGGCTATTGCAGTTAATAATACAACGGCTTCTTGACATTTTTGTGTTTCTTTTTATCGCTGTGTGACTGATTTTAATTGAAAGCCTGCGTGAGCTAGTACCGCTTGCCACGAGTTCCCAGAATCCTTTGCGGTTCTACCCATGAATGATGTCACATTTTCAATCTCTATATAATATGCATGTTAAATTTTATATTTGGGGTAAAATATCAAGTCTTTTCAAGTAAACCGGTTCAAGTCCAATTCAAGTCCCAGGTCATTGGTGTAAAAGTCCAAGTCAAGTCACAAGTCTTAGAACATTTTTTCAAGTCAAGTCTAAAGTCATAAAATTAATGACTCGAGTCTGACTCGAGTCCAAGTCATGTGACTCAAGTCCACACCTCTGCTTTCTGTGGAATAAAATCACACGCTCATTGGCTAACAAGCCATTCTTTTTTTCCCATCAACCTTTTTTTGAAAGATGGGGATGGTGGAAACTTATGTTGAGGCTTCAAAACAAGACTTCAAAAACCAATAGATGACATCATGGTAGCTAACGTGTTGTGTACTGTTTATCCCACAGACCTTTGTTCCTCTGGTTAAATGCTTCCAGTGGGTAATCTTCTAACAATCTGTGTCCCATCACTAAAATAGAACGTTAACATTTTAAATAAATGGTCTGCTGTCAGCAGTGATATAAAAACACTTTTTCATAAGGAATTTCATAAGGAATTAGGATTACGTTTGAGTACATGGGACAATCAATTTTCAAAAATCGTGTCATTCTGCTGGTACTGATGACTAGATTTTTGAGATTGTGACATCCCTAATGTCACTACTGATCTAAAGTCCACTAAAAAGTCAAAGTCTTTAGGATGTTTCAGCTGTACACATGCTGAAAAAAAGATCAAATCATTCATAGCATGTGCAGAGTGGCAGCATTTAACTGAAGAACTAATGCAGTTTGGATGCAGTGAGTCTTGGTGCTCTGCCTCTTTTCCCTCTCTTTAGTGCACACACACACACACACACACACACACACACACACACACACACACACACTGCTCTGATAGACAGCCTAAGTAGTGTGACTAATGGCTCTCTGCCCTGTGTCTTACCTTGGCTACTGTGGGTCACCATGTTATAATGAGTGCATGAACTGCCTGTAGAGGCTGCACAATCACTTACACACATATGTACACACACTCCTTCTATTCACAGTCCAGTTTGGGGAGGTGACTTATTTAGGCCTTTTTAGGGGAAAAAAGAGCATTGTGCTCTGGTGTGTTAGTCTATAAATCACACGTTTTATATTACTTTAAAGTGTTCACAACACTGATAAAATATGTGCATTTTGTTAATTTCAGGTAGATAATGGTTCCCGTTTTTTCCCCCAATAAGGTTGTGTTTGGCCATCCTCTGTACTGTTGTAGTTCCTGTAACTGCATCACCGTGCATTGTAACAGTTAGGGTTTCTAGCACAACTCCACTTACTTGGAAGGATATGTGACATTATGATTGATTTGTACATAACTGGGCATGAATAACTTATTATATTATATTATGCTACAGCATATTTCTAATTAGGTAGCTCACTCTTTTTCTCTTGATCATACTTTCTTTAACAATATAACACAAGATGTTTACAGACAGAATGACATGCACACAGTCAAATGCTACCCAAATCATAACCCCTCAGTGGACGAAACTAGAGCTGAATACACGACACATTCAGACATATGGTGACACTTGCCAAGTAATGTAAGATAATCATTACTAGCACGCAGTACTCTTGAGTCAGAACCACGCCCATCTTCAAAGTAACCTTCATTTTGATCCTTTACCTGTAAAGTTTTGCAGCTTCTTGCGTGGATACACCTGTCCATCAGCAGTGACTCTGTTGGTATTCTGTAAACCACTGTGTTTAATGAGAGATGTACGTGACAGCATGTCTTGTCTATAAAGGGATAGCTGTCATACAAGTTTACCAAAATAGTTTGCATTATGTTTGTAGGGTCTGTTGTTTGCAGACATGAGACTCAGTTATTTTATTCAATAAAAGGAAAGCTGGTAGTTAGGATAAAGCAAAAATTAGAGCTAAGCCTTGTCCAACATGGGTGGAACACAGTCAGCACTGAAGGCTCCTGCTTAGACAGTAAATAGTTTTTTTCATTTTTAAAGGTCTGACTCTTAAATACAAAAAAATAAAAATCCAGCCTGAATATGTTAAAAATGCAGAGTAATAAGATATAAACACACACATGCACACAGAATTCTCCCCATGTCATACTACGCCAGATAATTATGGAACCGCTGCTGATGAATGGCGCTAATTCACCAGTGTGTTTGGCACCCGGTTTGGTGGAAGTGAGGCGAGATTTGAACCAGATCTCACCTGCAATCTGCAAATGACAGAGTTCCCCTCTGCAGAGGTGAAAGGAAGAGAGAGTGTTTCATTGGCTTCTGGGCTGGCAGGAGACCTTTTAACTCCAGTGATTACCTGAGCCTGAGCTACAGTTGTAATCATGTTAGCGTTTTCCTGCTCTCTTCCATTCCTTCCTCTTCTCTCACCTGCGTTTTTCTTTCCGCACTAAAGTGCTTTAACCCTCCAGGAAAAGCACCTTGGTGTTTGAGGTAATTGGCTTGAAGAGACCTCACTTTTGCTCCTGCATTTATAATTGGTTAAAAGTAGATAGCCTGAAGCTTTTCTTTGCCTTCTTTCGACCAGTGTTTTGTTTTTCTCAAAGAACACTTGTTGCTTCATTTAAGGTCTTTAAACAGCCACTTGCAAACATTTTGCGTTGTTGTTCAGTGGCTCAAAATTGTGACATTTCCCTCGGAAGAAGACCACAACAGGTTTAAAACTGTGTGCAAGTAAATTGCCGGTGTTTTGAAACATAGACTAGGCCATCGCGGGACAGTAACAGTAACAATCTTTATTTTGTTAGCAAACATGAGTCTGGTTTAGCAAACTTTAAAAGGACCAATAAAAAGAAATGTAGTAGTTGTGGTAAGCAATCTGACTACTGGCTCAATTCAGCACTGGACAGCTCACAGTTTAATGCATTTTACTGTATGTTCAATAAGGGCATCTAATAATGATTGATGATGTAATAAACAGTCTATTTCACTCCATCATTGCCCGATAGGTGAGAATTAGGAAGTGGAGACGACCAAAATATATCTACAATGATGGGATTTTTATAATATATTGTTACCATTACCAGTGTCTTTGAATAATCATCTACATAGTTACATACTCGAGCAGTTCTGGAGCAATTTCCCCATCAAAGTAATGAAAATATGAGAGAAAAGCATCCAGATTAAAATGCCCTCAGAAAGACATCTCTGCTGTAGAGAAAAACATCTAACTAATCCTGAACAGACAGACATTTATGGGATGTGTGTGTGTTTGTTTGACTCAAAAACCTGTGATCATGTGAATTATAAGTGTGTGTGTGTGTGTGTATATGTGTGTTATAGTGAAAAATATAGGTACAATATTTATCTCTGAGTGCATCACAGAGGAGAAGTATAAGAGAGCAGAGTAAATAGCAGAGTAGAAAATTATATTTAGCTACAGCAAGAGCATATGGTTTTGGGTGGAAAACTCAAGACTTCATTAGTCATCTAATTACTCCATTATGAAGCAAGGTAAGACCCGCAGCGGAGAATTTTGCCATCATTAAGTACTTCATGGTTTCTGTTTTAAGAACAGCGTTTCAGGAAGCTGTGATTTAACCTTTTGGCTATGAGTGAAAGCTGGAAGAACTATTAAAACAAACAAAAAAAGACAAGAAGTATAAAAAGACAGGCAGTAAAGCCTTCCTAGTAAACCCGTAATATGCTGGAAAATGGCGCAGGCGGGTAAAACTTACAGGGGGAAAATCTACATTTAACACACACAGCCAGTGAGAAAGGGGAAAAAAACAAACACAGGATAATATGAAGTAAAATACCCTGAAATAAACCGCAGACTGTCTCCTCGCAGTTCCCAGTGGCCCTGTTACTTTATACTGAAGCGTCCAGGCGACGAGTGATGATTATAGGTCCCCAGGGAGATCTAGGGGGTACTCCCTAATTGATTGTCATGAAAGGCTCTAATTGAATTGAGAAGCGGTGGGGAACGAGACACCACACAGTCTGTTTGATGCCTGGTGACTTGTTTAAAATGCCTCCAGGCAGCTGCTCCACTATAAAGAGTGCAGGGAGATTTATAATGGAATTCTTTTTATTTTTCACATTAACTTTAACTGAGGTCATCTTCATATTAGCCAAAATGCTACTTTTACACCATAGATGCCAGGACTTGTGCTTTAAAATCTATTATTTGTGTCACTTGCTTTGCCCTCAGGTGTTTTTTCTTTTGTTTTTTTTAATGCAAAAACCTTACCGCAGACAGACACCTTCTTGTTTTGTGTCATATATATATATATATATATATATATATATATATATATATATATATATATATATATATATATATATATATATATATATATATATATATATATTTTTTTTAATTAAAGTTTGCCTGTGAGACACTGGCTTTATATTGACCTTTACCTCGGACCATGTTTGCTTGGAATAAACAGAAGGGATGTAAAGAAAACAGCTCAATTCAATCATATCATGGAAATGGTCTGTGGGTGAATCTACAAACATTCAGACGCAACTAAATCAGGTTAATAAAAAGCTGATCAGTGTGTGTGTGAGAAGCCAGTTTTAATGCACATTTAAAAGCTTTAAACATCTTACATATATTCCAAATAACAGAAAAAAGGTAAGGGTGAGCAGTGGGAGAAATATTGAAATATCTAACTTTCCCAACCAGCTTAACATGGACATGCACTCTAAATTAGACAGCATGCAAGAATCTGGTGTTTTTTATGTGGAATTTAAGCTAATATGTTCAGTATTACTAAAATCACCACAGTCCAGTTCGTGCTCCATCCTTGGGTACAGTTAGATCCTCACATTGTGAATCAGTCTCAGAAAAACCAAAACAAGAGCAATTATCCAGAGCAGAGCATCAAATAATTTTTAAAAACAAATGTGAACATAGACAGAAAAACTGTTCATACTCATTGGGACTTTTGATTCTCGCCTCCAGGCTGACTGAATTTTGCCACAAAATGATCCTTTTTCTGTTCAGTTTCGATCTTAGATGTTACTGATCTTTTTATATCTCTTCCAAAGGAGTTAACTTTTTGGGGCATCTAATTTATCTTAAAAGTCTTTTTTCCAATTGAGAAAAAAAGATAACGCTGTGTTCATCCGTATTTTTTCCCCTCTTTTTTGAAAGATTTTGGAACGTCGACAGAAGCTGATAAAGAGAGCAAATGAGGCAGACTTTTTAGACGGCAGCAGAGACTGATGGAGAGAGTCAGACAGAGAGCAGTGAGACTCCCTCAGCACCAATAGGTCTGCTTTTGGAAAAGAGGAGGGGGAGGAAGGGGGGGGCGGGGGGTTGCTCGGATTAAGAGGCTGAAAAATGGTTAAAACGTGTCAACGTGTAATTGCACGATAAGGCCCCCTCGCGAGGAATCTGTTGGCCCCGTTGCTATTTTCTATGGCGTCCCCGGCTAATCTCCTCGCGCCACATTCAGTCTTGTGCAATCGGTCCCCCGTAATCTCCCATGACAGAACCGGGTCCAACGACAGAGGTGAGGGTTTTTATAGGAGGAGAGGGAGGGAAATATGCGGAGGCGTGATAAACTGACGCTGATTATCCACGTTCAGGACACCAGGAGCACATGGAATGGATTGGGGAAGGGGAGGGGAAGCGGGTGCACGGGGTTATGGAGTGGGACGTGCCAAAGCAGTGGTGTCCAAACATGTGCCAAGCTGAACATGAGGAGAGGAGGAAGACCTGCAGACACATGACTGTGGATGTGCGGATGCACAGGTCCAGCCCTCAGCCTCTCCTGATGATAGAAGCTGCTGCGTATAGCACAGTGTGGACCAGACCGAGCTGCACTTCTGACTGATGCATGCGCTGATTGATGTCTTTTTGCGTGGCGTATCTAGACAAGTGTCACTCGGGTATAATTTCATCTTACCTGGGTTTCGCGTCACATCAGGACCCAAGGATAAGCCTGATCATTTGAGTCCCACTTCTCTGATAATAGTAATTACTGACTCCCTTTCTCTTACACTTTGCGGAGGAAACGCTCCCATCATACCTCGAGGTTTAGCGAATCAATCAGAATAGCTGCGGCAGAATCCTCCACTTTCCCCTCTGCCATTTCCCTATCATCATATTAAGACATTTGCGATCAAAAAGTCCAATCAGAGCGGTATTCAGAGGCAATCATCTCACCTTTTATCACAATGAACAAATAATAATATCCTGCAGAAACAAGTTTTTGATGAGTGATAATTAAATAGTCAAATATCTCTTCACTTTTTTTTTGTTTAAATTATCTTTATTTTTTAATCCCCATTCTTCCACAGGAAGCTACGCTTTAGAAATGCGTCGAGGAGCTGAGAAGGAAGTGAAGTTAACTTCCTGCTCAAACTTGGCGTTTTTGCAAAGACTGCACGACGCTCTTTTTTTTAGTAGCGCTTCATTTCATGCAGCACGAAACCTGATTTGCAAGTCTTTTACAGCCTCAACATCTGGCCGATAATGTTGTAAACTCCATGAACAAGAACACGAATAATGGGGAATGGGGTTTATAAATGTAACAGGAAGTATTCTAAAGCAACGAAGAAAAAGTTCATCTGTACCTGACGTCAGTTGGGTTGTGTCAAAACTCAGAAAAATCTCTCTAATGTACATCATTGCATTTAGAAATGATTTTGTTCTTATAGATTCTAGTTTGCTGTTTTGTATTTTAGCTTCTATATTTACAGTATGTATTTAAAAAGAACTTACCTTACAGTGAGATACTTTGAGCTGTCCGTGTTAGAACACATGACCTTTAACCTCTGATCCTGGGCTCAGTCAGAATCTGGAGTCTTGCGTTTAGCCGTGGACGCTTGCATGGAGTTCCACAAAGTGTCACCTGTGTGATGTCCGAAGAGCATTTTTTATTCTGCTGTCTGTTTTTAACACGGTCTTAGTTTTAAACTTTTCCCAGCCTGCTTGGATCAGAGTCCATGTTGAAACATCCACTGACCTGTTAAAGCTTTCTGCTAACTAGTTCATTTTGTTTTTTCTTGTTTTAACCTTTTGTTGAAAATAATCCAAGTAGTGTCTTGTGAGCTCCTAAATGACCCCCTCTTTGATTGATGGGCTGTTTTCCCGCGTTAAAAATAAATCCTGATGATAAAAGTCTGTCATAGTGTATCGAAATGTTAGCAGCTTTTTTAATATAAGAGAGCAAAGACAGAGCCAAACAAACCTGGCATTTTATGTAGGGAAAGAAAGAAATTATATAAGACCAACTGTGTGCATATTAAATACCTGCTGGAATCATCTTTACTAGATGTAACTCGCATCCACGCTGCCCTCTCGCTTTTGAGTTCAGACCCGAGTGGGAATTAGTCTGATAAAACCACGGGTGTTGTTTGCCGGGCTTTTTGTTGGGGGTGACCTCCGGGTTGCCCCGGCTTACACCAGGACTAATCCCCCATTCTCCTCCAACACAAAAACCTCCTCTCCTCTCCTCGCCTTCTCCCTTCCTACCTCCTCCTGCCCTCATTCATTGCTCGCTCCCAACCCGGGGGCCTCAACAGATTCAGCCATCAAATTTAAAAAAGGAAATAATGTAACAACCGTGACAATTGCACATACAGATGGAGGCATTTGATGCTGGAGGTCATGGGATGGGGTAAGATTTGAGGGCCGGCAGTAGAGTAAAAGCACCCAGGTGAAAGCGAGCGTTGAAGTGGGCCTGAGTGAGGGCACTGGGTGAATTGACTATCGGATACTTGCGTTATTGGATTTTCTTCAGATTGCTGAGGTCATGACCCTGCAGTAAATAAGACTGAAGAGGAAAACCAAAAACAAACAAACAATTAAAAATTATTATAATAATAATATTTTGTCTTGGCCTATAAGTACAATCATTAAAGAAGCCAGGTGCACATTATAAAGTAAGTTTTAAATGATCAAGTAGGATCGGGTAGGTCAAACTGATGATGGAGACAAAAATGTCCTCTCATCCTAAAGAAGGGTATATTTTAGCCATGACTTCCACAAACGCACACACTGAGGCTATTTTATGAGTAATTTTTTCAAATACATATCCTACGTGGACTAGTAAGGCGCTATATAAATACAGGCCATTTATTTACCATTTATGTGTGTTTTTAGAATTTGGATGTAAGAGATACTGAAAAATAAACAACAACAACATGAAACAATTTCTCAAAATGGAAATAAAATAAAGCTTTGTATCTATCTATGGATGCGAATCACATGAGGGACAGTATTAAACATAGATATTAAAGAATAAAGGCACAGTTTATATTATATTTAAGAAAAAATAAAAAAAATCTTGAGTATTAGGACAGTGTTTGGCTAAAAATGTAGTCAATTTTTGTCTATATTTTAACCATCGACTGCACTCTTACAGATAAATTATCAGATTACAAAATATAGGATCCTATGTTGTCAGCACCTGAGTGTTTATTATTTTGAAATGCTTTTTAAAAAAAAATTCTAGTGCAGAAAACCCCAAATATAAACAAACAAACAACAAAGACGATTAAAAAAAATCTGCATTTACACCAATGAATCTGAATCTGTTCTCAGATGTCTGTTATCATCTTAATAATGATGATGAAAAGAGTAATGATGTAATCATGTAATGTAAAGAGTGATGTTAAGATCTTAATGGCGGGTAAATACCGTTTTTTTAACTGTATCAATAAAACATAAATAAATTTAAAAAAAAGGCTCGATCAGAATGAAGAGCAAAACCTGATCATGTTTTTATCAGAGGAGAAATCATCTATTAAAAACGCCGAGACTAATTCAAGGCATGCTATTATCAAAGTCACCTCTGTGGTTAGGAAACAGGCGTGCGTGCAACGTATTAATTATTATTTATTTCTTGTTTTGTGCATTTTTTGACCAGATTTGTTTTTCCCCGTCTACTTTAACGTTAATCCAGCCATACAAGGACGAGCATGTGTCGTTATATCCTAACAATACAGCCGATGTAGATAACCAGGAATTCTCAGAGCAGTTTAAATATGCAGACATTAAACACACCACGAGCTTTCTCCAAGACAGAAGAAATTCTTTAAAATTTATTAAACTCGGCGCATATTCGTTTCCTCTTTAACCCCGCCCCCTCCCTCAAAAGAAAAAGAAATTGCGCATTTTTATAAATTATGTACAATTGCATAAAAGCGTTTTCAGTAGGCCTATTTATTCACAATTTACAAGATTTTACAACAACAAAAACAAAATTCAAATTACACCGACTGACTCACATGTTTACAAGCATTAAAACTGGAAATCATTTTTAAAAACTGCAGCCTAGAAACTTTTTTTCTCTCCTTAGTCTTCTTCTCCAACACATCTTCCATTCCCGCCCTCCGCTCATTTTTCGGACAGCTTTTATGGATCCCTTAAACACACCGCTGGTGCCTTTAATTCCACAGAAAAGTCGGGAAAAAAATAACCTTCAAATCGCACCAGCACTTCACGGATTATAATTTAAATCGTTTGAAAAAAAAAACAAACAAACAAAAAAAAAAACACTTGGCATGCTCTGTTCCAGAGAGCGATAGTGAACCGTGTGCGCTTTCCTTTAAACTCGGACAGACAGAAGAATCCATCACTGAAAGAAAAAAATATAATAACGATAAAAAAAGTTTGTTCAAAGTGATTGCATTTTTATGGCTATAACGGCCTATAATTTACAATTCATCAGCAGCTCGTGCCCACATCTAGAGTGTAAATATTTGGTTGTGGTTTGTGGTGCTTGCAGGACATGTGGGGGAGTTTAAATGTGGGTCAGAGGAACCGTCCCGTTTACCGGAGTGGAGCCGCTGCTCTGGTAGTGCTGCGGGTGGAGCACGTGCAGTCTGCTCTGAACGGAGGAGTCCCCCGCCACCTCACCGGTCGGCAGATACATGCTGATCATGTCCCGCAGGTCCCCCGTGGGGCACGGCGGCGGTGCGCGCGCGGTGGACACCGGCGGGCTCACGCTCGGCTCAGATTTCACGAGAGACCCCAAAGTGCCGCCGATGGCCCCGGACACCGGAGACACGCCGGAGCTTTGGTGCTGGTGGGTGTAGCCGGTGATGCCACCGTAGCCCGGCGGAGACGCGCTCATGTAGCTCTGAGAGTTTGAGATGGGGCTGTAAGATAAGGCGCTCATGTCGTACCTGTGCACGGGCTGCGGGTTGTGCGGGTGGTGGTGCGGGTGATGGTGCGGGTGGTGCGGGTGAGCCCCGGTGCCCGGGTGTTGCGTGTACGCCAGCTGCGCCTCCTGCATCATGGCGTGAGCCGCCGCCGCTGCCGCCGCCACCTGGCCCGAGTACGCGCCGTTGGCCCAGCCGTTCACGTGCGTGGCGTAGCCTGCGTTTGGCCCCGCGTGCCCCCCTCCGGGGCTCTCCAGCCGCTGCCCGCCGCCCATCCCCACAGCCGCTGAGGAGCCGAGGAGCCCGCCGGCCAGCGAGTATTTGTCCTTCTTCAGCAGCGTCTTGGTCTTTCTCCGCGGCCGGTACTTGTAGTCCGGGTGTTCCTTCATGTGCATGGCCCGGAGCCGCTTCGCCTCGTCGATGAACGGCCTCTTCTCCGCCTCCGTCATCACTTTCCACTCGGCGCCGAGCCGCTTGCTGATCTCCGAGTTGTGCATCTTGGGGTTCTCCTGTGCCATTTTCCTTCGCTGACCCCGGGACCACACCATGAAGGCGTTCATGGGTCTCTTGATCCTCTCCTGTGGGACTTTGCCTCCGGCCCCCCCGCCTCCGCCTCCCGCGTGTCCCCCCGGGTTGGACGGGTTGGTCTGGGGCACCACGGGGGAATGTAAGTCCGTTTCCATCATGATGCTGTACATTCACCTCGTCTTTGTGGGACACCAGTCAAACACGAAGAAACATTCAGGCTGGCCCGCGCGCGCAGCAGCTAAACCTCCGAGGGAGAGATGGATGAAGAGTGAAAGAAGCAGAGAGAGGGGATGAAATCCGCTCAGAGGTAAACCTGCTCCCGCACTTCCTCCGTTTTCACCTCTTTTTTTCTTCCTCTTTTTTCTCCCCCCTCTGTCATCCACGAGCGCAGACAAGAATGGAAACCGCTTGTTTGAGCTTACTTTGGTTGAAGCTGTAGTGGGGAAAAGTTACCGGAGCGTGCCCGGGCCGCGCGCTTTGACAGCAGCTAAATGAGCGCGAGACGGCCAATGGAGAGGCTCGAGCGCAGACGTGATTTGCATGCAGGGAGGGGGGGCTCGAGGTTCTGGTGACGTCGGAGCGCGAGACCTAAAAATTACTCCCTCTGTCATCTGTTTTTTTATGTGTGTGTGTGTGTGTGAAAGAGAGAGAGAAAACACACAACATACAAACAGTTTAATTCCGGTAATTTTTGCGCACGTGCTCTTGCTTCAAACAGGCTGATTTAATCAGTGTTTACGATAAAAACAAGACGCCGTCAGGGCAAATTCACACCACAAGCAAGTACGAATATAATACTAATATTAATAATTAATAACAACAGATTCACAGGCATCATATAAGCGTGTTAGCCCGCTGCTTACGGCCAGTGAAAACTACAAAGCAGAGCGCCTTCAGCTGCGTGTTTAGCTTTCCCGTTTAGCCGCAGCGCTATGAGATTTAATCCTTTGCTAAGTATTATACATTTAACCTAAATGGTCCCTAAAAAGCTCACCCCCACCATTTTTTTGCCTCTCATCCAGAGCCACAGGTGCTTTTCTGTTGTGCCCGTTGCTAGGTAACAGGTGAGTGACGCCCGGAGCACGTGCCATACAAAGCAGCATCTTTTGTTTGTTTCACCGGCGCTCCCGTGGCGAGCACGCACGAGAGGAAAAAGAGGAGGAGGAGGGAGGCCAGAAAACAAAAACTACAGTAATCCCATAATAAACGTTGGAAATGTTAGAGGCTCTTAATGAAAGCATTTTAATAAACTAATGAGGTCTAATAATAATAATACTAATAATAATGACGACGCTGTCAAGCAGCGGCAGGCCTGCTGCATTAGGCCCCAGATCTTCTTCCATGCTCCTGCTTTTGCAGAGATCATTATTTATATATATATATATATATATATATATATATATATATATATATATATATATATATATATATATATATATATATATATATATATATATATATATATATATATTTTCCCCTCTGAATAACTGTTCATAAATTCCTACAAATGCACAAGTCACGTTTTATTAGGGCTTCCACAAATAATCATAATCTGCACATTACTGCGTCTATTAATTGTTTGGTCAGAAAAATGTAATAAAAAAAGCCCATCATAGTTTTCCTGAGCTGACTACTCACAGACCAAAAGGGAAAGATATTCAGCTTAAATGTAAGCATCTGAAACCCAATAGAGAAATAATTCAAATAATTAATCAACAGGAGCTAAAAGGAGTGCAATTTATTTGCATTTGAATCTGTTTTTGGGCCCATGTGGTAGCTCCGAAGCCCTAAAATAGAAAAAAGAAAGAACACATAACAGACAGATAACATTAACATTTCAATTTGCTGTTAGGTATTCCGGTCTCCTCCTGCTTCCCTGGCTTCCCATCATGTGCAGGATCTTTTCATCCCTCTGGGATTATGCTCCCAAGTGGCATCTGTCAGGTGCTGCCCGCCTCTCAGCGAGCTGCTAAACTATATTGGCATGTTGGCACGGCTGGATTTTCCTGTCTCGCTCCCTTGTACCAGTTGGGTATAGTGCTGTTAAGTGGCTTGTGTGATCTGTTTAGCGCTCACTGTGAAATCTCTCTGCTTTTTCTCTTTCTTTTTTTCATGCTTCCAGCACACACACACACACACACACACACACACACACACACACACACACACACACACACACACACGCACACGCGCACACACACGCGCGCGCACGGATGAGCACATTTAAATCCAGCAGAGGAACTCTTTGAGAAATCACATCAAAAGAATTGACAGAAATATTTCCCATTGAACAAATAATAATATCCTGTCAGTGAATGCACTTTGTGCTATTTTCTGATCTATTCATTTATTGATTTTGCGGCAGTGAGGGAGAGGGACTTTGTCACATACTGAGGGCTCACCTGACAGCTGATAGAGATTAAAACTCTTTGAAAGATTCTTTGTTGGGGGACATTTGGATGGTTTCATTTACACGAAAAAGGCCGCAAGGACACTGCTCCCACCCTGTCTGTTACTCCATCATCAGTTAATTGGTCCCGTGTGCTGTCTTACTGCAGGTGAATTACCTGCTCCAGGTAAAAGCAGCCCCTTGGATATCCCCGAAGGAAATCTGGTCTGCTTCTGATTGTCAACGAGCACCATGTTTAGTAGCAAACATTATTGCTGCTGTTTTTTTTTTTTTTCCATCTGTGACATAATTAAAGCTTGTTTGCATGCACATCAAAAGTGCAATTAGAGAATGATTAAGGCTATTTTTTTTAACAAGTTGCACATGCTCAGAGGAATATTTGAGGGCCTGGTGAAGTGTGTCGCTGTTATAGAGATCCACTTTTCTTCATTGTAGTGAAAATTTGATCTACTGGAGTCACTCTGTATTATTTGGAGAACTATTTACATGTGACCTTGAACCATATGAAGTTAGAAAAGCCAGTGCAGGTGCCTTCACAATACTAATCCAATGTATCTTTATTTTTCCGTCCCTGACTGAGCCTGATTTACAAACCTAATCAGGTATTCTCTTCACATTAATCTTCATTATCAGGTTATTCTGAAAAACAATTTGTGTTATATATTCAAAAAGCACAGAACTGGAAGTGGAAACAAATGAACAGTTCATCCATCTTTTTTCTTAAGCCATGTCAGTTTTTTTTCTTTGGTAATTTTCTTTAACTTTATTATTATTATTAAAAAAGATAAGGGTAGCTTGCTGGAGTTTGTGTTCCCTGCTGTGCCATGGAAACAGGGGTAAATGGTGACTAAGTAAATAGCTGCTGTGTTTTGCATGCATGTTTAATTGTTATTAAGGAGCCAGTGGACAAAAATAATGTGATGAAATAAAGAACTGACTCATATCAGGTTATCCAAGTGAAGCTTTATAGTATTTACAGAAGGTTAACAACATGTTAAGATTCCAGGTGGTGTAGATGTAACTGAGGGAGTGTATTGACATATGTATTGCCCTAATAACTCCTGTCAATGCAACAACTTGTGTATTATAAGTGAGGCTTTGCGCTGGCTGTGTTAAAGCTCACCAGCTCCTCAACTGTTTATTGTGCCGCTGAATAGGAAGAGAATGTTAACAAATTAAAGATGTGAGAGTGACAGAGAAAGCATGGATAATGTAGCTTGAATCATGCAGTTTCATTTTTGATAAGGCAGCGTGTGACATCCACAATCATACATTATCTGCAGAAACCCGGAAGGATACAAGTAGTTTGTTCAGTGTCTCAGTGAAAGAGTTAGCAGTTAGTGAAACAGTTTAAAGGAACCTGAACAACATTTGTGGTTTTTAGCCATCAAAACTCCTGAGTTTGTGTGTTCAGTAATCCTGTTGTCTTGAGGTGGCAGATGATGTTGATGAGATGCAGTTCTTCATTTTCAAGCTTCACTTCAGATCAGTGAAAGTCTGCAACAGACAGAGCAGTTTAGCAAACTTGATAGAAGGGGGGTGGGGAACAAAGCACTTTAAAAGAGGAAGCACAAAAACAACAGCTTCATTCAGACAGTTTCCCTCATTTTATACTATTATTACTGCTCTTGATATGAGCGCTGCTGTCCTGACAAGCTCAGCTAATCTAAATAAATAAATAGCCTTTCCTCAAAATCACATTCAAAAGTCATGGCCAAAGTTACAGCTTGGTTGGGTTTATTTCCCCCCCCCCCCTAGTTTTGTGAATAAAAAAAAAAGATGAGTGTTTTCCCTGGAACATTTATCTCTTCAGTGGTTTAAAATTAGACTAGATGCTTTCCCATCATCAAAATCCTTCACATTTCTAACAAATTGAATGCTTAAACATACTAAACACTAAAATAGCAAAAGTCCTCTGTATAAGCGAAATGACATTATTAAAATAGTTTGCACTGGTTCAATTACCTGAAAGTTGGTGCACATGTATATTTTTTATTTTTGTACTTAAAATTAAAAATTGCATATGCATGTATCCAGCAGCTGCTGGATTTTAAGCAGACAGCAGCACTGAGTGAGCCTGGACAGGCTGGAAATATCCAGACTGCTCTGACGGATATTGTTTGTGTCAGGGCAGCCAGCGGGCCGATAGCACAGTGCAGGAAGCTCTGCTGTAGGTCGACTCTGGATTTTTGGAAAGTGAGACTTTCAGATGTGGGATTAAAACAATTATTCAGTTTTTCAAGTTTATAAAAGCCAAAAAGGAATAATGAAACACTGGATGACTTCTTGTGTTATCAGACATGTTTTTTTTCTTTCAATAAGCGCATTCACTGCTGTATTTTGTTATGTTTTTTTTTCTGTTTCATGGTCTATATATTAAAAATCTATGTGTATGCACTTTCAGACAGAGGTAATTCATGTAAAAGATGTTTTTTGTGCTGTCAGAAACCCTCATTTCGTCAGATGATGATCACTCTGTAGTCAATACAATATGTTCACAACTACGAAGGAAGTTCAACATAGTCAGATTTGCTTTGTGTTAGCTATCTTAACAAAGCTTAAACCCCAGTCAATCAACACAGCTTTCTTTGTTAACCCAGCTTTCTGCTTCAGCCTATGTTAAAAGAATTGACATAACTACTGTGACGCCATCCACTAGTTTCTGAAGTCCTGTTTTGAAGGCTCAAGATCAGCTTCCACTGCCGGCATGCCAAACACAGCATAACCAAGATTTACAAAATAGGAAGTTTTTTTTAATTCAGCAGAAGCTGAACGAGTGACTGAGATCATGAAATTCGTGAGCAAAATGTTTAGCAGAGATATTGTCATTAGAATGGGTGATAGAGATTTTACAAGATTATTAAAATATAACAGCAAAATGCAACACTGGTGCACTGGTGATGATAATCACAACCACGCATCAGTCGCAATCACAAAGAAGATTGTCTCAAGTTCTCTTTATTTTGCTGCTCCCAGTGTTTTTTATTTGCTGCTCTCAGCTGCACATTAAAGCTCTGAAAGTTGATTTAGCCCAGTAAAATCAGACTTTATGCTCCACATAGGTCGCTAACCTATCATTCTCACTTCATAGTACAACAGACTGGAACCTTTACTTGGTAGACTTTACCTTTCGATGCTCCTCAGCAACGTTTTTAGAACTTTAAGTTACTAATTGTATCAAAGACACTTTCCATTATCCTCATCTTTTTATAAAACATACAATAATATTGCAAAAAGGGAATTTAAAAGATATCCCAATCTGTTTAGCTCTACTTAATACATCATATCGATCTCACTCCTGCGCAGAGCACATGATCAGATATTTTTTAGATAAAACAAGGTGTTAAGGATATTATTTCTATCTGCTTTTAGGCCTGAAGTCTCTAACCTATAAGTCCAAGAACACACACACACACACACACACACACTCACACACACACACACACACACACACACACACACACACACACACACACACACACACACACACACACACACGGACACACACATTCTAACAGAATCAAAGGCATTTCTTCTGTGCAGCAGCCGACCCGGTGGGTTTGTTTAAGGCTCACTGTCACAGCAAACTGTCAGCTCTACTGGAGCTCAGCAGCTCTGACTGAACAGACAGTACACAAACACACACATGCATGCTTGCATACAGTATGAATACACAGCTGGAAGGTATGACATATGTTAAGTGTTTAGAACAATTGTTAAGAAAAACCTCCTGGCATAGTCGAATTAAGCTTTTCTTTAAAGAAAATGCTAGCGCCGCTTCAGATATGTTATCTAGTCATGGGCTGGCTCGTCATATAAAAGGAGCTACAGTATCACATCAGATGTTGCTTTGTTTTCTGAAAGCTTCATTTTTTCTACATCTATTAAGAGGCAATATTTACATATATATTTTGAATACTTTTAGAGCATTTTTTTCTGCTCATGTGAAAAAACACACACACGGGGGGCGGGGGTGTTATTTTAGCTGAAAAGGTACTCGTAGTAACAATGCGTACAGGTGCAGAGACACCTGCTGCAGTCGGGGGCTGTGTTCTGTATGGTTGGACTATTGTAAATTATGGTGAACATTCAACAGTTGCTTTAATTTAGATAATTCCTTATCATCCTGATAAGTTATTACAGAATGCTTTTATTTTGAAAACCTTAATACCAATCAAGAATTTAAATGACAACATATAGTGGGATTTTTGATTGGATCGGTTGTTAGTGTTTTGTGTACTGATTCTTAGCAAAATACAAACGATTTAGATCATCTGTAAAGACTCATACATGCAAGCTGAATGATTGGAAGATGGAACATTCTGACTTGTCTACAAGAATTTGCCAACTACTCGCTGAGCAGCAGTGAAACTTGTAATATATGAGGCAAAAGGAAACAGAGACCATTTGTCTTACTGCTGGAACATACGCATAAAAAATGGGACAACTTTTACTTTGAAAGCGAGTGGTCTCAGTTTCCTCTGTGCCTCACCTTTTTTTTTTTTTTTTTTTTTAACTAATGCTTAGTGACCAGTTGATGAGATGTATACTCTGCTGCACCATATACCTATCTGCACCACTGTTACACCAGCAATGGCCAGCATCAACCACTTTACTACAAACTGGGAAATACAAATTTTTCCCTATAGCGACCGGTGGTTGCTGAATGGTTTCTAAGCCTGTGTGACTGGGGGCTAAAATCTATAGACTCTCTTAGCCCCTGCCCACTGAGGCTAACCTTTACATCACATGAAGGTATCATTTTGTAATACCAATGATAGAGCAACGACATGCATTCAGTGTTGCCAACTCCTCAGTAAGGAAAATCGCTATTGGTTGTCCTAAAAGTCGCTAGAAGTCGTTAAATGACGTCATCGCCTAATTTGCATAATTGGTCATGCTAATCTAATTGTAACCTATGTTGTTGGAGAGAGAAATAACATCGTGGAAGAGACATAAAGTGAGTAAAAAACGTCCTAAATGCATTTAGAGTTTATTTAGAACTACAAATTAAATTTCTTTTAGCAATTATTGTTTTTTTTAATGTCATAATTCCAACCCTGCTCCTTTACCCGGGCTTGGACCGGCAAAAGTGACCCGAAATTGGCACTCTGATGGAGTTACTTTGTGTGTGTGTGTTTATAAGTAGTTTTAAACCTTGTGATCCACAAAACAGCATAAGAGTAAAAGAGTAAAAGAAGAACTGACTGCGTTACAGCACCCGCTGCTTGTTGAGAGTAAAAGCGATACGCGCTTTCACGTCTTTTTTAGCGACTTTTTTCTTTTTTTCTAAAAAAAAGTCGCTAAGGGGTCTGAAAACTCGCTAAATATAGCGACAAAGTCGCTAAGTTGGCAACACTGCATGCATTTCCCTTTCCTTGTGTGGACAATAACGAGTTACGCCCAGGCATGTCTGACAGCGAAGTTCACGCGTTAGCCTCTGACGATTTAGAAAAAGGATCTGCTGTAATGACCTCCAACAAAGCACGATGCTTTCCAGTATATGTAAGAACATTGTTCCTGTCAAAAGGTAGAAACAACAGACTTGAGGTGAGTATAACCAGGATATGAAAAGTATATCGTAAAGTATAACTTTTTAAAAAAAATTTCTACATTTTTAAGCTGCTTGGTGTAACTTATATAATTGCACTGAGAAAAACTTGACTAACTCATTATTGAACTTTAATACTTAGTAGGCTAACACACAAATAAATCAAGACTTTTTTTCTTTGTAGACTGATGGGGTACTGGAGCATTTGTGCAAAGTGTGTGGCACTGATAGCGATCTCAAATATTAAAATGTGATAGGCGTCTTTCCCAGACTGTTTCAGCACATTTTTCTGATTGCTGATTGGTCTTGGCCAGTATACTTGTGATCCCCCCACGTCCCCACCACCACCACCAAAACACTGTGCCATGTTCCAGTGAGATGGGCTGAATTTATGCACAGACAGATACAATGCAGTCTGTGATTTTGTCTTATGGGTGTTGCCCTTTGGTGGTTACCAAAGCCCCCTGGACAGCACAAATGTAGGAGTTATGACTGACACTCAAATGCAGTTTTTAACCAAATAAACGAGGAAAAAAATGTTTGCAAATGTGCAAATATTAGCACGAGTAAAAGAATTTAACATGGCTGCATTATATGTCATGTGAGTTATTTAAAACTGATGTATTCATTGTTACTGTTACAGGTTTCAGAACACTGGAGAATCACAGACTTTGTTCGGATACTACGGCCGCTTCACTGAAATGTTCTAAGCTGTGAAATTGGAAGAAAGTCTACAAATTCCTGAACTAAGTACAGTTTAATGATGATTACTGAGAGACAATGCGAGCACTTTAACTTCTCTTCGCTCCACTAGCAATTGGCGGCATCATCAAGCTTTGACTTCAAGGTTTTGAAATTCACTTTCTTTAATAACTTGCATGAATAAATTAACCAGTTGCAACCATCCAGTTCCAGCCATCTCCACAGAGACTAACATCATCTTTCTTCCATCCATTTCCCCCCACCCCATTTTCAAGTGTCAGAGTAAAGTGGCCTGGTGTACCGAACACTGTTAAGCATTTGCACTCATCATTTAATCATCACACCTCGTCCTTTGATTGATGCCTAATGAATGCCTGGGGTCTCGGTTTACAAGACGATTGCTAACAGAGCCTTGCTAATGGGTTTTGCCTGTCTGGCAGACAGCTAAGGGTGCAGGCAGAGAAGTCCGCATTTACACTGGAGCTTTAAAACCATTTACTCTAACATTTCTAATACAGATGTTGGACACTTAAAGTCACATATCCTGAGCCTTTCTTTCCGGTCAGGTCCGTTTGCATAAAATAAAACAGTTTTCAGCTCAGTGTAAACAAGACCACAGGTCATCTCTTTTCAAATACTTGAACAATTAGCAGCCACATCACTTTTTGCTAATGGGATCTAGCAGCAATGACCAGAAACTTGCTTTGAGCTTTATATCTCAAAAACAGCATGGAGATGCTTAGAGTGGAGATGCTCAGGCTGTGCCATTTCCCTACTCTTACTCTGGTCCACCTCTTGAGGACCCATCTGAACTTTTCAAAGAAAATGCTTAGAAAGACTTGCTGAGCTGTGAACTGTGTAATTACTACAAATGATTAAGAGCCTTTGGTGGGAGTATGGGGGTGGAGGAAAAGCATGCAAACTTAAAAATAAAGTCCATTAAAGCCAACTGGTTATACTGCCGTACCAAATGTAAGAGCGCATGATTTCTGACTGACTTCATGTTTCAGCTTCAGATGAGCTTCTACATCGTAGCTGAGACCAAATGCTCTGTGAGGTGATCTGGATTTTTGCTCTAAACCAGGGAAATTACGCATTACGTGCATCCTTGACGCCTTACAAGCATTCTGAATGCATTTCCTTTCTTTAGAAAGGATTTGAAAAGACTGTTTCATATAACCTGCATTGTTTATGCTCTACAGTATTTACTTCTGTCGTTGGCACATTGTCTGGTTGCTTTTTTTCCTTTCCTCTCGTATTAACTGTACAAGATGTAGTCAAAGGTTGAACCTTTAGGCAGAAATTGATATTTTGCCTTCCATCTCAATGTTTGTCCAGCGTACAATGCAACCAGGCAAACAGGGACCTACTTAAGAAAAGGGTAGATCAAAAAAGACATAGTCCATTGTGCAATGAGCAATCAAAAACTGTTTCACAGGTGCAAAAGTCTTTTTTGCAGTAAGCAGGTGAGTATTTGCTTTTCAGACTCATGTTTAACTCTTTGTTTTTTTTTAGTCTTGTCTGTCGGTGATAGGTTAGGATCGGGAATGTTGTGTTCCCAAACACAAGCAGGAAAGGAATGGGAAATTCATTAGCAGAAATTGTCAAACTCTAATGAGTAATTTCTGAAACGTGATGTGTAAAAACAGATTATTAAAAAAAAACATGATGCTGTTAATGTAGCAGCGATGATCAACATCCTGCTTTGACCTTTGGCACTTTCAGCTGAGCTATTCACATCGAGCCTTTATTTTTCATCCATCGCTCTTCCATCTGCTGCAGGCGGGTCAAGCAGTGTTGATGCCGCGGCTACATTTTTATTTGTGCCCCCCTCCCTCATAACATCCCCCACATACCCACAACCCTCCACAGACACACACACACACACACACACACACACACACACACACACACACACACACACACACACACACACACACACACACACACACACACACACACACACACACACACCAGAATACACATTTAATTTAATTAGAGCATGCGTGGCCTCCCTCTCTGCCAGTATTGTCGAGGCGCTCGGGAGCAGCCAACACTATCACTGATTGCTTCTAGATAGGCAGAAATATGATTAGACCACGTGTTTGAGTTTGCCTGTTTGTGCAGGAACTGGGAAGAAATCTGATTGGGGTTTTGTCAGCGGTGAGAGCAGAGGTAAGCTGAAGGCTTGAGAAAGATGAGGAGATGATTGGAAGGATTGGAAAGAAGTATTTTTTAATTTAATGGAGGTCTAAGGTGTTTGTCGTATACTGTATAGAAATGTTAATCCCTGGGATTCATGACATAAGGTGCTTTGCAATCAGCGTTTACTAAAAAGAAACTAAAACTGTGTGTTGAGAAGCAGTACAGGATTCTTGCAAGAAACAGCATCATAGAGATGGCTTTAAAACAATCATCACATTTTTGCTCAGGCAAGCAAGAAGGTCAGACTCAGCCACACTCCTGGTAAATCAGCTCTTTATGAAGTGAACTAGCAAATCCCACATGGAGTTCTGCATTTAAGTAGTGCTATATGTGTTGACACTGATGCCTGCTCTGTTGTTCTGTCTGCTCACATTTCTACATATGTGTGCATGGAAGGGCACAGAGGTCCCAGAAAAGACTGCAATAGCCACAAGATATAAATAGCTGCAGATGGAAACTACTACTCCTGAAAGAATCCTGCATTTGTAAGGCCACTCCTGTAGCTCTTACATGATCAGAGGGAAGTTGGAGGAAATGGTAAATGAAGAGTGGAAGGATCAGGAGGAGGAAGAGCACAGAGGGGGAGGAAGGAGATCCTTAACCTCTTATTATTAGTTTGATTTTCAAATGGACAGGAGGTAAACATGAAAGCCTTGATTCTTTGTATAATAAGATTAGTGTTATTAAAGGGAGAAGGGCAGATAGAAAGGAGCGAGGGAAGAATAAAGAAGTGACCTTTGAAGAACAAGGTAAGGAGAGAGGGAGGAACCCTGCTGAGGAGTGGTGAAAAGAGAGAAAAGGGAAGTGTGTGTGTGTGTGTGTGTGTGTGTGTGTGTGTGTGTGTGTGTGTGTGTGTGTGTGAGAGAGAGAGAAAGAGAGAGACGGGGGGAGGGAGGGAGGGCGGGGATGGAGTGACCCGGCGAAAACAGATTAGTCGGCCATGAAGAGGATTACCAGCAATGATAGTCCCTCAGAGAGCAGTCAGTCTCAGCCAATGCAAACACACACACACACACACACACACACACACACACACACACACACACACACACACACACACACACACACACACACACACACACACACACACAATGAACACATCAAAGTGATCAGCATCAGTTCAACCTGTCTGGTTAATGCAAACACACACATATCTGTCAGAATACACAAAGCACATCCACTGCACACACAGTGTGAAATCATGATGCATGCTGGAACCTCGCTTTCATTCCACTGCTCAAATCCAGCAGCTGAATTCTTTTTTACGACAGGGTTTTTACAAAAAAACCAACTGTTTGCTGCTTTAAACGACTCAACGGGTGGGCTCAGCTCAAGTCTCCTGGGAGCTACCGGTCAGGTTGTTCTCTCCTATATGCAGATCAAAATTCGTTTTTGCTAAACTTTCAGAACTTGCAATCATAATCCAAGGTAAGAGCTTTAAAGTGGGGATGTAAAAGTAAGAGAAGCAAAGTAAGTACCTACAGTAGATGGTGGTTGGCACACCCTAGTTTGGCCCTTTTCAACACAGAACTACAGTCAATGCAAATGTCAAAGTTGGATTATCTACTTTTCAAATAATAACCAAACGTAAAGTAAGACACGTTAACTGAGACTACACACCATTAATCGTAGAATATGGATCTCAGTACTGTCAGTGCATTCACCTCTTTCATTTCCCTGGGACAACGTGACGTCACAGGTGTGAGTGCAAGAACTGCAGTGTAGTACTTCCTCCAGAGGAGGTGGATGCATCAGCAATTCTGAGATTCATATCCTCCTATGAGATCTGATTTTTCCCCCCTATTGTAAATCATGAATGAATGAAAGAAATTAACTAGTTCTGCATGACATTCAGGATTTACTTTTTGTTTGTTTGTTAACAAAACTGCTGAAGTTAAATGAGTCCAGCTCACTGTTGGTATAACACATATGCAATGATATCACAAGCACAGCGCTACTTTCATACACACCCTGCCCCTACTTTCTCTGTCATCAGCAGAGAAAACAGCTGACTGCCAACAGATACCTCTCTCTCTGTGTGTGTGTGTGTGTGTGTGTGTGTGTGTGTGTGTGTGTGTGTGTGTGTGTGGCAAAGAGCAGCTAATCCCACACAACCCCACTGTGGCCGAGTTTACCTGACACATCTGATTCTGTCAGCTGAAATCACAGTTGTTCTAACTTTATGTTAACTTACCAGTTTATGAGGTTGTGGAGTACGGTGTGTGTAAAAACATATTAATTTATTCACTTGACAAATGTTTGGCTAACAACATGCATTTGAGGAGACATGATTTAACATTTTATTAAGAAAAAACAAGATTAATTATGAAATCTACTTTTTTTTATGTCTATTAGAACACAAATTCACATCTAATGAAATTAAAGCCCACTTCTTTATCTACCTTTAAAAAAAACATGCAATACAGTGAAAAAGTAAAAGAAAATAAGTCATAAAGTTCAAATTACAATTTAAAAATGGTGACATTTACAAATTAGCTGTCTGATTTATTAGTCTAAGTTTGTTTGACAAAGTAAGTTTGACATATTCTGATTTTTTTGGTAGGAGGTAAAGGTAGTAGGAATTTGAGAGTATGTAAAAACCGTGTATAATGAAAAAAGTATAGGCAAATATAGAAATTCAGCATACAGATGATAATGATCCTTTTTCCCAAACGCACAATTATAACTTAATTTTATTAACAAAGAAAATAATAATAAAAAGCAACACCAAAAACTCAATGAACTTGTGAAGCTGGGAGCGTATGGTCGGTTAGCAATCTTCAGTTGATTTGCTTTCTGAAAGCAAAAATCCATATAACTTATGAGGTCGGTCTGAGGGTCATCTTTGCCAATTTTAATAATGACTGGAAAGAAATTATGGGATGGGAAAAATGTCTTCAAATTAGACGCTTAGACACGACCTGATCCAAAAAATCCAGCAGTGGCTTGTTTGTGGAAAATTGGGCTCCTCTAAGCTTATTGATAAAGACACTATAAGGAAGTGTGAAGGTCATTATTTTCAAATAAAATTGTCCCCTACCCTCAGTACAAAGTAACACAATACCAGTTCTGTTATCTAAGAAAACAAATTTTAACATGAAGTAGATCATTTTCATTTGAAATTAAGTTTTTGGAGTATAAAGAAGTTGAAAATCATAATTATGTTTTTTTTCTCTTCTTTTACTTGTATATGAGGGGATCCACAAAAACCAGAGGGAGCCTGATATAAGTTATTACACGACCTGAAGAATATTAATAATTCATAACTATTTTTTTTCACCAGTCATTTCTATTAGTGTCCAGTAATGGACTGGTCAACTTTAAATTCATCCATCCATCCATCCATCCATTCGCTACCGCTTATCCTTTTCAGGGTCGCGGGGGGTGCTGGTGCCAATCCCAGCTGTCATAGGGCGAGAGGCGGGGTACACCCTGGACGGGTCGCCAGTCTGTCACAGGGCTAACACACAAGGACAGACAACCATTCATACTCACATTCACTCGCACATTCACACCTAGTGGCAATTTGGATTATCCAATTAACCTATCCCCACAAACTTTAAATTCAACATCACAAAATTCAGAAAAGGCCAAACCTACACACAAATCAATATCCAAATAAAATGATGAAGGGCAGGAGCCTGAAGCAGTTTTTCTTGCTGACATTTCTCTCTATCCTGCTGAGGGAAAGTTTTGATATTGGACCCCCCTCAGAGGAGGATGGGGGTCCTCTCTCTCCCCCTACACATCCTAAATGAGGGCTTTTTCGTAGTTGTTGGTAGGGGGTGTCCGCTCTGGGAAGAATGAGGACTTCCTGTGGAGGGCCTTTAAGTGTGGGGTTGAGGAGCCGCTACCTCACTCTCTCGCGCTCCCTTGCACTTGTTCTCAATGTCTCTTGCTCATCCTAAATGGGTTCAAGCTTCAAGCCAGGGCCAGCTGCTTTCAAAGACCCCAAAGAGCAGTTATCCCGCACCTGCCCTTTCCTCCCTTCTCTTGATAACCTTTTCTTCTTATTTTGTTCCTTCCCTATTCCTTTTCACTCCTGTCCTTCACTTAAGCGTTCTCTCCTCTTCCTCCCATTTATGTCTCTCTGGCTATCCTATTTGCTTCTCTTGGTGTTTCCACCTGGAGTTACACTATCTGCTTTCTGTCTGCTTTGTATGATTCTAGTTTGAGCATGCTAGAAGAGTGATTTTGAGTGAGATTTTTCCTAGCCCAGGGTTTCTTCGTTGGGCTTAAATCACCCCTTAAATGAAATCTGAGCTGTTGTCATATATTAACAAGCCACATGTTTCGCAACAATCTGTAAGTACATGCTCACATTTAAGAATCTGCTCCCAGGAATCCAATCCAAGACAACAGTTACGCTCTGAAAAACACCGATGTCATATTTAAGGCACTAGAGCTTTTGCACACCACGTAAGCTGTTCCTTTCTCTGATTCTGCATTGTGGTCACTTTCGGTGGTAATAAAACCATTTTGTTAAAGCTGAAAATCTGTGAAGGCCTACTTTTCTTCCTCATCACAAAATCAGCACTGAGAATTGAATGTATAAGTATAAGACACCAGCATTAATCTTCCCATGATCGTAAGATTCTTGACTAAAACTAAAAGACACCACATGGCTCTTGGCGAATGCACATAAATTTCCCCAATTCACTTCTTTCCATTGCCAGCTAACAAACCCAGCCATCAACAGTAGTCATAGTAGCTCTTTGCAGGGACCCTCTGCTACAACTTGGTGCAATTATTATATTTTTTTTCGCCAATGATGTTGAGGCTTTTTGTAGTTTTTGTGAAAGCAGTGCTTATATGAGAACAGTTGTTGCATAATTATACAGATTCCCTGCTTTCAAAGCACGAAAATATACATTTACCTTCAGCAACTTATTAGCAAAAAAACTTCAACCATGCAAACACACACACACTGTCAGGCCTCAAAGGACCCTCCCTCCTTTAGAAGACGCAACATACCTTCCCTCATTTTACCAGCATCCATGCATCCATGACAATAAAGCAGCAGGTAGGCAAACTGAGAACTTTTCCTCCCAAATATCCATTTTGCCATTGCAGTAACCAACGAGTCCATCAAGAGGCAAGAGACGCTTTGATTTGTACACTTTTTAAAAGCAATGTTTTCTGGATAGATAGAAGGTGAGCACAAAAGAATGGATGCCCGGTGCTGTCTCCATTATTCCTCATAAGTTCTTGTTTTTCCTAGTTAGATACATTTCCCACTACTTTTCCAATAGTCTGTGTATTGGCTAGCAGTGACAGATTGTCCCCTAGCACATCTTCGTTAGGTAGCTCCCACAGAGGTTTATATATCCATTAATGGCACAAACTTGGTTACGTGTTGGAGAACTAAACTCTGTCCCCGTTTTCAGTACCCATGACTTTTTCTTCTACTTCACTCCTTTTCCCAGTGCTTTCCTCCTGGGTTATTCTGAGCTCTTCCTAAAACCTCTTCTGGTGCTGCCTTGAATCAACTCCTCGGGCCTTCCCCGTTTGGTGTTCCTCCCATCTCTGATTCTTTCCAGTGCCACCACCGATGGCCGGCGTGGCTCTCCGCTCCCCTCCAACCAATACCGGGTTTTATTTAATTTGTCCATATAATAGACGTGAATGAACCCTGGGGTTTAGGGCTACACAGGCAGAGAAAGCAACAGAGGAGGGAGGGGCAGGGCGCTCAGCAATGTGTGTTAAAAGAGAAACAATAAGTGCCATTATTTTTGATTGGCTTCCCCTATTTGAAAATTACTTCCAAAGTGTGATGTCCTATTGTGGGAGCAGAATAACGCTGAACAATGTGGCAGGGGGCGGGAGCGAGAGGATAGTCTTATATACCCAGACTAATATTCAAGGGGGCTTTGGCTGATGCCGGCTGGCCCGCACTGGCTAACCCTGCAGTGCAGCACTGGGCCTGGGGTTAGGCTCATAATGGGATGCATTGGGAGGCCTTTAGTTCCCATTGTGGCAGCTATGTCAACAGAGAGGCCACTGGGAGCTGCCTGGCATGTGGAACGGAAAAAAGGCCCTTTATCCCCGTCTTTCTATGCTTCGTGTGTGTGAGAGAGGGAGACGTTATCACAGCAGTTCAGTGCACCAGCACAATCCATGTCCTTTTTTTACCCCATTAAAAGTCTGTTATAGACTGTAAAACGTGAACAAAATGTACCTATATTAAATATCTGTGCATGAGTCATTGCACTTACTATGCTACAGACTGTTTGGATGAAATTAACATATTTACTTATTGGTCTGTGAATTACAGTCCCCATTTTTAGGCAGCTAAAATGTTATGTCGTCAGGCCTAGAAGCAGTGTTGGTCAAGTTACTTGAAAAAAGTAATCAGTAACGAATTACTGATTACTTCCCCCAAAAAGTAATCCTGTTACTTTACTGATTACTTATTTTCAAAAGTAATTACTTAGATACTTAGTTACTTTTTAAAAACACGATTTACAACCTGAATAGGTGATAAAGCGATAGATCTTTCAGCCCAATTCTACTTTTTCTGCATAATCCATCATACAAAATGTAATCAAATGGAAAAGTATCTTTTTTTAAAACTTGTTTTATCAGTTTTAATCTTTTAACTTTATGCATCAAGCAAAAATTAAATTATATGCAACATTCTCTGACTGGAAGAAATTAGTTTAACATTTAAACCTATTTTCTGTACATTCCAGCACATAAAATAAAATATTTTTTGTGTTTACACTCAGTCTTTCAAATAGATGCAAGTAAAACACAGCAGAAAATAAATAAAATCAAAGACTAGCGGCCCTGTTGCTCTATTTTCACCTGTAAAGCAGGAGTGGGGTAGGCGGAGGTTTGCCCTGGTGCAGGTGTGCCGCAGCGGTCAGTGGAAGAATCCGTGAGTTTCTCTGTGAATTTCCCATTACGTCGTAGCGCACTCGGTGCTTGTTTAGGGTTCTTTTTCGCTGTAAAAATAAGTTTTCTTCCCACGCACAACGGACGCTAATGTTTTTGTCACTTTTTATGGAATCAAACTCAAAGTAAGGTCAGTACTTCCACGCTTTAAACGCTGCACGCTCATACTCTCTCCCGCACTCGATATATGATCCATTGTTGATCTGCACACAGCTGTTGTCACGAACGTCGCACTTGCTTACGTCACTGTCATGAGACATTCTCGCAAAAAAAAAATCACGGTTTTAGTAACGCAGTAACGCAGCGTTCCTACGGGAAAGTAACGGTAATCTAATGACCTTTTTGCAATAGTAATCCCTTACTTTACTCGTTACTTGAAAAAAGTAATCAGATTACAGTAACGCATTACAAGTAACAGATAGTTGAACTCATCTGAGATTTTTAGTAGATGTTGTCACGGTGGGGTGCGCCGGTGTGAAGATGAGGTAGACCCAAAAGCAGACACGGTGGAGACAGAACTAAGTTTCCAAAAATAAAGTGAGCCTTTATTGTGGCTGCTGGCATGAGAAAAATACCAGAGACACACTGAAACTGGGAAAACTAAGGAGACTAAAACACTGTGTAAACTAAAAGACTATGACACTCTGTGAAAGAACTATGAAAAACTATACACGCAGAGTTACTAGGAATGCTATGAAACACAGTGAAACAATGAGGGAAAACTATGAAATCTGTGGTGAGGATAACAGACGATCTGACAAAGACTGAACTGAAACACACAGACTAAATACCCACAGGGATGATTAGAGGAAGTGGAAACACATGAGGGAGAACAGCTGACACACATAAACCTAATGACAGGACCGGGGACGTGAAACTGAACACAATGAACAAAGAACTCTTTCAAAATAAAACAGGAAACATGGAGAAGTAGACATGACAAACTTGACAATGAGAGCCATACAGACCAGAAATATGATAGATAAGACACATACAACAATGAGGGGAACTTGGACACAGGGGTGATAACACAAGGGGAACCTGATAAACCATGAACTAAAACTGTAAACTAGACATGACGAACTTAACTAGAAAACTGAAAAGAAACTGGAATACAGATGAAAAAACAAAATAACAGGAACTCAGAAACACTGGGTGGCCTGACCCAGGACCATGACAGATGTACCCATGGTGCCAATTTGAAAATCCCATGTTGCCTTGTTCTCAAGTTATCATGTTTACAAAGTTACAAAAATCAAGAAGTCCCCCTTCTTTCTGAAAATTGTTTATTTAAAAAAAAAATAACTCGACCATCTAATTTTTACTGTTAGATATGCATTATTTTTGTACAGTCCTGTATTTTGCTACCGAAAATGTTCACGCTAGTCAAAATCACAGTGAGTTATAGATTTACCAAGCTAGCTAGTCTATGCTAGCATTGCTGGATAACTCTCTAGCTTCTATCTGTTATTACATTCATAAAATATACCAGAAATAATATGCCAACGTACAAAATGCCAGAAAAAATAAAGTCTTGGCACAAAAAACACTGAGTCAGTTTAGCTGAACACAAATGGGACACAACATGATCAAGTTACAAAAAAAGATAAATAGTTTTACTAGATTGGTAAATGGTTAAACATCTGATAAAAATTTCACAAAATTTATAGAAACTGTCAATTTACAGATACTGTACACTATATAGTCAAACGTATTCGCTCATCTACCTTCACACTCATATAATCCATTCTGAATCCACAGGTTTTAATATCTCGCCAGCCTACAGTTTACAGCTATAACACCTTCAACTATTGTGGAAAAGTTTTCCACAAGGTTTAGGAGTGTGTTTACGGGAATTTTTGAACATTCTTCCAGAAGTGCATTTGTGGGGTCAGACACTAATGAACAAGAAGGCCTGGCTCACAGTCTCTGCTCTAATTCATCCCCAAGGTATTCTGTCGGGTTGAGGTGAGGACTCTGTGCAGACCAGTCAACTTCTCCCACACGAAACTTGTGTCTTGTGTGAAACTTGTGTGAAAAGCATACAAGAGTGAAAACAGATATAAGATCCCTTGAAAAATTATATAAATGAAACTTGTATGTTTTGGATACTTACTAAAACAATATATGAAAGTAATGAGAAGGTGGCCACATTCATGAGTAAATCATATAAGCCTTATATGATTCACTATATGAAGTAGGCCACATCTTATGCAAGTCTTTTATAAGTTTTTACTATTTCTTTTCCATATGGGAAGGGCCTGGGCCCAAGTACCGAAAAACAACCCACACCTTAATCCTCCCTCCACCAAACTTTACTTTAAGTACCGTTAAGTACCGTTCTCCTGGCAACCACCAAACCCAACCTTGTCCACCCGATTGCCAGAGGGAGAAGTGTGTTTCATCACTCCAGAGAACACATCTCCACTGCTTTAGAGTCCAGTGGCTGCATGCTTTACACCACTGCATCCAGGTTAGATGCAGCTAATCTGACAGCTACATGGCGTTTGGAGATTTGCAGTGATTGACTCTTCAGAAAGTTGTCGACCTCTGTACCTCTGTTTCCACTTTCTTATGATACCACTAACAGTTGACTGTGAAATATCTAGTTGCTAGAAAATTTTATGACTGGACTTGTTGCACACGTGGCATTCTTTCACAGTACTACGCTGGAATTCACTGAGCTCCTGAGAGCGAGCCATTCTTTCACAAATGTTTGTAGAAGCAGTCTGCATGCCTAGGTACTTGATTTCTTTTTTTATACCTGTGGCCATGGAAGTGATTGGAACACCTGAACTCAATTATCAAGAAGGGTGAGTTAATACTTTTGGCAGTATAGCATACCTGCTGTAAAGACAGAAAAGTCGCCAGCCTCATTAAAGGGACATATTTGACTGCCGGGCCAGCTGGAAGGTGTGGCTGTGCTGAGCACGGTTTTCTCTCTCATACCTGAGAGGTTTCTTGGAAAAGGATTTGCTGCCAAATATTACATTTTATAACAGCAGTTTATGCTTCACAAACTCTTAGAATTCACTTTTTCTGACATAGTTTTGAGAAATATTTGTAGACCATTTAGTTAAAATAACAAATATTGTCCAGTTTCTGTTGGTTGTGTCATTGCTCGGCTGTTTTTGCGCACAGCTGGGTTTCTCTGTCTTTGGCCGTATGCAGGATGACAAATCTTTTTTTTTTTTTTTTTTTAAAAATGACAGTTCAAATTAGGCAAAATTTCCAAAATCAAAATCAAACACCAGAAGTTCCTTCAATAACTATGAGTGAACAGCTATCAGAGCAGTTAGTGAAATTTCTATGTTACAAAGAGAGTAATATCTCACAGTTTTCCTGACAAACAATAAAAAACAGAAATGTGAACAAGCTAAGCAGCCAGTCTACATGCGCACACACACACACACACACACACACACACACACACACACACACACACACACACACACACACACACACACACACACACACACACACACACACGCAGATGCACACAAAAGGTAGCTGCTGGCTTGTCACTATCACTGAATTCATTCATCCAACTCCACCTGGGAATGAGACGGACACGTGTGTTTACTCTAGATTCTATTCCCCCCGGGCAAACACACACACAACAGTATTATTCTTGTCTCCTGGCTGAGAAGAGGCAACCTTGAGGAAGCCGGTGAAGCTGAATAAATAGTGGCATCCAAACACACGTGTACACATGTATGCAAATACACCCATACACACACCTAAACAAACAGCAATGGCAGAATCACACACTAAGCAGCTCTCATTACCAGCAGGCACAATAAGCTGATGTCCAGAAACACAGAAGGACTACACTGCAGCCCAGCGAGACTGGAAGGACAAACCAGCAAGCCAGACACACACACACACGCTATGCTAATGTCTCCAACTGCATGTCCAGTAAAGCTTTTTTGATTTTGCCAAAAAAAAAAAAAAACACAGATAAAATTCCTATGTGTAAATGTTTAAACATCATACAGGCTCACATAAATCTCTAATTTTAACCAGAGCAGAAAAGATGAGATTGGTTAAAAATGGGAGGCTGATGGACAGCTCTGGATTCTATTTGTTTGTCACAACCCGAGCAGCATCAGCAGTTTCCTATTGGTTCCTTTTGTTCGACTGACATAGATAAAGCACGAGAGAGCGTGTGTAAGTGGTCAGCACAGAAGGCAGTAGAAAGAAAAACACTGGCAGAGTGACATGATGTGTCAGGGGGAAAAAAGCCAAATTTATAAATAACTCTTTATTTTGCATTTATATAGAGTTTAACCAGTCTTTTTATACACAACTTTCCAGTTTATGTGGTAGAGCTTCATGCTTTTTCTTTCTGAATTGAAGTTAAATGGAGCTGTCTTTCCATGTGTTCATGCTAGGCTTTAACTCAGCACATCCCAGCTGATCTCTAAAAACATCCAAATCTGGGATTTTGTCTTGGTGTCTTAAAAGTTAAGTCAATGTCCGATGGTGTCCCCATCTCATATGTTATGTTCAGATAAAATTAATCTGTAATAGCAGTACTGCAGATTTTGGTGTCGGTGTGATACCATGTAAATACAGGGCCAGTGTTGCCAATACCAAGACAGATACTTTTACTTTATAAAGGCAGCTTATGTAGGGGAGAGCAATGTGTCATGATTTATGAGATGATCACCATTAATTTGCAAATCCTGAACACATTTTAATGACCACTAAATCAATAAACTTTTTTTCTGTGGGCTACTTATTGAACGTGCCAGAAAGAAACAGTGTATTGATCCTATGGTACTAGCATCGAACCGATACCAATATCAGAGTTGGTATGGATATTATTGATATTTGGATCGTTCCGCCCGCCTCTATGTAACAGTAAAGATGGTAGCCTTGGAAATATTTAAAAAAGAAACTGAACAGGTTTAGTTCCTATGTAACTAATACAGTATATGTGCCAAACAGATGTATGTTTATAGTTTCCTTCTCTGACACAGCTTCCTCACAGCGATCAGTAAAGGCCCTCATATCTTATGTACACCTGTACACACTTTACCATGTGCACACATACATGCACGCGCACAGCTAATGACGAGCCCCCCGGCTGACCCGCTGACCCTCATCACAGTAACAAAGAGGCAGATAGCAGCAGCAGGACAATAGGATGAAGAGGTTGCTTAGGGTGACGAGATAAAAGCAGTGACACTAAGGTGATGGAGAGATCAAGAGCGTGACAGGAGGACAACACCAGGAGTAAGGGTTAGAGGAAGTGAATGCACAGAACTCATCTTGGATCTACCCGGCTGGAAAGTGAGATAATTATTTTAGAAATTAAATGAAAATATCTCTGAAGAGAAAAATCACTGTAAAAATCCCTCCACATCCTGTCCTCCATGTGTGCATCAGGCAGGTATTTAGGTGGGTGTATGCTGGGTGAAGACTCCAGAGCATCAGTGCTCAGTCAGTCAAACTGGACAGATGATCAGGATAAGAGTAAGAAACAGGCACGTCCATCATTCTGGCTTTCTCCAGCATGAAGACCACACCTTATCATCTCATCACTGTGCTGTCAGCAGCATACTCCCGAACTACACACACACAACCTGTCAATTTGCACTGATAACACGTCCATTATTCTTGGTTCAGTTTGACTGACAACATAAGCGTATTTTTAGGGACACAAAATCACACATTCCTAGCACTGCTTTAGCACCCCTACATGTGTGTTTATTACACATCTGAATTTTAGTAGTAGCATTGTAGTAGCTGCACCATAAATGTAAAAATCCTTGGCGGCTTCTTTCTTGAGACATAGCATTTACCAGACTTTCAGAAAACTTAACCTCATGGTCTAGGTCAGAGGTCATGGTCAGTGACATCCGAACTTGTCTGAGATTTTTAACAGATGCCCCTATTGTATTAATTTAGAAATCCTATGTCACCTTGTTCTTGAGTAATCATGTAATCAAGTTTAAGGCTGAGGACTAAAAATTCTGTTGGGTGTTTGCCAGACTTGGCAAAGGATTCTGGGAAGTAGCTAGCCGGTCGTCACGGCAAAGCTACGAGAGCGTCTCTCAGCATGGGCCCGAAAAAAGTTCTGTCAGCCGAGGAAGGAGACGATATTAAGAAGTCGCTGGAGTTTATGACAGAGGAGATTTCTACTGTCAAACTGCAGCAGAAAGCCATCCTGGACCTGGTCGAGGAAGTTAAGGCTCTCCGCATCCAGAACGCCGAGAAGGATCGGCGGCTGGCGTACCTGGAGAACAGAGTGGCGGATTTGGAGCAGTACACCCGGATGAACGATGTTATCATCACGGGGCTTCGCATCAAACCCCGGTCATACGCCCGGGCGGTCGCCACTGACAATGTAGGAGGGCCAGGAGAGGAAGATGTCAACTCCACGGAGCATCAAGTGGTTACCTTTCTACGGTCCAAAGGTGTGGAAGTGGATTATAACAACATTGAGGCTTGCCACCCTCTACCCCGAAAAAATGACAGTAACAAACCAGCCATCATTGTGAGATTTGCAAACAGAAAACAGAAAACAGCACTGTTAAAACAAGGAAGGAAACTGAAAGGATCCGATGTCTTCATGAACGAACATCTGATAAAAAGAAATGCGGACATTGCCAGGAAAGCACGTTACTTGAAGAAACAGGGAAAAATTCAAAATACATGGACCACCAACTGCAAAGTATTCATTAAACTCAATGGAACACCGGAACAAGCCAAAGTGTTGGTCATCAGAAATATGGAAGAGCTGGACAAATACTGAGGTCAACTTACTCTGGAGGTATGAATACACATGTGACGTGACACACAACACAACACATGGCACAGTCCAAAAGAACTTCATCTGCATCCGGCAACAATATCAACATGACTCATTGGAATTCTCTTTATGATAATCTGGAACTAAGAACATTTCGATACACAGACCATAATGTTCTAGACTTAGAAAAGGATATAGACCCAGAAAATAATTTCTTCTACAACATCAGCTGTAACTGCTGCTACTTCACTGATGAACAGTTTAAGCACACCATCAACACGGAAAATAAATTATCAATAATCCATTTTAATAGCAGAAGTCTGTATGCCAACTTCAACAATATAAAGGAATATCTAAATGAGTTGACAAATCCATTTGGAATTATTGCCATTTCTGAAACATGGATCAATGCGGAGAAAGGAATGGACTTTGGACTGGAGGGATATGAAGTGAATTTTGTAAATAGAAGGAACAAGAGTGGAGGGGGAGTAGCTGTGTATGTGGATAAAAACCTAAACTACAAGGTGGTAGAAAGTATGACAACTGTAATTGATAATTTACTAGAATGTATAACAATTGAAATTTATAAGGAAAAAGAAAAAAATGTAATAATTAGCTGTATATATAGAACACCTGGCTCTAGTATTCAAGTATTTAATGACTTCATAGAGGAAATATTCTCTAAAACAAATCAAAAAGTTATGTTTATCTGTGGTGATTTTAATATTGACCTGTTGAATCCAAAAAAGCATAAAATGACCGACGAATTCCTAAACACTATGTACAGTTTGAGTTTACATCCTAAAATAACCAGGCCTAGCAGAATTACACCACATTGTGCCACCTTACTTGACAATATTTTCACTAACAATATGGAAAACAACATTGTGAGCGGAATATTAATTAATGACATCAGTGATCACCTACCAGTTTTTGCAGTTTATGACACTAATTATAAGAAATTAGTTCCCTGATTGCACCGTATTTGAATTACTGTGCAGAGGTTTGGGGCAATACTTACAAATGTTCGCTATCATCAATCTTTATATTACAAAAAAGGGCCATAAGGATAATCCATAAAACTGGTTACAGAGATCATACAAATCCACTATTCTTAAAATCAAAAATTCTAAAATTCACAGATCTGGTTCATTTTCTCACAGCACAAATTATATATAAAGCAATAAATAACCTGCTTCCTGACAATATTCTAAAAATGTTTTCTAAAAGGGAACGGGGATACAATTTGAGGGGGGAATTAAATTTAAAACATCCTCGTATCCGTACAACATTAAAAAGTTTTTGCATCTCTGGAAGGGCCAGAGTCGTCTCTATTTTTTGAGGCGACTGAGGTCCTTCAACATCTGCCAGAAAATGCTGAGGATTTTCTATGAGTCTGTGGTGGCCAGTGCGATCCTCTATGCTGTTGCATGCTGGGGGAGCAGGCTGAGGGTCGCAGATGCCAACAGACTTAATAAACTGATCCGTAAGGCCAGCAATGTTGTGGGGATGGAGCTGGACTCCCTCAAGGTGGTGTCGGAGAGGCGGATGCTGTCCAAGATAAAGACAATGTTGGATAACACCTCCCACCCACTCCATGACATGTTGGTCAGTCACAGGAGCTCGTTCAGTGAGAGACTGAGATTACCGAAAAGCACCACTGAACGACACAGGAAATCATTCCTGCCTGTGGCCATCTCCCTGTACAACGCATCCACTTAACACACTGTTTGCTGCTACAACTACACATGTTTCTTTTCCAAATATTTATTTATAAGTGACTTATGTATGTATGTATGTATATATATGTATATATTGTACTATTCTTAGTTAGCGTATTGTCTGTCTTGTCTTAATGTTGGTTTAAAATGGAGCACTGTAACAAAAAATAATTTCCCCCAGGGATCAATAAAGTATTCTGATTCTGATTCTGATTCTGATATATATATATATATGTGTATATATATATATATATATATATATATGTGTATATATATATATATATATATATATATATATATATATATATATATATATATATATATGTGTATATATATATATATATATATATATATATATATATATATATATATATATATATATGTGTATATATATATATATATATATATATATATATATATATATATATATATATATATATATATATATATATATATATGTGTGTATATATATATATATATATATATATATATGTGTGTATATATATATATATATATATATATATATGTGTATATATATATATATATATATATATATATGTGTGTATATATATATATATATATATATATATATATATATATATATATATATATATATATATATATATATATATATATATAATTGTAGGTTGTGTATCCTTCAGGTGTTAATGGGGTTATTGAAAATGTGTATATGTGCGTATGTGTGTATATACGTAGGTATGGATAGATAGAAACATATATGTGTATATATTAAAAAAAATAAATAAATAAAAAAAAAATTACACATAACATATAATGTAATTACAAGGAGGTATTTCTGTAGTCTATTGATACTAGATAGTGGAAAAGGGGTGGGATTAAATAAGCTTATGCTTCTTCCTGCTCCTTTTTGAACATGGACGTTATTTGGAGTTGTGGTTGCTCGTTTTCCTTTTGTTTGCTTTGTTCATTTGTCTCTTTTAATTCTATTTTTTTTTTATACTTTTTCAACATGTTCAAAATAAAGATTCAATCAATCAATCAAAAGAATCATCTGATCTGAAAAATAGCGGACAAAGAAGTTTGCAGTAAATTTTAAATACATAGTTGAGTATAAAGGTTCTTAAAATGTTAATAAGTACTCAGTGTGTCCCCTTCTGCAAGCGCGGCACATATCCACACGATAGTCAAACTCGTCCCATACTCCAGGTTTGCGAATTTGAGATGAACGAACCTGACCTGATGAACCTGACCTGTATCTCCTCCCCATGTCACTCTCATACCATCTCTCCCAGGGTCTTCAGTCTCTGCTGAGGCTGGAAATCACAGCCTTAATTGTTTCTCACGAAGCTATAGCTTGCATCCTAGTTCACCATTCCTGCCCACAAGTCACTACTCCATCATTTACTGTTAAATTAATGGATTTATTATAGTAATACTTTTCAAATAAAATGCAATTATAGAAATAAATTATATACGTTTATTTTCATCGAATTTACATTTTTACATTAAATTTTCATCATATTTAATGGTGTAATAATTGTTTACGAATTGGAAAAAAATAAAGCAGGGTCATTTTGTAACTTTATGAAATGGTGGTGAGTTATTGTCTGTCCGTTTTCACATTTTATGCAACAGAATATTCCTGGGACTATAAATAAGTCAACTGAGAAGGAGTTTAATGCCTTCTGTATGATTTGTATTGTCCTGTACTTTTTTTTTTTTTTTTAAGTACGTGAGGAAGTTTTAGGTATTGTCGGACAGTCTCTTTCACACAGTAATCCAAACCTTATACTTTCCCCTGAAAGATGTACTCATTTAACAAGAGCCCACAGTCTCACCTTGGAAAATGACTCGGTGAGTTTTAAATAGTTTAGCACTGTTGTTTGGTTATCATATATCAGGCAGGAGGAGCTAAAACTGCATGCTCCTGATCTGTAGTCAGCTTCATCGATTTCCTCTTTACCCCAAATTGGCTGAGGCAGATGATCGTCCACCTTGAGCCTGGTTCTGCTGGAGGTTTCTTTTTGTTACGAGATTTTGTTCCTTTCTGTTATCACTACATACTTGATCAAAGGGAATCGTTTGTTTTCGATCCATAACACTGCAAAGTACCTTGAGATTATTGTTGTTGTGAATTGGCATGCCATGAATTAAATGTATTCAATGGATCTCTGGGTATTAGCCACTGCACTGACCTCATCCAAACTACATGCACATTGATAAACTGAAGGGTTCAATTGGATTGTTCACTGAGGGAAACCAATATTTCTACTGAGCCTGTATTAAACATTATAGATTTCCTCCTGTGGAGAATCTATAACTCAAGTGTTTATCTCACTGAAAGCTCAGACACACACACACACACACACACACACACACACACACACACACACACACACACACACACACACACACACACACACACACACACATCGTCAGCCCTGGAAAGACTGAAAGAAGAAAAACTTTTTATAGAACAGCAATCTGACCAAAAAATAAAAGGTGGGCGAAAATTGTTTAACCTCCTAAGACCTGAACTCTTTCATGGCATGCATTTTTAATTTCTCTTTGATATTTGGGCATATTGGGACCTGATGAATGTAAAAACAAAGAATCACCAGATTTTTTTTTTTTGCAGTATAATGTCCTCGCAAGTGGATATCAGGTCCTTGTAGAGCAAAATTTAGTATTTTGGTCAAGACAACCTAAAATGTGATGTCCACATATGTGGACGCCAGGTCCTAGGAGGTTAAATGCAATTTTATCTTGAATCTCATCATTTTGATTTTAACAGTAAAGTTAAAATGAAAATGTTTAAAATGGACCCTTTGCAGTATGTTTTAAGTTTCAGTTTGATCTGATGAACTAACAGTATGATGCTCGTTGCACATCATACTGAATTGGAAGAATGGGCTGCAAAAACGGCTTGATTAGAGCCATCAGAATCACCTGATCTGTGTCTGGATTCTTCATATAAAAGGATGTAGAGAAACAGAATTGTCTGTCGAGGTTCAAATTTCAATGCTTATACAATTCTTACCTTTGGGAAGTACTTCAGCACCATGAAGGAGCCCTTCTCTCTTTAGAGATGTTTGAGTTGTTTTTGCTTTTAGCTTCAGCGTTGACCGCCACAAGATGTTTGTCCTAGAAAAAGGGGATAGATGCGAGAAGATGGTTATTCATGCACAAACTGCAAAGCCACTTACTGGAGTACCTTAAGTATTTGGGCTTAAACACAGCCTCTTTTCAGATGAAAAGAGGAAATAGAAAGGACGAAAGCCTGGAGTCAATGAATCAGTGAAGGAAAAAATGAGGTGGGATGAAAGCAGCCACATGATGCCTCTCAAACACTCTGGATGAAATTTTTCAACCTGGCATGATTTCGTTTTTGCAAAGTTTGATCAGCTACCACGTTTACCACATTTTGATATCAGATAAAAATATGACACTGTTGAAGAGGCAGCACTGTCAATTTTTTCACCTGCTGTCATCTCTCAGCCTTGAGCAAAGTTATTTGCTTTAGTTGGGAATTGTCAGATCAGGGACAAGAATGACAAAGAGTGAATAAACAGTGATTCCTGCAAAGACAAAGTATTAAATCGTTCACACAAAGCTTCAGGTCAAAAATGTCTCTTCCGCAGAGGTGAGTTTGTGCTTGTGTTGTTCTGATGGTCAGGTACAGATGCAACTTTAAGATCTCTGCATTTTACTTACATAACACATTTGTAAATGTTGCAGATATGAACAATAGATTCTAATATGTACTCTATAGACTGCTACACAACAGGTTTGATCTTAGTTTGAATTATTTTACAGACATTTTTCAAGAAACTCAAACACCGTCTCTAAATAATTAACAGACATTCAGCTGAAAATATCACAAATATTAACATTTTGTAGTTAATATTACATCGCGTCATGTCAGAGTGCTTCATGGCTTAACTCGTTAGCCCTTGTTATGTCCCCATGTTGGTCCCAAGAGTAAACAAATTAACATGAAGAGAGTGTTTGAGTCAGCTTGAAATGGTTTAATGATGAGATGTTAAAAAGGAAGCATAAATTTACTTCAGGGAGAGCCAACTTAACTAACAAAACAAAAGAGCATTAACTTTAAACAAAACTCCATCAACTATATAACTTAAGTCAAAAGAAACTTTACAGCACCTCAAGGTGGTGACAGCTCTCCTTTTACGAGCTTCTCTTACCAATGTAACAAAGAACCAATTAATAAAGTAGAATAAGCACAAACAAGCTAATGAGAAGCATAAAAATCTGAACCTAACAAGCATAAAGCAAAGACTAACAGTGCATTAACCACACCTACATATGTCCTGGAGGGCATCCATTGGCTGCAGGACTCAAACCCTGGCCAATGACATGAAAGGCAGAACCTGGAAAACCTAGACCTGAAAGCAGCATGGTAAACATGACCCTTTACATACACATTACATTGGTTTTAAGTGAATGTACAAGCCCTGAACGTACTTTGTAGGTGAATTGTGAATGTGGGCCGACCGTGGTTCAGAAGGTTGGGAAGCTCATCTTGTAACTGGAAGGTTACCGGTTCGATCCCCTGCTCTGTCTGTCTTGGTAGTTGTGTCCTTGGGCAAGACACTTCACCCTGCCGCCTACTGGTTTTGGCCAGAGGGGCCGATGGCGCGATATGGCAGCCTCACTTCTGTCAGTCTGCCCCAGGGCAGCTGTGGCTACAACTGTAGCTGCCTCCACCAGTGTGTGAATGAATAGTGGTATTGTAAAGCGCTTTGAGTCTCGAAAAGCGCTATATAAATGCAATCCATTATTATTAATTAAGCTGTACTACTGTTTATCTAATGAACTGTGGGACAATCTTATGAAGACTCTAGAGCGGCTCTTCCTCAACCTCCTCCGACCACAGGTACAACATGCCCAGGACCCACTACAGTTTGCATACAAGGCGGGTGTCGGAGTGGAGGATGCCATCCTGTACCTCCTACACAGAGCCCACTCACACCTGGATGGGGGAAAAGGCACGGTCAGGATCCTGTTTCTTGACTTTTCCAGTGCCTTTAATACCATCCGGCCCTGTATGCTTCAGGAAAAACTGAACAGGATGGAGGTGGACCCCTGCCTGGTGGCTTGGATCTCCGACTACCTCACCGACAGGCCACAGTACGTCAGGCTGAAGGACATCACGTCTGACACAGTGGTCAGCAGCACAGGAGCACCACAGGGAACTGTGCTGTCCCCTCTTCTCTTCACCCTGTACACCTCTGACTTCTGCTACAACTCTGAATTATGCCACATTCAGAAGTTTGCAGACGACACAGCCATCATGGGGTGTATCTGGGATGATCAGGAAGAGGAGTACAGAAGTCTGGTGAGGAACTTTGTCGCATGGAGTCACACAAACCACCTGCAACTCAACACCTCAAAGACTAAGGAACTGGTTGTGGACTTTGGGAGGTCTAGAGCAGGTCCACTGCCGGTTCAGATAGAGGGGGAGGAGGTGGAGGTGGTCAACAAGTACAAGTACCTCGGGCTGTGGGTGGACAATAAACTGGACTGGTCATGCAACACAGAGCACCTGTATAAAAAAGCCCAAAGCCGACTGTACTTCCTCAGGAGGCTGAGGTCTTTTAACATCTGCAGGAAGCTCCTGAGGATGTTTTACCAGTCGGTGGTTGCTGGAGTACTTTTCTATGCTGTGGTGTGCTGGGGGAGCAGCACAGCAAAGAGGGACTCATCCAGGCTGGAGAAACTGATCAGGAGGGCTAGCTCTGTGGTTGGCATGAAGCTGGACACTCTGGTGACAGTGGCAGAGAAAAGGACATTAAAGAAACTGATGGACATTATGGACAATGCCAGGCATCCTCTGCACACGGCCATTAACCACCAGAAGAGTCTGTTCAGTGACAGGTTGCTTCTCCCAAAGACAAGAACTAACAGACTTAAAAACTCCTTTGTCCCACACGCCATCAGACTGTTTAACTCCTCCCTGGAGGGGAGAGGGAGGGGAAACAGGAGGACAAAGGAGGGGGGAACAACTAAGCTGTAGTGCCTCTTCACCTCACTGTACAATACCTTGTGCAATACTTTTTGTAAATAGTCAACAGTGCAATAGACTCAATACTTGAAATGTGCAATTCACTTGTATTTTTATTTTTTATTCCTATTTATTCTATTTATCCCCTTTGTATATTTTAATTATATTGTCTCTGTATTTATATATATGTGTGTGTGTGTGTGTGTGTATATATATATATATATATAATATTCTGTAACTCTGTAACTTCTGTCGGTGCTGTGCTTTTTTGGAAATCGAATTTCCCAGAGGAACCCACCGGAGGGATTAATAAAGTTCTATCTAATCAAATCTAATCAAATCTAATCTAATCTAATCTAATCTAATCTAATCTAATCTAATCTAATCTAATCTAATCTAATCTAATCTAATCTAATCTAATCTAATCTAATCTAATCTAATCTAATCTAAGGTTCTTTACCTTACAATATAAAGCGCTTTTAGATTGTGTTTCCTTAAATCAGAGAAAGTCCGTTTCTAATGAAATGAACCTGTTCATGTTTCTGCTGGATGGCAGTTTAACAGACATGTCCACCGTCTCAATCACCTCATCACCACAATGCCTCTCTCTGCCTCTCTTAGTTTTCTCTCTCTCATACTGGCACCCTCTCCTCTTATATCACGAATTTTCTCTGCCACTCTTCTCTACTACTAATACACTCTAACACAAACACGTCCTCAACAAAAGGTTCATTCATAACCTTGCCATTTTCTACTTCTCCCCCTCTACTGTCTCACTCCCTCGTCTCTACCTCCATCCTCTCAAGGTCTCGGAGAATAATGGCAGATAGCAGATTAGCATTCGCCTCTTTGCGATGTGGTTTGACTCACAAACACACATGTGGGTACATGCAGACTACTGCAAGGCTGCTTGCCAACACAGAGATAATAAATGTGAAACAATTATCACTGTGGAGCTGTTAAACTAATCTGTGACCACACGGGTAGTTATTAATCTGTATATAAGCCTATGAAAGACTGTCACATCACATTCTGTGAAGTTTAGTTTTCTGAATGTGTGACCCCGAGTAAAATGTAATGCAGTGTGGCACCATGTCAAAGATTAAAATAAGCACTATTGTCCATTTCACTGACCCATCACAGTTGTATGGAGTGACACATCAGTGTCCAATGTAGTGGTTTATGTGCAAGTACACCATCAACACTGACACAAATACAAGAAAACAGCCTTTGAATAGCTGCCCACTGCAGTGACCACTATGTGTGGAAGGGTTAAAAGGAGTTTAGATGGCTTTTACATCTGACTAGGATGCCTCCCTCCTGCATGCCTTCTAGATGTTTAAGAGGGCAGTCCCAGGACATGCTGGAGAGATTGCGCTCGGCTTGCTTAGGAGCACTCTGGTGTCCTACGTGAAGAGGTACAGGAGTGGGCTGGAGAGAGGGGTTTCTGGGCGTGTCAGCTTTGACTGCAGCCCCGTGAAGCAGATAGGAAATGGCTACGTGGTCATCAGATGTCTCAGTGTAGAGTTTCAGTGCCTCACAATGACCAAAATGTCATTCAGAATATTTCCCCACCCCGAAAAGAATAAACAGAGTTATTTTCAAATCTGTTTTGTCGTTGCTTATTTGACCTGTCTCCTCTTCTCCTCTCTCTCCAAAATTCCTTTTAATATCTCACAGATGGTTTCACTCATTAAATAGAAAAGTAAATCAATAGCATGTCGATTAGTTTCTGACAACCCTCTCGTGCGTGTGTTTATACATCTTTGTGACGACAGATAATTGGCATGCCACTGTATTTGTGGGGTCCAATAGTCACTTAGGGGTTTAAAATGCTCATCCCCAGGCGTTTGAAGGCAGTTTTGAGGCTCAAAATGTGGTTTTAGTGTCAGTGCTACAGTTAGGTTATGGTTAGGTATGGGCTAAGGGTTAGGATAAGGCATTCATTTTTGATGGTTAAAGTTAGTGTAAGCAGCTGGGGAAAGCATTATGTCAATTAGATGTCCTCGCTAAGATATGAGTGTGTGTGTGTGAGCAAGAGAAAAAACTGACGGTATTATTCAGCCAACAACCTCTTTAACACACACACACACACACACACACACACACACACACACACACACACACACACTGTGAAAGCGACAAAGACGCTGGGGGAAACGATTGATGGTTATCAGCCCCTGTAGGAAATTAAAGGGATGGTCCAGTGTTAATATTTAGATATGCAGATTGGTGACAGAGGCCTCTCTCGCTGTCTGTCAAGCATGTGCACACCACCAACCCACCCTCCCATTCATACAGACGCACACACAAACACGTGCACAGCTACCTATAGGTACAGGTAAACTGAGTGGTGTGTATCAGTGTGGAACTGCAAATGGGATGAGCAGCTTGATTAATCTGTGTGACATGAATACCAAATCAGAGGCTAAAAAGTGTGCGTCCATGTCTGAGTGAGTGCAAATTGATGGGATGATGATGGATGTGTGTATGCATGATGCAAATATAATAATAACAACATCAAACTTTGTTTATATAGAACTTTCCCCAACAATAATGTGCTTCACAGAAAGACTTTTTTTTAAATCCAAGAAATAGTTAAAAACGCAGCAAATACAGACTATGAAATATTCATGAAAGCTTCATGATAAGCATTTTAAGAAGAGATATGAAAAGATAATAAGGAAGTTACCATTCTGGTCTGAATGGGGGCTCTAATACCAAAAGTCTGCTGGCGTTTGTTTGCTAGCCAAGACCTCAGAATAACCAGCAGCACCCCACTCACCAATCCAAGTAAGCACCCAGGCCCATTAGGGATTAATAAGTCATAGAAATTCTTAAGAACTAGGCCATTATATGCTTAAAATTAATTGGTCGTGCCTTTTTAAGATTTAAAAAGGCACGACTGGACACTTTTTACAGTTTTTTACAGACGCTAGGACACATTTCTCAATACTTAGGTCACTTTTGCAAAACTCTTCACACATTTCTCCTAACTGACCCTCAGCCTGGCAAAGCAGTTCATTTCACATTCAAAATGCACTACAACTACCAAAACACTTCATTCAGGTCTCAAATAAACTCATTCCTCCAGAACACTAGCAAAGGTTGACAGCCGACAAACACACTTTGTCACCCACAAAACAATGACCTAAAAAACACTAACAACATGTAGCATTACACAGTGTTTTCCTGTGTAAAACAAGGACACATCTCTGTTTATAATTTCAATATATGTTACTGGAATGAATCAGACATCATGTATTTATGTTTCTGTATTTTTATTTTTTTGCACTAAGTAATCCCAAAATACAAGAATTTGTATACACACCATCCACTGATACACATACAATAGTAATGCTAATCTACTCGGTCTCCTCCATTTGGCCACAGGTTCTCATCCACATCACATCTTATGTCATCTAGGGTAATACACCTAGGAAAGAATCTTCTGGCTGCCAGAATTGAAGGAGTTGAAAAATTGAAGGAGTAACACCTGTGTAGATGTTCATCTACAATGAGAATCAGCTGTGGCTGGTTAAACTGCATTGTTAGATTTAAAATATGTTTCAATAAAATATTGCCGTTGGATTTTGCTGTCTTTTCAAGTTTTGCATTGTGTTATTGTTTTGACCATGAGTTTAACAGTTTTGAAAACAGTATGTAAGCACATGCAAAATGTCCTGTCCGTACAAAGCTTTTTGGCAGTTGTTGTGTCTGAGTGAGAAGATGATTCATGAAATTTGAGAGATGTAGTCATTGAATGCATTTTGAGCCAAGACAATGATAACTGGTCCTCAGTTTAGCCCACATAGACTTCTGTTGTGCTCACTGTGTGAGGAGTTTTGCAAACGTGACCTAAGTATTGGGAAATGTGTCCTAGTGTCTGTAAAAAACTGTAATGTAAGCATCAAATCAGAGCGTGGTGTTAAAATAACTCTGAGATTTTTAGCAGTTTGACAGCTTTGATCAATGAACCAAGTGTACTGTAGGCCAGGGTACTGGAATTTTACGAATTACTAATACTGTAGTTTTATCATGACTCTTTTTTGTAAAGTTATGTGACAGCTAGCATTTAGGCAGGTGAACACAGTATCAAGGCTTCTGGAGTTGTTTGAGGGGGAGGGACATAACTGTGTGCCATCTGCATAGCTGTGGTGAGTGATTTTATCTCTATTAATGATCTGGTTGAAGGGAAGAAATATACTGAAAATAAAAGTAGACTAAGGACAGAGCCTTAAACTACTAAAACTGTATCAATTCTTTCATCTTCCAGGAAATGCCTGGATACTCTCACCCAATGAGGCTGGGCATTGTTGAGCACCAGGAGGAATCCAGGACCCACTGCAACAGCGGAGGGTCTGACAGTTGCTCCAAGGATTTCATCCTGACACCTAATGGCAGTCAGGGTGCTGTTGCCTAGCTTGTAGAGGTCTGTGCATTACTCCATGGATATGCCTCCCCAGTCCATCACTGACACATGCTTACCAATGTTACAGGCAGCATAACTTTCTCCACAGCTTCTTCTGATTCTTTCATGTCTAACATGTGCTCAGGGTGAGATTTGAGGAACTGGCGATATAGAAAGCTACTATTGGCAAAATTACATTTTGTTTTACAAGTAAGCAGTTTTTGGTGGAAAGGAACTAAAATGGGAATTAATCACACAATGTTTGATCTAGTGTTCCCTGTCAGTCCTAGCAACTCACACAGTAAAGATAAGCAGTGCACCAAAGGGGGTCATTTTCATTTTCTATTTGTGAACATGTTTGCAAATTCTTGCCTGGAAGTGACATTTTCATTTTCCCTGGTTCCTGTAACAGCATCAATGCTCAGACCAAGAAGTTGCTGAGTTCTATGGAGACCTAGTGGGTACTGTGGCAGTCCAGTAATGATCACTAGGATTAGATCATATTAGATTAGGAGATAAAGATCTTTTACTGATATTTGTACCCACTAGGTCTCCATAGAACTCAGCAACTTCTTTGTCTGAGCATTGATGCTGTTACAGGAACCAGGGAAAATGAAAATGTCACTTCCAGGCAAGAATTTGCAAACATGTTCACAAATAGAAAATGAAAATGACCCCCTTTGGTGCACTGCTTATCTTTACTGTGTGAGTTTCTATATGTTTCCTTAAAAAAAAACCCTCTGCATGGCTGCGTACAGTGACTGTAAAGAAACATGAGCGACACATTTAGACAGAGAGACACAAAGTGAGTGAGAGAACATGAGTGAAGTGATTCAGAGGAGTGGTGATAAGGCGAACTGAAAAGAAAGTGAGTTCAGGCCACAATGTTGTTATTACAGATTGATATACTCTTCAGGTCCCCTTTATTCAAACAGCTCACCTCTCAAAATCAGATGCTCAAAGCTCTTTTGATGACTACTTTGAGCTGAATGTGTGTTATTACAGGTATTACATGAAATTGCCCGTGTTAGGTGAAGGGGATTATGGTGCTTTTGGGTCAATACTTCCTCTGAGCTGTTTGGCTGCTGGAGCTGAGGAGCGATTAGGCTTTTGTCTGTCAATCCGACTTCATAGCGGCGATTATCACACAGACACACACCACATACACGTAACCACCACCTATCAGCACACATACTCGTGCAGTGATTACGGCCTTAGGTATATCAGGCCCATTCAGTATGCTGAGAGGTGTCAGATCTAGTGGAACTGGAGCTGTAACACATGCACGCTCAGTTTGTTGGCTGCAGGAAGGGTGACAGGTGAAAGATGAAAGTGGAGTGCTGAGCTGAAATGAAGACTTGACAAGCTAAAACGTTAAGGGAAAAAAAAAAAAATCCAGTTTACAGGTTATTACTACAGGTACTTCTTTCATATTTTCTAAGCTTCTCTGAATGTACTTTCCCAAAAAGGTGATAGATTTTAATTCCATAAGAAGTCCTAATTTTTCTTTAGTCACTTTACTGCATGTAGAACTATAATCTAATTACTGCAGAAGTTTCAGTGATGAATTTTACACTTTTGGTTAGAATAAATAATAATTAGTTATATCTATGCTACTCCATTATGGTAAAAGATATTCAATCTGAAAGAGCCCCAGTACATAGAAACAGAAACATATACATAAACATACGCTATGTTCTCCATTTTCCTGATTTTCAAATTTCATGTAGAGTAGAAATAAATATATGTTCCTAGTTAAATTTAAAAGAAAAATGCTAGTTTACGAAATGACGTCGCATATGCTGGGGAATTTCAGTGTCGGGCACTGACCAGCAGCTTGCACATCAGCTCAAATGGACCAAACTACACAGGCAAACAGCCCAGAGATCCCCTTAACTGAACCCTGCAGCTTAAAGAGAGAAATCACAGTGTGCACCATAGAATATTCTCTTCACTTTCGTCACTTCTACTAATGTTGTTGTTAGGATACGCACAATAAACTATGTTAAAAAAATCAGAAAGTTACCTTGCATATTTATAACAGCAGGTAAAACAACCAGCTTTGCATCTGTCAAATATCTGTATGGGAAATGCTGGGAATTTACTGGTGACAGATTTATTTGGAGGACTGAAACAATGTTCAAAAACGTGTCAGCAGAAGCAGAGATATCCTGACTTTTAGATCCTGCTGTGAGGTGAGCTACTGAAGAACTGGATCTTTTTGTTAAAGCCTTGCTGCCAGGTAAACGGCCTTTTTCATGAAAAGGTTAAAGTCTCAAGTTCAAGCAGAGATTATTTTCTGCGACTTAACAAAGCACCTCTGAAGCCTTTTATTTACACAGGCTCTGTGTTACTGCCAAGACTGCTATACTGATCCTGATGTGTATTATTTGTATTTATTTATTATTTATCTGACAACAAAATCTGTGATTATATTACTTAAAATTAAGAAATTGGCATTTTGGATTAAATATACCAATTAAAATGTAGCCTGTGATGGAACACAGCAGTTTTCTTTTGGGATTAATAAATGACTTACTATCTGTGGACACAAACTAATTATTATTAATTAACAGTATCAATGAAGTAATTTGGGGTCTATTAACTTTATCTGCTGTGGTTCCATTTTTTTCCACAATAATTTTTCACAAAACCGATCTGGATAAATGCGATAATGAAGTGATGCTGTTTTTTTTCTTTTAAAGCTTTTCATTTTTGAGTCTATTAACGTACTTTTGTAAGTGTCTCTTGTATTCATACAGCACAAGCTAGAGCAGAGCGATGTTATTAGGGGGCCTAGTCAGCCTCACAGTAGGGGCTGAGCTGACTGGGTATGGTGATTTCCACTTTACTTTTGTGTGGGTTAATGAAAAAAAACTGAAAAACCCTGAGCCTAATGGGATTTGGTGATAAGAAATTACCAGCGCCAGGTCCTTCTCCTTTGTCTCTTGCTGGGAGTTCAGTGGCTCAGCCAATAAGAGAGCTCAGGGCCACGGTTACCGTAGAGACGAGAGAACACAGGCCACGGCGTCGCCATGGTAAACAGGGGAGCTGTTTGTCAAAGTTCTTTTGATACACACACTCAGAGACACACAGAGTACTGTACGTACACGAGTGAAGCCTGTATCCAACGCTCCTTTTTTCCAAACTGCTGCAATTCAGAAGTTTAATTTAGGGACAAATTCAAATGGATACAAATGCAAAAACTGTATATAGTTACAGGCAGGTATTCATCTCAATGCTTTAGGGGCTAAAACTGCATTCCTGTAATAACAATGAACTCTCACTGTTAGATTACAGTAATTTACTAGAATATCGCTTTTTCAGCTTGTTACTGTTATTTTACAGTTTCTTACTGTGAAAAGAAAAGTACTGTACAATGCCATAGAGAATATGAGGCTTCCAGTGTGATACTGTCAGCTGTTTGACTGCCTTTCCTACTGCAATCTCCATGAGCAGTATCACTGCTTAACATAACTACACTTTGGATTCGGATTCTTCTCTTTTGTGAACTATCAGCAGCATTGTGACAATTGCCCTAATCACGCCAAGGTTACTGATATGCTGCTGTATTTGACATTTTAACACATGCTAGCCAGACTTTCAAAAATCTGAGCTGTGCAAATCCTGGAAACCACATCAAACATGTAAAAGATTCAAAGTATAAAGAAAAAACGGTGGCGTACACTTCTAAACACTTCTAAATTTGAACTTTTACATTTATATTAGTCTTTGCATTTATCAAAAGAAAAATACAGTATTATACCATAAAAATGTACAATATGGTTCCTTAAAGCTGTAAGTGTTTACTATAAGGGTTTTTTTTTGTTTAAAATCAATTTTGGGCACTATTAGGGCTCTGTACTGTATAAAGTTGCAAAACAAATAATCCACATCTATATACTACTACACTACTACTAATAGAGATTTCAGTTAGAGTTGCAGCTTTAGGGTATGAAACATTTTCTACATATTCACTATATTCATGTAAGAACTGGATTTTATATTCAGTTTAGGAAAACTAACTGTAACAGACTACTCTATCAAACTATAGTCATATCACTTTGGGGGCATACACACACAAAAAAAAATTAAAACGTGTTCTCCTATATGGGTGTTCTGTTGACAAAACAGGCTATTTTTAGAAATCTTTTACAATTACACAAAATGGGAAAATGAAGCTAGATGTTGATATTTTGGCACCTTTTAATTTAGATTACAATCAAAGGAGGATAAATGATGAACAGTCAGTTGAATCATCCTCAATTCTTTACATACCGTACAGGCAGCATTCGTATTTTAAACTCGGAAAACCGACAGAGTGCTGCGTTTTCAATCATTCAGTCTTTTTTCGTCACTGTGAGACATTAGGCTCTGATTTCTGTGGTGTTTTTGGCCTGTGTTTTTCTTTTTAACTCGGGAGGCCGCAGAGCTGAGCTGAATAACACAATGACAACAATAGAAGAGAGCATAAACCGAGCAAATGGGCGAGTGAGCAAGGGAACGAGATAGTAGGAGAGAGAAAAAGAGAGAAAAACGCTCTTTGGCTTGCCTGCTCCTGCAGTGCGTCAGCTCTATGGCGAAGTGGAAAACAAGCAAATTACAGAGCACAGACGCAAAGACAGTGGCCTTGTCATTTCAACCTGCCAGTAAGGATTTCCTAAATTACCAGTAGTGCACTGGGAGGGCTGCCCTATAGCTTGTCTGCCGCTCCAGCAAAGAGAGAGACGGCAATCTTTCTGTGAAGGTTAGAGCACTGCAAGACATGAAGCCAGTGAAGTAGTGAGCACTGTCAGGTGCCCTGAGCTCATCAGTAATCATGCAGTGTGGAAGTAACTAAATAAATACATTTACTCAAGTACTCTAATGCAGTTTTGAACTGCAGTATAACTCCTCTGTTAAATTTTATTCTTGTGAAATGTTATTCTTGTGAATGTATTCCACTATGAGTTTAAAACACTGAACACATCTTATCATAATGGACATTAATTACCTGCTAGCACGATATGCCATTAATTGCTTGCTACCAAACTACTTTGAGAGCAATTAGCTAACAGCTAGTTGCTAGCTAACTAAGTAGCTTTTAATCAGGCATTAAGGTTACATGTTACTTGCCCATATTTCTAGTATTTGTAAATTATCGGCTTCACTGTGGAGTAATTTAGTAATAAATGTGTCATTAGATGGTTGGAAAAATGCAGCAGCTGTTGTTCTTGTTGTAAAATGTATCTGAGCTGAACCAACATGAATAACCGGTAGGTTTTCTCTGCAAATACAAGTAATAGGAAAAGTATAACTTAAAAATGTAAATAACAGCCAAACAACCAGGAATTTAAGTGTTCCAGATTAACGTTCTAGCACTTATATATAATGTCCTAAATGCATTTTGAGTCAGATATTTGAGCTGCACATGATGGTTTGCTAAATAAATTTTATTAAACATCTTGGAAACAAAACTGAAGTACATTAAGTTTGTATTATTCTAAGGTTGTATGAACATATTAGACAGTTTAATGCAGGCTGTTTAGTACTGTGAAGAAGAAGACAGTGATGCACTGTGTTGGACTGGTAGGGTAGCAGACATCAACTGATATTTGTAGTAATGATGTTGATTTACTCACAGAATTCTACTTTTTATATTAGCTTTGTTCTGTGTGGGGGTTGGAAATCAGGCATATAGCTCATGAAACATCTGTTTATATTTCAGTTGGATAAATCCACAAAGAGCGGTGCAGGGCCGTGCAGAGAGGTTTAAAGGGGCGGGTGCTCAAAGTTAAAAAGGGGCACATTGAACACAGTGACATTTTAGACCTTCTTCAGAATACTGTATATACTATGGGCATCACGGTGCTGATCCAGAATCCTTACATAATTATTTATTACTAGAGCTACAATAATAAAGCAATGAGGAGGGGGAAGTAATAAATATGAAATAATGTATTTATGATGATTCCATTTGTTTCACTATCCACTCTGTGCAGGGGCAAAGCTTATTACATTTTTAAACTGCAGAGATACAATAATGTTACTGCTGTAACATCCAAATTTTGTCTTATTTAAAATATAAATCTAATATAATCTACTTCTTAATGTATGTTCTTTAAAATACAGCATGTTTTTTAATATATTATAATTATAATAATGCATAATTATGTGGACATGCATATTAGATCGTTTTTTAGTGAAATATAATCCCTCCAGAAAGGCAGGAAAAGCCCTGTAACTTACTTTAAAACTAAATATGTTCCCTAAAACAGTGACAGAGCTACAGACCCATGACAGCCTTACACAGGTAGCCAGCAGCTATGACTACTTGTGCAGTTAATAAAAGGACAGGTAATGTTTGTCGCGCTGTTGCACACACAGCACGCTCGTTTGTTTCAGTTCGTCAGTTGCAACAAGACAACTTTCCAACGTGTACGTAATAAGCCAATACTCCTGGGTGCTACACACTACAGTGTACGCTGTACACCTACTTACTGGTTTTGTCGCATCAGTCTGTGTCTCTGAGTTAACTTGTGTTTCTCCTACAGCTCCGGACCGCAAAAAATGCGCGTGCTCTTTGTGAGCTCGTTCCCGGCCCGTAACCAGCGCGTTCTGCCGACAAGGGCGATCATTGGTTAAATGTGATCATGTGACTGATGCAAGCCAGATTTTATTTAGCAAAACTGTGATTAATAGTTAAATATTATTGCTGAGGGGCACAGACAGGACTCCGCACGCACACACACATTAAAAAAAAAAAAAAAAAAAAAAAAAAAAAAGTTGCCTCAACAAAAGGGCACTTTGGGCATCCATCAGGAAAGGGGCGGGTGCTCAAGCCCCTCTAGCCCCCCCCTCTGCACGTGCCTGGAGCGGTGAATGTGAAGCAGCAGCACACGTCACCTGATCACAGTCACTACATGAAGAAAAATATGCTGAAGCTCACAACACAGTTTGTCCTGACTTATTTCAGAGTAATTCTTTTTCCCATGCTCGCCGCTACACCCAGTCTTAGGGTTCCCCCACCTACCAAAGTCCTGCAAACAACATAATAACATAAACAGTTTTTAGCATGACTACTCACTGACTGTTAGACCAGCTCTGGTGGAAAGATAATAACCAGAATAATCTACTAAAAAATTCTATTAGCTTTCCACTGTTTTGAAAAGATGAAAGGGAAACTCAAAAACAGATTATGTCCAACTCTAAAAATCTCCAAAGGAAGCTATTGGATTAGTGAATAATGATTCTAATTTCCTGCGTCATTATGCTATGGCCCATTGCTTATATAGTAAACAACTGAGGAGAGTAAAATGGACAAAAGCTTGAATTTATGTCACAATGAAAAAAAAAATTTAAAAGTGAATATTGTTACTGTTGCAGCAGCAGAGAGTGAATGCTAGTAATTTCGCATTGTAGGAAAAATGACAAGACATGAATGGGCCTTGTAAAAAATGTAACACACACACACACACCACAGAGGCAGCCCTACAGTAATGACATTTAAATGGCTCATTTGAAGATAAAAGGCCTGCTGACATCAAATGGATCCTTGTTATCATAATAGCAAACAACTAACAAGAAATGAAGCAGCATAAAAAGACATGCCTCATATTTGTCTCCATGAATACAATAACTAAGCAAACAAATATTGTTAACAAACAGCGATCTAAACTGTCTATTCACATGAACACATTATGCGAGTGTTTGCCAATTTATCCTTCACCAATAGCTGAAGGAAATTAGTGCGCATTACAACCAACTCTCCAAAGGTTTTCAATTAATTTCTGTAAACACGCATGACAAAACATAGTGCTGGCATTATAAAGACTGGATTTTTGTCAGCAAACAAAATCCAGATTAGAAAAGGAGATTCATTAGGCATGGCATGTTGTTTCGAGAATGAGACCCAAATTAACCAAAACATCATGAATGGCTCTTTACAGCTGTTTAATTAACACTTATAGACCCTCTACAGGAGCTAACATTTGCAAATATTTTTTCGACCAATACTCTGAGTCAATAGATCCTCCCTTAGAGCTGGACTTTAAACACCCAAAAGCTAAAAGTAAAGCATAAAGACCAAGGCTTGTTTTATAGTAGTGCATAATTTAATACATCTAAAATGAGAGAAAGCACCATTAGAGCTAAAAGTGTTTGTTTTTTAACAGATGCTGACTTTGTGGGCTTTAATGATAAAGATTTCTCCATATATGTAGTACCTTTGGGTGGAGCTGTAAGCATACTTGGCATTTTTAGATTGCTTCATGAAAGTTCTGTTCCTCAAAGGTCAAATACACCGCAACCACAAACAAGTAGAACAGTGATGCAAAAATACACAAAACACAAAAGAAGTTGATTAAAACACAACAGAAGTTGATTAAAACACAATGGAAGTGTTTTTTAGGGACATAATAATGCGAGCAGACAGCTGTGAAAGTGACTGAAACCTAAAGATGTGGAGGATTGCACTGAGGCATTTGTCAGTGTTCTGAGGGACAAAAAGATGTGAGGTAATGTGTTTTTCTATCACATAAGCAGTGTTGGGTGAGTTACTTTAAATCAGTAACTTAGTTACATTACTAGTTACTTCTATCAAAAGTAACTCAGTTACTTCAAGTTACTCGTTACTTTAAAAGTAACTAGTGACTAGGGAAAGTAACTTTGGTTTTACTCAGAATTCTCTTGTTAATGTGTTGCTTCCGTAACTGGATACCCAGCCAGATTGCCAGTCTTCTAGCTTGCTTACTTGCCACAAGTGCACTGTGCCACGTACCAATAGAAAGGAAAAAATAATGCGCATATTTCCACGAGAGAAATCCCACGCCTGGACCGTCGTTGACCGCCGCCATGATTCTAGCCTACGTCACAGCGTCATGTGCGCTTTTTACATCCAACACAAAAACTGCAGTGCGGTGCTTCGATTGTACTCAGAACTTGGAAATTCTGCCTTCCGAATAGGAAGATGTAGGTAACAACTGACTACAGATGAGCTGCATACAGGGCTGAACTGGGACAAGAAATCGGCCCGGGCGTTTTGACTAGAGACCGGCCCACCATTATAGGAAAAATCATAAAGGCAGATGTGCAGCGTAATGACAGAATAACTGCAGCTGTGTGTCTTTTTCATTGTAGCTGAAGTACGGGACAAACTGCATTCCTTTTCACCTCAATACGAAACGCGTAATATTTTCTCTGAATATCAGACGATTCCGTTTTTTAGGGGACGGTTGGCAACTCTAATAATTAACCTTATGAACAAAATAAAGTTCAACATCAGTAACATCATAGCACCACCCAGCTGTATAGAAACTCCGTCATGCTAGCTAGTACCCAGTACGAAAAAGTCAGCATAACGAAAATAAACTCCACCTTAACTTGGTTCATATCTGACCCAGATAGACTGCAGGTCATAACTTCAGTACACCTGACACTCGGACAAGCGGCCGCCTCGGGTCTCTTCTCCTCCTGCCTCCCCTTTCCCTCATCCACCTGTTGGCCTCCACCACTTGCTAATGTTACTGAATCTGTGGAAGCTCCGCGATAGCCACCACAAGAAGTAATGAATAACGACCCTATCTAAGTCCAAGTAATGATTAAGTTAGCGTTACCGTGTTCGTTACCACAATAATAACGTAGTTACTGTAACGCGTTACTTAATAAGGTGTTAGTCCCTACACTGCACATAAGTCATATAATGCTGTAGATACATGTTTGCTGTTAGCTGTTTACTGTTAGCTTGTCACTTCCACAGCTGTTCCTTCAGGTTATTGTCTCCTCAAAAAGATTGTTTTGTGTGCTTTTACAGCATTTTTCTATTTGCTGACATTTTCTTAGGTTCCAGTGCATTTGACCTATCAAGGGCACCTGAAAGGTCATAACCATATAATACCCTAGTAATATCATGGTAACAACAGTGGTTGACGCATGACATGCACCGATGTCAGATGCCAGACCAACAACTGAAGAAGTCAAACATGCAGTCCATGCGCTAGAGAATGGGATATCACCCGGGCAGGACAAATTCATTGCAGAGGCAATCAAAACTGGAGGAAACATCTTCCTTTCTCGACTTCATGGACTAATTCAATAGATCTGGAGAACAGACGAGAGACTATTCTCTCATCCCACTTCAGAAGAAAGGCAACACCCGCGAATGCAAGAACTATCGTGGAATTAGCCTTCTTTCCATTGCTGGTAAGGTCTTTATGAAAATCATTCAGTCGCACCTAAAAAAGCATCATAAGCAGTCAAGCGGAGAAGACCAAGCCGGCTTTTGACCAATGGCCACCGTCTGTTTCACTGACGACCAATCTGCAACTAAATTGATGTTCGCAGATCACAGCGCCATCTTTGCCGAAAATGACGCAGAGGCTAAAGACATCTTACACGACGTCGCCCAATTTGCCATATGGCCTGGTGTTTGGACTATAGTCAGACCCTGCTTCCATCATCAGTGATGATCCTCAGTGATTGTTTTGTAATCTGTTGGGTTTGACACTGAAGTTGATGTTTGCTGTCTGTGTAAAGTTGAGGCAGATGGGGAAGTTGCAGATTTGCTGTTGATCAGAAAGAAAAGGTACATAATGGGGCATAAAAGATAATGTACTATATCAAAGCAAAGCAATGGGCTGAGTTGCAGATTTTTCTTTTATTGTACCTTGTAAATCTTTTCTACGTACCCAATTATGGTGGGTGCAGATTTCTAGTCTTTTGAAGGTGGCTTTTGAGATTTTCTGGAGCTGTAACAAATACTACTGCATAATTAGTGTTGGAAATTTCCATTTCCTGCAGTTGTTTGGCTGTCTCTGTCCCACACTTGTTTTGTATTGATTGTTCATGATAATCTGGATTATGAGGTTCAACAATGCAGCTACAATCTTTTTTATAATTAAGTGTCTTTATAAATGCTACTTTTTTCCCCTTTTCATTTTCATTTAAATTGATTGAGAAGGTCTGTTGCAAGTCAAAAGTAAAAAAGCACAGCACAACCTGTGCTTGAACCTTAATTTTCAGCCAAAAGCAATCTGCCCACAAGCAAATATTAGATTTTAACATTTCTTCAGGGAGAAATAACATCATGTTTTAAACACAGCAGCGACATCAGTGCCACCGGTAAGTAACAGAAGGACTGTGGTGTTCTGACCTTGGATGCTTGCTTTAAAAAGCTTTATTTGGATAAATCAGCCACATTTTCAAAATCTCAATTTCTTGTGGACAAAAATTCCTAAGTATAAAGAAGAGAAAGTATGGGAGATGGGGCCCGGTGTTGTTTTATAATCTGTTTGGTTTTGACCAATCAGCTGCTTTCTTTTGATTTTTCTTACTGTTAAAAAGTTTCCTCACACACAGAACGGAGACCTATACGCATTCAATTGTTTCTCAGCTTCCGTTTCATCTTTTTCATCAGTGTCATCATCCTCTCTTTTTCTCTTTCCCATCATTCATCATTTTTTCAGCTCCTTCCTCCCCCTTTCCTCCCCTCTCGGAGGGTCTAGCTGTAATAGGCAGGTAATTTCCCCCCTATTACAAGATAGTACATTAGTATCTCCCTGCACTATTTACACAAGTTAGCGGTCCAACCAAGCCATTTACAGAGGATCATTATAGCATGTGGTGTCCCGATACGCTTGGGAATTCCAAGATGAAATGATGGCTTGAATGCATTATCCCATGAGTGTGTATGTGAGCGAGGAAGCGAGGGAGAGATCAAGGCACGATCACACAATAGATCCTTTTAAAAGCCCAGCCCAAGATATATGATACTATTAAGATTTTTGAGTACCAATTACACCACCACTACCTTAAGTGGTATTCCAGCCATTCAATTTTGATACATTATGAAGATGGTTTCATATATTATACCAGAATCTTCTTTAAGATGTTCGACAGCTGACGGTAAGACCTCAAAGTGCTGCCGGCAATTTGACAAAATTATCAATCCTCCTGCATTTGGTTGCTGCCCCTTTTTCTGGGAGCAATATCCTTAAATGAGTGCACTCCCCCTTCCCACCTGACACTATCTTAACACCATTTACTGGTAACAGTGTAAGATCTAGGTGCCTAATGATATGGGACGACATCAGGCCAGCATGGCGTCTCAAGGATGTGAAGTAGTAGTCTGGTAGTCGGGGTATTGAGCCAAAACTGTTAGCTGTCCATATGCCTGCTGCTCACATGATACCTTGTACGCGCTGAGTCCGAATGTCAGAAATATAAAGCATTTGTGACTGCAGGGAAATCATTCAGATCAGAACAACATTGTTCACACATCATACAGTGCTGTCACCACTGAGCTGCTGTCACTGTTCAGCAGTGAACAGTGCATTCATGCATGCTGGTACGAGATGGAAAAGGCTCGTGGCTGCGTTTGGACAACTCAGTTTCACGTACATTCTGCTTTAGCGGTTATCAGTGGTGGCTGATAGAGCCTCAACATTATATCACCATATTTTAAGGAAAGTCGTGATAATCACATTTGTGACAAAAACAAAAACTAAACCATATTCTGTCGCTGATTGCATCTTCCAGGCATTTATTACTGCAACTCAAATGAAGGGAGTTTTCCCTTCTCTTCTAATAAGCCACTGTCACTGATGACACTACAGCTAAGTGTGAATCAGTTGCCACAAGATGCCAGCAGCAGCATTACAGTGCAAAGTAAAGACACAGCATAATACACAGTGACACAACAGAAGTCAAACATAAGCCAAGAAGCCACATGGGCTGTGTTTCCCCTGCAATTTTAGACTGCTTCACACTTTAACAATAACTAAACTAACCCAACCTTTTCGCTTTTTATCAGCCAACACAATATAATAAAATAATAAAATTAGGATGCCTACCTGGGATGTTGTAACTTGTGTCAAGCTTTTTAAATCAGTCAATCAATCCAAATATCAACCAGACCGATAACACTGGTGGTATTCGATTAATAATTTGTTTCTATTCTCAAGTTTAGTATATAGCCCACTGAATTGTGTTGCATTAATTCTTTTTTTAAATGGAAAAAATATACCTCAAACATGCACTATGAAAAATGTATGAACCTTTCTTGTTGACTGTCATGCTTATTTATAGCCAATAGCACATTTAAACAACAGAGTTGGCCAAGTGTTTTAGAGACAGGCACATTTACATATCAGTCCAGTCCCAATTCACTGGGCATTTACTGTACATGCTTTTTCCAGAACTGTACTATTTCTAATGCTAGGATGCATGTGGCCCTTGTGCTGATTATTCAGTCCATATTGTAGGGCTGATTGTTGCACAAGAGCACAAATTCTTAGAGACAGAGCAGCTGTAAGACAAAATCTGTGGCATTTAAACCATATAACTGTATGTCTGTGATGGCGTCTTAGACTTAAAAGAAGGTGGCTCTGATGGCAAATGCTCTCCTGTAATAATGTCTTCTCAGAGGGGTTTCCTGTCTTAAAAGGGTGGGATAGACCCAACACACACACCCACGCGCACACACTGTCTCACACACTGAATGGTCTCCCATGGCAGTATCAGTAGGACATTGTCAGGCCAAACAAAAGGCCTTATCTTTCTTTCCCCTTTCAGTCTGGGTGATTGGCCAAGAGAAATGAGTAGAAAAGGCCATGTCCTCACCCGAGGAACCACAAATGTCAGCCACCTTCCTATCTCCATCCAGCCAGTGTGTGTATGAGTGTGTGTGTGTGGGTGTGTGTGCGCGCACGTGCAAGTGTATGATGGAAGATCTACAGCAATCATATGTCTGCCAAGGCTGCAGAGGCTAGGGAAATCTTCCTGTCAGTATCAGTGTCATGAAATATGGACACAAACACACACGTGTGCATGCAACATGTGTCAGTGCATTCAAGTACATCACAGCTTCAGATATGCTGGTCTCTGTTAAAGCCCCCAAAGGCTATTTTCTTTGGGTGTAGTGAAATTTACAGAGGCCTTTGTACTCCTTTGTGATGAGTGGTAAAAAAAAAAAGTCAGCCTATGAATTATATTAACGAGAACAACAGCACTCACAGTTGTGTGTATAATACTTTTAATACTGCATTGCATTAGAGGTTATGCATGGAAACAGACTGTATATTTAAGATGGACATCATCTGGCATTTTGAAGCCTCGTCATTGTTTTTTTAATGATATAGGTTGAAGGGCTCCGTTATCATCTAAGACTCAAGAGTTAGCGCTAACTTTGTGGGTGCAATGCACAGACACATGCCCCTGCTTGAAAAAGGAGCACGGATTTCCTGGGTGGGCTGTAACTTGCAGCAAGAAAGAATATTAGTGCCTTAGCAGCACAAACACAATCAACACGTCCACACCGGTGATCCAGCTGGCAGAGGTGAGGCCTAGCTGTCAGCTGCATTGTTCTGTGCTGGCACCTGCCAGTCACACCTGAGCTTTGAGCTTTAACACTATGCAAAAAAGTAAGTTTCAGAAAGATGATACCTTTTTAATGCAGACAGGAAACATTTTAGCTATAGAGGCCAAAAATACTTTTTTCCACACTGGCTTCAGTTTTCTGTACAAGAGGCTGGGAACTATAGCGAGTGTTTGAGAGGTAGCGCTTTTATTTTTAAATGTAACAACTTGATCTGGAAAGAGGTTGTGTATCTAGCTGTAGTGATGTTTTAAATACTAAAAAGCAGCACAAACTTCTGCTGAATGCGGACAGTACATGACAGATCTGAACTTTCTATGCCTTAAATCATACCTAAAAAATGTCGAGAATATAGTTATCATGATTCCTGTCATTCACAAACTGGTCATAACTAATTAATGATTACAGTTTTTTCTGATGGCTTAAGCACATTTTTTGTAACTATTGGCTATTTTTGCAAAACTCTACACACAAATAAGAAAACCCTTCATCCAATCAGCAAAACATTGTAGTTTCCTTGTAAAAGCGAATAACCCTTGCTTAACTCTCCACACCTTTGTAAAAATGGTATTTTCGTATCCAACAGTTAACACAAGCCATCATATTACAGTTTTTCTCGATTGCCTAAACACTATAACCAGGCCTCTAAACTAAAATTTCAAAACCGTAACGCTATTGTTCAAAAAGCTCACCCATTTCCCTGAACTATAAACACTATTCCCTGCTTTGACACATGACTCAAATTTGGTGAACTGTTACTGCAAAACTCTACACACAAATCCCTACATTTTACAGTGCTTACACCATGTAGTCATTTAGAAAGCACTAGCATGCAATAATGTTAACTTAAGTCAGCATAGCTTGAGCTCAATTAGCACACAATTAACTAGGTGGAAACACTAGGAGTCAAAATTTAGCACACACCAATCAGAACCTGCGATGGATAGATAAAAGGGCCAAAGTCAGCTCATTCAGGTTTGAAACAATGGATCCAAAGAGATGCAAAGGAAGAGGACATGGTGGAGAAAGAGGATGTGTTGAAGGAGGAGGACGTGGTGGAGGAAGAGGACATGGTGAAAGAGGAGGACGTGGTGAAAGAGGAGGACGTGGTGGAAGAGGAGGAGGAGGTGGTCTAGGACAACAGGAAGGTGGTGGAGGAGGAGGAGGACGTGGTGAAGGAGGAGGACGTGGTGGAGGAAGAGGACATGGTGAAAGAGGAGGACGTAGTGGAAGAGGAGGAGGAGGTGGTCTAGGACAACAGGAAGGTGGTGGAGGAGGAGGGAGAGGTGGAGGAGGAGGAGGACGTGGTGAAGGAGGTGGAGGTGGAGAACGACGGCGACAAGGAAGGGGAAGAGCAAGGGCAAGAAGACAGTCAGTCTCGGATGAAATTCGAGCCACTTTAGTTGACCATGTCCTTGTCCATGGGATGACTATGAGGGAGGCTGGGCAACGAGTACAACTAAATTTGAGTCGCTTCACTGTTGCCTCCATCATCAGAACCTTCAGGGAGGAAAACAGGTAGGTGTACTTGCAGTAAGACTGCTTTGTACAGTAACGTTTAAGTTACTGAACTTATGTGTCTTGAGTATGTTTCCATTATTTGCCTGTAAAATGAATGTGTGACAGTTACAGTAATGAGTGCTTCTATTTTTGTAGGACACAGAGACGACCACCTGGTGGAGGCAGGTTAAGGCTTTTGTTGGAGGAGCAAGAGAGGGAACTTGTAAACATGGTAATTGCAAATAATGTAATCCGCCTGCAAGAGATTCAAAGGAGAGTGATTGAGGATGATCATCTTTTTCGAGGCATAAATGCCATCAGCCTCTCCACAATTGACCGCATCCTCCGAAAGAATCAATTCCGGATGAAACAGGCATACCGAGTCCCTTTCGAACGAAACTCTGACAGAGTGAAAAACCAACGTGTGGAATATGTTCAGGTATGAGTTTTGATACTGTATAAAGTATTGTGTACCATCACAGCATGGCAGTTTATGCTGCCATTTCAGCACTCTTGAACTGTGGTTCAGGGTACCGATTGACTCTACTGTGTTATGTGTTTTGCAGAGAATCTTTGAGATTGAAGGACGGCCTGTTCCCCATGAAATAATCTTTGTGGATGAGGCAGGTTTTAACCTGACCAAAAGAAGGAAAAGGGGGAGGAACATAATTGGCCATCGGGCTATTGTAAATGTCCCTGGTCAGCGTGGGGGGAATGTCACTATGTGCGCAGCCATCAGCCAACGAGGGGTACTCCACCGCCATGCCGTACTAGGACCCTATAACACTATGCTTCTCCTTGCTTTTCTTGATGGTTTAAGACAACATATGTTCCAGCTGGACTACAGGGAACCAGCACAGCCAGAGCAGCCTCACTACGTTGTTGTGTGGGATAACGTCAGCTTCCATCGCGCTGCTCTGGTTCGTGACTGGTTTACCAATAACCCAAGGTTTTCTAATATCTTTCTGCCTGCATACTCTCCCTTTCTAAACCCGATAGAGGAGTTATTTTCGGCATGGCGGTGGAAAGTGTATGACCGAGAACCTTATGTCCGTGTTCACCTCCTTCAGGCCATGGAAGAGGCCTGCCTAGACATATCAGTAGATGCATGCCAGGGGTGGATCAGGCATGCAAGAGGATTTTACCCCCGCTGCCTGGCTGGGGCCAATATAGCCTGTGATGTGGATGAGATTCTCTGGCCTGACCCAGACCAAAGACAAGATGCTGAGGTGGGATAATGTTTCTGGTGTGTGTTGTACTGTATAGTACATGAATGACAATGTGCCACTGTACATACATTGGTTGTGTCTTTTGTGTTTATCATGTGACAAGGGTTTTGAAGGGGAGAACCATAAGCAACCTATTTGTTTTGGAACTATTGTTTTGAATTACAGTTTTTTCTGATTGCTTAAGCACATGTTATGTAACTATTGGCTAATTTAGCAAAACTCTACACACAAATAAAACAACCTGTCACCCAATTATCCAAACATTTTAGTTCTCTTGCAAAAGCAAACACAGCTAGATTAACTCTTCACACCTTTGTAAAAATGGTGTTTCCGTATCAAACAGTACACACAAGCCATCATCTACTAAGCACACAATGCGCCAACTGCACACCGATGGTATGAATACAAAACACATCTGGCGTTTGCCTTCCCTGTGCACAAGGTAGGCTATGTCAGTTTGAGCTCATACTTCTGTCATAGATCCATAAGCATAGAGGGATCCAAACTTCAAGTACTGGTGTTTAGTCAAACACATCAAAACAAACACAAGTGTTTATTTCCAAGTATAGGATTATTTGCAATCGCCATAATGACTATATGGGTTACGTGGTCTGCAGTGAACATGCTTCCTCTGCCCCCTCCTCGTCTTCCTCTTGCTCCTCCTTGTCCTTGTCGTCCTCTTCATCCTACTTCTTCACCTCCACGTCCTCTTCCTCGGCCTCCTCTACTTCTCACTCTTTCTGCTCCCTCCATTGTACTCTGCACACACAGCTTACCTGTATTATAGTGCTTAGGCTGATTGCAAAGTGAACGAATTATCTAAGAAAGTTTTCACATGTGAAAGTGTGCCAGACAGTTGGCAAATTAGTGTTAATGATAGCCATACATGTGTATACTTTTGCTAGGAGTGTGTTGGAAATTTGGAAATTGAGTGTTGTGCAGTGAATTGTGCCTACAGTCTTGCAAAGTGTGTGTTACAAAATTGCAAACTGAGTGCAAAGCAGTTTTTGTGCTTTTAGCTTTGCACACTCAGTGAGTGGTTTTGCCATACGTCTGACTAGTTTTAGAAATTGTGCTACAGGAATCACAGTTAGTGTTTAGGCATTCGGTAAAAACTGTAATTGTACCAGTGTGCAAAACTCTGTTGTGGTGTGTGTGTTTTTGAGGGCTTGTGTTTGATGTCTGAGGGCAAAGTTTGGTTTTTCAGCAGGAGTGAATAGTTTTGGGTGTAGAGCTTCATTTTGACCTGGAAATAGGATGTTTGGGAAATTGAGTGAGATGTTATGGATTTGTGTTTACAGTTGTGAGGATATGAGGCGTAGTTTCAAGAAATGTGTTTTAGCAATCGAGAAAAACTGTAAAGAAGTCCAGACGCTTTTCTTTGCAAGCTCCTTTGACTACGATGACCTGGATGACTGAGAACCTTCACAGACATACTCTTCTTACCCTTCCTCTCCCCCCTCCTCATTCTCCTCTTGCTCCTCTTGTTCCTCCTTGTCCTTGTCGTCCTCTTCATCCTACTACTTCACCTCCACGTCCTCTTGCTCGGCCTCTTCTACTTCTCACTCTTCCTGCTCCCTCCATTGTACTCCACACACAGAGCTTACCTGTATTATAGTGCTTAGGCTGATTGCAAAGTGAACTAATTATCTAAAAAAGTTTTCACATGTGACAGTGTGCCAGACAGTTGGCAAAATAGTGTAAATAATGGCCGTAAATGTGTATAGTTTTGCTAGAAATGCGTTGATCATTTGGGAATTGAGTGTAAAGCAGTGCGTTGTGTTTACAGTTCTGCAAAAAGAGTACTGTGCAGTGGATTGTAGCTACAGGTTTGCAAAGTGTGTGTTACAAAATGGCAAACTAAGTGCAAAGCAGTGTTTGTGCTTTTAGTTTTGCAAACTCAGTGAGTGGTTTTGCTATAAGTACTAATAGTTTTAGAAATTGTACTATAAGAATCCCAGTTAGGGTTTAAGCATTCAGAAAAAACTGTAATAACTGTGCGGTTCTGGGTTATTGATCTTGGCTGATCTTTTCTCTGACAGATCTTGGCTGTTGAAGTTGTTTTTTTTTCATAATAACATAAGAAATCCACAACACCAGAGCTAAAAATTCTTACTAAAAATCGTGAACCCGTTTTTCAGCAGGTCTCACATTCTGCCATTTATTTCTCACAATGTGCCTGAGAAATTTTGGAAATACAACCCGCCAGAATCAATGAAAAGCAGTCTTTTGAACAACTGGTTTTAAGTTGTTTATAGACTAACAAACACGTGACTTACACAGGTGGCATGTGGACAAAAAAACCTATTGTCCTGAAAAATATCCAAATTGAAACTGTTTCACAATTTGTCCCCCGTGTCCATTCCACATTTCCTAACAAAAGGCGAGAGGCCTCCCTTTGCGGAGCACACTTCAAAAATTACATGGCCAAATAAAAACATGTTTTTTTAAATATAAAACTGGCTCTCAGGCATTAAGAATATCACTGACATATTGGAGCAGATTATAAAAAACAACAGCTGTTGAGTTTTTTTTTTAACCTTTCTGAATGTAGCTTGATGTAGTGGGACCATTAATCTGCGTGGGTGTGTTTGATCGGTCTTTTTTTTTTTTTTAAATATGTATTTTTAGCTCACCTACAGACTACCTGAGGAAACCAAACAACAAAAAGCAGCCACAATCCTCAAATGCAGCGCTTCAACACACGCATCCATCACTGTCTATCTAAACTTTCTTTTCTTTCTCTCATTTTAAAGTGATGGCTTTAAAATCCCATTCTTGCTGTCCATCATGTGACGTGCTCTCTTCATGAGCTTTCCATCACTAATTGAAGGATCATTTTAGCCACAGGATATGGCTGAAGACACTAATCAAGACCTTGTTAAAGGTCGTTAAGGGACAATTGCCCATAATTCCTCTAATCCACTGGATATTTAATTAAACACCTATTAGAGACCAACAACTATACAGCTGGCATGTTCAAACCAGACAGCCAATTCTAGATTGGCTCTGCTGTGCCATTAATTAGTATTTGAAGTAATTTTCAATTATAAATCTGTCTGAATTATGAATCCTGCTGGGTCTCAGGCCAGGAGGACACTTCTTTCAGTTCCAAGGTTTGATCAGCAAAATCACAGTGGAGCTTTCAAGCAGGGCTACTTTTGATGTTGTGCATCACCTACCCACTGTGATCAAAGTTCAAACTATTTTAAAGTTTAAACTAGTTCCCTTCGATGGTCCCGCTGCCTCAGTCCCTGCTCGACATCTCAGATGATTGATGAGTCCTACTTTTCTGCAGCTTTACTCTGAGACTGACCTTCATAGGTTTGAGTTAACTGTCTCAACAGTTGCTCTGTGGACTATCATAAAATCTGGCACAGATATTAACATAACCCCATCTTTAATAATTGCTTTACTATTTCTTAACATGTTAAACTAAAGTTAGAATGGGAAACATCACACACGATGCATTCCTTTTGACAGGAAGAAACCTCAGGCAGAACCAGGGTCAGGGTGGAGCAGCCATCAGCCACAACCAATGAGGGGTCAGGGGAGGGAGACAGGACACCGGATATGATCTTATGACTTTCTCTAGTGAATCTAATCATTTTGTGAGCTACACAAAATTAAGCCAGTCCTTAAACAGCTGTGTAACCCTGCACAATATATTTAATCAGGGTCGTATGCATATGATTGTGTTTCTTGAATTTATTTATCTTTTGTCTGGAGGGGAAGTACACAGTAAGGCCTCAGCAAGCTGGTGAACCTAAATGGGAACCATTATGTTCATTTCTAGCTCCTAATTTCTATCCTTGGAATCATGCTAAGCTAGCTTTCTACACAGCAAATTCAAAAGTGTTAAATGTTTTGGTGTTAGTAGTCTTCTTGCAAAAGTAGAGTTAAATTTACTCTAAGTAGAGTCACATTCTTTTAATGTAACTCTGAGGTGTAAAATGATAGTAGTTAAAATCGAGTGTTAAAAATGAGTGTTTCTGTGTCAAATCTGGAGGTGTTACAATGGAAACATTAACTCCTGACCTCTTAACTCTGAACTCCTACAGGGGCTATGACACCAATAGAGTAAATTCACAGACTCCGCCCCCAGCACCATAGGCTCCAATTGAAGCTGAAGTGAAGCCGTTTCAGAACATTTTGCTCTACATATTTGAGTTGTTTGCCATGCTTGGTAAGTCATTTTTTCAAAGATTGTTTCAATTATTATTATGAGCTTTTACTTCTGTGGCTCTTTGGAGTTGAGACAAAGCTGTGTGAAAGGCATTAGCCATGTTGCTCGCTGATAGCATAATATTCTGTTTTAGCTAGCTGAAAGGTATTGTTTGCGGGCAAATACCACAGCCTTGACAAAAAGCTTGCATGTGAATTTTCAGTCAAATTTTTGGTCAAATACACCTAAAACAATGTCTAGAATGTGAAATGTTGGTGTAATGGTGCTACTGGAAGCCTGAAAATGATCTCCCATAAAAAAACGAGCAAACAGCAGTAGCAGACGTCCTGACTGGGTTCTACGTTAGCATTTAGATCCCTCCAGAGTTTTGTGCACACGGTTTAGGTAAAAATGAAAAAGGTTGAGGTTTTACATTTAGTTCAGTATTACCTGTTGCCTGTGTCCTTGTCTTTTGGGAAAATACTTTACACAAGTAATGGCTCAAAAAGGATTCCTTTTTTTTTTTTTTACTGTGCTGCAATTGTTTACTGGATTATTTGTGCCATTAATTAGGGTCAACTAATTTTTATTCAATCTCCACACAGGATATGCTTGTGAAGATGGAATATGGGGGAGAGCAGAAGTGCGTTGAAGTTCCACAAAGTGATGAATGAAGGACATGCATATTGTATTGAAGAAATAAGTGATGAGAATGCTGTTATTTGCATTTACCAGCTCACCTATGTCAGACCTTTTGATAAACAAAATTCTAATGAAAGTGAGAACATGTACACTGTTACATCTTTCAGCAAATGTTTTGAAATTGTGGTGCACAGTTCAGAATAAATGTTTTTCAAAAACCATTGCGTCTTTTTAGTAAATGTTTATTTCCAAAAGAAATTTCTAGAAGTTCAGAACTAAAATACTCTTTGAGAGTTAATATATAAACTCTTAACACCTAGTTAGCATTAGTAAGTGTTAAATTATCAACTCCAGACAGATTTGGTGTTTAACACTAAATCAGAGTTAACTTACCAACTCTCCAAAAGGAGTTAAATTAACACTCTCTGGTGTGGACCCATATAGACACTTTAATAGTGTTGAAATCAAATCTGACAGTGTTAATTTGGACATGCTGGATTTGCAGTGTATGATTCAGTTTCATCTCATGCACCATCTGCCTGTTTTAGTGTAGCCAGACAGCCAACTTTCTTCTGATAGGCTTCCCCTCATAAACAAAAGGTTTGAATAGCAGATTGGTGGGGCTTTTGTGTATGCTTCCCTATATCAGGGATACCTGCACTTACTGACATCATAAAGTCTTAAGTCTGTGCTTTTGACAGACAGACTTTTTGTACATCTTTAGTTGGGTGTTTTTTTTAAGGCTCCATGAAAACGTAGTTAATGTGAGCATATATCTTGCATAAATCAGTATTTAGTGTAACACAGCACTGCAAGCTGAAAATACTTTGCACGTGTGTTCTTGATGATCTTGACGGTCTAATCTTTTGGGGTCGGTCACCTCAAGTTAGACAAAGCGCTTAGATATAGACAAAAGTGCTTGTATGAATGTGAGTGAATGAGGCTTGAAGTTAAAAAAAAAAGTCCACAGTTATACTAGAAAAGTGCCATACATGCACCAGACCACCCAATCCTACTGAGGGTCATATTACATATGGGATTTAATAATCACATCGGGCCTTCATAGGCTGCATTCAACCTCTGCTTTTTAAGTGTGACTAATGAAATGTGATGACATAGAGATAAAAATCTAACAGTGATGCACTGGATGTATTTTCAGTATGCCTCCTGGCCGAGAACCAGAGGATATCAGTACACCTGGGTCAGCGGCTGAAAGGAGGAGCAGTAAACAATGAGCAGACAACAGCAGGGAGAGACCGAGAGAGGCAAACAAGTCGTTTGAGTGTGTTACTAATGTGTCCCTGCAGCAGGTGGGAAATCTATTATTGCCGTTTTCGAGACGCCTCTCAGCATAAACAATTAGAGGCTGAGGGGAGAAGAGGAAGAAAAAAAAAGAGCGGGAGTGAGTGAGGGGAAGATGGGGATGGATAAAGAGAGGCTACAGAATCAATTAGTCTTGTTAGCTTGTTAGGAGTAAGTTCATTTCTCGCTCTCTCTCTCTCTCACACACACACACACACACACACACACACACACACACACACACACACACACACACACACACACACACACACACACACACACACACACACACCTGCCCTCAGCTGTAGTCTTCCCATGCAGAGCGGGCCACCCGCAGACCATACGCCATCACAAAAGAGCGAAGTGGCATGGAGGTTTGCCCCCCCTTCACCCACCCCTCCATTCTCTTTACTCCATCTACCTCTCTCGCCCACTCGCTCACTCTCGCTCTGGCTGCTTCTTGAAAGTATGGGCTTTATCAGCCCCCCTGTAGAGATCATTCATCCACATAGTAACACACACACACAGAGACACACAGACACACACTAGGGGCTTCTAATTAGTGCTCAGACCGCCTGCCCAATTATTACCAGCCGTGCTCTAATTAGGACTTATTTAAAGTGTGCGTCAATTAGTCTTTAACATCATTGTGTGCTTGAGGGAGCTGGACCGGTTAACACTTCCTGAACCAGAGGCAGAGCAGAGAGGCTCAGACACATCAACAGTTGGGGTCTGGCTTCATTTAACACAATAAACTTGATTTAACTACACGACAAACTCAGACAACACACTCACACCTTGTTGACATTGATATATGTCCTTATTTGATAGAACACCTCCCCACTAACTCAGTTTATTAGCTTTTTTAGAAAACTTAGCGGAGTCACATTATCTTCAAAGTTAAGTTTGTCTCAGCTGCGTTAAACTTCATTTTTTAATTTTTTCCTCTCATCACTTGTCATCCATGTTGGTTTAAAGGCATGGTGAAGCAGGCTCACCTCACAGTCTGCTATAGTAGCTGTCCTGGAGCTTTTGATCATGCCCCATTACGTAGAACAGGGACTTTAAAACGGTGAGACTCGCCTCCACAGAGAGGCGGGGAGAGATGGTTAATGTGGAGACGCAGGGGGTTGAACACGAGGGGTGGAGAAACGATATTCCTCAGAATTACGAGTGTGACTTGGGCTTTGTGAACGAGCGCATTACTGCTGATTCATCTTTGTGAATACACGAGCAACACGCTGCTTAGAAAAATAAAATGTTTCTATTAGTGTAAATCCTTCAGTCAGCAAATAGGGGTGTGTGAAAAACCTTGATGTTATTGGGGTTAATTCAGGGCTGGGACAGAGACAGCTTGCATCACACACACAGGGGGGTGACTGCAGTTAATTCGAAGGCTGAGTAAAAATGTGTTTCCATTATACTCAAATGTAAAAATGGGAAATGGGAACGAAACACCATTAACATTTACAATAATTGTGTAGATGCAAAGTCAGATGTACAATGGTTCACATAATATGCCAACATAACACTGTGTCAGATGGGTTTGATCACTACACAAAAATGTAAAACAAAAGTGACCCCCCCTCCCCCCCAACAGCTTTACTGGGTCATTGTAATACCCTGTTTGTATAGTAACAGAGCAGTAACAGAAGCAGAACTTCAATTCATTCCAGAAGACAATGAAGCCTTTCAAGGCTCCTTCGCATTGTATATGTATGCACAGAAGGCCCAAGGCAGGAAAAACACTCGCCTTTTTCCATTGGGAGAAACATAACTGTGAATATACTGTACAGATGAGGAAAACCCCCTTGACCCTTCACCCTAGTGGCAGAAAAATTGGCAAAAAAGGATGAGAAGAACAGTAAGAAAAACCCAAACAAATAAAACACTTTGCATCATATACCTCATTAAAGGCAATGAAGTATAAAACGTTTCTGATTTCAGAAGCAATATGGTGAGTGTTTATAAAGTGTATATAAAAGATGGATGTAGCGTTCAAGTCTGAAAAGTGAAGCCGAAATGAAAGTGGCTTAAACCTGGATTCTTTCTAATGCCCCGCCGGAGGGGTTGGCTGGTGGTGAGCACAAAACCCATATGATTAAAAAACAATCAGATTGTATAGAACCTCACGTTCCCAATAACCTTACGGTCGCATTGACTAGCTACTAGTATTTTTCATTGCAACATCCTTTTCTTTTAGCTGCTCCCTTTAGGGGTCATCACAGCGGATCATCTTCTGTATCTCCACTCTATTTCTAGCATCCTCTTCAGACTTGTCCTCCTTCGCTACATAACAAATATTTGTTCTTTTTCTCCTGCCTGGCAGCTCCATCTGCAACATCTTTTGTCTAGTATATCCACTATCCCTCCTCTGCACATGTCCCTAACAAGCCATCTCAGCCTCTCTTGCCTCTCTGACTCAGTCTCCAAACTGCTCAACCTGAGCTGTCCCTGTGATCATGAAACCCTTCTCGTTCACTCTTCTTCATCTCCCCTGACATTCATCTCCACCCTGCCTGCACTCTTTTCTTCACCTTTAACTACAACTTTCTTTGCTTCTTTCTTGCAAGTTGAAGATAAAGCCACATTTGATTTAGGGCGGGCTACCTTGTGATTGGCAAGTCACTAATGAGCAGAGTGGAGTGTCCAGATGACTGGATGACATCGCAGAGGCTGTATATAAAGTCAGCGTGCCCCTGATGGGGCACATGAAGGGGACACTTGAACGCCAGTGATCTTTTCTCAGCCCTAACTTGAGGTGACCGACCCCATCGCTGCATTAAAATAGGCCTGATTCAGTAGTGAGGACAAAAATTACTTGATGGGCTCAAACACCGATGAAATCACTGTTGATGAACATGGTCCATACAAAAGAAAGAAAAGAGATAAAGGATCCTGAAATGTCATTGCTCCATCTACTTCCAGAATATCCAGAGTTTAACCCACTGGGACAAAAGCAGTATAGCAACACATTTGGCTAGAACTGTCAGTTACATATTCCAGAACTTAATTTATGTAAATCTGCTCCCTGCATTGTTCAGAGGAATCAGAAGCCAAATATTGCTTTGGATGTCACCAGCTGTCACAAACTCACCAGGGAGAAGACTACTAGTCTGTGATTGAGACTGCTGTTGTTCTACCGGTACGACTGATAAAACAGATTCAAAAATTACACCAACGGCTAGGCTAAGGTTGCTATAATCCATGACATGTAGGGTCGTAGGAAGTGCATCAGATAGTTGCAAACTCTTTTCCCTCCTGCTTCCCTCCCTCCCTCTCTCCCTCCTCAGAGCGGTAATCTGTCTGTCAGTGTGTTGCCAGTGGTTCTCTGTGGGCGGCTGTCTGTTTGAGGCTGTTTTAATTAATTTTCAATCAGAGCAAAGTAAATTCATTAAGCACTCACAGCTCTGTTTGAAGACACACAAACATGCGCACATACGCACACATTTCACAAGCATGTCCTGCTCGCAGAAGTGAGCATTAACATGAACCTATGAATGTGATATGCACTAATCATACTGTCTTTTTTTTTTTATGTGTGTACGCTGTCAAATAGCTACACGGCAATTAGAGTGAAGATTATTTGAGTTTAACAGGATGAATAAAAAAGACAAACAGCAATAAAACAATATCACGTCCGACAGGACAAACACAGCTCTAAAACGCGACTGCACTGACATTACACTGAACACAAGCTAAAAGAAAATAATATTTTGATATAGAAATTCAATATTATATCAAAGCACTTACACTGCAGGTGGAAAGAAAGGAAATAAATATATTTGAAATGTTATTATGTAAATGATGACATGACCATTCTGGTTGTTATATTCTATTCACGGCAAGCTCCACACAGCAGTTGTTATACCCAAACAGTCTGCAATATTACCTCATCTAACAATGAGCCTCAGTGTTGTGTGGTATGCAGAATTTGGATGGACAAAGTGTGTTTGTACCAAAGAATCAAAAATTGGTATAAATTGGTCCAATGTATTGCCCTCGAGTTCATCAGTTAAAACTATTTATTTGTTTTGAAAATGCTGTATTTCATACATATGTCAGATTTTTACATTCTTAGAGATTTATCTAGAAGGTCCAAACAAAATGAAGAAAATAACCACAGAGTACCATTCATCTTTGAGTAAATAACTTATTATGTTAAAAAAAACTCTATAAAACTCACTATATAAACTATTAATTGAATGAATTTGCAGAAAATGTACCATATTGTTGTTTTATTTTATTATATTAAATAATTATTTTATATAATGAGAAAAAAGGTAAGTAGTTAAGAAACTGCTGATCTACGAGTTTCCCGCACAACCATCATTAGGGTTTACAAAGAATGGCCATTCTTGAGGTCAGAGGAGAATGGTCAAACTGCTTTGAGCTGATAGGAAGACAAGAATAACTCAATAAACACCATATGAAGAAGAGCACGTGACATCGGACCTTAAAGTAGATGTGCTACAGCAGCAGAAGACCACAATGGGTGTGACTCCTATCAGCTAAGAACAGGAAACTAAGGCTACAAGGACCTGGTAGAAACTGGTTGGACAATGGAAGACTGGAGAAACGTTTCCTGGTCTGATGAGTCTTGATTTCTGCAGTTTTCTGAGATTTGGTAGGGTCAGAATATGAAGCAGACAACATGAACGCAACTGCCTTACACTACTTCCTCAATAGTGTTTTTGAGAAGTTTCTACTATTTCTCTGATTGGTGTGTTTAATTTTTCACCCTGATGACGATGCTCTGTAACTGGTCATAAACAGTTAGTACAATGTTTGTGTAAATCTCCTTGAATTGAAGCTGAAGATCTGCACTGTGTTTCATTTCATATCAGCTGCGGTGGTGTGCAGAGGCAAATTTACCCAAACTCTGTCATCATCCTATTACTTTTGGATCCAGATGCTAATCTGTACATCTTTAGTATTCTAACATCACGATTCCCCAGATTACTCAACCTAACATGCTTCATTCATTTTTCATATTTTATCATGTAAAGATTGAGAACAAACCTTTAATGGAGCCATTAACACAGTAGACATGAAATGAAACTCAAGATTTCCCATTATTTTACAGTGTACAAATCATCCAGTGTAAAACTGTTGGCGCAAACAAAAAGGCTTAATTACATCATCTAGCATATAACAGATCCAGTAACAGGGCCACATTTACATTCCAGAACTTCAGAACAGCTCGAACTAAACTTCCAGCGCTTGATGGAGATAAATGTGGAGACATGAAGGAATGTGCACAGGCAGACGGATGCAGAGTGTAGGTGGAAGGAGGCTGACGAAGGCTCGTTTGGTTTAAAAGGAGGATTTATCAGGCCTAATCTCTCAGCAAACCAAGCAGATCAATCTCCTCTTAACACATAGATACACACACTGGTGTGTATATTTAGCTCAGTAGCGCTCTCTCACTCTCGCTCGCTCTCTTTCTCTCCGCTTAACTGGGTTCTTGCTGGTAAAAGTGGCAGAGAGACAGAAAGAGAGAGAGAGAGGAAAAATGTTGTTGACCAAAAATGAGGAAGAAAGAACGACAGAGAGAGAAAGATAAAGAATGGTTTTGGAGAGAGAAAGAGAGCAAGAGAGGGAGAGACTTCTTAGAGGGCTAAAAGGATTAGCCCTCTCGTTTCTCCTGGATCACAATGTTTCCTGGGATATGTTTGATCAGCAGTTGTGTGTGTGTGTGTGTGTGAGGGAGAGAGAGAGAGAGATGTTTGCTCCGATATCAGCGCTGCCTCATCCTGATCCCATTACATGGCAATAAACAACAGCTACCAACATGCGGATTACCGAATGTGAGAGAGCATGTGGAGATGTGTACGCAACACTTCTGGTTTTTGGCTGGACTCTTTTTTTTCTTCTTTTTTCAAAAATAATAATCCTTAGAGAACGACGGTCTGTGTGTGTCTCTCACAACCTATGCTTTGAGTAAATATTTGTGTCAGGGCCAGCATAAAATCATAAACTGAACCGTAAATCTGTGTTTGTATTTGCTTCTTGAAACGTATTCAGCAAATTTGAGAAGTCATTTTCCCCCTCATTAGGCTCTTGATCGGCATCTGTGGCTGTGGGTACGTTTAGATGCAGAATTCAAACTAAAGCAAAAAGGTGCACCACTCCTTTCGCTAGATTTATAAAGCCATGTGTGTGCACAGTTCACCATAATAAATCTCAAACATCATGAAGCATACCTTCAGCTCTGTGTCATGTGAAAATCTTGTGTTGCATTGTCTACGTCCTGTAAAAGAAGCATGTTTGCACGTTATCTTAAATATGCACAGCAAATATTCTCCAAGACTCATTTTAATGTTTCAAACTAGACCCCAAAGCACAGAGAGGATGTCACATCATCACCTGTCACAAAACCGAAGAGGAAGAATGAAAAAAAGCATGACGCTGGTGGAAACAAGATGCAATCTTATCTAGATTTACGTCAAAACATCCGCCCCGGCCTCCTCTTCAATAAGGCCGAACATCACGGTGCTACCTCGGCCTTTGCTTCAGTGTGACAACAGTCACTCTTTAAAGTCATGGTGCTACAAATGGGATGTTTTAAGCACTTGAAAAAAAACCCAAAAACCAAACAAATGATTGGGCTTTGGAGTATGGGTGGAAACAATAAGCTCTTCCAACATGATGACATTTGATTGTCAAGTAATACCTGGATGACTCATCATCCTGTGATCCGTTTTTGAGAATCTTGACTTTCTGCTGCTGTCCTTTGTGCACATTTGCGCTAAATGACAAACATAATCCAAACAAAAGCACGAAAGCCACTTAGCAGAAGGGACGTGAAACTGTAGGATCAGGCTGAATATTGAATTTACAGCAAAATCTTTGTTCTTTCACGTGTGTTAACCATTGTATAAAAAAAGAGAGATTAACAATTATTGCTGATGTTAAACAGTGGAACCAGTTTTCAGCTCACACTCTGATTTAAAGATATAATAATAGAAAAAAAGGTGAAAGCATGATATTACATGTTTAAAGATAAAGCCAATCGAGCACTGTTTTAAACCAATTTGTTTAATAGCTTTATAAACTTCATTAAAAAAAGGGGGGGGGGAAAGTCCTTAAACCAACCCATTTATCCTCACGCTCCCTTCTTTTGCTCCTTCCTTTGCTCTTTTATTTCTATTCCTCCAAACTATCCCTCCTTCTCTCCCTCCCCCTCCATCCACCCCTATCCCTCCCATCACCTTTCTTTCTTACAGAAAATCTAAAAGGCTGACATGCAAATGGGGCTTATTAAATCCTATTAGGCCGTCTGTCACAAGCCAGCAGCGAGAGGGAGAGAGAGTGAAAGGGGGAGGGAGGGATAGAGAGAAGGAGCGAGAGACATTGCAATTAGAGGACGGGAGAAAGAGCGCTAAAAATTGTGTGTGAGTGCGTGTGTGTGTGTGTGTGTGGGGGGGGGGGGGTGTTGGGGGTAAGAAAGTGAAGAAAGGATGGTTTTTACAAGTAGCTACAAGCTGTTTCCCTTCAGATATTTACTGTACATATAGATACATATATCTGAATACAGGCGAGTAAGATTTTTAGGATCATAGTTGCTCAACGTTTTTCATTTTTTGTGTGTCATTCCTCCTGAAAGCCTGTTTCCTGCCATGCAATCTATGACTTATATAATTCAAAGACATGTTTACTCCAAAATGATATCATAACTAATGATGCTATATACAAGCCCGTAGCTCAAACAGACCTATTCAAAACATAAATAAAATTAAACGTGATCTAAAATAGGCAGCTTTTCCCGTTTGAATGTGTCTCAGTTATTGTGCACATTCACACAGCTCTCAGTGGTAAAACGGAGAGGAGCAGGTACTGTTCATCCTTTGTGTCTGTATCACTGGAATCACTTTTGAAAAAAAGAACTCAAACCTTTTTCGTTTAAATCAAGCCTCTCAGCTCCCGTTTTACACATGAAAGCAGTTCTCCCGAAACGGAGACTTGCTTTCTTACTTCTAGACACGAAGGTGACAATAACAAAAACACACTTTTCTGCAGCAAGATAATTTTTCTAAATTAACACAATGTAACTGAGTATAAAATGTAGAAAGAGGAAAACGTAAAAAAAAGGAAGGACTATTTTTCATAGTTTTTCATATTTTTTAGGGGGGATATGCAGATGTGTATATATCAGCCATTCTGACAAAATAATGAGGTTTACAAAATAAGAAAAGCACTAATATGTTTTAATAGTATAGAGATGTGTCTTCCTGATACTTGAGAGGACATAGTGCTGCGCAATGCTGCAATTTTTGGTATCAATCCTGCAACAAGTAAATACAGGGCCATTTCTGTCAATACAAATAACATTACCAATACTTATAAACCCAACTTTCCAAAATAATTAGCTAACACAACAAAACACACCTATCATTTTTTTGAGACCTGGAATGTAATTGTGCCAGTCTCTAAAGCACTTTGGATCAGCGTCTGTTTAAATGCGCTACAGGCCTTAAATAAAAGAAAGGCGACAGTCAACACAAAAAGTTTCAGACATTTTTTGTAGTTCAGCATCGACCCATTGTTATCAATACTGTCAATATTTGGATCAATCCGCTCACCTCTAGTAGAGTTATGCTTTCAGCTAGTGTGTTTGCTGCTGTGTGTTTGTTTGAATGACAGCGACTTTGGTTAAAATCATTTTTTTTTATAATTTCCTTTGGAAAACTGAGATGTGCAACTTTCTAAATAATTCATTTGAGCTTCAAGTTAAAACCTTCAAAATTAATTTGAGATTCACTACAAGGAATGCAATGTGGCTTCACCATATAGACATAATATGCCATCTATTAAATTAATGCTGGCTCAGTATGCATGTTATTGATTGCACAATGTGAAATAAGTTTCAACAGTCAGCTACAGTAATGTATTTTCAAAGTATAATGAGACGTGAGTGGAAGCCAATGGCTGCCCAGAAGAGGAGCGTCTAAGTAAGATTCAGGCATGGCAGACTTTTACCTATGAGATCCCGTTTTTGGGTCACTAGGACCCCTGCTGTAAAACTGCTCATAAAATCTTAACCTTATGATTCAAAGTCAAGTTGTTTGTACACTCATTCTGCAGCAAAGTGCTGTCTCAATTTGAGTCAGCTTTTAAAATGTTTTCAGACACACGGTAGTGTCTCAGTAGTTCTTTGGATATGGTTCAATAGTCCAAAAACTACCTCCTACTGTTCCTCTTTTTCCTAATCATTTTTCCTTGTGGAAGATGTTCTGAAGTCAAGGAGGGTGTAAAAGAGAATTTCTAAAGAGTTGGGAAAAGAAGATCTGTGGTGTCCAACTGCACTAATACTAAACTTCTTGATGTTCCTAACGCTGTTTCATGAAGGTCATAGAAACTAAAACATTTGAAAAGAGAAAAAAAGATGACTTCATTACAAAGATTGGAACAAAAAAACAATTAAAGAATAAAATGAAATAAGTCGATTTTCTCTAAACTTGATTTAGAGAGCTTGTATGAGTTGACATTCGTGAACTGCAACACTTTCTTACAACAGTGTAAAGTAAACAGTTTAGCTTTGGCTTTACCAGCCCGTTGCTGAAAATTCAAAACATATCAGCAGGTTATCTAAATGGAAAACACACTTAGGACCGTTTTCAAGATCTGTACCACTTTGCCACCTCTGATCATTTTCATGAATAGTTGAGTGCCGGTTGCTTCAGTGCATCCTGCTTCTGGGTCACTTCACTCAGTTAGCAAAACAGACTATTCAGTCGAACCTTCTGCCTTGGTAGTTTACCTTTCCTTAAACCCCTGCATATGTTTTAACCTTGTTTTGAACAGTCTGCTGGACTAGTAATATTATAACAAGCAGCAATCAGCTTAAGGATCTCTCACAATCCACACTTCAAGAGCAACTCTTACTTACATTGTAGTGTACGAGTTTAAGACGCAGATTGTCTTGACAGCGAAAATTTTTTGTCCAGTTTTCTGAGATCAATTAGACATCTACACAAATCACCAAACGAAAAGAAGGGTGATCAAGAAAATGAGATGTAAAAAGACAAAACCCTTTGATGCAGCAGTCCCCAACCCCCGGGCCACGGACCGGTATCGTTTGGTACCGGGCCGCGATGAGGCTCAGGTGTGAAATGTATGGTTTTCAGGGTTTTTATCGGTTTTTAGTGTTAATTTGTTATCATTTTTAGCGTTAACTTGGTTTTCCTGGGTCTTTTCCCATGTGTTGTGAATAAATCTTCTTTTTTTTCAGTACTGGTACTAGTTTTATTTTGTTGTATTTATCCGCAACACCTTAAAGGCCGGTCCGTGAAAATATTGTCGGGCATAAACCGGTCCGTGTCGCAAAAAGTTTGGGGACCGCTGCTTTAATGTATTTAACAGCTATAAATATGTTTGGTGCCAAGACCATCATAAACACAGCATAATGTGATGATCTTGAATTAGAAACTACTACTTTTGAATCTGTATACTTCTACTCCTAGATCAAATATGTGTCAGATATAAGGCCTGGGGGCCAAAATAGGGACTACAATCTGGCCAAAATGTGATTTTATTTATTTATTTATTTAGCTTTTAAGCTTTTGTTCATCATGACAACCTCCCCCATCACCAGTAGATGAACATTAAAATGAAAGAAAGTTCCAGTCTTTTCTTTACAATCTAGAAATCTCAGATTTTTACAGTGGACCCACAGTAAGAACACAATGTTCTGTCAATTAACAAAACCTCTGTTTTATAATTACAGGACATTTTGGGCAACAAACAAGCAAAACTTTTCCTGTAATTTTACACATTTATTTGTTACAGTTTAAGTCCAAAGAGTCGTGCTGATGGATGTCTTACATTTAATACAGCAGCATTTCTTTATCATGTCTAAAAAAGATAAGACCTACTGTTGAAATTGCATTTCTTTCACTTATCTTAAGATATCTCAGGAATGAAATGTGTAGTTAGACTTCTATACATTGACAGAAAAGGGGAGTTTGTCTGGTCTGGCTCGTATATGGCCCACAATGCAAAATTATTTTAACATCCCTGTCCTAGATGAACAGGGTGTCCAGATTTATAACAACTTTTACCTATTAGTTCAGCAGATAGGGTTAGTCTTTGATAAGGTCAGATTCTCAGCCCAAATCATTGTGTTATTCTTAGCTTAAACTACTCAATCCAACACCAGAAAGAAAATGTATTTCTCATAAGTCCTCACTGTGTGCTCTACATTTCTTTAAAAATTGGTTTATGTGGTATATTCATCTTTGAGGTACAGTAGCTATGATGATGATACATGAGTTATTATAACAATGACCAGGTCGAATTTTCACTTAGGATCATTGATAAAATTGTTTTCTTGTGATTGGGAATCTTGTTTATTAAAACAGCAGAATTCAACCTAAAAGGTTAAAGTGCATCATACAAAAAGTGTACTTTAACTCAGCTGTCTATTCTCAGTGCTTGACATTTCGATCCATTCTCCCCCCACATTGCTACTTTTCATGAACATCCTCCAACTTTCTTCTTAATCACGGCCCTCATTGTGTTTGTCTCTGCTCTGTTGGTGCCCATTTCATGTACGTGAGCAAAACACTTCATGTAATTTGCTGCGGGCAACATATTACAGGTTATTACTGTTCCCTTCCTCTCATCCCTCACTTCTCTCCTCCTCTCCTTTGCTGTGTCTTTGATTTTCTTTTTCAATGATGAAACAGAGAGGAAGAGGCTGCCTTTCTCCTGCCTGTCAATTATCCCTCGTCCGTTTCTCCGTCCAGCTTAATTGGCGTTTGGGAGACGCTAGCGTTGTCCCAGCGGGCTCAGCCAGGACAATGGAGGCCCATATAGCTGACCGGCCCTCGGCTCAGCCCAAATTGAATTGGAAATCTTCCATCTTCTCTTTAGCATAACAAAGAGGGTGCAGGGTTTTTAGACAAAGGGCCCGTTTTAATGGAGAAAATCAATCTCTAGGAGGAAGCAGCGGCATTGTCTCCCATCAGCTGTACAGGTGTGTCTCGCTCACAGCGGCCTTAATCAGAGGTGGCAGGGGAGAGATCTGGAAGCTACATCTCTGTCACTGCGTGGAAGACTGGCAGTCAGAGGCAAGGAGAGGAGGGAGGGAGGAAGAACAACATGTGTCTAAATAAAAAAAATCATATGGTGGTGGCACACAGCAAAAGTTAAAGGCTCATCCTATAGAGGGCGAATTTTAAAAAAGAGAGAAATTTTGGGTTTAGATTGTGATTGTGTGTTTTTCAGATGACCAATCAAAAATGCTCAAAAAGATTAGAAAAAAACACGTTTTAAAACGCACACAATTTCAAACCATCCCTGTGTAACAATTCATTGCATGAAAGTAATATTTTGGATTGCTTCAATAAATGTCACATGAAGCTTCCAAGGGGCTCAAGTGGTTGGCACTGATAGTTTCTGATATAGGTTTAGATACTGTGTGATACTGAACCATTGATTAGAAAAAAGAAAAACTTATTTTTTTAGTGAAGTCACTTTAGCAGAAATCATCCACCAAGGTAAAACACTGGTATTACACATGCCTACAAGGGTCGCACTGAATCTGTCCCATGACACCACACCACTGTCAGAGAATTTAACCTTGACCCTTACTACACTTTCATACTAAACAGAATGAGTCAGTTTATTAGGGATCGACAGATCAATCCAAATATCGATAGTTTCAATAACAACTATGGTATTGGATCGATACTAGCAGAGTGATTTAGTGATCATTAAAATGTGTTCAGATTTTTCAGATTGATGATGATTCATCTCATGGCACACTGCTGTCCCCTACATAAGCTGCTTTTATAAGTTAAAAGTATTGGCGTCGTACTTTAGCCCCCAAACACTTATTTGTTTTGTTAAATGACATCAGTCTTTGAAACATCTGAGACTTATCTTGGTACTTTCATTAGAAAGCATGCTGTCTATATCTACTACATCACTGCAGCCATCAGCCGTGTGATGTGATCACGAGCACTGCAGTTTGTATGAAAGAGGATTAGGGCCACTGGGGGGAAAAAAGTGGGTACATATTTTTATCAGGATTCTCACACCGTGTCTGAGTGCTGCATTAACAGATCTTTGGTTCATTTTTAGCAGTAGCCACTGGTGTTAGTGGTTCCATCTTTGGAGAATTTTTGGGTGCTAGCTTTTTTGACACCTGCACTTTTTTAAATTGTTTTTGGTGAAAGTGTGTGTAGAGAGAGAGAGAGAAAAAAGCATATCAGTCAGTGTTAAAACAGTGAAGATGACACTTAAAAACTCTTAGCTTGATTAAACGCGAAGGACTTATTATAGAGATTACACTTGGCCTGTTCTCGAACAGCTTGAGGTTTGCGTTTGACTTGGTCCTAAATCCTTTGGTCGTGTTATTCCTACACACTAATAATTAGTTCTAACCACATGCACTCTGAAAATCTTGCTCATTTATGTTATGCTTGCTTTAGCAGTATTTTAAGGCTCCATGAAACCTGGATGAATCTTAATGCAACATTCAAAGAGGTAGAGTCTATTCAAAAGCGGTTTATAAAAATCCACAGAGCTCAGCTGCTGGCCCGTCTTCTCTCAAAGGAGCCAAAATGGAAGATTTGGAGCCTCGTGGTTTTAGTGGCTGAGATTGTTGTCTCACTACAATGTTGAGAAGATATAAGTGAGAGCGGTGGACCGCCTCGAGCGGGTAGGATGCCGTGACAGATTACTTTCTTCCCTGCTGCGTTTGTCTTTCACATTGTCTTTCTTTGCACAGACCACAATAGAACTCGAGAAGGAGTCAGTCATTAGACAGTAGAGCGATCTGAAGGTTAGTTTAACCAGAAACACCCATTCCCCATTGGTGTATATGGTTTTCTTGGTGAATTAATTCATTTTGAAAATCTAAATCCGTAATTCACAACATGAACATCTTCACAAGTCTGATTATTGTCATCCAAAGGTGTCATATTCAAAAATATTCAATTTACTGCAAAAATCACATTTCACTAACTTGAATTATTAGCCATCATTCAGAGAAAAAGAAGTTTTTCCTGCTCTTATGGGTCAATACTAGACATCAGATATGATGGATTGCCTGTGCATAAGGTGCTGGAGCTCGTTACATGACTATAATATATGTATCAAACATTAGGCTGCCCTCTTAAAAAGCTTCAGAGGTAAAAAGTCTGTGCCTGACGACTCGGCAGCAGCTACACAATGTTCACAACTCACACACATCGCACAGATTTGCATTACATTATTCAGTAATAGCAGACCTTCTGGATATTCGTGTTTTATACAGTAATACTCATGACTCATGCACTGATTGATTACTTAAACAGTATTACAGTGACACATTCACGCGCCCCATTTAAATACGTTAGGCAGCAACATCAAATTTAAGATTTAAGCGTCTGATTCTGTGAGACCAAACTGAGGCCTGTATGAAAGTTTTTTTGTTTTTGTTTTTTTTTTATGTGTTGGCTTAGACAATGAAGTCATGCCTTTTGCGTTAAAGTGCAATATGAAATGAATGACTTCATTGTTTGACTTTTTTTCCCCTGAATAATCTGCTTCAGCTAACTTAGGTTGTTCTCTCGGTTTCCTGTTTCCTGTCAGGGTCTCTCAGCCACTCCGTCGGTGCTGTTAAGGAGTAGTCTCTCAGGTCTGGGTGTTTTGATAAGGTGAGTGTTTGTGTTTATCTGCGCACTCCCAGCTCTGTGCATTACCATGAGAATGGTTTAAGCTCTCTGCTAATCCTCTGTGTCTCTGTTGTAATAAATGTCTTCATTCATACGCTGCAGTGGAGAGGGGACCGGAGTACACAGCTATGGCAAACATGTCACCTTGTTCTGACCCAAAACTGTGGCATCCAGCTTGGAACCACCCACAAAAAAAGAAAGAGGAAAAAATTTGGTGTAAAACATGTAACATGGGTCTTGTAACGAAAGGCAAAAGTTTATTTTTTGTCACGTTTTGGGGTTAAGACTTTTCCCATAATATCAATCATACAGTATTACTGAAAATAACATTATGGTCATTAGGTCCATACTAAAGACTGGACAACTAGCCTTGGATTACCCACCATGACATCACCCATTGCACTCAAACCTCAACATTAGTCCTCATCATGTTATTTGTTTGGTAACACTTTAATTACATAGAAAAAAATGTCCTCAGGTGCAAGCCGTATTATAAGCAGAATTTAAATGTATTTTACATGAAATTACACTGTAATTATATTTACTTAAGGTTTTAACAGAAAACAAGTACATTTAAGTAGTGTGTAAGTAATATAGCAATTATATAGTGCAAAATTATTCAGGAAAGGAGATTATTGTTTAAGTAGTCATTTTAGGTACTGCATAAGTAACTTTAAGTACTCTGCAATTTCATGGTAATTTTGTAGAAAAACAAACATCCTACATCGTAAGTACACTGTACTTTTTCTTGTGTAACTTCCTGGTAAAATTACTTATGCACTACTTAACTGTACTTACAATGTAATCATTTCTTCTTTCCTGTAAAACACATGAAGATATTATTACTTGCACAGTACTTACATTTACTTACAGTATAATTACTTCTTTTGATAAACAAGTGCAGAGCTAATCTATCAGCAATGGTTAGCAAGTTCAGTTTTCAAGCAGCGTCCACAAACTGGAAGTGTTTAACACACAGATAGACATGTCTACTAATTAGTGCTAACACACTAATGAAATACTTGAGTTTGTCTCACCAGAACCAGACAGTATTACAGATGACGTCCCAACTGGTATTTCTTATATCTCATGTATAGATCACAGTAAAAACAGTTAAAGTTACGCTTGAACAGAACTTCCTTAGAGCACATTTTATTGCACAGAGTACATCATTAGTTTCAGAAGCTGAGGGACTTCCATTGAACTCTATTGGACAACTCAGGACATCAAGAACTGAGACTATAGCCAAATATTCTCTGCTGTTTTCACCTCTGTCACCGATGCAGATGGTAATGAAAAGGGTGATGAATTAAAACAAACAAAAAAAGCAAATGAAAATAAGAGGTCAGAAATGAAAGTAAAAGCAAAATCTGAAAACAATTCTGTCTTCTGGATGGAAAATTGGATGGTCTCTTAATGTGGCTAGACTCTGTGGTACCATGTGAGCTAAAAACTTAAGTACTTGGTGGAAGATTAATTCACACGATTTAAAATTTTCTGAAAACTCTGTGACTAAGGGATTGGTTTCATGCCCTTGCACATCTTATTAACAGCATGGATTCCATTTGAATAGTTTTATTTATTTATTTTTTGTCAGTGCTTAAAGACTCTACTGTAAATATAATTAATAAATAAGAGTACAGTATAAATACAAATGTGGATTTGCTCTTATTTCATTTAACATGATCCAACATACTCTTTTCCAGAAAGGGTATTCACTGTATGTGTGGGTGCATTTAGGAGGAGATAATTCAAGCTATTTCAAACCCCTCTAAAGCCTGAATGTTGTATAATCTCTGAGAATGGAAACCAAATTGAAACAAAATGAGGGTTTGATGCAAACACAGCCGCGAATGTACCGAGCAGCAAATGGAAAGCTTTCCTGGCTGCCATGATTATAGGGTGGGAGAGAAATGTGAGGTTCAAACCCTTTAGCTGACGCCTGAAAAAACTCAAATCTTCAGTGGGACTCGGCGTAATTAGTTATTTGGTCTTCATCAGCACTGTAAAATTGATATCTGCGCCTTCAGCCAATTACTTTTTAGGAAATGTCACAGATGCAACTGCGATTTTTTTGTATTTAAATAAGGTGTTTAAATATGTTTAAGAATCAATAGTCCAGCAAACACCAATTGCCCACATGGTTTTTCAGCGAGCTATTCTCGCTGTCCTTCCGTCTCTCCCTGCCTGTGTCTCCCTGGGGACCTCCGCCCCCCCCCTCGTCACCCACAGATTTCCTCACACAAAGCAGTCTATTAAAAAGCCTTTAGCGAGGCCATTCACTTGGTTTGCTTTTGCAGAGAGATGAGGAATGGGTTTAGGGTAAAGGTCAGAGTGCTGTGTGTGGGCTGTGTGTATATGTGTGGGTTTGTGGATGTTGATGTGGCATGTAAGGTCTAGGCCTTTGGGCCCTTTTCAGTGTCATACCCAAGGGGATTTAGTGTTAGTGCAAAATGTCCTGTAATTCCATATAATCTTTCACAAATACATACGTAAATATACTAATATTAGCAGTACTTTCACTATTGTGTTGCTTTTTTACTAATCACAAAACAATGTTTCTCAGGTGCAGTAGAGCCTGCACCACAGATGAAGGCTAAACAGGAAACAATCTAAAGGATCTAAAGGATTTGAAATTTAACTCTCCCTCTCTCTCACAGTAATAACAATTTTGTTTGTTCATCACCACAAAAGCAGGTGATCATACAGTATAGTCAGCAAACTCAAACATACATCATGTGGGTGTGTATTTAAACTGTAAACAGCAGCTGCCAGGATCCTCTTACACACTTGTATAGAGTCACGAGGAGATGGACAATTCAGCACCTCAAACCAGACGATATCATAGCAGGTTTCTCAATTTGAAAATCCAGAAATCGAAACCTGCTGCCGTGAGATCTGAATACAAACTGCAGATTTATAAAGTAAATCTGCATACAGGCGATGACTGAAGAAACCTGAAACCTGAGCCTTACAGTGAGGATAACTGGTGGGTCTGTTATGCGTTTATGCCTTTATGGTGGCATGGCTTCTAGCCTAATGATCAGAGGGTGATCCTAACACTTCTTTCCTGATGGAAATGATCTCTTCCAATATGGAAAATGCCTCAGTCTACTGAACGTGAGGCTCACTGAACCATATCATGAGTTTGAAAAAACTGTAAATAATATAACCACATCATAACTAAACTAAACATGTCAGAGAGCATTACTGACTCCCGTAGAGTCAGTAAAGGTGCCCGAGAGCTTTTTAAGACCTTTATTTTGGTTTTTCCTTTAAAAAGGTTGGCCTTGTGACTTTTCCTGCATCGCCATATTCATATTGGTCCAGGATCAACACTACAGCTGACTGACCCTGTTGTTGTGATATCATAGCTTTGTAATGTGAGGAAAAAAGGGGAAAAATGCCTTTCTTTATATAAAAATCTCTTCTGGAACAAATTATCAGGACTTCAAGTGTTTTTTCTTTATTAATTTGTACAGCATTGTTTTTATTATATTGTACAAATTGTAGAGTATTGTACAATACAGTAAATATATTATCAAGTTAGGCTTCCAGTTAACCAGACTTAAGTTACTCGTGTTGGTTCGCTTGTGATAGTTTGTAATCGTCTTAGCTAACTTCTTGGCTAATGCTGACTGAGTGCTAAGATGACATCATAGGTCATTGGTTGTAATGTTGATCTTGGACTAAAATTATTACAATAATATAGAAACAACTCCAGCGTGGGGATGTCAGATAGTGCAAACGTTTTTTTTTTTGAAAGAAAAACAAAGTTGATCAATCAATCAATTATTTGTAATGTAATGTGAAAAATTACTGTGGAGCAATTTCTTTTCATTTGATGGATAGCGGGAGTCTATAGACTTGTCTCATTGGTATACATAATGTTTCGAGCATTTCAAGCTAGGTGTTTTAGGCTCATTGTTGGAGATCATTTAAAACATGTTTGTGTTGCTTAAATTAATCCTCGGGTTGAATGATCTAGATCCTGAAAACAGAAACTGCTTTGTAAACGTTGGGATCTGCAAATTCATCTTATATCAGTGTGTCAAATCCTGCCAGTCTGTCAGAGGCTGCTGGTGTCTCAGTTTTACACAAAAGAGTCTTTAGGCATCAGTCCTGGAAACACCGTCAGTGAGAGTACTGGAAGTGAGGAGACTGTGTAGCCTTTTAAAGAGCTGTAGTGTCCACGTTAGAAGGTCAAAGGACTGCATCTAAATGTTAACATGTTTTTTGTTTCAGTTTTTCACCCTGATTTGTTTTTACTTGCCTTTTAAAACCTACCCTCTTTTTCAAGTCTGAATAAATGAGTTTGTTTGTTTTGGTGGGTGGTTATAGTATTATGCTTGTCAATCATTTACACCAAAAGTGTAAATGGGCAGCATTTAACACAACAGACTGAATGCTTGTGTCCTTTGCCAACAGTTTTTCAGATCACAATCAAAATAGTGGAAGGCCAAGAATAGAAAAGCTTCAGAGCAGAGGTCAGCATGACCGGAGGGAAAGAGTTCTAACCCAGTAAATAACAATATCCTAATTCGTGTATTTTTAATTAACGTTTGGAAGAGTAAATTTGAGTAACAGTTTCAATTAAAGGTGGGATTAAATTAAATTACAGGGGTCAGTTTGACCCAGAACATAAAAGACATCTATTTGATTTAACATAATAGCTAAGATAATATTGCCTGCGCAAGGAAACAGTGAAAGTGCTCATCGTTACCATCCTATATCAGTATTTGGAGGCAGTACAGCCTGTACACATTGGTCAATATCTTCATGCTTTAAGCACACTTTAGCAGTCATCCATTTGTTTAAGCAAATTCTGCAGTATTTTAAAATAATAAAAACAAAGTACTATAACTATTACTGTTCCTCACAACAACATTTTACAAAGCATTTACCAAAGCAGGCGTCCTTTTACTCTAAAAATCTGAAGGTTGTGAAGCTACAACTCTTGTCACTCCAGCAAACAAAAAAAACTGAGACTCTTAGAGCTGAGATCTAAGGTCATACAAGTCCAATCTGAGGATCAGCCTTTTCTATACCCAGAACACTTCTGTCAGATACTTTGCTAATAGCAAAGACCGGGACAGAGAAGCAAGCGTGAGATGTAGAGCAATACAAAGATGCTCTGAAACCCACAGTTAGCCTTTGCACTTCCCTCTGTTTGAAGAAGATGAAGGGATCTGTGGGGAGGAAGGTGAGATGGCAAACCTCTTGAATACCTTTGATGCTCAGACAGCAGCAGGAGATCAGAGAAGGGCAGATGGAGAAAAGGGAACAGAGGGAAGAGTAGCAACAGATTGCAAAGAGATGGGAGAGAAAGGAAACTTAGATGGAATGAGAGTAAGTGTTCCAGAGGAAGAGAGGCAGATAGAGATCCGTGGGAGCAATAACGTCAATGTCAGAGATATCCTTCCCTTCCTGTGTTAAGTGCACTGCTATTGGGGTATGTCAAAGCAGTGTATTTAGTTTGGGGTTGTGCTTTATGCCAAAACAAACTTGTGAAAGCTACATAATAGCACAGATCTCCATGCTGTCATGTGTGTGTGTTTACCACAATAAGTAGATTGTCTAGCCAACATGCATCTTTCTGTCCAGCAGCCAAATGGAAAATTACACCCTGGCACGGCTTCAGTACTGAACACACGCACGCGCGCGCACACATCTGTGTGCATTTCTGCTGCTGTGAAGACTGCCAGTGAGCAAATTCCTTCCCGGACCCTAACCAAAAATAACTTTGGTCTCAACTGTGCTCTCACAACTAAGACAGGTACCAGTTTTTATAACAGTTTAATCACCTTTCAGGTTATCACAGTTGGCTTCTGTTAATTAACGTGAGCGTTAAAAGAAAATGTAGACAAGCAGAATTGCAGAAACTAAAAAACATTAAAAAAACCAAATTCTTTTTAGCTTGTTTTCTACTCCAAGCGGACATTTGTGCCAGATGTGGTGAAATATTATCAAAGTATCCTTGAGATATCACATCCACAAATTGAACTGACATGAGGTCAGAGTGACCTTGATCTAAATCACCGAAATTGAATCAGTTCTTCCTTGAGTCCAAATTAATGTTCGTGCCAGACTGGTTCTCTGGGTATGTGCACAGGATAGGATGGATGGGTGGACCGTCTCGGGCACAATGCTGTAAAAAAAATCTTTTTAAAAGTACAACCTGCCACTGTAGACGTGGTTAATCTTATTACAAGTGGACTATTGTCCAAGCTGCGCATGTCTGGCTGACTGTTAAAGAACAGGAAGATGCCACAGTGTGGTGTGTTTGCTGAGGTATTTGAATACTTTCTGAGTAAATGGAGATAAATGACACAGAGACAGGATAAAGTGATATTCAAACACACTCGAGATGATATGGATTACTGACCTTAAATGGAACACTAGCAGGTATTTTTGAATGATTTAGTCTCATTCAGATGCTATCTTGAATTTATGAGTTCATGTCAAGAGTTTGGCTGAGTTCCTCTCTTCTTCATTAGAATCTGGATAATTTAAGGAGATTAAATTTCAATCTAAAAAAAGGTTGCATTTTGTCAGAAATGTGTGTATTCGCAGCTTGCACGATGCACATAAACATCCAGAACACACACACACACGCACGCACACACACACACACACACACACACACACACACACACACACACACACACACACACACTTTTCTGCAAACACACACTTGTGGTTTGCAGCACAGGGACAAGAGATGGATGGGCAAATATTGAGCTGTGACAGAGTAAACAATGGCCTGGTTACCAGATGGCTGGACACACACACACACATATGCGCGCACACACACTTGACAGCGTCTATCAAAACTGAATAGCTGGTGGCTTGAAAGAAAAATATAGACACTGTAGGGAAGCCATAGAGAGAATGAGAGCTTAGATATCCTCAACCCATTTATCATCGTCTCACTGAAGCTCTGAAATCTTTCTCCACATCCATCCATATCCATATTCTCCCTTACCTAAACATCTCTATTTTTGCTTGTATTTCTTTCATTCCTAACCCAAATTCTGTGAGATTAAATGGAGAGCAGAGGGTTTATTAATAAACCATAAATCTAGCAACTCCTTATCTAAAATAAATTCTTGTGTGCTTGTCACAGATGCTGAATTCTGTAATAGCTTAATGCACGAGAAACTGGGTCCAACCTGACCAGGCTACAACTCTAAGTCGGCGTCCACACCAAAACCAATGTAACGAAATGTCTGGAGCTTTGTTAGCAGGGGATACTGTGAAGCAATGTGAGCGCAGATGGCCATATGTACTTCTAAATTTGTAAAGTACGAACAAAATGAGTTACATAGAAATTGGAATCCGACTAATCACCTTTAGCAATGCCAGACTGACAAACAGCAACATTGCACAATCAGAAAAAAGTGTCACATAGATTTATCAGCAGGTTTCTTTGCAAACTGTAGCTAAGAGTGTGCTGATGATCAGTAATGAGGACAGCAACTTGCCTGCTGACGGTCTCAGCTTCAGCACCACGGTCAGCAACTCGCCTTCTTCTCTTACAATAATCACTTACCAGTTGTGTATTGAAGGAAAACATTTTTTTACTTATAGTTAGGGAGTAAACTTCTACAGATAATAGGCTCGTTGTCAAGTCGATGAGGTCACCTTGTATGTGTATAAAAACTTACCTGCTGATCACATTTCCTTTCATGTAACCATCATCATTCCCATCCTCCCTTACAACAAACAGTCTGTGCAGGTTTACGGTTGTAGTCTTGTGGTCAGTTTTGATGGTATTAGCATCTAGATGGATGGCAAAACCAATATGGTAGTGTTTTGCTCTCCTTAATAAAATCCAAGGATGCCCCCCCCCCCCCCCCCAGAAAATTGATTATCCAACACATTACTTTTACAGCAAGTCTAAAATCTACTTTCTCAGCATACTTAATGCAGTTCCCACTGGAGAAACAGTGTAGTGCTATTCAGTTATGTATCATATTGTGTTATGAAATTGTATTAAATGTGATTTCATAACACATCTCAGGAGGATTTTACTGACTCAACCAGACCTTCAGTTCTGTTAAAAGAGCAATGCCTTAATTGGTGCAGCAGTACCGTTCAGGAGGTTTCAAACTGATTTAAGGACAAACGCCTATGGTTAGAAATTGTGTCATGCCACACACGAACTCCAGAGACACACAAAAACACACACATACACACACACACACACACACCTGTCAGCTATTAAATATGCTGAACGTTTATCTTCCACAGGGCATTGGTCCAGCCCCATCATGAGCTGTATGGAGAGCAGTTTAATAGACCCCTGATTACAGAGCGCATCACCCTCCTGCTCACCCTCGATCTGGGCCTGTCCCACTGTTTTTACCCCCCCCCCCCACCCACCCACCCCACCCTTCACATCTCCATTAATGAACTGACAGAAGCAAGGTCTTAAAGCCGTTTTCTTCCAAAAGATTTCATTCACCCACATTTTTCTTTTCCTTTCACAGAAAACGTGATTCACGCGGAGATTTGAGCTGTCATCGTTCTCTTGTTAAGTTGACTCTAGACTCCTGGATTCAAGTCGGTAGCACTTTCATATCTGTCCAATTTTTAATATGACAATGGAGTCTGCAGCTGGCTAGCTATCTTAGCATTCGGGCTTTCCCCAAATACAAATTTTGTCAGTGGAATCAGACTCAACAGTTCACTATGATTAACTTTCTTTTTAAATGTGTGGAACTGACAGAATAATTAGCTGGGCTTCATGTGTGTCATGCTAAATCATGCTAGTGCTTTGGCTGACCTAACATCCTATATATACATGATCTTACTTTTAAGCAGTTTAACTATGGCTGGTGCTGCTGATAGTTGCATAATGGTACATAAGCACATGCTTAACCTTGCTCAGACCTTTACCATTCAGGCCTGCATCGATGAGGGGGCCAGGCTGGGTGAGAGTATGTCTTAAAGTTGTATGAACTGGGCTTTTACATCATTTGCATACCTGCTACTCTGATTTTCCATATATAATTTTATATATATAAAGACTATGTTTACTAATACAGCTTATTTACCACTTCCCACAATACGAGACTTCACACACATTCCTGCCCACAACTCTCTGCCTCAGATTGCAGCTAAAGTTATAGGTTAGAGCATAAACAAATGCTCAACTTGAGAAACTTTATTCTTTATTCTAAACGTAGAAGCAGTGATATAACCAAGAAATAATTGACCAAACACACATTTCATGCAAAAGACAGAAATAAAACAGGATAAAATTCAAGAACAGTTAAGATACCAGGGAAAAACATCCCCCCAAAACAAAAGCTAATTATAAACTGGTAAAAAAGTACATAAAAAAACGAATTGATACACAAGGAATTATCAAATGACAGATGGCCAACAAGAGGGAGATGGAGAGAGAAAACATCACATGAAAACAAATAGAAAAAGGTCTTTCGAATGGACTCGAGTGAAATCACCAATTTTGTCACCTTCTCTCCTTAAGCAGTCATTCCAAAGCCAAGGGCCACACAGCTGTATGGCACACATGTGGTCACATCGATCCTTCCTATAACTGACTTTAATTGGCTGTCCTACCAATGCAAAGACTGAGAACAGGGTAGATTCAAAGCAATAAAATCGGCACCTTTAGTTGTATCTTGTTTACTAAAACTAAGTACAGATAGCACTGCTTTGTAGGCAGTTGATGCACAAGCCTCATGAATGTGATGCTTTTGAGTCCGTCAAAGCTACAGGTGGTTGAATGGTGACCAGTCATTAAAGCGTTACCTTCATGAAACGCAGCAAACTGTGGATAACCAAGCGCCAAACTCCTCAGCTCAAGCAGATCCTTCGCCGCACAGCCGCCTGCCTGCACGTGCACACTCACAATTACCATATGCTGTTTTGTGCGTCTTTGTATTCGTGGTCCAACCTGTATAATAGGTGTCACATTAGCAAGACAACAAATCAAACCAACCTTCATTTCCCAGGCCTCTCCTCTGCTTCCACAGCTGTAGGCCTCTCTTTGTTGTCAGGGGAGTTTCTAATTAATATGATAAATAAGATGGCGGCTTCGACTCCCTGATGCTTTTTAATTGGAGGAAGCCTTGAATGGCACGCGGGCACGGGCAGAGATTAGCGGGTTATTTGTGAGTGTTTTTGTATGAGGAGGGGAGAGAGAATTTTTTGTCCGTGCAGTGATTTCCTGTTTCATTGTGATACCCGACTCAGTGCTTGTAACACACACACACACACACACACACTCACACACAGAGACAGAGAATTTGAGAGACAGCTGACAGTCTGGTTGCATGAGTGGCCATGTTAGCGCTTCCTTACAATCAGAACCACATTCATATAGTTCCGCTTCCGCCATCAGCATCACACTATTTACTCATAGAGTTTTGGACCATCTGCAAGTGTGATGACACAGAAAAAGTACGTTTTATTAAGTCTAATGGAGAAAAAACAGTCCTGTGTCAATTTTGCACACTTTTTGAAATATAACCAACAACATCTGGGTTGGATATTTGAAACTTTACTTTAGTTTTTAGTCGTGATCTGCAGGGTTTGATGCAGTGCAGGATCCGTGTGTGTTTATATCCTGCATGGTATGCTATGCACCACCTACGGAACACAAGAAAAATCGGTCGAATATCTGACAGCTTTGCCTCAAGCGTCTACGTATCACCAGCCCACTTCTCTTCAACACACACACACACACACATGCAAACACACTCTGCACACACTGATCTCCTCATCCTCAGCTAATCCTGCTCCATCTAAATCAGAACAAACAGCCCGGAGGGGACAAACCGCTGTTGTTTTGCACCCATCTAATCCTTCTCTCCATCATTCTCATCTCCTTCTTATGTCTGACAAGGCTCCTCACCATGAGTGGAGATCAACGAAACCCAAGAATGGTGAAACAACCACGGCGATCCAAAAGGGGATTTAACTCCAGTTTCTCCAGGCCTATTTTGGTGTCGCGTGTCAAGACTCGACAACTAAGAAAATGTCTGGCTGGACAGTCAAAACCTCTCACTGTCTCCTTCTGAGAAATTAGAGCGTGGATCTCTCCAGAATAAATGCCACTTCCTGGCGCAGCTGATGGCATGAAGAAAGGAAAGAGAAAGGAGGAGAAGGGAAGAGGAGCAAGGAGAAAGCGATTGGAGATGAAGAGAGATTAAGGATGTGAGAGGAGATCAGGTGGAGAAAGCAGCAGGGTGGAGGGAACAAATTAGGAAAACATGGAGAAGGATTACTGAACGACATATATAGCTATAAGAGAGGAGGTGATAAAGACTGGACAAGAAGGTACTGGAGATGAAGAGCAGAGACAAATGAGACAGAGTGGGAGAAGAAATACAGGAAGAACAAATGAGATAATTGGATGAAAGAGAAAGGAAGGTGAAGCATAAGAAGGAATGGGAGCGAAAAGGGATGTATAAAATTAGGAGAAAAGGAAGAGAAAAGAGGTGACTGAATAAAGGAGAAGATACTATATATGTTCTATCTATCTATCTATCTATCTATCTATCTATCTATCTATCTATCTATCTATCTATCTATCTATCTATCTATCTATCTATCTATCTATCTATATATATATATATATATATATATATATAACACCCAGCACGCCCCTGCGGGCGGTTTATCCTTCAAGCTCGGGTCCTCTACCAGAGGCCTGGGAGCTTGAGGGTCCTGCGCAGTATCTTAGCTGTTCCCAGGACTGCGCTCTTCTGGACAGAGATCTCCGATGTTGTTCCCGGGATCTGCTGGAGCCACTCGCCTAGCTTGGGAGTCACCGCACCTAGTGCTCCGATTACCACGGGGACCACCATTACCTTCACCCTCCACATCCTCTCGAGCTCTTCTCTGAGCCCTTGGTATTTCTCCAGCTTCTCGTGTTCCTTCTTCCTGATATTGCTGTCATTCGGAACCGCTACATCGATCACTACAGCCGTCTTCTTCTGTTTGTCTACCACCACTATGTCCGGTTGGTTAGCCACCACCATTTTGTCCGTCTGTATCTGGAAGTCCCACAGGATCTTAGCTCGGTCATTCTCCACCACCCTTGGGGGCATCTTTGACCTCGGGACTTCCAGGTTATACTCGGCACAGATGTTCCTGTACACTATGCCGGCCACTTGGTTATGGCGTTCCATGTATGCCTTGCCTGCTAGCATCTTGCACCCTGCTGTTATGTGCTGGATTGTCTCTGGGGCATCTTTACACAGCCTGCACCTGGGGTCTTGCCTGGTGTGATAGACCCCAGCCTCTATGGATCTTGTACTCAGAGCTTGTTCTTGTGCTGCCATGATTAGTGCCTCTGTGCTGTCTTTCAGTCCAGCTTTGTCCAGCCACTGGTAGGATTTCTGGATATCAGCCACCTCCTCTATCTGCCGGTGGTACATACCAGCTGGATAGCGTAGTGGTTGGACTACACGCCTTTGGAACAGAGGATTGCAAGTTCGATTCCTGCCTGGGGTGTCTGTAATCCAGTAAGGGTCCTAAGGCTAGACCCCCTACAGGCCTACCGCAGACATGAGCGAGACAGATAAATATGAAGGCATGCCGGCTCGGACGTCACCCGGATCAACAAGGTCTGCGTCAGGTGTTGAGGAACCAGGGCACCCTGACGAAAAGTGGGCTACTGGAACAAGAAGCCATCGGTGGGCAAGTAACCCCGGCGGAAGAGGCTACATGAATAGGATGAGGGACATATATATATATATATATATACAGACAAAAGGGAATAAGATAGAAAAGCAAGAAGGATGCAATGATGAAAGAAAACTTTAACACAAACCCTTCCAGGACATTCATCCAATGCTTTTAGTTTATACAAAGACATGAGTGTTTTTGAACTTAGTGCCACAGTGCAAACTCCCACATCCCCAATTTGGACAGAATTTTGAAAATGGCAAACCGGCAATTCTTCCTGTTGACGTTTCTAGCAGAAAGACTCCTACCATTTGCAGCACTGTGCAATATTCTTGAACATGAACAAACTGTCTCACAGAACTTCACAAAAGCAGACAAAAACAGTTGAGCTGAGCAAGATGCTGCAGAGAGAAATGTGAGGCATGTTTGTGAAGCAGGGCTCTGTGCATGGCCTCTGAAACGTCCCCACATGGAAGCTAGCAGACAAATATTCCTACATATTCTGTGACATTAAAAAACAATTATTACTTATTGCTTGGTTAGGTTTAACTAACAAATCTACTCAGTGAGAATTAGGAAAAGATTGTGGTTTGGGTTAAGGTGACACTTTCAGTCAGAAAAGATTTACCATGAAATCAAGCTGAGGACGCTTGCACTGAGATCTCCAGCTGCCTTACAGGGATGATCTGGGTTCCAACACTTGAAAGCGAACAAGGATCGTCTGCTTAGGTTCTTCAGACCGTACAAACGGTCGGTAGTTTTGGTGCAGAGGGAAGGAGGAGGGGCACGGCAGGAAAAACAATGGAGATTAAAAGAGATTAGTGAAAGAAAAATGATGGAGGTGGTGGTGTGAAAAGAGCGCAAGAAGAGCCAAAAAGTGAGGCGAGGCAAAGACAATGAACAGAAGAGCAGGAGGAACTCAAACAAGAGGAAGGGCAGAGATGAGAGATTAAAAAAACAAGAAAAGGTAAGAAGATACAAGATGTGGAGAGGAACTATAAAGAGGAGAGGAAAGGAGATATAGAGGAGAGGAAACATGGAGATGAGAGGAAAAAGAACACACATGCACACACACACACACACACACACACACATGGAGTTGCCACTTTGCCACAGCAGCATTTAAAGCTGTAATGACAGGCCAGAGAGTGATAAGAGACTCTGAGTGGAGAGGCCACTATAGCTGCTCTCCTCTCCCTGCTAACAACTGTAATTATCCAAACTCCACACTCACTACTATTGATCTCTCCCTCCTCCTCCCCCAGCCTGAGAATGTGTGTGCCTATGTCTCTCTCTCTCTCTCTGACAGGGTGACAGCAGAGTGCGTCCCTCTCAGCACAAGAGTTGTTCACACCTGCTGCCGGTAGCTGTGGAGAGCAGCGACAAGGACTTGGACAAATACGTGACAGCCGCGAAAACACAAATATTGGTGCAGCTCCGATGTTCCCCTTCATGGTGTGTGTTAAGTATGAGCAGTGTGTGTGTGTGTGTGTGTGTGTGTGTGTGTGTATTTGTTTGTGTGCACTCTCATGTCTCTCACACCTGGTTTGAAGAACATAGCTACAGCTCAACAACAATGTTGTGTGTATTGGTGTGTGTATGTTCATTTATTTAGAATGTACTCGCAAGGATAGAAAGCTTTGAAGTGGATAGTCCTTGCTTTTGAGTCTGCTTTTGTTTTAGTTGTTCATATTTCTTTATGTATAATAGTTTCCATACAAATAAAGGAGATCTTTCTGCTTCTACTGTAAGTTGTAGGATGAAGATTTGTTTTAATGTTACTGGACTACATAAGCAGGTATGTAAAAGCACTTGAACCGTATTCTCTTTTTTCATCCATGTGAGTCACAAAACTGTGGTCAAAATCATTTCAATCCAAATGCTTACGAGTTTTTCAACTTCTTTCGATAATATCACAAGACCATGTTTTGGAGGGGGCTCCTGTACAACAGTTTAAAAATTGCCCAAATGTATCTGTTCTAGCCAGAAAAGGTTGGTCTTGTTAAATCATGGTGATAATCCAAGCTAAGTGCTACTCCTGCAGACTTTTCAGTTTAATTGAATTCCGTTCGGTTTAAACTAAATAGTGCAAAATCACAACAACAGTCATCATAAGAAGCTTTATAATGTAAGGTAAAGATCCTACAACAATACAGAGAAAACCCCAACAATTACACAACCTCCTTTGACTAAGTGCTTGGGGACAGTGAGAAGGAAAAACTCCCTTTTAACAGGAAGAAAACTCTAGAACATGTGCAATGACCAGTTAGGGGTAAGGTGGAGGTGAGCCAGAGATTAATGATAACTAATAATTAAATGCAGAGTGGTGTATAAACACAGAGAGTGAAAAGAGATGAGTGAAGAAGAAAAAGGGAGTAAAAATCATCACAAGTAAAATATACAGTGGTGTGAAAAAATGCTTTCCCCCCTCAACGAAGTTAAGTTACCCCTTAGCGATAACTGGCCGTGAGTCTTTCGCAGTGCTGTGGAGGAATTTTTGCCCAATCATCTTTGCAGAATTGTTGTAATTCAGCGACGTTGGAGAGTTTTCGAGCACGAACTGCCTTTTTATGGTCATGCTTCCGATTTGATTCAAATCAGGATTTTGATTTGGCCACTTTTGTGTTTCTTAAACCAATCAGATGTGGACTAACGGATGTGTTTTGGATCACTGTCCTGCTGCAGCACACAAATGTGCTTCAATTTGAGGTCAGAACAGATAGCTGGACATTCTCTTTCATGATGTTTTGGTAGACGGCACAATTCATGGTTCCATTTACCACAGCAAGTCTTCTAGGTCCTGAGGCAGCTAAACAGCCACAGACCATCACACTACGATCGCCATATTTTACTGTTGGCGTGATGTTCCGTTTCTCCAATGCTTTGTTACTTTTACATCAGATGTAATGGGACTTAAACCTCCCAACTGAGGCAAGTGAGGCCTGCAGTTCTTTGGATGTTGTTCTGGGGTCTTTGTCTGTGACCTCTTGGATGAGTCGTTGCAGTGCTCTTGGGATAATTTTGGTTGGCCAGTCACTGTTCCATGTTTTTGCCATTTGTGGATATTGGCTCCACTTTCATTCTCATTTGTTCCTGAATTTCCTTGGATCGCGGCATGATGCCTGTCTTTTGAGGAGCTTTTGGTCTACTCCGCTTTGTCAGGCAGGCCCTATTTCAGTGATTTCTTTTTTGAGAACAGATGTGGCAATAATCCGGCCTGGCTGTGGCTAAAGAAATTCAACCCAGCTTCTACCTGCCCTTAGTTAATGTATAATATTATGACAATGTGATGTCATGTGCAAATTCCTTGAGAGTTGTCCACCATATTGGGTGACTGGTTGGAAGTGGTTCCTGGAGCTTGCTGGCTCTCGCTGGGTGAAATCAGTTGCAAAGAAGGCACTGCACCAAAAACCTCCCAGTGATTGCTTCGATTGCTATCAGATTGTCACTGTTACCTGTGGTTTTTCATGCTTGTCTTTAAAAACATGCTGACTACAAGCTGAGCGGTACTAAAACTTTAAAAAGTGCAACAAAAACTGGAAATTGAGAACGTTTTTTTGCTTTAACTTGTTTGTGGTGGCAACTGAATATGGACATTGTCTGCACTTTGACACCTGTTCGTTAGCCTTGCTACTGGGCAGGAAAATGAAGGAAAAAGAAGATGGTACTCAGCCTCCTTGGGCTGAAAAGAGGTACAGGTTAGGTAGAAGAACAAGAGTAACTTGAAACTTCACCCAGCAAAAAGAAAAAGTAGTCCAAACTCAAACCAAAACAAGAATGGATCTTTGGAACGAGATGCTTCAAAAGCAGCCATCAGTTGGCATTATTTTTACTAAATCAATAAAACCAATATCGCAGGTGAACTGCAGCCCTGAACATTTCTACACTGAGATGTGTGTGAGAATGCAATCATCAGATTCAGCTGCACTCAACATTAAATGCTCTTTAACCTTGTTAACAAAGTTATAAGCATGACTCTACTAGTGAAGCAGACTGCCATGGTGTCTGCTAAGGGTTTAAAAACTGTATAGTTTAGACATTACTCATGCAATGACCGCTGTCTGACCTTCCAGCTAGGAGAGAGAAAAAGTGTCAGGCAGCTAAACTTCTGATAATCATACTAAAGCTCCACCAACTTTGAAATGAGGCGATAACAAAATGCCTCCCTGACACTGACCAAAGATAAAGACGGTTATTTTTATTAGCACTTAAGGAGACATAGAGGGAAATTAAGCTGAGCGGCTTTTGTTAAAAACACTAACCTTGTCAAATTTTTCCACACAAGCTAAAATATAATCTGTTTCCAAGATTTCTTTTAAGCAGCTGGACTACCTACTGTGCTTTTTTTGTTTTTGTTTTTTACTTTAAAGTTTTATTAAATTTAAACGTGTTTTCTTTTTATTACAGTTTTACCTTTTGATTTTCTTCTAAGCACATTGCTTACTTATGGAAAAATACTTTGGTGCTGTTTGTTGAAAGCTTAAAAAAAAACAAGGCTTTAATGTTGGTTTTTAATGAGGAGCCCTAACAACACAAGTCATTATTAAAGAAGATAAAGATGTGGAGAGCATGTTTGTAACAGCCACAAAGACCCGAAGAAGAAAAATAACGGAGTGAAACTGGAAATGTCAGGGCTTTAAGTGTCGAATCTAATCAGCTGAGCTGTCATTATAAAGGCAAGGTTAATAGCAGCTGACAGAATCACCTTCAGCAGACACCGAGATAAGAAAAGGTCTTTTTATTAGCACGCTGGAGCAGATACAAACACACACGTACACAGACATATATACATATAAAGTGTATATATTGTTGTGCGTATGTGAGCACATGTAAACACCGGGAGATCTCGTCTTGTAGCTCTATGTGGAACGTCAGATAGTGCCATTCAGCAGGGAGAAGGATTTACAAGTCGCGTTGTGGCCTTGACACCCCTCTTTTGTTCCCCCCATCACCTGGGCCAGATTTATGACGTCCAATTACAAGCAGGGATGCTAACAGTATTCCCCATTAGCCTATCAAATGCTTTAGTGGTTGTTCCTTCAAAAGGGTTATCTGGCTTTTCAGCAGGGGTGTAAGCAATTTATGGCCCCCCCAAGAAGATCTGAACAAAGACCTCCCTGGCTCTGCTTTTTGTTTTCCTGCGCCGCTCCCCAGGACAGGTAATTAACAGGGAAGGAGTTTGTGGTTAATTTGTGAGATAATTATCTAAATTAAACTGCCTTTCGTCGCACGGGGGCTCTATCGCTCTCTCGTACTTGCCCGCGTGCACGCGATCTCCTTCTATCACTTGATGAGGGTGGTCAGGGTATTGTGCGGCTGTAGAAACACAACCAGTAATGACATGTTCCTCTTTCTTTCCTTTTGTTTTCTTCTGCTTTGTTTTGCTTTTCTTTGTTTTTTAGTTAGGGAAGTAGTAAATGAAGAGGGTAAAAGAGCAAAGAGAGCGATATTGAGGAGCACAGAAAGAGAGGGAGATAATGGCAAGAATCAGTTTAGTTACAGACTTTACCAGATGACAAAGGAGAACAGTGCCATTAACACACACACACTATAATTTGATCTGCTGCAGCTGTTATTTATCAGGTAGCTCTGAATAGCAGTGCTCATCAGCGAGTCTCACTGTGTGCATCTCGGGAAAAGCTGGCTCAGGAGATCAGATTACTGAGGCAAGATCTGGAGTGGAAATCCAAATTTAGTCTGCAGGAGCAACATCCAGCAGTGATTCAAGTGGGTTCCTTGAAGCAGAGATTCCCACAGATTTGTAGCACCTGATAACGATCCTGCTAAAGACCACTGGGCAAAAATATAGTTAACGCTCCGCAACCATCTTTTAGGTATAGAACTTCCTCATCCCTTCAGATACGTCTTATTTTGTTGACCTTAACATGCATGGCAACAAGAGTGAACCCAAACGTGCAGAAAGTTCCCACATGTCCTACATTACTTTGCCTTTAGCTAGGTAGGCTACCAAGGTATATTTTGTAACTTAATTACCACAACCTGCAACCTTGGGTTAATTGGCTTAGGCACCTGTGATGCTGGAGTTGGACTTACTGCTGGAGATCCAGCTAATTACCCAAATGAAAGAGTAATTTATTGCATGTGTACACATGTGAATCTAATTCTGTGGGAAACATTAAAACAACAACCTTTTTGTGTCTCTTTGTCATTGTTTGACTTGCCAGGAATAAATGTTAACCACCACCTCAAAGAAAAAGACTAGGATAGGCCTGCATTGAGCAGACCGGTTCAGTAATACATCTGTGCCCATACATCCCGATAAAGTATACTGACCCATTTACATACAGATGTTTCACTTATTTGTCTATATACTCTATTTGACCTAGTCCAATCCTAATCATTTGCACAACTTTCTAATATTTACATTGCAATATTTTTAAATTGTTTATGTATTTATGTATTTGTCTTCTATCAATTAAAATTCACAAATGGGAAAATATCATATGATTAGATGAAAGACAGCCAGGTCTACAAATTGTAAGACTTTCCTACCAACCTGGAACTTTGACCAATGCCTTTGAAAAGAAGCAGGTGAATATGTGAAATCAGCACAGAGTCACAGTGACATGCTGTTAACTTTTACTGTTACAACAAGCTGCAGCAAAAAAAGTGTCTGAATCCACATTTAAATATCATGATAAAATTACAGCAGTCACTTGATGCAAATCAGAAAGAAGAAAAAATACTTTTGATATTAGGTGAATAGCCTTTAAAAGCCTTATATGCAATCTAGACTACAGTGGAGCTGCTAAAACGTTAATTGTTTATTGGAAGAACTGTTGAATTTTAAGCTCTTCTGATTGCACATTCAAAAGTCTTTTTTAAGTGTTGTATGCCCACCACAAATGCTTCTCAAATTGGTGGGAAAAAAACGTCAGCACTCTGAAAAGCCAAGTATGGAGTAGGCAGTAAAAAGGACTGAATAGTCAACTTTAAAAACCTCAAAAATCAGTGAGGAGGGGAAAAGGCAGAAGAAAAGAAAGTACACAGCCACAGCTTGACAAACAAGGAACACACGCAAGTCTTAATACCCATAAAAACTGCAAGTATGCTAGCTACAGTCGGTTGCTGTAAAGAAATAACTTTAGGATTTAGCATAAGTGGATGTATGACTCTATGTGGTAGCAGCTGGGAGTTCAGGGTGAACGGATCGTATCCCCATGTCGGTGACAACATGGGCTTCAATCTAAAGTCTTAAATCAAACTCCTGGCCTCCAGCAGAAAAAGTTTTTCCTGAGAAAATTTCATTAGAATTAGCCATTTTTCATGCTGCTTTTCAAATTCGATACATCATAATTTGCATAAAAATGTGCCCGCATGGAAACCCAGCTAGCGCGGCTGTGTCTGTCTTACTCTCTCTGTCCTCATCCATCCCTCCTCACTTCCCCTCTCTCTCTGTACTGTATGAAGGAGGGATGATCGCTCCCTGTCACATCTGTTGGCACGTTGCCATCAAGCCTTGACAGGAAAATAACACTCTTCAGGGAAAATAATACACTCGTTCTGCCGTCGGCGCTCCTAGACACATGCCTCGCTGAGTGTGTGTGCGCGCGTGCGCCTAAAAGCCCTCGCTGTTGCTGTCAACCTGAGCACAAAGGATCACTTTATATGATTAGTATGCATCTCTGAAAAACATACTGAACAAAAAGCCCTGCCCCGAATGCTGCTCCACGCCAATTAATGGATTAAGAAATTATTTTGAGGCGAGGCTTGTTGTGAGACAGCTATGATACGTGGCTGGAGAGGCATTTCTCTTGTGGTTATTGCCAGCTATAAGGCCCGAAAGCTTTTTGATCATACAGCAGCAACATATACAACAAGATATTTGTCTTTGCTGAGTGACAAGGCCCATAAGACATCCCTCTGCTCTATTTAAAGCAAAGAAAAAGAGCTCGGTCCCTCTGAAAAGGTTCACATAAAACACTCTCTGGCAGCCATATCGGAGACTCTCGAGCAGCAGTGCTGGGGCCAATTCACTGTGTAGATTCAAACCGACAACCTTCCAGATCACTTCAGGCTGTGCTGTCCGCCACGCACAATCAGCGCTGCGCGGTTCAGAGGACAAAAGCCACTATGACACGGCAGTTAACCCAAGCCTGACAGAGCCCTGGACCCCAATTTAACCCTCTGCTCTCCCAGCTCTCAGCCCTGTGTTAAGAGCTGCATTTATGGGTTTTTGGAAAAGGTGAAAATAGAGATTGAAATCGACTTGGCCCCCGAGAATGACATTTGATTTCTTACTTAGTGGTGCTCTGGTTTAGGAGTGCATGGGAGTGTGTCTGTGTGTGTATTACATGGGGGAGGTGGGGTGGTTGCTTTAACCCTATTCATGCCTGTACAATGACGTGTTTTTATTTTTTATTTTTACATTAGGAAATATAATAAGTTTCTGACTGTTCTTAACAGCCCCACTGACTGTATAACCAACGGCTTTTGGAACAGAAGGGTCTTTTGTGGAAATATGGCTGATGTTAAAAATGTATTTTGCGATTGCTGTTTGCTAATATGCTGCTGAGGGACTATTCTTCTGGTCAGGCTTCTCTAAAAGGCAAAAATGCTCAAAAGTGGCTCTTAAAATTCTCCAGAGGCCAAGGTAATGTTTCCCTGTGTTTACCCAAAATGTTCAGGGTTTTTTTATTGTTGTTTTTTTTTTTTTGTAAATTTTCCCCGCGACCCTCAAAAGGATAAATGGATGAAATTGTCAGGCAGCACAGAGGCATGGTGGTTAGCACTGTCGCTGAAGGTCCTGAGTTCAATTCCACCATCAGGCCGGGGTCTTTCTGTGTGGAGTTTGCATGTTCTCCCCGTGTTTGCGTGGGTTCCATCCAGGTACTCCGGCTTCCTCTCACCTTCCAAAAACATGCAGTTTGTGGGGATAGGTTAATTGATTAATCCAAATTGCCCATAGGTGTGAATGTGAGTGCAAATGGATGTCTGTCTCTGTGTGTTAGCCCTGCAACAGACTGGTGACCTGTCCAGGGTGAACTCCGCCTCTCGCCCTATGACAGCTGGGATAGGCTCCAGCGCCCCCCGCGACCCTGAAATGAATAACCGGAAACGGATGGATGGACCATCAACCACCTGAAATTGTCCAGTTTAGAGCAATTATCTCAACCAACTAATATAATCATTTAGTTAGAAGCTAACTAATATTGGTCAATAAAATTGCTAAGTTCTGATACTACCTATGGAAAACTTGTGTTATTGAAGTTTTTCAAAGTATGAGGACTGATACAGTCTGCATTAGGAGCCAAATGCACATGACTGAATCAGGAGATTCAAGTTTAGTGATAGATTGAGTTTTAGAATTCATCTCGAATAAGATTTGATTGCTTTGTAGCTAGCGCTGGTCAGGTTAGTGTTAGCCACCTTGAATGAAGTAACAGCATCTTTTAAAGTCACTGGTAGTCACTTCAACTGCTTACCACAAAGTGATGTTACACATTAGTAACAGTGTTGTTTTTTGTTTTGTTCTTTGCCTGGCATTCCCACAACAGCACACATTTTACAGGCATTTCTTAAAACACCCGATAGACACTACTTAACTTTCATTATTGTACAAGTTGTAATAACAGCTTGTACTTTATCTGCAAGCATGTGCATAAAACTAATTTCATTTTGAGAGTTTTTATGTTAAAAAGATCTTGTCACTCTGAAGCCTGAATTTCAAAATCTATAACTTTTTTAAAGTGGTTTAGCGTATCAAAAAAGTCATAGTGGGGAGTGCTGGTTCGAAAAGATGGATCCCCATTTTGATTGCAAAACATGTCTCCTCTATGAAAGTAAGCAGCGTGAAAAAAATAGGACACGTCACACTAAACATTCCCCTCCAGCATGTTTGGATACCAGCATCACTCCAGCCCCTGTGCTGCCTACTTTCCTGCCCTGTGCACTCACTAGCAAAGCTAAAAATACATTTGCTCATGTAATTAGAAATATATTGAAAAGACTTTCTAATGGTGTAAGTACCCAATGTGATACACGGTTTAAAAAAAGAAAAAAAAGAGGAAAAAAAAGAGGAGCTTGTAGCGTTACATCAGCCCGCTGATTGGTATCCTGTCCATTATAGACCCTGAAAAGAGCTCAATTCTCAACAACATGGAAAATGGCAGTCCATTTTCCTCCACTAATTCAAACAACATAGCTCCTCTAAAATCAATGTAATTGGCCCAGCCATTTACTTAGACTGAATATCTTGTGTAATGCTCGGAGTAGAGTGATGATGGCGGTGTAGTTCCTTCATCGTGTAGGGGTATAAGTAGGGCGCGGTGGGGGGGACACCAGCATGGATGATTGGGGAGTCTATTTAAATATATACACAGGCAGATTTGCATTTATGATGCTTGTCAACAGTTCACACAGCAGCTTTAATCCCACATTGTTTTTTTTAGATTTATAGTATAAGTGTGGCTACGTTTCACTGATAAAAAGCCAAGCATAAAAAAAATCTTGCTTAGGTAGTTTCTAAGAGTGTCATTTGTCATTTACTTCCCCGTGATTCAAATATCAAATCAGCCTAAACTGATGGGACCCACTTTGCAGTTTCCCCTTATATGATGGCAGCACAAATTAGGTCTCAGACAGTAATAACAATGGATCAACAGAGAACAGCGCATGTTTTGGGGAAGACGGGATCACAGCAATGATAGAGGGGAGAGTAATAGAACCAGGAAATACTTATTATTCCTAAAAATGTGGATTCAAAAATGAAGCCAACTGTGCTGCTTGAGAGTGTGTTGCCCCTGCAGTGAATGTAATGGGACAGGAAGACAAAGCTGTGCTGATATACACCCCAAACTACAGGAACAACACACAACCAACAGCAAAATCACCTGGGCCAAGTCTAAGCCATAAACTGTATGCAAAAGATGGATGTGACCAATGTGCCATCACTCATTTGCTCGTGGAGTCTGTTTTGGGTACCTTCAAGTTACCATTTTGGATTTTAAAAACCTGGATCTCAGAAATGAGGGTTGGATCTGAGTGAGAACGCAAAGACACAACAACTTATACATTACACTTTGCCTAACCCATACACTCGTTCATTATCTATTTTACTCTAACTCGGACCATAACTTTTTCAAAATGAACATAACTATTTATTGAAAAAGACATCAAACTACCTCCCGAGAAATAAAATCACCAGGAAAATGTGTACTCAAGTAGTAAATAAACTCAGAAGTAAGGTAATTCCCCCCAATAAACTTAATATAAAGAAATGGCCTTAAGAGTCAGAGTCGCCACCTACTGGCTATTAGAAAGACTGCAAGTTTAGGGCACTTTAGCGCTACCCTCACATACCCCAACTGTAAGGCAGAAATTAAAGTTTCCTGTTGGTTTTTTTGTTTGTTTGTTTAAGTTATGAAGACCCTGGTGTTTGACTCTCTTTCCAGCTCTGAACACAATTTGCCGCTCGCCTCACTGGGGTGTGAAAACTTACTGTGACAGTGTTTGCAGACACATGCTGGTTATATGGTTTCAGCAGGGCAGTAATCAACATCAGGTAAGCACTGGCCATGTGGGCATGAATGACAAGAGCTTGGTTTTCTCCTCACAAGTCTGCACTTTGAGATTCAGTTTTAGAAACACCAAAATAATTCCACAAAAAGTGCCCTTTTTCAGGTTAACTGAAACGTTGACATTTATTAGGCTAGACGGGCTTTTGGATTATGATAATACAATTTTTTTAGACTGACCAACAGTACACTTGGGTCTGCAGTTATTTAACTGTCTCTTCTGAATCTGATCATCTTCACCAAACAGCAATATTAATTTACAAGATTTACTAGAAAATAAAATCCATTTCATAGTATTAAGATAAGCAATTAGAAAAATTTTAAGTTGAGGAATGCATAACTTCCTGCTGCCCTTTTTCCTAATTGAATCAGGTGATCACCATTACACTTTCAGCTTTCAGCAGTCAGGATTTTTACCCAATATTTTGTTTTCTTCACAATGCAGCACAAATGTGTCTTTCGGTTAATTTAAAATATTAAGACCAAATATTAAGACAAATAACTGAAAGTAGCTGCAAGCTCCACGCAGTAGCACCATGAACGTACCCCCCTCTTTCTTATAAAAGCAACAGCAGTTTTTGTTCTCTTGTAAAAAAAGAAGAAAGATAAGGAGAAAGAAACTGCTTGTTCTCTGGATTTTTGGAAAGACTGGGTTTAGGAAACGTGTGTCTGTTTGTATTTGTATTTTTATGTAAAATGTACTTGAACCCAGGCTATATTTGTCGATGCATTAGAGGCGGAGAGGCGGTCGCTCTGTGCTGGAGGCCCTCTCACCAGGATCTGTTTGTCAGCTCCCATGTTTACTGCGTCGAGAATGAATGCATTCGGATATCCATCACATTAGCACGGTTTGATAGCAGGCTGGCACTTTGAGGCAATTCAGTCCACAGGAAGACTCTCGTATCCCACTGGTCCCTGCTTTTTCTGCAAATGGTTTGGAAAGCTTCACACCACTTATATTTCACAGGTTTCTTTTTTAAAATCAATTTCAGTGTAGTTGTTGCTGGTAGATTTTGGCTGTTTTATTGAATTCTGCAGTAAAGTTATTTATTTTGGCTTCATTTCTATAGCTCTCACCTCCTTTTTTTAGTGAAATACCTACTCGAGTTTGCAGACTGTTTCTAAACTTATGTTTAAATGTTGACACAGAGCAAATCTCTCCTCATTTTCAACTGCAAGCAGACATTTTTACATTGGCCATTCATGCATGCCTTCTATAGCCTTTATTCTGTGAGATTTGCAAATGAAAATAACTAAAAAGAAAAAGTAGAAATGGCAAAACATCAAATGTAAAATTAGAGGACAAAGGACATCACCAATAAGATGTTGTCATAAAATCATTTTTATCAAAGATGTTAAAATGATAGTGGTTTGAACTGCCAATACACCATTAGCCAGCAGCCACGACCAAAGACTCACCGGCCATCAACCAGGGCACGCTAAGAGCTGGAGGTCTGACATCATTAAAGACGGCAAACAGATTAGACTGAGAAGATCCAACACTTCTACAGTCTTACTGTAAACTGTACATTCTGTGGTCAGACCTATTTGCCCGTTGCTACTTGGGATCTATATATATGACAAAGCTTTTAAAACTCATTTCAGAGCAAAAAATCTTAGATTTGGACCAGAGTTCAGAAACAACCAGTACAAAACTGTAAGACGAGCAACTCGAATACCTAACCTGAATTCAGACTTGAAGACAAAAAATAGAAGCGGCAAAAATTTAAAAGCCTCCTCTGAATGTGTCTTTGTTGTTTGGAGAATTGTAAAGCAAAATGAGCATGACTGAGAACATATATAATAAATATATATAAATATGTAAAAATACATTTAAAATTACTGTCTGTAAAATAGTTTTCCACCTTAAATTCAACATATTTTTGTGGCATTTTCAGCTATAGAAAGAAATCATAATATTTTAAAGTAAAACCAAGACCAAGCTAACTGTGTGCACAATCAGAGCTTTAGATGTGCTTTAAATGCATTCTGTGTGTTTAATGTAGTGGTGGACATTCAGCACTTGTGTAATCATGGAAAGTAACTATGAAATATAAAGTTACAACTATATAATTGTTTAAAATAGTGTTTGGAAATGTTTTCAAAATGTCTATACTATTAATATAGTAGAATGACGAGTCAGTCACCAAAGAAATAAACAGATTATATTTTAAAAAGAAATGTGTGTTGTGATACGAGTGCTGGTCACCTTGTATTTCTCCTATAAGCAGCGATAACCATCGGCTGACCATGACGTCCTGCTTTCAGCACTCCCCACAAGCCCAACAGGACTGGGGAGGAACTGTAAAGTTTGACTTTGGGCCTACAGGTCAAACCTGGGATTAAAGGAGCTCACATGCTTCAGTTCAAGAGTGCAGATTTTTTTAAAGACAGCTAAAATCAATAAATTGTGTTTAAATATTTTATTTGGATTTACATTATATGAGTATATTTATGTTATTAGAGTCTTTTTTTTTTTCTTTTACAACATTTGAGGGAGTATTGTCTTAATTTCATTATGCTTGTTGATGACAATAAAGACTTATGAACTAATTAGCTCAACAGACCTTCCTGATATTTGGAGACACTTACAGTTTTAACCCAACCTGTTTAAATTCTGTGCACAAGGATAAAAATGACAAATATAAACAAATTAATTACATCAGACTTATCAGCTATGGCACATCTAAACAGATAAGTTCTTTCACAGAAAGTTTGTGTTTAGTTTTACACATCAGACTTCCTGCAGCATTTAGAGTCAAACCACCTGTTGTTTTTCTCCAGTCTTCGTACCCAGTTAACCCCGGTCTCAGCGAGGAGTGAACAACAGTTTCACAATCCAGTCACATCTGAGAACTGAAGCTAATGGCGCAGCAACAGGTCGAGGCTCCGAGCTCACATAATGGCAGGCTTTATTCCACTCAAGCTCGTTTGGCCATTATGGTACAGTTAGTCTAAATAACAGCTGAAGAAATGGCATAATGCGCACATAGTGAGGAGAAGTGATATTTCCTACCCACCTATTCATATTTTAATCTCCGAGCCTCTGGAAAAAAACAGGCGCAATGAAAGGTTCTCCTGTGTATGAGCAGAAACTGTGGATTAATATTTTACAGTGTTTTAATGAACTAAAATTGCAGATTTTAAATAAATAAATAATCTAAATTATTCTCACACTGTGGTTGAGCTGCGCAGCCTGTGGTGATGTGACCATTTCTCTGTTCTAGCTCTAATCTGATGCACTTGAATCTTAAATGGAGACATTTGGAGGCCATGCTAAAAAGGTCTACCTCAAACTGAACCGAAACGGCATGTTTAATGAGACTGTGATGCTAATTTTGTGGGGTATTTCATTTCTTATTTGGAAAATTAAAATGTCATCTTCTGTGTTTTCAGTTTAATCACAGGGGTCAGTCCTTTCTCCCCAGAATATAAAAATGTTTTCATTATAAAAAAGCAAATATTAAACAAACACTATTGTAATGTGATGCCTTGTACTGCTATGAAGAGATGGCATTCTCTCAAATTAAGCTGTCTCTTAGCTGAACTTTGACTTACAGTGTGACAAACTTTATTGGATTTTACAGTCGTTTTTCACACTGCACAGCCTGTTAGAGGCACAACAACCAGCTATGAATACCAATTCAGAAGGCTTTCATTTTTCTTCTCTTGGTCAGTTAACATTATAGTTATATATAGTATTATAGAGTTTAGTACACACAAGCAGCTCGGGTTAACACAACTTCAGAGGCCTGTTGGTGGTTTCAATGAGCAGTTTTGAGGCGGATGTCAAGCTCCCTCTAGTGGAGGGTGTCTACCCTCTTCATCGTAGCAATAAAGAATCTATATTGAGCTTTTCTCTCAGACGCTCAGTGCAACAGGTCCTTATTCCTATATGTTACATATGCTACATGTACCAAACAGAGTGCAAAACTCTTGTTACTGGGCTATATAAATAACAAAAATGGCATTTTAATCTGTGCTGTGCCACTGTTGTGAGAAAAATCAATTAAACTAAATGCAAATATTGGTGTTTTAGCTTAGCATGGGAAACAGATATATCTATACTTCAGAGAAAGAAAGTCAAGTTTAAATGTTCAGCTCATACACAACTTTAACAAGAGCCAGAAAAAGATGCAGTGATCGTATACTTGAATAACCTAAAGATGATTTTCCATTTATATCAACATTTCCACATTTTTAACACCATTTTCAGACTTAATATGATGTCTTATGATAGTATTCTGACCTAAATGAGTTCAAAACACTGGTAATTTTGACAGGAATGTGTATTGTAAATGACTGTTAAGCTAACAAAATTCATGAAGAAATAATACTATAGAGGTTATTGGTGGTAATTATATGTCTTTATGGTTAAATTTGTTGTCTTAGTTCACCATAATGAGCAATTAGCGGCTTTTTCCTCTTAAAGAAAAAAGCATTTAAAAAAGGACACTGGCATGCTGCTAGTTTAATTGTTCAAATCAGGCTCTGTCAGATAAAATAAAACATGCTCACAAACTGAAACGTTTAAGCTGATAGCTCTGATAAAACTGAATGTCTAACTCTGTAGAATAACTTAAAACTGTAAAACTGCAGTTACCTGCCAAAAGGAGTAAGTCTGTCCAGCATGAGTGTGCCGACACTGTCTTCCTGTTTGTTAGACTGTGCTGCCATCTAGTGATCTGATCAAGGTTCACACCATCTGTCAACTCAAACAGAGCAATCTAATCTCACCAGTCTGTTCTCTTCCAGCTTTTGTTAAAAAATTCCTTTAATAATTGTGTTTTAGATTTAGATCAACTTTAAATATACTGCACTCATTTCATTTCCTGTTTGTCCTATTTGATGGCAAATTGATCTCTTCTGGGTAAAATTCCACTGGATGCATCTGCACTTTAAATCATCTAAAACATCCTAAGCATTAGAAAACTGTCTGAAGTCATGCAATACAAGATCAAACGATGTTCCTTCTTTGAAAAAGAACCACTCGTCATCATCTGTGCAAAGGATCACTTTAAAGATAAAACACAGGAAGTGGTGCACTTTAACCTTCTGGTGTGTTTGACCTGAAGCGTCTTGTCATGACGAACATGATTCAGTATGGTTCATCTTCACATACACTGGAAATCCAAACACCAGCAGCCACCAATATGAGACTGTTTCACTGACAGGAAGTCCAGTTTAGAAAAAGTAATAAACAATAATTGAAATACAGTAAATCATATCAGATCTGTGTACACTTAAATATACGAGGTCTTTAATGCTGCGCTCTGTTATGACTAATGTTGATCTGTAATTAAAGAGAAACCAGGAAGCCTCAGCAATCACAAGAACCAATGTTTCAAAATATGCTTAATGAAGCAGTGATGTCATTTTGAACAGTTAAATTCATCCTGAAGGTTTTAACCTCAGCCTGGCACTTAAATCTGAAACTTTTTACAAAGTTTGTATTAAAACAAAATAATATGCTGTATAATTTGTTGTTGTTTATATAATTGGTTACATTGAATATCAGAAACACCCTTTTTTTAGAGTCAGTTTTTGAAGTTCTTTCCTCTTTTACACTTGTGGCCTGAACAGCTTGATGCTGGCTATCCAGCAAAGTGAGAAACTTTTAACATTCAAATGCTTTACAGCAGCAGCAGGATTGAAAGACTGTGTAGCTACATTGCACAAAAGTGCAAAACAACCATACAGTAAATTTGCATCATTAAAATAAAATGAAATTCACACTTCATTTGAACACTACACTAACGATAAACCATTATTAACGGACTAATAACAACTTTCATGCAGGCCAGGACAGATTTGCTTCCAGGATACTCAGAATCAAAACAACTATATTAACCATCAGTTTTATGAATGCAATCATCTACACTCTGTGTAATATGAATATAGTTCATAAACAATTCAGTGTTCATTCTAATTTAAACATTTCACCAACACACGCATGAACATCTGTATGTCAACACTGCTATAGCTCTGATGTCTGCAAAGTCTCCTGATATAATCAGATTCAAAAGTAGCCACAGAAAGCTTTTAATGTGAAAGGTTGGTACCAGGAAGGATCCAGCATGAAGAAAAGCAGGTAAATAATAATGGAGAAAATGACTCTTTGTTGGGATACTGTTAGTTGCTTCACCTAAAGCAGTCACTCTGATTTGTTCACCATGTTGAGTTCGTGTTGAGTTCTTGTTAGTACCAATAGTGCCGATAAGTCATGTGACTAAATACAAGATCTCTTGTTCAGTCACGATTAAGATGCAACCTATCTGAGTCTGTTCTGTCCTTATTTTGCTGCAGGGGAACATGTTCGATTCTTAGTTTCAAGGATCCCCTTAAAAACTTTTATGAACATCATATAACTTTAGAGTGAGCGAACACACAGCTGTGAACAGATCAGTTCTGTCTGATGCATCTGAACTGCTTTATAAGTGCACATGTTTAATAAAAGTCTGCCTTTGCTCTCTCTGTGTGCTTTGCTTATTCATGGCTATGTGCTACACTTGCAACACAAAAAATGTTGTGACTGTAATATAGCAATGATTTTTAACTAGCTTCACAAACACACAGACATGGATGCATCAGGAAAACCTAAATCTGTTTCCCAAAATAGGATGATGAATGTTTTATTTAGTGAACTTTAAGGCCATTACTAATTAAACAGTATGTAATAAAGTGAACCAATGAAGGAATGAATCATCTTATTTCTTAGCTTAGATTTACACAGGGACTACACAGACAGAGAAGCCAAACATGGACAGAGTAAGAATAATTGGAACAACCGACCAGAATGTCGCAGCTTTGTATGAGGATAATCAGACAGCTTTAAGCTTGTATACAGTGGGTAAAGCAAAGAATATGAAGCTTTTCTTATCCTGCTTTTGGTGTCATCTTTAATGTCAGCTGTGATAACCTGTTTCATGGGCAGAAACCAGCTTAATTATGTTTTCTATCAAATTCATTCTGATCATAAATATGGGTTGTTGTTGTTTTTTTTGTTTTGTTTTTTAAGCTTGGGCTGTTGCTTAACAACTTAACAACTAACAGAAACATCAAGAAAAACACTGAAATATTCCTTCCGTGTGCAACAAGACTTAAAAAAAACATTCGATTCCAAACAAACAAAATATGCAAAAGCAGCACTTGCAACAGATCTTTTGTCAAAAAGTTTGGTCCCGATTTTAAACTGTACCTTATTTCTTGGATGTCTTCACTGTAACACAGCAGGTGGATTTCCATGCAGGAGCAGATGATGATGTCACTGTTCCCTCTCTGTTAAAGGGTTAAACGTTCAGATAAATTATTCTCCAAGCACTGAAGTCCTAGTCTTTTGAAGTTGTATAATTGCCATTTTGTTAGTTTTTAAGCAAAGAGACGCGTTTTTGCTCATTGGTACATCGCTGTGGTCCTGCCATACTGCTGATGCTGAGGTTTGTCATCACCCCTCAACCTGCACCTCCTTGTCTTCTTTTTATTTTGCTTAAAGTCTTCCAACTTTCAGCAGATTTAACAAATTTAGCAACCAGAGAGGTGAAAAAATTGCAAATCCACTTTTAATTTAATGAAGAAGAAAAACCTTCCTCAAATTGGCAAGTAGGCTGTGCTCAGAGAAAAGTAATCCTTCCACACCTGTTGCCTGGCCAAGAAAACCCCAGTCAAGCTAATGTTTTTCTAGCAACAAGTCAAAGAAGAGCAAGCCCCAACACCGTCATTTCTCCAACAGAGACAGCAGAGAAACGGGGTAAAGGATGGAGAGAGGAGGCGAGCATCCTGTCGTCTCTCAGCCAGGAGGATGAATGGAAAGCCTGCCTCTCTGCCTCCCTTTATATTCTCTTTCTCTCTTCCCCTGCTGCCTCACTTTGGCTTTTACCCTGGCTTCAGTATATGTGTGTGTGTGTGTGTAGGGAGAGAGAGAGAGAGACCTCTTTCAGAGCAGCAGGAATATATTATAACCCAAACAAAAGGAGTCGGCTTATTGTTTATGAATTACCAGCCTTCCAAGCCAACAAAGGCCCCTATTTTCATAGAAAACTCCATTTTCATTTCAGCTCCATTTGATTACCAGAGCAAAGAAAAATAAAAAGGCCTCTCCGGTCGCAGCGTCCCAAAGGGATTCATTCCTCCTTCTCTCGCTCATTCAACTCCACTGAAAAGGTTTCTTTATTGCTTTCTTTTCAGGATCGACGTCAAATGGGCTTTTAGGAGTAAACCAATGACAAAAATTATTGCTGGGCTATTTTGTACAATAACAGGGCCGGGGGAAGAGAGGAGTCCTGTGTTGTCTTTGTCATCTTTCTTTCCCCCTTTTCTTTCGCTCCTTTCTGCTATTGGAGAGGAAAATTGCAGAGGCTGAAAATTAATGGTGAGGCTTTTGGAAGGAAAGAGTGAGAAAGAAAGAGGGGGACACGATGCAACAATACAAGTCAAATAGAAATTATCACAAGCTATTCAGCACAATGAAGAGACAGAAAGGTACTGTACGGCTCCAGAGGACTTTGCCTGTGTGCATGTGGGAGTACCTTTCACAAAGCAGACACCTGTTGGACGAAAACAATAAAACTCCAGTGATTCCTTTCACTCTTAGTCAGTATCCTGCATGCATGTGTGGACTCACACTGCAGTCTAGCTCCTGATTATTAGTTTCCTCTGCCACCAGTCGCCTGTCGACTGATCTGTGAACAGTGATGCTTGTTAATGGACTAAATTTAACTAAGTTACATTTGGAGTTAGACAAGTATGGGCAACAAAACCACTGACACCACTGAAAAAGAAGTCAAAAGTGCTAATGCTGCTGAAGCTTTTCTGTCTAAGTTGTTGTGAAGAAAGAAGAACATTATGTAATATTTCCACAGAACTACCTTTAGTTTAAGATTGCCACTCATACACTAAGTGAATGAAGGGGGCTGCAGTTATTTGGTCATCTTCTTACAAAGCAATGTTCTCTCTGCTGGGTTGTGGTATTACCAACCACCTAATCTTAGTTGAAAACACACACACACACCCAGTGGCAATGGCACGCTCTGACTACAACAGAAGCTAAACTGAAATGTTCTTAGACTTAGACGCAAAACAAGTGAACACGCATCAGCTTTATAAAATATCTGCATCAGCCAGTTTTGTTTTTGTCGCGTGCATCAGTGAATGAGATTTGAATCACAGGTCTGTCATGCACCCTTGTTTCTATATAAGTAAATGTTTACTTTGTGGTATGTTAAAGAGATAGTGATGGGATGGGGCTGTTGTAAGGGAGAAAAAAAAGCAGACTGAAGGAATTCAAACAATACTGTTCAAGAAGGCAGACAAAAATTAGGCGTGGGTTGAAAAAGCCAAGGTGACGAAAGCTGATTCTAGTGATACGTTTCACTGGCTCACGTAAGTATGACCTGGTCAGTTGGCACAAGATGAGAAACTTACTGCATGAATGAGAAAAAGAAAGACATCCATAAGTGAGCTATTACCGAGAAGGTTGGGTGCAAGTGATGACATGTAGCAAAGATGAACTTGGTGACGATCCTCATACGAACAAGCATCCATGGAGCCCCAAAGCCAGCATCTCACAGGAGGCACAGGCCCAGCTGTCAGCATCTCAGGGCAATAATCAAGCAAGTAAACGAACAAGCAGCCCATGTGATATTAGGCCGTGATTTTAATGTTTTAGATATTAACATTCAGTATTCCTCAACGTCAACATAATTTTGGAAGGCATAGTTTAATGAGGGCAAGTCAGAAGTTTTCTGAACTGACACTTAAGTCAGCACATGAGCACCAAATATTCTGGTATTTTACAAGCTAGACTTGTTGTTTGTTTGTTTTTCAAAGAGAATAGATGAACACTATCCGCACACACTGTGAAACTGAAGATTCTCTTTCATCTTTCACTTTGCCTCCGGCTTTGTCCTGCAGAATGAATATTTGGCTCAAGACAAAAGGTGAGCCGATCAATTATTCCTCTCGCAGAGCCTGGGTGCTGTTGTGAAAAGCGTTGACATTTGAGCTTTCCAGACGACATCTGCAAATTTATATGCCTTCTATTGTGTGAGGCAGCCAGCCTGTATCAAAGGCTGTAAAAGGCCTTGTCAATTTCGTAAGGACAACTCCACAAAGACTCCTTTCTTGTCTGTTGTTATGGGAATAATGCTTTACGCTGGTGTCCTGCCAAAACCTCTTGGCAATCTGGCCATGTGATGTTATTGATTGCATTGATATCAGGTATCTACCATGGAAACCATCACACTGTCAGTAATGTGTTGTGAAACATCAGAAAATGCATATTTGGTGATCAGCTTCAACAAAAATGTCTTCACAGAGGCTCTGCATACAAATTGTGTATGGTAAATATCTTTTCTCTGACTTCCTGAAGTTCAATGAAACCACTGATAATCAGTAAATAAACTCTGTCTGTGCCATGGAGTCTGGAGAGGATGAGGTTAGTTAACTTTTTACCCAGTTGATGTTTCTGGTTTTCATACTCAGGCAGAGATTTTTCCCTAACATCCACACTGAATGCGTCACACCTTGTGTCCAGTTAAGATGTTTGCTTGGGACGCATTTTGATCTTTATCAGGACTCTTTGCTCTTTGATGAAACCTGCTGTAATTAATCTCAAAACATACCTGTGCAGCCCCAGGCTATTCCCACTCCTGTGAAATAAAACTTGGAGATCCCAGAGAGACACAAACCAGGTGTGCTGTGGCACATTGTGTAACAGCTACGTTGAAACAAGTCTCACCCTGTGGTGGAGGCTGGGAAAAGCTGAGTATGAAGGTGAGTCCTTGATGATCATCTATGTCCAATTGCGAGTGAATCCGAGTGAATGAAATTAAATCAATAGCGTCACCTCCACTCTTTGCCTTGGCAGAGGGCAGTGATGTACTGCTGGGACACAATATTTTCACAAGCTTAAGTGAGGCTAAATGCAGGGACGCTTGCATCAGCCACTCTGAGGTTCAGCTTTCCATTTCACCTCAGTCGCTTCCAATTCTTTGTATATCATGTTGGACCAAGCATGAATACCAACGCTAAATGCCCTTTGTGCAAGCACATGTAATGCATATTTAGTGTTTTTATTTTACGTTAAATAATCACTTTAGTAAAGTGTAATTTGACACAGAACCCAAGGATTGACGCTTCAGCTTTGTCGTTTAGCAGTGCCTTTATTGACAGTAGTGATTACTGTGGTTTCGGGCTTCTGCCCAGGACGCCAGCACTCCTCTGCAACTGTCACTCTCTTCTGCTACGTCTCACTGCAAGACAAAAAGAGTTGCCCTTCATCAAACCAGTTCAGCACACCTGCTCTTCCCCGCCTCCACTCCGCTCTGTGAGCTCACTGCATCACCCCTACTCTGCAGCATTCTTGCAAGCAGACTAGCAGTTAAAGTAAACTAAATTCTCTTCTGGGACACCCAGATTATAAACAGATTATAAGAGAAACCCAGGGTTTTTTTCTTCAATAATGAATAGTAAGATGTTCTAGCTTTACGGAGGGCTTTCTCATAAGGCAGCAAACTATTTCTCCATGGCTAAATGATGATCATCTAAATATGTGATATGCTATTCCCTCTCCAGCTTATGAGTTATCTGCCTGAAGTGCGCGTTTGAGAAATATACCTGGGAGTCAAGTACTTCTCATTTGAAACTCTTTTTTTCACAGGAGCTACAATATAAGTACAAGATAGGTACAAGAACAACATTATTGACCTCTGTAGGAGTAGAAGTCAGGCAGCTGCTTTGTGTTGGTACAAGTATGAAATACAAAATCTGGGAAATACTGGAGCCAAGAATAGTTTTGCACTCCTTGCTCTGTGTTCCCAAGTTTATGTACTAGGGAAAACTACGCAGTGCGTAAACTTGGGAACATGGAGCAAGGAGTGCAAAACTATGATGGTAGGAGATGACAAAGGACAGTGGAAGATGGAGACAATAAATGCACACTGGATAACAAGAATTTAGGCACCGAGTGGTACCCAACCCTGCCGGGGAGGTGTCTGAGAAGACTAGCTGGCGATGAGTCACTGGAGTTATTCACTGGAATAATAAAACTAAGTAGACGAACTACATTACAAACTGAAACTACGGAGGATATGATAAATACTAAAGGAAACTCTTAACCAAAGTATGGTCAAACTAAAACACAATAGATTCTCAAAAATACAGGGAATCACAAAAAAAAGTCAGTGAAAAAGAAATCAACTAACAAAACAGTGCAGACATGTAGTGTGAGTTGCAAAGAAGAGTGTGTTGAGTTCCAAGAGGGACAACTACATCAACAAACACAAGATTTTGTCATTTAAGCGAGGGGCTTGAGTGATTTTTCTTCCCCCAGTAGCAGTGCTAGAAATGTGTATGTTTGCAAGGAAAAACAAGAACCTTTAATATGAGATAGTGCTGAGAAATTCTAAAGAAGGTGTTACCTTTCCTTTTTATGTTCGAGTTTTGTTGTATCTGTTTGCAGTTTTGGTTCAAACATAGCTGAACGCCATGGTTTTGTTAGCCACTTCTATAGGGCTGTCTGCAGCTGCAATACGCCTTCTTTTCATTTGTATTGTGTTCTTAATGTTAAGCACCTTAGTCAGAACTTCAAAGGACCATATAAATAAAGTATCTCGGCTGGGCTTGGTGTATCTCTGCTCGTGAATGTGTGTCTTGTACTACAAGCTGGCTGGAATTCAGTGACCTATAAACAACTATTTAGATACTTCTTTCACTTTTCATTAGTGAATGACCTACATTTAAAATAAGTCATTGTATTCAACATGGTAAATATTTGTTGTTGCCACTAACTACAGCATGTCTATAAAGCTGAACCATTAGAACCATTAATACAAAAGCAACTTTGTTTGAAAGTGCTTTATAAATAAAGTTAATAATAATAATAATAATATCATCATCATCATCATCATCATTATTATTACTATTATTACTGTAAAGTACATAAGTTGAGAGACTATCAAAATAAAACAGGAAGCCTACTCAAAAACTGACTAAACACGGGAAACCTAACAGAAACACAGACTAGGCACAAGGAACATACAGTAGAAGAAAAGGAAAAACTTGAGAATAACAAACAAAGACAACTATGAATACTAAATCACAACAGAGCGGAGGTAAAAAGGCTAAAACTGATTGAGCTGTAAAAAACCCAGAATTATGATACAAGTGAGTTTCTGATTTTAAGAAATAGATGTTAGTGACACATACAAACTAAAAAGCTATGCAGCTACATCTAATCTAGCTGCATAGCTAGATTAGACTGCCATCAGATAGATTAGACTGCCATCAGATAGATTAGACTGCCATCAGATAGAGGGAATAATAGAAGTCACATGACCCAAAGAGAAAGTGAAACAGCATTTATAGATCCAAACTCATACTTGAAAGTCATACAAATCCATCAGCTGAAACAAAACCAAGACACACCAACTTCACAGCACAGTTGGACATTCAGGTACGGTAACACTGTGTTAATAATCCAATGCAAGAAATACATTTATTAAATTATTAAATTGACTGGACTGAGTCATCTCTACCATTTGGTTCAGATGTGTCAAGTTAAAAGAATTTAGTTTCTAGAAGAATTTAAATAATTTACTGTTTTTTAAATTTACTGTCTTTTCTGTTTGTTTAATTCACAATTAGTTGATGACAAAAAAAAACATGGAGAAAATTAAAAATATCTTTTGGGGTAAGCATTTTTTTTCATATCATATTCATTGTTGGTGGTTTTCTTGCCACCCTTTGCCGTTAATATATTGTCATACTTGTGAAGCCCTCAAGGCTTTCAAGTGTAATATTGAGCTACATGAATAAAACTAGCTTGACTTCACTCAACTGTTTAGAAATGAGGAAATGCTGGAGACTCAAGTGATCTTGATCTAAATTTGTTATAGATGTTAAATTATTTTACAGTGGAATAGTTACTATGATGTCCTTTGATTTGAAAGTGGCAAAAAGTAACATTATATTTGACTTGAAGAAAAAAAAAAAACCTGCCCAGAATATGGAAAAGTGTTGCTAACATGTTTTTACTTTGTCATACTTCAATTGCAGGAAATCGTTCATCTTCTCGTAAGAAATTTAAATTATGATGCAAAATTATTTAGCGCTGAAGACAAAACTTGAGGCTGTTACACACTGGACAAGTAAAATCCGTGCAAATATTTCCTGGGTCACAAATATTTTTCGGACTCATCTGTTCTTTACGCAGCTGTTCACACTGACAGTTTGAGCTGAAGAATTCCAGGAAGTTTTTAAAAAAAAAAGGTTTCTGTAATGGAACTTTAGATGAGGTGGGATTGATTAGAGGCAGAGCAACTTTACTGAAATCCCGAGTAAATAGTGGAATTAATTCTTTGTCCTATTTTTCAGATCCAAATACCTGATCAGGCCACTGGGTTTGACAACAACTGTGATCTTAACCCACATGGCACTCGTACTGAATACACAGATGGAAATAGTCACACGATATTATTTATCTTGGACACACAGTTACACGATGCTCTGGTTCAGTCGGCTCTGTGAAATGATTTCTCTGCCTCCTCAGATCTGGTCCCAACTCTACCAACAACACCTCAAACTGTCCCACTGACATCCTGAACTATGTACGAACACACAGCTTCAGCTCCTGGATCCAATCATGAAATTCTCCCTGCTGCTGCTCTCTTAGTTTCCTACTTTTCTGAGCTTGTCATTGTTTGAAGTCGGCTTCATTTTTAGTTTTCACAGTTCGTTTATTGAGGAGGAATTGTCCTCAAAAGCACAACGTGTTCAGTGTGTAACAGCCTTAACACATAATGATGTGTAGTTGCTCTTCCAGTGTGACTCATACAATTAACATTTTCCATTTACAGTGTTAGAGGTAGAAGCAAGGAGTATACCATGGGGGTGAGTATTAAGGGTTACTGCTGAGGTTACAATGCCACAGAAATTCACAGTTTCACATGGTGATGCAGAAATCTATATTTGGTAATTTCATGCTGCTAAAATTGCAGGGAGTAGAACACAGATGTCAGTCTGTCTCAGTAGTACACCCCTTGAAGGGTTTTGTTTGTTTATTTTATTAATTGGTGTTTGTTCATATTAGTATTGTAAAATGTTAAACTGTAAGTGTAAACTGAATGCTGTTGTAATTTTCTGAATGAACAGTGAAAGAGAGCGAGACCTGCAGCTTGTCAGAGATTACAAGCCTCACAAAGATGTCCAGCATCTCCAAATTCTGCTTTATGGACCACCAGGTGCTGGAAAGTCCAGCTTCATCAACTCTGTGGACAGTGCTTTAAGAGGCAAAATTGCAACTCGAGCTTTGGCAGCAGCAAACTCTGGCGATAGTTTCACCATTGCAGTATGTATCTATTCTTATCACAATTGCTTTTAGATGCATGCATGAAAATACATTCATTTCCTTTGAGGTTTTCAAGGACTACAGGGATGCACTGCAGTGGTAACTCCTCTGTAGACGTTGAACTATAAGTAGTATTCAGAAAACTGTTCTCTGAGACTTTAGTATATGGCACTGTAACACCTACACATTTTGCTATTTACAGTGCAGAACATATAAAATTCAGAGAGAAGAGCAAGGAACATTTTACTCTTTTGTCTTCACTGACACCATGGGCCTTGAGAGGGGAGCTAAGGGAGGAATTCATGTGGAAGACATCAAACTTGCCATGAATGGACATGTCAAAGAAGGTTACAAGGTAGGACATCTTTATTCAGATGCTTGTACACAGTCTGTGATACATAAACTATATCATGCAAAAAGGTTTCAGTGAGTTTGATTTTTGTTTACTTCCCCAGTTCAATCCCAAATGTCCCTTGTCTGAAATGGATCCTAACTACAGAGCCTCCTCCACTTTAGATGACAAAGCCCACATTCTGGTTTTAGTCATTCGTGCTGACTCAGTGAGCATAATCGATGATAAAACTGTGATGAAGATGAAAGATGTCAGAGCAGCAGCTTGTGACAAAGGTGAGAGCAGATGTTGTTCTACATGTATGATATCACAATTTGAAATAGTAGAAAAACATGAGACAATTAATGATATTTGAGGAACTTTATAACTCCAGTGTGTTCAGTTAAGTAACTCACAAAAAATAATCAGAATACACAACACATAAAGTTATTTTCAGTTCACCATTTCATTTTTAAGGTCTGCTTTCAAGTCACATTTATTTTCTAAAGCCATCCTTAATTTAATGTGTTAGCTGGCTCTAGCCCTCTGACCCGGAGTTGGATAAGCAGAAGAGAATAGATGGATGGATGTTTTATGACTGAGGTTTTAAACCCATAGAAGTATCCAGATATGAAAGTCCAAATCAGGTTTACTTTTTTAGGTGATGGTAGATTGGAACAACTATAGTGCTACCTGTAACTAAAATATCAAATGTATGATTGGTTGAAAAGCCAATCAATTTAACAGTTACTTCTCTCTGTATTCAGACATTGTTGTTGGTGATGAGACCCACCACTGTTGTGTCATATGCAAACTTGATGATGTGATTTAAGCTGCACTGTGCAGTACAGTCATGTGTTAGCAGGATGAACAGCAGTGGAATAAGCACACAGCCCTGCGGCGATCCTGTACTCAGTCTGTGGAGGTTTTATTTCCTACAGAGACAGACTGGGGTCTGTCAGTTAGAAAGTCCAAGATCCAATTGCAGAGAGTGGTGTTTAAGACAAAGGATCTAAAAAATCACCCAAAACACATCAAATCTGAGTATGACATTTTTTTTTGTTTTTTGTTGTTTTATCTTTTTTTACTGTAAAAGATTTGCAGTTAATATATTGTCATATTTGTGAAGCCAGCAGGGCTTTATTTGTAATATTAAGCTAAAAAAACAAAACTAGCTTGACTTGACAAACAGTTTTGAAATAAGGGAATTCTGGACACTTATAGATCTTTGCTAAATTATTTTATAATGGAATAGTTACCATAATTTACTTAGATTTGAAAGTGGCTAACTTAATATTTCATTTGACGTGAGGAAAAAATCAAATGACTTCTGTTAGAGTGAATTGTTAAATGTTGTCATTTTATGCTTGCCAACTCTGATGAAAGGAATTCCACTGTCCTTCCCCCCAGATTCTCGAGGTTCTGGTTGGGGGGCTGTAATGTTTCATTGCAGATACCTGGCCAGGTCGCAGCCCCAGGAGAGAGGTCTGCTGAATGAGCGAGTGTGTTATTCGCCCAGTTCCTGTAGCAAGATGGCGCCGGTGTACGTGGCTTGCCGTCCTCGGCTACATCTGCTTCGCTGCTTCTTACCCTCTCTACGCTCTTTATGGACCTTGGCATTGTATTTTTTTATCCTTTTAGTTGTATGCGCATCTAATGGCTGTGCACTGATTACATACGACAGGCAAACACTTTTAAATCTAAGACTCTCTCATTCCTCTCGGCCTGATCCTTGCTGGAACCTGAGTGACGCCACCGCGCCCCGACCGGTCCCTCCGACCGGCTTCCTCCATCTATCTATTCCGAATCTACACAAGAAACGCTATAGGAAACGCGGTAGAAGGAGCGGCCGTCGCGTTCGCTTCAGGCTCTACTTTAAAGCCAGAGCCACTGGCTACCCACATGCCAGCCTGGATATCTTATCTTCTTTCCCTCCTTCCCAGGAGCGCTCTGATGCTAAGTTGCTCACCCACCGTTGGATCTGCTTGGCCGACCACGAAGTCTACCCTGCGATTCCTGTGGCATGTTCTCCTGCTCGGGTTTGGATAACATCGCTCCGACGCGGCGTTTGCCGAAACAACCTAAGTGTCCTACGACGCACCACCCGTGGCGACTTAGCCCCTAGGATACGGATGGCATTGCTTAATGTCAGGTCGCTGGTCAATAAGACCTTTTTTTTAAATGACTTCATCTCCACTAATGGGATTGATGCCTTATTCCTGACTGAAACCTGGATTCGTCCTGGTGAGTTCATCCCTTTTACTGAACTTCTTCCGTCGGACTGTGTTGCTTTTAGCTCACCAAGGCTTACTGGTAGGGGTGGCGGCGTAGCCTCGGTTTTTAAGAATTCGTATGCAGTTCGGCAGCTACCCTCACCTACCTACTCTAGCTTTGAAGTCTAATTATTGGAGATGACTGCATCCACGACCACACTCTGCGTGGTGGTTTATCGACCGCCTAAATATAGCAAATATTTTATCACGGACTTTGCTGATCTCCTAGGCTCCGTTCTTTTTAAGTATGGTTGTGTTCTCATTGTCGGTGATTTTAACATACACACTTGCTGTAAGGATGACTCATTTGCTAAAGACTTCCTTGCCTTAACGGACTCTTTTAACCTGGCTCAGTGGGTTAATGACCCAACGCATGTTAAAGGACATACTTTGGACTTGGTTTTCTCATATGGTCTGGACATTTGTATCAAGGATATAAGTGACACTGGGATCTCGGATCATTTCCCAGTTATATTTGATACTGGCTTATGCACTAATGAACTACATCCTGCGGCTCCCCTTCGCCCGCTACGTGTAATTAATGCTGAAGTGATGTCAAACTTCTCTATGTCTTTCTTGGATTCTGCATCTGTCACTCTCGACTGTTGTCCTTTTCACTCGGTTGATGACTGTGCTAATTCCTTCCTATCGCTGATTTCTTCAATCCTTGATACTGTTGCCCCCATTAAGATGAAGCGCCCTAGAACCTACTCTCAGTGTTGGCTTAATGACACTACGCGCGCCTTACGTCGCGTGTGTCGGCGCGCTGAGAGAAGATGGAAAAAAGATAAACTTCAGGTTTCCCATGACATGCTACAGACTAGCCGCTTAAAATTCCAAAGTGCTGCTAAAACGGCCAAAGCGTCCTTCTTGTCCAAAATCATCCTGGACAATGACCATAACTCCCGTACCTTATTTAAAATTTTTAACTCTGTGGTTAACCCTTCTCCGGACATGCCTTTAATTCATTCTCAGAGTCTTTGTGAGCGATTTCAAACTCACTTTTAAAAAAAGGTCTCATCTCTTAAGTCCTCCCTTCCCCCTGCTTTATATCCTCTCCCCATTCCTGAGTGCATTTCAACTTTCCACCAGTTTGAGCCTGTGTCACTTTTGACTCTTAAGCGGCTAGTTGCTCAAATGAATAACACCAATACTGTGCTTGACATTCTTCCATCTTGTTTAGCTAAGGACTGTTTTGATGTAATCGGACCTAGTATCCTATTTCTTATGAACTTTTCCTTGCTCTCAGGCTGTGTTCCTTTGTCCTTTAAGCATGCTGTAGTCCACCCGATTCTAAAAAAAAGAAATTCTGACTGTTATGACCTTTCAAACTATAGGCCGATCTCTAAGCTTTCGTTCTTGTCCAAGATCCTGGAGAGACTAGTTCTCTCCCAGCTCCAGGCGTACTTGGACACGAACAATATTGCTGAGAAATTTCAATCTGCCTTTAAGCCATTGCATAGCACTGAAACAGCATTGGTTAGAGTTCTTAATGATATTCTTGTAATCACTGATACTGGACGCTCTATGGTCCTAGTTTTACTGGACCTCTCTTCGGCCTTGGATATGGTAGACCATAACATTTTATTACTAAGACTTGAGCACACTGTGGGTATTAGAGGCACTGCCCTCGACTGGTTTAAATCATATCTCGCTGATAGATCCTTATCAGTTCACTTAGGCACCTTCTCCTCTTCCTCCGCTCCGGTCTGTTGTGGTGTGCCTCAAGGATCAGTTTTAGGCCCTATTCTCTTCTCATTGTATTTGCTCCCTCTAGGTGCAATCTTTGAAAAATACAATATCGCCTTCCACTTTTATGCCGATGACATACAGATCTATTTTGAACTTACTGACGACCTTGCTGTGTCCCTGCACTACTTTCAAGAATGCATGCGGGAGGTCAAAGAATGGTTCCTGAGTAATTCCCTCGTTTTAAATGATAAGAAGACTGAGATTGTGGTGTTCAACAGTAAAATCCCTCGTGCCCAACTCTGTGCTGCCCTGGGTTCCTTTGCTAGTTTTTCTTGTGACTATGTCAGTAACTTGGGTGTACTGCTGGATAGCTCGCTCAAACTCGATAAGCAAGTGTCTGCTGTAGTGAGATCTAGCTTCCACCAACTGCGCCTTATCTCTAAGGCTAGGCATTATATTCCGCATGAGGACCTGGAGAAGCTTATTCACACTTTTGTGACCTCCAGGTTGGATTATTGTAACTCCTTGTACTATGGTCTTCCCTCTTCTCTTCTTCTTAGACTGCAAACAGTCCAAAATGCAGCAGCCCGCCTTTTAACTGGTACCAGGAAATTTTGCCATATTACCCCTGTCCTAGCTAGCCTGCATTGGCTGCCCATAAAGTACCGTATTCAATTTAAAATATTACTTCTTACTTTCAAAACTATTAATAAATTAGCGCCAAGTTATCTTAGTGAACTTCTCAAACCACATACTCCTGCTAGAACACTCAGATCTGCCACTCAACTACTTCTGACCCAACCCAGATCTCGACTGAAGTCTCGGGGTGACCGTGCGTTTGCTCTGGCTGCCCCGGTACTGTGGAACACCCTTCCTCTCGACCTCCGCGCATCTGATTCCATTGCACTGTTCAAATCACGATTAAAAACCCACTTATTCAATCTTGCCTTTCCCTCTAGTTAATATTTCTTTTATGATTTTATATCATGCACTTTTATGCTCATTTAAATTCTTGTTTGCTCTGTACCTGTTGCTTTCCTATGTATTAGTGACAGTTATCTGCTTGCATATTTAGTACTTGCTTTGGTCCTATTTCTATTATCCTCCTCCTATACTCTATTTTACTTGTTAAGCACCTTGGTATACCCTTGGTTTTTAAGTGTGCTTTATAAATAAAGTTTATTATTATTATATTATACATCCTATCTGGAAGATCTGTTTCTTGTGATGTTGCTCCTGCTTTTATGACCCTTTGGTCAGCAGGAGGTAACACACACACACACACACACACACACACACACACACACACACACACACACACACACACACACACACACACATTCTTACAGAAGTTCACACATATACATTAGAGATGGACCGATCCGATATTACGTATCGGTATCGGTCCGATACTGACCTAAATTACTGGATCGGATATCGGAGAAAAATAAAAAATGTAATCCGATCCATTAAATATCACGAAAGCACCTCACAAAACTTGCAACACGCCGTAACTCACCTCAGAACGTTAGCACGTCGGAGCAGTATGCATCACGTGATAGAGCAGCTGTGGCATGCCGGACCTGTCGGTGGTCTGGATAGCATGTGGAGCTTCGCTAGCAACCTGGCATTTCATCTCCGACAAAGTTATCCCCGAGAGAAGTAAAGCAAGTGTGTAAGTCCATCTCTGAATGTTTGTAAAGCATTCCCACGTTAAGCTTAACAAGCGACTGCCTCTCGCTCTCTGGCTGCTACTTCAATCGTGAAACTGATCAGCTGATCGCCTTTTCTGTCGCGACTCCGTCTCTCTTGTTTGTTTTTGGCCCACTTTGCACCAGAAAGAGGAAACCAGCGGCTGAACAACAGCAGAACGTTTAAGCTTGATAAGCTGTTGTTAGAATTTATTTAATATTTCTTTCTACACCAGGATCTTTTTCTACGCAGCTGACGGCTGTAACTGTGCAGGGGCGGATCTAGCAAAGTTTAGCCAGGGGGGCCGATAGGGCATTAACTGGGAAAAGGGGGCACAAAGACAGACTTTTTTCTTATTCTCATTTAAAATGTCGAGCTTTTAATAAATAATTATCTGACACCCAAAGTTTTAATTTGATGTAAAATGAATAGAAGTCAATTACTGTATATAGTGACTATTAAGTCTAATATATATACCCTAGTAAGCTATAGTACTTTTTACTTTGGGAAGGTACCATCTGTGCAGTCTGCAATTTTGTTGAAGAAAGATGTTGAATCTATTTAATATTTCTTGAAAAATAATTGATTTCTGTGCATTTTTTTTCACACTGCATCAAATTAAGGTTGATTACGTCGATTAAGCATCATGAGGTGGCGCGTGAGGGGTGGTTCCCTATTTTTTTATTTATTTATTTTTGTTGTTGCTGGGAGTTGGAACCCTGTTAGTTAGGTTGCTTAATATTTACGCTAAGTACTCTTTAAAATACCAGAATAGGGAGGATGGTGTAGGTTTAAGTTTATTAGATTGATCAGTATTGCTGAACTATGAAATATTTTTTTTGTATACAGGTATAACAGAATAGCTTTAGTGTAGTTGTTGTTTTAAACTTGAGTATGAACTTGCAGACTTGCAAAATGCAGCAAGATATTTTAAAAAACAGTTTTGTTGATTAAAAAACACTATATCGGATTCATATCGGTATCGGCAGATATCCAAATTTATGATATCGGTATCGGTATCGGACATAAAAAAGTGGTATCGTGCCATCTCTAATATACATACGATGCCTTGTCTGGGCGTTGCTTTGCTGTGATGTGTTTTGTGTGAACTGTCTCTCAATAAAAGGCAGCTTTGGGGTCATTTTTTTGGTGGACACAGACGAGGCCTCCCTTGCGCGAGTAATCGATCGATCGACTGTCTTGTTTTCTTCATGACGAATAAGTCTCTAGAATTAGCGGGGCTTGTGGAAACACAGACCCAACAACTTCCTACATTGTCTTTTTTGCATGTACCCCCCCTCCACCTGCAGGAAATCGCTCAGTAAGTCCTGCTTCACCTCTTTGTAAGATGTTTAAAATATGGTACAAAATATTTAATCATGAAGACAAAATTAAATGCTTTTACACACTGGATGTGTAAAATCCATACAAATAATCCTGCACAAAGAATATTTTACTGACTTATCTATTCTCTATCCAGCTGTTCACACTAACTGTTGGAGCTGAAGAATTCCAGGAAGTTTGGAAAAAAAAAGTTTCTGTAATGATTGCAACACCCGTCCCACATTCTATTGAGAGGGGCCCTGGGTTCCCGTTGTTACTCTCCTACTGATACTCCCTTTTTAATACTTATAGTATAAAATATGCAATAAAACTACGCTATATGGAAATAAACCACACACAAGCAGGTCAATTAGAAAGTTAACTCCACTTTAGTGAACGATTACTTAACAACAACACAAAAGACAATAAGTAAAATTAATAAAGTGCGTTAAACAATGGTAAGGTATCTACCTCAACAGAAACAAAATAATCAAATAATATTGTGGGCCCACACACACTCTCACCAGCACACACACACCTCAAGTGATACAGTCTTTCTGCTAGCAAACCCCTCGTTGCAGGCCTGAGTCGTGGCTCGGGTGCGTTGGGACCTAAAACAATGTGGTCGCTTCACTCATTGCCAAGCAGTAAAATAAAAAGCACGTGCAAACAATAGTACTCACACCTCCCAGCCCCCCCGCCCCAACAGACAACAGAGAACGGGGGTGTGTGAAGCCTCCAAACCTCCCTCCACCCGCTCATATGTAGTGTTGAGCTCCCCTGCTGACCCCAGTAGGCGCCCCCATATTCTGCAACCCACCAGGGAAAGGAGGCCCAGGCCCATCCGGACCAGGGCCCAGTTCAGCAGCACTGCCTGGCTCCACAAAGCCCGGGACAGCCCACCCGCTCCACCACAGAGAAAACTGCACTCACCCCGTCATCCACTCATCTTCCAGACTACACAAGACAATAGACACCCAGACTGAGATCTCCTATATTTCCCCCTCCTGCAGAGTGAGTTTCTGAAGAGAGGAGACCTCCTGCAAGATGTAACAGCCTCCCCCACCAGTCGAAGAGCCCCCCAGGTGGCTCGATGCACTGGCGGCACCCTGCGCCAGGGCTGGGCCACCTTACACCCACCCGCCCACAACCCAGGCGACACACCAACCAGGACCCAAACTCCCAAGGCCCAGCCAGGGCCCCAGCCCAGAGACGGAGCACCCCCAGACCCACCCATGGGCAGCCAGGCTACCAAGAGAGCATGGATATAATTGTCTGGTGTATTGGTTTGACAGTGTGAGCAGTTGTTGGTAGACGTAAAGCCTATCTTGAACATCCGATGACCTGTAGAGTGTACTCTATGTAGTATTTTGTATTGAATTAATTGAAGACTGGGCTTTCTAATTAAATGAAAGGTTTTTAAGCATGTCTGAGACCAGACGTTTTGTTCTTAGTTAACTGATAAATCTGCTTCCCATTTCGCAATAGGAAGTGATATTGATTCATCTGTTTTAGAAAGTATTCTGTATATTTTGGAAAGTAATTTTGGGGGGGGGGGTTCTTACTTTTCTCAGCTTGCCATCGTTTGACGTCGACTTCATTTTAGTTTTCACAGTCCGTTTATTGAGGAGGAATTGTCCTAAAAAACGCAAGGAGCTCAGTGTGTAACAGCCTTGAAACATAATATTTAATAAATATTAATTTAAAATGTTACCCTTCCAGTGTGACTCATACAATTAACATTTTCACTTTACAGCGTTAGAGGTAGAAAAGAGGAGCATACCATGGGGATGAGTATTAAGGGTGTGGTTAGAGAGAGGTGTACTAGAATTATTAAGACTAACCCTTTAATTTCACCAATTCTATAAATCCTAGAGTCACATTTCTTATTATTACAGTTACTGTTAGAGGCTTGCATGAAAAACACATTTCCTGCAATATTTTCTAGAACTACAGGAGTGCAATGAAGTGTTAACTGCTTTGTAGATGAACTATAAGTACATTTACAGTACAGGACATCTCAAACTCAGAAAGAAATGCCAGGAACTTGAGATGTAGGTTGGATGCTGTACACAAATATGTCCGGCTTTCCGACCCTAGTCAGACTGTCACTCATGAAACTGGTAAGTTTACCTTCTCAGCTTTGTGTTTAATTGTTTCCATTTAAAATAAGTTCAGCCAGCCAGGCTGATACTTTGTTACTACTGCCAGTGTGAGAGTCGCAACATTGTAGCAGTAAACAGTGTAATAGCATTGCTTTACAGACTGTTTCAGTTGATTGTTGTTATTGTATAGAGCTTGTTGTGTGTTGTAATTAGTACTGTAATATCTACGCTGTCTTTGCAAAAAGCCACATATGTGAGCCCACGTGTCACATGTATTTAAATGTATTTAAGTGTATTCTTAAGAGGGCAGTTTCTATACAACAATGACAATTTCATCACATTTAACTATGATTGTGGGTTTATACCATATTGTATTATCTGCCTCTGTCTCACAGTTAAGATGATATTTTCTTGTTTTTTTACCTGAATAATTGAATATATGAATATATTTATATTACTATTTCCTACTTATACCAATTTCATATTTCTACTTGCCAGTGATGGTGTGTGCCTAAAGTGTGGCAGTGATAAACACAGTTCTCCAATACCGTGTCATTATATTATGACCGTACATTATTACAATGGGACAGCACTGAACCACGTTCCAGAGACAATGGGTTATATTGGATCTGCTATAATATGAATCAAAAGCATGTTGGGTGATTCCCTGATAAATGTTTTCTGCTTCCATGTATATTATATCCTTATATGAAAAATTAATATATTAAGAAAACCTTACCAGCTTGTACTGTAAGTTGCCAAGTTGAAGAATACGTTGAGTTCTAGAGCCACAAATACATCTTTAGATGGCAAATCGTTGAAGCTAGAATTTAAGCATGTGTATAGCATGTGATTTCCCTCCCAGTAACTTTAGTGTTTGAAATGTGTTGGATTGTTTGCCACAAAAATTAAGGACATTTAAAATGAGATACTGCTGAGAAACTCTAAAGAGGCTTATAACAGATATAACACAACTATGTTATAGCTGTGTTATATATGTTTGCAGTTTTATTTAAAAAAAAAACAGTTGGCAGGTTTTGTAAGCTGCCAAATGCTTCTATAAGGCCGTGTCTCTGCAACTGCAATAAGCATCATATATTGTTTAATACTTTAGATGCTGTTGTTGATTTTCCACAGACTGCACTGAATCTGTATTTGAAGTATGTGAAAACTTTTCAAATGTCTTTGTGGATAAGGTGTCTAATATGAGAACTCAGATATCACCATATGCCATTTACCCATCATCTTCTTTTCCCTGCTCTGCTGCCTTTTATCAGTTTTTTAAGCCTGTGACTTTACCTTTTTTATATGAGGTTGTTGGTCAACAGAAGTCCTCGGGTTCCCCACAGATGCAGTCCCACCCTGACTATTTAAAAGAGGTGATTTCTGCTTTGGGGCCAGTTCTTGTTAGCAACAGCAGCTTGTCCTTGACTGTAACTCCAAAAGACTTTAGGCTTATGTGCAGCACTTTGTGACTCTGTCGAGAAAGGTGCTATATAAATAAAATTGTATTTTCATTATTTTATTTTATCATGTAACCTAATTAGAAAGTCTGGCCTGGCTTCCAACATGATGTCCAATTTTAGAGCAATCTCCAAGCTACCTTATTTCAAACATTTTGGAAAAAAAAAGAGTCTATATTATATATTATATTATATTATTATAATATCTTTTTAAGGGATTTTAGTCTGGTTTAAAATTTTTTCATAGGACAGTACCTGTACTACTAAGGGTTTTTAATGACATTCTTTTAGCTACAGATGGTTGGAATTATTTGATCCTAGTTTTTACTAGATTAATAGCCTTTGCTACAGTGGGTCACATTATTCTGATATTTTGTTTGGAACATTTTGCACGCATTAATGGCACTACCCTGAATTGGTGTAAGTCCTACCTGGCTGAAAGAACATTTTGTTATCTTTAATAGATTTAAGTCATCATGTTCTCCTTGTCATGTTGGGTACCTCAGGGCTCAACCCTTGGGCCCCTGCTATTTTTATTAAATCTTCTTCCCCTGTGCTCCATGTTTAGAAAGCATAAATGTGCTTCCCAGTTTTATGCTGGTAACAGTCAGGTGTATATGCCCGTTAACTTAGAAAAACCTTAAATGTCTTGATAAAATAAAAGTTATTACTGGTGGGTCTCCTCCTTTAGATTTGGGCCTTCTTACACAATACAAAACATTTTGTCACTAACCTGGGTGTCAAAATGGACAGTGATTAAAAGCAATTCAGTGCTGTGGTGAGAGCGAGTGTCTTCTTTTTTATTTACCATATACAATTGGTCAAACACAATCTTCCAGACAAAATTTTAAAATTCTGTAGTTTATTTTTAAGTCTTTAAATGACCTTGCCCCACTCTCTGAGCTCTTACAGGTGCACTCACCCTCCTAGTCACAAATGTCAGCTAAGTTGTGGAATTCACTGCCCTTGCATATTACACATGCTTCTGCACTGACGTTTTTTAAGTAACTATTTAAAGCCCACCTTTTTTCATTGGCCACAGTGAGAGAGTTGACTTTAAAAATTTTTTATTATTATTAATGAATTTGAATTTCTATTGTGAGCTTAATGATGAGCATTTTAGCCAGCATATTGTTTTAAAGCACTTTATAAAAAGTGCTTTGAAGCAAAAAACAGCTAGGCTTGGCTGGGCTTTGCGTGTCTCTGCTAATGAATGTGTGTCCTGTACTACCTGTAGAACAAGTTGGCTGAGTGGCTGGATTTCACTGACGTATAAACAACTCACGCTCACCTACTTCTTTCACTTTTCAGAAAGACCTACATTTAAAAAACATCATTGTATTCAACTTGGTAATCATTTGTTATAGTCATTAACTAAAACATGTCTATGAATCTGTCATTGTTTAGGGGGGATTAGTAGTAATGGCCATATGACACCGATGCTCCAATACAAGCCTCCAACTCCAATTTGTATTTTCCTTGAACCACTGCTTCAAAGCTTACTTTAATGCCGGAGGGCAGACAAACAAACACTTGGCCCGTGATGTCTCCTCACGTCTACTCCACCTTGAATCTGCTTGAAGCAATTGATACTGCTACACGAGATTCTTTGTAACATTTTATTCCCATGTGAATGTGTGTTTTCGAAAGCTGGAGAAGTTGCTAGCAAGAAACTAAAAACCAAAAACAAACCAATGTAAAAATAATTGTGATTAAAAGTCTTTAAATCCTGGTCCCATGTAAGATTAGTCACACCCCGCTTTAGTTACACAAGCACACCCTATCATCCCACCACATCCTGTTTCCAACTGCTTCCAACTGCTACAATGCAATTGCTTTGGTTGTATTTGTATCAATCATAAAAACCGTTATTGCACTCAGCACATGATTATTGAGACATTGTTTTGCTTTGTCTTAATTTGCCACTAAAACCTATTTTCAATACAATTCATTAAGTAGTTCAATACTGATTCATTGCTTCATTTGCGCATCACTAGGAATTAAGAGGCAAATGCAGACTCCAAGACTGATTTGAGGAAATGAAAAATAAACCTTTGTGGGGCGATCATGGCTCAAGAGTTGGCTGTTCTTCTTGTAATTGGAAGGTTGCCGGTTTGGTCCCGGCTCCGACAGTCTCGGCTGTTGTTTCCTTGGGCAAGACACGTCATCTGTTGCCTGCTGGTGGTGGTCAGAGGGCCCGGTGGCACCAGTGTCCGGCAGCCTCGCCTCTGTCAGTGCGCCCCAGGTCGGCTGTGGCTTCAATGTAGCTTGCCATCACCAGTGTGTAAATGTGTGTGTGAATGGGTGAAGGACTGAATGTAGTGTAAAGCACTTTGGGGTCCTTAGGGACTAAGTAAAGTAAAATACAGGCCATTTACCATTTTACAGCGCAAGCATCAAATCCAGGTGGATGAAAAAAACAGGAGACAAAATTACTGAGGCAGACAAACAGTACAACATGACAGAGAACTAAAGAAAGCTATACAGGTACAACTAGAGTAGACTGCCATCAGATAGAAAGAATAACAGAAGTCACATGACCCAAAGAGAAAGTGAAACGACAATTTAAAACCCAAACTCACACATCATCTTCATCAGTGTGAACAACAACCACGACACACCAACTTCACAGCACAATTGGACATTCAGGTACGGTAACATTGTGTTAATAATCCAATGCAGGAAATCCAGTCATTAAATTATTAATTTGAGAGGATTGAGTCATCTCACATTTAGTTCAGATGTGTTAAGTTAAAAGAGTTTACTTTTCTTTTCCGTTTGTTTTATTTACAGGTAGTTGGTAACAAAAAGACATGAAACTTTTTCAGTGTAAGTCATTGTTGTGACTTTCTTCTTTTTCTTTGTTGATTTGCCCTTAACACAGTTTGTTCAGCCCTCTGGGATTTAACATGTAACATTGAGCTACACAAATAAAACTGGCTTGACTTAACAAATAGTTTTGAAATGAGGAAATGCTGGAGACTCAAGTGATCTTGATCTGAATTTGTTACAGATGTTTGCAATATTTTATATAATGGAATAGTTACCGGGGCAGCACGGTGGCACGGTGGTTAGCACTGTTGCCGCACAGCAAGAAGGTCCTGAGTTCAATTCCACCATCAGGCCGGGGTCTTTCTGTGTGGAGTTTGCATGTTCTCCCCGTGTTTGCGTGGGTTCTCTCCGGGTACTCCGGCTTCCTCCCACCGTCCAAAGACATGCAACTTGTGGGGATAGGTTAATTGGATAATCCAAATTGTCACTAGGTGTGAATGTGCGAGTGAATGTGAGAGCGAATGGTTGTCTGTCCCTGTGTGTTGGCCCTGCGACAGACTGGCGACCTGTCCAGGGTGTACCCTGCCTCTCGCCCCATGACAGCTGGGATAGGCTCCAGCGCCCCCCGCGACCCTGGAAAGGATAAGCGGAAGCGAATGGATGGATGGATGGATGGATGGAATAGTTACCATGATGTCCTTTGATTTGAAAGTGGCAAAAAGTAAAATTTCATTTGCCTGGAAAATCTAATGTAACCGTGCCTGAATATGGAAAAGTGTTGCTAACATGTTTGTAAATTGTCATATTTCAATTGCAGTTAAACGGCCAGCACGCCCTGTTTCACCTCCTCGTAAGATATTTTAAATATTATACAAAATTCAAACCTGAAGACAAAACAAGAGGCTTTTACACACCGGATCCGTGCAAATACTTCCTGGTTTACAAATATTTTTCGGACTCATCTGTTCTTTATGCAGCTGTTCACACTGACCATTTGAGCAGCAGAACTCCAGGAAGTTTAGAAAAAAAAGATTCAGTAATTGAACTTTGGGCGAGGTGAGACTGATTAGAGTCAGAGCAACGTTACTGAAACCCTGAATAAATCGCGGCATTTTTTTTTTTCAGACCAACCGATTCTTCCGATTTCTTGAATCTAAATAAAAAAGACCTGACCAACAAGCCCACTGCATTTGGCAGCTCTTAACTCACATGACACCTGTACTGAATACACAACCAGATGGAAATAGTCACATGATATTATTTACATCAGACACACAGTTACATGATAATCCAGTTCAGTTGGCTCTGTGAAATGATTTCGCTGCCTCCTGAGATCTGGTCCCAACTCTACCAACAACACCTCAACAACAGCTGCCCCACTGACATCCTGAACTATGTACGAACACACAGCTTCAGCTCCTGGATGCAACCATGAAATTCTTTCTGCTGCTGTTTTCTTAGTTTCTTACTTTTCTCATCTTGGTATTGTTTGATGTCGGCTTCATTTTTAGTTTTCACAGTCCGTTTATTGAGGAGGAATTGTCCTCAAAAACGCAACGTGTTCAGTGTGTAACAGCCTTAACACATGATGTGTGACTCATTTAAAATGTTGCCCTTCCAGTGTGACTTTTATACAATTTACATTTTCACTTTACAGTGTTAGAGGTAGACGAGAGGATCATACCATGGAGGTGAGTATTAAGGGTGTGGTTCCTTAGAGAGGTGTACCAGAATTATTAAAAAATAACTCTTTAATTTCACCAACTCTCTGTGACTCTGTTAATCCCAGAGTCACAATTTTTATATCACGAAATTGATCTGTTTCAACTTGTTATAACAGCAGTCTGGCGAGGAAGGAGCGGCTAGCAGGTCCACCGAGCATGTTGTTGGGGGAGCCAGTCAGTTAAATCGAACAACAGACCTTTATTTGACATTAGCAACATAAGACCATACAGGCTAGGTCTCCAAGGCTCTACTCCGCCCGTACATACATGTGGGGGCATCGGTGCCAGCCTGTTATGTTATGAATGGTTTCTCTCGGAACAGACACACTAGCAGCATGAAACGTCTGCCACTATACTCACACACACTAGGAGACTCCCACAACTACTACAATAATAATAATTTTCATTCTTTTACATGGTGATGCAGAAATGCTCATCTTTTTTTTTTTTTTACAATTATTATAGATGTTTTAAGGCCTTCGAAAAAAAATAAGTCCAGTATTATAGAATGAAACCAAAGATCAAACCCTGTTTTCAGGTCCAGAACATGGGAATAGAGTAGCTGCGAGAGAATTCAACATTAATGAATCAATGGTACGAAAGTAGAGGAAGCAAGAAGAATGAGTTGAGTAAAGGTTGACTTATCTGTTTTGTTTCGCTTAATGCACCTTATAATCTGGTGCGCCTTATGGTCCGAAAAATACATTAACTTCTACCTTCCTTTGTCCAGAAGTCCAACTTTTGTGCGATGTTAGCATCTTCCTCTGCCTTTTGGGTGCTACCGCAGGTGCCTTTGACGGTGCGAAACGTTTAGTCGACAATGTTGGAGAGAAAACTTACAAACATACAGTACAGCACTTCAGAGTCACACTGCTAGCGATCGAAGATTTAAGTAAATTTGGAAAGCTGAACGCATTCTGTACTGGGACGAGACACGGGACGAGATTGATTGATGATCTAAGCCAATCAGTTCACAGAAAACAAGACGTTGTAAAAAAACAAACAAACAAAAAAAGCATTCAAAATTGCACAAAAACGAAAAGGTAAGCCGCGTTATAGCAAGGTACCACTGTAGTAGAAAACAGATTAGAACACTGATTGGTTTATTTGGATATTTATCACAGAGAATCCATCAATAAAATTAATAAAGCTTTGCTGTGGCTTATGTAATTTAGAGGTTTGCCATTAGATGTTAATGTCAGAACAGATTGCAGCAGATAATGTGTAAATGTATCAATACAAAGATTTAATCCTCCACTGAAGAACTGTGCTAGCAGAAAAATGTGTTGAATTGTGATTTCAAAAGATGAATCATTTTTATTATAGATCCACAGCACCTTTTGCTCTAATGTCTCCAACAGTCAGGTCAACGAGCTAGATGACATGTCAAATGCCCCTTTTATATAGCATCACACACTGAGGCAAAAAGCCTGAGTTATCAATAATAACCACCATCACGATGCTAATTTTCTCTGACTCTGGTTTTTGATATTATCAGACTAGACAATTCAAACCTGCCTATGTCAGTCTGGCTTGGTTGTACACCTCTCAAGTGTTTTGTTTGTTTTATTATTTTGTGTGTGTTCATAACACTGTTGTGTAAACTGTAAGTGTAAACTGAATCCTATTGTAATTTTCTAAATGAACAGTGAAAGAGAGCAAGACCTGCAGCTTGTCAGAGATTACAAGCCTCACAAAGATGTCCAGCATCTCAGAATTATGCTTTATGGACCACCAGGTGCTGGAAAGTCCAGCTTCATCAACTCTGTGGACAGTACTTTAAGAGGCAAAATCGCAACTCGAGCTTCGGCAGACGCAACCTCTGGTGTCAGTTTCACTAATGCAGTATGTATGAGGATGTATCTATTCTTATCATAATTGCTGTTAAATGCTTGCATGAAAACACTCTCATTTCCTTTGAGGTTCTCTAGGACTACAGGAGTGCATTGCAGTGGTAACTGTTTTGTAGACAATAAACTATAAAAAGAGTGAAAAAAGTCGGTACAACTAGTGTGTAAATTATTCTGAAAACTGTTTAGGGTCTTTAGTATATGACATTATAAACACTATTTTTTACATTCACAGTACAGGACATATAAAATTCACAGAGAAAATCCAAGAACCTTTTATCCTTTTGCATTCAATGACACCATGGGCCTGGAGAGGGGTGCTGAGGGAGGAATTCTTGTGGAAGACATCAAACTTGCCATGAGTGGACATGTAAAAGAAGGTTACAGGGTATGACATCTTCATTCAGACACAATCTATGAAACTGTATCGTGAAAAAAGGTTTAAGTGATTTTCCGTTTTTTCCCAGTTCAACCCCAAATGTCACTTGTTTGAAACGGATCCTGACTACAACAGTTCTCCTACTTTAGATGACAAAGTCCACATTCTGGTTTTAGTCATTCCAGCTGACACAGTGAGCATAATCAGTGTTGAAACTCGGAGGAAGATGAAAGAAGTCAGAGCAGCAGCTCGTGACAAAGGTGAGAGCAGATGTGGTTCTAAGAGCATTTATTATGTCTTAATTTGAAATACTAGAAAAACATGAGATAAAATGATTGCATTGCTTTCTGTATTGGCAGGGATCCCACAAATAGCTCTCATGACTAAAATTGATGAAGCCTGTCCTGAAGTCAAAAAAGACATAAAGAACGCCTACAAGAGCAAGCACATGAATAAGCTGGTATGTTCAAAGAAGTAACTTTCATGAGCTTGTAGACAGTTTACACATGAATGTAACATCTCTAATTCAGCTGTACATTTCAGTATATTTTTACAGAAACCTCAGCTGGAATCAGTACAAATAATTCAAGACGTAATTTATAATTATGTCACTGCTGCAACAATACGATTTCAGGTTTTTTAAAAATGTAATGTTGTTTAAACTTAGATGGACACAGTGAACGTGGACCTGGGTATTCCACTGAACTGCATCTTCCTCGTGAAGAACTACCACAAAGAAATTTACACGAAGGACAACATGGATTCACTGATACTGTGTGCACTGAAAAAGATCATTGACTATGGAGAGGACTACCTGAATGACCAGAATGATCCAGATGATGTGTGAGGGGGATAGAAAAAGGTGATTTTGCTTCACCATCATTACAATCACAGCCACACAAACAGTTAATTTCACCAGAAACTTTATCAAACTCATTTTTTTCTTGTTCTTATTTTATTAAACTTTTTGTTCTTTTGCAAATTAAATCCAAATAAACTTCAAAGAAAACTAATACATGTACTTTTTGTTATTTACTGTATGAAAAATGACAGCTATATACCTGTAACCTGTTGCCTCCTGTGTAACTCAAATAACTGATTTCAAGTCTCGATGTAAGACTGTCCTCTCTGAGTAAGTGATTTCTTGTTTCCAGAACTGTAATTAAATCTGTTCACTGAAAATAATGACGACTGACCAGAGAGTGTGTGTTTATTTGTTCATTGTATTTATTATATTGAAATAACATTGATAACGTTGGCAGTTAATGATATTTTAATCAGAATCAGAATACTTTATTGATCCCTGGGGGAAATTATTTTTTGTTACAGCGCTTCATTATAAACAAACATTAACAAAGACAGACAATACACTAACTAAGAATAGCACAATATATACATGCATATAAAAGTCACTTATTAATAAATAGCTGAAAAAGGAAGAACATGTGCAAGAAGGGTGTAGCTATTAAACAGTGTGTTAAGTGGATGAGTTGTACAGAGATGGCCACAGGTAGGGATGATTTTCTGTGTCGTTCAGTGGTGCTTTTCAGTAATCTCAGTCTCTCACTGAACCTGCTCCTGTGACTGACCAGCATGTCATGGAATGGGTGGGAGGTGTTATCCAACATTGTCTTTATCTTGGACAACATCCGCGGACAACATCCGCCTCTCCGACACCACCTTTAGGACTTCTCCCATCTTTCTAACTCCAATGTGTTCAGGTAAATAAGTTCCCAAATAAATAATCAGAATAAATAGCACATAAATAGTTATTTTCATTTCATCATTTTCATTTTTAGGGTATGCTTTTAAGTCCCATTTATTTTATAAAGCCATCATTGTGAAGCATGTCAGCCTTTGATCTGTCCACGTTGTTCCCTGCTGTCCACCCTATTACAGCTGGGATAGCACCACCACCCCCATGACCCTGAGCTGGATAAGCGGAAGAGGATGTATGGATAGATATTTAATGACTTAGGTTATCAATCCATACATGCATCCAGGTAGATATACAAGTCCAAATAAGGAGTTGATGTTATTGTGTTATTGTGTAGAGGTAATGTTTACCAGAGAGTGTTATCTGTAGTAATTACTGCTGTAATATCTACACCTGTTTTTGCAAACATATGTCAACCTACTGTTAGAGTGCTTCTTGAGTATTCGTTGGTCCACTAGAGGACAGTGTTGAGCCTCAAATGATCAATGTGATCCAATAAAGCGTTGATGCTGGAACACAATAAATACAGATGAGACCGAAACAGCAGGGAGCAAATCAGTATTAGAGGGGGAAGCATGGGGGTCAATATCAAGCACATGAGAATATCAAAGTAAAGCATGAACTAAAACACACACATGCAGCAAACAGGAAGTGAAATATGACTGAATGGGAAAACAATGGACACAACTAAATAGGGAAACAGACAACCAGAGCACAAAGACACAAGACAGATACAGGGACACAAGTAGGAAACAGAACGGGATCATAAAAGAAGGTAACTTGGAATAATAAAATCAAGTAGATGAACTACCTTATAAACAGAAACTACAGAGGATATAACGAGTTCTAAAGGAAATTAAATAAAACTAATATACAAAAAGCCAGAACAAAACACAATAAATTCTCAAACCCACCAGGAACATACAGTAGAAGAAAAACTTGAGAATAATTAACAAAGAAAACTATGAATACTAAATCAGAATGAAAACACAACTGGAGTGGAGGTAAAAAGGTCATTAAAACTACATCAGAGGCTAAAACTGAAAACGCTGGTTACAAAACCCAGGATTATGACAGAAGTAAGTTTTTAATTTTAAGAAATAGGTGTAAGTGACACATACACGTTAAGAAGCTATGCAGCTACAACTACATTAGACTGGCATCAGATAGAGCGAATAATAGAAGTCACATGACCCAAAGAGAAAGTGAAACGACATTTATAAATCCAAAGTCAAACATCATCTACATCAGTGTGAACAACAACCAAGACACGGCAACTTCACAGCACAGTTGGGCATTCAGGTACGGTAACACTGTGTTAATAATCCAATGCAGGAAATCCAGTTATTAAATTATTAAATTGACCTTTATTGAGTCATCTCTCATTTGGTTGACATGTGTCAAGTTAAATAATTTAATTTCAAAAAGAATTTAAAGAATTTACTGTTTTATAATTTACTGTCTTTTTTTGCTTGTTTAATTCACAGATAGTTGATGACAAAAAAAATGTTCAATATTAAAAAAAAATTTTCGGGTAAGCAGTTTTTTTCATTTCATATTCATTGTTGGTGGTTTTCTTCATCCTTCTCTTTTGATTTGCCCTGTATTGTCATGTTTGTGAAGCTCTCGTGGGTTTAACATGTAATATTGAGCTACACAAGTAAAACTGGCTTGACTTGACTGAACAGTTTTGAAATCAGGAAATACTGGAGACTCGAGTGATCTTGATCTGAATTTGTTATAGATGTTTGCAAAATTATTTTACAACAGAAAAGTTACCATAATGTCCTTTGGTTTGGCAAAAAGTAACATTTCATTTGACTGGAAAATCTAATATAACTGTGCCTGAATATGGAAAAGTGTTGCTAACATGTTTTTACTTTGTCATATTTCAATTGCAGGTAATCGCTCACCACCTTCTCGTAAGATATTTTAAATATGATACAAAATTATTTAGTCCTGAGGAAAAAACTTGAGGCTTTTACACACCGGACACGTAAAATCTGCGCAAATATTTTCTGGTCTCGTCTGTTAGTGCAGCTAATGCAGCTGTTCACACTGACAGTTTGAGCAGCAGAATTCCAGGAAGTGTAATCATGTCATACTATTTACCTCAGACACACAGCTACTCAATGCGGCTTTCTGAAATCATTTCCCTGCCTCGCCTCAAACTGTCCCACTGACATCCTGAACTGTACAAACACACAGCTTCAGCTCCTGGATCCAACCGTTAAATTCTCCCTGCTGCTGTTTTCTTAGTTTCTTACTTTTCTCAGCTCGTCGTCGTTTGATGTCGGCTTCATTTTTAGTTTTCACAGTGCGTTTATTGAGGAAGAATTTTCCTCAAAAACGCAACGCGTTCAGTGTTTAACAGCCTTAATATATAATGTGTAATTAATTTATAACGTTGCCCTTCCAGTGTGACTCATACAATTAACATTTTCACTTTACAGTGTTAGAGGTAGAAGAGAGGAGCATACCATGGGGGTGAGTATTAAGAGTGTGGTTGCTTAGAGAGGTGTACTAGAATTATTAAGATTAACCATTTAATTTCACCTGTGTTAATCCTAGAGTCACAATTTTATATCACAAAATCCATCTCTTTTGACCTGTTTGCTCATCGTGGTAACTTATGTTTAATGTTCGTTCAATTTGACTTTAAAACCATCTGTGGGTGTCACATTTTTGCTCATTCTGATGTCACTGTAAGTGATTCTCTGCTGAAGTGTTAAATATTTACATTCAAATTGTTACAGCAGCACAAACGTCTGAGTCACAATGTGGAATTCACATAGTTTCACATGGTGACACAGAAATGCATATTTGGTTATTTCAGGCTTCTGAAATTGCAGGTAGTAGAAAACAGATGTCAGCCTATCTCAGTAGTACACCCCTCAAGTGTTTTGTTTGTTTGTTGTGTTATTTTGTGTTTGTTCATAACACTGTTGTATAAACTGTAAGTGCACACTAAATCCTATTGTAATTTTCTAAATGAACAGTGAAAGAGAGCGAGACCTGCAGCTTGTCAGAGATTACAAGCCTCACAAAGATGTCCAGCATCTCAGAATTATGCTTCATGGACCACCAGGTGCTGGAAAGTCCAGCTTCATCAACTCTGTGGACAGTACTTTAAGAGGCAAAATCGCAACTCGAGCATTGGCAGCAGCAACCTTTGGTGACAGTTTCACCATTGCAGTATGTATGAGGATGTATCTATCCTTATCATAGTTGCACACTCATTTCCTTTGAGGTTTTCTATGACTACAGGAGCGCACTGCAGTGGTAGCTGCTTTATAAGCATTAAACTATAAACGAGTGAAAAATAGTCAGCACAACTAGTGTGTCAATTATTCTGAAAACTGTTTAGGATCTTTAGTATCTGGCACTAATATAACAACACCACTTTTTATTTTATTTACAGTACAGGACATTTAAAATTCAGAAAGGAAATCCAGAAACTTTTTACTCTTTTGTCTTCACTGACACCATGGGGCTTGAGAGGGGCGCTGAGAAAGGAATTCATGTAGAAGACATCAAACTTGCCATTAGTGGACATGTCAAAGAAGGTTACACGGTATGATGTTTTTCATCCAGATGTTTGTACACAGTCTGTGATACAGAAACTGTATCGTGCAAAAAGGTTCAATTGATTTTGCTTTTTCCCCCAGTTCAAACCCACAGCTCTCTTGCGTGAATCAGATTCTTACTACAACAGTTCTCCTACTTTAGATGACAAAGTCCACATACTGGTTGTTGTTATTCCAGCTGACACAGTGAGCATAATCAATGATGAAACATGGAGGAAGATGAGAGAAGTCAGACTACATGCTCGTGACAAAGGTGAGAGCAGAAAGTAGAATAGTAGAAAAACATGAGATACAATGATTGCATTGCTTTCTGTATTGGCAGGGATCCCACAAATAGCTGTTATCACTAAAATTGATGAAGCCTGTCCTGAAGTCAAAAGAGACATAAAGAACGCCTACAGGAGCAAGCACTTGAATCAGCTGGTATGTTCCGGGACTTTCATAAGTTTCACGAGTTTGTAGACAGTTTACACATGGATGTCACATCTCTAATTCAGCTGTACATTTCAGTATATTTGAACAGAAACCTCAGCTATAATGAGTACAAATATTTGAATAAGTAATTTATAATTATATCACTAGTGCAACAATACAGTTTCAGTTTTTTAAATGTAATATTGTTTAAACTTAGATGGACACAGTGAACAGGGACCTGGGTATTCCACTGAACTGCATCTTCCTCGTGAAGAACTACCACAAAGAAACTGATACGAATAACGATGTGGATTCACTGATACTGAGTGTACTGAAAAAGACCATTGACTATGGAGAGGACTACCTGAATGACATACAATCCTGACCTGTAATCAATGTGTGAGGGAGCTAGAAAATGAAAATGTTCAGTTACTCTTCAAGTGATTTTGCTCATGTTTCATTTGCCATCGTTACAGTCACAGTCACACAAAAAGGGTGTGAAAAGAAACATCCTTTCTTTTGCAAATTAAATCCAAATAAATATATATATATTATATATTCAAAATGGTAACTGCATGAAGAATGACACATATATGCTTGTAAACTGTTATCTGCCGTGTAACTCAAATAAATTATTTTAACCCTTGATGTAAGACTCTCCACTGTGAATCAGTGATTTCTTGTTTAAAGAACTGTAATTTAAGTTGGATAAGTGGTAGAGGATCGATGAATAGATATTTAATTACTTAGGTTTTCAACCCATATAAACATCCAGTTAGATATATAAGTCCAAATCAGGATATGTGCTTAGTCCCCCCCCTTGACTATGCATTTGAGAGCTTAATCAGATGGTACAGATCATCTGTCCTCTAGTCACAGTCGGACTACTATTCATGAAACTAGTAAGTTTTCCTACTCAGCTTTTTGTTTAATTATTTCCATTTACAGTAAACTCAGCCACACTGATACTTTGTTACTACTGTCAATGTGAGAGTAAGAACATTGTAGGAATAAACAGTATATAAGTATTGCTCGCTGCTGTTTAAAAGTTTGAGAGGAAAGAGTAGATATAAAAACAAACATCAAAGATGGGCTCAGTCTACGTATACACTTGATATCAGCAGAGGTGGGACCAAGTCATTGTTTTGCAAGTCTCAAGTAAGTCTCAAGTCTTTATCCTCAAGTCTCAAGTCAAGTCTCAAGTAATGTCAGGCAAGTCAGAGTCGAGTCTCAAGTCACTGGTGTAAAAGTCCGAGTCAAGTCACAAGTCTGAAACTTTGAATTTCAAGTCTTTTCGAGTCTTTAAAAAAAAAAATGAAAAAATAATGTTGCAGTTATGCTAAATGTAAATATTAGACCATGTAATTTTTAAATCTGTGTTTTTCTCAACACATGACAAAATAGTGAACTTAGAAAATATACACAAATTGTGAAATTGCACCTCTTTAAAATGCAGCTCAATTAAACCTAGCTCCAAGAATAATTTTCACCGACAGTTCTGAGATACGCTGCATGTTATTCTTGGATGCGGTTGTAGGACCAGCTTTAAAATCGCATGACAAAAATATCATACACATTAAAAAAAACTGTATCACCAACGTAGCCTGGAAAACATTTGCTAGTTAGATGAAGTCAGCTATCTCATCGTAGCATATTTATATGCATATTTATAATTATACGCTTCTTGGAGTGAGTGCACACACTCATGAAGTTTAGTAACTTCAGGTCACTGCAACAAGCCCAGGTACAGTTTACCGACGGATGGGTGCAGGACCTTGAAATGCACCGTGTAGAAAGTAAAGACCATCGTACGTATCATAAGTTTACCAGTCTCACAAATCGTCGTCATAAATACACATTCATTAACCGTTTATTAATATAACCTTTGAGCTCAACGGTAATTAATTAGCAGTGGAAATAATTTCTGGTAGCATCACAGAAATGTAGCAGTGACAATAATATATGCTGTAATCGTACTGGACAATTAGTGATACAAAAAACCTGTTTTATCCTGTGAATAAAAGTATATGTTTTTGTCAATGTACCATAATAACAGAAGCGAAACACAATATTGTGTCAGGACAATTCACTATTTATGCACAATAAACAAAGGAGCATAGCGCGACAATTTCTGTTCAGCGCCAGACTTGCTTGTAACCTATATCACCAATTATGTTAAGAAAAATGACGCATTAACTACTAAAAAACACTGACCTTCGTGTAAATGCTTGGAGCAGACTAACCTGTGAGCTGGAGGGTTCTGGGACGTTATAATTGGTCTTTGAATGGCTGCAATCCAGGCCATCCGTCGCCTCTTTGTTACTTCGGAAACATGGCTCGAACAATTTCTCTTCAACGACGTAATCCGATAACAACCGATCTCTTTACCCGTCGGCTTCCCGTGGCTGTCATGCGACCGGCTATTGCAGTTAATAATACAACGGCTTCTTGACATTTTTGTGTTTCTTTTTATCGCTGTATAACTGATTTTAATTGAAAGCCTGCGTGCGCTAGTACCGCTTGACCGCTTGCCACGAGTTCCCAGAATCCTTTGCGGTTCTACCCGTGAATGACGTCACATTTTCAATCTCTATATAATATGCATGTTAAATTTTATATTTGGGGTAAAATATCAAGTCTTTTCAAGTAAACCGGTTCAAGTCCAATTCAAGTCCCAAGTCATTGGTGTAAAAGTCCAAGTCAAGTCACAAGTCTTAGAACATTTTTTCAAGTCAAGTCTAAAGTCATAAAATTAATGACTCGAGTCTGACTCGAGTCCAAGTCATGTGACTCGAGTCCACACCTCTGGATATCAGGTCAGCAATTACAGTGTCTGTGTCCTGGTTTAAGATCATATCTGTAAAATAGTTTTTAGCCAACATGAGGAAGTTAAATAAAGTTGTGCCTATGACTTTATTACTGATGCTCATCAGGGAAAGACAAAGTGAGCTGTGTGGGAGGCTTGGTTAGGATCCAAATACTGGGCTTTGACACAGAATAATTAATGAAAGGCAGCAGCTTTATTGTTGGAAAATACATGCTAACACTAAGTACATGAACACTAAAAAGGAAACAAACATGAAATGAGAACTAAGAATCTTGCGCTAAACCATGAATGGCTAGGCGAGACATAACATGACGTGGCTATAAAACAAGGCGCTTACACAGCAACTGCGGAAGAAGTGACAACAAGCAGGAAGACACAGGGCTTTAGTACACAGAGAGAGAACGAGTGAAATGAGGCACAGGAGGAGAACACAGCTGGGAGTAATCAAACATGATGAGACCAAGGGGAAGCAAAACTCAATACATTAGTAATGTGTCGGTCGTGAACGAAATGGCTCTTAGAGCCGGATCTTTGAAGTGAATAACGCGAGCTGTGGGTCTTTTTCTCTTTCTCTCACCCTCTCTCTCGCACTTTTGCCGCTTCACTCCACACCGAGCCTTGTGCTTTGCGCTGGGCAGAGGGGGGAGGGGCAGTAGTTACACTGGCAGTAGCACAGGAACAGAGCGGGAGGGAGGGAGAGAGAGAAAGGGAGCCAGGGACAACAAGGTCACATTAGAAAGGTATAGTAATCATCCACAACTATTTTCATTTGCAGATGATAAAGGATTCAAAAAGTTTATTCATGCAGCCCATATTGGTGGGGCAGCTGTAGCTCAGGTGGTAGAGCAGGTCACCTACTGATCGTTGGGGGTTCAATTCCTGGCTTCCCCTAGTCTGCATGCCAAATATCCTTGGGCAAGATACTAACCCCAAATTGCTCTCCGATGCATCCATCGGAGTATGAATGTGTGTGAATGTTAGCTAAAAGAAGCACTTAGATAAATGTGCTTGTGTGAATGCACAAGTTGTACAAAGCGCTTTGAGTGCTCAGAAGAGTAGAAAAGCGCTATATAAGAACCAGTCCATTTACCATTATTACAGAGAACGGCATGTTCTTTTTGTTTTCATATTTTAATTTATATTTAATTGTGTTGGGATTTTGCGTTGGTTCATATGGAACCCAAAGGGAAGAAATGCTTCACCATATTTTCTAGTCTTTGGCTTAAAATGAAGTTGGTTTGGAAACATATTCAGCTATGCTTCATCACCTGCTTTGCGTTTGTGTGGGCACCCATGCTAGCAGTGTCCAAGCCTTGTTTTTTTTTTTTATTTTATCCTTTTCAGCCCCCCCTCCCCCCCAGGGGGCGGGCCCCACACTTTGGGAAGGTCTGGCCTAACATATGAAACAGGAAATTACCGCCATGTAATCCATATATTTCAGCATAGTAACTGTATATCTTCTGAATATCACCTATTGAACGGTAACTGTAACGGATACATTTACTCATATTTTGTATTTAACACTGCCTGTTGATGAGATCTTGTGCCGCTCCTAAAACACCGGCCTCCAACTCCTAAAGAGACACGGTATCACTAAATTTAGCAAATATTAGCTTCAGGCTAGCTTGCTACGACAAATAGGCTAATACCAGTATTTTACCATAACTTCACCAGATGTAGTTAAAAAAACTAAACTAATGTCCAGTTCAGTGGGACAGCAAAGAAAGATAACAAAAAATGATTACTTACCCGCGGTTTAGAGGGTCAAGCTGAAATTGAAGCAGCCATTGAAAGACGGGAAGAAAGAAGGATGGCAGCTTGGTCAGCACTAGTGGCCTCTATAATGTCTGCAAATACATACGGGTCGGAATCCCCCCCCCAGCGCGCCCAGACGGCAAAACGGTGCCAGCAGAGTGAAACCGAAAAACGGTTTGAAACCGAAAAATTGATTGAAACCGAAAAAAATTGGAATGAATCTGAAAAAAAAAAATTATAAGTGAAAACAAAAAAATTTGTTTCAATTAATTGTTTTTCACTATCATTTTTTTTTCCAGTTTCAATATAAGATTTTTCAGTACATTTATTTCAGTTACTATATTTTTTTTCGGTTTCATTTCAAGGTGGCATCGTTCTGATCCCATAAATGACCGGTTCTCTAAAAAGATCTGGAAATCCCATCACTACAATAAATTGACAGGACACGGACTTTCAAAGTAAAACAGGAAACATGACAGAATTCACAAAGATGCAGAATTGACATTGAGACACATAGCGTGTCCATATTCATGGGCTGCATCCTCCTGAGGCCGCATTTGTAGACCGATTACGTCACAGCGACGCGCCGAAGGCTGTCCAAATTCGTAGACTCCTCCGAATGCAGCCGACAAATGCGTCCTCCTTTTCCCCAAATTTGAAGGATGGGTCGGGTGTGTCCTTCGTGGCTTACCATATCCCAAACTCCAGTTTCCAACAATGGCGGCCGCTACTAAGTTTTAAAATTACTCTTACTAATCTTTCTGGGTCACAAAATAAACTTTTAACATATTTTCAGGCGAGAAAGTAGCTGTGTAAACATCAAATATCTGCTCGGTTTATCAAGATATCGCATATTTGCAAAAGTGTTTCGACGTTTTCGGAGACGTCTGCTACCCACCAGCTCAATAGCTAGTCGGGAGCTTGAGGGTCACTGAAGCCGCCGAGAACGGCACAACTCCCGGTACATTATTTTCAGATCACCGCGGACCTTCGCTACTCAGGTTAAAACGTAATATATAAGTCACTTAGATAACCTAAAAATGTTATTGTTGGGCTTTTTTCAGTGTTTTATTTGTTCGTGAGTCAATCGGTTTGGCTGAGATTAAAGTTATTAGATTAGATAAAAGAAAACTTTATTAATCCCCCTGGTGGGTTCCTCCTTGGTTTTTACACAGCTGAATAAACATCAAACAGAAAACTGATTAAACAGAAGTATGAGACGGTCGAGAATTTACGCCAGTGTCCTGTTATATTTTAGATAGCAAGGAGCAGACGGCCGAGTTTATTAAACTCCACCGAGATAGCGGTGACGCTAATCAGAAGGCTAGACCGTCCAATTTCCCCAGCCGTCTACTTCCGGCCTACTACCCGGCAAACGTAGACCACGAAGGCTGGGTCCTCAGGAGGATGCCCCATGAATTTGGACACAACCACAGGCTGAATGAATATGACACATGGAACACAGGGAAGATACAGTGACTTTAACTAAAAGCAGGAACAACAAATATAACATGAACAGAAAATCATCAAGAGAACTCAAAACTATGAATAGCAATAATCAAGGAATATAAATTAAACACAAACACAAAACAATGGGTTGCTGACCCAGTGCCGTGACACAAAGAGAGATGAGGGATACTTCCCAGAGTCTGACCTGTGTTGATCCAGCTGCTCCGTGGTTACCATGGTTACAGCATAAGGTTGTGTGAATTAAACAACTGGCACTGCAGTAACTTACCGGCAATATAATTGTTTACATTTTCATTACAAAAAAACTCTCTTACTTGGTTACCTCAAGTTAACTTAGACAACTTATACTTTAGGGGTATCACAGATAACGCCCACGTGATCTCTGAAATCTGGCCTCGTGTGGACTTTCCGAGAACACCACTATACTAAAATAAATAGGCTATTACCAATATACACATGCTATATTATAAACTATGATAGAAATCTAGAGGTGCTATTAATGTTGGGGATTTTTCTATGACATATATATACATATATACCACATACTGTAATCATATGTACTATGTAATCATATATACTGGTATACACAACATACACCTACACCGGAGTGTTTTATATATTGGAATCTTTGTGTTAAGCATTTAACCTACATGTTCAAATCACAAGACCCATATATTTAGGCCAGATATTATCTACAATTATATTAATAAAGTCTGTGCCACTTGTTGTATGAGCACCTGCTGATCCATACTGTTTGAAATATAGTAATTAGGATCAATAAGTAACCTTTGATTGTGTTATGGCCTGTGGTGACAAGTCCAAACATAGGGTTAAATAAACTTGGCCCTGCTGAGGATGCGCCTGGGGCTCTGTCCATCTTCACTAGTGATGTGTCATGTGCAAATGTGCTTTGCAGTGAATCAGAAGAGCCAGCTGTACTGTTTACTGTTCATAGGCCACTGTTTAATAAATCCTGTTTTAAGAATTCTACTCCTATTCCAGAGGATTTCTTTGAGTGATTTGATTTTAATAGCTTATCATATTGGTTTCAAAATTTGCAACCCGACATTAACATTTTTAGTTATAAAGAGACACCTTCCCGCCTTTAGTCCTATTCATAAACAATATAAATTGCCTTCTAACATCCAGAAGTCTGCATGTGTAACAAGCCACTAGTATGTGTCAAGTTAAAAGACTTAATTTCTAGAAGAATTTAAAGACTTCACTATTTTCTTCAGCTTGCTTTTTATTACCAACATGTAGTTAGTACAAAAAAAAAACATGAGCTTCGTTTGGAAAAATATAAAATCTGTTTGGGGTAAGCAGATTTGTTTTTATGATGATTTGATTTTATAATGGAAAAGATACCATCATGTACTTTGGATGTGAACATGGACATAAGGAAATAAATTACATATAAAGTAATAGTGAATAGGAAAAAGTGTTGCTAACATGTTGCTACATTGTCATATTTTAATTGCAGGTATTCCACCTCCCCCTTCACCTCCCTGTAAGAAATTAAAAATATGAAACAAAATTGTTCAAATGTTAAGATTAAACCAACACATAATAATGTATAATGAATTTGAATCCATTTCCTTCTGTTGGGATTCACACAATTAACATGTTTGCTTTACAGTTTTCGAGGTAAAAGAAATGAACATACCATGGATGTTAGTGTTACGGACGTGTTTCCTTCTTTGAGTTATAGAACTTTGAAAGTGAAAGTGAAGTGAAATTTATTTGGGTCAACAACAACAACACAGATTATCATTTTACATATAAGTACTCAATCATACAGTAACCAAAAAAGGAATAGGCTGAAGCCTTGTGGATTATAATTGTCAGGGTCCTGGGTCTCCTGACCCAGCGTTTTTAGTTCTTTGTGATTTTTGTATTATTGTACTTGTGTGTGATTTATTCTAGGGTTTCTAGTTTTGATCCCTTGCCCTTCATGTCTCTCTGTGTCCCCTCTGTTCTGTGTAAGTCTGTGTCTGCAGGTTTGAGTTTCCCTCTGTGTCTTTTGGTTCATCGAGTCCTCTGCCTTACTGGTTATGTCTCTGTGTTTCTTAGTTGCTGTCTCTACCATGTCAAGTTCGCGTCTCTGTGTCATACTTCCTGCTTTACTTTGAAGGTCCGTGTCTTATTTGAATGTGTTCAGTTTACGCTTCCTTGTCTCGTCAGTTCTTATTTCCCCCGGCTGTGCTCTCCTTCTGTGTCTCATTCCCCTCGTTACTTCCCAGTGTATTTAAACCCTGTGTTTCTCTGAGTCAGTGTCGCGTCGTACCCTCAACAAGCTGTGTGTTTTGGCTCTGTGTTTCCAGTGTTTTGTCTCCAGCTCCAGTTTAGTATTTCTGCTACAGTGTTTTAGTCCACCAGCGTTTTTGTTTGTTTTTTGGTGAGTTTAGTTTAGTAAGAGGTTTTTCCCAGCAATAAAGCTCCGCTTTAAGTTGTACTTCTGTGTCTGAGTCCTGCATTTTGGATCCACCACTCCTGCTTGCCTGCCTGCCACACAGCCAACCATGACAGAACGACGCGACCATCAAATGGATCCAGCGGACTCACGGTTTCTGTATCTCGCACAGTTGTGGGATTACTGCCGGGGCGTAATCCACGCTGAGGACACTCCCAAGAGACTCATCCAGGTAGTCTTTTTTGACAACTTTTTGTCTTCCACCCTCTGCACAGCTGGTTTTTTGTACATTAAAAGATTAAAACAACTAATAACAGCTCTGAGAGCCAGGATTTGCTTCGAACTGTTTGGCATGGGCGGTCCAGGCAAGGAAGGGTCAGCTGCCCTCCTGGAAGCCCTCACCGCCTGGTATTCTCAGCATCAGCGTTTTTTCCCATCAATATTTATCACTAAATTATTCGATCCTCCCTTAAGAAACAGACTGCATCCTTGCTACCTTCACCCCACCACACCAGTGTCACCTGTGTCTCCAGTAGCTCAGCTCCCAGTGTCACCTGTGTCTCCAGTAGCTCAGCTCCCACTCTCACCTGTGTCTCCAGTAGCTCAGCTCCCACTCTCACCTGTGTCTCCAGAAGCTCAGCTTCCACTCTCACCTGTGTCTCCAGTCGCTCAGCTTCCACTCTCACCTGTGTCTCCAGTAGCTCAGCTCCCACTCTCACCTGTGTCTCCAATAGCTCAGCTCCCACTCTCTGCTCAGTCTCCTGTGTCGCCAGTTTTGCTCATTCACTCTATGCAGGGAGGTAACTTAATTTCTACTCAGGGTACTCTTCATGGTTTAGCCGCCGTTGGCACAGTTTGCCACTCCAGGGCTTCCCCAGAGGCTAGGTCTCAGTCCCCAGCTGATTCTGGACCCCTGAAGTTTAAGCAGCCCCCTAAGAACTGCACCATGTTAGCATTGGCTGGGCAGAGTCAGTGCTCGTTGCAGCGCCAGTTGTCCTCATGTCAGCCAAAGGACTTCATGCCTGTTGGCTTTGTTTTGGCCTCTGCTGGAGGGTCCGAGGGACCGCTCCGGCCTTTGTCTCCTGTCTCCGCTGGAGGGTCCGAAGAACCGCCCGGCCTTTGTCTCCTGTCTCCGCTGGAGGGTCCGAGGGACCGCTCCGGCCTTTGTCTCCTGTCGTCGCTGGAGGGTCCGAGGGATCCGTCCAGCCGGCAGAGCCACCACCTCCGGCTTCCACGCCTCCGCCTGCAGCGCCTCAGTCTCCGGCTTCCACGCCTTCGCCTTCAGCAGCCTCCGAGTCATCACCCACGCCAGCTGCAGCCTCTTTATCCACGCCAGCTGCAGCCTCTTCATCCTCGCCAGCTGCAGCCTCTTCATCCTCGCCAGCTGCAGCCTCTGCTTCTGTCTCGCCAGCTGCAGCCTCTGCTTCTGCCTCGCCAGCTGCAGCCTCTGCTTCTGCCTCGCCAGCTGCAGCCTCTGCCTCCGTGTCTTCGCCTTCAGCGTCGCCTGATCCAGCCTCATCTGGATCTGCGGTTTATCGGCCACCTTCCAGGCTACTGGTCGGGCGTCATCGCCGTCGTGGGCGGCCCCCTGAACTGTTTCCACGTCGCCGCCGCTGCCGCCCGAACGGCCGGCCGCCTGAACTGTTTCCACGTCGCCGCCGTTGCCGTCCGCACGGCCAGCCCCCTGAACTGTTCTTTTTTGGACTCATGTTTTGTTTTGGGGCTTTCTTGTGCTTCGGTGTTTTGTTTCGCCAACCATGACAATAATTATCCTATCCTTTACCCCATAGGAATAATCAAATCCTTAACCAAATAAGTTATATAACAGGTTGAAAAGAAATCAATGATAAATCAACAAATTAAATCAACACAAAGTAATTCATCAAGCCAAATTTCCGTAACGTTGAATGATACAAATGTTTAAATTCTTCCTGAAAGATGACAAAGAAAAACACAAACTGACACACATCTATACTTAACATTGGTTCTCACTTTAGGTATTTCAAACTTATAAGACCCCCTCCAATCATATTTTCCATCTCTTAACTTTGATGTGACTTATATTATTGACTCGTGCTTGTTATTTGATGTCAGTGTCATAGCAGATTATAAAATGTGTAAATCTATCAGTAGAAAGATTTAAACCTTACCAATGTGCAGCTGTCTTATTGGCAATAAATCAGTGTTGATCATGCACTGAGTGCTAAACTAAATGTATGAAATTATGAATTTACAAGATTAATCGTTTTCTGCTACCACTTCTCACTTGCCTCTTGCTGTTATACTTCTTATAATCTTTATAGATCACCATCACGTTTTCCTCTTCCTCTTTCCTCTTTGTCTCTGACGGTCCGGCCAGTGAGTTATGTGACATGTCAAATGAGCCTTTTATGTAACTGAGGCAAACGCTAGGGTGTTTGGCTGGGATGAACTTACAATGGCCCCACTGTGTGTGTGTATGTGATACAGCATAAGGCCCATTTGTGGTGTTATTCTAAATGCATATAACTAAGTGAGAAAGTGATGTTACAATTACTAAAGTGATCGATAAATAAAAGAAATCTGCCAGGACACCTGGTCATTCTGAGCAAGAAACCCTTTCTACCTAGACTGTTTCTGTTGCCAAAGAAATGGTTTTTAGAAAGACTGAAACTTCCCCTACCGCTTCCCCAGAGGCAGAGCTGCCAAACTCAGCTGATTCTGCACCCCTGGAGGTATCTGCACAGCCTGTTTCACCTGGGAGCTCAGCCGGCCGTCTCAGCTCCCTGTCTCTGCTGAGAGTGCAGGCGAGCCAACCCAGCCACCTCCATTCTCTGCTTGAAGCTCCAGTGAGTTTACTCAGCCAGCAGCGGACTTTTTTTTTTTTTTTTTTTTTGGCTGTTGCTGCCTGAACAGAGCAAATGGTCTGCACAGTTCCAGCCAACTCCACCTCAACCAGAGGTCTCGCAGGTACTGGTCCTGCTTCTGTTCCTGCTGGGGGCTCTGGAGAGCTGTGCTAGTCGTTTGTTGCCGCTGGAGACACTAGAGAGCCGCTCCAGCCATCTGTCTCTGTTGGGGTCACGGAATACTCACTACAGCTGTCCATGGCTTCCACGCCGCCATCAGTGCTGGCTGGGGGCTCTGATGAACCTGCCAAGTTTTCTTCTGTTCTCAGGAGGCTCAGGAGGGTCCATCCAGCCATCAGTGCCACCATCAGCGTCAGCTCAATCGCCAGCTTAACAGCCTTATCCACCTACAGCAGCCATGTCGTCACCCGTTCAGGTGCCAGGGGCTGCTCTGCCACCATCTGGTCCTGCTTTGTCTGGCTCTGCGTCATCTTGTCCTACGCCATTTCCCACACGGTTGACCTCTGGACCTGTCTTCTTGTTGCCACTGCTTTCCGCACGGCAGGCCTCCGAAACGGTTTCAGTCTGAGTTGTTGCCTGCACTTGGATCCTCTTTTTCCTTTTTTTCACACGGCTCTTCTCACTTGCCGTGACAGTTGTTGTGTCCTTGGGCAAGACACTTAACCTACTGCCTACTGGTGATGGCCAGAGGGGCCGATGGCCGATATGGCAGCCTCGCTTCTGTCAGTCTGCCCCAGGGCAGCTGTGGCTACAACTGTAGCTTGCCTCCACCAGTGTCTGAATGTTAGCGTGAATGAATAGTGGAATTGTAAAGCACTTTGGGTGCCTAGAAAAGCGCTATATAAATGCAGTCCATTATTACATCACTGGTACTTTCCGGGCACTCAGCCACCGGATTTTCTTTGCCCACACCACTGCTGCTTCGCTTTGCACATGGCTGGCCCCTGAACTGTGTAATTGCCACTGCTGGCTTCGCGGTCGGCCTCCAGAACTGTGTGCTGAACTTAACACAACCAAGGCTGGAGAGCAATACTGGAAGATTATATGGTTGAATGGTGCAACCCATTAGGCAATGCTCAGTGGATCTAAAAGGGACCACAGCAACTTCCCTGAACAGGATCCAATAACTATCACCAGCATCAGGCCCTGGCCTAAATTTCGTTCTTTTAATTCTTTTGGCGGAAAAGAAAGCCTGGGCTCAGGGTGGTCAAAGCTCAAAAAATGATCTTTATTTTACATTCCCGGGAACAGAGAGCTGTTAGAATCAGAATCAGCATACTTTATTGATCCCTGGGGGAAATTATTTTTTGTTACAGTGCTCCATTATAAACCAACATTAAGACTAGACAGACAATACACTAACTAAGAATAGTACAATATATACATATATATATACATACATACATACATACATACATACATAAGTCACTCATAAATAAATAGCTGTGTAGTTATAGCAGCAAACAGTGTGTTAAGTGGATGCGTTGTACAGGGAGATGGCCACAGGCGCTATCATGCACCCACAGTTCTGAAAAAAAATCACAAGCTGCATGTTGTATTTAATATATATATATTCTTAGTGCTTATTTACTGATTATATTGTTTTGTGTAGGCCTTTATAAACCAGACCCAGATGAGACAAGAACTAGGTTAAGGATGACAAGTTGCCCCTTAGACAGGGGAAGTAGAGAAAAGGGGAAGTTAGTGCAAAGCTGCACTGGAAATCTGACACTGTGGAGGTAAACACAGGGGGTGGGCTCTCGGGCAAGAATTCCCCGGGGACCCAGAGGGGCTTACCGAGGACAAGTTCAGCTGGGGAAACCCTGAGGTCTTCTTTAACCACGCAGCGCAACCCTAGTAAAACCCATGGAAGGCGGTCAACCCAGTTGCCAACTGTGAGAGAAGCACGGAACGCGGCCTTAAGCGACCGGTGGAAACGTTCGCACATCCCGTTGGCCTGCGGGTGGTACGCAGTGGTTCGGTGGACCTTGACCCCCAGGACGTCAGCCATGGCAGACCAAAGCTTGGAAACGAACTGGGGGCCCCTGTCTGAGGTGATGTCGACGGGGGGACTGAAACGCGAAACCCGCGTTGACAAAAATGCCCTGGCCACTGCTGCTGCTGTAGTGGACGCCAGAGGCACTGCCTCGGGCCAGCGGGTTGTGTGGTCCACTACAGTCAAAAGGTGCGTGAAACCTTGTGACTGCGGCAGAGGACCAACCAGATCCACATGCACATGATTAAAACGCCTCCCTGGAACGCGGAAGGGTTCGAGAGGCGCCTGTGTGTGCCTATGGATCTTAGCACGTTGGCATGGGATGCACGCGGCAGCCCAGTCTTTCACCGATTTACGAAGGCCCGGCCAAACAAACCTAGAGCTGACCAGCTTGACCGAGGCCCGGACGCCTGGATGAGAGAGGGCGTGTATGGAGTCAAAATCGCGACGACGCCACGAAAGGGGAACTACAGGGCGTGGACGGCTGGTGGAAACATCAGAAAGTAGGCTAGGCCCGCCGTTCCACACGGGTCTGTCCTCCAGTACAAGGCCCGTTTGCGCAGACCGAAGGGCAAGGACGTCCGGGTCGGCCTGTTGGTCAGCGGCCATAGCCTCAAAGTCTATGCCAACATAAACGGGAGAAACCAGCACGCGGGATAGACAGTCAGCCACGCAGTTGGACTTACCAGCCACGTGCTGAATGTCAGTTGTGAACTCGGAAATGGCTGCCAACTGGCGCCCGCTCCACGGATCAGACCTTGGACATCGCGAATGTCAAGGGTTTATGATCAACGTACGCGGTGAAGCTCCGACCCTTGAGAAAAAAACGAACATACAGATTCTTTTTGGTGATTTGTTACAGAGCTGTTGGGGCATGAGAGCGCCTAGCAGCTCCCTATTCCCGGGAATGTAAAATAAGGATCCTTTTTTGAGTTAGACCACTTTTAGCCGTGTTTTTCTTCGCCGCCAAAAGAATGCAAAGAACTGAATTTAACAATGTGTATATATAGTTCTGCTACGTCACATATAGTTTCGATCAAAACACTATGCTTAGTTTCACTTTCTGTCTGCACCTCCTGTGCTCTGCAAAAGCATGCAGTTTCCTGTCAGCCTGCGACCTAGTTTACACTCAAAGTTGGCTCTCTCTTATTAAAATACATAAAACAATATAATCAGCAAATAAGCACTAAGAATATATATTTAAATCCCAACAACGTCTACTGACCGAAGAAGCTGACTGCATTCCATGAGTGTCTGGCAGTACAAATGAACCAGCTGCTAGTTGATGAGCGATACCCAGAATGGCTAACTAAAGGCCGGAACAGTCCTGATCGTTAAGGACCCCAGAAGGGACCGGTCCCATCCAACTACCAGCCAACAACCTTCCTCAGTACCATATGGAAGGTCCTGTCAAGCATCATAGTAGACTTATGTCATGAACATGGAACAGAAAGGAAATGGTAGAAACACCAGAGGGGCAAAACACCAGCTACTGGTAGATAGAGCAGTTACCTGAAACTGCAAGACCAGACTGACCAACCTGTGCAATGATTGATCACTGAAAAGCCTATGATTCAATGCCTCACACATGGAATGCCTCGAACTATACAAGATCAACAGGACCATACTGTAAGAGCCTTCATCGACTGGGATGTGGTGCAAAGGCCTAAACCATGTCAGCCAAATCATTGACAAGACTGGCTACAGATACCAACTACAAAATGAAAGAAATGTTACCCACCTCTTCTATATGGATGACAGGAGTAAATGTGACATTGATTTACTAATGAACACCACTAAGATGTACAGCAACAACACTGGAATGTCATTCGTACAAGAGAATTGTAGTTGGATGGCAACAAAGCGAGGGAACAGCTGTGCTTAAGAAGTCCTGAGACATGCCCTTTAGGGTGGTGACCAGAACCACACAAGGTCAATGAATTAATCAACTTAGAGCAAGGGGGGGGAAACAAACAAGAACAACAAACAAACGTTAGTGATGCAAATACTAAAATAAACTTTTCTCAGCTTTGAGGATAGCAACTGATTGCTTTATCCTGTCTATATGTCCTCAGAGTAATTTTCACTGTACACATTTTGTTTTTCTGTGAAGCAGGCGACCTAAAGCTCTTGGGGAAAGAAAAGTGGAAGCAGTGTACAGGCTGAAGAAAAAATTTAAAAAGTATTTTTTTTAATGACCATAACAACACAAACAAGCAAAAAGGAAAAAGAAATGAATTTACAGTATTTAATTTTATAAACTTACAGAATTGCCCTCATATAAAGCTGTCAAATTTGAGCACTAAGCAACAAACATTTTTTGACGGAACTTTTAGAATTATTTGTTTGTCAAAGACACATCATACTGTGCTGAAAAGTAAAGCCAATGCCAAAGTGCCAAAAATTGCAGTACCCCCAATGACCTCTTGAGGCTTATTCCAAAAGTGTCAAATTTTACAGCATTAAAGAGTACGTTAAACACCTGATAGAAAAAAAAAAACTCTTGTACTTTGAGGACAATTTCCTCCATTATAACAAATTTAAGGAAGGTGGGATTTTTTTAGTACTCCTAACAGCTAAAACATTAAATTGACTCATATAACTTATTGACGGCAGAGATATTAATTACCTGGAAAAATCTGATTCAACATTTTATTCACTCAGACAAATGGGTGAAATTAATAGGAGGGTGGGGTGATTTTAGTCACAGCAACTACTGTAATAATCTTCACTGCTATAATATCTGAACACACAATGAATTTAATTTTGAGTATCCAGTACTTTGGCTTGTAATGATGATGGCTGAGTTAGGAAGGAGACAATGAGGAAGATAAATCCAGTATGGTTTGAGATATTTATTCATGGGTGGGTCTCCTCTCTCCCATGCTACAAAGTGAAGACACATTAAAGGTGACTGGTTTGTGTCATAGTCCTGGGTCTTCAGCAGGGTTTTACAGTGTATTGTGATTCATTCTTTTTATTTTAAGAGATTTTCATATAGTTTGGTTCTGTATTAGTTCTGTCTTTAAGTCTGTGTTCTCTAGTGCATCTGAGTTTGTTTTTTCTAGTTCCCGGTTTTTTTTTTGTTATATGTTACATTTGTTCTCTTTCGTGTTTCTGTTTTTCCTTTGTCGAGTTCACTTGTGCAATTTACGCCCCAGTGTGTGCTTTTCTTTTGTTGCTAAGCCTTTTTCCAGCAAATAAAAGCTGTGGTTTTTAGCTAAACCTCTGTCTCATGAGTTCTGCATTTGGGTCTGCTCTCTGCACACCACATGCTCTTTTCATGACAGTTTGAAATAAAGAAAAATACAAAATACAAACAAAGTACAATCTCTAGAACAGTATGATGTCTTTTTTGTTTTGTTTTTTTGTTTTTGTTTTTATGTGTGTGTGTTTGTGTGTGGGGGGGTCATACCTACTCAGATCCCTACATTTTTCTTTTCTATGGATTTGGGGGCTAATTCTAAAAAGAGTAACATTCAATAACACAAAAAGTACCACTTTAAAGCACACACACACAGCCATGCTAGGACCAGAAAATGTAGTGTGATGTTGTAACAAAAATCTGAACGAATGTCTTAAGACTTGATAAAAACCAGTAAGTGAAATATGTCACAGTGAAATACAAGACATTATGATCAACATTTTAAATATGTATTTTTTTCCACTTGTCTTCTCATTCAAGGTCTGTTGTGTTTGTTACCGTAATGTTATCAGAGACTGAGAGAAAGAATATTACTAACAGGATGGATATTTGAAACAATGAAGCGCCAGGCTTTCACTGCATCAGACAGTGTGTATGCAGCGTATAGCCCCTTACACAGATACAACATTTTTATGATATGTGGAAGCCAGTATACTGTTATGGTAAATGGCCCCAAAGGACCCCAAAGCGCTTTACACGTTTAGTCATTGTAGCCACAGCCGCCCTGGGGTGCACTGATAGAGGCGAGGCTGCTGGACACTGGCGCCACTGGGCCCTCTGACCACCACCAGTGGGCAACGGGTGAAGTGTCTTGCCCAAGGACACAACGACCGAGACTGTCGGAGCCGGGGCTCAAACTGGCAATCTTCCGATTACAAGACAAACTGCCAACTCTTGAGCCACGATCGCCCCACAATGTTGTGATTGGTTGTCTCTTGGGTATTTACTGATAAGGCAATAGTCTCCGGTCTTCTTTGTGTTGGGTTCACCTCACATGGACACTTGCCTGCAAAACAAGATAACGCACATACACTCTTCTTTTGTCCTTTGTTCCGTCCATTAGATACATTTTCTTTGTTGCCTCTTCTCTAATCTAGTTTCTAATGTGCTCTGTAAGTGTGAGCGGTGTCTTTCCTTTTCCACCTGTATCTTTTTTATGCAGTCTTTCACACCGTGAGACTGCTGTTTTTATCCTTCTGAACAGGGAGCACATCATTCTGTTAGCAGAGCAATATGTAAAGTTCATCTAAGCATCTCCCATTAATTTTCAGTGATTAAGCAAAATTCCCACAGGTCACAGGGGTGTTGGAGCCTATCCCAGTTGTCATAGAGTCGGGATACACCCTGGATAGCTCATCTGTTCTGGCTGTATCCCAAGATATAGAATTAGACTACCTGGGCAAGGGATTTCACTCTCAAAGTGCTTCTTGTTTATTTTGCTTGCTTGTTTGTTTGTTTTGTTTGTGAAGGAAACTGTTTCCAGGGCCTACTCCGTGGATCGGCTTCCTCCGAGGTGTGGACGTCTATCAGCAGAGAATGTACCTTCACCTATCAGCAGAGAATGTCCCTTAGTCTGTAACACAGTCAAATATATTCTGGATATTGTTTTATAGTGACATTATACAGGAAAACTCTGTCATTCAACAAGGTTGAAATACCACAGAGATCACTCCCTCAGCTACATTAGTTTCTTAATCTTTTAGACGCCTGTTGAAGGCCAAATGGTTCGTTTCAGATTTCACTAATGAAAGAACTCTTCGTTTTGTGCCTTGAAAATATGTCGCTGAGATAATCACAATTGTAGCTGAACTGATACACTACACAAAGGATGCTTCTTCACCCATGGGCAGGAAGACACTGCCTTATCTTGGTCTGTACTGGTTTAAACTGATAAATCTGCTGTCTCATGAATTTTACCCTCTATATAAACTGTTGTACTTGTGAATAAAGTTGAGTCACTTTGGGAAGACAATCTAAAGCAGTCTCTGTTTTCTTGTTCTCCCAAGCTGCTCCCGAGCTGCTCGTACTAACACGCTGAATGGCATGCTTGAATATTACTTGAGAATATATTTGACTGTGTTACAGACTAAGGGACATTCTCTGCTGATAGGTGAAGGTACATTCTCTGCTGATAGACGTCCACGCCTCGGAGGAAGCCGATCCACGGAGTAGGCCCTGGAAACAGTTTCCTTCAGTTTGGTAATTTCTTTATTTGGTTATTGTCATTTGTAACCATTTATCTTGCCCAGACGCACTTTACTTAATGTGTCAGTCGAATAAAACTGCCCCTATATCATGTACTGTCAGATGAGTTACTGCTATTTAAACTGAACACTTTTTAAGATAGTTTTACTTTCAATCAACTACGCAAGCTTTAACAAATCATTCAGCTGAGGGGTATAGCTCAGTAACATATCCATGTTGTGGGCTTTTGTAATTACTGGGAAATGATAATAATACAATAATAACAATAATACAAATATATATACAAATTAGAATTTGTATCACTTAATTATATTTGTTCTCTCTTAAAGGGGAAATTAAATCCTACACATGACACATGAATTTAAGAAAAACACAGACAGTGTTACATCTCTGTCAGCTTTTAAGAGCAGGGCTCAGTGATGTAAATTAACCTTTATGTGCGTTTCATTTTCCCTTTAAATCCAGCCAGCAGTTCATTTGACTAATCCTGCTTTTCATATTAGTACTTTGCTTGCTCTCCCAAGTGCCTACCAGGTTTCCCTTCACTTGTCACCCTTTGTCCTCTGACAGGAATTAAAAGCTATATGAAATGGAATTTAATGTACTGTTTATAGACATCAGCAATGTCAATAGATGCATATTTTAGATGGGAAATCTGCCAAAGCTGGAAATTAAGCATGGGACTTGGCTGATTTTGTACCTTTCGGCAGTCTGTCCTCACGAAAGGAAAAACAGGCCTATAAATTCTGGTGTTAGGTAGAGCTCTTTCTGTCTCTCCCTCTTTCTATCCCTCTCTTTGTCTCTCTTTCCCCTCTCTTTACTTCTACAGGCTTGACAGGAGGACAAGAGACTGTTGTCATAGTGAAGTTGGAAGAGTTATCTCCTATTACTGGTAGATGTCCAGAAGGTGCAGAAGATGAAATATGAGCCAGACACAGTACTTACTTAGTACTTAGTTCCTCCTACGCCGAGCGGCGCATCGGGCAGCTAGTGATCTCCATCGATGTCGGTCAGCAGCGACTGCTTCAGCTTCGTCCCAGGCAATGTCGACAGTTCTCAGATCGTCCATAAATGTTCGACGCCATGTGGTCTTTGGTCGGCCTTGCTTTCGCTTGCCAGACACAGACCTAAGGTCAAAAATGGAGGACCAAGTTTAAACCGTAGGCCTTCTCCCAGCTATATTGACCAATCACATTAATAGTGTGTTTTTATGACACATAATAAAAGTGTTTACTCCCTGGGTGTGGTGCTCTTGTGTTCATTCAGTTTGTTGAACGGAGGAAGAGACATAGTGCTGTTATTAATTTGAACCTTCAATCGTTTAATTAATAGAGGAAAATTTATACTTTGAGTTTCTTTATCTTCTCTAATAAAATGAATTCAACAAGACCTGCAGAACATTTAGGTTCAGTGGCTGATATGCAAACTTTATACAAATTATTTAAGCAAATCGTGTTTAAATACTTTTTTCTTTCACTTTCAGTAGTGTAACACTTAAATGCAACTGGCATATAGTTCAGTATCCTAGTTATCTATTTATATAGATACAGACAATATTTTTACTTTACCTGAGGATGAGTCACATCCAACCAAGAAAAGGAGAACAATGAGCAAACACCTGGGACAGTGTTGTGCTCTCAACTTTAGGCCATACAGACTCTGGTAACCCCACCATTTCTCCCCATCACTCTCTGAAAAGATCCCTGCTCATCATCCTTGATGGGGCCATTTAAGAACTGTAAACTAGATTTTCACACAAGAATAATGACCTGATGAGAGCCATATCTAGTCTTGCACCCAAATCTAGCACATTTTTAGATCCCACCCTGTTGCACCCTCTGGCTGTGATGGCTGGTACTGTAGCAGATGTTGTAAATCTGAAAAATGAAGTTCTTGTGGCAAAACAGATGCTGCTCAAAAAATATTCAAAAGAAACAGACCTGTCCACTGTGTGTAAAGTCCTGTAAATTAATGTCTAATTATGCGAAGTTGTACTATCAATGCTATCCCAGACGACCTCCAAAATCGCGGGTAACTAGCTTAACAAAAGGACTATTCTATTACTCTTGTTCTCTTCTGCTTGTTTTCTTTTTTCTTTCTCAACAGGTGATCCAGGTGATCGATAAAAAAAAAAAAAAAAAAAAAAAAGAACTAGCTTTACAGCCAAATACTGCATTAGCGGGCAACATATTGCACAAAAACAAAGTTGCAACTTATACTTCAAGTACATACTGGCGATACAACCATAACAGGAGATGTGGACAATATTTTCTCCAACAGGACACCATAAACTGCGTGCCAATATGTTTCCCTTCTTTTTTCTCACTCGCTTTCTTGACTGAGCGGACTTCCTGTTCAATAAAGTATTTTTTCAAAATAAAGCCGTTTCTAAAGTGCATTGCTTGAAGCAACCACATTATGTGTAAACACATAATGAATAACAACTGACTGAGAATTATATTTTAGTGATACAACATTTTACAACTTTTAGTGATAACCGAACACACACTGTGTGCTGTCAATCTTACATGCTGCACAATAATGTTTAATATTTAGTATTTACTGTTATATTCACATAGATTATCGTGTTGATGTTGTTTATTATATTGCTCTCTTTTTTTTTGCTTGTTTTCTTTTTGTTTCTTTCGCAACAGGTGATCCAGGTGATTGATATATGTATTTGTCTGTTTGTTTTGTTGGTTTGTTTTTTGCTCTTTATCACCGTTCCTCTTTTCCGCTGTTTTTCTTTCCCTACCTCTCTTTCGTTCTCCCTTTTCTTTCCCCCAGTCATGTCTGTCCCGTGTGTAGCAAGTGAAAATAAAATAAAATAAACAATAAAACCAAAGGTGGATCAAATAGACCAATGCGGCAAGGCAGGGATGGTCCATTTGGTAAAGTAAATCCGTTGGGCATCTTTCTTTGCCTTTAGACAGCAATTCCGATGGCAAAAGAACCAAACGGTAGAGGCGGGGAAAAAAATTAGGCCATCCAGTTAAATTTTATGTTGTTTGTTTTAAAGGCCTGGATCGATATTTTATTTTATTTTATTTTATTTATTTATTTTTTTTATTTCTTTATTCTATTTTTCAGATTCATTTTTCAAGACTTGGTCAACTGACTTTTTTTTTTATAACTTGGCCTACCCTTTTTTTTTTTTTAATATTGGCAATAGTGACAAATGTTATTGTTGGGTTTGGATATATTTGATATAGGTAATTGAATTAAGGTAAATGTTTTTAGTTGTTATAATCTGATGAGGAATATTTTATTTTATTTTTTGTTGCTTTATTTTTCAGTTTTCCCCTGAGGGATTGCCACCTTAATGTGGTCAGGGGGTTTGTGTGCCTCACTGACCCCTTAACAGCTAGACCAGCAGAAGCTTAGCCTTCAGTTGGGAAACCCAAGTGGAACAGGTCTTAGGGTAGAGGCCTGACAAAGTGCAATCCAGTTACATAACAAAAACAGTTATCCAGAGCACCCCACCCCTTCCCTGCCTCCGTTACATTTCTGCCTGCCCCCTCATATGCCTGTCTAGAACCAGCCCAAAAAACTAATGTTATTGTACTTGGCCCTAAAAATCTTAGAAATATGGTATCTAATCAGGTAAGTACTCTGGGTGGCATTACTTTGGCCTCCTGTGAGCAATCTTGGAGTCATTTTTGACCTGTATATGTTCTTCAATGAACATATTAAACAAATGTAGGACTGCTTTCTTCCATTTGCACAATATCTCTAAAATCAGAAATATCCTGTCTCAGAGTGATGCTGAAAAACAATTTTTTGTGTTTATTACTTCTAGATTGGACTACTGTAATTCCCTATTCAATTCAATTCAATTCAATTTTATTTATATAGCGCCAAAACACAACAAAAGTCGCCTCAAGGCGCTTCATAGATACAGAGAAAAACCCAACAATCATATGACCCCCTATGAGCAAGCACTTTGGCGACAGTGGGAAGGAAAAACTCACTTTTAACAGGAAGAAACCTCCAGCAGAACCAGGCTCAGGGAGGGGCGGCCATCTGCTGCGACCGGTTGGGGTGAGAGAAGGAAGACAGGATAAAAGACATGCTGTGGAAGAGAGACAGAGGTTAATAACAGATATGATTCAATGCAGAGAGGTCTATTAATACATAGTGAGTGAGAAAGGTGACTGGAAAGGAAAAACTCAATGCATCATGGGAATCCCCCGGCAGCCTAAGTCTATTGCAGCATAACTAAGGGAGGATTCAGGATCACCTGGTCCAGCCCTAACTATATGCTTTAGCAAAAAGGAAAGTTTTAAGCCTAATCTTGAAAGTAGAGATAGTGTCTGTCTCCCGAATCCAAACTGGAAGCTGGTTCCACAGAAGAGGGGCCTGAAAACTGAAGGCTCTCCCTCCCATTCTACTTTTAAATACTCTAGGAACAACAAGTAGGCCTGCAGAGCGAGAGCGAAGTGCTCTAATAGGGTGATATGGTACTACAAGGTCATTAAGATAAGATGGGGCCTGATTATTTAAGACCTTGTATGTGAGGAGCAGGATTTTGAATTCAATTCTGGATTTAACAAGAAGCCAATGAAGGGAAGCCAAAACAGGAGAAATATGCTCTCTCTTTCTAGTCCCTGTCAGGACTCTTGCTGCAGCATTTTGGATTAGCTGAAGGCTTTTCAGTGAGTTTTTTGGACATCCTGATAATAATGAGTTACAGTAGTCCAGCCTGGAAGTAATAAATGCATGAACTAGTTTTTCAGCGTCACTCTGAGACAGGATATTTCTAATTTTAGAGATGTTGCGCAAATGGAAGAAAGCAGTCTTACATATTTGTTTAATATGTGCGCTGAAGGACATGTCCTGGTCAAAAATGACTCCAAGGTTCCTCACAGTGTTACTGGAGGCCAAGGTAATGCCATCCAGAGTAAGAATCTGGTTAGATACCATATTTCTAAGATTTTCAGGGCCGAGTACAATAACCTCAGTTTTATCTGAATTAAGAAGCAGAAAGTTAGCGGCCATCCAGGTCTTTATGTCTTTAAGACATTCCTGCAGTCTAACTAATTGGTGTGTGCTATCTGGCTTCATGGACAGATAGAGCTGGGTGTCATCGGCATAACAGTGAAAATGTATGCTATGTCTTCTAATGATGCTGCCTAAGGGAAGCATGTATAATGTAAACAGAATTGGTCCTAGCACTGAACCCTGTGGAACTCCATAATTAACCTCAGTGTGTGAAGAGGACTCTCCATTTACATGCACAAATTGGAGTCTATTAGATAGATATGATACAAACCACTGCAGTGCAGTACCTGTAATACCTACAGCATGTTCTAATCGCTCTAATAGGATATTATGGTCAACAGTATCGAACGCTGCACTGAGGTCTAGCAGGACAAGCACAGAGATGAGTCCACTGTCAGAGGCCATAAGAAGATCATTTGTAACCTTCACTAAAGCTGTTTCTGTGCTGTGATGAGCTCTGAAACCTGACTGAAACTCTTCAAATAAACCATTCCTCTGCAGATGATCTGTTAGCTGTTTGAAAACTACTCTTTCAAGGATTTTTGATATGAAAGGAAGGTTGGAGATTGGCCTATAATTAGCTAAGACTGCTGGGTCTAGAGATGGCTTTTTGAGTAAAGGTTTAACTACAGCCAGCTTGAAGGCCTGTGGTACATAGCCGATTATTAGAGATAGGTTGATCATATTTAAGATCGAAGAATTAATTAATGGCAGGACTTCTTTGAGAAGTTTTGTAGGAATGGGGTCTAAAAGACACGTTGAAGGTTTGGAGGAAGTAATTATTGAAGTTAACTCAGAAAGATCAATTGGAGAAAAAGAGTCTAACTTAACATCAATGGTACTAAGAGTAGCTGTAGATAATATTACATCTGTGGGATGATTACTGGTAATTTTTTCTCTAATGATAAAAATTTTATTTGTGAAGAAGTTCATGAAGTCATTACTAGTTAACGTTAAAGGGATGGTTGGCTCAAAAGAGCTCTGACTTTTTGTCAGCCTGGCTACAGTGCTGAAGAGAAACCTGGGGTTGTTCTTATTTTCTTCAATCAGTGATGAATAGTAAGATGTTCTGGCTTTGCGGAGGGCTTTCTTATAAAGCAGCAAACTATTTCTCCAGGCTAAATGATGATCCTCTAGATTTGTGACACGCCATTTCCTCTCCAGATTACGAGTCATCTGCTTTAGGCTACGTGTTTGAGAATTATACCACGGAGTCAGGTACTTCTGATTAGAGACCTTAGTTTTCACAGGAGCTACAGTATCCAGAGTCGTACGTAGTGAGGAGGTGAAATTATTAACAAGATAATCGACCTCTGTTGGGGTAGCGTTCAGATAGCTGCTCTGCTCTGTGTTGGTACAGGGCATTGAAGATGATAACAGTGGGTGGATTATATTCTTAAACTTAGTTACAGCGCTTTCAGAAAGACATCTACTTTGATAAAGTCTACTCTCCACTGCTGTGTAATCAATTATTGTAAATGTAAATGTTATCAGGAAATGATCAGACAGGAGAGGGTTTTCAGGAAACACTGTTAAATGTTCAGTTTCGATGCCATATGTTAAAACAAGATCTAGAGTGTGATTAAAGTGGTGGGTGGGTTCTTTTACATTTTGAGAGAAACCAATTGAGTCTAATAACAGATTAAATGCCATGTTGAGGCTGTCATTTTTAGCATCTACATGGATGTTAAAATCACCCACAATAATTATTTTATCTGAGCTCAGAACTAAATTAGATATAAAGTCTGAGAAATCAGACAGAAACTCTGTGTAAGGCCCAGGTGGACGATAGATGATAACAAGTAAGACTGGTTTCTGAGTTTCACAGCTGGGGTGGAGAATGTTAAGCATCAGGCTTTCAAATGAATTAAAAGTCTGTCTTGGTCTTTCATTAATTAACAGGCTGGTGTGAAAAATTGCTGCCACACCTCCCCCTCGGCCTGTGCTTCGAGGTTTCTGGTAGTTAGAATGACTCAGGGGTGTTGATTCATTTAAACTAACATAATCATCCTGCTGCAACCAGGTTTCTGTAAGGCAGAGTAAATCAATTTGTTGATCAATTATTAAGTCATGTACTAACAGAGACTTGGAGGAGAGAGACCTAATATTTAATAATCCACATTTCACTGTTTTACTCTTTGGTTCAGATGTGGATACTTTATTGTTCTTTCTTTGTAATTGTTTATGTTTAAGTTGTTTGTTGCTGGTTTTTAGTTTGCTTTTTGTCTGTTTGGGAGCTGACACAGTCTCTATGGAGATGGGTTTTTGGGGGGGTAGCAGGAGGAGAGAAGCTGCAGAGAGGCGTGTAAGACTGCAACTCTGCTTCCTGGTCCCAACTCTGGATAGTCATATTTTGGGGGGTTTAATAAATTTGTCCATATTTCTAGAAATGAGAGCTGCTCCATCCAAAGTGGGATGGATGCCGTCTCTCCTAACAAGACCAGGTTTCCTCCAGAAGGTTTGCCAATTATCTATGAAGCCCACATCGTTTCTATTATCCCTATTATCAGGATGTCCTAAAAACTCTCTGAAAAGGGAGAAAGACACAATCTGTACTTTTAAAAGGAGGCTTTCCTGTTTGCTAAAGCATATATTTAGGGCTGGACCAGGTGACCCTGAATCCTCCCGTAGTTATGTTGCAATAACTGTAGGCTGCTGAGGAATTCCCATGATGCAATGAGTATTTTCACTTCAGTCAATTTACCATTCACTATGTGTCAGAAAAAATACTGTGAATTAATGTAATTTTCAATTTTAGATTTGAAGGAAATGTCTGTAAATACTGCAGATGATTTACTGTCAATCTACAGAATTTTCTGTTTTACCACAGAAAAGTCTGTGAACCTCTGTAAAAAACACAAAATCTCCTGGCAAAAAACTACCAGGACATTTTCTGACATTTTTATGGAAGTTATTTTTACAGTTTATAGTGCTCGCTCATTCCTAGGTTAAACTCTTTTCCCAGTCTGGCGATTTGAGGAGACAGATGATGCAATTGGTCCAGCAATTTTTGGTTTGGCCTGGGATAGGTTGGTTGCTCTTGAAGCTTGTTTTTCACAGTCAGAGTAGGGTGGAAGTGAAGCTGTGGAAAATGTGTTCAAATCTGGCCCTGGATATAAGTCTGATGATGTTGACCTTGCTGGTCTGTCATTTTGCTCTGGCCTTTTTTGTCAATGTGGTCTAGACTAGTGTGGACAAGAGAGGAGGGAATTCATCAAAGTGACCCAAATAAAACTGAAAGCATGCTTATATAAAAAAACTTGGTCTAGATCAGTGGAGGAAACGGAAGAGAACCACTTTTTTATAGCACAATGGATATTCAGGTATGCTAATGTGTCAATATTGTAGGAAAAACAATGATTAAATACAACTGCCCTACATAAAACAATATAATATAAGAACAAAGAATATATATTTTACCTTAACACCATATAGTCCAATATATAGTCCATGTAGCACCACCTACCTGCTTTATTCACAGGTAGTCGGTGCAAAAAATATGACCTTCATTTGGAAACTCATAAAAATCTATTAGGGATAGCCTGACCTGTAATCAATGTGTGAAGAGGATAGAAAATGAAAATATAAGTAGCTTCGGGTAGCTTCAGCTTACTCTTTGGCTGATTTTGCTTTGCCATCATTACAATCACAGTCACACAAAAATACTTTACATACTTTGAAGTTTCATCAGAAACTTTATCGTACAGATTTTTGTCTCGTTCTTATTTTCTTTAACTTTTTCTTTTGCAAATTAAATCCAGATAACCTTCACAGAAAATCAATACATGTACTTTTGTACTTTTTGTTATTTACTGTATGTTAAAAATGTTAACTATAAGAAAAATGAAAGCTATATCCATATAACCTGTTGTCTGCTGTGTAACTCATTTCAGTCCTTGATGTTAGACTGTCCAAAAAAAATTCTGTTGTTTGTTTTAAGTCTTTAATTGGCCTTGCCCCACCCTCTTACATGTGCACTCACCCTCCTAGTCACACAGGTCAGCTAAGTTGTGAAGTTCGCTGCCATTGCATATTAGACTTGCTTCTGCATTGCGTTTTTTTTATGTACTTAAGAAACTACTTAAAGTGCTTTAAAACAGTAAAAGGCTAGGCTGGGCTGGGCTTTGCATGTCTCTGCTAATGAATGTGTGTCCTGTACTACCTGTAGAGCACGTTGGCTGAGTGGCTGGATTTCACTGACCTATAAAGAATTCATGATTAGATACTTCTTTTACTTTTCAGTAGTGAAAGACCTACATTTAAAAAGAGCCATTGTATTCCACATGGTCATTATTTGTTATAGCCATGAACTACAACATGTCTATGGAGCTGTCATGGTTTGGTGGGGATTAGTAGTGATGGCCATATGACACCAATGCTTTGATACAAACTTTGAACTGAAATTTGCATTTTCCTTGAACCACTGCTTCAGAGCTTACTTCGCTGCAGGAGGAAAACCCAACAAACAAACAGGTGGACCAAGACGTCTCCTGATTGAGTTGCATGAATGGTTGAACCCATCTTTACTGCAACGGAATGCAAGATTCTTTGTAACGCCTGCTTCCCACGTAAACGTGTATTTTTGAAAGCTGGAGAAGTTGGCAGCAAGAAAAAAAAAAAAAAAAAAAAAACCCAAGACAGTGGAAAAAAATATTGTGATTAAAAATCTTTACATCCTGTCCCATGTACATAATCATACCCCGACCTAATTACACAAGCACACCCTACCATCCCAGCACGTCCTGTTTCCTCCAGCACAATTTCTTTCAACTGCTACAATACAACTGTTTAAAGGATCAACTTACAAGTCAATCCAGCTCTCCAAAATTGTATTTGTATCAATCATAAAAAACATTGTTACATTCAGCACATAATTACTGAGACATTGTTTTGCTGTCTCCCATTTCGCCGCTAACCTATTTTCAATACAATTGAAGTAGTTAAATGCTGATTCATTGCGTCATTTGCGCATAGAAATTAATACCAAAATGCAGACTCCAAGACTGGTTTGATGAAAGGCAGCAAATCCAGGTGGCTGAAGAAAACAGGAGACAAAATCACTGAGGCAGACAATCAGTACAACATGAAAGAGAGCTTCTTTTTCTTCTCCTACATATAAACGGCAGTTTGCAAACAACTTTTAGGTGCATTTACTGCCACCTTCTGGACTGGAGTGTGGGTTGGAGCAGTTTGTCTACAGTCATGGATACACACCTGTCGATCTTAAAAATCCAAACACTGCCCTATAAATTACATCCCCCGCATTCCTTTGAAATATGTCCCTTACCCTTAGGTGAATTCTATTTTCCTGCAATTCAGACTTCAATATTTCCCTTTCTTGCTTGTACTTATTGCACTCCAGCACTAACTGCTCAAATGTCTCTTCATGTCCACAGAAGTCACAATTCCCTGTGTCATGTTATCCATCTTTTTAAGTGTGCTATTCAAGCCTGTGTGCCCAACTCTTACTCTCAAGATTATATCCTCTTCTCTTCTATGACAGAGCGCTAAAGAAAACTGAGGGCTTAAATAGACATCACGCAATCATGGAAAGAGACACAGCTGGGGAAAACAAGGCGCAGGTGAACAGAATCAATTAACTAGCAAGAGGGGACGCTAAACTGAACACAACGTACATGAGATGAGAGACTATCAAAATAAAATAGGAAGCCTAAACACTGAGACACAGACTAAGACACAAACTGGACTGGCACAAACTGGACGGACCAAAGTAAAATCAAAAACAACTGATTCCTGACTAAACACGGGAGACTTAACAGAAACATAGATTATGCACAGGGAACATAGAACAAAAGAAAAAAATAACAAAGAAAACTATGAATACTAAATCAGAATGAAAACACAACCTAAGTCAAGCTAAATTATGTTAAATTTGGGCGAGGTGAGATTGATTACAGACAGAGCAACTTTACTGAAATCCCAGGTAAATCGCGGCATTTATGTTTTGCCCCATTTTTCGGATCCAAAAAGATCTGACGAACCAAGTAGAATAAGTCACGTGATATTATTTACAACAGACACACAGTTACACGATGCTCCGGTTCAGTCAGCTCTGTGAAATGATTTCTCTGCCTCCTCAGATCACTAGAGAGTGTTATCTGTTGTAATTACTGCTGCTATATCTGCACCTGTTTTCGCAGACAGCCCCATATGTGAACCCACTGTCAGAGTGCCTCTTGAGTATTCTTTGGTCCACTAGAGGACAGTGTTGAGCCACAAATTCAAGATTCTAGAGTCAAAGCTTTTATTGTCATGTGTCCAAAGAAAAAAGCATTTCTCTGTACAATGAAATTCTTTCTGGATAAAATGATGGATAAAAAATAGATAAAATACAAATAGTATTAATAAATAAGATCTTGTTTGTTTTTTTGCAAGGTTATCTGTAGTGACAGGCATCCTTTCCTGTGTTAGGACTTCTGGAAGTTCATAGAAGGCATTGTTGCCCAAACCAGGAATTTCAAGACCAGCAAGTTAGTGTGTAGAGACAACCTTTTCTTGATCCATCGTTTTGTAACAGAAAGTGAGTGTCAGCGGTTGGGTGGAGGCGAGGAAGAAGGAACCCAAACGCAGGACTCGCAGGTAGGTGACGATTTATTATAAGGAGTGGATGAACAGAACAAAGGGAGAAAATGGCTGGCTGGACGACTGACTGAAGCACTGACTGACTAACTGAACATACAGACGGAGAGACAACATCACAATAACATCAATGACACGACATTGGACTGGTTGAACTGAGGGACATAAATACACAGGCTGAGTGATGAGAGATTAGAACCTGGTGAGTACACAGCTGAACATAATGAACTAATGATAAACGGGAAGAGGAAGGAACATAATGCACATGGACCAAGGCTAACACAATAAAACAGGAAGTGGAACAGGCAGAAGATAAACAGTGAACGTGAACTGAAAATACTGGGTCACCGACCCAGGAACCCTGACAGTGAGTTTGCCCACAGGTTTTAGCCTTTGCATATGCTCTGAACAGACACTAGCTGAACTGTCAAAATCTAAAATTGCATATATCTGTATGACATGACTACCTTTAACGGACTTTATTTGAACTGGCAGAATGGAAAGCAAACCACTGTCTCTTCTGGCCCCTGTATGACCACATGTTTTTATAGGAGTTATATTCTTCTGTGTGGATTCTGGATTCTGGACTTAAACTATTTGTGTCTCTGTTATCAATATGGAGGACAGTGAGATGACCTTTACCACATGTCCTACATGTCAAACACTTGTACAGTCTTTACTTATGTGCCTAGCACATAAGCAACCAAAACACAGCCCTTTCTTCTTTAGAAAAAGCATTATGTCTCTGTGCTTCTTCCGCTGAAACTGTTGGCACTCCTCCAGTGTGTGTTGTTGAGTACAGCAGACAAAAGATGCCTTTACTGTAAAGTCATGGTTTGTTGTGGTAATTAACCTTCCTGTGCTGTAAGTTTTATCCATGTTCATGGGTGTGACTGTAGAAGCAAAGCTGTTCCCTTTAATTTGTTTGGTTGGGTGTAACTTCCTTCGGTTTGTTGTTGACCTTTCAGACAGGGATTGTTGATCTTACATTCTGAATGTCCCCAAATAAAGGACCCAAAAGAATTTGAAAATTTTTAGAATTTTTCAGTATATCATATGCAAAGGCTCCATTTCTCTCTCATTTTGTATGGCAGTTTGCATAAAATGATTTTCATGTTCTTTGGCATATCCAGTTCCTGCATACATTGCAGGGTTTTCATGACATTACAACTCCCATGTAAGAACAGAGAATGAGCTTTCAATGATTTCACATCTTCTTTTTTAATGGCAGGCCAGGATAATGTCTTTTCAATGTACGCAGTTGCGAGTTTATATTCATTTCCAGTGTTCTTTGAGCATTTGCTTTGCTTGTATATAGCCTTTTCCTGCAGCCATATATTGGCAACTGTGTACTAGCTCTCTTGGCTGTCATGTTGTAAACTGTTCCAAACAATACAGTACAATACAATACAATTTTTTCCACTCCTTGTTCAAACGTGCCGATGAAAGAGATGTACTGAAGAGGATCACCATTGAATACAGGGATTTTCCTGGATGGTATAGATCAGGGGTCAGCAACCTTTAACACCCAAAGAGCCACTTGGACCCGGTTTCCACGCAAAAGAAAACACTGGGAGCCGCAAATACTTTTTGAAATCTAAAATGAAGATAACACTGTATATATTGTTTTTTACTTTTATGCTTTGTGTGAACAACTAAAGTAAGTAAGTAAAGTTTATTTATTAAGCGCTTTTCACAGACAGGCAGTCACAAAGCGCTGTACACAAATATTAAAATAAACAATACAATCAATAGACATTATACACAATGTAAAAGATCAAATGTAAATAATGTAAAGAATATAAAATACGTAGATCAACAAAAGGCTTGTTTGAACAGAAAAGTTTTTAACTGCTTTTTAAAAGAATCCATAGAGCAAATAAGGTGTGTTACTTATGAAATCCATGAAGTGCTGCAGAGAAAATTACATTTTATTTATGTAATTAACACATTTTGAACTCTTAAAGAAATATAACAAAAAGGAAAGACACCCAGCTGAACTAAAATGATCCAGCAAACAAAAACTGTTGTGTGCCACCCTTATATCGCCTTTGGGCTTTTGGAGCCTTGACCTGACTTTTAAAAAGTAATTGGAAAAAAAGCTCTGTGCTGCTAACAAAAATATATATATATTTGCAAAATTCTGCCTAAATATGTATTTTACCTGGTTAATGTGTGTGGCGGGGCGTGGTCTGCAGCGCCGCTGCAGGGGAGGCGACGCACCTGAGCGGCACCCGCGATCACGCCTTGCCGCCTTAAAGTCTGTGCTCTCTCTGCTGTTGTATGGAACGCCAGGACTGCCATAATGAATTAATTAAATACACCATTAAATAATTAATTAAATGTGGCAATAATTAATTAAAATTGGAATTAATTAATTAAATAAATAGTTATGACACATGTAATTAATTAATTATTGACACATTTAATTAATTATTTATGTATTTCACATTTTAATTAATTATTGACACATTTCATTAATTATTGACACATTTAATTAATTATTTAATGCTATATTTATTTATTTCGTTTTGGCAGTCCTGACGCCTGGCTCTCATCATGAAATAATTTTATCTGTCAGCCTCACCCATCAAACTCAGGGGGCGGGGTTAACGCTGATCGAGTCAAAACCATTGCTTTGGCCTGGTGGCCATTGTTTCTAGCACACAACAACCGGCATGTGGAAGCTAACAGAACTGAGCTTTGAAAAACCCTGTTTGTGTGTTACCAAATACCGTTTTAATATTTTTTTAGCCGAGAATGTAGTGGTTTAATCTTCATGTGTCTGGTCGGTTTGTCAAGATACAGCCTCTTTGCAAAAGTGTTTCGATGATTTCGGAGATGTCTGCCCAGTCTCACGGCAAAGCGTGGGATAGACCCGCTCGCCTCGCAAGCAATCCCACCGACAAAGCGCAGGCCCCGGTACACAGCTGTAGTAACCCCCGCTGACTTCTTTTACTGAGGTTATATTTATCGATGTTTTATTTCCTGATGTTCTTATGTGTCCTACGTGTTTCAGTCGCCAATTCTGAATTATAACTAACATTAAAAACATGTTTAAGGAGGAGAGAGAGCAAATAAATCTGTTTAACATCTGATCTTTGGGTTTTTGTTCAGTAATCAGCGTGACCTGTGTATAAACGCATAAAAGAGATAACGTTGGTGTTTCCGTCATGTAGTAACTGCTGGCTTTAACTGTACAAAGGTTGTTCGACACTATGAAACACATACAGACTTCATGATGTTCGGCTAATATTTTTATTGTGAATATTAATCATGCTGACCTCGCTCTGTACACCACGCAGCGAGGTCAGCATATCCACGATATCCTCAGCTCCATGAGTTAACACAAAGTTTCCCAGCTGACTATCTAACTGCCAACTATTCCAGAGACGTGAAAATATACAGCATAAAGAAAAGTGTAAGAGACTCAGCAGCAGATTAGAATAACAGTTATACATTTAATAAATCACCAAATGAATCCAAGAAACGAGCAAACCTGTTCCGACAATTTGAATTTGTATTCCCTCAGCTGCAGACTCGCTGCTGTTTAAATGTTTGAAAAGGAAGATTAGATATAAAAAACGTCAAACATAGACTCAGTCTGCCTTCACATTTGATATGAGGCCAGCACGTATAGTGGCCTCAGCAGGCTATTACTGAAATACACGTGCTATATCATAAACTATGATATAAACAGGGAGGTCCTATTAACATGTTTAGTTTTAAAGGACACCTTCCTGCCTTTAGTCTCATTCATGAGCAGTATTAGTTTTCTTCTAACATCCAGAAGTCTGCACGATGTGTTTCATAGTTTGTAACAAGCCTTTGACAGGTAAACATAACATGACCGAAAAAGCAAAAAAAAAGCAAAAAAAAGAGAGAGTGGTTCATTTATGTCTGATGTGATTATTCCTCCCTAAATATCGTCGGTGAAGTTTGCCATGCATGTCAGATTTTCCTGCGCATTTTTATACCTCTGCCAACAGAGAGAGAAAAAAAATCACATTCTAACAGACAGCTGGTGCTTAGAATACAGTTGAATAACTATTAAAAAACAGATGATATTTAGATGATAGTTCAGTCTAACACATGTGCCAGTGGTTCATTAAACGTCTGTGAAACTATGCAGTTATGAAACGTAACTTTAACCTCAGCCAAACCGATTTGCTCAGTTGTAAATAAAACAGCGAAGTAAACGTGACCCGACAGACAGAACCTGAGTGAATGAAGTCCAGCGTTTAACCACTGAGAGCTAAAACTCAGCTGAGGTTTGAAAGCTGTGTGCCGGTGATTGGACATCAGCCGCTGATAAAGCTGGCTCGCCTATAAAGTGCTCTGTAAGGAAACAAGCTCCAGCAGCTCTGCGCTCGGGGAAAATACTATATTTACTTATCTTGTGCAGAAAAATGCGCTGACATTGCGTTATATCGAGCACCGGCTGCCCAGTTAAACTGTGACTATCACCAGGTAACTAGGCGTGTTTCTTGAATTAGCAGCAGGTGTTAAACAGCTGACAGATGAGGAGGAGGATGCATGCAGGTAAACTGAGGGTCTGCTGAGCTGATCGCTGGTTTCGTGAGAAAAATGTCAGCTCGTTCTTTATGTTACAGAAGCACAGAGACACAAGACCAGGCGGAAAGAGACGATCGTTCGGTGAAAATGAGAATCTGCGAATGCAACATGTGGAACACGGAGAGTGGAATATGTAAACAAACCGGTTAACGTAACCCCCTCGGTGCACTCTGCATGCTAACTGTTAGCAGAGCTAGTGAAATCTCTGAAAACATCTGAGCACTTTTGCAAACATGTTCTATGTTGACAACCTGACCAGACATACGGCGCGACATTCGCGGCTAAAACACTGTTAAAAGTGTAGCTGGTGACAGAAAAACGGGGTATTTTAAAACTACACCACCACCATTGCTGCTTGTGATTTGATCTGCATTCTGGGATACCTGGCTGCCCCAAGTCTACACAAGCAATCGATTATCTAGGATCGACCTGTTTTGACTTACTTTGCACGGCAACCAATCAAATGTTAGAGAAGCTGCATGGGCAGCGTTAACCCCGCCCCCTGAGTTTGATGGGTGAGGCTGACAGATAAAATTATTTCATGACGAGAGCCAGGCGCCAGGACTGCCAAAACGAAATAAATAAATATATCATTAAATAATTAATTAAATGTGTCAATAATTAATTAAATGTGTCAATAATTAATTAAAATGTGAAATACATAAATAATTAATTAAATGTGTCAATAATTAATTAATTACATGTGTCAATAATTAATTAAAATGGGAAATACATAAATAATTAATTAAATGTGTCAATAATTAATTAATTACATGTGTCATAACTATTTATTTAATTAATTAATTCCAATTTTAATTAATTATTGCCACATTTAATTAATTATTTAATGGTGTATTTAATTAATTCATTATGGCAGTCCTGGCGTTCCATACTGTTGTGTTGTCGGGCTGTGAGCTGAAAAGCTACAGCCGGCTGTGTGCGTACAGCAACCGTGTGTGAAAAGTGGTCAATAAAGAGATGCTGAAAAGCCTGTTCATGCAAACATCGTCGGGTCTGCCGTGATATGTTTACAACGGGACTTCTGCTCCTGAACCTCTGCGCACAGCGGCTGCAAATCGGGGTTGTACGAAGTCACTTTCATCTTTACGCAGGACTGTAAGCTGTCATCTGTGAGGCGTGAGTGGTGTTTGTTTTAACATAGTTCATGGTGGAGCTGCTGACATAATGTGGATCCGAAGATCCATAACTGGCCTACCTGGGGTCGAAAGTCTCGATAAATACACGGCGTTTCGGCGGGTACACCGGCTTCCGCGAGTGTGACACTTATTTTGAGCAGTGAAAAAATAATAAGATATAATTTTATTTTTATATTTCAAAATCACAATAATCTTCCGATTTAGAACTACAAGTTAAAAAAAGAACTAAACACAAATAAAATACACTTCAGCGAAATACTTCTAATTTATTTTCCCAAACCACGCGGAGCGCCGCAGTATAAGGACAAAAGAGTCGCATGCGGCTCCAGAGCCGCAGGTTGCCGACCCCTGGTATAGATTGTAGCAGCCTTGGCATCAAGAACGACAGAAGAGTCTCTAACGGGTGCAGCCATTTATTTCCTCTCCACACACGGCTGATTCTCTTGACATTCAGCACCGTGAAAACTATAAAATAAGAAAAAGTTGATACCGTACAGTACTTTTTGAACTAATAACAATGAGCAATAACAACAATGAGCTTAAGTTAATTCAGGTAAGTTCAAAACAAGTAATTCTGAGATATACAGTCACAGATTAAATAAAACAAAAGGGGTTACTTCAAACAGCATCAAGGGGTTACACAGTTCAGTTAAATAAAATATAACAACAGATCACCTCTCATCACATACCTCAGTCCGCTTGCCAACTGCCCTGCTACTGTAAAACCTTAATAAACCACGGTGAAGCAAAATGTCTTGTGCTTAAGACTCTATGTGAAAGTTAAAATATATATGTTCAGTGCACATAGAGATATAGAGTATATAGTTACATAGTTATACATATCATACAAAAATCCTCCACACGGAGAGTATCCTGTCAAACTCCATCACAGTGTGGTACGGGAACTGCACCACTCAGGACAGAAAGGCTTTCCAGCGTGTCATTAAAATGGCACAACTCATCTGTGGAGTACCCCTCCCATCACTACAGGACATTTACAACACTTGGGTCAGGAAAAGGGGTTCATCAAGGACCGCACCCACCCACAGCACACATTGTTCACACTCCTGCCATCTGGCAGATGCTGCCTAAATGTGAAAGAGATAAGATAAGATAAGATAGAACTTTATTAATCCCTCGGGTGGGTTCCTCTGAGAAATTCGACTTCCAAAAAGCACAGCAACGACCGAAGTTACAGTTACAGAATTGTTATATATATATATATATATATATATATATATATATATATATATATATATATATATATATATATATATATATATATATAACAATTCTGTAATATATATATATATATATATATATATATATATATATATATATATATATATATATATATATATATATATATATATATATATACACACACACATATATAAATACAGAGACAAATATAAATAAAATATACAAAGGGGATAAATAGAATAAATAGGAATAAAAAATAAAAATACAAGTGAATTGCACATTTCAAGTATTGAGTCTATTGCACTGTTGACTATTTACAAAAAGTATTGCACAAGGTATTGTACAGTGAGGTGAAGAGGCACTACAGCTTAGTTGTTCCCCCCTCCTTTGTCCTCCTGTTTCCCCTCCCTCTCCCCTCCAGAGAGGAGTTAAACAGTTTGATGGCGTGTGGGACAAAGGAGTTTTTAAGTCTGTTAGTTCTTGTCTTGGGGAGAAGCAACCTGTCACTGAACAGACTCTTCTGATTGTTTATGGCCGTGTGCAGAGGATGCCCAGCATTGTTCATAATGTCCATCAGTTTCTTTAATGTCCTTTTCTCTGCCACTGTCACCAGAGTGTCCAGCTTCATGCCGACCACAGAGCTAGCCCTCCTGATCAGTTTCTCCAGCCTGCATGAGTCCCTCTTTGCTGTGCTGCTCCCCCAGCACACCACAGCATAGAAAAGTACTCCAGCAACCACCGACTGGTAAAACATCCTCAGGAGCTTCCTGCAGATGTTAAAAGACCTCAGCCTCCTGAGGAAGTACAGTCGGCTTTGGGCTTTTTTATACAGGTGCTCTGTGTTGCATGACCAGTCCAGTTTATTGTCCACCCACAGCCCGAGGTACTTGTACTTGTTGACCACCTCCACCTCCTCCCCCTCTATCTGAACCGGCAGTGGACCTTCTCTGGACCTCCCGAAGTCCACAACCAGTTCCTTAGTCTTTGAGGTGTTGAGTTGCAGGTGGTTTGTGTGACTCCATGCGACAAAGTTCCTCACCAGACTTCTGTACTCCTCTTCCTGATCATCCCAGATACACCCCATGATGGCCGTGTCATCTGCAAACTTCTGAATATGGCATAATTCAGAGTTGTAGCAGAAGTCAGAGGTGTACAGGGTGAAGAGAAGAGGGGACAGCACAGTTCCCTGTGGTGCTCCTGTGCTGCTGACCACAGTGTCAGACGTGATGTCCTTCAGCCTGACGTACTGTGGTCTGTCGGTGAGGTAGTCGGAGATCCAAGCCACCAGGCAGGGGTCCACCTCCATCCTGTTCAGTTTTTCCTGAAGCATACAGGGCCGGATGGTATTAAAGGCACTGGAAAAGTCAAGAAACAGTATCCTGACCGTGCCTTTTCCCCCATCCAGGTGTGAGTGGGCTCTGTGTAGGAGGTACAGGATGGCATCCTCCACTCCGACACCCGCCTTGTATGCAAACTGTAGTGGGTCCTGGGCATGTTGTACCTGTGGTCGGAGGAAGTTGAGGAAGAGCCGCTCTAGAGTCTTCATAAGATGTGACGTCAGTGCCACCGGTCGGAAGTCATTCAGCTCATTGGGCCGGTTCTTTTTGGGGACCGGGACGATGCAGGATGTCTTCCATAGGGCGGGCACTCTCCCCAGTCGCAGACTGAGGTTGAAGACTCGTTGTAGCGGCTCCCCAAGTTCAGCAGCACACGCCTTTAGCATCCTAGGACACACCTTGTCTGGGCCTGCTGCCTTTCTGGGGCGAAGCTTCCTCAGTTGCCTCCTGACCTGATCCACTGTGACACTGGGAGATGTTTGGGAGGAGGGGAGGGGGGGAGATGTCTTGCTGCTGAGAGAGGGATTGGAGGAGGGGGGTGTCATGGTGTCAGGAAGGGGGGGAAGCGAGGGAGGCAGGAGAGTGGAAAGCAAGGAGCACCAGACTAAGAAACTGTTTCTATCCACAGGCCATCAGGCTACTAAATCTCTGACTTACTGTCGAACTGTAATTATCCATAACTGTAAATCTGTTGTGTGAAGGGAACCTGCAAAGTAAGAATTTCATTGCTCTGTATAACCATCTGTATTTTGCAGTGTACATCACAATAAGCTTCTTGACTCTTGAATCTTTAGTTTACTACCTTTTGTTTCCGAGTCCTGCATTTGGGTCCTACCTCTGCTTGCCACACAGCACCACCATGAGCAGCAAGTGTTTTTGTCACAAAATGTACTTGATAATGAGGGTCGGAAACTGCAATAACATCTCTCAGGAGTCCCAAAGGCCGAGAGGTGTAGCTCTCTTCACTACAACACAGACACAGGTCGGTTCTTTGAAACAGGGGTTTATTACTTGGGCTTTCTCTGCTCTTTAGTTATACCATCGAGTCTTCAGGCCTTAACCCCAGTACACCATTATGCCAATACACAGTGAGAACTGTTTAAATTGAGTGAACGGTACACACACATTAGCAATTTTACAGTACATATATTTAGTCCAAACATAAAATAAAGACAGAAATACCTCGTTGACCGCTTGTCCTGAAAAGAGGTCCTGATGTCTTTGTGTTACTTTGCCTTGATTTCAATAAACCTTTAGTTTAGCTTAGCAGAGCTTCATGAGTGACATCTGCTCGCCCGCAGTCCAAGAAAGAAATATACTCTCTCATTGTACTCTCTCTTGTATAATCTCGCTAAGGGTGTTCTCATGAGACATTAGCCCTTACACATTACACATATACATTTTAAATGAAGACATTTTTAACATGAAATTACATATTCATGAAATTACACAATCCATGATAAATCAGTCATCCACATCATGAGCTCTAAATAGAACATTGTTTAACAGCATTTACAAGAGGCAATGAGAAGCCTGGCATGCCAGACTGCTAGACCCTGCTACATATGTGTCAAGAACAGGGTCCCAGGTGCTCCACACTATATCTGTGCAGTTTTATCTCAAACGACTGCATGATTCCAGAGAACTTAAATGACCTTTATGCTCAAATGAAACAGGTTCAATAGAATGTGATGACATATCAAAAATTCAGTGAAAATCTTTGTGTTCTCATGAAAATCTAAGTGTTTCTTCTTCTTCCTCACCTACTAAACATTTGTGCAGATGTTCATCTGTTTAATGTCAAACTGCTGCCATACTCTTGAGAAATTAAAGCACAACTCTGCTCAAATTGAATAATTTGAAAGGAATGTGATAACTTAATAAACAAAAAATTACAAAACAATCATATCTGATATCACATATGATAACAGATATCATAATGATATGAAATTCTCAATGAATTTCTCTTTTTTGTGACTCACACTACAAGCTTAAAAATTGTCATCTCAAACCGCTGCAATATTCTTTAGAAAATAAAAAACAATTATGCTAATTTCATTATATCATTCTGCTAAAAAGTTTATTAATATTCCTTATCACAATGTTCCTTTCCAGTTTTGAAGATCAGTTCATTTTATTTCAATCAATAACTTTTTTTGTTCATTCCTATTAACACAAACTTGCCAACATGATGTTTTTTACTTTTCACATACATTATATACCATATGGAGTACAGTTGAATGTTTATCATTTAGTCCTGTGTACAGAAATGGTTGCAGAACTTGAGAAACCGGAGATGAACTTAACAGCTTGAATGTTTCATCAAAACACAGATGCAAAATCAGAGGAACACTGGAGCCAGGAATAGTTTTGCACTCCTTGCTCTGTGTTCCCAAGTTTTTGTTCTAGGGAAAATTGCGGAGTGCAAAAAATTGGAAACAAGTAACGTAAAATTATGACGATAGGACATGACAAAGGACAGTGGAAGATGGAGACAATAACTGCAGAATGAATAACAAGACAATGGGGTAAACTTACATAGAGGAGAACAGGAGTACGATAAATGGGGCGATAAATGCAGATGAAACCGAAACACCAAGGAACAAATCAGGATTAACTAGATGAGGGGAGTAAAATTCAATATCAAGCACTTGGACTATCAAAGTAAAGCAGGAAGTAACACAAACACACATACAGTCAACAGGAAGGGGGAAATGACTGAATGGGAGACAAATAAATAGGGAAACAGACAACCAGGGCACAAAGAGACAAGACAGATACAGGGACACAAGTAGGAAACAGAAAAGAATCATAAAAGAAGGTAAGTTGGAAGAATAAAAACCAAGTAGATAAACTGCATTATAAAGAGAAACTACAGATGATATAATCAATTCTAAAGGAAACTAAACAAACCTAATATACAAAAAGCCAAACTCAAACACAATAGATTCTCAAAAACATCAGGAACATCCAGTAGACGAAAAGGAAAAACTTAAGAATAACTAACAAAGAAAACTATAAATACTAAATCAGAATGAAAATATATCTGGAGCAGATGATAAAAGGTAATATTCAAACTGAAAACTTCAACAAAGGCTAAAACTGAAAACGCTGGGTAAAAATCCTGGGATTATGACAGAAGCAAGTTTTAGATTTTAAGAAATAGATGTTAGTGACACATGCAAATTAAGAAGCTATGCAGCTACAACTACATTAGACTGCCATCAGATAGAGAGAATAATAGAAGTCACATGACCCAAAAAGAAAGTGAAAGGACATTTATAAATCCAAAGTCACACGTCATCTACACCAGTGTGAACAATAAACCAAGGGACGACAACTTCACAGCACAGTTGGACATTCAGGTACGGTAACATTGTGTTAATAATCCAATGCAAGAAGTCGAGTTATTAAATTATTAAATTGACCGGACTGAGTCATCTCTGCCATTTGGTTCAGATTAAGTTAAAAGAATGTAGTTTCTTGAAGAATTTAACGAATTTACTATTTTTTAATTTACTATCTTTTCTGTTTGTTTAATTCACAATTAGTTGATGACAAAAAAAATGGAAAAAATTATAAATATCTTGTCAGGTAAGCTTTTTTTTCATATTATATTCATTGTTGTTCATTGTTCATAACGTCCTTTGATTTAAAAGTCAAAAAAACATTTAATTTAACTTAAAATCTAATAGAACTGAACTGAATATGGAAAAATGTTGCTAACATGTTTTTACTTTGTCATATTTCAATTGCAGGAAATCGCTCACCACCTCCTCGTAAGATATTTAAAATATGATACAAAATCTCGAAGACAAAACTTGAGGCTTTTACACACCAGACGTGTAAAATCTGTGAAAATATTTCCTATCTTAAAAATATTGTTCAGACTCATCTGTTCTTTTTGCAGCTGTTCACACTGACCGTTTGAGCTGAACAATTCCAGGAAATGTAAACAAAATTCCTGGACTGGAACTTTGGGCGAGGCGCAATTGGTTACAGGCAGAGCAACGTTACTGAAATCCATGAGTAAAAAGCAGAATTGATGAAATTATTTATTTATTTATTTTTGCAATTCAAGATCGATTTGTCAGATTTTTTGGATCTGAATAAAATGACCTGAATAACATATAATAACTGCGTCAGACAACGAGTGCCCTCTAAACTCACACGGCACGCCTACTGAATACACAATCAAATGGAAATAGTCACGTAATACTAATTACCTCAAAAACACAGCTACACAATGCGGCTCAGTAAAATAATTTCCTGCCTCGCCTCAAACTGTCCCACTGACATCCTGAACTGTACAAACACACAGCTTCAGCTCATGGATCCAACCGTTAAATTCTCCCTGCTGCTGTTTTCTTAGTTTCTTACTTTTCTCAGCTCGTCATAGTTTGACGTCGGCTTCAATTTTAGTTTTCACAGTGCGTTTATTGAGGAGGAATTGTCCTCAAAAACACAACGCGTTCAGTGTGTAACAGCCTTAATACATAATGTGTAATTAATTTAAAATGTTATGCTTCCAATGTGACTCGTAGAATTTACATTTTTACTTTATAGTGTTAAAGGCAGAAGAGAGGATCATACCATGGGGGTGAGTGTTAAAAGTGTGGTTAATTAGAGAGGTGTACTAGAATTAATAAAAATAACCCTTTTCACCAACTCTGTGTTAATCCTAGAGTCACAATTTTATATCACAAAATCAAAGTGCTGCTCCACATCGAAAGGAGCCAGCTGAGGTGGTTCGGGCATCTGACAAGGATGCCCCCTGGGCGCCTCCTGGGTGAGGTGTTCCAGGCATGTCCCACCGGGAGGAGGCCCCGGGGCAGACCCAGGACACGCTGGAGAGATTATATGTCTCGGCTGGCCTGGGAACGCCTTGGTATTCCCCCGGATAAACTGGAGGAGGTGGCTGGGGAGAGGGAGGTCTGGGCCTCTTTGCTTAGGCTGCTGCCCCCGCGACCCGGCCTCGGATAAAGCGGATGAAGATGGATGGATGGAAAATCAAAGTCTTTTGACTTGTTTGATCATTTTGTTAACTTATGTTTAATGTCCATTCAATTTTACTTTAAACCCATCTGTGGATCTCACATTTACATTTTGATTCTGAAGTGATTCTCTGCTGAATAAATTTTATACATTCAAATTGTTACAGCAGCACAAACCTCTGAGTCACAATGTGGAATTCACATACACTGAACAAAAATATAAACGCAACACTTTTGTTTTTGCTCCCATTCCCCATGGGATGGACATAGAGACCTAAAATTCATCCCAGATACACAATATAACCATCCCTCCCAAACAGTGGTCACAAATCAGTCCAAATGTGTGGTAGTGGGCACATCTGCTATATTGAGATAATCCATCCCACCTCACAGGTGTGCCACATCAGGATGCTGATCTGACATCATGAGTAGTGCACAGGTGTACCTCAGACTGCCCACAACAAAAGGCCACCCTGGAATGTGCAGTTTTGTCTCACAGCAAAATGCCACAGATGCCACAAGCAATGAGGGAGCATGCAATTGGCATGCTGACAGCAGGAATGTCAACCAGATCTGTCGCCCGTGCATTGAATGTTCATTTCTCAACCATAAGCCGTCTCCACAGGCGTTTCAGAGAATATGGCAGCACATCCAACCGGCCTCACAACCGCAGACCTCGTGTAACCACACCAGCCCAGGACCTCCACATCCAGCAGGTTCACCTCCAAGATCGTCTGAGACCAGCCACCCAGACAGCTGCTGGAACAATTGGTTTGCACAACCAAACAATTTCTGCACAAACTGTCAGAAACCGTCTGATGGACGCTTAACTGCATGCCCGTCGTCCTCATCGGGGTCTTGACCTGACTCCAGCTCGTCGCCGTAACAGACTTGTGTGGGCAAATGCTCACATTCGATGGCGTCTGGCACGTTGGAGAGGTGTGCGCTTCACGGATGAATCATGGTTCACATTGTTCAGGGCAGATGGCAGCTGAGAATGTCCCAGTTCTTGCATGGCCAGCATACTCACTGGACATGTCACCCATTGAGCATGTTCGGGATGTGCTTGACCGGCGTATACGACAGCGTGTACCAGTTCCCACGAATATCCAACAACCTCGCACAGCCATTGAAGTGGAGTGGACCAACATTCCACAGGCCACAATTGACAATCTGATAGACTCCATGCGATGATGTGTTGCACTGCATGAGGCAAATGGTGGTCACACCAGATACTGACCGGTTCTGGGTCCCCAGACCCCCAGTAGCGCAAAAAACTGCACATTCCAGGGTGGCCTTTTGTTGTGGGCAGTCTGAGGTACACCTGTGCACTACTCATGATGTCAGATCAGCATCCTGATGTGGCACACCTGTGAGGTGGGATGGATTATCTCAATATGGCAGATGTGCCCACTACCACACATTTGGACTGATTTGTGACCACTGTTTGGGAGGGATGGTTATATTGTGTATCTGGAATGAATTTTAGGTCTCTACATCCATCCCATGGAGAATGGGAGCAAAAACAATAGTGTTGCGTTTATATTTTTGTTCAGTGTAGTTTCACATGGTGACACAGAAATGCTTATTTGGTTATTTCAGGCTTCTGAAATTGCAGGTAGTAGAAAACAGATGTCAGCCTGTCTCAGTAGTACACCCCTCAAGTGTTTTGCTTGTTTGTTGTTATTTTGTGTTTGTTCATAACACTGTTGTGTAAACTGTAAGTGCACACTAAATCCTATTGTAATTTTCTTTAGAAACAGTGAAAGAGAGCGAGACCTGCAGCTTGTCAGAGCTTACAAGCCTCACAAAGATGTCCAGCATCTCAGAATTATGCTTCATGGACCACCAGGTGCTGGAAAGTCCAGCTTCATCAACTCTGTGGACAGTGCTTTAAGAGGCAAAATCGCAACTCGAGCATTGGCAGATGCAACCTCTGGTGATAGTTTCACTAATGCAGTATGTATGAGGATGTATCTATCCTTATCATAGTTGCACACTCATTTCCTTTGAGGTTTTCTATGACTACAGGAGCATACTGCAGTGGTAGCTGCTTTATGAGCATTAAACTATAAAAAGAGTGAAAAATAGTCAGCACAACTAGTGTGTCAATTATTTTGAAAACTGTTTAGGATCTTTAGTATTTGGCACTAATATAACAACACCACATTTTTTATTTACAGTACAGGACATTTAAAATTCAGAAAGGAAATCCAGAAACTTTTTACTCTTTTGTCTTCACTGACACCATGGGGCTTGAGAGGGGCGCTGAGAAAGGAATACACGTGGAAGACATCAAACTTGCCATTAGTGGACATGTCAAAGAAGGTTACACGGTATGATGTTTTTCATCCAGATGCTTGTACACAGTCTGTGATACAGAAACTGTATCGTGCAAAAAGGTTTAAGTGACTTTGGGTTTTTTTTCCCCAGTTCAAACCCACAGCTCTCTTGCGTGAATCGGATCCTTACTACAACAGTTCTCCTACTTTAGATGACAAAGTCCAAATTCTGGCTTTTGTTATTCCAGCTGACACAGTGAGCATGATCAGTGATGAAACTTGGAGGAAGATGAAAGAAGTCAGACTACATGCTCGTGACACAGGTGAGAGCAGATGTTCTACATGATGTCACGATTTCAAATACTAGAAAAACATGAGATAAAGTTATTGCATTGCTTTCTGTATTGGCAGGGATCCCACAAATAGCCATCATGACCAAAATTGATGAAGCCTGTCCCGAAGTCAAAAGAAACATAAAGAACACCTACAAGAGCAAGTACTTGAATGACCAGGTATGTTCCAGGAAGTAACTTTCATGAGCTTGTAGACAGTTTACACTTGTATTTAACATCTATAATTCAGCTGTACATTTCAGTATATTTGAACAGAAACCTCAGCTGGAATCAGTACAAATAATTCAATAAATAATTTATAATCATGTCACTAGTGCAACAATACAGTTTCAGTTTTTAAATGCAATATTTTTTAAACTTAGATGCAAACAGTAAACAGGAACCTGGGTATTCTACTGAACTGCATCTTCCTCGTGAAGAACTACCACAAAGAAACTGACACGAATGACAACATAGATTCACTGATACTGTGTGCACTGAAAAAGATCATTGACTATGGAGAGGACTACCTGAATGACCAGGATATAAATGATTGAATGAATGGTTGTATATTGTTGGGTTGAATAATCCTGGCCTGTAACAAATGTTTGAGGGGGATAGAAAATGAAAATGCTCAGTTACTCTTCAGGTTATTTTGCTTTGCTATCATTACAATCACAGTCACACAAAAAGTGAATTTCATCAGAAACTTTATTGTACTGATTTTTGTCTTGTTCTTATTTTATTTCACTTTTTTTTCTTTCGTAAATTAAATCCAAATAACCTTCACAGAAAATCAATATGTACTTTTTATTTACTGTATATTCAAAATGGTAATGGCATAAAGAATGACACATATATGCTTGTAACCTGTTGCCTGCTGTGTAACTCAAATAAATCAGTTCAACCCTCGATGTGAGACTGTCCTCTGTGAATCAGTGATTTCTTGTTTTCTAAACTGTAATGAGAGTTTAGAAGCGGAAGAGGATGGATAGATATTTAATGACTTAGGTTATCAACCCATACGAGCATCCAGGTAATTATACAAGTCCAAATTAGGACTTGTATATGTCCTTAGTCTCCCCCTTGGCTATGCATTTGAGAGCTTAATCAGATGTTGCAGATTATTTGGCTTCTAGTTAGAGTCGGACTACTATTCATGAAACTCGTAAGTTTACCTTCTCAGCTTTTTGTTTAGTTATTTCCATTCAGTCTCCGGTGTAGCGGCACATCCTTCTTTGCCACTTCTGCAGGACGTAAAGTTTCTGACTCATGCTTTTCTTAGATTACTTGTATGCTTTTCAGTAGCAAAAATACCAAAACACAAGCCCTTTGATTTGAGGAAATAAAGACTGAAAGAAATGTCTGATGGAAAAGGGAACACTGTGTTGTGCTGCTAAACTTTGAGGTTATAAGTCATCAGTGTTTAAATAAGAAAATGCCAAGAGGAGACTTGGAGCCCCGAGTCTGCATGCAAAACATGAAAACTCCATAGCAGTGATACTTGTTCATACATAGGTGTGGGCTACTTATTCTTTCTTATGGTGCTTTGCTGTTCCAATGAAACAAGAAGATCTCATTTGAAAGTACATTTTTGGCCATCCTGTGATCTCATTTGCTATATTCTCTTAATATCTTAGAGTTATTTCCAAGGGAAAGAATGTTTATGCTAGATTCTGTTTTAAATCAGGTTGTTATCTAAAAGTCACTCTCATAAAAGTGATTTTAGAGTAATGTGCAACAATTGTAATGTCTTCTTGATGCATTCTCAGTCATCCAGGTGAGTAAATCTCCAAAAGTCGATTCTGTTCATCTGGGCGTAGCGTTTTCCGTAGGAGAAACAACCTCCCAGCCCATTGTTCCTTCAGTGGGCTGGTTTCAGTCATTATGCAAATGTACGGTTTATAAGATTGGGGAAACCTGCAGTCAGCTGAGACTGAAGAAATCACTTGGATGAGTGACGAAACATTTTTCCCACGGAAAACGCTAATGCTAGATATTCACAAATTTCATTTCACTAGCTGGGCTCACATCCTCATTTTATGTTTGACAGCTTTTTAGTAGGTAAAGATGAATGATTGGACATGAATTGAGCTATGATTTGGGGAAGGACTGTTGACGGTTCCCGGGCCTGGCAGATCCCCATGTACTAGAATTGAGAACAAGGAGGGAGGGAGGGTGGGGCACGTAAACGAGAATGAACAGCTTGCAGAACTGGGGGAACCAATATAGATGACAACCGGAAGGAGCGTGTTAGGAGGTGTGGTCCTGCTCCTGAAATTCCGATACATAATCTCCAACTTTAACAACTTAAGCTGTTTTGTTTTTATGCTTTACACTTTAAACTTCAACATTTTATATTTTCAAATGAAAGCACAGTGATGTTGCTGCATCAGTGTCAAATATTAATTATTCTGGGATTTGATGGTCAAACTATGTGATTTTCCAAATGTGTGTGGAGTAAAATGAACTTTCTCTGATGATGCAAATGTCATGACCAAGAATCATTCAGGATTAACAACACAAACTGTTCTAATAGCAGAAACATAGTCTTATAGTTCTTGGACGTTACCACTAGTTTTACAAACACATTCTTTTTCATGTCTGTCTATGTGGTTTTTATGGATAAAGTGATTTTCAATAGTACAAACATCATCTAACTTTTCTTTGCTCTCCAGTATAAATGCAGGAACCTGCAGGCTTTATTAAAACTGTCATAATTTAACACTCAATGCCGAAAACAGGGTTGATCCATGTTTCTATGAAGACCACTTCATATATCAACAGCTCTGAAAATCCCTTTTGTTTTTAAAAAAGTAATGTAGAACATGATCTCTCTCATTCTGTGTCTCTAAAAACCGCAGCAAACTGGTAATCACTTCTAAACAATGGGTTAGTTTATGGCTCTTTATCAGCCGCAACACCACGTAGCACCTGGATGTTAGAATCTTTTACAAAGCGGCATTGTGTCTGACCTCTAACCCTTGCTGGCATATGGCCCTCTGAGGCACTTGTGCAGTAGCAGTTGCAGTAGCAGTAGTAGTACTAGTATTGTGCAGCAACCAGGCTTCAAGAGCGGTCACTCTTCTGGCTTGCAAATGGTGAAAACATATCACATACACATGTCACAATCTTAACTGCAAATCAGAAATGCTGCTAGGTAAATTATAAAAGGGGTTTAAACTTTAGGTTTGGCATAGACACAGACTTTATTAGTCCCACTCTGGGGAAATTCACATGTTACAGCAACACAAGGGTCAGCAAGAAAAATTGAATCCGAGATATATTAGAAAAATACAAAAATAAATAAATAAATACTGCACAAATTTAAAATGAGTAAAAAACCTATGTGAGTAATTACTACTGATCTACAAATGGTGGTTATATACAGCAAATACACTCAGAGAATTTTAGCATTTTAGCACACAGCCCCTTCCTCTATAAAGCTGAATGTAATTCCTGGTCAGTTCATGCAGTAATTATAAATTAAAGCTGCACTTCAGTTAACTCTTTTTTTAATAATTAATAACAGGTTTGTTTCTTAGATCTAATGATACAGCCAAAACATACTGCTTGTATAATGCTGTATGTCTCCCAGCACCACAGCAGGATGATTCCGAAAGTATGACTCAATAAAAAAAGACTCTAAAGCCAGAACAGAAAGATACAGTTGGAAGATCAAAGATTAAGGACTGTGTTTTTATAGGATGTAGTAAACTATCCCTTTGTCTTCTTGGCCTTGTTGTGTGTACTTTAGAAGTCAAATTATACATTAGCCAGACTTTGAAAAAACTTTTGAATTTCATTTATAACTGAGATGGCAAGCTCTTATCAGAAATCTTATGCTCACCAGAAGCATGTAATCCCACTTTCAAAACCTTTAAGTGTCAAATCCACAAACCCAACATGGGGTCAGAGAGAATGTCAATTTATCTGCACGGCCCAATGTGTGAAGACGCATTTTGTCAGTGTTAGGGAGTTTTTATTGTTTTATTTGTTTATGCTTCAAAAGTTATGTTACACATATTTCACCAGACACAGTTTTCTGTTGAAACAGGAAGCTGACCCTGTGACCCTGTGACATTTAACGCAAGAGATCAGTACAGAAATACACATCTGCAGAAGTTGACTCGCAGTATATTATTCTTAGAAATTGACTTGCAACACACATACTTTGTGACACACACACACACACACACAGCTTACACACAGACAGCATCAGGACCTGCGTAACAGGAAATGTGATTATATTTGCATATTGACTATGTAACCTATAAAAATAAACGAAGCGTCTCAGTGTTGTTTACTCACCTGACTGTTTGTTAACTGTAAATCTCTGACAGTCAGGGATCCTGGGTCTGAGCAACCCAGGATCCCTGAGCAGTTATGGATTATATTATTATTGTATGTATATTTGGTGTTTCTGTCCTTCTCCCTGTTTGCGTGTGTGTATATGTGTTTCTGCGGGCGCCTTCAGGCCTGGTGGGTGTGGCCCTGCTGGCGGACTGGCCACACCCGAAGCCACGCACCTGCTGCTGATCAGGCCTCGTCGGGGGAGCTACTTAGGAGAGTCTTGGAGCTCCCACTGACGCGGGATCCTTCCATGAGACTCCACGTTAGTCATCCAGTTGAACTGAGTTAGTGTGTGTATGCCCGCGGTTATATGTGTCCTGACGGCTGCGTCTATTGTGTCCCCATGAGAAGTGTGGAGCGCCAGACAGCAGCCAGCACGAGGAGTGCTGAGACACGGGAGCGGAGAGCACTGAGACACGACCCTGTGACTCAGTGCCATGCCAAACCGTGACACATTTTTACTTTTCTCGTTTGTAAGGCCAATTTTGATTCTGATTTCCTTTTTCTGGCCTAAACAAAAGCAAATACAATGTAATAAAGCTGTCCATCGCGGCAAGCAGCCTCCAAATCTCCCCATTTTCACTGTTACAAAAGCAACAGTTCAACTAAGAATTTTATTTTGGCTTGACCCATTTTCACATGCACGCAGACACAGACAGACACACACAGACAGACACACACACATACACAGTCCCCCCAAAAAAGTGAACTTTTTGTCAAAAAAGTAAACTTTTTTTTTGTCATAAATCATAAGGTGTATGTTCCTACTCTAAAGTGGAATGAAAGTGATTGGTTGAACCGGTGTTCATGATGTCTGTTCTGAGTTATCTGCACTTCCATCAGCGTAAAAAACTCAGCAGCAGATTAGAATCAAACAGAACATCTATTGGCCACATTTAATAAATCACCAAATTAATACACGCATCTGTGACAATGCTACGCACTGTTTGCCCTTCAATCAGTGATTTTAGTACAGCAGGCTGCATGCTGCTCATTTTAAACACATTCCCAAGTTTTAAACACACAAAACATGCGGTAAATAAAAGGCTGAGTGAAAACATGGCACTTCCAGCTGACTTATAATCAGTGTTGGGAAGGTTACTTTTAAAATGTATTCCACTACAGATTACAGAATACATGCCCCAAAATGTATTGTGTAACGTATTCCATTACGTTACTCAATGAGAGCAACGTATTCTGAATACCTTGGATTACTTAACATATTATCATGCTTTTTTACAACTATATGAATGTACTATTACCGTGTGATTTATTAGTATTACTGAAGGTTACTCGCCATACCAATACCAACTAGATATTTAAATCTTAATATAAAATGAGTAACAGTAAGGAGGACATTAGGTAAGGCTGCACTTTTTGCAGTGACCTCGTATTGAAAACTATTGATCCTGTGCACGAGAAAATGCTAACTTCCTGGTTTGAGACCGGATCTAGGGTTGTACATTTCCTGTTGCTTTACTTTGCAGTCAATCGCTACTGCGAAGATATACTCCAAAATCATGTCGAAAACGGAAAGATCACGTTAAGTTACAAAGAGCATAAGGTGGGAACACCCCCCGCTGTTGTGTCATAAAAAATCGAATGATCAATTTTGACGTTTAAAGAGTTTAGATCGATCAGTTGTTTACATCACTCAACACAAGCAGAACTGCATTACTGCATGCAGAAGACACATCGTCCACATTCAGAAGCACATCTCTGTATAGTGACTGGTCTCATGATTTAAACAGGTAAATGTTCAGCATTCAAACTACAGGTGAACAATAGTCAAACCAGATGTTTCCCCCATTATGTTGAGATCAGCAAGTCAAGTACACACCTACACAGCATGTTAACAAATCGTGAAAAAAGCCACACAAAAAATGAATGATTGCTGGTAACGGTTTCTATACATTAGTATTTAGAAGGGTATGTTGTGACTTACCTTCAAAATTACAGTGGTCCCTTGCTAATAACGCGGTTCACCTTTCACCTCGCTGTTTCACAGAATTTTTTAGTGCAAGTTTGCACTTTTTTTTTTTACGTCACATTGTGTCCTGCGTCCTGATCGCTGCAGACGATCTCCTCCGTGACGTCTCTCCTGTACAGTACAGAATCACTGCATCGATCGCTAGAAGTGTGACTCTGAAGTGCAGTACTGGATGTCCACCAAACGTTTTGCACCGTCAAAAAATAAAATTGGCTACTTGATTTCACCTATTGCTGGTTATTTGTAGAACATAACACCCGCGATAAACGAGGGACAGCTGAGAAATATAACATTTGAATCCCTTTTCTCTTTTGCTCTGAGGCGCAGGGAAAAATATCGACAAGTTGATGAACATCATTTACAGCTATACTGGGTAAATGCCCAAGACATCTATAGAAATGTAAATCGCCGCTTGATTCATTCATTTGTTTAACTTGTTTTGGACCGTAAACCAGGCGCAAATAGGACACCGGAAACAAAGCTCCCCACAGGAGTTTCCGCACCGGAAGTAGCATATGCTAACGTGCACATAGTCAATTCCGCACGTATTTAAAACAGGTCCGCGGCTTTACTTTGTTGTCTGGGTCAACTTTGCTAGCGAGAGACAGAGAGAGGCATTGAAAAGCTGCTCCAATGGAACTTATTGTTTCGGAGGAAAACACGAAAAATGCAGAGTCTTAATAGCTTACTTACAACTGGGCTTGTCAGGCACTCTTTTTAGCTGCAGTGGTTATTATTTACATGCTTCCAGCTCCCGTTTCTGCTCGGTGACAGCTCATACTTTTCGACTCTCCTTTTTGTTCCTCCCTGGCGCTCACAGACACATAACAGGTATGGCAGTCCATTCTCCCTGCAGCACTACTCTGCCCATAAGGCTACATTCTTTAGGGCGATGCCTGTAACACTCTGCCTATTGCCTTCATATTAAATAATTTTTAAAAAATATTTCTTCAAGTCATTATGAGACACGAGATTGAGACACAGGCATTTGAGCCTCTTAATGCGTGTTTTGTTTGGGTTTCCACCGACGTGGAATTACCAAAATAGAGAGGGGATAGCCTCTCCTGAAACAGGAAGAGACCGCGTGTAATCCCTTTATTTCAACAAAGTAACTGTATTCTGAATACCACTTTTTTTAAACAGTAACTGTAATGGAATACAGTTACTCATATTTTGTATTTTAAATACGTAACGGCGGTACATGTATTCCGTTACTCCCCAACACTGCTTATAATGGAAACGATCAAACCTGCTCCGAAAGTTTGAGTTTGTATTCTCTCAGCTGCAGACTCGCTGCTGTTTAAAGATTTGAGAGCAAAGTTTAGACATAAAAAGAAACGTCAAACATGGGCTCAGGATATGAGGTCAGTAATTACAGTGTCTGTGTCCTGTTTTAAGATCGATGTAAAATGTATGTAAAATTGTTTTCAGCCAACATGAGAAAATTAAATAAACTTGTGCCTATGATTTTATTACTGATGCCCATCAGGGAAACACAAAGACTGTAGAGGCAGACACGCTATTTTCATCATTAACACGTTTCCATTTGTTTTACAGTTTATCAGCAGGACCCTGCTGGAAAACTATCTGCACAGCTGATGAATGACCACTTTTTAGTTTCAAAGGGACATGAGGGATACTTCCCAGAGTCTGACCTGCATCGATCCAGCTGCTCAGTGTCCGTGGTTACCATAGTTACTGCATAAGGTCCTGTGAATTAAACAGCTGGCACTGCAGTAACTTACCGGCGAAATGAGTGTTTACATTTTCATTACAAAAGAACTGTCTGGCTTGGTTAACTTGGTTAAATATGACTGACACCCGTAAATGAAGCAGCATCTGGCTGCAGTTTAAAGATATTGTGAATAGCAGAGCAGAGTGCTTTTACTGTAAAATGAAAATAACAGTAAGAGCAGGTTCCACCACAAACCTGCACAGACAGATCAGAACTGTCCATCCCACAGTGCAGTTGGAGGATAGAGGGCAAGCTGGCTCAACGTCTACTGACCCTGTGGTGTCTGGTCCCAAACCAACAACAACTGCTGCAGAAGCTACTAGTGCATCAGCCCATCTTACTGCAACTCAAAGCACAATAAGTCAGTTTATACCAAAGCAGATGACCTCAGCCAAACAGCACAGTATTGATGAGGGGTTGGCTAACATGATTGTCACTGATTTCCAGCCCTTTTCCATTATGGGGGATAAAGGTTTTAAAGGTTTTGTCAAAGCCTTAAATCCCACATACACTCTACCTAGTAGGAAAACACGGTCCCTAACAATAATCCCAAAAGTATATGGCACAGAACATGCATTATGGCAAGACAGGGTGAAAAAAAGCTCCATCGGTTTGCCTGACAACTCACTGCTGGACCTCTTGAACCACCTGCTCTTTCGAGTCTGTCACTTGCCACTTTATTGAAAATTACAAGATGACATCTTTGTCTGCTGGACTGCTTTGACATCACTGACAGACACACTACATAAATGTTGGTAGAGGAGCTATTAAAAGTGGCAAATGAGTGGCAAGTACAGGACAAAGTGGTGTGATGTGTGAGTGATAATGCTGCAAACATCACCAAGGCCATAAAAATTCTGAAGTGGACCCACCACCCATGTCTGGCACATACATTAAACCTGTTGATAAGAGATTCCCTGAAGGTGGTGAAAACAACCGTGGACAAGGTAAAGGCTAATGTGGAGTTTTTCCACAGAAGCACAGTAGCTGCAAAGAGGCTAAAGTCCACACAGCGCCAGATGGAGTTACCTGAACTGAGGCATTCTTGAAACAAAAGATGCCAGTATCTCCACCATGGCCCTGATCAGTGCACCTGTTGATACGTTAAGTCAAGAGGAATGGGAGCTGGTGAAAGACGTCTGCACCGTCCTGCAACCATAAGGAAGTGACTGTTGAGATAAGTACAGACAGGTACCTTGCACAGTTTTTTTTTCTCTACTATTCGGTCACTAATATACATTGCAGAAACAACACATATGATTGACAAAACTAAATTGAAAAATTAAATATGCCACATAATTAAAAAACAAAACTAATTTTAAAAGTTGCTGTTTTCTCTCCTTCAGCTATGTCACAGCCTCCAAAATGCTCCTGCTTAGCAAAGGTCTTCAGCCAGTGACAGCCCAACACCAACTGACAGTAACCGTGCAGAAAGTAAAGGAATTGGTTGCGGATCTTTGTTCAACCATGGATCGAAAATATCTGCGTATGGAGTTCAACACTGTCCTCTCAGAAACTGCATTACTGGATCCTAGGTTTAAAAAGCTTCCATTCAGAAATGAAAGAGCTACAGGAGATGCTACAAAGAGAAATACTACATGTTGCGACCCGTAAGGGTAAACTTACTAGTTTCATGAGTAACAGTCTGGCTCTTTCTGAAAGTCAAAAGAAAATAGCTCTCAATTGCCAAGACAAAGAAAGGGACGGCTAAGTACTTTGATTGGTCGATTCCGATTGGTCTGTGTGGGGATCACACTTATCCCACAGAGACAAAGCATGTGCTGACAGGAGGGTTTTTAACAATTCATACATTCTATATTTCAGTTTCATTTTACATGCTAAGAGGCTGTGGTTGTTACATTCTGCCATCACCTAAGAAAGTAAACTTTGAATGATGAAAGATTAGCCTGATTCATCCATCCATCCTCTTCTGCTTATCCAACTCAGGGTCACAGAGGACTGGAGTCTCACCCAGTTGTCACAGGACGGACAGGTCACAAGGTGATTGCAGGGCTAAGACATCATTGAGGATAATTTATAAAATAAATGTGACTTCGAAGCACACCTTAAACATCAAAATGATGAGCTGTATGTAATCTGATTATTTGTTGTGAATGTATTTAGCTGAACACATTGGAGTTAGAAAGAACTTGAAATACCATAAATTGCTAACATTAGCAATGTTATGTCCGTTTTATTAATACAATAAGTTGATTACTGAACAGATTTAATTACAGTTCTAGAAAGAAGAAATTAGCAGATCACAATCACCACCACCAAAATCACCACTCCTACATGCCTACATGGACAATTAGGTGCACGATCAGGTGGTGCCAGCCCAGGCCCCTAATTTGTCCCAGCTGTGTTCCCACCTGTTCCCCGTCCTCTCATTATCTTTCTGTGTACTGGAGTCTTCTGTCCTCCTTTGTTCAGTGTCAGGTTTTCTCTTGTCTTTTGCGCCATGGCTCCAATTGCAAAGTATCTTTGTATCCACGCCAAGTTTCATGTTTATTTTTAGTTTCCCCAGTTTAGGTTATTGTTTTTTCTTGTCTTTGTTTACCTTATGCATTACTCTGCATTTCTCCATCAGCCACATTAAACGGCTTGCTTTTTGCTAATTCAAGTTTTGTTCCTTCGTGTCTGCATACTGGGTCCACTATTCACACAGTCTGCTTCGGCACACTGTGACATTTGTACTACCAAATACAAGCGTGTATTTGGTAGTACAACATTAAGATCATTCAATCCTGCCTGGTACCGCACATGACCATGGCTGGAGTACTCTGTTGTGCGGGATGCATGCTTCTGTTTTGCCTGTCGGAAATAAGGCAGCACTGTTAATGAGAGGGATTTAGTTTTTACCTTAACTGGTTTTAACAACTGGAAAGCAGCACTTGATTGAGACAAGGGGCTGCTGAGTCATGTGTCCAGCCACAACTATGTGCATGCTTCAACCATCTGGACTGAGCATAAAAGCAGAGAGGCCACAGGGGCTGCTTTGGATTCAGTGTTGGTTGGTAAACTATAACCTGGAGGAAAAAAAACATTACTATGTCTTGAGTATTGGTAGTGCTATAACGTTTCTCTGTGTAAATGAGTTGGGGCTCTGTGGGACTGCAGAACCCTTGAGATATGATGCAGGGGTTAATGATAATGACATTGCTTAAGGTATTTTTCTTAAAGTGATGGAATATACCTTAGAGAAGGATGAGGAGCTGGCAAGCACTACTAAGGGTATCCCAAAAAAAAGCAAAATACACAATTTTGGATAAGGACGTCCGAAATGAAATTATCCAATCAGTGGCTGGAGAGGTCAGGAAAAAATATGACCTCTCAGTCAGTTGGTCTGTGCAGTGTTTCTGAGGCTCTTAGTGCAGCACCTTAAAGAAACGTGAGGTTTTTCCGTGAGGATGACTGCTGGGGAGTGTCTTCTCCTGATGAGGATGAGTCACATCCAACAAAGAGAAGGAAAACAGTGAGCAAACACCTGGATCAAAGTATTGTGCTCTGAACTTTGGGCCATACAGACTCTGGTGAACTTACCATTTCTCCCCATAAGTCTCTGAAAAGATCCCTGCTCATCATCCTTGACTGGGGCCATTTCAGAAATGGAAACTAGATTTTACCATAAGAATAATGACCTGATGAGAGCCATATCTAGTCTTGCACCCAAATCTAGCACATTTCTAGACCCCACCCTGTTGCACCCTCTGGCTGTGATGGCTGGCACTGTAGCAGATGTTGTAAATCTGAAAAATGAAGTTCTTGTGGCAAAACAGATGCTGCTCAAACAATGTTCAAAGGAAACAGACCTGTCCACTGTGTGTAAAGTCCTACAGGAGTACAAGGAAACCTTTCCTGAGTTGCATAACTTGTGTGTAACAGCCCTGGTGATTGGTGTGTCTTCAGCATCATGTGAGAGTTCCTTCTCAACTTTGTCACAGGTCCTAACCTGTCACACCATGTTACATAAAAGGAAGAGGAATTGGTGATCTTGATCCATAAGAAGTCCATAATGAATAACTTTGGATGAATTTGTAAGAGTTTTTGGAAAGGGAAACAGGAGACTGTTGTTGTAGAGTGGACTGAGGAGAAAGGACAGTGGAGCTGTTCAGTTGCAAAAATCTGTTGTATTCTACAAAATAGTTTTACAGTTGTAGGGAAACATGGTGAACTGTGTTTTTTTTTAAATTGCCAACCCTGTAAATATTGGCTATATTGAGAAGTCTTATTTTATTCTTACTTTATTTTGCAAATTTATTTGAGAATTAGGTCATCCAGTTAAGATAAATTTTATGTTCTTGGTTTTAAAGATCTAGATGGATATTTTATTTTATTCTGTATTTTATTTTATTTTTTTATTCTATTTTTCTGTTTGTTTGTTTTTTCAAGACTTGGTGAACTGAGTTTTTTTTATAACTCAGCCTAACCCTTTTTAATTTTGTTAATATGAGCAATACTGAGAAGTGTTATTGTTGGGTTTTAATATATCTGATATCGAGTATCTCTTTGTGAGAAATTTCACTTTTGTGAGATACTGTTATCGAGCACACCACCCCTTTCCCACCTCCATTGCCACCATGTGCCATCTTTACATTTCTGTCTGCCCCCTCATTTATGCCTGTCTAGAACCGGCCCAGAAAATTGATGTAATTGTACTTGACCCCAAAAATCTTTGAAATATGGTATATAATCAGTTGAGTACTCTGGATGGCATTACCTTGGCCTCCAGCAACACTGTGAAAAAACTTGGAGTCATTTTTGATCAGGATATCTAAAATTAAATCCTGTCTCAGGGTGACGCTGAAAAACTAGTTCATGCATTTATTGCTTCTAGTCTGGACTACTGTAATTCGTTATTATCAGGATATCCTAATAACTCACTGAAAAGGGAGAAAGATACCATCTGTACTTTTAAAATGAGGCTTTGAAGGAAATGTCAGTAAATAGTGCAGATGATCTACTGTCAATCTATAGAATTTTCTGTTTTACTAGTTTTGGAAAAGTCTGTGAAAGTCCGATAAAAAAAAAAAAAATCTCCTGGCAAAAAACTAACAGGACATTTTCTTTTTTTCAATTGAATTTATTTTTACAGTTTTTAGTGCACACTCCTTCTTAGGTTAAACTCTTTTCCCAATCTGGTGATTTGAGGAGAAAGACATGGTGCAATTGATCCAGCAATTTTTGGTTTGGCCTGGGATAGATTGGGATTGGTTGCTCTTGAAGCTTGTTTTTCACGGTCAGAGTAGGGTGGAGGTGAAGCTGTGGAAAACTTGTCCAAATCTGGCCCTGGTTTTACGTCTGATGATGTTGACCTTGCTGGTCTGTCATTTTGCTCTGGCCTTTTTTTTTAATGTGGTCTAGACTAGTGTGGACAAGAGAGGAAGGAATTCATCAAAGTGACCCAAATAAAACTGAAAGCATGCTTATATAAAACAAACTTGGTCTATATCAGTGGAGGAAACGTAAGAGAACCACTTTTTTATAGCATAATGGATATTCAGGTATGCTAATGTGTCAATATTGTAGGAAAAACAATGACTGCTGGTCTGTCATTTTGCTCTGGCCTTTTTTTTAATGTGAGTTAATTTAGCTTCACATTTTATTTCTGCAATTTTTTTATTTGTAAATTGGAAGTTTGGATTATTTTAAGTTGTACTTAATTTGAGTTCAGAACTTGGAATACATGGAGATTCTGTAGAATACATGTAGAGCAAACTGATTGAGTGGCTGATATGCAAACTCTGATCCAGAAAAAGCTGATGCTTTGATACTTTTTTTCTTCCACAACCAAAGGTTAAAAACTTACATTTAGAACCAGGTATTGTGTACACTGTGGTAATTATTAGCATTAGTCATTAATTACCACACACTAAGAAGCTACTTTTGAATCAATAATTCCATTCTAAGAAATACGTGTGTATGACACATACAAACAAAGAAGCTATAACGGACTAGTGTGGACAAGTGAGGAGGGAATTCACAGAAGTCACATGACTCAAATAAAACTGAAAGCATGCTTATATAAAACAAAGTCATACTCAGCCTACATCAGTGAAGGCAACACCAGAGAACCACTATTTTTCCATCACAATTGGATACTCAGGTATGCTAACATTGTGTTATCATTTCAGTACTGTAAGAAAAACAATTATTAAATGCAACTGGCATTTAATCAACTACCTGTTTTATTCACAGGTAGTCAGTGCAAAAAACATGAGCTTCATTAGGAAACATAAAATTTATTCGGGGTAAGCAGATTTTTTTTGGGTAACATTTTTATGGCTTAAATATTTGTGATGGTTTGCTTGTTTGTTTGTAGCTCTGCTTTAATAAGTTCTTAAATTTTGAGTTTTTTTGTTTGTTTGTTTTCTGTTTTTCATTTACTCCCAGTATGTTTTCATGCATATTAAGCTCTTTGGGCTTTTTCATATATTATTGCTCTTTACAGATAAAACTTGCTTGACTTGACTTACCAAATAGCTTGATGATATTTACGTTTTGGGTTTTTTTTTTTCTGTTGTTATTTCAATTATATTTGCATGTTCGAAATAAAATTATATCTATCTATCTGTCTGTCTATCTATCTATCTACATACCTACATACCTACATACCTACCTACCTACCAAATAGCTTTTTGAGGTGTGTAAATCAAAGCTGCTAAAATAAGAAAATCCTCGATTCTCGTGTTATCTTGATCTGGATTAGTCATAGATGTTTGCAGAGTGATTTTATAATGCAAAAGATACCATCATGTACTTTTGTTCTGAACGTGGAAAATGGTAACATTTAATTTGACATAAGAAAATGAAATAAGTAAATTATATAAGTAACACTGAATATGGAAAAGTGTTGCAAAAATGTTGCTACATTGTCATATTTTAATTGCAGGTACTCCACCTCCCCCTCCCCCTCCACCATCATCACATGATTATTTTTTTAAAATTCCCTTGTGTTGTTATTCACAAAATTAATATGTTCACTTTACAGTTTTACAGAAAGAAGAAAGGAACATACCATGGATGTGAGTATTATGGGCGTGGTTCTTTTTTGTGTTCCAGAACTTTGATGTGACTCGTGTTTTTTACACATGCTTGTTATTAGATGTAAATGTCAGACCAGATTATATAATGTATAAATGTATCGGTAGAGAGTTTCAGACCTCCAATGTGCAGCTGTTCTGTTGGCAATGAATCACAGTGCTGAGTGTGCACTGAGTGCTAAAATAAATGTATTAAATTAGGAATTCAAAAGATTAATCATTTTCTGCTACTTGTTTGTCTCTTGCTGTTATACTTATTATAATCTTTAGAAATCAGCATCACATTTTCCTCTTCCGCCTCTTACAATCAGACCAATGAGTTACATGAAACATCAAATGCCTCATTTATGTAACTTCGCACACTGAGGCAGAACGCTTGAGTTATCAGTTTATTGTGTTATTTTGTGTTTGTTTATATTACTGTTGTATAATGTTAAACTGTAAGTGTAAACTGAATGCTGTTGTAATTTTCTTAATGAACAGTGAAAGAGAGCGAGACCTGCAGCTTGTCAGAGATTACAAGCCTCACAAAGATGTCCAGCATCTCAGAATTATGCTTTATGGACCACCAGGTGCTGGAAAGTCCAGCTTCATCAACTCTGTCGACAGTGTTTTAAGAGGCAAAATCGCAACTCGAGCTTTGGCAGCAGCAACCTCTGGTGACAGCTTCACCATTGCAGTATGTATGAGGATGTACAGTGGCTTGCAAAAGTATTCGGTCCCCAGGGCTTCTCACATTTAGTCACATTACAGCCACAAACATGAATCAATTTTATTGGAATTCCACGTGAAAGACCAATACAAAGTGGTGCACACGTGAGAAGTGGAACGAAAATCATACATGATTCCAAACATTTTTTACAAATAAATAACTGCAAAGTGGGGTGTGTGTAATTATTCAGCCCCCTGAGTCAATACTTTGTAGAACCAGCTTTTGCTGCAATTACAGCTGCCAGTCTTTTAAGGTCTGTCTCTACCAGCTTTGCACATCTACAGACTGAAATCCTTGCCCATTCTTCTTTGCAAAACAACTCCAGCTCAGTCAGATTAGATGGACAGCATTTGTGAAGTTTTCAGATTTTCCCACAGATTCTCAACTGGATTTAGATCTGGACTTTGACTGGGCCGTTCTAACACATGGATATGTTTTGTTTTAAACCATCCCATTGTTGCCCTGGCTTTATGTTTAGGGTCATTGTCCTGCTGGAAGGTGAACCTCTGCCCCAGTCTCAAGTCTTTTGCAGACTCCAAGAGGTTTTCTTCCAAGATTGCCCTGCATTTGGCTCCATCCAGCTTCCCATCAACTCTGACCAGCTTCCCTGTCCCTGCTGAAGAGAAGCACCCCCAGAGCATGATGCTGCCACCACCATATTTGACAGTGGGGATGGTGTGTTCAGACTGATGTGCAGTGTTAGTTTTCTGCCACACATAGCGTTTTGCATTTTGGCCAAAAGGTTCCAATTTGGTCTCATCTGACCAGAGCACCTTCTTCCACATGTTTGCTGTGTCCCCCACATTGGTTTGTGGCAAACTGCAAATGGGACTTCTTATGGTTTTCTGTTAACAATGGCTTTCTTCTTGCCACTCTTCCATAAAGGCCAACGTTGTGCAGTGCACTACTAATAGTTGTCCTATGGACAGATTCCCCCACCTGAGCTGTAGAGCTCTGCAGCTCGTCCAGAGTCACCATGGGCCTCTTGGCTGCATTTCTGATCAGCGCTCTCCTTGTTCGGCCTGTGAGTTTAGGTGGACGGCCTTGTCTTGGTAGGTTTACAGTTGTGCCATACTCCTTCCATTTCTGAATGAGCGCTTGAACAGCGCTCCGTGGGATGTTCAAGGCTTGGGAAATCTTTTTGCAGCCTAAGCCTGCTTTAAATTTCTCAATAACTTTATCCCTGACCTGTCTGGTGTGTTCTTTGGACTTCATGGTGTTGTTGCTCCCAATATTCTCTTAGACAACCTCTGAGGCCATCACAGAGCAGCTGTATTTGTACTGACATTAGATTACACACAGGTGCACTCTATTTAGTCATTAGCACTCATCAGGCAATGTCTATGGGCAACTGACTGCACTCAGACCAAAGGGGGCTGAATAATTACACACACCCCACTTTGCAGTTATTTATTTGTAAAAATGTTTGGAATCATGTATGATTTTTGTTCCACTTCTCACGTGTGCACCACTTTGTGTTGGTCTTTCACGTGGAATTCCAATAAAATGAATTCATGTTTGTGGCTGTAATGTGACAAAATGTGGGAAAGTTCAAGGGGGCTGAATACTTTTGCAAGCCACAGTATCTATTCTTATGGCATTTGCTGTTAGAGCATTACATGAAAAAACAGATTTTCTAGCACTACACACTGCAGTGGTAACTGCCATATAGACACTGAACTAGAAAAAGTAAGATAGTAGGTACAACTAGACTGTAAATTATTTGGTAAACTTTTTAGGGTCTCTAGTATCCTGAACTAATGTAACAACACTACATTTTTTATTTACAGTTCAGGACATATAAAATTCAGTAAGGAGAGCCAGGAACGTTTTACCCTTTTGTCTTCAATGACACCATGGGCCTTCAGTCCAGTGACAAAGGAATTCATGTGGAAGACATCAAACTTGCCATTAGAGGACATGTAAACGAAGATTACAGGGTATGAAATCTTCATTCAGATGCTTGTACACAGTGCTGTGATACAGAAACTGTATCATGCAAAAAGGTTTCAGTGACTTTGCTTTTTTCCAGTTCAATCCCACATCTCCGTTGCCTGAAACAAATTCCAGCTACAACAGTTTTCCCACTTTAGATGACAAAGTCCACATTCTGGTTTTAGTTATTCCTGCTGACACAGTGAGCATAATGAATGATGAAACTGTCAGGAAGATGAAAGATGTCAGATCAGCAGCTCGTGACAAAGGTGAGAGCAGTTGTCGTTCATATGATGTACAATTTCAAATACCTGAAAAACATGAGATAAGAATTAATCAACATACTTTATTAATCCCTAAGAAATTATGTAATTGATTGCATTGGTTTCTGTATTGGCAGGGATCCCACAAATAGCTATCATGACTAAAATTGATGAAGCCTGTCCTGAAGTCAAAAAAGACATAAAGAACGTCTACAAGAGCAAGTACTTGAATAAGCAGGTGAAGTAACTTTCATGCATATGTAGACAGTTTACACATGAATATAACATCTCTAATTTAGCTGTACATTTCAGTATATTTGTACAGAAACCTCAGCTGGAATCAGTACAAATAATTCAAGAAGTAATTTATAATTATGTCACTAGTGCAACAATAGAGTTTCAGTTTTTAAAATGTAATATTGTTTAAACTTAGATGGAAACAGTGAGCATGAACCTGGGTATTCCACTGAACTGCATCTTCCTCGTGAAGAACTACCACACAGAGATTGAGACGGAGAACGATGTGGATTCACTTATACTGAGTGTACTGAAAAAGATCATTGACTATGGAGAGGACTACCTGAATGACCAGGATGATCCTGACCTATAATCAGTGTGTGAGGGGGATAGAAAATGAAAATGTTATGCAAAAAAGTCACACAAAAAGTTAATTTCATGAGAAATCTAATCCTACTGAATTTTTGTCTTGTTCTTGTTTTCTTTAACTTATTTTCTTTTGCAAATTAAATCCAAATAACCTTCCTGGAAAATCAATACATCTACTTTTTGTTCTTTACTGTATAATCAAAAATGTTAACTGCAGGAAGAATGACAGATATATGCATGTAACCTGTTGTCTGCTGTGTAACTCAAATAAATCATTGTAAGGCTGTCCTCTGTGAATCAGTGCATTAACGCAGTGAATCCTAATTTTGCTAAGAAAATTAAAAAGCTAAAAAGATACACATGCACAGATGGAAGGTAAATGGAGGTGTGCTGATTTTGGTGGTGGTGACTGTGATCTGTTGAGTTGATTTCTTGTTTTCTGAACTGTAATTACATCTGCATCTTCTGCATCCACACCCATTTTCACACCTTGGCTCGTGTGATTAGGTAGAGGATCAATAAGGGGTCTGTTGGCTTAAAATCTGGGACCTTTACAAATGTTGACATATTACACGTGACTAACATAAACGCAACAGTTGTGTCACAAATAAACATCTTACTTTTCTAACAACATATAAAATACAAATTGCATGCTGCATTAACTTGAAGGGGTTAATCAAAACACATCTTGCAGTGCACACTCTTTAACCACAGCTGGAAAACTTCACTGCTGTCAGGAGCCTGGGTCTCCTGACCCAGCGTTTTTAGTTCTTTGTGATTCTTGTATTTTGTACTTGTGTGATTTATTCTATGGTTTCTAGCTTTGATCCCTTGCCCTTCATGTTTCTCTGTGCCCCCTCTGTTCTGTGTACGTCTGTGTCTTTGCATGTTTGAGCTTCTTGTTTTCTGTCACTCTGCAGTGGCGTGTCTAGAAATCTTTTGTTGGGGGGGCCAGGTAGGGGCACAGATTTGGAGAAGGGTGGCAGATGTAATTGTCAGATAATGTTAAAAACAATTCTACCAACCGTTAACCATAATTCAATAACCCTATAAACCTAATAACCGAATGCGCTTTTAACTCTTATTAGAATGAGATTTTAACCACTACGGTGCAAAGTTTTTAGATACTGCGTTGATAAAGTACAAGAGATACAATCAGTCAGTGTTTATTCAGCAGTCAAGGACATCAATATTTGAATAGTATTTTTACTGACATGTAGTGCACATATGTTTTGGGCAAAAACATTTTTGAATATTAAAATACGAACATTTTAACATACAATTGGCAAATTAGCCAATGCAAAACCAATGCCTATTAAAAAAAGAAGATAATCTTCTCACAAACTGGTGTTTGATTTTGAAACAGGAAAAAAGTGTGGAAACAAATGAAAAGACTAACATTTGAATAACACCTGAAAGCAAGTAAATACTTTCTATGCTGCCTTATGGTAAACTTTGGTAATATTGATGTATAAAGAACAACACTGGCTGATGATGAAATACAGTCAGCTGGCATGGTGACACTGCCAGTATTAACCTGCAGGGCTGGACTGGGACAAAAAATTGGGCATTTTCACTACAGACCAGCTCACCAGGTATTAAAGCCATAAAGCCTTTGAATGAAAACAAACGCTGTTGTGACAGTGATGTACACTGTCTTTTTGGTATATGTATGATCTCTATACATTTTACGTCAGATAAAAACTTTGTTCGCAAGATTCAGATAATTATTTAATAAAAGCTAAATATTTGAAATGAGAATAAGAAAGAAAAGTATTTCTTTGTGCCCCCCTCTCCCTGTTAATGCCTTACCTGGCCCCCTGGCAACACTTTGCTAGATCCGCCCCTGCACAGTTACCAGCTGTCAGCTACTTAGAAAAAGGATGCTGGTGTTATTTGTCTCTCAGAAACAGTTCATAACTTCCCTTCAACTCATTCATGTCACCTAAAAGGTAAACCTGTTTCTCCATCACTGTTCAGCTCTGATGATTCAGTAAGGACATCTCCTGGTTTCATCTTCATGTTTCCCTCTCACCACATATACGACCCATAGTAAGACCACATCTGGATCCCCTTCAGTTCGCTTATCAGCCTCGTCTCGGAACTGAGGACGCCATCATCTACCTGCTCAATCGTGTCTACACCCATCTGGACCAGCCGGCGAGCACTGTGAGGGTCATGTTTTTTGACTTTTCCAGTGCTTTCAACACCATCAGGCCGACCCTCCTGGGTGATAAGTTAGCAGCGATGCAGGTGGATGCTTCTCTGGTGTCCTGGATTGTTGATTACCTGACAGGAAGACCACAATATGTACGTCTCCCACAGTGTGTGTCTGACAAGGTGATTAGCAACACAGGGGCACCACAGGGGACTGTCCTCTCCCCCTTCCTCTTCACCCTCTTCACCACAGACTTCAGCCACTGCACAGAGACCTGCCATCTTCAGAAGTTTTCTGATGACTCTGCGGTGGTTGGATGCATCAGCAGGGATGATGAGACAGAGTACCGGGCTGTGGTCGACTCCTTTGTCACGTGGTGTGAGCAGAATCATCTGCAGCTCAACGTGGCAAAGACCAAGGAACTGATCGTGGACTTCAGGAAGACCAGGAAACACTTGACCCCTGTTTCAATCCAGGGGGTCAGTGTTGACATTGTGGAGGACTATAAATACCTTGGAGTACACATTGACAATAAACTGGACTGGGCTAAAAACACCACAGCACTTTACAGGAAGGGCCAGAGTCGTCTCTATTTTTTGAGGCGACTGAGGTCCTTCAACATCTGCCAGAAAATGCTGAGGATTTTCTATGAGTCTGTTGTGGCCAGTGCGATCCTCTATGCTGTTGCATGCTGGGGGAGCAGGCTGAGGGTCGCAGATGCCAACAGACTTAATAAACTGATCCGTAAGGCCAGCAATGTTGTGGGGATGGAGCTGGACTCCCTCAAGGTGGTGTCGGAGAGGCGGATGCTGTCCAAGATAAAGACAATGTTGGATAACACCTCCCACCCACTCCATGACATGTTGGTCAGTCACAGGAGCTCGTTCAGTGAGAGACTGAGATTACCGAAAAGCACCACTGAACGAAATCATTCCTGCCTGTGGCCATCTCCCTGTACAACGCATCCACTTAACACACTGTTTGCTGCTACAGCTACACATGTTTCTTTTCCAACTATTTATTTATAAGTGACTTATGTATGTATGTATGTATATATATGTATATATTGTACTATTCTTAGTTAGCGTATTGTCTGTCTTGTCTTAATGTTGGTTTAAAATGGAGCACTGTAACAAAAAATAATTTCCCCCAGGGATCAATAAAGTATTCTGATTCTGATTCTGATACAAACCGATATCATGACCAGCAGCTTTACAGCTGTGGCTCCAGCAAACATCAGCTGATACTAGAAATTAATATTAAATAAATTCTAACAACAGCTGATCAAGCTTAAACGTGCTGCTGTTGTTTAGCGTGACATCCGCTGGTTTCCTGTTTCTGGCGCAAAGTGGGAGATAAATAAACAAGAGAGAAAAGCCGATCAGCTGATCATTGATCAGTTTCATGATCAAAGTAGCAACAGAAGAGGGAGGGAGGGGGGGAGGATAAGAGAAGAGGCAGCTGTGCAGCGTAAAGACAGAATAACTCCAGCTTTTTGTCTTTTCCCATTCTAGCTAAAGTCCGGGACAAACTGTGTCTCTTCTCAGCTCAATACAAAACACATAATATTTTCTCTGAATGAGGGACCATTCCATTTTTTAAGGAGCCGTTGGCAACTCTACTAACTAACCTTATGAATAAAATAAAGTTCACTATCAGTAACATCATAGCAACAGAACAGCTGTATAGAAACTCCTTCATGCTAGCTCACGCAGTACGAGTTATTGTAACTGACTGTAAAAAGTCAGCACAACGAAAATAAACTCCACCTAAACTTGGTTTATATCTGACCCAGATAGACTGCAGGTCATAACTTCTTACCTGAAGTTCAGTTCACCGCCTCCGGCCTCTGCTCCTCCTGCCTTTCCATCATCCACCTGCCAGCGTGTTGCATCTGCTGGCCTCCACCACTTGCTAATGTTACTGAATCTGTGGAAGCTCCGCAATAGCCACCACCAAACAATTGAGTTATTTTTACACATCTCCCAGCATCTGGCCAATCCACCACCTTTCAGTGTTTATACTGTTACGGGGAAAAAATGAAAAAAAAACCCATTGGCCCATAAAAACGAAAAATCACCATCGGCCCACCGGGCAAATGCCCAGTATGCCCGATGGCCAGTCCAACTATGTCCTCTGGGCTGGAGGGTGGCGGATTAAAAGCTTTGGTGCATTACCGTGAGGCGAAGGCCATCCATCACAGCTTTTTTGGGTTAGATAAATGAAAACTATGTTTTTGTAATAATTCCTGTGACTCCTCCTGCTTTTTCAACTCAGCCCATCACACGTCTATGTCTCTCCTTGTTTCGTCTTTTATTATGAAAGGGTTGTGTTTCCATGTTCAGTGTGTTTCATTTTGCTTCCCCTGTGGTGTCAGGTTCATTTGTGTCAGCTGTGTTTCCACTTCCCCTTTTATTTTCTGTGTATTTAAGTCCGCTGTCTTCCTCTGGTCAGTGCTGGTGTGTCTGTTTTCCTCCGTTCACGTTATTCCGGGTTTCAGGTTATCTCCTGATTCTGTTTAGGTCCATGTTCATGTTCATGTTTTTTCATCAGAGTTTCTCGCATGCACCTCCTCGGATTCATGTTCATGTTTTTCCTGTCATAGTTGTCATAGTCATACTGAGTTATTCCCAGTGTAGGTTTTAGTTTTAGTTGTCGCCCCTGTTTGCTGGGCCTTGTTTTGTGTTCATGTTTTTTCAACCTAATAAATGGTTTGCTTTTTGTTAAGATTCAGTTCCATCTCTCCCTTGTCTGCTTCCGGGTTCATATTGCAATCACATCTGCCACCGTGACAATAAACTTATTTTGATTTTTAACTTTCTTTATTTTTTCAACAATATTATGTATATATAAACGTTTTGCATCTTACAATATAAAGCCTGGATCCTGCACATATTGCACTTTGAACTTTAACTGTGTTGTCTGTTTATTGGAGATTGTACTACTTGAATTCATTATCCTGGTGATATAACACATTAATTCTCCATTTGGAATCAATATAGTATATAATACAGTATCTGTCTATCCATCTATATAGCTATTGAATTGAACTGGAGTGAATGGAAGAGAATTAAATAATGGATTTCATGTTCATGTTTATCTATGTTGTAACAGTGACGACTTGAGACATCTGTTTGGCACTATATGAAGAGAATTAAATAAAATTTGAATAAAAATGATATTAACTGTATTTATACATTTTCTTTTTTTGGATGAGACACTGTCAGTGTGCTGTTATATAACTCAGGTATTTTTAAGGCCCAGTGGCGTGTCCAGCGGGGTGGCCTGGGGGGGCACAGGCCACCCCCCCAACCAGACTGGCCACCCCCAAAGGCAAAACAATAAAATTCAATCAAATATCAAATGTCCGATTATGTTTTCACGGTGAAGTTCAGATATCCGAGTGTAAGTGAATGCAGCATCGGCTTCTGCGCTATGTGCATCACGTTAGCAAAGGTAGGAGAGCCAAGCACGAAAGACGGCACCGCAGGAAACAATTTTTCGGTGAAAGAAAATGAGGACAGAATAAATGTCTCGGTAAGTAATATTAAGTTTGTTGAGTTTAGTAAACTTCGGTGAAATTAGAATACCAAGGAAAAAATAACACTTATTATTGCAGCCGTCGAATATTTCAGGCAGTATGCTACTGAGGGGAGCTAACATAAGAGTTATGAGTTATAAGATATAATCTAAGTCGTAACATTGCTGTATGGAGCTGCAGATTTGGTTGCAGGTTAACATACCTGGACTGGCCATCGGGCATACCGGGCATATGCCTGGTGACTTATTTTTTTTTGTAAGGGCATGAACAATGAGAGGTGGTGGATTGGCAAGATGCAGGTCGATGTGTAAAAATAACTCAGTTGTTTGGTGGTGGCTATGGCGGGGCTTCCACAGAGGCAGCAGGTGGATGAGGGAAGGGGAGGCAGGAGAAGAGACCCGAGGCAGCCACCAGTCCGAGTGTCAGGTGAACTGAACTTGAGGTAAGAAGTTATGACCTGCAGTCTATCTGGGTCAGATATAAACCAAGTTTAGGTGGAGTTTATTTTCGTTGTGCTGACTTTTTACAGTCAGTTGCAATAACTCGTACTGCGTTCTAGCCAGCTTGACGGAGTTTCTATACAGCTGTTCTGTTGCTATGATGTTACTGATAGTGAACTTTATTTTATTCATAAGGTTAGTTAGTAGAGTTGCCAATGGCTCCTTAAAAAATGGAATGGTCCCTCATTCAGAGAAAATATTACATGTTTCGTATTGAGCTGAGAAGAGACGCAGTTTGTCCCGGACTTTAGCTAGAATGGGAAAAGACACAAAGCTGGAGTTATTCTGTATTTACGCTGCACAGCTGCCTCTTCTCACATTCTCTCCCCCTCCCTCTCCTGTTGAAACTGATCAATGATCAGCTGATCGGCTTTTCTCTCTTGTTTGTTTATCGCCCACTTTGCACCAGAAAGAGAAAACCAGCGGATGTCGCGCTAAACAACAGCAGCACGTTTAAGCTTGATCAGCTGTTGTTAGAATTTATTTAATATTAATTTCTAGTATCAGCTGATGTTTGCTGGAGCCACAGCTGTAAAGCTGCTGGTCATGATATCGGTTTGGATATGTGGTGAGAGGGAAACATGAAGATGAAACCAGGAGATGTCCTTACTGAATCATCAGAGCAGAACAGTGATGGAGAAACAGGTTTACCTTTTAGGTGACATGAATGAGTTGAAGGGAAGTTATGAACTGTTTCTGAGAGACAAATAACACCAGCATCCTTTTTCTAAGTAGCTGACAGCTGGTAACTGTGCAGGGGCGGATCTAGCAAAGTGTTGCCAGGGGGCCAGGTAGGGCATTAACAGGGAGAGGGGGGCACAAAGAAATACTTTTCTTTCTTATTCTCATTTCAAATATTTAGCTTTTATTAAATAATTATCTGAATCTTGCAAACAAAGTTTTTATCTGACGTAAAATGTATAGAGATCATACATATACCAAAAAGACTGTACATCGCTGTCACAACAGCGTTTGTTTTCATTCAAAGGCTTTATGGCTTTAATACCTGGTGGGCTGGTCTGTAGTGAAAATGCCCAATTTTTTGTCCCAGTCCAGCCCTGCAGGTTAATACTGGCAGTGTCACCATGCCAGCTGACTGTATTTTATCATCAGCCAGTGTTGTTCTTTATACATCAATATTACCAAAGTTTACCATAAGGCAGCATAGAAAGTATTTACTTGCTTTCAGGTGTTATTCAAATGTTAGTCTTTTCATTTGTTTCCACACTTTTTTCCTGTTTCAAAATCAAACACCAGTTTGTGAGAAGATTATCTTCTTTTTTTAATAGGCATTGGTTTTGCATTGGCATTGGCTAATTTGCCAATTGTATGTTAAAATGTTCGTATTTTAATATTAAAAAATGTTTTTGCCCAAAACATATGTGCACTACATGTCAGTAAAAATACTATGCAAATATTGATGTCCTTGACTGCTGAATAAACACTGACTGATTGTATCTCTTGTACTTTATCAACGAAGTATCTAAAAACTTTGCACCGTAGTGGTTAAAATCTCATTCTAATAAGAGTTAAAAGCGCATTCGGTTATTAGGTTTATAGGGTTATTGAATTATGGTTAACGGTTGGTAGAATTGTTTTTAACATTATCTGACAATTACATCTGCCACCCTTCTCCAAATCTGTGCCCCTACCTGGCCCCCCCAACAAAAGATTTCTAGACACGCCACTGCTCGTTTACGGAGGGTGCAAAATGCGGCAGCTTGTGTTTTAACTGGCACTCGAAGGTTTGAGCACATCTCCCCTATTTTAGCTTCACTTCACTGGCTGCCCATTTCTTTTGGCATTCATTTTAAAATTCTTTTATTTGCCTTTAAAGCTCTCCATGACCTAGCTGCATCTTAACTCTCTGAGCTGCCACAGTCTTATAAACCCACCCGCTGTCTCAGGTCAGCTGATCAGCTGTTCCTGAATGTTCCCAGGACTGAGCGCAAACTTAGAGGACATCGTGCTTTTGCTGTAGCATCTCTGAAACTGTGACACGATCTGCCTTTAGAGATTAGACAGGCTTCTTCTCTGCCTGTTCTTAAATCACTCCTGAAAACTCATCTCTTCACCCTGACCTTTGACACCTTGTAAGATGTTGGCTTTTAGTTTGAGTTTTTTAGTTTATTTTTGCTGTTTTATCTTGTTTTTAAATATAGGGCTGTTTAAATTTTTTATGTATTATGTGTTTTATTTTCTTACTGTTAAGTTTTATTCTATTGTTGGGTATTTTAAAGTGCTTTCTCAATAAAGATGGATTGGATTGGACTGGAAGATAAACACTTTAGTTTGCAGTACTGTGGTGAGTTCACAGTAAAGCACTGTGTTGGACTGGCGCACAGTGATTGTGGCGTTCATGGTCAGTGTTAGGTTACCTTAGAGCTGGGCGATATAAGATTTTTTCATATCACGATATGTTTTTTTCATTTCAGGCGATAACGATATATATCACGATATAAGCCAAATAACTATATTTGTAAGATTTAAATGTGCCGTTGCTCACAAGTAAAATGTGAAATAATCAGCAGCTTGTTTTTATTTAAATATTTATTTCCCATAATAAGTTCAACAGGGTAGATGTACTTAAGGAACATGAGACTTTTTCAGATAAATAAAGGCAAATATTGCAAACTACACAAAAGGCAGCCGTTAAAGCGTTTAAGTTTCAAAATAGAACAAACGAAACAGACGACTAAATTGTCAATTCCACTTAGCAACAAAATATTAATTCTAAAAATAAATCTTAGTTTGTTTTACAGAAGAACAGACAAAACTCACTAACTTTTGTCAATATCAAATAAACTGAGAACTAAAAGGAAATTCTCAATCTGTCCTTGTTGTATAGCTGAGCTTTTCAAACAGTTGTAACAGTTACTTTAGTCTGACAAAAGCCGAATGACGAATTAGCGCTTCCAGTCAGAGACTGAGGCTACGTCCACACGTACACGGGTATTTTTGAAAACGGAGATTTTCAGTTTTCGTTTTAAAAAATAATCCCGTCCACACATAAAGGAAGAAATGAAGGAAAACGCTGCTATGAACATGCCAAAGCAGCAGGTGGCGCTAGATTCCTAACCGTGCAGAAATGTTGGCCAATCTGGGGCCTGTTCTTCGTACGTCGCTTACTACATCCAAGATCAAATGACACATCCAAGACCAAACCATCCCGCTAACCGTGAGCTCGCTAATCCGGTTCCCCGAACACGCCTGCTGTTGACGATTAGTACAGCTGGACGCAGTAATGTGACATCACTGGGTGTCGTAAAAGGGGCTACGCATCGATAGTAGAAACATTGATCGGCAACCCGCTGATTGGTCGGCGAAAATGTCGAAGGGGCGTGCTCGGTATTTTCCAGCAGCAGAGCAAGAACTCATGAGTGAGGGATTTCAGGAGTTTCAGAGTTTAATTAAAACGCAAGAGAACACTGCAAAGGCTGCAGAAGCAAGGAGAGAGGGCTGGCAGAAAGTTGCTGACAAATCCAACTCGTAGGTAATTTAATAATAATACTAATAATAATGGATTGGGTTCATATAGCGCTTTCCAAGGCACCCAAAGCGCTTTACGATACCACTATTCATTCACTCCCACATTCACACACTGGTGGAGGCAGCTACGGTTGTAGCCAGGCTGCCATATCGCGCCATCGGCCCCTCTGGCCAACACCAGTAGGCGGTAGGGTAGATCTATCATATGACACTATATTGTCCAATATCATATGGCATTATATTATATTATAATATGTTATATTATATCCCCTTTCACATTAGAGCCACAACAGGACCCACAAGAACATGGGAACAAGTAAAAGTGGAATACAGGAGTATTCTACAGAATGGTAATATTTATCTCTTAGATTGCTTTGCGTCTCTTGGCAAGGTAATACTGCCCTGTAATACTCTGTTAGTTTGTTCATAACAGCAACCAAGAAAAGGGCAGAGGAAAAAAATACAGGTGGTGGTCCTGCACCCCCTCGTCAACAAGTTGGTTAAGTAAATAATACCCTCACGGGAATATCGATATCTCTCAATGAGCACACTGTCGCGCTGAGCTAAAGGATCCTGTCTATCCCGCAATATACGCTGGATTCTGAGGACTCTCCTTATCAATCTTGCACCTTCCGCAATGGGTGGCTCGCGTATACGGACAGGACATGGCTGCGACAGGCTTCCCAAATCCACTTTCGCTTTTATAGCCGTGGTCTCTCATCTTGATTACACGAAGTAATTTACAATTACTACTCTGAAATATGAATTACATCTGTAATAATCACATACATGTAATAGAATGTTAATAGTTCATTTCCCTTTTTTAGGAAATGACCTGTATGTATCTGTGTGACATCATTAAAAGGATCAAGTGCTGCATTATCTTTAGTTACATTGATGTTATTTATTTATGGTGAAACAGTGGTGGAATATCGCTGTTGCTTTCGTATAAATGAAGCGGACATACCTGCGTGGCCGCGATCTAATCCTGTTTACATAAAGTAAACCTGCTCCCGAGCAGGTTTACGCTTACGGCTCTGTTGCTATGACAGCAAGTCCCGGATGAGCTTCGGGGAACCGAACGATCCGGGATCACGCGAAATCGTCAACAATCTAATCCAGCTAACTTACTTAGCGAGGTACGAAGAACAGGCCCCTGAAGTCTAGAAGCCTCGGTGGGAAAAAGTAAACAAAGCTGGGGCATAGAAGCAGAACCGAGTCGTATGCGTGGAGGGACAGTAACTGTGTGTATATGTAAGCATTTAAACACTGCAGAGAGTAGAATTAACAGTAACAGTATTGTAGAAATTCATTTCACCGAAACAATAACGTGGCGCACAGTGTGACGTCAAAAAATGCGCACACCTTTGACGCTGCGTTTTCTCCGTTTTTCTAGTCCACACGTAAATGCAAAAACAGAGTTTTCAAAAATCTTCGTTTTCAGTGACCAAAAACGCCATTTACGTGTGGACGAAAGGTGCAAACGCATAGAAAAATCTGCGTTTTCAAAAATACCCGGGTACGTGTGAACGTAGCGCATGCACCAGTTTATTGTATTTCCAGACTTGCTTTCGGCACAATTTACAGTGCACGCTACTCTGTTTTTTGTCAGACTTGAAATAGCCGAAATACCTTCACACTACGGAACTTCTATGGCTCTTCTGTTCGACAATCTCTCCGGCATTGGAACCATCATCTGTTTTTTCTTCAGTCACGCTCGGTTGATTTTTCTAGTCGGCACACTCATTTCCTCCATTACCCGGGGGGTATGGTGGCTGGCTGCTTCCTAAACAAATACACATGTGCGGCTTGGCACTTGTGCTGTACGTAACAAGTCACGTGACGTGACGCTGCGGCTGTGATTGGTTCGGCTCTGCGCTACTTAATTTGGATTGGCTGTTCTCTTTTTTTTTTAAGAGGACAAGAGCGGCGAGGTCTATCGCGATAGTTTAATTTTTCTATCGAGAAAAAGTTATATCGCGATACATATCGTTATCGTTCTATCGCCCAGCTCTAGGTTACCTCAAGTACAGTGGATTCATTTGCATTTAAGCTGATGATGCTTAGATTAAGTCATCAAATTTCACCTTTATGTCAGCTGTATAAGACAATTCTCAGGATACCGTTAGTGTAGGAAATGGAAAGACAACCAAGATATCTGTGAAACGTCTGCTTACATCTTGAATTCAGCTCCGGCGTATGTGGTAAGTTGTTAATGAGTGACTTTAATTTATTCTTTCTTCAGATGTGGCTATACACTCTACTGAGAATAAGCATACTGTCACGATATGAGTGGATCTTCAAAATAGACATCAAAATAGTTCATGGAGAAAATAAGTAGAAAAAGTAAAGATCTTATTAGGAATAATACTGTTTGGATAATTATAACCATCATAAGCAACCGAATCATCTCAACATGTATATGCTCAAAAATTAATTTATTACTACAAACACGTATTTAATTATCAACACAAGGAAAGTCAACAGTTTCTAGAACTCCAACAGGGGCAGGACTTGGAGGTACTGGGATTTCAGGAGGCAGCAGAATGGTACACTGGTCAGTGTCATTATTATTGACCGGTGATGGTGGATGGCCTTGGGGGGAGCTGAGAGGTAACTCAGACCTCTTATCTTCAGGACACGGAAAGCAAACATACTTCTTTTCAGCAGCTGGAGACTTAGAGACATCCCAAGTCATCAGCCTCATGCGTTTAGGCTGAGGCAAATGTTCCTCTTCATCCTCCACAGAAAAAACACTTGAATATCTGCGCTTTCTGCCCAGACCTAACTCTGCAATGGGTGGAGGTGTCAGAGGCAGAGGAGACATTAAAAAGGCCAAATCATCATCCAGGGATGAACAATCATATTTAAAATCTGGATGCATGATCTTGTCTGTGTCCTTTGACTGAAAGCTGGCATCAGCAGGTGGTGGACTTGAAGAAAGTGGAACATCAGAACTCATCAGCCTCATGCGTTTAGGCATCAAATGTTCCTCTTCATCCTCCACAGAAAAAACAGCAGAATGTCTGCGCTTTCTGCAGAGACGTAACTCTGCAGTGGGTGGAGGTCTCGGAGGCAGAGGAACATCAGTAGGACACATGAAAAACGCCACTTCATCATCCAGGGATGAACGATCATTTTTCAAATCTGGATGAATGATCTTGTTTGTGTCCTTTGAATGAAAGCTGGCATCAGCAGGTGGAGGAACTGAAGAAACTGGAACATCAGAACTCATCAGCCTCATGCGTTTAGGCATCAAATGTTCCTCTTCATCCTCCACAGAAAAAACAGCAGAATATCTGCGCTTTCTGCAGAGACGTAACTCTGCAGTGGGTGGAGGTCTCGGAGCCAGAGGAACATCAGTAGGAAACATGAAAAACGCCACTTCATCATCCAGGGATGAACGATCATTTTTCAAATCTGGGTGAATGATCTTGTTTGTGTCCTTTGAATGAAAGCTGGCATCAGCAGGTGGTGGACTTGGGAGCTCACATGCAGGTGCACTGATAGGTCTGAACATGAAAGCGGGAACTTCATTGTCCAGAGCACAACGGTCTGCATCGGATGAGTGTGGGAGCTTCTCCTTTGCCTGTGGAGGAGGCAGACTTTGAGCCAAAGGGATCTTGTGTTGCAGAGGAACATTCAAGTCATCTGACGTTTTGCTCTGTTACATATTATTGTTGTTGTTGTTGGATTTTTCTTTAAAAATTCACACGATTTAATGTTTAGAAACAGACACAGTGAAGGGTAACTTACCACAGCTCGAGCCATTTTAGGCGTCTGTCAAGGCAAAGACGCAGGATTTGGTTTCTCTGTGTAAGATTACAGGACAGTTGTCAGTTTCATTTTCAAGTCAGTTGGATAAATTCATATCAAACTTCTCAAACTGTATCATTAAAGCATTGTTTAGGTGGACAAATATGAAAGATATGAAGATAAAAACAGTAACAGCTGGCAATCAAGGGAAAACAACCTTACGAAAAAGGTCTTAATCATTATTGTTTAAAAGTAAATCTTTCAGTCCTTACTTCAGTGATTGTTTGAAGTCTCTGTGCTTGTTGTCAGTCGCAGATTTGTGTAAAATAGTTGCAGTTTGTGAATAAAGTTTGCAGGAGCTCCAAAGTTTGTCTGTTCAGTACCAAAGTAATGAGGAGACTGAGTGCAGGTTTGGAATCCTCAGTGACAGAAGAATGCAGCAATGTTTGAATTTGAATTTGTTATTGTTTTATTAACAACAACTACCAGGATCATGCCATAGCAACACAGTGATGCCCAGTCAAATGTCAGGTACAAGGGATAGCCCACATACACATCCAACAGCACAGTAAAGCAATGGGCACCAATGCCACCAGTCAGGCCTTAACAGTGGCGTGTCTAGAAAATTTTTGTTAGGGGGCCAGGTAGGGGCACAGATTTGGAGAAGGGTGCCAGATGTAATTGGCAGATAATGTTTAAAAAAAATTCTACCAACCGTTAACCATAATTCAATAATCTTATAAACCTAATAACCAAATGCGCTTTTAACTCTTATTAGAATGAGATTTTAACCACTACGGTGCAAAGTTTTTAGATACTTCGTTGATAAAGTACAAGAGATACAATCAGTCAGTGTTTATTCAGCAGTCAAGGACATCAATATTTGCATAGTATTTTTACTGACATGTAGTGCACATATGTTTTGGGCAAAAACATTTTTGAATATTAAAATACGAACATTTGTAACAAACAATTGACAAATTAGCCAATGCCAATGCAAAACCAATGCCTATTAAAAAAAGAAGATAATCTTCTCACAAACTGGTGTTTGATTTTGAAACAGGAAAAAGTGGGGAAACAACTGAAAAGACTAACATTTGAATAACACCTGAAAGCAAGTAAATACTTTCTATGCTGCCTTATGGTAAACTTTGGTAATATTGATGTATAAAGAACAACACTGGCTGATGATGAAATACAGTCAGCTGGCATGGTGACACTGCCAGTATTAACCTGCAGGGCTGGACTGGGACAAAAAAATTGGGCATTTTCACTACAGACCAGCCCACCAGGTATTAAAGCCATAAAGCCTTTGAATGAAAACAAATGCTGTTGTGACAGTCCCATATGGAAAAGAAATAGTAAAAACGTATATGATTTACTCATGAAAGTGGCCACTTTCTCATTACTTTCATATATTGTTTTAGTAAGTATCCAAAACATACAAGATTCATTATATAATCTTTCAAGGGATCTTATATCTGTTTTTACTCTTGTATGCTTTTCATACAAGTTTCACACAAGACATTTACAAACTTTATAAAATTTATATATATCTTTTCCATATGTACACTGTCTTGTTGGTATATGTATGGTTTCTATACATTTATGTCAGATAAAAACTTTGGTTGTAAGATTTAGATAATTATTTAATAAAAGCTAAATATTTGAAATGAGAATAAGAAAGAAAAGTATTTCTTTGTGCCCCCCTCTCCCTGTTAATACCCTACCTGCCCCCCTGGCAAAACTTTCCTAGATCCGCCCCTGCACAGTTACCAGCTGTCAGCTACATAAAAAAAGGATGCTGGTGTTATTTGTCTCTCAGAAACAGTTCATAACTTCCCTTCAACTCATTCATGTCACCTAAAAGGTAAACCTGTTTCTCCATCACAGCTCTGATGATTCAGTAAGGACATCTCCTGGTTTCATCTTCATGTTTCCCTCTCACCACATATCCAAACCGACATCATGACCAGCAGCTTTACAGCTGTGGCTCCAGCAAACATCAGCTGATACTAGAAATTAATATTCAATAAATTCTAACAACAGCTGATCAAGCTTAAACGTGCTGCTGTTGTTTAGCGCGACATCTGCTGGTTTCCTGTTTCTGGTGCAAAGTGGGCGATAAACAAACAAGAGAGAAAAGCCGATCAGCTGATCATTGATCAGTTTCATGATTGAAGTAGCAACAGGAGAGGGAGGGGGAGAGAATGTGAGAAGAGGCAGCTGTGCAGCGTAAAGACAGAATAACTCCAGCTTTGTGTCTTTTCCCATTCTAGCTAAAGTACGGGACAAACTGCGTCTCTTCTCAGCTCAATACGAAACCCGTAATATTTTCTCTGAATGAGGGACCATTCCACTTTTTAAGGAGCCGTTGGCAACTCTACTAACTAACCTTATGAATAAAATAAAGTTCACTATCAGTAACATCATAGCAACCGAACAGCTGTATAGAAACTCCGTCATGCTAGCTCACGCAGTACGAGTTATTGTAACTGACTGTAAAAAGTCAGCACAACGAAAATAAACTCCACCTAAACTTGGTTTATATCTGACCCAGATAGACTGCAGGTCATAACTTCTTACCTCAAGTTCAGTTCACCTGACACTCGAACCGGCGGCCGCCTCAGGTCTCTGCTCCTCCTGCCTCCCCTTCCCTCATCCATCTGTTGCCTCTGTGGAAGCCCCGCCATAGCCACCACCAAACAACTGAGTTATTTTTACACATCGGCCAGCATCTGGCCAATCCACCACCTCTCATTGTTCATGCCGTTACAAAAAAAAAAAAAAAAAAAAGTCATCAGCCCACTGTGCAAATGTCCGATGGCTAGTCCAGCTATGTTAACTTGTTAATCTTTCGCTGAAAAAACGTTTTCTGTGGTGCCGTCTTTCGTGCTTGGCTCTCCTACCTTTGCTAACATGATGCTCATAGTGCAGAAGCCGGTGCTGCATTCACTTACCCTCAGACATCTGAGCTTCACTGTGAAGCCATAATCGTACATTTGATATTTCATTAAATTTTATTGTTTTAGCTTCGGGGTGGCACCTGGGGTGGCCAGTCTGGTTGGGGGGGTGGCCTCTGCCCCCCAAGGCCACTCCGCTGGACACGCCACTGTAAACGAGTAACGTATGAAGCACTGATCCCTATATAAAGTGCATTACAGTAATCCAGCCGAGTGCTAACAAAGGCGTGGATAACTGTCTCAAAGTGCTGCTGTGAAATAAATGTCTTTATTTTATCAGCTGCCTGAGCTGAAAGAAGCTTGATTTTACCACTGCCTTAATCTGACTGTCAAGCTTCAGGTCAGAGTTCACTTTGACCTCCAGGTTTGTCACAGCTGGTTTAACGTACTGTGTCAAGGTATCTAAATACACATTGGGGGTCTCAGTAGGGCTGCCAAGAGATTTGAACCCTGGTGGAGGAGACCTTCTCAATAAAAAAGTGTTTAAAAAAACGTTTACAGGCTGCAGTCAGTATGTGGTGCACTAAGAACAGAGTTAATGGTTTTAACCCTAGAACACTATCGCTGGGTGATTTACACCCGAGAAAATACATTTACATGATTTCTCACTCCTGCAGCTGTTTGCGTGTCGAGGAGTCTGTGCCATCACCAGGGAAGTCTCAAATGTCCCAGGAATGGGTGGACCAAACACCAGCTTTCCAGAGTCATTATTTTGTTTTAGGAGTTTTATTTTTCATTTTGTTAGACATGGCACAGTTGAAAGTAAAAGAAGACCACTCTAATTTGTCATGTGTTGTCATATTTTGATATATTTGATTACTTTTCATTGGTTATATTATACCGGGTAAAAATCACCCGGCATTAGTGATCGTGTTACTATTTATAGCGATAGTGTTCTAGGGTTAAATAAAACATGCAGGTTGCGACAGTTTGATGAAATAATGTCAGATAAGTGTTGTCTTTTGGTATCTTTTACAGTTTTTTGATATTGATGCCAACAGTCCTTTAGCATCTGGAATGACACTTGTAGCTTGTTTCCATTCACGCTCAGCTCGACAGCACTTGCGTCTGACAGCCTTCAGCCAGGGGTCAGATTTAGTTTTAGGCTGCCTGGTTCTTAACGGAGCCACAGTGTCCAAAGCAATCTGGTAGGTGGAATAAAACCATGAGCTCAGTTCCTCAGTCTGGCTGCACAAAAGCTCCGGGATTTTACAGTTCTGGTTAAAAACTGTTAAAAACTGCTCAGCAGTGGACGGGTCAAAAATACGACAGCGGCGAGCAGCAGCGCGGTTTAACTGAGGTACGGGCAAGAGGAACTTGAAGCATCACAGGACTGTGGTCAGAAAACACAGCATCACAAATCTCTACGTTAAAAACAGAAACAAACAGAAGAACCATGAGATAAAACAAGATCAAGTGTGTGTCCATGTTCATGTATGGGACTGACTGAATAGCACAAAGTTAGAATGCTTAGTCCGTTTTTTAGGCTATTTCACAATATGAAAATAAATAACTTATTAAAACAGATCATATACACATTCAATAACTAAGTGAAAATGATTGTTTTTGTTTTTTTATTTGCTAATAAAAGTGTCAGTGCAGTCAACCATCGTTTTTGTCCTCGTGCATTAGTTTTGATTTAGTTATCAAGTAAAATTCAATAGTAATTTTTTTACTTTGATTTTTGGGATGTAGGATGATCATTTTCATTTCTGTCTAACGCTGTGACATCTTCTTGTTCCAGCATGATTTCTTTCTCATTGACATTTGATGGGTTTTCAAGGTGTTCCATTAACATTACATCTTATTTATTATAATTTTATATGTGCGTGGCTTGGAGCATGAACCAGAAATATGCAAGCCTCATGGAGGTTTTTTGTCTCTAAATGATCAAAATTAAAAATCTCGGTATCATCGGGACCTCATCCATCTAGTCGAGGAGCTGACCGCGGTCTAGACTACACTAAGCAGCAGCAGTGTACTCCTAGTATGTACAATGCATCACTATGAGACATAAATGCACACTTAGTGTGATGTATTCTTAACAACTTTGAATGATGGGGTATGAAGTGAGAGGCATTTAATGAACTGGAAGTGCTTCTCTGAGCCCTCACACACCCAAGACAGATTAGGAAGAGAGGGGAACCACCTTGCTGCATGAGTAGCTACGCGGTCAGGTTGACTTCCACATGGTTTGCTGGGGACGCTGCCATGTAGCCAGCCTGGCCTCAAATCCAAGACCCTGAAATGAGGAGAAACTCCAAGGTGTGAAATTGCATGTGTAAAAAATTGTAGGTTTAAGATAGCTTTTAAAAGTCCTGTGATAAACACCTGGATGAGCTTGATAATATCCCGAGGTCCGAGCACCTCTGGGTCAAACTCAACCTGAGCTTTGTTGGTTGCCAGTGCGACCGAAGCCATGAGGATCCCTCTGGTTAAGTTGAGCTTGGACTCGATGTTGTGGACACATGATGCGCACGTCATGCCTGTTATCTGCATGTGAAATACATGTGATGTGGAATTTGCACAAAATTCTGCATTATATGGTGTCCCGCAGACTTACAGTGAGGTCCAGCTTTCCATGTGCTACTGCATTATCCTCAATCACTTTGGCACCAAAGCCCAAGTCTTTGATGAGCTCAGTCACTGCAGTAGCATCCAGGACATGTGAATCATACTTCACCTCTGCCTTACCGGCCATTAGCGACACCAACACTGAGAAGATTCCTGGTTAACAAACACAGTACACTTTATCAACAATCTTCATCTCAGTTCAAATGCCTCATCCCTGGAAGTCGCTCACCTCTGTGTTTGAGCAGGTTCCTCTCGATGTTGGACACACAGGAGGCACAGGTCATCCCCGTAACGCAGATGAAGCATTTCTGTGCTTTTATCTCAGGCGAACTTGCAGATGGTGCCTGTGAACCCGTCCCATTGCTGACTACAGGCCTGTTTGTCGACATGTCAGAAAGTCCAAAGCTTACAGGCTGGGACTTTTCATGACTCTGAACACTCTTTATAGGTTCTGAAAGGACAAAAAAATATGGAGGCGCCATATAAGTTTGTAGCTCTACAGATTTATGAGGCTCAACTTAGAATCTTCAATCACCATAGTCCAACTAGAAATTTTAAAAACTCATCCTATTCTCTTCCTGAAGGGAGGGAGGATATAATCTCTTTCATTCATTTTTTTTGTCTGTTTGTTAGCAGTGTGGCAACCAGAGTTTTCGAATTTTGTGTGATGGTAGATAGCAATAACCAATAGATACCAATAACAGCTCAAGGTGATTAAATTTTCAAGAAAATCGGTCAAAGTCAAGGTCATACCAGATGTGAAAGTTAGTAAAATCTTTATATCACCCATAATTTTTCAGATTTCACAGCAATATACTAGGCCCTGTGGGACATGAGTACCTAGGTTGGCTAAGTATTTAACATTGACATTTATTGTTTAAGGTCAAAGTTGACCTTGGAAAAAACACTTCAAGGAATAATATCAAGTAATATATCCTGTGAAAAGGCCTGGAGAGGCATCACAGTGACGCCATAAAGTTTTGCAAAATCACGCATGCATGAATATATCTTAAAATGTCAAACTTTCACAACTTATAGAAGACAAGGGTAAAGATATAAAACTTTAGTATGTAATGCTTCAAGGTCAACGGTCAGGTTCACACAAATTAGGAAAAAGCCTTATTTTCCATGGGTCATCTCCAAACTTTAAAGCAATAGGAACATAAGTTACTTGTTTGCTTGAACTCTTTAAAACATTGTATGCCTTCACAGTGAAACAAATGGATTAATGGATTGGATAACATGGTAGGAACTAACAACTCGGTCGTCAGAGAACATCTGCAGGTGGCATGATTCCCTGTTGTACTGGAAATATAAGGCGCACAAAGTAAACAGGAATGATTTTTGATTGTTTAATTCTCATATAGCTTCAAAGCACAGAATTGGAAACGAGCATGAATGGCATTTCTAAAGCAAGCTGGATTTATTTTATTTTTTTTACTTTAAGTCCACAATCTTCTCCCACACCTTCTGCTAAACAGATAATGCAGAAGAGAAAATAACCAAGCATTTGCTTAGTTTTAGAAATTTGGATAGACTTTTTTACAGCTCACTGGCATATGATATACAACCACATGATATATAACTTCTATCCCAATAAGAGGCCAATAGAGGCCAATAAAACCTGACACTGAGAGCTGAGCAAGATAAAGAGAAATTAAAGAATTTGTTCATAATCTGCCTGCATTAATCCCTCATCTTGGCAGGCTGTTTCTGCAATTAAAGCCCTGGTAAGGATAAGGGCTCTCAGAGTTTCACTGAGGAGTACAGTTGTCTGGTTCCCAGAGTAACCGTTGAGTTTCTGGTTTACTCTAAACAACATACCTCTTCTAAGAAACCCTTTAGATAGCATGTACACGATTTTACGGTTAATGGCAGACATTTCCTAAATGAAAGCAAACCCCTCCAAGGACATCAAACAATGAGTGCTTTTATACCTCGGGTGTAAAAACTAGTTCAAAGATACTTGAGTTCCCAACTCACTCCTTGCCTGACAGAAATACCAGATGAAGAGATGAGGTGCCACTGAGGCATGAGAGTTGTTTTTCATGTTCATCCCATTGGTCTGTGTATGCCTTTAATAATAATAATAATAATAATAATAATAATAATTATTATTATTATTATTATTATTATTATTATTATTATTATATTGCATAAAATGTAGACTTTACTTTTTTACTTTTTACCTCTTGTTTCTGTCTTGCCCTGACACCTGAGATCAGCCAATACAGCAGTGGGCCATAACAAATTAAAAATTGGTCAGATGATCCAGCTGTGCTACTGTTCTTGCATCTCTGGTGAGAGGCACTGAGACCAGATGAGAGGATTTGGGGAAATGATGTACAAACTCAGAAATGGAAAGATAGGGATAGGGAAAAAATGCACCAACCTGTGCCAAATTCTACCCAAAATAAATTAAAATGCACAACTTCTTGTCCAAGCCTGATCAGCTGGAGTCAAGCTAACACCTGCTACCATGTGAACTAATGGGTAAGGTATCTAGTTCCTGAGTGTTTGTGTCCCTTTATGTTGGAGAAGTTTTGGGATCTTTAGGTTGTGATCTGGACCAAGTGCTGCGGAGCTCAAGTAAGATGTTAAAGAAAAACAGGATGGCAAAAACAAATGCTAACTGTTCCCTGGATGTTCAGTCAGTTGTCACCCTCACTATTTATTAAGATTTGACACACTGAAAAAGAAAACTGAAATAATCCTAAAATAATATATTTTTTAAAAGCTTCATTAAGCAAACATTTATTTTTGTTACCTACCTTTAACCTTCCTGCCTTCTTGGGACCTTTTTGTGCCACTGCTATGTGTTAAATGGCTGCCATTTCCACTGTGTTCAGTGGAATATAACCAAACTTGCCACAGGATAGTTTTTACCTGTCAATGTTAATATTCCAGTGTGAATTCCTTAAATCAGCCTAAAATGGCTGAGCAGCAGAAATCCCCACACCCATCACCCTGGGGACCATTTTCTGCCCATTGACTTCCATTATAAACGCTATTTTTCAACCCCAAATTATCATCATATGATTTTATTTTTTCTTCTTTTCTTGGATGTCAATGAAGACTCAGGGCCTTGAAGTTTTAATTTTTAAATTGCAAAAAAAATGCAAAAAAAATAATGGCAGGTCAAAATGTATGTTGGTGCCAATCTTTGGTCCATTTAAAGGCCTACTTATAATGACAATCACATATTACTTCAACTGGTTTTTTGTGGAAATATTTAGTTTCGTTTTTTGGTTTTTGGGGCTTATAACACAGGGCGCTCATGTAACAACACTGGGATTTGAAGGGTTAAAACAACGAAAATATAATTAAAACTTTACATGAATATTTCAGGGAGAAGTAGTTTTACAAGGTTGGCTAATTTAAAGTGGAATAAAATATGGATATATGGTCTTTTTATGGCGTGGCTGAGAATGGTCCCTAGGGTGATGGGTGTGAGTTTTTTAAAGGATGGCAGGAGGGTTAAGTGAGGCGTCAAAGCCCATGTCCTCAATAGCTGCCCTGAGCTGCTCTGGCTCTGTCAAATAGGGATCAAAGGTTATTGTTCCCTTTTCCGCCTCCAGGGACACCGCTATGAACCGCACTCCAGTCATCTGAGAGATCCTCCCTTCTATTGTCTGCACACAAGAGCTGCAAGTCATCCCTCCAATCAAAATGGTTACAGTCTGGGTGGAGGCATCCACCTCCTTTTTCTGCCAGAAACTTAAATCTTCTACTGATGGGTCCTCAGATAACAAAGCAGTATCAAAGCCCATGTCCTCAATTTTGTCTCTCAGCTCTTCATGTGTGACTAGAAGAGGCTGAAAAACAATCAGCGCTGCTTTGTCCTGAAGAGACACCTGAATATGTGAAACCCCCTGCAGCTCCCCGATCTGTCCCTGAATGGACTGCACACAGGACTGGCAGTGCATACCATCCACCCTGATCTGCACCACAGACTCCACGCTGTATCCCAAGGTCTGTAGTTCCAGGGCGATCTCTTTGGTTGGAATAACTGAAGCATCATAGTCCACCTTGGCCAAACTGTTGGGTACAGACCATGTGACAGTAGAGCTGGGCGATAGAACGATAACGATATGTATCGCGATATAACTTTTACTCGATAGAGAAATTAAGCTATCGCGATAGACCTCGCCGCTCTTGTCCTCTTAAAAAAAAAAAAAAAAAAAAAAAAAAAAGGTCAGCCAATCCAAATTCAGTAGCGCAGAGCTGAACCAATCACAGCCGCAGCGTCACGTCGCGTGACTTGCTACGTACAGCACAAGTGCCAAGCCGCACGTGTGTTTGTTTGGGAAGCAGCCAGCGGGTAATGAAGCCAGCGCATAATGGAGGAAATGAGTGTGCCGACTAGAAAAATCAACCGAGCGTGACCGAAGAGAAAACAGATGATGGTTCCAACGCCGGAGAGATTGTCGAACGGAAGAGCCAAAGAAGTTCCGTAGTGTGAAGGTATTTCGGCTATTTCAAGTCTGACAAAAAACAGAGTAGCGTGCACTGTAAATTGTGCCGAAAGCAAGTCTGGAAATACAATAAACTGGTGCATGCGTCACACTGTGCGCCGCGTTATTGTTTCGGTGAAATGAATTTCTACAATACTGTTACTGTTAATTCTACTCTCTGCAGTGTTTAAATGCTTACATATACACACAGTTACTGTCCCTCCACGCATACGACTCGGTTCTGCTTCTATGCCGCAGCTTTGTTTACTTTTTCCCACCGAGGCTTCTAGACTTCTGATTGGCCAACATTTCTGCACGGTTAGGAATCTAGCGCCACCTGCTGCTTTGGCATGTTCATAGCAGCGTTTTCCTTCATTTCTGCCTTTATGTGTGGACGGGATTATTTTTTAAAACGAAAACGGAAAATCTCAGTTTTCAAAAATACCCGTGTACGTGTGGACGTAGCCTCAGTCTCTGACTGGAAGCGCTAATTCGTCATTCGGCTTTTGTCAGACTAAAGTAACTGTTAAAACTGTTTGAAAAGCTAAGCTATACAACAAGGAGAGATTGAGAATTTCCTTTTAGTTCTCAGTTTATTTGATATTGACAAAAGTTAGTCAGTTTTGTCTGTTCTTCTGTAAAACAAACTAAGATTTATTTTTAGAATTAATATTTTGTTTCTAAGTGGAATTGACAATTTAGTCTGTTTCGTTTGTTCTATTTTGAAACTTAAACGCTTTAGCGGCTGCCTTTTGTGTAGTTTGCAATATTTGCCTTTATTTATCTGAAAAAGTCTCATGTTCCTTAAGTACATCTACCCTGTTGAACTTATTATGGGAAATAAATATTTAAAAACAAGCTGCTGATTATTTCACATTTTACTTGTGAGCAACGGCACATTTAAATCTTACAAATATAGTTATTTGGCTTATATCGTGATAGATATCGTTATCGCCTGAAATGAAAAAAACATATCGTGATATGAAAAAATCTCATATCGCCCAGCTCTATGTGACAGCAATTATTCCATTCAGGCTGCAGATTCTGGTTTGGATGATGTGGACCTCATGCTCAGAGGTGATCCGCTGAAGTTTAAAAGATGCTCTTGAGGCAGCTTTAGGTGGAGGGCAGAGCTCAGTTTGGCTCCCATACTCGTAGGCCAGGTTTTCAAAGCCTTGTTTCTCAATGTCATGGTCATTCTCCTGGAAGGACAACAGAAGAGCATATCAATTCAGCATTTTTTTTATTTTTGGAAATGTAGGGAAAATAATTATTACAATTTATCTTAAAATTACAATATCTTAGGTCATATTTTAAGAATAAAGGCCGTCTTTACAGAATGCTATTATTAAGATATGTAGTAAGACAGAAGGATAAGATCCAGAAACCATAGTGTAAGGTAATTCTATCAGGCTTCTGCTATTTGACGTCTGTGAGCATCAGAACTGGAACATCACAGCAACTCTGACCTAAATTATTCAGATGACACAAAGCTCTACATATAAGCGTCACCACACATTTAAAAGCCCCTAAAAAGTGCTTTGCACATATCAGTTATATATATATATATATATATATATATATATATATATATATATATTAGGGGGTGCAACGATACACAAAAGTCACGGTTCGGTTCGGTTCGATACTTTGGTGTCACGGTTCGATATTTTTTCGATACAAAAAAAATGTTCATGCATTTTTAATTTGTCATTTATTAAAATTATAAATATATATTTTAACTCAAAAGTACAGTTTTTAAATTTAACCCTAACCCTTGTGCGTGTTTTTTATTTTGACAGCGAATGCGCACCTGCGGACCACTTATGTGCAGCCCTGGTTATTTAGCTCGTCATATTGCAGCCACAGAAATTATTTTGTCCATGAAACCATAAAGCTGCACTTTCTTTTTGCCTTATAGTCTGATTTGTCATAACTTCTCCGTTTTGTGGTAAGCTTTTCTTTGGCTGTCACTTCTTCACCCTGACCTGTCTTGTTTGGCTCAGCAGAACTGAAATGCTTTTACACACTCACTCACATAAGCTCAGCGATTCTCTGCGCGATCAACCTCTCACATGTTTAAGCTTGCTGCGGGAGATTTCACTTGTCATGTTTGCATAGTAAGCTAACGATTAATAAGACGATGTCAGAGGAATTGGTGCACAAATTATCATCACTCACAGATCAGTGCTGTCGCTCTCTATACACAGATTGCAAAGTGAAAGCAAAAAAACAAGCGCAAATTCAAACGCGATTTCAATATGTCACATATTGACAGTGGCTCACCGATGCCAATGACATAATTACCCAGCTACATTTCTGAAAGAATGCAAAAGCATTGACATATATTTTTCCTTCCTACAATAGCCCGATGGGCAGGGAAGAGAAAGATTTTGGTAGCCCGACTGAAAAAATCGCTAGCCCCAGGATGTCAGGCTAGCGATATTGCAAGCCCTGTATCTGATTGAGGAATCACTCATCTTTGGAAAAGAGAGTTTATTACAGAGAAATGTCTCTTTCCAAAATAAAAGCTATACTATCCGCTTCTTCTGGGCTATATTCTCAGCAGCATAAGGAGAATCATGTGCTAACAGCTGTCTAAATGACTCGGCTAAAGTTAGTAGCATGCTTGTTGTTTTTGTCTTTGCACTAGGATGATGTCGGCGTAAATGTGCAGTCATATTCGTTGTGTTCCCACTAGTGCTTTCAGGTTAATCTCGTTGAAATGACCTTAACACCACAACACGGCAAATCTCCGTTAACGAGCTACCGCCGATCGCCCCGTGCATGGGGCTAGACGGCCAACACGTTAACGAGCTAACTGCGCTAACACACTAGTTCCCACCCATGTAATTGAGCATTGCATGGCACATCCAACATACTGTTTTACTTTAGTCCATGACTCGCTTACCTTCAGGGTCATACGTCACATGAAAACCAAAATAATTCCAAACGCCAGATCTGAATGAGGGTGGGGGAGGTCCATGTGTCTTGCTAGCTTGCCCTGCGCTCTTCCTTCTGACTATGCTGTCTGTGTGGAGCACTCAGTGGATCTGCGCTCGACAGTGCAGCCTAGGCGGAGTAGTCGAACGCAGATTCACTGAGCGCTCCACACAGACAGCATCGTCAGAAGGAAAGTTGATAAAATAAATTACAAATGTTGTATTGTTCGATACATATGCGTACCGAACCGAAAGCACTGTATCGAACGGTTCAATATCGATACGAATATCGTTGCACCCCTAATATATATATATATATATATATATGTATATATATATATATATACTATCCATGGACCACTTCTACTTTTAATGCTACTGCAAATAACCACAAACCCACAATCCCTGGCTTACTTTGTCCATTAGATCACTGGGGCCACACATTAAGCCACATTGCTGGGCATTGTTCAGTACACAGCTTATACATTGCAGAATGTGGGGAAATACCAACTGTTTTCCAACTGTCATGAGATTCTTGTTGGAACTTGTCTTGTTGTTCTTTCTTGGGATATAGATTTTCTCAGATAAAGTGAACTCATCAAGTATTTAATAAGTATTAACCACATTATATTAAGCTGCATTTTGCATTTGGTTTGTTGACATGCCACATTTATGTTAAATTCCTTGGTGCTTCATGTTGCATATTCATGTTGCTGTTGTGACTGTATTAGTGGCTCAAGAACAAAGACTTCACAAGACCTCAAATACACTTGTAAGTATGACAACCCTGTTTCTGCTAGTCTTTTAAGTCCTCAGCTGAGAAACAACATGAATTTTTACTTAGCTTTACAGTTCCTAAAGCCAGCCACTGTTTAATCCTATGAAAAGCCCCTGTCTGACCCCAGTAAGCTAACAGAAATTATTTACAGGGTAAGACCCTAAAAGCAAAGTTTTATTTATATGAGTTTGACTAAAAGCCTTGGACCCTGACCTGGTGTATTTTGTACTTTTTTAACTACAATCTTAACATTGTAGTGAAAACCAACAACCACAGAATTAATTTGTAGTCCTATTGTTAGTCCTATTGTTGGTACCTCTCAAGTGCAATCTAAGACATTTATGGATTGAAAAATGAGATGCTAGATAGATGGCTCAGACACTACTGGACACTTTAAATCCACTATAAGGCTGTCATGTCAGGAGACCACATGATTGGCCCTTCACCTAAGCCTCCCAGCATGACTCTGCTTAAAGACATCTCATTGAACTGAGGGGAAAAGCCAACCCTTATAAAAAAGAAAATTAAGCAGAGTTGCACTTGCATTAACATCATTTTATCCATTTCATCACAAACACAATGCACAACAATTTCTATTACAACACAACAGATGTCTCTGATTTAGAGAATAATCAGTGGGAATCTGTGCATTGAGTTCAACTTCTATTTTGTGTTAAAGCAAAAGCAAACACTGCAATGTTGACTCATGATCAAAGTGCAGCAGCACTGAAATAAATCACACAGGAGAAATTTTACAAATTTCACACCATCTTTTACATTTCCAGTGTTCTCATACCAGTCCATTACTGTATACATGCTGCAAAAAATATACAAGTGCATTTGTATCACAGTCTACTTAAGCTCAATGCAAAGCTCACTGCCTGGTAAATATAGAGAATTTAACTGACTAAACTGACATGTTGTCATCCTTTTCACATGCTACATAACTACTCTTTGTAAATAGGCCTACATACTAACTGCATCATACGGAAGACTATTTGAACGTTGACACTGAGGATTGGAAAATGTTATTCCCATGTTAACCTTGATTCTGTGATATTTAAATGAGAAGTTAATAAACAATAATCAGATGTAAGTACATTCAAGCAGAAATAAGAACCTCCAAGTACCTGTTAAACTGTGTTATTTGTCAAATGACAATTTTTAAAAAATCTTTAATCAAAAATAAATAAATAGGTGATTCTACCCTTTGGAAAAAGGCAAGCATTTTACCCTTATTTAAGTGAATAAGCTTAAATAAACTAACATTCCAAAATGCACAATCTGCTGCCTACCTGCATCATGAGCACCTGCGTCACGCCGTAACTGCATGTTATGTAAATATGTTCTTTCAGGTGTCATGGTCTTATACCAGACTTTTTTTTTTTTGGTTTTTTTTTTAACAGGCACTATTGACTCGGTAGATGTTGCACCAATCAGATCCATCAACTGAGGTAATCTACCTGTTAACATCAGGCTCATGTCATTGATTGGTTTTAGGTTTAGTATTAAGGTACGGGGACTGGAAATGTTTGTTAGTGCAGTAATCAAAAGGGCCAGTTTAGTAGAAAGTGATTAATATATTGCAGTTATTAACAAGAATGCAAGAGGAGCATTGGTTTCTTTTTTTTTTCTTTTTTTTTAGTAATTTAATTAATACTTTAGTTTGAAATTCATAAAGCTCATGTCCATCAAACATATAACACCATTACCATTTGAGAAATGAAAAACGCAACATTGTTGCCATTAAGCATGACAAGTATCTAGCTGACAGGATAAAGGTATGTTTATTTATCTACAGTTCTGTTCTTTTAATTACTTTTAGTTCCACTAAAAGAGGGGGAGTAGCAGAAGAATGTGTGATGTGCTCAAACACAGCTGGATCAAATGCCTGAATTAGCTCTTCAGCATGGCATCAAGTTTGGCAAAGGCCTGACAACAAGCCATTCATTTGATTCAGGTGTGTCAGAACAAGGATGCGTCTAAAAGCTAAATAAAAAAAAGTAGTTCTCCAGGACTGGAGTTGGAGTCCCTGTGCTAGGCTCTATGTACACATAAGGAGTCGCCTTTGATGATCGGGCGCAGTTATCGTACATGACTGACTCACTCGGTGCCTGTACTACAGGGTAACTTGTCTGCGTTTTTGGGGAAAAGGACCTGACTGTCGTCTGTTTTTGGACACAGTTCAGAGAATCGGGCCATCCAAAACACATAGCAGAGGATGGTTTCGATCCATCGACCTCTGGGTTATGGGCCCAGCACGCTTCCGCTGGGCCACTCTTCTGGACAGCAATCCAGATGGGACTCGAACCCTCAATCCCTGGCTTAGGAGGCCAGTGCCTTATCCATTAGGCCACCGGGGCAGATGAGTGCTTGACTTCCTTTCTTTGGAGGTTGTTTCGGGGTTTGAGTGAGAGCCATGGTTTCAAGCTGGTTTTTAGTTCAAAGATGAAGCTGTATTTAAGAACATTTGAGAAACGCTGAGAAAATAATTTACACTCTGTATACACTCTGGGCAACTCAGTGTCCAGAACTCTGGCCAGCCAACACGCTGTGCTTATTGCTCCACTTTATTTGGGGGCGTTTATGTTGTCTGTTGAGACTTGTGAAAACACATGAAGACCAGAGAGTACCAACGATTTGAATCACTGAATCTAGTTCCACTAAAAGAGGGGGAGTAGCAGGAGCATGTGTGACGTGCTCAAACACAGCTGGATCAAATGCCTGAATTAGCTCTTCAGCATGGCATCAAGTTTGACAAAGGCCTGACAACAAGCCATTCATTTGATTCAGGTGTGTCAGAACAAGGATGCGTCTAAAAGCTAAAGAAAAAAAGAACAGTGCCTCTCCAGGACTGGACTTGGAATCCCTGTGCTAGGCTCTATGTAGACATAAGAAGTGGCCTTTGGTGATCGGGGGCAGTTATCGTACATGACTGACTCACTCGGTGCCTGTACTACAGGGTTACTTGTCTGCATTTTTGGGGGGAACAGGACCTGAGTGTTGTCTGTTTTTGGACACAGTTCAGAGAATCGGGCCATCCAAAACACATAGCAGAGGATGGTTTCGATCCATCGACCTCTGGGTTATGGGCCCAGCACGCTTCCGCTGCGCCACTCTGCTGGACAGCACCCCAGATGGGACTCGAACCCACAATCCCTGGCTTAGGAGGCCAGTGCCTTATCCATTAGGCCACCGGGGCAGATGATTCCTTAACTTCCTTTCTTTGGAGGTTGTTTCGGGGTTCGAGTGAGAGCCATGGTTTCAAGCTGGTTTTTAGTTCAAAGATGAAGCTGTATTTAAGAACATTTGAGAAACGCTGAGAAAATAAATTACACTCTGGGCAACTCAGTGTCCAGAACGCTGGCCAGCCAACACGCTGTGCTTATTGCTCCACTTTATTTGGGGACGTTTATGTTGTCTGTTGAGACTTGTGAAACCACATGAAGACCAGAGAGTACCAACGATTTGAATCACTGAATCTAGTTCCACTAAAAGAGGGGGAGTAGCAGGAGCATGTGTGACATGCTCAAACACAGCTGGATCAAATGCCTGAATTAGCTCTTCAGCATGGCATCAAGTTTGGCAAAGGCCTGACAACAAGCCATTCATTTGATTCAGGTGGTTAACAGGCTTTCAAGATGGCGGCGCACGTAGTTGCAGCAGCTCAGTGTTCTACCGATCGATGCTATGTTTGGATAATTTTGTACGCCTTATGTTTGTTTTTGTGTTCTACCAGCCAAGCGAATAACATCTGTAGCCGACATGATCTCCTCAAGATTGGAGTAAGCTACCGCGAGAGCGTGACTAGCAAATTTGTCCGCTTACACAAGATACCGGTGGAAATAGCGAGGAGTCCGGGCTCCCCATGGATTGTTATCCCTTCGGGGTGGAGGCGCAGGTGGCGTCGAGAGAGAAGGAGACGGCGAGGCTGCAGGGCCGGCGCGCTAGCCAGGCTACGGAGGCAGCCACTCAAACCACCGCTCCCCAGCCTATTCATCACAAATGCCAGATCCCTCGCGAACAAGTTGGACGAATTGAGATTGCAAATAGCAGCGAATAACTTCATCAAAGACTCATGCATCCTTCTTATCACTGAATCCTGGCTACATCAATCCATTCCAGACTCTGCTATTGAGCTAGCAGGCTATACCACACAGCGACATGACCGAACAGTGCACTCCGGTAAGCGCAAAGGAGGGGGGCTCTGTATGTATGTGAACAACAGCTGGTGTACCAACACAGTGATAATAGACCGTCACTGTTCACCGGACATTGAATATCTGACTGTTAAATGCAGGCCCATCTACCTACCTAGGGAGTTCACCGTTGTCATAATAACAGCTGTTTACATACCACCAGATGCTAATGCTAACTCTGCGATCGCACTCCTGCATACAAACATCAATAATAAACAGAGCACTTACCCTGACGCTGTACATATCGTAGCAGGGGACTTCAATCACGCAGACTTAAAAAGAGCAATCCCCAAATTCCACCAGCACGTCAAGTGTGCCACTAGGGGTGACAAGATTCTGGACAAAGTTTATTCCAACATCAAAATGGGCTACAGGGCCAGACCTTTGCCACATCTGGGTCAGTCTGACCACTTGTCACTGTTTCTAATCCCTGCATATGCCCCCCTCAAGAAAACTGCTCTTACCATCACAAAGAATATTACCATATGGCCAGAGGGTGCCTCTCAGCAGCTGCAGGACTGTTTTGACAGGACTAACTGGGATATCTTTGAACATCAGGACTTGGAAATGTTCACAGACGGTGTCCTCTGCTATATAAAACACTGCATAGACACTGTTACAGCAGTCAAACGGATCCGGGCTTATCCCAACCAAAAGCCCTGGATGACCCGGGAGGTCAGGCAGCTGCTGAAGGAGAGGAACATTGCGTTCAGGTCTGGCAACAGGGATTACTACACCACAGCCCGATCCAACCTGAAGAGAGGCATCAGAGAGGCAAAGGGGGACTATAGGAGGAGGATCGAGGACCATTTGAAGAGTAATACCAGCCGGCAGGTGTGGCAAGGCATCCAGCACCTAACCAACTATAAGATCAATCTCGGAGCTGCGGACGGTGACCTGGAGCTGGCAGAGGAGCTGAATATCTTCTTTGCCCACTTTGAGACCAGGGTACCGGAGGTATTGGAGCCACAGCAGCAACACGCCACCCATAGCAGCACCACCCTCACCCTGGAAGAGCACGAGGTGAGGCGCATGCTGCAGGCTGTTAACCTGAGGAAGGCGGCGGGTCCTGATGGTGTGCCAGGTTGAATATTGAGGGATTGTGCAGGACAGCTGGCTGGGATCTTCACCAGGATTTTCAACAAATCCCTCGCACAGGCGACTGTCCCACTCTGCCTGAAGTCCTCCACCATAGTCCCCTTGCCTAAGAAGCCCCACATCACCGGCCTGAATGACTACAGACCGGTGGCACTCACCCCAGTGGTAATGAAATGCTTTGAGAAGCTGGTCCGCAGACACATCACAGCAGCCCTGCCCCGCAGCCTGGATCCACACCAGTTTGCCTACAGAGCAAACCGATCCACGGAAGACGCTGTAGCCACAGCACTCCATGCGGCATTAACTCACCTGGAAGAGCATGGTAGCTATGTGCGGATGCTCTTCGTGGATTACTGCTCAGCTTTTAACACCATCCTTCCACACAAAGTGGTGGCCAAGCTACAAGACCTGGGGCTTCCATACAGCACCTGCATGTGGATCAATAGGTTCCTCTCGGGCCGTAGACAGAGAGTCAGAGTTGGCCATCACACATCCTCAGCCCTGAGTCTCAGCACTGGCTCACCCCAGGGCTGTGTGCTCAGTCCACTGCTCTACTCTCTCTACACACACGACTGCACTCCTCGCCACCACAGCAACATCTTTGTGAAATTTGCAGATGACACCACAGTGGTGGGGCTCATTTCCAAGGGAGACGAGTCTACGTACAGAGACGAGGTGGAGCAGCTGACGTCATGGTGTAAGGCCAATAACCTCCTCCTCAACACTTCAAAAACCAAAGAACTCATAATAGACTTCAGAAGGAAAAAGGCAGAGATCCAACCACTATTCATAAATGGGGACTGTGTAGAAAGGGTGGCAAGCTTCCGCTTCCTGGGAGTCAATATAGAGGAGAACCTTTCCTGGAGTGTGAACACCTCCGAGCTGCTGAAAAAGGCCCAACAGAGACTGTACTTCCTGAGAATTCTCAGGAGGAATAACATCACACAGAGACTGCTGGTGTCCTTCTACAGAGCCACCATTGAGAGTGTTCTAACTTACTGCATATGCATCTGGTACACTAGCAGCACAGGGGCTCAGAGGAAAGCACTCCAAGGGATCATTAACACCGCCCAAAAGATCACTGGCTGCCCTCTCCCCACACTGGAAGTTCTACACAACGCCCACTGTTTTAAAAAGGCCCAAAACATCATAAAAGACACCTCACATCCTGGCCACTCCCTGTTCGAACTGTTGCCCTCAGGCAGACGGTACAGGGCAATCAGAGCAAGGACTAATAGACTCAAACACAGCTGTTATCCAACTGCAATAACACATCTGAATACTACAAAAAAATGTCCATCACGCCACTCTTGTGTTAATCTATGCACGGTCTGAAGCATGTGTGTGGGAATGTATGTGAATGTTTTACTGTTATATCTTATTAGTATTTTAAGTACTCTATTTTATTTATTGAATTTTATTGTTTTATTTATATTTTGATATTGCTAGGGATGATGCAATGATCGGGGACCATTCTTAATTTCGTTGTTCTCATGACAATGACAATAAAGTTTCCGATTCTGATTCTGTGTGTCAGAACAAGGATGCGTCTAAAAGCTAAAGAAAAAAAGTAGTTCTCCAGGACTGGAGTTGGAGTCCCTGTGCTAGGCTCTATGTACACATAAGGAGTCGCCTTTGGTGATCGGGGGCAGTTATGGTACATGACTGACTCATTCGGTGCCTGTACTACAGGGTTACTTGTCTGCATTTTTGGGGAACAGGACCTGAGTGTTGTCTGTTTTTGGACACAGTTCAGAGAATCGGGCCATCCAAAACACATAGCAGAGGATGGTTTCGATCCATCGACCTCTGGGTTATGGGCCCAGCACGCTTCCGCTGCGCCACTCTGCTGGACAGCACCCCAGATGGGACTCGAACCCACAATCCCTGGCTTAGGAGGCCAGTGCCTTATCCATTAGGACACCGGGGAAGATGAGTGCTTGACTTCCTTTCTTTGGAGGTTGTTTCGGGGTTCGAGTGAGAGCCATGGTTTCAAGCTGGTTTTTAGTTCAAAGATGAAGCTGTATTTAAGAACATTTGAGAAACGCTGAGAAAATAAATTACACTCTGGGCAACTCAGTGTCCAGAACTCTGGCCAGCCAACACGCTGTGCTTATTGCTCCACTTTATTTGGGGACGTTTATGTTGTCTGTTGAGACTTGTGAAACCACATGAAGACCAGAGAGTACCAACGATTTGAATCACTGAATCTAGTTCCACTAAAAGAGGGGGAGTAGCAGGAGCATGTGTGACGTGCTCAAACACAGCTGGATCAAATGCCTGAATTAGCTCTTCAGCATGGCATCAAGTTTGGCAAAGGCCTGACAACAAGCCATTCAATTGATTCAGGTGTGTCAGAACAAGGATGCATCTAAAAGCTAAAGAAAAAAAGAACAGTGCCTCTCCAGGACTGGAGTTGGAGTCTGGAGTCTCATCCCCTCGTTACTTCCCAGTGTATTTAAACCCGGTGTTTCTCTGAGTCAGTGTCGTGTTGTCCCTCAAGCGGTGTTTTTCCTCGTGTGCCTCTCTGTAAAGTGTGAGTTTATATTTTCTTAGTTTAGTATGCTTTTCTAGTGATGGGCAGATGAAGCTTCATGAAGCACTGAAGCTTTTCATCCAATTGGTTCACCCCAGCACAAAGCTTCTTGAAGCTTCATTTGCTCTAGCAGGACACCTACTGGACGTAAAAATATTAGTTGGCATGAATTTGAAGAGTGTGGCCTTTTGCACACAGCCTGTAAATGTCAACAACAAAAGGAGTGTGTAAAACATGTATATTGTAGTGATGACAGTATACTGTGTATATTTATACTGGCAGTATGGAAAATGATTATTTGGAAATGCTTAAAATGGAAATGATCATTTACTGTGAGGTGAGGTGTGGTTAGGTGTGGACAGTGGTTGTGCTCTTTAATGTTGAGGTATGGACAGCTACACACTGAGGCCTCAGTCCTGCCCATATTTTATTCAGTAAAAACTAAATATTCACTGCTTTTATAACCTTTAGTGGGGAGAACATAGCTAGGATTTAATGATTTAACAAATCTTTTGAATCCTTTCCTCCACAATGCTAAATGGCTGGGAGTCCTCAATCACCATGCTAACCAGGTCTTCATCTATTTGAGATTGTTCTCCTGAGGAAAGACAATAAAGACAAAGCACAAATATAAATATCACACACGTAACTTATTACAGCTGTATAATATTGTTATATCATTTAGTAACATTACTGCATGCTATATTATCATGGCATTTGATAGCTCACCTGGTCTTGCTCCACAATCGCTGTTCCCCTTATTCTCATGCAAAGCTCTGTAGTGCCTAAGCATGGATGAGGTGTTGTTGTTATATCCCAGCTCCCTGGCACATAGCAAACACTTCACCTTGTACAAAAGTAAAGCCGCGTAACATAAATTGTATTGCACCATCAGTGTTATGAAAATACATCTTCTGTAGAAATTTACATACCTTGTTGGGAGGAATAAAATCAAAATGTTCCCACACAGGGGAGGACATCCTCCTCTTCTTAGCTGCCTCCATTCTCTCCTGACTTTCTCTCCTCACTCTCATAAACCTCCAAATTGTCTCCAAACTCTCACTAACCGCAACTCTCCATCAAACACCCACATTTTGATTGAAGTCTGAGGGGTTTGTATCGCTGTCATAGCTCGCGGCAAAGTTCGAACCGCTTTATGAACCAGTCACGTGGTACAGCCGGGCAGCGAGGCTTCGGACGTCATCATTTTCAGCTCCTCCCATAAATGAAGCAAGCCTCGATACGCGCGTCGCGGAAACGCCCCCTCAATTACTCGACACGCTTCGAAGCCTCGATACAGAACTATGCTTTTCCCCTGTCAGCAAATAAAGCTGAGTTTTTTGAGTTTTTTGAGTTCATCCCTCGAGTCTGCCTGCATCTTGGGTCCAACTCCTGCCTGCCACACAGTGATTCATGACAACTGCATGTGTCTGCAACTCTCTACCACCAACTGAGAGAGGAAAGCATGCTGCCCTTTACCAAATGTAGCGTGTAACTGAAAATATCGTCAACCCTAAACTACAGACTGGTTGTTTAGGGTTGACGATTGGTTGGTTCCACCCTGGAAACATTTTGTAGAACCTTTAAATGTGTGTTTTAAACCCAACAATGTGTACATTAAATCAGATTTATTAAAAATAAAGTATTTTACTATATTGTATTATTGCAACTTAAAACCATGAAATTACCTTAAACTGCATAACTGCTGCTGACAGCAGCCACAGAATGCAATGTGAACACTGTCTCCAGATGGAAACCAGAGGAGTGATGTTGGTGTGGTCTTTGTAGCGAACCCCCCCGAATGAAGGATGACACTTTACTGATGACGTTTTGAAGGTTTAATGGCAGTAAACCATCAATCTCACCATAAGAGCTGGGGATGTATACATAGAAACAGCGTGTAAGCAAAATAATCCACACTCTTACAATCGTAAACCTTATAACATGAAGTTCGTTTCAACGTAACATTTAACAAATGTAGCGACTGTCACAAAAACATCTAAACGTCTCCTTATTTACATCATAACCATACCTTGTGCCTCTATCAAGGGGGCTGCTAATGACAAAAGAAATCACCATAGGCTCCGTTAAGCCATCACTTTTCTAAACTCCCGCGACTGCTGCTGAAAACTGCGCCAAAAACAGTTTTACAGGAAATTGTCCCATCAAAATAAAAGCTTCTACACACGGACAGGAAGTTGGTAGTAGAAAACAGGAATGAGTGCCAAAATAAGGTGCAAGGAAAGGCATTCAGGGTTATTTACACTCCCACCAAAATTACGAATAATTGGTTTACATAAGAACCAAAATGAATCATTTTCCCAAACAAAATAACCCATGTAGGAGTTACCTTAGGAACTTTCTAACAACAATACAAGTTTTTGTACTGGACGCTCAACAACTGATAGTTTAGAAGAGCGTTGACCTTTATTATTGAGTCTCTTTTCTCCAAGTGAGATCTTTACCCTTCGCACAAGTCCATCTTTTCCACTGACAGTCTCTACAACTCTTGCAAGTCTCCATTCCCCTCTGGGTGCCAGTTCATCCATTTCCAACACAACATCACCTATTTTTAGATTCCTCTTTGGTGAGTGCCACTTTTGCCTTGAAATGATGTTGTGAATGTATTCTCGTCTCCAGCGGCTCCAGAACTGCTCTGCAAGGAACTGCACGCGGCGCCACCTCTTCTTGCTGTACAGGTCCTCATTTGAAAAGGCACCAGGTGGGGGCAACGGTGCATTGGATTTCATGTGCAGCAGATGATTGGGCGTGAGCGGTTCTAGGCTGTTGGGGCTGTTCAAGTTATCTATAGTCAGAGGTCTTCTATTGACTATAGCCATGGCTTCATAGAATAACGTCCGTAATGAAGCATCATTGAGTCTGTCATGAGCCAGTGACAGAGTGGTATTCAGCACACTTCTGACAGTCTTTATCTGACATTCCCACACTCCCCCTGTATGACTAGCATGGGGTGCGTTCATCACAAAGTCACATTGTTTTTCAGTCAAGTATGTATTTAGTCTCTGAGTGTCTAGCTAATTTAAAGCTGCTTTAACCCTTTACAGCCGATCGGAGCGGGCACGCTCTGTTTTGCGTAACTATTTTTAAATCCCAGTAGCTCTGCAACCACGTAAGCTAGCGCAATCATTTTTTTTGCATATGAAACCGGAGGAGTTGTACTTACATCTTATGCCATCAGCTTGTCCTAGGTCACGGTTTCCTTCCACATATAGCTTTGCAAAAACTGCATAAAAATCACTTGCAGCAACAAAAACATAATATTCCAGAAACACGCTTCGCCGATCCGATCAGCTGTTTGTAACACTTCCTACGTCCATCAGGCGAACTATCACATGACCGCATGACCTGCCCAAAACCGGAAGTGACGTCATTTTGCGGAAATGTAGTTTTTTACGATCGGGGCCTTATGAGCCTATACTTGTGTTTTAAAAAGTTATGTTTGAGTTTATGACTTTCTGTGTCGTTTCTGGGATGCTTAGGACTCATATTGCACTGCTGGAAATAGTTTATTTTGATGCATATGCTGTTATTTTGCAAATTTGCACTATAATATTTATTTTCGTTTTTCCTGCAGTATATAAAAATTGGTGTATTTCAAAAATAAAACTATGAAGACACTCAAAATAAATTTCCTGTGGTGGGCAACTAGTTTGTGCAACTTTTTTGTATTTACAGTTTTGGGGGATGAGCCTCTTAAATTTCTCTAACTAGAAATGTATGTTAAAAAAACAAAAACGATTTTCAATTTTTTTGTAGTTTATTGCACTTTTTTGCAATTTATGTAATTACTATGCACCTAATGCAGACATATTATTAAAGTTTCGGCTATAATGGTTGTATTGATGTATAGCAACTTGAAATGCTCCCAAAAATGGCTCCACAGCATGTAAAAATATAATATAAGCTCTGGCGGACTTGGTTCTATGGTAGGTCTTAAAGGGTTAAACTCATTCTGAGCACCAACAAAGTTCGTTCCCTGGTCACATTGGATGTGTCGAACTTCACCTCTGATTGAAACGAAACATCTTAATGCATTAATAAATGCATCAGTAGACAAGTCCTCTAAGAACTCGATGTGAATGGCACGAGAACAAAAGCAAGTAAGTAGGAGTCCATACCGTTTGTGTTGTTTTCTTCCCTCTGTTGTCACGAATGGACCAAAACAGTCCATGCCGCAGTGTGTGAAGGGAGGAGAGGGCTCTAAGCAATGTGGAGGTAGGTCACTCATCCTCTGACCCTCTGGAGCTTTGCGGAGTCTGCGGCAGATCACACATTGTCGGATGAATGAGGCAACTGTTTTACTCATTCCAGGAATCCAGTAGCCACTGGATCTGATTTCATTTATGGTGAATCCCTTTCCTTGGTGTTTTACTTTGTCATGACAGTGAGATATTATGAGTTTGGCTGCACAATGTTCTTTTGGGATCACGATCGGGTGTTTGAAGGTGTCACTCGTTGCATGCTGGAGTCTCCCTCCCACCTTGAGGAGACCATCTGTATCCATGAAAATGTCCAATTTAAACAGTTTGTTATGATGTGGGAGCTGTTCTCCTTTCTTCAGCTGTTTTATTTCCTGTTCATACGCTTGACTTTGTACATGTCGAATGATCACAAGTTCAGCATTTTTCTGCTCACTCACTGTAGCTGATGCATTTGACTTGATGTGTCTAGCCCTTCTTATGAGACGTGCTACAGCCTTAATTGCTTTGGACCAGGAGGAGAACTTACTTAGACATTCAGCAAGACTTACAGTGTCTGTGACTTTGGTTAACATTGTCTGTACTTTTCTGACTTCTGGATCTCCTATGGTCAGATCCAGCTCGACAGGTTGTGCTGTGGGCAGTTCATTTTTCCACAAAAAGGAGGGGCCAGTGAACCAGATAGACTTATTTAACTCATTGACAGTTACACCTCTCGAAGCACCGTCAGCTGGATTCAGTTCTGATGGCACGTAAAACCACTGCTGAGGGCTTGTACTTTCCCTGATCCTCTGAACCCTGTTAGCTACAAAGGTGTGGAAACGACGTGCATCATTGTTTATGTAGCCCAGCACCACCTTTGAATCAGTCCAGAAGTACTCCTTTGCACCATAACACAGTTCTTCCCGTAACATGTTGCTGACTGAGACTGAAACTACAGCTGCTGTTAGTTCAAGTCTGGGGATTGTGGTCAGTTTAGTTGGAGAAACTCGAGCCTTTGCTATTACCAGAGAGCAGTGAACTTCACCTTTAGCGTTCTTTGCCCTCAGATAGCTACATTGTCCATAACCACTTGAGCTTGCATCCGAAAAGTGGTGCAACTCTATTTCTTTAGTTTCACCAAAGTTAGCAGGCAGGTAACAGCGAGGTATGTTTAGCTTGTCTAGATTTACAAAGTCACTTTGCCAACTCACCCACCTTGGCTTGAGTGCATTAGGTATGGGGTCGTCCCACCCGACACCATGCTGACACATTTCTTGCAAGATTTTCTTTCCATTCAGCACATATGGCGCTAAAAATCCAAGTGGGTCGTAGATTGATGCGACAGTGGATAGAATACCTCTGCGTGTGGCTGGCTGGACTTTCAGTGTGTTGTCAAATTTGAAACAGTCCTTTTCAATGCTCCACTGGATGCCTAGTGCTCTTTCTTGAGGCATGTCTTTGAATGTCAAGTCTCTTATGTTAATGTTTACAGCACACTCTGATGCAGGTATACTTTGCAAAACAGTGTGATTGTTAGAAACAAACTTGTGGAGACGCAGGTTACCTTTGTGGCAGATTTCTCTGGCTTCTTGTGCCAACTGCATTGCTTCTTTCACTGTGTTTGTGCTCGTAACTCCATCATCGACATAAAAGTCTTTCTCAATGAACTGTGAACCTGCTGGGTGCGAGTGGCAGTGCTCTTTGGCTAAGTACTTCAGTCCATAATTTGCACAGCCTGGAGATGATGACGCACCAAAAAGGTGTACCTTCATTCTGTATGTTTGAGGTTGTGTGCTTGCATCACCGTTTTTCCACCAGAGGAAACGTAGATAGTCCCGGTCCCTCTCACTGACGTGGAACTGGTGGAACATCTTTTCTGTATCGCACATTAAGGCAATAGGATGTTGCCGGAATCTCAAGAGAATGCCAGTCAGATTGTTTATTAAGTCTGGCCCTTGGAGGAGATGATCATTGAGACTTGTTCCATTGTGTTTGGCTGAACAGTCAAATACGACACGCAGTTTTGTGGGCTTTTTGGGGTGGTAAATCCCATGATGGGGGATGTACCATTGTTCACCTTGTGTTCCTTCGTTGTGTACTTCTTCCACGTCTCCTCTTTCAATTATGTCATTCATGTATGCAACATAATCATTTTTGTAGTTCTCATCCTTGTTCAACCTTCTCCTTAAGTGTTCCAGTCTGATCTCTGCAAGCCTTTTGTTGTCTGGTAAGTTTGGCCTTTGCTTGAATGGAAGAGGCATCTCACAGTATCCTTGTTCATTTTTCTTTATCCCTTCCTTAAGTTTTTCCAGAAAAACGAGATCCTCTTGTGAGACCGTTTTGTCACATGCCTTTGTGTCCTTGAAATCTGATTCAAGAACATTGATCATGTCCATTGGTGTTACAGCAGGCATTTCCTTTACCATGACCCTATGGCACAGACTTGTTTCAGTTTCATTTGACTCTGATGAGCCACCAACAATGCTCCACCCTAGGTCTGTCTGTATGGCAAATGGCTCATTGTCTTTTCCGAGTAGAACCTGTTTTGGAGCTAGAGTTCTGGGACAGTTAAATCCAATGAGTAGTCCAACATCACAACTCAGGAGAGGGGGTATCTGATCAGCGATCTCTGACAGATGGGGCCATTGCCTTGCAGTTTCATTTGTGGGTATGTTGTCATAGTTAAATGGGATGTAGTCCTTTGTGTAGGAGGGTGGAAGGTCAATGTGAACATCTGAATTATAACCTCTCACACGTAACCCCGCTACTCTCTGACTTTTGACTGTCATGTGAACTCCCAGCATCGTGGTTAGTTTTAGCTTAACTGGATGGGATGCTGCTTGTAACTGGTTAGTTATCTCCTCACTGACAAATGTGTTGTCACTTTGTGTGTCTAATAAAGCGTACACAAGCTGCTCTTTAGATGGACTCTGAGTAGTGGAAACCCACACAGGAACAATCATGGAGGTACTACCTGATTGACCCACCTTAGTAACATTCAGAGCTGTGGCTGCCATGGTATCATTTTCTGTGGTTGAAGCGACGTTTGTAGAGCTCTGAGGCCTTTCATTTGCCATGTGACTCTCATTGTGCAAACAGGTGGGGTGTCGTCCTTTGCAAGTGTCACATTTGTGGCGATGACGACAGTCTCTGGCATTGTGGCCCACCTTTAAGCACCCGTAGCACAGTTTATTTTCCTTCACAAATGTCCGTTTGTGGTCTAGTGACTTCTCTGAGAAGCTTGGGCACTTTGACAACTGATGACTTTCATCTTTGCAGAACATGCAGGCCACCTTTAACCTTGTGTCATTTGACTTAGTTTTTTCTCCTTGTACTGTGGCTTGTGTAGTGAAGACTTGAGTCACAGATCTGTTTGGTTTGGTCTCCCTTACGTATCTTTTCTCCAAGGATGAGCTGCTTGAGTAGAGTGCATATGAAGAAGTCACAGGATTACATGCAATTTCTGCCTCGAGTGCTACAAACTCTGCAAAATCCTTGAAAGAGGGAAAATCTTTGCCTTTCATGAGAGCAACTGTGACTTGACGATTCCAACGCGTTGCAAGCCATTCTGGAATCTTATGCAATAACTTTTGGTTTTCCTCACAGTCACTTAGTATCTCTAAGCCCTTTACATGTGGTGTTGCCTGCAGACAAGTTGTGAGAAAATCAGAAAAGGCCTGTAGACCTTCTGCATCTTTTGAGTGGATTTTAGGCCACTTTGACAGTTTGTCTCTGAATGCCTTTTGAACAACAAATGGCTGACCGTAGCGTTGGTCAAGTCTTTTCCATGCATCTTTGTATGCCTCTTCATCACTGCGGTAGAACGTGCCCTCAAGACACTTAAGAGCAGGACCAGTGATATACCTTTTTAACAAATGCAGTTTTTCAGCTGGAGATATACCTTTGTGGCCCACCAGTGAGATGAAGGAAGCCTTCCATTCGATGTAGGTGATGGGATCTCCGCTGAACACGATGGGCACAGGCACTGGAATTCTGCTTACTGCTATGCTGTCTTGAATAGCTTTAGCCAGCTGCAATACGTCTGTGGGAGGCGATGGAGTGACAATTTGTGAGTGCAGTTGTTGTAGAGGATTATTGACAGGGATGGATGCATATTGTTCCACATGTGGGTGATATGAACCTGTAGAGAGCTCTGAGGCTGGTTGTGCAAAGCTTTGGTTGATAACAGACATCCCATTGCTCTGTAACATTAACTGACTGTCCATATCAACTTTAAACTCTTTGTCATAAATCTCTAATTTTGCATGTGCTGCTTGCCTTTCCTTTTCTGCTTGTAAACGCTCTAGTTCAGACCTTTGTGCATCCAATTCCCTCCTGTGTTTCTCTTTCATTTCTCTTATTTTTTGTTTTTGTTTTATTTCCTCTTGTGTGATTTTATACTGAGCTTCTTTTGCAGCTAATTCTGCAACAGCATCAATTCTTTTGGCTGCAATGCTTGCTTCAGATTGGTAACTTGACTGTGATGCAGTACCAAATATGGACTTAGCATGTTCATATGCTAAGAGCTGATGGAGGCGCTGCCTTTCTCTATCTGCATCATACTCATCTATAGCTGCTAAACGCTCAGATATGATTTTCATAATGTCCTTTGTCACTGATTCACAAGAGTCCATTTTGCGCCTTATGACATGGGATGGTTCATTACGCTCTCTATATTCACTGTATGCTCTTGTCATATCATTTACTGTCCTTTCAATATCATCAGCCATTTCTGCTAACTGTGAATCTGATAAATCAATTTTCAGGTCTTCTCTGTATACTCTGACCTGACTTTTCCAATGTTCATAAATGGTTAGCAGTTTCTTCTCTCTTTTATTCTGTACATCCCTTTGATATAAGAGCATTTTCTCTGTGGGCGCACTGGGCCGTTCTGACCGCCTTGGGAACGTTTCATTAGCTGTTTCATCAGCTTCGCATGTTAATTCCTTTCGTTGTTCCTTTTCGTTTAACTGACCTCCTTCTATATTTTCCATTTTGAGAGCAATTGCTTGTTACCGGACCGCTGCTGTAGCTTGCTGCTCCGTGCCGTGCCGTTACCGTTCCGATCGCAGGAAGCTCTCTCTCTCGCTGCTCCCGGAGGCAAGCTCTTACTGCTCCCGGAGGTAAGCTCTTACTGCTCCCGGAGGTAAGCTCTTACTGTAGCGAACCCCCCCGAATGAAGGATGACACTTTACTGATGACGTTTTGAAGGTTTAATGGCAGTAAACCATCAATCTCACCATAAGAGCTGGGGATGTATACATAGAAACAGCGTGTAAGCAAAATAATCCACACTCTTACAATCGTAAACCTTATAACATGAAGTTCGTTTCAACGTAACATTTAACAAATGTAGCGACTGTCACAAAAACATCTAAACGTCTCCTTATTTACATCATAACCATACCTTGTGCCTCTATCAAGGGGGCTGCTAATGACAAAAGAAATCACCATAGGCTCTGTTAAGCCATCACTTTTCTAAACTCCCGCGACTGCTGCTGAAAACTGCGCCAAAAACAGTTTTACAGGAAATCGTCCCATCAAAATAAAAGCTTCTACACACGGACAGGAAGTTGGTAGTAGAAAACAGGAATGAGTGCCAAAATAAGGTGCAAGGAAAGGCATCCAGGGTTATTTACAGTCTTTCTCCTCCGTCTTGTGGAGGACAAACAAATTTTGTCATCTTATTGTGACATCTGACTGTTCTCTCATTTTCATTATACTAGCATTTTAAAATGGTTGTACCAAAAAAAAATGCCAGATGCAGTGGCTGCATTTTTAGTAAACAAGTGAGATATTTACCAACCTGTCTGTGCTGGATTACTTCCTGCATTATTTCTCCTCTGTTGCAATATCTCTGATCACCTCTCCCGGTCACCTCCAGTTTTCCCTGTCACTGTGTCCCCACACTTGGATCTCTTTTCCTGATATCTAGCTTTAGCGTAAATGCCATAGCATCTTGCCCTAGAACCATAGCTCTGTCTCATGGTCTGTGATAGTGTAAATAATCACAGCATCTTGTTGTATGATAATCTATTTTCACAGAGTGACTTAGTGTTTAGCAGCGCACAGACATAGATGTAACATTGTGTAGATAGATTTAGGAAATAAGTGCTTAAGTTTTTAAAACATGTTTAGTGGCATCTTGTGTCAGTACAGAATGTGACTTCATTGGGTGAGTAGGTGGGTTGGTTGCAGTCAAGACTTACTATAGCTTTAGCTAATTAGCATTAGCATGTTACATATTGGCTAACTAATAGCAGAACCAATAACTCAGGGGAAAATAAAGAAAAACTAATAATCAGTTTAAAGGCGTAATTTTGCCCTGAGATTTATGTTAAAAAGTCAGATTTTTCCTCGTGTGGCCGGATGTACTGAGCGGTGCAATCTGTGATATTTTATGGAATAAATTAATCTCTCTTTTCCTAAGCACACAGGAGTTAGTGCGTGAGGTTGAGAGGTACCGGCTAGATATAGTTGGGCTCTGGAACCAGTCTCCTGGAGAGGGGCTGGACTCTGTCTCAGTCTGGAGTTGCCCCTGGTGAGAGGCAGTGGGCTGGGGTGGGTATTCTAATATCCCCTCGGCTTTCTGCCGGTACGTTGGGGTTCTTCCCGGTGGATGAGAGGGTTTGTTCCCTGCGCCTTAGGGTCGGGAAACGGGTCCTGACTGTCATCTGTGCTGGAAGGTCCTCCACCTGTTGTCCTACTGGGAGACATCAATGCTCATGTGGGTAACGACAGCAAGACCTGGAGGGGCGTGATTAGGAGGAACGGCCTCCCTGAGCTGAACCCGATAGTTTTGCTATTGGACTTCTGTGCAAATCACAGTTTGGCCATAACGAACACCTTGTTCGAACATAAGAGTGTCCATAAGTGCACGTGGCACCAGGACGCTCTAGGCCACAGGTCGATGATGGATTTTGTAATCGTATCACCAGACCTGCGACCATATGTTCTGGATACTCAGGTAAAGAGAGGGGCTGAGCTGTCAACTGATCACCACCTGGTGGTGAGTTGGATCAGGTGGCGGGGGAGGACGCTGGACAGACCCAGTGCACCTAAATGCATAGTGAGGGTGTGCTGGGAATGCCTAGCAGAGGTCCCAGTCTGCGAGATCTTCAACACACACCTCTGGCAGAGCTTCAACAGCATTCCGAGGGAGACTGGGGACATTGAGTCCGAATGGGCAATCTCCATTGCCGAAGCTGCTCCATTGAGCTCTGGCCGCAAGGTGGTTGGTGCCTGTCATGGTGGTAATCCCCGAACCAAATGGTGGACACCAGAGGTGAAGGGAGCCACCAAGCTGAAAAAGGAGTCCTATCGGGCTTGGTTAGCCTGTGGGACTTCGGAGGCAGCTGACAGGTATCGACAGGCCAAGCGGAATGTGGCTCGGGCAGTGGCTGAAGCAAAAACTCGAGTTTGGGAGGAGTTCGGAGAGGCCATGGAAAAAGTATAGATCTGGTATAGCGCTGCTGACGTCGACTGAGAAAATTGTCGGGCGGTGGAAGGAATACTTCGAGGACCTCCTTAATCCCACTGACACGTCTTCCGAGGAGGAAGCAGAGTCTTTGGATGAAGGGGATTACCCGCCAATTTCCGGGGGCAAGGTCACTGAGGCAGTTAAACAACTCCTTGGTGGCAGAGCCCCTGGTGTGGATGACATCCGCCCCGAGTTCCTGAAGGCTCTGGACGTTGTAGGGCTGTCCTGGTTGACATGCCTCTACAATGTTGTGTGGAGATCAGGGGCAGTACGCCTGGACTGGCAGACTGGGGTGGTGGTCTCCATCTTTAAGAAGGGGGCTGGAGGGTGTGTTCCAACTACTGGGGATCACACTCCTCAGCCTCCCTGGGAAAGTCTATGCCAGGGTGCTGGAAAGGAGAGTTTGTCTGCTAGTCGAACCTCAGATACAGGTGGAACAATGCGGTTTTCGTTCTGGTCACGGAACACTGGACCAGCTCTTTATCCTCTCGACGATACTTGAGGGTGCATGGGAGTTTGCCCAACCAGTCTACATGTGTTTTGTGGACTTGGAGAAGGCATTCGACCGTGTCCCTCGGGGTGTCCTGTGGGAGGTGCTGCAGGAGTATGGGGTGTGTGGCCCATTGCTACGGGCCATTCGATCCCTATACAGCTGTTGCAAGAGCTTGGTTCACATTGCCGGCAATAAGTCGGACTCGTTCCCAGTGGGTGATGGGCTCCGCCAGCGCTACCCTTTGTCACCGATTCTGTTCATAATTTTTATGGACAGGATTTCTAGGCGCAGCGAAGTGGCGGAGGACTTTAACTTCGGTAGCCTCAGAATCTCATCTTTGCTTTTTGCGGATGATGTGGTTCTGTTGGCTTCATCGGGCGACGGCCTCCAGCTCGCACTGGAACGGTTCGCAGCCAAGTGTGAAGCAGCGGGAATGAGGATCAGCACCTCCAAATCTGAGGCCATGGTTCTCAGCCGGAAAAGGGTGGAGTGCCCACTCCGGGTCGGTGATGAGTTCCTGCCCCAAGTGGAGGAGTTCAAGTATCTCGGGGTCTTGTTCACGAGTGATGGGAGAAGGGAGCGGGAGATTGGACAGACGGATTGGTGCTGCGGCCGCAGTGACGCGGACGCTGTACCGGTCCGTCGTGGTGAAGAGCAGAGATGGGCAGTAACGCGTTACTGTAATCTGATTACTTTTTTCAAGTAACAAGTAAAGTAAGGGATTACTATTGCAAAAACGGTAATTAGATTACCGTTACTTTCCCGTAGGAACGCTGCGTTACTGCTTTACTAAAACCGTGAGTTTTTTGCGAGAATGTCTCATGACAGTGACGTAAGCGAGTGCGACATTCGTGACAACAGCTGTGTGCAGATCAACAATGGATCATATGAGTGCGGGAGAGAGTATGAGCGTGCAGCTTTTAAAGCGTGGAAGTACTGACCTTACTTTGAGTTTGATTCCATAAAAAGTGACAAAAACATTAGTGTCCGTTGTGCGTGGGAAGAAAACTTCTTTTTACAGCGAAAAAAACCTCTAAACTTCCGAGTAAGCACTGAGTGCGCTACGATGTAATGGGAAATTCACAGAGAAACTCTGGGATTCTTCAACTGACCGCGGCACACCTGCACCAGGGTAAACCTCCGCCTACCCAAGTCCTGCTTTACAGGTGAAAATAGAGCAACAGGAACGCTGAGTCTTTGACTTTATTTTCTGCTGTGTTTTACTTGCATCTATTTGAAAGACTTAGTGTAAACACACAAAAAAATTATTTTATGTGCTGGAATGTGCAGAAAATAGGTTTAAATGTTAAACTAATTTATTCAAGTCAGAGAATGTTGCATATAATTTAATTTTTGCTTGATGCATAAAGTTAAAAGATTAAAACTGATAAAACAAGTTAAAAAAAGAGACTTTTCCATTTGTTTACATTTTGTATGATGGATTATGCAGAAAAAGTAGAATTGGGCTGAAAGAAAGCTGAAAGAAAGCTTTATCACCTATTCAGGTTGTAAATCGTGTTTTTAAAAAGTAACTAAGTAACTAAGTAATTAATTATTTTGAAAATAAGTCATCAGTAAAGTAACAGGATTACTTTTTGGGGAAGTAATCAGTAATTAGTTACTGATTACTTTTTTCAAGTAACTTGACCAACACTGGTGAAGAGGGAGCTGAGTGAAAAAGCGAAGATCTCAATTTACCGGTCGATCTACATCCCTACCCTCACCTATGGCCACGAGCTGTGGGTAGTGACCGAAAGAACAAGATCGCAGATACAAGTGGCGGAAATGAGCTTCCTCCGAAGGGTGGCTGACCTCTCCCTTAGAGATAGGGTGAGAAGCTCAGCCATCCGTGAGGGGCTCAGAGTAGAGCTGCTGCTCCTCTACATCGAAAGTAGCCAGCTGAGGTGGTTCGGGCATCTGACAAGGATGCCTCCTGGGTGAGGGGTTCCGGGCATGTCCCTCTGGGAGGAGGCCCCGGGGCAGACGCAGGACATGCTGGAGAGATTATATCTCTTGGCTGGCCTGGGAACGCCTTGGTGTTCCCCCGGATAAGCTGGAGAGGGTTGGTTGGGGAGAGGGAGGTCTGGGCTTCTCTGCTTAGGCTGCTGCCCCCGGATAAAGCGGAAGAAGATGGATGGATGGATGGATGGAGTTTCACATTTATGTTTTAGGTTTTTGAAGACCTTATTATGAAATGATGCTATATTTATAATTTAGTTTAAACCATCTTTCCTTTTTGATCATCTGTCCCTTACTGTAGTATAACTGTGTTAGGAAGATGTCACAACATGCCCAGCATGGGGCTCCTAAAAAACATAAAACTGTTCAACAAAAGAAATATTAATGTGGTGCTGGCCTTACACAGGAAGGCATTCATCAAAATGCGAACAGCAGAAAAACATCAGCGCACAACAGGCAAAGAAACACCAATCAATCACAATCAATGATAGAACTTATTATGGAGACTGAGATCCACGATTGGTTCAATATTTTATTCACTCAGAGAAATGGGTGAAATAAATAGGGGGGGGGGTGATTGTTGTCACAGTAACTACTGTAATCGTCTTCACTGCTATAACATCTGAACACACAATGCATTTACATTAATCACGTTCAGTTAAATACATTAGCTAGCGCCAAAAAATGGCATACTGTATTACATAGCTTACATTAATGTGGTTCTGGTTTCAGTAATATGTCATTTGTAAGTGAAGTTTTAAAGATAAAAGCTTTAACAAAAGATTTTTTTCTCCCAATGGCACGAGAAAAGCGTAGCTTTTCTGTACAAATCACCTTTAGCGTGATCGACGAGGTCAAGTAGAAAACAACGAGTGTTACAAATCAAAGCCAGAATAAAAACATAACATCAAACATATATATGTATATATATAAAAAAAACATTGTACAATAAGTTGCGTACTGACATCATAAAAAAGATTTTCCAGTGTTGTATTGCTTTGCCTTTGGTATTGATAAAGAAGGAGTGCAGATCCGTCACTCTGAGTGTTTCGTTTACCTCTGAAAAAATTGTTAGAACTGCATGAAAACGAATGTGGGAGCTTTTCTGAGCATCGTTTTAGTGTACCGGCGCTTATGTGGAATAAAATAAAAACCTAATTGTTTTCTTAGTGTTCATATTGTTACATGGTTTCTGTTGATATTTTGAATTACATTGGGGGTTTTTAGGGTTAGACTATTTCCTACACTCTGGACTGTTCCCTGACATTTTTATTACTTTTATTTTACAGTGTACATATGATAAATAATGTGTTGCCACAAGTTAAGATGTGTTTTTAAAGGTAGCTTATACATTTTATTAATTTCACAACCATAAGATTGATCAGGAGCAAAATGCTGTTTCTTTACTTCAATGCTATCATCTCACTTTTTCCTTTTATTTTATCATTACAAAAAAAATGAGTAACCCTGCATTACAATTTCAAATCAATTTTTTTGAGATATTGCTTTGGATGTGAAATTTGAAATGGATGTGAATCTGGAACTCCCTGATGGTCATCTTAATTCCTGAGAAACCTTTTGACATTAACTACTGTTGATTTATTTTCAGCAACTACCCTTTTCTATGATTTCTTGTTTATTATTTGACAAGTTTAAGCACAATTGTCTAAACCCAGAGGTGGATAAACTGACACAGTAGGTCCAAGCAAATATCAGTAAGGCTATGCACTTATATGGATCATTTTTGTATTAACACGACACTAAAAATGCAATTTAATCCCGTAAAACCTGTGAGGTCTCTTATAAGTGCTGGTAGACTTAGATTGCATTTAAAAAGTTTGTAGTTTTTTTAAGTTCAGAAATCAGTGAACCAAAGTGATTATATTAAAATCAGAAAATGAGAAATAAAATGTGGAGTGTGGGAATAAAATTCAAGTTTCAAGGAGGAGTTTCGTCCACACAGCTCAAATATCTGTGAAATATATATGCCCATGTAGAGCTAGTGTTCATGCCCAAGGCCAGTCAGTAAAATAATTTCCTAGCAATTGTGAAATGTTGCACTAAAAAGGAATGAGAGAGAAGTACACAAGTACAGGAAAAAAAAAAGTCTTGATTCTCGTGTCAGTGTTTCAAAGATGGCTAATCAGCTCGCCTGCAGGCTAGTATGGCTTCACAGCTTTAAGGTCAGTTGGGACAGCTTTGCCAACAGCTGGCAGGTGTTTTACATTGGTCCACAGTTTGGCACACAGGTCACTGTGAAGGTCAAAGCTAGTGGAAATGGAGACATGCTGCAGTGGAATTAACTATGAGCAGCTTGTTGTCCACACAGGTTCAATGATTTCCAAGTCATTAAAAAGTCAGGAACTAATCTCATCCTTCAGTGTCTGACACAAATCTCAGAGGTTTGTTTCGTCCCAGGTCGGGTCGTTCATGTTCTTCAGAACTCTCCTCACAATCCTCTCCAGCTCTTTCCTTGCCCGCTGTTCCTCTTCTAGCGTCCTCTTCATCCTCTTGTTGTCCTGGAGGAAGGGTGAAAGGATAAGGAGAAAAAAATAGATGAAAATAAATCAAAAGAGAGACAATAGATATCAAATTCATCGCCAAAAATAAAGTGAACCTGCAAAGGCAGAAACAGGCAGAGAAAAGGTCAGGTCAAAGCCACCACAGTGATCTAGGTCATAAATAGCATCGATGCACAGAAAAGGCTTCTTTCAGCTGCTCCGTTACACCAATATGGAACTTTTGTCTTGAAACCAAAGTAAAAAACCCATGACACTGCGCTGTGCTCCACACTAAGTATATTTTTACTCATTCAGGACCTGATCTCTGTTTAGAAACAGCCTCCATCCCTACTTTGTAGCTACTACAAAAATACTCCAAAGTATTAATGATCTGCAGTAATTCTGTCAGTAGAACCAAAACCCTAATTTCTTTTATTTGTATCAGGATAAAGGATCTGCCAGTACAGCATGTGTCCTTAATTAAACATGCAGGCATGCATTCAAACACACTGCCAGCAACTTCTTGGAGACCATCTGTGTTCTTGGACCTAATTTTGAACCTTTTATGTAAAACACGAGCAATAAACTGGTTACAGTAAGAAGATCTTGGCAGCAATAACTTTGTTTCTAAAAGAACTGGAGACAGACCTGTTTGAGTTCCTGGACTTCGTCTCTGAGGCTGTACACAGTGTCCACCAGACTCCTGCAGGCACAGAAAACAGTTCTTATTTATTTAGCTTCACCAGCACTGACTGAATATGCACAGTTTCACATGTTTAAGTCTCTGCATGAGTGTTGATGTAGGATTTATATACTTTGAGATTCTGTTTAGTATCCTCCACTTTCATTAAGCATATTTATGCCTTCGATTTTTAAAACGTTTCTTTTTATTTATTGCCATAATAACTGCATGCCCACAGGGATGACAAAGGCAGTATCAGTTTTCTGTATGTAAGCATTATAGCAAACATTAAAAAAAACATCTTTGTCTCTCACCTCTCCTCTACTACAGTCTGTCCATTGCTCCTTGTTTCCTCCACTATAATCTTCTCCTCTTCTGGGAACAACACCTGGACGTCCTTCCTACTGGAACCTGATTCGACATCGACAACAGTCAGGTTATTATAAAAAATATAACCTGTGTGACAAATGCACAAACCTCTTATCATTTCAACTTGTAAACATACAGTTCAAAGAACAATATCAGAGGCTTTAACAGGTGATGCCTTACAAACTACAAGCAAGCAAATGATATAATATTACCTTCACTGCTGGCAGATATAAGATAATGAAATGTGGCACTTTCAAACACAAACCTCTGACAGACGTCTGTTCCATAAGTGCACACTGAGAAATCTGTTTCATTTTACCTGGAGCCTGACTGAGGCTATATGCACTTAATCTCCTAGGACTTGGCATACACATATGTGGACGTCACATTTTGGGTTGTCTAGAGTCCAAAATACTAAATTTTGCTCTACAAGGGAGTGATATCCACTTACGAGGACATTATACTGTCTCTGTTTTATCGAAATCTAAAAAGAATATCCTCATATGTGGCTCTCATTTTTCTTAGAAACAAAAATCAGATAAAAAAAAAAAGATAATCTGGTGATTCCTTGTTTTTACATTCACTGGGTCATAATATGCCCAAATATCAAAGAGAAATTAAAAATGCATGCCATAGAAGAGTTCAGGTCTTAGGAGGTTAAACCTGCAGTGAAAGGCAATCTGTATGGTTGTCATGAACGTATCACCAGTTATTATGTTACTGTACTTGTCTACTTGCTTGTTTTGTTTGTATACATTTCAAACAGCAATAAACATACTTTACTATCAGGTATATTAGCAGACTGCTGTATGCTAATGAGAATACACACAGGGTAATACACAGAGATAACTACTGTGTACATATTATACAGCACAGATACACAGTACACAGGTATACGGACAGCAAGGGGAAGGTTTGAATCACTACACTAATATATAAAATGCTTTGAAGAAATATCTGCCCCCTTCCTGATTTCTTAGTGTTGTCCATATTTGTCACATTTAAATATTTCTGATTATCAAACAAATTGTAATATTAGACACAGATAATGAAAGTAAACACAAAAAATCTAAACTTAAATCCGATTGAGATGCTTTGCCATGACCTTAAAGAGGCAGTACATGCTTGAAACCCTCCAGTGTGGCTGAATTAACATGAATCTACAAAGACGAGTGGGCCAAGATTCCTCCACACTGATGTAAAAGACCAATTTCCAGTTATCACAAATGCTGGATTGTAGTCCTTTCTACCAAGAGGGGAAACAATCAGTTTTTACGGGGCAATTCGTTTTGGACACAGGGCCAAGAAGGGTTTGAATAAAAAAAATTTTACCATTTAAAAACTGCATTTTGTAGCTACTCGGATTATCTTTGTCTAAAATGTGTTTTATGATATGAAACATGTAAGTGTGACAAATATGCAAAAACCTGGAAATCAGGAAGTGGGCAAATACTTTTCCACAACACTGTACATATCGATCACTATGTAAACCAGCTGGTTCAGCATCATGTCGGGGTTTGCAACATCGATATCTTACGGGAAAATGAGGCAGTCCTGTAACTATGGGCAGTCCAGATACTGTCATAATCCGAGTCCTCTGATTGGTCAGAACACGGAGGGTTGCCAGGCAAGCCAGCCACTGTGAGGCTGTTGTCAGCGAGTACGTGGTTGTGCATGAGGTCAGTTCCTTGCCAGGCTTTACAGAACCAGCAATGGACGGCATTTGAAAAACCAAATTGAATGTTTGGGGGATGAAGGAAGGAATATAAACCAAAGTGAAAGTGTAACCGATAATTTATAAAACCAGAAAACCAGGTTGTATGGGATAAAAAATATAAACATAGTGATGACAAAATTAACAAAATAAATGGATGATGTTAATAAAACCCAGTAGCACAATGTGTATGTTAACAGTTAATACAATAATTGGAGCATGAGGAAAACAGAGGAAGTGAGGTAAGACATAAAAGGAGAAGAGAGAAAAAACTGTTAGAGCCAAAAGCAGAAAACAAACAATGGTTTCCAATAAGACACAGCAACTATGTAGTTCTACGCATGATGCGTTTACATATGTTGCGCTGATGGATGTGTGCGTACTCACTGGAGTTAAGAGTCTGTCGTGTCTTGGCACTGGTACAATAAGCTTCAATGACTTTGAGTATCTGAGCATCCTCCTCTAGAGCTGCTGTACCTGAGAGACAAGGGCAGACCAGGGAACTGAGCTGATGAGACTGCACCTACACGCCCTCTGGTGGACATTTCTTCACTGTACAGCTTTCTAAAAGATTCAATAAAGGCTGACTCCAACTTCAACCACATATCAAAGTTAAAGTGATCACCAAAGAAAATCTACACAATTTGGATTTCAGCAGAGGTGAGGACTATGCATTGTTTTTATTAAAAACTGGGTTTCTGCTAATGAAATGAATATGCTGGTTTACTCTCTTAGAGAGAACTCCTTCCATTCATAAAATCTGATAGAAATGTACTTAATGGGCTGTCACAATGGACGAGTTACTTTCTTGAGTCTAAGACACTTCAAAAACTATTCCAGTTTTATTCAGTGTTACACTGCTGTCCAGCTGGAAGTTTAGCAAAATGCGTGACTCTGACAGATTAAAGATTATAGTACTTAAACATTATCTAATAGAAGCAACTGAAGAAATTTAGATTCACTACTAATAATATTATTAGTTATGTTGCTATGAAGTAATAGAAGTCCCCATGGCAACATTTTATAGTTGAAAGTTCAAGTTTCTGTTCTTACTTTTTCTGACAGTGAAGTCCTCTTCTGATGGTTTCCTCTCTGGCTTCCTCTTCGGGAGGAGCTTCTTCACATTCTTAGGACTCCTACTCATGTCCTTCAAAAAAAGATAAAAAATAAAATTCAGATTTCACTTTTTCAGTCAAGTCTTGGATTATATCACGCAATACAACAGAAGTGAATTTAGAAAAATGTTTGCAAAAAAAAGGACACCAAAAGCAATATCTATTCTGTAATAAACTATAAAATCGAGCACCTCCTTGTAGCAGAGAGCAGCAGAGGGCCGGAGTGGAGGAGCAGGGCGAAGGCAGCTTAAGCTCCAGGGTTTGGGGGTACTCGGTGGCTCCAGGGGTCCCCACATAGGGCTGCTGATTCCCATTCCATGCAAGGAGACATGGGGAAGGGTGTGGTAAGTGCTCACACTGCTCCCTCCACGAGACTCCGAGTTTCTAGAGGGAGTGACAGGGTGAGAGGGCAGCTGGGAGGAGGTGGGTGAAGTGGAAAAAGAGGAGGAATCAGAGGAGAGGAAATTAGAAGGAAATGACGTGGATGAGCTGTAATTCATTTATTTTGTAGAAAATGTGCCGACTTACTGTGTGACAGACAGACAGAGTCTTGTGTGTGGATGCAGCCGGAGCGTGGGTGTGTTTAGTGAGAAGGTCCAGCCATTCCTGCAGATCGTGCTGACTGTTACATGCTACCTGGATGCGCTCACCCTGGCTGCCTGCACAATGACCCACACAAAGTGGAAGATGTTAATATTGCAGACAAGCACACACATCATACAAATACAAAAGAAACCTGACCTTCCTCTCCCCAGTCAGTCATTCTTATATTTTCCAAATTATGCTGAATGTGCTACTTGTGTTTTGTACGACAGCCCTTACTTTTTATCCATAAGCAAAACTGACTATTTTTTACTATAAACAGATCAGTTCAAATCAAGGCTTTGTGCAGGCCAGTCTGTAACATTCATTTTGGGTTTCTGGCGGGAGGCGTGTTGGATGACAAAGCGAAGAACCAGACTCAGTTTTGCTTTCTTGAGGGTTTCTTTCAGAATCTTCACAAATCCGTCGTTCTTCATGATTCCTTCCATATTGACGAGATTCTCAGCAGCAGATGCACTGAAGCATTCTCACAGCATAATACTCCCACCACTGTTTGGCCTTTGGGTTGTACAACTCTTCCTGCTTTCTCCAAACATAAGCAACGTCTCTGCCCTAGAGCCCTAGTTTTGTCTCATCTGACCAAAGGACGCAGTTCCAGTGTGAACGACTGTGTGACGACTTCTCCAGGTCGTCTTTAGCATATTTCAGTCTAGCTTGAAGCTGTCTTTTCTGTAGAAGTGGTTTTGTTTTCTTGGACTGCAAACTTGCAACCAACTCCTGTGCAGGATTCTAACAATTACAATACCAGACTTGGCTGACTCATTCATGGGTGTCCTGATAGTTGTTCTGGATAGATCTCTCAGTAGTTTAATTTCCATAGTCTTTGGAATAATATTGTTTCACAAAAAAGCAGAAGTGTAGGTAAAACATAATAAAAAAAATTCTGAATTTTCTAAAATATTTTGTGAAGATAGTTTGTATACATGTTAAATTTTTAAATATGTCCTCAAAAAAGCAAATTATACTTGAGGGTTAAACTGCAACAGTAATCACTTTATGCTTTTCAGCATGTCCTGCAAGGAGTGTATCTTCTGGGTTCTTATTATTAATGAATTTATGCAAAAACAATCCCTGAATCTCAGAGTTTTGGCGAAAATGCCCGGACTCCCAGTGTTCCTGCCTAATGTAAATATGAGATCATCAGGAGCAAACTGTCTGTGAAACCCCATATTTGAAACAGGCCATGAGTGTAAAGATGCTGAAATCAAGTGAGATTCTATAAAAGAGCTAAGCTGAAATGTCTTGTAGTAAATGAAGAAAGGGGCTGACCAGATATTTCAAAAGCATTCTTCAAGTTTTCTCCATCCTCTATCCTGGAAATAAGCATTCCTGATAATGGTATCCGCCCCTGCAGACACAACCAGAAACAGTGTTCATCAGTGCACCAGATAAGCTAGTAATGTTTGACACCTCAAAGAAATACATGCATGTTAGTGACAGGAACATTACTGTGGAAATTACAGCGATCAAATCAAGTGTGCCATACCTGATAGATGAATCCACTCATTCTCAGGCTGGCAGAGACCATGAGCAGAGTGTGATGGAAGAGAAGGAGGTAGCATTCATTTGACTCCTGAAAAATAGGATGTTTTATTGGATTATTGCAGGGGTTTACCTTGCACTATAAAAGTGCCAAGTGCTGTATAAATAAAATTGAATTGAACTGTGAACTGAATGGTGTTCATTGTGGGAGTGAATATAAATTTCTGGTACATTCACACGGCACAGTTTGTGTAAACGCTAAGTTTAACAAGTATGCTCAGGTTTTTCTGGCTAATCAGTAGCTGGCCTGTGAGTATGCCTTTCATTTCAGAAAGACAACAACAGGTTCTGTGTGTTGTTAAGCTCTTGCAGGTCGTGATAAGTACCGGACAGTTCTGTGAGTGAACTGCGGCCTGGGACATGTGAAGGACAGGGCCAAGAGTTCGGATATCATCTCCCTCCCAGTTTCTGATCGGCTCTGTTAAAATCTGCAACACCAGTTCCTTCTTCTTCCTGATTTCCTTACACTGAGCCTGAGGACACAGAAACACAGAACAGGCATTCAAAAGCTCCGTGACATCATTTCTGATTGATACAGTGAAACAGAGGTTAAATGTACAAAAAACAGATCATAAAATTACACTCAAACTCAAAAAATGTAACATAAGACACCATTAGTCGCCTCTTATGGGTTACTTTCTGCAGGTTGAGTAGTTTGATACACTTTGTACCCCTCATTTCTGGGCTACATTAGCATGCACATTACGTTTGACTAGCTTAATGTTTAAGGACTGATAAGCATGTGTCTTACAGAGAGGTTTTTAAAGGCTGTCATAGAAGCCTGTAGATCAGCTCTGTCAGGGTGTTGGTCCTAAAAGACAGACAAGATTCAAGATTTAAGCACATGAAAACAAATAACCTTTTTCCCTCTTGTCAACATTCTCTGCCCCAGTTATCATCATTCGATAAAATGATTCAATTAAAGTTTGCAGGACTTGAGTATACTAGCAGAGATGCAGAAAGACAGGGAGCAATTCAAGCTTACTTCCATATGTCTGTCCAGTTCTTTCAGCAGGGTTGGGTATCTATCCAGTCTGATGAAGGGTTTACTTAGGCTAGTGGTCAGTGCCAAGATCCCAGGGGGGGGTGCTCCTTTTGACTCCATGTACTCTTTCAGCTCCTCACTGTGATACACACACACAGACAAAATATACAAAATACAGCACATGAGCTTACTCTTTCGGGATAGAAAGTTTTTTTCTGTGGATTAAAATGATCAGACAGTACCTGTGTTGTGTCAGTACATTGACAGCAGAAGGGTGATTAGAGCAGTAGGTCAAATAGATTTTCTTCATCTGGGGGATCAGGCCCAGGAAGAACCCTCCAATCCTCTGCTGGCTCTCAGGAAGTCTACACACACAAATGACATGACAATACCAGTCTGGATAAAAGCAGAATCCTAGTATACTTGCTGCACATAAAGATAAAAGTTTCACTCTGTGGTAATTATGGGTGTTAGCCAGCCTTCAGCCTTAACATAAAACAGAAGTGAAAACTGATGGGAAAACAACATTTCAAGACCAAACTTTAAAACTATAATGTCTTCTGTTAAAGAGATCATTTAGTGACACACAACCAATCGTCATCTATACGAATGAAACACAGGCTCAGCTGCTGTTGTTCATCAGGTTTAAGATTTTTATTACCCCCCAAAAAATCATTATCATCATTGTGTACTTGTCCAAACTGGAAAAACCGGTTGTATGACTTCATATGACCAATAGATGTCGCTGTTGTTACAATAATCGCCAACATGAAGGTCCATTCAGGACAGCTGCTGGTCTGAGTAATCTTAGTGCAACAGGATGTGAACATGGGAAGTTCATCTGAGTATTGTGCATGTTTTAGAAAGGCTATAGAGAAGTTATATGATAGTCAAAGTTCAGAAAAACATATGCTACACACACATTTAATTCCAGCACAAAAGTGAAATTAATAACCTGTAAATACAGCAGTCAAACTTTATTCAGTAAAACAAGCAAGGTTCAGAGAAGAAAGAAATGTCTGTCACTAACAAACTGACCAGTCAGTCCAAACTCCGTCCATGCATCCATCCAGTCTATCACAGGTCATCAGTCAAAACTCAAAAATATTACATGCACAGTAAAGACTAAGAAAATAAATATATACTGACTTGGTGTGCTCTTCCAAAGACTGAACCAGCATTTGCTGAAAGGTTGAAATGTCTTCCAGGTTTGCCTGAATGTGACCGATGTCAACACTGCTGAGTCTGCAGAAGAGAGGAGAGAGCAGAGCATTAACTCTGATGGTGTGTCAGAAAATATCTAACACACAAGTGTGACACACCACACTGTATATATACAGACAGATATACAGATAACCTGTCAGATCGATCCAACTATTTCATGAATTATATTCAGCCAAGTACTGTTAAAACCTTACTTGTAATTTCAAACATTTATACCCTATAAGGATAATACAGAAAAAGTATATTAAGGAAAATGTATTCAAGGTAAAGGCACTGTAATTTAAAGTACATGTCTGATGTGGATCTACCTGAAATATATAATAACAGTATGCCTGGCTCCAGAATGTACAGGGACAGCAAATAATATATTCTGTCATATGTGTGTGTAAATATTAGATATATGTGTATACATATTCAATTTAGATTTACGACAGTGTAATAGATATGCCTGTGTGCGTTTCCTCCCCCTCTAAAATCTGACTCTGTTGAATAAAACAACGAAAGGTGTAAAAATAACTCTACCTGTCTGTGGGATGAAGTGGGCGAAGGTATGAACCCAAGAGACTCTGTAACTCCCTTGAATATTCAGTCTCTGCTTCCAGGATGTTCTGTAGGACCTGAAAAAGCCATCACACACACACACACACACACACACACACACACACACACACACACACACACACACACACACACACACACACACAACATTTTCCATTACTTATGTTAAGTGATACTATTAAAATATAAAAGAAAAGAGTGAAAGAGTGAAAAAGTCCCAGGCCATTGAGTTTCCTATCACTGTAAACGTCTATCTTCAGGTTTTGGATAATTGTACAGCGTTATATGAGTTTATAAGGAAACAGCTTTTCAGTGGGAAGCGCATTTGTCACAAACTAACAGGGAAAGTCACTGGAGCCTTCGGGAACTGTAGTGTTGTCCTGGCTCGATTAGCTTTCCAAGGGTCTGACTCCGCAGGCTAACTGGCTAATCTCGCCATGACATCAGAAACCTCACAGTAATGAGGTTAATGAATTGCACGGTGACAGATAAGACAGTGCTGTGTCTCCCCTCAGGCCAGGAGCCAGTATGTTTACCAGCATTTTAAGCAACTGTAAATTATATTTTTGTATATATTATTTTATATATTATATTTTTTTATTTAAAAATGATCTATAAGAGGAGATGGAGACGATGCCAGTGTGCAACCAATCATGAAAAAGCACACAAACAGATGAAAAGCATGCATCTTCTACTTTAAAAGCTTCTGTTCTAAGGCTTTGGGGGATTCTTTTATGAGAAAAAACACAATAACTTTTATCTATGTCTTCGTGTTTTTGAATTTCTTTTTTAGGAACAGCTTTGACTTCAGGCACGTCTGTGTGTGCGTGTGTGTGTGAGACACACTCAGGTAAACCACCCAATGATGGATAGTCTTGTGAGGTTTTGCAGCTTGTTGCATTATTGAAACACTCACAAACACTCACGCAAGCATCAGCAGTAGCCAACCCTGAGGCAAGGCTGCCCCAGAAACCAGTGGAATGGAAGAAATAACCTACATTACATCTGCGCCACACTCACACACACACATATGCACGTACACACAAGGATGACACACGTAGGGGTGCTATGCAAGCTCCACAATTACATGCTACACAATCATTAAATAGATGTGTGGAAAAGAACAGATTGCAACAGTCCACAAAAGCCCACACACTTAAGAAATCCATCCATTGGCACAATGTAGGTGAGCAAACACTCACACACAAATAGAATTTCTTAAGATTGTGATACTTACCACATTGTAATAGGTCTTGTTGATGATAGTGGTATCAAAGCCTTTAGGCGGACTTTTGAGCGTCCCAGACTTTGGCTTGTCTAACGTTTTGTCTAAAAATATCAACAAAAGAAAAAAAAATGGAGAAAGAGGGTCACTGGCTTTAAAATAGAGATAAAAACAAAATACAAGCTACATACAAATTTTGTCAAATAAAAATAAAAGTGATGTGCTCATATAACAACACAACACATTCTTAAGTCACTGTGTGTTTTACTTTACCAACTTAACTCCCTACAGTTTTCTTTCTAAGAATTTAAGACAAACTTGATCAAAAGGCAAAGGTCAACAACCAAAAAGTAACAGTTCTGATCGCTCACACAGCAACTAAAGCAATAAATCTTCCTTTCACTGTGGCGCACTGATACCGATCTAGTAAAAAAAGATCAACAGTCACTGCACAAGAGCACCCAGAAAATCTCCCTCAGAAAATGTCACATAGAAACAATTTTTTTGGGATGAAAGCTCCAACATTCTCCAACTGCAGGACAATGTTGTGGCTGATCCAGTATGTAGGTCAACCAGTGATTGAATGCTATAACTCATTGACTCGACAATGTCATGTCATTTCATTGTCCAGGCCACTGTTATTACAGCCCTGGGTGGCCCATAACAGAAACCTTCTCGTATTCTTCTCTTCACTATTTGTAGACACTGCAAAGTAAGGCAAGACGAGCGACAACAGCACAAAAGTATGTTCCAGATAATGGTCGCCTTAATGCACTTTTTAAACTCACCCGACAGACTACAGAAACTAAAGAGCAACCTAAGGAAGCTATGAAAGACACTTTCCGAGATCTTGGTTCATTGCTCTCAAAAAGAATGCTTTATGTCATCGCTGTTGACTCTACAAACAGGCACAGCAATCACAAGTATAAGCCTGCTATCTCACACATCAAACAACTCCCACTGGACATTTGGATTTACTGCCATTCCTCAGAGTGCTGTTATCACGGTTGAAGTTTTCTGCTGTGATGTTAAAGTCAGGAAGTTTCTTTTTATACAGCAGTTCTGGAACTTCCTTTCTTTGTGTTATTGCAAAGCTTTCTTCCTTCTGTCCTGCCTTTCCTCCCCCAAAAGCAACAAAACTAACCAACAAATTTAACCTAAGATGTCAAAAGAAGAAACACCATGTTAGTATTAAAATAAAGGCAGAAAAAGCTCATATATGTTGATTATTGTTGAATTCCAGGGTGAAGAAACCTAACTATGCAACTATGTTAAAGAACGGCGAGGAATGAGGGGAATTTCTGAACAAAACAAACAAACCTAAAAAGAAACATGACATATGAAATAAATCTCAATTACAGTACGTGCCAAGGATATCTTGTCCAGTCCTTGAGAAATCATTCAACTAAAAGAGGTCAGGAAGTTATAATCAGTAAGAACAGACATGCAGGAAGTCTGTTTGTGTGTATCTGGTTGTGTGTCTTTGCTGCTGCTTTGGGGGAAACAACCCTCACTTTAAATTGATATTAGCAGTGTTTTTTTTTTCAATTCCAATGTTTATTTTACTGCATTTTAGAACTTGAAACTGTCATATAATATTAATGGCTCATATCGTGCATGATGGAAGCAAAATGTTCAAAATATTTTATAAGCAAGCTGCTCTAAATCTGCTGACAGGCTTGAAGATGGGAATATGTAAAGTCAAACATCTTAACATGAGGCCCATGTGCAGAAAGGTATCAAACTGTCCTCTGTGACCAAAGCAATAAGGAGTTATTTCTCCTCAGTGGTGCACAACATCTGAAGCAGTAATAGTTTAACCCACCATTTCCTTTCAGCTCCCGTACATAGTTACTGGGGAACCACCCAGTCTTGTCCTTCAGCGTGCCTTCCCACCAGCCCCCCTCCTCCTGCCTGGTCACAATAATGAGGTCACCCTTGGAGAAAGACAGTTCGTCCTCATTGGTCTGCTGGAAGGGGAAGCGTGCCCTGACCAACAGCTGGCCACACCCACTGCCCTCTGACATGTCCTGTGAACGAGAGGAGCGGAAAACAACGTGAAAACAGAAAGCTGTTATTTATTAGTCGTGTTCAGGCAGGCACCACCTTCAGGGGACTTTAGAGGATTAAACTTTTTCACAACACAATAATATTTCTAACCCTGTTGCTGTTTGTTTGCTGTTATTACCGTTCTTATCTTTGACGTGGTTACTCACCAGGCTGCGGTACTGAGGCTGCAGCAGTTTCAAGGAGCGACTCTGAGTGTTCAGAGAGTCAAAGGACTTGATCCTTGAGGTTGAGGAGTGTGCCACACATACGGTGTCCCCAGAAACACTCAAATCTGCAAATGCATGATGCAACTGAATACATCTTAAATTCATGTGGTGGCCAAACAGGAAGATGCTCCAAAAAAGTCCAAATGTTTGCAGAGATGGAATAAATACTGCTCTCACACACACACAGTGATCTTACCTTCAGTAGCTTTGTTGAGGGCAACCAAGGAGTTTAGCACCTTAGAGAAGTTCAGTCCCTGCAGCAGGTCATTGACCTCGAAAGGCTTCAAGGAGAGAAAACCAAATAAAGAATATGAAGGGAATTTTAGAACAGCAATAAACCATAGAGAGGTTTGACGTAAAGTGGGGAAAATACACATTCATAATAAATTCATAGAGCATGACATCAAGAATCACACAAACTGCCTTCCTGAAATAGCTGTGCATGTATCTCACATAGAAATGTGGAAGCAAATAAAAGGGGTTTGAAAAACAAAGGGCAACAAAAAACAAGACTACAAGAAAATATCTTCTTCCTATTTGGTTCACTTCAATAATTGTAAATGTACATAATGAAGAAGTATGTCTGCCTAAAAAATTAAGAAACACAAGTAGTTAGTGGGGGGCTTACATCCCTACTCCAACTACAGTCTGGACCAGGATTACTTAAAGTCTGAGCCCCCCCCCCCTCATTAATCTCCACATTACACACACAGACACACAAAACCATAATCAACATACTTGTGAGGCTCCTAATCTTGTGTACACCACACACACTGAATGACTTCTAAATTCCCAAGCCGTGAAGGTGGGGCGATACTGAGGCATAAAAGTCAGCTTTGGAAAATAGAGCTATTTAAAAAGAAAGAACATCTGTAATCTTCATTCTCTGTTTCTGCGCAGACTGAGTCGCTTTGATCTAATAAATAAAACCACACTGTCCTTTTATGTTGCCTTTTTCGGAAAGTGCTCTGGTTTGATTTATGCATACAAGCTTGACTGGTAGTCAAGAGCAGCGTGGACCCAAAAGTTAATTCACACGTTCACCTCTCCTACTGGCACTGGCCCAAGACACAAAATGAGACTTAGCAACAGTGCTACAGCTGCATGTGAACACATTTTAGCAGTTTAATGCAGGCCCCTGATCAATCTGACACCTGACACAAAAAAAGCACTTTAACTAATGAAGGAAAATGCATTTGACACAGACATCCTACGTGTTACATTTGGCAGTTACTGACAAATGTTCTTACTTCTGTCCAACCAGAGTCCTAAGATTTAGGCTAGGATTACTTTAGCTCCACTGAAGCATATTAGGCTGAAAGAAAAAATGTACTACAATTACAAATTCAGACAATCCTTAAAAAAAAAAATCAAGCATGCAATATGCTTGTCTTACACTTTGCCCTGTAGATTTTCTCGCCTGCATCTGTAGACGAGCACCTACCGTCACAACTCACTTACAACAAACACCTGTCATAGGTCAAACAGCTTACCTGATTATAGGCAGCACTTGATCTACTGTTGCAGCGAAGGCACTCAAAATGCACAGGATCACTGTCCCACCCTGGTCAAGTTTAATTAACAGCAGACGCCAATCTATGATCACGACTGTTTTTTGGGGGGTTTTTTATTAACTGTGCAGCTCTTCTTAATCACGTTCAGCGTTCGTCCACGCTCAAGCCGGCACTTATTGCCCGCTCTCTAATCCTCTTGTGCTGGACACACACAGTCTGGCTCGCCCTCTTCTTGTCCCGAGGACTGTCTGAGAGAATTACAATGCTGATGTCAGTCAGACTGCTAGTAATGGAGACCTTGGCTTCCAGCAACATGGCTGGCATGCCTCTAATCAAGCTGATTGGAAAACCCACTGGCTCGGGCTGCCTGGCGTGCAGCATTACATCAGCCCACTCTTTTACTCTCCTTCATTTCATCTTTTCATGCTCCTTCCATTCCTCTTCTAAAAGCCCACAGTTGTTTTCCAAGTCCTGAGCGAAACCACGCTACACGTCTAGAACCTTGACTCTTGTGTTGCGTAATCTACTCTTCTCAATTATGACCCCATGGCTTTTTCCAGATCAATAGTGTGTACATGGGTGTGTGTGTGTCACATCATACACTATTTACTAGCTTTCTCTTCACACTCACTGTGAGCCAGGATATAACCTGGCTCCTGGGCCTGCCGTTGTGCAAACACAGACAGAAGCACACACCCTAATATGCGATTCTGAACACTGAGAGCGGTATGGATATTTTTAGCACAGCATTTTATAACAAATTCAATATCCAGCTTCATACTTAACCCTTTCTTTGCCAAACAACTGCTTATTCATTCCCAAATATTAACGGCAGTAGTTGAAACAGCATTCAGATCAGCAGAAAAGTCTGCTCCACCTCCAACAACACACTCCCTTTGACTTAAAGCACGCCCCAAATGAGAACTATGGTAATGATCAAGTCACACATTAACTACCTGTGTTTTTCTCTTATTCCAAATGGGATCACCCACAACTCAATGGTATCGACCAGCAACGCACCAATATAACCGACAGACATTGATGTCATTCTCTGTCATTATAAAGGATATTAACCTGTGGTGATGGCCTGTGTTTAGCTGTTGTGTCCCACGTGGAAGCAAAGAATAAACAAGTGATAAGAAAAATGACAAATAAATAAAAAAACATAAAAATGGATCACTCCTAGCATCAGCTCTTTTTATTTTAGACCCTAGTATGGGCCCAGAATTTCACATTTGGTGCATCTTTAGTCTGGACTATAGTCATCCTGAAAACAAACATACCCAATTATTGATCTGTTGTGCAGTCTGAATACTGCTGCCAAGTCAGAAATGAAAACAGAGCATCCACGCTTATCTCTGCTTCTTGTTTCCATAACTACAAATGGTCTACAGGCAGCAACAGCCATACAAGCCTGTGGGCTCGAAACATCTTTGAGACAGACTGAAAATCAACTCATTTTGGCCTACTTTTACTGGCTCTGCTCCTCACAGTCAACACCACAGCTGGTGCTTTTCAGCATGGGTAGAGGAGTGTATCATATGAGGATACGCCCACCTTGTCTAAATAAAAGCAAAACTGTGCAACTTTTATATAAAGCACCACGCATGTAGGCGTTTGCTAAAGACTTTATCAATGACTAACTAGTAAAAACTATAACTTTCGAGTTTATTTTTATGAAAAATCATTCCGAAGTTTGCCTGGACCACATGAACATCACATAAACCGCACACCTGATGATATAAAGCCTCATATTTACAGATTATTATACAGTAATAAAGCTTAAAAGTGTCTGAATACCCCAAAATGGCTCATATAGGTATGTACAAAGCTTTAGTAAGCATTAATAAAGCTGAAAAGGGCTTCCATTAGGATCTATTTCTTATGAGGTCACCTTCTTCCAGTGTTTTTCAGTGTTTATAAATATGTAATTAACGAATTGAATTAAAAGAAGTGGAGACAATTGTGTCGTTGTGTTTTAATGCTTCCTCGAGGAGAAATAGCCACAGGTATTCACTCATTAACGACACACTTTCAGCTCGTGAGTACTGTCTCGTGCCATTAGCAGCTACTATAACAAATGCATTTTTTAAGTAAAAAAAAAAAAGAGGGTCCATTCAAACAATGAAACTCTCTGTGAAACCACAGGACACGCTGCACCCGAGGCTTCCCGCAGTTAATGGGCACATTACGGGTGCATTAACTCACCTCCACACCGAAAGCCCCGCAGCCTTTAACAAACTCGGTTATGTTCCTCTGACACTCGCTGTCGCCCCTCGGCTCCTGGAAAAACTGTGCACGAAGAAAAAAACACAACAACACCAAATTAGCCCAAATTGTCAACTCATAATAGACACAGAAGAGTTCCTGAAGGTGTCTAAGGTTTCGTCCGCTTGAAAACAATCTTATTCCAGCCGTTTGCTGCCTATGCACTTGCTGCTTTCCAGGATCAAGCCAGCTCGGGTAATCAGTCAAACTTCCGGGTTTAACTTTCAGAGTAAAAGCATTATTTTCATACCTTTAACTGCCTGCTTTCGTTAAACAATAATAAGAAAGTAGCCAACAAATACACAGAGCTTGTACTATAATGTAATTTTTCAGCTAGTTCATCGGGTTTTAATGTTATCATCATACACTACTTATCACAAAATGTGCTTAACAGAAATAAAAAAAACAACATTCTAACTTAAAATAAGCGCATAGTCTTCACCGAAGACAACTAGCTATGAGCTATCCTCCTAAATAAGAAAAATATTAATAATAATTCTAATGAGCAACAAGCCGTAGATAATGACATGGTTCGTGCCTTTATTTTGATAGGACGACTCCCTCCCTGTGCGCAGGTTACTTTGAAACAGGTTTAAGATCTCCCAGGGAGGTTGGATAAGTAGGATATGACGTTGACTGGTTCATGGTCCACTCTGTGTGTGTGTGTGTGTGTGTGTGTGTGTGTGTGTGTGTGTGTGTGTGTGTGTGTGTGTGTGTGTGTGTGTGTGTGTGTGTGTGTGATGAGCTGATAAGCCTGTACATTAAAGCAGTAAGCTTCCTAAACTCTAGAACTGGCTCTGACTTCCTATGAAGCAAAACACATGTAGTGTCATAGTTGAATAATGATGATATAAGTAGCGTGCATTAAGTATAATTGGCAGTTAGAAGTATTTCTGCTGGTATTAGGTGCGTTTCAGTAAAATATTATATTATTAATGCAGAAGTCGGGTCACATTTACATATAACTTCACAAGCTGCCTCCTGCTTTTATATTCCCATAGACATGAATATTTTTTTAATTGTGAAATGAAAATAACACTTGAGGGGAAAAAAGAAGCCTGTACTGCAGTGGTGAGTATCAAATTGTCGTATTTTCAAGTAGCAAGAACTGATTTTAGATTTTCCTCACAATCAACTAAAAAAAAATGTAAGAGAAAAAAATCTTATATTCTGCAAAGTGATTGGGGTGGGGGGGTTTTTTGTTTTTGTTTTTTAAGATTGTTATTTTTAAACCCTACACATCCAGGGATATTTAATTCCGCAGGATGAAGCTTAATTGGTCTCATGTAATATTTATCATGAAGCTCTTATCATGAACACTTTTAACACAGTTTTCCTTTCTTTTGCTTCCCCATATTATATCGATTTCACTGGGTTATTATTAGTCAGTTGTACCTCTTTCTCCCCTTGCATTTACTTACTTTGTCCACCGTCCCGGGTCTGAGTCGCTCCAGCAGCCTGCACAGCACCGCTCCATCCTGCAGGGACGCCTGGAGGAAAGCCTCTGGATCCGAGATGCTTTTCTTGGGAGACTCCAGGACTCCGAGCGTTATGAGCCACGTTACCGTCTGTTCGGCTGAATTCATGCTTGACTTTCAGATGTCATAAAAAACAACAAAAGCAGCGGCGGGGGGTAGCAGCAGCACTCTCCCCTGTTAGTGTCTGCGCTAACCTACTTGTGGTTTGTCCAAAATCAGACGGCGGCGTCAGCCCCGCCTTGTTTTGAACACTACAATCAGCGCGCACTGGCTGGATCCTCTGCGCTGTTTTTTCCTGCTATAGAAAAAATAAGGTGGAAGTGAGAAATACCGCTTTTCCTTCCTCTAACAGCCCCTCATTGTCTGCGCTCTGGCTCTCCCTCAGCGGATGTTGGCATCACCTTTGCTCAAACACAACTGTAGCAGCGGCATTATTGTCAAACCAGCTGCTCCAAGAAGCAACTTCCTTTAATGGTTTACAAATTAAAAGTCTAACGCAACAACAACAAAATGAATCTGATACAAAGTAACTACAGGGCCAGTATTGCTTATACCGATACTGATCCCGATACTTTTAATCTATAAAAGCAGCTTATTTAGGGGAGCTCAGTGTTTCATAACTTTTCGAGGAATCAATTTTTGGGGGAAAGCTGGACTCTTTGCACTTAGGGTCAGTATCTGTTGTTTAAAAATTCTATAGGTAATAAAAAAATACAATTGACAGTCAACACAAAAGAATTCAAACATTTTTTTTAGAATTCATGTTTGATTTATACTTTTTTATTTACAAAATTTAATTTACTGTCGATATTTGGCAACAAGACACAGGCTGAGCTGGCTGACATAATAGTGTGCATGTGGTATTGCTAAAGCAGCATTTCTGTATAGTACCACTGAAAATTCAGTTTAGAGGACACAGTAAAGTGTCAAGTCTGTTGTTTAATTAGAGAAAGCACTAAGACAGAATGAGGCCATGGTCTTTTCCATGGTGGAGTGACTTTTCGTTTGGTTCTTGGCAAAGGCGGCCGCACGTTTCTCCTCTCCTCCTTTCCCTTATCTTCCCTGCTTAGCTTCTTGTGTCCTTGTCTTGTCTTGTGTTTTTTGTATTACTTTTCCCTGGAACACTCTCTCACAGTCTGTTCTCTAAAACCTAAAGAGAATTATGGATTTGATCAACTGGTCTCTGAATGCTATTGACACCCTTTTCTCAACGAGAACTCTGGGCTCGGGAGAGCCCGAGTGCCCTGGAGGTACTTACCCTGGACGTACACGATGGACGGGTGGCAGAAATGGAGGATCGTGTGCCTGGCGGGACTGTCGATCAAGGACGCTGAAGATATCTACCTATTTGGAACCATGATAACAGGGTTCTTGCTGATTGGAGCTGGCTTGGCCCTGGCTTATCGAAGAATTAAGAAAGCGGAACCGGCTGGAAAGACGGCGCAGTGGCAGGACAACCCGTTCTCACTCCCGAGGCATAACATGTCGACGTTTTGTCACGTCCCGCTGTGTTCCTGAGGAACGCGAAAGGAGACCTTCGGCGTTCTTATGGTACGCGGCGGGTTATGGCTGGAATCCAGTGCAATGACGCTCCCGCGGTAATAGACGTTTCAGCCCTGTTTTCCAGCCCTAAACCTAACCTTATTCCTGATCTTAACCAGGACTATAATAATGTTAAATAGCGTGTTTCTAAGCGATTTGAAGAAAAAGAGCGAACATGTGTAGATGGAGTCCAGAGGGTTCTCATATTTCCTCTTTTTTTCCGAGGTCGTCATTTAGGAACGTGGTGGGTAGCCGAAAACGTAATATGTTGACGATTTGTCACCTAGCGTAAAATGTTACGCTTTGGGAGTGAGAACGTGTTGGGCAGGATGGCTGCTGTGTTTGTCTAGGATTACTCCTCACCCCCTACCAACCCTGTTGCTGGTCACGTGCTCCATAATGTTATACTGTGGACATTTATGTGCTTTCTGTGCAGAGGAGTTTTTTTGTTTCCTGTTCTCATGGTGTCCTCCCATAGGAGCCCAGCATGAGTAGAGGTCTCTTTTTTCCTCTTGTACTTTCCCATTGTAGTGTATATTTCAGTGGTTTTCTGTAATGCAACCGTTCACTGACTTGTATCCCCATGTGATGTCTGTGTCGTGTGTGTAAGGTCAGGGGGCGGGTTCATTCCACTGCAGGGCAACCTGCATGTGGCGAATAAAATTTGAACTTGAACTTGAACTTGAACTTGCCCACTCAGGGCACGAGACCCTGCCCCAAGTGGATGAGTTTAAGTATCTCGGGGTCTTTTTCACGATTGGTGCAGCAGCCGCAGTGACGCGGACGCTATACCAGTCTGTTGTGGTGAAGAGCGAGCTGAGTGTAAAAGCGAAGCTCTCAATTTACCAGTCGATCTACGCCCCTACCCTCACCTATGGTTGCGAGCTGTGGGTAGTGACCGAAAGAACAAGATCGCGAATACAAGCGGCAGAAATGGGCTTACTCTGAAGGGTGGCTGGCCTCTCCCTTAGAGATAGGGTGAGAAGTTCGGCCATTCGGGAGGGGCTCAGAGTAGAGCCACTGCTCCTCCACATCAAAAGGAGCCAGTTGAGGTGGTTCGGGCATCTGGCAAGGATGCCCCCTGGGCGCCTCCTGGGCGAGGTTTTCCAGGCATGTCCGACTGGGAGGAGGCAGACCCAGGACACGCTAGAGAGATTATATCTCTCAGCTGGCCTGGGAACGCCGTGGTGTTCCCCCGGACAAGCTGGAGGAGGTGGCTGGGGAGAGGGAGGCCTGGGCTTCTCTGCTTAGGGTGCTGCCCCCGCGACCGGGCCCCGGATAAGTGGAAGAAAATGGATGGATGGACTAAGACAGAATACATAAAGGATGGGTGTAAATTTACTTTATATTTTCTTTATATTTACACCCAAAAAGATGTCATAAATGCTGTCATTTTGTTTTAGTAAACAAATCAGAAAGTGTAAATAAATCTATTTTAATCACTGATGTTAAGGGCCAAGCTGTCTTAATTTACCTGCTAGACAGAAATTTTTTAATTATTTTTTTTTCTTGGTGTACCCTTTATTTTGAAGGTAAACTCTCCTGACTTCCGTTTTAACCTTTACCCTCCTCCAGTGTTTTGACAGCTGCACGTCACAGGACCGTCCCATTGATGACTAACAGGCTAATTAAAGCACACAGAGCAGATTCCCCGCGTTGTTGACAGATACGTGCAGATGTGGTGATTTATCCACGCGGTAACGTACTCATAAAATATTGTGTCTTCATTGTATGGCCTTAAATGACTAGCTGGCTTTTACAGCGACAATTTTGTAAGAGGCTTGACTGTCATCAGTTAGCAGTTAAGGAAATGCACTTAATGCTCATCAGTCAGTAATGAACCATAACTCGACTGGGAAAACCCTTTCCCATTAACTGCGCTAAACTGGACTCTGTCGCCTCCTGCCGGACAGCATGGTTCATGGGTTATTTCTGATTCCTAACTGCTGTTTGTTTATAAATAAACAATAGAATCTAAATTCCTGCAATAACAGCAGCTACACGGTGGCTTTAAAACACAATGGCATAGGAAAATGTAATTATATTGTCACATAGCTATCTGACTCTTTGGAGGAATTATGCATGAATTAATGAGTATCTTGTAAAACTCAAACAGAAAGCTGTCAAACGTTTGACAGCTAATTGTGCTAAACTGTTTGCATTTGTATTTAAAGTTTAAAAGTTTTACAATAGCTTCATTTTCAACCTCAGTGCCTCCTCATTACAAATGACCCCGTGTTGCAAACCAGGAAGGACCGCTGTGTCCAAACCCTATTCTACTTTAAGCCCAGAGAGGCTATTAGATAAGATAGATAAAAATAATATACAGAAGAAAATTGATTCATAGCATAATTAAGTAACAAGTGTTCACTTTAGATTAATTATGAACACAATACAAATTACTACAGGAAAAATCCATTTGGAAATGTTGCATATGCATAGCAACTCCATGAAATTTTCAGGAGACTCACCTACAAACAGCACTAATAAACAAACGCCTAAACTTTTGGTAAATATAATCCCAAACATAACGTTAGACAAAGTGAAAGCTGCTTTCAACCTGGGTCACACATACACATTACAAACGCCAAACGTACACGGCTCATAGCATTTAAAGGAACATTTGCACAAGGCACGCAGTAGTTTGTATGGCCCCCACATGCTTGTATGCATCCCTGCTAACATCAGAGCCTGCTCTTAATGAGATGACTGATGGTTTCCTGGACGATTGGATGGAAACATAATGTCCCAGAGGTGTTCTGTTGGATTTAGTTATGTCACTATATGGATATGCCCCCCACAGACCATCACTGACTTACCACCAAACTGGTCATGCTGAATGATGTTACAGACAGCGTAACATTCTCCACAGCTTCTTCAGATCCTTTCACGTCTGTCAGATGTGCTTAGGGTGAATCACAGGGCACCAGTGGTGGTCCTTCCAGTTCTGGTATTCGATGGTAAGTCCCAGTCGGGCTCCACGGTGCTGGGCTGGGAGCACAAAGCCTACTAGAGAACACCAGGCCCTCAGGCCACACTCATGAAGTCTGATTGTTTGGTCAGAGACATTCACGCCAACGTCCTGCTGGAGGTCATTTTGTAGCTCTGGCAGTGCTCGTCCTGTTCCTCCTTGCACAAAGGAGCAGATACCGGTCCTGCTGATGGGTTCATGACCTTCTACGGCCCTGGTTAGCTCTCCCACAGTAACTGTCTCCTGGAAACTCCTCTATTTTCTTGGAGACATAGCAAACCTTGTGGCAATGGGACATATTGATGTGCCATCCTAGAGGAGTTGGACTACCTGTGCAACCTCTGTTGGGACCAGGTAAATGGTAAATGACTGGTTCTTATAGTGCTTTTCTCTTTTAACTGAGCACTCAAAAGGCTTTATATAACATGCTTCATTCACCCATTCATACAAGCACTTTTTTCTTTGCTTAAGTGTTCAGAGAGGAACTTGAGGTTAGTATCTTGACCAAGGATATTTGACATACAGGCTGGAACAGCCAGGGCTAAAACCTGTAGATGACCTGCTCTACCACATCACCTCATGCTACCAGTAGTGACACTGGCCTTAGTCAGATAAAAAACTAGTGGAAAAAACAGTCAGAAAAGATGTGGAGGGAAAAAATATCTGTAAAACCATTCCTGTTTTGAGGGTTGTCTCATTGTTGCCCTTCTAGTGCACCTCTTGTTAGTTTCATTAACACCAAAGCCAGATTAATATCCCACAACTTTATCTGACTGCATCTCTGCGTTTTCATCTGCAAAAACAGCATCTTGTAGTTTAATGATCGATAACTAATTGTTTCAAATAAAGTGTAAAATGTTAAATGACTGCACCTCTAGAAAAGTGTGACACAAATGCACTGATCTTAGACTTCAAAGCAAACTGGGCTGGGTCATGTTGGGTGTGAAAAAGAAAATTGACAGATCACGCTAAACAGGATGTCACACTAAGAATTTATATATTCCAAAAGCTTTAAGTTGCTTCAATGTGTGACTTTTTTCTGCCGCTGCCAGTAGCTGATGATATTTACAACTCGCATGTCTTCGATTCATTTGAATTTTATTTTGTTGCTGCACAAGCCTTCATTTCATCTGTTATTATGAGTTCCACGCAGGGTCTGAGCAGAATGCCACTAGCTACCATCCTCCATAAAGTAAACCCCAGATCTCAGTGACCAGCCAGGCCAGAGCTGATAGTCAGCATGCTGACTTACTGCTTCTGAGTCTGCAGAGGAGAAAACACAGGCACAGATGCTGAGCACGACACACCCAGTCTGAAAAAAGTAACTGAATCTTCCATCTTCCATCCCCCTATTTTTATAAATATGTTATAAATTATGTTCAAATACATAATTTAAAAATGTAGATTATGTAAATTACTCCATATTGTGAGACTATTCAGTGCATGATGTTCTTAAAGCTGCTGGCCTACAGTCAAATTCCACTTGGCATATTCCTTTGGCTTGGCTGCTGTACAGATAGAAGGCATTTCTACTGATTAAGTAATTAACAGACTAAAGAAGAAAATCAAAATCAAACAAGTAGGGAAACAAATGCAAGTTGAATAGTTGGAATATCATAAAAATCACCTGATAAAGGTTAACCTGGTACAACATGGCGAGCTTCATCACCAACAAAACGCCAACTGATATCTTTTGGAAGGTGTTGTCTACATCCACAGATCCATCTCTCCAATCGGTTGGGTGTGATTTTCAGGTTGTTGTGCAGTTCACTGTGGAGATGATTTCACATCAAAAAACTGTAGAACTAGCACCGCCTACTCTGCCTTTAAGCTGATTGGCTGTCTCTGGCAAACAGAAGGCTTAAACAGCAGGTGGGCGGGGCTTCTGTGCTTGAGATGACCATATTGAGTGTATCCGCTATCTAAGATATCACTTAGAATCAAGAGCAAACACAAATGTCAGCAGTCTGACCTGGGCCTACTTAAGACACTGCTTGGAGTTATAGTAAATTCACCGTGCCAAATTTCTTAAGTGTTCCCGAGGTATCACTCAAACTTATCACTTTATTATTTATTACCTCATCCGCTCTGTCCAACTCTGCTTGGATAAGCAGCTGCTTGTTGTTTTTGTAACACTGCCAAAAGAGAAGTTGGTGAATAAACTATGCAAAGTCAACACTCATAACACGTTATCTTTTTTCAACTGCTGTAAATGTAGATACCAATAGATAGGCAAATAGTTAATGTCAACCAGTCAACATCGGGCAGAAATATGCACTTTATGTAGCTTTTCAAGAAGTATTATAAGACAATGTCAGACAAATGTACATTTTCTTGTGTACTTTGTGTACTTTGTGTTGGCGTCTGCTAGAAAATGCAAAAAGGTTACACTCGTACTTGCATGTACATATTCCATATGCATATGTGATCCAACCCACACACGTCCATATACTCATTTAGAGAACCACCTAATTCATTCTCAAAGTCAACAGAGGTAAAGCAAAACCACTGAGGTAGAACCTGAAACCAGGAGGCTAAAGAATTTTCCATCATGGCCACCACAGGGTACGCCTTGCCTCTAAACACATTTGCAAACTGTCCAGTTGCATCTTTAAATAAATCCTCTATTTAGGACAAACATTTTTGTTATGTAAAACAAGAGAACTCCATAGATAAGCTGAACCTCTTATAACAGGATGAGATATACAAAACTGTCAGATGTACTTTTGGTCATTTTAAGGTGGACAGCTCTTAGTGTACTCCACAGTAAGTTAGAAGTTCAATAAAAACCTATGCTAAAATGGTGACTTACAGCAGGTTCAGATATGCTGACACTAAACATAGTGCAGTTTAAGCTTAATTACTGCTCACAGAAATGATGACCTTTTGATGGTGCTAGATAAAACATTAAGACACCATCACGGTTATCCAAGTTTTTTTGTCCCTAAAGTCAAGCTGGTGATTTAAGCAGTTTAAAGGGACGTATTCTGTTCATTCTAACACTGATTCTATTACAGTAGCTTTGAATGATTCATAGTTAAAAAAAAATAAAATCCTTATTTATCTTACACTGGCCCTTTTTGTAGCCCCAAAATACAGCTGGGGCTGTGAGCACTTCTACATACAGGGCTGTGCAAAAGTCTTGAGCTATATTTAATTTCTTTATATTTTGCAGAAAAATCAAAAGTTGGTGCCCCTATTTATTAAAATATGTGAAAACATATATGGAAGTACAATATATAAGGCAAAAAGACTGTTTGTACAACCACCTTTATTCTTCAGCATAGTCTAATCTGACATTGCTTTAAGTAGTCTTCAGGAATAGTTATCCAGGCTTCTTGAAGGACATCCCAAGCTCTTCTTTGGATGTTGGCTGCTTATCTTCTGTTCTCTATCAAGATAATCCCACATTGCTTCAATGTTGAGTCACAGACTCTGGGGAGACCAATCTGCGACTGATAGTGTTCCACTCTGTGCTTTGCTATGTGCTTCTTTGTCAGGTCTTTGTCTGACTTTTTCCCGTTTCTTAAGGACACGACTTTCAGATACTGTTGATCTGCTGAATAGAGTATTTAAGCCTGCCATTTCTTCTTTTGTCCTCCACTTGTCCAGTTTCCTCACATTTTTCAAGGATACACTGCACACCATGCTAAGATATGTGGGGATCATCTTTTTTGTATCTTTGTATCTTTTCATATATTCAACCAAAGAAATGGGAAGGAGTTATGTGTTTTTGTGACAGGCTGTCACCAGAAAAGTTCCTAAAAAAACAATTAAAAATGGTTCTTTTGCTGATTTATCCCTTGAGATAGATGCTTTTTCTATTTTTAGCTTGCTTAACAAGTGGAGGAAAAAAGAATTGGTAGCCATATCTACATATGTGTCTAGATTTAAAATTCATGCAAGTTGTTCCTTTTACATATCGCCTGTTTAGTAATCAGGCCACACTTTCCAATTTCACCTGCGAGGTACTTTTGCTGACTTTTTGAAGAGGAAGCAAATGTCCCGTGGGCTATGCCACTTTTGCACAGCAGTGACTTGCGGTTGTGGACTGTGCCATTGCATGTAAGATGGGGGGTGACACAGTGGTTTCATCAGTCCTGTCAGTTTTTCTGTAGCTGCACTTCAACTTCCTCATTGGCTCGTCAGTGCTGTTTCCTCTTTCGCGAACTGATATGATTCTTGTTCAGCAGACAACTTCTTATAGGTCTGCTCTTTTAATCTCCAGAAGAACACAAACAACACAAACCTTTGCTTTACAAAGTAATAGGTGTGCGCTCTGTCGCTGGGTTTGAATAGTCTTCGTTTTTCAAAGGCCGCATGAACATTGAGCCGTACGTGAAGCTTGTGCAAGACTGGTGAGTACAGAGACATCGCAGCAGAATTTAAGCCATTTACTGACACATGAAAGCTCTTTAAGTCTAACAACACGGTGATCTCTTACATGTCCCCAGCTTCAATGCGCCCCTACCTGTTTTCTGTGTGAGGGAGAAAGAAGCAGCAGACTGAAAACTTGGACAGTCATGGATGTCTAAGTGCAGTAGCTGTTTGTGTGTCTGTGTGTGTGTCGAGTGAGTGCGTGATGTCGGGAGACACCAGCACCCTTTCCTGGAGGAGCATGTCTCTGACCAGCCAGTCAGATTCCTCGGACCTGTCTCCAACAGCGGGTGTCCACAGGGATGTCCTCTCCCAGGTGAAGATCATCAAAGTGTGTTTCCTCAGCAACAGCCCCAACCTGGGCAAGAACTTCAAACTCATCCGCTGTGAGGAGGGATGGACTGTCAAGGTAGACCTTTTTTTTACTCTTACTTCATACTCTACTCTAAAACTATAAAAGCTTTACTCTGCTGTGCTTATCAGATAGACTGAAATGCTTTAATAATGTTCTGCCGCCCTGCTTTCAGTTACTCTTCTCTAAGTTTTCCTGACTTTATTGGCATCACTGCACTCAGATGTATTCTTCATACCTTCTTCTAAGACAACAAGGAAGTCTGTTTTGGATTTCTGATAACAGGATGCACACACTGATAAACAAGCCTTGCGCTGGCATTTAGCCTTCGCTTGAGTTCTCTAAACCTACATCAGAACGGAATTTATTCACATGACACAGCACGCGTTGTAAAGTTGATATCAAGCTTATACTGGAAAGCTAAAATTCAATATGCTTCTCTGTAATTATTTCAATCCCAGAATCTGATCAGCACGGTGCTGTCCAGCGGCTGCGTTGGTCCAGAGATAAAATACACCCAATGCTACGGCCTCCTTCTCAAACACCTCAAATCCTCAGAGATACACTGGCTGCACCCTGATCTCACTGTGGCTGAGCTCACCCACCGCTACGAGCAACAGCACCTAGAAGCTGAGTGGAGGTTGGTAAACCTGTCACATCGCTGAATATTTTGTTTTGACTGGTTTTGACTGGGCGGTACACTCAAAAACACAAAAAAAGGATTCTTCGGCAAACATGAAGCGATATTTTTGAGTAAAATGCAGCTGAAATGTATAAAATCAAAACTTTATTTATTCATATGATTAATCATTAAAGAAATGTGCTTGGTATGTACAATCTTAAAATACAGTAAAGATATTTTTTTTTAGCCTTTTTTGGATAGGGACAGCTTAGAGAGACAGGAAAGTGGGGAGAGAGAGAGGGGAAGACAAGTGGCAAAAGTCCACAGGTCAGACTTGAAGGCAGGCCTCTCCAGCCATACAGCATTTGGTCGCCTGTGCACCCACTGAGCTAAGCATCCCACACTGAAAATATTCAAATAAAGTGTACTCTGTCTATCTAAATCTAACAAAAGTATCGATACTAAGCCAGGAATCTGATATCTCACAAATAACCAGCTGACATTATTGCTATTTGTGATATCTCAAAAATAATATAAAGTTTATGACCGTGAACTGTGATCTTTATTTATTCAGATATGACTTGAGGATCAGATACATCCCATCAGACTTTATGAAAAAATTCCAAGATGACAGAACCACCATGCTCTACTTTTACCAGCAGGTCAGTAAAATTGTCAGTGTTTTTGCACCTTCGTCTTAGCGGTTTAATTAAGGTTTACACGTTTACCCTCAGGTACGAAGTGATTATATGCAGCAGTATGCCTCAAAAGTAAGCGATGGAATGGCTCTACAGCTTGGCTGTCTGGAAATCAGGTAACATCTCATGGACAAAAGAAAAACTGGGCAATAATTGTGCATACTTTCATGGAAAACTGATGAATGGTACTGTTACTACTTACAGGAGGTTCTGCAAAGACATGAATCCAAACGGATTGGAGAAAAAGTCAAACTTTGAATTTCTGGAGTAAGTTTAGCATGCATAACCTTCCTACTTCTCATGCTACTGCCTGTTTACCTTTTACCTCAGGCCTTTCATGCCTTTGTGGTACATGCGTGTGTACCACTTTATTGTTTTTGTTAGTTGTTTTTTTTTAAATAGGCCTGCGCCACCTATTTAATCAGCATTTCTCAGAAATAGAAGGGCTTTCTATTTCTGAGAAATGATATGTGGATATGTGGTGAAAGGTGGATGAAAAGGAAGAGTAAAAATGACCAGATGCAGTCTCCGGTTAACACAAAAAGCTACATAAAGTGCATATTTCTAAAAGTGAAAGTTTCACATTACATATTGTTCTAAACTAGAGAGATGCGGGGTTGCATCAAGTTTTTGTTTCATTATAGCTGTCTGACTTCCCTTTATTCCTCCATTAGGAAGGAGATAGGACTCGACCTCTTCTTCCCCAAAGAGCTCATTGACAGCATGAAGGTATGGAGCCAGAACATTTCGATACAATTTCTGCCTAAAGTTACAGGATGAAATAAAATGTGCCTGATTGTCTCCATCTGCATCTGTGTATCAGCCCAAGCAGCTGCGTCGCATGATCCAGCAGACATTTCAGGGCTACTCGGCTCTGAATCAGGACCAGTGCATGGCGAAGTTCTTCACCACTCTGTCTCAGTGCTGGTGCTTCACACAGGAAAGCTTCGCCTGCCAACTAGTGGTGTGTATTTGATGTGTGCACTGGTTGTCACGTATACTGGCACTGAATAAAACAAGTGGTGACTGAATTCTAACAGTAAAAACTTGTTTTGTTTGAAGATAAAACGCAGTGCAGTGCTTTATATATTTATGTTTTTCATTTCTTTGTGTTCACAAAAATGGGATCTCTTCTCTTCTCAGAGAGGTTTCAAAATTATTAATGTGTGTACTTTGTGTCTCTGTAGCAAGGCTGGAGCTTAACAATAGACTTAGTTATTGACCCTGATGGGATTAGTCAGCACACTGAGAACTCAACGGTGAGTTTGAACTTTCTCTTACTTCTATTAATTTTTGTTTGATCTCTTAAAACAAATCTGTCATGGTGTGTGTGTGTGTGTGTGTGTGTGTGTGTGTGTGTGTGTGTGTGTGTGTGTGTGTGTGTGTCTATTTATATATAAATATATTGTCTAAATCTTTTAAATCTTTTCAGCCCATCTGTTTGGCCAAGTTCTCTCAGGTCCGCAGCATCTCCTGTACTGCAGAGAGTGATGGGCGAGCTCTGCTCAAAGCGCACATTGAGGGAGCCAAACAGGTAGCACTGAACTTCCTGATTTGTTTAACTGCTGTGTTTTGTTTCATTTCTACCTTTTTCATCACTTCCCTGGAGGCGTCAAATCGTCAAAGACTTCCAGGGAAGTAATGAAAAAGAACTGATGAAATTTTGAAGTACAGTAGGTATCATTGTCCCCATCACCGGGGGAGAGTGATAGGGTTTATGATCTAGATTTTTTTTTTTTTAAATCACACTGCTTTTACAAACAGTAGTTGTGTTGTAGAAGTCGCATTGACTATATCTTAATGCACCCAGTGTTTTTTAGTTCTTAGTGCAGATTAAATATCATGTATCTTCCACCCTCCAGCCGCTGTCAGTGAACACCTCCTCCCTGGCAGTAGCAGAAAACCTGGCTGACCTGATTGATGGCTACTGCCGACTGGAAGGCGCTGAACGTTCACTTATTGTCAGCCCCAACAAAGGTAAAAGTAATGTCCATCCATGCAAAAAGTAAGGGTCTTGAGATTAAAAAATGTCTTTTACAAGCGTGTCCTGGCCAGAAAAACAGCTGTATAATGGAGTTGCATAAGCTGGTATCACATGCATACTGGAGACTTTACGAGATATTCATTCTGCAGCTCATTCCAGGGGGAAGGAATGCCTTTCCACCCATCTTCTTAACCACTTATCTAGCTAAGAGTTGTGGGAGGGCTCAAGTACGTCCAAGCTATCATAGATTGACAGGTCGGGTATAGTTTGGACAGAGTGCCAGTCTATTGCACTCTTTTTTTCTTTTTTTTTTACATGATAACATGTGACATTTCCATGTAACCCACTCATCCTGCTTAATCCTGGCACTTACTTTTGGCCTCTTGGCTCTCACTTTCCATGAATTTGATATTACATTTGACATTAAAAAATAAAATTAAGCCATGTTTTTCCCACTTATTGCAGTAAGGTTTAGTATAACAGAGCATGAGACTGTGGAAAGAACCTTTAATTGCCTATTCCTGCCACCTATGCCTTAACCAGATATCTGACTCTTACAGGGAGAGATACGCGAATGAAACTTCCTGACATCCCAAAATGGTGAGCGTGATGAGTCAATTTGGAAAGTTGTGGGTTTTTTTTAAATGTTATTAAAGGTGACACATTGTTTTCCCTCGGTGGGGATAATTTAGTAGAAGCATAACGTATGTGGGTGTAGTTTATTTTAAGATCTTCCTCCTCTGTGTTCATTTTTTCATATGTCTACCGCTCACAGCTGATATGTCACAGATGTTTGCTGAAACGTTTGCTTGTATACAAAATGTTACAGAAAGAAAGAAACATTTTTCTCTCTTCTTCTTCCAGTGCTGGTTCCAGTGCTCACAGTAAAGGTTTCAGTAAGTACTAATCCAGCCTCTAGAATTTTACTTTTAACTTTAAAAGCAATGTATGTATGTATACTAATAATGTGTTTTTCTTTTATTCGTTTAACTTTAGATTCTGATATTTATGCTGAAATCCCTGAAGACGGAGCTGACATTAGTGGTGAGTAGCATTTTACTTTAAATCAAAATTGATCCTGAAGCTCACGCAGATTGTATCGCTACCAATGAGCCAAAACCATCTGTCAGTTAAGGTGTTTGTGTTATTGCGATGGCCAGTTGTGGGGATTTTGTTATATAATCCCCTGCTGCTCTCTTCCTTATTGAGAAAGAATGAAAATGTTAAAACACTGTTGCAAAACAGCAAACTAAGAAAAGCTGGAGTATTCAAAGTGAGTAAGTGGAAAGTTAAAAATGTACATGTAAAAACTTCCCCGGGTTTAACCAAAATTATACAGTACTGTGCAAAAGTCTTGAGCCGCCCTCATTTCTGTATATTTCCCTTCCAAAAAGACTGAATCTAGTTTTGTTTTTTTTTTAGGTTTTTTTAACGTAACCTTGAGCTTCCTGAAAGTCTTTTAATGTTTTTCCTTGGACATTGACTGCTCTATACCAGTTCTATAACTTGGTTTGGGGTTTTTGTTTGCTTCTTTGTTGTTAAGGTACTTCAAACTTATGAATCATTCAAACATAAAAAGGCACCTAACTCAAGGGATGAGCCAGTGTTCTGTTTTCACATAATAACTTGGCAAAGAACCAATTTCTTTAGTTGAATCTATTAAAAATTATTTAGATAACACAGTTTGGCAGACAGGCACCGGGAGGGGCTCAGAGTAGAGCAGCTGCTGCTCCACATCGAAAGGAGCCAGCTGAGGTGGTTCGGGCATCTGACAAGGATGCCCCCTGGGTGCCTCCTGGGTGAGGTGTTCCAAGCATGTCCCACCGGGAGGAGGCCCCGGGGCAGACCCAGGACACGCTGGAGAGATGATATCTCTCGGCTGGCCTGGGAACGCCTTGGTATTCCCCCGGATAAGCTGGAGGAGGTGGCTGGGGAGAGGGAGGTCTGGGCCTCTTTGCTTAGGCTGCTGCCCCCGCGACCCGGCCTCGGATAAAGCGGATGAAGATGGATAGATGGATGGATGGATGGATGGATGGATGGATGGATGGCAGACATACAAATAATATTTATGAACCAGTGAGGTGATCCCCAAAGAGCTGTAAGATGAAAGCTTGGGATTTCTCAACATTGTGTGCAGCGTGTCCTTAAAAAATCTGAAGAAACTGGACAAATGGAGGATAAAAAGAATAAATGGCAGGTGTGGGAGATGCATCTGGCTATTGATGGGTTGATCGATGTGTTCGCTGGAGCCTCATCAGAAATGGTCTTGGTTCAATGGCCAGCTGGTGTCAACAAGTACCATCAAATTTTGATCCACTATGAAATACTATCTGAAAAGCAACTGGTCGACAACTGCTTCATTTTTCAGCATGTCAGTGATCTCAAACACACTGCCAATTGTAAAGCTGCCTTTAGACTATGATGAAGAATAAAGGTGGTCATACCAAATATTGAATTGGAATTGTACAAACTCTGTTTTTGACTTACAGTATTTTTATATAGGTGCGCAGATGTTTCAATAAATAGCTGCACCTATTTTCCTGGTGGTATATTTTTGGCAAGACTTTTACATAGTACTGTATATTTATTTTGGTTTACACCTACGCAGGGAGTTTATTAGATGACAGCTGCAGTGAGGAGTTTACACCTTCTGGGTACTTGTAGTGGCGTGTATGCGGTACCTTTGGTGCAGGCTCTCTGTGGCTGGTGTCAAATACTTTCGAGTTGTAACATGGTCTGTTTCACCTCTTATCCATGTCCAGTTCCACCTCCATACTTTGGATGTCACTATTAAACACAGATATCAGGGCTTTATATATTTATAGAAGTACATTGACTGATAAATAATTTAGGGCATTTAGATCTTATTTACTTGTTTTCTTGGTGCACTACTAAAAACAAAGGTAGCTTTTCCTTTTTTTTTCTTTTATACTTGCTTGCTATGTTCCTTTAAATATCCAGGAGATGTGGGTAAGTAACAAAAAGTGCCTGGGTTGGAGAAAATTTTGCAATTAAATTAAGGTTATTATTATTAATATTTACATCAAATTATATGCATGAGCTGTTATCACAGCTCACATTGTAGTTTCACTTTATATGACTCAGAAAATGAACATACTGCTGCAAAGTGTGAAACAGAGGATGTAAACGTGTCCCAACATGTAAAGGAAGGAAGTACAAATAGTGGCAAACCACACATCCTGTTGTGTGTAGGCTTTTCTTTTTGTTTTTTTGTTTTGTTGTCTTGTCTTGTTTGAACAGCTTTACATTTACAGCATATCACCTACCTTTTAAAAGAGGGAAACGTGGAGTTTTCTCAACCTGTGCCTTTGTTTCTGTGTGCAGAAAGGCACAAGATCTCCAAGGAGGATTTCGTTGTGGGACGGATCCTGGGCGAGGGATTCTTTGGAGAGGTTCACGATGGAGTTTATAAAAGCCCAGTGAGTCCATCTGTTGTGTTGACTAACTAGCCTCATGCTAAGGCTCAGACATGCTTGATAAGAACATCCCACAAATATCCATCAAACCCAAAGCTGAAAATATGAAAAAGGTTTGCAAATGTAAACCACTGTGCGTGTGTGTTTGTCTGCAGACAGGGGAGAGGATCCGAGTGGCCATCAAAACATGTAAGGACTGTTCGGCTGATGTAAAGGAAAAGTTTCTCAGTGAAGCCGGTGAGTGCATTGCAGCTGCAGTGATTGTTTCCTTTTCTTTTGCACTACACATGTCAGCCAGCATGTGCAGGGGTTTGTGACGCAACTGCAGCACGTAGGAATTTATACAAAAAAAGCACTTTAGGGCCAAGTTGGGTCTTATGTGGGTGGGTTCTGATACACTTGAAAATGAAAGTGTTGGCTAATTTTTGCTTAAAGAAGTAATGAGTAAAGTGTGACAAGCCAAGAGTGAAATGTGCTAGTTTAGATCATTTGAAGGTTTTTGCACCAGTAACGAGGCTGATGTAGTGAACTTCCTGTTGTCTGCTTGTGGTTTCATGTAATAACTCCGACGGCTAAATGTGGGAGTCTGGAAGCCGCAGGTTTTATCATCCATTGCAAAAACATCAAAGCTTGAGACGTAACAAACTTTGATGTTTTCTGTTCTGAGATAGACAAAACATTCCTGAGGTCCGGACCTTTGCTGATGGTTAAACTGTTTAAATCAAGCGTTACATTTTGAAATTTCATGGTCACAGGACGAAATAGCCGACATTTTTGTTACGCTTTTCCCCCAGAAATGCCCTGCTTCTTCTTCCATGATCATCAGCAACACTCTTCTTATTTTCTTTGTTTAATCCAGCATTCACATTTGCATTTCTATGTAGCACTCGTTTTGGTCTCAACCCTGTCCTGTTGCACTCATCACGCTTCACTAGCTGCAAATTCACCAGCTAGCCGCACGTTTCTTTGCTGGGCATGCAGTGGGTGTTAAACAAAATGAGCAACAGAAGCTCCTCTGGAATCAGGTTTTTAGAGTTAATCAAACATGCACTTTTGGGTGAAAACTGTATGACAGTAAAATATATAATAACATTCAATTAAAGAGCTGTGGGGTCTTTTAGGGGATGCCACATGATGGCTCTCCTCTGTAAAGTAAAGTTGAACATGTTTTATTTTTAAGCCTATCAAACATGAGCAATTGCCCATGCTCATCTGATAGGAGGGGCTTAGAAAAGAGAGGGGAGAACTATCGATTTTGCTTCTGAAGAAAATAATTATAATCTTCCTCATAAAGTATGAACAAGACTTGCACAAAAAGCAGAAGTCAAATGTATTTTTAGATAAAGAGCTTAGGTTAGGCACAGTGGTGTGATGGTTAGCACCATTGCCTCATAGTGGGGAGGTCCTGGGTTTGAATCGACCACCTGCCTGGGGCCTTTCTGTGAGGAGATCGCATGCTCCCGGTGTTCTCTCTGAAGCCATGCAGTCAGTAGGTTTAGGTTAATCTGTGTAGTTGTCTGTCTGCCTAGGCTGGAGTAATGCTAAAAAAATTGTAAGCAGGACTTTGGGGCTAGTATGGCTTTTGTTATCTATAAACAAAAAGCCATAATATAACCAAGAACCATTGCTGCATGTAATCTCTGTCTGTCTCTACATTAATAAAGTCTGAATTCTCTCTGTTAAAGACTTGATGAAAAATCTGGATCACCCCCACATCGTGCGTCTGATTGGAGTCATTGAGGCCGATCCTGTCTGGATTGTCATGGAGCTCTATGAACACGGAGAGGTATGTTTTTGTGTTTTTATTCTAATGGTAAACCTAAAGTATCACAACCTAAACCGTGACTTGCAACTGTGCCTTGTTTCGCTCACAGTTGGGGAACTACCTCATAGAGAACCAGTACAGCCTGAGCACAGCGACGCTTGTCCTCTACTGTCTACAGATATGCAAAGCTTTGGCTTACCTAGAAGGTCTCAACATGGTGCACAGGTAGCACATTTTCCACAAGTAGTGTGCTTTCATTACCTGCAGTGTATTTTAAGAAAGAAGCTCAGCAGGACTGAATAAAAACATTTTTATTTTGCAGAAACTTTAAAGCCTCTCTGCATGTTGTGCAGATATTAAGTGAAAATGGTTTGCATGCTGATTTCTTTTGGTGTGATGTTTCTTTATTCTTCGCGTCAGCTTGTGGTTTCTATTTTCTCTGTCTGTCTGTCTGCGGGCCATAGAGACATAGCGGTGAGAAACATCTTGGTGGCGTCTCCAGAATGCGTCAAACTTGGTGACTTCGGCCTCTCTCGCTACGTAGACGACCAAGAGTATTATAAAGGTGCACACATCGACAAGTTTCGAATGTTTGTAGAAGTCAAAATAAATGTCATGTTTTTGCTTTGCCCGTTTAACTGCACCCATTAACTTATTGAATCTCAATTTCTCCTCTGTGTGCAGCTTCAGTGAGTCGTTTACCAATCAAATGGATGGCGCCAGAATCCATCAACTTTAGACGTTTCACCACAGCCAGTGATGTCTGGATGTTCGGTGAGAAAAAACAACAACAAAAAAATTCATTCTCTCAGTTACACATGTAGGTCTTTACTCCGTCTGAACACAATACAGGCTTTTATTAAACCAGGAACAGAAACAAGTAGTGCTTAAAGTTAGTTTCACCGCGGTACAGCTTGAGGTTTTCACTCAGTTGATTTGTAATTCCTCAGGCTGTAGACTGATGTGAACCATGTTATTTAGTCCTTCCATCTCTCATAGCACACAGTTTTTGGGCTGATGTTAATGCTTGAGGAGTCCACTTCAATTTTTTTTTTTTAATTTAGAGCCAAATCACAACAACAGCCGTTTCACAGGAGCTGTTGTTTTGGCATCTTGAGGCATGTGAGGCTCTGCAGCTAGTGAGTCAGCCAAACGTTGGGAGTTTTTAAAGATAACCCACCTCAGCACTCAGCGACCCATCTGTGCAACATAATGTGGTCTGCCGCTTCATGCCTGAGTTACTGTGGTTCCCAAATGCTTTCTCTTTGCAGTAATACCTCTTACAGCTGGTCATGAAATATCGAGGGGGGAAGAAATTTCATGAACTGAGTTCATAAAGATGCAGATTGATTTCTGTAAAAGCAGACTGTGCCTGATTTTACACACCTATGTTGGGCTACAGCTATCGATTTTAGTGATCAAGTGTTCTACCGATTATTCCATTAATTAATCGAGTAATACACAACAAATACTTATGTCTTATTAACTACTAAAACCAAGTATTCAAAAGAGAAAGAGGCAGGTCTTTAAAAACAGCTCATAGGTTTCCAACCTAAAATAAGTCATAAATTAAATGGGTTTAAGTCCTCTGAGAAGGCTTTCTTATGCTAGGCTTACACTGTGCGATTTTTGGCCCATTTTGAGCCGATTTTCCAGTCGTGCGACCGTTTTGGTGATCGGCCCGATTTTGGCCTTCATCGTACGTCGTGCATCATGTAGTATACGTGGGGTAACGAGAAGCGATTAACACCTCACGACCAGCTCCCAATCATCAATCGCTTGGTCGGGAGGAGGGTGTCACCGCAGCTGCTCACACTGCGCACGCGCAAACACATAAACGTCGGTGAGCACGGCAGTGCAGCGTGTGATCTGGACACAAGCGATGGAGGCACTTGTAGAACTTTGGAAAGCTCATCCGAACCTTTTCGATGTGGCCTCACAAAATCATCACAACCACAACAACCGTGACAATAGTTGGATTTACACTGCTGCTCAATCACAGCTGCTTGATCAATGTTTTTCGTTAGCAATTTAGCAAAGTTGATGGTGGTGTGTGTGTGTCTGTGTGAGTGAAAGACAGAGAGGGTGAGTGAGCGACAGATTTTCTGTTATAACCTTCATTTTTATGGACGCACAGTGTGAGCACTCAGGTCGCATCAGAGCATCGGGCCGTATAGTGTGAGACCCTGCAGACCCAGTTTGAGCAGGAGCGGAATCGCGCGACTGAAAAAATCGCACAGTGTATGCCCAGCTTAAGTATGTGTGTCTGTGTGCGTGTGTGTGCATATGAGCAAGTGTGAAAATGTGATTGAGTATGTTTGTCTGTAAGCCTTTGAAAGAGCATGTGGCAGCTACAATGAAGAAAAGTGAGCATATCAACTTCCTCAGAAGTGAGCACTTTGATGCAACGCTTCCTGCTGCCGAAAACAGGCGTGCTGGTGTTTGCAGCTGTCAGTAATTATTGTTAATAATATTTAAGTGACCCACCTAAAAAACCCAAGTCAGAGGCTCAGACTTTCCTGGAACATGTACACATTTTTGAAAAATATTTTTTTAAAATATTAAAATATTATCAATACAATACAATACTACGGAGCCCCGCAGGGGACATGGGAGAAAAAAAATTAAGACGGACTTTTGCGAGATCTCGCAAAACTATTTCGGGATCTCGCAAAACTTTTGCGAGATCTCGCAAAACTTTTAGCCGCATTCTTCGGACGCTGGCTCGAAGCTGACCGGGAGGTCGAGGCACGATGTGCCGGGAAAGCGGTGTTCCTCCCGGCTGTAGTAGATCTCGACCTCCCGTTAGCTTCGAGCTAACGGGAAGAATGTTTTATATTAATCATTTGTAAATCAGTGAAACAAGTGAACCAGCCATCATCATTTTACATTGTGGGCTACAAAAAGCCCATAAGTGGGCCATACCAGACCACTGAAACTACGTTATGAATCGTAAAATCACCAAAAAAAGAAAATGCTCCTTGTTAAAAAAAACTGTAATTCCTGTAGTAGATGGTGTCAAAATAGGAATGTGTTTTTCATCGTTTATCTACCAATTAATTAAATAGATGTAGATTGAGGTGCTTTATATGGGACATAAAGACCGTACAATAATACAAATCAATCAGTAAGAAGAAAAGCTGTAAAACTTAAAGGTAAAAATCTATGCACTTCTTCACATTTTCCAAAGCTGTCCAATGTCCCACATTCTGGCCCCGGACCGTATGTTTGCTGTAAACTAATGTTACTAAAGCCTAGAATTGAATATAATTTAGTATGCATGCTGCATATCATGGGGCGCCGTTTTTAAAGTGAAACATGCTGAAATTAACGTCAACATTTTTTCACATTTAGCTCAAAACCTTACAAAAACATGTTTTTTCAAGTAATTTTTTACAACATTTAGTAAAATGTTTGTAACTTTTCATCAAATGTTAAATATTAAATCTAAATATTATATTTAAATCTAAATGTTAAATGTTAAATGTTAAATCTAAATGTTAAATGTTAAATCTAAATATTATATTTAAATCTAAATGTTAAATGTTAAATCTAAATGTTAAATCTAAATATTATATTTCAATCTAAATGTTAAATTTGCATGTTAGCCTAAACATTTAGATTTAACATTTAACATTTAGATTTAGCATTTAACATTTAGAATTAACATTTGGATTTAGATTTAAATATAATATTTCGACTTAACATTTAGATTTAACATTTAAAATTGTGTTTTAACTATGAAAAGTTACAAATATTTTACTAAATGTTGTAAAAAAGGACTCGTTTTGAGCTAAATGTGGAAAAATGTTGCCGTTAATTTCAGCATGTTTCACTTTACAAACGGCGCCCCATAGCATGTTACTAGTAACAAGCGCTGCAGTTTTGGACATTTCCTGAGCTTGCCAGTAACAGCTACAGCTCCGGTAACAGTGTGCGTAGACAGACTCCTCTTTATTCTATTACAGCGTCATCTTCACTGCTGCTGTTGTTTCTCATGAGTCTTTTTGTTGAGATAAGTAGGGGCTGCTTGAGCTTAATGGTGTAAGACATTTTATTCACACGCGTGCTCCTAAATACATTTGTACTGGTTTTAGTCACAAATTTAGGTGAAAGGCTCACAACTGTGCAGTGGTCAGTGGCAGCTGAGTGCTGCATAGTCGTGGTTTATCAAAGCATCACAGTAAAGAATTTACATTAGGGATTTTTTTAGTAATCAAGTCTCTCAGTGAATAATTGCAGCCCCACACCTATGGGACTGAAGACATGCTCAGTACTTTTGTTCATGTGATGCAGAGATGTCAAACATACGCGGGCACCAGATTTGGTTGGGCAAAGACTCCAATCTGGGCCAATGGACAGCTTGAAAAATGTGACAGAATGCATAAATTTTCACATGCATTTTCATAAATTTTACAGCTTTTCTGATTAATAAAGACCCCTCCCTGCCACTGAAATTTATACTGCACCAAAGTAATTAAGTAGCAGATAAATGATGATAATAACGCTCCTGTTTTTAAAATATCTACTATAGAAATTAAATTGTTTTTCCCATTTTTTACAGTCAGGTCACAGGAAAAAGCATGATATAAAATTATTAATTTTGTTTCAAATCACCTTGTTTGATTTGAAACAAAATTAAAAGTGTCTAAACATCATGAGTGTGTCTCTCTAAAATCTGATGTGCAAGCTTAAATCAAGTTTCATGTCTGAAATAATAGTTTAGTTGGGAATCATCTTAGAGACAAATCTGCTGATGTATTTATAAACCACATTTGCGTGATGAAAGTGTAAGTGCCAGTCTCAGTGTGAATAGATAAACATAGATTATTTTTAATATAGCTAATCGTGTGTGTGTGTGTGTGTGTGTGTGTGTGTGTGTGTGTGTGTGTGTGTGTGTGTGTGTGTGTGTGTGTGTGTGTGTGTGTGTGTTCAACCAGCTGTTTGTGTGTGGGAGATCTTCTCAATGGCCCAGCAGCCGTTCTTCTGGTTGGAGAACGGGCAGGTGATCACCCAGCTGGAAGCGGGCGTTCGACTCCACAAACCGCAGCTCTGCCCGCCCATCATCTACTCGCTGCTTACCCGCTGCTGGGCCTATGAGCCCAGTGGCCGTCCCAGCTTTGGCCAGCTTGCCTGCTCCCTCAGGTGCACACTCACCTAACTGAACACATGACCCCCAGTACATGCAGAAGAACTGATCCCACTATTCAAAGTTATATAAACTGATGATGCCTGTGTTTAATAGTGACGTCCACAGAATGGAGGTGGAGCTGGAGAAAGATGAGAGGCGAAACAAACCACGGTCCAACTCGATAGCATTTGATCCCAACCACACGGAGCCTCCACCAAAGGTACCAAAGGTGGCTCAAGACTTGCACAGCACTGCACACACATATATTTTTGTTGCGTTACAACGCATCTTGAAAGTGAAATACACCAGAGTTTCTGCTTATTAAATGTGTCAAACTTTTCACTTTGGTCTCATAAATGAAGCTGCATCTGCAGATGCTACATGCTAGTTCCTTCATATTCAGGTTCCTAGAAAGCTGGAGATAGTGTGGAAGTAAATGGGGAAAATCCAGTCTTTCATTAACTCACACAGATCACTTTCTTTTTCACAAGCAATTTTCAACCATTTATCTTTTCTATACGCTTATTGTGATTTTTAAAATGTCTTTTTTCATGTGTATGCAGTTTAAAGTTATGTGCAGAATGAATTATGTAAATGTTTTAACCTACATATTGTCCTCTTTCTTTCTCTTAGCCTTCCAGATCAGCAGGCAGCACCCTTCCCCAAGGCTCACACATACAGGTATCTAAACACACTTACACACACAGATATACAATAGTGTACACATACATGTATATTAGTGTCTAAATTCAGATTCAGCTGCGCGCGTCCCCTTACCCAGGAAACACATATTCAGTGAATGTTAATACAGTTTTGAAATTTTACCTTCACAAAACCGCTTCTTATCAGCAATTGCATTATTGATCTTTTCATATTGCTTAGAGTCACGTTCGTCGGTGGAAGCGCTTCTGCTAAAGGGGTTAAAATTGGATGACTGGAGGATATAGTGGAGGAAACAGAACACGTGACAAAATCATTGAAGGGGAAAAACTGTTTTACATAAGCAACTGAGAAAAAGTTACAAAAAACACATGAGGTTTTAAATAGCTATCTGCGCTGTATAATAAAATTAGTAACATGTCAAGGACGTGTGTGTGTCTGTGTGTGTGTTTGTGCATGTGTAGGTACCTCCAAAGGATAGCATCCCAGCATGGGAGAAAGAGAGAGTGGAAGAAACTTTGGAAAGACAAAGAAGAGAAATGATGATGGACAAAAAGTGGCTGGAGCAGGAAGAGAAACATCTGGTGAGAGATCACACACACAAACACACACATAATGCAGCCAGGTTTGAACCACAGGAGTTTAGCAGTGTAACAAAATGAAGTGATACATGTCTGATATTATTTCATGGGACTATAATTGATTACACATAAAGCACTAAAGCTTCTTTTTAAATGTGTTTTCCTGTAGGGTCCTGTTGTGGGACGAGATACACAGATCGAGGTACTTTCTTCTTCTTTTCCTCTTGTGCAAATCATGCTTTGATCAGCGCGAGGCAGAAACCCAGTTGAAAATACAGCTGCTCGGCCATGCAAACCCATGCCGTGAAGCTCCTGATGCACAGTTTTTGTGCTGATGTTAATACCAGAGGAGATTTGGAGCTCTGCAGTGTTTGAGTCATTACAGTACTAGCTATAGCTATGCAACCACCTCAGCAGTGAGTAAACCCACTGTGCAACTTTAAGTGATTTCCCACTTCCTGGCGGAGTTACCATGATTCCTAAATGCTTCAGATTTTCTGGAATACTGCCAACATTTGATCGTGAAATATCTAGGTGGGAAGAAATTTCATGAACTTACTTCCAAGGTGCGAGGAGAAGGACAGAGATCTGGTGACAGATCTTCCTTAATGCTTCAGCAACACATGAAGCATTAAGGAACAACTTTATTGGTTGACCAGCGTGTTTCAGCTTATGGCTTTCATCGTGGTCACAAGTCGAAACACGTTGGTCTTTTGTCCATATAGTGTAAAACTATAAATGTTAAATTGATCTTCCATCTACAGTTCGAGCTGACAAAAATTCAGTGGTGACTTGTTTTCATCAACAGAGTTTAAACTTTTAAGACACAAACCTTGTTGTGCTTTAAATAACTCATCTGGGTAGCTTAATGAGGAAGTTGATTTACTCAAAAATGTGGTAATGGTGTGGGGGTTGGGAGGGTGATTGGTTTAAACATATTAGTTTCCAAAGATTATTTAAATGCTGCTGGCTAACCGTACTCTGTTAAGTTGATAAAGAGTATCTGTGTCACTGTTTCTCTGTTATTTGCAGCTTCCTCACAACAGCTCAAAAAACGGTGAGTCCACTTTAAATTTTTAGGTGTCTTCAGCGTACATACACTTTTCTTAACTGCAGTGTAACGTACAAAATTAATTAATTAATTAACTAATTAGTACCTTTCAAATTTACTCCAACATTTATAATCCTTTTTTTTTTTAATTGTTAAGCATCAGCTGTTCATGGAGTGTGCAAAATCCTGTGCTGTTGGCATTACTAGTCTGATACATGGCTTTGATTTATTAGATTCTCTTCTGTGTTTCAGGTCCTCCACAGAAACCTCCAATGCCAGCTGCACAGGTAAAAGTGCACAATAAAGTTTTCATCGAAAATAGTTAAGAAAGGGTTGAAAATGTGGACATTTTAAAGCTTAAATGAAGCTACGTGTCAGTAAGAGCTTTCTTGTACTGCTGCAGCCTCGTCCCACAGCTGAGCTGGACCGATCAGGTGATCAGGTTTACACCAGCGTCATGGCGATGGTGAAACAGGTGGTCCAGCTGAAGAATGATGTCAACACACTGCCGGCTTCTGAGTATCCCAATGCTGTCAAGGTAGGTCTATGTTAGTATCTATGATACACTGAGGATCACCTTTTTTCAGAGCACACAGTACTGACAGCAGAGGGCGCCATTGGTTTAGCTCAAGCAGACATAAAGCTTTCTATCAGGTGTAGGAGAGTTTATACAACTAAACATAAGTTCCAGCATTTAAAACATGGGACATTTGTAGTGTTATTAAAATTAACAACAGGTGAACTAGAGGGGCAACAATGAGACAACCAATGTTCCCTCTAAGCTGCGCGCGTGCGCAATTGCGCACTGCTGGCACGGTCTCTGCGCACAGAAAATCTGTGTTGCGCACAAAAAAATCTAACCTGAATTGAAATTAAAACTAAAACTTTAACATTCCTGTTTTTCAGTGTTAGTCAGTAAGTGACTGGCTGCTCCCGTATGGGAATAGAACGATGCCACCTTATCCCATAGTCCAGCCAATGATGCGATTCACATTCGTATACACGCAGTAAATCAACGTCGTTGACAGGCTATGACAGTGTCCTTATGCGCCGACACCGGTGTTTTAGCTAGCAAAGCGGGCTGATGTGGAGTGAAGCCACGTTAATGACAACGTGTACAACCATTGGAGATGTGAGCAGGACAGACGGAACAATTGACGGAAAAAGTGTGGACTTTATACCAGTTTTTAAATTGTGTTGATCGGCCACGTAAAACCAGAGTTATGATAAAAATATATGCAATGTTTGGTTTTCTTCCTGAATACTGTCGTTGTTTATATTTACTGCGGGAAGTAGTGATGTGTCGGTCGGCTCTTAGAGCCGGATCTTTGATGTGAACGACGCGAGCCGTGGGTTTTTTTTTCTTTCTCTCACCCTCTCTCTCGCATAAAAACTGCAAAACACGTAAAAACTCAAAACACGTACAAAATACAACAGAAGTGCTCCAGGATGCTAGGGGCAGTGTTGAACTTTTGTTACCTAGAGGCTACACAAGCCAGCAAGTACCAACGACCAGATTTGGTGTGTGGTAGTAACAGGTAAATGAACATTTTTTAAAATTATTTAAATATATATGAGTGCTTGTGTATAAATACACAAACAATACACATATGCTTTCAATTGTGTAATTTAAGTGATCTAAGTAGCTCTGTTTTGGAAGTTCAGTTAATGCTAGTGTGTTTTGGAGTTTGTACGTGCTTTGTCTCTAGGGGCCACCGCATATATTTATATATATACATATATAAATAAATTCCTTTTGTGCATAATTTTATATTATTGTTAATAATAAATTAATTAAAGCAACAAAACAACCTGAAGAGCCTGTTCGGAGCCGAAAGAGCCGGTTCTCTAAAAAGAGCCGGAAATCCCATCACTAGCGGGAAGAAACAGTAAAAACTGCGAGAGTGCGTTTGAGGAAAACGCTCAAACGCACTCTCCGCCTATCAGCAAAAACAACACCAACCCCCCCCCCCCCCCTTCCTATTGGTGGAAAAATGTACCATGTCGACCAATCAAAAAACTATATATGGTAACAGATGTTTAGGAAGGGGGGAAGTTTTAGGAGTGACGGCGGTGTTTTGAGATGTGAGAGATTTGCGACGTTTAGCGCAAATCTTGTGTAGTTAGTGTGTAGTGTAGTGAGTAGTTTTGTTGTGTGTGTCAGAACAATGAAGCGACTGCTGAATATTACAGGTGTTACAGGAGTGATACATCTCCTGCTGTCAGGCCTGCAGGTACCAGGCTGTTGTTCTCCTTTATCTCATAGTGGACAGAAATTATTTTTTGGAGTGGCACAAATAATTTTTGTGACATCAGATTTGATGCAGAACAGCTGATTGTTCTGTAAATACTTTGAAATGTATATTTTAAAAAAACACCTTGGCTTAGGGCTGGGCGATATGACCCAAAATTCATATCTCGATATTTTTTAGCTGGCGATATAAGATATATATCTCGATATATCTTTTTTTAAAGCCATAAAGTAAGAACAAAAAGAGAGTTCTTAGTCAAAGCTGTGTCCCAGATGTCACACAGGCACTTTTATTAACATAGAGCAGATGTACATAAAATTTACTCAAAAATAAATTATGAGCATTTATTAAATAATAATGCTCCATAAATAAAAGAAAACAATGTTGTTTTTGTGCATAACAAAAAGCTCACAAATGTGCAGTCAAAATGTAAAGTAAAAGACGAGCACTATAACAAAGACAGATTTCACAGCTGCTCTGTTCCCAACTTCTACTGCGTGACTGACAGCCTGGAGTTTGTAATCCGCTTCGCAACCACGTCTCTTAACAGGTGCCATTTATGGTCCTTATACACAGTAAGGTAATATTACGTTGAAGCACAGTACGTATCACTCCGCGAGGCTCAGCCGTAATCCATCAAGCGGTGCAGCTCCGTAGCTTACCAAAGTCGTACTAAAACATTTTTTGACAGATTGCTGAGCGCCGTGTTCCACATAAAATCGGTTCGCGGCCATCAAGCACAACCAGAATTCATACATAAGGCGCGCTGTCAACTTTTGAGAAAATGAAAGGATTTTAGTCCGTGCAGCACCTCTGGCTGCATGGCGTTAGCGTGGTTAGCTCGTTAGCGTGGTTAGCTAGCTAACACGTTGACGCCGTCCAGCCCCACGCACGGGGCGATGCGCAGTAACTCGTTAACGGAGATTTGCCGTGTCCATCTTGTCGCTTCCTGCAGGTGAAGCGATGGGGGAGGAGGGGGAGTTGTGTTCAGTGAAGGAGAGGCGAGGCCGAGTAACGTTGCGTAAAGACGAAAGTGGACGAAAGAAAGGCAAACTTGCGGCTCCGCAAGTATAATTATAACGTAACATAGACTATATCGATATAAAGGATATGGTCACATCTTATATCTCGTATAAAAATATATCGATATTTTTTAAAAACTCGATATATCGCCCAGCTCTACCTTGGCTTCATTTTTAGGTATCCAGTAATCCAGGAATCCAGTAACTTTTTTGAAGAAGTAACTATATAATTAATTGCCCAACGTTGGTCATTATATACTGTATTTTGCAGACAGAGAGTTACAGGACTCTCTCCCAGACCACAGACTCAGACTCATAATACAAGTCAGAGCTTTACAGAAAATAAAAACAAAGTTTAACTTATTTTAATTTTTAAGTCTTTTTAATTTTCATTGTAAGTGGGCTAAAGCAGTTAATTTAAAGTGGTCTAACATAAATGTAAATGCTGTAATTTGATTATTTTAATAAACCATGTAACTTGGATGGATTCGATGCTGGTGTGACCACAGTGCAAACGTCTGCTGCTGTCCAAGGGACCGCTCAGGGCGTTTGTGTGTTCGCTCAGACACGTGAAAAATTAGAGGGAACATTGGAGACAACTCCCAAACTCATCATGTCCATCATTAGTGCTGTAACTGTACGATACACGGACCTTTTTTCAGGAATAGTTTGAGCCACTGACAGTAGAGGGCGCTGTTGTTTTAGCTCATGCACACATAAAGCTCACTATCACGTAATGGAGAGTTTACACAACTAAACATGAGTTCCAGCTTTTAAAACAAGGAAGACTGTTTGTATTTGAGTAATTGATCATTTTATCCTTCCTCGTCCTTACTTCCACATCTCTCACTCCATTCATCTTCGCTTTTCTCCATCATCCACCTGCAGGCAGTGGGTATCTCTCTCCGGACCCTGATTCAAAGTGTTGATGAGATCCTGCCCTCTCTGCACTCCTCTATCACCTCAGAGGTAGGTTTCAAATATTGTCTGCCTTATGTTTTGTGACAGTGTATGCATATCAGCCAGCAGACCAGATGCAGAGGGATTTTCTTTGAAGATTCACATAAACAGAAGTTATGTTGTGAAACAACGTTAAATACTCAGTGCAAAAAGGCTTTTTGGCTTCTATGTGTGTCAATATAGAGATTATTACCATTTGACACTTTATGCCATATATAAGCATACTAGATCATCTTTTCAGTCTTTATACTTTTTTTTACCTCCTGTTGTCTGTATGATCTGATCTTCCTTCTGGTCCATCCTAGATTGAGGGCACGAAGAAACTGCTGAACAAGGATTTGGCAGAGCTGATCAATAAGATGCGACTGGCCCAGCAGAACTCCATAACATCACTAAAGGAGGAGTGCCAGAAGCAGATGTTAGCTGCTGCTCACACTCTTGCTCTTGACTCCAAAAACCTCCTGGATGCTGTGGACCAGGCTCGAGTCAGGGCCAACCTTGCCAAGCCTAAACATGACTCAGAAGATGAAGAAGATTCTGGGGAAGACACATAGGTTCCCTGCTGATCAAACGAACTTGAAATTTGGCTTTAGTTATGAAAGGATCAGTTCTTTTCTTGAGGACATGTGGAGGCTATGTCCTTATGGTGCAGCTCTGTCCCGAGGGGACAGGGGTGTATCAGCTAATGAAAGATGTCATACTGTATTTGTATATGCGCTTAAACAACTGAACTGAAACGCTGAATGTATTAATAATATTTGTAGTGTTTATTCTATATTTTTACTATTAAAAATTATGACCTTTCTGTGTTGCAGTGGTCATTTTATGATATAAATTAATGATACATGATACACCTGTGGTATTAATGTAAAAATTCTATGTTGCTTTGTTCTCAAGTTATTGCATTCACACCTGTGACCTTGATCTTTAGGTCCAGATCACTTCAGTTTGAAGTCATTCAAAAAATTTTATTTTATTTAAATTTTGGTATCAATTTGAAAAACCTACATCGCCTCATTCTGGAGTTATCCCAGTCACAAACTTGCTTGTCCACGCTGGCTACCCGCCCAGCAGTTTGACAACAATACATCTGAAAGGTAAAAAACTACACTGAAATGATGTACTAAAGTTTGTTCATGTGCTCATGTGGTTACCGCAGCAAGCCATCAGCACACCCTTGAATATTGTACTTTTAACATCAGTCCTGTTAAATGGCTGTGGGGTAAACTCTCTAGCAGGTAATTTGCATAGCTGTTATTGTGCAATGACAACCTCGGGCAGCCTTGGTTGGGCTGTACAGACTTGAACTGCATTTATTCACAGTCGTTCACAGTAAAGAAAAAAGAAGACTATATTGTTGCTTCTAAGGAAAGTGGCCAACTAGAAATACTGTTTTTGACAAAACAGTTTAAAACTTTTTATTTTTCCTGTTTGTAATGTGAATAAATTGTTAAAATGTTAATATGTGTTGTTTCTCCAGACTTTAATCGTGAAATCCAACAAATGACACGAAACAGGTGTTGATAGCAGAACAAGCTGTTTGGCATTGACAGGGAAGATTTTATGAGTGGGCTTTAGGGACGTTGTTACTGAAACGCTCTCACACACTCTACTGAATATTTCACACACATTACTAAAACACTTTCACACACACACACACACACTAATGAAAACTGAGAAGATTTCAGTTGAACAGGAAGTTGAGAAAAACAAACAGTACATTTCAATACCGCGAAAACCACGCTGATGTCTACTCAACAGCTTGTTAGCAGCATAAGAGAACAATTTTTTGGCCTTGGTAGTGACCATCCGAACACTGTTGTAGGATAGCAACAAGTCTAGACCTCCTGGCCATGCTAAGTTGCACCATGCTAGCTGCACCTACAATCTGAAAAGAGGACTGTGTGACGGTACCTCAACTACAATGAAATTTTATCTGATACCCTGAATTTTTCACATGCATTCTTTGAGATAAGAGGCAATGAAGAGGATGTCGTAAAAATGTTTCACTTGTGCCCTGCAATGTATTGAGTCTTTCAAAACAAAAATCCAGACAATTTTAGACAAGAGGGAGTGCTAGATGATTATACACAAACTCTATTGGGATTTCTTGTTTCTGGTGTCTGATGTCCAGATGCCAAAGTGTGACTATTCAGCACATCCACACTTATACTTACAGCAGGTTGATGCTCCATGGCTGTCACATTTTAAAGAGTTCTGATGGTCTCTTTTAAGACTAATATATTTCACTTTCAGGCTGTTGAGCAGACATTAATGTAATGTTATCTGTATTTTGAAATGTGTTCTCACTGGTCACTGTCCTGTTCACCCAAAACACCTTCCTATTCAGTTTAAACGGCTTCCTTTTCACCTGAAACAGCTTGGTTTTCAGTAGTGAGAACCTTTCAGAGTTTTTATTAGGTGTAACCCACATATTCAACTCTACTCAACCCCAAAATACATTTCCTAGACAAACTTGGTACCACTATAGGGGAAATTGGGGCTTTTCAGTGGTATAAGATTTAATGCCAAGAAGCATCATTACAACTTAGAGATAATAGACAAATTTCCTTACTTTTTTGTAGGCTGACACGCACTCATCCAAATCTTTTAATAAGTAGTGCTGAAATTTTGTACTTGTCAAGTTTTATTAACTTGACAAGTCCAAGGCCTATTAACTTTTCTTAACTTGCCTTAGTTATCCTGACTCTTGCTAGCATAAAAAATGATTTATTACACAAAATTCACTGGACTGAACAATTATCAGAGTCCCAGATATGTAGATTTCCACAAGTTTGACCAATTTGCCAAGGTCTGGAGGAAGTCCCAAACCATCACCCTCAGGAAATTCGTTAGGTCTGCCCAGGGACCACTAAGGCTCAAACCTGCCATGAATTGGAAATTGCTGGAACACTAGCAGCACTGTCCACAGTGTTTTGCAACATTATTGACTGAGAGGGTGCCAATAAAGAAAGAAGCTCCTGCTCCAAATCAACACCTTTGAGCTCAGCTGCAATTTCCAGTTTACCAGATGGACAAGCCAAATACCTTCTGGAGAAAAGCTTTATGGTCAGACCAGTCAAAGATTGAGCTGTTTTGACACATTTACAAGAGGTATGTTTTGGGGTAGTAAAGGTGAGGCTTTCAAACATAAGAACACTGTCCCAGGTGTCAAGCATGGTGGTGGTAGCATCATGCTTTGTGGGAGTTTTGCTCCCAGTGGTACTGTTACATTTGTAAGTGGACAGAATAATGAAGAAGGAGAACTACTACCAAATTCTTGAAGGCAGAATTATGCCAGGAACTTGTAGATGGCTACCAAAAGATTTTGGTTAGATGCTTTTGGAAGCTTTTGCTTAGGGACAATCAAATATTAGTGGTGGGGTTTTCTGTATATATTTGATTTATTTATATAAAGACATGGCTGTACAATCATTACACACTGGAAAAAGAACAGTTCAAAGAAATCATTAAAAGCTTAAAATTACACTGGTGGCCATGATGAGTGTATATAAACCTCTGACCAGAATTAACAATGTCTTTACACGGACTTTTGAAAAAGAAGGTTTTCACAGGAATCTGATTTGTGAAAAACTAAGCTTATCCCACAGTAACTCAGAGGCTAAGAAGCAGCCAAGTGTTGCCATAATTATCTTGTTGGTGGAAAGGCTGCCAGGAAAAGAAAATGTCAGGTTTGTAAAGTTTCATCTGAACAAGTTACAACTCTCTGGAACAATATCCTTTAAACAGAAGAGACCAAAGTGGAGATGTCTGACCATAATCCATCCATCCATCCAGCTTCATCCGCTTTATCCGAGGCCGGGTCGCGGGGGCAGCAGCCTAAGCAGAGAGGCCCAGACCTCCCTCTCCCGAGCCACCTCCTCCAGCTTATCCGGGGGAACACCAAGGTGTTCCCAGGCCAGCCGAGAGATGTAATCTCTCCAGCGTGTCCTGGGTCTGCCCCGGGGCCTCCTCCTGGTGGGACATGCCCGGAACACCACACCCAGGACACCCACGAAGGACACGGTCGAATGCCTTCTCCAAGTCCACAAAACACATGTAGACTGGTTGGGCAAACTCCCATGCACCCTCAAGTATCCTTGAGAGGATAAAGAGCTGGTCCAGTGTTCCGCAACCAGGACGAAAACTGCATTGTTCCTCCTGTATCCGAGGTTTGACTAGCGGACGAAGTCTCCTTTCCAGCACCCTGGCATAGACCTTTCCAGGGAGGCTGAGGAGTGTGATCCCCCTGTAGTTGGAACACACCCTCCGGTCTGCCTTCTTAAAGATGGGGACCACCACCCAAGTCTGCCAGTCCACGGGTACTGCCCCTGATCTCCACGCAACATTGTAGAGGCATGCCAACCAGGACAGCCCTACAACGTCCAGAGCCATCAGGAACTCGGGGCGGACCTCATCAACACCAGGGGCTCTGCCACCAAGGAGTTGTTTAACTGCCTCAGTGACCTCGCCCCTGGAAATTGGCGGGTCATTGCCCTCATCCCCAGACTCTGCTTCCTCCTCGGAAGATGTGTCAGTGGGATTAAGGAGGTCCTCGAAGTATTCCTTCTACCGCCCGACAATTTTCTCAGTCGACGTCAGCAGCGCTCCGCCAGCACTGTACACAGTGCAGGTAGAGCACCGCTTTCCCCTCCTGAGACGCCTGACGGTTTGCCAGAATCTCTTCGAGGCAGTCTAAAAGTCTTTTTCCATGGCCTCTCCGAACTCCTCCCACACCCGAGTTTTTGCTTCAGCCACTGCCCGAGCCACATTCCGCTTGGCCTGTCGATACCTGTCGGCTGCCTCCGGAGTCCCACAGGCTAACCAAGCCCGATAGGACTCCTTCTTCAGCCTGGTGGCTCCCTTCACATCTGGTGTCCACCATTTGGTTCGGGGATTACTACCACGGCAGGCACCAACCACCTTGCGGCCGAAGCTCAATGCAGCAGCTTCGGCAATGGAGACGCTGAACATGGTCCATTTGGACTCAATGTCCCCAGTCTCCCTCGGAATGCTGTTGAAGCTCTGCCGGAGGTGTGCGTTGAAGATCTCGCAGACTGGGGCCTCTGCTAGACGTTCCCAGCACACCCTCACTACGCATTTAGGTGCACTGGGTCTGTCCAGCGTCCTCCCCCGCCATCTGATCCAACTCACCACCAGGTGGTGATCAGTTGACAGCTCAGCCCCTCTCTTTACCCGAGTGTCCAGAACATATGGTCGCAGGTCTGGTGGTACGATTACAAAATCGATCATCGACCTGCGGCCTAGAGCGTCCTGGTGCCACGTGCACTTATGGACACTCTTATGTTCGAACAAGGTGTTCATTATGGCCAAACTGTGATTTGCACAGAAGTCCAATAACAAAACACCGCTCAGGTTCAGATCAGGGAGGCCGTTCCTCCTAATCACGCCCCTCCAGGTCTCGCTGTCGTTACCCACGTGAGCATTGAAGTCTCCCAGCAGGACAACAGAGCACCTTCCAGCATTCCAACATTCCATGTCCCTATTGCCAGTCTTGGCAGCCAGGGATCAGTCCGCAAGGGCCTCCGCTCCTGGCCGCCACCCGGCACACAATGCACCCGACCCCTATGGCGCCTCCTGCGGGTGGTGGGCCTGCGGGACGATGGGCCCATGTCTCCTCTTCGGGCTGTGCCCGGTCGGGCCCAATGAACTAAGGCCCGGCCATCAGACGCTCGCCCTCGGGCACCCTCCCCGGGCCTGGCTCCAGCACGGGGCCCCGGTAATCCTATCCCAGGCAGGGTAAACTGTTCCCTCGATGTTCTCTTCATAAGGGTCTTCTGAATCGCTCTTTGTCTGGTCCCTCACCCAGGACCAATTTGCCATGGGAGACCCTACCAGTGGGCTAAAGCCCCCAGACAACATAGCCCCTGGGATCCCTGGGACACACAAACTCCTCCACCACAATAAGGTAGTGATTCACGGAGAGGGTCTGACCATAATGCACAACAAAATGTTTTACAGAAACCAGTCAAGCCAAATCACCCCAAACACCTCATACCAACTGTCAAGTACTGTGGTGTAGGGGTAATGATTGGGACTTTGCTTTGCAGCCGCAGGACCTTGGTGTTTTTCAGTCACTGAGTTAAACATGAACTCTTCTGTATATCAAAGTATTCTAGATCTGTCCAACAGCTGAAGTTTGGCTTAAAGCTGGGTCATTCAACAGTGATCCCATGCATTGCAGCAAATCTACCACAGAATGGCTGAAAACAGAGAACAGTCAAGGTTTTTACAGTGTTAAAGTGAAAGTACAGACCTCAACACAAATGCCTGCAAACATAAATGAAATAAAGCAATGCTGTACATAGCAGTGGACCAAAATTCCTCTGCAATAATGTGAGAGACAGATAAAGTCAAACAGAGTGACGTGAAAACTTTCATGAATGTCTATTGTCATTTCCAAGAGAAATAAGGCTTTGATACCAACTTCTGCAAGCCAGTAAAAACTGAGGTTATCATCATGCAGTCAAAAAGTTTAACACATGTTTGCATGATCAACACATCTCACACCACATATGTAGAATTTCTGACTTAATAGTTTCATTAAACTAGTTAAGCCGACTACAATAACAGCAAGGTATGTTGCAAACACAGTACAGAGGTGACATATGCTACCTGATTAAGTCAATTGTTAAGAATGCAGAGCTTTGACATACCCTTTAATCATAAGATAATAGATCTTTTCACAACCAATGTTTCAGCCCTGCAGCAGATTCGTCTTTAACACAAGTTTCCACAAAGGTAATGTCACAGGCTTGCCAAGCAGACACATCAAATCTGATTTCGTTTCACTTTTCTTTCTCATGAGAGGAAAGAAATTTGCTTTTTAAGCAAGTGAAGCCTTAAAGAGGCTTTGTGAAGTCACGAATACCCTTAAACTCTATAGCGGAGAGGTTATAAAGGAATTTCGGAGTTAGCCAAGAGCTTATCCAGCTTATCCTCTTTATAAAATTCTACCGTCTTCACGTGTAAACTGTATGCAGACTTTATAAAAGAAATGTCTTATTTAAATTAACCATGCTGCAAGCACGTCTGCAGAAACGTGAATTACATTAGATGCAAATTGTTTAGTCACAAATCATATGAGAAAATGAACACATGCACTAAAGGTGTTTCTTTCAAAATAAAAGTCTTCTTACAGAGGATAAAGACATCCATTATTTGACGGCACTGGATACAGGTTACACATTAAAAATCTGTGCACTGGCTGGATGCAGGTTTCTCTAGAGTAGCTGTTTTAAGATGGCTATAAAATTCCTTCTTTTCAATACATTTCTACCATATTTGGGTTTAATGAAAATCCTTCAAGAATGTAATTATGTAATTAATTATTTCTATTGTCCACTTTCTAGATCAAGAGTTTATCTTAAGATAGAGAAACTGAATGGTTTGTTTTTCTTTTTTAAAGTGTATTTGTTTTAACTGAAAAGCCTTCAGTAGCCCCTTTAATTCTAGACACCTGTAGCTGAACAATATTATTTTAACAATGTCAGACAATTCTAGTTATTACACAGTTTGAACCCCCGTCCCCTCTATATTATTATTAAATGTTGTTCTTTCCAAAAAGAGCATGCAGTTATTTCATTTTACAAAAGACAACAAAAAGGCGGACAAACCCAAGTTTGGGGTAGATTTATAACACCTAGAGAAAATCCCCTGAGGTGGAGTTAGCCATGTGTTTATGCAACACCTCCCTATATAATTCTGCCCAATGTTCAGTTTACGCATTCAGCTGCGGACGCTTATATCATTAAGCTGTAAACAGAATCCATTCACCAGGTGAGTATTTTACATTTAAGTAATTTTACTTTAGAATGAACCTTAGAATACCATAAGAATTTAATTCTGAACACTAATTACTGCATATGCATTTAAACATTGGAAACCCTCCTAAAGGTGATGCTGTAAAAAGTATCTAAATATCAATAAAAAAAACGCTGTGTTTCTTTTTTTTTTCATTTTTGTAGTTTTCTCTCTCTCTGTGTGATAGATAGACTGGTGGTCCGTGCAGAGTGTACCCTGTTTCCCTCCCTCTGACAGCTCAGATAGGCTCCAGTTAGAAAAGCCGTTAAAAAAAATGGAGGGATACGTGGTTCCAGATCATATTAGAGGAATGAAGTTTGCATTATTAGAAACAATATCTCTTCAGGTTTTTAATGCTGTGGTTGAACACAGGATGAAGAAGAAGCTCATCATTGATGTGGACACTGGGGTGGATGACGCTATGGCCATCATGGTGGCCCTCGCCAACCCTGATGTGGAGATTTTGGGGATCACCTGCTGCCATGGCAACACACCCCTGGAGAACGTCCTCAAGAACACGCTGCGTGTCCTGAAAGTCTGCAATAGGCTGGATGTAAGTTTTGAGCAGAGTGTGGGAGAGTCTTATACATGGATATGGTGACAGATCTGACTGCATGGTTGCATGCTGGATGACCTGCTATTAAATGCAACCTACAATACAGATTCCAGTGTATCGTGGCTGCTCAAAGCCTCTGCTGGCCCGCAAACAGCATGCGGGTGATTACCACGGGAAAGACGGGCTGGGGGATGTCCCGGATCCAGATGCTCCAGGCTTGGATCTGCTGCAGAAGAAGAAAGCTGTGCAGGCCATGATCAAGCTTGTGAAAGACAATGCTGGAGAGGTGAGTGCTCTGTTAAACATGTTGCTAATGTACTGTAAATAAAATTTAAGAGCAAAATTTTTCTGTGTATGCATGTATTCTATGCATACCAGAATTATTATAGTTTTTGGATTCTCTTTATTTATTTTAATTTTTGTTTTTAATTCAGTTTAGTTCGGCTTAGTTTCTAGAGCAGATTTGCTCATTTCAGTTCAGTTGTTATTAAGTTTTATGTATCTAAAACACAACTCAATGACAACATTGTTTCACTACATGTGCCTTGAATTTGGGATTTTCTTGAAATGGTTTATTTATTTTAAAAAAAGGTAAACATAAAGGTTTACTCTATGTAAATGATCTATTGAATTTCACTAAAAAAGTAAATTTCTAGATAAAAAACCTTTATTTGTAGGGGTTTTGTTCATCCCAAAGCTATGTTATGAATAACAAGAGCACTCCAGTCATCAACACAAATTAGTCTTCTGCCTTCAGGTGATCCTCGTAGCCACTGCCCCCCTCACTAACCTGGCTGTCGCAGTGCAGTTGGACCCTTCCTTGCCAAAAAAGCTGAAGGCGCTCTACATCATGGGGGGAAACACTGAATGTAGGCTTTTATTTACTCTGATGTGCTTATTCTCTGATTTATGAATTTTTTTTTCTATATTAATAATAACAAGAATTGCATTAATAATGTCTGTGTGCAGCCAGAGGTAACACCACAGTGTGTGGAGAGTTTAACTTTGTAGCCGACCCAGAGGCGGCTTACATCGTGTTGGACCGCTACACCTGCCCAACCTACATGGCTACATGGGAGTTCACCTGCAGGAACAGCCTTCCGTGGGTAAGGAAACAGACAAGTTGTACAGCAAGCTGTATGGCTTTACACTAACTGAAATTACATTTAGAATAATATTTGAATATTTGTAATAATGCTGTTTTTGGCTTGACTGATAATTTCACAGTGATTTAAATTTGCACCCTCAATTTTTCCTCCTGTAGTCTTTCTGTGACACCTGGCTTGCCGAATCTACACAGAAAGCAGACTTCATGAAAAAGATTTCAAGTCTTTCAAGGATGGTAAGAGTGTGCAAATGATATTATTACAATAATTAGAATCCCATCCCCAGAAAGTGTGACAAATTTATATCTTAATACATTTTTGCAAGAAAATATGTTGCAAGAAGCACTGGATCCCCAGGTGCTGCGAATGATGAGGAATTTCTGTTAAACAATTTTGAAGTTTTTTCACCTTTATTAGATAGGCCATGGGAAAAATGAGACAGAACAGCAGAAAGAGAGTGGGGGAAGACAGGCCAAGAGAGCCTCGGATCAAACTAAACCTCAGACTGGTATCGTGTCATGTGTTCACCAGCTCAGCCCAGTGAGCTAAACTGCCACTCCTCCCAGATTAACTTGTCTAAGCAGGATCTTAGTGCTGTGACACAATAATGCCAGGCTTCAACACACTGTGCTGCCAAAAGAATGTTATGACACTTACATACATGTCGTTACACATCCTTGTTCTTTAATTTATAATTTGCTGAAAGGGGGGAGAAGCATAATACATAAGAAACAAAAACTGTCGCACTGATAAAATGATTGAATGATTGCAGCTTTTCTCACAGGGAGTGGTGTAATTCTCACATCAGAAAGGTCACTCTCCTGATTCAGGTTGTGGGGCAGAAGCCTGAACAGAGAAGCATAGATTTTCCTACGATCACCACCAATGTTCCCTCTAATTTTTCACGTGTCTGAGCGAACACACAAACCTCCTGAGCGTCCCTTGGACCACTGTGAGCAACAGCAGACGTGTGCACTGTGGTCACGCCAGCATCGAATCCATCCAAATTACATGGTTTATTAAAATAATCAAATTACAGCATTTACATTTATGTTAGACTACTTTTAATTAAGTGCTTTAACCCACTTACAATGAAAATTAAAAAAGAATCTTGTTCATGACTTGTGTAGCATGTTAACACTGTTGGAAGTAAAAAGAACTTGAACTCCAATTTTGAAAACACAACTTTCTATTTTATGATTTTTTTTTAAAGCTCTGACTTGTATTATGAGTATGAGTCTGTGGTCTGGGAGAGAGTCCTGTAACTCTCTGTCTGCAAAATACAGTATATAATGACCAACGTTGGGCAATTAATTATATAGTTACTTCTTCAAAATAGTTACTGGATTATGCAAACAACAAAGTTTTTTGCAGCTGTTTACCTAAAAATGCAGCCAGGGCATTTTTTTAAATATATATTTCAAACTATTTACAGAACAATCAGCTGTTCTGCATCAAATCTGATGCCACACAAATTAGTGTGCCACTCCAAAAAATTATCTCTGTCCACTATGAGATAAACGAGAACAACAGCCTGGTACCTGCAGGCCTGACAACAGGAGATGTATCACTCCTGTAACACCTGTAACATTCAGCAGTCGCCTCATTGTTCTGACACACACAACAAAACTACACAGCAAAATCCGAAGTGTTGATGTGAGTTAAAATTACTGGTGTTAAAAATTTCGAGTTGAAAAGTGTTGGTTTGAGAGTTACAGTAACACTAACGGTGCTGAAAAAGCTCTGTAGCCGGAGTTATTTCAAAGAGTCAATACTATAACACTCATTTGGAGTTGATTTCCACATCCGGGTTTTTCGCGCTCATGGGCATGAGGAGTCCGCCAGAAGTTTGCTGTCAAGATCGAGGAGGTTGTTCAGGTAAGAACTATACAACAAGACCTATGTTATTTTATCATTATTAAATATTGTAACTAACTAGCCTATAACATTATTTATCAGAAGCATGCAATATTTTCCTAATGTGGAGTGTATTCATCTGCGGTAAGAGATGGGATTCGTTAGCTTAGGTAGCTAAACTATCCTCTATAACAAGTTAATATTGCAGCGAAAATAAATGCGTGCTTAATATAATTCTCAATTCTAGTTAGTTCTAATGTCATAAGAGAAATGCTTTCCAGTGTTCAATGCTTATTAAATGAAACGAGGGAGGAGTTAGCTATCCTCTGGATATGTTAAATGTAATGTTAAAATTTGAATTTGTGGTAGCCTAGCTGGCAGCTAAGACAAATGCGTTTAGCCCACTGCTTTTAAGGGAAGCGAACATTCGCCTCAGAAATATCCTATTTAAAAGTGAACTAAACAATCACATGGAGACGTTCAAGTCAAGTTTTGGAAAGCGTCAAGATAGGCTAATTACACGTGCTACCAGCGAGTTTAGCAGTAGCCTAGCCTACAAATCTTTGAAGTGGCAGGGGGTTATGGAATTCTGTTAGATGTTAGTGACCAAGCAAGGCGCGCTGCGTTTGTGCATGGGTTGCTTGCTAACGGTTAGGATATATCATACATGTTGTAGTAGGGCTGCTCAATTAATCGAATTTTAATCACGATTACGATCTGGGCTTTCAACGATCATTAAAAATGACTGAGCCGATTATTAGCCCCTCCCTCGTGCTTTACTCTCGCGCTGCTCCGTGTGGCAAATCGAGCGCACCTCTCTGCGTTTCGAACACGTGTCACAACAATTAAGAGGACCGAGGGAAGCTCGGAAAGCTAAGCAGAAGTTATTTGGAGAGGAGAGTGACTGCCGTTGGTTGAAAAGAGAGGTAAAAAAAACTTCAGTGGTGTGGAAACATTATGGGTTCGCGGAGTCAGACGTGGATCAAGTAGACATAGTGTGTAAACTTTGCTACAGTGTTGTAGCTGCACCACAGAGCAACACTGCAACGTTCACTAAACATAGATGTTTACATTTTTCATTTATTTTTTATATTGCAAACATTTGCACTGTTATCAGTATTTGCACACTATTTTATATTATTTTTTGACAATCTTTAAAGTCATTATTCAATACATTGTTATTGTTAAATAAATATCGTCAAATAATCGAGATCTCAATTTCAGTGAAAATAATCGTGATTATCATTTTTGCCATAATCGAGCAGCCCTATGTTGTAGTAGGCCTAATCTAAGGGAACATTTTCCCCTTTTCTACAGTTTTAGTGAAATAGGCTACCATCCAGTGTTTAAGACAAAGCGGTATAACGACTGAGGGTCGTTGACGTCGCCTCCACTGATAATCCTAGCATGTCGTGTCACAAAACAACCACCACAAAGTAGCAACTAGCCAGACGGCTGTGCATGTGTCAGAAACTCCCGATATAAATGTAAGACTTGCACTCATTAATTTACAGTATAAGGGATATTTGTTGTCATAAGTGAAAGCGTGATGAAGGCAGGTGTGCGTTCAACAGGAAATTTTATGTGGATTATCATCCTGACATGGTTTAAACAGAGATGCTTTTCCCCAAGTAGGCTACAGCGATTTACTCGCAACATAGCAGAACTAAGTATCTAGCCTGCGTGCAGACGAGAAGATCGCCGTTGTCGTCTTATAAACATGTGGATGGGTGGATAATTCATTGGATGCTATTTCTGTGTACCCAAGTTCAGCTATTTTAGTGCGCAGGGGGAAGCCAAATTATGTTCCTGAGGTTGAAGTGGTCTGTCACCCCTTCACAGATCATCACACAATGTATAGCCTAATATTTTCTTAAAGTTGTCCGGATTTGTTGCCACTTAAGCTATGGTTTAAATATATGGTAAAAAATATTCTGTGCCCCCTTCTCTCCACCAGGTGCTGTTGTAAGACATGTTGCTGAAAGTGAAATACCTCAATGTAAAGAAGTACATTAAATTGCACGCAGGATTCACTTATCTAGAATTCATCAGTGAAGGTAAGATAACCTGGCAGAACAAAATTTGTTGCACATGTATCAGTTCATCATGTTTGCATCTCATCTATTTAAAAAACGAATTAAATGTTAACACATTTTATTTTAATGTGTGACATTAAAAACAGTACAGAGCAGTAGGCCTAGGCCTATATTGTTGCTGCAGACTTGTCTAATTTAACCATTTTAAAGACAGGTAAAACAGCTGTTAATAAATATTAGCTAAATAAAAAAGTCCAAATTAGTTTTTAAAAAAGTTTTTCAGGCGTTTTAGGTGACATTATGCTTATCTTTTTGTAAAGCCAAAACCAAGTTTGGACTTCCGGATGCTGCTGACCTTGATATTTTCGATGAAACTGACACAGCTGTCGAAGAAGACATTTTTCTGGAGTTACTGGAGGCCCAACCAGACCTATGCCTGACAATACGTGAAAAGATTTCAGATGAAGGTAAATGTTATCATAACTTAAATTTTCAGAGTATAGCCCACTCAATGTAGAGCCAAGTTCTTTTGCTCTTGATGCAGATGACATTGACCTGTCTTCATGCAATATACATGACAGTGGACAGGGCTGGGTCATATTTGTATAGAATGTTGTCTGAACATGAACATTGAAATTGTGTTATTAATGGCATTGTGGAGTAGCCTAAAGAAAGTTAACCAAATCATCTCTCCCAAAGATTTTTGTCCTTTAGCTCATTCCACACCATCCTCCTCGGATACATTATCTTCCCTCACGGACACTATATCACTTTCATCAAGTGACAGTGACCTCAGGGAAAAGGGCATTCCTGCAGGCCGCAGTAGATCCAGCAAAGACAGTTCTGCACCAAATGTTTCTGTGTCAGAGGCTGCAAAAGAGGTAATTGAGAACAGAAAATGTCTTTTGTATTTTTGAGTTGACACCATTTATACTGTAGATTGTTATACAAATTGAAATTCAAAACATGGTGGTTCCCAACTTGCCCTGTATGAAAAAATGTTAGTAGAAGTTAGTGCTTCTTGCTAGATATGTCTTTCACAGGTTTGTTGACATTCCTCTAAACTTTCACCTTTACTGACAAACAAGTTTTTATTGTTATTATTTTCCCTTTTATATGAGCAGATGGTTAAAAATGCCTTGACTAGGAAACCTGGTGGAGAGGAAATTCTTGAAGAATACAATGCCGAAAATTCACTGAGCCACCGCACCCGGCGGCAGCTTGTTAACATATCGGCAAGTGATATGACTGAGAGACATGGGTAAGAGTAATAGTACCTAATAAAAAAGTAAAGATGGGCCATATGGAATATTCTTGTAATGTATACTGCAGTAAAGACACATACATCTGATTTAACATTGTCAATTGTATTTCCTCTATAGCAGAATTCCCTCCCGTAAGCAAAAGGAGAAATATGCCCTTGGAATAATTACACTCTTTCCCTCATTGAAGGATCCATTTTCTCCAAACGGCTATGTAAGTCATGCAGTGATTGTAAAACAGCACATTATTTAGTTTTCATCATGGAATAATTATATCAGCTAAATGATTTAAAAGAAAAATCTTAATTCCTCTTTCGTAATAACTATTGTCATAAAACTGTATTGAAATTGTGGATGTTGTTTAACATGTATTGCACCTGTTACATGATAATAGTCCTTGGGTTTCTTTTTGCTGAATCTGCAAAGTCTGTAAGATCGCATTTGATGTTTATTTTTCATCTATGTTTAAATGTGACAGGAGCATTTCTACGACGGAGTGAAAGGCACTGGATATATAGCGTGGCGCCTCAAAACCATGTCCAGGTCTACAACCAAACGGCCAGTGAAGGAAGTCCCAGTGCATCAAGAACAAGGGCCTAAGCGCAGAAGATTAGCAACCACATTGCCTCAGCAACTTGATGGAGATGCCTGCAAGGAGGCCATCTCATTTCTTGTTCACTCTCCTGATGAAGCAAGTGTATTTCAGAAGATGAAAATGACGTTCCAACATCGCCAGGATCTGGTGCATGATCCACAAAGAACTGCAGATGTCTTCAAAACATTTCCACACTTTTTGGATGTCAAAGGACTAGTAAGTCAAATCACTTGATATTTTCAACTGTTAATCCTTTTTTTTTTGTTTTGCTGATGTGGATGGCAACAGTAAAAGATGTGATCATTGGTCATCCCAGTCAGGCTATATCCCATATTGGTCAAAATCACATTGCAATGTAAACAATGTTGAGCACTGTCTTTATGTCCTGTGTGTATGATGAACAGGTCAATCAAGACTTCCTGCTGCTGTTTGGTGCTGAAACAGCCACCAAGTTGCTTGAGAAGTGGGACATGTCATTCAAGCCAAAGGTTATTAAAGAAGCCAAACAGCTGACTCAGTCAACTGACCTGTGTCGTTTGATAAAAGCTGCTGAGAAACCAACAGAGAGTGATGTAAATGGTAGGCGTCGCACCATGCTTGTTTGATTTTAATAATATTTATTTTTACCTGTCATTTTGAAATTGTTTTATAAATTCAACCATACACAGACTGGGACAGTGACATGGCCTCTCTGCTGCTACTCCTTCAACTTTTGCCACCCACAGCTGGACGAAAGAGGAGAACCAAAATAAGTCCAACTGATGCAGCACACAAAATGGTGCACTTTCACAAGGTAAATATGTTGTCTCACTTTTTAAAATCCTACAAAACACTTTTTCAGTTTTTGCACTTTTTAGTTTTCCTCTCCATGAAGTATGTGTCTTAGTATTTTGTAATAAGTTAGCAAGGCACACAATGTGAAACTGAATGAATGGTTCATACTCAGCAAGTATAAGCTAGGCCTATATGTCAATATCTCATTTGTTTTTAGTCATGCTGCAGCATTGATGAACACTTGCAAGCAAGAGATGGTAAACAACCATACATCCTCGCTGTTGGTCGAACCCAGAACAGCATTGACACCTTCTACATCGCAGTGGACAAACAGCTCATCCCCTGCCAAGCCACCAGCTCACTCAGTGCTTTTGATGAACTTTTCAAATCCCACTACGTGTTCAACTTATCTTACGACGAGTCACTGGTTCATCTCTACAGTTTTGTGCAGACCACCATATTCAACATTGATGCCACCTCAACAGATGAGTCACCACGTGTTCGTGAGTTGCGTGCCAAAATGTTGAATGAGAACCATGTTTAAATGTTTTATCTGTCAAACTCTGCATAGCACCAGTCAGGCTTTGATAAGTCATTTGCGACTAGGTCACAGTTTTTATCCAAGCACCAAATTTAAGTTGGCTTGTTCACAAGATGGTTGCAGCCGTCAGTTCACTACATATTCTGGTTTAAAAAAACATTTAAATAGTGTTCATGATGAAGATTGTTGTCAAAGTGGTGATGCAGAACCCTCAGAGTCATTTCAAGCTGATTTTGACAGATTACAAGATACAGACATAGCAGTTGCAGGAACAAGTGTTACTCAGAGCCTAGAGGTTGGGTGTTCTGAAAACAATGGGTCAGGTCAAAGAATTAAAAAAAATTCTGAAGCAATTTGCACTAAAATTATTGGTAAACTCAATGGTAGTGGTTTGGCAAATAGTTTTGTGTCATCACTTGTTTGTGATTTGGAAGATTTTGCAGATGGACTGCACTGTGAGTTTAAACATAAAGTACTGAACGTTGTGCCAACAGAAAATCCTGTTAGATCTCCAGTGGAAAAATGTCTTGAGACTTTTGACAATCCAGTTGAGAAGTTCGACACTGAAGCTAAAAGAAAGTCATATTTCCGTGAAAAATGGGGAATTGTGGATCCAGTGGAAAAGACTTTAGGAATACGCTATGATACAAGGTTAAATAAAAAATCAGGCACTTATGACCAGGTACCAGTAAAAGACACTTTTGTGTACATTCCAATTTTGGAAACAATCAAATTTATATGTCGCAATTCTTATATTTGCGAGCTGCTTGCTAAACCATGTGTATCAAAAGAAGACAGATATGAAGACTTTTGTGATGGGAGTTACTATAAGTCTCATCCATTGTTTTCAAAACCACAGACTTCTTTGCAAATTCAGCTTTATTATGATGACTTTGAGACTGCTAATCCACTTGGTTCCAAACGTGGTGTTCACAAAGTTGGTGCAATCTATTTTGTCCTCAGAAATCTGCCTCCAAAGTTAAATTCTGCATTGATGAACATTCATTTGGTTGCATTGTTTCATGCAGAAGATGTGAAAAAATACGGCTTTGATCCTATTTTACAGCCTCTGATTGATGACATAAAGTTTTTGGAGAGCCATGGCATTGATTTACCCTTCTCATCTGAAAAGGTCCATGGCACTATATGTCAGATAACTGGGGACAACTTGGGGATGCACTCAATTTTGGGTTTTGTTGAGTCTTTCAGTGGACGTTACTTTTGTCGTTTGTGTTTAATTGCAAAACAGGATGCACAGAGTGTGTATACTGAGGATGATCCAAAGATCATCTTACGAGGGAAAGAACTTTTTGAAATGCACTGCAGTGAGTTGCAATCTGATCCTCAAAAGCTACATGTGTTTGGCTTAAGAAAGAATTCTACACTGAACACTCTTCAATTCTTTCATGTTTGCCAGAACTTTTCCTTGGACATTATGCATGATATTCTCGAAGGGGTAGCACAATATGAGATAAAGTTACTGTTGGAATATCTGTCAGACAATTTTCTGCCGAAACCTGCTCTTTTGTCACGGATCTATGCTTTTGACTATGGCTACTTGGAGAGCAAAAATCGTCCAACAAGGGTGAACTTAGACAGTAGTGGTAATAGTATAGGTCTTAACTCCATTCAGACTCTTTGTCTGATAAGAAACATTCCTTTAATTTTTGGTGATATTGTGCCAGAAGGAAATCAGAACTGGACTATGCTATTGCTATTGTTGCAAATAATTAACATCATATTCTCTCCATCTGTTACACATGGCATGACTGTGCTTCTAAAACATTTAACAATGGAACATCATGACTTGTTCAAATTGTTGTATCCAGGTAGGAACATGATTCCCAAACACCACTTTATGTTGCACTACCCAACTTGCATCAGAAAAATTGGGCCATTATTGCATGTATGGAGCATGAGAGGTGAGGCTAAACATAGGGTGTTCAAAGACACCCTTAAGAACTTTAAGAACATCACAGTGTCACTTGCCAAAAAACATCAAACATCCATAGCATACAAGTGGGAGACATGTCCTTTAAGCCATGTTGAGTATGGGCCCTTGAAATCATTTGATGTTGATAGTGAGGAAAATAGTGAAATGATCTCCCTAGGCTTGCCTGCTGTTGCAGAAGAGGCTTTCTCTGCTAATTGGGTTAACATTAATGGGACTGAGTACAGAACAGGATTGGTCATTTGTTGTGGTTCTGAACATGAGATGCCGGTGTTTTGCAGAATAAAAACAATAGTTTTGGTCAATAGTCACACCTACTTCATAGTTCAGAAGCTTGTGGTTGAAAATTTCAGTGAACATTGCCATGCTTATAAAGTGTTTGAAACGGATGAAAAAGATGTTGTTAAAGCAGACTGTATTGAAATATACAAGCCCTTTGATTTGCAAAGTGCTTATGGTGATGATGATGGTCTGTACATTGTGCCATTATTTTTGTTGTGAACGTATGCTGTATGGTGCTTGGAATTTAATATTTATTAAAATTCTTATGTGACCAATTTTATGTTTTCTCCTTTTATCCTGTAAAGGGACTTAACAAGGACTTTCACTGAATGTAACACAGTAGTCATACAGTAATTGCACTTTAATGCATTTTTGTATTCAGACAATTAATACAGACTAGTATTTAAAAGCTCATATATGTCACTTTAAAGTGCCAAAATAACACTGTAAAAGTTACAGAATAACACTCTAAGTGAAAACAGTCAACACAATCCAGTGTGAAAATAAACACTTAAAAGTGTCATAAATAACACCATAGTTGTTGTGTAGTAACACCCTCAGTGAAAAGAGTGAACCCAAGCCAGTGTAAAAGTGAACACTTATCAGTGTCCTAAAACAACACTATAAATGTTAGGTAGTTACACTCTGAGTGAAGACACTTCACACCATACAGAGTGAAATTTTAACACTATGGGTGTTATATTTTTAACACTACAATGGAGTTAAAATAATAACACTTTGCAAAGTGTTACTTTAACTCTAAACCAGTGAGAATTATATAAACACTGGAAAAGTGTTAACTTTAACACTATAGGAGTTGAATTAACACTGGAGATTTTGCTGTGTAGTGGCAACTTTTTTTGTTTAGACCTTGGTCCTCCACTGGCTTACAGATAATCACCAGTGTTGGGTAAGTTACTTTAAATTAGTAACTTAGTTACATTACTAGTTCAAAAGTAACTCAGTTACTTCAAGTTACTCGTTACTTTCAAAGTAACTAGTTACTAGGGAAAGTAACTTTGGTTTTACTCAGAATTCTCTTGTTAATGTGTTGCTTCCGTAACTGGATACCCAGCAAGATTGTCAGTCCTCTAGCTTGCTTACTTGCCACAAGTGCACTGTGCCACGTACCAATAGAAAGGAAAAAATAATGTGCATATTTCCACGAGAGAAATCCCACGCCTGGACCGTCGTTGACCGCCGCCATGATTCTAGCCTACTAGGGACGGGTGGAAACTCTAATAATTAACCTTATGAACAAAATAAAGTTCAACATCAACATCATAGCACCCCCCAGCTGTATAGAAACTCCGTCATGCTAGCTAGTACCCAGTACAAAAAAGTCAGCATAACTAAAATAAACTCCACCTTAACTTGGTTTATATCTGCCCCAGATAGACTGCAGGTCATAACTTCTTACCTGAAGGTCATTTCACCTGACACTATGACCGGCGGCCACCTCGGGTCTCTGCTCCTCTTGCCTCCTCTTTCCCTCAACCACCTGCTGGCCTCCACCACTTGCTAATGTTACTGAATCTGTTGAAGCTCCACGATAGCCACCGCAAGAAGTAACGAATAACGACCCTATCTAAAATCCCAGTAACGACTAACGCGTTCCTGATTTTGGCATAATAACTAGTTACCATGCTCGTTACCACAATAATAACGTAGTTACTGTAACGCGTTACTTAATAACATGTTAGTCCCTACTAGGGATGGGTGTTGATAAGATTTTCACCATTCCGATTCCATTTTCAATTCTGTTTAACGATTCGATTCTTTATCGATTCTCTAATCGATTCTTATTTTTTTAAAAAGGAGAACACTAAGGTCGATTAGCTTAGAACTTTGTTTTATATCTTCTCTTTGAACAAGATAGAAATTTAGGAGTAACATGGCCTTACAAACCCAACAGTGAGATCTTAAGAGATCCACAGCCTATGGCTCTTCCATGGGGTGTCACAGGGTCCCCAGGAAAAAAAATTGTAAATGTAAAATAATAAAATAAATATTCTTCTGTAGCAATAACAAAGTATAACAAATTATTCTGTAGCAATTACACAAGAATTCCCAGTAATGTTCCTGCCTACAATTAAACACATTCACTTACCGAAAATCGGGGGCATCTGCTGTGGCAAATGGGTGCAAGCCTTTTACCACAAACTTAGTCACTGCTCGGTGACATTCGTCTATCCTGGCCTGAAAGGAGACGCTACCGGTAGACTGCAGTGAGAACTGCCAGCATCTGAGCCACCACAGTAATGGCAGGTTTTGTAATAAGGCAGATCGTGCTAACATAATATGCACTGTTAGTTGATTATTTACCTGCCGCATTAACGGGAGAGGACGTGGAAACGTTACCGCTGCTGCTGGGTTGAGATTCACGAGTCCGGAGCGGAATTAAAAACACGACATTCATTTAAGGTCATCGCGTGTTTTGTGAGCAAATGCTTTTGCATATTCGTAGTGTTTCCTCCCTTAAATGAAATTCTACTTTACAAGTATTGCAAGTTGCCCTGTTGTCATCCGTTCTCGTAAAGTATGACCAAACTTTTGAGCGCTTGAGCCGCTTAGGCGCCATGTTTTCTGCCAGGTAAATGACGCTCCGCAACGTGGTGACGTCATTCGGGGCGACTGGAATCGATAAGGGAATCATTTGCAAAAATGGCAAACAATTCCAAGGAATTGAAACAGTTTGAACCGGTTCTCAACAAGAACCGGGTTTCGATACCCATCCCTAGTCCCTACACTGATAATCACAAAATGTCTAAATACCTCTGATGTACTGATTTGACAGAAAGCCCAATCAGCTGACTATAAGAAGGAGATTACTGCAGGAACTGGTTTCAATTCCTGTGACGTCTATGCCTTAGCTGCTGCCATCGATGATACATTGATAACTGAGAGCGAAGAGGTAAGCAACTCCTGATTTTTATCAGGTTAAGTAAAATTTCAAGTATTGTTTAACAGTTTCTTGTGTTTCTCCTTCAGGTTGCGGTGGCAGTGGAGTTAGAGGGGACCTACACCCGAGGCATGATGGTGGTGGACTACATCCAGAAGCTGAAGAAAGACCATAAGGCCATCATCATGAAGAAAGTTGACTTGGAAAAGTTAAAGAAAATGTTGACCAATGCACTCAAATAGAATGTTTCTATGCATGCTGAATGCGTGAGTTTGGTTCATAACAAGAAATAAAAACTGATTTTTTTCTCTTTGAAAAAGAGCACACCAAGTTGCTGGTGCCTAAAAGCTGCTGGGAATTGATTTTCCAGGTCGCTCACTATAACCCCACGGTGAATAATGGTCCAGTTTTCATGGCCAAGCATGTGGGCTTATGTGTCTGTGGTGTGAGCTGTTGAACCAGCCAGCCATTCCAAAAGTGCCTTTATGCCTATTGCTGTTAATGGAGGTCCCGTTTGAGTTCACTGACATGGACCTTATCGGGCCATTTTATCAGAGTGCACAAGGATTTCACTTTGTATTTGTTCTAGTCGATTATGCGGCATATTATGCGGATATCCAGAGGCAGTGCTGCTGCGCACCATTTCTGCAAAGAGTGCGGCGCAGGCACTTTTCAGGTCATCTCCCACATCGGCATCCTGAAAGATATACTGACTGACCGGAGAACTTTATTCATGTCCCACACACTGAAAGAGCTATACAAATTACTGGGCATTAATCTGTTCAGACCAGCATCTACCACCTTGAGATTGATGGATTGGTGGAGCGGCTGAATAAGACTTTAAAGTCCAGTCCTCCACTCATGAGGATGAACACAATTGGGATCTCTGGTTAGACCCGCTGTTGTTTGCAGTGTAGGAGGTGCCCCATGCCTCCACGGAATTTTCTCACTTTGAGTTGTTGTTCAACAGGAAGCCACGAGGCTTGTTGGACTTGAATAAAGAAAACTGGGAGGAAGGTCTGAGCCCACCTAATAATTAGATTCAATAGGTTCTGGGCCTGACAGCAAAGCTGCACATGTTGGGGAGGTAATCACGAGAGAATTTGCTCCAGGCCCAGGAATGACAGCAGCACAACAGAGGTGCTATTCATAGACAATTTTCACCGGAAGATGCTTGTATTGCTAACTTTTTTTCAGCGCAAAGTTACTTGCAAAGTGGCAAGAACCCTTCATGGTCACAGGGTGAGTGGGGGACGTAGACTATGAAGTGGTACGGTCGGACAGGGGAGGAGCCACCCAAATATATCACCTTAACCTTCTTAAAGCGTGGAAAGAAGCTAAAACCAATTCTCTGGTGAGTCTGGTTAAGGAGAGATGAGTGGGGGGTAGAGGCGCCAAATTCAACCATTCCCACCTACCTCCCCACCTGGGCGGCACATGTGCGGTCCTGGATTACCTTTGGCCAATGAAATCTGACGTGTTTTCAAAGTGTTTCTCTTATTTCTTTTAATCGCTCTATATCTAAATATCGACCTCATTAGTATTATAAGAAACTTCATATATAAAGTTTTTTATAAAAGGGCTTGGATATAATTTCACCATATATAAACATACTTGATCACCTTTTCACTCTTCATAATTTGTTCAGTTTGCTTCACATGATCTGATCTTCTTTCCTCTCCATCTTAGATTGAGGGCACAAAGAGACCACTCATCAGGGATTTAGCAGAGCTGATCAATAAGATGTGACTGGCCCAGCAGAACTCCATAATATCACTAAAAGAGGAGTGCCAGAAGCAGATGTTAGCTGCTGCTAACATTGTTGCTCTTAACTCCATAGACCTCCTGAATGCTGTGAATTAGGCTCGGGTCAGGGCTAGCGTCACCAAGCCCAAACCTGTCTCACAAGATGTAAAAGATTTTGGTCAAACTGTGCAATCCTCAAAAACACTGTTAAGCACCAGGAGCTACATCTCAGATTCTACAGGCCTCAGTTAGTATGTTGAATGTTAAACTTCATGACAGTATAATTAGAAAACAACCAAACAATTGTCTTTTATAGAAGGATTACGAGAAAAAAAAACTTTTCTCTAAAAAGAGCATGGCAGCATAGCTTACGTTTCTTCTTGAACAATGTGCTCTGCACAGATGGAACCAGATTGGAGACGTTTGGCCATTATGCACAGAGTCAAATAAAAAACAATCCAAACATATCAGCACAAATAACTCATGTCAACAGTCAAGAATGGTGATAGAGGGGTAATGACCTTCGCTTATTTTGCAGCCACAGGACCTGAGTATCTTACAGTCGGTGAGTTAAACATTATTCTAGAGTCAAGACACAAGTTTCTATAAAGTGAGAGTAATTGGCTTCCCAAATACTTGGCAAGCACAGATACATCAATTATGATCTTCAAGTTTTTTCTTCCTTCTCATGAGAGGCGGAATTACAATTTAAGGGCTCTACACCGCAGAGGTTATGAAGGAATTCCCACCTCCCACTGGGCAGAGTTAGCCAAAAGCTAATGCAGCCTCTCTCTAAGTAATTCTATCCACTCTTCAGATCACAGCATTCAGCTGCAGTGGCTCATATCAGTAAGCTGTAAACATCTGTCAGAATCCATTCACCAGGTGAGCATTATACATTTTATTGTTACTTCAGGTCAACTTAGAGTAACATTAGAATGCAATTCTGAACACTGAATAGTGCATACATTATAGCACTGAAAACTAGCCTAAAGGCAAAGCTGTAAAAGGGATCTAAAGTATATTCTCGTACCTTGGCCGTAAAACCCGTTGAAGGAGTCTTTCATTGGTTTTTCATGTTCATATTTTGGAATTACTATAAACATAAGGTTGTTCTACAAGTAAAAGCTTATGACAATGTGAAAAGAAAAACACAGGATGAAGAAGAAACTCATCATTGATGTGGACACTGGGGTGGATGACGCTATGGCCATCATGGTGGCCCTCGCCAACCCTGATGTGGAGATTTTGGGGATCACCTGCTGCCATGGCAATACACCCCTGGAGAACGTCCTCAAGAACACGCTGCGTGTCCTGAAAATCTGCAATAGGCTGGATGTAAGTTTTGAGCAGAGTGTGGGAGAGCCTTATACATGGATATGGTGACAGATCTGACTGCATGGTTGCATGCTGGATGACCTGCTATTAAATGCAACCTACAATACAGATTCCAGTGTATCGTGGCTGCTCAAAGCCTCTGCTGGCCCGCAAACAGCATGCGGGTGATTACCATGGGAAAGACGGGCTGGGGGATGTCCCGGATCCAGATGCTCTAGGCTTGGATCTGCTGTTAGATGGCTTTGTCAAACCTGTCTGGGGAAGTGGAATGGCTTTATTATCTAAATGCATCTATCAGACTCATATTCTGTAAATGTTTTGTGGCTTGGTTCAGTGACAACATTGTGTCAATAGAGGTGCCTCGACGTTTCCATTTTCTTAAAATGGTGTAATGGTGATGTGGCGTTCAAATTAATTGAACTCTAACACATGAAATCACATCACCTGACCAATAGTAAGCTGCCTTCATTGATGGTACATTTGCTTCCTCTTTACATATGCACACGAAAAATTCTATATAAACTTTCATCTTAGTAAAGCACAAATTTCTCCGACTGAAAAATTGTCTCAACACATTTTTATTTAAAAAAAGAAGATGCATATGTTATAATGTTATAATTATGTCATAAATAACAAGAGCACACCAGTTATCAACACAACTCTGTCTTCTGCCTTCAGGTGATCCTCGTAGCCACTGCCCCCCTCACTAACCTGGCTGTCACAGTGCAGTTGGACCCTTCCTTGCCAAAAAAGCTTAAGGCACTCTACATCATGGGGGGAAACACTGAATGTAGGCTTTTATTTACTCTGTTGTATCTTTTAAGTGATTTATGTGTTTATGTATCTATTTTAATAATAACAAGAACTGTAAAATGTTTGTGTGCAGCCAGAGGTAACACCTGCCCAATCTACATCTCCACCTGGGAGTTCACCTGCAGGAACAGCCTGTCATGGGTGAGGAGAGAAACAAACTGAACAGAACTTAAGCATACTTCCCGTATGCTTAAGTTCTGTTACAATCAACAATTATACCGTTTTAAAGGTTTGACACTGACAGAAATGACATTTAAAATAATATTTGAATGGATGCAATGACAGTATTTCTGACTGGGTAAGCAGAATGTTGCACAGGCAGACTGCATGGCTAGATGCTTGTTCTTATACAGCCATGGAAAATAGTGGCCCATGGTGGTGATGGGGTTATGGACAATGAACATGAGTGCATTTTATTGTTGGCATTTTGAATGCACAGAGATACCGTGTCGAGATCCTTGAGACCATTGTTGTGCCATTTATCCATGACCATAACCTCACGTTACAGCATGATAATGCATGGCCCCATATTGCAAGAATATGCACACAATTCCTTGGAAGCTGAAAACATCCCATACTTGCATGGCCAGCATACTCACCAGACATGTCACCCATTGAGCATGTTTGGGACGCTCGGCGTATATGACAGTGTGTTCCAGTTCCTCCCAATATTCAGCAACTTTGCACAAGTATTGAAGAGGAGTGGACCTACGTTCCACAGCACACAATCAACAACCTGATCAACTCTATGCCCATTGCACACCATTTACCTCACAAGGTGCAACACATCTCCATTAGATGTGTTGCACCTTGTGAGGCAAATGGTGGTCACACCAGATACTGACTGGTTTTGCGACATCTGCAGCATTGTGCTGTGTGATCAAACTGCATATTTCAGAGTGGCCTTTTATTGTGGGCAGTCTAAGGCAGCGGTCCCCAACCTTTTTTGCGCCACGGACCGGTTTATCAAATCAAATCAAATCACTTTTATTGTCACATCACATGTGCAGGTACAGTGGTACAGCACATGTGAGTGAAATTCTTGTGTGCGAGCTTCACAAGCAACAGAGTTGTGCAAAATACAATAATGTAAACAAGCAAAATACAAGAATGGCTACATCTGAAACTAATAAATATATGTACAATATATAATAGTGTATGCATTTCTGGATGTGTATACTAAATATTTTTCTACGTGTGTGTGTGTGTGTGTGTGTGTGTGTGTGTGTGTGTGTGTGTACACATATTTTACAAATTAAATAAACAATAAATAAAATATATAAAATAAAATATACAGAGTTGAGACATGTGCAAACAGTGGCGTTACTGTACAGTATGGAGTGCATAATGTTAAAGTTCCAGTAGTGAAGCTGAGGTGTCTATGACGTGTTCAGCAGTCTGATGGCCTGATGGAAAAAGCTGTCTCTCAGTCTGCTGGTACGGGACCGGATGCTGCAGAACCTCCTTCCTGATGGAAGCAGTCTGAACAGTTTATGGCTGGGGTGACTGGAGTCCTTGATGATCCTCCCCGCTTTCCTCAGGCACCGCTTCCTGTAGATGTCTTGGAGGGAGGGAAGCTCACCTCCAATTATCCGTTCAGAGCACCGCACTACTCGCTGGAGAGCTTTGCAGTTGTAGGCGGTGCTGTTGCCATACCAGGTGGTGATGCATCCAGTGAGGATGCTCTCAATGGCACAGTGATAGAAGGTCCTGAGGATGCGGGGGCTCATGCCGAATCTTTTCAGTCTCCTGAGAAAGAAGAGGCGCTGCTGCGCCTTCTTCACTGTTTTGTTTGTGTGTACTGACCACGTAAGATCCTCAGCCAGATGTACACCAAGGAACCGGAAGCTGCTCACTCTCCACAGCAGCGCCGTTGATGGTGATGGGGGTGTGTACTTCTCTGCACCTCCGGAAGTCCACTATCAACTCCTTTGTCTTTGCGACGTTGAGGGTGAGATGGTTGTCTTGACACCAGTGGGTCAGGGCGCTGACCTCCTCCCTGTAAGCTGTCTCATCACTGTTGGTGATAAGACCCACCACTGTAGTGTCGTCCGCAAACTTCACAATGATGTTGGAGTTGTCAGTGGCCGTGCAGTCGTAGGTGTAGAGTGAGTACAGGAGAGGGCTCAGTACACACCCCTGTGGAGCACCAGTGTTCAGTGTGACGGGGGATGAGGTGATGCTGCCCAGTCTGACCACTTGGCATCTGTCAGACAGGAAGCTAAGGATCCAGCTGCAGAGGGAACTGCTTAGTCCTAGATCCTGCAGTTTCCTGTCCAGCTTCGAGGGAACGATGGTATTGAATGCTGAGCTGTAATCTACAAACAGCATTCTCACATACGTGTCTCTCTTCTCCAGGTGTGACAGGGCAGTGTGTAGTGTCAGGGCTATGGCATCATCAGTGGACCTGTTGTGGCGGTATGTGAACTGTAGAGGGTCCAGTGAGTCGGGTAGTGCAGAGCGGATGAAGTCCCTGACCAGCTTCTCGAAGCATTTGCTTATGATGGGGGTCAGGGCTACAGGTCGCCAGTCGTTCAATGAGGAGATGGTGGAGGATTTGGGTACAGGGACGACGGTGGCCATTTTGAAGCAGGCTAGGACTACAGACAGAGAGAGGGAAAGGTTGAAGATGTGCGTGAACACTCCAGCCAGCTGAGCCGCGCATGACTTGAGGACGCGGCCGGGAATCCCGTCCGGACCAGTAGCTTTGCGTGCATTCACCTTCCTGAAGCACTTCCGCACATCCTCCTCAGACACAGTGTGCGCACTGACGTCATCCGCGGTGAGCACACTGTCCGGTCTCATGGTGTTCGCTGTGTCGAATCTAGCGTAGAATACGTTTAGATCCTCACACAGAGAGGCCGTGCCACATACATTATTTTCACGGACCGGCCTTTAAGGTGTCACGGATAAATACAACAAAATAAAACTAGTACCGGTACCGAAAAAAAGAAAATTTATTCATAACACACGTGAAAAGACCCAGGAAAACCGAGTTAACGATAAAAACGATAACACAATAACGCTGAAAACCGATAAAAACCCTGAAAACCATACATTTCACACCTGAGCCTCAACTCTCGCGGCCCGGTACCAAACGACTCAGGGACCGCTGGGTTGGGGACCGCTGGTCTAAGGCACACCTGTATGGGGCGCCATTTGTAAAGTGAAACATACTGAAATTAACGGCAACATTTTTCCACATTTAGCTCAAAACTTTGCAAAAACATGTTTGTTTTTTCGATTCATTTTTTTACAGCATGGGGTAAAATATTTGTTATTTTTCATATTTAAAACACAATTTTAAATGTTAAATCTAAATGTTAAACGTTAAATCTAAATGTTAAATGTTAAATCTAAATATTATATTTAAATCTAAATGTAAATGTTAAATCTAAATATTATATTTAAATCTAAATGTTAAATGTTAAATCTAAATATTAAATTGAAATCTAAATGTAAATGTTAAACCTAAATATTATATTTAAATCTAAATGTAAAATATTAAATCTAAATGTTAAATGTTAAACCTAAATGTTAAATGTTAAATCTAAATATTATATTTAAATCTAAATGTTAAATCTAAATGTTACAGGAAACTAAATATTTAGCTAACATGCAAATTAATTGTACGGATCAACGGAAATACCAAAATGAAAGCTTTACGAAAACCTGCAAGGGCTGGTAGGCAAGAAGTGAAGCCGCTCATGGCGGTGAGAAGTGACCATCCGGGGAGAGCAGACACAATCTGACTACTACCAGCACAATTTTGCACCGGAGGTTTTCGTAAAGCTTTCATTTTGGCATTTCCGTTGATCCGTACAATTAATTTGCATGTTAGCTAAATATTTAGTTTCCTGTAACATTTAGATTTAACATTTAACATTTAGATTTAGATTTAAATATATTATTTAGATTTAACATTTAGATTTAACATTTAGATTTAGATTTAAATATATTATTTATAAATTGTGGTTAAATTTGAAAAGTTACAAACATTTTACTAAATATTGTAAAAAATGACTTGAAAAAACATGTTTTTGTAAGGTTTTGAGCTAGATGTGGAAAAATGTTGCCATTAATTTCAGCATGTTTCACTTTACAAACGGCACCCCATACACCTGTGCCATATTCATGCTGTCTAATCAGCACCTTGACAAGCCACACCTGTGAGGTGGCATGGATGTTCATGGCAAACAAGAAGTTCTCACTAACACAGATTAAGACAGATTTGTGAACAATATTTGATGGGTCCTTTGTGTATGTAGAAAATGTTTCAGCTCATGAAAAATGGGAGCAAAAACAAAAGTGTTGCATTTATATTTTTGTTCAGTGTAGTATAACTACGCATCATGGTGTGAGATTAATTTTCCGTAGAGGCTGAATAAACTCAGTAAGCCAAACTCAACACTACTCTCTATTAATTTTCTCTCTTTATAAAATACCAGAGGCAAGATTAGATGTTATAATTAGGTGATGAAAATGTGAAACAGACATAGCGGTAAAATATTAGCATTGTAACTATTTACTTAACATTTGCGAAAACTATGTTTTGTAAAATTTCAATACCTGTAAGGTTGTGTTTTTTTTAAGTGCTATTACCTTTTCGCATGTAGTTTAATTCATCTGCAGTTTTTCAGTTTTTTCATGAGAGATTACCTAGTCAATCCAGCTCAGGTAAATGGACTGGGGGTTTTTTCTACTGTACTTGAGCACTCGTAGCAATTTATACAACATGGCTCATTCACCTATTCACACACAAAAACAGTAAAGTGGAAAAATGTTGACTGGTCCTGATGTTTGCAGTGATATTCAGATAGTAGGGTCAGATTTAGGTGCAAACGACATGAAAGTGTGGATCAACTACGAATATGGACTAAAACAGGGGTGTCAAACTCAAATACACAGTGGGCCAAAATTCAAAACTGGAACAAAGTCGCGGGCTAACGTTAATATTTATTGGAAAAAAAATCTTCCTCCAGATTTAAGAATGAATCTTTTCTTATGGAAACAAATAAGTTTTTCTGGAAAACTGAATATGGAACAAGCAAAGCTTAATACTAAACAATATATATATTAGCTGTATAATACCAGTAGGCCAGCTCTAATAGTAATTTGGTATGGCCCGCGGGCCAGAGTTTGACACCTATGGACTAAAATGTATCATACTGTTGTTGGTATAATGGTGTGAAACAATTTCAACACTTTGGGCTCCTTGATACCAACTGAGCTTCATTTGAATGCTGCAACCTACCAGGGTACTGTTGCTGACCACATCCATCCCTTCAGCACTACAGAATCAGAATCAGAATACTTTATTAATCCCGAAGGAAATTAGGGAGTGTACAGTGTACTCATTTTCTGATTGCTACTTCTAACAGGATGACAAATAATGTTTGGGGTTTTTTTTTATCTTTTGTGTGAAACGTTGCTTAAAGAATTTAAAGCACACGACTTTAGAACGACTCTTTTATTTTGAAAAAGAAATATTTTTAAGTCACTTGAAGCTCTGGCTGAAACACAGTCACCTCCAGTTCCATGTATTTTTCTTGAACTCCTTTTTATAAATTAGAGTGGTTTATTATGCATGCAATACCGCATTAGCCGCTTAGATTTTCTTCTTCCACAGAAAAAAAAAACAGAGAGAAACACAAAAATCCGCTAAAAGTCCAGATGAAGCTGCTTGGAAAAGGGTGTTTGGAGAAGCCACAGCATGAAGCGATGTACACAGTTTGCGGTTGCATAGTACAGTACATGAAGTTCCTCATTTTAAAACAGCATGCCGTCTTGTATTGCACATTACTGAAACTTTGTATACTGGACCTTGCTGTTGTCCCACACGGGTTGACTTCGTCTTATTTCAGCACATGTATACAGCAAATCGCATCTCAAAGACATTATGTACATTTATCTCTTATAAAAATAATTGACAGCAAATATTCATGTATTATTTTTCTACTGGAATAAATGTTTATTCTTTTACTTTCTCGCTCTTTTTTGTGTTTTATATTATACCAAAGAAAATCTTCTCTACACGTCCTGTGTTTTGTGGTCACCTGGAGATTTAGTCAGAGAAAAAAAAATCAATCAAAGATGAATTTTGCTTGCAGAGAAACTTTTGCTGACACATAAAGTCAGAAGGAACAAATAAAAGCAGGTCTGGAGGTCTGTGAGTGAAAGTGGCATTATTTCATTCTTACATTTCTCTTCATAAAGAGAGCAATGGTGGGACGCTGGTCAGGAAATCCCTTCTGATTGTCTCAAGCAGCCCAGCTCAGCATTGGTTGGTTTGATTTTGAATGGTAAATGTCTCGCTATTCAATCAACCAATGGATTTTATGCTATGGAGCACAATGAGACAGATAAGCTGCTTGTAAACAGTAGTTTTATGCACTCTTTTCCCATTTAGATAACATGGAAATAACCAGGAAACCAAGGCAAACAAACAATCTGTGCCTTTATCCCAGATTCACATTGTAGGAACAGCTGCTCAATAACCACTGTAGTTTTTGCTTACTCATTTGTGCTATTCAATTTGTTTCATAAATTATTTATTTCTGCACTTTTATCCAGATCTATGCAAAGTGATCCACTGCACCTTCTTTTACATTTAAATCAATATATAAGAGCTGCTTAAAATCAGGGAAAGTCAAATTATGTCACGTCAGCCTCCTTTTCTAAAAAAAAAAAACCCAAATGATCTAATCAAGCCTCCCAACAGCTCAAAACTGTTTCAGGCTGTAGAACTGTTGGGGACTGTTAAATATCGGTCGTGGTTCATGTCTAGATTTTGAATATTCAAATAAAGAATAAAGATGCTACAGTTTGAAGAAGTTCCTCCTGACCGGCTGAAGTGCATATCATCAAGATTTAGTAAAGCTAATGTCCTATGTTGGACAACTCTGCACCTCACAAGCAACCAAAGATTTTCAGTGCTAATTTTCTTTTACAGCTTCAACACAGACTTTATTAGGCCTGCTCATGCTGCCACCTAGTGGCTGCAGCATGCTTATCCTTATTTGTGCTGTAGCTACATCACCATCTGATGTCATTTATAAGAACACCATACCAGAATCAAATTTGAAAAATCTTGTGAACAAATTGTACTTATTCGTAATTGAACATGGTTAACTAACAAAAATATAATAAAAATCAGCCTAAAAACAGCTCCCACTTCCTATTAAACGTTTATGAGAACACTCTGTATAGATCTCGGACAAAACAATAATAGTAATTTGCTATTTATAAGGCACCAATCTAATTTGGTGCTGCAGCAGTCAGTACTGTACATCGTTTTTGTCATAAGGGAACTAACATTTAGAATAGATGTATTTGTTTAACATGCCAAAGAAAACTCTTTTGACACACATTCTAATTCTTACTGTACATATGGTAATTTCCCTAAAAATCACATTTCTCCAGGTGTGCCAAGCTCAGATTTTGCCATGATTGGGACCAAACTAAGCTTATTTAAAAAATAAATAGATTTTTAAAGCAAACTAGTTAAAAGTAACTGTACTGTGTTATTACAGTAGATTGTTATTACTCAGTTTTTCAGTGTTATTGATTGATTGATTGATTTTCTTGGGGGAATAAATACTTTATATTTAATGCTTTAATTCATTTCTCAGTAAACATGGTTTAAATTTAGTATTTAATTACATGGCACGTTTGGTCCTCCATACAGTGAAAGAAAACATTTGAATCCTTGTGATGTAGCCGTGTCACTCACTTCCTCTATGTATCATATCACATACAGGAAGTTGTGAGGTACACTGCAAAAACAGGCATTTAGGTTGTTCTTTGTGTTTTTGGTCCTGGAGAAATATGGAAGCCAAAAAACTGTCAAATTTACAATAGTTTTTATCGAAAGAAGCACAAATTTCCAAGATAATAAAGAATGTTCCAGCAGTTTTTCTAGTCAACATGACGACTTACTCATCTTATTATCTTCTGATAACACGCAACGTGATTCCTTACTTTATCCTCATGACTTTCTCTTATTTGCATAAACTATAATAGGACACTTGAATGTTACCTAATATACCTTTTAAAGTACTTTGTTTTAATAGAAAACCTTAAAGTTGGTCCAATGGTACCATTTATTATATCGAAATAGTAAGATGATTAAGTCAGAATCACAAGATAATACTATCTCTTAAAAGAATGGGATATGTACAGCAAATTCTGTTAACAAAACTTAAGATCATCATTAGCAAACACAGCAGCTCTCATGCTCCATACAAAGCACCATGTGGGCAAACTGCCCTTTTTTTGTGAGGGTTCAGCCTGTGTCAGTTGTTTCAGTGCACTTTCTAATATATAACATATTTCTGGTCTAACAGAAACTTATCAGTGAGATGGCTTCACTTTTATACCATGCAGGCCACTTTAACATTTTCTAAATTATCAAAATATTTGCTTGTGTCGTTTCAGTGTACTGAATGAGCGATTACCCTCAAGGATCCAGAGATATCATTCGTCTGCAGTTTGGGACATTTTCTTTTCTTTTTTTTCTATTTTTGGAGAAACGTGCCTCATACTTGTACAAACACCAACTTGATTACAGTGGGCTTTTTTTTTTTTTTTACCTTTGGAGGGAACATGCTCTGCAGTCAGGAAAACATGCCAGCTACACAGGGAACGAACATGGTGCAACCAATCCTGCCGTGTAACATTTATATCATTTCAACCCCTTAAAGCCAACAAAAGGAACTTTGACAGAGTTTAACCAGTGACTTGACTTAATGCTAACCGACATCCATATGTGTGTTTTACCTCTACGTAACTGTGATTTTACTGCTAACAAATGCAAAATAATTTGTAGCTTCAGCAGCAGATGGAACATCAAACAAGCAAACAAACAGAAGAAAAACAAGACGCTGGCAGGGGCAAAAATGTCAAGAAAGAACATCCCAGCCAGCTAAAGAGGCTCCTCCTGCATTGGTTTTAATGCCAGTCCATATTTCAACAGTATCAACTGCATCTCAAGTAGAATTTTGCTATTGTAATCCACTACAATATCACACAGTCTCGGCTATTGCCTTGTCTAACTCTCTAAGTGCTAGCTGTTTAGAACAGCAGCAGTATTGCCTTCCTCTACAGTGTAACAGAGGTCTGATCCCCAGCACCATCAGAGTCTGTTCTGCTTATGACGGTCAGGGTCTTCACCCAAATAAAATCCTGAAGCTATGCTACACAAAAGCTGGCCTTGCTCAAAGTGACTTTCAAATAGCAAAATAGTTTGGGAATGTGAAGCACCAGTTTTCAAAACTAGCAGCCAGATATCATCTGCATAACCAACCCACAAACCCACCACCGAGCGCCTATCCACAACGAGGTGAAAATTGGACCTCCATATCTACACCTCATCATGGGAGAATCCAGAGTAAAATATCAGTGAAGTGGATGCGGAGCTTGATCAACTACAAGCATGCAATAAGCTAAATGAAGAGAGGATTTATACATGGCCCAGGATAGGGGGCAGCAGCCTTTCAGCAGTTTGTGTGCAGAGGGCTTCCATCTGACCTGGTGTGACGCTTCAGGCACTCAGAAGCCCATACAGTACATCATCACCATCTGACTACTATCCATAATTAGACTGCTGACACCGGCAACAAGCACTGTGTTGCACATCTGCTGAGCATTATGTTAGTAAAATCCCAAAAAGGTCCCAGAAACTTAAAGAAATTTTACAAGTTTTGTTAATGTTGGCCTGAACCTCCTCACTACTCACACTGTTGACTGATGGGGGTTTGCCCTGACAGCTTGATTAAAACGAAAATACCTGAATGTGATTCTTTTTTACTTTGAAAGAGGAAAAATAGCCAAGTAGATCAAAAAGAAAGGGGGGGGGAAAAAAGGTACAATTTGGGACCATCTTGGCTCTATTGCAGCGTTTATTTTGGGTGGAATTTTGGGCCGCGTGGGCCACTGTGGCAAGAGGAGTGTTTTCAGAGCCGGTGCCGGGAGTCATGGCTATAGCTGCCCGGTGAACTGCGATTGCGATGTGGCTTGTATGCATCCTGATAGGGATCCTGGTAGTCCTGGTAGGCGTCCTGCTGCTCTCGGCTATGCTGGGAGCCAGAGGACATGCGGTTGCGTCCCTTATGTGCCCGCTCGTTGTGGTAGTTTTCATCTGATGTCATCAGGTTGCGACGTTCATTTGGGGTCGAGTGGTCTCCTGTGTGGTTACTCTGTCGCATTCTTTGGCTCTGCTAATCACACGAACATACCAAGGACATAGATAAGGCTCAGGAGGGAATGGAAGAGACCTAATAACACAGTATCCACACAAATGCACACACGTGTTTGCTTTCAATTTCTAATGGGGAGTTATCAGTGGGTGTAGATTTCACTGCCTGCAGCAAATAGGATTATGACTTGCTTAGCATGGACATCGTGAAAATCTGTTCAAAAAGAGGAGGAGCCAGAGATAGAATTTAGGTCGAATCAAACATGCACTGTCGGATTTGCGCAGTTAGGCAAACAGATGACAGTAATAACATGCAAACACATGGCAAAGCAAAAATGTTTGACCAAATGTATTAATGTAACGACACACTTGTGTAGGTTTAACTTTCTCTGATATGTGGGACTGTGCTGAGTTGCTGATGACGCAGGGAGAAGAAGAAAGATCACAGCGACAATGACAGTAAGTATAATGTAAAAATACTTTTGCAAGTTTTGATAAACATGCTTATCCTTGTCCCTTACTGTCCACACTGAGTCAACATACATGGATTAAATGTGTACATGACTTTTGCATTGACGCAGAGTCGTCTGTATTTTTTTTTGAGCGTGACAGAAATTTAGGCTCTGGCACCACTGAAAATATTTAACATTTCATGGTTCTTCACTGAAGACACACGAAGAACAGCTCACTCCATATCAGCAAGGTTATCAGAGGGAAGCATCAATGGTTTCTTTGTTGACACATTAAATCAGGGATCTTTCTTTAAGCTGATAATAAAACAGCTGGATTACGCAGGATGCTACAGTGCCAACACTCTGGTGTAGATTTAATGGACAAACTGTTATTTCCCAGAGAACAAAATGCCACAACTCCAACTGTTGTGACTAGACAACAATTTATTTCAAAAAACAAATGCTACAAATTTGGAAGGTATAACTCTTTTGAAATAACATGAATGAAGAGGAGAATGAATAAAAATGATTTGCAATAGGCTGGGTTTACACTTTTTACTTTTATTATCTGAACCACACCCATCAAGGTCAAAGAAAATCATTTTGGTACAGGTGGATGTGTACCTGCAGTCCAGAGATGCTGGTGGGGTAGGGTGTGAGTGTGGTGGGGCCCAGGTTGCGTCCCAGCAGGGGGTTCAGGGGCGTCGCCATCGAGGTGTGGGTCGCTTTCCAGTATGCCTCGAGATACTCGGCGAGATGCTCACAGGCGTCCTCCAGCTGGTTTTCATCCAGGATGATGTCAAACATTTCCTGTTAGCAGCAGAGGACACGTGAAATACATTATGTCCACTCTTACACTGTATGTGAGGCTCAGCTATGAATGTACATTAGCACAAGGACTAATGATAATAAACATCATATCAACGGCTTCAATAAATACAAGTGCTTCCAGTTTTTGCTCTCCAAGACATAAAAATCTCCCTGACTCTCGTTTGACCTTAAGATGCATTTGTTTGGGAGTGCAGAAACAAAGTTTATGGGCATCTTTTTAAATACAGAAACTGTAAAAGTATGAGAACAACGGGCCACACAAGCCAGCACAGGAGGAGAAAGTTGGCTTACCGGTGGACACTGGGCTAGTTTGTCTGCTGCCACGAGCTGGACGTTCAGGTGTTTGCTCTGGGACTTCCCTCTGGACTTGACTAGCCTCTGCAGAACCTGGATGAAAGAGCAGAAACGCACACAAAGAAACCAAAAGTATCTCAGTTTTGGGTGAACTGTCTGCTCATATCATCTGCACCTTCTTCTGAGAATTTGGGATTTTTAATAATGTTTACATCTACAAATAAATATTATATCCAATGGGGTTAAACTGCCTCAAAATATTTATTTATGATCACCATTAAGCCAGAACGTTTATGACCAAAATGTGATGAAAACAAGTAACAATTATTGGTTGAAATAAATAAACAGTCCAAACATGTTGGAGGACTCATGACCTCAGTAATGCAGTGATGCTATACGCCTAATATTGCTGCTTCTTCCTGGTTTGTCTGTACACTGGTCAGTTTTACTGGTCAACAGTAGAAAAGCATGCTAGGAAGATGTCTTGTAAAACACGTGCAAACAGTAAACAGCAGATTCTCAGTCTGATTAAACTTAATCCTAAAGACAGACAGTTGATCAAAGTGGTTACTGTTGTAGTCCCAGTGCTGAGGGATGAGGTGAAGAAGACATACTCTCCCATGCAAAAGTGCCAAAGTGCAGATTTATATCCCCCCAACACACACACGTGTGTTCATCAGAGGCTTTAAAAGTACAGGACTTCATGCTAGTTTTGAGGTAACACTGTGCTTGTGATGAGCTGTAACACCCGTGGATAAACAACATGAGTCTAACAGAGAGACCATTACCTTTGTTCTCGATGTTTGTCTCCAACTGAATGACTCTGTTGGACAGTCACTGTGAAGATCACATATGCTTAATTTCCTGTTTTATCCAGCTTTGACTTGATAACCTTGTAACCCATGGCCTGATTGATAATAAACCCATCAGAGAGAGTAAAAATGTTTCTTAGTGCGACAAAAATCTCCCTCTTTGAAGGTCTGCCTATGATCCGAGTACCTTTGGTGAGGAGACTTTAACATGGACGATGATGGGGGCCAGGGAGGTCTTGAGAAGCTGGGCAGGGTGGTTGATGGTGTCGGCATCCAGAACCACCAGCTGCAGGGAGCGGGCCAACTCGAAGATCCTTTCAATCTCACTTTGCACCTCAGCTAAGGGGACAAAGACAGACATTAGACATTTGCATGATTCTCACTACTTACAATTAAACTTCACAGTTTCAGACTATAGCTCAGTCAACATATACGTGAAGCTCACCTAAACTGGAGCGAGTGTTGGATCTTTCTATGATGGCCCTCTTACTGGGGTTGTTAAGAACAGACCTTTTGGCCAGCGATATATCTGCTGTGACTCGTGTGATAGTTATCCTGTAATAAAGAAGACATAATTTTTTTAACCAGGGCACTGACTCGATTTTGAAGACTGCACAGAGAAGAAAAAGGACCAATAAGAATTACTCTCCATATTTTTTTCTTCTTGCAAGTAACTTTATATTTTACTTACCATTTATTGGGAGTGAATAAAGACTATGTTAGAATTAAAATAGTTCTATAGTTCTTCCTAAGAAGTGTGCATTTAATTTGTCTTTACCTGCCATCAAATCTGTGCTTGAGGAAGTCAAATAGTGCTTTCTGCATCATGTCTGTTACCTGCGAAGCAAAAATGAAAAATTGGTCAGGGACTTAATCTCGGAATATGGCTTTGTGTGCTTTGTGATCCTCAGTATGAATAAGCCACCATCCATCAGGCAAATTCAGGACAACAAGACAGATGGCACTTTACTGCTGCTAAAAAAACATAATGATGTCGGATGCCCCATCTGAGCGAGCAATATGGAAATGACATCATCAGCTTAGATAGTTACCATGTGACCAAATGCAGCATAAATCAATGAAATGTACTGTTGTTTATGTATAAAGTTTTTTCTTTTCATTTACCTATGATATTTGTTGTTATAATTGGTATTTTAAAACAGGAAACATGGTAAAAGGCATGCACCCTGCACCACTGTAATAACTGAACATAATTTGTCTGTACAAATATACTTTAGAACATAAAACCATTGTTGAATAACAACCTTTCCACAAGTCAGCATTCAGACACTCCTAGCTTTTAGGTTTTACTTTGAAAGGTTTTGATTGGCTCTCACAGCTCACAGTTGAGAACAGTCTAGACTTCCCAGCACTAAACGGACACAGCTAGCTACAAGCTGGTGATCATTGAGGAGTATTCGCAGTCCCATACCTGGCACTGCATGTACCTCAAAGCAGTTCTAGTATTCTGCTTTTCTACAAGCCACGATTATCAGCAGTATTGGAAGCAACAAGAAAAAATCTGCCAATTACTCAACATATTCTTATCTGAACTCTTCGTCTCCTTGCTAGTCTGGCTGCAATCTGGATGTTACGTGGGCGATGACACGTTCATAATTAACAGTGCCAACAGAAGGCTATTTTGGGGAACTCAGTGAAAAATGTACAGGAGTCATCTCATTTCTTGTCCTATTTGTAATTAAATTGAGATTATTCATGTTTGTTTGTTTTTAATGTGAGAACGTCCGATTGTTCATTCGGCTGTAGAGGCAGGCAGCTTACCTCGTAGCCCTTGAGTGAGGGTCCCACCAGAACTACAGGCCTCATGGAGGGAACCACATCATACGGGGGGATGTGCTCCGTCTGTTAACACAAAGAAGCAGCGGTACACTCAGGCTGACAAAAATAAAACCACAAGAGACAACAGACTGACGAAAAAGCAAAGCAGACAGCTGCGATAAACCTTTTTCATAGCAGACGCCGTGGCTCCGCCACAGCAGGAGAAGCACAGGTGTGATAATGATGGCTGCATTAAGGGCAGGACCTGCTTTTGCTGATGCTGGTTCACTATCATGAGTCACTGCAACACTAAATAAAGCTAAGCAGTCATTATTATACCTATGCTTTCATTACAGTGACGAGGCAAAACGTCTGCCTAGAAACGGGTTTCTGGACTGCAGAGTCAGCTCAACACACAACCACACGTAGTAAATGGGAAGCTGGTTTACTGCCATGTCAGGGCATGTAGCAAATGGTAAGTTAATTTGTCACAATTGAAGCAAAAAGAAAAAAAATAAGAATATTAAGAATACTTTTAGATTGTCCCAACTTTACAAAAAAAATCTAACACATTATCTCAAATAAACGTTAATTTAACATGTTAGCTTACAAAATGTGGTTAATGCACCGGTGTTTATCATTTGCTACATAAACGACCACTGTACACAGATTTTGCCCAAACACTCACAATACTACAGTTGAACCCAATTTCACAATAAAGGTACCACCACGACACAGTACAACTCAAAACAGCAAACACTTGGTATCATTTAGTTATGTAAGCCAACACATTTCATGTGTAGATAGTTCACACAGTTAAAAGCCGCATTTTATTAAACAAAAACTGTGTATTACAAGGTAATAACAATATCAGATCGGGGTATATTTTGTGGTGAATAAAAACATTGAAGTTTAGGACAAAGTAAATATTAATAATACTTTTGGTGACATGGCATAGTCTTTTAACATCACTGCTTAACTTTCTCTGGAATCAAACCAAGGTCTTTCAACTGCACAACTTAAAATTATGTAAATGGCTGAGACTGATTCACATTAAGCATTCAGGGGTGGTTGAATTTCCAAATAGCATATGCACTTGCCTACAAAATTCAGATATTAATTCAATTTATAATGATCTATTGCACTGTCTCTCTCTAAGTATATCAGCTGACAGTAAACAATGTTCATAATGAGAAATGTTTCAGGTAAGTTTTTTTGGATCCCAACTTTTGTATAATTCACAAGATTAGATTAGATTAGATTAGATTAGATTAGATTAGATTCAATTAGATTAGATTCAATTAGATTAGATTAGATTACTTGGTTTTGAACTCCTTGGCCTTTGGTTTGATTGGGTTTTTTGGCACTCAGTCAACATATTTCTGCAAAAATGGCCTGATGCATAAATTCTCATGCTTGTTATATATGTACTGATCTATGTCATATTCCCTTACAAACTGAAAAATGTGAATATAATAAACTTAGACATAAGATGTTACTGGCTTTTTTTTTGGGGGGGGGGGGGTTAGTATAGCCAGGTCAACCATTTTCCCCCATTTTCCTCTCCTTTATGCAACAGTAAGACTAGGTAACCACATGTGGCTTCATATTTAACCCCTGGAGGGTCCTAGAAAAATGCATACACTATCGGACCTAGAGCCACAAATCGACCACGCCCAAAAAAGTGCTATAAAAAATTTATATATTAATCCACACAGCAGAGACAGTTTTTTTTATTGTAAAGTACCTATCATAATGTATTATGTTGCGCAGTGATGGCATTATGGCGTCACAGGAATCATTATAACTTGTTGTTGGATATTTCAGTAGATCTGAAGTATTGTACGCTGTTACTGTAACTTCCTCTAAATGCTACCCGTTCCTGTCACAACAACAAGAATTGAGTGAATAGTATATGAGTGTGTTTTACCGTCACCAACTTACCACTTTCTGTTTCTGCTTTCCTGTAGGAGGAAAGAGAAGACAGCGACAGTGATGTCAGTAGCTGCTGCCACAGGAGGAGTCACCAGAATATTTCAGAAACACTCCAACATGCTTCACATATGCAACTTTCCATTATAAGCCATAACAAATGAAACCTACCAAGGATAACTATAATATGAAAAGTAGAAAAAAAAAGCAGTTCTATTGTCCTAAGGTTATATTCACAAAGTCACATGAGTGCAGTTCAGAGGGGGGGTCATAGTCTTGTCGTTGGGTTCACACTGTGGTAAGCCCCAGTCTCAGAGCGCCTGCAGTCCTCAACTGGAGGAAGAGGAGGATCATGGGAAAATGTACCAACAACTCTGAACTTATGCTCTACGCAGAGACATGGGAAGGTTTTAGAGTCTTATTTTCTCTATGTTGTTGTGGCCGAGAAGCTTGGCTCTAAGCTGGCAGCTGGCTATTAAAAGCCCTCTCCCCCTGTCCGATGTTCTCACCTGCTGAGGATATGAGTGGTCGGATAGAGGCAGAAACCTCATCCTCCACACTGGAAGAAGAGTTCCCTCCAGACTTACTGGAAAAGACAATGGGAAAAAGAAAGACAGAAAAAAACCCACAGTATTAATTCAGAAAAGGACTGAAACCTAAAAAAAAAAAAAAAAAATCTATAGTATGCTAAGACTGAAATAAAAACTAAAACTAATAATAATGAACATTTAATTAATTTAATATTGGTCAGCTAAACCACCTTAAACATCAGAACACCGTAACACAAGTCTCTGCAGTTTCCCATATTTTTTAATTTTTCTAATTGTTTCTACTGTAAGTATTTTAATTTTCTCTTTGTGTTCCTTCCTGTGTCTTCCTGATTGTCTGTTTGGCTTTACTCTTTGTGTTTAGCATAGTTAATTCCAGTTTTATTTTGAAATTTATGTGACTGCGTTTATACTTCCTGCTTTTGTTCTTTTCCTGCCCTTATTACTCTCTGATTGAGTTCATCTCTTGTTGCCCTTCTCCCTGGTGTGCATTTAGTTCGCATATCTTTTTACCTACTTCTCCTGAGTCTCCTCTCGTGTCTGCTTGTTGCCCAAGTTGGAATTTCCCCCTTCTGTCATCACTTAAGTCCACTGCTGAATTTTTACCCATAAAACTTCACATCTTCCTCAAATATTTACATCATCTTAAGTATGGCAAAACTAATCACAGCATTAACAATTATTAATTCAAGAATTTTTTCAAGTTACTTTCTTTCTTTTTTTAAATATACAGTGAATAATTTGAACAGAAACTGAGTGAAAGTTGCATCTTCTTTTAGAACTAAAATAATTTTCATGAAACTTGGGAATTCACCTTAGATGGCTTTTTGTTACAGATGTCCATTTTTAAAAGAGTATGAGGCCCATTGTTATTCAGCTATTATACACTCAGCAGACACTTTATTAGGTACACCTTTTCAAAGACTCTTTATTGTGTGTGGTTTTAAATGTGACTGTTCATGTTCAAAGGGCCAGTAAGCATCTTCTTTCTTGGTGAAAATGCCAGAGGTCAGGGGAGAATGGCTAGACTGCTCAGAAATGATAAGGAACAACAGTAACTTAAACAACCACTCATTACAACCAAGGTCTGCAGAAGAGCATCTCTGAATGGACAACATGGCAAAATTTGAAGCAGGAGGACTATAGCACCCAAAGACCATACCAGACACTACTCCTGTCAGGTAAGAATAGGAAACTACGATTCATCAAAATTGGACAATAGAAGATTTGAAAAATGTTGCCTGCTCTGATGATTTCTGGTTTGGCATTTGGTTAGAACTTGGCGTTGTGGTTGTGTAATGGATTGGGGGATATTTTCCTGGCACAGTGTGTTTCCTTTTGTACCAAGTGATCATTATGTAAATGCCCCAGCCTGCCTAAGTATTGCTACTGACGAATTTGCGTGTCATCCTTGCGCAGGGGCCATGCTAATCTTCTCTGTATCGTATCCAATTTAGCGTACGCGCTTGCCGAAGCAAGCAATCTCTAACATAGTGGTCCTAATTTTCAGTTACACAGAGTAGTCCTGTTTAACGGGGGTTCGAATGTCTCTCCCTGTCTGTGAGGTTCGATGACAAAAAGCCACAGAAGCCACGCTGTTAAGTGAAGCTTCAGCATTCCAGTCGAGTAGGATTAGTATTAAACTCAGCAGCAAGGCTCGGGGAACTGCCTGTGAGTTATTGTACAAACTCTGGATGACAGAACATTCAAGACACATTATACACACACACAAGGAAACTCGAAGGCTGATAGGTGTGCTAATTACAGCTATTGAAACCGCTGGACTGGTACAGTCGACACGAGTGGAGAGGACGGAGTAAATGGGCATGAGTCACGAAAGAGTCAAAGGAAACTTTAAGGAGTAAATAAAAAAATAAAAAATAAAAAAAAACACACAGTGAGACACCAACACAGTCAAACAGATGACAAGGCTTTTATGGAGAAGTTGCATGCTTTTATATAGGATGAATTTATTTTAACTTCTGTATTGGTTAAACAGCAGTCTCAGGGGCTGTGTCAAGAGTATTGCATCAAAATATTCAAAGGTGTGAAGCTGATAAAGGAATCAATTCAGGTTGTTAATATAAACTGGCATTTTGGATCGCAATCAATCGCCATTTCCATCGCTAAGACAAGTCAAAATTCCCACGGCACCCCTTCCCTTCCTACTCCCCCAACTAATTACAGGATTTTCTTGAGCAATTTGATTATCTCATTAGCTGAACAAAAGTTATGTTGATAAAATTGAAAACATGTCCACAGTAGTTCCATATAAAAGTTGAATTGCTTAAATGTCTTGTTGTGTCCCATTAACACAATCCTAAACACAAAGATAGCAAGTTCACTGTCAAGCAAAGAAAAACAACGAAACCTCACACAGGAAAGGTTAATTAAATTATTACCAAAATGTACTGTACTGTAAAACTCTCAGCTTAATTTGTCTTTTTTGTGTGTTTGTTTGGGCAATTCTACCTGTTTATAACCATGATTTGTCCAAAGGTGATCTAAAATTACTGACGACATCTATTTCCATGCTACCTCATTCTCATTCCTAGCAATATATGCATTTAAATAAAATGTCATCTAGCTAGATTCATGAGATTTTAAATACTTTGCTTTAAAAAAATGTGGCAAGTAGAACACGTAGAAGTAGTGCGCTCAGTGGAAGCTACAAAATCTACAAAATTCTGGTTTATCTGAATAATGTTTGCTTCTTACGATCAAAATGCCACAATTTTGGTGCAAAGTTGACTTTAAATGATCCTTGTCTTATTGTTACTCAACGCATTAGACGCCAGGTTTTTGTGCTTACGTTAACCTTTGTGTGATCAAGTAAGGTTTGATTTACGTGAGAAAAACAATGAGACGACGACTGTGGTTTTGTGCTACTTACCCTTGGACTCGTCCTCTCTTTTGCTCCTGCTGGAGTCGAATGTTTTCCAGCTTCAGAGGGCTGGGAATGAAGCCGATCTCGCAACCCTCTTTCACTAACCGACCGATCCACCAGTCATTGTTGAACTTCTGAAGATGCAAACATGAAAAGGGATCAGATCAAATTGAATTTTGTATCATCACATATATGCCGTAGTTATGATGTTTTAATACAAAGTACTCATTAACCTCTTTTATGTGCAGGAAGTCCTTGGCGTCAAAGGAGATGGCTGTGGCTGGCACTGGAACATCTTCATCCAGTGCGCCACAATAGCTGACGTTGGTCCTTACAGCAAATGCCACAGGTTTACTCTGAAGGACGGAAACACAAGCTCAGTGAGGATCAGAAAAGTATATTTAAAATGATTAAAAACTTCTTACTCTAACGGACTTGAAGACTTTTTATTGATCTGGGAAAAAATCCATAATAAAGATAAACTAGCATGAACATTGTCACAGCCTGTCTACCTTGGCTCTTTCCAGTTGAACGGCAGCCTGCTGTTCCCTCTCCTGTCGGCTCTGTCCCGGTCCTTGACTCTGGCTTGGGCTCTGGCTCTGGACCTGAGCCTGCACCTCCCGCTCCTCCTCGAGAGAGACATCTGAGTCTGATGGTCTGCTAGTGTATGAATCAGCTGATCCCTACGAAAAGAAATCACAGAGATGACTGAAACTATACAGACTGGATACATCTTTTGATAAGTGCACCAATCAGGCATAACATTATGGCCACTGATAGGTCACCTGTTAGTGGGATATATCAGGGAGCAAGTGAACATTTTGTTCTCAAAGTTGATGAGTTTGAGTCAGAAAAAAATATTCAAGCATGAGGATATGAGCAAATTTGACAAGGGACAAATTGTGATGGCTAAACAACTGAGTAGGAGCATCTTCAAAACTCCAGCTTTTGTGGGGTGTTCCCAGTCTGCAGTGGTCAGTATCTATCAAAAATGGACCAAGGAAGGAACAGTGGTGACCAAGAGTCACTGATGATTGGGTACAGAGGGCTGGCCCATGTGATCAGGCAGACAAGTTGCTGTAAATCAAACTGCGAAAAAATGTAATGCTGGTTCTGACAGAAAGGTGTCAGAATACACCCTGCATCGCAGTTTGTTGCATATGGAGCTGCATAGCTGTAGACCAGTCAGGATGCCCATGCTGACTCCTGTCCACTGCTCAAAGTACCAACAATGAGCACGCCTGTATCAGACCTGGACCATGGAGCACTGGAAGAAGGTAGACTGGTCTAGTGAGTCACATTTTCTTTTACATCATGTGGAGGACCAAGTCGCTTACCTGGGGAATATCTGGCACCAGGATGCACTATGGGAAGAAGGAACCAACTTACAGAACTTAAAGGATCTGTTGCTAACATCTTGGTGTCAGATACCACAGCACACCTGTTTTGTTGGCAAAAAGGAGACTAACACAATATTAGGCAGGCGGTCATAAAGTTATGCCTGATGGGTGTATGTTGGGAGTATGTTGTCTTTAAGCATGGCAAAATTATTCTAGAGCAAGAGTTGCTGCCCAACAAGAACAGGAAATAGCTTTAAATAGTGCTTTAAATTTGTTATCAAGTTATGGCTAATCCAAACTAATATTAGCACTCTGTTCCTGATAGGGTTATTAAAGAAAATGAAAACTACACTCAAGGCCTCTAACATAAAAAAAACATCTCTGCACAGCGAAACACTGTCCCAATATCAAGGACTTTAAAGAAAAAGTTAGAACAGTGTGGACAGATGCACCCAAATGACCTGAATTTTCTCTCTGAAAAGACAAAAAAAAAAGCACAAAGGCTCTGAGGTTCATTCAGTCACATGGTGATAGAGGACACGTTTCAAAACAAGGATGTGCTTTAGCTTTATCTGAAAGCATCTGAGCTGCTAAGCACCATAAAGATAAATTGTTTATGGGATCACTTGCTGAAGTTTTGGAATTCAATGCGCATCAGCTTACAATCACAGTGCCAAATACTGAGTGGTGGCTTGGCACACTGAATGCAGAACAGGTAAAATCAACGATATATATATATTTATATAAAAAAAAAAAAAAAGAGTAGGCTGCAGGAGCATCTCAGACAAAGTGGATTTCTATTCTTGTGCTGTCAGCAGTTTGCATGTCTTCATACATTTAATTGATGAAGATGATTCTCTGTTCTCAGAGAGTGAGAGATGTCTTCTAGTTGTTTTTTACTCATCTGAAACAATCATCCCATACAATCATGAAACTGTATTAGTCAAACTACAGTCTACATAGCTACAGAAAATACTTCAAACATAACCACAGACATTTATGCACATGGCAACATTTTGGTTTTTCTGGTAGAACACCTTTCCCTACAGAAAAAATAAAGCTACTATGGACTATTAAAACCAAAGAATATCAAAATAAGACAATGAAATATAAACTAATGAGTAACAATGAAAAAACACTAAACAGAGTGACCACTGGGGGAAAATTTTTGCATTAGTTTCCTTTTGCTTTTAAATTAGTGTGCAGGCCTTGCTGTAAGGTTTTCAATGAAAACGTCATGTGACCACAAAAAAAAGCTTGCTAAAACTGTTTTTAAAAAATTGTTAATTATTTTTAACAAACATGACTGTCTATTCTGCTCGCTTACTTGGTGCAGTTAAAACAGTAATACCTTGTTTGCTTTTATAAGACAAACATATGCAAGTATCTGCCCATGACTTGTTTTACAGACCAAACACACTGTGCAAACTGAAGACCTCTAATCAGCAGGGTTGGGTCAAAACTACCAAGTAACCACAGCACTAAAAGTGGGAATCCCCAAGCACCCCACGATACGATGTTACTCCAATACCAGCTCCAAATTATTTCCTTAAAGTTAAACTATGTTAATACTTGTTTTGTCTAATAAGATAAAGTTATCTCACTTCAGATTTTCTTTTGTTGTTTTGGGTCAAAAAAAATGCCAAATGCCAAACATAACAACACTGTGACGAAAACCTCGGTTAATAAGACAGACGGTCTGCAATTGATTGGGGTCAAGCTGGCGATTACATGTAATCTGTTTCTGATAATGCAGCAATTCACTGTCATAAACCTTTTTTTTTATTACATATTTGTTGCTATCTACATATACAGAAATTGACATTTAAGATATACAACCAGGATACAACCAGCTGGTAACCAGCAGTAAAGTCCTCTTCTACCCTCCTTCTACTATATGTAAAACAAAATTCAATACAATCAGACAGCCATCTGTTATTATTTTAGATGTAAAGCAGTTGCTGTCATGTTTTTACTCGTGTGACTGAGCCGTTGGCTTGCTCCAAATTAGAAGGTAGCTTTGTTCAGCTAAATGTGTCCACTGTTGGATGGGTTTTTTTTCAGTTGAACCAATCTAATTTCAGTTTGCTTGGCTAATGTTATCTCAGGACAATGGTGGATAAGAGATCTCTGGTTAATGGTATTGTCAGTGCATTTTAATGTATTTATTAAAATATCAATATGTGGTGTCTGTGCAACTACTGCAATACTATACTGTCCTGACTTTTTTCCCCCCTATACACCAACAGAGCAGATCTGAGTTAGAGAAGAAGAATCGGAGCGAGGCCACGCGACGTGACCCCTGAGATGTGTTGAAGAACAAATGCAAGGTAATGGTGGCAGTGCCAAGCTGAAAGCAGGTGTTGTAACAAAACTCGATGCAGACTCTATGCTCTCGGCAGCATTTGTAGTGCAAAATGCAAAGCTGGTCAGGGCAATACATCTAACCTGTCGGAAACACCTGGTTAAACACAAAATAATGATATCTCTAAAAGCTGATAAGTGGAGAATATTTGATAGGTTAAAAGCCAAATTTGCCAAAGGACCTGCAGCTAATGTTAGCATGTCAATCGCCAGCGCATAAGAAGTCGTCATCTTCTTCAAGTACTTAATTAGGTAGTTTGCTGACAGAGAAAAGGAGCTTTTGTCACTTTGTTGGATGATATTTGAACATTTTTATACCGGTTATGCTGAAATTTCTTATTAGCATGCTATTCGTGGCACCTGCTTGCGTATCCCTTACATCTGATATAGGATATCGATGGTCCATTTTTTTGCAACCTGTCAGGATTTTTTCTTTCACTTAGAGCCTCAAAAAAAACGCCAGGCTTGCAGCAGTTCATCCAGCCACCCAGTAGGAATTCCTTCAGTGCAACATTTTTTGCTCAAACACGACTGGATCAAGTGCTTCCTTCTGCTGTTTTAATCTAAACAATCAGCCACTAATGATGATTCAATTAAGGAAGACCATTACTCCCAAGAAGATCAATCAATTTAGTCATCACAGCTAAGCACTTTCTGTTTTGTTTTGTTTTTTTGCTGTTTTTTTTACAAGCCAGCAGTGGCAAGGCCTGACTTCAGCACGCTGCTCATTTGAAATGTAAGCATCCCATCCCAGACTAACTGGGTGTTTTTGTAGGACTTCCAAGAACAAAAAGATTACAGAGGAACAAACACATCACTATGTTCCTGCTGGCTGTTTTTCAGCTGTATCAAACACATAGTCCATCTGTACAGTTTATTCACCCTCAGCCTGTGAGAGCTGTTACATGGTGTTATCTGTGGCTCTAAAGGGAGTTTTGTCAGGTCTGGGGGAAAATAACCCTGCTGATGTCATAATGATATAATTTGGGTTATCTCAGTTTTAACTTGGAGGCGAAGTGCTAAATTAGAACAGGAGGCCTGAGCTTCAGTTTCAGGGTATCAAGTCAGAAAGAAAGGAGCAAATAATGACAGAGTTGCATTATAAGGATGCAGTTCATTGGGCGCAATGTCTAAATGTTAGATTACAAGTCAGAACACATAAGTCTCTGCAGTTTTTAATCTTGACCATGTGTCTCATAATCTGGTTTTCACAAGTCCACCAATTTTATATAAAACGTCTTTTTCCCCCCGATGTGATTTTTGCATCACTGCTCAACTCAATCTCATGTATCTGTGCGGAAGATTTGAGGGTGCACTGTAGCACTTGAGCTATTATCCAATGGAGTAGCTTCAGCATGTGACTCATCAGCATCAGAATCCACTTCATGACATCACGATGCATGTTTCGCCAAGCCTCGTCAGAGCCCTTACAGCACACAGTGGCACGATCAGATTAAAAAAACAAAACAAAAAAAACACTCAGCTCGACAATTTCTGAGAAAGTCAAATGTGGGAATGAGGATCTATCAGAGTGGAGAAACGAGTGATTAGCATCTTTGAATCTTTGAATCTGGGCTTGGTTCACCTCATGAGTGTGATGAGCACTAAATGGCTCCTTCTGGATCCGATGGTTTCCTGACGTCCAATCTTACAGCTTTATAGGCAGATTGCCATCACATGCACAACTACACATGCAGATAAAGCAAAACACGCACAACAGTGTGAATGTCACACATCAGAAGCCATCTGCCAAACACCCACCCACCCAACCCCCTCCTAGTCAAGCATAACCCACGATCACGCTACACTGTACCGTTGGCTTACCCATCGAAGGCCTCATATGTGTGTATATATATGTGTGTGTGCAGTGAGCTACTTCCATCAAAAAACACACAGCTGAGAGCACAAAAGCAGACTCACACACACACCCATCCAAACACTCACCGCCTCCGAGTCTTCAAATCCATGCAGGTACAAATTGTCATACATGGAGGTTTGATATTCCAGTGAGCGCCTCTAGAAGAACGAGGGGGTAAAAAACAAAAAGAGTGTAGGCGGACGAGGAAGGAGGGGGCCCCAGATTTAAAAAAAAGGATGGATGTGGGGGGTTAACAACAATCCCTTCTCTCCACAGCAGAGAAGAATGATTAAAAAAAAAAAATCTCCCCTCCCGTTGGATCACGCCTGGTCCTCCGGAGGCCCGTCGCTTGATGGATGCAGCTTCTCCCCGATCCCAGAGTGCTGCTGGCTGGCTCACGTTATAGGATGGAGAGGCTCTCCCTGGAGGTAGCCCAATCCTGGCATTTCATTTCATCAGGCTTCCTCGCACACACACACACATATACAACAGCGAGAGCAGCAGAGGCAGCAGCAGAGCAGTGGATCCTTCCTCAATATCCAAGCCTGATGACAGAGCCAATGTGCAAGAAGCTGATTGGCTGACTGGCTGTCCACTCATCTTGGATGAGCGCTCTCCTTGATTTTTTTTTTTTTTTTTTTGTTAGTGCGGGGAGGTAGCAGGGATCGGGGGAGGGGGATGGGGGATCAGCACCCTCCATTTCCTTGCTACCTCTCTTTCTCACTCTGCTTATTTATTCTCCAGAGAAAGACAAAACAGCTAAATAGCTAAAATAACAGGAGAATTATTAGAAACATGGATTTAAATTCATGGAAGTTCATTTTTCTTTTGAGAATTAATGTGGTTGTGACACATCTACACCACTAATAGCACTAAAATAAAATAAAAGTCAGGTACTGAATGGTTTGGATTGAACCTGAGCCAATCTTTTGTTAAGAAATACTTAAAATAATTACTAAAGACATAGAAAGTACAATTTTTTAGGGTATCACAGTCCAAACACGCCTTATCTCCTTATCTCTTTAAATGTTAATGTAACTTTTATATTTATAAATCATTTCCTGGCATTAAGGCCTTAATGTGGTTTCAAAGTCCTCTCCACACAGTCAGCAGTTAATGCTTAAATAATATGTTATTACTAAAAAGAAACCATTTTCATGGCATCTGAATACAAACGCTTTTCATTTGAAATGGTGCAAAAACACAGGTGTTACTGATGAGACCTGCAGAGAATCGGTTCTATTTATGTACGCAGGCGTAGTTAATGTGATCAGTAAAACCTGTGCTAAGCCAAAAATAGGTGCTGCTGAAAAGGTCTGCTCCAACTAAACTGAAACAACTAATACTTAAAAATGAATATTTTGTGGGTGAATATTTGCTGATAATCTCTTTTATCAATGATACCGGATTATTTAGCTACTGGGAAAAAGAAAAATGGGTGGACACTAGGGCTGCTACGATTAGTTGACTAGTCACGATTATGTCAACTATCAAAATCGTCGACGACTAATTTAATAGTCGACGCGTCGTTTGAAGCTTTGTAAGATCCCAAAAACGTGGCAATAAGTAGTAGGATTTAAGAGTGTAATAACGGACTGAAACAGAAGATGGCAGCACTGCATGTACAAGGATGTCAGCTGCCGTTAAACCCCGAAGAAGAAGAAGCTGTGTCCAGTATTGTAGCTGTGTCCAAATTCAGGAACGGCATCCTCCTTTGCCCGCATTTGTAGGCCGATTACGTTACAGCGACACAACGAAGACTCCGACAAATGCGCCCTTCATTTCCCCAGATTTGAAGGATGGGTCGGGTGTATACTTCGTGGCCCAACCTATCCCAGAATTCATAGCGCAGCCCTGCTCCGTTTCCAACAATGGCAGCAGCAATATTACTCTTATTATTCTTTCTGGGTCACAAAATAAACGTTAAACATATTTTCAGGCGAGAATGTAGCTGTGTAAACCTCAAATATCTGCTCAGTTTATCAAGACACCACGTATTTTCAAAAGCGCTCCGACATTTTCGGAGACGTCTGTTACCCACTAGCTCGATAGCTAGCCGGGGTTCAAGGCTCATTAGAGCCGGTGAGAACACCGGACTCCCGGCAAATTGTTTTCAAACCCACCGCCGTCTTTCGCTACTCAGGTTAAACATATATAAGTCACTTAGATAACTTAAAAATGTTATTGTTTGGCTTTTTTCAGTATTTTATTTGTTCCTGAGTAAATCGGTTTGGCTGAGATTAAAGTTATAGTTTTTACACAGCTGAATAAACGTCAAGCAGACAACTGATTATCAGAAGTGTGAGATGCTGGAGAATATACTCCGGTGTCCTGTTATATTTTAGATAGCAAGGAGTTTATTAAACTTCACCGAAACAATCTGCGAATTTCATTAAAATTTAATAAACTATCATCTTGTCTTTATTTTTAGTTAGCACATACCTGAAACACTTAAAGCTGTAAGCTAATGATAGTTATATAAGAGCAGATGCATGCTGGTGCAATAAGCTGTACGTTTTACGTTCAATGGATGCATGATCTGATTAGTCGTTTGTGGCAGCCCTAGTGGACACATGCTTTAGAAAACTCTTGGAAATTCTTTAAGTTAACCAATCAATTAAGAAAATACTTGAGCCAGACCAATATAATTGGCAGATATTAGCTATTTGACAATTGATGGTATCATCATTTTTAAATAAAAATGAAACCACAAATGACAATATTAAAAACGGAAAGAAAGAATGGAAAAACACCCTTCAACCATGTTATGAGTGCTGATATTGCATAGGTTGTCTACCAGAGGGCACTCTGCAGCTTCCCATTTGGTACCACATGTTTGTATGTTCTGAGCAGTTGGGTAGAGCGTAAATGAGTCAAGAAATCACTACACAAAAATTAGGGAAATCTTGTCTAAAGGTAAAAAGAATATCAGCTTATTCGTTGGATGGTCAAATCCAAATGTGATGAGAAGGTGCTGTTTACCTTTTTTTTTTAAAATAAAATCACATGAACAGTTCCAAATTCAAAGAAATTCAGTTTTAAGTCACAAAACAGAGAAATAAGCAAATTCAATTGGCTAACCATTTCAGTTTCACATTTGGTCTAAACAAATTGAAAAATATACTATAACTTGTCAGCACAATAATCTAATAATAATCAGTTTCACACTATTTTTTGGCTCATGCCATACAATGGTTTGCTTCTGCGCCTACCTAAAGGCTCAAATTAAATTAATGTTTAGCTCGCTTGAGCCAAGACGACAAAAGATGGCCTTTGGTCAACAAGAAAAGTACATTTAGCTCTTAGCATTTAGCCCCTAGATTTAGCTCTTTGAACACAGACTAACAAATATAAATTGTTTATAATTTTCAGCAATGGCTAAAATGTTAATGATAACTAAACGAAATAGCTGTGTACTTTAGTACTGATCATTTTTACCATAATCAAGCACATTTAACATACCCTGTACCCAGATGCTGCTCTCAACTTAACATAAAATTCATTTTTCCAATATTAATATACCAGTGAACCAACAAAATGTGCACTGGGGTTTAAATGCACTACATTACTGGCAACTAGAAGCTTGATCAGTGTATTTTAAGCAGACCGCCTTACTCACAACCATATGACTCATATACATTAAATAAACTTTCTTCAACATAAAAAATAGTACAGAATAACTATTACTAACACTAGAAACGGCACATTTATAAAAAAAAATTACACCACTGAGTATAGCATGCTGGGTAACACCATGAATAAGAGTCTGCTGAGAGCTGTGACAGGCTCTGTGCCACATTCAACAACAGTAAAGACAGATGGAGGATGAAGAAAAGAGAGCAGAGATGCTCCAAAAATAACTTTTGATAAAAACAGACGAGCTGTGTCTGCTTTATGCACTTTTTTCCATTTTAAATATTGAAGCTGGTTTGTTCGGTGAAGAAGAGGCAACATCTTACTCAAGACTAACACGTATTTTTCCTCAATGCAGAATAATTTCTGCCCCAAATTTTGGAAATATAAGTCTAAATGTAAGTCCACTTTTAAAAGCCAACTTAGCTATGGGAACATTAATTAAACATTAACACTAATGAGCCATATGCTGAGTAAAAACAGTGGGAGCAAAAACTACCATTACATTTAACCTAAAAGCAGAACAGCCAGCCTGCTGAGGCCCGACTCCACAGCCCTGTGCCAACAACACAATATTTTCTAATAGAGACTAAGAATGCTACACTATTTGGTTATTTTGGTTGTTATATTTGATCTATTTTTTCTTTTTTTATGTATAAATGACAGAGGAATGGGCCATTGTAATCCTATATAAATCCCTGCTTATGCAAAAAATAGATTAATAATAACAACAACTACAATAATAATAATAATTTCGCTCTGTTGCCTATAACGCCAATAATTTTAAAGATATCATTAGACAAAATTTTCAACACACCAACCAACACTACACAATAATAAAACAGTAAAATCTACTGCCCCTTATGTTTCCAGTAAAGCACCAGAACTGATTGATTGTTTTAAGGAATAACTAAATGACACCATATTCAGATATGCTGTAAATGTTCATATTTTGCATTTTATGCAGTATTAGACACTGCCTGATGCAGGGTTTATGCCACAGCTGCTCTAAATTAACACTTTTGGTAATTGGCAGCATCATTTTTATGCTTCTGTAATGGTTGATCCAAGCTCTTGAATAGAAATTAGAAATTAGATGCTAAAATCTGATTATTATTGTTATTTATAAATTTTCAAATGTACTGCTTAACAAAAAAACAGAAAAAAATTGTAAAGCACATTGATATTTTTTGATTAAGATGTAAAATTATAGTTATTTATTTGCAATTCATTTTAGTGCTTGATTGTTATGCTTTGTTAATTTCTGTATTCTCAGAGTAGTCCAGAGTGCCAGCTCGGATTTGGGTATGAAAATGTGAATTCAATTTGGTATTTGCCTAATAAATAATGATATAATTGTTAGTTTGAACACATTTTTGACTCTTAAAATACTGGTGTTGTCTTGTTTTTATATCAGGTGACCTAATAATATTGTTAAGTACTTTATATTGAAAGAAAAGATGTTGTATAACTGCATCTAAATACAGTATGTAATTGGTGCACTGCCACCTTCTACTACCTGCACTTTACCACCCCCTGCAGTCAAAAGCAGTGTATGTCGTAAATGTGTGATCATCAATCAGAAACTCAGCAGAGTAAAAATCATGAATAGCTGGGGTTGTTTTTTTGTTTTTTTTGAGGTATGAAGATCCTGTTCAGTAAAAAACACCATGTATGATGTAGCCCATTTACAACACAGGGTAAGCAAATATCTTAACAAGGATTTAATTTAGGGAAAAATTTGATACATGGAGCAATTAATGCTATGCTAAACTATATGTGTTTTTTTTGTTGTTGTTGTTTCTATCCAATTTCCATTATTTGGTATAAATGCACAGAAATATCCACGTCAAACCACAATTTTACAACCATTCAGAGCATCTGTTCCCTGCAGTACCTGTCTGAGGATGAAGCTGGTGGAGGTGGTGCTGCCGTCAGACCTCTTGAGGCGACTCCTCCTGGAATAAGTCCCTCGGTTCACCTGACGGAAAAAAATGAACTCTTAACCAGCAGCTACAGTGTCAACTCTTACGTTTTCTTGTGCACATCCATTATATTTGGATCGCTTGCTGAAATGCCACATGAGACTAATACATGATGCAAAGTGACATTCGGGCACATGTGCTTCACACAGCAGCTGATGCTCTTTCCAAGATTAGATAAGGTCAACCTTACAAGCCATCTGACATGCAACACAAGCTAACTTCTATTATACGTTTCTGCATTATACGCTGCACTTGCCAACTTACTTTTCTCCTTACCTCACTCGTGACTTTCTTTCTTTCTCTCCTCCAAAAAATCCAAATATACCAACAGAGTTCATCTCCAGGGAGGTAAATTAATTATCTGCCAGTGATTTGCCCCATTTCTGTTCAAATCTCCAGAGTTAATGACAATGTCACCATTAAAAAGTCAGAGCCTACTTCCCTGAATTTATAAAACAGGGCCATTAATCTGGGTCACCATCCCTCTTCTGCCTCTCACTTTCAAGCTAAGAGCCCAAAGCCAAGAACTATTATTACACACAGTAAAGATCGATCAAACTGGAGAAAAATAAATTATCAGCTATCTAGCAGGGGGCTGATATCGGGGGACTGATGCACTTCCTTCCCTTTATATCTACCACAGCTATTAAAATAGATGCACTGTTAGAAAGCTTAGGCCAGTCTTGTGTTCTTTATAGATGCAAGGCAAGTAAGGCATTTCTGTGAGCTGAAACTGCAAAAAGCTGTATGAAAAGCATGACTTTTAAACATCAAGTGGAATGCACCTTAAACTGAAGCCACTGAAATGCTGACATACTGGTATGACTATGTCTTTTCTATCTGTTCTGTAATGCTTTGATTCATAAATAAACAAGGAAGAAAGTCATTAAGTAGAAAAGCATGGGCAAGGAAGAAAGCATGTGTAAAGGCTCAAAATAATTACGTTGAGGTGAATCAGTAAGTCAATAAAACCATTATGAAAGCGAGATCTCCAAATAATGTAGTTTATTAAGTAGAACTAAAGTCCACTCAAAAAATAAAACTTTTATTAAGTAAAACATCACTGATCTGTTATTCCCCAACACACAGTTCACTTATTGTTCTTAATATCTAAACTATACTGTCACCTAGAGATAAAGGTGGAAAGATGTGCATTGCAAAACACAAAGTTAAAATAAAAATAAAGAGTTGACCATCTATGCTTTGTTTTGTGTCAACAGTCTCATAGATATTTAAATACTAAAACAGTACAGTTAGGTATTTTAAAGCCTATATTCATAATGTATTACAGCGGGGGGTTGTTTTTCTTTTTAAAACAAAGCTACCTTTTGCTGTCACCATAACGCTTGTAGTGGACTGAGCTATAGAATTATTCTGGTTACATTTTTATTTTAATTAAATTTAAAAGACTTTTTCTTCGCTTTTAAATTAAAATGTAGCCTCCGCAACTGTAACTAGCAGCCTTGAAGACACCTGACCTACCTGAAAGATGGGCGCTTGGATGCCCTCGCCAATCTTGTTTCGTATGTAGATGTGCCGGGACATTTCGGCCAGGACATCGGTCCAGAGGGCTGGCTGCTCCGGTCCAGCCCAGCGGAGGGGCGGCGGGTTCCGGGCTGCGTGCTCCAGTTTCACGCCACACAGGAGAACATGAGCGCTCGTCACGAGACAGGTGTTCCCGCTGCTTGCTCCTGCCGCGCGCGCCGGGAGCTAAATCAGACACACTGCAGCTACTCGAGCCACTCAAAACCAGATGCGCCCTGATGATGGACGGAACTATTTTAGAAGCAGAGGAGGGGGTGGTGGGGGGGGGGGGGGGGGGGTGTTACCATTTAAAACGCCTCAGGTGACTATTTTAAACATAACAGGGAGCTAATTTAAGCTCAAAGCCCTAACAGCCCCTGACACATTTATTCGGCAGTTTATTAAAAAAAACCCACTGCTGTTGCTGAAGTGTGATAATGAAGAATACATATAACATCCTATTTTGTCTTGTTTTATCTTGTTTTCACGTGTATTCATGTGTGTTCAAAATAGTAAACAAAATTTAAAACAATTTAAAAACCACTGAGAGTAAATGAGCTTCATATGCACTGCTAATTTACTAGAGGCTACACCTCTACAAAAACAGAAAGATTTCTTCTTCTCGGCACACTTCAAACGTTAAGTCTTGTGAACCTTTAAAATAAAAAAGTAAAAAAAAATTTCTCTGACACTTAAACTGAGGGACCTTTATATATATATATTGTGTTCCCGTGTGTGTGTGGGGGGGGGGGATACTCAAGGTTGATGAAGCTATTGTTATGTCTAATTTAGGTGCACCCCTGTCATAAAATTAATAACCCCAATAATAATTCTACATATAACAGTGTCTTTCTTTTCTGCTGTCCGCCATGATTACCTTTAGCTTTGGATCTAGCTCTTGGCTGTTTCAGCTTCTGCAGTTCTCATTATACTAAACGGTTGCCAAGAGATTCTTTTTATTTCCCTCCAGTGATGAGTTCGTTTGTTGTCTCATCAGCTCTTCCAACAAGCGTTTGGCTTATTAAAATCATTTTTATGTAACAAGAAAACAGGTAAGTTTCCATTTCTTTGTTTCATTTCTGCATCACCAAACTGATACCTGCCTGTACTGTAAGCAGGCATCAGTGATATGTGGCATGTATGCTTATAGGGGGCGATTTACCCTCCCCAAATATAGACTCGCAGACAGTACACCTATGCAGAAACGTGGACTAGCCTTCAGGAAAAATCTGAACAAATAAATCAGGTTAGTAGGGGTTTTTATTCAGTCCCAAGAAAGACTTGGGATTGTGAGAACTTAGAAAGGAACTGTGTATGTTATCGACATATTAATGTTGAGCTAATACCAACTATTCATATTCTCTGCAAACCCCACTTTCATGTTGTTTCACGTTTTGCTCAGCAGATGGCAGTATAATCAAAGGGACCGTAACAAGGACCGAACACTGTTTATTGGACCCACCAGTAGGTTCAGGGGCACAACTGAAGTATGTTTTCACCACTGTCCCTTTGAGTTAGTGCATCGGGTACATGAAATGACATTTCTTTTACTGTATACACCACAGATGTACAGACAAAGCACTAGGCCCCAATAAAAATGTAATTTCTTTAAGTATTTACAAAGTGCTGTTAATTAGAGCAGAGCTTTTCCAGACATTCCTGTTATATTTTGGATGCTTATATTATTTTAATTTGCACACAGAAACAAAATAATTTCACAAAAATCAAAAACTACCAGGATCAAAATTATTATTAACCCCCCTGATGCTAACGGTTAGCTGTGTAATGTGTTGTCTCAGAGCAATCTCAGCCCATTCTCTTTCTCCTTGTTGTATATCTTTGCATACTTCAATCTGGCTTGAAGGTTTTTCTTGGTCTGAAACCTCGCAGTCCACTCCTGTACAGGGTTCTAGTGATTTTTTTTATTTCTTCAAGACTATAATTCCCAACTTTGCTAAGTCATTCGCTGGTGTCCTGACACTTGTTCTGTCTTTAGACACATCTCTCACCAGTTTTCTTTCCAGTCCTTGAAATCGTTTGTTTCCTACCTATTCCAGGCTTCCAGACTGTGTCACTCTCTTTGAATGTCTTTCTTTCTTTCTTTCTTTCTTTCTTTCTTTCTTTCTTTCTTTCTTTCTTTCTTTCTTTCTTTCTTTCTAGCCTGTCCTGTGTGGCAGCTTTTGCAATCAAAATCCTGATCATTTATACTTTTTTTTTTTTTAAAGATTTAAGTTATTTCACTGGTACTCACAGTGTCTTAAATGCTGATGCTTAGCATCATTTGTGCTAGTTTTACATGAACAGGGTGTATGATCAAATATCATGCCACCATTTTTGTGCCACAAATTTCACTAATGCCTATATATCCAAGAGAAACAACAACATTTAGAACAACTATCGAACACACTGCATTGGTCTCAATTTACCATGATTAGTTTTGATGTTATGAGCACAAGTGTGGGAGCAGGTGATGTGGAAAAACTGGAATTCTGGAATAACACAGAAGTTTGACATTGTTCAAGCCACTGCTGATTGGTCAAAAGCAGTAATATTACTATCTGTCACATAACCCGATCTTTGGGAGAAATCCGTGTGGTTCTATAACTTCACGGTGAGTCAGTAAATTACAGCACACATCAGTTTTAAGTCAATGAAGTGGTCACAATCAATTTGATGGACTGTCCTGCATCTGAAACTGCAAAAACACATTTTAATTTACTAGAAGAGCTCTTGGTTCAGTTTGTCTAACTGCAAATAAAGATCACAGTTTTCCAACTGAGAATTGTGCCAAACGCTTTTTGGCTGTAAAATTTTGAGAGTAGATCTGCAACATTTTCTTTTTTCATAAGATAATTGAGTTTATGTTGTTATTAGATCATTTAAAATAATTTTCTAGCAAAATGTCACAACAGATGCATGCAGTATGTTTTACTTGTATCTGCAGAGAAGCTTCAGCTTTAACAAAGAACATGTTATAGCGCAAGCCAGCTCCTCCATTAGTCAGCCCTCTGAGACACTGAGTGGTTCTTATCTGTTGTTTGTTTTTTTTCCTCCAAGGTACCTGAATGCCTCTGCACTCACCTGGTCAATAACACAGTTATTGACCAGGTGAGTAAGATATTCTCAGGCTATACAATAACACAGTTATTGTATAGCCTGAGAATATCTTAGTCACTGTGCTTTTACAGCCATCTCTTCTCTCACGCGATCTCTTGTATCTGCAGGCGTGCATCGCATGAAGCCTGGATGAAAACATAACGGTCCGCTGGCAAGGATAACAAAATCTAAGCAGAAACTTTATTTTTGGCTTCTGCAGAGGAAGCATGTGATGTATAGTGTCCCGGAGGCAAAAACAAAAAAATAAAGGTATTGCTAATGTTCCTCTGTGTGTCAGTGCGTGGCACTTTTTTTTCATATATTGAAAAAAACAAAAAATACTTTGATACACTGATTTATGTTCTGAGGCACTTTGATCAGAGAAACCTTCAAACAAGTGAACATAGCAGATTAACTGGCTTTAAAGTGGACAGATTAAGTTGTTTTTGCTTCAAGTTGGGATAATATGGATTGTATTATGGGATGTAAAGACAACCAGCTCTCTTACAGAGACTCAATCGTGGTTACATTTTAATGTATTTATGTAAGATTGGGAAAAAGCTCCATGAGTAAATGTCAAAGGTGGATTTCACACTTTAAATTATTAAACTGCTTGCATATGTCTGTGACTGAAACTATGGGTTAGGGTCTGCTGCTTATTAACTAAATGAGCAAACAAGAAATGATATCTGGCAACAAAAAAACCCTTCAAAGTTATTAAATCAGGGACCAACTAGGTGCAAACAGTGAGTGACAACACCTTTGTGAATAAATACTGCACAGCTACTTTATTAGTTACACCTTCTCAGTACTGGGTTGGGCCCCTGTTGCATTCAGAACTACCTTAATTCTTCACATTATTGATTCAACAGGGTGCTGGAAACATTTCTCCGAGATTTTGGTCCATGTCGACGTGATACTGTCACACAGTTGCTGGAGATTTGTTGGCTGCACATCCATCATGCAAATCTCCTGTTGCAGCACATCCCAAAGATGCTTTATTAGACTGAGATCGTGGTTAGTTTAAGAAACATGACCACGATTATTGAGCTTATGATGATGTGTTATCCTGCTGGAAGCCATCAGAAAATGAGTACACTGTCATCATGAAGTGACAAACATGGTTAGTAACAATACTCAGGTAGGTTTAAATCATTATCATTTGGTATTAAAGGGCCCTAAAGGACCCAAAATGTTCCAAGAAAAGTTGCTTTCACATTGTTTACTGAACTTTTTTCAAGTCTTTATTGTTCAGTTTTGGTGAGATTGTGTAAAGAGACTGATTAGACAAACAGCTGTACCTAATAAAGTGACTAGTGAGCGCAGTTCATCTTCTTTGTACTGTGAAATATTTATGGACTCTACACTCTTCTTTTCCTGCTCCTAAATGGGAAGGGGTGGAAACACAAATTCACATGAATAAATAAATTAATATGCTGCGTGAGGGTTGACTATTTTGGTGACCCGGCGTTTTGTTAGCAGCAGATTAAACTCTCAGACAGCAGAGCAGAACTGCTCACTGGACTGTGAACAACAAACACTGGAGTGCCATCTATTCGGGGCAGTGATGTGAAGTAAAGCATTTGGGACTTGATGGGTAGACGCTGGTCTTTTATTAAAAATGTGAGCTAATCAGCGGTTGGTGCCTTTTGTAAATAGTTATTAAATGATTTAATATATTTAATAAAAACAGCATATGTAAGTGCATGTATGTATTCAAACAGGCAGGTGTTTATCCTGGCAAGCATAGAAACACCATGAATTTATTTAATGTGCACAAAAAGCACGCACATGTAGAAAACATCGTTGCGTATTACGTGTTTTAAAGATTTTTCCTTCCACACTTTTAATCATGTGTCATGTACTTTGGGGCAGGAAGGTGTGGCTTCTCCAACAGCAGACATAGCTGTTACTGCCATGATCCAGCAGCACTGCTCTTACAGTGGGAAGCACAAACAGGATTACAGCCTCAGTCACAGAAAGCAGGATTTCTAAGAACTCGGCCTTGCAGCGCCTTTTATCTTACAGAAGCAATAATCCCACAAAGGCCGCGGTAAATTAGCGGTGGGCAAGCAACAGACCCGACTGCAGCTTTGAAATTTTAGCTTTTGAAATTTGTCACTAATCAAGAGCTCTTCAGCAGTGACTATCCCAAGACCACATTCTGCATAAATCACCATTATGAAGGCATGCAGAGTGTTGTGCATCCTGTTTATTGAGTTAGCGCTACTTTTTTTGACATTGCATATTCTAATTGTTCACATGAGTACCAAAGGATGCCAAGTACATTTCACACTGTCTGCCTGTGTACATTTACAGCAAAAGCATGCCATAAAAAATAACGTTCAAGTGCTCGAAGTAAAGGTAGTAATAATAGTACTATTTACAGAAGTGCTAGGTAGATAACAATGTCACACTATTAAGCATTATTAAGGTATTATAAAGTGCTCATCATTTATATATCATTACTCCTCCTTAGTATGCCATTTGTAAATACAGATATATTTATAAACATATCTGTATTTATAAATGAAACACACTGGAGGCGTAATAACATATAAATGATAAATTAAGCACCTGCTAATGCTTAATAATGTGACATTATTATACAGTGTTATCCAGTACTGTAATGGGTAATGCCACCAATTTACCACATTAAATGAAATTATGTCACTGAAGTTATTAACAGTCAGAGTAACAGTGCTGGTAGTTACTGGTTAATTACCAAAGGCTAAAATTTATTAATTGTTATCCATGAATTTACAAATCTACTGTTTTAAGAAAAAGGTAAAGCATATTATTATTATTATTTTTTTTTTTTTATTTACTTGCCAAATTACAGTCATTTACTTGCATTCATGAACAGAAGAATTACTTTCAGTGATGAAACGTTATGCTTGATTAGTCCAGTAACATGCCCAAAACTGTAGAGCCGGTTAAGTTGCACTGTGAATATACTGGTGCCAGATATTTAATCAAAGCTTTAGTCAAAAGCTTAGATGATTTCAAATTGCCCATTCTAAAAAGATTTCAAAGTAAAAGTCTGCTTCTTTAACAGATTAGTAACGTGAGTAAGTAAACAAACGGAGGACATAGTGCAGATAATGTTTTCAGCTTTACTGGCACCTGCACCTTCCCTCCCTTCTCCACCTGCTCCTGCTGTTTGTATTATTTATCAGTTATACTCTGTTGACCTGCAAAGATAGAAACATATTCACCCCGGTATACAAAATGGTAAAGTTGCCATTTTGACTTACCTGTAAGCTCGTCTGCTCTCAAACAACGTCAAATATTAAAGACATGAGGGAAGTGGAGGCAGTGAAGTCGCTAAAAGAAGAACACCTTGTGACCTTTTGCAGTCAAACGACTTGCAGGGAATAACACCTGAGTGCACAGAAAAGCTATATCAGCAATTATTTTTATGCCTTTGAGCCCATTTGTTTTATTTCTAGTCTATTTTGGGGGCTGGATAGTGATGTCACACTGTTTTCATGACTGTCCTCTCTTATTTAAGCTTATATTTATTTGCTCAAGCCCATGCTTGGAGTTGGAGTGATTTTGTGTGACATCAGAAAGAAAACAAAGTAGCTGTGCTTGCTCATCACTTAGTCTTACCTCTAACTGTGCAGGGCTGTGGCCCCAGTTTGTCCCTACAAATGAGGTAAAGTGTGAGGGGGTGGGCGGGGGTGCATGACTCTTTTTAGGTACCAAAATTTACCAAAATCAACCACTTCAGAGGGTCTAATACAGCGGGACACATAGAGACTGCCTGGTTCTGCTTTCTCAGCGTTTGGCCTGGCACTCTGACAGCAGCATTTTTCCTAATAACATTCACAGCTGAAGAAACAATCATTTTTAGAAACCAAAGTGCTGACATTTCAGTGGTTCTCCTCACCTCAGCTGGAAATATTGATTTTGGTTTAATACACAAAATAAATCTTATTACAGTTAAATCCTTTGTGCAGTTTTTCCCCCCCAAATTCCAATATCTGTGATTTAAAATTGCAAAATATGTCATCATCATGGTCAGTTTCTCCAGTTTGACCTCGTATCCTCGGGTACAACTGCCTGGACGTAATCTTACTCAGAAGCAAGGCTAGTGTGGGCATCATATTTCTCCTGATCTGTTGGGCATTCAGCACATCCTCTAACCTCTAAGCTTAAAGCTCCAGCCTATGTTGCCTTGTGCTCTATTCAACTTTGCTGTATCAGCTCAGTCTTTAGTCTATTTGCAGATAGCTGTAAAGTCAGCATACTGTAGAGTGGTGTAGAGACATCCAAGATATTAAATCAATCAGAAAGATCGATTGAATAAAATAGTTCATTTGATCTTTTTGAACTGAATAGAACGGCATAAAGAGTCTTAAAACTGCACATTCCTGATCTTGTTGTCTGCAAGGCGTACTAGGCATTTGCAATTTTTACTTCCTCATCCTTAAAAATCCTAAAATCCATTGTCTCCGTTTTAAAAGAAGACATTTGTAGTCCAAAACGAGCAGATTTCATCATGAATTTGAAAGATTTTTTGCACTTATTTGATATATTTTTCAATAAATGGTGTGGTCGTCACCATATAGCAGTACTGTTATTCAATTTTTACCTGCTGGTGATGTGAGGGGAAAAAAAGCAATGACAATCAAACTATTGGCACCAAAATGTATTTTTGTCATCTTCATTGTTTTTTTCAGTGTACATTATAGAAAAATATAGAGTAGCAAAAGTTCACAGTGTCCAAAAGGCAGTGTTAAGTCACATCAATCATATTTAACACAAGCGTTTTTGGGAGCAAAACAAATCCATTTTGGGGATTTTTCTTAAAATATGAGGATAAATTGTGTCCAGTGTGAATCAGATTTGACACCAAAGTGGCCTTTAAATACAAAACTCACTTTCTCTGCCGCAGACAGGGTAGGAACACCGTTTTTAAAAAGACATTTCCACTTTCTTGGTTAAATACATTCAAACATTTGTACACTTTACACAAACATGGACTGTATATTCATGAAAGAATGTCAGTACATGCAGTTACATGTATATAAACACACATATTGTACTATCGGGGCTTTTTGTTTCATGCTGTGTAAAAATGCTGAGAAACTGGTGCATTCACTTCTTGGTATTTACAAATTAGAGACACAAAATATGCAATATACGTTTTATCATTAACAACACAGGGCTTGGATTTAACACCAAAAAAAAATCACTTTACTTTATTGTAAAGTTTATTTGTTTTAAAATAAAAATATACAATTCGGTTCAAATTTGTTATGATTTAGAGGTTAAGGGTGCAAAGTGTTTTTGGTATTACTAGAAGCCAACACATTTTTCAATTTCCTCTCACAGTGACTTTTATGTGGGAAATTTTCAGCAGTAGAGTTTGAGGTTGGGCTTTTTCGGCAAATCAAAACAGAATCTGGCACAAATCATCAGGAAACTAGAGCCAGTGATCAACCAGTGCACCTCCAATCCAGTTACATTAACAGCTTTTTCAGCTAAAAGCAACGATTTTGTTTCCATGTTCCTAACAGTGGAAAATTAACCGAGTAACCGTGCCAAAGATGCCCCTATTTATTTACCTAATAATTTCCCCAGGAAATGTATTACATTATATTTTATATTATGTAAAAAATGGCACATTGTAAGAAAAATTACCCACCATTTGAAGAAATAAGCAACAAATAGCTGAAAAACACATTTATACAAGTGTGTGCAATGTTGTCCAAGTAATGAGACACGCCATCACGAGACGAAACTTAAGTTACACTCACCGGCCACTTCATTAGATACACCTTACTGGTAATAACTTTGACTCCCTTTTGCCTTCATAACTGTCATAATTCCTTGTGGCATAGACTCACAAAGGAGCTGGAAGCATTCTTCAGAGATTGATGGGTACAGTGTAGCGATGAAGGGATGAACATGGTCAGCAACATTACTCAGGCGGAGTTTAAGCAAAAGACTATATTAAAAAAATGTTCCCCACACAATTCTGCTACCTGCTGAGGTTTGATTAAAGGTAAATTCTGACCCTGCCGTCTGAATGTTACAATACAAATTGAGATTTGTCAGATCAGGCAACATTTTTCCCATCTATTACCCAATTTTGGTGAGCTTGTGTTAATTGTAGCCTCAGTTTTCTGTTCTTAGCTGACAGGACTGACATCCAGTGTGGTATTCTGCTGCTGTAGCCTATGCTCATCTGCGTACTTGGTTTGAGTTACTGTTGTCTTCATCGTTCTTCATCATTCTGTTGCTCAGTTTGAACTTCAGCAGCTTCAAAATTTGATCAATTTTGAATTAAGAGACGTGCAGGGAGAAACCAGTTATTTTCTACGTTGTCTTCCTCAATGGAAAACACCAACGTTTAAGCACATTTTATCATCTTAAAGTTTTACATTTTAAATTTGTGCAGAACCAAAACATAAACCAAAACATTTTTGTATTTTTTGGGGGCAGCAGTTGTTTCCCAGTCACTTCAGTATGTGCTATTAAATAAAAACAAAAATTGTAGCCACCATAAGCAAGTTAATCACAAAAAAGTTACATTTTGTTGCATGAAATTAATATTCATTTGAAAAGTCTAACACTGATAATGAATTATTCACATTCTGTTGAAATATACATGAACAGCTGTATTGTTTTTGGTGATTTTTGAACAGTAGCCTTGTAAAATCGGGGCGGTACGCCCCCATATTTTTCCATAGCTGAATCAGCATGAATCTGTGAACACCCCTAAAATAATTTGTTCATTCTGCTGATAGAAAAGTTGGCAAACATGCATTTTCTTCTTTTCTTTTTTTTTACCAATGTACAGTACGAAGTCAAGCGTGTCAAAAATGTCCTCTTCAGGATTGCTGTCCATCGTTTTGCCAGCTAAGTATGAAAATTAAAGCGAATAAGCTGCGAGTCTGTTTATTTCTTAGCTTTATTCAGAGTGGAGATGTTCCTTAATACCCATCATTTCATGGATCTGTTTTTTTATCATGGAAATCAGTCTTTGCAAAAGAGTCCAGTGGATCCAGTTACACACAATGTCAGCGGAGTTCAAGCCCTGGAGGTTTGGGTTCTGCTTTCTGGCACCCTGAGAATGACCAGGGCACTTCAGGGAGGGTGAAGTGAGTAGACGGGGGGGATCCCTGTAGATGGTGGTTTCATCAGAGAACAAACGAGCCTTAAAAAGCAAAACAAAACAAGTCCTCCTCTGGGAGGTAAAAGTTGATGCACTGTGGCTCACGAACAGATGCACACACAACATCTGAAACAAGGGCCGGATCGATCGGACCACCCACAGCTCGTTCTTGGTTACTGGCTCATAGTCTCTGCAATCAGTAAACCAGTCACCTCTCATTCTGGCTCTAAGAAAACAGGCAGCTACATGGTGAAGAAAGGGAGGAAACGAAAAGGCTGCCGGCTTTTGTGGGATACTGAAAGTACCGTCAAAATATAAGAATTTAAAGAACTTCCTATAGATGCGGAAAACTAAAAAGACACTCACGATGTGCTCTCAGTAGCGCTTCTTTATATGTGAACTGTAATTTGGGATCACCTTTGTTTTGCTTCTTCCTTTATATTTACACAATTGACCTTATTTTGAAGATTATTAGTCCCCAAATCTGGGATTAATAAATTCAATCTTCCCTAGTTACAGCACCACACAGTCCACGTTGACTGACTGCGGGGTTTTTGGGCTGGCAGACATTTATTCTTGTTAGGGTAAAATGACAAATCGTGCAGGGAGATGGTGCGCAGACGGGTCAGATTTTTTAAACAGGAATTTTACATCTGAGTGATTTATACTCGAAATCTTTATAATCTCAGCGCTGTGGTCAAAAATGATATTGAGTTGTGACACACAGCTGGAACTGCTTTAAAGCAAAGAAATAGTCCAAAACCAAAACTTGCATGGCCAAATATTTGGGTATTTCATGAATAACTCTAATAGAAATCATTTTGGTATTTACCTTAAGACTATTTAAGACTTTGCTCTGATTTCTGAATGATGAGCACATTGTGGTGGATGAGTTTGTTGGCTGAAGCCCGGCCTCCTCTCAGCTGTGCATGTAGGTCCTGCAGGGCGAGTCTGGATGGAAGTCGTACTTGCTCAAACTGGAAGGGTAGTAGGTGGTGGCAAACATATTGCCTGAGGGCACCGGAGAGGGGAAATGGTTGCATGTCTCATCGTTGACATGAATGTTGTTCTTGTTCAGCATCTACAAAATGGCAAACCGTGTTTTATAAAAATCCTCACTTAAAAACCTTTAGAGTCTATCAACCATTTAGAAATGTATTTAAAGTAATTACAAGCCCACCTTGAACTCCATGGGGATGTACTTCTCATTCTTTGGCGTGGCGTTGCCCTGCTTGTTGTAAGTGAGGTGGTTTGGTGTGCTCGGGTGGATTACCGCTGACTCTGCCGATGGTCGGTTCAGGTGGTGACAGTATGTGAAGGCCAGAGCTGACAGGAGGGCTGCTGCAAAGAAACTGGCTAAGCCCACAGCTGCCAGCTGGAACAAGGTAAAGGCTGTACACAGGGAGGCGGGGAAGGAAGAGCACAGAAACAGAGCCATTGTTAAACCAGTGAGAAATGTAGCCTTGTAAGGGGATGGGTAATGATAGGCTGAGATGACAAACAATCGAGGACACTAAATAACACTGATGAAGTTTTAAGTGAAGTTTGCCTCAAAATGTTACAAATGCACACGATATGATCCGCAAGCATAAACTAAGTTTACGAATGTGTGCAATTTGTGTGTAACTATTTGTGTGCACAGCTTATTTGCGTCTGATCCAGACGCAAATAAGCTGTTTGACCACACAGGATCAAACAGCTGTGTATCATTTTCTCTTGCAAAAAAGCTTCCTTCCTTCCAAATTCGAGAACACATTGACCAGGATTATATTGATATTCAAAATATACAGAATTTATATTTCCTAGTTTTCCACTTCCACTTGAACGCAGCTTATATTTGTGGATCTGTGAAGAGCTGGCAGTGTGAAATTTCTCGTGCTCGTGGGTCATGTCGTATGCATTTGCAACACTTTTGAGGTAAAATTTTCACTGTAATAGAAAATAGTCTGTCTAGAAGGTGGTGTAAAAAATTTGAGCTTTTGTTAGAAGGGAAAGAAAGCGAGGAACTAAAAGCAACTCAAAGTTCATGTCACTACCTGAATGGGACCAATATCGATTCCACATTTTCGGCCAATCCCGTGCCACGCGGGGCCGAAGTCACAAACAAAAGTCAATATGGTACCAACTGTGTGGTACACATCAGGAGAAGAAGAAAGCCAATAACTTTTACAAGAATGGCTAGTTGTTGCTACATCCTTCAATTAAACCGAGGAGATACTGATTTGGTTTGGATGCAACGCTGGAAGAAAAGCAGGAAACCCTGCAGATATTTCATGCTGGGAATTGAAGAGCGCAGGAGGTGTGTATGTGTGTAAGCTGGGAACAATGTGTAATTATTTGGGGGAGAGTGAACAGAAAGACATCAGTTGTTTTCACTCACTTCCACAGCTCTGGTCCTCCTGACCGGGCAAAATGACTGCAGAGAAAGAGAAATGAAAAAAAAAAAAAAGCCATCAATGTAGAGAAGAAGAAAAAAGAAAATCACAGCAGCTCCGAGAGATCAAACAAGACAAAAGTAGTTAATTTCTCACAAAGCCTTCCCTGTTCTCGAGGTAGGCACGTTGCTGACATCTCCGCTAATTCATCTTTTTAATTTTCTCCAAATGCAGAGTGAACAAGTCAGCATTTAGCGTGCCTGATTAAACTTTTCATTCAAGTTAATTTTTCCAGCTTATATCTGCAACAGTCTGCAGCGGTCCTGTTTACATGTGCGATCATGCGCTTACCCGGCACCTCGTGAGGCTGGCACGGCCTAGACTGGGTGACGTTGCCCTGGCAGAGACTGACCTCAGCCTCTTGGTTCTCATCGCAGCGGCGGGTGCGATGCTGCAGGCCCTCGTCGTCACAGTCCCCCCACTCTGTCCATTCACCCCAACCTGCAAACACAGGAATCAGGGAAAACGACAAACGTCCAAATGAGAAACGGGAAAATAAATGAGCATTTTTCCAATCACCAACAAACTCAACCTCCTCTGCAAGGAGAGGAACTGTGTGGTAAGTCACCAAGAGTGCAGCCTGACGAGTTCTGGCCACAGTGCATCAGTGCAATGGTCATCATCATCAGTCAGCAACCTTGTGTGCCTCCCGGGATCGCTTTGTTTCGCGAACAAAAGCCTAAAATGGACGAGGAGTTGATTACACCGATTTGCCTCCCGTGTCTCTGCATTTTTTTTCTTCTTTTCAAAGTCCAAGGGAATAAAGATATACAAGAAGCTGCTCGCATCCAAATTCACATCGATAGGGAAATTTGGAGCTATTTCATTAACTGTTTTTCCGTTCCTTCTCCGACCTTCAGACGACGCATGCTGGGAGAGGCTCCAACGGCCACATTGTTTACCTTCTCATCACAAATATTGATTGGCCTGTGTGGGGGAGATTTCCCATCAGTGGCCAAAGAAGAAGCAGTTATTTAATCTAGATAGACTGAGAGAATCTAGAGAGTATTTTTAATGGTGTAATAATTGTAATGAATTTTTAAAAATTTAGAAATTTGGATAAAGGGGTTGTTTGTAAGAAAGTTATAAGCTGACTTTTATCTTTAACTTCACAACATTAATGTTCAAATCAGATTAACTGCAGTCCTTTGTAGTGAATCCCCCCCTAAGACACAGAAATTCATATTATAACTGCTGATAATATCTGTACCATAATTTACTCATCTTCACTTCAGTTAGAAAGCTTTTGTCTTCAAACCTAGACACAGACAAAATCTGCTAGTGATGTAATATGTTCAACTGATCCATCTGTGACCATTACACATCTTTGGTTTGTCTGAAACCTTCCATAGTGCGGCTTCACATATCGCTTCATACCCTCACAGGCGTGTATATTACAAAGGGCCTCTTCAGTATGCAGGCCTATGCAGATATCTCCTCCGTTGGCAGGGGGTGGGCTGCTGCATGTCCGAGTCCTCTGGTAGTGCCCGCCTCCACAGCTGGACGTGCACTGGGACCAGGCAGACCAGCAAGACCAGGCTCCATTCACTAGATTTAGAAGAAAACCCCATAATAATGTAACACAATGTAATGCAAGCTAATGATGGTATATAACAGTTTCATGTAGCTGTGACCTCAGTGCACAAGTGTTTTTAATTGGCATTTTTTTCCACTGGCCACCAGGGGGAGATTCATATAGTAGCAAAAAGTCTAACTGTGCAGAGGTCTATTGCGGAGGGCCATGAGTACCAAAACGAATTAAATAAATATATCATTAAATAATAAATCAAATGTGCCATTAATAAATTAAAATTGGAAAAAAAGAATTATTAAATTCAATTAAATGAATGAATATTCAATTATTTATATACTGAATTAATTAATGATTTAATGATTGATTATTTAATGAAACACAACAATAAATGAGACATACAACATACATTCATCTTGTAAACGATCGTACCCACTAGAATAAAGACAGACAGGAAATCAATGTATGCATGCTTTAGGATGTGGGTACCTAATGATTGTTAGCCGCTAACACGTGAGCATGCAGTGACCACAGTTCTGCAGTCAGATCCACCACCCAATCAACATCAGCTCTAGGCTTAATGCTTAATGGGACCTCAGTGTCCAGCTGGTAATGTCACTGTGGTTGTGTCCACCATTTATGTACAGTCTGTGAGGTACAGTGCACTAGAAGCTCTCTGTTACCTGGACACGGTTGAGTGTTGCAGTCCTGATACTCCACCGGCGATCCCACACAGGCGCTGGGGTTGATCCTCCCTTCTATCGTCAAGCAGCTGCGTTTCCGAGTTCGGAAGCCTCTGGAGCACTGCTGGGAACAGCTGGACCACGTTTCCCAGGATCCCCATCGGGCACCTTGTGGCTGGGATGAAGTTCGGACACTTGTCTTCATTAAGTCTTCAACCAAAGCTGGCAACAAATATAAAACACATTTTGTTCTCTATCTTAGAATCCAAACAAGGGAAACAAATTACACTAAAAAAATATACAAGTCGATCACAACATCTGCCACAATCTGCTGAACGAGTCAGAAATTTTCTCTGAATTCAAATCGGAGACACGCTATTGTATGGTTTTATTGCTAAGCTCAGCAGCCAGCCTGTTATGAAACAACAATTAGCGAGGTACAATGCAGGCACAAAATGAGCTAGATTTCCCTGTACGCTGACACACACATACAGTTGGTATACCCACAATTGCAAATTATTTACATATGAATCAGAAGCGCTTCCTGAGGCCACCAGAAACATTTCATTAAGATTTTCTTTTCTGAGGATGACAACTTGAGAGCAGTCACACAAGCTGCGAAAAACAATGACATTTCCCACTTCCTCAGCTTTACTTATTTTGGAGTAAATACCCAAAGGGTGATACAATCCAGATTCTATGAGGGAGAAGAGAAAAAAAACAAAAGCTTAGATGACTCTGAGGGATGAAGGAAGAGGACATCTGCTTCCCCACAACAGTTCAATGATGTTTAATCAATCTGCTGACTGATGTCCACAGACAGGAAACCAGCTGTGTTTAGCGTGGCATACTGGGAGATATGCCACCAGCAGTGCTGATAAAAGCTCAGACAGATACAGCTCTAGGCAGATAGCGTGTGTACGACTGCTGTATGGAGTTGAAAAACTTCACAAAAATGATTCAAACCTTAAAAAATTTACCCCCGCTTACCCTCCCTGTGGAATCCAGGTACACCTGCATTCTAGCAGGTAATCACAGCAACAGCTGTGTTTGCACATTTACAATCAAGCACATCTGCTGTGACTTACAAACAGAAAATATGGCAACATTTCTAGTTTCCCTAAGTTGTTAAACTCGCTTTTCCACATCTCCCAGCTTATTTCCAGTACTCACAGTCAGTCTGGCAAGCTCCAGACCCGTCGTTGGGGCAGAAACGGGTCTCCACCTTCTTCCTGCCCAGCTGGAGCTGCTGGGGGTCCGGCAGAAGTGCCCGGCATGTGTACCTGAATCTCTGCTCCTGCCGTGACCCGTCTTGGCTTACATTGACGGGCATCCACTGGGTCCAGGGGGTGTTACGACGAACTTCAGGGCAAGCCTCCAGGTTACAGGCTTTGTACTCCTGCAGAACAGGATGGAAACAGCTCATCAACTTTAGAGCTAATGAAAAGGCAAATCCCAGCAGGCTACAGCTACTGCTGTCTATCCTATCACAGCTACATCTCCCAATTGATTGCAGAGAGAGCCTGCTGCCTTATTATATCCTGCCAAACAACACAAACATTACAGTTTTCCTGGGAGAGGGCTCAATCATGCAGCAACTTACTGTATTTAATAGGACATAAACTTGAGCTTTATTGAATGCAATGAAGAACAAAACCCTTTTTAGATGTGAGTTTTCCCCAGGTACAGACATTAAAGTTTAATGCAGAAGGACTTCCAGCCCTTTAATTGGGTAGTGCTCGGAAAGTTTTTCTCTACAACAGCTAACTTTGACTTTTTTTTTTTGCCCTCAAAAAAGTAAGTATAAATATTGTTAGTAAGTATAAATAAATAATTCTGACAATACAAAATGAAAAAAAATGTAGAAGCTTTCTAGAAATAGAATAGCAGAGCAGATAGACTGGGTTGGCTCAGATTTCCCAAGTGTTTCCAAAAAATGGCAGGGCTTCAGAGTTCAAATGTATACCTAATAAAGTGGCCTATGATGTGGACAGATAGACAGATGTTTTCCCCCAAGTCTAGCAGACTGAGACTGAGCAGAAAGAGCGGGGACTGTGTGTACCTGCTGTACAATCTGAGGTACTTGTGGGGAAAACAAACGTCCTTAATCTTGTTGTGTAATAAAAACAGACAAGTAGGTCACTCATGTCTGCAAATCAACTCGGATATTATTTTGCCTACTCTCTTCTCTTCACATATAGAGCAAAAATACCGTAGCACATCCAGGACAGCTGTTTCCGTTCTCACAGCTTCTCGTCCTGGAGTGGACCCCCCCACCACAGTCAGCACTGCAGTGAGCCCAGGGTCCCCACGCAGTCCACACTATGGGAAGTGGGCATGGCTTTTTCTCATTGCACAGCCTGGAAATACAAAGAGGAATGCACACTCACTCACACACAGAGCTTTGTAATGCAGTAATCGGGCCTGATCGCTAAATTCTGAAGTAACCTCCTCACCTCTCCTCCCGTCCCTGGCCGACACAGACTCTACCGCCGTGGCGAGGTGCGGGGTTATTGCAGGAGCGCTGCCTCACCTCAAACCCAATGCCGCAGCTGCTGCTACACTGGCCCCACGATGACCAGGGAGTCCAGCCGCCATTCCTGAGAAAGAGAACATAAGAAGGGATGTGACTGAGCCTGATGTTTTAAAACGAATGTGTTTTTTAAGCAAACTGTCTCCTTTTATGAGTGTATTAGTTGTTAGAATATAGTTGAACATAAAGGACTATTTTTAGATTTACTTACATAAAAGTGCATTTTTTCAAAGATTGATTTCAAAGGATTAGTATGGGAATAATGGATGTCTGCATGAAAAGAAATATACCTGGAGCAGTTTGCCACCTGGATCGTCGGGCCCTTGCATTCAATCCCTCCACATCTGGCCACCGGTCCATTGCAAAAGCGCGACCGACACAAACAGCTGCTGATGGAGCCATCACCATCATCGTGGTTACAAGGCTGCCAAGGCTTCCACGGACCAAAACCACCATCCTGAGTCAGGTTCCTCACCTCCAGAGAGGATTAGAGAATCACATATGATAATTAGCATGCTATATTAGGCTAGTGATAATGAGTTTTTGTTTTTTATTATCAAACAGGGAACTTGTGATGAAATTCTTATTACCGTAGAAGTGAGACAGGAAAGATCTATACAACAGACAAACCCAGTGTCTTACAGGGCATTCAGTGATGTTCTGCGTCCACTGGTTCATGTTGGAGCTCTCCTCGATGGTGGTGCACCGCTTCTGTTTATGATCCCAGCCACAGTAAGGGTCCCGGGCCTCCATGCAGGAGCTAACAGGTATTTAGATAGACTATCAGTGTCTGTAGATGCCTTTCTTTAGCAGTTTGCAGATTTTTAAGCTGACACAAAGTCGGACAATCTACTGATTGTTGTGTTTCTGCTCATAAAAGATCTCCTGTTGTGTTTTGAGTGAGAAAGCTGTCAACTATTCCAGCAGTGTACTCATTGTCAACAAAATTCATAAAAGCCTGCTTGATATGTCTGCTCTGAGTCTTGCAGAACTGTACCATGACAGTCCAAAATGTGTCTCTTTGTAGGGAAGATAAATAGGGCTCTTAACAGAATCATCTTTGTCAGCATTTGTTCGCAGGCCCTTAAGACTTGGACACCCGCGTGTGTTTCTTAGTAGATTTGCCCACTCATCACCAGCACCAGAAAATCAATATATGTGCAGGCTCACACAGACTAAAGGCTACAATTTTTCATTTTTCTTATGCTAAATATTTATACTCGGTCATATTTATGGTTCTTATGTTCATTAATCTGTAGGTATATTTGTTTCTATTTGGTATAAAGACTAAAAGCATTGTAGAAAATCTTGGACCAAACCGTTCAGTTGGGTAGCTGGAGCAGCGCTCTAATGGGATCTTCACCAATCTGTCATTGAGGCCCACAAACAGTGATCTGTCATTGTGGAGAATTTGCAGACTCTTTATTGGCCCCACTTTCCCTTCGGGCAGGATCCTGAGCTCCTCCAGGTAGCAGTCATGCAGGCTTTTATTGGTTGTGGAGAGAGCCTTCAGAATGGTGCCATATTCTTTTAAGATAATAGTAATAAGAGCAAGCTCCAGGATAGCAGATAAAAAAACGGTTCGAGTGATTATTTTCTAATTTTTAATTAGAACATGTCTCACCCGTGCCGATGTACATGACGTGGTAGAGAGAGTGTCGGCCCTGCACGATATCCACCACCAGCTTAGAGAAACGTAGGTTGTCCTGGGTGAGCAGGGGGTTGACGGTTACTGGCTGGACCACGTCATTCATGAGGAAGAGCCGCTGGGCGTCCTGGAGGCTGCGCTCTGTCAGGTTTCCCCCATTGGTGCCCTCCTCTAACGTGCCACACTGAGCAGTCAAGAAGGAGGCAGCAGAAGGGCGTTTAGTGAAAGGGAAGCTTCTCATATTGTGTCTGTGAAGGTTCTTAGTCCTCCAGGTCATCGTAGTCTAAGGAGCTTGGAAAGAAGCCCGTTTTCACACCTTGGCTCATGTGATTAGGTAGAGGATCATTAGGGGGTCCTTTTGTCCCTCTTGGGGGGAAACTCCCACAGGGTTTAATCTGGGACTCTCCACCATTTGACCCTAGAACTGAAGAAGCTTCTCGGATGAGAGGTGAAACGTCTTCAAGCAACTTGAAGTCCAGACGCTTTTCTTTCCAAGCTCCTTAGACTTCTTATACTGTGTTATTATAGACAGTCTGCATAATTCATAATCCAGAAAAGTCTTATTTGTAATATACTGGCCAATTATGCAGTCTCTTAGTTCTTCGTCTAGCTGAAACATGCATTTAAACACACGTCTCTTAAGATTCTCCACCTCAAAAGCCCATTTTCTTCTGATGCTGCTCCTCATTCAGTGTTTGTGCACTGCACCTCCACATAAGGCAGGGGTGTTAAACATAAGGCCTTAATCTTTACTGGCCCAGTAAAGATTAAAATTTGGCCCACTGGAAGGCGCTAGAAAATGTGGAGGAGAGATATTTGGTACTTTTAACTGTATTTTCACAAGTTTTATATCTTTTTCAACTGATAAAGACCTCCCCTGCAGCTATGCATGCCACACCAAAGTAATGAAGTTATAAACAATTAAATGACAGAAAAGTTCCTGGTTTTTACAGTGTCCACAGTAAAAAAAAAAGAAAAAGGGTAAAGTCCGATGATGGATATCTTATTATCGTTAGGCATGTAAATAGTTTTGTGCATGCTAGCTTAATGGCAATCTTACAGGCAACAAATGCTTCATGAAAAAATTGTTAAGCTTTTTTTGTTTTATATTTAAGGACAAAATTTCAGGCAAGATCATTACTGTTGCTAAAGGACTGTTAGCGACAGTGTTAATTTATATTAAATAAATGCAAGGTTAAAATTGCACATAGCAAAACACAAGCTTATATACAGACATTATACAACAGGAAATGTGACTACAGTTTCCCTGTAGCTCAAACTGAACAGCACTTTGCAGATGCATTGGGAAATTTGCCAAGAATTTATTTTGGGGACATGTATTTGTTGGAGCTGAGCAAAACTTCTCTGCTGCACTGCATTTAGATATCTGCAATCAGCACAGAGTGATGAAGTGGATGTCAGTCTTTTGAAAATTTCTTTACAAGCCTTCGTGGAATTGCTGGGCAACTGTGGCAAGATAAAGCTGTTTGCTTTAGTGTCCTCACCAACCTCATGTTCTCAGAGAAAAATACATATGTATGAAGAGGTCTGAATTCTTTGTCATTGTCCATGTTTTGAAATGAGTTACCTGAAAGTTGGGTATAGGGTTTGGAGTGGCCAGCCAAGCAGTGCGCGGGTTCTCCTGGTATCGAAATGGGCCATTGAAGGCTTGGGTGATGGCGCTCAGATTAAAAGCACAGACAGCAGAAGCTGATATGCTGTTTCTAGAGAAGCACAGGAAATTACAATGCTCAGGTCTTAGCTAATGAATGTGAAGGAAAGCAAACATTCTTGAGCACATCTCTACAGAAAAGCACATATTTCTATTTTAACAGTAAAATACAAACATAACCTTTTAGTTGCCTCAGTTGAAACTACTCTATGGAATAAACATTAGTGTGTAGTCTTAAAGCAAGCCCCAGTGGCACAGCTGATATGCGAGAGGACACATTTGCCAAAATAAATGACCTTTCATACAAACATGATAAGAGATATTAATAGTTAGTACTTTTGGTCAGAGTTTTATTAAAAAGCCTCAAAATGCTGTCTAGGTATATTAGCCAGAAAAAGACTAATGTACACAATATCACTGTAACTTACCAAACCAAGTGTTTTTTACTTGGCTTTAAATAAGGCAATGTACAAGTGCCAAAATAATCCAGTTCCTTTAATGGCCAATGTGTTAACATTTACGACTTTAAAGAAGAAAAAAGCAAATTTCTAGCACAGTATAATAACCTGTCTTGGTTTTTATAGACAATGACAAAGTACATGGCAGCTGTCCAGGAACAAATGCTTTAAAGCTATGTGTAATTAAGGTTGTGTAGACCTGGAGTGACCTGTAGGTGCACAGACAACTGTAGCTGCTAGCTATAGTCTCACCTCAGCTAATTCATGCCCATATTTTCCACCAATTTTGTGAAATTATGTGACAGACAGTATTGCCTTCTGGGTAGTTCATTGTACTAACAGGCTGTCTAACTCTTTTGAGTCAATTCTATGCATTATTGATTGTATTTAGGACAAATTGGCTAATGACTACTGTTGCAAAAGGACTATTAGCGACAGTGTTAATTTATATTAAATAAATGCAAGTTTAAAATTGAACATAGCAAAACACATGCTTATATACAGACACTGACAGTGTGTCAGTGTGGCAGCATGTGTGTCAGTGGAACACAATTTGCTAACCTAGCTAGCTTTCAATAGCTAGCTTAGCACTCCATCCTTGTGTCTATATTTAGCCACGTTAAGCAAGCTGGTAACAGCAAAAACACAAAATTTGTTGGTGAGGCTACAGTGAGTGCATCTTTCTTTCATATCCTCCTGAGAACCGAGGAAAGTTTCTTTCATTGTAACTTTTTTGTGATGTCCTGCCTATTTGGAGCTGAAAGAGGCCACCCAAACACACTTTTGAAAACAACAGGACTTATTAGGGTAGCTCAAATAAGTCAAAATATATTGACCAAAAACAAACGTCCATTAAAGAGGACATAAATGAACAGACTGGTTCTCAGGAGGATATACTCTATGACCTAGTGACCCAGTGTTTTGAGTTTTAGTTCATTTTGATGTTTATATGTTTAAGCTCATTAGGTTTCCTATGTTCATTTGCTTATCAGTTCCCCCTTGTGTTTTCAACCCCTGTGAAGTCTCCCTTGCCCTTCATGTGTTTCATGTCTGTGAGTCTCATATTGTCATGTCTGCATTATGTTTCCTGTTTTATTTTGAAGGGGTCCGGTGTTCCTATGTTCAATGTTTTTAGTTTTACTCTCCTCTTGTGATGTTGTTATGTTCATGTGTGTCAGCTGTTTCTCCATGTGTTTCCATTTCCCTCATTATCCTCCTGTGTGTATTTAGTCGGTGTGTTCTGGTCATTCTTTGTCAGGTCGTCTGTTGGCCACGCCATGTTTCCAAGTTTCATGTCTAGGTTTTTCTTGTTGTTTGTTTAGTTCTCCCAGTTTAGGGTAATGTTAGTTTTACTTCAGTCTGCCTTGCCCTTTGTTTGTTCCTTTTTTACCAGCCATATTAAACGGCTTGCTTTTTGTTAACATTCAAGTGTTGTTCCCTGTTCCTTGGAGTCTGCATTTTGGGTCCTTCTTGTCAATTCATACAGTCTGCCCTCGCCAGACTGTGACATAAAGTCTATGAAATGACATTATTAACAAACAGAACTCACACATTAGTGGTAAAAATGCCATAAATCAGATCTTGCTCAGGTAAGTAGAAGGTGCTCTGGAGCTCGTTGTAGTAAAAGGGGATTTCTCCTGAGCGTGAGCAGTTGAGGCGAGCCTTCATGAAGGTGGTCCAGGTGTCCTCCAATAGAAAGCGTCCACCCATATCATTCTTACAGACCCGAGCCACTCGAGAGAACACCATTTTCCCACAGTCATTTTCCACCGCAGTTTCCCTCAAGAAGAAGTACGCAAAACGACCAATCTCATAAACAGACACAAAATGAGGCTCTAGAAGAATAGAAGAGGCAGAGACACAGGTCAGCGTGATGGACCAACGAAAGAGTGATGAAAAGGACAAACTTTGTGGTGCTTTGTTAACCGTTGAGCCATTTAGAGTTGTACTGGGCGGTGCGCAGGGGCGGCATGTTGCCCAGGCTCCTGTAGATCACTGGGTCACGTCCAGAGAAATCAATCACTGTGGCAGCATACAGCTCGCCCTTTTCTGTGATCATGGCAGTGGAGTTGTGACGCGGGTCGTAGGGACATCGGGCAACACCGTTCACAGTGTCTAACACCTGGCTGAGGTTAGAAATCTGACGAAAAGAAGGGAAAACTGAACTAAGCATTTCCTGCTATTTTAGTGGGTTGACAAGCGATTTGTTCTTTCTGTTTTTATCGCTTTATTCACATTATTTCAAAACTTTTAATGAATTTCAAAACTTTTAATAATGTAATCTTCAGTTTCTATCATTTCCCAAATGCACAAAGCTGCTGAAGACATCTGAGGATCACAAAGGCACCAAAACTATTTATAATTACTAAATATAATTACAAAATATATAGAGAAAAGATAAATTAGCTAATCAAAGTGACTAGAAGAAAATGACTTTTATTGTCAGATTTCTTGATTTTATCCTTTTTAAATTCCATGTCCTTTTTCCATTTTACATTGAGCTCTAGCAACTTATAATTGCCTTTCTTTTAATTACCCCAAAAGGATTTTAGACTATAAAATATGTATTTTCTTGTCATATAGTTTCATTAATTCTACTTAAGTGCAAAAACTGCCATTTTACTAACCTGTCTGGTTATGCAGACCGGGGTAAAAGCATTGGTCCCACATGTGAAGAGCGTCCTTCCGCTTATCAGCAAAACCCGTACATAGTTTTGGCATTCACCCTGCAGACAAATACGCCAGAACTCAGTTTTACTGTTTCATGACATGTCATCAAAATGTCCAATATAATATAATCATATAATAACATAATCCAGTCTAACGTAATATGTTTCTGAATACACAGACAAATATCTGTATTTCAGTCACAGCACAATACCTCAGATTTGCCTTTGCTCTGACATGAGCGCTTTGTGTCTTCATCGGATGCCCATTCTGTTGCCTGAGGAGAAATGTTCAATTGTAGAATTTTTTTTTTTATATTGGACCTTTTATATTTAATAAGAGATACTGTTAAAATGTTTAAAAATAAAATGTCTTTGACAGTAGTTCATTTTTGTGTAGTCTTAACCTTACCTGTATGAGGGAGGTATTATTCAAACTCAGTCTGAAGAGGAAATTTCTGTAAAAGATATTTTATTTTAGAGCTAAAACAACAGACTGCTCACAGTAGCAGTGTACAGCATATAAATGTTATCCTCTAGTATCTCCCAACTTCTGTCCAGACACAGTTTGATCAAAACACATTTGTGCCGCCTGGGCAAAATATCTGTATAGCTTGTGTTGCTGGATTTTTTCTTCTTCCTTTTGGGTCTTTTTACTCCATTTAAGAGCTGTCTTTACCCTTTGGTGCTGTCTTTGGGCTTTCGGGACTTTGTGTTTTAATTTAAAAAAATAAATGTTGTGTGTATTTCCCGTGTTTATGTCCAGAAATATCATCATGTAAGAATTGGGGGCTTGTCCAGGATATGAACGCTGGCACGCTTCTATGATGACACATCATGTATCCACTTTACACCACTGTATGCTAGTAACATGCTGTATGATTACTGTTTGAGTAATGCATGCTATTTGGTACCTTGCTCCTACAACAAGCTGGTTTCGTCTCAGGTCCAAAGCAAGTTGGGAGAAGTCCTTTGCACCTGGATGTGAGAACTCAGACACCCAAGACCTCAGTGCTGGATGCACAAATAATCAAATGATAAGGAGTGAGGGGAAAAAAATAAGAAGAAAGAGTATAAAAGTAAGTGAAAGGAAAATCAGGAGATGATAACATGAAATATGAGAGACAAGAGAAGAAGATGAAAAAGATCCATTATCCAGTGTTTGCCTTTTGCCAACTTTACAACTCATCTTTAATCGTAGGGCCTAAGACCAGAAAGGAGGCTTTTAAACAGACTGAAAGTACTGATTTATTTTCCAAAATTATAGGGTAGGAAATAAAGATCTGGAAGTCTCCCAATTTTCATATTATATTACTTGTTCTAATTAATTAGCAATCTCTTGAAATAATTTATCTTGAATTCAACAACATAAATTTACCATTACATAAGACTGTTCAATGTCAAAGTAATAAGATAAGTAAGGTATATCTGTCATGTCTTTACTTTTTTCTCTCAACTTGTGCAGTTGTCTCAGATTTTTTTAAGGACACATTGCATACCATACTGAGATATTACAGACCTTTACATTGTAGCTCTTTGGGACACACCTACAATTTTATGTCTTTCTATTAAACAAATGGGAACAAATTATTTGTTTTGTAACGGGTTGCTAGTCGCAAAGTGCCTAAAGATACACAAAGAACCAATTAAAATTTTGATCTTTCCTAAGTTGTCCATTGTGTGTAGACCCAACACTGGTTCATCGCTTGAGTAAGGTGCCTTTTTTGCCAGGTCAAGTACAAGGACTGGGCTAAAAACATGTGAAAAAGACAACATCCAATCCTGAAGAAACATTGCTCAAAACCAATTTAAAAGATAAGTATGTCTGCCTCCCTTTAAGCAAAATATAAAGAAATGAGGGGTGGCTTAAGACTTTTCCATCTTATCAAGAACTTTGTTTTGAAAGTTTCTTTATAACTTTAGTCTATCATGGTTGATATTACATGCCCTTAATTGAAAACCACCACCTGAGCAGTATGACAGCCAATCAGAACTGAACGGTAAATAAAGTTGCTTTAGCTGTTTTACATGAGCTTCGGGGAGGGCGAACAAACCACATACAAATGAATGCTTCCCGCAATGTTTCAGAGCAAATTACTGCTGCCTCTCAGGACTAAATGCCTGTTCCTCTCATTTGATAGCCAGCTTGTGGGAAAAAAAATGTATCAACAACAAAAGCAGCACGGTTTGCCAGGCAAACACTTTGAGCTGAATGTAAACTGACATCCAGTCAAAATAATGACATCAAAGGCCCTTTCACAGTCATTAGACAGCTGAAGAAGAGCATTTAATGAGGCCATGCTGCAGACACAACATCAACACCTTTATTAATTTCACATAAATCTTTACATTCAATTTTTTTGCAGAAATTGCCAAGCACAGTTTCAACTTTCAACGTGTCTTTTGTAAGCCTCGATGCATGAGATAAACACAATTCCAACAAATCCTTATGAATGCAAATTAATTCCAACTAAGAGTTCATAGTGCTGCCAGATTTCACAACCTTATATTAAAGTCACGCTTCACACTTTGTATTGGTTAATCTCAATTAATGTCACATAAAACAACAAATTGAAAGGTTATGAGCACCAGCGTGTCAAGATGCTTATTAGAAACTGAACTATCATTCTTGTCTGGTCTCAGTTCTGCTTTGAATAGCTCTGAAAGAGGGCAACAAAACAACATGAATACAAACCATCACTTGAACAGCAGTGATTTTCGGAGAGCTATTGAATCCAAATTGCTTTTGTGCACTTCCCTGTGTACATAATGAGCTGCTGCAAAGCGGACAAGGGCAGGCAGTCTAAGTCTCTCATTCAAAATACCAATCTGACAGCTGACAAGGAGAAGCGACTTGTTTCTTGGACTTTCTCTTTTAAGAAGAAATTAGTTAACTACAGGGAATCAGAAATCGACACTCATTCTTGCAACAAAAGAGCCAATTAACTAAGAGCGTCTAGTTTCATTTCAGATTGCAGAACTGTCTACACTTTGCATTATGTAAGTTGCCGTCTGCTGCTTGTAAACTTCTTTGCATTTTAGCAATTTTATTTAACAAAATGAGCACAGGAAAGAAAATAAGATTACAGCAATGATCATTGTTATTACTGGACCTGGATCCTATATTAGGGATACCTTGCTGATGTCAGGTCAGACCTGCTCTTGGCACCAGAAGAACTTGAATTCTTAATGGCATAAATTGAACAAGATGCTGGAAACGTTCCTCGCAGATTTTGGATGTGATAGAGTCACGCAGTTGCTAGATTTGAAGTCAGTGTCAGATGATATGAGCTTTATCCTGCTGGGAGCAGCCATCAGACGATGGGTCTACTGTGGTTATACAAGGACAGACATGGTGAGCAGCAAGACTCAGGTAGGCTGCGGAGTTTAAACAATCGACTGGTATTAAGTGTGCCACACCATTATACCACCACCAGTCTGACCCATTGTTAACTTTGGTGATAATTGTAACCTCAGTTTCCTGTTCTTAGCTGACTGCCCAGTGTGGTCTTCTGCTGCTGCAGCAGAGCTGAGTGCTTCCAAGGGTGCAAAGATGCTGTTCTGCATACCTATTTGGGAAAATCCAGCAGATCAGCAGTTTCTGAAATAATCATCTTTCTCAATCATCTTTCTTCCCAATTCAGATGCTTGGTTTCTTTGGTCCGTTTCTTCAGATTTACTGTGTATTTCCTGTGTATTCTGTGCTTCCTTGTCTGCTCTTGTGTCATTTCCTGCTTTATTTTATTGTTTGTTGTTTTCTTGTGTTCTATTTACCTCTTGTCTTTGTCTTTTTCCACCACTACAATGCCCTGATTGCTTCCAGCTGTTATCGTTTTACCTTGCTATACATGGTGGCTTTTTGTGTCTCCCTTTGTCAGTTGTTCCTTTTTGGTTTCTTTAATGATTTTTACAATTTCTATATCAGTTAAAACTCACCTTTTGCTTGTTATATCATCTTCATTCTGTGTCCTGTGTTTTTCTCTTCTTTTCAGACGGAAACATAACTTGTCCAGGATAAAAATAATTATTATTTATTATTGCTGTTCCTTGTCTATTTCCATTTCCAGTGGCATTTAACAAACATAATTTCTCAAAAGCTGTAGACTGTTGTGGGTTTTATGGTTGGTTACAATATGGCTGTGAGAGCAATAGAACAAGCCGTGCAACAGCGTTTAGACAGCAGTGATTAGAGCAACAAAAGTAGGTGAAATGACATTCTAAACTTTTAAAGCTTTTATGGATTTGGACAAGACTTTTGTGCAAGCACCCAGGTTGCTGTGCTGATAAATTTTCATGAGAGCATTTTTTGAATGCAAACTAATCAATCGCTGTTGCTGTGGTGGTTATAGCTGAATATACAAACCCAACGAAAATCAGTTTTTAAAGAGCGGCGAATGAAATGTTGAGAGATGGCATTGATTTAAAGTTGGTGGATAAGTGAAGATTGTTATACAATTATGCAATCGTTATTTAACTTTACAAAGGACCATAAAATGTTTGTGACCCAACCAAAGCTCCTTCACAAAGATACCATTTCAGCTTCAGGGACTCTTTATTGTTTGTGTAGCAGGGTCTGGCCAGAGAACCTCCTTGTGCTTCCAAGAAGAAATTATACAAAGTTAAAGTAAACATTACCAAGGGATCTTTAGATCCATATATGTACGTTCTTATTCAGTGAAGCACTGGAGTAAAGCACTGTTTAGCAGCCATGGTTTGACATGAGAGTATGATCAAAATGTAGGGTGATAAAATCAGAAGGGGCAGATATATATAGTTTTTTTATACTTTAATTTAAATCGAAAATGTATATCTTATGTAGCCTTTTGCATACAGTTGGTCCTCATACAACCCTTAATCCAAAGCCTTTACGTCACTTATTCAAGCAAAAGATGCATTTTGATTACCATTTTACAATAAGGCTACCACACTGCTCGCTCACAACAACCTGCTTAAAGAGCCTGAATTTGAGAACTGTAGACAGTCTAGGAAACGCATGCATGTCTACAAGTTTGCCTAATTGTCAACATCAGCATGACAACCCGATCGTTGTGTGACAAGGTTAAGATCTCTGATCTTGATGTTGGGTACGTGGACTAACCGGCTGCATGTGAAAATCATCACTTTGAAAGTGGGCTCAAAGAAACACGGCCTTTGTGTGCGTGACTCTTTTCAATTCGCCGGCTTTCTCATATATTTGTGTGTGTACTCTTACATAAAAAAAACAACACAAATTATGTTGTTTGAAAACAGAAATTGTCTTGTGGAAAATAAATACGTTGTCCTCTTTTCACAATGGGTAAATGTGCAAGCAACACAGTCTCTTATTTCAGCTAAAAAAGTGTCTCCCTTCAGCATGAACTTTGGTGCTAGGTTGGAGCCTTTGTTCAGTTTGGCATGTGCACATAAGTTGCTACGATGGGGTGGGCCTAAACTAAAGTGATTAAAATGTACAAAGTTCCTGATTTTGCAAGCGTGCCTTCATTTTTGAGCCCTAACTTCATTCGTGGCCCTCCTCCCCACTCTATCAGTGGTGTGTTTCTTTGCTCACCTTGGTAGGAAACAACAGGATGTTCCTTTCTGCTGCAGTCGGCAGGCTTGATGTGAGGCTCCTCTGACAGACACATGGATAAACAGATGACCAGCACAAGGCCACAGGGGGAGAGGGCCCATACCCCCCACCCTGATGTTACCATAGTTACAACCACATCCAGTCTTCTATCAGGTCCTCAGGAATCACCTGTCGGAGCAGAAGTGATATCTGTCAATCAACCAGACAGTAATGGCAGGGAGAGTAAACCAATCAGCCTTGTGACAAATAAATATCCTTATATTTTTTGGCATTTAGATAATCACTCTAGAAAACTCAATACATCAGTGCTGGACTCTAAAAATCCATATCCACTCAGTAATAGCTCACACTTGCACACACTCTCTTCTCTCCGTCCTCCTGCCCATTCATCTAAATTAATTTTGCCAGTCGACCGGCCCCGCTGTTCCTCCTCACTTTCAGTCTGTCTGCTTTTGGTGTCCATCGCCTCAGTGTCAGCAGGACTCGGTCATGGCTAATTCACCTCAAAAGGCCAGAGCCGCCAATCTTCACTAACGCCAGCTCTCAAACTTTGGGTGCCTCTTTCTGACTGAGGGGATCCATTCAGAGATGAGCCCCGGGCACAGAGCCAAACAGGAGGGTGTGCCACATGAAGGGTCGAATTCATTTTATATGAATCAGAATCTGCTCAAAGGTGATGATCTGATGGTGACTTTAGGCACAAAGATCAAAGGCTCTTTTATGTAGTTTACAAATTTCCATCCAGCTGCGTCAGACAAGTATCAGACTTTTGCTTTCTCACGTGCAGCACACAGAGGGAGGCAGCGTTCAAGATACTCTGTTTGGTAGAGTAAATGCAGCCACATACTAGCTGTAGCATACATACTGACGCTGGCAAGTTAGTTACAGGCTAACGTCTAATCCAAATGTGTTGGGTCTTTGTGTTTTCACGCACACTTCTGTGGGGCTACATTTTCTCATTTCTTTAGAAATTCACAGACTGGAAACAGAGCAGGACAGGACAGAGTGACACCCACCAATAAAGGATGTTACTATCACTTTTCATTGGCTGCATGCATTCACCAAGATATTTAAAGTTTGCTAAATTAAAAAAAAAGTGGATGCAAACAAGGATAAAGACCTTTAAATGTTTTTGCATGTGAAATGACTCTATGTATGAGCTCTGAAATGGAAAAAAATGTCTTTTGAATCATCTAATAAATTTCTGTTTTAAGCTCCACTCCTGTACTGGCCAGTGAACCATTCAGATGTGAGCAAGCGTTTAAGTAGCTGAAGACTACAGGAGACACCTTCACCATGAGAGCACGTGAAATGCCTGAATCTAGCTACACTGTCGCCTGAGGGTTAGGCGGGACTAGAGCACAAATTTGACTCTGAAAATGTCTGAGCTGAGTGATAAATGAGTTTATGGAAAAGGCCATAATGTTCCAACTATGTATTGAAAACTTGAACATCCTCAACACTACAGGGCAGCATATTTCTTGCCCATTCACAGCGGCGTCTTTTTCTTTAACCCTTAAACCAGTTTCAGTGCAGCTGCTACGCACTACAAAGAATGGAGGCGGTGAATGTCTGCCTGTCTACTGCTCACTGGGAGGACTGAATACGTGTGGAGGCAGAGGTTTTTCAGCCTGCTGGGTCTTACATTGCTGCTTAATGAAGCGACAGGAGCAGAGCCTCCACCGCTGGCCTCGCCTTTGTTACGGGGCCACGGTCCTCTCACCGCGCAAAGGCTGGCCAGTGAGAGGCCTAATGTTCTGGGATTTGTCTATTCAGCTCAACGAGGGGGAGCGACAGTGGACGTCAGTCAGATTCTTCGGGGGCAGTAGGAAATGTGTGGACGCAGGCTCTCCCTTGGTGATTAGCGTTAGTTAAAGACAAAGAGCGCATATTCATCATCCTCTGTCTACATGACAAAGTGTGCTAGGACCTCTTTATGGTTTGGTTAAGTTTAGTCAAGTAACACACAAACTCTTTAGACACACTGTGAGCCCAACTATCTGCACTGATGTTTTTCTTGAATGTTTTTAACTGTGCATTAACAAAAGCATTGTGCTCCCTTCTTTGCTTCTGAGAGAAGGTAGTCACCTCTAATATGACCATGAAAGTTCACTTGTCGCCAACGCTATTTCTAAGTACTGCCCCCCAAAGCTGTATGGCTGTGCCTTTATACTTGTCCTTTTCACACATCTTACCCTGTAACAGGGAAATTTGATAAGTTCTTTCCAGAAATACCCTGAAGGTTTTACAGTAAGCTGGTATCCACAACAAAACTTTTAGTACTGTGTAGAATATAAGCTTTACAGTATGATGCTGTCAGCTGATTGACTTTCATTAGTCTTATTTGAGTATTGCAATCTCCAACATCATTGCTGTGTGTCCAACCGTCTTTGTGAACTATAACAACACATTGCTAATGAAACTTATATTCCTTGCACTGCCAGGTTACAGACTGTTGCTGCACCAACATTTTGACAGCTACAAAAGGTGGCCATACCAAATATTGACTGTACAGATTCCTTCTGTGTCTTATATACTGTAAATGTATACTGTAATATTTAGTAAATCAGGGCACCTCTTCCCCAATTTTCCTGAAAAATATAAAGGAATGAGTAGAAATGAGGGGTGGCTAAAGGCTTTTATTCAATACTGTATCTAAACAAACAAAAAATACTTTTTTTCCTGAAATGTTTCAACATAAGTCATATGAATTTAATATAATCTGAAAAAAAAGGTAGGGCAGATTGCTGCCCCTCCCTGAGCCTGGTTCTGCAAGAGGTTTCCTGTTTAAATGGTAGTTTTCCTTCCCACTGTCGCCAAGTGCTTGCTCATAGGGGGTGCTCTGACTGTTGGTGTTTTTTCTGTATTGTTTCAGGGTCTTTACCTTATAAATATAAAGCGCCTTAAGGAGACTGTTGTGATTTGGCAGTATATAAAAAACATTGGATTAGCTGAATTTAATTGAAATCTGAAGTAAGCAAATGACCGCATCAGTACAGAGGACATATGTTACACATAAAATAAGTAGATGGTCGTGTGATGCTTCTAAATGTGGCTTGAGTGATTCGATGTAATATTATGGACTCGACAGTGGCAGACGGACCTGAGCTACAGTCTTTGAATTTGTTATAGAAAGTTGGAAATAAATTGCTTCAAAAATAAAATCAGAGAGCTGTTTTCCCAGAGACGGAGCATGTCTGAACATTCATTCACTCGTGTAGCTGGCTGCGATAGAAAAACACCTTAAAGAAATAACAACTTGTGATGGGATTAGAAACACAGAGTCTGCAATTCATGTGACCGGTCCGTGTTTGGACTGTGTGGGGAAAAATAATCACCCGGGAACACAAAGTGAACATGTGACCACCACACTGGAGCAACACGGCCAAGATTTTAAGGCAGGGCCATGTCAGTAAATAAAGCTGAGGACTGGGCCGCCCTGTATCAACACAGCTAAGCATGACAGGTGTATACTCAAACCCCTGCTGCCTGCCAATTTGTCTCTCCTACTTCACTGGTGCCTCTCCATGTGATTCCTCTGCAACAGCGAAAGCTGATTCAAACATCTTGCGGACAAAACTACACACTACAAATCTAAGATGCTTGTGCATCTGCTGAAACATGAAGATAACTTCATGTTCCTGCAGCAACTCCAAAACCTCACACAAAGACATTAAACTGTAACCTCTACTCAAATTTTGCAGCAGTATTTAAGGCTGAATATTTTTTCTGTATGCTTTTCATTTTATTGGGATGCCTTTTAAACATAGATGTTTTGGTAGATTAGATTTGCTCTGGAATTGTTTCACAATTGCAAACTACTGTATTGATTGTTCTGCAGCTTGTTGAGGCAAGACTGAATGAAATTGCATCTGTTAAATATTTAAAGGAGATACACAGCAATGCAATTAAGCATTTACTGTGTTATCACGTGAGCATCTATATGGATCCAAACAAGCGGTTAAGGATTGTGCTCGTTACTAGCAAATGTGACTTTGAAAGTAACTTCTCCTGACCAAAGTAGTCACTACAAGTGGCCTCAGAGTCATTAGCAGCACTAGCCTGGGAGACGGGTCTGTTGTCCATCACGTCCTGCGATGTAAACCAACCCTGCAAACAGAATCAGCTCATGGCTACCTTCCACTTTCACATCTGTGCCCATATATAGACTCTTTATCTGCCATTGTAATTTACTTTGACATTTATTGCCGCACTTGAGTTGTAGAAGTTTCTTAAGCTAAAAAAAAAAAAACAGCTTTACTTGGCAAAAAAGGTTAAACTAATTCCCCTTACACATTCACACCAAATGGCACTCAGAGTCAATACAGAGCTTAAATGTGCTTGAACTTTTCCTGCAGTACAGATAGTTTGATTCTTATATTAAAATCTATCATGATATATGCAGGCCACTTTAATCGGTATATCTTGGTTGGAGCCACACTCTTACCACTGTTGGTTCCAGAACAAACTTAATTCTTCACGGCACAGATTCAACAAGGTGCTGGAAACACTCCATATTAACACAGCAGCATCACACAGGTGCTGCTTATTTGTTGGCTGCACGTCCATGATGGGAATCCCCCATTCTACCACATCCAAAAGGTGCTCTACTGGATTGAGAGCTGGTGTGTGTCAGGAGTATGAAGGCCATTGATGTGCAGTGAACTCATTGTCATGTTCAACAGGTGATTTGAGCTTTTGAGGTGCTTCCAGCCATCAGAAGATGGGTACCCTGTGGTCATAAAGTGATGATCAGCAACAATACTCAAACAGGTTGTGGTGGATAAACAGTGCTCGGTTAGAGTGTGCCCATGCACCATTACAGCACTGATAGAAGGATGGATCCATGCTTTCGTTTGTTTGAGTCTACCGTCCAAATGTCAAAGCAGACCAAGCAACATTTTTCCAATCTTCTGTTGTCCAATTCTGGTGAGACCGTGCAAACTGTAGCCTCAGTTTCCTTTTCTTCTGCTGTAGTCTAGATGAGTACCGCAACATTAACAGACAGATACACAACAAAAATCAAATGTCTGGCACAGCAGAAGACCAAGAGCTTGTCCCTCAGAGCAAATCATCACACGTTTGGAAATACTTTGGATTTAGGGCAAGTGATGTTAACTAATAATAAGTTACAGCGTCTGCACGATAATTTATTACAACTGCTTGAAAACGCACCACAAACTGCAGGATTATTAACGCATGAAGGACAAGAGAAACAACGCAATATTTGCAAAAGTGAATCATCTGCCGTGCACTCAGGCGTCCATAAAAGCGAGCCTGTATGCGTGTCTGCATATCCGTCCAGCACACAAAGACCTATTGAAATCATCGAGGCAATCGCATGCTTTTTGGCCAAAGATATGTGTCCACTAAACATGGTGAGTAATGAAGGATCATCGTGGACAAAAGATGTTTTCCCCTCATGCAATTAATTTTCTAAATTGGCAAAACCGACATTGTACACAAACTATCATAATGGTTTGGAAAAAAAATGGAGTGGAAGACTTTATATTTTGCTTCTAGGATGCACTCAATCATCAGTGCAGGTCAAGTAAAAATGGGATTTTGTGAAGGTGTTTTAACTAACTGACTAACCAAGAAGTGCAGCACAATGTAAAAATGAAAGTAGTGCCTTGCTGATTTAATTTCATGTTAAGTTTTAGTAAAGTTAATTGTATTTACATAATTTTGGTATTGTACATCAGCAGGATCGTAGAGGAACATGAATGTGAAAGCAGTGTTTACATAACAGTACAATTAAAACATTTCTGTCATTAAAATGAAAGGATAAATAACTAAACTTAACTGTAATCTTAATATCAATCAGAATAATAGTGATAATCACAATCGCGCAGCTCTAGGTTATTTGAGTTACTGTTGCTTTCCTTTCAGGTTAAAGCAGTCTGGCTACTCTCCTCTGACCTCTGACATCAGCAAGGCATTTTCACCCAGAGACCTCCCACTCATACTCAGAATGACCATGCCATGTTCAGAGTGAAAAATGTTGGAAATAAATTCCTTCTAAATGTGAAGGAGGCTAAATTTCAGACTTTGACTATGCTTTTTTTTTTAAGTTTTCCTACTGATAAAGACACCCCTCCCCCCAATTAAGTAAAGTAATTTAACCTCAAAGTGTTGTGTTGACAGATTTCTTTCATTTACTGCAACAGGTACTTGTATAAATGCAACCTGTAAGCCATGAGAAGGGGGGGGATCAACAACTTTGCAGAAGTGACCCACACAGGGCATTATTACAAACCTTCAAAAAGAGGCTGTGTCATGTCTTCAGAAGCCAGACAGTTTGTTTTCTTTCGTTGTTGGTTGTTTGAACATGTAAAAATGATCCATCGACTCCTTAGAAAAGTCAGGAAAAGTATAAAAAAAAAAAAAGCTTTTTCCCCCCTGTTCTCCTTCCCCTTACACGCTACAGCTACACAAGTAGAAGCCGCTGACGTTTCTCCCCTGGTTTAACATTTAAGTGGAAATGTGTGTAGTGACACACTGACAAGTGTTTGGACAGAGCAGCAGTGCCTCTGCAGCACTTTGTCACAGTTGTACAAACTTCACACAGCAGAGGCCTTTGTCAAATCCTCCATTTTTCTTTCTGGACTCTTTCCCTGCTGCTTTTTTTTTTCCTTCAAGTTTGTGAGATTTCTTGACAACAACTTTTTTTCTGTCTCTGAGTGTCAACTACCTCTGCTGATGCCAGAGTGATTCACAGTGATGTTCATGCAAAATTTAAGAAACATGGAACTTCCCCCCGCCTCTATTTGAGGAACCATGCAAGCTCACTTTGACTTTTTCCTCTTAGAAGAACTAAACAAGCGTATCCCAGAGAACTTAGGAGGACTCTGATAGAGGCCAAAGAGATGGCCCCTTTATGGAGTGTGGTCCGAGGGCTTGAGTTGACTCTAAGTAAAAAAACAAGGCATGGATGAACCTCTTTTGTGAGCCATGTGACCGGCAGGTTATTAAGCTTTAATACGTCAGCTCGGCAACTGTGAAGGGGCCGTTTCCTTTTCTGTCAGCATGAGTAACCTCTTCCCTCATTTCTTGCAAAACAGCTATTATAGGTAATTATCCATGTCGTGATCTGCCTACAAAAAGACGCACTACAGAAGACCTTGAAACTGCTTTTTAGCACTTCCGCCACACCAGCTACAAACCGAGCACCCGACAACACTGGGTGCGCGTGTTAAGTGTGCTTCATTAAAATCCAGACATGTCCTCTTCACGGAGGAACTCTATGACAGCGAAATTAATAACGAGTAATTATTTCTTCATTCAGAAGCCCTATAATTTGTTCCTGCGTGGCATCAAAAATAAAAGGAGGGAGTCCAGCATCTGACCCTTGTATATCAGCCTCTTGTCTAAACTCTCTCCACCCGAGTTTTTGGACAGCGTCCAACTATCATGAAAAGACAGAGTGAACACCAACCCCCCACCCCACTACACCCCACTACAAAAAAAACTGGATTCCAAACTCCAAATTCCTCCTTGAGTAAAAAAAGGAAGAAAAGACAACATCAAAACAACACTGAATCAAATTGCTAAAATTCTCTTTCTGACCGCAGCTCCTGCTCGCCCTCACCTATAAGGAGCACTGATATTGATTACCAATGAAGTCAGTTGATGGAGATTTGTTAGCTGGAGCAAATGGACACTGAGAGGGCACCCAAAGTCCCTCCATCAAAATATTCAGAGAGGACCATTTCCGAGGCAGTGTTCTCAGCTCCTTCCTACCGGGGTGAATGGCCTCTCTGTGCAACCTGCCAACTATCTGCCAATGGCTGCTCTCTTTTACAAGTGAATAGACTGAGTTTAGCCACAGTTAAAAAGACACACTAACGTGCCATGGCTGCGCCACAATGGCCGCCCGGGTAATTTGCCAAACCTAATGATGCCGGTTTGGCCCGGGCGAGAGGAGGTAGAGAGCAGGAATCCTAAAGAGGCACACAGCTGCACTGATCCCTCTCTTCCTATCTCTCTCCTCGCTCCTCCCCGTCTCCCTCCGTCCTCTTATCATGATCTCCATTTCTTTCGCTTTGCTTTTTTGCCAGATGACACGACTGGGATGTATAACCAAACACGTACAGCTGCAATCACTCTCTGTCAATACCCGCTGCCCCACTTGAAGGGAGCCGCTCTGTCAGTAGACATGATTGAAGATTACTGGTTGGACAGCTCATTCCCTGTAACATGAATTTCAATGTGAAGCCAGGGTGATGGAAAAATCACAAAAAACAAACATCCAATGGCCTTAGCTACGCTTGAACGGTACCACAACAACAATTTATTTAACATTTTTATGCATCAAACTTTTAGTTTTATCCATTAAGCAGTTGTTGAAGAGTTGTGGTGTCACTGATCAAGATGTTTATATCAATAATTGGTTAATTTACAGCCTATAGCTACTTTAATGCCAACCCTAATGTCATCTGCTCTATCAACAGATGTATTTTTACTTACTTAGCTCTGAATGGCAAAAACGTTAGTAACAGTTCATGTAGTATGCATGACTGCTAATGATTATCTCAGAGTGGATGATGCAGAGACGGAGCTGCGCTCTAATGCTTGCATTGATCTAAAAATTTTAAAAGACAGTAGTTGTGTTTCACTTCAAGGCAAGACTGATAATCAATATTTAAGGAGCTGTGCAGAAGCTACAAACACTCTTGATATGGAGGAGATGGTTTACAAAGGTGCCAAACTGTGCCATGAGTGCTAACCACCGCACAACTGGGGTATTCAGCTGCATGTTAAGTCAATTTGTGATTCTAAATTACATCTAGGCTTGAATGTGGGCGTCTTTGTTAGGCCTGTGACAAAGTGGTGAGCTGGCCAGGGTGTACCCTGCCTCTTGCTCTGTGACCTCTGGGACACCCTGAATTTGGAAGGCAGAAGATGGATGCATTCAACAAAAGTCCTCCCATAAAGAACAGAAATACATTAATTCACATGTTATAAGAGCGCAGACAACGCCGATGTGTTAAATTGTACACATCCTTTATGAGTGTTTTAACATTTGGTATTAAAGAGTCTTAGCGCTTGTTTACATTTGTATTGACCACTGTCCACTTTTGATCTGATCCGCCAAGATGAACTTTAAACTCAAGTGCTAACACGGTTTAGATTACAAAGTGCAGCTGCCAAAACAAATCATAGAGATCAATCCACACCTCTCTAATCTGTATTAAGAGTTCCTTCACATACTGAACAGTATGTGAAGGAACAAAGAGCAGTATTCAGGCATAGAAAAAATTCAGAAAGAATTTCAGAAAGAACATTTTTTGGTGAACTTCCAGCACTGAAAACCAATCTTGCCCAACAGGTCTACCAGGACTGAAGCAGACTGCTGGTCACAGAGCTATAGTTGTTGTTATTATACTATTTCTGGCCTGGTTGGAGGAGATTTGTACAGTACTGGTAGTAGTAGTAGGAATTGTAGACACCATGGCCATAAGTCTCCAAAAGTTGACTTACGTGAAAAGGGAAAGACCATCTCTGAATCGAGGACGGGCCTAAGGGTACATCTTTCGCCATCTTACAATGCTGTGATTGTAGCCATTCCCCAACTATCTGTGAATGGTGCTCATGGCCATTGATCAGTGGTCTTTGATCAGTGGTTGTTGATCAATGGTCATGACGATTTGCATAATCAAGATTAAGGAACTGACCTCCCAGGCCATTGTTCTTTCAGTGGGCTGATTTCAGTCATTATGCAAACGTACTGTTTATAAGATTGGGGAAACCTGCAGTCAGCTGAGACTGAAGAAGTCACCTGGATGAGTGACGAAAACGCTACGTCCGGATGAACAGAATCAACTTTTGGAGATTTACTTTCCTGGATGATTGAGAATGCATCAAGACATGGCCATAAGTGCAGTCAAAACAAACTACTGTCAGACTCTTCCAAGCAATGCCTAGTGATTTGACTGGTAGACGACAGATGGTGCACAACGATATGTTGGCAAACTAATAAAAATCCCAATCCACTCAAATTTTTCCCCCAAAAAATTCTTATTCATGCTGTCACGAAATACCAAAGGACAGCCAGCCTTTATGGTCAAAAGATGTAAAATAACGAAATTAATTTTATGTCTTGAATGAATGGGCCGATATTAGCCAACAAATGAAATGAAATTTAAAAAGTAAAGAAGAGATATAAGAAACTTTAACCATATTATGAGGATTGATGTTGCATAGTTTGTCCACCAGAGGGCACTCTGAGAACTACCCTGTTGGTAACACACGTGATTGGAACGCCACAAACACAATAACCAGATCATCTGACCAGAGTTGGGCAGAGTGTAACGCTTGAGTAGCTCAACTCTATGTCAGTCAAAAGCTGATTGGTTGACAAGCCAAAGGAGTGACAGGAGAAGCGTGAAAAAACATCAAAGACGGGTTTGACTTTGTTCGTTATAACCTTGCTCTTCTCCATGGCTGACCAATGGTACAACAACAGCACAAGCAAGAGTAGCCCTTGTTGTACCACAAACTTGGGACACTGCCTCCATCTGAGAAGAGACGATCTCTGCAGGTAGACGGGCAGCCTGTAACTCCCTACAGTCTGCAGAGAGACATGCTGAACTCCTAAACGAGTAAATAAATAACTACACAATAATTTTAGGGAAATCTGTTTGTGTTTCATGTGACCTACAGAATTGCCTGTTATATCTGACTTTTAAATCACCAACTTCTGATATTGGTCCTAAAAGCCCTATATTGTCAAGGCTACTGTGTTCTACATATAAGCCCTTTACTAATAATAATAAAGCACTTTACAATGCCACTATTCATTCACTCTCACATTCATACACTGGTGGAGGCAGCTACAGTTGTAGCCACAGCTGCCCTGGGGCAGACTGACAGAAGCGAGGCTGCCATATCGCGCCATCGGCCCCTCTGGCCAACACCAGTAGGCGGTAGGTGAAGTGTCTTGCCCAAGAACACAACGGCCGAGACTGTCCGAATGGGCAACCTTCCGATTATCAGCTTTAATTTCATTCATAGTAACTGATTAAAATGACTCGTAAATGTCTTACTCCCCAAAACTGTGCACGGCAAATACAAACTGAGTTAATATTATCATTCCAAATATGATTGTCTTGGGTTTTGAATTTCTTGGGTGGCTGACAGTCTGAGCATTTTAATTACTAATCCACTGCACATAACCGATGCTGCTGTCATGAAAAATCTCATAAGACCTGGTCCTTATAACCCACCAGAAAAAATTATCATGGCTACTATTTTCCACCAACGACTAATTTCCATAAATCATGCTCATAGTGTAAAAACACCCCGAAGACATTAATCAGCAAACTGTTGGTGCTGTGATTAACTAGATTACAGCATGATGTCAGTAATTAATTGAAGAGTAAAAGGCGACTCTTTGCAATTTTAAAAATAGAAATAAATAAGCATGCTGCTCTGTGGGAAAACATCAAACAGGAACATTACACTTGCACACGTGCAACATGTGGCTTTTGCTTCAGAAAGGCTTCATTACTGAAGTGGGGGAAAAAAAAAACCCACGCACACATTCAGACATAATAACCCAGACTAGGAGTATTGATCCAGGGCTGGGAGTTTCCTCTGTCTCCCATGCTTCTCTCCACCCCATTCCTCTGTCAGTTTTAGCACTTATGCTTTAACCAGAACAAAGGAAACATCCACTACACGTTACACAAACACATCCCCACATGTAGTCTCCAAAGTCACAGCTAGGGTGATGTACGCTGAAGACGAGCGAGGGGGAAAAAGAGGAGGGGTAGGTGAAGGGTCATATTATAGATGATTAGAGAAGAAATGAGCCTGCAGTGACACGAAAACTGACAGGCAGGCAGAAGGAAAAAAACAGGCAGAAAAAAGTAGACACAAAGACAGAATGGACAGGACAACACAAAAGAATAAGCAGTTGCACTGATGCAGCCAATCTCCGCATGGGATATGTGAAAGCAACGCACACACGCCGCACAAATATCACACAGAAGAAAATAAACTTACTAGTTCACCATCAGCACCAGACAGATTCGGCAGATGAACGAGCGTGGCACAGATCCCGGCGCTTCACATGGTGGGAGAGAGCGAGACAGAGAGACAGAGAGAGAGAGAGAGAAAGGAAGGTATGAAAAACAAGAGAGGGAGAACTTGTTACACATCGGCACACAGTGGCACGCTGACCAGAGAGTGTGCAGGGAGGTGAGGGGAGGTAAAGGGGTGTGTGAGTGTGTGTGTGTGTTTGTGATGGGGAAAATAAGGGAGGGGGGCAAAGAATTTCTATCTGTGCAGAGCAAACTGTTAACTCAATAGACAGAGATGTTCTGCCCCGTGTGAGATCCAGTTTTAGATTCTGTTAAAGAATTAGGTCACAGTATGGCGGGAGCCAGCTTGAGCGTTTGAATTAGTTGTGGTTTGTTACAAGCTCAGTATTGCTGTGCTTTTGCACTGCATTTAAGACTGATGACTTATCGACATGTCCTGTTATTCACTTATAGTCACCTCAGACTGATGCACTGATGAAGAGTAGCTGATTAGCAGGCAAAGTAACTGCTGACGACACCTTTTTATGAGTCCTAAAGAATAATCAGAGCTAGCATCTTGAGCATAGAGTGTATATAAAATATAGACATCATCACTGTGGTGTCACCTGTTGATTAACAACAGCGGGGAGTGTTTAAGCTTTTTGAAGCTGACTGTGAAAATGAAAACGCCGCTTGATTTGCGATGGGCACGTCGTTAGCCAATGAGCATGCCCGGGATAAACCTCCTTTCTGGCTCTAGTAATAACCATAATTTACAAAATGTACTTGATGTTTTGTTCAGCAGTGGACCAACCAGAAACACTGTCCTCTGGTTTTAAGGCAGATTCCACTTTGGCTTCACTTTTCAGACTTGGAAGCTACGTGCATGTTTTATTCAGTCTATAATCTCAAGCTAAAGCAAATGGCATTTAAGGGGACACCTTTAATCTTGAGCTAAAGGGGCTGGCTTTGGATCCAAGCAGCCATACGCCAAATCAATCGATCATCTTATCACACAAGCACAAATAACTCAAAAGCTGGTGAAAATCATGATTCCCAGTTAGTATTGGAAAAATACATTAAAAGGACAAAACAAGCAATGAGAAAGCTGTGCGTGAGCCCACCATCGTGATCAATAGTAAATGGACTGGTACTTACAAAGCTCTTCTTTCCTTTAACTGAGCACTCAAAGCCCTTTTGAGCACTTAAAACACTAGGAGTGCTCAAGAGATAAGTTGCACTTCTCTCCTTTGCCCTCTTTCATGTGTGCTCAGTGGAGCAGAGGAGATACACGTGGTGAAACAGCGAGCAGAGGAGAGCAGCAAAACATAAGCACGGAAATCAGATGAAAAAGCTGCACATAAAGGGTGAGCAGGTAACCAAGTGCTCAATTTCCAGACGGCAGCAACCTAGGTTCCAATCTAACCTGTGGAGCTTTGCCCTGCCACTTTCTTCACTTTCCTGTCTGTCGCTACTATCATTATCAAATAAAGGCAATTGACAAAAAACAATATAAAAAAAGGATTGTGTACTGAATTATTTGTTTTTTTTGGTGGAGGTGGAGGGGTGGTTTAACATTTAACTTTCGCTTTCTCTTTCACACTCTTATAACCATGAGAAAGGCCACCACAGGGAGGGACTAACACGTCCCTGGTACTACCAAAACGCTAACAGCGAAGCTTGAGTTACAAGACAGATGGAGTGAGACTTCCAGTGACCACACCCGTAACTCAGTTATGAAGGTGGATAAGTTATTTAAAAAATGCCCTTTTATTGCTGTAAATTTGAGCATTTTAACATGGTTTGAAACCACCTTAAACACGCACCAAGTGTTGCTGGGTTTGCTATATTATATAGTGTGGCAAAAACAATCAGCAGCAGATAGATAATGGATGATAGGAAAATGTCACTTCTATCTGAGAAGCATTCTGAAGTAAAAGAAAATGTTGTGTTTATGGCAAAACCTTTAACATTAGTGCTAAGAATTAAAACACAGTGATGCACGAACTCTCAAACTAACTATTTACGCTTTAATCAGCAGGCACAAAGGCAGACAAAAAAGAGGTTAAGTGCTCTCAGCTACATCTGAAATCATCTGGATACTAAAGTAAGACTTGGTGTTGGTTGAACACAGCTGCAGTAGCACCGATGTGTAAATGAATCAGGAGACAGAGTCAACACCAAATTCCATTAGTTCAGACAAACATTTCGTTTGCCTAAACAAAGAAATTCAGACTTCCCTCTTGAGAGACCCGATGCCCAGCAGAAAACTGTGATAACATCCGCTAATAAATTTAACTGACTGTGACCCATTAAGGGCAAAAAAGTTCAAACACAAGCACGAGTACTTTTACAACTGAATACGAATACTTTAAATACCCTAAAGAAACTAGCTGTGGATTTTTGTGTTAGCTGTAGAATAATTAGAGATCATGTCAGAAAACATGAGTCTAACTCTTTAACTCTTGATGCAGTGAATAAATTTAATATTGACAGCTGTGAGCCAGCCTGGTTTTCCCATCAGGCTTTACAGAAACTTCATCCAGTGGATGTTAGAGGCGGGTGGATCAATCCAAATATTGATAGTCGATACTAGAGCAGGGCGATATGACCAAAAATATTTATCACGATATACATTTGAAAATTTGCGATAACGATATAACTGACGATATAATTGACACTAGACAAAATACTTTACAACTCCACAAGTTTATTAGTGCAAAAAACCCCATCAATGTATTTTCACTTAAACAAGCAGCTGTTTTTTATGTGCATTAAAGTTATATAAAAACGTAACAGTGCAAATTCCTTGCTGACAGTTTAACCAAAAGTCATTTCCAGTGGAAATTGGCCGACATATCCTCAGCATAACCATGTATAATATCCACTAAACTTAAAAAGAGGTTATACACACACAATACGGTAATATTATGTTGAAGCACAGTACGTATCACTCCGCGAGGCGCCTGCCTACGATAGCCGTAATGCTCCAACAATCCATCAAGCGGTGCGGCTTCGTAGCTTAGCAAAGTCATACTAAAACATTTGACAGATTTTCGAGCGCCGTGTACATAAAATTGTTTCGAGGTCAGTAAACACAACCAGAATTCATACATAAGGCACACAGGATTATAGAAAGCAGTATCTTTACAGTATCATTAGACTTTTATTTTCTATTTACAACCACTGTCAATTTTCAGAAAAATCAAAGGATTGATTTTAAGTGTGCCGTATTTTCCAAAAAACATGGTAATAACAACGGCCCGCTAGCATGCTCTACCAAAAATAGTGCTTTGTTGTGTATCTGACGGACGAAAGCCAAACTGAAGTTGCAGCATTTTTACAAACCAATTCTGGTTCATCCGTTTCATTTAACGATCCGCTTTCGCTCTTCTCATTCTGCGTCACCGCCATGTGCGTATGTAAACACAGGCACTGCGCATGCACGTTTTACCCATATTCTATCGCGATATTTCATTTTCTTATCGTTGCCCAAAATTACACCGGTATTAGCGTGAATGGTATGATATAGCCCAGCCCTAGTCGATACCACTGGTATCTTGTTGTCACTGGTATCAGATTGATACCAGTGCGATTAGATTGATGCTTATCATACCCTGAACACACTCTGTGAAAAATATCTGAACCTTTTTTGTTAGTTACTTGTTAGTTAGACAGTAACTTGGTATCAGATCAATACCAGAGTATCACTAGTGGATACCTGGTAATTACACATGCCTTTGGCAGATCAAATGAACATGGAAGTAAGCAATGAGGGGTGGGAGGAATGTCCGGAGAGTAGGGCTGGGCCAAATTATACCTTTCACGGTAATACCGGTATAATGTTAGGCAACGATAAGAAAATGAAATATCATGCTAGAATATGGGTAAAACATGCATGCGCAGTGCCTTTGTTTTCATACGCTTATATGCACATGGCGAACAGGCATGGCGGCGACGGAGAATGAGAAGGGCGAAAGCGGATTGTCGAATGAATCAGATGAACCAAAATTGGTTTGTAAAAATGCTGCAACTTCAGTGGTTTGGAACTGGTTTGGTTTTCATCCGTCAGACACCCACCAAAGCAAAAAATTTTGTAGAACATGGAAGCGGTCCATGGGGGCAAAGGGAGGAAACACCACAAACCTATTTCATCATTCGAACCAGAAGCACTTGTTGGAGTACAGCAAAGCTGTTTCAGCACGTGAAGAAACGTCCGCTTCAACTAGCACGGTGGTGAGACCAAAGAAGCTGACTCAACAAACAATTGGCGTAGCTTTAAATAGCTGCACGCTAGGACTGGGCAATATATCGAGTTTTTAAATATATCGACACAGTTTTATACGAGATATGAGATGTGACAATATCGTTTATATATCGATGTAGTCTACGTTACGTTATAACTATACTTGTGGAGCCGCAAGTTTTCCTCTCTTTCGTCCACTGTGTCTCTACGCAACGTTACTCTGCCTCGCCTCTCTCCTTCACTGAACACAGCTCCTCCGCCCCCATCGCTTCACCTGCAGGCAACGACAAGATGGACACGGCAGCTATCACAGAGGAGCTGGTCGGTAAAAAGAAAACATTTGGAGATTACTATTTTAGTGCTGTCAGCGTGACGTTAACGCCATAACTACATTAACGGGGCAAATATCTGTTAACGAGTTACCGCGCATCGCCCCGTGCATGAGGCTGAACGGCGTCAACGTGTTAACAAGCTAACCGGGCTAACGCGTTGACACCTAAAATCCTTTCATTTTCTCAAAATGTCGACAGTGTGCCTTATGTATGAATTCTTGTTGTGCTTACTGACCGCAAACCGATTTTATGTGGTACACAGTGCTCAGAAACCTTTCAAAAAGTGTTTTGGTACGACTTTGGTAAGCTACGAAAGCTGCACTGCTTAAAGGACTGTTGGAGCATTATAGCTACCAAGGAGCCTCGCGGAGTGATACGTACTCTGCTTCAACGTAATATTACCTTACTGTGTGTATAAGGACCATAAATGGCACCTGTTCAGAGACACGGTTACAAAGAGGATTTCAAACTCCAGGCTGTCAGTCACGCAGTAGAACCTGGGAACAGAGCAGCTGCTTGTTATTATGCTCAGCGTCTGTTACTTTACATTTTGACTGCACAATTGTGAGCTCTTTGTTATGCACAAAAACAACATTGTTTTATTTTATTTATGGAGCATTATTATTTAATAAATGCTGATCATTTATTTCTGAGTAATTTTTTCTTGTACATCTATGCTGTATGTTAATAAATGTGCCTGTGTGAGATTTGGGACACAGTGTGACTAAGAACTCTCTTTTTGTTCTTACTTTATGGCTTTAAAAAATATTGAGATATATATCGTATATCGCCATCCAGCTAAAGAATATCGAGATATGAATTTTGGGTCATATTGCCCAGTCCTACTGCATCTCTAATGACAAAAGTAGTAAACGCTGGGAGGAACTAACTAATGCAGTGATGCATTGTTTAGCCAGGGATATGATGCTCATTCAGCATGTGGAAAGAGAAGTCAATTGTATCGTCAGTTATCTTGTTATCACAAATTTTTAAATATATATCATGATAAATATTTTTGGCCATATTGCCCTGCCCTACCGGAGAGTATACATAACTGTTCACTTAATACGAGATACAGGCTTATACAATTTATTACATTACCATAGACCACAGGTGTTGAACTCCAGCCTCGAGGGCCAGTGTCCTGCAGGTTTTAGATGTGTCCTTGATCCATCACAGCTGATTTAAATGGCTAAATTACCTCCTCAACATGTCTTGAAGTTCTCCAGAGGGCTGGTAATTAACTAATCATGTGATTCAGGTGTGTTGACCCAGGGTGAGATCTAAAACCTGCAGGACACCGGCCCTCGAGGCCTGGAGTTCGACACCCCTGCCATAGACTATCAGCTACACACTCTCTCCCCTGATATTCCACCTGTCTGTCATCAATGCAAATCCACCACTGGTAATTTGACTTATTCTTTCTGGTCATGTAGTTATTGGAAGAGCATTTTTACTGTTACTCTGAAGCATTTGGAAAGAGCTGGGAACCAGACGCATTTACAGCTATCCTTGGGGTGACCAGTGATTTGACGTGTGTTAATAAGTATGAACAGATTGCAATCCACTTTGGAATGGCAATTGCAAGAAAGTTAATAGTACGACAGTCGGGTGGGAAAAAAAAGACTCTGCACTCACATTTGAGCTTTGGATGGGAAGAATTGTAAATATGTTGCATCTAGAGAGACTGAGGCTTCTCGGTGATATGAGACTCAATATATTTGAGAGATCCCGGCATTTTAATGGCATTTTTGAATGGGGAAAATCAGTATGCTGCGTGTGTGTGTGTATTTGCTTGTGTCTTTACTGGGAAATACTCAAAGAAATAAAAAGAGGTAAGGGTATTTGTTTGAATAAAAATGCAGAAATCTACATCCAGTGCAGGAAATAAGATATACATTTTCCAATTCAACACGCGGCGTCTTTAAATTACAACCTTAGAAATGGCAATGCAGTCCAATCTTTCTGTTGTATTAATTTACATCTAATATCTTTGATGTTCCACTCTCCACCGCTGTGTGCTTTATGATCTTTGCCCGTCCAGGTTCCTTCAAACTTAGAAGCATAATCACATTCTTTCTGTCATTCCTGAAAGGTTTTTTGCTTCCTTATACATGTGTGATATTTGCTTAAGCAAGCGAACACAGCTGCTGGCATGCTATGGACAGCTTGCACCGTGCTGCCACTGACCACTGCTGAGTACAGGAAAGGCCGAAACTCACCCACCATAAAAATTCTGGGCATATCTAAGTGCATCATGAAATTTAAGGACTAATAAATGGAATGCAAAAAGGCATAAATGATCGCAAATACTGTTTCTGTCGTTAAAATGATAAATACAGAAATCTTCTGGCTGTAATGAGCCTGATCAGCGGGCTGTATGACGGACTAAGATCAAATAGCTCTCCTATGGATGCACACCATCATATCTGTCAAGCCAGCAAGCAGGAAATATGACAGCTCCTCACACTGTTGACAGAAACAGCAGCCAGGCGCGGCTGTACAAGTGGCTGCCAATCTGATAAGGCGAAGGGGTGACCTCCTGTTCAGAAATTAATGGCACCGATAAATCAAACACACTGAAAAACGACAGGCTCGTTTAGCTTCTCGTGGGCCCGGCGGAGCCTAAGAGACAAATAACACTGTCCAGTCTCATCCCCAACTTTAACAGGGCAGGATATTCATCTCTCCCAGCCTCAGTATCACCACAGCGGAGAACCAAACCCCCCACCACTACCACCACCACCACCACCCCACCCCCTGAGAGGATGAATGGCTCGCTCCTGTGCAAACTTCAGGATGACCTCCTCCGGCTGTGTTTTTGCTGCCCCTCCTGTCAGCGCTGAGGCTGAAAGATTGCAGGCACGGTGAGGCGGCAGGGGAGCCTCAGCGCAAGCCGAAGCAGCACCGGTGAAAAACAACCAGCTCAGAACATTATAGAGTAATGATAATATATATCATGATAAATATTTTTGGCCATATTGCCCTGCCCTACCGGAGAGTATACATAACTGTTCACTTAATACGAGATACAGGCTTATACAATTTATTACATTACCATAGACCACAGGTGTTGAACTCCAGCCTCGAGGGCCAGTGTCCTGCAGGTTTTAGATGTGTCCTTGATCCAACACAGCTGATTCAAACGGCTAAATTACCTCCTCAACATGTCTTGAAGTTCTCCAGAGACCTGGGAATGAACTAATGATTTGATTCAGGTATGTGAACACAGGGTGATATCAAAAACATGCAGGACACCGGCACTTGAGGCCAGGAGTTGCCTACCCCTGCCCTAGATGCATCCATCTGAGTGTGTGTGTGTGTGTGTGTGTGTGTGTGTGTGTGTGTGTGTGTGCGTGTGCGTGTGTGAATGTTCGATAAAAGCTTGGGTGAATGAGACTTTGAATGCTCAAACTGAGTAGGATATAAGTGCCACTCTGTTTACTGTTGGATAAATATGCGCTCATAAGTTTAGAAGTACTTTATTTATCCCATATTTGGAAATTCTGGCATCATCATGTCAAAATATTTCTGACGTCCCCTTTTAGAGGCGTCATCTGCGCTTGTGAAGTCAAGAAAAATGGTTCGATAACAAAATAAAAAACCAATTTTTTCCATGTTTTTGTGTCTTTAATCTCAGAATATTTTCAGATTCTCTTCTTACAAATTGATTTTGTATTATTTGCTCATATTTTAACTTCATAATATTAGACAATATTACATTTTTGCACCACATTAATATCAGGGCAGCTCCAGGACTTTTTTTCCTTGTGAATTTGCGAAGTTAATCTCAGAAAATGTAAGTTTTTGTTTAAATATTACACAACTTTTTTAAACTTGTGTTTCTGAATCAATTTGCTTTTATGCACTCGTTATCCACTCCTGTGTTTATGTGACTTGTGGCACTTGTAGATGAACTCTTGGAAATTAGATCTTGGCGTTGGTTACATTTAGTAAAATCAACTTCAGCAGCTCAGACTTGAACTAGCAAACTTATTTTCCAGTCATGCACACTGACATCTGTCCCGCAGCTTGTCTGAGGTATTAGAAAGCATTATTTTCAGTGTCAATTAAACTGCGAGTTATGTTCAAAATCAACTTATTGACCATTTTGTTGATAAGAAATCTATCACGGAGCAAAACTAAATTTGCCTATGATCACATTTCCTCCAAACTTATTAGCAAATATTATTACTGAATATCACAATATCAACACTCTAATATTGTCACAATCAATTAATCCAAACACACCAGCCAATCCCCAATGGGCTCCATTAATCACAGACCAGCTGCAGAGGAGGGCTACAGTGGTAGCCCAACAACTCTTAACCCCCAAAACCAGCGCCACCACCACCCACGTCACCGCCTTCAATGGACTCCTTGTGCAGCACATAGGGCTCCACTGTGAAGCACGTCTGCGTGTCACAAAGAAATATTGATGTTAAACACTTCAAACATTCAGTTCGTTCCGCTTTAAACACTGGCTGTGTTGATTTTCGAAAACCCTGCAGTCACTGAGGTTTACCTTTCTACTGGAGCTATAAAAAAAAGACTCACACACACAAGAAGAAACAGGGGCTAGGTCCAGTTTAGAGGTTAGAGAAGAAACCCACAGACACTTACGGTGAGTCACTGAGCAACATTCTGGGAAATTTGCTAAAATCAGATCTCAAACATGTAGATTTGCATAAGTCATGTTTGGGTCCAACCTATAGCATGCAGCTGGTCTTGTTCTGTCAAAACTAGAGTCTGGCAGCTTTTAAAATATCATGTTTACTCTTCATATCTTGTTTATTTACTTGTGCAGAAATAGAAATGCAAAAATGAGAGATGGTTTTAGCAGCTGCAAACTTTTTTTTTGCTGTTTATCGGGTAAACTTCGGGAGGGTAAGCATCTCGCACAGCGGCACGAAATCTCTTACCAAAATTCACATGCCATCCGAAGGTCGCTGCTTTTCATTTCCAGAAAGCTTTCTGCTCTTCCTCATAATTACCACCATTGTCCTACAATGCAAGGCACAAAATGCAGAGATTTGTACCAAGGTTATTTAAATAAATAAAGGTTAGGCACACAGACACAGTCTCAGTCTGTCCATCAGGGCCTCGGGAATAAACTTGCTCATTTGCTCTTTTTCCACTCCAGCCCAACCTCATGACACTGTGGAGGTCTGTGGGTAACACATTCAGGAATCCAGTTTAATGACTGAATGCCACTTCCATTTCAGGGGTTATACATTAGCAGCAGAAGGGCTGTTGCATATAGTCAGGGCTCTGAGAAGCCCTGTCTCTATTTAGTGCTGAGGCAGAAAGAAAAATTAATTGCAACTAAAACTGTTATTTATTTGAGTATTATATAGGAATAAACACATTTAATACTTCCTGCACAGTCTAACTGTAAAGCTTGTCATAGATTTGACATGTTTGACTCCACTGCCTGCTGTCAGTCACACATTTAACCGAGGAATAATCATAATAATGATAGCAGCACGTTCATGTTTACCAGTTAAAGTATGGTAAACTTAGAGTCTGAACAGTCTGTCTGAAGGAAATATCTGTTAAGTTCTCGGCCTTTTTTCCTTCTTCTATCACATGGATCTCTTCAATTCAGTTCAATTCAGTTTTATTCATAGCTCCAAATCACAACAACAGTTGCCTCAACGTGCTTTGTATTGTAAGGTAAAGACCCTACAATAACACAGAGAAAACCCCAACAATCAGACAACCCCCTAGGAGCAAACGCTTGGTGACAGTGGGAAGCAAAAACTCCCTTTTAACAGGAAGAAACCATTGGCAGAATCAGGCACATGAACAAGTTTTTCAGCATCACTCTGAAACAGAAGTTTTAGAGATATTGTGCAAATTTTTAAAAAAAAAAGCAGTCCTATAACCTGACCTTATAACAATAACAATACAATAACCACCTTGTGTTTCTGCCCCATCTTCAATGACAGCAACAACAACAACAACAGCAATAGTGCAGGGAAGACGGAAGTCATGGTGTGCTCTCCGCCCAAGACGGTGCTACAAAAGTTGTTTTAATGTATCTTTGCAGTGGTTTGCAGTTGTCTGCAGTTTGTTTGGCGGGTACTTTTGCACAAATCAACTACTTTCAGAAAGCTGGATACACTCTGAAGCAAAACCCATTTGTCAGTGTCCTAAAAGGAAAATATTCACTCACTATATCATCTACAGGCACCAGGTTCACAGTCCGAGGTGTATACTGACTGAACACCTGGAGGAAAATTACGGGCTGATGTGAAGCCAATCCATCATGTTATCCACTTGCAGTACAGTCACTGTAGCTTTACCGTTGCACATCAGTCCACCAGGAATGTAGTCTACTTCTAAAGTTTGGTTAACCGGTTACAAATAAATCCTGCACCGACGACACTGTCTAATTTTACTAATCTTTCTAAAGATATTAAAATGCATTCACAGCACGTGATGCAGTGTTAAGAAGTTCTGACTTACAGAACAAATAATTTCATCAAACTGTCAACTTCAAAGCTTTAGTACTTAATGCTTCCAACATGTGATTTAAATAAGAAAATATTAGAGCCGAATTTGAGGGGGAACTCCAACTAAAGGATACTTCACGGTTTTAAACTGAAATATGCTTTCCAGCTTTCCAGGCAATACAAATTTTACATTTGTAAATGGAGTTCGGCGCTAATTCGTTCAACGCATTAACCACAGACGGGCTGATGAATTCCACGAGCTTGTCTATGAAATAAAGTTTAAAAATGGAACAAAAAAAGAAAACAATGTTAATGGAAGCGCGAGCTTACCTCTCACCTTTGGGTCATCACAGGATTCACGGTGAGGGGAGTTATGCGGGCTCAGAGACAGATGCAGGACTCGCTGCAGACCCGCCGTCCACAGCTGTGCACTCTGCTGCAGCCCTGTGATGGCAGGGCGAGGCAGGCTCAGACCACTAGGGGCGCTGTGTGATAAACTGAGTGGTTTCTACGTTTAATACCGCAATAAGTGTGATTTGACAGGCGTCTTTATGCATGACGGAAAACAAAAAGAGAAAGAAAGCAAGAAGTTATGTTGCTTTTTTGTTTTTTATAAAAGTCAGTCTCAGGCCCGTATTGAGTCATTATGACTTCCCAGAGCCGATAGCCAGTGTGAGTCTGTGACACTGTATTGCAGAACATTTTCTCCAGTAAGACAAACCTCGCTTTTTAAAGAAACTTTAAAAACTTTACAAAAAAAGTGGATCCACTTAGTCAGGAAGGTTGTGCTAAAATTAGTCTTGGCTATGGATTGTCCAAGGGTTGCCTTCTCTTTCTTGATAGAAGGCATGTGCCACTTATTACTGGCACATGGATGAGCTCATTGAGAAAAAGAAAAATACAATCAAGAAACCACTGAGCAAAGCTTGGCTGCCACCTAGCGGGAGAACATTACGCAATCCCACTGCAAAACATTAACCTAATCATGTACTCTATGTAAACAATGACTGTATCTAAAGCACTGCAGTTTGCATTTCAGATAAGTTATGAATATTTCCAAAAGCCTCAAACACGTTTTTCAATTAAAATAATCAATTACGACCTCTGTGTATTTTATTTTTATTTAATTTTATATATATATGTATGTACATGCACACACGTAGATATACATATATACTATACATATTCAGTAATGTGCATACACTTTATATTTGTACATATATTTATTGTTATAATCCTCAGATTTACCCATTCTTATATTTTGTTTGTTCTTACGTTATTGTATTGTATTTTGCACGCCTCTGTTGCTTGTGAAGCTTGTACACAAGAATTTCACTCACATGTGCTGTACCAGTGTACCTGCACATGTGATGTGACAATAAAAGTGATTTGATTTGATTTGAAAACATAAACACATAAAAACTCAGTCAGAAATAGAACAAGTTCAACATATAATACAGTTAATGTAAGATTAAAAAAATGAGACAATTTACCTTGCAATCTGTATTCAGGTGTTTCTTCTATATACACTATAAATATAAAAATGCAATTTTCAACCATAGTTTGGCTTTAAATCTAGAATTATTTCTTTCTTACCTATTTCTACTTGCAAGATGTGAATGCTTTTGGACTTGTAATGGTAGATGTTCAACATAAAAAAGCATGTGAGCATATGACATAACTAAATGAATGAATGAATGTTGGGAAACATGACAGAACAAAAAACTAAACAACGACAAATCAGCTACAAATCTAATAGGGCAACAAGTGTATTGTTTTTCTGCCTCTTCTTCTTCTCATTCTTTATGATCTGCATATAATACTAATCATCATCATCATCATCATATTATAGCACTTTTTTCCTGAAATTACAACGTAATAAATAAAGCCTGAACCATAAAATAATTGCCAGAAAATTATTTATTTATTTATGGTATTTTTTAAAAAAAACCTGGACTGTTCCTTGAACCTTCTGACTAATAAAAAAAATGAATTAAATATTACTTTGCATTTATGAGTTATAATCTGCATCTGGCATTGTTGTGCAATTTATTTAGGCTTTCATGAAGAAGAAAAAAATCACAGGTCTCAAAAACTCCTGTATGAACTATGATGCATTTGGCTTCATGTGGTTAATTCTAACAATATGCAGTGACTGAGAAAGCATTAAGTTTAATTTCTTTTGTAAAATTACCAAATCATGCCATTTCTAAAGTCTTCACTCAAAGCTCTACTTCAATCTTGTTATTTAGAAAATAAAGGGGAATTGATTCATCGTTCAGTCCTATCTAATCGCAGTTTTTAGTATATCCAACTGAGTAAACCTGTTTGCTTTTTTAGCTGTGATAACGTGTTGATGAACTGTTGCTCTGATTGTTTCTATTTTCTCAGCCATGACGCAATAAACTCCCGCGCTTTAGTAATTCACCGGTAGCTAATAGAAACAACGCATTCACGTTCCCTGTGTCGATTTCAACCAATAGACACAGAGAGTGCGTGCCAGCCAATGGCGAGCGCATGCCTAAGGTCTTCGATCCAATGACCCCTGAGTAAGGTCGATAAAGCTAGCCAATAAGACGCTAGCAGCATTGTGTGACCGAGGCAGGGTCTGCCGGGTTCATTTCGCCGCTCCTCCACCCGGCTGCTCTTTTTGGATCTCACTGCAATGGCGGAACAGCAGCAGTTCTACCTCTTGCTGGGTAACTTGATGAGCCCTGACAACAACGTCAGGAAACAGGCAGAGGTAAGACGAGGAAAAAAACAGTTTTTAGTGGCTGACAAGTTCGGCGAATGCTGGAAGTCGTGTGGCCAAGTTAGCAGAAGCTAACTACTTAGCTGTCCATCCTGGCCGCGCGCAGCCTCTCACGTCAAGCTCGGTAGCCCACGTGCGCTGTGAAGCCGAGTACTAGTCAGCTAACGCTAACTACCACCATGTTGCGTAGTTATACGTGGACATAATTTCGATGTCACAGATACCAGCGCTGTCATGACACCATGTAGCCGTACGTGTCTCGGCAAAGCTCGGGCTGTTCGGTAAAAAGTGAACGGACCCGTTTGTCGGAACCAGCCTCCAAACCTCCAGCTGACAGTGGCGCCTGTAGAGTACAGGAAGTAGCAGCAAGCTAATGAGCTACCCACAGTGCTGCTAGGTTTGTTAGCTAGCACGCTAGGGTTCAGCACATTGGCTTGCTAAAATATTAAAGCGGAATATTGAGACTGAACGTGGCACATATGCTGAGTTACTGCTGCGGTGATAAACAAACCATCAAAGGGATAGGCTGTAGATGGTGAGGTAGTTCATTCAAAGGGGCGATTACTTATGCAATGGCCTCCGGTCGTGTTAACTAAAAGTCAAGTCTTAACCAGACAGTTTTAAACTAGCAGCCGTGTTTCCCTTCGTGAAGTTGATCATCTCAGTTTCAGACACGTCAGTAGCTAGGCTCGTCTCCTCGGATTAGTTTCTCTCAGAGGATTTGTTTAGGCTGTGTCTAGCTCGTCTATTCACTCTTCCCCCCTCACAACCACCATTATTAGCCTCTTGTCGCCGCAGAGCATTGTTACCAGCGTCCCCCTCCCTCTCCGGCACCCCGACTTTTGGATGAGGTGGTTGAATCTTATCACACACCGCCTCTCTCTACCAGTCAGCGTTTTTCTTTGATAAACTCAGACTGTCTGCCGGGATGCTAAGCTCACTGGAATTCATCCTTTATAGGAACTCCTCCCGTTCTCTTTTACTCGCATAATAGGAATTGATCCACCTGTATGGGACCTAAACTCACATTTTAACAGTTGAAAGATACAGTTAGTCACCCTTTATTTTATTTTAATTTTTTTGTAGTTAATCCCATCACTAGTTCATCCAAGTGGTGGTATTATGAGAAGCCATGAAGTGCATTTGAATTTGTGTGGCAACCAAACTCATTTAGGCTTTAGGTGGACAAATGGATTAGTGCAGTAGTTCAAGTCAGGTTATAAGAGGAGTGGACTTTGCAGATTGATTTGCAGGTAATTCAAGGGTTGCTCAACCTGAGCGCTTGGTCATTCTGATTCTAATTGTTTGGGATTTGATTTTAGCCCAGCCGTTGGCACATCTGTGCTCCTCCCTGTCTCATTTTGTCAGTTTGGGAATCATTGAAGGTGGCTCTCCCGTGCAGTTGTGTTAAGAGTTTGTATTCGATCCTTCCACATGATGGGGATGCTGAAACTACATGCACATAGTGACTTTTACCAGAGCGCACACCAGAGGTTTCACTGTATCCCTGTGGAGTCTCATTTAACTTGGGTAAACCAGCATAACAGTGGTAAAATAAATGGGTGGCTCTTGTGTATGAGCCCATTAGGGCTCATGTTCAGTTTATAGCCATATTCGGTACACTTGCACAAATGTCACACTTTTACTGCTGATTAAAATACTGATTGTCTTTATAGCAAACATCAGTGATGTACAGGGTTTTTCCTGGCTCAGAACTGGACATTTGGGGTGCGATTATGCAAAGAAACACAATGTGAGTTGAGGCAGAGTGTTACCTTACCTGACAGATGTCTATGTATTTTCCTGTGGGTTTTTTTTTTTTTTTTTTTTTTTGCCATTTTTATAAGGAAAATATATTCATGCTTCTGTAGCTTAACCCTCAGTAAAAATGGGAAAAGTGAATATTCAGTCCTGCCTTTATATTTCAGGTAATCCCTGATATGACCTCACTGGACAGTCCTTATTATTTTGACCACAGCATCTGTTTAAGCTTGAGTGTTTTGTTTTGGGGGTTTTTTTTTTGGTTTTCTTTGTAACTGCAGTAAAGGGAACATGATGCTGTATTAGCAGTAGAAATTCATGTTGTGCATGGCCTGTCTGATCCTAACCGCGGTGCTTTCATTTTCTTTTCAGGAGACCTACGACAATATTCCAGGCCAGAATAAGATCACATTCTTGCTACAAGCTGTCAGAGATGCGTCTGCTGCAGAGGAGGTTTGTACACGGATTGTGAACATATCTGTGGCATGACATGGTGAATTTTTTCAGCCTGAAGCAGGGGAACTTCAAAAACTTGGCCACTTAAGAGCCCATCTGAGACATTTATGATCTGTTGTATTGTGCTCAATGAAGTCTTGACACACCCAAAAACGGACCATTTAGGCCAAAGGTCAGACAAAGTTGACGTAATTCTTTCACCTTTAAAATCTTAAGTTGTCAACAAATGTTGTGTATGAAATTTGTTTTTCACTCGTTCACATCTCCGTGGGTTTTTTGGGTGCTGTGTCACAGTTAATATGAGACATTACATGCTAAATAAATGGATTATGTGCATTTTTGCCCTATATGAATAATGTACTGAGTGGGTTTTAATACACACAATAACTTGGAAAAACATCATCCAAAGTAATCAGGGATGCGCTCCAGCCTCTGTCAGAATCTAATAAAAGGATGGTGAAATATTAAATCCAAATATTCTTATATATGTCTATCTGTCGTAATTATTACCCATTCAGATGGCAGTACACATGGGAAAGAGTGATGCAATGCGTGACACTGAAGCCTGCAATACCTTTTATCTCTAAAAGATGCAACATTGCTGGCATTTCAAGTATGTAGTCCGGCTATCACATGTGAGGCCTCGGCGCTGCCTGACTACGGCTTGTTGTGAGTCACAGTTCTGGCATTCAGGCAGTCATGTTTACTCTGAATCCACCAGCTGCTTGGGTCCTCATGCTTCCTCTGCTTTACTTTACCTCAAGGCTGATATTTTTAGAGGCTTGAAATGGGAGCAGGCAGAGAGGTGCTTGGCCCAGGGAGAGTGACTCTGCCATTCTAAGACACTCGGTCTGGTTTTGTTTTTGTTTTTTTTATTCCCCTTAATGACCACTCACTCTAAAGGTTTTGGTTTACCAAACGGGTAACATGTCTTTGCAGAAGGAAACGATTTGTTTCACAACACTTGTTAAATAGAGAGCATAAACTATAAAACTAGCTGGTCCAGTAAGCCAACTGCCCAACTAAACTGAAAAAGGAACACTTGTGTATGGGTGTCTGACATGACTGTTTAGGTATGACGTCATGTTGAAAGCAGCATTGTATTTAATAATTTTTTTTGCCCCCACAGGTCAAACAGATGGCAGCAGTGCTGCTGCGGCGGCTGCTGTCTTCCTCTTTTGAGGAGATCTACCCAGGCCTGACCGTGGAGATGCAGACAGCCATCAAAACAGAGCTGCTGACGGGCATCCAACAAGAGACTTCCCCAACCATCCGCAAGAAGATCTGCGACATTGCAGCCGAGCTGTCCCGGAACCTGATCGGTGATTTTTATATTTATTTATTTTTTCTCTCTCACTCTCTTCTGGTGGCTGTTGATTAAACGCTATGGATAAGCCATGACTCAGTATTTCCCATGTTATGCAGGAATAATGGGCAAACATTCTCATGGGTCATTAATGAAATTCTCAGATGTTGATCAAATAACATTCAAAGTGGAAATTACTGAGGAATGTTTGGTGTTTTTGTTTAATGTAGATGACGATGGGAATAACCAGTGGCCAGAGGTGCTCAAGTTTCTGTTTGATTCTGTCAACGCTGAGAATGTCGGCCTCAGAGAAGCTGCCTTGCACATATTCTGGTGAGCTCCTGTTGCATGATGAATTCAAACTCTTACTCAGGCGGATGCACTGATGGCTGACTGATGTCTTCCAATGATATCTTTCTAGGAACTTTCCAGGAATCTTTGGCAACCAGCAGCAGCATTATATGGAAGTTATCAAGCGCATGCTTGTTCAGTGCATGCAGGACCAGGCAAACCCACAGGTAAGGTTTTAGGATGGGGCATGGCCTGGTAGCTGAAACGTGATGTCATTTAACTTTGTGTGGATCTTTCTTTCATATCACACACCTCTCAGTTCCCTTTCTTAGCTGCTTTTATGTATTTAAATTAATCTCACAGATTCGTACCCTGGCGGCTCGGGCTGCAGCATCTTTTGTTCTGTCCAATGAAAGCAACACAGCTCTGCTGAAACACTTTGCTGATCTCCTGCCGGGAATCCTGCAGGTAAGCTATAACACATTGGTGTGTTTGTGATTTCAGATCGGATCACTTTGTACTGTAGATACGGAACCCGTCAGTACTTATGTTTTTGCACCGGTAATGGCTTCTGAGCACTAAGAGCATCAGTCATTTAAGATCTATTAATTAAAGTTTAATGTTGGATATCTGCAAATGGAGGCTGGAACTTCAAAGTAAATGGTCTACTGCTTACTCGGAGTGACATGATGTTTTCATACTGTTATGATCGATTCTGACGACAGTCTCTGCATTGAGAGGTTATTGAAGTCATGTGAAAGCAAATACACATGCAAGTGTTTGGTAGCGTTTGTTCCTGCAGGTTATAATAATGCAGCATCATTATGAAATATTGGGCATCTTGGATCCTGTAGCAAATCTTCTATTGCAGTAGCATATTTTGTGTTTGACTCATAAAGGTGGAAGAGGAAGTCAGGACAGAATGTGGCATTAACTTTGCCACACCTGTTGAATATATTTGCATTACAAACCTACCTGTTTGTTTGATTTACCCATCAGGCAGTGAATGAGTCATGCTACCAGGGAGATGACTCTGTGCTCAAGTCTCTGGTGGAAATTGCAGACACGGCACCCAAATACTTGAGACCCAACTTGGAGGAAACACTGCAGCTCTGTCTGAGGGTAAGCTGCAACCTCTAAATGGTGAATATCTCTTTACCACTGATCAAGACTCGAGGCATCGTTTCATGTGCAATTGTCCTGTCTCCTCAGCTGTGCGCTGATACCAACCTTACAAATATGCAACGGCAGCTGGCATTGGAAGTCATCGTCACGTTATCAGAGACGGCAGCGGCCATGCTAAGAAAACACACGGCCATTGTAGCACAGAGTGGTAAGAGTTTGATTCAGCGGCCTCTATAATGATGTGCCCAAATAAGATGAGTGGAGTAGTTTTGATAGAAGTCTGTTATGTTTATTAGTGCCTCAGATGCTGGCTATGATGGTGGATCTCGAGGATGATGATGAGTGGGCGATGGCAGATGAGCTGGAAGATGAAGACTTTGACAGGTACATCCTGATGCACTAATATATTTCCATCTTTGAGGGGTCGGTACAGTATCTGCGTCCCCTACTTCTTAAAGTACTCTGAAGTTCAGTAGATGTGTGCATGTCCATAAGTTCCTGGATGTTTCTTGTGCTTCACCAGTAACGCTGTGGCTGGGGAGAGCGCGCTTGATCGAATTGCCTGTGGTCTGGGAGGGAAGATCATTCTTCCCATGATCAAACAGCATATCATGCAGATGCTGCAGAATCGTAAGTAAAGCTGCACATTACTGCAGCACTGATTTAACTTTAATTAAGCTACCATTTTTTTTTCATACAGCAAAATTAACAGCTGCTTTGGTACTAAAGTGCTTAAATTTGTGTCAATTATGTGTTTCCTGCTAGCTGACTGGAAGTATCGCCATGCTGGGTTAATGGCGCTGTCGGCCATCGGTGAGGGTTGCCACCAGCAGATGGAGGCCATCCTCCAAGAGATTGTCAGCTTTGTCCTCCTGTTCTGCGCCGACCCTGTAAGGAAACGGCAGCCGTTGTACAAAAGTGCCACTCAGTTTACTTAACTGTCTTAATGGTTGGTTGATCAATGTTTAGTCGCATCATTTCCCATTTCTTAATCATTTACACTTTTTTTTTTTTTTTTTTTTTTTTTCTCCTTCCTAGCACCCAAGGGTGCGGTATGCTGCCTGCAATGCTATTGGACAAATGGCCACAGACTTTGCCCCCACCTTCCAAAAGAAATTCCATGATAAGGTATCTGAAGTGACTTAAACAGCTGTGCAAGCATTTTCATTTTCTTCATGGCTACAAAGACAGTTTGTTTATTCGTTTTAGGTGATCTCAGCCCTGCTGCAGACCATGGAGGACCAGAGTAACCCTCGGGTGCAGGCCCATGCCGCCGCCGCCCTCATAAACTTTACAGAGGACTGTCCTAAATCGCTGCTCATCCTTTATCTGGACAACTTGGTGCAGCACCTTCATGTCATCATGGTTGCCAAGCTGCAGGAGGTACAGTAAAGTGTTCGAGGAGACCCTGCATTCACAAAGTCGGTGTGTGTGTGTGGTCTGTTTCATACAAATCATTTCTTCAACCTTCAGCTGATCCAGAAGGGCACGAAGCTGGTGCTGGAGCAGGTGGTGACATCCATCGCCTCAGTGGCCGACACCGCAGAGGAGAAGTTTGTGCCATATTACGACATGTTCATGCCCTCGCTCAAACACATTGTAGAAAACGCCGTGCAGAAGGAGCTCCGGCTGCTGCGCGGCAAGACCATAGAGTGCATCAGTCTCATCGGCCTGGCTGTCGGCAAGGAGAAGGTATACTTTGACCATCAAAGCATACCATGTGCCAAGATCCTAATTCAAGGTTATTCCCTTTAAATTAAGCTTTAACCCTCATATTCGCACATCTTTCTCTCTGCCCTTCTAGTTCATGCCAGATGCATCGGCTGTAATGCAGCTGCTCCTCAAGACCCAGACTGACTTCAACGATCTGGAGGATGATGATCCCCAGGTAGGACGACTTGAACAAAACTTAAAACTATCTAGTTCAAGGTGGTGGTCACACACAGTCAGCTGCTATGGTTTGTTCTCGGTTTAGATCTCCTACATGATCTCAGCCTGGGCGAGAATGTGCAAGATTCTGGGGAAGGAGTTCCAGCAGTATCTGCCGGTGGTGATGGGCCCCCTGATGAAGACTGCCTCCATCAAGCCTGAGGTGGCCCTGCTTGACAGTAAGTAACAGACAGCTGCCGCCTGTGCCTCCTGCACTGACTTCTGATGCGTGTCCAGTTTGTTCTATAAGCCTGAAATGAAAGTCTGCAGGCATTCAAATGATCAGTTACCAAAGCATGCTTTAAACCTGATCAATCCAGTGGTGAATAAAGGCTGCAGCCATGTACCTTTACCCATATTGCAACGAATCAGTGTCCGTAGATTAATAGTCACAAATCTCTGAAGAATATCTGCTCACTGTCACGTGTTCATATTTAATATTGCAGTAATGTGCTGCCTGCTGGGACTTCTATATGTGATTCTTGTATGTGTAATGTAAAGGATTCACTTAAAACTCTTTCACTTTTCTCCTTTTAAAGCCCAGGACATGGAGAACATATCAGAGGATGATGGCTGGGAGTTTGTCAACCTGGGAGACCAGCAGAGTTTTGGAATCAAGACAGCTGGCCTGGAGGAGAAGGCTACTGCCTGTCAGATGCTGGTGAGAAGAAAATGAGACTCAAGACTGTCCTGAGAAGCTGTGGATGTGGTCATCACTCACTCTTCCTCTTCTTTCTTTTTCTCAGGTGTGTTATGCCAAAGAGCTGAAAGAAGGTTTTGTTGAGTACACAGAGCAGGTGGTGAAACTCATGGTTCCTCTGCTCAAGTTCTACTTTCATGATGATATCCTCTTGTTATGACATTTTAAACTTCAGTATAATTGAATGGTCTGATTCTTATATAGCAATTTCCTATTCTTCCAGGGCACTCAGTGCTGCATGATTTTGGGGGGGCAGGGGCATTCAACCTTTAAAATAGTTTAGCTGGATTCAAACATTCAGGAGGAGGCAGCACGATCAGATTCCATGTTTAGATGTTAAAGACTTCAGCATGAACGTCTCTGATGGTTCCACTGTTCAGATTAAGTGAAAATACAGGTGACGTTGGCCTTAACTGTCTCACGTGTGCGGGTGGCAGCAGCTGAGTCCATGCCCCTGCTGCTTGAGTGTGCCCGGGTTCGAGGACCAGAATACCTCACCCAGATGTGGCACTTCATGTGCGACGCCCTCATCAAGGCCATCGGCACAGAGCCAGACTCGGATGTCCTGTCAGAAATCATGCATTCGTTTGCCAAGGTAGCTACATTTTGGGCTTTTTTTTTTTTTTTTTTTTTTTTTTTTCCCCCTTCTCTCCCCGTGAGCCATGTTATTTTGTGCACTGACAAAAGTGTGTTTGTTAAAGTGCATAGAGCTGATGGGAGACGGCTGTCTGAACAGCGAGCATTTTGAGGAGCTGGGCGGCATCCTGAAGGGGAAGCTGGAGGAGCACTTTAAGAACCAGGAGCTCAGGCAGGGTGAGACTTCAGAAACACAAATATTTTAGCCATGACAAATGATACATCACAAATACCATGAGGGCATGATTATTTTAAATGCTGGTACAAAATCCTAACACATACTTGTGTTATCCAGCTAAGAGACAGGATGAAGATTATGATGAGCAGGTAGAGGAAACACTACAAGATGAGGTAAATATTTTTGCTTTGCGTGTTAACCTTCAAAAATGATGATGATGATGATGATGATGATGATGCAAGACACTCCAAGCCATCATGGTGTTTGTCTTCTCCCAGGATGAGAACGATGTGTACATTCTGACCAAAGTATCTGACATCCTGCACTCGGTGTTCAGCAGTTACAAAGAGAAGGTGCTGCCTTGGTTTGAGCAGCTGCTGCAGCTCATTGTCCAGCTAATAGTGAGTGATTGTTGAGCACTGTTTTTTTTAAGTATCATATGTACATGGAAACTGGAAATGAATACTACTAAACTGTCTCACTTGTCTTCAGTGTCCTAACAGGCCCTGGGCTGACAGACAGTGGGGTCTGTGCATCTTTGACGATGTGGTGGAGCACTGCAGCCCCTCCTCGTTCAAATACGCAGAATATTTCTTGCGGCCGATGATCCAGTCACTCTGCGACACGAGCCCCGAGGTCCGGCAGGCAGCTGCCTACGGCGTCGGCGTCATGGCTCAGTTCGGAGGCGAGAACTACCGCCCCTTCTGCACAGGTATGACCTGGTCTTTACTTTACCTGCTGGCAGTTCAGTTGTTTAGCGACACCTACATGATGTGCTCTGGTCTTTCTTCTTCGTCACAGAGGCCCTCCCCCTGCTGGTCAGAGTCATCCAGGCAGCTGACTCGCGCTCAAAGGAAAACGTCAACGCTACAGAGAACTGCGTCTCTGCTGTGGGAAAGCTCATGAGGTTCCGACCAGAGTGCGTCAACGTTAACGAGGTCCTTCCCCACTGGCTCAGCTGGCTACCGCTCAAAGAGGACAAAGAGGAGGCGGTCCACACTTTTGACTTCCTCTGTGACCTCATTGAGAGGTAGGGTACCGAGACTTCATTTTCCTGACTGTCTATGAACCACCTCCACCCTGCACACCTGACCTCTCAATCCTTTCTCCACAGCAACAACCCGATTGTCCTCGGACCAGAGAACGCAAATCTTCCTAAAATTTTCTTCATCATAGCCGACGGCGTCTCAAATGAATCTATCAAGAGCGAAGACGCGTGCAGCAAGCGGCTCGCTAACGTGATCCGTCAAGTGCAGGTAAGCCCAGAAATGTAGACACAGCCCTCAAATCTACTTTGGGTAATCTGCAAAGCATTTAAACATATTCTTGTCATATCTTCCAGACCTCAGCAGGATTGTGGACACAGTGCATATCGACACTCAATGAGACGCAGCAGAAAGCCATACAGGACCTTCTGAGTACTGCCTGAGCCTGAACCTCGCCTCCGTCACCTCCCTTCTCTTTAAAAATTAAAAATCAAGCCCATTAAGAAAAGTTGAACTCCTGAACCTCCTCCAAACACTCCCTCTTCTTCCTCCTGCTCTGATCTGTAGTGCATATGGATGCTGGCTTCACCCCAACCACAACCCCCTACCAACTACATTACTCCACCTACATTCAACTGACTTGGAGCAGGTTGGATATGAATGACGAAGGAGGACTCTGGCCATCTGCTTTAAAGACTTTTTACCTGTATTGATGGGAGTGGGATAAGAGTAAAAGGTTTTGTCTCATCACCGTTACACGTCTTCTACTCGGATGTTTTTATTTTTTTTTCCCAACCATTCCCAGACATGTGACCGGTCTCGTCGCGCCCAGACTCAATCACCAAGTCGCCCTACACAAACTCATTGGACAGTCGGGCTCAGGAGGAGCTACAGTGGGGGGGGGACGTGGGGACAGGACAATTCTAGTGGACTGAGCAACTGAACGAGGTGGAAATGCACACTGGGCAATCACTGCCTGTCTCCTGTGAAATTATTATTTTATTTTTTTGTATTTTTATTTTTATTCTTTTCTCGTTTCACCCTAGCATTTCCTGGGGGGAAATGTCCTCTGACTACTGCAGCTCAGAGCTTTCAAAAGTAATGGCATGTTTAAGTGGCTAACCCTAGAAAATATTCATCGTTAGGAAATTTACGTCATCGTTGTCTGGGAGAGTTGATATCGACTTGAGCAGCTTTCCTCCATAGCCTTCCAGACAGCTGTTCACAGGAAGTGAAGCATTTGAACGGTTAAGGGCCCTTTTTAGGTAGCAGCATAACGACTCGGCGCTCTCTAAGAAGTTGGTCACAGCTGTAAAGCCTGTGGCGCGTTGGTGAAATATGAAGTGTAGAATGAAACGTATTTGTTTAAGTACTACCTTACTCTTAACTTTACAGTTCTGACCCTTTGCAGTCCTGCAGGTATGTGATGGAAATCCAGAAACTACCAAGAATAAAACTACATTTGAGAATTCTGAAAAAGTGGTCTTCATTTTCTGCTTGCAACTTCCAGTCATTCGGCATCTTGGACAACCAGGGGAAACTGTCATCACATGTCTACACGCGCATATTTTGAAGCTTTGTCTAAACTGGCTTTAATTTCGCAACACATAAGATGTTGATTCTGCCAGTGCCATCCTGATTAACATGTTCTGTAAGCTGAAATTCAGTTCAATTCTAACCCAAAGTAGTGTTTACAGCCAGGATTAAAGTGTTCAAACATGTGGCACAGCTGAAAGTAGTTTCTGTATAAAAAAATCATCCATCCATCTTCATCCGCTTTATCCGAGGCCGGGTCGCGGGGGCAGCAGCCTAAGCAAAGAGGCCCAGACCTCCCTCTCCCCAGCCACCTCCTCCAGCTTATCCGGGGGAATACCAAGGCGTTCCCAGGCCAGCCGAGAGATATCATCTCTCCAGCGTGTCCTGGGTCTGCCCCGGGGCCTCCTCCCGGTGGGACATGCCTGGAACATCTCACCCAGGAGGCGCCCAGGGGGCATCCTTGTCAGATGCCCGAACCACCTCAGCTGGCTCCTTTCGATGTGGAGCAGCAGCTGCTCTACTCTGAGCCCCTCCTGGATGGCAGAACTAAAAATCAATTTTAAAATTTTCTCCCCATCTTGTCTCAGAGGTTTTGAAAGCTTCTCTTGAGGTTGTACTTCTGGGAAATTCAGGATACTTTGTCACAACTCAAATTCTTGCAGTGTGTTTACAGGTGCTGTTACACTAAAATGGCAAGATAACTGCTACGCTTAAAAAGAAATTTTTTTTAAGTGTCTATTATATTACGCACTTATATTTATACATGTATATATTTTTAAAAAATATAAAGTTTTAAATTATGAATTATTGGGTAATTCTGGATCCTGGTAAAACATCCCAGCCACTGAAGACACGAGTCACAGGTTTGCCATGTAGTTTGTACAGAGCTTTATTGGGACATCTACACCAAAAGAAAAGTTTAAAGCTTTCAACCAAACTGAACAGTCATGGATGTTACCCTCTGAAGACAACTGGAAATGTTTCCCTCTTTTAATCAAAAAAAGATCAAAATAAACATAAGCATGTCGAAGAGCGCACGGTAAACACCAGGCTACTGGAAAGCTCAAACTAACATCCTGCAATAAAATCCAGTATCCACGCAGGTTATGTTGACTTCTTGATTAAACTGGGGCTGGTTAAACCTCATGGTCATTTTCAAGGCTGCGATTTAAGATGGTGGTAAATTTGATTGAACTGGGGGGGTCATTATTCCCCTTGATTCACAATTACCAACCTTCAAAATGATCGTTAAGTTTCAACAAAAACCGACGTGTTATCGCAGGGGTGGGATGTTGTATTAGTTTCAGCTAGGAGTACGTGGTTTAACTGGCAACTGAGTGTTGTTGCAAAGCAAACTGAAGCGTGGAAATGTTTTCTGTACAGCAGTTAATTCACTTTACATTCCACTGGGGACATTTGCAAATGCTGAAGTTGGCAGTTTAAATCCCCAGACCAGCTGGGAAAACCTGCTGAGGGACATTGAAGCGAGTGCCGCCTTCGCTGTAAAGCCGAGCACAGAAATCCTCTTACAAGGCCATGTGCAACTTTATTTGTCCAGACTGGCTTTAAAGAGAAAACTCATAATGTGAAACGTACTCATTCGACTTGTAGATCCGTCAGCTTCAGCTCAGATATGATCAGCAAGGTGATTTTAGTGTTCGGCGGTGAGCTACAGTTCTCAAGAATGCAGGTAGCCTGTCCTCGGATGTGGGTGGTTGTCTGAAGTGACTGAAAACGCCACGATCATCTGATTTGATTAAACACTGAAGATGAGAGCCGATTTACGCCACAGAGAAAATGAAGACCTTTGAGTTGGATCAACCCTACCGGACCACAAAGGGGTGTGTGTGTCAGTGTCACAGGAGATAACATAGTATTTACAGTGAAGATGTACAAGCTGTTAAGTGTGCTTGACAGGAAGGAGAGGGAAATTTCACATTGAAACACGGTGATTAAGTCAGAGTAATTTCCACAGGACAAACAACCAGAGGAGCCTCCAGTCTGCTTCTCCCTTTCATTCATTTTTCAGTGTCCATTTCTTTGTCTTTGTCTCCTCAGGAAGTCCTTCTCTACTTTCAGCCTTTGCCCCCCCCTCACTCCTCGCCTACTGAAGCATGTCCACGAAGGCGTCGAACTCGTCTATGTTTTTCTCATAGACGCGCAGCTTCTCCGGCAGCGAGTCCTGCGGAGGGAGAACGCAAACTCACGTGACTACTGAGATTCATTTCCGTGCTGTCAATTCTGTAGGCGCCAAAAGCTTCGCCGTCAACACAATTGCAAATAAGAAGCTATTTACCAGGTCGTCGGCCATCGATTGGGAACTGATGTGAAGTGAGAGACTGGCCAGTTGTGGAGGATTCTGAAACTCTCTGTAGAAGGTGCCCAGATCCATCGGCAGCAAGTCGTCTTTAGAGAAGGCCGGACGCTAGGTAGACGGGAAGAGAAACCACTTCAGCTTCATAATAAAACACCTGGAATCTTGTTTTGCTTTAAATTGGACTTTTTTTTTTGTTTGAACCCAGCTGTGCACTGTTTTTTTTCCCCTAATAAAAAAAATAACTACATACAAAATCAACCATGACGAAGTCGTCCTGCTGCCCTGACCCCTCTGAGCCCTGAGAATGAAGGCTGCCCTGCAGGGGAGACGGGCAGGGAGGAGAATCTGGAGGGTGAACCTGAACACAAACGCACACGCACAGCAGAAAAGGCGTCAGCCTTAAAGTGAACCTCAACTGTACTTGTTGTGCAAGACAAGACATTTGGGAGCATTATTTTTGTCCACCATAACACTGAAGTTACCATAGGATCATTCTCCTCTGAGTCCAGGCCTCGAGGAGCAAACGCCGCAAATGGCAGGTCCAGACTGGCTGCTGTTATCTACATAGATACACACAGAGCAGGGTTCAGTGTGGTGGGTGAGAAACTAAAATCGGTGTAAAAAGCAGCTTAAGATGACGTACCTGTGTGCTGGGTTTATTAACAAAGGCTCCGACCTTCCTTGTGAACGCATTGAGCGACTCCACAGGGTCCGAGGGAGAAACGCTCCTCCGCCCTTCTTCTTTGCGTCTTTCTCCGCTCTGCGACAAGCCGTCATCATCGCCACTGAGAGGAGAGAGAGGGACAAGACAGGAAGTTTAAATTTCAAAATGATTTAACGGAACTACGGACCAACACTGGAGTTCAGGGAATAAAAATAGGTTACAGTTTTCAATGGTTAATGCAAAGCCAGCGGACAATCACCTGCTGCTCGGTGTGTTGGGGGCATGCTCTACTGTCAGATGAACATCTGCTCCATGAGGAGGCATCAACAGAGCCCCGCCTTCCTTCCCAGCATGCAAGACCTAGAGAAGAAGCAATGGCAGGGTTATGAGAGGACATAAACAAGAATCTTGATGGACATTGTTTAGTTATTTAAGAAGCTAATTAGGAAATAAGAATGTTAATCAGTAAATAGAAGAAATCATAACTGCAGTCCTTCATTAGGCTTTCTGGAAAACAGAATATCAAACTATGAGAATAAACCACCATAACATCATTATTTATAACAGTCAGAAGTCTTTGCTTCACTGATCGCATCGTCCTCATCATAAGTGGGACGTTTTATGCATTCCTGCAATCACCTCAGAAATGGAGTTCCACAGGGTTTGATTCTTAGTCCACTGCCGTTTCTTTCTAATCATGTTTATTTCTAGTCAGTGTTTCAGTGTCAGTTTTCTTTTTATGTGGAATTAATTTTATGAACTTATTAACACTTTAATCATAGTTTTAAAATGTTGCGGTGATAGCCTTGCAGCAAGAAGGTCCTCTTACTATGACCTACAAATATGAAGTTGGAAGATTCTTGTTCAACAGCTGGCTCAAAAATTTAAAATAAAACACAGCTTTTTGTTTAGTGTAAAAAGTATGCCTGACCTCTTCCATCACAAACTACTGAGCTGAGAGCTTTGATGTCTTTCCACGGCTGCCTCGGATCTTAAACCTTTATTTTCTGACACTTCTTCAGATCATTGTAGCCGCTGGTGATTCTTGTTTAATTGAGTTCTGTTGTTTCTGTCTTCCTATTGTGTTCTTGTGAAGAGAAAAATAAACTCTGGGCATAAAACATAATTAACTGCTGATGGTGTGAATGGCGTTATCACCTGGTTTGGATTGGAAGCAGGGTGACAAAACTCTGCAGCTCCTGTTAAAGCTGTCGGCTGGTAGGATAACCTGGAGGCGTACAGCTGAACAGGAAGAGACACAGGAGGAACGATTAAGCATGGAGGAGTTCAGGTTTATCATATACTGTGTGACTTTTAAGGGACATGCTGAGCTATCACAATGATAGATTTACTGAGGTGGTGCCATGTGATGTGGATGATCAAACATGTCTAGTGATCAGCAGCAAACTGAAGCTGTGCACTGAACAAAGTAGTGGAAATTTAAACAGAAGATGGAAAGAACAGGATTAGATGAACACACGCCCAAAAGCAAATGTTAAGTCTGAGAAAACAGATCTGTTCAGTGCAGAATCAGGATGTGTCTCACAAAAACACAAAGAGTCACACTCCCTCCCAATGGTCAGTATAGACTCACAGTGTGAGTGACAAGTCCAGGAGCCAATGGGAGCTGCAGACTATCCAGCGGGAGGGGCTTGGGCAGTTTAGAGGGAGACGGGCTCAGCGTACACACACACTGAGCCAAAGCAGGCGCGCGTGCACACACACACACACACACACACACACACACACACACAGAACGCACAACAAGACAACAGGAAAAGAGAAAAAAAAAGACAAGGAGAGAAAAAGAGAAAGCGAAATGAAAAACAGGAGTGAAAATGGAGAGAAGAATCCACAGGTTAAAGAAAGAGATGACGACGAGGGGCGAGGGAGCGTACGCTAACCTGAGAGGGAGGGGAGGTGGAGAAGGAGGTGGCGCAGACCTCCTGTGAGTCCTGAACGCCTGCAAACTGCCCTCCGTCCTCTTCATCGGGAGCCCTGCACACACAGAGATATTTGTAGTTGAAGTTCTGAGCTGATGGCAGACATGTATACATTTGTTTCTTTTACTGAAAGATAACAGAAAGCCTGAGGTCAAATGACACAGAGTGATATTAGATTAAGACACTGTATGTTTTCCTTCTGATACACCGATTCGACTCTCATGGAGATAAAGGACAGGGAGATAAAGTGTGACCTCAGAATGATGGATTGCATCACCTTGAATCTGACTACTCAACTTCTGCACTTGGAGGTCATTTAAACTTCTCTGCAGTTGTGGGAGACAAAACCAGACTGAGTGGCGAAGCTACCTGTAGTTGCAGGGATGGCCCATGTTTGCCGGACGCTGGCTGCTGCAGGGAGGATCCACAAAGTGATCCACGATGATCCCCATGATGGGAGCCGACCTTTCGAATTGCCTGAAGAGGAGGACAGTTAAACTGCTCATAAGATGCGTTTCCCATTGGAATAAATATACAAGAACCTTCTCTGAAGAACAGCTGTTGTGGCTTTGATTTGTTGGTTACCTGTTAGACATGAATGCCAGATTGGTGCGGTAGGCGCACGAAAGCGTGATTGTACCGATAGGGGTGCCAACAACTCCAACGCGCACCGTTTGGAAACCTTAAAAACAAGCACAACATAAGCAAATGTAAACCAGTGTGAAAGTACTTAATGCAATACAGTAGTGATGAAAGCTTACTTTTGAAAAAATGTTTACAGTACAAGCAAATCAAACTGCTGTGTCAAACTGGAGCAGAAAACATGGAGAGATGTGTGTTGTTCAGTGTTTCTGTATTGATTTAACAAATGTCAGTCATGGAGCCGAGTTGGTCCTGATTTAGACTTCTGTGGTACACCATTGCAGAGCCCACATCGCAACCTATGTGACTGGCTGATGTCGTTGCAGACTTTTATGCTTGTGCGGGTGCATTACGTGTTAATTACCACGAGTCCTTATGTTGACGCTGTGACTATTGTTCCTTATGTATCTCTGGAAGTGCACGTCAGTTTTCATCATAGATTTCCCAGTGAAGCATAAATTGGTGATGCTTCAGTTGGAAAACACTGCGACATATGGCACAACCACAAACACCTCTGAACAACAGAAAGTACAACATAACCTGGCGCACACCTCCCTAGAAATTTAACTACATGTCAGGTTGTCGGTCATCCAGGTCATAGTAATCTAAGGAGCTTGGAAAGAAAAGCGACTGGACTTGAAGTTTCTTGAAGACGTTTCCACCTCTCATCCGAGAAGCTTCTTCAGTTCTAAGAGCAAACGGTGGCGAGTCCCAGGTAGAGCTGGGCGATAGAACGATAACGATATGTATCGCGATATAACTTTTACTCGATAGAGAAATTAAGCTATCGCGATAGACCTCGCCGCTCTTGTCCTCTTTTAAAAAAAAGAAAAAAAGAAAAAGAAAAAGGTCAGCCAATCCAAATTAAGTAGCGCAGAGCCGAACCAATCACAGCCGCAGCGTCACGTCGCGTGACTTGTTACGTACAGCACAAGTGCCAAGCCGCACGTGTGTTTGTTTGGGAAGTAGCCAGCTGGTAATGGAGGAAATGAGTGTGCCGACTAGAAAAATCAACCGAGCGTGACCGAAGAGAAAACAGATGATGGTTCCAACGCCGGAGAGATTGTCGAACGGAAGAGCCATAGAAGTTCCGTAGTGTGAAGGTATTTCGGCTATTTCAAGTCTGACAAAAAACAGAGTAGCGTGCACTGTAAATTGTGCCGAAAGCAAGTCTGGAAATACAATAAACTGGTGCATGCGTCACACTGTGCGCCACGTTATTGTTTCGGTGAAATGAATTTCTACAATACTGTTAATTCTACTCTCTGCAGTGTTTAAATGCTTACATATACACACAGTTACTGTCCCTCCACACATACGACTCGGTTCTGCTTCTATGCCCCAGCTTTGTTTACTTTTTCCCACCGAGGCTTCTAGACTTCTGATTGGCCAACATTTCTGCACGGTTAGGAATCTAGCTCCACCTGCTGCTTTGGCATGTTCATAGCAGCGTTTTCCTTCATTTCTGCCTTTATGTGTGGACGGGATTATTTTTTAAAACGAAAACGGAAAATCTCCGTTTTCAAAAATACCCGTGTACGTGTGGACGTAGCCTCAGTCTCTGACTGGAAGCGCTAATTCGTCATTCGGTTTTTGTCAGACTAAAGTAACTGTTAAAACTGTTTGAAAAGATAAGCTATAAAACAAGGAGAGATTGAGAATTTCCTTTTAGTTCTCAGTTTATTTGATATTGACAAAAGTTAGTCAGTTTTGTCTGTTCTTCTGTAAAACAAACTAAGATTTATTTTTAGAATTAATATTTTGTTTCTAAGTGGAATTGACAATTTAGTCTGTTTCGTTTGTTCTATTTTGAAACTTAAACGCTTTAGCGGCTGCCTTTTGTGTAGTTTGCAATATTTGCCTTTATTTATCTGAAAAAGTCTCATGTTCCTTAAGTACATCTACCATGTTGAACTTATTATGGGAAATAAATATTTAAATCAAAACAAGCTGCTGATTATTTCACATTTTACTTGTGAGCAACGGCACATTTAAATCTTACAAATATAGTTATTTGGCTTATATCGTGATAGATATCGTTATCGCCTGAAATGAAAAAAACATATCGTGATATGAAAAAATCTCATATCGCCCAGCTCTAGTCCCAGGTATTGAAGCCCTAATGTTGTTGTCCCTTAAAAGGATCGCTGACCCACTATTGATCATGTGCCTCATCACATGAGTCTGAAAAAAGGGTCATTACATATCAGGTTGCAGTCTACAACTACTGTGAATGGCCTGTTTAGCACCATCAACTCCTCCGGGGCATTTACAGCTACTTTGTCAACGCAGTTTTGAATTTATCAGAGAAAGAACAGCAATCATTGTCTCAATATAAGGAATATTTAACAGTTGTAGGCTCTACAAAGCTTTTTCACAGAAGCTTAAATCAGGTCTTAAACTTACCTTCTCCTAATCCACTCAGCTGGACCTCCCCGAAGTAGATCCTAGACAGAAGAAGCAACACGCAGTTTAGAAGAATGGACTGAAAACAGCACAAAGATAAAAAGGAGTGAGATGATGCATTCTGGAAGTGAGGACAAATCACCTGTAGAGTATGACATAGTCGTGTCCCTGCTTTCTGGACAGTTTATAAGCAGGCGTGACTCTGGTGATGGCCAGCAGAGACTTCAAGAGGACAGACAGACGGTTATAGACTGCATATGACACCTTGATTTCCTTATCGCACCTGCAGCAGACAGAAAACACGGTGATGTGTTACAATACAGCAGCTTAAGGGGATTTTAAAAATATCTCTGCAAGGCAGCTCGTTTTCGTGTTTCCAGGTCTGCTTCTCGCCGACTACCTTTCTTTGATACCCCTCTCTAAATTTATCTTGTATGAATAAAGCAGTGTGGTGCTTGGGGAATGGAGACCATTACTGATCATTTTGACTGTACTTTCAAAAGCACAGGTGCACAGAGTAATACCAAAATTAAAACAGTGTTTTGTACAGTGCTGGTGGACCTGACAGGGTGCCGACAGGCTCACTTTACCACCTACAGAAACAAAATAGTTCAGACACAGTTTTCAAACGGAAACACTTCAGCAGTTAGGTCAAATTATCATTCGACTCTTCTAGTTTTAAAAGAAGTCTGATTTTAAAGAGGTTTAAGAGAAGCTAATGCCACTCGTCACTGACCCACTTTACTGATGTGTTTATGGGCTCAATCACTGACTTCACATCTCACTGAATACAGCAAGACACTCGTTTATTTTAAATTACGGTTCTCATTAGAGAAAAAAAACAGCCATAGACCAGAGTACACTTACAGAGAACTCCCTTCTGATTTACAAGTTCCTACAATGAAATAAGCTTCAAGACACCAAGAAGGTGAGGGTCAAAATTCTCAGCTTGAGGCTTGAGGATAGGACCTCATTGTCCATTAAAGTGGGTGATGTCCAATTGTTTATATACAAATTATTTTACTCAAACTGCTGGTTATTACTGCATTTCTGAGCTTCTTCATGACTTGGATGCTCACAAAGCTCTACGTTTAGTACGGGTGTCTGACAGCTAAGTTTTGGCAGAGAAAATCAGTAACAGTACTGATTCAGATACTATAGTTAAAAGATTTGTGGTCCTGCTGGCTGATACTGTGCAAACATGGAGAAGCAAAATCAGCAACCCTGAACCACATGGCCTACAGAAGACTTTTACTAAAGCAAAAACAAAATTCACTCACTTTTCATTCATCTCCAGGCACCAAGTCTCTAACTCCATCGAGTCCCCCTGAAGGAAGACAAAGCAAAGAAAAACTAACGAACACAGTTACATTAAAGAGGCTGCATATTTAGTTAATGATGTGGTCTGGCTGGTGTTGCAAATGTGTAAAACAATGATAAATCCCAAAGCCCAGTTTTTACAAAACAAGAAAACAGGATGCAGGTTTTTTGTTTGTTTTTTTTTTTTTTTACCTCTGATGTCTTCAGAGAGATCTCAACACACATGGAGCGCCCGATGCCTGGAAGCTGGCCAGCCAGTGCCTTTTTGGCTTCATGGGTAACCTCTGGGATGTCTTTGATGGCCAAATTAAACTAGAAGGAATATTAACCTGAATATCCATAATCCATGCCATGAAAAGATCCACAGTTAACTTGAAAGCCAAACAATCATGACAGAGAATGACTACGTTGTTTTACCCAGTCAGATCCAGTAGGCGATGATGACGAGCGAGTGCAGATCTTCTCTCCCAGCCTGGCTTGGACTATCACCTGGACAGTCTACAGATACAGAAACAGGCTGCTCAAACAATGAGCTGGTTTTACAGAAACAATCCATAGAAAATTGCTGACAAGCCTGTCCAAAATATAACAGGCACTTTTATGAAAGAGACATATGTTGGAAAAGATTGTTTTAATTCCAGTGCTTTGAGCCACACTAAAAAAAACCTGGCTTTCCATTGTTTATTTATTTATTCACTTCTGAAGCCTCAAATGTCCATTTAGAAACCTGCAATTACAGATGTATAGAAAAAGTTATGTTAGTGTCTCACCTTAAGTGCAAAGAACTTAATAAACTTGTCTAAGTCCTTTTGATCCTGGGGCTTCAGGTCACTCTCCATATTGTTACAACCCTGCAAGATAGATGATCAATGGAAACTTATTGAGGAAACAAGGGAAATTATTGTGTTATAACACAATAAAAATAATACAGCCCACAACAAATAAGGAGGATAGTTACAGTAAAAGTGTAAAAGCACAGTGAGGGCCCTAAACTGTGGGAGTGCAAAACCTTTACATGTAAAACAATGATAAACACAAAGAAAGTAAAAGATAAGACTGAAATTGCACAAGTAGTGCAAATTACATTAACAAATAAAATAATTAATAAGTAATATGTGCACTATAAATCTAAGAAACAGCTGCAAGAGGGTAAAATACAAAAATACACCTTCTTACAGCTTTTTAAAACAGATTTATGGTGTATACATTCAACCAAACAAGAGTGAGAAACAAAACGTAAACTATTCATGTACATACATGTGCATGCGCAATTACATGTGTTTAAGTAAAAGTGACTGAAAAACCTAAATACTGGGGAAAAGCTGAATTCAACCCCCATTATCTCCCCATTGTCCACGTGTTGGGGGGTTTTCACTTTCCCATTTCAGGACTACAGTTCCTAAGAAAATATTTCAATTACTTTAACAAAATAAGCATTTTTCACCACACTGGCAACAGTTTAGCGTTTTAACTGAAAAACGTGGACAATATAGTAATAAATAAAAGGAAAACTTTATCACCGTGGTCTTAGCCCTCCAAACAACAGTGGACTACAAAAAAATAATAATAAAAGCAGGCTAGCAGGTTAGGCCTCCACGTTGAAATTGTCCAAATTATAGTTAGAGGTCATGTTAGAAAACAAAAAAAGCCTGACAGCCTTATTACTCTTTACACAACAACCGATGGTAAATTCAAATTCTACAGTACCGTCTTTTTTTGGACAACTACGAAAGGTTTAAGGTTCGCAAAGCCGAATCTGTGAAGCATGAGGATACTGACCCACGGAGCAGCTGCCGTTAGCCTGCAGCTAACACTAGCTGCCCAGCTCAATAACGTACTTTAACTTGATCGCGAAACAACAGTACTTACATTAGCTGTGACCTTAACAACGGAGCTTCAATAAAATGCAAGCCAGTTTAATGCAAGCGAGACCCAGAGCTGTGTCACACAGACATTTTATACGCCCATTTGAGATGTACACAACGTCAGCAGCTGCTGTGCCACTTTTCTGTTTATCTTCTCCATGTCGACGTGTTTGTGTAGCGGCGTGTTCACCGCGGCGTTTTCGTTAAAATACAAAACTGCTACATTTAGAGTAAAAAAAACAAGTTTTTGACAAAATAATCAGGAAGTATTTTTACGCGATTTGAAAAAAAATTATAACCACACTGAACTTATATCTAAAACATAAACGCCAGTCTGTGTGGCGAATCTGCGAATTCAGAGCCGCAGGTTAACGTTAGCTATTTCAATGACTTGTTTTTTGGGTCCATAAATGCTTTATTTTTTTATCTGAAGGTAAGAGTATTGTCCTTAATCGTGCAAAAATTATTTATCAGTGCTTTCAATTCGATTTGCAAGTGTCCCACTACTACATGACAGCAAAGTCGTCATCTCAAGTGAGCAAAGAAAAAAAAATAATAATAATAAACGCAAGCTAGGGTAGCACGTTAGCACGCTGGCTTGACTTGGCTCACATGTACTGGAGCTATCCCTAAAGCTAATGATGGCTTGCTGATAATAACGTTTAAAACATCAGGACATTCCCGCCTAGTATTAAACTCTCGGTATTTAATGGGTTCTTGTATACAAAGAACGTGAACGTGGTTTTCCTTATTAGCGAAAATATAATATCAGCAAAATAGCACATTAATAATTGTAGCAATGTTTAGTGGAATAATATATGCTGCAGATTAATCTGTATGTAAAATTCCTCCCAGGTTTGAGGAAATAAGGCTATAGCAAGTATTTAAATTGAGTTGCACTTATTAGCAATTAAAAGGAAACGTTTTCTTATCCTCAGCATGGCCATCCCTATAGCCATCTTGGACTGTGATCTACTCCTGCATGGTCGAGGCCACAAGACCCTTGACCGCTTTGACCTGGACTCAGTCTCAGACAGTTTCCTCATCACGCAATTTGGCTTCCCCAGAGACTTTATCTTGTATCTGGTGGAATTACTCAGAGAGGTTTGTGGGCCTTCATGTCATGTTAAGAGATCAATTTAACTTTGTCTTTATGAAATATGCAAACACTACTCTGTTGTGTTCCAGGGTCTATGCAGGCGAACCCAGCGCTCCAGAGCCATCAGTCCTGAGGTCCAGGTGCTGGCCGCACTGGGTTTCTACACATCAGGTTCATTCCAGACATCTATGGGGGATACGATTGGTATAAGCCAGGCGTCAATGTCGAGATGTGTGTCCAATGTGACGAGAGCCCTGGTGGAGAAAGCACCTCAGTTCATCACGTTCAACAGGTACGATGATGTTATGCCACTTGATGTCAGGCAGGAATGACAAAAAAATTTGAAACCGTAACTTTGTGTTCCCAGAAACTTGTTTTTACTTCAAAAGAAGTAAAAGAAAATCTCACTTGAATAATAATAATGATGTTTTCCAAACAGAGATTTATCCACCGTAGAGCAGTCCTTCCGGGAGTTTCAGAGGGTCGCAGGATTTCCTGGAGTCCTGGGGGTGCTGGACTGTGTTCAGGTTCATTATATGACATTGTGTAATTAGTGTGTGTGTTTATGTGCATGCACGCTCATGCACTCATTTGTTTTTACAGGGGTAACCTAATCATCTCTCTTACTTTAATTTAATTTCCAGGTGGCCATCAAAGCACCAAACAGCGAAGACTCCTCATATGTGAATAAGAAGGGCTTTCACTCTGTGGCCTGTCAGCTGGTTTGTGATCCCCGGGGACTGTTACTTAGCGCAGAAACGCACTGGGCAGGTGGACTCCAAGACACTGTTGTTCTAGAAAGATCTGCTCTTTACAAACAGCTGCAGGACACAGAGCAGGGCTGGCTGCTGGGTGAGCTCTGGACTTTTTATTCCTTATTAGAAGTTAGCTTGTGGCGTTGGAGTCAGAGGTTATAAGTTTTCCGATTTTCAGGTGACAGCCGTTACCCTTTGAGGAAATGGCTGATGACGCCAGTTGACTGCCCAGAATCCCCTGCAGAGTTTCGATACAATCTGGCCCACGCGGCTACACGTGAGATCGTGGATCGAACCTTCAGAGCCATCCAAACCAGATTCAGATGTTTAGATGGCACCAAAGGATACTTACAGGTATGGCAAATGTGTCACAGCCAATAATCAGGCCCAAACATTTTAGTAGAAATAAACCATGAGACATTTTTAACCTCCAAACAGTGTATTTATTTGTTCACGTTCTGCCCAGCAGAGTGCCCTCTGGTGGACAAACTAAAAAGCTGAAGGATGTTTCTCCAGTGTCCTCTTTATTTTTTTTATTTATCAGATGTCATAAAAGCCAATACTGATAGATCGGCAAATAGGTGATATCTGCTGATAACATCTGACAATCTGCTGAGTTCACGGTATTAGAATGATACACCATCAGTACCAGAGTCAAACAGGCCACGGTCATAACCGAAAATGAGACCTTTACCTTATTTGTGAATGAAATATAGCAATGCATCTGGCGTAGTATTGCCAGTAATGAGTTGGTTTTTGCATCTGTAGCCGCTACCCCTCCTCTCCTGTTTACAGTACTCTCCAGAGAGGAGTTCATCCATCCTGCTGGCCTGCTGCGTTCTCCACAACGCCTCCTTGCAGTCTGGATTAGACGCCTGGACTCTGGAAAGAACAGAGCCTCTCGAGCAGCCAAAGAGCCTCAACCAGAGACCCGAGGACCGTGACAGCCAGGCAGAGGATCTTCGAAGGCAGCTCATATTCAAACACTTCAGCTGAAGCTGTGGGGGTTAAAGGGGACGAAGATTGGGACCAGTGCAAAGCTCAATATCACAAGAAACACATTTAAAGCAAGAACGTTCACCGACACGCTGTTGCTGATGCAGTTTTTTAATATTTTGCTGGATTCTACTCTACTGACTATACTAAGATAACATAGATATATTTATGTATGGAGAAACATGCAAGACGCTATACAACAAACCAAGGCGACATATCCATACACATTTCAAATAAGTGAACTCCCTGGAAATGCTTGATTATTCCCTCAGAACATTCAAATAGATTCCAAATCTTCATGGAGTGGTTGGAATAATCAAGCACCTCCTGGTGTTTGACAACTATTCAAACTGTGCAGCTGCTTCGTCATCCAGGTTTCTTTACAAGTTGAAAAAAAAAATCACCCACCCCATTATTTATTTTTTTAAATCCCACCCCTCTAATTTTCTTTTCCCCATTAGATTCCACAGGTTAAGATCTTGGACTATGTCACAATACAAAAACAAGACCCTTATTTACAACAACTGCACATTAAGTTGTCTTTTTTTTTTTTTATGTACATCGGTGCATTAAGACTCACGGGTGAAAATGACAGGCTGCAGTCACATGATTTTCTTCTTTTTTTTCTTTTTTTTGGAGCATGTGCGGCATGACGGAACAGTCACAACGTGAAACAGATACAGACGACGTGAGTAAGAAAAGCAGAAAATCTGTGGTAGCTAAATTTTTGGCGCTTAAAATTGATTTTGAAGTGGCAGAACGTTCTTAAAGGATTTAAATAATGAATAAGGCTTTTATTTTGAAGGAATACCGGTCATTAAGGGTGTTTTTTTCCCACTGTTTCTTGAACCTTGTCAAAAAGTGTTTGTTTTTTTTTGGTCAGTTTTCAATCAAGTTATGTAATTAACAAAACTAGTGGTGTTTTACTGCCTGGAATGTATTAGTCATTTAAATGGCTTCATCAATATATACAAACTTTCTACAAACAGGAATAAATACAACATACACTGCTGTCGCATGACCACATTTTTATATCAGGATTGCTATACTTTTTGTGTAGTTTATTCAAAGTTTACTTTTTACATTTAATTACCAAAAAATATATATATAGAAATTAAACTTTTTTCCCAAATATTTTGTTTTCTTATATTCTGGAGATTATTTTTGGTCAAATTACTGCGAGGAACCCTCAGAGATTTTCATGCGACAGCAGTGGAACATAAACACTGTATTACAGTTAAAAGACAGAAACAGATCATGTCAAAGCTTTACACCTGATGAATCAGCATGTAAAACGTTACATCATCCTAAATGCCAAAACACAACGTAGCACTATTTCCTTGTTTCCTTTTTTTTGTGCATAAAATAAATATGCTCTTTTTTTGATGCTCAGAATATATTATAAGTTGTATTTTTATGCTTTTTTTAAACGTTATTTTTAAAAAAAAATGGAGACAATAAGATAAAGTAACTTTTTTTTGATGCATAAATTAAATATGCTCTTTTTTTAATGCTGCAAATATATTACATATACATTTTATAATTTCATAAAAATACTTTTGTCATGTTTCCCCAACCTCTTTATGATCCCTCGGTATGAAAATATGATCTCTCTCCCAAAAGAAACAGAGCAGAATTTTGGTCAGAGCTGGAAAAAATTATTCAATTATTCAAATGTCAGATGCAGATGTAAAAAAGCTGAAGCGTAATGGAAATAATTTTTTTCTTAAAGCCAGATAAAAGATCCACACCCTGTGTTGATTGCGCTAAGCGAACCTTTTTTTGGATCTGTAAGAGAGATCTTTGTCAAACAAGTTGCGACTGTTGTGATCTCAAATGTGTAAAGGAATGTGAAATAAAAAGGTTTCACCCAGATTTAAAAAAAGATGATTCATCCATTTTCTGCAACAGAATAAACAAATCGTTTAGTTCGAGGAACATTTTCAGGCCTGTGTTTCCATGTGGGACTTTAGGTGTAAGGCCAAGTTGGTCATATTCAACTGAGCGAAGTGGAAGGCACTTTCAGAATGGCACGGCTTCCAAAAGCATATGTTGATGCCTAGTTGGTGTTGGTGCTTACACATGCTGTTATCTATTTCACACTTGGCTTAAAAGTGTTTCCTGTTACAAATGTTCCTATTAGGTCAACTGCTCTGCTCCACTCTGTGTGTACAGGAAGGGCTTTCACGTATACGGGGAAACAGAGAGCAGAGGAGAGATGACCTAAAAACACAACAGAGGCTCATACTGCGGAAAAAATACACATTGATGACATATTAAGCAGATGCAGCCCTTCGTGCTTTGTTCACCAACCTAATGTGGCACATCAGGAGCATCTTGGAATAAAAGTACAAGAACTACATGATAAAAACTAGAATCCCACAGTGGACGTCACGTTTTCACTGTTTTTAAATGCACACTGCCTTTTTTTTTACATTTCTTTCAGCCACATTCCCATAATTCTTTCTGTTTGCTCTTGCAAAAAGACCGCGTTGCTTTGCTCTGAACAGGAACGCTACACTTCATTTGTTTTGGGGAGGAATTAAATATATTTCTGGAAACGGGAAACAACTGTTTTAGATGGTCATCTTTAGGGCTGTCTAACAAAGTAACACAAAAGGTCTTTACGCGTGATCACAGCATAAGTGACTCATATATGCCTTTCATTTTGGCAGCTGTGGCTATTTTGTGCTCATGGCCTGTTTAAGCCAGTCAAATCTATAAGCTCTGACTGCAGGTTCTTTAAAGTTTAGTAAGGCGACTGTGTTTTTAATGTTTTGTGAGTTATAAACTATTTTTTAATAACTACATATAAAAAAAGATTCGTTGAGTATTTAAAATGATGCAAGATTCTTTTTTGTGCATAACAATGGAGATTCCAGCACGAAGGTCTGTTTAAAATCGAGAATGTTCAAGTACAACAGAGTCTGTCAAAGCAGAGAAGTGACGCTGTAGATAAAGGCATGGTAACAGAGGTGCAGGATGGGAGCCGTAATCTAAGCTCACTAGAGGAGATGATGATAATGGATTTTCTAACAAACTAACAGAAAACGTTTTTTGGTCCAGCTGGATGTTGATTTCAGCAACCTGGAGCATTGGGGTCCTTTGGAGGGATTCAGGGCTGAGAAGTTAGATGAGGAGAGGCTGAGCTGTGTCAGAAAAACTCAGAGTCTCCATCTGGTTTTGTTTCTCTGAGGAGAGGAGAAAGGCAGAGACGGCTGGTTAATGTTTGACAAGTGGCGTGTAAATATTGCAGCATACAGTGGAGTTTGTTTGTACCTCTGCTCTATCTTGGACCCGCTTGTCTGGTTGCTGTGGCCGTCAGCTGTGTATCGGCTGATCTGGTTGTGGGAGTGGCCTTCTGACTGTAGCCTCTCTCCTTCTGATGTCGCTAAACTCTCCTCCAGTGGAGCCTCTTCGTTGTAGAAGAGCAGGCTGCGGGAGCGGACTACGACACAGAAACATGCACCGTTCACTGGACATCCCTTGTGAGCCATCGTTGCTTTTAATTATGTGAAACCAAAAGCTTTTTGTACATATTTCAAAATATCTCCCATTTCGAACAACATCCCAGTTACATTTTTTAGTTCTTTCTCATAGTAAGGGTCAGGGCCTGACTATAAGACCCTGACCCATCAGAAACGATCATATATAAACTTTCCAACAACTGTGAAACAAAGGAAATTCTATGCTGAGTTTAAAGTCAACTGGATGAGCTTTTCTCATATTTTTTGCTAAAAGCTGATTCCTATTGGTTGACTGCTCGGTTCTGTGTTTGGTGGGAGGGGCTTACACACGTGTGGTGAAACAGGGAGCAGAGGAGAAAATCTAATATGACCACAACTCTTAACACTGAATTGAAAACAGTCCAGATACAGAATTCTTGTGACTCCAGTTTTGTTTTTAATTATTAACTTATGTGTTTTCCACTTTTAATTATTTGTATGGGGAACATATAACTGTGCCTTTCTCTCCCTGGACAGTTGCAGAGGAATCTGGTCAATTTTAGGGGGTTAGAGCTTATTAAACCTCACCACTCAGAGGATGGTTGCTGGCAGAAGGAAGTTGCACTTAATTTGATGACAGCCTAACTTCTGGTTTCAGTAGGGCTTTCCCAGGAGTGAGTTGTTAAAGGAAGTGAATTTATAGGGAAGTGCAAAACAGCTCGGAAGGAAAATCAAAACCTGTATCCACTTTCCAAATGGGCTTTCATTTTGAAGAAAATTGTAACAGTATATATGAGAAGATGGAGAAAATTATATTTCTAAAATGTGATGCCGCTCTTTGCTCTGTCTAATAACTGGAAATGCATTGAATGCATTAGACTGGAGCTACAAAAGGAAACTTCAGCAAAGGATAGACACCTTTTGATGATGACAAATCTGCCATAAACACTAAGATGCTAAATACTGAACATATTTCTAGACCTACCCTGACTGGTGGTGTAGAGGTCCGCCGATGGAGAAGAATGAGAAGAGGGGGAGGACTGAGAAGAAGCGGGGGAGGAGGGCAAAGAGGAGGTGTGACTGACCAGGGAGAGGGGAGAAATGCAGGGAGAGAAGGAGCCCAACACCAAGACAAAACACAGGGCCATCATCTGCGGATAGAGGGGAACATAACACTCGTGTTAATAATAATCACCAGAGCGCTCAGACTGTGATGCTCGTGATGTATTGGGCTCATGCAGACACTTCAAACTTATTGAATTCTGAATTTCAGTGCATATTCCAAATTAAGAAAAGAAAAAAGAACCAAAAAACATTTTTTAAACTTCTTAGACGGCAAAAGGAAAAAGGAGGAAAAATGGATCCATTCAACAGAGACTGATGGAAAAGAGGAGATGCATGTGATATACTTGCTCCATCATCAATATGAGTTTGCTTGATATGAGTAATATGACCACTACAGTTGTGCTTAGCATACATATAGTGATAGGAGCCAATCATTATCATTGACCGCTTTAAGATGATTTAGCCAAACGAGAATGCATCTTCTAAACTTCAAATGGGAGGCAGGTAGGCTAACATCATAGAGACATATTAATTGTAATATTTATACAGTTATAATAAATCCAAATGCTGTCCAAAAGCAAATAAAATCACCTCAATTACAACAAAAATATTAACATAAATGTGTGTGAACAGCAACAGCGGCAGTAGTATTTACCATGAGGCATGTTCCTGTCTGAGTTGAGGCCATTTTACACGAACGGGGGATGACCTTCCCTGAAATCAGCGACTGAAGCTTCTGGAGCTGCTGTAGGAGAGACCTGGAGACAGGAACAGAGGCAGGGATTAAAGAACAAGAAGGGCAGTAGTCATTATTTAGTGTACAGAGAAGACTTTGACTCTCACAGGTTGTGGCCTCAGAGCGTTTGGGAATTTCAATCTCTATAATATGTATATGGCTGCACCCACAACGTGCATGCATGGCTTCGATCTCCACCCAACCCACAACAAAGGTCTCACACACACAAACTCAGACGTACAGTTTGTTTCAGCCGAAAGATGCACGGCTCTCATTATCGGGTTTATTCTACATCAAAGAGAACTCTAACCACCTGATTTACTTTTGTTTTCCGTGTCCAACAAAACAAGCAGAGAGCAAAGCTAAGATGAATAGAGTGCATGAATAAAACCACTAGAAAACAGCACATTAGTGGGATCTGGGGAGCAGGGCTCTGATGGTATGAGCTGTCTGTGGCTGTGAGGACACACTCTGACCACTAAGTGGAGACAGAGATCAAGTTTCTGACACACAAACACACACACGCGCGCAATGCAAACCAGAAAGTCAGTTAAACGTTTAAAAAGTCAGACGCTTAGTCATCTGTTGCTGCTTTTATAGTTTCAAATTTCCATGCTGAAATCAATGACAGGCCCCAGAATAGAGCAGGGAAACGCGACCTGTCAGCTGTAGTAAACTCGTGTAGGAATGATGCTGACCTGCATCACTCGCACGAGTCTTTGATGTAAAACCTCAAGTTATTGCAGCTTAAAATACACGGCAGTGAGCGAGTAAACGTGTGTGAAAAAAGCAACAAGGACAATGGAAACGATTGTCAGGTAATTAAAATTCAGTGCTGGAAGCTAAGCTAAACGAAACATATCCTAAACGTTTGTCTGATGTGGATATGCAGACGCTAATCCAAATCCAACCCCGAGTGTGAGTTACACAACTAACAAACCGGTAGTCCTAACCAAGTCCTGCGTGGATCCGACTAGACGGAAAGAAAACAGCACAGGGGAACAAAATGACCACTAATAACTGCATCTGGGACACTTTTAGGAACTGGGAGCTTAAATTTAGTGCGTTTGTTTAAAGCCTTTTTTTAAACTCACATTTACTCTTATGAGAGTGAACGGGGCTGCGTGTTGACTCACGTTTCCCAGTTTGCGCCAATTCATTGTTCCTCCCTGCAGTGGTTTAACATATTCATCGGTGTGCATGTGTGTGTGTGTGTGGCTGGAAGGGAGGGGGCTGCCTTCCATGATGAAAGCTGCTGTTAACTCGCCACTTTAATGACAGGCTGAGTGTGCCACAGTCAGACAGACAGACAGACTCTCCTACCCCCTCCTCCTCAGCCATCCAACCCTCCACACCCACCCACCCTTCTAACCACCCACTCCAGGATAATAGCAGATTGGTTTCATATTGTTATAATAACAGAGGAGACAGCGGCACCTCGGTGAGTCTACGCTTTGCTTATAGAGCACAGATAAATTTCACTTCAGACCCCTTTAATTCTCTCACGCTGCATAGATATTAAAATCCCGTAAAGGTTTTACCCACAGAGCGCGTGTGAGTGTGTGTGTGTGTGTGTGTGCATACGCTTGTGTATAAGCTACAGTCCTGTTTGTAGTTTTGCATCTTCATTCTCTCTGGGTGAAAAATGAGAACCATCTTCGTAAGGCCTTCTGCAGCTCGTCCGGCTCTCAGTTTACCAGGCTGCATTCTTTGCACACTTGCTGCTCTCAGTGATCGCAATCCAAACATCATTACATGAATGGTGGGTTTGTATTACTGGTGTGTGGAGCCAGCATAAAACAGCTTCAGTCTGTTCAAAGCTGGAAGATAAAGTAAAGTATGCTGGCACACGTGTGCGTGCATGTGAGTGAAAACCTCACCTGTTGGCTGTCTCCAGGTGTTCTACTTTTCTCCACAGGTCGCTGTTTTCTGACGTGTAATTCTCCACCCTGATACACACACAGTCAGAGATACACACATTGTTTTTATTGTCTTATCCCTGCATATGTTGCTCTAATGAAAAACAGCGTTATCCCCAAAGGCTGGAGTATCATGAACGGTACATTTTGACCACTAATCCACAACATTTTGACCGGTAATTATCTGTTATTGTTGAGGAGGCACAAAAACTCAAATCTTCTGCCAAGTGAAAAACTTCTTTTTCTTCTCTAGACTGCTCCCTTTCAGGTCAGCTGCTTCCATTTAACCCTATCCCGACACACCAACCCCCTGCATGTCCTTCTACACTACATCCATGGATCCTAAAAGGTTAATTGTGTTCACCTGGACATAGTGTGTTCACTGGGAGAAATGTTTTGTCACTCATCCTAGTGACGTCTTCAGTCTCAGCTGACTGAAGGTTTCTGCAACCTTTTAAACAGTACATGCACAATGAGTGAAACTAGCTCCACTGGAGGACAATGGAAGATGCAACCATGAATCTTCTATGTGGGTTTCCTCTTTTCCTCCTGCCTGGCATCTCTATCATCTTCAATATACTTTGAGCAATATAGCCACTATCCTGCCTCTGTTTATCCAGACCATCTCAGCTTGGCCTCTGTAGGTGGTTGAAGGTTGTAGTAGGAAGAGTGACTGTGGATCATCAAGTGACAAACTTCATAGCTGACAAATGAAGGCAATGCACAAGTGCCAAAAGCTGCAGTTCCCCTACTAGCCATGGCTGTTGAGCTCCTGAGCTTCCCTTCATTGCTCATTTTAGTGACTGAACTCTTGGTAATCTGATAAATTTGGCTCTCCATCCTTGGATCCAAATATGCCCCAATTAAAGCAATGGGCAGTCATCTTTTAGGTACAGTCTGTAGCTACGACATGATTTAACCTAGCCTAATCAGCTAACCTGACTTAAAAGGAGGTGAACAGCCGATTGCTGATTCATACCAGCTTTTCTAAGTTACTGCGCTAACAGCTGGATCTTTGAAAAAACTACATGATGCAAAACATGAAGGTCCTAATTCAGAACTATGAGGTCAATAAGTTTATCGTAACTGACAAAGCCTCTCAAATTCATTTAACCAGCTCATCATTTCACAAGAAAAGAATCCTTTGCTCGGCTCAGATGTACTTTAACCACTCCGTGGGTCCCAGTAATGTCAACACCTTTTTTTTTTTACTTTGCACAGTGTCAAACTAGCATCTTTGAGAACACAAATCTGTTACAAAGTTTAAGAAAAATGCCTCACTTGCAAGAGTTTCTCCCTACCCCGTTTTCCTCCTCTGTCTGTCTTCTACTAATCCTACTGATCTCCATTATCAGGGTAACGTCTCGCTAATCTCTCGCTTCCTTTAATCCTCCCGATGTCCCGCTGTGTGTTGCTTGGAATATAACTCATTCATGCACACTCCTTTGAGGAAAGCATCCCGCTGTTTTCTTTTTTAAAGGTTCGTCCAATAATCCCCTCCTCATGTCCGAAAAAAAAAAAAATAGAAGGAGATGGATTTCTGTTTTTATGCACGTCCTCTTATGTCTCTGCTGCTTTGGTTGCTTTGATTCAGTTAAAAGAGGCTGCACTCTGACACACCTCTCTCCCCTCGCTCTAATGGGATTAATGGGGCATTTTGTATACCTGTACAAATCTTTGTTGGCACTTGTATTTGTCGCAGTGGAAGCTGTGTAAAAGAAAACCCATATTTTCAACTCTATTTCACTGCCACTGTCAGGAAAGTCAGTGAATCTGGCCCATGTGTTAAGCAGGTTATTGGAGTCCTGCCATAGCAAGGAATGGCTGGAATAATGGAAAGTAGAGAGGAGAGAAAAGCAGTCTCTGTTAAGTTTTGCTGTTCTTCAGTGAATCACAGTGGAGGAGACGAGTGCTGAAGAAATGCTTTGTGCGTTTTGCTTTTTTTAAATTCTCTATCAGACACAAAGATATATATATATATATATATATATATATATATATATATATATATATATAGATAGATAGATAGATAGATAGATAGATAGATAGATAGATAGATAGATAGATAGATAGATAGATAGATAGATAGATAGATAGATAGATAGATAGATAGATAGATAGAGAGAGAGATCTATCTATCTATCTATCTATCTATCTATCTCTCTCTCTCTATATCTATCTATCTCTATATCTATATCTATCTATCTCTGACCTCACAAGGACCTGCATTTGCCTCCCATTCACTGGCAGAGCTCTTGCGTCTGTTACTGCGCTCAGCTCCAAAGCAGTTAGGGAAACCTCTAAATGCGAAAAAAAAGAAATCTGGCTCTTGACTAAACTGCAACTACCAAGCTCACTTCAGTGTTTTCTCTTTGGGCCCCTGAATTTTTCTGGGGTTTTTTTCTTTGCCAGTCATGCATGCAATGACCAAAGACAAGATTTTGCATAAAGAGACATGTGGTGAGAGTCATCTTGGGAATAAAACCCTACAAAGCTCTTTAACACTCTCAAATACATTGTAAGGTGAAAGACGTGGAAGATTCTGGTTAGATGTTGCTCTAACTAACCGTTCAAAGGGAGCCTATTGTGCTTGTGCTAATTTTCTGTAATTTACACGATTCTAACATTTCAAATAATAAAACTTTTGGTTTCACATGGCTTTTTCTTTTCTCGGCTCTCTGCGATGTCATAGAGAGGGGATCACATACAGCTCTAGCCATGGCCACAGAAGCCTGGTGCATCTGGCGTTAAAACCTTCTGTTTACAAGGGGAAGCCAATGATTAGAAAGAGAAGGGGAAAGAGAAGTAAAAGGTCTTGTTTTACTCAAAGAGTGAATTGAGGTGCTGCACCAAGGGCTGGCTTAACATTACTAAGGATTATTCTTCCCCCAAAGGGAGGTAGAAGGTAATCGTATCCATTTGTTTGTCTGCCTGTCTGTTTGTTAGGAGTCTAGCGTGCACAGTTTTCACGTTATCATTTTCAAATTTTGTGTGATGGTGGATACCAAAAACAGCTTGAGCTGATTTAATTGTGGTAAAAATTGGGTCAAGGTCACACCATGTGAATCTCATTAAAAACTTTGTATTAGCCACAGCTTCTTATGGATCGTCTTCAAACTTCACAACAATAAACGAGGCCTTGGGGAATATGAGTACCTACTGTAGGTTAGCTAAGTGTTTGACCTTCATTGTTAGGGCTCAAGGTCAAATAAGAATACATTATATTAAAGAGGATGGAGAGAGCAGTTCAATACGACGCCCTGTGATTTCACAGTGACGCCTTAACAGGCTGACGTCATTTTGTAATAAAAACTTCGTAAAAATAAAAGTTTTAGTAAAGCCCTTGCCCTTCGAAGGAAGCTGCACTCTCTGAGTGCTCTTGTTTTGAACTGTGAATCATGCTAAGCCAGTCTAGGAGAGTCATGCACAGCTGCTGGGCTGGCATGACAACAGCAGTCAGCAGTTGAGTCGAGTCAGCAGTTTAAGGTGTGAAAGTCTTCTAAACAATGACAACAATGCTCTTAATATAATTTTAAGGAAACTACAATTCTTATTATTTTTTAAAGGCTTTGGAAAGCACAGACGACAGTTACGAATGTAAACCAAAAGAAATGTGCATGGAGCGGAAAGATAACATTTTTTCCAGCCTTACTTTTTCTCCAGACATTCCACATACTCTTTCTTCTTCCTCCGACTCTCCTGAGCTGAGATCTGGAGAAACGGGCACAAAACCAATCATTGCTCCACCACAAAACCACATTTCTAATTGGAGCAAAATTTTTGGTAAATGTGTTACTATTTCTGTTTGAAATAGTAACACAAGGCAGTCCAAGATTCTGGGAATAGCTCACGTTTTTGTTTTTTTGGTTAATTAAATGTTCAGTTCAGCCGTGCACACTAACAGAAGACAAAAAGGTGCAGTGCCTGCTTACCTTATTTTTGATCTTTCGTCTGACTCTCTTCAGTGCCTTCTCTTCACTCTTCGTGAGAGGAAGTTTGTTAGGTACCGGGTAACCCTCCGCAACCAGGGTCCTCTTCTCTTCTTCTGTCAGCATGAGGGGTCCCGAACCCTGCAGTTTCTGCACAGTGAAACAAGCACTTCATCAGCGCATAATGCTAATAAGCTCTCATAATTCAGTCTCTTATTTATGTCGGTCTGCTTTTAATTTGCATGTTGACAGCGAGCACACCAAAATCTCACATCTCTCTTACATTGCATTACACCCGAGAACAACACTGTTGGAGTTTGTGCGATGGTTTAGCTGTTCACGTGTTTCATTAATAAAAATGAAAAAAAGAAAAAAGAAAAATGTTGCTGACACTGAACAATTGTGAGTAAACAAGATTGGGTCACGATGGCCTCAGTGCAAATGTGATTCATTTATTCTAAGAAAAGCTGCTGAATCAGACAAACAACGTCCAGACGGACGGATTTTCTGACTTTCTGTTCTTTCAGCAAATTATGGGATGTATTTAACCCCAAATTAAGCTGATTTACAGATCAAAAATCCCAACTCTACAGTGTCTGCTTTCACAACAGAAGGGCAGCCTATGAAACTCACAGCGCTATATAAGGACACAGTCATTTGAACATTTCTTATAGCAAACACCAAACCACTGACACATTAAATCCCCCACATGCGCTGCAGAATGGGCACGGAGAGGGAAAAAAACAACAGAGGGCACAGAGGGTAGGGGCTCTTTAACTCACATGCGGCGCGGTGAGGAGGGGCGAAGAGGAGATGGCCGAAGAAGATGAGGATGAGGACGAGGCGCGACCTCCTGGCCTCTGTTGTGGTTGAGGGGAAGACGGCGGCAGAGGGAGGTGTGGGGAGGAGGGGGGCAGTGAGCCATCACTGTCGCCGTGGTTACTGCTGGGAGGGGTGGGCGGCAGCTGGAGAGCATCATCTAAAAAGGAGCGCAGCACGTGAAAGGAATCAGTGCTTCTACTTTAAACAAATGACCACTGACGATATTCATAGCTAATGTAAGTCCATTCTCCCAGACCCCAAATATTATACTGCTGTGATTATTGTGGCATATGCAGAGACAGCTCGGCAAGTATTTTTGCCCTGATTATGGTCTGCAAGGTAGTAGTGCCTCTAACGCTGGGGTGGTTAAGCCCTCATCATATTTAAAGTGAAGGCTTTTGTTCCAACAGATGTTTGAGGTAATTTATTTTGTAATACTTTAGGTGAAAATGTGCACTAACTAACTCATTCAGCTGCTCACTTCCTTCACAAGGGGTCACCACAATGGGTGGATCCACATATTTGATTTGGCACAGATTTTTTAGACCAGATGACCTTCCTGACTCAGCCATCCCAGGGATTTGTGTCTCCTTCTGGTTTCAAACCAGGGATGTTAGGTAAATGTCTTAACCACTACACTAGGAAGCCACTTCTAACATTAAAATAATCTGAGTCAGACAAACCACTATAGCACTGTGAGTGTGTCTGTTACCGCTGGGCAGGCTGAGGTACTGTCCAATCTCTCTGGGTTCATCTTTTATAGCAATGAGCTTCATATCCTCTTGACTGCACTCCTGTAGAAACAACAAACGTACCTGACATCAAAAACACCACTCATTTTATTTTTTTAAATGTTTCATCACTGAGGCAAAGGACAGATGGATGCTAACCGTGTGTTTCCATGGTGAGCCTCTGTGTGGAGGGGCAGGGCTTAATATGAGAGGCGGGGCTTCCAAAGGCTGAGGATCTAACCTTTGGCCAACATCAGGCTCCTCCTGCTTCACCAAGATAGCTGACAGGTCCTGGCTGAAGCTCCACTCAAACTCTACAGAAAAGACACCACAGACACAGGCAGGGTCACAAGGGGCTGGAGTCTATCCCATTTATCACATGGTGAGAGGTAGAATACACCCGGGACAGACTGCCAATCTGTCGCAGGCGAACACATAGTGACAGGCAACCATTAACACCTACGGCCAATACTGAATCACCAACTAACCTAAACCCAAGGCATCTCTTTGGACTGTGGGAGGAAGCCAGAGTACCTGGAGAGAATATTTCACACAGAAAGGCCGTCTTCCTGTGAAAGAACGATGCTAACCACCACACGATCATGCTCCCCTAAAGTCATCCTCAGCTTTCTTATACTGAAGTATTTAATCTGAACCAAATGGTTTGATGTGTGAGAACAACAAAAACACAAAGAAAAAGCTAAAGCAGAGCAAAAAACTGCAGAAATACCTGCAGATGTTTTCCATGTGTCACAAGGGGAAGGGGGGGAACGGGCAATCACATTGTTTTGATGTCATAGCAGTGCAACATGGGAACACCGTCCCATCTACACAAACCCTGGCAAACCCTAACCCTAACCCCCATGACTCCAATACAACCATATACATACAACCACGATTGTACCCCGACTATATGGCCCTGACTTTTGCATTCACAATTAAAGGCCACAGTGTTATTGTGTATTGGAACAGACAATCCCAACTTAAGGTTCAATCGCTAACTCCTTCTTTCAACTATCAAATGAAATACCAGTGGCAATAATGAAAAACCACCAGCAACAACAAAAAGTCTCAAGAATTCAAGAAGAGTGTTCCTATTCTTTAGAAAAGAAGGTTCTAGTTAACTGAGAAACTTGAGCAAAGTTGACCTTATTTCTCTTCAGGGAGGCTTTGCTGTAGGTCTTCCAACGGGAAGTAATTGACAGCTTCCAAATCACACTTTGAAGGAGCTCAAAATATCTGAGCTCTTCCTGACAAGGCTGGACAATGTCGTTCTGGCAACTGCGGTGCATAATTTCCCTCCAGCTGGTGTATATACCCTGAAATAAAAGATGGGCTGAACCAGCAACTCGCCCTCATTATGCTTCCTGGGAAGAGAAACAGTCGCCGCCTTTAAACACTGAAAATATGCATAATCGAGTGACCCGGCAATGAGGCGAGAGTGCAATTTCAAAGGAGGGTTCACCTAAACACGATGTGGGTATATTTCTAGAGGAGCACAGGTAAATCGTTGTTTAGTCTGCTTTGAAATCCAGAAAGTATTTTTAGGAAGTTTTAGTGTGTCTGCAGAGATGCCAGTGCATCCAACCTCCTGAAACGACCTGAGGCAAGACAAAGCTGACAAGGCCTGACTAACATCGTGCTGCTTGTTAGTGACTGATGACAGCTAATGAGGAACTTCTTTCTTTCCACTCTGACAAGCCTCATATCTTTGCTGGACTGTTTCTTTTGTCTAAAACTTCTTAAACAGTGGCATGAAAGCAGCATTCAAACCTCTGAGACTGTTTTAACTAAACATTGAAGATTTTGAGTGATCTTAAGAAAAGGGGATTGACAAGACTGTCTTCAGACGACAAGAAAAAATTCACTGGAAGCTTTGTTAGATACTGCCATGACTCATGAGGGGTGCTGAGTCAGAAGGATCCTGGGAAGAGAAGAACAACGAGTGGAAAGGATAAATAGATAAACAGCTGTAACCTCATCGACCTGTTCCTCACGTTTGCACCCCCGGGACCAGATTTCACATTCTTACCAGTACCTGAAGCAAGACGATCTAAAATAGACGTTGACTTTTATTTTTTTAAAGCCTTTTCTAAGCACAAGTTCTGCTAACTCCCACACAGCACAGTAGCCCTCTGGAGATATTTTGTCCCTGAAAGAGGGTCGGAGGAAAATCCACAAGAAAGTGTCGTGTCTCCTGAAGCCTGTCTCACAAAACAAAATGACCAAGTTAGCTGGATAACTGCACAGAACAAAACCTCAAACAGCTGTTTTGTTTGGTTACAGATTTGGTTGGTTCCAGATTTTCCAAGCTGCTCTATCCAACTAACAAGATTCCTGTTTGCGAGTCAGAATCCAGATGCTGCAATCAACAGCGTCATCTAATCCATAGATACATTACTCGGTGGTCTTTTTCTTGCAACTCAACTCTGACCTTTCCAAATAGGTGGCTTTAAAGTAGCGTTCCACCAATTTTGCACATGGAGTTCAGTTTACTCTGCATTAGAGGCAATTGTGCCAGATTCATCTCAGAAGTGTGTGTGTGTGTGTGTGTGTGTGTGTGTGTGTGTGTGTGTGTGTGTGTGTGTGTGTGTGTGTGTGCAAACGTTTAAATGGAAAACATTGAGGTGGTACTTAAATATAACGGAAAACCAAACAAAACCCGAGTCAAGCCAAGTTGAGGCACTGGTTAAAAGAAACTGTCCTTGAAAGTGGTGTGCAATAATTTATAAGTCATGTGACACTATGGTTGATGAAAGAGAAATCCAATCGTCAATTGAATGTTTAGATTGAAAAAAAAAAAATGGAGCCACTCAATCAATCCACTGTCTTCTGTTTCTCTCATTCACAATTGTATGGCAAGTTGGCAGCTAACACAGGGTGAGAGGCGAGGTACACGCCCGACAGATGGCCGATCTGATGCTAACACAGAGAGACAAACAACCATTCGCACTCACATTAACACCTATGGGCAATTTAGAATCACCAGTTAACCTAACCCCACTAAGTGCATGTCTTTGAACTGTGGGAGGAAGCCGAGTACCTGGAGAGAACCCACACAGTCACTGGAAGAATGCCAACTACACATGCCAAATGCCACACCTCAGCTTATGAAGGAAAGAAAGAAAGAAAGAAAGAAAGAAAGAAAGAAAGAAAGAAAGAAAGAAAGAAAGAAAGAAAGAAAGAAAGAAAGAAAGAAAGAAAGAAAGAAAGATAAGTTTTGTCGCTTTTTATTTCACCTAATGTCTCAGAATGGATGCATTGGTGACAGCAACCTCCTGGCCTCCCTAGTTCTCAGGAGGCTGATCAGTGCTTAGGAAGTATTTCTTAGCCTTAGAAGACAGGTCCTAGTTGTGGCTTCTTCCTTTATCTTCACCTCTGCACCTGCCCGCACCATCTTGTGCCTCTTTAACTTTGTCTCCAAACTGCTCAAACCTGAACTGTCCCTCTAATGTACCTATTTCTGAATCTACTCCTAAGAGTGAGTGAAGGTCTAAAAGTTAAAGTCTAAAAGGCTCCGCGAGCTTTCAAATGGAAATTTTCAATACAACTGTCCTGTTTATTTGAACAGCGCTTATAACCCTGGGACATACGAGTATGTCTAACCAGAATTAAAGGGTCAGCTGCACATGCTTTGAATTAAGGCCCTTTAAAGGTGAGCTGCTCCACGGGGCATAATTAGGCAAAAGTCACGCATTAAAAGTTTTCTTCCTACAACGTTAAAAGCGAAACCACGACACAACTTTTAAAGCGTTAACTGCGGGCAGACAGGGAGGAGTGAGGATGTTTCATTATGTCAGCACTGACACACGAACGCCACGCCAGTGACTTTGATGTTTGTCGCATCAAACACGCATCCTCAAGGCTCCCCTGGTGCATTGAAAGAGGGCTTTTGCTTTTTCGTGCGTGCGTCTGTGTGTGTGAACGTCACGTTAATCACATCCTGGTTTCCTAGCAACATTGTGCTGGTAAAAAACGGACTGAAGTTTACAAGCCGTGAGTGTGTGCGTGATTGGTGAGAGCAAAGAGGGGGGACGGAGGTGTATTCCCAATCAGACAGCTGCTTGCGTGCTTTTGTGTCTGTATCCTGTCCATCACTACAGCAGAGAGAGAATAAATCACATGGCTGCTGACTTTGGGCGTGTGGGTAACGCCCAAAGTCAGCAGCCATGTGAGGAATAAACACCTCAGGGCAGTGAAAAACAATGATAAGAAGCATTATGAGCTACAATATATCTAAATCTACTTGCTGCTGATTATTTGAACCCAATAGCTCAATCACAGTGGGCACAAACATGGATAGCCATTTGCTTCTGAAATCACAAGGGTCTCTCAACCCTATAAAAATCTGCCTTTTAGCCTATACTTGACTGAATGTTCAAAGCGATGCAGGCAATAGAGGGACGAATTATTGCCATCAATGGACTGTGCATTATCTGAGTTTGTACATCAGTAGGTAGTACATGAGCATAGAAAATTGGGCTTAATAAGTCCAACCGCAGCACTTCCCCCTTGAGCTGGAAGAGCTTAAGTCCAAGGCTGCAGCTAACAATCGCTGCGCTTTTATTCCTAATTTATTCAATTATTCTACACAAAAAAGGTCCTTAGGTCTGCGAATTGATGAAAAACATCCCTGTTATTACTTCCTGAAGGTTGAGGTGACATCTCAAAATATCTTGTTTTGTCCCATCAACAGGCCCCCAACTCCTCAAAAGTCAGAAAAAAACAGTTAAAAGCAGGAAATCCTAACATTTTTTGGTTTTTATCTGACTGCAGTGAAGCAAAAAGCAAATGCCTAATCAGTTAATCGCATTTTTCCACGCCACGGCATCACTGTAATAGACGTCTCTTTAGCAAGCGTAACTGCCATAGAAGTGATGATAATGATAATGTAGCTGGATAAAAACCTCCACTGGCAGTGCGAGGACCCCACCCCAAACAGCTCATTAGTCCCACTTCAGTATTTTTTTCCATGCTGCCCCGACTCCTGCATGATCTCACACTCATTACGGCTCAGCTACCTGTGAAAAATATCATTCGCCGCTAATGTTGCTGATTAGCAACGTGAGCCTGAAATGTTTTAGGAAATCAATGAGCGCACAAAAGGCATCAGGAGGAAGACAGGAATCCAGTTTTGGGGGTGGATCCGACATTTACCTATGCCACACATCCTGCCTATCAGAAAGAGTCCTCTCCTTAATGAGGCCAGTCCTGCTGCTCGCCTGAGTCTCGTTAAGCCTCCTGCCCTCGTTAAGTCCTCTAACACTGTTTTTTTTAATGAATACCAGAAGCTCTTAGCTGTTAGCCAATGCATAAGAAAATGGTCCTGAACACGGAGAGGCCACTGTGATATTTCCACTGACATCACAGTGACACACTTGTCTAAATGTAAATGTAAGGTTTAGGACAAGTAAAACCAATTGTTTCACTCTCCACGTTTTGGAATTTCGTTGAATGTTGTTAATTAAAAAAAAGAAAGAAAGCTTTATAGGTCTTCCTGTGTGGGTAAATTGCTGTAAGCTCAGGTAAGAAATCCGGCGTTAATGACCAAATGGCTCCTGGCAGTCACCACGGGGGGTTAATGGAGGCGAGGTGGTTGCTGTGTTTGATCTCAGCGGGGCAGCAGTAGCATTAAAACATTCAATGGATCAGCGCAAAAAGGAGCTGCAGTAAAACACGCAGCTTCTCTTTAACCGAATAAGAGGCACAACAACAACAACAAAGACCACACGCTGAGAGGAAGAAAGAAAGTTTAAAATGACCACAGACAATCTGTACGCTGTTGTGTTCTGCTGGAAGCAGTGCGAGTCCTGCAGTAACAACAAAGCAAGGCAGCCAAGTGACCCTTGAAGACCTCCAGAAACCACCAAACCACATTTGATCACTACTGATTTTAAGCAGCAGAGCCTTCAACTTTCAGGCCCCTCTTCTATGGAACCAACTCCCAGTTTAGATTCAGGAGACAGACACCGTCTCTACTTTTAAGATTAGGCTTAAAACTTTCCTTTTTGACAAAGCTTGTAGTTAGGGCTGGATCAGGTGACCCTGAATCCTCCCTTATTGATGTTCCAATAGCCCTAAGCTGCTGGAGACTTCCCATGATGCATTGAGTGGTTCTTCTTCACTCACCTCTTTTAACTCTCTCTGTGTTTATAAGTTAATCATTAGTTATTATTAATCTCTGCCTCTCTGTCCACCACAGCCATTCAGATAAACAATTAAATGACAGAAAAAATGATTTTTTTTCACCGTGGGCTACATAAATTTTGAATTTTTACACTGTGTTCACAGTGCAATAAATAAATAAATAAAACAGGACATTTTTGTGAATTAACAGTCTGGGCAGTCAGCTGCCAAAACTTTGGCTGTAATTTTACACATTTATTTCTTACAGTTTAAGCCCAAACAGTCGTGCTGACAGATTTCTTTTGTTTACTACAGCAACATTTCTTTATCACAAAAACTAAAAATGTGCTGGTGAAATCGCACTTCTGTTTCTTACATTGAGATAACTGGGAGATTAAATTGAAGTTAAACTTCTTTACACTAATAGAGAGGGCAGTTTCCCCAGTGTGCCTCACCTAAAATCAAAGTGGGCCGTGATGTAAAATGAGTTTGAGGTGACTGCTGTTGCAATTTGGTGCTATATAAATAAAATAGGATTGAACTGACTTGATTTGTTGGGAACCGCCCAAATAGGAGGACATCATAATCTTTTATTGTTACAGTGATACGTTGCTGTTGTAGACTGAGGCTAAGTAAGCACTAACTGATTTCTTGATTTCCATATAAACCGTAATGACCTTCCATCTATTGTGTGCTGTGTTCACTGTATGTGATGGGTACTTTAAGACAAAAGTGGCCTGGATGCAGTTCATCAGGCTAATATCTGATCTCACTTTTATCAACCACTGTGCAATTCAAGCAATGCAACATGGGTGATACTTGCTGGGGCAATAGGGGCAACTTTTTCTGGGTGTTTATCAGGACGCTTCTCGTATAAACAGCCCAGCAGTGGGTGTCAAATAAGTCTGATCTTGTCTGTGAGTGCTACATGATCCTTGCATCCACTGTTTTACCCATCATTGTAATTCTAATTGGACAGGACCTTCTTGTCCAACAAAGCACACTAAGATCCACAAATCCCTTCATTCAGAACTGACGTGCTTTCTGAAAGGTCAAAAACGTCTAACACCTCTTGGTGCTTAATTAACCTGACTCATCGTGACAAACAAGCAGCTGCTCTACTGCCGTGCTCTCGTTTGAAGCTGGAAAGGCCTGCAAGGATGTGCGCATCTTTGGCAAGGCTGCAAGGATTAGAGTTTGATTCTGGGAACTGAGATACTAGGATTTATGACCAAGACTTGCCGTCTCAGAAACATTTTAGCATGCACGCTAAATGGCCTGGAATCTCACAAGACATGTGCTGTGACCACATGTGCATTTTTTTTATTATTATTATCAAAGTCCCCTTCTCCAAACTGCATAAGCAATAACACACAGCAATGGAACTGTGCGCAGAAGTCCAACCCTGAAAAGTCATTCATGCAGCGATACCGCAGAACTTCTCAGATGCAGCAGTCTTGTCAAAACACTGCTACATGCCAATATGACAGCTAATAGTCCAGGAGTGCCACAACTTATCTGTCATTGTGAAAAGTGTCAAATCTAGAAGTGAAAATTGAGCATTCAACAAGTGGCCTAATCTGACATGCAGCTCTTTATTCAACAGGCACAGCACTGTGCATAAAACAGAGCCTAATATAGTAGCTAATGCTAAAAAAAAACTTCTTAAAAGCTTCTTAAACCGCTGAGACAACATGTACAACCAGCTGCATGCAAGACAGTTTTCTTTCACCGCCGCTGCACACAGTAAAACCCCTTTTGGTCATCCTCTCCAGTATAACCACGTTAAGGTTAAAAGGAAATGCTGGAAAACAGGGACTAAATCCGTTTTATGATTATTTATAACACATTGCTGGGTTTGCCATTTGCTTGCCAGAGACGCTTTGGAGAACTTTTTAACATTCATGCAAAAGCAGAGAAGAAGACAAGATGTTGTTGTCCTAAAAGAAAAGCAAAGCAACATTAACATAGTCTTGCAGCGTCTTATTTTTGTGCCAGTGTACAAGCGGAAAAGGCATGTTAGGGCACAGTTGGTTAAGCGATATTGTACCATTTCCCTTTAAAACTTTCGAACGCTGCCTCTAGAGTGAAATATTAAGGCACCATGCAGCAGATGCGGGTTGTAAAATGCATGCATGCACATGTCCAATAACAAATGCATACAACGTGGGTTTGTCAATGTGTGTGTGTGTGCACCATATGTGAACTGATAGTGCTCCAACTGCACAGTGAAGAAATAAAGAAAAGAATATCCACAAAGTACCATGAAATCACAACTAAGCAATTTTTTTAATTGTGCAATATCAAATATTTAATGCTGTATTTCTTTTCCATTTTCCTGTTTGGGTTTGAATCACTGTGCAGATATTCATATTTTGTTTGAAGTTTGGACCGACCGGAGTGACTGTCACTGTAAACTGATTTATTCAGCCTGATATGACTTCATCCTTTGTCCCTCTCTCTTTCTCTCTCTCAGGAGCAAAGTATTATCTGTCCATCAAGGATTGTGCTTTTTTTTTTCAAGAAATTGTGGCATTTTGGCAGTGCAGATAATTTGATATTTATACGAATGAAGTGGATTTTATTGGATTACAGGAGACAGAGAAGCAAAAGAAGATAAACAGGCATCAGAGAGACAGAGAAAAGGAGAGAGAACGAGAGAGATAACCTGACAGAAGAGAGAGAGAGAGTTTCCGCTGGCTCCGGCTAAAGCTGCAGATTTAAAACCATACGCTTGTCATAGTGTTGTGTGCGTCTGTGTGTGTGTGTGTGTGCGTGTGTCTGTGTGTGTGTGTGTGTCTGTGTGTGTTAGGTGGGCAGGGCTTAGCTGGAGGAAAGCTGCTCATACTGGGTTCATACAGCAGGATCCCCGGGACAAACGGAGAACAGACAGCACCCAGACAGACGGCGCGAGAGCGAGACAGGTAGAGACGCAGACAGGGAGGGTAGGGATAATGAGGAAGATGAGTCAGGAATAGACAGAGGAAGGTGAAGAAAGCAGGACTCAGAATATGCAACATTTCTCCTCAACTTGCACACAAAGTGCAAGTGGATCGTTAAGCCATTGATTATATATGACAGGATTGAGCCAATCGAAGTGCACGACAGTTGACAGGCAGCAGAGAGGGTCAGGCTGCCTGCTATGTGTTATATCAGGCAGAAACCTGAGCCAACCAGATAACCAGGGGACAGCCAGCGTGATAAAGAGCCAGACTAAACATCAGCAGGAGAGCTTTGCTTGGCTCTGAGCGGTTTAAAAAGAAGCCAAGGCTAAGAAATAATGAAAAGATCAAACTTACCAGAGTCTTGGTCCATTTTGACTGACAGGGCTGGGCTCTGGGGGGCTGAGTCTTCACTCAAGGAGTAGCTGTGCTCTGCTTGAATATCTGTGAGATTAACAAGGCCGTCTCACAAGGATGGAAAATGTAGCAGTGCAAGCTCTGTGTGTGCATATTTGAGAGCTTTCTCATCTTCTGAGTCAATTGTTTTCAGTTCCAATTTTTAAAAAGATTTCAGTCACACTCTCTGTCATGTAAATACAGAGTTATAACATGACAGCACGATTACAGAAGGAAGCCACAAAGCCAGTTCAGTGCCCGACACCTCATGAATGAGCGGTGTCACTGCAGTGCTCTTCCGGTCTCTTGGCTGCATCAGTGATAGCTATTAAGACATATCTTGTCATTAAGGCCTTAATCGATGATGATCATGAGAGCACGGGTTCCTCATGAATGCTGCCCCTCAATATTCATGATTTTCTTTAATTAGACAGAAAAATCTGCTGGGAACTTCATGATGTCCAAGATTTAAGACTCTCACAATTACTCCCAGTGCTGTGCATAAGTCTCGAGCTACCTATCATTTCTTTATAGTTTGCTTCCAAGGAGCGATAGTTCTCCAAGGTCTTTCAACAATTTCCCTTTGGCTCCCTTTTGACCTATTATCAGTCCAGTCATGACTATTGTCACAGGAATGTTTTGTTTATTAAGCCATGTAACAACTCAAAGGATGAACCAGTGTTGATCCTACAAATAAAAAAAAATGTAGCAAAGAACCCATTTTAAATTGTATCTTTAGGCACTTTGTTGCTAGGAGACTGTCACAAAAACACATCATTTGTTCCCATTTCTTCATAGTTAAATCTATGAAGAATGTCAACAATAACACAGGATTAAAAAAGTATTGTTGCACCAACAAGCTGATTCCCAAAGAGGTATTAGCTGAAAATTTGCCATATCTCAACATGAAGTTGAGTGTATCCTTAAAATCTTGAGGAAATAATTGAGAACAAAAGAAGAAGAAGCAGACCTAAAAAAAATCACTTTGGATGAACAGTATCTGCAACTCATGTCCGTAGGAAACAGGAAAAATCCAGCAAAGACCTGACACAGGACCTGAGAGATGATACTGAACTTTTAGGTGATCAGCTATTGTTCAGCGAAGGCTCATTACAAATTGTCTCAGTGGAAGGATAACAAGGAAGTCATTCTTAAGAAAGAGAAATGAGGAGAAAAGGCTGACATATGCCAAATTACACAAGAACTGGACTGAAAATCAGTGGCAACAGGTCTGATGGAGTGATGAATTCAAATGTGGTTAGAATCATTGTCAGGATATGTGGAAGAGGTTATGAGAGAGGTACAACAGTGAGTGTCTACAGTCATCTGTAAAACACGGTGGAGGCCCTATCATGGTTTGGGGCTGAATTTCAACCAGTGGTGCTGGAGTTCCTGCCGAAACTGATGCAATTATGACCACAGAAATGCACCATCAGATTGTGATTCACAATGCAATACCATCTGAAAAGCAACTAATCAGGAACAGCTTCATTGTTCAGTATGACAATGATGCAAAACACACTATCAATGCAGTAAAAGCATACAGTACCAGTCATGGATTGACCTCCCCAGAGCTCAGGCCTCAACATTACTGAAACTGTGTGGGAACATCTTGACAGAGGACAGAGGGAAAAGGCAGCCAACGTTCAAAGAAGAGGTTTGAATGTCCTTCAACAAGCCTTGAGAACTATTCCTGAAGACTACTTAAAGAAATTAAAGGAAAGCTGACTAAAAGAGTTCAGAATAAAGGTGGTCATGCCAAATAGTGACTACCAAACTCATTAGAATAAACTTTTCCAGAGTACTAAAAGTACTATTTTCTGGATAAATGTATACATTCATGATGCTATGTACATATCCACATGTAGTACATATACATATGTCCATACATAGTGAGAGTGCTGTTAAGACTTTAATGTAAAAGTGACTCAGGCGTTCTTGAGACATGATAATAACATAACATCCTGCTTTTTGTCCTTTCTTCTAATCATTCTAATGACTTTGTGACTATGGCAACGACTAACAGTGACACTCATTTGTCTCAAGTGATGAGCTGATGACAGCTTCCACAGGCTGTGAGCGCCTATTTTGCAATAACTTTGAGCTGATAAACAAGATCCAGTAACAAGTGAGTTTAATCTGTTCCGTTCCACAGGCAGGAGTTCTGGAAGTCAGACTTTGGCAACAAAAGCTGGCTCTCATATCATGAAATTTGAACTCTTGGGCACAGAAGGAGCCAGCGCTGATGTCAGAGAAGGCTTTTGATTCAACCCAAGTAATGAGACTGGGGACTTTTCTCCCCAAAGGTTGGCTAAAGCAATGATATGGTTGCCACAGTTGAGCTAGTTCTGACCTTTAGACAGGTTTGAACGGTGAACTTCTTACAGTGGCTTTTCCCATAACCACAGATGTGACTGGTTCCAACTTTCTAACTTGTGCCCAGCAATTCTGGCCCTGGCGCCAGTCATTTGGTGAAAATGCATGAAACTGGTTCTAGAGTAGGCACCAGGATTGGTGCTTCATTGGTGAAAAAGAGGTAAATGTACAGTTCTGGGCTGCCCTCAATGAACAAAGACCAACAAAAAAAGAACTGCGGTGCTCTCTTGAGTCGCGGCTCCAGACATCTGTTATTACTGCGCCAAAGAAGAGTACAAAGAATGGAAACACACAGCAAATGAATTGCAGCAACTGGCCTTAGCTTACAGTTCAATAGCTATTGTCATCATACCAGCATACGTAAGTCCAACCTGGTGCTGTACCCATGTGTATTCGATCCAAGGATCAATCAGTGCTCCTGGAATTACTGGTGATTACGGAAAACAAGTGAGAACTAAACAACTAAAAGGGATGATACGGAGCAAAAAAAGCCCAGCCATAAGGAGCTGTGTGTGGGTGGGTGTGACAGGTGGATTTGGATTATCTCTCATAATAAAACAAGAGGAGCTCACCTGGGCTGCTGTCCATGTCAATGTGTAAAAATGAAGGTCTTTCTGCCAGTAGGGGTCGCTCTAATACATGGTCGTCGAAGAAACTGTTAAATAATTCACTGCTGAAGTCGTCCATCTGGTCACCCGAGAAAGGCTGGAAAACATATACAGAAACAGACACAGACAAAGGAGTATTTAGCTGACGTTACTTTATAAAACCACTCTGGTACAATGAACCTCATGCAATTCAGCGTTCAATGAAAAGCACAAGGATAAAGACAAGGGAAGATGGGCTCAAGGTATGGCGCTCAAATGCTTTTCTTTCTCCAACCAACAGTGCAAATCTGAAAACATCCAGCTTTCAGTGATATAAAAAAGACAAAAGTGGCAACCTTAGATAAGCTGGGACAAGAAAATAGCTGGAAAATTACTTCATTTTCTGCAAATCGACTCATCAAATAATGGACCTATAGTTTCAGTTCTACGACAGACTTATCTCTCAGTGTCAGAAACAAGACAACATAGGCTGTGTTGATGACACGAAGAGTCAGTCAATGGGAAACAGCATTGACAGATTAATCCTCTAGTCTGGATGAATGAGTCACTGAGCAGAGAGAGACGGTGTTCTGGAAGCAAGGGACAGCACGGTGCTCTGATTTCACTGGTTTATGCACACATAAATACGCACACACACACACACACGATATGAGTCACCCTGGTCTTCAGAAAACATGGGAAAAGCTGAACCAAAGCCTATGCGCACATACACATGGGTTGGTTGGAAACCCATCAACACACTGCTTGGAGGCTCTTCAGACACAGTGACAGAAATAACTTGATTTAATTAGCAAGAAACACAAAAGTTGATTTACATGTTTTATTCCTGGAAATTAGCTTAAGCGAGGCTCCCAGAACTGCCAGAAGTGTCACAACAGATAAAATCAGTCCAGGAGCAACAATAAAGACATGATTGGGACAATAAATACAAGGCTTACCTCAATATTTCAAATACTAACAATGGATCATATGCACGGAGGGAAAGGGCTTGTAAGAACTGTAAGAAACCGACTGAGGGCTACCAACGGAGCTGACATAAACACTAAGTTTTAGAGCACATTTTAAATTTGATAGGTAAACATTACTTTCTAAGCGTTCCTGTTATGATTAGATTCCCGTGTCTGTCTATTATGGGGGAATTTTTTTCCCCCTGTGAATTAATACTATCAGATAGAGCTCACATGAGCAATTTACTTTTAACAGATTTAACCTCTTCAAAAGTATATCTGACTTTTATTAATTGGCTTTATTCAAATGTTGCTGAATGTATCCATCAAAAAACATAAAAAAAAAAAACTCTGCAGAGCTCGCTTAATAACCATGACTGCATTTGAAAGTGGGGGTGGAAGTGTATTTGAATGTCTGTGAAGGTTCTCAGTCATCCAGGTCATCGTAGTCAAAGGAGCTTGCAAAGAAAAGCGTCTGGACTTCTTTAAGTTGCTTGAAGACGTTTCACCTCTCATCCGAGAAGCTTCTTCAGTTCTGAGCATTCCTCGCTGCACTGTACAGCACTGTCCAGCATACAACTGTATGCTGTACAGTGCAGCGAGGAATGCTCAGACCTCTACATTGGAGAGACCAAACAGCCACTTCACAAGCGCATGGCACAACACAGAAGAGCCACCTCCACAGGACAAGACTCAGCAGTCCATCTGCATCTTAACCCTTGTATGGTGTTCGGGTCTGTGAGACCCGTGTTCAGTTTTTTTCAAAAGAAAAATTAAACAATTAATTATTTTTTCACGTGTAAATGTGTTGTGTCTTTCCACTCACTCCACTTGATTATAACTGATTTATTTATAACATTTTATATAAAAGAAAAACGAGAAGCACATTAATTCATAAATGTGATCTAACAAAGGTAAAGGGAAAAAATTAACCATGTTTGCTGTTCATATGTCTTGTAATTGGGATGAAGTAAACATCTGTTGAGTAATTTAACATAAAATTGTTTGATAGTGTTAATTTGGAAAGCCAAAACTCTAGCGGGTCCACCAGACCCATGAACACTGGCTGAGTAACAAAAATACGAACACCACACAAGGGTTAAGGATAAAGGACACTCTTTCGAGGATGCCAATGTTCACATTTTGGACAGAGAGGACAGATGGTTTGAAAGAGGAGTGAAAGAAGCCATCTATGGCCACTGTGAGCGACCATCTTTGAACAGAGGCGGTGGTTTACGACACCAACTCTCTGCCATCTATAATCCAGTTTTGAGTTCCCTTCCCAGACGCCTTAACGCCCACTCACATCCTGGGCCATCTGACCTCAGGAATTTGCATGATAAGGTGGGGCCAGGTTTCACAATGAACACACCCGAAACTCTGGCTGATTGGGACCCACACCCAGTTTCACACCTTGGCTCAGGCGATTAGAGGATCATCAGGGGGTCCTTTTGTCCCTCTGTGGGGGGTCACTCCCACTAGGTTTATATCTGGGACTCTCCACCATTTGACCTTAGAACTGAAGAAGCTTCTCGGATGAGAGGTGAAACGTCTTCAAGCAACTTAAAGAAGTCCAGACGCTTTTCTTTGCAAGCTCTTTTGACCAAGTGTATTTGAACTTCGGGGTATGTACTGATGAACGGACATCCTCCTTCAGGATTTTCTGGTAAAGCGCAGAATTCGTGGTTGCATCAATTACAGCAAGTCATCCGGAAGCAGCAAAGCAGCTGCAGACGATCACACTACCACCACCATGTTTAACTGTTGTTATGGTGTTCCTTTTATGAAATGCTGTGTTAGTTTTATGCAGACGTTACGGGACTCAAACCTTTCAAAAAGTCCAACTTTTGAATCATCAGAATAGTCTCTCAGACGATCAGGATTTTTTTCAAGATGAATCATGAACTTTGACCTTAACTGATGCAAGTGAGACCTGCAGTTCCTTAGATCTTGTTCTGGGTTCTTTTGTGAGCTCCTGGATGAGTCGTCGATGCACTCTTGAAGTCATTTTGTTAAGCAGTCATCTCCTGGGAAGGTTCACCACTGATCCAGGTATTCTCCATTTGTGGATAATGGCTGTCACTGTGGTTCACTGGAGTCCCAAAGCCATAGAAATTACTTTATAAGCCTTTTCAGAATGATAGATGTCAATAACTTTGTTTCTTATCTGTTTCTTTAGATCAAGCCTATTTCACTTTATCAGACATGTTGTATTTAAATGATTTCGTGACTCAAGAGGACTGGCAGCAATCAGGACGGAGTGTGACTGGTGACATTAAACTCAAGTTTCTAAGAAAAATGTGGTTAATAACTGTTAATTCATGATTTAACAATGAGGGAAGTTACTTTTTTCACAGGGGGACAGTTAGGTTTGGAAGTAGGGAGGAAGGTTCGGGATTTGGAGGTTCAGCAGACATGCAGCAGATGTACAGGTGCAAATGAAAATTTTAAAGATCTCTGCTACACTGAGGTGCTCCGGGTGGCCTTGACAGTAAGCCAGGAAATAGTCCTGCACACAACAGCAACTGTAATTATATGTATTTCTGTCCTATATCAACACATGCATCTTTTAAACCCACCTACGCATGTGTGAGTCATGGTCCGCTGGAGTAAAAAAAAAAAAGATAAAAGGAAGTCCATGAACCAGATCAATTTTTGTACCTGAACCTCAAGGCTCACTGAACCTCCAGGCAAAAAAGAAGTGTGTACATACGCAAGAACCCGAATGATATATAGCTCACGCTATGATATGAAAAGTTTAGTTGGTTCCAAATCAGCGTGCAAACAACAGCGCAGTTTGTCCAGGACGGTGGCTCCATCAAATAAAAAGCTTTCTGTTCCATATTCACATTCTCAATGTCGCTCTCTTTTAATCTTGTGTTTTGAATTCATCCATACTTTCACTTCCTTTACTACCTATCCACCTCTGGGTTTGCCCTATCCTAAGGCAAACGACTGGGTAAACCCTGGACAGGTTGCCAGAAAGGCAGACATGAACCCAGAACCTTCTAGCTACAGGGAGACAGTGCTAACCACTACATGACTGTGCTGCCTATTATAAACTCAGCAAACTCCTTCTGTTTATAGTCATGCAAATTCCAATAAAAACGCAGTCGCTGCTTAGTGCAGTTGAAGCCAAGACAGCATAAGCCAAGCCTCAGGTCAAAAACATCTATGAACAAGAAGTAAAGTCAAGGTTTCTGTAGCAGTGAACCTGCGGGGTCTTGGCCACCCGTCGTCCTCCCTGTGGCTTTTGTGCAGTTTTCCCGAGGTGCAAAGTCTTTCACTGCAGACCTCCTGCGGTAAAGGACTGTGTTTAGCAGGGCCTGGCGGTTGCTCTTTTGACATGGATGGTCCAAAACACCCTCTAGTGTGAACCTAACTCAGTGGTGAAATACAATGCAGAAGGTGCAGTCATCTCATCATTTTCCCTTTTGAATATAACTCATGTATACAGTAATCCAAAATGACCAGATATTAGCTCATATCTTAGTATCAGTCTAGCATACACTCAGTGATCCTCTTTCACATGTGCATACTCGCCCATTCATACACACATACAGGAATAGCATATGCATCGTGACAAGAGAAGCCCTGTTGCACTAAATGCCATCAAAATATCCGTTTAAGTAACCTCGACACTGCCCCTATAATACTGCTCCATTAGGGAATATAGGTCACATTTAAAACCACCCTATTCAAAAACAAATCGAGAAAAGTTTCCTAATTGCGGTCATAATGGGAGTGATGTAGAGAGAGGGACAGAGAAAAAGCAGAGAAAGGTCCATAATTGAAGCATTATGCATCTAAAATTAGTTCTAGTAGCTGCATTAGCTCAACAGTGCAGCCAATATGTGGTTTTCTCTTTATTCTGCTATACTGTGTTGGGTTTTACTTCATATTTGTCTACATTTGGCTTCAGTTTTGCATTCAGCTAGAAGAGCGACTCTATTTTTGGGAGGTTGGTTTGTTTTCCACTTGCTTACCTCCAACACACCTGGAGCCTTCGATGCAGCTCTCACCCAATACAAGCACAATCCTGTGTGAGGTTAATCTTTTGCTTATCCATCACCTGGCATTGGGTTGATGTATGCGCGGCCACGCTGACTTTTTTCCCCCCCTGCATCCTGCACATTCAAGTATTCTGGCTGATAAGCCTTTTTCCTCTTGTGGCTGGACATGTGCAGACTCCTTTCACTAGAAAAACAATGGGAAATCTGCAGTTTCAAGACTCGGCTAAGTTTCATCCTTCCAGGTAAACCTTAAAGGTAAAAAAAACCTGGAGGGTGAATTTCACGTGCAATGGAATATGCTGCAAGAGGGGTGTGGCGATGACAACTTAAGAAATCTTTCATTTTAATGTTAATAAATGTTTTTCCAGTTTGTGTAGAGTGTAGATGTATACACCACAATACTGAGCCAAACGTAATAACTGAAATAATCAGATGCTGCCAAAAGTCCCTGCATCTCAACACAGCAGCAGCAGCAACAACCTCCTTTACAATCAATCATCCCTCACACCACCAGGTGAAGAGCTGCTGACACAAATAAGACTCTATGGAGAAAGCCAAGCTGTTGTTGTGGCAGCTACAGAGTTAACTTGTGGGCCACAAGTAAATTTATGCACGCAGATAAAGCAATGTTTTTGTGCCCCACCAATCCGTTTTCAGACTAAAGGTCAATATTCAGTTGATAATTTCTCTGAGCTAAATGCACCGATGCTAATCTGCATCACACCTGCACTACCTGACATTCAAATGGCAAACGCACCGGCAACATTTCCCATTCCTAGAACTGCCTTCTTTGCAATTAATTTATTATCGCAATGAACTGTTTTATCATCTGTACCGAGAACACCCTGTGTAGCGCAGCCACACTAGAAGAATACTTTTATTATTGGGGAGCTTAATAAACACAGAGTGTCTTCGGGTTCGATACTCGATCCTCAAAAATCTGCATCCGTGAATGGAGGAGCCGAAGTCTGAACCTGTTATTACCTGAAACGCTTCCCCTCTCTGCTGGGAAAAGATCCACTTTAGAGAAGAAAACAGTGTTAAAAAGCAGTTGACAAGTTTTATAGCTCATTTCAGGGCTGATGTGTCATTAGAGGGGACAAAGCTGAGAGATAAACCACACAAAGAGAACTGGGAAAGACAGAGGTATGGGGTAATTATAAATGTAGAGAGCAGCTCTGCTATGCCTGTAATTAACCGTGTGGAGTCTTAACACATCTCTCTCTTCTCTCTTTCATTCAGCTACCTCGCTGGTTCAGGTGAAGATGGCAGAAAAAAAATGGACTAAACTGCCTAGCCACTAGTCAGCGGTAGTAGAGTTCACAGGCAAGAAGAACCACCTCCTATATCTTTACGAGGACTGAAAGCACAGACTTGGATCACTGAGGCCAAAAACTGTATGTCATTATGGAGGGAATACAGCAGTGGAAAGTATCGTAAAAATCTTCAGAACAACATGTAAAAGGCCAAAGGAAAATACACTGAAAGAAAAATATCTTTATGAAGTCATGTAGCCTTGTAAACTGTCACTGACAATCATTTGGATTTGATCACAGGCTTCATATAAAAGTTGGATGTAGCCGCTGTGACGTCCCCCAGCGGTTTGTGGACTACTGTGTTGAGGCCTCCCATCAAGCATACTGGCTGTCACCATGAAATTTAGATGAAATGGTGGAGCGCTACGTTTCTGCTAACTTTAGTAAACTTGTTTAGCAAGGTGCAAGAGACACAGAGACTGATACCTGCTATTAATGTTGACAAAGGAGATTTACTTACTTTATAAAAGGAATGTTTTGAAAGCTTAAGCCCTTTAATTTACTAGATAATTGCATTCAAATTCACCAGCACCACAGTCTGTAGTCCTGTTCATTGATTCAAATTAGCGAAGCTACAGCTCACAACTGCAGCCACCTGTCAATCAAGTGGGCCACGCTACTCATTAAGTTAAATGCACAAGTCATATAGAGGTGGTGAGCTCACACTGGAGTGGTTCAAGTGATAATAATAACAACTGTACGGCATTAAAACATTCACAGCAGGTGGGATATCCGGTCTTTAAGTGATGGCCTGATGAAAGGATAGTTGCAGATTTCTGTCAGAATCTGCAGATTATGCAGTACAAATAAAATGTTAACGTTTCTCCAACGTTGTCTTCCCAGCAGTTTCACCGGATGGCCAGGAAGCGTTCACGATGTCTTATCGGGCGCTTCTCCGGCGCTGATAATTCAGCCGTCGACACGAAATATCATCATGTGGTGGCCTCGCTGGATCCGCTGTCCACCTGCTGTGTGATGACCCTCCTCCAGGATCCCCCCACCCAAAGGAAATACACCGCTCTCAAGGCGCTGCTGCTGTTGTGCTACTCCCTCTCAAATGCAGAGCTGCCCGAGAATCCCTCTCTCGTGCCTGGATGATGGTACCGCACTCAAGCTTATGGAGAGCACACCGTCCTTGCTAGGAACGGATGACGGCAGATTCCTCTTCACACGTCTTCCTCCGACAGTTGCCGGTGCGAGCTGGCCTCGCCAACTCCCCGCTGCTGGCTGTGAAGGATTACCACTCACTTGCAGAAGAAGCGGATCGCATTCTCCTGGCTACTAGGAGGTTCGGCATCCAAGCAATAGTTCCTGACTCACCAATGGCATCTCCCGCGCCCCCACCGATTCTCAACGACTCATCGATGGTGGCTGGGATGGTGGCACCAGCGTGCCTTTGCAGTTTTAAGGCCGAGGGAAACTAGTCCGCCAGCGCTCTGTAGCGGCCGTGACCGCTGGGGATAAGGAAAGGCTACTCTTCATAGAGAACTCATGCTCAGGGAGTTGACTCCGGCTCCCAGAAGAGCCTCGGGAACTCTCGTGTCGTCTTTGCATACCTTCACAATGGTATATTATTTCATCTTAAAAAAAATTGGAGATTTCCCACATACCACCAGAGAGAGCCGGACCACACTTTTATGAAGACTGAGATAGTGTAAGGAATTTGGTCAATTGAGAGAAAGTCGATGCTTCTCCACATTGAAGGGAGCCAGTTGAGGTGGTCTGGGTATTTCACATGGACATTTCCTGGACGAGGTGGTTGGGGCATGTCTTACTGGGAGGAGGTCCCGGGGCAAACCTACAACACGCTGGGGGGATTATATCTCTTAGCTTTCCTGGGAACAACTTAGTGTCTCCCAGATAAGGTGGAAAAGGTGGCTGGGGAGAGGGAAGGCTGGGAGTCTCTACCTAGACTGCAACCCCCACGACCCAGACCCAGATGAGTGGCAGAATGGAATGGATAGATACATGGATGTTATATTGAAATTCACTTCCATTCAGTTGTCCTGAAAGGGGAATTCAGCAAGAGAGAGAAAAATCTTATTTTTTACTGTAAACATGTTTATTTCTGCTCTAAATTTGGACATTTTAAAAAGGAAGTCTATGGAAAGTCACATCCTGTACCAACCTCAAGTGGCCATCTGTGATGGCTCGACTTTTAAGTCTCGAGGTTTGAATAGAATAGAATAACTTTATTATCCACATCAATGGAAAATTGTCTTCGGGTCCTCAAGCCATAAACAAATCAATCAATTCATACATACACACATATAAAATTGGCACTTGGATTTGATGAATAATGTTTATAATGGCCTATGCAAGAAAGTATTTTTTGTGTATCATAAGTAAATTAATAGGTAAAACATAATGACTACTTGTAATCAAAGCTTCCAGACTTCATTAATCCATGCTTTAGCTAATCATGAAGTAATACAACTACTATTAAATGTATCAAACCTGCTGCATTCTGCAGGGATACAGGGAGTGCAGAATTATTAGGCAAATGAGTATTTTGTCCACATCATCCTCTTCATGCATGTTGTCTTACTCCAAGCTGTATAGGCTCGAAAGCCTACTACCAATTAAGCATATTAGGTGATGTGCATCTCTGTAATGAGAAGGGGTGTGGTCTAATGACATCAACACCCTATATCAGGTGTGCATAATTATTAGGCAACGTACTTTCCTTTGGCAAAATGGGTCAAAAGAAGGACTTGACAGGCTCAGAAAAGTCAAAAATAGTGAGATATCTTGCAGAGGGATGCAGCAGTCTCAAAATTGCAAAGCTTCTGAAGCGTGATCATCGAACAATCAAGCGTTTCATTCAAAATAGTCAACAGGGTCGCAAGAAGCGTGTGGAAAAACCAAGGCGCAAAATAACTGCCCATGAACTGGGAAAAGTCAAGCGTGCAGCTGCCAAGATGCCACTTGCCACCAGTTTGGCCATATTTCAGAGCTGCAACATCACTGGAGTGCCCAAAAGCACAAGGTGTGCAATACTCAGAGACATGGCCAAGGTAAGAAAGGCTGAAAGACGACCACCACTGAACAAGACACACAAGCTGAAACGTCAAGACTGGGCCAAGAAATATCTCAAGACTGGTTTTTCTAAGGTTTTATGGACTGATGAAATGAGAGTGAGTCTTGATGGGCCAGATGGATGGGCCCGTGGCTGGATTGGTAAAGGGCAGAGAGCTCCAGCAAGGTGGAGGTGGAGTACTGGTTTGGGCTGGTATCATCAAAGATGAGCTTGTGGGGCCTTTTCGGGTTGAGGATGGAGTCAAGCTCAACTCCCAGTCCTACTGCCAGTTTCTGGAAGACACCTTCTTCAAGCAGTGGTACAGGAAGAAGTCTGCATCCTTCAAGAAAAACATGATTTTCATGCAGGACAATGCTCCATCACACGCGTCCAAGTACTCCACAGCGTGGCTGGCAAGAAAGGGTATAAAAGAAGAAAAACTAATGACATGGCCTCCTTGTTCACCTGATCTGAACCCCATTGAGAACCTGTGGTCCATCATCAAATGTGAGATTTACAAGGAGGGAAAACAGTACACCTCTCTGAACAGTGTCTGGGAGGCTGTGGTTGCTGCTGCACGCAATGTTGATGGTGAACAGATCAAAACACTGACAGAATCCATGGATGGCAGGCTTTTGAGTGTCCTTGCAAAGAAAGGTGGCTATATTGGTCGCTGATTTGTTTTTGTTTTGTTTTTGAATGTCAGAAATGTATATTTGTGAATGTGGAGATGTTATATTGGTTTCACTGGTAAAAATAAATAATTGAAATGGGTATATATTTGTTTTTTGTTAAGTTGCCTAATAATTATGCACAGTAATAGTCACCTGCACACACAGATATCCCCCTAAAATAGCTCAAACTAAAAACAAACTAAAAACTACTTCCACAAACATTCAGCTTTGATATTAATGAGTTTTTTGGATTCATTGAGAACATGGTTGTTGTTCAATAATAAAATTATTCCTCAAAAATACAACTTGCCTAATAATTCTGCACTCCCTGTATTACGCAGACCTCCTCTCTGATTATGCACTTCTGTGCCACTGCCTCAGCAACGGTTGTTAGCATTAGCTCAAACGGTCACATAATTGCTGGCAGTAACCTGGACAGTTTTAGGTCCAAAACCCTGCAGGACTAAGGTCCATTATAATGAATCCCACAGTGAAATAAATCTGGTTCTCATACCCGACCATGCGCATGACTTATGCCTTCAAAAAAATAAGAAAAAAATCCAGACAAAGTGAAGAAATAAATTTCTTCCTGATGCATTTGTTTAAAGTGTTTCCTATAAATGAGTTATATGAGCCGCACGTGTGTTTCATGTGTCTAGTCTATGTTTAGCTTTCTCTGATTTAAGCCTTGATTTTTTTTTCCTTACATAAAAGCAGGGATTATTTTGCATGCTTAAAAAAAAAAGAAAAAAGAAATACCAAAAAATTCCTGGTTGCTCCAGTCTGTAGGAGATATTTCCTAGATTAAAGGAATTTCTTCCATCTTTATCACGAAACAGGTGAAATTATCCTGCACTGCACTGGTAGAGTTTTCAAACAGGTTTTAAAATTCAGTAAAATACTGAATGACTGCCCTAGACCTTTTTTTTGTGTGTAAAATGAAACTGCATTTTTGAGAGACCTGGAAACATCATGTCATTATCCTGTAACGCTGGCTGCCGCAGATAAGAAAATGGTAATGTTCTCTACTGTATTTGGCTTCATGTGGTGATGTGTGGCTGCAGTGGGTTGGCTGGATTTGGCCTCACTTGAACTACATTTGTGAGCAAGAGAAAAGGGAGCTGTGGTTATTGTGTGTGTGTGTGTGTGTGTGTGTGTGTGTGTGTGTGTGTGTGTGTGTGTGTGTGTGTGTGTGTGTGTGTGTGTGTGTGTGTGTGTGTGTGAGACAGACATGAAATGAGCTATAGTTCTCAATAAAACAGCAGAAGAGTATTTTTCCTTCTCTTCTCACACAAACACACACACTTTGCTGCATGCCTGCACACATTCCTTCTGGCAGCTGAGCGGCCAATGGGCAGCCAGTACGCAAATAAGTTGGGCGTGTCCTTTTAAAGCTGGAGTACAGGGTCTGAATGGAGAGTAGAATAGAATAAAATAAAATAAATAATAAAAAAGAATTGAGTGTGGATGGAGAGGAAGGTGAAAAGACTAGAGCAGAAAGAAGCTTTACAGCCTAAATATTTAACAGTGTTACTGCTTGAGCTCAATTTGTGTGATTTTCAACTTGAAAAAACAGCATATCATACTAATAATATATATATATATATATATATATATATATATATATATATATATGTACACACACACACACACACATGTAGTGTATATAGTGATTTCTATGTCAGTTTATCCATTACTCATTTTAGTTTTGTAATATTTTAAGTGATAAAGTTAAACAGCATCGTCAAAGTGAGCACTTGTTTCTTCTGTTGTCATGTGTGAGAGTAATCTGGATACATTTGAGTTTAGGGTTAGTGGATTAACCAGGATGTATACTAGAAATTTTTCATCTTGCCTTTTGAACAATTTATAAGCAAAAGATTTTAAAAATTAATCAATCATTTTTATTTTATTAAGCAGACATAGTAAAAAAAAAAAAAAAACTTCAATGGCTTTACTTCTCTTTATTCATACTTGAAGTTGTTAACAGGCTGCATTGTTGTTGCCATAGTTACAACTTCGTTACCCCTGCGTTATGTAGCTGTGGGTCATATGACTACGAAATAAAATAAAAGGCACATTAATCCATTCTGAGAAAATAATTAGCTGTGCCTCCAATCTCATTTCCTTTAGGATTAAGGAGAACATTTATGAGTTGCTGGCAGGTGGTAATTTGGTGCTCTCTACGCATGATCAAAGCATCTGTAAAGGTTTAACAGTAGCCGAAGGACACTCCCGTTTAACCGTGCCTCTTGTGTTTTTAAAGTGATTTGCGCTTAATGCTTAAGTGTGTCTTAATTTTTCTTTCTTGTTATTATTCAGTAGTCATCAGACGAAGAGCTGAGGAGGGTTTCTTGTACAAACACCTTATGTTTGGAAATTTGAGGAATTTGCTTGCGTCACGATCGCATTATATGAGTTCAAAATGATAAATCAATAAAACTCCACGTCTGTGCTCATATTTGGTCGCACTCTGCTCTTTGTCAGGCCCGGCAAATTCATTTCACGGGCAGTAATTTGCAGTAAATTGTCCCATTAGCTGACAATTGATTTTTGTTTTGTCTTGCTGCCCACACCTATTTCTTGTACCCACTGGCTATGAAAAGCTATATACTGTAAAAAGGTAAATAAAAAGCAGAACAAAAAATGTTTAAACCCCTGCTGGACTGGACCACAGTGCACAGCCTATTAAAAACCAAAGAGCTGAGGTCTCCCTGCATCCAAGCAGTGAGCCTTCCAGCTTTTAACACATTATTAAAAACTTGTCCATTGTGGTAATAAATGCCACTTAAATATATATATATATATATATATATATATATATATATATATATATATATATATATATATATATATATATATATATATATATATATATATATATAAACAGAGTTCTCTGCTCATCTCTGCACAAACCACAATCTCAAACAATTCTGTACATAAACATAGAAGAATTGTAATTTTTATTTTAAATGAGAATAAAAAGACAACAAGTAACATGAAAGACTTGTTAACTGCAACTAAGTTGGTTGAGACTAAAATGGAGCCAAAAAGGAGTAAATATGCAATTTCCTACTATGGTTAGTAGGAAAGCAAAAAAAAAACAACAACAACAACAAAAAAAGCACATTACTGTGGGTTTAAATAAGAACTCATTTATTACAGAAAAGTAATAGAGTTATATACACCTGAAAAAAAAAAAATAAATAAAAGGAAAAATGAACCAACGGCATGCAGAACAGACTTGAGAGAGACTGAAATTTCAGTTAATCAGCCATCCTTTCCCATGTCCTCTGTGGTGCAGCCCAGCCTAGTGGCTTCACAGCAGAGTGGACTACTTTATTTAGAACAGTGTTGTGGGGTTTTAAACCACGAGCAGACTGCTCGGCTGACTCACCGACTAGAATAGAGGTCTGCCTAAAAAACCTGTGGCGTTTAAAAAAAGAAAAGTGGGGATGACACAAAGTGGAAAAAGAGTGAGCGAATGAAGGGAAACAAAGACAAAAGATGCTGCTCTTAACAGAGTCTGCCCTCTGTGGTTTGCAGCAATTAAGTCCCTAAAGAGAAGGGTGCAGGAACTCTCTGGAGCACGGCGCACATTCACTGTACTTGGCGAGGATGAACGCGTCCCGCCATGCTCACAGGCTTTTATCGATCCTCTCATCACTATTAACTCTGACTGTGTTTACATTCAACAGTGTGGCTAAAAAAAAAAGTGCAGAACCAGAAACACGAGCTCGGCTGCCAGCGTTAAACAGACAATCTCCACATAACAATGACTCACTATTCATGGAGCAATTTGAACCCTTGATTCTTTATCAAATCCTGGCTTGCTGTTGCAGCACTTTTGCTATATCAAGAAATCTACTGTTGGTGCTACTGATGAACAACCATGATTCTACACAGCCACATCCTGTTGTTTGTAATAGTGACAGACGAGGTGTCTCTGCAAGGATGGGGATGTGCTCAGAGCACCGAGGGAAACAGGTGCCGTTGGACTCGCAGGTGTGCGGGGGTTTAAGTCGCCATGAGTGATGATGACCAGCCCCAATCCTAACCCCATGTTTCTGAGAAGCAAATAATGTTTGTTTGTGGTTTTTTTTTTTTAAATCAGAAAGATTGCCAAAAAATTAAATAAATAAAATAACAATACAAGTAAAAAATATAGTGATAGCACAGAATTGGGGTTAGGGTTATCACTGATGACTCCACAAGGTTGCATAAAAAGACAGATTGGAAATCGGATGAAGCCATCAAGAGATAAATACAATAATTAGGTAGATTACAATAAAGGAGGGATTAAAGACTATTTTCTTTTTTCTTTATAAAATGATTCAGATTTAATGAAATAAAAACACTTGAGATTGTAGTGAAAGAGCTAGTACACTGACACACTCACACAAACTAAATTAATAGTCAGGTGTGCTGGTGAATGCTGCAACATCTGCCAGCTGAACACACACACACGCAAGTTAACCAGTAACACCCCAGCCTGTGTGTGTTCCCGATCTCGTAAACACATTAGTTTACACAATTAAACACACACACACACCCCTACACACGTACACACATGGGGTTATGAGCACAGGTTACGAGCCCCGGATGTCTGTCAGGATCTAACAGCTACACCGCCCTCCTGAGGTCCGGCTCCGGGCGGAACAGGCAGTGTAGGTGCGTTTGATTTTAACGTAGATGGCAAGAAAAAAAAAGATAGAAAGAGAAAGAGCACTAAGAGTTTGCGGTGATAAAAATGTAATAAAAAAAAAAAGCCTCACCACATTAGTGAGAAAATCTCCGTCGCTGAGTTCCTCCAGGTCCAACAGGTTGGTCCCTCCGGACGGATAGAGTTTCTCCGCTGTTAAACTGTCTAAGATAGAGTCCATCATGACTGCCTGCGTCTGTCTGCAGCTCACCGGACGGATGGACAGCTGTGCGCGTCTTTAAGTCAGACCATTAAAAAGCGGGCAGTTTGTTTTCACACGGCCTCGCGCCGCCTGTGTGTGACTCCAGCTGCTGCTGCTCTCTCTCTCTCTCACTGTTCAGCGCTGACAAATGTCAAATTTTCACATCCTCCTCCAGTTGCGTGTCGCTGAGACGTCGGCGCTTCTTCCAGCTCTCTCCTCGCGTGCGCCGCCTTAGCCACTCGCTGATGAATATTCAGAGAAGCCCCGCCCACGTGACGTCCAAAAAAAAAAAAGAACGCGCCCACAAAACAAAGTTGTAGTCTGTTATTCGCTCATTAACAAAAAGGAAGAAAAGAAGAAGACTACGCGACCCATTTAGGGCTTTAGATCTGGGGTGTCAAACATAAGGTCTGGGGTCCAGAAGTGGCCCAACACAGACTCCAATCTGGCCCACTGGATGGCTGCAGAAAATGTGAAAGTTTTACTACTGATAAAGACCTCCTCAGTTGCCATACATACTACACCACAGTAATTAAGTACACACACACACACACATATATATATATATATATATATATATATATATATATATATATATATATATATATATACATATATATATATATAGTTCTCTGATGACTCTGCAATAGTCGGCCTCATCACTGATGGGGACGACAAGGAGTACAGAGAACTTACCCATGACTTTGTGGACTGGTGCCAGCAGAACTACCTCCAGATCAACACTAGTAAAACCAAGGAGCTGGTGGTAGACTTCCGCAGGCACAAACATCCTCCACTGCAACCACTAAACATTCAAGGTATGGACACTGAGGCTGTGGACAGCTACAGGTACCTGTTTATCTGAACAATAAATTGGACTGGACTCATAATTCAGATGCCTGCTACAGAAAAGGGCAGAGCAAGCTGTACCTGCTGCGGAGACCCAGGTCTTTTGGAGTGAAGGGCCCACTCCTGACGATCTTCTATGATTTTGTGGTGGCCTCAGCTATATTTTACAGTGTGGTCTGCTGGGGTGGCAGCATCTCTGCTGGGGACAGGAAGAGACTGAACAGGCTGATCCAGAGGGCCAGCTAGAGTAAGTGAAATCCTTTTCACTAAATAGAATCTGTAATATTACCCAATTTACATCTAACTGAGTTATTATGCACTTATTTTAAGATCCATGAAAGTTCTGTGAATATACGCAGCTTCAGTATCAATAAACAAACAGCACACACAGTATATGATCCACCTGCAGACATCTTTGAGCATGAAATACATGCAGAGATTCAGGCCTATCTTTCAGAATGTGTATTTTTGTGGAGATGAAACTGGGAAAAAGACAAGTGACTATAAAGACTGTTTTGACACCTCAAGATACTCACACACACACACACACACACACACACACACACACACACACACACACACACACACACACACACACACACACACACACACACACACACACACACGCACACACACACAAAGTGGGAATGAAACAGATATTTCTCTTCACTCCACCATGATTGCTCAGGCTCGCCTGTCTCATTTCATCCCTCTCATTCTGTCCCAGATTGTTTCTCCTCTAAGACACAGATTGAAATACAGCATGGCAAGAGAAACCCTGTTCATTGTTTCAGAGGTGCACAATGTGTGTGTGCTGCAACTCCGACCTGTCCCACGATCTGGCTAGATTTTAAGTGAACCCAGCATGTCATCTGTTTTGTAGGATTAGTACCAGTAGTAGTAGTAGTAGTTGTTATGGTTAAATGCCCTATGGACTGCTTGGTCATCCATGATTTAGATTCACCTAAAAATATCTCAAAACGCCTTTTAAATTGGCATAACAATAAAGCCGACCGACGTTAGTGAAAGTGTTTTTGTGTGTGATGTCTCTACAGCTATTGTATGGATTGTGATGGTTGTTTTTAGGACAACCTTATAATAATAAATTTCAGTAGCCCATAAATGCATGAACTAGTTTTTAGCATCTCTCTGTGACAGGATGTTTCTAATTTTAGAGGTATTGTCCAAATGCAAGAAAGCAGTGCTACACGTTTGTTTAATATGTGCATTGAAGGACATATCCTGGTCATAAACGACTCCAAGATTCCCCACAGTATTACTGAGGGCCAAAGTAATGTCATCCAGAGTAAGCATTGGGTTACACACCATGGTTCTAAGACTTTTAGGCCTGAGTACAATAACCTCAGTTTTATCTGAATTTAGAAGCAGAAAATTAGAGGTTAACAAGTCTTTATGTCTTTAAGAAATTCTTGCAGTTTAACTAATTGATGTGTGTTATCTGGCTTAATGGTTAGATAAAGCTGGGTATCATCTGCATAGCAGTGAAAATGTATACTATGCCTTCTATTGATACTGCCTAAGGGAAGCATGTATAGCGTAAATAGAATTGGTCCCGGCACAGAACCCTGTGGAACGCCATAATTAACCGTAGCGTGTCATAAGTCTGTTAAATACCTTCAATTTCTACAGCATGCTCTAATGTCTTTAATAAACTGTTATGGTCAACAGTACTGAGTGCTGTGCTGAGGTCAAGCAGGACAAGCACATAGATGAGTCCACAGCCAGGGGCCATAAGAAGATCATTTGTAACCTTCACTAAAGCTGTTTCTGAACTGTGATGTGCTCTGAATTCCAGCTGAAACTCTTCAAATAAACCATCCCTCTTCTGACTCTCTTAAGACTTTTTGAGATTAAAGGAAATTTGGAGATTGACCTATAATTACCTAAAACAACTGGGTCAAGTGATGTTTTTCTAAGTAATGGATCACTGGAATGGAATACTGACACGTTTAAAGACCTGTGGTATGCAGCCCATTAATTTGATAGATTGATCATATTTAAGACTGCAGCATTCAAAAATCCCATACCAATCTGAAACAAAATCTGCCATTGAAACTGCAAACAAACAGAGCACTATAATACAATACAATGTTTTTTGAGGGTACACTCCCCAGACCTCAAGTCAGATTTGGCCCCTATCCACGCAGTGACTACTGCCTTATACGCATCAGCCTTTATAATTGATAGAAAGCGAAAGCTGAATATAACAGGTCAGCAATTTAGTACATTTCCAGTGTTGTTTGGATTGTTCTTGAACCCAAATGAGGATTTGTCCTTCATGAAAATGATAACTCACCAGAACTTCATGGGGCCCTGAGGATTATCAGCACAGATTTAGGACAGTGTTTAAACGTGATGTATTGTTCATATTGAGGTCATTGCAAAGGGTGTGGTGGAGGTTAAGAGACATGTGCTCTTCAGAATGGACCACACTGATTATCATCAGGTATTTCTGTGTTTGTTTTATGTTCCATTTCAAACAATAGTTTGTTATGTAATGATCTCTTACTCTCCAGGCTTCTTTCACCTGACTCTGGTTTTCCTTTTTTCCTGCTTTTTTCCTTAGCTATCATTTCTTCCCTCTCTGCTCCCCTTCCTTATCCCTTCTCATTCTTCTTTTCTCCTTCCACATATCACTTTACGGATGGTGTCCCACCCCAAGGTACAAGGTGTCTCTGTTTTTCTCTCTCACACACACACACTGGTGTTATATAACTGTGGTGACCTTTCGTTTACTCGAGCAGGGCCCTTTTAAACCTACAAATACCAATTTAACAATTGAAGCTATATTGTGGGAGGTTTTGACCACAGGTGGAGTTTTAATGCTCTTGTTGCAGTAATAATGGAGCAATGGGCCAAAGAAGAAGACAATAAGTTGATTAAAACTGCACAATGTAGATATTTTTGCAAGAGTGTATATATACACTCAACAAAAATATAAACGCAACACCTTTGTTACTGCTCCCATTCCCCATGGGATGGACGTAGAGACCTAAAATTCATCCCAGATACACAATATAACCATCCCTCCCAAACAGTGGTCACAAATCAGTCCAAATGTGTGGTAGTGGGCACATCTGCTATATTGAGATAATCCATCCCACCTCACAGGTGTGCCACATCAGGATGCTGATCTGACATCATGAGTAGTGCACAGGTGTACCTCAGACTGCCCACAACAAAAGGCCACCCTGGAATGTGCAGTTTTGTCTCACAGCAAAATGCCACAGATGCCACAAGCAATGAGGGAGCGTGCAATTGGCATGCTGACAGCAGGAATGTCAACCAGATCTGTCGCCCGTGCATTGAATGTTCATTTCTCAACCATAAGCCGTCTCCACAGGCGTTTCAGAGAATATGGCAGCACATCCAACCGGCCTCACAACCGCAGACCTCGTGTAACCACACCAGCCCAGGACCTCCACATCCAGCAGGTTCACCTCCAAGATCGTCTGAGACCAGCCACCCAGACAGCTGCTGGAACAATTGGTTTGCACAACCAAACAATTTCTGCACAAACTGTCAGAAACCGTCTCAGGGACGCTCAACTGCATGCCCGTCGTCCTCATCGGGGTCTTGACCTGACTCCAGCTCGTCGCCGTAACAGACTTGTGTGGGCAAATGCTCACATTCGATGGCGTCTGGCACGTTGGAGAGGTGTGCGCTTCACGGATGAATCATGGTTCACATTGTTCAGGGCAGATGGCAGCTGAGAATGTCCCAGTTCTTGCATGGCCAGCATACTCACCGGACATGTCACCCGTTGAGCATGTTCGGGATGTGCTTGACCGGCGTATACGACAGCTTGTACCAGTTCCCACGAATATCCAACAACCTCGCACAGCCATTGAAGTGGAGTGGACCAACATTCCACAGGCCACAATTGACAATCTGATGGACTCCATGCGACGATGTGTTGCACTGCATGAGGCAAATGGTGGTCACACCAGATACTGACCGGTTCTGGGTCCCCAGACCCCCAATAGCGCAAAAAACTGCACATTCCAGGGTGGCCTTTTGTTGTGGGCAGTCTGAGGTACACCTGTGCACTACTCATGATGTCAGATCAGCATCCTGATGTGGCACACCTGTGAGGTGGGATGGATTATCTCAATATAGCAGATGTGCCCACTACCACACATTTGGACTGATTTGTGACCACTGTTTGGGAGGGATGGTTATATTGTGTATCTGGAATGAATTTTAGGTCTCTACGTCCATCCCATGGGGAATGGGAGCAGTAACAAAGGAGTGGGGCAAAAAAGTATTTAGTCAGCCACCGATTGTGCAAGTTCCCCCACTTAAAATGATGACAGAGGTCAGTAATTTGCACCAGAGGTACACTTCAACTGTGAGAGACAGAATGTGAAAAAAAAAAAATCCATGAATCCACATGGTAGGATTTGTAAAGAATTCATTCGTAAATTAGGGTGGAAAATAAGTATTTGGTCACCTCAAACAAGGAAAATCTCTGGCTCTCACAGACCTGTAACGTCTTCTGTAAGAAGCTTTTCTGTCCCCCACTCGTTACCTGTATGAATGGCACCTGTTTGAACCCATCATCTGTATAAAAGACACCTGTCCACAGCCTCAAACAGTCAGACTCCAAACTCCGCCATGGCCAAGACCAAAGAGCTTTCGAAGGACACCAGGAAAAGTATTGTAGACCTGCACCAGACTGGGAAGAGTGAATCTACAATAGGCAAGCAGCTTGGTGTGAAAAAATCAACTGTGGGAGCAATCATCAGAAAATGGAAGACATACAAGACCACTGATAATCTCCCTCGATCTGGGGCTCCACGCAAGATCTCATCCCGTGGGGTCAAAATGATCATGAGAACGGTGAGCAAAGATCCCAGAACCACACGGGGGGACCTGGTGAATGACCTGCAGAGAGCTGGGACCAAAGTAACAAAGGTCACCATCAGTAACACACTACAACGGCAGGGAATCAAATCCCGCAGTGCCAGACGTGTTCCGCTGCTGAAGCCAGTGCATGTCCAGGCCCGTCTGAAGTTTGCCAGAGAGCACATGGATGATACAGCAGAGGATTGGGAGAATGTCATGTGGTCAGATGAAACCAAAGTAGAACTTTTTGGTATAAACTCAACTCGTCGTGTTTGGAGGAAGAAGAATACTGAGTTGCATCCCAAGAACACCATACCTACTGTGAAGCATGGGGGTGGAAACATCATGCTATGGGGCTGTTTTTCTGCCAAGGGGACAGGACGACTGATCCGTGTTAAGGACAGAATGAATGGGGCCATGTATCGTGAGATTTTGAGCCAAAACCTCCTTCCATCAGTGAGAACTTTGAAGATGAAACGAGGCTGGGTCTTCCAACATGACAATGATCCAAAACACACCGCCCGGGCAACAAAGGAGTGGCTACGTAAGAAGCATTTGAAAGTCCTGGAGTGGCCTAGCCAGTCTCCAGACCTCAACCCCATAGAAAATCTGTGGCGGGAGTTGAAAGTCCGTGTTGCTCAGCGACAGCCCCAAAACATCACTGCTCTCGAGAAGATCTGCATGGAGGAATGGGCCAAAATACCAGCTACTGTGTGTGCAAACCTGGTAAAGACCTATAGTAAACGTTTGACCTCTGTTATTGCCAACAAAGGTTATGTTACAAAGTATTGAGTTGTATTTTTGTTATTGACCAAATACTTATTTTCCACCCTGATTTACGAATAAATTCTTTACAAATCCTACCATGTGGATTCATGGATTTTTTTTTTCACATTCTGTCTCTCACAGTTGAAGTGTACCTCTGGTGCAAATTACTGACCTCTGTCATCATTTTAAGTGGGGGAACTTGCACAATCGGTGGCTGACTAAATACTTTTTTGCCCCACTGTATATATCACTATATAGGGGTTTAATGACATGTTCTTCCTTTTTTCTCCAATACATGAATCTTACAAATGTAGCTATTGTTAACTTTTGAAATTATACAGACAGAACATACATTATTCCATGCAGTGCAGTCCAAAAGGAAATCAACTACTTCCAAAGTTTTTGCTCTCTTTGTGCTGGTTAGTTCTTTCCTCTCCCATCAATCATCTCAAGACTACTTAGATTTGTCTTTTGACCCTTGTGAGGACACTGGCCCCTAGGCTAGAAACCACTGGTCTAAAATATAAATGACTTTATATAAAGTAGCTCTTTCTCCAACCTCTGCAACAGTAAAATTATGCTAGAGGCTAGACACTACAGGCAAAACTTTTTTTTCTTCCCCATGCACTGGTAAACATGGGCTTACTTTGCTTCTATAAAAATGTGCACATTTTTATTTTAGGTGGGGGAACTTGCACAATCGGTGGCTGACTAAATACTTTTTTGCCCCACTGTATATGGGCGGTCTTCATCCGTCTTCATTTTTCAAGCTCAGGTCCTCTTACCTTCACCCTCCACATCTTCTTGAGCTTTTGTCTCAGCCCTTGGTATCTGTTCCTGTCATTTGATATAGCTACATCTATCGCTACAGCCATCTTCCTCTGCTTGTCCACCACTGCTATGTCCGGTTGGTTGGCCATCACTAGTTTGTCTGTATGTATCTGGAAGTCCCACAGGATCTTGGCTCGGTCATTCTTGGACCATGCTGGAGGGCATGTCCCATTTTGATATAATCTCCTGATTGACTCTGGCAATGAAAAAGAAAAAGAAAAGAAAAGAAAAGAAAAAACAACAACATTTTGTATAATTCTAGCAAATTTGAACGTATGACCACCTTTATTCTTCAGCAAAGCCTGAACTCTCTGAGTCAGCTTTGGTACAAAAATACCGTTTTATGTGTGTCATATTGTATGTCATAAAGATTTAATTAAAGAAATGTGAAGAAACGATACACGTTTGTGACGGGCTGGTAGTAACAAAGTGCCTAAAGATATAATTTGAAATGGTTCTTTGCTAAGTTGTCTGATATTTTAGGCACAACAATGGTTCTTCCCTTGAGTTAGATAACTCAACACTTGAGTTAGATAACAAAACTTTGAAAGACCTTCAGATAGAACGATTGCTCAAACCACTTAAAAAAATTATTAAAAAAATTCCTATTGAAAGCAGAAACAGTAAACAGTTGCCCTGCTTTGGCCCTCTTGATAGAATAATCTGTCTCTTTACCTGTTAAATGGTCTTGTTTTTACCAGACGACTTTGCCTACCATGAATGTATATTGTGTGTTTTTCAGACCTTTTCAGTAAAATACAGCCGTCTGCCTGATGAAAGTGCTTAAACCAAAGCATTGGGCTCTAATTTTTCTATTTTGTGCCGACATGTCTCGTCTGCCCTCTGTCCACCAGCCTTTGATTCTGAAATCGATTTCAGTGCTCATCTTTGAAGGATGTCTCAATTCCTAAAGTACATTTCCACCAGAGATGAGCAAGAAGAGAGGATGTTTGCCTGTTGAACTATCCATTGCAGGACTGTTTTTGGCTCCTGTGAAAGAGAAGCAAACAGCTTGACCCATTATGTGACTTTGTGCTTTTTAAAAAAATCCTTATTTCCTCTGTCTAAAACAAGCTGAAAACAAGATAAGCTGCAGGGAATGAGAGAGTCAATCTCCTGATTGACTCTGGCAATGAAAAAGACAAAGAAAAGAAAAGAAAAAACAACAGCAGATGGGTGGAGGTTTTGTGTTCACAACCAGAGCTCTGTGTCTGAGATGACCTGGTATGAGATGACCATATTGGGGATATCTCCTCTCACTGGTGTCCTAGTGACCTAAGAGTAGAAAAGGCTGACACTGAACCTTTAGAGCAGCCTGAAGCCCGTGGTTTTGCCTCACAAGGATTCCTTGTATATACATTGACATCATTATTTACTTAAACTTTGGCCATATTTAATATTAGCAACCACTGTAGCAACCACAGTATAATTATGACAGATAATAAGAAAAAAGAAGATCACCTCTGATAATCAATTACAAATCTAAATCACTGTTATCTCAAATCACTGCTAATCTCTTAGCAGTGACTTAAATATTTCTAAACTGCAGCTTATGGATGTAAACAATCATTATATTAGCAAAGTCTGAAAAACTCGCTTTGATCAGCAGATTTGAGACATCTTTTTTGGATACAACGTGTTCACTTCACCTGGAAACAGCAGAGTGAGAGACAAATAAAGTTTAACATTTCATTTAATATTAATATATTCAAAGTAGGTGAATAATCTTACTTTTAAGGTATACATTTACATGTGATTAAAGTTTAAGTTGGTCTAACAGCAACACATCTCAGTACAAACTTAAAAGAAACTCAAAGCCTGCTTAAATGCACATGCTTCCCTATTGGCTGTCTATCTGCTAACGTATGTGACAGGCAGCTTGTGATTGGCTGTTTCTATAACGATGCAGGTATGACTCATGTTCTATTCTGAGTCAGAGTTGAAGAGGGGTCCTGACCTTTCATCTCCTTGGTGACCGTTATGATGTCACCACACCTCCTTGCTGTCATCATCCTCTTCTGGCTCCCTCTGTCTCTGTCACTAATCCACACAGGTCGGTTGGCATCACAGGCGAGGAGAGCAGTGACATAAAAGCTCAAAGGCAGAGGACATTCAGTTTATCTCTGCGTGAGTAAATGATGTGCCCACTCTCCACCACACAGTCACTACCAGGCAATTACTATTAACCCTGCCTCTGCTGACCCTGATAACAGGCCTGAGCGCATTCATTCATGGCCAGTAGACACGAGAGGCTGTCCACTGCTGATCTTCATTAATATCCAGTCATACTTTTTTATCACTGACTTTCTTATCCAAGTCTGTTGATGTTAAACTACAGTGTCAGAGCTGGTAGAGAAAATACTGAGGGAAAATATATTTGGTACATAAACAAACAAATTAAATAAATTGTGCACCTGAACTTTTGCCCTTTGCCAGGAGGGATAGGTTCCATCCCCCCATCACGATAAACTGCATAAGCAGTTAAGAATATGGATGGAGGAAAATAATACAGGAAAACATGGAAACAACAGGTACAAACAGGGAAAATAAATCATAACAAATGTATGTTAACACAAAGGCAACCTCAACAAGAAATGCAGTGGAGGAGTGGTTCATAGTTTTGCCTCACTGCCAGAAATTCCTGGGTTCAAATCCACCGTCTGACCATTTTCTCTATGTGGGGTTTGCACTGTGGGGTTGTTTTGATTTGTGATTATAAGTGGGCCACATGTGTTAATGCGACAGATCAGTGACACATCCGGGGTGTGCCCAGCCTGTTGCCCTATGGCAGCTGGAATCTGCTCCAGCGCCCCAGAATTGGATAAGCAGAAGAAAATGAATGATTGGAGTTAATGCCTACAAAATTATTTTAGTGCACATAATGGCCTGATAATTTATCTGTTGAGATGATTATTATTTCTAATTTTGGCACTTTCTGTGCTCCGTACCCACTGACCAATATGTCACAATCTATGCCCAACTAGTGCCACAAGTAATGTATTGAGAGATGAGAGTTGAGCATATCAGTCGTTTGGACTCACAACACTTAAAAATTAAAAAATGCGCTCCTCCTTAGTTTACAAGAAAAATCAGTTTGTCCCAACAATCCTTCTGTCATCTTGATCAGTAACAATGACAGAAATATAAACAGGTAATCACAGAATTATCATTAACTGAATATCTTTTCACTGTAAACAGCATAACACTGAGGGTTTATGAGAAAAAAATCTAATTATAACTTTAAAGCTAAGATCGGTAATTCTCTGAAGATGTTGATCTCTGTGTTTATATATAAAGCGTTTGGGGTTCTGTGGCTGCTTGTTGGTGGCAACTGGGTGGAGCAGTTGATGGTCACGGAGTGGACAGAGCGGAGTGATGGAGAGCAAGCACATATCCAATTTTCCATTATGTCTGTACGAATAGCCGGAGATAGATTGGTGAGTATGAACAGTGAAGTCTGTAAGAAGCCCAGTATTTTTCCTCCCTGTTGGAGTCTGACTTATTTTCTGTCTCTCACAGTCTTGCTTTGCACCGTCTGCCTTTTTTAGATGTCTCTCGCTGATCATAAAGTTCAGAAGTTCAGACAAAAGGGGAGATGCATAGGAAAAAGCAGAGACATGGTCGAGTAATGCCAAGACTGTAATGAAAGCCAGCCTCATTCTTCACACACTGTTACATCATCCACACACTCCAACAACAAAGCCAAGTCAAAGTGTTTCTCACACACTGATGAACTCTGCTGACTAGAAGGATTCCAGTGTTGATGAATAAATTATAAATGAAAACATTAAAGCACAAAAATGACCTTGTAAAAATAAATATGTGATTTTCAATCTTCCATGGCAAAGATATTGGCATTATATTCTGCTATACTAGTCTTTCTCTTTTCAGGGAAGTTTTTTCCACAAGATTTTACAATTTACTGACAAAAAACCCTGTAAAGGGATTGAGGTCAGGTCTTTGTGGGGGTCACTCAACTCCTTCCACACCAAAGTGGGTGGTTAAATATGTATTGTTTGTGCATGATGTCTGCACCAAACCAAATGATTGTACCGCCCCCTGCTGGTGGGTGGAACATATTTAAAAAACCAACAACATGTTTTTTGTGAATAGAAAATAAATGCAAACGCTTGCGTTTGCACCTAGTAAACATACATACCAGACTAATAACATTAACATATTGTATTTGTGTTTTCAGTCATCCTACATAATTCCAGGGTATCTAAAGTTCAATCTGATTATCTCTAGAGCCACTCCTAATGCCTATAACCACTGGGACCACTTTGGACTTTACCTTCCACATCTGCTCCAGTTGGTACTTCTCTATTATCTCATGCTCCTTCTTCCCGATGTTGCTGATAGATTGCCACATCTATCACAGTTGTGGTCTTCTGCTCCTTGTCAACCATCACTGTGTCTGGTTGGTTGACCAGTAGCCGGTTCTCTTTTTTTAACTGGAAGTCCCACAGGACTTTAGCCCGTTGTTCTCAACTACCTTTGGGGGTGTCTCCCATCAGGATTTGGGGACTTCTGGTCCATATGGGGCAGACATGATCCTGTACACTATCCCAGCCACTTGGTGTGTCAGTGTTCATGGTTCTTACATTCTGCTACTTTATGCAGGATAGTCTTCAGGGCACCTTTGCACAGTCTGCAGCTTGGGTCCTGGTAGATTTTTGACTCGATGGATCTTTCTTCTGAGGCCTGTTCTTGTGCTGCCATGATCAGAGCCTCTCTGCTGTACTTTAAGCCACTGGTACCTACTTCCTTAATCTGCCAATGGTACATCCCATGCAGGGCTTGGTCATCTATGACAATTCCTCCTCCTTTACTTCATCACCATCTGTCTTCAGCTGCCTCGGGCTTTCTTGGAGTAGCTCATCTCAGGTGGATGTTTCAGATGTATTTATGGATGCTGACACTTTCTAATCATCTCTTATTCTTTCTTTATTGCCTCAGGCTGGACTTTAGAAGGAGACCTCTCTGTGTTGTGAAATGCTTTTGTGTCTTCACATAAGTGGCATCCATCTCCTCTGGTGGCCAGATTCCAAATGAGTATCTGATGAATGATGGCGTGGATTCTGCTGGTTTCTCACGGCCTGTCTTACCTTTTCAAGGTATTTGGCTGTGGCTAACCTTTGTGCATCTTTATCATTGCTTCCTCTGGGATACCCATTTAGTTGTAAATGTCCTGTATATCTGCTATCCTCCCTTCTGGTAGCTCCACCCATTCAGTCTGGATCACCTCTCCTCTCTTTACAACCCTTCGACCACATTTATCCAGTCCAAATCAGATCCTGATGTTCTCGTTGTAGATCCTCGTTAGATAGATCAGTGAGTTAATGTTTCAGTCACTCCTGGGATGCAACGTAATGTCATCCATTTGCAGGTGGTAGCTCACGGTCACTCCACTCCTGAATCTATAACTGGATCCACTCTCAGTGATGAGCTGGCTCATGTGGTTGAGGCCTATGCAGAACAGCAGTAGGTGCATTGGAGCTGGTCTCCAGTGTTGTCTTCCACAGTCCCATTAAGTTCTGAATAAATGTTATTAGTGTACTATTAGCCTTTACAAGTATCCATATGTGGGGCACTGAGTCGTAGGCTTTCTAGCAGTCAGTTCAGACACCACTCAAGTGTATTGCAGCAACTCATGTGATTAGCTGATTGTGTACATGCCTAGACATGGGCATTTTGATCTCATGATCAAAATGGGAAAGAAACGTGATTTTACTGATTTGAGTTTACAGGAAGTCAACTGAATAACCGTTTTTTACAACTCTGAATTTACAAAGCAGATGGGCTACAGCAGCAACACCGAGGCTACAATTTGCACAGGCTCAAAAAAACAAAAAAAAAACTGGACAAATGTTACCTGGTCTGATGAATATTGATTTGGCCCAATTAACATGAAAGTATGTTGGAAAGGTACATGTACATTCTGCCTTGTACCGATAATTCAGTGGTAGTTTAATGGGGTGAACGATATTTCTGTTATGTATTATTTAAATGCCACACCAGACCTTGCTGTTGCTGCTAACCATTTCCGTGCCTTTATGACCACACTGAACTCATTTTCTGATAGCAGCATAACACATGATGTGTGACAGAGCTCAGATCATCTCAAACTGGTTTCCTTAACATGCCAGTTTACTGTACTCAAATGGCCTCCACAGTCATCAGATCTCAATCCAACAGAACACATTTGTGATGTGGTGGAGCAACAGATTCACAGAGTTGACAAATTTGCTGCAACTGTGATGCTGTCATGTTAATGGATCAAAAGAGTCAGTGAAGAATGCTTCCAGTAACTTTTTGAATGTATGCTATAAAGAATTAAGACATTTTTAAAGACAAAAAAAGACTCCAACCCAGTAGTATCAAGGGATAACTAATAAAAAGTGTCTGGCGAGTTTCTATTTTTTAAATCCTGGTCTCATCACCCATAAATCCAGAAACCCAGACGTTGCATGATAACTCTCAGTCTGGATGTGAGATACGGGAGATATCTAACACTAAAAGAACTAAAGCAAAAAACAAACAAAAAAAACCCCAACCCATTTTACACTACAGTTTTTTCCATGGGGGTTTGTTTGCTGTTGTCACCACTGCATGGTCTTAGATCTGGTCAGTTTCCTGGTCAGAGCGTGACGAACAGTCAACATGTAGGAGCGACGTTCAGGCAGAGGGCGCTGCTGATCCAACACCAACCTGTGGCACACACACACACATACACACACACACAATCAAACAGCACATGAAAAAGAATCATAAAATCCTCTGGGCTCTAACAGTACACCCTAGAGAGATGTCTAATTATTGTTTTTGCTTTCCAGTATCGTTCAGGATCTTTCCTATCACCATCTATAAGAAAATCTTTTGTACTACCTTTGTTTATTGCTGTGTGACAGGGCGCAGTCCATCAGGAGCAGTACTGACTGTTGTTTTGAGTATATTTAATTAATAAAAATGTTGCATTCATAGTCGAAACACTGAAAACACGATTAAAATCTGACTAGCATGGATATCACATGTCTGACAAAACACAGAAGAAACAAACCTGATGAGCTGAAGCACTGCTGCTTCCACTGCTAGGACTGCTTCAGCCACAGACAACTCTCTGAAACCACACCTAAAGACACAGAACGAAATCAATGGCTCATTTAGTTAGCATGCAAGGAAATAGTTTTTACTTACTTTATTTAGCACTCAGACTTTGTAGGCACCATATAGTGGAATTCAGGCTGAGCAGAATTGATATCCAATACATACACTACTATACATAAATATTTAATTCTGTAACAAAAATGTGAAATTCATTAATAAAATATTGACCATGTAGTCAAAAAAAGCTTGTTTCCATATAATTTATAGTAGACTACATGCTGTGTGCCTCACCATCCCTCCATGTGTACATTATACATGAAGTAAGAGGGAGTAACAGCAGAAGCTCCAGCTCAGAGCACAGCATGAATCAGTGACAGCAAATTTGGCATGGATTAAGTCAGAAACAGCATAAAAGGGGGCACTGGGGTTGCAAAGTGGTTTGCAGATGGACAGCAAAGATGGGCAGGCTAAAACAGCTTCAGCTGGGATTTGCCAGCTGGTTGTGTACAAGAGTATCAGCTTACGGTTACAGCCCAGCTTGACTGGACTGACATTATTCTTAATCAATGACAAAGTTATTTTATTATCAAGTATAACAAAGACAAGAAAAGCATTGTACAGTATTACCATGCACATATGAAAACATGAGCACTCAAACCTTAAATCCTTGGCTAGTCTCTGTCCTTCGTCTGTTGTCACCTGCCTGCCGATTTCCAAATCTGCCTTATTGGCGACCAGGACCGCGGGAACCACTGACACACAGACACACAAAGTGAAGTGACAATAAACCATCACGATGACCCTATGGCACGCAGTTTGGAGTCATTCTGTCAGCACACTACTAACAGAAGACAGGGTGGCACAACCAAACAATGGAATCTACGTCCACTCAATCTGTGAATATGTGGGTGTGTTTATGTGTGTATGTAAAGGTGAAAGAGAGACAGAACAGAGGCCTGATGTTTGTGTGAAGAACAGACTGTTAGTTCAGTTTTCAGCAGCCGTTTTCTCATACAGATCAAAATATCTCCCCACCCAGATTCTGCTTGGTTTGGTCAATGAGTGTCTTGAGTTGTGGGACCTCCAGGAAGCTGAAGCGCTGTGTGATGGAGTACAGCAGCAGGAAACCATCAGCCCAGCGAATGGAAGACTCCAGAGAAGCTACAGAGCTCTCCTAGAGGAGAATATATCATCAAAAAGTTTTCAGATTTATTCATAAATAATAGACATAGCTGGATATGTGTTAACAACAATATGAAATAAACATAAATTTATATATTATGAACATATTATACATACTATATCAGAACAGGAAGCGGTAGAGCCCTACTCCTTTGATCTTTGGAAAGTTAATTAGTATTCTGTGTCCTACCAACACTTAGTCCATGGTTGATGGAATTTAACTTATATGATGTCTTTTTAACTTTCAGCTAGAACTCAAAGCACTTTTACACTCCAAGCTGCATCCACAGGTATTTTTATTTTATCACTCATGCACACCCACAAAGAGGATCTTCAGTATCTTTCCCAAGCACAACATACAGATGCAGAAGCTGGAAACTGAACTACCTACTGGTACTGGAATTAGGAAACAAGCAAGAAGTGTAACAACTGAAACAAATGGCATTACTTGTCCAACTACACTGCAGACTGTGGAGGACTGTGAGTGACAAAATGAATGAACTAAACACAACATTAAATAGTTAATTTAACATTGAGTAAATTAATTAAAAAAGGAAATAAATAAAAAAATTTTCTGAAGTTTTAAAAGAAATGAATTGCTATTTAATTAATTAATTACATATTTATAAAATAATTTCAATTTTAATTACTGACATAGTCAATTAATTATTTAGTGATGCAATTAGTTAATCTATTTTGGCACTTGTGACCCTCCATACAAAAACTTGTTTGCAAATTATTTAAAAACAGCAACAACAAACCCCCCTCTAAAGTTGACTTTTACGTGGCAGAACAAAAAACATTTGAAAATTTTGCAAAATAAATGCTTTGATTTCATTTCATTTCATTTCATTTTTATTTATTTCACACTTGGTACTACAAATCAAACAAAACAACCACATCTTCTGTCAACAAAACACAACAACCATGTGTGAAAAGGAGCAGGAAGAAGAAAATATTCTTATTAAACCCTGCCCCCTATCTACCATCGAACTTATATCACCGATGGGCACCAAAAATCAGGAACAAACTAATATTGACATTTCTCTCCGGTCGAATCCCAAACCAACATCACATTCATTCGCATTCTTCATACTGAGTTATCGTTTTAAACATATAACACTTTTTAAAACATTGTAGATTTATACAATTCTTTAAATTATAATGAAGTGAATTCCACAGTCTTATACCCCTAACCGTTGTGCTCATTAATCTTTGTGTAGTCCTGGCTAACTGATGTTTAAAATAAAATTTCCTTCTATTCTCTTCTCCCCTTGAACACATCAAAAATACTCTTTGTAACTTAAAAGGCAAAATATTATTTTTAGCCTTAAACATAATTAATAATGTCCGTAATTTCACTAAATCTCCTAATTTTAATAATTTTGATTCTATAAATAATTTGTTTGTATGTTCTCTATATTTAACATTATGAATTATTCGTATAACTTTCTTCTGTAATAGGTTTAAAGGTTTTATGGTATTCTCATATGTATTCCCCCAAACTGATTTGAAAAACATAACAAATAATTTGGACACAGCAAAAGTCTAGCCTTTTAAAAAACTACAAATAAAAGTCAATATTTACCTTCCAAGTTAAGTCCAGAATCTCCAGATCGACAGCTTCCTGATCCACCACCCGGCTGCATTTGTAGGTCACCTCTGAAGAACACACACACACAGACACACACAGAGAACTGTGTCACTTTCAAAAATCCTGCCAGTGAAGAACTCAGGTAAGTTATGTAATGTTTACTGTCAGCAATGCAAAAATATTTACCCAGGTCTTACCCTTTTTATGGTCGTATTCACCAATAAATCGCTTGGTTATGAAACGAACACACAGCGCTGGAGACACAAAACAGACACAGTGGCTGAAGGCGAGAAGCATATTTCTAACACATTCTGCACAGTCGCACACACACAAAGTTCCTTTTAGTCATTTGAATCTGATCTAAAGCATCCCGTGCTCACGTCATGCCTCCTTATGTGAGTGTTGCCTTCAGAACGACCCTCTTTGTGACTTTATTTAAATAAATGCACAAGTGCTTCCTTTGTGTTTGGGTGGAAAGAGCCCAAAGGCTTGTGTCTGTTTGACTTTCATGTCTGCTATTTAAGGCCTTGCTGTATTTTATCAGGATACATTAAAAGGTTAAACACGCTTGTTTAAATCATCACTTGAGCCTTTACACCTGGAAAAACACTGAGTTTATTTTCAGGCATGCTGCCCACCACTGTCACAATCGAATCCCAGCATGCAGACTTTGTTGACATTGTGCATAGATGTTTTGTTCCCTGAAATTTACTCTGGTCCTTCTAATATGAAGGAAATTAATGGAATTTGATGTGTGAGCCATTGACAAAGTGCCGACAGCTAAATCTGGCATTGCTATTTTTGGAGTTTGCTATTCGCATTAGTCATTATACTGTAAGAATGTATGATAATTTTTACTCATCACACGTCTTATGTTTCCTCAGTTATTTTCGTAGGAATATGTGTAATATTAAAATGTTATGGGTGTGTTGTAATGTCTCTATAACTGTGCCATGAATCTGTCTTCTCAGTGCATGAAAGCAGCTGAGCTCATAGTCGAGCGCACAAACATTTGAAATGAAGCAACAAGTTTGTCTATTACACTCAACTGAAGACGAGCTATTTTTAGAGCTGGACAAAAGTAGCAGACCTATATGACATTCAAAACATAGCAGTGGAGGTGATGGAGGTACATGTCAGTGCTATGAAAGATAAACACTCTAGGTTTTCCATTTTTAGCAAAAACCTTTAAACCGTGGCTCGCAGTTAACCCTAAACTTAACCTCTTTCATGCACTGCTGAGATGTTATCTGATTCAGAACTTAAAAAGCACGTCCCCCTCTCTGCGTGCCTGTGGTTTTCAGCTGCTTTGTCTCCAGCTTACCTGTTTTCCCAGTGTTCTGAGCTCCCAGAATGAGAAGTTTAACTGGAACCATTTTCCTGTTGTAGCCAAAATTAGTCCAGCGTGTGCCCTGCTGTTTGTCCCCGATTGATGCCCTGCAGGGAAGAGCAGAGGATGCTGAGCCAGCTTTGGGAGACAAAACAAAAGTAAATGTAAAAATAATAAAAACTGCACACAGTCTCAAAGAACTGAGAAAGAGCACGAACAATGAAGCTAGAAACTGAATAGAAGACTTACTACTGCCATAGTACTGACCATAAAGTGAAAATAAACTCCAGATATGGGGAGTAGTAAAAAACAATAAATGAACTCGCTGCTTGGTCTTAGACACTGAGCAGACAAAGAGTGGAGAGATGAGACTGTCTCCTCTTCTCTCCTGTGTCCCCCCTCTCTCTCTCTTAGGTAACTGCATATGACAGGAGCCATTTGTCTGTGGGAATGGCGTCCAACTCCGAGCGCACATCCTATTTTGGATCCATTGAGAACAAGCACACAGGCACTCCTTTAACTACTTAATCACATCAAAAGCTCGCCTCTATCTACAGAAGTTCTTTGACAACAGATATCGACCCAGAGTCCAGAACGATCTCAAGCCTCACTATAATAACTTTGAGACTCAGATGAGTGGCTCTGAGTGCACATACTTCAATTTCAGAATGTCAACTGGGCCAAGAGCATATTTTGGAGCTCAAGTTTTTCTTAGAGTTTATTTTTCTGTCTGTTATAGAATGAATATTAAAAAACTTTTAAACAGCTACATTTCAGAAGGAAGGTGTGAAACCCATCGTGCTTTTCTTTACCTTCTGCCATGCAGATATACTGCTTCAATGCTGGATGCTCATATAAAACATGAAGTCACTCTGTGAGTCAAAAGCTCAGGCTTCACATATTGTTTTGTGCACTTGGATCTACATGCCATAGAGATAGGACATCCTTATATGGTCATCTCAGTCACAGCACCTGCAGTCTTTTGTTTGTGAGGGGCAGCCAGTCAGAAGAAAGGAAGGGAGAGGAGCTAAAACTTGTTTCCAACAGTGGATCAAATGAGGAGCTGCACTGCAGCTCAGTGTAAATAAGGATTATTTTAAACTCAGAACATGCAGAGCTCCTACAGGAGTCCAAATTCTGACTTATTACTTCATTTCTAGAGTCTAGTAATATAATACATATTTTAAAAAACATACATTGCAAAAATAAAGTGAAGAATATGAGGACTCGTTTGATTTTAAAGCATTTGGAAGGCGTGATATAAGTGATATAATTTGAATGTTATTAAAATGATTCAATGGAGGAAAAAAAAACACCTTAAAACCGGAGTAAAGACATTTTTAGGATTTTATTTATATTTTGTATGTTTCTCAGATTTATTCCACAAAGCTGGTTCTCAGCGGCGAAAACGATTCAACAGTATACACAAGCATTGAGGGCGACTTCAAGACACAAAGTTCAGAGATGTGTGTTGCTTCAGGGGAAAAAGGCAGAGCTGTCGTCATATCAAGTGTTCAGCAAACAGATGGCTCGTCGACGGCGGCGGCTCCTTCTGTGACGGCTTTGACGCACTTCGCCATTGTTTGGGAAGCCCTGCTGATGGAGTCTGAAGACAGAACGAAGCAGCACAGATTATGATACATATTTGCTTGCACATTATTTTGAGAGAAAAAAATAGCTATTATATATATAAAAAAATAAGTAAACAAACATACCTGTCATGTAGAAGTCCTTTACTGTAAGCTGAGGCGGCACCAGAGGAGCTGCTAAGAGCTCCTGGTTCACAGTCTGAGAGGAACAGAGTGAGGAGATAAACAGCTGAATCAAGTTGTCAGGTAAATCAGAGGCAGACCAACTAACTGTGTTTCTGTACCATAGCGAGCTCATTGGCTTGTTTAAAGTAGTTCGCCTCCTCTACATCGTCGTAACGGACCAGGTTAGGAGAGACTTCGGCTAGCCTGGATCGGATCTCATCTAAGGAGTCGTAGGGCAGCGTTACACCCGTCAGCTGAAAACGCACAGAGACGTTAAGATGACTGGTTTCGTGTTAATAGTGAACATCAGTACGGAATACTCAAAACACTTCCTGCTTACTTCAGACAAAGCTCTGATGATCTTCCAGTCCTCTCTGGCGACTCCAGGAGCAGTGACGGCTATCTTGGTGTGCTGGCTCCTGCCTTCAGTGTTGACATAAGTGCCGTTTTTCTCCGTGTATGCAGCACTGGGTAGGATGATGTCTGCCATCGGTGCTCCTACGTCACCGTGATGACCTGAAGGGGTTGCAAATTGATGTTCATTCATGTCCCCAGATTAGCAGCATTTGGTTTGTCAAATCTGTGTGTGTGTGTGTGTGTGTGTGTGTGTGTGTGTGTGTGTGTGTGTGTGTGTGTGTGTGTGTGTATACCCTGGTAGATGATGAGGCTGTCTTTGGGCAGGTCAGCTCTGCTGATGCAGCCCGCATCAGCTCCCAGCAGGAAAAGCACTTTAGGTGGATTCTTCCTGATGGCGTCCACTCCGGCCTTGTAGCCTAGATCGAGGGCAGCCACTTGACTCGCCACCCTGCTCTCACACACACACACACAGACACACACACACACACAGTATGAGCACCTACTGTATCTCATTGCATTAGGGTTACTTGAAATCAGCTGCTTAGCTGTACCTGTGCAGGACGTTAAGGACTTTCCAGCTGTCCTCCACTCCGCTGCTGGCTCGAGCGTTCTGAGCAATGGTGGAGACGGCGCTCAAAATTGCAACTCCATCTTCTCTTTGCAGAGCGCCGCTGCCCACAACCACAACTGGACGCTTGGCAGCTGAAAGGACCTGCCAGGAGAGAACGGAAAAAAGATATTCAGTCTGGAAATGACTGCCCCTGCCTGAGCCCGGTTCTGCTGGAGGTTTCTTCCTGTTAAAAGGGAGTTTTTCCTTCCCACTGTCTTCAAGCGCTCACTCATAGCGGGCAATCTGATTGTTGGAGTTCATTCTCTATATATTCAAGCGTTTAAGGCCATTTACCATTTTGAATCTCACTGGACGACGTGAGTGCCCATTACCTTGCAGAAAGCATGTGTGCCATTGGCCAGCTGCTTCAAGACTGAAGTGTCTTCTCCTAGGTGATCGTACGTGTAACTCAGGTCAACCTTGTGGCCCACCGTAGCAATCTGCAGCTCATTATGGAGCCAGCTGACGGAGTGAGACGATAACAATTACAAAACTTAAAAAAAAAAAAAACAACTTAAAACTTAGACTTAAATAACAAACCGTTAACTGTGATATGTGTTTACCTCTTGCGGATTCTGGCATTGAACAGTGGGGCTTCATAGCGAGGGTTCGTTCCCACGAGCAGCAGCAGGTCACAGTCCTCAATGCCAGCAATGCGAGAGTTTAGCAGGTAGTTGGAACGCAGGTCAGTTCTGCAGAAAGCAAAAAAAGAAGTAAAAAATAACACTGTCAGCTAATAAAGCCATGTATTTTAGCACCTAAGGGATGATGAGAGGTTCTTCCTTACCCTGCACCTGCCATGGGGAACAGCTCCTCAGTGCACAGGTTTTCTGAGTTGAGTCTGTTGAGGAGATCTTTGAGGGCGACCAGAGCTTCAGCGTCCGCCATCCCTCCCACTATGGCTGCCACCTCACTCCCCTGCACGCTCTGCAGCTGCACAAACACAAACATTTATGCATGACGACAGCCCCAAACTTCCTGACTACAAACAACAACAAACCTTAAAGTTTCCCAGAATTTATTTATGATTAATTTAATTACCAAGCAAGAGCCAACAAAGAAGCAAAAGCACTTACTGCTCCAGCAACACGAGTGAGAGCATCCTCCCAGGTGGTCGGGGTCAGCTGACCTGATTCATCCTTCACCATTGGTTGGGTCAGCCTCTGCCTCTTCAACCCATCATATGCAAACCTGCAGATACAGTTTAGTTCAGATACAGTGGAATAGATATATATATTTAAAACAAAAACACACCCAACTGTTTTAAAGATGATTATAAAGTGTGAGACTTTATGTCCAGTTCTGTATTACCTGGTCTTATCAGAAATCCATTCCTCATTGATGTCATCGTGGAGCCTGGGCAGTATCCTCATCACCTCGCCTCCACGTGTGCTCACAACAATATTGCTACCGACAGCGTCCAACACATCGATTGACTCGGTTTTCCTGCAAAGACGGCGGAACAACATGACGTAAAACTGCTCCGGGAAGTTCAAGAGAACTCGTGTTAAATACAATCGAGCATCAGACCCTTTCCTACCTAGTCTCCCACGGTCTTGCAGTGAAGGCGTAGGGCTTGGAGGTGAGCGCCCCCACAGGACAGATATCGATAACGTTGCCCGACAGCTCCGACATGAACATCTTCTCCACGTACGTCCCGATCTGCAAGTCGTTTCCTCTTCCTGTCGTTCCCAGGTCTTCAACGCCGGCAATCTCGCTTGCAAAACTACAAACACACGCAGGCAGGGCAAGCTGTTTGAATATCCACCTCCATGCAAATGTTACAGCTCCATCAAAGCATGAACTGGTTTTAATCACTGTACATCAAATCTTTCAACACTGCTTTTAGTTATTTATTCACCCTTTATTACAGAAGTGCAATATTTTCTTTAATTACTGTGACCTTTCCCTCTTGAAGCACACATTGATGTCTAGCACTGTGCATGTATGTGTGCGTTTTAGATGAATAAGTGTGTTATCGGTCTTTATTATGTCCTCATGTTCGGTTTCTAGGTAGTTTAAAACACAATTATAAAGGAATTGTGGACCTTCCATGAATGTAACGTGTCTTTTGCCACATTACATCGCTGTTAATGCCACATTATTACATTATTCGTGACTGACGTGTACATGACACTCACCGGACGCAGCGCGTGCACTGAATGCAGCGGGTCATGATGGTTTTAATGAGAGGCCCGATGTTTTTGTCCTCCACTGCTCTCTTTCCTTCTGAGAAGCGGCTGCGGTCTGAACCGAACTGCATGGACTGATCCTGAGAAAAGAGGAGAAAAAGACGGGAAAAAAGCTGATCCTTTGATCTAAATGCACTCATGAGAATAACTTAAATTACACTTCTGCAAGGTTACCTGCAGGTCACACTCTCCTCCCTGATCACAAATAGGGCAGTCCAGTGGGTGGTTGGCCAACAGGAACTCCATTACTCCCTCTCTGATGAGACACAAACACATGAATACACGCCTTTAATTTTCCTTAGTTTGACTTGTTGTTTTCAAAGTGTGCCCAAAGTTTGAATAACATTAAGCTAGAACCAGAGACCGCTACAGTTTTTACCTGGCTTTTCGTGTTTTCTCTGAGTTGGTGAGGATGTTCCAGCCTTTCATGACGGGCATGGCGCAGGCTGCTACTGGCTGAGGGCACATGACACAATACGCATACATTACAAATAAATTAATCATTAATCATTAATAGATTAATCATTTACGCTGAGATTGGTCCCAAAGCATCTTAAACTCAGTCTCAGCTAAAATCCTTTTCATCAAGTATAAACAGTAGCCTGACGTTACCTTTGGTGCTTTCTCAATCTCCACCAGACACATGCGGCAGTTTCCTGCCACAGAGAGGCGCTCGTGGTAACAGAACCTGGGGATTTGAACCCCGACCTTCTCACAGGCCTAGCCAGGAAAAGAAACAAGGCAATTTGGTTAATATACGTGATGTGAAATTACAATCCAGGCTTTAGCGAATAGATTGCCAGGTATTTTACGTTTTCTTGCTAATTTTGTGGTCTGCCTTCTTTAGAATTAAAATGTGAAAATGACTAACAGATGAGTCAAAGCTTTGCTAAAATATGCACATTCCTATTGCACTAATATTCCTTTATAAAACAGGAAAGTGACTAAATGTCAGCTGATCTGTCCTAAGTGGTTACTGCCCAGTTGACTGGTGCTTGAAGGAATCATAAATCCAGACTGCGTGGTGTTATTTCACAGTGTTTGAAAACTAGGCCAAAACTTAATCCAGAGATTAGCTAGCTACCTAAAACTGACCCATTTGTTCATCACCCCTATCCTCGCTACTCTACACTGGCTACCTGTTAGATACAGAATTAGTGTATTTGAGCCCATTTTTGAATATGAAGCTCAGATTCACTTTGATTCACATTGATGCACGAAATTACTATCATGAAAACACAGATACCACAAAGTACTACACAGCATGAGCTGGCAACACTATGTGACATCTACAACAGCTTGCAGTAAAATTGTGTACTGAAGCTTTCGTACCTGCAGCACAGTAGTTCCAGGCTCCACCTCCACTGGTTTCCCATCCACAAATACCTCCACCATGTTGCTGGCTGCACGCACTGGGGTACGCACTTGAAGTGCATGCACATAGAAAGAAAAGATCCTACTCAATCAACAGGCACATTTTTATGCCTGTTACATGCATACAGTAGGTGCTATATTTAGAAACTTGCATTAACTGCTATGTAATCTCTACTCTAACTCACAGACCATACCTGGGTTGGAAGAAGCCAGGCTGCCCTTGGCAGCTCCAGCTAGAGCCCGGCCAACGGTCGGCAGTCGCAACATGACTCTGTGAGAGAAAACATATGAGCGCAACTCAATGTGCTAATGCTGAAGTCATCATAATTACTGAAAGTGTACACAAGTGTTTGCAAAGAAGAAAGCAAGCATAAATGCCAGATCGTTACTTTTGTTTTTATAACACAATCACTACAGTGCAGAAAAACGACAGTGCACTAAAGGCCTCTGCTGTTGCCACTTTTGTCCCCATCTATATTCTGAAAATGCTTTATTACATGGTTGTTATGTTTGATTCAGTAAACCTAGTTTAGGTGACAAACTCCTACTCCTGAGCCACGGTACCCAGTGCGTCTGGGCTTTGCAGCTGTCAACAATAACAAGTGTTATGGCCGCGATTTCAGTGTTCAGCATTTTAACAAAATAATGCAGAGAAATGAAGAATTTACAAATAATATCGAGACAACAAAACATCAAACAGCACAGCACAACGGCTTTAAATAATACCCTGCTTATGTGGATGTGCTAATGAGCTGCGGGCTAACAGTGACAGCTAACAGTATTACTCAAGGACACAGAGACGCTGCATGTTCGTAGAGGGTAACTGAAGTTATAAGCTCAAATATTTCCTTTTTCGTTTCCTTCCATTTAATTACACATATATGTCGATGCGTTCATGTATGCATCACATTTGTTTGGTTCTTACCTTTCGCTATTTGGCCTTCTTGACCAGAACAGCGGTGATCTTAGTTATACCACCAATTGAAACGGCTATGGCGTTAGCGGAAATAGCAGGATGTCGTGTTTCCGCTTGAATACGAGGTCACACTTTTCACAATAAAAGTCTTAAAATCGTTCAAACACTAATATTCAGCATAAATTGCAGTTTTTATTTACAGTCTGTAGCTTCAATGTAGCAACAAAATGTCCCCGACTTAAAAAATTAAAAAAATTAAAGTAAAGTAAATTAAAACTCTAAAATAAAATTTGAAATCTCAATTATTTAAAACATGACGGTGTTTGAAAAAAAAAAGAAACTGAACTCGGTTTGTAAATTTTATCTTGTGGACATAAAATGTATTAATAATATGGAACAAAGTAATGATATATTGGTCTGTGTTTTGGGAAAAAACAAAATAAAACAAACAAACAAACAAAAAACCCACTGATAACTACACGGCGTTTTAAATTGCCACACTGGAGACTTTCTCACCGTATGAAAGTTCAAACTTCACCTTTGACTACATTTCCCATGAGGAAGGGAACGTTACCGGAACTATCTACGTGTGCATTTTCGCGACAGTTCAGGAAGCATCATATGCAAACAGCTACAGAAAACGAGCAGTAGTTTGGGCTTTCTCATGTGAAGGACTGCAAGAGAAACAGGTAATTTTGTCGTTAAGTGAGGAATTTCAGTCGTTTACCAAAAAACTAAATAGCTACTGAGCAATTTGCGTTATGGTTATTGCTGGTGAGACTTAACGGGCCGTCTCATCTTATTAAAGTAGCTAGCAACGTGCTAACTGTGTCTGCTAGCAAACAAAGCGACAAGGAGATTAAAACATATCAGTGTTTATGCAGGAAGTCACTATTATTATTTAGTGTGTGTCCTATTTAATTGATACGTATGAGATGACTTTACATAATGTGTAGATGTTTATTCCAACTTAGTGAAAATGCACCAGATAGCTGCTTCTGTGCTGTTCTTTTTAAGCAGTTGTTTTTTTTTTTATTGAAGAAAGCCAAGAATGCTTATCAATCACAACTTGCTGTAGGACATATATAATATTACAGGTTAAGAAGATATAGTGTACAAGTTTGCTTTGCAGGACTATGTGCCAAATTTGAAACCAGAATTTACAGCTAAGGTACAGCTTATATATAACTTACACTAGGCTGTAGGGCATCGTGTCTAGGAGTTAAGCTTGATGAACTTCTCTATGGCTGTCCATGGTTTTCCAAAATGGCTTTATTGTGGGTTCCTTATCAATTTTACAATCACGCACCAAATCCTTCATACTAAGCATTTAAGCACATTTATATGGCAAACGTATCACACAGAGCATGTCAGGTGTAATAAAAATGAGTGGAAATGCACGTAAATCATCCATCATTGCTCTGGAAGCTTTGAGAGTAGGCATAAAATGGCATAATACAGTATAGTTATAAATTCATCCTAATTTTGTCTCAGGTTAGAGTCCTTTTCACTTTTCACTCTTCTCATCTGATTTTCAGCACCATGTTGCCAACCACAAACAGCAACGGTGCCCTGGCTTCCAGGGACGCTGCACGCCACACAGCGGGTGCGAAGCGCTACAAGTATCTGCGGCGGCTGCTTCATTTCAGACAAATGGACTTTGAGTTCGCCCTGTGGCAGATGCTTTACCTGTTTACCTCTCCTCAGAGGGTGTATCGCAACTTCCAGTACAGGAAACAGACTAAAGATCAGTGGGCCAGAGATGATCCTGCTTTCCTGGTCCTGCTCAGTATCTGGCTATGTGGTAAGTCAATACTCATTCCCTAAATAATTAAAGAGCACTGTGGTCAAGGTTTGATGAGGATATTTGTGAATTTTACCTCTAACCTAATCTGTTTGACTACATTTAAACAATCACTTGTCCTGCCAGTGAAACCCCGATGTTGGCTGTCTGCTATGATACCTAAACACTCCCTGTGTTGTTGTGCAGTGTCAACAATAGGCTTCGGTCTTGTGTTGGAAATGGGAGTCGTGGAGACGCTGAAGCTGCTGCTCTGGGTCGTCTTTGTTGACTGTATAGGAGTCGGTCTGCTCATATCAACTATAATGTGGTGAGCAGTAGCATTGAATAAATTAATGAGATGTCCTCTTATTTACTCTAATTAAGGCGTATTGTTTGTTCTTTACTGCATGCCAAATCTTATGTGTTCTTCTCCAGGGTGGTCACCAACAGGTACCTGCTGAAACAACCCAGCAGAAACTTTGACGTGGAGTGGGGCTACGCATTTGACGTTCACCTCAATGCTTTCTACCCGCTTTTAGTCATCCTGCACTTCCTGCAACTTTTCTTCATCAACCGTGAGTAGCCTGTAGATCTGTATGAGTTTAATCAGCATGTGTGAAATTAAATCATCTGATTCAAACCAACAAATGTTTGTCAGTACAGTTAAAATAAAATTTAAAGGGCTAAAGAAATGTTTATGATGCTCTTGCTTCACTACATTTCTCTTTTTCATTTCTTAAATTTTGTACCATGGCAGTTGCTAATATTTAGGCTTGATAATTTCTCCATAGATGCATTACAGCACTGATGACTCTTCTTGTGTGTTGTTTTGTGTGTTTTTTAGATCTTGTGATGATAAGTTCAGATTGGTTCTTGGGATATTTTGTCGGAAACACTCTATGGTTGATTGCTATTGGTTATTATCTCTACATAACCTTCTTAGGGTACAACGGTAAGTACCCTGCACATCATAATGCTGCATGCATTTTCTTAATCTGTTTTTGATTTATTGCTGAAAATTCAATTTCATTATATCTTAGTTACATTAGAAATGAAAAAAAAATCTTATTTTTTTTAATTTATGAATTTTCAGGTTCATCATTTGTTGATTTTCTTAGTCTTAATCTGTGAAAATACTGACTGTTGATTTCTCCAACAATGTGTCACTTTGTTATCACTAAAAAGCTGCTGTAAATTGGTGATTAACGCCAAAAGGTGATCAGAAAAGTAGCAGAACATTTTCTACTGCGCATGAAAATGTTTCATAAATTTTTGTAACTTAACAACTATAATTTTGCTATAATTTACAAAGTCCAATCAGCCCTAATTTTCAACATTATTAGTATTTTATGGGCTTAGATGTGCAATAACAAAATGTAATACAGCACTAAACTGTGATCTTGGTTTTGCTACCATCTAGTGGCCATTTGGTGACATTGACACAAGTGCAGCAGACTAAACTTTGAATTTACACACATCTACAGGTGTTTTCGCTAAAGTAAAGTGAGAAGGCTTTAACTTATTAGAGATTCATTTTCTTTGTGGCTATAAGGCAGCATGACCACCATGGAGCACGTATACCTTGAGAGAAATGTAGTTCTTGCTGTCAGTGGTTCATGTAAAGAGTCTTCTCTTTCAATCCTCACAGCTCTACCCTTCCTGAAGAACACCGTGGTGCTGCTCTACCCCTTTGCTTTGCTCGGCCTTCTCTACATCCTCTCCATATCTCTGGGCTGGAACTTCACTCGGGGTCTCTGCTCGTTTTACAAGTACAGAGTCATGCAGGACCGGCTTGCCTCTGAGATTGGACACTAGCTGGCTCCAGGCTGACGCAAAATCTGTTTTCAGCTCATCTCTACGTGACAATGACTCCACGTCCAGCTGCTGTCAGACAGGATTTTGCTGAGAGGGACCTCTGGTGGACTCTTGGTAAACTGGTTGATTGATGCCGAGCTGGGTGACACTGCTCAGCTCTCTCTTGATTTTCTGTTTGGCTGTGATGTTGAGCTGCGGCTACAAAGTCCGTAAACGGTGATGTGTTCAGACTGGTGACAGAAACGATGGGGGGGTGGGGATGAGACGCAGCTTTTACTGTTGTTTTTTTTGAATGATTTGTAAATATGACTCTGGCAGGTTGTAATATAAACACAGAGGTTTGTTTTTGATGAGTTTGCTTTGTTTCTTTGAGTTTTCTTAAAAAAATAATCAGATTCTGCTTATTGAAGAAGGAAAAAAAGTTAAGTTAGAAACATGGGATGCAAACTTATTTTCTTTCTTTTCTTTTCTAAAAGTGTACATTCCAAAGCACTTTCAATAAAAGGTTTTAACTTAAGGTGCCTCAGTTTTATGTGCTGGCACAGGTTCAGCACAGTTTAGTTTAAAGCTCCCAGCAGCAGCAGCGTTTTTGTTCTCTGGATTGCTTTTGTAGTAACACGCTTCAGTCTCATGGTGTCGCTGTTGCAGTTGCAATCACAACTGAGAAACTCGCTGAAGCATCGCTGATGCTTTTGCTTTCTGTGTAAATGAAGAGTGACTATTACAAAGGCTGGAAGATCTTAGCAGATGTGTTCAGTGTGTCCCATCAGTTCATACTGATGATACAAAGCAAAAAAGGGTAAAATAGTCATCGTGCTATCCTGTGATGTTCTAAATAAAATGGAAAATTAATGTAGTCTTAACTTTATGAAAGTTATGTTACCAGTAGGGATAAATAAATAGCCCTAAAGGTAGAAAATTTATCTTAAAGTCCATAAAAATGTAATTTTATTTAAGAAAACATAATATCCAGCCTGCACGCATTAAAGAACTCATTCAAGTAATTTCAATAATTATGGGATGTTTGCCTTTCTGTGTGTGCATGTCAGTGGCCTCATTCAAAATGTCATGAGTGAGAAACTGATTTTCCCAAATTCCGCACCAATAAACTGAACTCAGTTCTGCTTAATATTAATTTTATTTTTTCATAAATGGCTGTTGGTAAGAGCAGATGTTAAAATTAGGCAATGGAAAGGTAAAATAGGCATGTTAAAATGTTATCACTATTTAATCAACATTCCCAGAGCAAAAAGTACATATTTTTGCAAAAAAAGTTTAACTTTATACAAAGTGCAGCTGCTGTTTTGCTTGTAGTTGAATTACTTCATCTGCAGTTTTTTCCCCTTGTAACAGTAACAGAAATGCACACATGAAGGTAGCTCCAAGGAACATCTTCTCAGCATCTCTTAAGTTTTCAGAAAAGATTAAAAGTCCATCAGTGATACTGGTGTGCTCTGACAGTAACAAAAGTGAATAAATCACTTACTGTCATCCATTTCACTGAGTGCATTGATGCCAGCTCCTCTGTAATCTCAAACTCTTTTGTTATCCCACGCTCTCATCGCTCACTGAATGACACGCAGTCTGACGACGCCACATTTTTGGATTGCCTTGGATCGCTTGGAACCCTGGCTCAATAGGTGCTAAGAAAGGACTTGGTACCAGGTGCTGCCACCTATTAGAAAACCCTTAAATATGTGTTGAGTTTACTCGAGTAGATACTAATGGAGAAGGGCTGTGTGAAGACGTATTAAATGTAGGATTTAGTGTGTGAATGTAATCAGCACCGTCACTTTAACCTCCTAAGACCCGAACTCTTCCACGGCATGCATTTTTAATTTCCCTTTGATATTTGGGCTGATTGGGTCCTGATGAATGTAAAAACAAAGAATTACCAGATTTGTTTTTTTTTACCTAATTTTTGTCTCTAAGAAAAATGAGAGCCACATGAGGATATTCGTTTAAAACTTTGATAGAACAGTAGCAGTATAATGTCCTCGTAAGTGGATATCAGGCCCTTGTAGAGCAAAATTGAGTATTTTGGTCTAAATAACCCAAAATGTGATGTCCACATATGTGGACGCCAGGTCCTAGGAGGTTAAATATTTAAATATATTTGATGTTTCCCACTCAGGATTTAAGCTAATGACCATGAACACCAAAGCCTGCTCTGTACCAGTCCAATTGTGCATCACTGTGATCTTCACCACAGTTCTGCAAACGAACTAGTTTTGTGTGCACTCGACTGTATCTAACTGCCTGGTACAATATTTCCATGCAGTCTTTCAATAACACAAAATTTTGCATGACGTTTCACAAAAAACACAATTTAATCACATTATGTGTATGAGTTAATTTTCCAGCTGATAAAATGTTTCTCTCAAATGTACAGTTCTAACCTTTGAAAATTACTTACCATCTTCCTCTGCTGTCTTTCTCACACCTTTCTCCATCTCTCAGTGTGCATATTTTTTTCTCTCAATGGGAAATAAAGTAGCTGTACTTTTATCTAGCAGATAAATTTAATGAGAAAGAGCATTCAGCCGTCAAGTCAAGTGGCGTTTTATTGTCATTTCAATCATGTACAGTGGTACAGTACAGAGTAAAATGAAAATAGGTTCCTCCAAGACCCTGGTGACAGACAATCGGCACAGGACTACGTAAAGTGCAATGTGCAAAAATTGCAAAAAAACAAGACAAGATAGTGCAACATTAGACATATCAGGATGATACAGACACAAGACAGTGCAATGGAAATGTGCAAAATACTGACTGCTGGATTTCCCAGAGGACCCCACACGAGGGATTAATAAAGTTTTATCTAATCTGTTGTGCCAAAAGTATCTTGGTGTGAGGGGTCTTTGCAGATGGAACGGGTGCTATAAGTGTCCGTGATGGAGGGGAGAGAGGCTCCAATGATCTTCTCAGCTGCTCTCACTATCCGTTGCTGGGTATTGCAATCCAATACGGTGCAGCTACCATACCAGGCAGATATGCAATTACTTGGGACGCTCTTGATAGTCCCACCGCAGAACGTGGGGAGAATGGATGGAGGGAGATGGGCTTTTCTCAGCTTCCGCAGGAAGTAGAGATGCTGTTTGACCTTCTTAGTTGAGGGATCAGGCCCCTCCTCTGTGGAACCAGCTTCCAGTTTGGATTCAGGAGACTGCCCCTCCCTGAGTCTGCTCTGCTGGAGGTTTCTCCCTGTTAAAAGGGAGTTTTTCCTTCCTACTGTCACCTTCCCTAAATATAATTGTTGGGGTTTTCTCTGTTTTCTTTGTATTGTTGTAGGGTATTTACCTTGAAATGTAAAATGTCTTGAGGCAACTTTTGTTGTGATTTGGTGCTAATATATATATACAGTGGGGCAAAAAAGTATTTAGTCAGCCATCGATTGTGCAAGTTCCCCCACTTAAAATGATGACAGAGGTCAGTAATTTGCACCAGAGGTACACTTCAACTGTGAGAGACAGAATGTGAAAAAAAAATCCATGAATTCACATGGTAGGATTTGTAAAGAATTTATTCGTAAATCAGGGTGGAAAATAAGTATTTGGTCACCTCAAACAAGGAAAATCTCTGGCTCTCACAGACCTGTAACGTCTTCTGTAAGAAGCTTTTCTGTCCCCCACTCGTTACCTGTATGAATGGCACCTGTTTGAACTCATCATCTGTATAAAAGACACCTGTCCACAGCCTCAAACAGTCAGACTCCAAACTCCGCCATGGCCAAGACCAAAGAGCTTTCGAAGTACACCAGGAAAAGTATTGTAGACCTGCACCAGACTGGGAAGAGTGAATCTACAATAGGCAAGCAGCTTGGTGTGAAAAAATCAACTGTGGGAGCAATCATCAGAAAATGGAAGACATACAAGACCACTGATAATCTCCCACGATCTGGGGCTCCACGCAAGATCTCATCCCGTGGGGTCAAAATGATCATGAGAACGGTGAGCAAAGATCCCAGAACCACACGGGGGGACCTGGTGAATGACCTGCAGAGAGCTGGGACCAAAGTAACAAAGGTCACCATCAGTAACACACTACAACGGCAGGGAATCAAATCCCGCAGTGCCAGACGTGTTCCGCTGCTGAAGCCAGTGCATGTCCAGGCCCGTCTGAAGTTTGCCAGAGAGCACATGGATGATACAGCAGAGGATTGGGAGAATGTCATGTGGTCAGATGAAACCAAAGTAGAACTTTTTGGTATAAACTCAACTCGTCGTGTTTGGAGGACGAAGAATACTGAGTCTCATCCCAAGAACACCATACCTACTGTGAAGCATGGGGGTGGAAACATCATGCTATGGGGCTGTTTTTTCTGCCAAGGGGACAGGACGACTGATCCGTGTTAAGGACAGAATGAATGGGGCCATGTATCGTGAGATTTTGAGCCAAAACCTCCTTCCATCAGTGAGAACTTTGAAGATGAAACGAGGCTGGGTCTTCCAACATGCCTAGCCAGTCTCCAGACCTCAACCCCATAGAAAATCTGTGGCGGGAGTTGAAAGTCCGTGTTGCTCGGCGACAGCCCCAAAACATCACTGCTCTCGAGAAGATCTGCATGGAGGAATGGGCCAAAATACCAGCTACTGTGTGTGCAAACCTGGTAAAGACCTATAGTAAACGTTTGACCTCTGTTATTGCCAACAAAGGTTATGTTACAAAGTATTGAGTTGTATTTTTGTTATTGACCAAATACTTATTTTCCACCCTGATTTACCAATAAATTCTTTACAAATCCTACCATGTGGATTCATGGATTTTTTTTTTCACATTCTGTCTCTCACAGTTGAAGTGTACCTCTGGTGCAGATTAATGACCTCTGTCATCATTTTAAGTGGGGGAACTTGCACAATCGGTGGCTGACTAAATACTTTTTTGAGATATTCCATTTATGTATTGCAACTGCTGCTTTATCTAGCCTGGACTATGACTAGATTATGGGAATGACAACTAAAAGAGGGTCAAAGGGGGTCAGTTAACCTCACAGGATGAGCAGAGATTGCATGCTACAAAACTAAATGCAACAGCTTGAGTTCAGCTTTGACTTATGCTATCTAATATAACCAAAAAAAATAATGTTTTAATGTTTAAAAAGTAAAGGTTGAGCATGTAAGCAGACTGTGGGATGACATTATATTGTCATTAGGAACTTAGCAAGTATCTCCAGTAATATGTGTGCACATCAGAACTAATGGGAACAAGTTCTTATCATCAATTGATAGCATCTGAACACTGTACACTTTATCCCCTGAATTATGCTACACATAAAAATAGATAAGTGATAAAATCCAAAGTTTATCACAATTTATTCAACAACGGCTTTTAACTTTATGTGAAGTGCTGTTTCTATTTTGCTTGTAGTTAATTACTTTGAAAGCAACAATGTAGCATTTTCATATTTTACAATTCTTGTAGCATTCGTTGTCATGGTCATCATCCTGATATCCTGTTGCAATTATGACGTAAGTGTTAGGATGAATGGGTTAGGGGTTAGGGTTTGTTTTTAAGGATTTAGCAATTGCACAATGTGATCATGGCAACTTGGCCTCACAAAACTCCCTGACTGAAATGAGCCATCAATCCCTTTTTCATTTATTGTAATTGTTTATTTGTATATATATACAAAATCTGTACTTTTTAAAGAGTCTTCATATGTTTTTTTTATCATCAAATTTATATTTCAAATGTAAATAAATATACATGATAGTATCGATCCCAAGTCGGCATCGGTATCGGATCGATACTAGCCTGGTGAGATCGATTCTTTACTTTGAGTTCTGCTTGTATGCTATGCTGTGCTTTCGGCAAAAACGAAACAACCAGGTCGCTGGACTCACCGCTCCTGTGTCAGCGGAGAGCACTTTGCTCCCTCTCCCCCACTTTTATGTTTCGGTGTAGCACTGACACGTCACGTGACTTAGACACTTTGGGGGTTGTTAAGTTGTTTACATATTAATTATATATATATTTTTTGTTTTTGTTGTTGAGAATTTTAATTGTGATTTTTTTTTGTATTATAGTTTATCAACAGTATTTGTTTTAATTTGTTTACTGGTTTGCGTGCACTTAAGATTAAAAAAAAAAAAAAAGATCGCCACCACGGCAGACCCGATGGCATTTTCATAATTAATTCTTACAATAATCACACGGTTGCTGTAACAGTACATTCAACGGCTGCAGCTCTCCCGCTGGCAGCCGTACACATCACCACCACCAAACCTGCAGCGGCATCGCAGAACACGCCCTGCCACATACCCCCATCGCCCGCTTCACCTCACCCCGCGAGCAGCAGAGGGAATCGACTCGGACCATCGGCGCCCCATGCCCCAGCCCAGCGATGGGGAAGTGTCAACTCTGGTTGCCCGCGCCTCCAGCGGAAGCCCCTAGCCTGATGGCCACCCATATCGCAAGCAGCGGCGGCGCAGCAGGCGTGGAAGTGAGCTGGCGACCATGCAGCCTGCCGAAGTGGACAGCATGCCGCCTTCAGGTGTGGCAGGACCCCCACGCACCTCGACCTCCGTCTCCAGCTTGGCAGGTCCTGCTGGCGCGCCAGCCTCCGGCTCACCCCGAGCCGCGCGCTGTCCACCCTTACAGTGATCACACGGTTGCTGTAACAGTAGCCTACATTCAACGGCTGCAGCCCTCCTGCTGCCAGCTGTACACATCAACTACAAAAACAACAACAGCACAAGCAGCGCACAGGTTTTAAGCTGGCGAGGCATCATTGTAGATGCAGTGAAGGTGAGTCCATCTCACCTGCAGCGGCATCGCAGACCACGGCCGCCACAATAATAAAACATTTTTTATTTAATTATAAATATATTGTTTCTCCTAATTATGCCCCGGGTTTTAACTAATTATTAATACCAAAGGAAACATCACAAAAAACACTTAAGGTCATGAAAATTAATTGCGATTTAGCAATTCAGTGAGGCATCCACCTTATTTATTGAAAAGTATCGTATCGGTATTGGTATCGGCGATACTGGCCCGAATTTACTTGGTATCGGATCAATACCAAAATATGCAGCATCGCACACCACTACAGGCTACTGAACTGCTGAAATGTTGGACAATGGACAACACTGAGGGGACTAACTTCACTAACTTTCACATTGGTACTTAATGTGGTACTTAAAAGTACCACCACAACACATGAGGTGCAGATTACAATACAAATATCGTGGTTTCATTCAACTTTTAGGTTCATTGTTAAAGAGCATGTACAAAAACATTATGACATCTTTCATTAGCATGATACACCACCTTCCCCCAGAGACAGAGTTGTGCTAAAACAGGTGCACGTGTCTTAATGAAAGAGGCTCACCCCGACATAAAGTCAGACTTTATGTTCATTTGATCACCACAGAACTTGTGTGGTTACATCATTAGCAAAAACCTCGATTTAATTCTTTCACCTCTGCAGTGGAGTTTAGTCTGCGGACACTCAACAAAAAGGTGCTATTGTAATAGGGGGCCATTTCTTACTCCTGTGAGAAGCAAGAGTTAACTTGAGGATCAGGTTGTACATGTCTGTTGGTGGTTGGCATCCCAATGACACTTCTTCCAGGGCTGAAGTGGGACTGTTAAAAAGTGTGTTAACGCATTAGTATTACAGGCTGTGCCAAACTGCATTCTTGACACTTGATTCGGGAAGGTGTGAAAGGTAATCCTGCAGCATATTTTGCCACTCACACTTGACAATACACCTGTGTTTGCTAACATCTTGCTGCCACGGTACAGTGTAAATATAAGCAAATGAATGAATGAATTAAAAAAGGAAAATACATTGATAATTTTCTGCTGGGACATTATGTGTTTTTTAAGAAGTCAGCTAATTGGATTATATTTCAGAAAAGCTTTTTAAGTATTTTTTAATTTTATTTTTAAATTTAATGTTATTTTTTCGCCATTATAAAGCAAGCGACTGCTCCACCAGAACCTGAGTTTTTACATGTTTGCATGAGGAGATTTTGGCTGGACATAAAAAAACAGTTTTGAGGAACACTTTCCCTTTTTATTGTTTGCTTACACGTATATGATTTATTTAAAGATGAAATAACTTGGTGTCATTGTAAAGTGTGGGATCAGATTTATTAATTTAAAAGATGGCTGAGTGCTGTTTAAGTGAACAGTCTGCTCACTGGAGTTCAATCATTAAACCTTCTAATAACTAAAAACAGAAAGCTTTATGTAGCTTTAATTTACACATTTCATGCCACAGAGTAAAATCCATGCATAAAAGTGAACTTCACACATAATTTGAGCTTTAAGAAAGTGACATCTGGTTCTTTGACAGTCACTCAGTCAAACAGATACGAAGATTATTTGATAAGACATCCTGAGAAACTGAAACTTCAACACAGATATACCAACAGATGAACTGTTGATGTAAAAGTTTGTACTTGTTTGTAAAGTGACATTGCCATTTTGCTTTTAGTTTAATTATTTTATCTGCAGGTTTTTTCTTGTTAATTGACAGAAATCCAGTCTGCTGTCCACTTATATTTCTGTCAGAGGAGGACAGCTGTCCTTTTCAGATCCCTCAGTCAGATGTGTGTAAATACTTTTAAAAGGTAAACACACGGAAAGCTCCCCGACCAGATAACATCCCAGGTCGTGCTCTCAAAGCATGTACACATGAAGTGGTAGCTGTCTTCACAGACATCTTCAACCTCTCCCTGTTTTTGTCTGTAGTCTTCTCATACTTTAAGAGGACGGCCATCATCCCTGTCCCAAAGAAACCTAATGTGAGTTAACTGAATGACTGTCACCCAGTAGCACTCATCTCTATCGTTATTCACATCTTCACTGCCTGCTACACTTGATCCTTTTCAGTTTTCATACAGGCAAAATAGATTCACAATGAACTTTTTAACTATCAAATAAGGGACACTCTGGCATGCCAGAAGCACAATGCGCAACCAGCTGGGTACAATGTAAATATACAGTGTAAATATACAGAGATTTAAGGTTGACTAAGGGAACCAATTTTTGCTCATCATACAAGACCTCCTGGCTAAAATGGGATAGTTGGCAACCCTAGCTCTCCCACCGGGACCATAACAACACATGTGTGGATGCTGTTTATTGACTACAGCTCAACTTTCAACATTATAATTCCATCCAGACTCATCACGAAGTTTGGGAATCTGCACATCAGCATCTCCTTATGCAGCTGAATTTTGACTTGTTCCTGAGCCATAGCAGTTACATTTTTTTCTTCTTATCTTGGTAGAACGTGCGCTTTGAGCGTCTGAGGTCTCGGTTCTTGGCAGTCACTCGCTTACACAGATAAAAAGATCATCTGATTAGAGATCCAGAGAAACCCCAACTTCAACATACCGACTAACAAGTTGTTGTTGCCAATGTTTATCCATGGCCACTATCCTCAAATCTTTGGTACATTCTTCTTTGTTTACAGTGATCTTATGCAGGAGCAGCAATATTCAAACTTCCTGCTGTCAGATTTTCCCCAGGTGCATTTAACAATAACTGAGTTTAAAAACAGAAAGGACGAAGATGTTGATGGTTTTAACAGGACTGTGGCACTTTGGTACTTGGAAAAACAACTACACTTCATTTAGATAGAAAAAAACTTGGTTATATTATAAAGATGAGAACACAAAACATGGGGTGCAGACTGCATTACATATATCATTGTTTCATTCAACTTTTAAGTTCATTTTTGAAGAGCGTATATAAATATATTAGGGCATCTTTCATTAGCATGATACGCCACTCTATCGAGAGTATTCTGTCTGCCTGTCTGGTAACCCTGTATGGCAATTGTAATGCTCTGGTCTGCAAAGCTTTAAGGAGGGGGGTCAGAGAAGCACAACAATCACCATGTCTGAACTGCCAGCAATCCAAGACGTCTACAGACAGCGCTTTAGAAGGAAGGCCCAGAGGATCCTCTCTGATCCTGGCCAGACATCCTTCACGCTCCAGCTGTCACACAGAAGGTACAGGAGCATTCGGACCTGCACCGGCAGATTCTGGGAAAGTTTCACAAGCCATCAGGCTGCTGAACTGCTGAAATATTGGACACTGAACTCATTCCTACGTAAAGACAGACTTCATTTGATCACCACAGAATTTGTTTGTGTTCACCTCATTTGCCAAAACCTTAATGTAACTTTTTCACCTCTGCAGTGGAGTTTAGTCTGAGGACACTCAACAAAAAGCTACTGCTATTGCTACAATATGCTATTGTAATAGGGTTCTATTTCTTACTCTTATGAGAAGCAAGAGTGAACTTGAGGATCAGGTTGTACGTGTCTGTCAATGGTTGGCATCTCAACGACAGTTCCTACAAACTGTTGTTCAACACAAACCGCTGCAGGGCTGAAGCATGTTTGTGAAAATGTTAACTCATTATTATTACAGGCTGTTCCAAACTGCATTCTTGACACTTGATTCAGCAGGTGTGAAAGGTAATCCTGCAGTATATTTTGCCACTCACAGTTGACAATACACCTGTGTTTGCTAACATCTTGCTTGACATGTTTGCATGAGGAGATTTTGGTGGAAAGTAACCAAACATAAAGACTAGTTCATACGATTTTGAGGAAGACTTAAGAAAAGCTTTCTTTTTGCTTACACGTATATGATTTAATTCAAAAATGAAATAACTCTGTGTTATTGTAAAGTGTGGGACCACATTTAGTAATTTAAAAGGTGGCTGAGTGCTGTTTAAGTGAACTGTCTGATCACTGGAGTTCAATCATTAAACCTTTTAATAACTAAAAACAGAAAGATTTATGTAGCTTTAACTCACACATTTCATGCCACAGAGTAAAATCCATGCATAAAAATGAACTATTCTTTTTTTTTTTTTTTGCCTGTCCCATTTGGTTCTTTAGCCGTCAGAATTGTTGCCTGAAGACCAACAAGGATACCAATGGATTTACTTTGCCAAATGGATCATCACGGCCTTGCTGTATTGGTCCCTTTGATCGACTTTGTTGTTATTATTTATTTTATTTTATTTTCAGTTGTTACAGACGGGACAGACATGACTGAGGGATAGGAAAGGGAGAAATAAAGATGAAGCAAAAGAAAAACAGAAGGGGAGAGGGGCAGTGAGAATGGGCACTTAAAAAGAGAAAGAAGAGGAAAAAAAATCTCCTGGATCACCTGTTGAGAGAGAAAGAAGAGAAAACAAGCAAAAAAAACAGAGCAACATACTAAACACAACACCATCACGTTAATGTAGCTAAGTGTAAACAGCAGTAAATACTAAATATTGAATGTTGTTGTGTAGCAAGCAGGACCGACAGCGCACAATGTGCTTGGAAGTAGCAGCCAATAGAGGTGTAGTTTATGTCTATGAACAGTGAACACCCGTGTGCACACCTGTGTGGATCAGCCTTTTGTATTCAAAAGGTTTCCCCATATAATGGTCTGCAAGCGGATGTAGAGAGCCATAGCCCTGTCCCCCAGGGCATGAAGCAGGCATGGAGGAGATCCAGGCTCCAGACATCCAGAGGCCCCAGAGTGCGAGAGCCCAAGGAGGACCACCGGAGGGGCATCCGTGCCACCCTCCTGGGAAGAGCTGAGGAGAGCCCCAGATGAGGGCTCACCCAGTAGCCACGGAGCAGAAGCCAGAGGGGGCTGCACTGGCGTGCCCGCCAGCTCTGCCGGCAGCCACCTGTGCCAGAGTGAACCGAGCTGCAGGCCCAGAGGCCGGAGGCCCGAGGGCCCCCTTTGTCCCGGAAGAGGCCTGACCGAGCAACAGGGGCCAGGCCCCGCCAAGTAGTTACCGGGAGTGAGCTGGTACATACCTGAGCGCCCAGCCCCGGACACCAAGAACCACCAACGCACCGACCCCTGAGGGCATTAGTCACCGGCAGGGAGTGTGGTGAGGGGAGATAGGCCTCCACACTTTGGAGGGCCTGGGAGTTCCCAGAGAGGTGGAGTGTAAGACCCGACCTGACATATAGACACAGACAAACAGGCACACAGACACAAACATGCATTCCCACTCTCATGCACACATATACAAATACTCAGCACTCACCCAACGTAGGGATAGACATACATGGACACTGTACACACAATCACACTCCCCAAACAAACTCTATACCCCGGGTCCAGGTACCCTCGCCCCTAGAGGGGGAAATGGTACCTAGGTCCAGGAGATGTTACCCTTTCCCCCGGGGTGGAGGCAAGCAGACCTCCACAGGTTCCGCAGCAGCAGAGAGGCCCCGCATCCCAGATCCCAATCGAATGGCCAACACCTCCTCCCAGTCCCCCCGCCCCGATGGCCAGCAGAGAACAGGGGTGTGTGAATGAACTTCTCAAATAATTATAGCTTTGAGCAAGTGAGATCTGGTTCCTTGATAGTCACTCACTCAAATAGATAAGAAGATCATCTGATAAGAAAATAAGTGACAGAAATCCAGTCCGTTGTGTACTTATATGAGTGCTTCAAAGTTAGGTTCAGGGTCTGAAGTGGAAATGTGGAGGCCAGCAGACAGGTGATCATCATATCAAGAGTCGATCTGTGTCTGGATTTGTTATACTTCAACAATTACAATGTTTGTTCCAATTCTGTGATTGAATTCTGTACATGGAGTTGGCTCTGATTCTGCAGTCATACTCCGATGATGTTAACTATTTTAGTTACAACATCAAAAACACGGGTAATTTTTAACGCTGACTCACATAGTACCTCCTGATGTATAAGACAATGCAAAAGTACCAATTTCATTTCCTGGTTCATTTCAGTCACTTTATCTTGCATTTGCTTCAAAAGTCTGACATTTTGTCCTGTCAGATTTGCACATGTGGCCTGTTAACGTGTTAAGTTTAATGGGCTAGGGGTTAGGGTTCATTGATGAGGAGTTAAGGTTGGTGGGTTATGATGTTGGGCAATTTGGCCTTGCAAAACCCCTTACGTCACATGAGCTCCTAGTCCTTTTTTCATTTACTGTAAATTTATTTTGCTGTGTTTATTTGTATGTATGCAGACAAATAAAATCTGTACTTATTGCAGTTTTGTCTCTTATTATATTTTGTGTTTACATTGTAAATGTACATAAAGATATAAGTAATGTGGTGGTAGTACCATCTCATATGGAGAGCAATATGTCTCAAAAACGTGACAAATGTGTACAATAGGGGCAGGGATAGCTCAGTAGGTAAAGTGGTTGCCCCATGATCGGAAGGTCGGCGGTTCGAATCCACTTAACGGCTACCCTGAGGTACCCCTGAGCAAGGTACCGTCCCTACACACTGCTCCCCGGGCGCCTGCTTAGTTGGCTGCCCACTGCTTCACTGAGTGAATGGGTCAAATGCAGAGAAAAACAAGTAATTTCCCCATGGGGATCAATAAAGTATCCATTATTATTATAATCCACAAGTATAAACTAAGGTTTACAAATGTGTGTGCAGTCATTTGTGTGTAACTTTTGAGGACTCACTAGCATGCGCTTCAGTCCACACACAAATACAAAGTAATTTGACCACACATAAAACTATTTTGCAAATGCATATACCTAAACCTGAATAAATACTGATCATTTATGCAGATACATTTGGGTCACAGCATTAACTTTATTTACTACTACACAGTTGAGAACTGGTCAACTTCTTCAACACCAATCTGGACAAACTGTTTCTTAATGAATGTTGTACATGGTTTGTGAGACTGCAACACAAAAGTTTTTATTTGTTGTTATGAATCATAACACTCAGGTCTCAGAGTGTACAGCATCACTCTTTTTGACTGCATTAATCAACATTTCCTTGAACTTCTCCAAGTCGACGTTCTTCATGATGAAGACTTTGTGTTCTTTTTTCAGCTTCTCGTCGCGGTCCAGCACCATCATGCCTCGAGTGTAGATCCCCTGCAACTCCACCGTCACTGCAACCTGAAAGAGTAACAAAATAATTCATTAAACAATGATTTCAGCGAAGATGTTTTACATTGTAACCTGACAAAAAAAAGTTGCAGTCACTCGCCTCTTCACTCTTAGGTATGACTGCATCATTGATGGCTGCAGCCATGGCGTAGGCGTCACAGGGATTAAATTCTTGATGTTTCTGTTCACACTTCTGTTCACACAGTATGTCAGAGGTAATTAGACATCTTATAATATTCTGTAAGTTGTCACCAGTGGGGCACCAAGATTTAAGCAAAAGGGCTGCGAGCATATTTACACAATACTGAAGATGGATTAAATTCATTGCTAACTGGAGCTTATTTTCTTGTACAAAGTGAGGACTTAAGACTTAAATGCTTGATGCTTTGTGTCAATTAATACACTCTTACCTGTCTTGAGATGCGTAAAATCTTTTCCACAAAGTCTGATTTTTCAGTATGTACAGATAACCAGGTGTCACAGAAAGACTAAGGGAAAAAAAGACTGTAAGATATTTTCAAATACCACTTTATACACAAACTCAGTGTTAGCAGAGATCCTTTCAAACTTTAAAACTGTTCAGACATTATTCATTGGAACAGAACTGAAGCCCTCGTTCAGCTTGTTTCCCTCCTCACCCATGGCAGGCAGTTCCAGCAGGTGAACTCCCAGGTAGCGATGTAGGTTGGGCATGTGTAGCGGTCCAACACGATGTAAGCAGCCTCTGGGTCACACACAAAGTTAAACTCTCCACATATTGTGATGTTACCCCTGGCTGCACACAGAAACAAGCACAGTCACACACTCATTCTCATATATATCAGATATTTATAAGACTAAAATCACGAATGGATAATGAGAGACAGAGGAAATACTCTGTGAGGAGACCACCTTCAATGGTTCCCCCCATGATGTAGAGCGCCTTAAGCTTTTTAGGCAAGGAAGGGTCCAACTGCACTGCTGCAGCCAGGTTCATGAGGGGGGCAGTGGATATGAGGATCACCTGGAGGCAGGAGACAGAGTTGAATTGATGATTTTATTGCCTCCTAACCAACCTTTGAGCTGAAAACAAACCCTCAGTTGTAAAATAATAATTTTCCTTGAAAAGTTTTTTAAAGAATTATCATTTATAAATGTGTTTAGAATGAATTGAGAATTAAACTGGTTTGGTTGGCCCAGTGGTGCAGTTTGTCTATTAAGCACTTGAAACTTGATGAAAATTGACAGATAATTTTTACGACTTCCCAATTTAAACTGCATTGAAGCTTCAAGTTATGCTTTTTTATGTGTGTTTGGCAACTTTGTAATACTTCGCAACGAGTTGGCTTCTTTCACATCAAGTGCATTGTACCCTTTGCAATCCATAACCAACAGATGATATCATTGTGTCTACATCCATTTTTACTGGTCACCATGAAAAAGCAATTAAATCATTAGCTCTGGGTAAAACAAGTTTTTATTAGTCAAGTGATGCAATTTCATCTGTGGGAGTTCAACAATTTTCAGCTAAATGTCAACATACTTTTTTAGGAAGACTTCAAGGCATGTCTGCTGAAATAATCTGTGACTGGGCCTTTAAATAAAACGTTTGATCAGAACCACAAACCATTTATAAAAAGTGGGTAAATGTATTCATGTATTTTGAGATCACCTACTTCTCCACACAGCATTTTTACCCAACCCCTGTGTAAGCTACAACGTTCTTAGTGTACACATATCACAGGAAAATGAGGCTCTCAATTTTCATTCATGTAAGAAGCTTAATGGTGCAGACACTCACCTCTTTATCATTTGCGTTCACAAGGTCAACAATGGCCTGTTTGGCTTTTTTCTGCTGCACCAGATCCAGGCTTGGTGCGTGTGGATCTGGAACGTCCCCAAACCCGTCTGATCCAAAGAAATTATCTGCATGGTTTTCATGGTCCACCAAAGGCTTTGAGCAGCCACGGTACACTGGAATCTGTATGAGTATTATATGCTGGATGTAAGAACATATCTACGAACATATTCGTGTAGAAGGGCTCTCTTACAGCGTGACACAAACTTACGTCCAGCCTGTCGCAGACTTTCAGGACACGAAGGACATTTCTGAGGACATTCTCCACAGACGTGTTGCCATAGCAGCAGGTGATCCCCAAAACTTCCACATCAGGTGTGGAGAGGGCCATCATGATGGCAATAGCATCATCCACCCCAGCATCCACATCAATGATGAGCTTCTTCATCCTGTGTTTAACCACAGGATTCAAACCTGAAGAGTGATTATTTCTAATAATAATCCATTTTTGACCACATGTCTAACTGTAGCCTATCTCAGCTGTCAGATGGAGGGAAAGAGGCAAAAACACAGATAACTACAAATATTTTAAATAAACACAATACAGTGTTTTTCTCTTCACACTCTCAAAACCTTTCTCTCATAGCATAACTACATGTTTTGTAGCTTTCCTAAATATGAAGGTTAGATTGAAAGACTGCTTCAACTGTTTTATGGTAGAGGCAGGAGAATGTTTTAGATACAGCATTAAAATGTGTAGTGTTCAGTACAAATATCATAATTAGATCAGCTTTTAAAATATCTGGGATCTTCATTTTACAATATATATGAAAATAGTCGCTTGCACAAAGATTTAGAAAAATGTTCATGAACAGGTAATTGACCTGCATCTGATTGTGGCAAGGTTAAAGAATTTTAAACAACAGTTTCCATTGTCAAAAAACAAAAAACAAATCAAAACACCACAAAATTATGCTTTTAGGTGCAATAAAAAGAAAGAAAGAAAAAAATAAGTGATTTCTGGGGGTTTTAAGAATTACATTTTAAAGATATGTTAACCTTCACAAATACTGTGAGATTCTGAAATTATTACTGAAATAAAATGTAAAATACTCACCTGGTAAATGGATTCTGGCAGATGTTTAGAGCTTAGTGATTGGAGCTGTGATAGCTGAATGCTATCAACTGAAGAGCAGCCAGCTTTATATAAGGAAGTGTTACATAAGTACATGGCTAACTCCACCTTCAGATATGCTGTAGGTGTTACAAATTTAGCTTGAGATTTAGATTGTCCAAATTTCCACTTGCTTGAATAAAGTGAAAAAAATATTTTTGTCATGTAAATGAACAGCATTTAAAAAAATCACGCACAGAGAGGTGGGTTGGGAAAGTAGATTCTTAAGGTGTAACACTTGTATCCTTTGGTATCGACTAATGGGTGTTATCTTTGTATTAATGTTTAAGAAGACGGTTACAAAAGTGCTACCTGCTAAATTATGTAAAAAGTGGCACACTAAGATAGACATTTTCACTTTTTATTGTCATGCAGCAACAATTTAGATAATTAGAATTAGAATCAAATATTTAGAACATTTACTGGAAGGAACAGAATTTATTTCATTTGACGGACTAGTTACACAATATGGGATCAACAAGAAAAGATTTTTAGAATATCAACAAATTAAATCCATAGTAAAAAAGAAATTTAAACCGGGTCAAGTTGAACTACAAACACCACCAAGTGTGGTTCAATTTCTTACTCTTAAAACCCCCAAATTACTATCCAAAATATACAGAATGTTTTCTAAATCAGATGAATCAATATCACTTCCTATTGCAAAATGGGAAGCGGATTTATCAGTTAACTTAGACCAAAACTTCTGGTCTCAGACTTGCTTAAAAACCTTTCATCTAATCAGAAATCCCAGTCTTCAATTCATTCAATACAAAATATTACACAGAATGCACTATACAGGTCATCGGATGTTCAAGATGGGCTTTACGTCTACCAACAACTGCTCACACTGCCAAACCAATTCACCGGCAATTATATCCACGCTCTTTGGTTCTGTCCACCAGTTCAGAAGTTTTGGCGCGAGATATGTGAAGACTTATCAAAGTGTCTGAAATGTAACATTCCAACTTCCCCCTTAGTGTGTTTGTTGGGCAGCTTAGATAATGTCACTTCAGAAAAGAATATAGCCCATATGGTTTTCACTGCCCTATGCATAGCCAAGAAAACAGTCCTCATGAACTGGAAAAATAAAAATAATCTTAATTCTAACCAATATAGAAATTATCTATTAGATTCTATTAGATTAGATTAGATTAGATTAGATTAGATCTGCCTCAATTTTATCCTAACCACATCAGATCAATTGCTCTGGGGGGGGCGGGGGTCATAGTTTGGTCCCGCCTTCACTGTTGTGATTGGTGTGGGGGTAGGGACAGGCTTAGGGCGTCGGGGGGTTCCCCGGAGGCATCTTCCTTGGGGGGCTCAACCCGGGGTAGCGGTCATGTCCGGTTGGGGGCTCTTTTGGCTCTCAGGTGACTGTTTCCTCGTGGCTGCGTGCAGCGGGGCTAGGGGAGGGTCTGTGCTGACGGACGTGGGTTACTGACCTGGTAGCCTGGCTGCCCCTGGGTGGGTCCAGGATGGGCGTGAGGTTCTGGGGGCGCTCCGTCTCTGGGCTGGGGCCTGGGCCGGGCCTCGGGGGCTTGGGTCCTGGTTGGTGTGTTGCCGGGGTTGTGGGCGGGTGGGTGCATGGGGGCCCAGCCCTGGCGCAGGGTGCCGCCGGTGCGTCGAGCCACCTGGGGGGGCTCTTCAACTGGTGAGGGAGGTTGTCACATCTTGCAGGAGCTTTCCTCTCCTCAGGAACTCTCTGCAGGAGGGGGAGATACAGGAGAGGTGGAGGAAGATCTCAGCCTGGGTGTTTATTGTCTTATGTAGTCTGGAAGATGAGTGGATGGTGGGGTGGGTGCAGTTTTCTCTGTGGTGGGGTTGGGTGGACTGTCCCGGGCTCTGTGGGGCCGGGCGGCGCTGCTGCACTGGGCCCCGGTCTGGATGGGCCTGGGCCCCCTTTCCCTGGCGGGTCGCGGAGTATGGGGGTGCCTACTGGGGTCAGCGGGGGAGCTGGCCCCAAGGAGGGGACACTTGCCCCTCCCTTCCTTCCCTCCCCATCTCCAGCTGCCTCCCTCTTCCCGCTCCACCACAACCACCCACACATGCAGGGCCTTGGAGTAGGGGTATGTCACCAGGGTGCAGAGGAGGCTACCCCCCCCCCCCCCCCCCCCCCCGTCCCCCGTCCCCCGTCCCCTTCTGGCTGCCTCTGCCTCAATTTTATCCCACAACCTAGACATTCACATTACTCACACTCTCATTACACATACATATAGGATCTTGGGGGTGGGCACGATACACGGATTCCAAAAGACCATCAGGGTGTACACCTCACCCCTGGCGTCATTGCCCACCTCTCAATTTTAAATACACGTAGACATTGAGGGCTAGCAGGAGGGACCATGCGCTTACCTGCTGCTCTCTGGCAGGTAGCTCCAAGCCCTCCTGGGTTTTAAATGCACCTTAGAACACACATGCATCAACATTACAATGAGCGGGTGGAGGGAGGTTTGGAGTCTTCTCTCACCCCCCGTTCTCTGCGGCCTGCTGGAGCGGGGGGGCTAGGAGGAGGAGTTGGCCGTCCGACTGCGGTCTGGAGTGTGGGGCCTCCCTGCTGCTGCGGAGTCGGGGCGGTCTGCTTCTCCCCACCACAGGGAAAAGGGTAACACCACCTGGGTCTGGGTGCAGTTCCCCCCCTCCAGGGGCAAGGGTACCTAGACCCGGTTCGTAGAGTACGCTTGGGGAGTGTGATCGTGTGTACAGCGTCTCTTTATGTCTGTCTCCACGTTGGTTGAGTGTGGAGTAAGTGCATATGAGAGCATGAGGGTGGGAATGGATGTTTGTGTCTGTGCGTGCCTGTATGTCTGTGTCTATATGTCAGGTTGGGTATCAGACGCCACCTCTCTGGGGACATCTCAGGCCCTCCAAGGTTTGGAGGCCTATCTCCCCTCACCACCACTTCCCCTGCCAGTGGCGGACTCCCTCAGGTGTCGGTGCGTTGGTGGTTCTTTGTGTCTGGGGATGGACGTCCAGGTACACACCGGCTCACTCCTTGGCGGCCGCTTATCGGGGCCTGGAGCCTGGGGCTCGCTCGGGCCACTTCGGAGGTGGGGTGCCCCCGGCCTCTCGGCCTGGGGCTCGGTCACTCAGGCACAGCTGGCTGCCGGCGGAGCTCACGGGCGCGTCACTGCAACTCCCCCTGGCTTCTGCTCCGCGGCTGCTGAGTGACCCCTCATCTGGGACTCTCCTCAGCTCTTTCTGGGACAGTGGCGCGGCTGCCCCTCTGTTGGTCTTCCTTGGTCTCTTGTGTTCTGGGGGCCTCTGGATGTCTGGAGTTTTGATCTCCTCCATACCTGCTTCATGCCCTGGAGGACGGGGCAGTGGCTCCCCCACACCCTCTAGCAGATCATTACATGAAGGAACCTTTTAAAAAAACAAGCGCGTCCATGCTCACAGGTGTACACACGGGTGCTCACAGCCACAAACTACACCCTTTTTGGCTCCTACCTCAAAGCACACTGTGTTCTGTTGATCTTATGTGCTGCACAATAATGTTTAATATTTAGTATTTACTGTCATATTCCCATATATCATTGTGATGCTGTTTATTCTATTACTCTTGTTCTCTTCTGCTTGTTTTCTTTTTTCTTTCTCAACAGGTGATCCAGGTGATCGATAGATGCATTTTTTTCTCTTTTTTTTCTCTGCCCATTCTGTTGGTTTTTGTTTTTTGCCCTTCTCCCCCGTCCCTCTTCTCAGCTGTTTCATTCCCTCTTTCTTTCTCCCCTTCTTTCCCCCAGTCAAGTCTGTCCCGTATTCAGCAAGTGAAAATAAAATAAACAATAAAAGGTGAATCAAATGGATCGTTACGGCAAGGCTGGGATGGTCAATTTGGTAAAGTAAATCCGTTGGGCATCTTTCTTTGCCTTTAGACAATAATTCTGATGGCAAAAGAGCCAAACGGGACAGGCAAAAAAAAAAAAAAAAGACATTTTCACTTTTTATTGTCATACAGCAACAATTTAGATAATTTCGTCCACTCTCGTAGGTAAAATATGATGCTCTTTTATCTCTGCAGTTATTAAGCATGGGGGGTCTTGGTCTTTTTCTACTTACAGTCTGTGCTAAACTGCATTCTTGACACTTTATTTCAGCAGGTATGAAAAGTAATCCTGCAGCATATATTGCCACCCACACTTTTTAGTATAGCCATGTTTACTAAATATCTAAATATCTTCAGTGGAATTCAATCATTCAGCCTTTTTAATATCTAAAAAGAGCTTTACACACACATGATGGCACCGAGTTACATAATTCCCTTAGGGATTAATAAAGTATCCTGATTCTCAAATATATGCATACGAATGAATTTCTTCATAATATTTTTTTTATTCTTACCTTGGTAGAATCTGAGTTTTGAGCAAGCAAGGTCTGGGTTCCTTTACAGCCACTTGCTTACACAGATGAAAAGATGATCTGAAGAGACACTAAAAGAAACCGAAACTTCAACGTACCAACTGATGAGTTCTTCTTTCCAATGTTTATACTTATCCATTGTCCTTAGAAGCTGCATCACATTCTTGTTGGTTTGCATACATTGGTACACTCGATCCTTTTCAGTTGACCAAATAGATCCAGAGATATTGCCATAGCACTGGCTCTGCATACTGCCCTCTTCCACCTGGACAAGTAAGTAAATAAGTAAGTAAAATTTATTTATATAGCACATTTCACAGATAAAAATCACAAAGTGCTTTACAATAGATCAGACATACAAGTTAAAATTAATTAAAAGCCCGTTTGTATGAAAATGTCTTCAGCTGCTTTTTAAAGGAGTCAGTAGAGTCTAGATAGCGTAAAGACAACGGCAGAGAGTTCCACAGCCTAGGTGCCAGTGTCTGAAAAGCCAGATCCCCACGTGTTTTAAACCTAGTACGTGGGACCATTAGTAGCCTCTGACTTGAAGACCTAAGTGCTCGGGATGAAGCATGAGGTTTCAACAGGTCAGAGATATACTGGGGAGCTTCACCGTGCAGAGCTCTAAAAGTCACAACTAAAATTTTAAAATGAACCCTAAAATTTACAGGCAACCAATGAAGAGAAGCCAAAACTGGAGTAATGTGTGACCTCTTGTTTGTACCAGTTAAAAGTCTTGCCGCTGCATTCTGTACAGACTGAAGGCGATCCAGAGCTGATTTGTTGAGACACGTAAAAAGACCTTTACAATAATCCAAACAAGACGAGATAAAAGCATGAATAATTATCTCAAGTTCTGCCTTTGACACCAGTAGTCTGAGTTTAGAAATGTCTCTTAGATGATGTTTAGAGTGTTTGTCAAGAGACATTTAACTGTCAAATATAACACCTAAGTTTCTGAGACTCGACTGAAATGAACAGTCTAAAAAACTGATATGCTGCCTAATTTCTGAGAGCATGTGATCAGGTGCAATAATCACCTTTTCAGTTGGCCAAATAGACCCAGAGATATTGCCATAACACTGGCTCTGCATACTGCCCTGTGTTATTGTGGTGGACAATAACACCACATGTGTGCGGATGCTGTTTATTGTTTATTGATTACAGGTCCACTTTCAACATTATAATTCCATCCAAGCTCATCATGAAGTTTTGGCATCTGCACAACATCATCTCCTTTTGAAGCTGGATCTTGACTTCCTCACAGACAGACCACAGTGGTACAGATCGGCAATGGCATGTCATCTACACTGACGATGGATGTGTACTCAGCCCCATGCTGTACACCTTGTTCACCCATGACTCTGAGGCCACACACAGCACCAACACTATAGTTAAATTTGCAGATGATACCACCGTCAAGTCTGCTTCCAAAGCAGAGGTGAGAGCCCTGATATCATGGTGTTGAGACAAAAACCTACTGTTCAGTGTCAGCAAGACCAAGAAGCTGTCACGGCTGCCGGGGCGAGCCGTGTGGTGTAGGAGGAAAAGGACCCAAAATGCAGGCAGTTGACTGGTGATGATAGTGACATTTATTTACAGAAGTGGCAGTGACAAAAACAGGCAAAGAAGGGTGGGGAGCTAACCGAGACCTAAACTGGAGGAAACTAAAGAACAGACCTGAACATGGGACCGAGAACAGAGGATGCAGAGGGACGGAGAACACACTAATTTACGCGGAGTTACACAGAGAAACGCAGGCGATCCGACGATGAGAAGAGGCAAACACACACTATAAATACATACAAATAAATGAGGAGATGACATGCAGGGGTGGACACAGCTGAAACTAATGGACATAACGAGAAGCAGACCTAGAAAATAAAACAGGAAACACACAGACTGTTTTACAACACAAACTCAGGGACACAAACAAAACACAGAGGGAAGACACAGGTAGGGATGATAAACATGACAACCAAACCCAAAGAACTAATACAAAATCAGAATAAACACCAAACCCAAGATGAAGCCAAAAGGAAACACAAAAAGCTGGGTCAACAACCCAGGACCATGACAGAAGCTCATTGTGGACTACAGGAAACTGCAGGGCGGAGGGCACACCCTGATTTACATCAAGGAGACAGAGGAGAAGGGAGTCAGATACTTCAGGTTCCTGGGGATTAACATCAGTAATGATTCGAGTTGGTCACATCGAGTGGATATGATCACAAAAGCAGTGAAACAGTGGCTCTTTCAGCGGCGGTTCAGGGCGTTTGACGTAGACTCCAGAATACTTACCAATATCTATCAATGCACCATCGAGACTATTCTGTCTGGCTGTGTCTGGTATGGAGGTTGTAATGTTCTGGTCCCCAAAGCTTTAAGGAGGGGGGTCAGAGAAGCACAACAATCACCAGGTCTGAACTGCCAGCCTTCCAAGACGTCTACAGACAGCACTGTAGGAGGAAGGCCCAGAGGATCCTCTCTGATCCTGGCCAGACATCCTTCATGCTCCAGCTGTCACACAGAAGGTACAGGAGCATCTGGACCTGCACCAGCAGATTCAGGGAAACTTTTACAAGCCATCAGGCTGCTGAACTGCTAAAATGTTGGACATTGGACAACACTGAGGGGGCTAACGTCACTAACTTTCACATTGGTACTTCTTAAAAGTACCACCACAACACATTACATTACAAATTATTTTTTTTGTTCTCGTTTGGTTCTTGGCGAAGGCGGTCCACGTTTCTTCTCTCCTCCTCTCCCTTATCTTCCCTGCTTAGCCTCTTATGTCCTTGTCTAGTCTCATGTTTTTTGTATTACTTTTCCCTGGAACACTCTCTCACAGTGTGTTCTCTAAAACCTAAAAGAGAATTATGGATTTGATCAACTGGTCCCTGAATGCAATTGACACCCTTTTCTCAACGAGAAGTCTGGGCTTGGGTGAGCCTGAGTGTCCTGGAGGTACTTTCCCTGCCGGCTACACGATGGACGGGTGGCAGAAATGGAGAATCGTGTGCCTGGAGGGACTGTCGATCGAAGACACTGAAGATATCTACCTATTCGGAACCATGATAACAGGGTTCTTGCTGATCAGGGCTGGCTTGGCCCTGGCTTATCGATGAATTAAGAAAGCGGAACTGGCTGTTCAAACCCCCACAAGGCTGCCTGCTGGGATTGAAACGATGGGACGAGGCATGACTTCTCAGAATGGGCTCACTGAGTGCAGCATGGATAAGATCTTGGAGAAGCTTACGGCTGCCGTGAACACTCAGAATAAGACCTCTGAGCGCAAACTGGATCACATCCTGGAGCAACTCACTGCGGTCATGAGTTCTCAGAATCTGCTCTTTGAGCACAAGAATGACAACATCACGGAGCGCAAGTTTGATAACATCATGGAGAAGCTCGCGGCTCTTCAACGGGAGACGGAGAGACCAGTGTCGGAGTGTTAAGAACAGCTTTGAAATTCTCATGAGTTGTTCACACTAAAGAAAACCACCATCATAATGCTATCCCTTCGGCGCCAGCTGCGGGCTCAAGGCTGGAGCCGAACAAAAACTCCCTGATAACGACTGTGTTTAGACTGTTCTTCCCACTCCATGCAGGCTACCTGGGTTGGCTGGAAGACTGTTTACTTAGCCTGGGCGAAGGACACTATCTCAGCTGAACTCTGGAAACGCACACACATACACTGATAAGCACTCACTGTGTTGTGTGTGTAAGGTTGGGGGGGGCGGGTCCATTCCACTGCAGGGCAACCTGCATGTGGCGAATAAAGCTGTTGACTGTTAAAAAATATTGTGGTTTCATTCAATTTTTAGGTTCATTCACAGACATAATGACATCTTTCATTAGCATGATATACCACCTTCCCCCAGGAACAGAGTTATGCTAAAACAGGTCTACATGTCTTAATCAAAAGGACTCATTCCTACTTAAAGTCAGACTTTATGTTCATTTGATCACCACAGAAGTTGTGTGGTTACATCATTAGCAAAAGCCTCAATTTAATTCTTTCACCTCTGCAGTGGAGTTTAGTCTGAGGACACTCAACAAAAAGGTGCTATTGTAATAGGGGCCATTTCTTACTCCTCAAGTTCTTGATCCTCAAGTTCACTCTTGAGTGAACTTGAGGATCAAGTTGGACATGTCTGTCAATGGTTGGCATCTCAACGACAGTTCCTACAAACTGTTGTTCAACACAAACCGCTGCAGGGCTGATGTGTGATTGTGAAAATGTGTGTTAACTCATTATTATTACAGGCTGTGCCAAACTGCATTCTTGACACTTGATTCAGCAGGTGTGACAAAACAATGGTTTTGTCACACCTGCTGAAACCATTGTTTTTCCTGTGACAAAACCATTGTTTTTCTTGTGACAAAACCATTGTTTTTCTTGTGACATTATTGGTAATGCCACAAGAAAAAACATTGTTTTTCTTGTGGCATTATACTGCAGGATTCCCTTTCACACCTGCTGAATCAAGTGTCAGGAATGCAGTTTGGTTGATTCAGCAGGTGTGAAAGGTAATCCTGCAGTATCCTTATCCATCATTAACGCCCACTCACATCCTGGGCCATGATAAGGTGGGGCCAGGTTTCACAATGAGCTCGCCTGAAACTCTGGCTGATTGGGACCCACACCCAGTTTCACACCTTGGCTCAGGCGATTAGAGGATCATCAGGGGGTCCTTCTGTCCCTCTGTGGGAGGACACTCCCACTAGGTTTAAATCTGGGACTCCCCACCATTTGACCTTAGAACTGAAGAAGCTTCTCGGATGAGAGGTGAAACGTCTTCAAGTAACTTAAAGAAATCCAGATGCTTTTCTTTGCAAAATTGGTAACATTACAGAAAACCACTGAAATGTACACTACAATGGGAAAGTACAAGAGGGAAAAAAGACACCTCTACTCATGCTGGGCTCCTATGGTATGAGAACAGGAAACAAAAAAACTCCTCTGCACAGAAAGCACATAAATGTCCACAGCACAACATTATGGAGCACGTGACAACCAACAGGGTTGGGTAGGGGATGAGGAGTAATCCTAAGCAAACATAGCAGCCATCCTGCCACTGCGCCGTCTCTCCAGCGCAGGCCCAGACCCGCCGTGTTCTCCAGGAGGGAACAAGCATCGAAGGCGTTTGGAAAGGGGGGGTGGGGGACGAGTGAGTGCTTATCAGTGTAAGTGTGTGCGTTTCCAGAGCTGAGACAGTGTCCTTCGCCCTGCCAGGCTAAGTAAACAGTCTTTCAGCCAACCCAGGTAGCCTGCATGGAGTGGGAAGAACAGTCTAAACACAGTCGTTATCAGGGAGTTTTTGTTCGGCTCCAGCCTTGAGCCCGCAGCTGGCGCCGAAGGGATAGCTGATAAGGTTTCCGAAAGAGACTCAGGCGCAGGCCAGGGTTTTCCTTTAAGCGAAGGACAGTGCGTTTATTTACAGTGAACACATACACCAAGTGGCTATATACAACGTGCAGGGGAAACGGGTCCGGGTCGCCAGGGTCCGTGGGAAACAGGGTTGGGAGAAGGGTGTTCCACACTTTCTGTACAAAAACGTTCCCCCTCAATCACTCCTCTCCGCATCGGGTTCCAAAAACGATCTACACACAAAACGTCGGGTTAGCAGGATAATTATAAGAAATTCTCAAGGTACAGGTTAGCAGAAACACAAGTCTAACTGACACTGATAGCTCAACGATCCAGCGAAGACTAGTGCAGACTCGCCATCTAAGTAGTGCAGTAATCAGCTGGGATCAGCGGCCGGTGTGGTGATGAGCAGGTGTGTGGGCCAGCAGCGGGAGCCCGCAGTGAGCATCGCTGTGGCGAGAGAGAGAGAGAGTGAGAGAGAGAGGGCGAGAGAGCAAACAAACCACAAACATATTGCCCCATAGAAGATTGACCAGCGGGGCACAGGGACCATGACAATAGCATTATGATGGTGGTTTTCTTTAGTGCGAACAACTCATGAGAATTTCAAAGCTGTTCTAACAGTCCGACACTGGTCTCTCAATCTCCCATATAAGAGCCGCGAGCTTCTCCATGATGTTATCAAACTTGCGCTCCGTGATGTTGTCATTCTTGTGCTCAAAGAGCAGATTCTGAGAACTCATGACCGCAGTGAGTTGCTCCAGGATGTGATCCAGTTTGCGCTCAGAGGTCTTATTCTGAGTGTTCACGGCAGCTGTAAGCTTCTCCAAGATCTTATCCATGCTGCACTCAGTGAGCCCATTCTGAGAAGTCATGCCTCGTCCCATCGTTTCAATCCCAGCAGGCAGCCTTGTGGGGGTTTGAACAGCCAGTTCCGCTTTCTTAATTCTTCGATAAGCCAGGGCCAAGCCAGCTCCGATCAGCAAGAACCCTGTTATCATGGTTCCGAATAGGTAGATATCTTCAGTGTCTTCGATCGACAGTCCCGCCAGGCACACGATTCTCCATTTCTGCCACCCGTCCATCGTGTAGCCGGCAGGGAAAGTACCTCCAGGACACTCAGGCTCACCCGAGCCCAGACTTCTCGTTGAGAAAAGGGTGTCAATTGCATTCAGGGACCAGTTGATCAAATCCATAATTCTCTTTTAGGTTTTAGAGAACACACTGTGAGAGAGTGTTCCAGGGAAAAGTAATACAAAAAACATGAGACTAGACAAGGACATAAGAGGCTAAGCAGGGAAGATAAGGGAGAGGAGGAGAGGAGAAATGTGCGACCGCCTTCGGCAAGAGCTAAACGAGAAAAAAAAAAGTAATTTGTAATGTAATGTGTTGTGGTGGTACTTTTAAGAAGTACCAATGTGAAAGTTAGTGACGTTAGCCCCCTCAGTGTTGTCCAATGTCCAACATTTTAGCAGTTCAGCAGCCTGATGGCTTGTAAAAGTTTCCCTGAATCTGCTGGTGCAGGTCCAGATGCTCCTGTACCTTCTGTGTGACAGCTGGAGCATGAAGGATGTCTGGCCAGGATCAGAGAGGATCCTCTGGGCCTTCCTCCTACAGTGCTGTCTGTAGACGTCTTGGAAGGCTGGCAGTTCAGACCTGGTGATTGTTGTGCTTCTCTGACCCCCCTCCTTGGAGCTTTGGGGACCAGAACATTACAACCTCCATACCAGACACAGCCAGACAGAATAGTCTTGATGGTGCATCGATAGATATTGGTAAGTATTCTGGAGTCTACGTCAAACGCCCTGAACCGCCGCTGAAAGAGCCACTGTTTCACTGCTTTTGTGATCATATCCACTCGATGTGACCAACTCGAATCATTACTGATGTTAATCCCCAGGAACCTGAAGTATCTGACTCCCTTCTCCTCTGTCTCCTTGATGTAAATCAGGGTGTGCCCTCCGCCCTGCAGTTTCCTGTAGTCCACAATGAGCTTCTGTCATGGTCCTGGGTTGTTGACCCAGCTTTTTGTGTTTCCTTTTGGCTTCATCTTGGGTTTGGTGTTTATTCTGTGCTCTGTTTGTGTCCCCGAGTTTGTCTTGTAAAACAGTCTGTGTGTTTCCTGTTTTACTTTCTAGGTCTGCTTCTCGTTATGTCCATTAGTTTCAGCTGTGTCCACCCCTGCATGTCATCTCCTTATTACCTGGTGTGTATTTATAGTGTGTTTGCCTCTGGTCGTCGTCGGCTCGCCTGCGTTTCTCTGTGTAACGCCGTGTAAATCATTGTGTTCTACGGCGCTCGCTGCATCCTCTGTTCTCGGTCCCATGTTCAGGTCTGTTCTTTAGTTTCCTCCAGTTTAGGTCTCGGTTAGCTCCCCACCCTTCTTTGCCTGTTTTTGTCACTGCCACTTCTGTAAATAAATGTCACTATCATCACCAGTCAACTGCCTGCATTTTGGGTCCTTTTCCTTAGTGATGGGCAGATGAAGCTTCATGAAGCACTGAAGCTTTTCATCCAAATGGTTCACTCCAGTGCAAAGCATCTTGAAGCTTCATTTGCTCTAGTAGGACATCTACTGGATGTAAAAATATTAGTTGGCATGAATTGGAAGAGCGTGACCTTTTGCACACAGCCTGTAAATGTCAACAACAAAAGGAGTGTGTAAAACATGTATATTGTAGTGATGGCAGTATACTGTGTATATTTACACTGGCAGTATGGAAAATGATTATTTGGAAATGTTTAAAATGGAAATGATCATTTACTGTGTGGTGGGGTTAGGGTGTGGACAGTAGTTGTGCTTTTGTAACGTTGAGGTTACTCTCATAAACCTCCAAACTGTCTCCAAACTCTCACTAACCGCAACTCTCCATCAAACACCTACATTTTGAATGAAGTCTGAGGGGTTTATATCTCTGTCATAGCTCGCGGCAAAGTTCGAACCACTTCATGAACCAGTGACGTGGTACAGCCGGGCAGCGAGGCTTCAGACGTCATCATTTTCAGCTCCTCCCATAAATTAAGCAAGCCTCGATACGCGCATCGCGGAAACGCCCCCTCAATTACTCGACACAAGCTTCGAAGCCTCGATACAGAATGTCACATCACTACTTTTCCTCCTACACCACACGGCTCGCCCCGGCAGCCGTGACAGCTTCTTGGTCTTGCTGACACTGAACAGTAGGTTTTTGTCTCAACACCATGATATCAGGGCTCTCACCTCTGCTTTGGAAGCAGACTTGACGGTGGTATCATCTGCAAATTTAACTATAGTGTTGGAGCTTTGTGTGGCCTCAGAGTCATGGGTGAACAAGGTGTACAGCATGGGGCTGAATACACATCCTTCGTCAGTGTAGATGACATGGCACTGCCGATCTGTACCACTGTGGTCTGTCTGTGAGGAAGTCAAGATCCAGCTGCATAAGGAGATGATGCTGTGCAGATGCCAAAACTTTATGATGAGCTTGGATGGAATTATAATGTTGAAAGTGGACCTGTAATCAATAAACAGCATCCGCACACATGTGGTGTTATTGTCCAGGTGGAAGAGGGCAGTATGCAGAGCCAGTGCTATGGCAATATCTCTGGATCTATTTGGCCAACTGAAAAGGATCGAGTGTACCAATGTATGCAAACAAACAAGAATGTGATGCAGCTTCTAAGGACAATGGATAAGTATAAACATTGGAAAGAAGAACTCATCAGTTGGTACGTTGAAGTTTCGGTTTCTTTTAGTGTCTCTTCAGATCATCTTTTCATCTGTGTAAGCAAGTGGCTGTACAGGCAGTGCAGAATTATTAGGCAAGTTGTATTTTTGAGGAATAATTTTATTATTGAACAACAACCATGTTCTCAATGAACCCAAAAAACTCATTAATATCAAAGCTGAATGTTTGTGGAAGTAGTTTTTAGTTTGTTTTTAGTTTGAGCTATTTTAGGGGGATATCTGTGTGTGCAGGTGACTATTACTGTGCATAATTATTAGGCAACTTAACAAAAAACAAATATATACCCATTTCAATTATTTATTTTTACCAGTGAAACCAATATAACATCTCCACATTCACAAATATACATTTCTGACATTCAAAAACAAAACAAAAACAAATCAGCGACCAATATAGCCACCTTTCTTTGCAAGGACACTCAAAAGCCTGCCATCCATGGATTCTGTCAGTGTTTTGATCTGTTCACCATCAACATTGCGTGCAGCAGCAACCACAGCCTCCCAGACACTGTTCAGAGAGGTGTACTGTTTTCCCTCCTTGTAAATCTCACATTTGATGATGGACCACAGGTTCTCAATGGGGTTCAGATCAGGTGAACAAGGAGGCCATGTCATTAGTTTTTCTTCTTTTATACCCTTTCTTGCCAGCCACGCTGTGGAGTACTTGGACGCGTGTGATGGAGCATTGTCCTGCATGAAAATCATGTTTTTCTTGAAGGATGCAGACTTCTTCCTGTACCACTGCTTGAAGAAGGTGTCTTCCAGAAACTGGCAGTAGGACTGGGAGTTGAGCTTGACTCCATCCTCAACCCGAAAAGGCCCCACAAGCTCATCTTTGATGATACCAGCCCAAACCAGTACTCCACCTCCACCTTGCTGGCGTCTGAGTCGGACTGGAGCTCTCTGCCCTTTACCAATCCAGCCACGGGCCCATCCATCTGGCCCATCAAGACTCACTCTCATTTCATCAGTCCATAAAACCTTAGAAAAACCAGTCTTGAGATATTTCTTGGCCCAGTCTTGACGTTTCAGCTTGTGTGTCTTGTTCAGTGGTGGTCGCCTTTCAGCCTTTCTTACCTTGGCCATGTCTCTGAGTATTGCACACCTTGTGCTTTTGGGCACTCCAGTGATGTTGCAGCTCTGAAATATGGCCAAACTGGTGGCAAGTGGCATCTTGGCAGCTGCACGCTTGACTTTTCCCAGTTCATGGGCAGTTATTTTGCGCCTTGGTTTTTCCACACGCTTCTTGCGACCCTGTTGACTATTTTGAATGAAACGCTTGATTGTTCGATGATCACGCTTCAGAAGCTTTGCAATTTTGAGACTGCTGCATCCCTCTGCAAGATATCTCACTATTTTTGACTTTTCTGAGCCTGTCAAGTCCTTCTTTTGACCCATTTTGCCAAAGGAAAGGACGTTGCCTCATAATTATGCACACCTGATATAGGGTGTTGATGTCATTAGACCACACCCCTTCTCATTACAGAGATGCACATCACCTAATATGCTTAATTGGTAGTAGGCTTTCGAGCCTATACAGCTTGGAGTAAGACAACATGCATGAAGAGGATGATGTGGACAAAATACTCATTTGCCTAATAATTCTGCACTCCCTGTAAAGGAACCCAGACCTTGCTTGCTCAAAACTCAGATTCTACCAAGGTAAGAATAAAAAAAAAATATTATGAAGAAATTCATTTGTATGCATATATTTGAGAATCAGGATACTTTATTAATCCCTAAGGGAATTATGTAACTCGGTGCCATCATGTGTGTGTAAAGCTCTTTTTAGATATTAAAAAGGCTGCATGATTGAATTCCACTGAAGATATTTAGACTTTTAGTAAACATGGCTATACTAAAAAGTGTGGGTGGCAATATATGCTGCAGGATTACTTTTCATACCTGCTGAAATAAAGTGTCAAGAATGCAGTTTAGCAAAAAGACCAAGACCCCCCATGCTTAATAACTGCAGAGATAAAAGAGCATCATATTTTACCTACGAGAGTGGACGAAATTATCTAAATTGTTGCTGTATGACAATAAAAAGTGAAAATGTCTATCTTAGTGTGCCACTTTTTACATAATTTAGCAGGTAGCACTTTTGTAACCATCTTCTTAAACATTAATACAAAGATAACACCCATTAGTCGATACCAAAGGATACAAGTGTTACACCTTAAGAATCTACTTACCAAACCCACCTCTCTGTGCGTGATTTTTTTAAATGCTGTTCATTTACATGACAAAAATATTTTTTTCACTTTATTCAAGCAAGCGGAAATTTGGACAATCTCGATTAAAGCTAAATTTGTAACACCTAAAGAATATCTGAAGGTGGAGTTAGCCATGTACTTATGTAACACTTCCTTATATAAAGCTGGCTGCTCTTCAGTTGATAGCATTCAGCTATCACAGCTCCAATCACTAAGCTCTAAACATCTGCCAGAATCCATTTACCAGGTGAGTATTTTACATTTTATTTCAGTAATAATTTCTGAATCTCACAGTATTTGTGAAGGTTAACATATCTTTAAAATGTAATTCTTAAAACCCCCAGAAATCACTTATTTTTTTCTTTCTTTCTTTTTATTGCACCTAAAAGCATAATTTTGTGGTGTTTTGATTTGTTTTTTGTTTTTTGACAATGGAAACTGTTGTTTAAAATTCTTTAACCTTGCCACAATCAGATGCAGGTCAATTGCCTGTTCATGAACATTTTTCTAAATCTTTGTGCAAGCGACTATTTTCATATATATTGTAAAATGAAGATCCCAGATATTTTAAAAGCTGATCTAATTATGATATTTGTACTGAACACTACACATTTTAATGCTGTATCTAAAACATTCTCCTGCCTCTACCATAAAACAGTTGAAGCAGTCTTTCAATCTAACCTTCATATTTAGGAAAGCTACAAAACATGTAGTTATGCTATGAGAGAAAGGTTTTGAGAGTGTGAAGAGAAAAACACTGTATTGTGTTTATTTAAAATATTTGTAGTTATCTGTGTTTTTGCCTCTTTCCCTCCATCTGACAGCTGAGATAGGCTACAGTTAGACATGTGGTCAAAAATGGATTATTATTAGAAATAATCACTCTTCAGGTTTGAATCCTGTGGTTAAACACAGGATGAAGAAGCTCATCATTGATGTGGATGCTGGGGTGGATGATGCTATTGCCATCATGATGGCCCTCTCCACACCTGATGTGGAAGTTTTGGGGATCACCTGCTGCTATGGCAACACGTCTGTGGAGAATGTCCTCAGAAATGTCCTTCGTGTCCTGAAAGTCTGCGACAGGCTGGACGTAAGTTTGTGTCACGCTGTAAGAGAGCCCTTCTACACGAATATGTTCGTAGATATGTTCTTACATCCAGCATATAATACTCATACAGATTCCAGTGTACCGTGGCTGCTCAAAGCCTTTGGTGGACCATGAAAACCATGCAGATAATTTCTTTGGATCAGACGGGTTTGGGGACGTTCCAGATCCACACGCACCAAGCCTGGATCTGGTGCAGCAGAAAAAAGCCAAACAGGCCATTGTTGACCTTGTGAACGCAAATGATAAAGAGGTGAGTGTCTGCACCATTAAGCTTCTTACATGAATGAAAATTGAGAGCCTCATTTTCCTGTGATATGTGTACACTAAGAACGTTGTAGCTTACACAGGGGTTGGGTAAAAATGCTGTGTGGAGAAGTAGGTGATCTCAAAATACATGAATACATTTACCCACTTTTTATAAATGGTTTGTGGTTCTGATCAAACGTTTTATTTAAAGGCCCAGTCACAGATTATTTCAGCAGACATGCCTTGAAGTCTTCCTAAAAAAGTATGTTGACATTTAGCTGAAAATTGTTGAACTCCCACAGATGAAATTGCATCACTTGACTAATAAAAACTTGTTTTACCCAGAGCTAATGATTTAATTGCTTTTTCATGGTGACCAGTAAAAATGGATGTAGACACAATGATATCATCTGTTGGTTATGGATTGCAAAGGGTACAATGCACTTGATGTGAAAGAAGCCAACTCGTTGCGAAGTATCACAAAGTTGCCAAACACAAATAAAAAATCATAACTTGAAGCTTCAATGCAGTTTAAATTGGGAAGTCGTAAAAATTATCTGTCAATTTTCATCAAGTTTCAAGTGCATAATAGACAAACTGCACCACTGGGCCAACCAAACCAGTTTAATTCTCAATTCATTCTAAACACATTTATAAATGGTAATTCTTTAAAAAACTTTTCAAGGAAAATTATTATTTTACAACTGAGGGTTTGTTTTCAGCTCAAAGGTTGGTTAGGAGGCAATAAAATCATCAATTCAACTCTGTCTCCTGCCTCCAGGTGATCCTCATATCCACTGCCCCCCTCATGAACCTGGCTGCAGCAGTGCAGTTGGACCCTTCCTTGCCTAAAAAGCTTAAGGCGCTCTACATCATGGGGGGAACCATTGAAGGTGGTCTCCTCACAGAGTATTTCCTCTGTCTCTCATTATCCATTCGTGATTTTAGTCTTATAAATATCTGATATATATGAGAATGAGTGTGTGACTGTGCTTGTTTCTGTGTGCAGCCAGGGGTAACATCACAATATGTGGAGAGTTTAACTTTGTGTGTGACCCAGAGGCTGCTTACATCGTGTTGGACCGCTACACATGCCCAACCTACATCGCTACCTGGGAGTTCACCTGCTGGAACTGCCTGCCATGGGTGAGGAGGGAAACAAGCTGAACGAGGGCTTCAGTTCTGTTCCAATGAATAATGTCTGAACAGTTTTAAAGTTTGAAAGGATCTCTGCTAACACTGAGTTTGTGTATAAAGTGGTATTTGAAAATATCTTACAGTCTTTTTTTCCCTTAGTCTTTCTGTGACACCTAGTTATCTGTACATACTGAAAAATCAGACGGTTGGCGAATTCAGCTTATTTAGCAGAGGCAACGGCCCATTTGTCTCATCTTTTTCCTTCACAGTCCGAAGATGTACTTGGGCTACTCCACTCTTACCCTTTTCTCTTTGGGGATGTGCCCTCGCGTACTAATGTCTGTGAACATGATATCAATGTTGGTGATGCAACCCCAATCAAACAGCATGCGTACCGCTGTCCCATGGGAAAGTGCGAGGTGATGAAGAAGGAAGTCAGTTATTTAGTGGAGAACGGTTTGGCACAACCAAGCCACAGCCCTTGGAGCTCCCCGTGTTTACGTGTCTGATGGCACCCCACGTTTCTGCACCGACTACCGGAAGGTAAATGCAGTGACTGTCTCTGATTCTTTTCCACTTCCTCGTAATGAGGATTGCATTGACAATATAGGTCCTGCCAAATACATTTCCAAACTGGACCTTCTTAATGGGTATTGGCAGGTGCCTCTGACCTCCAGAGCCTCCGACATTTCTGCATTTGTCACACCCGACCATTTCATGCAGTACACCGTGATGGCGTTTGGCATGAAAAATGCTCCAGCCACATTTCAGCGTTTAATGCAGCTGGTGTTGGGGGATGTGCCTCAGTGTAATGTGTGCGTGGATGATGTAGTGATATACACGGACACGTGGGAAGAGCATGTGGCCATCCTACAATCAATGTTTCAGCGATTGGCCGAAGCCTCGTTAACTCTAAATCTCGCTAAGTGTGAGTTTGCCAAAGCGACAGTCACGTACCTGGGAAAGCAGGTGGGTTTTGGGCAGGTTCGCCCGGTGGAGGTAAAAGTCGAGGCTGTCCTCAGCTACCCGGCCCCAACCACTAGGCGGGAGCTAAAGCGGTTCTTGGGCATGACTGGATACAATCGCTGTTTTTGCAAGAACTTTGCAGTAGTTGTGGCCCCTTTGACGAAGCTATGTAGTAGTGATGGGTCGTTCGCGAACGAAATGGCTCTTAGAGCCGGCTCTTTGACGTGAACGACGCGAGCCGGCTCCTTATCGCGAGCCGGCTCCTTATCGCGAGCCGTCACGTGGGTTTTTTTTTCTTTTTTCTTTCTCTCAGCCTCTCTCTCGCACTTTTTTCCCGCTTCACTCTGCACGCGGGCCTTGTGCTTTACGCTGGGCAGAGGGGGGAGGGGCGGTAGTTACACTCAGTAGCACAGGAACAGAGCCAGAGAGAGAGAAAGAGAGGCAGGGACAACAACATTAGAAAGGTATAGTAATCATCCACAACTATTTTCGGTTGCAGATGATAAAGGATTGAGAAAGTTTATTCATGCAGGTCCATATGACAGAGAATATGCATGTTCTTTTAGTTTTCATATTATAATTTATATTTAATTGTGTTGTGGTTTGCAGTGTTTTGTGTTCTTTTCACTTTAAATTTGTGAAAGGAAAAAGCTGAAAATTTAAATAGTTAAAACTTGAAATGTGAATAGTTGATTTTTGTATTATATGATTTATTTATTACATTTTATGTGGAGTGAATAAATAAAAGTATATTTACGGTGGCCCCTAGAGACAAAGCACATACAAACTTCAAATCACGTACGAACTCTGAAGCATGTACAAACTCCAAAACACGTAAAAACACGTACAAACTCCAAAACACGTAAAAACTCCAAAACATGTAAAAACACGTACAAACTCCGAAGCACGTAAAAACTCAGAAGCATATAAAAACTCAGAAGCACATAAAAACTCAAAACACGTACAAAAGACAACAGAAGTGCTCCAGGATGCTGGGCGCAGTGTTGAGCCTTTGTTATCTTGTGGCTACACAAGCCAGCAAGTACCAACGACCGGATTTGGTGTGTGGTAATAACAGGTAAATGAACTTTTTTTTAAATTATTTGAATATATATATGAGTGCCTGTGTATAAATACACAAACAATACACACATGCTTTCAATTGTGTAATTTAAGTGATCTAGTAGCTCTGCTTTGGAAGTTCAGTTCATGCTAGAAATGTGTTTTGGAGTTTGTACGTGTTTTGTCTCTAGGGGCCACCGCATATATTTATATATAAACATATATAAATAAAACCACTTGTTTTTATGTTAGTAATTCCTTTTGTGCATAATTTTATATTATTGTTAATAATAAATAAATTAAAGCAACAAAACAACCTGAAGAGCCGGTTCGGAGCCGAAAGAGCCGGCTCTTTTTAGTGAGCCGAACCGAAAGAGCCGGATCTCTAAAAAGAGCCGGAAATCCCATCACTACTATGTAGCCCCCAAATCCCTTTTGAGTGGTCAGGGGAATGCCAGCATGCATTTGAGTCTGCAAAATCTCTCCTTTGCAGCACCCCGGTTGAATGTTACATCTGTGAGGCTGTGGGAGTGTGTGGGCGTGGTGTTGTCCTCTCTCTCTCCTCCTCCTTCTTTATTGCCCCTCCCCTGTTTCTCTCTGCCCCTGCCTTCTCCTTTAGGACACACCTGCTGCTCATCTGCCCTCGCTTACCACCAATTACCCTCCAGAGGTGATATAAGCTGGAGGAGAGCAGTGTGGGTGTGGGAGAGGCTTTTGCTGGATTTCCTTTGTGTCGGTCGGGCAGCGTTGCTGTCTTTTTCTGTTGAATCCTTGCTGTTATCTTAGTTGAAGCAGCCACCATCTCTTTCTGTTGTTACTGCTTTTATGATTATTAGGTTAATTAATTATAATAAAGATTTATTTTGTGTTAAACCCCTCTGCCTGGCGTCCTTTTCATTTCAACCCGGATCCAACTGTTACTGTCCCCCACCCTCTTCGCCTAGCCTTCATGTGGGGGCGTAACGCAGTAATATCCAGAGAAGTAGAATTAAACAAATGAGATGATTTTATTTACCTGCAAATAGTGCGGTTGTTTTAAACCTCTACAGCAGAGGTTCGAGTAGTGTTTTAGAAGACAAGCCAGGTGTGCAGCAAACGCAGTTGTCTGCTGGAGGACAGGCTGCACATGTGAATTTGTCACAGTTTTTTCCTCCTCCTTTTCGTTGCGTTTTTCTCCCAAGTTGGTTTTAGAGTAGGGTCAACTTTTAAAACTGTGTTGTTGTTTTTTAATGCGGGGTTTGTTTTTATTTCTACTGGGCTGGTGCAATATTAGTCCTGCAGGTTTTAGATCTCACCTTGGGTCAACACACCTGAATCACATGATTAGTTCGTTACCAGGCCTCTGGAGAACTGCAGGAGCTAATTTAGCCATTTAAATCAGCTGTGTTGGTTCAAGGACACATCTAAAACCTGCAGGGACACCGGCCCTCGAGGCCTGGAGTTGCCCACCCCTGCCTTAGGGGAATTAGGTCTTTTAGAGGTGCACCGTGTGGATTTGCAGTGAATAAGTTTTATTAAGAGTGATTTTAGTGCCATCAATTATTTCCTGAACTAAAACAATTAGTGCATGCGATAAGTGTTCTGTTGGGCTCGAATTTATTTGGAGTGGATTTGTTTTGTTTTTTTAAAGCAACGAGCATCTGGGACCACTGGGGCAGAGCAAGCTCTCAGGTGATAGTTGCATTGCTGGCAGGTTGCACCAATAAAACTATATTGTGGTCGTTAGTGACCTTTTCTAGTTTGGTGTTTTAGGTAGTGATGGCCAAATGAAGCTTTCTGAAGCACTGAAGCTTGTATTGAAAAACGGTTCATTACTCGAAGCTTTTCAACACAATCCTCTCTGGTGACATCTGGTGGCCAAAAATATGAAGAGCAGCTTGAATCCACAAAATAAAACCAACTGCTTCATTATGATTGCCCACTCGACAGAGTGGAGTTCTGTCAGATATTGGGCCACCGCTGTGTTGCTTTAAATATGTATTTTTGGGGGTGAAAAAAATGTTGTTTATTTCTTTAATACATAATTTTGACCAGTAAACTTTCCTTATTTAAACATGCACCATGGCGTGGTCTTTCTTTGCTTGTGACTTCTTGATGTTGGTAAATACAATGATTGAAAAATACCACGCTACATATAATATACATAAAATAATGTACAACACATTATGGAGTATGTTTCTGCTCTGAGGTCCCGCCTCCTTGTACTTATGCAATTAATCGCCGGACGGGTGTATTTATAAATAATATTATATTAGGGACATTTTCCTATACATATTTTTGACCTGGGGGTAGAATTGATTGTGAACTGGAAAAGGAAAATGCTTATGAACTTGTAAATTAAAAACATGATGCATTTAAGGTAACCCTTTTTCATTTTTATTTAAGAAGAGAATTTGTTTCACTGTGCGGTGACCAAACCTGTTCCTTTCGTGGAGATAATTTCTCCTGCCTTAAGGAAAATCCCTTCACATGGCACAGAGGACGCTGGAGTGCAGAGACACTGGTAGAGATGCAGTTATACAGTCTACCTGGGCCCCACCAACTACCAGCTAAAGAGAATAAATAAATTAAATTGCTGCACATTTTGCAGACTAACATTTTAAGATTAATTAAAAAAATAAGATATATTTTTATAACATTAAATGTAAAGAGTCAAAGTTTTTCTAAAGTTATTTAATGATATTTATATTATGAAAAGCAGATTTATGACATTTTAAGTTTTTCCCGTTTTCAGATAAAATAAACACGCACAAAACAAAAGCAAACAGCCAGAACACAAAGCAGTGGCGTGTCCAGCGGGGGTGGCCTGGGGGGCACAGGCCACCCCAGGTGCCACCCTGAAGCTAAAACAATAAAATTTAATGAAATATCAAATGTACGATTATGGTTTCACGGTGAAGCTCAGATGTCCGAGGGTAAGTGAATGCAGCAGCGACTTCTGCACTATGAGCATCATGTTAGCAAAGGTAGGAGAGCCAAGTACGAAAGACGGCACCACAGAAAACATTTTTTCAGCGAAAGATTAACAAGTTAACATAGCTGGACTAGCCATCGGACATTTGCACAGTGGGCTGATGACTTATTTATTTATTTATTTTTTGTAACGGCATGAACAATGAACTGCGTGAGCTAGCATGAAGGAGTTTCTATACAGCTGTTCGGTTGCTTCGGTTGCTATGATGTTACTGATAGTGAACTTTATTTTATTCATAAGGTTAGTTAGTAGAGTTGCCAACGGCTCCTTAAAAAATGGAATGGTCCCTCATTCAGAGAAAATATTACGCGTTTTGTATTGAGCTGAGAAGAGACACAGTTTGTCCCGTACTTTAGGAGAACCTTTCCTGGAGTGTGAACACCTCCGAGCTGCTGAAAAAGGCCCAACAGAGACTGTACTTCCTGAGAATTCTCAGGAGGAATAACATCACACAGAGACTGCTGGTGTCCTTCTACAGAGCCACCATTGAGAGTGTTCTAACTTACTGCATATGCATCTGGTACACTAGCTGCACAGGGGCTCAGAGGAAAGCACTCCAAGGGATCATTAACACCGCCCAAAAGATCACTGGCTGCCCTCTCCCCACACTGGAAGTTCTACACAACGCCCACTGTTTTAAAAAGGCCCAAAACATCATAAAAGACACCTCACATCCTGGCCACTCCCTGTTCGAACTGTTGCCCTCAGGCAGACGGTACAGGGCAATCAGAGCAAGGACTAATAGACTCAAACACAGCTGTTATCCAACTGCAATAACACATCTGAATACTACAAAAAAATGTCCATCACGCCACTCTTGTGTTAATCTATGCACGGTCTGAAGCATGTGTGTGGGAATGTATGTGAATGTTTTACTGTTATATCTTATTAGTATTTTAAGTATTCTATCTATTTTATTTATTGAATTTTATTGTTTTATTTATATTTTGATATTGCTAGGGATGATGCAATGATCGGGGACCATTCTTAATTTCGTTGTTCTCATGACAATGACAATAAAGTTTCTGATTCTGATTCTGTACTTTAGCTAGAATGGGAAAAGACAAAAAGCTGGAGTTATTCCGTCTTTACGCTGCACAGCTGCCTCTTCTCTTATCCCCCCCCCCTCCCTCCCTCTTCTGTTGCTACTTTGATCATGAAACTGATCAATGATCAGCTGATCGGCTTTTCTCTCTTGTTTATTTATCTCCCACTTTGCGCCAGAAACAGGAATCAGAATACTTTATTGATTCTGATTCCTGTTTCTGGCGCAAAGTGGGAGATAAATAAACAAGAGAGAAAAGCCGATCAGCTGATCATTGGAAACCAGCGGATGTCACGCTAAACAACAGCAGCACGTTTAAGCTTGATCAGCTGTTGTTAGAATTTATTTAATATTAATTTCTAGTATCAGCTGATGTTTGCTGGAGCCACAGCTGTAAAGCTGCTGGTCATGATATCGGTTTGTATATGTGGTGAGAGGGAAACATGAAGATGAAACCAGGAGATGTCCTTACTGAATCATCAGAGCAGAACAGTGATGGAGAAACAGGTTTACCTTTTAGGTGACATGAATGAGTTGAAGGGAAGTTATGAACTGTTTCTGAGAGACAAATAACACCAGCATCCTTTTTCTAAGTAGCTGACAGCTGGTAACTGTGCAGGGGCGGGTCTAGCAAAGTGTTGCCAGGGGCCAGGTAGGGCATTAACAGGGAGAGGGGGTCACAAAGAAATACTTTTCTTTCTTATTCTCATTTCAAATATTTAGCTTTTATTAAATAATTATCTCAATCTTGCGAACAAAGTTTTTATCTGACGTAAAATGTATAGAGATCATACATATACCAAAAAGACAGTGTACATCGCTGTCACAACAGCGTTTGTTTTCATTCAAAGGCTTTATGGCTTTAATACCTGGTGGGCTGGTCTGTAGTGAAAATGCCCAATTTTTTGTCCCAGTCCAGCCCTGCAGGTTAATACTGGCAGTGTCACCATGCCAGCTGACTGTATTTCATCATCAGCCAGTGTTGTTCTTTATACATCAATATTACCAAAGTTTACCATAAGGCAGCATAGAAAGTATTTACTTGCTTTCAGGTGTTATTCAAATGTTAGTCTTTTCATTTGTTTCCACACTTTTTTCCTGTTTCAAAATCAAACACCAGTTTGTGAGAAGATTATCTTCTTTTTTTAATAGGCATTGGTTTTGCATTGGCATTGGCTAATTTGCCAATTGTATGTTAAAATGTTCGTATTTTAATATTAAAAAATGTTTTTGCCCAAAACATATGTGCACTACATGTCAGTAAAAATACTATGCAAATATTGATGTCCTTGACTGCTGAATAAACACTGACTGATTGTATCTCTTGTACTTTATCAACGCAGTATCTAAAAACTTTGCACCGTAGTGGTTAAAATCTCATTCTAATAAGAGTTAAAAGCGCATTCGCTTATTAGGTTTATAGGGTTATTGAATTATGGTTAACGGTTGGTAGAATTGTTTTTAACATTATCTGACAATTACATCTGCCACCCTTCTCCAAATCTGTGCCCCTACCTGGCCCCCCCAACAAAAATTTTCTAGACACGCCACTGCTCGTTTACGGAGGGTGCAAAATGCGGCAGCTTGTGTTTTAACTGGCACTCGAAGGTTTGAGCACATCTCCCATAATTTAGCTTCACTTCACTGGCTGCCCATTTCTTTTGGCATTCATTTTAAAATTCTTTTATTTGCCTTTAAAGCTCTCCATGACCTAGCTGCATCTTAACTCTCTGAGCTGCCACAGTCTTATAAACCCACCCGCTGTCTCAGATCAGCTGATCAGCTGTTCCTGAATGTTCCCAGGACTGAGCGTAAACTTAGAGGACATCGTACTTTTGCTGTAGCATCTCTGAAACTGTGACACGATCTGCCTTTAGAGATTAGACAGGCTTCTTCTCTGCCTGTTCTTAAATCACTCCTGAAAACTCATCTCTTCACCCTGACCTTTGACACCTTGTAAGATGTTGGTTTTTAGTTTGAGTTTTTTAGTTTATTTTTGCTGTTTTATCTTGTTTTTAAATATAGGGCTGTTTAAATTTTTTATGTATTATGTGTTTTATTTTCTTACTGTTAAGTTTTATTCTATTGTTGGGTATTTTAAAGTGCTTTCTCAATAAAGATGGATTGGATTGGACTGGAAGATAAACACTTTAGTTTGCAGTACTGTGGTGAGTTCACAGTAAAGCACTGTGTTGGACTGGCGCACAGTGATTGTGGCGTTCATGGTCAGTGTTAGGTTACCTCAAGTACAGTGGATTCATTTGCATTTAAGCTGATGATGCTTCGATTAAGTCATCAAATTTCACCTTTATATCAGCTGTATAAGACAATTCTCAGGATACTGTTAGTGTAGGAAATGGAAAGACAACCAAGATATCTGTGAAACGTCTGCTTACATCTTGAATTCAGCTCCGGCGTATGTGGTAAGTTGTTAATGAGTGACTTTAATTGATTCTTTCTTCAGATGTGGCTATACACTCTACTGAGAATAAGCATACTGTCATGATATGAGTGGATCTTCAAAATAGACATCAAAATAGTTCATGGAGAAAATAAGTAGAAAAAGTAAAGATCTTCTTAGGAACAATACTGTTTGGATAATTATAACCATCATAAGCAACTGAATCATTTCAAGATGTATTTGCTCAAAAATTTATTACAAACACGTATTTAATTATCAACACAAGCAAAATCAACAGTTTCTAGAACTCCAACAGGGGCAGGACTTGGAGGTACTGGGATTTCAGGAGGCAGCAGAATGGTACACTGGTCAGTGTCATTATTATTGACCGGTGATGGTGGATGGCCTTGGGGGGAGCTGAGAGGTAACTCAGACCTCTTATCTTCAGGACACGGAAAGCAAACATACTTCTTTTCAGCAGCTGGAGACTTAGAGACATCCCAAGTCATCAGCCTCATGCGTTTAGGCTGAGGCAAAGGTTCCTCTTCATCCTCCACAGAAAAAACGCTTGAATATCTGCGCTTTCTGCCCAGACCTAACTCTGCAATGGGTGGAGGTGTCAGAGGCAGAGGAGACATTAAAAAGGCCAAATCATCATCCAGGGATGAACAATCATATTTAAAATCTGGATGCATGATCTTGTCTGTGTCCTTTGACTGAAAGCTGGCATCAGCAGGTGGTGGACTTGAAGAAAGTGGAACATCAGAACTCATCAGCCTCATGCGTTTAAGCATCAAATGTTCCTCTTCATCCTCCACAGAAAAAACAGCAGAATGTCTGCGCTTTCTGCAGAGACGTAACTCTGCAGTGGGTGGAGGTCTCGGAGGCAGAGGAACATCAGTAGGACACATGAAAAACGCCACTTCATCATCCAGGGATGAACGATCATTTTTCAAATCTGGGTGAATGATCTTGTTTGTGTCCTTTGAATGAAAGCTGGCATCAGCAGGTGGTGGACTTGGGAGCTCACATGCAGGTGCACTGATAGGTCTGAACATGAAAGCGGGAACTTCATTGTCCAGAGCACAACGGTCTGCATCGGATGAGTGTGGGAGCTTCTCCTTTGCCTGTGGAGGAGGCAGACTTTGAGCCAAAGGGATCTTGTGTTGCAGAGGAACATTCAAGTCATCTGACGTTTTGCTCTGTTACATATTATTGTTGTTGTTGTTGGATTTTTCTTTAAAAATTCACACGATTTAATGTTTAGAAACAGACACAGTGAAGGGTAACTTACCACAGCTCGAGCCATTTTAGGCGTCTGTCAAGGCAAAGACGCAGGATTTGGTTTCTCTGTGTAAGATTACAGGACAGTTGTCAGTTTCATTTTCAAGTCAGTTGGATAAATTCATATCAAACTTCTCAAACTGTATCATTAAAGCATTGTTTAGGTGGACAAATATGAAAGATATGAAGATAAAAACAGTAACAGCTGGCAATCAAGGGAAAACAACCTTACGAAAAAGGTCTTAATAATTATTGTTTAAAAGTAAATCTTTCAGTCCTTACTTCAGTGATTGTTTGAAGTCTCTGTGCTTGTTGTCAGTCGCAGATTTGTGTAAAATAGTTGCAGTTTGTGAATAAAGTTTGCAGGAGCTCCAAGGTTTGTCTGTTCAGTACCAAAGTAATGAGGAGACTGAGTGCAGGTTTGGAATCCTCAGTGACAGAAGAATGCAGCAATGTTTGAATTTGAATTTGTTATTGTTTTATTAACAACAACTACCAGGATCATGCCATAGCAACACAGTGATGCCCAGTCAAATGTCAGGTACAAGGGATAACCCACATACACATCCAACAGCACAGTAAAGCAATGGGCACCAATGCCACCAGTCAGGCCTTAACAGTGGCGTGTCTAGAAAATTTTTGTTAGGGGGCCAGGTAGGGCACAGATTTGGAGAAGGGTAGCAGATGTAATTGGCAGATAATGTTTAAAAAAAATTCTACCAACCGTTAACCATAATTCAATAACCCTATAAACCTAATAACCGAATGCGCTTTTAACTCTTATTAGAATGAGATTTTAACCACTACGGTGCAAAGTTTTTAGATACTGCGTTGATAAAGTACAAGAGATACAATCAGTCAGTGTTTATTCAGCAGTCAAGGACATCAATATTTGCATAGTATTTTTACTGACATGTAGTGCACATATGTTTTGGGCAAAAACATTTTTGAATATTAAAATACGAACATTTGTAACAAACAATTGACAAATTAGCCAATGCCAATGCAAAACCAATGCCTATTAAAAAAAGAAGATAATCTTCTCACAAACTGGTGTTTGATTTTGAAACAGGAAAAAAGTGTGGAAACAACTGAAAAGACTAACATTTGAATGAAACCTGAAAGCAAGTAAATACTTTCTATGCTGCCTTATGGTAAACTTTGGTAATATTGATGTATAAAGAACAACACTGGCTGATGATGAAATACAGTCAGCTGGCATGGTGACACTGCCAGTATTAACCTGCAGGGCTGGACTGGGACAAAAAATTGGGCATTTTCACTACAGACCAGCCCACCAGGTATTAAAGCCATAAAGCCTTTGAATGAAAACAAATGCTGTTGTGACAGTCCCATATGGAAAAGAAATAGTAAAAACGTATATGATTTACTCATGAAAGTGGCCACTTTCTCATTACTTTCATATATTGTTTTAGTAAGTATCCAAAACATACAAGATTCATTATATAATCTTTCAAGGGATCTTATATCTGTTTTTACTCTTGTATGCTTTTCATACAAGTTTCACACAAGACATTTACAAACTTTATAAAATTTATATATATCTTTTCCATATGTACACTGTCTTGTTGGTATATGTATGGTTTCTATACATTTATGTCAGATAAAAACTTTGGTTGTAAGATTTAGATAATTATTTAATAAAAGCTAAATATTTGAAATGAGAATAAGAAAGAAAAGTATTTCTTTGTGCCCCCCTCTCCCTGTTAATACCCTACCTGCCCCCCTGGCAAAACTTTCCTAGACCCGTCCCTGCACAGTTACCAGCTGTCAGCTACATAAAAAAAGGATGCTGGTGTTATTTGTCTCTCAGAAACAGTTCATAACTTCCCTTCAACTCATTCCTGTCACCTAAAAGGTAAACCTGTTTCTCCATCACAGCTCTGATGATTCAGTAAGGACATCTCCTGGTTTCATCTTCATGTTTCCCTCTCACCACATATCCAAACCGACATCATGACCAGCAGCTTTACAGCTGTGGCTCCAGCAAACATCAGCTGATACTAGAAATTAATATTCAATAAATTCTAACAACAGCTGATCAAGCTTAAACGTGCTGCTGTTGTTTAGCGCGACATCCGCTGGTTTCCTGTTTCTGGCGCAAAGTGGGCAATAAATAAACAAGAGAGACGATCAGCTGATCATTGATCAGTTTCATGATTAAAGTAGCAACAGAAGAGGGAAGGTGGGGGGGATAAGAGAAGAGGCAGCTGTGCAGCATAAAGACAGAATAAATCCAGCTTTGTGTCTTTTTTCCATTCTAGCTAAAGTCCGGGACAAACTGCGTCTCTTCTCAGCTCAATACGAAACACGTAATATTTTCTCTGAATGAGGGACCATTCCATTTTTTAAGGAGCCGTTGGCAACTCTACTAACTAACCTTATGAATAAAATAAAGTTCACTATCAGTAACATCATAGCAACCGAACAGCTGTATAGAAACTCCGTCAAGCTGGCTAGAACGCAGTACGAGTTATTGCAACTGACGGTAAAAAGTCAGCATAACGAAAATAAACTCCACCTAAACTTGGTTTATATCTGACCCAGATAGACTGCAGGTCATAACTTCTTACCTGAAGTTCAGTTCACCTGACACTCGGACTGGCGGCTGCCTCGGGTCTCTTCTCCTGCCTCCCCTTCCCTCATCCACCTGCTGGCCTCTGTGGAAGCTCCACAATAGCCACCACCAAACAATTGAGTTATTTTTACACATCTCCCAGCATCTGGCCAATCCACCACCTTTCAGTGTTTATACTGTTACGGGGAAAAAATGAAAAAAAAACCATTGGCCCATAAAAACGAAAAATCACCATCGGCCCACCGGGCAAATGCCCAGTATGCCCGATGGCCAGTCCAACTATGTCCTCTGGGCTGGAGGGTGGCGGATGAAAAGCTTTGGTGCATTACCGTGAGGCGAAGGCCATCCATCACAGCTTTTTTGGGTTAGATAAATGAAAACTATGTTTTTGTAATAATTCCTGTGACTCCTCCTGCTTTTTCAACTCAGCCCATCACACGTCTATGTCTCTCCTTGTTTCGTCTTTTATTAAGAAAGGGTTGTGTTTCCATGTTCAGTGTGTTTCATTTTGCTTCCCCTGTGGTGTCAGGTTCATTTGTGTCAGCTGTGTTTCCACTTCCCCTTTTATTTTCTGTGTATTTAAGTCTGCTGTCTTCCTCTGGTCAGTGCTGGTGTGTCTGTTTTCCTCCGTTCACGTTATTCCGGGTTTCAGGTTATCTCCTGATTCTGTTTAGGTCCATGTTCATGTTCATGTTCATGTTTTTTCATCAGAGTTTCTCGCATGCACCTCCTCGGATTCATGTTCATGTTTTTCCTGTCATAGTTGTCATAGTCATACTGAGTTATTCCCAGTGTAGGTTTTAGTTTTAGTTGTCGCCCCTGTTTGCTGGGCCTTGTTTTGTGTTCAGTTCACCTGACACTCGGACTGGCGGCTGCCTCGGGTCTCTTCTCCTGCCTCCCCTTCCCTCATCCACCTGCTGGCCTCTGTGGAAGCCCCGCCATAGCCACCACCAAACAACTGAGTTATTTTTACACATCGACCTGCATCTGGCCAATCCACCACCTCTCATTGTTCATGCCCTTACAAAAAAAAAAAGTCACCAGGCATATGCCCGGTATGCCCGATGGCCAGTCCAGGTATGTTAACCTGCAACCAAATCTGCAGCTCCATACAGCAATGTTACGACTTAGATTATATCTTATAACTCATAACTCTTATGTTAGCTCCCCTCAGTAGCATACTGCCTGAAATATTCGACGGCTGCAATAATAAGTGTTATTTTTTCCTTGGTATTCTAATTTCACCGAAGTTTACTAAACTCAACAAACTTAATATTACTTACCGGGACATTTATTCTGTCCTCATTTTCTTTCACCGAAAAATTGTTTCCTGCGGTGCCGTCTTTCGCGCTTGGCTCTCCTACCTTTGCTAACGTGATGCACATAGCGCAGAAGCCGATGCTGCATTCACTTACACTCGGATATCTGAACTTCACCGTGAAAACATAATCGGACATTTGATATTTGATTGAATTTTATTGTTTTGCCTTTGGGGTGGCCAGTCTGGTTGGGGGGTGGCCCCAGGCCACCCCGCTGGACACGCCACTGGGCCTTAAAAATACCTGAGTTATATAACAGCACACTGACAGTGTCTCATCCAAAAAAAGAAAATGTATAAATACAGTTAATATCATTTTCATTTAAATTTTATTTAATTCTCTTCCTATAGTGCCAAACAGATGTCTCAAGTCGTCACTGTTACAACATAGATAAACATGAACATGAAATCCATTATTTAATTCTCTTCCATTCACTCCAGTTCAATTCAATAGCTATATAGATGGATAGACAGATACTGTATTATATACTATATTGATTCCAAATGGAGAATTAATGTGTTATATCACCAGGATAATGAATTCAAGTAGTACAATCTCCAATAAACAGACAACACAGTTAAAGTTCAAAGTGCAATATGTGCAGGATCCAGGCTTTATATTGTAAGATGCAAAACGTTTATATATACATAATATTGTTGAAAAAATAAAGAAAGTTAAAAATCAAAATAAGTTTATTGTCACGGTGGCTGATGTGATTGCAATATGAACCCGAAAGCAGACAAGGGAGAGATGGAACTGAATCTTAACAAAAAGCAAACCATTTATTAGGTTGAAAAAACATGAACACAAAACAAGGCCCAGCAAACAGGGCATTTGCCCGGTGGGCCGTGCTATGATGTTAATGATGTTGAACTTGTTTTATCTTATTTTATTTATAAGGTTAGTTATTAGAGTTTCCAACCATCCCGTAAAAAACGGAATGGTCTCGTATTCAGAGAAAATATTGTGCGTTTCGTGTTGAGGTGAAAAGGAACAGTTTGTCCCGGACTTCAGCTACAATGAAAAAGACACAAAGCTGGAGTTATTCTGTGTCTTTGCTGCACTGCTGCCTCTTCTTCTCTCATTCTCTCCCTCCCCTGTTTCTACTTCAATCATTAAACTGATCCATGATCAGCTGATCGGCTTTTCTCTCTGATTTGTTTATCTCCCACTTTGTGCCAGAAACAGGAAACCAGCGGATGTCGCGCTAAACAACAGCAGCACGTTTAAGCTTGATCAGCTGTTGTTAGAATTTATTGAATATTAATTTCTAGTATCAGCTGATGTTTGCTGGAGCCACAGCTGTAAAAGCTGCTGGTCATGATATCGGTTTGGTTATCTGGTGAGAGGGAAACATGAAGATGAAACCAGGAGATGTCCTTACTGAATCATCAGAGCTGAACAGTGATGGAGAAACAGGTTTACCTTTTAGGTGACAGGAATGAGTTGAAGGGAAGTTATGAACTGTTTCACTTTTTAAAGGTTGCCCTGTTGGAAAAAATATTTTGCCCTGCCATGCTGTTTATTGATGTGGTAAATGAATGGTTTATGAAAATATATGTAAATCTGTCATCAGTAATCAGTAATGATCATGTCTCACCTCTAGTCTTCTCTGTCTTAATTTCAGGTTTTCACCATGTGTTGTAGATAGTTCAGGAGGTTAACTCGACCAAGCAGTCTACTTTCGGGTACTGTTTAGAATACCAGAATAGGGAGGATGGTGTAGGTTTAAGTTTATTAGACTGACGCATATATACCAACAAGACAGTGTACATCACTGTGACAACAGCGTTTGTTTTCTTTCAAAGGATTTATGGTTTTTCCTATAATACCTCGTGGGCTGGTCTCTAGTCAAAATGCCCGGGCCGATTTTTTGTCCCAGTCCAGCCCTGCCAGAGGAACGAGACGCTCTTTTAAAATTGACATTCTCCTCCCTGGCAGCGTCCCCAGCAAACCATGTGGAAGTCAACCTGACCGCGGAGCTGCTCATGCAGCAAGGTGGTTCCCCTCTCTTCCTAATCTGTCTTGGGTGTGTGAGGGCTCAGAGAAGCACTTCCAGTTCATTAAATGCCTCTCACTTCATACCCCATCATTCAAAGTTGTTAAGAATACATCACACTAAGTGTGCATTTATGTCTCATAGTGATGCATTGTACATACTAGGAGTACACTGCTGCTGCTTAGTGTAGTCTAGACCGCGGTCAGCTCCTCGACTAGATGGATGAGGTCCCGATGATACCGAGATTTTTAATTTTGATCATTTAGAGACAAAAAACCTCCACGAGGCTTGCATATTTCTGGTTCATGCTCCAAGTCACGCACATATAAAATTAAAATAAATAAGATGTAATGTTAATGGAACACCTTGAAAACCCATCAAATGTCAATGAGAAAGAAATCATGCTGGAACAAGAAGACGTCACAGCGTTAGACAGAAATGAAAATGATCATCCTACATCCCAAAAATCAAAGTAAAAAAATTACTATTAAATTTTACTTGATAACTAAATCAAAACTAATGCACGAGGACAAAAACGATGGTTGACTGCACTGACACTTTGATTAGCAAATAAAAAAACAAAAACAATCATTTTCACTTAGTTATTGGATGTGTATATGATCTGTTTTAATAAGTTATTTATTTTCATATTGTGAAATAGCCTAAAAAACAGACTAAGCATTCTAACTTTGTGCTATTCAGTCAGTCCCATACATGAACATGGACACACACTTGATCTTGTTTTATCTCATGGTTCTTCTGTTTGTTTCTGTTTTTAACGTAGAGATTTGTGATGCTGTGTTTTCTGACCACAGTCCTGTGATGCTTCAAGTTCCTCTTGCCCGTACCTCAGTTAAACCGCGCTGCTGCTCGCCGCTGTCGTATTTTTGACCCACTGCTGAGCAGTTTTTAACAGTTTTTAAGCAGAACTGTAAAATCCCGGAGCTTTTGTGCAGCCAGACTGAGGAACTGAGCTCATGGTTTTATTCCACCTACCAGATTGCTTTGGACACTGTGGCTCCGTTAAGAACCAGGCAGCCTAAAACTAAATCTGACCCCTGGCTGAAGGCTGTCAGACGCAAGTGCTGTCGAGCTGAGCGTGAATGGAAACAAGCTACAAGTGTCATTCCAGATGCTAAAGGACTGTTGGCATCAATATCAAAAAACTGTAAAAGATGCCAAAAGACAACACTTATCTGACATTATTTCATCAAACTGTCACAACCTGCATGTTTTATTTAAAACCATTAACTCTGTTCTTAGTGCACCACATACTGACTGCAGCCTGTAAACGTTTTTTTAAACACTTTTTTATTGAGAAGGTCTCCTCCACCAGGGTTCAAATCTCTTGGCAGCCCTACTGAGACCCCCAATGTGTATTTAGATACCTTGACACAGTACGTTAAACCAGCTGTGACAAACATGGAGGTCAAAGTGAACTCTGACCTGAAGCTTGTCAGCCAGATTAAGGCAGTGGTAAAATCAAGCTTCTTTCAGCTCAGGCAGCTGATAAAATAAAGACATTTATTTCACAGCAGCACTTTGAGACAGTTATCCACGCCTTTGTTAGCACTCGGCTGGATTACTGTAATCAGTGTTGGGGAGTAACGGAATACATGTACCGCCGTTACGTATTTAAAATACAAAATATGAGTAACTGTATTCCGTTACAGTTACCGTTTAAAAAGGTGGTATTTAGAATACAGTTACTTTGTTGAAATAAATGGATTACACTGCGGTACTTTCCTGTTTCATTTTGTCGCGGGTCAGGACTGTTTGGGTTTTGTTTGACAGCTACGTTCTGTTGTTCCAGGCGGCAGCGTTATGGTTGCCATGGTTACAGGGTGACGCTCTCTCTCTCTGTGTTTCCTGGGTGAGAGAGGCCTTTTTGTTGTTGTTGTTGTGCTAACAGGCAGAATGCTACAAGCATAGCTCTAAAGAATGTAGCATCATGGGCAGTGTAGTCCATGCTGCAGGGAGAATGGACTGCCATACACGTTATGTGTCTGTGAGCGAGGGAGGGAGAAAAAGGAAAAGTACGAGTTGTCATCGAGCAGAAACGGGAGCTGGAAGCATGTAAATATAATAATAACCACTGCAGCCAAACAGAGAGCCTGACGAGCCCAGCTGTAAGTAAGCTATTTAGACTCGACTGTACACCGTGTTCGTGTTTTCCTCCGAAACAATAAGTTCAGTTGGAGCAGCCTTTCAACGCCTCTCTCTGTCTCTGCTAGCAAAGTTGACCCAGACAACAAAGTAAAGCTATTTTTCGGCTACGAGCCCGACACGAACCCGACGTATTAGTCAGAGGTCCCTTTACTACGGTTCGGAGCCGCGGACCTTCAGTAATAGTAATAAATCACACAGCAATAGTACATTCACGTTGTTGTAAAAATGCATGATAATATATTAAGTAATCCAAAGTATTCAGAATACGTTACTGTCATTGAGTAACGTAACGGAATACGTTACAGAATACATTTTGGGGCATGTAATCTGTATTCTGTAATGGAATACATTTTAAAAGTAACCTCCCCAACACTGACTGTAATGCACTTTATATAGGGATCAGTGCTTCATACGTTACTCGTTTACAGTGGCGTGTCCAGCGGGGTGGCCTGTGCCCCCCCAGGCCTAATTTGCCAATTGTATGTTAAAATGTTCGTATTTTAATATTAAAAGATGTTTTTGCCCAAAACATATGTGCACTACATGTCAGTAAAAATACTATGCAAATATTGATGTCCTTGAATGCTGAATAAACACTGAAAAAGAACTGATTGTATCTCTTGTACTTTATCAACACAGTATCTAAAAACTTTGCACCGTAGTGGTTAAAATCTCATTCTAATAAGAGTTAAAAGCGCATTCGGTTATTAGGTTTATAGGGTTATTGAATTATGGTTAACGGTTGGTAGAACTGTTTTTAACATTATCTGACAATTACATCTGCCACCCTTCTCCAAATCTTTGCCCCTACCTGGCCCCCCCAACAAAAATTTTCTAGACACGCCACTGACACAAAGAAGGAAAACCCACCCGATTGACCAAAATCAACTCAAAATACTCCCACACAACAGAACCTCCTCTATTCCTCACTGGCTCCAAATCTTTCAGTAGAAATATCAGTGGTTCACTATTTGTCACCATCAAAATACTCCACAAATCTCGCGAATGATTCACTTCCTTATATACCAGGGAATCAGACACCGAAGCAGTTAGGTTCTAAATGAAGCTTCGGACGTCACTGATCCGAATTTGACGTATTTGACTGATATTGACCCTCATGTCCCGTTTATTCTGGGCTTGTACCTGTAAGAGCTTTGGGCCTGAAAGTTTGCACGAGTAGTATAGAGGCCCTTAGCGGTTACTCGGTGGCTTTTACTCACTACATAAAAACTATTTCACCTTCCAGATACTGCATTATATGACATCGTCAGTTGGTGAACTTTCCTCTCATGGATATTTTGTATAATTAATTTGCATATCTCATATAGAGATGACTTGCACTGATTTCATTTCAGATAAATATTCCAATTTAAAACTGATCAGATGTGCAGGTGCTTTTTAGTCACCTGGCCACTATTTTAACTCACTGCAGCCAATCTGAGGTTTCACAGAATTTCCTTCACTGACCATCTTCAACCTTCAATCTCTACACTTGCAATGTTGCTGTTAATGAGAGCAGCTTTGCTGTGATCTTTAAAGATCATTCTCATGATGTTGCTTTGGAAATGTTTCTTAAGAATTTGTTGAGTTTAAGTAATATAACAGTAATTATAATTATGACAGAACATGGCAGATTTCAGTGAATGTGGAAAAATATCACAATCACAGCAGTTATAGCAGCATCCTTTAGATCCTTTAGCTGCTGCTCCAGAGAATTTTATTAGAGTAGAGTGGACATCATCACTGAGGGTCATTGCACAGAAGTGAAAACAGGAGGAAGCTACAGACCACTTCAGTGGTTCACGACTTTGTATCATTTGTATTGTAAAGATTTTTTCAAATTGTTATTTTATTTTGGGGATTTTATATTATTTTATGTCTGTATGTAGTTATTAGTAGGGATGGGTACCGGTGTCCGGTGCCATGATGGCACCGGTTCTGACATAAACGGTAGTAACCAGACCGAAAGCAGCGCACATTTTGGTGCTTTATTTCGGTGCTTTTTTTTCCTGAGCTGTGATACACTTTAGATTCTAGCCAATCATTTTACGTTTCCGAGGATAGTAGGCGGGCCCAGGTACGTACGTTCTTTTAGAGCAGAGCTACAGATTAAAAATGTCCAAGGTGAAGCGGTCAAAAGTCTGGCTGTACTTCACAGCAAAATATGCAAACTCAGCAGCCTGCAACAAGTGCTTTAAGCTGCTACTGTGATACTGTCAAAGGAGGTAACACCTCAAATCCGATGAAACACCTGGCGACGCATTAAAAGCCGAGAAATGCGCCGTATTTGATAGCTTGCTGCGAGACCTCACACAGAGCACATCTACTGCGGGTGGGTTGCCTGTTATGCGACATCCCCCAAAAACACAAAGAGGAGAGTCCTGGCCCCTAGCCCTGCCAGTGTAGCAGAAATGATTACGGATGATGATGCAGCAGCAGCCGTTCTTTTCTGCGTGAGTAGCTTCATGTTGTTCGTGTGTAATTTACGTTGAGTAGGCTAACCACGTTATTACATTAATGCATGTAAGGTGAACTAGCAAACATCATCATAGCTACATGCGGCTGTCTTCTTGTTTGATGGCAGATACTAACTTCACCCTGGCCAAAAAGGCTAAAATGACCAAAGAAAAAGCGGAAAACAGTTAAACATGAGAGGTTTAGGACAAAGTTTGTGTTTTTTTCATTGTTTAAGCACTGCTTCCAGCCAAGAGTGATACCATATATGCCCCATAGCTGCAGAAAAGGCTAACATTGTTATCTTTTTACAAAAAACCAGCTGAACATGAGAGGTTTTTGGACCAATTTTGTGTTCTCCATTCTTTAAGCACCAGTTTGAGCACCGTTTGAGCACCGGCACCGTCTCAAAAGTACCGATTTGGCACCGGTATCGGATAAAACCTAAACGATACCCATCCCTAGTTATTAGTTTTACACAAAATATAAAAGCAGCACTTACAGAAGTTTTGTAAATTACTAAAGTATTTACTAAAGCTGTCTCCCCTGAGTGAGCATCAGGGCCCTCTGCAGTTTTTTTGTAGAAATGCAATCTTAGAATTAAACTGATTTATCTGGAACACAAGATGGAAAACTGATATTCTCATTAAAGACAGAAAATAGATGCAAATGCGCAGAAATGTAACTGTTCATGCCTGTAAGAACAAAGATGAACAGCAGCTCTTGTCGTTTGGAGACTTTAACTTATATATAGAAGATCAAAATGTAAGGGTATGTGTGTCGTCACCGCATGTATAAAAAGGCTTTTTCCGAATCGCTTTCTCGCTTACGGCCATACCACCCTGAACACGCCCGATCTCGTCTGATCTCGGAAGCTAAGCAGGGTCGGGCCTGGTCAGTACTTGGATGGGAGACCGCCTGGGAATACCAGGTGCTGTAAGCTTTTGCACTTCCACACACAAACTGCAGAGGGCGCCGCTGCTCACTCAGTGGAGATAGCATCAAGGAATACTATGATAACAAGGACATCACTTAATATTTCGGTATTTTGTTTTGAAATAATACAAATGACAGTTTAAATATAGAAACTAATCTGAGGCCCTCTTTTAGCTCATTTTCTAATAGGATGGTTAGTGTGTCTTGCAAAGCTTTTGCACTTCTAAACAAACTGCAGAGGGCGCTGCTGCTTTCTCAGGGGAGACTTTCTCTTTTCTTCACGTGGTAGTAGTTTTGAAATAATGAACTGAGGCGAGAGAAAAGAGTAAAATAGTTTATTTTATCAGTAAAGATCAACAGAAGGCACGAATAACAGAATCCAAGGGCAGAAGAGAGACCAGTGTCAGTATGTTATACAACCATGTGATCAGATAGCAAAATATACCTTTACATCCACCATCTAGCTCCAGGAGTTCATGGGTAAATCCTTGGAAGGCTGAAGAAATACTTCAACAGGACAAATTGCAGCCTTTTGCAAAAATATATCCATATATAATTATACACTTTTTTTCTACATGTCGAAGCAAATAAACTCTACAAAATGCAGAAAACTATCCGAGGACATGAACTGCTGATGCATTCATAAGAAAGTCCATGCTTATTATTCGCATCAGAGTATCACTGAATCAAAAATAGAAGCAGTACCTTTGTCAAAAACAGCAATAGGAAAAGCTTACGAGTCCATAGAAAGCCAAAAAATATCAGCTTTGAAAACAAGAAGAGGAACACAAAACATTTCAAACAGATGTTTATAGGATAATTCATAGGTCTGAAAATACAAGTCAGTCCCTTTCAAGCAGTTTAAAACAGAAACAGTAAAGGACTGCCATGGCTTTGAGATACTTTGGTTGTAATACAAATCCCAGAGTTCACAAGCAAGAGGACTACAAAGATGGCCATGCTACAAAAAAATACAACTGGCATCAAGAGCACTGTCACTAACAAAAAGAATTTTAAAGATAAAAATGGAGCATTTTGAAGGGGAAAAAAAAAAAAAAAAAAAAAAAGCTTGGGAAAAAAAATATTGAGCATCACAATTTTACAAGAAGCTGGAATATTTCAGGACCGATGCAGTTTTTACAAAAAATAAAACTGTCATTGTAATTTAACCAGCCTCATTTTGCTACAACTGCCTATCCCACCCAACAAACCTGACTCAATACCATTTTACCCATCACAAGTCTCCCAAGTAAAGTAAAGCCTTCTCCTTCTAGATACATGTTGTAATCTTATTGACTGCTCAAATGTAAACTAATCTTAAAATTCCAGGTATTTTTAGAATATTATAATACGTGAAACCAAATCAGAACTACGATGAGTTTTTTTCCCCATTTTCTGGGTTTAACCATCAGTTATTTTTTTTGTTAGCTTTCTGGCTTAATAATAATTTGTTTTTTGTGAAATTAACTTCTTCAAATGCTGCGTCTTTGTGACAGATAACGTAGGTACATACTAAAAATTCTCAAACACTGCTCCGTAAATATAGGTTACATCGTGTTAAAAATAATTCAGCTGCCAGGCTGTGGAGTCTAGTACGGGTAGCCGTCAGGGAGGCCCAGTCTTTGGATGCACTGCTCCACTCCTTCAGCCAGATAAGGCCCGTCATCTTCATAGCTGGGGAGGTGGGAGCCTTCGTCCTCGCTGGGAGGTAGGACAGCATCCGGGTCAGGCTTGAGACTTGGCCTCTGATTGTCTGGGAAAGCCATGGAGAAAAGTGCCTCGGGGTTGCACACGAACTTGTAGACGTACCGCTCACCGGCCACCTGCAAAGAGTTTGAGTTGAGAAATTAAAAATAAATAAATAAATAAATAAATAAATAAATAATAATAATCAAACAAAAGTAATCTCTCAAAAATTTGGAAATTGATGACAAAATGTTGAGGACAGAAAACTGCAGTTTCTCTAACGGCCACTTGAGGCTGGTTTAAACAGCGAGTCAGTCTCCATGGACTTCAGTGTTTAAATGACCAAAACAGCAGAAAAAAAACAACACTGATGATGTTTAATAGCCTGGTACAACAACACACACAAAAAAATAAATAAATAAATAAATGCCTTTAATAAAAATATTATATATATATATATATATATATATATATATATATATATATATATATATATATATATATATATATATATATATATATATATATATATATATATATATATATATATATATATATATATATATATATATATATATATATATATATATATATATATATATATATATATATATATATATATATATATATATATATATATATATATATATATAAAGCTCCCATGATGCCTGACAGGAGCTTCCATGTAGTACTGAGGCAGGTTATTGGTCGGTAGTATATATATATATATATAAAACACCCAGCACGCCCCTGCGGGCGGTTTATCCTTCAAGCTCGGGTCCTCTACCAGAGGCCTGGGAGCTTGAGGAGATATATATATATATATATATATATATATATATATATATATATATATATATATATATATCCCTCCAACTACCGACCAATAACCTGCCTCAGTACTACATGGAAGCTCCTGTCAGGCATCATATCGGCTAAGATGAACAGGCACATGGGTCAATACATGAGCGGGACACAGAAAGGAATTGGCAAGAATACCAGAGGTGCAAAACACCAGCTACTGGTAGACAGAACAATCAGCCGAGACTGCAAGACCAGACTGACCAACCTGTGCACTGCCTGGATTGATTACAAGAAGGCCTATGACTCAATGCCCCACAGCTGGATACTGGAATGCCTAGAATTGTACAAGATCAATGGGACCCTAAGAGCCTTCATCAGGAACTCAATGGGGATGTGGCGTACAACACTAGAGGCCAACTCCAAGCCCATAGCACAAGTTACCATCAAGTGCGGGATCTACCAAGGAGATGCTCTGTCCCCACTGCTGTTCTGCATAGGCCTGAACCCCCTCAGTGAGATCATTAACAAGACTGGCTACGGATACCGACTACGGAACGGAGCAGTTGTCAGCCACCTCCTGTACATGGATGACATCAAGCTGTATGCCAAGATTGAACGAGACATCGATTCACTGATCCACACTACCAGGCTATACAGCAATGACATTGGAATGTCGTTCGGACTGGAGAAGTGTAGTCGGATGGTAACAAAGAGAGGGAAGGTAGTCAGAACTGAGGGGATTGAACTACCAGAAGGCAACATTGCAGACATAGAGGACAGTTACAAGTACCTGGGGATCCCGCAGGCAAATGGGAACCATGAAGAGGCCGCTAGAAAGGCTGCAACCACCAAGTACCTGCAGAGGGTCAGGCAAGTCCTGAGGAGTCAGCTGAATGGTAAGAACAAGATCCGGGCCATCAACACATACGCCCTGCCCGTGATCAGGTACCCTGCTGGGGTAATAGGCTGGCCAAAGGAGGAGATAGAAGCCACTGACATAAAGACAAGAAAGCTCCTGACCATGCATGGAGGGTTTCACCCCAAGTCCAGCACCCTGAGGCTGTACGCTAAGCGGAAGGAAGGGGGCCGGGGACTGGTGAGTGTCAGCACCACAGTCCAGGATGAGACAAGGAACATCCAAGAATACATTGGGAAGATGGCCCCAACTGACCGAGTGCTCAGTGAATACCTCAGGCAGCAGAAACCCAAGAAAGAGGAGGGAGACGAGGAACCATCATGGAAGGACAGGCCCCTGCACGGTATGTACCACCGGCAGATAGAGGAGGTGGCTGATATCCAGAAATCCTACCAGTGGCTGGACAAAGCTGGACTGAAAGACAGCACAGAGGCACTAATCATGGCAGCACAAGAACAAGCTCTGAGTACAAGATCCATAGAGGCTGGGGTCTATCACACCAGGCAAGACCCCAGGTGCAGGCTGTGTAAAGATGCCCCAGAGACAATCCAGCACATAACAGCAGGGTGCAAGATGCTAGCAGGCAAGGCATACATGGAACGCCATAACCAAGTGGCCGGCATAGTGTACAGGAACATCTGTGCCGAGTATAACCTAGAAGTCCCGAGGTCAAAATGGGAGATGCCCCCAAGGGTGGTGGAGAATGACCGAGCTAAGATCCTGTGGGACTTTCAGATACAGACGGACAAAATGGTGGTGGCTAACCAACCGGACATAGTGGTGGTAGACAAACAGAAGAAGACGGCCGTAGTGATCGATGTAGCGGTTCCGAATGACAGCAATATCAGGAAGAAGGAACACGAGAAGCTGGAGAAATACCAAGGGCTCAGAGAAGAGCTCGAGAGGATGTGGAGGGTGAAGGTAACGGTGGTCCCCGTGGTAATCGGAGCACTAGGTGCGGTGACTCCCAAGCTAGGCGAGTGGCTCCAGCAGATCCCGGGAATAACATCGGAGATCTCTGTCCAGAAGAGCGCAGTCCTGGGAACAGCTAAGATACTGCGCAGGACCCTCAAGCTCCCAGGCCTCTGGTAGAGGACCCGAGCTTGAAGGATAAACCGCCCGCAGGGGCGTGCTGGGTGTTTTTTTTATATATTTTTATATATATATATATATATATATATATATATATATATATATATATATATATATATATATATAAAAAATAAAATAACCTCAAGTCTTTTAAAACTCAAAACATTAAACTGGATGGCTTCCAGATGTGCTTCATTAGAGGCTAAGATTAGAAATAAGAGGTCAGAAACTCAGTGCTTCAGTGTAAGAGCCCAATAGCTAGTTTTTTGTTTTTTTTTTAAATAGTTTGTGATTACAACAACATAGGAGTAAAGGAAGACTCAAGTGGAACATGACCTGCCTTTACCTTCTGCATAATGCCCTTTTCATAATAGTACCGCAGCGAGCGACTCAGCTTATCGTAGTTCATGGCAGGTCGATTCTTCTGGATCCCCCAGAGCCGAGCCACCTAAAAACATGATGGGGGAGGGAAAAATTAATATATGGCTTTAAAATGTTGTTTTTCCCCAGTCTTAAGAATATTAAGCTTCTCAAAGTTCCACATTAGGTATGCAGTAGCTGACCTCTTCGGGGTCAATCAGCTTGAACTCCATGTTTCGCCCCGTCCAGATGATCAGGTGTGCATTGGCTGGGTTGTCCAGGAGTGTGAGCAGGAACTGCCACAGCTGCAGGGAGCCACGGCGCTGGTACGGCAGACCCTCCTGTTTCACTTTACCTGGTGAAGACACGCAGAAGTCACCTTTCCTGCTTTTGTGCTGTTTTGTTGGTTGGTTGTTTTTTTTTTTTTGTTTTTTTTTTTAAAACCAATTTCTTGATCGTTTGCTCATTTAAAAAAAATAAATAAATAAATTATGCTTTTTTTTTTTTTTTTTTTTTTAAATCACATCTCATTGGACAGAACATAGTTACAACATTAGAAACAGAATACTCAACCTGGTGTATGCAAATGCCAATAACGAACACAATACCGCCAACTCACAGCACACTGCCTTAAATGATATTGTCCTTCCCTCCTTTGTCTTATACACTAAGTGTTAACAAGGATGTTTTGGAAGTCCGTGTCTTACCTTCCAGCCTTTCCGGCACAACACAGGTGTCATCATAGTACAGACACTGCTCTCTGTCTGGACCAAATCCTGTGGAGCAAAGAATAGAGTAAAAAGGCTGTGGCAGCATGAAAAGGCGTTTTTAAACCCAGGACACAAACTCACCTGCACTGTTATTTTGGTACAAAGCAGACTTCTCAAAGGATGACGGCTGGCATGTTTGAACCTCTGAAAGGCACAAAAGTCACAATTCTTCATAAACTGCAAGCAAATGTAAAGTGTCTGAGCCTAGGCCTGTAGTTATTTGAATGTTTCACCTATGGCAAGACTGCCTGTTACCCTAACAGACGTGAATACATTTTATTCAGATGCCGTCGCCACACTAAGGGTAACATACCCGAGTCATAGCCAAAGTCCCTTGGCTCTTGTTTAATTGTGACATGGTTGAAGGCAGTCTGAGGACGTGCCAGACCTGACGTAGGAGGCCCTGGCTCTGGATATCTCGGGTCCACCAGTTCTTGTTTAAAACCCCGGGGAGCGTGGGGAACCAGAGGCTCTGAAAGGTGGCGCTGATACATTGGCCTCCCGTCACGGATGGCGGGGTGGTATGGCGTGTTTGCGGTCTTCTTTGGAGGAAGGAAAGACAGGCAGGGATCCGACAACTGCCGCTGGAACCTGAAGTGTGGAAAGAAGTGGATGTTTAAAGGTTTGAACCTCATTCGCTTCCAGCTTAAACCGCGCGCGCGCGCGTGCCTGCGTGCGTGTGTATATATATATATATATATAGATTTATTTTAAAGCTTACCTTTGTTCTGCATTGAACGACACACTGGAAGAGCCGATGGGAGGATGTGGCATAGCAAACTGCTGGCTTTGATTGGCCTGTGGAAGGTTGCGGAGGTGGGAGGGGCTAAGGGCAGGAGTGTGGTTTGGGGAGCAGTTGTTGGTCAGCTGAGGGGTAGATGGCTGTAACTGCCTCTGTAAAGGTGGAGGTCCAGTAGGGTGGATGGAGCCACGTTGTTGTACTGCAGGTGTGGAGGATGGAGTCGGAGCGGGCTCACAGGCACTAAGGAGACCAGATAAAAACACATCATCCAAAAGTTCTGTCTGCCAGGTGTGTGGTGGTGGTATTGCAGTATATCACACACAGGTTTAAAAACATGAATGGTTACCTGTAGCTGTAAAGGCACATGTCAGCCTGAGGCGTTCTGCAGGGAGAGAAGTCTTTGGACGGACTGGGTTCACGCTTCACTTTGCTGGCAGCCAGTCCATGAAACATCACTGCAAAAAACACACAGGCAAATAATACATACATGTTTGCAGAGCATGGAATGAACACCCTTACATTAGATGGCCAAGTGGACTGCTTCAAAGATTAGTCTTTTAAAAAAAACAACAACTTTCCTTTCTGATAAAGCTCATAGTTCAGGCAGAATCAGGTGATAAGCTTAGGCTACGCAGGGCTTCCCATGATGCAGTGTTCTACTCAACACAGTGTCTCTGTACAACACTTTGCATTTCCACAGTGTCTCGTCTGTCCTGTTGCCCTCCCCTCAACCCCAATGCCTCAGTGCAGATGGCCACCCCTCCCCAAGTTTGATTCTGCTGGAGGTTTCTTCCTGTTAAAAGAGAGTTTCTACTTCCCACTGTCACCAAGTGCTTGCTCACAGGGGTCATCTAATTGTTGATTTTCCCCCACCTGTGTTACTTCAGTTCTTTAACTTCCAATATCCTAAAATTTATTTATTCCCCCCCCCGGTATTACAAGTATATGAACATCAGTCAGTCTTTATCTCAAAACTGTGTTTTTTGCTGTCTCAAATGAGTAAAATTGAATGTTCTGTCCCTATTCAATGCCAAGGCATTTTAATTGACTTCATCATCATCAGTTCATCTTTTGCACAGTTACACAAGTCTCACACTCCTAATTTGCCTCCAACTGCCTAGTGTTGGATCCCTGGTGAGCGTAATGGTTAGACAGTTAGGATTACGCAACATTACCTCTGGGAACACTGGTTGGGAAAATAATGTGTTTGTTGAAGCAGCACTTCCATAACCAAAACACACTCGAGACCTATTAAATGGCAGCTTTGGTGGAAACATTTGCCTGCTGGTGTGGCAGAACGGCTTCAGATCCAAATTAGAGTTTACCGCCAGCGCTTCAGACCCTGAATATTTCCCTCCTAACTCTTATCTGCTCATGTTGATAATTTAGTAGCAATGACACCTCACATTAAATAGACAAGCTCTGCACATCTTTAAGTTGCACTCTTCCAGTTTGCAATGCAGGCTTTAGCATAAAGTTTTTCCTTTATCGTCCCTTTCAGCGTTTGCTCCCGACTCCTGCGTCTGTGAAAGAAAGGAAACCTACCCCTATCTGATCTGAGCTTTCCAGGAATCTGTAGAGATTCTCATCAGTATGCTGCGCCGATGACGCCAGGCCGCTAATGTTTCCATCCACGACACGGTCTCCGTCAGCTTTATTGTCCGCACGGGGAGTCGTTGTGTTGAAGCAGCTATGATTACGGCAACAATAAGTATATGCAATACGTGTTTGGCAGGAGCACTAAACGCACCATTTCCTCATCGCCCGCGTTATCTGTAACACTTTTAAGTACAGTACTTTTTTTTTTTTTTTTATCTCGCCTCATTTCCTCTGGTACATGACGACTATCATTTAACTGGCAAAGCTCCAAGGTGAATGGAAACACCAACGAATGAGAGCACTGTAAACAACTGGTTTTACACCAATGACCTTTGAGATCACGAGTCACAATCTGGTAAGTTCAGTGGAGTTTATCCATTTGAGCAGGAAGCTGCACAGATCCTAAATGAGAGCCAACAGCTGACAGTGCAATGTGATCACACGTGCCAACCCTCTTATGTCCAACTCCACGTTAAAGACCAACTTCCAACGCTCAGTTCCAGACCCATCATAAAGCTCTCACAAAAATACTCTCGTGCATAAATAGTGCGCACCACTGCTAAAACCTGAAATCGTGATCTCTCCAAACATCCAAGAAGAAGCAGGTACTCACAGTTATTGGACTGGAAATCCGGGACAAACTGCTCGTCATCGGTAGCTTGAGCTGAGAGGGAGGAAAAGACATGCCGTTTAAGGACCCCTCTCATCAACTATCACACATCATTTGTATAATGTGGGATGCTCACCTTCAGCGATCCATATTTCTTGGAGCTGAATCAGGTCTTGGAATAGATCTGGAAGATGGTTTCACATTCATTTGTTAGAATGTGTGTGGGCGCAATTATTTGACATTTCACATGTAATTAATGACAACAAATGGCCTATATAAGACTGTCAGAGAAGCATGACCTATTAAAGAAATACCAAAGACCACGAGGGGCACTTGAAAGAACAGGGGAGGGGAAAAAAAATAATCCTATTAGCAAATTTATGAATATAATTTCTCCCCACATTGTTTGTATCCAGCAGACAGATGTTATCCTGGCACTCACAAGAAGTTAGACTGACTATGAAACTGCAGTTGAGTTTTATATGTACCTTCTGTGTCCTGAGCCAGCTCGGTGTCCATGAACTTCCTCTTCCTATCGCTGAGACACTTTGCTGCTTCCTGTGTGTGACATTTCTGCAGAAATGGGCAAAGGAATGAAACTCAGCACACATGCAGCAAGACAATAAAAAGATAAGAATATAAAACCATAACGTTTCAAACTCACACTCTCAGGGACCACAAAGGGAACCTGCTGATCATAAAAGGCCTCCATGTTGCAGGAGTCTTCACCCTGGGATGAGCAGTGAGGAAGTGATATACTTTGAACATACTGGAGTCATTAAGCAGAAATCCAAGTCTATCGTAGTCTATTTTTCCCCCTACAGGACTAGCCCCTCCATCCATACTACCATCATCCCTTTCACATGACTTGGCATGTTTGTTTACAGTGGCTATAAAAGCCCCGTTGTCACAGAAAGAATTATGCAATCTGCAGTACGCAAATCTGACATGAATAAACTGACGTGAAGCTGCGGGAGGAATCGCTCTTCAAAGGCTGATTTGAGGCAATGAAAAGAAAGCAGCTGAATAGTCAAATAAAACATGACGTCTTTTCCTTTGGCTGTGCTGTGCCAACTTTAATGACGTACAGAGAAGCATATGTACAAAGAATGACAATGCTATGTTTGAAAAGACAGGAATTAAAATGGTTTGATGCTTTGCTTGCCAAGAGATAGGATTAAAGAAGAAACATTTAAAAAACAAACAAACAAACTACTTGTTCAGCTAATAATGCCAATACCTAATCACATTGCTGCAACTGAGTGCATTTAGGCACAGTCAAGGTGACCAGCTGAAGTTCAAAGTGAGCATTAGAATGGGGAAGAAATGGAAGTTAGGTGGCTTTGAATGTGGCATGGTTGTTGGTGCGAGTATATCAGAAACTGCTGAACTGTTGGGTTTCCCCGCACAATCGCCTCTAGAGTTTACTAAGGCTGTTTATGCTAGAGATCAGAGGTGAATGACCAGACTGCTTCAATCTAATAAGGCGGAAACAAATAAATCAAATAACCACTTGGTACAACCAGAAGAGCATCTCTGAATGCACAACACCTCAAACCGTGAAGCAGACAGGCAACAGCAGCAGAAGACCACACCGAGTGACACTCCTGTCACCAGGAAACAGGCTAAAATTTGCACAGGCTAACCAATAATTAGACAAGGGGGGGAGAAAGCTGCCTGATCTCTTCTGTGACATTCAGATGACCAGATAACTGGTTGTAGTGCTGCAGTTTGTGCCAGCTGGGCATTGTTAAATGCCACACTTTACCTGAGCTTTATTGCTGGCCATACCCATCCCATTATGACCGTAGTGTACCCATCCAGCAGAACAACACAACGTCATAAAGCTCAGATCACCTCAAACTGGTTTCTTGGTGTACCTAAAGTAGCCGATAAACGTATATATGCGATAAAGATATGGGACATTATTTTAAACAATGTTTTGCACCTCTTAACTACACCAGATTTCAAAGCTTTGTAAATTTATACATTTTTAATGTTTCTTCAAACAAAAAAAAGGGGGTTATTGACCTGGCTCAAACTGCTCAAGAGTCCAACTAAAGCTCGTGAAATATGGGACAAAAGTAAACAGTGAAAAACTATTTCAAGAGATGAAAAGGTCAGCCCCCGACGTTGCGTAACGTTTTGTCTAGTCTTCGGTTAAAGTAACCTCCACAAACGATTTAGTGTGTGTGTGTGTGTGTCACTCGGCTTTGCTTCAGTGACTACAAACACCACCGAGGAGAAATCACACCAACTAACTCCGCTAACGTTAGCAACAAATCCTCGCTTAAAGTGAAAGATTTGTGAATGGAGTTTCGCGTGACGCTCGTTGAGTCCTCCTTGTTTTTCTCAATGAAGTGAAACACGATACTGGCTGAGGCTGAGGAGGAGGAGGAGGAGGAGGGGGGGGGGGGAGACACCCGCTCACCATTGAGAAATTTCGCCACAGACAAACAGTGAAGGATTCCCGGCGCCAACAAGCTGAAAAAAAGGCTGCTGCAGACGGAAATGCCGCACTGCAGGCAGGCAGACGGTCGCGGGGAATAAACGCAGCGCTGAGTTAGATTTTTAAGAAAATGGCGTTAGCCTCTGAACGCCTATGTGCTCCCCTCGGAGCCTGTAGCAAAGAAAAAAAAACCGCGACCATGCATCTGGTGTTTATGTAATTAAAGGCAAGCAGGCGCCAGCTTTTACTAAAGCGGTAAGATAAAAACAAAAAGAAGAAGACTCACTCGGTAAGTGAAGTTTCTTGGCAGTGTGAAAACAGAACTCGTCGCAGATTTCCTCCCCTACATCCCATGCAGCACCTCGATTAATCACTCGGCTGTGGATTTTTCTCAATGAAGGACTCTGATAGCTGCGGCTAAAACGAACGATCTCCTGCCCTGCCATTGGCTGGAACTCAGAGTCAGTCAGAAGGCGAGCCAATCGTCATCGAGGCTGCTCTGTGGCCCGGCCCCCGCTGTTTTTTTATGAATGGCTGCGTTTCATTCATGAAACCAGGACTGTCTTAAAGTGCCAGCGCTGCAATTAAGGTCTTATAAAGTAAACAGGTAAATAAATAACCAAATTCAAGGTCATCTGTAACTTCTACACGGGAACAATAATGATGAAAATAGCACTAAAAGCATGCCTTTGCTGGTTTATTATATAGCCTACTGATTTCAACTAAATCAGGGGTGTTAAACATAATGCCTGGCAGCTTTAGAAAATTTGAAGCAGGGCATATATGCACACGTATACACACACACACACACACACACACATATATCCCTCGGGTGGGTTCCTCTGGGAAATTCAATTTCCAAAAAAGCACAGCACCGACAGAAGTTACAGAGTTACAGAATATTATATATATATATATATATATACACACACACACACACACACACATACACACACATATATAAATACAGAGACAAATATAAATAAAATATACAAAGGGGATAAATAGAATAAATAGGAATAAAAAATAAAAATACAAGTGAATTGCACATTTCAAGTATTGAGGTCTATTGCACTGTTGACTATTTACAAAAAGTATTGCACAAGGTATTGTACAGTGAGGTGAAGAGGCACTACAGCTTAGTTGTTCCCCCCTCCTTTGTCCTCCTGTTTCCCCTCCCTCTCCCCTCCAGAGTGGAGTTAAACAGTTTGATGGCGTGTGGGACAAAGGAGTTTTTAAGTCTGTTAGTTCTTGTCTTTGGGAGAAGCAACCTGTCACTGAACAGACTCTTCTGGTGGTTAATGGCCGTGTGCAGAGGATGCCCAGCATTGTTCATAATGTCCATCAGTTTCTTTAATGTCCTTTTCTCTGCCACTGTCACCAGAGTGTCCAGCTTCATGCCGACCACAGAGCTAGCCCTCCTGATCAGTTTCTCCAGCCTGGATGAGTCCTTCTTTGCTGTGCTGCTCCCCCAGCACACCACAGCATAGAAAAGTACTCCAGCAACCACTGACTGGTAAAACATCCTCAGGAGCTTCCTGCAGATGTTAAAAGACCTCAGCCTCCTGAGGAAGTACAGTCGGCTTTGGGCTTTTTTATACAGGTGCTCTGTGTTGCATGACCAGTCCAGTTTATTGTCCACCCACAGCCCGAGGTACTTGTACTTGTTGACCACCTCCACCTCCTCCCCCTCTATCTGAACCGGCAGTGGACCTGCTCTAGACCTCCCGAAGTCAACAACCAGTTCCTTAGTCTTTGAGGTGTTGAGTTGCAGGTGGTTTGTGTGACTCCATGCGACAAAGTTCCTCACCAGACTTCTGTACTCCTCTTCCTGATCATCCCAGATACACCCCATGATGGCTGTGTCGTCTGCAAACTTCTGAATGTGGCATAATTCAGAGATAAAGAGATCTTTATCTTTAGACCATGCATGCTGCACCAAAGTAATAATGTAATACACAATCTACTATATTTAATTCTACACTATTTTTTCACAATTTAAGCCCAAAGAGTTACGCTGACAAATTTTCTTTCACTGACTACAACATCATTTCATTATCAAGTAGAAAAACTGCTGAAATTGCATTTAAAATGAGTGTGACACCCGAACTAGGTTATATTCATGAGATCATCTTTCCTGCCACAGATCATAATAAACACTATAGCAAGAAGAGAGAGAAATACTTGCCATGTAATAATAATTGATTTCCTTAATTTTATTGTTCTCTTATGATGTTACAATTGGAACTACAACGACAACCACCACTGAGTAGATCATATATTTAGTGTTACTGTTATTAAACCTTACAGTCAATTACAAGGGTTTTTTGGGGGGGAAGTTGCATATGTAATAATTTAACAAAAAAAGTCAAAGAAATAATAAAAAATGTGTCTCTTAGCTTCAGCCTGGAATAAGATGAACCAATGTTATACTCACTATAAAGGTGAGCACAGGCACAGGGGAGCATCATCAGGTTATCAGACTAACAGTCGTTTTACAATAAGACCCTAAAAGGCTTTATAGCTTTGTTGGTTCACAGCAAGTACAGTAGGTCCTATCTCCCAGCCTCATTATCATCCCATTCTGTGTGGAGACGGCACAAACTCCATGTGGTTATGTGGGTTTCCTCCCAGTACTCCGGATTCTCCCAAAAATCCGCATTTTAGGTTAACTAGTGATTGTAAATCGTCCATAGGTGTGAATGCAAGATAGATAAAGCACTTGAACATGTATGAAAAGGTTAAATTTGGCTTTGAGGGCCATTAACCCTAGAAAAGCTTCAAATCTTTGTTACTTAGAGCATTTCTTACTCAGGACTGTGGAATACCGAAAACTGTACCCAACCCTAATGCAGTTCTTTCACATGTTCCTCCTCAGCTACCTGTATTGCCCCAGTTACAGTTTATTTCTTTTTTGAAGGCACATCCATCAGTTTTTGGAAGCTACCGCAGAATATGTGTTTTTGTGGGGATAAGACTTCAAAAAGACTCCCGTGACCTGGACTGCATGTAACACTGAGGATATTTAAGTAGTCCTGTAAAAACTGGGAAACTGTCAAATGTTCGACGGGTTTAATCCAGCATCGCACATGACTGTTTGAAGAGTATTCATCTCAGTGGGTGGCAGAGCCCTTGCTGCACTTTTAATTCTACTCTGATCTCATTCCACTTCATTACCTGCTGCTGCAGAGTGATCACCCAAAGAAATTCCACATGATTACAGGGTAAATCCCCTCATACAGTACCTCCACAATAACAGGTGGCTCTTTACAATGCTTGGAAAGCTACAACATTGCAAACCCTGCAGTTATCAACATGTTGCTCTAAACAAATACAGTGTTCCTGTCTACCTAGGAGAAAAATCATTGCATATTATAAGGTGTTTGTGCATTTTTCTGCTTAAAGTTCTGCAGACTGCATCACCCACTGAATATAGATTTAGTAATTCTTTTATTCCCCTGTGCTCTTTTTGTCCCAAATATATTATGTATTTATTAAAAAGGAACTTGACAGAGCTGATGACATAAAACCGACTTTACAATTAATGGATCCAAACAACAGGAAGGAAAGAGCAGCTGTTCAGCATTAAAGGGTTAATGTTGATCTGCTAGCAGTGAAAATGCGTGTAAATGTTTATTTTATGGCTTCGTACTGACTGACCTCTTCAGGTGGATTTTTTTTTTTTTTTTTTTTTTGCAGGGCTGCGCCGACTGTTTGCATTCGACTTAGAAAGTGCTCGATCAGCGTGGGGAGATGCCAGAACGGATCTGTGCGTGTGATAAAAGTTCCAGTTCAAACATCAGCTGAGCTCAGCAGCTCTGTTACTGATTTGCAGTGTCTCCTGTTTGCTCGGCCACCGCACGTCTACGACTGTGCACAATATCACATCACAGATTTTTTTTAAAATTTATTCTTCCGTTCTGGCAGATCAACAAGCGTGATATAGTTGAACATATCCTGGAACAGGAAATTACACACTGCAGTCTTAAAGCTTCTTATCAAATGTTCCAGTTGTGTGTTGATGTCTTTTTTCCCTTTTTATCTGTATATTTATTAGGGAAACAGAAGTTGTCACATATGATAAATTATCACCCCATTTTGACCTACAGCAACGGGTAAGTATTGTAAGTAAAATTACACCCGTATAATAATTATTGTTTTGACTAGCTCTAAATATGGGATCAGTTACTTCTCAGGGATTATGCTGATTTACAATATTTAGTCAATTTTACATAAACAGATCACAAGGCAAAATATCAGGATTAAAAAAGACAGAGATGTATGGATATTCTTTTTTTTTTTTTTTTTACTAAATCGCACAGTTTTAAAGCTTTTTTACTACACTTATTTCCTGTCATGTGAAATGCAGTTGTTAAACCACTGGGTGGCTCTCATGCCTACATCCTTTAGTCCTCATAGAGTGATAAATTACCTCAGCTCTCATAGAACCAGAGATCTTAGATCACATTGTTTTTCCCTGCATAGTTTTGTGCTCCTCCTAAACTTTCTAACGTTTGCACACAAACCCCTAAAAGCCAGCTGCTCTGCACTGACCACTTATTAGCAGCTCTCAGCTCAGATTCACCTTTGACACCATTGACTTTGCACTTTAATAATAAATTAATTCACAGATTACAAATTCAAAGACAAACCCGCTTCTCAAAAGGTCAGAACACTGTAAAGTGTAAATAAAATAAAAATGTAATGATAAGTCACGTAACCCCATCTTTTAATTACAGCTGAAAAGAAAATAACACACTGAAATTGAGACATTGTATAATTTTAAGAGCAATATTAGCTCGTTTTGAGTTTGATGTGATCTGAATGGAGCAAATGTTGATCTAAAATCTGTATATGCTGGTTAAGGTGTCTTTCCAGATGTGCAAGCTGCCAGTTCCACAGGCACTCATGTACCTCCATACCACCAGAGACACAAACTTCTGACCTGAGCACTGATAACAAGGCAAATGGTTCCTTTAGTCTTTAGTCCAGAGTACACAGATTTCATTTTTTCCAAAAAGAATTTCAAGTGCTGATTCATCTGACCACAGAACAGTTTTCCACTTTCTTTTAGTCAATTATAAACAAGCTTTGGTTCAGAGAAGACGGCAGTGTTTCTGGATCATGTTTGTGGCTTCTTTTTTGCATGATACAACCTCAACCTGCGTTTGTGGATGCCACAGTGAACTGTGTTCAAAGACAGTGATAAGGAAGTGTTCCTGAGGCCATACCCAATCATGTTCCTGAGCTGTTGTCAATTAGCCTAATTAGTTGGTATTATAATTAGTTGTTAATTATAATACAATTACAAAACACAAGAAACAATTTAGCTTTGTTTCTTGTGTTTGTTTATTTTTTTATTTAAAAAAAAGTTTTAATCGTCATCATGTACATATGCTGATGTTAATGAATGGATTTAGACACAAGCTCATTTCTCCAGAAAGTCAAAGGTCAGAAAGTCCATAAAAGGCTGAAAACACATTGTGAAAAAGAATGAAAAATACAGATTGGAGAGGGACAAACTGTCCAAACCCTAAACCTACCTGGCAACCCTAAAGGTATCGTTTAATTATTATTAAAAGATAATAATTAAACTATAAAGGATAAGTAAATCATTCACTATTATTAGTGTCTTGGTGGCTGTTTCTTGTCCTGTCTGTGTCTTTAAGTCTCTGCAGGTCCCTGATTGGATAAGCTGACGGCTGCCGATTGGTCCCCTGATCATGTGGTTGCTTTCAAAATCCCTCACCAGCAGTTGTCCCGGGGCAGCCACTGACAGCAGCAGCAGACCTGACCCTGGCTTCCAAAACCTGTGACATTTGTTTGAGATTCTCGTGACTTACCGAGCTTTGTATATAGTGTGTACATTAGTTTTCACTTGTAAATAGCACTGATACAGAAGGGGTGAGCTGCCTTATTATTTTTCCTTGTACTGTTTTTTGATAGCACCTCCTCACCTGACTTAGCTTGTTTTGTTTGTTATTTTGGCCTTTGTTCACCCCGGAGCTTCATTTTCAGTGTAGACAAATAAACCACCGTTCACTAAGAAATTGGTTTTTCTGTGTATGGTTTTGGGGCCCGGGGCGGGGTCACTTCCTTTTTTAACTCTTATGTTACGTTCCTGTACCCCTAGACGGGCGTAACAGAGCCATTAATGCAAACCATTACCAGTGTTGGATTAAAGCACTGTATCAAATGTAAAGGCACTACTTTGAGCCCAGGTCAGGCAGATGTTGATGAAGTTAAATAAATCGTAAAATCAGCATCCTGCATCATATCCGCAGTACTGTGTATCAGCGAACCATAGCTGTCTGACATGGTGACAGTTTTTTGCTGTTGTTGTCTGGGCACCTGCTGGTAGGGTTGCCAACCGTCCCTTAAAATACGGAATCGTCCCGTATTTCGAAACAAAAGTACACGTCCCGTATTGAGCTAATAAGGGACGCACTTTGTCCCGTAATACAGTGAGAATCAAAAGTAGTCTATAAATGTTTATGGAATTAACGCTTTGTTTGAAAACATAATTCCCAGCCCCTCTCCTGCTTTGTGACCAATGAGCTGACAGCACACTTATGACAATTCGAGTATGACAATTCAGATTACCGCTCATCTCATTGGTCGAGGAAAGGTCGCTTACGGAGAAAATACCGGAAGACAACAGATGACCACAACAAGAAGCATGGCCAACAGGGGAACAAACGCCGACACTGCGGTGCAAGTCTCGGACGACAGTACACCTAAAGCTGGGCAGACACTGTGCGATTTTTTTCAGTCACGTTATTCAGCTCCTGCTCAAACTGCACGATTGACTCGCAGGGGTTAGAAGTTGGTAGGTCACGATGCAGGTCTCACACTCTCACCGATGCTCTGATGCGACCTGAGTGCTCACACTGTGCCTCCATAACATGAAGGTTATAACAGAAAATCTGTCGCTCGCGCTCTCTCTCTGTCTTTCACTCACACAGACACACCACCACCATCAACTTTGCTAAATTGCTAATGAAAAACATTGATCAGGCAGCTGTGATTGAGCAGCAGTGTAGATCCAACTATTTTCACGGTTGTTGTGGTCGTGATAATTTTGTGATGCCACATCGAAAAGGCTCGGATGAGCTTTTCAAAGTTCTACAAGTTGTGCCTCCATCGCTTGTGTCCAGATCACACGCTGCACTGCCGTGCTGCTCCGTCTTTTTCACCGACGTTTACGTGTTTGCGCGTGAGCAGTGTGAGCGCCTGTGGTGACACCCTCACGAGCGATTGATGATCGGGAGCTGGTCGTGAGGTGTTAATCACTTCTCGTTACCCCACGTATACTACACGACGCACGATGAAGGCCAAAATCGGTCCGATCACTCAAAAATCGGCTCAAAATGGGCCAAAAATCGCACAGTGTGAGCCCAGCATTAGAGCAGCAATGTTTGTTCCCCTCAGAGAAAGGGAAGAATGGGAAAAGGAAAACACCTGGCTGGAAAAAGTTAATATGGGCATGTGCAGTGAATATCAGCGCTATGTGGCCAGAAGTGTGATAATATAATTTATTTTGTGTAATAAACAACTGCAAGGATAGATGATTACAACAAATAGATGACTAATACATAAAAGTAATACATAGATGAATAATGATGATGAGTTATGATGCATAATCATGGGAACAAGCGGGTTTACAAACAGGAGCAGCTGATTAGAAAAGCTGAAATAATACCTCAACTGAAGCCAATTGTACTAAATGCACTAAATGTGCACTGTTACAAGAATATTTTTCTTTCTATTGTTTTCTATTATTTTAAGTTAAGCAGGACAGAGTTCTTTTAAAGAAAGATTTACTTATATTTTCAAAAGTTAAGCATGACAGGCTTCTGTTTAAGAAAGAGACCTGTTTTACTGTGTTAATGTTGTCATTTTGAGCTAAAAATAAATGGCTAAATGATCATTTGCTTCACATGTGTTCATATCACAAAGAATAGAATATGCATCTACTTAAATCAACTTCAAGTCAAATGGTTAAAAAAATAATTTCACACACAAAAAAAGAGCTAGAAAATTCACCAAACTGGGAAGGGTGAAGACAACTGGGTCGCCCGGCCCTGGCCACGAGGTGTCCCTTATTTATTTTTCAGGGAGTTGGCAACCCTACCTGCTGGGCAGTGGATATTGTTGCTCTGCTGTATTATTTCTGCCACCTCTGGCACAAATAAACAATAGCTGGCTGCTGGCATACCACTAGCCCCTGTTGGTGAACCCTCCTGAATTACCAGCAGGCTTTTTTCAGCAGTTTTATTTCTAGGCTTTACCACGAGCCGCCAGCTGTTGGCACGCTAATTAAAAAAACTCCCGCCGGGCACCGCAAAGTGGAACTTATCCTGTTTTATTTTGTTTTGTTTTTTTGGGTTGGTTTAAAACAACAAGAAATAAAATCACAGCAGTTCATTGTTTGTCTATGCCTGTGGGTTTATTTGCTCATTTGAATAAGCGACGGGAGGAAAGCAAGAAAAGGCAAGTGAGCTTTTGATCTAGAAGTCCACGACGCGTCTAATGGAGCCTACAGAAGGATTAAGAGCTCCCCACTCCGAGTGTCGTCTGTATTCGCCCTTTTCCAGCAGGTACTGGCGCCCCCTGTAGCTCGGATGCTCATAGAAGACCCAGGTGCCGTCCTGGATGTGGGCCGAGTGGATGTCGCGGTAGCGCCAGCGGTCCTGCAGGTTGGGCATGTCTTCGCTAAACTCTATCATCTGGCCACTGAAGTCTGGACGTTCGTAAATGCGGATCCTGTGCCTGGTGGATGGCTTAAAGATTTAAAAATAAGAACATGTTAATAATTGATAGGAATTCCTTTAACTTTAAGCAGCTAAGACCACATTTGTTCATCCTGTAAGGAGGAGAACATTTCTCACAGCGTTGCATTGCTCTCAAAAAAAATTACAGTGAAGAAAGTATACATAGTATTCTAGTTCTGTGGTTGCTTCCTGAGACTTACATATCTAATGAAGCGACAGGAGCGAATGGTGTCATTGAAGCCATTCCAGCTCTGATAGTTGGGGTACTCCCCTTTAGAGAGGACGTACTGGTAGCCCATATACTGGGGTCTCTCATAGATGACCCAGGCTCCACTCTCCACCCGAACAGAGTTACAGCGGCTGAAGTGGGAACTCAGCTCGGGACAGTCACTGCTGCATTCGAAGTAACGACCCTGGAAGTTCTTGTCCTCGTAAAAAAAGATCTGCAAGCAAGAGTGTGAATTAAAAGCTGTGCAAGTAAAGCAAACCCCAAAACTCTCCATATCTCTATGGACAACACCGCTGATATAACTCTTTTGACAGAGAATTTGAATTATACGTTAGAGATAGTTATAGATAAGTTTGTTGTACTAACGCAGGGCAAATGTTGGACTTTCACTTTTTTGTGCTGCTCCCTAGTGGCTAAAAATGAAATAATTCAGCTTTAAGGTTTTTGTCAGGGTTACCATCTATTTATTTGTGCAGGAACATTCATGCACTTCAGGTTATATCAGGTTATATCTGACAAAAGCCCCGCCCGCTCGTCACACTAACAAACTAACATTTGACAGGACATCAGCTCAACGCCATTTAGCAAGAAGCAATTCACCCACAGCTTAGCGTGAGGTCATTACGGCATTATCATGTCGCACAGTTGTGGCGCTTACCTTCCCTGTGCGCTCCATAATCGCCTCGTGTTCCTCCTCACCCAATCAGATTAAAGCCACTCATACACACTGCATTGCCGGCAGTCCACTTTTAAATAAAGGCTGATGAACTGCATTGCCAGGGGAATCATTGTCATTCAAATGAGCTCTCCATTAACATCGGCACATTAGCTGATTCTGCAATTGTTTTAGCACATGGCCTTTATATGTGTTGATGCAGAAATTTTGACTGAATGCTGTTTAACTCTAGAAAAATAGAAATATTGTTGCTGAAAAATCACTTCTTCATTCATGTCACCTCCCATATCCTCCAAAGAACCAGCCTAATCATTTATGTCCTCTGTAATGGACATTGATTTTTGGTACTAAATACAGGACATCCTGGGCTTTCCATTGATATTCATGTGTTTGGGTGGTTTCTTTTAGCTCCAAAGTTCAGTGGGAAGATTCTTTTTTCCTCGGTTCTCAGGAGGATATAAGATAAGATAAGAAGATAAGAAGAACTTTATTTATCCCGAGGGAAATTCTTTTGTCATACATATGCTCAATGCAGCCAGAGAGACAGAGGAGCAGAGGAATAAGATATACAATATGTACAATAGAATACAAGTATACAGTAATATACAGTAGGATATAGCTGCTATTATCTTAATATTTATGGAAACATTGTTTCAGCATGTATTATTGTGTTTTGTATTTCATGTTACATTACATTACATCACATATACTCTTTTTCTATTTTTCTGTTTTTGTTTTGTTTGCCCAGTCAACTGTAACTTATCCTCTTGTTTATTATTATAGCTGTTCTTATTGTCACATGCACAGCCTTCCCACCTGAACACTATTCACTACTAGAGTTAGATATAAAATATTTATAAATATAAACCATTGACCATTACATCATCTTATAAATATTAAATAATAAAATTTTGTGTGTATTCTCCTGTTTTTCTTAATAAATATACTCATTTATATAATTAATAAAAAGCTTAGATATAAAAAAAACCTAATATATTTCTTTTGTGCATGCATAACGTGCACGTGAGTTTATATACTGGTGCAAATTTTAACCTAAAGTTCTTGTAGTTATTTTACTATGATTTAAAATGACTTTCACTATTTCACTATTTGTCCAGTTTAAATCAATATTTATTATTTATATATTAAGTTTTAAAGTCTAAAAAAAGCTTTAATTTGATTTTTTTTAAATGTTGTGATTAAATGTAACACAATATGGATAATGAGTGAAAAGGATCATGGGTAATAAATGACAACCAATGTTTAATTTTCTATCATGACTTTATTTTAAGCATGTTTAGTTATTTTCCTTGTTTTTATTTTTTTCAAAGATTTGTCAGTGGCTACTGCTCTTTAACCCGGCGGATGGATCCAACGCTGGGCTGCATGCCCCCCCACTCAGCGTACCTCCTGTATTTGCCCCTCTCAAGCAGGTACTGGCACCCCCTGTAGTTTGGGTGCTCAAAGAAGATCCAGGCTCCTTCGAACACCTTGCAAGAGTGGACATTGTTGCTTTTCCAGTTCTCGGGGAAGGCAGGCAAGTTGTCTGCCATCTCCATCGACTGACCTTCAAAGTTTGGCTTTTCCCAAACTTTCAGCTTCCATGAATTCCCCACCTGGAAGGAACAAATGAAAGAATGGGAATGTCTGCATTGTTGGTTTCTGTATTATATTGTGAATTGATTATACACCATTCACACACATAGTCACCTACATTTCGAATAATTCGACAGGACCTGATGGAATCGTTGATACCTAGCCAATACTGGTAGTCTGGATACTCTCCTGGGCTTAGCACGTACTGGTAGCCCATGTAGTTTGGTCTTTCATAGACTACCCAGAATCCTCCCTCCACTCTGATGGAGTTGCAGCGGGGGAAGTAGGTGTGCAGGTCACTGCAATCATTGTCACACTCGTGGGACTGACCCTGGAAGTTTTTGTCCTCGTAAAAGATGATCTGAGAAAACAAGTTTTGATGAAACGTTGCACTCACTGAACTCTAGGAAGTGGCTGTTATGGTAAAACAAACACATTTTGTACTCATTCATCTCAAAATACGGTATAAGCATGAATCATATTGCCACAAACATGTGCCTGTCTTAAACATACAGTACCTTCTCCATTGTCGATATCAACAGGTTTGGTGTGATATAAAACATTAAAGCAGCCACCTCCTATATTCACTTTATACAGAACAAGGACAATAAAACTAAGCACATGGCTTGCTTTCTGTGAACTGGATTATTCAATCACTGATTCAAATATTTATCCAGGCTTATCACATTGTTCTGAAGCAGTGAATCCTGTTTCCCTAAACAATGCAAATGCACAGTGCAAAGCATCCCAAAGCCACTGGATGCAGCAGAGCGTGCTGACAAAAACAAGGGCACTGCAGGACAGTTGGTTTGATATGAAACGTTTTGAGCTGAGTCAGTGACACAGCAGGAAGGCACCAGAGACTCTGCTGGAGATATTTATACACATTTTATAACTAATCCATATTATAACAAGTAAGCAGTAATTTGATCGATCATTTACCCCTAGCGTTCCTTTCCATGGTAAATAAGCTGATTCCATGCACTGTTCATGATGCAGGGAAAAACTCCCATTTGAAACAATGCATGAGGACACAAGTGATGGTCTTCAGCACGACACTGTGGTGAAGGTTAGGTAATGTTTAGGAAACAAGCAGGATTGCATTTAAAAGGAACCAACACAAACAAAAGGTGATCTCCTGTTCCCACCCTGTTATTCATCAGAACCTTAACTCCACACTTAGTCATTTCCACACAAACAAATGTCATTTTGATAAACTTCCTTTCCTTTATTGAATCATCAAGGCAGATTTTTCTTTTAAATGTAACAAGCAGATTGCCACAGCTTATATGAACATTCATGCTCCCCAGAGGGTGAACTCCCACACGATGATCTTCACCTTTAAATCTGCCACCACAAGATCGCTGTTGTTACTGAAGAACGATCCAGATTCTTAAAATAACAATAACAATGTTTTAAGTATTGCCCTTCTAGTAATGATACAATTCATCATTTAAAGGTATCCAACATTAAATCATCAGTACTGAATTACCTTCAGCAGTGAAACTACTGGTTTCTTTGTACTTTGTCATAGTTGCTCGGTTCTCCTGCTTCTTTCCCACCTGAGAGAGATATGATTTCCTGCTTAAACTAAGATCAGGATGCTCAGCCCGTTAATACAAGTGCAGAGTTTTCTTTTATAATATATGTATTTATATACATACACGTACATGACATATATATATGGCATGGCATGGAGTTGTAGTGTTGTATTTACACCAGAGGTCTAACAAAGGAGGAGTCTATTGCAGATTCCTGAACTTTGTGAAACTGCCACACAAAAAGTCTTCACATCTTTAAAATAACGTGATTTAATAGTTCGACTTGGTTTTTATTAATGTATTCATTCTTCCAAATCGAGCTTGAGGCACATTTGATGAAATCCACAAGGACAAAGTCAGTTTGCTTGAGTCATTTATAAGTCATTTATTGATTGTCATGTGCATCACTTTTTCATTATGACTGTTAATCAAAACTCTGTGATCCTGCGGAAAGAGCCGACGCCAGGTGAAGATGCCCCCCAGTCGCCGTGCTGCCGGTACTCGCCCCGCTCCAGGAGGTACTGGTGCCCACGGTAGTTGGGGAGGTCGTAGAATACCCAGGCACCATCTGTCACCACACAGGAGTAGGCCTCGCGCATCTTGTAGGTATCATAAACCGATGGGCAGTCATCAGAGCACTCCACCATCTGCCCACCAAAGTCCGGCCTCTCGTACAGCCTCAGCTTCCACGCACTACCGTAGACCTGCAAACACAAGCAAAGCACAGTGTACTCGGTGCAGATTTACACTGCCAACTTTGGAGCAGCGTTTTCATTTTATGGCTAGTGTTATGAAAAATCCTGGAAATTCCTCCCAAAGATAAAAAATACATGTGCAGGGTTTCACTCTAGGCTATCAGCTCACATGGGCTTACATTTTTATTATGTAATCTCTTCAAAAGCTGGTCTTTGGCTGCTATTGCACTGTCAATTAGACTGGTTTAAAGCACAGACTGATTAAATCAAAACAATGAGCTTAAAGAGGCTAAAATGTTCCATCAAACAGAAAGAAATTACATTTCTTACATACATTAATCTTTTTTTTTTCTTTAAGAAAAAGCTAAAAGTTGCTGCCAGTTGTGCTTCCTATTGTCTACTTGTTTAGTCTGCTGGCTTAACAGTGAGCACCCAGCCTGGACTGGTGCCCTTGTACAATGCTGTCCTGCAGGGACTGCACAAACACATTTCCAGAAGCAGTCTATGTGAAACCTCTGTTGGATTTTGTGGTTGAAGGAACTTGGGAAAAAAAGGGGGGAACTTACATTTTTGACGGTACGGCAGGATTTGACATTGTCGTTGAAGGCCATCCACTGCTGGTTGTCGGCGTACTCCCCTGGGCTGAGGACGTACTGGAAACCCTTGTAGTTGGGTTTCTCATAGATGACCCACACGCCGCTCTCCACTCGGATGGAGCTGCAGCGGTTGAAGTATGTGTGCAGGTCAGCGCAGTCGCTGCTGCAGTTGTAGCAGCGACCCTGGAATTTCTTCTCCTCAAAAAATGTGATCTGTGGAAAACGTACACTTTTAATAAACCCAAGAGGAGGAAGAGTCTTTAAACGCACACTGATCGCAACAGGTCTTAGCTTACCTTCCCCATTTGGATGCACTGTAGACCTCATTCTTTGCTGCAGCCCCATCAAAGTATTTAACGATAAACAAAATGTGCAGAGTGTGGCAAGTCTTTGATACCCAAATGAGGTAGATTTACATATCAGCAAAATAGCTTGGAGCTGTTTGATTTGCCTTTGTTCTGGCCTGATGATGGCTCTGTATCAAACACATGCTGGAACAGTGAAGGCAGAGGATCAGTGTTAGACTGTGAGGGACAGAAATCATTTAACACTGTTTAATAGTAACTCCCTTTAAAACAAAAAACAAAAAAGTGAAGGTATTATTGAAAATTGAGGTATTACTGCAAAAAACCTATGTGAACATGTAACTAAAATGGCATTTTTAGGCTTTTATTTTCTATTTCTGATCCTACATGAAACAAAAACCCCGCCTCATGTAGTATTTACTGGTTTAAATATATGCAGATAGACTCAAAATGTCTTTTGGACTACTGTTGCAAATATAAAATGCATACATTAAGACCTGTTCTGTGCAATTTAGAGTGTTTACATTATGTGAAACTGTAGAATATTACATCTTTCTGTCTAGTTTCATTAAACAGGATAGACCTTTTATTTAGTGATGATTTGGTTAAGTCCATTAGGAACCTTCAGACTATATATGTAACAGCTTTAAAGTAATTAAACATCAATACATGCAAGAAATTGATCAACTATACTATACTATAATGTACAATCTACTCAATAAATATTTAAGATGGACACAGGGGGGGACTCTGCACTCCACAAGTGGCCTTAGCCAATTTGGCCATGTCACCTCCAAAATACACAATATGAGCACTTGTGCCTCATATTGTTTCTACTTTCTATTTACTCCAAGTGCTTCAGTTTTAAGGCACACACTTAATGGATCACACGGGCATAAAAGAGGGTGACAACCTTTTCAAACAACTGATGTCCTTCATCTTTCTTTTCCTAAACCGTCTAAAAATAAAGAGGTGAATCCTTAAAAGTCCACCGAATGAGTCCTTTTGATTTTATCTCCTTGGATTGTTTTTTATTTTTCTTCTTCTTGGGTTCTCAGTCTTGGTATAAGCTTGGGGGGAAGTTTTGTTCGTTCTTGTTTGGCATTCAGCATGGTTTGCTCATTACAAACCCACTACACTTTCACATCTTTTGATTGTTTCAACACGGTTCTCTGTTCATATCGTCTTTTAATTTATACACAGCACTTTGTGACTTTAATGTCTGTGAATAGTGCTATATAAATAAACTTCACTTACTTATGCTTTACAGTTTCCCTTCTTCCTAAAGTCTTTGAGTTTTAGATACAAATAGAAGTCTTATGAGCTTCTAGTTCTGAAATTTACTGATAAAATAAAACCGAACTCTCTCAGTATTCAGAATTCCTTATTATTTCTGTTTGGGATGTATTTCCTAATAGTAAATCCTCTCTCAAATACAGAACTTTGAAGCATCTGTAAATGCAGTTAATCTTCGAAACTTTCTAACATATTACTTACAACTGAATTTTGACTTATCAGTATTTACATTAGAAAAACCAGGGGTGTGTCTGGATGGGATTTCAGCTTGCTTTATTATTATTCACAGTACATTTGGAGTGTGTCATTTTGAGTTAACAGGAGTCCATAATGCGCCTGATGGAGCTGAACTTTGTGATGTTGCTCCCCATCTCTCTGAGGTTCCTGTACTCTCCTGGCCTGAGGTACAGCATCCTGCCTCTGAAGCCGGGCTGCTCGAACATCAGCCAGTGACCGTCCATCACGTTGCAGGACTGACAGTCAGACATGTGAAAACGATCCATTATGTTGTCGCAGTCGTCGCTCAGCTCGTACATCTGGCCTCCGAAGTTCTCCCTCTCGTAGATCCTCATTCGGAAGGGGCCTCGGTGCTGTGGATGAAGAAGCAGAATGACTGTGGCCTGTAAGTCTATAAAACTTATCTTTAGCTGAGAATGTAAATCTAAAACTACATCTTGGACAACATAAAGTAGCAATATTATTAAAAAAATTAAATATAAAATTAGCATAAATAGAATTTTTAAAACTATATTTTAATGTTTCCCTCCATTCATCTTCTTCCACGTTTATGAAAACTTTTGCTGCTTCATTTTATATCGCCATATCCATGGGATCTGGAGGTTTTGTTCTCTTTCATTTAGGACAGGTGATTACACCAGAGGATGGTTAAAGAAGGCTGGGAGATATGGATGACTTCTAGTGAGCGAATCCTAAATTTAAAATATTATACATGCAGAAAGATAGGACTGAACAGCTAGGCTCAATTTTTATTTCAATATATTTCACAATTAATTACAATTTTTCTCCTGCATGCAGGAGGGCAGCCTTTGTGCTCAGACAAATGTTGACCAGATGGCTGTTTCTTTTTAGCTTTTATTGTCACTGGCCTTCTACATCTACATATTTAAAAGGTCTCTGTCTTGTCCATTCTGTTGTGGCTGGGCCCCGAATGCAGCTCAATGTCATCCACCTACCGTGGGGATTATGCGACTGGATCTTATGCAGTCGCTCATGCTCATTCCCATCAGGCGCTGGTTGTCTGGGTATTCTCCTCTCCTCACCAGCATCTGATGGCCCATGAAGTTGGACTTCTCATAGACCATGAAGAGGCCACTCTCCACCCTGCAGGAGTTACACCTGCTAAGGTAGGACGTCAGCTCTGGGCAGTCACTGCTGGTTTCATAGGAGCGACCCTGGAAGTTCCGGTCTTCATAGAAAATGATCTGCAAAAGAGAAAAACAAGTGAAGTATATATAAATAAGCAACCTGTAAACAGCTATTTTGCATATTTGTTATTATGAACTTGTGAAGTTTAACTTTAAAACTTCCTACTGTTATTGGCTAAGTTTCACTTACCCTCCCCATGGTCATGGTTATCTCAGATACATCTCATCAACATCGACCCTTTTCCCTTTTTATACATTGCACAGCTTGTGCTGAAACCTTTGAGTCATCACTCTATATTGTGGCACAGCAGCACTATAGCGTGGCAGACTGCATGTCCGATTCTGCAAATAGGTATTGTGATAGAAATTTGGGATTTATGCTCCCTTCCAGCAACTTCTACTATTGCATTCATCTCTCTTCTGTAAAAATCTATGTAGTATGAACATCAGATCTGTAGATGAGACTGAATGTTGTGGTAACAATAACAGTATTAAACAAACTCTATTGAGGTATACTGTGAAATGTGAATGCTGTGCCACGTGAACCTCATGATGAGTCAGGATTGTTTCACACAAAGGTGAGGAAGGTGGTCTCGGGCTCATACTGTATATAAAAGTGGCACGGGTTGGCATCAGTTGGAAAAAAAACCAAACCGTCACCATGGGCAGGGTAATACTTCTCATTTGCTTGTATAGTGCTAAAGAAAAATCTGACAATACTGAACAATTAAGACTTGTGGAAACATCGCAAGAGGGTTAGAAATGCAAAGCAAGTCCATCCAAATATTAAATCACTACTCTGTGGCGCTGTCAGCTTACCACCTCTTTCCTGTTTATTTTTTGCAGATCATTTTTTATGAGGAGAGGAACTTCCAGGGTCGCTCCTATGAGTGCAGCAGTGACTGCTCCGACATCCACATGCACCTGAACCGCTGCAACTCCTGCAGAGTGGACAGTGGGTGCTTTGTGGTGTACGACCACCCCAACTTCATGGGTAATCAGGTCTTCTTGAGGAGAGGAGAGTACTCTGATTTCCAGCGCATGGGAGGCATGACGATGATGGATACCATTCGCTCCTGTCGCATGATCCCCATGGTAAGACATTTTGGTGGTTGTAGATGGTCTGTACCATTTCATGTGGGGATTGCACAGACACTCCAAAGTCCAAAGAGGTAGCTGCTAGGTCAGCTGGACCTGGGACAGACTGCATTTCTCATGATTCGTGTCTTTTTCCCCCGCTCCATTAGCACAGGGGACAGTTCAGGATGAGGATCTATGAAAGAGAGAACTTTGGAGGCCAGATGCACGAGCTGATGGATGACTGCGAGTCCCTCCAGGAACAATTTTATATGTCTGACTGCCAGTCCTGCAACGTGCTGGACGGCCACTGGCTGATGTTCGAACAGCCCAATTTCAGAGGGCGCATGATATATGTGAGGCCAGGAGAGTACAGGAACCTCAGAGACATGGGAGTGAGCAACATAATGAAAATCAGCTCCATCAGACGCATCATGGAAATGTGCTGATTGTCTGTCCGTTCACAAGAAACTCTGGGAGAAAAATAAAAAAAATGAAATATTTTTGAAGTATCTCTTTCGCTTCATGTGTGGAGTCAAAGATGCAAACGTCATGCTTTATATCCTTTAAGATAAACTTCTAAGTTTATCATAACCTTACAGCCTTAATCAGGAATATTTCCCATGGCGTTTGTGCACATTCAACAAAATACTAAATGCCATCACAACTTTCACACCAGCTGTGTTAGAGCAGGGGTGTCGAACTCCAGGCCTCGAGGGCCGGTGTCCTGCAGGTTTTAGATCTCACCCTGGGTCAACACACCTGAATCAAATGATTAGTTCATTACCAGGCCTCTGGAGAACTTCAGGACATGTTGAGGAGGTAATTTAGTCATTTAAATCAGCTGTGATGGATCACATCTAAAACCTGCAGGACACCGGCCCTCGAGACCTGGAGTTCAACACCCCTGAGTTAGAGGTTGGATCCCTCGATTCAGCATCATCACTTAAACAGTTTCTACTTAAATACTTATGTAGCAAAGCGCCGCTGTTGCTCTGTTGTTATCTCAGTTATAGATAATTGACATGGACACAAAGATAACATACAAAAATGACCATGATGGTCTAATGTAAACGCCATTTGTAATACAGCACATCACAGCATCACCGAGCTACTTTAATGCTCCGTATTGGCTATAATCAACATATCAATCAAAATATTATTACAGCTATGAGAAAAATAAACATTCCACAGGACTCTATACAATCATTTTAAAAATGAAGTACACCCCATGATTCAGCGGCAATAACTTGAAGTAATTAATGTATGACTTTATCAGTCTCTGGCATCATTGTGGAGGAATTGTGGCCCACTCTTCTTTTTAGTGTTGCTTTAGTTCCTTTGTTTATGCATTTGGTTACGCATCGTTCTCTCAGTGTCACACCACAACATTTTCATCAGGTTAAGGTCTGAACTTTGGGTCTTGCAACACCTGCATTCTTTTCTTTTTCAGTCATTCCTTTGTACATTTAGGGGTGTGCTTCAGATCGCTGGTCCTCGTGTACTAATATGTTAAATCCTGTGCAAAAAAGAGTTTCCATGTAAAATTACTGTCAGATTTAGGACACATATGCACTGGTGACTATGAGTTTACCTGGAGATGAAGTGAAGAGAGTGGTGACTATGATGTAGGAGGGAAGGGAGAGAAACCTAAAATATTAGTGTCCAATGGTCCAATGGTTCAGAGGTCCAATGAGTAATACAGAAATGGGAAATCTTTCCAAAGTGTTTCCATAGGAGTGATGATCATTTATGAATAAATAGAAAACATTGGGTTTGGGTTGAAATAGCAGGGATGGTGATGATTGTTTCCCTGAGACAGTCAACGTGGCTCAAGTGAAAACATACAACAATGAAAAAATGAAAAACCTTTGGATTCAAAGTTAACATGAATAAAGACAAAATAATTTACAAGAAAAATAAGAAGAAAGGAGGAGGAGGGAGAGCACGTGAGCATGTGAGCTGTCAGTTGCAGAGACAAAAAAAAAAATCAGATTTGCCAACATCAGTCAGATAAAGCTAAGAAATACAAGGGTAAGAGATGCATCCAGTAATGATAGACGCTATTTTTAATAAAGATAAAATTAGATAAAGAATACCAGATATTTAAATTAAAAAGGTTCAGTCCTGATAAATCACTGATGATTTACACTCACACCTGTGCATATGCACTGTTAATACATGAAGGCTAATGAACTTTGACAGTTTTAGCTGTCAGACACATGAGCTCACCTTTGACTGAAATGCTTTCAATTCAGTGACTGCAAGTTGGCCAGTTCCTGTAGCTGCAAAACACCCAAATCTTGACTGTTGGTTTGAGATGTTTGTGCTGATATACTATGTTTGGTTTTTGTCACATGTGTGCATTATGGCTTAAACATTTCCACTTTGGGAGATGCTTAAGCCATACTTGTTCAGCGTTTGTCTAATTGAACTTTACATTTGACATGCTAACCGAAGCCTGTAGAGTCTGAGATGTAGCTGCTTGGCTTTTTGCAGTTTCTCTGAGCATTGCACGGTCTGACCTGGGGGCGAATTTGGGTCCACTCCTGGGAAACGGTGGCATTGTGTTAACACACACCTGAATGCTCCAGACCAGCGACCTATCAAAATCTCTGCTTTTGCATAAGTGCTCACACTTTCAGTGAACAGTCACCCTGGATTGAATAGGCAGTTAAAAGAGTGGATGGATTCTATTGTTTCAGTCTTGCCATAAAACTAAATGCAAAGTCTGTCCTGTTTATGGTGTGGAAAAAAAAGAAATTAAAAAATGCAGCGTCAAGTGAGTTGAGAACTGCACCATTTCGTCTTTCAAATATTGTATATTTATCCGAAAATCAAAGCTTTTTTTCATCTTTAAACACTATTATTCAATGCTCTACAAATATAAATGTGTCCTATAATGAAAAAGATGTTTGCTTTGCCGCCATTAAATCTGCACAAGTTAAATCTCAGTAATTGCAGTGTTCACAGTTTGATGTGTAGTACAGTAGAGACTTCCATACTGATGAGCTGACTCAGTCATTCCGTACAATTGAGGCAGATTCTTTGGATGTCACATGATGCATAAAAGGCAGCGCGCCAGTGAGAAAAACAACAGAAATCAAATCGTGCGACCATGAGTGGAAAGGTAATGCAGGGTACAGATCCCTGCAGCAGCTGGTGTAGGACATTGAACTCTATATATACTGTGTCAAACTCAATAGTATTTTTATTCTGTAACTTCTGCCGTGCAGCACTGTCTGATATGACTTACTCTTACGATAATCTCAGACACTCTGAACACTTTCTCTGGAAATAGTCTCACACAAACACAATTTGTGTCTTTTTCTCTAGATCATCTTCTTCGAGGAGAGTAACTTCCAAGGCCGCTCTTTTGAGTGCGTCAGCGACTGCTCTGAGATTGCCTCTCACTTGAGCCAATGCAACTCCTGCAGGGTGGAGAGCGGGACATTCATAGTCTATAACCAGCCCGACTTCATGGGCCAGCAGTACCTCCTGACCAGGGGAGAATATCCCGAATGCACGAATACCTTTGGCTTCAACGACTGCATTCAGTCCTGCCGCATTGTCCCTGCGGTAAATATAATATAATCATTTGTAAAGACGAGGACAGTCAGCAATGTAAAGGATCAGTTTGTTGAATTCATGTGTAACCCATTAGATGAGAAGCTCAACTTCGTTGTCTGAAGCAGAGGATATGTGTTCTATATATGTCCAGCATATAGCTTCTATCACGCATTTTTATCTCTTTTTTTATCTCTCTTTCCAGAAACATAATTTATGTTTCTATAAAGCAATTTGCCACAAATGTGAATGTAGCCTACCACAGTCCTTAAAACCATAGAAAAAGTGCATAAAGTAACCAAACAGTCTAAACTTGAGCTAAAAAATTGATCGTTTTTGTTACACTTATTAGTCATGAATGAACATTTTGTATCAAAGCTGTTTTATGTATAGATCTTATATATCTAGCCTATAAGATCTGCTACCTGTTAGCATGCTACCTAGCAAGAGCTTAAGGACTTACATTTTTCAAAAGACAACTTTCCAGAACTACTATTAAGATTCCCACGTGACACAGCAGCACACACATTCTTCAACAAAAGTTATCATATAGCTTATTCCCATTTCCTTTCCAGGCCTAAAGCAATTTTTCGGTACCTCTGCATTAGCATTAGCTGGGTACATTTGTTTTCAACTGCAAAACTATGATTTCATTCCTTTAAAATATATACTTTTTATAACTTTTACAGCACAAGGGACTTTTTAATATGAGGATCTATGAAAGACCAAACTTTGAAGGCCAGATGCACGAACTGACAGATGACTGCAACTCCATCCAGGATAACTATCACATGTCGAGCATGCAGTCCTGCAAGGTGATGGAGGGCTACTGGTTGATGTTTGAACAACCAAATTATGAGGGCCGGATGTTTTTTCTGAAGCCAGGAGAGTACAGGGACTTCAAAGGAGTCGGCAGTAATGACATGAAATTCAATTCCCTCAGACGCATCACAGAATCTTAACTGTCCCATGACTTTTATTTGGCTAAAAGGTTTTGCAGATGGTTTGTTGTATTAATATTAACAAATTGTCAAAGGCAAAAAGAGAAAGCTTTGTTTTATCCTGAAACTGTGATTTGTGCATTGTTTGAATGTAGTTTCAGCTGTAATGTATAATTTACTTTTATTGTGTGGTGCACATAATAAATAGACTGGACACAGATCTGGGTAAGTTGTTTTTCAACTCAGTCCTCAATCAAAATAAATAGCTGATTTACCCAATCATATATGTATATTCACAGTTCACATATTGATGGTTCTAAATCTTTAAACCCACTTAAATAAATACATTATAATTTTCTATATTTTTTTTATTTAACACAACTTTGCTAAAAACAAGGGCAAACCAGTTTTATATTTTGAATAATCAGTAACTAACACATTTTGGCAATCTTTTTTGATATTTCCGGTAGAACAATTGCTCTCATTTGCATAATATACAACTTTACATACAATACTTACATTCCCTACTTTATTAACCATCTATCATCTATTTTTCAGTTTTCACTATACTGGATAACTGTATTAGGATTACATGAATGGTTCTTCTTAATGTCCTTAAGTTTTTGTTTGATAGAAGGGAAAGTATTTTATAAGGGTTGAATTCTGATAGACCCATTGTTCACTGACTAAGTTACACCAGTAATATTAGTATAGTAAAACAAACTGCCTGAACAAGCTAACCCCTGTATGAAAAAGATCAAGTGTTGCACTTCTGGCAAATGTGGGTTTTTACTGCAATAAAACTTTACAGAAATATGTTTTATAGACTTTACAACTTTGCAAGGTTCTGAGATATGAATAATTACAATGTCACAATAAGCCTCTTGCAGTTAAAATGCATGCTGTACACCATATATATATTTATAGATGACTATAATCATGATTAAGACTATAATCATGCTTTAAATTAGGCAATACTACTTTGACACGATGCTCCTAATCCACAGTATCGACACTGATTCATATGTAAATAAATTAGTAATGATTTAATTGTCATATGACAAGCAAAGAAATCAAATAATCCTAACAATACAGATTGAAATGTATTGATGCATTAATAATAGCACGTTATACTTGCTGTATCTCCATTGCATTAAATAATCACAGAGTGTATTAAACATCGTATCAGAAAAAGCTGATAAGAACCAAACAAAAGCACAACAGACAAGAGGTTATTTAAAACAACTTGTTTGCTGACATAAAAAAAGTGGTTGAATTGTTGGACCTATAAAAGGCTGCTGCCACTTTGCACAAGGGTGCAGCAGTGGCAGCTGAAAGCAGTACCATGTGAAAGATGTTCACTGCAGCTTTTATCACTTTTACAAATGCATCATCTTTGCTATTAGCATTAACATTAATACATTTAATTATACGCAATGTGTAAAATGTGTACCCTAACACACGTGAATGTAATTTGGTGATATGTCTATATACCATCTTTCACCATTCCAGTGTAAATACTGTATATGTTTAGGGATTTGTTGACAATAGTTGTTGGTATTTTTAGTTTAGTTGTGGATTTTATGTGTAGGCCATTAAACAAATGCAAGGGGCAGCTTCGGCTCAGAAAAAAAAACAGCTGATTTGCACTGCAGACCTCACCAAACAAAGCACAAGAAAAAAATATGTTCTGTGTGAAAAAGCTGACCAGCCCAGTCATTGTTCTCAATCACAATGACACAGGTCATCCATGGGTTATAAAGGCAGCCTGGAGCCCACGGCTGCTGCTACAGTGTGACAAAAGTTAGCCGACACAATGGGTAAGGTAAGGATACCTTTTTAAAAAAAAAAAATCCTGTTCCTTTTGTGCTTCTGCATACCTGCATGGACTATTCATCGAAAACCAGTGATGCAGAACCACTTCACGTGTGGTATTTTTAGCAAAATGTCTTTAATTTAATCAAGCATGCATCCAATTTACCGAAAATCCCTGAATAAACTTCTTTCAGATCATTTTCTACGAGGACAGGAACTTCGATGGTCGCTCTTATGAGTGCAGCAGCGAGTGCGCTGACCTACATTCCCACTTTAGTCGCTGCAACTCCATCAGAGTGGACAGTGGTAACTGGATGGTCTATGAGAGACCCAACTACATGGGCTACCAGTACTTCCTGAGGAAGGGCGAATATCCAGACTACCAGCGCTGGATGGGATTCAACGACTGCGTGAGATCCTGCCGTATGATCCCTATGGTAAGTCTCAGTTGGGCATTTTTGTATTAAAGGTTTCACTGATCTACACTTATGATTGTAATCATCATTTCTGCAGCACCAAGGCACTCACAGACTGATGATCTACGAGCGCCCAGAACTTGGAGGACAGATGATGGAGCTGACAGATGACTGCCCCTCCCTGTATGAACGCTTCCATTTCAATGACATCTACTCCTGCAACGTAATGGATGGCTACTGGATCTTCTACGAGCATCCTCACTACAGGGGACGGCAGTACCTGATACATCCTGGTGAATACAGGAGGTTTCATGAGTGGGGAGGCATGAGTCCCAGGGTTGGATCCATCAGACGCATAATTATGTGAGAATGCCGATGTGAGATATTTCATGTGAAATATTTTAAAAAGTACTACCAATAAACCAAACAAAAGACCAGAGTGGTGTCAGCTGCTTTTTGTTTGTTTTTTTCCTGGTTGCTTAAACTTTTTAGAGTCGTCTGGAATATTTAAGGACTGATTGCTTCTCGTTACCTCTGAAGAAAGCGGCATGAAATGGTCTAAGTCAACACAAACATTTCTTGTCTAACAAACTATTGTTTTACAAGAAGTTTAAATGTTACAGCAAAAAAATGTTTAAACATCAAGGCTGTCTTCTTTTGGATAAAGACATAAACACAAGCAGTTTAAGCCCAGCATATTTATTGAGAAGAGACAAAGGAACAAGGTTCAGAAGGTTTTAATTAAAGTCGGTGATTCGCCTGAGAGAGCCGATCCTTGGACTCGCACCGCCCCAGTCACTGTATCTGCGGTATTCGCCAGGTCTCAGGTAGTAGGTCCTCCCCCTGTAGTTGGGCTGGTCGTACAGCAGCCAGTGGCCGTCTACCACATTGCACGAGTTAATGTCAGACATACGGAAGCGGTCCTGGACGTTGGGGCAATCGTCGCTCACCTCCTGCATTTGGCCGGCCATATCTGGACGCTCATACAACTTGATTTTGTAGGAGCCCCGGTGCTGCAGAACAATGTTTATTAGTCAGACACTATGGAAGAGTAAAACAGTCCATCTAAGACAATCTAATGGAAAAACATCCTTAACCAAAAAGTTCTTCTTCAGTTTATGTTTCTTTTGTGGAGCAGGGACGACCAGATGGTCCCAGCATCTGAGCCAACTGGATGTGGGGAACCAAATATGATGAAGGTTTTGGTCAAACATTAGCTGTCAAGGATTTATATTCTGAAATGTTCCCCAAAACTAAATTTATATCAATTTTATTCCAAGTTGTCTAATAATAATGACAGTTCCTTTACAAAGTTTGTGTTAGAGTTTCTACCTGTTGATCCAAGTCAGCCTTTATTTTACTTTAGCTTCTTCATTTTGTTACTTTGAGTTTTATTAATAATTTATTGAGCACATACATGTCTTCTTTCTTTGACCTTGCTTTGTACTCCAATAATTCAACAATTCAACATGCCCACTTCTAAATAATATTAACTCATTGCATCTTTAATACAATCTTATGCTTACCATGGGAATCATGCGACAGGAGCGAATGCAGTCATTGATTCCGATCATGCGCTGGTTGTCGGAGTACTCCCCCCTGCGCAGGAAGTACTGGTGGCCAAGATAGTGAGGTCTGTCATAAACCATGAAACAGCCGCTCTCCACCCGGATGGAGTTGCAGCGGTTGAAATAGGGGTGCAGGTCAGCACAGTCGCTCATGCACTCATGGTGCCTACCCTGGAAATTTCTGTCCTCGTAGAATATGATCTGCAAATGTATTTCACAGCATTCGCAAATTTTTAGCTCCTTTTTCATTCAAGCTCCTAGCTCAAGGTTAATGTTTTGCTTTGGTTTTTAATTCTGTATTTTCAGTAACATAATAAACTTACCTTTCCCATTGTTATTTTAGTGGGGGCCCGACTGATGCTCAATAGATGCCCTCTGTGCTGCTGTCCTTTTATATAAAGTAGCTGTGTGATGGCACAGCATAAAGTATTGTCATCCAAATAGGTTTTATAAAACAAATCTGGTTATGTATAGCGACGCACTGCAGTGTGATGATGAGTTATTGTTGTCCACTTTTCACACGTTCATCACTATTGATCAAAACACCATAGTTTGCTAGTGCCCCACGGGTCAGTGATCACATTATGTGCAAAACAACTGCGTCCTTCTCATTCAAATAGATTCCTAACTGTACAAATGCCAGGGTCGGAGCAAGTATTTTTCCTGAATTTTGTCATTCAGGGATCCTGGACGGCTTTGAGGGGCTAAAGGCTACAGTTTTTTGTTTGTACCTCAGGCTGTTTTGGATAATCAATAATTTCTACAACGAAAAATGATTAAATCTTGTCATAAACTTGTTTAAGGGATAATTAAATCTACCTTTACCGTTTTTTAATTGATTTTTTTTTTATCTAGCCATAATCACAGAACTGCTGTGGCCCTGAGTGTAATGTAACAAATGTTAGAGCTAAATAGCAAATATAGATACACTAAAGCCTCTACTGAAATTGTGAACATCAGTATTTGTGTTTGTATTGACATCAGCATTGCTACAGTGCCCAAGTATAGTGTTTAGCTTGGACATTATGTCATCTTTGCATATATTTCAATCATTTATGGAAACAGGCTACACTGTTGTTGAATTAATTATTCAATTTTTAGGTTTGCTGATGTTTACTGTGGGTTTTTGAATGGAGGCTTCGCAAAGTAAGCGCTGCCGTGTACACCCCCATTTAGGGCCTATGATAACGCATGCCTGTACCTGATGATAACAGAAACACTAAATCCAAATCCTAGCATTTTTATGGTATGGGTTCCACTCTGTTTCCATGAAATGGTTCGTGTTGGGGCAGCTTTAGAAAGAAAACTTCAGTAAAGCAGAAATTTAAATTACTGCCTGTATTTTCTATTGACATTTTTTTCATGTAAACCTGTTATTCATCCAGTATTATTTGTCAGTTGATATTATTAATAAAGATTACAGCATTGTATATACACATGATACACAGTATTGACAACAGTTTGTTTACATTGTTTGTTTATCTATATAATGGAGGGAAATCCAAGCCAAAGCTTCAGTATGCCAATTTCACTATTGTCCATGTAAGGCCTAAAAGTGACATTATAAAGTATGAAGCAGTTAAAAAAATAATAATTATTGATTAAGAGCCTGGGAGACTGTGTAGTGTAGTTTGCTCCCTTACACTAAGCTTGAACAGGAGACCTTAAATATGATGCTGTTTGCCACTTCTGGGTCACAGAATCTATTTTAATGTGTTGTAATATGTGTATTACACATATGTGAAAGCTTACTTTCAGTTTTACAGCAGGTAAAGCAGATCTTGAAAACTGGAAAAACTCTGAAAATGACATAAAAACGGTATAATGCTACTTATGCATAGACACACAACTTTTTTTTTTTTTTTTTTAAAAACTTCAACCTAAGGTCACGAGACTCCATCTCTTGTTATTCTAATAAGCTGGCATTTTGTTGGCTTTGCCACTCTGCCAAGGCCTTTATCCCATTCATACACATAAAATCCCTGATTCATCAGTGCCAGACTGCTCCATTATTCAGCTGCAATTATCCCATACGGTGGCCACACATATAATGTCTAGAGTTTACAAATCCTTCCGAGCATTTAAAAAACTATATTCATCCCATCTGTGCTAAACTGATGTATGCAGATTTCATATTCATAATGCAAATCCTGTGTTACACACTCAATTTGAAAGATTTGCTCTAAAAGGCACAAATCCTTTGCACTGTGATCATTGCTTTAGAAATGGAAAATTAATATTAAGTCATCTACAACTTCAAAACATTTTAATTTGATATTGTACATTTCAAATCACAGACCCAATAAAGGATTTTTAAGACCAGATAATCTGAAACTTTGTCTGATATTTTTTCTTCTTGCTTCTTAAAATATAAAAAACATGTCCCACATTTGTTATGTGTAGTTGTTTATTTACACTTTAAGTACACTTTGCCTGACTGCTTGGAGCAACTGGTTGTTTTGTTTGTGGCAAACAGGGAAGTTACAGAGTGCCCTCTTGTGGACAAACTGTGCAATGTCAGCAATGATAACACAGTTGAAGGGTGTTTCCCCCCCCCCATCTCTTCTTTACTTTTATCATTTTCACTTATTGGCTGTTCTAAATCCTGACACAGATACATATATGCAAATAGCGATTACAAGCCAATAACATTAATCTACCGATAAATCAGTCTGGCTTTACTTGATTTTTTGACCCATTTACTTTAAATCTGCACATTTAAAATATGCTGTTATTTTAAACTGTTAAATATTCCCATTTTCCATCCTTTCAGGCACCACTTCAGAATCGCTGCCTACAAATGGAAACAACATGGCGACTACACCACAGGAAACATTTATTACCACTGAAGAACTTAAAATTATGTGAGAACAAAACAAGCTTTGGTGGTCATGTGACATTACAGAGCTATTATTTTTTTTTATTATTTCTCAGTTTTACAGTTTGCTTTAAGCTTGAAAACCTCAAGCAAAATACAGAACAAAAGCAAAGAAAATGAACAAAGACGATCAGCAACGTCATAAAACCACACAGACAATTTTAAATGTATAAAAACTAATTTGTCTATTTTAAATGACTAAGCACAAATAGCTGGAATTGAACAAATTACTATAAAATTGACTGTTAGATTTGATATAATTCATATTTAAGTTGAAGTCCAAATTTCAGTCCATGAAGGTCATGACTGGACTGTAATGACTGTAATCTTGAGGGTACAACTTATTACTGCACATGAACATCTTCAGCTTTTATTTTGATCAAGTCAAGATATGCTATGAATACTTATGTGTTTTCACACTAAAGTAAATACTTGTTACTGGGATACTTCACCACTGCTACTATTTGTGCCTAAATGTAAAAAAACAAAAAAAACAACAACAAACAATACAGCGTAAGAAAAGAACCCCACTGTAACAGTAAATCTCAGTCATCTGACTGCACAACTAGATGAAAGCTTACCTTTATTGTGTTGTAAGGCTGAGGTTTATCAGCTACCCATAGGGCAAAAAGGAAGTGACTAAAATTAGATGTGTAACTCGTTTCTCTTGTAAAGCCCTCGGTGGATTTAGCCTACATTTGACATTTGGGGAGTGTGAAACATGGAGGCGTCTGGAGGCTCTATTGATTCTGGCAGATGGTGGTATTCCTTGTGGTGGATGTGGCGGCGGTGTCTTGGCTTGTGATGGACCCACGAGGGTGAAAACTTTAGATTCTGCAGAGGGAGGAAAAAAAATAAAAATAACACACTATGACTCAGTGAACACTATTACACTAACCATGACAGAGTCAGAGGAGAAGCAGTGGTACAGTCTGACACTGGGTGTGCAAGAAAATAATTTCCTCATTTAGACTCCATCTATCTAACTTGTACTCTTACTTTGGCATCTTTATAACTTGGGACCATCCAAGAAACACCATACAGAGAAAGCAATCTGGTGATATATAAGAGTGCTAGCTATAAAGACACTCTTACTTATCACCTGCACCTGAGCCCTCCCCTACTCAGACACAGAGACCTATTATTATTTTCTTTACTTACTGTCATATATAATTTGCTGTAATGATGGATGTTCACATTAAACATGGCCAAAGTTTAAAATAATCATGTTAGTATACAAGTTAAACCCTCTGAACCAGATGCTAAGGCTTCAGACTGGTCTAAATACTGGTTGTGCAGGGGGTTTTTTTGCCTCTTGGCTCTTTATGATGTCAACGAGAGCACAGACGCTCTACCCACCTGCTGCGAGGACCTTTTATTTATGAGCTGGCTTACAGGAGGGATATCCATTTCTTACCTTTCCAGGGTCATGCTGCAGAACAGCAGGTGCCATTTCTTCTGCTCTCTGAGGATACACTGGGTAAACATGCTGCACTGTTGGCTCAAGAAACTGCAAGCGTAGAAGAAAAGGACAGAGTAAGTGCCTCCTGAACAGCATGTTTCCTCAATAGTCATGACAGAATTATAATATGGTACGTTACTTCATTTTGCACACAAGCTACAAATATAGCAGAAAGATCGAAGGCATTTTACAGTCATGTATCATGTCTTATCTAACAAAATAAAACATACTCAAGGGAATAGATACAGTTAAATAAATGTGCAACATTTTGGTCTTCCTTGATGAATCTGCACCTCCACTGTGGAGTCCTCCATGAACAACACAGGTGGCTGAACAGAAACTCCATCAGCAGGCAGGTAAACATATTGTGACTGCTGGGGGTACAAGACTGCATAGGATGGCATCTGCCACTGGAGAACAGACATCAAGAACAGGTCAAAACTGGCCAAACGCTCCTGAACTGAAGCTAAAGTCAAGCTGCATTTTGCCTACCTGGGGTGTATTCCACTGATACTGGTTTGGCATGCACTGCAGTGAGAGTAGGCAGAAAGAAAGTTTGCTGTTAAATAACTTGCTGTGCTTGTTAAATGGCACCAATGGGAGAAATGATTGGATCCCTGAAAGGCTGAGCTGACCTGGTAGTGGTGACTGGATAGTTGCTCATACACAGGCTGATAAGGATGGGGGCCCATTGGCGAAGATGGCGGCTGGAAGAAAGTCATCAATCATGCAAATATTTAAAGTTAGAAAAGAGCTTCTGATTCATCTGCGTTACTGCAACTATAACTGGAGATGCAAGTTTGGTCTTTGTGGGTATAAATTTGTCTCTTTTAGAAAAGACACCACAAACGCATGAGCTCTTATTAGACCAGCTCCCTTGGATAAACTGGTTAAAACCAAATTGGCATTTATAACAGCTGATTAGGGTGGTGGTGGTGTATGTTATTATGTTGTTAGTTTTGCATTGCTTAGTTTGTCCACTAGAGGGAGCTACACCACAAACTACTACCAGCTGAGGCAAACTGAGCATAAAATCAAGCCTTCTGCATAGTACTGAAAGTGTTAAATGGGTGTTATATGAGCACTTACAAGCCACTGGTAGGAAGGAGTATTTATGTTGGAGCAGTGGAAGTAGGCAACTCCATTATGGTAAGTGTAGGGAGAGCCTGTGGATGTGGTCAGGTAGAAGGTCCCATAGGATGTTTGCTGAGACATGGCAGGTTCAAGGCTGGCTGTAGAGGTGCTCTTTGCTGAGAAAAGAATGAAACCACAGAACCATGATCTGGTGTCTTTAGCCATCACAAGAAATGTGCCTGTAAAAGCTGGACCGACCGTAAGCCTGAAATTTAGTACTCCAGATAACAATTAATCTACATGTTCAAACACCTGCACTACTGGACCGTCAACCTACTTTGACTTGAAGGTTGATGCTTTCGAAAAGCCGGACCAACACTGAGTTTCTTGTCTTTGAAAGTGACTCCATTAGTCTGTAACAGCACATAAACAAACGTACAGACAACAAATTCTAGTCAGATTACTTGCATGATTATATGCATGAAATATTCCAAAGCAAGACACTAAACTACTTACATTGTTGATGATTTTCAGAGCATCTTCTTGGGTTTCAAATGTAACAAACCCATATCTGTTAAAAAACAAAAGGCAGAGCGTGTTTTACTGTGACAGTAAATGTGTAAATAACGCTTATAACTCTTAAAGTCAAAGCTGAGAAAATCAGCTGTGCATACTTTATCATTCAGTCGCACTCTGTGTATGAGAGGAAAAAGACAATGAACTCACCCCCTCGACACTCCTGAATGATCTAAGACAATCTTCACCTCTTTCACTGTGCCGTGTTGAGAAAAAATGTGCCGCAGGTCACGCTCATTGACCTTGAAACACATTAGTTTGGTTCATCATTGCAAAAGAGCTTTTAAATCATGGTCTGAATCATTTGCTCTACATTATTTCAGCAGCCCTCACCCTGTAGTCAAGTCCCCCAACAAAAATCCTGTTAGGGATCACGTTGCCAAAGGTGGTGCTGTGGTCTGTCAGGCTGTCAGCATAATCATCTGGAAGTAGCACATCACTTAGGGAGGAACTGCCCCCGCTCTGGGAAAAAAACAAACACCAAATATAATTTTGTGTGAAAAGTTTCATGTCCAGCTTTCAAGCCAAGAGCAATTATTTTATTTCTCCTACCAAAATTTCTGTATTTATGTGTACATTATTGTGCAAATGTAAAGTGGAAAATACATATCTCTGTTCACTCAGGCCCAAAGACAGCGTGTACTGGTCTTACTCTGGGCCAGTAAGAAGCTTTACACGTAATGAGGTTGGCCTGATTTTTTAATTTCTTTCCCAGAAAGTAGTCAAGATTATGAGTATTAAAACTTAAGTGCTACACTTACTGGACAGTTTATTAGGTACACCTTGCCAGTACTGGGTTGGGCCCCTTTTTGCATTCATGGCACAGATTCGACAAAGTGCTGGAAACACTCCTCAGAGGTTATGGTCCATATTGACATGACAGCATCACACACATCCATGATGTGATTCTCTCATTCCACAACATCCCAAAGATGCTCTTTTAGATTGAGATATGGTGAGTGTGGAGATCATTATAGTATTGAGTCAGGCAGGCTGTGGTGTTTAAACAATGGTCACCTGGTACTAAGGGACCTGAAGTGTCAAGAGAAAGGCATTGGGACAGTCCTCAGCCCAGGCAAAGGTTTTCCAGTTTTCTTGAGCCCCTGCACACTGCAACCTCAGCTTCCTGTTCTCAGCAGACAAGAGTGTCACCGTGTGTGGTCTTCTGCTTCTGAACCTCATCTGCTTTAAGGCTCAAAGTGGTGCTCCTTCAGAGCTGATCTTCTGTATACTTTGCTTATAACGAGTGTTTATTTGAGTTACTGTTGCCTTCTCTCGGCTCAAAGCAGTCTGCTCATTCTCCTATGTCCCCTCACCTCAAAAAGGCATTTTCACTCAGAGATTCCCCCTCACAGAATATTTTATCTTTTCCAGACCATTTTCTCTAAATCCTAAACATGGTTTTGTGGGAAAATCCCAGAAGATTAGCAGTTTCTGACACACTGAGACCAAGAGGTGCAGCAGCAGGATTACTTGTTCAGTGACTTTGAGTCACTTACTTGCTCTGTGATTGGCTGATTACATATGTGTCTTAAGGAATAGGTAACTAGCTTTACTTAAAGTGGCCAGAGATTATGAATCCCACTTCTATTTACACAACCTGACTCGTAAAATGAATGTAGCCATGTTCACAAGGAAATTCTGCTCTAAAACTTAACACTTAATCCAGCTGGATTAAGTGGTGTGCTGGAAAACCAGCACACCGCAGACCACGGCCTCTCTGTGTGAGGATCTAAACGTATTCTACGCTAGATTCGACACAGCGAACACCATGAGACCGGACAGTGTGCGCACCGCGGATGACGTCAGTGCGCACACTGTGTCTGAGGAGGATGTGCGGAAGTGCTTCAGGAAGGTGAACGCACGCAAAGCTACTGGTCCGGACGGGATTCCCGGCCGCGTCCTCAGGTCATGCGCGGCTCAGCTGGCTGGAGTGTTCACGCACATCTTCAACCTTTCCCTCTCTCTGTCTGTAGTCCCAGCCTGCTTCAAAATGGCCACCATCGTCCCTGTACCCAAATCCTCCACCATCTCCTCATTGAACGACTGGCGACCTGTAGCCCTGACCCCCATCGTAAGCAAATGCTTCGAGAAGCTGGTCAGGGACTTCATCTGCTCTGCACTACCCGACTCACTGGACCCTCTACAGTTTGCATACCGCCACAACAGGTCCACTGATGATGCCATAGCCCTGACACTACACACTGCCCTGTCACACCTGGAGAAGAGAGACACGTATGTGAGGATGCTGTTTGTAGATTACAGCTCAGCATTCAATACCATCGTTCCCTCGAAGCTGGACAGGAAACTGCAGGATCTAGGACTGAGCAGCTCCCTCTGCAGCTGGATCCTTAGCTTCCTGTCTGACAGACGCCAGGTGGTCAGACTGGGCAGCATCACCTCATCCCCCATCACACTGAACACTGGTGCTCCACAGGGGTGTGTACTGAGCCCTTTCCTGTACTCACTCTACACCTACGACTGCACAGCCACTGACAACTCCAACATCATTGTGAAGTTTGCGGACGACACTACAGTGGTGGGTCTTATCACCAACGGTGATGAGACGGCTTACAGGGAGGAGGTCAGCGCCCTGACCCACTGGTGTCAAGACAACCATCTCACCCTCAACGTCGCAAAGACAAAGGAGTTGATAGTGGACTTCCGGAGGTGCAGAGAAGTACACACCCCCATCACCATCAACGGTGCTGCTGTGGAGAGAGTGAGCAGCTTCCGGTTCCTTGGCGTACACCTGGCTGAGGATCTTACGTGGTCAGTACACACAAACAAAACAGTGAAGAAGGCGCAGCAGCGCCTCTTCTTTCTCAGGAGACTGAAAAGATTTGGCATGAACCCCCGCATCCTCAGGACCTTCTATCACTGTGCCATTGAGAGCATCCTCACTGGATGCATCACCACCTGGTATGGCAACAGCACCGCCTACAACTGCAAAGCTCTCCAGCGAGTAGTGCGGTGCTCTGAACGGATAATTGGAGGTGAGCTTCCCTCCCTCCAAGACATCTACAGGAAGCGGTGCCTGAGGAAAGCGGGGAGGATCATCAAGGACTCCAGTCACCCCAGCCATAAACTGTTCAGACTGCTTCCATCAGGAAGGAGGTTCTGCAGCATCCGGTCCCGTACCAGCAGACTGAGAGACAGCTTTTTCCATCAGGCCATCAGACTGCTGAACACGTCATAGACACCTCAGCTTCACTACTGGAACTTCAACATTATGCACTCCACACTGTATATAAATGCCACTTGTTTTGCACATATTCAACTCTGTATATTTTATATATTTTATTATTATTATTATTATTATTATTTTATTTTATTTTTTTTACTATTTAATTTGTAAAAATGTGTATACACACACACACACACACACACACACACGTAGGAAAATATTTAGTATACACATCCAGAAATGCATACACTATTATATATTGTACATATATTTATTAGTTTCAGGTTGGCCATTCTTGTATTTTGCTCGTTTGTGTTGTTGTGTTTGCACATCTCTGTTGCTTGTGGGGCTCGCACACAAGAATTTCACTCGCATGTGCTGTGCCAGTGTGCCTGCACATGTGATGTGACAATAAAAAGTGATTTGATTTGATTTGATTTAATCAAAACTAACAAAATAAATAATTAAACAGCAGGTTCTTAAACCAAAGTAGATGTACCTTCAACCTTTATACACAAGAAACAGCCTCTGGGCTGGGTAACAATTCAATTCCTTTAAAGATTCACTTCAAATGTCCAAAGAATATGGAGAAAAATTGTCAGGAAGATACAACACAGTGAAAAATGATTAGCAATTAACTTAATCAGTATATTTCCCTATAGTTTAAAGGATTGTGTGCAAATTGAGAAAAAAAAAGTTACTCAAACAACACGAACTTTTTAAAATTATCTTCAACGAGCATTAATATTTCTCAGGTAAAAATGGTTTAAATCGTGTAAACAGCATGCCCCATTAAAGTGTAGTTAACGTCTTAGCTACTTTGAACTAACCTATTTAGCTAGCATGTTGCCAAGTTATATATATTGCACAAGTTAATTCCAAGTTAATTAGCATTTTTCTTAATGTATTTTTCACGTAAACTAAGATTATAACCAACAATTTATTGGAAATAAAGTAGCTCAAAAGTATCGAAAACTAACTGTGATAAAGTTTATATCACATAACATAACCCAGCATTACTTACTTACCTTAGCTCCGTTAGCTGTTAGCTAAAATAATTGCTCGCAAAGCGGCAAGGGCAAACTTGGCAGTGCACTCACCTTTTGGCTCTCCGCTTCCATAGCCATATTATTCTGAAGCTAAAAAGATAAATGCACGTTACTGCTCTGATTAACGGTGGCCTATTCACGATTTGGCTAATGGTTGTTACACAGCTTCATTGCTCCCCTCCGACCGTTAGGTTAGGTTAGCCTTCACCACTCACACGAACTATGACCTCATCAGTTGGTTTGTGTATCTCGGAAAGCAACGGGTGAATACGTAACATTTTTATTACTTACTCTAAAAGTTTTTTTTTATTGTCTCCCATTAAACTATGTATGAAGGCGTGTTTTCACCACAGATTATTATTTTTTATTTAATTATTTATTTATTTTTGTCTTAAGTCAACATTGTGGGATATTATCTAAAAAAAAAAAAACACTTAATAACTCAAAATTTCAAGGTATCAAATTTTCATGTATTTTGAAACAGTCAACACAAAAAGGTTAAGAAAAAAAAAGCATTAACAGAATTCAGTGGGCTACATACTGAACTTAGAAACCCACATCCTGTTGTGCTACTATCAGTCAAATCTAGTACCAATATCGACACTGGTATCGATATTTAATGATAATGATACGCCCACCTCTAATGTACGCTCTTATTTTAACTACAATAATAAGTCATATAATTTAATTTAAAAAAAGAGACGTTAAAACAAGTTTTATTTTTTCTTTTACGTCTTAATAATTCCAGACAATATAATTTTCATAATAATAAAAGAAATCCTTTCCCGGCTTCTTTCTCACCTTTTATAGAGAAAGAATAGCCACAATGTCCTGTTTGGTTTTAGGTGGGGAAATGTGCTCATTTTAAACCTAAAATGTGCTTAACTGCTGAATCCTTTCCTGATTTAAAAAAAAAAAAATAAAATAATGGGCATGGAACAATTTTGCTGTCCTACTTCAGTCCACGTTTGTTGTATTAAAAAGTACAGTACTAAAACGTGGCCACATAGAGGCGCCATTTCTCTGTTGCTAAAAAAGGCATAGGTAGTCACAGAGACCCAGGGCGCATCGGAATCAAGCATGTTCTTCTCTTTTCTTTCTATTTGAACTATGAAAGTGAAAATTTTGTTAAATGTGAAATATTGCCAAAGAAATCTGTCTACAAAGTTCACAAATATCTCATCACTGACTGAATCCCTTTGTGCTGATTAAACACACACAGCTTATATTTCCACTTAAAAATCTTTTTTTGTTTTTGTTTTAATGTGTTTTAATATTATGTTCCTCGCCATTAAGAGCTGCAGGAAAAACTAGAATAGAGTGACTTTTCCACATTTCCACATTTCTTTCCTCTCTTGATGCTTCAGGAGCCACTTCAGATGTTGAGCAAAATCCTCACGGAGCCATAATTTGTCTATGATTGGCTGCAAAGTGTTCTGAAACGCCATCATTTGCATCTCGTGCCCCCCCACCACCACCTTTTTATGCTCCTCCCTGGGACCACAACAAAGTGACACTGAACACTGCACAAAGTCTTCAAGAGCTGGAGGGTGGTGGTGTGGGGGAGGGGGGGCAACCAATTCATACCTAGTAATACTAATAGTGAATGAAAAACACACAAGCAGGAACAGGATTTGCCTTGAACACATCCATATTATTATGAATAAATGTGCAAACACAGTTTATAATCCACTCAGTGTGTAATTCTTCTCAGTCTGTGTTGCACATTTCCCACCATTACACCCTTCTGTCTCTGGATTGCTTGCCCTCATCTGAGTAATGTGGGCCACACCATTACTTGTCATTCATTTCCAGCTTTCCTTAATTGCTGGGGTGAATTTGCCAACGAAGTCTGACTGTGCAAAATGAGAAGGGCATGTTTGATAATTACAGCAATTTACGAGCTAAAAGTCCTTTTATACTCCACAAAGATCATTTAAGACACAAGTGCTGTCAGGGCAACTCGCCTGGCTGTTTGAGTTTTCTCTGGAAACAAAGGAGAGTGAAGGTTTTATTCTTTGACTGTTTTAGTTTGTCGCTTTGTATTGACTACCCTCATTTCCTCTTAATATAAATTTTCCATGTTATACATTATTTTTCCCCCCACCCTGTCATTGCTAGGGAATGTTGTGCGTCAGAAGCCTTTCTATCACTGCGTTTCAAGATTCAAGACTTTTTATTGTCATCAGACCGACAAATTAGGACAATTCTCCAACACAGGGTTCCAAAAAAGGACTTGAATAACATAAATAAATATATATACATATATACACATACATACCCACATATATATCTGCTCATACATACACCCATATCTATCTATCTATCTATCTATCTATCTATCTATCTATCTATCTATCTATCTATCTATCTATCTATCTATCTATCTATCTATCTATCTATCTATCTATCTATCTATCTATCTATCTATCTATCTATCTATCTATCTATCTATCTATCTATATATATATCTATAGATATATAGATATATATATACATACTCAGTTAGATTGGGATGTTATATTGCACTGCTGGACTGAACATGAGTTATTTGCATGCCATGTGTATGTTTATGTAATGTATATATGTTTTGCGATCATTTCAACCTTTAATTGACTTAAATCAAACAAAAATGACCTCAGATGAGTCTGAATCAGACACAAACTGCTGACTTGACGTTCAAATGCAATATTCGTTGTGTCATCTGTCTTACATCGGAGTGAGTAATTTGGCCCAAAATGAGCCTCGCGCTGGAGGGGTGCAGGCTTTGCCAAATGCAGAGGAAGAGGGCTGGTTTTAATCTGGAATATAAGGTTTGGAGGTAGCTTATTTGTCATCAAACATATTGATATGAAAATGACAAAAAGCAGCATTTTCTGTTTGTTTATTTCAGACTAAAAATACTGAGGTAAGTGTTCCAAAATAAAATCAGTTGTGCCTCACAGAGATTCAAATCTATCCACTCTTGGTTTTGTGACAAACAAGAGGTAGAGAGTAAATAACAGGCATGGAAGAAATAAAAATGGAGGTCAAATATCAGGTCAGACTTGCATTCCCATTGAAAAAAGGGCCCGTTTTTACCTCAGTCGGTCACTCAGTCAGACAGTCGTGGAGACAGAGGTTGATGAAAAATGAGCCGTAACAGAAGGGTTCAACTCTGACTCTGTAATTACTCTACAAATCTCTGATTTCCCCTCCTTCATCTCCAGACTATTTATAGCTGCTGCATTCCTCTCAGAGAATAAAATGATCTCTTTGAGACAGTACAATGCCAGAAATAACAGGTTTGGACAAACATTTGCTGAGGCGTGGTGGGCCTGGCTGACCATCGCTGAGTTCCACTGTGGTTTTAGTCTACTGTTTTTTTCCCCCCTCGTCCATTTATTCATCTGTTCTTCTAAATGTGCTCGGGGTGGGGAGGTGGTGAGTAAGATGTGATGGCTCGACAAAAGCAGCTTGTACGGAGCGGGATGAAATCACTTTCTGACACACGAGGGGATTGGGCGAAAGAAAACACACAAACGCGCACCTTCATGTCTGCAAACACTCAGGTGCCTACAAGGCCCAGACCTCCCTCTTTGTGCATCACTGTGTTTATGTTACAATCATATGGATTTGCTGGCAAATATGATCCACTGAGACATGTGCGAATATGTGTGTGTGTGTCCTTGCGTGCCAGTGTGTTTAGGTTATCGGAGGAGCTTTGCTATCGACTGTGTTTTTTGTCAAATTTCGTTTGCCAGAACGAAACAAAGATCATATGATGCCTGCTTAGCATCCAGGCTTCATATCCAATTTATTTAGACCAGTGTTTAGAAAAGGCTGTGTGGGTAAATGAATGGGTAACGCTCCTTTTAACTTTGGACCACTGGCCCAGATGACCCCCTAATTTGGGGTAAGTTTATACCACTGAGTAGAAGAGATCTTTTTTGGGGGGGGGGTGGGGGTGGGGGGGTTCATTGTTTATAGTATATTGTGTGGAGTTTTGGTCTTTAGTATGTCTAAATGGATCCGATGAGAAAAGATAAGTTAAACTAATGTCACAGCTAATATCTACTTTTGTGGACCCAGTTCTATTTGATTCAAACCCTTGATCTAACGCTTGTTTAAGGTTATCCTACTCTTTTTCAAGTTTCAAAATTCCTGCCAATAAAACCTCAGACTATGCAAAGGACCCTAAACATAGGCTATAGTGGAGGAAATATGAAGCTACTTTTAAAGCCATCCAACTACACATGGCATCTATAGCCTGTTGTTTCATTTGAGTGCACTGAACCTATTTGAACCTCATGGCAGGTTCTTTCTCTCAGCAAATTGTTTCCTAGCTATGGCTTTGTGTTTAACTTGCACACGGCAACATCTGTATGTAGTAAAAAAACAAACAAACAAACAAAGTTTTCACAGGACTGGTGTAAAAAACTAAATATGTTTCTGTTTCATTTAAGGGGGTAAGTAATACCCAGCTGCTGCTAATCAAATATACTTAATTAAGTAATCATCAAAGCTGTGACCACGTCTGAAAAAGCAAACATTTTGGGACTATTCAGGTGTGTGTTAACACAATGTCATAACTGTCATAGTCTTCTCAGGAGTGGGCTACCACCAAATTCACCCTAAGGTCAGAGTGTGCCATGCTGAAAAAAAATGCATGAGTTACATCTCAGATGCTACAGGCCTCAGTTAGCATGTTAAATGTTAAAGTTTATGACAGCACAATTGGATACACTTCAAGGAGAAAGCCTCTTCTCTTCAAAAAGTTCATAGCAGCTTGGATTAGGTTTGCAAAGTTGCATCTGAAGTCAACCACAATATTTCTGGAATAATGTCCTCTGGAGAGATGGGATCAAAGTGGAGATGTCTGGTCACAATAGTGCACAAACACCTCATAGAAAATGTCAAGCACAGGGATGGAGGGGTGATGATTTGGGCTTGTTTTACAGCTATAGGACCCGGGCCACTCCGCAGTCATTGAGCTGTCCATGAACTCCTCTGTATACCAAAGTCTTCAAGAGCTAAATGTGAGGCCAGCTCTCCACAGCTAAAGGTTAACCAAAATGGGAAAAAAATGCCTGCAAACTTCAGTAAGCTGAAGCAATTTTGTAAGGAAGAGTGGGCCATTACATGTACTTCAACTTATTGCTGCTAAAGATGATTCTGCAGTCTGCTGAATTTTGGGGCATGGCAAGTGAAACCACTTTCTTTTGCATGATTGTAAATAGACTTTAAATGAAATCCAAAACTTCCATGTAACAGTAAAATGCCTTTATTCTCATGGCGTGGTCACATGGTTACTGAAGCCAGAAGTTTGCCATTAGTTGAGCATCACTGGATAAGAGTCATTGTTTCTATGGAACCCATTTAACTCCCTGACATATACTGAAATATGACAATGCCGTCTATATAGCTGTGCCCCAATTCCTAGGCCGCATCCTTCGGAGAACCCAGTCTTCACAGTCTACGTGGGGTCGGTCCTTCGAAGACCGAGAAGACCGAGAAGCCCGGAAGCGCGAGGCTGTGAAATGGGACGGGCTAGCCTTCAAATTTGCATCCCCAGCTGTCTCGGTGGAGTTTAATAAACTCAACCGTCTGCTCCTTTCTCCCCTAAAATATAACACGACATTGGAGTAAATTCTCGACCATCAGTTTTCTGTTTGATGTTTATTCAGCTGTGTGAAAACTTTAACTTAAATCTCAGTCAAACTGATATACTCAGAAACAAAAAAAAAACACTGAAAAAAGCCAAATAACAACATTTTTAAGTTATCCAAGTAATTATATATCATGTTTAACCTGGGTAGTGAAGGACTGTGGGGGGTCTGAAAACAATGTGCTAGAGGTTCGGTGTTCTCGCCGGCTCTAGTGAGCCTTGACCTCCCGTTTAGCTGTTGAGCTGGTGGGTAACAGACGTCTCCAAAAATGTCGGAGCACTTTTGCAATTATGTGATGTCTTGATAAACCAAGCAGATGAAAATAACTTAATAGTTTATTTTGTGACCCAGAAAGAGTAATATTAAAACTAAGTAGCTGCCGCCATTGTTGGAAACTGAAATTGGCTGGGCTGCGCTATGAATTCTGGGATAGTTACACCCCATGCTTGAAATCCAGAGAAACAAAGGACACATTTGTCAGCCGCATTTGTAGCAGGCTTCGAATTGGGACAGCCTTTGTCGCCTGGCTGTGACGTAATTGGCCTTCAAATGCGGCTTCCGAAGGATGCGGCCTAGGAATTGGGACACAGCTTTTGTTAATCTTTTTACCAGTACATTAAAAAACAGCTTTTCTTCTGAATGCCAGCTTTATGCCACTCTATCTCACGCAAAGTTTCCTTACACATTGGTTAATGTCTCTAATAGAACTTCAGGTAAAAATCCAGGACTGTGGGCCAGATTTGTATGTGAGTACAGAGAACGGGGATGTTATAATAAACCCTTTTAACTGCTGATATTTTGACTTGTCACAGCAGTATAAGCAGAGGTGTTTCTAATAACCTCAACAATAAGTACAGTGGGACCCCGACTTAAGTAATTAATGCGTTCCCGAGGGTCTTTTGTAAGTCGAAAATTTTCGTAAGTCGAAGCACCCATCGCCCTTTTGAGTGAGGCGATGCTGGCTGGAGACGAAGTTCTTGGTGGAGGAGGAGGTGGTGGAGGCTGAAGAAAGCATACGCATGCATGCATACAGCGAAGCGCAAGTACGAAAGCCAAGGGTTTGTCACATGATTCGGAAGGCATTTTTGGGCATTCTGGGCTTTTTCGTTAAATGGGGTATTTGTAAGTTCCACTGTAATGGTAATAACTACAAAAGCACTTTTCATTCTGCTATATTAATTAATTAAAAGGGCCTGATGCAATGCAAGAAAAGCAAGAAGATGGAATTAATCATTTCACTGATTCTATTTTACCATTTCTTAACAAGAAAAAAACAACAACAAAAAATAATTGCACAAAAACATCTTTGCCCACAGTGGATGTTGAAGTATTTGCTGCATGATAACCATTATAGGTGATCCATATATAATACGGCCACAAAAAAATACACGTGTCAATCACATTGTATCATAACACAAAGTCGTTGTCCCTTTTCTGGCTTTCTCCAGTGGTTGTTTGCTCTTTTGTGAAAATGTTTTACCACAATGGTGTTGCATTCCACAGCGACACCCGATGATTTCTCTAAATGTAGACATATTATTTAGGGTTTTATATGCTGAGGCCCTGGCTATAGTTAGTGGGTGTGCACACACTGACCTATAATAAAGTAAACACAGTCAACTGGGCTCCGGCCAGTGCACTAAAAGTGAAGCCAAGTCTTCTCGCTATTTCCCTCTGGAAGTATCAGGTAAAAGGAAAATAATGGTACGATTCAGTTGATGTTTCACGACATAAAGTCAATGGAGCTGGAGGACATTTCATAGTATCTGTCAGCTGCCTCTACTCCAGCGCTCATCAAATTAATTGATGACTGGTAATGTTTTTTATGGTTGTGCTTCCTGAGCGTTCCTTCCTGAGGGAACAAGATATTCTGCCACAGTAATGCTACCTTTTTAATTTAAAAGGCGACTTTGTCATCACCCACACACACAGTCATTGCCACTCTTGGTGGAGGAGAAAAGATCCACTATAACTTAATACTAAATCACTGTTTTGTTGACCTCTTTTGATTGAAAGCTGTTGTGGGTGCAGAGAAAAGCCACATCCCAAACAACATCAGTAATGTGCTTGCTGCTGCTTTTACGGTTTGCTAGCTACCTTGTTGGCCAAACAAATGGGAGCAAAATTGCAGTTATTAGATCACAATTTCTATAAAAAGGCATATATTAGACTTGATATGGTTCATATTTAATCTTCCTCTTCTTGTTCCAAGCCACATAGGCCCTGAATTACAGCCCTTGTGCTTTTTAAAGCAGACCTATTATGATTTTGACCACTTTTCTGTTCAAATTGTGGATGTTTGTATCAAGTAATGAGGCATACTGTATGTACTGTAGCCCTATAAGCTAAAAGCTCAGGCTTCAGTCTGCTCTAAGCACTCAGTTTCTTTCTACAAATGGTTCTCAGTCATCTCAGTGAGAGCTGTTATCTCTAATGTGGTCATCTTAGAAACACAGCTAGAAGCTCAGAAGCCCCACCCACCTGCAGCCTTTCGTTAAGACTATTGACAGCCAAATCGTTACAGAAGACACCCTTTGTTTGAATAGTGTTTTAAACTCAAACTGCAGTAAAAATAAATATGCAGTCATGGCAAAAACAAAGTACACCCTCTGTCAACTCTAAGATTTAAAAAATCAGGAGATAAAAACTATGTAGACCTTACCGGGGCTTTAAATTAGGCAAATACAACCTCAGATGAGCAACGACACATGGTATATTGCACTGTGCCATTTATTCATTTGACAAAAACTAAGTCAAAATGAAGAAGAAAGTTCTCACAGGACTACATATAGGTTTGTAAAAAGTACACCTCAAGATGCAGTAGCTTGTAGAAACACCTTTAGCAGCAATAAGTTGAAATAATTGTTTCCAGTATGACTTTATCAGTCTCTCAGATCATTTTTGGCCCACTCTTCTTTACAGCACTGTTCAGTTCATTGAGGGTTTCCAGGATTTGCTCATGGATAGCTCTCTTAAGGTTCTAACACAGCCCTTCAGTCAGGGTAAGGTCTGGACTTTAATTGGTCCACTACAACCTTGATTTTTTTCCCTTTTTTTCAGCCATTCTGTCGAGTTGCTGCTGTGTTTGGGATCATTGTCCTGTTGCACGATCCAGTTTAGCTTTTACAGTCAGACAGATGACCTCATATTAGACTCTTGAACAGTTAGGTTTGCAAAGAAGTTCTCCACTTTGGTGTGGTCTGTCCACAGGACATTGTTCCAGAGTTTTTGCAGTCTTTGCCATGTTCTTTTTGGAGAGATGAGGCTTTCTCCTGGAAACCCCTCCAAACAAGCTATTTTTGTTCAATCATTTTCTAATTGTACTTTCATTAACTTTGATATTTAACATGCTAACTGATGCCTGTAAAGTCTGAACTGTAGCTGTTGGGCAAATTTGTACTTGGGGGCAATTGCTGGGATATTCACTCTTGGAAAGATTGGAAGCTGTCTTGAATGTTTTCCCACAGTGAATAACTTTTTCTCACTGTAGGATGATTGTGTGGAAACAGCCTTATAACCCTTCCCTTGATGGGCAGCAACAATTACTGATGTCTTTTCTGCTTGGATCCCTCTCAAATCAAGCACATTTGGATAGCAGAGCGGCGTTGCTTCCTCTCAATTCCTATAAAGGTGTACTTAGATTTCCCCACTGTGTTTCTGCATTTTGTCAAATTTTATGGTTAGTGTGAATTTGTATTTGCCTAATTCCAAGATCCACCCAGGTTTAGATGACTTTTTAATTACGTCCTAGTACATAAAGCCTTAAACTGAAAGATAGTGTACCTTCTTTTTACAATGACTGTAAATCAAGATGCTGCTTCTTCCTTTCCTATGCCCTCCATGACTCGAATCATGCCTAACGGTCATTTGGGATCAAACCAGAGAATTGTCAGTTGTAGCTGTTCTTATTTACTACTTTCTGCTCCATGTGACATCTTAAATAAATCATCGTTCATGGGGGAGGAGTGACAAAGACAGAGGGGACGACAAGCCGAGTCATTCTGCGATCATTTCAGATGCGGGCTCATGAATTATTTGGTAGGAAGATAACACTAATTTTGCATTAGACTTATGGCCCAGTGCACCTGCAGAGTTTCACCCCCCCCCCCCAACAAACACGCTTACACACAAACACACGTGCATATTTGCTGCCCTGCCCCTCCTGACACCCTGTTGTTTGTGTGTGTAGTAAATGTAGGTCATAAATGTGTGTGCGTTTGTGTTTACTGTACTGTATGTGGTCATGATGGACACACAGTGTGCTATGGGGGTCTCTCGACAAAACTACAAATATAAATACACACATACACACGCACTCAATCCAGCGGTAGGTCACTTTAATATTTCATTTGGCTGATGGACGGCGTCTGCTACTCGGTGAGCCAAACATCATTACAACTCACTAAGTGACTTAACTCTAATTAGAGCTGAAAATCACATTAAAGCTGCCCTGTGATACAGGAAGTAGTTCACCTTTTCCCATTGCTTGTTTGGAACTGGAATGCATGAGTACCTTAAATCCATATCGTTAAACATATCTTAAAGTCAGAATTTTTAAAGCACAGAGAACAAAAGTCAAACGACATGTTCAAATTTCAGCATATTTTAATCCCCATTGTTTGCATTCAAACCTCACACTTGCTGCTTAATGCTAATTTACAGAAACAGTGATGCTTAGCACCTTTTTGTCCTGATATTTGTAGCCAATGCAACGATAAAATAAAAAACTGCATCGCTTTTTTGTCCGGCCGTTTTGTGATGTGCCAGAATGTCTGTGTTTACGTATATAATTTATGAATGACGAGGGAGTAAACAGCCCTGACTTTGGTAACATGCTTTTGCACTTTGAATGCTTGTGTGTAAGGCTGTGCAGCTCATGTGTGAATGAATTAACAGCCTGTTTATGATTATTCTTTCATTCCACTTTTCTTTAAAGTTTGCTTTGCTTTTATTTTTCATTTGTTGGTGAGCTGGTGGTGTCAAGTTTAAACATAATGTGTTTCAGTGTGTTGTAGAATGTTTAGTATTGTATATGTGATAATGGCTTATTGGATGACTGGAGGAAAGGGTGTCTTTGTAGCCTCTGAGTTGGTTGAATTCCCACCTGAGGCCAGGCCATGAATCCCACTAAATCAGGAGAAGATCCAGGAGGAATAGTCTGGAACTTCTGGCTGTGGTAGAGAAAAGGGATTGGTTATAGAGTTACACCTGGTAACGGGAAGTGACAAACAGAAACCCTCTATCACTCTTTTTTTGGAAAACTTGATAAGAGTATAAAAAGAAACAAAACAAAGAACTGTGTATTTTCTTCTTTAAAAAAATTGGAACCAAAGTCACAGAAAATCTTGATCTGAGGTTTTTAGTTTCTATAGAAATCTGTCCTTTTTACTTCAAGCTTGTAAGTTTTCCTTTTCCATGACTCTGTACATGAAACTGTTTTGGATTCCTACTTTGAGTCCATGTCAACTTACTTTTAAAACCTCAACAACCACCTCCTTCCCTCTCCATCCACTTCCCTGCACAGTTCTATGCTTCACCTAGGGTGGGAGTCGGAGATGCCCTTGTTTTCTCCTCCCTCCATTCCTCCATCCCTCACTGTGTTTGTGCTGAACAGATGCCAGTGCTGGGTAAAGTCCTTTCCAGAGGGACTGCGAGCAGCATATTGGTTTATAATTAATGAAATTAGGGCTGCTGTCTGCTGAGGAGGCTACGGTCCCAGTGTAGGATAGACTGCTGCCTGCCAGGAAGACAGATGACTGGAGAGATCCAGGAGGACAGACAGAAAGAGACGGATATCGCTTGATCACTGTCAGTACACTGGACGACCCTGGCAGTTTCCTAATATTTTAAAAATTGATCCATTTGTGACAAAGGTGCTAGCCTAATGCTAGCTACTTCACTGCTACAGTACACAGGCCTCCTTAACACTTACCAGCCACATGTGAGCACTAAGCCTCACATACACTGTCTTTTTACCACAGATGTAAATATGTGCATGAAAACAAATTACATATGCAAAAAAGTCCAACTGTAATTGTAATGCCAACTCTCAGAGTTTAGGGTACGCCTACACTTACCCTAAACCTACACATGCCTACACATAGGCCCTTTGTGCTGAAAGCCAAAGCTGCATGGACCCTCACAACCAAGTATGACATTGTAAAATCACAAATTAGTAACATGTTGACATTCTGGGGAGTCAAATACTGCTGTTCACAGAGATTTGTGCACAGTGTCTCATGGCACCAGTCTTTGACGCAACTTTGGAGGCAATATTGAACACCAGGAGATCACAGTCCCCGACGACAGGTGGTGGTTTGTGGGTTGTTTTCTTTTGGCAGGATTTGGGAGAGCACTTTGTTCCACTTAGTTTTTGCTTTCATATTTGTGTGGCTCTACCAACTGGTTGGGTTAATGCTCCAAAACTTGCTTGTTAAGGTTTATATGGTTAAAACTAATGAATAATGTAGGCAAATATTGCAGTTTGGGTTAAAATACGCACCTTTACAACATTAAAACGGCATGTTAAAAAATGCTTAAGCAATATGTTTGAATTTCAAGCCAAGGTCAAGTTTGATGAGTTTGGTGTAGTATTGCCTACATCAAAGCAAAAAAATTGTGTATTGTGCAAGGAATGAAAACAGGCTGGAAATTTCCATGGCTTTCCATGAAACTAGAGTGATTCATTCTGTAATCTAACTGTGGACAGTTTCCTTGGCTGAAAAAATTCAGTTAATTGATGAAAAAAGTTTCCCCAAATCCAGTCGTGTACTTCTTTGTTACCTGTAAAGCCACATTCCCTTTTTTTGGCTTTTAATACTAAAGAAGCAAGAACAAACTAGTACCAAAAGCAACCCGGGGGTGCCCCAAGGTCTGCCAAATGAAATTATCATGCTATACAAACACAGATGCCTATAAAATATTAATCCTTGAATTAATAATTTGTTGTTTCATGTTAAATATTTAACATTGTTTTGAGCAGATTACATGACCTTCATCAGATGAAGTCCTAGACTAGAATTTGCTATAAAAAATAATAGTTTGAAAATAAAAGATGTGAAAAAAGACTCATAAAAGTGTGGATAGTGGAATTTTCTCACCAGACATTTTGACTAGTCACAGTAGGAAAATCACAGGTGTTCATAAGATATTAACAATAGTTTTGTTCTATTCAAGTGCCCCAGTGAGTCGATGCAATGACAGTCAGAGAGCATGGTTTCAAGAGCCTAAATGTAACTATGAGATCACTCATTTTAACATTTACTTTGGCAAAATGTCCACTATGAAAAGGGGACTGACATTGACATTCATTTTCTGGAGACTTGCCTTAACCTTAAAGCTCAAGTTTAACTTTCAATATTCACCCTAAAATATATTAACTCACAGTATGCAGACTTTTTGCCTTTTGTCCCCAAAACGGAGCCACAATGTGACTGTATGGACTCACTAATGTCCCCAAGACCTCTCACACACACACACACACACACACACACACACACACACACACACACACACACACACACACACACACACACGTGCGCGCGCACTTGTAGTCCTATTCATGCCCACTAATCTTATTTTAGTCACTTTCAAGCTCTCCTCCTCCAGTTAATTCACTTAGAGCTGCTCAATCTAGCAGCAGCCATTAAAGCTCTCCCGCTGTGTCCCGATGCAGCCAAACCTTCAGTCCACACGAACACAAAACGATATTGCGGCCACATCAAATGCACCGAGCTGACCTCCAGCATGTTTTTTGTTTCTGCGGGGTCACGTTTTCCATGAAACAAGTCATGGATATTCTTGGTGAATGAATCTTAACCTTTTAACAGACCGTCTGAAACATAATAAGGGCTGCTGTGTGATACTGCAAATTTTGGTATTGACCTGATAGCAAGTAAACATCAGGACTGTATTTATTTGCATTGTTGTATTTTGTCATGTTTCTCAGGTCTTTGTCTGAATTTCTACGAACATTATTGCTAAGGATTGTCTTATTGCATTGGAGTCACACTGGGTTAAATATGTACACTTGGGTTTTAAGGGGTATTTATTATTTTCTTCTTTTTTTGGGGTTGTATGGAAGCCCCAAACGCAATTTCATTGTTCTTGACAATGACAATAAATAAATAAATAAATACTAAATACTAATACTAATACTATACCGATACCAGTACCGATACCTTTAACATATAAAGATCAAGATGAAAGATCATCACCATGAGTTTGCAAATTCTGAGCATGTTTTTATGAACACTAAAACGCTTTGTCACTAACTGAGAAAAAAAATAACCATGGCTTTTTTTTGACGTTCGGAAGATTAAGACTTCCTCAGTTTCTCGGCTTGATAACACAAGTGCTTGCAGTTTACTGCAGGCATCATGTTGATAATGCATCTTGTTTGTCTCAAAGCTTCATTGTTATGACATTTGTGCTCCATCACATTATAAACAGGCAGCGTGGCTGGCTGGCTGGCTAAGTACAACCACTAATTGTTGTAATTGTTAGCAGTTGCTTGAGCCGCCTGGTCTGTGTGTATTTCTGTATATGAATACAGTATATCTGTGTGTTTACAGTGCGCATTATTGGTTTCTTTGAGTGCAACATACACCTACGCACGTGTGTGTCTGTGTGTTTATGTATTGATCTGTGTGGATGCATTACTCTAAACACTTCCTTTCTCTTTCACTTTAGGCTTTAAACACTCATGATTAGTTGGGAAGATTAGAAGAAATACCAGAGAGGAAGGAAGGGAGAAATAATGAGGGAAAGCTGAGGAGAGATAAGAGCAAGTAAAATGAACAAAACAAAATCTCACTTTGGTTATTGTGTTCTGTTTGACAATAGCAGAAATGTAACTGTTTCAAAATCTTACCTTTTTTAAGGTAAGTTCATACATATTTCAAAAGGACAGGACAAGTATGGATTGCTTGGAAGGGTTGGAGGAGAAAGCCTCTCGTATCCAATAAAAACATGGCAACATGGATTAGTTTTGCAAAGTCTGAACAGACTGCAAGAGCTCTGAAACAATGCCCTTTGGACCAATGGCGTGTCCAACGGGGTGGCCTGGGGGGGCACAGGCCACCCCCCCAACCAGACTGGCCACCCCAGGTGCCACCCCAAAGGCAAAACAATAAACTTCAATCAAATATCAAATGTCCGATTATGTTTTCACGGTGAAGCTCAGATATCCGAGTGTAAGTGAATGCAGCATCGGCTTCTGCGCTATGCGCATCACGTTAGCAAAGGTAGGAGAGCCAAGCGCGAAAGATGGCACTGCAGGAAACAATTTTTCGGTGAAAGAAAATGAGGACAGAATAAATGTCCCGGTAAGTAATATCAAGTTTGTTGAGTTTAGTAAACTTCGGTGAAATTAGAATACCAAGGAAAAAAATAACACTTAAAGAATTATTGCAGCTGTGGAATATTTCAGACAGTATGCTACTGAGGGGAGCTAACATAAGAGTTATGAGTTATAAGATATAATCTAAGTCGTAACATTGCTGTATGGAGCTGCAGATTTGGTTGCAGGTTAACATAGCTGGACTGGCCATCGGGCATACTGGGCATGTGCCCGGTGACTTATTTTTTATTTTTTTTGTAATGGCATGAACAATGAGAGGTGGTGGATTGGCCAGATGCAGGTCGATGTGTAAAAATAACTCAGTTGTTTGGTGGTGGCTATGGCGGGGCTTCCACAGAGGCCAGCAGGTGGATGAGGGAAGGGGAGGCAGGAGGAGAGCCCCGAGGCAGCCGCCAGTCCGAGTATCAGGTGAACTGAACTTCAGGTAAGTATGACCTGCAGTCTATCTGGGTCAGATATAAACCAAGTTTAGGTGGAGTTTATTTTCATGTTGCTGACTTTTTACTGTCAGTTACAATAACTCATACTGCGTTCTAGCCAGCTTGACGGAGTTTATATACAGCTGGGTGGGTGCTATGATGTTACTGATAGTGAACTTTATTTTATTCATAAGGTTAGTTAGTAGAGTTGCCAACGGCTCCTTAAAAAAATGGAATGGTCCCTCATTCAGAGAAAATATTACGCGTTTCGTATTGAGCTGAGAAGAGACGCAGTTTGTCCTGGACTTTAGCTAGAATGGAAAAAAGACACAAAGCTGGATTTATTCTGTCTTTATGCGGCACAGCTGCCTCTTCTTCTCTCATTCTCTCCCCCTCCCTCTCCTGTTGCTACTTCAATCATTAAACTGATCAATGATCAGCTGATCGGCTTTTCTCTCTTGTTTGTTTATCGCCCACTTTGCGCCAGAAAGAGGAAACCAGCAGATATTGCGCTAAACAACAGCAGCACGTTTAAGCTTGATCAGCTGTTGTTAGAATTTATTTAATATTAATTTCTAGTATCAGCTGATGTTTGCTGGAGCCACAGCTGTAAAGCTGCTGGTCATGATGTCGGTTTGGATATGTGGTGAGAGGGAAACATGAAGATGAAACCAGGAGATGTCCTTACTGAATCATCAGAGCAGAACAGGTGATGGAGAAACAGGTTTACCTTTTAGGTGACATGAATGAGTTGAAGTTATGAACTGTTTCTGAGAGATAAATAACACCAGGATCCTTTTTTATGTAGCTGACAGCTGGTAACTGTGCAGGGGTGGATCTAGGAAAGTTTTGCCAGGGGGCCAGGTAGGGCATTAACAGGGAAAGGGGGGCACAAAGAAATACTTTTCTTATTCTCATTTAAAATATCTCGCTTTTATTAAATAATTATCTAAATCATACAACCAAAGTTTTTATCTGACGTAAAATGTATAGAAATCATACATATACCAACAAGACTGTACATCACTGTCACAACAGGGTTTGTTTTCAGTCAAAGTCTTTATGGCTTTAATACCTGGTGGGCCGGTCTGTAGTGAAAATGCCCAATTTTTCTGTCCCAGTCCAGCCCTGCAGGTTAATACTGGCAGTGTCACCATGCCAGCTGACTGTATTTCATCATCAGCCAGTGTTGTTCTTTATCAATATTACCAAAGTAAGGCAGCATATAAAGTATTTACTTGCTTTCAGGTTTTATTCAAATGTTCGTCTTTTCATTTGTTTCCCCACTTTTTTCCTGTTTCAAAATCAAACACCAGTTTGTGAGAAGATTATCTTCTTTTTTTAACAGGCAGATAAAGTTTTGCATTGGCATTGGCTAATTTGTCAATTGTTTGTTACAAATGTTCGTATTTTAATATTCAAAAATGTTTTTGCCCAAAACATATGTGCACTATATGTCAGTAAAAATACTATGCAAATATTGATGTCCTTGAATGCTGAGTAAACACTGACAAAGCACTGATTGTATCTCTTGTACTTTATCAACGCAGTATCTAAAAACTTTGCACCGTAGTGGTTAAAATCTCATTCTAATAAGAGTTAAAAGTGCATTTGGTTATTAGGTTTATAGGATTATTGAATTATGGTTAACGGTTGGTAGAAATTTTTTTTTAAACATTATCTGCCAATTAAATCTGCCACCCTTCTCCAAATCTGTGCCCCTACCTGGCCCCCCCAACAAAAATTTTCTAGACACGCCACTGCTTTGGACAGATGATACCAAAATTGAGATGTTGCAGTTGACTGTGAACTCCTCTGTATACCAGTGGCTAAGTCAAAGTTCAGAGCTGAGCTGTGCTGTGTATAAATGAATGCCCACAAACCTCAAAATGAACTGAATCAATGTTGTAAAGAAGAGGACCAAAATTCCTTCACACTGATACAAGAGACTGATAAAGTCATACAGAAGACCAGGACTTCAAGTTATAACTACCAAACATGATTCCAAAAGCGACTGAATGGTGCGGTGTAGTTTGTTTTTCATGAGACTGCATAGAGTCACTTCACTGTATGTTAATATATATGCTAGCTAACTTGCGTGGCTAGCAACTGCACTGTGGTATAACATAGGATGCTAATTTTGGTTAGCGAAAAACAGACTTAACATTCATCTCTGATAACTGCGCCACTGCCTTGATAGAATGGAGTCAGTGGAATATCGTCAAATCAGTAAATCCGACTAGAGCTAGCTTTTGGAAAATATATACTATTGATTATCTTATATGTGCTAAACACAGCTAGAACTGAGTTAGCTAAATTTTGCAGCAAGACTGGAAATAGGAGGACACTTTTGTAACATGGCTGGTTTCACCTGTGTGTTATAGTAACAGTCATATAGTTAAACTTGCACTGCACTGAAAGTAATATATAAATGTTACTAGCTAGGAAAAGAGGCTGCCATTACAACTTTTGTGGAAAAGTGACCAGTGTAGTCATTTGTACTTGAAGCAGTCATATCCCGTCAGAGTAACGGGAAAGCATGCACATCTGAAATTCCTTCATTCATTCACACAGTTTGTCATTGGAAGTGTCAGAACTTAACTGAGCCTTTGGACTGTCCGGGGTTTTGGGGACCATGTTCTGGGAATAGAAAATTTCAGCGGTAGACCAACGCCACCAAAACCAAAAACTATTTGTATGAACAATTTGTGTTTTTGTAATTTTGGTTAAGTGACCTTTCTTAATTAAACATTTCTTGTCTTGACAACAGTGAAAACAAATATGCTCACCCTGTAAACAAACAGATCTCAACCATCACTAAACACAGACTACCAAAACACGGCTTCGGCAGCAAACTTGAAAATAAGTCCAAAGAACATTTTCCTCCATCCTGTGTGAGGGAGATGGGCAGTAAAGCGTGGTGAGCTTTGGGCCCGTAGCGGCACTGTGGAGGAACAGCCGGTGCTAATCCAACCCAGTAACGGTTCAGCAGGCGGCAGTAGGAATCGTTGGAAAGAGGGAAGGAGCGTGAAATCCCAGACACCTGGTGGCTCTTTCTGCACAAGAGTCTGCAGCTGGTGTCGAGAGCCCACAGCCACCCGGCCAGCTGTGCTTCCTCGACGGCTCCTCTGGCTCGCACTGAGGTTAGACCAACACATTATCTGTCTGCTGAAAGGGTTAATAACTTCAGCTGTGCTCCAGTCACTGCCACATTCCTTTTTTAATGCAAAAAAGTCGAAAGTGTATGTTTCAGGATCAGTTATTAAATATTCTTTTGGCAAACTGATGTCCTTTAGTCACTGAGAAATAACAGAAATCTGTTGTTCAGGGTTTTTTTTGGGTGACATCACCTAAGCTGGAAGTTGTGGATGTGATGTAAAATCCAGTGTGATGAAGCGAGATCACTGCGCAATGACATAATTATTTACAGAGCATAAATTAAGCCAACGTTGCCTTACATAACTTCAGAATGCCTTAATAGATGATTGAGTCTCACTTTCACCGTGTGCTCAAAGCTCAGAGAGGCATTAATGATGGTGTATACGCCGATCACGAGCCACGGCACTTGTTTCATATAGTCTAGGTCCCTTTGACCTCTGTTGCTGTCCCATGGTGTCTTTCACCAGGATGTTGGCAGTGGATCATTCGGGTCCTGTGGGTTGTGAGGATTAGGTCATTTCTGGCACATTACATGTTTGCTTGGGAGGAGATTTAGGAAGTTTGGGGGCAGAGTCAACACTTTGGGTTCTTTGTCATGTTGCTTGAGACATTCCTGAATAGGTTTAGTGGCGTGGCTGGGTAGGAGGGGGTGAGTGTGCTTGGTCTGCAACAGTATTTAGGTGCTCCGTATAAATCACAGTCACATCTACAGCAGAGTTTCCCAGTTGGCTGGTACAGTAGCCTAAAGACCTCTTCAGTTACTGGGTGAATAATAAGCACCAAATGAAAAATAAGAACAAGCAAATAAATTGTGCCACAAATTAGAGCCTGTAAATTCTGTTTTTTTTTTTAATGATATTAATTGGTCTGTTTCCTAATTAGAGTACATAAGTGAATGTTCTGTTTACCGTGCCTACAGAAGCATTAGTAATCTATCAATGGAGTAAATTAAAAAGGTAAATAACTTTATTGTGCTCGCTCAGTTTGTACTGCACGTTGTATAGATGTATTTAATTTTAGATGTGTCTTTTCCCCATTAAAACACTGGGCTAAAAGTACTGTAACGTTCCCAAGAACCAGACGTTTTGATCTCATTTTGTCCGTTTATTCGGTAACACAGGCAAACGGGCTGTTAACTCTGGGGAGAGTGCTCTCGTACAACACCTCACTTCAGCCCCGTACAGTCACACACAACAACCAAGACCCGCCTCCCATTCCTGCACACATAACTCCCTTTTTCCTGCAGCACAACCAAACATGTATCTTAAAGAAATAACAACAGTGTGCAGAGATAGCCAACCTGTCACTGTAAAATAACCTTTAACTATCGTTACTGTACATTATTTTAAAGGGAGAATTAGGGGTGCCTTTAATTAGGTTAATAGGCCCACCGTGCATCTCTTTTTATCTGTCACATTTCAAACCACATCACACAAGTTAATATGTCAGATGGAACAATGCCAAAAAACCTCTTCACCTAAATTAATGTGCATGGAGCGAAATCTAAGTGGCTAAATGAATCATCAACATTTAAAGATGAGATTTTTCACGGTAACCATGACACACTGTATTCCCCTACAAGCAGCAGGGGGCCCAGGACACTCCCCTGTGGGACTCCGTGTGCTAAAAGGTAGATATAGTTTGAACCCTAACTCATTGGGTTAAATACAGAGTAAAACATTATAGTGTTTATGATCGCAAACCATCACTGAAAGCTTTTGAAGTAGCATATTTTGTTGAATTAGTCATTCATCACTGAAAACACCTGACTACAGACAGTAAAGATGAGCTGGAAGGTTTTATTGGAGCTCAACAAAATCTTGATCAGGAGTAGGTTAACGTTAATGGTAATCCACATCCACTAATGAATTATCCAAATATAAGATGTCCATTCCTAAAGTTCTCCCAAAAGTAGAGAGAAAACTTCCTAATTTAGCTTTAAATATATTTCCTTTAAAAAAAAAAAAAAATACATGTATTAACAAACAAAAGAGCTTTTATTACTTGAAATGGCACGTTAAATGATCAGATTCCAGACATTTAGAAGTTAAAACCCTATTAGTCTTAAATTGTCTTTCATTTTCCTCTTGAAGTGATTTGCTTTGAATGTCTTTTGTGGGCGTTAAAAATGTTACTGGCTCAATGTAACGCTATTTAGAGGCGCACATCAAAACCCGCCGGTCGGCCACTAATGCAGCAGAGCTGCCATAATTAAATGTTTGTTTTTGAAGGAGATGTGATGTGGTTGTTTTCTGACTCGTTTCATCTCTGCATGTTTTGAGGGGTGTTTTCACCATCTGTGTGTGTGTGTGTGTGTGTGTGTGTGTGTGTGTGTGTGTGTGTGTGTGTGTGACGGGCCAAAAGTTGTGATGTTTAGTTACCACGAGTAGCTGATGACAATGTGCAATAACTTGGATGCGTCTTAGCATATATAATACCGTACAGACATATTGTGTTAATGACACATTTCTGAGGAGGAATTTTCTACGATTTGAATAAGAGCAAAATTCTGTTTTGACAAATGGAAAAGTTACGTAACCGCGCGTGTGTGTGAACTGGTGAGGATTTAGATGTCATCATACCTGCTTAAAGCTTTGTTTCAAGACTTGGACTTGGTTTTAAACTTCATCTTAGAACCAGTTTTAGGTTCAGGTAAAGGTTAAATAGTTGTAATTGGTGCGAGCATTAGTGCTATTGAGGAGGTGTCATAGGAGCATGGTAATTACAATTTACACAGTTTCTGTTCAGGTGCTTGTGGGCGCGTAAATTGTATAATTGTCCATAAATGTCACCTAATGAGACAGACAGGATGTACTTCGATCACAAGTATGATACATTAGTAATATTGTGTTTAAAAAAACTCAATCAATAATTCCTAATCTGACTGAAAGTGCTTTCAGTGACATTATTTCAAGTTCCGGTTTTATTCACAGCAAATAAACCCCACATCTGTTGTCTGGATGTTCAAGCTGCTCATACTTGTAGTAAAGAAATTTCCTCCTATTGTAGGAGGTAGTAGGATATTAGGATATGGATCTCAGCATTATTGAAGCATAGTGGGATCATGTTGACAGACAACAGAACAAAAGGCAGAAACATCCACAGAAGAGCTTTGAATGTCCTTCAAGAAACCTGGAGAACTATTCCTGAAGACTGCTTAGCAATATTTTGCTAAGCAAAATATAAAGAAATGAGGGCTGGCTCAAGACTAACGTATCGTACTTTTTCATGGGTTATGTGCAAATTAGTGCTACCATAACCCATACCATAAGTGCTATGGGTTATGTGCAAATAAGTATTGGTTGTGCTAAACAACCAATACTTATTGCAAGCTACAAATCACATGAGCGTTTTAGTTGACTAAATGTGTCATGGTTCTCAAGATCTGGAGAGGTCGTGGTGTGTGTGTTTTTTGTCTTCGCCTCTCCCACCAGGGCGGAACTGGACCTTGATTCCCCGCCTCTGAACCCTCCCTGAACACACACCTGCGGCTCATTCACACTGATCCTGGCAGACTACTTAAGATGGCAAGAGAGGCTGCTTCCTCGCTGGATCGTCACATTATTTAGTGTCAGTGTAGCCTAGCCTTTGGAAGTATTCCTTGTGATCACCTAGAGTTTCCTCCTAATGTTGTTTTTCTGTGTACAGGCCTTCTAGATTCCCTTAAGACTAAAATTGATTCATCCATGTGTCTAGATAAATAAGCTGCCTAACCACAGTTATATGCCTTAAGCCTTGATTAAAGCTACAGTACATTGCCGTCCCTGCCGTCTGGATTTCTGTGGATGTGTGTGAGTGAGCGTGAGCATTTTGGAGTGGACATTCAGAGTGAGCTGTGGATTAAGTTCAAGAGGAGCGTATGTACCCCGCCTTGGACCTTCCCCTCGGACCCCCCTCCACCCCCTGGAGCCCCGTGTTATCTGTCTCACTGTATATATGTAGATATTCTCACTTGGTGCCACACTGTAAATAAACCCTCACCTTCTCTCTAAACTTCAGAGTCCTGCGAGTGAGTCCTCTGCCTAATAATCTGTGACCAAATGAAGTCATCAGGGTGCCCCAAAGGAGCAGGGCACAGTAGATGAAAAAATAAAAGCCCTCAGTATGCAACTAGTGTGCTGCAATGTGGACTCTAAATTAAAAATGTGAAAATTTGCACGTATAACTTTCTCGAATGTTTCACTACAGGCTGTTTGTTGCTTACATGCAAGGCAGTGCGCACAAAGGCCACAGAAGCCTCCAAAACATCACACACAGACACACACAGCGCCACGTGTTGGCTTCACTGATTACCGTGTGTTGCGTTCAGTGGTGTGTAAAGTGCTGCCGCTGCGAGTATTAGCCTGTTTATCAGAGTGTGTATTAACGTGCTCCAGCGCAGGGGCTGAGGGGACAGAGTGTGTGTGTTTGAGTGCGTGAGCGTGCTAGCAGGGGATCACAGGTGTGTTTGCGAGCTCCGCAGAGAGCCTCCTTCCCCCTATAACCCCCACGCCCCCACCTCGAGCATCCTGGGTAATATCAGCCCACGGAGCACCTGCGTCCCTGTCCCAGAGCGCACGCACGCACACACACACGCACACACCTCTAATGGCCCCGTATCAGCCTGCCATACGGCTCTAATAGCCAGCTGTGTGAGCAGAAAACCGTTGGACCGTGCTGACACTCACTGATGCAGTTGTAATATTAGATCTGAGTTAACTGTGATCTCCAATTAGTTTTCATCACACTTGAAACAACCAATGAACACAGAAAACTACATGAAACACACAAAGGATATTTCACGCTTTAGCTTTGAATCCATTTAAAAAACAAAAACAAAAAAACTTTAGTAGCACACAGGGCTCACGGCTTTACTTTTCCAATAACTTTTTCTTGACTTTCCACCACTAGGTTGGCTGTTTTCTGAGGGATTTCCTCTCCAGTTTGAGTGAAAACATTTTCAGTGGGAAAGAAACAAGTAGGTTAGAGTCGTGGTCGAGTGTGTAGGTCAGGGTTTTCACATGCAACTTAATATAAATGTCTTCCCGACAACAGCCTGCTACCACAGCCATTTCACACAAACACGTTTGACCTTAGAGGGGCAGACAGAGATATGAGTTTGCTCAGATGATTCAAATTGTTATCAGGTGCTCTGGCATGTAAGGAAAACACGGAGCTGCACAGAGTTAGCAAAACTCTTAATGACTCCCAGAACAAAACAACTCTGAACCCTCACAGCAGATATCATCACAGTGTCTCTGACAGATACAGTTCTTTGATAACATTTTTAAATGGATTATATTCATTGGAAAGACTCAAGAACATCATTAAACTCAGATTCACTTATGTTATCAGATCAGTACATTTTTCCATTAGTATACTGCAGAATGCTATAACACCAGTATTTAAAAAAGGAAAACAGCTCCGGGAAATATTAAAAACTATAGGATGAGGCTTTCACTCGCACATACATTTTAAGTTAACAAGAACTTTATTTCTGCAAACAATAACTACATTGACTTCTCTGGTCAGTAAACCCAAGCAGCTAAACTGCAGGACGGTTCACCTGCATGGTGTCATTTAACACGTGCTTGTGTCAGCTAATGTTTCTCCCTTTAATATTTGTTTCTGCAGTCCTCGAGTTAAATCTGCACGACCTAAATTTAAAAAAAAAGAAAAAAAGAAGCCCCCCCCTCAATCCCTTTAATTGCTTTTGTACAATTTATATTTTGCAGTTTACAGCTGCTGTTTTTTACAGTCACGTCTGTGGTCAGCGAGGCCTTTGCATTCGACAGCTGCTCTTTTTATAATGTCGGAGGTTGGAGCTGCAATTGACTACTTAGAATCAGAGATGGAATGACAGCTATTTTGATACGAGCTTTTACATGACTTTACATGCACCCTTCAGTCATTATCGAGATCAACTGATGGATTTCTCTGGAGAGCAGACATGACGACAACAAACAGGAAGACTCTTGGAAACAGCCGCCTTCGTAAGTTGATGGGTGTGTTTGATAAACACACACACACACACACACACACACACACACACACACACACACACACACACACACACACACACACGGTTTGTGCAGGCTGCTACTGTAAATGTCATCGCAGTGCTACTGAATTTTTACAATTCAAAAGATGCAAGATTTCCCACACAGAAAATGCATTAAACTTATCAGATTTTCCTGCCATGCCTACAACAGAATCAGCAGTTCAAGATCACAACTGAAACTAACAGGAACTCTGTCCTGCAGATAAACTATAAAACGATTCATTTGTTTTCACAAAATCTCAACCTTTGTTGCACAAAATGACACAAAACAGTGTAAAGTGACAGTGGTTGCATCCCAGTTTAATGGCAGATTCACTTTTGCAGGTGGATCACCAACATTTACATCATAACGTACATAAATGTCCCAAAAAAAAAAAAGAAAGAAAAAAAGAAAAACAGTTATTTTCCTTTTCAGCCAAAGAAAAAGTTGAATGTTGAGTGTGTAACAGTCCAAAGGTCCTCTTGGGATGTTTTAGTCCCATTTACAAAGACATCTGTAGTCATTGCAAAGAAAAGAAAATGTAATTACAACAATAATACTTAGATTTAAGTAAATACAAAGCTGGTAATAAATAGTAAAAGGAGCAAAGTGTGAACTGGCTTTTTTTGAGTTTCACATACAGACAAGTCAATGCAGGGATCTCCAAAATAATTTTAAGGACAACACAAAAAAATTATATCTAGAAGGAAAAAAAAAATAAAAAATCAGAAAATAAGAGGTTATAGTATTTTTTCCCTGCATGCTTGTATTTCTAAAAGGCGAATGAAGTTCAGTGCCGTTTATCCTTGGTCCCTATATAAGTGCATGAAACCTGAACCTGAAGGCATGTAAGAGTTTGCTCCTCTGACCTGCTGTAAGCCTCTATCCCTGCAGTTATGTATTTCTGGGGTTGGATTTAAGAGGGGCAACATGCACTCAATCACTTTATACAAACCATATATGCACCTTTTATCAAAACAGTACAGCAAATACAAAATTTATTGCATTTTATCGACAGCAGACAAAGAAGATGCACATTCTTTGCTAAAACTGTTGGAAATGTACTTGGAGAGCTAGTAAGAGGGCTGTGTTTTAAATGCAGTCTAAGATGTAGAAGGCTTGAGCGTTTTTCTTTTTTATCCTGTCAAAAAGTGGAAAACGACTCAAAGAATTAAATAAATCTGATTTTCAAAGACGTGTTGTCCTATGGAGCCTTTTCCCCAACATCAAAACAAAAACCATGGCATAACTGAAATGCATTTTCTCTCAGTGGCACTGAGCGTTGTCCCAAACACTGTTTTATAAACCAAAAACACTGGCTCTGAAGGTAGGTGGACTCACTTTTCAGTCAAACCATCCATAAATACTTTTCCCAAGTTTTTCAGATATTAGAGAGCTCTGATCATCAGCTCTATTAAAGGTGATGACAAAATTGTGTTTATTCACAGGCTGTCTGTGTGTGGTCGCTGCTGTTATCTCTGTTGCTCTCCAGACTGGGGGCTGTCCGCGCTGCTGTAAGGGGACAGAGAGGAAGCTACTGGCCCTGAAGCTTTTGCATCATCCCCTTCCTCCTTCTCAACCTCCATTTCCACCTCACCTTCTCCTCCCACATCTCCTCCTTCTGTTCTGAACACCTCCACTGATCCTCTCCCGTCCTCGCTTGACTCCTCAGACGGGGAGAGAGCCTCTTCCCCTCCTCTGCCCTCGATTGTGCAGACGCCTCCCTCACTGGGACTGGAGCTCTCCCTGTCATCCTCCCCAGCGGTAGGCTCTCTGGCCTGGCTGTGGTGCTTAACGTTGTAGCGCTGGTTCTGGAAGAACTTGATGATTGTGTGTTTGGGCAGGTCTAGCTGGGCTGACAGGGTGTGGATCGCTTCCTGGTCCGGGTAAAGTCCCACATCGCCAATGAAGCTCTGAAGGATTCCCAGGGCCTCCAGAGAAATCCTTGTCCGTGACCGGGCCTTCTTTGTTCCTCCACCTCCGAGGCCAGGGCTCACCCCGCGCTGAGGCCCATCTTCTGAGCTTTGCAGCGCTGGCGGGGGGATGGGCTGGGGTTCATCATGAATTGGGGATGGAGCCATTAGCGGTGGCAGGGGCTGCCTGTGGAGGGTCTGTTTAGAAAATAAAAAAGGTTGAGTCACAGCATTTAGAAGATTTGTGTCGCCTAATCTGCAATAGGCGAGAATAAAATAGAAAAAAAAAACAAAAAACAAGACAATGGATCCGTCTCACCTTATTTAACAGAAATGTTTGCCTTTTCTTGATTTTCCATATCAGTTCATTTAAAACTATGCCAAAAATATACATTTAAAAAGCCGATTCAAGGGCAGCTCACCTCGGTCTGAGGCAGCTTAACACAAAGTTGACACTGTATGAAGTTAATAAGTGGCCCTTGAGTCATGATTTCTTTAATTTACTGTTAAATGTTATCACTTAAACTTTTTAAAACTTCCTCAGTGTCCTGTACATATGAACAAATAAGACTCAAATCCTAACAAATTATATATGTTATGTGGAGTAACTGTTCTCAAAATAAAAGGCAACACCACGTACATGCTGTAAATACATTTAATGAAAATGTATTTAGATTTTGCCAGTAATTGATATGTAGCTTGCAAAGAAGAGTAAAAAAAGTATGTAATATACATTTGTTTTTGTCTTCTCGCTATACACAGTGAAATCAAGCTAAAAACAGGAACAAGATAAATTAACATATGTATGTGTGTTTTCATACATGAGTGAACTCAACAAGTGACACAGACTTCACAAAAACTGCCCGTTTGTCAGGTTTTTGCTAGCAGTTTTGCTGTAGATTTTAATAACTTTCAGTGTGTGAAAGTATCGCTGTTTTTATGAGGGTTTTTTTAAGACAGCTGCATCACATGTGCATTTCCTGCATTAGAAACTCAGTAGGATGTGACTGAAAGCAGTTAAAAAGGACATTTGATTATATTTTTGTTTTGCTTTGTGTCACTGAAGATGTTAGATGTGAAAGACAGGAGAAACATATTTCAGCACTTAAAACACTTTCATCATTCCCTTTAGACATGTTTCTTATATGTAAAGCTACAAATATACGGCCTTTTGATGATTTGTGTAGGGGGCATATTTGCTTTGCCATCCATGCTGAAAAAGGTTGCACATATTTGTCCATAAATAACTAAATCTCTTAAACTCTCAAGCTTTGAAACATCAAAATCTATTACACACTACGGTTTGCTCTGTCGCAGTCTATTTGAAGATTACTCATTCTGTGTTCTCACACTCCTCATCGCCACGGGAGTAAGCGAACTGTTCGGCTCATATTTCAGCTCGTGCCCCTCTGCAGACTCAAAGAAAATGTACTACAAGCGGAAGTGCGATCAACCGGCTTCCATCACCCGCCAACATGCACGCTAAACTCCCAAATTCATCACACAAACAAGCACGCTACTAGAGCTTATTAACAGGGTGGGGAGGCCTGCACACCCAAACACAGGAATCCAACACCATAAATCTGTGGTCCATCAAAATTAAAGGACCTAAATAAAGATAATGGCAATTCCTTTTTCTCTGCTTCAATAATTACAGGCTATGTTCTGAATAATATTGAGGTTAGGGCTAGACTGGAGAGCATTTTGGTTTTTGGGAGAGGGTGGGATGGAGGAGTGTTTAGCAGGAAATGTGTGGGCTGGTCATTTACCACTTCTATTTTCAATGACTTATGGGACACAAACATGACAAAGAGGAGGGCTGCTAAGAGGAGCAGGTGGTGGGATCAGACAGACGGAGGAGACAGAGGAAACTTTTTGACACAGCACAGCAAACGCTCATGCTGCTTTTCCCATTTTCTCACTCGTAAAAACACTTTGATTTGTGTCTTTTCTTACACATGGCTGCGCTGTGGTTGCGAGTGGCTGACTATTTTTAAATATCAGATTTTCACGCGTTTCTTTTGCTCCTCGGATTTTTAACCACATTTACCACTTCAGTGAAACACAAAACAAACTTTCCGATTCATCCTAGCGGTGCCAAACTCCGACCACTGACTGCATGTTTGTTACCTGCGGCTCTGAGATGTGCAGGACGGTGTGCAGCCTGTCGCTGTGCTGCTGTCTCGACTCTTCTTCATACACCTGATCTCGGTCGACTTGTGACAACGCCAGGAACCTCCTGATGGTACACAGGTTCTCCCACAATGTGCGGTTCTCAGGGCTTGGGCTCTCTTTCCATCTTAGCAGCTCACATAGCCAACCCTGAAGGAAGAAGAGAGGTTAGCTGTGTCTTTACTATCAAACAAATTAATGCAGCGCCCACTTGTTTGCAGGTGTAACTCAAAAGGAAAGCATTAAAACTACTCTAGCCTCGTGTACTGAGCATTTTCCAGACTGAGATCTGGAGGGTTTACCAAGGAATACAGGTGGTGGTGGACACCTGATTAAAGGGTGTTTACAGCAATTACAATGAAAGAAAAATAATTACTAACATGCTTCAGCAATTTGCAAAATCAATGGTGAAATAAATAAAGAATCTTTTAAATGTAACCACCTACACAAAAATGCTAAAAAGTAAGTGAACTACTTGAATTACAATGCAAATAAAACCCCAAACAAACTTTATATAGAGGAGCTTAGTTAAAGCTAGTTTACAACTTTCCAAAACTGAAGGCAGGTAGGTTTAATGATTTCCCTGTGAAGAAAATGCTCTGTTATGGCATGTAGGTGACTAATATGACATTTTAGGGCTACACACCAGGTGACTGTAACATTCGTTCTCATTTAGGAAGCAAAATGATTTCAGTCGCAAAGTGTCTGTACTTATATCCACCATACCTGAACCAAAGCTTAACGTATACATATCTACAAACCACTGTAGACACATATACACTGAATATATACTGCCAAGTCCTTATGTATATACAGTAAGCATCTATCCATCCCTTCTTTATCCCATAATTTATCGCAGCATGTTTGCGCTTTTTCATCATTGTACATATAAATATAAACGTACTATACAAGCTGCTTTTTCCCTATTGTTTGTTCTGTCACATACACTGAGACCCTGCATGTGCACATACTTGGTGAATAAAGCCGAGTCACTTTTTCTTCAATTTTACACATTTATTTATATTAATTTATACATGTGCGAACACGAGTGAATCAAAGTTTGTCCCAAAGAGTCGAAGGAAAAACCAGAAGGAAAGTCTGATATGAGTGGGGCCTGCAAATGAGTGCGCGCATGTGTGTGTGTGAAGATTGCATTATCTCTGCTAGGCTGACCCAGGATCTGCCACCAGCTGTTGTTTATACACAGCCTTCAGCCTGGAAATTAATGGTAATAATGTGATCATCCCTCCATCATCTTGTCTGTCTTCTCCTCCATCTTGCATCCTTCTGTTCGTCCTGTGTTCTCATCCTTTAGCGTTTCAGATTTAGTTTTTAAGCATCTCTCAGCGAGTCTCACACACCCAAACACACCAACTCGGTATTCATAATAAATGTAGTCTGTTGTCAGAAGATATTTAAACTGGTTTTAAAACCATAGCGTCCTCCCTCTCCCTCCCTCCTTCCCCGTCTCCCCCTTCAGAAGCAGACTATGCTTTGATCTCGCCCTCGATCGCCCGCATTGTTTATCTGAGGATGGAGTCATGATGGTATGCCACAAGTGGGTAATCAGATACCGCACACGCCCTCGCACAAACACACAGTCACACACGTCTACACTACACCCTCATCAGCTCCTTCAAACATTATCAACTCAGAAATTTTTACTCATGTTGAGACATTTTTATCTCAGGTTTGCACATGTAACCCTCTATGTACATGCAAGTTTAGGCAGCCCACGTACAGCCCACACCCGTTCAGGCTAAGTTCACAGCAGCGGGCTGTGATTACAGGTTCAGATTTGAGTATAATTCGGTTGTGAAAATCAAAGACTCAAAACAACAAAAACAAGGACTGACCTGACTTTTATTAGCAGCCACCTTAGCGAACAGAGCCTGGGAGACCTTCGCCCTCTTCATCTCCTGCTGGATCTCCTCATAGATCCCTGATGTGATGTTTACCAGCGAGTCCAGCTTTATCTGCAGCTCCGGGCCGGGCATGCTGCATTTTGTCTACACAAGACCAAGAAACACAATCTGATGTCAATGAAAAATAAAGATATGTTGTAGTGAGTGACATAAGCTAGACTATAAGAGTGTAAGATTTTTCAAGTTTTAGTTGAAAAGAAATCTGCTAGCGCTTTATTTCATGTGCAGAGCTCGTATTTAAATGTGTGCATGTACGGGGCGACCGTGGCTCAGGGGGTTGGGAATCGCATCTGTAACCGGAAGGTCGCCGGTTCGATCCCTGGGCTTTCTGTCCTGGTCATTGTGTCCTTGGGCAAGACACTTTACCCTACTTGTCTACTGGTGTTGGCCAGAGGGGCCGATGGCGCGATATGGCAGCCTCGCTTCTGTCAGTCTGCCCCAGGGCAGCTGTGGCTACAACTGTAGCTGCTTCCACCAGTGTGTGAATGTGAGAGTGAATGAATAGTGGTATTGTAAAGCGCTTTGGGTGCCTTGAAAAGCGCTATATAAATGCAATCCATTATTATTATTATTATTATTATGTACCTGTGCGTGTCTGTGTGTGTTGGCACTGGAGATGTGGTTGGTGGAGTGGTTGTGGTTAGTGTTGGTACTCCTCTCCCTCTCCTCCTGGTAGATCCGGTCCCGCTCGCTCTCAGGCAGGTTAAGGAAGTTTTGCATGGCTTTCAGGTTGACCAACAGAGACTGAGAGGCAGAGCGAGGATCCTCCTCCTTACGGAGGATTTCTGACAGCAAGCCCTGCAGACGCACACATTTAAATAGTCATTCTTAGATTCTATGGAATGAAGTCTTTTATTATCGTCTCCACATTTGCCTTAATTCCACGTTTACCTGTGTGCGGTTAAAGGCCACACGGGCAAACACGGCCTGGGAAACGCTGGCCCTCTTCAGCTCATTCCTGACCTGCTGGTAAATGTCGGAGGAGACTTCGGCCCCGGAGTTGAGGCTGGGCTCAGAAACAGCCCCGGAGATCTTGCAGCTCCGTGAGATAGGAGGATGGTTGAGGAACTGCTGGTTGACTCCCTGTGGGTGCTGGTGGGCAAGCAGGCGGCTAACAGCCAGCTGCTGGTTGATGAGGTGGGCCATCGCGAGCTGTTGACGTACAAGTTGAGGGGGGAGTTGGGGAGGCAGGAGCCCACTGTGGCCCAGGAGAGGTGGAGCCTGTGGACGAAGTGGAGGACTGGGGTGATTCTGTCCACTAGGGTGAGGCAGGCCGTGAGGCTGGGTTGAGGTCTGAGTGTCCCCGAGGCCACTCTTAAGGGAATGAACTCCGGACCCACCCAAATGGGTGGGAGAGGGCAAGAGAGAGGGAGGACGATGGCTGAGGATGCTCAGGTCCAAATCCCGCTCCACTACGTCAACACACATATACAATATTGTGTTAATATATCTGGATTGAACATCCTGGTGTGGGGTTAAAGGTTAATATTTCTTAGACTGCTGGTATTCAGTTTGAAGTTTCAGACAAATCTCACACAGAAAACATGCAAAAACTGAGACGCTTCTTATTAGCGAGCATCATATGCAATGTAAGTGTCAGAAGTATTTAATTTTCATTCCACTAAAAACACATTAGACGATGGGCGTACCTTTTATATCCGACTTCTCATGTGACGACCACATCTTTTCAATGTATTCACCTACAAAGAAAATGAAAGCGAGAGGACCAAGACTGTTAGCAGTTTCTTCTGCATACATGATTACCCACGTAGTTCAATGATGCTTTACTTATAAAAATGATCTACACTGCATCCAGTCCATTAACGGTTACTTCATGTTTCTCATCCCACTCTGACATCAGACAGTGTGAGCAAAAGTTAAATGGCTCAGGTTTTATCCAAGCCTCAGTAGTGACAGTAGAGGAGCTTGTGAGAGATCCTACAGGGATCCTTCCAGGAGTTCTTACAGCAGCGGTTCTCAAATTAGGTCATGGCACCCCCAGAGGTCCAGGACCCGGAGTCAAGAATACCACAAAACTTTGCTCCAAGTCACAAAACTGCACTGTATCATTTCAAAGTATGAATTCTAGTCTTCGGGGGACGATCTGATCACAACCTCGGCTGAAGTATGGTCTTATTTTCACTTACTGTCTCCATATTCACCAGATAAGATTATCAAATAAGTGAAGAATGTTTCCTCTGAACTCTTTTCTTTCTCTTCCCCTGGATTTTAACAGCCTCTCCACGTAAGTCTGCTTCTTGTTAGGCTTCCACTCCGGTTTGGCTGTGTGTCGCATTTTTGGTTATTAAGGGAATAAAAAGTTGCAGCAAGGTTTGGCAGGGCATCAGATTTTTACCTTGTGTGTGTGTAATAAGTATTATTCCTGTGTTTTGTTGGTGTGTGTTGGTGTGTGTGTGAGTTGGGGGGGGGGGGGGGGGGGGGGAGGTTACTGCTGTTTTCCATTAGGAGTTAAGAGCATTTAGTTTTGTCATGTGTATTAAGGGTGACATTAATGTGAACCATGTGTGACAGTTCCTTCCTACTGAGAGCTGTCACTGACAGACGTCTCATGCAGCAGATTAGACACACAGAGGCTGGCACACGTGCTCAGACACATACAGGGGGTGGACAGAAGAATGGAAAAGCTTCATTAGAAAGGATCACAAAACGAAGGCATTAAGGCAGGTGAGTCATATTAACTTGAGATGTGACTAGCAATAAGTGTCAGTTCCTTCTTTTTTTAAAAAAGTGTCTGACAGTTTTTACCTTTATGAGTTTTCAAAGCAGCAGAAAGCAAATAAAGTATAAACAGCCGAACAGCTGGTGGCTGAGGTTCAGGAGAGTTGTTCAAAAAACTGTAAAAGTTTTTAACAAGGCAGGAGGGGGACACTTAACCGGGAGGTTACCAAAAGCCACACACCTAGACTCAAAATATAATCACTACATTGCAGCAACACCTGGCAGTGAGGACCAGAACTGTACATACACACAAGGATCCGGCACTCAAAAAACCCATGTGTGGCCACATTTCTGCTCACTGCTGCGTAAAAAATATCATTTTAGTCACCAGCTTTCCTTTAAAAAAAACCAAACAAAAAGATTGCAGATGACCTCATTATCGTGTTCGTCATTTTTACTTGTTGTGGCAGGAAAAGCATGTGTGGAATCAACCCGGGAAAACAAACATCAGCTATTCTGATTTAACCTCTGGGGGAAACACCTTCATACTCACACCTAAAACCTGCTCTAATGTTAATGGTCAACAAAACTCTCCTGTTATTTGGGTTTCTATTAAATTCTATCGTATTTTATTAAATATATAGACTGTTACAATAACCAAAGCTCATATTAAAGATGGCTACATTTTCAAATAACGCAACCAATAAATGCAGAGATAGTTCCTATAAGGTACAGGTGTAGTTTCCACTTTTGAAACTATCCTTATTTATATTTTTATTAAAGATAATTAAGGATATTTTCAACTCTGAGAGTCGAGGAACGAAAACAGAATTAACCGTTAAAGTTTAAATGACATGAAACTATGTCTGTTTCAGTCCGTTAACAACATCATTAGTTACATTTCTTTGAGACAAAAGTGTTCACTGTGGAAAATTACCACCCAGAGATTTTCACATCGTACAAAGTGGTTCCCTGACAAACTGTTATAATATTGATCCTATAGCCAAAGACACACGTAATGAGCTTCTTTACCACGGAGCAGGAAAAACACTAAGGTGACCTTTTTAAAAATCACACCAGCCTTTATCTTGTCTTAAACGTTGCTCCACTTTAAAACAACAGCGTTAGTAAAACCAGGGGAATCATTTGGTAAATCATAAAGCCAATTTACAACCGTAATGTCATTATTCATTTTTAAAAAGAATAATTAGGGACAAATTCATTCCTGCTTCAAACTGTAGCATTTCAGCCAGGGCCTTAGAAAGCATTCAGTTGTCATAATCTAAGTGAAGTCACACAAGCTGCAGCTAATTAACTACATTGTGGTCCCATTAGACTTTGCATGCTGTTGTCTCTGACAGCCAACAAATATATGCAACACTGTTCCATAATCAGAAAAATACTGACGAGTCTCCCACTGAGCACCTTCACTTTAGCACTTTAGGGCAGGAATATCTGTGCCCAGCTTGAGGCTAGTTTGCAGATATAGCTTGCTTAACAATGAAAGAAAGAAAAAAAGGAAACTGACTGCCTTAATTACACTCAGTTACCTGATAATGTGAGTAAGGCTTCAGAGTTACCTTTGATGCGTTTGTATCTCTTGTACCAGCGCCCAAACTCCTGGCACTTGGAGGTGGAGACGTTGGCATAGTAGGAACTGTTGACGATTGCTGAGATCATACTCTGACACAGAGACAATTTGACAAAATACATTAGTCATTCATGGGGTTAGCCAAAATTTTTGAACCATTAAGCAACAGCTTTGTCTTTCAGACTGATTAAAAATCTCAAGTCTCCGCAAATGACCAACAACTGGCCACTTATACCGAGCAAGAGATGCAAAAACGCCAGCAAAAGCTCAACATGGGAAACGCTGAGGATTAAAAGTCACATGAGTCAAGCTGCAAATGCACACCACCCACACACTTCCCCTAATCACTAATTACATCATGACTAAGTCTTATGTATAAATCACAAGTCGAAATGACACACTCTCGACTCTAATGACTGCAGGGTGTGTGTGAGCAGGATAATTGAGGTGTGCGTGTTTGCATCCTTTCCCATGGGATGGTACCAATATTTGTGTGTGTGTGTGTGTGTGTGTGTGTGTGTGTGTGTGTGTGTGCGACTCAGATTACACATTGCACTAAGCGTGTGGTGAACTGATGATGAAACCATGTGCTTAGAGACAAATACATCTTGGCTATCAATAAGCGTGTGACAAAAAGGGCAAAAAAAAAAAAAGGCAAAAGAAGGAATTTAAACTTTGTCCTTGTGTTCAGTTCATCACAACACATCATAAAGAAAATCTGAATATCAAGCAACCTGCAGGAACATCTAAATATGTCCTGCATGTGCTGATTATAGCTCACATTTGTGGCTTATGGGTGCTAAAACCTGAAGTATAAAGCATTTATTATCTGGGACTTAGCAAACTAATTCTTTTGAATGTTCTGTTTACACCATCTAATGTGAGTAATATGCAGTGACTGAATGGATTACCTAAAAATCATAAAAACATTCAGCTTATTCAGAGAAAGAGCGACTCGAGTCTGATTTGGACCCATGACGCAGTGAAACTGCTGCTGAGCTTGAACTCTGCCTGGACAGAGTTATGAAGCAGTTACCTGGGAGAGAGGACACTCCTTTGCCAGAGCGCTCTGGTTGGTCTCTCTAAGCAGCTCTTTGAGGGCGTTTCTCACGGTGGCGTGGGTCCACTGGTCTGATGGCAGCTCCTCCAGCCGGGCAAAGCTACATGGAAATGACAAAACTTTTCTGTTCACTCTTTCAAGAGCAGTGCTGATTACAGAAAGAAACAAACAGGAATCTGATGTAATCCAAGCATTTAGAAGACAAGACTAGTTTTGACCCTTGTTTTCTGCAGTCACTGGTTGTAAGAGGCTTTCCTCTTGTATTTTGCCCATTCCAAAGTAATCTCTTGTATAAATTATACCTGCTGCACATATATGATGAATAACGTAATGCATTAAAATGTATATAGTGCATTCTAATGCTTAGAATATGATTCTATTCAAGTGTATTTATTCTGTAACTCTTAAAAGTCGCCACTATAATGAGTGGATAAGTAAAACTGTACTTTTGGGCTCCCAGTGAAACCGGAGCTGCTGGCCTGTGTGCACAGTGTATACATATGGTCATCTCCATATGTCCACCAAGCACACGCAGCAGATACACACACTGCAGTTCTGTTACTGCAAAGTGCCCCAAAACTCTGCAAAATGAAATTAGATGAACAAAATCAAGTCAGCTGGTGTGCCTGGTACTTATTTTGGATAGCTCAGTAGGTAGAGTGGTGGCCCCATGATCGGAAGGTCGGGGGTTCGATTCCCCTGAACAGCTACCCTGAGGTACCCCTGAGCAAGGTACCGTCCCTACACACTGCTCCCCGGGCGCCCAATGGCTGCCCACTGCTTCACTGAGTGAATGGGTTAAATGCAGAGAGCGATTTTCCCCACGGGGACCAATAAAGTACACTTTCTTCTTCTTCTTCTTTTGAGGGGATGCTTCACCATGGATGCAAAAAAAAAAAAAAAAAAAAAAAAAAGCTGGATTCCTATTTACAATCTGCAATACACAATGCTGACCTGTGCAGTAGGATCCGCAGTGTGACCATGTGGTAAACATCCAGCAGCATGTCCGCTACCGTGGCCTCCGGAGCATCTGTTAGGTAGTGGATGGGCATCGGCTTCCACCGGCCCACTTTAATGATCCCTGATGACACACACACAGACCAATCACTGTTTAAAAGTTACCATGTTAAACTGTTTTGTTCCCGTCAATATATTAAAAACAGCTCAATCTGTTTGTGCTTTTTGACCTGTTGGTTAAACTCGTGGTGAATCTTTGAGCATCATGATGATTTGAACATTCCCCTGGCCTTCATACGGCCGTGACTGGAAGTGCAAATCTAAACAGACCTAATCACATTAGGATCTTCTAAATCAAACACAGACCCTGTCTAGTCTTAGCCTGCCAGCCTCAGTTGTGTGTGTGTGTGTGTGTGTTGCATGAGGATGCTGGTGATAGGGGCAAAGAACAAAGTGTGTTCTCTTTGGCCTCCACAGTTGATTAATGAGAGGAGAAATGTAAAATCAGCTCAACATTAGGTCTGGAGCTGAGAATGGGCGCGCTGTTTTGATGTTCATGCTCCAAATAAACACTGTGAGGTCATTGCTCTCTTGTCTAACAGAATATCTTCTGATAACTGGCAGTTTTTACGTTTCCTAGATCTGCCACGTCTTTAAAACTATTGATACCTTCACATGTGGTCAACTACTCACTGAGATGCTACTTTAACCTTTTAAAACTCTCACTTGAAGTGAATAAAGCTTAAATTACTGCTGACAGGCAGATGTTTGGGCTTTATCCTTGTACCAATCTGCAGTCTTCCCTAGTTCCCAAACAATACCTCATATCAGTGTATCTGTCTACATGTCAGGCGCAGAGTAAGATTTTGCACTACATATTTTGGAAGAGGGCTCGACTTCCTCCACACAGACCCAAAAACAAATCTTTTTTTTGTTGTTAGAGCAAAAGGATGTTTATCAGAGATTTAGCTTAAATATTAAACACAATTTCCTGTCATCTTTTCATATGACTCTGCAAGCTCTAAAAGATGAGTACTGGATTCTTGATGGACGTCACGTCATACACTATTGAACATACCTGCATGCACACCAGTGCATTTCTCCCTGCATTTTTTCCGCACAGACACACATCACAGTACTGTATCCAACAAAATCACAACTTTATAGGTGGGATAAGATTACGAATACAGACATTTTTTGACAATGCAACAACAAGATAACACAAAAATGGTAACTAACTGAAGATGACTAACAGACTGATGACCAAAAAGCAGCACACATGTAATACAACAAAAGGCCGTTTTAGTCATTTTCATCTAATTATCAAGCAAGGAAAAGTTTTATGGAGAAAAAAAATAGACACCTAAAGGAGCTACGTGTTCCACAAGGAGCAATTTGGGAGATTCAGAGGTACCGTAAAATTTTATTTTAAGCATTTTAAAAATAAGTGGGTACCGACATAATCTATGTTAAGTGCAGTTTCCTTTTTAAAATAAAGTTTGGGTTGTTTAAAGGGATCCACTAGTGGTTTAAACACCTTAAAAATAGTCATTTTTCAGTTTGTAATATCAGTGAATGTTTCCAAAAACTTGACCTTAAGTTAAATTTAGTTGGACTATTTCTCAGCAGTGCACCTAAGCCCACGTTACAACCCGAGCCTTAACCATATATTCCAAATAAGAAATAGCTGCTTTTTAATTAGCCATAATGTGCAAGTTAATTAAAGAAAAAAAAGCCCTGTGCCATTCAGTGAAGAGTTTAAAAATACTCATCCAGTCAAAGTTATGCAAGATGCAATTCAATCGCAGAAGAGACTCTGTATAATTTTGGTCGTGACCACACTCGGGGGAAAAATGCATGACTCCAGCCAAAAATTATTTATTTGAAAAGAAAAGGCTTATTTCTCAGAACAAAACCTAGCTATTTGGGACAGGCGAGGGGGGTCGTAGGGCGTCGGCCACATGGTTAGAGTACCCTGTGTTTATGGGACACACCAGGAATTTCAAACTGCCCAGCTCTGTGAGAGTGAGTGCGTCTCTCTCTCTGTGTGTGAATGCAGTTGAACTGGATGCTGCTTGCTCTCCTGTTTTGATCTCTGAATTCTGGTGCTCGTCTGGGGTTTTCAGACATAGATTTATTGTTCAGTTTAACCGCCACGCAGCCAGGTGGGTGTAGTGAATCACTGAAAATACTTTCTTGGTAAATACCGCTCCTGTGACTGTCCCTGAGTTTTGCGACATCAGTACTCACTGTACCGATGTGGAAAACCCCCACTCAGTAATATTTCATTCAGCTGCTGCTGGATTAATTACTCAAATAACTAACAGGGCGGTAATAATGAGTAAGGCATGAGCCTTCCCATCAGCGTGTAATAACAGAGAAGTTTACAAACGCATGTTTCTCACATCTGAAGAGGCTTCAAGTTATTCAACATCCGATCATGTTTTTTAATTTGTATTTAAAAGATCTGGCATGACTACAGTTTGGCTTTGTTTTCACTGCTCTGCTGTCCGGGTGGCATTTAAGGGGAAGTTAAAGCCCTGAAGATGCTCACAGTAGATCCCCTCGTGTCTTGGATGTTCTTAGAGGAGCAGTAAGTCTTTCAGATTTAGAGGCATCAGTTTTATGTGGATAAACTTTACTGATTTTAAATTGTAAGTCAGGGCTGCAGTTTGCCTGCTATTCGTTGTCATGTCATCTGTGAGATTTCTTAAATATATATAGTGGCAAATTGCAAAAAACTGTCACCTAAAGGTGTTTTATATCGTAAGGTAATGACCCTACAATAATAGAAAACAATAATAGCAAACCCCAACAACCTATGAGCAAGTACTTGGAGACAGTGAGAAGGAAGAAGCCTCCAGCAGAACCAGGCTGAGGGAGCAGCAGCCATGTGCAGTGATTGGTTGTGGGTGAGAGGAGACAGACAGAACAAAATAACTATGGATTAAATTTAGCTCCCTAAACTGACAGGTTTAGGGAAAGCAGGTTAAAGCAAGTTTAGGGAGAAATGTCTAAAGACATTTAGAAAGGCATTTTATAAACCCAGGTATGACCTTAACCCTCTCAGGCTCAAATTAAACTTTTTGTTGCTAATGCACAACCAAGTCCTGCAGTGGTACTTCTGAGTAAAAAAAACTCATAAAGTATGTATGTGGGGTAATCAGGTTGTTAGTTTTTAACTGTTGCAAATCTGCAACGCCTGCCTTGAGAGGGTTAAATTTGAACACCTGTCTGCACCTCTGGATCACTTCTAGTGCAACTGCAACTTTTAGATTATTCCCGGGAAATGTCCCAGTCAGCTTGACTTTGAGGCTACGTCCACACGTACACGGGTATTTTTGAAAACGGAGATTTTCCGTTTTCGTTTTAAAAAATAATCCCGTCCACACGTAAACGCAGAAATGAAGGAAAACGCTGCTAGGAACATGCCAAAGCAACAGGTGGCGATATATTCCTGACCGTGTAGAAATGTTGGCCAATCAGAAGTCTAGAAGCCTCGGTGGGAAATCGTAAACAAAGATGGGGCATAGAAGTAGAACCGAGTCGTATGTGTGGAGGGACAGTAACTGTGTGTATATGTAAGCATTTAAACACTGCAGAGAGTAAAATTAACAGTAACAGTATTGTAGAAATTCATTTCACCGAAACAATAACGTGGCGCACAGTGTGACGTCAAAAAAGGCGCACACCTTTGACGCTGCGTTTTCTCCTTTTTTCTCGTCCACACGTAAATGCAAAAACGGAGTCTTCGAAAATATCCACCTTTTGCAGGCGTTTTTAGAAATCTCCGTTTTCAGTGACCGTAAACGCCGTTTACGTGTGGACAAAAGGTGCAAACGTATAGAAAAATCTGCGTTTTCAAAAATACCAACCAGTACCAGTACGTGTGGACGTTGCCTGAGATTGTGAATCAAGTTTTCTACTCCAACATCTTGAGGGATCCGAGGGTGAACATTTGGTACAAACCACCTGAACTGTGACACACGAGACTGTTTGCAGTACCCACCATATAATTTTTGGCTACACCAACATTATCTGTGCACACCACCTGTCCTGCTTTACAGATTTGGCTCTCAGTGACTTCATCCTTAATCCAACAAATGAAAATCTAGTTGACGAGTCACTGTTTCGAGGAGCTCCCGTACTCCTTGCAGACCAAGAAGCGGTCAGTATGGGACTTCCAGAGAAGACTAAAAATACTAGCAGTGTCAGGAGATGTGCCCAAATAGACAGGGCAATGAGCCAAATTTAAAAATCAGTTATGTTTCATTTTCAAGGACAGAGTTAAGTTTAAATGTCCTTCATAGTGAGTAACATCTGAATCATCTGAAAACCACATGAATTTACCTTTTCAGACCTACCCACACTCACTGCTTACCTCGTGCCTGCACAGCTGAGTTATGCGAGTATCCAAGAGCAACCAGTGCCGTCTCTACCAGCTGTGTGAACAGGACATCTTTACGAACCAACACAAACTCGGCGTGGCGGTCACTACGCCCCTCACAGTTGCCTGCCATTCCCATGTCTGCATGCTCCACCACACAGTAGACCGGGATCATCAAACCTGGCGCAACAAGACAGAGAGGGAGAAAGTTATAGCGCTAATGTGTAGCTCACCCACTTCCCAGGTCCTCGCATTTAACGGGAAATCGCAGGTCAGGCCTCACTAGCGTTTCACAGTGTTTCCCTCTACCCCACCTGTTAATGTGCTTTTATCTGAGGAGGGGAGAAGATTTCCATGATATGCATGACAAACAGAATATTACAAGATTCAGCACTTTACAGGTGAAAGGTAGAAAATAAATCTTTTCAGGATTTCCCATCCTGGGCCTTTCTGTTGCTGTGGGTCTAGCAGTTAAGGTGTGGGAGAGTTTACCCTTTCAGCAATTGCTCAAATGCTTGAGCACTCCCCTCTCCCACCCTCCCTCTTATCAATTAGGAGATATTCTTACTTTGTTAAATGGTGACAGAGAAAATGTCTTTTTTGCTGTAACACGATGTATCATTATAGTCAAGAAAACAACCGTTACTCGTCTTATAAAAGGTCTACAATTATTTGTATAATACGTAGATAACAAAAATAATACATTTTCAAACATGTTAAGTCCTCCCTGTTGGGCTAAGGATATGTGGACATATTTAAGATTTAATGCTACATTACTGACTGGAAATTCATCCCAGGGAGTAAAACAAACTTAATGTTATAAATTACTTTCTCCAGGGATTCCTCCAGAAGTTGAAGCTCACAGCCACAGTTCAACAAATTTGTCTGCTCAGTATTTAGTGCGTCAGCGCTGCTGCACTATAGCAGCTCGGTGGTCTCATTGTGTTACACTGGGCAGCTGCCAGTGTCAGTATAAGTCAGTGCAAGATTGTACAACTGTATTTGTGTTTGAACCACATATTAAAAGCCACAAGGGTTAAGACTTGTTTCCAGAACCGCTATTAAACTGCTGCATGTAGCGCTCAGGAGCGATGCCACGACTCTAGCGGTGAAAACGATTCCTATGCATCAGTCTGAACTTGTTATCGGATAAGTGCTTAGAGATCCTCAAAGCACAGAACCACTCACACCCATCCAGTCCACTCGTCTGTCCCACAGGAGCTGCTAATTAACAAGTCATCAATCCTTCTCCCCCAGTGTGCGGAGCAGTGACAGATCAGCCGGAGCCAAACCGCAGCAGCATCAGGCACGCTATCAGCCAATAACCAGACCGCTGAGTGGAAGGGTGGAGGGAGGTAACACAGCAGTGTGTGTGTGTTTGGGTGTGCGTGTATGTTCCGCTACAGTGTTTGTGTGATGATGCATGATGATGTTTTCAACTGCATGAGAGAATAATGGGCATCTATGACTGAGTGTTTTCTGTACCTTCTGCTCTGTAACACTATCCATGAGCCGACGTTGCACAAACTCTATAAAGCTCTTTACAATGTGTTTCTTTTCCTGCCAGCGGGAGAAACTTGGGTTCAGTCTCTTTCTCAAAGCCATGCCCGCGATTGTGATGTGATTAGCAGACAACCTGCTTTGCCACCAGAGCCATGGCTGTGTCTTTTAGCCATTATACCCAATCATTACAGCATACGAATGAACTAGAAAGTAGTATGCAGTGATAATTTTACTACATATATCCTCTTTGATTAAGGCTGGGACAGCCTCAGAACAAAGCAGTTTTTACACAGTATCAAGCCTGCTGGATGTTCATATGCTCAGTACACTGATGTGGAGCGGAAAACACGCCGTAGACAAGATATCGTAAAGATTTAGACTGACATACATTTTTAAACAACCTCCTGTCAAAGGCTTTCATGCCGAGCTCACCTTCAAAAATGGACTCATTCATTTGTCACCTGTCCAGTTGCATGAAGTAAAAAATAAATAAAAATAATTAAACATGTATGATCACTAACCAAGCAGCAATACCAAATATTCTGATTTGAGGTTAATAAAATTGATGTAAATACATTTATAATAATGAAATGAATAAAACTGGAAGTGAGCACTTAAGAGATTCTTTATCTTCCCTTTACACTGCTGAATTTAATTTAAGGATAAAAGTCATTTTAAATGAGGCAGTTGTGGCAGGACTGCTGGGTGTCTTTGTCTGACCGTTTAGACCAAGTTGGCTCAAGTGTAGCATTTTACTGTGTGTTTATGGCATAGAGAGAATTTGGGGAGACTGATAGAACTTCCTTAGAGAATGCAATACAGAGTTGGAGCCACTAAATGTTTATTAACTCCTTTCACTGTCTGTTGACAGCTTTAAACACTAAAATGACTTTTATTATAACAAACATGTACACCTTTATCGAGCCATCCTGTTAACAACGCACCTCCAAGTGGTCTCAGCGGTGTGCAGTTCTGTCGGGTTCGTGGGTTTGTTGGGCTGCCATTGACCTCCATACGGCTCAGCTTGCACTGAAGACCACCGCTGGAAGTGGGACTTTCCCCTTTCTCCCCCATCTCCTCTGGGCTGGCGCTGTCCTGACGGCTGGGGCTCTCCGCTTCCCCCCCTGCGTTTCCACGCTGCTCCATCCTCTTGCAAACTCCAGGAGGAACACACAGCATAGCCCGTGAAGCTGGAAACACACAAGAGCTTTGCTTTAGCACAATTTAATCTACAGCGATTAACAACTACAACATGAATTAGTCAGTAACAGCTCTACAGCAGTGAGGCCGAAATTAACAACCTAGAGATAAGAGACACATGGGTGGATTATGAAATACAACAAGTCTTTGTATGAACTCACCAGTCTGGAGTTAGGTTAAAAAAAAAATACAACAGAAGCTACTTTTGGCTGAACCCTTATTCACCAGCAGTCCCCACAGCAGGTAGTGCCACATGTTTGACTTTACTACACATCCTTCCTGACACAATCCCACAGGTATTTGTGCATCCTCCCAGGATCTAACCAGGGAGCTTTCATTTAGTAGGTGAATGCATAAACTACACCATGAGGAGGAAGAACCTCATCAAAAAACTGCAAATCACAGATCCTTGAAACAACGAGTCAGTAACAGTGATGTTACAGTAATTGTCCTCGACAGCTTCTCCTGAGAATTAGCCAAACTTTGCAGCCTTCAAAGAAAGTGGGCCAGCTTTCATTTTATTACACATTCAGGTGGTCCAGAGATCTACCATATGCAGAAATAGCTTGCACTGTCATCTTTTCCAGTGTTTTCTTCACGATGGAAAGAAAAACCCACAGCACTAAAATAAAAGAATCGTAAAAAACAAAAATAACACACGATATAGTTGATCTACAGCGTGCAGATCAACTATATCATCTTTCTTATTTTACCATTGTTGACAGTGTAGAGCCATTACAGACCGTTTCATCAACCACTCTGGCTTTGTTCCTTCCCTGCCCAGTCAATCCAGCTAACACATTTTTTTCTCTTATTTACACAGAAGTGAGGCAGGGACGACCACAACAGACTAAACACAGACCCGTTTATTATCCGCTGTTTAGGCTCACAGGAGTACACAACAGGTTATAATGAAAGACGTGAAGGTGCTTAAAGCACATATGAATACAGTGATAGTGCACACTGTATACTGTGGATGCAAATAAGCAGAACTGTACTTTATAAAAATAGTATGCTACGCAGTAGTAATTTTCAAATGCCTACATTTACTCTCTTCTTAACTTCAAATCGCTCGAGCCTCTTCTAAGCAACAACAAGAGCTTAAACTGCACACTGCTGCAGAACACATCACTATATGCTAATGAGGTCATCTTTTGCAATACTATACGAATGTGCTTGACTTTTATTCCCGTCTTTTCAGTCTGCGTCTAAAAAACATCAAGATATTAAATAAATATTAAAATAAAAAAGTCTGTTTTGCTTTCATTAATATGCTAAAATATGCAGCCGCTTTCTCCAATATACAGTCCGATTAGCTTATTTACCTGGAGTTCCTGTGGTGCGACTATGACGTTCCTGTCACTCTGCTACCGGAGAGGATAAAATTATAGCAAACAATATTCAAGATGAGATGCCCACTTTTGCTTCGAGCTAGACCCAGTATCAAATGTTATGCGCACGATTAAATAACACGGACAGCATGTGAGACAACATGACAGGGAAGGACACGATAGAGGAAACCAGGAGAGGACGGAGTACATCACAGCACACAGCATGAAATCACAAGACGTGACACTGTGCGACCTAAGGGGAGGTTACAATACTATATAGTGTTTTATAACTCTGAGTGACAAGACGAGGTGAAGTTAACACAACAAAGGAAGTAACTGCTGTCGCACTTTACACATTTTTGTACAGATTTAAAAGAATTTGCATGTTTACCTTTGAGGGTGAACTGTTACGTTTGAACCAGGTGACCCGTTTCTACTACTTTTGATAAGCAAGTTAGATGAGTTTAACAACCGCAAGACATCAATGGGCTATCAATATACTCATGTACAACTTAGACTAAACGACAATTAACACACTTCCTGGCAATCACTTCAATAGACGGCACTGCAACTGGTCACATGAGATCATATCATAAGAAAGAAAGAAAGCGAAGAAGGCCCAAAGCAACACGATGATGTGACTGAAAGCACTTAAACTGCAAATCCGTCCTCATGGGTTCCTAATCTTGCACAAAGCATTCAAACAATTATTGCTGAGGCTCATTAAAAAAAAAAGTGTGTACACTCTAGATTTATGGCACATGGTAACAAACAACTGATTGTTAACAAAGAAGAATGAGAAACATCCTGTTTACACATATTTCTGTATACTATAAAAAGGTTTATCTGCACTGTTGTGCTGTCAGAAACAACAGTCCTCTTATATTTACATTTGCTGAAGCTTCATGAGTAATAAGCTGAGAACCTGAATCCAACTTACGCCGTTAAATAGACTCGGCGCTGCTCAATTGTGCTCACAGCTTTGTATTTTTCCTCACGCTGTGTGGTTTTCAGTGGTATGGCCGTAAAGTCGGCAGTGACACGCGAGTCTGCGCCAAATGTGACACATTATTATAATAAAACTCACATGCAAAATTAATAGCTGCCATTAAAAGAGTTTGGCCAACACAAACGAGGAAAAAATAAATAAAAGAATCACAACGTATGGAGCACAATGAGGCCCCTCCACACTGGACCAGGAAACAGAAGAGAAAGTCCTGAATGTTTCAACGGTCCTGTAAACGGATTCCTCGTCTTTGCATTTGCTGAACTTCACTTGGGCAGGCGTCCTAGATCTATTAACATCAGCATCTCATTTCTATTGTCTGATGCCTTCTAAGGCTTCAAGTAGTACAACTATGTCTCTCTGTTCACATCATGTGAAATGACACATGCAAGTGTTCCTCGAGTGTTTCGACATCAAAAACGGCTAAACTTTCAGCTCTCACACGGGACAGTTTAAGCTTGGTTTTCTCCTGCCTTTTGATTTGATTCGATGTAAATAAAAAAGAAATACTCTGGTTTTGTTTAATATACATCCTCTCACAGCATGTTAACACTCAGCTGTCTGGTTCAGCTCCATCAAAAGTTTATACGTGCTCGCATGTCTGCAAGCAGAAGCTGCAAACACTGAGCGCAATCAGTTATTCTGGTTCATGCTTGGAGTCTGCCTGTGTAGCTGGTATATTGTAATGTAGTTATTGTAGCGTAGTATCTGCACATTTGAGCTGAAGGTCACGCTGTCACACACACTCACAGACAGTATAACACTGCCGTCAATGTGACAACACTGGAATACATTTTACATACAGTTATTCACACACTCACTAAAACACACAACACTACAGGATCTAGTAGGAGCTTGCACAAATGACCCCAGTGCAAGACCAAGCAGAAGCACCCTCCTCACACCTGGTCCTGGAAAGGCTCAGCTATGCTTGAGACACTCAGTGTTGAACTCAGGTTCTCATCGTGAACCCTGTGGAGAAAACCCAGACCGTGCTCTTTGCACCCGTGCTCTTTAGTGAGAATAGTCAAATGTCAGTCTAATAAACACAAAATAAAACCCTCACGCCTTAACTTCTCCGAACCAATTCTTCACAATCTTTATTTTTCCAGTACATCCAGTGTTACTCTACATTAGACCTTTTTTTTTTAATGAATTCTGATTGTATTGCATGTAAACTTAAAACAACAAAGTGCTCTCTCTCCCTCTCAATTTGAGTTTGGTCTGCTTTTAATAAGCACATTTTTTTAATATTTGGGGTAATGGATTATAATCAGCCCCTTTCCCTCGTTCACATTTTCTCCACTAACCAGAGCAGCATTTAAGACATTAATGAGGAGACATAAAATGTGGGAAGAAAAAAGTAAATGGCTTTGAGGTTTGAAAAAAAATGTAATGTGGACATGGAGGCATCACGGCGAAGCACACAGGATGTGAAAGGAATCAGTTTAGATTTAAACACAATTTTTAAGACTTTTTTGAATAATGTTTTGGTTTGCTATGCTTTTAAAACACTGCTATCTGATCAGCGCTGGCAGGAAGTAAAGAAATATTCTTTATATGCTGAAAACTATGCTCTCACTGTTTATTAACTTACCAAAAAAGCATTTTTCAAACTAGTAACTTGATACGACGCCACCATTTGACCCTACGTCATCCTGCTCTGCTACATGTGCTGCCACACAGCGCTCACAGTACTGTGAATTGTGTGAACACATTCTGCTGTATATGAGAAACCAGAAGCTCATAGTGATAAACATCGGCCATTCTAGTCATCAAACACAGTTACTGCAATGAATTCAATTATAAAGTGTCAGAAAATAGAATAAAAAGATACCTAACATTTATTTTCCCTGCAGATTTATTTTCTCTTGATGAACCCTTTACTTCAGCTCGCATTGTGACCCATAGACCATAGTTTATGCATTCGGGTTATGACTGGACTAATTTTTTCCTTCTATATTTTACACGTGTCAGAGTGTAAAATCGAGCAGTTCATCCAAAGAAAGCAAACCCCTTAACCTACCATGTATCCATATTGGATATAAGACCCTTGGAAAAATTGGCTCCATTGAACGTGAGGCAAAAAAGGAGGGGGACAGTTCCTAAATTCTTCATCGAATGCATATGTAAAAACAACTCTGGCCTCATGCTGTAATACCTGTTTGATTTTAAATGCAATGTGCCGGGATACAGATGTGTGTGGGTGCACGCCATGTGGCGAGGCCCAGCAATTTATTCAGTAAAGAATTGCTGTCAGTTGTTTAAAGATTCCTGGTGCAGGCCCAAAAAGACTCTTATTTTGAAGGTAAACTTTGATTATGGCCTATAAGTTTATAAGAAAAGCTCCATTTTAAATTTTACACCACATCAGTGTGGCTGAGAGGCCTTTATTGACTTAATCGATCACTTCTCTACATAAAGAATACGGCATATTCCAGCCCCACTGTGACTACACATTCTTGAGCTCGCTGTATGATTATGCTGAACCACGTGAATATATTTTAAAGACAGGCACCAACTAGAGTCTCACATATTTCAGAGCTGTAACTGAAGCAGCATTTTACTACTCTGATGTTTTAAATTCATATCAAAAACAGAGGGGGTAAGATGTAGTTAGCTTTTGTACACTGCTTTTTGGAGTAAAGTGTCTTTTACTCACTCATACACACATTAAAACTACTTCAAGCAACACAGTCGGTGGGAGTACAGCTCAGAGACCACACACTCTCAGCACGCACTCTTTACTAGCGCACATGGAGGCCAAATGTACAGTCACACTCAGTAGCCTTCGACCGACAAATCATGTAGAAACACACGGAAAACCTCCAGCAGACTCTAATTTAGGGAGTGTGCGTAAAAGCAGAGCTTAAAGGGCCTTTAACTGCTTTTTAATGAATTAAACTGTGAATTCTAAGAGTAGGGGTACTGGATTGAAACCTGATGGCCCAGGAGATTAAAACCAAGCTGAGTTGTATTTAGCTGAAATGATTGGGGTCTGGTGACACCTAAATGTTTGTGGCGAGGGTCTTAACGACCTCAAGATGCTTTCGGGATCTATATTCTAAATATGTAGACAGACAAGAGTTAAAATCTGCATTTCCAATAATCTCATCATGTAAACACACCGCTTCAATCAGAAGATGAACTCTTGACCAGAGTAGTGTAATAATGCTATAGATTCATATAATTCATTGCAAGCACATTTAATACCTATAGCATGTGAGCCGTACAGGACGACAACTTGTGATTGTCCCACCAAGATAAACTAAACTATGAGGATTATGCAACTATGGTTAATAGTTATTAGCAGCAAAACCACATTAAAAAGAAAGTTTACATCTCACCAGGAGCCTCTAACATGGCTCAAACATATAGTTTCCAATCGCTGCTTGCTCACTTAGAGAATAAGGAACAGATCATACTAAGGGATGTTGTTCTTGGAGAAAAAAAAAGAGATGAGAAGCTTTTTTAGAAAACCACACAGTGACTCTGTTCTGTAGAGGGGAAATGCTGGTCTGGAAGCTCTCAGTATTTGTATGTATCCCACTTAAATAAAAACCTCCTTTAAGTGGAAAATCATTTTCCCGTTAACACAAACTCCCTATTTAAAAACAACAACAACAACAAAAACAACAACAAAAAACTTTTACTTTGCCTTTCTTCCTGTACAGTGACATTTTCACACTGAGGGCATTTTAGCCAATTATTTTTTAAAGTCCACTATCTAACACTTATACTAGCGAATACATATTATTATTAAATACTTTATAACACATTTCGTTCCCCACACGCCTTATTATTGCCATACTTAATATGACATATTTGCCTCTAAAAGCCTCCTGTCAGCTACTGTAGCTTGTTATAGCAGAACCCCTCCTCTCTTCTCTCAAAATCTCCTAAATAACAGCTATTTATGAATAATTATTAATAAATTTGCAGTATTTTAAATACTGGCTAACTCATCATTAATTCGGCATACATATCCACATTATTACTTACTCTACTGTCGTCTGAAGTTACAACTTACACCCAGAGGAACAGCAGCAGCTATTAGCAGCTCTGAAAAGAAGAAGAAAAAAGCAGGTTTTTCTCTGGCCCTGTTGTGGCAGGAGGGCAAACACAGCTGCAGCTAATAAAATTAGGCTAATAATGGCTCCGTTTGATTCAGGTGTGCTAAATGAACCACTACTGACAATATACGCCAGTGAACACCGACAGAAACGGCGCTATTGTTAACGCTCAGCGGCACAGTGAATCAAACGGTGCTGGAGTTATTAATTTTATTAGCTGCAGCTGTGTTTAACCAAAGGCGCCTACGTGAAAGAGGTCAGCTAAACAAAAGGATATTAAAATAATTGACGGCTTGCCAAAGTGAAGAGAGGAATATTCGGTTTTTAGAGAAAAAGCATGTTCATTTAAGTTTTTGTTTTTAATTCAAGAGAGGGCATCTTTTGCCTGTTGGCAAAGGCCTCCGGCTAATACACGTGTTAATTAAGTGGGGCTTTAATTAAGCTAACCCTTTGCATTGACAGTGAGGGAGTGTTTGTGGTGTGGTTTATTAGTTTTTACCATTTTAAAATAATATGGAGGTCATAAAAGAAATATTTTATACCAAGAATAGGCCACTTTGTTTAAATGAATCAATGTTCATTTCTTTCCAGCTTAGAAATCACTGACAGTCACCCATCATCTGTATTTAATAGTGGTGGGAAAATGCAAAGCTGCTTCAAACTTCAAAGCACAGAAAACTGAAGGAAGAATAATTAGAAGTTAGTGGTCCCAAAACTATTCAAAAAGGAAGGATGTGTCCAGCTTACAGAGGGATAGATAGAGGGTTTGGAGGTGAACTTCCTTCACACAAGTGTTTAGCAGTTATTATGGCACCATAAAAATAAACGAGTGTTATAAATAAACGGTTTAAAAAATAGTAAAACGCATCATAGACATGTATTTAATATGCAAAGCAAATGTGCCAAAGAGAAGGGGTGGTATTGATACATGATAAGAGAAACAACAATTTTCCAATGTGAGCCTAAAATACAGGATCAAAAACTAAAGCTGGTAAATAACTACATTAGGCTTAAAACTGTACTTTAAGTCTTCAGAATATTCCCCAAGTTAAAACCAATTAATATCTCCTTGTAACATGATTGTGAGGGATGTTAGTGTTTACTTTATTGTAATAACAATTGACAGTTTAAAGATAAACTACCATGACTTCTGTCAGCCTGGCACCTGCTTACTTACATATAAATATGTGAGTTTGGTGCTATATTGTCCTCAAGCATGAGTCAAAACTGCCATAAAACTTCAGTCTGTAAGCTCTTTGGGTTTAATATGTCATTAATAATTTGTAACAACTGCTTAACTTTTGGTAACATCTAAAAGCATCATTTCAACTTCTACCCATTTAAGCTTGCCAAAGTTTTATGTCTGCTTACTCGAATATGAATAACTCACTTTTCAAGAAGTCACTGTGTGCGCTTGGGAATAAACTCCATCCATTGGTGAAAACAAGTGAATCCAGCCTGAGAGAATAGGAATTTTCCACCGCTTTCCCTTCCTGGCGACAAATGGCACGACAGTGGACCGAGCAAGGAGATCTAAAGACAAGGAGTGATGAGGACAGACTGCTGCTGGCGGGCTGAGTAAAGAGCAGTAAAATGACACATGCAAAGAGAGTGAGAGAGAGGGGAGAGTGCAGGAGGCAGGGAGGGAAAGAAAGGGGAGGGAGGAAGGTCTGGGAGGGAAACTCAGAGACAGAATGACATTAAATCAGAAAGAAAATACAGTAGTCACATTTATTACTGCCCCCAGATCACAGTTTTAGCCTCAATTAATGTAAAGCAAATACAAGTGCAAAGAAATGGACAAAGCTGTGCAGGTAAAATAAGCCACTTCTTTGTTCTCGAAAGCTGCAAACTAAAATGAATAATGTGATCATGTTAGTCATTAATTCATAATCCAGATGTGGCGATAGCAGAGAACAGGAGGACGGGGAGGAAAAAGTGGAAACAGGATGATGGCAGAAAAAGGTGATTAATGTCAGAAGTTCATCTTGGAAGCAATGTCAGAAATCGTGCAGCTCATAAATAGAAGTAGATGCGATGGAGATAGAGATCTATAAATGAAAGACACAGAGATGATTCCTTCATATATGATAGGCTTAAAAGTCCTGTCTTTGTCTTTATGTCTCTTTAACCCACAATTCTGTTCTTCTATACTACACAGAGTTTTCCATGCTTTGGTGTTAGATAGACGAGCAAAATGCTTCAGCGAAGCTTTAAAGAAATGGTCACATGATGCACTAAACTGATGGAAAGCTAGGCCTTTTTATGAAGCGGACAATTCAAAATTCAGCGGAGAATACTGGTGTCCAGCCGTCTTCCTGTGTTTTTCTCACAGTGTAAAAACAAGTCGTTTTCTTGAGTTTGTGGTCCCTGATTATAAAAACCCGGGACAGCTTCACGGGGAGCTTGCTGTACTCTGTGTGTAACATGTTAATGCTATTGGATTATAGCTTATTGTGTTTCCATTGTCTTTACAAGATGATAAATGGGGAATATTATCTCCCTTGCTTTTAAGGAAAGCAATAAAACCCTGGACTTTCCCCATTATTTATTTCACATATATACACCGTCCATCCACCGGTTATATGTTTGTTTGTGTGTGCGTCCAAATAGCAGGCCTGGGTTTTCCCAACAGTGTGGTCAGCATGTCTTGATTTATTCTAGATGGAAGAATAGTCACCTATCATTACCACTCAGCCCGTCTGCCTTCCTGTCGCACCTCCTCTGTGGTTTTGCTCTCTCTCTCTCCCTGTGTGCTGTGTGTGTGTATATGTGTGTGTGTGTGTATATGTATGTGTATATGTGTGTGCATGTGCCCGCACTGACAACACTTGTCTGTCCTACATCATCTTAAGTATCTTTGACAGCTCACCACAGGTCACTCACCATGAGCATAAGGTGTGTGTGTGTGTGTGCGTGTGTGCGTGTGTGTGTGTGTGTAGGTATGTGCAGCAGTTAAAGGGTGCTTTCAGAAGGCTCCAGCGGGAACAAGCCGGCTCTCATAACCTGTAATGGCAAATATTGATGTTACACGTGCTTTAACGTGCTTAAAAGACCACGCGGTGTGTTCTTGATTGACTTATATGGCATAAAGTGAGATGTCTGCAATCTGTTTTAAAGCAGAACAAAGTTTCAGTGCGGCCGACTGAACGCCTCAAAGTTACTGCAGAACAAACCATTACATCACAAATAAGAATCAAGTCTCTTTTTTTCTCTCTTTTTTTTTTTTTTTTTTGCTTTGCGCATTTTAAGAAGACACTTGTCAGATCAGTCACATACAAATTATAATCGTCAATAATAATCAATAGTCACTCTTTGGCTTCTCTATTAAATGGATTAATCTTGAAAGAGATGCAAAACTTTTCATATGTAACTCACAGAGGCTACGTTTTACTCACAGGCCCACAAGATAAAGATATTTCTATAACTTAATATCTAATATGATAAAAAGAAAATGAAACAAAGCCAATTGGAAATGTTTAATATTAACATTCAAAATCAGTTATTAAAATAAAGACATGTACTGTCCGTCTGTTTGGTGACACTTGTCACTGGCGCAGGAGCACTGCTCTAAAAAAAATGAGAGACTGTACATATACTGGACCTGTCATAAGCTTGTGCTTTTCTGTGCAAATGCTGCCTCACTGTGGTGCCAAGGGGGAAATTATATGTTTGCTACTGAGGGTGTGTACACTAGTCCAGAGCTTAAGCTTTAGGTAATTATCAGGTAATAAAACTAAATACAAAACTAAAAGAAGATGTTTGTTTTTTTTACCTAATTGAAATAAAAATACAATAAGAAAATGTGTGTTAAACAAAATTAAACAGATGGAATATACTGTATATAATAAAAATAATGACTCAATCAATCAATACATACATGTACAGGAAATGTCTACCAAAGCCACCTGTAGTTCCTTTGTCTGTCTTCCGTGGTTCACTGTGGCTTTGACAGAAATATAGATAAATTAAATTGTGTCACCTGTACAGAGCACAAGAATAAAGAACTCATTTCAAATGTTTTTAAATGGCCTATGTAACTATTACTGAGCTATCATGAATTTAAACAAATAAATTTACATTGCTTGTTTTGATTCCCAAAAACCACAAACACAAGTAAGAAGAGGAACAAGGAGAAGACCCATCATGGAAAGGCAGGTTTCTGCACGCACCACAGGCAGATAAAAGAAATGGATGGCATCCAGAAATCCTACCAGTGGCTGGACAAAGCTGGACTGAAAGACAGCACAGAGGCACTAATCATGGCAGCACAAGAACAAGCTCTGAGCACAAGATCCATAGAGGCTGGGGTCTATCACACCAGGCAAGACCCCAGGTGCAGGCTGTGTAAAGTTGCCTCTGAGCCAATCCAGCACATAACAGCAGGGTGCTAACAGGAAGGGCATACACGGAACGCCATAACCAAGTGGCTGACATAGTATACAGAAACATCTATGCCGAATATGGCCTGGAAGTCCCGAGGTTCTGGTGATGGCTTTCCAATGGACATAGTAGTGGTGGACAAGCAGAAGAAGACGGCCGTAGTGAGAGACGTAACGATACTGAATGACAGCAACATCAGGAAGAAGGAACACGAGCTGAAGAAGTACCAAGGGCTCAGAGAAGAGCTCAAGAAGATGTGGAGAATGAAGGTAACAGTGGTCCCAGTGGTAAACAGAGAGCTCAGTGCAGTGATTCCCGAGCTAGGCGATTGGCTCCAGCAGATCCCTGGAACAACATCCAAGAGCGCCGTCCTAGGATAAGCAAAGTTACTGTGCAAGAACCTTAAGCTCCCAGGTCTCTGGTAGAGGACCTGACCTTGAAGGATAAAGACCCCCCGCAGGGCAAGGGTGTAATTTGATATAAATATAGATTTCATAATCTCTATATAAAATATGACAAAATCACAAATCAGGGGAAAAAAACAACAACTGTGCTTTAGTTGGTTTAATTTCTTTAACAACCTTTGTTGAGTGATATCACCAAAAACCAGCTGTTAAGCCAGCCTTGTTCATGCCTATGTAAAGCCTGTGTAAATGCTTCTGCTTTGATGTGAGCACAGCGTGTATGTGTTAAGTCTGAAAAGTGAGTACTGACTGCAGAGATGAGGAACTGCTGCCATCTCTGCACTGAGATGAAAAGAAAACAGATTATCCACAGAAATATGCAACTAAGTGAGCAGACTAACCAGTGGATTTCCAGTGTGAAAAGTTTACAGGCCGAACCGTGAGCTGAAGTTGGGAGATTTTATGCTACACAGCAAGAAGTGCATCATCTTACTTCTAATATGAAATTCAGAACTGAAGTGTTGAAGCTCTGGATGACAGTGCAGCATTTTGGACTGAAGAGGAAGAAGTATCACACTGACTGGATGGCAATACACCTCAGCAGTTCAGCTAATGGGAGTTCTACTTTAGCTTAGAGTTGCTATGATTAAGTGCAGTTTAATATTTATGCAATCATCCATCAGTGTGTTATTTGTAACTCTGTGTGCGTGTGTGTAGTTTGCACTGTGTGCAGTATGTTTACAGTTTTCTGTAAAGAGTTGGTCAGTGCCTGAGGTCTTTATGTGGTCTAATCCCACAGCCTCTTTCTGGAAAACACGAGTAGCAGTGGAACCACTGACTCAAATTTTGGATCTCATTCTCATGACCAAGCAATTGTGTGAGTTTCAGAGCGCTCTGAAGCTATAAAAGAGGGCAATATGAGCACATACACGTTACATTATTGTAGATATTTCAAGGGAGGCTAAACAGTGAAGCACAGTCGGTCCCAAGATGGGCAGGGTGAGTAGAACAACATTTAGATCTGGCATGTAAAATCATTAATACCAGGTTATCACTCACATACAATCCCCGCCAGATCATCTTCTACGAGGACAAGAACTTCCAGGGTCGCAGGTACGAATGCGACAGCGACTGCACCGACTTCCACTCCTATCTGAGTTGCTGCAACTCGGCCCGTGTGGAGAGCGGGACCTGGGTCATCTATGAGAGACCAAACTACTTGGGTTACCAGTACGTCCTGAAGAGAGGGGAATACCCCAACTACCACAGCTGGAACGGCCTCAATGACAGAGTCAGCTCTTGCAAGATGATTCACTTTGTAAGCCATCTCAACACATCAGGTGCCTCGTACCAAGAGGTCAAAGACACTGTGGTTAGTGGGAAAGTGGCTGTGTAAGATCCTACACATCTCAGGGGACGTTGGGGAATTTTATAGCATTTTAAAAACGCCACTTCATTTTCACATAAATGAATCTTGAAATCTGGATCGGTGGAATAAATCCATGATAAGAAACAACGTATTTTGTAGTGACATCAATCAAACCTAGCTTCATTGTTTTCCCAACCCCCTCCCCTCTACCTACCATCTTCTTCTGTATCCCGCTTCACTCAGGCCCCTGGAGACCCCTACAAGATCCAGCTGTATGGCAAAGCCGATTTCTCCGGTCAGGTGTTTGAAGCGAGCGAGGACTGCGCCTCTGTGCTGGAGACGTTTCACTGGAGAGAGGTGCACTCCTGCAGGGTCCTGGGAGGCTGGTGGGTCTTCTACGAGCACCCCAACTACAAGGGCCGCCAGTACCTACTGGAGAAAGGCGAGTACTGCAGGCCTGTGGACTGGGGCGCTGTCTGCCCCACTGTGCAGTCGTTCAGACGGCTGACTGAGTAAAAGAATTCCAATTATTATTATTTTTTTAACCTTTTCTTTGGCTTTCGATTAGCTAATAATTTGCATCAATGCAGCTGCTAAATAGCTAAAATAAAAACTGGATGATGAGGCATTGCGCAGTTGTTTCATCCCTGTGTGTTAGTGTGGTGCTTTAAAGTGTGGAGATAAAAAAGTCTACCCTGTGTGACCACAGCTAAATTATTTAAAGCTGTATTAAAGAAGTTATTAAAAGGGACTCGGGGGTCTAGTTGAGGGGGTTGTGGGTGCTGTAACACCATTTAACGGATTTTATGTTCACAGATTTTCCCAAATTAAAAACATAAGGCACCACTTTGGTGTTTATGCAAAATTCAAGCTATTTTAAATCAGGGCTAAACTTGGCAAAGTATGCTCATGTCCTTTAGAAAGCTCCAATCATTGATTTTGCATGAGTTGTGTAAGAGCTGCATTCATTTTCAGTCAGTCTAACATTACTGCTGTGTGTTGCACACCTTTCAAATCATTTTACAGACTGGTATCCTAACAGAAACCAGTGCTAGCACAGTAAAAGGAGAAAAAACATGCTTTTAGTATACACTTAGAAGTCTTTCCTTTATATGATTGACTGTAAATAAATCAAATGAAACTGTAAAACAAACGTTTATTCTCAGATCTTCTTGAAGGTGCTCATGATAACAGTTTCCAACAGTTTAAAATCAACATATTTACATTGTAACCCGCATGCCAAACTTTGTCATGCAGTAGGATGTGTGGCATGCTGCTCCTGTCTCTTAGTCGAGTGTCCCAGTCTTCCTGTGTGCTCACATCGAGGACTGTCCCTCATCTACGAGGCTAAGCTGGGTGGTGTGCTCCCCCCACTCCACCCTCTGCAGGTCCAGGAGGGGCTCTCGGGAACGTGACGCCATGCTGGAGGTTTGGAGAGAAATCTGAGGCTGGATGTCAGACTGGGAAAGGGAATGAGGATAAGACTGGGACATGAAGTGGGTCTCTGACTGGAGGTGGGACTCAGAATGGGATTGGAGTGGGAAGTGGAGCCGAAGCCGTGATTGCGGCTCTGATAAATCCACCAGAAGGGGAGTGATGGATAATGGGTGGCTTGATGAAGAAAGAGAAGGGATGGAGGTGGAAGAGGAGGGATGTGGCACGATTGTGTGCTCGTGGGGAGAGCTGTTGAGCGAAGGGGGAGCCGAGCGGTGAGAGACCGGGGGAGTGGTACTGGTTTGGTGAGAGAATGGAGGACTATGGGGGGAAGGAGAAGAAGAAAGTGGATCGAACTCTCCTTGAAACACCTTGGTCATGCTCAGCTGTGGAGAGGGCGGTTCATGCATCATGGACGACGGAGGATTTTGATCATCAGGACAGTGCACAGGTGCATGCTGGGTATTGAGGTGTAGGGCCAGAGAGCAGCTGAGTGGGGACACGCTGGGCGAGGGAGTCACGGCACTGGGAGTCAGCAGTGTGGACGGGTTGTGAAAGAGAGGCCTGAGAAGTCGCGTCATTTCCTGCAGCTCCTGACTCACAATGGATACTTGATGGGAGAGGACAGACATCTAGAGGACGAGATGAAAGGATGTGAAAGCAAAAATAATATTACTGGTAATCCCATATAAATACAGCATTTCTCAGTAACACATAATTACAAGAAGCTTTTATCCCAGACACTCGTGTCGAGATAACCCTGCAGGGATTTGTGTCTCCTCCTTGAAGGGAACCGAGGATCTCATGCTCACTGGCCAAACGTGTAAGCTCCTCTAAAATGGCTTATAACTGTTTCTTAATATATTCATTGGTCAGTGTCACAAATAATTATGAAGAATGATGTCATTCATTCATTCATTTGTTCTTTCATTTGGTCTAATTAACTCCCTGCCCTAATGAGTCTTATTAAAACCAGTAGCAAGTGATTAATTTTTACTGTCATCATGCAACACAAGTTACACCAAATTATATACAGATGAAGTCTCTTTATGTCTCTAACAAATCATAAATAATAAAGCAAATAACAAATAAAAAGAGCTGATGAATTCCATCATCTCACCGCCCGAGAAAAGAAACTCTTCTCCAAATCCAAATCCACACTGTCAAAGTCTATTTATTTAAAATTGTGAAACAAATAATTAGGCAAACAGGAAAAAACCTTATGCCTCAAGCTTAAAAACAAGTACTGAAATATCCATATTCATACGTGTTTCACATTTTGAAATCCCTGAAGCGCACAAAGGTGCTTAAAGTAAGTAAAGTTGTAGAGCTAGCTTACTTTTTTTTAAACAAACCAATCTCAACCTGGGGCTATGGTAGGTATTTGGTGGGGTGGGGGTGGGGGAATGATTTGGCCCAGATTTTTGCTGGATGTACTCCCTCTAGGAGTACACTAGCTTGTGCCCCAGGGACCATTCACATGTCAGGGGACTGTGGTTTGATCACATAATGTAGTGTATTTAAAAATAACAAGGAAAAACGACACACATGCAGTGCATGAAATGTACCTTTCTAGCATTTGGAGTCATCGACTGGATTGATCCCTTTAATTATCACAGAACTGCTTCTTTGTTAAAGCCACAAAGAAACTGAATAAAGTTTTGATGGACAATTTTTTTTGCCCTGAAGTAATAAACAAAATCTCTTGACAAACAGCTACATCTTAGGCCCCTGAAGGTTCTTATCTACATCACGTTATGACATCATCACGTTGTTTGTCGACCACCTACCAACGACCTGTTCTTAACCTTTAAGCACCTAATATCTAATGAAAGAATTACATAACTTTCATGTAATGGCAGTCAAATCTGTTGAAGCTGAATTATACAAGATATATTATAATGTCACCATGTTACCTAGCAACTGCCTAGCAACAGGCTTAAATCATCAATTTTTAGGATTTGGTGCACCTAGAACACTTTATCGAAGAATTGCATTATTTTCATGGGGATGTACTACTACTACTACAACTACTACTACTACTACTTCTACTACTACTAATACTACTACTACTACTACTAATAATAATAATAATATTAATTACTAACTTCATGCAGTTCTTAGCATTAATAGATTCATATCTTAAAGTGTTGGCAAAGTCTGAACCTGAACCAACTGAGCCACTTTACATGCATTTTGTTGAGACTGTCCTTAGAAACAACAAGTTAGACAGAAAGTTAAACTCTTACAGCTGCACAACCGTGTTCTACATGGTTGTGTAATAAATCATTAGCTGCCACAAGTGCCCAGTAAAATAATGTGGATGTAACCACAGATTAAGAGCCTGCTGAAAAAAATGTTTTGTTTTTCATGACACTATAACAAGCCTTACCTCATATTTAAGCTTTGTAATGGTTTGCATGGTTTCATCGCGGGCCCCTGTGGACACACAGATATACACACTTACACACAATGCGTTAATTCTGAGTGAATCAGGACTTTGGAAGCTGGTATGAAGGATGATGTAAAAATGTGGCCTTCAGAAGTCTGATACCCACTGAGCTGGACACAATAACAAAAACATCCACCATATAAACGAATGTTGTTCAGTAGCAACATAATATTCACAAAGGCTCTATCCATCAAAAAACTTCAGTATTACTGTGCATTAGTTTTTACCGGCTCTTCCTGCTCTTTACCTGAGGTGGCTGAATCCGGGCCGGGCAGAAAGCTCTGGGTTGCACTGGGAGAAAAATCAAATCTCGGAATTGAACCGCTCTGGTTTTCTGTCTCGATCCCATCCACAAACCTGAGGGAAGACGGGGAGGCGGTGAGAGTGCATTTCACGCAAGACAACAAGATAACACAATAAAATTGGATTTACCATTTACAGATAATTGCCAGTTAGTATAATAAGAGACTCCAGAAAAAAAGGGGGCAGTTTGGGGAACTATTTTATCTGAATGTGGGAATTCAGCTATCAAAACCTGCTGGTTAATGACACAGAGACACCACATGGTGGCAGCAGACTCTGCCAACAAACTGCAATACTGGGTAAAAATGACACATTAAAAGCTGCAGTTATACATCCAGGCAGGTATACTGGAAATGACTTTTACTTGTTTAAGACAACATACGAGATCCCTCCTTCCTTATGTAAATTGACATTATACATAATGTAAATTTACATGAGCAAGTTCCAACAAAATAAATCATTCGTTGAGTCCAGAAAATCTTTTATTATATCACACAGAACTCCTTTAGAGTTTCCAGGAGTGTGATTAAGGCACTCCCCAAAACCTTTCAGTTATTTTATATTCTTAACAGCAAACACTTTCTTTTCAGAGTAGAGTAGTCGACAAGATTCATTAGCCTGGGAGGCACGAACCTGCTCAATAAAAAGTTGTTATTATTTTCCTATTAGGATCTAAAATATGCATGAAAGTGGTGCATGAGAAAAGATCGAGCTGTGCCCTGTCCTCTGAGGTGCGTGCATTTGCTCAGTGAATTTCAAAGTGAGTGGAACCTGGATGACAAACCAAAAATCCGTAGGCAGCATGCAAAAATAAGTATAAATGTAATAAGCGCCATCGATTTAAAGTCTATAGTTTTGTAGTTGAGTTCTTTTATGGGAAACTTACAACCAATCAAAAATGATCAAAGCGTCCTCGCTCCACACTGCTGTCTGTTCTGAGAGTGCTTCAGCTCTGAGAGGAAAGTCTCTCGGATCTATTATCTGCTAGACTCCTGCAGATCCCAGACCTCCATCTGCTTTCTACAAAGCCCGCAAAATTCACAGAGATGTCAAAGGCTCACCACGCCTCTCCAAGAACTCATCGTTATAAAGAGGGTTTATGGAAAGGCTGCCCAGCTGTCAACAGTCAGTGGGTCAAAGGTCGTGCTCAGTGTGAGCAGATGACGGAGAGAGGCTGCGCACCTGTGTACTAATTACACTCCTGCTCACGCACAATCATACACAGAGTGTGTGACTGTAAGCGCTCCCTCATTCACTCATCTGCTATTTACTCCTGCTAGGAATTTGAGTTTTTGGACGCTAATGAGTCACCACCGACAGATGTAGTATTGCATAACGCTAATGTGCGTGCCTATTATCTCACGAGGTAGGAGGAAAGTAGCGTTACATTGTGGGATCTTTAGCAAAATGAGGTGTAAGGTGAAACTTACTTTTTTTTTTAGGACTTTATGTAGAAATTGGACACAAACTACCAAAAACAGAAGCGTGGATTGAATCAAAATAAGGTTTTTTATGTGGATATAATGTAAGCAGTCCGAGAGCGCAAACCACCATGGTGGCTCATTCTCCGGGGTGTCATTTCCTAAATGTTGCCAATATAAACAAAGGCAGCAGAATTTTAAGTTTTAAAGATAAAAGACATATTACGTTTGACCTTATTTGACCTTGAAGAAGAGGTCAGAGTTTAAAAAATAACATGATATTTTAAACTATATACAGTACTTTGTATATGTTGACACACACCACACTTGCAAGAATCATAGTTTCTAAATTCCAAGTAATTCAATGATTTATTGGTCAATTTTTGACCAATAAATCATTGAGTTGACCTTGAAGACCTTGGTAGATGTGAACCAATTTTAATGGACTGTTAACACGACCCCGCTCTACACCCCTACAAAGTTTCATCAGAATTCATTCAAAAGCTTTCCAGCTATCACGGTTACAAACAGAAAGACATTCAAATGCTACCAAAAACATAACCTCCTCCTCGACAAGTTTGCGACAGTTGCTTAGACATGATCTTACTTCCTGTTCAACAGCTTCGTCCTTTCTATAAAAACCTCAAATCCATCTGCCAGCTTTTTGTGAGACATAGTCGAAAGATTAACAGCGCCCATTCTGGTGAAGATTAAAAAAAAAAAAAAACATCCTTTGAAGTAATTTGGTGAAGTTACATTGGACATGACACATCTCAGCTTTGGGACTTCCCATAGCATTACCAGACACTTCAGTCCCCAAATCCAATTACCATGTTCTTCCTCTAAGCATGTGGTGTTATTTATTCATCTAATTTTGGTGAGTTTCCCAGTTTTGAAGATATTGGCTGTAGAGATGTCTGCCTTCTCTTGAATATAATTAAACTAAACAGCGCTTAGATGGAATTGAAAGGATGAAAAAGGATGACTGGGAAAAAAAAATCAGCAGCAGCATCTCATTTCAGAAATCATGACCCACTTATTCAAAATAAAATATGCGAACTTTGTTGGGAGCAGTTTCATATAAGAACTATTCTCTTTGCTACGTCCATCAGTCATATTGCTCTGCAGTGCAGACCCGTGAAGAGAGCTGCGTGCTTGTAATAGGATGTATTAAAGGCAAGAATTGAAACCCGCCTCAGTTGGACTGTAATGTTAGGTAGAGTATATACGCCAAAACATAGAGAATTCCTCCAAAAAACAAGAGCACGCATAGAGAGATTGTGTGATTTCGTTCTTGGATAAGTCTCTACTTTATGAAAGCCATTTCTGAAACCACTCTGAGACTCTGCCTTTATATAAAACACAGAGGGACAACTAGACTTTTTCCTCTTCGATATTAAAAAAAAAAAATCTTCTGAAAGAAAGCATTTTGAGAATCTGCATACATTTAAAATTTGTAACATCACTTTAGCTACACACAAACGACTTTTAAAGCAGTAATATACAACACCACCGTAGCGTCACTGACAAAAGAGAGGGGGGAAATTTTTCAACCCCTTATTTTAAGAAACCCATATGAAATGAAGACAGAAACATTTTGAAAGGAAGTGCTTAGATGCAGAAAATGAACAAATGCAAGTATGTAGTGTAGCTCTAATGACAGCTGGGGTACCCCACCATCCTTTCTGTGGTCGGGATCCAACCACAAAATTTCATCAACATCACAAAGGATTTTATTCCCTCACCAGGCAGCATGGGAAATATGCCCTGGTGTGTCTAATCCAGCCTTGAATATCCTCTATGGAAGCATCCCTATCGGCCTCTTTCATGGAATTTAAGAGGTTTTCTATTGAGGGATTTCTGTCAGAAATCTTCCACTGCTATGATGAGAAAAATTCCACTACTCTGCAGTGAGGTGCAAAGGATGTGAGGGTCAGGGCAAAAAAGATTTGTCAATGTGAGGTGGTCATAGAACCAAGCAAAACCCGAGCAGACTGACGGAAACCAACATCTTAACACATGATAATGTACTTTTCACTGCTTTTGTCGTCTTCTATTTTCTTGACAGAAAGTGTGGACAGTCCATGGAACAGTGAAGGCACTTAAAGTGTAGATGCACTGTTTGTCCACCTTCCTCATTTTCTTTACTTCTTTCACTTTCAGTTTATTTATTTATACAGTTCCAAATCACAGCAACAGTCACCTCAAGTCGCTTAATATTGCAAGGTAGACCCTACAATAATACAACAGAGAAACCCCAACAATCATATGACCCCCTGTGAGCAAGCATTTTGGCAACAGTTGGAAGGAAAAACTCCCTTTTAACAGGAAGAAACCTCCAGCAGAACCAGGCTCAGGGAGAGGTGCACATCTTCTACTGGCAGACCTTCCTTCCTCATTCTCACTGGCCCATCATTCACCATCATCTGTTAACAAATGCCCCAATTTATAGGGATCTAATTCATGTGGCTTTTTTTTCACATGATTAAAGGTGAATTCTTTGACCTGTATACCATGTGTGCTTTCTGAAGGAACACAGGAGGATATGTTGCAGTGAATGATTTATCAAATTTTAAGTGGATAAAGCAGGATAATTAAGCCTTGCCAATGCCCCAAACTTATCCGTATTGAAAATTGATGCCTACCATCAATAAACTTTCAACCAAATTGTTAGTATGGAATGTATTAATATATATGAGGCTGTATGCATACTTTTGGCCCTGTTTGCATTGGAGAAAACCCCAAATAAATCCAAGCTCATGCACCGAATTCTTGTTTTTAAAGTCATTAAAGATGTATGCTGTGCAATCATTCCACCCAGGAAAAAAGAAAGGTTCAAAGAATTCATTAAAAGCCTTAATTTATCATGCTGTTCATGCAAACTTCTGACCACAACTGCATGTGTGCAAAAAGGGTTTAACACACAGAAACTAGTGAATATGTTTTGAAGTTTATAGAATGATGAACATCATTTGAGATGTGAGGTACGCCTAATAGCTTTTTAGCTTCTTGTACTGTGTTGGCCGTTTGGAAAAACTTACAAAAAATGTTGAAATTGTTCTTAAAACCACTGAATGCTTGTTGTGTTTGTACATCACTCCCTTGTATGTTCCCTGAAAATGGTTGAAAGTGTATTTACCATGTTTAACAAGTTTCAGTCGATCAAAAGTTGCTAAATTACAACTTCACTTCCTGTTCGGCAGCTTTACCGGTGGTTTGTCTTTAATGGACAAACACTGTTGAAAAAAAATATCTATAAGATAACCTTTGAAAGGCTTGATTTTAAGATTGGTAAGCAAGGCCGACAGGGTGCCTGACTGCTGCTCAAGCCAAAGTGCATTGAACCCCTATGGTGCTTTCTCCGAGTGGTAGACCTCATTTATGCTAGGCCTGGCTGGGCTCGAGAATGAGCAAAGGCCCAACCAAATGGAGCTCGTTCTCGAGCCCCTACCCAGGGCCTGGCTCCAGGATGAAGCTCCAGTGATTATGTCTTGGTCAGGGTGAACTATTCCCTTGATCTTGTCAGCATCTAAGGGGTTTTCTGAATCTCTCTTAATCTGGACCCTCACATAGGACCAATTTGTCCCGAATAAAGGGCCAAACTTCTCAGGCTGAATGGTTGCTATCCCAACATGGGCAAGCAAACCCCTCCACCATGGTAAGATAGCAATTCATGGAACAATGTCCTACTGGGAGACCGGGTGCACACTTCTGATATGCCAGAGCATGTCTGTGATCTGCCTGTCAGCCAGCATGGCAATACCTTTGTATCCACCCTGAAGAGCTGTAGGAGGTCTGGGTTTCTCAGCTTAGCCTGCCGACTAATCCAGACATGGATACGAAGTAGAAAATGGATTTAAGACTATTTTTACCAACTTTGGTGAACATTAGAAAAAAAATGTGTTGTTAAACAATTTTAACAGTTTCATTAAAAAAAAATCCAACAAGACAGTAATTCATATGTTTGTGTGCTTTGAACTCAACTTTATTGAAGAAATCTAACTGTGCCATTTTTTTTTTGAATGAAACGTGATTAAAAAGCCATGTGCCAAGAATCACCCTCCATCTGCGACCCAGTGCTGGCATTTGGGTATAAGGCATTAGATGAAGAAAAGGTAGAGACAGTGTGGGTGTCTGAGCTGCTTTACTGGTTGTGCCCAGTTTACTAAAACCAATCATTAAAGGTAGGTGACTTTTTTTTTCTTTTTTAAAAAATACAACTGTAATCCTGCTTTTACATGTTTTTTGTAAAACTGACACAGTGGCACAATTTATGCTCGTCTGCGCCCTCACACAGCTGAGCCAAAATAAATTGATTCCCCAAGCCCAGAGTCTGCTGCCACCTCTCTAGGGACTCCATGCAAATTAGCCTGTGGATGGTTTGTGTTTATGAATAATGTCACAAGTGACAAGCAATTCAGGCCAAATTCCCACTGAGGATTATTTACCAGTGAATGAACTCCTCCAGGCGAATCTAATGCTAAGTACCGAGTCAATAAATCCGTGAATGGCTCCCTACCGAGGGCTGAGGTCCGGCTGCAGGCAGCTGAAGCTCACAACAGGGATCTGCAGGCTGGAGGGCCGGACGGGATCACTTGCTGGCCGGAAGGGCCTCGGCGGCAGAAGCGGGGAGCGAAGAGGGGAGCGGAGGGGGGAACGCAGGCCGCGGCCCAGCCTGCCAAGGGATGACATCTTGGGCAGAGGGGAGCGTTCGCCCTCGGACCCTGAGCCCTCCTCATCTTCCTTAATGGAAGGAAGCTTTTTCATGATTCCTCCATTACTCTCACAGTCTCCCTGATGGGGCAGAAGTTAAGATAGGAGGTTAGAAAACATCATCAATTTTCAGCAAGACTGAAATAAATACTGAAATATTATTCTTTTTTTCCTGCAGACTACCTTTTTTAGTCTTTAAAGTGAAAACACAAAAAAATCTGAAAAGCTTTTTGAGAGAAATCAGGAATGGTGTCATGTCACTCGCTGATCAGTAGGGGGAGCTGCTGAGTTACTCAAAGCACTGATCAGAGTGAAGACTCGCCATTCACAACAGCTGCATCGGCTCTCATCTCCATTCATTTTATGAGCAGACCTGCAAAGAAGCATTCTCATTCAAAGCAAACGCTCCAGTCGCTGACAGTCAGTCTGTGTGAGGTGAACCAACTGAACTAAACAGAGAGTTTAATTCCTGCACTCAGCGTGTTGTAGGCGGTAGATGCATTGTATTAAAAGGTTGTTGGTTGTATATCCTGCGCTTTTTCTCTTTTTGCATTTATGCATTCTCACATGCTCCAGTTCAAAAGCTGATTAAAAAAGCTGGCATGCAACCCCATTTTCTCTTTCCCCTCTATTCTCCCTTGTCCTCAATTTTTGTTTCCCCCTGTCACCACCACCAACACCACCCTTCCCCTCCTCTCTCCTCTGCTTGTTGTCTTCTTCATCCAGTCTTGGGCTCACGTGCCTGCTTGGTATTTTTAGATCACAGAGGTTTAATTTTAGCAGAGGTTTGCCTGGAGGGAACTAAGCGGAGAAGGGACTGTTTGGAGTTTCAGTGTGTGTGGGTCTGTGTGTAGTATGTGAGCAGCACGTGCAGTCTTGATATGCAGCGTGCCACAAAAGGGCCACCGGGAAGTTATTAGTGTTGGGTTTGCAGGTGTGGAAAACGGTGTATGTATGAGCACTGGGCTGGAGTGTGACCAGTAACATGTTGTGTGTGTGAGTTTCTACATCTTTTAGCAAGTGCAAATATGTTGTGTTATGTTAGTCTGCATTGTGTTTGCAATGAGGGCATAAATGTGTTGACACAATCACATCACTGTGAAGTCTGGTTTGAGCCTCCAGGAAATGAATGAAAGTAATTGTCTTCAGTAGGTGATGGAAATATGACTGTGCGTGTGGATTTCTTTGTGTGTTGGCACGTGAATGCAAATATCAGCAAGGTTCTTCCTCCTTCTTCCCCTGCAGCTTCCCCTTCATCCTGATGTTTTCCTCGTCTCGTCTCCATCTGGATATCGCTCTATTTTTATCCATCTGGGGATGACCCTGCCCCTCCCACACACATCTGACAGCACTATTTTTAGTCCCACGCTGCGCCCACTTAAGGATGCACCGCTGCTTTCGCTGCACGTGCATATACATAAACTCCATATGTGGGTTTGTGACTGTAAGATGCTGACAAGTTTGGTGCAGTGAGCTTGAGATTCATTCTTATCCTTTCATGCTGGATCTGCATCCATCTTGATTCGAAACTGCCTGTTAATGCAAATACCTAATCAGCCAATCACATGACAGCAAGTCAGCGCATTTAGAATGGGGAAGAAAGGTGATTTAAGTGACTTGGAGCATGAATCTGCCCAAACAAGCATCTCTAGGTTTTCCAGAGAACAATCTTAAAAAAAGAGAGAAACTATCCAGTGAGTGGTTTTACTTCTTTCATTTGAGACCAGGAAACTGACACTACATTTCACAAAGGATCTCCATAACTGGAAAACAGAAGATAGGAAAAACATTTTCCAGTCTGGCGAGTCTGGATTTCTGGGTACGCAACACAAAAGCATAGCTCCATCATATCTTTTAATAGATCCCCCTGTTGGTTCTGTAATGGTGTGGAGGATATCTTTTTGACACATTTTGAGCCTCTTAAGTACCAGCTGAGCTACATTTAAACATCATGTGTGAATGTGTGTCTGAATGTGTGTGTGAACGGGTGGATGACTGGATGTGTAAAGCGCTTTGGGGTCCTTAGGGACTAGTAAAGCGCTATACAAATACAGACCATTTACCATTTACCACAACCTGTCTGAGTATTGTTGCTGACCATGTCCACGTGTACCATCTTCTGATGGCAGCACAAAGTTGGACAACTCACAAAGCTTAAATCATCTCAAACTGGTGTCTTTTCAATGCACCAATTTAATTATTCTTGTTGACAGAATTAAGCCCATATTTTTCCAAAACTGTTCTTGGCTTTGAAAACTTGTTTTGATACATCTTTCTAGTAAAATTCAGCTGGAACAGAGTTGAATTTTAACTGTGTTTGCTTAACCTGTTTGAAAACATGACCACATTTATCTTGTAAGGCTTAAAGATTTAATTTTATCTTCTAAATTATTAAATTTCAGAATTTGAAACTAGGTTATTTTCAGGCAGAATGAATTTAGCAATAAATGTTAAGTGAAATGTTTATGGCAAAATCTAATATTTAGTAAGAAATTGCTGCAATCATTTCATACCAGGTGAAATCTAACTTTATTATACTACACTTAAAAATGGGACAAGGTTAGGATTTCTAACAGCAGTGATGTTTTTATACAAGAACAACAACAAAAAACCATTATTTCGGTTTTATTTACATATTTTTCTGTCTTTTTTTGTTATACTATATGAATGTCAAACTCATTTTACATTGTGGACCACACAGGGCCCAGTTTACATGACTTTGGCCTTAAATTGTAAAACTGTAACATTACAGCCCACTGGTGAACCCACTGTAAAAATCATCAATTTTTACAGTAGATAGTGAAAAACCTGCAACCTTCTATCATCTAATTGTTTATCTATTACTTATTTACTGTGGTACAGATTGAATGGTTATGGGTGAGGTCTTTATCAATGGGAAACGCTGTAAAAAAAAAGTATTAAAATACAGTTAAAAATCTAAAATTCATGCCATTCTTTATGTTTTTCCAGGGGACCAGATTGGAGACTTTGGAGGGCTAATTATGGCCCCTGGGCCTTATGTTTGACTGTCTTTGCCCCCTTGATGGTTTCTCTTGCCTCTGTGCTCATTAGCAAGCTTACTCACAGTAAAAATGTGACTTATTTCTAGTGTAAGCTGGTTTTTCATGTGCATGCTACAGCCGAGATCCATCTGTAAAGCCCTGGCATGTGAATCCTCGTGTTTAGATCGTGTCTTTATCCGCTGGCTGTGTCTCAAGCAGAAGTCGCGGGTTCCTCCTCAGTCCCGGTCCAGATGGCTAATCCCTTTCAAGTGCAAAGCCATCGCCGTGGCATGGCGTAAAAAAAAAAAAAAAATGGGTGGAGGAGATCATTGCACAACTGAGACTAATCTAAGACACAGACAAACTATTTTCGTGGCTGTTACATTTAAAATGTATTATTAGCATGAGTCAGGTTTTACACTTGATCAAGGCAATGAAAACTAATTGAAATAACTAGAATTTGGTTCGTGATTAGGGGTACTTTAATCTTTTTTTTTTTAGCCAATTAGAGGAGGTGTGTATTGATATCAGTGGAAATGAGTTTTCGCCCTTTGTGAAGCAAAATAAGCTTGGTTAAGGAACACATGTCACAGGTGAATTGGTGACGCTTTTACTAATGCAGGTAATGACATAGCCGTAGTTCTGCACATAAGTTATGTGGAGTGACTATAAAATGAGTTTGCCATGACTTTGGATGTTTTTGTTAAGTAATTGTTCAGTTTTTAGTGATGTTTTATTTTGGCATTTGCGTTTCCTTCTGCGCCTCTTGTTGATTTACTTCCTGCCTTTGCCTTTTCCCCCTCAACTTTTATGATTTTTTCCGCCACCTTCATTTCTTTTGCCTTTTGTTCTGTGTTTAATTTTCCTGCTTTCTCCCTGTACCCTGTCCTTCCATCTTCTTGGTCACCTCTGCTCGTTCTCAGTGTTCCTCTCACTTTTTTCCTTATTCACATTTTTTGCCGTTTATTATTTCAGGGCTTCGTGTTTCTGGCTTGTTGCTTTTTCTTCTGCCTATTTCACATTGCATTGGGGTCCACATTTAAAAGAAAAAATAATAATAATAAATCTTAAAGCTAGGGTAAGAAGGACCCATAACATTCATAATGGCTCTCCAGTGGAAGGGTGTTTTTTTGGGGTGGCATCTGCTCTGTCCCTTAAATCAACCCAGAGCATAATGGAGGGATTATACATCCCATCTGGCTGTAAACATGTTGATAGGATATGTGGCTGTGGAGAACAATCCAAGTGCTTTACCTCCTTCTACCAACCACCAGTCACTGCTGGCACCTTGAGTTTATTTGTTCTTCCTCTTATTGCATTGAACATCACTGATAAAATATCACCACTGGATTTATAATGTGTGTTGCTTCAAAAATAATGTTTAGCCTGAAACTAAAATTAATGTGGTAAAATTGCTACAACAAAGGTAATGTAGTGATGTTTGGCAGTTGTTGTACCTCAGTGTTGTGCCCTTCTCGTAGATTGTACGTCAGATCGTTCCGGATTTCCGTGATGAACTTCTGAGCGTAATCGGGATAGAGGCAGAGCACCTCACGCAGCCCTTTGAGGCTGATGTACTGCAGATCACAGTAGGTTAATGCTTTCACACAGGCGTTGGTCTTTATAACTTCCTCCTGTGTCAGACAGTCAGAGCCAATCAAGTCACCGCGACCTGGAAAGCAGAGACACAATAGATAGTAAACAGTGTGTGTGAGGTGTTAAGAAGTAGCCCGGCACTTGATAGAGGACACCTTATCACATCTGGCATCTGTTTTTTTTTGTTTTTGTTTTTTTCATAAGATGATCAAAAAACCGAGCTATGGTTTAGACTTCTCTTGGCAAAAAATGGTGACTTAAAAATACTTTAAACTACAGCAGTGGCAATGTAAAAGGTTTGTAATAACAATGAATAACAAAATGAAACAAAAGAATGAAAGCCACCAAATGAAAATGGAGAGGATCCTTCTGGGAGTGAGAAAGAAAGAAAGAAAGAAAGAAAGAAAGAAAGAAAGAAAGAAAGAAAGAAAGAAAGAAAGAAAGAAAGAAAGAAAGAAAGAAAGAAAGAAAATCAAGTCAGTGCTGAGGGGATTAAGTAACAATAAAAAGTAATGCAAAATAAGTAACTGCTTCTAGTCAAGCCTTAACTGTGGGGGAGAGACACTTGACCAACACAACTTCCACTAGCATCACATTACTTCTTTTGACATTTAACATCAGTTAACTAAACTACCACAGCAGCCTGGTGAGTACAGCTCCTGGCTGTGATGTGACTGAGTTGAATGCACTTGGCTTGGGACTCATGCATCTAACTTGCTAGCATAGCTAGCTTGCTATGGTAGCTGGGAAGCTAGTAGTTAAATTTTAACACTTCACAAAAGTCAGTTTGCTCTTGGGCCTCGTTACCAGAGCATTAAATGCAAAGTAAACGTGGGTGTTACTAATGTCTACTTTAGTGGTTCAGCTCTTTTTGGATGTGAGCTTTTTGTGACTAGTTTCACCTGTGTTTACCCACTGTTTCATGTCATACTGTGGAAATTTTATTTTAGCAAAAGAAAAGCTCGACTTCAGATATGTTTTATTGTTACTAAGAAAAAAAAAATCTGTACTCAGATGAGTGAAATTCTAGTATTATTTTATGTCTGTGTTCGCACCAATCAGTGGGCATCAGTTAAAACAGTAGATAAAACTTGCTAACCAAACTAACTAGTCACATCTGGCTGTACTGACAAGTATGGCAGGATGGCCATATCAAGACAACCCGTTGGGTAATATCACAGTATGTTCACATCTGTTTATCTATGTTATGGTTCCCAGGAGAGGGCCTAAATCCCTAGGCTGGAAACTACTGAACTAAACTACCAAATAAAACTAAATAATTAAAACTAGCTTAATAAACTAGCTTGCACACTGAAGAGTCAATATCAACATTCTGATGTTATCATACATAACATCAAAAGCAAATATACATTTTGCCCTACAACCACCGTTTTCCTTTGATTCTCTAAATGTATTTAGCTGATTTATTGTGGACCATTCCCCAAAATACTAATATGCAAGAATTTGCCATGCTACAAGCAGCACATGCTGGCAGAGCTGGCAAAGTGCTCCCACTGGAAATAAACTCTGAGGTGAGAGCATGTGCCACGTATTTCAAGATAAGAACCCAAATGCAGACACAGAGAGATAGCCTGATAGCTTATCAGGAGGATGAGAGACAGCTGGTGAGACAAGGTACAGTTTAAACTAATTAATGAAAATTTGTCAAGTGAAGCAAAACTAGGGACTACCAAAATAAAACAGGAAGTAACTAGGAAAGCTAGCCTAAATAAATAACAAATCCAATATATGACTTTAGAAAACTGATAGAAACTCGAGTTCTAAAACACCAAGAAACTCATAAAACTAGAATAATCATGGAAATGCACAGAAATCAAGATATGCCTCAGAAAACTATGAACAAAGAAACAACCATAAAATCACAGAAGCCTTTCCAATATTTATAGACACTGTGCGCTGTCGATATTACGTGCTGCACAATAATGTTTAATATTTAGTATTTGCTGTTATATTCCCATATATCATCGTGATGTTGTTTACTATATTGCTCTTGTTTTCTTCTGCTTGTTTTCTTTTTTCTTTCTCAACAGGTGATCCAGATGATTGATATATGTATGTTTTTTGTCTGCTCATTTAGTTGGTTTTTGTTTTTTTGCCCTTTATCCCCGTCCCTCTTCTCCGCTGTTTTTCCCGCCTCTTCCTTTCTCCCTTTTCTTTTCCTCATTCAAGTCTGTCCCGTATCTAGCAAGTGAAAATAAATAAAATAAACAATAAAAGGTGAATCAAATAGATCATTACGGCAAGGCTGGGATGGTCAGTTTGGTAAAGTAAATTGGGCATCTTTCTTCGCCTTTAGACAATAATTCTGATGGCAAAAGAACCAAACGGGACAGGCAAAAAAAAGAAAAGAAAAAACAATATTTATAGAAATAAGGAAAACCTTAGAACACCTACAACAAGACTCACAGACCATGACAAGGTGACATGTATTGTTAGACTGTGAAGTACAAATAAACAGCTATGAATTGGAATAGAAGGTCAGCATTTCCTTCTTCTGCTTCCCCTCTTTACCACACTGTCGTCTCCTGAGCTGTAAATCCAAAGTGGCAATGCCACACCAATTTGTGCGCATGTGTGTGTGAGAGAAAGAGCAGACAGGAATACTGTGATAAGAAAAAAAGCACTGTTTGCTCACCTCTATATGTATAAGAAAGCAAGAAATGCATGCTTTTAGGCCTGCATGTGTGCACCCAATAACACATGCAGGTCAGACATACTAACAAGTTTGCTGTCTCTCCTCTGTAGGCAGCAGTCACTTTATTATTTACACCAGTTAGCTCATTAAAATGAAAAACATTGTTGCTAATTTGCTACCTCCACTTCATGTGGACCTGAACTGATTCCAGTGCTGTTTGCGAGTGTGCTTATGATTCTGTATTCTGTTTTATCCACGTCGGAATGGAAAGCGTGTCGATGTACGTGTTGTAGGACAAGACCCTGGAGAGGCTCTTATTGTGGCAGTATGACATTGACCCAGGTTGGTGATTTCAGCTGTTTAACAAGCTGCTTGCGGTGCAATTTAAAGGTGAAACTGCAGGAATATTCTCAGTGGTGGTTTGATGTTGTTAGCCATTACCCGCTCTCAAGTGAAGCTGCTGTCTCTGTGCTTCTTTTTTGCATTGAAATTGGCTCAAACATCCTGAACCCACAGATTATCTCCCATATCCCAGAGCTTTTTAGCCTCTTTTTTTCTTTCAGACAAACAGCCCTCACTTCAATAAAATACTTGCGGTATAGGACGAGTCTCGCTCCGCAACAGCTGGATGTCTGACACTGTTTACGTATAGTGCAAAGTGTCTGACAGCATGTCAACATGTCTACAACTTGTTCCACCACAGCTAAGTGGAGAAATGAATAATTCATTAATTCACACATTAATGTTGTTTATAGGTTTGCTTTAGGGGTTATGGGTGTTCCCAAACGGTCTCATCAATCCCTGGGTCACACTCCATCTTCCATCTGATGGGGTGTTTATTGTTGCCCACAGGGACGGTTTAATATGGCTGCAGTTTTATAAGCTCTGGGCCGCTCTTCTTAATTATGTTCGTCTCCATAAAAGCCGGCTATTAAATCTTGAAAACCTAATAACGACCTTAGTGTTAAACAGCCTTTTTCCATCTTTGCACACAGCACTGAGACCAGACAAAACATATTTGCTTGCAAGCAGATGAGATTAAAAAGGAAGATTCCTTATCTTCTATTTTGTCTTCCTGTCGTTGATTTCCCGTGTGTTTTAAAAGCAACCTTATATGCCACCATCACAACTCTAGAAATAATTTTTCCAGCATTTTGAAATATTATTACTTCATAGGGGCAACCCTACATTTGTGCTTGTGCACAAATGTCATACCGGAGCTGGCAAAGTGCTGCCACTGTTTAACTAACAGCTGACGTAAGCTTCTGCAACTAAACTGTTAGTTTCACCTGGATCACCTTTGGGTCATCTTTCTGTGCAAACATTTCACTCAATTTCCAATTCTCACTGCAGCACAAAGAGAGACCGTGCAACGGTAATGGCCACGAATGAAGAGCGGAAAGAGGTTTCGATGACTCGACTCGAGAGCAAACCTCCCATGACGGCTATCTGGCACTCAACGAAGGCAATAATGACAGCGCTCTTTTCCTCTGAAGCTCACTGAACTCTATTAATCATACAAAGAAATGACTGTAGGCCTCTTTAGCTCCATCCTCGTGCACTCTCAGATAAATGCTGGTTTTTAAGCCTGTTTCCTGCCAAAATCAAGGAGAGCTTCTATGGTCTAGAGCACAGGTGTCGAGGGCTGGTGTCCTGCAGGTTTTAGATGTGTCCTTGATCCAACACGGTTTATCTAAATGGCTAAATGGCCTCTTATGCCTATATTTAACTCTTTCATTCTTGGACTCTTGGACATTAAAGACTTTGCATATGACTGGGTAGCATTAGCTGTTTATTGCCAATCGCCTGTGCCATTTATGTTCTTTTTTGCAGACATTTCAAGGAAATACATCACTTTTTGATCAGATTAGTATTTTGATAAGAGTTTGATTATTGGGTGGCCCCATTGGATTGCCTGGTTCTTAAGGGTCTTGCAGACTTTTTGACTTTGGGAATGGGTGCACTACATAAAGAACTGTCAGTACTCCTTTAGTCTCTCACAAACAGGGGGTCTGAACAGCAGGTGGGCAGACTGGGCTGTATGCTTGAGGTGACCATATTAAAAATCACCCTTCTCTATGACTTAAGACAGAGCCAAGGGTATAAACGTAAGCTTTTGGGTCACAGGGATAACTTGTGCGGACACCGACCTCATGGTTTAAAATTTTGGTCATGTTTAATATGAGCGTCTCTCATAGTAACAGTGTATATATGACAGAAAATAAGGAAACGTAATTTATGATTGAACTGTTTGGGTTTGTAGTCAAAATGAGCTGATTTTGTTTTTCTTTACCTAAAATGGCCAGCACAGTGTTGTCCTTCAGGACTTCCATGGAGCCGGAGCATACAAAGTAGATAGCCTGGAGCGCGTCACCCTGGCGGATGAGGAACTCCCCCGGAGCGCAAAAGGAGGTCTTGATGATCAGGGAGAGGGAGCGCAGACACCCCCTGCTGGCCGATTCAAAGAGCGACAGCTGCAGCAGCTCTTTATTCAAGTGCATCGCGATGTCGGCTCTGAGCTCATCCGGGAAGTCCTTCAGCAGCTGAAGACGGAACGAGAACATGGCTCAATCTCTGCCTCAACTTCTGCTGCTGTTAGAGGCTTCTCAACTTTCTCTACCATCCTCTGAATGTAATGTGTGGGAAGGTGAAGGTAACAGCCAAAATAAAACCTTTTCACCTTCCCACATAGTCACAAGCAGCTGATACATGCATGTTCAGCAAGAGGTTTAAAGGCTTAAAATGTTTTTGCATATTTACTCACTCGCACGATCTCGCTGGTTTCTAAAGGGAAAGGCCTAATGTGGAAAAGGGGAAAACTTTGCAAGGAGGAAAGTTGCTGGTAGTCATGTCAAAAGTAAGAGCGTCTGTCCTCCATGATGTTATTTCTTAAAAAAAAAGACAGGATTATCTAGATTTAAAACCAACTGGTGGCAAAACACACCAGGAGTGAGTTTAGAGTCTGTGAGGCCATTAATCCGTTAAATTAAGATGGCTGCTCCAGCGTGAGAGAAACCAAACAAAAACCAAATCCTCTCAATGACTGGGAGCCGTGTTTTTTTTTATATATATATTTATTTATTTTCTAGTCTGCCTGGAGGACAAGTCACCTCATCTGCACTTTCACTCCACTTTATCCCATTGTGGCTAATCCATGCTACAGAGGCCACATGTCCGTTTGAGAACGTTAAAGGATCAGTCTCACATTTGTTTCCATCTAGAATTCACTGAATTGGATGCACAAACACTCCTATGAGTTTTACTTTTGCCTCAGGGCAGCAGTACCTGAGATCTATCTTAGATTCCTGCACTATCAAGACCAAATGTCATCCTTCCTACCTCACTGACATCAATACCGTTGTTGACAGACCAGGTTGTCTGGAAACACTCCATCATGCGTTGCTCCAGCACCTTGGGTAACCTGTGCACACGAATAAAGTCCTTCAGGTCCTTGGTGCGGGTGTGGTAGAGGGAGCGACGTGAGTACATCCTCTGGATGATGGCGGTCACGTTACCAAAAACCACAGCATGCATTAATGCTGCAGAGGAGACAGAAAAACAGGTAAGAACACCTGAAAAGCTGCTCAGTGTGATGTTTTTTGCTGTACTTGAGGTACTTGTGTGAGTTCGCTTAACGTCCAGCATGAAATGTGCAGTGTGAGGTTTAAATAACTTGGGATTACTGGGCAAAAGTGGTATAAGGGGAAATTTATATATATATATATATATATAAATTTCCCCTTGTGGGACTAATAAAGGTATATCATATCATATGATATATATATATATTTGTTTTAACAGATTTTTTTTCCATATTTTGAAAACCAAGCATTAAATTTTACCACTTACACAGTTACTCATTTGCATAAAAAAGCAAAAAACAAACAAACAATGAGGTTTTGTATTTTAACGGAAAATTTTTTCCTACATAATATTTTTGGTTGTTGAAAAAACCCAACAGACAGACAGACAGACAGATATTTTTTATGGCTCAGGCTGTAAAGGGTTAAGAACATCTGATTTTGATGTTGAGGTTTTGCCCACCTCCGATCAGCATGGTGCAGATGGAGAAGATCTTCTCAGAGTCCGTGTTGGCCGAAACGTTGCCAAAGCCCACACTGGTCAGACTGCTCAGGGCAAAGTAGAGTGATGTCACGTAGGAGCTCCTGACAGACGGTCCGCCGCTCACTGTCATCCCTGAGCCATTCGGTGCCCTCACTCTGGTCTTGCTGCCATTCCACTGGCCTGAATCCAACACGCTCGCCCCGTTCAGTGGCTCCAAACTAGAGCCGTTCCACTGGCTGTAATTGCTTAGTCCTGCTGTCACAGTGTCTTGAGGCGATTCAGAGACTCCCAGCAGGGAGGTCAGCGGTGCCATAAAGTATGGCGTTCCCAAGCGTTTGGCCAGTTCATGGAGCCAGCCTGGTGGGGGAAGTGGGACAGTCCAGAAGAGTTTGTCAGTTTAATGAGAGTGCAACCGTGTTTGTTTGATGACCTTTACTAGAAGGCTTCATTAGCGGCGGTAACAAGCCTGGAAGGGTAGAGTCATTCCTTCAGCTTTGGTGTATGTGCATTTGGGAGTACACGTCTGACACAGCATGCAAGCATTTTAATGTCAGATTGTATTTATGCACAGTGCAAATAATAAGTCTCATTATCTGTCAGCTTGTGGCTGTTTTAACATTTTGACAGGAAGTCAAAGTCTCTTAGAAATTACTTACATCACAAGGGACTTCTCATATTTGCTTCACACTACTACTTAATCAACCACAGTAACGGGCATCACTTATATAAGCAGAGGTCATTCCTTGAACCCTAAATGGCTTTAAAATGATTAGGCATCCTAGTGGCGCACAATACCGATATAACATACTCTTATAATGCTTAAAAAAGTTCAACTATTATCTAGTCATATATTCATTTCACAAAACAGAAAACAGATGCAAAAATGGACAAAAACCTATGACTAGATCTGGAACAGGCTGTTCTTTAGTAGCCAAAGATACAATTTAAAATGCGTTCTTTGCTAAGTTGTCTGTTATGTGTAGACACAACATCATCCCTATCCATCAGAAGATGGATGAGTACAGGGACTGTACAAAGCAGCCAAATAAGACTTTGAAAGACCTTCAGAAACCCTGGAGAACTATTGCTCAAGACCAATTTAAACAAAACACATAACGTCCGTCTCCATGGACGCAAAATACAGAGACTTTTGTGCATTATTGTCTGCTCCCTTGTCTTCTTTCCTGCTGAGTCTCTATCAGAATATTGTAATTTCAAGAGTAAAACACAGCTTTTTGTCTGTAAACCCGGAGCTGACTTGTGTAGTGTTACATAAATAAACTGGTAAGAGAGCTTTTAAACCTCGTGTGCACAACTCTCATTAAGCCTGACTAGTGGAGAACAAGCCTGCTCATTGGAAGCAATTTGTGCAAGCTCAATTACCAACCCTATGATAAACGGCTGACCCACTTCTCCACCTTAGCCCACCCCACGTGTACATTTACATCCACGTGCATCTACAAATCAGAGAAAACCATATATCTTTAACCGCTGCTCACCATCGTCCTCCCTCTCTACTCTTTTGTCTCATTGCGCTTTGTTGCGTTAAATCGCTCAAACAGGATAAGCACCAGCACCACATGCACCTCGCAGTATTGTTGTTGTTTGGCACCGGTGAGCGCAGTAGGAGGGGAAACAGATCACCATAATTAGAAGTGTTTTCGCAGTGAAAGGACACACATACAAGCTGCACGTAGAAGAGTATCTTCATGCTTTGCTTCGGAGCATTTAAAATGACACGCACAATCTTTGATTGGGTCTGTCTCCCTGTCTCTTTTGCTCCCCCATCTAATGAATCCCCGTAAATCTTTAAATGAAACCACAATACAGACACACAGACACGAACCTATATCCCAAGAGGTGAGGCTATTACTTTCGATCTCGCTGCGCCCAATGAAGTACCACACGCAGGCCATCCAGTGGGCCAGCAGTGCAAAGGTGGACATGAGCAGCGTGAGGACCACAGCGCTGTACTGGGAGTAACGATCCAGCTTCTGCAGGAGGCGTAAAAGGCGTAGCAGGCGCACCGTCTTCAGCATGTGAACGCCGAAGTTCTGGGAGTCAGAGACAGAAGGGAAGGCGAAAACTTGTAACGGGAAATATGACAAGTGGAGCTCATTAGGATGGGATTAGTTACTCTCAGATAGGTAGGGTAGAACATTTACCGTGACTTGAATTAGAAATAGTCAGGTTTAATCTTTTTCACATCTGGAGCTGGGGAAGGTTTGTAATTAGAAGTACTGGTGGACACTGACAGTCTTAATCAGTCACCTTGATAGTGAGCTATGTTACTGAGGGACCTGGTGCACAAACCTATTTACAGCACAGACAAACAGCAAAAACATGTTTCAGTATCCTTACAACACAGACGGAATTAAAATAGCCCAAGAATATAAATTCAGAGCTGGTTCAAATTCAGTTGTAGCAGGCAGAGGAAGTCACTGATGTTATCATACTTTAGTGAAAACAGTCCTGATGCTCCCTCTTACCTCCTCAAACATGCTCACAATATTGATTTTTCTCATTCTGTGCAATTCCTTGCTCATTTCTGTGTCCAATTAGTAGCCTGTTCACTGGTTTCCACACATGCAAGATGGATTACACCACACAGAGACAAGAATTAATTCCAGAAACCTGGATGTGATTAAGAATCGGCAAAGAAGAAACAGGTGTGTGATTGCTCTGCTTTGCTCCTGTTTTAATCACAGGGGGGGGGAAGTTACAAAAATATGATGATGATAATCTAAAAAATAAATGATTAGAAAACAAACCAAAAAACCCCAACTCAGTGTCATGCTAATCACACACTGTACAGATCTGTCTTTAGTTGCATGGTTGTGTTGCACAAAAAAAATCTGAAAAAAGTTAATTTTTTAAACAGGCACCTGTTATTATGATTTCCAGCTCCTCAGTTTTATTCTGGGACTTCACTAAAGTGGTGTTTGAATACCACATTTTTCTAATTTTGGTTCTGTATGTTACCACAATGAATTTTAAATGAAACAACTCAGATGCAGCTGAGGTGCAGACTTTCAGCTTTAATTTAGGAGGTTGAAAAAAAGGATTGCATAAAAGTCTAACACAATCCCATCATTTCAGGGGCTCAAAAGTAACCAGACAAATGAAATAACTGAAAATAGAGTCTTCATTTCTATGCGATGACAGCCTGAGGTCTTGAACTCATGGAAATCACCAGATGCTGGCTTTCCTCCTTTTTAATGCTATGCTAGGTCTTCACTGCAGCGGCTGTCAGTTGCTGTTTGTTTGTGAGGCTTTCTGTCTGAAGTCTAGTCTTCAACAAGTGACATGCATGCTCAATAGGGTTCAGATCAGGTGACTGACTTGACTGAGTAAGAATATTCCACTTCGTTGCTTTAATAAATCTCTGGGGGGTTTTTGGAGGACATACACTCTTCGATCTTTTGGGTCATCGCCCATCTGTATTATAAAATTTTAACTGCATTTTAGCTGAAAAAATACAGTATATACACTCCACTTGTCACATCAGTACTTTAATTTTCTGTTTATAACATCAAGTGGTTAAGGATGCAACCAGGAAGCCTTAAAGAAGTGCCAGAAGTCTGGTCCTCCTTATCTAGAGTCCCACAGCCTTTTGGACTTGCAACCCCTGAAAGTACAGACATATCTCTTTATTAGAAACAGCACAATGGGGACATGAGCTGTAAATGCTCTATAAAAAAGTAGTAAAACAAAATAAATATTAGACCAAAGTAAAAAGTGTAGTGTAGCCTCATGTGCCAGTCGCAATGTTTTCTGCATGAACAGCTATCAGGATCTGCACTGAACATCATCTGGCTAATCTACTTGTCTCAAACGGTAATTTGTCCTCAGCGTACTCATTTATCAACTTAATTACCAGTTACCTAATAATGAGTTCTGGTTGATACTAACCCTCTCAGCTTTCCTCCTTTTTGAAGCCACTCTTGCAACAAATTTGCACAGGAAGAGCAACGTTTCAACAAAATATGGAACAAAAAGTTGTCAGTCACTTTTCAGTTCAGGTTTCTGTGAGTTTAAGTGCAGGCGTTGTCGTCTCGGTGACCACTGAGCATGTTCAGTTTAATTGCCTTATTAACCCTTGTATGGTGTTCGGGTCTGTGAGACCCGTGTTCAGTTTTTTTCAAAAGAAAAATTAAACAATTAATTATTTTTTCACGTGTAAATGTGTTGTGTCTTTCCACTCACTCCACTTGATTATAACTGATTTATTTATAACATTTTATATAAAAGAAAAACGAGAAGCACATTAATTCATAAATGTGATCTAAAAAAAGGTAAAGGGAAAAAATTAACCATGTTTGCTGTTCATATGTCTTGTAATTGGGATGAAGTAAACATCTGTTGAGTAATTTAACATAAAATTGTTTGATAGTGTTAATTTGGAAAGCCAAAACTCTAGCGGGTCCACCAGACCCATGAACACTGGCTGAGTAACAAAAATACGAACACCACACAAGGGTTAAATGAGCAGTGAAAGAGTTGAGCAGCAGGAGAGTGCTACTGATAAAAGAATGAGGTCTATGACCGCCAGCGGGGCCCTTAGAGCCACTACCTTCATGTCACGTGCACAAAAATGGATAAAAATCATAACTAAAGGATCACAAAAGCATAAGCAACAGTCAAGCAAGCAGGATTTATGCACCATGCCTCTATTCCAACCCTTGTGTAACCAACTAAAAGTCATTGCTGCAGACTCACCACACTGATATTGAAGGCATAGAGCAGGTCAAAGGGCAAGGCGGCAATCAGATCCACAGACAGCCAGGACGTGACGTAGTGAATATATATAGAACGGGCGTCGTAGACCACCTGACCCGACGTGCTCACGTAAGTTGTTCGGAAGTTCAACACGATATCTAGAACGAAGCACACGAAAGGCATCATTAAATCTGGAGATGACCCAGTTGGATGACCAAGACCAACCCAACTTCTATTGAAATAGAACTGGCTAGCAAAAAAAAAGGAACTCCACCTTCACCACAGACAAAACAAGAAAGAAAAAGAATGACATCACAAATGTAGGCTGAAATGCTTTAGCAGTGTGCCAAAACCTTAAAGTCTAATTGACTCTCCTTCTTGTGATTAATCAGTCACTTTCTTACCTAAAGCAACACTGTGTCAGTTTGGTAACTTTTACTTGCATTTTTTATGAGCAGTAGATGAGAAACTTGATACTGCAGCCATGCCTGTAGCATAAATATGAGGCTAAAGCCAGCAGCCAGTTACTCCGCAGAACCACAGGGACTGAGCTAGCACAACCAGTACCTGTAAATCAAACATGTATTGTGTTTGCTAAACCAGGGTTGTCAAACATAAGTCTCAGGGGCCAGAATCAACCCGCTTTTCTAAAGTCATTTGACGGCTATGGAAGGAAGCGCATGAAACTTAAATTATTTTAAAAATTATTTTTTGAAGGGTGGCATAAATTTTACTTTTATCTGTGTTTTCATAACTTAAAGGACCTTCTCCACGTTCATTCAAAATTCACCAGTAAATAAGTATAAGATAAACCATTAGATGACAGAAAGTTCCTGTTTTTTCACTGTTTAATTTTGAAATTTACAAAAAAAAAAAAAGAAAAAGAGGAGTTTCTGCCAATTTTCCATTTGATAATTACAGGACAGTGTGTGCAATGAGCTAACAGAACTTTTTCTGTAAGTTTATAGATTTATTTCTTAAGCCCATCATGCAGAAAAACTGAGATGTGTTGTTAAAATTTTCGGCAAAACTTACATTTTAACTACTGATTTTATCTACTGTTTTTTTTAATCGATTTTAAATCATGCTTTTTATTTGTTTTTGTTTTTTAATGTCTCTGTAAAGCACTTTGAATCACCTTGTTGTTGAATTGTTCTATATAAATAAACTTGCCTTGCCACAGTGGGCTGTACTTGGCCTACGATGTAAACTGAGTTTGACATTGCCGCTCTAAACAAAGCCAAATGGAAAAAAAAAAGAAAAAAGAAAACCCTGTCTTGCTTGTTTGTTTTTTCACTTTAACTTTTAAACAGGGCAAAACTTGCTGTTTCTTCCTGTTTAAAGTGTTTATGCTAACCAGCTGCTGGCAGCAGTTGTGCACTAGTTTCCTCAGTTTTAATGTTGCTCTCCCCAAAAAAAAGTCTGTATAAAAGAGATAAATGACACAGCTGCCTACACGAGTGACTAATGTGAGCTCCTGGTGGCTTTTAAAGCAGTCTGATCTTACAAGTTCCACTTCCAGACTGAACCAGATTACCTAAACACAAACTGTATTCATGTTTTGGTACAAATGGAACAAAACACAGGCCTGGGTGACCTGGTTAGTGCAGCTGCAATGGGAGATGTAGAGTCACATGGACACTAACAGCCGCTTTTGACTGAAGGGACTTTTCGAGAGGTCAGGAGAGTGGGTATCATTTGTCTCACAGACTGTTTAACGCAAACTTTTATGGGATTTGGGCCTTTGTAAATACTTTTGTGTGACTTCTATATGGATCCTTGATCATTTCAGGCTCATATTATATTCACCATTCATAGATGTTTCCACCAGAAAAAAAAGGTGCTCATTTTTAAGTATGGTTCATAAAATTGGATAGAAAATGATAGGAGTTAAAAGAGAAATGACTGGCAGAGAGAGGGGAAGCATCTTAAAACGGGCTTACCAATGATAAAAAGTATCTCCACCAAGATATCGCTGACACTCGGTGGGTTTCGCGCTGCCGAGCCGCCGTCCTCTCGTATTTCCACAGCTGTGAAGCAAACGTTATAGGGAACTGTGATGGCCACGTAGAAAGTGGCCAACAAGATCAGCCAATCCCAGCCGGCCTTGAATGCACCGTAGTGAAGGAGGATGAAACGGGATTTTTGGACATCGGCCACCTTATACTCGGGGACAGGGTTCGCATTGGCTCCGAGAACGCTCTTGATGTGTAGCATGGAAAAACACACATGAGAATTAATGGGCATAAATTAACAGTATTAGCATTATATATCTGCCAAGTTAACAATGGGGAGTGGCTTTTCATCTCCATTAAATATTTCATCTTTAGCACTAGATGTGAAGGTATAATTTATGGTTCCACTGGATTGGCGTGATTGAGACTTATATCGCCATCAAATCTAAATAAAATTGGCCAAGCTGAAGACAAATGGCTATTCCGACTGCTCCTCGCATGTTGGAGGCAGTTTGGCAGTCTTTATGTCATTAAAGGTTGCTTAAATTTACAAGCCTTCATCTTTTTGAATTGATATGCAGATCACAATCACAAGCAAAGCTCTTGAAACCATGACAACCCTCTTAATCAGTAAAGCCAGTAAACCCCTGACACCTTATATGGCGCTTCAGTTGCACTCTCCTGGAGGCTGCAGCTTTCCCTACAGACAAAACATGCTGATGACACTGCGACTTTTGGCCTTACTAAAGGCTTAGTCAGGGTTTGAAAGTCTGTGACGGGGTATTTATATTTAAAATGGCGCATCCTCTGTGCATATTTTATTGATACTTAGCAAAGGAGAATTGTGACTGTAGAGTAAAAGTCAGAGGTCACTGAACTTTAAAAAAAAGGCATTGGCTGTGAATAATTTAAACCACCAAACACAGCACATCTCACATTGTTGATCTTCAGCTTGCTCTTGGTTTTGTCCTGTTTCTGCAGGTGTCCCGACAGCTGATAGAGGACAGCCCGACTGCGCCGGCGCTCCATGTTACAGCCTGAGGGGCAGCTGATCTGGCGAATCTCCAGACCAGTTTCCTCATCTGAGAGCAAGGGCACACAATAGGAGAACAAAGCACTAATGTGGCAGAAACTCTCACCGTGCTAACCTGCACATGCCTATAACTGAATCTAAAAGGAGGCAAATGAGAGATAGCTTGAGGACGACTGTTGTCTGGTTTAATTGAGCAAGATTATGAACATTGTAGTAGTTTGGCTCCACCGAGATCTGTAATCTAAAGCTAATATGTTTCACTTTAGGTCATGGCTGTTCACCATAGCTATGGAGAGCCATAATCTAAATGTCTGAGGTCGTGTAAAACACTACACTAATACGTGAGGTGATGACAGCATTAGATTAGTGGAGCGATGCTGTACATTTACTCCCTGCTGCTGTGGAGCTGGTTGTTATGTCTTTACATCCCTCAACCACACATACAGAAAAGTTTTCAGCACATGGCAAATCCCCTCCAGTTGAAACAAAACAGAAAAACTGGCGATGAATTCACTGTAAAGTAGGTCTGTCTGATATTCCCATGTTGGTGTTCGTCAGCGTTGCAACTGACCAGTCACGCTGTTGTGATGTCATAGCTTTGGAATATGGAGGAAAAGGAAAAACCAAATGCCTTTGTTTATATAAAACTCAGCATTTCAGGTGTTTTCTTTAAGAATTCATACAATATAATAAATATTTTATCAAGTCAGGTTTCTCACGTTGGGTTCCTCGTGACAGTAAGCTAACGTCTTGGCTAACGCTAACTGAATGCATCTGAATGCTAAGACAGTGTAAACAAGTCAGCTGCGATGCTGATTTTGGACCAACGTTGTCACCGACATAGGAATATTAGACCATGTGAAAATGTAAGTGTCCACTTTGGATATTTTCAGATAAACAGTCAAAGTGGCACAGAGGAATCTCGATATGTGCTTTAAGTATTTGATGTTAACAGTAAGTTTGCCCAAAATTTACTGCTTGGGAAAGCAGGAGAATCGACTTGTTTGTGTTCTGTGATAAGCTGCACTGATTCATTCATAAAGCTCCATCAGACCTTTAGATAGACAGCTGCAGCAGCTCTGCGTTTGCTCGAACCACTAGCATTATTTACAGCTCATCATGTGCAACGCGTTCACATGTCACTGTATGCTCACATCATGTTCTTTAAAGGCAAAGTGTATTTGTTCAGTGAATATGTGCTGGCGCATTCATGCACAGCACTGTGCTTATGTGTTTTCTAAGTCCATGCACAATAGTCCAAAGGATGTTGTTTTTATTTGACCCCTTCTCTCTAAAGGAATCATATGAACTGATCGGCTCTTTGCCATCTTTCTCGACAGAACTGACAGCAGGTACGTGAAGTAGGTAGTTTGACTGATTCTCGTTAATGCCTTGCTCATTTCACGTGAATTGGACAGGGAGTGGATGGTGCTCACCAATGTCAGATTCATTGTCACGGTCCTGGTCCTTGTTTTCTGTGATGTCCTTATGTGAGACCAGGAACAGAACCACCTCGCCCTTCTCGTTCTTGATGGGAACAATGTCCAACAGACACCAGAACTTAGAGCCTTTTCAAGGAAAAGAGATCAGAACACAGACACATATTGGTTTGGAAAAAAGAAATACTGCACTAAACACTATTTAACTTGTCAGTCTGCTCCAGCAGCCGAGTCTTACCGCTCTTCTTGTACAGAATGATTTCAGTCTTGAACTCCCGGCGTTCATCCAGAGCTTTTTGCATCTGTGTGGTGAGAGGGTTGCTGGTCTCACTCCCGTACAGAAAGTGACACATGCAGCTCTTCTGCATCAGCTCGCCGCGGGCAAAGCCGGTCAGTTCGCAGAAGCCATCGGAGCAGTAGACAATGGGATAGAGAGACTGGACCTGAGCATTCCCCAGGACGAAGTTGCTGTCTGAGCGGAAGGAAGATGGGAAAGTGATGGAGCAAAGTCACAAGGGAGGAAAAAGGAGAAACATAATCAAGGTAAGAGTGTAAGAAAACTGGAGAGCAGTTAGAGGACAAAAGAACAAAACCAGAAAGCTCAAGTCGTTCTCTCTTGTTGTTAAATGCTGATAAAATACTTAATTACCACCAAACAACAGCTTAAACCAGCTGAGGCTGGGAGCTGTGCCTTTAAGGATTTGTTTTGCTGTGCATCCTGTCACATTTATGCACCACGTTGTGGGGTCAGCACCTACAGGTTCACCAAGATTATTCAAAAGATATCGCATTAAAATTTCATCCACGGCTGTCTTTTCTTTTTTTCTTTCAGTACTCACTCTCGCTGCGTGTTTGGCTCTAAAAGGCTTCTTCTCACTTTGAAGAGCTGTCCTCAAGGAGAATTTAACATGCTTGCTGCTTTTCAATGAACTTCAAAAAAAATAATCATCTCCTTTACTTTGTTCGTCTTCTGCACCTCCCGTGCATTATCATTTTTTTCTTATTATCTTCAGCTGTTTTTTTGTTTTGTTTTTAATCACATATTTTATGATTTGGGGCCACATCAATTTATCCTTACTTAACCTTTAAATAGTTTCAGACTGAAATTAGCAACAGTATTTTCTTCTTTGTGTCGGCTTTGGCCAGTAGTTAACATTGTTAAGATTTTTATATTACTCTGTTAATTTGAAATCATCTCTTTGCAGGTTTCTATATTCATTATAATTTTTTTTGAATCGTCATGTGGCTACAACATTCTACTCTGAGAAAATTTACATTGCACAGTCTTATTATGTGCCTGCCCTCCACCATTTATATGCTATCGTTGGGAGGTTTCAGTGATTTATTTATTTAATTTCTTTTCCCAAAAGTAGACATTTTGAGATTTTAAAGTAAGCTTTAGCTGTTATAATATCATAAAAACTAGTTACATAACACCTAACCATTTAGCTATTATATAAATACTGACATATCCAATTTTTAAAGCTATATAATATATTAATAGTTAGCCATAGCTCAGTTACTAAACTAAAATTAATTCTGTGTGATACATTTTTCTATAATTTCTTTTAATATATGCTCATATGAATTACTATGAGGAATTTAGACTGACTTGGATAAAGTCTACAGCTAGATAACATAAAACCACAGACTGTATATAAGTGATGGATGCAGTGGTGTCTTTGATTAAAATCCTATTTAATGGCCAGCAGGAAGTGACTCCAAAAAGATCCCAGAGATGCTGAGCACTTGTTGGCCCTTTTGCCTTCACTCTGTGGTCCATCTCATCCCAAACCATCTTGATTGGGTTTAGGTCAGGTGACTGTGGAGGCCAGCACTCACTCCCCTCATTGGTCAAATAGCCCTTACACACTTGACGTGTGTTTGGGGTCATTGTCCTGTTAAAAAATAAACAATGGCCCAACTAAACGCAAACTTGTTGGGATGGCATGTCGTTGCAGGATGCTGTGGTAGCCATGCTGGTTCAGTGTGCCTTCAGTTTTTAATAAATCACCAGCAAAGCACCCCCACACCTCCTCCTCCATGCTTCACGGTGGGAACCATGCATGTAGAGACCATCAGTTCACCTTTTCTGCATCGCATAAGACATGCCAGGTGGAAACAAAGATCTCAAATTTGGACTCATTAGGCCAAAGCAAAGATTTCCACTGGTCTAATCTCCATTCCTTGTGTTTCTCGTGACCAAACAAATCTCTTCTGCTTGTTGCTTTTCCTTAGTAGTTTTTTCTGACCACAAAGGCCTGATTTGTGTGAATCAGGCCTTTGTGGTCAAATGTGGTCTCCTCTGAACAGTGGATGTAGAGATGTGTCTGCTACTGGACCACTGTGTGGCATTTACAGTGGCTTGCAAAAGTATTCGGCCCCCTTGAACTTTTCCACATTTTGTCACATTACAGCCATAAACATGAATCAATTTTATTGGAATTCCACGTGAAAGACCAACACAAAGTGGTGCACACGTGAGAAGTGGAACGAAAATCATACATGATTCCAAACATTTTTTATAAATAAATAACTGCAAAGTGGGGTGTGCGTAATTATTCAGCCCCCTGAGTCAATACTTTGTAGAACCACCTTTTGCTGCAATTACAGCTGCCAGTCTTTTAAGGTCTGTCTCTACCAGCTTTGCACATCTACAGACTGAAATCTTTGCCCATTCTTCTTAGCAAAACAGCTCCAGCTCAGTCAGATTAGATGGGCAGCGTTTGTGAACAGCAGTTTTCAGATCTTGCCACAGAGTCTCGATTGGATTTAGATCTGGACTTTGACTGGGCCATTCTAACACATGGATATGTTTGCTTTTAATCCGTTCCATTGTTGCCCTGGCTTTATGTTCAGTGTCGTTGTCCTGCTGGAAGGTGAACCTCCGCCCCAGTCTCAAGTCTTTTGCAGACTCCAAGAGGTTTTCTTCCAAGATTGCCCTGTATTTGGCTCCATCCATCTTCCCATCAACTCTGACCAGCTTCCCTGTCCCTGCTGAAGAGAAGCACCCCCAGAGCATGATGCTGCCACCACCATATTTGACAGTGGGGATGGTGTGTTCAGACTGATGTGCAGTGTTAGTTTTCCACACATAGCGTTTTGCATTTTGGCCAAAAAGTTCCAATTTGGTCTCATCTGACCAGAGCAGCTTGTTCACGTTTGCTGTGTTCCCCACATGGCTTGTGGCAAACTGCAAACGGGACTTCTTATGGTTTTCTGTTAACAATGGCTTTCTTCTTGCCACTCTTCCATAAAGACCAACTTTGTGCAGTGCACGACTAATAGTTGTCCTATGGACAGATTCCCCCACCTGAGCTGTAGATCTCTGCAGCTCGTCCAGAGTCACCATGGGCCTCTTGGCTGCATTTCTGATCAGCGCTCTCCTTGTTCGGCCTGTGAGTTTAGGTGGACGGCCTTGTCTTGGTAGGTTTACAGTTGTGCCATACTCCTTCAATTTCTGAATGATGGCTTGATCAGTGCTCCGTGGGATGTTCAAGGCTTGGGAAATCTTTTTGTAGCCTAAGCCTGCTTTAAATTTCTCAATAACTTTATCCCTGACCTGTCTGGTGTGCTCTTTGGACTTCATGGTGTTGTTGCTCCCAATATTCTCTTAGACAACCTCTGAGGCCGTCACAGAGCAGCTGTATTTGTACTGACATTAGATTACACACAGGTACACTCCATTTAGTCATTAGCACTCATCAGGCAATGTCTATGTGCAACTGACTGCACTCAGACCAAAGGGGGCTGAATAATTACACACACCCCACTTTGCAGTTATTTATTTGTAAAAAATGTTTGGAATCATGTATGATTTTTGTTCCACTTCTCACGTGTACACCACTTTGTGTTGGTCTTTCACCTGGAATTCCAATAACATTGATTCATGTTTGTGGCTGTAATGTGACAAAATGTGGAAAAGTTCAAGGGGGCCGAATACTTTTGCAAGCCACTGTATCTGGGCTCTAATCTGAGGTCCTGTTAACTTGTGATTTCTGAGGCTGGTGACTCGGATGAATTTATCCTCAGCAGCAGAGGTGACTCTTGGTCTTCCTTTCCTGGGCCGGTCCTCATGTGAGCCAGTTTCATTGTAGCACTTGTAGCACCTGGTTTTTGCGACTGCACTTGAGGACACATTGAAAGTTTTAGCAATTTTCCAGACTGACTGAGCTTCAGCTCTTAAAGTAATGATGAACTGTTGTTTCTCTTTACTTAGCTGATTGGTTCTTAAGAAAGGCACACCTGTAAAGCGAAAACCATTTCAGGTGACTACATCATGAAGCTCATTGAGAGAAGGTCAAGGGTTTGCAGCGCTGTCAACAAAGCAAAGGGCTTTGTTGACAGCGCTACTTTGAGGAATCTAAAATATAAAACATATTTAGAGTTATTTATCAATTTTTATTTGCTACATAATTCCATATATCTTGCTTCATATATTTGATGTCTTCAGTGAGTATCTACAATGTGTGTCCAAACTTTTGACTGCTAGTGTGTGTGTATGTAAGCATACGTAACTTGACGAGCAGGCTATGATATAAGCCAGAGCTATGACAAATCTTTTGACAGCTTAAGTTATGCAGCCAGCCTTGAATAATTCATTATCAGACATTGGGTTAGGTATGATAACTGACTCACACTCTTAAGGCATTCATTCCATTGAGATCATTAAAGTCCATGCATGCATGAATCTGGGGGACTGGAGCAACCACTTTGAAGAATGTGAGCAATACAGGATGAGAGAGCCAATGATTGAATGAGATGAGCAGGAATAGATGGATCAATAGATGCATATAAAGGGAGATTGCTTAAATAACTGGGGACAATGACATTTTATAATTTGCACATTAATAAAGCATGCCCAATGTAAATGCTCTTGCCAGACCTTGAAGCACTACTCAGACATAAATACAAACTGCCTCTCAGTGCTAGAGGCTCATGGAAAGTCACATACTTCTCCGAGGCAGTACACTGAAGTTGTAAATCAGAATAATTAACTGACAAAAAATATTTTTGTGCATATTGTGTCATCATTAAATATATGGCTCAATAAAATCTCATTTATTGTGACACAGACATGTGAAAAATAAAGTTTTCATAACATAATAAAAGAATAGCAGCCAAATGCTACTAATCAACTGCGTTTGATTGGCTGATAACCAGCCAGTGTGAGCATCTCTTAAAAAAAACTAAAGTTTTGGCAGTTTGCTGGTCTGGAGCATTCAGGTGTGTTAACACAATGTCTCAGTCTCCTCAGGCGTGGATACCCAGTCAATTCCACCAAAGGTCAGGCTATGCAATGCTCAGAGAAACTACAAAAACAAAACAAAGAGCTACAGCTACAGTTAGCATGTTAAATGTTAAAGTTCATGACAGTACAATTAGAAAAAAATGGTGCCAGGAGAAAGTTTCTTCTCTTCAAAAAGTTCATGCCATTATGGCTTAAGCTTATAAAACTGCATCTGAACAAGCCAAAAGACCTCTGGAACAATGTCCTCTGGAGAGATGAGATCAAAGTGAAGATGCCTGGTCATAACAGAGAAAACTAAACATATCAGCACAAACCCTTGATCGAAACTGTTGAGCACGGTGGTGGCGTAGTGATGAGTTGACCTTGTTGGAGCCACAGGACCTTTACACCTTGCAGTCACTGAGTCAACCATGAACTCCTCTGCATACGAAAGTATTCTAGAGTCAAATGTGAGGCTAAATGTGGGGACAGTTAAAGTCTGACCCAAACTAGAACGTGCAACAGGACAATGATCCCTAAACACAGCAACAATGGCCGAAAAAGAAAAGAATCAAGGTGTTTCCTGTGATCCAGTCAAAGTCGAGACCTCAACTCAAATCCTGAGGCAGTTGTCAGCACACACCGCACACCCATTCTTCATAAAAGAATGAAGATAAAAACACTGTAAATAAACATTGAACGGCATTGCAAGATGGTTGCAAAGAGGAGTGGCAATAACAACAAAATAAAGAAAGCAATAACAATTGCTGACAAGGTGGTTCTAAAAGCCACTAAATCGTGGGGTGTTCTTAGCTTTTCGGATGCAATGAGTCCTGTGAAAACTTTTTTTTTCACTTTGCTGTACGAGAAAGCCACAATTTCTGCGAGTTAGATGAGAAGATGAATGCTGCTTTACTTTTTTGCACCCTAAGTCGTGCAGCTACACAGCAAAACGCTGACTAAAGGGAGGATAATAAGGTGATAACGTCAAGTTGTATTATTTATTGGTCTCCTGGAATACACCATGCACAGCAAAGGAACTATACTCTTATAAAAATGGAGCTTCCTGTTCAGAAAAAGTGTTACAAATTATTTCCAAATTTAATTTAATTTAAATGAGGATGTTCTGGGTTAGCTGGGAGCTGAGTCCAAACCGGCTACAGCACTGAATTAGAGAAAGGGAAGAAAATGGATGGACTTCCAGCAACTGTTAAAAGACTTTATGATATATAAAAGTTTAATTTGCTTGCTGCTGGTAGTGGGGAAACACATTTCTTCCTAGCAACCTGTAATTGTCACGTGGTTGCCGACCTGTCTCGAGGCCTGAGTCACCTGGGATTCAATAGTATCAAACTTCTGATCTAACTGATGGCAAAACAGTGATGTTTATTTCCCCAAATGCTGGCAATTCTTTTAAAGAGCTTGTTTCTTTTATTTTTTATGATTGCTGGGAGGCAAAACTGTAAATATAAGCTTTGGTTATTGGCTGAAAGAAAAAGTTGCTGAGTGAAGTCGTGCATTCATTTCTTTCACTCCAAATTTAGTTCGCCGCCACCTACAAACAAACATTGTAAGTAAATCAGTTCAAACATTATTTTCACTCACCCATCCATCATGGCCATTATGTTTCCACAATATGTAGGAGGAAATGTATGTTTCTGTATAAAGGCCATATGGTGCTGCTGACTGCAGAAGGGCATATCAATCAGTGAAGTGTAATTTTGTGGCTGTGCTTAGCTAAAGGCAGCTGCGAAGCCGGCGAAAGCATGTTTTTGCTGACTATGAGCTCAGAAAAGCCCAGCATGACAGACTCATGTTCCCAGCAGCTGTTTTTTTCTGCGTTTGTTTTTTTCTCTCCTAATGTACAGCTTTATGAACAACGGACCACAGTGAAGCTTGAGATGTAACAAGTGTGAAGCCGCGTTACTCATACAAAGCCGGGTAGACGGGCACTGACAGCAGCCACGCTGGTGCTGTCTCCTTCTTGTCAGTTTTTACCAGGTGTGCTGCCGTAGAAACCAGCTGTAATAACACCTGATCATTCAAGCTGGTCTGTCAGGCAGCAGGAGAGGGAGGAGCTCAATAATTTCACATGTAAGAATCCGGCGATTCTGAAGAGTGTGACAGAATATAATGGGATTTGATGAATCACTTCACCCAGAAAAATAGCCTTGTACATTTGAAATGATTAAATGGAAGAATGAAGGAAAGAATATATTAATATTTAATAGCAGTGAGCCTATTTTGAAAAAGAACAAAGGTAGGGTTTCAAATGAGGCTACATTAGGAGATTTTACTGGGACTCTTAAACTTTCAGGGTGATGTGATAGAAAAATCCCACAATGGGTATTTTTGGAAAATGAAATAACAAAAATGGTTACCACATTTGTAATTACTGACAATGATGTTTTAAAACAAAGCAATCCAAATATCTGTTTGGATACAGCGCTGGTATTGACACCAGTGCTGGTATTGGTATCAGATCGATACTAACCCGATAGGATCAATATTTCTTTCTGTCCTCTAAGCTTAGTAAGTAAGCTCAGTCCTGTATTTACGTGGTATTGGACCAAAACTAAAATTTGCAGTATCGCTTAGCACTAAATAAAGGCACCCTGACAATTTTTATTCAAGCCTAGCAGTTCTTCTGTAGTGTTCTTCCAAGTTTAGCTCCTGTAAACTGTCAGTAGGAATGTGTAGGACTGTGTAGCATGTATGCATGAATGCATCTGAGTCCAAAGCAGCAACACCCAAGAGCTAAAAGATGGCACACTAGGGACAACAGGAGTTGGAGACCCAGGCATAACCACATGCATTTATTGCAACTGTGCGCCTTTGACATGGTTGCTTTGAAGATGGGTTAGGGTCCACAGCCACTCCCAGCCAGTTGTCATTGTCAAAGTGCCTTTGGCGCATCAAGGTGGAAATAAAACGACAACAAGATTCAGTCTGCTGTCCGTTTGAGATTGAGTGGAGTTAAGTTGGCAATTGCATGCAATCTGTTTGTGATAATGCAGCAGTTAACTGTGAAAAGTCAGCAACAATCTGCTGCTGTCTATGATTCACATTAACTAACTTCCATTCCCAGTCCAGCCAGAACCTCATAGATTTAAAACAGAAATTAAGAAAGTCATCCACAAATAGTGAGGTAGCTGCTGCAAAATGACCAAATCACTTTGCAACCCTGCGTTTATATAGGAATAACCAGAATGCAACAAGTTGGCAACTAGCTGAGTCGAGTCATCTATTGCAAAGAGATGCATCACAGACAAACTGTGCTTGAGTAATGCTTTAATGAATGTGTTGTTTATTCTAGGTTTTATATAAAAGATGGATATAGCCACCATTATGTGGTGTTGGCAGTCTCTCTGCATTTATCAACTGGATGGAAAGTATTTGTGAGACTGCAATCAGTTGGATTGCAGAGTCAAACTTGTGATTGAAAGTCTTCACCCAGAAGTTTAGGGTGTTGCACACTGAATCTCTGGGTAGCCAACTAGTTGTGCAACTACTTACATTTGACCTCCAATGGCTAAAAAGTATCAAAACTAAATTCAGCCCAGTCAGCTGATCATATGGGCAGCCACTAATCTTTCCTTGTTACAGCAGTTTGCTGTCTTATTTTACTCTAGTGTGACTGAGCTTCAAAATAAGTTAGTTTCCATAGTCTTCCATGCTAAAAGCATAAAGATACACCTTGCTAACATAGCAAGCTTGCTAGCATTAGCTGATAACTCTACCTTCTCTTCCAAATTTGCTCACTAATGGCTCTAAACACAAACTAAACAAACAAACAAAAAAATGTAACCAAAAAGCTAAATTTGATAAGTGACATGATGGTGGCTTTATCCATCTTTTATACACAACCTAGAGTAAGTAACATGTTGAAATGTGCAATTCACTTGTATTTTTATTTTTTATTCCTATTTATTCTATTTATCCCCTTTGTATATTTTATTTATATTTGTCTCTGTATTTATATATGTGTGTGTGTGTGTGTGTATATATATATATATATATATATATATATATATATATATATATATATACATAACAATTCTGTAACTGTAACTTCGGTCGTTGCTGTGCTTTTTGGAAGTCGAATTTCCCAGAGGAACCCACCCGAGGGATTAATAAAGTTCTATCTTATCTTATCTTATCTTATGTTCATAAAAGCATTCCTCCAAAGCACTACTACTCGGTCAAAAACTCCACAGGGAACCCGTGGAGCATTTTAACAAAGAAAACAATGTATTAATTCAAGCGTTATTTCTTTGAGAACCCTGACAGCACATTATCTTCAGCCTTGGTTCTTGATTTTTTTGTAAGCATTTTTCTGTCTCTCGTTGTTATGGATGCAGTCATTTTCTAGAAGATGACATCCACATTCTTAATCCCACATCCAAAGCTGTGATTAGCTTGGTTGTTACCGAGCCAAGGAACCAGCATTCAGACTTCTCCTTAATGGGAACAAAAGAGCTTAATCCAAGCCATGGAAATACACCCTCACCAAATGTACAGAATGCTTGCGGACAATTTTACCCCACGCTGTACTCATCATTTTTTTGAAATACTGGGAATAGATATATTTTTGCGCTGTTAATACAAAGCAAAAGAGTAGTTGCACAAAACCAAAATATCACTGAGCCTCTTTGCACTTTTAATCTCATGAAAACATAAAAGAATGGAGTAGAAAGAGTTTCCTGCAAATGCTGAATCACATCTTTGCACCTAAACGTGCGATGCTTTCTGCTTCTGCACTGTGTGCAAGGTTACAGAGCTCATTACACACACATGCGGCGGTCGGCCTCATAGTTACATGGACACTTTCCCTCAGAGACGTGATCTGCTTACAGAGGAAACGGTTTCCTGTGCCCCTCCATTTTCCTTTTGGCCTTATGCCGTGATAGTATTCTGTTTTTGTTTTATTTTCTGCTCATTCCCCAGGCGCTAGGCAGGCCTGTCACATCCCCACCACAATCCAGGTGTAATAACGTGTGAACTGCACAACAAAACCGCTCAGACTCAGCCCCTGAGCGGCTTAGGGAACCCCGATAAACCCTGCTACTGATAACACTGACAGCGACAGCCTGCCACAGCACATTCACGCACAATGTAAGTCTAACACACGCACACAGGCCGCAAACATTACATGTTTGTTTGCAGCACCCGTTTGGAGGCGTCTACTGAACCATAATTATTATAGTTCTAATATTATATAAGAATATAAAACAATCTCTCCTTTTTACCCTTTTAAATGTTTTCTCATATAATTTAAGTATCGTGTGTGACTTTGCCTCATATAGTAACACCTTTTTTTTTGTGCAACTGACATTTAGCCAATCACAACCCAGCACACAGCACAACATGTTTGCTGAAGTCACTTTTGAAATACTGATAATTTTGAAGCATCAAGTGCAGAAACTGTAGACACACTGTTGACCAAAATTATTAATATGCGTTTAATCTGGCTTCCATTTATAGCTGAATTTGTCTGTGCGAGAGCCAATGAAATGAAAAGGGAACAAGCAAATAAAGACACGAGCACTGACAGCTGGACGATAGCAGTCGTTAAAGCCGCTCTCTGACGCGTTTCCTCGACTGTAACTGAAAACACGTTTTCATCTTCATCTTCTTTTCACCTTCAAAACTATTTAGCCCACAGCTTTACGTATGACGAAGCTCCAGTAACGCAAAGCAAGCAGATGTGTGAGCTAACTCAAAGCTACTGCATGGCCAACATTAATGCAAAGCAAACACTTAATTCTTACATATGTTGATAGTTGGACAAAATGTGCTCAATGTTCTCTGCTCTGGTGAAGGGACTTCCATATTTGCTCAGTTAAAATGTTTTCCTGCTGTCATTGGGCAGTACTTGTGTGTGGGTTTTATAATGTTAGTCATTAAAGTGTCATTTTGAGTCTGAACTATTTTACTATCTGGGTTTTGGTCTTTTATCAACAGCGTGACCTGCAGTGTACCCCTAAAATATCACCTGTTATTAACATCTGATCTGTATCTGACACATCGTCTGGATGCTGACAGCCGACGCATACATTTACATATATTCCCGCAGCTTTTGTTGGCCTCTCTGTTGACCTTTCAGCTGATGTTATTTATTCAGAACGTGATCACGCTGCGAGCCTCAGGTGTCACAATAATGATGTATTGATGATAACTGTGATATTTAAAAAATGAGGCATCCATAAATTAAAAATGCACGTGTCATGGATAACTGTGTTAATTGTCTCGGTCTGCCAAGCACTTTTACATTTTGATTTTGTAAATTTTTGATAAATCTTCTATAAATTCTGAAATCAGACCAGCTTTAAATACTGCAGTTACACCAAGCTAAGAACCAAAAGCAAAGTGCTCCTGACTGTTGTTGGCCTCATTTACATCCACAATTGCTGTGACTTGTTTGAACCTTTCCCTACAAGTTATTTAAACAGAAATCTAAAGCTGTTACAAGACATGCACTCATCTGTCACTACCTGTTGAACTAATCAGCCAGTTACATGGCAGCAACCCAATCCCAGTTTAGGTGTGTATACATGGTCAAAACAACCTGCTGACATTTAAAGTGATCATCAGAGTAGGGATGGGAAAATATCCCGTGAGCCATAGCTCTCTGGATGAAAATGTTTTGTTGCTTTGAGAGGTCAGCAGGTATTTAAGAGACTATTTAGAGCTAATACGAAGGCAACAGTAAGTCAAACGTTCTTCTGTGTACCTAGAGTATAATGAGGTATGCAGAAGAGCATTTCTAAATGCACAAAATGTTGAAGCTGGACAGCAGCAGAAGACCACACTGGGTGCCACTTCTGTCAGCTAAGAAACTAAGGCTACAATTCACACAGGTTCACCAAAACAAGCCAATAAAAGATTTGAACAACAGATCTTATCTGATGAGGCTTGAGTTCTGCTGCTACATTTGAACAATAGGGTCAGAATTCAGCCTAAGCAACATAAAAGCAACAAGCAATCCCACCTTGTACCAGTGGTTCAGGCTGGTGGTGTAACGGTACATAGGATATTTTCTGGGACCCCTTAGTACCACTTGTGCATTGTTGGTAATGCCACAGCGTATGTTCTTCTAGCACCTTGTTGAATTAGTTCTTCAAAGAGTTAAGAAAGATCTGAAGGCAAAAGAAGGTCCAACAACCTTGTCCGGGTATGTTAAAGTGTCCATTATTTCAAACTAGCAGACCTTCGTCAGAGCATCACACATACTGAACTCACTCCCAGCCAAAAGTTAAGACTGAATGAGGAGTCTATACTACATTTTCTAAAGTCAGAAACCATGAAATTAAAAAATACTGTTGAACAAAAGCCTAATTGTTAAAAATCTGTCGCCACAAAGCTGACAGCTACCTTCAACATTTTCCGAGATTTGCTATCAAACTGTTATTAAACGGCTGACTTTGTACGTTTAAATATGCATGATGTGGACTGAGGTATCTCTGGGTTAAAAGAGAGTTGATTTTGCATTTTAAGCTTTCTCCTAAAATGAACGAAAGGAAATCAAGAAATTCCCTGGAGTCTCCCTGCTTCGTCTTGCTCCATTAATGTTGTATGAAAAAAAGACAAGACGATCCAACCTAAAAATACTCTTCTGCTCGGCTGGTAACGGGCATTTGAGGAGTCACTGTGAGTCACAAAGAACAGGTCCCCTGTTCTGTCACCGAGCATAGGTAATGACAAATAAAACCAGTGAAGTGTGTGAAGATCACTGACATCTGAAGCAGCTTCACAAAGACGGACAAGTTCGCTCAAAGTTACCGAAGTCTCTAAATTCCTACCCTTTGACAGTTTCTTGACAGCACCCCCATTGACAGCATTGTACAGTTATACTGTTGTATGGTTGGAGAAGCCCCTCTTTAAAATTCCACCTCTGTGGTTTTACCAATGGCCTGTTAAAGGTTAGGAGCAGAGGGGAATTCATGAATGAGAAAGTCAACATTACCATCATCCCAGACATCATTCACATGCGGCTGTTCAAGCATGAAGAGCTTCTGCTTATCAAAAGTCAACATTCATCCAATCTATTCACGCGTTTATCCCCCGTATCTGATTCCGTTTATGATTAATGCTTACACGTGTTTAATCAGGCCTCATTGAAGCCACTTATTGAAATTCTGTCACTGTGATCTGCTCTTATTATCAGCTTTTTGTAGCAAGGAGCATCATTTTAGGTTGGTTCGAGTCAGTGTTAAATATATGCAACTCAAAGAATGGATAGATAAATGTGATAAGTCAAAAGTGGAATTATCACACACAGTATTTTTTTACATCAGTTATTTCCTGTTTAACTTCTGCACCAACACACATATTTATTTTACTTTTGTTGTAAATGTTTTTTCCGCTTGTGTTTGAATGTACGCCACACTCGTCTTATTTCACGCAGATTCTAATATTAAACAAACTCTGGAGTTTCCTCCTTTTTTGTTACTTTATGCATTATTTGTGCAGGATTAAAGTACGCAGAATCTCTCGAGAGCATGGGAGTTGAATAAATCTGTATAAATAAATCATCAGTTGGTTCATGATAGTCAGTGTTCACTATTTGTAATGCTCCTTTCTGTGGTATCAAAACTGATTTGTGTGTGTGTTGTTCCTCCAAACCTCAAGACAGTAGCTTATGTATATAAGGAAGGGAATACTAAAGGAAAAAAATTTGAATTTCCAATAACCTTTCCTGCAATAGTACAGCAGATATGTTTATATGTTTTACAGCAGTTTCCAGCCAATAACAGCGCCTCAAAATGTACTTGCATAAGTTGTTCCTAGGATTCTTTTTTTCCAGTAAACATGTCCAGTATCATTGCAAGTATGTAATTTTGATCATCACTGCTAATGTTTTGCATGCAAGATCAGATGGAATCAGTTTGGAAGTGAGAGTGAATTTTTTCAAGACTGATATTGAAAAAGAAGCAAAAACTTTAAGCTGAGGAGAGAAAGGCATGGCACACTGTCCACCCCTGCTATAATTTGAGTAAATATATGAAATCAAAGGATTATTTATTCAAATAATCATTAAGGAAAATGTCCTTGGTATAAAATGAATATGTACCTATTGAGTACATTTTGTTTGGCCTTTTGGATCCCTCCTCCTGATGAAACACCAGGAGACACTGCATGCTTTCATGTGATGGTTACATGTGGAGGCAGCCTGTGGTTTATGTCCTAGAGTCTCAGACTGTCCACCAAACACCAGAAATGAACGGCGAACAGCAGACTAGCTCTTTAGGTCTGTGGTGATACATGCTGGAGGGCTAATGGAAGCTTTCCTGGTGCTCTGTGGACTCTGTCCCCCTGTGGCATCTTTTTGATGGGTACTAAAGCTGCTGCCTCGGACCTTCTGATTCCTGGATGATCCAAACTTTAATTCTGCAGAAAGCACAGATGCATACCCTTTCTTGTTAGCTGGGTTAAATAATTTTGAAATCCAGGGCCAGTTCCTAATGAAGGGTAAGCTTTATATTTCTTTTGATAAGAAAAGCAGGTGGACAACTCCTCAAGTCTTAATGAAGTGGGTGAAATCCCTGCTTACTCAAACAGTGTGTCTAATGGATTTCCTCCTGCCAGCCTGCGCACTGGGACCGCCGGGCGACTGGAAGAAGTGATCAGAAACAATCTGCTCTGCTCTCACTTTAGAGTTGAACTGATTGCTGTTGACACAAAATGAAAAAAAAAATCTAATTGAATCAGTGCTATCTCATGAGACTTCAACTGCACGGGCCTCGCAGAAAACACTGCATACTGAATATTATTAGACTTTTGAGTTTTCCGTAGCACTTTGCAGCAGGAAACAAAAATCGACACAAATGACATTTATTTTGTGTATTTATTCAACTTAGAGCTCAGAAAACAGATCTTGCGGTTACAGTGCATCGGCTCTCAGTCCAGGCTTTTAATTTACACCTTCAGGTCTGTGTTATGTAACTCTCTTAAGCAACTGTATGTGCTGATTGACAGCAATATTTGTGAGCCTAATGCACAGTGCAGCAATTTTGCAGTGAATGTGAGAACAGGTGAATAATAATAAAAGGCTGGGTTTTAATTGGTTTGACAGTCCCAGTAAAACACTCTGACTGAATGTGCTTATTTTCTTTTAAAACAGTGTTACTCTGAAGATGTTTAGTTTAAAGGAAAATCGCATGTCAGAGCATTTTGAATGAGTTCAGGTGGCACCATTACTTTATGAATAGATCTATGGTGACTTTTATAGCTGATCTAACAATTTGAAATGTTTTTCTCGCAGAGCAAGATGTCAAGGCTCATTTCGAGAGGCAAAAACTCGAGATGGCCAAAATCTCCAGTATGAACAAACAAAAAAAGCATTAGCTGGGCAATACACTGGCTGCCTGTCCAGGTCCTTTCACCCTATAACTACTGGATAGGCTCCAACCCTTGTGAATCTGAATAAGATAAAGAGAGGAAAATGGACTGTTGGTTGGACTCAATATGTCCATCAAGATTGAAAATTCCCTCCACAGGTCCCAGATCCAGAAGGATATGATTTCACATTTCAAGTTTATTTGTGACATAACATGTCGAAACTGTTCCAAAAAGTCCCAGCTCTAGATCAGGATTGACTCTAAACTTTAATCACTTGTGAGTTGGGCTAAGCCTCATCTCTGCTAAAAAGTTTTCATGCCAATCCATGTGCAACTTTTTAAGTGATCCTGTTTACAAACAAACAAGCCGGGCCAGTCACATAACCTCCTTGGCAAATGTAAGAAGGATTTTAAATCAAGTCCTGATTTCCAAGACCTTCATAATTAGGTTATACACTCATAAATTTTAAAAACAACAACAACAATAACAACACAGCAAGCTAGCTGAGAAAAGATAAAAACATTGCACTGAGAGTGGAAGGACCAGGACGTTAAACGGGGTTTGACAGCATGTTTTTTGCCCCTCTGGGCTCCATCCGTCCATTTTCTTAACCGCTTATCCAAGTTGGGATCATGAAGATTATCCCAGCTATCATAGGGCCCAAGGCAGGGTACACCCTGGACAGGTCGCCAGTCCATCAGGGAGCTAACACAGAGAGACAGACAACCACACACTCTTACATCAACAGCCAATTTAGAATCCCCAAGCATGGTCTGTGGACTGTGGGAGGAAGCCGGAACAATCCAAACTGCACACAGAAAGGCCGGCTGACTGCGCAGCACCACTGTGCTGCCTGGAGTCCATTAGCAAGTTAATTCAACCGTGCTTGAATGAGATGACTGATAAAGGGTGTGGCATGGTAAACTGAAGCATTTTGAGCAGACTGACATGTATCAGATACAACCTTTCAAGTACTTACAACACATTATCTATATCTATTAGACATAGAAACTCTGGTGTGTTATATGAGGAATCAGTGCTGTAAAGCTCAACTTATCATGGATACAGTGATGTAATAATAAATTGGCACCGGGAAAGCTATGATCCAATACGACTAATTTGGGTTTTAATGCATTGTAAACTTACAATAAGAGCCATGTACTCAGTGCATTAAACTCCTTTGGCCAAGTCTGAATTATCAAGTAGCCTATGCAAAATTATCTCTATATGCTGGCGTCTCAGGTAGGCGCTTGATGAATTTTTCATATGTTAAACAATAGTCTGGGCTTTGTTTCATTCATCATTACTCATTCATTAAAGAATCGGCAAGCTTCAAGTGTCCTAGATCTCCATCAAGCACTTTGCATGTCCCCGGAGGAGCACTCTGTACAGTTTGGATATTTTAATCTTTTATTTTAAAAAATGTTTTCATAGATCCGAGTAAGTAAATAAGTCAGTGATATATAAAGTGCTGTAAATGTCCATTGCGCACAATAAAATTTAGAGGCTTCGGGGAAGACATGTACTCACGGGTGCCATCAAAACGAGTGGCGATAGTATCCAAAAAGGTGTTCTGTGGCGCGATCAGACCCCGCATCACGGGCATCCGGGAGCGGGTCGAGCCTCGTCTTTCCCGGCGCTCTGAGCCATGGCTCTCGCTGGCGGTTGACACGAAGCCCGGCAGAAACCTCGAGGATGCCCCCGGCGCTCCTCCTAACCCCTGGAGGAGGGCGCCGAGCCGAGAAACCCGGGACTCCACGGTCCAAAGCTGACCACCGACCACCGAGCAGGTGATCCGGGCTTATAGGAGGAGAGAGGAGCCGCTGGAGGCTACAGGGGTGAGGACGGAGGGATGAAGGGGGGATGGAAGGACCACGGCGCGGATGGTCACATTTACGCACGGATGTACTGCATAGCCATCCCTCTTTCCTCCTCCCCTTCCCGCTCGCTCTTTCTCTCTGCCTCTCTAACAGAAACACTTTATTCCTTTCCAGACACTCTCCTCTCAGGCTAAATGACCATTTCCACTCACAGTTTTCTTTTTTTCACCCAATTTTTGCCCCTCTACCATCGCACCCCTCCCTTTACCTCCTGTCTTTGAAATTCTATCAATCTGTCTTCACCTTCCCTGCTTTGATGTTCTGATGGAGTGTCTATTTAAAGCTGGTAAATTAAAGTGTCATATTGTCCTTACTGTTTACACTGCGTGATTAACTATTACCAGCATTGTCTGCCACGTTTCACACTTGAAGCTGCAACATTTGTCACTCAAAGAACAAATGAATAATTTAGTCAGGATGGACACGAAAACTGTTAAAAACTCCCATCAGTATGATTATATATATTAGAATCCACAATCCACTCAAATATACAAAAGCCATGTGCTTATGTGTGCAGTTAGATCAGTGGGAACACATTATACTTCTCCGTATTTTCTGTCATTTGCATACTTTTACAATAATAGATGCTAAGGTTAAACATGGCATGAGGTCTATTATGTTTGGTTTGCTAGTTGTTTGTTTATTTGGTTGGTTGTTGACATGGAAGGGAGGAGATATACCTAATATGGTCATTTCATGCAGCAGCTTTAGCTGTGAGCACAAAGTCCCACCCATCTACTGTTCACATCTTTTGTTTGCAAGGGGCAGCCAATCAGAAAACAGCTGGCTTAAGTGAGTGAAAAGGAAGTCAAAATAGTTTGTTTTCAGACAGAGGATGAACTGAACTGTGAATGATACAAGCTTAATCTGGTACAGTCCAGAATATGGAGCTGAAAGTGAGCGTGATAATAATACTGTTTTTTATGCATTTTTCTAATATAAACATATCAAATAATATGCAGTGTGATACAGATGTGGTTTGCCAAATGAGATGATGACATTATGTGGCATTTGCATTTTCTCTCTGTGCAGGCTTCCTGTCACTGGGCTAGTTTTCTCCATCAGTCAAAAGATTAGACTGCCACTTACACCCTGGTTCTGTGAGTCTTAATGGATCCCCGTCTATATGTCAGCGCTGTGAGTGGCAGCATATCCAGAGTGCAGCCCTCTTTTCGTTCGACATTAGCTGGGATGGTGCAGATAGTGCCAGGATGTGGATGGAGGCCCACCCTCTGCATTTGCTGATGTGACAGGTTTTCCTTATGTTGAAGTGCTTGGGATTGGAAATGTGGTTGAAAACCAAAACCAATACTAAACACTGCCAACACAAGTTAGCTTTAATGGCCTTTAAAAAAAATGACATGTCTGAAAGTTGTTAGAGTTTAAAGCTTTAAAAGAGGCTCTACCCAACCATCTCTTAAATGTGGTTAAAGCTGATGTCCCACTGCAACACTGCAAAACTAGAGAAAAGGGATGATGTCACTGAAGTTCTGCATCTTTTATTTATTGCTGCCACACAGTTAGGACACACTTTTGGTCAGTCAGTAGAAAGTGGTTTGGCCCGAAGAACAGATTAAAGATGTTAAACACTGTCCAAGAGTGGGACTTCTAAGCTCAGAAATCCCATCTTCTGCACTTGGGCTTTTCTTAGTGGCCTAAGGTGTGAAACAGTTATGATGTAGCACAGACGATGGTGTTTCTTACACCACATCTATTCGGTACATACAAATGGTTTAATTTTAAACATTCTATAAGCCTGCCCTGTAGGACCATGATGGTACTCGTGTTCCTCTTTAACTAATGTTTTCTTATGATATAACTGAAATTAAATTAAATGTAAGACACTTTACATACGCATCTTTGCTATTCTGGTTTTAAGCAACATGCACCATCCCACAGACTGAAGACAGCATGGTCCTGACCCCAAGCTGAAAACCTGCAGCATTTTTTTTAAAATATTTGTTTTGCATATTAAAATTCTACTTTCAAGGCCTTCGTTCTGCACATCCTGCCCTTTGGGTGCAGTCTCATCAGACTGCAGCTGGCTTGCAGCTAGAGTCTCCCTGGCTTCTCTTTTAAGGAGATCTTACAGAGAAAGACTCAAATATCCTGAAATGTCAGAGACAAGCAAAGCTCCAACGTTTTCACACTTATTGCACTTTGTCTGCATCGGGACCCCCAAAGGTCTTAACGCTCCTGGAACTGCAAAGTAAGTATGCCTCTACTCTAATACCCTTTAGAGAAATTCACTGCAAATGCTTTGCACAGCACACATGAAAACATACAAACATACCTATGTATATAAGTATTCTAGACCTCAGTATTTCTTAGCAAGAGATTTCAATTCAGTTGGGTTGACGTTGAATCCCAAGCACATGTTACACAGCGCAGCGGCTTTTAACGAGGTAGATTCAATACAGGAAGCCCTGGCGAGTGTGGTCTGCAGATAAAACAAGGCTAAATTAAATCATCCACACCTGCGGCTGTCTGGAATTGCTGCAAAGACTAAAATAGGCTTAGAAGTTACTGTTAGACAAGATAACGGCATCTCGAGAGAAGAGGGGAGCTCCTCTCTGAACTGCTGCAGCAGAGACCTGTCAATCAAAGAGGAGGGGGTGCAGAGAAGAGGGCTGAGGGGAGGGAGGGGATGCAGTGGTGGGGAAAATTGACTGGGAGCTGGTTCGAACCAAAATGGACTCCTTCACTCTGGTTATGATATTGGGAGTATAAACCACAAGCACACTGTAACATTACAGCCCCATTCACAAACACTGAAAACCTGACCATCAGTGGTGTAAGTAAGGCAAGGGTGCCATCTACAGGAAAATCTGAACTATTCTCTAGGTCAAAAGTCAGCTCTTCACTTGCAATGGTGTGTTTCTTATCACAATCAAAGGGATTTTAATTAAAAGAAAAGAAGAAGAAAAAAAGGATATTGTACCACACAGAGATCAGTTGTCTGGATGACTTAAGGGTGATGATCAGGACTAAATTCGTAGCAATGATTTGCTTGTTTCCAGATTCGGAGGAAGCTCCCGTGAAGTCTGAAAATATGAAAGCGTGTAGAGTATCAAATCAGAAGCAGCAACAAAATCCGTACAACAGAACAGCTGTTCAGTGGTTTACCAGCTGGTTAACAGCTTGTGAGCGAGTCTGATTCTGTGCAGAACAGGTGGGTTAAGAATGTTCTCAAGTGTAACGGCCCACAAGAAACTCGCTGTGAGCTCTCTGAGGTCCCAGCTTGTAAGAGAAATCTGAATGTACAGTGCGAGTCTGCACTGCGGTATGTTATCTGTTTGGCAGCAGTGCTTGGTTTAGTGAGATCTGCTCCAGTCTAAACAGCACCTCTCGTGTAATAAATTATACATGGCTATGTTACTGCTGGATTTTGTTTTGGTGGTTTTGTCAAACTGTGCATTCACAAAACACAGCAAAGACCACGTCCAGTGCAAAGATCGCACCTGTTTTCCAGCTTTGCATCATCGAGGCAGTGTGAGCGCGAGCGAGTGAGCCTCCTGCCCTGGTCTTGATTCGCTTATGACCGACTTATTTTGTCTTGTACTCAATTGCAGCCAAAGTTTAGTTAGATATCCACGAGATGATGAGGTTTGATACGCCATCTAATAATGATACTATCCCCAACATCCCTTAAGTAATATCACTGATTTGAAATTCACAGCTATGGCTTAAGTCAGATACAACTTCATAAAGTCAGCCTTGGTGAAGTGGACAGTTTTGAGTTTTGGCCAATATTATGAAAACTCACCCTCCAGACGCCCTCGAGTCAAGATAATAAACCGAGCGGTGGGTTTTTTCCAACCCACCGCTGAGATCTGAACAGTATCCAGGATAATGAGGATGTGTTAGGTGGAAAGACTGAATGGTGATGCTTCTATGACAGGGGTGGGCAATTCCAGGCCTCGAGGGCCGGTGTCCTGCAGGTTTTAGATCTCACCTTGGGTCAACACACCTGAATCACATGATTAGTTCGTTACCAGGCCTCTGGAGAACTTCAGGACATGTTGAGGAGCTAATTTAGCCATTTAAATCAGCTGTGTTGGTTCGAGGACACATCTAAAACCTGCAGGGACACCGGCCCTCGAGGCCTGGAGTTGCCCACCCCTGCTCTATGAGATATTAACCTTTTGATCAATACAAGTGAACGAAGACAAAATGAAGGTTCACTGGTAAACATCCCAGCATCCGATAGATGGATGGATATGGATAGATAGAGTGTGCAAATCAGAAGTAGAGTGTGGTTTGTGCTTCCTCTCCCTGCACAGTGGGAAGTCATTATACATTTTAGCTGTAGTGGGTTGGAAAGAATTTCTATATCAGAGCAAGTTTACAGCAGAAGTGAAGGAGCCTCCTACTGAAAAGACTGCAGCTATTTGACTAGTAGGTCATGCAGGGGATTTGATGTGTTGTCTATTACGCTGTAGCATCCTTCCATGAGTAAGTAAGCCTAAAGGCTCTGGGGCAGTCACCAGAGCAGAGCCAGACTTCCTAATCAGCATGCAGAGCATCCTAGTGTCACTGGATATGATGCTGCTACTTCAACACATGGCTGCAAAGAAAAATGCACCAGCAACAACACGCTTGATAAAAAATGTGCAACAATTTGCTCACACGTACTCGTTCCTCCATAAAGATGACATCTGATGACCTCCCCTCATCCCTTAATGATGAGTTTTGACACAACAGTATTTATCAATACAGACATGGTTTTTCCAAGGGTAGCTGCACAATCAGAGACAACTCTGTCTTCTGATGCACACTCAGACATTTTATTCTATGAGCAGGCCTGAAACAGGCGTACTGGGGTTAGTCCTAGTAGGCACAGTGCTGTATATGATTTTAAGATCTTTTTTTCTATAGATTTTTGCAATAATATATTATCATGATTGTCTGATGCTGCGACAGCCCTACTAGTACTTATAGCTTGAACAATAAAAGTTGCCATGCCGATATCAGCGCTTGTCTAGGATTGGTCAAAAATCAAACTAAAGCAAATGAAGATGCAAGTGAAATGTAAGAAAATGACTGCAAGGCTACAAGGAAATGCATCACTGAATGCATTTCCTTGTAGGCTTGTGGTTTCAGATTTAATCCGTCTATTTGATCTAATTCGCTTTTTATTTGTTTTCTTTACTTGAAAGCTAGCATTTATTAGGAGGTGTCTGCTTTGACATAATCAGTCCTTTCACATCTAAAGCTCCCATCATTTGGTGTAATCATTTTATTTATAATACACATCCACTTTCTCTGTGTGGACTGCATCTAATATTCAAACAGAGAATAAGAATGACCCAAGAAACTATGAAAAGCATGTTTGATCAAAGCTCTTCACATATGCTTTCCTGAAAGCCAGCTCCAGATCATCAGTGCTGCACTTACACTACATGAATTGTTCTGGAATAAGATTTCATGTCTGTGGAAAAAGTTCCCAGTAATCAACATGAAAACTGAAATACCCAAACAAACCATGAAACGAGATCAGTTGCCACATATAGTTCAATCTGACCTCAACCAGTAAAACCGCAGCACACCAGAAAACTCCTCAACAGCAACGATGGTAACAGAATTATACTCTCCAGGAGAAATAAGTTGTTAAAACCTTGATTTTTTAAATGATATGAGTTCATACATGCAGTTTATATGCCCTGGTGCACAGTGTTAAAGTTAATTTAGATGCTGCTTCAAATAAGTGCCCCAAGAAGTTACCATTTCAGCTGACAGTGCTGAAACTTGCTTTTGGAAAGAGTCGGCATGATAATTATAAATGTAAAAAGTAAAATATAATGAATAATAAACGTTTTAACATTTTGGATTGACACTGATGGCATTTACACCTCTTGCCTGACCACCCCTTCTTTCCTGTGTACCTGATTAATTGATGATTGATTAAAGGCACAGGGAAGAAGTGTGAAAGTAATTCTTGACAATAAACACGACCATTGACACAACCACCATCCTGCTTCTTTTTTCACCCGCCTTTATCCAATTAAGCTGCGCTGGAGCCTTTCCCAGCTGTCATAGGACAGGAGACACTGGGTGTAATTTTTCACGATGTCTGAACATTGGCCGAACTGATCCTTTAATAATAATATCAACAATAACAGCAACAGCGTCGCAGTTCACACGAGCCGCCGACAGATGTCAGTGCAGGATTAGTGACAGCCTGCGCTTCTCGAGAGTGACGTAATCCAGTGAAGCCTAAATGAAATCCAAAGGCATCTCCCTCCCCCCTTGGGCTTAAAGTTGTAAAAGCAAGAGAGTAAATTTTTTATGCTTCAGCCTATATATACCTAACAGGAAAAACAGCTGTTTCAGAACAACAGTAATAAAATTTATAAAATACTAAAAATAGACGTTAAAACCCGGAATGAGGAGGAAGAACTGTATTACAGCTTGGACTGATGGAAAGATAGAAGAGAAAAGTCACACAAGCCACTCACAGCTGCATTAAAGGGTAAACCAATCGGACCTGAGCGCGTGCTACTGGGGTGAGCATCTGGCGCGCGTCTCCGTCACTCTCCTCATCTCGAGCGCTCGCGCCCGCGGTGCTGGAGGATGCGTTGCCGCGGAACGGTCTCGCGCTCCGCCGCTCCAGCTCTCCGTCCTCCGTCACAGAAACCGACAGAATAACCGCACAAGCCGCAACCACGGGACGATGTGAGGCGCAGCGGAGGCCACTTCCATTTTATCTGACTTCGCGGCGTCGCGTGTGGGTTTGTTCCCGGTGAAAATGGCGACGGGGGCAGGCTGGCAGCCTCCGTACAACACCTCGACTAGCAGCACCAAATATCCCCCCTGCACAACCTCCAGCATGCTCTACGACGGGAGCCTAACGCTGGAATACACTCAAGACCTGCATTTGAAGATGAGCAAGAAGATAGCACAGCTGACCAAGGTGCGTGGACGTGAGTGAGTGAAGCTCCGTGGAGTGGTTCAGTCATTTAGAGCATGTAAATGAAGTATAACTGTGTAATAACTGTGCTGGTGCTGCATGCCATTTGTAAACATTGCGCTCATTTTTCCTGTATTTTTCATTGACTTTGGTGTGTTGGCATTTTGAAGCAGGTGCTCTGCACGCCTGCAGGGTTCAGAGGTCACCATTAAATACCCAGGCTGGGTAGTTGATAATCAGTGGCTGTGATTGCTGTGCAGTACTTACACACTTCCCCGTGCATGCCGGTAGTATACCTTACTCTGTGGCCAGGCTGTTTTTCCTATGGGTGTTGATAGCTAAGAGCTTTCCAAATGCCCAGAGGAATGTGTTAATGTGCATCCAGCCTCTCCCCACCACAGTTTAACTGTTTTCTGCCACCACTGGGCTGCCTCTGGTACCCAAGGACTGAGAGAAGTTATGTAATCTCGGAAGGATGCAGAGGTTTTTGCTTTCTTTGTAGTCCACCTGACACCAGGGTAGGATTCAGGGATACTATGCCCTGCAGTTGTAGGAGATTTAAAGTTGCAGCTACATTTTTAGAGCATTTAGGTTTTTGTCAGAGTGGAGCTGAGGATGTAATGTAAACAAAGCTGTTTATGCAGATCAAGGAGAGACAAAAGCAGGAGTAGATGACAGAAGATTTTACATAATACTCGCGGGGAATTAGACACTCTGTAGGGTTGGATAAGCTGTGCAGATATCCACAGTATATCGGGCAGATTGGAAATGTGGACATCCAGGATTAAAATTCAGTGTTTCAGTGGTTGATTAAAATGTATTTGGCGAGAGAGCAGCGGCAGCATTAAGGTCCACATTTTGTCAGCAATCCAACTGCGTGTTTGAACCCGGGGACTTTTTCTCTGTTTATTCTTCACCATGTTTCCCCCTCATGTTTGGTGTTTGTTTATGCGGTTTCAGGTTGTTTCCTGCTCCTCACCCCACTTTAAAAAAAACAAACAGCCACAAGCCACAATCATTGATCCAAATGAAAATGAAAATGAAAGATTCACCTCGCCGGCTGAATTACGAAGAAGATTTAGGACCTGCAATCAATCCCAAACTGGCTGAGGGATGTTTTACTTCACAACTCTAACTTGCAGATTGGATCTTTAAATACTTTGCCTAGTTTTTTGGAAAACAGCAGCTTGGCAAAATCTGTCATCTGCATGCCTCTCAGGCTTTTAAAGTATTTTGTGTAATCGATGTAAAATGTTTGCAGCCAAGCCAGCGGTGGTTTAACTTTTTCAGCAACTTCCAAATGAGCCTATTTTTGAAAAAAAAAAAAGATTGTGTTGATGGAGTTCCTTAGATCTAATAGCTACACAAATTGGGAAGCAATGCTGCATAATTAGATTGGAGTATGTGTAAAGCGGCATGTTGTGTGAGCAGGATCTGAAGCCGGAACAGTTTGTTGTATTAATAGATTTAACCAGCATAGCTGGTTAAACACTTTCAAGAAGATATGGTGAAAAGAGATACTCGGCATTTTCTCCAGCGCAGCATCTGCCATGTAGAAAAACAAGCAAACATAAAAATAATAGTGAGCCGCAGCTTCAGTGCCAGTCAGATTTGTCCTAAGGAGATCTCAGAAATCCCTCTGTGTTTAACTTGGATTTTAACACAGATTTAGAGCTTGTTTTGTTGCATCGTCCGTCCTCCCTTAAAGCAAATAGCACCTTCCTCTGCTGTGAATCCATGTGTCTTTCGTTTTTAAAAATTGAAAGCGTCATGGCAGATTTATGCGTCTCTATTTTGTTTGTGTGAGTGCGTAAGTGTGTGTTTATCTGCAGGCTACCGGTATCTGTGGCACATGTGTTACTCTTCTTTGGAAACATTTTAATTTCAGATGAGTGAGTCAGACATTCCCAGCGTTTCTATTCATGTGTTGTTCGTCCACGTAGTAAATCCGAGCTCTCAGCAGTGCTGTTGTGTGTATTTCGGTCATTCTGCCTCTGCCCACAGGACTGCCCACGTCTTTGCAATTGTGCTTCTTTGTTAAATTCACAGGTGCTGCATTGCCTTACCTTTTCATGAGGGTCATGCAGCAGCAGCGTTAGACGAGGAAAGTGGGCCATTTTCAGGCTGCAGCATATTTCTCAAAAAGATCGAACACCCGGTACCATCAGCAAAGAGATCAATGAAATGAAATTAAAATGATACCAAATTACCAAAAATTCATCATCAATCATCCACTGTATAATCCAGGATGAGGTTGTGTTACAGTAGATATGCTGCTGTGCTCTGATTCAGTGCAGTGCTCTGACATGCTTGATTTTTGCCCTAACATTACATCATCTTCACTGAAGAGACGATACAGTGACACGCAGAGCACTAAACTTACTTTCAAGAGCTTACAGCAACAGCTTTGAATAGCTGTATTAAACCAGTCTAATCCTATTGTGAACCTCAAGGTGGAACTGTTTTTATCAGCGAGAATGAGAAATGTCACTTTTACCTGACATTTAAGATGTTAAATCCAGCCTCATAATCAGAGTTGTTGATGCAGTGAACACAAAATTTGCTTTGACCCTAAAAGTCTAAAGGTGATTTAAAAAATCATCACCAAATTAGTGGAAAGTATTGATCATCTTGATGTGAGCAGCATCGCTAACAGCTCACGTTTCAGTGCAAAATCATTTCAGCTGTGTCCTCAGTGCTTAAACATCTGGCCGTGCATATAACCTATTATAAAAGGATTTTTCTGGGAGTACAGCGTTGATTAAATTGAAGGCTGCACTACAATGTCATATGTTACATTAGTTTTATTCTTTAACACTCCAATCTGTTTTAAACATAAGAATTTATTGTAAAGACTCTGTTTGAAACACCTGCTCTACATTCATTTGCTTTCTACTGCTTATCTGGAACCTGGTGGAGAAGGAGATGCCAACATCTCTCTCTCACCAGCTGCCGCCTCCAGCTCTTCTGGGGGAATACTCCCAAGTCATCCAAGAAACATAATCTCCAGCAAGTCCTGGGTCTGCCCGAGGGTTTCCTCCTGATATTTCCAAAACACCTCTCCTGTCCCCGCTTGTCTATTTCTTCCCTATCCATCCGAAACTAATGCTTCATCCCAAAATACAGACACATTTTCAGTTACACTGTAGCCTAGAGAGACTGACAAAACCCACAAATGAGGGATATCGTGATGGTTGGGCCTTAAGAATCATAAAATGTGGTCAACAGACACACCTGATCTCTTCTGTTTGTATTAATATATGAATTACATATATGCCTTTTGAAGTGTGAAAAAACCTTTACATATTAGGAACCAAAGGTACACAGAGGCAACAGAATTGAAAGTTTGTCCAGTGGAAAAAACATTAAACCTAACTTTACGTTCTGGCAGTCCAATTTACAACAGCTATTGGATTTCAGCTGTTGCAAAGGTAATTTATGCTTCAAAATAAATTATTTGTTGTGTTTAAAATGCCATAGAGCAGCGGTCTCCAAGCTTTTTTGCGCTGAAAACCATACATTTCACACTTGAACCTCAACTCTCGCGGCCCGGTACCAAACGACTCACGGACCGGTACCGGTCCGAGGCCCGGGGGTTGGGGACCGCTGCCATAGAGGAATCGGTAAATGACCGAAGGCTGGCTGATAAGACTGCTGGTTGATGTTTATGCCTGGCAGACACTAATGATTCATAACTCTGAAGCTTAGACATTAGTTTGATTGAGTGACCACTTATTAGAAATCCATAATTGCCCGTCTGGGTTTGGCTAATATGCTTTGCAATAACTCTTGCAAACGTAAGTCCGTATTGAAAGATTTATCTAGCCTGAGTTTACAAAAACTAGCTGACAGCAGTGAAAGTGTCAGAATTGAGGACTAATTAGCTAATTAGAGTTTGAATTGATCTGCACATTTGGCTGAAACTCTCAAAACTCTTATCGTCCACCAGGACACTAGCAAACCATCCAGGGTTAGGATTAGGTTTGGGTTTTGTTTTAGCCACATGCTAAATAGGTACGTGTTCAGAAACGTCACGTAATTGCTTTTTAGTCTCATTAAGTCCTCCCAGAATACTCCACCCGACTGTATCCTCAGTTGACGTCAATGATGCCCCACTTGCACTATACATCACATTATTAGAGCGCTGCTTTGCCATAATCCCTCTGAGGCAGTCCAAAAGTCTTTTTCCATGGCCTCACCGAACTCCTCCCACAGCTGACTGGGACCACAGTAGTGGTGATTAGGATGCTCTACAGGTCTGTCATGGAGAAGCGAGAGCTGAATATGAAGCACAGTAGGGCTGGGCGATATGGCCTAAAATCCATATCGCGGTATAATTGGAAGCATGTGCGGTAACGATATATATCGCGATATATTCTTTTCTTTTGTATAACGTATTTCCCACACTATAAGGCACACTTAAAATCCTTTAATTTTCTCAAAAATCAAGAGTGTGCCTTATGTATGAATTCTGGTTATGACCTCGAATCGATTTTGGCGTGCAGAAATCTGTTAAAAAATGTTTTAGTACAACTTTGGTAAGCCGCACTGCTTGATGGATTGTCAGAGCAACTACTGCCGTGGTGAGGAGCTTCGCGGAGTAATCTGGGTCCAAAACTCCGTCACTTCAGGTCCCAAAGTCAAACAAAGACTGAGAGTTAAAAACGGTCTAAATTCTTTCGTCTTTAATAAAATCATCAGCATTGCTGCTTTACCAGGTGTAACAATTAAGTTTAACATCCATGCATCCATGAAAACAGAATTTATTAAATTTAATTTAACAGTTAGAAGTCGCTAGTTTCAACCTAAACATTTCATAGCATGTTCTGACTGAGAGATTTTTGAAACTAATTAAAACGTACAGCTCTGCTACCACTTCCAACATAAATGAAGACAGAAAACTAAACAGCAGTGGCGTTTGAGGGGTTACTGAAGTTGGACTAGCTGGTATATAATGTTGTGCTACGTGATTGCTAGCGACACAGCTATGTTAGCATAACATTAGCACAGTGAAGCTGGAGGATGAAAGCTAAATTTTTTCCCACTCGATAAAAGTTAACGTGAGGGATTCTGGTGGTCAGGGACAAATGCAATTGCATAGCAGGATGCTATACACGGGGCAAACTTCAGTCAGGAGAACAACTAAGATTATTCATCCACAATACAAGATTAGTTGTTAATATACTGCAACAACATGGGAATCGAACAGCTGCGAGAGAATTCAACATTAATGAATCAATGTTACGGAAGTGGAGGAAGCGCAGTTTTTGGCTTTCCCCATATTTCAAAAGTGCTTCATCTCTTTGCTATATAATTATTATGCTATATAATAATATAATGGTTTTAGCCGCTGCGATGCTTTCAACCAAAACAGGCGCAGCTTGATGACATCATCAACATTCACTATCACGATAGAGCGGTATAGTCAAAATCTCTATCGTTTCTATCGTATATCGTTTATATCGCCCACCCCTAAAGCATAGCTGTCCATTTTTCAGTTGGTCTTCGATTGATCTACGACCCCACCCTCCAAAGCTATTCATGTGTTGTTATTCCATGTATTAAATCCCATTTCAGGCACTATCTAAAGCTCTGGTCATAATCTAATCTAAGAATTAGATTATGGATACAAGCGGCTGGAATGAGCTTTCTCAGCTCCACTCTCTCTGAGGATGGCTGGCTTCTCCCTTAGTGAGAGGATGAAGAGTACAGTCATTTGAGGGAGACTCAGAGTAGTGCCGCTGCTCTTCCACATTCAGAGGAGCTAGTTTGGGTGGTTTGGGCATCCGCCTCCTGGGTGAGGTATTCCAAGTAAGAGGAGGCACCGTGGTCGACCCAGGACACACTGGAGAGATTACAGTCCTTGGCTGGCCCAGGAAGCCTTGATGTTCCCCCAGATAAGCTGGAGGAGGAGGAGGCTAAAGAGGGAGGGATCTCTGCTTAGCCTGCTGCCCCCTGCAACCCCGCCCTGGATAAGAAAGAGAAAATGGATGGATGGATGGATGGAGTGCATTCAAAATGTAAAAGATACCTGGATCAGTCCACAGACAGCAGGATCAGTCGAGGCTTACTTTTAGGTTGTAACATGCTGTTATGGCTGTCACAGAAACATTTTTCTGTCAAAGACACAGTGTGCCTTTGTTCTTGCTTTCTGTTTCTGAGGTTGTGATGTAGCCTAGTGATGCTCAGGGAGGAAAAGTGTGCGTGAGCTGAGTGTCCTTGGAGCGCCTGAGCTTCGAAATGAAAACTGAAGGAACAGATGCGAAGTGTCTTTAAACCAGGAAAAAGTAAATGCGCAGTGCTCGTCGGCTAATTGGTAACAGAGCCTGTGTTGCCACTTCATGGCGCGTCTGGTGAAGGAAAACATTGGACTAAAAGCTCAAATGTCGAGGTATCCCATTAAGACTACAGCGCATCTGAGAGCCAGGCTTTCATTAATCCTTTAATTAGTGCATATGATGGTAATCCTCTGAAAATGACAAGAGCAGAGCAACAGAGTTTTGTCAGAGCCAAATGCTGCAGTTGTTCCTCTCCAGGCTTTAGTGACCTTTCTACCGCGGTTTGATCAATAGTGATCGACTTCAGCCTCAGAGAGATCCCTCCTGGGTGCTCCCACTGTCATTTTTAGCATCATCCCTTATCCATCCTGCACACAGAAGCTCTACATTTGAGGCCTCGGTGATAGAGGACTCCGACTGTAAATCCTGTGCATTACTGTTCGGAGGAGAATTTGCTGTTAAACAGTCTGTAATGATAGATGTGGTTCAGTTTGATTGATTTAACGCGTGCTGCGTGGATTTCAGCTGATCGACTTTAATGATACTCTTCTACGATGCTTTAATAGGTGTAAATTTTATACCACTCCGAGAGGAGTAAAAGGACGCAGCAGGAAACTTTTTTAATCTATTCACACCTAACTCAAAATTATTTTAAGATAATACTCTGAAATTTTGGCTTGCAGAGGGCAAAAAGTGGTGTTAACAAGCTTCTGTAGTTCCCTTTTCCTGTCCAGCTAGTCGATCAGCTTGAGCCTGGATGATTGAAAGTGAGACTTTGGTCAACAACGTCTAGAACAGGGCTGCCCAATCCCAGTCCTCGAGAGCTACTATCCTGCAGCTTTTAGATGCATCCCTACTCCAACACAGCTGAATCAAATGTACCTCTTCAGCATGCCATCATGTTTGGCAAAGGCCTGATAACAAGCCATTCATTTGATTCGGGTGTGTGGGAACAAGGATGCATCTAAAAGCTGCAGGACGGTAGCTCTCGAGGACCGGGATTGGGCACCCCTGGTCTAGAAGAAGTAAAGATCATAGAAGGCTTCTGTAGGTGAACCCCCTTGAAGATTAATTAATGGTTTGCTTCCAAGGCTCTACTTTTGGAAGCACTACCAAGGTGTTGCTCTCCATCACACTCCCAGGTTTCCTCGGGTTCACAGACAACCTGCGGTGGAGGCTGCAGAGCCATTAACAGGGGTTAGGTGTTGCCTTTGAAAGATGAGCTTTTTCACTGTGTTATGAATAATTATGTTAAAATATCAAGGCTAAACTAGAACTAGCATGGTAGGTCATGTTCTTCTCTGCATCTCATGTGCTTTTTGCAGTTTAGTCCACCTGTTGGGTTAATGGGAGATAAATACACTGTGTATCTATCTAGCTGTTCTTGAAGCACACTGTAGTTTTTTATTCCTAATGCCAGTAGAGTGAGATGAGCAACAGTAAAAGTGGTACAAAAAGGTGTTTCATGATGTTTTTGTGTTTTTTTTTCCAGCACTGAATAACTGTGTGTAGCTGCAGGCTGTTGTATTGCCTTTAGGCTTGTTTTGATTGGAGCTTCGGGACAGAAAATGTTCCTGTGAGACCTCCAGCAGAGAAGAAAAGAAGAAACTATTGGCTGTCGTTCTCTTCCTTTTGTTGTCAAACTTGTCATATTCAGCAGTGGACGTGTGCATGCTCTGCTTCACTTTCATGCATTTCTCTTTGGGAACCTGTTAGGTAAAAATAACACGGAACAAGTGCCGGTGCATGAACTCCACAACCCCCTCCTAATGGCTACATTAAACATATACAGATAAATAGATAGTTGTTATGTATTCAGCTGTGTGTGTTGCTTAAAATCACACAGTCGTGCTACATTTATCATGGCTGGAAGTTCCTCATTTTCTGCTGCTGCAAACATTAATCAGCTTGTTATGGCGTGTCAGGTTGCATCTGTGTGGTAGACAGATGCCAGTGAAGTCTGTTTATTCTGTAGTGCTCTGAGAGTGACACATATCACACCGTGTTTTCTTTTTTCACCCTAAAATCTGAGCCAAGCAAGTTTTACAGTCTGCTTCTATGCAACCACGCACAACATGTTTATCACCTTTGTAAATCTGAACTGCTGCAGATTTGTTTAATGTGGAAAAATTCAGAACAGCTACAGTAAAAATCTTAGGTCTTTTTAAAGAGTAAGAGCAGGCAGTCAAATAGTTTCACGTCATATCAACTATTAGAGCCTTACTGATATATCGGCAGCATTAATATATCAGTATCAACACATATATTGTAAAAAAGCAAATAATAGAAGGAAGAACCACCATGTAATCATGTTATGTGTTGATGTTGATGATGTAGTTTGTCCACCAGAGGACACTTAGATTACACTTAAAATTACACGAGTTACGTATCGGTATCGGTATCGGTCCGATACTGACCTAAATTACTGGATCGGATATCGGAGAAAAATAAAAAATGTAATCCGATCCATTAAATATCACGAAAGCACCTCACAAAACTTGCAACACCCCGTAACTCACCTCAGAACTTTAGCACGTCGAATGTTTGTAAAGCATTCCTGCTTTAAGCTTAACAAGCGACTGCCTCTTCTTGCTGCTACTTCAATCATGAAACTGCTTAAATGATCAGCTGATCGGCTTTTCTGTCGCGAGTCCGTCTCTCTTGTTTGCTTTTGGCCCACTTTGTACCAGAAAGAGGAAACCAGCGGCTGAACAACAGCAGCACGTTTAAGCTTGATCAGCTGTTGTTAGAATGTATTTAATATTACTTTCTACTCGAGGATCTTTTTCTACGTAGCTGACGCTGGTAACTGTGCAGGGGCGGATCTAGCAAAGTTTAGCCAGGGGGGCCGATAGGGCATTAACAGGGAAAAGGGGGCACAAAGACATACTTTTCTTTCTTATTCTCATTTAAAATGTCTAGCTTTTAATAAATAATTATCTGACACCCAAAGTTTTAATTTGATGCAAAATGAATAGAAGTCCATTACTGCATATAGTAACTATTAAGTCTAATATATATACCCTAGTAAGCTATAGTACTTTTTCCTTTGGGAAGGTACCATCTGTGCAGTCTGCAATTCTGTTGAAGAAAGATGTTGAATCTATTTAATATTTCTTGAAAAATAATTGATTTCTGTGCATTTTTTTTCACACTGCATCAAATTAAGGTTGATTACGTCGATTAAGCATCATGAGGTGGAGCGTGAGGGGTGGTTCCCTATCTTTTATTTATTTATTTTTGTTGTTGCTGGGAGTTGGAACCCTATTAGTTAGGTTGCTTAATATTTACGCTAAGTACTCTTTAAAATACCAGAATAGGGAGGATGGTGTAGGTTTAAGTTTATTAGATTGATCAGTATTGCTGAACTATGAAATATTTTTTTTTGCATACAGGTATAACAGAATAGCTTTAGTGTAGTTGTTGTTTTAAACTTGAGTATGAACTTATACAAAATGCAGCAAGATATTTAAAAAACAGTTTTGTTGATTAAAAAACACTATATCGGATTCATATCGGTATCGGCAGATATCCAAATTTATGATATCGTTATCGGACATAAAAAAGTGGTATCGTGCCATCTCGAATTATATTAGCAAGGATTTGTCAGATTTTTTAAATTGCCAAATATTGGCTTTGGTCTTGAAAATCCTGTATTGGTCCCGCTCCATGATCGATATCAGATTTAGATACTACTATAGAATAAAGGGCAAAAGTTTAGGTTGGACAGTTTTACATATTTTTTAATCCACTCTCACATTTAGAAATGCTTGTGTAAATTGAAGCTTTCTTTTAATTCTGGCTGGATGTCTCAAAGATGTTGCACTGAATAAATACATCCTATAATCGCAGAAAATGCTACAAAGCTCATCACAGACTGTCTTCTTATTGGTAATGTTCGCTGGCTAACCTCAAAACCAAAATAATTTTTTATCAGTGTTTCCCAGTGTACTGTGTGACCAATAAATTAATGGCCGATATGTGCAGCTGCCTCTTCAGTAAGATTCTTGTCTTGTAGATGAGCTCTAACTTCACTTTCATGGACAGCAGGTAAGTGCAGTAGTCGTTGCTCTGTTCTGCAGCCTCACTGAGCTCAACATAGCAGCTTGTTAACAACCTCTCCACCTCAAATCAAATCAAATCACTTTTATTGTCACATCACATGTGCAGGTACACTGGTACAGTACATGCGAGTGAAATTCTTGTGTGCGAGCTTCACAAGCAACAGAGTTGTGCAAAAAAATAAATAAAGTAAAAGTAAACACAGAAAACAGCTGTTGCTTGGGGGAGCTCGTGACGAGGCTGCCATACTCGGCGCCATCTTATCCGTAACCATCCATCCAGCCACCTGTCACAGGCTCTTTTTACACCTAATTTATACTAAGGTGTAGTCTACACAAGTAGCAGCCACCGTTGCCAGCATTTATACCTGCACATCATCATGTGCAGTTACATTTTTCGGTAGCTTTAAGTCAGATTACGGCATATGTTATGGTAGAGGGTTTCAGAAAGGTATGCGGTCTAAGTTTAAGTATTTAAGTATAAATCCCCTGTTAGAGTAGCCATCCAGTTCACAGAGTGTCTTAAGAGCTGAGCAAGAACTGTCATCACCACAGTAGTTCGAGAAGAGTCTACAACAGAAGAAGAGCCTCTCTAGAGGGGCAGCTGAATGATATCGAGGGCTGCCACAACAGCGACCTGATACATCTGCTGATAGGAAAATAGAAGATGGGCTGGGGCTAGTTGGTTAGAAGTATCCATCCATCCATCCATCCATCCATCCATCATCCATCCATCTTCTTCTGCTTATCCTAATTCCATTTGTCAGCTGAGCAGTATCTTCCAAGCCTCCTTGAGTGGCCAATTATACTTTTCCCACAGTTAATACACCTGGGCAGCGCTCCCAAATAAAGTCTATGAGTAGGAAACACTGTCATCTATTTCATGGTGACACCAAACATTGAAAAGCTGCAAATCATTAAATCTGAAAAGCCGTAATCAGAGAGTGTTTGACAGCTTTGCTAAATGATTTATGTAGCTGAAAAGCTTTGTTGACTTTTCTTTTTCATCAGTAAATTCATCACTCATTAACAGTCCAAGTCAATAACACTATCTAATTACCAAGTAAGGTTTTATCAGTGGTTAATCACAGCAGAATTTCCTTTCCAGCTGGGTTACTTTGACACAATTGCTCCGTGAGAAATTATTTATGGAACTCAAGTCTCACTTTTATACCATAGATACAAATAGAGATGTTAGGTATCTTCATCCCTGCGAGATGGCGAGACAAAGAAGAAAGTGTAAGAGAGAAGGGAGAGAAGAGAGGAGGAGAGATAAAGAACAAAAAAGGGAGATGAAAGGATTGGAGCAAAGAGAGAGGAGGGAAAGAAGGAGATGAAAGCAGCAGGCACAGCAGCGTCATTAAAATAATCATGTATAATTGAAGGAACAGTTCCACGGCAGACTTACTGCTGGGAATCAAGGCTCACTCTCAAAGAGAGTGGAGGGTTGAAATCCACCTTCCTCTCACTGATTTTGCTCCCAGCTTAAAAACATAAAATAACCAATGACAAAATTTCAGTTTAGCACCAATAAAAACATTCAGGCGGGATTGTTGTAAAGTGGAAAAACACAAATGAGCAGATGGTATGTCACTCTTTTAGAATACAGTTGTAAAGGATACCAGGCAGTGGTTACAGGGAAGAGAAATCAATTCTTTTAATTTCATTTTATTTCAGATTAATTCAGATTCAAGGCTTTTTGTTTTATTTTGCAATTCCTCGGCTGCAAGTGTGGGTCCACCCCTTCGCACTATGGCGAGTCAACCATTTTGTAGTGCAGCTCAAAGTCTCAGCTGCAAATTGCATTTATATGGGCTCAAATTGTGGTCATAAATATTTTGTACCTGTAAATCAGTTTTGTGTGTGTAAAAAAGGTTTGTGTGTGGACTTAGCCAAAAAATACGTGTGAAACTCTGCACTCAACTTTCAAGCTTCAAGTACGAATTTTGATCCTACTTTTCTTCCTTTCATCTGATTGGCCAATGTCATGTCAATCACAAATTTAACTATCCAATCAGAGAACAGATGGGTTTGGCTATTGGAGGGGTGCTTTATGGAGCTTCAGGTCCTTGAAGGGAATAAATGTCCTTTTACATGCCAGCCCAGCGTTTTCCTTCATCACCAGGAAGGAAAACAGTCTGTGGTGTCTCAGTTTGGTGATTTTTGTGTCACAGGTTTATGTGCTTAATACAGGGACCTCCAGAGCCTTTTCAACAGCGCTGCGGACCTCGAGGGGGGGGGGGCAGTGTTGTGGAAATGACAATCTTCACCAGTACAATCAGACCACTACATTTGGCAACAAGTGTGCTTGTAGCTTAAAACACTCACCGGTACTGAAAATACAATGAGGTACAATTATCCTATTTTACCTCAGACACGCAGCTAGATGTTGCTCCAGGTCAGTTGGCTCACTGAAATGATTTCTCTGCCTCCCACGTGGTCCCATGTCAACTTATTTTTTCTTCACGGTGCATTTTTGAGGATGCAACACATTCAGTGTACATACTTTAGACGGCAAGTTTGAAAAATCAAAATAATGCTGCTTTTAAAGGCACTAGGAGATCAAGTGTAATATAGAATATTAAACAGCTGTTATATTGAGTTGCTGTGATACAGTATGTATCACAGCAGTGGTTTTAGTATTTCTTGCTGAGTACAGGGAAGTTTAATAAAGTTGCAAATACCCTGCAGTGATGATTACTCAATTGTTGATCCCAGTGGTCTTTAAAACGTCAGCAGTGTTGCCCATAAAGGATAAATATCCCCCACCACTATACCTTTATGCCCACTTCTTGCTGTAGATTTGTATGTAACCTTTTCCTCTCACCTGTAAATGGAGCAAAAGGTGGACCCGTTCGTCTCGATGCCAACGGGGCTGTAATTCAGCTGACCGTGACTGAATATTAGCTGCTCTCCCTGCAGGCTTCAATTTGCTGAAGCTTAAGCTTTTTTCTTTTTTTTGCATATCATTTACCTCCAGCACTTGTAAAACCTACTTATATTCCTGGTAGAGAGAGAGCAAGCATGACTGACGAGATGTTATTCACTTAGGCTTGTGCAATGTGCAGCAACCAGTAGAGGGCTTTCCTGTGACCACAGGAACGTCTGTGCTTACTGTGAAATGTTCACTTATCTCCTTTGCACCAAATTTATTATCGAACACCCGACCCCTCGCCCCCCCACCTCCCTTTGTGGGACTTTTGTTGTGTTTTGTGTGTAGCGTAGTCCTGGCACAGTGTGTGACTGTCTTTAATCAGAACACGAAACATAATTCTCTCCTTTCCTGATGCTGTTGGTATTGATTTTGTTGCACTCTCGATGCAGAGCTGAGCTTAGTCTTCACTTCTATTGATCTGATATTGAAACAGTTAATAAGAGCTTTCTTTCCTGTCTTCTGGCTCAAGAGTTGGGAGTTCGCCTTGTAATTGGAAGGTTGCCGGTTTGAGCCCCGGCTTGGACAGTCTCGGTCGTTGTGTCCTTGGGCAAGACACTTCACCCGTTGCCTACTGGTGGTGGTCAGAGGGCCCGGTGGCGCCAGTGTCCGGTAGCCTCGCCTCTGTCAGTGCGCCCCAGGGTGGCTGTGGCTACAATGTAACTGCCATCACCAGTGTGTGAATGGGTGGATGACTGGTTGTGTAAAGCGCTATACAAATACAGGCCATTTACCATTTTCTTTCTGTGATCTAATTCTGCTCATTTCTCCAGGTAATTTATGCTCTCAACACCAAGAACGATGAGCACGAAGAAGAAATCGAGTCCCTGAAAGAAGCTCACGAGGACGAGGTACAGACACCGAACACCCTGTTATTATGTGGTGGAAAATACTCTGTGATTGATAAACAGCCGTGTGGTTTGTCACTTTTGTGGTGTCAAACTGCTGTGGGAATGAAAGTGTGTTTAAATGGTGTTATTTCATTTACATTATAAAAGTGTGGTGAAGCAGAATTCTCCTTAGTGAGGTTTCCCCATCTTCTGTTTGGTATTTTAGTCACTGGAGAGGAGAGGAGCAAATTCAGTGGCAAACTGCAGTTTTGTTATCAAGGCTAACCATGGTTTTGCTGTCTGCCGCCCTCCTGCAGCGAGCAGGTCAGCACTGCAGAAAGGGTTTAATTTGACTGAGGGGTGATTAGGAAAGTTAAACTAAAGATGAACTTAAATCTTAAGAGCATCTGTTACCCACAGCTGTTTCCAGATGCAAAGTTCTGACTTCTCAGCTGATTAATTCGCTTAACAGCTAAATCACCATGGCAGGTACAGATGTTTCCAGTGGTTTGTGGTATAGCTTCCTAAGGGCTGATGATGCTCACTGTTAAACACTTGACTCCAAAAATCTCCCAGAGGTATTAATCTGGGTCAAATCTGTGAAGAAGTCATATTTTACACTCCCTGTTCCCTGATGTCTATAGAAACATCCACATTTATTGGGTTTCTTCGTAATGTGTTCAGCCGTAATGTGCCACAGGTATTGTGAAATTACGTGATTAATCACATCACCAGTACTTTTTATCCCAACCTCACATACAAGAACATAACAGAAGCACAGCACAGCAGAGTTCCCCCAGATTGTCCACTTAATTCAAAGGGTTCAGCTGATTCAGTGTAAGCGGTGTGGATGTTTACTACCAGCTGCCTTATGTTCTAAATGTTACGATTTTCTAAACTGGTTTCAAAGACACAGAACAAGTCTGGCACCAAATCAAAACCCATTATATTCAGTGGTGGGCAGAGTTTATTTGAGGACGTGAACTTGGCCTTTACAAAAGTGGTTTAAACCTACTTAATTTCACTGGTATTTCTTTTAGAGGGAAGCTCTTGTGCACTGTAGTCTGCAAGATTGTTAATTAAATGAGTGTTTCTTTCAAGTGTTAAATTTTTAAAGTGAGAGTTTTCTCCCCCTGTTTTCTTGGAGTCCACGGTGTTGTGCTGGCACCTTTTTCTTATTTATTTTCACATATTTCTCCTTAGGTCTTATTTCCTGCTACTCTGGTTGTAAATTTATGATATTTTTCCACTTTGGAAAAGAACAAAAAAGTTTTAATCTTGCTCATAATCATCTTAATCGTAATTGCCTAAACCTGAGCTGAACTTTGTTTTAAATTCTGTTTTAAATTTAAGTTCTGTTCTGTTTTAAAGCACTGGCTGCTTTCTTTCCTCTTGCTCAGGTCCAACACATTGTGACAGAAACCAGAGACAAGATCATGCAGTACAAGACTAAAATGGCGGACGAGGTGGATCTGAGGCGGCGGCTTGCCAGTCTGGAGGAATCTGTAGAGCTCCACGAACACATGAAGAGACAGGTCATTCAGCGCTGCCGGGCACCACGTGGCTTCATTTAGTTTGGTTGTATCGAGCCAGGCTTTGCTTAGTTTGTGTATTGCTTCACATATTCCTACGTTGTCATCTTTAAGCAATAGTATGTTTTAATGTTGTAGCCTTTTAATATGGATTATTTAGGTGTAAAAAACTGGATAGTATCAACTTAACATATAATACAGGAGTGGGTGTGTTATATTGCAGTTGTATGTTTCCATATTTGTCTTTATGTAACACTGTTGTGCTTGTTGTCTTCAGGCTCTAGCAGAGTTCGAGATGTACAGACAGAGGATGGAGGACTCGCAGCTGTGCACAGAGGCCCAGCACACGCAGAGGGTGGTTTCTATGAGCAGAGAGGTAAGGTTGGGCTCATAACAAAAGTAATACCTGATTGTTAACTTTCATGCATGAACCCAATTATGAAAGGTGTTGGGATGCTGTGTAAAATGTAAATGTAATCACACATACACATGCAGAACATGCAAAACTTAGTGAGAAGATGCTGACTGTATGTGATTCTTGTTGTCATTTTTTTTGCTTCATGATACTCCAAATGTTTCACATGCAAGGTCTTACCTGAAAAAGATGGGAGCATATGTTGCTCTAAATCTGTATATAACTTTCAGCATTGCTGGTGCCCTTCCAGATGTGCAAACTGCCAGTCCCCGAGGCACTTATCCACTTACACCTTAAGACATAAGAGAGTTTTGGCCTGAGTGCAAATAGTTCATTTCTCCTTGAGGATAAAGAATCCACTTTTTCAGATGTGAATTCTTCTGACCACAGAACAGTTTTTCAACTCGCCTCCGTCCACTTTAGACCGTTTGCTCAGAGGATCAGCGCCCAGGGGACGATAGCGCTCCAGGATCATGTTAACATATGGCTTCTTCTTTGCATATAGAGCTTTAACCGGGTGGCACAGTGAACAGTGGGAGTGTTCCTGAGTCCATGCAGTGATTTCCATGACAGAATCACGTCTGCTTTTAATGCATGCTGCCCGAGGGCCTGATGATCGCGGGCATCCAGTATTGATTTTTGGACATTGGAGATTTCTCCAGATCCTTGGAATCTTTTGATGATGTCATGTACTGGATATAAAAATCCTTTTGCAGTTTCTCTTCTGTTTTCTATTTTGAACAAAAGATGAGTTTATTATATTTGCAAATCTTTTCCTTGTGTGTTTAATTACATATCACACAGCATCCCAATGTTTTTGTATTCGGGCTGTAATTGTAAAAATGTAAAGTGTGTTATGCTCTAAATGCACAACAGGAATGGTTTATTTGTGCTGAATGCAGATTAATCAATCAAACAAGACTGATACAAGCATTAGTGAGTAATACTACTTCACACCACAGACTTTATACCTTAATAGGTTATAACTGGCACATATGATAAAATTGATCAAATATGTTATATTATTGTTTAATTTATAAACTGAAAGACAACTTAAATTGACATCAATTAGATGTTGATGCAGGTAAAGGACGCTCGCTGTCATCAGGCTGTAACGACGGCATCAAAATAATTTAAAAATCTATAATAATGAAGCCCACCGAATTAATTCTGAAGGTGTGTGCTTCAGTCACGTCTTGATTGAAAATAGATTTTTTTTTATATCATTGTCCAAATACTTATGGCCCTAATTTAATATGCACTGTGTAATGCTACAGCCACATTTGGGAAAACAGCCGGTGGAGACTGTGGTGTGACCTGAAAAAGATGTATTGGAAAAATAATTATAACTTTTAAAACTGGGAGCCCGTTTGTGACCACTTGCAGTTAGCTGCCATCTTTAAAGCAACTTCAGTGCATCAAGACAGTCATAAAAGTCTGCAGTCAGTTTGCAATTAAATGGAGTCAAGTTGGCAATTATGTGTAATCTGTTTGTGATTGACTGAGACAAATCTGTTGGCATCTGTTTTAAATATTTTGCTGTCCAAACACACAGAAGTTCACATTAACTCCTTACATCCACAGTTCAGCCAGAATCTCACAGATCTGAAGCAGAAATTTCTCCACATATAGTAGCTGAGGGACATGGCACCCAGCTGAGTTTAGTCCCCGACTGCAGAGAGACGAGTTGCAGACAGGTTGCAGTCATCAGCATAGAAAGACATGCTGGCTGTCCTTATTTTTAAATTAGACAGCAATTATTTGCAAACCTTCATCATCTGAGAGTGATTGCAGTCAGTCTGAGTCAGACCGTGATTGTTTGGAGACAGGTTGCCTCCCACCAGGTAATCTGTGCAGACAGCGTGGAACACCCACAACCTCTGTGTCATTTAGCGCTACCAGTTTCACTATTTTAATTTAACATGTGGTACTAGCAGTCAGAAATGATGAGTTGGAGGGGATAGGTATGAACTCCTCTCTTAGATCAGAAAAATCAGATGCATGGCACGCATACTAGGAGACTGGATCTGCCTGTCGGTGTCTCTCTAGTGGTACAGTGTAGAAATAACAATTGAACAAAGGAAATACTGACAGTGTACATTACATACATAAGGCTATCTTTTACTGACAAAATATTATGTCTTACATACAGACAGATACACACACACACAGTTATGCTTGTAGAGTAGCAGCAACATGTTTTTAGTAATGCAGCATATGACACTAAAACAAGGGTGACACACCAGTCACATGGGCAGGAGCATCTGCCAGTGACACACGAGTGGTAAGCTGTTTACGAGCTGCACACAGCAGGGGGGATGTCATAATCGTTACTGGCATATGCTGATAATGAATACGAATTTAACTTTTAGTGCCACAAACGCGCTCTTCACTGCTGCACTCTTCTTTTGTACGCACCTCGCTCCCAAAATTAAAATTACACTCAGAATGAAGTGCTACTTGGCACGTTTGATTAGGAGAAGGCGGTAGATTGCTTATTTATACAGTAAGTGTTCACTTCATTATAAGGAAGTATGATTTCTACTTGTTATAGTCTGCTGTTACTTCAGTATTGCACAGATTATGTTATGCTACAATAAGATAGATAGAAGATAGAATAATCCTTTAATTGTCCCACAAGGGGAAATTTGTTGTAACAGCAGCCAGAAAGACACATATACAACAAACAGTACACAGAACAGAAACATACACAATTCTTCTTACATATTTACATTAAGGACAGTGGTTACTATAAACAGAGTGCTGTACAGTTATTCAATTAAAAAAATAGATATTAATCTAATATTGTTACATGTATCATGTCATCTGTCATGTCATACGATCATGTGACACAGTTTCATATGCACTGATGAATGTGGGCACAAAGGAACATCTCAGCCCTACTTAGATGTAAAGAGCTGGTGGGTAAATAAACTCAGCTCTTTATCTCTTACATTTGGATTGTTGTGTGTTATCTTTGGACTTTAAATGCTTTCACAGTGTCTGCTTCCAGCTTGAACAAAAAGATCTTTACCAGCACTAACAGTTCGCATTACATGACATATGACATCACATCACACGCTACATGTTTCTACATTTTCTTTTGAACTGTTTCAGATCTTGCGCTGCAAAGAACACTTTGCTCTGCTTAGAGGTGTACATAGAGAAGATTCAAGCTTTTATTTTGGTAATAACAGACAAGTGCTGAAAGGCTTAAGATGCTAGAACTGAATGTTTTGTGCCTCCCTCATTGTTACGGGAGGATTTTGAGGCGATGCTGCGATCAGTTAGCGTGACACCATTAGCGACTGGGCTAGCAGTAACACAAAAACAGAATAGAACATATTCCGTGGTTTCAATAGGTGGAGGAGATGCGTCGGGATTTTGAGGAGAAGCTGCGCTCGTTCAGCCAGGCTCAGGCACAGTTTGAGGCTGAGAAGCGGCGAGCGCTGGAGGAGCTGAGGACCACCCACCGCCAGGAGGTGGAGGAGCTCCTCAACAACCAGCGGAACCAAAGCGCCTCCTCCACAGAAGACCAGGAGAAGCTGGCTGAGCTTCATAGACAAGAGGTGGGCGGAGCTCGATTGAGCGAGGGAGATAGATGAGGTTTGGATCGGAGTGATGCATGTTGGGATTTTAGTAGAAAGTTGATAAAGCAAGTTTCTTTCGAGGGTAACTGCTGTTTTTTAAGGCTTATCAATGAAATGAAAGGATGTAGTGTGTTGTAGTGCAGTTAGCTTATGAGCACAATATAAACCCGGAGTGATAATAATTTGGCTATAGAGATTTGTTGCATGTCATTCTCTTATTTTTCTCCCATTTTTCTTTTCTCTCAACAATAAAAAGACTTAAAACTAACTTAAGACTAAACATAATGTGGTTTAGGGGCTTGATCTATTCAAGACTTGTTGTTTTTAAAAAAGGATTTTGGAATGTGTCTTGACAAGCTCTCTGTTTATCCATCTCTTGGCGTAGGTGGAGGCATTGATGGAGAGGGTGGAGGAGCTAACAAAGGATAAGGTCCGCCTGGTGGAGGAGTATGAGGCCAAGCTGGCCAAGGCTCAGGAGTATTATGAGAGAGAGCTGGAGGCCATGAGGAGAACACACCAGCTCACCACTGAGAACCTGCTGGCCTGGAAGAGGACGGAGGTAAAAGCTTATTCCTCTCCTTTTTATGACAGAGAAGAAGAAAAGCAGAAACCACATTTTAAGTACTAAACTCAGGCATTTAATTTGTTTTCATTTGTTAGGAGTACTGTACCGCTTTATTAAACAGAGTCCGAAACATGTTGTTCTGTATCAGGCCTGTAGCTGTTTATGTTCCTGAGAGAGACACAGTGCTCTCTTTATTAACAGGTGTTGTGTGTCTTAAGACAATTATTCCGTTGCAGTACAGCTACAGGCAATAAAATGTGTTGAAACAAACAGGCTTGTATAAAATTCTTGAAAAAAGTCAAGAAATTGGTCTAGAATAAAGCCGTCAAATAGTGCCGAGGGCTTTATTTCTCTCAATTTTAGTAGGTAGAAGCCCTTTATTGAAACAGTTTTATATTAGATGTGAGACCTTTTCTAATTCCCTCTGTTTGTTAAGTATAATATGTTGCATTAGTACAGTTTCCGCTGCAGGAACAGCTTCATTTTTGGGTCTGTTAATACAAAATCAGCACCTCCTGAATGCATTTCTCGTCATTGCTTAATATGATTTTAATTGTAAATACCATATGTAAGAACAGGCAGATGGTGTTAAAGTTAATAAATCAAACATAAGAGCAGCTGTTGAAAACAGCAGGGTGATATTGTTGTCTTGTAGATGTACTTTTGTGATTAGCTCACTCGCACACTTGCACGACCGACGCCATGATGGTGTTTTTGTTTTGATTTTTTTTCTTGCTCATTATTTGGTACATATTCGCTGCTATTTTTCTCAAGCTGCCTAGAGCAGTCTCTCCCAACTTTTGGAGCCAGCGCGTATATATTATTATATTTCACATTAGAAAAATCACACGGCACACCACCAAACTAAAATGCAGTTTTCCCCGCGCACCGGGTATAGCAATCGGCTCGGTTTGTCCTCAGTGTACCTTTTTTGCTTTCTTGTGACCACTACTCACGCTAGGGCCTTCATCTGGGTTGAAATGTTCCCCGGGACCCAGGTCAGATTGACTACTTTTTCTTGTCAAATATTTATCTATTTCTAATACACGCTGCGTTGTCTCACTCACAGCATGGCTATATAATTTCTTCTTCATCTTCTGTTTTACTGGACGTTGGCAACCCATTTAATTGGAGCAAAACGTTGTACTGCACTCTAGTGGAAGAGAATGTAATTGTTCTGCCTGTTTCCCATGCCGGTACCGGTCCGTGGCCCAGTGGTTGGGGACCGCTCGCTTAGAGTACTAATCAGGTGAAACCAGATAATTTTCCACAGCACACCTGATCATTTCTCACTATGACACCTCGGCACAGTTGTTGGGAAACACTGACCTAGAGAAAATGACCTCTGAATAACTTTTGTTAATTTAGGGAAGCACAGTATGCCTTTGTGAACACACACAAACTCACCATTAAAGGATTACCTAACATTAAGAATCTAAAAGCAGCATTAGTTGGTTGGTTTACTCACTTCAAACACAATGCTGATAGTTTACATACATTTTTCATGGGAATGTGTTTTTGAATGTGTTATTGTTAGCAAACAGTTCTCCGTTTTTGCCTTTAGTAGATCTACGTTCATTAGAAGTCATGTTTCTGTTTGATTACCAAACACGTTTAAGCTTACATGACTCCAGTGTGTTGATGTGAGTATGTCTTTGCGAGCTTACTTGCCAACTTTGTGTTTGCTGTTGGGCAGGTGGGTTGGGTTTATTCATGGTTTATTGCTCCCTGCTGCTGCTTGAAACGAGGTTAATTAAAGCCCTGAAAGCCAAAACTGTATTTGAAAAGAAGCCTGAGGTAATTACTCACACCTTTTACGTTACATACAGGCGTTTGATCTACTGTTTATATTAAAATATGGATTAATTAGTCCAGCTTTTATTGCGTCTTTGTCAGTGGTGGTGGACTTGCGTGTTATTGATACATGAGTAGCAGTTTTTGAGACACCGCCTTAAAGAAAGCCTCATTTATCTCAATGCACCTCTCAAGGTTGCTTGTGTCGTCTCCTTTTAACTCACACAGGCAGGTGTTGCTGGCTATAAGCGTTGTGTTCTTGTGTCAGAGTGACTAATTTAATTCTGTGTCCTCGTGAAGGTCGAGCTTCGTAAGGAGTTCCAGGCGCAGGAAGTGGCATTGCAGCGTTCACTGTCCAAGCTGAGGAGTGAGCTTCAGAAAGCTCAGGAGGAGGCCAGAGAGAACCGCGACAAGACCAACAGACTGCAGACGTCACTGGCCAACGCAGAGGGAACCATCAAGGTGTGTGGGGTACGAGTGGCTGAACACCATGTTTTATTGTCAAATCAAATGAATAAGACAAAACAATGAAAACCCTCTGGTCCAGATTCCCTTGATGTTTTTGTAATGACAGAAAAATAATGTAGCAGTATATACTAATGCCGCTACTGCTGGTTTTATCATTCATCTGTTTGCAGGATTTCCCAAAATAGTACAAATAATATGAAGAGTTTTTCTTTGCTTCAGTTTTAAGTACAAAGTGGGATAAATTGAATGGAAAATGTTTTCTGGAAACAGAAAGCCTCGGGGTGGAGAGTGTTTTTAAGAATCTTAAGGTGGTGGGAAATGTAGTGTGCACTGATGGTCCTGCAGGCAGATCTGTTAGGAAGTAGCTGGAGAGTCTGAGCTGAGGTTTTAAAATGCCAAACGTTGTATTGTTGTAACATAGCTGAGCGTGCGTGTGTGTGTTTCTGTGCGTGCTGCAGAACCTTCACAAGCAGCTGGAAGAGGCAATCCAGGACGGAGAGATCTGGGTGATGCAGCTAAAGGACACCGAGTATGAACTAGAGAGCAGCAGGGAACGAGTTCAGCAGCAGGCTACTGAAATCCTGCACAAAGCCAGTAAGATTTGACTGCTGGCGTTCACCACTGTGCAGTGCAGTGCTGTGTGCAGATGTTTCACACATCCATTAAAGAGGAAGTCTGCTATTTGTCATCCTTATTCTCACGATTGTGTTTCATGTTCCCCAATTTGCAAAAGAAATCCTCACACACTGCTGCAAACGAAAGCGATGTTTCACAACGTGTTTTATAATTGATCGTCGCTTGCAAATTTCAGCTAAATTTGCGAGTCCAGCAGAGCTCCTCATGCTTAATTAACCGATGTTGTAAATCTCGGCTTGTATGTTTAAAATTTGATGAGGTATTTCCATTTATTCTAATTGGTCCATTCGTGGCTACGTGTGGCTTTTAGCCTTTTCGTAGACCTCTGTAACCCGTGCAATAAAGTTTGCTAATGACATGATTTAAATTCAGCAGTCAAAACGTGTCTGCGTAGAAACAAATGCATTATAATTTGTTGTAATTTTATCAAAACCGTTGGAGTAAAACAACATTCAAAATCCTCAGACACACTGAAAAACTCTGCTGTTAACTGGACTCAAATTCATGTAAAGATTTTTCTTTTAGTTTGAACAACATTCATAGCCGTTCAGCTGTAGATTTACGAGTTTACATGGTGCACCTGAATGCACCACGAATAGAATATGTTGACTGATTTACAAAGCGGTTTAGACACCCAATTGATTAAAGTGTAGTTGGCAATATGACTGCAGGGAGTTTGTGTGCAGCTTTAGCAGTCACGGTCAACGCCTGTTTGTGAGGATATCACGCAGAGAGTGCGACAGCGGGGTGCCGGGCTCCAAAAATAGAACAAACCATTTCGTGGAGGGCAAAGTTTTATTTTGTCCAGCTGCCACAAACGAATGGTTGAAACACAGTTTTTTGCACCTTGAGGAAATGTATGTGCATGGATAATTTTTTTTCCCTCCAGCATTGGTGCAGCGGAGCATTTTTGTATTATGAAGGGAAAAACAGCTCATGTCTCGTAAGGTCCAGGTTGGTTAGTGATACAGGGCTCAAGCCAAGGGGTGTCTGCGTGTCATGGTGCCTGTGCTCACGCCTTATACTGTGTGATCTCTACAGAAGCGTCTATAGAAACTTTAAAGCTCTCCTATGATTACTAGATTGAAATTGAGCTTTTATGTCATAAATAGTCTGAATAAACTCATCCCACATCTTTTCCTTTGACTGCTTTTCTTTTTAGAACATCTGCTTTCCCTCTGGCTGCTCAGCTAACCACACTGTTGCACCACACTGTTTTTCTTGTTTGTTATTTAAAGTTTTTCCCACCAAGTTTTACAAGCAGCTGATATTTTAAATTAGCAGACTGCCGACTTCCTGTTTAATAACTCTGCTGCAGAGGCCACTTCTTTGTTCAAACAGCAATAACAATAACAAACATCTAGTTTAAACGTTAGCTCAGATTCCTGATTGTAGAGCCTCTTTAACACACACACATGATTTCAATTTGACTGCTTTCAGGTCAGATCGGCTCCTTGCAGGCAACCCAGATGGCCCACGAGGCGACCATCAGGAACTTGGACCAGGAGCAGAGCCGCCTCAAGGAGAAGATCAGCAGGCTGGAGGAGGAGAGGGAGGTTCTGCTCAGCCAGAGCCAGACCGCCAACGACCAGCACAAACAACAAGTGCTCAAACTGGAACAGGTACTTTTTTTTATCCTTTCTTTGTCTGTCACAAAAAGCCTTTTTACTTCCTCTAATCTGCCTCTTGTCCTCAGTCTCTGCGCGAGGAACACCAGGGCTATGAGAAGGAGCTCTCCAGGTTGAGAGCGCACTATGAGGAGGAGACACTTCGCTTCAAGGAGGCGCAGGTCAGAGCATTGGAGGAGCTCGAGGAGAAACACCAGGTGATGAGAGAGGAAGCCCAGCAAGAGAAAGAGGAGGAGAAGAAACTCCTCATCACGGTGAGTCCAGTGTGAAGGTTCGGTGTTGATGTTGAATCTGACGAATGGAAACTTTTTGGTCCAAAAAACTGTCCTAAAATCCTTCACAAGGTTTTCTTCATTATTTTCAAGGATATCAAACACTAAATATGATACAAAAAAGTAAAATATGAGGAGCAAAGTCATCATTTCAACACAGACAGTGTGACAGACAGATGGTATTGTTGCACATGTAAGATGCACACGAGCACAGTCGCAGAAACGTAGCCATGACACAGTAGGTCTGTTTGTACTTCATGATCTTAATGGGTTTTTATTAATTGCATTTGTTTGTGGTGTCCTCATTTGGTCATAACATGTTTGGTCAAAGTCTTCACATATTTTTAAAAGCTGAAAACAACATTTCCAACATCCTGATTTTCTCTGCCTCTGGATATAAGAAATTAGGTTCAAGGAACATTTCACCATCAAATTCTGAGTTCACTGCTACTAATAAATTTAAACACTTTGGTAATAATAATGTTGAGAAGAGCCTCTGCAAATGTTAAATGAAAGACATTAATTCTCTGTAGCTCTGAGCTGAACATTACCCGCACCATCATTTTGAAAAGTTGTAAGAGTTGAGGAGGGTATGTGGATGTTTGAGGCGGGAGTACCTCAGCGGTCCTCGGGGCATAGGAAAAATACAGAGTAACACAGAACCTTAAACCATCTGTCACAGAAGTGGACGACTTTTCTCATCCACAACCCGCTGAGTCAGACATCGCTGTGGTGGAGGACCGTGATTGGTCCTGAGCTGTGTCATCAGTTAGCTAAGCCTATAAACTGTAACCCATTGGTTAGCATTGTCCCGTTGAGACGCCTCGAGCCGTTTCGTCTTGGTGTTTTGAAACCGTTAGTGGAGGTCGGATCCATCACACCCCGATGGTGGGCATACCCAGCTTTACGGTCCTTTCCTCTCCAATGAAGACGGTTAATTACAAAATAAAAATCTTAAATTGAACTCTGCCACACTTTAAACTAGTGACTGAGACTATAAAGTCACCAGGAAGGGTTTGGGTTTTTTTTTCTGCAGCCTTCTTGTTACTATCAGAAGTCTTCACCTGGACGGGATGCAAGAAGGAACAGAGGTTTAAGGCACTTCACATTAGCTTTACAATTCAGAAGTTATGTCCATCATTTATAGAGTGAATGCTCCAGCTCCAGTAACGGCGGAAGCCATGGCTCACTCATTCTTGTCTCCCTCTCGCTATTGAGGGAGTATCCTGCCATCTGCAGTCTGATAAGTCAGAGCTACACGAGGGTCTGGAGAGTGTCATGCGGCGGTGCGTCTATTCCCCTTCAATCACTTTCAACCAAATTGAAAAGCCTTAAGTAGAGGGTTTTTTTTAAAGAAAATTAACACTCGTATGAATGAAGATTATGTTTCATAGACTCCAAGTAAAGGGCACAGGCTGGAGGCGGTGGGTTGGCCATTTCTGATTAGATGGTATTAAAATCTAATGCCATCTAATCATTTCTCTGTCTTTGTGTATTTTTAATCAGTTTTGATCAGACTGACTCTGTTACGTCTTTACTCTGCTGGCTGCATTTCTTTGTGTTGGCACATGACTGAGAATTTACATTTACATACTGCTGTCTTTGGCCAAACCCACTGTCAGTGTCACTGCAAGGAAATCACAAACTCAGCAAGTGTTGGTCACTTGGATTATTTTAAGATATTCAAACTAAAGGAAGATTGTTTGTTTTGACTTTTTGCTGTGTAACCATCTTGATCATCATTCTTTATAAAACGATAAAGCATGAAAGAAGCCATAAAGATGTTTTCGGGGGGGGGGGATAAAAACAGTAATTGGAACACAAACAGCCGAAGGTTTCTCTCAGGGTTTATGTCTCTCACTTTTTTCACGGAAGCATTTGCAATTAATTTCCCTCAGAGCAAATGGCTTTAGTCATTAAAAAAATATGTATCTCTAAAAGAAACGCGCAGCCCCCCTCAACATTTAATTAGGTCAACATTAAGACTAAAGACATGAAGCGCTGCATCTCTCTGTGCCTGTGTTTTCTCCTCTGCGTCTTTCAGTCTGTCGCCCGCTCTCTTTCTTTCTTCTTCAGCTTTTCTTTTTTTCACTCCTGATTTGCTCTCCTCTCTTTGACTTCAAAGGGGAGGGGTTACGTGAGGAGAATACGAACGGCCTTATTGCCAAAGAAGCAACGACAACTGATGAGATTACCCAGGTTAAATTAATTTAACCTGATCCATTTAATATAACAGCAACAACAAGACTGCTGGGCAGACTCCTCTCTTTCTTACTTGTCTCACTTATTCTGGATAGCTAAATAAGCAAAAACAGGCCTTTATACAATACAATACAATACAGTTTTATTTATATAGCACATTTAAAAACCCAAAGGCACACCAAAGTGCTTCACAGTAATATGGAGAATCAACATAAGTCAATAACAGGGTACAGATCGGGCACTAGCACAGACAGGATAGAGGCACTAACAGACCAGGAGAGTTAGATAAATACAAAATCCACTAAGAAGACAAAAACAGCAGTAAAATTAGTAATAAAATAATAAATTTAATAAAAGATTTAAAGATTTAAAAGTTTAAAATTTAAAAGGGTATTAACTGGTCAGGAAAGCCAAGTCCAATAGATATGCTTTCAATCTTGATTTAAAGGATTGGATAGAGTCCAAGGCTCGAATAGAAGCAGAGAGGCTGCTCCAAAGGTTGGGTGCAGCTGAAGGCACGATCGCCTCTGGTCTTCAGTCCAAACTTAGGTTGGGCCAGGAGTAATTGACCTGATGATCTTAATGCACGACAAGTGTGTACAGATTGAGGAGGTCAGTGAGGTAGCTGGGCGCAATGTTATTCAGGATTTTAAAAGTGAGTAGCAAGATTTTAAACTCAATGCGATATTTGATTGGTAACCAGTGCAGATCAACAAGAGCCGGAGTAATAGGGTCAAATTTTCTAGCTCCAGTAAGAAGGTGAGCCGCAGCATTCTGAAGGAGCTGCAGTCTTCGAAGAGAGAAGGCCTGGAGACCACAGTAGAGAGAATTACAATAATCTAACCTGGAGGTCACAAAAGCGTGGATACGTTTTTCCAGGTCCCCGTGTGGTATATAATGCTTAGCTTTAGAAATCTGGCGCACTTGGAAAAAAAAACAGATTTAACTACAGATGACACTTGCTTATCGAGCTTAAAGGAGCTATCCAAATAGACACCCAGGTTACGCATAGAATCAGAGAGAGAGTTAGCTAGGGGCCCCAGCAGGGCAACAAGCTGGTCTCTCAAGGAATATGGCTGTCGAACACCAGAACTTCAGTTTTTTTCTCATTTAAAACGAGAGAATTATCTGACAGCCAATCTTTAACCTCGCTCAGGCAATCGAACAGGGAGTTCAGTGGTGCTGCCAAATCATCAGTCAGTTGACAATAGATTTGAATGTCATCAGCGTAAAAGTGATAAGAAATATTGTATTTTTCAAATATGGAGCCCAAGGGTAGCATATACAAAGAGAATAATAAAGGGCCCAATACAGACCCCTGGGGAACACCACAACAGAGAGGGGCAACAGAGGAAGAGTATCCTCCCATCACAACAGAGAAGGATCTATCAGTGAGGTAAGAATTAAACCAGTTAAGGGCAGAACCCTTGATGCCTACAACATGCTCTAGCCTCCTCAAGAGAATATTATGATCAACCATGTCAAAGGCTGAAGACAGATCCAATAAAACTAAAACGGCAGCAAAGAGTCAGCAAATACAAGAAGATCATTATAGAATCTTAGCAGGGCCGTTTCAGTGCTATGGTGTGGCTTAAAGCCAGACTGGTATTTGTCAGTAATGTTATTTGGGGCGACCGTGGCTCAGGGGGTTGGGAAGCGTATCTGTAACCGGAAGGTCGCCGGTTTGATCCCTGGGCTCTCTGTCCTGGTCGTTGTGTCCTTGGGCAAGACACTTTACCCTACCGCCTACTGGTGTTTCCCAGAGGGGCCGATGGCAGCCTCGCTTCTGTCAGTCTGCCCCAGGGCAGCTGTGGCTACAACCGTAGCTTGCCTCCACCAGTGAGTGAATGAATAGTGGCATTGTAAAGCACTTTGGGTTCCTTGAAAAGCGCTATATAAATCCAATCCATTATTATTTGCAACTAAGTAAGCCTGTATTTGGAGAAAGATGCCTTTCTCTAAAATTTTTGAAAAAAACAGAAGTTTTGAGATTGGCCTATAATTGGCAGGGTCTTTCTGATCAAAATTGCTTTTTTTAAGAACGGGGTGCACTACCGCATGTTTTAAAGCAGTCGGGACACAGCCCACTACCAATGATAAATTCATTAAAAATAAGATGCAAGGCCCAATTTCCTCAAAACTTTCTTGATAATTCGGGATGGAAGGATATCGTGCACAGAATTTGAGTTTCTCAATTGTTCAATTATTCCCTTAAGAGTGGGGAGTGATAACACCTCAAAGTGAGAAAAGGTGGACATGCATCCTAAAACTCTTGTGCTGAACAGGATTCAGCACAAGAGAGTGAGAGTGTGAAGCCTTCAGTAATAAAACTTTTCCACTAAAATGATTAAGAAATTGCTCACAGAGAGCCTGAGAGGCTGAGCTCGAAGAGTCTGGACAGGGATTTATCACCGAATTAAAAATTTTGAATAACATTCGGGGGTTGTGGCTATTAGTCTCAATAATGTCTGATAGGAAAGCTGCTTTAGCTGCTTTTACTGAGTTCTGGTAGAGAAAGCGGCTCCTACAAAGAATGTCATAGGATATCTGAAGCCTGTCTTTTTTCCACCTCCTTTCAGATTGACGGCAGACACGACATAAAGCTCGTATAGTGTCATTTAGCCATGGTTGATGAGAAGTTCTGGGACGTTTCATCTTTATAGGGGCCACAGTATCTAAGATGGAACAACAGGTGGATAGCATAGCTTTGGCAAAATCATCAACCAAGGGAGGTGTGTAACAGTTAGTATCAGTGAAGTCTGGATCAAAAAAGGCAAAGTTTAAAAAGGCCGTAATGAAGTTAGCCACAGTCTCAGAGTTAATGATACGTACAGGGCGATGACAGCCTTTAGAATTTAAATCAATTGCACATAGCTCAACATCAAACATGACCAAAAAATGGTCAGAAATACCAGCATTATCAACGTCCATAGTACAAATATCCAAAGCATATGAGAGGACCAAATCCAAGGTATGGCCTTTAAGATGAGTTGGTTCCCTGACCCACTGTGTAAGGTTAAAACAGTCAATTAGGGCATGAAAATCCTTGGCTAGGGGGTCATCAGCACAACAAATATGTATGTTAAAATCTCCAGTAATAAGGGCTTGGTCATAACTTAATAAAAATGACCCCAAGAAGTCAGCAAATTCACAAATAAAAGACCTATTATATTTAGGTGGTCGATAAATCACAGCACATAGAATCGTTGGGGGTCCGGCAAGCTCCAATAGTTGAACCTCAAAACTAGAATAGGTAGGAGAGGGCAGTTGCCGAACTTTTTTAAAAACAGAGGCCACGCCTCCACCTCTTCCCGAGGGTCTCGGTGAACTGAAGAACACACAGTCCGGAGGTAGTAGCTCTGAAAAGGAAGAGGACTCACCAGGACGAATCCAAGTTTCAGTCAATAACAGAGCATCAAGCTGAGAGGTGAGGAAGAGGTCATTTAAGATGAAGGTTTTATTCACCAGTGATCTTGCGTTTAATAAAGCCATCCGAGAGATCGGCATCTTATTTCTGCTGGAAGAACGTCTTAGCTGGCTTAAATGCCTGTGCCGTACACCATCGCTGGGGGACCCAATCCAAACACGAACAGGCAGAGAGACTACCGGAGAAACCGGACAGGCTGTTTACCGACCGGACAGATCCAGCGATGGCTGAGCAGCCTGAAGGACAATGGACAATGGATCCCGAGCGGATGGAAGTCGTATAATCCCCGCGGTGGTGAGGGAATTAGCTGCAGCTGATGTTTTAAGGTAAGCCTTAAAGCGAACCCGAAACCCACTCCGTTTGCCCCGCTTCCTGTAACGCTTCTTAGGTGGGGGGCAGAGAGAGGAACCGTATGAACCAGTGGAGAGATGATACGTGGAAAGGAAGCAGCTCCCAAATTCCAGCCTTGATCCAACCCAGCACAGGGGGAAAATGAAGATTTAACAGAGTATCCCGGTCATAGGTGATTAATGCATAACCATCTGGGGGGCATAGTGCCAGAAAGATAGCAAATAATAAACAAATATCAAGGAAAAGAGCTGAACAACAGAGAAGACGATGGCCTGCCGTACACGCTGGCGCCATCTTACTCTCTGTAGGTATGAACTTATTTTCAACTACAGGGAATAGCTGTCTAATCAATGGGCACAGACACTCGTATTCCCCATGTTCAGTAATAATAATATATACTTTATTGATCCCTGTGGGGAAATTCCTCTCTGCATTTAACCCGTTCACTCAGTGGGCAGCCATTGGGCGCCCGGGGAGCAGTGTGTAGGGATGGTGCCTTGCTCAGAGGTACCTCGGGGGAGCCAGTCAGTGGATTCAAGCTCTCGACCTTCCGATCATGGGGCCACTACTCTACCTACTGAGCTATCCCTGCCCCATCAAGGTAACTCTTAGAATTTCCACCTTTTAGTTATAGCCAAATTAACATCTTTTCAATTCTTTGTGTTTAGCAATAGGTGGGCTTGTGTTTTTCTCTTTGTTTTTTTCTTTTTTTGTGAGCTCACATCTAAAATTGCTGATCTCCTGTTCTGTGCTAAAGGACAACTGTGGGCAAAGTCCTGTCCAAACCTTGTCTGGGGTTAATCTTACATTTCTAGTATGTTAGCTTGTTGATGCTGAACCTCGGAGAGTGCTGGCAGCGCCGTGGACCAGGTTGCTGCGGCACAGTGTGAAAGTTGTGAAAATCCACCCACACCTTTAGTCACAGGCCTGCTCGTCACATGAGCACAAAATCTAGGATTTCTTGTCAGTTTTTATTCATTGATTTTGATCTCCTGATGATGTACTCGTTCAGCTTCTTTCCAACTAATCATTTGATAAAACGAGTTCAGGATCAGGAAAATGCAGAAGGTCAGTGTTTTTAAAATCACAATAATCTAATTACTTCATAGTGATTTTACTTATTTAAATTTCCTTTAGGGCTAAAAGAAATAATATAGAAAAGTCAAATCAATTAAGAAACCAATTTCAAAGGATATTATCCTATAGATTAAGGATAATAGGATTAAGACCCATAACATTTTAAAGGTTCAACTTTTTAAATGATTTATTTCTGTCTGTGTAAAATTATATAAGCCTATAAGAATTAAGAATTTTGCCTATATTAAAAAATATTATTATAAATTGGTTCTGACACACTATTTCAGATTTCTGCCATCTGGTTATTCTTACACACACACGTATAATATCAGTATCTTCTTTAATATCTGTAACAAATTTCTTTGTTTTAAGCCTCACGTGAGTCATAAGGCGATAAAAGTCACATTAATGATCTGCTTTGACAAAATCTTTTGATCACGCTATTACACTAACTAGCAGATGCCTACGCTGCAGTAATGTTTAGTCTATTGTTATGTGGTTGCTAGGCAACATGACAACGTCTCATAAAATATCACAGATAATCAAAGTTTTGCAGATATGAAGTAGACGTTATTGTGATAACGCTGTAAGGTGTTCGAGGTGGAAAAATGTTCAAAGCAAGTCATTTTTGCCCGTTGCCCCTAGCAAGGTGGTTGCTAGGCAACATGATGATATCAAAATGTGTGACAGAGATATATAGATGTACCCCTGTGCGAAGCTTAGATGATTGTGTAGGAGGAGTCTGTGGACAGACAGACAGAGAGAGGTGTGGCTCAACTGTGGTGGCTCGATCAGACTGAAAATCTGATTTTTCACTTGTTTTGTGTCTTTTAAAATATTGTTAAAAAATTCGAATTGAGAAATAATGAATGAATATTGATTATTTTTTATATGTAAGAAAAACACATGAGTATCAAATTGACTAAAGTTCCTGATTATCCTGAATGTCCAGTAACCTCTAACCTTTCCATCAAACTGTGTCAGGAAGGATAAACTTATATTGAGCAGTATAGTATGACCAAGACATGCCTTACAGCTTCAGCTGGTCCATGGGTGCTGCACGCTGCCTGCCCACTACTCCCAATGCTTAAGATGGGTTAAATGCAAATCACTCTATGGGGCTCGGTAAAGGCTGCACTGCTCTCTTATCTTATTATCCTATAGGCCAGTATGACTGTTTTGCTCTGAAAAGGCAAAAAGTGAGCAGAATAGTAGGTGCTATTGTTCTCTCTTGTTTATATCTGTTGCAGCACATTACACCCCCTTTATTCACGCTCACATGGCTCCAGCTGCATTTAGAGCTGAAGTTCAGCAAAGGACAGCGTACATACTGGAGTTTGCTTCCATCCAATTAAAATGAATTAGCTAAGAGGCATGAAGGCAGTGTAATATATGACTGGCACAGAGTAACACAAAACACTTTGTCTCAAAAGTCATTCCTTTAATATTAAAGCCTGCCGTCCAAAATGAAGACGTATCTTGTTGGTCTGAAACGATTAGACGCTGCATTTTAAATCACTTTGCGCTCGGTGTTTTCTCTCTTCCGTCTCGTCCCATATTTCTCCTCTTTCATAATGTTGCTCTCTCTCTTTTCCTTTCTTTTCGCCCCTCGTGAGCTCACACTTCGGATGCTGTTTGAAGCTGACTGCTAATTGGTTGATTTTCATTGACATTAAATCCTGCCTCTAAGCCAAGTGAGAGTCGTGCATGAGCGTGTGGGCGTGTGTGTATAGATTCCCTGAAAGACAGAGCGACGGAGAGAATGGATGGAGGGGTTGATGAAAAAGGGAAATATTATGTAAGTCGAAGCTGCGTTTAGATTAATGTCTGCTTTTGTTTGGGCTGAAATGAAAAAGGGGATGCAGGACGAGAGACGGTGAGACAAAGATGCAGACAGAAAAGAAAGAGACAGAAGTGGTAATTTGGAAGAAGAAGAAGAAAAAGGCGATTTATTCTAAAACGTCTTCATCTTTGTACTTGTTAGTTTTACGACTGTCAGCGGATATTAACGAGTTCTTCAACCGAAGCAATAAAGCGACTAACTCTACAAATTGCTTGTGCTGTATTAATTCATAATTCACCACGGTCTACTTAAGGCCAGATGAGACAGCAGTAGAATAAAGACTTTTCATTGGTGTTTCTAATGTCCCTGCACTGCTGCACATGTAGATTCATTCCTCTGATGGGTTTGTTTGCAGGTGAACGCAGCTTCTCTCAGTTTAAAGAGGACAGTCAAAAATGAAAGTGTCCATAATGAAGTGATAGGCTTTTGGCATTGATGCAGCTTTCTACTCAGTGTCAGCACCGTGTTGTCTTTTAAATATGGCAGCAGCTGAAGCTTACGAAAGCGGCCAACTGTCACTTTCGGCATTGTTTACTGTGCTGATTGTTTTCTAGATCGGGGATGTCAAAGTCATTCATCGAGGTCCACATAGAGCCTGTTTTGAGCTTAAGTGGGTCAGACAGGTGGAAATCCCCTCTCTGTCACTTTGAAGATGTTTAACTACACATTTAATCCCTGAGATATCTCATTATAAGAAGGAGAAGTGCAGTTTCAACAGCTTGTCTCAGTTTTTCTAATAAAGAAATGCTGCTGTAGTTAGAGAATTCTGTCTATCAGTAAAGACAGATCTTGTAAGAAATAGGGCTGGGCCATATCATACCGTTCACGGTAATACCGGTATAATGTTGGGCAACGACAAGAAAATGAAATATCGCGATAGAATATGGGTAAAACGTACATGCGCAGTGCCTTTGTTTACATACATACATGGCGGCAACGCAGAATGAGAAGGGCGAAAGCGGATCGTTAAATGAAACGGATGAACCAGAATTGGTTTGTGAAAATGCTGCAACTTCAGTGGTGTTGAACTGGTTTGGCTTTCGTCCGTCAGATACACAACAAAGCACTATTTTTGGTGGCGCATGCTAGCGGGCCGTCGTTATTACCGTGTTGTTTGGAAAATACGGCACACTTAAAATCAATCCTTTGATTTTTCTGAAAATCAACAGTGCCCCTTATAATCCTGTCTGCCTTATGTTTAAATTCTGGTTGTGTTTACTGACCTCGAAACGATTTTATGTACACGGCGCTCGAAAATCTGTCAAATGTTTCAGTACGACTTTGCTGAGCTACGAAGCCGCACCGCTTGATGGATTGTTGGAGCATTACGGCTACCGTAGTCAGGAGCCTCGCGTAGTGATACGTACTGTGCTTCAACATAATATTACCGTATTGTGTGTTTGTTTAACCTCTTTTAAAGTTTTGTGGTTATGCTGAGGATATGCCGGCCAATTTCCACTGGAAATGCCTTTTGGTCAAACTGTCAGCAAGGAATTTGCACTGTTAAATTTTTATATAACTTTAATGCACATAAAAAAACAGCTGCTTGTTTAAGTGAAAATACATTGATTTTTTTTTGCACTAATAAACTTGTGGAGTTGTAAAGTTTTTGTCTAGTGTCAATTATATCGTCAGTTATATCGTTATCGCAAATTTTCAAATCTATATCGTGATAAATATCGCCCTGCTCTAGTAAGAAATGTATAGAATTATAAATGATTTGTGGCAGCACATCACCTCCACAGTTTTGGAATTATAAAGCAGAAAGTTTTTATTTATTCATTTATTTATTTATTTGACTCTACATTGTAAAAAAATAAAAAATAAAAAAACACATTTTTATAGCCGATATTTAAAAAAACAGGAACTTTTTTCTATTACGTCATTACTTTAGTGTCGTATGATGGCTCTAGCGGTGGTCTTTATCAGCAGGAAAAGCTGTAAAATTTATGAAAATGTAATTAAAAGTCCAGTATTTTTGCCCTCCTTTACAAAGGGAACATTTCCAAAGATGGAAATAGGCCGGACTGGAGTCTTTTCAGGGCCACCGTATTTTGACACCATAGTTCTAGATGAATTGTTTGGTTTTTAAACAATCGTAAAAATGTCCTTAATCAAATTTCGTGTTCTCTTTTCTATTTGTGAAACTTGAATATGTTTAACTGAGGCAAGGATCGCTGTAGTCAAAGACGATTTCATTTCCACTTGCAGTCATTTCAACACAAACACTATACGCGTGCGTACGGGTGAGGAAGACCCCTCACAGACCAGAGCAGTAACACGAGATTTGACATGGATTGAGTGAAGCACTCTGTGGAAGGTGGTGCTGGATTGCAAAGCAGCTTGTGGATGTGCAGCAACTCTAGGCGGGCTAAAGAAGCTTAAATATTGCAATCCTATATGAGATCATCAGTAGGACGAGCCATCAGCTGGCGTGGGCCGGCATAACTGTTGCCCATTCAGTTTGTTTAAAACCCCTGTACATTATCAAAACAAAGAGTATGAAGAGATTACAAGTTCCAGCAACAGTGCAGTGGCCACAGTGAGGTCCATCCACCAGTTTTCCATCTTAACCATGTAAGAAATCCAGGGAGTTGGAGACGATCCCGCTCTCAACAACATGTGAATCAATATCATATAACTAGGTGACATAAGCTAAGCAGCCCTCACTATTCATTTAAAAGTGAAGGGTTTCTTGTCCTTGACCTGCCGATTGATAGAATTATTGCCCCATCCAGGTAAAAAATACTCTTAACCAGCTCTACTTTTATACACTTTCATCCTGCCGTGGTGTCAGCGATGTATGACTCTGCAGGTGATGTTTGACACATCGCTGAGGTGGATCTCTGGCAGAGAGTTGAATGATTGAAATGCTGCGTCTCGCGCTATAAATCATTTCTAAGTTCTCAAAGCTTTCAGTTTGTTCACATGTCTTTGTTTCACTTCTTCTGAGACGTGATCTAAATATTTATTGGCTGAAGACTTGCACTTGCGTGGTGGTGTGACCGGCATGTTGTAATGCTGCAGGTTTTATTTGTTTGCTTGGCTTTTTTTCCCTTCCAAGAGTTTGTGCTTCTCACCTAATTCAAATCTGTGAGTCGGGGCTACAAGAGTACAAGCTCTGATTTAATTTTAATCTTGTGGCTCTAAAGCTGCATGGGAAAGGTGGCTCTCCTGTGAGTGGGTTAAAGAAAGAGGATGTGGATTACTGGGTGGCTCCCATGTGGGAAAGATTAAAAGGGGGGTTGCTTTGTATTTTGCTCACGTCATTGAAGAGATTCTGATGGATACAACTTGCCTCAACCCAACGGGGATGTCAAGATGATAAATAATAGCTGCAAATTAGACACTAATGACTGAACCCTTATTGATCACTGGTAAGGCAATTGCACAGCTGAATAAGTAGATGTACGTGCCCTCTTTTTGTATTCGCCTGTAACGAACATCAGATGATCAGAAGATCCAGAAAATATTCTAAATTCACCTTTACAGTAAAATAATAGTATCTGCAAAGAACGAACAACCAGAAACCTGTTGCTCAGCACTGTTAGTACAAACAGAGCTCAGTATTGTTTAGGTGTATCATAAAGCATAGACAGTAAGGATCTCAGCAATTTACTGAAAAGAGAGACTTAAGAAGTAGATCAAAAGGAGATTTTCATAAGAGAAATCCAGAGTGGCCCAGAAAGGATTTGACGCTCTGGTTTGAAGGATTATAGAAACTGGATGTTTTGAAGAGATGGCCTTTTAAGTGTAAATGACAGTTCACGTGTCTTTTCCTCATTCAGTAGCCCTGCGTCACGCTCAAACGCTGCCATGACTCCACATTGTGGCAGAAATTGGATTTTCTCCTCATTTTTTTTAGAGACTTTAAGTTTATATCAGAGGAAAACGGGCAAAAAGCATTTTCATATTGAAAACATGCATTGAGAATTTGTCTCACAAAGACATTTTAGACATGGAAGAATGTAGAATAAATCTCTAGTTTCATGGTCCAGCACTAATCAACTTGCCCAATTTCTTGTCCTATTATCCTTCCCGCTCTTCTCATCCGTCTTTTCATCCAATCTCGTTCCTTTCTTCCTCTCTCTCTTTCTTCCCGTCTCCAGAAAATGAGCCAGGAGTTTGAGATTAAACGGCTGTCATTAGAGGAGCAGAGAGATCGCCTCCAGCAGCAACTCGACAACTTGAAAGAGGAGCTTTCGGCCAAACTCAACATGGCCAATCAGGAAGTATGAGTCAGCTCTTACTGGAGCGCTAACGCATGACCAGCATGACCTGATCGTCTCCATGCATACCGACACGTCTCAATCAACTGAGTGGTTGTCTCCTCAGGTGTCCCACCTTCAGGAGCTGGTGAGAGAGGGGGAACAGAACCTGAATTCAGCTCAGATGCAGATTACCTGTCTGAAGGAAACTCAGGAGAAACTCAAGATAGAGCTAGACGCGACTCGAGCCCGCGTCCGAGAGACGAGCAACCTGCTGACTGACCTACAGGTGAGGAGAAAACAAAGACAGTACTGAGGTTTGGAGAACCTGAAATGAGGGTCCTCCTGCATTAACGCCCCAATAAAATAAAGTCTTACTGAGGATAATCACTTCAATATCAATATCACATTTATTTCTATAGCACATTTATAAGCAACAAAGTCAGTGTAAATTTGCTAAAACTGCAGTGATGTGTTCATACGTTCTAACACCTGTTAGAAGACGCGCAGCAGCACTTTAGATTAACTGATGGAGACATGAGTGCTGAAGACCCAGAGAGAATTGCAGTAGTCCAGTGTGATGAAGGCATGAATACGTTTTTCTGCGTCTTTAGGAGGAAGATAAGGCTGAGCTTTGGCAATTTCAGGTAACTGATAAAAAAGTGTTTTTCACAACTGTGGACACTTGCTTCTCTAATTTAAAAGAGCTTTCTAAAAACACTCTGAGATTTCTTACAGTGTGGGAATGATGACGAGCAAGAGGACCAAAGGTATCAGTTAACTTATCCAAAAGGGGCGTGTCTTCCAAAAACAATAACTTCAGCCTTATATTTTAGGGTGAGAAAATTTTGTGTTAACTGGTCTCTAACATCATGTAGACAGTTAAGCAGAGACTGCAGTGGGACAGAAACAGAAGTAAATTTGGATGTCAGCATAACAGTGGAAGGAAATGTTGTATTTCCTTCAGTAGTCACAGATCAGTTCTTAATATTTGTTTTAGAATCCTGTAAGATGTAAACATACAGAGTGTCAAATTACACAGATTGGTTATCAGTGTCACACTCAGATATTCAGATCTAGACAAATGAACAGAGCGTTAAACTGCAGCTGAGAATATGCAAATTCTATCGTCTTTGTTTTGTTTTGTAGAAAGTGTTGAAAGTATTAAAGGTGCAAATACTGAAGTAAACATTTGTATAAGCATAAAATTAATGTAAAAGTAAGCCACTGATAGCTTTCTAGTCTGTTTTCTTTCTGAATCAGATTTCCTTATAAGGTCATTGCCCCTCAGTGGGCTTCCAGAAGATGGCCAATCAAAAGAGAGTGGGCTTTTAGGGACTGGAAGAGGACTTTTTATGGCTTTATTTTTGATAGGGACAGTGAAGACTGACAGGAAAGTGGCGGAAAGAGAGAGGGGAAGACATGTGGCAAAGGACCGCGTATCAGACTCTAACCCTGGCCGGCCGCTCTCAGCCGTGGGGCATATGGTCGCCTGCTCATTCCAGTGAGCTAAACCGGCGCTCCCCAAGGATAAACTTAGAGCTGTTAGTTTCTGGCTCTTGTTTTTTTGTCTAATGCACCTTGTTACACACACTCAGTCACTTAAACTTAATGGATTAAATCCCAGCTTTTATTTTACCAACTTTCTGGGACTCAGATTTTACTGAATTGAAGTAACCTTTGCAAAAGTCTTGACAGGTTGGGTCAACCAGTCAAGAGTTTTCAGACCCGACACTGAGACTGGCAGATGGTAATTTGCCTCCTGACATAGTAAGTCAGTGTGACAGCCTGTCTCATAGTCTGACAATAACAGCTCAGTCAGTCAAATAAATGTGGTGATTAAAAAAAAAGCCTTCACTGATGACCGAATAGAGAGAGACAGAGGGGGGGGGGGGGGGGGGGGGGGGGGACACAGGCAAGGATCGGAGGATAGAAGGATGGGAGAGGGGAAGAACATTTTGAAAGCAGGAGAGCAGGAAATGAGAGTTAACTGAGAAACAAGCGCGGTGCTGAAGGCCAGCTGTGAGATAATGATGATGAGGCCATTATGAGCAGAGTGGGCCTATGTTTGAAAAGAGCCCTGCTGGTGTGAGACGCAGGAAGAGCGTTTGTGATAGAGAGCGTGGCTTACTGGCAGGGGAGGAGGAGGAGGGAGCGACTCGATCCTTTCATTAAAATTATAGCTATTAATACTGTTATTAATAATAGGGATGATATTTGTATTTAAAGGAACTTATTCATGATAATAAGTCATCAAATGAGAATTTGGGGAGGCTGAATCATCATAGGACTGTACAATAAAAAGGTTTAAAGTAGAACAAAAATGCAGAAAGGGACAGAAAAAGTGTGGAAATGTCTTAGCTTCAGTAACAGGAATTAAAACAACTGTTAATAAAGGCAGAAAGAAGAGTTAATAAGAAGCACAGTGCAGAGAGGCTATAAGAAGAGCGATAATTAAATGAAACTGCAGAATGGTGCTCTTTGAATTCCCACCAGGCTTCTTATTTAAAGGGCTATTTAAAGAGCAGGACTGGGGCAGTAAAAAAGCCAAGCTTGACACAGGATTGTATCCTGTGTTCACACTGAGCTCATTAGCATAGACACAAGCTCAACACCAGCAGAGGCCGGCCTCACAGTAAATTTAGACCAGCTATTGTTTAGCACAGAATGAACCTTTAAGTAGATTACTAGGTTAGGAAAAGTAGAACGAGAGATGGTTTCATTTATACTCATGTTTTATTTCTACCTTAAATACAGAAAGTTCACAAAATTAAAAAAAAAATGTTATAAACTATGATGTCATTGTAGAGATTACATCATGTGTTCCTCAGACAAGCAGCCTGTTGTTAAGTCATGAGTACTTGAGCATGTTTCGTGCTTTCGATGTGTTGTTAGAAGTTCCACAAAAACAAACTAATTTCATGTTTTTTTTCCAGTATTTCACACAGCGATTGCAAACATGCTGGTTTTATTTTGGATGCTTACACTATTACACTTTGCACAAAGAATCTGAACGTTTGTTTTCAGCAAGTCTCACACATGCCTCCTGATCAGTCTTAGCCCATTTTTCTTTAGTGAATCTCTCAAACTCCTCCAGATTAGGTGGTCAGTGGCAGTTAAGTCAGGGGTTTGTGCAGGACAGTCAGTAACATTCACTTCGGTCTTTGTCGTGTTGAAGACAAAGCGACGGCACAGACCCAGCTTTGCTCCCGACTTTCAGAATCTTCACACATCCTTCGTTTTTCATTGTTCCTTCCACCTTGATGAGATTCCCAGTTCTAGTTTAATCTCATCTGACCAAAGGACATGCTTCCAGTATGAATAGTCTCCTGGTCATCTTTAGCATACTTCAGTCTGGCTTGAAGGCTATTTTTCTTTCCAGAGTCTTTTTTTATTTGATTTTATGAGGTTTAAGCATCACAGAGTTCAAGTAGAACAGTAGTTTGTGCTATGGCTCACTTAAAAAGGTCCGCTTTTAATATTAAGCTTTGTCATTTTGATTTTTTTCTGAAAAAATTCTTCTATTGTGTGCAGAAATGTTTATAAATGCTCTGTTAAAAAAAGAAATTCATAAGGGGGCTAATAGTTTTAACCTCAGCTTTACATTTTCTTGTTATATAGACTCATTTAAATTTATTTTTATTCTTAACAACATATAAATATAGATGTACATTTGTAGTGCAAGATTTATCTTGCGACACTTTGAAGGGCCCCACATGCTGGAGTGAACTGCACCACCCTCACTAACCTCTGATGCAAATCCAGTCATTTTGTCTATAAGCAGCTAAAATATGACGGAAACTGAACAAGGCGATGGTTACTCACAGTTAGCTTTAATGTAGGTGGGTAAGCCTTTACTATAGTCTCTGATTTATCAGAAATGAATGATTCAGAATTATAATTATTCAAGTGAAAGTATAATGAAACAAATACAGACTGTTTAGGATAAAGTAACAAGTGAAACATGAGTCATGTCTGTGGGTTTTTTTTTTTGTTCTTTTCTTAATTTGCCGTTGAGCCCATCGGTCGCTTTTTGAGAGAAATCCAGCCCACTGTGGCTTACTGAAGCATATATCTTTATTACTATAAATATCTAGTCCCCAGATAACCTGTGAACTGTTCCTAAAAAAGGCTTTTAAATAATGAACAGTAGCTAGTAAGAGTCACAAACACTCAAATCCAACTGGTCATATGTTTCTTCCTGCATTGCTCCTCCAAAAATCATCTCCACTTGTGAGAAATCTAAAAGCACAGATTTTTTTTAAAATCTTATTTAGATTCCCAGAAATGTAAATTGTCCTCACAGTGGATTTAACCACTCATGTGCTTCCCCTTGCAGCTAAACAAGAGAGCTTTTAGCTCTTCTAATGAGCTCATCAGCACTTACAGCCTGCAGCCTCTTCAGCAGCTGGAAACAGCTGACCCGGTGAAGTTTGTTTCTGCCTTGAAACCAGCACATTATAAATGCCCTGTAGCCATGGCATTATAAATGCATGTGGAAGTGGGCATTACAGTATGAGTCATCCAGCTTCAGCTATTGAAATATGGCATCTGGTCAGAGATGCAGACTTGGAGAAAAAAGAAAATGCACTTTTTTACTTTATGCGGCTTTAAACTTACACTATTAGGGCATCAGCACTTTAAAAACACCAAGGTTATTTTAGATATTACCTGCCTGCTTTATTATAGATTTTACTCTGAAAGTCTTTTTTTTACATATTTATTGATTGGGGCCTAAAATTATGTCAAACGAACCAATACTGTTACTAGAATCTGCCACAAGACAGTCAGTCTGATGTCACACTATGATTGAATGGGGTCAGGTTGACAATTATAATTACAAATTCACATTCAATTATTACATTTGTGCTCATCAGTCTTCCTGTCCTATAGGAATATAACCAGAATACAGTCCCTTCAAGTTGTGCTTATTGACAAAGGCTCATTCAGCTCATTTGTGCTCTGAATTAGGAGGCAGCTTTGCCAAGCTACTGGTCAGTGTGTCCAGTTGATCAGTTTATCATCAAGTTTTCTCGGCTACCATTATCTCAGGATGGATGCATGAGGAGATGAGCACTCTTGTTCGCAGTAATCTCAGAGTTCTTTAATTTATTTAAAAAATATATATTTGTTGTTTTCCTGTATTGATACAATATTGCAATTTTTTTGTTTTGTTTTTGTTTATTTGCCGACCTGCAAAGAACTCAAACACAAGCTGTGAAACTGAGTCGTCTTGCACACTGGGGTTAGGGACTGGGACTGGGATGCAGTTATTAGTGGAAGAGGTCACATATTCCAAGACTGAAGGTGGCACTTCACGCTGTTAGCAGCAGCAGTTTTTGTTTAGCTGTAAAAAACAAAATCATTAAACGGGGCCCTGAGATAAAATTACCATAAATTGAAAATCTAAATATCAGATCTGTTTATGTTGAGAATGAGTTAAATTTTATAATCTTGAGATGCTTACATATATAATTTATTTGGTAAACGCTTTTTTGGGGGGGTGTTCATTTGATTTCCCCAAAATGAAGTCTGAGCTCAGCCTGCTATGGGTTTAATATGTATTATCTGTGGCGGTGATACAATAAAACATGATGTCTCCTCAAATGTGCAACTCATAAACAGTGCAGATGTTTCTTACCAACTCAATTGCTGATTTCAGACTAAGATAGCAAAAGAAAATATCAGGAATACTGATAGTGTGTGATTTCTGTTGGAGTTCAAATTTGTGCACCGCTTTGTATTTGCAGGAAGAGATTGAAACCCAGAAGCAGCAGCATGAGGCCAGAGTGATGTCCATCAGAACAGAGGAGAAGCAGAAGATGGACAAGATGGCAGATGACTTGGATCGGAAATGGAGAGATGCACTGCGGTAAAAGAGAGAAAAACAGGAAGCCCATCTCCCCTGATGTCTTTTCTCATTCGTCTCTGTCATCTCACAGCCCTCTTCACAATCACACTTATTATCCCAACAAGTCGGCGTCTCCCCAAAACACTCATGTATATTGATGAGAACGAATAGGAAATGAACACAGTCGGAAGCAAGTTTATAAACGCATGCAATATTTACAGATGTCTTTTAGCAGGACAAAACCGAGCAGCGTGAACACACACGCACACTGAATGTACAATGTAATTAATTTAGTCAAACTTTGTGTCTTTCTGTAGGGAAGAAGTGCGTTTGCTAAAGGAGGAGTTGACCGAGGAGTATGAAGCAGACAAACAGGCGGCCATGACTCAGCTCTCCCAGCAAAAAGAGCTGGAGATGATGGCAGCGAGGGAGGGCTGGCAGAGGAAGGTCGAAGACCTGCTGGAGCAGGTAACGCACACATGCGGACACTGACACGTGAGGGTCCGGCCTGTTTTGGTTTTGTAAGGTTACCACCAGTGTTGGTCAAGTTACTTGAAAAAAGTAATCAGTAACTAAAAACTGATTACTTCCGCAAAAAAGTAATCCCGTTACTTTGCTGGTTACTTATTTTCAAAAGTAATTAATTACTTAGTTACTTAGTTACTTAGTTACTTTTTAAAAACATGATGAGGTGATAAAGCGATAGATCTTTCAGCCTAATTTTACTTTTTCTGCATAATCCATCATACAAAATGTAATCAAATGGAAAAGTCTCTTTTTTTTTTAAACTTGTTTTGTTAGTTTTAATCTTTTAACTTTATGCATCAAGCAAAAATTTAATTATATGCAACATTCTCTGACTGGAAGAAATTAGTTTAACATTTAAACCTATTTTCTGCACATTCCAGCACATAAAATAAAATATTTTTTGTGTTTACACTCAGTCTTTCAAATAGATGCAAGTAAAACACAGCAGAAAATAAATAACATCAAAGACTCAGCGGTCCTGTTGCTCTATTTTCACCTGTAAAGCAGGAGTAGGGTAGGCGTAGGTTTACCCTGGTGCAGGTGTGCCGCGGTCAGTTGAAGAATCCGCGAGTTTCTCTGTGAGTTTCCCATTACGTGGTAGCGCACTCGGTGCTTGTTTAGGGGTTTTTTTTCGCTGTAAAAAGAAGTTTTCTTCCCACGCACAGCGGACGCTAATGTTTTTGTCACTTTTTATGGAATCAAACTCACAGTAAGGTCAGTACTTCCACGCTTTAAACGCTGCACGCTCATACTCTCTCCCGCACTCGATATATGATCCATTGTTGATCTGCACACAGCTGTTGTCACGAACGTTGCACTTGCTTACGTCACTGTCATGAGACATTCTCGCAAAAAATCACGGTTTTAGTAACGCAGTAACTCAGCGTTCCTACGGGAAAGTAACGGTAATCTAATTACTGTTTTTGCAATAGTAATCCCTTACTTTACTCGTTACTTGAAAAAAGTAATCAGATTACAGTAACGCGTTACAAGTAACGCGTTACTGCCCATCTCTGGTTACCACATACAAGGTTTAAGGGCTTTAACTCCAGAAAGCCTGAACCATAAAATAATTACGAGACATTTGTCTGTTTATCATATCTATTTTATTATTAGAGTGCCCTCCAGGTCGTTGTGAACATTTTAATAAACACTGTTAAAACACAGTTAAAATGTTGATTAATTGACTGTATTTATTTTATTTCACAGACATTGATTTAACTGTAAGGCTAAGTGTAAATGTATTGCATTAAACTATGACATATATGGAACTTTGATATTCTGGATCTTTGTTTTCTCTAACCGGACCTCCTTACTTTTTAATTGAATACCCCTGCTGTTCAACATTTCAGTGATGTCAGCTGTAGACATGTAGACATTTCTCCCCAGACATTGATCAGTTTCATTTTTCTGTCTATCAAACCATACCCACCGACTGTGTCAGGAGGAAGTATTCATCCGCTGATGATGAGACGCTCACATAATTGACAGCAGGGCAAGATTTTAACATTGTAGAGACCCCCCGTCAGCTGAGCTTTCATGTTAGCTAGTCGCGCACTTCTTTTAATTGGCAGGCAGCAGAAAGAGATCTGACGTTGCTGGATCCTTTTTTTCCTTCTTGTGGTGAGAAGGACATGATTTTTACAGATATTTTTAAAACTGCTTTTTTTTTTTTTATGTATTTTTAGTGTTTTGAGAACCACAGGGTAAGTACCATTTAGTTTCATCATATACAAGCAAAAGTAGACCTTTATATGGCTGATGGCTCAAAAACTGGGAACGTCACACCAAAACAATCCAGATGGATAAATAGCTCTATAGTAAATATGACTTGCTGTTGACGTAGCAACTCTTAAACTCTTATTCTTTTCTTAGAGCTGCCTTACAAACCGACCCCAGTAACTCGTTTACTATGTCAGCTGATGATAACAAAAACACAATGGCAGCCTGAACCAAGAGAAAAGAAAAGGTCATGTCAGTCTGAGAGACGGCGAGAGGCTGATTTGACCAACTTCTTCTTCCATGTAAACGATTGGCTCTCGTCTTATAGTAGTTACTAACCAACGTTGTTAGTATGTTTGACTTTGCCTTTATAGTCAGACCCACAAACAGTAGCTTTCTGAGTTTTCTGTAAACAACCAAAAGCTACAACATGAGGTCGGGAGCACATGCTGGTGATGCTGCAGTCATCACTGTTTGCAGTATGTTATAAAGCATTGATATCACATGCAGGTGAACTCTGTTAGTATCCGGGAATGCAGTTGTTCATTTTTTATGCATTTTTTGTTCTTTGACAAGCAGTTGAAATTATTTATCATTTACTTCAGGTTTCTTGGTCTATTCCAGAGTAAAACTTGATGTAATTCAATGATTTATTTGATAATTGCTTGTGGCTATTTAGTCCTTAGAGTGCGGCTCCGCATGGTTTGGGAAAATAAATTAGAAGTATTTAGCTGAAGTGTATTTTATTTATGTTCTTTTTTAAACCTGTACTTCTAAATTGGAAGATTATTGTGATATTGAAATAAAAAAATAAAATTATATTCTATTATTTTTTTCATCGCTCAAAATAAGCTTCAAACTCGCGGAAGCCGGTGTACCCGCCGAAACGCCGTGCATTTATCGAGACTTTCAGCCCCAGGTAGGCCAGTTATGGATCTTCGGATCCACATTATGTCAGCAGCTCCACCATGAACTATGTTAAAACAAACACCGCTCACGCCTCACAGATGACAGCTTACAGTCCTGCGTAAAGATGAAAGTGACTTCTTACAGCCCCGATCTGCAGACGCTGTGCGCAGAGGTTCAGGAGCAGAAGTCCCATTGTAAACTTATCACGGCAGACCCGACGATGTTTCCATGAACAGGCTTTTTAGCATCTCTTTATTGACCACTTTTCACACACGGTTGCTGTACGCACACAGCCGGCTGTACCTTTTCAGTTCACAGCCCGACAACACAACAGCAGAGAGAGCACAGACTTTAAGGCGGCGAGGCGTGATCGCGGGTGCCGCTCAGGTGCGTCCACCTCCCCTGCAGCGGCGCTGCAGACCACGCCCCGCCACACACATTAACCAGGTAAAATACATATTTAGGCAGAATTTTGCAAATATCTATTTTTCATCTTTCAGCAGCATAGAGCTTTTTTTCCAATTATTTTTTAAAAGTCAGCTCAAGGCTCCAAAAGCACAAAGGAGATATAAGGGTGGCTCACAACAGTTTTTGTTTGCTGGATCATTTTAGTTCAGCTGGGTGTCTTTCCTTTTGTTATATTTCTTTAAGAGTTCAAAATGTGTTAATTACATAAATAAAAATGTAATTTTCTCTGCAGCACTTCATGGATTTCATAAGCAACACACCTTAGTTGTTCACACAAAGCATAAAGATAAAAAACAATATATACAGTGTTATCTTCATTTTAGATGTCACAAAGTATTTGCGGCTCTCAGTGTTTTCTTTTGCGTGGAAACCGGGTCCAAATGGCTCTTTGGTGTTAAAGGTTGCAGACCCCTGACTTAAGGACAGCCTGAAGCAAAAAAAGAAAATCCAAATCAAGTCTCACAGGCATTCCTGTCTTTCAATAACTGTGTGAATGTGATTAACAGCAACGCTGTAAATAGCTTCTTCACCTGCTTCACAACTCATATAACTCCCACAGCAACAGTAAATTGGTATGAAAACAACAAAGGCTGTAACAGTGTTAATTTTGTCCCGTCATAGTGAGGTAGAAGAAAAGGAACAGCCTCTTTTTTTTAAACCAGGTTGTCTCTAAGCCATAGTGATGCTTGAATACATACAGGGAGTGCAGAATTATTAGGCAAGTTGTATTTTTGAGGAATAATTTTATTATTGAACAACAACCATGTTCTCAATGAACCCAAAAAACTCATTAATATTAAAGCTGAATGTTTTTGGAAGTAGTTTTTAGTTTGTTGTTAGTTTTAGCTATTTTAGGGGGATATCTGTGTGTGCAGGTGACTATTACTGTGCATAATTATTAGGCAACTTAACAAAAAACAAATATATACCCATTTCAATTATTTATTTTTACCAGTGAAACCAATATAACATCTCCACATTCACAAATATACATTTCTGACATTCAAAAACAAAACAAACAAATCAGCGACCAATATAGCCACCTTTCTTTGCAAGGACACTCAAAAGCCTGCCATCCATGGATTCTGTCAGTGTTTTGATCTGTTCACCATCAACATTGCGTGCAGCAGCAACCACAGCCTCCCAGACACTGTTCAGAGAGGTGTACTGTTTTCCCTCCTTGTAAATCTCACATTTGATGATGGACCACAGGTTCTCAATGGGGTTCAGATCAGGTGAACAAGGAGGCCATGTCATTAGTTTTTCTTCTTTTATACTCTTTCTTGCCAGCCACGCTGTGGAGTACTTGGACGCGTGTGATGGAGCATTGTCCTGCATGAAAATCATGTTTTTCTTGAAGGATGCAGACTTCTTCCTGTACCACTGCTTGAAGAAGGTGTCTTCCAGAAACTGGCAGTGGGACTGGGAGTTGAGCTTGACTCCATCCTCAACCCGAAAAGGCCCCACAAGCTCATCTTTGATGATACCAGCCCAAACCAATACTCCACCTCCACCTTGCTGGCGTCTGAGTCGGACTGGAGCTCTCTGCCCTTTACCAATCCAGCCACGGGCCCATCCATTTGGCCCATCAAGACTCACTCTCATTTCATCAGTCCATAAAACCTTAGAAAAACCAGTCTTGAGATATTTCTTGGCCCAGTCTTGACGTTTCAGCTTGTGTGTCTTGTTCAGTGGTGGTCGTCTTTCAGCCTTTCTTACCTTGGCCATGTCTCTGAGTATTGCACACCTTGTGCTTTTGGGCACTCCAGTGATGTTGCAGCTCTGAAATATGGCCAAACTGGTGGCAAGTGGCATCTTGGCAGCTGCACGCTTGACTTTTCTCAGTTCATGGGCAGTTATTTTGCGCCTTGGTTTTTCCACATGCTTCTTGCGACCCTGTTGACTATTTTGAATGAAACGCTTGATTGTTCGATGATCACGCTTCAGAAGCTTTGCAATTTTGAGACTGCTGCATCCCTCTGCAAGATATCTCACTATTTTTGACTTTTCTGAGCCTGTCAAGTCCTTCTTTTGACCCATTTTGCCAAAGGAAAGGACGTTGCCTAATAATTATGCACACCTGATATAGGGTGTTGATGTCATTAGACCACACCCCTTCTCATTACAGAGATGCACATCACCTAATATGCTTAATTGGTAGTAGGCTTTCGAGCCTATACAGCTTGGAGTACGACAACATGCATGAAGAGGATGATGTGGACAAAATACTCATTTGCCTAATAATTCTGCACTCCCTGTATGCATGCTATGTATTTGCAGCCTTTAAATAGGTTCTTTAAAGAAAGCCTTTGAAATTAATGCTCCTTCAGATGTTCCAGTAGCTACAGTTCAGGAGATTTTATCTTATGAGGACTGAAGTTAGCTGCTAGGGTCAGAATGAAAGCACTGTAGGAACAGAGCGAGCCGTTTGACGCTGGTTTGGGAGCTCAGACGCTCGTCTGCTTAGACTCATGTAGCCGTTCCTGCAGAGCATACTGCCTCTGGGTAATTCAGAGCTGAGTCACAACTGAAACCTCAAAGAGGCTCGTCCTGAGTTTGCCAAGACGCTGGTGGCTCCAGATAAACATTTTCTGACAAGCTGGAGTCACCAGTGCCAGCTTGGCAACTTTTCAGACGCCCCCAACCAAAACCGTGACAAAAGCAGCTCATGGCAAAACGAGACAAAGTTAAAGAGTGATCTGACTTTAACTCCAACACAAGATACAAGAGATTCTGTTTCACACAAAGTTTTGTTCTTCTTCATAAAATATTTTCGTTTACCAAAGAAAACTTGTCCTTTGGTTTTGAGACATCTGTTTGTGGTCGGCGGCTCTGCGATGGACCTTTGACCTTTGATATAGCTACTGTGTTGGAGTTTCTTAATTACTCCAGAAATCGTTTGTTCTGCAGACTAAAATGTAAATATTTATTTGCTTAATTGAAAAAAATGTGCAAGCTAAGGTGGCAGTTTTCAAAAGAATCACCAAATATCCAAATAAATGATTGCTACCTATTTGTTTCAGCTATAGATATGGTATCATTTTAAGATGAAAGGAAGCAGTCCTCATTGATGTGGCTGTAATAATTAAGATGGAATTTCATAGTGGGCTCTTTAGGGAGCATCATTTCTTATCTGCAGCATCTGCAGATTATAGATGCCAGATTAGGAATCATGTAAATGTGGGTCACAGTATAAAAAGGAGCATTTTAAAGTTATAGTGCCGAGTGGCTAAAAATAAACTTCAAACAATATCACAGATCAGATATCTAAGGAGCTTACACTGTATGTGTACTATATGTGAGCCTCTGCATGTGCGTCTTTTTTTGCCCTCACAGGGCTGTGTGTGTGTGTGGGTGGGTGGGTGGGGGGGGGGGGGGGGGTTGGTTTAGGAGCAACAGAAAAGATGGCTAATGTGTGTATATGTAATACTGTAATCCACGGATATTATTAAGTGTATATACACTTACCGGAATCTCTTTAAATGTGCTTTGCTAGTACCTCTTTTGATTTCAGATCTGCATTCATTCCTCGCGGCATAATTTCAACAAAGTGCTGGATAAATTCTTCAGAGATTTTTGTCCATATTCACACGACAGCATCACAGAGTTCCTCATCACAAAGGTGCTCTATTAGATTGGGATCTGGTGATTGTGGAGCCCATTTGGGTTCAGTGAACTGAATGTCCAAAAAAACAGTTTGAGATGATTTGAGCTTTGGGTAAATACGCACGTAGGCTGTGGCAATTAAATGATGCCTACCTGGTACTGACGAGTCCACAGTCTGTAAAGAAAATATTCTCTACTCCATTGCACCACGAGCGTCATAAATCATTGATACAAGGCAGGATGGATCCCTGCTTTCATGTTGTACACACCGGTTTCACACCCTACCATCTAAATGTTGCAGCAGGAGTCAAGATTTATCAAAGCAGGCAGTGTTTTCTAATCTTCTGTTGTCCAATTCTGGAGAATTATAACCTCAGTTTCCTGTTATTAGCTGGCAGGAGCGGCATCCAGTGTGGTCTTCTGCTTTAACATTTGCATGTAGAGATGCTCTTCTGCAGACTCACTTGTTACAAGTGATTATTTACTATAAGTGGTTGCCTCCCTGTCAGTTTAAAGCAGTTTGGCCATTCTCCTCGGACCTCTGGTAGATGGTATTGGCCACCAACCAGAGGTAGAGGATTTCACCCAGAGAACTTCTGGAATTGAATTGCTCTGAGTTTGATATGGCCGGGGGCACCAGTACAGCATTAAAGTGAAGTGCAGATAAGCATAATTTTCAAAATCCAAGACCATGCTTTCAAAGGCTACATGAACATCACCTGAAAAAAACATTCCCAAGTAGTTTAATTCATGCTTAAAAGATCCTTTTCAACCCAAAATATTTAAATTTAATTTGAAAGCCCAGTTAGGAATGTTTTAGCTTATCCCCGTAATACTTTCAATCATAGTCTTGCACAAAGATTAACTAGAAAAAACAGCAGACATGCAAGCTGGGCCACTATGAAGACAAAAGCACGAAAGTATTATTACAGTGATCTGCACGGTATTGACCTACTTACAGCTCTGCAGAAACACCAGCCCTACCGGGGGCTCAGAGACTCATCAGTCACAATGCAAAGAGAAACTCGCAGTCCCCTCAGATATAACACATCACGTTGCATTTTAAGGACAAATCTCAAACTGTTCACACATAAGCCATGATTACAACTAGCATCTGTCAGAGTGATAACGGAAATATGATGGATGTATATTGGTCGATTACCCATTAATAACGCTAAGAATAATAAATTCTCCGCTTTATTTATCAGAGAAGGGGATATTATATTAGATTGTTACTTTCCTGGTGTGGTTTTAAGGCTGTCAGTGCTTCTCTGTGTCTCTGCACCTCTTCTGTATCATCCTTACAAATTCAAGTTATTGTGCATTCAGACAACACCAATCCCATAATTGCATCAACATTCCACCCTCATGGTGTGTACAATTTCTCTTTCAGTCAAAAAGTAATTCCAGTAGCAACTACTGCATTTCTTTTGATCAGTGTTAATACTTCATACGCCGACCCTCCAGCCTGCCAGATGCTCAGTTTGCTCAGAACAGCAGAGCAGTGAGCATGGTGGGACTCTGTTCTTGGTTGCTGTGTGATGGATTTAATGGTGGGACAACTGCCATATTGCTGAATTTATTATTTTAATAAATTTCAATACAGATCAAAATTTAAGTAGATGCAGGGCCTTTCCTGGCTAGGAGAGGGTCTTGAGGGGCAGCTACAACTGTCAGCACAATTAGTCTAAAAGTAAGGGTTTGTTTTTCCAGGAAAACCCCTGTGATTGATAGGGTAGTTTTGTTTATTAACTGGAAATGAAGATGCATACCAAATCCAATCAAAATGTTTCCCATTTTTTCAGAAAATCAATTGTGATTTAAAGGTACAGCCATTAATTTTAAGCATTTACTTTTCTTCTGCTACATCAGAGTAAACAGACTAATAAAACATGGTTAATGCATTTGTTCTTTCCATACCAGTCTGCCACAATCACTTATTGTCTGCAGATTAGACAAGCAACTGGCCCATCTCCAGACAGCTGACAACTGTTATGGCTAAACAACAACAGCTAGTTACAAGCTAACGCAGGGGTGGGCAACTCCAGGCCTCGAGGGCCGGTGTCCCTGCAGGTTTTAGATGTGTCCTTGAACCAACACAGCTGATTTAAATGGCTAAATTAGCTCCTCAACATGTCCTGAAGTTCTCCAGAGGCCTGGTAACGAACTAATCATGTGATTCAGGTGTGTTGACCCAAGGTGAGATCTAAAACCTGCAGGACACCGGCCCTCGGGGCCTGGAATTTCCCGCCCCTGGGCTAACGTTATAAATGTAATGTTTGGCTCAAGTGTCCTAAAAATCACACTTTCCCTCTGATAAAGAGTTTGATTACATTCTCACATCGTATCAGCGTTCAGTCATGACGTTCCTGAGTCCTTAAAAGTTGCAACCATTACAAAGACAGTTTCAACAGTTGCTAACAGAGGCTAACAGCTAACAGTGGCAAAAAGGACCTCAGTATTGCTGTCATTATTCACAACTGAGCTTTTTTGACTCCATATTGGACTCCTTTCACAAAGTTTTATAGCCTCTTCCAGAGTAAATAAAGATAGATGCTTCTCACCCGGCTTTGACAGCTGAGGTAAACAGTGGACTGACAGCCTTCCACAGGAGCAAAGACATGCCGGCCGGCTGCATCTCTTATAGCATTCAGTCTCAATTGAATGTTTTTGATCTCTCTTGGCATGTTTCATTGCCAGTGTCAGTGTTATTTCTATTCTAAAGTTAAAAACAACAAAGTATCCAAAGTCTTTACAAGTTAGTTAATGAACAAGCAAGATATAAAAAGAAGCAAATATGATATATTGTGACAACATAAAAAAGCTACAGTGGCTATCCTACAGCAGCCACAGTAACTAGGATTATGCGCTTGAATTGTGAGGGTACAAAAACAGACCCCAGTTGCCTGCAAAATCTGCAATCTACTGACATTTGGCGCTGAATAATTTTACTCACTAACTTTAAAGAATTGCCAAGACTCAACAGGATGAAAAAATTGAATGATTTCCCTTTTGACTGTTTTGTGCAGACACACTAGCAGATGTAGTTAAAAATCACCCCTGATGTCCTGAATTTTTGATTAACCTGTTTCAGTGAAGCCATTTATGCCTTTGCTGCCTTAGCCTCTCATGTTTGATGGACGTGGCAGCTACATGTGCTGTTAAAGTAGAAAAAGACATTCCTGAAAGCCCTTAAGTGAGCGCAGGTCCCGTGCGGTATTGTGCGCCTGGGCGGATGTGCCGTCGTTATCTATAATGACTTCTTTTTCATTAAGATATTTTCATTACCAGGTCCGAGCCCGAGGCTCCAGTTTGTGCGAGCCAAAACTTGTGCGCTTGGGATTGTGTTTAATTAAGTCACAGAGGGCTGGGTGCATGTTTTTGCAAACAAGGTCGCTTAAGGTATTTCCACATTGCTAATCTCACACATCCCATTATTTTGCTGTAAATGTAAAAATGATTAGTTGGAGTAGACAGAGAGGATAAACTGTGCAGGCCATCTTTTTTTATCCGATGTAGAACCTCAGAAACTTCATCCCAGCCCTGCTCCTCATCCTCTCATTTTTAAATCCATCTTACCTTACACTTGCTAATGTGGTACTTCTTCAGCACTAAACCCTGCGGGGGATTTAACTGCAGCGGCTCAGAGAAAGAGTGGCATGTGAAGGGCCGGAGGCGTCTGGCTGAGAGAGTTCTGCCACTCACCGGCAGTTAGGCCTCTGATAGCTGCAGTATCTCCTCGAAACAAAACACTTTGGCGTGCTCTGATGGGGCTTACGCTTGTTGGCTTTTGTTATTGGGCCGTGCGCGCTGTCACTCGTCGTCGTGACGGGCTGTCAGCTCATTGACACGAGTGGAGAAATCTTCATCCGCAGCCCTGAAGTGGTTTTATTACATCTGTGTGTCAATATCACCACCAGGGAGTGGTTGTTAGAAAAAGGGGGAAAAACCTAGGCTCTCTCCCTGGTTAAGAGCGATGCATTGGAAAAAATATAGTGGAGCAAAAGAGAGAGTTTTTTAATTAAATGTGTGTGCTCTGTTAAGTGAGTTGCTTCTTTCCTGGAGGTATGTCTTCCTTGTAAATTAAATGTGATGTCGCCGCACAGTTGGAGATAGAGAACCACCTGGAGAGAGACACAGTGTTGTCCCTGCAGTTCAGCCTGTAATTACTGCTTCTATCGGATGTGGGCACGCTGACCTGTTAACATTTGCTTTTAATCTAATTTGTTCTGTCTTGTTACTTTTTTCTTTTTTTTTTTGAATAAGCCTTTGCTCATTATAAACACCTAAACACCATATTTTTACTACTTCCCCCTTTACGTCCCTTTTTCCTCAGATCTCTCTGCTGAAACAGTCCCTGGAGCTGCAGCTGTCTCAGTCTCAGTCAGCTCTCCAACAGCTGCAGTCTCAGTTCAACCAGGAGAGAGAGCTCCTGAGCCAACAGCTCAAAGGTATGCACGCGCTTCCTCCACGTGGCGACTGCGGCTACAAGCTGCCGCTGGAGTTTCAACATTTCATCCTAAAATAACTTTCTTAAAGTAGCGATTTTGCATTTGTATGTGATTTTAACTTAAAAACTTAAAAACTTTAAAACAAGAGATTTTTTATTTTTTGATTATGGGAATTTGAAAGAGAAGGAAGGTTGGAGCTATAACAGCCAGTTTGAGCTGTTAGATGACGAGTTGCAGTCTGACAAGTTTTATCAGGGGAAACCTGCGTGCCTCTAAATCAGCCATTCCCAAAGTCAAGAGTGCTGCAGCCCACTTAAAAACCTGAAGATCCATTGGGGCCACCCAATCTTAAATCTTCACTCTAATCAGAATCCATGAGAATGTGATGTATTCCTCGAAAAATGTCTTAAAAATAAATAAACCACACAGGAGGATGTTGGCTATAAATTGCTAATGCTACCTAGTCATATGCAAAGTGGTAAGGCTAACTGGGACATAAACTTTAATACAGGGGAAGTAAATTTAGGTCAAAATATAGTAATACCACCTCCTATTTCCTGTTTTAATTCCATATTTATATAACTACATTGATATAAATATGTAACTGTGCATACTACTAATTTCAAGTTGAATTTCTGTTATTATTGCAGCCAAGCAGCCATGAAGGGGGCCACTGCTCCCTTAAAAACTTTTGGGAATCACTGCTTCAAAACATCCATGAGGGAAATAACTGAATTCACAGCCCAGGATGTTCACTAGCATGAGATCGTCAGCATGTCGAGACAAATCATGCTGCATTGCACTGTAACACTGCTGAAAACGATTTTTTATTTTGTTGTGAAGAATAAATAAAAATCTGAAATGTAACCTAAATATTTAATACAAATAGTCCGAGCATCGAGTGTGTAAATATTTTGTTGTCACCTTCTGTTCAGCGGCGCATCTCCTGCCGCTGTGCGACTGGCTCAGATTGTCATATTGCCTTATCGTGTCAAACAGAATGGAAACACGTCTGCTGTTGATGCATCTCAGTGTACACGTTGATATCTCTGTGTTTGCAGAGATGCAGAGAGAACATCAGAGGAGAGAGCATCGATTACAGGAGGCTCACTGCTGTGCCCTCAGCACCATGGAGGAAGCCAGGCAGCACCAGATAAGAGTACGACACACACACACACACACACATATTTGCAAGCATGTAGGTTTGCATCGGTTGTCTTGGGATTTGTCACATAGTTGCACGACACTACCTGCCTTTTGTTCTCTCTGAAAAGAAAAGTAGAGCAAGTTCTAACTAACTTCTCGGGGGCTTTTACTAAATACATTACAGTAGCCTTTCTTGTTCCACTGTGGACTTCACTGCAGTCTTCTTTGAACTCATCTGTTTGTACCCACAGTAAAAGTGCGACGAGGACAGTTTCAACAGCCTCACTAGTGCAGCAACAACAGCTGCTAAATGCTACCATCGTTCACTAACAAGTGCTGTGACTGAAGCAATAATGTGCTGCAGTAATTCTAGTAGCAAAAATGCCTAACTAAGTTAATAAAATCTGTGATTTTAAATATGATTTAAGCAGCAAACCTTTGACTACTGAATGCAGCATTTGAGAGATTTACTGTTGCTTTGTACTGTAGTATTAACGTGACTCTAGAACACTGTATGTTGGTGGATCCTGTATGGCTAGGCTGGAGTTTGGTGTTGCAGAGATTTCAGGGTGACGATTTTTTATAAAATTTGGTTTGATCTGTCACCTCAGCCGAGTCTGGCATCAATAAATGTTCAGTTTAACTCAGTCTTATTTATATAGACCAGCACAAGTCACTTCAAGGCACTTTATATTGTAAGATAAAGAAAATAATACAGAGAAAACCTCAACAATCAAACAACTCCCTTTGAAGAAGAGGCAAAAGTGGGAAGGAAAAACTCCCTTTTAACAGGAAGAAACCCCCAGCAGAACCAAGCTCAGGCAGGGGCAGCCATCTGCTGCGACTGGTGTGGGTGAATGGATTTGATAGTTAACTCAAAAACAGGATGATGATGTACCGTACTATTAGCTAGTATTTTTTACCTATGTGATTAAAAATGACTACAAGGCAACATTTGAGCAGAAAATATATTTTATATATTTTCTTCAAGTCATCCAAAGCACATGTGACAACTGCAGCAATAAAACTATGAAAAGGTTAGCACTGCATGTGAACCATGATTGGTATTCTGTCCAAAGCTAGCTCTGCTTATAGGTTGATTTAGCTGCTTGAACAGCAGAGTAAGCAGTGACCTTGTGTTGAAGTAATGTTGACTGAGATTTCTTGAAGAAATGTTTTTGACTAAATCCATCAATACAAGAGCGTGAAACAACACGTAAAACAAGACCACTCAGAGAGCGCAACTATCAAAGGGCAGGTTTATTAACACTGATGTTTTATTACAACATGATGATGTCAACCCGTTATGTCATCATGGTGACATCATAGCAACATCATAGGGACAGCAGTCAAGCTCATGTTTAGCCAGCATATGTAATCATGTCCCCCAAGGCCTAATATGTTGCTGTTATCGGTATCACCATCACAGAAAATCTGAAAATGCTGTTTTGAAAACTGTGGACAAACAGACAGAGTACACACTCCCTCCATTAGGGAGGAGAACAAACTAAAAACTTGCTGCTAAACTTAAATTAAAGAATTAAAGTGTCCTTTAGCTGTCTATCGGCAGGAGAGTAGAGAATTGTGCTTCAGTAGCTGATATATCCACAATGTCGCTTCCCGTGAACTTTGTAATACACAAGTAAACGCCTATTACCATTATAAAAAAAATGAAAGAAAAAGACTGACAAAAATAAGAGTTGACCTATCGTTTTACTTTTAAATCATCAAATTAGTTCATGTGCTCCTCTGGCTGTATCCTGTGTCTTTTTATAGTTCTGTAAAAATGTGACTTTCAGTACAGAAATCTGCAGCTGCTGTTCCTCTCTTTTCACCTGTGTTCTTATCTACTTTTTTTTATGTATGTAGCAGTCTGTGATCAGCAAAAGTCCTTAAAATAGTGCTTTATAAGAGGTACACAACTTGATTTGTCGTCCTGGGAGCTTCTAGTGTCTGACGTTATTTCTTCCAGAGAGGAAATTATAGTGTGGAAGGTGCTGCAATTTGAATTTCCAATATAGTCCACAGCACAGCAATGATTACGTGTAGCAGAGTATCCATTGTGAAGTTCAGCGAGTGCTGGTCAACAAAACTACTTGAGACCAAGTAAAAAAGTTTTTGAGCTTTTCTAATATTGTTTAATGATCCTTTTATGTCTGCCACAGAGTCAAGAAGTGCAGAAGATTCATAGCACAATCAAACCCCTGAGGAAATTCCCGGCTTTCTGAGCCATTTTATTTGGATCATTTACTTTAATTTCACCAATTTTCTTGTTAAGTAATATTAAAATGAGCCAAACGATATAAATTATGGTTGAGGTAGTTTTTTTTTCCGTTATGTGGCACTGAGAGGATGTGTCAAAAAGCTCAGTGATTTTATACTTACACTCTTTAGTCATTTTCAGCCTGTTGATGGATCTCGCTGTCAGTTCTGCTTCCTGAAGCTGAGTAGCTTCCTTTTTTTATGCAGTACATAGTGGGACAGTCTCCAAAAGTCTTTGTGTGTTCTTAATATTGTCACTTTTCCTGTGCCAGTCTGTTACTCAAAACCAGCTTGGAGCTGTGGTTCGATTACACTGTTCATTTTCTCTCTTTGTCTTCTGGCTTTCTTTTTACAACATTTCACTTTTATTTTTCAGCCAAAAATAAAAAGGAAATATTGAGTCAGACATCCAAACTACACTTTTCTCAAAACCATATTTTTCATGTAACATATTGTGTCTTGTCATCTTCGTCCTTTCTCTTCTCCTTCCTTTCCGTCCCTCTATCCTCTTTAATCTCCCTCGCCGTGCCGTCTGCCAGGCCCTCGAGGAACGTCTAAAGCAGGAGCAGCGGGAGGAGGTTCACGCTTTGAAGGAGGCCCACAGGAGGACTTTAGAAATCCTCAGACAGCAGTCGGACCAGGAGCTGCAGACACTGCGATTTGAATTGGAGGACGAGGGGAAAGCAAAGCTGGGTAAATGATGATAGATATAGTAAACGTGGCTTTGACACGTCTAGGTTTGTAGTTATCGACCGGGGTTGTTTCCACACTGCCAGGCTCGCTCTGTGGCGTGGTTTTAAATTGCAGCAATGATTTTTTCCCCACCCTTTGGTGATTGTGTTTCTACCTACTGAGACGTTCTGGTTCTGTTTCGGCCTGCTGTGATGATGTTTTTGTCCATAGTGATTACAACAAAATCACCTTCATTATCTGCCTATTGCTGTTTAGAAGAATAGGAGAAGAAAGAAACATTTGGTGGTTAAATCGTAAGACGCTTTAGGAAACCAGGATGAAATTAACTAATGGTGAAATCAGCTTTCTGAGATCTGTGAACATGTGCTAGGTGATAAAATTGATCTCAGTAGTTGCCTCCAATATTAAACCAACTAAAAGAATAAGTCGTGAAAGTACGATGTAGGAAAGGAGTCACAAAACATGAGAATATCTTTCATTTCTTCGCACTGTTGTCATTTTTCTACATAAACTACATAAGAAATGATCCCTCACATTACCTGTGGCGTCTCTTTCCTGCAGCCTCTCTTCGTGCAGAACTGAACCACCTCCACGCGACAGCCATCGAGCATCTGAAGCAAATCCACCTCAAAGAACACGCTGCCACCAAACGAGAGCTAGAAAAAGCCATGGAGCACAGCCAAAAGCAGGTGACACTGACAGTGGTTTAGTTCTGTTTTTGTTCTTGTCTCTCAGTGTTTCGCCCTAAGTGATCTCAAGGTTTAAAAGCCTTCTAGCAAATAACTGCCTATTCTGTCTTATGTGCATCCTCTAGGAACAAGATCTCTTAATTCGTATCTCAGACCTGCAAGCGGAGCTGTGTTCCCGTAGCAACCGTATCACCGATCTGGACCATGAGATTCACTCTCTGAACGAGACCATCGACACGCTAACCAGAGAGCTGGAGCTGAAGGGCAAAGAGGTGCTGCGGGTCCGCAGCGAAGCTAACCATCAGATAAGGTTCAGTAGCTCAGCAGACATTATCCTCCCATTACCCTTAAATACTCTTGCTTATATAAGAGTATTTAAGTAAATAATATTTGTGAAATTTTTGCATCAACCATCCAATTTTAAATATGCATTCACAGCATAAAACTAGAATTTCACAGCTGCCTTTTAAGTAAAGATGACATCACATTTGTGAAATCATGTTAAACTTGCGTCTGTATTTTTAGTCTTTTTCTGAGGATTTACTGAAAAAAGTCACGTTTATTCATAAGTGCAGTTTTTTCAAGCCACTTTACATTAGACGTGTTTTTCACAGTCTAAAAATATATTTTTATTTCATTTTCACATATGTAAATTTTTTTTCCAGTGTAGCTCTGTCTGACCATTTCAGTTAAAACACCAGTACTTTGTTTATTGAAGCCATAGCTATATAATACCCAGTAAAACAACAAAGTCTATAGATGTCCAGATCTATCAGTGTAAGCATTTATTTATATTAATACTGTATTCTGATCAGTTTCTGGTGAACTTTAAACATGTTTTGCTCTAAATCAAGCACAGTGTTATCAGCATCATGCTTTAGATAAAGTGGGTAAAGGACCTCTCAGCTCAGAGTTTCATGTTTTACACGCCTGCTTCCACAACTCCAGCCTATCTGTTCTAAGCCAGCAGAGTTTGTATTGACTTAAAATGAATCAGTGTTGCCTTCCAGCTTTACGACAGGCAGTATAAAAGATGGATGTAGCTACCATGAAGACATTCATGGTATTTAATTGCCATCTTGGTTTGGAGCAGGGCTTGGTCTGTCTGCATATTATACCCTCATTGTCAGTCACAGGTGGCTAGCCAATCAGCATAGCCCAGATAATCCTCCGTTTTGGAACATGGGATGATCAAGATTTACAAAACAGACTTAATTTTTTATTTAATAAGATCCAAAATTGGCTCATAAACTCAGCAGGAAAATGTTTATAGAGGTCAACACACAAACCACAGGTTCCCTTTCAGTCGATTCACTCGGTACAACACATAAGTATGGGATATCACGCCCTCGCGTGTCCTGGCTGAAGAAACCTTTATTCACGCCTTTACGGCAGATGACGTGTGATGACACGCGCAAGGCCCCGCCCGCACATATAGCCGCTGCCATCACCGTCATCCCTCAGTTCTTACGCTCTTCACCTCGCTGAGAACACCTCTGCTGAGTTGGGCTAGCTAGCTACTGCTAGTTAGCTCCGTTGTCTGCCAACTTGAACCTAGCTTAACTGCCCCTGTTGGTGTTAGCCTCCACCGCCCAGCTGGTGCGTAGGCTGCCCGCGGAGCGCTATTTTCAAGTTTTTCTTGTGCAGCGTTTCGCTTTGCGTTTTGGGAATGGACTCCAAACCGAAGCGAGCAAAGCAGAAATCTTCTGTTCGCCCCTGTCCTCAGGGATGTGGTTTCTCTTTGCACGACAGCGACCAGCACGATGCCTGCCCTGTCTGCCTGGGGATCGTCCACGCTAGGAGAGCGTTGACGGAGCCCGAAGCTTGTGCGTTTTGTCGCCAGCTCCGACGCTCGACCCTGGAAAGACGGGTGACGTTTGTGGAAAGAGTGCTGGGACGCTCGGCTGTCGCACGGCATGACCCTCTTCTTTCCGAGTCTGGAGCCCCGGCTTCGTCCGAGTCCGAAGACGAAAATTTTCAGGTCGATGTCCCCGCGATTAGCTGGGCTGACCACATGGAATACGTTGACGGGTTAGCCGATGACGGACCGGAACCATGCAGGAGCGCTGACGGGCTTCAGCCTGGGTTGAAGCCCGCCAGCGCTCCCCAGGAAGACGATGACGTGCTGGACATCGGCCTGGACATCCATGGTTTGTCGGAGGATGAGCAGGAGAGCTCATTGTCGACCCAATATGCCGCCGCTGCTGCGCCGGTCGGCCACGATGACACCTCTCTTTTCTCCCTGTTTCGCCGTGCCGCTGAGAAGCTGCAGGTGGACTGGCCCTCTCCTCCACCAGCTCGGAAGCCGTTGCGGGCTCCGGTGGAAGGAAAAAACCCGCAAACCGCGACGGCCAAAAACTGCCTCCCCATGTTCCCAGACTTTCTCTGCGAGCTAACAGCGTCATGGGACAAACCTCTGTCTACCCGCGTCACTGTGCCCGGCTATGGACAGTACATGGAATTGGACGGCGCCGAGGGAGCTTGTTTAGCTAACCCACCCCCTATGGAGCCGTCTCTGGCTGCTTATCTGGCCCCGTCCCATAACCATGGTGTCGGTGGCCCCGCAACTCTGCCGTCCAAGCACTGCAGATTCTCGGCCTCGCAGCTGGAGAAGATTTATCGGGCTCAGGCCGGCACCGCTCGAGCCATGAGCTCCGTCACCATGCTCCAGACGTACCAAGCAATGTGCCTGGCGGAGCTTGGATCGCTGGTTCCGGAGGACAGCCCGCTGTCACCTCTTCTTAACGAGGTTAGAGTCACCACGGATTACATCCTCCGTGCGTCTCGCTGTGCAGCGCTCTCCCTGGGCAGAGGGATGGCTTCGACAGTGGTGGCGCAGAGGCACCTGTGGCTGACCCTCTCCGACGTCCCTGATAGAGACAGAGCTGTGTATCTGGACGCACCAGCGTCTGCGGCTGGGTTATTCGGACATTCACTTGAAGCCATTCAGGCTAGATTCGATCTGAGGAAGAAGCAGACGGAAGCTCTGCGCGACATCATCCCCAGACGCCAGCCCCAGCCCAAGCCCACTGCTAGCTCTCACAGGCCCGCCGCTCCTCTGACAGCTGGCAAGAGACCGGCGCCCACTGCTGGAGTGGGAGGGCCGCCGGCGAGAGCACGTACTCCGGCCCGAGCTCCACGCCAGTCGGCCTGGGGCAAAGGCCGGGAGACGCAGGGAGACGCTGCTCTTACCCCTCTGTTGCCGCACAAGAGGTGCCGCTTAAGTTCTGTTCAGGTTGTCAGCCCCAGAAGGCGCTGCACTTCCCTATCGCGGTCTCCCAAGCACATAACCCCTGCACACGGTTCAGATGTGTTGAATGTTCAAGCGACCACATCGAGTGTTCCCGCTGTTTTTCATTGTTATGCCCCGGAAAAGGTGCACCCAACAAAATGTATAAATGTACATGTTCCCATGTTGCAATCAATAAAGAGTGTTGTTTACTCTCAAACAATCTCAAATGCTCAACCTGCAGGCGAAATGAGCCAGGTCAGGCAGGGGATGCAGTCCCCTGCAGACACACTGGGGGGCGACGGCGCCCCGCCGTCAGTGCTGCAGGCCAGCCGGCTGGCTGCTCACTTCCCTCAGTGGCGCGCTTGCGCCCCCTCTCCGTGGGTGCTGCAAACCGTTGCCATGGGTTACCGGTTGCAGTTCCGGGTCAAGCCGCCTCGTTTCCAAAGAGTCGTGAACACGATTGTCAACCCCGAGGCAGCCTTGGTACTCAGAGAGGAAATACAGGCGCTATTACAGAAGAGAGCAATACGGGTGGTCCCCGCTTCGGAGACGGACAAAGGTTGGTACAGCCGTTATTTTGTCATTCCGAAGAAAGGGGGAGGGCTTCGTCCCATCCTCGACCTGCGAGTCTTGAACACGTACCTGCGAACGTACAGGTTCAAGATGCTAACACTCAGACAGCTCCTGAGTGCAGTCGGCCCGGGAGATTGGTTTGCGACAATCGATCTAACAGATGCTTATTTTCATGTCGCTATACACCCGAAACACAGGCAGTTTCTGAGGTTTGCGTTCGAGGGCGTAGCCTACGAATACCTAGTGCTGCCGTTCGGGCTGTCGCTCGCTCCCCGCACCTTTACGAAATGTGCCGAGGCAGCGCTAGCGCCCCTCAGGAAGAGGGGCATCCGCATCTTGGCCTACCTGGACGACTGGGCTCTCGTGGCTTGCTCCAGAGAACAGGCGGAGACGCAGCTGTCGCGGGTTCTGTCACACATTCAGACACTGGGGTTCTCTGTGAACTTTCAGAAGAGCTCGCTAATCCCAGGTCAACAGATCGCTTTTCTCGGTCTGGACATATGCTCTCTTTCCAGCCGCGCACGGTTGTCAGAGCACAGAGTGGCCGCGTTTCATCGCTGCCTCGCTCAATTTCAGCTGGGACGCAGACTGCGTTTCCAGACGATATTGCGCTTGTTGGGCATGATGGCATCTATGATCGCCGTAGTGCCGCTTGGGCTGTTGAAAATGAGAGCGTTTCAACGCTGGACTCTCTCTCACCGTTTGTGTGCTTCGCGTCACCTCCGGAGGAGGCTGCCGGTAACTGCGTCTTGCATGCTAGCTCTCCGTCCTTGGAGGGAGCCCGGGCTACTGCACCAGGGCTCTCGGATTGGGAGGGTGTTGTTTCGCAAGGTGGTGTCCACAGATGCTTCCCTAAGTGGGTGGGGAGCGCTGTGCGAGGGTGCGTCAGTGAGAGGGATCTGGTCCGCGGCTCAGCGCCAGCTGCACATCAACCACTTAGAGCTGTTGGCAGTGTTCTTAGCTCTAAAGCGTTTCCGTCCAGTCCTGCAGGGCCAGCATGTCTTAGTCAGGACGGACAATTCAACAGTGGTGTCTTATATAAACAGGCAGGGAGGAACACGCTCTCTTCCCCTGTTGCAGCTGTCTCGCTCTCTGCTGTTATGGTGCAGTGTTCATTTTCTGACTCTAAGAGCCACCCATGTCCCGGGCCACCTGAACCTGGGGCCGGACCTTCTCTCCAGGGGGGGTCCTCTGGTGAGAGAATGGAGGTTACACCCTTCAATAGTGGCTCAGATTTGGGATCTATTTGGCGAGGCGCAAATAGATCTTTTTGCTTCCAGGGTGAATGCTCACTGCCCCCTGTACTTCTCCATAATCGACCACGATGCACCCTTGGGCTTGGACGCGCTAGCGCACCAATGGCCAGACGTGCTCCTGTATGCATTTCCCCCAGTGGAAATGATATCTCCAATTCTGGAGAGGGTGCGTCGGCATTCCCTCTCTCTGATCCTGGTGGCCCCTTGGTGGCCCGCGAAGTCGTGGTATGCAGAAATAATCAGCCTGCTTGCAGCAAGTCCTTGGCAGCTTCCTCTCCGCAGGGATCTCCTCTCTCAGGCGGGGGGGGGAAGTGTTTCATCCGCGCCCGGATCTGTGGCACCTTCATGCTTACCTGCTGAGAGGTTAAACTTGGTTGCTAAGGGTCTGCCACCTAGTGTGGTAGCGACGATTCAGAGCGCCAGGGCCTCGTCTACTAGAGGCTTGTACGCTTACAAATGGCGAGCCTTCGAGCGATGGTGCCAGGACCGCCACACTCTCCCATTTCAGTGCTCTATTGTGGATGTTTTGACATTCCTGCAGGAGCTGTTGGATAAAGGCCTTTCGTTTTCAACGATCAAGGTTTATTTAGCGGCTATATCTGCTTGTCATATCGGTTTTGACGGGGTGACACCAGGTGCGCATCCCCTCGCCGTGCGTTTTCTGAAAGGGGTTCGCCGGCTGAGGCCCGTGCTTAAGTCCAGTGTCCCGGCTTGGGACTTGTCTTTGGTGCTGGAGGCCCTTTGTGGCCCTCCGTTTGAACCCGTTGAGTCGGTAGATATGAAACTTCTTTCGTATAAGACCGCATTACTTCTCGCTTTGGCCTCGGCGAAGCGAGTGGGGGACCTTCATGCGCTGTCTGTGCATCCTGCCTGCACACAGTTTTCTCCTGATGGCCGCAAGGTCGTATTGCGTCCGAATGCCGCCTATCTTCCCAAGGTCATGCCTGCATCTTATAGTTCAATGGAGTTTGAGTTGCTGAGCTTTTGCTCCCCTCCTTTTGAATCTGAGGAGCAGAGGAGGGTGCATTCTCTTTGTCCGGTGCGTGCGCTACGCACCTACATTGAGCGCACTCGGGATGTGCGTTTGTGTGACCAGTTGTTTGTCTGCTTCGCTAATCCGAATAGAGGTAGAGCTCTGTCCAGACAGAGGCTGTCCCACTGGATTGTGGAAGCTATCTCGCTGGCATACAGCACCGGAGGTTTTGCGTTGCCCCACGGGGTGGGAGCTCATTCCACCAGGGGGATGGCGACCTCATGGGCTCTTTTTAGAGGGGTGCCTGTGGCTGATATTTGTGCAGCGGCTAATTGGGCGTCGCCGCACACTTTTGTGCGGTTTTATCGGTTGGACGTTACAGCCCCTTCGGTGGCTCATGCTGTCCTTTCTGCTGGGTCTACCACTCACTAAGGATGTGGTGGTCCCGTTCCGGTTCGGTGGCTGCTCTGCGGGGCGTGTATATAGGTCCCATACTTATGTGTTGTACCGAGTGAATCGACTGAAAGGGAACGATTAGTTATGTCTATAACTTCTGTTCCCTGAAGGAGAGGAACGAGGTACAACACAGGGTGGCCCCACTGAGCAGTTGGCTCGGTGAAGAGCGGCTATCGAACTGAGGGATGACGGTGATGGCAGCGGCTATATGTGCGGGCGGGGCCTTGCGCGTGTCATCACACGTCATCTGCCGTAAAGGCGTGAATAAAGGTTTCTTCAGCCAGGACACGCGAGGGCGTGATATCCCATACTTATGTGTTGTACCTCGTTCCTCTCCTTCAGGGAACAGAAGTTATAGACATAACTAATCGTTTCTGTAGGATCCAGTCTTTTTGTAGCCACCACTGTCGCCATCTGGTGGCTAGAATGCAAGTTAAGGCACTCGTGCACTGGTTTCATTTTTCTTGCGTGGAAAAACGCCACAAAGTCTTTTGCCTACCGCATTTTGACTCCCGTGCTCTTTTTTATAACCTAAAGACCACTGTGACTATGTTTGCTTCTCCAGCTTTAATGAAGTATTCCAACAGGGTAAATGTCAGCGTCTTTCAAGCTTAATTTGTTGTTCGTAACACAGACTTTCTGTCATATTTGTCTGCCCCAATGTGAGAAAACACTAATTATATTAGGATAGTTTTTTTTAAATTAAAATTCCTCAAGAATTGCTGAAATGCCCTTTTCTAGTGGTTTGAGTGCTACTGTCCAGTGTTAAGCTTGTAAAAACAGTTACTTTAATGAGTGAGTGATGCTAAAAAGAAAATGTGAAAGCAAAACCACAGCCATTAAAGACGGATGTTCGTCCGCTACTCGTGCAAGCGTTGGCAGCCTGTGCCAGTAACCCTGGCTCTGCTTCTTCACATTTCTTATAGGAAGTTTAATTCTAATGGTCCCCATATGTAAATGAAGCACACTCTTCATTACGTTCTTTAACTTAGATTGCAGACACATAAATTAACACTCTGACATTGACACAGTAAGCACTGAGGGACCGGATGCTCCCTGTACCAGCTGTGCTTTGTGTCCCAGCAGAGTTCACTTTGCAGCTGCACATCTTGCTGTCGGCCTCTATAATTTACTGAAATGCGATGTCAATGTCACAGGTCCCCCTTCCGGGAAATTAAATGTACTGGTATAGAGGCAGAGGAAAAGTCCCAAAGTGATTATTATTTAAGTGTAAACTTGTGATACTTGGTGGCACTTTAGGAAATATGCATCTAGCAGAAAAGTTCGCCTAATGATTTATTCATTTATGACTTCTGTCTTTGCTGCAGAGCTCATGAACAAGACCTTGCAAAGAGACACGAGCGAGAGATGGGGGAGCTCAATGCAATCCATCAGAGAGAAACACAAATCATGCTGGCTGACTTCAACAAGGCCCAGGAGGTCCTCAAAGACAAGATTTCTGCTCTACAAATACTGTAAGACATAAAACCGTGTGATGAAACCTCTTCTGTGGCTCTTTTGGGCTGCTACTGTTTCAAGATAGATCAAAGTTGTCTCTGTTTTGTCTTCCTTTTGTCTCTCTGGTGCCACACTTTGTTCCTGTTTATTTAACTCTTAATGTTTCCTGGGTGCGTCCAGGTTGGAGGGCACAGAGGAGAAGTTAAGAAACAGAGAAAGCCGACCAGAAGACCTGCATGTGATCGCAGAGCTCAGAGAGATGGTGACTGAAAGAGAAGCTCTGGTCAAAAAGCTGGTGGTGAGTAGACGCGGGGGTCCATGAGTCCAGATCTTGGCATGGGATAGTCTCTGAGGAGTAAACTGAAAAATAGACATGCAGTTCGTGAGAAAGTCTAAATCAAGGATTAATCGCTGGAAGCGAGGTCAAACAGTCAACAGTTCTCAGGGTTAAAAATGTATTTCTTTGAAAGTTCCTTCATCTGACTGCATGTAAGGGTCTCGACCAGCAGATGTTGTTTACTTAGGAAAGAAAAGTTAGCGAGCAAGCTGCGTCTTTGGGATTTGATAAAGATCCTGCGATGCAGTTAAATGTTGATAAGCAGAACTCGGTTTGAGCGATGTCTCTACTTCTTCACTCTCACTCCTTGTGCGTGGCCCTTCGAGGCACTGTGGAGGACCTGTGTCTTTGCAGCATGCTGCTGATAACTTCATGAAGTCTTAATGTGGAACCACCCTTTGTGGTTCTGCTGTGTGTCAGTCGGGATCTCAGTAGACTTTTTTCAAGATGCTGATCCACAATTCACTTTGTTATTCTTTAAATTATGAATCCATGTGTGTAAACAGGATCGTGTATGTGCGCTTGCTTATCCTTCGAATGCAGGACAGTGAGTCAAGAAATTATTGATTTGGTGTAGTTTTAGTTGAAAATACTGAGGGAATGCAAACTTTATGAAACTGTGACTATTAAAAATGTGTGTTGGCAAACAGACAGAAGAATAGTGGAGTGTGTTTTGATTGGGGTGGAGTTTGACTGCAACATGTTGTCATTTTTTTATATAGGATGACAAGAAGTTCTACCAGCTGGAGTTGGTCAACCGAGAGACGGGATTCAACAAGGTCTTTAACTCCAGTGCCAATGTCGGTGTCATCAACCCTCTTATTAAGGTGAGTGGGCTCATTCCACACTGCTTTTTTTCACTGTGAATGGTGTGGATGCTTCAGGCTTACAGCATACCAAACTTCTGTACAGCTGAAGTCATCTGCTTCACCTGTTTACCCGGTAAGTATTAAGTCGTTTTCACACATGAACTCTGGTGGTCCCTTCTGACATGTAGCGCACAGCAGGACATACGATGCCTGCTCGCTTGCTTTTAACTCTCTAGATAATTGCCTGCATTTAGTTAATTGCCACAAACAAGGACCACACGGGTTAAAAAGAAAACACTGTTTAATGCCGTTCCCACTGCTGATATTGAAAAGTTCAGGCCTGCCGTGCATGTGTGAAAACGGCTTAAATGTATGACTGAGTGTTTTACTGTAAGGATCTATCTTTAACACTGTATGAACTCCAGAGAATGTAAAGACCCACATCCACGTACCAAACACATATTTCTTATCATTTATTACATACTCAAACACCCAACATATGATATATAGTGCAAATGTACTGAGATCATCCTTGAAGATAAATGGAAGTAATCCCCTTGAGTCATAAATTCAAACCAGTGAAACCTGTAAAGGTGAGCTGCACTCTGCAATGAATCAACTCATCCAACAGGCTGAGGATTGGAGAAACACCAGGGCAGTAACTGCATGCGTCTTGGCATAGTTACCCAGCTTTGTTTACAGCCGCCAGATGAAGTTATTGATCATTATCCCGCCTAATGAGGGTAGCAAACATAATTTATCCATATAAACTATGTTTCTTTATTATGTAGAAATAGATTTGCAGCAAGAGAAAAGCACAAGGACACTAAAACCTTCTGTGTTGCTATTGTACCTGATTATCTTCACGCATTGTTCTGCTACCAGCTGTAAGAAAAGAAGAATGTTTGCGGCCCGTGTGCTTGTGTAATCTTCTTGTCTTCCTCTTTATGCTCCCATTTTTTCGTCTGTTGTCTGAGCGCCATTGAGCGTTCTTCCTGAAACCTGGTGCCCATTGCACACGACTCATGATAACTGTTATCTTTGTACAAAGCTGCTCATCATCCTTCATGTGTGAACACAGCTGTCACAGCTTCAGTTTGAGTCATTCAAGAACAATAACACTTGATTTCAGTATCATAACATCAGCTCATCGTCTCCTCATTTCCATCCTCCTCCTCCTCCTAATCGTGCCTGTGTTGCTCGCTGTGGGTTGTTTATATTGAATAACATATGCATCTTCAGTCCTTCGCTCACACGTCTAAGCTTCCAATGTGTAGGACTGGAAAATCTCTCAGTTTGCCAACTAGTGGGGATATCAAGAAAGTGAGGAAGATAGCAGCTCTCTCTCTCCAGCAAGTCCCCTCAGGGAACACTGAGAGATTATTCAAGGCTACTCTGTGCCTATATTTTAATTTATGCTCTTTTTTTCATGCATTCTTTGCTGACTTGCGCTAAACATATTTGGTTGATCCCCTACAAAAATATTGCAATGCCAGTGTGTAGAAAATATATTAATGAGGTTTTGCTGCTGCTTGTTATAATATGTAATCTAGTGCATTGTGCATTTGGCCATATGATAAACCCTTGTGACAGCCGTCCAGTGACAGTTGAGGAAATGTACTTTTCGCCGTACACCGACCAGGCATAACATTATGGCCGCTGACAGCTGAAGTAAATAACACTGATTATCTCTTCATCATGGCACCTGTTAGTGGGAAATATCAGGGAGCAAGTGAATATTTGTCCCCCGAGCTGATGAAGGAGAAAAATGGTCAAGCGTGAGGATTTGAGCGAGTTTAACGAGGGACAAACTGTGATAGCTAGACGAACAGGTTAGAGCATCTCCAAAATTGCAGCTTTTGTGGGGTGTTCCCAGCCTGCAGTGGTCTGTATCTATCAAAAATGGTCCGAGGAAGGAACAGTGGTGAACTAGCAACAGGGTCATGGGTGGCCAAGGCTCACTGATGATTGGGTACAGAAGGCTGTCTGACCTGTGTGGTCCAAAAGATGATCTACTGCACCTCAAACTACAGTGGGGCAAAAAAGTATTTAGTCAGCCACCGATTGTGCAAGTTCCCCCACTTAAAATGATGACAGAGGTCAGTAATTTGCACCAGAGGTACACTTCAACTGTGAGACACAGAATGTGAAAAAAAAATCCATGAATTCACATGGTAGGATTTGTAAAGAATTTATTCGTAAATCAGGGTGGAAAATAAGTATTTGGTCACCTCAAACATGGAAAATCTCTGGCTCTCACAGACCTGTAACGTCTTCTGTAAGAAGCTTTTCTGTCCCCCACTCGTTACCTGTATGAATGGCACCTGTTTGAACTCATCATCTGTATAAAAGACACCTGTCCACAGCCTCAAACAGTCAGACTCCAAACTCCGCCATGGCCAAGACCAAAGAGCTTTCGAAGGACACCAGGAAAAGTATTGTAGACCTGCACCAGACTGGGAAGAGTGAATCTACAATAGGCAAGCAGCTTGGTGTGAAAAAATCAACTGTGGGAGCAATCATCAGAAAATGGAAGACATACAAGACCACTGATAATCTCCCTCGATCTGGGGCTCCACGCAAGATCTCATCCCGTGGGGTCAAAATGATCATGAGAACGGTGAGCAAAGATCCCAGAACCACACGGGGGGACCTGGTGAATGACCTGCAGAGAGCTGGGACCAAAGTAACAAAGGTCACCATCAGTAACACACTACAACGGCAGGGAATCAAATCCCGCAGTGCCAGACGTGTTCCGCTGCTGAAGCCAGTGCATGTCCAGGCCCGTCTGAAGTTTGCCAGAGAGCACATGGATGATACAGCAGAGGATTGGGAGAATGTCATGTGGTCAGATGAAACCAAAGTAGAACTTTTTGGTATAAACTCAACTCGTCGTGTTTGGAGGAAGAAGAATACTGAGTTGCATCCCAAGAACACCATACCTACTGTGAAGCATGGGGGTGGAAACATCATGCTATGGGGCTGTTTTTCTGCCAAGGGGACAGGACGACTGATCCGTGTTAAGGACAGAATGAATGGGGCCATGTATCGTGAGATTTTGAGCCAAAACCTCCTTCCATCAGTGAGAACTTTGAAGATGAAACGAGGCTGGGTCTTCCAACATGACAATGATCCAAAACACACCGCCCGGGCAACAAAGGAGTAGCTACGTAAGAAGCATTTGAAAGTCCTGGAGTGGCCTAGCCAGTCTCCAGACCTCAACCCCATAGAAAATCTGTGGCGGGAGTTGAAAGTCCGTGTTGCTCGGCGACAGCCCCAAAACATCACTGCTCTCGAGAAGATCTGCATGGAGGAATGGGCCAAAATACCAGCTACTGTGTGTGCAAACCTGGTAAAGACCTATAGTAAACGTTTGACCTCTGTTATTGCCAACAAAGGTTATGTTACAAAGTATTGAGTTGTATTTTTGTTATTGACCAAATTACTGACCTCTGTCATCATTTTAGGTGGGGGAACTTGCACAATCGGTGGCTGACTAAATACTTTTTTGCCCCACTGTAGTTGATGCTGATTCTGACAGAAAGGCGTCGGAGCATCACAGTTTGTTGACCAGACACGGTGATCATGGTGATGATGATGCTTTGGGCAATCACACAGTCTTCTGGGAAACATTGTGATAAACGTTGTGTCCTGCCATCCATGTGGATGTTAATTTGACACGCACCACCTACCTAACCACTGTTGCACACCGTGTACATCCTTTCATGGAAACAGTATTCCTTGAAGGCTGTGGCACAGAATAATCTGCCCTGCCACAAAGAAGAAATGGTTTGAGGAGCACAACAAGAAGTTTGAGGTGTTGACTTGGCCTCCAAATTCTGGACCAATGCTGGACAAACTAGTCCAATCCGTGGATGCCCCTCCGCACCACTTACTGGATTTAATTCAAGGGTAGACCAATGCAATATTAGGCTGGTGGTCATAATGTTATGCCTGATCAGTGTATGTTGAAACATTTTAAGGCATAATCTCTGAAGAGACGATAACTAAAAATCTAAAAAAGATTGACGGTTGTGTTAGCAAAAGCTGCCACAAACTGTATTGTATTCCCCTACCATGTGGAAGGCGGTCCTTCCAGGTAAGATAATACAAGGTGGTGATCAAAAAGTTCTATAAGCTTTACAAACAAAAAAATAAAAGCCACACATCCCAGATGAAATATTCCTGCTCTCCCACTGTGCACCTCTGGTCTACTTCTAACTTGGACTTTTAGATCACTGGGTGCCGTGTTCTGACCACTTTGTGGTCTCTGCAATTTTTTTGCACACAAAAATCTCAACTTCTGTGTCAAACTCACCAACCTTTTTGGATGAACATCATCACTGGTGATGAGTTGGGTCTCCAGCTATAAGAAGATGTGGTACATCAGGTCACAACCAACACCAGGAGCGTGCTTTTCTCTTTTTTTCCCAGTGTTGACACATCTGAGGGAGAAAAACATGGTGTACCTTAATATACCCACTCAAAGTGCACTGAAAACAGTTTTATTGGCCATACCAATGCAAACTTTGTATGACACTAGTTAGTTTGGACTCCCTCTGTCGTAAAATGAAACTGATATAGTGGAAGAGATCCAACATTAATACCTGAATCGAATAGGACGTAATCTTAAAATACCAGGAATGGTACTGGAGTTAGTCCAGACCTGCACGAGGAGATTCCTTGAAGAGGATCACAGTTCATTTTAAATCAGGTAAGATTTCCGCTTTTTATGAGTGGAATCACAGAACTTTTGATCACACTTAGTAGACTGGAATTTGAAAGATGCGTATAAGCACTTTACTCCTGCTCTTCACTGGATTTGCTTAGGCAGGGATGCAAGTTTAGGTTAAAGGTCATTATCTGAGATGATGCTAATAGCTTTAACCACTTTGGTTACCATGGAAACTACACAGCATGACAGGCACGTTGTTAAAACCAGTTAGTAGTTTGATCTGAGTTAGCTAAAGATAGCCGGCATTCATGTCTCGCCTCTCTATGTGTGTCTGTAGTCAAAAACAGGCAGCCAATCAGATCACCGCTTCACCAGCTTTCCTAGCCATTCAGCTCTCCGATTCGTCAGCCCTCCCACCATGACTCATGAAGGACAGGAAGAGGAGGGACGGGAGGTGGAGGAGGTAGGATCAGGAGGCCCTTTTGCGCCTCCTAACTCCCCCCTCCAGAGATCCCTCCCCCGACTTAGGAAACCCCTTCCCCTATTCAGCCCTTATCCTCCTGCTCCTCTTCCTCAGCATCCTCCTCCTCCTCCTCCTTCTTCTCCTCATCCTCCACATCATCCCATGCCAAGCCTTGCTCTTCCTCATGCTCCTCATCCTCAGGAATCTGTGGTGCAGCATCAGGGCCTGCAGAGCTTCGGGAGGTGAGAACTAAAGTGCATTTCTGCTACTGCTGCCCACCGTTCACCTTCACTTCACATATTCAAGCAGTGAATTATGTGATGTCTGCTGCTGCTTCCACTATCCCAATCTTTCACCTCACTTCTTAGTTTCCCTCCTTTCTGTCCTCACCCCCTCACCCTCAACCGAGGTGAGGTTTATATTTGATCAGCACTTATGGACCAGCTGTTACTCCTATTTTTTCCTTTTGTTCTGACAATGTCCAGAGATGAAATATGAGAGACAACTTCTTTTTCTTTCTGTTCTCTACTTTTTATCATTTTAATTTAGGCCCGAGCTAATACGAGTGCAGCATTGATCTTTTCATTTCACGGAACACTGCAGCCTCGCTCCATTACATCGGGGTCAACACCCAAAAATAATGAACATGTAATCTCTTTTTGATACATTACGCACATTAACATCACATTTTTCATTTTCTCAATGTGGCGCAATCAAAGACAGAATCATCTTTGAAATGCACTGTAAATCCTCGTAAAAAATATTTTACAAAAAGATGAGAACCAACCCGGAGACAGTGCACTTACAAATCAGTCTCAGTGGGACTTTAAACTGGGAGTGAAGCAAAGAGGCAAACAAATGATTGCTTTGAAAGCTTTGCAGCAACTTGCAAATGTAAAACTTGAAAGAGAAAGAAATAAGAAATAGTTTTGGGCTTTGTTCTCTCCACAGAAGGCAGTGGACAAACAAATGAAGGAGTTCTGTTTGCTGCGGCCGTTGATTAGAAATCACTGGGAGGTCTGAGGCTCGAGGGTATAAACTGCAGCTGAACCGCAGACTTTGTTTGAAAGTTCTCCAACTTTTTCCCATCTCGTAATCGAGCTGCAGTTTAGTTTAAAGCTGAAGTCTGTCATGTTTTTGTGTTGTTTTTTTACTTTACTGCTTCTTTTGTGCTCGTATTGTGCAATCTTGCTATATCTAAACAGTTACCAATCATTGCCACCACCCGTTATGCCATGGATCCTTAAAAGGAGCAGCCAACTATAACAAAAACTGTTTTTGTTCATTTAAAGTGTCCCAAGCTTTATGCAACATGTCCAAACTTCCACTGACCTGTGCACTGATTGCAGGCTCAGGAATAGCATGGAAACTGAAGCACCTGAGTAATATACATATGTGTCCGTACATTTACATCTACAGTGATTTACATTTGGCAGTAACCACTCTGCTCTGGGACTCCATTCTTCTGCTAACACATTCAAGGAAAGCATGGTGACTGTATCAGAGGGGTGGAGGTGGGTTGCAAAGTATCTTCCACAAAATCTGCAGAATAAGCAATGAAAAAACTTACAGGCAAGACAATAAATAAACCGATATTAACTATTTGTCAGTATTTGCATTTGTAATGGCTTATAAATGTTCAAAAATAAAGAGACAGGAGAAAAAGTCTTTACCATAGTAAGAGTGTTGACATTAAAAAGTTTGTCCACTAGAGGGCAATCTGCAGGTAATCAGAGCACACTTGGGAGAGAATAAACAAGTAAATAAATAACCACTCAAACATTAAGGAAATCTGTTCGCATATTGTATGCCTGAAAGAAAATATCGGCTGATATGTCAGAATATCAGATTTTTTAAATCGCGAGTATTGATATTGATCTTAAAAATCCAATATTGCAGTTATGTTAGTTTCCAGAGGGAAGGGGGTCAGCATTGCTACCTGATAGCAAAAAGGTCCTATTGCTTCTCTTTTAGACTTATTTTGTGAATGAGCATCCCACCTCATCATGGTACACTGGTGGCATGTCCAATTCAGGATGTAGAAAAAGGATTTGGTGATTTGAAGTTTGCGTTATTTATAATTTTAGGTTTGGTGTTTTAGTCCCAAGCTCTCCTTTGTGCATGTGTCCTTAAATGTGGGCAGTCTAAGTCTATGTCCATGCTGGATTTTGGACATTACACCACCACTTCTTCACTTGTATGACATCGAGTAGGAGCACTCACTGGATCTCCCCCATTATGCTCTGACAGTGGCTGCTGCCAACGATCACAACAAACAAGGCAATCACTATTATTTTCTGTTCTGTGAAGCTCCCGAGCTTGTCAGCTAAAAATCTGTGACCATCTGATTGCATACATCTGTAACCCTGTGAATTCCTGACAGAGCATTTCTCTGTCCTCGAGCTTCTGCCTCCTCATTATTCTAACAGATGTTTTTCTTCCCTCCCTCAGCCTTCCTGAAGCCAACTCTGCGACACCATCGGACCCTGCGCGGATGAATCCAGGAAAAAGCAAAGAATACGTCACAAAAGAAGAGGAGCTGTACGCCCAATACTTCACTTTCTGACTCGCTAAATCCCAACTGTGTCAAAAAAAGGAAGTAATGGGACAGAGAGCTAAAGTTGGACAGCGATCAAACTGCAGGTTTTCACAGTCATTTGGGCGACATGAATATGAGACGTCCTCTCCTCATTGCAGCACTCCCATCTGTCGTGTGCATTGCTGAGTGAATTTAACCTTAGGGCTTCCATACGTGGTGAGCACGATGAGCAGTGTGGCTTATCAGTGCTTCATCATGAAAGTGTGCATGGCAGAAAGAGGTGACATGAAACATTAGTATACAACGATTTGTCTTTTACATTTATGCCATCTGCTATTCTGCAAAAGTGGCCATTTGTATGAGCTCTCATGCTACCCAATGTGAAGAAAATTACAAGTTAGAAAGAATTAATGTCCTCTGAATTTAAATTTAATAATTTATATTACACTGAAGTTTAAATGCGTGGCATGCTCTGCAGAGATTTCCCAAAGGGAGTAGCATGTTTATTGATGGCGAAGCTGGTGCTTTTAATGATTCCATCTCATTCTTTTAAGATTTACCGGTTGCCAAGCGATGTGAAAATGTATCCTGTTGTATTTAAAATCTACAAATCAATATGAAGACTCTGATTAATAATGAGAGTAACTCTACACGGTGCTTTTTTGAACACCGTTCTTAGGGCTGCAGTTAATTACATTTTAATCTTGATCACAATTTTGGCTCCTAACAGCTAAAATGTATCACCTGCAAATCAAGTGCTCACTGAATCACTGCCTGCATGTGCCAATCACAGCTTCCTGGATTGTTCCTGGATGTAACCTGGACGAGTAACAACAAAACATGAACTACACAGACCAGATGTCAATATAAAATTCAAATGTCCGGCATGCTTTAAGCGGATCATCGTTATCATTATTTGGAAACACTTCAGATTTTTGGTTTTAATTGCTACAAAGCGACACAGCTAACTAACACTAGTGTACAGAATGCAGTAGTTTGTCATGACCCTACAGATGAATCATTAAATCATTAACTCCTTAATGCAAATCCAGAGCACATTTTAATGACCACTAAATCACTGTGACTTTTACTTTCAACAATATATTAAAACTAGAGATGGACCGATCCGATATTACGTATCGGTCCGATACTGACCTAAATTACTGGATCGGATATCAGAGGGAAATAAAAAATGTAATCCGATACGAAGTATCACAAAATCACCTCACAAAACGCGCTACTTGGCGTAACCCAGCTTGTCGCATGGGAGTAGTAGGTGTCACGTGACAGAGCGGCTGTTGTCTGCGAGACCTGTCAGCGGTCTGTTGGCGCATTTGGAGCCTCGGTACATGCTTCCTAACTGCAGCATTTGATCTCAGAGAAAACTATTCCAGAAAAGTAAGTGTGTAAGTTCATCCCTGAATGTTTGCAGAGTATTTCCACGTTAAGCTTAACAACTGATATAGTGAGCCACAGCTGGACTGGCCATTGGAGTTCCATATTGAGGTGAAAAGGCAGCGATTTGTCCGGTACTTCAGCTAGAATTAAAAAAATAGACACAAAGCTGGAGTTATTCTGTCTTTGCTCCACAGTTGCATCTACTTCTCTCATTCGCTCCCCTTCCCTCTCCTGTTATTACTTCAAACATGAAACTGATCATGATCAGCTGATCGGCTTTTCTGTCGCAAGTCCCGTCTTTCTTATTTGTTTATCGCCCACTTTGTGCCAGAAAGAGGAGACCAGCGGGTAAACAACAGCAGCATGTTTAAGCGTGATAAGCTGTTGTTAGAATGTATTTAATATTAATTTCTAGTATCAGCTGATGTTTGCTGGAGCCACAGCTGTAAAGCTGCTGGTCATGATATTGGTTTGGTTATGTGGTGAGAGGGAAACATGAAGATGAAACCAGGAGATGTCCTTACTGAATCATCAGAGCTGAACAGGTGATGGAGAAACAGGTTTACCTTTTAGGTGACATGAATGAGTTGAAGTTATGAACTGTTTCTGAGAGACAAATAACACCAGGATCCTTTTCTATGTAGCTGACAGCTGGTAACTGTGCAGGGGCGGGTCTAGCAAAGTTTTGTCAGGGGCCAGGTTGGACATTAACAGGGAAAAGGGGGGCACAAGGAAATACTTTTCTTTGTTATGTCATATATTCCTTTTTTAAAATTTTTACAGTTCAGTAAGTTATTTTTTTTAAAACGTTTAAGCAGGATTTTAAACATAAATCACTTAGTTATGTTTAAAAACTTTGAATAAATAATTATCTGAATCTTACAACCAAAGTGGTCATCTGATTAAATGTATAGAAATCCATTATTGTATATAGTAACTATTAAGTCTAATATACACCCTAGTAAGCTATAGTACTTTTTCCTTTGGGAAGGTACCATCTGTGCAGTCTGCAATTCTGTTGAAGAAAGATGTTGAATCTATTTAATTATTGTAGAAAAATAATTGATTTCTGTGCATTTGCTTTACACGTGCATTAAAGTTGATTATGTCGATTAAGCATTGTGAGGTGGAGGGTGGGGGGTGGTTCCCTAATATTTTTGCTGGGAGTTGGCAACCCTATTAGTTAGGTTGCTTAATATTTCCACTAAGTACTCTTTAAAATACCAGAATAGGGAGGATGGTGTAGGTTTAAATTTATTAGATTGATCAGTGTTGCTGAACTATAAAATGTTTTGGGTGGAGTGTATTTTTTGCATACAGGTATAACTGAATAACTTCAGTCTCTTGTTTTTTTAAAACTTGAGTATGAACTTCTACAAAATGCAGCAAGATATTTATAAAAAAAAAAGTTTTATTGATTACAAAATACACTATATCGGATTCATGTCGGTATCGGCAGATATCCAAATTTATGATATCGGAATCGTTATCGGACATTAAAAAGTGGTATCGTGCCATCTCTAATTAAAACACACCTTTCACCTTTTGGTCACATCAAAATAAAACAGATGTGACGGTCAACACAAAAGTTTTCAGACATTTTTCATGGTGCATGTTGGAGGTTTATTTTTTCATTTCCAAAAACATAATTTGTTTATCACAATTCAGTGGGCTACATAGTGGAAACAAAAGTATCCATTCTATCACGCTAGTATCAATAGCGGGGTTGGTATCAATACTATCGATGTTTGATGATCCACCCTACCAAAATCAAATCTTTAAAATTAAAAAAGCATTTTAATGTTGGATTCAGTGGGCATTGACTTGATTTTGGAGCCAGCCCCAAGTGGCCATTTGGGGGACTGCTATTTTTACAATTTGGGGAGCTGCTTTGTTATTATTCAGCAGTCTAACTCAATGGTTTTTTTTTCCAACAAATATGATGAAATAACTTAACTGTAATAATCCTTAAATGTTCTGAACCCTTACCGATTTCAAACATTCAGAAAGTTTAGATAAACACTTGGTCTATATAAAATTATCATTTGAGCTCATGTAAATGTTCACGGTGTTGCAGGTACAATTGGTGCGTTAAACAAAGTTTGTCTTCACAGCTCATTAATGTGTCTTACAATTTGTTGTCTGACTAGAAGTGCTTTCAGAGTTCGGACAGGACAAAGTGATAATGCCTTGATACTTGCCTTTAGTCTTTAATACTGTAGGTCCATCTGTTGTATAAATATGCATTTGTCATTCAGACGTGATCTTGAGGGGATTGGCCTTGCTGTTCATTCAAGTTGTGTTTTTGGCATCTGCAGTATGATAAACTGGAGTGCGCCACAATAACGACACCAGCAAAAAGAAAAAGACTAACTTTAGCTTGCTGTCCCAACACTTTGACCGTGTACATACAATAAATGTTTGAAAGTCCTTTTCAGATCTCTGAGCTATCTGAGGGGTGCTTGATTTACCACTTCAGACGCCTCAACAGTCTCAGGAGGGGAAACATCAAGGTAAAGTGAATCAAGCACCCCTTATCTTTTTATTATTCAAGTATTTATATTGTAATAAGCTACTGTTTTTCTACGGTCTGTTTGTGACAATGGTAGCCCTGAGACGTTCAGAGGAAGAGTTCTGTCAGCGACACGCAGACATTGGTTGACTCCTAGAAACTTTTTTAATGCCAAGGAGTGTTTAGTTCATTACCAGCTAGGAGTTTGTGTCAGTGGCACAACTCTTGTTGCTGCACGTCTCTGCCTGCAGAGCAGACCGTAGAGCATGTGAAAACAGGAACACTATCATAATGCTGCTGTTGCTCACTTGAAATCTTTTCTTTGGTGTACTGTCTTGTTTTTTTGTTTCGTTTTTTTTTTTTTTTTACTTGACTTGAAAGTTTACATAGTTCCTTGTGATGAAGTCCATTCAGTAATCTGTACAGTTTCCAAACTGCATGGTCGTCATCAGCCTGAAAGAGGCTCTATTTGTTACTTCTTAAAAAGCGGATGGAGACAGTAATCTGAAGAGCTTACTTCCTCTCACAGTGACACCGCCGGGTTCCACCTAACCACAGAGACACGTTTCAGCTCAGTGTGATCGATGATCGATGCTCGTCTTCCATAACAGGCTCGACTGAGGCTGCAGGTTTCAGGAAGTGTTTGGTCTTTCACCGTTTGAATTCATTGTTTAGGTGATGTAGGACGGGGGCAGATGAAAGGAAAAATCAACACCGAGTGTCATAATAGAACAATCTGTTGTGTGTGTAAAACTTATATATATTAATTCCATTTTAAAGTCTTTGCATATATTTGAAAGAAAGATTTAAGCAAAGGTTTATATTAACTTTGCTTTTGACTGGAAACTCCCAGTTTAAGATTATCTGTACCTCTGGGACTCACTTATTGACTTGTTTTGTCTTGCATCTCATGTGTTTGTTGGGTTTTTTTTCTGAGCCTGTCATTCCCATCTCCTGGCTGGGGTTTCTGAGCTGGGCACACATTTAGTTTCAGTTAATTATGAACGCAGTCTGGACTGACTGTACAAGAAGAGAACAGGCATGACCCATGATAAATCATTGCGTTCATATTAAGATTTTTTTTTTAAATAATTATAATATTAGTGTCACCAGCGATCAGTCCTATCAGGGACGCAGAGGCCTTGTATTTACTTAAAACATCACTCCTATCTAAATTTACCCCAACTGCAGATTGTGGAAGCAGTCTATAATACCCTCAGTTTTTTAGTATGTGTGTGTGTAAGGTGTAAAAACTTTCATTTGTCAACGAAGCTTCTATAATGTGTGACATGTTGTGGAAAACTCATATTGTGAGAGTAGATGTTTGCAATCTGTCCATGAGGAGAAAGGTCCTCGATTATTAGTTCTCGCTGTCTCTCGAAGACCAGAATTGGCTCCAGAAGGTCTCATGTTTCTGCTCTCAGTGAAGCAACTACCAAGCATAAACAAGAAAAGCAATAATCAGTAATCAGCTCTTTTTTTGCGTGATATATATGTGTGTATCCATTTTCCTTTGCTCGTAATCATCATTCTGTTTTTGAATGTCCTTTAAGATCACACTACCCTTGATATCTGCAGATGCTCAGAGTTCAGGTGTAGTTAGTGGATCATTCATAAGAAACACTCAGTGTTCTTTCATTCTGCTCACTTAGGTGTATTTACCAAGCGTGACTGAAAGCAAGCTCGCAATTACAGCCTGGTCTATATCAATCTTCTCGTTTGATTGAAGCTAATATGACAGACAGGCTGTCTCATTAAAGTGAAGAGTTAAACACTTCCTGAAACCAGATTGAGACATGGTTGTCTGTATTTGTGGCATATGGGAAGGATGGCAAAAATGAGCCATTACATAAAGGAATGTGACAGAAAGTACTGCAGAGCATTCTGTGGCTGACCCTGATTCATTTTCATCAGGTTGAGAAAATAGATTTCTATAAACAGAGAACTGATCAAATGAGAAGTTTGGCGGTGGCGGCATAGTGTCCAACTGTCCCATATGACAAGAATGCAGCGTCATGACACCGAGGCTTTAGTTACGCCGAATGTCATCATTAATTACACTAAAAGGTCCCACTGTAAATACTGACCCATGACAAACCCCAGCAACGGACCAATACGTGAACGTAAACTGGCCATATCCTTCCTGGGATCCTGGCCACGGTACACCGAACCACAGCTGGTTCGTTCCTCCATGCACACTGTGAAGATTTATTCAGATAACTCTGCTTTGAAATCTCCATCCAACAATGCAGAAGCCTTCTGTTTCTTCTTAGAGCTAAGTTCTAATACATTTTCCTCACAATCACATCTGATTTTACTGCCTCTCCTTTCATTTTGCTTGAGCTCACAGCTCTTTCACTCTTTCAGTGCACACTTTAGTTGCATTGTTAACCCCAGCTGCAACCAAGAGGCACACCTTGGGGGACTGTCCTGATAGTTAGAAGATTGTTCCGGCACTTAGAGGCGTTTCACTCTCCAATCAGTTTTAAATTATTATACTATGGTTTAAAATCATAGAGAGACTTGAAAAATGCTCAAGAGAGGTAGCCGGTGGCTTGAAGCAGCTGTTGAGGAAGTAGTCAAAGATTTAATTCTTAGAAAATGATTTTCCTCATCAAGAGGAATTTTTCTGTTTGTTGCACAATTTATTTTTTTAAAATTGTTTTCTGAGCACTTTACGGACTTTTTGTCCATGTTTGTTTGAAAGTTGAGACGTGGAGATCGTTCAGCAGTTTCACCAGGTCCATTAAGTGGTATTTCTGGAGTTCTCAGATGTTCATATAGACGAATCCAGAACTAAATGGACATTATGGTGAGACTGATTAATTTTAATGAATGAACATATGGTACGGTCCTTTAAGTTTGACGTTATTTAGTGGTTTGACATAACCTAAAGGGATTATTTATTTATTTATTGCTGTTTTGTTTTTAGATTCAACATTATGTCCGTGTATTTGGTTTTGTCATTAAATGTACTATTTGTTTTGTACATTTTTTGTATATGCTTATATATTACTTTACTGAGTTGATACTTTAATTTGTTCTTACATGTCCTGCCTCTTCCATTACACATTTTCTTGGCTAATATAAGATATTGTCTTTAAAATTTTAGCTTTTCAAAATGAATTGGGATTCCTTGGTAATATCAAGCAGCCATTGGAGACCCATAGAAACTGCAGAATCTGCAGAGAAATTGAAGTAAGTCTGACATCGGTCCAGTTACAGGTAAATACAACAAATGTGTTGCACTTTGTAACAACTGAATTAAAAAGTAAATTAATGTCTCCCCTGTAATCTGTCACCTAATGATGTCTGTCTTGTCATTCTTTTGGAAGTAAAAAATATATACCAGTAATAACAATAACAATATTTATTTATATTTATATTAATTTCTGTTGTATGTTACAAAACAGTAAAATTATGATTGTGAGATAAAAAGCTGTTGTTGTGCAATTCTTATAAGATTTGTGTTGAATCTACATCTAAATATTAATGGTACTTTTTTGTACTCTGCACATATCTGAACTTGCAGTATTTGAGGATTTTGAAATACACAATTGGATATTACAGATATTTGTCTTTTCTGTTTCTATAAAAAAGAAAAAGTAATTTAGATCTTTTTACTTTTGTAAGCCACCAAATGAGGAACTTACTTTGGCTAGCTGCTAGCATGCACTGTATGCTAGGTTAGAAAAAGTTGGGGACAACTGCTCTTTACTTTTTTACTTATATAAACATGTCTTTTTATATTTGTTTAAGACTGCAAAGCATTTTTCAGTTGTTATTTAACCTACATATGTAGATTTTTAAATGTCAACACTTTTTTCAGAGTCTTGTTTTTTTTTCAGTGGCCATGACAAAAGCTAGCAGATTTTGTTGCTAACACTATGCTCAAAACAATTGTTCGGCATATGGTGTTCAGATTTATTGTTTTTTTGATTGACACTACAAGTAACTATGATCCAGTTAAGACAACAAATGGTGAAACAACTAAGAGAAAACTGGTCGAAGGAGATTTTCAGAAGGCTTTTTCACCCAGGTATTTTTCAACATTACTGAAATTATTACGGAAATTATCCATCTATAAACATTAATATGCATATTCTCAATATGTTTTGGGGCTTAAAAATCAAACATTTCTTCAGACTTGCAGACTGTTTTTCACAATAACAATAATAATAATAATAATGAATAATGTAATGAGTGTTTTTAAGCATTACTAATAAATCAATGCATTTTTTCAATTTCTGAGTATTTGCTAAATAGAACATCTATAATAAATGAGTAAATGAAACAACATTTAAATTTTTTTTAAATAGAATTCAATTCACATCTGGGTAAATAGTCCCTTGGCTGTGGGTGGCAGTGGAGATTTCTCTATGTTCTGGTGATCGCAGGTCAAGAGAAAACAAGCTCTTGGATGTAGGCAGGCGTTCAAAGAGCTGTAAAACCAAAACAGTATGCACATGGACTCTACGGACAGTTAAACACAAAGGATTTCACTTAAGTCAGACGCTACTTTTAATTGTTTTGACATGCAGTTTATTTGGTGTTCCACAGTTTAAAAATCAGGTGGAAGTTTTTCTAACGTACATACAAGACAACAAAAAACAACTAATTCATACTCACCTATGTGCATCTCATTTTTTTTTAACATTTTTAGTCATAGTACGTTTCAAAAGCAATGACATGATTTTATAATTAGGTATTTTATTCCAGCGCTGAAAACAAACAGAGTCTAGCTGCAGTAAAGAAAGTGGCACTACGTGTAATCACACCATGCAAAGTGAGCTTTCTTTCACAACTGATAGTGTATAGACTGCATGTACCTGTAAAGCAAACCTTTCACTGTCACTTTCAGGCTGTGCTTCACACACGCTCGTTAAAGGTCTGCAGTACTTAGAAACGTTCCTAAGTATCATATCAAATATGTTTATATATGTTAATTAAGAGTAAGAAACGCACTGAATAAAATGGCAGACATGCTGCACCTTTGGGAGTGAGCTGACTGGCTCAGCATTATTAGTTCAGACAGTGATAACAGAGCTTCATTTTATAAATAATGCCATGTATATTTAAGATATGTGTCAAATTTCTCAGCAGAATTGATGAAAAACAGGGTAAAAATAATTTTACATTTAAAATGATCCACCATGTCTTTTGTGATTTAACCACTGGGCGGCGCCAGAGGTTGAAATTTCAATAGAATTCCAAATTTTTTAATTTTTTCATCTTCTTCTCTTCTGAAGACGTCCTCAGTGAAGAAATCTGAGTGTCAGTGATAGTGAAACCAGTAGGTTTACATTGTTAGGCGAAAGCAGGTTTAGCAGCGTATGTAAGTGAATTGTAGCCTCCATGATTGGGTCTATGCCCATCTGTTGTAACTGTGGACCAATAAAGAGGGGCAACAACTCAACTACTCAACGGACATCACACATGGCAGCTTTTCTAGGGCAGCAACATTACATTTTGAGGCTCATCTCAGACTTTCTCCCTGCTACCTTTTGCTAAACTTGTGTTGCTGAAAGCTTCTTTTTTTTTTAAACAATAAGCAGTTTCAGGAAACCTCAGCGAAACCTCAGTGTTTTCCTGGTTTCTGTCAGCGGCACACCAAGAAAGACGTGAAAACGCTCATGGAAAAAAAACATTTCCAGCCTGTTTATCTTTCTGCTGGGGGGTTTGGGTTGGGCGGGGGTTTACAGGAAGTAAAGGGGGGCAGGCTTGTGGGAAATAGAAGTCAAACATTGGTGATGTATTGATATTTCAGCATCGCTGCACTTACTCGTGCTTATGCGTGCATGGCGGGAGTCGCTGTCTTCTGCAAGCGAGCACAGTGTGAATCTGAATGAGCAGCAGGAAGAGGTGAAGGTTACAAACTGCTGGAGTCGGGTCACTTTTGATCGTTCCCTTGAGACACAAACAGCGCAGCTGATTCCCGATCAGCTCCCACATCACCCTTGAGCTTTGCTGTGAGTTGAGAGTTTGGCCAATGCCTCTGTGATCCTTTCCCTGCGCCTTGCTGGTAAACGGGGTTAAGCTGATACATGCCAATTATATTATTGCTTCATATCTTTTTTTAAAAATAGATCTGCATGTATCAGTGAAACCCTCATCTTTGCCCAAACTCTCTCTCTCTGCACGTGTCTCTCAGCTGCTCAGCAGGACGATGATGTAGATGAGAAGCAGGCAGATGAGGATGAGGGTGAAGTTGACGAACAGCTCCTGCAGGTTCCTCTTGGCCTGCGGGTTCACCTCGATCTGAGACGCTCGGCGAATGGCCGATTTGGTCATGTGCTGAACGCGCTCCATGGAGGCCGGTTACAGTTTGATCCGCTCGATTGGGAGGCGAGGGAGTTCAGGTCAGGCTGCTGGGGCCTGTTGTTGTAGAGATGGGGGGAGGTGTTGATCTGAAGATGAGCTCGGGTCAGATGGCAGTCACTTTATCTTCTCCTTTCTAGTGGCGAAATAAAAAAAGACTGTTAAACACACATGAAAAATGGGATTTCAGAATCACCCCAGGCCCTCGTCCCCTCATGTGACCTTTCCATATCAGCACTACAGAGTGTGATGATAAGACGGGTGCTCAAGAGGCGCCAGCTGAGGCCTGATGATGTGTTAAGCTGGAGTGTAGTCTGAGTGGCGGCAAGACAACTGTCATGACCACAGTCCTGGGACATGTTTGCAAAGAGGGAGGAGGAAACAAAAGAAGTTTTTCATGACTTTATAATATGTTTTGTCCTCCCTCTGTCATTACATCCCTATCAGCTGGGGGTCGTAGATTGTAAGCAGAGTGCGTAAGCAGGAAATAAAAGCACATCACACAGTGCAGCTGCAGGCTCTCGACACTGGCTTAAATCCCCCTTTGTCATCTGATCTGTGACTTTCCCCAGATCAGAGGCACCGTGACAAGGTCACCGTGCTCTCGCATTAGAGGCTCCTGCACACAGCGAAAAAAAAGAAAAGAAAAATATTCCCACTTGTGCATCGACTGTGCCAAGTTCTTTTCTATTTTTAACAAGATTAAAATCCACGCAGGCGCACCCCTGCTGGGTACATTGTACATTACATCCCACATTACAAAAAGAGGCTCAGCAATCTACACACAGCTTAGGAACCTGAGAGCTTTGCTGCTAGAAGGTGTAGGTGTTAGGGTGGTAATCCAGGAGTTTGGAGGTCCTCTGTGCAAAGTTTGAAGTTTATCCTCAGGGTGGCGCTAAAGGAAACGTGCCCCATACTGCATATATTATGACTTATGCTTATGATACTTGAATTGCACTTTCAAACTCTAATGTGCCATTTTTATTTAAAAAAAAAATCTTGTTTCCTTGTGTCTGTAAAAATAAAAATAAAAAGGCAGCCATGGCTATTTTTAATCATTTCACTTTTGTTCCTTCCACCCCCGTAATCTTCCTCTGAGTCACTCATTATCACTTCACATGTTGACACTTGAGCACACAGTTTCTCAAACCCCACGGGTTAACTCTCCAGCTCGCTTGCTTCAGACCTCACTGAAGTTTAGCGTAGAGTGGCTCTGGAAGAAGGAGGTTTGAGGGGTCTGATTTCTGGAGTGATCGACCGGTACACGGTCGTGTCTTAGCTTTAGATGACCTGTGTGTGGAGGCGTACTGACAGAGTTCATTAATTCAGCGTATTAACCTGATTAAAGAGTACATATGGTGTTTAATCAACACAAGCAATCACTGTTACTCATAAATCCTTCAAAGTCTCTGTATGTCCTCGAACAAATGCACCAAGAATGATCAGAAAGTAATCATGCTGAACTTTTCCTGTCATCTGTTTATGAGTTTTCTTCTTTTCTTCCACCTCACAGAAGCAGCCAGCGAAACTCCTCTTCCTATCAGTGTGAAGAGGTTTAACTACACATTGAACCCCTGACATATATAAACGAGGAGTGGTTTCAACAGTACGTCTCTTTATCTACGTGATAAAATAATGCTGCTGTAGTAAATGAAAGAAATCTGTCTGTGCTGAGTCTGTGCTTAGACAAATCTGGTCCTCAGGCCTTATCTTTGACACCCATGATTTAGAGCGTTTGCGTTCAGTCTGGACTTTTAAACTCATTAGATTCTAAATATTTTGCTCCACATAGAAGTAGCCTTTGACTTTATCAGCTGTGGAGCTTCAGGGTGGCCTGAAAGGGTCAGGCTGAAAGTCCTGTTTGGTTTGGGTCAACAGGTGGCGCTCTTTCAGCTCATTATTTGTGGTTAAGGGCTATTGTTTTGAGGTATTTTCTGTAAGCACAACACCTCAAAATGTTTTGTATTCATGCTGGTAAAACGTTGTATGGGTGTAGAGCGGGGTCATGTCGTCCACTGCGGTCTTCAAGGTCAACTCAAAGATTTATTGGTTGAAAATCAACAAAAAGCCTTAAAACTTACTGAAAACGTACTGATTCTTACAAGTCAACATATAAAAAGTACAGTATAAAGATTTAAAATGTCTTGTCACATTTGACCTCTGACCTCTTCTTCAAGGTCAGCAGATTGATCTGAAGGTCAAAGTGCTAATAATGCTAAATAGAACTGTGACAATGACAGAAAGCTTTCAGACTGACACAACTATGCTTTTTGAGTACAGTTGATACAGGTTATAAAATAACTCTTTAAATACACGTGCAATCCTCCTGAATAAGTATTATGTTTGGCGTTTCTTTTTTAAACCAAATAAACTTTTTTTTCACTTCGTATTTATCACTAAAAATGTCAATTTTTACTAAACAGTAAAATGAAATCTACACATCTCTGTGTATTTCCTCAGCTCCATCTAGTGGTCTGCAGACAAACTGCTTGGACTGAAGCAATCAAGAAAAATCTTTGCTTGTGCGTCTTCTGCACAGACAGTTTGTATTCTGGGCTTCCCTCTGACAGCAGCTCAAACTACACCTAAAGAAATGAATATTCATCCGCCCCGGTGTTTCCCTGCCCGGCTCTGTTCCTCTCAATCATCCTGTGCCCGAGGTCATGAGCCTTCCACTCATCTTTCTCTCCTCCGTGCCTCCTTTTCTCACTTTTTATATGAGAAATTGACATTTTTGTGCAGCTTGTAGTTTGATCTTTGAGGTGAAATTACATTCACTCTGTATGTCAGTCTGCACACCGCGTGTCTGATAACAAGCGAGCCAACGCTGCTCAGCTTCATCCTCGGCTGGTCAGCCAGGCTGTGCTTTTCTTTCTTGTGTCTAGAGTGCAAATAACCCTCATTTGCACTGCATGAAATGAATGAAAATGAAATGTTGACAGTAGATATAAAGCTTTCCTCTTTTTTGGTCCACATAGGCACACCTACATCCTGATGCAGTGCATTCATCTATTTTCTTATTTTCAGCAAACTCTTTACTCGTCATCGTTTCCTACTTTGCTTCTTAGCCTGTTTATACGTCTCATAGGGCCACACAGACTCAGCTGTTCCTCTCTCAGAGATTAATCCACACTACTATTCCCAAAATAAAAGAATGAAATGGGAATATGATGGAATCAAGTGGCTTAAAGCCAAATGTGTCACAGGGAACATGGTCTAGCTAACTTCACAAGCACCTTTATTTAGGTTGAAGCTGTGGCCTTTATTTCAGTGGTAATTCTGTAGTTTAATGGAACACATGAGCCACTGTGTCAGCCCCAAAAGGGCTACTGATTAAACCTGAGGGATTATAATATTTAATAATAAGCTCCCAGGCTTCTAAAAGTGTCGGTGATAAAGGATCATTAGCTGAATGCTATCTTGTGTCCTAAAAAAAAAAAGTAAATAATCTCAAAGCAACTCCAGATGGATTCAATTTCAAATTATTCCAACAATTCAAAAAAAAAAAAAAAAAAAGAGAGTCAAGGTTAACTGTAATTTCCCATCTTAGCCACATCCTGTAATATGGAGAAGGTCCCAAAAAGTAAGCAGTAGATCATTTGGGTGATATTATTTTTCCTCCTGCAGTTTCAGTAAAGCAGGTTAGGAAATGAACCCAAGAAGAATCTATGTTTTCATTCTGCTGCTACTTTTAAAATGTATCTAATAGGCCTCATGCAAAAAACACAGTCCATTTAATCATTTGATTGTATTTACCGTGCAAAGCTCGAGGAGAAGCCTGTTTTTATTTTTAGATTATCACCGTTAAAGTGCAGATTGCTCCTCTGGGCTGCTGAAAGGACCGCATTGTCCTATAAACACAATCAGCTGTTGTTAGCCGTTCTTGCCAAGCATTAGATTTCTCCAGTGTGACCAACACAGAAGTGGAAAATAATGGTGCTGATGTTACTGGTAATAAAGTTTTTAGAGATGGAAATAGTTTATAAATAAACTGAAATTTTTCTCCTGTGAGTTTTGTCGCTGTGTGCCAGATCGCGCAGGTACACGCACGCCACTTTCTGCCCACTTTAGAGTCTAAAGTGACGCTAAAAATAAGTCATTAGCGATGCTTTTTGTCTTTGCAATCAATGTCAGCACTTGCAAGAGAGGTAGCTGGTTGGCATTTCCTCTTAGAAAATGATTGACAGCTGTGAAGTATGTAGGTTAGACAGATGCATAGGCTTACTGATGTTGACCTGCTACTCTAATTGGGTCATGGCTAGCTGCGCCCACTCTTTGATAGCAGCTGTTGGGAGCCAATACCTCACATAAATCACTTTAAATTTGGGGGCATATATATATATATTACTCTAAAACATTAAATAGATATAGTGTCTGAATATAGGCGTAATTATACGTCTATTAAAACAACAACATAATGTCAAAAAATTTAAGGACTTTATCATAAATATACATATGTAACAATATATACATGTGTAAAATTGCATTGTATAGCATGATATAAACATAGTTAGTTTCACAGTCTTAAATATAATTGATTTCTTTTTTTACCAACTGTTTTTTGTATTTGTCACATGTCAGAAAGAAAATCTTACCACCCTCTTCTTTCTAGTGTTGCCTTTTTATGCGTAACTCGCTCCATGTACCGTATCTCCTTGAGAGGTCATTGTGAAGTAAAGATACATCTAAAAGTAGCTTAAAAATCTTCCTCTTATTATTTTTTAATGGAAAGGCATCTAGAAATAGAATAAGATTATCAAATGGAGCAAAAACAAAGAAAAAAGAAATACAGTGAATTCTCCTGGACCACACTGGGAAATATTGTATATCGTACTGTAGCATTAAGTATTATTAAGATAGAGTTGATTTGACTCCTGAGTGCTTTTAAATGAAATCATGTGTTTGAGATAGGAATGTAAGAAGCTGGGATGAGTGTTTATCCCTCTGGGAGTTTTAGCCCAGTCCCTGTTCCCCTGCTTCTTTCTACAAAGCTTTATTTACTGTAAGTGAGCAGTGATTCACATCGTGCTCCTTAATATCTTAACATCAAACATCTCCTGTAACCGTTTAACTTCTGCAAGTACAAATGTCCTTTATGTCCCCAACCAGTTAAGTACCTGACTCAAATAACTAATCTCAGCTACCAATAATAATACGTTTTAATGACTCTTCTTATCACAAGATCCACCCTACTGGGCTTTTATCCTGTCTGTATCATCATTTATCATCATCGACTCTCTGTCAGCCTTCCTAAGGAGCAGCTCAGAGGATGCTGGCTCTTACCTGTCAGATGAGAAGAGAGCTGGTTGGAGTTTGAGAGAGAAATGTCAGATATGCCGTCCTCTCCAAGGCTGTAAACACAGTGAGAGATGGAGAGGGAGGGAGGGAGGGGAGAAATAAAGGAGAGAGAGAGAAAGAGGCAGGACATCCCAGCAAAGATTTCAAGAGAGTGGGGATACCAAATTTGTATTAGGGCTTCTGAATTATACATGCAGCCACCGGCACGTACTGCTGCATTTCAGGGTTCAAGTTTGGGTGAGAGTTCTGAAAGCTGAGATTGTGAGGTCATTCCCTCGTTTAAAACAACTCAGTCATATACACAGATGTTACAGTATTTTTTGTTTCTACCTGCTTTAGAAAGACACCAGTACTGATGCACTGTGCCCATCTGGGAAGAAAGAGATGCTTTATGTGTTACTGCCATGCCATTTTATCCTTTGTTTAATGCATTAATGACGTGGCTGCTGGGAGGGGCCAAACACGTCCCTGTGATCACTTGAAATCTGGCTTCCGATCAAATACCACACCTAGACCATCCCTATTGTCTTCATTATCCTGGCAGCCTGATATACACTTGGCACATGTGTTGTACTTTTGAACAGCTGATGACACCTCTAAATTTACAGTATACATTTGGCCATGACCACATCATTGAAGAGCCCGGGTATTGATCCTCCAGGACCTTGAAATTGTTGAAGCAGCCACAGGAAAGTTATTTCTCTTCTATTGCTTAACTCGCTAACTCTGTCTTTTGCAGCTGGTGGAGAACAAAAAACAGATTTGTTTGCCTGGATGTGAATTTAACGTGTCACAGTAATACTTGTGAAAGCTAGTCTGCTTATCAGATCCATTCATTTTGAAGCTATTTTAAATTTGTTAGCTGTGAAGTTGGGACTACCTGACATTATATGAATTTCATTAAAAAAAACTATTTTTATCATTTTGTGTGTGTGTTTGCGAAGTGTGTGAAGTCCTGGACAGCACCCTCCACTTTGGAGAAATCAGTCGAGACAAGGTTTCAAAAAGAAGTCTGTAAAAAGTAAAAATAACCCCCCTGCTGTGGCCCAGAAAGCATTGCATCTGCCTTATATGGGGAATCAGCATGTAAACAGGCTGTCAGTCACGTACTGGGAAGTCTGCTTTGTTGATGTTGCTGGTCTCTACTCCACATGGATACACACTTCAAACAGTCCAAGAACACGGGTAAGCAGATAGTTCTATCTTTTATGACAGCTGTATTTTTCCCAAACATGAAGTGGAACCTTGATCCTCCCTCTGGGAGACAGCGCCACTGTTTCAGGAACATTTGTAAATAGAAAATTAACATAATAATAAAATAATATTAGCCGAGAGTCAAAAGCACAGTCAGAACTGTTCGGATGAAGAAGAATTTGCTGTGCACAAAATCATAAGAAAAGGAAGTTTAGCAAGAAAACAGACTGAAATTAAATCTAAGGAGTAGTGGACGTGCTGTACTTGGGACATTATTTCCTGATACATTCTGAAATCCAAAATTAGCCATTTATCCTGGGACTAAATGTGTCCAGATGTTGTTGAATGTGCAGATTAAAAACAACAGATTGTTCTTAAGCCTGCTTGTCGTGAGTCATGCGGGGATAGTAACCTTTGAAAGTCTTTCGTTAGAACCATTTAACCTGCAGGACTGTCTGGAGGCACCTGTGACATCCTTTGCTACCTTGGATGAAAACTTTTGGCGACCCCGATTTCGTAACAGTGGAGAAAACTTGTCAAACAGTCAAAAATTATGACTGTCATCTCCAAAAGGCAGTCTGGGAAATATCAGGTGGAGAAACCGGCTGCGCTGACCGCAACGGTGACGGGAAATTTTCAGAAGAGCTGATTGTTTTTCAAAGCCAGTAGCCAGATGATAATGCACTGTCCAGCAGCTGTGGATAGATAAACAGGGCTGGTTGTCAGAACTATAATGGCACAAAGTAATATGGAAATCAATACATTCAATTTTCTTGGGTTATATTCGATCACCTGAATTTTAAAGGTGTCCAAACACTTGACAGACTATCACGTTTGGATAGCCTATAGCAGTAACGCTCATGAAATCAAGGACAGATGAATTAACCCCTGCCAGCAACACTAAAATTGAAGCCTAAAAGGTATTTTTTCCAATAACTATGTAGTTAGAGGAATGAGAGATACAGTGCAGATTGTCTTTTTAGAGTTGTTGAAGTTGCCATAAAGGTAGATTTCAAACTACTAACTAAAAATCTATCAGTAATTGCTCTAAAAAGTCAGTATTGATCTAGTCGACTGACCGACTTTGGCACATGTAGGACAAAAAAGAATTTGGTATCAAGCTGATGTATTCATGTGAAATATATTTGACATACGCTTGATATAGACAGATTTTTGGCAGCAGAATATTACTGCTGATAATCTGCAGGCAGTGGTGAGGTGCCAGTAGCCGACTGAGGGTTAGAGCTCATCGTGTCTTTGTGTTTGTTTGATGCCAGGACTGAAGGGATAAATCTAAGTCTGGAATGCACAAATCAGTTGCAGCTCCAAGGTGCTCTTGAGCGAGGCTGTCGCACATCTGAGAAAGCTCTTCAGCTGTGGACAGATCCAGCTCCTGCTGCACTGGACAGCCTCCAGGTGTGGAAGTGTGGGAGTGGGAACTGGAAGTCTAAAAATAACACTCTTGGCAAAAATAATCACTTCTCTCCTGTTATGTAAAGTCCTTTGAAAGTGATGATAAATATTTGCGTTTATCTGGTAGATTAAGTGTCTCTGCACTTAATTTTCATTGTCATCATGTTCTGTCTTGCCTTCATGAGCACACAGAGCCTTTATGTCCAGCTGAAAAGTAATTATAAAATCTCTTACGCTAGGAAAATAGTTTCCTCCTTTTTTTTTTTTTAAATCCCTAGAGTGGTGCAGCTCTGCAGCCTTACATGGTGAAATACCAGACTGCTCTAACCCAAGACTAGCAAGACAGAAAGATTCAGAGGGAAAGAAACAACTTGACTCGAGATATTAAAACAGAAAACCCAGCAGGGCAGAGAAAACAGACAGAGCTGCTGCTGCTACCAGTCAGAATCAGAGATTTGCTCTTCAGAGACGCAAAAAGAAAATACTGCACTTAAAACTTTTTTTGTGGTTAAACCTGTAATGAACACACCTGGGCCTTTCTCTAGCAGTCTAAGGTTTTACACTCACTCAAAATTCTCGCTGCACACATACAAAGAAAATATATTTGAGTAGAAGCTTCTGTGTTCCCCAGAGGATGAGCTTCTTGTATTATAGATTTTTTTTCATAAACTGTAAAATGAATTTTAATGCTCTGAAGGACACCCACAGGTCCTGAGTGTTGGATCTGAATGACAGCAGCTCAAAGACAACAACAACATATGCAAGTTTTGACACTTGGCAGCCATCTTGAAATGTAACCTGGCAATTAATTATGAGATATTTTGAAGCATTTTCCAAATTAACAACAGCATGTGTAGAATCCGTCAAGGGTCTAACACATAGAGACAGACAGACATTCACACTCACGTTTGCACCTTCCAGAGACTTCAGTGGAGGCGCTTGTGGTTAAACCTGTAATGAACACACTTGTCCTTGAGCAGATCTCATCACCACTGCAGTTATTTCTGTTACATTCTGCTAGCCACCAAAATCAAATAAAGGGCGACAGGTATGCCCATACCTTGCACTTAGGCAAAATACAGCCCACTGGTTGGAGCTATGGACTATTTTAATCCAGGCGAAGATCCCCTAAAAAAGGAAAAAACAAAACAAAACCCAACAATATCCAGAAGACAACAGAAAGTCAGTACCAGGCCTCAGTCACACAGGTAAGAGACTAATCCGAGACCCCCTGCTCAATATTTCCTGATTGTTTGATAAGAGAAATTGGTGATAAAGAGGTATTTAGTGGTGCCCTAAGAATCTCTTTGCAATTGCTTTAGTTGCTTGCAAATTGCTGCAGATTTGTCTGCAAACACTTGTCAACTATTCACAGCGGTAAAACTTTGAAAGTTGCAACTCAAACCAGAAACAGAGATTGTCTCTCTTCGGAGTACAAGTTGCGCTTTTTGATTAAAGTGTTGGTTTCTGTTGTAAAGCACAACATTTGCTTTCAAGGCTAACAGTCTCAATTTCTGGTTTGTCTCACACTTTTCATTGTTTCACTATCACTTGGCGTCTTCCCTGCAAACTTCGGGTACCCACAGCAATCTGCCGCTGATCAAAGTAATGAAAAAAGAGGTTTTAGGTCCAGCAGCTTCTTTGAAAATTTGCTACATTGACAATTAATGATTTCATATGATAATAGTCAGCAACCCCAAAACCCCCACTGTCCAATGCATAAGTTTTACCTGCTGACCAGAGATTTCCAGGCAGTCTGAGACCAGTCCTCGGGTCAGTAAACCTAAACGGTAGTAACCAGACTGAAAAGCAACGCACATTTCGGTGCTTTTTTCCCCCTGAGATGTCACACACTTTGAATTCTAGCCAATCATTTTACGTTTCTGAGGATAGTAGACGGGCCCAGGTACGTACGTTCTTTTAGAGCACAGCTACAGATTAAAAATACCCAAGGCGAAGTGGTCAAAAGTCTGGCTGTACTTCACAGCAAAATATGCAAACTCAGCAGCAAGTGCTTTAAGGTGATACTGTGCAAAGGAGGTAACTCCTCGAATCTGATGAAACACCTGGTGACGTATAGCATTTTTTTAAAAGCCGAGAAATGTACCGTATCTGATAGCTTGCTGCGAGACCTCACACCGTGCACATCTACTGCGGGTGGGTTGCCTGTTATCGGACCCGGAGTTAGCAACATCCCCCAAGAACCCGAAGAGGAGAGTCCTGGCCCCTAGCCCTGCCAGTGTAGCAGAAATGATGATGGATGATGATGGCAGCAGCAGCCGGTCTTCTCTGTGTGAGTCGCTTAATGTTGTTCGTGTGTAATTTACGTTGAGTAGGCTAACCATGTTATTAAATTAAAGCCAAAAAGGCTAAAATGACCAAAGAAAAAGTGGAAAACAGCTAAACATGAGAGGTTTTTGAACAAAGTTTGTGTTTTTTCCATTGTTTAAGCACTGCTTCCAGCCAAGAGTGATACCATATATGTCCTATAGCTGCAGAAAAGGCTAACATTGTTACCTTTTTACAAAAAAACAGCTAAACATGAGAGGTTTTTGGACAAGGTTTGTGTTCTCCATTCTTTAAGCACCGGTTCGAGCACCATTTAACCACCAGTACTGTTTCAAAAGTACCGGTTTGGCACCGGAATCGGATAAAACCTAAAGAATACCCATCCCTAAGTAAACCTGGGCATGAATAACTGCAGTGAACATGAACAGCAGCAATGTTTGTAGGGTTATTGACGTTGGGCTAGCTGGCATACAATGGTCTGCTACCTGGTGTCCTGCTACAGAGCTATAGTTAGGACAATATAAACACATTAGCAGAGCAAAGATGGAGGACGAATGGGAAGTCAATGGGAAGGTTCTGAGGGGCAGAGACGAGTGGCAGGAAAAAGATGCTAAAAACAGACCAAACTTCAGTCAACTTCATCTGCGATGATCCATCTGTCACACCAGGTGAGTCACTAGTACATGAAAAATTCATATACATATTGAGCTATAGGACCCAGAAGCACGGCTGATATGTCATCACTTAACAAGCGGATGGCCCATGTCATCCAAGAGTGACCACTTCTTGATGTGCACAACAAAGCTCCAGTTACTCACTCATCTCACAGCTACTTCACACATAATAACCACACATTGTTGAAAACAAGTATGTAAGTGGAATTCCTGAAAGACTGCACACACAGTGGTTTGTGGATGTTAGCCGAACTGGGAGGATGATGAAATGACTGTGCTGTGAAGTTTGTACTGGAACCAGGAGAAGAATTCTATAACATGCTGTGGATAAGTCTATAATATATACTTATATACTTCATAGAATAAGTATTGCCTAAGCATTCACTAACAAAAGGCAGCTGCCTTTCATCATAGAGCTAATATACATGCTAACTGATTACATATTAGCAGATTTTCCTAGCATTCATTAGGCTTTCAAAACGTTCTTTGTTATTCTGTCAATAAAGTTGTCCTAATTATGCATATTGATGTATGGATGCATGCATAGATGGGCAAATAGAGGATAACAGAGGGTGAGAGCATTTTAGGGGTGAAGAGGGATGGTTTACCCCATCAGCTGTGTTTACACTGGAAGACTTAATGCAGCTGTTGGCGGCTTCACACACATTCTCTCGCTCTTTCTTTCTTCCTGCTCTCTGTTCTCCAGATATAGCCAGCTATGCGGAGAAGCCCACAACTAGCTTTTCCTCAGAGGCCCTGTCTAAGAGCAGGCTTTATCTGATATGGGCTTCTGAGGAACAATGCTAACAACTGACACACAGCAACAGCTCTCTTCTCTGACTCACTCTAACGACATTAACATGTTTCTGAAGCCAAGATTAGATTTCGAAAAATCACATTTAGAAACTCAGGTGGGTTAAAGAGATCCTTGGGTGGTGTTGGGAAAGTTTTCTTGAGCATTTGCAGACAATATATACTCGAATCCTTCGTCACCAGTGGGGCTAAATATGTGAAATGCCTTGCTTTCAATAGCGGATGAAGTACACCTCAAAGATCTTGAAAGGACTGCCAAGCTCAGGTTTTAGCCAAGTTAAAATTAATCATCAATCCTTTACTGAGCAGGGTTGCAAAGCATGTCCTGGCATTTCTCACACAGCGATTTCTTCATCAGTATTCACGCTAACGCACTCAGCCTAATGTGATTACAAGACTGCTCCAAATGCACAGACCACACACACCTTGGTCTCATCTAATTTTAATGACTTGTTTGGATCTTTAATGTCTGCAATTAAGACATGCAGTGATTTTGATATTTAAATGGCAGTGGGAGATGCATGTTTGGGTGAGTGTGACTGTGTGTAGGTGCTGATGTCACATGTTATATATATGAGCTGTCAGCTGAACAGCAAAAAAACTGCGTCATTTAAATACACTTGATCCAGTAGTTTCTTTACATTTTAGTGGTTGTAGAAGGTGCAAGGCAACACAGTTGCTGAATGTGTGACATGATCGGTCCTGACATGAAGGAAGGGAAAGCCTGTTTGAGCCTGTAGGGAAACATGTCAGCCTGAATGATCAACAAATGACACATACAGGAAAGTTCCTGTGATGCATTGATTGTGAAATTCTGAGCTAATGCTGTTGTTAGGAATTGCAATTTGTTCACTGTCAATGCTAATATATTTTCTGAGTATTTAGTATGTTTTTGTTGATCCCTATTCCTCTCTTTGTTATTATTATTATTATTATTATTATTATTATTATTATTATTATTCCATCTTAATAATTAATATCTGTTGGAAAAAACTCATGTTCAGACCGAATATCTGTGGAAGTTCTGTGTGGAATTTGATACTGATGTTACAGCAGTACACCCTATATCAGTTCTAAAGTTTTACATATCAGGACATAATAAAACATTATCTGGTCCTTTCCTTGAAATGAGATAAATACAACCTGAGATGAACAACAACACCCCTACTGGTTCCATAGGAACTAGGAGGGTGAGCGTTAGTGAATTTCCCATAATGCATTGTGCCACATCTGGCAAATGTCAAACATAGCATATGAGCACAAACACCTCATACCAACCAAATATTCCAGAGTCAAACTGAGATCATCTGCCCAACAAACAAAGCTTTGTCAAAACTGAGTCATGCAAGAGGACAGTGATACCAAGCACAGCAGCAAATCTACAATGAAAGAAAAGAAAAGAATGAAGGTAAAGTCCAGACCTCAACCCAGTTGAAATGCTGTGTGTGATGTTAAGAGAGCTCAATGAAATGAGGCAACAATGTAAAGAAGAGTCTGCTGAAAGTTAAAGACCTGGTAAGAACTAACTAATGTTTTGTCTCTTGATATGTAAAACCTTAGAAGTTGGGTCATTTTTTCCCCCATTAGGCAAGGCAAGTTCATTTATATAGCACAATTCAACAACAAGGTGATTCAAAGTGTTTTACAGAGACATAAAAGAACAAAAACAAATAAAAAGCATGATTTAAAATTGATTAAAAAACAGTAGATAAAATCAGAACAGTAGATAAAATCAGTAGTTAAAATGTAAGTTTTGAAATTTAAGCTTAAAAGTGTGGATTTGGTGCTTTATTCAAATGCAGCTGAGAACAGGTGAGTCTTCAACCTGGATTTAAATAAACTGAGTGTTTCAGCTGATCTGAGGCTTTCTGGGAGTTTGTTCCAGATATAAGGAGCATAAAAGCTGAATGCAGCTTCTCCGGGTCTGGTTCTGACTCTGGGAACTGATAAAAAGCCGGATCCAGATGACCTGAGGGATCTGGAAGGTTCATACTGGGTCAGGAGATCACTGATGTATTTTGGTCCTAAACCATTCAGAGCTTTATAGGCCAGCATCAGAACTTTAAAGTCTATCCTCTGACGGACAGGCAGCCAGAGTAAAGACCTCAGAGCTGGACTGATGTGGTCCACTTTTTTGGTCTTTGTGAGGACTCGAGCAGCAGAGTTCTGAATGAGCTGTAGTTGTCTGACTGATTTTTTAGGTAGACCTGTAAAGATGCTGTTACAGTAATCAAGCCTACTAAAGATGAATGATGAATGGACTAGTTTTTCCAGGTCCTGTTGAGACATCAGATCTTTTATCCTTGAAATATTCTTGAGGTGATAGTAAGCTGACTTTGTTATTGTCTTAATGTGTTTTTCTAAGTTTAGGTCTGCATCCATCACTACACCCAAATTTCCCGCATGGTTGGTGGTTTTTAGGTGTATAGATTGAAGTTCTCTGGTGACCATTAATGATGTTTTGGATTTTTTAACTATATATTTATATATTTAAACTCTAAGTTTCACTCTGAGTTCTTGGCTGGCAAAGTTTAATCTCTTAGCTTTCTTAAAGAGTAATTTTACTCATGGCCTTATAGGCTTATGCCAGCGGGTGTATTAGTGTAGCACATGTCCCACAGTTAAACATGTGTTCAACCCTACCCTGAACCATGAGTGCACAAGGCGTCAAAGACCCCACAGGGTAAATCCTGCAGACGCCATGTTTTTGTAGCCAAAAGCACTGATGTGAGATTGATGTTAGATTTCAGTGATTTTTGATTTGGTTCTTTTGACCTTTTCCAGAGTGTGACTCAGAACATTTGGCTGGAGACACCATAGTGTACATCCTGCAGACATCCATGAATGTCTGCAGGCTTAATCTCATAACTCTCTCAGCCTGCTGAGGCATCCTCAAGCAAAACACTGAATCCTTCACATCCCAGGGATACTGCACCGCTTAGATAAAGAGTTTCCTCCTCAGGGATCAAAAGTCCCACTGAAGAGCTACTAAACTCAGATACCAGTGGTGTCAGTGTTAAATTACTGTGAATCAAAAGCTCCCGATCTACTTAAATCAGTCGTTTAAAACTAGACTAGCCATCATCCATCCCTATGACCCAATATAAAAAATACACTCAGTCTGAAGTATCTATCTGTCACATTGCCTTATATAATCAACAAAGCCACCTCATCTAGCCAACTAAAATAAATCAGACACACTCAACCTGCTAAGAATGACACACCACAAATCCATCAGTGACAATAGCTGGCATCCTGCAGCCATACAAATCCGGCCCACCTAAAGTGACTCAAATGACTTCTAACCGTTGATGGACCAAAAAGGCCAAAAGTAACCACAGCAGGCTACTGTTGTAGCACTAATCTGGCGCACTCATGGTCGGGCATCATACTTTTCAATAAACCTCATAAAATAAATGCTGCCAGGTCTCCCGATATAAATACCCCACAAATCCGCACCACCTGATCGGCGCTGTCCCCTCTGTCACGTATCCAAAATAATCACTCAAATCCAGTGAGTCCAAAGGACGGCATTCCCTGGAGATACCCGCGGACAATCGCTTAAATTCAGAATGTCCTGGGACACTCGTTCCTCTAAAAATAACGCAAATCCAGTACACTGGAGTTTTGTGCGCACTTGTCAGGCATCTGAAAATGGAAACCCAGATTGGCCTACTGTATCCACTCTGATATCAGGACTGCAGTTTGGATTTTATACAAAGCGCTCGTCTGTGTCTGAAACACAGAAGTGAATTCATCTTCATATTTTAAGATTAAAAGCAGCTGGGACACTTTAGTGACTGTTCCTTTCTTACTCCACACATTCGCCCCTGCTCTGTTTATCCCTCCACAAACACACGGCTGTTTTAAGATTTGTCTCATAATCTCCTCTCAGCAATGCCAATAAAACCTAAAATTATCCCACTTTTTGCTTCTCTTCGAGCGCCTCGCGAGGGAAGTTGAGAGCTAAATGGTGGAGGAGCTGCTTAGATTACAAGGGAAAAATAGGAAAGATGATGACTAAACAATCATGTACCACCAGAATACAGACCTTCTTCGTGGCTTCACTTTTCTTGTGTGCTCATACATTAAACAGTGTTTATCTTTGTTGCAGACAAATGGGATTCGGGGCCAAAAACAAGGCTTGTAGTTTATATTTCCAGAAAACACAGAAAGGAAGCGACAGCTACTTTTCAGAATGGGACCCTCATTTCGGCAGGAGTGCACTGAGTCACAGAAACTAGTGAAAGCGCTGATGTCACCACTGATGTTGTTGTTGTTACTGTTGCTAATGTTACTTGGCACTAAAATCTCCTCTATCAGTCTGCCTCCTCGTCCTCCTCTCTTCTCTTCCTTTTTTAGGGAACAATCAAAGATTTTGCAGACATGGTATAAGTTTCTTAAGCACTGGTTTTAGGTAAGACCTGCAAACATCCTTGATATTACAATGACGTGATTCAGTTTAATTTAGTTTTATTTATATAGCAATAAATAAGAAAAAAAAAAAGTCAAATCGAGGTGCTTTATATTGTAAGATATATACCGTAGAATAATACAGAAAAAACTCCAACAGTTAGATGAGCAAGCACTTGGCGACAGTGGAGGGTGAAACTCAATTTTAACAGGAAGAAACCTCCAGCAGAACCAGGCTTCAAGAGGGGCGGCCATCTGCCTCAATGCATTGGTGGTTAGGGGAAGGAGACAGGACAATAGACACGCTGTCGCAGACAGAGAGAGATTATTAATAATTAATGATTCAATGCAGAGCGATTTAATAAACACACAGAGAGTGAAGAGGAAACACTCAGTATGTCAGATGTCTTCTGTGTTTTTAGGTGCTTAGCTATTGCTATTCTTTTTAGGTGAAAGAATAGCAATAAGCTAGCAATAAGCTATCCCCACAGCTACCTGTGTGAGTCTGAAACCCAACAAGCAGCAAGCTGAGGGAAAAAGATGCATCTTGACATGTAGTTAATTGACCCAATAGTTCAACAAAAGAAGTCTCTGATCCAGTTTTGAAAAAAAATCTATTATTACCAGTGATTACAGGTAGTACGTGCCATACTTCCCACAAGCATAACTAAATGTCCTTATCACTGGGCGTCATTAGCGCTCTGTGGGTGTTGTTTCCACTGGTACAATATCGTGTCTTCACATGGAGTCTATAAAAAGACTCTACAAAGGCCTCTTCAAAAGTATAGCAGACCTGACTGAACAGCTCTCTGACAGGGGTTCTCTGAAAAGACTTCCCTGTAATTTAGATGCCACAGCGTCTGTCTTTTACTTTCATGCTAATGAAGTGATGCATGATACGTACGAGCCCGCTGAAGCAGAGGCTTAGCTGTGTGGCAGGAAATGTGGGCTGACTCTTCAAACCTCCCCGGCGACTCCCTGCACTCTAAAGCCTCACACTGCACATGTGATGTGCATGACGGATTTATATTTCACTTAATATCACAGGGATCTCTGCTGTTTAGGTCACACGCTCAGAGTATGTGCTTGTCGAAGGTCATGCACCTCTGGGACTCTGGGATCCACTTAAAAAAGGGGCCCAGGTGCTGCAGTTTAAATGTTCTCTTTAGTTTTAGGACAGTCTGTTCATCCCCCCCCCCCCATGATCCAAAAGTGATGACCACTCTGGTTTGACGCAGAACAGATGAAATAAATGATTGGCTGCGGTTATTTAAAGTATTTTCATATGATGATGAACTCATCCGAAATGCTCTGATTGGCTGTTGCAATCAATGTAGTGGATTGCGATTGGATGCTGGGGTGTCTAAAGGGGTTTGTGTCCATCTGATGTACAGACGTGTTGGACCGGAGCAGCGGAAAAATAACTGATCTATTTATAAAGGCCCATTTAACGGCAGAGGGTCATCTGTGCCCCTCAGAGGAAACGAGTCAGTCTGTCTCCATCACAAGATCACATCAGGACTCGTGGAAAGAAGAGAAAAGCTGTGTTTCAAGTTGACAACAAATCAATTTTAACCACATATTAAACTGGGAATAATATAACCAGAAGCTGTTTTTACCTAAACCCCTGTTCTTCTTTTATATAAGCAAAACATTTCTACCGTTAAAAGCCTTGCAGAATAATAGATTTAAGAGTCATTAAATCGTTTAAAGTCTCTGGGTTTTAAAAATGCAGAATTTTCCTGTCTGATTTTGCACAGTGCAGGCATTACGGGGTCAAAAGTGTACAAGGAAACCTCTGTGGTTCCAAAGACTGAAACAACCACACACTGACACAAAGTGACAACATGAAACAAAAGCTTGTAAATGTTATTAATATGATTTAAGCCTACTGGTTTCTCATTGTGAGAAGTGGACGCGGTTTTACACCAATTTATTCAGCTACTCACATAAATCCTGTTTGTGTAAATGTATAATTTATCCAGTATTAAAATCATAATACCTTATAGGTTCTTCATGTTTTCAGCAGCTGTTTGTACTGCATGCATGTGTAATGTAATGGCGTCACCCTGTGGACAACTGCGGCACTGTTAGAGCATCACTCTTTAGAGCTTTGTGTATTCTTATTAAAAGCTTTGTTGTCTTTGCAGTTATGAGGAAAGATATTAAGTCCTTATATTGCAAAGCATCAGCAGCAACTGAGCATTTGTCAAACTGTGAGTGTTTTTATGTCATCTTCAAAGCTACATTAATATTAACAGTCACACAGTGGAACAGCTGTGGAAACTGAAAACAGTGCAGGATGCTCAGCTGGCACCTTTTCTACTAGATCAGTAAACAAACCCGGGAAGATTTTTACAACTGCACATATTTTTTCTCAAGCTAGAAAAAGTTTGACAACCGCTGACCTAATTTAAGGTATTTTATTTTTGTTTTGTTTTGTTTTCATGATATTTTTGATAAGTGATACGTGATATTGCTGTTGCTTCTTGTGGTTTTGGCTGACACAATGAGCTGTGCAAATTTTCACAAACGGTGACCCATCATGTTGAATTCACGTTATGTGAACACAATTTAATCTGATAAATAGTTATCGAGATAAAAGTACTTCTAAAACTCTAAATGCTACTTAAAAAATACTTCAAACAGCAGGATTCAGTATTGGAAAAAAAAACATCAAAAGCAAAAACTGATGACATTTAACCTTGGAGCCATTTCCTGTTATGCATGTTCAGTAATAGCTTTTCAAGATGTTATCAACTGACCAAATGTGATGTGCATATGCAGTTTACTACATAGGACAGACTGCTTTTTCTCCTGAGGTCTCGATACAAACTCAAAGGTTATGTAACTGAGTGAACTTAGACACTGGAGACCAACTTCTTCTTCATTTTGCCTTCCATGCCAACTGATATACTTGAAATTTGGGGATAATTGTATTGCACAAGGCACTGGAAATAATGGTTTTAGGATTGCAACAGTCATTTTGTCAAATCCTGCTTAACGTTTCTGCAAAAAGCAGTTTTGTTCCCACACCAGCTGCATGTAAACACAGTTAAACGAAGTAACAAGTTTAAGTACAAAAAACAAAACCAAAAACAAACTGTCAGTGCTCTGTGATGTGAAACCCACACACTGAAACCAGTATATACAGGTACCTGTTAACCACAAGTGAGAAGTGACATTTTTTACCAAGTAATACTTTTCTACTCAAACGACTACAGGAAGGATTCTCACAGTATGCACACAGAGATGTTTATTTGTCTTAAATACACATAAAATACATCTGATCATAACTGGAAAAAGTCCTGACATTCCTAACATGCTCAAAAAAAGGAAATGACAAGATAATCATGTTTCACTGATATGGCTCAGAACAGGTAGTTATCAAAGAGCTGCAAGAACTGGTATAATGTAGTCGCTTCCTTTGTTATGTGTTTTGAGATAATTGTAGCCTGCACACTGTAAACTACATTACAGTAGTTAAGTATAAAAGAAATAATAGCATGTATGACCTTTTCTAAGTTAGAATGAGACCGGAATTAACACAGTTGACATACCTGTCAAAGCTGAATAAAAGAGGACTGGAGAATTTTAAAGCACCTGTGGTGGTCTGTGGCTTGACAAACCTGAGAGCTAACAGGTGTCTAACCTAGATTTCCCCTTGGTTTGCAGACATTTTTGGGTACAAACCCCAGATTAAAGGAAACATCAACGGTGCTGGGCAGAGAATGTGTAACTACAATTATTTTAGTTTTAGAAAATGTATTAGGTCTTATTATCATAGTAGGCCAGACAAAACCTAATATGAGAGCCATCACTAGTGATGTAGGGTTGTGCATTGTCCGTGTAGCAAAGAACATCCATGCTATATCAGCACAGAATTTGTCCAAAGTGCAGCATGTAGATCATAAATAAAAGTGGACCCAAAATAGACCCCTGTGGAACTCCACAAGAAGTAGCAGCACAGGAACATGAGGCATGAGGCACCACATCACTGATGCCAGCACTGCTTCTCAGACATGTGAAGAAAATATTTTGGTCCACAGTATCAAAGGCTGAACTGAAGTCAAGAAAAATGAAAACAGAGAAGAACCCAGAGTCAGCAGCAAGCAGCAAACCTTTTGAGACCTTGACCTGAGAGTTTTCAGACCTACAATGAGAGCAAAGATCTGCTTTCTATTCATCAAATGAGTCTGCTAAGTCAGCGGTACCCAACCTTTTTTGGACCATGGACTGGTTTATGTCCAACAATATTTTCACGGACAAGCCTTTAAGGTGTTGCGGATAAATACAACAAATAAAAACAGTACCGGTACCAGTAAAAGGAAGATTTATTCATAACACATGGGAAAAGACCCATGTGTCCCATAACAATAAAATCTGATAAAACCATAAATTTCACACTCGAGCCTCAACTCTCGCGGCCCGGTACCAAACTACTCATGGACCGGTACCGGTGCGGACCGCTGCGCCAAGTGACAACAATCTTTTTTGAGATTTCTGGATAAAAATCAAATCTTGAACATAAACTCAGGGGATCGAGAGAGGGTTTCTTCAAAAAGGTAGACTGATATTTCAAATAGGAAAATCCCAGATCACAGAAAGTAGTTTATAATAATTAAAATATCAGAACCAGCTGTCCAGAACACACCTTTTAAAAACCAAGCAGTGCTACAGTTTGACAGGCAGGTGGAAGAATTAGAAAGCGTCATAGCATCTTCCAAGGTTTCTCTGAACTGATTTAAGATTTGGCTTTGTTGACTCAGCCTCAAACTTGGGATGGAATTCTGGAATTTTGTGATTAAATTAATCACTTTCACACTTTACTATGGAAGGACCAACGACTGATTTTTATTGATGGATAGCCTTGGTTAGCGATGAACTGTGACAGACTGATGTTCCTCGCTTCCCTAGTTATGGCAGAAGCAATTAATTTGCCCTTTTGCACTTCCTCTTGGCCTTTCTGCATTTCCTCTTCAAAATTCTTAATTCCTCATTGACATTCCTCCAGAATGGGGATATCAAAACCAAAATGCTTGTTAAATGATTGTTAAACGTGCTTACAAGCTCGTCTGTGGTGAAGTTGTGTTCGCTGTTGCTGAGATAAATGTAACATAACATAAATGTAACTCGAATTTAGTGAACAGGAGCAAATCATTGCAGATGATTTTGGGGTTTTGAGAAATAACTGGAATCTGGAAAGAGTGACATCATCCACACACACATCAGGAGATCACCAACTCAAATGTGTTCCCATCTTCATGGGCGAACATGCTTCCCCTGTTGCGTCTGATTAAAAGACTCTAAAGGTTCGATGAAATCAGAGCCAGATTCAGATGATGAAAGGAAACACAGATTGGCATTGAAATCTCTGAATAAGCACTGTCATAGTTTGTCATGATAAACCTGATCTGAAAATCCCCGCAGCAAAGTCATCTGTATATTTACGTTTAAAAAAAAAAAACAACAACAACAATGCATTCAAATGAGTTTGTCACACAGTGGAAAATTGTGTTTTTATGTTTTGTTGTTTTGGACCATACTGTGTATTGGTACATAGTGTTGATTTTATTTGCATGATTTTATTGTGATATTTATATTGCATGGTTTTATCCTGATATTTATATTGAGTGTTTTAGTGTTGTTGCATAATATTCTTTTAATCCACTGTGGACTGGCTGTGCATGGGACAAATTAGCTGATAGGGATCACATGCTGAGGCATGGGTGTGTCCAGAGGTGGCCTATCAGCTGTGTAAAGACCTTTTAAAAGCAGGCTAGCTGAGCACTGGAGGAGGAATGCTAGACGGCCAACGTGACATGGCGACCCAGTCCTGACAGCAAGGAACAGTAGGAGACAACGCGTGTGATTGGCAGCAGAGTCTCCACTGTCGTTTACTGGTTGCAGCTGGGTTGGTAGAGGGTTGCCATGGCTATAAGCCAGGGCCACTTCTGGGACCATTGTTCTGGCCCCCAGTTGTTATTTTACCTGGCACCAACGCAAGGGGAGCTGTGGTGGCATCGCATGACAGATTCGGGTGCAGAACACAAGCTGGGCTGGGATGTGATGGGCCCAGTGGAAGGGCAAGAGGATGGGAGGCTCCTCCTCGTCTGCCAAAGACAAGGCTGGAGTGGACTCTGCTCTAAAGAAGGAATTCCTGGCCTGCTGGTGGACCCATAATGAACATGTGGCATAATTATATCAGGGGGGTTTAGTGAATGTAGAAAATGGTAGTTTTATGGGTTTTATTTAGTAGATTTTAAGCGTGTTTTTATTTGTGCTTTCTGGCTGGGAAATAAACTGTTTCCGATCAGACCTGCTTCATCTCTGTGCCCTTGGTATCTGACTCGCTTGCTCCCCCTTGGATTTTAAAGAATCGTTCTTTTTAGCATGACATTCTGGCGGGACCGCTTTAGTGTCTGCGTGTTACAAGTATACAACAAAACACGTAAAAATACAGGATGGCAACATCCTTGCAGCTAGGAAAACAATCTGTGGATGCTTCGTGATTGCACTGAACTTCTTTGCATTTGCCAAGTAGTTGCAGTGAAAAAGTGGCCGCTCAGAGGTTGAGTGTGCAGTACAATCTCTGTATGAACACTTTTGATTGCAAGGCAATTGTAAGTCACAATTCACAATTGTGACTTGGTTCCAACCTAATACCAAGTAAGCACCACTTGCCACCTCCAACATCTTACTGCACATGCTAAAGGATCTGAGCTTCTCCAAGAAACAGTCCTGTCGCCCACTTCTTGTACACAACATCACTGTTGGTCCTTGAATCAAGTTTGTCATTTGTGAGTAAAAGTTAACAATAAGTACCTGTAGCTGGCCACTGTTTCCAGATCCTCACCCGTGGTATTAATGGGCTTTGTTTTTTTCCTCCAGTAGTTAACCACCATCTGTTTACCTCATTGACATTCAGAAGTAGGTGACTGCAACCACCACAGTGTCATCAGAGAACTTCTGCAGGTGGCATGTGCTAGTGTTATGCCGGAAATTTGAGGTTTACAGACTAAACGAGAATGAGACCAGTACCATCCTCTGTGATGCCCCAGTAAAGCTAACTAACCACACCAGACAGGGAAGCCCACATTTGTACAAACTGAGGCCTCTCTCACTGACAGTTAGTAACCCAGGAGACAGTAGATGTGGTGACACCAATCCTGAGCAGTAAAAGTGGTTAGATGGTACATAAGGCAGTAGAAACACCCCCAAAACAAGTTCCTCACAATGGCACCAGCAACATGCAGGTGAGAGTGAGCACAGGTAAATAACAGCATCATCCACCCCCATAAGATGCTGGTAAGCAAACTGATGGGACACCAAAATGACCTTAAATTTAAAAACAAAATTCCATAACTTTATTTAACATATTAAAACACTTTTTTAGTTTATAACATCATAATGGGATATTCAATTTCATCTCTAGTTTCATTTCATTTACTTTCCTTACAGAGTGATAATTAAAAAACTAAATTTATCACCCAAATTAGGACAGGACAGGACCTCTTGAACATCTCTAACTGGAGATCACAGATTATATTTAAATATATTTGCTGAGGCAAGAAAACTTAAAAAGCACAGTCTTTGTTCTAAGTGTCACATTTGCTTTGTTCTTTATCTATGAAAGCAGACGAGGCCTCTTGTATCACGCACATGTGATGATACCATACTCTGACAGGAAACAGCCTCTAAAATGGAAAGCGGCTGTTAGCTGAATGTGATGAGAATGGCGAAGAAGAAGATGGCTTCTGCTGCCACCATCGCTGTGGTTCTGCTCTGCTGCTTCATCACTGCCTCCACAGGTACGCTACACTTCATCTCTGTATGCTGTCAGGTGTAGTTTTTGCAGACTGAATAATGTTTTAACACATCACAGACACTTGATCTGTTGCTATGTAGCATGCAGTGTTTTATTACTGCACTGCATGAGTAATTCTACTTATTTTTAAAATATCAGTCTTTACATAAAGACATTCGATTCCATAAAAAATACATTTACATGTTGAGTAACATAATCCATGTAGTTTATAGTCAACCACACACAGTGTTCCTCTGCTTCACCTCCATGTGTGGAATCTATAAGTCATGAACTGCATCACTTCACTTCTTCTTAGTTTTACTTTGAATGTTTTGATTATGCAGCTGTAAAACTTTGGCATTTTTCAGGAAACACATTTTCATGCAGGAGTTACAGGGAAGTGGTAATGGTCGTTGGCAGGCATTCAGAGGCCTCAATGGTTCGCACTGTTGAGTACCACTTGTGGTTAAGATCATTAAGGGGCGGGTTAAGAAGAACAAACTGAAGTCATGTTTAGCTTACGTTTAAATGAGCATGGTGGTCAGAAGAGAAACAACAATAAGATGCTGCTGAAACAGCAAGGTTTGACTTTGTATGTCTTCATTATTTTATTACATAAGATGGAAAATAATCCAAAGTGTAAAACAAAATAAACCGAGTTGTTAATTTAGCCACACTTGACTGCTGTTGGCAATCATTCTCTTTTTCTCGTGTTTTAAAGTTAAGCTCGATAATAAGTTGAGATGTTTACAAAACACTCAGAGCCTCGACCCACTGATTAAAAATATGAAATATGTTTAAGAATCATAATTCTGCTATTATAAATGTGTTTACTGATTTTTATTAGTTCTTAATGTTGTGTTCATTAATTGTCACCACACACAAAATGAAAAAGAACAAAAACATTCATATATTTTGGCTGAACTTTGCACTGGAAAACCCAAAACGAAAAACAAAACGAATAAAACAAAATACACCCACAAACAAGCATTGGATAATTAAACAATCAAACCCTGGGACAATTGTATGTTCTTTATAGGACTGTTTTGTTGTTGAACTCTGAGCCTTCAAATAATCCACAAATTGTGGGGGGTTTTTTCCCACAGAATGAAAACATTTGTATGATCAAATGATTTATGGATGGTAAACAGTTGGCAGAAAAAGACAAGACGCTGACGAGAGTAGGCAAAGACGTGGTAAACGCCCATTTCTCTTGCAATATTTCTAACACCATCGGCTCTGAGATCAGTCTGCCTGTTCAACAAATCTGCTATAAGCCCGGTAAGTATTACTTAATTACTATCAGCTGTACAAATGTTCAAATTTGCCTTTTTCAAATCTTCATGAACTGAAGTAGTCATTGTATTGAGCTCATATCATATTAAGATTCTTTTCTTCTTCTCTTGTTTTATTCCTGAAGTTTTTCCCTGAAACAATGACAGAAATCTGGCTTTTACTGGGTTGTGGAGCAGGTATGTTGTGTCTTCTGTGTAATCCTTACATTTTAACATGTGTGGCATTGCTGAAATGCAGAGCAATTAAGCTTGAAGCAATGAACACAGGATTCAAATACATAAACTCTTTACTTTACATGTCTAATACAATTTATTTTCATCCTCATCAGTTACTCTTCTGATCATCCTAATTGTCATCATTTGTTGTGTCAGCACCAGACCAAAAGAGCATGTGCTGCCAAACGGTGAGAATTTATTTGTTTATTTTTAGTTATTTTAAAACCACTGCATATAATCTGTTAGTTACTTAAGAAGCTTCATTTCAGTCTAAACTTCTGAAAGGTTACTTGTGGAGCTCCCCAAGGTGCAGTGCTAGGACCACTATATTTATATTTAGACTTAAGGTAGCAGGTTAAAACATTTCAGACTGCAGATGATTTAAATATATTTTGAAAATATTGTTAAATTATGGACGAGGCATCTAAACCTGATCTTTCAAAAAAAGCCATGCTGCAAATGGAAGCAATGCTCTTACTTATTTAAAATGATAACACTTAACTGGAGCCTTTTTTTAAATTTTACTGACATAATGATTGAGCGGCCTAAAACTGCAGGGTCACATAGCTACAGAAATCACCTCTGTCGTGTCACATAGGATGGGTGGGGGTGTCGGGGTCTGATCCAAATTCCACATGAACCATGTAACTCCAGCACACCACAACATTGTCTTAGTTGTGTATGTTTACTGCAAAGGAGATCAAATAATTTTTATTTATCCTTTTTTTAAAAAAAATCCTTTTGTGTTTAGTTGACACAACCCCATCAAAGCCATTTTCTCAGTAATACCAACACTTTAAGAGATGATGATATATTTGTTGCTGATTTTGTACCACTGGACATAATATAAAATAAATCTAATATAAGATTCGTATAACCAAAGTTCAGACGATGTGCAGACGCTTGCAGTGATTAAAAACTGCACGGGGAAGTCATAAGTCACATTTATAGTAGTAGAACGTGTGGGCCGCCTCCCAAAACCTCTTCAGTGATTCCCTTTAAAAATGTCAAACCTAAAATGACACAACTGTATATTTCTGGATTTATAATTCATTTATTATTACAGAGGGTTCTGCTGCTGACACACAGTCTGGCAATGCGTCCAATCAAAGGCTCTGGACCTTCATGAAGATATATATGAATCTCCAGTAAGTGTTCCTCAACCTCACCCCCACCTACCTCAGGCTCCTTCTCCATCAGAGAGGTGATGCTCTGGGTATTTAAAGCCAGTGTTACCAGCCGGAGATCGGACCAGAGCCTCCACCCCAAACTGCTGCCGAACACCTGCAATAGCTCCTGTTGGTGGTCGGTCCACCAGAGATTAATTTTAATAATAATTTCTAATTTAACAGTCATTTTATTTTTTTAATACAAATTTTTGAATATGATGGCACATAAAGGTCTTTAAATGTATGAAATGTGTATGTATGTCTGTAAATTATTAAGTGACCTGTACAGTGATTGATTTACATCTTAAGATGTATGTTTTATCTTTGTTTTAATTAAGTTAAATTAAGTTAAATCATTATTACTTTTTCTGACATTAAACATAAGTAAACAAGTAATAAAACACAGATTTAGATTTTTTTTTAATGCAAAAAAAATTGGATAATTACAAGCGTGCCTAATTTAGCAGTTTCTGTCTATTTTAAAATGTAAACTGTGACGTGTATATAAATAAAATGAATGGGTACACACAAAATCCAAATAAGATTTTGAAATCCATAATAATCTGTTTTAAGCAGGAATAAATAACAAGTTAATGTTTCAACTCATTGTTGGGTGTCTTCCTCTCGTGTACTCACATGTATTAGAATTGTTACATAGGACATTTTTGTCAGCCTCAAAAAGGCAGTTTCGGACGTCCTTTCTCGCTTACGGCCATACCACCCTGAACAAGCCCGATCTCGTCTGATCTCGGAAGCTAAGCAAGGTCGGGCCTGGTCAGTACTTGGATGGGAGACCGCCTGGGAATACCAGGTGCTGTAAGCTTTTGCACTTACACACAAACTGCAGAGGGCAAAGCTACTCACTCCCTACCTCAATAACAATCATTAGTACTCAGTTGGTATCCTTCATGATAACATTTTCTGCATCAACGTCCAAACAGGAGTACTTAAAAGTTTCAGTGACAACATGATGCAGAGTTTGAGCTCTGACTCACATTCAGCTTATCTCAATAACCCATTAATCTTGCTTCATGGGACACCCCGAATCTCCTGAAATTAAGAATACACACTTTATTGGCCACATTACACTCACAGAGGTGTTTATTTTCAATTATTTAAAATAAAATACACTTTTAATTTTACAAAATAATGATGGAATATTCATTTTCTTTGCTTGATAGTGAAAGGAAAAACACCAACAAAAAGGACGCTGTAGCAGTAACAAGAAAAATCAGTTTGTATTATCAGATTTTAAGAAGAAGTCATTTCAGAAAAACATACATTTATATTTTATGTCTAAATTACAAATTATCACCCAAATTACGACAGTTTGTAGTTGAGTTTTCGGTTACCTCTTGAACATCTCTAACTGGAGATTATATTTAAATATATTTGCTGAAGCAAGAAAACTAAAAAAGCAAAGTCTTTGTTCTAAGTGTCACACTTACTTTGTTCTTTATCTGTGAAAGTAGACGAGGCCTCTTGGATCACTTCCCTTCAAAACCATACATGCGCACGCACGTAAACATGATGATACCATGCTCTGACAGGAAACAGCCTCTAAAATGGAAAGCGGCAGTTAGCTGAATGTGATGACAACAGTGAAGAAGAAGATGGCTTCTGCTGCCACCATCGCCGTGGTTCTGCTCTGCTGCTTCATCACTGCCTCCACAGGTACGCTACACTTCATCTCTGTATGCTGTCAGGTGTAGTTTTTGGTGAACTGTATAAGCAATTAGCTTTAAAATCCAAAGTTTATGGCTTTAATTTCAAATGTTAAGTGTCAAAATTCAAATGTTTTTGAAAGATAAAATCATTTATAAGTGTTTAGCTGCACACTGAATAATTTTTTAACACATCACAGACATTTGATCTGTTGCTATGTAGCATGCAGTCCTTTTTTTCTGTAAGAAGCTCCCACTAAAAAGCTCCTACGTAAAAATGCCTTCATTTAATTGTAGTTGATGAACTAAAGCATAAATATAATTATTTTATTTAAAAACTTAGATTCAATTTCATCTCGTTAATTGTTTATTATTCTGCGCTGTCATTTACCATCATCAACAGTTTGTTTCGTACTTATGAAATGCAAATTTGGCTTCATTCCTCAATTGAGGACTCAGAAACTGAACAGTGCTGACTAAAAAGAAAAACTAGTTTGTCTTCACTGGACTGGACTTAATTAAAGTTATCACTGTCTTTACATAAAGACTTTCGAATTAAAAAAAAATCATTTAAATGATGAGTAACAAAATCCACGTAGGTTGAAGTCAACCACACACAGAGTGGGGCGTAGCGCTGCAGCGCTTCACCCCCATCTGTGGAATCTATAAGTCATAAACTGCATCACTTCACTTCTTCTTAGTTTTACATTGAATGTTGTGATTATTTCAGCACTATTTACAGGAATAAGTGATCTTCACACGATGTCAGTGATGCCTTTTGACAGTTTTCTTTGCAGGTCATGCATCATGTTGACTGGTTGTGTTTGAATTTTACAATCTTTACAATTTTTACCAAAAAAAAAAAAAAAGACATTCTCACATGACAGTTATAAAGATAAATGCCTTTTTGTCTTTTCTGCAACTGTAAAGTTGTGAGAGGCATTTTTTAGGAAAGGCATGCAAGAGTCACAGGGAAGTGGTAACGGTCACGGGCAGACGCTCAGAGCTCTCTGGGTTAGAGTCTTGAGAACCGCTTGTGGTTAAGATGGAGAGAAACAGAAAACTTATGGTTAAAATTTTAAAAGATAATGCCTTTTCTCTTCCTTTTTTGCTACATGAAAGGTGTGGGGCAATTACCCACGAGTCACTTTGTGACTGCCTCTGAACAAAGGCACTCAACCAGCTTTGACTAGCGTCTCAAAATTAGTGATAACAAGAAGCTTATTTTCTTGTTATCACTTTGGAAAATATTAATGTTGTGACTCTTGAGCAGACGACTGATATAACCTCTGATTTCCTGTGGGTTCCCCTAATAGAAAATGAAACTGTCAAGTTGTTCAGTGATTGCAAAATCCATTTTACTGAGTACGTCTAATTGTCTTCTCAGTGTCTCATAATCATGAAGAAATGCCATGTGCCTTTAAAAAATATTATCTGGTGCTCCCAACTGACGACAAACTAAAGTTAGGTTTAGTTTATGTTTAAATGTGCACGGTGGTCTGAAGAGAAACAACAGGATATGAGATAACAATCATTGAGCCTCAGTGATCTGTCCTATCATAGACATTTGTCAGCTACACAGCGAGTGTATAAACTTGTTGTAGCGCACGCACAAATGTAGCAGATTAAAAGAACTCAACCTACACAGAGATCAATCTAAAAACGTGATCATCTTCTACAGTAGTCGACTTTTATTGGGAAGACCAAAAAAGACAAAAACCTTATTCTGAAATATCAGCTGATTGTCAGTGATTTATCAAATTAAAACAACGTATCGAACATCTCCTGATGGGTTTTTAGTAATTTCTTACAAAAAAGCCACTCAGAGACATTTGGATATGCAGGAAATGTGTTTGATGCTGTGCACAAAGTCATTAGTTTTGGTATATTTATGTTTACAACCTGCTAATGTCCCCTCTAAGTTAGAAATATTTTACAATTTGCAAACAGAATGTAAATGTTAGTGCCTGATACTTTCTTTGTGCATTGTGATCTCTTTACAGCTACTTTGGAAATTTGTAATGTCCTTCAAATGTTATAAATTGACATACAATCATTCAGAGCCTTTCTAACATGGCTAATCTCTTTCTTCATCTTTCTGTTTCAAAGGCTCTCAGGATGATTATGTGTACGCTGCAACAGGATCAAGCTTAACTGTGCCACTTAGATATGAGTTGAAGGAATCAGATCAGCTGAAATGGCTCAAGGACACAAGAATAATCTTTTATCGCAGACAGAAACAGGTGATCACAGGGAAAAATGATGATGTTGATTCAACTGGATCACTAAAGCTAAAACAACTCACCAAAGACAAGTCAGGACGATACAAACCAGAGGTTTACACAGAGGGAATAAATGCGGGGGATTTACCAAGTGTGCATTTGTGTGTATTAGGTAAGTAACAACACATTATACATATATTCATTTTGGTAATACAAATGTACTTTATAGCAAGTGTTCTGTCTGTTTCTATGTTAGTCACACATTTAACCCACAGAAAACTGCTGGCTCATTGATATACTAAAGTTACTGTCTAATTTTGTCATGCAGTCTTATTACTTTTTTAATGTATTATCAGCAGTTCATATAATGTTGATATAATCAAATTTTCTTTACTCAGACCGTGTGCAGAAGCCCAATGTGACGATGACGTGTACAGGCGATAAGACAAGAGTCAGTTTTACTTGCAGTGTTGGTCAGGTGAGGACAATATTTCATGTTTTATTGATATTTCCATGTAGTGAGTCCCTCAAATAACTTATAATTAAGCTGCTGAAGAATCTGTGGACAAAGGTCTCATTTCACCTCCACTGAAACCAAGCAGTTGAACTGTGTTGACTGTAAAATGCAGCTGAAACAGCAAGATTTATGTGCACATATTATTTTAATATATAAAATGGGATACAGCTAATCTGATTTCAGCTGAATTTGGCTTCTGTTGGCAATCATTCTCTTTGCCTCATGTTTTAAAGTTTGATTAATTAAGTTGAGTTTAGTTTTTTACAAAAGACACAAAGACAACGACCCACTGATTAAAATGCTGAAATGTATTTAAGAATTTGTCTGTCAAATTATTAATTCCACAGTTAATTGTACAGAGTCACCACACACACAAAAAGAAAAATACTCTTATATTCTGAGCCGTGCACTGGAAAAACAAGAAAAACAAAATGAAACAAAAAACTACACACACACACACACACACACACACACACACACACACACACACACACACACACACACACACACACACACACACACACACACACACACTCTAAGCCTTCAACTAATCTACTAATTGTGTTTTCTCCCACAGAATGAGAAGATTGAATGGTTTAAGGATGGTAAACAGTTGGCAGAAAAAGGGAAGACGGTGACGAGAGTAGCCAAAGACGTGGCAAACGCCCATTTCTCTTGCAATGTTTCTAACACCATCGGCTCTGAGATCAGTCTGCCTGTTCAACAAATCTGCTATAAGCCTTGTAAGTATTACTTGCTGTCAACTCTGCAAACGTTTAAATTTGCCTTTTTCCAAATGTTCGTGAGCTCATATCATAATAAGATTCTTTTCTTCTTCTCTTGTTTTATTCCTGAAGTTTTCTCTGAAACAATATTTGGAATTAGCATCTGGGTTTTAGTGGGTGGTGGAGCAGGTATGTTGTGTCTTCTGTGTAATCCTTACATTTTAACATGTGTGGCATTGCTGAAATGCAGAGCAATTAAGCTTGAAGCAATGAACACAGGATTCAAATACATAAACTCTTTACTTTACATGTCTAATACAATTTATTTTCATCCTCATCAGGTATTGTTCTGATTTTGATCCTAATTGTCATCGTTTGTTGTATCCGGATCAGACGAAAAAAGCATGTGCGACTAAACGGTGAGATTTTATTTTTATTTTTTTAGTTATTTTAAAACCACTGCATATAATCTGTTAGTTACTTAAGAAGCTTCATTTCAGTCTAAACTTCTGAAAGGTTACTTGTGGAGCTCCCCAAGGTGCAGTGCTAGGACCACTATATTTATATTTAGACTTAAGTTAATGTAATGGTAGCAGGTTAAAGACATTTCAAACTGCAGATGACTCAAATATATTTTGAAAATATTGTTAAATTATGGACGAGGCATCTAAACCTGATCTTTCAAAAAAGCCATGCTGCAAATGCAAGCAATGCTCTTTCTTATTTAAGATGATAACACTTAACTGGAGCCTTTTTTTAAATTTTACTGACATAATGATTGAGCGGCCTAAAACTGCAGGGTCACATGCAGTCTGATCCAAACTCCACATGAACCATGTAACTCCGGCACACCACAACGTTGTCTTAGTTGTGTTAGTTGTGTACGTTTAGAATAGAATAGAATTCAACTTTATTGTCATTGCACATGCACAGGTACAGGGCAACGAAATGCAGTTTGCATCCATCCAGAAGTGCTTTAGTGATATAGATATATTACAATATATATTAGCAATAATATAGATATGTGAGTATATTACAGAAATGGGTCTATTATGGTATGTTATAATGTACACGGTATGAAGTATGTTGTGAATATTCTATAACTATAAGTATGTACAGGCTGTAGTGAGTACAAGCTATGTACAGGATATGAATATAAATATGAAAAACTATACAGAATATGAAATAAATAACTTTACTGCAAAGGAGATCAACTTATTTTTATTTATCCTTTTATTTATCCTTTTGTGTTTAGTTGACACAACCCCATCAAAGCCATTTTCTCAGTAATAGCAGGTTTTACCTTTTTTCTTACCAACACTTTAACAGAGGATGGTGTTTCTCCGGGTCTGATTTGTAATATATGCTTATTTTAACAGATGAGAGGGAGCTTTATTTGCAGTGGAGCAATCAAGAACAGGAACAGCCTGATTATTATGACCACCGCTACCTGCAGCAACTACCTGGCAATACCAGCAATATGGCTGAAAACAGCAACTCGCCGAGCAACATCCCGAAACCTGGCATCTGTACACACTGTGGCCTGAAGAGAGACGACTTGAAATAATGCAATCACCAGCATCCAGCCTCAGCTATAAGTCATTTATGTTTTTCAGCTTCGTGTTAAATGGATAAACTGGCTGCACACAACAAATTGGCAGATTAAAGGAAATGACCTCAAATACACAGCCTGAATAAATAATAATGAGCATGTGGTTGACATGAAGTGACTAAACCAGATGTACGAACCTTAATCTGAAATACCAGCTGATTATCAATAATTTATTGAACTAAAACACCATCAAAACATCTCCAGACTTTGTTGTTTTGTAAGTAGATTTAAAAAAAAAAAAAGTTACCCAGAGAAAGTGGGACAGACAGGAAGTCGGACTGTTTACATCTTCTGTAGTAACTCAGGCCGTACAATGTGGGCGCCTTTGTAAAGAATGATTGTTTAATCTTTGTGTCAGTACATTAAGAGCTTTCTGCTCTCTTTGCTCCTTGTTTTGAGGGAAAATATGCTCTTCTCGGTGGGAAGGGTTCATGCTGTATATTTGCTGTGAGAGTGAAAGTTCAGGACTTGCGTATTTTCATGTGTTTTTTCTTCTTTCAGATTTAAAGATTCCCACAACTGTGCACTGGACAATATATTTGTTGCTGCTTCTGTACCACATGCTGGATGTATATAAAATCCATATAATCAAAGTTCAGATCATGTGCAGATGCTTGCAGTGATTAAAAAGTGCACAGGGAAGTCATAAGTCACATTTATAGTAGTAGAACGTGTGGGCCGACTCCCAAAACCCTTCCAGTGATTCCCTTCACTGTAAAACATCAAACTCCAGGTGTGATGTGAATTGTAAAATGTCACAACTGTGTTTGTAGTAGCCTATGTGCATGTGCATGTGTAATGTAATGATGCCACGTTGTGGACATCTGCATATACTGACAGCGTATCACTGTTTATGACTTGATGCATTGCTCAATGATCCAGGTAAGGAAATCCCAAAAAGTTGATTCTGTTCATCTGGACGTAGCGTTGTCGGTGGGAGAAACGTTTCGTCACTCATCCAAGTGACTTGTTACATTTGATCCAGTTTAAATAAAAAATGAGACAGAAAACAGATTAAGACTCAGAGTTTGCTGCACATAGAGAGAGGATGAGTGCTTCAGGATTAAAGGATGAAAGGATGTGGACAGAGTAGTTGGACAGTACACTACAGGACACACATCATGGAAAAGAGGGATTTGAATTGAACAGACAGCTCAGATTAGACTTCATGGATCTACAGGTTGATCTACGTATACATGAAGTATGAATTCCTCACTCACTGTCTTACTTATCTGAGGAGGGGAAGGGTCTGTCAGCTAATAACAGTCACACTTATTTGATTTCAGTTAGTGTTGCAACTCAAAGTGTTTAGGAAGCACGGGCACATAATGAGGCTAACTTTCTGTCCTACAATACACACTAGAATAACTGTAAATGTCTCTCAGATTTCCAGGTTAAAATAAATAATGTCTGTGTATTTGTTTTGAATATATCATGATTAAACACATAGATAGACAGTTGTACTAGCTGATATTTTGGGTTTTATACACCAAAATATAAGAATACATTATAAACTTATATCAAATCACTGTGCAGACTCTGTGCTCTCAGCCACTTTGACTCTGTCCTGTAATAAATTACTATCTTTTAATAATGATACATTTACTACTTTATCACAGCTAAGTGCTGAAACTACTAATTACTAAATAACTTTATTTTGTACTTTCACATCAAACTGATAACAATAATAATAATTTTGGATAACTTTATCATTTATGGTGGACTTCTTTCCATGGATACTGTTACCGATAAAATAACTGTTTCACTGGTTTCTCTTGCCTCACACTAAAACACTAACACAAATGTTAGAAATTTGATTATTTATTTTGTTGGGCTGATTATCATGCGGAATACAAATTTAATAGCATAGAGTAATGTTGAGAGACTGAGTGAACACCCGCGCCCTCTGCAGTTTGTGTGTGTAAGTGCAAAAGCTTACAGCACCTGGTATTCCCAGGCGGTCTCCCATCCAAGTACTGACCAGGCCCGACCCTGCTTAGCTTCCGAGATCAGACGAGATCGGGCGTGTTCAGGGTGGTATGGCCGTAAGCGAGAGCATAGCTACATAAAAGACCTTTTATAGCTGGCAAATGTCACACACTTTGATATATATTATTGTGCTAAGCTTCATAGTGTGTGAATGTGTGTGTGAATGGGTGGATGACTGGATGTGTAAAGCGCTTTGGAGTCCTTAGGGACTAGTAAAGCGCTATACAAATACAGGCCATTTACCATATGTTACAGCGAAACATGCAAACCTTAACTGCAGCTTCAAATTTGAGCTGCAAAAACGCTTTTCCAGCAGTAATATCACGATAAGAAGACATGTTCAGTGTTAAAGTGACAGAGGACGATTTGGAAGTCAAACATTTTTGTCGCTTTTTCTAGACTTTCACTTATATATAGAACATAAAAATGTAGGTGCGTACGTGTGTGTGTCATCACAGCATGTTTAAAAAGGCTGTTTCTGTGCTCTTCTCTCGCTTACGGCCATACCACCCTGAACGCGCCCGATCTCGTCTGATCTCGGAAGCTAAGCAGGGTCGGGCCTGGTCAGTACTTGGATGGGAGACCGCCTGGGAATACCAGGTGCTGTAAGCTTTTGCACTTCGACACGCAAACTGCAGAGGGCGCTGATGCTCACTTCCTCAACACCACTTACATCACACCCATTCACATCACATGTTAACATGAGGTGGAACGAAATTATGTACTTTATCTATGAGAGCAGACGAGGCCTCTTCCCTTCAAAACCACACATGCCCACTCACATAAACATGATGATGCCATGCTCTGACAGGAAACAGCCTCTAAAATGGAAAGCGGCTGTTAGTTGAATGTGATGAGAACGGTGAAGAAGATGGCTTCTGCTGCCACCATCGCTGTTTCTGCTCTGCTGCTTCATCACTGCCTCCACAGGTACGCTACACTTCATCTCTGTATGCTGTCAGGTGTAGTTTTGTTGTATTTGAGGGAGTTTTAAATGAGCGATCAGGTTGACATTTCAAAGTTCATGTAGATGCAGTAAATGAGATAAAACATCAAACAATTGTGCTTCTTTTAAAAAACTGATCATTATATTTACAAATTACAAGTATCATTCACCCAAAAGTGACCCACCAAATAAACTGTAGTAATCCTGTACTACACAAAGAATGAAAGTGTTCATTATTGGACTAAATGAGTAACTCTAATTATTTGAAACATCACACTGCCTCATCATAGTTCTTGTGATTACAGTCACTTGTCTCCCTGTCAAGCAAAAACGTTTATATGCGATCTTCACGTGATGTATTGTTGTCTGTCATCGCTGATGCTTTTTTGACTGTTTTCTTGGTGAGACCATGCATTACTTGGGCTTCATGAAATTAAGCACATTCCCACATGACAGTTATAAAGATAAATACTTTAATTCTTTTCTGCACATGTAAAGTTATGAAAGGGATTTTCCAGAAAACAACATTTCATGCTAAATGAAAGGTTTAGAGCAAGTGGCTCTGAAAAAAGACACCCAACCAGTTTTGAGTAGTGTGTCAGAATGAACGTAGAGGCTTACTTTCTTATTATTACTGAGGAAAATAATCATAAGATGATTGATTTCCTGTTCCCTTGACAGAAAGTGAAACTCTGATAAAGCGACTTAGTGATTGCAAAATTCATTTTACTGAGAACTGTTTTTGCACATTTGGTATATTTGTTTTCTTTGCAATGTCATGATGATTGTCGTGATCTCAAAAAGTTCCAGTCAATCTAAAAGTAGTCAGCTTCTAAAGTAGTCGACATTATTGAGAAGAATGTGAAATATCAGCTGATTGTCAATGATTTATCAAATTAAACAATTATAACATCTCTATGGAGATTTTGAAAATTCTCACAAAGATATTTGTACATGCAGAAAATGTGTTTACATGCTGTGTACTAACTCAAGCTATGCAATGTGGACACCTTTGCAAAGCAGCGTTGCTCATGCACACAGAAATTAAATGTTAGTGTCTGACACTTTTTATCTGCATCGTGATTTCTTGGCAGCTACTTTGGAGCTAATTTGTAAGAGGTCTGTAGATGGAACAAAGTTTAGGTACAGCCCTGAATTTAGTATGAATAACACAATGTCCTTCAAATGTTATAAATTGACATACAATCATTCAGAGCCTTTCTAACATGGCTAATCTCATCTTTCTGTTTCAAAGGCTCTCAGGATGATTGTGTGTACGCTGCAACAGGCTCAAACTTCACTGTGTCACTTAAATATAAGTTAAAGGCATCAGAGAGCCTGAGATGGTTCAAGGACACAAGGATAATCTTTCATCGCAGACAGAAACAGGTGATCTTAGGGAAAAATGATGATGCTGATTCAACTGAGCAAAGACGAGTCAGGACGATACAGACCAGAGATTCACAGCACAGAGGGAATAAATGTGGGGGGAAATTTACCGAGTGTGCATTTGTGTGTATCAGGTAAGTAACAACACATTATACATACATTTATTCTGGTAATACAAATGTACTTTATAGCAAATGTTCTGTCTGTTTCTATGTTAGTCACACATTTAACCCACAGAAAACTGCTGGTTTATTAATGTACTAAAGTTACTGTCTAGTTTTGCCATACAGCATTATCATTATTTTTTTAATGTATTATCAAGATTACCTCTTATAATGTTGACATGATCACATTTTCTTTACTCAGACTGTGTGCAGACACCCACTGTGAGGATGACGTGTACAGTCAATAAGACAATGGCAGTTTTACTTGTGTTTGTCAGCTGAGGACAATATTTCATGTTTTATTGATATTTCATATAGAGAGTTCTTCAAATAACTGACTCATAATTAAGCTGCTGAAAACTCTGTGGACAAAGGTCTTCACTTCTCCACTGAAACCAAGCATGAGTTGAACTGTGTTGACTGTACGATGCTGCTAAAACAGCAAGATTTGGGTTTGTATGTATTTATTATTTTATTATATAAATTGGAAAATAATCCAGAGTGTAAGAAAAGATTAACTGATGTTTTGCACTGGCTGCTTTGGGCAATTATTCTCTTTTCTTGTTAGGGTCACGATTAGTCGATCATGTTTTCAAAAGATTAATTCTGCAGTTATTAATGTTTTCACTCATTTTTGTTAATTCTTTAATGTTGAGTTTATTGCCTAAAGTTCCCTCCAAATAAAAACTCATACATATTTATATTTTTTCAACAAAAAAAAGCCCTGAGAAATTGTTTGCTGAACCTTGCACTGGAAAAAAAAATTCTCACACACATGTGCACACATACATCCACAGATACATAAAATCTATGGATAACAGAACACTCAAACCCTTCTATTACAGGACTTTTATTTTTTACTGGATTTTTGATGTTATTCTTGAAGTCTAAACTTTCAACTAATCCAGAAATTATATTTTCTTGCACAGAATGAGAACAACTTTACGATCAAATGGTTTATGGATGATAAAAAGTTGGCAGAAAAAGAGATGATGCTGACGAGAGTAGCCAAAGATGTGCTAAATGCTCGCTTCTCTTGCAAATGTCTAACCCCGTCGAGGGTCACTATACTTGTTGTTATGCTTAAATTACTTATATTTGTAGTACGTGAAACACATTTAAAACTTTTTTTGAATAATTGCAGATAATTCAAATGCATTTTGTGTTAAGATCTCTTAAGAAAATCTCTTAAGTTATGGACATAGCATCTAAATCTGCTCTTTAAAGAAAAAATGCAAATGCAAGCAGCACTTATTCATTTAAAATGATCTCATTTAACTTCACTTGAACCTTTTTTTAAATTTACTTTTTTTTTTAAAGTTCATTAAAAAGTTTGCTTGGGTGTATTTGATCTGTAAATAAGAGTGGAGTCAGAATAAAGTATTTTCATTTAATATTTTAATTTGTTTAACTAATTAAACATTACATTAAGAGAAGGGGACTCTTCTGTCTGTCCTTATTTTAACAGATTTGAGGGAGCTTTATTTGCAGTGGACTGATCAAGAACAGGAAAAGCCTCGTTATTATGAGCATCGCTACCAGCAGCAGCCAGCTGTCAACACCAACAAAGAGGCTGAAAACAGCAGCGTCCCACAACCTGGCACCTGGGCACACTGTGATCTGAAGAGACACAACAGAAAATAACATTATCATCACCGTCTGGCCTTAGTGATGAAGTCATGTGATCTGTGCAGGATGCCTATAATATGTTATAATTAACCCTCCTGTTATGTTGGTTTCCAGGAACACCAATTATGCTCCTGGGTTAATTTTAACCTGGGCAAATTGACTCATCCAAAAGTGTCAGAAACACTGGCATTGATTATTTTACAATTTTCTTTTATAATTTTGATTTTATTTTTTCGTTTTCTGTAGTGATGCAGATGACATGTGACATCTCTTCTGTTCTGGGTCAGTCAACATAACAGGGTTAATTTAAAATCCAAAGGACTGAGAAGCACTTAGAACTGGGCAGTTTTGTATCATGGGCAGGGTTCTTCCTGGCTTGGCATGAACATATGAATAATAGGTAAAGTAAAATTACGGAAAAAGCGGTTCTGGTAGCTAAACGTCCAGACTGTCCTGTAATTATAAAAATATAATTTGTGTTAATTATAAGAAAGTGTATTTTTTTGCTTTTCTTTATTAAAAAAACAAACAGAAAAAACAGAAACTTTTCTGTCATTTCTTACTTCATTACTTCCATGTAGCATGAATGGAAAATTTGTGAAACGTATGAAAATTCAGTTAAAAGTCCAAAATTTATGCCCTCCTTCACAATTTCCAAAACTATCCAGTGCAGTGGGGCCAGATTGGAGTCTTTTGTCGTGACAGGAGAATGGCGGCTAAGCTGTCATCCCTGTTGGACAACGTCTCCCACCCCATGCAGCAGACTGTGACAGCACTGAGCAGCTCCTTCAGTGGGAGACTGCGGCACCCACGGTGTGGGACGGAGAGATTTCGCAGGTCTTTCCTCCCCACTGCTGTCAGACTCCACAACAAAGACTTTAACTGAACAAACACACACATCCACACATGTGCAATAACACTAAGTGCAATAATCCTTTCTGGCATCGTTGTATTTTTACTCAGTTGTATATAGCATTCGTATTCTATTTTTATCTTATTGTATATTTTTATTCTATTTTATTCTACTGTATATAGTATATTATTTTATTCTATTCTGTACAGTTGTGTACTGTATTTATTCTTATTGTATTCTAATTTTTGCGTCATAACTTTTGCACTGTCCACTTCCTGCTGTGACAAAACAAATTTCCCACGTGTGGGACTAATAAAGGTTATCTTATCTTATCTTATCTTATCTTATCTTATCTTATCTTATCTTATCTTATTATAGCCGCGGGCCTTACGTTTGACATCCCTGGTTTAGAGAATTTAATGAACATATCTATCAGATTTGACAACAAGGCTGCCAGACTCAGGCCAAGTTAGAGTCTTTAAACCCTTTATTCACAGTTTCTCAAACACTGGTAGGAGACACCCAAGTCACGTGACCACTACTAATTGAGGCTTTGGCGTATTTTGCGCCAGTTTGGACACTTGACTGCTGTTGCCTGGACTGAAACAAACCTGATGACACGTCAAACTCCCAAAACCTTTAAAGTCCTCAGCAGCAGCAACAAGCAGATTGTAGGCTGTGAAGTCAGTGAAACCCACAGTACCCACAGTACAGTGATGGACGATGCGCTTTTAATCCACAACTTTCAATATTGGCAGAAAAAAGAGGAACAAGGCTGGTGAGAACTTTGAAAAAAAAATCATACAAAAAGCGGCAAAAATCTCATTTTTGATTAAAACCTTTAGACAATCGAGACCTTGTTACTCTACTTCCCCTTATTCATCTTATTTTTTATAAGCAGAATTAGCTACAATCATCTATTCACAAGTCCAATCGTGTGACTTTTATTCACTTACTTCCGTTTTTATTCTTTATAACCAGCATGTTTTGTGTTTTTGTCTTTAGACGGCATGTATGACATAATCTGCTGCCAGGTTAATAAATTGCTATCACTGCAAAACGAGGAATCCGCGGTGGAATATGTAATCAATAATCAATAGTTGCCAGGATCACACCGCTTCTTTCACAAGGATTATTTTGAAAACACGCCACCACGATGATCCCAAACAGATCCTGGAAATGACCGGTTCTGGGGGCGGATCGGGTCCGCATCGCTTCAGGTTTCATGATCACAGTTCCCAGGATCACACCGCCTCCTCCCTGATTCAGAAGACACCATCTGATTGGTATGTAGGTTCACGTTTATCATCATCATCTTTTTACTTTATGATTCTTTTATGGATCACATGGACTTTATTAATCATCATCTGCTGTCTGATAGCCTCACTGCAACTTAAGCCTTGTCCACATCCACACTGCTTTGGGTGGGTCTAAACTTTGTGATCACAGAATCATTGTTTTTAATACGCGCGTGTAAGAAATCGATGCAAATCTATCAACGTTATGTGTGCTGTGAACCCCGAAGACGAACGCGGTCAGTATCCATGATTGCTGTGATAGAGGAGCTGAAGAGAGAGTGGGTGAGCTGGGCTGACTTATAACAGCGGAAAGAGAGAGAGAGCGAGAGATTCCTCTACTTTAAATAATAAATAAATAATATTAAATACAAGAGACATTTTCAGCTCTAACCACAGTCTGGTCTATTGTTCTTTGTTTTTTTACTTTCACTTTCTGTTTGCTGTGTTCGGTGACGTCATCCTCACTCTCTATAGCCAGAAATTGAAGCAATATTCCTGTTGGAATATATTTTATTGATAACCAAAAGGGAAACTTAAGAATATGCTAGACAGTCTGGATTGCATCAGGTGGCTGGACATCTGCCAGCTTTCTGCTTTGTTTGCAGCTGTTTTTGTTTCTGTTTCATGTTTTTTGTTCATTTTTTTGTTCTGTTGTATTTTTTTCACGTCATTAGAAGGCCTATTATGTGGGATGGATATTCATGTATCCCTGATTTGGACTGAGTAACTGTTTGGACCTGAATGTGATGAGAAGAGTGAAGAAGATGTCTTCTTCTTCCATTATCACCGCTGTGTTTCTGCTCTGCTGCTTAGCCAACGGCTCCACAGGTACAAACACAATTTAATGAATCATTATTAATTCCTCAGGCTTTATTAAAGAAAAAGTTCATTTTAACTTTTCAAATCGTTCTTTAAGATGCCACTTGTGATTGGCCAGATGTTCTATGTGATTTAGTGATCGTGCAGTTTTATTTCTATATTTCTTTTTTTCTTTTTGAGGCTCTCGGTGGAAATGCATTTTACCATCAGAAAAACCTAGAATTTAGCAATAATTACTGAACTAAAACATCCAAAAAGTTTTTACTGGTCCTTTACTGGGGGTAAAACTCCACGAAAATGTTGTATTTTACAGTCAATTTAAAGGCTGATTTTGATATTTTTTGGTAGTGGCGCTGAAATGGGAGCGGCAAATGAACTCAAGGAGTTGGAATGATACATGAAAATGAAGATTTCCTTATTCTCCATGAAAATATTAACATTGTGCCTCATAACAAGATGACAGATGTAACTGCTAATGTCCTTTGATTTCCTTCACAGAAAATGAAATTGTTAAAGTTGTTCAGCAACTGAAAAATTCCAAAAGGTTGATTCTGTTCATCTGGACGTAGCGTTTTCAGTGGGAGAAACGTTTCATCACTCATCCAAGTTAGTTCTTCAGTCTCAGATTTGTTACGACCGAGAGGACCAGGCTGTGTGTGTGGACTCAAGTGCAGACACAAAGGAAGGCAAACTGATGTGAATACACTGCTTTATTTACCGTGATACTTTAATTACAATGCAGGGAAAATATGTAGGCTATGAACTGTGAACTAAGAAACCTATGAATGGTTAACTGTGAAGTCTAAGACTATGAAACATTAAACTCCAGCTGTGTGCTATGACTAGATACAAGAGTCCATGAACAGATCCTGGGAAGGGGGGGGGGGGGGGGGGGGGGGGGGGGAAGGAGCAGTAGGTGCACAGAGTCACTATAATTCAATTCAATTTCTTTATTGTCCCACAAGCAGGATAAAAATAAACAGAACAATAATATAAAATAATAATGACAATAATAGTGATAGAAAGTCCAAGGACAGTTATTTGCCATTGAGGAGACAAGACGCAGTAGGGATAAAAGAGACCTGGAGTCTTTTAGTCTTCCTCACAGGTACTTTAAAACGGCGGCCGGAAGGCAACAACTCAAACTCACTGTGAAGTGGATGGTTCAAACAATTAATAATAGAATGAGCCTTTCTAAGCACATTTCTATTGTAAATGGCCAAAAGTCCATCTTGCCAGCGCCCTGAAATTTTGCTAGCAGTTTTTACCAGAAGTCCGAACCGATTCTTATTCTTCACCGTCAGGTTACCAAACCAGGCAGCGATACAAAAGGACATCACAGATTTGATAAAACTTCTATAAAACAAAGACAACATCTGAGATGAGACATTAAAAGATCTCATTTTCCTTAAAAAGAACAGTCTTTGTTGAACTTTTTTAGTAGTGGCATCAGCATGAGATTCAAAACACAGTTTATGGTCAAGTACCACACCTAGATATTTATAACTCTCAACGATCCCAATATCGGCAGTTTTAATGATAGTGGGTGATGAGCTATAAGAGGACTTCCTAAAATCAATAATCATGTCTTTAGTTTTTGACACATTAAGTGAAAGGAAGGACTCATCACACCAATTCGCAAAATCATCTACAACCTGTCCATGGCCTGACTCGTCCACCACTAGAAGACTGACGATCACTGTGTCGTCACCAAACTTCAGGATGTGTCTGTTTGTGAAATTGCTGCGACACTCATTTGTGTACAGAATGAACAGAAGGGGAGAGAGGCAGCAACCCTGGGGAGATCCAGTAGAGGAGGAGATCACATCAGAAAATACATGATTCACCCTCACACATTGTGACCTATTAGTCAGAAAGTCTGTCACCCAGCGGACCAGACTAGTGTCAAGCTTGAAATGATTGTAAAGCCTGTCAGCAAGTAAGAAGGGTTGAATTGTATTAAATGCAGATGAAAAGTCAGCAAATAATAATCTTGCAAGGGTGTGAGGGGCCTCAAGATGCTCATACAAGAGAAGCAGGAGTGTGACAGCAGCATCCTCCACACCTCTCCCTGAACTGGAAGGGGTCAAGATGGTGTTCAACATGCATTAAAATCTCCTTCTTAATTATCTTCTCAAATGTCTTCATCACTAAAGAAGTCAGAGCCACGGGCCTAAAATCATTCAGTGCCTTAGGAGAACTGCCCTTAGCAACAGGAACAATGACAGCATGTTTCCAAATCTTAGGTACTGTCTGTAGCTCTAAAGAAAGTGAGAAGATATAGTGAAAAATCCCACTCAGCTGATCAGCACAAGTTCTCAGTACCTGTCCACAGATGTTGTCAGGTCCAGGACTCTTGCTTTTAGTGTGTCTAAAGAGATTAGCCCCCTCTCATCAATACAAATTGATGGGGGAGTGATGGTCTTTTCCTTCAGTGTGCTGGTCTGCCTAGAACAGTCAAAGTTCTCAGAACGAAGGTAAAAACTGTTAAGACTGTCTGCCAGATGTTTGTCAGAGGTAAACCCCTCTAAGGTAATATTACTTTTACCTTTCGTCTGTAGCCCTGCCATTGTTTTCATACCAAGCCAAGCTCTTTGGAGGTTGTTACTGCTGAGTTCTGCCTCAATCTTATTTCTTTACCTCATCTTGGCGATCTTTATTACAGCCCTCACGTCCTTCCTCAATATTCTCATAGTGGGAACGTCTCCCTCGTTAAAAGCAATTTTCCTTTTAAGAATCAGATCCTTAATATCTTTAGAGAGCCACGGTTTGTTATTAGGGAAAGTCTTAAATTCTCTGACTGGAACCACAGAGTCTTTGCAAAAAGAGATGTAGCTACACACCACATCGGTGAGTGCATCCAAATCAGAAGTGCTCTCTTGAAACACGGACCAGTCAGTGCAATCAAAACACCCCTGAAGGGCAACACAACTGTCTTTTGTCCAGACATTAGTCCGCTTCACACAGGCCTTCTCCCTCCTAATCACAGATCTGTAAGCAGGGAGGAGGTGAATAACATTGTGATCCGAAGAACCTAGCGCAGGTCCGGCCACAGACTTATATGCCCCCTTAATTGGTCCATAATACAAATCCAGCGTTTTGTTATTCCTTGTAGGACAAGTGACATATTGAAAGAAATTGTTCAGTGATTTCTTAAGATTACAATTGTTAAAATCACCGAGAATAAAATTAGGAGCACCCGGTGAGAGAGTCTGCAGATTGTGTACCACTTTAAAAATGGCGTCGGCAGCAACTTTAACATCAGCTTTAGGATGAATGTAAACAACAGTGACAAAAATTTGAGGGAACTCCCTCGGTAAGTAAAAAGGCCTGACAGATACTGAAAGGAGCTCGATGTCAGGAAGACACAACCGCTCCCGCACAGTAAAGTTATTACACCAGCCCTGGTTGATATACAAACAAACCCCTCCTCCGTGAGATTTGAGTGTTACTCCACAGTTCCGATCCAATCTGACAGGGGTCCCAAAGCTCTGATTCGCAGTGAAGTGTCACTGTCCATATCGGTCAGCCACGTCTCGGTAAGCGCCATCAGACAAGCCTCCCTGTAATCCCGTAGATGAAGCACATTTCCTTGTAATTCATCCGTTTTGTTCCTAGGAGATTGGACATTGGCCAGAATCATAGAAGGCAGAGGAACACGATTCTTCCTCCAAGTTTTCTTACACGGTGACGCACGCCGCCTTTCTTTCCGCGTTTTCTCAAGCAGCGGGGCTTTCCAAAATTAGTCTTTGACCGGGCAAATAAATCCTCACCAAGAATCACATCTGTCCGAGCATTAGAAGAGTCGTACATAGACAAACAGGACCACTGTAATCCAAGTAGTTCCTCGCGTGTATAAGTGATTGTCAGTGAGAGCGAATGACTCCAGGTGAATATCGGCAACAACAATAAAACTAAGGTGTAGAAGATCTCCATCTCGGCAAAAAAAACTTCATAAAAAGTTAAAACCACGGTTAAGAACAGAGTTAAAACAAAGTTAAAAAGAAAAAGAAAACGCCAGTAAACACCTGCTGCAGGTCGCCACAAGAGCAGCGCCCCCTCACCACAGTGAGTCCTCTCCAGAGTGTGAGGCGTGTGAGGCTGAACCCTCTGCCACTTCTGATGGTGTGAACGTGGAAATAGAAGAGATAGACAGTCAGTGGAATTCCAGTGAATCACGGCTGGTTGATTAAACTATCATTGTAATGGCTTACGCGTTGCAGGCTAAGGGGGACTAGGGAGGAGAGTGTCCAAAGGGTCCGGGTGAGTAGTGGTCCAGAGAGAGTCCAACAGTCCTGGCAGGCAAGAGAGGTGCCAGGACGAAGGGAGTGAAACTAGATAGCTGAAAACCTGCATCCAGGCAGAGATGCGTATTGTTCCAACTTGTGAAGCCAGATGACCAGGCGGATAACTATGACAGAAAGAAAAGACTGTGAGTAGAAATAAAAAAGTTACGGTATCTCACAAGAGCTTGCGGCCTAGCACTAACGCGAGTTAGCTGAAGGTCTGGCAGAGGTCTGTTGGGAGTGCTGGTTTTAAATGCCGGTGACTTGATTGCAGTCAGGTGTGAAGGCTGATTGGAGTTTCCGCCTGAAGGCGGAGCCCAGCAGAGTGGAAAAACTCCGCACTTACCCGGACCATGACATGATTACTGCAGGTTTCACCAACCTTATAAGCAGTAAAGTTGCACAATAACTGAAACTAGCACCACTGAATGAACAATGGGCTGTGAGGTCAGTTCCTTGATCATTAATCAAAGTCAAGTCAAAGTCAGCTTTACTGTCAAAGACCATATATTTACAGTCATATTTTGAAATGACTGTAAATATATGCCCCCATGGCCCTCAGTGTACACTAAAACATCTTTTATACACCACAATTCAAAACTACACAATTATATAAACAGCGGTGTCCAACACAATCATAGTGATTGTGGGCAAGTTCATGTGCAAGTGGGGGTGGGGCAGTCAGGGAACAGGTGATGGGGGAGGTTCAGAGTTTTGTATGTCTGGGGAATGGGGGGGTTCAGAGGGGAGAGGTGAATGCAGGTCTGGAGTTCATGTGTGTGAGAGCAGGGAGATAATTCAGCATCCTGACAGCCTGACAGGCGAAGCTCTCTCTCTCAGTCTGCTCGTTCTAGCCTGGAGGCTCTTCAGTCTCTTTCCTGATGGCAGAAAACTGAAGAAGCTGTTGGACGGTTGAGTGGAGTCACCTGTAATGCAGAGGGCTTTCCTGATGAGGCAGGTGCAGTAGATGTTCTGGAGGGAGGGAAGAGAAGAGAAGTACCAATGATCCTCTCCGCTTGCTTCGGCAAGAGCCATACCACACAGTGATGCAGCTGGTGACGATACTCTCAACTGTGCCTCTGTAGAAGGTGCTCATAATGGGGGTTGAGGCTCTTGCTCTCCTCAGTTTGCAGAGGAAGTAGACTCGCTGTTGGGCTTTGCTGACCTGTGACGCAGTGTTTTTTGACCAGGAGAGATCTTCTGAGATGTGCACACCCAGGAACTTGGTGCTGCTTACACTCTCCACAGCAGCACCATTGATGGTTAGTGGGGTGTGCAGGGAGTGAGTTCTCCTGAAGTCTATGATGATCTCCTTAGTCTTCTCCACATTCAAGGAGAGGTTGTTGTTGCTGCACCACTTGGCCAGATGGATAACTTCACTCCTGTAGTAGGTGTCATCACTGTTGCTGATGTGACCTGCCACAGTTGTGTCATCTGCAAACTTGATGAAAAGTATATGAAACGTATCTACTCCGGATGCCTCCACGCTTACCTCTCTTCTGTTTCCTCTCGAACCGCCTGAGACTTTTCCACTATGGGCGAGATCTAGTAGCAGGGGTTGCTGATGGTAGATGCCTCTGAAGCAGTCTGCAGTTCCTCAGTGTAATTCGTAGCTCTTCCATGATTGAAAAGTTCGTGGATTTGCTTCTCTTGATTATGAAAAAAAAGCATGCAACTGTATGAACATTGTGTAAAACAAGAAAAAGAGCAAAAAAAACACGGGGATACTGTTTTGTCAGGAGAGAGAGCAGTCGCTGTGTGCGTCCACGCTGCCATCTTGATACGAATTAATATGCAAATTCTCATGACCACTGGTCAACAACCACTGATCAATGGCCATGAGTACCATTCACAGAGAGTTGGGAATGAAATACATTTCAACTCCTGTTGTTTTATTCTGAAGCTGATCCAAGTGGCATCTGGATTCCTGTGGTGGTGTGTATACCACCGCAGCATTGCCTGTGGGCCGTAGTTCAGCAACTGAAAAATGTTTTTTGCATATTTGTCTTGTCTTGACACCAGGTTTTCATTCACTGTTTTAAAGATAAAACATGTAATAATTAAAAATAATAATTTCCTTCAGATTTGATGAACTGACACGTGGCTGTTGAGAGCTTTTCTAGCATGACTGTTCTTAATTTGTCATGAAATTCCTCTTTATTTCTTTGTCTTTCAGGCTCTCAGGATGATTGTGTGTACGCTGCAACAGGATCAAGCTTAACTGTGCCACTTAGATATGAGTTGAAGGAATCAGATAACCTGAAATGGTTCAAGGATGCAAGTGCAATCTTTAATCGCAGACGGAAACAGGTGATCATGGGGAAAAATGATGCTGTTGATTCAACTGGATCACTAAAGCTGACACAACTCACCAAAGACAAGTCAGGACGATACAGACCAGAGGTTATAAATGAAGATGGAATGAATGTGGGGGGAGATTTACAGAGTGTGCGTTTGTGTGTATTAGGTAAGTAACAACATATTATACATACATTTTTCTGGTTATGTAAATATGCAAATATATTTCATAACAAGAGTGTTGATGGATCAGAAGCTGTTTAATTTTTACATTTTTGTCAACAGAAAATGTTTGATATTAATATAAAGTCACTGTTCAGTTTGGTTTTGCAAGTTTTATGTATTTATTTTTATTAATACATCATTAGCAGAAGTTCATATAATGTTATTTATTACATTTTATTACCTCAGACCGTGTGCAGAAGCCCAGCGTGACGATGACGTGTACAGACTCTGACTCAGTCAGCTTTACTTGCAATCCTGGTCAGGTGAGGACAACTATGAGTCTGTTTCATTTACATTTCAGGTTTCAGGTCAGAATATTTTTCAAAGAGTTGAACCAATAATTGTGAGTTTGGAGACAAAGTTTTCGTTATTTCAGCCTCGCTGAGCTGCTGTGAGCAGCTGTTCTGTTTTATATGAGGAGGTTATAAAATGGTCCAAGTTTAGACATCTTGATCCTCCAGAAGATTCAACTCCACTTACTGATAAAGACACTGAAATGTGCTTAAAATGTCTGTGAAACCACTAGCTCTATTGTCAGCAATACTTTTACTCATGTTTCTTTATTTTTTGTTGTATTTTCTGAGTTCAGACACACAGAGTCAGTATGTAAATCATCAGATCCTAAGAACATTCACACAGAAACTGCTGAATCCACAAGGTTTGGATTGGCGTTTCTTCATACTACACATATGTTACTTAAACCTGATCTCTGTTTAATGTTTTAGCTGAGTTTGTGCTTCTGAGAGGAACCACTCTCTTTTACTCGCCTTGATAATTGGAGCATTTGAAATGCACTCAAAGTCCTCTAAACATCTGTTTATAGAGACTTCCTTATCCTGGTAGAGATTTAACTCTGGTGCTGATGAAAGCACTTAGATGTGGTTATGAATTTTGGTTGTCAAACTGCCATTTCTTTCTTTTTGTAATGAGGGGAAGAAGTGACAATATTTACACAGATTATAAAAAGCATGAAAAAGAAAGGAAAAGCAGAGTGTGAGGGAAAGAGATGGAAAAGACTGTTGTCCATATTTTCTTCCACAGAAAGACAACACTGTGAGATTTGAATGGACTAGTGCGGAGACACAGCTGGAAGAAACAGGGGAGATCCTAATAAAAAGAGCTGTAGATGTGGTAAACACCCCTGTGGTTTGCCGTGTTTCTAACCCCATCAGCTTTGCCATCAGTGACCCTGTTATACAAAACTGCTTCACGCCCAGTAAGTATCATGTGCTATCACCTGTCCATTTTTATTTCACTCATCTCCAAATGAAATACATTTCAACTCCTGTTGTTTTATTCTGAAGCTGATCCAAGTGGCGTCTGGATTCCTGTGGTGGTGTGTATACCACCGCAGCATTGCCTGTGGGCCGTAGTTCAGCAACTGAAAAATGTTTTTTGCATATTTGTCTTGTCTTGACACCAGGTTTTCATTCACCTTTTTAAAGATAAAACATGTAATAATTAAAAATGATAATTTCCTTCAGATTTGATGAACTGACACGTGGCTGTTGAGAGCTTTTCTAGCATGACTGTTCTTAATTTGTCATGAAATTCCTCTTTATTTCTTTGTCTTTCAGGCTCTCAGGATGATTGTGTGTACGCTGCAACAGGATCAAGCTTAACTGTGCCACTTAGATATGAGTTGAAGGAATCAGATAACCTGAAATGGTTCAAGGACACAAGTGTAATTTTTTATCGCAGACGGAAACAGGTGATCATGGGGAAAAATGATGATGTTGATTCAACTGGATCACTAAAGCTGACACAACTCACCAAAGACAAGTCAGGACGATACAGACCAGTGGTTACCAATGAAGATGGAATAAATGTGGGAGATTTACAGAGTGTGCGTTTGTGTGTATTAGGTAAGTAACAACATATTATACATACATTTTTCTGGTTATGTAAATATGCAAATATATTTCATAACAAGTGTGTTGATGGATCAGAAGCTGTTTAAGTTTTACATTTTTGTCAACAGAAAATGTTTGATATTAATATAAAGTCACTGTTCAGTTTGGTTTTGCAAGTTTTATGTATTTATTTTTATTAATACATCATTAGCAGAAGTTCATATAATGTTATTTATTACATTTTATTACCTCAGACCGTGTGCAGAAGCCCAGCGTGACGATGACGTGTACAGACTCTGACTCAGTCAGCTTTACTTGCAATGCTCGTCAGGTGAGGACAACTATGAGTCTGTTTCATTTACATTTCAGGTTTCAGGTCAGAATATTTTTCAAAGAGTTGAACCAATAATTGTGAGTTTGGAGACAAAGTTTTCGTTATTTCAGCCTCGCTGAGCTGCTGTGAGCAGCTGTTCTGTTTTATATGAGGAGGTTATAAAATGGTCCAAGTTTAGACATCTTGATCCTCCAGAAGATTCAACTCCACTTACTGATAAAGACACTGAAATGTGCTTAAAATGTCTGTGAAACCACTAGCTCTATTGTCAGCAATACTTTTACTCATGTTTCTTTATTTTTTGTTGTATTTTCTGAGTTCAGACACACAGAGTCAGTATGTAAATCATCAGATCCTAAGAACATTCACACAGAAACTGCTGAATCCACAAGGTTTGGATTGGCGTTTCTTCATACTACACATATGTTACTTAAACCTGATCTCTGTTTAATGTTTTAGCTGAGTTTGTGCTTCTGAGAGGAACCACTCTCTTTTACTCGCCTTGATAATTGGAGCATTTGAAATGGACTCAAAGTCCTCTAAACATCTGTTTATAGAGACTTCCTTATCCTGGTAGAGATTTAACTCTGGTGCTGATGAAAGCACTTAGATGTGGTTATGAATTTTGGTTGTCAAACTGCCATTTCTTTCTTTTTGTAATGAGGGGAAGAAGTGACAATATTTACACAGATTATAAAAAGCATGAAAAAGAAAGGAAAAGCAGAGTGTGAGGGAAAGAGATGGAAAAGACTGTTGTCCATATTTTCTTCCACAGAAAGACAACACTGTGAGATTTGAATGGACTAGTGCGGAGACACAGCTGGAAGAAACAGGGGAGATCCTAATAAAAAGAGCTGTAGATGTGGTAAACACCCCTGTGGTTTGCCGTGTTTCTAACCCCATCAGCTTTGCCATCAGTGACCCTGTTATACAAAACTGCTTCACGCCCAGTAAGTATCATGTGCTATCACCTGTCCATTTTTATTTCACTCATCTCCAAATGAAATACATTTCAACTCCTGTTGTTTTATTCTGAAGCTGATCCAAGTGGCGTCTGGATTCCTGTGGTGGTGTGTATACCACCGCAGCATTGCCTGTGGGCCGTAGTTCAGCAACTGAAAAATGTTTTTTGCATATTTGTCTTGTCTTGACACCAGGTTTTCATTCACCTTTTTAAAGATAAAACATGTAATAATTAAAAATAATAATTTCCTTCAGATTTGATGAACTGACACGTGGCTGTTGAGAGCTTTTCTAGCATGACTGTTCTTAATTTGTCATGAAATTCCTCTTTATTTCTTTGTCTTTCAGGCTCTCAGGATGATTGTGTGTACGCTGCAACAGGATCAAGCTTAACTGTGCCACTTAGATATGAGTTGAAGGAATCAGATAACCTGAAATGGATCAAGGACACAAGAATAATCTTTTATCGCAGACAGAAACAGGTGATCATGGGGAAAAATGATGCTGTTGATTCAACTGGATCACTAAAGCTGACACAACTCACCAAAGACAAGTCAGGACGATACAAACCAGAGGTTTACACAGAGGGAATAAATGTGGGAGATTTACAGAGTGTGCGTTTGTGTGTATTAGGTAAGTAACAACATATTATACATACATTTTTCTGGTTATGTAAATATGCAAATATATTTCATAACAAGTGTGTTGATGGATCAGAAGCTGTTTAATTTTTACATTTTTGTCAACAGAAAATGTTTGATATTAATATAAAGTCACTGTTCAGTTTGGTTTTGCAACAGTTTTATTTATTTATTTTTATTAATACATCATTAGCAGAAGTTCATATAATGTTATTTATTACATTTTATTACCTCAGACCGTGTGCAGAAGCCCAGCGTGACGATGACGTGTACAGACTCTGACTCAGTCAGCTTTACTTGCAATGCTGGTCAGGTGAGGACAACTATGAGTCTGTTTCATTTACATTTCAGGTTTCAGGTCAGAATATTTTTCAAAGTGTTGAACCAATAATTGTGAGTTTGGAGACAAAGTTTTCGTTATTTCAGCCTCGCTGAGCTGCTGTGAGCAGCTGTTCTGTTTTATATGAGGAGGTTATAAAATAGTTTAGACATCTTGATCCTCCAGAAGATTCAACTCCACTTACTGATAAAGACACTGAAATGTGCTTAACATGTCTGTGAAACTTGAGGTTACTCTATTCCGTAACCCCTGTTCTCTGATAACATGAGTGAGGTGTCTCACTATGGGGAACGCTCTCTCAGCGTTGTCCTCAGAAGCCTCTATATCATTACTCCAGCCAGTATTGGCTGGCAGTCGTCACGCTTGCGTCAGGGAGGGGCCACCCTCCTCCCTATAAAAGGGTGTGACGCGGCGTCACCCGTCATTCAAGATAAGCTCACCTCTTCCTCGCTTCGTGCAAGGAGGGTGATCTGGTGAGACACCTCACTCATGTTATCAGAGAACAGGGGTTACGGAATAGAGTAACATCAAGTTCTCTTTCAAACATTCGTTTCGGTGTCTCACTATGGGGATATGCAGACTCCCGTATTGCCAGATAAGCCCATCTGAACGACTGACTGCCAATTTAGGAGGTCTCGTGGGGACCCACACTTAACACAGCGTAGGCTAGAGACGGTGCAGTGACATCCAACCTGTAAAACCTTGCAAAGGTCAAAGGTGAAGCCCAGCTCGCAGCTGCACATATCTCTTCTATAGAGACACCCCTAAAAAGGGCCCAAGAGGTTGCCATCCCTCTGGCAGAATGAGCACGAAGTCCCTCCGGGGGGGGCAGACCCGTGCTGGAATAAGCCAATTGGATCGCCTCGACAATCCAGTGGGAAATGCGTTGTTTTCTAACGGGCTTGCCAAGATGTTGTTTAGCCAGGAAACAAACAGCTGATCCGACCTCCTGAAAGCCTTCGTTCTCTCTATATAGGTACATAAAGCCCTAACTGGACAGAGAGCATGTAGGCGCTCCTGTTCAGGGGAGGAGAAAGGAGGAGGGCAAAAAGCTTCCAGCTCCAATGGGGTGCATTGAAGATAAGGATTTTTGGGCACAAAGGCCGGATTTGGCCTGAGTGTGACTCTAGAGTTATCCCGCGTGAATCGGGTGCACTCTTTGTGTATTGAGAGCGCATGAATATCACTGACATGCTTCACAGATGCGAGAGCCAGGAGCAATGCAGTCTTCACAGACAGGATTTTTATTTCCACCTGGTTTAGTGGTTCAAATGGTGGCTGTGAAACTGCCCCCAGCACCAGGGATAAATCCCACGTGGGAACGAGAGGTTTAGACACTGGGTGGAGCTGTCGTGCCCCTTTCATGAAACGGCAGACTAGCGGGTGATGGCTCACCGGGCCATCCACGAAGCCCACATGGCAGGCTGAAATGGCTGCTAGATATACTTTAATTGTGGAAAAGGCCTTTCCTTTATCTAACAGTTCTTGGAGAAAGGAGAGAATTGTTGTCACAGAGCACTGAAAGGAGAGAGTGTGAGACTTTCCACACCATTCCTCAAATACCCTCCACTTGTTCTCATACAATGATCTTGTGGAGGGGGCTCTAGCACTCTGAATAGTGGCTATAACACCCTGGGGGAGTCCTGCCGTACTCAGATTCAACCTCTCACGGGCCAAGCCCACAGGGCGAGGCGCTCGGGGTGAGGGTGAAAAATCTCCCCCCTGGCTTGGGAGACTAGGTCTCGTCGGAGAGGGAGAGGCCAAGGTTCGCTCCACAAGAGGGGCATGATCTCCGCTAACCAATGGGACCTCATCCACCTTGGGGCGATCAATATCATTGTTAGCCCTCTCTCTCTCACTCTGGTTAGAGTGGGAGAAATTAAGGCCAGTGGAGGGAACGCATAAAGCAGAGCATGTGGCCAGTTGTGAGCTAATGCGTCTACCCCTAGCGGAGCCTCCTGGTCCCTCAGGGAGAAATACAGTGGACACTGAGCGTTCTCCCTCGAGGCAAACAGATCGACCTGTGGCTGGCCAAAGCGGGTCCAGATTTGGGTCACCACATGTGGGTGCAGGGTCCAGTCCCCGTACTGCGGGTTTCCCCTGGACATTAAGTCTGCTCCCAAGTTCAGGGCTCCTGGAATGTGAGTGGCTCTCAGTGACAACAGATTGATGCTGCTCCACATGATCAGTCTGCGAGCCAGCATGTGCAAAGGACGGGAACGTAACCTGCCCTGTCTGTTGATGTATGCCACAACAGTGGTGTTGTCTGTTCTGATCAGAACATGGTGGTTTCTCAACAGGGGAAGGAAGTGTCTCAGTGCTAGAAAAGCTGCTAGCAATTCTAGCCAATTTATATGAGCACCCCTCTTTTGTGAGTCCCAGCTGCCGCTCACTGCTCTGCCCTCGTGAGTGGCACCCCAACCCGTGAGACTCGCGTCCGTGGTCACCACCTTTCTGGCTGTGACAGCTCCCAGTGACACCCCCTGAGTGAGAAATGTGGGATTTCTCCAACAGTGGAGTGCTGCAGCGCAGTCTGCTGTCACTCTGATATAGCGGTGGGTATGGCGCTTTCGATTCAGTCTCAATGATGCAACCCATCGCTGAAATTCCCTCATATGCAGTCTGCCTAGTGGAATGACTGCCAGTGAAGACGCCATTAATCCCAGCATCTGCAGGCATTTTCTGAATGGGAGATATCTTCCCAACTGAAAAATGCCGGCATGTGATAGCATTTTTTTTTTACTCTGTCCACAGAGAGACACGCTCTGTACGAGGCGGAGTTTAGAGCTATTCCTATGAAAGAGATGGCCTGAGCTGGCTGCAGGACACTCTTTTGGTAGTTTATGGTGAAACCCAGAGCCATCAGATGATCCACTGTCAACCTGGTGTGCTCCCTTCACATTATTTCTGACTCTGATAGCAGCAGCCAATCATCTATGTATGTTGCTATGCGGATGCCCCGCCTCTTCAGTGGGGCTATGGCCGCCTCTGTGCATTTCACAAATACCCGAGGGCTCAGTGAGAGACCAAACGGCAGGACCTGGTACTCGTACATTCTGCCCTGAAACGCAAAGCGCAGGAATTTTCTGTGAGGCGGGTAAATAGGGATGTGAAAATATGCGTCCTTCAGGTCTATTGATGTAAACCAATCGCCTGGGCGCACTACATGCAGCAGAGTGGTGGTCGTCAACATCCTGAATTTGTATGACCTCAGATGCTGATTCAGAGCCCGTAGGTCCAGTATCGGACGTAGTCCCCCTCCCTTCTTGGGCACGAGAAAATACCTTGAGTAAAAGCCGCATTGGCTCTGCTCCTGGGGTATTTCTTGTACTGCTCCCTTTGATAGCAAGGTAGTTATTTCTTCTTGCAGGATCCTGGCTGATTCGCCTTTTGCAAGAGAGAAAATCACTTTGTGAAATCTGGGAGGGGTGGTTGCGAATTGCAAACGATAGCCTCGCTCTAATGTCCTCACAACCCATTCTGGCGCAGCGAGAGCTCGCCATCTCTCTATTCTTGCTGACAGCGGCCCCAAAGATAGGCGCTCCACAGTAGACGGAGCTCTGGCTCCCTCTTGTGGCGGAAACTGGTCCTTCTGACCAGACCCGACTGCGCATGTGCAGTCAGTTTCTAAGAAGCGAGAAGAGGAAATGATATAGAGGCTTCTGAGGACAACGCTGAGAGAGCGTTCCCCATAGTGAGACACCGAAACGAATGTTTGAAAGAGAACCACTAGCTCTATTGTCAGCAATACTTTTACTCATGTTTCTTTACTTTTTGTTGTATTTTCTGAGTTCAGACACACAGAGTCAGTATGTAAATCATCAGATCCTAAGAACATTCACACAGAAACTGCTGTATCCACAAGGTTTGGATTGGCGTTTCTTCATACTACACATATGTTACTTAAACCTGATCTCTGTTTAATGTTTTAGCTGAGTTTGTGCTTCTGAGAGGAACCACTCTCTTTTACTCGCCTTGATAATTGGAGCATTTGAAATGGACTCAAAGTCCTCTAAACATCTGTTTATAGAGACTTCCTTATCCTGGTAGAGATTTAACTCTGGTGCTGATGAAAGCACTTAGATGTGGTTATGAATTTTGGTTGTCAAACTGCCATTTCTTTCTTTTTTGTAATGAGGGGAAGAAGTGACAATATTTACACAGATTATAAAAAGCATGAAAAAGAAAGGAAAAGCAGAGTGTGAGGGAAAGAGATGGAAAAGACTGTTGTCCATATTTTCTTCCACAGAAAGACAACACTGTGAGATTTGAATGGACTAGTGCGGAGACACAGCTGGAGGAAACAGGGGAGATCCTAATAAAAAGAGCTGTAGATGTGGTAAACACCCCTGTGGTTTGCCGTGTTTCTAACCCCATCAGCTTTGCCATCAGTGACCCTGTTATACAAAACTGCTTCACGCCCAGTAAGTATCATGTGCTATCACCTGTCCATTTTTATTTCACTCATCTCCAAATGAAATACATTTCAACTCCTGTTGTTTTATTCTGAAGCTGATCCAAGTGGCGTCTGGATTCCTGTGGTGGTGTGTATACCACCGCAGCATTGCCTGTGGGCCGTAGTTCAGCAACTGAAAAATGTTTTTTGCATATTTGTCTTGTCTTGACACCAGGTTTTCATTCACCTTTTTAAAGATAAAACATGTAATAATTAAAAATAATAATTTCCTTCAGATTTGATGAACTGACACGTGGCTGTTGAGAGCTTTTCTAGCATGACTGTTCTTAATTTGTCATGAAATTCCTCTTTATTTCTTTGTCTTTCAGGCTCTCAGGATGATTGTGTGTACGCTGCAACAGGATCAAGCTTAACTGTGCCACTTAGATATGAGTTGAAGGAATCAGATTACCTGAAATGGTTCAAGGACACAAGAATAATCTTTAATCGCAGACAGAAACAGGTGATCATGGGGAAAAATGATGATGTTGATTCAACTGGATCACTAAAGCTGACACAACTCACCAAAGACAAGTCAGGACGATACAAACCAGAGGTTTACACAGAGGGAATAAATGTGGGAGATTTACAGAGTGTGCGTTTGTGTGTATTAGGTAAGTAACAACATATTATACATACATTTTTCTGGTTATGTAAATATGCAAATATATTTCATAACAAGTGTGTTGATGGATCAGAAGCTGTTTAATTTTTACATTTTTGTCAACAGAAAATGTTTGATATTAATATAAAGTCACTGTTCAGTTTTGCTTTGCAAGTTTTATTTATTTATTTTTATTAATACATCATTAGCAGAAGTTCATATAATGTTATTTATTACATTTTATTACCTCAGACCGTGTGCAGAAGCCCAGCGTGACGATGACGTGTACAGACTCTGACTCAGTCAGCTTTACTTGCAATGCTGGTCAGGTGAGGACAACTATGAGTCTGTTTCATTTACATTTCAGGTTTCAGGTCAGAATATTTTTCAAAGAGTTGAACCAATAATTGTGAGTTTGGAGACAAAGTCTTCGTTATTTCAGCCTCGCTGAGCTGCTGTGAGCAGCTGTTCTGTTTTATATGAGGAGGTTATAAAATTGTTTAGACATCTTGATCCTCCAGAAGATTCAACTCCACTTACTGATAAAGACACTGAAATGTGCTTAAAATGTCTGTGAAACCACTAGCTCTATTGTCAGCAATACTTTTACTCATGTTTCTTTATTTTTTGTTGTATTTTCTGAGTTCAGACACACAGAGTCAGTATGTAAATCATCAGATCCTAAGAACATTCACACAGAAACTGCTGAATCCACAAGGTTTGGATTGGTGTTTCTTCATACTACACATATGTTACTTAAACCTGATCTCTGTTTAATGTTTTAGCTGAGTTTGTGCTTCTGAGAGGAACCACTCTCTTTTACTCGCCTTGATAATTGGAGCATTTGAAATGCACTCAAAGTCCTCTAAACATCTGTTTATAGAGACTTCCTTATCCTGGTAGAGATTTAACTCTGGTGCTGATGAAAGCACTTAGATGTGGTTATGAATTTTGGTTGTCAAACTGCCATTTCTTTCTTTTTGTAATGAGGGGAAGAAGTGACAATATTTACACAGATTATAAAAAGCATGAAAAAGAAAGGAAAAGCAGAGTGTGAGGGAAAGAGATGGAAAAGACTGTTGTCCATATTTTCTTCCACAGAAAGACAACACTGTGAGATTTGAATGGACTAGTGCGGAGACACAGCTGGAAGAAACAGGGGAGATCCTAATAAAAAGAGCTGTAGATGTGGTAAACACCCCTGTGGTTTGCCGTGTTTCTAACCCCATCAGCTTTGCCATCAGTGACCCTGTTATACAAAACTGCTTCACGCCCAGTAAGTATCATGTACTATCACCTGTCCATTTTTATTTCACTCATCTCCAAATGAAATACATTTCAACTCCTGTTGTTTTATTCTGAAGCTGATCCAAGTGGCGTCTGGATTCCTGTGGTGGTGTGTATACCACCGCAGCATTGCCTGTGGGCCGTAGTTCAGCAACTGAAAAATGTTTTTTGCATATTTGTCTTGTCTTGACACCAGGTTTTCATTCACTGTTTTAAAGATAAAACATGTAATAATTAAAAATAATAATTTCCTTCAGATTTGATGAACTGACACGTGGCTGTTGAGAGCTTTTCTAGCATGACTGTTCTTAATTTGTCATGAAATTCCTCTTTATTTCTTTGTCTTTCAGGCTCTCAGGATGATTGTGTGTACGCTGCAACAGGATCAAGCTTAACTGTGCCACTTAGATATGAGTTGAAGGAATCAGATTACCTGAAATGGTTCAAGGATGCAAGAATAATCTTTTATCGCAGACAGAAACAGGTGACCACAGGGAAAAATGATGATGTTGATTCAACTGGATCACTAAAGCTGACACAACTCACCAAAGACAAGTCAGGACGATACAGACCAGTGGTTACCAGTGAAGATGGAATAAATGTGGGAGATTTACAGAGTGTGCGTTTGTGTGTATTAGGTAAGTAACAACATATTATACATACATTTTTCTGGTTATGTAAATATGCAAATATATTTCATAACAAGTGTGTTGATGGATCAGAAGCTGTTTAATTTTTACATTTTTGTCAACAGAAAATGTTTGATATTAATATAAAGTCACTGTTCAGTTTGGTTTTGCAAGTTTTATTTATTTATTTTTATTAATACATCATTAGCAGAAGTTCATATAATGTTATTTATTACATTTTATTACCTCAGACCGTGTGCAGAAGCCCAGCGTGACGATGACGTGTACAGACTCTGACTCAGTCAGCTTTACTTGCAATGCTGGTCAGGTGAGGACAATATTTAATATTTTATTGATATCTCATGTTCCTCAAATAGCTACTTATAATTAAGCTGTTGAAGAATCTGTAGACAAAGGCCTCATTTCTCCTCTGCTGAAACCTGCTGAACAAGGGTGGATCTAGAGAAATTTTCTTAAGGTGGCATGGAAATCAAATGGGATGGCAAAATCAAAGTATTAAAAAACAAAACAAACAAAAAAACGTGTTTGCAGGTGTTACATGTGGTTAAAATGATTCAAATGCAGTAAGTATACACATCTCGTATAAATATAGTCTATAACAGGGGTTCTTAACCTTTTTTACCTCGGCGCCCAACTTTTCCACTACAAAGTGGCCCGAGGCCCATTCAGATAATAACACTGTATTGAAAACAATTGATTTTGCTTTTAGTTTGATTTATATGTAATAACTAAATCAAACCTTCATTTTAACAGTTAAAATCTTGTCAAATAAACATGATGATGACATGATGCAATGTAATAATCACAAAGACATTCATTCATTATGTGTATGCGAACCTGCAATAAAAACAAAATGCCAAACAGGTTAACGATTCATGCACCAAATCAAACTGCAAATAGAAATTGAAAGGCTCAAGTCAGGGTTAATAACACACAAACATAATAATTAATAATTGAGTTTTACTACAGCTAAAGAGATAAGAAAAAAGGGGGAAATAGAAATTGGATAAATAATGTAGTGATAAAATAAATACATTCAAAATAATTTTCTAATGAAATAAATAAATAAACCGTTATAAAATTTAAGTAAAGTGCAAATGAAAATATAGTCTCATAATCTGTGAGTGAATTTGAAAGTTGCTTCAGCAGTAAACCTTTTTTCATTGGCAGAACCAGAAGTTACTCTTTATATTTGAGACAAATGAGCAACAACAAACAAGCTGGAACTCCCCTTTTATGCTCACCTCTTAATGAGACACTTGAGCCTGCCTCTGAGACACGGTCAGATGCAGTCTGGGTGGAATAGGGGAAAGGCTCCCTCTCAGAGTAGCTTCCAGTGTTGCTCTGAGTCTGTTTCAGGCTTTGGTCTTGGTTGTGGCCACAATAGAAAATCCCGATTCACACAGATATGTAGTTGTGAATGGGAGAAGGAGTTTCACAGCTCTCAGTGCCAGACACAGATACTCCTTTGAGACAGCAATCCAGAAGGAGCCCAGACCCAGTTTGCCCCACTGCAACTTTAAAGTGCTGTCGGTGGAAAGTTCCCGAATCTGGGATTCCAGATGTGAGGGCAAAGCAACATCATTTTAAATGGGATCCACTGAAAATGGGTCCAAAATCCACATGTCCTTCTCTGGGATCCTCAGGGAAACATTCATCAAATTTCTCTGTCAGTGGTGAAAGGTGCTGACAGACAGAGTCACTGATCTTCACCTGAGGGGATTTTTCCAAGATGTGAGACAAAAGTGGAAACATGTCCATCCTCTTTTCCTGGGCCCTCTTAGTCCACAAAGCAAGTTTACTCTTGAAAGCTTCAACTTTGTCTGTAACAAACGACATGCTGCTGTTTCTCCCTTGAAGTGAGATGTTCAGCTGGTTCAGCAGTGAAAAAATGTCACAGAGGTAGGAAAGCTTTGAATTGGCATAATAATGTGCAAGAGGAGATTTTCTCTGCGTAGGAAAAGACCTCATTCCTTAGTTCAAACAAATGCTTGAGGACCAGTCCTCTTGAAAGCCATCTCACCTCACTGCGGTAGAGCAGCTGGACATGATCTGCTTCCATGTCCTCACAAAGCTTGGCAAAACATCTGGAGTTCACAGCATTATTTTTAGTGAAATTGAGAGTTTTCACACTTACATCCATCACCTCGTGGAACTCTGGTGACATCTCTGTTGCTGCTGCTGCAGGGCTTTCACAGTGGAGAAAACAGTGGGTCCGTTTAGCTTCTGGTGCACGGTCAAGAATCTGCCTAATGAAGCTGTGGTGCCTGCAAGTCCTTGAAGCTGCACCATTACTGTACACCCCAACACAGTTCTGCCAGTCCAGGTCGTTCTCAGTGAAACATTCCTGAGCCGTGGCTCGAGTTGGTAGCAACATGCAAACTGCTGTCCCAGTGATAACAAACACCAGCAGCAATGCACCATTCGTGACATCAGCGGGCTCCTCTAGTTGCAAAGAGAAAAATGGACTACTTTTTATTCTTTCCAGAAGCTGATGCTGTATGTCTAAGGCCATGTCCGCTAAATGGTGGCTCACATTGTTGTTTGAGTGGGATGGTCAGTAGCTTCTTTGCAGCAGCCTCTCCGATCATCTCATGGCACATATGTACAGCGGCAGGCAAAATCAACTCCTCCGCTTTAGTGAAAGACTTTTTACTCTGTGCCACAAGTCTGGACACGAGGTAGCTAGCTTTTAAAGCACATTTAGATTCACCAGTCAGTGACTGATCTCTGTTTAATGTTTTAGCTGAGTTTGTGCTTCTGAGAGGAACCACTCTCTTTTACTCGCCTTGATAATTGGAGCATTTGAAATGGACTCAAAGTCCTCTAAACATCTGTTTATAGAGACTTCCTTATCCTGGTAGAGATTTAACTCTGGTGCTGATGAAAGCACTTAGATGTGGTTATGAATTTTGGTTGTCAAACTGCCATTTCTTTCTTTTTGTAATGAGGGGAAGAAGTGACAATATTTACACAGATTATAAAAAGCATGAAAAAGAAAGGAAAAGCAGAGTGTGAGGGAAAGAGATGGAAAAGACTGTTGTCCATATTTTCTTCCACAGAAAGACAACACTGTGAGATTTGAATGGACTAGTGCGGAGACACAGCTGGAAGAAACAGGGGAGATCCTAATAAAAAGAGCTGTAGATGTGGTAAACACCCCTGTGGTTTGCCGTGTTTCTAACCCCATCAGCTTTGCCATCAGTGACCCTGTTATACAAAACTGCTTCACGCCCAGTAAGTATCATGTGCTATCACCTGTCCATTTTTATTTCACTCATCTCCAAATGAAATACATTTCAACTCCTGTTGTTTTATTCTGAAGCTGATCCAAGTGGCGTCTGGATTCCTGTGGTGGTGTGTATACCACCGCAGCATTGCCTGTGGGCCGTAGTTCAGCAACTGAAAAATGTTTTTTGCATATTTGTCTTGTCTTGACACCAGGTTTTCATTCACCTTTTTAAAGATAAAACATGTAATAATTAAAAATAATAATTTCCTTCAGATTTGATGAACTGACACGTGGCTGTTGAGAGCTTTTCTAGCATGACTGTTCTTAATTTGTCATGAAATTCCTCTTTATTTCTTTGTCTTTCAGGCTCTCAGGATGATTGTGTGTACGCTGCAACAGGATCAAGCTTAACTGTGCCACTTAGATATGAGTTGAAGGAATCAGATAACCTGAAATGGATCAAGGACACAAGAATAATCTTTAATCGCAGACAGAAACAGGTGATCATGGGGAAAAATGATGTTGTTGATTCAACTGGATCACTAAAGCTGACACAACTCACCAAAGACAAGTCAGGACGATACAAACCAGAGGTTATAAATGAAGATGGAATAAATGTGGGAGATTTACCAAGTGTGCGTTTGTGTGTATTAGGTAAGTAACAACATATTATACATACATTTTTCTGGTTATGTAAATATGCAAATATATTTCATAACAAGTGTGTTGATGGATCAGAAGCTGTTTAATTTTTACATTTTTGTCAACAGAAAATGTTTGATATTAATATAAAGTCACTGTTCAGTTTGGTTTTGCAAGTTTTATTTATTTATTTTTATTAATACATCATTAGCAGAAGTTCATATAATGTTATTTATTACATTTTATTACCTCAGACCGTGTGCAGAAGCCCAGCGTGACGATGACGTGTACAGACTCTGACTCAGTCAGCTTTACTTGCAATGCTGGTCAGGTGAGGACAACTATGAGTCTGTTTCATTTACATTTCAGGTTTCAGGTCAGAATATTTTTCAAAGAGTTGAACCAATAATTGTGAGTTTGGAGACAAAGTTTTCGTTATTTCAGCCTCGCTGAGCTGCTGTGAGCAGCTGTTCTGTTTTATATGAGGAGGTTATAAAATAGTTTAGACATCTTGATCCTCCAGAAGATTCAACTCCACTTACTGATAAAGACACTGAAATGTGCTTAAAATGTCTATGAAACCACTAGCTCTATTGTCAGCAATACTTTTACTCATGTTTCTTTATTTTTTGTTGTATTTTCTGAGTTCAGACACACAGAGTCAGTATGTAAATCATCAGATCCTAAGAACATTCACACAGAAACTGCTGAATCCACAAGGTTTGGATTGGCGTTTCTTCATACTACACATATGTTACTTAAACCTGATCTCTGTTTAATGTTTTAGCTGAGTTTGTGCTTCTGAGAGGAACCACTCTCTTTTACTCGCCTTGATAATTGGAGCATTTGAAATGGACTCAAAGTCCTCTAAACATCTGTTTATAGAGACTTCCTTATCCTGGTAGAGATTTAACTCTGGTGCTGATGAAAGCACTTAGATGTGGTTATGAATTTTGGTTGTCAAACTACCATTTCTTTCTTTTTGTAATGAGGGGAAGAAGTGACAATATTTACACAGATTATAAAAAGCATGAAAAAGAAAGGAAAAGCAGAGTGTGAGGGAAAGAGATGGAAAAGACTGTTGTCCATATTTTCTTCCACAGAAAGACAACACTGTGAGATTTGAATGGACTAGTGCGGAGACACAGCTGGAAGAAACAGGGGAGATCCTAATAAAAAGAGCTGTAGATGTGGTAAACACCCCTGTGGTTTGCCGTGTTTCTAACCCCATCAGCTTTGCCATCAGTGACCCTGTTATACAAAACTGCTTCACGCCCAGTAAGTATCATGTGCTATCACCTGTCCATTTTTATTTCACTCATCTCCAAATGAAATACATTTCAACTCCTGTTGTTTTATTCTGAAGCTGATCCAAGTGGCGTCTGGATTCCTGTGGTGGTGTGTATACCACCGCAGCATTGCCTGTGGGCCGTAGTTCAGCAACTGAAAAATGTTTTTTGCATATTTGTCTTGTCTTGACACCAGGTTTTCATTCACTGTTTTAAAGATAAAACATGTAATAATTAAAAATAATAATTTCCTTCAGATTTGATGAACTGACACGTGGCTGTTGAGAGCTTTTCTAGCATGACTGTTCTTAATTTGTCATGAAATTCCTCTTTATTTCTTTGTCTTTCAGGCTCTCAGGATGATTGTGTGTACGCTGCAACAGGATCAAGCTTAACTGTGCCACTTAGATATGAGTTGAAGGAATCAGATTACCTGAAATGGTTCAAGGATGCAAGAATAATCTTTTATCGCAGACAGAAACAGGTGACCACAGGGAAAAATGATGATGTTGATTCAACTGGATCACTAAAGCTGACACAACTCACCAAAGACAAGTCAGGACGATACAGACCAGTGGTTACCAGTGAAGATGGAATAAATGTGGGAGATTTACAGAGTGTGCGTTTGTGTGTATTAGGTAAGTAACAACATATTATACATACATTTTTCTGGTTATGTAAATATGCAAATATATTTCATAACAAGTGTGTTGATGGATCAGAAGCTGTTTAATTTTTACATTTTTGTCAACAGAAAATGTTTGATATTAATATAAAGTCACTGTTCAGTTTGGTTTTGCAAGTTTTATTTATTTATTTTTATTAATACATCATTAGCAGAAGTTCATATAATGTTATTTATTACATTTTATTACCTCAGACCGTGTGCAGAAGCCCAGCGTGACGATGACGTGTACAGACTCTGACTCAGTCAGCTTTACTTGCAATGCTGGTCAGGTGAGGACAATATTTAATATTTTATTGATATCTCATGTTCCTCAAATAGCTACTTATAATTAAGCTGTTGAAGAATCTGTAGACAAAGGCCTCATTTCTCCTCTGCTGAAACCTGCTGAACAAGGGTGGATCTAGAGAAATTTTCTTAAGGTGGCATGGAAATCAAATGGGATGGCAAAATCAAAGTATTAAAAAACAAAACAAACAAAAAAACGTGTTTGCAGGTGTTACATGTGGTTAAAATGATTCAAATGCAGTAAGTATACACATCTCGTATAAATATAGTCTATAACAGGGGTTCTTAACCTTTTTTACCTCGGCGCCCAACTTTTCCACTACAAAGTGGCCCGAGGCCCATTCAGATAATAACACTGTATTGAAAACAATTGATTTTGCTTTTAGTTTGATGTATATGTAATAACTAAATCAAACCTTCATTTTAACAGTTAAAATCTTGTCAAATAAACATGATGATGACATGATGCAATGTAATAATCACAAAGACATTCATTCATTATGTGTATGCGAACCTGCAATAAAAACAAAATGCCAAACAGGTTAACGATTCATGCACCAAATCAAACTGCAAATAGAAATTGAAAGGCTCAAGTCAGGGTTAATAACACACAAACATAATAATTAATAATTGAGTTTTACTACAGCTAAAGAGATAAGAAAAAAGGGGGAAATAGAAATTGGATAAATAATGTAGTGATAAAATAAATACATTCAAAATAATTTTCTAATGAAATAAATAAATAAACCGTTATAAAATTTAAGTAAAGTGCAAATGAAAATATAGTCTCATAATCTGTGAGTGAATTTGAAAGTTGCTTCAGCAGTAAACCTTTTTTCATTGGCAGAACCAGAAGTTACTCTTTATATTTGAGACAAATGAGCAACAACAAACAAGCTGGAACTCCCCTTTTATGCTCACCTCTTAATGAGACACTTGAGCCTGCCTCTGAGACACGGTCAGATGCAGTCTGGGTGGAATAGGGGAAAGGCTCCCTCTCAGAGTAGCTTCCAGTGTTGCTCTGAGTCTGTTTCAGGCTTTGGTCTTGGTTGTGGCCACAATAGAAAATCCCGATTCACACAGATATGTAGTTGTGAATGGGAGAAGGAGTTTCACAGCTCTCAGTGCCAGACACAGATACTCCTTTGAGACAGCAATCCAGAAGGAGCCCAGACCCAGTTTGCCCCACTGCAACTTTAAAGTGCTGTCGGTGGAAAGTTCCCGAATCTGGGATTCCAGATGTGAGGGCAAAGCAACATCATTTTAAATGGGATCCACTGAAAATGGGTCCAAAATCCACATGTCCTTCTCTGGGATCCTCAGGGAAACATTCATCAAATTTCTCTGTCAGTGGTGAAAGGTGCTGACAGACAGAGTCACTGATCTTCACCTGAGGGGATTTTTCCAAGATGTGAGACAAAAGTGGAAACATGTCCATCCTCTTTTCCTGGGCCCTCTTAGTCCACAAAGCAAGTTTACTCTTGAAAGCTTCAACTTTGTCTGTAACAAACGACATGCTGCTGTTTCTCCCTTGAAGTGAGATGTTCAGCTGGTTCAGCAGTGAAAAAATGTCACAGAGGTAGGAAAGCTTTGAATTGGCATAATAATGTGCAAGAGGAGATTTTCTCTGCGTAGGAAAAGACCTCATTCCTTAGTTCAAACAAATGCTTGAGGACCAGTCCTCTTGAAAGCCATCTCACCTCACTGCGGTAGAGCAGCTGGACATGATCTGCTTCCATGTCCTCACAAAGCTTGGCAAAACATCTGGAGTTCACAGCATTATTTTTAGTGAAATTGAGAGTTTTCACACTTACATCCATCACCTCGTGGAACTCTGGTGACATCTCTGTTGCTGCTGCTGCAGGGCTTTCACAGTGGAGAAAACAGTGGGTCCGTTTAGCTTCTGGTGCACGGTCAAGAATCTGCCTAATGAAGCTGTGGTGCCTGCAAGTCCTTGAAGCTGCACCATTACTGTACACCCCAACACAGTTCTGCCAGTCCAGGTCGTTCTCAGTGAAACATTCCTGAGCCGTGGCTCGAGTTGGTAGCAACATGCAAACTGCTGTCCCAGTGATAACAAACACCAGCAGCAATGCACCATTCGTGACATCAGCGGGCTCCTCTAGTTGCAAAGAGAAAAATGGACTACTTTTTATTCTTTCCAGAAGCTGATGCTGTATGTCTAAGGCCATGTCCGCTAAATGGTGGCTCACATTGTTGTTTGAGTGGGATGGTCAGTAGCTTCTTTGCAGCAGCCTCTCCGATCATCTCATGGCACATATGTACAGCGGCAGGCAAAATCAACTCCTCCGCTTTAGTGAAAGACTTTTTACTCTGTGCCACAAGTCTGGACACGAGGTAGCTAGCTTATAAAGCACATTTAGATTCACCAGTCAGTGACTGATCTCTGTTTAATGTTTTAGCTGAGTTTGTGCTTCTGAGAGGAACCACTCTCTTTTACTCGCCTTGATAATTGGAGCATTTGAAATGGACTCAAAGTCCTCTAAACATCTGTTTATAGAGACTTCCTTATCCTGGTAGAGATTTAACTCTGGTGCTGATGAAAGCACTTAGATGTGGTTATGAATTTTGGTTGTCAAACTGCCATTTCTTTCTTTTTGTAATGAGGGGAAGAAGTGACAATATTTACACAGATTATAAAAAGCATGAAAAAGAAAGGAAAAGCAGAGTGTGAGGGAAAGAGATGGAAAAGACTGTTGTCCATATTTTCTTCCACAGAAAGACAACACTGTGAGATTTGAATGGACTAGTGCGGAGACACAGCTGGAAGAAACAGGGGAGATCCTAATAAAAAGAGCTGTAGATGTGGTAAACACCCCTGTGGTTTGCCGTGTTTCTAACCCCATCAGCTTTGCCATCAGTGACCCTGTTATACAAAACTGCTTCACGCCCAGTAAGTATCATGTGCTATCACCTGTCCATTTTTATTTCACTCATCTCCAAATGAAATACATTTCAACTCCTGTTGTTTTATTCTGAAGCTGATCCAAGTGGCGTCTGGATTCCTGTGGTGGTGTGTATACCACCGCAGCATTGCCTGTGGGCCGTAGTTCAGCAACTGAAAAATGTTTTTTGCATATTTGTCTTGTCTTGACACCAGGTTTTCATTCACCTTTTTAAAGATAAAACATGTAATAATTAAAAATGATAATTTCCTTCAGATTTGATGAACTGACACGTGGCTGTTGAGAGCTTTTCTAGCATGACTGTTCTTAATTTGTCATGAAATTCCTCTTTATTTCTTTGTCTTTCAGGCTCTCAGGATGATTGTGTGTACGCTGCAACAGGATCAAGCTTAACTGTGCCACTTAGATATGAGTTGAAGGAATCAGATTACCTGAAATGGTTCAAGGACACAAGTGTAATTTTTTATCGCAGACGGAAACAGGTGATCATGGGGAAAAATGATGATGTTGATTCAACTGGATCACTAAAGCTGACACAACTCACCAAAGACAAGTCAGGACGATACAGACCAGTGGTTACCAATGAAGATGGAATAAATGTGGGAGATTTACAGAGTGTGCGTTTGTGTGTATTAGGTAAGTAACAACATATTATACATACATTTTTCTGGTTATGTAAATATGCAAATATATTTCATAACAAGTGTGTTGATGGATCAGAAGCTGTTTAATTTTTACATTTTTGTCAACAGAAAATGTTTGATATTAATATAAAGTCACTGTTCAGTTTGGTTTTGCAAGTTTTATGTATTTATTTTTATTAATACATCATTAGCAGAAGTTCATATAATGTTATTTATTACATTTTATTACCTCAGACCGTGTGCAGAAGCCCAGCGTGACGATGACGTGTACAGACTCTGACTCAGTCAGCTTTACTTGCAATGCTCGTCAGGTGAGGACAACTATGAGTCTGTTTCATTTACATTTCAGGTTTCAGGTCAGAATATTTTTCAAAGAGTTGAACCAATAATTGTGAGTTTGGAGACAAAGTTTTCGTTATTTCAGCCTCGCTGAGCTGCTGTGAGCAGCTGTTCTGTTTTATATGAGGAGGTTATAAAATTGTTTAGACATCTTGATCCTCCAGAAGATTCAACTCCACTTACTGATAAAGACACTGAAATGTGCTTAAAATGTCTGTGAAACCACTAGCTCTATCGTCAGCAATACTTTTACTCATGTTTCTTTATTTTTTGTTGTATTTTCTGAGTTCAGACACACAGAGTCAGTATGTAAATCATCAGATCCTAAGAACATTCACACAGAAACTGCTGAATCCACAAGGTTTGGATTGGCGTTTCTTCATACTACACATATGTTACTTAAACCTGATCTCTGTTTAATGTTTTAGCTGAGTTTGTGCTTCTGAGAGGAACCACTCTCTTTTACTCGCCTTGATAATTGGAGCATTTGAAATGGACTCAAAGTCCTCTAAACATCTGTTTATAGAGACTTCCTTATCCTGGTAGAGATTTAACTCTGGTGCTGATGAAAGCACTTAGATGTGGTTATGAATTTTGGTTGTCAAACTGCCATTTCTTTCTTTTTTGTAATGAGGGGAAGAAGTGACAATATTTACACAGATTATAAAAAGCATGAAAAAGAAAGGAAAAGCAGAGTGTGAGGGAAAGAGATGGAAAAGACTGTTGTCCATATTTTCTTCCACAGAAAGACAACACTGTGAGATTTGAATGGACTAGTGCGGAGACACAGCTGGAAGAAACAGGGGAGATCCTAATAAAAAGAGCTGTAGATGTGGTAAACACCCCTGTGGTTTGCCGTGTTTCTAACCCCATCAGCTTTGCCATCAGTGACCCTGTTATACAAAACTGCTTCACGCCCAGTAAGTATCATGTGCTATCACCTGTCCATTTTTATTTCACTCATCTCCAAATGAAATACATTTCAACTCCTGTTGTTTTATTCTGAAGCTGATCCAAGTGGCGTCTGGATTCCTGTGGGTATATTTCATATCTTATATGAAATGAGGAGCAATTAAACTTCACACAATGAACTAATTTTTTTTCTATTTCTAGTCCCACTTAAAATGCCAAATACAATTTGCTGTCATTCTTCACCATCAGATATTTGTATTTTTTTTGTGGTAATCCTTGTTGTTGTCATTTGTTGTTTCCAGACCATACAGAAAAAGCTGATTCTTTTTACCTAGAAATGCAGCCAAGGCGCAAGGTTTTAATAAAAATGTCAAACTATTTACAGAACAATCAGGTGTTCTGCATCAAATAAGATGCCACACAAATTATTTGTGCCTCTCCAAAAAATAATTTCTTTCCACTATAAGCTAAAGGAGAATATCACAATCCTGATGCCTGCAGGCCTCACAGCAGGGGTGTATCACTCCTGCTGTTATCCACCTGGAGACAGCGTTTACACTGTAATCTGCCTTTGGTGGCTTTTTGGCTGTGACATTCAGCCTTATTGTTCTGACACACAAAACAAAATTTTTTGTGACTGGGTGGTCTGGGTTTGATTTCTTTTTTTTTTTAAATCTGAGTGACACCTACCCTATGTGTTCAGGTTTTAGAGTTTGTTGATTGGAAAGCAGATGAAGTTCGATTCTGGCTCATCCCTGTTTAGCTGACAGCACCACGCCAAAGCCAGCGTCTTAGTAATGGCAGATTTTGCCAGAAATGTTGAAAGTTGATTGTGATGTGAAGACACAGGATGTGTTTTGTCCTGTTTTCCTCCTTTCACACCAGGGTCGGGGCAGATGACCACTTCTCGCTGAGCTGGAGGTTTTTTCCTGTTAAGAGCTTTTCCTTCTCACTGTCACTAAAGTTCTTACTCATAGGGGGTCATATGATTGTTGGGGTTTTCTCTGTTTCTTTGGATTAGTGTAGGGTCTTTAAAATATAAAGTGTCTCGCAGCAACTATTGTTGTGATTTGGCGCAGTATTGACACAACTGAACTGAGCTCATTCTCCCTCTGACCTGTTGTCTATGCTTATTTTAACAGAGGAGGAGGAGCTTCGTTTGCAGATCCCTCAGTAACAGCAGCAACATCAGCATCAGCTGTAGTGAGCTGGCCTGCAACACTCAAATAACTGATCTCCACCATCACGACCAGCAGCATCCCAGAACCTCTGAGTGAGACAACAGAAAAAATACAATCATTATCCAGCCTCAGTGATGAGATGAAACAGTGTGTTTAGTGTGTTTACACTGACTGTATAAACTGGGTTAAATGTGCACACAATAATGGAGCAGGTTAAAGGAAATGAATCCATACAGGCAATCTAATCTAAATCTAAACAAGTGCTAATCAGTATTTGATCAACATTAATGGACTAATGACTCATGTGTTACAGTGTTTTTAAAAGATACATTATTAAAACTACATTATTCTTGGAATACTGTCGTCTACCTTATTTTCCGCACTATAAGGCACACTTAAAATCCTTTAGTTTTCTCAAAAATCGACAGCATACCTTATAATCCGGTGCACCTTATGAATGAATTCTGGTTGTGCTTACTGACCTTGAACTGATTTTATGTGGTACATGGCGCTCAAAAATCTGTCAAAAAAAGTTTTAGTACGAAGCTATGAAGCTGCACTGCTTGATGGATTGTCGGAGCATTTCGGCTACCATAGCCGGGAGCCTCGCAGAGTAGTCTGGGTCCAAAACTCCGCTTCAGGTCCCAAAGTCAAACGAACACTGCGGCATCACTGAGAGTTAAAAACTGTCTAAATTCTTTCATCTTTAATAAAATGATCAGCGTTGCTGCTCTACCAGTTGTAACAATTAAGTTTGACATCCAGGCATCCATGAAAACAGAATTTATTAAATTTAACAGAGTTAGAAGTTAGCAGGAAGTTAACTCGCTGGTTTCCACCTAAACATGATATACCATGTTCTGAAAAAATGAAAACGTACAGCTCTGCTATCACTTCCAACATAAATGAATTCAGAAAACTACATGTCAAACAGTTTAATATCTATTATTGTGCTAAACGCCACATGTTACAACGAAAACATGCAAACCTTCGTTATTAACTGCAGCTTCAACATTGAGCTGCAAAAATGCTTTTCCCGCGGTAACATTTCGACAATAACCTGTTAGTTTATTACTAGGGGTGCAACGATATTCGTATCGATATTGAACCGTTCGATACAGTGCTTTCGGTTCGGTACGCATATGTATCGAACAATACAAAATTTGTAATTTATTTTATCAACTTTCCTTCTGAAGATGCTGTCTGTGTTGAGCGCTCAGTGAATCTGCGTTCGACTACTCCGCCTAGGCTGCACTGTCGAGCGCAGATCCACTGAGCGCTCAACACAGACAGCATCATCAGAAGGAAGAGCGCAGGGCAAGCTAGCAAGACAGAAGTTAAGCTCTCCTTGCAACATGGACCTCCCCCACCCTCATTCAGATCTGGTGTTTGGAATTATTTTGGTTTTCATGTGATGTATGACCCTGAAGGTAAGCGAGTCATGGACTAAAGTAAAACAGTATGTTGGATGTGCCATGCAATGCTTAATTACATGGGTGGGAACTAGTGTGTTAGCGCAGTTAGCTCGTTAACGTGTTGGCCGTCTAGCCCCATGCACGGGGCGATCGGCGGTAGCTCGTTAACGGAGATTTGCCGTGTTGTGGTGTTAAGGTCATTTCAACGAGATTAACCTGAAAGCACTAGTGGGAACACAACAAATATGACTGCACATTTACGCCAACATCATCCTAGTGCAAAGACAAGTGGAAGCAGACAAAAACGACAAGCATGCTACTAACTTTACCCGAGTCATTTAGACAGCCGTTAGCACATGATTCTCCTTATGGGGACCTGATATGTTTAATATGCTGCTGAGAATATAGCCCAGAAGAAGCGGATAGTATAGCTTTTATTTTGGAAAGAGACATTTCTCTGTAATAAACTCTCTTTTCCAAAGATGAGTGATTCCTCAATCAGATACAGGGCTCGCAATATCGCTAGCCCGACGTCCTGGAGCTAGCGATTTTTCCCAGTCGGGCTACCAAAATCTATCTCTTCCCTGCCCATCGGGCTATTGTAGGAAGGAAAAATATATGTCAATGCTTTTGCATTCTTTCGGAAATGTAGCTGGGTAATTATGTCATTGGCATCGGTGAGCCACTGTCAATATGTGACATATTGAAATCGCGTTTGAATTTGCGCTTGTTTTTTGCTTTCACTTTGCAATCTCGCGAACTGTGTATAGAGAGCGACAGCACTGATCTGTGAGTGATGATAATTTGTGCACCAATTCCTCTGACATCGTCTTATCAATCGTTAGCTTACTACGCAAACATGACAAGTGAAATCTCCTGCAGCAAGCTTAAACATGTGAGAGGTTGATTGCGCAGAGAATCGCTGAGCTTATGTGAGTGCGTGTGTAAAACCAGCAGGATTTATATTTTAGTTCTGCTGAGCCAAATAAGACAGGTCAGGGTGAAGAAGTGACAGCCAAAGAAAAGCTTACCACAAAACGGAGAAGTTATGACAAATCAGACTATAAGGCAAAAAGAAAGTGCAGCTTTATGGTTTCATGGACAAAATAATTTCTGTGGCTGCAATATGACGAGCTAAATAACCAGGGGTGTGTGACAGAGCGGAAAGGCTGATTATGTTTCCAAGATGGTTTGTGTTTTTTAAAAGGAAGGAAACCTTCCTCAAAGCGGGCAGAGCAGTGGAGCCGCCGAGGGAAAAGCACACGATACAAAAACTGTAGAATTAAAAATATAATTTATTATATTTAAATAGTTAAAAAGGTAAAATGAATTAAAACAACCTTGGCCAAGGGAAGACACAATAAAAATCAATAACACACAACATTAAAAGTCCAGTGGAATCCACCACGGCCTAAAAGTCACAGAAAAACTAAGAAATCCAGCGTAGTAATAAAAGAGGGAAACCCAGCAGAGTCCTCGCCTTCCTCCTCGCATTCCACGTCCTGGTGCACTGAAGAAAGGGAGGGAGCGGCAGTCACTATTCCTTTGGCAGTTTACTTTATAAAAAAGGATAAGTCAAAGACTTACCTGGGAGGGCAGAGCTCTCAACTCCGCCCGCCGCTTCCTTAAACTGCAATCGGCACCGCGGTCTCACTGCTTCTGTTCTCCCGCAGTGCACGAGCTGGCTCTTGTCGTTATTGCCACTTGACTGCCGCTACGCGTCCCTAGTCACTGGTAATCTCTTTTCCTCCCCAGTCGCTGGTCATCTCTCGCTCTCCAGTCGCTGGTAATCTCTTTTCCTCCCCAGTCGCTGGTCATCTCTCACTCTCCAGTCGCTGGTCATCTGCTTCATCTGATCATCACTACTCTCTGATCGTCTCTCGCTCTCCCCTCTGATCGTCTGTGTCTTTCCTCTGTCTGTCTCGCATTCTTCGTGTTGCATCATCCTCTGTTGAACACCGGCTCCAACCCTTTTATGTGTCATTGAGCACTCTGTAAATTACCTTTCCTTTCCTCTTCAGGTGTGTCCAATTAGTAAAAACGGGGGAAAAGGCGGAGTCTCTCCAGGACAATTTGCCGGCAACTAAAACATGCAAACTAAATAAAACACTGCACAAAAATATAACCAATGCATGCAATATAAAAAATAAATATGTACACTTCACATTAAAATACAGCACAGCAAAACAACGTCCGTCCTTCCCTGGATGACAGGTGCACATAAGTGGTCCGCAGGTGCGCATTCGCTGTCAAAATAAAAAACAAGCACAAGGGTTAGGGTTAAATTTAAAAACTGTACTTTTGAGTTAAAATATATATTTATAATTTTAATAAATGACAAATTAAAAAGGCATGAACATCTTTTTTGTATCGAAAATATATCGAACCGTGACACCAAAGTATTGAACCGAACCGAACTGTGAATTTTGTGTATCGTTGCACCCCTATTTATTACGGCACAGTGTTAAATGGTAAATGGCCTGCATTTGTATAGCGCTTTACTTAGTCCCTAAGGACCCCAAAGCGCTTTACACTACAATGTAGCCACAGCTGCCCTGGGGCGCACTGACAGAGGCGAGTGAAGTTAAAGTGATAGAGAGCACACAGTGTCTTTTGTGGTTCTGGCAACATCTCCTTGCAATATCAAATGGCAACATCTTCTATAATCAACTGTCCTGCTTGATCATGATCAGATCTACAGCTGCTAGTTTTGTAGGTTTTCATTGTGTTAGGTGATGCTCCTTTAAGTGACCTTCCAAATTCAACCAGTACCTCCAAAACTGAAAACATCACCTTTATTTGTTATGGAATCAATCAGTAGTCCCTGTACCTTACTCAAATGAAGCAAACTAGCCAGCCTGGTAACCCGTCTGCATCTTCCAGTTTAATTTCAACTCACCCTTAAGCCTTTAGCTGTCAGCAATTATCTCCTGCCTAAAAATTCCCAGCATGCTTCACCGCCAGAGCCTCTGTTCAGACCCCGACCAAGTCACTACCTGATTCAGGTTCCCTCACTCTTTCATCAAGTTTTCTCATCATCTGCACTTTCTTCTGATCTCTTTTCCTGGCGTTCCTTTTTCATGTTTGTTGGCACATTCAATAATGCTGGCACTTCATTCAGTGCAATCCCTGACAACCTGATTGAGGTCACGAGCCGCTCGTCATCTTAAGCCTGCCTACCAGTTAGAGTCTTCGACCTTTGTAACAGACAGTCATCAGTGCTTCTTGGGGATGGGCCATCAGTCTCCTCTGAGGGCTTCTCCAAACTGCAGCCTCAGTTCCTGCTCAGGCATCTGCCATTACCAACTAGAAACGCTGTCAAACCTAAATGAGGATGAGGTGTCAGCTGGTGAATTCTAGTGTTAGCCACATTGAGCTGCTGTGGGCAACAAGTTTCTTTTTTCCATATTTTTAGTTCATAGAGTTATTTGATCATGAGAAGGCTATAATAAAGTCAAATGATGCTTTTTCCAGAGATGGTTGTCATAGTGCTGCAGCTGCACAAACAAGGTTGTGAAATTGTCACTTACTGCCTCACTTTAAGGGTTACATGATTATATATATATATATATTTATTGATTTATTGATTTATTTATTTTTTTTCAGGTTCAAATCATGCATTTTAACATGTCTATACAAACAGGATTTTTGATGTTTATGTTCCCACACCAGCTGCATACAAACAGGTATAGAAGAAAAATATACCCTTACCCCCCCAGGCGTTCAGTATCTGCAGGGAGTGTTAAACCACACATGAGAAGTGGCATATTATAGACCACATACACACATAGTCCTAGAGAGCCTTTTTCTCTTAAACACTCATAAAACATTTTGTTGCACTCACTACCATCTTTGCTCACAGCAGGACAAAAACAGTTCTTTGTGGCTGTTTTAATTTTGTGTAGTTGTCGTTTTAATCAGTTTTAAGGTTACACGTCAGAGTGAAACCGAGATGTCGCCTATTAGGTCTAACAAAGGAGACTGTTGTGTTCCATTATTGTTATAGTGTCGGGTAACACATAAACCAAAAGGGTTTTTTCCTACCTTTCATCGTGCCAAACCTTCAGAGATAAGCTATAAATCTTCTCATCATTATAGTTTTGGCCTTTTTAACTGCAGGTGTTCTATTGTACAGAAATGCTGATGTAATAAAAATTACATAACTTTTTCATGTAATGCTCATTGAAGTTTTCATCCTCGCTCATTCTTAATATCTACAAAATCCACTAGTACTGCTCTGGTATCTGCTCCTTTGTGTAAGGAGGAACAGGATGAACAGTGCCAGAGCTACGATATGACCTCCAGGAGAACACTGGTGTGAATGTCCAAATAATCTGAAACACACTTCATGAGAGTGGCTTAAGGGCCTGCTGTCCTCTGGTGGGTCCTGTGCTCAATGCTCAACACCATTGCATTCAACTGGAATTTGCCATCGAATACCAGATTTGGCAGGTCTACCATGGGTTCCCAGATAGCAGCTTCACCCGGAGCACATGTGACAGATGTGAAAAGGTCTGGAGAAGCCGGTAACAACGTTATAGCTGTGTCCCAATTCAGGGTCTGCATCCTTCGGAGGACCCGGCCTTCTCGGTCTTCGGAGGACGCGGCCGACGTAGCGAAGTGCGAGGTTTGTGACATGGGACGGTCTAGCCTCCGTCGAGCTGCTCAGGTTGCCTAGTACCATGATACTAATCGCTGGAAACGTTTCATACAGCATTGTTTGACAGAGACATTTTTTATGTTCATTTGTTTGTTTTTATTTGAGCTTTGTTTGATTTGTTGAGTATCTGAGGCTGACACCACGGGACTATAAGAACATGATTGTTGGGCTTCATTTCTGTGCTGAATAGTCATTTTAAGATTAGCTAGTAAATAAAAATTAGCTTATGTTGTTCATGAGACTAAAGTCATCTCACTTTGGTAATGTAAACATAATATGGCCAATATTAAAGTTATTATTATATTAAACTTTAGTTATTGCAGCAGTGAACTTGAACTCCATGTCAAATACTGAGCCTCAGTAAAGATTGAAGTTGCAGTTATTTATATTTCCTATCACCTTAAATCTTCACTCAAAGACAAGTATCTCTGACAGTGTATATATAGATGTATTATATATAAGAGACAAATATTGCTCCTTTATTATGTTGGCATTAGTAAATGTGGCTCAGTGCTTACAAACATGTGTAAAAAGACAATTTACGAGCTGTGATAACTGTTTCTGATAAAATGAAGAGTAGACTGATATATGAAATACAGTGGGGCAAAAAAGTATTTAGTCAGCCACCGATTGTGCAAGTTCCCCCACTTAAAATGATGACAGAGGTCAGTAATTTGCACCAGAGGTACACTTCAACTGTGAGAGACAGAATGTGAAAAAAAAATCCATGAATCCACATGGTAGGATTTGTAAAGAATTTATTCGTAAATTAGGGTGGAAAATAAGTATTTGGTCACCTCAAACAAGGAAAATCTCTGGCTCTCACAGACCTGTAACGTCTTCTGTAAGAAGCTTTTCTGTCCCCCACTCGTTACCTGTATGAATGGCACCTGTTTGAACTCATCATCTGTATAAAAGACACCTGTCCACAGCCTCAAACAGTCAGACTCCAAACTCCGCCATGGCCAAGACCAAAGAGCTTTCGAAGGACACCAGGAAAAGTATTGTAGACCTGCACCAGACTGGGAAGAGTGAATCTACAATAGGCAAGCAGCTTGGTGTGAAAAATCAACTGTGGGAGCAATCATCAGAAAATGGAAGACATACAAGACCACTGATAATCTCCCTCGATCTGGGGCTCCACACAAGATCTCATCCCGTGGGGTCAAAATGATCATGAGAACGGTGAGCAAAGATCCCAGAACCACACGGGGGGACCTGGTGAATGACCTGCAGAGAGCTGGGACCACAGTAACAAAGGTCACCATCAGTAACACACTACAACGGCAGGGAATCAAATCCCGCAGTGCCAGACGTGTTCCGCTGCTGAAGCCAGTGCATGTCCAGGCCCGTCTGAAGTTTGCCAGAGAGCACATGGATGATACAGCAGAGGATTGGGAGAATGTCATGTGGTCAGATGAAACCAAAGTAGAACTTTTTGGTATAAACTCAACTCGTCGTGTTTGGAGGAAGAAGAATACTGAGTTGCATCCCAAGAACACCATACCTACTGTGAAGCATGGGGGTGGAAACATCATGCTATGGGGCTGTTTTTCTGCCAAGGGGACAGGACGACTGATCCGTGTTAAGGACAGAATGAATGGGGCCATGTATCGTGAGATTTTGAGCCAAAACCTCCTTCCATCAGTGAGAACTTTGAAGATGAAACGAGGCTGGGTCTTCCAACATGACAATGATCCAAAACACACTGCCCGGGCAACAAAGGAGTGGCTCCGTAAGAAGCATTTGAAAGTCCTGGAGTGGCCTAGCCAGTATCCAGACCTCAACCCCATAGAAAATCTGTGGCGGGAGTTGAAAGTCCGTGTTGCTCGGCGACAGCCCCAAAACATCACTGCTCTCGAGAAGATCTGCATGGAGGAATGGGCCAAAATACCAGCTACTGTGTGTGCAAACTGAAGAAAATATAATCTGATCAAACATTATTCAGCTTTAAATATTGTTCAGCTTTAAAGTTACTGTGCAACTGTGTAATAAAAATGTGCTCACGACTTTGGCCTTGAGAGCGATAAGAAGCGATCGCCTCATCCTGCAGGTGCAAGATATCTGCAAGCGAAGAGACTAGAACACCCAAGGCCGATTTCCTTTTATGGAGTTGTTTTTCTGCTAATGCAGCACTTTCCTCACAACCCCCTCCTGTAAGTTTTAGAGAATATATACCCATCCTCACAGCAAATCTTCGGAATCTCCTGATGTGAGCTGTGTTGAGAGGTTGTCTCTGTCTCAATAAAAGTTCACTGATTCCCCATCTGCCGCAGGTGTCCGGTTGTCTTCATTCTCCGCCAGCCTGGTTAAGTCAATTCCTCCTTAACATCTAAAAGAACCTATTTAATGAAGGAAGACGGGTTCACTTTGTGTTTAATATTATTCTATTGCTGTTGTTGTTTTTTTTGTATCCTTCAATTGGCGTCACGAACAGGATCCGCTCCAGGTCAACTGGAACGGATGGGAGGACTTCGGCCGTGGTCTGAGTGAACGGAGTTTGGACAAAAGCTGTGTGCACACAAAAACAAGGTAAGCAGACCTTTTATTTCTGCTATATTGAACATTATAAAAATACTTAGTGTCCAAACTCCTAGTAATTCATAACCAAAATTGTCTGGCTTACTTAAGGCTTGTTGAGAATCAGACAAGTGAATAAGAAATAAGTGAATAAGAGATAAGTGAATAAGAAATAAGTGAATAAGTGAATAAAGATAAGAGTGAACTGAGGTCTGACCACGGTTGCAGCCGACGGGTTGCTCTCCGGTGTCGGATACATACCTCAGTGCAGGTCTGGGACCTTGAAAGGGTTTATTAGTAACGCCTTTCTAAACAAATTAAAAGGTTAAAGGCCTTGAGAATATTTTTTAGTAATATTCTCTAAACTACAGAAGGGTTAGGAAGGCCCAGAGGACTTTATTAGAAAAGATCCTCTAAAACTTAAAAAGGAGAAGTACTGGTTGGAGTCCAAAGGAGGGGTCCCTTTGATCAATAGGAGAAAACGGATCTCTTCTTAAAACCCCGATGATTTTAGTGTTTTAAATGTTTTGATGTTCTGTTTGATATTGGACACACATAAATACACGCTGAATGCTTGCTGTGGAACACTGGGCAGGACAGTTTGGTTCTCCGTTGTTCACAGATTACACAATTAAAGGAACTAGGTTCCTCTTTTGGTTAAAATAATACACCACACATAGAATTTTTTTTTACACATTTATTACATACATAAGGAGGGTAATGAGTGACTGCAGGTAATGTATGAAGTGTGAATGAGACGTGTGAACAAGGTGACAACCAACTAGCACCCCTATCAGGAAGCTCTAGGCAAGGTTACCCGCCAGACTCCGGTTTGGTAGAAGCTTGGTAACACCTGAAGGGATATTTCAGTGCTGACTCACCTTTAAAGCAGCGCCCCAGCTGTTAGTGCCTAACAGAGGCAGAAACCCAGCTGGCCCAAATTCTCCTTTAAAATCAATAAAAGAACACTCCTCCATTGACAGTAAAATGGATGGAGAATTAGATCGAGAAACTAATGATGATGGTTGGGGTCCCGGTGTTATTCTTAGCACATTGGGAGAACAATTAACATGTGTTGAGACAGTCATCAACTCCACACACCAGCCTAAAGAAGCAAAAAAGCAGAAAGAGTCATTGAGGAAAACAGCTGAAAGGTTAATGAAAGAAAAGGGAAAGGACGAGGGGAGTAGTGGTAACTGGGGAATAATTTGGCAGAATAAGGCTATGCAGGCAAAAGAGAAAGAGGAAGAAGCCAACTCAGCAGCAGCAGGTGCAGGTGTGATGAGCGGGGTGAGACACAGAAAGGAAGCAGATAAGCACGCAGGCCGCAAAGCTAAATTTAATCACTGGGTGTGTTTATGGGAAACTGCAAAACCACACATGAAGAAAAATAGGTCTCAGCCACCTCCCTATTCTGCCTCAACTCCTCCCTCAGCAGGCATATATCCGGTACTTAATATCTCTGGTGGAATAATGACTATTGGAGAAGAACCGCCCGTAGCTCCAACTCCCATAGATACCAAGCATTTTTGCCCAGGAAGCTCCTCTCTGTCGGCGACATCCTCAGCTAGTAGTAGAGCCCCCTCTTCTATGTCCCATTGTTTTGGAACCGGATCTGAGGGCCTAACTGACCCCCCTGCGAGCGCACCATTTGCGGTTCGAATGAACAGACAGGAACCCACTGAACAACAATTAACTGATCAAGAAGCAGCATTACGCCGCTGCTTAAATGAACATAGGTCAGTGGTCCAGGTGAATAATCGTGTTGCGTCAGCCCCTCTTTCCCGGTCCAACCCCTTTGCCAGCACTCCTGTCGCTGTTAAAGGAGATCTGACCGCTACTGCAAAAACTGAGCCTGGCACTTCACCAAATGTCACAGTTACCATGTCTTTGGTGGGCCGTCAGGATCCGGAAACACAGATGAGTTTAGCCCACGTTTTTGCTGACACTGCTACCCCACCAGGCGGGGAAGAAACTGAGGATACTGATGATGAACTCAGTGACCTTAACAATACACCCCCCTCTACCCCTCCCAGTTTAGGATATCAGACTAGATCTAAGGGCCCTGTGCCTCAGCCTCCAGGCATATTTCCCCTGGTCCAGACTAAAGCGCAACGTAGACCAGTGTATCAACCTTATTCATTCGGAGATGTCCAGGCCCTAGTGGACAAACTCCCTGACATAACGGAGGGAGGGAATGCCTGGTTGGCTGGTTTGGATAAATACACAGCTGGACAGGACCTCGCACTGGGAGATTTTAGAGCTATTATAACTAGGTGCACATCCCGATCTCAGGCAGCGGACCTGGAACAAAATGCGGGTACTACCATGCATGAGAACGAGGTGCCACTAATGCAGGCCTTGAGGTTTATTGGACCGGCCCTGCGCAAACAATTCCCACCCAAAAATCAAGGCACCTTACAGAAATTTAAATGGGAGGGAAAGCAAAATCCCACCCATTATCTAAATCAGGCTGTTGAAGACTGGGTGAACCATACAGGTCATCACCCCAGTAGGACTTGTTCACAGAGCATGTGGTTTAGAAGGGCGGTGCTGAGGGGCATTCCGGAGTCAGTAAGCCAGAAAATGGAGGATAATCCTGATTTGCAGGACTGTGACTTTGCAATCTGGAAGAAACATTTGATTTTTAATCTTAACAAAGTGCAGATTAAGTCTGATGATAAAGCGGAGAGCGTCGAAGATTTACAGTTGCAACTGTTGAAGGTTCAGCTGCAGAAAGCTAAAAACGACCTGGGTGGAAAAGGTGACAAGCCTAAAAAGCAGCTTGTGGCCGCTGCGGCTCCCCCTCCTGGTCCAGTTGCCCCTGATTTGTATCCGAACCCATGGCCAACTGATCCACAGCCCCCCCAGTATGGTGCTTATCACTCCCCGGCCCCTTATGGGCAGAGAGGTTCCCCATTTGGAGGAAACAGAGGTGGTTTCAGGGGAAGGGGTCAGATGGGAGGTGGTAGGGGAGGCCAGATGTATGTTTGTTTCCGGTGTGGACAACCTGGACACTGGGCTAAAGCGTGCCCTTTGAACCCGGCTGCTGGAAGAGGCAGGGGAGCCCGTGGTGGGCCCTATCAGCATCCTGGCCACAGAGGTGGACCTCGTGGTGCTGTAGTTGGAGTGCCCCCGGCCCCACAGATGCCTGTGATGGGGTGGGAGTACTACGAGGGTGGTCCCCAGCTATAGGACACCCCACAGACTGCCCAGGACGGTGAAGGGACAACGGCGGACCCTATGCTGTCCATAACTGTAGATAGAAGAAGAAGCAGCTTTTTAGTGGACACTGGAGCTACGTACTCCACCATTAAGGATGTTGCTCGTGAAAGACTTACTGACAGAGTGATTACAGTGGTGGGCATATCTGGGGAACCTAAAACTCTGCCTTACACCGTGCCCCTCCCCACAACGGTTGGAGATCAGACCTTGTTACACAGCTATGTTTGTTCAAAACAGGCGCCTGTGAATTTACTGGGAAGAGACTTGTTGATTAAATTAGGAGCCACAATACTCTGCTCTTCACAAGGCCTAACTGTGACTCTCCCTACTGGGGTTGTACTTCCCTGCTCTGATGGGCCAGAGGGAGGTGGTCAGTTTCTGCTGCAACCCTCCTCCTGTTTGGCGGACTCTGCTGACATCTACTGGGCATTATTGGAAGTTGAAACACCTGCTGAACCAGGAGTTTGGACTGCTTTTCAGCAATGGCGGCCGTGGCTCTCACTCCTACATCCTTATGTCCCTCCCCCTGACCCACCTCATGTTACACTGTTTTATGACAGGCATGACACCACCTGGTACCAGCACATGTTCCAAAAGCAGTGTGAGGGGCGGGCTTGGTCTCTGAACATGTCGTGCATTTTTGCGGCACCGGAGGGAGTGGCAGCAGCGGTTACTTTTACAACAGATCAATTACAGTGGTACATGATGTCTGATGAGGCAGCTCCCCATGTGTCACTGGCCTTACATCCTGGACACCAGGCTAAGGAGCTGGGTGGAATGGTTAAACGTTCCCTTGCGGCCACTGACTGGACACCTACAAAACTCCCACAGGTTTTGTTTTCTCCATCTACCAAGACATACCAAATTTTAAATGATTGCTTTAATTCCTCAACACTGCAACATGGAGTGGTCAGCGGGTCACATGGAAGAGAACACACAGACCACTGTGATGCTGCGCCTTTACTCGACTCTCTTCCAGATTGTTTGTGGTCCCTTGGACCCACAGATGTAGGTTTAGTTGATGTGGAGCCAGTCTCTTTTCAACTGTCATCTGCTACCCCTTTGTGGCAGCCTCAGTACCCACACAGACCGGAGGCTGAGGCTGGGATTGCAGAAACAATTTCTGGTTTGGTCACTGCCGGTGTCTTGGAGCCCTCCTGCTCTAAGTGGAACACGCCCATCCTACCCGTTGAGAAAAAAGGCACGGGGAAGTTCAGAATGGCACATGATTTGAGAAGGATTAATGCCTTACTTGGCACTCCTACTTTGCCTGTGCCTAATCCTTATGTTGCCTTGACCAACCTCCCACCATCTCATGCCTGGTTCACCTGCATTGACTTGGCTAATGCCTTTTTCTGCCTCCCACTTCGTGAGTCACTGCGTGACATTTTCTCATTTACATTTAGAGGCCGACAATGGCGTTACACTCGCTTACCACAGGGATTTGCCCTCTCCCCAGGACTGTTTAATCAGTGTTTGAAAGAACTTTTACAAACCAGCCCACTACCATCTGACTGTATGTTAATACAATATGTGGATGACCTTTTGCTGTCTGCCCCCACGGCTGACATCTGTTTGGAGGCCACCAGAGTGGTACTTCACCACCTGGCCAACACAGGTTTTAAAGTGAGCAAAAACAAACTACAGATTGCAAGAAAACAGGTTTCTTTTCTAGGCCGCATGGTCTCACAGTCCGGTATTTCCTTGTCCCCAGAACACAGGAACTCCATTTTGCACCATCCAAAACCTCTAACTGTAAAAGACATGTTGTCATTTTTGGGCCTGACTGGTTACAGCAGGACCTATGTCCCAGACTATGTTGGCCTTACTTCCCCTTTGCGCGTTTTGGTAAATGAACAAGGCATGAGAAACCTCTCTGCTCCCCTCTCATGGACTACAGAAACAGAACAGGCGTTTATAAAGTTAAAACAACAGCTTTCTGTCGCCTCTGACCTTGCTGTGCCAGATTATGCTTTGCCTTTTCATCTTGATGTTTCTGGAACTGGAACCCATATCAATGGTATCCTGTTCCAGAAAAAAGGGGGAGAGAGAAAAGTGTTGACATATGTAAGCGTAATGCTTGACAACACTGAAAAACGCCACCCACCGTGCACACAACACGTTTCTGGACTTGCAAAAATCATTCAGAAAACAGCACACATAGTGATGAACCACCCACTAAAAATTTTGACATCACACAGTGTGGTGGCCTACGTCTCCTCACAGGCCTTCACACTCACTTCACTCAGGCAGAGACGCCTCAGTACCATTTTGGAAGCACCACACATCACCTACTCACATGAAGGCATAAACATGGCTGATCACATGGGATCAGGGGAACCACATATGTGTGAAGAGGTTGTGCAGGTACAGGAGAAAATCAGGCCAGATTTGCAGGCAGAACCTCTAATGGATGCAGAAAAAGATTGGTTCACAGATGGATGTTGTTTCAGAACTGAAAGTGGAATGTTGAAGGCTGCATGGGCAATAGTGGAACAGACAGACATGAGATGGAAAACAGTGAAAGCAGAGCAGTTGACAGGACAACAGTCTGCACAGAGAGCTGAACTGAGAGCGGTGATTGAAGCCTTAAGGATGGGAAAGGGACAGAAAGTGAATATATACAGTGATTCAGCTTATGCTGTGGGAGCAGTGCATGTGGAGCTCAAGCAGTGGCTAAGAGCTGGTTTTTTGACAGCCAGCGGAAAGCCTATTAAACATGAGATAGAAATGAGGGAATTAGCGGAAGCACTGTTGTTACCTGTTAAGGTGGCAGTGGTAAAATGCAAAGGACACAGTGCCGGATTGGACTTAGTGGCATTAGGTAACAAACAGGCCGACTTAGTAGCTAAGCAGACAGCTGGCTACTTACCCTCCCTGATTATGGTAATGGACCCAGAAGCCACACCCCCTCCAGAAAGACCACCCATACAACTAGGCCTAGCCACAATCAGAGAGTTACAGGACAAAGCCAGCCCCCAGGAAAAATCATTATGGGTAACAAGAGGGGCCACAAACACAGATGTTTGGCGTGGCCCAGATGGAAGGCCCATTCTACCGCCAGGGGTCAGACAGACAGCAATGGAAGAGGCACATGGAGTGGGGCATGTGGGACCTGCACAAATGATGAGGAACTTAGCCGCCTGGTGGCACCCTTATCTAAAAGACATGACAAAATACATGGTTAAAACCTGTAAGGAGTGCAACCAATTTGGAATCAAGCCCGCCTTCAAGCCAATAGCAGGGTACTTCCCCATCCCACTTTGCCCAGGGAAAGAAATAATCATTGATTACACAGACATGGTGGACAGAGTAGGTAGTTACAGGTACCTGCTGGTGGCTGTGGATGCATTTTCAGGTTGGCCAGAAGCCTGGCCGACAGCAAGTGAAAACAGTGGAACTGTGGTGAAGTGTCTGATTAATCATTATATACCACAGCATGGGTTTCCCGAGGTCATAAGGTCGGACAATGGTTCACATTTCAGGAACCACGATCTGCAGAGGGTTGAAGCCGCATTAGGTTTGAAACATAAGTTTGGCTCAGTTTACCACCCCCAATCCCAGGGGAAAGTGGAAAGGATGAATCAAACTCTAAAAACTAAATTGGCTAAAATCTGTGCACAGACCAAATTAGATTGGGTTAAGGCATTGCCTCTTGCATTAATGTCCATAAGATGCTCAGTAAATCAAACCTCTGGTTACACTCCATTTGAGTTGGAGCATGGCAGGCCTTTTCCTGGCCCCTCCTCTCGCCTGTTAATGTCGGATGAAGCTGATTCAGACCTCGATCCGAGGACATATTATAACATGCTCCGCAGTTTTGTTGCCCAGTATTCCTCACAGGTCGCTGAAAGAAACCAGCAAGAGCTGAAAGAGGCGGCTACACCTGGAATGGACTACGTCCTCCTGAAAGTCACAAAGAGAAAGTGGGCTGAGCCTCGCTGGACAGGCCCTTACCGCATAACAGAGCGGACCTCCCACGCTGTCAGGCTCGAAGGGAAAGGTGACACCTGGTTTCATTACACACAGTGCGCTGCTGCCACCGAACCAGGAAGAACCTTGAGAGAGGTGCAGAAGGACCTGTCAGAAGGAGCTGCAACAGCATCACCAACCACTTGAGGGAGCCAAAACTCAACCTACAAGCCGGCTGGTTACAAAAGGGGGTGTTCTTCATACTGAACTAAACATTTTTATTTTTCTATTTTTAACATCTTTTATGACTTTGCTTTTATATTGGCTTGAGTTTTTAAGATTTACATTTTACATTGCAATAGTTTTAACCGCTGAAAGCTCATTTAAAGTTGTGTCACTGATACTTTTTGTTGCTCTTTAACTCCTAGAACACGCCCTTGGCGAGGTGGGGGGAACTGGACCACCTTTCTGTGCCCCATCATCCTCTATTAGAAGACATCCAAGCTAAGTAAACATGTCTTGGCCCTTTCCCCCTGAAATGACAGGCAGGCAAAGATGTTGCGTCTTTGTTTGCTTCCTGGCCCTGGGTCTCATTCCCATTGGCATAATCCTGATCTGTGAAGGGCCCCCGAAACTTCTGACACCTTCAAGTTCAAAAGCTTCGCCCCCTTCTGACAGTCCCAATCTGACAAATGTAGCCCCTAGGGTCTTGCCCACCACTTCCTCTCCAGTTTTGCCCACGCCCGATCCATTTAGAAAGAAACGAGACACGGTTACCTCCTGTACCCCAAGTACGACTAGAATGATTACTCTCTGTGTCCCCAACAATAAAAGTTGGGTAGTCGAAATAGATTTCGCTAGCTTCCCAGTCACTCCCGTCACCAAAGACCAAGGGGGGGATCTTTTTAACCTTGCAGTACATCTCTCCTCCTCAGTGTGGTATATAACCCTGGGAGGTTGGCATCAGTGGAAGTGGTCCAGTTTAGTGTCAGAAACGGACCTCGATTGGTCCAAGCACTCTAGGGGTCAGGCTTTGCACTGGAGAAACCAAAATATGCTCAGAATAGCAAAAAAAACCGGATCTTTCAGGCTTAATTTTTACCCTAAAGGATCTGGCCTTGACCTCCTGTCAACAATTTATACTTGCCCCTTGGACTGATCGCACCGCCCTGTATTGGCAAATGGAAATATGCCCTAGCGTTGGTGCAGCTCCAAGCTCTGTAGTTAAAGATGATAATCCCACCTTTAATGGCCCTCCGGTGACATATACAAACGGGGGGAGAAACGGCCGAATACGCATTGTAGAGACAAATAAAATGTCTAAAGATGACCTCTTCCAAATTTTAACCGGTATTTCTGGAGCAACAAACAACTGGTTACTACTAGCTGAACAAGCTGCTGACAAGACGGCTTCCGACTGCATAGTGTGTATGGGAGCCCGCCCCACTTTAAGAGTGGTACCGGCGCCAGTCAATAGTGCATGCCTCCTGCATCTTATGAACAATACAAAACGAGGTCATTGCTCATATCTGGAAAACCACTTTCCTAAAACTCAACGCTCGGTCTCTAATAAACCACCTTTCTTTTCTTCAGATGTAGCTGTGAACAATTTCACTTGTATTAACCTGACTGGCAATGCAGTAAAACTAGGTAGCTTGAACTCTTCTTGGTGCACTGAGATGACGGTTATGAAACCAAACTTCCGACCTACGGCTAGGGCTGATTTGTGGTGGTGGTGTGGCATTAACAAGTTATATGATGGTTTCCCTCGGGATGCGTCAGGTCTTTGCGCTCTCATAACTCTTATTTTACCTGTTTTAGTCACTCCAGTAGATCTCTCTATAGAAGTACACGAAGTTGGCCTCCCATCCTCCTCTGAACGCCGCTCTAAACGTTCTCTAATCCCAGGTTCAGCTCATAATCCAACCTATATTGATGCTGTAGGTATACCCCGTGGGGTCCCCGATGAATATAAACTGCGAGACCAGGTGAAAGCAGGATGGGCCTCGATACTTTGGATGGTTGAAATAAATGCGAATGTAGACAGAATTAACTACATTCACTTTAATGTGCAACTGTTGGCTAATTACACTCGAGATGGTTTTGAAGCTGTGCATGCACAGTTATCTGCCACTTCCCTAATGGCTTTCCAAAACAGGGTCGCAACGGATTTTCTCCTCGCAGAAAGAGGCGGAGTCTGCAGCCTTTTTGGTCAGGAGTGCTGTACCTATATCCCCAATAACACAGCTCCTGATGGTTCCCTCACTAAAGCTATTACTGGTCTCACAGCTCTTACTGTTAAAATGAAGGAACACTCGGGCGTTGATACTGCCATGTGGGACTCTTGGCTTAACATGTTTGGCAAATATAAGGCCCTTGTAGCTTCCATCCTAGTTTCCATGTCAGTTTTTGTTGCTGTCCTAGTCACCTGCGGTTGCTGTTGTATTCCATGCATTCGATCCCTCTTCCAGAGACTGATTGTTACAGCTCTCACTCCTGAGGATAAGGATCTCGCCCGGCAGATGCCTTTATTGGCTAGTCAACTTCCCACCTCCTCGCCAACGGATGATGAAAACTCTGATCGTGAGGGTGACGAACATTATCGTCTTTCTCTTGTTTAAATGCTTCTAGAATGGTTGTTTCTCTGTGGTGTTTTGTATTAGGCTTGTTATTAATTGTTTCCCTCACCCACTTCCTCTTGAAGGATATATCTGGTTGAACTGTGTCTGGTCGGGTTGTGAGGGTTAAGCGATGTTCTCAGGGTCTCCGGACTTAAGCCTGAGCGAATGTGTACTCCCACCACTGGATATAAATTGTTTTTTTTCCACACCCCTTCCTCACGTTTTACCATATTCACTTTTGAATGTCCTTAGCAGTTACCGTTCTGGGTTTATTTTACTGTTGATTTATTCTTTCACATTTTCACGTTTATATCTCTCATTATTATAGTATACTCTGTACTCTCCACATTTTTATCATTACTTATGCTTTTTGGTTGCTGGGTTACAGGAACTGTTAATTTTGTGTCACTACCCTGGTTGCACTGACTCGTTGTATCCTTGTGTGCAGGACAGCTGTTACTGCTTTCGTCTGGAACCGAGACTGCTTGCAGCCGACCCCTGGGCAGGGTGGTGCCTGGACTCTTTTCTCCTCATCTGCAATGACAGATAAAGACAAATGATAAGACCCGAGGAGTTTTTCGAGCCAGGCTTCGACACGTCTCTGTGTTCCTTTGAATGTTACTTATTTTTGTGTGTTGACCCATTTAAGATGGGTCAAAAGGGGGATTTGAAGAAAATATAATCTGATCAAACATTATTCAGCTTTAAATATTGTTCAGCTTTAAAGTTACTGTGCAACTGTGCAGAGGTGGGACCAAGTCATTGTTTTGCAAGTCTCAAGTAAGTCTCAAGTCTTTATCCTCAAGTCTCAAGTCAAGTCTCAAGTAATGTCAGGCAAGTCAGAGTCGAGTCTCAAGTCACTGGTGTAAAAGTCCGAGTCAAGTCACAAGTCTGAAACTTTGAATTTCAAGTCCTTTCGAGTCTTTAAAAAAAAAAAAACGAAAAAATAATGTTGCAGTTATGCTAAATGTAAATATTAGACCATGTAATTTTAAAATCTGTGTTTTTCTCAACACATGACAAAATAGTGAACTTAGAAAATATACACAAATTGTAAAATTGCACCTCTTTAAAATGCAGCTCAATTAAACCTAGCTCCAATAATAATTTTCACCGACAGTTCTGAGATAAGCTGCATGTTATTCTTGGATGCGGTTGTAGGACCGGCTTTAAAATCGCATGACAAAAATATCATACACATTAAAAAAAACTGTATCACCAACGTAGCCTGGAAAACATTTGCTAGTTAGATGAAGTCAGCTATCTCATCTTAGCATAATATATGCATATTTATAATCATACGGTTCTTGGAGTGAGTGCATACACTCATGAAGTTTAGTAACTTCAGGTCACTGCAACAAGCCCAGGTACAGTTTACCGACGGATGGGTGCAGGACCTTGAAATGCACCGTGTAGAACGAAAGACCATCGTACATATCATAAGTTTACCAGTCTCACAAATTGTCGTCATAAATACACATTCCTTAACCGTTTATTAATAGGACCTTTGAGCTCAACGGTAATTAATTAGTAGTGGAAATAATTTCTGGTACCCATCACAGAAATGTAGCAGTGACAATAATATTGTATGCTGTAATCGTACTGGGCAATTAGTGATACAAAAAACCTGTTTTATCCTGTGAATAAAAGTATATGTTTTTGTCAATGTACCATAATAACAGAAGCGAAACGCAATATTGTGTCAGGACAATTCACTATTTATGCACAATAAATAAAGGAGCATAGCGCGACAATTTCTGTTCAGCGCCAGACTTGCTTGTAACCTATATCACCAATTATGTTATGAAAATGACGCATTAACTACTAAAAAACACTGACCTTCGTGTAAATGCTTGGAGCATTAACCTGTGAGCTGGAGGGTTCTGGGACGTTATATTTGATCTTTGAATGGCTGCAATCCAGGCCATCCGTCTGTTACTTCGGAAACATGGCTCGAACAATTTCTCTTCAACGACGTAATCCGATAACAACCGATCTCTTTACCCGTCGGCTTCCCGTGGCTGTCATGCGACCGGCTATTGCAGTTAATAATACAACAGCTTCTTGACATTTTTGTGTTTCTTTTTATCGCTGTGTGACTGATTTTAATTGAAAGCCTGCGTGAGCTAGTACCGCTTGCCACGAGTTCCCAGAATCCTTTGCGGTTCTACCCGTGAATGACGTCACATTTTCAATCTCTATATAATATGCAGTGTTGGGAAGGTTACTTTTAAAATGTATTCCATTACAGAATACAGAATACATGCCCCAAAATGTATTCTGTAACCTATTCCGTTACGTTACTCAATGACAGTAACGTATTCTGAATACTTTGGATTACTTAATATATTGTGGCGAGTTCAGACAAGGAGGAGACGGAGGTATCGTTTGGTCTTGCTTCCCGTGAGCTAGCCAGGGAGCACAGCCGTTTATAACATTTGCAGAAGAACACACTGCCACTAGCTAACTGCTCAGCGTGGCAACCACAACACACATAGGGCGCCCTCTGACCCCGGAAGGACACACCGTCGCAGCGAGAGGGCGTCACCCGTCACCATGGCAACATACACAAAACATAACTGTACAAGCAGAACCCCGAACAGCCCTGACCCGCTACAATATTATCATGCTGTTTACAACTACATGAATGTACTATTGCTGTGTGATTTATTACTATTACTGAAGGTCCGCGACTCCGAACTGTAGTAAAGGGACCTCTGACTAATGCTGGGCTCACACTGTGCGATTTTTGGCCCATTTTGAGCCGATTTTTGAGTCGTGCGATCGTTTTGGCGATCGGCCCGATTTTGGCCTTCATCGTGCGTCGTGCATCGTGTAGTATACGTGGGGTAACGAGAAGCGATTGACACCTCACGACCAGCTCCCGATCATCAATCGCTTGGTCGTGAGGGTGTCACCGCAGTTTGCCACACTGCGCACGCGCAAACACAAATGTCAGCGAAAAAGACGGCGTAGCACAGCAGTGCAGCGTGTGATCTGGACACAAGCGAGGGAGGCACAACCTGTAGAACCATCCGAGCCCTTTCGATGTGGCCTCACAAAATTATCACGACCACAACAACCGTGAAAATAGTTGGATCGACACTGCTGCTCAATCACAGCTGCCTGACCAATGTTTTTCATTAGCAATTTAGCAAAGTTGATGGTGGTGGTGTGTCTGTGTGAGTGAAAGACGGAGAGGGAGAGCGAGCGACAGAATTTCTGTTATAACCTTCATTTTTATGGACGCACAGTGTGAGCACTCAGGTCGCATCAGAGCATCGGGCCGTATAGTGTGAGACCCTGCATCGTGACCTATGAACTTCTAACCCCTGCGAGTCAATCGTACAGTTTGAGCAGGAGCTGAATCGCGCGACTGAAAAAATCGCACAGTGTAAGCCCAGCATAATACGGCGGGGTCCCTGTCGGCTGGTAGCCGAAAAATAGCTCTACTTTGTTGTGTGGGTCAACTTTTCTTGCGATAGACAGAGAGAGGCGTTGAAAGGCTGCTCCAACGGAACTTGTTGTTTTCGGAGGAAAACACGAACACAGTGTACAGTCGAGTCTTAATAGCTTACTTACAACTGGGCTCGTCAGGCTCTCTTCTTGGCTGCAGTGGTTATTATTATATTTACATGCTTCCAGCTCCCGTTTTTGCTCGATGACTGCTCGTACCTTTCCACTCCCCTTTTTCTCCCTCCTAGCGCTCACAGACACATAACGTGTATGGCAGTCCATTCTCCCAGCAGCACGGACTACACTGAACATGATGCTACATTCTTTAGAGCTATGCTTGTAGCATTCTGCCTGTTAGCTTAGCACAACAACAACAACAACGAAAAGGCGCTCTCTCACCCAGGAAGCACACAGTCGCAGAGAGAGAGAGCGTCGCCCTGTAACCATGGCAACCGTAACGCTGCCGCCTGGAACAAAAGAACGTAGCTGTCAAACAAAACCCAAACAGTCCTGACCCGCGACAAAATGAAACAGGAAAGTACCCCAGTGTATTCCATTTATTTCAACAAAGTAACTGTATTCTGAATACCACCTTTTTAAACGGTAACTGTAACGGAATACAGTTACTCATATTTTGTATTCTAAATACGTAACGGCGGTACATGTATTCCGTTACTCCCCAACACTGATAATATGCATGTTAAATTTTATATTTGGGGTAAAATATCAAGTCTTTTCAAGTAAATCGGTTCAAGTCCAATTCAAGTCCCAAGTTAATAGTGTAAAAGTCCAAGTCAAGTCACAAGTCTTAGAACATTTTTTCAAGTCAAGTCTAAAGTCATAAAATTAATGACTCGAGTCTGACTCGAGTCCAAGTCATGTGACTCGAGTCCACACCTCTGCAACTGTGTAATAAAAATGTGCTCACGACTTTGGCCTTGAGAGCGATAAGAAGCGATCGCCTCATCCTGCAGGTGCAAGATATCTGCAAGCGAAGAGACTAGAACACCCAAGGCCGATTTCCTTTTATGGAGTTGTTTTTCTGCTAATGCAGCACTTTCCTCACAACCCCCTCCTGTAAGTTTTAGAGAATATATACCCATCCTCACAGCAAATCTTCGGAATCTCCTGATGTGAGCTGTGTTGAGAGGTTGTCTCTGTCTCAATAAAAGTTCACTGATTCCCCATCTGCCGCAGGTGTCCGGTTGTCTTCATTCTCCGCCAGCCTGGTTAAGTCAATTCCTCCTTAACATCTAAAAGAACCTATTTAATGAAGGAAGACGGGTTCACTTTGTGTTTAATATTATTCTATTGCTGTTGTTGTTTTTTTTGTATCCTTCAAAACCTGGTAAAGACCTATAGTAAACGTTTGACCTCTGTTATTGCCAACAAAGGTTATGTTACAAAGTATTGAGTTGTATTTTTGTTATTGACCAAATACTTATTTTCCACCCTGATTCACGAATAAATTCTTTACAAATCCTACCATGTGGATTCATGGATTTTTTTTTCACATTCTGTCTCTCACAGTTGAAGTGTACCTCTGGTGCAAATTACTGACCTCTGTCATCATTTTAAGTGGGGGAACTTGCACAATTGGTGGCTGACTAAATACTTTTTTGCCCCACTGTATTCCTTTATTGGGTGAGAAAATCAGACCATGTCATAACTGCTTTAAGTCATACAGAATAGATATCAGAGCCTTAAACAGGCTGACTTCTGCTAAATGGGTCAAACTGGGCAGAAAGTATACAAACACATAACATCCTTATAGAATATGATGTAACACTATAGATCAACTTACCTCAGAATATATAAAGCATATGAGCAATATGATGCAACAAACACAGCAGTGCTACTAATGCAAAAAAAACGCTGTCTCAGTGTGGACGGGAGGCCAAAACGAAGACAAAATGATGCGTTTTCAAACGAAAATGAATTAGTGTGGACGTAGCCCGAGGGAACAATGGGCTGGGAGGTCAGTTCATTTCCCATAATTATGCAAATTCTCATGACACTTAACAGCGTACAGTATGTTACTCTGTTTGTGTTGGGGGACCCGATCCTTGGGGTGGACCAATTGGGATTTGAAACCCACAGAGATGTAGTGTTTAGAAAAATGCGTCTCAAGTGCTCCGATACTCCTGACTCATACAGGAACACTACAGGTTTTCGCTTAGGCAGCAGTTGTCCTTCTCTCCTGGATTGGCTGGAGCCTTCTTTTGGCGCCTTCCCAGCTTTGACAAAAGTTCAGCTGGGATAACCATCTTTACTCAGGGCCTTCTTGTCAAGAGGGCCATTTACATGGAAAGGGAAAGACCATCTCTGAATCGAGGAAGGGGCCTAAGGGTACATCTTTCACCATCTTACAATGCTGTGATTGCAGCCGTTCCCCAACTCTCTGTGAATGGTCCTCATGGCCATCTCGCCCTATGACAGCTGGGATAGGCTCCAGCGCCCCCCGCGACCCTGAAAAGGATAAGCGGAAGCGAATGGATGGATGGATGGATGGCTTTAAAACCAAGTTGACTCTGCAAGTACTAACATCACTAATGTCACATAACTTTGCCGACATGTGGCCAATAGTAATGTTTTAAAGTTCTTCGTTGTCAAACATATGCACATAAATAAGTGGCATAATATTCAGTACTTGCTTTTAAAAGTTTATTCTTCGGCTGCCCCGTTTCAGCCATCCGCCTTTTTTTTTTTAAATTATCCACACTCAACGCCGCGCTATGAATTCTGGGATATGTTGGGCCACAAAGGATACACCGACCCATCCTTCAAATTTGGGGAAATGAAGGACGCATTTGGAGCAGTGATGTAATTGGCCAGCTTATGCTGCCTGTAACATCGTTCAGCATGACTGGTACTACCAAACCGGTCATGGCTACAACTGTAGCTTGCCTCCACCAGTGTATGAATGTGAGAGTGAATGAATAGTGGTATTGCAAAGCGGTATTGTAAAGTGGTATTGTTCTGTGCCCCTGTACCAGTTTCCTTTGTTAGAATTCCCACTGCCTTTGTAAATCTAGTATTTCACGTAGTTCAGTATCACTCCTGTTTGCTAAGGTTATTAAAGTCTCATGTTATTCCTCTTAGTTCAGTGTTTTCATAGTTCACAGTTGCATTATGGTCTCCCCCTTGAAAATAAAGTTCTGTTAATTACGCTCACCCGTGCCTCACTGTGTGATCTGCACTTGAGTCTGGTTGTCTGGGTTGGCCTCGGCCATGACTCTACAGCCTAGGCAATGGTACCCTTACTGCTATTAGATATCCAGATGAAATCCTTGGATCTACTGTCAGACTAGTGGGTCCTGAGTTCCTCCTGGTGCACAATAGTGCACATCTTCAAGAGTATGCAGACAGTTGATCTGCATACAGTGGGTAAAATAAGTCTTGAACAAGTCACCAATTTTCTAGGTAGATATATTTCTAACAGTGCTATTGGCATGAAATGAATTCAGTTGTGAATAAAAATCAAATAACCACTGAAGAAGATTTTATTTTACATTCTGAGTTCATCAGAATTAAATTCATCATACCAGTACCTGTTCTCCAAGTACATCTTTAGTAAATGGACCTCTTAATGTATGTATCCAAAATGAGTTTGGGCATCCCTTTCTTTTAATATTAACAGTTTAATGTTATCTGTGCTAATCGGAAATGTCTCAGATGTACCATTAATTGGCAACTGCACAAGCCATTTTCCATCAGTGCAGTCGGTAACACAGTCTCCACTGTTCCTACAATTGTTGATGAACACATTGGACTGACAAGCTACACTCATATCTGACACTTCATGTACCAATACCTTTTCTCAGGGTTAAGTTGAACTCCAGCTGCAGCCTCTGGGGCTCTTCACTATCGGCTATATTGCAATCACATATCTATACATCTTTATTGGCACCAAAATCACAATAGTCTCCTAGCTTCTACATTCTCGCCAAGGCGTTGGGAACGTTGATGGACATTTGTGAATTTTGTAATGCCTGGGCTCAAACATTTTATACGAATTATCCTTAACATATTGTTTGTCTCTTGGTCCAGTTTAGTAGCAACTCAAAAGCAGGAAAAACGTTGCCTCCAGATCGGCCATTCTGCTGGTTGAGTAAGGCCAAACAAATCAGGTTCAAATGATAGGATTCTATGGCAGCCACAAGATAAATCAGTTTATACATTCAGGTTTATGAAAACAATTTATTTCAAAACATTAATGTATATTTTATAGTAGTTTAGCATTTGATTTGTTGGTTACCTGTTGAGAATCTTTTGGCTATATTTATGTTTGCTTTCTGAAGCAAAAAGCTAAACCAAAATGCACAGTCTGTGTTCTGAGTGTTTGGTTTGTGAAAGTAGATGAGGCCTCTTTGGTCATTTCCTTTTAAAACCATACATGCACATACATACACTTGTATGATGGCACACATGCATATGTAATGTTACTGCGCTTTTGGCAGGAAATAACACTGATACTGCAAAGTGGCGGCTCTTTTTAGCCCAGTGTGATTAGATTAGTGAAGAAGATGGTTTCTGCTGCCACCATTGCTGTGTTTTTGCTCTGCTGCTACTTCAGTGCTTCCTCAGGTACGGTACAAATAATCTTATTATTCTGTCTGGTTTATTTTTTAGCTCTAAAATCCAATCTTACTGATTATGATTTTATCTATCTATCTATCTATCTATCTATCTATCTATCTATCTATCTATCTATCTATCTATCTATCTATCTATCTGTCTATCTGTCTGTCTGTCTGTCTGTCTGTCTGTCTGTCTGTCACTGTACTATATTTTTTTCTTGTTTTTTAAATAAAAAAGTTAAGGTTTTGTAGTTCTTAAGCAATTACAAACACATAATTTGCTTTTCTAATATTATCTGATTATATCATCTGATTCCTCACCTTCTTTTCTGTTTCAAAGGCTCTCAGGATGATTGTGTTTATGCTGCAACAGGATCAAGCTTTACTGTGCCCCTTAAACATGAGTTGAAGGAGTCAGCTAACCTGAGATGGTTCAAGGACAGAACCATAATCTTTTATCGCAGAGGTAAATATGTGATCACGGGGAAAAATTATTATGTGGATTCAACTGGATCACTGAAGCTGACACGACTGACCAAAGACATGTCAGGACGATACATCCCAGAGGTTACCAATGCAGATGGACTAAATGTGGGACATTTACCAAGTGTGCGTTTATGTGTATTAGGTAAGTAACAACACATTATACATATATTTATTGTGTTTGTACTTCTTCTATAACAACAACCAAGTGTGCTAATGTATCAGAAGCTGTTCCAGTCACACTCTGTGATTAAGTGTTTGCTTTTATTTTAAAGTTACTGTTCAGTTTTATCAATCAACAGTACTTGTTATTATCAGCATTAGTTTATATAATGTTGATATAAATTTTCTTTGCTCAGACCCCGTGAAGAAGCCCAAAGTGACGATGACGTGTATTGAGGCACAAAAAAATGTCAGTTTTAGTTGCAATATTGGTCAGGTCAGTACAATATTTACATTTTATGCTTCATATATATATATATATATATATATATATATGTATATATATATATATATATATATATATATATATATATATATTACACATTTAATGTTTTATTTAAATTTACATTATTTAAATTTCATTTTGAGCATTAAGTAGCTTACTCATAATTAAACTGCTGAAGATTATGTAGACAAAGGCCTCATTTCTCATCTACTGAAACTAATTCAAGTTTTTACCTGTGCTGTCAATAAGCGTTCACTCACAAATGTTGTTTCAGCACAGTTTGAGTCTCTATGCGTCTATTACTTAATTATATAGGCTGGGGAATTAACCAGAGTGTAGGAAAAGATAAATATATTACTAAGTTTAGCCAAGTTTGGCTTTTTATGTTAGACTTACACTCAAAACCTTCAATTAATCCACACATTGAGTTTTCTCCCACAGGATGACACGATCGAATGGTTAATGAATGCTAAACAGTTGGCAGAAAAAGGGAAGACGGTGATGAGAGTAGCCAAAGACGTGGCAAACGGCCATTTCTCTTGCAATGTTTCTAACATCATCAGCTCTGAGATCAGTCTGCCTGTTCAACAAAACTGCTATAAGCCTGGTAAGTATTATGTGCTATCAAGTGCACAAATCTTCAAATGTACCTTTTTCCAAATGTTCATCAATTGAAGTCGTCATTTTATTTAACTCATATGCTAACAAGATACTTTTCTTCTCCTTTTATTTTAAAGCTTTTGCCCTGAAACACTATTTGGAATTATAAAAATATCTGCTGATTGTCAATGATTTTTTCAGTTTAAAAGTTGTATCTTATTGTACATTATTCTCACAAAATTCTCTCTCAAAGTAACTGGGACGAAAAAGTAAAAAAACAAACAAACAAAGCAAACAGAAAAACTGTGACAAGCTAACAGTAAACAGCCAATAGCAAAGATCTATCGACAGTAATGTATAATATAAATATAGAATCACAGCACAGGCGAATTCTCCACGTCTTTCGAGCATGTCTCAGTGCAGTCCTTCATGTTTTAGTTTCTGTTACTTCTGTAGCTGTTCTGTCATCTTATTGTCTCTCTAGAAAGACTTCCAGTGTTGTGTTTGCTCAGATTTGTGGGTTTTTTTCTATTATATTTTATCTGTTTCCATTGTGTTATATTGAACTTTTATCTATTTATATTTTTGCAGCATTTTCCATTTAATCAGGGTCAAAATACTTTATTAATCCTGAGGTAATTATGTTGTAACAGTTGCTGCAAGACAATGAGAACAGTGACAGACTGAACTAAAATAATTATTACAATATATTACAAAATATAAGAAATAGCTCTAATATATACAAATATCCAGAATATTACAGAGATGAAATTTATATGGCATTTTACTCTAAACTGTAAAACTTGTTTTTTTGTGCTGTGTGCCAAAGGATGGAACTATTGCACTGTGTACTGTGCGCTCGATGGAGGAGATGTACAGGGAGATATCCACGGGCAGGAATGATTTCCTGTGTTGTTAAGCGGTGCATTCGGGTAATCTCCTGTGACTGGCCAGCAGGTCAAAGAGTGCATCCAGCATTGTTCTTATCTTGGACAACAGCCGCCTCTCTGACACCACCTGAAGGGAGTCCAACTCCATCCCCACAAAATTACTGGGCTTGTGGATCCGTTTATTGAGTCATTTTGCATCTGCAACCCTCAACCTGCTGCCCCAGAACGTAACAGCACAGAGGATTGCGTGATGGGGCAGCAGGTTGAGGTTTGCAGATGCAAAAATCACTCAATAAACTGATCCGCAAGCTCAGTAATGGTGTAGTCTGTTTGATCAGGGCCACCGTAGCAATAACTTCCTAAGGTCTAAGCAAGTCATTTTTATCCTCGATAGACAAGAATAAATTGTGTCATTTTAGTATTCTTTTTTTTTTTTAATCAGAAACCAACACAAAAACAATATCATTATGTGAATATCCAGGGTGCACCACCAAGAAAAAAATAGATACGATTTTTAAAAAACATAACAATTTTAAAACTGTTTCGCCATTTTAAATTCAACTTGGAAGAAAGAATCTAAATATCAAAACATTTTTTTATCCAAATTTCTGGAGGATAAGCATTTGTGATGGCTGCAGTTACAGCCGCACTGTGGTAATATCTGTCAAACATGAGTGTTACAGAGGCTTACACATAACACTACACTCACATTTTTCTTTTATTAAATATAGGATTTAATTTACAGGGTAATAAAGAATTGGTTTTGGTTTAAATGTATTTACTTATACAATCACATAATACTGTATTCTAAAATAAGTGCGCACATTTTAGTTTACATTGTTATGTATGTATGATTTAATCTCTGTTTTCTGAGTGGCTGCTGCTCCCATTACCTTGGTTGATGAGCTAACATCAAACACGGGAAAGGGGGTGGAGCAAGCCTATATGGAGACCTGCAAATTTGGTCACACCACAATTCTGGATCATGGGGTTAATAAAAAACCCTTTTTTGACTTTAACCTCTGCCGGAGTTCCATCTCAGCATTAACCTGAACTCCTAAGCAGGTTCATACTGTATATGGAAAGATATCAAAAAGCTGAGGTAAACATGCTCTTTGCTTGCAGTGTTTCTGTAATCAGCCAGTTTATCACAAATGCTTAAAGCCTTGTGAATATTATGTGCTATCAACTGTCTGTTGATGGCTGAAATGACCATTTTATCAAAAACATCTACAAATACATTTTTCTTCTTGTATTATTTTGAAGTTTTCCCTGATGTATGTGACACTGACGTCTGTATTCCAGTGCGCAGTGGAGCAGGTATGTTATGTTACAGTTATGCTGAAATAAAACACAAATTCACTGTTTTTTACATGCATAGTTCACTGTTGTTTTTGTCTTTCCCCATCAGGTATTCTTCTGTTGGTGATCCTCACTGCCATTGTTTGCTGTACTCATAAAAAAGCAAAAGTCATAAAGGGTAAGATTATTATTATTATTATTATTATTATTATTATCATTATTATTATTATTATTATTATTGTTACAAGCAAACTCCAGCCTGTGGCACTTTGCATGAAAACACAGGCATGTTTGTCAATTTATTGTGTTATTGTAATCTCCATTATTACAGTGCATATAGTGAGATGGCAAAAAAGGCTTTAAAACATATTTATTGTTCTTCTTCTGCCACCGAGGGGGAATCGCTACCTTATCTAGGAGGAGGTGTTTGTGTTTCTCAGGGATCCCAAGGGCTACATTGTCTTTTGCTTTTGCCCGCTGGTATGGTCTTCCATGGCAAATTGGTCCTGTGTGAGGAACCAGACAAAGAGTAATTCAAAAGCCCCTGTCAGTCGAAGATCCAGGGAGCAGTTCACCCTCCCCAGAATAGGGTTACCGGGGCCCTGCCCTGGAGCCAGGCGCAGAGAGAGTGCCTGAAGGCGAGCGCCTGGTGGCCTTAGTCCATGGGGACCCTCCTGTAGGCTACACCACCTGCAGGAGGCACCGTAGAGAAGTGTGTACTGGGTGGCAGTGTGTGCAAACCACAGTTTGTCCATAACAAACACCATGTTTGAACATGAGGGTCTCCATAAGTGGACGTGGCACCAGGACACCTAGGCCACAGATTGATGATCTATAAATCCATGATTTATTTGCATCATCAGACTGCAGCCATATGTTTTGGACACTCAGGTAAAGAGGGGTGGTGAGCTGTCACCTGATCACCATGTATTGGTAAATCGGATCAGATGGTGGAGGAGTTGCTGGACAGACCTAGGATGCTTAAACGTATAGTGAGGGTGCGCTGGTTGATGGCCTCCAGCTCACACTGAAGCAGTTTGCAGCTCAGTGTGAAGCGGCAGAAATGAGAATCAGCACCTCCAAGTCTGAGGCCATGGTCCTCAGCCGGAAAAGGGTGGAGTGCCAACTCCGGGACAGGGACGACTTACTGCCCCAGCTGGAGGAGTTTAAGTATCTCAGGGTCTTGCAAAAACACTCTTTCCTATTGGTGGAAAAATGTACCACTTCGACCAATCAAAATATGATATGGCAACATGGCATTTGGTTGTTTAGGAAGAGGGGGAAGTTTTAGGAGCTACAGCTTTACAATGTACAATTCATATGTGCATTTCAAGCTACAAAAATGATTTGTTACTTTTTGTGTTTGTTACAGTAAAAAATATAACCTTTTTCAACTCTGATTTTATGTTTTTGTCTGATTTTAGATTGTGCATTAATTATGTTAATACAGCATGTCAAAATGAAAACATAATTGTAAATCCAGACATGTGAGATTGTGCTGAAATGATTGATACCAAACAAGGCAAGATAAATACTTTTTAAAGGTGAAATGTGGAGGTAAAATCAAAAGTAGTCAAAAACAGCCATTATAGCCTGGACCCCAGAGGGTTAAACATTTTTTAAAGTACCACAATAGTTACTTTTCCTAGTAATTAGTTACTTTTATAATATTGTAACTCAGTTACTAACTTATTTACTTTTTTGAAGAAGTAACTATTAAATATAACTGATTACTTTTTAAAAGTAACTTGCCCAACACTGCACAAAGCAATCCAAATTCACAAACCCTGCAAACACCACCACAGTGTCCATTCTCTGCACTATGCTCATTCAAATTAAAAAATTTTGTATTTTTTTGTAGCTGACCAAATACTATCAAACCTATGGTGCTATTCATAGCAGAATTTGCTTTTTACCTAAAATATTGAGCTATGGCTTTAATTCTGCAAGTCTGACATGTAATCTGTGCTTGTGTTAACAGATAAGAATGAGCTTCCACTGAAACAGCAACATCATCATCAGAAGCAGCCGGTTGGTAGAGTCCCGGAGCCTGACTTCTGTGCAGACTGTGGTCTGGAGGGAGACAACAGGATATAATTTAATCATTATTCAGACAACAAGCTGTTAATACCTCTACTTTTTTCCTCTAGACCAGTTCATCTTGGCTGTTAGACCCTTCAAGACTTCAATGACTTATGTAATCTTTCTGGCATTTTTTTTCTTTCTGTCTGATTCAAAGATTCCCAGGATGTTTTTGACCTGTATGGTGCAACAGGCAGTATCTTTATTGTTTGCCTGAAACCAAGCTGGGCAAAAAATTGACCTTAAAATGGAAACACAATGATGAGAAAGTCTTTTCACAAAGAAAAGTGAAGGACATGGCATATCCAAACCAACAAGCCTGAAGACAAACAATTTGAGAAACGTTGTTTCAATGAATATGGAAAATTAGAAAAAGAAAATGATCTTTATTTGTTGTGGGTAGCTAACAACAGAGTAGATTTATTGTGGTTATATGTTTTGATTTTTAATCTACTCATTAAAAAAGTGTTACATCTGTGATGCATCAAAAGCTGTCATAAGCACCTTTGTCATCAGTATTTATTTAATGCATCATCAGCAATTCTTCATATAATATAATATTAATGTATAAACATTATATAGTCATAATACAATCTCAGGTTATGTGCAGACAGTGTTGGGAAGGTTACTTTTAAAATGTATTCCACTACAGATTACAGAATACATGCCCCAAAATGTATTTTGTAATGTATTCTGTTACGTTACTCAATGAGAGTAACGTATTCTGAATACTTTGGATTACTTAATATATTATCATGCTTTTTACAACTACATGAATGTACTATTGCTGTGTGATTTATTACTATTACTGCAGGTTAATCGCCATACCAATACCAACTAGATTTTTAATTCTTAATATAAATGAGTAACAGTAGGTGCACATTAGGTAAAGCTGCACTTTTTGCAGTGATCTCATATAGAAAACTATTCTGCGCGAATATAAAACAGGTTCGTGGCTCCGAACCGTAGTAAAGGGACCTCTGGCTAATACGTTGGGTTCCGTGTTGGGCTCGTAGCCGAAAACTAGCTTTTCTTTGTTGTCTGGATCAACTTTGCTAGCGGGAGCCAGAGAAAAGCTGCTCTAACTGAACTTATTGTTTTGGAGAAAAACATGAACACAGTGTACAGTTGCGTGTTAGCAGCTTACTTACGACTGGGCTACATTCAGCTTACCCATGAGACTACATTCGTTAGGGCGATGCCTGTAACACTTTGCCTATTGCCTTCATATTAAATAATTTTTTTAATAATCAATTTTATAAATATTTCTTCAAGTCATTATGTGGGCTGTAGGTGACATGGGCCACGAGATTGAGACACAGGCATTAGAGCCTCTTAATGCGAGTTTTGTTTGGGTTTCCACCGACGTGGAATTACCAAAAATAGAGAGGGGACAGCCGAACATATGAAACAGGAAAACACAGCCGTGCACTCCCTTTATTTCAGCAAAGTAACTGTATTCTGAATAACACCTTTTTAAATGGTAACTGTAACGGAATACAGTTACTCATATTTTGTATTTTAAATACAATACATGTATTACGTTACTCCCCAACACTGTGTGCAGAACTCTGTAGTGATGAAGAATTGCACAGGAAATTCAGAAGCCACGTTTAGCCCTTTGCACACATACTGGTCACTACAGTGGACAGCTATTCAAAGGCTGTGTGCTTGTATTTGTGTCAGTGTTGATGGTATACTTGCACATAAACCACTACACTGGGCACTGATGTGTCTATACCCTGCCACCCACTGGTCGTTTGATGTTACTATAGATGTATAGTAGCCTACGATACACCTTGGTAGATTCTATGTGCAATAATTCTCATATGCAATATTACTTCTTGTCAATCCCTATATATAGATATATTTTCAATACACGTGTCCATATTTATGTTTCCAGATTGTTTGTATAGTGCACTTTCTATACTGTGCTCTTTGTGCAGTTTTCATTTTTGCTGCTTTTGTCTTGCACTGTCCACTTTTCTGCAATAACAATGCAGATTTTCCACTTGTGGGACAAATAAATACAGATTTGCTGCATGTGTGTGTGTGTGTGTGTGTGTGTGTGTGTGTGTGTGTGTGTGTGTGTGTGTGTGTGTGTGTGTGTGTGTGTGTGTGTGTGTGTGTGTGTGTGCGCGTGCAACATTGGCATTTGTTTACTCAGATCCAAGGCAGGCCAAACCTCTGTGTTACAACCTACAGAAATTCCTGCCGTATACAAAAGACACACATTTGCAAAATATGGGTGCACAAGTCTGTTTTATTTCAAAGTGTTTCAAACTTTACAGCGTTTGCAGACCCAGTGTCCATCATCCCTGCATTTGGCACAGGTGAATTTGTGACATTTTGCACAGGTAAACCTGCTGCGATTTCTCTTGCAGCTCTCTTGCACCTGGCACTGCGTGGTCTTTACAGCCGCAGCAGCTGCAGCAGCTTCAGCAGCCTGCCTCTGTGCTAATATTTCCTTGTGCTGCCTGAATCGGCACAAATTGTACAAAATGTAGGCATTCACCGCCGCCAGGTCCAGCATATTGTAGAAAACTGCTACTGGCCACCTGCGTGTTGCTGCTCTTATGAAATACATCCGCACCATTTGGTCCAACACGTCTACACCACACTGTAAAAGCAGAGAGAGAGAGTCATGAGTATGTGTGCTTTTTTTCTATAGGCCTATATAGCACACATCAGAAGACATTGTAGCACTGGTGTAAAATTATACACACATTCACATACCTTCATGTGGTTATAGTCTGTTATTGTGTTGGGTTTCCTCTTTCTGCCGTCACCGATCGTCACGTCTTGGTGCATGGAAATTAGAACACACACAGTCTTGTGTTTTTTTGGGGGGGGTTTAGGTGCATAAATTGTCAAGGAGACACTGCCGCTTTTAAACACGGAAGTGGAGAGTACCTCTCACTGTGCAGTGTCTTTTTCAAATTGAGGAAGTTCACGCCGGACTTTATACACTGTGCCCAGTATTGGTTTTTTTGCACTGCAACAGTCTGTGCAACAGTGAAGTAAAGAAATTGACCGTTGTGACATTTCTCCCATCATCCAAAAACGGCTCCATCAGTTTCATGACCACGTTCTCTGCCAGCCTCTCTCCCTTCTGACAACTGGGGTCCTTTCCCAAGTAAGGAGATGCACTGCAGACATATTTGGTCTCCAAGTCAGTGGCCATCCAGAACTTGATCCAAAAGTTGTCTGGATTGGTTGCCGTGTACTGTGTGAATGGGGAATGCAATGCCACTCCTACACATACACAGTGTTGGGGAGTAACGGAATACATGTACCGCCGTTACGTATTTAAAATACAAAATATGAGTAACTGTATTCCGTTACAATTACTGTTTAAAAAGGTGGTATTTAGAATACAGTTACTTTGTTGAAATAAATGGATTACACTGCGGTATTTTTCTGTTTCATATTGTCGCGGGTCAGGACTGTTTGGGTTTTGTTTGACAGCTACGTTCTGTTGTTCCAGGCGGCAGCGTTACGGTTGCCATGGTTACAGGGTGACACGCTCTCTCTGCGTGTTTCCTGGGTGAGAGAGCGCCTTTTTGTTGTTGTTGTTGTGCTAAGCTAATAGGCAGAATGCTACAGGTATAGCCCTAAAGGATGTAGCCTCATGGGCAGTGTAGTCCGTGCTGCAGGGAGAATGGACTGCCATACACGTTATGGGTCTGTGAGCGCGAGGAGGGAGAAAAAGGAAAAACGGGAGCTGGAAGCATGTAAATAAAATAATAACCACTGCAGCCAAAAAGAGTGCCTGACGAGCCCAGTTCTAAGTAAGCTATTAAGACTCGACTGTACACTGTGTTCGTGTTTTCCTCCGAAACAATAAGTTTCGTTGGAGCAGCCTTTCAACGCCTCTCTCTGTCTCTCATTAGCAAACTTGACCCAGACAACAAAGTAAAGTTATTTTTCGGCTATGAGCCCGACACAGAACCCGACATTTGAGCCGCGGACCTTCAGTAATAGTAATAAATCACATTCATGTAGCTGTAAACAGCATGATAATATGTTAAGTAATCCAAAGTATTCAGAATACGTTACTCTCATTGAGTAACGTAACAGAATACATTACAAAATACATTTTGGGGCATGTAATCTGTAATCTGTAGTGGAATACATTTTAAAAGTAACCTTCCCAACACTGCACATACACAGTCACAATGGAACAATAGAAGATCTGCTGTGGCAAGCGGCTGTGGCAAGCAGCTGTGGCAGCGGCTTGCTTGCACCCATTTGCTACTCTCGTCTGATCTCGCAAGCTAAGCAGGGTCAGGCCTGCTCAGTACTTCAATGGGAGACCGCCTGGGAATACCAGGTGCTGTAAGCTTTTGCACTTCAATACACAAACTGCAGAGGGCGCTGCTGCTCACTCCCTCCATCAATATTAATAAACACTATTCTTCATGATAAACGGTCAGACAATAAAAACGCAGATTTATCCAAAAAAAAATTAATAGTTATAGTTAATAGCAATATTAAAAAAAAGACCTGTCAGCAGATTTGGGCTGTAATTAACAAACAAAAACAAAAAACGTTTTCTGCATAGACATCCAAACAGGAGTACTTAAAAATTTCAGTGACAACATGATGCAGAGTTTGAGCTCTGACTCAGGTTCATCTTATCTCAATAACCCATTAATCTTGCTTCATGGGACACCCCAAATCTCCTGAAATTAACAATGCATACCTTATTTGCCACATTACACTCACAGAGGTGTTTATTCTCACTTATTTGAAATAAAATACACTTTTAATTTTATACATGATGGGATATTCAGTTTCTTCTTCAGTTTTATTTCATTTTACTTTCCTTAGAAATCAATGAGTAAAAAAACAACAACAAAAACCCCAGCAATGTTTTTCATTTAGTTTAATGTTGAATGTTAATTTAATGTTGAACAGTGAGGGAGCAGAGGACAGGACGCTGTAGCAGTAACAAGAAAAATCAGTTTGTATTGTCAGGTTTTAAGAAGAAGTCATTTCAGAAAAACATACATTTATATTTTATGTCTAAATTATTCATAACCACCCAAATTAGGACAGTTTGTACTTGAGTTTTTGGTTACCTCTTGAACATCTCTAACTGGAGATTATATTTAAATATATTTGCTGAAGCAAGAAAACCTAAAAAGCATTTTGTTTTAAGTGTCACATTTGCTTTGTTTTTTATCTATGAAAGCAGACAAGGCCTCTTCTCTGCAAAGCCATACATGTGCACTCACATAAACATGTGATCGGTGGCGGTTTTTGATATGGGTAACATGGGCCATTGTCCTCTAAACACAGTTCATTTACACATGAACTGTGTTTAGAGAAACGGGAGTGTTTTCCCAGGGCACCACAGGCTAGGACTGCCCCTGCATGTGATGATACCATGCTCTGACAGGAAACTAAAATGGAAAGCAGCTATTAGTTGAATGTGATGGCAACAGTGAAGAAGATGGCTTCTGCTGCCACCATCGCTGTGTTTCTGCTCTGCTGCCTCGTCACTGCCTCCACAGGTACGCTACACTTCATCTCTGTATGCTGTCAGGTGTATTTTTTTGTATTTGAAGGAGTTTTAAATGAGTGTAGATGTAGTGAGTAAATGAGTAGATTAGATAAAACATAATAAAAAAAAACGTATGAACATTATATTTAAAAATGTCAACAATCATTCACCCTAAAGAGATCCAACAAATAAACTGTAGTAATACTGAATGAAAGTGTTAATAATTGGACTAAATGAGTAAATCTACTTACTGCAAATATCAGACTGCCTTATCATAGTTCTTGTGATTACAGTCCCTTGTTTCCATGTCAAGTAAAAACATTGATGAACAGTTCTATGCAATCTTCACGTGATGTAGTGTTGTCTGTCATCGCTGATGCCTTTTTAACTGTTTTCTTTGTTGAAATGTGCAATTACATTTTTATGGCACTGAAGTTGTTAATTTTTTTTTCTTTTTTTTGTTGCCCGTCCCATTTGGCTCTTTTGCCGTCAGAATTATTGTCTAAAGGCGAAGAAAGTTGCCCAACAGATTTACTTTACCAAATGGACCATCCCAGCCTTGCCGTATTGGTCTATTTGATTTACCTTTTATTGTTTATTTTATTTATTTTCACTTGCTAAATACGGGACAGACTTGACTGGGGAAAAGAAAGGGGAGAAAGAAAGAGGGAAAGAAAAACAGCCGGGAAGAGGGATGGGGATAAAGGGCAAAAAACAAAAACCAACAAAACAAGCAGACAAAAAATACAAATATCAATCATCTGGATCACCTGTTGAGAAAGAAAAAAGAGAAAACAAGCAGAAGAAAAAGAGAGCAATATAATAAACAACATCACAATGATCTATGGCAGGGGTGTCAAACTCAAATACACAGTGGGCCAAAATTCAAAACTGGAACAAGGTCGCGGGCTAACATTAATATTTATTGAGAAAAAAAATCTTCCTCCAGATTTAAGAATGAATCTCTTCTTATGGACTCAAACAAGTTTTTCTGAAAAACTGAATATGGAACAAGCAAAGTTTAATACTAAACAATATGTATATTAGTTGTATAATACCAGTAGGCCAGCTCTAATAATAATTTGGTATGGCTTAGCGGGCCAAATGTAATTAGGCTGCGGGCCAAATTTGGCCCGCGGGCCAGAGTTTGACACCTATGATCTATGGGAATGTAACAGTAAATACTAAATATTAAACATTATTGTGCAGCACATAAGATCAACAGAACACAGTGTGCTTTGAGGTAGGAGCCAAAAAGGGTGTCGTTTGTGTGTGTGAGCACCCGTGTGTACACCTGTGAGCATGGACGCGCTTGTTTTTAAAAGATTCCTTCATGTAATGATCTGCTAGAGGGTGTGGGGGGGGGGGGGCCACAGCCCCGTCCACCAGGGCATGAAGCAGGTATGGAGGAGATCCAGACTTCCAGAGGCCCCCAGAACACAAGAGACCAAGGAAGACCAACAGAGGGGCAGCCGCGCCACTGTCCCGGAAAGAGCTGAGGAGAGCCCCAGATGAGGGCTCACTCAGCAGCCGCGGAGCAGAAGCCAGGGGGGGGTTGCAGTGACGTGCATTGTTGTAAGAGCCTTCTCTTCTCTTGCTTCATTCCTGTCTGTACAAGTCCCACTTGTACACTCAAACTGTGGAGGGCGCTGCTGTTCATGTTTATGCTGTCTGTTGACATGTTTGTCTCTATTTCTATTCGCTTCTGAAAATGTCAATATCGGAATAAGTGACAAAACAAATACAGAACAAGGGGAGATGAAGTCTTTTTTTTTTTTTTGTACAAAACTGCTCTTTACTGGATAATCTGGCAGAGATAATCCTTTACAGGACAGTTTCATCTTGTAATCAGAAGGTTGCCGGTTCGAGCCCCGGCTCCGACAGTCTCGGTCGTTGTGTCCCTGGGCAAGACACTGCCTACTGGTGGTGGTCAGAGGGCCCGGTGGCGCCAGTGTCCAGCAGCCTCGCCTCTGTCAGTGTGCCCCAGGGCGGCTGTGGCTACAATGTAGCTTGCCATCACCAGTGTGTGAATGGGTGGATGACTGAATGTGTGAAGCGCTTCGGGGTCCTTAGGGACTACGTAAAGCGTTATACAAACACAGGCCATTTACCATTTAAAACCTGTTTCTGTAACTGCAGACCTGGCATCACAAAGGACTGAGACCCTTTCCAGGGCTTCCCCAGAGGCTGAGCAACCTACCTCAGCTGACTCTGGAGGCTAAGCAGCTGGTGCAGTTTGTTCAGCCACCTCTATCATCTTCTGGGGGCTCAGGAGAACCAACACCATCGCCCACTCGATTTCCACTACAACCACCACTACCGCTGTTAGCTCAGCCTGCAGCTCAGCCTTTGCCCGCTCAGTCTAAGCTGTTAGAAAATCCCATTAAAACACTAGCCGTGTCTAGCTGATAACTCTGCTGAGCCGTCTCAGCAATCATTCTCTGCTGAGAGCTCGAGCGAGTTAACCCAGCCGCCTCCGTGCTCTGCTGGAAGCTTCAGTGAACTCTTTCAGCCAGCTGAGGACTACACCCCGCTGTCGCTGCCTGGGCCGAGCCAATGCCCTGTACAGCTCCAGCCAGTCTCCATGCCTGCTGTTTCTGCTTCTGTTCCTGCTGGGGGTTCTGCAGAACTGTGCCAGTACCAGTACTTTCTACTTTCCCCTAATGCACATGAAATTTTGAAACTGAAAGCGCAATTTTTCTTCATTTTTTTTTAAAGTCAAGCATGCCAGAAAAACTTTGAGAAACACTGAGCTAAATCTAATTAAGGAGAGATCAGTAGAAGGATTTAAATGTGATTTATTGATGTACAGAATTCACTTTGAGGTATTTAGTCTCTGATGGCCCATCACAGTGGACTGGAATCACAGCTGTGATAAGGATTAGTCTGAAATCTAGATGCTGGTGTTCGAGATGAAGATAGAGGCTTGAATGTGGCCTGAGTGACGAAGGAGAGGCACAGATAGGAAGGAGGTGGGTCGCACAAAGACGTCTGCAAAGGAGAGTGATAGATGCACAGTGAGATTTAAAGTAGGTGGAGTGGAGGCTGATTGTCCTGAAGAAGGCTGACAGAAAACCGACCAGTGATAATTACAATAAGCTTGACAATGTGGGAAGTGATTTAAAGTTTAGATTAGCTCCAACACCTAAGTAGACAGATGTTTACACCACATGAAATTTTACTTGAACCTTTTTCTAGGAAGGAACTATCATCTTGAGGTTTTGATTCAAATTCAGTCCTCGGGTTATACAATTTAGTGAATTCAGTTACACAGTCATCACATCAATTCCCTGTTAAAACCATGTAATGCCTAATAATTCAATATTTGTTTTAATTTGATAGATACAGTCATCCATTTTCTACCATTTACCCTTGTTTGTCCTTCCTCTTCTTTTGACAGATAGTTTATTCTTCCCTGCCATTTGTGTTCTTGCTTCTTGGCCATGTGTCCTTTTGGATTTAGAAACTTTCCAGTTTCTGCTTCTTCCTGCACACACATGCACTTAACACACAGCCACAGAAAAGAGTCAACTTGTGCATCATGTTGCAGTCTAAGCACTGTACCTCAGTAGTCCTCAACCCCCGGTACCGGTCCGTGAGTCGTTTGGTACTGGGCTGCGAGAGTTGAGGCTTGGGTGTGAAATTCATGGTTTTTAAGGTTTTTTCAGCAGTTTTGTAGCATTATTTTTTGAATCATTTTTAGCGTTAACTCAGTTTCCCTAGGTATTTTCTTGTGTGTCACGAACTGGTTTTATTTTGTTGTATTTATCCATGACACCTTAAAGGCTGCTCTGTGAAAATATTGTCGGACATAAACTGGTCCGTGGCGCAAAAAAAGGTTGGGGACCGCTGTTGTATCCGACTAAAACATTACACATTCACGGAGATATTAAAAGTTGCCTGTTCTTGTTATAAATTTAGAATACTTAATGCAAACGACCTTGGTCTATGTTAATATGATTTTTTTCTTTTCTTTTTGTTGTTGTTTTTTTGTTATAGTACATTGTTAATTGTTAATTGTCTATAATTTGCTGATCTGTTGATTTTTAATGTGCTTTTATATTTACATGACTGCACGGGTATTAAAATGAAGTAAAAGGTGTACCTCTTGTGTGCAACTGAATTATTTTCTAGCTTAAAACCTGCCCCCAAAATATCTTTGCACAGCTATGGTCGTCACAGTCCTGCAGCCACACAAACCAGAGTTGTGCTCTGCAAGCCATTGGAAATATTGAGTTTTACAAAACTCTAGTAAGGTTGTTACATCCTGTTTTGTTGGTTTTAAGTATTAAAGGATTTTACACCATTTGCTTTAAAAAAGAAATTGCTCAATCCTGCATGTTAACATGTCTATACAAACCAGATTTTTGAATTTGTTTTGCAATTTTAACAGTAAAACAAAAACCAAAGAAAACTAGCCCTGCTTTAAGATCTCAAAGCTGATTGAAGAGCAACTTCTTTGTTGTCCACATTTCTTCTCATGCATTTGGTATCTGCAGTTTCTGCCATGAGGTGTCAAACCACACATGAGAATGGCTGTCTTTCTGGCCACCTTTTTGTTTTGTTTTTAAATCAAACACCTGCACAGTACACACGTAGTCTCAGTAAGGTTTTTTATTTGCCTTAAATGCACATAAGAACATTTGGTTAAAGTAACAAATCTGTATTTTTTTTTCTCTGCAATGAAATTCTAATGTTCTGATTATTAATTTACCATCCCTGCAAGTGTTTTGTGTATTATTATTGTTGTTATTCTATGAATTCTCCTTTGGATATGATTTCTAGTGTTCTGTTTTTGTATTCCAGTTTTGAGGTTAGTTCTGTGTCCAGTCTGTTTCCTGTTTTACTTTAAAGGTCAACGTATTCTGTTTTGCTTCCTCCCAATTTTGTCTTCGTAATTGGTGTCAGCCGTGTTTCCCAGATGTTTGCTCTCTGCCCTGTTCCCCACCTGTATTTAGTGTCTGCTTGTGTTCCGGTTCGTTGTCGCGTCGTCCTTCATTCTGGCATGTGTGTTCTGTTTTCATGCCCTGTTTCTAGTTGTCCCAATGTTTTTCCTGCCTGCCTGCACACAGCCTTGACAGCTTGGGTGGTGTTGGCAGCTTGTGACCAATAACAAACATGAACAAGGCTCCTCGCATCAGAATGAGCAATTTTATTTTACTTTTTTCAAATATGAAAGTATAACATAAAAAATATATTTAAGGTTAAATACATAACACAGGTTGAAATCCAGACAGTTTCTACAGACAAATCATTGGTATGAGTGTCATTACGGTACTATACTATCAAACAAACACTGTGTAAATCTTACGTTCATCTTTGCTGATCAATAAGACCAGAAAAGTCATCAAGATATGTAATTGCTGTATATCCTTGTGCTGTGGATCAGTGAATCGATGTCGTGTTCACTCTTTGCATACAGCTTGATTTCATCCATGTATAGGGAAGTGGCTGGTGTTGGGGAGTAACGGAATACATGTACCGCCGTTACGTATTTAAAATACAAAATAAGAGTAACTGTATTCTGTTACAGTTACTGTTTAAAAAGGTGGTATTTAGAATACAGTTACTTTGCTGAAATAAATGGATTACTGCGGTATTTTCCTGTTTCATATTGTCGCGGGTCAGGACTGTTTGGGTTTTGTCTATGCTGTGGTTCCAGGTGGCAGCGTTACGGTTGCCATGGTTACAGGGTGACGCTCTCTCTGTGTGTTTCCTGGGTGAGAGAGCGCCTTTTTGTTGTTGTTGTTGTGCTAAGCTAACAGGCAGAATGCTGCAGGTATAGCCCTAAAGGATGTAGCCTCATGGGCAGTGTAGTCCATGCTGCAGGGAGAATGGACTGCCATACACGTTATGTGTCTGTGAGCGAGGGAGGGAGAAAAAGGAGAGTGGAAAAGTACGAGCTGTCACGGAGCAGAAACGGGAGCTGGAAGCATGTAAATATAATAATAACCACTGCAGCCAAGAAGAGAGCCTGACGAGCCCAGTTGTAAGTAAGCTATTAAGACTCGACTGTACACTGTGTTTGTGTTTTCCTCCGGAACAATAAGTTCCGTTGGAGCAGTCTTTCAACGCCTCTCTCTGTGTCTCACTAGCAAAGTTGACCCAGACAACAAAGTAAAGCTAGTTTTCAGCTACGAGCCCAACACGAACCCGACATATTAGTCAGAGGTCCCTTTACTACGGTTTGGAGTCGCGGACCTTCAGTAATAGTAATAAATCACACAGCAATAGTACATTCATGTAGTTGTAAACAGCATGATAATATATTAAGTAATCCAAAGTATTCCGTTACGTTACTCTCATTGAGTAACGTAACGGAATACATTACAGAATACATTTTGGGGCATGTGTTCTGTAATCTGTAGTGGAATACATTTTAAAAGTAACCTTCCCAACACTGTCCGTAGCCAGTGTTGTTGATGATCTCACTGAAGGGGTTCATCCACATCCACAAATACGTCAGGAGGATGGCTTCATCCAACCACGTTGTGAAGTGATACACACAATGTTTCTGCTCACAAGAGATGTATTTATTTGACAGTTCTGCACAGGAGACAGTCCGTTCCGGTTCAGCTCTCCCTCCGGCTCACCTCTGCCGTCACTATATAGACAAACAGAAAAGAAGACACTGTCATCACACAATCGCCACCACCTGTGGCTCACTTGCCTCCCGGTACCGCCCCCTTGAGCTCACTGCACCACTCCTCCCCTGTAGCTGCGCCATGGACCACACTTCCACCACACACGTGCTCACTGAATACCTCAGGCAGCAGAAACCCAAGAAAGAGGAGGGACCATTATGGAAGGACAGGCTCCTGCACAGTATGTACCACCGGCAGATAAAGGATGTGGCTGACATCCAGAAGTCCTACCAGTTGCTGTACAAAGCTGGACTGAAAGGACGCACAGAGGCACTAATCGTGGCAGCACAAGAACAAGCTCTGAGTACAAGATCCATAGAGGCTGGGGTCTATCACACCAGGCAAGACCCCAGGTGCAGGCTGTGTAAAGTTGCCTCTGAGCCAATCCAGCACATAACAGCAGGGTGCAAGATTTCTAGCAGACAGGGCATACATGGAATGTCATAACCAGGTGACCGGCATAGTATACAGGAACATCTGTGCTGAGTATGGCCTGGAAGTCCCGAGGTCAAAATGGGAGACGCCCCATAGGGACGTTAGCATAGGGCTTAAATCTCTCCAGCCTCATTGCCTCAAATCAGCTCCAGGTGAGTGGAGCTGTTGAAGGTATGACGGCCCTGCCCAGGGGCAGATATCAAGGAGACTCAGGAACATGGTGGAGGTTTCCATCCACTCACAATGACACAATGTAACATTTTCAGACCCACTAGTTGGTCTGGGTAAGCTAGAAAATATCTGACCAGTCTTTAGGTTTTGGAGATAGGCACTAAAATGTGTGAGATTATAAGGAAATAGTTGGAGGCTTTGACAGAGTTTGTAGCATTCACCATATTTGACATTAGATGAGAAAAATGAACAACTTAAAGGGTTGCATTTACTGTATTTTGAAATAAAACACTACTATTATTAGAGAACTTTGCATTCCCTACCCTGGGCTAGAAATAAGTGGTAGTTCCAAACAAATGCTATCCTTCAATAGGACTAAGGCCGTGTAAAGCGAGAAAGTGAAAACTTTTCAACATAAACATACATAAATGAGCCAAATATAAAGTCTTTAGTCTTTAATAAACATTAAATAAGCATAACCATATAAAATAAGGTGCACTGTTTCTGCTCACTACAAACACTATGTATAGTATACACTAACAAGCCTCAGCAATGAGGTCAGGTGTTCTGTGCAAAACACTCATGTTTCAGTCAACTAATGTTTGTTAGCTTCTTACTGAAGGTGTAAACTACATGTAATGGAGAAAATGAAGGAACATTAACCCCAAATAGACAATCAATCTAGACAGGTAACAAGAATCTGATCTATATTAAGTTAGACCAGAAATGCAATCCTCCCAATTGCAAGTAGAATATTAAAACAGAAAGGGGGTGTGCAATGTTTTTAGTTTTTCAAGGTGGGCATAATAGGAAAAGTTTGGGAACCAAAAATATTGCCTCCTACCTTCTCAAAAGCCCAAAGTCTTGGGTTCCATAATTACGGAGCCCCGCAGGGGACATGGGAGAAAAAAAAATTAAGACGGACTTTTGCGAGATCTCGCAAAAGTTTTGCGGGATCTCGCAAAACAAACTTGGGATCTCGCAAAACTTTTGCGAGATCTCGCAAAAGTCCGTCTTAATTTTTTTTTCTCCCATGTCCCCTGCGGGGCTCCGTACATAATTGAGTGAAGCAGATACACAACATTAAGTTCTCCTTCATTTTGAAAGATTTGGATGGATGCCTACAGGCAGGCGTCAAAGTGCTACACTTGCACAAAGTTAATAACAAGTTGGCCACATCCGTACTGATATGAAGATTGAAGGCTTAATGCTTTATAAACCTTTTGCTTCAAAAGAGGACAAGAGTTTGCCCAAATCCTATTTTTTAAATGAGTCTGTATGTCTCAGACTTTTATTTTTGCTCCTAGTCACATACAAATACGGACATAAGAAGCAACAAGTTTAAGGTACAAAAACCAAAGCCAAAAGAAGACTGCAGGTGTGATGTGAAACCCGATAGAAGATATTTGTTTCAAGAACACACTATTCAGTGTGTTTCCTCCTTCTTACCATGTGATCAGTATCAGCAGTGAGATGTTAAACCACAAGAGAGAAGTGGCATCTCATTGCCCAGTGAGCTTTATTATTTTGTTTCAAACATTTAAAGGTAAGTTCACATACGCACATACTCTTAGTTTTTTTCCCATCTTTTTATGTTCATTTCATGTACAAGTCTTAGCCATCTGTTTAAATTATTATTGATTATTCCTGCAGTTTATCATTGTACCTCAGGATCTACCTGAAGGATCTAGGACCAAGCAAAAAATAGAGACTATTGAAGGAGACTGGAGACTTCCGGAGCTTGAATCCTTTAATTGTAAAAGACCTGAGGAATATAAAGGGACGAGACTCCTTTTATATTGATTATAAAATTGAATAGACCTTTTGAATTAATGTAAGCTCATCTTAAAATGTACCATTAAACTAACAAAGCTCTGTGTGAGATACAGGGAAAATATTACATGTTATGATCATTACATTGTGATGCATAACTGTATTGCAACTTCAACTCCAACTTTACTTTGAGAAAACTGAACAAGAAGACAAGTTAAATGTTTTTACACATTTTGAAAAACAAGAGGTTAAAACACCTCTGTTGCTATTTATTCTACATTTTTGTGTTTTCATTTTTGCCAAAATGCATATCATCAAGAAGCCTTACCTCTACAAGAAACAACTAAAACCACCCTTGTGGAAACAAAGCTACAATTAGCTGAGGTTTGAGAAGGGGCTGAACTACTTCAAGCTAAAAATAGGTGTGCACTTTCTGCTGTGACAGTGTAGCAGCACAAAAACAACATCCACTCAGGGAAAAACAAAAGCACAACTGTCATTTATGTGCATGAGTATCAGATCTTTCATCATGTCAAACCTTCTGAGGTAAGAAGTTTAAACTTCTACACGAGAAGAGCTTGTATGTTTTAACTGCAGCTGTTTAGAAATAAATGTTTATGAAATGTGTTCTTCCCAATTTAAGATTACATTATCATATTACACTCAATAAAGTTTTGAATCTCACTCACTCTTAATATGTAAAGTCAAAGTACAAAATCAAAATAAGTCACCTTTTATTAATTTTTCTTCCATGTACCAAAAACAAAGGAGTGTATTTTAAGATTTAAATCGTGTCCCGTTTTAATAGGAAAGCAATGAGGAAACAAATGATAGGATGCTGTAGCAGAAACAAAAAAAGTCAGATTATACATACAGAGTTATACAATATCAGCAACTATAATACTATAATAATAGTATTATAATACTATATACTATATATATACTATTATAATACTATAATAAGAGTATTATAGTTGCGTCACTACAGTAAATCATTATGGTGAAGCAACAAAACTAAAATAGTGGATGCACAGTCTGTGTTCTGAGTATGACTTGTTTTGCTTGATTTGTTTTTCATCTTTGGTGTACAGAAGGCTTCTTATCACTTGCTTTTAAAATCTGTGATAGTGCTTGGAAAGAAAATAACCTCAGTGCTGAAAAGCAGCTTCTCTGTTCAGCTGAATTTGATTGAGAAGATGGCCTCTGTTAGCACCACCGCTGTGTTTCTGCTCAGCCACTTCTTTATTGCCTCCACAGGTACGGTACAGCTAATCTATTATTCCATCAGGTTTTTATCTTAAGCTTTAAATTCCAAACTTTTTCATTTAGATTTACAAGGCAAAAGTATTTTTAACATGTCATCTGCCAACTTAATCATTCTTGAAGACTCCAACATATACCATAGAGGTCTGCTGTCTTGTAACACCTGTAAAATACCTAAAACATGCCATGATGTTTTATAGTTCCCTGTTTCTATATCTGATGATGTGTTGTCATCATAATGTTTCATGGCTTACCTATTTTTGTCATCTAGCTCTTCTGTCATTTTCCACCTTTCTTTCTGTTCAAAGACTCTCAGGATGGTTGTGATGAGTATGCAGAAACAGGCACAAATTTTACCGTGCCACTTAAACACACTTTGAAGGAATCTGAGAACCTGAGATGGTTCCACAACACAACAATAATCTTTAATAGCAAATTAGACAAGGGGGGCAAAGGAAAAGATTTCTTTGTTGAGTCAACTGGATCACTGAAGCTGACAAAACTCACAAAGGACAAGTCAGGACTTTACACTCCTATGGTTTACGATGAAGATGGAACATATGTAGAGGATTTACCGAGCTTGAGCTTATGCTTATTAGGTAGGTAACAATAAATGAACGTGCTTGTTAGAGTTTATATAACACGGCTAATCAAATTTTTCATCTGATTCTTCTGTTTTTCGTCACCTTTCTTTCTCTTTCAAAGACTTTCAGGATGGTTGTGATGAGTATGCTGCTGCAGGCACAAGCTTTACTGTGCCACTAAAGCACAAGTTGCAGGAATCTAGTAGTCTAAGATGGCTCCACGTTACAAAAATAATCTTCAAACGCAGAAAGAAACAGGTGATCACAGGGAAAAATGAAGATGTTGATTCAACTGGATCTCTAAAGCTGACACAACTGACCAAAGACAAGTCGGGACAATACACCCCACAGGTTTATGATGAAGATGGAGTAAGCGTAGGGCATTTACAAAGTTTGCGTTTATGTGTATTAGGTAAGTAAAAATAGTTATGTATATGTATATGTATATGTATATATCTATATATATATATATATATATATATATATATATATATATATATATATATATATATATATATATATATATATATATATATATATATATATATATATATATATATATATAATGCTAATTATATGAAAGTGGTTTCTGTTACAGATCGGTAATAAAGGGGATGAAGTAAGCTAACAAGGGGCAAACAAGCGGGTAATAATGTGGTAATTTCAAAGTTATTACCACTCTACCACAGGTAATTGAGTGGTAATAACTTAGAAATTGCCACATTATTATGTTCTTGTTTCTTCCTTATTACCGTACTATTACCACTTTATTACCAAGCTGTATGTCCACATTGTTACCCCAGTTTTGGGGCCCTATTACATAAATTTCAGAGTAATATTACTCAACTGTAACCATTGTTTTTATCATGATATTACTTGGATATTACTTGGTTATTACTTTGGTAATTGCATAGTAATAACTAAGAAATTACCACATTATTACCTTCTTGTTTGCCCTTGTTACTCCACTATGACCCCTTTATTACTGAGCTGTAATAGAAAGTGCTACCACATTTTTTTTTAACTCAGATCGTGTGCAGAAGCCCAACGTGTCGGTGTGGTGTACAGACTCTAAGACAAATGTCAATTTTACTTGCAATGTTTGTCAGGTGAGAAAAATATTTCTTGTGGTTTACTGATATTTTATTTAGAGTATTTTTTTTCAGACAGTTAACTCATATATAAATGTTAAAATAATTTGTAGACAAAGACTATCCTCACCTCCTCTCTCTGAAACTCAGCATGAATTAAATGAAGATAATTAATTATAAGCATTCAAACACAGATAACAACGTTTTATTTCTATTCATTTTTTCATGATGTAGGTGTTTCAGTTAAGGCCAGTCATGACGTTTGCTGTGTTGTGCTGCTGTAGGCAGTTATTCTCTTTTTCTCAGGTTTTTAAGTCATAGCATGAGTCAAAGGACTCAAATTCCACCAATCACCTTTTCACAATTCTTTTTAAAGATTTTTTCAAGTTTTTGAAATGACACTTACTGATAAAGACCCTGAGATATGGAAAAGAATTAAGAATAAGTGTTCACTAATTGCACATTTGTCAAAAAATGTGTTGGTCTGTTCTTGAACTTTTCTTTGGTTTATGTTTTATGAGACATATTCTTAATGACCCTACAGCTCATCAATAAATTATATTTTCTTTTACAGAATGAGAAGAATCTTATGATCGAATGGTTTATGGATGATGAAAAACTGGAAGAAAAAGAGAAGACCCTGACGAGAGTAGCCAAAGATGTGGCAAATGCCCGTTTCTCTTGTAATGTTTCTAACCCAGTCAGCTCTGACATCAGTCTGCCTGTTCAACAAAACTGCTATGAACTCTGTAAGTATCCGGTCTTTAAGTCTGACGTCATTAGCCATGTCTGGGCCCAAACGCCGCTGCAGGTCCATAAGTCAAACGATCCCTGCAGCATTACTGAGAGTTGAAAAACTCTCAAAAACTAAATTCTTTCATGTGATAAAATGATCAGCGTTGCTGCTCTACCAGGTGTAACAATAAAGTTTAACATCCAGGCATCCATGAAAACAGAATTTATGAAATTTAACAGAGTTAGAAGTTAGCAGGGAGTTAGCTCGCTAGCTTCCATCTAAATATGATACACCATGCTCTAAGAGTTTTCTGAAAGAAATTCAAACGTACAGCTCTGCTATCACTTCCGACATAAATGAAGACAGGGAAGTAAACAGCAGTGACGTTTGTAGGGTTACTGAAGTTGGGCTAGCTGGTATTTAATGATGTGTTGCGTGATTGCTAGCGACACAGCTACGTTAGCATAATATAAACAGTGAGGCTCGTGGGCGAACGCTAACAAACGGAGGACTTTTTCCACTCAATAAAAATTAATGTGAGGTTCCCAATGGTCGGGGACAAATGCACTCGAATGGCAGGATGCTGTAAACGGACCAAACTTCAGTCAGCAGAACAACTGAGATAATCCATCCACAATACAAAGTTAGTCATTAATATACTGCTGCATGGGCTGTAGTTACATCGTAAGGGTTTAAAAACGGAACTTTGAAATTATTAGCAGAAATAAAACCTGAGAGAAGCCGACAGTGATCATTGACTGTTTTTAGGGGCTTGCTGAGATTAAATGGAACAAGATACAAAGCATTAAAACATGTTAAAAACACAACAGCCTTATTAAATGCAGACTACTTTGGGTCCGGAAGCAGGATGCATCACGCCATCACTTAAAGACCGGATTAGGTTATTCAGTTTCAGTTCCAAGTGTCTAAACATTTACAAATCAAACACATTATGCTTACAAGTGCTGACAAACTGAAGTCATTTTCAGTGCACGTTTAGATTTGCAATGCTTGCAGATTGTGGTCTAAAGGTCGACAGCAAAATATGGTAGAGCATTGCTTATCTTATTGCCTTTCTTCACCTTTCTTTCTATTGCAAAGATTCTCGGGATGGTAGTACAGTAAGTAAGAGACGCAGGTTTTACTTTAAGTGACTCAGATGACCTGAGATGGCACCACAACATAATAATGATAATAATGATAATAATAAAATGATGATATTGATTCAAGTGGCTCTCTAAAGTTGACAAAACAAAGTTGACAGTACAGTGCTATGTTGTTTCAGGAAGAGAGAGGAAGTGTGGGGTTGTTTACAAAGTTTGCGTCTGTGTTTATTATGTAGATCAAGTTGTCTTCTTGTCCCAAATTTTTGTTTTATGATTCATCTAATTTGTCATGTGATTGTGTGGGTTTTTTTTCTTATTCTTTCTGATTCAAAGATTCCCAGGATGTTTGCAACCTGTACGGTGCAATAGGTGACAACATTGTTGTGCCTCTGAACCACAAGCTGGACAAAGCGTCAGTTTTAAAATGGAAGCACAATGATACAATAATCTTTGAGCAAAGAAAAAACAAATCTCCTAATCCCATATATGTCAAGGGAAAAAAGGACGACATTAATCCAGATGGATCCCTAAAACTGACAAATCTAGATGCAAATGACTCAGGAAACTACATCCCAAAGTTTTACAGTCAAGATGGAGCATTAGAAAGCAATATGAAAATCACACGTTTATGTGTTTTGGGTAGGTGACACCAGATTAGAGTTATTCTGGTTCTATGAATATATAATCGTTCCTTTTGCATTACTATTTATACCTTATCTGGAGCAGAGATAAAAGGTTGCAGTCACCTGAAAACATGCCACTGTGTTACCTTATCAGCTGAGTGTTTTTACAAAAGCTGATATAGTTTAATAATGTATTTTGCTACTCATTAAATGTGTATTGATGAATCGGCATCTGTTATTAGTTCCTGTGTATTCATTGTTTATTTAATAATTTATCAGCAGTACTTTCTGATGGTATTGCTATAATCAAATCTTCTCTTCTCAGCCCGTGTACAGAAACCCAGAGTGAAGATAATGTGTCCAAACAAGTCAGAAGTCAAATTTACTTGTGTTGTTAGTCAGGTAAGAATAATATTTCATGTCTTTAATTTAGATTTAAATGACAATGTTTTCCTCTGCCTAAAATGCTGATGTTAACTCTTTTAATTGGATGTAAATTTTCCATGTAATTTTGTTATATAAGTACAAGATAAAATGTTACATTTAACAAAATCTGGTCAAATGAAGTGTACTTGATTGGTGTACATTCAGATTATACCAGGCATATTTTCCTTAAAGTTTAAATTAGCTTAAAGTTTACTGTTAACTTCACCAACTCTTTCAGAGACGTCCTCATCCTCTGGAAGATTTAGCTACACTTGCTGATAAAGATACTAAGATATGGTTAAGAATTTATTTTAGGAGTGATATTTTCCCCCATCTTTGTAATTTTGTAATTGTTTGTGTTTACTAATTTCACACACTAATAAAAACAAACAAGAGGACTTAAAGAGTGCAACTCCCCCTTAAGGACAAGGGCTATACTAAAACTTGGTGTTCTATGATGATGTTATTACAACACCCTTGTATTACTACATGCTGATGTCTGACCTTTGACCTTGACATATTACACATTCAATTTTGCATTTTATTATCTTTACCCACATGACTGAAGCAGACTTGGCTGAACTTTGACTTCTATAAGCTGTAAAAACTTAAGGTTTAAGATTAAATCCTGAATGATGCCAATCCATGATTGATATTTTCTTCTGCAGAATGATTTTAAAATCGAATGGCTGATGGAGGGTAAAAGGTTGAAAGAAAAAGAGATGACACTGACAAGAGTAGCCAAAGATGTAGTAAATGCCAGTTTCTCTTGTAATGTTTTGAACCCCGTCAGCTCTGAGCTGAGTCTGCCTGTTCAACAAAACTGCTATGCGCCCCGTAAGTATTTGTTTACTCAATTTCCTTTCCAACTGTCTAAATATTGACAAATCAAATTCATTATGGTTACAATTGCTGACAAACTGGAGTCATTTTTTTGTTTTAGTTTTAATTTCCATTCAACTTTTGAGACTTTTTAATAATAAAGAATACAAAGTTGCACTGTACTGCAAAGCTGAGTCACTTTTACTACACGTTTATGTGTGCATGGCTTTTATGCAGACTGTGGTGTGAAGATAGAACATATAATTATCCAACCTCAAGTGACAAGTGACAAGGCAGGACGCCCACAGAGTTTCATTTCATAGTCCGCTGTACAATCAGTCTGAAGGACAAACGCTGTTGCGTGTGCACAAAAATTTAGAATAGAAAGGAAACCAACCAAACACAAATCAGTCTATATAGGTAATAACTAGTATTCGAACAGCTCTAAGTGACTAGGCCTTTAGTGTCAGACGATATTCTAAAACATCAGCTGACTGTCAATGATTCGTCAACTTAGACATTGTATTATATTTTACATTGTGCATTGTACTGGACCCCCCTCCACCCCCTCCACCTTTTGACAGACAGTGTAGTCTGTCAAAATAATGTTTAATATTTAGTATTTGCTGTTATATTCCCATATATCATTGTGATGTTGTTTATTGTATTGCTCTCGTTTTCTTCTGCTTGTTTTCTTTTTTCTTTTTCAACAGGTGATCCAGGTGATTGATATATGTAGTTTTTATTTTATTTATTTATTTATTTTTTTTGTCTGCTTATTTAGTTGGTTTTTGTTTTTTTGCCATTGCTATTTGATCATCAGTAGATCGCTTTGTTATTTAAATTATCCTGATTAAATTAAGAATTTTCAAATTACTTTTAAGTAAAGAACAATTGAATTTGAATCACAAACTACACCAACCTTTTGTCGTGAAAGGAACGAATATGTTAAATTACTGTCAAGGCTGCATTCATTAAAACTTTAATCACCGCTTAAAAAAAAAAAAAGACAGACAGTGTAGTTTTGTAAACAATCAGAGAAATTGTAGGTAGACAATTTATTAAAATGTTCTGTAACGCTAAAGGTTTGGAAGGTAGCAGTGCTTGTGCTATATGTTTGTATTTAGAGCCAATGCTACCTGCTAAGAAACCTCCTACAGGTAGACTAATGTCAAAAAAAGCACAGTTTAAAGAAAAATAAGAAAATAAGCATGAAATGTTTCTACTAGGCAGGTTCATACTGTATATAGGGCTGATATAACCAGGGGTGCACATAGGTGGTCCACAGGTGCGAATGCGCTTTCAAAATAAAAGACGCGTACCAGCTAAGAAGTTGAAACGCACGTTTGCATACATAAGATTTTCTGGAGGAGGACAGACATTTGTTTAGAACTCTTAAAGATGTCGGAGAAGCAAACTCCTTTAAGCAATTACTGTGGTGTTCCTCCACCTCCAAAGAAATGTCAGGAGTTTGAACCGCAAAAGAAGCGCGTATTCTCGGAAAAGTGGTTGCAGGAGGTGAGCTGGCTTCAAACAAATGATGAACGCACAGAGAGGTGGTGCAGAATATGCCGTGGAAAATCCCACTCTAGTGGACAAAAACTGTCCGCTAGAGTGGTCTGAGATGCGGTGCAGATATATAGTAGCGTTGAAACTATGAAATGCCTAAAATTAGAGCTCTAAAGTTGACATAAAAAGATCATAATTTCATTGAATATTTGATAAATATACTTATAACTGTACAGAGCTTTTCTAACATGGCTAACCTAAAGTTTCTGATGATACTTACTCCGTTTTCTCTTTCAAAGACTCTCAGGATGGTTGTGATGAGTACGCTGCAACAGGCTCAAGTTTTACTGTGCCCCTTAAGCATAAGTTGCAGGAATCTGAGAACCTGAGATGGTTCCACAACACAACAATAATCTTTAATAGCAAATTAGACAAGCGGACCAAGAGGAACACAAGGAAAGACTTCTTTGTTGATTCAACTGGATCACTAAAGCTGACAAAACTGATGAAAGACAATTCGGGACAATACACGCCTATAGTTTATGACGAAGAAGGAAGAAATGTAGCACATTTACTGAGCTTGAGTTTGTGTGTATTAGGTAGGTAACAACCCATTGTAAATATGCTTCGTCTAGCTAAACAAATATACTTAGAAAAAGGTTGATATAATCATTTTTTCTTTTCTTTTTTTACTCAGACCCTGTGCAGAAGCCAAACGTAACGATGAAATGCACAGGCTCTACGATAAATGTGAGTTTCACTTGCAGTGTTGATCAGGTGAGGACAATATTTAATTTGAGTTCTTTTCAAACAGTTAACACATATCATGCATTTTAGGAATCTGTAGACAATGGACTTTATTTCTTTTGCCCCCAAACCGAGCATGATTTAAACTGTGCTGACGACAATCATTCACTCACAGATGCTGCTGTATCAATGATGTTATGATTTGATGAAAGTTGGGCTGCTTCTCATGCTCTTTGATCACATCATTAGTTAATGACGAGGTGTTTACAAGTGGCTCAGACACCACTATACTGCCTTTTCAGAGACTTCCTGATCCTCCTTGATATCTAACTCCACCTACATATGACATGTCTTTCTCAGTTTTTCTGATCTTTCTTGTTTTTCATATATGCTTTGCATATTTGTTCATTTAAACCTTAAGAAAGTAATAAATATCTTAAAGTATTTTTACTTTCCAGAACTTCTACACTTTTATTTTTAACTATTTAATTAATATCTTAATCATAATTTCTTCTAAAGAAGGAAAACTATTTGGAATATAAATGGCTTACAACGGATAAAGAGTTAACAGGAAATCTGAAGGACACGCTAACAAAAAAAGCTGAAGATGTGATGAACCTCCCCATCGCTTGTAATGTTTCTAACCCCGTCAGCTTTGCCATCAGTGAGCCTGTTTACCAAGAATGCTTAAAGCTTTGTGAGTAGTATCTACAATTAACTGTACTTTAAAAGATTGAAATGACAATGTTATGATACTCATTTTACAATAACCTTAGATTTTTCTCTTTGTGTTTTACTTTGTAGATGTCGCTGGTGAAAAATCTGGACCAAACATCTGGGTTTTTGTGCGCTTTGGAGCCAGTAGGTTTCAACTTCTGTATAAAGCCCATACATTTTTTATATAAATGCTGAAATAAAATGAGCACATTCTTAATTTTTTCCAGTTTTTTACAAGTAATACAATTTGCTCTTATTTTTTGCACTCATCAGGTTTTTTTCTGTTGTTGCTCCTCACTGTCATTGTTTGTGCAACTCAGAAAAACCTCACACAGAAAAATAAATATGCAATAAGAGGTAAGATTTATTATTTATGTATGTTTGCATTTATTTATATTACGATTGATATTATTATAATTTATTTTTAAAATAAAAACCTCTGATCTCAGGTAGAAGCTCAAGGCCAGTTTATGTTACACTTGATGTCTCTCATAACCTCCCAGTCACTATTGTGCAGTACGTAAAGGTTACTTGTGGAGCAATCAAGGCTCATTGTTAGGACCATTTAATTAAATTATTTATAATTAAATTATTTAAATGTTGGGGGGAACAAACACAGTTTCTACCTTTTTCTTTGGATAATTTTTCCCATTTAATACCTAACACTTATTTATGTGTGAGATTCTTAATGTTTAATTTCAAATTATTAATTTGGCTGTGTTGTGATTATTTTTTTAATTATAGGGTTACAGGGTCATTGTTCTCTTAGTTATAAAATCTGTATTTCTGTATCCATGCAGTCTATGGGGCACAGAAATGTAATACAAACGGTTACATTTCTATTTCTTAACACAGAAACTAAATATCATGCACAGATTGGGTGCAGTAATTTCATGTAAGGAATGGTTGTAATTATCCAGGTGCAACCTGTCTGTGCTTATTTTAATAGACAAGGAGGAGTTTCCTTTGAGCCAGTCAGGAACAGAGACAACAGCAGCAGCAGCAGTTGGTCAGCTACACAAATAAAACTAGAGCCTGACTTCTGTGGAAACTGGTCTGGAGAGAGAGACAATCATTATCCCGTCATCCAGGCTTCAGACAGGCTTTGACTTTTAAATCTTTCATTTTGAAGGAAAATATCTGCAGTTTCTGCTGGGCAGGTTCATCTTGGCTGTAAGAGGACTTTTGTAGCATAACAGATGTAATTTCTCATGTGATTCATGTGATTCTTATTTCTAATTTAAAAACTCTCAGGATGACAGACAATATCTTTGTTGTTGTTTACGTCACGCACTCAGACTATGCGTCAGATCAAAAGTCCTGCCATCTGCAGAATAGAAACAAGAGCGAGGACCATTTGGTTTGAGACAGACCAGATGAAATGTATGACTGCAGCTATTTAAAGGATTTTGATACGATGATGAGCTCACCTGAAATACTCTGATTGGCTGATACACAGATAAGGGCAGCCTTGGCAGAGACACCCACCGAGAGAAATCATTTAACAGTACAATGTGATGTTTGTTTGTTCTGCTGCTGCCACAAACTCGCTCCATCACAATATCACATCAGGACTCAAAGAAGAAGCCAGTGTTTTTTGTGACAATCAATCAATCAACCACATACTCAGATTGAATTAATAATGCCCAGGAGCTGCTTTCATCCCTGTTCTTCTTTTACATACATAAATTCTACTTTTTAGTCTTGTAACTTAAAATCAACAACTTCACAATCATGACTGATGTGAGTATAATCACAAAATAATTTCATTTAATAAACAAAATTCATCAAAAATATGTCTTATATATGAAATATGATGTGATTGTACTTGTGTCTTATTACAGGAGGTTAAGTCATTTTACTGTTGGTCATCCAGCTGCTCACATACAGTATATTTCTATAAATTCATATTTCATGGAGTATTACAGTTATAATGCAATAAGGGTTCTTCCAGTTTCACACATATGTAATGCAATGGCGCCACCCTGTGAACAAGTGTGAGTAGTGTAAGGTACCTTTTTTATATCATTTTGTAGTTTTACTGAATGTAATTTTGAGCTTTTGAAGAAGCAAATTAAGTTATTATTTTGCAAAACATCCCCATTAACCAACTATTTGCTCCAACTACTGGGTTCTGGGAACCCGTTTCTTTTTCATTCTGGAAGCTTCATACGTGTCCATTAATAGTGTTACACTAGACCACATTTGGAAACTCTACCACACAAAAGAGAGAGAGTCTTGCTGTCAAGGCAAACAAAAAAGGGGAAGAGGGGGGTTTGAAAAAGACTGAAACTGTGGGTCAGAATCACTCAGCAGAGAGGACACAAGGATTTTCAGTTGGCACCGTTTCAAATAGACAAGTAAGTAAAAAAAATCCTGATTACTTTAAAAACTGAGGGGCGTGAACTTTTTGCTTTTCTGACATCAGATAACGTGCTGCTGGCTTCTGCGGCTTCTGCCGTCATCAGCGTGCTTGTGGACAGTGACTCAACATGTTGGAGAATAATTGAATCGATAAAAAGAAATAGAAATACATCAGAAACACAAATTGTTACCCCAAAACAGTTCAGTAGCAGAGTGTCCATGACATGTTAATCACTAAACCTGTTATTAACTGTGACTCATTTACAATAATAGCTACACTAAATGTTGTCAGGTGACCTCTTTGAAGATGAATTTGAATAAACAGTATGGCAATAGTGTACTGATGTACATAATACAGTTTACCATATAGAAAAGATGGAAAACAATATTTTAAAGAACTGCAAAGTTATGTTATTTAGAAGCCAGGCTTACAGGACGTTGCTCCACACTGGGTACAGCAGATCGTTTGATGAACTACAGAGTTTTTATAACTTTGTGAAGGATGTCAGCTTGAACAACTTGACTTGAAGCTATTGAGAGAAAAGGCCTTTCCTCCTGAGGCTGCGACACAAATTAAGTCTTTGGTTGTATATCTGCACAAACTCAGATATGAAAGGTGTCTCCATTTTGCCATCCCTCAGTGGATGGAGACTTGTTTTCACAGACAATCATAGTGCTGCAACTTGGAAAGACCAGAGTTGTGTGGTGCAAGTCACTGGAAATGTTTCAGAGCACCATAGTGAGGCTGTCACATCCTGTGTAATGGGCATGCAAACACAGACAGATGGAGGAACAAGTTTAAGGTACTAAAACCAAGGCCATAAGAAGACCGGAGCTGCTATATGATATGAAACCCCCCTTTTTTAAAGGACACACTACTTCAGTGTGCTTCCTGCTTCTTCCTGTGTGATCAGTATCTGCAGAGAGGTGTTAAACCACACGACACAAGTGGTACTTCATTGCCCATTTGTGTATTTGTATCTTATTGTTAAACATCTACAGGTAGATAAACTCCTATAGCCTTAGAGAGTAAACATATTTCAACTCACAGATCTGCAGTTTGTTTACGACATAATTAGCATACAAATATTTACCGTCTGTTTAAATCACAGTTGTGTCTTCTTGCATTTGTGCACAGAAACCTTCATTTTGAATTCAAAGTCAGACTGAAACTGAAGTTTTGCTTTGCAGTGTAGCAGGGTGAGGGATTTAGCAGTGGGACCCGACAAAAAAACAGAGACTGCTGATGGGGACTGGAGACGTACTGAGCTTCAAGGCTTTTATTGTAAAACATCTGAGAAACAGGAAGTGAAAAGACTCCTTCTTTATACTGATTTTAAAAATTTAGAGTAACCTTTGAATTGATTGATTGATTGATTGATTGATTGATTGATTGATTGATTGATTGATTGATTGATTGTTTGAATAATGAGTTTGCAATACTGTATACACTGTACTGTATAGCATTCAGCAGAGTTATAAAGTGTACTTCATCTGTGGCGACGGAAACTTGCACCTTTTTTCTGAGAGGAGAAGAAAAGAAAGACTACTAATATTCTGTTATTAATCTGTTATTAAGCATCATTAATCTTTTCTCTTGTGTCATGTGATGTGTGAACAATGACCCTGTGGACAGAGTTCATGAACAAAAAAACAAAACTCTATTCAGGCTTTGCAGAGAAGTCCAAGACTGATAAAGTCATAAATTTAAACCAGGAGACACCAGAGAAGACAAACGTGGAAAACAATCAACAGTAAAAAGCAATCAGAGGCTTTAAATACACACAAACACACTGTGGGCCAGTGGGGGCTGAGACACAGCTGGAACTAAACACATCTAAACTAAATCAGGGTAACGAGACAAGAGGAGCAAAGTTAAACACACTACATGAGAGAGAAAGAACTACCATGATCAAACTGGAAGTAACTAATGAGAAAAATCACATGACAAAGAAGAAAACTTGACAACTGAAGGGAATTTGGGAAATATAACTCTAACCACTGACAGAAATAGGAATATACAAATGACCATAAGACTAAACACATAGAAGCATAAGATCAAAAGCAAAAATAAAACATGAAAATTTAAAATCCAAGAACTGTTACTATCAAAAAACAAACTGCAGTCAGAATAGTGACTGTTGAACAACAAAAGCAATTCCTGTCTGAAAACAGAATATTCAGGGTCTAAAATCCAGGACAGCGATTGCCCTAATTTTAATTAATTAACATTTAGACATTTAAAAAAAAAACTTTGATGATGCTCACTCACTTCCAGAGAACCTGACAAATCATTTTTGATAAAATGCAGATCACCAAAAAGTCTTAGCTCTACAGAGTTACAGCTAGCTCAGGTTGGTGTCAGGGAACCATGAGCCATGAGCTGCAAACGAGGGTCACTTTCCCCTGAGGCAGCACGGCAGCACAAAAACAACATGCACTCAAGCAAAAGCAGAGCTCTCATTCATGTGTATGTTCATGTGTATGTTAGACTGAGAGCTAAAACGCGTGCGGTGACCTTTCATCATGTCAAACCTTCAGCGGTACGATGCTTAAACCTCAACATGATTAGAGTTTTGACCTTTTTAGCTGCAGGTGTTCAACTGGAAATCTCAAATTCAAATCATATGGCGTTATTTCTCCTATTAGATTCACAGTAGTTCATTCTTAATGTCTAAAGTCTGAAGAATACAAAAATATATGTTTAAACTTATGAGCTGATGATGGAGTCTTTATTTTCATTTTCAGTCTCATTTGTGTACTTTTGCTTGAAAGTAATTACAAAAAAAACATTTTATGCTCTAAAATATTCGTCACCACATCATTTTTAATATTTCAGCGTTTGAATTGTTGGTTATTTGTTGAATATCTCTAACTGCAGATCACGCAGTATGTTTGTGTATATTTGCAGGAGCAACCAAACTTAAACTTGACGCACTCTCTGTTTTCTAAGTGTGACATTTGCTTTGCTTGCTTTGCTCTTTATCTGTGAGACTGTGAGACCTCTTGGATCACTTCCTTTCAAAGCTGTACATGCGCACACACAAACATGTACGGTGGCACACACACATAAACTATGTGATGTTACTGTGCACTGACAGGAAGTAACCTCAATACTGGAAAGCGGCTGTTCTTTGTAGCTGAATGTAATGAAGAAGATGCCTTCTGCTGCCACCATCGTTGTGTTTTTGCTCTCCTGCTTCTCCATCGTCTCCACAGGTACGGTACAAATTATTGTGTTCGTGTTTATATTTTTAGCTTTTCTTTCTAAACTTACTGGTTATGTTTTTTTTAAAGTTCAAAGTATTTTTAACATGTCAGTTTCCAACAATAATTCTTCAAGACTCCACAAATACTTTATCTGTTGTCCGTGACACCTGTAAAATACCCAAAGCATCACATACTATTTTAGATTTCCATGTTTCTGTTTTGTTTATTTGTCTATATATATATATATATATATATATATATATATATATATATATATATATTAAATATATCTATGTGAACATAGCCTGTTTCAGTTTTTGCCAATATCATTGTTATGATTTGCTGCTGCTGATTATTGTGCTGCTCTTTCCTCTTATTATCATATTTTGTCTTTTTCCTCACTAAAAAGGTTTTCTAGCTCATAAGCCAAAAGAAGATAATAATTTCCTTCAAATATGATAACTTGAGATATGATTGTTGATGAAAACTAGACTTTTCTAGCATGACTATTTTTATTTTTTCCTCAAGATGTTTCTTTATCTTTCAGGCTCTCAGGATGATTGTGTGTACGCTGCAACAGGATCAAGCTTTACTGTGCCACTTGGATATAAGTTGAAGGAATCAGATCAGCTGAAATGGCTCAAGGACACAAGAGTAATCTTTTATCGCAGACAGAAACAGGTGACCACAGGGAAAAATGATGATGTTGATTCAACTGGATCACTAAAGCTGACACAACTCACCAAAGACAAGTCAGGACGATACAGACCAGAGGTTCACAGCACAGAGGGAATAAATGTGGGGGGAAACTTACAGAGTGTGCATTTGTGTGTATTAGGTAGGTAAAAATACATTGTGGCCTGTATTTATATAGCACTTTTCAAGTCCCTAAGGACCCCAAAGCGCTTTACACAACCGGTCATCCACCCATTCACACACACATTCACACACTGGTGATGGCAGCTACATTGTAGCCACAGCCACCCTGGGGCGCACTGACAGAGGCGAATGTGTATGTACAAACACATTAAGATATTAACGTTAATATTCTGAAACCACTCCTCAGATTTTTCATGCAGCAATATTTCTTGTTCTTTTTTTGATTAATGTGTTATCAGCCTTGCCTAATATACTGTTGATATAATCTAATTTGCTTTACTCAGACCGTGTGCAGAAGCCCACTGTGACGACAAAGACGTGTACAGATAATGGACATGTCAATTTTACTTGCAGTGTTGGTCAGGTAAGTAAAATGTTCTTTTTTTTCTTTACTTATCCTTATTCTTATTCTTCAAACAAGTCAAACATGTCAACAAGGGAGAATCAGAATAAGAACCAGCCCATTTACCGATTGCCAGAGTGTAGGTAGGTTAAGTTAAATCATGATGGCAGGCTGCTGTGGATGACCGTTCTCTTTTTCTCAGGTCACAACTTTAGTTAAGAGGCTCAAAATCCACTAAATAGCTTTTCTAGAGATTTCCTGATCCTCTTTAAATTCAAGTTCACTTGCTGAGACTCTGATAAACTATCAGCCCCGTGATCAGTAATATTTTCTTTTTTTTTTCCTGAGTTCAATAAACACACACTCCTTGAAAATAACATTGTCTTCCACAGAATGAGAATATCACATGGTTAATGGATGGTGAAATGTTGGAAGAAAAAGGGAAGACACTGACCAGAGTAGCCAAAGATGTGCTAAACGCTAATTTCTCTTGCAATGTTTCCAACCCGGTCAGCTTTGAGATCAGTCTGCCTGTTCAACAAAACTGCTACAAGCCCAGTAAGTATAAGTGATACAAATTTATATTCACAACAAAAGATGTTTTGCTCACAATTGATGAAAAACTTTGCATCACTTGTGCATGTGCAGATGTGCATGACTTCTCTGCAGACTGTGGTCTGAAGAAAGAAAACAGGATATAATATAATCATGCAGCATCAGTGAGGAGGTGAAGCGCTGTGTGCAGGACACCTACAGTTTCATTTTATAGACGTTTATCAGCTTCAGACTGAACATCCAAACTGGGTTCAGTGCTCACAAAAATGTAAACAAGTAAAGAAAATCTATTTAAAAATCAACCTGAACAATTAAAAATCACTGTCTGATCTGATGTGACTACAGACCAGGAAGGGCAAAATTTATTATGAAATATCAGCTGATAGTCACTGAGTTGTATCTAATTCACTGTATCTGTATATGAAGAGAAGCACATTTCCTCACAGATTTTGTAGTTTTGCAAGTATATTGTCACAAAAGGTCACTGAAAGTAACTGGGACATGCAGGAAGTCAGACACTGAAGTCAGACAGTTTACACGCTCGGTAGTCATTCAAACAATGCAATGTAGACACTTTTGCACGGAAGCGTTGTTTATGCTGTGGTGTCCAGTGTGGTCTGTCTGCTGTAGAGAGTGTGAAATAGAAAAGACAAGAAAAAAGAAACGTTTCAGGTTAAAATCAATTTTACTGATTTATTTATTGATCAATCGATTTATTTCTGAATTGTTTGTTGTCTTGTGTTGACAGAAATACACTTTTCTGCTGCCTTAGTTTAGATGTTTGATTGATTCTGAAAGTGACAGTTCAGGACTTTTGAAGCACAGTTTTTCATGTTACTCTCTTGCCATTTCTTCTTTTCTATTCAAAGATTCAAACAATGTTTGTGGCCTGTTTGGTCCAATAGATGATAACTTTGTTGTGTAATCAGTGTGTATTTAATATTGATGCAACCAAATCTTCTGTGGTTCAGTGCAGAAACCCCACGTGACAGTGAACTGTACGGGCGAGTCCGAAGTTACATTTACGTGCTCTGTTAGTCAGGTGAGAACAATGTTGAATACATTTCATTTGATTTCACTATATATATATATATACATGTATATAAATACATGCATATATATATATATACATCTATATATATATACATGTATATATATATAGATGTAGATGTGTATATATATATATATATATATATATATATATATATATATATATATATATATATATACATATATATACGTCTGAGCATAATTATGTGTTTATCTGTCGACAAACTCATTTTATGAATTGAATTAAGTGCTCACTTGAGGAACCAGCTTTTTTAATGCATGTATGAATTAGGCTCATATTTGCATTTTTTTATTATGTCAATATATGATAATAAAGGCAGAGTGTAGGGAAAGCAAAACTGATCTCTATTTTCTAACCTGTGGGCAACAATTGTCTTTCAGTCATGTTTTGACTTGACTATGAGGTTATTGTAGAGCTAATCATGGCACACTCAAAGTCCCTGAAGTCTCTTTTCCCACAGATTTTCTTTCGTCATGAAGACTCTGCTTACAGCAAAATATACTTAGATGTGGTTAAGAATTTCTCTGCCAAACAACCAGCTCTATAGTAGTGACTGTTCTCAGTCATCTTTTTGTTTTATTTTTCTCAATTAATTACAGACACAGGCAAGAAAATGACATTATAAACTACAGTTTTAAAGTAAAGCTGTAATTTTGCAAGTTCAAAAGAAAGATTGTTACAAGCCTTTTTCTGATCCTGACACTGAAACACACACACACACACACACACACACTGGATAACTAAATAAAATTTAAAAAAATATATTTGCTGTCAAAATATATTTAGTATGCTTGCTCTTATACTTGGAGGTTTAAAACTTTAGCAAATCCATTAATCGTCTTTTCTTCAACAGAAATACAATAATCTGGAATTTAAATGGTTTAACGAGGAAAACAAGCTGCAGGGATCAGGAGAGACACTTACAAGGAAAACCGACGATGTGGTAAACACTCGCTTCTTTTGCAATGTTTCAAACTCCATCAGCTCTGAGATCAGTGACCCTGCTGCACAAAAGTGCTCAAAACCCTGTAAGTATTATTTCTATCAACTGTCCATTCAAATAGTTATGACACTGACCATTTTACACTCATGTCATGATAAAATCTATTTCTTATTCTCTTGTTTTATTCCTAAAGCTTTTCCTAATGAATTATTTGGAATTAGCATCTGGGTTTTCATAGGAGGCGGAGCAGGTACGTGTCATGTTCTGTGCAGTCGTCAGATTATACTCTGAAAATCATTGAAATCAAGCTTCACATACAAAACCAATGAATTCTCTATTTTTTCCATGTGTAATACAATTGATGTTATTCTCCATCAGGTCTTCTTATTTTGGTGATCGTCACTGCCACAGTTTGTTGTGTCCGGGCCAGACGAAAGAGACGCATATGATAAACGGTATTTACTTATATACTGTTATCATTATTATTTTAGTTCATGTTAAAAAAATAAGCCACTGCGCTAAGGCAGAACATCTTAAAAACTATTTTACTTACGTAAATGACTTAGTTCACCCATGTACAGCCCATCCATTCACCATTCATTGTGCATGTAGGTTACTTGAGGAGCTCCCCAAGGCTCAGTCTTAGGTCCATTAGATTTATATTATTTGTACTTTGATTTTTTTAGGGGTTATGGTTAAGATTACTTGCATTCAGTTCAAAATATTTACATACAGCAGATAATGATTCACTTCAAGTGACTTCAAACTTCAAGTTGCACAGTGCAGGATTTCAATAAGGAGAGATCACTTGAAAGAATTGAACATGATTTACTGAAATGAAGAAATGAATGAATTTGGCGATTAGACTCTGATGACAGAACGGAGCCCCAGCAGTGACTGGATTTAGGACAGGACCCCCCAGTGTCTAGATGCTGGGGGTGGTGAAGATAAAGACTGAACCTTTGATGGAGCTCTGACTGAAGTGTCTGTGAGATGGAGATAGAGAGGAGGTCGGTTGCACAAATTACAGTCTGAAAGGTAGAATAACAGTGAGCAGAGATTTAAACCACACAGACTGGAGGCTGATTGGCCCAAAGAAGGCGAGCAGGAAGTAGATTAGACTAGAGTAAAGAGGACAGTATTGAAATTGACAGAAGAGACTGAACACCCAGAGAAACTGATTACAGATGTTACTTACTGAACTTATGCATAAGCTTCATGTTCACTATTCATGTTGCGGGACATTGTTTAAATGAACATGGAAGTACCAGGACCTGTGCAGTCCCTGGCACAGAAATGTAAACAGTAGCTGAGAGGTGTGTTTCTTAACACATAAAGTAAATGCTGTGTAGCTACTCTAAACAATTGCAGCTGATCATAAGATGTAAGGTAATCATAGCTTCATTTTTTAATTGAGAAGTTGCTGGATTGTTCTGGCACAATGAGTTGGTATACTTTCTTATTAGTAAGCCAGCTTGATTCATTTTTGGGTGTATTATTCACTTTGACATTAAACTATAATAATAATAATAATAATAATAATAATAATAATAATGTTACATCATTAAATAAACAAACAACAAAGTTGGGTTTCTAATTTTATGCCATTTGCTTACATTTGTTACTTTGTTTAAATATGGGGAAGCTGTGACACTCATTTGAACAACATCACTGCGAGTGCGACTGCTTCTTCTGTAAAACTATGCTGTTATCCCTACATTTAAATGACATCTCGTCTCTTAGCTGCTGTCTCATTCCTGCTGTAGCTGGACTGCATGGTTCTTAAACCAGATCTGACAAACAATGCTTGTTGGCAACATGCTGAAATAATGATGGTCTTAAAACAAGATTAACAAATAATAGTGCACCAGAGTCATTTTTAATTACATTAGCATTACATTAGTTAACATTAAATACACTTGGAGCTTTGCGATTCTTCAGTTCTGGGATCCAGGGGCCATTGCCAGCTCTGATTGATGAGCTAAATTCTCCAGCACGGCACAACATTGTTCATTCTTTGTAGTATGGCTGCAAAGGAAATCAGATTCTTTATATTTATTCTTTTTTCTAAGCTGACACAGGCCCATCAAATCCATATTCTTACATATTCTTAGCAGTGGCAGGTTTTGCTCTTTTCTTGTTAAAAACACTGAAAGATGATTCTGCAGGTCTGACCTGCCGCCTATGTTTATTTCAACAGATGGCAGGTCAGAGACCTTTGTTTGCAGTGGACGAATCAAGAACAGCAACAGCATCACCTTCAGCAGAACCACTTGACAAAACCACTATAAACAACAGCATGTTCAGCAGAGTCCCAGAGCCATACTTCTATGCAGCCTGTGGTCTGAAGACAGACAACAGGAAACAGGATACAATATAAACACCATTCAATCTGAGTGCTGAGGTGACGTGGTGTTTGCAGGACGCCTACAGAGTTTCATTTTGATGTTTGTCAGGTTCATTGTGAATGTACAAAGAAAATTATAGATTACAGGAATTTAACCCTAAATAAGTGGGTCATTTAACGACCATTCAGTGATTAGATCAGAAATGCAAACCTTATTATGATTGTCAGTGATATGTAAAACTAATGTATTTTATTACAACATCTCCTGATGTGTAGTTTTGTAAGCAGACCTTCACAAAGAAATATTGTTTATGCTATATGTGTTAATGCTTTTGTTTAGGTCTTTCATTTTGGAGGAAATAAGCTTCAGTCTTTTTTGCTAGGCAGGTCCGTGCTGTATATTGTTAATGAGAGCGACAATTCAGGATTTTATTAGTATCTGTTGTGCATTTTTCTTTGTTCTGATTTGGAGATTTTCATGTTTGAACCACATGCTGGACAAGAAATTAACCTTGAAATTAAAGCAAAATGATAAAAATATTTTTTTCTCAAAGAAAAAACACGATTCCCTCCCTGGGATGATGGCATGGTGCATCTAAAAGGATCTTTAAAGATAACAAGTCTGAGGAAAAATTACTTGACTAAACTACATCATTGTGGTTTTCAGTGAATACAATGCTGTAGAAAAGAATTAAGGATTAAAAATTAAGAACAGAAGTGTGTGTTTTGGTTAAACTAAGAGCAGAATAGATTTATTGTGGTCATGTGAATATGAATATTTCTCTTAGTATTCGTCTTTATGCCTCACCAAAAATAAAAGTAATAAGTGTATTCACTTGGAAACTTTTCACCATATTAACTTATCAGCTGAATGTTTTAAATATGTTATACTGATATGTATATGACCATGTTTTTCATCAATTTTTATAATGTTCTTAATATATTTACAAAAATAAAGTGGGCTGATGCATCACAAGTCCCCGTGTAATCAGTCAGACCAAATGTATATGCTCATATATTCGAGTCCCAAGTGTCAAAGAAGTGTTTAGGCAGATCAAAAGTCATGACTCCATGCACTGTTAAACCTCACACTCGAGGTGTTATGTGAATTGTAAAATGTTATGATTGAAACCACTAAAAGGGCCTAACTAAAGGCCTACATCATGCAGTTTAAATGTTCTTTAGTTTTAAGACAGACTGTCTATCACAGACCCCATACAATTCAAGAGGGTGGACCAGCAGACTACATATTACACTAAAATGTTCTAAAGTGTTGGCATACATCTATCTATCTATCTATCTAGATAGATAGATAGATAGATAGATAGATAGACGTATGTATGTATGTATGTATATATATTTAAATATATATTTAAATATATATATTTAAATAAATATATATTTAAATAAATATATATATAAATATATATATTCAATGAACCCAAAAAACTCATTAATATCAAAGCTGAATGTTTTTGGAAGTAGTTTTTAGTTTGTTTTTAGTTTTAGCTATTTTAGGGGGATATCTGTGTGTGCAGGTGACTATTACTGTGCATAATTATTAGGCAACTTAACAAAAAACAAATATATACCCATTTCAATTATTTATTTTTACCAGTGAAACCAATATAACATCTCCACATTCACAAATATACATTTCTGACATTCAAAAACAAAACAAAAACAAATCAGCGACCAATATAGCCACCTTTCTTTGCAAGGACACTCAAAAGCCTGCCATCCATGGATTCTGTCCGTGTTTTGATCTGTTCACCATCAACATTGCGTGCAGCAGCAACCACAGCCTCCCAGACACTGTTCAGAGAGGTGTACTGTTTTCCCTCCTTGTAAATCTCACATTTGATGATGGACCACAGGTTCTCAATGGGGTTCAGATCAGGTGAACAAGGTGGCCATGTCATTAGTTTTTCTTCTTTTATACCCTTTCTTGCCAGCCATGCTGTGGAGTACTTGGACGCGTGTGATGGAGCATTGTCCTGCATGAAAATCATGTTTTTCTTGAAGGATGCAGACTTCTTCCTGTACCACTGCTTGAAGAAGGTGTCTTCCAGAAACTGGCAGTAGGACTGGGAGTTGAGCTTGACTCCATCCTCAACCCGAAAAGGCCCCACAAGCTCATCTTTGATGATACCAGCCCAAACCAATACTCCACCTCCACCTTGCTGGCGTCTGAGTGGGACTGGAGCTCTCTGCCCTTTACCAATCCAGCCACGGGCCCATCCATCTGGCCCATCAAGACTCACTCTCATTTCATCAGTCCATAAAACCTTAGAAAAACCAGTCTTGAGATATTTCTTGGCCCAGTCTTGACGTTTCAGCTTGTGTGTCTTGTTCAGTGGTGGTCGTCTTTCAGCCTTTCTTACCTTGGCCATGTCTCTGAGTATTGCACACCTTGTGCTTTTGGGCACTCCAGTGATCTTGCAGCTCTGAAATATGGCCAAACTGGTGGCAAGTGGCATCTTGGCAGCTGCACGCTTGACTTTTCTCAGTTCATGGGCAGTTATTTTGCGCCTTGGTTTTTCCACATGCTTCTTGCGACCCTGTTGACTATTTTGAATAAAACGCTTGATTGTTCGATGATCACGCTTCAGAAGCTTTGCAATTTTGAGACTGCTGCATCCCTCTGCAAGATATCTCACTATTTTTGACTTTTCTGAGCCTGTCAAGTCCTTCTTTTGACCCATTTTGCCAAAGGAAAGGACGTTGCCTCATAATTATGCACACCTGATATAGGGTGTTGATGTCATTAGACCACACCCCTTCTCATTACAGAGATGCACATCACCTAATATGCTTAATTGGTAGTAGGCTTTCGAGCCTATACAGCTTGGAGTAAGACAACATGCATGAAGAGGATGATGTGGACAAAATACTCATTTGCCTAATAATTCTGCACTCCCTGTATATATTGAAGATATGCATAGCTTATTTGAGAGTTTAAAATTGTGTTAGGTAGGATGTAGAATTATTGTAGAGACACTGACACTGCCCTGGATGCAATAAAGCATCTATCTATCTATGCAATAAAGGCCTGAGTGTGTCATGAATTTAGGAGTAGATTTCTAGGAGACCATCCCCCACTTTGAACTGTGAAAGTAAGACAAAGAGAAGTTAATGTTGAGTGGAGGTTTTGTGAAATGACTACTGAGTCCGGTGCCGTCTGTGGATGCCCGAGGAATAAAAAGAACCGGGGTGATTACTGTTACTGATTTCGTAACAATATATATATACACACACACACATATATAGACATATATGTGTGTGTGTGTGGATAAAGAGAGAGAGAGACAGATCATAGTGGGTATCCTGGACCAGCCCTGCTGGGTGATGTTCGGTGTATAAAACCTTTCTAGTCAACTGGGGTTCAAACCAGGGTCTCTCATTGTTGACCAGTCCACATCACACTTCCTGTGGGTGAATTTGTAACCCTATACCTACATTAATTTAATAAAACGTGTTGTGGAAGTTTTCCATTAAATAAAGCCTGCAGACGAGCGGTGAGCAGTAGCTAACATCCTTTAATCAAAACAAAGAACAGAAAAACCCAGCTTGGTGGAGCCTGCATGATCTCACTGAGCCTAGCATGGCCCTCAGTTAAATAAGGCAGTACACAGCTGTTTCACACCTTGAGGTTCACACTCCCTTGCTACCTCCCTTGATTTAAAGCTTAAGATAAAGATTAATAAATAAAGTTAATTATTTAAAAGTTTCTGATAATAAACACATGGACAAATAATAAGGCACAGATTACCCAAGTAGTTGTAACTGTAACTATTAGCTCATGGTGGTTGTAACTGGAGGTGAGCCTGTGGCAGAGAGCTGTTCAAAAGTTTTTGACCATTCAAAAGAATAATCTTTATATAAAGGAAAAAGGAAATGTCATTTGCTCCAAAGATTTGACTAAAACAACCACAAACTGGCACAAAGTGACAACATGAGAAAAGCTTATGAGTCTGATTAATATAATGTGGACCTGCTCACTTCTCATCGTAAAATCAGATGTTATCCACTATTACTAATATAATATCATAAAGGTTCTTCCTGTTTGTAGCAGCTTTTGTACTACATGCATCTGTAATATAATGGTGCCACCCTGTGGACAGCAAGCAAATATGTTTGTTTTTATATCTATTAAATGAAGTGTTGAGTCTGCAGCTACTGTATGAGCAGGAAACAAATGCTGTTCTGTGAGTGTTTTCCTTTCATCGTCAAAGCTGAACTCATATTTTTTACATACATTAACAGTAACATAGTGGAGCAGGTGTGGGCAAGTGTGCTGTTGTTTTTTAAAAAAGAAATTTAATTAAACAAGATTGAAACAGTCGCAGTGACCTCAGCACGGTCAGTTGGCACCTTTTCTATTAGATCAGCGAGTAAGAAATTCTGAGGGCTTTTCTGATGTGTGATACTGAAAACAGGGAAAGTAATGCTTTCCACGCCAGAAAAAGTTTGAGATCTGACATAAATTAAGTAAATGCCCATTTTTTCCATGACGTGCTGTTACCTGCTCATTTGTGGGTTTTGTTTTGTTTTTTGGTTTTTAACGACATTTCCATTCGTGTAGGTGTTTATGGTCGGTGGCCCACCATGCTGGAATCACATTATGTGAATGTGTGTTAGTTTGGTAAATAATCAAGCGGATAGATCAAATAAAATAAGTCCCTGCTGGGTGTCAGGCACTAATGTTGGTGTCATTTCCTTGGTGTCAGTGACTCACTTGCTATAATAGCTACACCAGAAGTCATCAGTTGACCGCTGTAGTTTGATCGTCACGGAAAAAATAAAAATATCCTTGAAGAGTTTTGGTCTCCGCTTTTTTGTATGAAAGCTCTCTTTTTCCTCATCACACCAAAGTCTGTGAAATCTAAGCAATCTAAGCTGTTTTGACACATTGTTGGCTTCAACGAGCTTGAGTGGAACGAACCACTGGAAACGATGGCTTTGACAGGTCGTGTGATGTGTGTGAAGTTAAAAGATTATAAACCTTTTCCTTCATAATGTGTACAAACCAGAATGTTTTATTTTTGTGTATCTGTATGCAAACAGAGACAGAAAAAGGAACAAGATTGAGGTACTAAAACCAAAACCAAAAGAAGTTTAGCATTGCTGAATGATATGACACCCAACAGAAGAGTTTAGTCTGGACCAGAGTGTTTTACAGAAAATGATACAAAGAGTTTCCTCCTGTTTCATTTACGACCAGGACCTGCACTGAGGCGTCAAACCACATGTGAGAAGTGAGCTTTAGTTGCACTCTTAGACTTACTTTTTTAATCAGACATCTACAGGTAGGACTCACACGTTACACACAGTTAGTGGTCTGAAAGAGCTTTTTTTGTGTCTTAAATCCATAAAAGATTTAATAATGTAATTGTCCAAAAAAAAGAGGCTGGAAATGACAAAATGACCATCTTTAAACTGGCACATAAAGCCTCATGTATTTTCTCTCCTGTCAAATTCATGCACACATCTTCGCCCATAGATACCTGCATGTGCGATATGTTCTTTACTCAGCAGCTTCAAATGTAAAAGTCCGAGTGAGACGGAGATGTTGCTTCGCACCCAGTAGAGTTCTAGTGTGATGGGAGACTGGAACTTGGGCATGGTGTTTAAGAAGAACAGTATATTTAAGAACATAAGTCTACTAAAATCTATACTTTCTTTAACACATTAGCATTTTGTGTTTTTATGACAGAATAGCTAAACTGACGTGCAGGGGGGGTTGTGATTTACTTTTTATGTGGCACTTTTGTGATCTTTTGCATGTAACCTGCAAAGGGACTGCACATGCAAATAAGATTAATAATAAATAATAATAAGATTTTAGCTGCTACCTTCATCTCTTATAGGAATAGCAGAGATGGTAAAACAAAAGCGGTCATTGAGTTCCATGGCATCATGGGAAACGTAGGAAGAAGTATTTTTGAAGCCTTACCCACAGTCTGGAGTAAAAATAAACATATATTGTGTGATGGTGGATGGTTGTTTTTCCCTTTCATTAAAAAAAACTCTCAAATTTGATGTTAGCTTCCAAAAAGTGGACAACAAAAAGATTTACATTTTAAAGTCTTATTAAAATCCAACAGGGACTTAACATTATGAGGGGGAAAGTGTCTCACCTCTACAAAGATTAATCAATTCAGCATCTTGAACTTTTCCCGGGGACAGGGCAGTGGTGCAAAGGCAACATGGACTTGTGCAAACACAAATGCACAGCTCTCATTTACGTGTACGTGCAGGAGTATCTGCAGGTAAAACGTGTGCAGTGACGGCGGCTGTCTGACCTTTGACCATGGCAAACCCTCAGAGGTAAGAGCTTTAAACCTCCACATGATTACAGTTTCAACCTTTTAACTGCAGGTGTTTAACTGGAAACAAATGCAGATATAATGTGTTCTTACATAACTTTAACTGTCATATTACATACTCGCTCATGGTTTTATGAGCTTTTATATTTCTCACTTGCTTTTGTTTTAAGTTTTACAATTTCACCTGCTACCCAGATTTTAGCAGTTTGGTGTTTGAACTTCTGGTTACCTTTTGAACATCTCTTTTTTTTTTTTTTTTTTTTCTTAAATGACATCAGAAACAGCAGTATGCGACATTACGTGATGGCAGAGCTTCAGTTCATCCTTTGTCATTTTGTCCTTTTGAACATCTCTAATAGGAGATCACAGATATATTTATACTGCTGAACTCAAACTAAAAAAAGATGCACTCTGTCTTCTAAGTGTGACATTTGCTTGGCTTGCTTTGTTCTTTATCTGTGACAGCAGATGAGGCCTCTTGGATCACTTCCTTTCAAAACCATATATGCGCACACACGTGCGTGTACGGTGGCACACACACACATAAAATATGTGAAGTTACTGCGCTCTGACAGGAAATAACCTCGATAATGGAAAGAGGCTGTTCTTTTTAGCTGAATGTGATGAGAACAGTGAAGAAGATGGCTTCTGCTGTCAGCATCGCTGCGTTTCTGCTCTGCTGCTGCTTCGTTTCCTCCACAGGTATGTTTCAATTAATCTGTTTATTCTGTCAGGTTGAGGTTTTTATTGTTAAAATCCAAACTTATTGGTTTACATTTATACCATTTTTTTTTTTGTCAAGGAAATACTCAATTGAACCTCTCAGCCATGGGCGCTACAAAGATACTTATCCTTTAAAAATACCCACAGAATGCAGTAAAAGTCTATATTTCTGTGTTTCTGTTTGAGTCTCTCAGTGGAAATCTATTTTGTGACTGTAAATAATATAGAAAAACCATTAAAACTACTTTTTTTATTTGTAGTAAACTAAACAATCCAAAATATTTTACCAGTCCTTTAAATATGATTATTTTATTGAGGAAAAACTCAATAAAACTAAAGAGGAACTAACAAATGACCTGTAGTAATACTGTTGGGTAGGGCTGCTGACATGAGCGAGGGTGAAGGTTTAGTTCCTGCTGAGGTTTTGGGTGTGCAGGGTTTGTTTTATTGTCATTATTATTATTTTTTAAAAACTTGACTCTGCTTTTCTTTTTCTATATTTGCTTCAAGCTTACTTTCCTTTTAGGTTGTGCTTTCATGCACATTCAAAAAAAGAGGCATGTCTTTGATTTTTGGGGGTGAACTGAAAACCTCGGCCATAAATACATCAATGTTAGACAAAAGAAACAGTCCAGAACGTTCTGCAGACGAAACCCATCGCTGCTGATGTGGTAACTTTGGTCTGAGATGGGGATGAACAGGAAGCGATGCAAAGGTGCAAAAGTAGAGGTGACCCATAGAAGCAGCGAGCGCTCAGTGCAGAAAAGGAGCTGTGAGAGCTGAACAATGGAAAGGATGAAGAATTAAAGTCATAAAAAGAGCAAAAAAAATTACACTCAAAAATGTTTTAATAAACTGAATTATATGAAATTGCATTTATGAATTTTTATATCAATATATATGAACTAATGGGTTATAAGAACGTTAAAAACATAGAATTTTAAAATTTAGTTTACGTCCATCAAATATTGTAATTCTTAATTTATGGTCACAAAACAAACTAATGAAAGTTGTTTCTGATGTAATTAAATCATAAAGATTCCCTTCTGTTCCCCCTCTTTCCTTTGAGCCGTTTACGTTTAAATCATTTCATGTTTATGTGAATAGATCTGATAAATGCTCAACAGGAGGCGAATTACAAAAAAAGTCATTTCTGTTGAACACACTGTGCATCTTATCGTTGCTGGTTTTTAAATGTCACCTTCTGCTGAGGCGTAATGATGGCGTTGGTGTCTGGTATATGCAGCCTTCACACATTCCTCTATTGTTTGTCAGCATGACAGTTTGAAACGGGGTTATGAACTGCAAAAGCGACTTCACCCGTCAATACGGAACAATTCTGTGAATTTTTGTAGAGGAAACAGCTTCTTTAGAGACCAAGTGACTCATTCTACTCATGTTACTGCCATAAAAATGCTTGTGATTGCAGTTCGTTGTCAAATTTGAATCCAATGCTTTATATCACAGTTTATTTCAGTTAACATGTATTCTCGTAAGTGGAAGCTGTTGCTCCTCTGCTCTTCTGCAGGATTTATATGTCATGAGTTACATCATTTCACTTCTTCTTGGTTCACTGTGAGAGGTTTTGATGATTTCAGCATGTTAACAGCTATGTCTGATCTTAATACAGTGTAGTGCTGTCTGTTGTTAGTCCTTATGTCCTTTTTTAAATGTTTTTTTAAGTACACATAAAAGAAAAAACTACATTTCTGGTGATGAGCTCTTGTAGTTGACAGGAAGTGGAAGGTATTCAAAGGTTCACATTGCTGAGTCTAACTTGTGGTTTTCTGATTTAGAGCAGAAAAACACTTTCGTTTGAAGTTAAAGAAAACGGTGGTTCTGCTGAAATTTTTTTTTTTTTTTCCATTTGCAATAACAAAGGATTAGGGTAATTACTAATGAGCCACTTTGTGTCCTCCTCTGAGAAAAGACTCACGCAGCCACGACTAGTGACTCAAAACGAGGTTTGGCTAGAAGCTAATTTTTTATAATCATCCTGGAAAATATTAATGTTGTGCTTCATGAGAACATGACTTATATAACCACTCATTTCCTGTGGTTCCCTTCACAGAAATTGAAACTGTGTCAAAGTTGTTCACTGATTGCAAAACCTATTTTACTGAGAACTGTTTTTACATATTCGTGTATTTTGTCTGCTCAGCACCTCGTGATCTCTGATAGATTCCAGTCACCTCTTTAAACATTTACAAATAAAATATATTGATGGCAAACCTTTCACCTTTAGCGCATGTTTAGATGAGGATGCCATCGCTGCACACTGTGGTCTGAAGAGAGACAACAGGATGAAATGTAACCATCATCCAGCCTCAGTGATGGAGTAAAGTGATGTGTGCAGGACGCCCACAGAATATAATGTTACAGACGTTTGTCAGCTCAATCAGTCGAAACCAACAATACGTAACTTCTTACTGACATTATGTGACTAAACTACAACTGCTAACTTTATACTGAAATACCAGCTGTATTCTGGTGACTTGTCAACTTGTACATTGTATCTGAATGACATTTGACAGATTTTGTACGTTCATGAGTAGAGTCTCACAAAAAGAAGTCACTCAGAAAAACTGGGACATACAGGAAGTCAGAAAATGTGTTAACAAGCTCTGTACCAACTCAAGCAAGGCATTGTAGACATCTTTGCAGAGAAGCAACTACATTCAAGTTCCAGGGGAATTGAGCATTAACAGTACAGAAGTCTTTGCTGTAAACTGGTTGAGAGAGTGGTGGAAAAAAACTATTAAAACTTGATCAAAACCCATCATTAAATTTAAGAGCGGTCCATCGTAGTTCCTGACAAATGCACAGGAAATGGTGTAAGTTCGAAATGAACTACTAACCACACTGTTAATGCTTAATACTTCAATTAGTCACAGTCATGATGTCATGACAACTAGTTTTGATAGATCTGTAGATGTAATGAATTTTTGATTTTTGCTAGTTTAAAACTAGTAAAATCATAAACTTGCCCTTATGTTAACAGAATCATAATTTACCTCAGCTCTGATATATAATTGTTCACAGCTTTTGTAACATGACTAGTTTATTTTTTTCATCTATTTTTTGTCTTTCTTCACTTTCCTTTCTGTTTCAAAGGCTCTCAGGATGATTGTGTGTACGCTGCAACAGGATCAACCTTTACTGTGCCCCTTAGATATAAGTTGAAGGAATCAGATAGCCTGAAATGGTTCAAGGACACAAGCGTAATCTTTAATCGCAGACAGAAACAGGTGACCATAGGGAAAAATGATGATGTTGATTCAACTGGATCACTAAAGCTGACAAAACTGACCAAAGACAAGTCAGGACGATACAAACCAGAGGTTCACAACACAGAGGGAAAAAATGTGGACGAAAATTTACCAAGTGTGGATTTGTGTGTATTAGGTAAGTAACAACACATTATACATATATTCATTGTGTTTGTGCTACTTATATCACAACAAGCAAGTGTGCTGATCCATCAGAAGCTGTTTTAGTCAGATACTTTAATTAAGAGTAAAGTCTTTGGTTTTATTATAAAGTCACTGTTCAGTTTTATCAATCAACAGTACTTGTTATTGTAGAAAAGCAGTAGTTTATATAATGTTGATATAATCACATTTTCTGTACTCAGATCCTGTGCAGAAGCCCACAGTGACGAGGACATGTACACCTGATAAGACAAAAGTCACTTTTACTTGCAATGTTGGTAAGGTGAGGACATTGTTTATTGTTGTACTCTACAAATAACTGACTGATAATTAAGATGTTGAAGAATATGTGGGCATAAGCTTCATTTCTCCTCCACTGAAACCAAGCATGATTTGAAGTGTGCTGTCTACAAGCATTTACTCAGAGATGTTGTTTCAGGAAGTTGGGTTTCTATGTATGTATTATTTAATTATATAGGCTTGGAAATTATTGAAAATGTATGAAAAGATTATTATATTTCTCATTTTGGTGAGGTTGGACTTGTTAGACTTAAAATCTGAACTAACTAATAATCCACTAACTAATTGTCTGTTCGTCTACAGAGTGAAAAAAATTTTCAGATCAAATGGTTTATGGTTGATAAAAAGACGGCAGAAAAAGAGATTGTCAAGGACCTGACAAGACCAGTCAAAGATGTGCTGAATGCTCGTTTCTTTTGCAATGTTTCTAACCGCGTCAACTCTGAGACCAGTGAGCCTGTTCAACAAGACTGCAAGTCCTGTACGTATTATATGTTATCAAGGGTACAAATGTTCAAATGTGCCTTTTTCCATGTTCGTGAACTGAAGTGGTCATTTTATTGAGCTCATATGTTAACAAGATACTTTTCTTCTCCTTTTATTTTAAAGCTTTTCCTTTTCCTGACACACTATTTGGAATTAGCATCTGGGTTTTTGTGGGTGGTGGAGCAGGTAAGGTTTGTCTTCTGCTTAAAATCTTGACATCATATTTGGGGCTATGGTGTGAAAATGCATAAGAAAGCTTCTGTTTTTTCACTCTTACATCTAATGCAATTTGCTGTTATTACTCACCATCAGGTATTGTTCTGGTGCTGATCCTAATTGTCATCATTTGTTGCATCAAGACCAAACGGAAGAGGCGTTTGAGACTAAAGGGTAAGAATGTGCTTATTTAGTTTGTGCATTCATATTTAAAATATAAGCTGCTGTGCTCACAAAATATCATAATACATAATATATATTATTGATATATTATTTACATTTAAATGACTTATATTTTTACTGGGCCAAACAAATCTCCAATTTTTTTCATTTACTTATTCATTTACATAACTTGCCAAATCTTCCATGTCTGTGCCAAACAGCTTGTTCTGCTACTGACTTGTTTTGACCTTTTGTCTTTTTGCTGCTACAAGTGCTGATGCCGGTACTCAGGCACTTGACTGTCAGCACCTGTGGACACTGCTACAAAGGCCATGGTGTCTGAGCATATGTGCAGTAGAGCCTAAACATGTGCAGGGACATTATGTATGTGAGTTGAAAGTTTTCCGACAGCACTTGAATCGCAGGGTTAAGGTGTGGAGAAGACACAGAGAATGGTACGCTGATTGCTGCACCAATAGGGTAACAGTTTCCGTGATGTTGTGTGACTGCCTCAGCTTCAGTGCAGAGAGATATTGAGATACGATTCTTCAGTAGTGGCAATCTTTTATTTCTGATGTCTGGGACCAGACTCTTTCCTCCAAGATGACAGTGCTCACCCGCACAGAGCGCAGTTTATCAGAGAATAACTCCAGTGTTTGGGAGTGGAGAGGATGAAATGGCTTGCCTCTAGTCCTGTGCTCAAGTGACTAACACATCCACATTTGGTTGAGGAATAGGATAGAATGCCACAGCAGTGTATGAGCGAGCTGGTGACCAGTATGAGGAGCAGGTGCCAGGCTGTTGTGGCTCTGTATGCTTCTTCTACATGCTACTGAGGCTAATGAGGCCAGTGTTTGTTAAATGAACAACTGAATAAATTGCAAATATGTCTTGTTTCTTCAGACTTCAATCATCCAATCCAATAAATTCTGACTCCAAACAAGAGTCACCTGCAGCTTAAGCTGGTTAAGTCTGTGCATCGTCAGAAAGCATATTCTTTTTTATAACACTAGGTGGAGTTTGAGTCAGGTTTTTATGTAACATGTGTCTCACAGAGCTCACTATCTGTTGAGCTATTCAGAAGTGAGTAAATATATAGTTAAAACTCTCAGTTCTCTTTTTTTGTTGCTGTTCCAAAACACTTTGTGCCACTTATCATGTCACAAACTGAATACAGCGATGCATTCAGTTTGTGACATGTCGTTCTAGAGAAACACTCATATAATACATCCTGTTATTGCCATGGTTTTCTGTGGTGGCTGACTTTCCACTCTTTCATTTACAATGTGCTCCATCTGTCAGACTCTAAACCAGCTCTTATGGGCTGGGTCTTTAAACAAGATGATCCAATAATGGGACATTAATGCTAATGCCTTCCAAGACATTAGCATTAAATCAACTGACACTAAATACACCTGGAAGTTCTGGGATTCAGAGGTTATTGGTGGCTCTTCCTGACTGATGATGCTTCAGACCTGTTGCAAGACCATGGAGAGGATCATACTTCACCTTCGCCCACTAGTCGGGAGAGATATAGATCCGCTGAAATTTGGCTACCAGCCGAACATTAGGGTGGATGATGCCGTCACCTACCTGTTGCATCGGGCCTTCTCTCATCTGGAGAGCGCCAGGTGCACTGTGAGAGTCATGTGTTTTGATTTCTCCAGTGCCTTCAATACAATCAAACCCTCAGTGCTAAGGGAGAAGATGCAGGGAGCGGGAGTGGACCAACAGCTGTCCTCATAGATTAGGGTTTGGACATTGAAACGGTGGAGGAGTACAAATACCTGGGTGTTCACCTCAATAACAAACTGGACTAGTCCACAAACACAAATGCACTCTAAAAAAAAGGTCTAAGTTGTCTCCACCTGCTACGGCGGCTGAGATATTTTGGGGTGAACAGGACTCTCCTTGGGACATTTTATGACACTGTGGTGGCATCTGCTATTTTCTATGCAGTGGTGTGCAGGAGTGGTGGCAGAGAGGAACAGAGAAAAACTTAACAAACTGGTCAGGAGTGCCAGCTCTGTCCTGGACTGTCCGCTGAAGTCCATCGAGCAGGTTGGGGAGGAGAGGATGTTGTCTAACCCAGCGGTCCCCAACCCCCGGGCCTCGGACCGGTACCGGTCCGTGAGTCGTTTGGTACCGGGCCGCGAGAGTTGAGGCTCAGGTGTGAAATGTATGGTTTTCAGGGTTTTTATCGGTTTTCAGCGTTATTTTGTTATCGTTTTTATCATTAACTCGGTTTTCCTGGGTCTTTTCACGTGTGTTATGAATAACTCTTCTTTTTTTTCCAGTACGGGTAATAGTTTTATTTTGTTGTATTTTTCCGCGACACCTTAAAGGCCGTGAAAATATTGTCAGGCATCAACCGGTCTGTGGCGCAAAAAAGGTTGGGGACCGCTGGTCTAACCTAACGTCCATCATGGACATCACCTCCTTATGATTCTGCAGGTCTGACCTGTCACCTATATTTGCTTTAACAGATGAGAGGGAGCTTCGCTTGCAGTGGGGCAATCAGGAACAACAACATCATCATCATCAGCATCATCATCAGCATCATCAACATCCAAATCAAAATAATTCTGATCAGCATCATCACCCCCACCACCATCAGCAGCAGCCGGCAGGCAACACCGGCCCCCGACAACATCGCTCTAAACAGCCACGCACCCAGCAGCGTCCCAGAGCGCCTGAGCCCGCCAACGGCCAACCTCAGCCCAGCCCCAGACGGGCTACGCAGGTAGGACACAGAAGCAGATGACACAGAAGTTTTTTAGACCAAAAATGATTTATTTTTGCTATTATTCTGACTGCTTAGAATGAAAATTGAAAACAGTAACAGTGAGTCATGTGGAAATACATAATTTAGGTCTGATACACCTTTTTTCACTCTCCTTCAGGTTTCCGCTCCAGGTGGTAACGGCGGCGAAGAGCAGCCTCCTCCTCTTCCTCAGCCCAGGAAGAAAACTCCAAAAGCACCAAAAGAATGAAAAAACTCGAGCTTAGTATATGGAAATAATTTTTAATCTTTTTCTTCATCTTTTTAAAAGCTTGTCTCAAACTATAAATCTATCTGATAATGTGACGCTGAAACTTGACCTGCCAAAGAATTATATATATAGATATTGTAATATTTGTATGTATATAACAAATATTGCGTAGATTTCAGATCCTCTTAGATCAGAAAGTGAGTCTACATGAGGAAACAGACTTCTGAAAGATGTGAGATGTTTTAAATGAACAATCAGACTATAATTTTTTTTATTTTCTTAATTTTTCATTATACTTGAGTAAATTATATGTTAAATACAAAGTAATTGTCAAAGTGTACACATTGACATTTCTGTTTAATGCAACATTATATAGAATATTGCTAGTAGTTGTTACTCTTTGCTACTTATTCCATATTTACATCCTAGAAACAGTTTTACATTTTGGGAAATACTCTTATTTTCACGTTTACCGTTTTTTAGCTTCACTGCTGTTGGCATTTGTATGTTGAATACAGAGCTGAGACCAGCAGGTGGTTAGCTCAGTTTAGCTTGGCTTAGAATAGCTTAGATTCAAATAAAGTGGCTCATATGAGAATGGTAGATTTTTTTTTGCCTCTTAACATTTGAGGCTTTCTACAAATGTTTTGCCAGGTTAAGCAGGTTAAGCAAAATCTGTCAGACTGCATATAAAAGATGATGTAACCAACTGGTTTCTAAAGTTTATAAAGACTATATACTCAAAACAAATATTCTTGGCCCTCACAGCCCAGTAAAGCCTGAACGATGAAATAATTGCCAGAAAATTCTCATTTTTTTCAAACTACAGTGGTAACTGCAAAACAATATATATCAGTTTGCATATTACATTTGGCATTTTTGTATAAAAAAGAAACTGATGATGGCAGTCTCAAAAACTCACAAAAATTGAAGTATCTTAATCGTTTTGGGCTTGAATGGGATTTTTTGAGTGTAGCTTTTTGGAACCAGGCATCATGTGCAAGGTGTGGATCATACTGAGAAACCGAGAGCCACGCCCTAAAGCATACCCTGCTTTATCACCCTGTTTGAATCAAATGGGGTCCATGTTTTACAAACTAAGCATCATGTTATGGTCATGTGTCTTGTGATACGTTTTATCAGAAAAAAAGTTTCTTCTGAGGACAAGGGAGAGAAAGGGTCATTTTCTTTTACATCGCTGTAGAACCAAACTTCTTTTTTAAATCAAAAGAGTCGCCCCCTGTTGGCAATTAGGTCAAACTGCAGGCTCATAGCACCTCTGCATTGCCTCCGCAGTGCAGAAGTGCCTTTAAATTATCAAACTATAAAATATCAAACTATATAATATCAAACTTTAACATTTTTTAAACCTCAAAAATGTTTTGCATACTACAAGAAAACTTGCACATTGTGAATTTTACCATCACGTATACATTATGTAAGAGTGGCTTCACTGCCACTGCAGAAACCTTTTCACACAACATAGTATTCAATTTTCAATCTAGAAGGCTCCTTCTTTCTGGACAAACTACAAAAAGAATGTCACTGCAGATTATTTCATTGTGCGAACAGCCTTTGGTGTACATGTTGCAAAAAGCTAAGGATTTGTCATTTACGTTTTTTATTTTGTAATTTTGCTCACCTTCTTATGACTGCTGTCTGCTGTAGTTAACTAAATTTTACTAGAAAGTTAACTATCCGCATTGTTTGGATTGACATGTGCGTTTGTATTTGTATGTATTTGTGTATGTGTCAGTGTAAACTGTGCACAGTGGTCTTTTTAAATAAATGGTGTCGTTATGATTTGCAGTATAAGTTTGGGAGTGAATGTTTCAAACTGCGTCATTTTCACCTCTGCACTTTTCTGAGTGCACAGAGCGATGCAAGCAGACGGTTGTTGTGTGTGATTCATATATCCTGTCTTTTTGCTGAAAATGTGTTTGTGGCTTTCTACATGCAGGCTTAGTGTGTGTGTGTGTGTGTGTGTGTGTGTGTGTGTGTGTGTGTGTGGATGATTTCCTGTACTTGTCGGTTTATAGCAACAGAAAATTGCCACATTTAGTGTCAGATTCTGTTCTTTCTTCACTAAAGTGATATTATGTTACTGTAAATGTTTTCGTTTATTGTCTGCCTTATCAGGCTTCATTGTGTGTGAACAACAATGACTGAATGATGGGCACGCCCACACAATGCTGCTGTTCGCTTATTTTCACACCTTCCAGTGCATCTTTACATATTTTCCTCGTGTCATATCTAGAGACATCTAGAGCTGCTGTGAAAAATGCAGGGCCTGCTGCACTGTGGTGTGATCTATGTGGTGCAAAACTGAAAAGAGGAACCATTTTGATAGCTTTGCATTTTGATAATAATTATACAGTCTATGTTCAAAAGATCCAAGTTTTAGTTCAGTATTATTTGTTAACGCAAACAGGCCAAATTCCTAGACACATCCCTTCAGCTGCTCATTAACACCGATATCCAGTCTGTTAATCATATGGCACCAGCTCAATGAGACAAACCTGCTGAGGTTCAAACTGAGCATCAGAAAGGACATTTAAGTGACTTTGAACATGCCATGGTTGTTGGCGGCAGATGAGCTGGTCTGACTATTTCAGAATCTGCTGATCTGCTGAGATTTTTCCACACAGCCATCTCTAAGGTTTACACAGAAAAGACTGAAAAGGAGAAAATATATAGTGAGCTGCAATTCATAAGGATGAAAATTCCTTGTTGATGCCAGAGTGGCTCCGTGCAGCTCTGGCCCGGTGTTGTCAAAACCACATTAGTTTGCAGCAAACTGATATCACAGTGGCTATATTAGTAAGATATGCATCGCTGTTATTAATCTATGGTGTGGTGATATTGTTTGTGTTTCTCTGACTGAAAAGCATCAGCAGCATGGACTGACTGGGTTATGATGGTGATGAAAATGAATAGATCAGTAACACAATAAAAACTGAACCCAACAGTGAAGGAGATCGTCTATTTTTTGTGAGCTTTGTTTTACTCGCATGGTTTAAATACAGTGATAACTGATCATCTTTGATTCATTTCCGTTTTATTTATATATTCTCAAATAAAAACAACAGTTGCCTGCAGGTGCTTTATATTGCAAGGTAAAGAGAACCAGACGATCCCCACTAGAGTGGGAAGGAAAAACTCCCTTTTAACAGGATGAAACCTGAGGGAGGGGCAGCCATCTGCTACAAGTTTGGTAAGGTTCTGGGACTGGTCTCACTCAAGATGACAGACTATAGGACATTACTGCAGGATTTACTGATGTGTTGTGTTTTCTGGCTTTCATGGATCTCAGATCTTACCCAGCACTGTACGTCATCGTCTCCAAAACACCAAATGATTGAATATTTTATAGAAGAGTGGTTGTTCATCCCTTCGTGCCACTTTTGGAGTCACTGTCGAGGTTTGGCAGTGTGGCAGGGAGGTGTGTGTTGTGGCTCAGCTGCAGAGGGAGAGGTGACGTGGATGGTTGAAGGGGCAGCACCAGGAGAAGCTGGAGAGGTGTCGGGACCAAAGAGGAGCAATATTGTGAGCAGCTGGCACGCTGCTGGAGCAATGCCTGGGAAATTTACATTGTACATTGAAAAGTAATAAACATGAAACCCAGAGCACGGTGTGTGAGAGTGTGTGTCATGTGTGTGTCTTGCATTTATACAGCAGAAATATTGTGAAGTTAACATAACAAGCAGCACTTTGACAGATTACACAATTGCAATTCACTATTTTGGTTTCCTTTCTTAACCCACCCCTCTTCCTTTTTCTCACTTCCTTTCATCGCCTTCTTCATCTTTGGCATCTTGCGTTCTGTCTTCGCCGCCCATCGTTTAACCGAAATGTTCAGAGGATTGTTCCTCACTTTTAAATGAGCTAGCAGTTCTGGATGGAAATATCAGTTTGCTCTTTCCTTCTTAGCCTACGCCTGTTTCACTGAGCTCTTTAAGCTTTCTAGTCGTGTGAGAGGAATAAGATGTTTAAGATTAAGCACTTGCTTTTGCTTTCTTTCTGGGTGTTGTCATGTTCATGTATGCAGTTTAAAAAGAAAAAAAGCTGTGTAGAAGAAATCATATAGAGCAGGGGTGGGCAACTCCAGGCCTCGAGAGCTGGTGTCCTGCAGGTTTTAGATGTCCTTGATCCAACAGCTGATTTAAATGGCTAAATTAGCTCCTCAACATGTCTTGAAGTTCTCCAGATTCCTGGTAATGAACTAATCATTTGATTCAGGTGTGGTGACCCAGGGTGAGATCTAAAACCTGCAGGACACCGGCTCTCCAGGACTAACGTTCCCTACCTCTTATGTAGAGGGTTGCAGTTTCATTCACAAGCAATGTGTAGGACCCGATGGCCTGATATCTCAATGTTGTGTAAAATAATACCTATGGAGTTCCCCTAGTTACACTTTTTGTAAACAAAGGTAAACAAGTGACTTCTTGCATGTGACTCATTCCCACAAATAGTTTGTCATTCTTCAAGTGAAAACCACCAGGTGCAACATGCAAGCTCAACAATTCACACCTTGGATAAAAATAAGTGAAGGTCACAGGATGGAGACTTTAACATGTATGAACGTGGACATGGAGACCGACCCACATTTGTGTGGGTCGGTCAGCTTGTGTAAATGAGTGTAAACAACACTGGATCAAAAACATTCTGCTCTCTGATGTTTTTGAGGAAATACATGGAACTAATTTCGCAGACGTTGTTCATGATCTGCTGAACTTGAACTGGATCTCCTGAGCGGTTAGCCCTCTCCCCTCACAGCAAGAGGGCTGTGGGTTTGAACCTGTGGGTTGGCTAGGCCCTTTCCTCAGTTTGTGAAGTTACCATGTGACCTGTGCCTGTGTGTGTACACCGATCTTCTCCAGACGCATGCATTAAGTTAACTTACAATTCTAAATTGGCCATAGTTGTGAATGTGAGTGTGGATGGTTGTCTGGCTCTGTATGTTAACCCTGCAGCTGGAGATCAGATGTCCCTCTTTAAGTAGGACTACACAGGATTTTTTCTGTCCCACATCTTGAGACAATGTCCCACATTTTGACTGGCTATGGCTGTGTCCAATGCTATGTACAGTGAAAGTCACAAGATACCAAAAAGGCACAGAGTCAAAGTTACACTGTAAATTTTGGTGAATGTGATGGAAACGGGAGAAAATGTGGTGTGAAGTGACACAGTATGTGTGTCATAATTTGCTAAAAAATGGCTAAAAGGTCTGCTATAGGTCAAAAAAGGATGCTGAAACTCAAAGACTGGTACCAGACAGAACACCAGCAGAAATAACAGAGTATATAAAGACTGTTGCATGAGACCACAGGCGATTTATTCTGTTTACTTAGTGAGAGTTGGAAAGGTTTCATTGAAATATAACATATTTGACTGCATTGTTGATCTGGTTATAGTCTAACGTTCAGTCTAATGTTAATGTTTTTGTCTCTCACTCCAGAAACTACAGCAAGCCTGCATCTAGCAGGCTGAGAAGTTGTATCTAAATTTATCTGCCACTTATAAAAACTAACTCCATTTACACTGACTCCTCTTTTTTAGTGTTGCATGCTCCAATAGTGCAATTGCAACTTTCACACCTGCACCATGAACAGATTACAGGAAAGCGATGTCACACAATGTCAACCCGCTGCACACAAAAATATAACTTGCTCATTATGAAGTTTTAGTCTCATATGCAATATGATTTATTGACCCTGTAACAGCAGAAATTACTACTAGAAAAGCTGAGTCTAGTTTTTTGAAACTAGACTGAGCTTTTCTGAGATTATTACAAATTTGAGCTGCACTACTTTTTTCAGATTAAGAGGACTGCCACGGGTGCAGTGACTGCTTCAGCATCTAAGTTGTTGGTTCCTGTTTGGTGTTAGTTATATGCCAACCTCCAGTTTGGTGTTTTTTGGTTATTTTTAGTCTCCTCTGTGTTTCCCTTCTGTTATTCTACCCTGTGTTTTGGGCATTTATATCATCGTTCCTCTTATTGGCCACAAGATGGCAATCTAGCTCCATATTTATGGGTATGTATGCTCTAAAATGCATAATGTCTGAGACAGCCGTGACAATTGCTGACCGCCGGGGCCACTATTTCCTGTTTGTGTGCGTGTGTTAACACTAATAAAGCTGCATTTCTGAGGCTGAGCGGTCTTTGATCAGAAGAATTGCAAATTTTAACACTTTGATGTGAGCTTGCCACTCTAGTGTCAAAAGTGGGATTTAAGATTAGCCTGGAAATTGCGAGACCCAAGAACTAGAAAGAGCCACTGAGCAGAACGTTTGTCGTCTGGAAAACTGAAGCAGATGAAGCAGCCAGTGATGGTTCAAGATTGTCAGCCCACCCTGGCTCTATGGCTCACTTGTGGAGAGGAGGATAATTTTGCTGAATACAACAAATCCATAGTGTATCGTCACCTTCCAAAATAAAAAAATAAAAATAAAACAAACCCACCTCTACTGGCCCACATCCCAAGTTCAGGACAGCCTGCAGCAACGTCCAAAACACCACCCAGGCTGCCAAAGTATTGTGGGCTAAACAACAAGACACCACCGATCGAGGCAATCTACAACAACCAGACAATGCTGTGCGCTGTCCAGGTGAGGTGCTTATTAGGCATAGATTATTTAACTGTGTGGCAACATCTCAGTACAGATTTCATAATTATTTTAAACATTGTAGTTTTGCAACTTTCACCAGAGCCCGCAGGTGATGAATATGAAGTAGGGTAATGAAAGAATAAAGTAGCCAGTAGGTACCAAGACCGGTCTTTGTGCCAGGGGACAGTGTCTGGATGTGCTGCCCTGTATGCATGAAGGGCTTGCAATCATGACAGGGCTAAGCTGGTGTATCAGCAGCGGCGGATCTAGAGAAATTTTCTTAGGGTGGCAAAGAAATCACATGGGGTGGCAAAATCAAAGCCTTTTTTTTCACAAACACACATTCAAATGCAATAAGTATACACGTTTGTCATGTAAATATCATCTATAACTTAATTATTTTCTGAAGCCCACATAATTAAACACTTTAGTTACATAAAACATGTGATTTTATGTACTGTATGGCTTGTATAATAAATAAATATGTAGCCCAATAAGTATAAAATCCAGAAAGCTACACAACATGGGGCGGTTCATTTACAAACACAAATCTAATTTAAGTTTCACACTGTTTTTTGTTAGAAAAAAAAAATCAAATTGTTACATGCTTAAATTACACAAAATGTCAGAAATCTGCACTGTCATGAACAAAGATCTGTGTTGAAGTCCAATCTTTCAACAAGGGCTGAAAGACTCAGCGTGGCTGCAGCTTGTTGCTATGTCAGCTTAAATCAGTCATGTGATTTGGAGGTGCAGCGAGTCCGTGGACCCCAGAGGGTTAATAACACTCACCTTCATTCCATTTCCACAGTGCAACGACCAACCACCTGTGTGAAATCTGAAATTCCCATGGTGTTGTTCAAAATGTGCTCTGGCACAATCATAAGCATCTTGCTACTGAAAACTAGAAAAGAAGACTGTCTGTGATATGGGCTGAACCATTTGTTAATGGAGGGGGGTGGAACACTATGCGATATATTCAGTTTTAGCATTTATATTCACTGTTAACTGTAACTACGCTCAAAGTGCTAATGCTATGTTATTTTAACAAACAACACTGTCATATGCAAAACTATGGTGGCACTGTGGCAAGAGATCATTTTAGGGTGGCACTTGCCACCCCATGCCACCCTTCTAGATCCGCCCCTGTGTATCAGGCACGCATGGCGAGCTGTGGGTGTATGGTGGTATTGTACCAGGACAGGATTTCACCATATTACCCCCTCACCCCTTCCTATACACACCCCAAAAACCTACCCTGTGCAACAGTTGACTGGGAGAATTGGTCAGTTATTTTATAAGTATTCTGACACCACCAAGGAAGCTGTGCACGCCTCTCGCTCATGTTACAGCCACCAGAGCTGGACACAGAGCTGGCCGCTCTGAGTTATTTAATGTTAAACTAGCTCGTGCTAAACTGGTGGAAGGTTCCTCACTGAAATGTCTGCCACCTAAAGTTAAAAATAAACTGGCAGCATTTAGGTTTTTCTCCTCTTCCTCTTTTTTCTTCATTCTTTCTGCTTTTCAATTTTCATTCTTGTTCCTAGCTGCCATTCACTTAAACAGAACTATGAATGCCACTTGAACTGTAAGAGGCACGAGTGGGGTCCTTTCAGGGAGGCCAGGTCTCTGCTGTCAGAGACCTGCTGGCACTAGTCTGGGCCCCAAGCATCTGTGTGGTGGTTGACCACAATCCACTGTCTCTCTCACACTCACAGACTCTCTCTCCTCTGTCATGCTGTCACACATTTCCTGCACTCACATTTGTCAGTGGCGAGAGAGGACCGGTCTTACCTCCAGAGAAAACACGTGGAAATCGAGGGACAAGGAAAAAAGTCGAAGGAAAATGGAAACCTATGTCACTGCACTCACTTTTGGGATTTTCATGCTCAGTAAGAGACACTTCTTTGCTTGGTGGCTAATTAACTCTGCTGGTGCCCTTTTATTTAAAAAAAGGAAGAAAAGAAAAAGTGATGTATTTTTAAAATATTTTTTATGTTATGTTTATAGTCAACAGGATTTAGGAAGATGTTTTATAAAAAAAAACTTTTGCAACTATCGTTATCACTGTGCATTATTTACCTGCTCTGTCTTATACATCTTTATCAGTTCATTTTGCCATTGTAGCTAAACAAGTGCTAAACAGTTTAAGTACTCGCAGGCATTTTTGGTAAATCACTGCAACAGTGTTGGACAGGCGGTCGTTTGACAAGAAGCCAAATATTAATCCCCATTTTGAAGTCTGCCAATTTAATATTTCATTTTTGTCTGTGGGTGGACTATCTTTTTAAAAAAAAATAATTATTTAAACAAAAAATAGTGCATTTAACATCCAATTGATTTGTAACTTTTTGAGTGAAACAGAGGTTTTGGTTGGTATGTTGGACTAAGCCGAATTGAAAAGTCAATCAAAGAGATTGAAAATAAATGTCTCTCGGTCTCTGTCCTGTTGTTGTGGAAAAATGTGGAAGAACCACACACAGCCACAACAGCCTGGCTGCTCCTCCTCATGCTGGTCTGGATGCCAGGTGTGGTCACACACTGACCAAGCTTGGCTTCCTGTTCTTCAGCCAGGATTTGTTGCAAGTCAGCCAGTGTGGCTTTCACCTGACTGTCCATGATTAAAACATTGAACATCAGTGTCATTGTCAAACATGTCATTACCTTATTCAAGCTGCTACAGGCCCAGCAAACTTCAATATGACCTCAATGGTCTGTTGTACTGAGGGGCAAATGTATATAAATACAGCGTATTCTTCATGTAAATTCTATTTTTGCTTCATATATAGAAGGATTTTCTTTCATCTTAGAGGTTTCAGAGTCCAACTCAGCCTCCACACATAATTTTTTCTGTTATAGACTTTTAATCTTTTAAAATGTCTTCTGTGTTCTTCAAGGTGGGTGCTCGGCCCGTGTGGTGACGGTGCCTCCTGGTCCATTAATCCGGGTGGAGGGCCAGCCAGTCTCCATCAGATGTGATGTCAAAGAATACACAGGGCCTAGTGAGCAGGTCATTTCCCCAACACACACACACACACTAGAATTGAAAGAGTTGATCCTCTGGAGAGTATGAGTATTTAGTGTATTACTTGTGGCCAGTAGATTATTAAAAAGCTTCTGATGCAGAGTAGCTGTGTTTTTACTTTGTGTTTGAGGCTATTTGGTTATGCTGGTCCATTTAACAGCTATCCCCCACAACTTACTAATGCTCTGCTGACCATGGATGTGTCCTCTTGCACATGAACACCCCTGCTGGTTTCAGACAATCACTGGCGTATAATTTGGTTTTTGCATAGACACGCGTACCTCGACACAGTGTCACACGCGTGGGGAGCAGATGTCAGGTGGGAATACTTGGCTTATGTCAAATGAGGACCAGGGAGGCACGGATTTGGATGAAGAATATCAAGGAGGAGAAATGTTTAGTTTCATGGTTTATTCTGCTTATAATGTTTGTAATAGCTGCTGTAACTGTCCTTGACGTGTTCTGGGAGGGGAAGGGCACCTGCTGCCAGACAATATTCACCTTGGAAAAAGTTAAAAGTGGTTTATAAATTTTTCCACAGGTCTGTTTGTCAGAGGGAGTTAGGTGATTGCTTCATAATTAAAGACTGATTAAGATGGATTCATATTTTCTTGAAGGTTTTTTTTAGACCTCACCTTTTGACCGCTTCGCCTTGGGCATTTTTAATCTGTAGCTCTGCTCTAAAAGAACGTACGTACCAGGACCCGCCTACTATCCTCGGAAACGTAAAATGATTGGCTAGAATCTAAAGTGTATCACAGCTCAGGAAAAAAAAGCACCGAAATAAAACACCGAAATGTGCGCTGCTTTTCGGTCTGGTTACTACCGTTTATGTCAGAACCGGTGCCATCATGGCACTGGATGCCGGTACCCATCCCTATTCTTTTTAGACCTCACCTTTTACACCTGCATTGAGTTGCTGCCATGTGATTGGCTGATCAGATATTTGCATTAATGAGTATTTGAAAAGATCTACCTAATGAAGTTTTATATTTATGATGAAAATGCTTTGATGGTTCATACCTATGAAGTTACAGTATATCTGAAAAGCCTTAAAATATTTTTTTTACCATAGTAAACTTCAAAACAGACTTTATTATATGATATAGTTTTAAAAAAGGATAACAATTGACTTCAGCATAATATAAAATAATGTGTTTTCCCGATACCTGATTTTTAGCACTATGTATGCATTGGTCAACTTTCAGATGTATGAAGTTCAGCTAAGTTATCTATGTTTTCATTTTTAGTTTCCATTTGCATTTAGATGCACGGCCGATTCTCTGATGTGTGATCTGTTTCTACCTGTGCTGATGCTAGCAGGACTAAAGCTGATCAAGCAGCAGTAAATATGTGAAGCAAGGCTGAAGGATACACTCATAAAATGAACAGAATCATAAGAATATAACAGCACGAGCACTGCAAATGCAACTAAAACATGTTGACATCAAATGGTATGTTATTTGAAATCTATATGAAATAATGACACATCTATGTTTTCCAATTATTTTTTTTTTTGTGTATTTATTTAGTTTTTCCACAGTTGTGTAAATCAGTCTGTCTGTGGACTGGTACAGCTGAAAAGCCGACGCAGCCAGTTCCTCTTCGTCTTCTTCTTGGGTTTTTTCTCTGGCACAGTCTTAGCTTCAGTTTCGAGTTCAGCTGGATTGGTAGTTATCGTTTTCTCTCTGTCTTCTGTTTGTTGTAGAGAGTCATGCAGAGACATCTCAGTTGATGTCAGGGAGTCTTCTCCTTCTTCTTCCTTGTCCTGTTCTTTGGTGTCTTTTTCCACCAGAAGCTCAGATTTTCCATTTGCTGTGTTGGAATTTTGTTCATTTTGCTCCTGTGTGATGTTAATGTAGGACGCTTTGACTTCTTTCAACTCTTGATAAAGAGTCTCTGCTTTCATGTCATGAAGCTCCTTGTTGGAGCAGAGCTGGGATTTAAGCTCACTGATTTCCATGTTCAGTGTCTCCTGGTCCTGCCTATGTTTATCTTCCTGTTCCTTGAGTTGGTGTTGAGCTTCTAGGAGCTGTTGGAGTGTTCCTATTTGCTCTTGTTGAGTCTTGTATTGGGCTTCAAATTGAGCCTCCTTCAGACCTACACAGTCCATGTGTGAAGCCTCTGTGGTTTGTGTAGAAGAATCCACACACTGCTCTGTGGTAGGGTCGCTGACGTCTTCGTGCAGGACATGAATCATGTCATCCAGCATGACAACTGCTTGGTTGTCCTTTGCTTGAACCTCTGTTTTGCTCGTATCAGGCTTATTATTATCATTAGCCTCCTCCAGTTGCTCTATGAGCTCTTTAATTGTTTCTTCGTGCTGTTTTTTGTCGGCGATCATCTGTGCATGAAGTTTGGTCACTTTAGACTGGTAATAAGAAGCCCTCTTATTAGCAGCTACCAGTTTCCAGTAAAGCTCGTTCTGGTGGTTTTGGGAAGCTTGTAGTTGATGCCTGAGAGCAGCAATCTCACAACATGAATCATACTGGACTCTGCCATGATGGGGTATAAATCTGGGATTTGGCTGATGTTGCCACGTCCCTCCATTTGGCCCAGGGTTTTGTCCACTGGCGTTATTCGTGTTTGCCTCTGTCTCCATATTCACGTCGTCCTTTGGTTCTGACATAGGGAGGGATCCAGGGTTTTCCCTTTCAGAGGTTCCTTCAGGGTTTCCTGACACTTCTTCATTTCTCGGGTTGCTTCCATCAGCCACATTGTTTTGGGCTTCTAGAAGAGCCCGAGCATACGCCCGAGTAATTGGTCGTCTGGGTTCTTCAGCCACTCTTTTCTGTTTTTGCCCCCTTTTTTTCTTGCCTTTCACGACCACTTCGGTTTGAACTTGTGCCAGAGGACGTGTTTCAGGATTTGGTGTTTGGGGTTTTTTGAGGTCATTTTCCGATCTTTGCAAAACTGTTATTTCTGGGCTCACGACCACTTCCATCTGTGCTTCTGCCATTTTATATGTGTCTGCTTCAGCGTCTGCGTCTCTCTGTGTCTTCCTTATCTTGATTTTAACAAACAGGTTGTTTTGTAGTTCTGCCACCAAAGAGTTGCTATCCGGTTGTTCAGTCTGATGTCACTAGCCGTGTCTGGGCCTAAACTCCGCTGCAGGCCCATATATCAAACGATCACTATGGCATTACTGAGAGTTGAAAAACTGTCTAAAGTCTTTCATCTTTAATAAAATGATCAGCGTTCTGCTCTACCAGGTGTAACAATTGAGTTTAACATCCAGGCATCCATGAAAACGGAATTTATGACATTTAACGGAGTTAGAAGTTAGCAGGAAGTTAGCTCGCTAGCTTCTATCTAAATACAATATAGCATGTCCTGACTGCGGGGTTTTGGAAACAAATTCAAACGTACAGCTCTGCTATCACTTCCAACATAAATGAAGACAGAAAAGTAAACAGCAGTGACGTTTGTAGGGTTACTGAAGTTGGGCTAGCTGGTATATAATGATGTGCTACGTGACCGCTAGCGACACAGCTATGTTAGCATAATATAAACAAGCTAACTTTTTTTCCACTCGATAAAAGTTAACGTGAGTGTTCTCGGTGGTCAGGAACAAATGTAATCGCATGGCAGGATGCTGTAAAAGGACCAAACTTCAGCCAGGAGAACAACTGAGATAATCCATCCACAATACGGTTAGTCATTCATACACTGCTGCATGGGCTGGGCTGTAGTTACATCCTAAGCAGTGTTGGGACTAATGCGTTATTAGGTAACGCATTACAGTAACTACGTTATTATTGTGGTAACGAGCATGGTAACTAGTTGTTATGACAAAATCAGGAACGCGTTAGTCGTTACTGGGATTTAGATAGGGTCGTTACTCGTTACTTCGCGTGGTGGCTATCGCGGAGCTTCCACAGATTCAGTAACATTAGCAAGTGGTGGAAGCCAGCAGGTGGATGAAGGAAAGGGGACGCAGAAGGAAAAGAGACCCGAGGCGGCCGCCGGTCCAAGTGTGAACTGAACTTCAGGTAAGAAGTTATGACCTGCAGTCTCTCTGGGTCAGATATAAACCAAGTTTAGTTGGAGTTTATTTTCGTTTTTCTGACTTTTTCCGTACTGCGTACTAGCTAGCATGATGGAGTTTCTATACAGCTGGGTGGAGCTATGAAGTTAATGATGTTGAACTTTATTTTGTTCATAAGTTATTAGAGTTGCCAACCGTCCCGTCTGGTATTCAGAGAAAATATTATGCGTTTCTTATTTAGGTGAAAGGGAACAGTTTGTCCCGTAATTCAGCTACAATGAAAAAGGCACAAAGCTGGAGTTATTCTGTGTCTTTGCTGCACAGCTGCCTCTTCTTCTCTCATTCTCTCCCCCTCCCTCTCCCGTTTCTACTTCAGTCATGAAAACTGATCAATGATCAGCTGATCGGCTCTCTTGTTTGTTTATCGCTCACTTTGCGCCGAAACAGGAAACCAGCGGATGTCGCGCTAAACAACAGCAGTACGTTTAAGCTTGATCAGCTGTTGTTAGAATTTATTTAATATTACTTTCTACTATCAGCTGATGTTTGCTGGAGCCACAGCTGTAAAAAAGCTGCTGGTCATGATATCGGTTGGTATATCTGGTGAGAGGGAAACATGAAGATGAAACCAGGAGATGTCCTTACTGGATCATCAGAGCTGTGATGGAGAAACAGGTTTACCTTTTAGGTGACATGGATGAGTTGAAGGGAAGTTATGAACTGTTTCTGAGAGACAAAAAACACCAGCATCCTTTTTTAGGTAGCTGACAGCTGGTAACTGTGCAGGTGCGGATCTAGCAAAGTTTTGCCAGGGGGCCAGGTAGGGCTTTAACAGGGAAAGGTGGGCACAAGGAAATACTTTTCTTTCTTATTCTCATTTAAAATGTCTAGCTTTTAAAAAATACTGTAATTATCTGAATCTTACAACAAACGATTGATAGATTGATGCATATATACCATCAAAACAGTGAACATCACTGTCACAACAGTGTTTATTTTCATTCAAAGGCTTTATGATTTTTCCTATAATGGTGGGCCGGTCTCTAGTCAAAATGTCCGGGCCAATTTTCTGTCTCAGTCCAGCCCTGTATGCAGCTCATCTGCAGTCTGGTGTTACCTACATCTTCCTATTCAGAAGGCAGAATTTCCGAGTTCTGAGTACAATCGAAAGCACCACGACTGCAGTTTTTGTGTTGGATACAGACATTGGAAATCAGTTTTTCGTCAGACGATCACTTTTTGGCACAACACCGGAGGTAAAACAGGTATGATCCATCATATCTGGAGTGTGAAGGTGCAGACATAAATTCAGATATCTCTGGGATGTTTAAGAGTTTAGAATTTCTCTGGTTCATTAGCTTTATTCAGATAATTCAGTAATCACTCAAGATTAGTTCACTAGTACTCCTGAATTCAAAGAAATAGTCAGGGTATTCGGCGCTGTGCTTTCCCACAGGCGAACTCAGGTGAAATGAAAGAAGTATTGGATGCCCTCCTCCTCTGGCACAATGATAACTCACAAAAGCTCCTTGGAGTAAGGAGATCAGGTTCAGAAGTGGTTCTTTCTAAGAACGTATATCTGTATTTATAAATGACATACTAAGGATGAGTAATGCTTAAACAATGAGGAAATTAAGCAGTGAGCAATGACACATTTAACAGTGTGTCATATTTATCCACTATTCTATGTTTATTTATGAGTACAAGATCCTTTTTTTTCTATCAAATAACCTAAAAAATGACTGACTGCACCTTTAAAAATACTAACTTAAATAAAACAAGATAACCCAGCAGTCCATAGGAAATAATGTGTGCACTATGTCACTAAATTTATTGTCACTGCAAATGTAAAAGTAAACATAAATGAACCACAGAGGAAATGACATGACTTTGAGGACAGATGTGATCAGGTGGAAAGTACAGAAAGCTGACTGATGTCGATCTGTGGCTGCATTCAATGTTGGCCTGTCCTGTATTAGGCATTCAGGATTTTCTTTTATGGCCATTTAGCTCTTATGGCATGAACTTGCTCCGTGCATTATTATTGGCTTTTCTACAGTCTGATATTTGTTTAATAACTGATTGATACAGTGCATCAAATAAGTTGATAAATAAGATGTTAAAAACTTCATCATCATATCAAACATGATCGATTTGGAGCAAGTTTATTTGGCACATGCTGACTGCATTCTAATTGTAACCAGAACAGGAGGCGAGAGCAGAGAACAAGAGTGCAGCAGTTTAGTGAAAGGAACAGGAAAGGTGAAGAAGAGGTGAGCATCCAAAACACGTGCAAGAGGACAGTTTCAAAGGAGACATCACGGCACAATAAAAGCACAAGCTGTAAGAGCAGAGATTCATTCATGTTTTTACTGTTTTTTTCTTTAGGTTTTACTCCCGCTGCTTACAATAAATCAAATATATAGTACAAACAAGAAAAACTCAAATTGCATTGTTGTTCAGTATAGCTCTGTGACTTCAACCTTTAGCTAACGTATAATGTTTGACATTTTATATAAATGTGACTATAAAATATAGTCAATAATATTAAAAAGGTGCTGTTACTGAGTGAAACTTCCAAAGATTTCAGGTCTGGATTTAGCCCCAGTGTTTTAAGATCCTAGCAGCGCTCGTATTTATGGCCACATTTTTAAAAGAGACGAGCTTTCTGGGTGCTGACTCAGAGGGACCACTTTAGTTCATTGAAACTTTAATGCAAGTTTAAGACAATAAACTGGACACGTTTCGAATCAAATTGATAATAACAGAGCTATGCTGGACATAAGCAACTGTGTTAGTGTGACGCCCTGCATATTTGAAGGATTGCAATAAACTTCTGTTCTTACTGAATCTGTAACATTGCCTTGATCTGCCTACATCATTTTTTAAATAGTTTATGTTGTTAAATGAGTTTTGTGTCACTGTGCACAGAGAAAAACTCACCTGATGTAGTGGTAATGCGTTATTCACCACTAGATGGAGACAACTTGGCACAGGTATTTTCTCTACACACTAAATTTCACACTGAAAAGCATTGGTGGGAATTTTTGTTTACATAGTAAGCAAAAGAAAAAATGTCTTGAGGTCTTTCCAGTGTTTTCAAAATTGTGTTTTTCAGATACACGTCAAAATTTCATACAGACAAACACACACACAAAACAACAAAATATGTCAAATTACATGCACGTCTCATTCATTTTTTGAGAATTTCACCACTTTTTGATTTCATGGAAAATAACTTGTGTTATTCATGACATGATATCATTTAAAATAGCTTTGTCAGGCCAGTGAATAGCTGCCACATAAGTATAAATCTAAATCATGCAAGTGTAACATAGAAAAAAAAAACACAAATAGTTGTGCTGTTTGTTCATAATAAATGGGTAGGGGTGTATAGTCAGTAAAAGCCACCAAGGCTCTGCCGAGCTCCAAACCACCTCTGCCACAGACAGAAGCATCAAAAATGTGCGCTGGGAGCTTCATGGCATGATTTCTACAACCACACAAATCTATATGTATGTGGCCAAGAACCTTAGTCCATGTAGGGTACCTTAACACAGTTTACTTGTGTCAGTTAGGTCAGCTAGTGGGATGGCAGAGAGGGCAGCCTTTACATTATTTTATTGTAGAGTGACAGGAACTGCCTATGAGCTTCTAATCAGGCAGAGATATTGACAGAAGGAAATATTTCAAAATGAAAAAAATAATAATTTTTTAAATTTCAAAGGAAATACATTGATGAAAATCAAAGAAGAGAAAATGTATGTGATGTTCCATTTTCCTGAGAACTGATTGGCTGTGATGACTCCTTCAAGTACTACATGCTACTTTGTCCTGCTAGTTAAGCCTTGTGTCTGTTTTCAGGCCTCCTCCTGTTTCACTGACATAAATCCATCACCAGAGGGCTCCACTGACCTGCCTGCTGACATCAGAGCAAACCCCTGTGTCATGTGACCTGGCTGGAGTTGCAAAGCTGGACTCAGACCTGGCCCAGGCAAGTTCTAAGACAGTTGTGGTAGGGAGAGCAGGGAGTATAGTAGAGCACTGGAAGGATGAGGTGGAAACAGGAAGCGTGTAGATTCAGTGGATTTGGCATCCTCCATCTGTCTCCATGCTCTCTTTACTGGCCTTCTAAAAATCACTTCTAAAAACTTCTCCTGTAGCTGTGTAGCTGCTTTTGTTTAAATGTTTAGGATAGCATTTAGAATTCAACTTTACTGTCATTACACATGTCTAAATACAGGGTAACAAAATACAGTTTGCATCTTATCAGTAAGTGCAATAAGAGCAAATATACAGATGTACTACATACAGATGTATCGGTGTGAGATAAACAGATCTACAGAGTGCTATGAATATATCTGCAGCAGTGGAAGCGTAGCTCTCTGAACAGACTACAATAGTGAACAGTGTAGGGTGACAGCTGTGGGGAAGAAGCTGTTCCTAAACCTGCTGATTTTAGTCTGAAGGCTCCTGTAGTAGAAAAAAAGGCGCTGATGGGCCTTCTTGACCAGGCTGGAGGTGTTAGTTGACCAGGACAGATTCTCAGAGATGTGGGTCCCCTAGAACTTGAAGCTGGAGACCCGTTCAACAGCTGTGCCATTTATGTAGATGGGGACATGGGTGTCTGTCTTCTCCCTCCTGAAGTCCACAATGAGCTCTTTGGTTTTGCTGGTACTCAGGAGCAGGTTATTGTCAGACCACACAGCGAGGCGCTTTACCTCTTCCCTGTAGCCAGTCTCATCGTTGTCACTGATGAGACAGTCACCGTGGTGTCATCTGCAGACTTGATGATGGAGTTGGATCCATACTCAGGTCTGCAGTCATAGAGGAACGGGCTCAGCACACAGCCCTGTGAAGTGCCAGTGTTGAGTGTGATGGTGGTAGAGCAGTTATGGCCTGACCTAACATGCTGGGGTCTGTTGGTCAGAAAGTCCATGATCCAGATACAGATGGAGTTGCTGAGTCTAAGAGCCACAAGTTTGGTGATCAGCTTGGAGGGAATAACTGTACTGAATGCTGAGCTAAAGTAAACAAACAGCATTCTTACATAAGTATTGCATAAATATATGAGTACATGTTGCAAGAAACTACATTCCCAGATCACATCCAGTGTGTGTTGGAAAATTTGCAACGATTCTACAAAAATGTTCCATGTGGTGTTTTTTTTTTTTTTTCCCTTACTGGTGATGATCCAGTGGGGCTCCAGTCACTACAGGCTCCCTTGTGGTGCCACAAAACGGACTGCAAAAAAACTTGTGCGTCCATGACTGATCCTGCTGCTTAGGGCTGCTCAATTAATCGAATTTTAATCACGATTACGATCTGGGCTTTCAACGATAATTAAAAATGACTGAGCCGATTATTAGCCCCTCCCTCATTTATCCGCGACACCTTAAAGGCCGTCCGTGAAAATATTGTCGGGCATAAACCGTCCGTGGCGCAAAAAAGGTTGGAGACCGCTGATTAAGAGGACCCGAGGGAAGCTCGGAAAGCTAAGCAGAAGTTATTTGGAGAGTGACTGCCGTTGGTTGAAAAGAGAGTTTAAAAAAAAAAACTTCAGTGGTGTTGCACACTATTTTATATTATTTTTTTAAAGTCATTGTTAACCCTTTAAAGCCGGTCAGAGCAGCACGCTCCGTTTTGCGTAACTATTTTTAAATCCCTGTAGAACCTGAACCGTGTAAGCTAGCGCAATAATTTGTTTTGCATATGAAACCGGAGGAGTTGTACTTACATCTTATGCCATCAGCTTGTCCTAGGTCACGGTTTCGTTCCACATATAGCTTTGCAAAAATTGCATAAAAAGCACTTGCAGGAACAAAAACATAATATTCCAGAAACACGCTTTGCCGTTACTATCAGCTGTTCGTAACACTTCCCACAGTGAAATGATGCACATGCTGTTTTCTTTGCAAATTTGCATCATAGGATTGTTTTTTGTTTTTCCTGCAGTATATAAAAATTGCTGTATCTCCAAAATAAAACTATGAAGACACTCAAAATAAATTTCCTGTGGTGGGAAACTATTTTTTTGCAACTTTATTGTATTTAAAGTTTTGAGGGATAAACCTCTTAAATTTCTCCAAGTAGAAATATATGTAAACAAAACAAAAGCGATTTTCAATTTTTTTTGTAGTTTATTGCACTTTTTTGCAATTTATGTAATTACTATGGACTTAATGCATACATATTATTAAAATATGGGCTATAACAGTTGTATTGATGTATAGCAACTTGAAATGCTCCCACAAATGGCACTACAGCATGTAAAAAAAAATAATAATATAAGCTCTGGTGGACTTGGTTCTATGGTAGGTCTTAAAGGGTTAAATAAATATCGTCAAATAATCGTGATCTCAATTTCAGTGAAAATAATCGTGATTATCATTTTTGCCATAATCGAGCAGCCCTACTGCTGCTTCCACTACAATTCACTTCTGTATGAATTGATCTTTTTATGACTGTTCACTTCAGACAAGCAGGAAACGGAGGTGACGCTGACTTGTGGCTTCGCAGGGTGATTCCCCTTTAACAACAAGAGCATGCACACAGTTTGTTTTAGGCCACCATGAATAGCTCACATTGTAAATCACAATGAGCCAGTATATGATACTGTAGCTTCCACTCACTGTGACAGGATGGCTCGTAGGAGGTGATTACACTCTGCTTCATTGGGTTCCAGTTCAGATTAAGGGACAACACATGGAAAGACAGAAACTGGGAACAAATGTTTGAAAAATATTTACTGTTAGAAAACATTCAGTGAACAATATCGATTTTTCTGTTTGGCAAACTTCAAATCTGAGTCTCCAAAAGCCAGTCAGACAATAGAGTTGGTATAAACAGAGAGAGGAGATGATGCTTTTTTTAGACAGAGGAAGGGAAATATTTAGATTCACTTAAAAGGATAATTCTCTTTTTTTTTTTTTTAGCAGTTTCCACTTTCGCTTTCTTGCCATTAAGCTATAATTAGCTTTAATTTCACTTAAAATACATGAACACAGAAAAGTAAGAGTGTGATTCTGGCGAAAGATAAAAACTAAAATGTAGCATTTTGAAAGGTCCCTGCTCACGGACCCCTCTGTCTCTTTTCTGCTGTATATGTGCTGGATTATTTGGACTACATTGCATTGTACAGTTAGACTATGATTGTATCTGTGGGGCTTAAAACAATGACATTTGTTCACACACTCACAGTGGATTCATTTTCAAAGATCAGGGAGCACTTCTTTAGGGCTGGTCTGGAGACATTAACTGGCTCTAGGTGACAGAAAGCGCTGTAAGGACTGAGAAAAAACAGGATTAATTTGGTGCACATTATGACAGCTGGGATTTGCGTATATTATGTGTTGAGGTTTTCTCTTTGTGACTGAGATCCTTACTGGCGGTGTATTTGTATTGAGCATTTTATGTCAATTTTATGTCAATTTCAAATGTACATTTTCTTTTTCAACAAAGCAATATTTTATTCAGTGTTTTCTTAAAAGCATTATTTTTATGCATTAACTACGACTAGGGAGAACACATGAGGTCTGAAAATGGAAAATGGCAGAAAATACAAACGGGTAACACTTTATCCAGCTCCTTTGATTAGTTCTGCACTCAGCTTTGCCATCTATCATTGAAATGAAGTCAGATGCTGCTCACTTTACGTTTTCGCTTGCTTCGTCACTTTTTCCCAACACACTAGCTTTTAAATCCAGCTCCCCCGTCCCTCTGCATGATATAGTCCCTATCTGTCTTTGCATGTGATTGGCTGCATGGTGTGCCCATCGAAATAAACTCCAACACTGCGCAGATTCTCAGCAGGGCTGAGGATTTGGCTCCCACATACCACGAACCATTAATAATTGATATATGAAATTATCTCGAGGGTCAAATATAATTGTATAAAACAGCCCTGGTTTAGAGCCTGTTTCTACTAGAGCTGGGCGATATAAGATTTTTTTCATTTCAGGCGATAACGATATATATCACGATATAAGCCAAATAACTATTTGTAAGATTTAAATGTGCCGTTGCTCACAAGTAAAATGTGAAATAATCAGCAGCTTGTTTTTATTTAAATATTTATTTCCCATAATAAGTTCAACAGGGTAGATGTACTTAAGGAACATGAGACTTTTTCAGATAAATAAAGGAAAATATTGCAAACTACAGAAAAGGCAGCCGCTAAAGCGTTTAAGTTTCAAAATAGAACAAACGAAACAGACTAAATTGTCAATTCCACTTAGAAACAAAATATTAATTCTAAAAATAAATCTTAGTTTGTTTTACAGAAGAACAGACAAAACTGACTAACTTTTGTCAATATCAAATAAACTGAGAACTAAAAGGAAATTCTCAATCTGTCCTTGTTGTATAGCTGAGCTTTTCAAACAGTTTTAACAGTTACTTTAGTCTGACAAAAGCCGAATGACGAATTAGCGCTTCCAGTCAGAGACTGAGCATGCACCGGTTTATTGTATTTCCAGACTTGCTTTCGGCACAATTTACAGTGCGCGCTACTTTGTTTTTTGTCAGACTTGAAATAGCCGAAATACCTTCACACTACGGAACTTCTATGGCTCTTCCGTTCGACAATCTCTCCGGCATTGGAACCATCATCTGTTTTCTCTTCGGTAATCTTCGGTCACGCTCTCGGTTGATTTTTCTCTAGTCGGCGCACTCATTTCCTCCATAACCCAGGCGGCACGGCGGCTGGCTGCTTCCCAAACAAACACATGGCTTGGCACTTGTGCTGTAAGTAACAAGTCACGTGACGTGACGCTGCGGCTGTGATTGGTTCGGCTCTGCACTACTTAATTTGGATTGGCTGTTCTTTTTTTTTTAAGAGGACAAGAGCGGTGAGGCCTATCGCAATAGTTTAATTTTTCTATCGAGAAAAAGTTATTTTAAAAGTTATCGTTCTATCGCCCAGCTCTAGTTTCTACCCAATAAACATTACACAGACCCACTGTATGCTTCACATATGTCTCAGTCTATCTGTGTGCAGTTACCTGGAGGGTCACAAGATATTTTCTCTTCCTTGAAATTTGTTCCACTTTGCCTTGCCTACTTTTAAGGAATGGGGGTGGTAACTAGATTTTGGAGCAGATTTTGACCCATAACCAGTGATGAGCAGCTTTCCTCACTGTCACTGGTACAGTGCTGCACTGATCCCTTCCTGAGAGCCATCTCAATGCAAGCACAAAGAGTTAAGTCAGGAGATTTTTGATGCGTTTTCATTATTTCCTTTAACTAAGGGGGAGTGAGGTCACATTTTATCTCAGGCATGTCACGAATACTGAAATCTGGGCTGACTGTACTGACCACAGCCTCTATGACTTCAGCACCACTGTGTCCTTTACACAAGAGGCCGACTGGCCCACAGATCTTGAAACCTCTCCTTACTGTCACTTCTTGAAGCCTGTTTGCTGCTGTAGGAAACACATTTTATGGAACTGTCAGCTGACTTAGCAATGTTCTGTTCACTCTTTGACACACCCTGCTAATTTCACCCTGCACCCCAGCAGCCTCATCAGTGCTACCTATTGTTGGGTCCACAGTTGAACATTTTCCTTAAATAATGCACTTTATCATTAGCAAAATTTTCCATGAATTCTGTAATTTGTTTGGTTAATGATTGGCATGCTGTGACAATTCCACCTGGAATTTTGGCTTCAACACCTCTGAGTCGGTGTCCATAGAAACTCCACAAGCTTTGAGATTGGTCTATTGTACAAGCTGTGGTCATGCCCCCGAGCCGCGTGCTCCCCTGTATCTCCATCAATGTTAACACTTCTCTGTTTTAGCCATGTTGCCCACTACATGAATCACCTCAGAAATGCCACCAACATTTCACTTGGACACAAAGGCACGTTGAGTTGTGCATAAGTTTGAAATGACTTACTTTAGTTGCTCCTTAGCGCTACAAACACACAAACACAGGCGTAAGAGTTCAGTGCGGCTGCACTCTGCAGGCTGTCCGTGCTCTAAAGAACTCTGGTTAACACACTATCCATTCACTCGACATCCTCATGAATACATTCAACCTGCCAATATTCTGCACATCGACACATCTAGTGATATTAATAAGACAACACGTGCTTACGCTCTTTATGTCCTGGTTAACAATTTGCTAGGTGGAGCAGTTTGACACGACAGGTTCATGTCACTTTTTCCCAATTAGAGAAAAGAGTGAGACAAGATGGTGCCGGTGTGTGAGGCTGCTCGTCTGTCATTGCCAAGTTTGTTCCTGTTTATATTATTTCTAACTTGTGTCATCCATGAAACAAAGTCTCTGCTGAGGTATGATTGCCAGACACTACTGGACCTCCAGCCTGTGGTCCATAATATTGTGTCATTTGGAGCTAGTGGGCAGCAACCTGTTAAGTCTAATTGTTGAATGTTGTCATTGTGTTTCTTAAATTTGTAAGGTCTTAGTTCAATCTATAGGATCAAGCCATTCCTTTGTCTCTGACCACCTCTCCAGCCACTTTGTGCTGGGGGAGGTTTTATTGCATATACATTTTATCTGGAAGATCTGATTCTTGTGTGGTAAGCTTCCGGCCCTTTTGTGGCTTCACTGTGTTGTTCATGGTGAACCAACACCATGAACTGGTGTGGGGGAGATTACCATTTTATGACTAAGGATGTTGTTAGAAACAGTTGGAAGTCACGCACACAGAGAGACACACATTCTCACACACTCACTCAAACACACACACACGTTCTTGCTCATGCATACAGGTGCTTACACATACACATACATAGTGCCTTGTCTTAGAACCATTGGGGGGTTTTACGGAGGGAGGTGCTTGTGCTGTGATGTGTACTGTAACTGTCATGTCAATAAAAAGGCTACGAGGACAGCTGCTTTTTGAGGGATTTAGGCTTCAAGAGCTGATTCTTGACCAAAGCCTCTCCCTCGTTAGCGAGTTAAATAACCGGTTGAAGATGTTCTGTTATGTCTTGCGTTCTTCATAAGGAATAAGTCTCTAAACTAGCGGGGCATGTGGAAACACAGACCCAACAAACCCCTGCCCCCAGTTTTATCGGCAATCCCGGGTTACCTGTACAAAAAAAAGAAAAGTCTGTAACTACTGTGTTACTAAGCCTCATGACTGCTACATTTCTGCTAGTTGTCACAGGCTGGGTCTCTGACCCAGCGCTCTGAGTTCATTTTGTATTTGTCTCATTTTAGATATGTGATTAGTTTGTGTCATTCCTATTTAGCTTTAGTTAAGGAAAGGCAGTTATTATTTATTGTTTCCTTGGTTTCTATGTTTGAGTTCTTGTATCGTTCGTCACGTGTTAGGTCTGTTAAGCTTGTGTTGTCATGTCTAGTTTCAGTGTTTCCTGTTTTATTTTGAAGGAGTCGTGTGCTCTTTGTTCATTGTATTTAGTTTCACTTCCCCTGTCCTGTCATTAGGTTCATGTCAGTCAGCTGTTCCTCCATGTGTTCCCACTTCCCCTAATCACCTCCTGTGTATTTAAGTCCTGTGTTTTCAGTGTGTCATTGTCAGATCGTCTGCTTTGTTTGCAAGCCAAGAAGTTGCGTCAAGTTTCCTCATGTCAAGTCTCCTCATGTTAAGTCCATGTTCCTGTTGTAGGTTTTTAAGTTAATTTAGCTCACCCAATTTAGTTTATTGTTAGCCTTGCATTTTGCCTTTTGTTTACAGTTATTTTGCCAGCCTCAATAAATGGCTCGTTTTCTGTTATTCAAGTCATGTTTCACATTTTGTTTCCGTCTGCATTTGGGTCCACCCTTCACTCTACACACAGTCAGCCCTGCTGATTGTGACACTAGTCAGACTCACCTAATGAGATGGCGGGAACAGTTTCTTTTTGGCGAGGTGTCTGATGTCAGCTGGCTGTGATGATGATGATCCTGCTCGAAGCTGCTTTTCCAAGTTTGGGTCAGTTAGTCTTGAGCAGAAGCGGCTCTTTACAAGAGTCAGTTTTGAAGAGAACTGTTCAAAGTAGTACGTTGTCCCAAACAGAGATGCAAATTATCAAACATTTTTGAAAGATTTTGAAAGATTCAATTGTTGAGAAAAACCCAACAATCATATGACCCCCTATGAGCAAGCACTTTGGCGACAGTGGGAAGGAAAAACTCCCTTTTAACAGGAAGAAACCTCCGGCAGAACCAGGTTCAGGGAGGGGCGGGGCCATCTGCTGCGACCGGTTGGGGTGAGAGAAGGAAGACAGGACAAAAGACATGCTGTGGAAGAGAGACAGAGGTGAATAAAAAGTGTGATTCAGTGCAGAGAGGTCTATTAACACATGTTGGGTGAGAAAGGTGGCTGAAAAGGAAATACTGAATGCATCATGGGAATCCCCCCTTCTTTTTCACAAACACACATTCAAATGCAATAAGTATACACGTTTTTCATATAAATATCATCTATAACTTAATTATTTTCTGTAGCCCACATAATTAAACACTTTAGTTACATAAAACATGTGATTTTATGTACTGTATGGCTTGTATAATAAATAAATATGTAGCCCAATAAGTATAAAATCCAGAAAGCTACACAACATGGGGCGGTTCATTTACAAACACAAATCTAACTTAAGTTTCACACTGTTTTTTGTTAGAAAAAAAATCAAATTGTTACATGCTTAAATTACACAAAATGTCAGAAATCTGCACTGTCATGAACAAAGATCTGTGTTGAAGTCCAATCTTTCAACAAGGGCTGAAAGGCTCAGCGTGGCTGCAGCTTGTTGCTATGTCAGCTTAAATCAGTCATGTGATTTGGAGGTGCAGCGAGTCCGTGGACCCCAGAGGGTTAATAACACTCACCTTCATTCCATTTCCACAGTGCAACGACCAACCACCTGTGTGAAATCTGAAATTCCCATGGTGTTGTTCAAAATGTGCTCTGGCACAATCATAAGCATCTTGCTACTGAAAACTAGAAAAGAACACTGTCTGTGATATGGGCTGAACCATTTGTTAATGGAGGAGGGGGGTGGAACACTATGCGATATATTCAGTTTTAGCATTTATATTCACTGTTAACTGTAAGTACGCTCAAAGTGCTAATGCTATGTTATTTTAACAAACAACACTGTCATATGCAAAACTATGGTGGCACTTGGGGTGGCAAGAGATCATTTTAGGGTGGCACTTGCCACCCCATGCCACCCTTCTAGATCCGCCCCTGTGTATCAGGCACGCATGGCGAGCTGTGGGTGTATGGTGGTATTGTACCAGGACAGGATTTCACCATATTACCCCCTCACCCCTTCCTATACACACCCCAAAAACCTACCCTGTGCAACAATTGACTGGGAGAATTGGTCAGTTATTTTATAAGTATTCTGACACCACCAAGGAAGCTGTGCACGCCACTCGCTCATGTTACAGCCACCAGAGCTGGACACAGAGCTGGCCGCTCTGAGTTAATTAATGTTAAACTAGCTCGTGTTAAACTGGTGGAAGGTTCCTCACTGAAATGTCTGCCACCTAAAGTTAAAAATAAACTGGCAGCATTTAGGTTTTTCTCCTCTTCCTCTTTTTTCTTCATTCTTTCTGCTTTTCAATTTTCATTCTTGTTCCTAGCTGCCATTCACTTAAACAGAACTATGAATGCCACTTGAACTGTAAGAGGCACGAGTGGGGTCCTTTCAGGGAGGCCAGGTCTCTGCTGTCAGAGACCTGCTGGCACTAGTCTGGGCCCCAAGCAACTGTGTGGTGGTTGACCACAATCTTAGGCTCAGTCTCTGTCTCTCTCACACTCACAGACTCTCTCTCCTCTGTCATGCTGTCACGCATTTCCTGCACTCACATACAGTGGTAAGTGTCAGTGGCGAGAGAGGACCGGTCTTACCTCCAGAGAAAACACGTGGAAATCGAGGGACAAGGAAAAAAGTGGAAGGAAAATGGAACCCTATGTCACTGCACTCACTTTTGGGATTTTCATGCTCAGTAAGAGACACTTCTTTGCTTGGTGGCTAATTAACTCTGCTGGTGCCCTTTTATTTAAAAAAAGGAAGAAAAGAAAAAGTGTGTTTTATAAAAAAAAAACTTTTGCAACTATCGTTATCACTGTGCATTATTTACCTGCTCTGTCTCATACATCTTTATCAGTTCATTTTGCCATTGTAGCTAAACAAGTGCTAAACAGTTTAAGTACTCGCAGGCATTTTTGGTAAATAACTGCAACAGTGTTGGGCAGGCGGTCGTTTGACAAGAAGCCAAATATTAATCCCCGTTTTGAAGTCTGCCAATTTAATATTTCATTTTTGTCTGAGGGTGGACTATCTTTTTAAAAAAAAATAATTATTTAAACAAAAAATAGTGCATTTAACATCCAATTGATTTGTAACTTTTTGAGTGAAACAGAGGTTTTGGTTGGTATGTTGGATTAAGCCGAATTGAAAAGTCAATCAAAGAGATTGAAAATAAATGTCTCTCAGTCTCTGTCCAGTTCAGCCTCTCATTAGTCCGAGCGAACTGTACTCCCACTAAGACCAGTTAGCCAACATGAGTTGACATGGTCCCATTAACCTGCTGAGAAGTGATGGCCCGGCCATAAAGATGAGCTGTATTATTATGATCAGGCTCGGCCAGTTCCCTGGTTTCCCTGGTTTTCTCCACAAGGACAAACCAGCACCTGTTCACTGGCATACCTGAATATATGCCCTACAGGAACTGTCCCATTACACATCACATTAGTACTCTGGGAGAGGAGGAAGCCTCTTTAATGTACTTCCCCTTTTACTGTGACCACCAGACTTTCATTTTCCTATCCTGTAACGAGCCATAAAGCGTCTGCATTTTTTCCCTTTTTAACGGTTTCTGTTTTGATATTTTTGAGTGCACCTCCAAAATGTTTTAGTGGTTTTATTTCTTTAAAAAAAAAAAGGTGCTGCAATTTTGGGATTTGTGTTTGTTCGTTGTTGCAAATCCATCAATTACAAACAAGTGGACACTTAAAATATCTTTTGAAGGTGAAGTTCAGAAACCCTGAGTGGACTGTTGGAGCTGCATCTGAGTTCTTTGACCTGGTATTGCAAATGTGTGAATTTTCTTCACTTTCAAATTTTGTTTTAAAATACTTTGAATTAAATCGGAAAGATGTTGGTGGTTGGTCACATGATAGTAACTTGCATTAGTTGCATATTAGCTTTCTTGAGACCAACATGTCAACTATCCATCCCTAATGTGAAGATAAAGACAGCTTAAACTGTAGACTACTGCTGACAGACGGTGAAGGGAAACATAATGTGGCTTTTATGAAGTTTTGTCACTTATGAAACAGAAAACACTCAGCAGGCTGACTCATACATGCACATCGTGCTTTTTCTTGACGTTGTGGCCAGATTTCTGTTTTACGTTTAAAAATAGAAGATTTCTTCTTGCTCTGTAAAAATGCTTCCTCGTTTGTAGACCTCTGCTGACTGCTGAAGCTTAATAATTTCTAACATTAATAATAATAATACGTTTTATTTGAGGGCACCTTTCTAAAACCCAAGGTCACACACAAAGAGAAAAAGACGTCACTAAAACATCCGATTAAAATAGATTCTAATAAATGAAAATATAAGAAACAGCAAAATACAACCACAAACAACAAATAATTTTGAAAAAAAACAACAACAACAACAACAAGATTTGACAGCAAGTAAAATCTGTATTAAAGTAAGTTTGCAATTTCTGAAACCTGTTACATAAAGTCTGTAGATGTAAGAGTATTTTTTATTCTGGGGAAACCTGGATGAGTACACTCCATCTGAGGTCTCCTACATCAAGCACTCCATGAACACCGTCGCCACCGACAAATGCATCTGGGGATCTGCCAAACTAAAAACCCGGGCTGATGAGGAGATTTGCCTGCACAGGATGACCCCAGAAAGTCATCAGCCCAGTGCTCTCCTCTTCTTAGAGGAGCTCTACAGGTCTGACTGCCACAGTAAAGCCTGGAGGACGCATTTCACCCAGCATCTCACCTGTTTCAAGTGTTACCTCAGCAAGGTGGCACATGAGACAAAGGCCTGTTTATTTCACCTTCGGTGATGTCGCATTTCTAAGGAAAGTGCCAGTGCCAAAACAGCTATTTCTGCTATTGAGCCTTGTTTGGTGTCTCTTTTGTTGTGGAAACATGTGGAAGAACCACACACAGCCACAATAGCCTGGCTGCTCCTCCTCATGCTGGTCTGGATGCCAGGTGTGGTCACACACTGACCAAGCTTGGCTTCCTGTTCTTCAGCCAGGATTTGTTGCAAGTCAGCCAGTGTGGCTTTCACCTGACTGTCCATGATTAAAACATTGAAGTGTCATTGTCAAACATGTCATTACCTTATTCAAGCTGCTACAGGCCCAGCAAACTTCAATATGACCTCAATGGTCTGTTGTACTGAGGGGCAAATGTATATAAATACAGCGTATTCTTCATGTAAATTCTATTTTTGCTTCATATATAGAAGGATTTTCTTTCATCTTAGAGGTTTCAGAGTCCAACTCAGCCTCCACACATAATTTTTTCTGTTATAGACTTTTAATCTTTTAAAATGTTTTCTCTGTCCTTCAAGGTGGGTGCTCGGCCCATGTGGTGACGGTGCCTCCTGGTCCATTAATCCGGGTGGAGGGCCAGCCAGTCTCCATCAGATGTGATGTCAAAGAATACACAGGGCCTAGGGAGCAGGTCATTTTCCCAACACACACACACACACACGCACACACACACACACAGATCAGTCTTGAAGTTCTGTCTGACAGATGGGTTACACTTTGAAATGATGCAAATGGCCACCCTGTGCAGTGGTTTCTACTGTCACAAATATAGTTAGTGAATTATTATTATTTTAGTTTCTTCCTCAAACTGTTGAACATCGTCTACATTGTCGAACGTGCCTCAAAAATGAACTAATAGTGGATTTGTTGTGAGCTTATTTTCAGTTATAGAAGTCAAGAATGTCATGTGTGAGACTTTGGTCCCTCACATAAATTTTTATTATTTTTATTATTATTATTGTTTTGGGTTTTTTTAGAAAACATATGCTCCTCTTCTTCAAGTCTGAATGTTGTTAAAAGTTTGCCGTAATATAACATTCACATCGTCTTTGTTCCTCTCTTTTCCTGCAGGATTTTGATTGGAATATGTTAAAGGATGCGAAAGGGCAGAAGACAAAGATAATCTCCTCTTTCGACTCTCGCTACTCCGACCAGTCTTACAGCAAGCGCGTGGCGTCTGGCGACATATCGGTGGTGCGTTTCCAAGACAATGAGGTGGAGCTGAAGATTGCTGAGGTGAAGTTGACGGATGCTGGCTTCTACGAGTGTCAAACACCGAGCACCGACTACGTCATCAGTGGAAATTATATGGCTCAGGTCCAACTCACTGGTATGAAAGTGTGTGTATATTTAACCATTCTGACCTATTAATACAGAGGTTTAAATCCTGAACAAATGTTAAATTTAACAAATGTCTGATCAAAAAAATAAAAACCTTTAAATCCAGGCACTCATACAGTACATATCTAAGCATACTAGCTTTCTTTGGAAGCCATAAATTATTTCTATTTGCACATAATAATAAAAAACAAAAAATGTTACTGTAAAGTGTCATATACCAATATTATTTGAAGAACTGACGGGTTTCTTTGAGCCATAGTACAAAGCTCTGCTGTGCAATGATGTACTTTACCTTGTAACACTCAAACCTTGTAAAATCAAGTTAAAACTGAGGAGATAGCTTCCAGTTTATACACAGTATCAAAGCATTGTCAAGCGTTTGAGCTGTCCCTATAGAAACTGACTTAATGCTCACAAAGGGGGTTTCCCCTCACCATAATCCACCAGAACTAATACAAAGCAATATCCACGTGCACTCCAGTGAAATGGCCCGATAAGGTCCAGGCCCATGTGCTCAAATGGGACATCCATTAATGGTAAAGGGCACAAAGGCCCTTTTTGTATGACTGGCTGGTTAACCAGCTGACACTCTGGGCAGGGCAAGCGCTATTGGTGCACATCTGCCCGGCCAATAAAATTGAGCCATTATTCAATCTAGAGTTTTGTCATACCCAATGTGATTGGCCACTGGGTTGTAATGAACCACCTGGAAAATCATTTCCCGGCGACTTCAAGGCACCGACAACTGGATGTGTTCCTCCTCTGTGCGAGTGTCTAATCAATACAAAATGCAGAAATGTCAGCGCTGCTTCAGGGTGCACCATCTGACCATCAATTTTTCTCACCTGGTTGAAGACTGAGTGTAGGGTGTCAACACAAGACAGCTCCAGTAGAAAATCTTCTGTGGAGTGAATTCCAGGGCTTTCTCCTTCTCCTTCCCAGAGCCGATGTCGGATGACCCCGTATCACCGCTTAGCGCAGGGCAGACCCCGCATGTCCCTATCGGCCGTCAATGCACCCGGACACACTGCCCTATTAATCTACTATTAATCTAATGTAGCTTGCCAGTGTGTGAATGGGTGAATGACTGAATGTAGTGTGAAGCGCTTTGGGGTCCTTAGGGACTAGAAAAGCGCTATACAAATTAGAGATGGACCGATCCGATATTACGTATCGGTATCGGTCCGATACTGACCTAAATTACTGGATCGGATATCGGAGAAAAATAAAAAATGTAATCCGATCCATTAAATATCACGAAAGCACCTCACAAAACTTGCAACACGCCGTAACTCACCTCAGAACGTCGGAGCAGTATGCATCACGTGATAGAGCAGCTGTGGCATGCGGGACCTGTCGGTGGTCTGGATAGCATTTGGAGCTTCGCTAGCAACCTGGCATTTCATCTCCGACAAAGTTATCCCCGAGAGAAGTAAAGCAAGTGTGTAAGTCCATCTCTGAATGTTTGTAAAGCATTCCCACGTTAAGCTTAACGAGCGACTGCCTCTCGCTCTCCGGCTGCTACTTCAATCGTGAAACTGCTTAATGATCAGCTGATCGGCTTTTCTGTCATGAGTCTCTCTTGTTTGTTTTTGGCCCACTTTGCGCCAGAAAGAGGAAACCAGCGGCTGAACAACAGCAGCACGTTTAAGCTTGATAAGCTGTTGTTAGAATTTATTTAATATTACTTTCTACACCAGGATCTTTTTCTACGTAGCTGACGCTGGTAACTGTGCAGGGGCGGATCTAGCAAAGTTTAGCCAGGGGGGCCGATAGGGCATGAACAGGGAAAAGGGGGCACAAAGACATACTTTTCTTTCTTATTCTCATTTAAAATGTCGAGCTTTTAATAAATAATTATCTGACACCCAAAGTTTTAATTTGATGTAAAATGAATAGAAGTCAATTACTGTATATAGTGACTATTAAGTCTAATATATATACCCTAGTAAGCTATAGTACTTTTTCCTTTGGGAAGGTACCATCTGTGCAGTCTGCAATTTTGTTGAAGAAAGATGTTGAATCTATTTAATATTTCTTGAAAAATAATTGATTTCTGTGCATTTTTTTTCACACTGCATCAAATTAAGGTTGATTACGTTGATTAAGCATCATGAGGTGGAGCGTGAGGGGTGGTTCCCTATTTTTTATTTATTTATTTTTGTTGTTGCTGGGAGTTGGAACCCTATTAGTTAGGTTGCTTAATATTTACGCTAAGTACTCTTTAAAATACCAGAATAGGGAGGATGGTGTAGGTCTAAGTTTATTAGATTGATCAGTATTGCTGAACTATGAAATATTTTTTTTGTATACAGGTATAACAGAATAGCTTTAGTGTAGTTGTTGTTTTAAACTTGAGTATGAACTTGCAGACTTGCAAAATGCAGCAAGATATTTTAAAAAACAGTTTTGTTGATTAAAAAACACTATATCGGATTCATATCGGTATCGGCAGATATCCAAATTTATGATATCGGTATCGGTATCGGACATAAAAAAGTGGTATCGTGCCATCTCTAATACAAATGCAGGCCATTTACCATTTACTGAACCCGGGCCAATCTGGCGTGCGTCAGGCGTCGGGAGCAGCCAGAAAACCTATTCCTCAGCCAGCCACCAGGATGCCTCCACCATTGCCTGGAACGCCTCCAGGAAGGTTTTTTTGAAACACAAAATTAAAAAATGATATCCTAAAGTTGTGGATGTTAGACTTCAGAGGGTCCTTCACAAGGCCCCTTGGGAAAATTGATTGCCCAACCCTGCTGTAGAGGCTAGCTTGGCACGTGCTACTTTATAAAGTCAACATTTTTACTACTAGTTTTTTTTTCTTTTTATAAGATTGTTTGTGTGTGAAAATTTTTTTTGTTTTGTTTTCCCGTCAGTCATTCCTAACACGCTCAAGGTGTCCCCTAAGACCCCGCCCCCTGTCATCGTTGAGGGAAGTGACCTAACTCTCTCCTGCAACGTCACCCGGGAGCTCATCCACCCCACCTACCTGTCTGTCACCTGGTCGGTGAAGAAGGGGACGACGTCAGAGGAGATTTTGACGTTTGGTCCTGAGGGGGATGTGGTCACGGGGTCCAGGTTTGCCCAGCGTTATGCAGAAGGAGGCATCCGATTGGTCCCTGGCAGGAATGGAGTGTTTGAACTGGTGATTTCAAAAATGACGATGTCCGATGAAGGAAATTATGAATGCAAAGGGATGGAGTGGACATATGAAAGAGGAAGAAATTGGATAAAAATCATGGAGAGTACCAAAGAGATGGGAACCGTTGCAGTTACTCCTACAAGTAAGAGGACACGTGTATGAAGCACTGGTTACACTTTTCAGACCAATTCTACCAAATTATATGAATACTGGTAATATTACAATTACTATATATTGGAAATAAGCTTCATCACAATTATACATGACCTGCTTGAATGAATTATGATAATGTTTTGGGGGTTTTTTTTTCGCCTGTCCCGTTTGGTTCTTTTGCCGTCAGAATTATTGTCTAAAGGCAAAGAAAGTTGCCCAACGGATTTACTTTACCAAATGGACCATCCCAGCCTTGCTGTATTGGTCTATTTGATTCACCTTTGCTTTTATTGTTTATTTTATTTTCAGTTGCTGAACATGGGACAGACTTGACTGGGGAAAAGAAACGGGAGAAAGAAAGAGGTAAAGAAAAGGAGCGGGGTGTTCAATTTGGTAAAGTAAATCCGTTGGGCATCTTTGTTTGCCTTTAGACAACAATTCTGATGGCAAAAGAGCCAAACGGGACAGGCAAAAAAAAAAAAAAAAGCGGGGAAGAGGGACGGTGACAAAGGGCAAAAAGCAACAAAACAAACAGACAAAACATACATATATCAATCACCTGGATCACTTGTTGAGAAAGAAAAAAGAGAAAACAAGCAAAGAAAAAGAGAGCAATAGAATAAACAACATAATCGCGATGATCTATGTGAATATAACAGCAAATACTAGTGATGGTCCGCTTGAAGCTGAAGCTCCGGTGCGTGTGTCAAAAAAATCAACACACTGCTTCAGAAGCACTGTGCCAAAGCTTGATTCGTTTGGCCAGAGTCACGTGATCTGTGACGTCCGAAGCTTCATTTAGAACGTAACTGCTTCGGTGTCTGATTCCCTGGTTTATAAGGAAGCGAATCATTCGCGGGATTTGTGGAGCGTTTTGATGGTGACAGATAGCGAACCACTGATCATTCCACTGAGAGATTTGGAGCCAGCGAGGAATAGAGGAGGTTCTGTTGTGTGGGAGAATTTTGAGTTGAGTTTGGTCAGTTGGGTGGGTTTTCCAGCTTTGTGTTCTGGCCGTTTGCTTTTGTTTTGTGCGTGTTTATTTTATCTTATAATGGGAAAAAACTTAAAATGTCAAAAAATCTGCTTTCATAGTATAAATATCATTAAATAACTTTAGAAAAACTTCCACTTGACTCTTTACATGTAATGTTATAAAAATATATATTTTATTGTTTAGTTAATCTGAAAATGTTAGTCTGCCAAATGTGCAGCAATTTAATCTATTTATTCTCTTTAGCTGATATTTTGTGGGGCCCAGGTAGACTGTATAACTGCATCTCTACCAGTGTCTCTGCACTCCAGCCTCCTCTGTGCCATGTGAAGGGATTTGCCTTAAGGCAGGAGAAATGATCTCCACGAAAGGAACAGGTTCGGCCATCGCACAGTGGAAAAAATTCTCTTCTTAAATAAAAATGAGAAAGAGCTACTTTAAATGCATCATGTTTTTGTTCATAAGCATTTTCCCTTTCCATTTCACAATCAATTCTACCCCCAGGTCAAAAATATGTCTAGGAAAATTTCCCTAATATATAATATTATATATATGCTCACAGCAGAAACATACTCCATAATGTGTTGTACATTATCATATGTATATTATATGTAACGTGGTATTTTTCAATTATTGTATTTACCAAGATCAAGGAGTCACAAGCAAAGAAAGACCAAACCATGGCACATGTTTAAACAAGATAAGATAAGATAAGATAACCTTTATTAGTCCCACACGTGGGAAATTTGTTTTGTCACAGCAGGAAGTGGACAGTGCAAAAGTTATGAGGCAAAAATTAGAATACAATAAGAATAAATACAGTACACAGCTGTACAGAATAGAATAAAATAAAATACTATATACAGTAGAATAAAATAAATATACAATAAGATAAAAATAGAATACAAACACAAATACTATATACAACTGAGTAAAAATACAACGATGACAGAAAGGATTATTGCACTTAGTATTATTGCATATGTATGGATGTGTGTGCTTGATCAGTTAAAGTCTTTATTATGGAGTCTGACAGCAGTGGGGAGGAAAGACCTGCGAAATCTCTCCGTCCCACACCGTGGGTGCCGCAGTCTCCCACTGAAGGAGCTGCTCAGTGCTGTCACAGTCTGCTGCATGGGGTGGGAGATGTTGTCCATCAGGGATGACAGCTTAGCCGCCATTCTCCTGTCACTCACCACCTCCACTGGGTCCAGAGGGCATCCTAGAACAGAGCTGGCCCTTCGGATCACCCTGTTCAGTCTCTTCCTGTCCCCAGCAGCGATGCTGCCGCCCCAGCAGACCACGCCATAAAAGATAGCAGAAGCCACAACAGAGTCATAGAAGGTCTTCAGGAGTGGGCCCTCCACTCCAAACGACCTGAGTCTCCGCAGCAGGTACAGCCTGCTCTGCCCTTTCCTGTAGAGGGCGTCTGAGTTATGAGGAGAGTTTACTGGTCAAAATTATTTATTAAACAAATAAACCACATTTTCTTAACCTCCCAAAAATAAACTTTCAAAGCAACACAACAGCGGCTTGTGTAATGGGACGGTCTAGCCTCCGTTGCGCTGATACTGTTGTTTGTCAATAAAGTGAAAAAAAAAAAAAAAGCCTCTGTTGCGCTGCCCAGGTTGCCTAGCAACCATGATACTAACCACTGGAAACGTGTCATAGCTTTGTTTGACAGAAATGAAGGAGAAAATCTTCTGTTCATTTCTTTCTTTCTTTCTACATCAGCTTTGATCATTCTCTGTAAGATTGAGCTCAGCTATTGAACGGCGTATATTTTAAAGTAAAGGCTTTAAAAGCAAGTTAGTACAAACGTCACTAATGTCACATAACTTTGCCGACATGTGGCCAACAGTAATGTTTAATGCTCTTCGTTATTAAACATTTGCACATAAATAAGTGACATAATATTCAGTACTTAAAGTTTACTCTTCAGCCGCCCCTCATCCGCCGTTTTTTTCTGCAAATTTATCCACACCCATCGCATACTGGGATATGTTGGGCCACGAAGTCTACACTGCCACGTCCTTAAAATTCAGGGAAATGAAGGACGCATTTCAGGGCCGCATTGAGCAGCCTTTGAATTGGGACAGCCTTCGGCGCGCCGCTGTGACGTAATCGGCCTTGAAATGCGTACTTTAAGGCTGCAGACCCTGAATTGGGATACAGCCTGAGAGACCTGCTGCAGAAGGGGCGGAGCTTTCATAGCTCACTGGGCCCAGGTGTTGCTCATGCAGTCTATCACGTCAATCAGCTCCTGCAGAGCAAAGCAAAGCACAAACCACACACAGATATTTATCTCCTACTTCCATGTTTTGTTTTGTCATTACTGGCTTCAGAGGCTCTTTAGCATAATGTTAACAAGTTCGAAGGACCTAGCTCGAGTATTTTTTCAGGTAAACAAAAAAAAAAGATTAAAAAAAGTGTTTCGAAACACTTCAGTCTTTATTTTTTGTACGACACTTGGACCTGGAATTTTGCATTTTTGTTGTGTTTATTGTTTCTTTTCCCTGCAATTTGAGATGGTCACAAGGTCAGTCATGCCCCAGACCCAATTAATGTATTTCAGCAGTAAATACAGCAGGAAAAAGAAACATCTACACCAGTCTCCTTTTAACATTTCTTCAGATTTTGCTCATGCTTGCGCTTTGTTTAACCATTGACTCTGACCTCCACAGAGCCTGTAATCTTACACGACTCCACGCCGTGTTACATCGTGAGCAGCTTCCTCAGCCTTTATTGTCTCATCATCACCAGTATGTTCATCAGAGAGGAGGTGGGTCCTGTTTCTCCTTTAGTGCTGAAAGGATTCTGAGTGAATTCTGGTATTTAAAGGAGGAAAGACAGTCAGACTGAGTGTTATTGATCACTTCCAAACCTACGCAACATTTTACCACATATTTATTTAACTTCCTCTTATCATAAATGTAATGCAGCACCAATGGGGGCCGGGGGGGCAGCCCCCATAATTTGTTGTCCCCCATTAGTCTGACAAGACTACGTTGGTAATAAATCTAATAAACTTGAGCACAATAAAGAGGAAGACTCCCTACAATGAGTCGAAGCATGAACTTGTTATTTATGTTATTTTTCTCTCTTTTGCCATATTTTTCTAGCAACCTGTATCTGACAGCATATTAAAGCTGTAAATTCTGTTGGTGTGCCACCCCAATATTTTTAATGGTTGATTCAGGTTTTGCTTGTTTTTAGCGTTGAGTTGTCTCTGAATCGGGACTTTTAGCTTTGACTTGTTCAGTGTGGTTTTATTTTTAATCCTATGAGCTGACTTGACTTGAAACTTGCATTGACAGAGAGATGTTGTTGGTCACAGTAACACTCCAGTAAACAGCAGACTGTTTTTGACGAAACATATTTCACATTTTTCTGTAGTTCTTCAGCACCAAAGTAAAGACAAACCAGGACGTCAACAGTGTAAGTCACAATGAAACCCAAGCAGTAATCTGTGTGTTTGCTGTAGCTTGTTTGTTACTGCCTGTGCTCACAGGTCTTCGGAGTAAATATGTGTACTCTACAGCTAATCTGTAACTGTTAATGAGGATAATGGTGTAGACTGAAATGTGCTCTTGTGTTCAGGAACTGGAAGGTCTGGATACTGGTAATTTCTCCCTGCAGACAAGACCATGAGACCCCAAAGGAAGAAGAGTAGGTTTGCTGTTCTTGTACAAGCTAATGTGATTGAAGTATTGAAGTAACAGGATGAAATGTCACAACAAAATTCTTATTTATGTGTCTTTGTTGCTCTGTTTTTTGTTTTATTCCAAAGAAGTGAGCTTTATGTTTCAGTACCGACTTTATTGTGATTTACCATCCTGCAGCAGCATATTATTAAGACGACTTTTACCAGTTTTCAGGTTCTCTTAAGGTTTTTTGGTTCCTTGGGTCTTTGTGTCAAAGACATTAACTCTGTGGATTAGTTAAGATTGTGATGAAGAATTGAAGGAGCTCTCAGTTTATCAAAGGTTGAAAGAGAAACAAAAAAACACAGAACTGATTTTTATTTTAAGCCCCTCAGACGATTACACAATAAGAAACCATATTAACAGAACTATCATAAAGGATCCCTATAATGCAACATCTGTTTTCAGGGCGGAAGCCACAGGTTAGTATTGGAGTGACTGTAACCCTAATTCATATAGATTCATAGATAAATTCTTTATTGATCCTACTATAACATATTAAATTATCCTCTCCCAATCACGTCTGTCATCTTATACTTTATAATTGAATGTATCTGTAAGTAGATTTAGGGCTTTAAATATCAATGATAACATGAGTAAGATTTCTGTATTTCATGTCAAATATAACATTTACGAGAAGCTGAAACTATTCCAGAATATTAACAACAATAATTATACATAAATATTACATGTTAAAAAATATATTTTATTTCTAATCAATAGTTTGTGTACTCATCAAAGCTGCAGTTAGTCAGCTAATCAATGAATAATGAATTTGACTTGTAGAATTCAGCTGAGGGGGGCTGACTTTGACTTTGTTGAGGGGGCCTAAGGGTCATCTGCAGTGCAGACATGCAGCCCCAACACAGTCTGCAGTTTTATCTGTGTTTTTAATATTTAATATCCAAAGCTTGTCCAATTTGAGAAACAGCTTTCAAATCTGTGTGAAATTTCTTAAAGCTGCAGAGGAGCAAGATTTAGTAAATGAACACAACATGTGAATAAATTTGATGACTTTATGGAACTTTTGGAAGCAAAATAACAAACATAAACAAATTTTGAAATGCTATACGCATTTTATAAATGTAAGTAAAAATAAGGATATTAGCAATGATTAAAAACTCTTTAAACAGTTTAAAAGTTGTTTCTTTTACTATTTTTTTCTTACATTTCATTTAATTGTTAATTTTTTAATGATTCATTTATTTCATATTCAACATTTTGAGCATGAATTCTTTGCAGCTTTTAACATTTTGAAAACAAATGCTGCAGCTTTAAGTTTTTATATTGTTGGTCTTGTGTTTTATAATTTGTTTGTTTACACTTCTCAAAGTCCTTTGACCTGTCATGTTAGATGGTGCTTTAATCCAAGTTAATTTGTTCCTGTATGAATGTTTGCTTCATTATTATTATTATCTGTAAAACTGAGTTGTTGTTGTTGTTGTTTCCGGATATGAAATCTGTGATTAAAAAAACTCAGTAAAACTCGGTTTGAAGTTTTGCAGATCAGCAAAGAGAAGCAGATTTTGGACATTTCTGCCACCTAATGAATTTAAGGTGAAATACATCAGGGGGAAAGCTACTCAATTTTATCTTGATATAAGGAATTATATGAAGGGTAGCTATGAATATGTGAATCGTAATTGCTTGATTAAGTGATTTAAAGGAATATCTGCATCTACCTTTGAATGAATTTCTTTAATGGTCTTTAAATAAAAGAAATAAAAGGTTATCTTTAGAATGAAATAAAGATTATTTTTTAAGGTGTGAAATTATTTAAAAACTGTTACAGAAAATTAAAAACCACAGTTAAAGTAATTAAAGATTAAAGGATTTATCACAATTATTATATCTGTGAGATTAAATACAACACATATTAGTGAATGATTTTGTTTGTTTCTCAATCGGGGGGGGGAGTTGGGTATTCAGTATTTGTAAAAACATGTTACTGACATGTAAAACTGCTTAAACCGTGAAGAAGAACAAAATCTGGCAGGTAGCTCCATGCCCTCCTGGGTTTTAAATGCACCTTAGAACACACATGCATCAACACTACATTGAGCGGGTGGAGGGAGGTTTGGAGTCTTCTCTCACCTCCGTTCTCTGCGGCCTGCTGGAGCGGGGGGGCCAGGAGGAGTTGGCCGTCCGATTGGGGTCTGGAATGTGGGGCCTCCCTGCTGCTGCGGAGTCGGGGCGGTCTGCTTCTCCCCACCGCAGGGAAAAGGGTAACACCACCTGGGTCTGGGTGCAGTCCCCCCCTCCAGGGGCAAGGGTACCTAGACCCGGTTCGTAGAGTACGCTTGGGGAGTGTGATCGTGTGTACAGCGTCTCTTTATGTCTGTCTCCACGTTGGTTGAGTGTGGAGTAAGTGCATATGAGAGCATGAGGAATGGATGTTTGTATCTGTGTGTGCCTGTATGTCTGTGTCTATATGTCAGGTTGGGTGTCAGGCGCCACCTCTCTGGGGACATCTCAGGCCCTCCAAGGTTTGGAGGCCTTTCTCCCCCTACCACCACTTCCCCTGCCAGTGGTGGACTCCCTCAGGTGTCGGTGCGTTGGTGGTTCTTTGTGTCTGGGGATGGGCGTCCAGGTACACACCGGCTCACTCGTTGGCGGCCGCTTATCGGGGCCTGGAGCCTGGGGCTCGCTCGGGCCACTTCGGAGGTGGGGTGCCCCCGGCCTCTCGGCCTGGGGCTCGGTCACTCAGGCGCAGCTGGCTGCCGGTGGAGCTCACGGGCGCGTCACTGCAACTCCCCCTGGCTTCTGCTCCGCGGCTGCTGAGTGAGCCCTCATCTGGGACTCTCCTCAGCTCTTTCTGGGACAGTGGCGCGGCTGCCCCTCTGTTGGTCTTCCTTGGTCTCTTGTGTTCTGGGGGCCTCTGGATGTCTGGAGTTTTGATCTCCTCCATACCTGCTTCATGCCCTGGAGGACGGGGCTGTGGCCCCCCCACACCCTCTAGCAGATTATTACATGAAGGAACCTTTTAAAAAAACAAAAAACAAGCGCGTCCATGCTCACAGGTGTACACACGGGTGATCACACACACAAACTACACCCTTTTTGGCTCCTACCTCAAAGCACACTGTGTTCTGTTGATCTTATGTGCTGCACAATAATGTTTAACATTTAGTATTTACTGTCATATTCCCATATATCATTGTGATGTTGTTTATTCTATTACTCTCATTTTCTTCTGCTTGTTTTCTTTTTTCTTTCTCAACAGGTGATCCAGGTGATTGATATATGCATTTTTTTCTCTGCTTATTCTGTTGGTTTTTGTCTTTTGCCCTTCTCCCCCGTCCCTCTTCTCAGCTGTTTCTCTTTCCCTCTTTCTTTCTCCCCTTCTTTCCCCCAGTCAAGTCTGTCCCGTATTCAGCAAGTGAAAATAAAATAAACAATAAAAGGTGAATCAAATGGACCATTACGGCAAGGCTGGGATGGTCAGTTTGGTAAAGTAAATCCGTTGGGCATCTTTGTTTGCCTTTAGACAACAATTCTGACGGCAAAAGAGCCAAACGGGACAGGCCAAAAAAAAGAAAAGAAAAAGAAGAACAAAATGTGTCTGTAGCGAGTGCTGATGTTAAACAAATAAATACACAGAACAGAAAGCTTCAAAAACAAAGTGTGTGTGTGTGTGTGTGTGTGTGTGTGTGTGTGTGTGTGTGTGTGTGTGTGTGTGTGTGTGTGTGTGTGTGTGAGAGAGAGAGAGAGAGAGAGGTTATTCATGTAGGTATTATTTAGATCTATTGTAGCCCATTTTTTCCTGTCAGAGGGAGGGAGGATGATTTAGATTCTTCTGTAGCTCATAATCAACAGCAAATAGTTTATTCTTTTATTTTGTTCAAGGAATAAAGGAATAAACCATTAATTACCATTAATAAACTTCTTTTTTTTTTAATGACAACATTTAAGAGGGTCGGACCAAGTTTAACTGCACATTTAAATCTCTGAGATATTTCATCTAAGAAAAAGAAGTGCAGTTTTAAAAGTACGTCTTACTTTTTTCCACATGCAAGAAATGTTGTTGCAATAAATGAAAAAAAAGTGTCAGCAGGACCAGACGGCATCCCAGGTCGTATCCTCAGAGACTGCGCATACCAGCTAGCTCCTGTGTTCACTGAGATATTCAACATCTCTTTATCTCAGTCGGTGATCCCCACATGCTTCAAAGAGTCCATCATTGTCCCTGTCCCGAAGAAACCCCACCCTGCTTCTCTCAATGACTATCGCCCTGTAGCCCTCACCTCAGTAGTGATGAAGTGCTTTGAACGCCTGGTCAGAGACTTCATCATTTCTTCACTACCAGACACACTGGACCCACTACAGTTCGCTTACCGTCCAAATCGTTCCACAGACGATGCCATCTCTCATCTCCTCCACACATCACTTACTCACTTGGACACTAGAAGGGGGAATTATGTTAAAATGCTCTTCATAGACTACAGCTCTGCATTTAACACCATAATTCCCTCCACACTCACCACCAAGCTGGAGCATCTGGGACTCAGCTCATCTATGTGTCAGTGGATCTCCAACTTCCTAACTGGCAGACCACAGGCAGTAAGGATGGGCCGACATGTCTCAGCCTCCACCACTCTCAGCACTGGAGCCCCCCAGGGGTGTGTTCTGAGCCCCCTGCTGTACTCTTTGTACACATATGACTGTGTGGCCACTACCAGCTCCACCACCATCATCAAGTTTGCTGACGACACCGTCGTGGTGGGCCTGATCTCTGATAACAACGAGACGGCCTACCTGAAGGAGATTAGGAATCTGGAGAACTGGTGCCAGAGGAACAGCCTCCTTCTAAACGTCAGTAAGACAAAGGAGCTGATAGTGGACTTCAGCACTAAGCAGGAGAGGAACTACCAGACCCCCGTCATCAACGAGTGCCCAGTGGAGAGAGTGGACAGCTTCAAATACCTCGGAGTTCACATCACGCAGGACCTGTCATGGTCCTGTCACATCAACACCGTGGTGAAAAAGGCCCGTCAGCGTCTCTACCACCTCAGACGCTTGAGAGACTTCCAACTGCCCTCCAAGGTGCTCAGGAACTTTTACTCGTGCACCATAGAGAGCATCCTGGCGGGAAACATCTTAACCTGGTTCGGGAACAGCATCATGCAGGACAGACGAGCTCTACAGAGGGTTGTGCGGTCAGCTGAGCGCACCATCCGCTCCGAGCTCCCTGACCTGCACTCAATCTACAGCAGGCGGTGCTGGACCAAGGCCAGGAAGATGGTGAAGGACCTCAGCCATCCCAACAACAGACTGTTCTCTCTGTTGAGGTCAGGAAAGCGATTCCGCTCCCTGAAGACCAACACAGAGAGACTGAGGAGGAGCTTCTTCCCGCAGGCGATACGGTCTCTCAATCACACCACCACACAGTACTGACCCACACATATGGTTCTTACACACACACTGGACTTTCTGGACATTGTTTTCACTTCATCACTTAAATCACTTTAAGCATATTTGCACTGCACAAGACACTAAATAATGTGGATTGCACAACACTGGACATTATATTCTTCATTTCAAGCTAATACTTGTACAGCTGCTGTTATTGTGTATATAATATTTATATTTCTCATACATTCTTATATAGTTCTATATTGTGTATTGGTGTATTTTGTTGTACAGTTATTTTATTTTATCTTATTCTTTCCCAGTTAAATTTACCCTTCATTCTAATTTGTGTTGTACAGTTATTTCATTTTTAACCTTAATTTTTTATATTTTATTCCTTCCTAGTTAAATTTACACTTTTTAATTTTTCATATTTATTTCCTATCTTATTCATAGCCTTTTCCTTTTTTTCCCCCTTTAGGTCACGAGCAGTTGTCCAAGCATTTCACTGCATATCGTACTGTGTATGACTGTGTACGTGACAAATAAAATTTGAATTTGATTTGAATTTGTTTGGGGGCTTAGATTGTATAAAATAAATACAATTAAATATTTCTTAAATATTTAGATGTTTCAATGTTCACAGTGGAGGGATATATTAGCAGGAAAACTTGTAAAATGAAAAAATCTGAATCAGAATCAGAATAGTGTTTATTGGCCAAGTATATGTGCAGACACATACAGGGAATTTGGTTCCGGTAGATGGTGGCTCTCAAGCACAGCAATGTAAATCACACACACACACACACACACACACACACACACACACACACACACACACACACACACACACACACACACACGTGTCTATATATACACATTACACATACATACACAAAGCTGTGTAAACCAACTATAAATAACGAATCTACTTATATACATAAAATACAGAAATGAATGAGGTGGAATGAATACTACAAAATGTACATAAGGTGCAGCTGCAGTCTGGCAGTGGGAGCAGTGTGACAGGTCAACGGTTAAGAAGGGAGATGGCGAGGGGAAAGAAAGTGTTCCTGTGTCGGGTGGTCCTGGTCTGCAGGCTTCTGTACCGTCTGCCAGAGGGCAGCAGATCAAAAAGTCTGTGTCCAGGGTGTGAGGGGTCTGTGATGATTTTCCCTGCCCGTTTCCTGGTTCTTAAGAGGTACAGATCCTGGATGGAGGGCAGGGACGTGCCGATGATCCTTTCTGCTGCCCGTACAGTCCGCTGCAGTCTGCTCCTGTCCTGTTTAGTGGCTGCTCCATACCAGACTGTGATGGAGCAGCACAGGACAGACTCAATGACCAGTGTAGAACTGGATCAGCAGCTCCTGTGGAAGACTGTACTTCCCCAGTTGTCTCAGGAAGTACATCCTCTGCTGGGTCTTTTTGAGGATGGAGTTGATGTTGGTCTCCCACTTCAGGTCCTGGGAGATGGTTGTACCCAGGAACTTGAAGGTCTTCACAGTTGACACAGGGCTGTCTGATATGGTGAGGGGGAGCAGAGTTGAGGGATGTCTCCTGAAGTCCACTGTCATCTCTACAGTCTTAAGAGTGTTCAGCTCCAGATTGTGCTGACTGCACCAGAGTACCAGCCGCTCAACTTCTTGCCAGTATGCAGACTCATCACCATCTTGAATGAGGCCAATGACAGTGGTGTCATCTGCAAACTTTAGGAGTTTGACAGCCGAGTTCTTGGAGGTGCAGTCGTTAGTGTAGAGGGAGAACAGGAGTGGTGAGAGAACACATCCTTGAGGGGCACCAATACTGAGGGACTGGGTTTCAGAGGTGATCTCCCCCAGCCTCACTTGTTGCTTTCTATCTGTCAGGAAGCTGGTGATCCACTGACAGGTAGCTGGTGACACGCTGAGCTGGGAGAGTTTGGAGGAGAGAAGTTCAGGCACAATGGTGTTAAAAGCCGAACTAAAGTCCACAAACAGGACCCTGGCATAAGTTCCCGGGCAGTCAAGGTGTTGCAGGATGTAATGCAGCCCCATGTTCACTGCATCATCCACCGACCTGTTTGCCCGGTAGGCAAACTGCAGAGGGTCCAGCTGGTGGCCTGTAATGTCTTTCAGATGGGCTAACACCAGTCGTTCGAAGGATTTCATGACCACAGACGTCAAGGCGACAGGTCTGTAGTCATTCAGTCCTGTGATGGTGGGTTTCTTGGGAACAGGGATGATGGTGGAGCGTTTGAAGCAGGAGGGAACTTCACACAGCTCCAGGGATCTGTTGAAGATGCGAGTAAAGATGGGAGCCAGCTGTTCAGCACAGGTTTTGAGGCAGGAGGGTGAGACGCCATCTGGTCCGGGGGCTTTCCTGGGCTTCTGTTTCTGGAATAGTCGGCTCCCATCCTGAGTGTGTATTCTTAGTTTCAGGGAGGAGGAAAGGGGGGTGAGAGGTGTGGTGGAGGTCGTTGAGTCTGGATTGGGGAGGGTGGGGGTAGTCGTTGAGTCTTGATTGGGGAGGGTGGTGGTGGTCGTTGAGACTGGATTGGGGAGGGGGGGGGTGAAGGGGGGAGAGGTGGAAGGTGTGTTGGGGGTCAATGTCTGAAGCAATGTCCCTGGGGAGGGGAGGGTGGGGCGTGGGAGTCTGTCCGTCTCAAACCTGCAATAGAAAGTGTTTAACTCGTTGGCTAGGTCTTTGTTTGCTTCAATAGTGGGTGGGGGGCGTCTGTAGCTGGTGATTTCCTGCAGGCCCCTCCACACTGACGCAGGGTCGTTGGCTGAGAGCCGTTCTTCCAGCTTCTGCTTTTAGCTGCTTTGATCTCCTTGGTCAGTGTGTTCCTGGCTTGCTTGTACAGGACCCTGTCACCACTTCTGTAAGCGTCCTCCTTGGCCTTACGAAGATGTTGGAGTTTAGGAGTGAACCATGGTTTATTGTTGTTGTATGTGCAAAAGGTCTTTGTTGGCACACACACGTCTTCACAGAAACTGATGTATGATGTCACAGTGTCCGTGAGCTCATCTAGGTTCTCAGATGCAGCTTCAAAAACAGTCCAATCAGTGGAGTCAAAACAGTCCTGCAGTTCCTGCTTTGCTGCGTTAGTCCACTTCTTCACAGTTTTGACTACAGGCTTGGCACGTTTGAGTTTTTGCCTATAAACTGGAATAAGATGGACCATGCAGTGATCAGAATGTCCCAAAGCTGCCCGGGGCACAGAGCGATAGGCATCTTTTAGAGTGGTGTAGCAGTGATCCAGTATGATGTTGTCCCTGGTGGGGCAGTCTATATGCTGTCTGTATTTAGGGAGTTCGTAGTTTAGGTTTGCTCTGTTAAAATCCCCAAGAATAATTGTAAAGGAATCCGGGAATTTCCTCTCCAGGGTGGTAATCTGGTCAGCCAGCTCGGACAGTGCGTTGTTCGCGTTGGCCTGTGGAGGGATGTAAACTCCGACCAGCATGAAGGAAGAAAACTCCCGCGGTGAATAAAAAGGTTTACAGTTGATGAAAAAACTTTCCAAGTGTGGGCTGCAGTGTTTCTGTAACACTGTGACATCAGTACACCAACCTTCATTAATGTAGAAGCAGACTCCACCACCCTTTGTTTTCCCTGAGAGCTCTGTTTCGCGGTCCGCCCGGTGAAGTTGGAAGCCCGGCAGATTTAAGACAGCGTCTGGGACTCGCTCACTGAGCCAGGTTTCAGTGAAGCAGAGGGCAGCAGAGCGTGCAAAGTCCTTGTTAGTCCGGTTTAAGAGCAGTAATTCGTCGACTTTGTTTGGAAGAGAGCGGAGATTCGCGAGGTGAATGGAGGGGAGTGCCGTGCGGAATCCTCGCCGACGTAGTTTCACCAGCGCGACTCCCCCGTCTACGTCTTCTCCAGGAGCCACAGAGAGCTGCTGCACCTCCAACTAAAATCTCCAAAAAACTTTCCGGGTTTGTGAAAAATGGATAAGAACTATAGTGAGACGACTGCCTGATGTTTAGCAGTTGATCTCTGGAGAAAGTGATGTGGTCTGAGTGACCAAAAGCGCAGAAAATAAACAGAAACAAGAAAAGTGCGAGAGAGCGCAGTACCGAGGCTGCCATCCGCGGCGCCATCTGGTTAAATATGGTTAAAAGTCCAAAATTTCTGCCCTCCTTCACATTTTCAAAAGCGATCCAGTGGCCAGATTGTAGTCTTTGCCAGGCCAATTCTGGCCCGTGGGCCTAATGTTTGACACCCCTGCCTTAACCCCTACATTTAGGAGATACTCTTTTATTCTTTGGGGTCTATTTTGCTGGAAGGATTAAGCTACACTTCCCAAAATGTTCCCTGGAGAAGGAAAACTCGCTGTGAATCAATAAGAAAAGAGGTTTCTTAGACCTGATGAAACATCTCCATCCTGATTCCTGAAGAGATTATTCTGTTTTAGGGCAATATTACCTCCATCCAGTGTATATGATAGTGATGGGAAATTATATGCTGTGGCTTTATTGAGGGACTTGCATGCAGAAGTAGTGCTGTCCAGGATTTGATACAATATCTTAATGCATTCCTCTGGTAATACTTCTTGTGGACAAGGATACATGCATGTGAGTGGATGCAGGTGACACGTTGTCACTCTTCCAATGAAAAGCAAAAAAAAAAAAAGTCAGCTAGATGCAGCATGCATGAAGGCAGCTAGCTGCTAGAAATCCATGTAAACAATCCTGGATCAAAAACAATGTGCTCTCCAGTGTTGGAGAAGACTTACACATGACATTTGTTAGCATGTACACACTGAGCTTTGGTGTGTAACAGAATGTAAGCAGAAAAACCCCCAGAATATATTTGGAGTTCTGTAATACTCTGTAAGACCAAACGAGTGCACAGTGGATCAGCTGCTGTGTACACAGCCTGCCTCGCACGCTGAAGACACTGTTCAAAGTGAAAAACAACAGAAAAACAAGAGAGACTTTGTTCCAGTGAGATCAGCTGTCACGTCTATGAGTTCTCATGCCACACTTGAATTTGACCTCTTTGTGCAGGTGGCGTGGTGCTCTGCTGGTTTGCACCGTCGCCTCACAGCAAGAAGATCCTGGGTTTGAATCCATGAGCCAGCTGGAGCCTTTCCGTCTCCCTGCACCTGGGTGGCCTCTATACAGATACAAACACATGTATCAGTTGGTGATTCAAAGCTGTGTGAATGTGGGTGTGACTGGCTGTCTTTCACTCTGTGTTAGCCCTGTGATAGGTAAGAGGAACAGTGTACCCTCTCCCCCACCCTGTAAAGTGTCCACACTGCATTCTTAAGACAATATCTACCCGCAGACATGCAAGCGTCCACCATAACCAGCTCTGAGGCAAGTCATGTGGCAGTGGGTGTGTACAGGAGTGTGTTTCAGTGAAATACGCACACATTCTTTCACAGGGAAACACATAACAGTAAGGCTGTGATGTCATTAACTGAATCAATCTGGTACCTGATAATATCCTAGCAGGGTAAAACCTTCACCTTCAGATCATCTACAGTCCCTGGATTTGGTTATATTTTCCAGTTATGTTTCCCTGTTTTCGTCTCTCTTTATGTGTTTCTATCAGTGTTCCTCTCCGTGACCAGAAGGTGGTGTTCTAGCTCCATATTTTCTGAATAAGTGACTTCATACGGTCTAAAACGAATCATAACTGAGGTTGCTGGTCGGAATAACAGTCAGCGAAACCAGAGGTGGTGCCAAGACTCCATGACCTAGTTAATAACTGATAGAGTAGTGGTGCAATAACATAAACCTGCGTGTGTGCGTATGTGTCAGATTGAACAGATGTTGTGCGACAACAGAGTCTCCGGTGTTGGACCACATACAGTACCAGGCTGCACACGCACACTTTAAAATTAGAAAGCACCAACGCAGATGACCTACGAAGTCTTAACCCTTGACCCCAAGGTTGCAAAACCAAAGTCCTCACCTCCTCTTGGCCCCTTGCTTCTTTCTCTGTCTCCGTGCTGTGAACTTTGCCCTGCCCAGTGGCTTTGTGTAAGCAGACAGCATGGGTTTGGCCACAGGACTGTAACTGACAACTGGGATGTGTCAGCGCTGGTGAAAGGGCAGGCCACAGGGAAAATGAAAATGGGAGAAATGTTAGCATGCAAACAAGGCGGCAGGCGTTTTGGAAGGGAAGTACATAGATTTTTGCGGATTCTTTTAGCCTCCAAATATATGCGGTTTGTTCATGGAACTGACTATAATGACCATATTGCTTATATAATAGTAAAAATAACAATAGATTGCCTTTGGAAGACCTGAGGAATCATGTTAACAGTAGAAGTTTCAGCCCCCACCTTCCTTTTACACTTCTCCTGTGGCCTGTGCCATAAATTCCTAGGTGCCCCCCCACCCCAACCTTTCTCTGTACTCCTAATTTAGTGTACTGGCCCTTTATCACTGCCGATTTTCAAATGTTTATAGTTATTTTCCAAATAAGCTTTATTATTATTATTATCATAAAGCATCCTGGGTATCAAAGTATCAATTTCAACACATCATGAAAGCAACATTACTGTAGAGAGAAATCAATCAAATGTATCAATTATTATACACAAGGAGCTGCTGTATTAGCCTGGGCTGGTAGGTCGATATTAAAGGATAATCGCTGGAGATTGAGCTGCTGTAATTGAAGCTCTGTGATGGAGAAATCCATCATATCATCACTGGACTGTGCCCGACGTGTAACACAGACTGCGATCTTCGCTATTAAAACTTGTGGCACAGCAAGAATGATGTGGGAATCTCTCTCTCCACCTGGGACCTCCCTGTTTCCCTCCACCCCTCCTCCAGACCGTCACCTAACTTCCGGCCACTCTCTCTCTCGCTCTCTCTCACCTCTATCAGCCTCACCCCCCTCTCTATGTAGCTCGTCCCAGTTCCCACACACAGAGACACACATTACACCGGTTCAGTGTAAGTGCCGTGTAAACGCTCTCCCCCCGGACCCGGACTTTCGGCTCGCTGGATCAGAAACCGCGGTGTGTGCATCCGTTTTGCGTAGCGGCTCCGCCCGGTGTGCGGTGCGGACTGACTGCACACATCTGAGAGTTTTATTGGATTGCCCGACAGCGGCGGGAGAGGACTGGTCTTACCCCCAACGCGGGACAAAGAAAGCGGGGGGAAATTAAGGAAAAAGGATAAGAGTGGAATAAGAGAGGAGGGAACATGGATAAGTGTCTTTTCGCATTCGCTTTCGGGCTTTTGATGCTCGGTAAGAGACCTTTCTTTGCTTGACTATATTGATGGTCAATTAACTCCGATAGATGTCGGCATTCTCTGGTCGCGAGAAGCCAGTGTTGTACTCCGTTTTGAAATCTGACGATTTAATATGTTTCGGTTGTCTATCAGCGAACATCCATTTTAAAACATCATTTAAACCATTTTCCGCATATTTAACACCACCTATATAATTCGGCATATAGCCAACCCATCAACTATCACTTATTTTTAATGGATTTGTAACTTTGCAACTGGCTCCCGCTGCTAGTGCTGTGGATTTGGATGGAATAAGTTTGCGAGGGCAGTAAGCTAGCCTCCTTTAAAAACTTGAAATTTCAGTGAAACAGAAGTGTCGGTTGGTGTATTGGGTTAGGCCGAATTGAAAAGTCAATCCAAGAGATTGAAAATCAATGACCGAGTTGTTATCTGAGACGCGGCTGGGTGTGACTGATAGAGTTACGTAAAAATGTATTGTTTTTAAATGAAGCTCGTCACGGTAAAAATTTGCACCTACTTCCTCCATAAAAAAATTTTTTTCAGTGTCGACCTTCTCATACAGGTGTGTTAAGCGAACGTTTTGAAGTCATTTCCACCAGTGATAATTTATTTGGTGTGTATTTTTTTTAAATAAAATTATGTAAACGTGTTATAAATACTTTATTCTATTTAACGGTAGGGCTTAGGAGAAAAAAGGGACTAAAAAGGAAAAAATTCAAGTTTCGGGTGTTCTTCTGTCTCTCAGTCTCTCTCTCCTGTTCAGCTTCTCATTAGCCTAGCAAACTGTGCTCCCATTAAGACCAATTAGCCAACATGAGTTGACATGGTCCCATTAGCCTGCTGAGAAGTCACGGCCCGGCCATAATGATGAGCTGTATTATTATAATCACATCAGACTGGTCTGAGCCAAAGTGCCAAGCCAGACCAAGCCGGTGTTAGGCTGGTTTTCTCCACAGGGACAAACCAGGGCCCGTTCACTGGCATACCTGGATACTGCAGTTGCCATATGTTTATGAGCATAACCATGACTGCCACAGGGTTTCTCCAGTATATGTGTGTGTGTGTGAGAGAGAGAGTTGGGGACTTGGCTTAAATTAGTGCAGTGTAAGATGATCAGATGCTGCCAGCGCTCATGCTGTGTGTATTCTGACTCCACACAAGGAGAAAGCGACTATAATATGCAAAATACTGTCAGGCTTCAGGTAACACAACATCACATAACCGACTATTGATCTGTTTCTGGTTGCAGGGCTTAAAGATCACTTGCTGTGTGACCTCAGGTAGTCCCTACAGAGCCTGGTCCCATCTTAGGTTTCCCAAATGTCCCATGTACAGCCATACCCATAAAGAGGAGGAAGCCTCTTAAGTGCAAATCCATCAAAATTAAATCTAGGATAACGGGACAACTGATCCATCTGTTAGTGTTTAATTAACAGTCATCGATGAAAGTTTAGAAAGTCTTAACCCTGACACTGGATGAATCCAGATCCAGTGTTTCACCCTGGAGCTGGGGATGAGTTCTTCAATCTCCTCGATCTTTGCAAACTCAACCTCAAAGAGTTTTATTTTCTTTTTAAGATGATGTATTACTTTAAGAGAGCATTCAGTCAGAGATCACACATTAAAATCAAAGAAGCACTGCATACATGTGCAAAAGAGAGTTGTCACATGTCACAAAACTAAGTAGACCCTTACTGCTTCCCAAAGAATTAGGGAATGTTATGTAGCCAAGTATGGCTTGTTTGGAAAAGTTGGTGGGAGAAAGCCTTTTCTCTGTAAAAGAACAGAACAGCTTAGGTTTGCAAAGTTTAATCTGAGCGAACTGCAAGACTTCTCAAACATAATACACAGCACGTTTGTTGAAAAGCCAAACACCCCATACCAACTGTCAGCACGATGATTTGGGATTGTTTGCAGCCATGGCCCCGGGCACATTGCAGTCATTGAGTTGCCCATGGATTTCTCTATATACCAAAGTCTTCTAGACTTAAATTTGAGACCATCAGTCAACAGCAAATGATCCAGAGCACAGCAGCAAATCTACAACAGAATGGCTGGAAAAGAATCAAGGTGTTGCAGTGGCCCAGTTAAACTTCGGACTAACTACACTGAAATGCCATGAGGGACCTTAGAGAGCTGTGCATAAAGAAGTACCCAAAAAACTGCAATGACTTGAAGCAACATTGTAAGAAAACAAAGAAAAAAAGACTGTGCCAAACTTTCTCCTTAATGAAAACCAGTACTTTAAGTTATTATTTTCTAAAAGCTACTAATTCATGGGATCTTATTTTGTTCATAGCATAGAGTCCCTTTGAAAAAGCTTTTTCTCATGATTGTATAATGTACCCTAAATGCTGTTGTTACTGTGCAGTTCTGCCAGATAACTGATCATGTTTTATGTATTTTGTTTTTATCATGCAGAAGATTTTCAGCCCCAGTTTGGTGACCTTTATGCTTATTTAATGACTCTCAGGTCAGGCCAACAGAAATGTTTATGGTGAAGCTCACTGAAAACCAACCAGTTTTTGTTTTTTTTTTATAGTGTTCGTCCATATAAATCATGGGATTTTCTGAAAGCTGTGGTGAATCAGAAGTCTGAAATGAGAAGAACACCTATAATACCAGACAGTATCTATTATAGTACTGCCCAAACTATAGATTTAGATTAGCTATCGTACTTATTAATATAGCTAGGTTAAATAATCCCATCAAAGCTTTTGCAATCATCTTTTATTGGAAGAAACTGTTGAACCTGATCGTGACTCAGGGCCCCCAAACCAGTGCTGTTTGTGGTGACTCATTGCAATGTTTCGACACATAGTCATGAATTACAAGGAAAAAAGGAAATTAGAGACTTGGTGTCACAGTCTGATGCCTTATTTTATATAGGAAGGGTTTTTTTCTTTTTCAGATAAGAAAACTCAGCTGGAAGCAGAAAAATCAAACGAGGTTAAATAAGGGGTACAAGCTTAAATTGTAAAATTGCTGACTCTTGCCACCTGTCTGTTAGCAATAGCATAACTGCCTCTAATGAAGCAGAAATAAAACCTCAGCTATAAGACAGAAGAAACAGGTTTCAGGGTTTTTGCTGATAAGATTGACAGTCAGCATCACCTCAACATAAAAAGCCAACTGAGCGTCCAGATGGTGATCCAGACGTGCTCGCTCATTCCAACACAGTGACGTAAAAATATCCAGACATCCCTTTTTTTACAAAATCGTATCTTGTGGGAATTTTCGGGCTCCGCTGGTTCCAATCTTTTATTTTCACAAGAGACCAAAAGTCATACAGGCTGGAAACTAAGTTTGAACATAAATCTCAACAACGTTTTTCCTCTTGGTGATTAATGGCCCTCATGCTGTTTGACCCTTTTGTGTTAATGTACCTTAAAATTAAAAGGGAAGCAAAGTTTTTGGTTGCATCACGTGATCGTAACTTAGCATTAGCTAAGGAAGTAATTTAAATGGCATGTGGAGGAGATCTGCTTGCTGCTGGCTTCGCCTTGGTGGTGCAGAAAACCTCAGTGAGCCTCAGGTGCTCCTTGTAGTGGATGTTCACTGTTAGCATCACATTGTCATTTGAGACCAAACTGTCAACCATGCATGTCTGATGTGAAGATGGAGACAGATTAAACTGTAGACCACTGTAGACAGACAGTGAACTGGAACAGTAGGTTTCATATGCTTCTTACTTCCATGTTACTTGCAAAGCAGAAAAAAGCCCACACTCAGCAGGCTCACACATGCACTCACACCGCCAGGCCAACTGCCAAAACATAAGAATTGAACCTCTCACAAATATTGATGGCTCATGCAAGCACAGGGCTTTTTCTTGAAGTACTGTGTTTTTTTTCCTGATCCATTTATAGGTTTAAGGGTTTAAAGATAGAAGACATGACTTTTGCTGTAAAAATCCTCCTTTGCTTGCAGACCTCTCAGTATAGAGGTTTTGGTGATGTGTTGATTGGTATATATAGACCTAAAAATACCAAATTAAACTTGGGGTTGCTTTTGAAATTACAATATATGTTGCCAAACAACAGTCTGACCAGGTAGGTCCTGATGACGGCTGAAACTTAATAATTTCTGAGACCTGTTCTGTGAAGTCTATACAGAACTAATTATTAGATTATTTCCCAAACTGTTTGATGATCTGCGTGGTTGTTCTCCTTATTTTTATTAATCTGGCTTCGAACAGAGTGGAAATGCTCCGATTGAAAGGCCATGACATGACTGCTTAAGTTTCTTGGCCTTCAAGAATATTCAATGCACAGACACACTTTGCAGTGCTGCTGTTCTCATAGTTCACCTGCTGACAAAACGGATGGTAAAAGCAGTTAATTGGAACCTGACTTCAGCAAACCTGAGTTTAAGAATAAAACGGAGGATGTTAAACAGACACCCGTTGCAAACCTTAGCCTATTGAATTGCCGTTCCTCATTATCAGTCCAATGTTTCCTGTACTGTTTAGTCAGCAGGTATAGACACTCCTCATTGGTTGTCATTGTGTCTTTCTGAATGGAGATAATAGGCTAAGTTCTTCAGATTAAACCAAACAAGAGTCTGATGTTTTAGGTTTTGTTTGATTTGCTTTCCACATCCTGTTCACTTTAGTTTCAGTAGGCGAAAGCGTCAAAACTGCTTGGTTAAGATTAAGAAAAGATCCTGATTATAAATCACGTTTTACAAAGCACACAGAAAGGCTAGCTGTCTCCTTTGTAATTTAGATAGCTTCTGGTTTATCAGCGGTTACAATGGAGGATAACTGAATACTGAGCTTGGTAGTAAGTGAAAGCGGGCGCCTACTGATGATGCCTACAGGACTCATTACAGCTGATAAGGGCGTTTCAGTGCGCTGAACTGAGCGCAACAGGGATTGAAGAACTTTTCCTACATAAGGCCTCATAAATTGTATTTTATTGGTATTTTTAATTGTCCCCATAAATTGATTCTCTGCATCTGGATGAAGCGTTTCTAGTGGGAGAAATGTTTCATCAGTCATCAAAGTGACTTCTTCAGTCTGGACTCTTCTGATGAACAGCACTAACTTCCTGGGATGTTCTTACCTGTATGGTACACGATGTTTTTCATGGTGTTTTCACCATCTGTAGAGAAGAAGAACAACACTCAATAGGATTGTGAGCAGGGGCAGACACTACATGTGATAGCTTCAGTAGACATGAGTGGTGTGAAGGTGGCGAGACATCCTCAGTGACGTATCGCACTTGCTTTATGGTGATTACACTTTACTACCATCAGGACGGAGGCACACCTCCTTTGTGAACATCTCGTGCCCTGAGGTCTTTTATAGCTTGTAGTATAACTCTGAACAAACCAAGTTGAAATATGATAAGACGTGGGTGTTGTGTTTGAGCCGTCTTTAATGCCTGTAACTGTGATGTCTGTATTGTTGTCGTATTGGTCGTATTTGTCTGACACCTGGCACGAGGCAAAAATGGAATTTCCAAAAGGAGAGTCGACATTAAATTGACACTGTAGTACAAATAGACTAATCTGACTGCATGTTCAGTATCAGCTTTCATATCTGGGTGTCACTTACCAAAAACTACTTACTTTACCATATTATTATTACCCTACATTGAAGATAATGTGCGGATGAGTTTGGTGTGGCTCATTAAAACTAGCTTGATGATGCCGGCATTAATTGGTGTGGACCGCGCCTCACCGACCAGAAAGCACAGTATCGCGTAACTGTACATGTCTCCGTCAGTTCGGCTGTGTTGCTACATGCTCTTACCCAGCTGGAATTCAAGAGTCGAACACTTTGCCGAAGGAGGAATGAAATGCAGATGGTTTGATTTGATACGAGAGGTCTTACAATGTAACCAAACAGCACTAATGATCTGGTACGCAATTGAAGCTAAATTAAAGAGGCGCATATAAGTCTCAGCCTCTCGCTGTTGTTTTCTTCCTTCTCTGAAAGCTGCTGGAGGGCTGTCATAACCAGCGGTTGGTGTTCATGCCAGAGGAAATGATGTGGGTGTGAGCGTGTATAGAAACAAGTGTGTGTGGAGAGAGTGCAATTCAGGTTTCAGCACCGTCATCGTCAATAACGTCAGCACTTCACTCAAGTTCCAACAAGACCTGTGTCTGTGCCTTGGTCTCTGTTTTGTTTGTCTTTAAAAAGGCAACTTCAATTGGTAAAATCTTTCTTCTTTAACTCAGTAGAGTTTGTTAATTGGTTGTCAGACTTGTAGCTTGCTCCCTCTTAAACATTTTTCTTGCCGAATTTATGCGAATACGGCTTATTCTTCATGTAAATTCTATTTTACTTCACATAAGGGTGAATCTTCTTTCATCTTAGAGGTTTTGGATTCCAACTAAGCCTCCAAATATTATTGTTTCCTGTTATAGACTTTTAATCTTTTAAAATGTTTTCTCTGTCCTTCAAGGTGGGTGCTCGGCCCGTGTGGTGACGGTGCCTCCTGGTCCATTAATCCGGGTGGAGGGCCAGCCAGTCTCCATCAGATGTGATGTCAAAGAATACACAGGACCTAGTGAGCAGGTCATTTCCCCAACACACACACACACACACACACACACCCTTGAATTGAAAGAGTTGATCCTCTGGAGAGTATGAGTATTTAGTGTATTACTTGTGGCCAATAGATTATTAATTGAACTGCATATTCTGTTTATTTGCAGCTGCTAATAGCACTGTCACTAAGGGTCAGATTTTGTCCTCTGGGTTTCTTGCATATACAGGAAAAAGTGAATGGAAGTATACTTTTAAGGCACTTTGTAATGGAATCAGAGTCTCTTACATTATTGGCTCACAAGCCACTAATGACTGTACTCCCATTAAGCTGAATATTATTTTGGTTGGTGACCCCATTGCTCCGGCCCAGTGTTTCTAATTTACTCCGCCTATATTTATGTGTGTGCATCCACTTAACACTCGGATTGTTTGTATCCCTCCTCTGCAGGATTTTGAATGGAATATGTTAAAGGACGCGAAAGGGCAGAAGACAAAGATAATCTCCTCTTTCGACTCTCGCTACTCCGACCAGTCTTACAGCAAGCGCGTGGCGTCCGGCGACATTTCAGTGGTGCGTCTCCAAGACAATGAGGTGGAGCTGAAGATTGCTGAGGTGAAGTTGACGGATGCTGGCTTCTACGAGTGTCAAACACCGAGCACCGACTACGTCATCAGTGGAAATTATATGGCTCAGGTCCAACTCACAGGTATGAAAGTGTGTGTGCGTGCTCACGTGTGCCTTTGTGTGTCTGTGTGTGTGTATTTGCCAATTTTGTCCTTTCAGGATACAAAGCTTCTGATGCAGAGTAGCTGTGTTTTTACTTTGTGTTTGAGGCTATTTGGTTATGCTGGTCCATTTAACAGCTATCCCCCACAACTTACTAATGCTCTGCTGACCATGGATGTGTCCTCTTGCACATGAACACCCCTGCTGGTTTCAGACAATCACTGGCGTATAATTTGGTTTTTGCATAGACACGCGTACCTCGACACAGTGTCACACGCGTGGGGAGCAGATGTCAGGTGGGAATACTTGGCTTATGTCAAATGAGGACCAGGGAGGCACGGATTTGGATGAAGAATATCAAGGAGGAGAAATGTTTAGTTTCATGGTTTATTCTGCTTATAATGTTTGTAATAGCTGCTGTAACTGTCCTTGACGTGTTCTGGGAGGGGAAGGGCACCTGCTGCCAGACAATATTCACCTTGGAAAAAGTCAAAAGTGGTTTATAAATTTGGCCACAGGTCTGTTTGTCAGAGGGAGTTAGGCGATTGCTTCATAATTAAAGACTGATTAAGATGGATTCATATTTTCTTAAAGGTTCTTTTTAGACCTCACCTTTTACACCTGCATTGAGTTGCTGCCATGTGATTGGCTGATCAGATATTTGCATTAATGAGTATTTGAACAGATCTACCTAATGAAGTTTTATATTTATGATGAAAATGCTTTGATGGTTCATACCTATGAAGTTACAGTATATCTGAAAAGCCTTAAAATATTTTTTTTTACCATAGTAAACTTCAAAACAGACTTTATTATATGATATAGTTTTAAAAAAGGATAACAATTGACTTCAGCATAATATAAAATAATGTGTTTTCCCGATACCTGATTTTTAGCACTATGTATGCATTGGACAACTTTCAGATCTATGAAGTTCAGCTAAGTTATCTATGTTTTCATTTTTAGTTTCCATTTGCATTTAGATGCACGGCCGATTCTCTGATGTGTGATCTGTTTCTACCTGTGCTGATGCTAGCAGGACTAAAGCTGATCAAGCAGCAGTAAATATGTGAAGCAAGGCTGAAGGATACACTCATAAAATGAACAGAATCATAAGAATATAACAGCACGAGCACTGCAAATGCAACTAAAACATGTTGACATCAAATGGTATGTTATTTGAAATCTATATGAAATAATGACACATCTATGTTTTCCAATTATTTTTTTTTTGTGTATTTATTTAGTTTTTCCACAGTTGTGTAAATCAGTCTGTCTGTGGACTGGTACAGCTGAAAAGCCGACGCAGCCAGTTCCTCTTCGTCTTCTTCTTGGGTTTTTTCTCTGGCACAGTCTTAGCTTCAGTTTCGAGTTCAGCTGGATTGGTAGTTATCGTTTTCTCTCCGTCTTCTGTTTGTTGTAGAGAGTCATGCAGAGACATCTCAGTTGATGTCAGGGAGTCTTCTCCTTCTTCTTCCTTGTCCTGTTCTTTGGTGTCTTTTTCCACCAGAAGCTCAGATTTTCCATTTGCTGTGTTGGAATTTTGTTCATTTTGCTCCTGTGTGATTTTAATGTAGGACGCTTTGACTTCTTTCAACTCTTGATAAAGAGTCTCTACTTTCATGTCATGAAGCTCCTTGTTGGAGCAGAGCTGGGATTTAAGCTCACTGATTTCCATGTTCAGTGTCTCCTGGTCCTGCCTATGTTTATCTTCCTGTTCCTTGAGTTGGTGTTGAGCTTCTAGGAGCTGTTGTTGGAGTGTTCCTATTTGCTCTTGTTGAGTCTTGTATTGGGCTTCAAATTGAGCCTCCTTCAGACCTACACAGTCCGTGTGTGAAGCCTCTGTGGTTTGTGTAGAAGAATCCACACACTGCTCTGTGGTAGGGTCGCTGACGTCTTCGTGCAGGGCACGGATCATGTCATCCAGCATGACAACTGCTTGGTTGTCCTTTGCTTGAACCTCTGTTTTGCTCGTATCAGGCTTATTATTATCATTAGCCTCCTCCAGTTGCTCTATGAGCTCTTTAATTGTTTCTTCATGCTGTTTTTTGTCGGCGATCATCTGTGCATGAAGTTTGGTCACTTTAGACTGGTAATAAGAAGCCCTCTTATTAGCAGCTACCAGTTTCCAGTAAAGCTCGTTCTGGTGGTTTTGGGAAGCTTGTAGTTGATGCCTGAGAGCAGCAATCTCACAACATGAATCATACTGGACTCTGCCATCATGGGGTATAAATCTGGGATTTGGCTGATGTTGCCACGTCCCTCCATTTGGCCCAGGGTTTTGTCCACTGGCGTTATTCGTGTTTGCCTCTGTCTCCATATTCACGTCGTCCTTTGGTTCTGACATAGGGAGGGATCCAGGGTTTTCCCTTTCAGAGGTTTCCTGACACTTCTTCATTTCTCAGGTTGCTTCCATCAGCCACGTTGTTTTGGGCTTCTAGAAGAGCCCGAGCATACGCCCGAGTAATCGGTCGTCTGGGTTCTTCAGCCACTCTTTTCTGTTTTTGCCCCCTTTTTTTCTTGCCTTTCACGACCACTTCGGTTTGAACTTGTGCCAGAGGACGTGTTTCAGGATTTGGTGTTTGGGGTTTTTTGAGGTCATTTTCCGATCTTTGCAAAACTGTTATATTTGGGTTCACGACCACTTCCATCTGTGCTTCTGCCATTTTATATGTGTCTGCTTCAGCGTCTGCGTCTGCTTCTGCGTCTCTCTGTGTCTTCCTTATCTTGGTTTTAACAAACAGGTTGTTTCGTAGTTCTGCCACCAAAGAGTTGCAACAGTTGACTGAATTTCTCCTTCCAATGACAGAATGTGATGACATCACAAGTTTTGTGCCTTTGATGACATCACAGGCTTTGTGCATTTGATTCTGTGATTGGATAATTTGAAAATAAACTGCCCACAAATGTACTTTTAAAAAGTCATTTTATTTTGTAGTATATGTTGAATTAACACTATAAAAGCTACTCGACCAGAATTGCAGTTAAAAATAAAACAAAAGCAAAACACAAGTTTTTATAAATGGTTGTTACAAACAAACCAAAGTAGAAGACGACTGTTTAGTGGAAAAATATTAGACATGCTCTCTCATAATAACTGTGTAATAATGTAAACTAAGACATGTCGAAAACATTGATATTTAGTTAAAGGTATTTATTCAAACGATCCAATGACCAGCATGTTTTAGTGAATGTCTGTAGGCACTGGGAGCTTGGTGGTTGCCTAGGCGACAATATGTCATCTATGTTTTGTTTTTAATTCAGTTTCACTGGTGAAACTAAGAAACAACAGGCTGTAGAGGGACACGTTAACAGAGCTTTACTAACTCTTACTGTCATATCCACTGTGGACAAATCTGTATAGATTTATATTAATATATTAATCATTCATTTGAATAACCAAGGATGCAAAATAAATATCACAGGAGAGTTTATGAGACGAGGTCAAGTTCAGAGACACAAGTTTAGCAGAGGTGAAGCCTCGAGGACAGCTGGCAGCTACACCCATGTATGACAGCACCCACCTGTCACAAAGAGCAGCCTTTCCGTGCCTGACTCTGCATAATTGTCAGCATCCAAGCATTTTAAATGAGTCATCATCCTCAGAAATCATCCTTTGCACAGTCGTTATGAAGAGGAAAATAAACTTTAGAGCTGAAAATCAGATATGAACCGTGTTGATTTTTGCTCTAACGTTAAACTTTTTACCAAGAGTGTGTAGGCACAGACTTTTTTGAACAAGTGGCCATTAAAGGAAATGCAGTTAAGCTTGCTTAATTGCAGCTTAAAAGTTCCAGGTTTTTGCCGATGTTATTTTATCTAAAAGCCGGCTATTTCAAACCGACTCTATCCTTTGAAGAGCTAATGGGCCCCTAGATCTTTTGTAGACACACGGTTGAAAGAGATACGCTTTCCATTACTCAGATCATCTACTACATTCAGTGTGAAGATTTAATTTGAACTACTTCCTGACAAAGAAACATGTATTCAGCATTTTCCTTTGAATTTAATTGGGTTTCTTTTTTTTCTAGTTGGCAATTAAAGCTGTACTCTCCGCATTGGTTTAATCTGGTGTTTACCCGTGTCCAACCCATCCTTCTCAGGACAATTCTGTCCTCCAGAAAGAATTTCTTTTTTATAAGTGGTAATTTGAGTAAGATTTTACCTGAGGAGGTTTTAAGAAATGAACTCACAAAGAGCAATGTCTGACAGCAGGTTAGTTAGCTCCATAATGCACCATCATGTTCAGCTGCTCTCTGCTTCCCAGCACGGCTCCCCAGACACCTTGTTAAATTTAGACCTGAATTAACTAGGCAGCGCTGTTTGTGAGCGAGAGATTGTCGTGTATATGTAGAGCATATGTATCAGTGAGCGCTTCGTTTTGCAGCATGTAAAGGACAAAATATTTCTGACCGAGACGGTCTTTAACGCAGATGATGAGCTAGATTTATACCATTTGAGTCATATGTGTGCCACATTTCTTACACACACACACAAACGTGCGCTGCCTCTTTCAGCCCACTGAGGCTGATTGGTTATGTAAGAAACAAGTGAAGTACAGGTCGCTGAGGGTTTGAGAACTCCTTTCAGGCTAATTTTAATTGATAGAGCAAAACGCAGATTATTTGCTCTGCCTTTGTCATCTGCCACAGACAGCACTGCAACACAGCAGCATCAGCAGGCCTGCAGGCTGCTCTGACCTCCACTGCCAGGTCTGACTGGTGTCTGTTGCAGTCCTGTTTATGTCCACGGTTTAAGAATGCCTCAAGGATTCAAATAAGTGCTTTAAATCCTGCAATAAGCACAGTTTTTCCTACGGATAGAATGTTGTTAAACGAACAGAGACATCATGATGCAAATCACCCAAAATCATACAAAGAACCAAAGCACGAGAGGAGGAGTTCTGTTGATGCCGAATCAACAAAGCACCAGCAACACCCATGCATATCTGCTGTATTCGTCGCTATCAGCAGCATGTTGTAGCCTGATCGTCATGTTTTAATTTGACAGCCTGGTTTGTGTTGAGCTGATCGATAGATAAAGAGTGACATTTAGACTACAGAGGTCGTATGTCTATGTAGCAGTTCACAGAAAAGACTTTGAGTCTTTTATCCAGCTCGTCTGGAATGGGTCCTGCGATGTTCGAGCGTGCCCGTGTGAGGATATACACCAGGTAGCTGTCCAAAGGATTCACACCGAGCGAGTGGAAGTTATGTCCCGTCTCCTGCATGGCTGCTCAAGAAAATCTCCTGTTGTGTGCAACTGTGAGAGAGGACAACTTACAGGACAACTTTTCTAGACACTGTCAAGAAATATGTAATGAATGAACCTTTAGAAACAATCATCTGAGTGTATTTCATGCACATACAAGCTGAAATGTGATAATTATGATTGAGACTAGAATCCCAAACCTCTGCTATAGATCTATTTTGATTTACTTATGTTATACATGCAGGTGTTGGTATGTCCTTCACTTAAATATTCACTTCATATCCTGCTCTCTTCCATCAATACTTGTGCGGACGTATGCCCTGAGTTTAAAATGTGTACAGACTCATACATGACAGGAATTGAAATCAGACAAAAAAGGTACAAAAATTCTTCTGAACATGGATAACATCATATTGTTACCTCTCAACAGATTCTGTCCATTTTCATGTGTTTGCTCACACTTTCCAGTGAACATGTTTATTAGAGATGGGAAACCTCGTGATACGACATTATCACAATATAAATTTATTGGTTTTCTTAAATTTTGTGATACTTTGAGTAAATGGTAAATGGCCTGCATTTGTATAGCGCTTTTCTAGTCCATAGGACCCCAAAGCGCTTTACACTACTTTCAGTCATTCACCCATTCACACACACATTCACACACTGGCGATAGCAAGCTACCGACCTTCTGATTAGTGGCTGACCCAATATTGCAGTATTGCAGTAACATATTGTGACTAAAATTGCCTTTTTCCAACTGCAGATTAAGTCCTCAGACTTAGTCAATAACTTAATTTTATTGGATAAAACAGATACATCAGTTATCTTTTTGATGCAAAATGAAATTTTGAGCATACGATCACTGTCACTAAAACCTGCTATAAATGTTACTATAAGACAGTCAGTCTGATATCAGTCTGTGATTGAATGGAGTCAAGTTGGCAGTTAAAAGCACTCTGCTTCTGATAATGCAGAAATTAACTGTAAAAAATCACATAGCTGTTGCTGTCTACATGGAAAGAAATTCACATTGGACTATTACAGTTGTGCTCCGCATCCTTCTGGTCTTCTATAGGAATATAATCAGAATACAGGCAGCTGAGTTGAATCCCCTTGAGTTGCGCTCATTCAGAAATCCCCATTAACACTGATGGCAACTTTTTGTTTTTAAACAAACCTTCAACAATCTCTCTGAGACTGATTGGAGTCAGTCCAAGTCAGACTGCAACTGTTTGCAGAAAGGTTGCCTTTTACCTCCAGCTTTGGACAACCATTTAGTCAGCACAAGTTGCAAGAATGATGAACAAAAATCAAATAACCAGGCAGACTAGTATTTATTTTGTAGTTGTTGGTAGCTGTAAGGAGTTGGCTGTCATATTTCTACTCGTGTGACTGAGCCATTAGCCTCCAGCCTTGGATGGTCTGTCAGTTTGGTTTCATTAATGTAAGTTTGCTCGGCTAACGTTACCTCAGGATGTTGGTGCATGAGAGGAGCCCTCTTCTTCACGGTATTCCCAGAATATTTTAATTTACATAGATGATAACAATATCACGACGCAAAATATTGCAATGCCATGTCAATTTATATCAACGCCAGCGTTAATCGCACAGAACAGTATTCACGAAGACAGTCAAACCTGCTACAACACTTGTAAGTGCACAGTAGTAATTAATGTTAATGATTTATTCATTGGAAAGCGATCGAATTTTAATAAAGAGCCGGGACATTTTCACTCGCAGGACAATAGACGGTTGAAGCAGCGCTGTGCATCGTTGTCTACACCCGGACGTGTTGATCCGTTGTTTTTAAGTTTGCGTCTGAAGTTGGGGCGAACTTTTTATTCCTAACTGCTTACAAAGCAGTCTTTCCCACAGGATGTAAACGTGGCATTTCTCTAATTCCCATAATGCATAGCCACGTACTTCTCATTCCCGGCCATCTGCCGCTTCTTGGATTCATTTGTAACGCGACTAGAGCTGCCTTCCAAAATACACAGTTCATCATTTATCTAAAGCATTTCAGTGATAAATCTCAGAGTTTGGAGCTACTGTTGCTTTAAAGTGTGAGAAATGGTAATGTGTGCACACAAACATACACAGAGCACAGATTTCCTTCTTTTTTTTAATATACAAAGTTCAAATGACTTGATTGCGATGATAAAACAGAGCCTGTAATTTTTGCTTAGCAGACACGCCAACCCCACCCTGATATTGCCTCTCAGCTTTGTTATTAACCCCCCGTGTCTTCACTGCATCTCAGCATCTGTCTTTTCCCCGCACTCTTCCCGTTGCGAGAAGCAGAGGTAAAAACTTATTTTCATAGCTCTCGCCGTGCATGCATTTAAAAGCAAAGCCATGCTCCCATCAGGAAACCCAGGAGTTATAGGCCTTTCACTTTATTTTATTTTTTTCTCTCCAGCAGTGACTCATCATCCTCCTTCGTGTGTCATAACAAGAAAGGAATGAGCGGTGAAATCTGCTCTGTAAAGACCTTCTGGATGATACGTTTAGTTTCATTTTTAATACGTAAACGAGCCTGAGATGAAAGAGTGGAGGTGAAAGTGGTTGCGTGAGAGTGTTGAGAGTTTACTTGGTTAAGACGGTGACCTTCAGAAGCACTCCTCTGGGCGTGTTGAGGTTTTTTTTGCAGCTTTATCTGCGTCTGTTTGTTTGTCCTTCAACCAATGACCTTGGCACGAGTGTATGCGAAATATTATGTTGGATTACATGAATCACTAGGAGTTTACACTAGCCCTGATTTTTGCCTTTTAGTTTAAGCCGGATGACCTGACAGACGGGCCGCTTTGAGGTGTGGTAAACAAAGGTGTGACACTGAAGTAAGATTAAGATTCTGTCACTCCACCCAATAAATAGATGCACAAAGCTTTCTGGTTTCTGTTTGTTCTGTCTGGTTGTAGTCCAAGTTTTATTGGGCTGTTGTGTTCAAGCAGGTTTTTGACACTTGCAGGTAAACCGGGGAGCGCATTGATGAAAATAGGGCTCCTTAAATGTAATCTGGAAACACTCAACTGTGGTTTGAAAAAGGAAAAAACATCTGTTAGGGTTCTTGAACGTATCCTGGCAGCCAGAGCAGAAGGTGTGAAATATAAAATAGATGTGGGTGAAAAATATTTAACAGAAAGTTAATTCTAAATATACATCCTATATTTCCTTGTGATAAATGTTGCATGACATAACTGTGTGTGTGTGTGTGTGTGTGTGTGTTGGGGGGGGCAGCATGTGTGGATAATTTCCAGCACCTCCCAGTTTGTTGCTGTGTGATTGATTCACTCAAAACATTTTCTTTTGGTTTGTTTTCCCGTCAGTCATTCCCAACACCCTCAAGGTCTCCCCCAAGACCCCACCCCCAGTCATCTCAGAAGGAAGTGACCTAACTCTCTCCTGCAACGTCACTCGGGAGCTCATCCACCCCACCTACCTGTCTGTCACCTGGTCGGTGAAGAAGGGGACGACGTCAGAGGAGATTTTGACGTATGGTCCTCAGGGGGATGTGGTCACGGGGTCCAGGTTTGCCCGGCGTTATGCAGAAGGAGGCATCCGATTGGTCCCTGGCAGGAACGGAGTGTTTGAACTGGTGATTTCCAGAATGACGACGTCCGATGAAGGGAATTATGAATGCAACGGGACGGAGTGGACGCACGAAAGTGGAGGAAATTGGATAAAAATCGTGGAGAGTACCAAAGAGATGGGAACTGTTGCAGTTACTCCTACAGGTAAGAGTTTCACTGTTACTTGCACAGCTGATGCTTTGTTTTGGTTAACCTAACTATAGAAAAAAACCCTAAAACATGCTTTTGCCAGACAGATGCATTGCATTTCACTGTAGTGGATGCATGCTGCCCCTAGCTGAGCCTGGTTCTGAAGGAGGTCACTTCCTGTTAAAAGGGAGTTTTTCCTTCCCACTGTTGTCAAGTGCTTGCTCACAGTTGGTGTTTTCTGTCTTATTGGTCTTTTTCTTACATTATAAACTGCCTTGAGGCGACTGTTGTTGTGCTTTGGTGCTGTATAAATAAACAGACTTTGAAATGTGTTATGAAAGATGTCCTGTATCTGTCCTTCTGCCAGTGGAGCTGAATCACTCTGTTAGAGAAGATGCTCTGCTGCCTGTGCAGTAAGTGGTGAAGAGGGCGGTCAGGATTTTACACGATTGTTCGCTGACCTCCTCTCACAGACAGAGACGGCCTTCCTTATTACTTCATTTAGTCTGATTGGCTGATCAGATGGTGCGCGGCATTGTGTTTGTGGGTGGCTCATGTGAGGTGGGCACAAAGGGAGACAGCACAGTTCCCTGTGGAGCTCCAGTGCTGCACAGAGTAATGCACGGGACTGTGGAGATGGTGGATGTGTGTTTACTGACATTTCCTGTAGCTTCTCTCTCTAAACGCTCTCGAGGAATCAAAGGAGGCGATCCTCACCGTGCAGCTCTCTGCAGCATGTAGTGTCTCACATTCAGTCTGTATGCAAACTGCAGCAGGTCAAGACTGGTCTCTGCGTCACCTCCGTCACATGTGATGTGAAGGCAATTAGTTAATAACCGTTAAGCTGTGATGGTACAGGAACCAGACGGGACGGTTTCCATAAAACCGATGTGTTCCCCTGTTTCAGGCTGAGGTTGTAAATGTGACTCAGGATCGCTAACAGCTGAACCTCGGGGCTGACGCATTCAGGGCCTGCAGCCTCGCTCTGGTGGATTGTCTCCTAACCCGGCCAAAAGTCACAGAAAAGCCAGGCTGTGCTTCTAAGATGTAAACCACACCCTTCCTCAGACCTTTGAGAGCGTGTCTTCAGCTTCGTCATTGCTGTGTGCCTCTCAGTATTTCCCACTACACTGTTCACGCATCCATCCATCCATACACCCTCACTGCTAATAATACCGACGTTCACACTTCGTGGTTTTCTCTTTTTTGTTTTTCTTACTTTCATAATTTTGTCACATTTAATCATTCCTGGCTTCAGTCTGCATCTCTCTGACTTTGGAGCCAGGCTGTGACAATGTTGGCTCGACTGGGATTGCATAATGTTGAGGAGTGATAGATCAAGTGGACGCTAATTTTAACAGAGAGGTTTATTCATACAGATATGATGCTTATCAATATCAGATGCAAGAGCGAAGGTTTAAAAGATGCAGGTGAGATGGTGCAATTGAAATAAAGGACAGGTTGTGAAGCTGGAGGACGTAGGTTGAATAGTTTGGATGGGACCACAGGGATAGTTGGAGATGGAGGCAGATGATCTTCTGTGGCAGCAGTGAAAACAAGAAGAGGATTAACTAATGAGATACAGTAACATATATTTCTACATGTTTAAAGACTTCAAAATAAGATGTTTCTGGACAACATGCATTTCTTTGTCTCCAGCAGTCCACACACACAGGCAGCTTGTATGCGACCCAGGCATACCGCACTAATGCTCGAGCTTATTGCTGTTGACACAGACTTGTGACTCTGACCTGCGTGGTCTGCTTTAATTCACATTACCGAAAAACTATAGAATCATGCCTAGGGCTGTGCGATATGACCAAAATCTCATATCCCGATATAAGAATTCTATCGTCCAATAACGATATAAATCACAAAAATGTAACATTTTCTGTAAGTTCTGTGAATCTCGGGCAGCTCGTCTTGCGTGAAGTGTTTGTCATGTAGCTGGAGTCGAGTGTTTTAACCGATGCATGAAACGATACATTTTTAGACATAAGTTGTAACAGCCGCCGTTTTCTTTGAGTATTTATTACACGGCGTGCTGCGGGGAAAAGCCCGTTCTAACGTTTGAGTCTAAGGTTTATTTTTTTTTTAGCACCTGACGGCTCTTTTTTAATTCTTATCCGTAAATACTCTGCATACTCTTTCATGTGATTCAGTTTATTTTGAAAAGTCTCAACAGGATCTTGAGCTTTATTGTGAAAGGTTTATGTGGGAAATAAACAAGCGGACACGCAATGGTTTTACCGTCCTTGTTGCTAACGACAACACATAAAAACAGGCGCTTGTCCGTCTGTAGTGTGGTTATATTAAATATAAGAGAAAGAGAACTTTAAGGAATGAATATAGCCACTACAGTGACCATCAAAACGATGAAAAAATGTTGCTATAAACAGTTTATTTTTGCGACACCACGAAACAAGCGATAGCGTAAAATGAAACGATAGATGTTTTTATGTCGTTATCCGATATATATCCTTATATCGAACAGCTGTCGGAGAGTAGCAGTTAATTAAAAGAGGGCCACACAAGTGAACAGTTTATCAGATTTCTTCATGCAGTCTTTAAAGAACCGAACATTAAACTCTGAACACCTTTAAATGGGAACTTGCTTTTCCCGTTGATAAAGTCTGAAATTTATCCAAAGTGCTCCAGTGGCCGGATTGAAGTCTTTGCTCCGGGGACCAATTTTGGCCCCCGGGCCTTATGTTTGACGCCTGTGATATAAACACATTATGGGGCTTTATACACTGAGCTGTGTGAAGTCTGATCAGGTTTATCAACTAATTATGGGCAACTAATTTTTTTAACAGTCCTCACACCTGTGAGGTGTTTCTGAGGTGAAATGATTGAAGTGAATGATTCTTAACACTAAATCTGCTTACTTATTACTTACTCAACTCTTTCTTTCTTTTTTTTTTTTTTTTGTCTCCTTTTTTCAGCCACAGCGGTTAGTGATTTGCTGCCCGGCCTCAGCTTCGTGCGTTTGTCCTTCCCTTGGACAAAATTTAAATATCTTTTCTGGGATAATTGAAAAGGAAGCTGGCCGGTGGTTATTCAGGCTTCAAAAGATCCTTTGAAAAAAAGCCGAGGGTCATCAGTAGCAGTGCAGTGCGCCGCTTCCACGTGAGTCTGCGCGCACAGGTTCTCTGCACATCCCCAGCAGGGGAGGGATCAGTACATAATCCTCAAATCTGCTTCCTGATTTGGGATAAAAGATATTTAGTATATGCATACTTAATGTGCAGATCTGTGAGCTGCTGTTGGATGTTTAACGGCAGTTCGCAGCAGCGGTCGTCTTGGGACACAATGCTCAGCAAAGTGTAGAGAGGATCCCCACGATTCCCTGTGTGCAAGCAGCTTGCGACAATGCCCGGAGTGAAATTGGAAGAAAGTCAAGGATGAGAGGGGCGGGGAGGGAGGGGACATGGGAGAGTTCTCCCTCTGTTGTGTGGCTGTCTTCATTTTAAAGGAATCTCCTCCTCTGTGAACCGCTCGTCTTTTCATTCTCTCTGCCTGCCTCGCTCTCTCCCAGGAGGTTCACGACCCTCATTGGCTGACCATAGAGGCCCCTATGTGCACAGACACACACTCAGACACACACACTTTCTCTGTCTGTCTCTCACGCTCATCGGTGTGGTTGCTCTGGTCACCATATCTTATATCTTTCCAGGTTACCATATCCTCTTAAGGGGTTTGTAATGAAACCAGTGATGAGCAGTGCACACACACACACACGCACACAGACACACAAACAGGTCTCGGTCTCAGGTCCATTGTGTCCCAGTCTCTTTATATTGACTTACTGACTTGAGTAAAGAGGATGAGAAAAGTCAAACAGAGTGAGCTTTGTCTCTTTTGTCTGTTTCCAGACACCATACAGACTTTTTTCTCTCCCCCATACTGCTGTTTATGTTGTCACTGGAGATGATATTTACAAGCCCGATCCAATCTTTGGGTTTAAAGATACATTTTTTTAGAAAAAGGAGAAGTAGGCTGACAGCCATTTGTAATTGGCTAAACCCCCCCCCCCCCCCCTTTTTTTTTTTTTTTTAAATTAGTAAAGAGACCTGCAGGAAGGTTTCTTGAGCACCTCTGCGTAACAATGCTGTAGGAGCAATCGCATACACCCATGCACTGCTCTAAATGTTTTTTTGTTATCTCATGACTGATATGACGAGGATGTACAGACTGTGCTGTTACATCCCGTTTTATCCCGAACTATAATAGCACTTCCCGCTTTCGGTAAGATTCGAATCAGCCAGTTGGCCAATTTGCTTATTCATATATCTGTCGTGCTAAATGAGTCACAGGTGTAGTGTTTTTGGCTTTGAATGGGACTTTGTGCTTACGTGTGCTGTCACCGCCCAGCTGGTTTGTGTACATAAAGGAAGTGTTTCCCACAGTTTGATTGGTGGGCATGCAGGCATGGGCACCTTGTTTACTTAAAGGAATAATACTATGCGTACTCTTTAAAGAAATAACTGCGCATTAATTAGCTGCCTCTGCTGCGAGTTGCCCCGGCTCACATTACCACCTTGACGTGCAGTTGCAGACGGTTGTTCTGCCCTGCAGCATCGGCAAGCTCAGTGTAGTGACACATGAAAGCCGATCTTCACAAATTAGTCATCCAGCTGTTGGAGGAAAACTAGTCGATCAATCGCATCGTTGATCTATGAAAAAACAAGGCTACCTGAGTAGATGTGTGGATGTAGGAAACACCTCATTTGACAGAATCTGTGCCTTTTCCTGTTTTCTCTGACTAATTGTTAACATGAAAATGCTCATTATGCTTCAGTACATGAAGTTTTTTGGTGGGTTGGGTCAGTGCGAGGACAGAGACTTGAAGCATTTTATTGTCTTCATGCAGTGTTTTCTTAGGATTCATTGACTGATGCCATGTCTGTCCTCTCAAGGTCGTTCCCTCAACGTGAAGGCCTCACCCTCCTCCTCTCCCTCCTCCACCTCTCTCGTCCTCTCTCCTGGCAACTCGCTGACCCTGATGTGCGGCGTCACCGCCGACAACCTGCCCGCCCTCTCCCTGGAAGTGTCCTGGCTGGCCGACGGCCGTGAAATCATCACCATGGATCGCAGCGGGGTGGTGATCTCAAACACATCCTCCAGCGGAGCGCAAGGAAAAAAGGGGGAGGCGAGCCTGCAGCGAACAGAAACCGGCGACTACAGGTTGGGGGTGAGGGGGGTGACCATTGAAAATGGAGGGAACTACACCTGCCGCATCAGAGCGTTCATCAATATAGAAGTACGGAGGTGGTACATGACAGCGGAGAAGACATCCAACCCTGTGACTGTGAAGGTCTCTGAGATCCGTGAGTGTTTTCCACAGTGTTCTTCTTCTTTGTTGCCACACTATGTCTCATCTCGTATAATGTTTCAAATGAATGAGTTGAGCTTAAAGGACCAAATCAGTAATGAGAAGAAAACATTAAATAATCTTTTTAGAGTGGTCCTATTGTGGTTTCCATTATTGTTACACTGCAGAAATGTTTGTGCTTGTCCATAAAAAGCTCTCGGGTACCAAGTGCTTTTCTATTCTCGGCTCTGTGTGATGTCAGAGAGTGTGTATCATCTCCAGCACATGGGTCTGTCCTTGAGTGGAGAAGCCCCACCTACCTTCTGTTTGCCAAGGTCAGCCAATCAGAAGAATGTTTGCAAAAAGCAGGAGAGCGAGGGACGAATAAAGACAAATCATTTTTTTAGTGTAACTCATGCAAACACTGTTAGAGATGAAAGGTAAAAATATTGAAATGAACATAGGTCTTATTTAAGTTCCTCAAGTAATTTAATTTATTTGTAATAACAGCCTCTTTACTGGGAAGACTGGGACTTCTTTCTGCTTGTAGCATTGTGTGCGCCTGGGATCAGGATTTCTTTCCAGCACATTGGTTTAGAGAAGAAAAAGGTGAAACGCCCCGTTCTGCTCTGCTGTGAGTAAAGCTGGGAAATGCCACCCTGATGTGCTGCTAAAACAATCAGCAATTTATTAGTTATTTTAAACGTTTCACTGTCTAAATCCTCTTCTCGTTGAGTGATCTTGTTGGCTGTTTTTTTTAATTACAGCTTCAGTTCCTATGATGGATTTGAATTGCTTTTGGACGTGTTCTGAGCTATGATGCTTTGTTTTTTTTAGTAAACAGTTTAAATTGTGACACAGTAGATGTGGGGCTCTGTCTGTTGGCTTATTGATTTTTGCATAAAACCAATAATGACTGTCTCTTTCTCAATTTTCACCTTATCAGCAAACTTTAAATGTTCCTACTCTCGACAAACGCACTCTCAGGAAGGTGTGTGTGCATCTCCTTGGCTGTGGTTGGCTAATTTTTCTTAAAGGAGTAGTTGGGGGAAGTAACAGTAAGAAGCCATGTGCACGTTTCTCATGTATGATTTCATGAGGTGTGGATGTGTAACAGTGCTGCTAGAGATGAATCTTGAGTCTTAAGGGGGGTAGCTCTTTAATCCCCTCATCAGCCTGTCGACTCCTGCTGCGAAGAGGATTGATTAGTCATGCCTGTCCTGCTCCGTGTACCCCTGGGTATTCTGTTAGTGTGCCTGGGTACATGTGCACGATGCTCTGATCCTGCTTCTAAAGAGCAGTGATGTCAAACACAGTTGACACAGCAATCAATTACTGGCGTGGTGGGTGGTCTCTCTGTCTATCCGTCTTTCCCTTCTCTATTTCCATCCTGCTCTCGCTGTGTTTGAATTTCACTTCATGTTGTATTTAGATATAGCTGGCATGCTGGGAAGGTTATCTGTGTCATGCAGTTAGTCATGGAATTGGTTTCTTTGTTTCATCCTTAATATACATAGCTGAAGTCATGGTAAGTGTATATATACATATCAGTAAATAATAATAAAAACTCATCTTACGCTCAGAAGCTCTTAAAATGAGGTGAATAAATATTCAGTGGAACTACAAACATGACATATGACACTTTTATTTATTTATTTAACAAAAATTAAGCCAAAATGTAGAAGCAAATCAAAATGTAGAAGCAAATCAAAATGCAGAAGCAAAATGCAGAAGCCAAAGTGCAGAAGGATGTACTGTAGTACGCACACCATTACTACAGTTTGCAGCTCTGGAGAATTCAGGTTTGTTTTAACAAAGTGCCAAGAAGGAAAGAAGTCAGAATCAGAATCAGAATACTTTATTGATCCCTGGGGGAAATTAAGTCATCAGTGATCTTAGAGAAGCATCATAATAAAAGGTTATAAGGAAATTTCCAAACAATCCAAAGTTCATCCTTCTACTGGTCGATGCTTCCGGGAGTGGACGTCCCATCAAATTCGCCCCAAAGATCGTGCAATACTCACGGAAACAGTTCCACAGCTTCTTCTCTCTCAAAAGAACATGACAGCATTACTACCAGTTTATAAAGCTGCATCTGAACAAACCACAAGAATTTTGGAATAATGTTCTTTGGATGGACGAGACCAAAGTGTAGGTGTTTGGCCATGATGCACAGCACCACATTTGGTGCACACAGGTCCACACTGGACCCGTGCACCTCGAAGTCATCGACTTGACCATGAACTGCTAGAATACCAAAATATTCTAGGTTCAAATGTGAGGCCATCTGTCTGACAGCTAAAGCACAGCAGAAAACCTGTAACAGAATGGCTTAAAATCAAAAGAATGAAGGTGTTGTAATGGTCCAGTCAATGTCCAGACTGATAGGTCGCTGACACTGATGTTCTGCTCTCAAGGTGGAGGGACCTTGAGAGCAGAACATCGTCAGTCAGAACTGAAACAGCAGGGGGCCTGCACATTCTACACCATGTTTGAGATTGTTTTTTCTTTTTTTGACTTTATCAACTAGGGATTGAAGGTGACTTTTGACTTTTTTCTTTTTCTTTTTTTCTTTTTTTGAATTAAAAGCCGCAAAGGCCGTCTTTCAAGGGCAGATGCAGGTTTTACCACTAAAAGTCTGTTTGGTGCAGACTTGGGTGGTCCAGGCAGAACCAACCTGGAAAATTTTACATAATCAATGGGAAAAGCGAATGAGGGTTTATGCATGTTGTACTTCTTCTAAATTGATCTTGTTGACCCAAATAGTCTTTCCTGCAAGGTCAACCACTCAGAATTTTATAAAAGCAAGACACAACAACAGTGTCATGCAGGAAACAGAATTACTGTTTTGATAATGGATCAAAGCCAACAACAGAATTTAGAATAAAATTAAATAAAATTAACTTCCCATCCATAATATTTGGTGCTGACTTTTTTTTTCTAAATACTGTCTAATAGGGGCTTTGTTGTGTAGTGGTTAACATTTGCGTTTAAGAAATCCGCAGTTTGACTCCAGTAGGAGACACCAACCAACCTCAAGTAGGGTTCAAGGTTTGGGGGTAAGAAGCAATGGGCGCGTCAGGAAGATGTAAAATCTTTGCCTCTTGGGAACTGAGGGATCAGCCAAAAGAAAGTTTAGTGTATTAACATCTACACCAATGGCTAAATCTTTGGTTTGTTAACCAAGCCATCCTGCTCTATTGTGGCGTCTCCGGTATTCAATACTGATGTAAAAGTCCTGTTATAACTGATCATAAGAACAGCTGAATTTCTCACAAATTCCCCAAATCCCAGATCTCAATGAAAGAAACGGACTATAATGAATAAATAAAAATTTGTTACATAAGCGCTCTTATTTCATCTACTGTACTATATTTAATGGTTTGGGGAATTCCCAGGAAGTGCTTTGGCAGATCGACTGGCTAAAAGTTTGAAAAGCCCAAGTGTTGGTTTATTTCAGGAATAAGGCAATTAGTCTTTTTGTCCCCATTTCGTTTTCGGAGAGCATAAAAGCATAAAACCCTTAATGATATTCATGGAGTCCAGTTTGCTTTGGTGCTTCTTGGCTGTAATATTGTCAGCAAGGATCAAAAGCACCTCGTAGTCCCATAATCCCTCTACGGAGTTTGGGGGATGTGGTTGCCAGAAAATACTTACATCAAAAGGAAATCGGAAACATTTCAGCATTTACTGGACGTTCAACTAACAAGTTAATAACCCATAAATCCCTGAACATTGCGATGGATTTGCCACAAGAGGTTCATGCTGTTGCTGGATTCTTCAGTCTACTTGCCCGATTTGTAGACACAGCTCCAAATCAGAACAACGGTCCCCTCAAGGTGCTTTATACTGTAAGGAAAAGGCCCTACAATAATGGAGGGAAAACCCCCAACAATCAGACGACCCCCTATGAGCAAGCACTTGGTGACAGTGGGAAGGGAAAACTCCCTTTTAACAGGAAGAAACGTCCAGCAGAACCAGGCTCAGGGAGGGGCGGGGCCATCTGCTGCGACTGGTTGGAGATGACGGGAGGGAGACGTGACAAAAGACACACTGTGAAAGAGAGCCAGAGATTAATAATTACTAATGAATGCAAAGAGAGTGAAAAGAAGTAGTCAGCTAGTGCTCCATGGGTGACTCAGCGTTAACAGCCACCTTTGCTTTATCACTTCTTGGTTTGCACCCAGTTTTATAGCCGGCCTTTGGAGAATTTAGCTGGGCTTTCCTTTCCCGTATCCAGCGTGTGGATCAGAGAGAGAATGTGGAATCCATATCCTGGTGTGCTTTAAACAACTGGAGAAGCAGGTTCATTTAGCTTTGCTAACAATGTGCAGAAGCTGGATAATAAAAGCTACAGGGTGTCATTACTGTTAGCGTAAAATCTAACAGTATATCAACCAGCCCGGCTTCAGAATGTGACTTTGAATGTGTGTTGTTCCTGTTTACTCTAGCCGCGCATGAATTATAAAGGCGCAGGGTGCCTGTTGTTTGCTTTGGAACCACTGAGCACCCCCCCTCCCGATTGCAGTGCCCTCCTTCTTCAAAATCTTTAGACAAATTGTACTGTTACGAAAACAAAAAGCAAACAGGCAGATTTGTTCCAGCTACACATGTTCAGCACCGGGCACATCTTTGTTTTAAAGAGAAGTTATTGTCAAAGGTTGGCCTGAGTCGACGGTGCGAGCAAGTGATCAGAGCTGGCGACGTCCAGCATGTTAAAAAACAGCTAATGGCTTTGTTTAGACGAAGGCAGGTCTAATGTACATGCACATGGAGCAGTTTAGCAGGATTTCTTTATATGTATTTAGTGTAAAACACATAGTGAGCAGTCTTATGGTGTGGTCCAGCTATTAAACTACAATATATCTAAACGACAGCCGGTCAGTCTCAGTGGACGGTACAGTGCGCCTCTGCTAGCTGCAGGACATCCTGTAAAGTATGTCAAAGGCAGCCTTTAGTTAAACCAACAGCCATCTCTTTTCCAAACTCAAAAGATTCCTCAAGCCCGGAGGATCCGTGTTACATCTGCAAATATCAGCAAAGCTTTGCGGGCACACGCATATCAAAGTCAGCCCGCATAAGGGCACAGTATCGAACGGCACCATCAAGGACATCGTCTCGCTTTCCAACTTAACCGTTTGCATGTGTTTGTGTTTACGTGTGTGTGATAGCACTCAGATTTATCTGCATGCTTCCTCTGCATGTGTGTGTCTGCTGAGTGGTTTACAAGTGTATGAGAATGAAAGTAGGTTTGTTGAAGGCGCTCTCTGGAGAAGTAAGTGCCACATGCACACGCACGCTTCAAACACTGTCTTCAGTGTGTTTGTGTGTCCCACATACTGAGGGTATGAGGCGGTTCTCACTGGTGGAACTCTTACATGCTGGCCTGGGGGTAAACATTCCTTCATTCTGCGTCTGCTGAAACACACACACTAACATTTCTAATTGACTATACAGAAGCTCATATATTCCAAACCCGTTCCTCTCAAGTTTTTTTTGTGCGTGCACGTTGGTGTGTCTCTCTGTGTGTTGTCAGCCAGTCAGCTCCTATTCAACTGATGTGCGGCCTTGAGGATTGCCCCTTCTTCCCACGATGCTTTGCTACAGGCTCACCCTACCACGAAGTGCAAAAAAAAAAAAAAAACAGAGTTGGAGAACTTGTTTAGGAGTTTCCCCACGGCAGGAACACGCACAGACACACACACAGATACACACGGAGTTAAAGAGGGTGTAATTTGTCTCACCCTTGGCTACACTTCCCCTATGTGTGCGCGCGTTGTCGTGTCAGCTGGAGTTACTGTCAGTAGAGCCACTTTACTGGAAAAAAGACATCTTGTAGTTCATGCAAAGTATTCAATTTTGTGTATTTTATGAATATGCGCAGCAGTCATGTCTGCGTACCACGCAGATACGGACCTGTGCACATTCGCTTTGAATCTGTGAATCATTTTGGTCTCTAAGCTGCTGTTTCCAGATTATCTAAACCACTTCATTTGAAGGTAAACTCAAAGGGTTTGTGCACACAGCTGTGGCACGTATACGCCATGAAACTGAGACAGTTTGGTCAGTCCTGTGCAGTAACGTGTCTGCTTGACCTCTTTGCTTCATATCACCTCTTTTAGTGGAAGAATCAATATAAAGATGAAAGAGTAGACTAAAAAACATTATCAGTAAATTTCTGCTACAAAAAGGGTTTTAGTAGTCTTCATGTAACCCTTACAGTGCGCCTCACGGATCCTATAGCTAAAGGAACATGTTCACCCTTTATACAGTGTCATATGACACTGTTGGGAGGAGCAAAGACAGGTGGCTCTAGTCGTGTGTGGCTGTTTGCTGTCAATTTGTAGCAAAAATCCGGTAGAGCAACATGTACTGGCTGCATGCATACATGGAAAATCCAGTATATGCATATGAGTCAAAGGCATCTGATCTCAAGCTGAACTAAAGGAGCAGCTCAGAGCTTTGATTCTTGTCACTAGTTTTGATTTTTATCTCCATCTTGAGCTTGAGCCAGTGGATTTCTCACATAGAGGGTAAATGGAAGATGTCTATGCTTTTCCCAGCATTTTATTGCAATAAGCCAAACAGTCGAGCTGTTGTGGTTTTCCTGCACGCACTTGCATCATGAAAAAAAAGCTTTGTTCATTGCGATTTAATGAGGGATGATCGGGCGTTATTGGGTTGTGATCTCAAAATAAAGATTAGCACTCACACATCTCTGGTGTTGGAGAACAGAGATGTGAGCTGTTCGTTAACCACTTGATCTTTTTTTTTCTTCTTCTGCAGTCAGTCTCTGAGCACAGGACAGAAAATGAGCAGCTGAAATCTCATTTCTCTGCTGCCTGCCTGGCCTCGTGCCACGGCACAATGAGGAATTCAGTATTATGTGTGAACCTCTGTGTGTTTCAGCTGCCACTCCACACTGAGAGGAGTCAGTGGAGGTAGTTGAACCACTTGGGGGAGGTCACAGACCCACTCAATTGGATGTATGACTGAGAGGAGACAGTGAGACCTCTCTGCAGACAGGATGGAGAGGCTCAGCCTTCCGGCTGAGATGTGAATGTCAGGTGGTGTCATTTGCAATGGAAAAAGCTCTGATCATCCAACTGTACTGGCACCAAACAAGCTGTTATCAACCAGCTGATAAACATACCGGAGCATTTAGCAGCTAAAGGGGCAGATCTTCTTCCAGCAACAAAACACAGATTAAAAGAGAAACTGCTGGAAACGAGGATTCTGGATTCGAGTATCTTTCTCTGTGTGTGCTGAATGTAGGAACAGGCAATACTTTGCACACGGGATTCCTGTGAAGCTGCATTAATACATCATTGTTAGCTTGTAAAATACTGGAGCCTCATTTGTTGTAATTACCGTGTAAGGCAGCTTCATTCTTATAAGATTTGCAAGAGATCAGGCCTGTGCTATAGGATCTACTTGCAATAAAAGATGGATGTGCTTTAGATGTGCCAATGATAAATTGTCTATCTGATAACCAAGTTTTATTGAAAGTAGTTACCTTCCATAGTTGTCATGAACGTTTTTGTAAGATTTGGAAAGAGTTGTTTAACCCTTTGCTAACAACAACAACCAAACTGACTCCTCACTAGCTCTCAAAGAAGCTCTAAAATCTCCCTCACCTACTGATTCTGTGCATTAATTTGCAAGGTTGTGTATTTTGAGGTTTTGCAGACACGTGACTGTTAACTTGTCCGCCACTTGGCTGTGTGACAATCATGGTGGCAGAGTCAAGTGAAAAAGGGCCAGACCACATGTGCATGGAGCATCTGCCATCCACCAGTTGTGAGGGGAAAAATGAGCATTCACTGACCGGTTGGCGAGTGTTTGCCAGGTTAATTGCAATTGCTGGATAGTCGATTGCTGAAGTTGATGGATGAACTGGTGCTCTACTTGAGCATGAAAAGCACTTCATGCTTTTTATTTGTTCTTGTTTCTAATGTCTCTGTAAAGCACTTTGAATCACCTTGTTGTTGAATTGTGCTATACAAATAAACTTGCCTTGCCTTATACAACATTTATAACACGCCCCACTCACACAGGCATTGCTTTCTATCTGACATTCACACACATTCATACTTGCGGTTCAGTATCTTGCCCACGGATATTTAGGTATGCAAGGCATTTAAACTGGGGACTGGAGCGGCGATGAAAGGAACCACCAACCTTATACCACTTAAGCTCCAGCCACTCCCAACTAGGTGTGTCCCAGTCACAAAAGGCTCAAGACTAGTCAGTGAACCCCTGGCACCTATGTGTATCTGCGATCAGCTGGCCGAAATCCTACAACTGCTTTTGTTGCTTTCAGTCTGCCACAGCTGCCCACAGTTTGCAAGGAATTACATGCCTGGACTTGTCTATAAACTCTCACTTGTTACACGCTGGTTGCTATTGAAAGTGCAACAGATTAAAGATAAAAAGTGAAATATTTTCAGATGTGTTTGCGTTAGCACTTGGACCAACTTGTACTACTACTACTAGTATAGCAAATAGTGTTTTCAAACAAGTCTGCATAAACTACAGCAATTTCCTAGCAACCAAAGAAACCACAATGAGTTTTGTTGGTGCACCGCCTTCTTTCCGATTAGTTTTACCTAGCGACTGCCGACAAACTCCAGGAACGAACTCACCAGCCAGTCAGGGAATACACACTTTTTTTTTTTTCCATCGTGACCAGAGGTTGCATGACATTCAACACGCTGGACACCTGACATCACGCCAGAAACCTGATTAAATAATTAGCTCTTGGTCGATGTTCTATCAATTTCCATGGATGTTTTAAAGCAGGCTGTCCTCTGCCAATCTTTTTCAAATTTTCCTTTAACGTTTAACTTTATTGTAAAATTGCAGGAATTAAAACATGTATGTGATTCATTTGGAAAAAAGAAATGCAAATAAAGAGGACGTTGTGTTTCCTCAAACCGTGTTGATGCTGCCGAGTGTTTGTGTTGTGGGTGTCCGTAGCTTAGGGAAGTAGGGTTGGCTATCATTCTTGGGGATGGTGGTTTTAATTCCTGCCCACATGTTGAAGCTGATAAGCAAGACACTAAATCCCCAGTTGTTTCCAGCATATGTTTAAATTGGAGAAAAAGTAAGTAATTTTAAACGAGTAATGTTCCAGATTCATTTTAAGGATCTGAAAACTGTAATTAGTCTCTACTTTGTGTGTAAGGGTTGCGTGAATAAGAGAGTTAAGCTTGGTAAACTTTGTTTCGTACAGGATTAACTGTATGACTTTTTCTCCCCTAAGGAAAGTGTTTAAGATGCTTCCTGCTGCTTTCCGGCAGTTTCCTACACTCAGTGAAAATTTATCCTTCAGTAAAATGATAAGCAGCTAAATTAAGGAGGTTGTGCATGGCGCAAGAAGCTCCACTCTGTGGTTTTGTGATGTTTAGCATCTATAGAGTTAAGTGTCTGTCTTTCTAGCTGCAGAGCTTGAATGTTCATTCTCTGAACCCCTGCAGGTTTATTGTGCCCTGGCATGATTTTCACCTCGCCATCAGTTTGAGGTGTATTTGTCCAAAGTAATGTAAGCCCTCTTAGAGATTCAGTGTCTTAATACGAGTGTCTTATCCGACATTAGATTAGTAGTTGTTTGAGCTGTAAACGTGATATCAAAAGCACATCTGTTCAGTGTCAGCCCGCATTTTCCCTCCGTCCTGGGAGAAGTGCGCTGTGTTGACAGAAGGAGGGAATGGCTCAAGTGGTCCCCCCCCCCATTCATATCTGCTTTTCCCGTCTCTCTCTCTCTCTCTCACTCACTCACTCACTCACTCACTCACACACACACACACACACACACACACACACACACACACACACACACACTGTGTGCGCACGCTCCAGCGCAACAAGGGCGACTCACATGCCTCTGGTTGTTTTGACATCATAGAAACACTCCCGTTCGGTGAAACTGCTGAATCTGCTCTGGTTGAGAGTTTAACGCCGCTGCCCAGCTTAATGGCACAGTCACCGCCAAACTTCCCCAGCTAACCTCCGCTAGTCACCGCGGCTTTATCGTGGCTCACGGCCCACCTGTAACTGAGCTGAAGCAGGAAACGGTGACCAGACGCATTCCAGTTAAAGCCCAGCTCATCGAAAGAACAACACGCAGCACTTCTGAGCTCCAATGAAACCTCTGCTGATGGCTGCACTTCCTTGTTTGAGCAAAGCTTCACTTTAATGGATTCTCGGATACATTTTCACAAACTGAAAACTTTGTAACAGCCTGTAACACTATATGCGTGTGCTTGTGCGTTAACTGGAGGTGAATCTCTGTGCTGGCTCCCACCTGATTCCTCGACATCACACATATAACGTTAAGTCTAAACTTAGACGCAGGAGCCACCTTAAGAGAGGGACTTAAAGCCATATTACAGTTTAAGATGTGAGAACAAAGTTTACAGCATATTGTATCTCTTAAGTCTTTTTTGTGCTCATGTTTTTGGTCTCTGCATTCTCCTGTCGCAAATCAAGATCTAAGGCTCCTTTATTTGTGTTGTACAATAAATTAGACAGGAAACTGCTGCTCAACACAGGATCTCCTCATAGTATAGATAAAAATAGAAATTTATAAGAAGGTAGATAAAACATGTAAATATTACAAAAAATGTTCTGAAGTCTAGTCATGTGCGTTCTTAATGTCCTGTATCGTCTGCCCAACGGCAGAAGTTCAAAAAGATGGTGAGCAGTGAGCGAGTCCTTAAAGATGTTTGTTGCTTTCTGAAAGCAGCAGGATGTGAAGATTTCAGGGCAGGTAGGAGAAATGTCTGATCCTTTCCTGGGAAATCGTTCGGTCAGTTCTAGAGATGATTCTGCTGGATTCTCCTCACTGTGAGTGAAGACACAAAGTTAGTCAAAGCCAACTGCAAAGGGGGGACCACGAAAACATCCGTAACAGACCTAATCAGACCTTTCAGTTACTGTCACCTGGCTAAAACTAAAGCTATGTACAGCCCCTGAGTAAGAGCCTCGTTATGAGCAAAGGGCCCAAGCAGTTACCTGTGTCTGGGCTTGACTGTCATGTTCCTTGATCTGTTCCTGGGGAGGTTTTTTAGTACGGTGGTCATTTGTCCCACTGAAGGATACTGCTGTCCCACAGCTCCTGGTCTCAGTGAATTTACTTTGTCCGTCAGTAATGTTATGGCTGATAGCTCTACTAATAAAAATGAATCTATTTGTTCATATTAAAATCAGTTGTTAGTTTTATGTGAGCTGAAAAATAACAATTGATGTGTAAAATTAAAAAAAAAACAGCACTTAGTGGTTTGTGAATCTGTCACCGTTGCTCTCACTGAAATCCAAAGAGTAACTTCTCGATGTGAACACATGCTGTGTGATGAAAGCAGTTTGTTGTGTTATTGACAATGACCTATTTTTCCTCGCTCTGCCTCCCAGATCCACACACTAATGGAGCCATTTTCTTCTTCTTAAAGCTTGTTTTACACAATTTTCTTCCCTGCTTAACTCTGCAGAACGCAGGATAACAGAAAGGAGCAATTTAGGCTGCCAGTCAGACTCAGCTTTGAGGACATGACTTCAGGTCAGAAGCGTGAAAAGCCTCTTTAACATGAAATCTATTTTTTCTTTGCTCTTCTTGCATTGAAACAAACTGCAGGATGACTGTGAATTGATGCTCAGTTTCATGCACACTGCATCGGTTTTCCATATTTAAAGCTTTTTCATAGTTGGAAAACTGTTGTTGGGCAATTTTTGTCATGTGGGTGAGATGACACGGAGAGTTAGTGGTTTAACCACAGTGTTTTAAGACTATTGATTAAATTAGTTTGCATTACTTATATAGTCAGCGGAGTAGGAAACTGATATCCCCTCAGCCCTGTGATGGACTTGTGAACCCCGCCTTTTGGATAGGCTTTCCTCCAAGGGGAAACTAAGTTTGAATAGTGGGTAAGAAAATAGATGGATGGCTGGATGTTTCCTTAGCTGAAGCATGAGTTTCAGCCATGTTTTAGAAGTCTGAGGAAATCTTAATTGTTGCAGTAAATGAAAGAAATCTGTCAGCGTGGCTCTGTGGGCTTAAACAGAAAACGCTGTAAAACTAATGAAAATAAGGCTACAAGTCCAAAATATGTCCTTCATATTCTCCAAAGGCGTTCATCGGGTCAGATTGGTGTCTTTTGTAGTCCGATTGTGACTCCTGGGCCTTAAGTTTGATATTCCCACTTTACAGTTTGGGTGTGTTGAGGCGCATCCATTAGATAATAAAAACTGAAGAGTTTGAAGTTTGGAGGTCGGGTTTCTAACTTGCCGTCGTGGTCCTGAGCCATCTTTGCAGTGTGGCGGCATGCTTTCTCCTTGGTATCTGTGCCATCGGCATGGGTGATTGTTCTAGGTGTGCTATTATTTTTAGGTGTTTGGCACATGATGGGGTGCTTTGTCAGAGTACTGGCCAGTGAAATGCCACAAGCAAACATTTCACTGTGGATCAATATCATCCACTATATCTGTCAGTGGTGTTAATGTTGTGGCTGCTCAGTGTATACCTACTGCGTTTAAAGCCTTGTGTCACAAGCTGCTGTACAGTATCGGAGCCCCTGAACTGGCGACGAGTGGTCATGTTACTCGACTAAATGAGGCAACATTTCGGTGTGGGAGAGAGCGTGGAGCGTGGCTAATTGGCAGAGGAGCTTCACACGTTCTCATTGATCAAAGTGTGTGTGTGTGTGTGTGTGTGTGTGTGTGTGTTTCACACCAGATGGTGACAGTGCATGAGTCAGTGTGTGTGTGCGTATGACGTCCAGCTGACATCATGCAAACCAACTCCTTTGCCAAACACACCCAAGCCCATGCACTTGATTTCTTACATTTTTGGCTGCGTGTGTGTGTGTGTGTGTGTGTGTGTGTGTGTGTGTGTGTGTGTGTGTGTGTGTGTGTGTGTGTGGGGGGTATAGTGGCATCTATTGGTATGCTGGCACACTTTGGGATGTATCAGGAACTACTTTTATATATAGTGTGTGTGTGTGTGTGTGTGTGTGTGTGTGTGTGTGTGTGTGTGTGTGTGAGATTTCTCACGGTTAAGCAGGTGGAAATCTTGTTGTGTGTTTCCTGTTCACTGACGCGTAAAGGTGCAATCTGGATGCCTGACTGAGAGGACCTGCCTCCCCACCTACACACACACTATTAATGCTTTGATACCCACCTCATCTCACACAGTTAACGGTGTTATTTCTGCTCTATTTCTGTCATCTGGCTCAGTCACCTAACTCTATTTAAGGAAGAAATCACCTAAAAGAGGAAAAAAAAGGAGGATTCACTTTGCATGTGTCTGGTGATGTCAGACTGTTAATGTGACCTAGGACTGACTGATGAAAGCAATACCCGGCTGGGTTGGGAATAATGTCTCTCGAGGCAGCACAGTAACTCAATTTCTGGCATTATCATCGAGGAGCTGTTCAGCCGTCAGGGTTCTGATTCTCTTCTTAAAAGAAGTGCTCATTTCAACCCTGCTGACAACGAGGATAATTAAAAACTCCACGTAGCCCGTCTCCTGCTGTAGATTTTGTATGTGTACACTTAGATCTATGTTATGTGGTCATGGCCATTAATCTGCCGCCTTCTAGGCTGTTTGCCGGTAAACTTAATTGCCATTCTAAGTCTGACCACTTAATTATGCCAGTTGCACCATCTGGGCTTGAGGCTTCTTTTCAGTCGACCATACTTTATGTATCGAGTTTAAAACAAGGACAGGATATATTTTATATAACAAGAAGCGCAAACCTCTGCAAAGTCAGCTCACTGTCCGAACAGCGTTTACTTTAAAGGCAATAGTATTGTGTTTTCAGTTTTAAATAGCTCTGTTATCACTTTGACGATGTATACCACATCACGTCTCTAAGTTTTGAGGCTTTTTTTTTTTGTCAGTTTTCAGGTAATAAATCATGAAGTTGACCTTTAAGACCTTGGTGGATGGATGCCAAATTTTAATGGATTATTAACGTGGTCCCATTTTACACCAAGTTTTATCAGAATTCAGTAAAACCTTCTCGAGCTATCCCGTTTACAGACAGAATGATAAACATGCAAATGCTACTAAAAACACAATCTCACCAGGGTGCATCAAAAAGAATCATCCAATTTCAAGAAGCTATATTTTTTAAAGTAATGGACATAGAAGCTTGTGTATATTTTAAAATGAGCACAAGAGCTCTGTGCAGGCCAGTCAGGTTTATCTGTTTCTTTATGGGCTAGGCTTTTGTTCAGGTTGAATGATGCTTGGATGGAACTTCACATTTGCAGTTGCTTATTTCTTATAGTCTGCTGCCATAAAGCTGTGGTTCTTTCCTTGTGCCTTTCCTGAGGTTAAATTGAAAGCATGGCAGTTCAAACTGATAAAAATTAATTGGGTAAAAAGTACTGCAAATGAGTTTAAAACCCAAAAGGACCAGAGTTATCAGACCACCCAACCTCATTTAAAGTTTTCTATTCCGTACTGACACCCAGTTTAATTTTATGCTGCCTCGCTTTTTCACCACAGAGCCGAACTTCACGCTGACCCTCGTGGCTGAAGTCAACCCCCAGACGACAGCTGAGCCAACAGAACTCGCCTGTCGCGTCACCAACATTGCCAACTTACCTCTTGGAGGCCGACTGGGCGTCAGCTGGGAGCACACATCGCTTCCTGGTATGTTTAATTCAGATTTACTTTAGAGAAGTTTTTCCACAGAATCACTCAATTTTTAAATTGTTCTGATACCGGCAGGGTTAGGGGGCGATCCTCAGACCTCACATCCCATTGGTTCCTTGGATGCTAATGGCAACCTGCTTCCGGGGTCGATTTATATGGAAAGGATGAAGAGCGGTGCGTTAACGCTGAGCAGAGTCCAGCCCAACACGTTCAAGCTGCGAATCCTCCGCACACAGGTACAGTTTTACATGCTGTGCAGCTAAACGTTGCCCTGCAATAATTTTAAAGTCTTATTGGAATCCTGAAAACGATGAAGTGCTATGAGGCTAAATTGTGGTTAAATGAGTATAAAGTGATGGAAAGAGTAAATGGCAGTCAGGTGTCGATAAAGGAACTCGGAGGCATTAATGGGCATTCATTTTCGCTCTGCAGGAGATCGACATGGGCCAGTATGTTTGCAGTGTGTCTGCTTGGAGCGTCAACAGCCAGGGAGACATGGTGAAGACCTCTGAGAACAGAAGCTCGCCGCTGACTGTGCGATGGGACACCAAGCGTAAGAAAGCTTTTATTATGACTTAGATTCTTGATTCACTGGCATTAGTAATCAGAAAAAGCATGTAGATCTTTATTCTTTCTAGCTTTTATCTGCTGGTCAGTGGGGCTAATGTTATTATTCTTAATTAAAAGAATGTGGAGAAATTGCTGTGCCGCATCTATTACAAAAGAATCATAAACCGTTGTGATATAGTCGAGGCTTACCAGCCTCAAAATTATTACAACAAATTGCCTTTTAATTCAGTGTGACTTACCAAAAACATATGAAAGTAGCAGAAACGAGTTTCTTTTCTGTAACTGAGACTTCCACTTTTGTGGATGTGATTCTGTGTCACATGCAGATAAAAAAACTGAGCTTTGTATCAGTGTTTTGGCAAAATTAACAGTATACCTGCCTGTGTGCGTGCACAAATGTGCCCGGTCAGTGAGATACTTAATGAGGTGTTTTTGGAAGAAATACAGAAAATCCAAACTCAGATTCGTGATTCAGAAAACTACTCATGCACTGCCAGGCTGCCACAGTAGCTTCACTGCTGAGTTTCATGAATAAATGTTAATGTGTCCATATCGTTTATAGACTTTACAGAAGAATCCCACAACAGACCTCCTTTTGTCTCAGCTTCACTGTCACAGTGCGCGCGCACACACACACACACACACACACACACACACACACACACACACACACACACACACACAGACATTCACTTCCTCCCTATTTGAGATCTACATGTTGAACTTGGTGACCATAATTTAGCTGATTGGGCTGTGATGTAATTGCAGTGTGCTGCGCGTGTATGTGTGTATGGGTCTGCTTTGAATGAGTCACAGTTCATAGTCTAAGTACTTATCACTTCCCGTTGACCCCTGTCAATGGTGGGGACTTCCCCCTGTCTGTGATGATTTGAATGACGCTCTTCTTAGAACTAAATGATTGAACGGCCGCTTCTATTTCCAGGTCCGATTGTGAATGTGGTGGCTAAACGCATCCGTGAGGCATCAGTAGGAGGCTCTACCTTTGAATTGGGCTGCAGTGTCACCACTCAGAACATTGGTGATGCGGGGTACTCTGTGCTCATCCAGTCTCAGGACAGCTTGGACAGCACCGTGAGGACCATCATGACTCTCAGCCCGGACAATGTCGTACAGCACGGAGGAGCCACAGACCCAAACAGGAGGTACACATGAACACATTTAAGTAACAAACTGCAGTTTCTTGTTTTATATTGAGACATATAAAACAATTTCTTTTGACTGCTTACTCAGAGACAATCTGGTTCTGACCAAGTCGGGTGCGGCAGAGTTTCGGTTTCGCCTGGCAGGTGTCCAGCTGTCCGACAGAGGTTACTACTGGTGTGACGTCACTGCATGGACGAAACAGCAGCCGGGACAGGCTTGGACTAAAGCCAGCAGCTCAGAATCAAATAAAATCAGGATAAACTTCCTGGAAAATGGTGAGTTTTCCAAAATTTCCACCCTCCTCTATCTGAAGTGGTTTTCTGACGATCTCCCCTTCAAGGTTGCGTCATTGGGCAGCCTGCAACACTTTTACAATGGCTGCTGGTTGTAGGTTTCTCTTGTTCTAACCCTTGTACTGTATGTCTGCGATGCGCACTGCATGTCCAAAGTTGTTTTCTCTTTAGAGAAGAGGCTAAAGTAATATGGAGCCAAATCTGGCGAGTAGACCATGTGGTTAGGCTATGAAAGGCGTTTATATAAATTATATAGCCTGTTTTTAAACATTACAGTCAACAAGCTTTACACGATCGAATCCAAGAACAAAAATGAAATAATAACTTCTTAAGTTAATCAGTTTAGCTAGATGTAGCTAAAGCCAAAATATGGTTAGCAAAACTAAGGTTGTCAACCATCATTATACCAATTTTTTTCACATAGGTTGAAGTCTTCAGTGCCCCAAGAGACAAATGTAATGAATCAATAGGAATCATTTAGTAGAGAGCCAGATAGATCAGAGTATCATCTGCATAGATATGTTAACCTGCCTTGTATACCTGAAAGTATCACTAAAAGATCAAACAAAAGGGGACCAAGGATTGATCCCTGCTGGACTCCACATGGCGTTACGTTTTTGTCTGATTCATAAGCATCAATGGAGACAGAATAAATAATCCCTACCTTGAGAGTATGATCGTATACCATGCATGACCACTCCCTGTAAATGGTAAATGGCCTGTATTTATATAGCGCTTTACTAGTCCCTAAGGACCCCAAAGCGCTTTACATATCCAGTCATCCACCCATTCACACACACATTCACACACTGGTGATGGCAGCTACATTGTAGCCACAGCCACCCTGGGGCGCACTGACAGAGGCGAGGCTGCCGGACGCTGGTGCCACCGGGCCCTCTGACCACCAGCAGTAGGCAACGGGTGAAGTGTCTTGCCCAAGGACACAACGACCGAGACTGTCCAAGCCGGGGCTCAAACCGGCAACCTTCCGATTACAAGGCGGCCTCCCAACTCTTGAGCCACGATCGCCCTGTAGGACCCAATCAAATTTTCTAACCTGTCAGATGGTGTGTTAGGATGTACAGTATTGAATGCTAACATTACCAGGGTACTCAGTTTGCCTGAATCTGTATTCAGGCTGGTATCCGTTATCTTCAGGAGGGTGCTTTCTGTGCTATGATGTTTGTAAAAGTCTGATTGCAAGATTTTAGAATAATGTTAGATAATTATGAAACATACTAGGATCCAGGTTTCTCTTTTTCAAGTGAAACTGCAGTCCCTAAGGAAGACTGTGTTAGTGTGGCCAAAATAAGCCCTTTGTTTTCAGTGGGCTGTGTGCCGACACACGCTACAGTTCTGGCCATCTCAGTCAAATGTCCTTCCTCAGTTACTTCAGAACATTACAGCAGAGGATCTACATTAAATCTGTCCTGCGGGATGGATTCACTGTGGATATAAACAAGGATGAAGAAAACCCAAAGAGCATGCTCCTGGCTTGGACGCTGAAGGTCTGACGCCTGCTATTTGGTCTCAAATTCTGAAGACCCACCTCTTATTACCAGAGCTGATTCTCGTTGTGAAAGCTGAATCATTTTGAAACAGGAGTTCATGCTCAAGTTTGATGAAATGGCAAAAATGCAAGAGGTCAGAACAGGACCCTTAGAGAGCGATTTACAACAGGCAATCAGATGGCAGGTGAGACATAACTCTGATTGCTGCCTGTACAGAAAACTCTTGATTTCAAGCGTACGTCTGCCACTGCGGTGACTGAAGGGGCTCAAAGCGGCTGTTAAAACTTAGCAGCAGAGTTTCATTTCAGTCACCCTGGAGGACGTCACTGTGTGTTTGCTGAGGAGGCCTGAGTTTATGCTTTGAGATAAACTTTACATGTGAATTTAGAGTCGAAAAAACACTAAAGAACCAGCAGCTGCTCCTCTGTTTAGCACAGGATGACAGAGTTCATGTTAAACCTCCACCCTAATTGCGCCCTTTTACTCGTAGGTGGGTTTTTTCTCACTTGTGTTGCTCCTAAGGCTGTATTTGTTTTGTAAGACACCGTCTCATTTAATGAAACCTCCTAAAAGCAGCCTTTATGCAAAGTGCATAATTTAATGCTAAATGGTGATAAAATATTTTCCAAGCACTGTAGTGAAATTCATCAATAATAGAGCCGTTGTCTAGTCTTTCGATCACTTATTCACTTTCATAACAGTGGGAACAAATACCAGCGAATAAATTAATATTAAGGCCTTGCAATTATCCTGGAAATCTCAAAGTAGCTGTCTATTTATAGAAATGTGTAAGCATCCGTGTTCTGTACATCCCTCTACACAAAATAAATACACATCCTCCTCCCACACAGTGTTAATAATGAGCAACATAAATTCCCTAAAAATGTGCGGTGATAAAGATACTCTCTCACACACACAGATACACACCTTAAGCCCTTTGACGCCCACCACAGCCACTGGCCTACTTAACTTTCTTTGATCTGGGAAGTAGGAGACAGGAGAAACAGGAGCGTCAGAAAGGGAAGGAGGGAGGCAACAAGGAAGACAATGTGAGAGAGGTGGTAAAGTGGACTGAGGAGGAGGAAAGTGCAATGGGTGAGGCAGAGAAATAGAAATGGAAACAATGTGGAGAGCAGCTGAGGCAGTATCAGGGCCGGCTGGGGGGTTGGCGTGGAGGTATGCATCACCAGAAGAAGGAAAGTTGCCAAAAAGAGGATGAAGGGAAGATGAAAGTCAACAATAACAAAAGGTGGAGAATTTTAGAGAAAGGACAATGATAATAAAGTGATTAACTGTGTTAAATCAGTGAAAATTACAAACGTGTGGCTGTCTGTTGCTAATCTATTTCTATCTGCATACATGTTAAACAGAAATTAGCTGCTTACACTGAGAATCCAGTCAGAACCTCACAGATCTGAAAGAGAAATTCAGGAACTCCCCTACAAATGGTGACGTAGTTGCTAGAGGTGGGAATCACCAGACACCTCGCGATGTGATATTATCACAATACTTCTCACTTCAGGTTTAACATTTGTGATATGGTGACTGAAACATATATTATATAACCAGAATACAAGCAGCTGAGTTAAGTCCCCTCGAGTTCTGCTTATTGATACGCTCATTCAGATTGATGGCAACATGTCGGCAATCTGTCTGCATCTATAATTTAGCAATCATTTGGAAACCTTCGTATCTGTAACACAGAGATCAATAAAGTATCTATCTAGCGATGTAATGTTCCATATATGAATTGATAACCCTGTGTAAAAGCTAACCATCGCAGCTGAAAAATGTGAAAAACACCAGTTTGTCTAATGGCCACTTAGAGGATGTTTCCAAAACTCAGCCTGTCTCCATAGTTCCTAAGTAAAATGCCCATATTAAGATAAAACCATAAATGTATACAACATAAAGTAGTAGCTTTAGCATCATCACTATTTCTCCTGAGTAAACTCAGCCTGCGTTTGTGGTTTTGATGCCTTTTGGAGCATCATAACACGGTTATATGCTCTGTGGTGCAGATGGTCCAAGAAGTCTGTTCTCCGGTTTTGGTGAGTGAAGCTTTAGTATGTCATTTGTATGTTACTTAGCACTAATTAGCAGTCTGTGTCATCCACCCATATATCATTTAATGCACCATGCTAACCTTGCTTGTTAGCATTAGCTGATCACGAAGTCCTCCAACATCTCATGCAGCAACATTTTCCTCTAAAAAATAAATAAATAAATGAAATATGATCGTAGCTTTGATGCTAAAGTCAAATATAGGTCACATTATGGTGGCTACTTCCATCTTTTATATACAGCTAATAAGTAACCACACGTAGAACCTGCTTATGCAAAAAATACAGATAAAAGATGCTGCCATGAAATTAGGAACCATTACATTTATGAGTGAATGAGCTACCGTGAGGAAATTAGAGCATGGAAATCCAAAGCACAGTTTAGATGACAACTTCAAGTTACTGTTTGTGGGCAAAAAGATTAGGAAGTCTTCTCAGGGGACATAATATTTAGTTTGAAAGCAGACGCCACCACCTGGAGTAAGTCGCACATCTTTGTTAAAAGACTGGATGAAACATTTTTAATCGTGTGCGAGAGACGTTTGGTGACAGCAGAGATGCTCTGAGGCTGCAGGAGCGAAGAAGTGAAAGATGACAGCAAATTGGAAAGGAGAAGATGAACTGAAGACCGTCTTCTGTCTTTCTCTGGGGAGGGCAGGAACCCTTGAGCTTTACTTCCCTTTTTTTTTTCTTCTATCACACTGTTTTTACCTTCTTCGTTCCTTCCACCACCCCTGCTGTCTCTCCCTCCCTCCCTCCCTCCCTCGCTCTCTGAGACAACTTCAAAGTGAAGCCCTTTGGCCAATCAGCCAGCTGCAAAGATCTGCACCACTGCTTTCCTTTTCTCTCTCTGCTTGCGTGCGTGTGTAATCTTTCAAGTGTTCGAGCGCGTGTGTCCGAGTTGAACATTTTGAGTTGACCCCACACAGAGCAACACACACGCACACACTCCCACACTAACAGCGATCAAGCTTCAAGCAGAGTGGTTTTCAAGAACCCCTTACACTCGCCTTGGGGGACGGAAGCGCTGTGCACTCGTCGTTGTTGTGTGTGTGTCGAGTGCATCCACAAACTGGCAAGCCTCCCATTGTTCCAGCTGTATCTTCAATGTTTCAGACGTGCTGTGGTATTTCTGCCTTGCACGGGGATCTTCTGCGAGGAGGTATATGGAAATGCAACGTCTCAACAGCACAGTCACTGTTTAATAATTCAGCCTTTAAGTGATTTTAACCATTAAAATTAAGTGAGAAGTATATAAGTATACGAAAAAAAAGTGGTATCTTCTATAAGAAACAATGTCCCCATTTCAGACATGACCTTTTCTTTTGTGAAAGTCTTCATTAGTAGAGTCTGGCTCTGATCCCAGAGTGAGATAGAGGAATGAGCTAAAAGGAGAACTTTAATGTCCACCTTTACTGGGACACATTCCTAAACTCAATCATTCATCGTTTATTAGAAGGTTTTAAGTTAAATCCGTGTCATCCAACATATCATTTGTCCTCATGACAAGACCATCCATGGCACAGAGTGATGAGCACGTGCTTCCTAATACAAACATCAGCGACGTGAAGGAATTTTAAGGCCAGGCGTTCTTTGGACTTGCATATAGATCACCAGTGGCAAGACTTAAACATGTCTTAGTATTTTCATAATGTTTATGCAGCTGGAGTGCATGCATTATACAGTATGCTACTCATGACAGCATGGGGAGTGCAGACTTCTGAGGGAAAACTGTCAGAACATTTTAGATTTTACGAGAAATGGCTCCAAGGTCTCACGACTGTAGTTATTCCCGGGCAGTTTTTTTTTTTTTTTTTCCTTTTCTCCACACGATCAAATTAATTTGTACGTCACTTTTCTTGTTTTGCAACCCAATCAGCACTACACTTTAAGACACAAATTCACCACAAATTATGTTGTCCAAGGATAGGGATCATTTCTATCCATCTACATGTTTGCTAATATCCAAATGAATCCTTATTTTTTTTCTATGATGATCCCAATTCTTCCATGTGTTGGTTTCCAGGCATAGAATCACACAGGCTTAGATCTGGTTACCAACTATCTGGGGTTAACTGGTCCCAAAGGACACATCTATATTTCCTGACCGGTTGCCAGTGGTTGCTATGAAATTGATTGCTAAAGCCCCGTTCACATAGGAATAGAGCCCGGTCAGTAACCACCAGGTCCTGCTCGTCGAGTGGTGGCTAAACTGTGAAAAGCATGATGAAAACTGGAAGCAGAGACTTTTTTTGCCTTCAAAATAAAAGTTTTACCTTTTGGAAAATATTGGTAGCAGCAATAAGGCACAGCTTTTACTTTGAGGGTGAGCGTTCAACGTTTCCTGTTTGCTTTGCTGTTTTTCCAAGTTTCATTACAACTCAGTGGGGTACAGGCAGCTGGTCAGGGAATAAACGTTTCGCTATTGAAACCAATTGTTGCAGATGGTCGCTAAACGCACTCTAGGCTAGTAAATGCATCTCTGGGACATATACTTACCTTCTTATTGGCAATTAACCAAACAGTAATTCGTATTATTTGTCAGATTATTGCAACTTGGATTTGAAGCTGCACAGAAAGGTAACACTCTTCTTGGCACCCACCTTTCGTTGAAAGTGGACACACGCCTAAGAAGAACTTAAGGCTGTGTAAAATCTTACAGTTGTCATGAAAAAGGGGAAATTGACTGTAGCTTTCTTACTTTCTTACTTTTATTTTTTGTACCTGGCTTTAAAACTGCTTTTTAATGCTGCAAAGCAGTTTAACATGGGAGTCTGTGGGGATTAACTCAGCAGGGACCCTCATAATTCAGCAGACCATCTGCACATATTTTAAAAGTATCCAGAACAGAGTGAGGAGCGGTGAGGGGGCGGGCAGACTGTCAGGTTAAGCGCTCCTGTGTGAGGTTTCCATCGAGGCCTAGCGTGGACCTTGACCTGCTGAACCTACTCGTAGATTTCAAGACTCGATGAACGTTCGAAATCTGAAACTAGATCCTGGTTCAAGACCCAGACACATATTTTTCTTTATCTCATCCCTGACTGAGAGTTTTTCTCACAGATTAGCTGCCACTCTGAACTGTATTTAAAGACTTACCTGACTGAGGTGCAGGTGAGAATTCCCACGTCTTGTGCAGTCTATTAAGACATTAGCCGGTCTTTAACCTGCCAGCTCCCTATTACAAAGTCAGTGTGATGCCAGATTGGTCCGATTTGCAAATCGTGCTGTGTGTGGTGCATCATTCATGCTCCAACTGCTTCAGAAAAACACCGTCTCCACTTCGACACAGTTTCTGAAGCAGACTACGTTCTGCTCCATGTGAGAGAGATCCTGATCTACAGCTCCAAAAGGTTTCACATGTAAAAAATGGCTTTTCACTCCTTCCTTCCACTTAGACGCATAGCATGCAAAAGCAGAAATTACTTGTTAGTAAACTAATTTTAAACATAACCCGAAAGAGCCTCAAGCGTTTTCCTTTTTTCTAACGAAACGGCCCAAAGCCAACCTGAAAACTTCATTGGGTTGCAGAATATAAAGCCATTAAGGTGTCAACACTGAAGGCACACTTGAAATTGTAGCTATAAATCTTTATAGTTGAGGGCTTTGTTAGCCTTGCAGCAGCGGTTCCCTTTTACAAATTTATAGCGGGTGCCGAGCTCTGGTTTTGAGCTACCATCTGCTTTAGCTACAGTGCTGCTGTTTCCTGCTTGTTGATTTCAGCATATCAGAGAACCCGCAGACTGTGACTTTAAAGCAGTATTTATCATCTGAGGGCTGAACTATATTTTCTCCCCGCAAGCTCACATCTACTGTCTTTCCTCAGGGACCCGAATGCCAAATTATCGTATATGTAGGTTTAAAAGCAAGCCTGTGTTTGAACGAGCCCTTTTGATCTCAGCAGAGTTTCTCTGATGTTTGTTGTCTGTGTCAAATGTCTCTTGAATAAAGCTCATTTGAACCGATGTGCTGGCGTTTGCAGGCCCATCCTTCTCCATCGCCATCAAGTCGGACGATAGCAGCGTTTATCCGTGGGAAACGGCAAAGATGGAGTGCTCGCTCAGCGTCTCCGGATCCTCGCCAAAGACTGGTACAGTGCACACACACACACACACACACACACAGCATATATGGAGGTACTGTATGTGAGGTTTTCTCACGTGCACTCATAAATCACGATCTGCAACTGTTGCAAGCTCTTTTCATCTTTTTCCACGCATGCATCGAGACACTGCTGCAGCTCCCACATGTGCAAATTCATACAAACGTTTCCTTTGCCTTCTTCACCTGTCAACCTGTCAGCAGCAGCCTTAATAAGAATGATGTGATGATTAAGAGTTCTGCATTCTTTCTCTTTCCTTTGTGGTTTTATATTCGGGGCTTGGTTACTTGGTGCACTGTACTAACATTTCTATCCAGGCTGCTTTCACTCATATAGACTTTGAGGTCCGTACTGTTAGGTTTCAGTTTCTTCTGATATGAGAAACCACAGGTTAAAAAGGGGGAAACGGTAAACAATATTGTGTCACATCAGAACGCCAGAATGAAGGGTTTGCTTTCAGTTAGGTGGTCTAACCAGTGCTGTGACTCAAAGCAGCAACCTTGCCAAGTTTGTTGAATTTGCAAAGAACAGCCCAGCCTTCCTACCATCAGGTCAAAATCTGTAATCCTGTGACACAGACTGTCATTGAGTTCATGCATACAAATTCAATTATTGGTGGGCAGGTTAATTATTTAATCAGCAGAACATGAATCAATAACAGCTTCAACACACTGTTATGTTCTCTTCTTCCAGTCTCTTCAAGTGTGAGGACTTTCCACCCACTGTGGCAGCTGCACCTTATCTTAAATTGGCTGTGGTTAATTAAATTGCCATACACAAAGCATACACTGTATATAAAAGATGGACACGATGGCCTGAAAAGTAAGGCCTAGATTATACTCCATTGCTCCATGACACAGAGAAGGAGTAAGTCTGTTATACTTCTTTGAGGTCAACTTTGAGTCTCCCTGGTGTGCGCTCATAGAAAATCCACACGGTCACAGACAAACAGTCACACGGACATCCGCAAGAACCCTCGGGCTTATTGTCCGATGATGGAATTTCCATGATTGGGTCCTTAGTGGACCCTAGTGCACCCTAGTGCACACTAACAGACTCGCAGAAAGTGTAATCCCGACTTAAAGAGGACACCTTTACTACTGCTTTTGCCCAGCAGGGTGCGCTACCACTGGTTGAAAAATGCTGCCCAATTATAAATATAATATAATAATATACAAATATTCCACATGATGCACTTGGTGTGTGTGTGTGTGTGTGTGTGTGTGTGTGTGTGTGTGTGTGTGTGTGTGTGTGTGTGTGTGTGTGTGTGTGTGTGTGTGTGTGTGAGAACCGGTAAAATTATTCCTGGGATGATAAAACTCTGAGCCACTGACACAGTGCTGGTAGTCTTATTATTAATCCAGTAATCAGTGAGCTTAATTATTAGACTCGACGCCATCATAACGTCTGTTTTTCCGCAGAATGTTGATGTGCAGCTCCTTTAAAGGCTTACAGACACACACTAACACAAAGACACCTGCACGTGAACATCAGATCTACCTCATCCAGGAAGTGCTGTCAGAAGTCTTGTTTTTTTTCTGTCTTTTTTTGGCCTCCTGCTCATGTAAGAAAACCTTCCAAGAAAACAGCTTAAAGGCTATTTTATGCCTTAGTTTGCTCGTGTGTATACTTCATTTCATTGGCAGCCTGTCCAGGGTGTACCCTGCCGCTCACCCTGTGACATCTGGGATGGGCTCCAGCCCCCCAGCGACTCTGAAAATGATAAGCGGATGAAAATGGATGGATGGGTGGATTAGTGCATTATTTATTTATTCATTTTTGCATTTAGAAAAGTGTTTTCTTTAAATCTGATTATTGTGTGGCCTGTAAATACACCAAACCCTTTAGTTATTTTGAAACGCTGTTTGCAGACTATTAAAATTTCTAAAAATATACATTTGATAGCTGCAGAGTAGACTGAACATACTATTAATTTATACATGTTTTAGTCGCATGTTTTAAGCTGTAAACTGGTCGTATGAGTATATGCAATAGAAGTTAAATAGAATTTATTATTTCCATTACTGTACATGTACAATGTTCTGTGACACTGGAAAGTCCCCATAGCACACCAATGGATGCCTCCTGTGGGAACCATCTGTAGTATAACACACTACTTCTTTCTTCTCTCGGTCCATCTATATCTCCGTCTGCCTCGCCCCCCCCTCCTCCGTCTCTCTTTCTCCATCACTCTAAACATCCATTCATCTTACGCCCTCCTCTTCCTCTTCACTCTGTACTCTTTAACTTGAACACATCACACGACGGTGCGCATAACTCACCACCTCGCTCGGCCCAGCTGTCACTGTTTCCCTCCGATTTCTCTTTGCGTCCTTCCTGCCCCGTCCAACATGCGTTTTCTATATTATATCCACATAGTGAGCTGATAAAGCACAGATGGATAGTTAATGCTGCGTTTTAACAAGCAGAGCTAACAAACAGAGATGAATACAATTTCTTTTCTTTTTTTTAATCCAGTTTTTACAGCCAAACATGATTATTTTTGCGCCTGTGTCCTTGTAGGTGTGCATATGTGTAAGCATTAACACAGATGTGTAGAGCTGCAGGGATTGTGGGGGGTTTGCACCAGGGAGCGGAGCCTTCCTCTCCATGACAGCTGATAAAGATGCTACACGTGGATATTGATGTGTTCATTGTAGGAGGAGAGAGAGTCAGGAAAAGCATGTTGTGCACATAAAATGGTTTATGTTCTGCTGTTGGCCGTTAGCCTTCCTCAGACAGGCAGTTTTAACGTTTAAGAATAAATACTGTATGTGGCCATCAAGTCAAGAAGTCTCTTTCCGTTAAAGCAAGTCACCTGGATTCACTAAGGAGTCAGCTGGTGACGACATTTCAACCGTTTCAAACTAACATACGCCTAATTAGCTAGCTAATAGCTTCAGTTAGCAAAAATCTGTCATTTCACAGAGTAAAAATAGTTCAGTTTTTTTACTTTTATCATGAGTATCTCAGTAGAGTAAGAGGCAGAAGTTTCAGAGATAAAAAAAACTGTCTCTAAGCTCGTTTTCTTTTCTTTTTTTCTGCCATCACGATGGCGCACGTTTCCTGATTTGTGCTTCCTGTGGCCGGGGTTTAAGTTAAACTGTAACTAACGGGCTCAGTGCTAATTGCAAATCATTTGTCACTTCAGCATGTGTGTGCTGTGCAACGCTACGGCAGTAGGAACCGGCTGAATTACTTGGGCATTTCTGTATCGGTGATCATGCTCTCAGCGCAACATCTGGTTCCACTTTGTGCATGAATGAAGGCGCTTTGAGTCACACTTTGCTCTGCAAGTAACATTTGGTCTGAAAATCGCTCTCATTCAGCACCTGATCGGCTTTCATTTGTTCCCTCTTTTATTTATTTCTGTTTTCTGACGATCGCAGTGGGTTTGTGAAACAGCTGGCAGGTTGTAGCAGATGTGACTCAAACAGGAGTGAAGGGGGGAGTGCGTTTTACGGCTGCGGATTAACGTAGCACAGCTGGAGCGGTTCTTTATCATATATGAAATACATGTTTATTAATGAACTAACAGGTTATATACATCCAGGGGAAGTATACACCCACCAGTCACTTTATTTAGTACACTTTGTCATGAAGAATTAAGCTAGCTACCTTCACAACTGTCTTAATTCTTCATGGCACAGATTCAAGAAGGTGACGGAGGTTTGGTCCATATTCACGATGTGAATTTCCTGTTTCACCACATCCCAAAGGTGCTCTATTTGATTTAGATTTGGTGACTGTGGAGGCCATCTGAGTACAGTGGAGTTATTGTCACACCCACGAAACCCGTTTTGGGACATCACACATTATCCGGCTGGAATCATGATTTCATGTTGTGTATACAATTCTGACCTTAACATCTAGTTGAGTTTAGAGCTCATCAGACCAGGCAGCGCTTTTCCAGTTTTCCAATCTCCAATTTTGCCCATCTGCTTACAGGTTTGACACGCTGTCCATTCAGAGATGCTCTTCTGCACAATTTGTCAATAACAAATGTATATTTGAGACAGCTTGGCCATGCTGGTTGGATTTGTTTTCCTCTCAGACTAGTTTCTGTGAAGGTTAGAGAGAGTTGGACAGATTTAAATGCACAGACAAAACACCGAGCTGTATCAGTTCATGTTTGATCTTTGAACGCTTGCTATAAATAGGCATTTTTCTGTGTAATAACACGTGCAGTTATATCATTGTACGTATCGCTGCGGATGATCATGTGACCATAGAGTTCTTCTGTGATCTAGCTAACCACAAACACTGTTTATATTTAGGGGTTAAACGACTGTGACAGGCAGGTGTGTTTAAGTCTGCGAAAGTGGTCGAAAGCGGGACAAGTATCCATAACAAACAGATTACACACAAGTTAAAGGACCAATTAGGAAACTGGAATCGAGTGACATGCAGCAGCAAAGGTGTGGCGTGTAGGTTTCCCCAGTTTGGACAACCGCCAAATCTCAGCTTATGCAGGTGTCCTTGCATCAAACACACAAAGCTTTTTCTTGGGTGCGACAGCAAGTTGTATAATAACAGCTCGTGTTTGTGTGTGTTCTAATACAAGTGATTTGTTACTGCCTTGACTCTGAAGCTTATTGTTGTGACACAAGAAGGAAACTAAGAAATTACTGAAGAGGTTGAGCAACAGTCTGTGTGTGCGTGCGTGTGCGTGTTAGAGAGAACAGTACATTCCTTAGAGATGGCCAAAAACGGCTCTCCTGTCGGAGCTTGCTTTAACAGCGGGCATGGTGAAACACAATTGCGTACATAACATCCCGCATTGTTCCTCACTGCTTAGTCATTCAGTGCTCCTATTCACTGTTACGCTGACTCAGCCCATTATTAGTGAAACTACTGACTCCATACGTGTAAGTGCGTTGCTACGTCAACATTTATGGAGCGACGTTACATGAGTCAAAGGAACCTGTATCATGTCGCTCTGTCGTCTAAGATATTTTAATATTTTTTACAAATGAGCAGGATTGAAATCGGTTATCATGTCATCCACAGTAGACTGTAATTGTGCAACTAATTAATAGTAGATTTTATCCCAATTGGAAGCTTAGGGTAAGAATTGCTAGCCAAGGAGACCCTTGTGTTCAAACAGGATAACTTCCCAATTGCAGATTGTTGATCTTTGGTGCATGACGAATTCTGACCAGTAAAATGGTAAATGGCCTGTAGTTGTATAGCACTTTTCTAGTCCCTAAGGACCCCAAAGCACTTTACACAACCTGTCATCCACCCATTCACACACACATTCACACACTGGTGATGGCAGCTACATTGTAGCCACAGCCACCCTGGGACGCACTGACAGAGGCGAGGCTGCCGGACACTGGCGCCACCGGGCCCTCTGACCACCAGGAGTAGGCAACGGGTGAAGTGTCTTGCCCAGGGACACAACGACCGAGACTGTCCAAGCCGGGCCTCAAACTGGCAACCTTCCGATTACAAGATGAACTCCCAACTCTTGCGCCACGATCGCCCCAAGTAGGAATTCTGTTTATGAGTCAAAATTATTGCGTAATGAATAATCACTTCCTATGAGGTGTACTGGATGCCCTGTTAGACGCATGGATAACTGTATTCAGGTGGCAAAAGAAAGAAATGCATCTGTCACGATCCCATTAAAGGTGATTCTTTAACCTGCTCCTCATTCACAAGCCCTTCTCTTCTACCATCATCAAAGCATCTATGACAGGGGTGTCCACCTCCAGGCCTCGAGGGCCGGTGTCCTGCAGGTTTTAGATCTCACCCTGGGTCAACACACCTGAATCAAATGATTAGTTCATTACCAGGCCTCTGGAGAACTTCAGGACATGTTGAGGAGCTAATTTAGTCATTTGAATCAGCTGTGATGGATCAAGGACACATCTAAAACCTGCAGGCCCTCGAGGCCTGGAGTTGGACACCCCTGATCTATGAGAAGATGCCTTCTAATCATAATGATGGACATGCTGTAATTCCTGTTTCCTGCACCATGTGGTACATTTTCAACCATCTTGCCACATGACTCAAACATGGAGTCTGTCTGGTTTATATCATTCTCTTACAGTTTGATGAACTGCTATAAAATGCTTACTCAAACATCCTTTAATGTCAAAGGTATTTAAATTGTTCTTAAACCCAAACCTACAAAAATGTATTTGCGCTTCATCTTTAGTGCTAATGTTCATGTTAGCATTTATTAGTGGCCAACCGATATATGATATCAATATTTGGGGATTTAAATATTTGATAGAGACACAGGAAGCCACAGGTTTCTGTAACATTTGCTACGTGTAGTTATTTGGGAGTTCGTGTTAAGATAATCTCGCTGTGTGGTTTAAAAAATAATTTTGGTTTGCTCACAAGCTTAAAAACAACAGTTACCAGCAGAAAAGTTGCAGAGTGCCCTCTGATGGACAAACTATGCAATATCAACACTAATAACAGGGTTAAAGCGTTAAAAGTGTTAAAGCTCCAGTCTCTTCTTTACATTTTTATTTTCATTTATCAGCCATTAGCAAATGGCCAGCATCGGTCAATGGTTGGTTCTAGCATTTAGCTCAAAGCATCATGAATACATAATAAGTCCTAAGTTGAACTTGTGTGCATGCAGTGAAAGTGGCAGCTTTTAGTTGGTTTTTAACTTGTGCGTGTTTGATTAGTTTTTAGCAGTACCACACACCGATACCTCCACACAGCCGCTGGAGTTGTAGGTAATTATTTTTCAGAAATCTGATGGTGCGTGGGATAACTTCAGACACGATTATTGGCGTTCAAATCGCATTTCAATTACCGTCACCGCTTTCATCACCTTCTGCGTGGGGAGTTTCACGACCCCGGTGATGACGGGAGAATTAATTGTGGACAAATATGTCAGGTTTACAGGATGTTATTCCATAATGATCGGATGCTCTCTTCCTCCCCGCGCTGAGATTACTTTGATCCTTTGTTCTTTTAGAGTTAAATTTAGACCTAATTTACTAATCAAGCAAGAGTACCACCCTCCATGGCATACAGTAATTGGACAGTGTAATCATTTGTAAATTAAAGTTTATGGAAGATTTTTCTTACCCTAACTCAAAGATTGATGTGTGTGTTTGTCTCGCTGTCTTTGACCCTGTGTTGTTTTGCTTTTCATTAACTCGACGTGCTGCGTGCGGATATGCAGCCTTCATTACCCGAGGAATGAATGGCATGTTGTTGCACTCGTGGAAGTCTGCACTTGTCAGATGTTGCATGCTAGATGTCAGTGGAGGGGAGATGACATCACCATTAGAGATAGTTTTCTTTGTGTTTTGAAGCAGTGCCTCTAAAAATGTGACACTTTTCACAAGATACCACTGTTTTTAACAGCCTGAAATTCTATTGTTTAAGTAACAGCATATCACTCTGTACCTGCTGGGGAAGGCATAAAGCTTTATTCCTCAGTGATTCACTAGTACAGACACACACTGTTCTTTCCCCTTCCAAATGAGGCATCAGGCATGCAAGCAAAAAGAAAGCTAGATGGCTACAATTAGCAAATGCCAACCAAGATGGTTGTTAAAGGTACTAAACTTAACCAGTGAGCTTGGGAAAATAAATTTGCATTTGAAACAGCTTTCCTCTAAGTAGTTTGTATCACTGCTGTTTACTGTAGTGTGTCTCATAGAAGTGCACAAAGATATTTATAGTAAAAAGTAAACATTGCATTATTCCAAGAAGGTTTTGGTGAAAATTCTTGGGTAATTCTGAGGAAAAACAAATGATATTGAATCCTGTTGGCACAGCGATCATGCCTACATTTGTCTGCCAGCAATCCCTCCAGGTCCACAGTTTTTTTGTTTTTTTTTGTTTTTTTTAGAGAACGAGGGCCTAAAAACACGGTTTGGAATAAAACCACGGTACTGGCAGTCTTTTCCTGATTATCTGATTGTGTTTAGTTCTTTTATTTGTTTGTTCCTTTAAATGAACTCCTCTAGCATATACCATATAGCAGGTTTACCAAGCTAAAAAGCTGGCTTGTATAATTTACTAGAAGAAGACCCAGCCAAAACATTTTATAGAAAGTACGGACCGTAGGTCAATCAATTAATCAATATAGGTGGTATTTACTGTAGCCAGCAGCTGATTATTTGTGTATGTATTTATGTAGTTTGGCCGATACAGGTGTTGGTGCTTACTTCAACTTAATATACACTGTATGGGAAAAAGCATTGGGTCACACCTCTAAATCTTTGCATGCAGGTCCCAGTACCACAGATGTATAAAGTCAAGCATCTAGCCGTGCAGTCTGCCTTTCCAAACATTTGTGAAGCAATGCATTGTTCTAAACAGCTCACTGAATTCAAGCATGATGCTATAATAGGGCTTCACCATTGCATTTAGTTTGTGAGATTTGTGGAATATCTGGGAGGGAACAATCAGCTGTAAGTGGTATTATTGCAAAGTAGAAGAATTTAGGAGCCACAGCAACGGCCACAAGGTCGCTCCAAACCTCCTCCCTTTGCAAAAGTGTCTCCTGGCCAGAGAAAGACAGGATTGGAGTTTATATGATGTAGAAATGATTGTATGGACAAATCCGCATAGAAGTATCGCCCAGCTCTGCAGTTTGGAGACAAGAACCTCTGACAAACTGAGTACTGCACACCTGCAAATCACCAACCCACAGACAGACACATGATGGACAAATGACTGCCTGCTGATGAAGGGTTCCAAAGGTTTTGTCGACTGAGTGCCAATTTAGGGTGCCAGCGTATGAGTGAGCGCCGCACATGAGCAACACAGAAACGCATCTAGTGTTTCCAGCGTGTCTCTGTGTAGGACGGTGGTTTATGTTAGAATTGAGTTTTTTAGTTTTTGACAGTTTTTTAAATCATTAGTCGGGTGGCGTTTACATTTCTTGACACCAGCTATACTTGTCAGTGCTGCCGTGATGGGAACAAGAGATGAAATTAAGCACAAATATTCACTTAACCATGCTCTGCAGCGCTGTGCACTGGAAGCTCGTGCCACATTACTGCTGAGGAGGTGGTGGCAACCAAAATGGCGCTAAAAGGAGATGTGACGTTGGCCTTAATTTGGTTAGACTGCTCATGTGGCCTTTCTCATGAGATACAAAATACTGATTGATATAGTTTAAACAAATTAACCCAGTTCGTGTGTGTATAGTAGAACACGATAACTAACTAAAAAATGCGCACTGCAAGTTTGAAGTTTTATTTTAAAATCAGGTTGGGCGATAGATACACAACGATACTCGCTTTCGCTCCTCTCCTCATTTCCTCTTCAGTCTCTCCTCTCTTCTCTCCACTCTCACCAAATAACCCAGCTGTCTTCGCAGGGCCGACAGGCAGCCGTTAATTAGCCAATCTCACGCTCCGTTAGCCGGCCGGGGACACAGAACGAGGTAGAGAAAGAATAGACCCAGAGCTGGAGAGAGATGGGAAGAGATGGCGGGAGTGAATGGTTGAGGGTGGGGGGGTTGTGGTGGGGAGCTAAACAGATTGTTAAAGTGAGTGAGAGTGGAAGAGAGTGAATAGAGGAGGCAGTAAATGGAGGGAGAGTCGTTGGAGAACACCATGCAAAGTTTCCTAAAGAGAGAGATGAGGACGAGAGGAAGGCAGGGAATTAAAAGTGGCGAGAGAAAGAGTTCAGTAGAAAGAGGGATGAAGAGCGGATAGACGGGGAAGTGTAGGAAGTGGTGATCTGACAGAAAGACCAAATGATTCTCCATTTAATGTTTCTGGTGAACTAATAATTTTTACTACTAAAAACAAAAAACCCAAAGAAAACACAGCCAACACACAGAGTCCATTCAACAACTGTTAGTTGAGGTTAGTTGTAGTTTATATGTATAGTTATTAGACACCCTCAGTTTGAGGATGACAGATTTGCCCATTAAGTCCATCTTTGTGTGCGCTTGGACAAAGAGTCCAGCCCCACCCACCCACCCCACAATCAACAGGACACCAGGTTTAGCTTGTCAGCTCTACCTGTCCCGGTTTCAAACTGTACAGACGCACTACAGATGCCTGAGATTCATAGGTCTGTATTTTTTTTTTCCTCCTCTTTTTGAATTTTTATCCTCGGCCCAGTGGCCTGAGGCATTACTTGGGTTGTCCGGTACACGGTATATGAGAAACATTGTGAGGGGATTTGATTTTGCTATTCAAGGTCATGGTGAGCCAACGTAGAGCAGATTAGTTGAGTTTTAAGCTTATCGAGGCAAAATTTCACACATTTCTAATTATAAAAGCACAAAATCATAGCGGGATGGCATTTTATATCCGATGGACAAAGGTGTAAACTACAACTTTTTTTTTTTTTTTTTTTTTTTTAATTATTAACTCATATTTACTATATCCACATCATGATGATATGGAAGCCCGTTTCCGCCACAAAAAGAAAAAAAAAGGATCCATAACTCGAAATTTCGAGTTATTTTCTCGAAATGCTTTTGAGTGCACGTTCTGCGCCATATGCTTCTGGGTAACAAGAAAGTGACCTCATTCACGTAGTTTACTGATTGGCAGAGCTAACTCCAAATTTTGAGTTAATAAGTCGAAATTTCAAGAAAATAACTTGAAATTTCAAGTTATGGATACTTGTTTTTGTTTTTTTTTTAGTGGCGGAAACGGGCTTCCATATGATGATACCTTTATTTGACCTTTTTTTTAAAGCAAAAAACAGAATTACAGAGTCCTGAATCCTACAAGTTGTTTTTGACTCAGGTGTTAGTCAGTTCCTCATTTCCTGTTGTGCTCAGTCTGAGGTAGAGCAAGTCTAATTTCTTGTCTAATAAACCAAACCTCATCTGGAAAAAGTCAGATGACTCATGAATCATGTTTAAATTGCCTTGTAATAAAAATTTTAGTGCAGCTTGTTTCAACAATTAAAGTACATAAAACTTGAGAAAAATTCAGCAATCATTTGACTTTAAAAAAAAAAAAAACATTTCTGTGTCCCCTAGATGACTGCTAAAAGTCAGAACTACCTGTTTCAGGTTTTCAGCTCAAATGAAAGATGACTGACTGAAAACATCAAATGCGGTGCCGTTCTGCCTTTTTTTACTTTATTGAAAAAGTAGAGCAAATGGTTGCCAATCAAAAAGCGGGAAACCGAGCGCTAGAAGAGGAAAAGGGAAGGGACGGGTTTGACAGTCGAACACAAATTGAAAATGTTGCACAGAGTTGCACTGTGCCATAATTTTCACTCCATTACGTCCCACAGTTAAACCGGAGTAGGAACAGAGATGCAGCTTTGAAGAAATCCTTGGAAACAGCAGATCACAGTGTCATCAGACTGCTAAGGCAGCAGTTTTCAAGCAGAAGCGTCGCACATGCAAAGATAAAACATCGTGACCGCACGCAGGGGGATTCTTCTGTTTGGGCTTACACTGCGTGCCAGTCAACAAGAGAGTGTCAAAATGTTTCCGACTATAGAAGGCAGTGTTTCGTGGATGCCAATGTGTGATGTGATTGCATCATTAGTCAGGTTGATTGCTTGCAGAAATCTATGGGGCAGTCTTGTGAAACAGTTAACTCTTAAAAATTCTATTCGCTTTCTGGTAAAACACATGTCTGCAGAAAATATTTAGCAGCTCTGCTGAGACCAAAGATGCAGGTGGAAGTGAATATTCATTTCAGTGGTTTAATGAAACGTGCAATCTTACATGGAGATACAGTATTTAAGGTGCTAACAAAAGTGAAAGTCAATATTTCGTGTGACCACCTTTATTCTTCAGCACAGGCTGAACCCTCTTAGGCATCTTTCTCATTATTTCTTTAAGCAGTCTTCAGGAATAGTTCTCCAGGCTTCTTGAAGGACATCCAAAGCTCTTCTTTGGATGTTTCGGCCTTTTGTTCTGTTCTGTCGACATGATCCCACTATGCTTCAATAATGTGGAGGTCCAGCCTCTGGGGAGGCCAGTCCATGACTGATGGTGTTTCCACTGGTATCATTGTCATGCTGGAAAATGAAGCTGTTGTCAGTCTTGTTCTTTCCATATGCTACTGTATGGTGGATCAAATATGTTTTCTGCTTTCATAATTCCATCAGTTTTGACGTCTCCAACACCACTGGTTGAAATCTAGCCTAAACCATAACAGAGCCTCCACCGTGTAGACACTCACTCTTGTACCTTCACATTTATTTGCTTTGTGTAGGTAGACACTTTACTGGTTTATCCCTTCAGTGCCTTTTTAATGCTTGAATGATTGATAGGTCTGTACGAACTGGCTTAAGAAAAAAAGCATTTCTGTTAAACTGGTCAGGTGCAAGGACTGGACTGAAAATGAGGGGAAAATGCAGTCGGTGTCCAAAAAAATGTTAAAACATTCAGAAAGTCAGGAGAACTAGTGTTCAAGAGCAATTTTAAAAAAAAGACCATGCCTGGCTCCTTGAAGCAAATAAAAGGAAATGACGGATGGCTTTTGCATAGTGCTGTAAATTCATGGAAGTCTGGATAAATGTAGGTTTCCCAGCTTATCTATCTTTTGTAGTGTAAACATCTAAAAGCAATAACAGACCTAAAAATATATTTCCTATGAAGTCCATATCAGTGTGGTCATTCGTTTTAAGGCAGCTGTATGTCAGTGTGTCAGATAAGAAGTACAATTTGCCTTCATTTACTGGTGTTCTTATTAAACATGCAGCGAGTAACGAGGGAAACTTAGCCTCCCGGTGGCTTTGTTTCTGTGAAGCTAAATGGTGTTTTTATAGTGTTTAGTATTCCACTCTACCAGTGCTGTCCTGCTTTATGGAGCAGAGAGCGCACACACAGTTTCATTAGATGCACTGGTGGTAATCGTCAGTCTTTTGTGTTCGTGTGTGTGTGTGTTTCGGGCAGTTTACGCCTTGGACTCTTCTCAAGGGATTAACCCAGAGAAATCCAATCAGACTGTTTTCATTTCCACCGACAGCCATTTTAGTTTTATTAGCTCAGACAGGAGCCAGATATTCTATTAGAGATCCACTGTAGTTTAGTTTCTGCCATCCTATCACCAGAGAAGAAGACCCTTTTTTGCTTAATGAAGCTGCTGCAGCACCAAAACTCAGGCTGGGATTTGGATACCATTTTTATCACACACTTCCTGATACACCAGGATATCAGTGGCGTTGCTTCCACTCTATCAGATGTGATTTTCCCCATACCAGTCACTGCACACCAAAGCTGCCTAATGTGTAGCCATGTCAGCTTCACGTGACAACAAGAATGCATGAAATCAGATTATTAAGCAGCCTAAACATGCAAAGAGGGACCAGTAGTGGTGTTGGTCTAATCATTTATGTTATTAATCGATAGATTCCTTTTTAAACCTCGATCTGTCACCTCACAGGCCTGAGAGATTAAAGTGCATGGATTTATAGCTTAGACCCGAGCAAAGTTAACCCGCTTCAAATTTAATAAGTGAAATTCAGAGATGGCTTATTTTTACCCCCTTAAGGTTGTTGACACACTGCTTTAGGGAACAATATTCGTCAAAATAACTCAGTGCTACAATTAAATGATCACTTGAGTTTGATTTGTTTTCTTTCTTCTCATAGTTGACATGAGTTTCCATTTTTATGCACTGCACTCAAATGACGAGGGGGCTGGAGTCCAAGTCTCGCCACCGAGACCTCATTTAAACAGGCCAAGAAAACGATCAATGATCGCCATTGCATCCTCTGGTCGCTGTGGAAAAATGTGTACTCCCCAACCAGCTGACAGGTAGTAGCTGGAGGTTGCTAGCTGTCAGTCACAAAGTGGGTATTGCATTTAAAACCTACTTGTGAGTACTTTGGTTACTAGCAGGTTGCCACTGATTCCCATAGTTTGCATGGAAAATACCTACTTGCTTGCAAACACTTGCATCTACTCGCCTAGCAGTAATTTGCCTTAGCAATAAGCAACATGTTAGAAAAGACTCACATGTTTCCATCTGTGGTTCACATCTTCAATGCAAACTACGAACAACTGCAGCAGCCTGCTGCGATAATAGATCATGGTTTGGGTTCAAATATACCCTTTTACAGTCCATGGCTTTAACTCATGTTTTACTTGCGCTTATTCACCCGGTCACCCAGATGTCCATTTGTTTTGTTTTTTTTCCTTTTGAGGTAGGACAGTGTCCTCAAACCAGATGGCAATGGTATCAGACAGTTTGTTTCTAATCCCTTTGCAATTCTTAAGATGACGCAGAGACACCACAGAGCTTTGCTGCCAGCTTCACAGGAAGCCCAGTAAAGGGTTAAGAGTTCAGTACGCCTGAAATAAACCAGATCGTCTGACCACGTCTGAAAGCAGACTACCTGGCACAAGAAGCCGGCCGTCATAGGCTACGTCTCACTGTGTCTCAGTGCAACTGTACAAATGGAGATAGCGCCACACACTTCAGGCCCAGCTCGACTCAAAGGCTTTTTCCCTCCTTCTGTACATGAAACGTGATTGAAGTAGTTGTGTGAAGAAAGAAACACGAGGACATAAGGGAGATGCTGAAATTCTGTTTGACAATCCAGAAAGACTTTACTTTTTGCTTTTCGTTTTTTTTAAGCGTCTTTTGTGCAGCCCTTTTGAGATGATACATCGTGGGCCACTTACTGCTTTTTTCCTGCAGATGATCATTACCTAATTGCAAACAGTTTGACCAAATCTTTGTTTATTAAAAACACAAACTAGCTTATTTTACAGTCTGTTAGATCACCCTTAGAGCAGCTTTCTTTTTTTCTTCTTTTTTTTTGATGCCGTGCTTACATGCAGTGAAATTATGGAAATAGTTGTGTGCACGTGCTTATGTAGCAGCACATCCACACTTCTTCTTCTTTTTGTCCCCTGTTTCTTCTGCTGGCTCTGTTTGTAGTACACAGGAAGCTTAAAGGTAGTGTTTAAAGCTTGTCAAGTAACTGTTGAGAGAGTTCACGAGTTCATAAAAGAGGGGTAGGAAGGTCTGGACAGCGGTCTAGATTCAGAGGAGGAACAGCTGTGGGCAAGAGGCTGTGCGTCACCCTGCTAGTGGGGGATCAGTTACTCCTAGAGCCCCTCTCGTGAGGAGGGGGCGGGTGGAGGCCTCTCTCTGGTGATACCGCGTCCTCTCCAAAGGCACAGCTTGAGATGCGTTCACATTTCCGAGTGCCTTTTTCTGCCGTTTATTTATGGCTGTGTAATAAACAAAATAATCTTCTCAGTCACTAAGTATTTTAAATCCCCTCTCTTCCTACCTCCTTCCCTCCTTCCTTCCCCTCGTTCTCCGTCCGCTCCACCATCAAGAACAAAGAAATAAAGGAAGGAGGCTAACTGAGAAAGCGGAGGCTTTCTAATTATAGCTCCGTTCCTCGAGTAGCGGTGTCGTCGCTGAAACAAGCAACCGGAGTTCATGCATCAGAATTATGCAAAGCGCGTCTTTGATCACTCACGGCAATGTCAGACTGTAACCTGGTGCTATCACAGCGTCAGAGAAATGCCTATCTTCTGACTGTCAGCTAGCCACTTTTTAAATGATGTCATTATATAAGAGTGTAGCTGTAGTCATTATGCAGTGGATTAACGTCTTTTTAAAAATCTTTTCACATACCGAAATGTGCTATTTTTACTCTTTTTTTTTTTTTTCTTTTTTTTTCCTCGCAGGTATTCAGGAAAAGTGTGTTTGGCCAACAAATTAAAGTAACATTGAATGGAATCACTTTGTTGAACATATAACCAGGACATACCAGAGAAAGGTGGCACTCAAAGAATAGAAACCCATGGTCGCTGTCTCAGTCACTGTGCCCAAAGAGTCAAACCTGAGCTGTTTCCCTGGTCCGCAGGAACAGCAGAGCTGCACGACAGGCAGACATGATATCATAGTAAAGATGAAGCAAATGTACTAATCATCTTTAATGGGTGACTGAAGCTATATCGTGGACTATCATGGCATTTGTTTAGTGCTCTGTTGGGTTGACACAGACACGTCAAATGTATCAGCACTTTGAGTTGAGTTGGTAATTAACCCTTTAAAGCCGGTCAGAGCAGCACGCTCCATTTTGCGTAACTATTTTTAAATCCCGGTAGCACTGCAACCACGTAAGCTAGCACAATAATTTTTTTTGCATATGAAACCGGAGGAGTTGTACTTACATCTGATGCCATCAGCTTGTCCTCGGTCACAGTTTCCTTCCACATATAGCTTTGCAAAAACTGCATAAAAAGCACTTGCACCAACAAAAACATAATATTCCAGAAACACGTTTCTGGGATGCTTAGAAGTCATATTGCACTGGAAATAGTTTATTTTGATGCATATGCTGTTTTTGTGCAAATTTGCAGTATAATATTTATTTTCATTTTTCCTGCAGTATATAAAAATTGGTGTATTTCAAAAATAAAACTATGAAAACACTCAAAATAAATTTCCTGTGGTGGGAAACTATTTTGTGCAACTTTTTTGTATTTACAGTTTTGAGGGATAAGCCTCTTAAATTTCTCTAACTACAAATATATGTTAAAAAACAAAAACGATTTTCAATTTTTTTTGTAGTTTATTGCATTTTTTGCAATTTATGTAATTACTATGCACTTAATGCAGACATATTATTAAAATTTGGGCTATAATGGTTGTATTGATGTATAGCAACTTGAAATGCTCCCAAAAATGGCACTACAGCATGTAAAAATATAATATGAGCTCTGGCGGACTTGGTTCTATGGTAGGTCTTAAAGGGTTAACTTATATTATCGTGTTTGCACATGTCTAGTGCGAGTATGAACTTGCTGAGGCGGTGGGGTTGTTTTAAAGTCCCCAGGCTGTTTCTGAGCTTTTTAGATCATCCGGTCAAAGGATTGACGTGGTCACGCTATAGGGAGGCGTCTGTCATCCTGTCTGTCCATTGTTCACAAGAATAACTACTCTTCCTGGAGTGTTGGTCAGCTTTTATTGAAATGCAAGGATCACCTAATGGATTTTGATTATATTGTGGTCAAGGTCATATTTGTCATTCTCTGTGGATTTTAATTCTCATTAGTTTATGCAAAACAGCCAAACCAGTGACAGGGAAACTTCTCACCTTTTTTTCTGTGCTTCACACATTATAATAACCTGTGAACTGCGGTGGATCGTGGGCTGGATGAGCTACAGCGTCACCAGTGTTCTGGTTATCAGAGTTGTCTGGTGGCTCCATGCTTCGTAGTTTTTATGTGGTTGTGTTTAGATAGGAGTTTCCAGATACCATTACCAAGGTGGCTGCTTGGGGTGTGCAGTCTTTCTTTCTGGGATTTATCAATACAATGGCACGATTTACACAAACATTAGCAATCAAATGGTAACCCAACCAAATTCTACCACTTTTGAAAAGTTAAACTAAAAGTTGGTGTATCTGACATGCAGTAATAATGATACATTTAAAAAAACCAACCACACATTTCTAATAGGAGCACCTACCATTGTAGCAGGATATAATGAAATAAAAGGAACAGCAAAATAAATCTTTCTAATCTCTTTAAGCTGAAGTCTCTGTATGAAATATGCCTGTGCCTGAGATTATTATAGCTCATTTGATGACATCATAAAGATCCAAGACTAGAGAAAAGTGCTCGAAACTAGTCATTTAGAGGTGTCTGATGAGTCCGCCGCCTCTAACACTATTTATACAGTAAATAGCATGATGGGTCCTCTGTTCTATAAATTATGAGTGACCACTTTTTTTTTCTCTAAACAACTAGAAAACTTAATTTGAACTTTTCTTTCACTCCTCCTTTTCCTTCATTTAAACCAGTTCTGAGCGCAGGGCGTGATTCTTCAGGTCACTTTGAGTCCACCGCCCAGGAGACCATCATTCATATCATACTCATCATTCATCTTGCACAGGAACTCTTTCCATGTTTTTCTTTGACTGAAGCGTGTGCTGGTGGGATCCCTGACCTAATATGGGGATCAGGTTTGGAGGAGCAGGCCTCGGTGTATTTCACCGCGCCTGTGCTCCAGAGTCTCAGAGGAGTATTGGCTTACTTTTAGGCAAGCCTCGAGGTACATTAGGTTTGAGAGGGGAAAACAGCTTGAAACACTTAATGTGATGGTGGTGATTGTTCGTAAATACTTACAACCCTTCTGTTAGTGGTGAAAGTTTTATCGGGGCAAAACGGGTACGACCATCCTGAAGTGTCCTGGAATAAACTTGAAGAAATGTGATCTTGTCTTTAAAGTTTGATTAGCTGTAACTCTTTGTCATTAACTTTTTTTACTAGGAGAGGCAGAAGTGAGGAAGGACTTGATTATTTTCTTGATTAATCATTTATCCTGTTAAACACCAGCACAATTTTTTTTTCTTTTCTCCATCCTAGATCACAAACACACGGACCAGCAGCCAGTTCTCACAGTCAAGCAGACCAGATTGTCACATTATAATTTTAGCCTTAATTTTGGCATTTTTTTTATCTGCGCTGTAGCAGCTTTGAGGAGACGTAGCTTTCTTGAGGATGTTACAGGGTAACTCGGCCCTGTCTCCATGTCAGAACTTTGAAGTCTTCGGTCGATTCTGGTCAGTGAGTCTGGAGGGTGTGTGTGTGTGTGTGTCTGATGTGTGTGAGGTCAGTCGACCCGCGGTGTCACCTCCTGTTTCCTCCTCTTTGGTTGGATGGAGCGCTCGGCTACTTGTCTTTGTGCAAAAATATCAGTGCCCTCCCTCTAGGCTGTCTCAGTGCATCTTCATCATCACCTTCATCATCGCTGCCATCAATTGAGTCAGATTTAACAGTGTGAAGGGAAGCTTTATGACTTTATGTGAGCGTCGCATTAACTCTTTAAAAATGACCAAATCTTAACTGATTTCTTTACCTTGATATCAAAGATTCTTCTGATAATTGAAAGTTGAAAAGAAATGATTTGCACATTATTGTACATTGTTTACATAAAACAACTGCATATTACACAATAACGATAATTTAACCAGTACAAATGTGGCTAACTCCACTGAAATCAGGCTCTGCACACGACAAAAGCGGCTCCTCTCCTCTAAATGAGAAGCAGTAGAGTTGATTTGCCAAAATTACATCCTAGTGTCCAGTGTGTCCACTTCTCCACTAACAGGAAGTGATTGATTTAGACTTTGGAGAGAGGACGGCCGGGGAGGAAGCGCGCTGCGACTTCTAATCTTGTGCTCTTGGAAAAGCAGCACCTCAGAATAAAAGTGCAGTTTGCTGAAGTTCTGCTGTTGTTATTTCAGCATTAAATTTAAATTCTCATGAATAAAATCTGCATGTTTAGTGTGGTTGCGTTACCATTCAAGAAGGTTTAAAGTAGAATTTGTAAGTTCATAAAAGCAGAATAAATCCAGAGAATATGGAGGCAGAAAAATGATGATACTCATCAAGCTGTACAGCGGTGCGTAAAAACACGCGCTTACAAATGGTAATTTTTATTGGGTTTATGTTGATAAATCAATATAGTTTTGACAAATAAAAGCAGCTTACACTTAAAAATATTTCTAAATTGGACCATCGGACGATCGGATACAATCATGCTAATTTTTTTTTTTAAATTTTTTTTTTTTTTTTTTTTTTTTTTTTTTTTTTTTTTTTTTTTTTTTTTTTTTTTTTTTTTTTTTTTTTTTTTTTTTTTTTTTTTTTTTTTTTTTTTTTTTTTTTTTTTTTTTTTTTTTTTTTTTTTTTTTTTTTTTTTTTTTTTTTTTTTTTCTTTACTTTTTGTTTCACTCCAGCCCCACCACCACTCCACCACCACCACCACCACCACACACACACACCACCACCACCACCAGACTCCATTCTGTCTTCTTTTCTGTTCTGATTCTGTGAGCTGATTCTGCACTTTTTCAGCCATTCTGTTGTAGATTTGTTGCTGGACTTGGGATCATTTACCTGCTGCACGATCAGTTTAAGCCAAGCTTTAGTTGTCAGACAGGTGGCCTCACATTTGATTGTAGACTACTTTGATATATAGAGGAAATCATGGTCGACACAATGACTGCAGGGCGTGCAGGCCCTGTGGCTGCAGAACAAGCTCAAACCATCGCGCCTCCACCACCGTGCCCGGCAGTTGGTATGAGGTGTTTGTGAATTATGTCCAAGCATCTCCACTTTTCTATCTAAAGAATGGTTTCCGTAGGTTGCTACGCTTTGTTACATTTTAGCAAACACATACTTTTTCAGCTTTCTTCTAATTGTATCGTCAACAACTTTGCCATTTAACATACTGAGAGTCTGAGATGTTTCCCTGTGCATTGCCCTGTCTGACCTTGATGGGAGTTTGCAGGACATCCGCTCCTGGGATGATGGTTATTAGTAAGAATCCAGGTTTTAGTCTCTTCCGCACAGACCACTCTTCAGAACATGGTCAGAAATGTTTTAATGAAAATATAAACGGCAGCATTTGCCTCAAAAACTTTACATCAGTCTGACTACGTGTGGGATAAGGTGACATTTTGCCGTCAGTGGAGCTAAAACTTCAAAAGAAAAAGGTACACGCTTTAGGGCTCGTCTTTGAATGCTGCTTTAACCTCCTAAGACCCGAACTCTTCCACGGCATGCATTTTTAATTTCTCTTTGATATTTAGGCACATTGGGGCCCGATAAATGTAAAAACAAAGAATTACCAGATTTTTTTTTTTAACCTTATTTTTGTTTTTATGAAAAATCAGAGCCACATATGAGGATATCCGTTTAAAATTTTGATAGAACAGTAGCAGTATAATGTCCTCGTAAGTGGATATCAGACCAAATTGAGTATTTTGGTCTAAATAACCCAAAATAGGAGGTTAATTTCAAAAAGTGGTTTATGGTGTGATATTGGAAGGGGTGATGAGATTTCCTGCTAAATCGAGATTATTTTTGAAATGTTCTGGTCTTGCTGTACTGTACATACTGTACTTTTTGGGGGGCCCTCTGGTCATCTTCTGGTGTGGCGTTCAGTCACACAAAACCTTGACTATCTACAGCAAAACTTAATGAAATTTCAGCCTAGTGTCACACACAGGAGGGCAAACAGTTTTCAGGTGATGACCAATATTGAGACCTGGGGGTGCTAAACTTGATACCAAGGTCGGTGTTATTACTATCGCCGCTGCTGCTCACGCTACTACTGATTTTTAATGATGTAGCACTTGAATATTAAAGCCATTAGGGAAGAGAGGGAGAGAGAAATTGAGATGTGATTCATTTCTCTGCTCTGGCTGAGTTCACTCCTCTTCTCAGTTTTTTTCCTTCTCTTCATTATATTCGCTGCATCCATTCTCCCCACCTCTTTCTTCCTCCCCATGTCTGTTTCTTTCACTCTTTTTTCATAATTGTTTTTCATCATCATTTATCTTATTCTTTCTTTTTTCTTTTTTTACCCTGCAAATGTTCCTTTTATTTTTTTCATCTGTATCCTCTATTTGTCTCCTAAATGACAGAGGATGACTAAGACTCCATGGGGTTTTTATTGTGCTTCAGTGTGTGTGTGTGTGTGTGTGTGTGTGTGTGTGTGTGTGTGTGTGGGAGGTAGAGTGCTAATAGTCTCGCTCGCTCTCTCTCTCTCTGACAGACTAATGACTAGTTTGTGCTTCTGTCTCTCACGCTCGCTCTCTCTCCCCTTCTCTCCCCCTCTCCCTCTCTCTCTCGCTCTCTCTGAAATAATTAGCTCGCTCGCCCCCTTTTCCAAAGATTGCATCTATTATCACGAATTCTATCAAACTCTCGTCCCCGTTTTTATTTCTTTTGTCATCGCTGTCGCCCTTTTATGATGCGTGTCCGTCTCCCTGTCTTTTTATCTTAATGTGGGAAAAGGAACGCCGGCGTTTATAATGTGGTGATAATGGATTTATTCTGCTTTCTAGATTTCCTCCTCTCTTCTGTTTGTTATCGTAGTGAAATTAGGGCTGTGCTGGACCTCAGAAAACACTCAGTTTCTACAATGAAGTCGGTACAGTAGCGCTTCTCTGTAAGTGTTAGGCTGGTTAAGGTCGATGTTAGCCAGTGTTAGTGACTTAAAGGCTTAAAGAAATACTTAAAACTGAGCTGGGGTGTCGTGATCAGCGGCAGTAACACACACTTCAGCTGCCGTGCCTTCTCTGACTCTTCTGTCAAATAAAGCGACTTTGTTCTCCTAAACAGCTCGTTGGTTTGCGCTTGATCTCTTACTGGCTTCAAATATGTCACATCGCTGCAGTAACGCTATCTTTTAATGGCACTTCTAATGTTCTTTATTAACTGACACATACAGTATTTTGCCTTTGAGCTTTCTTTTGTAGTTTGTAAGGTTCAGGTTGAAGGTATTTGAGAGACGATGGGATTGGTTGGTATAAGCATGTTAACACGACGTGCAGATATTGTTAAATAAACGCTCAGTTTTGTATTGAATGGAAGTACTCACTGAAACATTACCACCAAAGAAAACCTGTATAATACTGATCTGTGTTCAGGTTGTACAAAGTGTGTCCATAGTGGGTTTAGCCTTGTTTGGCAGTCCAGCTGTGTCCCATCTAAACAGACCAAACGAGTTACACAAATTTCAGCATAGGTTTAAAAAAATGGTTTTAAAGGTGTTCAGAGGTTCAACACTTAGCTAATAGTGCAGTTACTGAATGTCAGAAACTACACTGCACTGCACATTCCTAATATATGTATGAATGATTAGTTAATATCTAATTTGTATATTTTCTTCTGTCTGTATTTTGAATATATTTACACACAGGCGGGGGGGTTGAATCTAATGCACAGAACTTTTGGATCTAATATGCCAGAAAATGAAGATCTTTGAACCTGGTTTTATCCTTAAGTTCGTATTTTGTATCTTCAACTATTTAAAATCCCAAAAGGTTGATTCTGTTCATCTGGACGCGGCTTTTTCTGAAAACGCTGCGTCCAGATGAACAGAATCAACCTTTTGGGATTTACTTGGATGATTGAGAATGCATCAAGACTATTTAGATACTAAAAAACGTATATATTGATGTCTATTAGTTAAAATCATCACCACTCTAAACATCTTAAAAGTCCATCACAGCTTCACTTAAATTTGTTTCTGTGTGTCTCTCAGACGACCTGGCGTACGAGGTGAAATGGTTTTTCACCCGGCTGCGCGGCGGACCCGCGTCGGTCCAGGTGGCCAGCGTTGACCGCTTTGGCGTTGTGAGAAAAATCAACCGTAATTCATCCAGCGACGTTACAATAGAGCGCAAAGACACACACACCTACCTGCTCAACATATTTGGCACTCAGGACAGGTGAGGTGCAAACGAATGATTTGTCTGTTTAATCCCTTTTTGGCTGAGAGACTTGCACAGCACCATGACCGTCATCACAACAGCCTGTGTCCTCTGTGGTTTCCAGTGACAGTGGGGAGTATTTCTGCTCCGTCACTCCCTGGTACCTGTCGGCCTCAACGGGAGCCTGGACAGAAGCTCAAGAGCTGACATCATCCAAAGTCTTCCTCGCTGTCAAATTTGCAGGTGTGGTGCAAAAGACACGCAGTTACGTTATAACATGAACACATTGAAACATAAAAGTCTATGATATATGTGCGTTATTTTGTTATACGTAACACCAATTCTCTTGTTTCCTCTCTCCTTCTGCAGTTTGGGACTCCCTAAAGTTACCTCTCTTATATGGTGCATCAGCCTCACTGGGTAATATAGTCATTATATGTTTGTTGTACTTCAGAGACTTTGCTTTAGGCAATCTTTAATTGTCTATATCCTTTTCTTTCATCTAGATGACATATTTTTAGGGATTTAAGATTTAATTATGGATTCATTTTTCCACAGTAATGCCTGATTATCTCCAAGTCCTCTAAGTGAACTTGTACTTTTTACCGCTCGGCCGCAAAAGGCTGATGGGGTATTGTTGTCAGGTCACAGGCAACGCGGACACCCAAGTTTTTGCGATTCGATAATGAGGCGACGTAGGATATTCAAATTGATACCATAGATGCATCTCTTAAAAGGCTCGGACGAGTTTGAGTCCCAGTGACCTTGACCTCAAGATGATCTCAAGACCTGGGAGGTCACTAAATCTTCTAGAAAGCTGAGGGGTAGCACTGGAAACTTTTTTTTTTTTTAATTTGTGACTCAAGCAGAGAAGCTTTGATTCACAGTAGAAAATAATCCTTATGTATTTTATACCGAGCCCTGGTGCAGCGCCTCAATCTATCCTCTCTAAAGCAAGGTGTTTTAGTGACATTTGGCCTTCTTTTAAGATAACCTTCTTCTGATTGGCTACCCTTTGCAAACAGAAGGCCACTCTCTATGATATCATTGAGAGCCAAAAGTAGAAAAAAATGTTTAGACCAGTCTAAAGCCTGGCCTTTTAGCCCATGGGAATTACTTCTACACTTTGCTTGTGTTGAGTATGAGTAACCACTGTTGTGACTGTATGTTTATGCCAGAAAACGAGGAAAAACGCAGAAATCACCAACTCCTGAGTGCAATTCGGTATTTCTTCGACTTTGACAGCTGACTAGCTGTGCACCTAAACAGTACATCACAGCTTTCTGGTTTCCTTGTTCTCCTGTACTGTTCTATAAAGCGTCCTCTTGTGTTATGTGTATAGGATTGTGTGTAGACATTTATGAAAGTGTGTTGTGTTGCTGTTGCAGTGCTGAATGACAAGCTGTTGTTGTCTGATTCTGAAAGAGGGCTAACTAAAATGTTGACTTAGCATGAAGAAAATGTTAAATGTAGCCAAGCGCAGCAGAAAAATGTCTCTGGAAAGTGAGAAAAGCTCGGCTCACTGATGCTTGCTGTCAGCGAGGGCGTCCTTGCTAAAAGTGCTGGCCGACAGACTCTTTTGTGTTTTCTTTTGTGCTGCACTGCACTTCGCTTGCTGACGGTGTTCGTCTCTATTTAGGACACATTTCTGATAGCTGGCGTTGTCCGTGCACTGCGGACAAGAGTTTAATCAAAATAGTCAGTAGAGTACAATTTAATTTGCCTTAATTAGCACTGATGGGGATTTTGGAAAGCAAGGATGGGCTTTTGTGTTTGCTCTTCACATAAAAATCTGTGTTTTTATTAGTGATTGTTGCAGCAATGCTAGCAGCAGCTTTGCCACAGAAGTGATTATAGTCCTGACGTAGCCGTAGTCTTCTCGGTGCCACATGAGCTGGAGAGGGAATCCCTGCATGTCAACTTTTAGGCGCTTGAACCAGTGCCTTAAACAGACAAGAGAAGATTGGAGTAATGAGACCTTAATCAGAGTTAAAGCTATCTGTCATGTGCTCTCTACCTCCGGAAGTCGGTCCCTTTTCCCAGCACTGGCCAAGAAATTCTTTTGTCAGATTTGTACAGGGCTGTGGTTTAGTGGTTAACGCATTCAGCTTGCATGCAAAAGGTCCCTGTTCAATGGCCAAACTCAATCCTGGATAAAATGGGAAGTCTGTGTCTGGAAGGACTTACAAAGGGTATAAAATGTGTAGCAAATCAGTCAGTACCTTGTGAAATAAAGGAGCAACCAAAAGTACCTTATTCTTCTGTAAATTTGAAGTGTGTGAAGACTAATATTAGCCACTGAACAGGGCCAAAACATTAAAGACACTGTTTTTAGAAGGTTGCTAAAGTTATTCGCTTTTATTGTATTACTAGTTAAAATGGTACTCATGAATAAATGCATCGATAGAAATGGTAGCATTAAGAATCGTTGGATTGGAATGGTTTTATTGGTGTCGGTAACATGGTGCCTGTTCTGGTTTTTCCAGGTGTCGGCCTCTTCTCTCTGGTCCTGGGTCTGGTTTGCGCCCAGTGCTGCTGCCGCAACACCGCACACCTTCCACGCTCACGCAACAAACTCATGGACCTGGAGATGGACTGACAAACACTTTCCCCCGCGCCCTCACACTGCAGCGCTCACAGGAAGCACCACACGCATAACAGACACACGCCCATAGACGATTTCTGGGACACCCAGTTGTTCCCGGGCGACGGGCGTTGGGATTAAAACGCATTTTCGCAGTGCTTTAAAAGGTGCTCAGGACTGTTGTTTTTTTCAACTCTGCAGTGTAGGAGCAGGGGACTTTCACGCTCACCAATGGGAAAAAATAGCCTTTCAGACTTCTGTTTCTATGAAGAAATCTTGTGGCACTTCTAGAGAATTTTATGCAGATAAATTTGTGCCCTGCCGACACCACCGCCGTACAAGAAGCTCTGAGGGATCCAGAGCTTAATATCCGAGGAACAGGAGACTTCTGAGACATCACTGCCACTTGGGAATAAGGGATCAGTAAACAGATCTGCTGCCTCTATAACCACTAGGGATAACAAATGAAGTGCTCAGGCCTGACTAAATGCTTTTTTAGGTTTTCTTTTTTTTACTTATCCTGATGCCAAGGCAACCAGTAAGCAACGTACCAGTGAATCCCACTATAATCTCTTTTTGGGGAAGCACGTAAAATTCATGGGTTCTTTGGGGTTGGCGAGACTGGAGTGCCATTACTTAATATGAATCTGCACAAGGTTAAAAGACATAATATATCCCTACTTAAGTCACATGGGAAACATCTGCTGAAGGTGTTCTGGCATTGCGCTACCACCCCAAAGTATTCCCACCTTAACACCTGGACTATATTTACCTTTATTCTCAACTCTAGTTTTTTGAAAATTCAGAGATTTAAAAGAAATGAGACATTTTTAAGCTTTACACAGAGATATGCAGTGTGTTTGTGTGTGAGATATACTGTACATGGTGCCAATATTTTGAACTAATGGAGGCGTGCTTGGTTCGTATTGCCACATCAACACTTGAACTGCTGCTCAGAGCGGCAACAGCAAGCACTCTTCTTTTATAAATATTCAAAAATGTATCCAGCTGTTATTTTTGCCCGGGTCTTGTGTGTGTTTCGTACACTGTGTGAGTGCTGTGCTACAGTATGTGAGACAAAGAGTTGCATGTACTGTTTTGTAATAACAGTATGATGTCATTCATGAGCAACACAAGGCGTTTGTTTGGGTTTTTTTTGGTTTTTTTCTCCCCCACGGTTACATTTTGATCACATCAAAGCTTCCTACATCTAGATTTGAAAAGCTAGCTGTCACCTCGCTATGGCAGACTCAAGTTTGTTCGTACTGTGAACAAAATGACAAAAATAGTTTGGGTGACGTAAGGAACTTGGTTTCTTCCGTGGTTTGAAGTTTTCAATAAAGTGATGCATGTTTCTTAGCTTTGGGTATAAAAGGAATAGTCGAATAACTTGGGAAATGTGCTTAGCTTGGTTAGCTTAGCATAAAGGCTAAAGGAGGGGAAATGCTAGCCTAGCTTGTTCAGAAGTGAAGCGGTTTGCTCTGAAAGAACTTACTCTTCCCTCTATATTTAACATTTCCAACCATTTTGCATAACCAACATAAATGAGACTCTGATATTGTTGCTAAGCATTTTATGTCACTTTTGGTTTAGCTAAGATAGCAGTTCTCCTCACAAACAATATAAAATATGGACGTAGCTACTATGTCATCCACTGGTTTCTGGAATCCCATTTTGAAGCCTTGAGATGAGCATTTCTACTGTTGCTGTGTTCATTGCAAAAAAAAAAAAGAAGAAATAGTTGAGACAAAGAAGGGTGGGGCCAACTATGAACCTGTACCGTTATTGGCTAACAACTTGGGAGTGGCAACTTATTAGCTAAGAGACGTGTGGTTCATTCCACAGATAATGTTCCATGAAACACAGCATGACCAGAAGTTACAAAATATAATTTTTAAATTTTAATTAATCAATTTTGCAGCTACATCTATCGCCATCTGGTGGCCTTCAGATAGAATGCCGGTTTAAGGCACTTTTTCCAAACAGACAGCTAACAGCTACATCCATGTTTTATGCTGTTTGTGGTTCCTTTACACACCATGAAGAAGCTACAGTGTAGCTAAAAAACAGACCAGTAAACTTCCAGTTGTTCAAGACGTGTCAACAACCAACGCGTGCATTATTTTCCCTTTGATATGTTTAGGTTCTGATTTTTCAACAGTCCTGCTGTTTTCCTTGCACCTGCTTGATAAAACTCTAAAATGTATTTCTATAAACAACAACAAAAAGAAACCTGCAATAATCTGCAATAATCAGCCAACTGGCAAAGTTAGCTGTGTCCAACTCGCATCAGCTGACATCTGTTTAGTCTCTGTGGAGTTTTTATCGCAAGTGAATGAACTTGCAATGATGGGTGTGTCGTGCCGACTGCTGTGGGAACACACACATACTTGAAGCAACCACACACACAGAAAATGAGGAAGTTTGTGTCCAAACTCAGCAGGATCCAAGTGGGCCTGTTGGGTTTTTAGCATGATGTGCCAGCCGGTTTTCTCCTGAACTGGCTGGGGTTGAATCAGGCTTTGTTTGATGTGTTTTAAAGAGAGTTTTAAGCAACTTTACGAGCAATATGAGGCTGTAGTCGGGTCACAGCTCCCAGAAAGCTAAACTTCTATTATTCACTCTTAATCAGAACTAAAACACTGTTAACTCAGGCAGCCAGTGCGGAGCCATTATCCAGTCACAATAAACAGATGCCCATCACCGTGTTTCTGAGTTAATGTTTTCATATCACATTTTTTCTTTTAACTGAAACCGAAACCAGTGGTCTGCATCATTTCCACATGCATCTTCCCGGAATTAGAAAAACACTGGTGAGTGTTTTGGCTTGGCTTAAGGAGGCTGGTTATTTCAGAAACTTCCAGTGTGGTTCCTTAAATCCCCTCCATGATTATACTGGTGCAGTATTCAGAACAATTTCTTCCACTATCATTAACATACACACACCTACACATTCACAGGTAAACAATATCACTCTGTGCCAGTGAACAAGACCTAAACAAGAAAAGTAGCATCAGTACACATCCCTGATCATGTGATTACATCACTGCAAGACCTCCCCAGTGTCTTTTTATTTTGTCATTTTATTGCAATTAGTATGATGACTCATGATGATGTTTTTTAATAAACAGATTTGTAAGATGTATTCATTCTGACAGTTGTTTCTGTATCGTCTCATTTTATTGTGTGGGGCTTCATGAGGATGATTTCGGTATTGGTCAGTTCCATCTGTCACCTAGGTTACCCTTGTCTTCACTCCAGCTCTTTATGAGCACAGACATGACTATCATGACTATTTTAAGGTTTAACCCCAACTAAAGTTGTTTACGAAGGGGGGGAACTATCCATTGGAGCCAAAACGGTTTTTAATGCTGGAAAAATGGCATTTTAACCTGGGAGTCTGGACGATCAGCTATTTGTTGGAAGCAGTCTTAAGTGGCCATTAAACCTACGATTTTGGCACATCGGCATTGGATACATTTTCTGTCACTGGCTAGACAAAAAAAGAAAAAGTCTGGGTCACTGCCAATCAGATGCAGTGTTGGGTGTATACTGGCAAAATGTGGTTGTTTCTGTGTGTCTGAAACTCAGACAAAAGCAGAGCATGAGCGGCTCACCTGTAAACGACACTAGTGACTCACAGTCTGTCAAATGGAAAATCGACCATGTTGTCAGTTACAGTCCCCCGTTTCCCACCATTCAATTAAATATTCATCTAAGAAGTGAGTTTGCCATTACAAGCTATTAATTCATAAATATGGTACTGTGCAAAAGGTTTGTGCCCTTCTTCTTATGGTATATGGATATAGATTATGTTTATGATACATACTTGTATGTTTTGCCAAGGAAATGGGAGGAATTTGTTGAAATATGTAAACATACATGGAAATACAGTATGTAAGGCACAAACGGAGTCGGTCAATATTTGGTGTGACCACCTTTATTCTTCTGCACAGTCTGAACTCTCGCCGGCAGCTTTATTTAAGTAGTCTTCAGGAATAGTTCTCCTGGCTTCTTGAGGGACATTCAAAGCTCTTTGGATGTTTGTGCCTTTTGTGGTGTTCTCCTTCAACATGATCCCACACTGCTCCAATAATGTCGAGGTCCAGGCTCTGTGGAGGCCAATCCATGACTGATGGTGTTCCAATGTGTGTTTTTCTATCCAAGTTTGCGTTCACTGCATTGGCAGCGCTTCTGAAAATGGTCAGATAGAGGGACCGCATTGAAAATGAGTGAAAAATCAGCCAGTTTCCAAGAAAACCTTCAGAAAGCCTCAGAAACTGTTGCTCAAGATCATTTTTCAATAATAACAAAGTCTGGCTGCTTGACCAGAGACTTTAGTACAGTACTGGATGAGTAACCCAACTGAGAACCACCTTCTTGATCAGCGAGTGCCTCTTCCTAAAGCTGCTCACATTTCAGTGTTTGTATCGTCTGTTGCTGCATGCTGGAGTTGATTTATTGTGTATGAATAAGCCAACACTTCCTGCAGTTGTCCCTGGCTGGCCCACATTTACCCTCTTTCTTTTAAATGGCTGCTGAATTTTTTCCAGATGATCTGATGTGGTCGTGATCAGCGTTCCCGCTACGAGCTTTGTGACAAATGTGGGCCAATTTAGTTTTCTTTTCCGTCTGTGGGCAAGCCATCAATCAGATTTTTCTGTGCTCCCAAAAACATGGTTTTAAAAAAAAAAACAACCAAAAAGGCAACTATAAAAACTTCTAGCAGAATAAATGTTTTATAATTCAACATTAGACCACGGCTATATCTCTCCCTCTTCCCTCCATGTTGTTCTTTGTGTGTCTCCAATCGGCTTGTTATATGGGATTCATCTGTTTGTACTTTTTCCTCTATTTGTCACCCATCTCTCTCTGCTGCTACTGTTTTAACCACTTCTCCATCCCTTTCTCTTAATTTCTCCTCATCACACCGATCCCTCTTTCACTCCCCCTCTTCATTAGAAATGCAGATGAGCTGGAACCTCAGCCGCTCTCTGGGGCTTTTACACCTCTTTAACGCCAATCTCTCGTTCCATCTCTCTCCCTCTTTCACCACCACCCTTTCTCTCATCTCCATCTCGTGTGGAGAGGGCAGAGAAGAAAGACATATTGAGTGGCTCTGGAGCTGTCTGTGGTTTTGCTAACATGCTCTTGTTCTCTCTCAGGGTCCATTTGACCCATTTTCCAGTTCCTGTATGTTTGCATCTATGTCGCCTATGGATCATTGATAATGTGGCCTTGTCACAACTTAAAGCATTCTGTTCCCAGTTTGATCAGTGGTGTATATGTGTGGGTGTGTGTCTGTAAAAAAATAAAAGCTTCCCTTGGTATAGTTTTTTTTATTTTTTATTATTTAGCTCTTGTTCACTGCTGTAAACTCCTGCCGTTTTGGAGATGGCACATTTCATGGCGTGAGCCCTGGCACCGACTCGAACGTGTCACAGCTTAAGGGTTGCTCCACATAACAAAGAATTCAGACAGAAAACTGTAGCAGCGCGTGGAGCAAAGTAAGCAGCCTGTTATCCCCAGAGTCTACCAGAGGCGACGTTTTCTTGTCTTCATTGTAATCAGCGCTGATGTCTCCAGCAGCTCCAAACAGCCCCAGCTCCATCACACCAGTCTGCTGTCTGTTAATGTCCCGTTTCCCTTCTCTACACCCCCACCCCTCTGAACCTCCGCCCAAAACAATACTTTGGTTGCAGTTTATAAAACTGATTTTAATTCTGTTTTGTTTTTGCTCCAGAACATGGGGTTTCCTGCTGTGTTAAAGCTCAAATTAGCCTTGCTTTTGGGAACCTTTGGAGATCAGTCAGGTTGCAGATTTGAAACCATGTCTGCTGAAACTTTCTTGCTATATGTACTACAGACTTGGAAAAGATTTATAGGAGTTAGAAAGACACACTAGATCCTTTGGCTTGGCACATGAATATCTCCAAAGGTTCAGACATTCTGTACAATCATTTGCAAATCATTTCAACCCTAAATTATACAGATTTGATGCAGATGTAGAAAGTTATCCATAATGTCCTTATTGTTTTGGGACCAGGGGAGTACACATCAATCCAGTTTCAAGGTTCTCACTCAAAAATATCGGCATAGGGCGTGAAATCCCATCATCTGCTATGCTGTTTAATAACAACCAGAAAATTGTTTATCATGTCCCAGTGAAGCAAAGCTTTGAGCTCATTGATATAAAGTATTACTAACACATATAGTCCTTGTCCACCAGTACCTAATGTGGTTAGGCTGGTTTGACTCCGTTTTTAGGGTTTTTTTTACTAGGTGGTAGTGTCTGTTAGAAGTACTTTTTTAGTACCTAGTACCTACTCAGTTGGAGTTCCAAGCGATCCGAGGCTATCCAAAATCGTGACGTCAGCAGACTGCATGTCACCAGTTGGCTCATGAGAGTGTCTCCTTCTCGAAAATCAAAACCAGCATGTTTAAAAACCAACAACGAGGCAAAAAAACACCGTGGTCGCTGAGTGTGACAAAAAGCCAGACATCGGGCAGCAGGTACACCATCGTCTCGACGTCGACCTTTGTTGTGACTTTCTTGTCGCATTCAAATCCCTCGTTGCTACAATGACCCCAAGCATATTAGCTGATTAGGCAAAACGACCAAAACCACGCTGAGTAGGTACTTGTGGAAGAGGGGGAATACTGAGCTATTGCCAAAAATGAGTTTGATGGGGTTACAGTTACCTTTAAAGGTACAGTGTGTAAAATGTCGCCACTAGATGTCAGTAGATTGCTGATCGCAGTTCATTGAATTCTAACATCACATCCCAACCCCCCACATTTCTAATGGATAATCCTAGCTATGGTGGCCGCTGTAGGACAAACAACTTTTCCAGCCGTTCATCTGTAGTGAGTGTAGGCTGTCAGTCTGCTATTTACCTCTACTCTGGGTCTTTATGTCTATCTACTCTGGAGGAGGCTGTAAAACTGGCTGACTGATGTTAGCTATACTGCGGTGAGTTGTTGAGGATATGCTGAATATATAATATAATCAATATAATCAGAATACAATGGAGCTGGTTATCAGAAGCATAGTCTGATTTTTAGGATACTCAAGCCAGACATTAGCTGGTATAACGTTAGCTTCTAACAAGCTGTTGTTGTTTAGCTGGCTTGTTGTCAGCTGTCTGGAGACGGTCGTGTTGGATGTCTACTGTGGTGACAACAACAAACTGTGACAATATTAGGAATAAATAAGCATATTTATTTATTATTTATTAGGTTATTAACTATTTGGACACTATCCTAGATTAAAATCATTACTTTCATATGTTTCTGTTACTCAGACTGTAAAACAACAAAGATACAACAGAACCTAGTTCATGATATCGCAAAGAACGGGAAAAGATTTCAACAGCGACTGCGTGGGTCTGCTGTGCTAAGGATTTCAGATCCTAACATTTCCTGGAAATTCTTGTCAACTTCTGCCTTTTTGTGCAATTGTTGGGGTGTTTTTCAAAATAGGAAACCTGAAGGAGTTCAAACCATCCAGTGAATTTTTCTTTTCTTCTTCTTTTTGCTCCATCAGATTGATTTATCAGCCACGACCCCTCATGCGCTCATGCTACTTCCCAGAACACAAGTCCGCTCAGACAATAAAGCTCAGCAGCTGTTTTCCCTACAGGAACACGGGTGTGTCTACAGTTCATTAACACTATGTGATGAATTAAACCCAAATTCAAACTCCCTCCATAACTGAGCTCTTGCTGATAAGCCTGTGAAAGCTGATTGCAGGCTGGAGGAGCAGATCTGCTAGTCTGCCCGGGGTGAGATCTCGCTGACTGTGTCGACGTTACAGCACTGCAACATACGGAGGCGAAACAGATGCTCTGCCTCGTCTCACCAACTTGCGTTTCTTCTGTAATCCACGGGGGCTACCACACCTTCCATCCTGGCAGTGATTGGCTGAGGGTTTACCTAGACTGTACCCACAATGCTTCCACAGTAGCTCCAAGTCCTGTGGTGCTATAGTAGAGTCTTCAAGATAATAATGAAGTATTTATTCAAGTTAACACCCATCAGCTGTTAAGCTTTGCATTGGATTATTGTGGTTAACTGGTGTGTGTGTCTCTGCATGTGAATGTCAGAAGCTTGCACAAGGTGTTCCTGCAGCCTGTCTTTTATCATCCAATATCCAAAGTAACAAAACACACAAACAATCAAAACTGAGCCCACTCAACATGCATCTTTTTTTTTTTCATTTGCAGGCCCAAACTCGTTGCTTCATGCTTATCAATTATTGCTGCAGGAAAAGAAGGCCCCCAAAGCAAACTGCAAGCTTAGTCTGGGCCTGCAAACCTCCAGGGCCAGAAAACCAAATAGTTTTTATTAAAACAAGCACACGAACGTGTTTAATCAGAATATATGTGCTGAAATTCAAAAGGTTTCAGATATCCAACAACTTCAATTAATTGGATGCATTCATGAAACCCAGTGAGTTCTCTTCTAACACCTCCTCATACACATGTCCATGAACAAGGTTTTAAAGTGTCCATAAAACCTGCTGTTTTACTGTCTCCAGAGAATTCATGTCATGGTTTTTGTGACCCTTTTGTACTCATCAGGCCAAACCATCTGTGCTTCTGTAAGGATAAACCATTTCAACCCAATGACATTTCCCCAAAAGAAAGATCCAAACAGTCGGGACACATTATCACGCAAAAAACACAAGAGCTACATCTCAGTGTCTACAGGTGTGGGCTAGCATGTTAAGTGTTAAAGTTTACGACTGCACAGTTCTAAAAAGACGGAGTAAGTACGGCTTGATTGGATTTGGTTTGCCAAGAGAAAAGTCTCTTCTCTCTTAAAAGAACATGTCAGCATTGATTAGTTTTGTAAAGCTGCATCTGGAAAAAAAGTGGAAATGACTGATCATATTGTGCTACATTTGGAGGAAACAGCATGTCAGCATATATACCTCATACCAGCTGTCAAGCACAGTGGGTCATTATTTTGGTGTATTTTGTAGCCACAGGACTTGAGCACCTGCAGTCATTGGGTCGACCATGAACCCATCTGTATACCAAAGTATCCTAGAGTCAACTGTGAGGCCATGTGTTTGACAGCTAAAGCTTGCTGAAACTGGTTGGTGCAGCAGCAAGTAAAGCTGCTGTGCATGCCCAATTTCAACGAACTGAAGGAACGCTGCAACGAAGAATCCGCAAAAAATCCTCCACAAGGATTTGAGAGACTGATGAGGTCACACAGAAAACTGCAAGCTAAATATAGTTGATCCTGGGCTGTACTCAGTGTTTTACACGCTGTGTCTGCGTTTTGTTTTTGTTTTTGTCAAATAAATATTAAAACAGTCTAATGTGTCATATGTTGTATATAAATTAAAAACTAGATTTTTTTAAGGTCAGTTTTTTAGAATTGACAGAGGATGCACTCTGTTTTTACCATGACTGTAATCTTCATATGTCTCTGCAGCAAGCATGGCCTCACCCAGCCTGTAAAGGGTTTAAGGTACAAGCGAACCTATTCCTTTATATCACAAAGAATGGTAGTGCTACAGTTTTGACACTGTTGCTGCTTTTTGTTGTTTCTCCTGTAATTCACTCTGAACACTGTGTTAAGGCCAAAGAAACAGCAAAACAGTCCAAAAGCAACAGGAATCCGTGAATGCTACATCCTCTTGGGCCTGGAGTAAGGCTTTACACTACAAAGAGGTTTCAGCATGCACGCTGACTGCAAGTTAGCTTTGAAATGTGAAGGACAGAGGCAATGACAAGCAAGAAGAGAAAACAGACTGAATCGCGCATGGCACGTTTTACCTACAGGACATCGGAAATCTCTGGGCTGTTTTCTGTTTTTCTTCTCTTTTTTTTTTTTATTGGGACAGCAGCGGTCAAATATTGGCCCGGGAGAGCTGTGAGACAGTGTTAACTGACCCCCCAGAGTAAATGTTAGAGTGTGTGTGTGTGTGTGTGTGTGTGTGTGTGTGTGTGTGTGTGTGTGTGTGTGAGCATGCTCCCAGGAATGCAGCGATGGCTCTCAACACCTTCCCCTCACCATGGAAACTATGTCAACACACAAGTGGGGGATGGAAAGAGAGAAAGAGGGTATACCAGACGGGAGGGTGGCAGAGTGTGTGTGTGATTTATTATTAGGCTGAAGATATTTGACCTTACTTCTCCATAAATCTCTCTTGTGCTTTCACTCTCACTTGCACACACACACACACGAACTTCACAGCAGTTAGATCCTTTTCAGAGTCACTTTCATCTGTAGAGCTTCACTCAGCTGATGTATGAAACATTTAAATGCGAACATGTTACGAGCACACTCAGGAAAAAAAGAAACACACACGCGGTGCCAGGGTTATACTTGTGTTACAAATTGCACGAGTTCCAGTCTGCGATGCCTCAGATATAATCAGTGTGCCGCAGCTTTATTTGTTCTTCACTGCAGAGTCCACACAAACAGATGAAAAAGGCACTTTATCAAATGTGTTTTCAGAGTTTTGGATTCTCAGCATTTCAAATGTACCTGAAATTGAATGGAGAGTCCTTGTGCTAGTTGTCTTCTGTAGCATGTGTTTAATCCATAGACAGCACAAATGATGGACATGGACAATGATGGCTTCCGGGTCTGGAAAAGGAAGCCAATGCCGAGGGACTAAAATTTGCATTCTTTTAAAGGCCACCAGAGGGCGATAGCTGCGGCTTCAAAATGTCTTCCGGTCCGATCAGAAAACAGCTTTATGACTTGATCTCTGTAAACACTTACAACTGAATTTCATGGTCTCATGTGACCCTTTAATAACTCACATGATTAATAGTGACCCACAGGAATCCCCCATGGGGACAGGCCCTCCAGGGATTGCCTACTGGGGCTACTGGGACTCTCCTTCAGGCTACGTTCACACTGGCCCGGATAGATTTGAAAACAGCGTTTTCATCTGAAAACGCTCCGCGTCCACACTAGAGTTTTCAGTCGTTTTCAAAGGGTTGCGCGTCCACACTATAACGGCCGAAAATGCTGACGTTGCAGTTCCGTGCGTGCGTGAAACGCAAGACGACTTGACCCGCGTCATTTCCCTCTGCCGTTTATTTACATTCCGGCTCTTTGAAACGTGGCGGCGAAATGGCAAGACAAAGCTCCGAATTCTTGGTTTAAGTGGTCACATGACTACATCATATGACCAACGTGTGTCATCGTTTTCGAAAGTCTGCGTTTTCGAGTGTCCACACTGCAACGGGACAGCTCCGTTTTGAAATACATGCGTTTTTGAGAGTGTTTTCAAAATGCTGCGTTTTTTCTTGGGGAAAACGCCGTCTCAGTGTGGAGGGGAGGCCAAAACGGAGTTTTCAAACAAAAACACATTAGTGTGGACGTAGCCTCGGACACTCCATCATACAGAGCTGAAGACACTTCTAAGATGAGAACTGAAATGTCTTCACAAGCCTTTTTCCAATGACCCAAGACCATGATAATGCTAGCTACGTCCATATCTTTTTGTTTCACCTAGCTTACCTTACCCTAGCACAAGGACTTGAGTCAGAGGGAAAACGCTTGTTCGAACAACACATTTAAAAGTGCAACATGTAAATTTACTTTATTCTTACTCTAGCAGTTGCTGTTTTTTGGCTACTATGAATCCCAAGTGATGTAATATTTGCCAGTAAATTTGGGTGCGTACCAACTATTGCCAGACGCTGCTATACACCATAAAAATATCCATGATACCAAGGCTGAGCATGTAATATTGCAAGCGCTATGCAAAGAAACCTCTCAGAATAAAACCCAGATCTTTTCGGAGGGCTAATTCTTCCAAGCCATGATGCAACATTTACATTATGCTAACTCATCAGCAACCAGTCAATAGCTCTGGAACCACCACCACCTGTTAGTTTTTCATTTTCTATTGATTATTTTAATTTTTTTAAATGTTTTTAAGATAACAAAAAAACACAATTTGCACCATGAAGACATCAGAATCTTTTGTCTTTGATGCAGGGCACTGCTGTTCACATCGCTCCATCTCGCCCTAACCTTGAGCGAGTAGTTTAATCTACAGGGCATTTACAGAGGTGTTGATAGGCTGCTGATTGAGCTGTCAGATAGAGGAAAAATCTCAAATCTGTTATTTGAGATGGCAACGTGTAATTAGTTGTGTGTCTTTTTATGCTGGTTAAGCTTTGAAGAAAGCAAATGTATTTTCCAGTGCATCCGATGCCAGCAAATATCTGTCATTCTAAAACATCAGGCTTCTGAACTCCATCTGGTTGGAGCTCTCAGAGCTGCGGTACTCTCACCCTGCAGGAGTACCACCCTGCAGGCAGCCTGAACCTCCAGCATGACTTGTCCTTGTATGGCGTTGTGTCTTCAGCCTGGCACAGCTCCAGCTCGTCACCAGGCACACATCCTCATAATGCATACACATCCAAGTATACACAAATAAATGCCACAAGTACTATAAGTATGACTCCACATTGTCTCTCCTTTTCTCTCTCTCTCCGTGGCGTGAGGCCAGCTAATATCTCGCTGAAAGACAGGGCTGCAGCAACTGCTCCGATGCTGCAAATACTGTTTACCTCAGTGCCCAGATGGTAAATAAAACTCAGGGTTTGATGATGGCTTTGAGGGAAAGGTAGGAAACCATCTTAGGCTGCCAAAAACCAAGAGTCACTAAGAGGGTCTTGTAAAAATATCAATAAGATGTGCTAAATATGTCCTCCACATTCCCCATCCACAATGAGCTGTGCATCAGCGACAGGTCGACAGCTAAATATTAACGAGCATTTTAATGTGTGAGCTGCAGCTAATGTAGGATGGTTCACTACATGCAGATTTTCAGACTGGGTTTGACATTTCTCTTACTCTCCCATTAATTTAATTATAGATCAGGGGTTTCAAACATGTGGCCCGGGGATCAGAAATGGCCCACTGATGACAACAATCCGGCCCACTGAACTGGTTTGGAAAAAAAATGTGAATGAGGGCATAAATATGGGATTTTTAACAGTATTCCAGCTTTCATTTGACCTCCATGGCCATTCACACTGCACCAAGGTAACTAATAGTTAAACAATTAAATTTTCACTATTAAAAAAAATGTCCTTATGAGTCCACAATAAAAAAAAAAACAACCAAAAACAAGCAAACAAAAAAAACCACAACAGTTTTATTACAACAGGACAGTTTGTGCGATGATTCATTTTAGTAATTTTACACCCCTGTTACTTATAATTTAGTCCCAAATAGTTGTGCTGGCAAATGTCTTATATTTAATACATAGCATATGTAGCATTTCTTGTAGAAAAACTGAGACATACAGTTGAAATTGTACTTTTTCTTATATAGATAACTGCATGGTTACATTTCCTTACACTGTCAGTGCTCCAGCACACTTATGGTCAGTATGCAGCCCATGATGTAAAATGAGTTCGACATCCCTTTTGTAGATGAAGCTAAAAGATTTGACTATGGAGGTTAGTGACCTACACATAAATCCCTGCAAAGCTTTAGAAAAAACTAGAAGGAAAAAAGATCTGAAATTATCTTGTGAATGATCAACGACTAAAACTGTATAATAACCCACAGCAATTAGATGACCGGTACATGTGGTGGGGTGAAAACGGCAATATTTCCCTCATAAGTTGAAGCATAAAGTATCATGGAAAAGAAATATTCCAGTAATGTACAAGTTAGAATACTCCGATGTACCGCGACATTAGCAGCCAGCTGACAGGTGAATTGAATAAGATTGATTGCCTCATTATAATGGCACCTGTCAAGGGGTGGGCTATATTAGGAAGCATGTGAGGAAGCAGCCCTTGATTTATGTGTTACAGGCAGAAAAAATTAGCAACGGTAAGTAAGTAACAAGGGCTTGGTCAAAGTATCTCCAAGATGACAGGGCTCAAAAGTGGTCCAAAGATTTATGACTGGACACCTGGAGTTGTATGTGGGAAGGAAATCTGGATAATCTGGTGCATTTGGTCCAAACTGCTCAAACATAATGCTCACTACTATAGAAAGCTGTGAGAACACACATGTATATGCATGAATATCTCCTCTGATGACTCCCATTTTCTTTTACATTAGGTGGGCAGCCAGGTGCACGGGCAGCAGGCTGAACCATGGAAAGCCTCCAGAGGCAATGTGTTGTTCTAAACAATGGTTGTAATTATAGTGGAGAACATTTCAGAGATAAGAAGTAAAAAAAAACAAAGCAGGAGTAACAGGTGTGAGCCAAAACAGAACTTCTAGGACATGATCATGATCTGCTGCCTCGGTGCTGACACAACCAGCGTTGGATTTGTTATTAAAAAAAGTAGTGCATTACATGATGCTTATTACTTATTATAGGAAAGTAACACAGTATTTTACTTAATTACTCAGTAGAGAAATTAATTTGTTACACTACTTGTTACATTACTTTCACTTTTACTCTGTAAAGGACCTGAAACACACACCAACACAAATCCCTATCCTAGTGAGCGCAAGTGATTCTACTGTAGCTGTTTCTACAGGTAGAAATGAAGGCTACTGCAAGTTGCCTTTGTTACCTGGTGAAGTTCAGGCTCTGGGTGCTGGGCTGGGGTCAGCATACACTCAGCTGTAACATCATCTAGGATCTTGGCTAGCTTTATGTTAGCATGCTATCTGTGCAGATGCTTGCAAAGAGTCGAGGTTTAATGCAATTGTTTTTGTCTTGGAGGCAGGTTGCACTCCACTATCATGCTCTTGTTCTTTTGTGCATTCAAAATAAATGTAACGTTCATCTTTCCACTCCTGAACAACAGCTGTAGACTGCGCCACCATTTTCCTCCTCCTGCACACAAAGTGACGTCAGCTGCAACGTGCGAAGGAAAAAGCCACGTTTGATTTTTTCTCTTTTCTATCCACTCACTGTGTGAATAACTTTGTAATGCAAGTAACAACATAACTATAATATATTGTAATACAATTACTGAATTTAGTACATTAATGTACAGTCATTTCTTTGAATGTGTTATACCCAACACTGGATACCACAGTCACCAAGACCTCTTACCACGAAGTCTTAATGGGTCAGAATATAAACAGTTGGTTTTAACGTTGAATGATTCTTACTTGTGTTATTGTACCAGTGGTAGATCTGCTTCCTCCCTTCCTCTCTGTTAGAATGTGAGTGTTACTAATCAGACTTCTTCAGTGGCTGTGGGTGGTCTAAGGAAGTCTCCTGCAGGTGTATCTGCTCTCGATCTACAATTAGTTATAGTTAAACCTTGTGCTGACCTCCATTCTTTGCCAGGTGGTTGTTCTACCTGTGGGGCTATAGCGCAGGCCTTTTGCACCACTTCATTCACTTACCACCTTGCTTGAATTTCCTTGTGTCTTGCACTTGCTCACCTGTCTCCTCCCTCTTCTTGGGAAACCTGCTGGAAAGCCTGCCTGACCCATTCTAACTCTGCCTGCATTATAGTGACTGGGCCTAGTTACTTACCTGAAGATACTCACTTGAACATAATCCCTGCCTTCATTTAAATTTCTCTCCATATTTGGAATTACTGTTGGATAAGATGTGAAGCTGGTGCATTTACAGAGATTTCAACACCAATGTTGTGTATCTCAGTCTTGTACAGCAGTCTTCCCTTAGACTCACTTACGTGTTGGAAAGCCTCGACAACTCTTGCAAATGATTTGATCCAGTGAACCTTCTCTCTGTTCATGGTTAAACTGGATGTATTGTAAACTGATAACTTTGTTTATCTTGTCTGGTATTTAACCTCTACCATCTATGGATCCAGGAACTGCAGGTGATACAGTTACAGTATAACTGGCACAATCCATAACAAACAACTTAAGAGAAGAGCCATTAACCTCGAAGAATGGCCCCGTGTCTGCTTTAACCCTTTAAAGCTGGTCGGAGCGGGCACGCTCCGTTTTGCGTAACTTTTTTAAAATCCCGGTAGCACTGCAACCATGTGAGCTAGCGCAATAATTTTTTTTGCATATGAAACCGGCCATCAGCTTGTCCTAGGTCACGGTTTCCTTCCACATATAACTTTGCAAAAACTGCATAAAAAGCACTTGCAGCAACAAAAACATAATATTCCAGAAACACGCTTTGCCGATCCGATCAGCTGTTTGTAACACTTCCTACATCCATCAGCACGAACTATCGCATGTTCGCCATGACCTGCCCGAAACCGGAAGTGACGTCAAATGTAGTTTTTTACCATCAGGGCCTTATGAGCCTGTACTGGTGTTTTTAAAAGTTATGTTTGACTTTCTAACTTTCTGTGTCGTTTCTGGGATGCTTAGAAGTCATATTGCACTGCTGGAAATAGTTTATTTTGATGCATATGCTGTTTTTTTGCAAATTTGCATTATAATATTTATTTTCGTTTTTCCTGCAGTATATAAAAATTGGTGTATTTCAAAAAATAAAACTATGAAGACACTTAAAATAAATTTCCTGTGATGGGAAACTAGTTTGTGCAACTTTTTTGTATTTACAGTTTTGAGAGATAAGCCTCTTAAATTTCTCTAACTAGAAATATATGTTTAAAAAACAAAACGATTTTCAATTTTTTTGTAGTTTATTGCACTTTTTTGCAATTTATGTAATTACTATGCACTTAATGCAGACATATTATTAAAATTTGGGATATAATGGTTGTATTGATGTATATCAACTTGAAATGCTCCCAGAAATGGCACTACAACATGTAAAAATATAATATGAGCTCTGGCGGACTTGGTTCTATGGTAGGTCTTAAAGGGTTAAACCCTAAACATCATCTCCAGTCTTCCCAGAAATGGACTCAAGAATCAACGATTACATTTCTTAAAAATAGCCACAAAATGGTGAATACAGAGCACTGTGGACACACACAGACACTGATGATGGTGCACAATGTGTATTGACATCATAGCTGTAATTCCACGGCTGCAGGGATGTAAGCTAATGCTCCATGAAGAAGGCATTAAGGCAGAAGTGATGAGGGGAGTCAGACCGACTTCGACATGTCTGTTTGAAGTCGTCTGAAGCCGCTGCGACTCTGCAACTGCTGTTTTCTGCAGACTCTGGTTGCTCCTGATCAACTTATGAGCCCGTGAAGTTCACGTTCCAGAGCGTGAACATAACAAACATAATCTCAGGTTCTAATGTTAATTTACAGGAATTAATAGAAAAAATATGTACGCTGTTTAAAAATAGCTACAAGTGAATTTCAAGTACGATGATAATTTGATCGCTGGGACGTAACCTCAGGCTGAATCGAGTTAGATCGTCACATCCTATCATCGTATCCATCACTCCTGTTTTTAAGATCAACAAAGCAGAAAATGAAAGCAGTATAAGCAAATTAAATGAGGAAGCTCAAAGGGAAACTGCGTCTGTATCATCTTACTGAGTAGTAAACGTCCTCATAAAAGTGAGCTCTGTAATCCCTCTCTCAGACATAGCTACTTTAAAAGGCTCACAGTCCATCGAACAGCACGTCTTCGCAAGGATTTACACAGAAGGTTGGATTTTTTATTTTAACTTTATTTTTTTACGGGAAATTCTCTGCTTTACTGGATCTTGTCCATGAGGGTAAAGGCAGAACTGCTGCACTTAGTTAAGCATGTGGGCTTAAACTCAAGACACCATTGGCTGCTTTGGGCCTTACAGCTTCAAAATACCAGCACTGCTCACAAGTGAGGGGAAGCAAATGATGACTGTGGGACTTTTACATTATTGGTATGGTGTTTGATCATTTTCAGAATTAGCCTTAAGTTCATATACAGTACCATTAATTACCTATTTTGCTAAGAAACTGGGAAATATGTGTAGCAATTTATTAAAATATGTGCAAACACAGATAGAAATACAGTATATAAGGTAAAAACAGAGTTTGTACAATTCTAATGAGCTTGAAAGTGAATATTTAGTATGACCACCTTTATTCTTCATCATAGTCTGAACTCTCTTAAGCAGCTGTCTTGTCATGTCTTTAAGCAGTCTTCAGGAATAGTTCTCCAGGCTTCTTGAAGGACATTCGAAGCTCTTCTTTGGATGTTTCTGCCTTTTGTTCTGTTCTCCTTCAACATGCTGCTTCAGTAACGTTGAGGTCTGAGCTGTGGGGAGGCCAGTCCATGACCGATAATGTTCCACTGTTTGCTTTCACTGCACTGACAGTGTGTTTTGTAGCCCCATAACATTACACAGCATCCACCACGTTCTACAGATTGCTTTGAAACGTGTCATATCTTTCTCCTGACCTCCTCTGTACCTGTTGATGATCATATGAACCACAATTCTGGATTCATTATTCCTTGAAACCTGTTGCCACTGATTTTCAGTCCAGTTCTTGTGCAATGTGGTATACCTCAGCATTTTCTCCATTTCTCTTCTTTAACAATGACTTCTTGATAGTCACCCTTCCACTGAGATTATTTCCGCCATTTCTGATGAGGCTTCAATGAACCAGGTCTTCACTGGGTTTTCTTTTTTTTGTTTGTTTCTTAAGAACATGACTTTTAGATACTGTTTATCTGCTGTAGATTAATTTTTAGGTCTGACACTTCTTTTGTCCTCCAGTTTCCTCTTTTTTCCCTTTTTTAAGGAGAGACTGCACACCATGCTGAGATATGCAAAGTTTTCAGCTAATAGCTCTTTGGAATCACTTTGTTGCAACAAAAACACAATTTTATTCTAAAAACTAACTTAAGAAATTGAAAAAAAATAATGTGTTTTTGCAACAGGCTGCTAGTAGCAAAGTGCCTAAAGATATAATCATAAATTAGTTCTTTGCTAAGTTGTCTTTGTAGACACAACACAGGTTCATTACTTGAGTTAGGCGCCTTTTTAATGCTTGAATGATTCATAGGTCAGAGTTCAGTGCTTTAACAAAGAGAAGATCAAAAAATGGTCAGGTGCAAGGATTGGATTGAAAATGAGCGAAAGCCAGTGTCCAAAGAAAACCTTTAGAGTGACTTCAGCCTGGAGAACTGTTGTTCTAGACATTGTAAGGAGTAAGAAAAAAGTTCTGCTCACTGGAACCAAATATAATGAAATGCGGCGTGGCTCGGGACTTTTGCACAGGGCTGTTTGAAATTTATAACCCAAATTTTCATGAGTTTTAAAATTTCTTCTCGTGGTCATTTTGGTGAACTGAACCAGCCATGATGTGGCATTACATAAAAGCTGCGACTACCAGTGTGACTTTCAACGAGGGCTGAATGGTTGATGTCAGACAATGACGTCTGCTGTTCTGCAGATTAACGCCCAGTAACGCGATACGTAACACTCCGTAACTCTGCTTCTCCTGCCAGGTTGAGGCAGCACAGCGAGGATGTGGGTCAAGTCATCTTTAAAATGTGATGCGGTGCTTGTGTGCAAAGTTAGTCGACGCGTCATCAGCGAGTTCACAGTCACACAAACCCTGATGGTGAGCGAGGAGAAAACGTGTCACACTTCACGGTCACCAATCTTTAAATAATGCATCTCATTACAGAAAATACACACACTCGCTGCTCGCTGTAATGGATCCAAGCATGGAGGAAAACATAACATTCAAGTAATTTTATTGTCGCAACTAGTTAAACTGAGCCCCTGGTGTTTATTGCAAAATTCATTTCAGTAGGTCTTTACTTCATTTTATGACGATTGTGCAATATTTAAGCCGTGTGGAACCACTGAGCTCTTTTTCTGAAAGATTAACTGAGTATTTTTTACATGTACGGTTCCTACTAAGCAAGCAAATGGAGCGTGTTTGTTTAGATCAGGAAAGAAGATGGTCCTAATTGGAGTAAAGGGAATTTTACAGTGGAGCAGACTAATTATGATTATGACTGATTATAAGAGTCTTTGATCTTTGTGCTTTTATTATTCCTCTAAATTAAACGGCACAAAACAAGTGAATGTTAAATAGACTGGACCTTGAAAAAGGTAGGCAGGCAGGTGAGTGAGTGTGGAAGCTTGGCTGAATTTAAGTGACGTGTCATATTATTGGAGTTACTTTCTATTCTTTTTATGAATCGGCTGATACAGGCTGATTATAACTATATACATATATGGTGTGTGCGTGTATACAGAGCACTGATCTTATTATCATTCTCTTGTGAATATTTAACAAGGCAGCTCAGCCACTTCCTTCATCCGCTCCATTTTACATCTCACAGAACAGCCAGTGTAAATCTATTATACACATAAAGTGTCAGAGCTCATCATTACCACGCTGACCCTTCATTACTCCGCCTGTTATGATGCTCTGTGAGTGCTCACACACTTCCCGAGGCCTTCTTACATTAACCTCTTTTCCACTGGGAGAAAAGGACGGCTTCAGAGTCTGACCCGGTCTTTGACCTTCACATAATGAAGAGTGTGGTTAACAGTGAATATCAGCGTGCCGCGCTTGAGTGCAGCCATCTTCCTGTTTATGTATGTTTTCAAAATAAAGGTAGCATGCTATCAAGCTGCACAGTGATCATTAACCCTGTTATTGGCTTGCACGTTTAGTAGCACATTAGGTTTTCAGTCATCGTAAAGCATAATGAATCGTATTGTTTTACACCCACAGCTATTTTTGTTGTTTTGCCCATCCCATTTATATCAATGATAGTCGGCTCATAACAGATACAGCTCTCTGTAAAGTGCACCATGACATCTAAGTCGTCCCCAATTATCATTAAAGATGATTTAGTGAAATTTAAATAAAAACTTAAGTGAAGATTTATTCCGCGAGTGTTGTATTATGATAAATATACGCCACAATTTTTGTGTCCAGTTATGGAGGTACTTGCCAACAAAGAAAGGTTTTTGTCCACTGAATGTGTCCCCGTGAAGTTCTCAAATTCCTACTACACGTCGCTCGAGTTGTTGGATAACAGTGTGTGTCACTCGAATGCTAACTGGAGCAAGCATGGCCCACAGACCTGTTGTACCACATATTTTTGACACTGCCCCCTTCTGGCAACAGACACTTTCTGCAAGGATATTATATTTAACTAACACTAAACTGAAAACATTTGAATTAAATGAAGACAAAAACCAGACTTAAAAAATTAAAACCAATTGAAATGATTTTGGGAAATTGGAAAAATAAAATAAATGTCTTTAGTTTTAGTATTTGTTTGTTCGGTAAAAGTTGATGGACATGTTTATTGAAACTCTGCATGTCTACAAGAATAACACTGTGATTCAAAAGTACTGTGTTTTTATTGTATTACTTGTATAGAGTACTACTAAATATAATTATAGAATAGGCTTACTAAAACTAAATAAAACTAGATTAAAACTAAACATTTTCAAATAGAAAAAAACTAAAACGAAACAAGAAAATCCAGTGTGGAAACTATCCATCCATCCATCCATCCATCCATCCACCAGTCTGGAAACTAACTAAAACTATCCATCCATCCATCCATCCACCAGTCTGGAAACTAACTAAAACTAAACTGACAAAAAAAGCAAAAGGTGAAAATGAAATAAATAAAAAAAATACAAGTTAAGTAAAAAATACAAAACTAACTATGAATTTCTCTGCAGGCAGATGTGGAACCCAAAGCTGCCAATGGAAGACCAACATGTTTTCACCGCTGAACCATAATTTCACCAGTGATTCTAAGTGAAGCCGCTGACTTTACCCACAAAAACCCCTTTTTAAAAAAAAAAAAACTTAAAATGTCCTGGTTATTTTCTGCTAGTACATCATCTGTTTTTTCAGTGGAAGTTGTGCAATTTATTTACATTTTTTGAGTGGAAGAAAATCACACTGATGAGGTTTCAAAAACTCACAAATAGAGTTGAGATGGATGGAAAAATCCTGCATTTCAAAAATGTTAAATGGAAATATCTTTACAGTTTTTTTCCCAGTGTGCATCACATGTATTGTAAGCAGGCATCACATCAACATTCATGTAATACTGGAGAAAGCAATCTTTTATAGCTTGCTGAGACACAGCAGTGCCCAAAACATCAAACTTCTTCAGCATTTTTAGCCTTCACGTGACCAGCTAAGGTGAGTGGTGTAAACCTTAAACTTTTTTTTGGCTGCCTAAGATGCACTTTGCCCATGTGTGAAAGTAACTGAGAGCACTTGTTCTGTGAGCTGGAGTATCTGCTGCACAAATCAATATGCACATTTTGGAGTTGCAGTCTCGCACTCCTCTCTCTGCAAAGAGGAAGGTTACAACGGTTCAATAACGTTAGCTCAACGAAAGCCAAAGGTCGGAATTAAAGAGTCTAAAAAAAAACAAAAAACGGGAATTCAAAATGTTCTCACTTTCTCCTCTGACAAACCAAAAAGCAGTGAGCAATTTAGAATCTTCCATTAAAATAACCTCAGAGACATTAGATGGCAGCTGGGTGATATTACATTTTAATAGCACAGCTTGCAGTCATCCTCTGCTGAATCGCTCCAAAGGGGCGTTTGAAGAACTGTATGTGCTTATGGTCTAGATTTTTCCCTTTTCTGGGGAATGTGTGATGAGAATGCACGTTAAATATTACAAAAGAACTCTCCTGTCGGTATGTAAGTGCTGCTATATGTGTGTTAATATTATGCACTCTGATAAATATAAAGCTTGACAAAATTACAAGTGATTGTATTAAATCCTCTTGTATTGCATTGCATCTATGGTAACTGACTGTTTTTTTTTTATTAATTAATGAATGAGTAATTTTGCTTTGCCTTGGGCCACTGCTCATATCAAAATAAAAGTCAGATTATGCCTTAGGGTGTAAGCTAGATCGACCTCTTCTCTTCTGCCAGCGCACAGTACGTGCTCTCTTTGTCTGTGCTGCTTGATGTTTTCCACTTCTCCCCGGTCATTCCCTCCAGCTCTGCACCAACAATGCCTACAAATGATTTTCAAACACCCTATTCATTAATGCAGGACACTTATAATTGTTGTTTTGTTTGTTTTTTGGGAGATGCTATGCTATTCTCCTAAAAATGTGTGTCTACATGAGTATAACCTGACTATACCCGATACTGATTTTTGGTCTGTAAATAAAAGCTGCCCCTTGCTTCAGTGCAACAGCTTTTCCACCAGCCTGTTCAGTATGTCAGTCTCTCCCTTGCCTTCCAGTTTGTGCACATATTGGTTTCTTAAACAGGGAAACATGACAACTGTGTCCTAGGTCTCTTCTAAAATTTCAGTGTGGAAAACTAAGTGCACCCCACAATTCAATAACTTGTAGAATCACTTCTAAGAACAATGATTTGAAGTTATTGTTTTCTGTGTGACTTTATCAGTCTCTCACATCATTGTGGAGGATTTTTGGGCCACTCTTCTTTATGCTGTTTCAGTCCATTGAGATTTGTTCCATTTGTTTATACAAAATTCTCCACATCCTTTTAATCAGATTGAGATCATTGTAAGACCTTTTCTTTTGCAGCAACTCTGTTGTTAACTTTCTGCTGTGTTTGGGATCTTTGTCCTGTTGTGTGACCCAGTTTGGCCCAGGCTTTAGCTGTTGGATACTTTGGTAAATAGAGGAGTTCATGGTTGACTTAATGACTGCAGGGTCCCCAGGTCCTGGCTGCAAAACAAGCCAAAATCATCACTCCTCCACCACCGTGCTTCACAGCGTGCATGAGGTGTTTGTGCTGATATGCTGTGCTAGGTTTTGATCTTAATGTGCTGCCGATCATTATGACCAAACATCTCCACTTTAATCTCATCTGTCCAAAGGACATTGTTCCCGAAGTCTTGGTTTGTTCAGATGCAACTTTTTAAAGACGAGTCTTAGTCTTGATGAAGACAAGTCTTACTCTTGGCAAATCTTCCAAACGAGCCAAACTTGTTCAGTGTTTTTCTCATTGTGCTGTCATGAACTTTAACATTTAACATTGTGAGTGATGCCTGCAGGCGTGTAGATTCTTGAGTGGGAAAATTACTTCTCCCACTCAAGAATGATGGTCTTCAGATTGTTTAGAAATAGTCTTATAACCCAGGGGTCTCAAACTCGCGGCCCGGGGGCCACTTGCGGCCCAAGTCACCTCTACTTGATGTGAAGAAATATAATGAAGTTTGGCCCTTGAAGTTACATTTTTTGTTAGGTAGGATTCGTATGTCTGGATTTTTATTTTTTTTAATAAGAAAAAATTTCTAGCAGAAGTGCTGCCACGTGTCTGGGCGGAAAGAGAGTATCAATTTGTTTATTTGGTAGTTCAATGAAAGGCTTCAGTTAGTTAAGCACGTGCTGTTTTTCATCTGATGCCTAATTTTAAGACCTTCTGAAGACCGGATTATTTTTTATTTCTTGACGCACAAAACCGTGTAAGGTAAGCGCCATTTCTGGCAATATTTTTCTGCTTTTCAGTTTCCTGTTGTAGCAACATCACACATGTGGGCAGTGTTTCGGAGCGGTGTTAATTAAGTTCACTTTTTTTTTTTTTTACTTTGATCAGACATGGTTGATGATACTGCTGCCTGTTGTAACTAGTCGCACCATCCTTCCATTACCTCAGCACTGACACTTTCTGATTACTGATAGTGAGACGCCACAATGCTCATTCCCACTATGAACAGATCCACCAGGTCTGTGATGCTGGAGGGACATGGGGAATTTTTACTGGTACGGACAAAGGTATAGGTACACACACTGTAGGTACATCCAGTACCTTCTGTTCTTGACGACTGCTCTCCGTTCAAATTCTACATGCGGTTCACAATAAAAAGAGCCAGATACACATCTCTAGTTCCTTTTTTTCTGACCCTCTTTAACCAGGCGTGTATTTACAGCAATATCCTGGGGCAATAGAAGCACACAGTCTCCCCAGTGTAACCAGTCTGGATTGAGTTGGAGGTTTGCTGCAATTCAACCAGTTGCTTAAATGACCAGAGGATATGCTGTAAATACAACTGTAACTTCAGGGATCAAACCTGAGCAGTTTTCTAAAAGAATTCCCACCAGCTGCAGCTTTTTACTGGTTATGAATCATTCAGACGCTAAAAGCTGTTTTTTTTATATCTCCCTCCCTGTGGTATGAATCATTAACAATTACCCTCCAGGTCGTGCACTGAAAGGTTCCTCAGAAACAAAAGAATGTCAAAACAAAGGTAGAAATGCCACAAAGTACATTCACATTTTTAATTATGGAGCAAACATATTTTTCCAGTCAGCAGCCTCACTGATGAGTTCACAGAGTCACAGAAACAGGAATATTTGCAGCACAGGGAATCCACAGACCCAAAATGGCAAACACAGGTAGTCGGAGTCGGAGGTAGTCGAAGTCACGTCTACAGCAGAAGTCGTTGGTGGGGTACACCAACGACTTCACCAACGACTTCAGTAAGACCAGCGTAAACGAAGGGCAAAGACTGTGAATGGCTTATTAGGAACTAGCTGGATGTAGGGAATGGGACAACAAGGACCTTGGATGAGATGAGAAATCTAGTGTCTAACATCTGGTAACAAAATACCAATGTATAATGTTCTTGGTCCAAGCTGTATACAGTGTCATACCCAGTCCAGCAAACTTCCACATTTGGGGCTGAAGGAAATCAGATCTCTGCCCTCTTTGCTGTGGAAAAGAGTCCTTGGATCACCTTCTTAGCAACAAAGACTGTGCTGTTGTTGGCCCCATGATCAGGCACTCAAGGCAATGGCTGATGGCAGCCATTAAAAACATCAATGAGTGCCATCACCCAAAGACTTGCAATTGCTGGAGAGAAACCAAGCTAAAGCAAAGGATGGCCTCCTCATCACTGCATCAACTCAGAGGAGGACTCTAGCAAGCAACTAAAGTTTCCAGCCCAGACAAAACCATCATGGCTGCTGCCTGACATGATCACTATACCAGAAATTGATGGTGCTGGAATAAACTGTGCTCTGGAAAGAGCACATAGATGAGGTAAAAACAAAAAAGTGTGCCAAGTATCAGGACCAATGACTGTGTAAAATGACTTTGAATGTTTTTAAAAAATTGAGAACCCAGGCAGAAGGAAAGGGTCGAGATGTGCTGCTGAGGATTTGCTGGACATTCACTATGCAAAGTGCTTGGATCAACAGAGGGCCATTAGATCAAGTACTGATGCTGCAGTGAAAGCCACGAATAGCTACCACTGGAAAGCAAAATGAGGTCTGATCAACCCTGGCTGGGTTGCCTCAGAAAGGGTTTTTGATGCTGACACACCCAAAACACCCGAAACAACCAATGATCCCAGGTTACATCAGTGATGGATCTTTTGAGACATACATGTTTGAAAAGGATGAATACCCAAGTTAGCTCATTGTTGTTATTGGTTCTGATTACTAATGTAATAACTTGCAGACAGCATTTTGATTTTGCAGAATAATGTTGCAATGCAGAATAAAATATATAGAGTGGTTTTTGTGTCGTCAAAAATGTAGAATCTTAATGTGAAATGCAAACATAGCTTTTAAATAAATGCAGTGGAGAAAAAAATTCCAACATTGAGTTTGGTTTCCAGCAGAATTCTGTAACTTCTGAGATAGTCGTTCATTCACAGGTTACAGCGATGTTTCGAACTATCATTAGCTCTTTAAAATTAATGATTTGCAACAGAACAAGATGCAAACACTTTACTCCAAGATCATATCAAAGACCTTTTTATAATGTCTTTGAATATACTTACATATTCTTCCAATTACGCAAAACCACCAAAGTGGTGGAGAGGTGGACCACGGGCAGAGGAAAACACCTTTAATTTTGAAATCATTCATTCATTTGTTAGTTTTTATTCAGCACAACAACAATGAAGATGGTTAAGATAATATTTAAGAAATACATTTTAATATTTAAGGTTTTGGTTTAAACTAAAGTGGTTAACTTTAAGATGTTTCATTATTTACAACTTTTCCCTTATTTATTTGTCTAATGTTATTGCATTTACAGTGGCGTCTAAATCAGGTTCTGGGGAAGTCACTGAAAGTAATAAATGATGTATTCATGTCACAATGTTCCCCTTTAATGACATTCATATTATAGATAGTAATGCCATTGTGTGTGTGTGTGTGTGTGTGTGTGTGTGTGTGTGTGTGTGTGTGTGTGTGTGTGTGTGTGTGTGTGTTAAGCTGTGAAAAAAATCAATTCTGCTCTGATTTGCAGCCTTCAGGTTTCACTTCCTCTTCGTGTCGTGGTACATGCATCCAGAGCACAAGTGTGACTGAACCACGAGGCTCTTCAAGTCCACAAGCATTCAGGGTAACTGAGGTCAGGTTCTCTGCATTTAGCAGCTGACTGCCCTTCATCACTCAGATGGTCCGAATGACTGTCTGCACCCAGGATTAGACTCACACAGAGAGTGAGATGGAGGGCTGCTGGGGGTGCAGTTCAGCTCCGATCCTCCCATGGACCGTCTCCAAAGAGCAAGCGGATTCACTGCTGTCGAGCCACCAAGCACTGTTTTCTGTTTCTTTACCACTAAGCTCATTCACAGCTAATAATCTGCTCTAGAGATACAAAAGCACAGCTTTATATTTTCATTTGAACTTTTCTTTTTTGAGATGATTTAGCTTTTTGGGTACTTGGGTGCACAGAAAAGAGCATAATATGACATAATATGTATGCTGTGTATGGGGAGGGGCGATAAGATATAGAAAAAAGCCCTTTTATGAACATGTGTGTGACTGTGTGAATGAGGCTTGTAGTACAAAAGTGCTTTGAGTGCTCTGAATACAAAAGTGCTAGTCCACTTACCATTTTGCTGCACTGTTGCATGTTTTAACATCAAGTCCACAGAGAAAAGAATGTACTGCCAAGCATGTTTCTGTCTCAGATAAATGTAGGGTAACGTTGTAGCATCTAGTCAGATTTTCATGCCTGAAATTATGAATTTAGAAGTTTTGAAACTAAAACAATGAGCTGAGGACAGCTGAATGAGGACACAACTACCCACAACTTTGATTGATTTTTAATTTCAAATATTTACCAAATATTAAAAGTTATTTAAGTTTTAAAAGTTCAAACTTAATTGCAATTTTATAGCAACAACTATAATTTCACTTATTCCTTTTCCAATTTCTCTGAATTCATTGAACTATACTCATAATATTCCCATATTAATAAGGATGAACTAACTATTTTTTAGTATCTCTCTATTAATTTTCCCTCTGGGTGATTTTATATCCTAAAAATTTGAGCTCCTGAGTCATTAAAACGATAGTTTATACAACCAAATTTGTTTCCAGCAGGCACAGAAGCAGGGAGCAAATGAGAACTGCTGTGTAGAAATGTCATTGAGTTTTATTTTATTAGTTTAGGTTTTCATTTCTAATTAAATTGCCATAATATTAATCGATGCGTGGACACACACATAACCAACATTCTGAGGATGGACTTAAACTGGATATGAACATATGGTTCACTCTGTAGCTTACATTTGAACTCATTATTAAGCAGCCCTGCTGAACTTTGTTGTTGTAGTTCACACAACCTGCACCAAACATTAGACACATCTGGTGAAAGGTCAGATTTTCAAAGTAAAAGCTATTACTTTCTTAACGGGAAGATTAATATGTTTTCAAATTTTGTATAACTATTCCATATAAAACCCTCAGTTCCACACGAAGTTATTCTGCGGATCACTTTAATGTAACATTTAATTTAATTTAACATAATTTCTTTTATTTTTGGAAAATTTTTCTTTTCTAACTTTTTCCAAAAATAAAATCCTCAGATTACTTATTAAATTTTATGAAGATGCCTTAATCCTGTGAAACTTTCAAGATAAAAATACAGAGTTATTTTTTGAAAATGAAAAACATGATGCTCAGAAATCCCTCTGATTTTCAAAAGCTTTCTTATCCTTAAGGTGGCAGATTTCCAAAATAAGAACAGTGTTTTTTACCATACAAATGTTTTTACTTTTTTAGCCAATTGGTTCAACTTTTCAAAGACAAACAACAGACAAGTTCAACAAACAACAATGCAAAGACCATAACAATGACTATTTTTTAAACCCCAAACCACGATAGAATATGCAACAGACGATGTCTGGCAGTAGCAACAATCTCCAGATTCTGCATTATCTAATTATTTACAAAACTCTACTTTGACTTAGAAATGAGTAGATTTGACAGAAGTGAGTTTCTTCTAGTTATGAAAGAGTATTGGTGTCAGGGATGGAGCCACATTTCTGCATTTCTGCTCCACCTTCCTTCCCTCTAGCAGTGGCATGCTCTTAAGCTGAATATTTGACTACATTTGACTTCCCACTTATTAGTCATCGGAATAATTTGTGTTGCCTGGCTTGTTTGCCTATTATCATAACTGTATTTTCTAAAAAATCTTATCTGCTGATCTACGTCTGTACTTGACTAACTCATCAGTCGTGCTGCATTATGGAAAATGGGGATTTGCAAGGCAGGTGTCGTAAATTGAGGATGTAAACTACGGACTCTTAGAGGAGTAAGACATCCCTCCATTTGTAGTTACATTTCTCTACATAAGGCCCCCAGGAAACCTGGTGGTATCATACTATCATACATCTATCTCTGCTATGCTGATGACACTGAGTTAGTTTTGGCTCCCTCTCATGTGATATTCAAGACAAGCTTACATGTGAGATGTTGCAAATATCCATTGTGCTGTGGGTAGCTGTGATTCTTATCCAGATGTTTGCGCCCTCTTATCTGGGCTACTGGATGCTCTCTGGAGATGTCGTGTCCAACAATGTAACTAGTCCAGATCTGCCTCAATCCCTTGGAATTACATCCATGTCGGACAATTCTCACTGTTTTTTTCTGGGTTAAGGCTTCTTCCTTCTAGTTAAGCCTCTTGAAAAAGAAGTTCTGGCCCTGCTATCACACTTTGCTGCAAATTTTAAAACTCCACTCCAGCTGCATTGCTTTTTTCTTTTCTTTCTTTTTTTTTTGGTATAGCACAAACATGAAGCTCAGAATGCAACACTTATCTTCAAATAGTATGACCGATGCTGGAAGCGTTTATTTCTTATTCAATTGGATTTATAATCTGCTTTTAATGAATCACAAAGCCCTCCAAGAAAAATATTACCAAGTCAAATACATGTAAGCACGCACACACAGTCTCACAAGTTACATAACAGCTCTGAGTGCTGGTTCACTGCATCAGTTACTTCAAAGAATGGGGGGAAAAACAAAAGAACGAGGCAGGGAGAGGATTGGGTTTATACCTCCTCATTCATCTGTCAAGTTCTCTCTGCTTCTCTCTGTAACCTAAAAAAAGCTGAGCAAGCATTTGGTGTCAGCATATTTTCGAGTTGTGTGTGAGAGGGCCAATATGTATGTGTGTGTGAGGGGATCAGATGTCCCCCAGACAATAAGACGCCCTTATTTAAAATAACTGAGAGAAAGGGGGGTGTGGGGGGGACAACTAAGGAATAAAACAGAGTGGAAATAGAGAAAGAAATGTTGGAATGAAGTCCGCCTCTCGCTTTCTCTGGCTCTCTCCTCCAAATTCTGGGCAAATGACTGAAAAATATTTGAAAGAAAGGCATTTTCACAACTGATCACATTTTTTTCCTACCCCAACTACAAAGTCAAAATAATGCCAAAATACTGCCCTCCTTTTTCTGTTCACTTCTTTGAAATGGTGGCTACTGGCAGGGCTAGCTGGTACACTACTGAATGCTTAAAGCATTTTTATTCACATGGTACTCCCTCGCCCACACTCAGCTAAATATTTGCCCGCAATCACGGTTTCTGTGTCCAGACAGATGAAGATTAAGGGTTTCTTTGTGCAAACTTTCATTTGTAGCCTATACTTTCCCCTGTTTATATGACCAAAGCACTACCGGTAACTTTCAGAGTGCTTCCTTGAAATCCTTTTCTTACAGCATTCCCTATTTGGAGTTATGTACTTAAAGCATTCCTACGCAAGCAGGTTTCCACTGTGCATGTCATCCAGTCTGTGCACGGGTTTTCATATCAGGGCATTTGGTTCAAAAGGAACAAGAAAAGTTCTGGATAGGTCATAAAGATACAGGTTAGATCTTTAGATCATATTAAATTTCATTCCATCTTATCTGTTTGGGTGGTAATCAAGGTCTATCTGGATGAAATCCAAAAGCTCACAAAACAAAAATCCTCACAAAAAAGTTCCTGGTGAGACAATCATGTGACAGCGCAGGTGCAGGAGCGCCAAGCTAACAATAAACGGCTAATAGCAAACATGTATCAATAGTATGATATAAATAACACACATATTACCTGCACCTGCATCACTTCCACAGCTGTTCTTTCACGTTGATCCCCCAAAACACTTCTGCTGTGTTTGATGAGATGTTGTAATATTTAACTTCTGATATATTAGCAGGCTTTTAGCAGCGTTCTGGGATTTTTAACAAATGTTTTTAGATTCATGAGAAGATTTATAAGCTTTTATGGCGAGCAGTATGTGTTCATAAGAGGGAAATCAGCACTCAATCTCATGCTGAGTTAGTTAAGGTAGAAGAAAGTTGACCTAACTTAGGATATGCTCCACGGTATCAATATCTGGATGACAGCAACAGATGGTAGAGCGCAGCTGAATTGACAGCTAATAAGCGTGTTCGCTAACAGCAGTGAAATGGCTTTTTTTGCTCTTTAATTCTCTTTCTGACAGACACACAACATGAGACTCTGACACTGTCAGCTTCCTGCTGTCAGGGGTGTGTTTGCTGAGGTCGCAAAGTCATTTGAGTTTCTCAAGTTTCTCAGTCGTCTCTCTTTCTCCGTGTCACGCACGCTATCACATGCCCAGGGTGGGTGAAGCTCATATCATACACAAAAATGTTTATGTGTATTTCTGAGTCAGTGATTCGTGGAATGAGACATTTCTGCTGAGTATTAGTTGGATTTTTTTTTAAATCACATTTCGTCTTTTTTGTTCATTTGAACACAAAACAAAAGTCAGTTTTCACAGCTGCCATCAAAACTGAGAAGTTCACACCAAAACCATCTGGGTGGATAAATGGCGCTATAGGTCAGAGAAAAACCACATCAATATTTAATGACTGGATAAAATCTGTTTTTGACATTGGTGAGTATTTTTTCAAGTGGGTTGAATTGATTGCTGTGCAGATATTTTATGGAAGGAGCAACTATTCGTGAAGAAATGAACAGGAAATTAAAGTAATAAGTGCTTTACTGCAAATTACAAAGAAAGAAAATAAATAGAAATGCGGTTTCACACCAGTTATTAATAGCTTTTGTTGTTGTTTCTCTCACCCAGTTGAATATTTGGGGGCTTAGCCCCCTGCAAAGCTGTAATGAGCACTCTATAGTGCCTTCTAAACTTTTATAGAGCTGCAGATTCACTCTCATGCAATGACTGGTTTTAGCTGGAAACATGTTTTCTTTATGCAAGAAATTATAATCTCAGTTTAATCATATTCCCTTAAATTAATAACAAAAGTACTATGCTTATACAAAAGTGCCCTATAGTGTTAAAGCAAAGAAGCTGTAACACAACAGTGCACTCTCCTGCTGTCAGGTCCTCCGCCCTGTTCATGGGTGCCTGTAAAGACTTTATCTACGAAAAAACATACACAAGATGCACCATCGCCATACACACAAAATTTAAAGCCTCCTCCTGCACCACCGTGACTGTTAGCTCCAGCGTTTTTCAAATTCAATCACATTTTTCATTAACCCTCGGGGAATCCTCCCCCGCCCACACATGCATACACACATGCACACTTCTTGATGATGATAAACATGTTGGAAGTGATTTTTCCATCTGCCTTTCATTCCGTCTGCCATCTGCCATCGCCAGCAACTCTGAAGGCTTCAGCTCTGTTTGTGTTAGAAGAATAGTGCTCTCCTCCTCTTCTCCTCTCCTCCTCCTCATCGTCCTCATCCTCGAGCTTCACTGTAGAAACATATCTACTTTCACCCTCCAGAGTGATATCATTATATCATCTGATATAATGACACAGGTTCCCTTTTGCTGTCCAGCTGCCGGAGACAACATGCTTGAGAATGATAGAGCCTTAAAGGCTCTATCTAAATATTATCTCTAAGTGTTCTTGATATGATCTTCAGAAATGTCACAGCTGGTCATGCTAACAACAGCTAAATTATTTGACATATTTGATAATACACACATGTTTAGTGTGTTTATATGAGTATATTTTTTATGTATATTTGTCCAGGAGCAAGGGTACAGTTTGAATCCCCTCGGGGGTGGATCTAGAGACTTTTTCCTAGGATGGCATGGAAATCAGATGGGGTGGCAAAATTAGAGCGCTTTCTTTACACATATGCAGGTGGTACATTCTGTAATATGTATGATTGGTTAAAATGCAGCAAGTATACACATTTTGTATAAACATAGTATGTAACTTTCTTATTGGCTTTAGTCCAAATAATTAAACATTTCAGTTACATAAAAAATGTAAATTTCTATTTTAAGTACTGTATAGCCTATAAAATAATTAATTATATAATTGAGTTTGCAACAGACGATGTCTGGCAGTAGCAACAATTGAGTTTCAGATCTTTTTTTTTAGTTTTAGAACTAATCACATTGGCACATGCTGAAATTTACACAAAATATCAGAAATCTGCACCGTCATAAACAAATGAATGTGTTTTTCACCAAACATTTAAACATTTATTGAGTTAATAACACTTCATGGCTTTTCCAGAGTGTAACAATCAACCACCATTGTTGAAAGCTGAGTTGGTATTGATTCAAAATATACTCTCGAATAATCATTGGTGTCAGTTGCTACTGAAAACAAGAAATAAAATAATTTTGGATGCTATGTGCTGCCCCATTTTTTAATGTGGGGGAGATAGACTGTACAATATATTTTGTTTTAAAAATTATATTCCATGTTATTGTACCTAGGCTCAAATGCTAGCTTATTTTAATAAACAACATTGTCATATGCAAAGCTAGGATGGCACATGCCACCCCATTCCAGCACTCTGGATCCGCCCCTAAATTCTGTGTCCCTAAATTAGCTTTTAAATACTGAAATTGTGACAATAAAATAAATACTACCCTGGAGTCCAACTTCAGAAACCTCAGGGCTGAAATAAAGCCAATGCAGAATTGAACAAACAAATGCATGCAACATAACAAAGCGGAAAAAAAAATCCCAGCTGTTCCTTGTTTTGCCACTTGAGGCTAATTCTCCTGTTAGCTTCAGTGTTAGCAGTCTTAGCATGCTACCATTGTAGTAGAAATAAACATGTCTACAGCATGTATAGGTGGTTAATTGTAACTCACCCATTTAAAACGTATTAAGCCTAAAAAATTATATGATTAAGGGTGTGGTGGTTTGAATTGACAGATGCATGCCAGCTAAGCTGCTAGCTGTCTGTTAGCTTTACCTCGGCTAATTTGAGCAACAGAACTAGATCTCTTGGCTGTGTTTGTACTTTCAGTTAAACTATGTGACTAATAGCATGCTTTGTGCTTAATTGTAATAACAACACTAATTACCAGTTGTCTGTTTATCTTCTTTGCTAAAGAAGCTACCTGGTTAGCTGATAACTTGAACAAATTGCTATAAGATTAAATCTGCAGTCACCTTGATCTTCAGAAGGTGAGATCAAGGTGGAAAGCCTGTTAGCATGACCACTGTTATGACTATTCATACAATGCCTCTTTATCTTTAGGGGATTGTGGGGTACCTTTAAAGTCTTTCTGTCGTCATTTAACTCTGTTAACTCTGGTTCCTTTGCCAAAAATATTTTCTGATGATTATCTGGTTAAGCCAGTGTCTGATAGATGATCCCTTGTGGAATATGAAATTCAGTGGGAACTAATAAAATTCAGCCTCCTGTTGAATAAAAAGGAAAAACATATACTCACTTGTTAAGTACACTGTAGGCTTGGTACTGTGTTGGCCCTGCTTTGACCTTCGGGACTGCCTTAATGCTGTTCCACCACATACCAAATGTGCTCTGATGGTTTGAGATCTGGTGGATGTGGGGGCCATGCGATCATTCAAGGATCCAGATTTAGATTATCTGAGCTTTGTGACATGGTGTTATACTACTGAAGGCATCCACCAGAAGATGCGTGCACTGTTGTTGTAAAGGGATGGGCATGGCCTACAACAATAATCAAGTATGTTGTGGCATTTGAAGGTCTCAAAGTGTGCCAGGAAAATATCCTTCACACCATTACAGCACCACCAGTCTGACCTGTTGATAGAAGGCAGGATGGATCAATGCTGTGATGTTATTTACTCCACCCAAATGTCACAGCGGGACTCGGGACTCATGAGACCAGGCAATGCTTTTCAAATTATGTGTTGTGCAATTTTGGTGACCCCAAGTGTGCTTTTCTGTTCTTAGCTGACCTCTGATCTGGTCTGACCTGAGCTGGTTGTGTGTAAATCCTGTCTTGCACCAACAGCCATGTCAGGTTCAGAGTCACTTACATCATGTTTCTTCACCATTCTGATGCTTAGCTTGAACTTCAGCAGGTCGTCTTGACCGTGTCTACATGTCTAAATGCACGGATCGCTGCCATACGATTGGTTGATTAGAGCATATATTGTTTTCGTATCAGTATTTAACATCTGTGGTGTTAGAATTGCTTTTGAATTTACAATCTTTGTTTAACCTGAACAGCAAATTGTATAGCTGCTGAACTGAAGCCAAGAAAGTCTTTTAGCTGTTTGTCTCCGTCTGCCAGTTAGCTAAACACTGGAAGGCAGAACTGTCGTGGACTCATGGGAACGCTGGAGGACGCGATTAAATATAGTCTGTAAAAAAGCTGTCTTTTATATGATGTTTTGGTTTTCCACAGCAGGGATCCCTGTTTGTGTGTCTTTGACTGACAGTGTGTGTTTTTTTTTTTAAATTTCAAGTCAGTATTTCACCACAAAAAGTGGCCTATTAATATTTGATGGCTGAAGAAAAGAGCCGCTCATCTCTTTCTTAGTCTTTTTGAAGAGTGTGTTTGAGTCTGAACCAAAGTGGAAAAACAGAAAAACATTTTAAGGAGACCGAGATGAAGAATTCACAAATTTCATTCTGCTGTAAATCTGGTAATAATTTCCAGTTTGCGTCCTATCCCAGAAGAAAAACTGAAATAACCCTAAAACGGTGGCTTTGTGGCTCTTTTATAACAGTGACTGTGACACTAAAACAGGCAGCAAAGAGAGCTCAGATAAATAAAAGAAGAGAGCTGAACGCAGAGAGCCGGCTGTGCTGTTTATCCAGTGTGAGCATGGCGCCATCTACAGTCTAAAATTGAACACATTATGTGCAAATGGACTGCAAATAACACCCAACATAAAAAGGTAAATAAATAAATAAGTATCAAGACTCTTCATGTTGATCGAGTGTTTGACAGCTCCATAAAAGGCGCCTCTAGAACAGCTGCAGTTCTTCTTTGTATTGACTATTCAAATCTTTAGACCCGTCATTAAAAAATCCAAAATATCCAAAATATTTTACTTCCAGGTTTTATTCCAAACTTTCTTCCAGCAACACAGTGTAGTACAGGAAACACAGAGAGGTGTCACAGTCCAAGTTTATTTTCCTTATTTTGCATCTGGTGTCCTGATTGTTTTAGTTCCATGTTTTACATTTTTCCAGATGTTGTAACAATATTAATGTATTTATTCTTGTTTGTTTGTTTCTCTTGCATACTCTCATAATTGTACATTATCTAATGTCAATATCTTAATGCAAAGTATTAAAAATTATCTAAGTAAAGGACAATAAAAAAAAATAAGCAAAACTTTTTCCCGGTTGTATTTATCTCATAACTTACAGCAGACATAATATTGACTTTAAGAAGTAAGTTTTTTTTCCTTCAGTGAAAAACAACAGTTAAATACAAAACACATGCTCAACAATCTAATCCAATTAAAACCAGTGTTACTAAAGCTGCACTCAAAAACAAAACGCTGGCTTTAACCGATTTAATTACATGTAAGTCTTGCATGTAATTTTTCTTTTCATTTGAGTACGATGTAAAATATTAAATTAAATGGAATCTGGTCAAATGAAATTCAGTTTATTGGTGTAAACTGAATGTATAAAACCAAAACTTTCGTAATTGTAACCCAGGACCCCTGAACAGTTATGGACTTGTTATTGTGATATGTATTTGTAAGTCTATGCTTCTGTTCGGTGTTCCACTTATTGTATGTGTAGGTATGTGTGCGTATATATGTGTGTGTGGATGCCAAGCACCTGCAGACCTGATGGGCGTGGTCCTGTTAGAGGATTGGCCACGCCTGAAGCCACACACACACCTGCTGCTGATCAGGCTCGTCGGGGGAGCTATTTAGGAGACCGATGGAGCGCCCACCGGTGCGGGATCATTGCGTGAGACTTCACGGCAGTCTTAGCGCAGTTAAAGTCTGTGAGTGTATGCCTACTGGAATACAGTGTCTTGACGGCTGCCTCTGTTATTTTCCCCTCAGGAGGATCGTGGAGCATCAGAGGGCAGCAGGCACGGGGTGTGTGTGGACACACGAGAGTGGAGAACACGGAGCACGGACTTTTTGAGAAGACACAACACGGGAGTCACGGGGATTTACTGTTATTGTTTCATTCACTATAAATAAACGCACTGCTTAGACACAGAGTACCGCGACTGGGTCCTCCTTTCCCCACATCCCCACGGTCTGCCCTGCCAAACCGTGACAGTAATATTTAAGAATTTAAATAAAACCTTTGATTTTATACATTTTTGTTGCATTTTACTCAGAATTGTTGTTGTTTCATAGGTTTGTAAGGAGTGTGGCTGAACATATACTTGTAAAAACAAATAATCAGATTTTTCTTCTTATTTATTTATTTATTTATTTATTTATTTTACATCAGTCAGATTGTTTCAATACAAAATAAAAGAAATCAACCCAGCCTCCACAAGCCTGCTATTATAACAAAGCTGCGAGGACCCACATTGCACTTATTGTGTAAATAAGAGTCTTAGTAGAAGACCACACCTGTGAAGCTTACCTTCACTGACCTCAACAACCAAATTTAGTGGTTGTGTTATCTGGGATCTGAGCAAGTGCAGTGAAGAGTTTTGTGTATTCAGATAATTGATTGGTCTCATTTTGAGGCTCTTTTTCTCTGTTACAAAGCAATCAGTGGTAGGAGCATCAGAAGCATTATCCTTAAAGACAGCTGTATAAACATCACCCAGAAAATCTCAACAACAGTGATGCTAGAACAAATAATATTATCTTTCTTTCTACTTCAATTATTATTCTTTTTATAAATTCATAATACTTTAAAAAAAAAAAACCCAAATATTGTTATTCAGTAATAGCTATGGCTATTTGCTTTCGCCTCAGTCTAATAGTGCGACTCTAATGAAGACTCATGTTATGTGTTAAAATAAGGTCATCAAAAAGTCATTTGAGGAGCAGCGATTAGATTGCAGCTCAGGAAATCTTCTTACAATCATTGTTTTAATTGCAAAAACTGGAGATAATTACAAATTCGAGGCCTGCTTATTTTTTCTTCTAAAATTGAGGACCCACTTTATCAAAAATGGATCAAAAGTTTTTAATGTAAATAAGTCAGTGCCTACAGATCAGCCTTTCTGTGCATCAAATAAATTAGTGTGGATTGTAATGTGTTAAATGTCAGCTTGTAAAACCTCTTTCCTACCTGGATAGTGCAAGAACAAATGCTTCACATCAAGGTCTGACTGGATACATGTTGATGGACATCAGGTGATTGTGTGACAAGCCAAGTAAAGGTGGCATCTTTGATTGAGTGATTGAGTGATTGATTGAGTGATTGATAGATTTTATTGATTAGAAATCAAATATCTCAGTGAATACAGAATAAAGATTTACCACAAAGCAAGAGAGCACGAGACAAGGCTAATCAAAGGGTATTGGCTGAATATGCTTGTTATGCCAACCCTTTTAACAAAAGAGCTTTTAGCATGCAGCTCATGTACATAGCGCTCGAAGCAAAGAGTAAAACAAACCAAACAAAGCAAACAAAAAATTGTTCTATGAGGTTATTCAGTACTTTGATCCCATGTACAGCAGCTTCATAATAGCAGATTAAGTGAGTCCAACACACCTCACCTCCTCATCTCTGTGCATGTAGCTCTGCTTCTCTGGTTGTGCTGGTAAGTGGCAACATGTGATGTGCTTTATGTCCTTGAAAGTGGCTGTTTGTGTTGGGCTCAGGATTTGTGTGTCCACAGACACATGCATCGTGGATGATGTTCAGATTACATGTTGCACTTTGTGCCCTTCGGAGGACGATGCTCACTGGTCTGTGAAGTAAAAGGTGTTATGTGTCACATTTAGCAGATATTATTAGAAAGTAATGTGGACTTTTTTAATTAACTGGGGGGGGGGGCAGCTGCACTTCCTTATAACTTAATTAAAAATGACTACTTATCATTCTACATTTTAACAACTTTCTTCATTTAAGCAGATTACTATCATGCAAACTCTGTTCTGTGTCCTCTGTGTGTGTGACAGAGAGAGATTTTTAACATAGCCTTCTGCTTTGGCTGCAACCACAGATTACCTTTCCAAATTGTGATCAAAGCATCACAGCTTCGACTCTGCATCAGTTTCTTGTCACACATGGGTTTTTTTTTCCAGGAGCTGCTTTCAAACAGAGACAAAATGTGCAGATTTTGCATACCTTGCAGTCCTGTATTGTTTGCATGTAAATTTGCAAAACAAATGAGCGCTCAAACCATTTTCAACGTGTTGACAAGAAATAGAGAAGTATCTCTTTTTTTGCATTGTTATATTTCTAAATGAAACTAAGACGTGGGGATTTGCTTATTATACTGCCCTCCTTGTTCAGTGACCTGCACAGCCAGTACATGGGCTTTTGTAATGCTGCTGAGTCTGCAGTAAATTAGCACTATGTGATGAGCGACAGCAGCAATGCACTCTAATAAAATTTATAATTATAATTATATCATAAGGTTTATCAGTTTGTTACATTTTATATTTCTTTTGTTGTATTTTGAAAACTATAAGGACGTTTATTCAGAGTAAAAATGCTACACACAGCAACCTGAGAAAACGACGGCAAACAGAAAAATGCTGCAAAAAGGCACAAAAACCCCAACACCTAAAACCAAAAACACTTCACAAAACACAACAGAAGTTGTTTTTTATGAGACTATAATGTGACAGGAACTGATGTGAAGTGTTGCACTGAGGCGCCATGAAAAGAAGCGAAGAATTCACGTGTTGTGAGGGAGAAAAAGATGAAAGGCAGCATATGTTTTAATCACATGATTCATACAATAATGTAGATAAATCTTTGCTACTGTTCTCTTGTTACTTCCACAACTGTTGTTTTGTGGGCTTATTTGTTATTTTTTGATAACTTTTGCAGTATTTTTCTATTGACTGGTGGGTTTATTTAGGTTGCAGTGTGTTTGAACTTTCGGGGGCAACCATAAAATACATTTTGCTTTTGCTATAAGTCTTGAATAGCTGCACGATCAACACATTTCTCTCACATGTACCATAGGATTTGGTTACATATTGCATTTTTCCACAGAATCAAACATATCAGCATTTCAGAGGTTGGGATCCTTGTGATTTGAAGCCTCTTTAGTCTGTCTAAAGAGAATTAAATAAAGGAGAGGAAGGCTCAACTTCTGAGTATTGCCTACTGAGCTTTAAGGCCTCCCAGCTGTATAATGTGCCACAAATACATTACAGTAGAGCCAACCTGAACTACAGTTATTACAGACATCATATTCAAATTGTGTTTCAGCCATTAGCTATTTCTCCCAAGTAATTTCTGTGGTCAGAAAACATCAGGGATAAAAACATTAATAGGAAAAATGCTGGCTAAAAATCCAGTAAATGGTTTACAGACTCACATTTATGATTGGATCTAGGAGGAAGAAACTACAATACTGACAAATCAGTGACAGTCGTTTTGTTAAAAAATATATTTTATTTATATAGCACATTAAAAAACACTGGAGATGACAGAAGTGCTTTCTAATCATCTATTATGGAAAAGTATAATAGTATGCTAAAATATACATAATTGATTGTGGCAGTGCTGAAAATATATTTAAAAGATGGTGGAGGTAAAAGAGTGAAGCTTCATAAATAATGCTGAAGATATAAATGCACTCATTAGATACAAATGTTCAGCTGCTCCTTAACACAAATATCTAATCAGCCAATCACATGGCAGCAAATCAGTTCATTCAAACATGTAGACATGGTCAAGATGACCGGCTGAAGTTCAAACCAAGTGTCAAAATGAGGAAGGAAAGGTTATTTACGGTGCTTCAGAGCATCTCTGTAGCATGGGCTGCAGCAGCAGAAGATCACAACAGGTGCTGCAGGTAAGAACTGGAATCTGAGGCTACAATTATCATAGTCTTACCAAAACTGGATAACAGAAGATTGGAAAAATGTGTTGTCTGGTCTGATTTTTGCAGCAGCTGGGATCAGAATTTGTCTTGTATTTAAAGCTCAGGGTGCTGGTGGTGTAATGGTGTTGGGGATTTCATTTTGGCTCCTTAGTACCATCTGAGCATCGTTTAAATACCACAGCCTGCCAGCCTACCTGCTGCTGAACATGTCTATTCCTTTATACCGAAAGTGTCCACATCTTGTGATAGCTGCTTACAGCTGGACAACACAACATGTCACAAAGCACAATGTCATCTCCAACTGTTTTTTTTTTTAAAATGACAATGAGTTCAGTTTACTCCACAATCACCAGATCGCAACTCAGTAGAGCACCTCTGGGATGTGATAGAATGGAAGACTCACATCTGCAGATACTGAGTTTTTCCAGCAATTGATGAATCTATAATATGAAGAATGGAGGCAGTTCTGATGCTGAAAGGGGATTCAGCCAAGGTCCTGCACTATGTACCTAATGAAGTGACTAACTAAAAGCAACTAAGTTAAGAAGGTTTACAGTAAACGTGGGAAAAAGCATATGCAGACCTAACAAAAAACAGCTGAATATCAGTGGGTTTATAGAGCTGATTTGCAACTGTCAGTTATGGACCGGACTTTTTGTGGGATGGCAGAACCTTTGGGAACCATGGATAACATAAAAAAGTTGGGAATATAGAATTATCATATTCATGTACCGGTAATATATAATTTGTGATGAAATTGAAATCAAAAACTTCAGTCAAGTGTGTAGATCTTGGGAGCGATGGTGATTCTTATGCGCAGATCATGAGAAAACAACACAGTGGTTGAGATTTCCAGTGTATCAATGGATCATTTAGAATAGTAGTTATAGGAGGAGATTTTGACACAAGCATCAAATTCCCATCAGTGTTGCTGATTTTACCTGCAATAACTTTATCGTCATGCGATCCGACAAGTAGCCTTACACCTCACCTCACCCATGCACACACAAACACACAGACAATGGTGCGACTGAAATACTTTGCATGCACGGAAAATAAAATTAAAAAATGTAGGTACAAATGCAAAGTTGAACGAGTATCTGCAAACCACACACATACACAAATATGCACAAAACAATATACATGCAGACATGCACGATGTAGTGACTCGCTCATTTGTCTTCATCTTACAGTAAGACCTTTAAAGTTATCTCACCTTGAAAGATGATGGGAAAATTATGGTTCAGATGTGGTAGGGCGCTGGCATTCTGTTGGCAGTCAAAAATATGTGGTACACTGGTCTGTGGGTCACTCTTGCATGTGCTGCTGTTCATCCATTGATCCATTTATCAAGTTCTAACATACAAGTTGAAGTGAAAAAAAAATGAAAAGTGTCCACTGTATATTTTATCTTTGATGGGTTTTTTGCACTTCTCTCTGTCCTGGAGAACCTTATTGTTGGTCCCTTCACTGTTCCAGTGGTTTTGTGAACTCCACAGGAACACCTGTGCACAGATTGAAAACCCCTCTCTGTACTCTCTCTGTAGGCAAATACCTCTGCTGTACTATAAAGTTAGCATCACATGGCCAGCAAGAGTGCACTCGAGATCTTTGATAGACCATTACACAGCTGCTTGTTGGTTCTTCCAAGTAACATTTATGGTGGCACAAAGGAGGAGAGTATAGCTTCCATCCAGTTTCTTGCTCAGTGATTTAGTCAGGTTTATAATTCAGACCCATAGAGCAGAATCGCCTCAACTCACTTGAACACTTTAAGTCTGATTAACCTTTGAATTACACACCTTGGAAAGACATCATGAGTTAAGTTCCCCAAGCTTGACCAGTCTGGCAACTGATATCGTGAGCATTGCCAATGTCATTGCCAAGGTATTTGAAATCATCTGCTTATTCAATGGTAGAGCCGTTCTTGCCGAGTAGAACTAAGCAGTTGGGTTAGTGTACATGAACTAAGTCCTTGATTTGTTAAGGAGTAGAGTGGTACCCTGGGTGGCACTTTCTACGTGGTGTAGGAGGTCCTTTGCAGTTTTGATAATATCTTCAAGAAGGCAGATGCCATCCACAAAGTTAGAATACAGTCTTCTCCCTAGTGTGGGACCATAGGTACTGCTGACAGGTCCCAATGACTCTTGTGTAATATTATATACATTTTTACTTCTTAAATAAGACAGGATACAATAAACTGTGAATGGTTTCACAAAAAAGGATTGTGTTTTGAAATATATCCAAAGCCATAAGGGGTGTTTCGTACAGCAGGAAATTTAGAGTTATCTGGATAAATGAAAATTTTGGTTGCAAAATAAACACTTCCCTTTTCCACACTAACTAAACTACTTTCATAGCCTAACAATGCTTTATAGATTCCAAGTACAAAGTGTGTTTTATTAGGCTTTAATGTGAGATTTGATCTAGACTACACCCAGTTAAAAAATGCATTACGTATAGAATCCACAGTTCAGTCAGAAGTCATAAATCTGTGATTGACTATCTTAAAGACAAGTTTTGAAAATACCCCAAAGTTTAAAGGCAAACAAAATGTGCAGATTAGATTCAAAGACGATAACTTTGTCATGATCATTAACATATAAGCTAGTTTTAATGACTGTTGCAACTACTAAATAGTTTGACAGGGAAAGAAGTTAACTTATTTTGATATTACTACACAATTTTCTCCTGAATTAATCACTGAAACACTCGCTGTGACTCACATTGTCATTAATCACATCTTCAATTTAAAGCAAGTGCAAAATATCCAAAAATCCACCAAGAGACTCCTCGGTCCTTAGTTTTTTGTTTATCATGAATCAAACAAATAGTTAATTAGTTAGTGAATTCAATTCCTTACTGGAGGCACGTGCGTTCATCCAAACATCGATAGTATCACTACCAACGCTGGCACTGGTATTTGATCAATACTAGAGCACCAGGATTGATATTTTGGGCGATCGTGGCTCAAGAGTTGGCAGTTCGTCTTGTAATCGGAAGGTTGCCGGTTTGAGTCTTGGTCATTGTGTCCTTGCGCAAGAGACTTCACCCGTTGTGTACTGGTGGTGGTCAGAGGGCCCGGTGGCGCCAGTGTTTGGCAACCTCGCCTCTGTCAGTGCGCCCCAGGGCAGCTGTGGCTACAACGTAGCTGCCATCACCAGTGTGTGAGGTGGATGACTGAATGTGTGAAGTACTTAGGGACTAAGTAAAGCGCTGTACAAATACAGGCCATTTACCATTTTGCTTCTATAAGATAACCTTTACTAGTCCCACATGTGGGAAATTTGTTTTGTCACAGCAGGAAGTGGACAGTGCAAAAGTAATGAAGAAAAATTAGAATATAATAGAATAAATACAGTACACAACTGTACACAATAGAATAAATTAGAATACAATATACCTATCAGGAGTTCAAAATGTATCCCTTTTAACTGCAGTAAATTATTCGCATTTTTAATGAAATAATTTACCTCAAATATGCACAAAAATAACTTTTTTGTGTTGACTGTCACGTGACAGACAAATAACAAGCATATGAATAAACACATAAATTACTGTGGAGAGTAAAAACAGTGATTTAAAATTGGCTCCTTAAAATGTGTTTAGAATTTGAAAATTGATGATGATTTATTTCATTAACGTGCCACATTGCTCTGTCCTACATAGAATCGGTGTCAGTAATGCTGAACCTGTATGTACATGCTTACAGCGCACTCAGTGGAAAGCACCTGCACACCACGAGCGCCCCCCCACTTCCTCCTCGAACCTAAAGGCGACGATGCTGCTGTGGGCGGAGTCTCGCGGTGCCTTCAGTCTCCTCGCTGCGCCGAGGAGAGCTCCGTGCGGCGTTGCGCTCAGACCGGTCGGACCGGTCCGGTAGTTAAACGGCAGTTTAACGTTAAACCCGGGAGACACTCAGAGAGGAAACAGGTGAGTCTGAGCTTTTCTTTAAACCGAAGCTTCGAAAACATTCAGGAACTTTTTTTACCTCTTCATAGTTACTGCTAATGCTAATGAACGTATGCTGCGAATGAAATACGTGTGGAATTAATAAAAGACTTGTAGGAACACCGTGCTGCTTCATTCAAAAAGTAGTAGACTGTAAGAGGATATGACAGGACACTGAGACAAATGGCCCAGGATTATGGATGGAAACAGAGACTGTGATAATATAGTAAAGTGTGACAACTAATAACCCGTATTATACGCCTAATATTAATAACAGAACAGGAAATATTTTTATTAGAAATTAACTACGACACTGTAAATCATACAAATTAAATAAAGCAGGTAATTATGCCTTTTAAGGTCCTTTTGAATTAAAGCTAAAGAACAAAACAGAAGTATAAAGTGGCAGAAAGCAGAGTGACAGGAACTGTTTCAGAATGTAACATAGTGTATTATTTGGTTATATTGCAACATCAAACGCTACTTATGATTTTAATTTGAGAACAAAGAGGTGTTTTGAAGTATTATCAACAGATAAATCATAACCAAAAGAACCAGCATGAAGCACAGCACAGGAGTACTGAGAGGTTCCTGTCATAAAGTCCTCCAGAGTGCTCAAGAGTATTTTAAAGAAGTGAAGTGAATCAGGTCTAAAATTGGGTAACTATGTTTCCTGAAAAGGGGGCAAATATAATCAAGTCTGAGAAAGCTGGAAATAAAAGATGTTTCCTTAGCCTTTCCCTCAAGACTCTGGTTAACCATGTGCTAATTATTTCAATTTAATATTGACTCTGATGCAAGAGTAAACTTGCTACCTGGAAATGCACTAGGTCTCCTATGTACATGAAATTTTGTTTTCACAAAGACCTTCCGATTCAGATCAGAGCACCGCAACAAAAACAGCAAACACAAACACCGGCCCTGATGCAGGACCCTCATACTACAGTCCCGCATCATGGGTTGTGATTGCTTTGCTTACTGAAAGGATTTGCAGTTGTTACTAGATAGCAGCAGCTGACATACACATCACTTCTGTAAAATTCAGCCTGTCTTACAGCCTGTTATCCCAATGTAACAAAGCAATGCTGGTGCATGCATGCATCTTCCCTCTATCATAACTGCACACCAGCTTTCCTTAGAACCCGCCTTAAGTGGACCAGACCAGTGAGACTCCCATTTCTCTCAGTGTTTAACTGCACATTTAATCTCTGAGATATGTTGATATAAAAAAAAGAATTGTAATGTCAACAGTATGTCTCTGTTTATCTACAGGATAAAGAAATGCCAATGTATTAAATGAAAGAAGTCTGTCACCATGACTGGTTGGGTTTAAATTGTAAGAAATAAATGTGGAAAATTACAAAAAAAGTTCTGGTAGCTCATTGCTCAGATTGTCCTGTCAGTATAAAACAAAGTTTCTGTAAATTCACAAAAAATGGCAGATTTCTTATTGTGTAATTTCTATATTAGATCAGATTTGTCAGTTGCTCAGTTATGTTGGAGTAGTATGAGCAGTTGCTGTGGAGGTCCTTATTAGGCGAAACAGGGCAAGTTGTAAAATTTATCCGAATACAGACCAAAATCTATGCCCTTGTGGGCTGGATTGGAGTCTGTGTCAGGCTGATTCTGGCCCCCAGCCCTTATGTTTGACACCCATTGTCTAACATCTCTGCTTATATCAACACATATTTTGCAGTGTGGACTGAATTTATAAAGGGGTTGCATAATAAATAAAGAAATTACCTGTTTTGTAAGTACAATAATGAGTCTGCATTACTTTACTTACATTATAATCCATCTAGTCCTTGTCGGCCACTGAGAATATCTTTATAGAATTTTTATGTTATATTACTTGCCATTTCTGCTGCCCTCTTGGCCTTTTACTTACAAATGGAGGATATATAACACTCACTTTACCAAAAACTGATTGCAGTTTCTGACAAAAGTTTTATTTCTGACTGAAAATGACTCAATGCTATTTATGAAACTTAAGAAAACACCAGCAATAAGAAAAACGCTGCAAAAGCACACAAAACATAATGGTAATGGGAAAAATGACAACGAAAATAGGAAAAAACAACGGAAATAGGAAAAAAGAACACAGAAATATGAAAAACAAAAAAAAGAAATAGGAAAAAACACAAGGGAAGTGTTTCTGGGGAGACAATAACCCAACGGACCAGTTGCAGGAACCCATAACATGGTAGCTGTGTTTTATCATGATTCATATAATACTGATGATGGATTTTTAGGCTAATAGTTGGGCTAACACACTTACCTGTCATCTTTTCTTTCATCACAAAACCGATAGATCCTCCACTTCTTTTAAGTGTCTCCCAGCACAATTCTTAGCATATTTTGGTTCCTGCAACTGGTCCGTTGGGTTATTGTCTCCCCAGAAACGCTTCCCTTGTGCTTTTGGAAATCTGTTTTCTCTTTTCCTATTTCCGTTGTGTTTTGTGTGCTTTTTTTTTTTTTTTTTTTGTTATTACTGGTGTTTTCTTAAGTTGCAGTCCGTTTGGCCTCTCAGGGCCACCGTACCAACAACTCATTTACAACAGTTGAAATACCAGCAAATATTTTTATGGCAAATCTTTATGCAATATGATCATTCTTCCAAAAAATGTCTCTATTAGCTCTATTAGCTGGCAGTGTTAAAGTAAGAGGCTAAAATTAATAGGTGACCAACTTAGGATGACGACTTAAGCTCTGAAAGGTTCAACCACTGACTGCACCACTTCTCTTACACTGAACAGATTGCAAGGTTTAGGGAACACAATATCTTACATGATTTCTGGAGCATTTCTGCATGTGTACACATTGAATATGGCAGCCAGATTTACAGTTAACTCCACTGCAATTCAGTCAGCTTTTTTAAAAACAAGAATTAATGCTTGGGTTTTGAGACAAAAGAACCACAATTTCACCACATTTTGCAACCTTTTACAGCTTATCTAGACTGCAAAGAAGTGTCCTAGTCTAGATCGAGAGAGACAGAGGGAGAGATAAAAATGTATTAATCCCTTGGTGGGTTCCTGTGGGAAATTCATTTAAAAAAACAAAACAAGAATTAAAACACACCTATTCATGGCAGTAGTGGGATTTGAAACCATGCCCCTAAAGAGACTGGAGCCTTAATCCAGTGCCTTAGACCGCTTGGCCACGCTATCAAATATTGTCTCCTTGTTTTATCAGCCATTTTAAACTGTTCACATGTTTTTGCATTGCTTTGGTCATGCATCTTGTTCGTGTTTTGTTCATCTTGTTGCAGGAATTGCACTTCTTCTGTAAAACCAAGGAACAACTCAATGCCATCCTGTGTGCTGCCAAACCACAGCTTGCACAGATTTCCAGATCTAACTACCAAGGATCAAAAAGTCAAGAGTGCTTGAAGTAATTCCTTAGACACGGATGCAAATGTTTCAGATGTCTCTTTTATAAACATCTTACACTGTCTGTGTATGTAAGAAGATATAGATGACTGTAGACAGAAGTGTTCTAAGCCGTGTCGCAAATTCGCCATTGGGCACATTTAGTTTATTTCTGTCATACAGCCATAACAGGTTTTAAACATGGCCATGGAAGCAGCGGACATGATCGTTGTAGCGATCTACTTCATCCTGGTGTTAGGGATTGGCTTCCTTGCAATGTGGAAAGCCAATAGGAACACAGTGAGCGGCTACTTCCTGGCGGGGCGTTCGATGAACTGGGCAGCTGTGGGAGCTTCTCTATTTGTCAGTAACATAGGAAGTGAGCACTTCATTGGATTGGCTGGATCAGGCGCTGCTAGCGGTCTCAGCGTGGCTGCATGGGAGCTCAATGCTGTATTACTGCTCCAGTTTTTAGGCTGGGTGTTCATTCCAGTCTATATCCAGTGTGGCATCTACACTATGCCAGAGTACCTGTCCAAGAGATATGGGGGGAATCGACTGAAGGTGTACTTTGCTGCTTTATCTCTTGTCCTTTACATCTTCACCAAGCTGTCTGTGGATCTCTATTCTGGAGCCTTGTTCATCAAAGAATCCTTAGGTTGGAACCTCTATCTGTCCATCCTCCTCCTCATCGCCATGACAGCTCTGCTGACCATCTCCGGAGGTCTGGTTGCTGTTATCTACACAGACACAGTTCAAGCGTTCCTCATGATTGCTGGGGCCCTCTGTCTGACAGGCATCAGCCTCTTCAAAGTGGGAGGGTTCGAAGGTCCTTGTTTCTCTTTCATGCATTCATGAATTTATGTCAATTGTTTAACTAAAAAATGCTTAACCGTGTTTTGGCATGTCTTTGTAAGGTGTGAGACACGGTTACATGGAGGCCACTCCAAACATCAGTGCCATCTTGCTGTCTTCACCCAATCTGACGTATTCTGAGTCCTGCTATAACCATGCCACTCCGAAGCCAGATAGTCTGAAGATCCTCCGAGAGGCCCAGGATCCAGACCTGCCATGGCTTGGTTTCTTACTCGGCCAGACTCCTGCCTCTATTTGGTAATGCTATTTCTTTTAAGACTAATTTCCTTACCAATACGGTTTTGTACAGCCTTGTGTGTTTAAACACTCCTAATCCCTAAAAGATTTACTCTGAGCCAGGTGTTTTTCTTCTTTTGCCACCTGTTAGATTTGATTGCTTTAAGTAAAAGTAGACTGAATTTGTTACCATGAAATGCTGCCCGGAGGAGCATTTATTCTTGCTCCTTGGCTTTGCATGCTTCATTTAATTTTTTGTAGTGCTACCCTCAGGGCAAGTATGCTAATCAACCATGCAACATGTGTGCAAGGTCCTGGTTGCTCGCTGGCATCGCAGCCAGGACCTTGCACACATGTTGCATATGATTTATTTTCCTCAAAAAAAACAATGAATTATACAGTTAGAAATTCTTAAAGTAGAGGCAACACATATAAATTGAGTGGTGCTTCTTCACAGTAAGAAGGTCCGTGGTTTGGTTCAAGCCATGGAGCAAGAATCCACACTCCTCAGGTTGGCATTATTGGCAGTAAGGTCAGTTTCAAGCAGTTAAATCTGACAATTGAGAAATCTTTCTTTGTGGGTACTCCAGTTTCCTCCCACAGTCCAAAGACATGCACTTAGTGGGGTTAGTTTGTGATTGTTAATTGGCTATAGGAGTGAATGTGAGTGTAAATGGTTGTCTGTCTCCCTGAATTACACCTGTGACAGAATGGTGACCTGTCCAGCGTATAACCTGCGTCATGCGCTATGGCAACTGGGATAGGTTGTAAACCACCGCAACCCTAAATTGGAAGAGTGGAATAAAATGGATGGATGGAAATTCTAATGATGTTTAGTTCTCATTCTTTTTCTCTAACATCACTGAAAGTCCAATAAAGGCTTTAAATATCTCAGTGGTCAATGATTGACCTATAAAGTCATTTCAGTGTCAACATACATTTTTTTTTTTTTCAATGAAAATGTTTCATGATTTATTAGACTGTGAGATCTGAGGTGAAAGACTGACTGAGAGACCCTCTGTGGAGCCACAGAACAAGCACGGTCTCAGAAATGTCCCTAGAATAGTTCTCACAAAGCTGACTTTTGGGGTCATTACAAATGGCACAGGTAGTCCAGAGTATACTAAATAGAGGTGAGTACCAATTAGCAGACTAATTTTTGTGTCTATGTGCTCCAGGTACTGGTGTGCAGATCAGGTGATTGTTCAGCGGGTTCTGGCAGCAAAAAATATTGCTCATGCCAAAGGGTCAACAATCATGGCCGGTTTCCTCAAAATCCTGCCAATGTTTATCATTGTCATCCCAGGTAGAGACATTAACCACCCTATGAATATCTTACACAGATAAAATTCTGACTCTATACTCACTAATTGTCTTACTGATGTATCCTATGTGATCATGATTCCAGGAATGATTTCCAGGATCTTATTCGCTGATGACTTGGCATGTATCAGTCCAGAGCACTGCATTGAAGTGTGTGGCTCTGCAGCTGGCTGCAGCAATGTGGCTTACCCAAGGCTCGTCATGTCAGTAATGCCCGTCGGTCTCCGCGGGTTGATGATGGCTGTTATGATTGCAGCTCTAATGAGCGACTTGGACTCTATCTTTAATTCTGCAAGCACCATCTTTACCCTAGATATTTACAAGATGCTACGAAAGCAGGCGTCGTCCAGAGAGCTGATGATAGTAGGCAGGCTGTTTGTCCTTTTCATGGTGATCATAAGCATCGCCTGGGTGCCTGTGATCATTGAAATGCAGGGAGGCCAGATATTCTACTACATCCAAGAAGTATCAGATTATCTGACTCCGCCCATAGCGGCTCTCTTCCTGCTTGGCATCCTGTGGCGTCGTTGTAATGAGACAGGTGCCTTTTGGGGAGGGATGGTAGGGTTTTTCCTTGGAGCTCTCCGTTTGGCTTTGGCATTTGTTTATCGAGAGCCACTCTGCGATCAGCCTGATGAACGCCCATCCTTCATCAAAGATATCCATTACATGTATGTGGCAGCCATCTTGTTTTGGATATCATCTCTGGTGGCTGTTGTTGTGAGTCTCTGCACTCCTCCACCCGAAGAGGGACAAATCCAAACCACTACTCTCTGGGGACTAAACAAGAGAAAGAAGCTAAAAAATCAAGAAAGAAATGCTGAAAAAGACGTCAATGTTTTGAAACCCCTAAATCACTCAGCCTTTAATGGAAATGGTGTTCTTGGTGAAGAAAAGTGTCACAAGGACCCAAACTTGCTCAATGGCTCTGAGACAAATCTTGAAAATGGCCAATCAGGAAGCAGCAATAATGTCACAGCAAGTGATATAGAAACAATCTATTCAGTACAGAATGGTGGCTGTGCTCAGAGTTCAGGCTCCAAAATGGTAGAAAATGAGGAAAGAAGAGGAGTGGAGGAGGAAGACGAGAGCTGTGGAGCAGGGGACGCAAAAGAGGAGCATGGATGTTGTATTAAGGTTTTGGATTGGTTTTGTGGATTCAAGGAGGAATTGTCCAAAGATCAGGTCATAACAGTTCAAGAACAGGAGAAGATGGTGGAGGAGCTTCTCTATGAACCTCCAACGACCAGAATCATCTTAAACATCGCACTGGTGGTGGTTTGCTCAGTTGGGATCTTTCTCTTCATCTATTTCTCCTTATAGGTTCAGTTATTTCCAAACAGATAGCCAGATTTGTCCAAGAAATACAGAACAGGCATGTTTGATACAGTTAATTACCCATCACACAAATGAACAAAAGCCACATTTTAAGGATACAAAAGGCATGGGGCTACCATATTTTATTTTGTTATTCAATATTCAAAAGATGGTAGAGTTTGAGATGTACTTGTTTGCAATACACTTAGATGCCCATATATATGTGACAAAGTGAAACCCTTTAAAAAGCATTTACCCACGTTGCCTTTCGTATATTTTTGTTGTGCTGGGTATATGCATGCATACACATATACTGTAGGTCAGCGGTCCCCAACCACCGGGCCATGGACCCGTCCGTGAGTCGTTTGGTACCGGGCCGCGAGAGTTGAGGCTCCGGTGTGAAATTTACGGTTTTAAGGGTTTTTTATCATTAACTCGGTTTCCCTGGGTCTTTTCCCGTGTTATAGTTGTGTCCCTTATTTTGAAAGAAATATTTACATGTTACCATAGCGACCAGAGAGCATTAAGGGACAGAGAGGTCCAATGAGGTTGGCGCATTTCAGGAGGACGCTGCTAATAAAGTTACACAGTGAATTCACGTTCATTATTATATTTTCAAAATACCACCGTTTTTGTCTTGGTCGTATCATTTTATTGTGTTTAACTTATCCGCGACACCTTAAAGGCCGGTTCGTGAAAATATTGTCTGACATTAAACCGGTCTGTGGTTTAACCGGTCTGTGGTTTAATGTCAAAAGGTTGTGGACCGCTGCTCTAGATATTGTACCTAGAGTATGTAGGTACAATACTGTAAAACACCAAGCTGGTGCTTTACATGGTTTTAGTTTTTTGTAGAGAGAAAAGCTCTGATGTTTTGCCTTTAGCCTATATAATAAAAAATCACGTCATGTGTTAGGCCAGACCTTCCCAAAGTGGGGGAACCATTGCAGGGGGGGCGTGGTATGAAAAGGAAAAAAAAAAACAAAAAAACACTGCTAGCACTGGCGCCTCCACAAACGCAAATCAGGAGATGAAGCATAGCTGAATGTTTCCAAACCAACTTCATTCTAAGCCAAAGACTAGAAAATATGGTGAAGCAAATCTTCCCTTTGGTTTCACCTGCACAAGTGCCGAGGTAGCTCTCCTCTGCAGAATTGGTTTTCTGCAGGGGATCAGGAGCAGCGCTAGGCTCTCCAAATCACGGACAAACAGGATCCCACGTTCTTGATTTTTAGTTCACAATCACTTGTTGTAATGACTAACTACTCCTGACATTTTGGAGATGTTAGCTCTTTATACAGTAAAGTTACTGCTGGATACAAATAACATCAGGCTGATCCTGGCACGATTTGTTCCCCCGGTTCAAATCACAGACAAACAGTATCTCACAGCTGTTTATGTTTTTAAACCCATTTTGCACAGAGAGGCATTTTTTGAAAAATGTATTGATAGCAATGTTGAATATTATTACACAGGAAAAAAACAACATGTGTGGACGCAGCGTAAAAGAGTTAGTAGTTTATTTTCTTACTACCTGTAATTTATTGCAGATTACTTGTATTTGCTTAATTGTTTACTAAATGTTTGAGGTGTGAAAGAAACCGCAATGGAGCTAAAGATGGGTGTGTGTGGTTGGAGGATGTGTTAGTGCGTGTGCGCGTGCGAGGGGGGGGGGGGGGGCGCGAACATTTTTCTTGTAAAACAAAGGGGGGCCCAGCAAAAAAAGTTTGGGAGCCGCTGTGTTAGGCTGTTGGGAAAATACAAATACAAAAATACAAAAGAAGAAAAATGTGATTTCAGAAAGTAGAGTTTGACCGAAATAAATACATAATCTAATGTAACATTTTATAGTAAATTTATATTTTCTGACTCTATACTCACTAATTGTCTTACTGATGTATCCTATGTGATCATGATTCCAGGAATGATTTCCAGGATCTTATTCGCTGATGACTTGGCGTGTATCAGTCCAAAGCACTGCATTGAAGTGTGTGGCTATACGTATAAATTATTTTAATTCATTTGGATTTTTTATTCTGAACTAACATGAGTAAATGTGTACAAATAATGACTCAAAGTGCACTGTTGTATAAGTACAAAGTTTATTTTAATGCACCTTATGTTTTTACAATGACTGCTTGTCAGTGTATGATTTACACAGGTCATTAGTAAACTTGCTTTAGTTGTAAATCAGCTTTTACAAAAAATATGAAGCTGTCAATGAGCTACTAGCATAATTTTATAAATTACATTTTATTTATATAGCGCCAAATCACAACAACAGTCGCTTCAAGGCAATTAGGTTTTATTGTCCCGTACTCATTTGCATATAGGTACATGAGGTGTGTTTTCCATAGTGCCACATTTATAACACTGTACACTTGATGATGTCAGTTGAAAACATAAATTGATTTGTTTTTGTTGTATGCTACAGATACAATCGCGTAATTTTGAATTAATGCCAATGGGAATGTGTTCATGATATTCATAATGAATGTGAATGGCTGAAATTGACTGTGCCTACATCTTTTCATTTAAATGGAAATGTAGGTAATTCTGTTGTTTTTAGCTGTTTTTACTTCCAAGACATACGATCATGACACCTGGATTAGTACTTGATACATATTTGAGTTGGGAAAAGCATTTGGTGTGATGGTCATGTTTTATTTTACCTGTACACATATGCAGAACTCAAAGGGTGCCTTGCACTTACTTTAATCACAAATTAATTAATTAATTGTGAATTAAAAGATGTCAAATTGTAAGAAGTTTTGCTGACCCTGATCATCAATTTAAAGATAGGACATACTTATATTGCAATATTTCCATTATATTATTTAGCACTGAGCACTTAAACAGCAACAGATTAAGTCGGACAAAAATTAAAACAATTTATTTTATTTTTTTAAGACACTGATTGAAAGTTGTACAGATTTAAAGTTTACCACTAGTAAGTTCTTTAAAAGCATATTTTACAATAAAAACTTTTTAAAAAACGAACTACTAAAAACAAGTGTCTTTTATATAATTCTTTTATAAATTGATCTTTGCTTAATGTAATTGCCATTTTAAGCACACTGAGGGTTTAAGTATTTATGTGTGTATATATCAGGACTATCACATGTTAATGGTGCGCAGTGGCTGGAAACTGGTGAACACTGCAAACTTTACAAGCTTTCTTTGACCTGATTTGCTTTATTGAGAATGAGGGGAACATGTGGGTTATATCTGTTTATAACTACAGAACATAATTTTAAGACAGACATCCAGCAGATGGATTAATTTCCAGCAATATTACCACTCGCGTTATTCCTGCAACCAGCTCAACCAATACATAAGAACACCCAAGCCGGGCATCTTTCTACCACTTTTGTTGACACTGCAATACTCCAACAAGTGTTGGCTGCACTTCAATGTACTGAAGGCCTCAATTTTCACATGCATAGTGAAATATTAACAAGATAAACTGGCACAAATATGTTCCTGGGTTGTGGTGAATTTAGGTGTTTTTCCTCAGGTTGCTATTTTAACTATAGCTGTGACAATTTAAACACATACTTGTTTCTTGAGAACAGAAATCTTTCTTGCAGGATCACTGAGTAAAAACCTTCATTCTGCTGACTTCTGCATAACTAATGACACCTATGAGCCTCACCTATACTTTACTGTGAATGATGAATGTTAACATATTGAAATAATATGACGAACTACTAAATAAACCTCTTAACTGTCATAATACACTTCAGGTTTACACTGTAAATGTGCTTATTATCAGCTGTTGTGACGGATATTGTGATAGTAATTCATTAGAAACATGGACATGAGGTTCTTAAATGTTTGAACTACTATAAAACCAGCAAACATTGAGCTGTCTAAAGAAAACAATGTCAAACAAGGAGCAACCAGGTCATGGTGCGTGAAGCAAACTGCATACGCTAAAGCCACAACAACAAGCATGCCAACACTCAGTTAAGTAAATTAACAGCGGCCTCTACTACAGTGGAAAGTTACAGACTGGAAGTGGAAAGTTACTGGGGGTAGTTGTCACACAAGCCAACGCACATAAGTTTAGGTTATTTTTTCCTCTCTCATTCAGTATGTTCGGCTTTATTACACCTCAGTTGTGGCCACTATGCAATTTAGTGTTAACCAAGATAATGTCAGTATAAATAGATGACTGATTACAAGTTACAGCGCTGGACCGTGATGTGAACACAACAGCCTCCCTCACATCAAGGATGATCAGTTTTTGTACTCCGACAATTTTTTTTTGTACTGCGATCATTTTAATATTACTGATTCTAATATCTAGTTCATGACATTTTGTTCAGACTCCCTTTGGCCCAGAGAATATCCTTATAACCATTATCAGTGATGTGTAAGCATGCTGCAAAACCCTCTACGCTACTACGTCAACTCTTCAATATTTCAGCGCAGTCATAGCGCTTTTTGAACCTTTTGACCCTAAAAACACGGAACACCAACTCGATTATGAGCACACTGCATTGTGTATCTAAAAATAATAAAAAGAGCTTTATTTAATCATCTTCAACCCTAACAGGATCAAACTTTCTTGATCTTGAGCAATACTTTTCCATGAAAAGACATGAAAAATGCCACGAGTCATGGATTGGCCTCCCCAGAGCCTGGACCTCAACGTTATTAAAGCAGTTTGGGATCATCCTGACAAAGAAGAGAACAAAAGGCAGAAACATCTAGAGAAGAGGTTTGAATGTCTTTCAAGAAGCCTGGGGAACTATTCCTGAAGACTACTTAAAGAAAGCTGCCTAAGAGAGTTCAGACTGAGTTAAAGAATAAAGGAGGTCATAACAAATATTGACTTTGAAACTTGTTAGAATGAACAAACTGTGCTTCATGTTTGTTATGTTGTATTTTGGGTATTACAAGAGACTAACCAAATGCATAGCAAACGAGGACCCATCAATTCAGACATACCTACCTTCCAGTACAGCATATCAAGAAATAATTGATCGACACAAAGCTGCAAGTATTTTACTTTGCAAGTTTGGAGCTTAAAAATAGACAGCTGTACAACTACAGAACAGAAATACAGCATGGTTTACGGAAGCTTTGCTTGACTTGGTTGCAGTCAGACTCGATGTTTCTACAAACACATCTCAATATGTTTGCATATGTTTGCAGTGTTGAGGCTACTCTTTAACAGCACCTCATAGTCACTGCATACACATCCTGTGTGCATGTGAGGTGGCCGTAAATTGGTATCCTAATGGAAACTGTCTGAAAACCACAGAGAAAACTAAATGTGTGTGCACCGTTTTGTGTGTGTGTTTTTTCTGTGGTTTAAAACCAACAACATACTGGGAATCCATGTAGAGTCTTAGTTTGGTTAACCACCCCCCCCAATCGTGTGTGACCCTGTCTTTTCTTACTCAGGTTTGTTTTGACGTTTGTTTTTTTTGTCAGAATTGACATGAAAGGGTTTCTATTGAATCGCTTAATGTTAAATCAAACCCACATTTTAAGGCTTTTTCATTTCAAGGAAAGCCCACAACTTGATTCTGAGTAATTTTACTAAGACTTTGCCGTCAAGTGTCAAGTGTTGAGTGTTGAGTGTGGGCGTCCGGAATCTTTAAACAAGTTGTGCCACAAGTTCTTTAAAGTGATTCCAGAAGTTGCACACTAAATCAGGGATATATACGGGATGCTTTACACAGATGCTCCTCCAGAATCAGTGCTATTGATCCTGATGGAGTCTATTTAAAGTGACTCACATTTATTAGAAATTAAGAGAAGAAAATACAACACAAAATAGAGAGCTGATAAAGCTGAATGAAAACAATGCTTTCACTAGAGAAATGAAGGTTATAGTACAATGAATTACCACATCAGTGTGCCAGAATGGACACTGATGAGGATATGTCAGTAACACATCCAATAGGTCATGGGTTGCTGAATGCCTGACAAGTGGGCTGTAGTATCCGAGACTGGAAGGTGGTCTGTCTGATGTGCCGTACGGGAGCTCAAAGGGGACTGTGCTGTCTTCATTCCTGATTCAGTACTACTTGGAGTCATGGCACACACAGAAATACTCAAATCTGCAGCAGATAGATGCAAAGGTGATGGGCAGGAGGAATAAAGAGTGAGTTTTGAGAAATGTATAATTTGCTTCTAAATGTGAATAAGACCAGATAAACGGTGATCGACTTCAGAAAGAAGAGGAGGGACACGCGACAAGAGTACCTGGGCTTTTATGTCGACAACAGGGTGAACTGGAAGAGCAGCACAGAGGCTAAGCACAAAAAGAGGTTGAGTAGCATCTATTTCCTGAGGAAGCAGAGATGCGTTAATGTGTACAGCAAAATGATAGATTGAAGACTGATTTCATATCATTCAGTTGTGGCGAGCACAGCATACTTTGTATAGCATACTACCAGACGGAATAAACTGATTATGAAAGCTGTCTGCAAACTGGACACTTTGGAAGGAGCGCTGCAGAGAATGTCACTGAACAAACAGTTATCCATCATGGATAATCCTGAACTCCCTCTGCAGCACTTGTTGGCAGACAGGGATTTTCTCTGACAGACTGATTCGGCCCTGCTGCCACAACAACAGAGACAGGAAATCTTTCATACCATGCTGTCACTCTCTATAATGCAATATTTCTCTCTGGCAGAAATCCTATTACATTATTAGACAACAAATAACATTAGCAGAGTCACGCTAAAGTAGGTTAAACAACAAATGAAACTTTAACTAAACAAAACAGCTAGGCAGATAATAAAAGCTACGTGCAGTTCAGACATGACAAAGATCCTAAATGGGAGTGTAGGTTATGTACAATTCAATGCTTTTTATTTTATAACTTTTGTCCTACTCATGTTTCTCCCTCCCTCCCTCACTCCAAGCGGTTGTGGCAGATGGCCGCCCCTCCCTAAGCCTGGCTCTGCTGGAGATTTCTTCCTGTTAAAAGAACGTCTTTCTCTTCCCACTGTCATCAAATCTTTTGCTCATAGGGGGTCATATGACTGTTGGAGTTTTCTCTGTCTTCTTTGTATTATATATAGGGTCTTTACATTAAAATATAAAGCGCCTTGAGGCAACTGTTGCTGTAATTTGGCACAATATAAATAAAATGGAATTAAATAGGCATTTCTTGATATATTTGTTTGTTTGTTTTTTTCATTTTGGCCTACAGACATATGTATATATTTGCTTTATTAGCCCTGCTTCAGTTGTTACAGAAGCAGAAGAGCAAGGGTCGTGAATTAGAGAAAACAGTAAAAACAGAAAAATATGATAGGATGCTAAAAATGCTAGAAATGCATGAATCAATGACTTACAAGAGTCATTTATTTATATATATATATATATATATATATATATATATATATATATATATATATATATATATATATATATATATACACCTATGCAGAACACTGCTGTTCTGCATAGGCCTGAACCCCCTCAGTGAGATCATTAACAAGACTGGCTACGGATACCGACTACGGAACGGAGCAGTTGTCAGCCACCTCCTGTACATGGATGACATCAAGCTGTATGCCAAGAGTGAACGAGACATCGATTCACTGATCCACACTACCAGGCTATACAGCAATGACATTGGAATGTCGTTCGGACTGGAGAAGTGTAGTCGGATGGTATCAAAGAGAGGGAAGGTAGTCAGAACTGAGGGGATTGAACTACCAGAAGGCAACATTGCAGACATAGAGGACAGTTACAAGTACCTGGGGATCCCGCAGGCAAATGGGAACCATGAAGAGGCCGCTAGAAAGGCTGCAACCACCAAGTACCTGCAGAGAGTCAGGCAAGTCCTGAGGAGTCAGCTGAATGGTAAGAACAAGATCCGGGCCATCAACACGTACGCCCTGCCCATGATCAGGTACCCTGCTGGGGTAATAGGCTGGCCAAAGGAGGAGATAGAAGCCACTGACATAAAGACAAGAAAGCTCCTTACCATGCATGGAGGGTTTCACCCCAAGTCCAGCACCCTGAGGCTGTACGCTAAGCGGAAGGAAGGGGGCCGGGGACTGGTGAGTGTCAGCACCACAGTCCAGGATGAGACAACGAACATCCAAGAATACATTGGGAAGATGGCCCCAACTGACCGAGTGCTCAGTGAATAGGCAGCAGAAACCCAAGAAAGAGGAGGGAGACGAGGAACCATCATGGAAGGACAGGCCCCTGCACGGTATGTACCACCGGCAGATAGAGGAGGTGGCTGATATCCAGAAATCCTACCAGTGGCTGGACAAAGCTGGACTGAAAGACAGCACAGAGGCACTAATCATGGCAGCACAAGAACAAGCTCTGAGTACAAGATCCATAGAGGCTGGGGTCTATCACACCAGGCAAGACCCCAGGTGCAGGCTGTGTAAAGATGCCCCAGAGACAATCCAGCACATAACAGCAGGGTGCAAGATGCTAGCAGGCAAGGCATACATGGAACGCCATAACCAAGTGGCCGGCATAGTGTACAGGAACATCTGTGCCGAGTATAACCTAGAAGTCCCGAGGTCAAAATGGGAGATGCCCCCAAGGGTGGTGGAGAATGACTGAGCTAAGATCCTGTGGGACTTCCAGATACAGACGGACAAAATGGTGGTGGCTAACCAACCGGACATAGTGGTGGTAGATAAACAGAAGAAGACGGCTGTAGTGATCGATGTAGCGGTTCTGAATGACAGCAATATCAGGAAGAAGGAACACGAGAAGCTGGAGAAATACCAAGGGCTCAGAGAAGAGCTCGAGAGGATGTGGAGGGTGAAGGTAATGGTGGTCCCCGTGGTAATCGGAGCACTAGGTGCGGTGACTCCCAAGCTAGGCGAGTGGCTCCAGCAGATCCCGGGATTAACATCGGAGATCTCTGTCCAGAAGAGCGCAGTCCTGGGAACAGCTAAGATACTGCGCAGGACCCTCAAGCTCCCAGGCCTCTGGTAGAGGACCCGAGCTTGAAGGATAAACCGCCCGCAGGGGCGTGCTGGGTGTTTTATATATATTTTTATATATATATATATATATATATATATATATACATGCATTTTTATTTATATTATGTGCGCATTGTACACTCTGACCTCTGTCAGACTTGATTGCTTTTCAGTCGGGAAACTTGCACAAATGCCTCAGACCACATTACAAATTGCAATTTAAACATTGTGTGGCACAACCTAATGCAAGATGTGTGATAAAAGCATTATCATATTTGTTTTATGTGAGTGCCAAGATTTTGAAAGCAAGTGAAAAAAAGCAACTGAAAATCTACTTAATTCTCCGCTAGAATATTTGTGTAACGGCGATATCGCGACAACCTACTACTAAAATCTCGCGATTTCTAGATTAATAACATTCGAGAGGCGTCTGCCAAGTTTGCTAGTATTACTAGCAGTCCGGAAATAGGGACATTTCAGATTAAGGGGATGTAAGCCTCTTATCGTCTTTCTTAAGTTTAAGAACAAGTTTAGGAACACAAAACATTAATAGTATGATAGTATACGTTATTATTGTTATTATTATTATTATGGCCTAAAATTTGATATAGATATAAAATTATACCTAGTTTGGTTTTTTTTTAACCTTTTATTTTGGCGTCACCGGATAATTGCGTTCACATTGTTCGCGTTCCCTTCACGCGCTTCGTGGTGGCTTCGTCTCAGCTTCAGCTAAAGAGCAAACAGACAACAGCTGTGTTTGCTTGAAGTATCAACCTTGAAGCTGAAAATACGGGACTTTATTGCCACTTGAAATTCAGTAATATCGTTTTAAAAAGTTATCTGAAACCATTAAGGAAATGAAATAGCTGTCATTTTACATAACCACAGAAACGGGCGAGACGCAAAGGAGAAATAATAACAACATCAAAACCCGGCAAACAAAGAGGTCCCCTTTTCAACGGCATCATTTTTCCTCCATATTCTATAGTTATGAGTCATGTGGCCGTCGAAAATGCCCACGGTCTAGAACAGCAGGTAAGCTGTGTTTCTTTTATATGTCTTAAATGTTCGCTTTAGAAGTAATGTAAAAAAACGGCAGTGGTAAACATTAGCTTGCCGGCTAGCCTGGGTCTGCTAACAGTATGCTATTGTGCTAGCTTAACGTCGGGTGCGCTGCTTTTGTTCGCGCACACGTCTGACGGTGGCTGCGGAGCATACGACATGAAAAATGTTTTGGCCCCTCTACAACCTGACCAAGAATGCCTTTATTGAATTGCATTCTAGAAATAAAACATCCGTGTTTTGCTGCTAGACTGATCGGTGTTCTTTAAAACGAAGAGCTAAATGCGAAATGACGCACGAGTGGTTCCTCTGGCCCCCTCATATGAACACATGAAACGCACCCCTCAACTGTTACGTCCACTGCGCTTGTCTTGCAGCTCGATATAATAATAAAATGGAGGTCAATGTGGCTGGAACCTGCGGGTCTGCTTGCTACACAAACAATGCGGCGTGACTGTCGCCCTCCCCGGCTTTTAGATGATACGCAGCATTTTCCAGACTTCCATGTTTTTATGTTGACTGCGTCCCGCTAAGAGATGGTCATTTCTTCTGCGTCACCAGCAACGTAGTCTATCTGTGTCTGGCTGGATGGTAACAGAAAAGTACTGCATGTACTCGGTTGATATTTTGGAGAGCCCCTATTGGGGAAAAATGTCTAAGAAGGAGTGTGATGCGCAACCTAGGCCCCTATTTCAGCGACTTATACATCCTCATGAGTTTAGTTGGCTTAACCTGAATGTCACCGCCGCCACCCCCCAACACAGTTAGATTTTTGGTAATGAAAGCATTAAATACAAAGTTGTTCCCTGGACAGCAGTGAGATTTGACGCACCAGCATCGCATCTCAGTATCCCAGACCAGCTGTGGCTGGGTGCAGTTTGCTGACATCATCATGATAGGAATTCAGCACGCTGGAGCTCACATCTCTGTCTCCCTTTCCCTCGCTCTTTTTTTTGTTTGTTTTTTAAGTCTGCTGCAGAATACAAAAATAAAAATGACTTCTAGTTTTCTTTTTTCATGTCAAATCTGAGTACTCAAACCAGTCCATGCAAGAAAAATTTTCACACTCCTTATTATACAGAAACGTTTTTTTTAAAAGGTAGGCAGCAGCTCTCTGTGTCACCTACTCTTAAGGATAAGTGGTCTGTGGCCTCAAACACAGCCTGCCTAACAATCTAAAGACTAGTTTCCACTTATTTGGTTTTACAGGCATTCTTAATTTATGGGACTAAATGTTGCTTGGGTGTAATGGAAAACTACAGAAAGAAACAGGGAACCAACGGTATTTGAGAGGAAAAATATTGACTTGGGGTTGGTGATGGTGGATACATATACCAGTGACACTGAGCTGTCTTGTAGCATTAGCTACTGAAAACCTAGACAACTGAGAACCAATAGGGAGATTACTACAGAAATGCTACTCTGTGTTTGTGTCTATGATGGAGAAAAATCAACTTGTAATGCGACCAGTTAATGTAAGACATGGGCAGTAATAGCTTTGATAATTCATTTTGTTAAAATGTAACTTAAAGTTTTAGGTTGCTTGAAGTGGGTCAGTGAGTCGTTTTCTGTTTTTGTGTTTTGTTTTTTCCCCCCTCTAGCTCGCTGTCCTAGACTTGAGCGCTGCAGACGGACAAGGTGGCGGCAATAGCAGTAAGCAGCCTTTGTGTTTTTGTTAGAATTTTTCATTTTGTCATGATAAAAACAAACAGGTTTAAAAAAAAAAAAAGTGACTGCTGTATGTCTGCATGTGGTACAGTGTAAATGCATCCCTGGTGCTGTGTGGTGATACTGAAAGCAGATTTTTCTGTTAACTTAAAATATGCATGTCTTTGGATGATGCAAAGGTTTTGAAGAAATTTTGTCTTTAAATCTTTTATTATTCATTAAACACGGTGACTTTTCAGTTACATGATCTATTTTTATTTAAGTGCAGAAGATCTGTTTTTAATACAGTGACATTTAGTTGCAACCATGTGAAAATGAATATTTGCATGTCACCTTTAAGTTTTTCTTTACATTATAGTTTAATAATCTTTTGTCATTGCAGTCATAATTTGTGGGTCAACCTTGAAATGGTTAGTTAGATTTGATTATAAATGCAGTGTGACGTAAGCGCTGACTGATTCTTGGCTGTCTGTCTCTTTTGCAGGGCGATACATACCTCCACATTTAAGGAACAAAGATGCTCCCAAAAATGGTGAGTAGGATCCACTTAACCTTGTTTCCTATAAAGAAAAATCTGAATTGTGTTTATTTTTAGGCCACTGGGAACTCCCATCACTGATTCCTACCAAATAAATCATTTTCATTTTCAGCTTTCATAGCTGAATTTCCGTGTTTTCACTGATTGATTAGTGAAATCCATCGACATCGTGATATTTGATGTGATGTGCGAAGGGCAGGTCGAACTGCGAAAGTGCACTCTCATTGGCTAATGATTTGTGATTGCCAAGTAGCAACGAGCGTTCCCTGGATAATGCTCCTTTGTGACTCTTGAAACAAATAAAATTTACAAGATGGCCTTTAAGTTGTGTTGATTGTGACCTGAAGCAGGGAATGTTTTAGTGAGGTCACAGAGTGGGAGCTGATGTCAGGTTTTCCCTATATGGCAAATAAAAAGAGTGCAAGTTTAAAGCACTTCAGGTCTGGTTTTGCTTTTCAGACACAATTTTCAGCTCTGTCCATCTTTATTTCTCTATGATTAGCAGTCGATCTCCTTCCTCTATGCTCTGTTTTTTTTAAACGTTATTACCACCTATGGTTGATTTTTGGAATAGTGAGGAAGACATAGTATTCTAAAAGACCCCACACTTGTAACTCTACAAAGTATCTCTATTATATCAGCATCTGTTTTTAACCATGAGTTACAACTGGAATTTCATCTCCTAATCCAGCAGGAAATGCCTTTGCTGCTGGGCGACAGGGTGGTTACACCATCGCGCCTGCAGCCAACTGTAAGTTCCTCTCTGAACTTCTGATTTTCTTGGATAGAGTTGTGCAGAAGTTGGGGAATTGGTCTTTTTTTTTTTTATATTGATTTTAGAGTTGTTGTTGTTTTTTGTAAATTGACTTATTGATGAGTTCATAGTGAATGCCTTAACATTTAAGTGCGGCTGCATATCGGAAGCAGCAGCAGAAGCATCTGAAAGTGCTTCTTTGAGTTGGTTTGTTTAATCATTTTGACCTGATGCATCTAATTTCCTACCTTTTCACAAAAGTACATTTTTCATTAAAAATTAATTTGATAGATGTCAAAAGGGCTAAAATATAATTGCTGGTGTTTTATTGGTATGCTGAAACAACACTATATGGACAAAATACTGGGCCACCCACACATTACACCTACAGAAGCTGTTGATCATACCATGACGCTCCCAGCGCAGTTTTTGTGCTGATGTTAATGCTAGAGGAGGTTTGCTGAGTCAGCAAAGCGTTGGCGACTTTACGAGTTTTACACCCGTGACAATGGGACTGAAAACACTTGAATTGAAAAGATGTAAGAGGTGTAGCCAAATACTTTTGCCCATATAGCATGTATTGCCAGCGCTCCACCAATAACAGCAGTGATGGTCATGAAGACGATGTTCCTGCAGGTGTGATGGTATTTATTAATTATTTTGTGCACTGTTTCCTCTCTGCAGACGGCTGGGACGGCACGCGCAACAACTTTGTCAACGGCTACCACGACAATCGCATGACGGGCAACTCATTTAACCGTGGCCCGCCTCGCATGGAGCGGGGAAGAGGTGGCGTTGGAGGTGGTTACCGCAACAACAGGGGTGGAGCCTTCAACCCCATTAACCCAGCACAGCCAATGGGCTTTGCTGGGTATGAAAATAAAGGTGCGATTCAGTTTTAGTGCTTCCAACATTTCTTTTACTTAGCTCGTGCATCCAGTATGTGCTCATTTACCTGCCTCTCCACTACATGAATGACTGGATGCGTCTGCTAGCTGTCGAAACCTGATAGTTTTGTGGTGTTCTCCTTTTAGACGCAGGTGGCTGGAACACTGCCAAGGACGCCTATAGCAGTTTTGGCAATAACCGTGGAAAGTCTGCTTTCTTCAATGACAGAGGCAACGCTAGCCGAGGAAGGTGAGTGGATCACATACAGTGTTGAGAGCTTATGTTCAGCGTCAACAGAAAATTCCCATGTTTACTATAAAAGCTAAAAAACGACCCTCTTGTGAACCCTTAAAATGGTTTATTACCCAAAAAATGTTAAGTGGAGAGCTGTGGTTCTATAATTTGGAAAAAGTTGCCTCTGTTAGATTTGTATTGTTGATTGTCATTTATGCTTAGAAATATTTACTTATATATGCTTAGAGTTTTGTAATTAGTTGTAGATTGGTAGAGGTTTTGATCCTTGATAGTCTGCAAACTTTGTGTGTATTAGACAGCACTTTGGGAGCATGAGAGGTCATACCGTGTCTTATTGTTTTATGGTAGGATTAACGTAGTTGCGTCTGTTCTAGTCTAAGTGCTCTTTGTTTAGATGAACTGCAGGACTTCCTCACCGTGTTATCTAGGATGAACCATCTAGGGTGAGAGGGAGGCTACCCTCTTCCTGACCAAGGATGTTTGACCCTTTGATCAGCAGTCCACACACACACACACACACACACACACACACACACAGGCAAGGTACTCTTTGTGTGTATGTAGACGTCATATGTTAATGAACTTATGCATATTCATGTAACCTCAATAAAAGAACAGTGGTACGGGAGAACGGACGAGAGCAACTGGGGTCAAGCGAAGGAACGGTGCCTGTCCGGTTCTCTCCCGTGCACGAGAAACATGAAGAAGCTTGCCTACTTGTGTCTTGCTTTGCAGTGTAATTATATTGTCTTCAACGTTCCAGCGGATGGGTTCAAGCTACAAACCTATCAGCCTCATTATTCATCATTAATGTGTGCGTGCTGTGTTCAGGTTTGAGCATGGAGGATTTGGTAATGGAGGAGGAGGAGGAGGAAACAGCCGCTGGGTGGAGGAATCCAGAGATGACGGAGACTGGTCCAAACCAACCCCTCGCAACGAACGCCTTGAACAGTGAGTCTGTGCTTTTGAGCCGCTGTGGGAGGTGTAGTCTACTTTCTAATTTATTGTAAGATCAGGAAATTTCAGGTAAACTTTGCAAAAGTTAAAAATTAGTCCACAGAATTAGATTATTAGACTAGTGTAATTTCACTATTAGACTGTGAGTCATATTGTTGGGATTTCATTGGTTCTTGTGTAACAGAGTAAAACACAGGAAGGTGAAAGCAAATTCTTTGACGTTTTGTTATTTCCAGTTGTCATCTTAATGACATTTGTTCTTAACTTATTTGCAGGTTTCTAGTCTGATGTCAATATGGAAGCATCTTTAACTTTGTCTGTTATGGTTCTGCAGCATTTCCCTTACCTGACACATGATAAATTCAAATGGCTGACCAGCCCCAGTAAAAATAATGCTAGGTTTTTATTCTTTTAAAATTCGTCATTCAGATAAATTATCCCAAGAAATTGCTGCAGTTACTCTGAGCAATAAAGTTCCAGAGCATTCGACTAACCTTTGCTGCTCTCTCCGTAGTGAATTGTTCTCTGGCAGTAACACTGGGATTAACTTTGAGAAATACGATGACATTCCTGTTGAGGCCACGGGACAGAACTGCCCTCAGCACATCGAGAGTGTGAGTTACTCACATTGTATCAGATACCAGCTGCACTGTTGCTTTTCTTTGCTCTTTCTGTACACGTTTCTGTTTGTGATCTCAGTTCCAAGACGTGGACATGGGTGAGATTATCATGGGTAACATTGCTCTGAGTCGCTACACCAGACCCACTCCTGTCCAGAAATACGCCATTCCTATTATTAAATCGAAGAGAGACCTCATGGCCTGCGCACAGACAGGTAGTGCACAAACATAACAAAATATTGGAATTGGGTCGATGAGAGGAACAGCAGAAATGGATGAGGCTGTCCTTGTGTGTTTCAGGCTCTGGGAAAACGGCAGCATTCCTCTTGCCAGTCCTCAGCCAGATCTACACTGATGGACCAGGAGAGGCCCTTAACGCAGCTAAAGCATCAGGACAGGTAAAAGAGAAAAATCAATATTATCTAGTTAAAAACAGCTAATTTCATCATGGCTTTGAAAGGGGCAAAACAAATGGTTCAGGTGCTGTGGGGGATTTCATGGTAAAGTAATTTAATTAAAGCATATCCTCCAGATTAAAAATAAAAGCATTAATTTCAGGCACGTGCACACTTCTACAAATGAATGGGTATTGTTCATATGCTACCACAAACGGTGAGCACGAGTTTCAGTCACTGCAACAAACAAGCAGACCTGCTTAAGTTGATCTTTTTTGATACCAGTAGTATACTAGACCATCAAAGAAGAGGCAAAACAAGCAGCAGTTAAAGAAAAGCAAAACCCTTTAAGACACAAGTCCTACCTGTCAGCAGCCATCTCGATATGACACCTGGAACTTATTTAGGGAGTTATTTTGTCTAATTTAATTTAAGCTGTTATTGAGAAAGAAAATTATCAGCAGGTAAGTCTGATTTTAAAGCTTGTCTTTCTTTCCTCTGGAAGTTTTTATTCGGCTAACTTCACTGTTGTTGAATTATTCCATGAACTTTAAATCTGGAATTATTTGAGTGCCACGTCTCTGATAATTGTCTGGTAATTCCTGTTACACGAGTTCTCCCCTAATTTACATTGTGAAGCCTTTAGGGGATTTTTGCTCTCACGAGTCATACTAGTCTCTGATAGGTTTGCCACATGTTCTGTTCTCAATCACGTTTGTTGCTGTGAGACTTAAATGTTGTGTCTTTGCTGCTTTGCAGGAGAATGGAAAGTATGGCCGTCGCAAGCAGTACCCCATCTCCCTGGTGCTGGCTCCCACCAGAGAACTGGCACTGCAGATATATGATGAAGCAAGGAAGGTATTTAAACACATTAGTGTGTAATAATTTTATTTAATGATGTGATTTTTAAATTTGTGTGTAATTGTTAATACATTGTATTTTCCTGTTAGTTTTCCTACCGCTCCAGAGTGCGTCCCTGTGTTGTGTATGGAGGAGCAGACATTGGCCAGCAGATCAGAGACCTGGAGAGAGGCTGTCACCTGCTGGTGGCCACTCCAGGAAGACTCGTGGACATGATGGAGAGAGGGAAGATCGGACTGGACTACTGCAAGTAAGACCTAAACGCGAGGAGTGAGTGATGGGTAAATGTCTGTTTCATTTTTTCCAAATTTCAAACTCTTTTCTTCTGTTTCCTTTAGCTACCTGGTCCTAGATGAGGCTGACCGTATGCTGGACATGGGCTTTGAACCACAGATACGGCGCATCGTCGAACAGGACACCATGCCTCCTAAAGGCATCCGACAAACTATGATGTTCAGCGCTACGTTTCCCAAAGAAATCCAGGTATATCTTCATTATCTGCAGTAATTGTGATAGAAATTGGAACTTTTCTTCTTCCTCTTCTTCTTCTTCTTTTTTCTTTTGTTTGTTTTTTGTTTTAATCCGCCCGTTACTAATAAAGAAAAGTGCAGCAAGCATTCACATGGTGATCAGTGCTTCATTTTAAAGATGTAAAATTTTCCATCTGTTTAGTCAGACGGTGCAAAACAGTTGTGTTAATCACATATTTTGCTCATCCTGCAGATCTTAGCTCGGGATTTCCTGGAGGATTACATCTTCCTGGCGGTGGGCAGAGTGGGTTCCACCTCGGAGAACATCACGCAGAAAGTGGTGTGGGTGGAAGAGAGCGATAAGCGGTCTTTCCTCTTGGACCTGCTAAGCGCTACAGGTGAGCCGATCTCAGCTCAACTGCCACATGTCCCAACACATAACATAAATACTGATTGCAGCCTGAGTAGACTTATCTGCAATTATCTCGAACCACACACACACAGTGCGATTTTATTTCCCCTGTCTTATGGTCATCATCATATTGTCATCCTCACATCTCAACCAATACATTACTGTGTTCCCCATGCTTAGCACAGTGTAATGTCCATCAGCACCCTTTGTCTTTCAGTGAAAATTTCACTTAGATATGTTTGTGTGTGAAATTAGGAAGATGTATACCTCTAGGCTGCCCTGAAAAAGGTTTAAAACCTCTAATTTAAAAGATGCTCTTTCTATATTTGTGGTAGTTGGCAAGAAACATTGTGTTTCCTGGATTATATTTGCCTCCAGATGGCAGTGGTCTATTTTTATTACAAAATATCTTCTTCTTCAGACTGAACTAAAAAAAAAAGAGGATTTTTAATTGTTTGTGGCTGGGAAAACAACCTTATTGTTTTGTTAGTGATTATATGGCAACATTTTAAACCTCTGTTAAATCAGCAATATCAGACACACAAGCATTGCTTTCAAACTGGAGTTTACATGTCAGTGGTTTGTGGTTTTATCCCAAGCCATCCCAAGTGAGGTACAGGACAGTACTGGAGACAACATAGAGAAACCTGGTAAGATCCTCAAACAGGAAACTTTTATCTGTCATTTCATATTTTAAATAATTTTGCTCGACTTTACTGTTCTGTTCTTTTTTTTTTTCGTGGATGGAGAATCTCCTGTTTATTATGTTTATTTAGGTTCTGTGTCCCATTTCACACGTCGGGTCCTCTCATGTGAAATTAAACATGCCTGTTGTTTGATTTTATAGCTTAAGGTTGTTTTTGTGTCATCTTTAAAGTATGTTGCTGTGATGTCTTTAGGTCAAACCCATAGCTTTAATGGAGAGAGTCTGGTCATGTTGTGTTCGTGTGTTGCCGTGTATCTAACTTTTGATATAAGTGTAGGTCAATTGATGATGTTGATGCGGGAAGAATACAGTGACCAGAATCTTTCCATCAGTGCCTCTAGTGAAATCTGCATGAAAACACATTGCTGCTGGTCATTTTACCCACACTGCACCTCCTGCTGCCTGTTGCACTGTTCTGCTCATATAACAACATCTGCTGTAAAGTAATGCTGGTAGATTTAACCCTGAAACCTGCATGTTAGTCACCCCATGGACTGACACACGTATATACATGTAAACATATGATCTGTGTACAGGGCTGCTGCAACAAACCCACTAACTGATGTGCTATGGAGGATTTCATATACAATCAAGGGCGTTGATTTATGTGTGCATGGCAGCAGAAAACCGTTCACACGTAAAATTGTATGATTCATTTAGATGCTAACTGATCCCATTGGCTAGAAGGCAAATCAATCTCATGTAGTGGACTGAGAAGCTTAAAGTTCAGTTTAGCAGGCTAGGCCATCAGGGATGGATTTTAATTTATGTGCTTGGTTCTCATAATTGCTCGTGCACTTAAATTCTATATAATTCCAGCATGACTGTAACTTCATTATTTGTTTGTTCCACAATTTGGTCCAGTATGTCTGCTACATAAAGCCAGAGTCATAGTGGCGCAGGATTATTAAACTCAGTCTTTATTTAGTCCAAACACAGTGCAGCCCTACAGTTGTTTTATTCTTTGTAGCATTAATACCCAGTGTTTCCCCTCTTGGTTGACCAGGTAAGGACTCATTGACCCTGGTTTTTGTGGAGACCAAGAAAGGTGCAGACGCCTTGGAGGACTTCCTATATCGGGAAGGCTACGCCTGCACCAGTATCCATGGTGACCGTTCCCAGAGAGATCGAGAGGAGGCCCTGAACCAGTTCAGATCAGGAAAATGTCCCATCCTGGTGGCTACAGCGGTCAGTAAAAACATCCTGTTGGGTACACGTTACGGTGAACCACAAGAGGAACCTTTCTGTTAACTGACAACCACAATCGACATAAAACTGAAGGTGTGAGTTTTTAAAGTATCTGCTCCTGTTTTTGTGATCTCAGGTAGCAGCTCGGGGTTTGGACATCTCCAACGTGAAACATGTTATTAACTTTGACCTGCCAAGCGACATAGAGGAGTACGTCCACCGTATTGGACGTACGGGACGAGTAGGAAACCTGGGTAAGGCTAAAAGTAATGTGATTTAAGGGAAGCATCCTCTTGATTTAGGATGAACCCCATTTACTGCTCTTACTTATATTGCTTCAAAAAATGTCTCCTGTTTTTAAGTGTTTTTTGGGGTTTTTTTCTGTTTCCTGTAGGGCTGGCAACATCATTCTTCAATGACAAAAACGGGAACATCACTAAAGACCTCCTGGACATCCTAGTAGAGGCCAAACAGGAAGTTCCCTCATGGCTCGAGAGCCTGGCCTATGAACACCAGCACAAGAGTAGTAATAGAGGGCGCTCTAAGAGGTACACACACACACACACACACACACACACACAGATTCTGTCTTTAACTTGCAAATGTTTGTTTTTGTTATAAGTATTAAAACATTTGCTGGTCTAATCAGAATCCCTAAACACTGATTTATTTATTTTTCTTTTATCCCACAGGTTCTCTGGCGGGTTTGGAGCACGAGATTATCGTCAGACTGCTGCAGGAGTCAACGCCGGAGGGTTTGGAGGACGTGGAGGAGGACGCAGCCAGGCAGGACATGGAGGAAACCGTGCCTTTGGAGGAGGTGAGGCTCTGATCTTTGGATAGAAATTTATTCATTAATGTAAGGCAGGGGTCTCAAACTCGCGGCCCGCATATTGATGTGAAGAAAGAAATTATTTTACCAAAAATGATTTAACACGACGGCAGAGTGTTACAGGCATGGCCCTTTAACCCTTTAAGACCTAGCATAGAACCAAGTCCGCCAGAGCTTATATTATATTTTTACATGCTGTGAAGCCATTTTTGGGAGCATTTCAAGTTGCTATACATCAATACAACCATTATAGCCCAAATTTTAATAATATGTCTGCATTAAGTGCATAGTAATTACATAAATTGCAAAAAATGCAATAAACTACAAAAAAATTGAAAATCGTTTTGTTTTTTTAACATATATTTCTAGTTAGAGAAATTTAAGAGGCTTATCCCTCAAAACTGTAAATACAAAAAAGTTGCACAAAATAGTTTCCCACCACAGGAAATTTATTTTAAGTGTCTTCATAGTTTTATTTTTGAAATACACCAATTTTTATATAATGCAGGAAAAACGAAAATAAATATTATACTGCAAATTTGCAAAGAAAAACAGCATATGCATCAAAATAAACTATTTCCAGCAGTGCAATATGAGTCCTAAGCATCCCAGAAACGACACAGAAAGTCATAAAGTCAAACATAACTTTTAAAAAGACCAGTATAGGCTCATAAGGCCCTGATGGTGAAAAACTACATTTCCGTAAAATGACGTCACTTCCGGTTTCGGGCAGGACATGGCGGACATGCGATAGTTCAGGCTGATGGACGTAGGAAGTGTTACAAACAGCTGATCGGATCGGCAAAGCGTGTTTCTGGAATATTATGTTTTTGTTGCTGCAAGTGCTTTTTATGCAGTTTTTGCAAAGCTTTATGTGGAAGGAAACTGTGACCGAGGGCAAGCTTACGTGGTTTCGGTGCTACTGGGATTTAAAAATAGCTACGCAAAACGGAGCATGCCCGCTCCAACTGGCTTTAAAGGGTTAAGACTGTAGCCTCATGGGCGGTGTAGTCCGTGCTGCAGGGAGAATGTGTGGGACCGCCCCTCCTGCTTTTCTCTGTGTGAGCGTGAGGGAGGGAGAAAAAGGAAAGTAGACAAGTACAAGGTGCTACCAAGCAGAAACGGGAGCTGGAAGCATGTAAATATAAAAATAACCACTACAGCCAAAAAGAGTGCCTGACGAGCCCAGTTGTAAGTAAGCTGTTAAGACTCGACTGTACGCTGTGTTCGTTTTTTCCTCCGAAACAATAAAGTTCTGCTGGAGCAGCCTTTCAATGCCTCTCTCTGTCTCTCGCTAGCAAAGTTGACCCAGACAGTAACGCTAGTTCCCGGCTACGAGCCGGAACCCAAAGTATTAGCCAGAGGTCTCCTTACCGCGGTTCGGAGCCGCGGACCTGGCCGAGGTAACAAGAGAGTGCAAACATGTTGCGGGCTGTGTTAGTTCAGTGAGAGAATTATTTGGAAAGAAAACAATTTTCACTTGCAGTCAAAAACTAATGTGTACGCTTATGTCTGCATTTTTATTTTGTTAAATACAAACAAAATTGTAGCAAAAGTGCTGCCAGCTGTTTATTTGGTAGTTCAATGAAACTACTGTACTACACTGCTGAGTGACTGTCTTCTGCTCCTCAAATACATCTCATTGCAATGTTGACCTTGTGCTAACTTGCATATGACAACTGAAACTGAAAGGCTTCAGATAGTTGAGAGTGAGAAAAAAAAATTGCGTTCATGTTTGCAATTTTGTCTTGTTACACAATATTTGGAATTAAATAAAACAAACAAAACACTACATTTTAGGATATATTAGTGGGTGTTTTCGTGTTTGTTTTTTGTACTACTTGGACACTAAAGTGGCCCTCCAATGAGATGATGGTGCCAGAAGTGGCCCACGGTTCATTTGAGTTTGAGACCCCTGATGTAGGGTGATTATTGTGCACATGATTGTAGTCACATGATGTTCATTGTGTTGCTTTTTACTAGGCCCCCCAGGAAACTTTTTTCCTGTTTTCTGAGAGCTTGTATAGAGAAAAATAAAAGAAGAGCACTTGAGTTTGCCATATATTGTGTTACACCCCGGCCTAGGCAACCGGCGTGCAACACAGGAAAAATAAAAATAAGGCAAAACAAAACTACTACGGGTCTCCACAAAAAAAAAAATCCCAAAACAAAAGTATCGACAACTATTTACATCAAAACACCAAACTATTTACAACCGGGGGGGGGGGGGGGAAGATCGCGACCATCACAAACTGAAACACAAGGCTTAAATACATAGAGGGAGCAATCAGGGAATGAACCACAGGAGGGAAACACAGCTGGGGCAAATCAGACCTGACGAGACAAAAAAAAAGGTGAACTGAACACACTGAGATACAACAGACCTTCAAAGTAAAACAGGAAACATAACAGTCACGCCTAAAACAAAACACTGACAACACCGAATCGTAACAATTGTTGTACTTTTAATATATTTTGATGGCGAGTTGGGCAAAATATATTCAGTGCGAATTATTGTTTTACAGAACTGCACATTCAGGATAAATGTTTTACACCAGACCTGCATTATAGAGATTTGTTTTGCCTGGAAACACTAATTTCTGATACTTGGGCGATGAAATGCTACAAAAGTTTTACTTGATTAAGAAGGCTTTCTTTTCTCTTCCCTTTGTCTTCTCAGGCGGCTTCAGCAACTTCTACACCAGTGATGGCTACGGAGGAAACTACTCACACTCTCAAGTTGACTGGTGGGGCAACTAGGTTTCTCCATCCCTCCCTCCCTCGCTCATCCCTCTTTCCTCTTCTCACTCATCCTCCATTCTTTCTCCACATCGACGTCTGCATCCCATCTGTCTTGTTACCACCATTAACCCCAAGAAACCCCCATGCATGTTATTAAACTATTTATGCTCATTTATGTAGCTTCCATCCCCATCCTTCATGTCTTTTAAGTCGTTGGAAGAGTTTTCTTGTGCTTTCTATGTCCACCTTTTTTGTTTTGGTAAATTAGCTTTTCTCCTCTTGAAAAAGACCACATTATGAAGAGATTGTTGAATTTTAGTTGTTTACTTTTTAAACACTGGACACAGGCTTACTTGTTAGCTTCCAGCTAGCAGCCACCTTAAGACCATTTTCCCTCTGTGACACGTGTGTGCTGGTAAAAAGACCTGGGTGTTTAATTCCCTGAGATTTCAGCGTGTGGGCTTCTTCAAAGAGGGGAAAATCCTTTCTTTATTTCCCCCCACCTTATATTTGAGTTTGATTTCACTGTGTTTTCGTCTGCATTTACACTCCCCGCGTGACCTCATGTCATCTTTGTATTTAACGCACGGCCATGTTGTAAATCGCTGGCCAAAAACTTTTCTAAAATATAGCTATAGGCAGGGCATAAAAGCAAAACATGTCTGCGTATAAATTCAAAAATACTGGCCTTCACGTATTGGAGGCCACAGAAACAAAATCTTTTCTTTTTTTCACCTTTTTTAAAACATGAAACTTTATCAAGGTCTGACACAGATGTCTAACAAAGAGACGAGTGGCTGGACAAACTGAAATGGCGCTGTCGGCCATTAGCAGTGAGGATAGCAGACAGTCTTAGGACTTATGGTTGTTACTGCAAATAGCATTTTTTTTGGTTTGTTGTTTAATTTTAAGATAAGTGTTTATGGAGAATCATTTGTTTCTGTACTGTGCCTTTAAGAATTTAAACTTTGTCTCTTATTTCCATTGTTTTTATTGCCGTAATACGTTAACTGTCCACAAGTATTGGCCCACGGTGACTAAAAGTGTGTATTCAGTGTCATTTGTTGGTTTAAATATGTTTTCTTTATTTTTATTTGGAAGGAAGCAAACTAGGCTTGAACTAAATCAAACCTTGGCAAAAAAAAACTAAACTAAAACTACGATGAGGAAACTCAAAGCATTTCCTTATCTGTCTATTAGAGACTGAGCTAATTCCCCAAAGCATATAACCACTGTAAGCATATTTGTGGATTACTTTACTCACTCTGGATGAGTAAATATAAAATGGGTCAAAAATAACATTAATCGTACTGTTAAAGTCAAAGAGCCGACGAGCAGGGCCGACCACAGTGGCTGTATGCTTTTGGGAACCCGAGTCCTACTCATTGACACTTGTGTCACATCTATAGCTCAGCTTTGAGCTTGCAGTTTGGTTTCTCAAAGCCATCTTGTCACTAATTGTTGGGTCACTGTGTGCCACTAACAGGGCCAGCAGCAGTCACGTTATGTTGCTCCTCCCCCTCTTATTATCCAGATATGTAGCCGTAAATGTCAAATTCCTCATAGCTTGCTGTAATTTAAAAAAAAAAAAAAGCCAAAGTCTGGTGCCACTCGAGTCACATTAAATTACTGTAACCGCTACACAGTTTGAAACACCTTTGCTTAGAAAACACTACATGGCTGCTGCTGAAAACAGTTCCCAGATTGTGTCGGTGTCTGCGGCCGTTCAGCTGACTCTTAGTGCCATCATGCTCTTGGGAATCTACCGCTGCTTTTAACCACAAACATTGAAACCCTTGTTTTGGGAGAAGCTTTCTCTTGAGGGGGGGAAATACGCAAACTAAAAAGAGGTCCAAATTTTCTCGCTCACTCTATCCTGGAGAGTTGCATGAAGAGTCTTCTCTAAAAGTAGTCATTCCAGTTTATTCTGTTAGGTCTTTTAAGCTCTGTTGAAGTCGGGCGTTAAAAGTGAAGAACTGGATCATCCTTACGAATTAATTTCACTGCAGAGACAGCTTGGGGCTTCCCAAGGAATGCAATGCATCGTATCTACAGCACGTTTTAGCCACGTGTGCAACTGTAATCAAGCGCAAGATCGCGTCTCGGTCCAATTCCTCCTCTTACTACTGCTTTTAGTCAGCAGATAGTGTTTCTCAGTGTTGAAGTCACTTCCTCGATGAAATGTTTACAAAACTAGATTTCGGCCAACGCGCACAACAGCCGTACACTGGCAGCATATGATTGCTTTCAAAACACTTACCACCCAGCCCACAGAGCTCCCAGATGGGCCGCACTCCTACTTCTTCGCACTGATGCACGTCCACTCTCCAGAGTAGTTTGCTATCTGGACTGGCAGTCTTGGCAGCTATTACAACGTATTCACCTTCTGCATGCACGACACGTCCCAGCACGTGCTGCACATTAATAAACGATGACAGCTTCCCGCCGCGATTGTCGAATGCGAAACCCAACTCGGCTCAGCACAGTGAGAAACTGTCAGGGTAAATTGTGCTTGTGGAAAAGTTGCTGCACAGAACCGATCGCATGCATTTAAATCCTTGGTTATCCCTACTTGGCTCTGCTTTGCAACCAGGCTTCAAGGGGCCTGTTGACCCAGGATGTCCATGTTTCGTCCCTGATTGAACTTGAAAAGGGATCTCCGCTGAACATTTGGATGGTTCAGTGGTAGAAATCCAATCCTCCTCCTACTCCCACCCCCCCAAACTGGGCCTATTAAGAGCCAAAAAAAAGCTCTGTTACTCCAGTGTGGGGGTGGATTAATTTAGTTATGTTTACATGTAGAACTCAGATTAAATGTAAATAGTTTCAACAGAGAGGAATCTCCACAGAAAAAGAATGTGAAGTTAAACAACACTTGGTGTGCATGAGAGTCACACTTGATCACTCAACACTAGACCAAGACGGGTCTGGTGAGCTTAGCACAGTGGGCAGTTTGAACACCGCTGACTAAAGTTCGAAGACAAAAGCTTGTATTCTTTCAAGAGAATACACACGTCTGTATAGAAATAAATTCACCCAAATTAATGCGCACCAGGTGGATTAACCCTCAAACTGCCCACTGACTCTGACAAAGCAGGACCAAGACTGTAAAACATATTCAAGTGTTGTTGTTTTTTGGTCAAGAAGTTTCAAATGCCAAGCAGATGAATCCAATTCTAAAGCAGGCTTTAATTATGTTGCAGTTATTTATTTTATATCATAGTTTGTTTGTTTTTTCCTGCTTTTGATTTTTTGCCTCTTCTAATCAGTCTTAAGCTCCCTTTCCCTCGGGTTACATTTGAGGGGGACGTTGGGGAAACTTTGTTTAACAGCATTTTTTTTTCCTTAAGAGTTTGAAGGGGTTAAAGCAGTTAAAGCAGTTGGCTGTTCATTTACTAAATATACAAAGTAGATTTTTCCAGAAGCTTTTCTGGTGCTAAAAGACACCAGTCAAATATAACTGTACGATATCTCACTAAGCCTGGTCTGACTCAAAATGAGGGGCCAGGAACAATGCTGCATTCAAGGACGGCTGTGGAATGATAGAATTCAGCTGTATTCCTCGATGTCCACCTGTCCCTTTTTATGCATTTACAAACGAACCAAAAACAGGAAATTTGAGTTTTCTTTTCAGCTGCTGTTCCAGCGCGGGTCAGATAAACAGTTACTGTCGCAGCTGTCACTAAGTTTGAGACTGCAGTCTAACACGGGCTTAATGACTATGAGCGGCGGTTGAATCGGTGATTCAAATGTTGACCAGAACTGTCAGAGGTGTCCCAATAGATGATTTTTTTTCTCTCTTTTTTCTTAAAGCACCTGTTTACTGATCAGCTTTCTTCTTGAGGTCATGAAACATTTTACTTTCTCCTGCAGACTTCTTGTAAGAGCTGTTGCAAAGCATTGAAGGAATGAAAAAGCAGGAAACAGGACAGCAAGTTGCTAATGACAATCACAGAACTCCCTTCACACACAAACAGAAGTCTTTAAGTTGCACTTTCACACCTAGAGGTTTAATTAAATAGCTGTCTTGCTGGCATTGTTATAAAATCAGCTTCAACCTTTAAAACTCTGTAGGAGGAACTTTACTGACTGAACTGGCAGTCGGATACTGCTGACTGATTTTCCCTGTGTGAAAGCATTTCTTACTTGAATCAGTGGGTTCTGCTGACCATAAGCTTAATGTAGTCCCATTTGTTTTGTTACCAATGCTGCAGGCATGCGGCGTCGCAGGCGAATCCATTGAGTGGATGTGGTTGCGTAGATGTTGCTGTGCCTTCTGACAAGCGCTTGGCGGCACATTGAGAATCTGTTTTAGAAAAAAAATTTAAAAAATGAAGGAACCGGTGAACCTTTTTAAATGCAGTGTGACTTGTGAGAGTAAAAATTCAGTTTACCTCTTGCTTTGTAGATCAATCGTGTCAAATAGTGTTGTTCATAAATATGCAATGTATTTCAGTGTTTTTCTAGGGCAGGCTGGTTTTACCTGTCAGTTGTATTTACCATTGAGCTGTGTTAGAGCAACACTTAAATACCACTGTGCCCCCAAATTCCTGCGTGGAGGGGGGAAAAAAAACCCTCTGAACTTTTACCCCAAGTGCAATAAAGTTCAGTAACTTGTGGCTTGCTTTCGCTGTGTGGTCGCCACGATTCTCTGCACGAGTTTTCTGCTCGAGTACAAACTGGCACATGTGAAATAGCCCAGAGTTTTACATGTGAACGGTGCCTTTTGAAGTGGCTGAATCACTAAAGACTGAAATTTGTTGGTTAGGGCTGGGTATTTCAAACTATTGCAAAATTTTTGATTATTTTATGTAAGTGTAGGAATGTTTGCTCGGTCAGATGCTGTTATGATGCGGGGATAAAAAAAAAATTAAAACTTTATGTAAATGCTTTTGACTCGGAACAATTCAGGCACATTTTTTACTGACTGACAGCTGATTCCCGGTGCTAAAACTTGGACATGTTGCAGTTTTGTGCCGCTAATGTTACGTTTTTGAGAAAATATGAGCAGCAGGGCATTATGGATAGGAATGTAGATCAGGCACTTTATCTACCGCGTTGGTCCTCACAATTACGAATTCTGAAAGACTTCATTTTTTTTGGCAAAATACCGCAAAACTCTTCATCTGCTAATTAGCAAATCTACCTTGGTAACATGCTCATGTAACATGGTAAACAGTGCTACTGTTACATGCTAACTGATCATCAGTGTCTTGCTAGTGTCACTGCATGTACCTTAACTATCTCACACACTTTCAGCAGTAAACAAAGTTTAAGAAAAAACACAAAAGTTTGTGTCATGCAGAAAATGCTTTGTTTACTTCCTGCAAAACTGATCCAGCACTTTAGTTCTTTTTGTTTTTTTGTTTCCCAAAACCTTCTGATGCCTTAAATGAAGGGTGATACCCAGCCCTAATGGAGCTGATAGCAAACTTACCTGTGATACAGACAGCACTGATGGTCAGAGAACAATTAATGGTGCTATGCTTCCATTGCTGCGGCCTGCAGGGCCCCCTCCGTTATAGAAAGACCACTGAGTTTTACACAAAAGACTTCAACAAAAGTCTTCTGTAGCACACGTCCTTTAATCCTAAAGAGGTACGACTGAGAGTGAGTGTGAAGACAGTGTAGAGATGTTAAATAAGAAGTGTGTGTGTGTGTGTGTGCGCGCAAAGGTTCTTTGAGAATTTTTGTTTTTAATTTTTTTAAATTTTTAATTGTTTTTTTTTTTTTTGGGGACCAGGTGGAGTTCTAGTTAACAGCAAAGGTAGGATTCAGCTGTTTGCACACAGAGTTCTTGAGTCTACTTTCACTGCAAGTTTGTGTAATTTATCAAGCATTTTTGAGAAATATTTATTTTTCTATGCCTAATACAAAAGCTGATATTTTACAAAGTGACTTGACCAAAAGACAGTAAACAAAAACACTGGCACTTGAATGTTGAATGTCATTGGTATGAGTGAAAAATTTCTATTTTTCTGGGGTAGTGTGAGCTTTTTAATGTTAAAGATGCGACGTGGGGGAGCGTTTCTCCGTCAGCGTCTCACCATAGCAAGGCTGGGTTTCAACAGTGGTTGTAATTTTCAAAAATCACCTGCATTTCATAAATACAGATGCATATATTTTGTGTAAGACCATTAAAAAAAAAAACAAAAAACAACAAAACACCCTAAAACCTCGCTCCTATCCTGTGTGCACATCTTTTCTCTTTTTTTAACTGGGTGGTTTTTGCAGCCACGGTTCTTCCTTACATTTTTTTTATTTAACTTGTAAGAATGAAACTGAATTTTATCAGGCAAATCTGGCCCATATATCTGATCCTCAAGTCCCACTTTGAAGTCTTAATATTGGCATCTTCACTTTTACCATCTTGATTTAAAAAGAAACAAACAAAAAAACAGATGACTGAGACTGCTTGCTCATTGGCTAAAAATTTGTGAATGATTACCATTAGGTGTACCATAGATAATCCTTTTGGAAGCATATTATGACCAAGATTTACAAAATAGGCTTAAAAAAAAAACATTAAAAACTGAATGAGTGACTGAGCCCATAACTCAGCAGGAAAGCATTCTTTTAGCAAGCACAGCTATCGCCATCTGGTGGTCTTCAGATAGAATGCAGGTTTTAGGCACTTCTGTCTTGGACGTAGCTATTGAGTCAGAAAAATGAATCTGTTTTATACCTTCTATGATCAGCTTGTTTAAAAACCTCAGAAAGCCGGGGGTTCTCTGGGGGTGGAGGTACTCGCAGTGCTTCCTGGTTATCGGCCATGCTAGCAACATGGCTGTGACGTGCTAGCATCAGCAGTCCACAACTTAGTCTAAACCTAAATAACTCAAAAAATAACCTTCATTATCATTTGTTGTTTTCATCCTGTATTACTTTTGCCCCTTGGTTTATAGATTTTTAGCACACTAGCACTTACCCTACGTTTTAGCGCTAGCCATCAATCTATGTGGCCTAAAATCTGCTGAATCTACGCAATGCCTATGATTTTATTTTTGGCAGTATTCATGCTGTCATTCCTGAAAATTCCGATTTCAACTAAATAGTCCAGTCAGTTCTGCCAATTACAGTTTAAAGATGCCACAGTATCTTGTGTATCCCTGCGTAAAGCTCAACACCAGTGTTTTCCAGCACTACAGTACTCTTCTCCCATCTGAAACCTCCAACTTCAGGTCTTCTGTTAATGTGTAAAGATGTGCATGTGGTGTAACATGAAGGTTCGAGGTGTACCACAGATTGTTGATTGCAGCCGATGTGATGGCGACACGTTACGAGAAACAGCCTCCACTGGTTACCTTTAAAGTCACATTGGACTCAGTATCACATCCGCAAACCTGTTTATGCGACAGGCTTCATTGCCAATAATAATCAACCATAAACAGCCATTTTTAATCGGCAAACAAATTGAGAAAATACCACCGTAAATGCCAAGGTTTGGATTAAAAAATAACAAGTTAACGATCAAAGACCATTTTGTAAAAAAACGACAAAAACATGCAGTACAAAAAAAAGTGTCCAGATTTTCTCCAAGTCGTTTTATTTTTCCTTTTCTTTGTTGACTCTTTACACTTTTCCTTCTCGTTAATACCCTTGTTGTGAATGTCTGGCAAAAACAAGTGGCGATCTTTAAAGTCTTCATAACACAGACTTAACTGTGGTTCTATTGCTCCGTTGTTGTGGTTTGCATCTTTTCAGGCGTTGTTAGAGCTGTCACAGGGGTGTTTCTGGCCAATCAGAAATGGGGATTTATTTATTATTTTTTCCCCTTCTTGCAGCTGATCAGTATTTATCTGACCTGCAGGAGAGACAGTAATATAACGGACATTTGTACTGGTGCTCCTCTAAGCACAGACCCACTGTAGTTACACAGGGACTGATTGATTTGTCCAAAGACTGTAGCCTCAGCAATCACTGACGCATATCAGACGTAGGTGAACCATTACTTTACAGCCTTTTGTATGCACAAACTACATTTTGCAACAAAGTAATTGTATTTTTTGTCAGGGTGTCGTGAAAGACACACAAAAACAAAACACTTTGTGGCTTGATTTCAAGTTCAGTTTGTTAAAGTGATCTGAAATTCAGATGCTGAGGTGCATTTAGGAACGATTGCTGTTCTCTTAGCGAGCGAACTGAAATGAAGCCCAGTGCTGTCGTCATTACTGAATGGCCAGACCCCATAGTGTGGACGGGCAGCTGCACCAGCCTGGTAGTTAGTATTTGCTTATGTATTAGTTTAGCAGATGTGCACGAAGAGCACTGCACGAAGAAAACAAAACTGTGCAAATATTCTGATTTTACCACAAATAAAGGTTTGGATTTGCAGATGTAATCAGTGGTTTTGGCTTTTGTTTGTGTACGTGTGTGACTTTACAGACATGGAAAAACACAAACTGTGAAGTTATTAAAAAGTGTTTATTTGAAAATAAATACATTCTACAGCATCAAATTATAAAAACGGTGTGCATAAAATGCATCTGACAGGAATGATTGTCCTTAAAACACAGATCATTAAAAATCATAAACAACTAATTTGAAATCTGAAGTTGCACCTACATCTTTCTAACTTGGTACAGAGCCTTGCTGACTGGTAGCAGAGGATGACTCGAAGCTGTTTGCTTCATTCAATAAGCAGATTAAAATGACCTGACAGCCACGTTTCTTAAAAGTTGGAGTCAGTTTTATTAGCTTTGTGTAGAACAACAGAACAGCAGCCTCTAACTCTGAATAAAGCTGCGTCCACACAGGAAGTGATTCGCAGTGATGCTGTGATGAGAGACCGTAAAAAGTCGAGATCTGGCAAAAGTAAAACTGCTTAGAAACCTTTCTCAACTTTGATGCAAGCGATTGAAGTGACTAAGTGCAAAATACTGGTGACTAACATACAATAGGGTGTCAAACATGAGGCCTTGGAGCCAGTTCAGCAAAGACTCCAAAGATCTTCCCCTGTGGCCATTCATGATACACCAAAGTAATGAAATATTTAAAAAAAACTTAAATGTTTTTTTTTTTTAAGTCAACAGTAAAGAAAAAAAAATTAGTGAACAAAAACTTTGTCCAGAATGTACTAAAATTATAAAACTGAGCTACCAATTATTCACATTTCTTACGGTTTAAGCCCAAAGAGTTGTGCTGACAGATCTTTGTCATGTAGAAAAACTTATTTTATTAACATATGAGGCATTAAGTGTGGAGTTTCTCTGATCCAGTTGTCTTCTGATCACAGTATTTGGCCCACGGTGTACAATGGCAGACATCCGTTCATTAGAGGGTTATCTAGGATTTACCTGCATAACCCTTGTTCTCTGAAACCTGTTCCATTATGTAATGTGTCGTTCTAGTCTGGGCCAAACGGCGACCAGAATATTTGCATTAACAATCTTAAAGGAAACACATGAGATAAAAGGCTGAAAAAGGTCAAATCAGTTTCTTCTGGTCTCAAAATGAGCCTCTTGGGTTCATAATCCATGTACACTGGAAATAAGGCACTGAGTCTGTGCTACCTACATCAACAGAGATCATTGCTATTTCAGGCCATTTGGTAAAAGAAGGCTAAAGTTAACAAAGCCCAACTTAAAAATCTATTCTTACAATCCTGATTATTTTCTGTTGATGAAAGCCAACAGGAAAGAGGAGTCTTAATTTAAACTTGTGCCTGCACTGCATACTCAGCCAAACGCAATCAAAGGTGAGGCGTTGCTCTTCCCCTCAGTTTTTCTTACTGCGCTGACACTTTAACCTGTTTGTCTGTACGACTCCAGGATCCTGCCAACACTAAATGAAAATGTTGAACCAATCAGAGATTAATGTCCCTCAGCCCACAGTGTGCAAACATATAATTAAAAAAAAATCACAATGAGCAGGACAAGACACTGTTAATATCAGCTAAGATTGTAATTACTATGAAGTTAATAAAGTGCATTAATTTCCAGCTGTACGTCTGCTTTGAAGGCTCTCCCCTTGGTTATCTGGCACTTCAGGTCCTGTTGCTCAGACTGTCTTAACTGAGAGACGGCTGAGAATGAAATGTTCTGCAGAGTAAGACTGATGCTAACTGAAGGATTCAGTGTTTTGTTCATTGAGCTTTAAACCAGCCATGATGTATGTATGTATGTATGTATATATATGTATATATTGTACTATTCTTAGTTAGCGTATTGTCTGTCTTGTCTTAATGTTGGTTTAAAATGGAGCACTGTAACAAAAAATAATTTCCCCCAGGGATCAATAAAGTATTCTGATTCTGATGGCCTCTGTGCTACATAAATATCACGTGAAATTACTTGTATGGAAAAAAAATTAAGTCTCTTCCTGTCAGTCAAGATTCAGAGCTGATCGGGACCACTGTGGTGGCAGCATTTTCAAACTCGCGCCTGATTGGTGGTTGGTCTTCGCTGATGTCTGACCAGAAGTCTGGGTTGTCTCGGTACCATTTCACTGTAAAAACAAGAAGCGCATGAATCACTAACACACCATACAGGAAGGGAGTGTGAGTGTGTGTGACTGTACCTGTCTGTCTGATGCCTTCAGTCCAGGACACCTCAGCTCTCCAGCCCAGCTGCTGCAGCTTCTCACACTTGATGGGGTAACGCAGGTCGACCCGCGGCCTGGAGAGCAGAGGTCAAAGGTTAAAAGTGGACAAGAGTGTGCTTTTAAGGTCAAGATGTCAAAAGACGGAGATTTTGAGTCTAAAGCCAAAGTGGAAGGCTTTGGCTACTTCCTGGAATTCTCCCCTGCTTTTGCCAGCTCTTTCTCTACTTACCTGTCAGGCACAAACTCAAGCCAATCATTTACTTCAGATTCTGGCACTTTCTTGACCTAAACAGAACGAACACACACACACACACACACACACACACACACACACCTTTTAGTATTCATTTAATTCGCTTACTTCCTAAAAGCTCCTGCTAAATGTTTGAATAAACAGTTCCTAAACCCACCATCCTAACAAGTTCCCTCGCCAGCTGCATGATGGGAATCTCACAGCTTGTCCCCACATTGTAGATTTCTCCCACAATCCCTTTCTCCAGAAGCAACAGAAAGGCGTTTATGGCATCACTGACAAACAGGAAGTGGCGGGATTTTGGAAGGGTTCCCTGGATAGTGCTGCCGCAGAGCAAACGCACAGAAACGGGTTTAATTGGATAAGCACTTCTGTTACTGTGAAACACAGACCGGAACGACAGCGCTCGTTAAAACAAACCCACCATTTCTTGTCCATCTGTAAGAGGGTGAGGAACCTTGGAATGACCTGAAAGATCAAGATGACAATTTATATTAAAAGCTTGGTGACAAAGAAGAAGATATGTTTAACTCTTTAAAACCAGTTAAATCTTTGGAAGGAACTGAAAGTGAAAGTCAGATTTTGCATTTTCTGTCTGTGCATTCAGTTGTAGTCAAATGTAAACACACAGCTGATTGCAGCATTTTTAAACCTGCAGGGTGAACTTTTGTCTCCCCCTTGTGGCAATGACAGTAATTACAACAACCTTAAAACAAATCTTTAAAATATGTATCACTGTAGATCAGGGGTGGGCAACTCCAGGCCCCGAGGGCCGGTGTCCTGCAGGTTTTAGATCTCACCCTGGGTCAACACACCTGAATCACATGATTAGTTCATTACCAGGCCTCTGGAGAACTTCAGGACATGTTGATGAGCTAATTTAGCCATTTAGATCAGCTGTGTTGGTTCAAGGACACATCTAAAACCTGCAGGGACACCGGCCCTCGAGGCCTGGAGTTGCCCACCCCTGCTGTAGATTAATCTTGCACAGATGACATCAGTGTGACCTGATGTTGCTTTACATACATGAAAATAGTTCTACATACAGCTGCGCAGATATCTTATATACAGCCTCAAATCTTAAACTGTACAAATGGAGCATATTTCTGCAAAATTAGCCACTTAATGTCAAATGGGTGTGCTTAGTCATGATACTGGACCTTCTCCGTGTACTGCCTGGGCCCGTAGATGTTGTTGCTCCTGGTAATGATGATGGGAAACTGGTAACAGATCAGTATTCAAATGACAAAGATTAAAAAAGTCATTCAGGTTTTAAAATTAAAGGGACAGTTCACCTCAAATCACATTAACCTCTGGCCTCTAGTGCCATGTATCCATGTCGATTATTTTGATGAGAGTTGCCCAGTTTTGAAGTTCTCTTTCTTACAAGAGTACAAGCGCAACTAGTCTGCAGCAACAGGGGACTTGACTTATAGTTGCCAGCTGGTTGCATTCTAGTCATATTCCTGTAAAACTGGAAGGTTGTGGAGCGCCCACATCATTTTGCAGTTACATAGCTTTCCTGCAGCAACGACATCACTATTTATGGAAGGATTTCTCATCAAATCGATAAGTCTCTGGCTGGACTCTGAATATAAGGACTTAATGTGAATTTCTATGTATGTAGACAGCGAAAGTTAACTGCTTTCTGATCACTGATTGCAATCAAATGCCAATCCGACCGGGCTCAGTTGTAGACTGATAGCAGGCTGACCCGATCTTATTGCCATCTAAATGCACTAAAGTATCTTTAAAGATGGCATCTGACTACAATCAGTGGCCAAGCAACTATTTCAAAGGCAACGAGCTCCAAAGTTCATGTCATATGGTCACAATAATAATGCTGTTTTCACTACTGTGATTGTTAAACTGAGTAACTAACATCCAAGCCAAAACTGAAAAATCAAAAACTAATATCTAAAGTCATTTATTTGGTTTGGAAGCTACTGGCCCATCTGTATGGGTTTACCTTGTACTGGTCCCAGTACGATCTGACCAGATACTCTGCAGCAGCTTTAGTAGCAGCGTACGGATTGGAGGGCCTCACTGGGCTGCTCTCATCAAACACCTGTAGGGGACAAACATCAGCGTCACTGCCTGATCCATAAACAAAAGCACGAACCAACAACCCCAATCTATCCACTGGCCTCATGCAGACTGGCTCCGTACACCTCATCGGTGCTGATGTAGATGAAGCGCTGTGGCTGGTGTCGGGCCTGATGGGCCGCTCCCAGCAGAACTCTGGTCCCTTCAATGTTGACCTGCTGGAAAGTGGACGGGGATTCAAAGGAAGCCTCTGACAGCACAGAGAGGAAGGAGAGAGGAAAAGAACTTTAACACGAGAGCTGAAACTGCAAAAGCTCCTGTTCATAAGAACTGCCCGAACAAGCTGCTGCTCACCGACGTGAGTTTTGGCAGCCAGGTGAAAGATGACGTCGATGTTTTTGGAACTGAAGATGTGGTTCAGCAGCCGCGGGTTACACACATCCCCCTGTTGAAGAAAAGAGTCCAAATGAGTAACTGTGCACCCAGCACAGTTAAAGCTCAACTGATGATAAATCCTTCAAATTACACCTTATTTTAAGCATAATAATACATGTGATTATACAAAAGTAGCATTAAATTAAATAGACATCTGGTGTAGGGCTGCCACAAACGATTATTTTGATAGTCGACTAGTCACAGATTATTTTTGCGATTAGTCGACTAATCAGATCATCATCCATTGGACGTACAGCGTACAGCTTATTGCACCAGCAGCATCTGGTCTTATATAACTATCATTAGCTTACAGCTTGAAGTGTTTGTGCTAACTAAAAATAAAGACAAGATGGTAGTTTATTAATTTTTAATGAAATTTGCAGATTGTTTCGGTGAAGTTTAATAAACTCCTTGCTTTCTAAAATATAACAGGACACCGGAGTATATTCTCCAGCGTCTCACACTTCTGATAATCAGCTGTCTGCTTGACAGTTTTAGCTGTGCAAAAACTATAACTTTAATCTCAGCCAAACCGATTTACTCAGGAACAAATAAAATACTAAAGAAAGCCAAACAATAACATTTTTAAGTTATCTAAGTGACTTATATATGTTTAACCTGACTAGCGAAAGACGGCGGTGGGTTTGAAAACGATTTGCCGGGAGTCCAGTGTTCTCACGGCTCTAGTTAGCCTTGCCCCCGCCTAGCTAACGAGCTAGTGGGTAACAGACGTCTCCGAAAACGTCGGAGCGCTTTTGAAAATACGTGGTGTCTTGATAAACTGAGCAGATATTTGAGGTTTACACAGCTACATTCTCGCCTGAAAATATGTTAAACGTTTATTTTGTGACCCAGAAAGAATAATAAGAGTAAAGTTAAAACTAACTAGCTGCCGCCATTGTTGACAGCTGCGCTATGAATTCTGGGACACAGCTTCTTCTTCTTCGGGGTTTAACGGCAGCTGGCATCCTTGTACATGCAGTGCTGCCATCTTCTGTTTCAGTCCGTTATTACACTCTTAAATCCTACTATTATTATTCCTGCGTCCTTTGTGATCTTACAAAGCTTCAAACGATGCGTCGACTATTAAATTAGTCGTCGACGATTTTAATAGTCGACATAATCGTGACTAGTCGACTAATCGTGGCAGCCCTAATCTGGTGTCAGTCTGGTTATTCTTGACCTGATGTGTTTATTTATCAGCGCTCACCCTGATAAAGATGTAGTTCGTTCTGTTTTCAACGCTCTTCAGACTCCTGGGGCTGCAGCAGTAATCCAACTGGAAGAGATCAGACAGTGAGACGTGCCACAGTGCACACAGCAGACACTAGCTGCAGCTTTGCACGTCACAAAGACAACAAACCCAGAGTGATATATTTGGAAACGGAGTGAGGGGGGGGGGGGGGGGGGGGGAAGAAAATTAAGACTTACATTATCCAGGTTGATAATTCTCCATTCCGGGTGTCTGTGGACCAGCGAGCACACCAGATGGGAGCCGCTGTAGGAGCAGAGAAATTTGAGACAGTTCATTTACGCCCCACTGGCCTTTATCTGGGCAGAGACTCCATCAGCCCACACATGTCTGTGCCATTTATGTCAAGAAGACGACATGAGCTGACCACTTTGCATTGCCTATATGTAAACACTACAGAAATCACATCCCACAAACAGAGATTCCTTCATTTGTTGGTGAGATAAAACCATAATAATGAAATGAAACCTGATTTGTGTACTGAGCATTCCCAAATTTTACATTTTTCTTATAATAAAAGGGAAAACTTTGCTTGTTCCTCCATTTGCTGTTAATAAACCTGTCTCTATGTGTTTTTTATGTCTAATATCTTTGCTTATATTGGTAAAGAGGCTGTATTAACCAGGATTTGCTAAGGGGTTATATTTAACACAAAGAAATCACCTGTTATTGTACCTACATTATAAATAATCCAGTCCATTTCAGTCACTTCCAATATCTCGAAAGAACTCTGATTTTAAATTTGCTGCAATTTCTGCTGCCCACTTGGTCACAGCTATTTCGAAAAAGACATTTTTAATGCCAATAAGACTTTTTGCCAGGATAAATAAAGGATATATGGAGATCACTTTGCCAAAAACTGGTTCCAGCTTCTGTGTTGTCACAGGAAGTTCTTTCTTGACAGATTACAGGCAAAACAAGTAATTTACAAGTGTTCTAACTGAGTGCTAACTACACTTTAACACTCATCTGAGCATTTGGCTCCATGTGTTTGTGGGCTCAATTCTCAGTCTGCCATAATATTTTGAAATATACCCCAGGACTGAAACTACTACTCCAAGACTTGTGAACAGTTACTCAACCTGTAGAGCATAGGTGTCAAACTCTGGCCTGCCTAATTACATTTGGCCCGCGAAGCCATACCAAATGACTATTAGAGCTGGCCTACTGGTATTATACAGCTAATATATGTATTGTTTAGTATTAAGCTTTGCTTGTTCCATATTCAGTTTTCCAGAAAAACTTATTTGAGTCCATAAGAAAAGATTCATTCTTATATCTGGAGGAAGATTTTTTTTTTCAATAAATATTAATGTTAGCCCGCGACTTTGTTCCAGTTTTGAATTTTGGCCCACTGTGTATTTGAGTTTGACACCCCTGCTGTAGAGACACCGGGATGATCTATAAAATAAGCCAGAGTAATGTTAGTTCGTTTGTTTTTTACAATAAATACTTTTTCACTAATAAGATTGTGCTTATTTCTTAGTAAATAACTGCTATTGCTAACAGATGTTCCTTTATTGTTTACCTCTGTTTCACCTGTGCAAAGGTTTTCCTTACAGGTCCTAGTCTTGATAACTAAAAGAGGAACCACGGCCAGGTCTGTTTATCAAGCTAAATGCTAAGTTCGTAATGTTATTTCAGCTTAAGTGTACACTGATATGAAATACGAACGCACATGAATCCAGAGCCTCCAGTCACCAGAACAGTCCTGTTGAAGTCCATTTCCCGGTCTTCCAGCAGCTGTTACCTCACAACATGAACTCCTATAGGTATAATAAAAACATATTTTCCGACATCAAGCCTGGAAGCTAGCTATCCTAACGGAAACAGCAGAGCTTTATTTCCTTCCATAACAGTAGCCGGATTGTGCGACAGTCACCGGCTGCTTCACGGCAGTGTTGACACGTTGAAAGCGGGCGGGTCATTAATAGTGTGTGTACTAGTTTCTACTCTCTGATTGGTTGTCCTACATGACGCAGTGAAGTTAGCGCGATGTGATTGCGTGAATCCCGAATCAATCAAACTGTCAACGTAGACCTGTAGGCAAGCGAAAACCAGTCAAGTCCTCTTAAATAAACACATATCATCCGGTGGTGCTTTCCAAAATAAAGGTCATATCGAGTATTTTAACCTACAACACTTGTGTGTGTTGCGTTTAGTTTTATACCAAACTTAAATATAATATTATTTCAGGTGTGTCTTCATGTGAATGTGTTTTGTGTCATTCCGCGCGCGTTTATTATCCATTATTTCCAAGCTTAGCTTTTATTTGAGGGCAAGAACATCCAACTTCCGGTCACAGCTTGGCGAACTTTTGGGGGTCTTGACGCAGCTGGTTCACTTCTGGCTTCGTGGCTCATTGAATCGATGAGGCATCCTATATTTGTCGATAACGCTAAACTGCACAAGCGGGAAAATGTCGTACTTATTAGCCACACTTGCGGCTGTTTTGCTGCTCACTTCAGAGGCTTCCGGGAAAACTGTTACGGGACTTTTTAAGAGCGAAGCGGCGAGACAGCAGAAGGGCCAGTTCATCACTAAATTCATGTACCAAGGTAACGTTGACGGTGCTGATGTGCTTGCTGCTGGCGTGTCATTCCAGCTCTGACAGCGGGCTTAGCTTCTTTTCACGCCACCTTAATGATTAACGTGGGGTAATAACGAGCTGACGGCTCAGTTTAGTGCCCGTGTTTGCTTTCCTTTTTTTATTTGCTAACAGCTCTCACTGAGCCGCTCAACAATGGGTGTAACTAACGTGTCATGCGAGTATCTGATAACGTGTGCACTGATTATTAGCAGTTCTGGCAGCATTCAGCCGGCGCTTTATCTTTACCTTTGCTGCTTAATGTCAAATTACTGTTTGTCTTAAGCCTCTGTATTTTGTTTTATAGCATTTTTATTCGGGCTGACCTCCAACAAGTATTCCGGAAACTTGCTTCAGGACACTTTTAGGTATTTTTTACAGGTCTTATAGGAATCCAACTTCTTTCCGACCCATAAATGAGCTGATTGCACCCTCAGTGTGGACAGAGGCTGGCTGCACATGTCACATGGCATAGTGGGGGGTGTTTTCTGCAAGACTTTTTGCTTTAAAAAGGTCTGAAGCTACCAGATGTCAGCTAATCTCACTTGTTTCAGGAGATTAACCCTGTGTGAAGCACAAGGGCCTATGGGTAGAAACCATGCTGGCAAACTAGGGACCCATCATTGGACCTCAGAGATCCAAAGGCCACTGAAAGCTACAATCTCTTTGTTCTCCAGCTTATATATTTGAAAATGAATGTTTTATATATTAAAGTCTAATCAGTTGACTACATTATTGAATTACTAGTTAGCCGTTTGGTCTGTAAAATTTCACGAATATGCTATCTGAGTGTTAAATGTTACATCTGAGAAGCTGCTGCAACCATGGTGCCTTGTCTTCGTTTAGCCGGCAACGGTCTGCTGGTGTGCCGGGTGGACAGCTCAACGCTGGCTAAAGAGAGAGAGTCCAGACTGCTGCTGTATCAGGATATGGACTCGGAGCTGGACAACCTCAGCTGCTCCGAGAGGCTCGCCAAAGCCGACGTGACCAGTAAGAAACCAGCAATCGCTGATACAATTCTGGATTCTCCTGCCATGATGCCATATTGATTTATGTCTCCACTTTCCTTCCTCCACACTGTCACCTCATCTCTCTTCCCCCACCCCTACCCACCCACAGTTACACTCAGTCAAGAAGAGCACAACCAGACGATCCCTCGGCAGTCTTTGCCCACAGCCTGGCAGATCCTATACGCTGACAGATATACATGTCAGGTAACACAATTATATATAATATTAATGTAATAATGCAACTAGGGCTTCAGTCAGGCAAACCTGCAGCAGCGATGCTGTTGTCACAAATATGAACAAATAAGAGGACACCTCTAAAGGAGACTCTGTGCAAAGACACATGCACTCTATATTGCAGTATACAGTGAAATACAGTCCTACTCCTGCAGAAACTGATGTAGGGTCGCAAATGTTTTGGTTTGCATCACACCTACAGGTCAGTGCATGCACAGTCATGTACGCATATATACAGTCAAATACACACACAGTCATAAATCTGTCACAATAAACATTTATTGTCAGCGAGCTCATTCTAACACAAAACACAACACTGACAGTGTGAATGCACAGTTAAATATTTAAAACTGGTTCTGGAAAAGTAGGTTGAAATATTGGTAGTAATGCTGTTATACTAGATAGTAATGCCTTCAACAGTACTGCATGATCGAGTAATAATGATAGTCATAACTATATGGATTCTGCTTATCACTAAGATTTTCGTTCTCTCCTTAGGAAAACGTATTGATTGCCGGCCACGCTGATCTTGATTTCACTGTCCTGCTGTTTAATGCCGACTCGGCTGGAAACCCTCTGGAGCATTTCAGTGCAGAGGAGGCAGGTCAGACACCCCGAATATGCCCTCCGCTGTCAGACTACAGCAGATAATGTCAGTGCATCACTAAGCTCAAGCTGGTGATGCATTTCATGCTTGTTAGCTTCCTCTGCAGTGAGAGTATGACTGTCGGCATAAAGTCCCAAATCTAGTAAAACTAATAAAAAGTTGTAAGGGCTCTTCAGGTGCTATGTCAGACCTGATTAATACATTAGGACAGGACTTTATGTTTGATCCTGATGGATTGCTGATGATTTTTCCCCTCTCGCTCTCTTAGGCCTCCACAGTTTTTACTTCCTCCTGCTGCTGGCCTACTTCATCGCCTGCTGCATCTACATCCAGCCTCTGTACCAGGCTCTGAGGAAAGGAGGACCCATGCACACTGTCCTCAAAGTACTGACTACAGCGCTGGCTTTACAGGGCTGCTCTGCGCTCTGCAACTACATCCACCTGGCCAGGTAGATTCAGCAGAGCCAGAGAAAGGCAGCGCAATATTTATAATGTTTCTAAAGCTCATGCTACTCTTGATGGCCCACTGTTACATATCAGTAATGTTCTATGACCTAAAATGTATTTTAAGTCTTTCGGAATATTTGTATTTATTTAGTACAGAGTTGTTAATAAAAAACTATGTGAATTAAGACAACAGTGTTTCTGTTTGTGCCTCCTGTTGTCTGCAGGTATTCCAGAGATGGAATCGGTCTTCCACTGATGGGCAGCCTGGCTGAGTGTATGTTACCTGCAACATTATAAAGAGTCAATAAGAGAAAAAATGAACCTCTCTGATCATGTTAACCTCTCTTTTGGCTCCAATGCAGTCTGGGATATGGTGTCCCAGGTGTCCATGCTGTACATGTTGTTGAGTCTGTGTATGGGCTGGACCCTGAGCCGAGGCAGGAAGCCTCAGTCCCGACCTCTGCAGTGGGAACAGTCTCCGGCCTCCACGGCTGTAGCTGTTGGTGGAGTTATTACACAGGTATGCAGAACTTGAGATGACTTCAAGTGTTTAATTTTTAAGGAAAATTTGACCAGCACATAGAATCCCGATCAGGTAAACATGATGTTTTCAGAATGAGGTGGGAGTTCATTTGGGGTATTTGCCATAAGATGACTGTTAAGAACCGGACTGTATTTTCAGGCGGTGCTGCTGCTGTGGGAGCAGTATTCAGAGTCGGAGAGTGAGCACCACAGCTATCACGCCCAGCAGAGTGTGGCCGGTCTCCTCCTCATGGCTCTGAGAGTGGGCCTGGCCCTCCTGCTGGCCTCCATCCTCTACCAGATCATCTCCACCGAGAGGAGCACCCTAAAGAGAGACTTCTACCTCAGCTTCGCCAAGGTAAAAACGATTTCTCAATAAAACTGACATAACAGACGCCTGCAGGTTCTCGGGCGGTCATGTGGTCTTGTTTTGTGCAGGGATGCTTCCTGTGGTTCCTCTGTCATCCCATCCTCGTCCTCATGTCTGTGATCTTCAACGAGCATCAGAAGGAAAAGGTTTGAACTCCCGCACAAAGACAACAACAGTTTTTGCTATTGAGGATAATTCTTTCATGTTCACTGAGTTTAAATGTTCAGTTCTTACCTTTTGTCCTCCATTGGCCACCAAGTTTACACCTGTCTTCCTCCTCTGCAGGTGGTGACCATGGGGGTGATCCTCTGCCAGTCCATCTCCATGGTCATCCTCTACCAGCTCTTCCTGTCTCGCTCTCTTTACTGGGAGGTGTCCTCTCTGTCCTCAGTCTCCCTGCCCCTCACCATGTCCAGAACGAACCACAGGGCGCGCTACTGAGCATGTACACCCTCACAATTTTCCTAATAATGATTATCACGAGCTAAGGGTGGATGTGCCATGATGCTGTGACGCTCCTCCTCAAAAAAAATGTGCTCAGACGCTGCAGGGACTGATTTTCTTTGCAGTTAACTGTTTCCTGGGAGAACTTCTGTAGTTACTAGGAAGCAAGTTACCAAGAAATCATTGAAAGAGGGTGAACAGAGGATGATATGTGTACAACAACAGCCTACCTCTAGTTTTAAGTGATTTTTGACTGGAGCCAGCATGAGCACTGCTGAACAAGAGGAGGAGAGAACCGGCTGTCAGGCCGTTTCTTTGGTTCTCCATGACGCCAGCCAAAATACCATTGAAACAAAAAAAAAACGAGGACGGATGAAGACAGCCGGCCAGGATTCAGATTAAGGATGCATCACCTAGAGACGCAGATGTGAGGAAAGAAAAAGGAAGCGAAGATTTACTCCTCACAGGGCCGAATGTGGAGATGGCTGCCCGGGCCTCATGGACGCGGGCCAAGATTAAAATACTCGAGAGCGTTTTATTTCTGTTCTTGGATTTGATTATAACACAAACAGAAGCATCATCGATTTACTATCAAGGAAAAAACAAAGACGCTACTATTTAGGTCGGGATTGCAGAAGCCGTCGTCTCATTGAGCTTTCCCTGCTCATTAAAGCTGCAACGACTTGGATCAAAGCCACGAAGGATGGAAAAGTCTCAGTTTGTGTCTGAGGCTGGCGCTTTATATCAGATTAATTAACCCCATGAACAAAGCAAAAGCGAGGATGTGCTACTCTCTGATTGACCTACGATCTCTAGTTTCTACTTAGAAACTAAGGCCTGGTTGGCTGAGCGGCCACGAAGGCTCATTGGTTTGTTTCTGGTGCAGCTCTGTGGCACGGAGGTATTTCGAGCCACTGTTGGTTTTGGTTTTCTCATAGCAGCCGTTACATGTGTTAGGATCGATCGAGATGGGCAGACAGACGGATGGACCAGCGGAAGTCTGAACAGATGGATGCAGCATGTGTTCTGTAAAGCAATGGATTGTCACACTGTTAACTGAGAAGGATGCGTGACTTTGATTGTGCGAAGCCAAAGTGAAGACGATGAGCCAAAACATCAGCATTTACACACTAACATACAGCTGCACCTTAACTTGGGTGCTGATGACTTTATGAGCTGAGAGCATGTGAGACTCTAAATCGCGTAGCTTAAGATGCGTTGCATGGCTAACCCATTATTAAAAAAATCTTCAGTATAAAAAAGATCAGGAAGAACTTAAGTCTACTTGGTGGCTTCCAATGAATTTCACTGTGTAAATACATTCCAACCCCACACGTCCATTCCTGTGTCATCAAGTTATTACTGTACATGAGGCTCATTAAATGAGATATTAGTGTTATATAAGAGCCAGGCAGAACTGAGCTGCACTGTCATGTAGGACAAGTCCCACTTAGCAAACTGACAGCTAATATATTTATTAATCAGCTATTTATTTCAAGATCAGCACGTTATAAAGAAGCTTTGGTTGGAGTTTCATGTTTGGTATGTTTTTGCTGATTCTTTTTTTCTCTCCTAAATCATAAATCGATTGTTTTTAATTCATTAAAAACGAATAATCTATAGTGTAGCATGAAGGTGCAGTACGTTTACCTGGATACAGTCAATCCAGGTCCTTCTAATAAGAGAGAAAAGCTGGGGTGAAAATATAATTGGCAGCTTTTTAAGTAGCACAGTTGAGCCAACTCCATCTGAAACAAACACAGACAGACCTCCCATTATAATTTTAAATATATGCTATAATCCTTATTGAAAACCAGTATATACTCCTCCTTATTTATGAAGTTCTACTTGACTATGAGCCTGCGTGGGTTATTTGTTAATCCCAAAATGTGCAACCTTGTTTAAATCAGTATACAGATTGGTTTCTACTGAAAAAGTGCACGTTTTTCTTATATCCATGCATAATTTACTGTCTGCACACAGGATGTGAGCCAGTGCATCCTGTATGCATCATATTGTCCTTCAATGACAATCTTATTTATGAGGCCACCAGTTATACTGTATACTCTAAATGCTCATCCTTCAGTTAGAGGCAAAGTGCATTTTGTTTTGTAGTGTTTACATTTCACACTTCAGTTGTCATATATTAATTTTTTACAACCTGTGTAACTATTACACCTGTGATCATGACAACTGTAATAAAATCGATCTGAAACTAATAAGTGCTTAATGTTGTCCTTCATGCTGCAGCTTCAAGAAACGTGACAGTTACATAAAGCACAGCCGCCACTGACTGTGCTTGAGGTTTGAATCATAAGGTACACTGTAACCTTGTCCTGTATTTACACTGGTTAATCTAAGTAACCCAGTTCTAGCCTGAAGGGAAAAAGAAGCACTCAAAACGTGCGGCTATCCTAAATTGGCGTTCTTAAAGTCAGCAAAGAGGTACAGAAAAGAAGATCAGACACCAGCGAGGGAGGATAAGAAAGACAGACGCAACAACATTGTAGCCGGTGTATCAGAAAAACTCAGGAGAGTTTTCTCCAAGCACGACATCCCGGTGCATTTCAGACCCAGCAACACGCTCAGACAAAAACTGGTTCACCCGAAAGACAAAATGCCAAAACACAGACTTAACAATGTGGTGTATGCTGTACAGTGCAGCGAGGAATGCCCAGACCTCTACATCGGAGAGACCAAACAGCCACTTCACAAGCGCATGGCACAACACAGAAGAGCCACCTCCACAGGACAAGACTCAGCTGTCCATCTGCATCTAAAGGATAAAGGACACTCTTTCGAGGATGCCAATGTGCACATTTTGGACAGAGAGGACAGATGGTTTAAAAGAGGAGTGAACGAAGCCATCTATGTCCACTGTGAGCGACCATCTTTGAACAGAGGCGGTGGTTTACGACACCAACTGTCTGCCATCTATAATCCAGTTTTGAGTTCCCTCCCCAGACGCCTGAACGCCCACTCACATCCTGGGCCATCCGACCTCAGGAATTCGCATGATAAGGTGGGGCCAGGTTTCACAATGAGCTCACCCGAAACCCTGTCTGATTGGGACCCACACCCAGTTTCACACCTTGGCTCAGGCGATTAGAGGATCATCAGGGGGTCCTTTTGTCCCTCTGTGGGGGGATACTCCCACTAGATTTAAATCTGGGACTCTCCGCCATTTGACCTTAGAACTGAAGAAGCTTCTCGGATAAGAGGTGAAACGTCTTCAAGCAACTTAAAGAAGTCCAGACGCTTTTCTTTGCAAGCTCCTTTGAGTACAAATAGAAGTGCCACCCCACAATAAACACACATAATATAAAAAAGAAAAAAACAACAACAAAAAAAAATTACCTTACAAATACATTAGTAATGTTACATTCAACTTTAGTGGGAAAGGGGGAAAAAGACAGATAAAGACAGATTAAAAAAAAGAATTATACTAAGTAATTATCACCCATTTATGTAGCAGAAATATAACTAATTTGCTCAAACTAATGAGTTATCAAAGCTAACAATTTAAAACTAAAAGTATTTACCTGTTACATTTGTAATGTGTAACTGAATATGAAATTAACAAAACTCTGTTATATATATTGAAATTATGCTCGTACACTGTATATTTGTAAGGGAGGAACACTTCAGCTAGCTAGCACTTTGATGGATAACATAAATTAAATTTCGTCACGAACAGGATTCGAACCTGTGCGGGGAAACCCCATTGGATTTCGAGTCCAACGCCTTAACCTCTCGGCCACCGTGACTACGCATGCCCAAAACGCCGGCATACTGGTATACAACACAAGACACAAAGCCGACGTATGATAAGCTTAAAGTTTATGTATTGTCGGACACGCACTCTTTATCAAAACGTCATTATAAGATTACGAAGAATTCGTCCTATAGAACACAGCAACAAAGACTATGAATGGCCCAATTTCTTAACTGGCAAAATTATCCATTAGCAAGCACCAATTATCAAAAGCCTTTGAGTTTCCTTATTGACCTAATAGACCGGATATATTACATATTTTACATTGTTTTTTAGCAAATGTTGTTACCGACTTCTCTTCTGTGAGCACACAGAAATGGAAGATGTAATGTATATCTAGTTTACTTGACTACTAGAACCTTCAAGCAGGTACGAGTCAGTCACACTCCCCGTACATCGGCACTGCCATTAGTAATGATGCATTCGACTTCAGTAGGAAATGAGGAAAGCCCGAGTTTTAAAAATAATAATAATAATAATAATTTAATCCCTTTAATGTTTAAGGTCGTTTTCTACCATTAGATTGATGTAAATTAATGTTTCCACATTATTTGATGTATTCCAACTCGTCTTACGAGTTGGTTCGATTTGATTTACTCCATGAACTTTGAATGTAGCATAAGTGCCAGCTAGCAGATATCGCATTTCTATTGGTCAGTTACTGTAAGCTCCGCCTTCTTCTCGCGACCACTAATAGCTCTCTGGCTGCTGACTGAGAACGACTGCACCATCACAGGAGCGAAAAATGATTAACTGGAAGGTAACCATCAGTAGATATATCATTTTAAATGGACCAAATGCACGCTTGGCTATAAGTGTATAACTCTTGTGCTCGTTTAGGTTTTCTTTTGCTCCTTTTTTGCCGCAGCTGTCACTAGCTTAAAGCTAACGTTACCATAGACTCTCGCGTTATTTGTTACAACCGCGTCCAAAACTTTTACTATCGTCATATATCAAATAGCATATACATCTCTCTCTCTCTCTGCGTGTATATTCCTGTATGTTTTAAACCGCAAGTGGCATCTCCAGTTTTTAAACGTGTTGTTATTTTTAACCACCGAAATAAGCTGATAATAGCGTTAATAGAGGTGACTAGTAGAAACATTATTAAGGCCGCGGTCACTTGTTAGATAATATCTATGCCGAATTCAAGAGTGATCTGTGGGAATTAGAAATTTTCTTATAGGATGCTTAATTTAAATTATTATGTAAAGAAAATTTTTAAAATGTAAAGATTCTGAATGCTGTTTCGGTAATGACAAGTGTGTGTGACCCGGTGCAGCTACAAGCTCATAAAGCACATGGTGTGCAGCTGTTTGTCCTTTTTATAACTGCCACCTCCTGCATAAGCAGCTGAGGTAGAAGAGAGGAGGAGGAAAATCTCCTCTGGGGTCCCAGACTGTTCCAGACATTTCTTTTGCAGCAAACCTCTTAAATCTAACAGAAAAAAACAGAAATACTATAAAGAAACTCTCTAACAAACAGTATTTCTGCATATATATTTATGTACATATTTGTTAAATGTGTACCCATATCCATGCTCAGGCTTTGGACAACGTCCCCTTGCTTTTCTACATCTTAGCCCTGAAGACGCTGCTGCTGTGTCTGGGGTTTGCTGGGGTGAAGATCTACCAGAGTAAGAAAGCAGAGGCGGCCCTGAAGAAGCAGCAGGCTGAGAAGAGGAGGCTGGCCCAGCAGACGCAGGAGCTCATTGATAACCTGAAGGAAGACTGACGAGTGGAGGGAGAGGAGCAGAAGCTGCTGTACACCAGGAAGAGATGGTAATTACATGATAAGCAACAAACAACGCATGACGGCACCACTGGTTGTTCTAAATGTCTTTCTTTTATTTGCAGTTTGGTTTATTATTAGTTATATATGGAGTCAACACATAGTGTAGTATTGTTATTAGAGATGGCACAATACCACTTTTTAATGCTGATACACAGCAAATTCAAAAGTGTTAAATGGTTTGGTGTTAATAGTCTTCTTGCAAAAGTAGAGTTAATTTTACTCTAAGCAGAGTCACATTCTTTTAATGTAACTCTGAGGTGTAAAATGATAGTAGTTAAAATCGAGTGTTAAAAATGAGTGTTTCTATGTCAAATCTGGAGGTGTTACAATGGAAACATTAACTCTTGACCTCTTAACTCTGAACTCCTATGTGGGCTATGACACCAACAGAGTAAATTCACAGACTCCGCCCCCAGCACGGCTCCAATCGAAGCTGAAGTGAAGCCGTTTCAGAACATTTTGCTCTACATATTTGAGTTGTTTGCCATGCTTGGTAAGTCATTTTTTCAAAGATTGTTTCAATTATTTCTATTAGCTTTTACTTCTGTGGCTCTTTGGAGTTGAGACAAAGCTGTGTGAAAGGCATTAGCCATGTTGCTCGGTGATAGCATAATATTCTGTTTTAGCTAGCTGAAAGGTATTGTTTGCGGGCAAATACCACAGCCTTGAAAAAAGCTTGCATGTGAATTTTCAGTCAAACTTTTGGTCAACTACACCTAAAACAATGTCTAGAATGTGAAATGTTGGTATAATGGTGCTACTTGAAGCCTAAAAACAATCGCCCATAAAAAAAAACGAGCAAACAGCAGTAGCAGATGTCCTGACTGGGTTCTACGTTAGCATAGATCCCTCCAGAGTTTTGTGCACACGGTTTAGGTAAAAATGAAAAAGGTTGAGGTTTTACATTTAGTTCAGTATTACCTGTTGCCTGTGTCCTTGTCTTTTGGGAAAATACTTTAAACAAGTAATGGCTCAAAGAGGATTCCTTTTTTTTTTTTTTACTGTGCTGCAATTGTTTACTGGATTATTTGTGCCATTAATTAGTGCCAACTAATTTTTATTCAATCTCCACACAGGATATGCTTGTGAAGATGGAATATGGGGGAGAGCAGAAGTGCGTTGAAGTTCCACAAAGGGATGAATGAAGGACATGCATATTGTATTGAAGAAATAAGTGTTGAGAATGCTGTTATTTGCATTTACCATGTCAGACCTTTTGATAAACACAATTCTAATGAAAGTGAGAACATGTATACTGTTACATCTTTCAGAAAATGTTTTGAAATTGTGGTGCACAGTTCAGAATAAATGTTTTTCAAAAACCATTGCGTCTTTTTAGTAAATGTTTATTTCCAAAAGAAATTTCTAGAAGTTCAGAACAGTAAAATTCCCGCTTTTTAGAATGAATTAGAAGATAACTCTTACGTAGTTAAACTAAAATACTCTTTGAGAGTTAATATATAAACTCTTAACACCAAGTGTTAAATTATCAACTCCAGACAGATTTGGTGTTTAACACTAAATCAGAGTTAACGTACCAACTCTCCAAAAAGAGTTAAATTAACACTCTCTGGTGTGGACCCATATAGACACTTTAATAGTGTTGAAATCAAATCTGACAGTGTTAATTTGGACATGCTGGATTTGCTGTGTACCGATAAGAATCCGATATAGTGTATTTTTTTTTTAAATAAATAAAAATGTTTTTTTTAATATCTTGCTGCATTTTGTATAAGTTCATACTCAAGTTTTAAGCTAATAAACGTGAACCTACACCATCCTTCCTGTTCTGGTATTTTAAAGAGTACTTAGCAAAAATATTAAGCAACCTAACTAATAGGGTTGCCAACTCCCAGCAAAAAAAAGAAATAGGGAACCACCCCCCGCCCTCCACCTCGTGATGCTTAATCAACGTAATCAACTTTAATTTAGCGCACATGTAATTTTAAAAAAAAATGCACAGAAATCAATTCTTTTTCCACAATAATTAAATAGATTCAACATCTTTCTTCAACAAAATTGCAGACTGCACAGATAGTTCCCAAAGGAAAAAGTACTACAGCTTACTATGGTTTATTCGACTTAATAGTTACTATATACAATAATGGATTTCTATACATTTTACATCAGATTAAAACTTTGGGTGTAAGATTGAGATAATTATTTATTAATAAATGAGAATAAGAAAGAAAAGTATGTCTTTGTGCCCCCTTTTCCCTGTTCATGCCCTACCTGCCCCCCTGGCTAAACTTTGCTAGACCCGCCCCTGCACAGTTAGCAGCCATCAACCACGCAGAAAAAGGATCCTGGTGTAGAAAGTAATATTAAATAAATTCCAACAACAGCTTATCAAGCTTTAATGGGCTGCTGTTGTTTAGCCGCTGGTTTCCTTTTTCTGGTGCAAAGTGGGCCAAAAACAAACAAGAGAGACGGAGTCGCGACAGAAAAGCCGATCAGCTGATCATTGATCAGTTTCATGAGTGAAGTAGCAGCAGGAGAGGGAGGGAGAGAGAAGAGGCAGTCGCTCCATATATCGGTTGTTAAGCTTAACGTGGGAATGCTTTACAAACATTCAGAGATGAACTTACACATTTGCTTTACTTCTCTCTGGGATCACTTTGTCGAAGATGAAATGCCGGTTTGTAGCGAGGCTCCAACTGCTCAACCAGACCGCCGACAGGTCTGGCACGCCACAGCAGCTCTATCACGTGACGCATACTGCTCCAACGTGCTACGGTTATGAGCTGAGTTACACCGTGTTGCAAGTTTTGGGAGATACTTTTGTGATATTTAATGGATCGGATTACATTTTTTTAAAATCTCTTTCTGATATCCGATCCAGTAATTTACGTCAGTATCAGACCGATACGTAATATCAGATCGGTTCATCTCTAATTAATAAACTAATACAAGTAGCCAGTGGTTGCCCTGATGTGATTAGACTCTTGTGAGTCATCAATCTCTCAAATGTCCTTCTCTCTCCTCCAGGGAAACATCTTACCGACCAGAGCTGCAAGCCACTTCCTCCAAATATGATGAAGATGTGTGATTTTCAGCCACAGGGACACTTTCCAAGTTTCAGGAAATGATTTGTGGTTAAAGTAGCAGGACTGTCGAGCACATTTTTATATTTCAAGATGCCGTTTTTTTAAAAAGGAAAATATGACAGCCAAAAGCTTTGTACCTGTGCAAGTCTGTCAGATCGGTGCATTTATATGAATATGACGCAGTGTTGTTTTTTCCTGTAAAATTCTGTAAACTATAAACCAAAACTGTGCTTCTGCTTTTTATAATTATATTAAATCCAACATGTCACATCTTGTTGTTGTTTTTTCTCTCTTACTTGTCTCCATGTTATACTCTGCAGTAGTACTGTGATTTGTGCGTTTAATCTGTTATTGACAGTGAGGTGCTGCTCTAGGTTTTATAGTAGTTACTGTGAAAAGGAAATATTCCTTAAATATTCCTTGATTAGCATGTAGGAAATGATCATTGAGGCGCTTTTGTGCTTCAAGGAAAGCAGGAGGAAGCTAGAGACTACAGGAAGGAGTAGTGACAGTTTTAGCGCCCTCTGCAGTTTGTGTGTAGGAGTGCAAAAGCTTACAGCACCTGGTATTCCCAGGCGGTCTCCCATCCAAGTACTGACCAGGCCCGACCCTGCTTAGCTTCCGAGATCAGACGAGATCGGGCGTGTTCAGGGTGGTATGGCCGTAAGCGAGAGAAGAGCACAGAAACAGCCTTTTTAAACATGCTGTGATGACACATGCACACGTTTTCTCTTCTGTATAGAAGTTAAAGTCTCCAAACGACAAAAATGTTTGAATTACAAAACACACGGTTCTATAATAATCTAACATATGTTATTATGGAGATGTTACTGTGGGAAAAGTATTTCTGCAGCTCAGTGTTGAAGCTGCAGTTAACAACGAATAGCTGCATGCTTTCGCTGTAACATATAAAGCTTGGCACAATAATATATATCAAACTGTGAGACACTTGCCACTTATAAAATGCCCTTTATATAGCAAAGCTTTCGCTTACGGCCATACCACCCTGAACACGCCCGATCTCGTCTGATCTCGGAAGCTAAGCAGGGTCGGGCCTGGTCAGTACTTGGATGGGAGACCGCCTGGGAATACCAGGTGCTGTAAGCTTTTGCACTTACACACACAAACTGCAGAGGGCCCCGCTGCTGCTCATGTTTATGCTCACAGGAATGAAAAGTTAGATTTCTGGGTAATAAAATCTTTTTTCTATCTTTTTAACAGTAGAATATTATATTTCCATCTTGTCTTAAACAGTAATCAGATTAATGATGAGGTAAAATTAGAACAAGGAAAGACTAGGCCATGTATCTCACGTTTAAGCAAAATTGATGTTTTCTGAAAAATCTCACACAGATAAACATTTACAGGAAATTACTTTTCCTTCAAAACAAACATCAAAGAGTTTGTTGTTTTCTTTATTGATTGTACTTGAGTAGAAGCTATAATGGAAAATTTCTATTATTCTCATTTAAAGTGTTTAAGTTCTTAAAAGCATATGCTTAGTTCTGACACTATAATAGACTGTTCAGTGGAAGTTTCTAAACTAGATGAACTTATTTCAGCCCCAGTAGTTGAAGAAGACAACTCCCTATTGCATGAATAATATACCACTGAAATTTATAAAACAGCTTTCAAAAACAATTTTGAATTTATTTTGGATTTTCTCAAATGCACACAGTGCCAAAAGCATACACACAGTCAAATCTATTCATGTGAGGTGCTGAAGGTTCTGCACCTCATAACTCAACAAGCCCTATTAACTTCTCATTAGTGATCATAACTGACTACAAGTGTTAGTTTCTCTTCGCAGCGTAAAAAGGATTAGCTTAAAAGCACTTGTTGGATTTACCAATATTTAGAACAACCGAAAGTCCAATGAACTCACTGTAAACCATTTTAAGCCATTTTTATACACTTACAGATTTGGTTCAAACAATCGTTTGTAATTACAAGTTGTTTGGGTATGTTACCACTTTGCCAAGGACTGGAAGAAGACCAAAGAGTCCCCCTTGGATCAGAGGGAATTTGTGAACTGAGGATCCCAACCCCTTCTGGAAAGAAAGCTTTCTGGGCAGACTAGACTATGACTGAGCTATATGGCCACAATGACAACAGTATGTTTGATGTATCAAAGGTGATCCTTCGAAATCTGAGAACACGGTGCCAGATGTTAAGCCTGGTGGTGGAAGGATCATGCTCTGGGGCTGATTTGCTACCAGTGGCACTGATCACAAAATGGATGGAATAATGAAGGAGGAGGACTACTAAAGTGAGTTTACAACCCATAATTGCAACTGACCTTCAGAGATAGAAAACTTCTATATTCAATGTTATGTCAAATCCTCAACTTATTAGTAAAAGAAAACAAATTTCATTATATAATGTCAAGAGATGCATTCTAAGACACTTCTTCAGCTGAGAATCAGAGAGGAGAAACACACAGTTTTACTTGTTGCTTAGCAAGTGCAGGTCTGAGCTCTCGCACGAGAGTGAAGGTTCAGGGACTCGCAACTCTGAGACTGCCCTGGTCTTTATTTATACATCAGTGGGTGTTTGTTCCTTACATTGGAATGTGGAGGTGCATGTGTGTGTGTGTGTGTGTGTGTGTGTGTGTGTGTGTGTGTGTGTGTGTGTGTGTGTGTGTGTGTGTGTGTGTGTGTGTGTGTGTGTGTGTGTGTGTCAGAGTGTGACCCCATAAACGACTTCCCTTAACCTGCTGGTCTGGAAAATCCAACAGTTCATCTATAAGTAAAAAAGGCACTTAGACTCAAACTGACATAGCTACGTTTATCCTACCGTAAAACAATAAAAGAAGGTACAACCTTTCCCATGCTCCCAGGATGTGGGTGTGAATGCCAGAGCACTCTGGAATGCACACAAAGCCTTTGCAGACTATTAAGGATCGCACATCCTATCACTACCATATGCAAACTTATATTATTAAAAGGTTATACTGACAATTTTCTATTGACATATAATATGTTCTGATGACATTCAGTTGGATCTGATTTACACATCAGAGGCTTGGTCAAGTAAATGAACATGAAATATAGAGAAGAAAAAACTGCATGAGAAAATATTCAAAATGTGACTTTCCGTGAAGCCGTGCTGTCACACTGTGGTTAGACTGAGGGTTTGTCAACTGTCAGATGACAATGCATCACAGAATTTTTGCTAACCACTTTGTTCTTTTCATGACCACAACTCAACACCCTGCAACCTGGTAATGCACCGTGTGCCAAAACTGTGAACAACTGAATCTATTCTGAGAGCAGATGAAACTTCTACGAATGCAATAACTCTAGATGTTATCACGCTAACTACATATGTTATAATGCAATCTTTGTGTAATTTAAAACTCTGAAGTCAAGGTTATAAATGGCAGTTTTTGATTACTTTAGAGTTTATTTATATATTTCACTTTTACAAACTGCTTATCTTGCCTTGTTTGGTGTCTTTTTTTTTTTTTTAGCACAGCCGCAGCATATATTTGCCTCCACTCCAATAACTTCCCCTTTTCCTCAGCAACCAAATGCCACACTCTGGCATATAATTTTGTGAATGCCTGACATGCTGCATTTTTTCCCAATAGGAAGAGTCATGTTTTATTTCAAAGTTTTTTGGGTTTTTTTCTATCCTTAGATAAAACAGTTTTTATTATTTCTTCCTGCACTCAAGCTGCTGACAGTATTTGGGAAAATGCATGGGCTACATTATTTTTCACAACTCTGGTTTTACTTGATCCATCAGCACAATTTAAACACTTTTATGTAGTTTGAAGTCTGCACTTCTTACCCAAATTGAAACAAGACTCAGTAAATGTTCGAAGTAATCTTAACTTGATCATGTGATTTGGATGCTCCAGCTTGTCTGTAGACTCATGTTCCCCCTTTATTACTTCTAACAAACTTCACTGCAATTCACAAATTGTTTTACCAGCAAGTGAGCGCACCTCTATGAAATCATACATTTTGGCATTTTGCTGGTCTGGAGTATTCAGTTGTGTGTCATAATAACAATGTCATAATCTTCCCAGCAAATTCACCCCAGGGTCAAACTGTGCAGTGCTCAGCAAAAGCTCAAAAATCCAGGAGCTACATCTCCGACTCTACAGGCCTCAGTTAGCATGTTAAATGTTAAAGTCCATGACAGTACAATTAGAAAAGAGTTGAATAAGTGCAGCTTGTTTGGAAGGGTTACAAGGAGACAGTCTCTCCTCTCTAAAAAGAGCATGACGGCATGGCTGCAAATTTGTTAACAAAGTTGCAAAGAATACCAGCACAAACACCTCACACCAGCTGTCAACACGTGGTGAAGGGGTGATGATTTGAGCTTGTTTTGCAGCTACAGAACCTGGGCCCTTTGCAGTCATTGAGTTTTCCATGAACTCCCCTGTTTACCAAGTACTCTATAGTCAAAAATGTGTTTGGGTCACACAGCAGGGTAACGTTCCCAGAATGACTGAAAAAGACAAGATTCAAGGTGTTGCAATAACCCGGTCACAGTCCAGACCTCAACCCAAAATTCAGTGCAGGGAACTTAAGATAGCTGTACTTAAACAAATGTCACAAACTTCAATGATGTGAAGAAACAATGTAAAGAAGAGTGAGCCAAACGTCCTTGTGAAACACTGATAGTCATACTGAAACAATTTGGTGACGCTGTTGCTGCTAAAAGGTGGCTCTATAAATGACTGAATCCTGGAGTGTTATTAGTTTTTCAGAGTATGCTATAGATTCCTATGAAAACACTCTTTTTCACATGACTGTGTGTTTGTTTGTTTTCTTGTGACTGTGCTATGAGGATTAAGTTATGATTTTCTTAACAGTGCAGCGGAATTTGAATTAACCCCTTTCAGTTCACCTACTACACCAACATTACGGTAGATGATGCTCTCATCCACCTCTGACATCAATCCCTTGCCTGGAAATTGTTTGGAGCACTGTGAGAATCATGCCCTTTGATTTCTCACAGTGCTTTAACACCATTATACCGACAATCCTGAAGGACAGGCTGGGTTACACAGGTGTGGACCATCACCACATGGATCCTGGTGAGTCTTACCAACTAGTGATGTGTCGTTCGTGAACGAAACAGCTGTTAGGACCGGATCTTTGAAGTGAACGACGCGAGCCGGCTCCTTATTGGGAGCCATGTTTTTTTTTTTCTCTCACCCTCTCTCTCGCACTTTTTTCCACTTCGCTTCGCACCGTGAGCCTTGTGCTTTGCGCTAGGATGGGGGGGGGGTAGTTACACTCAGTAGCACAGGAACAGAGCGGGAGGGAGAGAAAGAGAGAAAGAGCCAGGGACAACAACGTCACATTAGAAAGGTATAGTAATCATCCACAACTATTTTCAGTTGCAGATGATAAAGGATTCAGAAAGTTTATTCATGCAGGTCCATATGACAGAGAATATGCATCTTCTTTTTGTTTTCATATTTGAATTTATATTTAAGTGTGTTGTGATTTGCAGTGTTTTGTGTTGTTTCACTTTAAAATTGTTTAAAAGGAAAAAGCTGAAAATTTAAGTAGTTAAAATTTGAAATGTAAATAGTTGGTTTTTGTATCATATGATTTATTTATTACATTTTATGTGGAGTGAATAAATAAAAGTATATTTACGGTGGCTCCTACAGACAAAGGACGTAAAAACTCCAAAACACGTACAAAACCCAACAGAAGTGCTCCAGGATGCTAGGCGCAGTGTTGAGCTTTTGTTACCTAGTGGCTACACAAGCCAGCAAGTACCAATGACCGGATTTGGTGTGTGGTAGTAACAGGTAAATGAGTGCTTGTGTATAAATACACACACAATATACACATGCTTTCAATTGTGTAATTTAAGTGATTTAGGTAGCTCTGTTTTGGAAGTTCAGTTAACGCTAGAAATGTGTTTTGGAGTTTGTACGTGTTTTGTCTCTAGGGGCCACCGTATATATTTATATATAAACATATATAAATAAAAATACTTTTTTTACATTAGTAATTCCTTTTGTGCATAATTAAAGCAACAAAACAACCTGAAGAGCCGGTTGGGAGCCGAAAGAGCCGGTTCTCTAAAAAGAGCCGGAAATCCCATCACTATTACCAACCACCCTCAATACACAAGTGCCCATAATTATGTGTCTGAATGGGAATTCTGCAGTATAGGTACGTCACGGGGAACTATCACAATATAAACAATAGACTTCTCCTAAACTTTTGATAAATGATTCCTGGAAAAGTTATTTGATCAGTCAGTAATTACTGGTAAATGGGGACCACGGGAAGTACAGAAGACTGACTGAGGACTTTGATGACTGGTGCCAGCAGCTCCGCCTCCAGATTAGCACTGGGAAAACCAAGAAGCTGGTAGGACAAACATTCTCCACCTAAGAAAAGTGAACAGGGAATAAACATTAAGATAGAGGACTCAGAAGCAGTGTGTTCATCTGACCAATAAACAGTAGCAGACACATCTCTACATCAACTGTTCAGAGGAGACTGTGTGAATCAGGCCTTTATGGCCAAATAGCTAAGAAAACACTACTAAGGAAGATCAACAAGCAGAAGAGATTTGTTTCGGCCAAGAAACACAAGAAATGGACATTAGACCGGTAGACATCCATGCTTTGGTCTGATGGGTCCAAATTTGAGATTTGATTCCACCTGCCATGTCTTTGACTGATACAAACAAGGTGAACTGATGGTCTCTACATGCATGGGTCCCACCATGAAGCATGGAGGGGGAGGTGTGATGGCGTGGGGGTGCTTTGCTGGTGACACTGTTTTGGATTTGTTCAAAACTGAAGGCACACCGAACCAGCATGGCTGCCACAGCATCCTGCAGCAACATGTCATCCTAACAAGTTTGCATTTAGTTGGACCACTGTCTTTTTTTTTTCAACAGGACAATGACCCCAAAGACACCGCCAGGCGGTGTAGGAGCTATCTGACCAAGAAGGAGAGTGATGGAGTGCTGTGGCAGATGGCCCGGCCTCCACAGTCACCTGACCTAAACCATATTGAGATGGTTTGGGATGAGATGGACCGCAGAGTGAAAGCAATAGAGTCAACAAGTGCTCAGCACCTCTGGAAACTCCATCAAGACTCTTGGAAAACCATTTCAGGTGGTGTGCAAAGCAATAATCACAACAAAGTGTGGCTGTTTTGAAGAATCTAACATATAACATGTTTTGAGTTATTTTTAACATTTTGGTTTGCTACATCATTCCATATATGTGTCATTCATAGTTCTGATACCTTCAGTGAGAATCTACAATGTAAATAATGAAAATGAAGCACAATTTTGTCTTAACCAGGTAATTTAAGGGTTAGCTCTGGGTCTTATGTCCTACAAAGGTGATTTGCTTTTTACTGGGGTATATTGCCATGGTAACTTGTGCTTTAGACCCAATCTGTCCCAGACTGGAGCCATATCTGAATTCTCTTTTTATATTCTGTCTTTACTCTTAAACCTTGCAGCTGACAGAAAAAAAACTAAATCATCAAGCCAGGTTAAGGTTCAAAGTTGTGGTTTAAAATCAACTAATTTTCACTGATTATTTTATTCACAGCATGTTTTAAGTGTAAAGTAGAGTCTTGCTGGGAAAATACATTTTTTTTTGCTATCAAATTAAAACTACTCAATGAAGCACAGGCTGCATCTGGAGACAAACTAAAGTGATTCCACGTCTCTTCTGTTAGTCTGTGAGAGAGTAAGCTTTAACATTTGAATGTGTCCAATCTGACGTTTCAGAGCTTTAATGTGTAGCAACTGCCTTATAAATAATTAACTCAATTTAATCTGTTTAATCCTCTCTATGTGCTAAATGTTTGTTTTAATGCAGTGTTAATCTTATTGTTTTAACAGTGCTGCATTTTACATTGTCTCTGATTGCAGCAGGCGGCACTCATCATGTTGTGTGGAAGAAGACTTCAGCTGAACAACAACACATGACATATTACACCAAAGTTAACAAAAACTAAGCCAAATGCGTTTTCGGCATTTAAAAAAAAATTAATTATTCTGATTGTTTACCTATTTTTTAGACACCTGCCTGCAAATATGCCTCTTTACCATTAAGCCAGGTGTGAATGACAACCTGCAGCTGCATGCTGTTGTGGTCATTGGTGTCACATTAGGTTCTGAACCACAAACAGAGACGTTTCTTAGAACTGGTGGGCTAGTGATGTAGGTGTTGATGTAAATGGCTGCTTAAGGCGGTGCTACAGCAATGTATAAAAACTGAAGCTCCCAGAGCCAAATGTTATTTGTTCTTCCATAACTGAGGTGAACTATAACCTGCTCAGGTAGAATTTAATAACAGCAAGTCTGAACTGCACTTGACTTGATCTCTGCTCATCTCCAGGCTTCACTTCTCGTTCGGTAAGAATTTGTTGGCTTTTGCATACTTCCAAGAAAGAAACTTACTCTCCTGCCACACTTATACTCACATTCAGACATGGGCTTCAAAACATGCTGGCATCATCTGGGTTCTGTGAGCATGCAAATCATGCATAAGCAATGTAATTACTGCATGTCGAGACAGATGCCTGTCTTCATTGATTCATGTACAAATCAAGTTGAACTTTAATTCCACTTTCAGGGCATTTGATTCACTGAAGTCATCTTCACCACCTGCTCTTCCAGATGACGGACTTGTGCCCGAACACCTGCAGTTAACCAACCAAACACTGATCAGTAAGGTAAAAAATAAGGCATATATCCTCATTTGGAAAATTGTGAATTCAATCTTGATAAATTTCTAATATAGTAATTACATTTAGCAAAAGTGTTGTCTATTTATGATCACATCTATTATAAATATCAGTGCTAACACAGCTGTGACATGTATGAAGATAATATTTTGTTGTGATAGCTAAGATACAGGTACTATTATTAACTGCAGTCAGCCATTTACCTATGTACGGTTCAATGTGTGGATGTAAGTAGAGAACTCTAAATGCCTTTAGGTCCACTTCATAAATTCATGCAGAAGCATGCTTCCGCTTTTCGGGGTGTTTCAGTTTCAAAATAGAAGTTTCGAGAGCTGCGAAAAATTACGTGATGGTCGTAAATCAGTGAAAAGTGGCTCTTAAAATGTAGGAAGCAAGAGAGAAGAGAAAAACGGAGTCGTGCTTTTGGTCTCAGTATGTAACTTTAAAGGGTCACCGAATATGTTTACATATTTTGTCTGGCCAAGAGATGGTCATAAAAAAAAAGTACTCACGTCTCTTGGTTTACAGATCTTAGGCCACTCCTCTTTACAGAAACTCTCTACATCCTTTAAGTTTCTTGACTGTGTGACTGTGAGGCCTGTCGACTGACTAAACCAATCTGTGACCTTATAGTCCTCCATTAGTACATACTCAGATCAGCTTGATCTGACTCACCTTGTTTTCCATTGCAATCAAGTACCACCTAATGTGCGTGGGGTCATTACAGCAAAGTGGCCAAATGTCTGTGATGTCGTTCATATGCGACACGAACACCACAACAAAGGAAGATGTTGCAGGGAACTGTAGACCTGAAGAAGGTCGATGATCTTGTATTGTCCCTGTAGACCTCAGTAAAAAGTCCTTTGAGTGCTCTTTGGTCTCGCCATGATGGTGCAGAAGTTGGAATGGAAGAAACTGATACTGTGGACAGGTGTTCACACAAAATAAACTGAGATCAGGAGAATCTGTAACTGATTAATTGTAATCCAATCTGTGTGCAAGAATTCTGGTTTGGTTATAGGGGATCAAATACTTAGTTCAATCAATAACATGCAAATCAATTAAAAACCTTCATGTAATGTTTTTTTCTCCTGGATTTTGGTTGTTCTGTCTTTCTCCATTAAAATCAAACTACCATAAATTTTAGAGACTGTTCATTTCTTTTTAAGGGAGCAAAATTACAAATTAAGCAGGAGATCAAATGATTATTTTGACCAGTGACAATATTTTTGCTGCTTTAAATTCTTATTCTGGAAAATGTTCCTGTATTTCTTTCTCCAGGAAACAATGAGGATCCTGTCTGCCTGTTTGCTGCTTGTGCTGCTCTTTGACACTGGATGCTCAAAACGAGCTAATCGCCTACTCAAATGGCCGCAGCAAGAAACCCGTTATGAAGAGTTTATACGAAAACATGTAGATGCTAATATGAGTGTGGAAAAATGTGATACAGAAATAAAAAAAAAGTGGATCTACGATGTTAACCATGGTTGTAAGTACACAAACACGTTCATCCTTAGTAATGACAAACAGGTCAAATCCATTTGTAATGGTAAAGGATCACCTTATAAGAATACTATCTTTACAAAGAGTAGAGCAAAGTTTAGTATTGTTATATGTAAACTAAATAATGGAGCCAAGAAAAGAAACTGTCAGTATAATGGGAGAGTTCTCAGTAACGTGAGTGTTGTAGTCCAATGTGAAGGAAGGTTACCTGTGCACTATGTAAAGAACATACAGACTTTTGAATCCAATAACGCAACTACAGGAAAAATTTCCATGGACTCTAATTCTGTACCCACAAATATAAATTTCTGAGATAACAAAAGAGGAACATTTAGCATCAGCTCTAACTAGAAGTGACTGGAAACATCTTCCATGTCATAAGTTTTTACTTGAGCCTGTCTTTTAAGTGCATACGTGTTTTGCAAGTGTTCAACTTGCATTTCCACTCATATTGTATGAAAAACAGTTAAACGATTTTTACTACAAATGCAGGTAGAAAAAAAACTATTAAATGTTACTGATAAGAAAAAAAACAAAGAAGTAAAATGTTGTTATTTGGTTCTTTTATCATCGATACTGATATATTAATAGCAATGACTTCAGAATACAGATGTACAGTTACGTATTAAAATGATGTGAAAGGTGATTTTGGTAACTCTGGGATCCTGCTTGCTTCTAATAAATGATTTATTGTCTGATCACAGAGTAAATGTGTAAAAAAAAAGTTCTTTGAACACTTCAAACATCAAGACTCACAAGTTGACATGTCTTTGCTCAGTGCCCTGTGTGTTTTTATATTTTATATGATTTTTTGTTGTATTGACAAATTGCAGTTTCAATGGTTCTTGTATAATTAGAATCCACTATGTACTTATTTTGTCCTCAATTACAATAAACAAACACAGCACAAAAAAGCAAACACAATAAAAACTATTTGCTGCTTCTGAACCATTTGTTCTAGTATTTTGTTGCTGACGAATAAAACTCAGGCTCAGGAGGTAGAGCGGGTCGTTTACAAATCAGGTTTTTTACAAAGGTTGCTGCTTCACCTCCTGGCTCCTCCACTCTGTATGTCAGAGTACTGTATGTTCTGCATTACAAGGCGCTCTAAAAATCCTTTAATTTTCTAAAAAATCAATAGTGTGCCTTATGTATGAATTCTGATTGTGGTTACTGACCTCAAACTGATTTTATGTGGTACACATTGCTCAAAAATCTGTCAAAAAATGTTGCACTACAACTTTGGTAAGCTACGACGTCGCACTGCTTGATGGATTTTCGGAGCATTCGGTTATAGTAGTCATGAGCCTCACAGAGTAATCTGGGTCCAAAACTCCGCTGCAGGTCCCAAAGTCAAACGAACACTGCAGCATCACTGAGAGTTAAAAACTGTCTAAATTCTTTCATCTTTAATAAAATCATCAGCGTTGCTGCTTTACCAGGTGTAACAATTAAGTTTAACATCCAGACATCCATGAAAACATAATTTATTAAATTTAATGGAGTTAGAAGTTAGCAGGAAGTTAGCTCGCTAGTTTCCATCTAAACATAAGCATGTTCTGACTGAGAGATTTCTGAAAAAATTCAAACGTACAGCTCTGCTATCACTTCCAACATAAACGAAGACAGAAAAAAAACAACAACAGTGACTCTTGGTACTGAAGTTGGGCTAGCTGGTATATAATGATGTGCTACCTGATTGCTAGTGACACAACTATGTTAGCATAACATAACCACAGTGAAGCTGGAGGATAAATGCTAACTTTTTTCCACTCCATAAAAAATAACGTGAGGGTTCCTGATGGTTAGGGACAAATGCAATCGCATTTGTCTAGATGCCAACCCGAGGCCTGGAGTTGCCTACCTCTGGACTAAAGTCAACTCACTTTGGTAATGTAAATATAATATGGCCAATATTATAGTTATTATATTAATCATTATTAGTTATTACAGCATTAAACTTGAACTCGGGGTCAAAGATTCAAGTTGCAGTTATTTATATTTCCTATCACCTTAAATCTTCACTCAAAGACAAGTATCTTTGACAGTGTATATATATAGATGTATTATATATATAAGAGACAAATATTGTTCTTTTAATATGTTGGCATTACTAAATTTGACTCAGTGCTTACATATATGTAAAAACAAAATGTACGAGCTGTGATAACTGTGTCTGATAGAATGAAGAGTAGACTGATATATAAAATATTCCTTTATTGGGTGAGAAAATCAGACCATGTCATAACTGCTTTAAGTCATACAGAATAGATATCAGAGCCTTAAACAGGCAGACTTCTGCTAAATGGGTCAAACTGGGCAGAAAGTATACAAACTAGAGATGGCACAATACTACTTTTTTATGTCTGATACCGATATCATAAATTTGGATATCTGCAGATACCGATATGAATCTGATATAGTGTGTTTTTTAATCAATAAAACTGTTTTTTTAATATCTTGCTGGTTTTTGTATAAGTTAATACTCAAGTTAAAAAAAAACAAAAAAACACTAAAGTTATTCTGTTATACCTGTATGCAAAAAATACACTGCACCCAAAATATTTCATAGTTCAACAATACTGATCAATCTAATAAACTTAAAACTACTCCATCCTCCCTATTCTGGTATTTTAAAGAGTAAGCAACCTAACTAATAGGGTTCTAAAACTCCCAGCAAACCCCCCCCCCTCCCCCCCCCCCCCCCAAAAAAAAAAACCAGGGAATCACCCTCCACTTCATGATGCTTAATCGACGTAATCAACTTTGATTTGATGCAGTGTGAAATAAAATGCACAGAAATCAATTCTTTTTCCACAATAATTAAATAGATTCAACATCTTTCTTCAACAGAATTGCAGACTGCACAGATGGTTCCAAAAGGAAAAAGTACTACAGCTTACTAGGGTATATTAGACTTAATAGTTACTATATACAGTAATGGACTTCTATACATTTCACATCAGATTATTTATTAAAAGCGAGACATTTTAAATAAAAGAAAAGTATGTCTCTGTGCCCCCCCCCCCCCCCCCCTTTTTTCCCTGTTAATGTCCTATCGGCCCCCCTGGCTAAACTTTGCTAGATCTGCCCCTGCACAGTTACCAGCTGTCAGCTCCTGGTGTAGAAAGTAATATTAAATAAATTCTAACAACAGCTTATCAAGCTTAAACGTGCTGCTGTTGTTCAGCTGCTGGTTTCCTCTTTCTGGTGGAAAGTGGGCCAAAAACAAACAAGAGAGACGGACTGGCGACAGAAAAGCCGATCAGCTGATCATTGATCAGTTTCATGAGTGAAGTAGCAGCAGGAGAGGGGGGGAGAGAGAAGAGGCAGTCGCTCCATATATCGGTTGTTAAGCTTAACGTGGGAATGCTTTACAAACATTCAGAGATGAACTTACACATTTGCTTTACTTCTCTCTGGGATCACTTCCACGGAGATGAAATGCTGGTTTGGTAGCGAGGCTACAAATACACACAGCTGCTCTATCACATGAGCACACTGCTCTGACGTGCTACGGTTATGAGCCGAGTTATGCCATGTTGCAAGTTTTGTCAGGTGCTTTTTTGATATTTAATGGATCGGATTACATTTTTTAAAAATTTCTTTCTGATATCCGATCCAGTCATTTACGTCAGTATCAGACCGATACGTAATATCAGATCGGTTCATCTCTAATTAATAAACTAATACAAGTAGCCAGTGGTTGCCCTGATGTGATTAGACTCTTGTGAGTCATCAATCTCTCAAATGTCCTTCTCTCTCCTCCAGGGAAACATCTTACCGACCAGAGCTGCAAGCCACTTCCTCCAAATATGATGAAGATGTGTGATTTTCAGCCACAGGGACACTTTCCCGAGTTTCAGGAAATGATTTGTGGTTAAAGTAGCAGGACTGTCGAGCACATTTTTATATTTCAAGATGCCGTTTTTTTAAAAAGGAAAATATGACAGCCAAAAGCTTTGTACCTGTGCAAGTCTGTCAGATCGGTGCATTTATATGAATATGACGCAGTGTTTTTTTTTCCTGTAAAATTCTGTAAACTATAAACCAAAACTGTGTTTCTGCTTTTTATAATTATATTAAATCCAACATGTCACATCTTGTTGTTGTTTTTTCTCTAACTTACTTCATGTCTCCATGTTATACTCTGCAATAGTACTGTGATTTGTTCGTTTAATCTGTTATTGACAGTGAGGTGCTGCTTTAGGTTTTATAGTAGTTACTGTCAAAAAGAAACATAACTTAAATATTCCTTGATTAGCATCTAGGAAATGATCATTGAGGCGCTTTTGTGCTTCAAGGAAAGCAGGAGGAAACTAGAGACTACAGGAAGGAGTAGTGACAGTTTTAGCGCCCTCTGCAGTTTGTGTGTGTAAGTGCAAAAGCTTACAGCACCTGGTATTCCCAGGCGGTCTCCCATCCAAGTACTGACCAGGTCCAACCCTGCTTAGCTTCCGAGATCAGACGAGATCGGGCGTGTTCAGGGTGGTATGGCCGTAAGAGAAAGAAGAGCACAGAAACAGCCTTTTTAAACATGCTGTGATGACACATGCACACATTTTCTCTTCTGTATAGAAGTTAAAGTCTCCAAACGACAAAAATGTTTGAATTCCAAAACACACGGTTCTATAATAATCTTACATATGTTATTATGGAGATGTTACTGTGGGAAAAGTATTTCTGCAGCTCAGTGTTGAAGCTGCAGTTAACAACAAATAGCTGCATGCTTTCGCTGTAACATATAAAGCTTGGCACAATAATATATATCAAACTGTGAGACACTTGCCACTTATAAAATGCCCTTTATATAGCAAAGCTTTCGCTTACGGCCATACCACCCTGAACACGCCCGATCTCGTCTGATCTCGGAAGCTAAGCAGGGTCGGGCCTGGTCAGTACTTGGATGGGAGACCGCCTGGGAATACCAGGTGCTGTAAGCTTTTGCACTCCCACACACAAACTGCAGAGGGCGCTTCTGCTCCTGCTTGTGCTAAGAGGCATGAGAAGTTAACATTTATGGGTGATAAAATCCTTTTTCTATATTTTTAACATGAGAATATCAGTTTTCCATCTTGTGTTCCAGAGTAATCGGACAAAAGACAAACGTAGAACAAGGAAAAAAGAGGCCAAGTGTCTCACCTATAAAACAAAATAGAATAGAATAGAATAGAATTCAACTTTATTGTCATTGCACATGCACAGGTACAGGGCAACGAAATGCAGTTTGCATCCATCCAGAAGTTCTTTAGTGATATAGATATATTACAATATATATTAGCAATAATATAGATATGTGAGTATATTACAGAAATGGGTCTATTATGGTATGTTATAATGTACACGGTATGAAGTATGTTGTGAATATTCTATAACTATAAGTATGTACAGGCTGTAGTGAGTACAAGCTATGTACAGGATATGAACAGGATATAAATATGAAAAACTATACAGAATATGAAATAAATAACTTTACAGAATCTGGGATATACAGCTATACAGAAATGTGAACTATGCAAGTTGTAAACAGTTGTAGGATTAAAGATTATCGAATGTACAGAATGATTATTTACACAGAGCTATACAGTAGCTGAAAATTACTGTTTTCTGAATAGTCTCACACAGATAAACATTTGCAGGGAATACCTTTTCCTTCAAAACAAACGTCACAGACTGTGTTTTTCTTTACTGATTGTATTTGAGTAGAAACTCAGATTAAAATGGCATGAGTGCTCATAAAACGATTTAACTGTAAAAGTAGGTGTAGTGGATCACTTTGCATAGATGTAGATAAAAGTGCAGTAAGCAAAGACTACAGTGGTCATTGAGCAGCTGTTCCTATAATGTGAATCTGGGATAAAGGCAGATATTCTTTGTTTGCCTTTGTTTCCTGGTTCTTTCTTTCTTATCCAAATGGGAAAAGAGAGCATAAAAGTACTGTTTACAAGCAGCTTATCTATCTCATTGTGCCCACTATCATAAAATCTTGGTTGACTGAGCACTGAGCCATCTACCACTCGAAATTGAACCTGTGTGGGACAACAACAAAGTCCAGTATACTAAGTTTCAGTAATGTGCAGTTTTTTCTGTGGAAGATGTAAATCTAAATAGATGTCCTATTGTATGCATAATATAGCACTGAAATGTATAAAACAACTTCTAAAGACAAATTTCAATTTATTTTAGATTTTCTCAAATCCAAACAGCGCTAAAAGCATACACACAGTCAAATATTTTTCATACGAGGTGCTGAAGGTTCTGCAATGTTCTGTCAGTGCGCCCCAGGGCGGCTGTGGCTACAATGTAGCTGCCATTACCAGTGTGTGAATGTGTGTGTGAATGTGTGAATGACTGAATGTAGTGTAAAGCTCTTTGGGGTCCTTGGGGACTAAGTAAAGCGCTGTACAAATACAGGCCATTTACTGTGCGTGTGTTTATGCTCAAGTGTATGAATAAATTAGTCAGTTTGAAACAGTTGCAATTTAAACAGTAGAAGAGTGGCACTATATTTATATATTTATAAAGAATTTCAAACAACAATTAATTGATGGTCAAAGCAGGTTTATTTAATTAATATCCAGATTTCCAATTAGTTCCGAATTGATTCAGCAGCAAATCACATCACCAGTCACTTCAAGGCTGTTTGTATTATTGTAAGGTAGACCCTACAATAATACATACAGAGAACCCAACAATCATATGACCCCCTATGAGCAAGCACTTTGGCGACAGTGGGAAGGAAAAACTCCCTTTTTACAGGAAGAAACCTCCGGCAGAACCAGGCTCAGGTCGGGGCGGCCATCTGCTGCGACCGGTTGGGGTGAGAGACTGAAGACGTTTGTTGTAGGTCTGATTGAAGGACTGATGTGATGGTAAGTTGTCTGCTGCTCCGCTTTGAATATTGAGAGATTAGTTGATGGATTTCAAGCCAAATTGTGCCCAAGTTTAAGACCACATTCATTGGTTGTTTTTGTTGATGTTATTGTTTTGGGCTTTTTTTCCACAAGAATTTCTAGCTCCCCTAGAATTCTGGCCACCCAAACGATGATTGCTGCTGAGAGAGCACAAGGTTTTGTCCCCCTGTACTATTCATGTCAGTGCAGGGGGTTGTCCTTGAGAGGCCAGGGTGGAAAAAGGGATGCTTCAGAACCTCCAAGGGTGTTATGCGCTGATTTGCATCCAAGGCCAACATTTCTTTGATTAGCCTTACAAATAATGTTTGGCCATTTTCCGGTCCTCGCCTAACCTTTAGCAGTTGTTCGAGGTCATCGAGACGCTTAAGTTTTATATATCGAGTTTCTTTAGATCGATAATGTGTCTCGTATTGAAATTGTTCTTGGGTCTTAAATGTCCAGCGCTGTTTGTTGTAGTTATCCTCGATGAAGTAGCAGTCAGTGTACAAGCCAGACTCTAGGAGATGATCTGGTAGCTGACCCTGGGTTTCAATTATGAATTTTAAAACATCATAATCGTCTTCCCCAGGATAGAGAGGCACCCCTGTAGCAAGCTCCACAGCTACCAGCCCCAGAGACCACATGTCGATTGCTTCGTGGTATGGAATGCCAAGCATAACCTCAGGTGCACAATAACCAATTGTCCCCACACGGTCACCAGGAATCACTGCAGAAGCAGGACATGAGAGGCCAAAGTCTATGAGTTTGACTTTGACGGGAGACTCACTGCGGTTCACAACCATGATGTTTCCAGGTTTGAGGTCAGCATGCACTATTCCCACAGAACCCAGGTGGAACAGAGCATTTGCAAGCTGATGCAAAATTGGCCTGAGTTCTCTCATTGGGAGACCTCGGTTATTCCGGTCCCCAATGTAGTCCCACAGGCTTTGGTCGAGCAGTTCGAAATTCAAGCAAATGCGCTGTCCATCGAGGAAATAGTCGTTCCATTCCACAATGTTGCACCTGTCTGGATCCAAGCGTCGTAGCTGCTCCAGGATGAAAATTTCCAGTTTTGCCTGGAGCAGAATTTCAGGGTCGCTCTTGTTGACTTTAATAGCAACAGTTTTGTTATTTTTTGTATCGCGACATCTGGTTACCAAACCAAAGCCTCCTTCTCCAAGGAAGGCCTCTACCACGTGGTGATCTCCTAAAATGGTCCCTTCTGTTATTTGAAGATCATCTTCAGAGGCAGATGGGTTGGCTGAGGTGTTGATGTCTCCTTTTTGAGGAAATTCAACTGAGTTTTGGAAACTGCAGCTGAATTTTTGCGATCCATGACTTTTCCAGCTTGAAGGCTGCTGAGAGAGCACAAGGAGTTCTCCCCCTGTACTATTCATGTCAGTGCAGGGGGTTCTCCTTGAGAGGCCAAGGTGGAAAAAGGGATGCTTCAGAACCTCCGAGGGTGTTATGCGCTGATTTGCATCCAAGGCCAACATTTCTTTGATTAGCCTTACAAATAATGTTTGGCCATTTTCCGGTCCTCGCCTAACTTTCAGCAGTTGTTCGAGGTCATCGAGACACTTAAGTTTTATCGATCGAGTTTCCTTGGATCGATAATCTGTCTCATATTGAAATTGTTCTGGGGTCTTAAATGTCCAGCGCTGTTCCTTGTGGTTATCCTCGATGAAATAGCTGTCAGTGTACAAGCCAGACTCTAGGAGATGATCTGGTAGCTGACCCTGGGTTTCAATTATGAATTTCAAAACGTCATAATCGTCTTCCCCAGGATAGAGAGGCACCCCTGTAGCAAGCTCCACAGCTACCAGCCCTAGAGACCACATGTCAATTGCTTCATCATATGGAGTGCCAAGCATAATCTCAGGTGCACAATAACCAATTGTCCCCACACAGTCACCAGGAATCACTGCAGAGGTGTTACATGCGATGCCAAAGTCTATAAGTTTGACTCTGACTTGAGACTCACTGCGGTTCACAACCATGATGTTGACAGGTTTGAGGTCAGCATGCACTATTCCCACAGAACCCAGGTGGAATAGAGCATTTGCAAGCTGATGCAAAATTGGCCTGATTTCTCTCATTGGGAGACCTTGGTTATTCCGGTCCCCTATGTAGTCTGACAGGCTTTGGTCGAGGAGTTCAAAATTCAGGCAAATGCGCTCTCCATCGAGGAAATAGCCGTTCCATTCCACAATGTTGCACCTGTCTGGATCCAAGCGTCGTAGCTGCTCCAGGATGAAAATTTCCAGTTTTGCCTGGAGCAGAATTTCAGGGTCGCTCTTGTTGACTTTAACAGCAACAGTTTTGTTGTTTTTTGTATCGCGACATTTCGTTACAACACCAAAGCTTCCTTCTCCAAGGAAAGCCTCCACCATGTGGTGATCTCCCAAAATGGTCCCTTTAGATATTCCAAGCTCATCTGAGCCGAAGGCTGGGTTGGCTGACATGGTGTAATGTGTCTGTTTGCGCTGTGAATTGGTGAGAAACAAAACTGAACTTGTTTTGGTTTCTCTCGTAAATTGCTCTCAAAGCTTCTCAAAAGGGTTTTAGTTGCTGCAGGTCAACGTCCGTTAAGCATAAAGTAACAGGTGAGCGCTCCTATTTATAGGTTTTGGATCAAAGCAAAGTTATGACGTCAGAAAGGATCAAAGCAAAGTTACCACGTCACAAGCGATCGAAGCGATTCTAATATGTGCGCATGCGCACATATGAGAAGCGATCGAAGGGATTCTAATATGTGCGCATGCGCACACACGTGCTTGTTTGTGTAATATTGTTCACACTAAACTTGACCCTAATCAATTTAATATCAGTCAATCAAAGAAAATGTTAGTTTTGGAAAATTTTAAAATGACATAACTGACAGTTAAAACATTTTTTGTTCATGTATTTGTATTTGTATTGTCTTCGGAATTTTTTTTTGCATACCATGTCAAGCTTTTCTGTATATAGTCATGTCGTAGATTTCGGAGCAAACAAGAAATTGAATTGGATTTTAATATTGCAGTGCTTGGATTTCGGATTTGGTGCTTAAAACTTCTTGAAACTGTAACCGTATTTCATTCACCACAAATAACTATCTGATTGAATAGTTTTCTTATCAGATAGAGAAATAAAACGAGTCGCAAAGTCTAAAAGCAACATTTGTCTGCCTGGGCTGTACCTCTGCACGTTAGTCTGTTTCAGTGTGTGACCCCCCCACCCCCTCCCTGATCAGTCGGGGGTGAGTGCGCTAATGTGCCTGGAGGCCGTTTTAATGAGTGTTTGCTGGAAAACGAAAAATACAAGAAGGATTTGTACGTTTTCACAACGGGGGAGTTGCGTAAGTACTAGTAAATAATTTTCTCGAGTGTGTACGTTACACATGTTATTTGTTTAAAATTGGTATTATTATTTTGCTAGCTAGCAAACTCGCGGGATAAAGGATTGAAGTGCACTCAGTGCGATACAATACGGTGGCGCTATTCTAACAGTTAGTTATTGCAGGGTAACTTGTAGAATATGCTGTGAATTGAACCAAGATTACACAGCAGTAGCAGTAATACGAGTTACTTCCCTCAAGTGAAAGCGTTAAACGTTAGCCCGATGCTTAACTAGCCAACGTCAGGCTTTCTGATTGAAGGCTAAAAGCGACGTTGTCACCAAGTAAACAGAATATTGATGATATTTTTGTGTATCGCTGCAGCCTTTTCAAGTATTAACCTGGTGTCTTTGGGAACAGCTTAGGGGGAAATGACGGTAATATGACTGAACCATATGGGAAGAAAGAATAGGCACTTTTTGTGCTAGCGAAGTTTCCTGGCTTTCATTCAAAATCTGTTTATCATTAAACAATTGAAACATAATGGCTTCGAGCTGACATTGAGGCCTGTGGGGCACTATCAGCCACTGAGACAGTAGACAAGTGACTATTTCACACTTTAAGGCTGCCTGTTTATTTAAGGGAGATGAACAGTACATTCTAACTGTACATAATAATATCAATGATGATAGATTAAATAAATGGGTTTTTGAAAGACGCTTGTGCATTTTTAAAGTCTAAAGTGTTGAATTGATCTGAGTATGTCATGTGTTCAAAGCCTCTCCCAGTCAGTGCTGTTCTCTATGCCTGTCTTACTCTACATGATGTTATTAGCACAAACACTTTAAAGGTGATAATTAGGTCTACAACAATAACACAGACTGCAATGTAGTTAAGCGTCTTACAGTTAGTTTTGAATGAATGAACTTAAAAAACAACACAAGCAAAGATCTGTCTCCTCCTGTTTTTTGTGTCACATAAGAAAGAAGCATCAATATCTGATGAGAAGACTTATTCATTTGGCCTTTCACGTGGTCTTACTCAGGTGATGCGAAGTGAAATATGCATCCTTTTTATGGTAATGTGCTGGAAAATGTTGAAAATGGACATTAAACGTGCTTACAAAGTGCTTGAATTTGACCCTGAAAGGTGTATGAAGCCAGAAAAAGTCACACTTGGAGTAAAAACCTCTCATAGCAAGTTAATCATATTCAATTGATTTGATGCTTTCAGCACAAAATTTAGCCACACAGTCAGGACAGCGTCTGATTTACCTTCATCGGTAAACGTGTTTATGCAGTACATAGTAACAGTGTGGCTGAGTCCTCTGGTTCAAATCAGTTCCAGTACATTTGGAGATGTAAGTCTTAACCTTTCACATGCATCGGGAAGGAAAAAACATTTAATCTGCACAGTACTGCCGAAGTGCAGCGATACATTGTGAAGTGCACATTTGCATTTGTCATACAGTACCGAGCAAAAGTCTTGAACCACCCCCTTATTTTTTCGTGTTTTGCCAGGTCAGTCTGTGTTAACGGTGTTATTAACTGCATTCTTCAACTAAAGAAGTGAGAACAAATGATGTGGGCTTTTGTTTTTTTGCAGTAGGCTGCAAGTAAATGTGTACAGATACAATTTAAAATTGGTTCTTTGTTAAGTTTTGTGGTCCTTTCCGTGACTTAGGTGTCTGTTTATGTTTGAATGTTTCAGAGATTAGTGTGAAGGGTCTTAACAGACAAAAAGTGGTCAAATACAAGCCCTGGATTAAAAATCAGAAACACTTTAAAAAGCCTGGAGAGCTATTCCTTAATACCACTTTAAAGATTACAGGGAAGTCCGGATCCCTGGAAGCAAATGAGGGATGGCTCAAGACTTTTGCACAGTGCTGTACATGTCATGTTCCCTGTTTTATAGCTCAGCTCAAACTGACACGTTCTCACTAACTGCTTCTCATTTTCTCCACAGTAAACTTTGACCACTTCCAGATACTGCGGGCCATCGGGAAAGGAAGCTTTGGAAAGGTAATGCAGCCTCCATTTTTCACGCCACTTGTATATTGTTTGCCCTTAATTACCCACCACGGTCGTCATCTCTAAAGAATCAGTGCAAGCGAAGCGAAATGTGCTGGGATTACACTTTAGTTCTCGTGTGCTGCTGTTATTTAATAACAGTTATAAATGCAGCTGATGTAATTATTTCTATAAAGTCAGTTAGAGGAGAGCCGATTTCTATTTCATCTCACTCAATCTAGGTGGGAATTTTCTCATCCCAACAGGTAACGATGCTATGTGACAAATCATCGGTATGTGTAAATGTGTTTATTGTTCTGATCATGAATCGCTTTGAAAAACACTACCTGATAGGGTTAAGGTTAAAGTTATGGATAGAGTTAATGTTAGGAGCCTCTGCTCCAAGTGTGTGTTACTGCTGCGAGCAGCGTTCGGTTGTTTTCAAATGGGAATCTGGAGCATCTCATAAGGATGCGGAAAGATACCTTTCACGTTACTATGAGATGCCTCAGGCCATGACAAACTTTTGGTATGTTATAAGAACTGAGGGCAGCTGTATTTGGGCCTTTATTGGCTACAGAGATTCATTAGAGGTAAGGGTAAGGAAATGTGGCTTCCAGTAATTGTCCTGAACATACACCTGAGAAAACTTCAAAATCAGAAAAAAAGCATCAAAGTAATCTTAAAATGTGTAATGTGCTTGTTACTCTGCTACAACTGGGATCATGTACCGCATAAAAAGACTAGATAGTCTATGTGATGTGGATGCTAGAGCGAAAGCCATGGTTGATATTTGACCTTGTAGTATTTTATAGTTTCCTTCCTGGAGCCAAATAGAGAAACAAATGAAGGCCCCAATTGCAAGAAGATGCTAGCATAAAACAAGCAATATAAAGACAACATATTCTGATCAAATAGCGCTGCAGTCATTGTCTTCATACTGGTAGTGATGATGCATTTCTGATAAATGCCTGTAAAAGAAAGACTAACCATATATGGTGCTCAGTGGTGAAACTGCTTTGTAAGTTCCTTACAAACCATTTTATACTGATTAAAAAACCAGAAATGAGAACGCTATATCTGAGCAGAGATAAGCAACAGACAGCTGTGAAAGTAAGATATTCAAATTCACTGAGCCAAAGACGCAGCTACAGAACTCATGACTCAAGAGTTTGCAAAATATATCCTTTCAAGAAACAAAGTTAAAAATGAGCTTATTGTTCATTATGATAGCGAGCGATATTCCACAGGGCATTGACCAGAGATGGGCAGTAACGCGTTACTTGTAACGCGTTACTGTAATCTGATTACTTTTTTCAAGTAACGAGTAAAGTAAGGGATTACTATTGCAAAATCAGTAATTAGATTACCGTTACTTTCCCGTAGGAACGCTGCGTTACTGCGTTACTAAAACCGTGATTTTTTTTGCGAGAATGTCTGATGACAGTGACGTAAGCAAGTGCGACGTTGGTGACAGCAGCTGTGTGCAGATCAACAATGGATAATATATCGAGTGCGGGAGAGAGTATGAGCGTGCAGCGTTTAAAGTGTGGAAGTACTGACCTTACTTTGAGTTTTATTCCATAAAAAGTGACAAAAACATTAGCGTCCATCGTGCGTGGGAAGAAAACTTCTTTTTACAGCGAAAAAAACCCCTAAACTTCCGAGCAAGCACCGAGTAGCTACGACGTGATGGGAAACTCACAGAGACACTCGCGCGGATTCTTCAACTGACCGCAGCACACCTGCACCAGGGTAACCCTCCGCCTACCCTGCTCCTGCTTTACAGGTGAAAATAGAGCAAAAGGACCGCTGAGTCTTTGACTTTATTTATTTTCTGCTGTGTTTTACTTGCATCTGTTTGAAAGAGTGAGTGAAAACACAAAAAATATTTTATTTTATGTGCTGGAATGTGTAGAAAATAGGTTTAAATGTTAAACTAATTTATTCAATTCAGAGAATGTTGCATATAATTAAATGTTTTGCTTGATGCATAAAGTTAAAAGATTAAAACTGATAAAACAAGTTAAAAAAAGAGACTTTTCCATTTGATTACATTTTGTATGATGGATTATGTAGAAAAAGTAGAATTGGGCTGAAAGATCTATCACTTTATCACCTCTTCAGGTTGTAAATCGTGTTTTTAAAAAGTAACTAAGTAACTAAGTAACTAAGTAATTAATTACTCTTGAAAATAAGTAATCAGTAAAGTAACGGGATTACTTTTTTGGGGGAGTAATCAGTAATTAGTTACTGATTACTTTTTTCAAGTAACTTGACCAACACTGGCATTGACAGATCCAAACCACTTCACACTTCACACACTTTAGAATTAATCCTGAACAGCTCACCACAACATTGTTTTCTCCACGGGATCTGCACACAGGAAAATAAATAATGATGGGACATACTGAACATTTGTGGAGAAATCCAGTACGTTTTTTATGAAGCACGTATCAAGGCTTGCTTATTTAAGAGTGAGTAATGTCTCTGATAAGAAAATTATTAGAGTCTTGCTGTTTCAGAAAGTGGTTTGAGTGCTGGTGTGATTAATGACCATATACAGTGGTCCCTGGTTTATCGCAGGAGTCACTGATAGATGAAATCCATGAAGTAGCCAACTTTATTTTTTACAATTATTATAGATGTTTTAAGGCTGTAAAACCCCTCACTACACACTTTATACACTTTTCCCAGGCAGGCATGAACATTTTCACACTTTTCTCTCTTGTTTGAACACTCTCAAAGTCTTGTAGAAAAATAAGTCCAGTGTTATAGAAGGAAACCAAAGGCACCCGCCGGTGACGATGTTTTGTCGACATTGTTGTGTTTGTTGGGGAGAAAACTTACAAACATACAGTACAGCACGTCAGAGTCACACTGCTAGCGATCGAAGCTTTATGTAAATTTGACCAGCTGAACGCATTCTGTACTGTACAGGAGACACAACACGAGATTGATTGACAATGGTCTAATTGTCTACAGCCAGTCAGGACGCAGAATACAATGCACTTAAAAAAATAAATAAAAAATGCAACAAAAAAGAAAAAATCAGCGAAACAGTGAGGGACCACTGTATGTGCTATTGGATCCCTGCAAAATTCTTCTGCTCATGTTGGAGATTCACCTTTTTCACCTCTTTTTGTGTGTGTGCCAAGCAACTGGGGTACAACAACACCTAATCTATATAATCTAAGCAGAGGTGCATCTATCCAAATCTTTACAGGCTTTCTGTGGGATACCCTTAAACCCCTGCCTACTTAGTACCACGTGAAAGGGTTTTTCTCCAGAGATGGAGAGGTTATTACCAAAAAGAGAAACCGGCTGAGCCAAGGTACAGCGGAAAAAATATTATTTTTAATTAAACTTTATTTTTATAGAACCAAATCACAAATGTGCTTTATATTGTACGATAAAACCCTACAGTAATACAAGGACAACAGAAGACCCAACAATTATATGAACCCCTATGAGCAAGTAGGGTGACACACAAGCAGGTAGGGATGGCATTCTCAATATCACTTATCAATATGATTCTCTTATTGATTCTTATTGGGTTGTAATTGGCTCCACGTTGAGATCTACAACCATCTCTAAGCAGCATATTAAAGGCATTACATTCATGCAGATGAATTGCATGCTGTGGGTCAAATGTTTGTGCATGTTGGAGGCATCGCCCGTTCTTATAGAGTTCAATACTGGGGAAACATGAACCTAGTCAAAAAAGTAATGCATTACACAGAACAGTGTTCTTAAAAGTATTGCAATGCATTATTTACTCATTACATCTGTCATTTTTTACAGTGTGGAATGTTGGAGCAGCAGTTTATCGGCAGCTGAGAGGAAGAGGTTGGATAAACTCATCAGGAAGGCCAGCTCTGTTCTGGGATGCACCCTGGACCCAGTGCAGGTGGTGGGAGACAGAAGGACTCTGGCCAAAATAACATCTCTGATGGACAGAGTCTCCCACCCCATGCATGTAGATGTTGCTGAACTGCAGAGCTCCTTCAGTGAGAGACTGCTGCATCCTAGATGCATGAAGGAGCGTTTCCGCAGGTCCTTCCTCCCTGCAGCTGTCAGACTGTACAATCAGAACTGCTCCCAACAAACATAGATGTTTACATCAATGCTGTAACTGCAATAAGTTAGTTAATTAACCAATTTGCACTACAACCTGGTTTGCCTCTTACCTGTAATTATTTTAATTTAATTTAATAACTGTACAGTACTCTCTGTTTATAGTAACCATTGTCCTTAATGTAAATATGTAAGAAAAATTGTGTATGTTTCTGTTCTGTGTCCTGTGTCCTGTTTGTTTGTATATGTGTCTTTTTGGCTGCTGTTACAACCAAATTTCCCCTTGTGGGACAATTAAAGGATTATTCTATTTTATTCTACTTTTGTGTTACTCTGTAAAATAGCTGAAACACATTGTCACATTATAACCAGTAACAGTATAAACCTTAGGAAACAGTCCCACACACCAACACAAATCCCGGTCCTAATGAGGACACACATATGAACTTTCTCTTAGTATTTAGGTATGAACACAATGTAACAATGAAAGCCAGCCTTTAAAGCGATCGCCACAGTGATTCTACTTTGGAAACACGAACAGGTAGAAATGGAGGCGTCAAGCCTGATCGTTCACCCTGATTGTTTGGCCTGCAAATATGCAAGAAAACATTTTTTTTCGTAAAACAGTAGAAAAGCCAGCTATGAGTGATAAAATTTGCGTGATGCTGTGGTCATGTTGCATTAAGTTTCTGAAACACAAACAGAGAAGTGGTACATTTTCTTAGAACTGGTGCACTGGTGATGCGGGTGATAATTTAAATGATTACATAAGGCGGTGCTGCTGAAATGTATAAAAATCAAAGTGGCAAGAACCAAGTGTTCTTTGTTCCAGTTTGACTGACTTGAACGTAACAGCGTGTCTCAGCTACACTCTGCTCATCTCGAGTCTTCGCTCCTCATTTGGTAAGAATGTTTTGTTTGTGCAATAAAAATATTTAATTCTCAACAGGCTCATGTTCTACACCTCCAAGGAAGTATAACAACCCTCGCTCCTGCCACACTTTACCTACTTTTACAATCCAGACACGGGCTTAAAAACATGCTGACATTATCTGGGTTCTGTGAGCACACAAATCCTGCATAAGCTACATGCATGTACAGTTTGAGACCAGTCTTTATGTTAGATAATCTTTCATTTTCATTCACACTGACTATCAGATGTTGCCTATTCAGTCATGTATTTGATTTATTGTAATCTTTCGCCAGCTTCAGAGCCTTTCACCTGCTGCTCCACACGACCCACTTGTGCCTGAACCGCTGCAGGTTAACCAACCAACCAACCAACCAACCAACCAACCAACCAACAACCACTCATTCACTCATCAGTGAAGCAAAAATAAGGTAATCTCATGCTGGATGCCTTTTAGTGCAGCAAAGGTCGTGAGGTTCTTGAGTTGAGTTTTATTCGTTTTCAGATGTGCAGTGCAGATTTGTTATTACAGACCAAGCCACAATACACGAGGAGATGTGAGGAAAGCTTCCAGCGTTTACATTTATGATGATTTCATGTCCGAGTCGACGTTTAAGTTCTTGCAAATTGTTTCATTGTGTGATGTAAAGATTTCTGGCTGGCGATCAGTTTGTGAAAAGACAAAATCAAAATTCTAATGTGTCTCACTATAAGACATTTAGATTCAACAGCAATTTAAGACTCGGCCCCTTAGTTCCAGTAAAAGATACTCTTAATGCTTCTACACACCAAAACACTTATGATACGTTCATGCTCCATAGTCTGTGGGAACAGTTTGGGGATGGCCCCTTCCTGTTCCAATGTCACTGCACACCAGTGCACAAAACAAGATCCATAAAGACATGGATGAGCGAGTTTGGCCTGCACAGAGTCCTGATCTCAACCTGAAAGAACTGCTCATAAATAGAGCAGAGACTGCAAGTTAATGTGTGAGATCAGTGGCTGACCTCATAAATTCCCCATACACTCCTAAACGCTGTGGAAAGCATTTACAGGGAGGTCGACATCATATGGATTAAAAATAGGATGTAATTCAAGTTTATATGTGTGTGTGAAAGCAGAGGAACAGAATCTTTTGGCAACATAGTGTATGTAACAGTAGAATATGAATGAAGGGGAAGGAGTGTATGAGAAGTCCCTGAGCACCCAAAGACAAAAGCAAAGTAACTAAGCAATCATTCAGCAGCTGATCCGACGCTTCTTGCTGGGCTTGAAGCCAGAATAGGAGCAGGCTCAACAGGAGAGGGCTGGGTGATAGTTGAAGCCTCTGCTTCCTGTTAGATTTGTATTGTTGGATTGTCATTTATGCTTAGAAATATATATTTATATATGCTTAGAAGTATATATTCATTTGTAGATTGAAAGAATGTCTCATCCTAGGAGGTCTGTAACAACTCTGTGTAGCATGAAGAGGGGGGTGCGTTCACTCCTCTTCAGAGGGTTCTGGCATAGGTCACACACCTCCTAGGAGAGGTCGTATCTTCTCTTGCTGATATATGGTATAGCAAACACACGTATATCTGTATGAGTGTAAGAGCCTTTTGTTCAGATGGACCGCTTGACTCCTGGCACCAGCTTTGGGGAGTCTTCACAGGGTCACATCTTGACCCCACACACACACATACACACACACACACAGACAATTTATTCTTTGTCCACATGTATACCTATATGAAACCTCATATGTTAATGACCCTATGCATATTCATGTAACCACAATAAAAGGAGTGCTATGGGGAACCTGGCTGAGAGTCTGACGGAGGTCAAGCGGGTGGAACGACACTTGGCTCCAGGTGTAGCAGATGTGAAATGGTCGACTGCGTTGTGACGACAGACACGGACTGGCTGGAAACTGGGTTTATTTCTATAAGACAAAGTGTAGCAGCGAAATCAGTGTCACACAGCGGCAGCAGGCTTCTCCTCACCCAGTGTGGAGTCCGTACAGCTCTGCTTGCATCATATAAAAGAAAATACAACTTATCAAAATAACAATTTTCACAACCGCCACTTCAAAATCAAATATTACAGTGGGGCAAAACAGAGATAATTATGAAATCACTAACAATAACGTATAACATTCAAATTCCCATTGAAATAGGTCAATTACATAATACATATTCAAACAACTTTTTAACTCTTCCCAACATGGCTGGAGATACTATTCAGAGCGCAGCCTCGGGACATGAGCTCATTACACACATAAAACGAAAACTACATATTTACACATACCTATAAGACAAAGTGTAGCAGCGAAATCAGTGTCACACAGCGGCAGCAGGCTTCTCCTCACCCTGTTTAACACAAGTCAGTTCCACATAAACGGATGATATAACATAAAGCACAGTTCCAAATATCATTTTTCTCACTCAAAGCGATTGAAAACACTTTGAGAGCTTTTAACCATAGGAGCCAATACTTAACAAAGACAAATACACCGAATTTAGATGGATAATTTAGTACAGGGAGAAGAGCTACAGAAAGCGTGCCTCACCAGTGTGGAGTCCGTACAGCTCTGGCTAGGAAACCCCACACCTGCAACGTGGCCGCAGGTGGCGTTACACTGATTAATGCCCCACTTCAACAATGACACACGGAACCTTAGTTCCACAAAAATTAAGTTCACACAATAAAAAAACATAACCGATGTACAATACAGTTTTGAGAATGTTCACAATTCGTACATTATATCTCAGCTACATACTCCCCCCTGAACTTCTCAAAACCCGTTAGGTAAGGGTGAGCAACTGAGCGTCGCATATAACAATTCGTAACTGTCAGTGATCTGGAAATTCACTACCCGGTGATACGTGCAACAAATATGGTTCCCAACTCATGGGGAAAGTAAACAGAAGAAAGTTGGCCAGACACCCTAATGTTTACTCGCAAGAGAAAGTGCCTTATACACTATCCTGAACAAACAACACGGTGACAGCTACTATATGATGAATAGTACTCTGAGCTGAAGACAATCTCAAAATAGGTGTTAACATCTGACATGAAAATCACCCAACATATAAAACAAGTAGCCCTCACAGAAACAAGTTCTTGGCAAAGCTGCTCACTACATTGCCTGTTTGTAGGTTTCTTCGCTTCATAGTCTGGATTAGCCTATTCACAGGCTTCACTATTCGACCCACTCTCGTCCTGATCTGGCCTGCTGCATTACTTGGGGGTACACCACCATGTTTCACGAGGCTCCCAACCTCGCTGACTGGCTGACTTTCAGGGTAACTGATACTTGGTAGTGTTCCCTCCTCAACTGGGGTAGTGCAAGCCCTGCTGTTGTTGTCATCATCTACTTCAGGGTAAGCAGCTACTTCACTACTGGCACTGTCACTGTCCTGATGCTCCTCATCATCCAACTGCGCACAGACACCGTCTCCAATACTGTCACACTCTTGGGGTCCTCTAGGAGCCGGGACACAGTCATCCGTCATCTGAGCCACCCAACGGGCTGTGCGTTCAGTACGATCGTCCTCAGGATCAGCGACAGGGGATTCTCCATCAGATTGACTCTGCTCCTGGCCGAGTTCTGATTCACTGGCAAAAGACATCTCTAGTTCGCCCTCGGACTCAATGGGCAGGAAATTAGCCTGCAAAAGCAAGTTCCTATGGACAACTTTCTCCTGTCCACTCTTGACGTTCCTGATGCAATACGTGTGGCATGTGGGGTTCTTGGAGATCACAGTGTAGATGGTCGACTCCCACCTATCAGCTAACTTCCTACGACCCCGTTCGTCCTTGTTTGCCAAAAGGACACGATCTCCTTCCTCAATGTCAACACCTTTCTGCTTTTTGTTGTACAGGTCTGCTTGACGCTGCTGACTAGCTCCGGTGTTAGTCTGGGCCAATGCGAGTGCTTCTCTGAGGTCATCTCTCATCCTTTTTACATAACTGTCATAGTCTGTTACATCATTGTCCCTTGCAACATTGTGAAACATGACATCCACTGGTAACCTGGGGACACGCCCGTACATTAGGAAGAACGGTGCGTAACCAGTGGACTCATGAGCGGTGCAGTTGTAGACAAAGGTCAGTGTCTGCAACATCTGAGGCCATTTGTGCTTCTCCCTCGGAGGTAGGGCTCTGATCATATTTCCCAAGGTCCTGTTAAACCTTTCGGTGTGACCGTTACCCATAGGGTGGTAAGGTGTCGTTCTTGACTTCTGCACCCCGGCCACTTGCAGCGGCTCTTGGATCAACTCACTCTCAAAATTGGCGCCCTGGTCTGAATGGATCCTTTGAGGGAAGCCATAGATACAGAAATATCTGTCCCACAACTGGCGCGCAACTTGTTTTGCCGTCTGACCTGAGCACTGGAAAGCATGGGCCAGCTTGGTGAAATGGTCAGTCACTACTAGAACATCCACACTCTTGCCCCTGTGATCCTCTGCGGACCAGAAGTCTATGCAGACGAGCTCAAGAGGACCGGTAGTTTTAATGCTTTCAAGAGGGGCCCTCCCCTCAGGCTCGAGTGTCTTGCTGACGACACAACGTTTACAGCACTTGACATGCTCGCGAATGTCATGCTCCATGTTGATCCAGAAAAATCTCTGCCTGGCTAGGTACAGAGTTCTGCTTTGGCCCTGATGGCCAGCATCATCATGGACACCTGACAGGACTTGACTGATTAATGTGGATGGAGTCACGTACTGATGGCGCTTTTTGCCAGTGAGCGGGTCTTTGCTCACTCTGTACAGGATACCATCCAACACTTTCAACTTTTCCCACTGTTTCATCGTCTTTTGCGCTCTGTGCGACAAGTGAGCTCTTTCTCTTCGTGATGGACGCCGACCACGTACGACGAACGGAATGACTTGAGACAGTGTTACATCTGCTCTCTGCTCCTCCTGTAGCTCCTGGAGCGAGAAGGCAGACAAGGTGTTCTGGCCCAGTGAGGGAAGCCGATCTAGCCCTTGAGTCAACCAGGAGATTGCTCTCTGTTTTGAGCCTTGGTCCCACTCAGCGTGGCCTGTGAAGACTGCGGAAACTTCATCGTTAGTCAGGGAACAACACCCCAGGCTCTCTGCAGGGGCCAAACACTCAACACTTTGGTGGCTGGCACTGAGCCTGAATGCATCCTGAACCGAGATTTCTTTGACCTGTTGCGACTCCTCTAACAGGGTTGCATAGGGTTCAGTCATGAGTCTCTGACTAACACGGTTGTGAACGAATGGCTGCCTGCTCAGTGCATCTGCAACGACATTTTTACTGCCAGGAATGTACTTGATGCTGAAGTTGTAGGGGGACAGCTTTGACACCCACCTCTGTTCACATGCATCAAGCTTGGGCTTCGTGAGAATATATGTTAGGGGGTTATTGTCTGTCCAGACGGTAAAGCTATGCCCCTTCAACCAGTGGCTGAATTTGTCACAGACAGACCACTTTAGCGCCAGAAACTCAAGGCGATGGGCGGGATAGTTTCTCTGTGCACGGGCGAGGGCCTTGCTGGCAAATGCAACGGGACGTGCTTTACTCTCGCCCTCTTGGACTTGTGACAGCACAGCACCCAAGCCGTCCTGTGAAGCGTCTGTCGACAAGATAAATGGTTTGTTGAAATCAGGGTGAGCAAGCACAACGGAGTCAAGGAGTGCAGCCTTCAAGTGTTCAAACGAGTCAACATGCTCCTTCTTCCAATCACTTGGGCTGAGCCTCCGGAAAGAAGCAGCACCTCGGGCATTTACTTTCTTTCCTTTAGGAGCGGCAGTCAGGGTAAAAAGGGGTCTGGCAATCTTAGAACAGTCCTGTATGAAGTGTTGGTAATACATTATGTTAGATTATAATATTATTTTATGCCATGTTATACCCCTAATTAAAGATTGTGAATTATTATGTAGTTTTAGTTTGCATTATTCTCCTGAATTAGAAGAAGCTGATAACTATTACATTAGTTAAACTGATTTGCATTACATTAAACTGCTGACTTGTTGTGAATGAATGATATTGTTTTATGATGCATTATACTGCTGAGTTATAAGAAATCTAATTTGTCTGAGTAGAAGAGAACAGAGTGTGCTGGAGTTTTCTGCCCCATCTCAGCAGGAGCAGATAAACAGGGAGCCAAGGTCGTAGCTCAGGCGCTGTGTGAGAGAAAGCATGTGAATGTTTAGGCTTTGTATGATAAGGTGGAGGCACCAGAGGCTATAAAAGTTTGAGCAATGCTCCACCATTTTGAGATTTTGAGGCTGTCTGCATCAGTGTCCATCTCCCACGCGTGTGTTCATTAAAATCATCGTTTGACTCAACCCGGCCGGACCAGTGTTGTTATTGTGGTCTTTTCTCTTGTCTCCATCCCCAATATTTTGAACCTTAACAATTACCATACCCAGAAACGACTTTATCTTCTTCTGGGATGGCGTAACCCCATCCTCCATCATGAGATCAGCCTCTGAGATAGCGGTGATCGCCTTAACCTTGTCAGGATCGGTCACAACATGGCCCAGAAATCTCACACTCCTTCGGAGCAGATGACATTTTTTGTGGGCCAGCTTCAGTCCATGGGCACGTAGTCTGCTAAACACAATCTCCAACCTCCTGAGAGCCTCTGCTTCATTGGGTGCATAAACAAGCAGGTCGTCCAGGTAGCACAGCAGGGTTAGGAAATTCTGGTCGCCAAATATGCCCATCATGAGACGCATGAAGCTCGCCGGACTGTTGCACAGGCCTTGGGGGAGTCTGTTAAACTCGTAGAGCCCCATTGGTGTTGTGAAGGCCGTTAGCTTTTTGTCCTCCTCTGCCATCTCAATATTGTAGAAGCCAGAGGTGAGATCCATGGCACTGAAAATTGCGTTACCTCCCAGGGCTGCCAGACAGTCTGACTGGTGGGGCAAGGGATGGGCATCCTTGACTGTGCGTGCGTTCAACCAGCGGTAGTCCACGCATATTCTGAGATCTCCATTCTTCTTCCACACCAGTACCAGTGGGGACGCCCACTCACTGTTGGATTTGCGGGTCAGCTCTCGCTCCTCCATCTCTGTGAGCACCTGTCGCAACTTGTGGTACTGCCCTGGAGGGACGCGCCGATAGGGAAGTCTGAACGGCCTGTCGTCAGACAGATGGATGCGATGGACAAAATCCTTTGCCAGTCCACAGTCCAGCTTACCCTTGGAAAAGACATCCTCATACCTGTGGATCAGTTGCAGTACCTGAGCCTTCCAGTGGTCTGAGACTTCACAAGAGTCGAGGTCTAGGTCCTCCAACCCCATCTTCTGCAAGCTGTCACGCAGGCTAGGGCAGGAGGGAGGGCTACTCTGTGCGTCGCTACACACTGTCTGGCTCTGGACCCTAAGGGTCTCACTTGGGTTTTGGTCAGAAGCCACTTCGAGATCTTCAACAGCTACACAAGCGGAAGCATCTGCTACCTTAGCGTTTCGTCTCAATGTGATAGGCTTATCACATGTATTCAGGATTCGAACAGGGACCCACCTATCGCCACTCATAGAAACCACAGTTCTACAGACAATGACACCTTTTTTATGAGTTTGCGATTTTGGTGGTTCAACCAGAATGGCGCTGCCCTCAGAAAGGGGTGATGACGCTGGCAGTCTGCCCCATACAAGGTGCTCTTGCTTGGGGAGTAGAGTCACTGCCTGAGCTAGTTTGACAGTGCCAATGACATCTGGCATTTTGTTACCCCTCCACCGGTTAATGCCAGACAGCATATTCAGAAACTGCACTATTTCAGGCGCTTCTGCTGATTCGGGTTTGCTCAGGACTTGCCAGAAATGGGGGGACAGCCTGAAGTGTCTGAGGAGGTGTTTGATAACATTTGTCCCTAAAATCAACTGATCTTTCTGACCGGGGACCACTAGGGCAGGCACTCTGAACGTACAATCATACACTTCCATCTTCAACTCGCATATACTCTTGGGTTTAACCTGAACTCCACCACAGCCCACTAGCACAATGTCGGTACGAGTGTCGCTTAATTCCAATGCGACCCCAGCGCTCTTTAACTCTCGCTCCGCCTCTTCGCTCAAGGTACACGCCATGGAACCTGCATCAAGAAGGGCCTGCAAAGAGACTTTGTCATTCACCAATGCATTCGTGTAAAATAGGCTGTCTGCCTCATCAAGTCTTACTATATTCTGGGAAAGTACAACAGTACCAGGTGGGGCACACTTCAGGCTTTCTTTGTATACAGTCTGTATGTCATCACTGGGATTGAGGGTTTCACACTCTTCGCTCACACTGTCCCCTCTCAAGTGCAAGCACCCTAGTTTCCCTGGGGATTATTTTGCTGGGTAATGGGCTCAGCTGCTCTGGGGCAGTCTTTCCTCTGATGCCCAACTTCCAGGCAACCTAGACATCTCCTCTCTCTCATGCAGTGAGTGCGTGTGGAATGTGAGCTATTGCCATAAACCTGGCACGAAGGGAACCTGGCTGAGGCTAGAGGCTGTGGTCTAATTACGGGGTGGACAGGCTGGTTGGAGCGCTCTAACACCCTCTCCAGCATACTGAGCACGCGGTCTAGAGCACTTGGGTCTGAAGCGGCAGCTCCAGTAGCCTTAACCGGGCTGTCCTGGGAACATTTTACTGTACCTACTTGGGCATGGTTCAGTTCGAACTCAGGCGACTCGCTTGTGGTTGTCGCAGTGGCCACGAGGAGGGGATGTGGTCTGGCAGAGCCCAGGCTCTTCTTTTTTGCATGACACTCTCTTTGGTGTTCATCAATGGCTTCCTGAACCTCCATTACTGTCCATTTACTGATGGGCTTACATTTGAAAACACAGGCGAGGCTGGGATCAGGACAATTTCTGATAAACATCATGGCTATCTCTGCCTCCATGTTCTCCATTTTGCCTCCCTGACGCTGTAAATGCTTGTCAGCTGCCTCAGCAGCGATATTAAGCCTCACCCAATAGTCTACTGGGGTCTCGTACATTATATCTCAGCTACATAGGCAGGCCTCCCTCATGCATGAGTAACACAAAGAACTTTGCCTACTTGTGTCTTACTTTTTGCTGTGTAGTAAACTGTCTTGAACGTTCCAGCGAACAGGTTTATGCTACAAACCTATCACTTCCCATTCTACTTTAGGAACCACAAGTTAGCATGTAGACTCAAATTTATTACATATTTGTTGCAATAATTTGTGCTTTTTCTGGATAAAATTCTCAATCAGAATATTGTTTCTGTTTTTTCTTCACCAGGTAATAATGAGGATCCTGTTCCTCTGTTTGCTGCTCATTGCCTCTGAGAGTTCAACGCTTGAAGAAACCCGCTATGGCAAGTTTAGAAGACAGCACATAGACACCAGCATGACTGCAAAGGATTGTGATAAGGTTATAAAAAGTAAACAGATCTACAATGTTGACAACAGCTGTAAAGATACCAACACGTTCATCCTTGATAATCCAAGTGAGATCAAAAAAATTTGTGTTGAGGGAAAATTTGATGAAACACTTCAAATGACAAAAAGTCACAAGAAGTTCAAAGTTGTTAAGTGTGAACTAAAGAATGAGGGAGCCAGAAAACCCAGATGCCAGTATACTGGTAATCTCCTCACTAACAGATATGTTGCAGTTGATTGTGAAAATAATTTACCTGTACACTTTGCAAGAGACATTCTGGTCTTAGACGGCTAACAACTAGTGTTAAGTATGTTCAGGAAAGCCCCTAATATTATTTTTTCTTTTCTCTTTGGTGGAAGCAAAACTTAGCTGTGAAGACTGTTAACCTGTAGCTAAACACACAATGAATTTGAATCTCTCTAAAACTGCAAAGTAATCACAGAACATCGAACGATTCCTGAAGCTCGTGTTGCTTTGAGTTTGTGGTCCAAAGCATTAACATGTCGTAACAGTAACATGCTGCCACTTGTTCAGTGATTCTGTCATCAGCCATGGCTGGCTTGTGACGCAGTGCCAAAGGTGACTGTGTTTCTGTGATACTTTTACAGTCTGGGGGATGTCAATGACTAGTCTCATGATCACACACATTTCACTGAACACACATGAGCTGTTTCTCTGTCAGTCACAGCAGGAGGAAGACTGTCACTTTTTTGTCTTTTTACCTTTGACTGTGTCATTTCTTTTGGAGCTTAGTAAACAACCTGAACACGCGTTAGCCACTTTTTAATTTCTTTCTTTGTTTTTAGCAGCACTCCAGGGCTGTGTGCTGCCCAGCAATTTTGTTTTTCAAAGCATGTTTCTTGTGTTTGAGCAATAAAAAAAGTTACTAAAAAAACCATCTGGTTACACGTCATTTTTCTTTATACTACCTGAGCTGGTACATAATAAATACATACATAATAATAAAAAATGTAATCGAGTTGGCGCATGGTAGTTTGTGTACAGCTGTTCTCAGTGTTTTCTCTCTGGGTTCAATGCACACATTGCTTGAATTTATAACATTATCAAAAAAATAACAAATTAACATAATAAAATTATACCAATGCATTTTTCCCATTTAGTCCATCATCAGCAATTAAAAAATGGCACTGCCTTTGTTGAATATTTGTCTTCATATCAAAATATTGTTCAAGCTGTGATCAGTTATTCACAAAAGAACTTCTATTGAATAGTTAAATTAGCTTTACAGTGTGAATATTATAGATCACTTTTTGTATCCAAATAAATGCTGTGCTCAGTTTTGCCTCCATAAAGTTCTACTATGGTAAGTGGCAGACATAACGCTAAATAATACAATAGTTCCTGGATACTTCCATTTATGTCTTCATCATCTGTCATCTGTCTGGTGAAGGTACAGACATTCTGTCCTTCAGTAGAAGTAGAGACACTAGTGTTAAAAAAATACTCCAGTAAAAGGGCCTGCTTAAGTTTTATTGAAGTCCAGCAAAAGGCGATAAAAAAGTAAAACAGAATATAATAGAACTGCATGCTTTCCAGCATCATTACACATTTCATTCACGGTCGCTGCTCACAAGTGGCTGCGACTTTCCAGTCACCAGTCGAACACACAAACCAACAACAATTCTGCAGGAACCAGTAGAGACTTTAAGTTGGTGTTCCAGATTAACTGGCGTCGCAGATCCACTGGTGCTGGTCGAATAGATGTGTGGTAGACTTGCTTTTAAGGAGCCGCTACCGACAAACCAGCAAATAAACACGAAATATTTCATCTGTGACATTTATGAGGTTACCTTAACAAAATATTTAAAAGTGTCGTGAGTTTACCTGGTGTTACTCCCATGCACGAGGTTGTGGTTAGTAACAAACAGAGCCAGTGTGATTGAGTCGAGCTTGTGAGAGAGCTTATGAGTGACTCATGTGTGTCTGTTGGTTTGTCATCTGTTTTTGAGCGTGGAGGAGAGTTAGAAATCTTTTGTTCTAAATCCAAGTTAGGAATATTCATGATTTAATTTCCAAAACTTGCATATGATCTTCAATTTGTAGCAGTTCTACTGACCATCACAGCAGCTGGAGCAGTCTCAAATGGAGGTCAGTCCACTACTGTCACCTGTGGCCAAGTGCCATAGCCTACTAGTAGATGAACTTGTCACACATCCAGGCGCGTAATTTCCAGGGGTGTTAGGGGGGTATTTGATTTGATTCGTAAAAAGAAAGTAAAATTATTAACATGGTGGTTTTTGGTTTTTTTTAGTTTTAGTTTTACATGTTGCTTGCTTTGTTTTCTACTGAATACTCTTTAGACATCCCTTTAGACAAGTCTTTATGACACCCCCCCCATAAATTATGAATTATCTTGCATAAATAGCTTGTTGATTTTCTTTAATCATTTCAATTATTACCAGCAAAAAAGTTGCATGTTTAATAATACGACCGGCTTTCTCTACCAAACCTATTTGCTGTATGTTTGTTAGCACAGTCGCTGGTGCTAACTAAAAACTTGCTAACTGAACTGAGACATCAGACATGAAAAGATGCGGACAGACAACACTATTTAATTGTTGGTTCAGACCAACCGCTTGTAAAAAGAAAAGAAGTCCTGACTAAAAGGAGGTAAATACCCATGTTGTTAAGTTAGGTGATGATATGTTGACTGGAGTTGGTCTCCTGTGAGGAAAAGCCAGAGGCTGCCAGTGATGTAGCCTACTGTGTAGGACCAATGTCCGTTTCACTGAATTGTAACTTAAGGAGCTGTTTGCTACAATACAGTCACACGTTTTGGCATTGTTTACCTATCTGCCATCCCTCCTGCTTAACTCTGTCATTGACAGCTGGCTGCTGATGGTTAGTTCAGAGCATAGGCAGTAAGGTTCAGAGCACACGCCTGCACACACCGACATACGGTGAATGACGGTGCGTGGTTGTAGGTTTGTTTGTTACAAACAGAGGTAGTCTATGACAGAAACGGTGAGTTAAGGATTAACAGAAACATCTGGTTCGCTGTTCTTTAGCTTGTCTGCAAAAAATCTGAAATACTGAATGTAAAATAATTGCAATGTAAGGAAAAGGAAATATTTGCCCTATTCGTTGACGTCTGCCACCATAAATCACAGCAAACTTTGATGTTAACACTGTGCTGTATATGTGGGGAAGGGGGCTTACTGATGATGGCAGTGGTGTGTTTGTGTGTGTGTTTGGTTGGGGGCATTGTGCTGTATATAGACTTGAGGGGAGAGAAAAGGTGACAGTGGGTCAGATGACCAAAGAGAGGGAGCGAAAACACAGAAGGCAGCTGCACAGGAGGGACGGATGTCCAGGAAACAGACATAAAAATCAACAAAAATAATTGTGCATGCAAACACACACTGTCAGAACACTGATTTGGTTTGTGTGGTTTCCTCTCTGAGGGCCTGGCTGTTGCCCTGGCCCTCAGAGAGTGACAGGTTTTCTTGTCATGTTTACCAAAAGGACTTGAGCCCCGTGTCAGGAACCAGTCACCCACAGATGACAGGGACAGAAAAGGATTTTGTTTCAGACATCATCACCTGCACAAAGCCTGCACAACCTGATCCTAGGTTTATAGTAGCGCAACTTTTCCTTGGTTGCATTACAGTGCCACTTTACAAGGGGTGCTGTGTTTTCACTGTGCCAAAGTTATTCAAATCAGTCAATCCAAGCAAGTGTGACCCTGCCTTTGTGAATGTAGGCTTTAGAAATTGGATAAAGGCTCTCTTCAGGTTCTCAGGACATGCAAAAAGTCAGTTACATATCCATGCCATGAACATCTGTGCTCAAAGTGGGAACACTGTAGCTTCACAGCTTTCTTCAGCTGTTGCCAGAAAACAGGAGGAAGCAAGGTATGGATTACTGAAGATTATAGGCTCCATCAAATACTTAGTGTTGCAAGGTTTAGCTCTACGAGGTCATGTGGGTATAGTTGTTGGTATAGTTTATTGGTGTCAATACAGTGATGCAAATGATTGAGTATACATATAAATAAGCAGAGTCACCATGTGGTATTTTTGCCATCTTGCAATAATTTCCTTAGGGACTAATAAAGTATTCTGATTCTGAATACAGCAGTGGAGAGGCGACAAGCAAAAATGCTTGAATATGAGTCACAGTGACATTAAAACTGATGAAGACAGTCATGGTTAGAGGCAGCAATGAACTTAAAAAGATACTTTAAATTCCACTGGTCTAAAATCTCAGGACTCAGGACCATCACAGCTGAAGAAAAATGTTTTAGTTTTTAGTTTACTTTTCCTGAAATAGAAGTTGTATAGCTGCAGTTTAACAGATGAAATCATGTTCAGTGCTTTGTCCTGTCAGTAAACACAGATTCTTTATTTGCACTGAATGGGACAGCATATTTTCACTGCTTTTAGCATAATGACAATAGAAGATTCAGATTCATTGAGTGTGAACGCAAACATCAACACATATGCACTCGTTTTGCAATTTTAGGCTCATGCTTTAAAAATAGTTGTACACGCTAATGAATGACTTCTTTTTAGTTTCAAAGTCTGACCTGCAAAGCCCGTCCACCCAGTGTCCTCCTCAGTCATGCTGGTTACATGATTGCTGTAGAAGTGCTAAACTACTGTGACCCGATTAATTGAATTGAGCTCACTCTGCAATAACTAATCAGTGAGGTGGTAGTTTAAGTACTTCATTACCAAACTGTGTCATGGTTGGCTATGTGGCAGGCAAGCAGAAGTGGTGGACCCAAAATTGCAGGACTCTTGGAGATGGGAATAAACTGAAAACGCAGCTTTATTGCTGGAGGAATGATTCACGAAATAAAACTTACAAAAACAAAACTCTAAACCGAGGTGCTGGAGGACAGGACATTACAAACACACAGCAAGTTGAGGGTACGACGCGACACTGACACAGAGAAACACAGGGCTTAAATACACAGATGGCAGTAATCAAGGGATGAGAGACAGGAGGGGAACACACCTGGGAGAAATCACAGCTGACGAGACAGGGGAAACGTAAACTGAGCACACTCACATCACATAGCACTTTATATAGCCTCTGTAGGAATTATATCTCACTTATCTTAACTGCACTACTGTATAGCTCTGTGTAAATAATCATTCTGTACATTCGATAATTTTTAACCCTACAACTGTTTACAACTTGCATAGTTCCCATTTCTGTATAGCTGTATATCTCAGATTTCTGTAGTTATTTATTTCATATTCTGTATAGTTTTTCATATTTATATCCTGTTCATATCCTGTACATACTTATAGTTATAGAATATTCACAACATACTTCAATCTGAGTACATTGTAACATACCATAATAGACCCATTTCTGTAATATACTCACATATCTATATTATTGCTAATATATATTGTAATATATCTATATCACTAAAGCACTTCTGGATGGATGCAAACTGCATTTCGTTGCCCTGTACCTGTGTATGTAACAGTCTTCATTAATCCCATGCAAACGTACACCTATCTGGAACAATCCGGACATATTACAAAACAATAACATGATAAACTTGCCAGTTTGGAGTTATAAAGGAATTAAAAACTTGGAACATATATTGGAAGGAACAGACTTTATTTTGTTTGACAGACTAGTTACACAATATGGGATCAACAAGAAAATTTTCTTGGAATTAGATTAGATTAGATTAGATAGAACTTTATTAATCCCTCGGGTGGGTTCCTCTGGGAAATTCGATTTCCAAAAAAGCACAGCACCGACAGAAGTTACAGAGTTACAGAATATTATATATATATATATATATATATATATATATATATATATATACACACACACACACATACACACACATATATATAAATACAGAGACAATATAAATAAAATATACGAAGGGGATAAATAGAATAAATAGGAATAAAAATAAAAATACAAGTGAATTGCACATTTCAAGTATTGAGTCTAATACAAGTGAATTGCACATTTCAAGTATATCAACAAATTAAATCCATAGTAAAAAAAAAAAGGAATTTAATCCCAGTGAAGCTGAATTACAAACACCACCAAGTGTGGTACAATTTTTTTAATCTAACCCCCCCCCCCCCCCCCCAAATTATTGTCTAAAATATACAGAACACTTTCTAAAGTAGATGAATCAATATCCCTTCCGATTGCAAAATGGGAAGCAGATTTATCAATCAGCTTAGACCAAAACCTTTGGTCTCAGATATGCTTAAAAACCTTTCAATGGATCAGAAATCCCAGTTTGCCATTAATACAATACAAAATATTACACAGAGTGCACTATACTGGTCATAGGATGTTCAAGATCGGCTATACGTCTTCCAACAACTGCTTGGACAATTACATCCACGCTCTTTGGTTCTGTCCACCAGTTCAGAAGTTTTGGCGTGAGATATGTGAAGACTTATCAAAGTGTCGGAAATGTAACATTCCAGCCTCCCCTTTAGTATGCTTGCTGGGCAACTTGGATGAAGTCACTGCAGAAATAAACACAGCCCACGTTGTTTTTACGGCCCTATGCATTGCCAAGAAAATGGTCCTCATGAACTGGAAAAATAAAAATAATCTTAATTCTAACCAATATAAAAACCATCTAATAGATCACATTAGTCTTGATACAGCCTCTGCCATCACATTTGATCAATCCCTCTGGACTACTTTGATTGGCTTCATCACCTAGTGGGGGTGGGGGGTCATGGTTTAGTTCTGCCTTCGCTATTGTGGTTGATATGGGGGTAGGGACGGCCTTAGGGCATCTAGTCAGAAACAAGGCCAAAAAAAACCAAAATGTCCAACACAAGCACAGGAGCGAATGGCGAAGCAGTTCAGGTGGCCGCCCCGGAGGTTGACAGCAAAACAAAAGAAAGTTCAAAAGTTCAGGTGGCCGACCAGGAGGCCAACGGTCCAGCAGTCCAAAATCCATGAGCTCAGGGGGCCGACCCCGAGGTCGAGAGCACAGCAGGTCAGAGGTCAAAGGTTCAGGGGCCCAACCCGGAGGTCGAGAGCACAGCAGGTCACAGTTCATCAGTTCAGGCGACCGACCCCGATGACAACGAAGTCCAGCTGACGGCCCGGAAAGCGGCCGGCAATTCCGAGGGGCAAAACGTGGCTTGGGCGGCGGCAAAACAGCTGCGGGACCAGGCGAGGCTGACACAGAAACAGAGGCCGAAGCTGGACCAGGCGAGGGCGAAGCAGAAGCCGAGGCCGGACCAGGCGAAGCAGAAGCTGAGGCCGAAGCTGGACCAGGCGAGGGCGAAGCAGAAGCCAAGGCCGGACCAGGCGAAGCAGGAGCTGAGGCCGAAGCCGGACCAGGCGAAGCAGGAGCTGAGGCCGAAGCCGGACCAGGCGAAGCAGAAGCAGAGGCCGAAGCCGGACCAGGCGAAGCAGAAGCAGAGGCCGAAGCTGGACCAGGCGAAGCAGAGGCAGAAGCTGGACCAGGCGAAGCAGGAACAGAGGCCGATGCTGGACCAGACGATAGCGAAGCAGGAGCTGATGCTGAGGCTGGACCAGGCGAAGCACAGGCTGAAGCTGGACCAGGCGAAGCAGAAGCAGAAACCGAAGCTGGACCAGGCGAAGCAGAGGCAGAAGCTGGACCAGGCGAAGCAGAGGCAGAGGCAGAAGCTGGACCAGGCGAAGCAGAAGCAGAGGCAGAAGCTGGACCAGGCGATGCAGAAGCAGAGGCCGGACCAGGCGTAGCCGAAGCAGAGGCCGGACCAGGCGCAGACGATGAAGCCGGACCAGGCGTAGCACAGGCAGAAGCCGGACCCGGCAACGGCGTGGGCGGAGACACGGAGGCCGCAGCTGGCGTGGATGAGGCTGCTGGTGGAGCAGCTGGTGGCTGAACGGGCCCCTCGGACCCTCCAGCGGAGACAGGAGGCTGGACGGGCCCCTCGGGCCCTCCAGCGGAGACAGGAGGCTGGACGGGCTCCTCGGGCCCTCCAGCGGAGACAGGAGGCTGGACGGGCTCCTCGGGCCCTCCAGCTGACGAGGCATGAGGCTGGACGGGCTCCTCGGGCCCTCCAGCGGAGACAGGAGGCTGGACGGGCTCCTCGGGCCCTCCAGCGGAGACAGGAGGCTGGACGGGCTCCTCGGGCGCTCCAGCGGAGACAGGAGGCTGGACGGGCTCCTCGGGCCCTCCAGCTGACGAGGCATGAGGCTGGACGGGCTCCTCGGGCCCTCCAGCTGAAGCAGCGGCAGGACCAGTAGGTGCAGAGAGTACTGGCTGAACAGAAGGCTGAGTGGGTGATGGAACAAATGACTGAGCTGAACAATGGGGAGCTGGCTGAGCTGCACAGTGGGCTAAGGGCTGAGTTAACGGAAGCACAGGAAAGTGTACTACAGACTGGGCTGCTAACAGAGCTAACCACTGAGCTATAGACTGAAAAGCATGCAGTAGTGATGGTGTTGGTTGTGGACTGAATTCTCCTGAGCCTTCAGTAGAAACAGGAACGGGTGCAGGCACCTGCTGGACACTAGCCACTCCCACCCGAGGAGTAGGTACGGGTGCGGAGACGGGCTGTATCCTGGCTGACCTCACCTTGGGGACTGGCATGGGTGCAGGGGTGGACTGGTTCACAGCCCCCCTCACCCCGGAAGCCGGGACAGGCACCGGCAACGGCTGGGCAACTGCCCTTCCCACCCGAGGAGCTGATACGGGTGCAGAAATGGACAGAGCCTCAGCCGGCCTGGAAACCAGAGCAGGGACCAACTGGGCCTCAGCCTCCCCCACCCGAGAAACTGTTACGGGTGCAGGGGTACGCTGGGCCCGAGCTGCCCTGGCAGCAGAAACACGAACAGGCAAAGGAGCAGGCTCAGAAAAACCAGTCTTAGAATTAACAGGCTCAGGGTCAACATGAACTGGGTCGACAAAAACAGATCTATCAAAAATGAACCCGCCGTCCACTTCATGTTTTACAGTCTTGGTATTAACAGTCTTTGAAGTCCTTGGGTTAACGGTCTTAGAGTGAGCTGACTTGGTAATGACTGAACCAGACTTAACAAAACCTGAACTGACAGAACCTGAACTGAGTGTTGTAGACCTGGTAGAAGTGTTCACAGTTTTTCCTTTAACCGCATGTGCGGACTTAGGCGAGCGGGTATTGTATTTGATCTCACCCTGTTCAGAGGGAGCAAAGCAAAATAACTGTTCCCAGTCCACGTCATCATCCATAAGGGAAGTTCCCCACGGATCAGAGGTGAGGATGTTACTTTTACTGTCAGACGGGACATGAGAATAGGAGTCATTGTCACTCACCACCGTGAGTTGCTTAGTGATGTCCAGTTTATGGCGGCGGGCGCGCCGCTTCCTGCGAACAGAGGAAGCTGGCGGAGCGAGCGACTGAGCCCCTGGTGCACAGAACGGTGACACCGAGGCTGGAGCGTGAGCGCCTGAAGCCACACGGAGGACTCCCACCTGAAGCGAGTGAGGCTTGGATGCAGGCAGCGCAACAGGCGGGGACTTTTGGCAGCTCTTGGGACCTCTGAGAGCTAGCCGAGTCCCGTGGAAAATGCACTCGTAATCGGGAGTACGCCACGGCTTCCAACGGAGCTCTTCCTCCAGTTGGGCGAAGGCTGCCTCCCGACGCTCATAGAGCTCGCGGTCTGCTGAGTCCATAGTATGTTCAGGTCGTACTGTCACGGTCTGGCTGGGGCAGACCGTATGTGTTGCAGAGGAGGACTCAAACGCAGACCAAAACGTCGTGTGGATTAACAAAACAAGCCGTTTATTGAGGCTAGCAACGAGGGTACAAAATAATAGGGCATCGGTGAAAACTAAACAATAACCTAAACTGGGTGAACTAATAACAAAACATGAAAAACCTTAACCATAGTGAACTGACAGAGATACCTGGAGATGAGACATGGATGAGCAGACGACCTGACAACGAATGACTGAAAGCACACGGACTAAATAGACACAGGAGGATAATGAGGAAAGTGGCAACACATAGAGAAACAGCTGACACGTGAACATAACGACGTCACAGTGGAAGAGTAAACTGAACACGATGAACCCAGAAACACCAGACCTCTTCACAATAAAACAGGAAACATAATGAGACGCAGACATGACAACCAGAACTTGACAACGTAAAACACAGACATGAAACACATGAAGAGCAGGGGAGACTTAACATGGGTTGGAAACACGAGGGGGAATTAATAAGAACTAGAATCACCTAGGCATGGTAACAAATGAACTGAAACTCAAAACACTGGGTCATAAGACCCAGGACCGTGACAATACCGACGCTGAATGTCTTTGTAAAGCAAAAGCACTTTGTTAGCCTTTACAGAGCAAAGCTATGGATCAATGTGCAGTGAAGAAAAATCCAGGTGGCCAGTCTGTCCTTTCCTAACCAATCACAGAGCTCCTTACATTGTTGCGCTGGAGAATAACTAAATATAATATAAATATAATATAAAGATGATATTGAAAATAATCTTTTGTAGAGTCACTACTTAGTGGGCAGAGGACAGTTATCACTTTGCTGGATGCTTTAAAGTCGCATGTTCTGTATTTGCAGATTAACAGGATATTAACAGATTAACAGCTTTCATTAGACTTCATATGATAATCAACAGTGAAGTGTTTCTCTTTCAGTGTTTATTCTTGCTCATTGAATGATCTCTGTTCAGATAATATGCTGCACTCATCTCATGTTTCTTTAAATACGGCATCACTTGTCCAGCTGTCAAACTCTGAAAGAGTTACAGTTTCACCACTGAGCACTTTGAATGGTTATTCTTTTATTTAAAAGCACTTATTCTAGCTGCATCATCAATACGACAAAAACTGTGACTTCAACAAAAATGTATCTAAAAATATTTAGGGGGAAATGTTCCTACACCCCTCATGTAAACGTTACACCTCCAAAAGGGAGAAATAATCAGAATAAGGCGTAATCATTGTCTTGATAATAATGACCATGAAAATGAAACTAGGCCTACCTTTAGTTCAGCACACTCAGTGTTACATAAAGACATGCGAACATGCCATCATCCATTCTGGAGCCTACTTTTAAAAAGAGCGAGTTGTTTATTCTGGCTGAGTAGCAAACAGAACCAACCATGAAAACCTAAACTGGGAAAACACTCGGAAACCTTGAACACTGGGAATATGGAGACACAGGGGGTAGGTGAACAGACACTCTGACAAAGGACAGAGGAAAACAGATACAGTATATACACTGAGGGGTGATCAGGGAGTGGACAAACATGGGAACACAGACTAGGATTATCAAAATAAGACAAGAAGTAGCACGAACACAGAGACTGAGATAAGGACACATGAGCTTGACACTAGGATGGAAATAAACAAACATGGGAACACACGACGGACTGAGAAGACAAGCACAAAACACAAAGAGAGGGACACTGGAAACAGGTAAAGGAGACAAAACCCAGAGACAGCTCTAAGACACAAAGAGAGGGAGACACAAGACGGGCTGGGGACACTAAGGGGACGCTGAGGACAGAACACAGAGACGAACTCTATGACAGACGTTACGTGACAACAAGACTGACATCCACAGGAGACACTGAAAAAAACAATAATCAGAAAATTCACGAATGCAGGAAAAGTAAACTAGGAAACTTCAGTCAGTATAAGAACACAACAATAATGATGAAGCAACATTCAAAAGTCCACCAACACAAAACTGAGACAAAGACCCAGAACCATGACACACAGACACTGACAGTGTTCTTGTTAATGCTCTGCCTCCTCTGGATCTTATTTAGTTAGCTAAAGTGGACTGCAGTCTTTCATTTATTGATATCATTAATAGTTTACCAGTATTAGACTCTTTCAGTCCACCTGAATCAAACATAACAACATGTTACAAGCTGTTTTACTGCTTCGAGTGTCTCAGATCTCATGCAAGCAAGTGGCTGGCTCAGTGAATGTTAATTTAGCACATGTTATATCTCTGTTCAGATATTATGTTGTACTCATTTTTTTCCTCTATTCAAATAACAGCAGTTATTGTTCATTTAATCAAACGCTGCTCAATCATCCATATAACGAAAACTTTGATTCTCTTCATCTGGATGTAACGTTTTCAGAATCAACTTTTTTGGGAGCTGCAAAGCAGTTTCAGCTCAGAGCACCGTTCATGTTAAGTTTTGCACCACTTATTGAAGCTGCATCATCATTTCCATCGAAGCTGTGTGTTGACACAGCTTCTTCTGTCATTGCATCCTCTTGTTTTTTTCTTGCTCTTGGCCTTTGTCTTTGAGCCAGAGAGATGGAGGTCCATGGCGTCATGTAAAACTACTTTGAAATTCTGACCATTTGATAATAAATTGTGAAAATGTATAATTTGAACATATTTGTTTTCACTCAGCACTACAGGCTGTATGTTCTTGCTTTTGAGCCCCGCACTCCCTCCTTTTTCCAATTCGTTTACTTCTCATTAGCACTCGGCGATCTGCACAGCTCAGGAGTCGCTGGCTGTCCCCTCTGTGACCTTCCCTAAACTGCAGCTTAAATTCATGCTCAAGCCATCTGCCATTATCTACTAAAAATGCTATCAAACCTAAAAAGAGGATGTGGTCTCAGCTGGTGAAATTGCATTATAAACCGCTTTGAGGCAACTGTAGATAATTCATTTATCATTATTCAACATTGACAAATAGTAGTTGACTAATATCAGGAGCCAAAAGGAAACAAAAAAAACAACAACCCCAAACTAAACTAATATTTCAGATGCCGGAAAGAAATGATTACAGTTGTTCAAATTTGCTGTCACCGAGTTAGGTGTGATACATGTACATCAATATTACATATAAAAAGTCGAAAACTGAAAATAAATCTGAAATATAAAAATGAACTGATTCTTATATAAAACCTTTCTACTCTCTACAACTTGCCTCATTCACCCAATCACTTCTTTTTTTTGTAAGTGCTTTCTATCTAACATTAATACGCATTCATCCTCCCGATGGATGCATCGGAGAGCAACTTGGGGTTAGTATCTTGCCCAAGGATATTTGGCTGCACTAATGAATTAGACTAACTATTCACTTTAGCTAAAGTTATTAAGTCAGCTAAAGAGTTGGGATGCTGTGTAAGACATAAATAAAGCTAAAATACAAAGGTTTGGACACCGTTTTGCGTGTTTCCCTACTGTAGGGTCTCTGCAAGCATACAGAGGGGGTACTCTGAGAGGGTACAAGATGACAACTTTGGAATTCTACTAGAAACAGTCGATCATATTTGTTTGTCAAAGCTGAATTCAGGGCAAACTATGCTAAATTAGCATTTTTAGCTAACAGCTACAATAAGCATAAAAGTTACCATACAGCTATCATTTGTTAACATGACGCTTGTTCTTATACATGTAATACATTTATTACCAACCTGAGAGTTTATTCGCTGGTCATTCGACATGACGAATGACTTCTGAAGTCTTAATTCAGCTCAAGACGCTGTAGATTCCCGTCGGTAACACTTTCGGTCCGCTAGTAAAACGTAGTTCTATTAATCTGCGCTTGAACCGGAACCGGATGGATGTAAGTTCCAAAAAACTGAATTTTGGAACTGAAATTGAATTGTAGAACTGAAACTGAATGGTGAGAAGTGAAACTGAAATTATTCGAGAGCTGAATTTTTAAAGGATAAAATGCAGTTTCAAAGCAAATCAATTCATTTTCAAAATATAAAATTCAATTTCAATTTAGTGATGATCATTTTCAAACCATAAATTCAATTTCAAATTAGACTAATTCAAATTCAGTTTTCAAAAGCATTTATTCAAGTTACAATTCAGATTCAATCTGAGCAATTCAAATTCAAATTGAACTTATTCAAATTCAGTTTCTGATGGCACAGATTTCTGCCCATAGAAAACTTTTTTAAAATTATTGATGGGTCTGTCTAGCACAGACCCACCGCTGTAACGAGACAATTATACTACAACAGCAAAAAGCATTGAACACCAACCAGAGCTCTTTGTTTGATCTCGTGCACGAGGGAGAGAACTGTGACGAGCGCTGTTCCTGACGCTCGAACCCCAGCCACTCTCGTCTGCTCCCTCGTAACACTGCTCTTTATTGCGGTTATATGACTATGCATAAGAATCATTAACATATGACGTCTTACATAGGTGTATACATGTAAACAAAGAGTACCTTGTTTGTGTGTCGTGTGTGTGTGTGTGTGGTCAAGATGTGATCCTGTGAAGACTCCTTAAAGCTGGTGCCAGGCGTCCAGCGGTCCTTCTAAACAAAGGGCTCTTATACTTATTAAACAGATACAGAGTAGGTGTCCTCCTATACCACAAATCAGTAAGAGAAGGCACGACCTCTCTCATGACCTTAAGATGTGTGTGTATGCCAGAGTGCTCTGGGAGGCACACAGTCTTTGCAGACTGCTAAGGATCAGACATACTATCAATATGCAATCGATTATAAGACTCTAAGCACATATGAGTGCATATTTCTAAGCATAAATGACAATCAACAATATAAACCTAACAATTATTATTCAAAAAATGATTTAATATGAAGGCAATAGGCAAAGTGTTACAGGTATAGCCCTAAAGAATGTAGCCTCAGCTTTTCAACGCCTCTCTCTGTCTCTCGCTAGCAAACTTGACCCAGACAACAAAGCAAAGCTAGTTTTCAGCTACGAGCCCGACACCGAAACCGACGGATTAGTCAGAGGTCCCTTTACTACTGTTTGGAGCCGCGGACCTGTTTTATATACGCGCGGAATAGTTTTCTATCCGGTTGTTCAGTGATGACGCGACGAATCCTACTTCCGGGTCTAAAGTAGTCTGCGTTTAATATGGCTTTTGTGTTGTTAACATGTTTAATGTTTTGCATTTTCTTCTATTTGATCTCAAAAAGCTCCTAAAACAGTCAGTGATCACTGTTGACCTCCCTCGGCTTTTATTACCGCTAATCATTTATTTAAGCTCAGTTTTTAAAACCTTAGGATGTAACTACAGCCCAGCCCATGCAGCAGTACATGAATGACTAACCTCGTATTGTGGATGGATTATCTCAGTTGTTCTCTTGGCTGAAGTTTGGCCCTTTTACAGCATTCTGCCATGCGATTACATTTGTTCCTGACCACCGAGAACACTCACGTTAACTTTTATCGAGTGGAAAAAAAGCTTGTTTATGTTATGCTACATAGCTCTGTCGCTAGCGGTCACGTAGCACATCATTATATACCAGCTAGCCCAACTTCAGTAACCCTACAAACATCACTGCTGTTTAGTTTTCTGTCTTCATTTATGCTGGAAGTGATAACAGAGCTGTACGTTTTCATTTGTTTCCAAAACCCCGCAGTCAGGACATGCTATATTGTATTTAGATAGAAGCTAGCGAGCTAACTTCCTGCTAACTTCTAACTCCGTTAAATGTCATAAATTCCGTTTTCATGGATGCCTGGATGTTAAACTCAATTGTTACACCTGGTAGAGCAGAACACTGATCATTTTATTAAAGATGAAAGACTTTAGACAGTTTTTCAACTCTCAGTAATGATATAGTGATCGTTTGATATATGGGCCTGCAGCGGAGTTTAGACCCAGACACGGCTAGTGACGTCAGACTGAACACTCCCATACGAGATCGCTGCAAAAAGTGCAGCCTTACCTAATGTGCACCTACTGTTACTCATTTTATATTAAGATTTAAAAATCTAGTTGGTATTGGTATGGAGAGTAACCTTCAGTAATAGTAATAAGTCACACAGCAATAGTACATTCATGTAGTTGTAAAAAGCATGATAATATATTAAGTAATCCAAAGTATTCAGAATACGTTACTCTCATTGAGTAACGTATTTGGAATATGTTACAAAATACATTTTGGGGCATGTATTCTGTAATCTGTAGTGGAATACATTTTAAAAGTAACCTTCCCAACACTGTCTATTAGGTTCTCTTTGTGTCTTCATCATCTGTGTACCTCGCTGCCTCTCTGTGTTTGTCATGTCTAATTTTTCTTTTTACATATTCCCCTCCTTGTGTTTCATTCCATGTCCCCTCTGTCTGTCGTGTGCATTCATGTATGTTCCCCAGTCCGTCTTGCCTCTTTCTCTTCCCTCTCTTCCACCTTCATGTCTCTTGCTCTCTCTGTTTGTCCCTCTGTCTCTTGTTCCTTCTCTCTCGCTCTCTCCCTCCATGTCTCGTGTCCCTTAACTGTTTCCATCTTTGTGTCTCCTCCCATTGTTTCCCCAGTCTGTCTAGTTCCCATATTCCCAGGACACCGCTGGACAACAAGTGGGTGTTCCGAGACTGAGAGACAGCCAGAGTTGGTAAAAGAACAGACATTCTGTACTTAAGTAGAAGAACAAATACTACTGTTAAAAAATACTCCAGTGAAAGTTAAAGTACTGATTCAACTTCATTACTCAAGTTAAAGCAAAAAAGTACAGGCTCGAAGCGCTTACAGAGAAAAGCATAGAGAAAAGTACTTGGGTGAATGAGGCAAGTTGTAGACAGTAGAAAAGTTTTATATGAGAACCAGTTCATTTACCATTACATGTTCATTTTATTTTCAGTTCTGTACTTTTTATATTTAATATTGATTCATTAGATTGACTACATGTATCAGACCTAACTCACTGACTGTAATTGTTTATTTGTACATTATTGAACATTTAAAGGTGTGAAGTCTTGCACTTTAATAGAACAGAACAGTCTGGTTTCTAAAGCTACAATGGGAAATGATTGCGTCGAGGCTGCTTCCTGTCTGCACAAAGGTACATTTTTATTTTAATCAGCACACACGCAAGTAATGGAACTAAAGCTGATCGAGCTCTTTCTGCACAATGACAACCATATTAGGACACATAGAAGAAATGGTTGTATATATCTTAGCACAAATGACAATCTTAAATTATTAATTCTGACAGAGACCACATCCTCATTTTAGGTTTGACAGCATTTCTTGTAGATAATGGCAGATGGCTGGAGCATGAATTTAGGCTGCAATTTTGGGAAGGCCTCAGAGGGGACTGTCAGCGACTCCTGAGCTCACAGTCCATTACAGTTTTTAAACTGTAACTGTAACGGAATACAGTTACTCATATTTTGTATTTTAAATATGTAACTCTGGTACATGTATTCTGTTACTCCCCAACACTGATAGCAGACAAGAAACTAAACAGGGATCACTTTTACCATCTTTTATGTATTTGCTGGTCATCTTATTTCTTCTATTTTGCAAGCACAGTGTTGCAATCATTGTCTTTGTGGTACAATGACACAGGCATAATACAGACTTTTTCATGTAAGATAAAGCATGTATGTTCTTCAGTGGTCAAACTGATGCCCTAAAGATGCCTAATGTGATTTGAAGAGAAGATAAAAAATCATGTTTTAACAAAAATAAGCAGCAGACACGTCTGTGTGTGAGTTATTCAGGTTCAGTAAGAAGGTAATATGTCTGCAGAATTTGTAATTCCTGTGCAGATATTGCTTGTACAATAAATAAAATCTTTTTAACTTCTTCTTCTGGAAAGTGCCTTTATATATTTAGTCATTTTGGGGCGATCCTGTCACGGTCCTGGGTTGGTGACCCAATGTTTTCAGTTTTGTATCATTATTGAATTTTTGTCATCGCTTATCTTTTCTAGTCTTTTTTATTTCTGTTCTGTGTTCTATGGTTGCTGTATCCCTAAATTATGTCGGCATCTGTTTTGTTTCCTGTTTTACTTTGAAAGTCGTTGTCTTATGTCAGTGTATTGAGTTTTGCTTCCCTTGCTCTCGTCATGTCAGATTACTCCCAGCTGTGCTCCCCTTCTGTGTCTCATGCCCTCGTTATCCCAGTGTGTATTTAAGCCCTGTGTTTTCCCTGTGCTGTGTTTGGCAGTTGTTCATGCGCTTAGTCCTGTTCCTATGGGTTCTCTATGTTTAGGTTCCAGTGTCCAGTCTAGTTTCATGTTCATGATTTTGGTTGTTTCAGTAATGTTTATTTCTCTGATGAGTCATCCCGGTGAATAAACTGCACTTTAAGTTAACCTCTTGGTTACGAGTCCTGTGTGTGCGTCCTCCATCCTGCCTGCTCCACAGCACACTACGACTGCTCCGTGACAGATCCTTCATTTAGTAGTAACCTTAGTTGGGGATATATATCACAGTTTACTTTCAGATATGAGCATTGTGATACCCGTAAATGAATCTATCATCATGACACATACAAAACAATAACTTACTGTGTTTTAATTTTCCTTCCACTCCATAACTGGCAATTCCCCCCCCCCCCCTTTTTTTTTTCTTTCTTTTTTTTCTTTTTTTCTTTTTTCTTTTTCCCCCTTTTCTTTTCTTCCTCTGTCTGGGTATAGTTTTGTCTTACACTGTGTGGTAGGACTTGAGTTCGAGCTTTTCTGTATGAATGATATGCTTTCTGAAAACTCAATAAAAACACTTTGATTATTATTATTACTGTGTTTTAATTGTTTGAAATCTGATGGTTAGACGAACTTAGTGTGTGAGGTTGCACTGACCATCAGAAATCTTGAGCCTTCGGGGGTGTTTTTTGTTCTTCTGTGAAAGACCTGCAAGCTAAAAGAAACCCATGTAGCTATAACCAGACAGTCAAACCCCTAGGTCACATTTGTATTGACATGCACAATTAAATCTTTTCAATGATTTAACAGTGTTGCTTTTCAAAGATTAGGATTTCAGAATTAAATTGTTGATCTAAATGTTCCACTGTTTTCTGACAGAATTAGTGTCACAAAAGGTAAAGAAGTTCATAATTTCATATAACTTTAATAATATGTGTATTGCTCACTGAGTAGAAGTGAATGCAGATGGTAGTGTTGCTCTGCATCTGTAAAAAACAGACCTGACTATTTGTGTGTCATATGTTTGTTTTGTTTGTGTCTTTGTCCCCTGAAAACTCATGTTAAAGATGTCCTGAGCACAAGGAATGTGTTACAAACTGTTACTGTAATCTCATTACATTTTTTAATAATGCAGTAATCTAACTCAATCCTGTATTAAATTTGCTAATTACGTTACTCTTACAATGATGTTGTTAATTCAAAGGAGCTTGCAAAGAAAAGCGTCTGGACTTCTTTAAGTTGCTTGAAGACGTTTCACCTCTCATCTGAGAAGCTTCTTCAGTTCTAAGGTCAAATGGTGGAGAGTCCCAGATTTAAACCTAGTGGGGGTAACCCCCCACAGAGGGACAAAAGGACCCCCTGATGATCCTCTAATCGCCTGAGCCAAGGTGTGAAACTGGGTGTGGGTCCCAATCAGCCAGAGTTTCGGGTGTGTTCATTGTGAAACCTGGCCCCACCTTATCATGCGAATTCCTGAGGTCAGATGGCCCAGGATGTGAGTGGGCGTTAAGGCGTCTGGGAAGGGATCTCAAAACTGGATTATAGATGGCAGAGAGTTGGTGTCGTAAAGCCCCGCCTCTGTTCAAAGATGGTCGCTCACAGTGGACATAGATGGCTTCTTTCACTCCTCTTTCAAACCATCTGTCCTCTCTGTCCAAAATGTGAACATTGGCATCCTCGAAAGAGTGTCCTTTATCCTTAAGATGCAGATGGACTGCTGAGTCTAGTCCTGTGGAGGTGGCTCTTCTGTGTTGTGCCATGCGCTTGTGAAGTGGCTGTTTGGTCTCTCCAATGTAGAGGTCTGGGCATTCCTCGCTGCACTGTACAGCATACACCACATTGTTAAGTTTGTGTTTTGGCGTTTTGTCTTTCGGGTGAACCAGTTTTTGTCTGAGCGTGTTGCTGGGTCATGCTTGGAGAATGAACACACCCGAAACTCTGGCTGATTGGGACCCACACCCAGTTTCACACCTTGGCTCAGGCGATTAGAGGATCATCAGGGGGTCCTTTTGTCCCTCTGTGGGGGGAAACTCCCACTAGGTTTATATCTGGGACTCTCCACCATTTGACCTTAGAACTGAAGAAGCTTCTCGAATGAGAGGTGAAATGTCTTCAAGCAACTTAAAGAAGTCCAGACGCTTTTCTTTGCAAGCTCCTTTGACTACGATGACCTGGATGACTGAGAACCTTCACAGACGATGTTGTTAATTGTTGCTTCAGAAATGATCTTCGGTAATCTGCATGTCAGGCAGACAGACAAAACAAAATCAAACCAACAGCACAGACAACATGCTAACGTAAAGAGCTAACAAAGAAGAGTGATGATACAGCTGAGTGCATGCTGACTCCGACCAACCAGCCAGACCCTGACCCTCAACAGGTAACAATCAGTCAGAATCAGAATAGTTGAATAATCCCTAAGGAAAGACAGTTATGGGCAGTCAGACTGCAGCCTCTGTTTCTACCTGTACAGGTTTCTATGGTAGAATCACTGTGGCAATCGCTTTAAAGTCACTTTGGGCTGGTTTTCATCTTTGCTTTGTTTCGTCAGGTTTGTGTTCATGTGTAAAAAGTAGAAGAAACATCATTGTGTTTGCTTATTAGTACACAGATATTATGTTTGGTTATTATCAAAGGTTTCTTTTGTGTCCAACTATCTGGCTTTGAACAAAGTGTAAGAGATGGCACATGTGCTCCTCTGACTGACAACTGGCTGGGAGTGAAGAGAGAAAATGGTAAATGGTCTGTATTTGTATAGCGCTTTACTAGTCCCTAAGGTCCCCAAAGCGCTTTACACATCAGTCATTCACACATTCACACACTGGTGATGGCAAGCTACATTTTAGCCACATCCACCCTAGGGCGCACTGACAGAGGCGAGGCTGCCGGACACTGGCGCCATCGGGCCCTCTGACCACCATAATGGATTCTTACAGGGAAAGTGGCCTGGTAATGCTATGAAATACAGAACTGGATAATACAGGATTTCCTGAACTGAACAAAAAGGGTGGACTGTAACAGTAAGAGCCCCTGGGGGTCTGGTGTGTTCATCTTCAGTTGTGTTTGAGACTTAACCTGCTGGAGGTTCTTATTTGATGATTTCAGTGTCTTTATTTTACATTTTAGGAGTCTTTTAAAATTTGTTTTCAATAAGAAATTTCTGCCATGTGAAGTTGCATCTCCAGTCCCTTGTGTGCTTTTTTTCCATGTCCTTATTTAATTTTGGTATATTTAGTTTTTCTCCTGCCTGTGTTGAGCCTTGACTTTTGTTTTAATTAAATAAACTTTTTCTTCCCTTTTCTCTGTTGTGTCTGCATTTGGATCCTTATTTGAAATGTAAAACTGAAAAGCAATTGTCTGCAATTCTTAGGTGCACTCAGTTTATTTATGTAAAGAAAAATAATTTAAAGACATTGTCAATAGTTTGGCCACAGGAACTGCTTGCAGGACTCAGCTGTGAATAACAAAGCACATCTGCATGCTATTGTGGTCATTTCTCCTCATATTTGCAATGTTTTTCTGAACCACAAAAAGAGAAGTGTGTTACAATTGGTGCACTAGTGACGTAGGTCTTGATTATTTTTGGAGCTACTTAAAATGTATAAAAACTGAAGCCTCCAGAGCCAAGTGTCAGTTCTTCTGCTTCTGTGACAGAAGCTGCACCAGACGTGATCTCTGCTCATCAAGTCTTCACTCCTCAATTGGTAAGAATGTTTTATTTATATTATGTATATTTATACACACCAAATTTATGGATTTATGCTCAAATTTAAATAAGCTTTTCATTGAAATCCAGTTTTACTATGAATTCACAGTAATCACTGACACCTTCAGAGCATTACATTCATTAAAGACGTCTTCTCACCTTCTCTTCCAGACGACCGACACATACCTCAACCACTGCAGATTAACCAACCACTCATCAGTAAAGCACAAAATAAGGTAAGTGTCCTCATGTGGAAAGGACTTAAATACAACTCCCATATATTACTAATGTAACAGATCCATTTAGGTAGAGTAAGAACACTACGCTGGATGTCTTTTAATGCAGGAAAGTCCTGTTTTATACTGCACCTCTCTGAGGAGAATATCATTGTTCCTACAGATCATCAGCTCCATCAAAACCAAAGCAGGAAAGACTAATCCTGTGGCAGCAACAAATCATTTACATTTAATATCTGAGGACAGTTTCATGATCCAATATCATAAAATTTTAGGCCTGCTGTCAACAATAACTGCAATGTTGATTCACATGCATACATGCCAACCCTCCCGATTTTTCCGGGAGAATCCCGAATTTCAGTGCCGCTACCAAAAGTCTCCCGGAGCCACCATTCTCCCCAATTTCTCCCGATTTTCCACCCGGACAACAAAATTGAAAAACCATATCCCAGATTGGCCCAGCCAATTCCAGTTTCCAACAATGGATACTACTACTGCAGCTACTTAGTTTTAATTTTACTCTTATTACTCTTTCTGGGTCACAAAATAAACTTTTAACATATTTTCAGGCGACAATATAGCTGTGTAAACTTCAAATATCTGAGCCGGGGAGAACAGCAAACTCCTGGAACATCGTTTTCAAACCCCCGCGGTCTTTCGCTACTCAGGTTAAACATGATATATAAGTCACTTAAATAACTGAAACATGTTTTTGTTATTGGGTTTTATTTGTTCGTGAGTAAATCGGTTTGGCTGAGATTAAAGTTATTAGATTAGACTAGATTAAATAAAACTTTATTAATCCCTCGGGAGGATTCCTCCGGGGTTTTCACACAGCTGAATAAACGTCAAACAGAAAACTGATTAAACAGAAGTGTGAGATGGTCAAAAATTTACGCCAGCGTCCGGTTATATTTTAGATAGCAAGGAGCAGACACCTGAGTTTCACTCCACCGAGAGAGCTCGTGACATAATTCTGAAGGCTAGACCGTCCAATTTCACAGTTGCTCATTTCCGGTCTGCCCGGCTTTTGGAGGACCCAGCCCACTTAGACCACGAAGGCCGGGTCCTCAGGTGGACGCAGACTCTGAATTTGGACACCCCTGGCCTGTTTCCGGCTGGAGAATAATAACGGTGACATTTAACTTATTTTATCCGATAAATAAACACTGTAAGATTCAAGTTTTTTGTATATCTATATATCTATCTCTATATATATATATATCTATCTCTATATATCTATATCTATCTCTATATATCTATATCTATCTCTATATATCTATCTCTATCTCTATCTCTATCTCTATCTCTATATATATATATATATATATATATATATATATATATATATATATATATATATATATATATATATATATATATATATATATCTATATATATATATATATATATATATATATCTATATATATATATATATATATATATATATCTATATATATCACGGTGGTGAAGGGGTGATGATTTGAGCTTGTCTTGCAGCTACAGAACCTGGGCCCTTGCAGTCATTGAGTTTTCCATGAATTCCCTTGTATACCAAGTAGTCTACAGTCAAAACTGAGTTTTGGTAATGCAGCAGGACAAAGATCCCAAGCACATCAGCAGAGCTACAACAGAATCAAGGTGTTGCAATGACCAGGTCACAGTCCACACCTCAACCTGAAAAACAGTGCTGGGAAATTAAGAGGGCTTTACATAAACAATACCACAAACCTCAATGAACTGACAAAACGATGTAAAGAAACGTCAGGCGAATGGAGACTAAGAGTCATATAGAAACAATTTGGTGACGCTACTGCTGCTAAAAGGTGGCTCTGCAAGCTACTCACTCATGTACAGTGCTTAGTTTTTCAGAGTACTCTATAGATTCCCATGAAAACACTCTTTTCCACATGACTGTATGTCAGATAAAAGAGATACGATCTGTGAAGAGGATTCTGAGAAGAGAAAACATCTGGGGACCTGCCCCGAAAAGTTCATTTTGTTCATCTGGACGTAGAGTTTTCAGTAGCAGGAACGCTCTGTCACTCATCCGAGTTCGACTTCAGACTTCTTCTGTCTCGGCTCAGTGCAGGTTTCCCCAACCTTTGTTTGAATTTAGACTTTACATGTTATCCAGTTTCAGGCAAGGGAACTGAAAATTGTGCTGAGGATAAATGATAAATTAGGCAGATGTAAATGAACAACAGCTGCAGGCTGGTGGCTCTGACATCACACCTGATGGACACCTAGAAGGCTAGATTCAATTGTTTTGGAGTTTCTGAAGACCGTCTATGACTCTGGGGTGACATCAATCATCTTTTATGGTGTGTTCTGCTGGGACAGCTGGGGCTTCCCTCTTTCCCCTGCTGGGATGGGCACGCACACGTCGCTGAGATGTGTGGTCTCAGGTAACTGGTACTGCTGGAGGCTGCAGGTGACATAGTCATACTATACCAGTGTAATAACTGAAATAACACAAATAGAAATGAATAAATAAACAGATAACATAGTCACATGAACAAGAGGAGCCTATAGAGATTCTAAGTAGCTGATCTTGCAAAAGCAAAATGTGTTCTGCACCACAATGCATTCAGGTCACAATTCTGATTGCAAAAGCTGGCAGATAGGACAGGATATTAAAAATAAAACAAAAACCCACCTCCCACCACATGCAGGTCATCCTAGCAGCACTGAGCAGCTCCTACAGTGACACGCTGCTGCAACAACAGTGTGCCAGGAGAAATTTCAGATGATATCTTTCCAGCTGCTGTCAGACTCTACAATAGAGTCTTAGTGCCCACTTTAAAATTAGGTGTATACAACATCAGGGGAATAACAACACGTGATATATTACACCGTGCCATTATTTACTTAAGGCCTGAGCATTTCAAAGGTTACTGTGTCTGATGTGGGCCTGTCTGATCATTACTGTGTTTTCTTTGAAAGTAAAATCTCAGCCCACACAAATATATCAACAACAGTGATCACAAAACGGTGTATAACTGAACACAGTAGTGCAATTTTTAACCAGGTCTTCCCATTAACACCTGACCTGTCCAAAGGTTCAGTCAATGAGCGCGTCAATAGCTTCAATGCTAACATGTTAAATGTAATGGACACTATTGCTCCCATTAAGGTGAAGGTTATCTCTGGAAGGAAAAAGTCTCCATGGAGAAACTCCACACTGGTGAAAAAAGAAAAAAGAGAGTGTAGGAAAGCTGAGCGCAGATGGAGAAAAACAAACCTCCAGGTTCATTATGACATTTATAAAGAGAAACTTCACAATTATAATTTACAACTGAGGAATGCAAGGAGGTCCTACTTCTCTGACATCATCACTAAAAACAGCCATAATGCTCGGGTCTTATTTTCTACAGTTGACAGGCTAACAAACCCTCCTGTGTCAGTGGCAGCTGAACTTCATTCGACCATGGCCTGCAATGACTTTGCCAAATTCTTCACTGAAAAAATCCAAAAAATTAGACAAGCAATTGGTACATCAACAGCAGATCCAGGATATGTACTGTGTCCACCAAAAAACTGTTTAAACACCATGAAACAGTTTCAACCTATTAACAGCAAAGACCTGGAGGACATCTTAGGTAAACTGAACTCCTCCTCCTGCTGTTTAGATGTCCTGCCAACAAGTTTTTTCAAAAAGGTCTCAAAGACTTTAGAGTCAGACCTGTTACAGATCGTCAACTTTTCTTTATTATCAGGTGTGTTTCCAGAATCACTAAAAACTGCTGTAATCAAACCTATACTGAAAAAGGACAATCTTGACAAGACACAAATGAACAACTACAGGCCGATCTCAAATCTCCCGTTTTTAAGTAAGATCATTGAAAAAGCAGTTTCTCAACAGCTCAGTTACTTCTTAAAACAGAATAATTGCTACGATGCCTTCCAGTCAGGTTTTAGACAGAACCACAGCACTGAAACCGCTCTGACCAAAGTGTTTAATGACATATGTCTGAATACAGACAGTGGAAAAATGTCAGTCCTAGTTTTACTGGATCTCAGTGCAGCATTTGATACAGTTGACCACAACATATTACTCAAACGACTGGAGAACTGGACAGGTCTTTCAGGAACTGTACTAAACTGGTTCAAAACATACGTAGAAAACAGGAAATACTTTGTATCAATAGGTAACTTCACATCTGAGCAGACAAGTATCACATGTGGAGTTCCCCAAGGTTCCATCTTGGGACCCCTTCTGTTTAACATCTACATGCTCCCACTGGCACAGATTATAAACAACAACAAAATAAACTATCACAGCTATGCAGATGACACACAAATATATATCACAATGTCACCAGGAGACCGAGGCCCTGTACAGGCTCTTGGTAAATGCATTGAGGAAATCAATGACTGGTTGTGCCACAATTTTCTCCAGCTAAACAAAAACAAAACTGAGGTAATAGTCTTTGGCGCCAAAGAAAAACGATTACAGGTCACCAGAGAACTTCAATCTATACATCTAAAAACCACAAACCAGGCGAGAAATTTGGGTGTAGTGATGGATGCAGACCTAAACTTAGAAAAACACATTAAGACAATAACAAAATCAGCTTACTATCACCTCAAGAATATATCAAGGATAAAAGATCTGATGTCTCAACAGGACCTGGAAAAACTAGTCCATGCATTCATCTTTAGTAGGCTTGATTACTGTAACAGCATCTTTACAGGTCTACCTAAAAAAATCAGTCAGACAACTACAGCTCATTCAGAACTCTGCTGCTCGAGTCCTCACTAAGACCAAAAAAGTGGACCACATCAGTCCAGCTCTGAGGTCCTTACACTGGCTGCCTGTCCGTCAGAGGATAGACTTTAAAGTTCTGATGCTGGCCTATAAAGCTCTGAATGGTTTAGGACCAAAATACATCAATGACCTCCTGACCCAGTATGAACCATCCAGATCCCTCAGGTCATCTGGATCCGGTCTTTTATCAGTTCCCAGAGTCAGAACCAGACACGGAGAAGCTGCATTCAGCTTTTATGCTCCTTATATCTGGAACAAACTCCCAGAAAGCCTCAGATCAGCTGAAACACTCAGTTTATTTAAATCCAGGTTGAAGACTCACCTGTTCTCAGCTGCATTTGAATAAAGCACCAAATCCACACTTTAAGCTTAAATTTCAAAACTTACATTTAACTACTGATTTTATCTACTGTTCTGATTTTATCTGTTTTGATTTTATATACTGTTTTGTTTGTTTGTTAATTAGTTAGTTAGTTTATTTGCTTGTTTTAATCAATTTTAAATCATGCTTTTTATTTGTTCTTGTTTCTAATGTCTCTGTAAAGCACTTTGAATCACCTTGTTGTTGAATTGTGCTATACAAATAAACTTGCCTTGCCTTAACAAAAACTAAGCCAAAAGGCAGTTTCTGCACTTTTTTCACAAATGTCAATATTTTTTTATTTACTTATTTTTAAAACATGTGGTTTATTGAATTGAAAAAAAAATAGCTGCAATTGTTGTAACGCGAGCTATGAAAGACAACCTGCATCTGCAGCTGTGGTCACTGGTCCTCACATCATGTTTGCAGCATGTTCTGAACCACAAACAGAGCAGTGCTAACTGGTGGGCTGGTGATGTAGACACTGATGCTAGTTAATTTAAGGTGGGGCTGCTGAAATGTTTAAAAGCTGAAGCCCCCAAAGTTTTACTTGTCTGTGACACAAATGAGCTCCAACCTGCTCAGGTAGAATTTACTAACAGCTGAGCTGCACTAGACCTGGTCTCTGCTCATCTTGACTCCTCGTTTGGTAAGAACTTTTTATTTGTATATTTAAAATCTTTTATAGACAACAGGCTTATTTTGAATAACTCGATCTCCTGCCACACTTATACTCACATTCACTAACCAGATATGGGCTTTAAAACATGCATCATCTGGGTTCTGTGACCATGAATATCGTGAATAAGAAATGTGCATGCACAGGCAGAGGCCTATCTTTTTTTTATTTATGTTCAAATAATGTTCAATTTTAATTCCCCTTTAGAGCATTTCATTTACTGAAGACATCTTCACCACCTGCTGTTCCAGACGACTGACTCGTGCCTGAACTCCTGCAGGTTAATCAACCAACCACTGATCAGTAAAGCAAAAAATACGGTAAGTGTCCTCATTTGGAAAAGTTTGCTTAAAAGTTTCATAACTTTCTAATATAATAATTACATTTAACAAGAATGTTGTCATGACTGAGTGCAATGACCGTTTCCCTCTGTAAGGTTCAATGTGTGGATGCAAGTAGAGAAGTTGCCTTTAGATACACCTCATGAACTCATCAACTGAGAGTTAACAAATCATCAAATTTATTTAAATTACTTAATTTGTTGTTCATTTTCACTTGTTTACCATATCTACCATATGTAAGTAAATGATTAAAATTGCCTGTTTTAAAAATATCCAGTAATACTCTAAAAAACGTACACAATATTATTGTTCAACATGTCCTCCAGTGCCTCTGATAAGTTTCAAAATATTTACTGAAGAAAAAAAATGACTGGTTTAGATGTTGAATTTTTTGAAGCTGTTATATTGATTTTGATTTTCTTTATTTTATCATTTAATGATTTAAAAGACTACATTAAAGTAACGACAGCTGTTTTTGGTTATTTTTAAATGATGGTTGGCGTTTACTAGATGACCCTCAAGCACCAGGAATTCCTTGCTTACGGCCACACATTGAACCGTAAATGGCGACGTAGACGCGCAAATTATTTTCTAGAGTAGATAGCGAGCCAAAATTAATATTTCAACTGAGGGGTGCTTTGCAGACATATTTTCAGGCACTTTCCAATAACCTGCAGTTTTTACGGTGAGGACACACAAACATTAACCCGACTGGAACATAACTGTATGAAAATATATCACCTGTATTTATGTTCGCTTCGTAGTTACACTGTTTAAAACAAAATATTAAACCAAACTGCGGTAATTACCTGTCCAGCAGAGAGCTCAGGTAAATTCTTTCTGTCTGCTTTGCTTTATCAGAGATCGTCTGTCTTTTCCTTCCGACTTGTCTCTCCGCGCTTTCTGCTCAAGTCAGCCCCCTCCTCTGCCGCGCATGCCCGACGGGGTCTGCGCAGCGCGTGCACCACAGGTGTGGAGAAGTACTGCTTAGTGTTGCAGTTTCAAAATAAAAGCTGCCAAAAAGCGAAACATGCTGCCTTCAATGTTTCAAACCATGTTCCAGGGTTTTTAGTTCACCATGTATAATGTTAAAACAAGAAAATAAAAGACAGATCTGAACGTTTGAAAATGTTTTGGAAAAACTCCATAAAGAATAGATGAAAAACACTGAAATTATCCTTTTATTTATGTTGATCCATTAAGTTGGTTCATTTTTTTGTTACATAAGTTGTTTTTAAAGTTAAACTTGTGTGGGTTTCTATATAAGTCAATAAAAAAAACAACAAGCCATTAAAAATGAAACGTAAACTCTGCCAAAGAAACTGAGAGGTTCTGGAAGCGTGGAGTTCAGTTTGCAAATTTATCTAATGCAAAAAACATCTATGAATAAAACTTTGTTGGCCAGCAGCTTTTCAAAAAGACAAAAAAGAAAAAAGCTGGTCATAAAAAGAAGCTATTATCTGGGGGGAAATAATCATTTGATCCCCTGCTGAGTTTGTAAGTTTGTTCACTTATATTAAATGATCAGTCTCTAATTTTTTTAAGTATTTTCATTTTGATGTAATGAGACAGAATATCAACCAAAATTCAATAAAAAATATATTTGCTAAAATAAATGAATTGATTTATATGTCACTGAGTGAAGTAAGTATTTGATCTCAAACACAACTTAGTACTTGGTGGAGAAACCCTTATTGCCCAGCACTGCGGTAATATGTTTCTTGTAGTTGGTCACTGGGTTTGCTCACATCTCAGGAGGGATTTTTTTCCACTCCTCCTTCCACAAACTCTCTAAATTCTTTAGATTTCTTTGCTGCTGTTTGGTAACTTTAAGCTTCAGCTCCCTCCACAGATTTTCTTCAGGACTGAGGTTTGGAGACTGCCTTAGCTCCACTCCATGTCCTTGTGCTTCTTCTTTAGCCACACCTAAAGTATGCATCAGTGGTATGTTTTAGGCCATTGTCATGCTGGAAGATCGATGACACATCTTCAGTCTTCTGCCTGAGAGAAAGTGGTTCTTGTCCAAGATTTTGCAGTACATGGCTCCATCTACTGGCCGCCTCAATGTGGCGAGGCGCCCCACAGTATAATGTTTCCACTTCTGTGCTTGACAGTGGGGATGGTGTTCTGTGGGTTACACTCAGCATTTCTCTTCCTCCAAACACAGTGGGCTCAGTTCATGCCACAGAGTTTTTGATTTCAAATGACCACAGCATTTCCCCCCAAACCTTCTCTCAATCATTTAGATGTTTACTGGCAAACTTAAGACTGGCCTGTAGTTTTGGGCTGATCCAACACCTTTCTCATGATTATCCTCACCCCATGAGCCAAGATATTACATGGAGCAAGATAAGAGGTCTTTGGTCTTGACCATGACTTTTCTTGTCCCTGAGGTCCCTTGCCCGAGTAGACCTCAGTAACTAATCCTTTTACACTTCTTCAATCTTGCCCATGGTGGTGGAGATGGAGTTGGAATGGAAGAACTTGGTACTGTGGACAGGTGTGCTTTATACACATAATAAACTGAGATTGGGAGTATCTGTAATGGACTGATTGATTGACTGTAATCCAGTCTGTGGGAACCAGAACTCTTGTTGGGTTGTCGAGGATCAAAAACTTACTTCACTCAATTATATGCAAATCAGTGAAAATAAATCATGTATTGTGTTTTGTTTCTGTTGGTGTTCTTGTCTCTCTCCAGTAAAATAAAACATCCACAAAAAATAGAGACTGTTTATTTCTTTATAAGGGAACAAATTTACAAATTCAGCAGGGGATCAAATACTTACTTCTGCCACTACAGTGATGACGCTTTTGTTGCATTAAATTCTTGATCTGGAAAATGTTCCTGTTTTTCTCTCTCCAGGAAACAATGAGGATCATGTTTACCTGTTTGCTGCTTGTGCTGCCCTTTGTTACTGGACTCTCAAAACCAGCCAATCTTCAACCCAACCGAATTGAGAAGCGACTGAATGAAACAAATTATGAAAAGTTTAGACGACAGCATGTAGATGCCAAGATGAGCGTGAAAAAATGTGATACAGAAATGAAAAAAAAGAAAATATATGCTGATCGAAACAAATGTAAGGATGTTAACACATTCATCCTCAGTGATTACAAACAGGTCAAAGCCATTTGTAACGGTCAAGGAAGATATGATCAGACGAATGGCACGACAAAGAGTGTAGCAAAGTTTCGCATTGTTAGATGTGACCTAAAGAACAATGGAGCCAGGAAACCCAAGTGTCAGTATAAAGGCACACTTCTCACTAACAGAATAGTTGTGGTCAAATGTGAAGGAAAGTTACCTGTGCACTATTATGGTGATGAAATGACCTTTGAATCCAATAATGCAACTATAGGAAAAATCCCCATGCGCTCTACTTCTGTACCCACAAATTTACATTTCTGAGATAACAAAAGAGCAACATTTATCATCAGCTCTAACTAAACGTCGCTGGAAACGTCTTCTTCATTATAAGTTTTTATTTGAGTCTGTCTTAGCAATAAGTATATACATTTTTTAACATGTGATCAACCTGTATTTCTTCACATGTTACATGAAATAACATAAAACTATTATTTCCTTCTGATGAGGGAATTTTATATTCATCCCACCAATACCGACATATTAATTGTACTGACTGTAGGATGCTGTGTAGAAATAATCTCTTAGATCCAGCTTGCTTCTAATAAAATATTTTTTATCTGATCACAGGATAAGCATATAATAAAAGTCACTTTTTGGTGTTTGTTGGTTTTTATATATTTATTTTTTAACATTTGGAGCATCACCAGTTACAAGACTCACAAGCTGACAAGTTCTTATTCAGCGCCCTGTCTCTTGTTTCTTTTGTTTTTAATGTCATCCAATTTTTTTGTTTTCATTTTGGCATGCGATTCATTTCTAAGACTTTTCTAAACGTCTAAAAGACAAAAGTGTAAACGTCGTTGCCATAACGGAGGGGGCTTGAGCATTTGCCCCTTTCCTCTTGGACGTCCCAAGAGCCCTGTTCTTGAGGCATTACTATTTTTTAATCTGTGTACATGTGCTGTCTGTGCCCCTCAACAATAACATTTAACTATTAACCCCAATTTTGCTAAATAAAAGGATCTGGCTTCCACTAGTCACATGATGCCCATTAACTAATTCTCGACTTTGACGGCAGAGGGCATTGGTTACGAGATCACAAAGAACATGCACATTTTTTGCCGCCTGGGTGGTGCGGAGCTGTAAGCGAAACACACAAAGTAATTGGGAGATGCAGACTGGTGCAACAAAAACCAGTAAGTAGGTGTAGAGCGTACACTGTAGTCTATAGCAGCGGTCCCCAACCCCCGGGCCACGGACCGGTACCAGGCCTTGAGTCGTTTGGTACCGGGTCAAGAGAGTTGAAGCTCGTACCGCACAGAAAAAATAAATAACTTACATTATTTCCGTTTTATTTATTATCCGACTCTGAACAGTGTTTTATTTGGAAAAAGACTGAATTCTCTCAGTTACTTCAGTCTATGACTGACTCTTGACGCATGTCAAGATACATTAGTTAATATTAAACCCACAAACTAGCAAAATTAGTAAAAAACAGATGTCTTTGGAGGGTTTCTTTGCAAAGGAAAAAAGGCCCAGTGAGGAGACAGAAGAAGAGTCTATGACAACTACTAAGAAAAAGAAAGCTGCATTTAACAGACAACAAGTGGATATATTGCAACAAGTGATTCCCATGCACCAAGCCCGCTCTGCATAATATATGTGGAGACCAGCTCTCCAATGAGGCAATGAAGCCTTCAAAACTGCTTCGTCACTTGGAGACCAAGCACCCGACATTAAAAAACAAGCCTTTGGACTAGTTTAAAAGAAAAAAGCAGGAACAACAGGGACAGAAGCCATTACTGAGGGCCTCCACAACAACAAATACAAGTGCACTGAGAGCATCATACTTGGTGGCTAACCGTATTGCTAAGGCTAAAAAGTCATTCACTATTGGTGAAGAATCGATCCTTCCTGCCACTAAAGACATTTGCTGTGAACTTTTCCCCTTAATATTGGTATGATCCCAGCTCAGGCACTGAGCGAGGGGGCGGGGCAGCTGCTGCCTGCGAGTGCGCTGTTGGAGAAGCGCAGCGAGGCAGACAGAGAACTGAAGTTTGACCAGGTTCCAAAGGAAATCATTCGTACTGTACAAATAATGTAAATATGACGGTGCATCACAAAAGATTGATATCAAACTGATCACTTGACCCATATTACGTTACTTGCTCTTCAAGTGAATCAACAAAAGGTGAAATGAAAAGCCGAACAACAACAATGCTGTTTCTTTAGAGAGTCTCAGCTTACATGTGTGTTTATTTCATATTTTCAGTTGTTTCCCTCCACGGCTAAATAAATCGGTTTCAGTTATGCACTGATATACAAGACTGGACATAAGGAGCTTCTTTCAAAGAAAAACTCTGGTAGATGTTATTTTATATATTATGCTTTGTATGTTGTTCAGTATATTTCTATGCAAAACAAAAGGAATTTCAATACACAGCAGTACATTCACAGTTGAAACCAGATATTTACATACACTTTATGGAAAACACAAGAACATTTTTTTACTGTACAACATCAATTTAGAGTAAACTTGTTTTGTTTTGCATAAATAAATATTGAAATATCTTTTGAATTAGTTAAAGAGAGAGAGCTGTCTCTTTTTTATCACTTTCACCAAATTTAGGAGCACATATACACTAAGTTTATTGTTAATTAATAAGAAAACTCCAGACGATTCCATTCTGAGCTGAAGAAGCTTCTGATAGGTTGGTGGCACACCTGTGGATGCATATAAGGCAAAACACAGAGCCTGTTTCTGTGACATGGGAACATCAAGAGATGTCAACCAAAACACCTGGAAAAGAATTGTGGAGCTCCATAAGTGTGGCTCAGTTTGAATACAATTTGGTGCCATTTACAATTAAGAAATACAGACAGTTTCTCTCTTTACTCTTAAAGTTAACAAATATGTTTTTTATATTTATCAACATAAAAAATAAACATTTAGTCTGATTTGATGTTACAATTAAAAAAGTGTTTTTGTTTTTATCTGAAGAATGTGTAAATATCTGGTTTCAACTGTATATTTGATGATGTTGGTGTTTGGTTTGATTGTCAGCACAAAGAGGGAGAGAGAGAGGACAGAGCAGAGATGAACAAGAGCAGGTGAGACACACATGTTAGTCAAATGGTTGTTTACCAAAAGTATCAGCGTATCATAGGTCCTCATGTATCTCGTACCTAGTGTTTCTTTTTAGGTTTGTTATTTTTCAAATTCTATATTTATTAAGTTTTGCAGGCTTGTTTGCACAACAAGGTTAAATAATTATCTAAACTTTTCTGAATCTAAATATTGTACTTTGGTAGAATTAAAAAATAAGTGTAGTGCAGGTCTATGATGATTTTTAGTGCTACTATCATCTAGCTCTGATTCTGGTTCTGTCTTGGTTAAATCCTAAGTAGTCCTGCTTTTGAACTGTTGTAGTCCTGTTTTAATTCCGGATCAGTTCTGGGTCTGGTTGAATTGGGGTTTAGGCCCTGTGTCTTGATACAGCCCCGACTTTGTTCTGCCTTGCTGCTTAATTAAAAAACTACTTTAAGGTGTCCTGCACATGTGATATATTTTTCCCTATATGAATATGAACTCAAAACAGAGCCAATTAATCTTTCAGTCATTTCTTCCCCCCCACCCCCCAAATCCCATGCATACTACCCTTTAGGGCTAAGCCCCGGGTGTATCAAATGTCTGCCTCTGCTCTGCTCTACAACAGAATCACAAAGGTGTCTCCAATAAGCTGCAGAGATGATTGTTGTTTTAATTTTTTAACGGTACACAAGCAAAAAATTAGAAGAGAGGTCATGAAGTTTCTTACTAAACAGTAGCGCCCTCTGCAGTTTGTGTGTGGAAGTGCAAAAGCTTACAGCACCTGGTATTCCCAGGCGGTCTCCCATCCAAGTACTGACCAGGCCCGACCCTGCTTAGCTTCCGAGATCAGACGAGATCGGGCGTGTTCAGGGTGGTATGGCCGTAAGCGAGAGAAGAGCACAGAAACAGCCTTTTTAAACATGCTGTGATGACACATGCACACGTTTTCTCTTCTATATAGAAGTTAAAGTCTCCAAATGACAAAAATGTTAGAATTACAAAACACACGGTTCTATAATAATCTAACATATGTTATTATGGAGATGTTACTGTGGGAAAAGTATTTCTGCAGCTCAGTGTTGAAGCTGCAGTTAACAACGAATAGCTGCATGCTTTCGCTGTAACATATAAAGCTTGGCACAATAATATATATCAAACTGTGAGACACTTGCCACTTATAAAATGCCCTTTATATAGCAAAGCTTTCGCTTACGGCCATACCACCCTGAACACGCCCGATCTCGTCTGATCTCGGAAGCTAAGCAGGGTCGGGCCTGGTCAGTACTTGGATGGGAGACCGCCTGGGAATACCAGGTGCTGTAAGCTTTTGCACTTCCACACACAAACTGCAGAGGGCGCTTCTGCTCCTGCTTGTGCTAAGAGGCATGAGAAGTTAACATTTATGGGTGATAAAATCCTTTTTCTATATTTTTAACATGAGAATATCAGTGTGTGAATGTGTGAATGACTGAATGTAGTGTAAAGCTCTTTGGGGTCCTTGGGGACTAAGTAAAGCGCTGTACAAGTACAGGCCATTTACTGTGCGTGTGTTTATGCTCAAGTGTATGAACAAATTAGTCAGTTTGAAACAGTTGCAATTTAAACAGTAGAAGAGTGGCACTATATTTATATATTTATAAAGAATTTCAAACAACAATTAATTGATGGTCAAAGCAGGTTTATTTAATTAATATCCAGATTTCCAATTAGTTCCGAATTGATTCAGCAGCAAATCACATCACCAGTCACTTCAAGGCTGTATGTATTATTGTAAGGTAGACCCTACAATAATACATACAGAGAACCCAACAATCATATGACCCCCTATGAGCAAGCACTTTGGCGACAGTGGGAAGAAAAAACTCCCTTTTTACAGGAAGAAACCTCCGGCAGAACCAGGCTCAGGTCGGGGCGGCCATCTGCTGCGACCGGTTGGGGTGAGAGACTGAAGACGTTTGTTGTAGGTCTGATTGAAGGACTGATGTGATGGTAAGTTGTCTGCTGCTCCGCTTTGAATATTGAGAGATTAGTTGATGGATTTCAAGCCAAATTGTGCCCAAGTTTAAGACCACATTCATTGGTTGTTTTTGTTGATGTTATTGTTTTGGGCTTTTTTTCCACAAGAATTTCTAGCTCCCCTAGAATTCTGGCCACCCAAACGATGATTGCTGCTGAGAGAACACAAGGTTTTGTCCCCCTGTACTATTCATGTCAGTGCAGGGGGTTCTCCTTGAGAGGCCAGGGTGGAAAAAGGGATGCTTCAGAACCTCCAAGGGTGTTATGCGCTGATTTGCATCCAAGGCCAACATTTCTTTGATTAGCCTTACAAATAATGTTTGGCCATTTTCCGGTCCTCGCCTAACTTTCAGCAGTTTTTCGAGGTCATCGAGACACTTAAGTTTTATATATCGAGTTTCCTTTGATCGATAATGTGTCTCGTATTGAAATTGTTCTTGGGTCTTAAATGTCCAGCGCTGTTTGTTGTAGTTATCCTCGATGAAGTAGCAGTGAGTGTACAAGCCAGACTCTAGGAGATGATCTGGTAGCTGACCCTGGGTTTCAATTATGAATTTTAAAACATCATAATCGTCTTCCCCAGGATAGAGAGGCACCCCTGTAGCAAGCTCCACAGCTACCAGCCCCAGAGACCACATGTCGATTGCTTCGTGGTATGGAATGCCAAGCATAAGCTCAGGTGCACAATAACCAATTGTCCCCACACGGTCACCAGGAATCACTGCAGAAGCAGGACATGCGAGGCCAAAGTCTATGAGTTTGACTTTGACGGGAGACTCACTGCGGTTCACAACCATGATGTTTCCAGGTTTGAGGTCAGCATGCACTATTCCCACAGAACCCAGGTGGAACAGAGCATTTGCGAGCTGATGCAAAATTGGCCTGAGTTCTCTCATTGGGAGACCTCGGTTATTCCGGTCCCCAATGTAGTCCCACAGGCTTTGGTCGAGCAGTTCGAAATTCAAGCAAATGCGCTGTCCATCGAGGAAATAGTCGTTCCATTCCACAATGTTGCACCTGTCTGGATCCAAGCGTCGTAGCTGCTCCAGGATGAAAATTTCCAGTTTTGCCTGGAGCAGAATTTCAGGGTCGCTCTTGTTGACTTTAATAGCAACGGTTTTGTTGTTTTTTGTATCGCGACATCTGGTTACCAAACCAAAGCCTCCTTCTCCAAGGAAAGCCTCTACCACGTGGTGATCTCCTAAAATGGTCCCTTCCGTTATTTGAAGATCATCTTCAGAGGCAGATGGGTTGGCTGAGGTGTTGATGTCTCCTTTTTGAGGAAATTCAACTGAGTTTTGGAAACTGCAGCTGAATTGTTGCGATCCATGACTTTTCCAGCTTGAAGGCTGCTGAGAGAGCACAAGGAGTTCTCCCCCTGTACTATTCATGTCAGTGCAGGGGGTTGTCCTTGAGAGGCCAGGGTGGAAAAAGGGATGCTTCAGAACCTCCGAGGGTGTTATGCGCTGATTTGCATCCAAGGCCAACATTTCTTTGATTAGCCTTACAAATAATGTTTGGCCATTTTCCGGTCCTCGCCTAACTTTCAGCAGTTGTTCGAGGTCATCGAGACACTTAAGTTTTATCGATCGAGTTTCCTTGGATCGATAATGTGTCTCGTATTGAAATTGTTCTGGGGTCTTAAATGTCCAGCGCTGTTCCTTGTGGTTATCCTCGATGAAATAGCTGTCAGTGTACAAGCCAGACTCTAGGAGATGATCTGGTAGCTGACCCTGGGTTTCAATTATGAATTTCAAAACGTCATAATCGTCTTCCCCAGGATAGAGAGGCACCCCTGTAGCAAGCTCCACAGCTACCAGCCCTAGAGACCACATGTCAATTGCTTCATCATATGGAGTGCCAAGCATAATCTCAGGTGCACAATAACCAATTGTCCCCACACAGTCACCAGGAATCACTGCAGAGGTGTTACATGCGATGCCAAAGTCTATAAGTTTGACTCTGACTTGAGACTCACTGCGGTTCACAACCATGATGTTGACAGGTTTGAGGTCAGCATGCACTATTCCCACAGAACCCAGGTGGAATAGAGCATTTGCAAGCTGATTCAAAATTGGCCTGATTTCTCTCATTGGGAGACCTTGGTTATTCCGATCCCCTATGTAGTCTGACAGGCTTTGGTCGAGGAGTTCAAAATTCAAGCAAATGCGCTGTCCATCGAGGAAATAGCCGTTCCATTCCACAATGTTGCACCTGTCTGGATCCAAGCGTCGTAGCTGCTCCAGGATGAAAATTTCCAGTTTTGCCTGGAGCAGAATTTCAGGGTCGCTCTTGTTGACTTTAACAGCAACAGTTTTGTTGTTTTTTGTATCGCGACATCTGGTTACAACACCAAAGCTTCCTTCTCCAAGGAAAGCCTCCACCATGTGGTGATCTCCCAAAATGGTCCCTTTAGATATTCCAAGCTCATCTGAGCCGAAGGATGGGTTGGCTGACATGGTGTAATGTGTCTGTTTGCGCTGTGAATTGGTGAGAAACAAAACTGAACTTGTTTTGGTTTCTCTCGTAAATTGCTCTCAAAACTTCTCAAAAGGGTTTTAGTTGCTGCAGGTCAACGTCCGTTAAGCATAAAGTAACAGGTGAGCGCTTCTATTTATAGGTTTTGGATCAAAGCAAAGTTATGACGTCAGAAAGGATCAAAGCAAAGTTATCACGTCACAAGCGATCGAAGCGATTCTAATATGTGCGCATGCGCACATATGAGAAGCGATCGAAGCGATTCTAATATGTGCGCATGCGCACATATGAGAAGCGATGGAAGGGATTCTAATATGTGCGCATGCGCACACACGTGCTTGTTTGTGTAATATTGTTCACAGTAAACTTGACCCTAATCAATTTAATATCAGTCAATCAAAGAAAATGTTAGTTTTGGAAAATTTTAAAATGACATAACTGACAGTTAAAACATTTTTTGTTCATGTATTTGTATTTGTATTGTCTTCGGGGTTTTTTTGCATACCACGTCAAGCTTTTCTGTATATAGTCATGTCGTAGATTTCGGAGCAAACAAGAAATTGAATTGGATTTTAATATTGCAGTGCTTGGATTTCGGATTTGGTGCTTAAAACTTCTTGAAACTGTAACCGTATTTCATTCACCACAAAGAACTATCTGATTGAATAGTTTTCTTATCAGATAGAGAAATAAAACGAGTCGCAAAGTCTAAAAGCAACATTTCTCTGCCTGGGCTGTACCTCTGCACGTTAGTCTGTTTCAATGTGTGACCCCCCACCCCCTCCCTGATCAGTCGGGGGTGAGTGCGCTAATGTGCCTGGAGGCCGTTTTAATGAGTGTTTGCTGGAAAACGAAAAATACAAGAAGGATTTGTACGTTTTCACAACGGGGGAGTTGCGTAAGTACTAGTAAATAATTTTCTCGAGTGTGTACGTTACACATGTTATTTGTTTAAAATTGGTATTATTATTTTGCTAGCTAGCAAACTCGCGGGATAAAGGATTGAAGTGCACTCAGTGCGATACAATACGGTGGCGCTATTCTAACAGTTAGTTATTGCAGGGTAACTTGTAGAATATGCTGTGAATTGAACCAAGATTACACAGCAGTAGCAGTAATACGAGTTACTTCCCTCAAGTGAAAGCGTTAAACGTTAGCCCGATGCTTAACTAGCCAACGTCAGGCTTTCTGATTGAAGGCTAAAAGCGACGTTGTCACCAAGTAAACAGAATATTGATGATATTTTTGTGTATCGCTGCAGCCTTTTCAAGTATTAACCTGGTGTCTTTGGGAACAGCTTAGGGGGAAATGACGGTAATATGACTGAACCATATGGGAAGAAAGAATAGGCACTTTTTGTGCTAGCGAAGTTTCCTGGCTTTCATTCAAAATCTGTTTATCATTAAACAATTGAAACATAATGGCTTCGAGCTGACATTGAGGCCTGTGGGGCACTATCAGCCACTGAGACAGTAGACAAGTGACTATTTCACACTTTAAGGCTGCCTGTTTATTTAAGGGAGATGAACAGTACATTCTAACTGTACATAATAATATCAATGATGATAGATTAAATAAATGGGTTTTTGAAAGACGCTTGTGCATTTTTAAAGTCTAAAGTGTTGAATTGATCTGAGTATGTCATGTGTTCAAAGCCTCTCCCAGTCAGTGCTGTTCTCTATGCCTGTCTTACTCTACATGATGTTATTAGCACAAACACTTTAAAGGTGATAATTAGGTCTACAACAATAACACAGACTGCAATGTAGTTAAGCGTCTTACAGTTAGTTTTGAATGAATGAACTTAAAAAACAACACAAGCAAAGATCTGTCTCCTCCTGTTTTTTGTGTCACATAAGAAAGAAGCATCAATATCTGATGAGAAGACTTATTCATTTGGCCTTTCACGTGGTCTTACTCAGGTGATGCGAAGTGAAATATGCATCCTTTTTATGGTAATGTGCTGGAAAATGTTGAAAATGGACATTAAACGTGCTTACAAAGTGCTTGAATTTGACCCTGAAAGGTGTATGAAGCCAGAAAAAGTCACACTTGGAGTAAAAACCTCTCATAGCAAGTTAATCATATTCAATTGATTTGATGCTTTCAGCACAAAATTTAGCCACACAGTCAGGACAGCGTCTGATTTACCTTCATCGGTAAACGTGTTTATGCAGTACATAGTAACAGTGTGGCTGAGTCCTCTGGTTCAAATCAGTTCCAGTACATTTGGAGATGTAAGTCTTAACCTTTCACATGCATCGGGAAGGAAAAAACATTTAATCTTCACAGTACTGCCGAAGTGCAGCGATACATTGTGAAGTGAACATTTGCATTTGTCATACAGTACCGAGCAAAAGTCTTGAACCACCCCCTTATTTTTTCGTGTTTTGCCAGGTCAGTCTGTGTTAACGGTGTTATTAACTGCATTCTTCAACTAAAGAAGTGAGAACAAATGATGTGGGCTTTTGTTTTTTTGCAATAGGCTGCAAGTAAATGTGTACAGATACAATTTAAAATTGGTTCTTTGTTAAGTTTTGTGGTCCTTTCCGTGACTTAGGTGTCTGTTTATGTTTGAATGTTTCAGAGATTAGTGTGAAGGGTCTTAACAGACAAAAAGTGGTCAAATACAAGCCCTGGATTAAAAATCAGAAACACTTTAAAAAGCCTGGAGAGCTATTCCTTAATACCACTTTAAAGATTACAGGGAAGTCCGGATCCCTGGAAGCAAATGAGGGCTGGCTCAAGACTTTTGCACAGTGCTGTACATGTCATGTTCCCTGTTTTATAGCTCAGCTCAAACTGACACGTTCTCACTAACTGCTTCTCATTTTCTCCACAGTAAACTTTGACCACTTCCAGATACTGCGGGCCATCGGGAAAGGAAGCTTTGGAAAGGTAATGCAGCCTCCATTTTTCACGCCACTTGTATATTGTTTGCCCTTAATTACCCACCACGGTCGTCATCTCTAAAGAATCAGTGCAAGCGAAGCGAAATGTGCTGGGATTACACTTTAGTTCTCGTGTGCTGCTGTTATTTAATAACAGTTATAAATGCAGCTGATGTAATTATTTCTATAAAGTCAGTTAGAGGAGAGCCGATTTCTATTTCATCTCACTCAATCTAGGTGGGAATTTTGACCCCACGTCTCAATTTAATTACACAGCAGCAAAATTCTGCGGCTCTATTTGTCATCGCGCTCAACGGTTGGGCTGAAGGCAGGAGGAGAACTTAGTGTGTGTGTGATACACAATTGGGGCTGCAGAGATTGGAATAGTTTACCTTCATTTGAAATATCACTGCCCTGTGCACATTGTTGGCTTTAAAATTCAAACTTAAAGAGTTTGTAAGTAAACTGGCTGAGATGAGACAGACGATGCACCGGGTCCTCGTCTGAGTGCGGCCCGATGTCCATGTTGTCATTTATGAGCAACACGAATGCCACAACAAAGGAAGACGTCGCAGCGATGATGTATCTGTGGCTTTTTGTCACACTTGGAAACCACGGTGTTGTGCAGCTATTTGCCTTGTTGCAGGGTTTTAAAAAAACTGCAGTTTTGATTTTAGTGAAAGACAAAAGCCAATCCGTGGCCTGCAGTCTGACGATGTCACATTTCCTGACTGCTTGGAACCCCGACTAAGTCGTCCTGTAGCCCACATCATAATGTTTCCATCTCTCTGCTTGACTGCAGGGATGCTATTTTTTGCATCACACTCCTATTTCAAAAGGTCAGTTAAAGCCACATAATTGGAATTTCGTTTCATCTCCCCACAGCACTTTCTCCAAAGTCTTCCCTGAATCATTTAGATGTTCACTGGCACTTGAGATGGGCCTATACATGTTTCTCCTTGAACAGGTAGCTACCCTATGTTAGCCTAGCTTTCTATCACTGATGCTCTGTGTGTATGCTGCTGCCTCTCGTCTCGTGTTACTTAAAAAATTAACCCCACAGCTTCAATAACCGTATCTAAAAATCTCTCAGTGAAAGTTACGGTTGAAGGTTTGGAAACATTTTGGGGTAGCCAGTGTTAAATAGAGACAGTGCCACATTCTTTATCTAGTCATTGTAATGAAAGAAGCACATTAAAAACTATATGAGAGTTTGCTTTTAACAAGCATGTAATGACTCTACTTAAAAACTGAAAGTAGCATTTTGTGGATGTTTTCCCTGCTGCCCGATCCCATCAGTCTCTTAAAGCATCATTTTTTATGCGCCCTGGTGTGACAGAGGTTTCATGGCGCTACAGGTTACCTGAGCACATCAGGTATATTACGGTTGAAAACGAGTGCCCGGCCTTCCAGTGGGTGTTCGACCCCTCGTGCACAGCTCAGGAGTCTAAACGACCCAGCAGTTATGGACATGTGTGTTTTTGGTGTGCTGTCCCTCCTTCTCCCTGCTTGCAGGTATATCTGTGTGTGTGTGTGTGTGTGTGTGTGTGTGGATGCCGGCGTTTCTGAGAGCACCTGTTTACAGGCACCTTCAGGCCTGGTGGGTGTGGCCCTGCCAGGTGGTTGGCCACACCTGAAGACCATCACACAGCTGATCAAGCCTTGTCGGAGGAGCTACTTAAGAATGCGGTGGCGCTCTCTCTGACGCTGGATCATTGCGTGACTTCACGTTAGTCTCTCGGCCAGTCAGTACGGATAGTCTGCCGCATTGTATGTGTCTTACGGCTGCCTGTTTGTTATCTCCCCAGGAGAAGCGTGGAGACGAGAGGGCAGCGAGCACGGGGTGCTCAGACACTGAGGAGCGGAGACAAGGAACACTAGCACTGGGAAGAGGACATTTCACGGGAGTCGGGAACGCACTGCGGATTTATTGTTATTTTCCATTCACTGTAAATAAACGCACTGCTTGCATTCAGAGCTCCGTGCCTGGCTCCTCCTTCCTCACATCCCCACGGTTGACGCTGGACAACCGTGACAAATAGCTGTTCTTAGATTCATTATTAGTTCAACATTGACAAATAGTAGTTGACTAATATCAGGAGCCAAAAAGAAAACAAAAAACAAACTAAATAAATATTTCAGACGCTGAAAATAAATTATTACGGTCGTTTAAATTTGCTGTCAGCAAGTTAGGTCTAATACATGTAGTCAATCTAATGAATCAATATTACATGTAAAAAGTACAGAACTGAAAATGAAACTAAAATATAACGGTAAATGAACTGGTTCTTGTATAAAACCTTTCTACTCTCTACAACTTGCCTCATTCATGCACTCACTTTTTTCTATGCTTTTTCTCTGTAAGTGCTTTCTATCTAACATTAATACGCATTCATCCTCCCGATGGATGCATCGGAGAGCAACTTGGGGTTAGCATCTTGCCCAAGGATATTTGGCATGCAGGCTGGAGCAGAGGGGCATTGAACCAGCAACTTTCTGATTAGTAGGTTTCCTGCTCTACCTGAGCTACAGACACCCCAATTTGTGGTGTTCTGGAAACAACACGTTCTCATCCCAACAGGTAACGATGCTATGTGACAAATCATCGGTATGTGTAAATGTGTTTTTTATTCTGATCATGAATCGCTTTGTAAAACAAGACCTGATAGGGTTAAAGTTATGGTTAGAGTTAATGTTAGGGATAGGGCTGGAATGGACGGCTGGAGCCTCTCCTCCAAGTGTGTGTTACTGCCGCCATCAGCATTCTGTTGTATGCTTTTCTCTGTAAGCGCTTCGAGCCTGTACTTTTTTGCTTTAGCTGAGTAATGAAGTTGAATCAGTACTTTAACTTTCACTGGAACAATAGTATTTTTACTTCTACTTAAGAATGTCTGATCTTTTGCCAACTCTGGCTGTCTCTCAGTCTTGGAATACCCACTTGTTGTCCAGCGGTGTCCTGGGAATATGGGAACTAGACAGACTGGGGAAACAATGGGAGGAGACACAAAGATGGAATCACTTTTACCATCTTTGATGTATTTGCTGGTCGTCTTATTTCTTCTATTTTGCAAGCACAGTGTTGCAATCATTGTCTTTGTGGTACAATGACACAGGTAGAATGCAGGTGTTTTCATGTAACACGATGCCAGAAAGATGAGTAATGTGTTTTGAAGAGAAGATAAAACATCATGTTTGAACAAAGATAAGCAGCAGACACGTCTGTGTGTGAGTTATTCAGGTTCAGTAAGAAGGTAATATGTCTGCAGAATTTGTAATTCTTATGAAGATATTGCTTGTACAATAAATAAAATCCCTTTAACTTCTTCTTCTGGAGAGTGTCTTTATATATTTAGTCATTTATTTAGCCTTTATTTAGTAGTAACGCTAGTCGGGGATATATATCAGAGTTTACTTTCAGATATGAGCATTGTGTTTCCTGTGGATGAATGAATGAATTATTTATTTATGTAATTTTTGAAAGACTGGCTCATGTAAAATCTCTGAAAGTATGACACAGCTCTCCTGTTACACTTTATGGACTCCTGAGCTTCACCATGAGGGCCTGTCTTTATTCACTGAAATCCACTTTTATAATGAATTCACAGTAATCACTGACACCTTCAGAGCATTACATTCATTAAAGATGTCTTCTACACCTACTCTTCCAGACGACCGACACATACTTCAACCACTGCAGGTTAACCAGCCACTCATCAGTAAAGCAAAAACTAAATGTAAATGTCCTCATGTGGAAAAGACTGAAACACAACTCCCACATATCACTAATGTAACAGATCCATTTAGGGAGAGTGAGAACACTAGGCTGGATGTGTTTTAATGCAGGAACATTCATCATGTCTTGAGTTCAACAAATCATTTACATTGAATATGTGAGCTGGATGGTTACACGATACAATGTGATTGTCAACAATAACTGCAATGAACGCTGGTTTGAGGGCGGAGTCAAGGAGGCCATTTACGTGAAAAGGGAAAGACCCTCTCTGAATCAAGGAGGGGGCCTAAGGGTACATCTGTCACCATCTTACAATGCTGTGATTGCAGCCGTTCTCCAACTCTCTGTGAATGGTACTCAAGACCATTGATCAGTGGTTGTTGATCAATGGTCATGAGAATTTGCATAATCATGATTAAGGAACTGACCTCCCAGCCCATTGTTCCTTCAGTCGGCTGGTTTCTCTGACTGAAAACGCTACGTCCAGAAGAACAGGATCAACTTTTGGAGATTTACTTCCCTGGATGATTGAGCACGCATCAAGACCTTTAATCAGGCCAACAAATATCTTGTACTCAATTTTAGCAGCAGCCATTGTGACACTGATGATAAAACTTGTGTAAAAGTGCGAAGCTGTAAAAAAGTAATTATAAAAAAGCATTTTTGTAGCTGAATGTTACTGGATAGCTGTTTCATCTGTAACACATCAAAATAACATGCTAAGGTTTAATAGGCTATAAGGAACACACTCACTTCCTGAGCCCTGGGCAATAAGAGACGTTTTGTGTTTTATAATTTATTGATATGTTTGATCCTTTCTGACCTGCGTTAATGAAGCAGTCATTAGAGCACCATGTCCGCTATAATAGTTCTGTAGTTTGATGCTTGAGTCGTTGCAGACTTGTTGAAACTCCTTCACCCGTCAAAGCAGCGTCTTTGTTATTGGAGTCCAGCAGATGGCAGTGTTTCACTGTCTGACGGCTGTCTGAAGCTTCAGCTGGTTTATCCGTTTGCTATGTTTGCCATGTTACAGTGGGGAGGAAAAACTCCTTTTTGACAGGAATATCTAGACATGAGTGATTACTGCAGTGGGGCACTATCTGTGCTATCTATAAGAAATGTTAGCAACAATAAAACTCTGAGGATCAGGGCTCCATTTCACTCCAGTGTTCAGTGGCATTTTAAAAGAGTGAATACCGACGCTGAATGTCTTTGTAAAGCAAAAGCACTTTGTTAGCCTTTACAGAGCAAAGCTATGGATCAATGTGCAGTGAAGAAAAATCCAGGTGGCCAGTCTGTCCTTTCCTAACCAATCACAGAGCTCCTTACATTGTTGCGCTGGAGAATAACTAAATATAATATAAAGATGATATTGAAAATAATCTTTTGTAGAGTCACTACTTAGTGGGCAGAGGACAGTTATCACTTTGCTGGATGCTTTAAAGTCGCATGTTCTGTATTTGCAGATTAACAGGATATTAACAGATTAACAGCTTTCATTAGACTTCATATGATAATCAACAGTGAAGTGTTTCTCTTTCAGTGTTTATTCTTGCTCATTGAATGATCTCTGTTCAGATAATATGCTGCACTCATCTCATGTTTCTTTAAATACGGCATCACTTGTCCAGCTGTCAAACTCTGAAAGAGTTACAGTTTCACCACTGAGCACTTTGAATGGTTATTCTTTTATTTAAAAGCACTTATTCTAGCTGCATCATCAATACGACAAAAACTGTGACTTCAACAAAAATGTATCTAAAAATATTTAGGGGGAAATGTTCCTACACCCCTCATGTAAACGTTACACCTCCAAAAGGGAGAAATAATCAGAATAAGGCGTAATCATTGTCTTGATAATAATGACCATGAAAATGAAACTAGGCCTACCTTTAGTTCAGCACACTCAGTGTTGCATAAAGACATGCGAACATGCCATCATCCATTCTGGAGCCTACTTTTAAAAAGAGCGAGCTGTTTATTCTGGCTGAGTAGCAAACAGAACCAACCATGAAAACCTAAACTGGGAAAACACTCGGAAACCTTGAACACTGGGAATATGGAGACACAGGGGGTAGGTGAACAGACACTCTGACAAAGGACAGAGGAAAACAGAGACAGTATATACACTGAGGGGTGATCCGGGAGTGGACAAACATGGGAACACAGACTAGGATTATCAAAATAAGACAAGAAGTAGCACGAACACAGAGACTGAGATAAGGACACATGAGCTTGACACTAGGATGGAAATAAACAAACATGGGAACACACGACGGACTGAGGAGACAAGGACAACACACAAAGAGAGGGACACTGGAAACAGGTAAAGGAGACCAAACCCAGAGACAGCACTAAGACACAAAGAGAGGGAGACACAAGACGGGCTGGGGACACTAAGGGGACGCCGAGGACAGAACACAGAGACGAACTCTATGACAGACATTACTTGACAACAAGACTGACATCCACAGGAGACACAGAAAAAACAATAATCAGAAAATTCACGAATGCAGGAAAAGTAAACTAGGAAACTTCAGTCAGTATAAGAACACAACAATAATGATGAAGCAACATTCAAAAGTCCACCAACACAAAACACTGGGACAAAGACCCAGAACCATGACACACAGACACTGACAGTGTTCTTGTTAATGCTCTGCCTCCTCTGGATCTTTAGTTAGCTAAAGTGGACTGCAGTCTTTCATTTATTGATATCATTAATAGTTTACCCATATTAGACTCTTTAGTCCACCTGAATCAAACATAACAACATGTTACAAGCTGTTTTGCTGCTTCCAGTGTCTCAGATCTCATGCAAACAAGTGGCTGGCTCAGTGAATGTTAATTTAGCACATGTTATATAGAATAGAATAGAATAGAATTCAACTTTATTGTCATTGCACATGCACAGGTACAGGGCAACGAAATGCAGTTTGCATCCATCCAGAAGTGCTTTAGTGATATAGATATATTACAATATATATTAGCAATAGTATAGATATGTAAGTATATTACAGAAATGGGTCTATTATGGTATGTTATAATGTACACGGTATGAAGTATATTGTGAATATTCTATAACTATAAGTATGTACAGGCTGTAGTGAGTACAAGCTATGTACAGGCTATGAACAGGATATAAATATGAAAAACTATACAGAATATGAAATAAATAACTTTACAGAATCTGAGATATACAGCTATACAGAAATGGGAACTATGCAAGTTGTAAACAGTTGTAGGGTTAAAGATTATCGAATGTACAGAATGATTATTTACACAGAGCTATACAGTAGTGCAGTTAAGATAAGTGAGGGTGTAGATAGTTTCTACAGAGGCTATATAAAGTGCTAGTGGTTGTGAGTGGTGGTTCAGTCCATGTTATTATTGTGTGTTTGAGGGTACAGTTGTCCATTGTGGGTGTGTGTATGTTCAGTCCATATGTTAACGTGGGTCAGATGTCAGGAGGCAGAGTTCAGGAGTCTGACAGCTGTGGGGAAGAAGCTGTTCCGGTACCTGGTGGTCTTAGTCCGGAGGCTCCTGTAGCGCCTCCCAGAGGGCAGGAGGGTGAAGAGTCCATGTGATGGGTGACTGGGGTCTTTGATGATTTTCCCAGCCCTTTTCAGACACCGCTTCCTGTAGATGTCTTTTATGGCAGGAAGTGGTGCTCCGGCGATGCGCTGGGCAGTTTTCACGACCCTCTGCAACACCTTCCGGTCCGAGGCAGAGCAGTTCCCGTACCAGACTGTTATACAGTTGGTCAGGATGCTCTCGATGGTGCAGCGATAGAAGTTCACCAGGATGTCTGAGGACAGGTGGTTCTTCCTCAGAGTCCTCAAGAAGAAGAGGCGCTGATGAGCCTTCTTGACCAGCTTGGAGCAGTTGGTCGTCCAGGTGAGATCCTCGGAGATGTGGACTCCCAGGAACTTGAAGCTGCTCACACGCTCCACAGCCGTCCCCTTAATGTGGATGGGTGGATGTGGGTCAGCATTCCTCCTGTAGTCCACGATGAGCTCCTTGGTCTTCTCGGTGTTAAGCAGCAGGTTGTTTCTGTCGCACCACTCAGCCAGACGATCCACTTCCTCCCTGTAGGCGGCCTCATCGTTGTCACTGATGAGGCCAATCACCGTGGTGTCATCTGCAAACTTAATGATGGTGTTGGAACCATCAGCAGGTCTGCAGTCGTGGGTGAAGAGGGAGTAGAGGAAAGGGCTCATCACACAGCCTTGTGGTACACCGGTGTTCATTGTGATGGTAGATGAGCAGTGGTTATCCAGCCGGACATGTTGGGGGCGGTTGGTCGGGAAGTCCAGTAACCATTTGCAGATGAGGGAACTGATGCCCAGGTCTGTCAGTTTCTTGATGAGTTGTGAGGGGTGGATTGTATTGAATGCTGAACTGAAGTCTATAAACAGCATTCTGGCGTAGGTGTTGTTGTTGTCCAGGTGTGAGAGGACAGAGTGCAGTGCGATGGAGACTGCATCCTCTGTGCTCCTGTTCTGGCGGTATGCGAATTGGTGGGGGTCCAGGGTGGGGGGGAGACAGGATTTGAAGTGTGCTAGGACCAGCTGCTCTAAGCACTTAGTGATGATGGGGGTGAGTGCTACTGGGCGGTAGTCATTGAGGCAAGATGGGTTGGAGTTTTTGGGTATCGGGACGATGGAGGTGGATTTGAAGCAGGCCGGTACCACAGCGTGGGCCAAGGACAGATTGAATATGTCTGTGAGCACTCCTGCAAGCTCCCCAGAACACGCTCTGAGAACACGCCCGGGGATGCCATCGGGACCTGCAGCCTTGTGGACATTGATCCTGCTCAGCACCGCTCCTACATCGGTGGGGGAGAGAGTCAGAGGTTGGTGGTCTGGCGTCATGTCTGCTTTGGTTGTGGTTGTGGGGTTCCCTCGCTCAAAACGAGCATAAAAGTTGTTGAGCTCGTTGAGGAAGGAGACATCAGAGGATGCGGGGGAGGGTTTGGTGGTCCTGTAGTCTGTAATGGTCTGGAGTCCTTGCCACATGCGTCGGGGGTTGGAGTTGGAGAAGTGTTCTTCTACCTTCTTTTTATAATGGTGTTTGGCTTTTTTGATGCCCTTCTTTAGATTAGCCCTGGCTGTGCTGTAGGCGTGTGCATCTCCTGACCTAAAGGCGGTGTTGCGGGCCTTCAGGAGGAGACGAACATCCCGGTTCATCCAAGGCTTCTGGTTGGGGTACATGGTGATCCGTTTCTGGGTGGTGACCAGAAACGGCTCCAGCCAGGTTGGAATACACATGGTCTAAAGTCTTGTCTCCTCTGGTGTGGCAGGAGACATGTTGGTGGAATCTGGGGAGGACTGTCTTTAAGTTGGTGTGGTTGAAGTCGCCAGCAACAATAAAAGCAGCCTCGGGGTGTTTATTCTGGTGTTTGTTAATGGCTGCAGAAAGTTCTTTCATGGTCCGATATATCTCTGTTCAGATATTATGTTGTACTCATTTTTTTCCTTTATTCAAATAAGAGCAGTTATTGTTCATTTAATCAAACGCTGCTCAATCATCCATGTAACGAAAACTTTGATTCTCTTCATCTGGATGTAACGTTTTCAGAATCAACTTTTTTGGGAGCTGCAAAGCAGTTTCAGCTCAGAGCACCGTTCATGTTAACTTTTGCACCACTTATTGAAGCTGCATCATCATTTCCATCGAAGCTGTGTGTTGACACAGCTTCTTCTGTCATTGCATCCTCTTGTTTTTTTCTTGCTCTTGGCCTTTGTCTTTGAGCCAGAGAGATGGAGGTCCATGGCGTCATGTAAAACTACTTTGAAATTCTGACCATTTGATAATAAATTGTGAAAATGTATAATTTGAACATATTTGTTTTCACTCAGCACTACAAGCTGTATGTTCTTGCTTTTGAGCCCCGCACTCCCTCCTTTTTCCAATTCGTTTACTTCTCATTAGCACTCAGGGATCTGCACAGCTTAGGAGTCGCTGGCTGTCCCCTCTGTGACCTTCCCCAAACTGCAGCTTAAATTCATGCTCAAGCCATCTGCCATTATCTACTAAAAATGCTATCAAACCTAAAAAAAGGATGCGGTCTCAGCTGGTGAAATTGCATTATACACCGCTTTGAGGCAACTGTAGATAATTCATTTATCATTATTCAACATTGACAAATAGTAGTTGACTAATATCAGGAGCCAAAAGGAAACAAAAACAACAACAACCCCAAACTAAACTAATATTTCAGATGCCGGAAAAAAATGATTACAGTTGTTCAAATTTGCTGTCACCGAGTTAGGTGTGATACATGTACATCAATCTTACATGTAAAAAGTAGAAAACTGAAAGTAAATCTGAAATATAAAAATGAACTGGTTCTTATATAAAACCTTTCTACTCTCTACAACTTGCCTCATTCACCCAATCACTTCTTTTTTCTCTCTGTAAGTGCTTTCTATCTAACATTAATACACATTCATCCTCCCGATGGATGCATCGGAGAGCAACTTGGGGTTTGCATCTTGCCCAAGGATATTTGGCATGCAGGCTGGAGCAGAGGGGGATTGAACCAGTAACTTTCTGATTAGTAGGTTTCCTACCTGAGCTACAGACACCCCAATTTATGGTGCTTTGGAAACAACACGTTCTCATCCCAACAGGTAACGATGCTGTGACAAATCATCGGTATGCGTTTGGAGGCATGAGAGCCGTTTGGAATGAATCTATACATGTAAATGTGTTTTTTGTTCTAATCATGAATCGCTTTGAAAAACACTACCTGATAGGGTTAAGGTTAAAGTTATGGATAGAGTTAATGTTAGGAGCCTCTGCTCCAAGTGTGTGTTACTGCTGCGAGCAGCGTTCGGTTGTTTTCAAATGGGAATCTGGAGCATCTCATAAGGATGCGGAAAGATACCTTTCACGTTACTATGAGATGCCTCAGGCCATGACAAACTTTTGGTATGTTATAAGAACTGAGGGCAGCTGTATTTGGGCCTTTATTGGCTACAGAGATTCATTAGAGGTAAGGGTAAGGAAATGTGGCTTCCAGTAATTGTCCTGAACATACACCTGAGAAAACTTCAAAATCAGAAAAAAAGCATCAAAGTAATCTTAAAATGTGTAATGTGCTTGTTACTCTGCTACAACTGGGATCATGTACCGCATAAAAAGACTAGATAGTCTATGTGATGTGGATGCTAGAGCGAAAGCCATGGTTGATATTTGACCTTGTAGTATTTTATAGTTTCCTTCCTGGAGCCAAATAGAGAAACAAATGAAGGCCCCAATTGCAAGAAGATGCTAGCATAAAACAAGCAATATAAAGACAACATATTCTGATCAAATAGCGCTGCAGTCATTGTCTTCATACTGGTAGTGATGATGCATTTCTGATAAATGCCTGTAAAAGAAAGACTAACCATATATGGTGCTCAGTGGTGAAACTGCTTTGTAAGTTCCTTACAAACCATTTTATACTGATTAAAAAACCAGAAATGAGAACGCTATATCTGAGCAGAGATAAGCAACAGACAGCTGTGAAAGTAAGATATTCAAATTCACTGAGCCAAAGACGCAGCTACAGAACTCATGACTCAAGAGTTTGCAAAATATATCCTTTCAAGAAACAAAGTTAAAAATGAGCTTATTGTTCATTATGATAGCGAGCGATATTCCACAGGGCATTGACAGATCCAAACCACTTCACACTTCACACACTTTAGAATTAATCCTGAACAGCTCACCACAACATTGTTTTCTCCACGGGATCTGCACACAGGAAAATAAATAATGATGGGACATACTGAACATTTGTGGAGAAATCCAGTACGTTTTTTATGAAGCACGTATCAAGGCTTGCTTATTTAAGAGTGAGTAATGTCTCTGATAAGAAAATTATTAGAGTCTTGCTGTTTCAGAAAGTGGTTTGAGTGCTGGTGTGATTAATGACCATATACAGTGGTCCCTGGTTTATCGCAGGAGTCACTGATAGATGAAATCCATGAAGTAGCCAACTTTATTTTTTACAATTATTATAGATGTTTTAAGGCTGTAAAACCCCTCACTACACACTTTATACACTTTTCCCAGGCAGGCATGAACATTTTCACACTTTTCTCTCTTGTTTGAACACTCTCAAAGTCTTGTAGAAAAATAAGTCCAGTGTTATAGAAGGAAACCAAAGGCACCCGCCGGTGACGATGTTTTGTCGACATTGTTGTGTTTGTTGGGGAGAAAACTTACAAACATACAGTACAGCACGTCAGAGTCACACTGCTAGCGATCGAAGCTTTATGTAAATTTGACCAGCTGAACGCATTCTGTACTGTACAGGAGACACAACACGAGATTGATTGACAATGGTCTAATTGTCTACAGCCAGTCAGGACGCAGAATACAATGCACTTAAAAAAATAAATAAAAAATGCAACAAAAAAGAAAAAATCAGCGAAACAGTGAGGGACCACTGTATGTGCTATTGGATCCCTGCAAAATTCTTCTGCTCATGTTGGAGATTCACCTTTTTCACCTCTTTTTGTGTGTGTGCCAAGCAACTGGGGTACAACAACACCTAATCTATATAATCTAAGCAGAGGTGCATCTATCCAAATCTTTACAGGCTTTCTGTGGGATACCCTTAAACCCCTGCCTACTTAGTACCACGTGAAAGGGTTTTTCTCCAGAGATGGAGAGGTTATTACCAAAAAGAGAAACCGGCTGAGCCAAGGCACAGCGGAAAAAATATTATTTTTAATTAAACTTTATTTTTATAGAACCAAATCACAAATGTGCTTTATATTGTACGATAAAACCCTACAGTAATACAAGGACAACAGAAGACCCAACAATTATATGAACCCCTATGAGCAAGTAGGGTGACACACAAGCAGGTAGGGATGGCATTCTCAATATCACTTATCAATATGATTCTCTTATTGATTCTTATTGGGTTGTAACTGGCTCCACGTTGAGATCTACAACCATCTCTAAGCAGCATATTAAAGGCATTACATTCATGCAGATGAATTGCATGCTGTGGGTCAAATGTTTGTGCATGTTGGAGGCATCGCCCGTTCTTATAGAGTTCAATACTGGGGAAACATGAACCTAGTCAAAAAAGTAATGCATTACACAGAACAGTGTTCTTAAAAGTATTGCAATGCATTATTTACACATTACATCTGTCATTTTTTACAGTGTGGTATGTTGGAGCAGCAGTTTATCGGCAGCTGAGAGGAAGAGGTTGGATAAACTCATCAGGAAGGCCAGCTCTGTTCTGGGATGCACCCTGGACCCAGTGCAGGTGGTGGGAGACAGAAGGACTCTGGCCAAAATAACATCTCTGATGGACAGAGTCTCCCACCCCATGCATGTAGATGTTGCTGAACTGCAGAGCTCCTTCAGTGAGAGACTGCTGCATCCTAGATGCATGAAGGAGCGTTTCCGCAGGTCCTTCCTCCCTGCAGCTGTCAGACTGTACAATCAGAACTGCTCCCAACAAACATAGATGTTTACATCAATGCTGTAACTGCAATAAGTTAGTTAATTAACCAATTCGCACTACAACCTGGTTTGCCTCTTACCTGTAATTATTTTTATTTAATTTAATAACTGTACAGTACTCTCTGTTTATAGTAACCATTGTCCTTAATGTAAATATGTAAGAAAAATTGTGTATGTTTCTGTTCTGTGTCCTGTGTACTGTTTGTTTGTATATTTGTCTTTTTGGCTGCTGTTACAACCAAATTTCCCCTTGTGGGACAATTAAAGGATTATTCTATTTTATTCTACTTTTGTGTTACTCTGTAAAATAGCTGAAACACATTGTCACATTATAACCAGTAACAGTATAAACCTTAGGAAACAGTCCCACACACCAACACAAATCCCGGTCCTAATGAGGACACACATATGAACTTTCTCTTAGTATTTAGGTATGAACACAATGTAACAATGAAAGCCAGCCTTTAAAGCGATCGCCACAGTGATTCTACTTTGGAAACACGAACAGGTAGAAATGGAGGCGTCAAGCCTGATCGTTCAACCTGATTGTTTGGCCTGCAAATATGCAAGAAAACTTTTTTTTTCGTAAAACAGTAGAAAAGCCAGCTATGAGTGACAAACTACATTTGCGTGATGCTGTGGTCATGTTGCATTAAGTTTCTGAAACACAAACAGAGAAGTGGTACATTTTCTTAGAACTGGTGCACTGGTGATGTAGGTGATAATTTAAACGATTACATAAGGCGGTGCTGCTGAAATGTATAAAAATGAAAGTGACAAGAACCAAGTGTTCTTTGTTCCAGTTTGACTGACTTGAACGTAACAGCGTGTCTCAGCTACACTCTGCTCATCTCGAGTCTTCGCTCCTCATTTGGTAAGAATGTTTTGTTTGTACAATAAAAATATTTAATTCTCAACAGGCTCATGTTCTACACCTCCAAGGAAGTATAACAACCCTCGCTCCTGCCACACTTTACCTACTTTTACAATCCAGACACGGGCTTAAAAACATGCTGACATTATCTGGGTTCTGTGAGCACACAAATCCTGCATAAGCTACATGCATGTACAGTTTGAGACCAGTCTTTATGTTAGATAATCTTTCATTTTCATTCACACTGACTATCAGATGTTGCCTATTCAGTCATGTATTTGATTTATTGTAATCTTTCGCCAGCTTCAGAGCCTTTCACCTGCTGCTCCACACGACCCACTTGTGCCTGAACCGCTGCAGGTTAACCAACCAACCAACCAACAACCACTCATTCACTCATCAGTGAAGCAAAAATAAGGTAATCTCATGCTGGATGCCTTTTAGTGCAGCAAAGGTCGTGAGGTTCTTGAGTTGAGTTTTATTCGTTTTCAGATGTGCAGTGCAGATTTGTTATTACAGACCAAGCCACAATACACGAGGAGATGTGAGGAAAGCTTCCAGCGTTTACATTTATGATGATTTCATGTCCGAGTCGACGTTTAAGTTCTTGCAAATTGTTTCATTGTGTGATGTAAAGATTTCTGGCTGGCGATCAGTTTGTGAAAAGACAAAATCAAAATTCTAATGTGTCTCACTATAAGACATTTAGATTCAACAGCAATTTAAGACTCGGCCCCTTAGTTCCAGTAAAAGATACTCTTAATGCTTCTACACACCAAAACACTTATGATACGTTCATGCTCCATAGTCTGTGGGAACAGTTTGGGGATGGCCCCTTCCTGTTCCAACGTCACTGCACACCAGTGCACAAAACAAGATCCATAAAGACATGGATGAGCGAGTTTGGCCTGCACAGAGTCCTGATCTCAACCTGAAAGAACTGCTCATAAATAGAGCAGAGACTGCAAGTTAATGTGTGAGATCAGTGGCTGACCTCATAAATTCCCCATACACTCCTAAACGCTGTGGAAAGCATTTACAGGGAGGTCGACATCATATGGATTAAAAATAGGATGTAATTCAAGTTTATATGTGTGTGTGAAAGCAGAGGAACAGAATCTTTTGGCAACATAGTGTATGTAACAGTAGAATATGAATGAAGGGGAAGGAGTGTATGAGAAGTCCCTGAGCACCCAAAGACAAAAGCAAAGTAACTAAGCAATCATTCAGCAGCTGATCCGACGCTTCTTGCTGGGCTTGAAGCCAGAATAGGAGCAGGCTCAACAGGAGAGGGCTGGGTGATAGTTGAAGCCTCTGCTTCCTGTTAGATTTGTATTGTTGGATTGTCATTTATGCTTAGAAATATATATTTATATATGCTTAGAAGTATATATTCATTTGTAGATTGAAAGAATGTCTCATCCTAGGAGGTCTGTAACAACTCTGTGTAGCATGAAGAGGGGGGTGCGTTCACTCCTCTTCAGAGAGACACTTGGCTCCAGGCAGGTCTCCCTCATGCATGAGTAACACAAAGAACTTTGCCTACTTGTGTCTTGATTTTTGCTGTGTAGTAAACTGTGGTTTATGCTACAAACCTATCACTTCCCATTGTACTTTAGGAACCACAAGTTAGCATGTAGACTCAAATTTATTACATATTTGTTGCAATAATTTGTGCTTTTTCTGGATAAAATTCTCAATCAGAATATTGTTTCTGTTTTTTCTTCACCAGGTAATAATGAGGATCCTGTTTATCTGTTTGCTGCTCATTGCCTCTGAGAGTTCAACGCTTGAAGAAGATGGCTATGGCCAGTTTAGAAGACAGCACATAAACGCCAAGATGACTGCAATGGATTGTGATACGGTTATAAGAAGGAAACAGATCTACAATGTTGACAACAGCTGTAAAGATACCAACACGTTCATCCTTGATAATCCAAGTGAGATCAAAAAAATTTGTGTTGAGGGAAAATTTGATGAAACACTTCAAATGACAAAAAGTCACAAGAAGTTCAAAGTTGTTAAGTGTGAACTAAGGAAGGAGGGAGCCAGAAAACCCAGATGCCAGTATACTGGTAATCTCCTCACTAACAGATATGTTGCAGTTGCTTGTGAAAATAATTTACCTGTACACTTTGCAAGAGACATTCTGGTCTTAGACAGCTAACAACTAGTGTTAAGTATGTTCAGGAAAGCCCCTAATATTATTTTTTCTTTTCTCTTTGGTGGAAGCAAAACTTAGCTGTGAAGACTGTTAACCTGTAGCTAAACACACAATGAATTTGAATCTCTCTAAAACTGCAAAGTAATCACAGAACATCGAACGATTCCTGAAGCTCGTGTTGCTTTGAGTTTGTGGTCCAAAGCATTAACATGTCGTAACAGTAACATGCTGCCACTTGTTCAGTGATTCTGTCATCAGCCATGGCTGGCTTGTGACGCAGTGCCAAAGGTGACTGTGTTTCTGTGATACTTTTACAGTCTGGACGATGTCAATGACTAGTCTCATGATCACACACATTTCACTGAACACACATGAGCTGTTTCTCTGTCAGTCACAGCAGGAGGAAGACTGTCGCTTTTTTGTCTTTTTACCTTTGACTCTGTCATTTCTTTTGGAGCTTAGTAAACAACCTGAACACGCGTTAGCCACTTTTTAATTTCTTTCTTTGTTTTTAGCAGCATTCCAGGGCTGTGTGCTGCCCAGCAATTTTGTTTTTCAAAGCATGTTTCTTGTGTTTGAGCAATAAAAAAAGTTACTAAAAAAACCATCTGGTTACACGTCATTTTTCTTTATACTACCTGAGCTGGTACATAATAAATACAACAATAAATACTGTACCTTCTACAACACGACTTGTGTAGATGAGTTAGTAATATCTCTCCCGAGCTTGCAGAATTAACTAAATTAAACCACATCCCACTTTTAAAGACAGTAGAAGGCGACCTGGCTAGATGGATTTCTCTACCCATATCACTCATGGGAAGGGTCGCCGCTATAAAAATGATGGTCTTGCCAAAAATAAACTATTTATTTTCAATGATCCTAAATAAGCCATCACAAGATTGGTTCAGATCTCTAGACTCGTATATTTCTAAATTCCTTTGGAAAGATAAATCCCCACGTATCAGCTTAAAAACACTACAAAGGACCAAGGATAAAGGAGGATTAGATCTGCCTAACTTTAATCACTACTTTTTAGCCAACAGGCTTCAGTTCATCTCTAGATGGTTTAAACACATCTTCTTAGATGAAACCTGGATAGATGTAGAACAGGCACTATGTAATAACCTAGAGATCTCAGACCTACCATTTATCAGCTCAAACATCAAACGACATGAATGCTTTAAAAGCATCAATATCAGCTCTTCTCTGACAGCATGGTGGGAGTTTCTAAAATTGACGGCGTCTTCATTAATCCCATGCAAACGTACACCTATCTGGAACAATCCGGACATATTACAAAACAATAACATGATAAACTTTCCAGTTTGGAGTTATAAAGGAATTAAAAACTTGGAACATATATTGGAAGGAACAGACTTTATTTTATTTGACAGACTAGTTACACAATATGGGATCAACAAGAAAATACTTTTGGAATATCAACAAATTAAATCCATAGTAAAAAAAAGAAATTTAATTCCAGTGAAGCTGAATTACAAACACCACCAAGTGTGGTACAATTTTTTAATCTAACCCCCCCCCCCAAAAAAAAAAAATTATTGTCTAAAATATACAGCACACTTTCTAAAGTAGATGAATCAATATCCCTTCCGATTGCAAAATGGGAAGCAGATTTATCAATCAGCTTAGACCAAATCCTTTGGTCTCAGATATGCTTAAAAACCTTTCAATGGATCAGAAATCCCAGTTTGCCATTAATACAATACAAAATATTACACAGAGTGCACTATACTGGTCATAGGATGTTCAAGATCGGCTATACGTCTTCCAACAACTGCTCACACTGCACAGCAAATACACCGGACAATTATATCCACGCTCTTTGGTTCTGTCCACCAGTTCAGAAGTTTTGGCGCAAGATATGTGACGACTTATCAAAGTGTCTGAAATGTAACATTCCAGCCTCCCCTTTAGTATGCTTGCTGGGCAACTTGGATGAGGTCACTACAGAAATAAACACAGCCCACGTTGTTTTTACGGCCCTATGCATTGCCAAGAAAATGGTCCTCATTAACTGGAAAAATAAAAATAATCTTAATTCTAACCAATATAAAAACCATCTAATAGATCACATTAGTCTTGATACAGCCTCTGCCATCACATTTGATCAATCCCTCTGGACTACTTTGATTGGCTTCATCACCTAGTGGGGGTGGGGGATCATGGTTTAGTTCTGCCTTCGCTATTGTGGTTGATATGGGGGTCGGGACGGCCTTAGGGCATCTAGGGATTCCCTAGGGACGTTTTCCCTGTGGCCATGACCTGGTAAGGGGCTCTGGTGGCTCTTAGATGGTGTTTTCCTTGTGGCTGCTTACAGCGGAGATGGGGGAGGGTCTGTGCTGGTGGACGTTGGTTACTGGCCTGGTAGCCTGGCTGCCCCTGGGTGGGTCCGGGATGGGCGTGGAGGCTTGGGGGTCTGGGGGTGCTCCGCCCCCAGGCTGGGGCTCTGGCTGGGCCTTGGGGCCTTGGGTCCTGGTTGTTGTGTCGCCGGGGTGGTGCATGGGGGCTCAGCCCCGGAGCGGGGGACCTCTGGTGCATCGGCCTGAATGGAGGGCTCTCTAACTGGTGGGGAGGCTGTTACATCTTTGCAGGAGGTCTCCTCTCTACAGGAGCAGACTCTGCAGGTGGGGGAAAGATATTGGAGAGGTGGAGAATGACTCAACCTGGGTGTCTATTGTCTTGTGTAGTCTGGGAGAAGATTGGATGACGGGGTGGGTGCATTTTTCTCTGCAGTGGGGTCGGGTGGGCTGTCCCGGACTCTGTGGGGCCGGGTGGTGCTGCTGCTGTGGGTCCCGGTCCGGATGGGCCTGGGCCCTCTTGCCCCGGTGGGTTCCAGAGTGTGGGGGTGCCTACTGGGGTCAGCGGGGGAGCTTGGGTGTAAGACTCCACCTCTCTGGGGACATCTCGGGCTCTCCGAGGTGTGGAGACCTCTCCCCCCTCGGCACGCTCCCTGCCGGTGGCTGGTGTTGGTGTGTTGGTGGTTCTGGGGGCGACTGTGGCTCAGGGATTTGGGAAGCCTCGCTTCTGTCAGTCTGCCCCAGGGCAGCTGTGGCTACAACTGTAGCTTGCCTCCACCAGTCTTATGAATGTGAGAGTGAATGAATAGTGGAATTGTAAAGCGCTTTGGGTGCCTAGAAAAACTCTATATAAATGCAATCCATTATTGTTATTCGTTTTGGTGTCTGGGGCGGGGCGCTCATGTATGTACCGACTCACTCCTGGTGGCCGATTGGCGGGGCCTGGCACCTGTGGCCCAGCTAGGCCCCTTACGGGGGGTCGGGTGCCCTCAGGCCTCTCGGCCTGATACCCGGTCTTCTCTGGCACAGCTGGCTGCTGGCAGAGCCCGCGGGCACATCACTGCAACCCCCTCTGGCCTCTGCTCCGTGGCTGCTGGGTGACCTCTCGTTTGGGGCTCTCCTCAGCTCTTCCCAGGAGGGTGGCACGTTGGCCCCCTGGTGGTCCTCCTCGGGTCCTCGTACTCTGGGGCCTCTGGATGTCTGGGGCCTGGATCTCCTCCATACCTGCTTCATGCCCTGGGGGACGGGGCTATGGCTCCCCACACTCCCTAGCAGATCGTTACATGGAGAAACCTTTTGAATACAAGCGTGCTGATCCACACAGGTGTGTACACAGTTTATAGAAATAATTACATCAGCTGCATTTATAACTGTTATTAAATAACAGCAGCACACGAGAACTAAAGTGTAATCCCAGCACATTTCGCTTCGCTTGCACTGATTCTTTAGAGATGACGACCGTGGTGGGTAATTAAGGGCAAACAATATACAAGTGGCGTGAAAAATGGAGGCTGCATTACCTTTCCAAAGCTTCCTTTCCCGATGGCCCGCAGTATCTGGAAGTGGTCAAAGTTTACTGTGGAGAAAATGAGAAGCAGTTAGTGAGAACGTGTCAGTTTGAGCTGAGCTATAAAACAGGGAACATGACATGTACAGCACTGTGCAAAAGTCTTGAGCCATCCCTCATTTGCTTCCAGGGATCCGGACTTCCCTGTAATCTTTAAAGTGGTATTAAGGAATAGCTCTCCAGGCTTTTTAAAGTGTTTCTGATTTTTAATCCAGGGCTTGTATTTGACCACTTTTTGTCTGTTAAGACCCTTCACACTAATCTCTGAAACATTCAAACATAAACAGACACCTAAGTCACGGAAAGGACCACAAAACTTAACAAAGAACCAATTTTAAATTGTATCTGTACACATTTACTTGCAGCCTATTGCAAAAAAACAAAAGCCCACATCATTTGTTCTCACTTCTTTAGTTGAAGAATGCAGTTAATAACACCGTTAACACAGACTGACCTGGCAAAACACGAAAAAATAAGGGGGTGGTTCAAGACTTTTGCTCGGTACTGTATGACAAATGCAAATGTGCACTTCACAATGTATCGCTGCACTTCGGCAGTACTGTGAAGATTAAATGTTTTTTCCTTCCCGATGCATGTGAAAGGTTAAGACTTACATCTCCAAATGTACTGGAACTGATTTGAACCAGAGGACTCAGCCACACTGTTACTATGTACTGCATAAACACGTTTACCGATGAAGGTAAAGCAGACGCTGTCCTGACTGTGTGGCTAAATTTTGTGCTGAAAGCATCAAATCAATTGAATATGATTAACTTGCTATGAGAGGTTTTTACTCCAAGTGTGACTTTTTCTGGCTTCATACACCTTTCAGGGTCAAATTCAAGCACTTTGTAAGCACGTTTAATGTCCATTTTCAACATTTTCCAGCACATTACCATAAAAAGGATGCATATTTCACTTCGCATCACCTGAGTAAGACCACGTGAAAGGCCAAATGAATAAGTCTTCTCATCAGATATTGATGCTTCTTTCTTATGTGACACAAAAAACAGGAGGAGACAGATCTTTGCTTGTGTTGTTTTTTAAGTTCATTCATTCAAAACTAACTAAGACGCTTAACTACATTGCAGTCTGTGTTATTGTTGTAGACCTAATTATCACCTTTAAAGTGTTTGTGCTAATAACATCATGTAGAGTAAGACAGGCATAGAGAACAGCACTGACTGGGAGAGGCTTTGAACACATGACATACTCAGATCAATTCAACACTTTAGACTTTAAAAATGCACAAGCGTCTTTCAAAAACCCATTTATTTAATCTATCATCATTGATATTATTATGTACAGTTAGAATGTACTGTTCATCTCCCTTAAATAAACAGGCAGCCTTAAAGTGTGAAATAGTCACTTGTCTACTGTCTCAGTGGCTGATAGTGCCCCACAGGCCTCAATGTCAGCTCGAAGCCATTATGTTTCAATTGTTTAATGATAAACAGATTTTGAATGAAAGCGAGGAAACTTCGCTAGCACAAAAAAGTGCCTATTCTTTGTTCCCATATGGTTCAGTCATATTACCGTCATTTCCCCCTAAGCTGTTCCCAAAGACACCAGGTTAATACTTGAAAAGGCTGCAGCGATACACAAAAATATCATCAATATTCTGTTTACTTGGTGACAACGTCGCTTTTAGCCTTCAATCAGAAAGCCTGACGTTGGCTAGTTAAGCATCGGGCTAACGTTTAACGCTTTCACTTGAGGGAAGTAACTCGTATTACTGCTACTGCTGTGTAATCTTGGTTCAATTCACAGCATATTCTACAAGTTACCCTGCAATAACTAACTGTTAGAATAGCGCCACCGTATTGTATCGCACTGAGTGCACTTCAATCCTTTATCCCGCGAGTTTGCTAGCTAGCAAAATAATAATACCAATTTTAAACAAATAACATGTGTAACGTACACACTCGAGAAAATTATTTACTAGTACTTACGCAAACTCCCCCGTTGTGAAAACGTACAAATCCTTCTTGTATTTTTCGTTTTCCAGCAAACACTCATTAAAACGGCCTCCAGGCACATTAGCGCACTCACCCCCGACTGATCAGGGAGGGGGTGGGGGGTCACACACTGAAACAGACTAACGTGCAGAGGTACAGCCCAGGCAGACAAATGTTGCTTTTAGACTTTGCGACTCGTTTTATTTCTCTATCTGATAAGAAAACTATTCAATCAGATAGTTCTTTGTGGTGAATGAAATACGGTTACAGTTTCAAGAAGTTTTAAGCACCAAATCCGAAATCCAAGCACTGCAATATTAAAATCTAATTCAATTTCTTGTTTGCTCCGAAATCTACGACATGACTATATACAGAAAAGCTTGACATGGTATGCAAAAAAAACCCCGAAGACAATACAAATACAAATACATGAACAAAAAATGTTTTAACTGTCAGTTATGTCATTTTAAAATTTTCCAAAACTAACATTTTCTTTGATTGACTGATATTAAATTGATTAGGGTCAAGTTTAGTGTGAACAATATTACACAAACAAGCACGTGTATGCGCATGCGCACATATTAGAATCCCTTCCATCGCTTCTAATATGTATATGTGCGCATGCGCACATATTAGAATCGCTTCGATCGCTTGTGACGTGATAACTTTGCTTTGATCCTTTCTGATGTCATAACTTTGCTTTGATTCCAAAACCTATAAATAGAAGCGCTCACCTGTTACTTTATGCTTAACGGACGTTGACCTGCAGCAACTAAAACCCTTTTGAGAAGATTTGAGAGCAATTTACGAGAGAAACCAAAACAAGTTCAGTTTTGTTTCTCACCAATTCACAGCGCAAACAGACACATTACACCATGTCAGCCAACCCAGCCTTCGGCTCAGATGAGCTTGGAATATCTAAAGGGACCATTTTGGGAGATCACCACATGGTGGAGGCTTTCCTTGGAGAAGGAAGCTTTGGTGTCGTAACGAAATGTCGCGATACAAAAAACAACAAAACTGTTGCTGTTAAAGTCAACAAAAGCGACCCTGAAATTCTGCTCCAGGCAAAACTGGAAATTTTCATCCTGGAGCAGCTACGACGCTTGGATCCAGACAGGTGCAACATTGTGGAATGGAACGGCTATTTCCTCGATGGAGAGCGCATTTGCTTGAATTTTGAACTCCTCGACCAAAGCCTGTCAGACTACATAGGGGACCGGAATAACCAAGGTCTCCCAATGAGAGAAATCAGGCCAATTTTGCATCAGCTCGCAAATGCTCTATTCCACCTGGGTTCTGTGGGAATAGTGCATGCTGACCTCAAACCTGTCAACATCATGGTTGTGAACCGCAGTGAGTCTCAAGTCAGAGTCAAACTTATAGACTTTGGCATCGCATGTAACACCTCTGCAGTGATTCCTGGTGACTGTGTGGGGACAATTGGTTATTGTGCACCTGAGATTATGCTTGGCACTCCATATGATGAAGCAATTGACATGTGGTCTCTGGGGCTGGTAGCTGTGGAGCTTGCTACAGGGGTGCCTCTCTATCCTGGGGAAGACGATTATGATGTTTTGAAATTCATAATTGAAACCCAGGGTCAGCTACCAGATCATCTCCTAGAGTCTGGCTTGTACACTGACAGCTATTTCATCGAGGATAACCACAAGGAACAGCGCTGGACATTTAAGACCCCAGAACAATTTCAATACGAGACAGATTATCGATCCAAGGAAACTCGATCGATAAAACTTAAGTGTCTCGATGACCTCGAAAAACTGCTGAAAGTTAGGCGAGGACCGGAAAATGGCCAAACATTATTTGTAAGGCTAATCAAAGAAATGTTGGCCTTGGATGCAAATCAGCGCATAACACCCTCAGAGGTTCTGAAGCATCCCTTTTTCCACCCTGGCCTCTCAAGGAGAACCCCCTGCACTGACATGAATAGTACAGGGGGAGAACTCCTTGTGCTCTCTCAGCAGCCTTCAAGCTGGAAAAGTCATGGATTGCAAAAATTCAGCTGCAGTTTCCAAAACTCAGTTGAATTTCCTCAAAAAGGAGACATCAACACCTCAGCCAACCCATCTGCCTCTGAAGATGATCTTCAAATAACGGAAGGGACCATTTTAGGAGATCACCACGTGGTAGAGGCCTTCCTTGGAGAAGGAGGCTTTGGTTTAGTAACCAGATGTCGCGATACAAAAAACAACAAAACCGTTGCTATTAAAGTCAACAAGAGCGACCCTGAAATTCTGCTCCAGGCAAAACTGGAAATTTTCATCCTGGAGCAGCTACGACGCTTGGATCCAGACAGGTGCAACATTGTGGAATGGAACGACTATTTCCTCGATGGAGAGCGCATTTGCTTGAATTTCGAATTGCTCGACCAAAGCCTGTGGGACTACATTGGGGACCGGAATAACCGAGGTCTCCCAATGAGAGAACTCAGGCCAATTTTGCATCAGCTCGCAAATGCTCTGTTCCACCTGGGTTCTGTGGGAATAGTGCATGCTGACCTCAAACCTGGAAACATCATGGTGCTGAACCACAGTGAGTCTCCCGTCAAAGTCAAACTCATAGACTTTGGCCTCTCATGTCCTGCTTCTGCAGTGATTCCTGGTGACCGTGTGGGGACAATTGGTTATTGTGCACCTGAGGTTATGCTTGGCATTCCATACGACGAAGCAATCGACATGTGGTCTCTGGGGCTGGTAGCTGTGGAGCTTGCTACAGGGGTGCCTCTCTATCCTGGGGAAGACGATTATGATGTTTTAAAATTCATAATTGAAACCCAGGGTCAGCTACCAGATCATCTTCTAGAGTCTGGCTTGTACACTGACTGCTACTTCATCGAGGATAACTACAACAAACAGCGCTGGACATTTAAGACCCAAGAACAATTTCAATACGAGACACATTATCGATCAAAGGAAACTCGATATATAAAACTTAAGTGTCTCGATGACCTCGAAAAACTGCTGAAAGTTAGGCGAGGACCGGAAAATGGCCAAACATTATTTGTAAGGCTAATCAAAGAAATGTTGGCCTTGGATGCAAATCTGCGCATAACACCCTCGGAGGTTCTGAAGCATCCCTTTTTCCACCCTGGCCTCTCAAGGAGAACCCCCTGCACTGACATGAATAGTACAGGGGGACAAAACCTTGTGTTCTCTCAGCAGCAATCATCGTTTGGGTGGCCAGAATTCTAGGGGAGCTAGAAATTCTTGTGGAAAAAAAGCCCAAAACAATAACATCAACAAAAAAAAGCAATGAATGTGGTCTTAAACTTGGGCACAATTTGGCTTGAAATCCATCAACTAATCTCTCAATATTCAAAGCGGAGCAGCAGACAACTTACCATCACATCAGTCCTTCAATCAGACCTACAACAAACGTCTTCAGTCTCTCACCCCAACCGGTCGCAGCAGATGGCCGCCCCGACCTGAGCCTGGTTCTGCCGGAGGTTTCTTCCTGTAAAAAGGGAGTTTTTCCTTCCCACTGTCGCCAAAGTGCTTGCTCATAGGGGGTCATATGATTGTTGGGTTCTCTGTATGTATTATTGTAGGGTCTACCTTACAATAATACATACAGCCTTGAAGTGACTGGTGATGTGATTTGCTGCTGAATCAATTCGGAACTAATTGGAAATCTGGATATTAATTAAATAAACCTGCTTTGACCATCAATTAATTGTTGTTTGAAATTCTTTATAAATATATAAATATAGTGCCACTCTTCTACTGTTTAAATTGCAACTGTTTAAAACTGACTAATTTATTCATACACTTGAGCATAAACACATGCACAGTAAATGGCCTGTACTTGTACAGCGCTTTACTTAGTCCCCAAGGACCCCAAAGAGCTTTACACTACATTCAGTCATTCACACATTCACACACTGGTGATGGCAGCTACATTGTAGCCACAGCTGCCCTGGGGCGCACTGACAGAGGCGAGGCTGCCGGACACTGGCGCCACCGGGCCCTCTGACCACCACCAGTAGGCAACGGGTGAAGTGTCTTGCCCCGGGACACAACGACCGAGACTGTCGGAGGCGGGGCTCAATCTGGCAACCTTCCAATTACAGGATGAACTGCGAACTCTTGAGCCACGATTGACCTATATACACATATACTTTACAGTACTAGTCAGTGCTTACATACTAGTTCTTTTCCCTACTTTTTCATGCTTACTGGTACAAATGCCTGTTACTAGAGTTAAATGCTATCAATGTATTCTCACAGTTATGGAACTGTACAAATGCATACAAAATAACGCTCACGTAAACATAACTGTGCACTAGTTTGCCCTTATTGCTGCAGTTTGTTTCAAGTTGTTCTCTCTCTCTCTCTCTCTCTCTCTCTCACTCACACACACACACACACACACACACACACACTCACTATGTAACGTTTCAGCAAAAAAATACCGCCCCTCCCCCCCACAGTGACACCACCACCACTAGTCTGCACAGCTGACATAAGGCAGCATGGATCCATCCTTTCATGCTATTTATGCCAAATTCTGACCCGACCATCTGCATGTCAGAGCAGAAATCAAGACTCATCAGACCAGGCAACATTTATCCAATCTTCTCATGTCAAATTTTGAGAACTGTAGCTTCAATTTCCTGTTCTTAGCTGACCAAAACGCTCTTCTGCATTCTTTGGTTGCAACAAATGGTTGTATGAGCTACGGTTGCCTTCCTATCAGACATTTTTCTCTGACCGTTGACATCAATAAGGCAGTTTTTCCAAGAGAACTGCCTTTCACTGGATATTTTCTCTTTTTTGTCACCGAAAAGGGTGTCTGTGTTACTTCTTGTCTTATATATATTGTCTCTGTTTTCCTCTGTCCTTTGTCAGAGTGCCTGTTCACCTACCCCCTGTGTCTCCATATTCCCAGTGTTCAAGGTTTCCGAGTGTTTTCCCAGTTTAGGTTGTCATGGTTGGTTCTGTTTGCTACTCAGCCAGAATAAACAGCTCGCTCTTTTTAAAAGTAGGCTCCAGAATGGATGATGGCATGTTCGCATGTCTTTATGCAACACTGAGTGTGCTGAACTAAAGGTAGGCCTAGTTTCATTTTCATGGTCATTATTATCAAGACAATGATTACGCCTTATTCTGATTATTTCTCCCTTTTGGAGGTGTAACGTTTACATGAGGGGTGTAGGAACATTTCCCCCTAAATATTTTTAGATAAACTTTTGCTAAAGTCACAGTTTTTGTCGTATTGATGATGCAGCTAGAATAAGTGCTTTTAAATAAAAGAATAACCATTCAAAGTGCTCAGTGGTGAAACTGTAACTCTTTCAGAGTTTGACAGCTGGACAAGTGATGCCGTATTTAAAGAAACATGAGATGAGTGCAGCATATTATCTGAACAGAGATCATTCAATGAGCAAGAATAAACACTGAAAGAGAAACACTTCACTGTTGATTATCATATGAAGTCTAATGAAAGCTGTTAATCTGTTAATATCCTGTTAATCTGCAAATACAGAACATGCGACTTTAAAGCATCCAGCAAAGTGATAACTGTCCTCTGCCCACTAAGTAGTGACTCTACAAAAGATTATTTTCAATATCATCTTTATATTATATTTAGTTATTCTCCAGCGCAACAATGTAAGGAGCTCTGTGATTGGTTAGGAAAGGACAGACTGGCCACCTGGATTTTTCTTCACTGCACATTGATCCATAGCTTTGCTCTGTAAAGGCTAACAAAGTGCTTTTGCTTTACAAAGACATTCAGCGTCGGTATTCACTCTTTTAAAATGCCACTGAACACTGGAGTGAAATGGAGCCCTGATCCTCAGAGTTTTATTGTTGCTAACATTTCTTATAGATAGCACAGATAGTGCCCCACTGCAGTAATCACTCATGTCTAGATATTCCTGTCAAAAAGGAGTTTTTCCTCCCCACTGTAACATGGCAAACATAGCAAACGGATAAACCAGCTGAAGCTTCAGACAGCCGTCAGACAGTGAAACACTGCCATCTGCTGGACTCCAATAACAAAGACGCTGCTTTGACGGGTGAGGGAGTTTCAACAAGTCTGCAACGACTCAAGCATCAAACTACAGAACTATTATAGCGGACATGGTGCTCTAATGACTGCTTCATTAACGCAGGTCAGAAAGGATCAAACATATCAATAAATTATAAAACACAAAACGTCTCTTATTGCCCAGGGCTCAGGAAGTGAGTGTGTTCCTTATAGCCTATTAAACCTTAGCAGGTTATTTTGATGTGTTACAGATGAAACAGCTATCCAGTAACATTCAGCTACAAAAATGCTTTTTTATAATTACTTTTTTACAGCTTCGCACTTTTACACAAGTTTTATCATCAGTGTCACAATGGCTGCTGCTAAAATTGAGTACAAGATATTTGTTGGCCTGATTAAAGGTCTTGATGCGTGCTCAATCATCCAGGGAAGTAAATCTCCAAAAGTTGATCCTGTTCTTCTGGACGTAGCGTTTTCAGTCAGAGAAACCAGCCGACTGAAGGAACAATGGGCTGGCAGGTCAGTTCCTTAATCATGATTATGCAAATTCTCATGACCATTGATCAACAACCACTGATCAATGGTCTTGAGTACCATTCACAGAGAGTTGGAGAACGGCTGCAATCACAGCATTGTAAGATGGTGACAGATGTACCCTTAGGCCCCCTCCTTGATTCAGAGAGGGTCTTTCCCTTTTCACGTAAATGGCCTCCTTGACTCCGCCCTCAAACCAGCGTTCATTGCAGTTATTGTTGACAATCACATTGTATCGTGTAACCATCCAGCTCACATATTCAATGTAAATGATTTGTTGAACTCAAGACATGATGAATGTTCCTGCATTAAAACACATCCAGCCTAGTGTTCTCACTCTCCCTAAATGGATCTGTTACATTAGTGATATGTGGGAGTTGTGTTTCAGTCTTTTCCACATGAGGACATTTACATTTAGTTTTTGCTTTACTGATGAGTGGCTGGTTAACCTGCAGTGGTTGAAGTATGTGTCGGTCGTCTGGAAGAGTAGGTGTAGAAGACGTCTTTAATGAATGTAATGCTCTGAAGGTGTCAGTGATTACTGTGAATTCATTATAAAAGTGGATTTCAGTGAATAAAGACAGGCCCTCATGGTGAAGCTCAGGTGTCCATAAAGTGTAACAGGAGAGCTGTGTCATACTTTCAGATATTTTACATGAGCCAGTCTTTCAAAAATTACATAAATAAATAATTCATTCATTCATCCACAGGAAACACAATGCTCATATCTGAAAGTAAACTCTGATATATATCCCCGACTAGAGTTAGTACTAAATAAAGGCTAAATAAATGACTAAATATATAAAGACACTCTCCAGAAGAAGTTAAAGGGATTTTATTTATTGTACAAGCAATATCTTCATAAGAATTACAAATTCTGCCGACATATTACCTTCTTACTGAACCTGAATAACTCACACACAGACGTGTCTGCTGCTTATCTTTGTTCAAACATGATGTTTTATCTTCTCTTCAAAACACATTACTCATCTTTCTGGCATCGTGTTACATGAAAACACCTGCATTCTACCTGTGTCATTGTACCACAAAGACAATGATTGCAACACTGTGCTTGCAAAATAGAAGAAATAAGACGACCAGCAAATACATCAAAGATGGTAAAAGTGATTCCATCTTTGTGTCTCCTCCCATTGTTTCCCCAGTCTGTCTAGTTCCCATATTCCCAGGACACCGCTGGACAACAAGTGGGTATTCCAAGACTGAGAGACAGCCAGAGTTGGCAAAAGATCAGACATTCTTAAGTAGAAGTAAAAATACTATTGTTCCAGTGAAAGTTAAAGTACTGATTCAACTTCATTACTCAGCTAAAGCAAAAAAGTACAGGCTCGAAGCGCTTACAGAGAAAAGCATACAACAGAATGCTGATCGCGGCAGTAACACACACTTGGAGGAGAGGCTCCAGCCGTCCATTCCAGCCCTATCCCTAACATTAACTCTAACCATAACTTTAACCTTAACCCTATCAGGTCTTGTTTTACAAAGCGATTCATGATTAGAACAAAAAACACATTTACACATACCGATGATTTGTCACATAGCATCGTTACCTGTTGGGATGAGAACGTGTTGTTTCCAGAGCACCACAAATTGGGGTGTCTGTAGCTCAGGTAGAACAGGAAACCTACTAATCAGAAAGTTGCTGGTTCAATGCCCCTCTGCTCCAGCCTGCATGCCAAATATCCTTGGGCAAGACGCTAACCCCAAGTTGCTCTCCGATGCATCCATCGGGAGGATGAATACGTATTAATGTTAGATAGAAAGCACTTACAGAGAAAAAGCATAGAAAAAAGTGAGTGCATGAATGAGGCAAGTTGTAGAGAGTAGAAAGGTTTTATACAAGAACCAGTTCATTTACCGTTATATTTTAGTTTTATTTTCAGTTCTGTACTTTTTACATGTAATATTGATTCATTAGATTGACTACATGTATTAGACCTAACTTGCTGACAGCAAATTTAAACGACCGTAATAATTTATTTTCAGCGTCTGAAATATTTATTTAGTTTGTTTTTTGTTTTCTTTTTGGCTCCTGATATTAGTCAACTACTATTTGTCAATGTTGAACTAATAATGAATCTAAGAAAAGGTATTTGTGTCAGGGCTCTGTGTGCGGGCAGGTGGAGATGTGGATCCAAGTGCAGGACTCTCAGACGGAAACATAACTGAAAACTAGAGATGGCACGATACCACTTTTTTATGTCCGATACCGATATCATAAATTTGGATATCTGCCGATACCGATATGAATCCGATATAGTGTTTTTTAATCAACAAAACTGTTTTTTTTTTTAATATCTTGCTGCATTTTGTATAAGTTCATACTCAAGTTTAAAACAACAACTACACTAAAGCTATTCTGTTATACCTGTATGCAAAAAAAAAATATTTCATAGTTCCGAAATACTGATCAATCTAATAAACTTAGACCTACACCATCCTCCCTATTCTGGTATTTTAAAGAGTACTTAGCGTAAATATTAAGCAACCTAACTAATAGGGTTCCAACTCCCCGCAACAACAAAAATAAATAAATAAAAAATAGGGAACCACCCCTCACGCTCCACCTCATGATGCTTAATCGACGTAATCAACCTTAATTTGATGCAGTGTGAAAAAAAATGCACAGAAATCAATTATTTTTCAAGAAATATTAAATAGATTCAACATCTTTCTTCAACAAAATTGCAGACTGCACAGATGGTACCTTCCCAAAGGAAAGAGTACTATAGCTTACTAGGGTATATATATATTAGACTTAATAGTTACTATATACAGTAATTGACTTCTATTCATTTTACATCAAATTAAAACTTTGGGTGTCAGATAATTATTTATTAAAAGCTCGACATTTTAAATGAGAATAAGAAAGAAAAGTATGTCTTTGTGCCCCCTTTTCCGTGTTCATGCCCTATCGGCCCCCCTGGCTAAACTTTGCTAGATCCGCCCCTGCAAAGTTACCAGCGTCAGCTACGTAGAAAAAGATCCTCGAGTAGAAAGTAATATTAAATAAATTGTAACAACAGCTTATCAAGCTTAAACGTGCTGCTGTTGTTCAGCCGCTGGTTTCCTCTTTCTGGTGCAAAGTGGGCCAAAAGCAAACCAGAGAGACGGACCCGCGACAGAAAAGCCGATCAGCTGATCATTTAAGCAGTTTCATGATTGAAGTAGCAGCAAGAAGAGGCAGTCGCTTGTTAAGCTTAACGCAGGAATGCTTTACAAACATTCAGAGATGGACTTACACACTTGCTTTACTTCTCTCGGGGATAACTTTGTCGGAGATGAAATGCCAGGTTGCTAGCGAAGCTCCAAATGCTATCCAGACCACCGACAGGTCCCGCATGCCACAGCCGCTCACGTGATGCATACTGCTCCGACGTGCTAACGTTCTGAGGTGAGTTACGGCGTGTTGCAAGTTTTGTGAGGTGCTTTCGTGATATTTAATGGATCGGATTACATTTTTTATTTTTCTCCGATATCCGATCCAGTAATTTAGGTCAGTATCGGACCGATACCGATACGTAATATCGGATCGGTCCATCTCTACTGAAAACCACAGCTTTATTGCTGGCACCAACAAAACAGAAACCAAACATGAAAACACTAACTGGAACAAACAGGCAGGATCTGAGGGTCACGACACCGAGCATGGGAAAACACAGGGCTTAAATACACAGGGTAGTAATGAGGGAATGGGCAACAGAAGGGAGACACAGCTGGGGGAGATCAGGGCTAACGAGACGGGGGAGCTAAGCTGCACACACTAACATAAGACAAAGACTTTCACAATAAAACAGGAAACAAGAATTACTAAACCAGATGCAGACATGACACTGAGAGAGACTAGACACTGAACAGAAACTGTAATACACATGAGAACCCAAAACCTAAGAACTGATCCCTCACCAAGAATAACAGAAACAGATCTATAATGATAATAATAAACAAAGCACCAGAACATCAGAAAACAATCCATAATGCAAAAATAAACCAAAACATAATAAACTCAAAATACTGGGTCCAACGGACCCAGAATGGTGACAATTTGTCACGGTTGGCCAGCGTCAACCGTGGGGATGTGAGGAAGGAGGAGCCAGGCACGGAGCTCTGACTGCAAGCAGTGTGTTTATTTACAGTGAATGGAAAATAACAATAAATCCGCAGTGCGTTCCCGACTCCCGTGAAATGTCCTCTTCCCAGTGCTAGTGTTCCTTGTCTCCGCTCCTCAGTGTCTGAGCACCCCGTGCTCGCTGCCCTCTCGTCTCCACGCTTCTCCTGGGGAGATAACAAACAGGCAGCCGTAAGACACATACAATGCGGCAGACTATCCGTACTGACTGGCCGAGAGACTAACGTGAAGTCACGCAATGATCCAGCGTCAGAGAGAGCGCCGCCGCATTCTTAAGTAGCTCCTCCGACAAGGCTTGATCAGCTGTGTGATGGTCTTCAGGTGTGGCCAACCACCTGGCAGGGCCACACCTAGTGCTGGGCGATATGACCCAAAATTCATATCTCGATATTTTTTAGCTGGATGGCGATATAAGATATATATCTCAATACTTTTTTTAAAGCCATAAAGTAAGAACAAAAAGAGAGTTCTTAGTCACACTGTGTCCCAGATGTCACACAGGCACTTTTATTTACATACAGCATAGATGTACATGAAAAAAACTACTCAAAAATAAATTATGAGCATTTATTAAATAATAATGCTCCATAAATAAAAGAAAACTATGTTGTTTTTGTGCATAACAAAGAGCTCACAATTGTGCAGTCAAAATGTAAACTAAAAGACGCTGAGCATAATAACATAGACAGATTTCACAGCTGCTCTGTTCCCAACTTCTACTGTGTGACTGACAGCCTGGAGTTTGAAATCCGCTTCGTGACCGTGTCTCTTACAGGTGCCATTTATGGTCCTTATACACACACAATACGGTAATATTACATTGAAGTACAGTACGTATCACTCCGCCAGGCTACAGACTAGGGCTGGGCGATATATCGAGTTTTTAAAAAATATCGATATATTTTTATACGAGATATAAGACGTGACCATATCTTTTATATCGATATATACGTTATAACTATAGCTATAAGTTTGCCTCTCTTTCGTCCACTTTTGTCTCTACACAACGTTACTCCGCCTCGCCTCTCCTTCACTGAACACAACCCCCCCTCCTCCTCCCCCATAGCTTCACCTGCAGGCAGCGACAAGATGAAGACAGCAAATCTCCGTTAACGAGTTACTGCGCATCGCTCCGTGCGTGGGGCTGGACGGCGTCAACGTGTTAGCGAGCTAACCACGCTAACGCCATGCACAGCCTAAAATCCTTTCATTTTCTCAAAAGTTGACAGCGCGCCTTATGTATGAATTCTGGTTGTGCTTGATGACCGCAAACCGATTTTATGTGGAACACGGTGCTCAGCAATCTGTCAAAAAATGTTTTAGTACGACTTTGGTAAGCTACGGAGCTGCACCGCTTGATGGATTGTCGGAGCATTACGGCTACCGAGGAGCCTCGCGGAGTGATACGTACTGTGCTTCAACGTAATAAAACCGTATTGTGTGTGTAAAAGGACCATAAAAACCACCTGAAGCGGATTTCAAACTCCAGGCTGTCAGTCACGCAGTAGAAGTTGGGAACAGAGCAGCTTTGAAATCTGTCTATGTTATTATGCTCAGCGTCTTTTAGTTTACATTTTGACTGCACAATTGTGAGCTTTTTGTTATGCACAAAAACAACATAGTTTTCTTTTATTTATGGAGCATTATTATTTAATAAATGCTCATAATTTATTTTTGAGTAGTTTTTTTCATGTACATCTATGCTCTATGTTATAAAAGTGCCTGTGTGACATCTGGGACACAGCTTTGACTAAGAACTCTCTTTTTGTTCTTACTTTATGGCTTTAAAAAAATATCAAGATATGAATTTTGGGTCATATCGCCCAGCCCTACTCCGGACTACGGTAGCCGTAATGCTCCGACAATACATCAAGCGGTGCAGCTCCGTAGCTTACCAAAGTCGAACTAAAACATTTTTGGACAGATTGCTGAGCGCCGTGTTCCACATAAAATCGGTTTGCGGTCATCAAGCACAACCAGAATTCATACATAAGGCGCGCTGTCAACTTTTGAGAAAATGAAAGGATTTTAGGCTGTGCATGGCGTTAGCGTGTTTAGCTCATTAGCGTGGTTAGCTCGTTAGCACGTTGACGCCGTCCAGCCCCACGCACGGGGCGATGTGCAGTAACTCGTTAACGGAGATTTGCCATGTCCATCTTGTCGCTGCCTGCAGGTGAACCGATGGGGAAGGAGGGGGAGTTGTAATCAGTGAAGGCGAGGCGAGGCGGAGGAACGTTGCACAAAGACAAAAGTGGATGAAAGAGAGGCAAACTTGTGGCTCCACAACTATAATTATAACGTAACATAGACTATATCGATATAAAAGATATTGTCACATCTTATATCTCGTATAAAAATATATCGATATTTTTAAAAAACTGTGTGATTGTTTTGTGCATTTTATGTTCAATATAGGTATTTGTTGTGCCTGAAAATGAACAAATAAATGAAATGAATGAAAATGAAATATATCGCCCAGCCCTAGCCACACCCACCAGGCCTGAAAACAGGTGCTCTCAGAAACACCGGCACACACACACACACACACACACACCTGCAAGCAGGGAGAACGAGGGACAGCACACCAAAAACACACATGTCCATAACTGCTGGGTCGTTTAGACTCCTGAGCTGTGCACGAGGGGTCGAACACCCACTGGAAGGCCGGGCACTAGTTTTCAACCGTAATATACCTGATGTGCTCAGGTAACCTGTAGCGCCATGAAACCTCTGTCACACCAGGGCGCATAAAAAATGATGCTTTAAGAGACTGATGGGATCGGGCAGCAGGGAAAACATCCACAAAATGCTACTTTCAGTTTTTAAGTAGAGTCATTACATGCTTGTTAAAAGCAAACTCTCATATAGTTTTTAATGTGCTTCTTTCATTACAATGACTAGATAAAGAATGTGGCACTGTCTCTATTTAACACTGGCTACCCCAAAATGTTTCCAAACCTTCAACCGTAACTTTCACTGAGAGATTTTTAGATACGGTTATTGAAGCTGTGGGGTTAATTTTTTAAGTAACACGAGATGAGAGGCAGCAGCATACACACAGAGCATCAGTGATAGAAAGCTAGGCTAACATAGGGTAGCTACCTGTTCAAGGAGAAACATGTATAGGCCCATCTCAAGTGCCAGTGAACATCTAAATGATTCAGGGAAGACTTTGGAGAAAGTGCTGTGGGGAGATGAAACGAAATTATGTGGCTTTAACTGACCTTTTGAAATAGGAGTGTGATGCAAAAAATAGCATCCCCGCAGTCAAGCAGAGAGATGGAAACATTATGATGTGGGCTACAGGACGACTTAGTCGGGGTTCCAAGCAGTCAGGAAATGTGACATCGTCAGACTGCAGGCCACGGATTGGCTTGTCAGTCGCGGCACTCAATGAGTCATGAGACGGTGTCTTTCACTAAAATCAAAACTGCAGTTTTTTTAAAACCCTGCAACAAGGCAAATAGCTGCACAACACCGTGGTTTCCAAGTGTGACAAAAAGCCACAGATACATCATCGCTGCGACGTCTTCCTTTGTTGTGGCATTCGTGTTGCTCATAAATGACAACATGGACATCGGGCCGCTTTGCTGTAATGACCCCACGCACATTAGGTGGTACTTGATTGTAATGGAAAATGAGTCACAGCAAGCTGATCTGAGTATGTACTAATGGAGAAGTGCTATAAGATCACGGAGTGGTCTAGTCAGTCTCCAGACATCAGTACTGTAGAAAATCTGTGGAGGGAGCTGAAGTTTCAACTTTCCAAGTGGCAGTCAAGAAACTTACAGGATTTAGAGAGTTTCTGTAAGGAGCAGAGGGTTAATGTTTGTGTGTCCTCACTGTAAAGACTGCAGGTTACTGGAGCGTGTCGTGTCATGTTTCCTGTTGCTCTGAGGTGCATCCAACAAATACACAAATCATTTACCACTAATAATAACACCTCCCCCACTTAAGTGTGTTCAACAGGAAGCTAAAGACTGGTGCTGTTAAAGTGTTCAAAAAACAGCAGGAGCTCGGTGTGAGGCCACAGTGGGCCAAAAAACACAAGATGACCTCCAGCAAGGACAAAATGTATCTGGACGTCTCTGTGAGCATCTGTCTCACTGTGTAAGTGTAGCACAGTGTCTGTGTGTGCATGGCTGGGCAAGAGAGACAGCACAACTGAAAGCCAGCACTCAGACGAGGACCCGGTGCATCGTCTGTCTCATCTCAGCCAGTTTACTTACAAACTCTTTAAGTTTGAATTTTAAAGCCAACAATGTGCACAGGGCAGTGATATTTCAAATGAAGGTAAACTATTCCAATCTCTGCAGCCCCAATTGTGTATCACACACACACTAAGTTCTCCTCCTGCCTTCAGCCCAACCGTTGAGCGCGATGACAAATAGAGCCGCAGAATTTTGCTGCTGTGTAATTAAATTGAGACGTGGGGTCAAAATTCCCACCTAGATTGAGTGAGATGAAATAGAAATCGGCTCTCCTCTAACTGACTTTATAGAAATAATTACATCAGCTGCATTTATAACTGTTATTAAATAACAGCAGCACACGAGAACTAAAGTGTAATCCCAGCACATTTCGCTTCGCTTGCACTGATTCTTTAGAGATGACGACCGTGGTGGGTAATTAAGGGCAAACAATATACAAGTGGCGTGAAAAATGGAGGCTGCATTACCTTTCCAAAGCTTCCTTTCCCGATGGCCCGCAGTATCTGGAAGTGGTCAAAGTTTACTGTGGAGAAAATGAGAAGCAGTTAGTGAGAACGTGTCAGTTTGAGCTGAGCTATAAAACAGGGAACATGACATGTACAGCACTGTGCAAAAGTCTTGAGCCATCCCTCATTTGCTTCCAGGGATCCGGACTTCCCTGTAATCTTTAAAGTGGTATTAAGGAATAGCTCTCCAGGCTTTTTAAAGTGTTTCTGATTTTTAATCCAGGGCTTGTATTTGACCACTTTTTGTCTGTTAAGACCCTTCACACTAATCTCTGAATCATTCAAACATAAACAGACACCTAAGTCACGGAAAGGACCACAAAACTTAACAAAGAACCAATTTTAAATTGTATCTGTACACATTTACTTGCAGCCTATTGCAAAAAAACAAAAGCCCACATCATTTGTTCTCACTTCTTTAGTTGAAGAATGCAGTTAATAACACCGTTAACACAGACTGACCTGGCAAAACACGAAAAAATAAGGGGGTGGTTCAAGACTTTTGATCGGTACTGTATGAGAAATGCAAATGTGCACTTCACAATGTATCGCTGCACTTCGGCAGTACTGTGAAGATTAAATGTTTTTTCCTTCCCGATGCATGTGAAAGGTTAAGACTTACATCTCCAAATGTACTGGAACTGATTTGAACCAGAGGACTCAGCCACACTGTTACTATGTACTGCATAAACACGTTTACCGATGAAGGTAAAGCAGACGCTGTCCTGACTGTGTGGCTAAATTTTGTGCTGAAAGCATCAAATCAATTGAATATGATTAACTTGCTATGAGAGGTTTTTACTCCAAGTGTGACTTTTTCTGGCTTCATACACCTTTCAGGGTCAAATTCAAGCACTTTGTAAGCACGTTTAATGTCCATTTTCAACATTTTCCAGCACATTACCATAAAAAGGATGCATATTTCACTTCGCATCACCTGAGTAAGACCACGTGAAAGGCCAAATGAATAAGTCTTCTCATCAGATATTGATGCTTCTTTCTTATGTGACACAAAAAACAGGAGGAGACAGATCTTTGCTTGTGTTGTTTTTTAAGTTCATTCATTCAAAACTAACTGTAAGACGCTTAACTACATTGCAGTCTGTGTTATTGTTGTAGACCTAATTATCACCTTTAAAGTGTTTGTGCTAATAACATCATGTAGAGTAAGACAGGCATAGAGAACAGCACTGACTGGGAGAGGCTTTGAACACATGACATACTCAGATCAATTCAACACTTTAGACTTTGAAAATGCACAAGCGTCTTTCAAAAACCCATTTATTTAATCTATCATCATTGATATTATTATGTACAGTTAGAATGTACCGTTCATCTCCCTTAAATAAACAGGCAGCCTTAAAGTGTGAAATAGTCACTTGTCTACTGTCTCAGTGGCTGATAGTGCCCCACAGGCCTCAATGTCAGCTCGAAGCCATTATGTTTCAATTGTTTAATGATAAACAGATTTTGAATGAAAGCGAGGAAACTTCGCTAGCACAAAAAGTGCCTATTCTTTCTTCCCATATGGTTCAGTCATATTACCGTCATTTCCCCCTAAGCTGTTCCCAAAGACACCAGGTTAATACTTGAAAAGGCTGCAGCGATACACAAAAATATCATCAATATTCTGTTTACTTGGTGACAACGTCGCTTTTAGCCTTCAATCAGAAAGCCTGACGTTGGCTAGTTAAGCATCGGGCTAACGTTTAACGCTTTCACTTGAGGGAAGTAACTCGTATTACTGCTACTGCTGTGTAATCTTGGTTCAATTCACAGCATATTCTACAAGTTACCCTGCAATAACTAACTGTTAGAATAGCGCCACCGTATTGTATCGCACTGAGTGCACTTCAATCCTTTATCCCGCGAGTTTGCTAGCTACCAAAATAATAATACCAATTTTAAACAAATAACATGTGTAACGTACACACTCGAGAAAATTATTTACTAGTACTTACGCAAACTCCCCCGTTGTGAAAACGTACAAATCCTTCTTGTATTTTTCGTTTTCCAGCAAACACTCATTAAAACGGCCTCCAGGCACATTAGCGCACTCACCCCCGACTGATCAGGGAGGGGGTGGGGGGTCACACACTGAAACAGACTAACGTGCAGAGGTACAGCCCAGGCAGAGAAATGTTGCTTTTAGACTTTGCGACTCGTTTTATTTCTCTATCTGATAAGAAAACTATTCAATCAGATAGTTCTTTGTGGTGAATGAAATACGGTTACAGTTTCAAGAAGTTTTAAGCACCAAATCCGAAATCCAAGCACTGCAATATTAAAATCCAATTCAATTTCTTGTTTGCTCCGAAATCTACGACATGACTATATACAGAAAAGCTTGACGTGGTATGCAAAAAAAAATTCCGAAGACAATACAAATACAAATACATGAACAAAAAATGTTTTAACTGTCAGTTATGTAATTTTAAAATTTTCCAAAACTAACATTTTCTTTGATTGACTGATATTAAATTGATTAGAGTCAAGTTTAGTGTGAACAATATTACACAAGCAAGCACGTGTGCGCATGCGCACATATTAGAATCCCTTCGATCGCTTCTCATATGTGCGCATGCGCACATATTAGAATCGCTTCGATCGCTTGTGACGTGGTAACTTTGCTTTGATCCTTTCTGACGTCATAACTTTGCTTTGATCCAAAACCTATAAATAGAAGCGCTCACCTGTTACTTTATGCTTAACGGACGTTGACCTGCAGCAACTAAAACCCTTTTGAGAAGATTTGAGAGCAATTTACGAGAGAAACCAAAACAAGTTCAGTTTTGTTTCTCACCAATTCACAGCGCAAACTTTACACCATGTCAGCCAACCCATCCTTCGGCTCAGATGAGCTTGGAATATCTAAAGGGACCATTTTGGGAGATCACCACATGGTGGAGGCTTTCCTTGGAGAAGGAAGCTTTGGTGTTGTAACCAGATGTCGCGATACAAAAAACAACAAAACTGTTGCTGTTAAAGTCAACAAGAGCGACCCTGAAATTCTGCTCCAGGCAAAACTGGAAATTTTCATCCTGGAGCAGCTACGACGCTTGGATCCAGACAGGTGCAACATCGTCGAATGGAACGGCTATTTCCTCGATGGAGAGCGCATTTGCCTGAATTTTGAACTCCTCGACCAAAGCCTGTCAGACTACATAGGGGACCGGAATAACCGAGGTCTCCCAATGAGAGAAATCAGGCCAATTTTGAATCAGCTCGCAAATGCTCTATTCCACCTGGGTTCTGTGGGAATAGTGCATGCTGACCTCAAACCTGTCAACATCATGGTTGTGAACCGCAGTGAGTCTCAAGTCAGAGTCAAACTTATAGACTTTGGCATCGCATGTAACACCTCTGCAGTGATTCCTGGTGACTGTGTGGGGACAATTGGTTATTGTGCACCTGAGATTATGCTTGGCACTCCATATGATGAAGCAATTGACATGTGGTCTCTAGGGCTGGTAGCTGTGGAGCTTGCTACAGGGGTGCCTCTCTATCCTGGGGAAGACGATTATGACGTTTTGAAATTCATAATTGAAACCCAGGGTCAGCTACCAGATCATCTCCTAGAGTCTGGCTTGTACACTGACAGCTATTTCATCGAGGATAACCACAAGGAACAGCGCTGGACATTTAAGACCCCAGAACAATTTCAATACGAGACAGATTATCGATCCAAGGAAACTCGATCGATAAAACTTAAGTGTCTCGATGACCTCGAACAACTGCTGAAAGTTAGGCGAGGACCGGAAAATGGCCAAACATTATTTGTAAGGCTAATCAAAGAAATGTTGGCCTTGGATGCAAATCTGCGCATAACACCCTCGGAGGTTCTGAAGCATCCCTTTTTCAACCCTGGCCTCTCAAGGAGAACCCCCTGCACTGACATGAATAGTACAGGGGGAGAACTCCTTGTGCTCTCTCAGCAGCCTTCAAGCTGGAAAAGTCATGGATTGCAAAAATTCAGCTGCAGTTTCCAAAACTCAGTTGAATTTCCTCAAAAAGGAGACATCAACACCTCAGCCAACCCATCTGCCTCTGAAGATGATCTTCAAATAACGGAAGGGACCATTTTAGGAGATCACCACGTGGTAGAGGCCTTCCTTGGAGAAGGAGGCTTTGGTTTAGTAACCAGATGTCGCGATACAAAAAACAACAAAACCGTTGCTATTAAAGTCAACAAGAGCGACCCTGAAATTCTGCTCCAGGCAAAACTGGAAATTTTCATCCTGGAGCAGCTACGACGCTTGGATCCAGACAGGTGCAACATCGTCGAATGGAACGGCTATTTCCTCGATGGAGAGCGCATTTGCTTGAATTTCGAATTGCTCGACCAAAGCCTGTGGGACTACATTGGGGACCGGAATAACCGAGGTCTCCCAATGAGAGAACTCAGGCCAATTTTGCATCAGCTCGCAAATGCTCTGTTCCACCTGGGTTCTGTGGGAATAGTGCATGCTGACCTCAAACCTGGAAACATCATGGTTGTGAACCGCAGTGAGTCTCCCGTCAAAGTCAAACTCATAGACTTTGGCCTCGCATGTCCTGCTTCTGCAGTGATTCCTGGTGACCGTGTGGGGACAATTGGTTATTGTGCACCTGAGGTTATGCTTGGCATTCCATACCACGAAGCAATCGACATGTGGTCTCTGGGGCTGGTAGCTGTGGAGCTTGCTACAGGGGTGCCTCTCTATCCTGGGGAAGACGATTATGATGTTTTAAAATTCATAATTGAAACCCAGGGTCAGCTACCAGATCATCTCCTAGATTCTGGCCTGTACACATACTGCTACTTCATCGAGGATAACTACAACAAACAGCGCTGGACATTTAAGACCCAAGAACAATTTCAATACGAGACACATTATCGATCCAAGGAAACTCGATATATAAAACTTAAGCGTCTCGATGACCTCGAAAAACTGCTGAAAGTTAGGCGAGGACCGGAAAATGGCCAAACATTATTTGTAAGGCTAATCAAAGAAATGTTGGCCTTGGATGCAAATCAGCGCATAACACCCTCGGAGGTTCTGAAGCATCCCTTTTTCGACCCTGGCCTCTCAAGGAGAACCCCCTGCACTGACATGAATAGTACAGGGGGACAAAACCTTGTGTTCTCTCAGCAGCAATCATCGTTTGGGTGGCCAGAATTCTAGGGGAGCTAGAAATTCTTGTGGAAAAAAAGCCCAAAACAATAACATCAACAAAAAAAAGCAATGAATGTGGTCTTAAACTTGGGCACAATTTGGCTTGAAATCCATCAACTAATCTCTCAATATTCAAAGCGGAGCAGCAGACAACTTACCATCACATCAGTCCTTCAATCAGACCTACAACAAACGTCTTCCTTCTCTCACCCCAACCGGTCGCAGCAGATGGCCGCCCCGACCTGAGCCTGGTTCTGCCGGAGGTTTCTTCCTGTAAAAAGGGAGTTTTTCCTTCCCACTGTCGCCAAAGTGCTTGCTCATAGGGGGTCATATGATTGTTGGGTTCTCTGTATGTATTATTGTAGGGTCTACCTTACAATAATACATACAGCCTTGAAGTGACTGGTGATGTGATTTGCTGCTGAATCAATTCGGAACTAATTGGAAATCTGGATATTAATTAAATAAACCTGCTTTGAGCATCAATTAATTGTTGTTTGAAATTCTTTATAAATATATAAATATAGTGCCACTCTTCTACTGTTTAAATTGCAACTGTTTAAAACTGACTAATTTATTCATACACTTGAGCATAAACACATGCACAGTAAATGGCCTGTACTTGTACAGCGCTTTACTTAGTCCCCAAGGACCCCAAAGAGCTTTACACTACATTCAGTCATTCACACATTCACACACTGGTGATGGCAGCTACATTGTAGCCACAGCTGCCCTGGGGCGCACTGACAGAGGCGAGGCTGCCGGACACTGGCGCCACCGGGCCCTCTGACCACCACCAGTAGGCAACGGGTGAAGTGTCTTGCCCCGGGACACAACGACCGAGACTGTCGGAGGCGGGGCTCAATCTGGCAACCTTCCAATTACAGGATGAACTGCGAACTCTTGAGCCACGATTGACCTATATACACATATACTTTACAGTACTAGTCAGTGCTTACATACTAGTTCTTTTCCCTACTTTTTCATGCTTACTGGTACAAATGCCTGTTACTAGAGTTAAATGCTATCAATGTATTCTCACAGTTATGGAACTGTACAAATGCATACAAAATAACGCTCACGTAAACATAACTGTGCACTAGTTTGCCCTTATTGCTGCAGTTTGTTTCAAGTTGTTCTCTCTCTCTCTCTCTCTCTCTCTCTCACACACACACACACACACACACACACACACACACACACACACACACACACACACACACACTCACTATGTAACGTTTCAGCAAAAAAATACCGCCCCTCCCCCCCACAGTGACACCACCACCACTAGTCTGCACAGCTGACATAAGGCAGCATGGATCCATCCTTTCATGCTATTTATGCCAAATTCTGACCCGACCATCTGCATGTCAGAGCAGAAATCAAGACTCATCAGAAAAGGCAACATTTATCCAATCTTCTCATGTCAAATTTTGAGAACTGTAGCTTCAATTTCCTGTTCTTAGCTGACCAAAACGCTCTTCTGCATTCTTTGGTTGCAACAAATGGTTGTATGAGCTACGGTTGCCTTCCTATCAGACATTTTTCTCTGACCGTTGACATCAATAAGGCAGTTTTTCCAAGAGAACTGCCTTTCACTGGATATTTTCTCTTTTTTGTCACCGAAAAAGGTGTCTGTGTTACTTCTTGTCTTATATATATTGTCTCTGTTTTCCTCTGTCCTTTGTCAGAGTGCCTGTTCACCTACCCCCTGTGTCTCCATATTCCCAGTGTTCAAGGTTTCCAAGTGTTTTCCCAGTTTAGGTTGTCATGGTTGGTTCTGTTTGCTACTCAGCCAGAATAAACAGCTCGCTCTTTTTAAAAGTAGGCTCCAGAATGGATGATGGCATGTTCGCATGTCTTTATGCAACACTGAGTGTGCTGAACTAAAGGTAGGCCTAGTTTCATTTTCATGGTCATTATTATCAAGACAATGATTACGCCTTATTCTGATTATTTCTCCCTTTTGGAGGTGTAACGTTTACATGAGGGGTGTAGGAACATTTCCCCCTAAATATTTTTAGATAAACTTTTGCTAAAGTCACAGTTTTTGTCGTATTGATGATGCAGCTAGAATAAGTGCTTTTAAATAAAAGAATAACCATTCAAAGTGCTCAGTGGTGAAACTGTAACTCTTTCAGAGTTTGACAGCTGGACAAGTGATGCCGTATTTAAAGAAACATGAGATGAGTGCAGCATATTATCTGAACAGAGACCATTCAATGAGCAAGAATAAACACTGAAAGAGAAACACTTCACTGTTGATTATCATATGAAGTCTAATGAAAGCTGTTAATCTGTTAATATCCTGCTAATCTGCATACAGTAGAGTTGGATGTCTCGAGACCGGTCTCGAGACCACTTTTACGTGGTCTCGGTCTCGGTCTCGGTCCTGCGTTCTCAAATCGACATAGTGTTCGGGAGATTTGGAGTCAACCATCAGCGGAGCGGGGGGGTGGCTTACTGGGCTTAAGCCCGGGTCATTTTTTCAGAAGCATGGGGTCTTTTGGAGTGTAATTTGTTAGTTAGATGCCTGACTGACAACTGTATAAAACAAAAACAACACACGAAGCACAGAGCGCACCGTCGTAAATTCCCCCTAATTTTGGTATGATCCGAGCTCAGGCACTGGGCGACTGAGCACAGCACCCATGTGAGCGAGGGGGGAGAAGCTGCTGGCTGCGAGTTTGCTGCAGACAGAGGAGAGCTTAAGTTTGACCAGGTACCAAAGCAAATCATTCGTACTGAACTAATAATGTAAATATGACGGTGTATCACAAAAGATTGATATCAAACTGATCACTTGGTTGCGTTACTTGCTCTTCGAGTGAATCAACAAATGGATAAATAAAAAGCCGAACAGCAATGCTGATTTTTTAGAGTCTTAGCTTACATTTCATATTTTCAGTTGTTACCCTCCACGGCTAAACAAACTCTCTAAATCGGTTTCAATTGTGTACTGATGTACACAACAATGGACATAAGGAGCTTCTTTCAAAGAAAAAACTCAGGTAGATGTTATTTTATATATTATGCTTTGGATGTTGTTCAGTATATCTATGCAAAACAAGAGGAATTTCAATACACAGCAGTATATTCACACTTGAAACCAGATATTTACATACACTTTATGGAGAAAACATAAAAACTTTTTTTACTGTTAAACATCACCTTAGAGTAAACTTTTGTTTTAGATAAATAAATGTTGAAATATCTTTTGAATTAGTTAAATGTCAGAATAAAAAGAGGGAGCTGTCTATTTTAATCACTTTCATCAAATGTAGGAGTACATGTACACTAAGTTTATTGTTAATTAATAAGAAACTCCAGACGATTCGATTCTGAGCTGAAGAAGCTTCTGATAGGTTAGTAGAGTCCATGTGAGTAAACTGGTGGCACAGCTGTGGATGCATATAAGGCAAAACACAGAGCCTGTTTCTGTGACATGGGAAAATCAAGAGATGTCAACCAAAACACCAGGAAAAGAATTGTGGAGCTCCATAAGTGTGGCTCAATTTTGAATACAGTTTGGTGCCATTTGCAATTAAGAAATACAGATAGTTTCTCTCTTTACTCTTAAAGTTAACAAATATGTTTTTTATATTTATCAATCTAAAAAAATAAACATTTAGTCTGATTTGATGTTACAATTAAAAAGTGTTTGTGTTTTTATCTGAAGAGTTTGTAAATATCTGGTTTCAACTGTATATTTGATGATGTTGGTGTTTGGTTTGATTGTCAGCACAAAGAGGGAGAGAGAGGGAGGGAGAGAGAGAGAGAGGGAGAGAGAGAGAGAGAGGGAGGGAGAGAGAGAGGGAGAGAGAGAGGAGCAGAGAGGGAGAGAGAGGAACAGAGAGAGAGAGAGAGAGAGAGAGAGAGAGGAGCAGAGAGGGAGAGAGAGGAGCAGAGAGGGAGAGAGAGGAACAGAGAGAGAGAGAGAGAGAGAGAGAGAGAGAGGAGCAGAGAGGGAGAGAGAGGAGCAGAGAGGGAGAGAGAGAATGACGACAGAACAGAGATGGAACAAGAGCAGGTGAGACACATGTTAGTCAAATGGTTGTTTGCCAAAACTCATCAGAACATGTATCTAGTACCTAGTGTTTCTTTTTAGATACCATTTGTTACTTTTCAAATTCTATATTTATTAAGTTATGCAGGCTTGTTTGCACAACAAGGCTAAATAATTATATAAACCTTTCTCAATCTAAATATTGTACTTTGGTAGAATTAAAAAATAAGTGTAGTGCAGGTCTATGATGATTTTTAGTGCTCCTATCATCTAGTTCTGATTCTGGTTCTGTCTTGGTTACTGTTGTAGTCCTGTTTTAATTCCGGATCAGTTCTGGGTCTGGTTGAATTGGGGTTTAGTCCTCGTGTCTTGATACAGGCCCGACTTTGTTCTGCCTTGCTGCTTAATTAAAAAACTAGTTTAAGGTGTCCTGCATATGTATATAGAATAGCATCTGGCTGCAGTTTAAAGACTTTTTTTGTCTCGGTCTTGGTCTCGATACCCTCTGGTCTTGGTCTCGGTCTTGGTCTCGATACCCTCTGGTCTTGGTCTTGTCTTGGTCTCGGATTAGGCGGTCTTGACTACAAGTCTAGCATACAGCAAATACAGAACATGTGACTTTAAAGCATCCAGCAAAGTGATAACTGTCCTCTGCCCACTAAGTAGTGACTCTACAAAAGATTATTTTCAATATCATCTTTATATTATATTTAGTTATTCTCCAGCGCAACAATGTAAGGAGCTCTGTGATTGGTTAGGAAAGGACAGACTGGCCACCTGGATTTTTCTTCACTGCACATTGATCCATAGCTTTGCTCTGTAAAGGCTAACAAAGTGCTTTTGCTTTACAAAGACATTCAGCGTCGGTATTCACTCTTTTAAAATGCCACTGAACACTGGAGTGAAATGGAGCCCTGATCCTCAGAGTTTTATTGTTGCTAACATTTCTTATAGATAGCACAGATAGTGCCCCACTGCAGTAATCACTCATGTCTAGATATTCCTGTTAAAACGGAGTTTTTCCTCCCCACTGTTGCATAGCAAACCTAGCAAACACAAACTATTGTATAAAACGATCTAATTTAAACGAACAATCATATTGAAGCTTCAGACAGCCGTCATATGACAGTGAAACACTGCCATCTGCTGGACTCGAATAACAAAGACGCTGCTTTGACGGGTGAGGGAGTTTCAACAAGTCTGCAACGACTCAAGCATCAAACTACAGAACTATTGTAGCGGACATGGTGCTCTAATGACTGCTTCATTAACGCAGGTCAGAAAGGATCAAACATATCAATAAATTGTGAAATACAAAAAATTACTGTTTCACTGCACACACAAACCTTCTCTTATTAGCACAACACTGCCCAGGCCTCAGAGTGTATTCCATATAGACTATTAAACCTTAGCATGTTATTTTAATGTCTTACAGGTAAAACAGCCAAAAAGTAAAGTTAACTGTAATTTAAAATATTCAGCTGCAAAAATGCTTTTAGCAAATAATTTTTTATGACTGCTGCTAAAATTCAATACTAGATTTTTGCTGGTCTGATTAAAAGTTTAAATGTAGAAGTTTTGGGATAATATATTAATACTTCCAAAACAATAAAGTTGTTGTAGAGAATCTATGTTCATTATTGTTGCTCATCATGGAAAGACAAAGACATTACACCCTCCTACTCTCTGCACACAGTGGTCTGAGGGATCTTCCAGGATCGGGGATTTTATTTATTTTGTTCTTTTTCGGTCTTACTGGTTAGTAGGTGGTGATTTTCTACCTGTTGATCTCACATTTGGAACATGATTTGCTCTGGAGCAGATTAGGTTCAAAGCATGAGTTGACCTGGCATTATGTCTTGGATTACAAAAAAATCCCACATTAAATCTTGAAGTTAACCGGATAAGACAGCGTTGTGTTTCACAGTAAAGGCCTCAGAGAGTTGTTGCTAACCAAATTCCATCTTGTATGGCCACTCAGCATCTTATGATGTTTTGTAACCTGCCACTACAAAGAAGCAGTGAAACAGTTTCTGTTTTAGCGCACATACACTGTGTGCTGAACAGTATAAGGGCAATAAAGTGATGGTACAGAAATCTGCATCTGGTCAGAAGGAAAAGCACGCACACTTGGAAGACTTGGCCAGATTTTTATAAAATTATTGGCTGACAGTGGACAGATGAAAGGATGTGGATGGTCACACCCTCGTGCAGTAAAGACGGCGTTCGGTTCATTGAATACACAAAACCAAACACACAAAAGACACAATAAGACAGCTGATCAGTTTGCTTCACTGACTCATCTTTTTTTTTTTTTTTGCCTGTCCCGTTTGGATCTTTAGCCATCAGAATTGTTGTCTGAAGGCCAAGAAAGATGCCAAGCGGCTTTACTTTACCAATTGGATCATCACGGTCTTGCGTTTGGGCCATTTGATTGACCTTTATTATAATTATATATTTATTTGATTTGATTTTTGGTTGTTACAGATGGGACAGACATGACTGGGGGATAGGACAGGGAGAAAGAATGAAAGAAAGAGAGGGGGAGAAAAAAAATAGAGGGGAGAAGAGACGGTGAGAAAGGGGGGAAGAAAAAAAGAAAAACAAACAAAACACCTGGATCACCTGTATGGAGATAAGAAAAAACAGAAGAGAAAACAAATAAGAAAGAGCAACATAATAAATATAGCACCATCACAATAAAACAGCTAACAGTAGATAACAGTAGATACCAAATATTAGATGTTATGTTACAGCACGCAAGATCGACAGCGCACAATGTGCTTTGAGGCAGCAGCCAAGAAAGGTGTAGTTTGTGTCTGTGAACACCTGTGTGTACACCTGTGTGGATCAGCATGCTTCTATTCCAAAGGTTTCTCCATGTAACGATCCACAGGGCCAAGTTATCTTAAGGAACTCTTAAATTCATATCTTCCTACGAGGGCCTTAAGATCTTCCTCACAGTCATTGTTGGTTCAGCCCAGATCTCGCTTGAAGTCTAGAGGTGATCGAGCGTTCGCTCTAGCTGCACCTGAGCTGTGGAACAGTCTCCCGATTGGCATCCGGGCGTCTGATTCTATTCAATCTTTTAAATCACGGCTTAAAACATATCTGTTTGAACTTGCTTTTTCTACTAGAGATGAACCGATCTGATATTACGTATCGGTCTGATACTGACGTAAATGACTGGATCGGATATCGGAGAAAAATAAAAAATGTAATCCGATCCATTAAATATCAAAAAAGCACCTGACAAAACTTGCAACATGGCATAACTCGGCTCATAACCATAGCATGTCAGAGCAGTATGCGTCACGTGATAGAGCTGCTGTGGCGTGCCAGACCTGTCGGCGGTCTGGTTGAGCAGTTGGAGCCTCGCTACAAACCGGCATTTCATCTTTGAGAAAGTGATCCCAGAGAGAAGTAAAGCAAATGTGTAAGTTCATCTCTGAATGTTTGTAAAGCATTCCCACGTTAAGCTTAACAATCAATATATGGAGGGACTGCCTCTTCTCTCTCCCTCCCTCTCCTGCTGCTACTTCAATTCCGTCTCTCTTGTTTGTTTTTGGCCCACTTTGCACCAGAAAGAGGAAACCAGCAGCTGAACAACAGCAGCACGTTTAAGCTTGATCAGCTGTTGTTTGAATTTATTTAATATTACTTTCTACACCAGGAGCTGACGGCTGGTAACTGTGCAGGGGCGGGTCTAGCAAAGTTTAGCCAGGGGGGCCGATAGGACATTAACAGGGAAAAAAAAGGTGGGGGGGGGGGCACAGAGACATACTTTTCTTTTATTTAAAATGTCTCGCTTTTAATAAATAATCTGATGTAAAATGTATAGAAGTCCATTACTGTATATAGTAACTATTAAGTCTAATAAACCCTAGTAAGCTGTAGTACTTTTTCCTTTGGGAACCATCTGTGCAGTCTGCAGTTCTGTTGAAGAAAGATGTTGAATCTATTTAATTATTCTTGAAAAAATAATTGATTTCTGTGCATTTTATTTCACACTGCATCAAATCAAAGTTGATTACGTCGATTAAGCATCATGAAGTGGAGGGTGATTCCCTGTTTTCTTTTTTTTTGGGGGGGGGGCGTTGCTGGGAGTTTTAGAACCCTATTAGTTAGGTTGCTTACTCTTTAAAATACCAGAATAGGGAGGATGGAGTAGTTTTAAGTTTATTAGATTGATCAGTATTGTTGAACTATGAAATATTTTGGGTGCAGTGTATTTTTTGCATACAGGTATAACAGAATAACTTTAGTGTTTCTTTGTTTTTTTTAACTTGAGTATTAACTTATACAAAAGCAGCAAGATATTAAAAAAACAGTTTTATTGATTAAAAAACACACTATATCGGATTCATATCGGTATCTGCAGATATCCAAATTTATGATATCGGTATCAGACATAAAAAAGTAGTATCGTGCCATCTCTAGTTTGTATACTTTCTGCCCAGTTTGACCCATTTAGCAGAAGTCTGCCTGTTTAAGGCTCTGATATCTATTCTGTATGACTTAAAGCAGTTATGACATGGTCTGATTTTCTCACCCAATAAAGGAATATTTTATATATCAGTCTACTCTTCATTCTATCAGACACAGTTATCACAGCTCGTACATTTTGTTTTTACATATATGTAAGCACTGAGTCAAATTTAGTAATGCCAACATATTAAAAGAACAATATTTGTCTCTTATATATAATACATCTATATATACACTGTTAAAGATACTTGTCTTTAAGTGAAGATTTAAGGTGATAGGAAATATAAATAACTGCAACTTGAATCTTTGACCCCGAGTTCAAGTTTAATGCTGTAATAACTAATAATGATTAATATAATAACTATAATACTGGCCATATTATATTTACATTACCAAAGTGAGTTGACTTTAGTCCAGAGGTAGGCAACTCCAGGCCTCGGGTTGGCATCTAGACAAATACGATTGCATTTGTCCCTAACCATCAGGAACCCTCACGTTATTTTTTATGGAGTGGAAAAAAGTTAGCATTTATCCTCCAGCTTCACTGTGGTTATGTTATGCTAACATAGTTGTGTCACTAGTGATCAGGTAGCACATCATTATATACCAGCTAGCCCAACTTCAGTACCAAGAGTCACTGTTGTTGTTTTTTTCTGTCTTCGTTTACGTTGGAAGTGATAGCAGAGCTGTACGTTAGAATTTTTTCAGAAATCTCTCAGTCAGAACAGGCTTATGTTTAGATGGAAACTAGCGAGCTAACTTCCTGCTAACTTCTAACTCCATTAAATTTAATAAATTATGTTTTCATGGATGTCTGGATGTTAAACTTAATTGTTACACCTGGTAAAGCAGCAACGCTGATGATTTTATTAAAGATGAAAGAATTTAGACAGTTTTTAACTCTCAGTGATGCTGCAGTGTTCGTTTGACTTTGGGACCTGCAGTGCACCGAGTTTTGGACGCAGATTACTCTGTGAGGCTCATGACTACGATAACCTAATGCTCCGACAATCCATCAAGCAGTGCGATGTCGTAGCTTACCAAAGTCGTAGTGCAACATTTTTTGACAGATTTCTGAGCAATGTGTACCACATAAAATCAGTTTGAGGTCAGTAACCACAAACAGAATTCATACATAAGGCGCACTATTGATTTTTTTAGAAAATTAAAGGATTTTTAGAGCGCCTTGTAATGCTGAACATACAGTACTCTGACATACAGAGTGGAGGAGCCAGGAGGTGAAGCAGCAACCTTTGTAAAAAACCTGATTTGTAAACGACCCGCTCTACCTCCTGAGCCTGAGTTTTATTCATCAGCAACAAAATACTAGAACAAATGGTTCAGAAGCAGCAAATAGTTTTTATTGTGTTTGCCTTTTTTGTGCTGTGTTTGTTTATTGTAATTGAGGACAAAATAAGTACATAGTGGATTCTAATTATACAAGAACCACTGAAACTGCAATTTGTCAATACAACAAAAAATCATATAAAATATAAAAACACACAGGGCACTGAGCAAAGACATGTCAACTTGTGAGTCTTGATGTTTGAAGTGTTCAAAGAACATTTTTTTTACACATTTACTCTGTGATCAGACAATAAATCATTTATTAGAAGCAAGCAGGATCCCAGAGTTACCAAAATCACCTTTCACATCATTTTAATACGTAACTGTACATCTGTATTCTGCAGTCATTGCTATTAATATATCAGTATCGATGATAAAAGAACCAAATAACAAAATTTTACTTCTTTGTTTTTTTTTCTTATCAGTAACATTTAATACAGTTTTTTTTTACCTGCATTTGTAGTAAAAATCGTTTAACTGTTTTTCGTACAATATGAGTGGAAATGCAAGTTGAACACTTGCAAAACACGTATGCACTTAAAAGACAGGCTCAAGTAAAAACTTATGATATGGAAGATGTTTCCAGTCACTTCTAGTTAGAGCTGATGCTAAATGTTGCTCTTTTGTTATCTCAGAAATTTATATTTGTGGGTACAGATTTAGAGTCCATGGAAATTTTTCCTGTAGTTGCGTTATTGGATTCAAAAGTCTGTATGTGCTTTACATAGTGCACAGGTAACCTTCCTTCACATCGGACTACAACACTCACGTTACTGAGAAGTCTGCCATTATACTGACAGTTTCTTTTCTTGGCTCCATTATTTAGTTTACATATAACAATACTAAACTTTGCTGTACTCTTTGTAAAGATAGTATTCTTATAAGGTGATCCTTGGCCATTACAAATGGCTTCGACCTGTTTGTCATTACTAAGGATGAACGTGTTTGTGTACTTACAACCGTGGTTAACATCGTAGATCCACTTTTTTTAAAATTTCTGTATCACATTTTTCCGCAGTCATATTAGCATCTACATGTTTTCATATAAACTCTTCATAACGGGTTTCTTGCTGCGGCCATTTGAGTTGGCGATTAGCTAGTTTTGAGCGTCCAGTGTCAAAGAGCAGCACAAGCAGCAAACAGGCAAACAGGATCCTCATTGTTTCCTGGAGAAAGAAATACAGGAACATTTTCCAGAATAAGAATTGAAAGCAGCAAAAATATTGTCACTGGTGGAAATAATCATTTGATCTCCTGCTTAATTTGTAATTTTGCTCCCTTACAAAGAAATGAACAGTCTCTAAAATTTATGGTAGTTTGAGTTTAATGGAGAAAGACAGAACAACCAAAATCCAGGACAAAAAAACATTACATGAAAGTTTTTAATTGATTTGCATGTTATTGATTGAACTATTTGATCCCCTATAACCAAACCAGAATTCTTGCACACAGATTGGATTACAATTAATCAGTTACAGATGCTCCTGATCTCAGTTTATTTTGTGTGAAAAGCACACCTGTCCACAGTATCAGTTTCTTCCATTCCAACTTCTGCACCATCATGGCGAGACCAAAGAGCACTCAAAGGACTTTTTACTGAGGTCTACAGGGACAATACAAGATCATCGACCTTCTTCAGGTCTACAGTCCCCCTGCAACATCTTCCTTTGTTGTGGTGTTCGTGTCGCATATGAACGACATCACAGACATTTGGCCACTTTGCTGTAATGACCCCACGCACATTAGGTGGTACTTGATTGCAATGGAAAACAAGTTGAGTCACATCAAGCTGATCTCAGTATGTACTAATGGAGGACTATAAGGTCACAGATTGGTTTAGTCAGTCTCCAGGCCTCACAGTCACACAGTCAAGAAACTTAAAGGATGTAGAGAGTTTCTGTAAAGAGGAGTGGCCTAAGATCTGTAAACCAAGAGACGTGAGTACTTTTTTTTTATGACCATCTCTTGGCCAGACAAAATATGTAAACATATTCGGTGACCCTTTAAAGTCACATACTGAGACCAAAAGCACGACTCCGTTTTTCTCTTCTCTCTTGCTTCCTACATTTTAAGAGCCACTTTTCACTGATTTACGACCATCACGTAATTTTTCGCAGCTCTCGAAACTTCTATTTTGAAACTGAAACAGCTGTGTTAGCACTGATATTTATAATGAATGTGATCATAAATAGACAACACTTTTGCTAAATGTAATTACTATATTAGAAATTTATCAAGATTGAATTCACACTTCCAAATGAGGATGTATATCTTATTTTTTACCTTACTGATCAGTGTTTGGTTGGTTAACTGCAGGTGTTCGGGCACAAGTCCGTCGTCTGGAAGAGCAGGTGGTGAAGATGACTTCAGTGAATCAAATGCCCTGAAAGTGGAATTAAAGTTCAACTTGATTTGTACATGAATCAATGAAGACAGGCATCTGTCTCGACATGCAGTAATTACATTGCTTATGCATGATTTGCATGCTCACAGAACCCAGATGATGCCAGCATGTTTTGAAGCCCATGTCTGAATGTGAGTATAAGTGTGTCAGGAGAGTAAGTTTCTTTCTTGGAAGTATGCAAAAGCCAACAAATTCTTACCGAATGAGAAGTGAAGCCTGGAGATGAGCAGAGATCAAGTCAAGTGCAGTTCAGACTCGCTGTTATTAAATTCTACCTGAGCAGGTTACAGTTCATCTCAGTTATGGAAGAACAAGTAACATTTGGCTCTGGGAGCTTCAGTTTTTATACATTGCTGTAGCACCACCTTAAGCAATCATTTACATCAATACCTACATCACTAGCCCACCAGTTCTAAGAAACGTCTCTGTTTGTGGTTCAAAACCTAATGTGACACCAATGACCACAACAGCCTGCAGCTGCAGGTTGTCATTCACACCTGGCTTAATGGTAAAGAGGCATATTTGCAGGCAGCTGTTTGAAATTATTTTTATATAAATTAAAAAAAGGTGTCTAAAAAATAGGTAAACAATCAGAATAATTAATTTTTTTAAAATACCGAAAACGCATTTGGCTTAGTTTTTGTTAACTTGGGTGTAATATGTCATGTGTTGTTGTTCAGCTGAAGTCTTCTTCCACACAACATGATGAGTGCCGCCTGCTGCAATCAGAGACAATGTAAAATGCAGCACTGTTAAAACAATAAGATTAACACTGCATTAAAACAAACATTTAGCACATAGAGAGGATTAAACAGATTAAATTGAGTTAATTATTTATAAGGCAGTTGCTACACATTAAAGCTCTGAAACGTCAGATTGGACACATTCAAATGTTAAAGCTTACTCTCTCACAGACTAACAGAAGAGACGTGGAATCACTTTAGTTTGTCTCCAGATACAGTCTGTGCCTCATTCAGTGGAATGGTGCAAAGTTTAAGAGTAAAGACAGAATATAAAAAGAGAATTCAGATATGGCTCCAGTCTGGGACAGATTGGGTCTAAAGCACAAGTTACCATGGCAATATACCCCAGTAAAAAGCAAATCACCTTTGTAGGACATAAAACCCAGAGCTAACCCTTAAGTTACCTGGTTAAGACAAAATTGTGCTTCATTTTCGTGACTATTTACATTGTAGATTCTCACTGAAGGTATCAGAACTATGAATGACACATATATGGAATGATGTAGCAAACCAAAATGTTAAAAATAACTCAAAACATGTTATATGTTAGATTCTTCAAAACAGCCACACTTTGTTGTGATTATTGCTTTGCACACCACCTGAAATGGTTTTCCAAGAGTCTTGATGGAGTTTCCAGAGGTGCTGAGCACTTGTTGACTCTATTGCTTTCACTCTGCGGTCCATCTCATCCCAAACCATCTCAATATGGTTTAGGTCAGGTGACTGTGGAGGCCGGGCCATCTGCCACAGCACTCCATCACTCTCCTTCTTGGTCAGATAGCTCCTACACCGCCTGGCGGTGTCTTTGGGGTCATTGTCCTGTTGGGGGGGAAAAAGACGGTGGTCCAACTAAATGCAAACTTGTTAGGATGGCATGTTGCTGCAGGATGCTGTGGTAGCCATGCTGGTTCGGTGTGACTTCAGTTTTGAACAAATCCAAAACAGTGTCACCAGCAAAGCACCCCCACACCATCACACCTCCCCCTCCATGCTTCATGGTGGGACCCATGCATGTAGAGACCATCAGTTCACCTTGTTTGTATCAGTCAAAGACATGGCAGGTGGAATCAAATCTCAAATTTGGACCCATCAGACCAAAGCATGAATGTCTACCGGTCTAATGTCCATTTCTTGTGTTTCTTGGCCGAAACAAATCTCTTCTGCTTGTTGATCTTCCTTAGTAGTGTTTTCTTAGCTATTTGGCCATAAAGGCCTGATTCACACAGTCTCCTCTGAATAGTTGATGTAGAGATGTGTCTGCTACTGTTTATTGGTCAGATGAACACACTGCTTCTGAGTCCTCTATCTTAATGTTTATTCCCTGTTCACTTTTCTTAGGTGGAGAATGTTTGTCCTACCAGCTTCTTGGTTTTCCCAGTGCTAATCTGGAGGCGGAGCTGCTGGCACCAGTCATCAAAGTCCTCAGTCAGTCTTCTGTACGTCCCGTGGTCCCCATTTACCAGTAATTACTGACTGATCAAATAACTTTTCCAGGAATCATTTATCAAAAGTGTAGGAGAAGTCTATTGTTTATATTGTGATAGAAATGGAGTCAGAACTGTTCCCTGTGACGTACCTATACTGCAAAATTCCCATTCAGACACATAATTATGAGCACTTGTGTACTGAGGGTGGTTGGTAATAGTGATGGGATTTCCGGCTCTTTTTAGAGAACCGGCTCTTTTGGCTCCCAACCGGCTCTTCAGGTTGTTTTGTTGCTTTAATTTATTTATTATTAACAACAATATAAAATTATGGACAAAAGGAATTACTAATGTAAAAAAAGTACTTTTATTTATATATGTTTATATATAAATATTTACGGTGGCCCCTAGAGAAAAAGCACGTACAAACTTGTTACTACCACACACCAAATCTGGTCGTTGGTACTTGCTGGCTTGTGTAGCCACTAGGTAACAAAAGCTCAACACTGCGCCCAGCATCCTGGAGCACTTCTGTTGTGTTTTGTACGTGCTTCGGAGTTTGTACGTGCTTTGTCTCTAGGGTCTAGGGGTCACCGTAAATATACTTTTATTTATTCACTTCACATAAAATGTAATAAATAAATCATATAATACAAAAAACAACTATTTACATTTCAACTTTTAACTATTTAAATTTTCAGCTTTTTCCTTTTAAACAAATTTAAAGTGAAACAACACAAAACACTGCAAACCACAACACAATTAAATATAAATTTCAATATGAAAACAAAAAGAACATGCATATTCTCTGTCATATACAGTGGGGCAAAAAAGTATTTAGTCAGCCACCGATTGTGCAAGTTCCCCCACCTAAAATGATGACAGAGGTCAGTAATTTGCACCAGAGGTACACTTCAACTGTGAGAGACAGAATGTGAAAAAAAAATCCATGAATCCACATGGTAGGATTTGTAAAGAATTTATTCGTGAATCAGGGTGGAAAATAAGTATTTGGTCAATAACAAAAATACAACTCAATACTTTGTAACATAACCTTTGTTGGAAATAACAGAGGTCAAACGTTTACTATAGGTCTTTACCAGGTTTGCACACACAGTAGCTGGTATTTTGGCCCATTCCTCCATGCAGATCTTCTCGAGAGCAGTGATGTTTTGGGGCTGTCGCCGAGCAACACGGACTTTCAACTCCCGCCACAGATTTTCTATGGGGTTGAGGTCTGGAGACTGGCTAGGCCACTCCAGGACTTTCAAATGCTTCTTACGGAGCCACTCCTTTGTTGCCCGGGCGGTGTGTTTTGGATCATTGTCATGTTGGAAGACCCAGCCTCGTTTCATCTTCAAAGTTCCCACTGATGGAAGGAGGTTTTGGCTCAAAATCTCACGATACATGGCCCCATTCATTCTGTCCTTAACACGGATCAGTCGTCCTGTCCCCTTGGCAGAAAAACAGCCCCATAGCATGATGTTTCCACCCCCATGCTTCACAGTAGGTATGGTGTTCTTGGGATGCAACTCAGTATTCTTCTTCCTCCAAACACGACGAGTTGAGTTTATACCAAAAAGTTCTACTTTGGTTTCATCTGACCACATGACATTCTCCCAATCCTCTGCTGTATCATCCATGTGCTCTCTGGCAAACTTCAGACGGGCCTGGACATGCACTGGCTTCAGCAGCGGGACACGTCTGGCACTGCGGGATTTGATTCCCTGCCGTTGTAGTGTGTTACTGATGGTGACCTTTGTTACTTTGGTCCCAGCTCTCTGCAGGTCATTCACCAGGTCCCCCCGTGTGGTTCTGGGATCTTTGCTCACCGTTCTCATGATCATTTTGACCCCACGGGATGAGATCTTGCGTGGAGCCCCAGATCGTGGGAGATTATCAGTGGTCTTGTATGTCTTCCATTTTCTGATGATTGCTCCCACAGTTGATTTTTTCACACCAAGCTGCTTGCCTATTGTAGATTCACTCTTCCCAGTCTGGTGCAGGTCTACAATACTTTTCCTGGTGTCCTTCGAAAGCTCTTTGGTCTTGGCCATGGCGGGGTTTGGAGTCTGACTGTTTGAGACTGTGGACAGGTGTCTTTTATACAGATGATGAGTTCAAACAGGTGCCATTCATACAGGTAACGAGTGGGGGACAGAAAAGCTTCTTACAGAAGACGTTACAGGTCTGTGAGAGCCAGAGATTTTCCTTGTTTGAGGTGAACAAATACTTATTTTCCACCCTGATTTACGAATAAATTCTTTACAAATCCTACCATGTGAATTCATGGATTTTTTTTTCACATTCTGTCTCTCACAGTTGAAGTGTACCTCTGGTGCAAATTACTGACCTCTGTCATCATTTTAAGTGGGGGAACTTGCACAATCGGTGGCTGACTAAATACTTTTTTGCCCCACTGTAAGCAACAGACAGCTGTGAAAGTAAGATATTCAAATTCACTGAGCCAAAGACGCAGCTACAGAACTCATGACTCAAGAGTTTGCAAAATATATCCTTTCAAGAAACAAAGTTAAAAATGAGCTTATTGTTCATTATGATAGCGAGCGATATTCCACAGGGCATTGACAGATCCAAACCACTTCACACTTCACACACTTTAGAATTAATCCTGAACAGCTCACCACAACATTGTTTTCTCCACGGGATCTGCACACAGGAAAATAAATAATGATGGGACATACTGAACATTTGTGGAGAAATCCAGTACGTTTTTTATGAAGCACGTATCAAGGCTTGCTTATTTAAGAGTGAGTAATGTCTCTGATAAGAAAATTATTAGAGTCTTGCTGTTTCAGAAAGTGGTTTGAGTGCTGGTGTGATTAATGACCATATACAGTGGTCCCTCGTTTATCGCAGGAGTCACTGATAGATGAAATCCATGAAGTAGCCAACTTTATTTTTTACAATTATTATAGATGTTTTAAGGCTGTAAAACCCCTCACTACACACTTTATACACTTTTCCCAGGCAGGCATGAACATTTTCACACTTTTCTCTCTTGTTTGAACACTCTCAAAGTCTTGTAGAAAAATAAGTCCAGTGTTATAGAAGGAAACCAAAGGCACCCGCCGGTGACGATGTTTTGTCGACATTGTTGTGTTTGTTGGGGAGAAAACTTACAAACATACAGTACAGCACGTCAGAGTCACACTGCTAGCGATCGAAGCTTTATGTAAATTTGACCAGCTGAACGCATTCTGTACTGTACAGGAGACACAACACGAGATTGATTGACAATGGTCTAATTGTCTACAGCCAGTCAGGACGCAGAATACAATGCACTTAAAAAAATAAATAAAAAATGCAACAAAAAAGAAAAAATCAGCGAAACAGTGAGGGACCACTGTATGTGCTATTGGATCCCTGCAAAATTCTTCTGCTCATGTTGGAGATTCACCTTTTTCACCTCTTTTTGTGTGTTGTGCCAAACAACTGGGGTACAACAACACCTAATCTATATAATCTAAGCAGAGGTGCATCTATCCAAATCTTTACAGGCTTTCTGTGGGATACCCTTAAACCCCTGCCTACTTAGTACCACGTGAAAGGGTTTTTCTCCAGAGATGGAGAGGTTATTACCAAAAAGAGAAACCGGCTGAGCCAAGGCACAGCGGAAAAAATATTATTTTTAATTAAACTTTATTTTTATAGAACCAAATCACAAATGTGCTTTATATTGTACGATAAAACCCTACAGTAATACAAGGACAACAGAAGACCCAACAATTATATGAACCCCTATGAGCAAGTAGGGTGACACACAAGCAGGTAGGGATGGCATTCTCAATATCACTTATCAATATGATTCTCTTATTGATTCTTATTGGGTTGTAACTGGCTCCACGTTGAGATCTACAACCATCTCTAAGCAGCATATTAAAGGCATTACATTCATGCAGATGAATTGCATGCTGTGGGTCAAATGTTTGTGCATGTTGGAGGCATCGCCCGTTCTTATAGAGTTCAATACTGGGGAAACATGAACCTAGTCAAAAAAGTAATGCATTACACAGAACAGTGTTCTTAAAAGTATTGCAATGCATTATTTACTCATTACATCTGTCATTTTTTACAGTGTGGTATGTTGGAGCAGCAGTTTATCGGCAGCTGAGAGGAAGAGGTTGGATAAACTCATCAGGAAGGCCAGCTCTGTTCTGGGATGCACCCTGGACCCAGTGCAGGTGGTGGGAGACAGAAGGACTCTGGCCAAAATAACATCTCTGATGGACAGAGTCTCCCACCCCATGCATGTAGATGTTGCTGAACTGCAGAGCTCCTTCAGTGAGAGACTGCTGCATCCTAGATGCATGAAGGAGCGTTTCCGCAGGTCCTTCCTCCCTGCAGCTGTCAGACTGTACAATCAGAACTGCTCCCAACAAACATAGATGTTTACATCAATGCTGTAACTGCAATAAGTTAGTTAATTAACCAATTCGCACTACAACCTGGTTTGCCTCTTACCTGTAATTATTTTTATTTAATAACTGTACAGTACTCTCTGTTTATAGTAACCATTGTCCTTAATGTAAATATGTAAGAAAAATTGTGTATGTTTCTGTTCTGTGTCCTGTGTCCTGTTTGTTTGTATATTTGTCTTTTTGGCTGCTGTTACAACCAAATTTCCCCTTGTGGGACAATTAAAGGATTATTCTATTTTATTCTACTTTTGTGTTACTCTGTAAAATAGCTGAAACACATTGTCACATTATAACCAGTAACAGTATAAACCTTAGGAAACAGTCCCACACACCAACACAAATCCCGGTCCTAATGAGGACACACATATGAACTTTCTCTTAGTATTTAGGTATGAACACAATGTAACAATGAAAGCCAGCCTTTAAAGCGATCGCCACAGTGATTCTACTTTGGAAACACGAACAGGTAGAAATGGAGGCGTCAAGCCTGATCGTTCAACCTGATTGTTTGGCCTGCAAATATGCAAGAAAACTTTTTTTTTCATAAAACAGTAGAAAAGCCAGCTATGAGTGACAAACTACATTTGCGTGATGCTGTGGTCATGTTGCATTAAGTTTCTGAAACACAAACAGAGAAGTGGTACATTTTCTTAGAACTGGTGCACTGGTGATGTAGGTGATAATTTAAATGATTACATAAGGCGGTGCTGCTGAAATGTATAAAAATCAAAGTGGCAAGAACCAAGTGTTCTTTGTTCCAGTTTGACTGACTTGAACGTAACAGCGTGTCTCAGCTACACTCTGCTCATCTCGAGTCTTCGCTCCTCATTTGGTAAGAATGTTTTGTTTGTACAATAAAAATATTTAATTCTCAACAGGCTCATGTTCTACTCCTCCAAGGAAGTATAACAACCCTCGCTCCTGCCACACTTTACCTACTTTTACAATCCAGACACGGGCTTAAAAACATGCTGACATTATCTGGGTTCTGTGAGCACACAAATCCTGCATAAGCTACCTGCATGTACAGTTTGAGACCAGTCTTTATGTTAGATAATCTTTCATTTTCATTCACACTGACTATCAGATGTTGCCTATTCAGTCATGTATTTGATTTATTGTAATCTTTCGCCAGCTTCAGAGCCTTTCACCTGCTGCTCCACACGACCCACTTGTGCCTGAACCGCTGCAGGTTAACCAACCAACCAACCAACCAACCAACCAACCAACCAACCAACAACCACTCATTCACTCATCAGTGAAGCAAAAATAAGGTAATCTCATGCTGGATGCCTTTTAGTGCAGCAAAGGTCGTGAGGTTCTTGAGTTGAGTTTTATTCGTTTTCAGATGTGCAGTACAGATTTGTTATTACAGACCAAGCCACAATACACGAGGAGATGTGAGGAAAGCTTCCAGCGTTTACATTTATGATGATTTCATGTCCGAGTCGACGTTTAAGTTCTTGCAAATTGTTTCATTGTGTGATGTAAAGATTTCTGGCTGGCGATCAGTTTGTGAAAAGACAAAATCAAAATTCTAATGTGTCTCACTATAAGACATTTAGATTCAACAGCAATTTAAGACTCGGCCCCTTAGTTCCAGTAAAAGATACTCTTAATGCTTCTACACACCAAAACACTTATGATACGTTCATGCTCCATAGTCTGTGGGAACAGTTTGGGGATGGCCCCTTCCTGTTCCAACGTCACTGCACACCAGTGCACAAAACAAGATCCATAAAGACATGGATGAGCGAGTTTGGCCTGCACAGAGTCCTGATCTCAACCTGAAAGAACTGCTCATAAATAGAGCAGAGACTGCAAGTTAATGTGTGAGATCAGTGGCTGACCTCATAAATTCCCCATACACTCCTAAACGCTGTGGAAAGCATTTACAGGGAGGTCGACATCATATGGATTAAAAATAGGATGTAATTCAAGTTTATATGTGTGTGTGAAAGCAGAGGAACAGAATCTTTTGGCAACATAGTGTATGTAACAGTAGAATATGAATGAAGGGGAAGGAGTGTATGAGAAGTCCCTGAGCACCCAAAGACAAAAGCAAAGTAACTAAGCAATCATTCAGCAGCTGATCCGACGCTTCTTGCTGGGCTTGAAGCCAGAATAGGAGCAGGCTCAACAGGAGAGGGCTGGGTGATAGTTGAAGCCTCTGCTTCCTGTTAGATTTGTATTGTTGGATTGTCATTTATGCTTAGAAATATATATTTATATATGCTTAGAAGTATATATTCATTTGTAGATTGAAAGAATGTCTCATCCTAGGAGGTCTGTAACAACTCTGTGTAGCATGAAGAGGGGGGTGCGTTCACTCCTCTTCAGAGAGACACTTGGCTCCAGGCAGGTCTCCCTCATGCATGAGTAACACAAAGAACTTTGCCTACTTGTGTCTTGATTTTTGCTGTGTAGTAAACTGTGGTTTATGCTACAAGCCTATCACTTCCCATTCTACTTTAGGAACTACAAGTTAGCATGTAGACTCAAATTTATTACATATTTGTTGCAATAATTTGTGCTTTTTCTGGATAAAATTCTCAATCAGAATATTGTTTCTGTTTTTTCTTCACCAGGTAATAATGAGGATCCTGTTTATCTGTTTGCTGCTCATTGCCACTGAGAGTTCAACGCTTGAAGAAACCCGCTATGGCAAGTTTAGAAGACAGCACATAAACGCCAAGATGACTGCAATGGATTGTGATACGGTTATAAGAAGGAAACAGATCTACAATGTTGACAACAGCTGTAAAGATACCAACACGTTCATCCTTGATAATCCAAGTGAGATCAAAAACATTTGTGTTGAGGGAAAATTTGATGAAACACTTCAAATGACAAAAAGTCACAAGAAGTTCAAAGTTGTTAAGTGTGAACTAAGGAAGGAGGGAGCCAGAAAACCCAGATGCCAGTATACTGGTAATCTCCTCACTAACAGATATGTTGCAGTTGATTGTGAAAATAATTTACCTGTACACTTTGCAAGAGACATTCTGGTCTTAGACGGCTAACAACTAGTGTTAAGTATGTTCAGGAAAGCCCCTAATATTATTTTTTCTTTTCTCTTTGGTGGAAGCAAAACTTAGCTGTGAAGACTGTTAACCTGTAGCTAAACACACAATGAATTTGAATCTCTCTAAAACTGCAAAGTAATCACAGAACATCGAACGATTCCTGAAGCTCGTGTTGCTTTGAGTTTGTGGTCCAAAGCATTAACATGTCGTAACAGTAACATGCTGCCACTTGTTCAGTGATTCTGTCATCAGCCATGGCTGGCTTGTGACGCAGTGCCAAAGGTGACTGTGTTTCTGTGATACTTTTACAGTCTGGACGATGTCAATGACTAGTCTCATGATCACACACATTTCACTGAACACACATGAGCTGTTTCTCTGTCAGTCACAGCAGGAGGAAGACTGTCGCTTTTTTGTCTTTTTACCTTTGACTCTGTCATTTCTTTTGGAGCTTAGTAAACAACCTGAACACGCGTTAGCCACTTTTTAATTTCTTTCTTTGTTTTTAGCAGCATTCCAGGGCTGTGTGCTGCCCAGCAATTTTGTTTTTCAAAGCATGTTTCTTGTGTTTGAGCAATAAAAAAAGTTACTAAAAAAACCATCTGGTTACACGTCATTTTTCTTTATACTACCTGAGCTGGTACATAATAAATACAACAATAAATACTGTACCTTCTACAACACGACTTGTGTAGATGAGTTAGTAATATCTCTCCCGAGCTTGCAGAATTAACTAAATTAAACCACATCCCACTTTTAAAGACAGTAGAAGGCGACCTGGCTAGATGGATTTCTCTACCCATATCACTCATGGGAAGGGTCGCCGCTATAAAAATGATGGTCTTGCCAAAAATAAACTATTTATTTTCAATGATCCTAAATAAGCCATCACAAGATTGGTTCAGATCTCTAGACTCGTATATTTCTAAATTCCTTTGGAAAGATAAATCCCCACGTATCAGCTTAAAAACACTACAAAGGACCAAGGATAAAGGAGGATTAGATCTGCCTAACTTTAATCACTACTTTTTAGCCAACAGGCTTCAGTTCATCTCTAGATGGTTTAAACACATCTTCTTAGATGAAACCTGGATAGATGTAGAACAGGCACTATGTAATAACCTAGAGATCTCAGACCTACCATTTATCAGCTCAAACATCAAACGACATGAATGCTTTAAAAGCATCAATATCAGCTCTTCTCTGACAGCATGGTGGGAGTTTCTAAAATTGACGGCGTCTTCATTAATCCCATGCAAACGTACACCTATCTGGAACTATCCGGACATATTACAAAACAATAACATGATAAACTTTCCAGTTTGGAGTTATAAAGGAATTAAAAACTTGGAACATATATTGGAAGGAACAGACTTTATTTTATTTGACAGACTAGTTACACAATATGGGATCAACAAGAAAATACTTTTGGAATATCAACAAATTAAATCCATAGTAAAAAAAAGAAATTTAATTCCAGTGAAGCTGAATTACAAACACCACCAAGTGTGGTACAATTTTTTAATCTAACCCCCCCCCCAAATCCTTTGGTCTCAGATATGCTTAAAAACCTTTCAATGGATCAGAAATCCCAGTTTGCCATTAATACAATACAAAATATTACACAGAGTGCACTATACTGGTCATAGGATGTTCAAGATCGGCTATACGTCTTCCAACAACTGCTCACACTGCACAGCAAATACACCGGACAATTATATCCACGCTCTTTGGTTCTGTCCACCAGTTCAGAAGTTTTGGCGCAAGATATGTGACGACTTATCAAAGTGTCTGAAATGTAACATTCCAGCCTCCCCTTTAGTATGCTTGCTGGGCAACTTGGATGAGGTCACTACAGAAATAAACACAGCCCACGTTGTTTTTACGGCCCTATGCATTGCCAAGAAAATGGTCCTCATTAACTGGAAAAATAAAAATAATCTTAATTCTAACCAATATAAAAACCATCTAATAGATCACATTAGTCTTGATACAGCCTCTGCCATCACATTTGATCAATCCCTCTGGACTACTTTGATTGGCTTCATCACCTAGTGGGGGTGGGGGATCATGGTTTAGTTCTGCCTTCGCTATTGTGGTTGATATGGGGGTCGGGACGGCCTTAGGGCATCTAGGGATTCCCTAGGGACGTTTTCCCTGTGGCCATGACCTGGTAAGGGGCTCTGGTGGCTCTTAGATGGTGTTTTCCTTGTGGCTGCTTACAGCGGAGATGGGGGAGGGTCTGTGCTGGTGGACGTTGGTTACTGGCCTGGTAGCCTGGCTGCCCCTGGGTGGGTCCGGGATGGGCGTGGAGGCTTGGGGGTCTGGGGGTGCTCCGCCCCCAGGCTGGGGCTCTGGCTGGGCCTTGGGGCCTTGGGTCCTGGTTGTTGTGTCGCCGGGGTGGTGCATGGGGGCTCAGCCCCGGAGCGGGGGACCTCTGGTGCATCGGCCTGAATGGAGGGCTCTCTAACTGGTGGGGAGGCTGTTACATCTTTGCAGGAGGTCTCCTCTCTACAGGAGCAGACTCTGCAGGTGGGGGAAAGATATTGGAGAGGTGGAGAATGACTCAACCTGGGTGTCTATTGTCTTGTGTAGTCTGGGAGAAGATTGGATGACGGGGTGGGTGCATTTTTCTCTGCAGTGGGGTCGGGTGGGCTGTCCCGGACTCTGTGGGGCCGGGTGGTGCTGCTGCTGTGGGTCCCGGTCCGGATGGGCCTGGGCCCTCTTGCCCCGGTGGGTTCCAGAGTGTGGGGGTGCCTACTGGGGTCAGCGGGGGAGCTTGGGTGTAAGACTCCACCTCTCTGGGGACATCTCGGGCTCTCCGAGGTGTGGAGACCTCTCCCCCCTCGGCACGCTCCCTGCCGGTGGCTGGTGTTGGTGTGTTGGTGGTTCTGGGGGCGACTGTGGCTCAGGGATTTGGGAAGCCTCGCTTCTGTCAGTCTGCCCCAGGGCAGCTGTGGCTACAACTGTAGCTTGCCTCCACCAGTCTTATGAATGTGAGAGTGAATGAATAGTGGAATTGTAAAGCGCTTTGGGTGCCTAGAAAAACTCTATATAAATGCAATCCATTATTGTTATTCGTTTTGGTGTCTGGGGCGGGGCGCTCATGTATGTACCGACTCACTCCTGGTGGCCGATTGGCGGGGCCTGGCACCTGTGGCCCAGCTAGGCCCCTTACGGGGGGTCGGGTGCCCTCAGGCCTCTCGGCCTGATACCCGGTCTTCTCTGGCACAGCTGGCTGCTGGCAGAGCCCGCGGGCACATCACTGCAACCCCCTCTGGCCTCTGCTCCGTGGCTGCTGGGTGACCTCTCGTTTGGGGCTCTCCTCAGCTCTTCCCAGGAGGGTGGCACGTTGGCCCCCTGGTGGTCCTCCTCGGGTCCTCGTACTCTGGGGCCTCTGGATGTCTGGGGCCTGGATCTCCTCCATACCTGCTTCATGCCCTGGGGGACGGGGCTATGGCTCCCCACACTCCCTAGCAGATCGTTACATGGAGAAACCTTTTGAATACAAGCGTGCTGATCCACACAGGTGTGTACACAGGTGTGCACACAGGTGTTCACAGACACAAACTACACCTTTCTTGGCTGCTGCCTGAAAGCACATTGTGCGCTGTCGATCTTGCGTGCTGTAACATAACATCTAATATTTGGTATCTACTGTTATCTACTGTTAGCTGTTTTATTGTGATGGTGCTATATTTATTATGTTGCTCTTTCTTGTTTGTTTTCTCTTCTGTTTTTTCTTATCTCCATACAGGTGATCCAGGTGTTTTGTTTGTTTTTCTTTTTTTCTTCCCCCCTTTCTCACCGTCTCTTCTCCCCTCTATTTTTTTTTCTCCCCCTCTCTTTCTTTCATTCTTTCTCCCTGTCCTATCCCCCAGTCATGTCTGTCCCATCTGTAACAACCAAAAATCAAATCAAATAAATATATAATTATAATAAAGGTCAATCAAATGGCCCAAACGCAAGACCGTGATGATCCAATTGGTAAAGTAAAGCCGCTTGGCATCTTTCTTGGCCTTCAGACAACAATTCTGATGGCTAAAGATCCAAACGGGACAGGCAAAAAAAAAAAAAAAAAGATGAGTCAGTGAAGCAAACTGATCAGCTGTCTTATTGTGTCTTTTGTGTGTTTGGTTTTGTGTATTCAATGAACCGAACGCCGTCTTTACTGCACGAGGGTGTGACCATCCACATCCTTTCATCTGTCCACTGTCAGCCAATAATTTTATAAAAATCTGGCCAAGTCTTCCAAGTGTGCGTGCTTTTCCTTCTGACCAGATGCAGATTTCTGTACCATCACTTTATTGCCCTTATACTGTTCAGCACACAGTGTATGTGCGCTAAAACAGAAACTGTTTCACTGCTTCTTTGTAGTGGCAGGTTACAAAACATCATAAGATGCTGAGTGGCCATACAAGATGGAATTTGGTTAGCAACAACTCTCTGAGGCCTTTACTGTGAAACACAACGCTGTCTTATCCGGTTAACTTCAAGATTTAATGTGGGATTTTTTTGTAATCCAAGACATAATGCCAGGTCAACTCATGCTTTGAACCTAATCTGCTCCAGAGCAAATCATGTTCCAAATGTGAGATCAACAGGTAGAAAATCACCACCTACTAACCAGTAAGACCGAAAAAGAACAAAATAAATAAAATCCCCGATGATGGAAGATCCCTCAGACCACTGTGTGCAGAGAGTAGGAGGGTGTAATGTCTTTGTCTTTCCATGATGAGCAACAATAATGAACATAGATTCTCTACAACAACTTTATTGTTTTGGAAGTATTAATATATTATCCCAAAACTTCTACATTTAACCTTTTAATCAGACCAGCAAAAATCTAGTATTGAATTTTAGCAGCAGTCATAAAAAATTATTTGCTAAAAGCATTTTTGCAGCTGAATATTTTAAATTACAGTTAACTTTACTTTTTGGCTGTTTTACCTGTAAGACATTAAAATAACATGCTAAGGTTTAATAGTCTATATGGAATACACTCTGAGGCCTGGGCAGTGTTGTGCTAATAAGAGAAGGTTTGTGTGTGCAGTGAAACAGTAATTTTTTGTATTTCACAATTTATTGATATGTTTGATCCTTTCTGACCTGCGTTAATGAAGCAGTCATTAGAGCACCATGTCCGCTACAATAGTTCTGTAGTTTGATGCTTGAGTCGTTGCAGACTTGTTGAAACTCCCTCACCCGTCAAAGCAGCGTCTTTGTTATTCGAGTCCAGCAGATGGCAGTGTTTCACTGTCATATGACGGCTGTCTGAAGCTTCAATATGATTGTTCGTTTAAATTAGATCGTTTTATACAATAGTTTGTGTTTGCTAGGTTTGCTATGCAACAGTGGGGAGGAAAAACTCCGTTTTAACAGGAATATCTAGACATGAGTGATTACTGCAGTGGGGCACTATCTGTGCTATCTATAAGAAATGTTAGCAACAATAAAACTCTGAGGATCAGGGCTCCATTTCACTCCAGTGTTCAGTGGCATTTTAAAAGAGTGAATACCAACGCTGAATGTCTTTGTAAAGCAAAAGCACTTTGTTAGCCTTTACAGAGCAAAGCTATGGATCAATGTGCAGTGAAGAAAAATCCAGGTGGCCAGTCTGTCCTTTCCTAACCAATCACAGAGCTCCTTACATTGTTGCGCTGGAGAATAACTAAATATAATATAAAGATGATATTGAAAATAATCTTTTGTAGAGTCACTACTTAGTGGGCAGAGGACAGTTATCACTTTGCTGGATGCTTTAAAGTCGCATGTTCTGTATTTGCAGATTAGCAGGATATTAACAGATTAACAGCTTTCATTAGACTTCATATGATAATCAACAGTGAAGTGTTTCTCTTTCAGTGTTTATTCTTGCTCATTGAATGGTCTCTGTTCAGATAATATGCTGCACTCATCTCATGTTTCTTTAAATACGGCATCACTTGTCCAGCTGTCAAACTCTGAAAGAGTTACAGTTTCACCACTGAGCACTTTGAATGGTTATTCTTTTATTTAAAAGCACTTATTCTAGCTGCATCATCAATACGACAAAAACTGTGACTTTAGCAAAAGTTTATCTAAAAATATTTAGGGGGAAATGTTCCTACACCCCTCATGTAAACGTTACACCTCCAAAAGGGAGAAATAATCAGAATAAGGCGTAATCATTGTCTTGATAATAATGACCATGAAAATGAAACTAGGCCTACCTTTAGTTCAGCACACTCAGTGTTGCATAAAGACATGCGAACATGCCATCATCCATTCTGGAGCCTACTTTTAAAAAGAGCGAGCTGTTTATTCTGGCTGAGTAGCAAACAGAACCAACCATGACAACCTAAACTGGGAAAACACTTGGAAACCTTGAACACTGGGAATATGGAGACACAGGGGGTAGGTGAACAGGCACTCTGACAAAGGACAGAGGAAAACAGAGACAATATATATAAGACAAGAAGTAACACAGACACCCTTTTCGGTGACAAAAAAGAGAAAATATCCAGTGAAAGGCAGTTCTCTTGGAAAAACTGCCTTATTGATGTCAACGGTCAGAGAAAAATGTCTGATAGGAAGGCAACCGTAGCTCATACAACCATTTGTTGCAACCAAAGAATGCAGAAGAGCGTTTTGGTCAGCTAAGAACAGGAAATTGAAGCTACAGTTCTCAAAATTTGACATGAGAAGATTGGATAAATGTTGCCTGGTCTGATGAGTCTTGATTTCTGCTCTGACATGCAGATGGTCGGGTCAGAATTTGGCATAAATAGCATGAAAGGATGGATCCATGCTGCCTTATGTCAGCTGTGCAGACTAGTGGTGGTGGTGTCACTGTGGGGGGAAGGGGCGGTATTTTTTTGCTGAAACGTTACATAGTGAGTGTGTGTGTGTGTGTGTGTGTGTGTGTGTGTGTGTGTGTGTGTGTGTGTGTGTGAGTGAGAGAGAGAGAGAGAGAGAGAGAGAACAACTTGAAACAAACTGCAGCAATAAGGGCAAACTAGTGCACAGTTATGTTTACGTGAGCATTATTTTGTATGCATTTGTACAGTTCCATAACTGTGAGAATACATTGATAGCATTTAACTCTAGTAACAGGCATTTGTACCAGTAAGCATGAAAAAGTAGGGAAAAGAACTAGTATGTAAGCACTGACTAGTACTGTAAAGTATATGTGTATATAGGTCAATCGTGGCTCAAGAGTTCGCAGTTCATCCTGTAATTGGAAGGTTGCCAGATTGAGCCCCGCCTCCGACAGTCTCGGTCGTTGTGTCCCGGGGCAAGACACTTCACCCGTTGCCTACTGGTGGTGGTCAGAGGGCCCGGTGGCGCCAGTGTCCGGCAGCCTCGCCTCTGTCAGTGCGCCCCAGGGCAGCTGTGGCTACAATGTAGCTGCCATCACCAGTGTGTGAATGTGTGAATGACTGAATGTAGTGTAAAGCTCTTTGGGGTCCTTGGGGACTAAGTAAAGCGCTGTACAAGTACAGGCCATTTACTGTGCATGTGTTTATGCTCAAGTGTATGAATAAATTAGTCAGTTTTAAACAGTTGCAATTTAAACAGTAGAAGAGTGGCACTATATTTATATATTTATAAAGAATTTCAAACAACAATTAATTGATGCTCAAAGCAGGTTTATTTAATTAATATCCAGATTTCCAATTAGTTCCGAATTGATTCAGCAGCAAATCACATCACCAGTCACTTCAAGGCTGTATGTATTATTGTAAGGTAGACCCTACAATAATACATACAGAGAACCCAACAATCATATGACCCCCCTATGAGCAAGCACTTTGGCGACAGTGGGAAGGAAAAACTCCCTTTTTACAGGAAGAAACCTCAGGCAGAACCAGGCTCAGGTCGGGGCGGCCATCTGCTGCGACCGGTTGGGGTGAGAGACTGAAGACGTTTGTTGTAGGTCTGATTGAAGGACTGATGTGATGGTAAGTTGTCTGCTGCTCCGCTTTGAATATTGAGAGATTAGTTGATGGATTTCAAGCCAAATTGTGCCCAAGTTTAAGACCACATTCATTGCTTTTTTTTGTTGATGTTATTGTTTTGGGCTTTTTTTCCACAAGAATTTCTAGCTCCCCTAGAATTCTGGCCACCCAAACGATGATTGCTGCTGAGAGAACACAAGGTTTTGTCCCCCTGTACTATTCATGTCAGTGCAGGGGGTTCTCCTTGAGAGGCCAGGGTGGAAAAAGGGATGCTTCAGAACCTCCGAGGGTGTTATGCGCAGATTTGCATCCAAGGCCAACATTTCTTTGATTAGCCTTACAAATAATGTTTGGCCATTTTCCGGTCCTCGCCTAACTTTCAGCAGTTTTTCGAGGTCATCGAGACACTTAAGTTTTATATATCGAGTTTCCTTTGATCGATAATGTGTCTCGTATTGAAATTGTTCTTGGGTCTTAAATGTCCAGCGCTGTTTGTTGTAGTTATCCTCGATGAAGTAGCAGTCAGTGTACAAGCCAGACTCTAGGAGATGATCTGGTAGCTGACCCTGGGTTTCAATTATGAATTTTAAAACATCATAATCGTCTTCCCCAGGATAGAGAGGCACCCCTGTAGCAAGCTCCACAGCTACCAGCCCCAGAGACCACATGTCGATTGCTTCGTCGTATGGAATGCCAAGCATAACCTCAGGTGCACAATAACCAATTGTCCCCACACGGTCACCAGGAATCACTGCAGAAGCAGGACATGCGAGGCCAAAGTCTATGAGTTTGACTTTGACGGGAGACTCACTGTGGTTCAGCACCATGATGTTTCCAGGTTTGAGGTCAGCATGCACTATTCCCACAGAACCCAGGTGGAACAGAGCATTTGCAAGCTGATGCAAAATTGGCCTGAGTTCTCTCATTGGGAGACCTCGGTTATTCCGGTCCCCAATGTAGTCCCACAGGCTTTGGTCAAGCAATTCGAAATTCAAGCAAATGCGCTGTCCATCGAGGAAATAGTCGTTCCATTCCACAATGTTGCACCTGTCTGGATCCAAGCGTCGTAGCTGCTCCAGGATGAAAATTTCCAGTTTTGCCTGGAGCAGAATTTCAGGGTCGCTCTTGTTGACTTTAATAGCAACGGTTTTGTTGTTTTTTGTATCGCGACATCTGGTTACCAAACCAAAGCCTCCTTCTCCAAGGAAAGCCTCTACCACGTGGTGATCTCCTAAAATGGTCCCTTCCGTTATTTGAAGATCATCTTCAGAGGCAGATGGGTTGGCTGAGGTGTTGATGTCTCCTTTTTGAGGAAATTCAACTGAGTTTTGGAAACTGCAGCTGAATTTTTGCAATCCATGACTTTTCCAGCTTGAAGGCTGCTGAGAGAGCACAAGGAGTTCTCCCCCTGTACTATTCATGTCAGTGCAGGGGGTTCTCCTTGAGAGGCCAGGGTTGAAAAAGGGATGCTTCAGAACCTCCGAGGGTGTTATGCGCTGATTTGCATCCAAGGCCAACATTTCTTTGATTAGCCTTACAAATAATGTTTGGCCATTTTCCGGTCCTCGCCTAACTTTCAGCAGTTGTTCGAGGTCATCGAGACACTTAAGTTTTATCGATCGAGTTTCCTTGGATCGATAATCTGTCTCGTATTGAAATTGTTCTGGGGTCTTAAATGTCCAGCGCTGTTCCTTGTGGTTATCCTCGATGAAATAGCTGTCAGTGTACAAGCCAGACTCTAGGAGATGATCTGGTAGCTGACCCTGGGTTTCAATTATGAATTTCAAAACGTCATAATCGTCTTCCCCAGGATAGAGAGGCACCCCTGTAGCAAGCTCCACAGCTACCAGCCCTAGAGACCACATGTCAATTGCTTCATCATATGGAGTGCCAAGCATAATCTCAGGTGCACAATAACCAATTGTCCCCACACAGTCACCAGGAATCACTGCAGAGGTGTTACATGCGATGCCAAAGTCTATAAGTTTGACTCTAACTTGAGACTCACTGCGGTTCACAACCATGATGTTGACAGGTTTGAGGTCAGCATGCACTATTCCCACAGAACCCAGGTGGAATAGAGCATTTGCGAGCTGATTCAAAATTGGCCTGATTTCTCTCATTGGGAGACCTCGGTTATTCCGGTCCCCTATGTAGTCTGACAGGCTTTGGTCGAGGAGTTCAAAATTCAGGCAAATGCGCTCTCCATCGAGGAAATAGCCGTTCCATTCGACGATGTTGCACCTGTCTGGATCCAAGCGTCGTAGCTGCTCCAGGATGAAAATTTCCAGTTTTGCCTGGAGCAGAATTTCAGGGTCGCTCTTGTTGACTTTAACAGCAACAGTTTTGTTGTTTTTTGTATCGCGACATCTGGTTACAACACCAAAGCTTCCTTCTCCAAGGAAAGCCTCCACCATGTGGTGATCTCCCAAAATGGTCCCTTTAGATATTCCAAGCTCATCTGAGCCGAAGGCTGGGTTGGCTGACATGGTGTAATGTGTCTGTTTGCGCTGTGAATTGGTGAGAAACAAAACTGAACTTGTTTTGGTTTCTCTCGTAAATTGCTCTCAAATCTTCTCAAAAGGGTTTTAGTTGCTGCAGGTCAACGTCCGTTAAGCATAAAGTAACAGGTGAGCACTCCTATTTATAGGTTTTGGATCAAAGCAAAGTTATGACGTCAGAAAGGATCAAAGCAAAGTTACCACGTCACAAGCGATCGGAGCGATTCTAATATGTGCGCATGCGCACATATGAGAAGCGATCGAAGGGATTCTAATATGTGCGCATGCGCACACGTGCTTGCTTGTGTAATATTGTTCACAGTAAACTTGACTCTAATCAATTTAATATCAGTCAATCAAAGAAAATGTTAGTTTTGGAAAATTTTAAAATGACATAACTGACAGTTAAAACATTTTTTGTTCATGTATTTGTATTTGTATTGTCTTCGGGGTTTTTTTTTTGCATACCATGTCAAGCTTTTCTGTATATAGTCATGTCGTAGATTTCGGAGCAAACAAGAAATTGAATTGGATTTTAATATTGCAGTGCTTGGATTTCGGATTTGGTGCTTAAAACTTCTTGAAACTGTAACCGTATTTCATTCACCACAAAGAACTATCTGATTGAATAGTTTTCTTATCAGATAGAGAAATAAAACGAGTCGCAAAGTCTAAAAGCAACATTTCTCTGCCTGGGCTGTACCTCTGCACGTTAGTCTGTTTCAGTGTGTGACCCCCCACCCCCTCCCTGATCAGTCGGGGGTGAGTGCGCTAATGTGCCTGGAGGCCGTTTTAATGAGTGTTTGCTGGAAAACGAAAAATACAAGAAGGATTTGTACGTTTTCACAACGGGGGAGTTTGCGTAAGTACTAGTAAATAATTTTCTCGAGTGTGTACGTTACACATGTTATTTGTTTAAAATTGGTATTATTATTTTGCTAGCTAGCAAACTCGCGGGATAAAGGATTGAAGTGCACTCAGTGCGATACAATACGGTGGCGCTATTCTAACAGTTAGTTATTGCAGGGTAACTTGTAGAATATGCTGTGAATTGAACCAAGATTACACAGCAGTAGCAGTAATACGAGTTACTTCCCTCAAGTGAAAGCGTTAAACGTTAGCCCGATGCTTAACTAGCCAACGTCAGGCTTTCTGATTGAAGGCTAAAAGCGACGTTGTCACCAAGTAAACAGAATATTGATGATATTTTTGTGTATCGCTGCAGCCTTTTCAAGTATTAACCTGGTGTCTTTGGGAACAGCTTAGGGGGAAATGACGGTAATATGACTGAACCATATGGGAAGAAAGAATAGGCACTTTTTGTGCTAGCGAAGTTTCCTCGCTTTCATTCAAAATCTGTTTATCATTAAACAATTGAAACATAATGGCTTCGAGCTGACATTGAGGCCTGTGGGGCACTATCAGCCACTGAGACAGTAGACAAGTGACTATTTCACACTTTAAGGCTGCCTGTTTATTTAAGGGAGATGAACAGTACATTCTAACTGTACATAATAATATCAATGATGATAGATTAAATAAATGGGTTTTTGAAAGACGCTTGTGCATTTTTAAAGTCTAAAGTGTTGAATTGATCTGAGTATGTCATGTGTTCAAAGCCTCTCCCAGTCAGTGCTGTTCTCTATGCCTGTCTTACTCTACATGATGTTATTAGCACAAACACTTTAAAGGTGATAATTAGGTCTACAACAATAACACAGACTGCAATGTAGTTAAGCGTCTTACAGTTAGTTTTGAATGAATGAACTTAAAAAACAACACAAGCAAAGATCTGTCTCCTCCTGTTTTTTGTGTCACATAAGAAAGAAGCATCAATATCTGATGAGAAGACTTATTCATTTGGCCTTTCACGTGGTCTTACTCAGGTGATGCGAAGTGAAATATGCATCCTTTTTATGGTAATGTGCTGGAAAATGTTGAAAATGGACATTAAACGTGCTTACAAAGTGCTTGAATTTGACCCTGAAAGGTGTATGAAGCCAGAAAAAGTCACACTTGGAGTAAAAACCTCTCATAGCAAGTTAATCATATTCAATTGATTTGATGCTTTCAGCACAAAATTTAGCCACACAGTCAGGACAGCGTCTGCTTTACCTTCATCGGTAAACGTGTTTATGCAGTACATAGTAACAGTGTGGCTGAGTCCTCTGGTTCAAATCAGTTCCAGTACATTTGGAGATGTAAGTCTTAACCTTTCACATGCATCGGGAAGGAAAAAACATTTAATCTTCACAGTACTGCCGAAGTGCAGCGATACATTGTGAAGTGCACATTTGCATTTGTCATACAGTACCGAGCAAAAGTCTTGAACCACCCCCTTATTTTTTCGTGTTTTGCCAGGTCAGTCTGTGTTAACGGTGTTATTAACTGCATTCTTCAACTAAAGAAGTGAGAACAAATGATGTGGGCTTTTGTTTTTTTGCAATAGGCTGCAAGTAAATGTGTACAGATACAATTTAAAATTGGTTCTTTGTTAAGTTTTCTGGTCCTTTCCGTGACTTAGGTGTCTGTTTATGTTTGAATGTTTCAGAGATTAGTGTGAAGGGTCTTAACAGACAAAAAGTGGTCAAATACAAGCCCTGGATTAAAAATCAGAAACACTTTAAAAAGCCTGGAGAGCTATTCCTTAATACCACTTTAAAGATTACAGGGAAGTCCGGATCCCTGGAAGCAAATGAGGGATGGCTCAAGACTTTTGCACAGTGCTGTACATGTCATGTTCCCTGTTTTATAGCTCAGCTCAAACTGACACGTTCTCACTAACTGCTTCTCATTTTCTCCACAGTAAACTTTGACCACTTCCAGATACTGCGGGCCATCGGGAAAGGAAGCTTTGGAAAGGTAATGCAGCCTCCATTTTTCACGCCACTTGTATATTGTTTGCCCTTAATTACCCACCACGGTCGTCATCTCTAAAGAATCAGTGCAAGCGAAGCGAAATGTGCTGGGATTACACTTTAGTTCTCGTGTGCTGCTGTTATTTAATAACAGTTATAAATGCAGCTTCTGTAATTATTTCTATAAAGTCAGTTAGAGGAGAGCCGATTTCTATTTCATCTCACTCAATCTAGGTGGGAATTTTGACCCCACGTCTCAATTTAATTACACAGCAGCAAAATTCTGCGGCTCTATTTGTCATCGCGCTCAACGGTTGGGCTGAAGGCAGGAGGAGAACTTAGTGTGTGTGTGATACACAATTGGGGCTGCAGAGATTGGAATAGTTTACCTTCATTTGAAATATCACTGCCCTGTGCACATTGTTGGCTTTAAAATTCAAACTTAAAGAGTTTGTAAGTAAACTGGCTGAGATGAGATAGACGATGCACCGGGTCCTCGTCTGAGTGCTGGCTTTCAGTTGTGCTGTTTCTCTTGCCCAGCCATGCACACACAGACACTGTGCTACACTTACACAGTGAGACAGATGCTCACAGAGACGTCCAGATACATTTTGTCCTTGCTGGAGGTCATCTTGTGTTTTTTGGCCCACTGTGGCCTCACACCGAGCTCCTGCTGTTTGTTGAACACTTTAACAGCACCAGTCTTTAGCTTCCTGTTGAACACACTTAAGTGGGGGAGGTGTTATTATTAGTGGTAAATGATTTGTGTATTTGTTGGATGCACCTCAGAGCAACAGGAAACATGACACGACACGCTCCAGTAACCTGCAGTCTTTACAGTGAGGACACACAAACATTAACCCTCTGCTCCTTACAGAAACTCTCTAAATCCTGTAAGTTTCTTGACTGCCACTTGGAAAGTTGAAACTTCAGCTCCCTCCACAGATTTTCTACAGTACTGATGTCTGGAGACTGACTAGACCACTCCGTGATCTTATAGCACTTCTCCATTAGTACATACTCAGATCAGCTTGCTGTGACTCATTTTCCATTACAATCAAGTACCACCTAATGTGCGTGGGGTCATTACAGCAAGGCGGCCCGATGTCCATGTTGTAATTTATGAGCAACACGAATGCCACAACAAAGGAAGACGTCGCAGCGATGATGTATCTGTGGCTTTTTGTCACACTTGGAAACCACGGTGTTGTGCAGCTATTTGCCTTGTTGCAGGGTTTTAAAAAAACTGCAGTTTTGATTTTAGTGAAAGACACCGTCTCATGACTCATTGAGTGCCGCGACTGACAAGCCAATCCGTGGCCTGCAGTCTGACGATGTCACATTTCCTGACTGTTTGGAACCCCGACTAAGTCGTCCTGTAGCCCACATCATAATGTTTCCATCTCTCTGCTTGACTGCGGGGATGCTATTTTTTGCATCACACTCCTATTTCAAAAGGTCAGTTAAAGCCACATAATTTCGTTTCATCTCCCCACAGCACTTTCTCCAAAGTCTTCCCTGAATCATTTAGATGTTCACTGGCACTTGAGATGGGCCTATACATGTTTCTCCTTGAACAGGTAGCTACCCTATGTTAGCCTAGCTTTCTATCACTGATGCTCTGTGTGTATGCTGCTGCCTCTCGTCTCGTGTTACTTAAAAAATTAACCCCACAGCTTCAATAACCGTATCTAAAAATCTCTCAGTGAAAGTTACGGTTGAAGGTTTGGAAACATTTTGGGGTAGCCAGTGTTAAATAGAGACAGGGCCACATTCTTTATCTAGTCATTGTAATGAAAGAAGCACATTAAAAACTATATGAGAGTTTGCTTTTAACAAGCATGTAATGACTCTACTTAAAAACTGAAAGTAGCATTTTGTGGATGTTTTCCCTGCTGCCCGATCCCATCAGTCTCTTAAAGCATCATTTTTTATGCGCCCTGGTGTGACAGAGGTTTCATGGCGCTACAGGTTACCTGAGCACATCAGGTATATTACGGTTGAAAACAAGTGCCCGGCCTTCCAGTGGGTGGTCGACCCCTCGTGCACAGCTCAGGAGTCTAAACGACCCAGCAGTTATGGACATGTGTGTTTTTGGTGTGCTGTCCCTCCTTCTCCCTGCTTGCAGGTGTGTGTGTGTGTGTGTGTGTGTGTGTGTGTGTGTGTGTGTGTGTGTGTGTGTGTGTGTGTGTGTGTGGATGCCGGAGTTTCTGAGAGCACCTGTTTACAGGCACCTTCAGGCCTGGTGGGTGTGGCCCTGCCAGGTGGTTGGCCACACCTGAAGACCATCACACAGCTGATCAAGCCTTGTCGGAGGAGCTACTTAAGAATGCGGTGGCGCTCTCTCTGACGCTGGATCATTGCGTGACTTCACGTTAGTCTCTCGGCCAGTCAGTACGGATAGTCTGCCGCATTGTATGTGTCTTACGGCTGCCTGTTTGTTATCTCCCCAGGAGAAGCGTGGAGACGAGAGGGCAGCGAGCACGGGGTGCTCAGACACTGAGGAGCGGAGACAAGGAACACTAGCAGTGGGAAGACGACATTTCACGGGAGTCGGGAACGCACTGCGGATTTATTGTTATTTTCCATTCACTGTAAATAAACGCACTGCTTGCATTCAGAGCTCCGTGCCTGGCTCCTCCTTCCTCACATCCCCACGGTTGACGCTGGACAACCGTGACAAATAGCTGTTCTTAGATTCATTATTAGTTCAACATTGACAAATAGTAGTTGACTAATATCAGGAGCCAAAAAGAAAACAAAAAACAAACTAAATAAATATTTCAGACGCTGAAAATAAATTATTACGGTCGTTTAAATTTGCTGTCAGCAAGTTAGGTCTAATACATGTAGTCAATCTAATGAATCAATATTACATGTAAAAAGTACAGAACTGAAAATGAAACTAAAATATAACGGTAAATGAACTGGTTCTTGTATAAAACCTTTCTACTCTCTACAACTTGCCTCATTCATGCACTCACTTTTTTCTATGCTTTTTCTCTGTAAGTGCTTTCTATCTAACATTAATACGCATTCATCCTCCCGATGGATGCATCGGAGAGCAACTTGGGGTTAGCATCTTGCCCAAGGATATTTGGCATGCAGGCTGGAGCAGAGGGGCATTGAACCAGCAACTTTCTGATTAGTAGGTTTCCTGCTCTACCTGAGCTACAGACACCCCAATTTGTGGTGCTCTGGAAACAACACGTTCTCATCCCAACAGGTAACGATGCTATGTGACAAATCATCGGTATGTGTAAATGTGTTTTTTGTTCTGATCATGAATCGCTTTGTAAAACAAGACCTGATAGGGTTAAGGTTAAAGTTATGGTTAGAGTTAATGTTAGGGATAGGGCTGGAACAGTAAGAAGGTAATATGTCTGCAGAATTTGTAATTCTTATGAAGATATTGCTTGTACAATAAATAAAATCCCTTTAACTTCTTCTTCTGGAGAGTGTCTTTATATATTTAGTCATTTATTTAGCCTTTATTTAGTAGTAACGCTAGTCGGGGATATATATCAGAGTTTACTTTCAGATATGAGCATTGTGTTTCCTGTGGATGAATGAATGAATTATTTATTTATGTATTTTTTGAAAGACTGGCTCATGTAAAATCTCTGAAAGTATGACACAGCTCTCCTGTTACACTTTATGGACTCCTGAGCTTCACCATGAGGGCCTGTCTTTATTCACTGAAATCCACTTTTATAATGAATTCACAGTAATCACTGACACCTTCAGAGCATTACATTCATTAAAGACGTCTTCTACACCTACTCTTCCAGACGACCGACACATACTTCAACCACTGCAGGTTAACCAGCCACTCATCAGTAAAGCAAAAACTAAATGTAAATGTCCTCATGTGGAAAAGACTGAAACACAACTCCCACATATCACTAATGTAACAGATCCATTTAGGGAGAGTGAGAACACTAGGCTGGATGTGTTTTAATGCAGGAACATTCATCATGTCTTGAGTTCAACAAATCATTTACATTGAATATGTGAGCTGGATGGTTACAGGATACAATGTGATTGTCAACAATAACTGCAATGAACGCTGGTTTGAGGGCGGAGTCAAGGAGGCCATTTACGTGAAAAGGGAAAGACCCTCTCTGAATCAAGGAGGGGGCCTAAGGGTACATCTGTCACCATCTTACAATGCTGTGATTGCAGCCGTTCTCCAACTCTCTGTGAATGGTACTCAAGACCATTGATCAGTGGTTGTTGATCAATGGTCATGAGAATTTGCATAATCATGATTAAGGAACTGACCTCCCAGCCCATTGTTCCTTCAGTCGGCTGGTTTCTCTGACTGAAAACGCTACGTCCAGAAGAACAGGATCAACTTTTGGAGATTTACTTCCCTGGATGATTGAGCACGCATCAAGACCTTTAATCAGGCCAACAAATATCTTGTACTCAATTTTAGCAGCAGCCATTGTGACACTGATGATAAAACTTGTGTAAAAGTGCGAAGCTGTAAAAAAGTAATTATAAAAAAGCATTTTTGTAGCTGAATGTTACTGGATAGCTGTTTCATCTGTAACACATCAAAATAACCTGCTAAGGTTTAATAGGCTATAAGGAACACACTCACTTCCTGAGCCCTGGGCAATAAGAGACGTTTTGTGTTTTATAATTTATTGATATGTTTGATCCTTTCTGACCTGCGTTAATGAAGCAGTCATTAGAGCACCATGTCCGCTATAATAGTTCTGTAGTTTGATGCTTGAGTCGTTGCAGACTTGTTGAAACTCCCTCACCCGTCAAAGCAGCGTCTTTGTTATTGGAGTCCAGCAGATGGCAGTGTTTCACTGTCTGACGGCTGTCTGAAGCTTCAGCTGGTTTATCCGTTTGCTATGTTTGCCATGTTACAGTGGGGAGGAAAAACTCCTTTTTGACAGGAATATCTAGACATGAGTGATTACTGCAGTGGGGCACTATCTGTGCTATCTATAAGAAATGTTAGCAACAATAAAACTCTGAGGATCAGGGCTCCATTTCACTCCAGTGTTCAGTGGCATTTTAAAAGAGTGAATACCGACGCTGAATGTCTTTGTAAAGCAAAAGCACTTTGTTAGCCTTTACAGAGCAAAGCTATGGATCAATGTGCAGTGAAGAAAAATCCAGGTGGCCAGTCTGTCCTTTCCTAACCAATCACAGAGCTCCTTACATTGTTGCGCTGGAGAATAACTAAATATAATATAAAGATGATATTGAAAATAATCTTTTGTAGAGTCACTACTTAGTGGGCAGAGGACAGTTATCACTTTGCTGGATGCTTTAAAGTCGCATGTTCTGTATTTGCAGATTAACAGGATATTAACAGATTAACAGCTTTCATTAGACTTCATATGATAATCAACAGTGAAGTGTTTCTCTTTCAGTGTTTATTCTTGCTCATTGAATGATCTCTGTTCAGATAATATGCTGCACTCATCTCATGTTTCTTTAAATACGGCATCACTTGTCCAGCTGTCAAACTCTGAAAGAGTTACAGTTTCACCACTGAGCACTTTGAATGGTTATTCTTTTATTTAAAAGCACTTATTCTAGCTGCATCATCAATACGACAAAAACTGTGACTTCAACAAAAATGTATCTAAACATATTTAGGGGGAAATGTTCCTACACCCCTCATGTAAACGTTACACCTCCAAAAGGGAGAAATAATCAGAATAAGGCGTAATCATTGTCTTGATAATAATAACCATGAAAATGAAACTAGGCCTACCTTTAGTTCAGCACACTCAGTGTTGCATAAAGACATGCGAACATGCCATCATCCATTCTGGAGCCTACTTTTAAAAAGAGCGAGCTGTTTATTCTGGCTGAGTAGCAAACAGAACCAACCATGAAAACCTAAACTGGGAAAACACTCGGAAACCTTGAACACTGGGAATATGGAGACACAGGGGGTAGGTGAACAGACACTCTGACAAAGGACAGAGGAAAACAGAGACAGTATATACACTGAGGGGTGATCCGGGAGTGGACAAACATGGGAACACAGACTAGGATTATCAAAATAAGACAAGAAGTAGCACGAACACAGAGACTGAGATAAGGACACATGAGCTTGACACTAGGATGGAAATAAACAAACATGGGAACACACGACGGACTGAGGAGACAAGGACAACACACAAAGAGAGGGACACTGGAAACAGGTAAAGGAGACAAAACCCAGAGACAGCTCTAAGACACAAAGAGAGGGAGACACAAGACGGGCTGGGGACACTAAGGGGACGCTGAGGACAGAACACAGAGACGAACTCTATGACAGACATTACGTGACAACAAGACTGACATCCACAGGAGACACAGAAAAAACAATAATCAGAAAATTCACGAATGCAGGAAAAGTAAACTAGGAAACTTCAGTCAGTATAAGAACACAACAATAATGATGAAGCAACATTCAAAAGTCCACCAACACAAAACACTGGGACAAAGACCCAGAACCATGACACACAGACACTGACAGTGTTCTTGTTAATGCTCTGCCTCCTCTGGATCTTTAGTTGGCTAAAGTGGACTGCAGTCTTTCATTTATTGATATCATTAATAGTTTACCCATATTAGACTCTTTAGTCCACCTGAATCAAACATAACAACATGTTACAAGCTGTTTTACTGCTTCCAGTGTCTCAGATCTCATGCAAACAAGTGGCTGGCTCAGTGAATGTTAATTTAGCACATGTTATATAGAATAGAATAGAATAGAATTCAACTTTATTGTCATTGCACATGCACAGGTACAGGGCAACGAAATGCAGTTTGCATCCATCCAGAAGTGCTTTAGTGATATAGATATATTACAATATATATTAGCAATAGTATAGATATGTAAGTATATTACAGAAATGGGTCTATTATGGTATGTTATAATGTACACGGTATGAAGTATGTTGTGAATATTCTATAACTATAAGTATGTACAGGCTGTAGTGAGTACAAGCTATGTACAGGCTATGAACAGGATATAAATATGAAAAACTATACAGAATATGAAATAAATAACTTTACAGAAATCTGAGATATACAGCTATACAGAAATGTGAACTATGCAAGTTGTAAACAGTTGTAGGGTTAAAGATTATCGAATGTACAGAATGATTATTTACACAGAGCTATACAGTAGTGCAGTTAAGATAAGTGAGGGTGTAGATAGTTTCTACAGAGGCTATATAAAGTGCTAGTGGTTGTGAGTGGTGGTTCAGTCCATGTTATTATTGTGTGTTTGAGGGTACAGTTGTCCATTGTGGGTGTGTGTGTATGTTCAGTCCATATGTTAACGTGGGTCAGATGTCAGGAGGCAGAGTTCAGGAGTCTGACAGCTGTGGGGAAGAAGCTGTTCCGGTACCTGGTGGTCTTAGTCCGGAGGCTCCTGTAGCGCCTCCCGGAGGGCAGGAGGGTGAAGAGTCCATGTGATGGGTGACTGGGGTCTTTGATGATTTTCCCAGCCCTTTTCAGACACCGCTTCCTGTAGATGTCTTTTATGGCACGAAGTGGTGCTCCGGCGATGCGCTGGGCAGTTTTCACGACCCTCTGCAACGCCTTCCGGTCCGAGGCAGAGCAGTTCCCGTACCAGACTGTTATACAGTTGGTCAGGATGCTCTCGATGGTGCAACGATAGAAGTTCACCAGGATGTCTGAGGACAGGTGGTTCTTCCTCAGAGTCCTCAAGAAGAAGAGGCGCTGATGAGCCTTCTTGACCAGCTTGGAGCAGTTGGTCGTCCAGGTGAGATCCTCGGAGATGTGGACTCCCAGGAACTTGAAGCTGCTCACACGCTCCACAGCCGTCCCCTTAATGTGGATGGGTGGATGTGGGTCAGCATTCCTCCTGTAGTCCACGATGAGCTCCTTGGTCTTCTCGGTGTTAAGCAGCAGGTTGTTTGTGTCGCACCACTCAGCCAGACGATCCACCTCCTCCCTGTAGGCGGCCTCATCGTTGTCACTGATGAGGCCAATCACCGTGGTGTCATCTGCAAACTTAATGATGGTGTTGGAACCATCAGCAGGTCTGCAGTCGTGGGTGAAGAGGGAGTAGAGGAAAGGGCTCATCACACAGCCTTGTGGTACACCGGTGTTCATTGTGATGGTAGATGAGCAGTGGTTATCCAGCCGGACATGTTGGGGGCGGTTGGTCAGGAAGTCCAGTAACCATTTGCAAATGAGGGAACTGATGCCCAGGTCTGTCAGTTTCTTGATGAGTTGTGAGGGGTGGATTGTATTGAATGCTGAACTGAAGTCTATAAACAGCATTCTGGCGTAGGTGTTGTTGTTGTCCAGGTGTGAGAGGACAGAGTGCAGTGCGATGGAGACTGCATCCTCTGTGCTCCTGTTCTGGCGGTATGCGAATTGGTGGGGGTCCAGGGTGGGGGGGAGACAGGATTTGAAGTGTGCTAGGACCAGCTGCTCTAAGCACTTAGTGATGATGGGGGTGAGTGCTACTGGGCGGTAGTCATTGAGGCAAGATGGGTTGGAGTTTTTGGGTATCGGGACGATGGAGGTGGATTTGAAGCAGGCCGGTACCACAGCGTGGGCCAAGGACAGATTGAATATGTCTGTGAGCACTCCTGCAAGCTCCCCAGAACACGCTCTGAGAACACGCCCGGGGATGCCATCGGGACCTGCAGCCTTGTGGACATTGATCCTGCTCAGCACCGCTCCTACATCGGTGGGGGAGAGAGTCAGAGGTTGGTGGTCTGGCGTCATGTCTGCTTTGGTTGTGGTTGTGGGGTTCCCTCGCTCAAAACGAGCATAAAAGTTGTTGAGCTCGTTGAGGAAGGAGACATCAGAGGATGCGGGGGAGGGTTTGGTGGTCCTGTAGTCTGTAATGGTCTGGAGTCCTTGCCACATGCGTCGGGGGTTGGAGTTGGAGAAGTGTTCTTCTACCTTCTTTTTATAATGGTGTTTGGCTTTTTTGATGCCCTTCTTTAGATTAGCCCTGGCTGTGCTGTAGGCGTGTGCATCTCCTGACCTAAAGGCAGTGTTGCGGGCCTTCAGGAGGAGACGAACATCCCGGTTCATCCAAGGCTTCTGGTTGGGGTACATGGTGATCCGTTTCTGGGTGGTGACCAGAAACGGCTCCAGCCAGGTTGGAATACACATGGTCTAAAGTCTTGTCTCCTCTGGTGTGGCAGGAGACATGTTGGTGGAATCTGGGGAGGACTGTCTTTAAGTTGGTGTGGTTGAAGTCGCCAGCAACAATAAAAGCAGCCTCGGGGTGTTTATTCTGGTGTTTGTTAATGGCTGCAGAAAGTTCTTTCATGGTCCGATATATCTCTGTTCAGATATTATGTTGTACTCATTTTTTTCCTTTATTCAAATAAGAGCAGTTATTGTTCATTTAATCAAACGCTGCTCAATCATCCATGTAACGAAAACTTTGATTCTCTTCATCTGGATGTAACGTTTTCAGAATCAACTTTTTTGGGAGCTGCAAAGCAGTTTCAGCTCAGAGCACCGTTCATGTTAACTTTTGCACCACTTATTGAAGCTGCATCATCATTTCCATCGAAGCTGTGTGTTGACACAGCTTCTTCTGTCATTGCATCCTCTTGTTTTTTTCTTGCTCTTGGCCTTTGTCTTTGAGCCAGAGAGATGCTATCAAACCTAAAAAGAGGATGTGGTCTCAGCTGGTGAAATTGCATTATACACCGCTTTGAGGCAACTGTAGATAATTCATTTATCATTATTCAACATTGACAAATAGTAGTTGACTAATATCAGGAGCCAAAAGGAAACAAAAAAAACAACAACCCCAAACTAAACTAATATTTCAGATGCCGGAAAAAAATGATTACAGTTGTTCAAATTTGCTGTCACCGAGTTAGGTGTGATACATGTACATCAATCTTACATGTAAAAAGTAGAAAACTGAAAGTAAATCTGAAATATAAAAATGAACTGGTTCTTATATAAAACCTTTCTACTCTCTACAACTTGCCTCATTCACCCAATCACTTCTTTTTTCTCTCTGTAAGTGCTTTCTATCTAACATTAATACGCATTCATCCTCCCGATGGATGCATCGGAGAGCAACTTGGGGTTAGTATCTTGCCCAAGGATATTTGGCATGCAGGCTGGAGCAGAGGGGGATTGAACCAGTAACTTTCTGATTAGTAGGTTTCCTACCTGAGCTACAGACACCCCAATTTATGGTGCTTTGGAAACAACACGTTCTCATCCCAACAGGTAACGATGCTGTGACAAATCATCAGTATGCGTTTGGAGGCATGAGAGCCGTTTGGAATGAATCTATACATGTAAATGTGTTTTTTATTCTAATCATGAATCGCTTTGAAAAACACTACCTGATAGGGTTAAGGTTAAAGTTATGGATAGAGTTAATGTTAGGAGCCTCTGCTCCAAGTGTGTGTTACTGCTGCGAGCAGCGTTCGGTTGTTTTCAAATGGGAATCTGGAGCATCTCATAAGGATGCGGAAAGATACCTTTCACGTTACTATGAGATGCCTCAGGCCATGACAAACTGTTGGTATGTTATAAGAACTGAGGGCAGCTGTATTTGGGCCTTTATTGGCTACAGAGATTCATTAGAGGTAAGGGTAAGGAAATGTGGCTTCCAGTAATTGTCCTGAACATACACCTGAGAAAACTTCAAAATCAGAAAAAAAAGCATCAAAGTAATCTTAAAATGTGTAATGTGCTTGTTACTCTGCTACAACTGGGATCATGTACCGCATAAAAAGACTAGATAGTCTATGTGATGTGGATGCTAGAGCGAAAGCCATGGTTGATATTTGACCTTGTAGTATTTTATAGTTTCCTTCCTGGAGCCAAATAGAGAAACAAATGAAGGCCCCAATTGCAAGAAGATGCTAGCATAAAACAAGCAATATAAAGACAACATATTCTGATCAAATAGCGCTGCAGTCATTGTCTTCATACTGGTAGTGATGATGCATTTCTGATAAATGCCTGTAAAAGAAAGACTAACCATATATGGTGCTCAGTGGTGAAACTGCTTTGTAAGTTCCTTACAAACCATTTTATACTGATTAAAAAACCAGAAATGAGAACGCTATATCTGAGCAGAGATAAGCAACAGACAGCTGTGAAAGTAAGATATTCAAATTCACTGAGCCAAAGACGCAGCTACAGAACTCATGACTCAAGAGTTTGCAAAATATATCCTTTCAAGAAACAAAGTTAAAAATGAGCTTATTGTTCATTATGATAGCGAGCGATATTCCACAGGGCATTGACAGATCCAAACCACTTCACACTTCACACACTTTAGAATTAATCCTGAACAGCTCACCACAACATTGTTTTCTCCACGGGATCTGCACACAGGAAAATAAATAATGATGGGACATACTGAACATTTGTGGAGAAATCCAGTACATTTTTTATGAAGCACGTATCAAGGCTTGCTTATTTAAGAGTGAGTAATGTCTCTGATAAGAAAATTATTAGAGTCTTGCTGTTTCAGAAAGTGGTTTGAGTGCTGGTGTGATTAATGACCATATACAGTGGTCCCTCGTTTATCGCAGGAGTCACTGATAGATGAAATCCATGAAGTAGCCAACTTTATTTTTTACAATTATTATAGATGTTTTAAGGCTGTAAAACCCCTCACTACACACTTTATACACTTTTCCCAGGCAGGCATGAACATTTTCACACTTTTCTCTCTTGTTTGAACACTCTCAAAGTCTTGTAGAAAAATAAGTCCAGTGTTATAGAAGGAAACCAAAGGCACCCGCCGGTGATGATGTTTTGCCGACATTGTTGTGTTTGTTGGGGAGAAAACTTACAAACATACAGTACAGCACGTCAGAGTCACACTGCTAGCGATCGAAGCTTTATGTAAATTTGACCAGCTGAACGCATTCTGTACTGTACAGGAGACACAACACGAGATTGATTGACAATGGTCTAATTGTCTACAGCCAGTCAGGACGCAGAATACAATGCACTTAAAAAAATAAATAAAAAATGCAACAAAAAAGAAAAAATCAGCGAAACAGTGAGGGACCACTGTATGTGCTATTGGATCCCTGCAAAATTCTTCTGCTCATGTTGGAGATTCACCTTTTTCACCTCTTTTTTTGTGTTGTGCCAAACAACTGGGGTACAACAACACCTAATCTATATAATCTAAGCAGAGGTGCATCTATCCAAATCTTTACAGGCTTTCTGTGGGATACCCTTAAACCCCTGCCTTCTTAGTACCACGTGAAAGGGTTTTCTCCAGAGATGGAGAGGTTATTACTAGAGATGGACCGATCTGATATTGCGTATCGGTATCGGTCCAATACTGACGTAAATTACTGGATCGGATATCGGAGAGAAATAAAAAATGTAATCCGATCCATTAAATATCAAAAAAGCACCTCACAGAACTTGCGACATGGCGTAACTCAGACCATAACCGTAGCACGTGGCAGCAGTACGTGTCACGTGATAGAGCGGCTGTGTGCATTTGTAGCCTCACTACCAAACCAGCATTTCATCTCCGAGGAAGTCATCCCAGAGAGAAGTAAAGCAAGTGTGTAAGTTCATCTAGGGTTGCCAACTCCCTGAAAAATAAATAAGGGACACCTCGTGGCCAGGGCCGGGCAACCCAGTTGTCTTCACCCTTCCCAGTGTGGTAGCTCTTTTTTTTGTGTGTGAAATTATTTTTTAACCATTTGACTTGAATTTGATTTAAGCAGATGCATATTCTTTGTGATATGACCATATGGGAAACAAATGATCATTTAGCCATTTATTTTTAACTCAAAATGACAACATTAACACAGTAAAACAGGTCTCTTTCTTAAACAGAAGCCTGTCATGCTTAGCTTTTGAGAATATAAGTAAGTCTTTCTTTAAAAGAACTCTGTCCTGCTTAACTTAAAATTATATAAATTAATAGAAAACAATAGAACGAAAAATATTCTTGTAACAGTGCACATTTAGTGCATTTAGTACAATTGGCTTCAGTTGAGGTATTATTTCAGCTTTTCTAATGCTAATCAGCTGCTCCTGTTTGTAAACCCGCTTGTTCCCATGATTACGCATCTTAACTCATCATCATTATTCATCTATGTATTACTTTTATGTATTAGTCATCTATTTGTTGTAATCATCTATCCTTGCAGTTGTTTATTACACAAAATAAATTATATTATCACACTTCTGGCCACATAGCGCTGATATTCACTGCACATGCCCATATTAACCTTAACCAGAGGGTTTAAAAACAAACACACCAGTGTTTACATACCATATCTGCTTCTGCCGTGGCCTGGTGGACAAAAAATTGGTTAAGGGTTCTCCGAGCTTTCACGCCCCTCATGTTCTTCATGTGCCCACCACTAGGAGCATGCCTATGGAAAAAGTGCGCTGGCACACAGTGCAGTGTGCTTTATAGGTGTTATCGTGCACTTTCCCAGCCAGGTGTTTCCCTTTTCCCATTCCTCCCTGTACTTTTGCAGCCTTTTTTTTTCTTTCTCTGAGGGGAACAAACATTGCTGCTCTAATGCTGGGCTTACACTGTGCCATTTTTGGCCCATTTTGAGCCGAATTTTGAGTCGTGCGACCGAATTGGTGATCGGCCCGATTTTGGCCTTCATCGTGCGTCGTTTAGTATACGTGGGGTAACGAGAAGCGATTAACACCTCGAGCAGCTCCCGGCCATCAATCGCTCGTGAGGGTGTCGCCGCAGCCGCTCACACTGCTCACGCGCAAACACGTAAACGTCGGTGAAAAAGACGGAGCAGCACGGCTGTGCAGCGTGTGATCTGGACACAAGCGATGGAGGCACAACTTGTAGAACTTTGGAAAGCTCATCCGAGCCTTTTCGATGTGGCATCACAAAATTATCACGACCACAACAACCGTGAAAATAGTTGGATCTACATCGCTGCTCAATCACAGCTGCCTGATCAATGATTTTCATTAGCAATTTAGCAAAGTTGATGGTGGTGGTGTGTCTGTGTGAGTGAAAGACAGAGAGGGAGAGTGAGCGACAGAATTTCTGTTATAACCTTCATTTTATGGAGGCACAGTGTGAGCACTCAGGTCGCATCAGAGCATCGGGTCGTATAGTGTGAGACCTGCATCGTGACCTACCAACTTCTAACCCCTGCGAGTCAATCGTGCAGTTTGAGCAGGAGCTGAATAACGCGACTGAAAAAATCGCACAGTGTCTGCCCAGCTTTAGGTGTACTGTCGTCCGAGACTTGCACCGCAGTGTCGGCGTTTGTTTCCCTGTTGGCCATGCTTCTTGTTGTGGTCATCCGTTGTCTTCCGGTATTTTCTCCGCAAGCGACCTTTCCTCGACCAATGAGATGAGCGGTAATCTGAATTCTCATACTCGACACGGGACACGGGACGATTCGGTTTTTTAAGGGACGGTTGGCAACCCTAAGTTCATCTCTTAATGTTTGTAAAGCATTCCCACATTAAGCTTTACAACCGATATATGGAGCGACTGCCTCTCTCTCTCCCTTCCTCTCCTGCTGCTCAATCATGAAACTGATCAATGATCAGCTGATCGGCTTTTCTCTCGTTTATTTATCGCCCACTTTGCGCCAGAAAGAGGAAACCAGCGGATGTCGCGTTAAACAGCAGCAGCATGTTTAAGCTTGATCAGCTGTTGTTAGATTTATTTAATATTAATTTCTAGTATCAGCTGATGTTTGCTGGAGCCACAGCTGTAAAAGCTGCTGGTCATGATATGGTTTGTTTATCTGGTGAGAGGGAAACATGAAGATGAAACCAGGAGATGTCCTTACTGCAGTGGTTCCCAAACTTTTTTTGCTGGGCCCCCCTTTGTTTTACAAGAAAAATGTTCGCGCTCCCCCTCCCCCCTCGTGTGCGCACGTGCACACGCACGCAAGAACACATCCTCCAACCACACACACCCATATTTTGCACCATTGCGGTTAATTTCACACCTCAAACATTTAGTAAACAATTAAGCAAATACAAGTAATCTTCAATAAAGTACAGGTAGTAAGAAAATAAACTACTAACTCTTTTACGCTATGTCCAGCAGTGTTGCCAACTTAGCGACTTTGTTGCTATATTTAGCGAGTTTTCAGACCCCTAGGGCGACTTTTTTTCTAAAAAGCGACTAGCGACAAATCTGGCAACTTTTTCTGGTGTTATTGGCGACTTATTTATGATGACTTTTTGGCGTGAAAGCACGTATTGCTCTTACTCTCAGCAAGCAGCGGATGCTGCCGTGGGCACCTCGCTCGTGCCAAAGCGCTCACAGGCGGAGGATAGTCCTCCCCAGCTGCTATCGGTTCACACCCATGCATCCAAACTGCAAATGAATCGCGCACGAGCGAAGCCGCCGCTCCCGCACTGACTGTAGCGCAGTCAATTCTTGTTTTACAGTGATGCTGTTTCGTGGATCACAAGGTTTAAAACTACTTACACACACACACACACACACACACGTTTTAAAACTACTTACACACACACACACACACACACACACACACAAAGTAACTCCACCAGAGTGCCTATTTCGGGTCACTTTTGCCGGTCCAAGCCCGGGTAAAGGAGCAGGGTTGGAATTGTGACATTAAAAAACAATAATTGCTAAAAGAAATTTAATTTGTAGTTCTAAATAAATTCTAAATGCATTTAAGACGTGCTTTACTCACTTTATGTCTTGTTCCATGTTGTTATTTCTCTCTTCAACAACGTAGGTTACAATTACATTAGCATGACCAATTATGCAAATTAGGCGATGGCGTCATTTAGCGACTTCTAGTGACTTTTAGGACAACCAATAGCGATTTTCCTTACTGAGAAGTTGGCAACAGCACCCCCATACTCCGCGACCCGCCAGGGAAAGAGGGCCCAGGCCCATCCAGACCGGCGCCCAGTGCAGCAGCGCCTCCCGGCCCCACAGAGCCCGGGACAGTCCACCCAACCCCACCACAGAGAAAACTGCACCCACCCCACCATCCACTCATCTTCCAGACTACATAGACGCCCAGGCTGAGATCTTCCTCCACCTCTCCTGTATCTCCCCTTCCTGCAGAGAGAGTTCCTGAAGAGAGGAAAGCTCCTGCAAGATGTGACAATCTCCCCCACCAGTTGAAGAGCCCCCCAGGTGGCTCGACGCACCGGCGGTACCCTGCGCCAGGGCTGGGCCCCCATGCACCCACCCGCCCACAACCCCGGCAACACACCAACCAGGACCCAAGCCCCCGAGGCCCGGCCAGGGAGCCCCCCAGAACCTCACGCCCATCCCGGACCCACCCAGGGCCAGCCAGGCTACTAGGTCAGTAACCCACGTCCGTCAGCACAGACCCTCCCCTAGCCCCGCTGCACGCAGCCACAAGGAAACAGTCACCTGAGAGCCAACAGAGCCCCTAACCGGACATGACCGCTACCCCGGGTTGAGCCCCCCAAGGAAGATGCCTCCGGGGAACCCCCCGATGCCCTAAGCCTGTCCCTACCCCCACACCAATCACAACAGTGAAGGCGGGACCAAACTAAGACCCCCCACCCCCACTAGGTGATGGAGCTGATCAAAGGAGCCCAGAGCAATTGATCTGATGTGGTGGCAGAGGCTGTATCAAGACTAATGTAATCTAATAGATAATTTCTATATTGGTTAGAATTAAGATTATTTTTATTTTTCCAGTTCATGAGGACAGTTTTCTTGGCTATGCATAGGGCAGTGAAAACCATATGGGCTATATTCTTTTCTGAAGTGACATTATCTAAGCTGCCCAACAAACACACTAAGGGGGAAGTTGGAATGTTACATTTCAGACACTTTGATAAGTCTTCACATATATCACGCCAAAACTTCTGAACTGGTGGACAGAACCAAAGAGCGTGGATATAATTGTCCGGTGAATTGGTTTGGCAGTGTGAGCAGTTGTTGGTAGACGTAAAGCCCATCTTGAACATCCGATGACTGTATAGTGCACTCTATGTAATATTTTGTATTGAATTAATTGAAGACTGGGATTTCTAATTAGATGAAAGGTTTTTAAGCAAATCTGAGACCAGAAATTTAGGTCTAAGTTAACTGATAAATCCGCTTCCCATTTTGCAATAGGAAGTGATATTGATTCATCTGTTTTAGAAAGCATTCTGTATATTTTGGAAAGTAATTTGGGGGTTTTAAGAGTAAGAAATTGAACCACACTTGGTGGTGTTTGTAGTTCAACTTGACCCGGTTTAAATTTCTTTTTTACTATGGATTTAATTTGTTGATATTCTAAAAATCTTTTCTTGTTGATCCCATATTGTGTAACTAGTCCGTCAAATGAAATAAATTCTGTTCCTTCTAGTATATGTTCTAAATATTTGATTCCTTTACCACTCCAATCTGAAAAGTTTATCATGTTATTGTTTTGTAATATGTCCGGATAGTTCCAGATAGGTGTACGTTTGCATGGGATTAATGAAGACGCCGTCAATTTTAGAAACTCCCACCATGCTGTCAGAGAAGAGCTGATGTTGATGCTTTTAAAGCATTCATGTCGTTGGATGTTTGAGCTGATAAATGGTAGGTCTGAGATCTCTAGATTATTGCAGAGTGCTTGTTCTACATCTAGCCAAGGTTCATCTAAGAGGGTGTGTTTTAGCCATCCTGAGATAAACTGAAGCCTGTTGGCTAAGAAGTAGTGCTGAAAGTTAGGCAGTTCTAGTCCTCCTTTATCCTTGGTCTCTTGTAGTGTTTTTAAGCTTATACGTGGGGGTTTATTTTTCCAAAGGAATTTGGACATACATGAATCTAGAGATCTGAACCAATCTTGTGGCGGTTTAGTTGGGATCATTGAGAATAAATAATTTATTTTTGGTAAGACCATCATTTTTATAGCGGCAACCCTTCCCATGAGTGATATGGGTAGACATTTCCACCTAGCCAGATCATCTTCTACCTTCTTTAAAAGTGGGATATGGTTTAATTTAGTTAGATCTGCAAGCTTGGGAGAAACATTAATACCTAAATATTTTATATTTCCCGATTGCAGTGGTGTAGAAGAGGAATTATGGAGTTCAATCACCCCAGAGAAATTGGTTTGTGAATTTTGGAGAAAGAGTAACACATCATCCGCATAAAGGCTGATTTTATGTTCCACGTTCTTGCATTTTATGCCCTTTAATTACTGAATTCTGTCTAATTGCTGCTGCTAGTGGTTCAATAAAAATTGCAAACAGTGAAGGGGAGAGTGGGCATCCCTGCCTGGTGCCCCTCAAGAGACAGAAGCTGGAGGATGTCTGGTCATTTGTTCTGACACAAGCTGTTGGGGAATTATATAATATTTTTAACCAGTTTATGAAAGAGGATCCAAAACCAAATTTGTGTAAAGTTGCAAATAGAAATTTCCAGTTAACTCTGTCAAATGCTTTTTCTGCATCTAAAGAGAATATTGTAGTTTCTAGGTTTTTACTGTATGAGTAGTCTATCAAATTAAGTAATCTACGTGTATTTGTTGATGAGTGCCTACCTTTTATGAAACCAGTTTGGTCAGGATGAATTAACAGGGGGGTTATTTTCTCCAGTCTCTTTGAGAGAGCTTTGCAGATTATTTTAAGGTCTACATTTATAAGGGATATTGGACGATAGCTTGAGGGATATACAGGGTCTTTGCCTGGTTTTAGCAGGAGATTAATGTTTGCAGAATTCATATTTGATGGAAGTCTGCCCTTTTCTTTGATTTCCAACAACGTTCTGTAGAAAACTGGTGCTAGAATCGACCAGAATTCTTTGTAGAATTCTGCAGGAAAGCCGTCTGGACCTGGAGCCTTAAAATTCAATTTCAAATTAGACTAATTCAAATTCAGTTTTCAAAAGCATTTATTCAAGTTACAATTCAGATTCAATCTGAGCAATTCAAATTCAAATTGAATTTATTCAAATTCAGTTTCTGATGGCACAGATTTCTGCCCATAGAAAACTTTTTTAAAATTATTGATGGCTCTGTCTAGCACAGACCCACCGCTGTAACGAGACAATTATACTACAACAGCAGAAAGCATTGAACACCAACCAGAGCTCTTTGTTTGATCTCGTGCACGAGGGAGAGAACTGTGACGAGCGCTGTTCCTGACGCTCGAACCCCAGCCACTCTCGTCTGCTCCCCCGTAACACTGCTCTTTATTGCGGTTATATGACTATGCATAAGAATCATTAACATATGACGTCTTACATAGGTGTATACATGTAAACAAAGAGTACCTTGTTTGTGTGTCGTGTAGTTATGTGTGCGTGTGTGTGTGTGTGTGGTCAAGATGTGATCCTGTGAAGACTCCTTAAAGCTGGTGCCAGGCGTCCAGCGGTCCTTCTAAACAAAGGGCTCTTATACTTATTAAACAGATACAGAGTAGGTGTCCTCCTATACCACAAATCAGTAAGAGAAGGCACGACCTCTCTCATGACCTTAAGATGTGTGTGTATGCCAGAGTGCTCTGGGAGGCACACAGAGTCTTTGCAGACTGCTAAGGATCAGACATACTATCAATATGCAATCGATTATAAGACTCTAAGCATATATGAGTGCATATTTCTAAGCATAAATGACAATCAACAATATAAACCTAACAATTATTATTCAAAAAATGATTTAATATGAAGGCAATAGGCAAAGTGTTACAGGCATAGCCCTAAAGAATGTAGCCTCAGCTTTTCAACGCCTCTCTCTGTCTCTCGCTAGCAAACTTGACCCAGACAACAAAGCAAAGCTAGTTTTCAGCTACGAGCCCGACACCGAAACCGACGGATTAGTCAGAGGTCCCTTTACTACTGTTTGGAGCCGCAGACCTGTTTTATATACGCGCGGAATAGTTTTCTATACGAGATCGCTGCAAAAAGTGCAGCTTTACCTAATGTCCACCTACTGTTACTCAATTTTTATTAAGATTTAAAAATCTAGTTGGTATTGGTATGGAGAGTAACCTTCAGTAATAGTAATAAGTCACACAGCAATAGTACATTCATGTAGTTGTAAAAAGCATGATAACATATTAAGTAATCCAAAGTATTCAGAATACGTTACTCTCATTGAGTAACGTATTTGGAATATGTTACAAAATACATTTTGGGGCATGTATTCTGTAATCTGTAGTGGAATACATTTTAAAAGTAACCTTCCCAACACTGTCTATTAGGTTCTCTTTGTGTCTTCATCATCTGTGTACCTCGCTGCCTCTCTGTGTTTGTCATGTCTAATTTTTCTTTTTACATATTCCCCTCCTTGTGTTTCATTCCATGTCCCCTCTGTCTGTCGTGTGCATTCATGTATGTTCCCCAGTCCGTCTTGCCTCTTTCTCTTCCCTCTCTTCCACCTTCATGTCTCTTGCTCTCTCTGTCTGTCCCTCTGTCTCTTGTTCCTTCTCTCTCGCTCTCTGCCTCCATGTCTCGTGTCCCTTAACTGTTTCCATCTTTGTGTCTCCTCCCATTGTTTCCCCAGTCTGTCTAGTTCCCATATTCCCAGGACACCACTGGACAACAAGTGGGTGTTCCGAGACTGAGAGACAGCCAGAGTTGGTAAAAGAACAGACATTCTGTACTTAAGTAGAAGAACAAATACTACTGTTAAAAAATACTCCAGTGAAAGTTAAAGTACTGATTCAACTTCATTACTCAAGTTAAAGCAAAAAAGTACAGGCTCGAAGCGCTTACAGAGTAAAGCATAGAGAAAAGTACTTGGGTGAATGAGGCAAGTTGTAGAGAGTAGAAAAGTTTTATATGAGAACCAGTTCATTTACCATTACATGTTCATTTTATTTTCAGTTCTGTACTTTTTATATTTAATATTGATTCATTAGATTGACTACATGTATCAGACCTAACTCACTGACTGTAATTGTTTATTTGTACATTATTGAACATTTAAAGGTGTGAAGTCTTGCACTTTAATAGAACAGAACAGTCTGGTTTCTAAAGCTACAATGGGAAATGATTGCGTCGAGGCTGCTTCCTGTCTGCACAAAGGTACATTTTTATTTTAATCAGCACACACGTAATGGAACTAAAGCTGATCGAGCTCTTTCTGCACAATGACAACCATATTAGGACACATAGAAGAAATGGTTGTATATATCTTAGCACAAATGACAATCTTAAATTATTAATTCTGACAGAGACCACATCCTCATTTTAGGTTTGACAGCATTTCTTGTAGATAATGGCAGATGGCTGGAGCATGAATTTAGGCTGCAATTTTGGGAAGGCCTCAGAGGGGACTGTCAGCGACTCCTGAGCTCACAGTCCGTTACAGTTTTTAAACTGTAACTGTAACGGAATACAGTTACTCATATTTTGTATTTTAAATATGTAACTCTGGTACATGTATTCTGTTACTCCCCAACACTGATAGCAGACAAGAAACTAAACAGGGATCACTTTTACCATCTTTTATGTATTTGCTGGTCGTCTTATTTCTTCTATTTTGCAAGCACAGTGTTGCAATCATTGTCTTTGTGGTACAATGACACAGGCATAATACAGACTTTTTCATGTAAGATAAAGCATGTATGTTCTTCAGTGGTCAAACTGATGCCCTAAAGATGCCTAATGTGATTTGAAGAGAAGATAAAAAATCATGTTTTAACAAAAATAAGCAGCAGACACGTCTGTGTGTGAGTTATTCAGGTTCAGTAAGAAGGTAATATGTCTGCAGAATTTGTAATTCCTGTGCAGATATTGCTTGTACAATAAATAAAATCTTTTTAACTTCTTCTTCTGGAAAGTGCCTTTATATATTTAGTCATTTTGGGGCGATCCTGTCACGGTCCTGGGTTGGTGACCCAATGTTTTCAGTTTTGTATCATTATTGAATTTTTGTCATCGCTTATCTTTTCTAGTCTTTTTTATTTCTGTTCTGTGTTCTATGGTTGCTGTATCCCTAAATTATGTCGGCATCTGTTTTGTTTCCTGTTTTACTTTGAAAGTCGTTGTCTTATGTCAGTGTATTGAGTTTTGCTTCCCTTGCTCTCGTCATGTCAGATTACTCCCAGCTGTGCTCCCCTTCTGTGTCTCATGCCCTCGTTATCCCAGTGTGTATTTAAGCCCTGTGTTTTCCCTGTGCTGTGTTTGGCAGTTGATGTTCATGTCCTCCCTGTGCTGTGTTTGGCAGTTGTTCATGCGCTTAGTCCTGTTCCTATGGGTTCTCTATGTTTAGGTTCCAGTGTCCAGTCTAGTTTCATGTTCATGATTTTGGTTGTTTCAGTAATGTTTATTTCTCTGATGAGTCATCCCGGTGAATAAACTGCACTTTAAGTTAACCTCTTGGTTACGAGTCCTGTGTGTGCGTCCTCCATCCTGCCTGCTCCACAGCACACTACGACTGCTCCGTGACAGATCCTTCATTTAGTAGTAACCTTAGTTGGGGATATATATCACAGTTTACTTTCAGATATGAGCATTGTGATACCCGTAAATGAATCTATCATCATGACACATACAAAACAATAACTTACTGTGTTTTAATTTTCCTTCCTCTCCATAACTGGCAATTCCCCCCCCCTTTTTTTTTTCTTTCTTTTTTTTCTTTTTTTCTTTTCTTTTTTTTTCTTCTTCCCCCTTTTCTTTTCTTCCTCTGTCTGGGTATAGTTTTGTCTTACACTGTGTGGTAGGACTTGAGTTCGAGCTTTTCTGTATGAATGATATGCTTTCTGAAAACTCAATAAAAACACTTTGATTATTATTATTACTGTGTTTTAATTGTTTGAAATCTGATGGTTAGACGAACTTAGTGTGTGAGGTTGCACTGACCATCAGAAATCTTGAGCCTTCGGGGGTGTTTTTTGTTCTTCTGTGAAAGACCTGCAAGCTAAAAGAAACCCATGTAGCTATAACCAGACAGTCAAACCCCTAGGTCACATTTGTATTGACATGCACAATTAAATCTTTTCAATGATTTAACAGTGTTGCTTTTCAAAGATTAGGATTTCAGAATTAAATTGTTGATCTAAATGTTCCACTGTTTTCTGACAGAATTAGTGTCACAAAAGGTAAAGAAGTTCATAATTTCATATAACTTTAATAATATGTGTATTGCTCACTGAGTAGAAGTGAATGCAGATGTTAGTGTTGCTCTGCATCTGTAAAAAACAGACCTGACTATTTGTGTGTCATATGTTTGTTTTGTTTGTGTCTTTGTCCCCTGAAAACTCATGTTAAAGATGTCCTGAGCACAAGGAATGTGTTACAAACTGTTACTGTAATCTCATTACATTTTTTAATAATGCAGTAATCTAACTCAATCCTGTATTAAATTTGCTAATTACGTTACTCTTACAATGATGTTGTTAATTCAAAGGAGCTTGCAAAGAAAAGCGTCTGGACTTCTTTAAGTTGCTTGAAGACGTTTCACCTCTCATCCGAGAAGCTTCTTCAGTTCTAAGGTCAAATGGTGGAGAGTCCCAGATATAAACCTAGTGGGAGTAACCCCCCACAGAGGGACAAAAGGACCCCCTGATGATCCTCTAATCGCCTGAGCCAAGATGTGAAACTGGGTGTGGGTCCCAATCAGCCAGAGTTTCGGGTGTGTTCATTGTGAAACCTGGCCCCACCTTATCATGCGAATTCCTGAGGTCAGATGGCCCAGGATGTGAGTGGGCGTTAAGGCGTCTGGGAAGGGATCTCAAAACTGGATTATAGATGGCAGAGAGTTGGTGTCGTAAAGCCCCGCCTCTGTTCAAACATGGTCGCTCACAGTGGACATAGATGGCTTCTTTCACTCCTCTTTCAAACCATCTGTCCTCTCTGTCCAAAATGTGAACATTGGCATCCTCGAAAGAGTGTCTTTTATCCTTAAGATGCAGATGGACTGCTGAGTCTTGTCCTGTGGAGGTGGCTCTTCTGTGTTGTGCCATGCGCTTGTGAAGTGGCTGTTTGGTCTCTCCAATGTTGAGGTCTGGGCATTCCTCGCTGCACTGTACAGCATACACCACATTGTTAAGTGTGTGTTTTGGCGTTTTGTCTTTCGGGTGAACCAGTTTTTGTCTGAGCGTGTTGCTGGGTCTGAAGTACACCGGGATGTCATGCTTGGAGAATGAACACACCCGAAACTCTGGCTGATTGGGACCCACACCCAGTTTCACACCTTGGCTCAGGCGATTAGAGGATCATCAGGGGGTCCTTTTGTCCCTCTGTGGGGGGAAACTCCCACTAGGTTTATATCTGGGACTCTCCACCATTTGACCTTAGAACTGAAGAAGCTTCTCGAATGAGAGGTGAAACGTCTTCAAGCAACTTAAAGAAGTCCAGACGCTTTTCTTTGCAAGCTCCTTTGACTACGATGACCTGGATGACTGAGAACCTTCACAGACGATGTTGTTAATTGTTGCTTCAGAAATGATCTTCGGTAATCTGCATGTCAGGCAGACAGACAAAACAAAATCAAACCAACAGCACAGACAACATGCTAACGTAAAGAGCTAACAAAGAAGAGTGATGATACAGCTGAGTGCATGCTGACTCCGACCAACCAGCCAGACCCTGACCCTCAACAGGTAACAATCAGTCAGAATCAGAATAGTTGAATAATCCCTAAGGAAAGACAGTTATGGGCAGTCAGACTGCAGCCTCTGTTTCTACCTGTACAGGTTTCTATGGTAGAATCACTGTGGCAATCGCTTTAAAGTCACTTTGGGCTGGTTTTCATCTTTGCTTTGTTTCGTCAGGTTTGTGTTCATGTGTAAAAAGTAGAAGAAACATCATTGTGTTTGCTTATTAGTACACAGATATTATGTTTGGTTATTATCAAAGGTTTCTTTTGTGTCCAACTATCTGGCTTTGAACAAAGTGTAAGAGATGGCACATGTGCTCCTCTGACTGACAACTGGCTGGGAGTGAAGAGAGAAAATGGTAAATGGTCTGTATTTGTATAGCGCTTTACTAGTCCCTAAGGTCCCCAAAGCGCTTTACACATCCAGTCATTCACACATTCACACACACATTCACACACACATTCACACACTGGTGATGGCAAGCTACATTTTAGCCACATCCACCCTAGGGCGCACTGACAGAGGCGAGGCTGCCGGACACTGGCGCCATCGGGCCCTCTGACCACCATAATGGATTCTTACAGGGAAAGTGGCCTGGTAATGCTATGAAATACAGAACTGGATAATACAGGATTTCCTGAACTGAACAAAAAGGGTGGACTGTAACAGTAAGAGCCCCTGGGGGTCTGGTGTGTTCATCTTCAGTTGTGTTTGAGACTTAACCTGCTGGAGGTTCTTATTTGATGATTTTAGTGTCTTTATTTTACATTTTAGGAGTCTTTTAAAATTTGTTTTCAATAAGAAATTTCTGCCACATGAAGTTGCATCTCCAGTCCCTTGTGTGCTTTTTTTCCATGTCCTTATTTAATTTTGGTATATTTAGTTTTTCTCCTGCCTGTGTTGAGCCTTGACTTTTGTTTTAATTAAATAAACTTTTTCTTCCCTTTTCTCTGTTGTGTCTGCATTTGGATCCTTATTTGAAATGTAAAACTGAAAAGCAATTGCCTGCAATTCTTAGGTGCACTCAGTTTATTTATGTAAAGAAAAATAATTTAAAGACATTGTCAATAGTTTGGCCACAGGAACTGCTTGCAGGACTCAGCTGTGAATAACAAAGCACATCTGCATGCTATTGTGGTCATTTCTCCTCATATTTGCAATGTTTTTCTGAACCACAAAAAGAGAAGTGTGTTACAATTGGTGCACTAGTGACGTAGGTCTTGATTATTTTTGGAGCTACTTAAAATGTATAAAAACTGAAGCCTCCAGAGCCAAGTGTCAGTTCTTCTGCTTCTGTGACAGAACTACGTGTCTGAGCTGCACCAGACGTGATCTCTGCTCATCAAGTCTTCACTCCTCAATTGGTAAGAATTTTTTATTTATATTATGTATATTTATACACACCAAATTTATGGATTTATGCTCAAATTTAAATAAACTTTTCATTGAAATCCAGTTTTACTATGAATTCACAGTAATTACTGACACCTTCAGAGCATTACATTCATTAAAGACGTCTTCTCACCTTCTCTTCCAGACGACCGACACATACCTCAACCACTGCAGATTAACCAACCACTCATCAGTAAAGCACAAAATAAGGTAAGTGTCCTCATGTGGAAAGGACTTAAATACAACTCCCATATATTACTAATGTAACAGATCCATTTAGGTAGAGTAAGAACACTACGCTGGATGTCTTTTAATGCAGGAAAGTCCTGTTTTATGCTGCACCTCTCTGAGGAGAATATCATTGTTCCTACAGACCATCAGCTCCATCAAAACCAAAGCAGGAAAGACTAATCCTGTGGCAGCAACAAATCATTTACATTTAATATCTGAGGACAGTTTCATGATCCAATATCATAAAATTTTAGGCCTGCTGTCAACAATAACTGCAATGTTGATTCATATGCATACATGCCAACCCTCCCGATTTTTCCGGGAGAATTCCGAATTTCAGTGCCGCTACCAAAAGTCTCCCGGAGCCACCATTCTCCCCAATTTCTCCCGATTTTCCACCCGGACAACAAAATTGAAAAACCATATCCCAGATTGGCCCAGCCAATTCCAGTTTCCAACAATGGATACTACTACTGCAGCTACTTAGTTTTAATTTTACTCTTATTACTCTTTCTGGGTCACAAAATAAACTTTTAACATATTTTCAGGCGACAATATAGCTGTGTAAACTTCAAATATCTGAGCCGGGGAGAACAGCAAACTCCTGGAACATCGTTTTCAAACCCCCGCGGTCTTTCGCTACTCAGGTTAAACATGATATATAAGTCACTTAAATAACTGAAACATGTTTTTGTTATTGGGTTTTATTTGTTCGTGAGTAAATCGGTTTGGCTGAGATTAAAGTTATTAGATTAGATGAGATTAAATAAAACTTTATTAATCCCTCGGGAGGATTCCTCCGGGGTTTTCACACAGCTGAATAAACGTCAAACAGAAAACTGATTAAACAGAAGTGTGAGATGGTCGAAAATTTACGCCAGCGTCCGGTTATATTTTAGATAGCAAGGAGCAGACACCTGAGTTTCACTCCACCGAGAGAGCTCGTGACGTAATTCTGAAGGATAGACCGTCCAATTTCACAGTTGCTCATTTCCGGTCTGCCCGGCTTTTGGAGGACCCAGCCCACTTAGACCACGAAGGCCGGGTCCTCAGGTGGACGCAGACTCTGAATTTGGACACCCCTGGCCTGTTTCCGGCTGGACAATAATAACGGTGACATTTAACTTATTTTATCCGATAAATAAACATTGTAAGATTCAAGTTTTTTGTGTGTATATATATATCTATATATATATCTATATATATATATATATATATATATATGTGTATATATATATATACACATATATATATACATATATATATGTACACATATATATATACACACATATATATATATATACACACATATATATATATATACACACATATATATATATATATATATATATATATATATATATATATATATATATACATATATATATATGTGTGTATATATATACAAAAAAAAAATATATATATACATATATATATATATATATATATACATATATATATACATATATATATATATATATATATAATTTATCCGACATATATATATACATATATATATGTATATATATATATATATGTATACCACCCCTCCCCAACAGCCCTTTTGAATGTCTCCCTAATTCTGAGGTCTCAAGGTTGGCAAGTATGTTCACATGGCTATTATTTTAAGAAGTATTAAATAATTCTAAGATTATTAAACAGTGAGGCCAAACAACATCAAGGTAGTGTCACTTTTATTAACTCTCCAGCAACCTGCAGTCTTTGCATTGAGGACACACAAACATCACAGTGTCAAAATATATGAGCTGCATTCATCTTAGCTTAATTTTTACAACATGTGACACATAATTTCACAGCAGTAAGGACAGCGCACACAGTAAGTGTGAAAAGTAGCTGTTATAACATCAGCACTGAAAGAATCGCCCACAAATTTCATCTGCAAGGCTTTCAAAATAAACATGCTCCCTTTTAGACTCGAGATTTAGAATTTCAAACCATTTAGAGCTCAGTGTTTATAAGGTTTTATGCACGGAAAGTCAACAGTGACAAATCTGAATCTCTAACAACCTTTTGGTAAAATGGTAAATGGCCTGTATTTGTATAACGCTTTACTAGTCCCTAAGGACCCCAAAGCGCTTTACACATCCAGTCATCCACCCATTCACACACACACTGACAGAGGTGAGGCTGCCGGACACTGGCGCCACCGGGCCCTCTGACCACCACCAGTAGGCAACGGGTAAAGTGTCTTGCCCAAGGACACAATGACCGAGACTGTCCGAGCCAGGGCTCGAACCGGCAACCTTCCAATTACAAGGCGAACGCCCAACTCTTGAGCCACGATTGCCCCGTAAAACGGTGTAAGATAAAATAAGAAATTACTTGGTTATTATTATTGTGAAGTGAAAAGTGAAGCTCAGTTAAAAAATTTGAAACTGTGAAGAAGGAAAAATTAAATTCCAGATTATCTCCCAAACAGCTACACAAAGTGAGTTTGGTGCTGCGGCTGCAGACTCTTTACCAGTCCATGCTGAAGAGACAGCTGAGCTTAAACGCGAATCTCTCACTTCACCAGTCGATCTACGTCCTTACCCTCACCTTTGGTCACCAGCTTTGGATAGTGACCGAAAAAAACGAGATGCAGATACAAGCTTTGGAGAAGGAGGTCTGGCCTTCTCTGCTTGGGCTGCTGCCCCCGTGACCCGGCCACGGATAAGCAGAATAAAATGAACGAATGGATTAAATTACAAAACAAATTATTGTGACTTCTTCTTTGCACCACTTTCACTTACACTTTCCCTACTTGCTAAATGCCACTTTAACCTTTTGGACATATTTGATATCCACTCTAATACTATAGCTTTAGCTGCACTAAACTCTTAATCCAAAACATGTTTCTGTTTTTAGTTTTCCACTCGAGTTTCAAAGCAGGAGAATCTTCAAATAAAATCTAAAGACAAACAATGTGGAAAAATAACCTTTTGTGAAATTTTTGAAGATGACATACAAAATCTAAAAGAACTACAGTTATAAGGATATCAATATATCCGTATATACCAAAGACATCGTAATCAACCAGTTATGGACAGCATTACATGACTTGATCTTTATTTTGTGATCTTTAATAATATGAATATTTTACATATTTACTTGCATAGTGCATGCTTTAACTGATTTCTGTTTAGATATAAATTCATTCAAACTGGTCAGATATGCAGGTGCTGACCTTTCCTCTGGGGTGATTGTGGCTCAAGAGTCGGGAGTTCGCCTTGTAATCGGAAGGTTGCCGGTTCGAGCCACTTCACCCGTTGCCTACTGGTGGTGGTCAGAGGGCCCGGTGGCGCCAGTGTCCGACAGCCTCGACTCTGTCAGTGCGCCACAGGGCAGCTGTGGCTACAATGTAGCTGCCATCACCAATGTGTGTGTGAATGGGTGGATGACTGGATATGTAAAGCACTTTGGGGTCCTTAGGCACTAGTAAAGCGCTATACAAATACAGGCCATTTACAGGCCATATGAACTCACTGCAAACAATCTGACTTTTCAGAGAGTTTCCTACACTGAAGATCTTCCTCATTCAACCAACTCCTGCCAACAACTGTGGGTGTTCAAGGCATCCAATCACACTTTGGCTAACTGAAAAAAGAAGACAAGGTGAGACATCTTTGCTAGTTATTGTTTGGAGCATTAGCATAATCTAATTTGTAGTTTTAAATATCTATTGTATTTTTACTTTAATAGTTAAGCACGATTAACATTTAGGAAACAAAAATAAACAAGTTAATAAATTAAATGAAATAATACTGATTTATATATTCACTCTGTTTACTTTCTTTGCTATAGAAATACAATGAAGACTTCCATTTTCCTGCTGGTGGCGCTCTCTGTCACTGTGCTCTGCATGACTGACAGACGTGTTTGGAAATTCCAAAACCAGCATATAATCTCTGAAATCCCACGAGGGGGATGTGATTTTCTGATAGCAAACAGGAACATCAGAGATAATAATGGTAAATGTAAGCGCGAGAATACCTTCATCATTAGTAACTTTAATCAAGTTGGAAAAGTTTGTGATCGAAGGAATCGTATCGATGTGAATAGAAATCTTTATGAAAGCCCCAGGAACATGCGCGTTCTGTATTGTAAACTGCTGGGACAAACAATCAATACACATTGTAAATACAAACAGATACAGATGAGAAAGCATATTGTAATTGCATGTGATAAAATCAAAGGATTCCTTCAGCCTGTACACTTTCAGGCTGTAGGACTGCTTACAGCATCTCTTTTGATTTGAGAGATGCTGTAAGCTTGCTGCGATCTTTAAACATCACTTCATGATGCTGGTTTAGATGCTTTATAAGACTTTGTTACGTTTCTTAAACAGTGATGGAAATAATAAAGAGGAAATATGAGAGAACTGATTTTGAAATGAATGTTGAAAAGATACAACGGTCACTAAAATTATGGCAACATCGTTCCACTTTGCTTTCTTAGCTTGCATGTTGTACATTTTGACAGTTGTTTCTAATTGGCTACATCTTCTCTTGTTCTCACAATTATTGCTCATCTTTTATTAAATAAAAAAAAACTGTCGCTGCTTGTAAGGTTGGCATTCTTTCAAGACTCAGTAATGCGTCCATAGCTACATAAAAGAACATATAAAAAACATAAAAATGCATAAATGAATATTATGAACTTTACCCCATGTAATTTCATGTTGAGTTCATGTGTTTATTAAGTGTTTATGCATATTTGTTTATAAATGCATTTATTTGTAACAAAAGACATAACAAACAAACAAGGCTATAGTTATAGAATTCAGAAGTTAGTGGATGAATTCATGAAGGTTTGCTTTTTCCTGTCCAATAAATTGTGGCATGGCTGACGAGGCGAATGTCTTTGCTTATTATTTCTCCTGTTTTACAGTTCAATAATCTGTATTCACACCCACTGTCATTAATTGATAATTAATTAACCCTTAAACCCTGCAGCTGAGAGAATAAAAACTAAAAATATCAGGAGCAGGTTATGAGTTGTGCTTCACTGAATATTTTATTCACAGCGTGTTTTAAGTGTATGGAGCGCCAGGACTGCCATAATGAATTAATTAAATACACCATTAAATAATTAATTAAAATTGGGATTAATTAATTAAATAAATAGTTATGACACATGTAATTAATTAATTATTGACACATTTAATTAATTATTGACACATTTAATTAATTATTGACACATTTAATTAATTATTTAATGATATATTTATTTATTTCATTTTGGCAGTCCTGGCGCTCCATATCTTTGTGTTAGCTGCCTGAGAAAGCCTGGTTTAGGTGAACTTCAAATTCAAATTTTATTTGTCACACACACAACCATACACAGTATGACATGAGGTGAAATGCTTGTAGCTGTGCAGTGCCCGACCATTAAATGACAGTAGGTTTACAGTAAGATATACAAATTTACAGGTTACTACAAAATTTACAGTAAAATTGTGCAAATAACAGTAAAAATGTACAAATAACAGTTTATGTAAGAGATTATTAGTCAAAAGAAATTATAAATTTTAGGAAGTGTGCAAGAAGAAAAACCAGAGTGCATGTGGTGATGTGATGTGTGTGAGAGTCCAGTCCTACACCTGGTTCAGGGCCCGAATAGCCTGAGGGAAGAAGCTCCTCCTCATTCTCTCTGTTTTGGCCTCAAGAGAAGTGCTTCCCAGACCTCAACAGTGAGAAGCGTCCATTATTGGGATGGGAGAGGCCCATCATAATCTTCCTGGCTTTGGTCAGCAGGTCAGGAAGCTCTGATCGAATGATGCGTTCGGCTGAGCGCACCACTCTTTGCAGATCTCGTCTGTCCTGCTTGGTGCTGTTCCCAAACCAGGTGCAGATGTTTCCCGTCAGGACGCTTTCGATGGTGCAGGAGTAAAAGTTCTTGAGCACCTTCAGTGGCAGATGGAAGTCTCTGAGTCTTCTGAGGAAGAAGAGACGCTGGTGGGCTTTCTTAACCACGGTGTTGATGTGACAGGACCATGACAGGTCCTGATTGATGTGGACACCCAGGTATCGGAAACTGTCCACTCTCTCCACTGGTGTGCCACTAATGATGAGGGGCTTGTAATTCCTGCTTTGTAGTGAAGTCCACGATCGGCTCCTTAGTCTTGCTGACATTAAGGAGGAGATTATTCTCCTGGCAACTTCCTTCATTGTACAAATAAAACTTACATTCAGATTCCCTCTCACCACATATCCAACCCGATATCATGACCAGCAGCTTTACAGCTGTGGCTCCAGCAAACATCAGCTGATACTAGAAATTAATATTAAATAAATTCTAACAACAGCTGATCAAGCTTAAACGTGCTGCTGTTGATTAGTGCGACCTCCGCTGGTTTCCTCTTTCTGGCGCAAAGTGGGCGATAAACAAACGAGAGAAAAGCCGATCAGCTGATCATTGATCAGTTTCATGATTGAAGAAGCAACAGGAGAGGCAGGGGGAGAGAATGAGAGAAGAAGAGACGGCTGCAGCGTAAAGACAGAATAACTCCAGCTTTGTGTCTTTTTTTCATTCTAGCTGAAGTACAGGACAAACTGTTTTCCTTTTCAGCTCAATACGAAATGCGTAATATTTTCTCTGAATGCGGGACGATTCAGTTTTTTACGGGACGGTTGGCAACTCTACTAACTAACCTTATGAATAAACTAAAGTTCACTATCAGTAACATCATAGCACTCACCCAGCTGTATAGAAACTCCGTCATGCTAGCTAGCACGCAGTACGAGTTATTGTAACTGGCTGTAAAAAGTCAGCACAACGAAAATAAACTCCACCTAAACCTGGTTTATATCTGACCCAGATAGACTGCAGGTCATAACTTCTTACCTGAAGTTCAGTTCACCTGACACTCGGACCGGCGGCCGCCTTCGGTCTCTCCTCCTCCTGCCTCCTCCTCCTGCCTCCCCTTTCCATCATCATCCACCTGCTGGCCTCTGTGGAAGCTCCGCCATAGCCACCACTAAACAACTGATTTATTTTTACACATCAGCCATCATTTGGCCAATCCACCACCTTTCATTGTTTATACTGTTATTTAAAAAAAACGAACAAAAATCATCCCCCCATAAAAACGAAAAATCACCACCAGCACCAGGATGGCCAGTCCAACTATGGTCGTGCCATCAGTTAACCTTTCGCGTGCTCAGGGTTGCCGACCCCTGCACTAGGTTATGCGGTTGACGCCACGTTTGCATGTTTTTTACTGACCTTTTGGTCGAGTAGCTAGATAGGCCTTTTTGTTTTACATTTCATTTTATGTAGGCACAGGGAAGCTATTGACCTCTTTTTGTTTTATTATTTTTTTGGTTTGGCTCAACCACCCAGTCCTCCTCCCCCCACCTTTTTGTTTTGTTAAGTTTGGCTATCAAGGCAAACAATCAAGCAAGAAAACTAAACTAGGAAACATCAGTTACTATAAGAATAAAACAATAGCATTAGCAACATTGAAAAATCCACCAACGCAAAACACTGGGACAAAGACTCAGAACTATGACACACAGACACTGACAGTGTTCTTGTTAATGCTCTGCCTCCTCTGGATCTTATTTAGTTAGCCAAAGTGGACGGCAGTCTTTCATATTCTGATATTATTAATAGTTTATCTGTATTAGACTCTTTCAGTCCACCTGAATCACACAAAACAACATGTTACAAGCTGTTTTGCTGCTGGCTCAGTGAATTTGAATTTGGTGCATGTTACATCTCTCTGTTCAGATATTATGTTGTACTCATTTTTTCCTTTATTCAAATAAGAGCAGTTATTGTTCATTTGATCAAATGCTGCTCAATCATCCGTGTAATGAAAACTTTGATTCTGTTCATGTCACGATCCTGAGTCTTTTGACCCAGCGTTTTGAGTTTGAGTTTATTTCTATGTTTAAGTCCATTGTTCATCTCTATTATGCCTGTCATTACAGTTCTTTGTTATTAGCAGTGTAGGGACTAACGCGTTATTAAGTAACGCGTTACAGTAACTACGTTATTATCATCATCATCATCATTTATTTATTTATATACCGTAGCACTTTAAAAACACACCTGGTAGACCAAAGTGTTGTACAATACTAATATGCACATAGTAATAAAACCAGACATAGCAATAAAGTTAAAAAACAATAAAAAATTTAAAATAAAAAATAAATAAATAAAATAAAATAAAATAAAAATGTCAGTTACCCACAGAGTTAAAAGCCAAGGAATAAAAATAGGTTTTTAATAAAGACTTAAAAACTGGCACTGATGCAGCCTGTCTAATATGGAGAGGAAGGTTATTCCAAAGCATCGGCGCGGCAACAGAGAACGCTCGGTCTCCTCTAAGTTTCAGCCGTGACTTTGGGACCGAAAGCAGCAACTGCTCAGCTGACCGAAGGGAACGAGTGGGGACGTGGGGCTTCAACAAATCAGACAAATAAACAGGTGCCAGACCATTTAGAGATTTAAAAGCCAATAAAAGGACTTTAAAACAGATCCTGAATTCAATTGGAAGCCAGTGTAAAGAGGCCAAAATCGGAGTGATGTGATCAAATTTTCTTCTACCAATTAAAAATCGTGCCGCAGCATTTTTGCACTAATTGCAAGCGTGACAAAGTGCCCTGCCCAACCCCTGTTAAAAGAGAATTACAATAATCTAAACGTGAGGTAATAAGGGCATGAATAACGCTTTCCAAGTCACGCTTGGAAAGAAAGGGCTTAACCTTTGATAAACGTCTGAGGTGATAAAATGCTGATTTTACCACCCCGTTTACATGGTCATCAAAGGTGAGTGCAGAATCAATTTTAACTCCGAGATTTGTGATCGAACTCTTTAGTTGGGAAGTCAAAGCTGCAAGATCAACATCCAGAGTATGAGAAGAACGATTTGGGCCAAATAAAATTGCTTCTGTCTTCCGATCATTAAAATTTAAAAAGTTTTTTGCCATCCATGCTTTGACATCAGTAAGGCAGTCAAGCAGAGGTCCAGTTGGGAGACTATCAGAATGACTAAGAGGTAAGTAGAGCTGGCAGTCATCTGCGTATAGATGGAATGGCACTTTATGCTTTCGGAAAATCGCGCCAAGAGGCAAGAGGTGCAATGAAAACAATAACGGCCCAAGAATAGATCCCTGTGGAACACCCCAAAGCAGAGGGGCCACAGAGGATGAAGCCGACCCCAACTTAACACAAAATGTCCCATTTAAAAGATAGGACTTTAACCACAAAAGTGCCGAACCAGTAATTCCCACACAGTGCTGTAAGCGGGAGATCAGCAAATCGTGATCCACAGTGTCAAATGCAGCTGTCATGTCCAACAAGACCAGCACTGCATATTTACCACGGTCTGTCGCTATCAGGATGTCATTCATAACTTTTACGAGGGCGGTCTCCGTACTGTGGAATGGCTTAAAGCCGGACTGAAAGATTTCTGACAATTTAGAGTCATTCAAGTAGTCCATCAACTGAGTATAAACAATCCTTTCCAGAATGTTACTAAGAAAGGGAAGCTTAGAGATGGGTCTAAAATTTGATATGACTGAACTGTCTAAGCCTGGTTTCTTAAGTAAAGGATGTATGACTGCATGCTTAAATTCCCTAGGTACTTGACCAGACAAAAGACTAGTATTAATAATGTTCAGAATATGTGGTCCGATGATAGGAAATACCTTTTTAAGAAAACGGGGAGGAACAACGTCATTTGGAGAGCCACACGGTTTAGCATTCAACACAAGTTTCTCTAAATCAGATAAAACAATTGGTAGAAAAGCAGAGAACAGACTTGAGCAAGAACCATGCATGGTTGGGTCAGCAATAGGTAGAGTCGGAGGTCTCAAACTAGCAACCTTTTCTACAAAATAATTAAGAAACTTATTGCACATAACCGCAGAAGAGTGCAAAAGAATATAGCCTTCCGGATTAAGTACAGAATTTATAGTGTTATATAGAACACGAGGGTTATGCGAGCTGGCAGCAATAAGTTGAGAAAAATAAGAGTGCTTGGCAGCCTTTACTGCTCTCTGATAGACTTTCCAGCTAGTCTTAAGAGCTTCCATAGAGACGCACAGCCTATCTTTTTTCCACTGTCTTTCACATCTTCTACATTCTGGCTCTGGTAAAATCAGTTAGCCAAGGACTAGCCTTTGGCTTGCATTGTCTGAATATAAAAGGAGCGACAGCGTCGAGGACAGATTTACAAGCAGAATCCAAACAAGAAACTAATCCATCTGAGATGGACAACTCAGGAGGATAAGAAATAAATTGGTCAAACAATATGGAAAACCGCTCGGCAGTATCTGAGCCAAAAGCACGATAACATCGAGCAGGTACAGCACGCTTAAGAACAGGATTAAAAAGAACAATATCACATAAAATAGGCATATGGTCAGAGAACACCGCATCCTCGACAAGTACGTTTTGGACAGATAAACCATGTGATAAAACCAAGTCCAGTGTGTGACCACGTTCTTGAGTGGCACCTTTAACAGACTGAATAAAGTTAAAAGAGTTCACTAAGTCCAGAAAGTCCTTAGCCAGGGGCTTCCCCGGGCAGCAGACGTGTATATTAAAATCACCATGTAAAGGATCTGGTCATACCGTGATGCACAGTCAGCAAGAAACTCTGAGAACTCGGATAAAAACTCCTTGTTATATTTTGGGGGCCGATAAACAATCGCACACAACAGCGAAGACGAGTGGCCCAGTTCACACAAACAGAGTTCAAAACTGGTGTGGCGTGTTGATGGGGATAGCTGCTTAAAGTCAAGATGTGCCTTAAAAACAACAGCTAGCCCTCCTCTGCGACCAGAAACTCTCGGAACACTAAAAAAGGCACAGCCAGCCGGCAGTAATTCAGAAAAGGCACTTAACACACCGGGTGGAATCTAAGTTTCAGTCAAGCAAAGAAAATCCAGTGCATGGGAAGTGAAAAATTCCTTCAAAATGAATGTCTTATTTGCCACCGATCTGGCGTTAATTAATCCCAACCTGAGAGGAATTGGCTCGGGAGCTTCCGAGGCAGCAACAACCAGATCCACAGGTCGGAGGTTTGTTTGGTCCACTCCACGCCAACGCAGATGTCGGAGAGGAGAGGGTTTTGCAGAACCCTTCTCGAGAGATCCCACAACAGGAACCAAGCAGGAGTCCACCGGGTCCAAAGCACGCAACGGCACCAAGAGTCGCGGGCAGGATCGACAAATTGAGCGAAGCTCATGAGGAAAACAAGAGATCTTGAGTCTCAGTTTGACAAGGCGACCTCCACGGTTACCTCGTCTCCTGCGTCGCTTCCACACATCCAGTGGCAATGGTAAGGAGCGCCAGTGAGGTGGTGTTACTTCCAAATCGGGAGGCAGAAAGCCTTGGTTGTCATTTCCAAACCGAGCTAAAGCTTGGGTAGATAAGCCTATTTCCAATAATGTCTGGCAATCATAAAACAATGCAGGGCTGACATGTTGCACAAAATTGACTAAAAACAATAAAATAAAACAAATAGAAGAGAGCGATAGACGGCATGCCAAACACACAGGCGCCATCTTTATTGAGGTAACGAGCACGGTAACTCATTATTATGCCAAAATCAGGAACGCCTTAATCGTTACTGGGATTTGGATAGGGTCTTTATTCGTTACTTTGCGTGTTGCGTTCGACTTACCTCGGAAATCAAAACACGGACCTGACAACGATGTGTCGCTGGAGTAAACGGCGATCTGGTTAGCCTCGTCAGAGAAGTCGGCATTCCAATATGGCAATGCCCTCGAAAACTGTTGTTTTGCTGGCCCTGTACAAAAATAAATTACTATTAAGCAGCCATAGCTGCACTCGGTGGGCCGATGGTGATTTTTCGTTTTTATGGGCCGATGTTTTTTTGAACAATGAAAGGTGGTGGATTGGACAGATGCTGGCAGATGTGTAAAAATAACTCAATTGTTTGGTGGTGGCTATGGCGGAGCTTCCACAGATTCAGTAACATTAGCAAGTGGTGGAGGCCAGCAGGTGGATGAGGGAACAAGGGAAAGGGGAGGCAGAAGGACAGACCCGAGGCGGCCGCCGATCCGAGTGTCAGGTGAACTGAACTTCAGGTAAGAACTTATGACCTGCAGTCTATCTGGGTCAGATATAAACCAAGTTTAGGTGGAGTTTATTTTCATTGTGCTGACTTTTTACAGTCAGTTACAATAGACTATGCGCACCTTAGCATATGCTACTTCCGGTGGGGAAACTCCTGTGGGGCGCTTCGTTTCCGGTGTGATATTCGCGTCTTGTTTAAGGTCGGATTTCCCAAAAACAGTCAACCAAATGGACGAATCAAGCGGTGATTTACAATTCTCAAGATGTCTTGGGCATTTACCGAATATATATGTAGATGATGTTCATCAACTTATCGATATTTTTCCATCGCGCCTCAGAGCAAAAGAGAGAAAGGACTGAAATTTCTCAGTATTTTTATATAGAGTCCCCTCGTTTATCGCAGGTGTTACGTTCTAAAAACAACCAGCGAGAGGTGAAATCTGCGAAGTAGCCAGCTTTATTTTTTACAATTATTTTAGATTTTTTAAGGCTGTAAAACCCGTCACTACACACTTTATACACTTTTCTCAGACAGGCATGAACAGTTTCACACTTTTCTCTCTTGTTTCCATTATAGAATGAAACCAAAGATCAAAACCTGTTTTCAGTCCCAGTGTTTGTGTACAGTTAAAAAATTAACTAAATTTTCTGCTGTGTATTTTCCGGCAGAGGTTTAGCTCTGTGTCATGTGTCTGACATTTTGTGGATGTCAGAGAGCATCATTATTATTTCCTAACTTTAGGTTTCAAAACAGGAGGGAGACTGATATTTACTCACAGTAAATATCAGTCTCCCTCCTGTTTTCTATTTTGCAGAGCCTTATTGATGAGCCACAGCTGTTGTTTTATTTTCTCCCCCTGATATCTGTAACTTTATCATTTCCCTGCTGCTTTCTGACATTTCCATTTGCTTATGTCATGTCAGTCAAAAGTAATCATACCTATGGATGCTGAATAGTCGTTCCCAATAAAACTAATAGTCATACATCCATTGCTTGAGTCATCACACACAAAATTGTTGAACTAGTTATCACATGCCAAATATTGGCCATCTGTCAAGCAAATCCTATACCTTCCTGTATCATTGTTCCTGGAAATGTCTCCGAAATTGAACAACTGATCTCGGGTGAATTACAGCTGTCACTCATGAGGAGGCGTGTGAAAGTTTAGTTGTAACCAATGACAAACAACTTGTTCACTGTCAATTATGGATGAATCCTGTGAATCCCCAATTGGCAAGCATATATAAACTGCGCAGGAGCTAGTGTGTACCATTTCTACACTTCTGTGACACAAAATGGAAGGTCAGCACCGTGGAAGAGGGGTGAGGATGCGGGCAGGAAGGGGAAGGGGAAGAGGGAGAAGAGGCAGATATAGGCGGATTCCTAATGAAATAAGGGCTACAATTGTGGACCATGTTGTCAATCACGGCCTCACCATGGAGGAGGCTGGTCGAAGGGTGCAACCCAATATTGGAAGAACTACTGTCAGTTCAATCATTCAAACATTCCGTAGGGAAAACAGGTATGCAAACAGTAATACACTGTACTGTACTGTGCCATCTCAGACACATCACATGTTACTGTACTGTATTTGCAATTTCACAAAAAGTTCACTCTGCACCACATAGGATTGTAAGACAACCTCGCGGAGGCGGAAGAGGGCCCCTTTTTACCCCACAGCAAGAAGAAGCCATTTGTGCAATGGTCATTGCAAACAATGCAATAAAGCTGAGAGAAATACAAAGCGCTGTCATAGAGAATTACACGGTATTTGGCAATATTGAATCTGTTCCAATTTCAACAATTGACAGAGTACTCAAGAAAAATGAAATCCACATGAGCAAATGGCCCTGCTAGCAGCCATGGATGCAGCATGTGACGACATCACAGCAGGGTCCTGCAGAGGATGGATTCGCCACTCCAGGAGATACTTTCCTCGCTGCATTGCGAGGGATAACATCTGTTGTGATGTAGATGAAAATATGTGGCCAGACAGACAGGAACGTCTGGATGTGCCAGAATGATTTACTGTACTGTTACATGTGCTGTTTATTGTTCACATTAGTGCACAGCTCTACCAAATGGGTGATTTTATGTTTACATGTATTCTACAGTGAACAAGTGACTGTAGCATATTTTTCTTTTGCACAATTCTGTAGGATTACAAACACTTCTACACAATGGAAATGTGAAACGTACGTATTCAGTGTCTCAGTTACTCCCAAGACTCCCATAACATCTACAGTGACTTTACTGCACATTTCAGATGGCTGTACAGGTAGGCCATAGTGCTGTCGTCAGCATTTTCAGGTGTCACCAATTGTTTTTGCAATGGGAAACACTGAAATTATAAACTGTCATAGTGGAAACATGACAATGCCATTTGACTATCTTGTTCATAAAGATGGTGTCAAGACTTTTCATTTTGATGGCACTGACAGTTTCATTGACATGGATACTTGCTTTTGAGGTATGGATAATCAATTCTGTGCATGTGACGTGCTTTTGCAGGCTATCCACTAGGTTTTGCAGTTTGCACTAATTGTTTTGGGAAATGCACTAACTGCTGTGCAAATGTTAATGGTGTTCTGAGAAACGCACCAAAGCGACTGAGAATAACTGTAAATGTCAGTCACACACATTTCCCCTCACCTCTTGATATTTGTGATTGTGTGATTCGTGTGTATAGATAGATAGATAGATAGATAGATAGATAGATAGATAGATAGATAGACAGACAGACAGACAGACAGACAGACAGACACACACACACACACACACACACACACACTTGGAGCAACTGTAATCCACATAATTTCCTTAGGGATTATTAAAGTAATCTGATTCTGATTATTCACTTTAAATATGAATACCACACCAGACAGCTCATATTATTCAGAAAGCACCTTTATTGCTTCAATGCAAATTAGAAGGTGATTAACAGCCAGATGCTGCTAATCCACTGCATTTGAATAATTGCTCATCAGCATATGTGAGCAGCTCTATAAAAGCAAACATTTTGTCAGTTTGCTGGTCTGGAGTATTCAGGTGTTTGTTAACACAATGTCATAAATGTTCCCAGGAACGGATGACCCAGAAAATTCACCCCAGGGTCAAACTGTGCAGTTCTCAGAAAAAGCTCAAAAATCCAGAAGCTACATCTCAGACTCTACAGGCCTCAGTTAGCAAGTTAAATGTTAAAGGCCATGACAATTAGAAAAAGTTTGAATAAGTGTGGCTTGTTTGGAAGGGTTGCAAGGAGACAGTCTCTGCTCTCTAAAAACAGCATGACAGCATGGCTGCAAGTTTAGTAGCAAATTTGCAAAGCATAACAGCACAAACACCGCATACCAGCTGTTAGCATGGTGGTGAAGGGGTGATGATTTGAGCTTGTCTTGCAGCTACAGAACCTGGGCCCTTGCAGTCATTGAGTTTTCCATGAAGTCCCTTGTATACCAAGTAGTCTACAGTCAAAACTGAGTTTTGGTAATGCAGCAGGACAAAGATCCCAAGCAAATTAGCAGAGCTACAACAGAATCAAGGTGTTGCAATGACCAGGTCACAGTCCACACCTCAACCTGAAAAACAGTGCTGGGAACTTAAGAGAGCTGTACATAAACAAATACCACAAACCTCAATGAACTGACGAAACGATGTAAAGAAACGTCAGCCAAAACAACCGTGTGACAGACTAAGAGTCATACAGAAATAATTTGGTGACGCTACTGCTGCTAAAAGGTGGCTCTGCAAGCTACTCACTCATGTACAGTGCTTAGTTTTTCAGAGTACTCTATAGATTCCTATGAAAACACTCTTTTCCACATGACTGTGTGTCAGATAAAAGAGATACGATCTGTGAAGAGGATTCTGAGAAGAGAAAACATCTGGGGACCTGCCCCGAAAAGTTCATTTTGTTCATCTGGACGTAGAGTTTTCAGTAGCAGGAACGCTCTGTCACTCATCCGAGTTCGACTTCAGACTTCTTCTGTCTCAGCTCAGTGCAGGTTTCCCCAACCTTTGTTTGAATTTAGACTTTACATATTGTCCAGTTTCAGCAAGGGAACTGAAAAGTGTGCTGAGGATAAATGATAAATTAGGCAGATGTAAATGAACAACAGCTGCAGGCTGGTGGCTCTGACATCACACCTGATGGACACCTAGAAGCCTAGATTCAATTGTTTTGGAGTTTCTGAAGACCGTCTATGACTCTGGGGTGACATCAATCATCTTTTATGGTGTGTTCTGCTGGGACAGCTGGGGCTTCCCTCTTTCCCCTGCTGGGATGGGCACGCACACGTCGCTGAGATGTGTGGTCTCAGGTAACTGGTACTGCTGGAGGCTGCAGGTGACATAGTCATACTATACCAGTGTAATAACTGAAATAACACAAATAGAAATGAATAAATAAACAGATAACATAGTCACATGAACAAGAGGAGCTTATAGAGATTCAAAGTAGCTGATCTTGCAAAGGCAAAATGTGTTCTGCACCACAATGCATTCAGGTCACAATTCTGATTGCAAAAGCTGGCAGATAGGACAGGATATTAAAAATAAAACAAAAACCCACCTCCCACCACATGCAGGTCATCCTAGCAGCACTGAGCAGCTCCTACAGTGACACGCTGCTGCAACAACAGTGTGCCAGGAGAAATTTCAGATGATATCTTTCCAGCTGCTGTCAGACTCTACAATAGAGTCTTAGTGCCCACTTTAAAATTAGGTGTATACAACATCAGGGGAATAACAACACGTGATATATTACACCGTGCCATTATTTACTTAACAAAAACTAAGCCAAAAGGCCGTTTCTGCACTTTTTTCACAAATGTCAATATTTTTTTAATTTACTTATTTTTAAAACATGTGGTTTATTGAATTGAAAAAAAAATAGCTGCAATTGTTGTAACGCGAGCTATGAAAGACAACCTGCATCTGCAGCTGTGGTCACTGGTCCTCACATCATGTTTGCAGCATGTTCTGAACCACAAACAGAGCAGTGCTAACTGGTGGGCTGGTGATGTAGACACTGATGCTAGTTAATTTAAGGTGGGGCTGCTGAAATGTTTAAAAGCTGAAGCCCCCAAAGTTTTACTTGTCTGTGACACAAATGAGCTCCAACCTGCTCGGGTAGAATTTAACAACAGCTGAGCTGCACTAGACCTGGTCTCTGCTCATCTTGACTCCTCGTTTGGTAAGAACTTTTTATTTGTATATTTAAAATCTTTTATAGACAACAGGCTTATTTTGAATAACTCGATCTCCTGCCACACTTATACTCACATTCACTAACCAGATATGGGCTTTAAAACATGCATCATCTGGGTTCTGTGACCATGAATATCGTGCATAAGAAATGTGCATGCACAGGCAGAGGCCTATCTTTTTTTATTTATGTTCAAATAATGTTCAATTTTAATTCCCCCTTTAGAGCATTTCATTTACTGAAGACATCTTCACCACCTGCTGTTCCAGACGACTGACTCGTGCCTGAACTCCTGCAGGTTAATCAACCAACCACTGATCAGTAAAGCAAAAAATACGGTAAGTGTCCTCATTTGGAAAAGTTTGCTTAAAAGTTTCATAACTTTCTAATATAATAATTACATTTAACAAGAATGTTGTCATGACTGAGTGCAATGACCGTTTCCCTCTGTAAGGTTCAATGTGTGGATGCAAGTAGAGAAGTTGCCTTTAGATACACCTCATGAACTCATCAACTGAGAGTTAACAAATCATCAAATTTATTTAAATTACTTAATTTGTTGTTCATTTTCACTTGTTTACCATATCTACCATATGTAAGTAAATGATTAAAATTGCCTGTTTTAAAAATATCCAGTAATACTCTAAAAAACGTACACAATATTATTGTTCAACATGTCCTCCAGTGCCTCTGATAAGTTTCAAAATATTTACTGAAGAAAAAATTGACTGGTTTAGATGTTGAATTTTTTGAAGCTGTTATATTGATTTTGATTTTCTTTATTTTATCATTTAATGATTTAAAAGACTACATTAAAGTAACGACAGCTGTTTTTGGTTATTTTTAAATGATGGTTGGCGTTTACTAGATGACCCTCAGAGCACCAGGAATTCCTTGCTTACGGCCACACATTGAACCGTAAATGGCGACGTAGACGCGCAAATTATTTTCTAGAGTAGATAGCGAGCCAAAATTAATATTTCAACTGAGGGGTGCTTTGCAGACATATTTTCAGGCACTTTCCAATAACCTGCAGTCTTTACGGTGAGGACACACAAACATTAACCCGACTGGAACATAACTGTATGAAAATATATCACCTGTATTTATGTTCGCTTCGTAGTTACACTGTTTAAAACAAAATATTAAACCAAACTGCGGTAATTACCTGTCCAGCAGAGAGCTCAGGTAAATTCTTTCTGTCTGCTTTGCTTTATCAGAGATCGTCTGTCTTTTCCTTTCGACTTGTCTCTCCGCGCTTTCTGCTCAAGTCAGCCCCCTCCTCTGCCGCGCATGCCCGACGGGGTCTGCGCAGCGCGTGCACCACAGGTGTGGAGAAGTACTGCTTAGTGTTGCAGTTTCAAAATAAAAGCTGCCAAAAAGCGAAACATGCTGCCTTCAATGTTTCAAACCATGTTCCAGGGTTTTTAGTTCACCATGTATAATGTTAAAACAAGAAAATAAAAGACAGATCTGAACGTTTGAAAATGTTTTGGAAAAACTCCATAAAGAATAGATGAAAAACACTGAAATTATCCTTTTATTTATGTTGATCCATTAAGTTGGTTCATTTTTTTGTTACATAAGTTGTTTTTAAAGTTAAACTTGTGTGGGTTTCTATATAAGTCAATAAAAAAAAAAAGCCATTAAAAATGAAAAGTAAACTCTGCCAAAGAAACTGAGAGGTTCTGGAAGCGTGGAGTTCAGTTTGCAAATTTATCTAATGCAAAAAACATCTATGAATAAAACTTTGTTGGCCAGCAGCTTTTCAAAAAGACAAAAAAGAAAAAAGATGGTCATAAAAAGAAGCTATTATCTGGGGGGAAATAATCATTTGATCCTCTGCTGAGTTTGTAAGTTTGTTCACTTATATTAAATGATCAGTCTCTAATTTTTTTAAGTATTTTCATTTTGATGTAATGAGACAGAATATCAACCAAAATTGAATAAAAAATGTATTTGCTAAAATAAATGAATTGATTTATATGTCACTGAGTGAAGTAAGTATTTGATCTCAAACACAACTTAGTACTTGGTGGAGAAACCCTTATTGCCCAGCACTGCGGTAATATGTTTCTTGTAGTTGGTCACTGGGTTTGCTCACATCTCAGGAGGGATTTTTTTTCCACTCCTCCTTCCACAAACTCTCTAAATTCTTTAGATTTCTTTGCTGCTGTTTGGTAACTTTAAGCTTCAGCTCCCTCCACAGATTTTCTTCAGGACTGAGGTTTGGAGACTGCCTTAGCTCCACTCCATGTCCTTGTGCTTCTTCTTTAGCCACACCTAAAGTATGCATCAGTGGTATGTTTTAGGCCATTGTCATGCTGGAAGACCCATCGATGACACATCTTCAGTCTTCTGCCTGAGAGAAAGTGGTTCTTGTCCAAGATTTTGCAGTACATGGCTCCATCTACTGGCCGCCTCAATGTGGCGAGGCGCCCCACAGTATAATGTTTCCACTTCTGTGCTTGACAGTGGGGATGGTGTTCTGTGGGTTACACTCAGCATTTCTCTTCCTCCAAACACAGTGGGCTCAGTTCATGCCACAGAGTTTTTGATTTCAAATGACCACAGCATTTCCCCCCAAACCTTCTCTCAATCATTTAGATGTTTACTGGCAAACTTAAGACTGGCCTGTAGTTTTGGGCTGATCCAACACCTTTCTCATGATTATCCTCACCCCATGAGCCAAGATATTACATGGAGCAAGATAAGAGGTCTTTGGTCTTGACCATGACTTTTCTTGTCCCTGAGGTCCCTTGCCCGAGTAGACCTCAGTAACTAATCCTTTTACACTTCTTCAATCTTGCCCATGGTGGTGGAGATGGAGTTGGAATGGAAGAACTTGGTACTGTGGACAGGTGTGCTTTATACACATAATAAACTGAGATTGGGAGTATCTGTAATGGACTGATTGATTGACTGTAATCCAGTCTGTGGGAACCAGAACTCTTGTTGGGTTGTCGAGGATCAAAAACTTACTTCACTCAATTATATGCAAATCAGTGAAAAGAAATCATGTACTGTGTTTTTTTTCTGTTGGTGTTCATGTCTCTCTCCAGTAAAATAAAACATCCACAAAAGTTAGAGACTGTTTATTTCTTTATAAGGGAACAAATTTACAAATTCAGCAGGGGATCAAATACTTACTTCTGCCACTACAGTGATGACGCTTTTGTTGCATTAAATTCTTGATCTGGAAAATGTTGCTGTTTTTCTCTCTCCAGGAAACAATGAGGATCATGTTTACCTGTTTGCTGCTTGTGCTGCCCTTTGTTACTGGACTCTCAAAACCAGCCAATCTTCAACCCAACCGAATTGAGAAGCGACTGAATGAAACAAATTATGAAAAGTTTAGACGACAGCATGTAGATGCCAAGATGAGCGTGAAAAAATGTGATACAGAAATGAAAAAAAAGAAAATATATGCTGATCGAAACAAATGTAAGGATGTTAACACATTCATCCTCAGTGATTACAAACAGGTCAAAGCCATTTGTAACGGTCAAGGAAGATATGATCAGACGAATGGCACGACAAAGAGTGTAGCAAAGTTTCGCATTGTTAGATGTGACCTAAAGAACAATGGAGCCAGGAAACCCAAATGTCAGTATAAAGGCACACTTCTCACTAACAGAATAGTTGTGGTCAAATGTGAAGGAAAGTTACCTGTGCACTATTATGGTGATGAAATGACCTTTGAATCCAATAATGCAACTATAGGAAAAATCCCCATGCGCTCTACTTCTGTACCCACAAATTTACATTTCTGAGATAACAAAAGAGCAACATTTATCATCAGCTCTAACTAAACGTCGCTGGAAACGTCTTCTTCATTATACGTTTTTATTTGAGTCTGTCTTAGCAATAAGTATATACATTTTTTAACATGTGATCAACCTCTATTTCTTCACATGTTACATGAAATAACATAAAACTATTATTTCCTTCTGATGAGGGAATTTTATATTCATCCCACCAATACCGACATATTAATTGTACTGACTGTAGGATGCTGTGTAGAAATAATCTCTTAGATCCAGCTTGCTTCTAATAAAAAATTTTTTATCTGATCACAGAATAAGCATATAATAAATGTCACTTTTTGGTGTTTGTTGGTTTTTATATATTTATTTTTTAACATTTGGAGCATCACCAGTTACAAGACTCACAAGCTGACAAGTTCTTATTCAGCGCCCTGTCTCTTGTTTCTTTTGTTTTTAATGTCATCCAATTTTTGTGTTTTCATTTTGGCATGCGATTCATTTCTAAGACTTTTCTAAATGTCTAAAAGACAAAAGTGTAAACGTCGTTGCCATAACGGAGGGGGCTTGAGCATTTGCCCCTTTCCTCTTGGACGTCCCAAGAGCCCTGTTCTTGAGGCATTACTATTTTTTAATCTGTGTACATGTGCTGTCTGTGCCCCTCAACAATAACATTTAACTAATAACCCCAATTTTGCTAAATAAAAGGATCTGGCTTCCACTAGTCACATGATGCCCATTAACTAATTCTCGACTTTGACGGCAGAGGGCATTGGTTACGAGATCACAAAGAACATGCACATTTTTTGCCGCCTGGGTGGTGCGGAGCTGTAAGCGAAACACACAAAGTAATTGGGAGATGCAGACTGGTGCAACAAAAACCAGTAAGTAGGTGTAGAGCGTACACTGTAGTCTATAGCAGCGGTCCCCAACCCCCGGGCCACGGACCGGTACCAGGCCTTGAGTCGTTTGGTACCGGGTCAAGAGAGTTGAAGCTCGTACCGCACAGAAAAAATAAATAACTTACATTATTTCCGTTTTATTTATTATCCGACTCTGAACAGTGTTTTATTTGGAAAAAGACTGAATTCTCTCAGTTACTTCAGTCTATGACTGACTCTTGACGCATGTCAAGATACATTAGTTAATATTAAACCCACAAACTAGCAAAATTAGTAAAAAACAGATGTCTTTGGAGGGTTTCTTTGCAAAGGAAAAAAGGCCCAGTGAGGAGACAGAAGAAGAGTCTATGACAACTACTAAGAAAAAGAAAGCTGCATTTAACAGACAACAAGTGGATATATTGCAACAAGTGATTCCCATGCACCAAGCCCGCTCTGCATAATATATGCGGAGACCAGCTCTCCAATGAGGCAATGAAGCCTTCAAAACTGCTTCGTCACTTGGAGACATTAAAAAACAAGCCTTTGGACTAGTTTAAAAGAAAAAAGCAGGAACAACAGGGACAGAAGCCATTACTGAGGGCCTCCACAACAACAAATACAAGTGCACTGAGAGCATCATACTTGGTGGCTAACCGTATTGCTAAGGCTAAAAAGTCATTCACTATTGGTGAAGAATCGATCCTTCCTGCCACTAAAGACATTTGCTGTGAACTTTTCCCCTTAATATTGGTATGATCCCAGCTCAGGCACTGAGCGAGGGGGCGGGGCAGCTGCTGCCTGCGAGTGCGCTGTTGGAGAAGCGCAGCGAGGCAGACAGAGAACTGAGGTTTGACCAGGTTCCAAAGGAAATCATTCGTACTGTACAAATAATGTAAATATGACGGTGCATCACAAAAGATTGATATCAAACTGATCACTTGACCCATATTATGTTACTTGCTCTTCAAGTGAATCAACAAAAGGTGAAATGAAAAGCCGAACAACAACAATGCTGTTTCTTTAGAGAGTCTCAGCTTACATGTGTGTTTATTTCATATTTTCAGTTGTTTCCCTCCACGGCTAAATAAATCGGTTTCAGTTATGCACTGATATACAAGACTGGACATAAGGAGCTTCTTTCAAAGAAAAACTCTGGTAGATGTTATTTTATATATTATGCTTTGTATGTTGTTCAGTATATTTCTATGCAAAACAAGAGGGATTTCAATACACAGCAGTACATTCACAGTTGAAACCAGATATTTACATACACTTTATGGAAAACACAAGAACATTTTTTTACTGTACAACATCAATTTAGAGTAAACTTGTTTTGTTTTGCATAAATAAATATTGAAATATATTTTGAATTAGTTAAAGAGAGAGAGCTGTCTCTTTTTTATCACTTTCACCAAATGTAGGAGCACATATACACTAAGTTTATTGTTAATTAATAAGAAAACTCCAGACGATTCCATTCTGAGCTGAAGAAGCTTCTGATAGGTTGGTGGCACACCTGTGGATGCATATAAGGCAAAACACAGAGCCTGTTTCTTTGACATGGGAAAATCAAGAGATGTCAACCAAAACACCTGGAAAAGAATTGTGGAGCTCCATAAGTGTGGCTCAGTTTGAATACAATTTGGTGCCATTTACAATTAAGAAATACAGACAGTTTCTCTCTTTACTCTTAAAGTTAACAAATATGTTTTTTATATTTATCAACATAAAAAATAAACATTTAGTCTGATTTGATGTTACAATTAAAAAAGTGTTTTTGTTTTTATCTGAAGAGTTTGTAAATATCTGGTTTCAACTGTATATTTGATGATGTTGGTGTTTGGTTTGATTGTCAGCACAAAGAGGGAGAGAGAGAGGACAGAACAGAGATGAACAAGAGCAGGTGAGACACACATGTTAGTCAAATGGTTGTTTACCAAAAGTATCAGCGTATCATAGGTCCTCATGTATCTCGTACCTAGTGTTTCTTTTTAGGTTTGTTATTTTTCAAATTCTATATTTATTAAGTTTTGCAGGCTTGTTTGCACAACAAGGTTAAATAATTATCTAAACTTTTCTGAATCTAAATAGTGGACTTTGGTAGAATTAAAAAATAAGTGTAGTGCAGGTCTATGATGATTTTTAGTGCTACTATCATCTAGCTCTGATTCTGGTTCTGTCTTGGTTAAATCCTAAGTAGTCCTGCTTCTGAACTGTTGTAGTCCTGTTTTAATTCCGGATCAGTTCTGGGTCTGGTTGAATTGGGGTTTAGGCCCTGTGTCTTGATACAGCCCCGACTTCGTTCTGCCTTGCTGCTTAATTAAAAAACTACTTTAAGGTGTCCTGCACATGTGATATATTTTTCCCTATATGAATATGAACTCAAAACAGAGCCAATTAATCTTTCAGTCATTTCTTCCCCCCCACCCCCCAAGTCCCAGATGCATACTACCCTTTAGGGCTAAGCCCCGGGTGTATCAAATGTCTGCCTCTGCTCTGCTCTACAACAGAATCACAAAGGTGTCTCCAATAAGCTGCAGAGATGATTGTTGTTTTAATTTTTTAACGGTACACAAGCAAAAAATTAGAAGAGAGGTCATGAAGTTTCTTACTAAACAGTAGCGCCCTCTGCAGTTTGTGTGTGTAAGTGCAAAAGCTTACAGCACCTGGTATTCCCAGGCGGTCTCCCATCCAAGTACTGACCAGGCCCGACCCTGCTTAGCTTCCGAGATCAGACGAGATCGGGCGCGTTCAGGGTGGTATGGCCGTAAGCGAAAGGTCAGCTCAGAAACGGCGTTTTTATACATGCTGTAATGACACATACACGCTTACGTTTTTGTTTTCTATATTTAAGTTAAAATGTCCAAACGACAAAAATGTTGGACTTCCAAATCGACCCAACACACCGTGTGCTCTCTGTCACTTTAACACTGTGCTGTAATCAACGAACATGTCTTCTTATCGTGATGTTACTGCGGGAAAAGCATTTTTGCAGCTCAATTTGAAGCTGCAGTTAATAACGAAGGTTTGCATGTTGTCGCTGTAACATATGAAGTTTAGCACAATAATATAGATCAAACTGTGAGACATTTGCCAAGTATAAAAGGTCTTTTTCACAGCTTTGCTTTCGCTTACGGCCATACCACCCTGAACACGCCCGATCTCGTCTGATCTCGGAAGCTAAGCAGGGTCGGGCCTGGTCAGTACTTGGATGGGAGACCGCCTGGGAATACCAGGTGCTGTAAGCTTTTGCACTTCCACACACAAACTGCAGAGGGCGCTTCTGCTCCTGCTTGTGCTAAGAGGCATGAGAAGTTAACATTTATGGGTGATAAAATCCTTTTTCTATATTTTTAACATGAGAATATCAGTTTTCCATCTTGTGTTCCAGAGTAATCGGACAAAAGACAAACGTAGAACAAGGAAAAAAGAGGCCAAGTGTCTCACCTATAAAACAAAATAGAATAGAATAGAATAGAATTCAACTTTATTGTCATTGCACATGCACAGGTACAGGGCAACGAAATGCAGTTTGCATCCATCCAGAAGTTCTTTAGTGATATAGATATATTACAATATATATTAGCAATAATATAGATATGTGAGTATATTACAGAAATGGGTCTATTATGGTATGTTATAATGTACACGGTATGAAGTATGTTGTGAATATTCTATAACTATAAGTATGTACAGGCTGTAGTGAGTACAAGCTATGTACAGGATATGAACAGGATATAAATATGAAAAACTATACAGAATATGAAATAAATAACTTTACAGAATCTGGGATATACAGCTATACAGAAATGTGAACTATGCAAGTTGTAAACAGTTGTAGGATTAAAGATTATCGAATGTACAGAATGATTATTTACACAGAGCTATACAGTAGCTGAAAATTACTGTTTTCTGAATAGTCTCACACAGATAAACATTTGCAGGGAATACCTTTTCCTTCAAAACAAACGTCACAGACTGTGTTTTTCTTTACTGATTGTATTTGAGTAGAAACTCAGATTAAAATGGCATGAGTGCTCATAAAAGGATTTAACTGTAAAAGTAGGTGTAGTGGATCACTTTGCATAGATGTAGATAAAAGTGCAGTAAGCAAAGACTACAGTGGTCATTGAGCAGCTGTTCCTATAATGTGAATCTGGGATAAAGGCAGAGATTATTTTTTTGCCTTTGTTTCCTGGTTCTTTCTTTCTTATCCAAATGGAAAAAGAGAGCATAAAAGTACTGTTTACAAGCAGCTTATCTATCTCATTGTGCCCACTATCATAAAATCTTGGTTGACTGAGCACTGAGCCATCTACCACTCGAAATTGAACCTGTGTGGGACAACAACAAAGTCCAGTATACTAAGTTTCAGTAATGTGGAGTTTTTTCTGTGGAAGATGTAAATCTAAATAGATGTCCTATTGTATGCATAATATACCACTGAAATGTATAAAACAACTTCTAAAGACAAATTTCAATTTATTTTAGATTTTCTCAAATCCAAACAGCGCTAAAAGCATACACACAGTCAAATATTTTTCATACGAGGTGCTGAAGGTTCTGCAATGTTCTGTCAGTGCGCCCCAGGGCAGCTGTGGCTACAATGTAGCTGCCATTACCAGTGTGTGAATGTGTGTGTGAATGTGTGAATGACTGAATGTAGTGTAAAGCTCTTTGGGGTCCTTGGGGACTAAGTAAAGCGCTGTACAAATACAGGCCATTTACTGTGCGTGTGTTTATGCTCAAGTGTATGAATAAATTAGTCAGTTTGAAACAGTTGCAATTTAAACAGTAGAAGAGTGGCACTATATTTATATATTTATAAAGAATTTCAAACAACAATTAATTGATGGTCAAAGCAGGTTTATTTAATTAATATCCAGATTTCCAATTAGTTCCGAATTGATTCAGCAGCAAATCACATCACCAGTCACTTCAAGGCTGTATGTATTATTGTAAGGTAGACCCTACAATAAGACATACAGAGAACCCAACAATCATATGACCCCCTGATGAGCAAGCACTTTGGCGACAGTGGGAAGGAAAAACTCCCTTTTTACAGGAAGAAACCTCCGGCAGAACCAGGCTCAGGTCGGGGCGGCCATCTGCTGAGACCGGTTGGGGTGAGAGACTGAAGACGTTTGTTGTAGGTCTGATTGAAGGACTGATGTGATGGTAAGTTGTCTGCTGCTCCGCTTTGAATATTGAGAGATTAGTTGATGGATTTCAAGCCAAATTGTGCCCAAGTTTAAGACCACATTCATTGGTTGTTTTTGTTGATGTTATTGTTTTGGGCTTTTTTTCCACAAGAATTTCTAGCTCCCCTAGAATTCTGGCCACCCAAACGATGATTGCTGCTGAGAGAACACAAGGTTTTGTCCCCCTGTACTATTCATGTCAGTGCAGGGGGTTCTCCTTGAGAGGCCAGGGTGGAAAAAGGGATGCTTCAGAACCTCCGAGGGTGTTATGCGCTGATTTGCATCCAAGGCCAACATTTCTTTGATTAGCCTTACAAATAATGTTTGGCCATTTTCCGGTCCTCGCCTAACCTTTAGCAGTTGTTCGAGGTCATCGAGACGCTTAAGTTTTATATATCGAGTTTCTTTAGATCGATAATGTGTCTCGTATTGAAATTGTTCTTGGGTCTTAAATGTCCAGCGCTGTTTGTTGTAGTTATCCTCGATGAAATAGCTGTCAGTGTACAAGCCAGACTCTAGGAGATGATCTGGTAGCTGACCCTGGGTTTCAATTATGAATTTCAAAACGTCATAATCGTCTTCCCCAGGATAGAGAGGCACCCCTGTAGCAAGCTCCACAGCTACCAGCCCTAGAGACCACATGTCAATTGCTTCATCATATGGAGTGCCAAGCATAATCTCAGGTGCACAATAACCAATTGTCCCCACACAGTCACCAGGAATCACTGCAGAGGTGTTACATGCGATGCCAAAGTCTATAAGTTTGACTCTGACTTGAGACTCACTGCGGTTCACAACCATGATGTTGACAGGTTTGAGGTCAGCATGCACTATTCCCACAGAACCCAGGTGGAATAGAGCATTTGCAAGCTGATGCAAAATTGGCCTGATTTCTCTCATTGGGAGACCTCGGTTATTCCGGTCCCCTATGTAGTCTGACAGGCTTTGGTCGAGGAGTTCGAAATTCAGGCAAATGCGCTCTCCATCGAGGAAATAGCCGTTCCATTCCACAATGTTGCACCTGTCTGGATCCAAGCGTCGTAGCTGCTCCAGGATGAAAATTTCCAGTTTTGCCTGGAGCAGAATTTCAGGGTCGCTCTTGTTGACTTTAACAGCAACAGTTTTGTTGTTTTTTGTATCGCGACATCTGGTTACAACACCAAAGCTTCCTTCTCCAAGGAAAGCCTCCACCATGTGGTGATCTCCCAAAATGGTCCCTTTAGATATTCCAAGCTCATCTGAGCCGAAGGCTGGGTTGGCTGACATGGTGTAAAGTTTGCGCTGTGAATTGGTGAGAAACAAAACTGAACTTGTTTTGGTTTCTCTCGTAAATTGCTCTCAAATCTTCTCAAAAGGGTTTTAGTTGCTGCAGGTCAACGTCCGTTAAGCATAAAGTAACAGGTGAGCGCTTCTATTTATAGGTTTTGGATCAAAGCAAAGTTATGACGTCAGAAAGGATCAAAGCAAAGTTATCACGTCACAAGCGATCGAAGCGATTCTAATATGTGCGCATGCGCACATATGAGAAGCGATCGAAGGGATTCTAATATGTGCGCATGCGCACACACGTGCTTGTTTGTGTAATATTGTTCACACTAAACTTGACCCTAATCAATTTAATATCAGTCAATCAAAGAAAATGTTAGTTTTGGAAAATTTTAAAATGACATAACTGACAGTTAAAACATTTTTTGTTCATGTATTTGTATTTGTATTGTCTTCGGGGTTTTTTTTGCATACCATGTCAAGCTTTTCTGTATATAGTCATGTCGTAGATTTCGGAGCAAACAAGAAATTGAATTGGATTTTAATATTGCAGTGCTTGGATTTCGGATTTGGTGCTTAAAACTTCTTGAAACTGTAACCGTATTTCATTCACCACAAAGAACTATCTGATTGAATAGTTTTCTTATCAGATAGAGAAATAAAAGGAGTCGCAAAGTCTAAAAGCAACATTTGTCTGCCTGGGCTGTACCTCTGCACGTTAGTCTGTTTCAGTGTGTGACCCCCCACCCCCTCCCTGATCAGTCGGGGGTGAGTGCGCTAATGTGCCTGGAGGCCGTTTTAATGAGTGTTTGCTGGAAAACGAAAAATACAAGAAGGATTTGTACGTTTTCACAACGGGGGAGTTTGCGTAAGTACTAGTAAATAATTTTCTCGAGTGTGTACGTTACACATGTTATTTGTTTAAAATTGGTGTTATTATTTTGCTAGCTAGCAAACTCGCGGGATAAAGGATTGAAGTGCACTCAGTGCGATACAATACGGTGGCGCTATTCTAACAGTTAGTTATTGCAGGGTAACTTGTAGAATATGCTGTGAATTGAACCAAGATTACACAGCAGTAGCAGTAATACGAGTTACTTCCCTCAAGTGAAAGCGTTAAACGTTAGCCCGATGCTTAACTAGCCAACGTCAGGCTTTCTGATTGAAGGCTAAAAGCGACGTTGTCACCAAGTAAACAGAATATTGATGATATTTTTGTGTATCGCTGCAGCCTTTTCAAGTATTAACCTGGTGTCTTTGGGAACAGCTTAGGGGGAAATGACGGTAATATGACTGAACCATATGGGAAGAAAGAATAGGCACTTTTTGTGCTAGCGAAGTTTCCTGGCTTTCATTCAAAATCTGTTTATCATTAAACAATTGAAACATAATGGCTTCGAGCTGACATTGAGGCCTGTGGGGCACTATCAGCCACTGAGACAGTAGACAAGTGACTATTTCACACTTTAAGGCTGCCTGTTTATTTAAGGGAGATGAACAGTACATTCTAACTGTACATAATAATATCAATGATGATAGATTAAATAAATGGGTTTTTGAAAGACGCTTGTGCATTTTTAAAGTCTAAAGTGTTGAATTGATCTGAGTATGTCATGTGTTCAAAGCCTCTCCCAGTCAGTGCTGTTCTCTATGCCTGTCTTACTCTACATGATGTTATTAGCACAAACACTTTAAAGGTGATAATTAGGTCTACAACAATAACACAGACTGCAATGTAGTTAAGCGTCTTACAGTTAGTTTTGAATGAATGAACTTAAAAAACAACACAAGCAAAGATCTGTCTCCTCCTGTTTTTTGTGTCACATAAGAAAGAAGCATCAATATCTGATGAGAAGACTTATTAATTTGGCCTTTCACGTGGTCTTACTCAGGTGATGCGAAGTGAAATATGCATCCTTTTTATGGTAATGTGCTGGAAAATGTTGAAAATGGACATTAAACGTGCTTACAAAGTGCTTGAATTTGACCCTGAAAGGTGTATGAAGCCAGAAAAAGTCACACTTGGAGTAAAAACCTCTCATAGCAAGTTAATCATATTCAATTGATTTGATGCTTTCAGCACAAAATTTAGCCACACAGTCAGGACAGCGTCTGCTTTACCTTCATTGGTAAACGTGTTTATGCAGTACATAGTAACAGTGTGGCTGAGTCCTCTGGTTCAAATCAGTTCCAGTACATTTGGAGATGTAAGTCTTAACCTTTCACATGCATCGGGAAGGAAAAAACATTTAATCTTCACAGTACTGCCGAAGTGCAGCGATACATTGTGAAGTGAACATTTGCATTTCTCATACAGTACCGAGCAAAAGTCTTGAACCACCCCCTTATTTTTTCGTGTTTTGCCAGGTCAGTCTGTGTTAACGGTGTTATTAACTGCATTCTTCAACTAAAGAAGTGAGAACAAATGATGTGGGCTTTTGTTTTTTTGCAGTAGGCTGCAAGTAAATGTGTACAGATACAATTTAAAATTGGTTCTTTGTTAAGTTTTCTGGTCCTTTCCGTGACTTAGGTGTCTGTTTATGTTTGAATGTTTCAGAGATTAGTGTGAAGGGTCTTAACAGACAAAAAGTGGTCAAATACAAGCCCTGGATTAAAAATCAGAAACACTTTAAAAAGCCTGGAGAGCTATTCCTTAATACCACGTTAAAGATTACAGGGAAGTCCGGATCCCTGGAAGCAAATGAGGGATGGCTCAAGACTTTTGCACAGTGCTGTACATGTCATGTTCCCTGTTTTATAGCTCAGCTCAAACTGAATGCCACAACAAAGGAAGACGTCGCAGCGATGATGTATCTGTGGCTTTTTGTCACACTTGGAAACCACGGTGTTGTGCAGCTATTTGCCTTGTTGCAGGGTTTTAAAAAAACTGCAGTTTTGATTTTAGTGAAAGACACCGTCTCATGACTCATTGAGTGCCGCGACTGACAAGCCAATCCGTGGCCTGCAGTCTGACGATGTCACATTTCCTGACTGTTTGGAACCCCGACTAAGTCGTCCTGTAGCCCACATCATAATGTTTCCATCTCTCTGCTTGACTGCAGGGATGCTATTTTTTGCATCACACTCCTATTTCAAAAGGTCAGTTAAAGCCACATAATTTCGTTTCATCTCCCCACAGCACTTTCTCCAAAGTCTTCCCTGAATCATTTAGATGTTCACTGGCACTTGAGATGGGCCTATACATGTTTCTCCTTGAACAGGTAGCTACCCTATGTTAGCCTAGCTTTCTATCACTGATGCTCTGTGTGTATGCTGCTGCCTCTTGTCTCGTGTTACTTAAAAAATTAACCCCACAGCTTCAATAACCGTATCTAAAAATCTCTCAGTGAAAGTTACGGTTGAAGGTTTGGAAACATTTTGGGGTAGCCAGTGTTAAATAGAGACAGTGCCACATTCTTTATCTAGTCATTGTAATGAAAGAAGCACATTAAAAACTATATGAGAGTTTGCTTTTAACAAGCATGTAATGACTCTACTTAAAAACTGAATGTAGCATTTTGTGGATGTTTTCCCTGCTGCCCGATCCCATCAGTCTCTTAAAGCATCATTTTTTATGCGCCCTGGTGTGACAGTGGTTTCATGGCGCTACAGGTTACCTGAGCACATCAGGTATATTACGGTTGAAAACAAGTGCCCGGCCTTCCAGTGGGTGGTCGACCCCTCGTGCACAGCTCAGGAGTCTAAACGACCCAGCAGTTATGGACATGTGTGTTTTTGGTGTGCTGTCCCTCCTTCTCCCTGCTTGCAGGTGTGTGTGTGTGTGTGTGTGTGTGTGTGTGTGTGTGTGTGTGTGTGTGTGTGTGTGTGTGTGTGTGGATGCCGGCGTTTCTGAGAGCACCTGTTTACAGGCACCTTCAGGCCTGGTGGGTGTGGCCCTGCCACCCTTCTCCAAATCTGTGCCCCTACCTGGCCCCCCCAACAAAAATTTTCTAGACACGCTACTGGAAACAACACGTTCTCATCCCAACAGGTAACGATGCTATGTGACAAATCATCAGTATGTGTAAATGTGTTTTTTGTTCTAATCATGAATCGCTTTGTAAAACAAGACCTGATAGGGTTAAGGTTAAAGTTACGGTTAGAGTTAATGTTAGGGATAGGGCTGGAATGGACGGCTGGAGCCTCTCCTCCAAGTGTGTGTTACTGCCGCGATCAGCATTCTGTTGTATGCGTTTCTCTGTAAGCGCTTCGAGCCTGTACTTTTTTGCTTTAGCTGAGTAATGAAGTTGAATCAGTACTTTAACTTTCACTGGAACAATAGTATTTTTACTTCTACTTAAGAATGTCTGATCTTTTGCCAACTCTGGCTGTCTCTCAGTCTTGGAATACCCACTTGTTGTCCAGCGGTGTCCTGGGAATATGGGGAACTAGACAGACTGGGGAAACAATGGGAGGAGACACAAAGATGGAATCACTTTTACCATCTTTTATGTATTTGCTGGTCGTTGTGGGCGGGTGGGTGTATGGGGGCGCAGGGTGCCGCCGGTGCGTCGAGCCACCTGGGGGGCTCTTCAACTGGTGAGGGAGGTTGTCACATCTTGCAGGAGCTTTCCTCTCTTCAGGAACTCTCTGCAGGAGGGGGAGATACAGGAGAGGTGGAGGAAGATCTCAGCCTGGGCGTCTATTGTCTTATGTAGTCTGGAAGATGAGTGGATGGTGGGGTGGGTGCAGTTTTCTCTGTGGTGGGGTTGGGTGGACTGTCCCGGGCTCTGTGCGGCCGGGCAGCGCTGCTGCACTGGGCCCCGGCCCGGATGGGCCTGGGCCCCCTTTCCCTAGCGGGTCGCAGAGTATGGGGGTGCCTACTGGGGTCAGCGGGGGAGCTGGCCCCAGGGAGGGGTCACTTGCCCCTCCCTTCCTTCCCTCCCCATCTCCAGCTGCCTCCCTCTTCCCGCTCCACCACAACCACCCACACATGCAGGGACTTGGAGTAGGGGTGTGTCACTAGGGTGCAGAGGAGGCATCCCCCCCCTCTGTCCCCTTCTGGCTGCCTCTGCCTCAATTTTATCTCACAACTTAGACATTCACATTACTCACACTCTCATTACACATACATATAGGATCTTGGGGGTGGGCACGCTGCACGGAATCCAAGTTACCATCAGGGTGTACACCTCACCCCTGGCGTCATTGCCCACCTCTCAATTTTAAATACACGTAGACATTGAGGGCTAGCAGGAGGGACCATGCACTTACCTGCTGCTCTCTGGCAGGTAGCTCCATGCCATCCTGGGTTTTAAATGCACCTTAGAACACATCGGGCGTGTTCAGGGTGGTATCACAGCATGTTTAAAAAGGCTGTTTCTGTGCTCTTCTCTCGCTTACGGCCATACCACCCTGAACACGCCCGATCTCGTCTGATCTCGGAAGCTAAGCAGGGTCGGGCCTGGTCAGTACTTGGATGGGAGACCGCCTGGGAATACCAGGTGCTGTAAGCTTTTGCACTTCCACACACAAAGTGCAGAGAGCGCTGCTGCTCATGTTTATGCTCACAGGCATGAAAAGTTAGATTTCTGGGTAATAAAATCTTTTTTCTATCTTTTTAACATGAGAATATTATATTTCCATCTTGTCTTAAACAGTAATCAGATTAATGATGAGATAAAAGTAGAACAAGGAAAGAATAGGCCATGTATCTCACGTTTAAACAAAATTGATGTTTTCTGAAAAATCTCACACAGATAAACATTTACAGGAAATTACTTTTCCTTCAAAACAAACATCAAAGAGTCTGTGGTTTTCTTTATTGATTGTACTTGAGTAGAAGCTATAAAGGAAAATTTCTATTATTCTCATTTAAAGTGTTTAAGTTCTTAAAAGCATATGCTTAGTTCTGACACTATAATAGACTGTTCAGTGGACGTTTCTAAACTAGATGAACTTATTTCAGCCCCAGTAGTTGAAGAAGACAACTCCCTATTGCATGAATAATATACCACTGAAATTTATAAAACAGCTTTCAAAAACAAGTTTGAATTTATTTTGGATTTTCTCAAATGCACACAGTGCCAAAAGCATACACACAGTCAATTCTTTTCATGTGAGGTGCTGAAGGTTCTGCACCTCATAACTCAACAAGCCCTATTAACTTCTCATTAGTGATCATGGCCGACTACAAGTGTTAGTTTCTCTTCGCAGCGTAAAAAGGATCAGCTTGAAAGCACTTGTTGGATTGACCAATATTTAGAACAACAGAAAGTCCAAGGAACTCACTGTAAACCATTTTAAGCCATTTTTATACACTTACAGATTCGGTTCAAATAATCGTTTGTAATTACAAGTTGTTTGGATATGTTACCACTTGGCCAAGGACTGGAAGAAGACCAAAGAGTCCCCCTTAGATCAGTGGGAATTTGTTATTACTGTGAACTGAGGATCCCAACCCCTTCTGGAAAGAAAGCTTTCTGGGCAGACTAGACTATGACTGAGCTATATGGCCACAATGACAACAGTATGTTTGGCGTATCAAAGGTGATCCTTTGAAATCTGAGAACACTGTACCAGATGTTAAGCCTGGTGGTGGTAGGATCATGCTCCGGGGCTGATTTGCCGGATGGAATAATGAAGGAGGAGGACTAGTAAAGTGAGTTTACAATCAACCATTGAAACTGATCATCAGAAATAGAAAACTTCTATATTTAGTGCTACTCCAAATCCTCAACCTCGACTTATTAGTAAAAGAAAACAAATTTCATAATATAATATGTTCTGATGACATTCAGTTGGATCTGATTTACACATCAGAGGCTTGGTCAAGTAAATGAACATGAAATATACAGAATAAAAAACTGCATGAGAAAATATTCAATACATGACTTTCCGTGAAGCCGTGCTGTCACAACCATCAGATGACAATGCATCACAGAATTTTCGCTAACCACTTTCTTCTTTTCATGACCACAACTCAGCACCTTATGAGTGTTTGCAGCTTGGTAATGCACCGTGTGCCAAAACTGTGAACAACTGAATCTGTTCTGAGAGCAGAAGAAACTTCTATGAATGCAATAACTCTAGATGTTATCACACTAACTACATATGTTATAATGCAATCTTTGTGTAATTTAAGGTTATAAATGGCAGTTTTTGGTTACTTTTGAGTTTACCTTCATTAATTTCACTTTTACAAACTGCTTATTTTGCCTTGTTTGAGTTCATTCTTTTCAGAACAACAGTACAAATAAGAATTTACAGTTATTATTTCATTCTGACTGTATTTTTGATAAACAAACATACACACACACGTACACACACACACAAAGCTAGACTACACAGTCAAAAAATTCCAGAAATCTCTCAAATCTCAAAATTTGCTGTCAGTGTTGCTGTTCTTTATTTTGCATTCACTCCAAGAACCCCTTTCCATAGCAAATACCACATGCTGTCATATAATTTTGGCTGTCATGCTGCATTCCCCCCCAATAGGAAATTGAAGTTGTGTTTTATTTACATTTTTCCTTAGAAGATGCAGTTTTTACTGTTTCTTCTTGCACTAAAGGTGATTTTCAAAACTGGTATGTAGTTTGGCGTCCGCATTTCTGACCCAAACTGAAACGAGACTCGGTGAGGGTTTGATGTCATCTTAAATCAATCACGTGATTTGGATGCTTTGTCTGTAGACTCTAGAGGGTGATACGTTCTCAGTTTATTGCTTCACACCAGACAGCCTCCTGTAATTCAGAAAGCAACTTTAATGCTTCAATACAAATGAAGAAGATAATTATCTTCTTCATTTGTAATAGCAGCCAGATGCTGCTAATGAACTGCACTTGATTAACTGTTTATCAGCAAGTGTGAGCACCTTTACGAAAGCATAATATTTGACAGTTAACACAATTATCATAATCTTCCCAGGAATCATGTCCCAGAAAATTCACGCCAAGGTCAAACTGTGCAATGGTCAGAAAAAGCTCAAAAATCCAAGATTATATGTCAGACTCTACAGGCCTCAGTTGGCATGTTAAATATTAAAGTCCATGACAGTACAATTAGAAAAAGGTTGAATAAGTGTGGCTTGGTTGGAAGGGTTGCAAAGAGAAAGTCTGCATGGATGCAAGTTTGGTAGTAAAGTTGCAATCTCATACCAGCTGTCAACATATAAACACATAAATAAATGTCAGAAACTTCAATGATGTGAAGAAACAATGTAAAGAAGAGTGAGCCAAACATCCTTGTGAAACACTGATAGTCATACAGAAACAATTTGGTGACACTATTGCTGCTAAAAGGTAAATGACTGAATCCTGGAGTGTTCTTAGTTTTTCAGAGTATGCAATAGATTTCTATGAAAACAATCTTTTCCACATGACTGTATGTTTGTTTGTTTTCTTCTGACTGTGCTATGAGGATTAAGTTATGAATCTCTTAACAGTGCAGCAGCAGCTTGAGAATGCTGCTTGGTTAATGAGACGTCTTAAAAGACCTGGTCAAATGTCTTACTGGAAATGTTTGATATCTTCAGTCAGCTCAGTGCAGGTTTCCCCAACCTGTGTTTGAATTCAGACTTTACATGACAGCATTGACTTGCTGCTGAATTAAAAAAAAACTGGTTCAAGGTGTCCTGCATATATAATACAGTGGTCCCTTGCTATAACGCGGCCTCGCTGTGTCGCAGTTTGGTTTTTGCAATTTTACATGCTTTTTTTTTTTTTTTTTTTTACAGCGCATTGTGTTCTGCGTCTTGATCAGCTGTCAAATTTACTTAAATCTTCGATCGCTAGCAGTGTGACTCTGAAGTGCTGTACTGTATGTTTGCAAGTTTTCTCACCAACAAACACAATAATTTGATTTCATTCTGTAATACTGGACTTATTTTTCTACGAAGGTTTTAACTGTGATTGCAGCCATTCCCCAACTCTCTGTGAATGGTACTCATGGCTGTTGATCAGTCGGCTGGTTTCAGTCATTATGCAAATGTACTGTTTATAAGATTGAGGAAACCTGCAGTCAGCTGAGACTGAAGAAGTCACTTGGATGAGTGACGAAACGTTTCTCCCACAAATTGCTACGTCCAGATGAACAGAATCAACTTTTGGAGGTTCCCTGTGCTTTGTTTGGCCTATTGTCATGGCGGGAGGGGACGTGGCCCCCCCTCACGTGACATCACGCTCCAAAGCCCTATAAGATGTCTGGCTCCGCCTCTGCTCAGTCGGCTAGTGCCTGAGCTCGGATCATAGCAAAATTAGGGGGAATTTAGGACTGTGCGCTATGTGCTTCGAATATTGTGTGTAGTTTTTTGTTTTATATAGTTGTCAGTCAGGCAACTAACTATGAAACAAATTACACTCCAAAAGACCCCGGGCTTCTGAAACAACAACCCGGGCTTAAGCCCAGTAAGCCACCTCCCGCTCCGCTGATTTCGTGAACACAGCAGAACTGAGGCAAGTGAACTAAGAGGTTATTTATTATTAATGACTGAACAGGGATGGCCAGTTTTCTCCCTAATATTATAATGCTAATGTATATCAGAGAGCTGTTAATAGAACTGAGTCTGTTAATAGAATTAAAAGCATATTAAAAACAAAAATGTAACTTTGTTGGAGTCATTTCAAATTGAGAGACATGGTCATCATTAACTAGGGATGCAATGATACACAAAATTCACGGTTCGGTTCGATACTTTGGTGTCACAGTTCGATATTTTTTCAATGCAAAAAGAGAGTTTATTACAGAGAAATGGCTCTTTCCAAAATAAAAGCTATACTATACGCTTCTTCTGGGCTATATTCTCAGCAGCATATTAAACATATCAGGTCCCCATAAGGAGAATCATGTGCTAACGGCTGTCTAAATGACTCAGGTAAAGTTTGTAGCATGCGTGCTTGTTGTTTTTGTCTGCTTCCACTTGTCTTTGCACTAGGATGATGTCGGCGTAAATGTGCAGTCATATTCGTTGTGTTCCCACTAGTGCTGTCAGCGTTAACCTTGTTAAAATGACATTAACGCCATAACGCTGCAAATCTCCGTTAACGAGTTACCGTGGATCGACCCGTGCGTGGGGCTGGACGGCGTCAAAATGTTAACACGCTAACTGCGCTAACGCACTAGTTCCCACCAATTGAGCATTGCGTGGCACATCCGACATACTGTTTTACTTTTGTCCATGATGCGCTTACCATCTGGGTCATGCTTCACATGAAAACCGAGATGGTTCCAAATGCCAGATCTCAATGACGGTGGGGGAGGTTCAATTTCGGGTAGCGTGAGGCAGTTGCCATGTTGCAACGAGCTGAGCTTCAGTCTTGCTAGCTTGCGCTGCGCTCAGTGGATCTACACTCGACAGTGCAGCCTAGGCGGAGTAGTCGAACACAGATCCACTGAGTGCTCAACACAGACAGCATCGTCAGAAGAAAAGTTGATAAAATAAATTAAAAATGTTGAATTGTTCGATACATATGCATACCGAACCGAAAACACTGTATCGAATGGTTCAATATCAATACGAGTATTGTTGCGCCCCTATCATTAACATCACAGGGTGCTTTTGCATAGAAACACATAAACAAGCACCAAATACAGAGCCATTTATTCTTTTTGTTGTCAAAGACAAAAGTGGACGAAAGAGAGACAAAATTGGGGCTCCACAAGTATAATTATAATGTAAAATAGACAATATTGATGTAAACGATATTGTCACATCTCATATCTCGTATAAAAATATATCGATATATTTAAAAGCTCGATATATCGCCCAGCCCTACTGCTGAAAGTTCTTTGTTAGTTGTCTCTGCTTATTCCCACACATGGAGCAGATAGAAATCCAATGCAGTCCAGATGAACTCCAGCACTAACTCAGACCTCAGCACTAAGACAAAATCTGTAGCTCCTCTCTTCATCAATGATTTTAAAACCAGTGAGTGTTTGTGGTTTTACAAGAGCTTTGTTTTAAGTATAAAAAAATTCTCTGGAGCAGCAACTTGGGTTTTTTTGTAGATTATTTATTGAATGCTGAAAGACAAGCAATGTCTGTGATCTGAGAGAACAGGATGAACAGCCGGTTAGAAAAAAATGTCAGAATGTAATGTTTACTTATGCAAGTGAGACAAGAAAGTCAAAAGTTCTTTCAATAACTCTTGTGATTGTGGTATTATTCCACATTCACTTACAAACAATTCTTCCATATTTCCTTAATAATAATATTCCCATTATTGTTTATGCAAACTTTACAAAGTCTTAAGAATTCCAAATCTGAAGAAATCCAAAGCAACATCATGAAACAATGATAGAAAGATCACAGTGAGTACAGAGCAGCTCTCAAATCAACAGCAGCATTCGAAGTGTACAGGTTGAAGAACATGGCCGATTTCCACACATGCAATTTCAATATGCTTCTTTATCTTTACGCCTTCGTATTTTCTTTTGTCATATTGCAGTTTGCAGTGCAAAAGCTCCATCTCTTCAGAGCTTCTATAAAGATTGTCATTTTTATAAACACGTTGTTCTTCTTTACAAATATCTTTGACCTTTTTAAAAGTGCTAAAGATGAAGGTGTTTCTTTTTTTTTTATCTTTACCATTAACATCTTTGATCTTCCGGTCTTTTATTAGTTTATCACATGACGCTTCTGTGTTGATGATATGCTGGTTTATAAAGTTGTCAACACGTTTGTCAACACGTTCGTCAACACTTTCTTGTGCTGATCTGCTAGAAGAAACAGACGACATTTTTGTGTCTGGTTCGATGATACGCTGATTTTTGACCTTCTTAACATGTTCGTAATCCACACAGAGCACAGTGACAGAGAGCACCACCAGCAAGAAAATGGAGAGCTTCATATTTCTATTTTGAAGACAAAAAAAGAACACTGATAAGAGTAAGTAAAGTAGTCAGTTTGTTTGTTTATTTCTGAAACGTTTTACCATTTGAACATGCTTACACATTAAAACACATTTAAAATACACATTTAATACAACAAACTGGATGATCCCAGTTGGATGAACCAAAACAACAACTGGTAAAGATGTATTACTTTTACCTCTTTCTTCAGTTAGCAGAGTGATTTGTTGTGCAGTGCAGTGTTTGGTGGGAGTCGGCTCTCTGACGCAGGGATCAATGAAGATCTTCAGGGAAGGAAATTCTCTGAAATGTCAGATTAATTGCTATAAGTTAATAAACTAAATGGTTGAATGAACAGCAGCTGCATGTAAGATCAGTTTGAATGAAGATATTTGTTTAAACAGAAATTATGTAAAGTTGACTGTATATGATACATGCAAGTAAAATATGAAAAATAGTAATGTTAGGAAAGTAAACAGTCAACATGCATCTAAAAGCTGACATGTTTTTTTGGAACAAACGAAGTGAAGCAGCCAAATACTTGTGAGCAATTTGGAGGATCCGCCCACCTGCTGCACCTGAACCAGTTGACTGGCACTCTAATTTCCTAGCTCCAGGTTTTACTTCCACTGTATTATTCTGTCTGGTGTGTTTCTGCCATGTCTGCCACATCTATTGGAGCTCACAATAGAAACTTCAAATATTTAGGTGTTGAGGTCAGTTGGCCTGTTTACAATGTTGACAACAGCAAATAGAACTTTTTTAAAACTTTGTTTTTCTCTACTTGTGTTACAAAAGATTACAAGATAACATATTATATTCATTATAATTATAATTTAAGTTTAAATAAAGTTTTAATTTCTTTATATTTTTTACCAAAATAGATTGTAGAAATAGGCTTTACAATGCACTCAAGTACATTTTAGAGATTTTATTTTCCTCACTTTTGAGTAAAGAAGTTGAATCTCAAAGTTTACTAGACTAATTTTAACCCAAGTACATGTACTTGTACTTAAATGATAAAAATATGTGTTTTACCACATCTGCACTCATGAGCAATTGGACAAACTAACATCTTTTTAAATATAAAAATTGTTTTTAATACTCGGATGAAAAAGTTAATCGTGACCTGAAGTTTTATTACAAGTAAAAGGTTATGCAAAAGTAAAGAGACATAAAATCAAAGTTAAAATATAACAAGTCTAAAGACTGACCTGTGTCAAGCTGAGGATCACTCAAAAAGGACCATGAAAGAAAGCCAAGGGACAAGAGTAAAAAAGATCAGTGATTTCCATGTCAGCTCTTTTTATACTACACAACTGCCTTAGCCATAAATAGATTCAGCGCACATAGCAGCAGCTTAGCAACCACATTTCCTGTCAACTTTGCGTCTTTGAGCCCATATATGGCATATATACATCAACATGCAGCGCTACACAAACATGACTGCAAAAATTTATAAGCTGTTTGTCTGCACAGCCAAATATGTAAAGATATGAGTCTCTGTCTGTATACAGTTTTACACATGTTTGGTTTAATACTTAATAGCACAAGCTCATGAACTGTTAATTAATGCACCAAACATAATAAATATTACATGAAGTTGATTAATAAAAATGTTCCTTCTAATTATGTTACTTTAATTTTACAAGAAATGTGTACTACCCATTTTTTTTTTTTTGAATGCATTGACGTAAAGTTCCCATCTGGTCAGCTGGTCAAAATAGAACATGTTTGCAAAAGTGCTCTGATGTTTTCGGAGATGTCGCTAGCTCAGCTAACAGTCAGCTGACAGTCAGCTGACAAAGTGCACCGAGCTCACAGCTCCGGTGTTCCAGCTAAAATGTTTTTTACGTTAACCGGTTAGATTTGTGTGTTCCACATTTTGCATCCACAGATTCTCATCTTTACCGAACGGTCGTCTCTTTCTGCCTGCTCTCGTGTCTCTGTAACATAAATAACGAGCCGACATTTTCCTCACAACACCAGCGATCAGCTCGACAGACCCTCAGTTTACCTGCACACATCCTGCTCACCTGTCAGCTGTTTAACATCTGCTCCTTATTCGTAAAAACTTGCCCACGTTACCTGGTGATAGTCACAGTTTAATGTGGGGAGCTGCAGCTTGATATAACGCAGTGTCGGTGCATTATTCTGCACAAGTTAAGTAAATGTAGTTTTTTTTTTCTGGAGCTCAGGGCTGCTGGAGCTTATGTTTCCGTCACAGTGACTGACCTGGGATAAAGACGACAAACGGGATTTAAACGGAGAGTGATGGACACCTAGAAAAATACAGAGCAATTCATCACCGGCTGACATCCAGTCACCGGCACACAGCTTTAAATCCTCTGCTGAGTTTTAGCTCTCAGTGGTTAAACACTGGACTTAATTCACTCAGGTTCTGTCTGGCAGTTCTGGCAGTCCTGACCCCTAGGGCCAAATGAAATAAATAAATACATCATGAAATAAATAATTAAATGTGTCAATAATTAATTAATTGAATTTGTCATAAATATGTATTTAATTAATGTTAGTTAATTAATGACACATTTAATTAATTATTGACACATTTAATAATTATTTAACAGTGTATTTAATTAATTCATTTTGGCAGTCCTGGCATTCCATACAAATGCACGCAATATTTTTTTCTGAATAAAACAGTGTTGTTTACAGCGGGAAGAAACTGTAAAAACTGCATTTTCTAAGGACAGTGCAAGCAAACACTCTCCACTTGCAAACAACCCCCCCCCCCCCCCCCAAAAAAAACAAACAAAAACAAAATTAATTGTTAATTGTAGGAAAACTCGCAGTAAACAGTCTAAACTCTTAAATGTTTGACATGAGCTATCTCAACTAAAATAGAGGGATACAGTTGACTAGAGAAAAAAGTTATTTGGATGTGTTACCACTTTGCCAAGGTCTGCAAGAAGACCCAAAGTGTCCCCCTTAAGCTATGCATACACTGTGCGATTTTTTTCAGTCACATTATTCATCAGCTCCTGCTCAACCCTGTATGATTCAATCGAAGGGGTTAGAAGGTCGTTGGTCACGGTGCATGGTCTCACAATATGCGGCCCAATGCTCTGATGCGACCTCAGTGCTCACACTGTGCGTCTATAACGTGAACCTTATTACACAAAATCTGTCTCTCCCTCTCTATCTTTAACACACACACACACACACACACACACACACACAATGTCCATCCAACTCTTTTCACGGTTCTTGCGGTTGTGATAATTTTGTGAGGCCACATTGAAAAGGCTCGGACGAGCTTTCCAACGTTCTACAAGTTGGGCCTCCATCACTTGTGTCCAGATCACACACTGCACTGCCATACTACTTTGTTTTTTTCATTTCCATTTCTGTGTTTGTGCGTGTGCAGTGTGACAGGTTGTGTTAAATCGGCTCGTGGCACCGCTTCAACCGTGCGATACCCTCATGAGGGGCGACCAGAATTTCTAACAGGTTTGAAATTCTGGCCGCAATTATATGATTGCTGATCGGGAGCTGGTCATGAGGTGTTAATTGCTTCTCGTTACCCCAACCTACTCGATGCATGACACAACTAAGGTGAAACTTGGGCCGATTCCCAAAACGGTTGCTCGACTGAAAATTCATCTTAAATTGGGCCAAAAATCCCACAATCTGGCCCAATTTTTGCTAACCACTTTGACCAGCTTTAGATCAGAGGGAATTTGTTTTTACTGTGAACTGAGAGGATCCCAACCACAAATAGCCATTTGCTTCTGGAAAGAAAGCTTTATGGGCAGACTAGACTATGAGCTATATGGCCACAATGACAACAGTATGTTTGATGTATCAAAGGTGATCCTTCGAAATCTGAGAACACGGTGCCAGATGTTAAGCCTGGTGGTGGAAGGATCATGCTCTGGGGCTGATTTGCTACCAGTGGCACTGATCACAAAATGGATGGAATAATGAAGGAGGAGGACTACTAAAGTGAGTTTACAACCCATAATTGCAACTGACCTTCAGAGATAGAAAACTTCTATATTCAATGTTACGCCAAATCCTCAACTTATTAGTAAAAGAAAACAAATTTCATTATATAATGTCAAGAGATGCATTCTAAGACACATCTTCAGCTGAGAATCAGAGAGGAGAAACACACAGTTTTACTTGTTGCTTAGCAAAGGCAGCTCTGAGCTCTCGCACGAGAGTGAAGGTTCAGGGACTCGCAACTCTGAGACTGCCCTGGTCTTTATTTATACATCAGTGGGTGTTTGTTCCTTACATTGGAGTGTGTGTGTGTGTGTGTGTGTGTGTGTGTGTGTGTGTGTGTGTGTGTGTGTGTGTGTGTGTGTGTGTGTGTGTGTGTGTGTGTCAGAGTGTGACCCCATAAACGACTTCCCTTAACCTGCTGGTCTGGAAAATCCAACAGTTCATCTATAAGTAAAAAAGGCACTTAGACTCAAACTGACATAGCTACGTTTATCCTACCGTAAAACAATAAAAGAAGGTACAACCTTTCCCATGCTCCCAGGATGTGGGTGTGAATGCCAGAGCACTCTGGAATGTACACAAAGCCTTTGCAGACTATTAAGGATCGCACATCCTATCACTACCATATGCAAACTTATATTATTAAAAGGTTATACTGACAATTTTCTATTGACATATAATATGTTCTGATGACATTCAGTTGGATCTGATTTACACATCAGAGGCTTGGTCAAGTAAATGAACATGAAATATAGAGAAGAAAAAACTGCATGAGAAAATATTCAAAATGTGACTTTCCGTGAAGCCGTGCTGTCACACTGTGGTTAGACTGAGGGTTTGTCAACCGTCAGATGACAATGCATCACAGAATTTTTGCTAACCACTTTGTTCTTTTCATGACCACAACTCAACACCTTGCAACCTGGTAATGCACCGTGTGCCAAAACTGTGAACAACTGAATCTATTCTGAGAGCAGATGAAACTTCTACGAATGCAATAACTCTAGATGTTATCACGCTAACTACATATGTTATAATGCAATCTTTGTGTAATTTAAAACTCTGAAGTCAAGGTTATAAATGGCAGTTTTTGATTACTTTAGAGTTTATTTATATATTTCACTTTTACAAACTGCTTATCTTGCCTCGTTTGGTGTCTTTGTTTTTTTTTTTTAGCACAGCCGCAGCATATATTTGCCTCCACTCCAATAACTTCCCCTTTTCCTCAGCAACCAAATGCCACACTCTGGCATATAATTTTGTGAATGCCTGACATGCTGCATTTTTTCCCAATAGGAAGAGTCATGTTTTATTTCAAAGTTTTTTGGGGTTTTTTCTATCCTTAGATAAAACAGTTTTTATTATTTCTTCCTGCACTCAAGCTGCTGACAGTATTTGGGAAAATGCATGGGCTACATTATTTTTCACAACTCTGGTTTTACTTGATCCATCAGCACAATTTAAACACTTTTATGTAGTTTGAAGTCTGCACTTCTTACCCAAATTGAAACAAGACTCAGTAAATGTTTGAAGTAATCTTAACTTGATCATGTGATTTGGATGCTCCAGCTTGTCTGTAGACTCATGTTCCCCCTTTATTACTTCTAACAAACTTCACTGCAATTCACAAATTGTTTTACCAGCAAGTGAGCGCACCTCTATGAAATCATACATTTTGGCATTTTGCTGGTCTGGAGTATTCAGTTGTGTGTCATAATCACAATGTCATAATCTTCCCAGCAAATTCACCCCAGGGTCAAACTGTGCAGTGCTCAGCAAAAGCTCAAAAATCCAGGAGCTACATCTCCGACTCTACAGGCCTCAGTTAGCATGTTAAATGTTAAAGTCCATGACAGTACAATTAGAAAAGAGTTGAATAAGTGCGGCTTGTTTGGAAGGGTTGCAAGGAGACAGTCTCTCCTCTCTAAAAAGAGCATGACGGCATGGCTGCAAATTTGTTAACAAATTTGCAAAGAATACCAGCACAAACACCTCACACCAGCTGTCAACACGTGGTGAAGGGGTGATGATTTGAGCTTGTTTTGCAGCTACAGAACCTGGGCCCTTTGCAGTCATTGAGTTTTCCATGAACTCCCCTGTTTACCAAGTACTCTATAGTCAAAATGTGTTTGGGTCACACAGCAGGGTAACGTTCCCAGAATGACTGAAAAAGACAAGATTCAAGGTGTTGCAATAACCCGGTCACAGTCCAGACCTCAACCCAAAATTCAGTGCAGGGAACTTAAGATAGCTGTACTTAAACAAATGTCAGAAACTTCAATGATGTGAAGAAACAATGTAAAGAAGAGTGAGCCAAACGTCCTTGTGAAACACTGATAGTCATACTGAAACAATTTGGTGACGCTGTTGCTGCTAAAAGGTGGCTCTATAAATGACTGAATCCTGGAGTGTTATTAGTTTTTCAGAGTATGCTATAGATTCCTATGAAAACACTCTTTTTCACATGACTGTGTGTTTGTTTGTTTTCTTGTGACTGTGCTATGAGGATTAAGTTATGATTTTCTTAACAGTGCAGCGGAATTTGAATTAACCCCTTTCAGTTCACCTACTACACCAACATTACGGTAGATGATGCTCTCATCCACCTCTGACATCAATCCCTTGCCTGGAAATTGTTTGGAGCACTGTGAGAATCATGTCCTTTGATTTCTCCAATGCTTTAACACCATTATACCGACAATCCTGAAGGACAGGCTGGGTTACACAGGTGTGGACCATCACCACATGGATCCTGGTGAGTCTTACCAACTAGTGATGTGTCGTTCGTGAACGAAACAGCTGTTAGGACCGGATCTTTGAAGTGAACGACGCGAGCCGGCTCCTTATTGGGAGCCATGTTTTTTTTTTCTCTCACCCTCTCTCTCGCACTTTTTTCCACTTTTCCACTTTTCTTCGCACCGTGAGCCTTGTGCTTTGCGCTAGGATGGGGGGGGGGGGGGGGGGGTAGTTACACTCAGTAGCACAGGAACAGAGCGGGAGGGAGAGAGAGAGAGAGAGCCAGGGACAACAACGTCACATTAGGAAGGTATAGTAATCATCCACAACTATTTTCAGTTGCAGATGATAAAGGATTCAGAAAGTTTATTCATGCAGGTCCATATGACAGAGAATATGCATCTTCTTTTTGTTTTCATATTTGAATTTATATTTAAGTGTGTTGTGGTTTGCAGTGTTTTGTGTTGTTTCACTTTAAAATTGTTTAAAAGGAAAAAGCTGAAAATTTAAGTAGTTAAAATTTGAAATGTAAATAGTTGGTTTTTGTATCATATGATTTATTTATTACATTTTATGTGGAGTGAATAAATAAAAGTATATTTACGGTGGCTCCTACAGACAAAGGACGTAAAAACTCCAAAACACGTACAAAACCCAACAGAAGTGCTCCAGGATGCTAGGCGCAGTGTTGAGCTTTTGTTACCTAGTGGCTACACAAGCCAGCAAGTACCAATGACCGGATTTGGTGTGTGGTAGTAACAGGTAAATGAGTGCTTGTGTATAAATACACACACAATATACACATGCTTTCAATTGTGTAATTTAAGTGATTTAGGTAGCTCTGTTTTGGAAGTTCAGTTAACGCTAGAAATGTGTTTTGGAGTTTGTACGTGTTTTGTCTCTAGGGGCCACCGTATATATTTATATATAAACATATATAAATAAAAATACTTTTTTTACATTAGTAATTCCTTTTGTGCATAATTAAAGCAACAAAACAACCTGAAGAGCCGGTTGGGAGCCGAAAGAGCCGGTTCTCTAAAAAGAGCTGGAAATCCCATCACTATTACCAACCACCCTCAGTACACAAGTGCCCATAATTATGTGTCTGAATGGGAATTCTGCAGTATAGGTACGTCACGGGGAACTATCACAATATAAACAATAGACTTCTCCTACACTTTTGATAAATGATTCCTGCAAAAGTTATTTGATCAGTCAGTAATTACTGGTAAATGGGGACGACGGGAAGTACAGAAGACTGACTGAGGACTTTGATGACTGGTGCCAGCAGCTCCGCCTCCAGATTAGCACTGGGAAAACCAAGAAGCTGGTAGGACAAACATTCTCCACCTAAGAAAAGTGAACAGGGAATAAACATTAAGATAGAGGACTCAGAAGCAGTGTGTTCATCTGACCAATAAACAGTAGCAGACACATCTCTACATCAACTGTTCAGAGGAGACTGTGTGAATCAGGCCTTTATGGCCAAATAGCTAAGAAAACACTACTAAGGAAGATCAACAAGCAGAAGAGATTTGTTTCGGCCAAGAAACACAAGAAATGGACATTAGACCGGTAGACATCCATGCTTTGGTCTGATGGGTCCAAATTTGAGATTTGATTCCACCTGCCATGTCTTTGACTGATACAAACAAGGTGAACTGATGGTCTCTACATGCATGGTTCCCACCATGAAGCATGGAGGAGGTGTGATGGTGTGGGGGTGCTTTGCTGGTGACACTGTTTTGGATTTGTTCAAAACTGAAGTCACACCGAACCAGCATGGCTGCCACAGCATCCTGCAGCAACATGTCATCCTAACAAGTTTGCATTTAGTTGGACCACTGTCTTTTTTTTTTCAACAGGACAATGACCCCAAAGACACCGCCAGGCTGTGTAGGAGCTATCTGACCAAGAAGGAGAGTGATGGAGTGCTGTGGCAGATGGCCCGGCCTCCACAGTCACCTGACCTAAACCATATTGAGATGGTTTGGGATGAGATGGACCGCAGAGTGAAAGCAATAGAGTCAACAAGTGCTCAGCACCTCTGGAAACTCCATCAAGACTCTTGGAAAACCATTTCAGGTGGTGTGCAAAGCAATAATCACAACAAAGTGTGGCTGTTTTGAAGAATCTAACATATAACATGTTTTGAGTTATTTTTAACATTTTGGTTTGCTACATCATTCCATATATGTGTCATTCATAGTTCTGATACCTTCAGTGAGAATCTACAATGTAAATAGTCACGAAAATGAAGCACAATTTTGTCTTAACCAGGTAACTTAAGGGTTAGCTCTGGGTTTTATGTCCTACAAAGGTGATTTGCTTTTTACTGGGGTATATTGCCATGGTAACTTGTGCTTTAGACCCAATCTGTCCCAGACTGGAGCCATATCTGAATTCTCTTTTTATATTCTGTCTTTACTCTTAAACTTTGCACCATTCCACTGAATGAGGCACAGACTGTATCTGGAGACAAACTAAAGTGATTCCACGTCTCTTCTGTTAGTCTGTGAGAGAGTAAGCTTTAACATTTGAATGTGTCCAATCTGACGTTTCAGAGCTCTAATGTGTAGCAACTGCCTTATAAATAATTAACTCAATTTAATCTGTTTAATCCTCTCTATGTGCTAAATGCTCATTTTAATGCAGCGTTAATCTCATTGTTTTAACAGTGCTGCATTTTACATTGTCTCTGATTGCAGCAGGCGGCACTCATCATGTTGTGTGGAAGAAGACTTCAGCTGAACAACAACACATGACATATTACACCCAAGTTAACAAAAACTAAGCCAAATGCGTTCTCGGTATTTTAAAAAAATGTAATTATTCTGATTGTTTACCTATTTTTTAGACACCTTTGTTTTATTTATATAAAAATAATTTCAAACAGCTGCCTGCAAATATGCCTCTTTACCATTAAGCCAGGTGTGAATGACAACCTGCAGCTGCATGCTGTTGTGGTCATTGGTGTCACATTAGGTTCTGAACCACAAACAGAGACGTTTCTTAGAACTGGTGGGCTAGTGATGTAGGTGTTGATGTAAATGGCTGCTTAAGGCGGTGCTACAGCAATGTATAAAAACTGAAGTTCCCAGAGCCAAATGTTATTTGTTCTTCCATAACTGAGGTGAACTATAACCTGCTCAGGTAGAATTTAATAACAGCAAGTCTGAACTGCACTTGACTTGATCTCTGCTCATCTCCAGGCTTCACTTCTCGTTCGGTAAGAATTTGTTGGCTTTTGCATACTTCCAAGAAAGAAACTTACTCTCCTGACACACTTATACTCACATTCAGACATGGGCTTCAAAACATGCTGGCATCATCTGGGTTCTGTGAGCATGCAAATCATGCATAAGTAATGTAATTACTGCATGTCGAGACAGATGCCTGTCTTCATTGATTCATGTACAAATCAAGTTGAACTTTAATTCCACTTTCAGGGCATTTCAGTCGCTGAAGTCATCTTCACCACCTGCTCTTCCAGATGACGGACTTGTGCCCGAACACCTGCAGTTAACCAACCAAACACTGATCAGTAAGGTAAAAAATAAGGCATATATCCTCATTTGGAAAATTGTGAATTCAATCTTGATAAATTTCTAATATAGTAATTACATTTAGCAAAAGTGTTGTCTATTTATGATCACATCTATTATAAATATCAGTGCTAACACAGCTGTGACATGTATGAAGATAATATTTTGTTGTGATAGCTAAGATACAGGTACTATTATTAACTGCAGTCAGCCATTTACCTATGTACGGTTCAATGTGTGGATGTAAGTAGAGAACTCTAAATGCCTTTAGGTCCACTTCATAAATTCATGCAGAAGCATGCTTCCGCTTTTCGGGGTGTTTCAGTTTCAAAATAGAAGTTTCGAGAGCTGCGAAAAATTACGTGATGGTCGTAAATCAGTGAAAAGTGGCTCTTAAAATGTAGGAAGCAAGAGAGAAGAGAAAAAAGGAGCGTGCTTTTGGTCTCAGTATGTGACTTTAAAGGGTCACCGAATATGTTTACATATTTTGTCTGGCCAAGAGATGGTCATAAAAAAAAAAGTACTCACGTCTCTTGGTTTACAGATCTTAGGCCACTCCTCTTTACAGAAACTCTCTAAATCCTTTAAGTTTCTTGACTGTGTGACTGTGAGGCCTGTCGACTGACTAAACCAATCTGTGACCTTATAGTCCTCCATTAGTACATACTCAGATCAGCTTGATGTGACTCAACTTGTTTTCCATTGCAATCAAGTACCACCTAATGTGCGTGGGGTCATTACAGCAAAGTGGCCAAATGTCTGTGATGTCGTTCCTATGCGACACGAACACCACAACAAAGGAAGATGTTGCAGGGAACTGTAGACCTGAAGAAGGTCGATGATCTTGTATTGTCCCTGTAGACCTCAGTAAAAAGTCCTTTGAGTGCTCTTTGGTCTCGCCATGATGGTGCAGAAGTTGGAATGGAAGAAACTGATACTGTGGACAGGTGTTCACACAAAATAAACTGAGATCAGGAGAATCTGTAACTGATTAATTGTAATCCAATCTGTGTGCAAGAATTCTGGTTTGGTTATAGGGGATCAAATACTTAGTTCAATCAATAACATGCAAATCAATTAAAAACTTTCATGTAATGTTTTTTTGTCCTGGATTTTGGTTGTTCTGTCTTTCTCCATTAAAATCAAACTACCATAAATTTTAGAGACTGTTCATTTCTTTTTAAGGGAGCAAAATTACAAATTAAGCAGGAGATCAAATGATTATTTCGACCAGTGACAATATTTTTGCTGCTTTCAATTCTTATTCTGGAAAATGTTCCTGTATTTCTTTCTCCAGGAAACAATGAGGATCCTGTCTGCCTGTTTGCTGCTTGTGCTGCTCTTTGACACTGGATGCTCAAAACTAGCTAATCGCCTACTCAAATGGCCGCAGCAAGAAACCCGTTATGAAGAGTTTATACGAAAACATGTAGATGCTAATATGACTGCGGAAAAATGTGATACAGAAATAAAAAAAAAGTGGATCTACGATGTTAACCATGGTTGTAAGTACACAAACACGTTCATCCTTAGTAATAACAAACAGGTCAAATCCATTTGTAATGGTAAAGGATCACCTTATAAGAATACTATCTTTACAAAGAGTAGAGCAAAGTTTAGTATTGTTATATGTAAACTAAATAATGGAGCCAGGAAACTAAACTGTCAGTATAATGGCAGACTTCTCAGTAACGTGAGTGTTGTAGTCCAATGTGAAGGAAGGTTACCTGTGCACTATGTAAAGAACATACAGACTTTTGAATCCAATAACGCAACTACAGGAAAAATTTCCATGGACTCTAATTCTGTACCCACAAATATAAATTTCTGAGATAACAAAAGAGCAACATTTAGCATCAGCTCTAACTAGAAGTGACTGGAAACATCTTCCATATCATAAGTTTTTACTTGAGCCTGTCTTTTAAGTGCATACATGTTTTGCAAGTGTTCAACTTGCATTTCCACTCATATTGTATGAAAAACAGTTAAACGATTTTTACTACAAATGCAGGTAGAAAAAAAACTGTATTAAATGTTACTGATAAGAAAAAAAACAAAGAAGTAAAATTTTGTTATTTGGTTCTTTTATCATCGATACTGATATATTAATAGCAATGACTTCAGAATACAGATGTACAGTTACGTATTAAAATGATGTGAAAGGTGATTTTGGTAACTCTGGGATCCAGCTTGCTTCTAATAAATGATTTATTGTCTGATCACAGAGTAAATGTGTAAAAAAAAAGTTCTTTGAACACTTCAAACATCAAGACTCACAAGTTGACATGTCTTTGCTCAGTGCCCTGTGTGTTTTTATATTTTATATGATTTTTTGTTGTATTGACAAATTGCAGTTTCAGTGGTTCTTGTATAATTAGAATCCACTATGTACTTATTTTGTCCTCAATTACAATAAACAAACACAGCACAAAAAAGCAAACACAATAAAAACTATTTGCTGCTTCTGAACCATTTGTTCTAGTATTTTGTTGCTGACGAATAAAACTCAGGCTCAGGAAGTAGAGCGGGTCGTTTACAAATCAGGTTTTTTACAAAGGTTGCTGCTTCACCTCCTGGCTCCTCCACTCTGTATGTCAGAGTACTGTATGTTCTGCATTACAAGGCGCTCTAAAAATCCTTTAATTTTCTAAAGAATCAATAGTGCGCCTTATGTATGAATTCTGATTGTGGTTACTGACCTCAAACTGATTTTATGTGGTACACATTGCTCAAAAATCTGTCAAAAAATGTTGCACTACAACTTTGGTAAGCTACGACGTCGCACTGCTTGATGGATTTTCGGAGCATTAGGTTATAGTATGAGCCTCACAGAGTAATCTGGGTCCAAAACTCCGCTGCAGGTCCCAAAGTCAAACGAACACTGCAGCATCACTGAGAGTTAAAAACTGTCTAAATTCTTTCATCTTTAATAAAATCATCAGCGTTGCTGCTTTACCAGGTGTAACAATTAAGTTTAACATCCAGACATCCATGAAAACATAATTTATTAAATTTAATGGAGTTAGAAGTTAGCAGGAAGTTAGCTCGCTAGTTTCCATCTAAACATAAGCATGTTCTGACTGAGAGATTTCTGAAAAAATTCTAACGTACAGCTCTGCTATCACTTCCAACATAAACGAAGACAGAAAAAAAACAACAACAGTGACTCTTGGTACTGAAGTTGGGCTAGCTGGTATATAATGATGTGCTACCTGATCGCTAGTGACACAACTATGTTAGCATAACATAACCACAGTGAAGCTGGAGGATAAATGCTAACTTTTTTCCACTCCATAAAAAATAGGGTTCCCGATGGTTAGGGACAAATGCAATCGCATTTGTCTAGATGCCAACCCGAGGCCTGGAGTTGCCTACCTCTGGACTAAAGTCAACTCACTTTGGTAATGTAAATATAATATGGCCAATATTATAGTTATTATATTAATCATTATTAGTTATTACAGCATTAAACTTGAACTCGGGGTCAAAGATTCAAGTTGCAGTTATTTATATTTCCTATCACCTTAAATCTTCACTCAAAGACAAGTATCTTTAACAGTGTATATATAGATGTATTATATATATAAGAGACAAATATTGTTCTTTTAATATGTTGGCATTACTAAATTTGACTCAGTGCTTACATATATGTAAAAACAAAATGTACGAGCTGTGATAACTCTTTCTGATAAAATGAAGAGTAGACTCATATATAAAATATTCCTTTATTGGGTGAGAAAATCAGACCATGTCATAACTGCTTTAAGTCATACAGAATAGATATCAGAGCCTTAAACAGGCAGACTTCTGCTAAATGGGTCAAACTGGGCAGAAAGTATACAAACTAGAGATGGCACGATACTACTTTTTTATGTCTGATACCGATATCATAAGTTTGGATATCTGCAGATACCGATATGAATCCGATATAGTGTGTTTTTTAATCAATAAAACTGTTTTTTTAATATCTTGCTGCTTTTTGTATAAGTTAATACTCAAGTTAAAAAAAACAAAGAAACACTAAAGTTATTCTGTTATACCTGTATGCAAAAAATACACTGCACCCAAAATATTTCATAGTTCAACAATACTGATCAATCTAATAAACTTAAAACTACTCCATCCTCCCTATTCTGGTATTTTAAAGAGTAAGCAACCTAACTAATAGGGTTCTAAAACTCCCAGCAACGCCCCCCCCCCCCCCCCAAAAGAAAACAGGGAATCACCCTCCACTTCATGATGCTTAATAGGGCTGAACGATATATCGCATTTGCGATAATATCGCGACATGATCAAGTGCAATTTTCTAACCGCAAAGGCTGCGATTATACTGCGATTATATTATACAATTCATGGGCTGCATCCTCCTGAGGCCGCATTTGTAGACCGATTACGTCACAGCGACGCGCCGAAGGCTGTCCAAATTACTACCATATCCCAGAATTCATAGCGCGGCCCAGCCAAACTCCAGTTTCCAACAATGGCGGCCGCTACTAAGTTTTAAAATTACTCATACTAATCTTTCTGGGTCACAAAATAAACTTTTAACATATTTTCAGGCGAGAAAGTAGTTGTGTAAACATCAAATATCTGCTCGGTTTATCAAGATATCCCATATTTGCAAAAGTGCTTCGACGTTTTCAGAGGCGTCTGCTACCCACCAGCTCGACAGCTAGCCGGGAGCTCGAGGGTTACTGATGCGGCCGAGAACGGCACAACTCCCGGCACATCATTTTCAGATCACCGCGGAGTTTCGCTGCTCGGGTTAAACGTAATATATAAGTCACTTAGACAACCTAAAAATGTTATTGTTGGGCTTTTTTCAGTGTTTTGTTTGTTTGTGAGTAAATCGGTTTGGCTGAGATTAAAGTTATTAGATTAGATAAAATAAAACTTTATTAATCCCCCGGGTGGGTTCCTCCTTGGTTTTCACACAGCTGACTAAACGTCAAACAGAAAACTTATTAAACAGAAGTATGAGACAGTCGAGAATTTACGCCAGTGTCTGGTTATATTTTAGATAGCAAGAAGCAGACAGCCGAGTTTATTAAACTCCACCGAGACAGCGGTGACGCTAATCAGAACTAGACCGTCCAATTTCACGCCTTTAAATTTTAAAGGCGTGTTTGTGTGTGTGTTTATACAATTGCTATTATGTTTGCACTTTATGTGTAATGTTACTGACTGCAGAGATCAGTAAGATGTGTGTATTTTTTATTTATTAGTTTTATTTATTTAATATTATTTTTTAATTGAATGACTGTCTAGTAGTTCACAGATGTCGAAAAACTGAGTGTGGTAAAGCCACTGATTTTGTTTATGTATATTTCTGCAATCTGCACATTGTACTGACTTTCATTTTAATGTTTACACCAGGGTTCCTTGTCAGCACTTTATGCTCAAATGTTTGTAAGCTAAAAATAAACTATTGTGTATGTTCAAATATACTGTTGTGATTGAAGAAGTTAAATAAAAATGTCAGTCATCAATTCATGCATCACCTCATGTCATCATAACAGAGGTCTGTCTTCCAGGAAAGAACAGTTTAAAATTAATGTAATATAGTATTGGCCATACTATATGATGTATTGCTTGTCTTTGTTTAATAATACAGAAGACAAAGACCTTAAAAAATAATCGCATATCGCATCGCAATCGCAATATTGGGGCAAAAAATCGCAATTAGATTATTTTCCATAATCGTTCAGCCCTAATGCTTAATCGACGTAATCAACTTTGATTTGATGCAGTGTGAAATAAAATGCACAGAAATCAATTATTTTTTCAAGAATAATTAAATAGATTCAACATCTTTCTTCAACAGAACTGCAGACTGCACAGATGGTTCCCAAAGGAAAAAGTACTACAGCTTACTAGGGTTTATTAGACTTAATAGTTACTATATACAGTAATGGACTTCTATACATTTCACATCAGATTATTTATTAAAAGCGAGACATTTTAAATAAAAGAAAAGTATGTCTCTGTGCCCCCCCCCCCCTTTTTTTTTTCCCTGTTAATGTCCTATCGGCCCCCCTGGCTAAACTTTGCAAGATCTACCCCTGCACAGTTACCAGCCGTCAGCTCCTGGTGTAGAAAGTAATAGTTTTTTAAAGGATGACGTGAGGGTTAAATAAATTCAAACAACAGCTTATCAAGCTTAAACGTGCTGCTGTTGTTCAGCTGCTGGTTTCCTCTTTCTGGTGCAAAGTGGGCCAAAAACAAACAAGAGAGACGGAATTGAAGTAGCAGCAGGAGAGGGAGGGAGAGAGAAGAGGCAGTCGCTCCATATATCGGTTGTTAAGCTTAACGTGGGAATGCTTTACAAACATTCAGAGATGAACTTACACATTTGCTTTACTTCTCTCTGGGATCACTTTGTCGAAGATGAAATGCCGGTTTGTAGCGAGGCTCCAACTGCTCAACCAGACCGCCGACAGGTCTGGCACGCCACAGCAGCTCTATCACGTGACGCATACTGCTCTGACGTGCTATGGTTATGAGCCGAGTTATGCCATGTTGCAAGTCTTGTCAGGTGCTTTTTTGATATTTAATGGATCGGATTACATTTTTTATTTTTCTCCGATATCCGATCCAGTCATTTACGTCAGTATCAGACCGATACGTAATATCAGATCGGTTCATCTCTAATTAATAAACTAATACAAGTAACCACTGGTTGCCCTGATGTGATTAGACTCTTGTGAGTCATCAATCTCTCAAATGTCCTTCTCTCTCCTCCAGGGAAACATCTTACCGACCAGAGCTGCAAGCCACTTCCTCCAAATATGATGAAGATGTGTGATTTTCAGCCACAGGGACACTTTCCCGAGTTTCAGGAAATGATTTGTGGTTAAAGTAGCAGGACTGTCGAGCACATTTTTATATTTCAAGATGCCGTTTTTAAAAAAAGGAAAATATGACAGCCAAAAGCTTTGTACCTGTGCAAGTCTGTCAGATCGGTGCATTTATATGAATATGACGCAGTGTTTTTTTTTTTCCTGTAAAATTCTGTAAACTATAAACCAAAACTGTGCTTCTGCGTTTTATAATTATATTAAATTCAACATGTCACATCTTGTTGTTGTTTTTTCTCTAACTTACTTGTCTCCATGTTATACTCTGCAGTAGTACTGTGATTTGTGCGTTTAATCTGTTATTGACAGTGAGGTGCTGCTCTAGGTTTTATAGTAGTTACTGTCAAAAAGAAACATAACTTAAATATTCCTTGATTAGCATCTAGGAAATGATCATTGAGGCGCTTTTGTGCTTCAAGGAAAGCAGGAGGAAACTAGAGACTACAGGAAGGAGTAGTGACAGTTTTAGCGCCCTCTGCAGTTTGTGTGTGTAAGTGCAAAAGCTTACAGCACCTGGTATTCCCAGGCGGTCTCCCATCCAAGTACTGACCAGGCCCGACCCTGCTTAGCTTCCGAGATCAGACGAGATCGGGCGTGTTCAGGGTGGTATGACCGTAAGCGAGAACAAAAAAAGCACAGAAACAGCTTTTTTAAACATGCTGTGATGACACATGCACACGTTTTCTCTTCTATATAGAAGTTAAAGTCTCCAAACGACAAAAATGTTTGAATTACAAAACACACGGTTCTATAATAATCTTACATATGTTATTATGGAGATGTTACTGTGGGAAAAGTATTTCTGCAGCTCAGTGTTGAAGCTGCAGTTAACAACAAATAGCTGCATGCTTTCACTGTAACATATAAAGCTTGGCACAATAATATATATCAAACTGTGAGACACTTGCCACTTATAAAATGCCCTTTATATAGCAAAGCTTTCGCTTACGGCCATACCACCCTGAACACGCCCGATCTCGTCTGATCTCGGAAGCTAAGCAGGGTCGGGCCTGGTCAGTACTTGGATGGGAGACCGCCTGGGAATACCAGGTGCTGTAAGCTTTTGCACTTACACACACAAACTGCAGAGGGCGCTGCTGCTCACTCACAGAAAACAGAACCAGAAAAAAAAACTTCATTAAAATGCTTATAAAAATAAGTCATTTCGCTTTTGTGCAAAAGTTGATAATCATCTCACTCTATCTACTTTTCTGGTGTGTATTTTCCAGCAGAGGTTTAGCTCTGTGTCAAGTGTCTGACATTTTGTGGATGTCAGAGAGCATCATTATTATTTCCTAACTTTAGGTTTCAAAACAGGAGGGAGACTGATATTTACTCACAGTAAATATCAGTCTTCCTCCTGTTTTCTATTTTGCAGAGCCTTATTGATGAGCCACAGCTGTTGTTTTATTTTCTCCCCCTGATATCTGTAACTTTATCATTTAAACTGTTGATATGGCTCCAAGCAGCCCCATTAACTTTGTAATTGACTTTTGTTTCCTCCTTTCTCCTCTCTATTATTTACTGCCGATATATTGTGAGTTTATATCAGTAGCATTTGAGCAAAACCTGATGAGGATTTAGAAGAGCTTCAACATCCCATTAAATTCAAATTCAAATTTTATATGTCGCATACACAGTCATACACAGTACGATATGCAGTGAAATGCTTACACAACTGCTCGTGACCTAAAGAAAAAAGAAAAGGCTATGAATAAGATAGGAAATAAATATGAAAATTTATGGAAATGAAGAAATATAATGTCCAGTGTTGTGCAATCCACATTATGTCTTGTGCAGAGCAAATATGCTTAAAGTGATTTAAGTGATGAAGTGAAAACAATGTCCAGAATGTCCAGTGTGTGTGTAAGAACCATATGTGTGGGTCAGTACTGTGTGGTGGTGTGATTGAGAGACCGTATCGCCTGCGGGAAGAAGCTCCTCCTCAGTCTCTCTGTGTTGGTCTTCAGGGAGCGGAATCGCTTTCCTGACCTCAACAGAGAGAACAGTCTGTTGTTGGGATGGCTGAGGTCCTTCACGATCTTCCTGGCCTTGGTCCAGCACCGCCTGCTGTAGATTGAGTGCAGGTCAGGGAGCTCGGAGCGGATGGTGCGCTCAGCTGACCGCACAACCCTCTGTAGAGCTCGTCTGTCCTGCATGGTGCTGTTCCCGAACCAGGTTAAGATGTTTCCCGCCAGGATGCTCTCTATGGTGCACGAGTAAAAGTTCCTGAGCACCTTGGAGGGCAGTTGGAAGTCTCTCAAGCGTCTGAGGTGGTAGAGACGCTGACGGGCCTTTTTCACCACGGTGTTGATGTGACAGGACCATGACAGGTCCCGCGTGATGTGAACTCCGAGGTATTTGAAGCTGTCCACTCTCTCCACTGGGCAGTCGTTGATGACGGGGGTCTGGTAGTTCCTCTCCTGCTTAGTGCTGAAGTCCACTATCAGCTCCTTTGTCTTACTGAAGGAGGTTGTTCCTCTGGCACCAGTTCTCCAGATTCCTAATCTCCTTCAGGTAGGCCGTCTCGTTGTTGTCAGAGATGGGCTTTGATCTCATGGTGAAATATTAAAAAGTATACACATTAAAATCTTTTAATATGAGGTTGTACAATGTCTTAAATTGACATGGCTAATGCCTATTAACTTCTCATCAGTGATCATGGATGAATAATGAAGGAGGAGGACTACCGCACTAAAGTGAGTTTACAATCCAACATAGAAACTGACCCCCTGAGATGGAAAACTTTTATATTCAATGATACTCAAAATCCTCATTCTTGACTTATTACCAAAAGAAAAAAAATTATTATATGTTCTGATGACATTCAGTTGGATCTGATTTACACATCAGAGGTTTGTTCAAGTAAATATATTCAAGTCAAGTGAAATAAAGAGCAGAAAACATTTCATGAGAAGCAATGCAAAACGTGACTTTCAGCAAAGGCCTGCTGTCACAGTGTGGTTAGACTGAGGGTTTGTCAACAGTCTGATGACACTGCATCAGAGACTTGTCTTTAAACACTTTGTTCTTTTCGTGACCACAACTCAACACCTTGTGAGTGTTTGCAACCTGGTAATGCACCGTGACCCGAAACTGTGAACAACTGAATCTGTTCTGAGAGCAGAAGAAACTTCTATGAATGCAATAACTCTAGATGTTATCACACTAACTACATGTTATAATGTAACACTTTGTGTCATGTAAAACTCTGAAGTCAAGGTTATAAATGGCTGTTTTTGACAACTTTTGAGTTTACCTTTATATATTTCACTTTTAAAACTTTACAGTCATCATTTCATTGGGACTAAATCTAAGCAGGAATGTTTTTTAATCTCTATAAAAACGTTTTTAATCAGTCAATTTTAATATGAATTGAAAAATATAAATTGTATATTTCAAAACTATGTTTAAGTTGCTGATGCTTTTAACTGGACTTGGAGTATACATGCATAATAAACTGGACTGGGTTAAGAACACAGCTTCACTCTACAGGAAGGGCCAGAGTCGTCTCTATTTTCTGAGGACAATGCTCAGGATTTTTTCCAAATCTGTTGTGGCCAGTGCCATCCTCTATGCTGTTGCATGCTGGGGCAACAGGTTGACGGTCACAGGTGCCAACAGACTCAAACTGATCCGCAAGGCCAGTAATGAGTGGAGATGGAGATGGACTCCTTCAGGGTGTCTGAGAGGCAGATGTCGTCCAAGAAAAGAAGATCATTCAATGAGAGACTGAGATTACCCAAATGCACCACTGAACAACACAGGAAATCATTCCTGCCCGTGGCCATCTCCCTGCACAACTCCTCCATCTAATACAGTTATACCCGCTGGCACATGTTCTACAGTAAAATAACAAATGACATAATTCACAAGTTAGAGTTACAGTTTTTCTCAGTCGCTTTGGTGCGTTTCTCAGATCAGAATTGAAATTCTCATAACTATTAGTTCAACCTCCACAACACTCAGTCATTTGTGCACATCATAGTAGCAATTTCTCCTCTCTCTGAACAAACTGCAAATGATTTTGGACATGAATCAGTTGCTTCCATACATTTCCCTGCTGCTTTCTGACATTTCCATTTGCTTATGTCATGTCAGTCAAAAGTAATCATACCTATGGATGCTGAATAGTCGTTCCCAATAAAACGAATAGTCATACATCCATTGCTTGAGTCATCACACACAAAATTGTTGAACTAGTTATCACATGCCAAATATTGGCCATCTGTCAAGCAAATCCTATACCTTTCTGTATCATTGTTCCTGGAAATGTCTCCGAAATTGAACAATTGATCTCGGGTGAATTACAGCTGTCACTCATGAGGAGGCGTGTGAAAGTTTAGTTGTAACCAATGACAAACAACTTGTTCACTGTCAATAATGGATGAATCCTGTGAATCCCCAATTGGCAAGCATATATAAACTGCGCAGGAGCTAGTGTGTACCATTTCTACACTTCTGTGACACAAAATGGAAGGTCAGCAACGTGGAAGAGGGGTGAGGATGCGGGGAGGAAGGGGAAGGGGAAGAGGGAGAAGAGGCAGATATAGGCGGATTCCTAATGAAATAAGGGCTACAATTGTGGACCATGTTGTCAATCACGGCCTCACCATGGAGGAGGCTGGTCGAAGGGTGCAACCCAATATTAGAAGAACTACTGTCAGTTCAATCATTCAAACATTCCGTAGGGAAAACAGGTATGCAAACAGTAATACACTGTACTGTACTGTGCCATCTCAGACACATCACATGTTACTGTACTGTATTTGCAATTTCACAAAAAGTTCACTCTGCACCACATAGGATTGTAAGACAACCTCGCGGAGGCGGAAGAGGGCCCCTTCTTACCCCACAGCAAGAAGAAGCCATTTGTGCAATGGTCATTGCAAACAATGCAATAAAGCTGAGAGACATACAAAGCGCTGTCATAGAGAATTACATGGTATTTGGCAATATTGAATCTGTTCCAATTTCAACAATTGACAGAGTACTCAAGAAAAATTAAATCCACATGAGCAAATGGCCCTGCTAGCAGCCATGGATGCAGCATGTGACGACATCGCAGCAGGGTCCTGCAGAGGATGGATTCGCCACTCCAGGAGATACTTTCCTCGCTGCATTGCGAGGGATAACATCTGTTGTGATGTAGATGAACATATGTGGCCAGACAGACAGGAATGTCTGGATGTGCCAGAATGATTTACTGTACTGTTACATGTGCTGTTTATTGTTCACATTAGTGCACAGCTCTACCAAATGGGTGATTTTATGTTTACATGTATTCTACAGTGAACAAGTGACTGTAGCATATTTTTCTTTTGCACAATTCTGTAGGATTACAAACACTTCTACACAATGGAAATGTGAAACGTACGTATTCAGTGTCTCAGTTACTCCCAAGACTCCCATAACATCTACAGTAACTTTACTGCACATTTCAGATGGCTGTACAGGTAGGCCATAGTGCTGTCGTCAGCATTTTCAGGTGTCACCAATTGTTTTTGCAATGGGAAACACTGAAATTATAAACTGTCATAGTGGAAACATGACAATGCCATTTGACTATCTTGTTCATAAAGATGGTGTCAAGACTTTTCATTTTGATGGCACTGACAGTTTCATTGACATGGATACTTGCTTTTGAGGTATGGATAATCAATTCTGTGCATGTGACGTGCTTTTGCAGGCTATCCACTAGGTTTTGCAGTTTGCACTAATTGTTTTGGGAAATGCACTAACTGCTGTGCAAATGTTAATGGTGTTCTGAGAAACGCACCAAAGCGACTGAGAATAACTGTAAATGTCAGTCACACACATTTCCCCTCACCTCTTGATATGTGTGATTTGGATGGATGGATGGATGGATGGATGGATGGATGGATGGATGGATGGATGGATGGATGGATGGATGGATGGATGGATGGATGGATGGATGGATGGATGGATGGATGGATGGATAGATAGATAGATAGATAGATAGATAGATAGATAGATAGATAGATAGATAGATAGATAGATAGATAGATAGATAGACAGACAGACAGACAGACAGACAGACACACACACACACACACACACTTGGAGCAACTGTAATCCACATAATTTCCTTAGGGATTATTAAAGTAATCTGATTCTGATTATTCACTTTAAATATGAATACCACACCAGACAGCTCATATTATTCAGAAAGCACCTTTATTGCTTCAATGCAAATTAGAAGGTGATTAACAGCCAGATGCTGCTAATCCACTGCATTTGAATAATTGCTCATCAGCATATGTGAGCAGCTCTATAAAAGCAAACATTTTGTCAGTTTGCTGGTCTGGAGTATTCAGGTGTTTGTTAACACAATGTCATAATGTTCCCAGGAACGGATGACCCAGAAAATTCACCCCAGGGTCAAACTGTGCAGTTCTCAGAAAAAGCTCAAAAATCCAGAAGCTACATCTCAGACTCTACAGGCCTCAGTTAGCAAGTTAAATGTTAAAGGCCATGACAATTAGAAAAAGTTTGAATAAGTGTGGCTTGTTTGGAAGGGTTGCAAGGAGAAAGTCTCTGCTCTCTAAAAACAGCATGACAGCATGGCTGCAAGTTTAGTAGCAAATTTGCAAAGCATAACAGCACAAACACCGCATACCAGCTGTTAGCATGGTGGTGAAGGGGTGATGATTTGAGCTTGTCTTGCAGCTACAGAACCTGGGCCCTTGCAGTCATTGAGTTTTCCATGAAGTCCCTTGTATACCAAGTAGTCTACAGTCAAAACTGAGTTTTGGTAATGCAGCAGGACAAAGATCCCAAGCAAATTAGCAGAGCTACAACAGAATCAAGGTGTTGCAATGACCAGGTCACAGTCCACACCTCAACCTGAAAAACAGTGCTGGGAACTTAAGAGGGCTGTACATAAACAAATACCACAAACCTCAATGAACTGACGAAACGATGTAAAGAAACGTCAGCCAAAACAACCGTGTGACAGACTAAGAGTCATACAGAAACAATTTGGTGACACTACTGCTGCTAAAAGGTGGCTCTGCAAGCTACTCACTCATGTACAGTGCTTAGTTTTTCAGAGTACTCTATAGATTCCTATGAAAACACTCTTTTCCACATGACTGTGTGTCAGATAAAAGAGATACGATCTGTGAAGAGGATTCTGAGAAGAGAAAACATCTGGGGACCTGCCCCGAAAAGTTCATTTTGTTCATCTGGACGTAGAGTTTTCAGTAGCAGGAACGCTCTGTCACTCATCCGAGTTCGACTTCAGACTTCTTCTGTCTCAGCTCAGCGCAGGTTTCCCCAACCTTTGTTTGAAATTAGACTTTACATATTGTCCAGTTTCAGCAAGGGAACTGAAAAGTGTGCTGAGGATAAATGATCAATTAGGCAGATGTAAATGAACAACAGCTCCAGGCTGGTGGCTCTGACATCACACCTGATGGACACCTAGAAGGCTAGATTCAATTGTTTTGGAGTTTCTGAAGACCGTCTATGACTCTGGGGTGACATCAATCATCTTTTATGGTGTGTTCTGCTGGGACAGCTGGGGCTTCCCTCTTTCCCCTGCTGGGATGGGCACGCACACGTCGCTGAGATGTGTGGTCTCAGGTAACTGGTACTGCTGGAGGCTGCAGGTGACATAGTCATACTATACCAGTGTAATAACTGAAATAACACAAATAGAAATGAATAAATAAACAGATAACATAGTCACATGAACAAGAGGAGCCTATAGAGATTCTAAGTAGCTGATCTTGCAAAAGCAAAATGTGCTCTGCACCACAATGCATTCAGGTCACAATTCTGATTGCAAAAGCTGGCAGATAGGACAGGATATTAAAAATAAAACAAAAACCCACCTCCCACCACATGCAGGTCATCCTAGCAGCACTGAGCAGCTCCTACAGTGACACGCTGCTGCAACAACAGTGTGCGAGGAGAAATTTCAGATATCTTTCCAGCTGCTGTCAGACTCTACAATAGAGTCTTAGTGCCCACTTTAAAATTAGGTGTATACAACATCAGGGGAATAACAACACGTGATATATTACACCGTGCCATTATTTACTTAACAAAAACTAAGCCAAAAGGCAGTTTCTGTACTTTTTTCACAAATGTCAATATTTTTTTAATTTACTTATTTTTAAAACATGTGGTTTATTGAATTGAAAAAAAAATAGCTGCAATTGTTGTAACGCGAGCTATGAAAGACAACCTGCATCTGCAGCTGTGGTCACTGGTCCTCACATCATGTTTGCAGCATGTTCTGAACCACAAACAGAGCAGTGCTAACTGGTGGGCTAGTGATGTAGACACTGATGCTAGTTAATTTAAGGTGGGGCTGCTGAAATGTTTAAAAGCTGAAGCCCCCAAAGTTTTACTTGTCTGTGACACAAATGAGCTCCAACCTGCTCAGGTAGAATTTAATAACAGCTGAGCTGCACTAGACCTGGTCTCTGCTCATCTTGACTCCTCGTTTGGTAAGAACTTTTTATTTGTATATTTAAAATCTTTTATAGACAACAGGCTTATTTTGAATAACTCGATCTCCTGCCACACTTATACTCACATTCACTAACCAGATATGGGCTTTAAAACATGCATCATCTGGGTTCTGTGACCATGAATATCGTGAATAAGAAATGTGCATGCACAGGCAGAGGCCTATCTTTTTTTATTTATGTTCAAATAATGTTCAATTTTAATTCCCCCTTTAGAGCATTTCATTTACTGAAGACATGTTCACCATCCGCTGTTCCAGACGACTGACTCGTGCCTGAACTCCTGCAGGTTAATCAACCAACCACTGATCAGTAAAGCAAAAAATACGGTAAGTGTCCTCAGTTGGAAAAGTTTGCTTAAAAGTTTCATAACTTTCTAATATAATAATTACATTTAACAAGAATGTTGTCATGACTGAGTGCAATGACCGTTTCCCTCTGTAAGGTTCAATGTGTGGATGCAAGTAGAGAAGTTGCCTTTAGATACATCTCATCAACTGAGAGTTAACAAATCATCAAATTTATTTAAATTACTTAATTTGTTGTTCATTTTCACTTGTTTACCATATCTACCATATGTAAGTAAATGATTAAAATTGCCTGTTTTAAAAATATCCAGTAATACTCTAAAAAACGTACACAATATTATTGTTCAACATGTCCTCCAGTGCCTCTGATAAGTTTCAAAATATTTACTGAAGAAAAAAATGACTGGTTTAGATGTTGAATTTTTTGAAGCTGTTATATTGATTTTGATTTTCTTTATTTTATCATTTAATGATTTAAAAGACTACATTAAAGTAACGACAGCTGTTTTCGGTTATTTTTAAATGATGGTTGGCGTTTACTAGATGACCCTCAAGCACCAGGAATTCCTTGCTTACGGCCACACATTGAACCGTAAATGGCGACGTAGACGCGCAAATTATTTTCTAGAGTAGATAGCGAGCCAAAATTAATATTTCAACTGAGGGGTGCTTTGCAGACATATTTTCAGGCACTTTCCAATAACCTGCAGTCTTTACGGTGAGGACACACAAACATTAACCCGACTGGAACATAACTGTATGAAAATATATCACCTGTATTTGTGTTCGCTTCGTAGTTACACTGTTTAAAACAAAATATTAAACCAAACTGCGGTAATTACCTGTCCAGCAGAGAGCTCAGGTAAATTCTTTCTGTCTGCTTTGCTTTATCAGAGATCGTCTGTCTTTTCCTTTCGACTTGTCTCTCCGCGCTTTCTGCTCAAGTCAGCCCCCTCCTCTGCCGCGCATGCCCGACGGGGTCTGCGCAGCGCGTGCACCACAGGTGTGGAGAAGTACTGCTTAGTGTTGCAGTTTCAAAATAAAAGCTGCCAAAAAGCGAAACATGCTGCCTTCAATGTTTCAAACCATGTTCCAGGGTTTTTAGTTCACCATGTATAATGTTAAAACAAGAAAATAAAAGACAGATCTGAACGTTTGAAAATGTTTTGGAAAAACTCCATAAAGAATAGATGAAAAACACTGAAATTATCCTTTTATTTATGTTGATCCATTAAGTTGGTTCATTTTTTTGTTACATAAGTTGTTTTTAAAGTTAAACTTGTGTGGGTTTCTATATAAGTCAATAAAAAAAACAACAAGCCATTAAAAATGAAAAGTAAACTCTGCCAAAGAAACTGAGAGGTTCTGGAAGCGTGGAGTTCAGTTTGCAAATTTATCTAATGCAAAAAACATCTATGAATAAAACTTTGTTGGCCAGCAGCTTTTCAAAAAGACAAAAAAGAGAAAAGATGGTCATAAAAAGAAGCTATTATCTGGGGGGAAATAATCATTTGATCCCCTGCTGAGTTTGTAAGTTTGATTATTTAATATAAGTGAACAGTCTCTAATTTTTTTAAGTATTTTCATTTTGATGTAATGAGACAGAATATCAACCAAAATTGAATAAAAAATGTATTTGCTAAAATAAATTGATTTATATGTCACTGAGTGAAGTAAGTATTTGATCTCAAACACAACTTAGTACTTGGTGGAGAAACCCTTATTGCCCAGCACTGCGGTAATATGTTTCTTGTAGTTGGTCACTGGGTTTGCTCACATCTCAGGAGGGATTTTTTTTCCACTCCTCCTTCCACAAACTCTCTAAATTCTTTAGATTTCTTTGCTGCTGTTTGGTAACTTTAAGCTTCAGCTCCCTCCACAGATTTTCTTCAGGACTGAGGTTTGGAGACTGCCTTAGCTCCACTCCATGTCCTTGTGCTTCTTCTTTAGCCACACCTAAAGTATGCATTAGTGGTATGTTTTAGGCCATTGTCATGCTGGAAGACCCATCGATGACACATCTTCAGTCTTCTGCCTGAGAGAAAGTGGTTCTTGTCCAAGATTTTGCAGTACATGGCTCCATCTACTGGCCGCCTCAATGTGGCGAGGCGCCCCACAGTATAATGTTTCCACTTCTGTGCTTGACAGTGGGGATGGTGTTCTGTGGGTTACACTCAGCATTTCTCTTCCTCCAAACACAGTGGGCTCAGTTCATGCCACAGAGTTTTTGATTTCAAATGACCACAGCATTTCCCCCCAAACCTTCTCTCAATCATTTAGATGTTTACTGGCAAACTTAAGACTGGCCTGTAGTTTTGGGCTGATCCAACACCTTTCTCATGATTATCCTCACCCCATGAGCCAAGATATTACATGGAGCAAGATAAGAGGTCTTTGGTCTTGACCATGACTTTTCTTGTCCCTGAGGTCCCTTGCCCGAGTAGACCTCAGTAACTAATCCTTTTACACTTCTTCAATCTTTCCCATGGTGGTGGAGATGGAGTTGGAATGGAAGAATTTGGTACTGTGGACAGGTGTGCTTTATACACATAATAAACTGAGATTGGGAGTATCTGTAATGGACTGATTGATTGACTGTAATCCAGTCTGTGGGAACCAGAACGCTTGTTGGGTTGTCGAGGATCAAAAACTTACTTCACTCAATTATATGCAAATCAGTGAAAAGAAATCATGTATTGTGTTTTGTTTCTGTTGGTGTTCTTGTCTCTCTCCAGTAAAATAAAACATCCACAAAAAATAGAGACTGTTTATTTCTTTATAAGGGAACAAATTTACAAATTCAGCAGGGGATCAAATACTTACTTCTGCCACTACAGTGATGACGCTTTTGTTGCATTAAATTCTTGATCTGGAAAATGTTCCTGTTTTTCTCTCTCCAGGAAACAATGAGGATCATGTTTACCTGTTTGCTGCTTGTGCTGCCCTTTGTTACTGGACTCTCAAAACCAGCCAATCTTCAACCCAACCGAATTGAGAAGCGACTGAATGAAACAAATTATGAAAAGTTTAGACGACAGCATGTAGATGCCAAGATGAGCGTGAAAAAATGTGATACAGAAATGAAAAAAAAGAAAATATATGCTGATCGAAACAAATGTAAGGATGTTAACACATTCATCCTCAGTGATTACAAACAGGTCAAAGCCATTTGTAACGGTCAAGGAAGATATGATCAGACGAATGGCACGACAAAGAGTGTAGCAAAGTTTCGCATTGTTAGATGTGACCTAAAGAACAATGCAGCCAGGAAACCCAAGTGTCAGTATAAAGGCACACTTCTCACTAACAGAATAGTTGTGGTCAAATGTGAAGGAAAGTTACCTGTGCACTATTATGGTGATGAAATGACCTTTGAATCCAATAATGCAACTATAGGAAAAATCCCCATGCGCTCTACTTCTGTACCCACAAATTTACATTTCTGAGATAACAAAAGAGCAACATTTAGCATCAGCTCTAACTAAACGTCGCTGGAAACGTCTTCTTCATTATAAGTTTTTATTTGAGTCTGTCTTAGCAATAAGTATATACATTTTTTAACATGTGATCAACCTGTATTTCTTCACACGTTACATGAAATAACATAAAACTATTATTTCCTTCTGATGAGGGAATTTTATATTCATCCCACCAATACCGACATATTAATTGTACTGACTGTAGGATGCTGTGTAGAAATAATCTCTTAGATCCAGCTTGCTTCTAATAAAATATTTTTTATCTGATCACAGAATAAGCATATAATAAAAGTCACTTTTTGGTGTTTGTTGGTTTTTATATATTTATTTTTTTAACATTTGGAGCATCACCAGTTACAAGACTCACAAGCTGACAAGTTCTTATTCAGCGCCCTGTCTCTTGTTTCTTTTGTTTTTAATGTCATCCAATTTTTTTGTTTTCATTTTGGCATGCGATTCATTTCTAAGACTTTTCTAAATGTCCAAAAGACAAAATTTCTAAACGTCGTTGCCATAACGGAGGGGGCTTGAGCATTTGCCCCTTTCCTCTTGGACGTCCCAAGAGCCCTGTTCTTGAGGCATTACTATTTTTTAATCTGTGTACATGTGCTGTCTGTGCCCCTCAACAATAACATTTAACTATTAACCCCAATTTTGCTAAATAAAAGGATCTGGCTTCCACTAGTCACATGATGCCCATTAACTAATTCTCGACTTTGACGGCAGAGGGCATTGGTTACGAGATCACAAAGAACATGCACATTTTTTGCCGCCTGGGTGGTGCGGAGCTGTAAGCGAAACACACAAAGTAATTGGGAGATGCAGACTGGTGCAACAAAAACCAGTAAGTAGGTGTAGAGCGTACACTGTAGTCTATAGCAGCGGTCCCCAACCCCCGGGCCACGGGCCAGGCCTTGAGTCGTTTGGTACCGGGTCAAGAGAGTTGAAGCTCGTACCGCACAGAAAAAATAAATAACTTACATTATTTCCGTTTTATTTATTATCCGACTCTGAACAGTGTTTTATTTGGAAAAAGACTGAATTCTCTCAGTTACTTCAGTCTATGACTGACTCTTGACGCATGTCAAGATACATTAGTTAATATTAAACCCACAAACTAGCAAAATTAGTAAAAAACAGATGTCTTTGGAGGGTTTCTTTGCAAAGGAAAAAAGGCCCAGTGAGGAGACAGAAGAAGAGTCTATGACAACTACTAAGAAAAAGAAAGCTGCATTTAACAGACAACAAGTGGATATATTGCAACAAGTGATTCCCATGCACCAAGCCCGCTCTGCATAATATATGTGGAGACCAGCTCTCCAATGAGGCAATGAAGCCTTCAAAACTGCTTCGTCACTTGGAGACATTAAAAAACAAGCCTTTGGACTAGTTTAAAAGAAAAAAGCAGGAACAACAGGGACAGAAGCCATTACTGAGGGCCTCCACAACAACAAATACAAGTGCACTGAGAGCATCATACTTGGTGGCTAACCGTATTGCTAAGGCTAAAAAGTCATTCACTATTGGTGAAGAATCGATCCTTCCTGCCACTAAAGACATTTGCTGTGAACTTTTCCCCTTAATATTGGTATGATCCCAGCTCAGGCACTGAGCGAGGGGGCGGGGCAGCTGCTGCCTGCGAGTGCGCTGTTGGAGAAGCGCAGCGAGGCAGACAGAGAACTGAAGTTTGACCAGGTTCCAAAGGAAATCATTCGTACTGTACAAATAATGTAAATATGACGGTGCATCACAAAAGATTGATATCAAACTGATCACTTGACCCATATTACGTTACTTGCTCTTCAAGTGAATCAACAAAAGGTGAAATGAAAAGCCGAACAACAACAATGCTGTTTCTTTAGAGAGTCTCAGCTTACATGTGTGTTTATTTCATATTTTCAGTTGTTTCCCTCCACGGCTAAATAAATCGGTTTCAGTTATGCACTGATATACAAGAATGGACATAAGGAGCTTCTTTCAAAGAAAAACTCTGGTAGATGTTATTTTATATATTATGCTTTGGATGTTGTTCAGTATATTTCTATGCAAAACAAAAGGAATTTCAATACACAGCAGTACATTCACAGTTGAAACCAGATATTTACATACACTTTATGGAAAACACAAGAACATTTTTTTACTGTACAACATCAATTTAGAGTAAACTTGTTTTGTTTTGCATAAATAAATATTGAAATATCTTTTGAATTAGTTAAAGAGAGAGAGCTGTCTCTTTTTTATCACTTTCACCAAATTTAGGAGCACATATACACTAAGTTTATTGTTAATTAATAAGAAAACTCCAGACGATTCCATTCTGAGCTGAAGAAGCTTCTGATAGGTTGGTGGCACACCTGTGGATGCATATAAGGCAAAACACAGAGCCTGTTTCTTTGACATGGGAAAATCAAGAGATGTCAACCAAAACACCTGGAAAAGAACTGTGGAGCTCCATAAGTGTGGCTCAGTTTGAATACAATTTGGTGCCATTTACAATTAAGAAATACAGACAGTTTCTCTCTTTACTCTTAAAGTTAACAAATATGTTTTTTATATTTATCAACATAAAAAATAAACATTTAGTCTGATTTGATGTTACAATTAAAAAAGTGTTTTTGTTTTTATCTGAAGAGTTTGTAAATATCTGGTTTCAACTGTATATTTGATGATGTTGGTGTTTGGTTTGATTGTCAGCACAAAGAGGGAGAGAGAGGGAGGGAGAGAGAGAGAGAGAGGACAGAACAGAGATGAACAAGAGCAGGTGAGACACACATGTTAGTCAAATGGTTGTTTACCAAAAGTATCAGCGTATCATAGGTCCTCATGTATCTCGTACCTAGTGTTTCTTTTTAGGTTTGTTATTTTTCAAATTCTATATTTATTAAGTTATGCAGGCTTGTTTGCACAACAAGGTTAAATAATTATCTAAACTTTTCTGAATCTAAATAGTGGACTTTGGTAGAATTAAAAAATAAGTGTAGTGCAGGTCTATGATGATTTTTAGTGCTACTATCATCTAGCTCTGATTCTGGTTCTGTCTTGGTTAAATCCTAAGTAGTCCTGCTTCTGAACTGTTGTAGTCCTGTTTTAATTCCGGATCAGTTCTGGGTCTGGTTGAATTGGGGTTTAGTCCTCGTGTCTTGATACAGCCCCGACTTTGTTCTGCCTTGCTGCTTAATTAAAAAACTACTTTAAGGTGTCCTGCACATGTGATATATTTTTCCCTATATGAATATGAACTCAAAACAGAGCCAATTAATCTTTCAGTCATTTCTTCCCCCCCACCCCCCAAGTCCCAGATGCATACTACCCTTTAGGGCTAAGCCCCGGGTGTATCAAATGTCTGCCTCTGCTCTGCTCTACAACAGAATCACAAAGGTGTCTCCAATAAGCTGCAGAGATGATTGTTGTTTTAATTTTTTAACGGTACACAAGCAAAAAATTAGAAGAGAGGTCATGAAGTTTCTTACTAAACAGTAGCGCCCTCTGCAGTTTGTGTGTGTAAGTGCAAAAACTTACAGCACCTGGTATTCCCAGGCGGTCTCCCATCCAAGTACTGACCAGGCCCGACCCTGCTTAGCTTCCGAGATCAGACGAGATCGGGCGTGTTCAGGGTGGTATGGCCGCAAGCGAAAGGTCAGCTCAGAAACGGCGTTTTTATACATGCTGTAATGACACATACACGCTTACGTTTTTGTTTTCTATATTTAAGTTAAAATGTCCAAACGACAAAAATGTTGGACTTCCAAATCGACCCAACACACCGTGTGCTCTCTGTCACTTTAACACTGTGCTGTAATCAACGAACATGTCTTCTTATCGTGATGTTACTGCGGGAAAAGCATTTTTGCAGCTCAATTTGAAGCTGCAGTTAATAACGAAGGTTTGCATGTTGTCGCTGTAACATATGAAGTTTAGCACAATAATATAGATCAAACTGTGAGACATTTGCCACCAATAAAAGGTCTTTTTCACAGCTTTGCTTTCGCTTACGGCCATACCACCCTGAACACGCCCGATCTCGTCTGATCTCGGAAGCTAAGCAGGGTCGGGCCTGGTCAGTACTTGGATGGGAGACCGCCTGGGAATACCAGGTGCTGTAAGCTTTTGCACTCCCACACACAAACTGCAGAGGGCGCTTCTGCTCCTGCTTGTGCTAAGAGGCATGAGAAGTTAACATTTATGGGTGATAAAATCCTTTTTCTATATTTTTAACATGAGAATATCAGTTTTCCATCTTGTGTTCCAGAGTAATCGGACAAAAGACAAACGTAGAACAAGGAAAAAAGAGGCCAAGTGTCTCACCTATAAAACAAAATAGAATAGAATAGAATAGAATTCAACTTTATTGTCATTGCACATGCACAGGTACAGGGCAACGAAATGCAGTTTGCATCCATCCAGAAGTTCTTTAGTGATATAGATATATTACAATATATATTAGCAATAATATAGATATGTGAGTATATTACAGAAATGGGTCTATTATGGTATGTTATAATGTACACGGTATGAAGTATGTTGTGAATATTCTATAACTATAAGTATGTACAGGCTGTAGTGAGTACAAGCTATGTACAGGATATGAACAGGATATAAATATGAAAAACTATACAGAATATGAAATAAATAACTTTACAGAATCTGGGATATACAGCTATACAGAAATGGGAACTATGCAAGTTGTAAACAGTTGTAGGATTAAAGATTATCGAATGTACAGAATGATTATTTACACAGAGCTATACAGTAGCTGAAAATTACTGTTTTCTGAATAGTCTCACACAGATAAACATTTGCAGGGAATACCTTTTCCTTCAAAACAAACGTCACAGACTGTGTTTTTCTTTACTGATTGTATTTGAGTAGAAACTCAGATTAAAATGGCATGAGTGCTCATAAAACGATTTAACTGTAAAAGTAGGTGTAGTGGATCACTTTGCATAGATGTAGATAAAAGTGCAGTAAGCAAAGACTACAGTGGTCATTGAGCAGCTGTTCCTATAATGTGAATCTGGGATAAAGGCAGAGATTATTTGTTTGCCTTTGTTTCCTGGTTCTTTCTTTCTTATCCAAATGGAAAAAGAGAGCATAAAAGTACTGTTTACAAGCAGCTTATCTACCTCATTGTGCCCACTATCATAAAATCTTGGTTGACTGAGCACTGAGCCATCTACCACTCGAAATTGAACCTGTGTGGGACAACAACAAAGTCCAGTATACTAAGTTTCAGTAATGTGCAGTTTTTTCTGTGGAAGATGTAAATCTAAATAGATGTCCTATTGTATGCATAATATACCACTGAAATGTATAAAACAATTTCTAAAGACAAATTTCAATTTATTTTAGATTTTCTCAAATCCAAACAGCGCTAAAAGCATACACACAGTCAAATATTTTTCATACGAGGTGCTAAAGGTTCTGCAATGTTCTGTCAGTGCGCCCCAGGGCAGCTGTGGCTACAATGTAGCTGCCATTACCAGTGTGTGAATGTGTGTGTGAATGTGTGAATGACTGAATGTAGTGTAAAGCTCTTTGGGGTCCTTGGGGACTAAGTAAAGCGCTGTACAAATACAGGCCATTTACTGTGCGTGTGTTTATGCTCAAGTGTATGAATAAATTAGTCAGTTTGAAACAGTTGCAATTTAAACAGTAGAAGAGTGGCACTATATTTATATATTTATAAAGAATTTCAAAGAACAATTAATTGATGGTCAAAGCAGGTTTATTTAATTAATATCCAGATTTCCAATTAGTTCCGAATTGATTCAGCAGCAAATCACATCACCAGTCACTTCAAGGCTGTATGTATTATTGTAAGGTAGACCCTACAATAATACATACAGAGAACCCAACAATCATATGACCCCCTATGAGCAAGCACTTTGGCGACAGTGGGAAGGAAAAACTCCCTTTTTACAGGAAGAAACCTCCGGCAGAACCAGGCTCAGGTCGGGGCGGCCATCTGCTGCGACCGGTTGGGGTGAGAGACTGAAGACGTTTGTTGTAGGTCTGATTGAAGGACTGATGTGATGGTAAGTTGTCTGCTGCTCCGCTTTGAATATTGAGAGATTAGTTGATGGATTTCAAGCCAAATTGTGCCCAAGTTTAAGACCATATTCATTGGTTGTTTTTGTTGATGTTATTGTTTTGGGCTTTTTTTCCACAAGAATTTCTAGCTCCCCTAGAATTCTGGCCACCCAAACGATGATTGCTGCTGAGAGAGCACAAGGTTTTGTCCCCCTGTACTATTCATGTCAGTGCAGGGGGTTCTCCTTGAGAGGCCAGGGTGGAAAAAGGGATGCTTCAGAACCTCCGAGGGTGTTATGCGCAGATTTGCATCCAAGGCCAACATTTCTTTGATTAGCCTTACAAATAATGATTGGCCATTTTCCGGTCCTCGCCTAACCTTTAGCAGTTGTTCGAGGTCATCGAGACGCTTAAGTTTTATATATCGAGTTTCTTTAGATCGATAATGTGTCTCGTATTGAAATTGTTCTTGGGTCTTAAATGTCCAGCGCTGTTTGTTGTAGTTATCCTCGATGAAGTAGCAGTCAGTGTACAAGCCAGACTCTAGGAGATGATCTGGTAGCTGACCCTGGGTTTCAATTATGAATTTTAAAACATCATAATCGTCTTCCCCAGGATAGAGAGGCACCCCTGTAGCAAGCTCCACAGCTACCAGCCCCAGAGACCACATGTCGATTGCTTCGTGGTATGGAATGCCAAGCATAACCTCAGGTGCACAATAACCAGTTGTCCCCACACAGTCACCAGGAATCACTGCAGAAGCAGGACATGCGAGGCCAAAGTCTATGAGTTTGACTTTGACGGGAGACTCACTGCGGTTCACAACCATGATGTTTCCAGGTTTGAGGTCAGCATGCACTATTCCCACAGAACCCAGGTGGAACAGAGCATTTGCAAGCTGATGCAAAATTGGCCTGAGTTCTCTCATTGGGAGACCTTGGTTATTCCGGTCCCCAATGTAGTCCCACAGGCTTTGGTCGAGCAGTTCGAAATTCAAGCAAATGCGCTGTCCATCGAGGAAATAGTCGTTCCATTCCACAATGTTGCACCTGTCTGGATCCAAGCGTCGTAGCTGCTCCAGGATGAAAATTTCCAGTTTTGCCTGGAGCAGAATTTCAGGGTCGCTCTTGTTGACTTTAATAGCAACAGTTTTGTTATTTTTTGTATCGCGACATCTGGTTACAACACCAAAGCCTCCTTCTCCAAGGAAGGCCTCTACCACGTGGTGATCTCCTAAAATGGTCCCTTCCGTTATTTGAAGATCATCTTCAGAGGCAGATGGGTTGGCTGAGGTGTTGATGTCTCCTTTTTGAGGAAATTCAACTGAGTTTTGGAAACTGCAGCTGAATTTTTGCGATCCATGACTTTTCCAGCTTGAAGGCTGCTGAGAGAGCACAAGGAGTTCTCCCCCTGTACTATTCATGTCAGTGCAGGGGGTTGTCCTTGAGAGGCCAGGGTGGAAAAAGGGATGCTTCAGAACCTCCGAGGGTGTTATGCGCTGATTTGCATCCAAGGCCAACATTTCTTTGATTAGCCTTACAAATAATGTTTGGCCATTTTCCGGTCCTCGCCTAACTTTCAGCAGTTGTTCGAGGTTATCGAGACACTTAAGTTTTATCGATCGAGTTTCCTTGGATCGATAATCTGTCTCATATTGAAATTGTTCTGGGGTCTTAAATGTCCAGCGCTGTTCCTTGTGGTTATCCTCGATGAAATAGCTGTCAGTGTACAAGCCAGACTCTAGGAGATGATCTGGTAGCTGACCCTGGGTTTCAATTATGAATTTCAAAACGTCATAATCGTCTTCCCCAGGATAGAGAGGCACCCCTGTAGCAAGCTCCACAGCTACCAGCCCTAGAGACCACATGTCAATTGCTTCATCATATGGAGTGCCAAGCATAATCTCAGGTGCACAATAACCAATTGTCCCCACACAGTCACCAGGAATCACTGCAGAGGTGTTACATGCGATGCCAAAGTCTATAAGTTTGACTCTGACTTGAGACTCACTGCGGTTCACAACCATGATGTTGACAGGTTTGAGGTCAGCATGCACTATTCCCACAGAACCCAGGTGGAATAGAGCATTTGCGAGCTGATGCAAAATTGGCCTGATTTCTCTCATTGGGAGACCTTGGTTATTCCGGTCCCCTATGTAGTCTGACAGGCTTTGGTCGAGGAGTTCAAAATTCAGGCAAATGCGCTCTCCATCGAGGAAATAGCCGTTCCATTCCACAATGTTGCACCTGTCTGGATCCAAGCGTCGTAGCTGCTCCAGGATGAAAATTTCCAGTTTTGCCTGGAGCAGAATTTCAGGGTCGCTCTTGTTGACTTTAACAGCAACAGTTTTGTTGTTTTTTGTATCGCGACATCTGGTTACAACACCAAAGCTTCCTTCTCCAAGGAAAGCCTCCACCATGTGGTGATCTCCCAAAATGGTCCCTTTAGATATTCCAAGCTCATCTGAGCCGAAGGATGGGTTGGCTGACATGGTGTAATGTGTCTGTTTGCGCTGTGAATTGGTGAGAAACAAAACTGAACTTGTTTTGGTTTCTCTCGTAAATTGCTCTCAAAACTTCTCAAAAGGGTTTTAGTTGCTGCAGGTCAACGTCCGTTAAGCATAAAGTAACAGGTGAGCGCTTCTATTTATAGGTTTTGGATCAAAGCAAAGTTATGACGTCAGAAAGGATCAAAGCAAAGTTATCACGTCACAAGCGATCGAAGCGATTCTAATATGTGCGCATGCGCACATATGAGAAGCGATCGAAGCGATTCTAATATGTGCGCATGCGCACATATGAGAAGCGATCGAAGCGATTCTAATATGTGCGCATGCGCACATATGAGAAGCGATCGAAGGGATTCTAATATGTGCGCATGCGCACACACGTGCTTGTTTGTGTAATATTGTTCACAGTAAACTTGACCCTAATCAATTTAATATCAGTCAATCAAAGAAAATGTTAGTTTTGGAAAATTTTAAAATGACATAACTGACAGTTAAAACATTTTTTGTTCATGTATTTGTATTTGTATTGTCTTCGGGGTTTTTTTGCATACCACGTCAAGCTTTTCTGTATATAGTCATGTCGTAGATTTCGGAGCAAACAAGAAATTGAATTGGGTTTTAATATTGCAGTGCTTGGATTTCGGATTTGGTGCTTAAAACTTCTTGAAACTGTAACCGTATTTCATTCACCACAAAGAACTATCTGATTGAATAGTTTTCTTATCAGATAGAGAAATAAAACGAGTCGCAAAGTCTAAAAGCAACATTTGTCTGCCTGGGCTGTACCTCTGCACGTTAGTCTGTTTCAGTGTGTGACCCCCCACCCCCTCCCTGATCAGTCGGGGGTGAGTGCGCTAATGTGCCTGGAGGCCGTTTTAATGAGTGTTTGCTGGAAAACGAAAAATACAAGAAGGATTTGTACGTTTTCACAACGGGGGAGTTTGCGTAAGTACTAGTAAATAATTTTCTCGAGTGTGTACGTTACACATGTTATTTGTTTAAAATTGGTATTATTATTTTGCTAGCTAGCAAACTCGCGGGATAAAGGATTGAAGTGCACTCAGTGCGATACAATACGGTGGCGCTATTCTAACAGTTAGTTATTGCAGGGTAACTTGTAGAATATGCTGTGAATTGAACCAAGATTACACAGCAGTAGCAGTAATACGAGTTACTTCCCTCAAGTGAAAGCGTTAAACGTTAGCCCGATGCTTAACTAGCCAACGTCAGGCTTTCTGATTGAAGGCTAAAAGCGACGTTGTCACCAAGTAAACAGAATATTGATGATATTTTTGTGTATCGCTGCAGCCTTTTCAAGTATTAACCTGGTGTCTTTGGGAACAGCTTAGGGGGAAATGACGGTAATATGACTGAACCATATGGGAAGAAAGAATAGGCACTTTTTTGTGCTAGCGAAGTTTCCTCGCTTTCATTCAAAATCTGTTTATCATTAAACAATTGAAACATAATGGCTTCGAGCTGACATTGAGGCCTGTGGGGCACTATCAGCCACTGAGACAGTAGACAAGTGACTATTTCACACTTTAAGGCTGCCTGTTTATTTAAGGGAGATGAACAGTACATTCTAACTGTACATAATAATATCAATGATGATAGATTAAATAAATGGGTTTTTGAAAGACGCTTGTGCATTTTTAAAGTCTAAAGTGTTGAATTGATCTGAGTATGTCATGTGTTCAAAGCCTCTCCCAGTCAGTGCTGTTCTCTATGCCTGTCTTACTCTACATGATGTTATTAGCACAAACACTTTAAAGGTGATAATTAGGTCTACAACAATAACACAGACTGCAATGTAGTTAAGCGTCTTACAGTTAGTTTTGAATGAATGAACTTAAAAAACAACACAAGCAAAGATCTGTCTCCTCCTGTTTTTTGTGTCACATAAGAAGGAAGCATCAATATCTGATGAGAAGACTTATTCATTTGGCCTTTCACGTGGTCTTACTCAGGTGATGCGAAGTGAAATATGCATCCTTTTTATGGTAATGTGCTGGAAAATGTTGAAAATGGACATTAAACGTGCTTACAAAGTGCTTGAATTTGACCCTGAAAGGTGTATGAAGCCAGAAAAAGTCACACTTGGAGTAAAAACCTCTCATAGCAAGTTAATCATATTCAATTGATTTGATGCTTTCAGCACAAAATTTAGCCACACAGTCAGGACAGCGTCTGCTTTACCTTCATCGGTAAACGTGTTTATGCAGTACATAGTAACAGTGTGGCTGAGTCCTCTGGTTCAAATCAGTTCCAGTACATTTGGAGATGTAAGTCTTAACCTTTCACATGCATCGGGAAGGAAAAAACATTTAATCTTCACAGTACTGCCGAAGTGCAGCGATACATTGTGAAGTGCACATTTGCATTTGTCATACAGTACCGAGCAAAAGTCTTGAACCACCCCCTTATTTTTTCGTGTTTTGCCAGGTCAGTCTGTGTTAACGGTGTTATTAACTGCATTCTTCAACTAAAGAAGTGAGAACAAATGATGTGGGCTTTTGTTTTTTTGCAATAGGCTGCAAGTAAATGTGTACAGATACAATTTAAAATTGGTTCTTTGTTAAGTTTTCTGGTCCTTTCCGTGACTTAGGTGTCTGTTTATGTTTGAATGTTTCAGAGATTAGTGTGAAGGGTCTTAACAGACAAAAAGTGGTCAAATACAAGCCCTGGATTAAAAATCAGAAACACTTTAAAAAGCCTGGAGAGCTATTCCTTAATACCACTTTAAAGATTACAGGGAAGTCCGGATCCCTGGAAGCAAATGAGGGATGGCTCAAGACTTTTGCACAGTGCTGTACATGTCATGTTCCCTGTTTTATAGCTCAGCTCAAACTGACACGTTCTCACTAACTGCTTCTCATTTTCTCCACAGTAAACTTTGACCACTTCCAGATACTGCGGGCCATCGGGAAAGGAAGCTTTGGAAAGGTAATGCAGCCTCCATTTTTCACGCCACTTGTATATTGTTTGCCCTTAATTACCCACCACGGTCGTCATCTCTAAAGAATCAGTGCAAGCGAAGCGAAATGTGCTGGGATTACACTTTAGTTCTCGTGTGCTGCTGTTATTTAATAACAGTTATAAATGCAGCTGATGTAATTATTTCTATAAAGTCAGTTAGAGGAGAGCCGATTTCTATTTCATCTCACTCAATCTAGGTGGGAATTTTGACCCCACGTCTCAATTTAATTACACAGCAGCAAAATTCTGCGGCTCTATTTGTCATCGCGCTCAACGGTTGGGCTGAAGGCAGGAGGAGAACTTAGTGTGTGTGTGATACACAATTGGGGCTGCAGAGATTGGAATAGTTTACCTTCATTTGAAATATCACTGCCCTGTGCACATTGTCGGCTTTAAAATTCAAACTTAAAGAGTTTGTAAGTAAACTGGCTGAGATGAGACAGACGATGCACCGGGTCCTCGTCTGAGTGCGGCCCGATGTCCATGTTGTCATTTATGAGCAACACGAATGCCACAACAAAGGAAGACGTCGCAGCGATGATGTATCTGTGGCTTTTTGTCACACTTGGAAACCACGGTGTTGTGCAGCTATTTGCCTTGTTGCAGGGTTTTAAAAAAACTGCAGTTTTGATTTTAGTGAAAGACAAAAGCCAATCCGTGGCCTGCAGTTTGACGATGTCACATTTCCTGACTGTTTGGAACCCCGACTAAGTCGTCCTGTAGCCCACATCATAATGTTTCCATCTCTCTGCTTGACTGCGGGGATGCTATTTTTTGCATCACACTCCTATTTCAAAAGGTCAGTTAAAGCCACATAATTTAGTTTCATCTCCCCACAGCACTTTCTCCAAAGTCTTCCCTGAATCATTTAGATGTTCACTGGCACTTGAGATGGGCCTATACATGTTTCTCCTTGAACAGGTAGCTACCCTATGTTAGCCTAGCTTTCTATCACTGATGCTCTGTGTGTATGCTGCTGCCTCTCGTCTCGTGTTACTTAAAAAATTAACCCCACAGCTTCAATAACCGTATCTAAAAATCTCTCAGTGAAAGTTACGGTTGAAGGTTTGGAAACATTTTGGGGTAGCCAGTGTTAAATAGAGACAGTGCCACATTCTTTATCTAGTCATTGTAATGAAAGAAGCACATTAAAAACTATATGAGTTTGCTTTTAACAAGCATGTAATGACTCTACTTAAAAACTGAAAGTAGCATTTTGTGGATGTTTTCCCTGCTGCCCGATCCCATCAGTCTCTTAAAGCATCATTTTTTATGCGCCCTGGTGTGACAGAGGTTTCATGGCGCTACAGGTTACCTGAGCACATCAGGTATATTACAGTTGAAAACTAGTGCCCGGCCTTCCAGTGGGTGTTCGACCCCTCGTGCACAGCTCAGGAGTCTAAACGACCCAGCAGTTATGGACATGTGTGTTTTTAGTGTGCTGTCCCTCCTTCTCCCTGCTTGCAGGTGTGTGTGTGTGTGTGTGTGTGTGTGTGTGTGTGTGTGGATGCCGGAGTTTCTGAGAGCACCTGTTTACAGGCACCTTCAGGCCTGGTGGGTGTGGCCCTGCCAGGTGGTTGGCCACACCTGAAGACCATCACACAGCTGATCAAGCCTTGTTGGAGGAGCTACTTAAGAATGCGGTGGCGCTCTCTCTGACGCTGGATCATTGCGTGACTTCACGTTAGTCTCTCGGCCAGTCAGTACGGATAGTCTGCCGCATTGTATGTGTCTTACGGCTGCCTGTTTGTTATCTCCCCAGGAGAAGCGTGGAGACGAGAGGGCAGCGAGCACGGGGTGCTCAGACACTGAGGAGCGGAGACAAGGAACACTAGCAGTGGGAAGAGGACATTTCACGGGAGTCGGGAACGCACTGCGGATTTATTGTTATTTTCCATTCACTGTAAATAAACGCACTGCTTGCATTCAGAGCTCCATGCCTGGCTCCTCCTTCCTCACATCCCCACGGTTGACGCTGGACAACCGTGACAAATAGCTGTTCTTAGATTCATTATTAGTTCAACATTGACAAATAGTAGTTGACTAATATCAGGAGCCAAAAAGAAAACAAAAAACAAACTAAATAAATATTTCAGACGCTGAAAATAAATTATTACGGTTGTTTAAATTTGCTGTCAGCAAGTTAGGTCTAATACATGTAGTCAATCTAATGAATCAATATTACATGTAAAAAGTACAGAACTGAAAATGAAACTAAAATATAACGGTAAATGAACTGGTTCTTGTATAAAACCTTTCTACTCTCTACAACTTGCCTCATTCATGCACTCACTTTTTTCTATGCTTTTTCTCTGTAAGTGCTTTCTATCTAACATTAATACGCATTCATCCTCCCGATGGATGCATCGGAGAGCAACTTGGGGTTAGCATCTTGCCCAAGGATATTTGGCATGCAGGCTGGAGCAGAGGGGCATTGAACCAGCAACTTTCTGATTAGTAGGTTTCCTGCTCTACCTGAGCTACAGACACCCCAATTTGTGGTGTTCTGGAAACAACACGTTCTCATCCCAACAGGTAACGATGCTATGTGACAAATCATCGGTATGTGTAAATGTGTTTTTTATTCTGATCATGAATCGCTTTGTAAAACAAGACCTGATAGGGTCAAGGTTAAAGTTATGGTTAGAGTTAATGTTAGGGATAGGGCTGGAATGGACGGCTGGAGCCTCTCCTCCAAGTGTGTGTTACTGCCGCCATCAGCATTCTGTTGTATGCTTTTCTCTGTAAGCGCTTCGAGCCTGTACTTTTTTGCTTTAGCTGAGTAATGAAGTTGAATCAGTACTTTAACTTTCACTGGAACAATAGTATTTTTACTTCTACTTAAGTGGAGAATGTCTGATCTTTTGCCAACTCTGGCTGTCTCTCAGTCTTGGAATACCCACTTGTTGTCCAGCGGTGTCCTGGGAATATGGGAACTAGACAGACTGGGGAAACAATGGGAGGAGACACAAAGATGGAATTACTTTTACCTGTTACACTTTATGGACTCCTGAGCTTCACCATGAGGGCCTGTCTTTATTCACTGAAATCCACTTTTATAATGAATTCACAGTAATCACTGACACCTTCAGAGCATTACATTCATTAAAGACGTCTTCTACACCTACTCTTCCAGACGACCGACACATACTTCAACCACTGCAGGTTAACCAGCCACTCATCAGTAAAGCAAAAACTAAATGTAAATGTCCTCATGTGGAAAAGACTGAAACACAACTCCCATATATCACTAATGTAACAGATCCATTTAGGGAGAGTGAGAACACTAGGCTGGATGTGTTTTAATGCAGGAACATTCATCATGTCTTGAGTTCAACAAATCATTTACATTGAATATGTGAGCTGGATGGTTACACGATACAATGTGATTGTCAACAATAACTGCAATGAACGCTGGTTTGAGGGCGGAGTCAAGGAGGCCATTTACGTGAAAAGGGAAAGACCCTCTCTGAATCAAGGAGGGGGCCTAAGGGTACATCTGTCACCATCTTACAATGCTGTGATTGCAGCCATTCTCCAACTCTCTGTGAATGGTACTCAAGACCATTGATCAGTGGTTGTTGATCAATGGTCATGAGGCAGAGTTCAGGAGTCTGACAGCTGTGGGGAAGAAGCTGTTCCGGTACCTGGTGGTCTTAGTCCGGAGGCTCCTGTAGCGCCTCCCAGAGGGCAGGAGGGTGAAGAGTCCATGTGATGGGTGACTGGGGTCTTTGATGATTTTCCCAGCCCTTTTCAGACACCGCTTCCTGTAGATGTCTTTTATGGCAGGAAGTGGTGCTCCGGCGATGCGCTGGGCAGTTTTCACGACCCTCTGCAACGCCTTCCGGTCCGAGGCAGAGCAGTTCCCGTACCAGACTGTTATACAGTTGGTCAGGATGCTCTCGATGGTGCAGCGATAGAAGTTCACCAGGATGTCTGAGGACAGGTGGTTCTTCCTCAGAGTCCTCAAGAAGAAGAGGCGCTGATGAGCCTTCTTGACCAGCTTGGAGCAGTTGGTCGTCCAGGTGAGATCCTCGGAGATGTGGACTCCCAGGAACTTGAAGCTGCTCACACGCTCCACAGCCGTCCCCTTAATGTGGATGGGTGGATGTGGGTCAGCATTCCTCCTGTAGTCCACGATGAGCTCCTTGGTCTTCTCGGTGTTAAGCAGCAGGTTGTTTCTGTCGCACCACTCAGCCAGACGATCCACTTCCTCCCTGTAGGCGGCCTCATCGTTGTCACTGATGAGGCCAATCACCGTGGTGTCATCTGCAAACTTAATGATGGTGTTGGAACCATCAGCAGGTCTGCAGTCGTGGGTGAAGAGGGAGTAGAGGAAAGGGCTCATCACACAGCCTTGTGGTACACCGGTGTTCATTGTGATGGTAGATGAGCAGTGGTTATCCAGCCGGACATGTTGGGGGCGGTTGGTCAGGAAGTCCAGTAACCATTTGCAGATGAGGGAACTGATGCCCAGGTCTGTCAGTTTCTTGATGAGTTGTGAGGGGTGGATTGTATTGAATGCTGAACTGAAGTCTATAAACAGCATTCTGGCGTAGGTGTTGTTGTTGTCCAGGTGTGAGAGGACAGAGTGCAGTGCGATGGAGACTGCATCGTCTGTGCTCCTGTTCTGGCGGTATGCGAATTGGTGGGGGTCCAGGGTGGGGGGGAGACAGGATTTGAAGTGTGCTAGGACCAGCTGCTCTAAGCACTTAGTGATGATGGGGGTGAGTGCTACTGGGCGGTAGTCATTGAGGCAAGATGGGTTGGAGTTTTTGGGTATCGGGACGATGGAGGTGGATTTGAAGCAGGCCGGTACCACAGCGTGGGCCAAGGACAGATTGAATATGTCTGTGAGCACTCCTGCAAGCTCCCCAGAACACGCTCTGAGAACACGCCCGGGGATGCCATCGGGACCTGCAGCCTTGTGGACATTGATCCTGCTCAGCACCGCTCCTACATCGGTGGGGGAGAGAGTCAGAGGTTGGTGGTCTGGCGTCATGTCTGCTTTGGTTGTGGTTGTGGGGTTCCCTCGCTCAAAACGAGCATAAAAGTTGTTGAGCTCGTTGAGGAAGGAGACATCAGAGGATGCGGGGGAGGGTTTGGTGGTCCTGTAGTCTGTAATGGTCTGGAGTCCTTGCCACATGCGTCGGGGGTTGGAGTTGGAGAAGTGTTCTTCTACCTTCTTTTTATAATGGTGTTTGGCTTTTTTGATGCCCTTCTTTAGATTAGCCCTGGCTGTGCTGTAGGCGTGTGCATCTCCTGACCTAAAGGCGGTGTTGCGGGCCTTCAGGAGGAGACGAACATCCCGGTTCATCCAAGGCTTCTGGTTGGGGTACATGGTGATCCGTTTCTGGGTGGTGACCAGAAACGGCTCCAGCCAGGTTGGAATACACATGGTCTAAAGTCTTGTCTCCTCTGGTGTGGCAGGAGACATGTTGGTGGAATCTGGGGAGGACTGTCTTTAAGTTGGTGTGGTTGAAGTCGCCAGCAACAATAAAAGCAGCCTCGGGGTGTTTATTCTGGTGTTTGTTAATGGCTGCAGAAAGTTCTTTCATGGTCCGATATATCTCTGTTCAGATATTATGTTGTACTCATTTTTTTCCTCTATTCAAATAAGAGCAGTTATTGTTCATTTAATCAAACGCTGCTCAATCATCCATGTAACGAAAACTTTGATTCTCTTCATCTGGATGTAACGTTTTCAGAATCAACTTTTTTGGGAGCTGCAAAGCAGTTTCAGCTCAGAGCACCGTTCATGTTAACTTTTGCACCACTTATTGAAGCTGCATCATCATTTCCATCGAAGCTGTGTGTTGACACAGCTTCTTCTGTCATTGCATCCTCTTGTTTTTTTCTTGCTCTTGGCCTTTGTCTTTGAGCCAGAGAGATGGAGGTCCATGGCGTCATGTAAAACTACTTTGAAATTCTGACCATTTGATAATAAATTGTGAAAATGTATAATTTGAACATATTTGTTTTCACTCAGCACTACAAGCTGTATGTTCTTGCTTTTGAGCCCCGCACTCCCTCCTTTTTCCAATTCGTTTACTTCTCATTAGCACTCAGGGATCTGCACAGCTCAGGAGTCGCTGGCTGTCCCCTCTGTGACCTTCCCCAAACTGCAGCTTAAATTCATGCTCAAGCCATCTGCCATTATCTACTAAAAATGCTATCAAACCTAAAAAGAGGATGCGGTCTCAGCTGGTGAAATTGCATTATAAACCGCTTTGAGGCAACTGTAGATAATTCATTTATCATTATTCAACATTGACAAATAGTAGTTGACTAATATCAGGAGCCAAAAGGAAACAAAAAAAACAACAACCCCAAACTAAACTAATATTTCAGATGCCGGAAAAAAATGATTACAGTTGTTCAAATTTGCTGTCACCGAGTTAGGTGTGATACATGTACATCAATCTTACATGTAAAAAGTAGAAAACTGAAAGTAAATCTGAAATATAAAAATGAACTGGTTCTTATATAAAACCTTTCTACTCTCTACAACTTGCCTCATTCACCCAATCACTTCTTTTTTTTCTCTGTAAGTGCTTTCTATCTAACATTAATACGCATTCATCCTCCCGATGGATGCATCGGAGAGCAACTTGGGGTTTGCATCTTGCCCAAGGATATTTGGCATGCAGGCTGGAGCAGAGGGGGATTGAACCAGTAACTTTCTGATTAGTAGGTTTCCTACCTGAGCTACAGACACCCCAATTTATGGTGCTTTGGAAACAACACGTTCTCATCCCAACAGGTAACGATGCTATGTGACAAGTCATCAGTATGCGTTTGGAGGCATGAGAGCCGTTTGGAATGAATCTATACATGTAAATGTGTTTTTTGTTCTAATCATGAATCGCTTTGAAAAACACTACCTGATAGGGTTAAGGTTAAAGTTATGGATAGAGTTAATGTTAGGAGCCTCTGCTCCAAGTGTGTGTTACTGCTGCGAGCAGCGTTCGGTTGTTTTCAAATGGGAATCTGGAGCATCTCATAAGGATGCGGAAAGATACCTTTCACGTTACTATGAGATGCCTCAGGCCATGACAAACTTTTGGTATGTTATAAGAACTGAGGGCAGCTGTATTTGGGCCTTTATTGGCTACAGAGATTCATTAGAGGTAAGGGTAAGGAAATGTGGCTTCCAGTAATTGTCCTGAACATACACCTGAGAAAACTTCAAAATCAGAAAAAAAAGTGTAACCCCTATAGACATGGTTACTAGTATTTTCTTGTTTTTACCTGGTATTATTATTTCCGACACCCCTTGAACACACTTTGATTTTCCGTAGTTCAGTGAATGCAACAAAAGCACGTTGCTGCATTAAGCTAGGCAAAACGGAGCAAGACACCGAGAGCAAATAACAAGCTACACAGTGAGTCTTTTGGTATAAAATAAGTGTTATAAAGTATTTTCAACAGTCTCTAACTTAAAGTTATGTACTTTTCAGAGGCCTTTATGTGTTTTACTCTCGACCAAAACCAGGCAGAGCGTGTATTTGTTTCTTGGGAATTCCGGTGAGTTACTAGAGATGATAAGTTAGCAGGAAAACTTATGCTAATTTTACATGTGGTAAACACTGCAACAGTGCGAATTCCGTATTGTCTAAAAAAAGCTAAAACCAGTCGGAGTACTTGAATCGTGTGTGAAATGGAATGTCGTATTTTATTTTATTGTCTATTTGATTGGGCATCTTCACAAATGCGCAAAACTAATGCAGGATGCACTTTTCTTTTAGCCATAAATGTTGTCCAGTGCCTTTCCTGCACTTTGTCATTTCAGTTATAGGTTAATACATGTAAATAAGTTATTTAAAACTAGTTACGTTACAAACATTTCATGATGTGATTACATATGCCTTAAAAAGGGGTATATAAATACAATTGATTGTAATGCTGTAAAGCAATACAAATGGAATTCATAGAGACAGAACAATGTTAAAACAACAGTGTACTTGATTTTGAAAACTTTATGAGATCTCATTTTATTTAGAAAAACTGTTAAGAACTATTCTGTTTATTGCTCTGTACTGTATGTGCAGACTGGTTTTTTGTGATCCTGGATCTGAAGTGGTTCTGGATATGGATGGCGAGCCAGACCCTGTGAAAACTCTTGGCGAATCCAAAAGCAGTGTGGCCAGCTGTTCTGGATGCAGGAGTAGAGCTACAGTCTGAATTACTTCGAATCGCAGGATTTCAGATAAGCAAGAGCAAAAACTGCTTACTTCATACGGATTGTTTCTCTGGGAAACTATTGAACTCCCAATATCCTGCTCATCAGGAGTCAGGTCTAAAGAGACTACTTATTTTATTTTATTTTGTTGTTATTTTCAAAAGAGCGCTCTTCTCTGTTGATCTTCTGTTAATTTTCTATGCTGTTTACATTGGATTATTGCACCACTGTAACATTGTAATAAATCTGCCGGCTGTTCAACACTCAATTCTCTCAAATTTATTTTACTCCTCTCGAATCTAGTCTATAAGTTTAACCCTACTATACTAAGCAGGTGTTACATAAAAGTGGCGAGCCAGCCAGGAGGAGTTTGGCTATTTAATGCCTTTAATCCAATCATTGGCACACAGTTGGCAGTTTTATGACAATTTTTGCACATTTTTCCACTGAAGTAACATGGATGTCATTGAACGTGAACGTATCAAGGTACCAAATGCTGTACTAATCAGTGGGTTTTCTGGTACAGAGACTGATGAAGAAGTTGTTAAGTTTTTGCAACACTATGGTTCTATTGCACGAACAGTGAAAATTGCTAGTTCTGACCCTGACTTTAAAGATACAGTTATAGTTGAGTTTGAGTATGGCACAGCCATTGAGTCGATTCAGGGTGAACTACCCTGTCACAGAACAACATCTGACCCAAATGTAGTTCACAGCATCCAACTCTTATCCCCAATTTACAGTGCTAAGCTAACGGCTAGTACTACAGAGTCTTACCTTTCTAATTTAAAGGGTATTGCTAAGGTGAGTGGGGTAGATTATGAGAAAATGCTACTTAGTGAACTTAACAAACTTCAGGCCTCTGCTGGAGAAAGGGAGAGTACAGCCCCCTCTAAGGTCATTTCAGTAGATGACCCAGTCCCTTTAATACCTGGTTCTGTTTTGAGACGACCAAGCAGTGAAACTATCCCACCCACTCTGACCACTGACACCATCAATCCTTCCCTTACTGACAGACCAGCTCCTATTTTGAACCCTGAACACTTGACCACACCTGAAGTCCAGAGGGTCATTGTGGAGCACATTGTCAAAAGTACTGATATGTCCCAATCCTATCCAAGCTCTGTAAAATTCAGGTCCTTTTCTGGAAAAACTCCATGCCCTAATACGGAGGTTGACTATGACACTTGGCGAAGTCATGTTGAGTTTTATCTTGCAGATTCTTCTGTTCCTGAAAGACAAGTAGTACGGAAGATCATTGACAGCCTCTTACCGCCAGCTGCAAACATTGTTAAACAATTGGGTCCCTTGTCCAGCCTCAAAGACTTTTTGAGCTTGCTTGATTCTGCATATGGAACTGTAGATGACGTTGATGAGCTGTTCGCAAAATTCTTGAGTACAAACCAAAATGCTGGCGAAAAACCTTCAGCCTATGTGCACAGGCTGCAGACTACCCTTGACAAAGTTGTAAAAGGGGGAGGAGTCCCAGTTAGTGATTTCGATCAGCAGCTTTTGAAGCAGTTCTGTAGGGGATGCTGGGATGATAACCTAATCGCTAGCCTCCATCTAGAGCAAAAGAAATCCAGTCCACCCTCCTTTTCTGAGCTGCTTTTACTCTTGCGAACAGAGGAAGATAAGCAGGCAGCCAAGTCAACTCGCATGAAGCAGCACTTGGGAATTTCAAAAGTAAAGGTGCAGTCCAATCCTTTAAATGTTTACCCAACCACTGAGTTTCAAGCTGCTGCTGCTACTGACAGCTCCGCTCAAGCATCTGCCAAGAAACTGCAAAAACAAATTGCTCAACTGCAAGAACAGTTAAGTTCCTTAAAAGCTTCAATGGACACCATGGTTGCAAAGAAACCTCAGGCAAATTTCCCAAAAGCTGTAAAGAAACAGCAGCTAAAGGAGGCACAAACACAGAACTCTCCGTTGAAAAATGAAGGCTTTGGCAAAAACAAAAAGCCTCGCCCATGGTTCTGCTTTAACTGTGGCGAGGATGGCCATATAGCTCCCTCTTGTGACAATGAGCCGAATCCCAGTACTGTTGAAGCCAAGCGGAAAGAGCTAAGGGTAAAACAAAAAGCTTGGGAAGACCAATGTGACTCTGATTTAAACTAGTTCCTGTTTCAGTTGAGGGACAAACTGGAACTAGAAGCAACAAAAGTCCCACTCAAAACCGCCCAACAAAAAAGTGTTGTGTACGAACAAGTATGCGTCATTCCAGCTTTCCAAAGGGCTTAATTGGCAAGAAGTGCACAGCTAATGTCAACATAGCTGGAGTGAGTTGCAATTCTTTGTTAGACTCTGGGTCGCAAGTAACGACTATTTCACACTCATTTTACCAGAGACATTTGTCTGATCTTCCCATCCAGCCAATCAGTGACTTAGATGTTGAGGGTGCAAATGGACAAGTTGTACCTTATCTAGGGTATGTAGAAGTTCCAATTGGCTTTCCAAAGGAGTTTGTTGAGTCTGAGCCCCAAATTTCTACATTAGCTCTCATTGTCCCTGATTTACGTTCCAGCACAGACTTACCAGTTTTAATTGGTACAAATGCCCTTGATGTTTTATATGAGGAACACTGTAGGGATACTCCTATTTCATCAGCTGTCTATGGCTATAGTCAGATTTTAAAAATCCTTGAACATAGACATGAAACAAAAAGCACAGGAAAGCTTGGACTAATGACACTGAGGGGCAACACACCTTACGTAATACCAGCTCATGAAAGGGTTTGCCTAGAGAGTTACGCCCACCTAAATTCACCAACCACTGACAGATGGGCAGTTGTAGAGCAGCCAACTTCCTCAGCCCTTCCGGGAGGAATCTTTGTCGATTGCTGCCTTATCACAGTGCCACGTCAAAGTCCTTACAAGCATCCTATTTGGATCAGAAACGAAACCGATCATGACATCATCCTTCCTGGCAACTGCGTTCTTGCTGAACTACACATTGCAGACCAAGTCCTTGAAACTCAAACCACGTCGAGTGCAAACTCTGCAGGCTGTTGCAGCCTGTCTGCAGACTCATGTTCATTACCCAGTGACCAGTTGACCTTTGATTTTGGCGATTCACCTCTGCCCAAGGAATGGGAAAGTCGGGTCACGCAGAGTCTTAGTGCCTACCGTGACGTTTTTGCATGCCACGATCTCGACTTTGGCCATGCCACTAAAGTTAAGCATAAGATCAAGCTTAAAGACGAAACGCCTATAAAACAGAGATCGCGGCCCATTCATCCAAATGACTACGAAGCAGTCAGGAAACACCTTAAAATGCTTCTCGATGCTGGGGTAATAAGACAGTCAGAATCTCCCTTCTCATTCCCCATCGTTGTAGTCAAGAAAAAGAATGGTGAGGTACGCCTCTGTGTGGATTACCGCAAGCTTAATGTGCAAACGGTAAAAGATGCTTACGCGTTGCCAAACCTCGAAGAGACCTTCTCCGCCCTATCTGGTTCAAACTGGTTTTCTGTCATGGACTTGAAGTCAGGCTATTACCAGATAGAGATGGAGGAGGAGGATAAAGCCAAAACAGCCTTCGTATGCCCACTGGGGTTTTATGAGTTCAATCGAATGCCCCAAGGCATCACAAATGCTCCCAGCACCTTTCAGAGGTTAATGGAGAGGTGTATGGGAGACATTAATCTCAAGGAGGTACTCGTCTTCCTAGACGATTTGATTGTTTTCTCAGACTCCCTCGAGCAACATGAACAGAGGCTAAAGCATGTTTTGGACCGTCTTCGTGAATATGGCTTAAAGTTGTCCCCGAAAACATGTCGCTTTTTCCAGACATCAGTTAAATATTTGGGCCATATTGTCTCCAAAAATGGTGTGCAGACTGATCCTGAAAAGGTTGCTGCTATCAAGACCTGGCCAGTGCCACAAAACTTGAAACAGCTGAAGTCATTTTTAGGGTTCACAGGCTATTATCGTCGATTTGTTAAGGACTATTCAAAGATAGTCCGGCCCTTAAACGATCTCACATGTGGCTATCCACCTCTCAGAAAAGGCCAGAAACAAACAGGCACTTCTAAATATCTCAATCCTCGAGAACCCTTTGCAGACAGATGGACACCTGTTTGTCAGTCAGCCTTTGAATGCATTAAGGAGAAGTTAACATCATCCCCTGTATTGGGGTTTGCAGATCCAAAGCTCCAATATGCTCTGCACACTGACGCTAGTACCACGGGCCTGGGTGCCGCTCTTTATCAGGAGCAGGATGGTAAAATGCGCGTCATTGCCTATGCTAGTAGGGGATTGACACCAAGCGAGACCAGATATCCAGCTCATAAGCTAGAATTTCTAGCTCTGAAATGGTCCATTGTCGAAAAATTCCATGATTACCTTTACGGTAACGAGTTCATCGTTGTAACGGATAACAACCCGCTTACATATATTCTGACCACGGCAAAACTTGACGCAGCGAGTTATCGCTGGTTAGCAGCGTTGTCTACCTTCAACTTCCAAATCAAATACAGAGCTGGGAAGGCTAACCAGGATGCCGACGGCCTATCACGGAGGCCTCATCAAACTCTGGCTGCAGATAGTGTGACATTGGAAGAGGAAAACAGGATTCAACAACTCACCTCACGCCTTCTCGGATCCCTTCCAAGCTCTAACAGTGTATGCCCTGACACTGTAGCAGCTATATGTAATAAGCATCTTCTCAATGAGAACAGTGAGAACTCACCTTGTGTCATTCTGGTTGAGTCCTTGGCTATGAGTGCTGATGCCATTCCTGATGCATACAGTGATGCTGAAACATCTGGTCAAGTAGCTGCTCCCTTGTTTTCTGAGCATGAGCTTAAAGAACACCAAAGATCTGACCCAAGCATAAACCACGTCATTCAGTTACTAGAATCTGGTGCTGATGTTCCATGCGAAAACAGGTCTGAAACATTTGACATAAAACTGATGCTCAGAGAATGGAAACGTTTTGAAATGAGAAATGGCCTTCTGTATAGGAAACGACAGTGTGACTCAGTTACAACTTACCAGCTTGTACTCCCTGTCTCTCTTAGGTCTACTGTTCTCAAGCTGCTCCATGATGATATGGGTCATATGGGGTGGGAGAGGACTCATGATCTAGTGAGGGCAAGATTTTATTGGCCTAAGATGGGTGCTGATATTGAGACTAAAATAAAGAACTGTGGTCGTTGTGTTAGAAGGAAGTCCTTGCCTGAAAAAGCAGCACCACTGGTTAACATCAAAACCACACGCCCAATGGAATTGGTGTGTATGGACTTTCTTTCTATTGAACCCGACAGTAAGAGTACCAAAGATGTGTTGGTCATCACAGATCATTTCACGAAATATGCAGTGGCCTTGCCCACCCGAGACCAAAAGGCAACCACTGTGGCCAAAAACCTTTGGGAAAACTTTTTAGTTCACTATGGGTTCCCCGAACGCCTCCATAGTGACCAGGGGAGGGATTTTGAGTCACATGTGATTAGGGAATTGTGCTCAACCACAGGCATTAAAAAAGTAAGGACCAGTCCTTATCACCCGAGAGGTAACCCCGTTGAGCGATTCAATCGCACCCTGCTTGGTATGCTGGGCACTCTGAAGGATGAGCAAAAGATTCATTGGCGTGATTTTGTCAAGCCTCTTACCCACGCCTACAACTGTTCAAAGAGTGAGGTTACCGGGTTTAGCCCTTACGAGCTAATGTTTGGTCGAAAACCCAAGCTACCAGTCGACCTTGCCTTTGGGTTGCCAGTTACAGGGGACTCACCAACATCCCATTCCCAGTATGTGCGCAATCTGAAAGCTAGGCTTGAGGAAAGTTACCAGATTGCACTCGAAAACTCCAAGAGAGTTGCTGAGCGAAACAAGAACAGGTTTGATAAAAAAGTCAGAGAGTCCACACTTCAAGCTGGGGACAGAGTCTTAGTCAAGAACGTTCGTTTGCGCAGTAAACACAAACTTGGCGATAAATGGGAACACATGGTGTACCGTGTTGTTAAGAAACTGGAAAATGTTCCTGTGTATGTGGTCCAACCGGAGAAGGGTGGTGGTCCGAGCAGGACTCTTCATCGAGACCTTTTACTTGCATGTGGTGATCTCTCAGACATTGAGGATGAGGTTGAGACAAAGCCCAAACCTCCACGTCGACCTAAGACTCGGCAGAGCCCTTCTGAACCTAAAGATACAGAAATGTCAGAGTCTGAGGAGGAGTATGAATGCATTTCAGGTCATCCCTCAATCCAAACCGAGACGTTTATCAGGATTTGTGACCAAACTCAAAACCATTCCAATGTGCAAAATGAGACAACAAGCTCCGAAATTCAAAATGATCCATGTACGCTCGAAAGTGACAACTCTTTGCTTCAACCAATAGAGACAATCTCGGACAAGAATGACCATGGACAGGGAAATCAAACTGAACCTGAACTGCTGAATGAGGAATCTCACTCTAACATCATGGGAGAGAATCATAATGTCCAAGTTCCAGGAGAACCAGATGTTGAGATAGAAAACACAGAGCATAGTGAAAATATCACTGACCAACATGCTGAACAAACACCTGAAATAACTCCTGAAACACCTCAAGTGAGAAAATCTGAGAGATTAAAGCGACCCCCAGGACGGTTTCATTATCCCCAGTTGGGTCAACCCCTTATATCCTTTGCACAACGATTTCTGGATAACTTTAACCAAGTTCTTGAGTCGTTTAGTAGCTATGAAAACACTCAAATCTATGATGTTTAGATACATTTTAAGTACATGAAGGCACTCATGTTTATTCAAAGGGGGAGGGTGTAACCCCTATAGACATGGTTACTAGTATTTTCTTGTTTTTACCTGGTATTATTATTTCCGACACCCCTTGAACACACTTTGATTTTCCGTAGTTCAGTGAATGCAACAAAAGCACGTTGCTGCATTAAGCTAGGCAAAACGGAGCAAGACACCGAGAGCAAATAACAAGCTACACAGTGAGTCTTTTGGTATAAAATAAGTGTTATAAAGTATTTTCAACAGTCTCTAACTTAAAGTTATGTACTTTTCAGAGGCCTTTATGTGTTTTACTCTCGACCAAAACCAGGCAGAGCGTGTATTTGTTTCTTGGGAATTCCGGTGAGTTACTAGAGATGATAAGTTAGCAGGAAAACTTATGCTAATTTTACATGTGGTAAACACTGCAACAGTGCGAATTCCGTATTGTCTAAAAAAAGCTAAAACCAGTCGGAGTACTTGAATCGTGTGTGATTAAGTTGGTGTGGTTGAAGTCGCCAGCAACAATAAAAGCAGCCTCGGGGTGTTTATTCTGGTGTTTGTTAATGGCTGCAGAAAGTTCTTTCATGGTCCGATATATCTCTGTTCAGATATTATGTTGTACTCATTTTTTTCCTTTATTCAAATAAGAGCAGTTATTGTTCATTTAATCAAACGCTGCTCAATCATCCATGTAACGAAAACTTTGATTCTCTTCATCTGGATGTAACGTTTTCAGAATCAACTTTTTTGGGAGCTGCAAAGCAGTTTCAGCTCAGAGCACCGTTCATGTTAACTTTTGCACCACTTATTGAAGCTGCATCATCATTTCCATCGAAGCTGTGTGTTGACACAGCTTCTTCTGTCATTGCATCCTCTTGTTTTTTTCTTGCTCTTGGCCTTTGTCTTTGAGCCAGAGAGATGGAGGTCCATGGCGTCATGTAAAACTACTTTGAAATTCTGACCATTTGATAATAAATTGTGAAAATGTATAATTTGAACATATTTGTTTTCACTCAGCACTACAAGCTGTATGTTCTTGCTTTTGAGCCCCGCACTCCCTCCTTTTTCCAATTCGTTTACTTCTCATTAGCACTCAGGGATCTGCACAGCTCAGGAGTCGCTGGCTGTCCCCTCTGTGACCTTCCCCAAACTGCAGCTTAAATTCATGCTCAAGCCATCTGCCATTATCTACTAAAAATGCTATCAAACCTAAAAAGAGGATGCGGTCTCAGCTGGTGAAATTGCATTATAAACCGCTTTGAGGCAACTGTAGATAATTCATTTATCATTATTCAACATTGACAAATAGTAGTTGACTAATATCAGGAGCCAAAAGGAAACAAAAAAAACAACAACCCCAAACTAAACTAATATTTCAGATGCCGGAAAAAAATGATTACAGTTGTTCAAATTTGCTGTCACCGAGTTAGGTGTGATACATGTACATCAATCTTACATGTAAAAAGTAGAAAACTGAAAGTAAATCTGAAATATAAAAATGAACTGGTTCTTATATAAAACCTTTCTACTCTCTACAACTTGCCTCATTCACCCAATCACTTCTTTTTTTTCTCTGTAAGTGCTTTCTATCTAACATTAATACGCATTCATCCTCCCGATGGATGCATCGGAGAGCAACTTGGGGTTTGCATCTTGCCCAAGGATATTTGGCATGCAGGCTGGAGCAGAGGGGGATTGAACCAGTAACTTTCTGATTAGTAGGTTTCCTACCTGAGCTACAGACACCCCAATTTATGGTGCTTTGGAAACAACACGTTCTCATCCCAACAGGTAACGATGCTATGTGACAAGTCATCAGTATGCGTTTGGAGGCATGAGAGCCGTTTGGAATGAATCTATACATGTAAATGTGTTTTTTGTTCTAATCATGAATCGCTTTGAAAAACACTACCTGATAGGGTTAAGGTTAAAGTTATGGATAGAGTTAATGTTAGGAGCCTCTGCTCCAAGTGTGTGTTACTGCTGCGAGCAGCGTTCGGTTGTTTTCAAATGGGAATCTGGAGCATCTCATAAGGATGCGGAAAGATACCTTTCACGTTACTATGAGATGCCTCAGGCCATGACAAACTTTTGGTATGTTATAAGAACTGAGGGCAGCTGTATTTGGGCCTTTATTGGCTACAGAGATTCATTAGAGGTAAGGGTAAGGAAATGTGGCTTCCAGTAATTGTCCTGAACATACACCTGAGAAAACTTCAAAATCAGAAAAAAAAGTGTAACCCCTATAGACATGGTTACTAGTATTTTCTTGTTTTTACCTGGTATTATTATTTCCGACACCCCTTGAACACACTTTGATTTTCCGTAGTTCAGTGAATGCAACAAAAGCACGTTGCTGCATTAAGCTAGGCAAAACGGAGCAAGACACCGAGAGCAAATAACAAGCTACACAGTGAGTCTTTTGGTATAAAATAAGTGTTATAAAGTATTTTCAACAGTCTCTAACTTAAAGTTATGTACTTTTCAGAGGCCTTTATGTGTTTTACTCTCGACCAAAACCAGGCAGAGCGTGTATTTGTTTCTTGGGAATTCCGGTGAGTTACTAGAGATGATAAGTTAGCAGGAAAACTTATGCTAATTTTACATGTGGTAAACACTGCAACAGTGCGAATTCCGTATTGTCTAAAAAAAGCTAAAACCAGTCGGAGTACTTGAATCGTGTGTGAAATGGAATGTCGTATTTTATTTTATTGTCTATTTGATTGGGCATCTTCACAAATGCGCAAAACTAATGCAGGATGCACTTTTCTTTTAGCCATAAATGTTGTCCAGTGCCTTTCCTGCACTTTGTCATTTCAGTTATAGGTTAATACATGTAAATAAGTTATTTAAAACTAGTTACGTTACAAACATTTCATGATGTGATTACATATGCCTTAAAAAGGGGTATATAAATACAATTGATTGTAATGCTGTAAAGCAATACAAATGGAATTCATAGAGACAGAACAATGTTAAAACAACAGTGTACTTGATTTTGAAAACTTTATGAGATCTCATTTTATTTAGAAAAACTGTTAAGAACTATTCTGTTTATTGCTCTGTACTGTATGTGCAGACTGGTTTTTTGTGATCCTGGATCTGAAGTGGTTCTGGATATGGATGGCGAGCCAGACCCTGTGAAAACTCTTGGCGAATCCAAAAGCAGTGTGGCCAGCTGTTCTGGATGCAGGAGTAGAGCTACAGTCTGAATTACTTCGAATCGCAGGATTTCAGATAAGCAAGAGCAAAAACTGCTTACTTCATACGGATTGTTTCTCTGGGAAACTATTGAACTCCCAATATCCTGCTCATCAGGAGTCAGGTCTAAAGAGACTACTTATTTTATTTTATTTTGTTGTTATTTTCAAAAGAGCGCTCTTCTCTGTTGATCTTCTGTTAATTTTCTATGCTGTTTACATTGGATTATTGCACCACTGTAACATTGTAATAAATCTGCCGGCTGTTCAACACTCAATTCTCTCAAATTTATTTTACTCCTCTCGAATCTAGTCTATAAGTTTAACCCTACTATACTAAGCAGGTGTTACAAAAGCATCAAAGTAATCTTAAAATGTGTAATGTGCTTGTTACTCTGCTACAACTGGGATCATGTACCGCATAAAAAGACTAGATAGTCTATGTGATGTGGATGCTAGAGCGAAAGCCATGGTTGATATTTGACCTTGTAGTATTTTATAGTTTCCTTCCTGGAGCCAAATAGAGAAACAAATGAAGGCCCCAATTGCAAGAAGATGCTAGCATAAAACAAGCAATATAAAGACAACATATTCTGATCAAATAGCGCTGCAGTCATTGTCTTCATACTGGTAGTGATGATGCATTTCTGATAAATGCCTGTAAAAGAAAGACTAACCATATATGGTGCTCAGTGGTGAAACTGCTTTGTAAGTTCCTTACAAACCATTTTATACTGATTAAAAAACCAGAAATGAGAATGCTATATCTGAGCAGAGATAAGCAACAGACAGCTGTGAAAGTAAGATATTCAAATTCACTGAGCCAAAGACGCAGCTACAGAACTCATGACTCAAGAGTTTGCAAAATATATCCTTTCAAGAAACAAAGTTAAAAATGAGCTTATTGTTCATTATGATAGCGAGCGATATTCCACAGGGCATTGACAGATCCAAACCACTTCACACTTCACACACTTTAGAATTAATCCTGAACAGCTCACCACAACATTGTTTTCTCCACGGGATCTGCACACAGGAAAATAAATAATGATGGGACATACTGAACATTTGTGGAGAAATCCAGTACGTTTTTTATGAAGCACGTATCAAGGCTTGCTTATTTAAGAGTGAGTAATGTCTCTGATAAGAAAATTATTAGAGTCTTGCTGTTTCAGAAAGTGGTTTGAGTGCTGGTGTGATTAATGACCATATACAGTGGTCCCTCGTTTATCGCAGGAGTCACTGATAGGTGAAATCCATGAAGTAGCCAACTTTATTTTTTACAATTATTATAGATGTTTTAAGGCTGTAAAACCCCTCACTACACACTTTATACACTTTTCCCAGGCAGGCATGAACATTTTCACACTTTTCTCTCTTGTTTGAACACTCTCAAAGTCTTGTAGAAAAATAAGTCCAGTGTTATAGAAGGAAACCAAAGGCACCCGCCGGTGACGATGTTTTGTCGACATTGTTGTGTTTGTTGGGGAGAAAACTTACAAACATACAGTACAGCACGTCAGAGTCACACTGCTAGCGATCGAAGCTTTATGTAAATTTGACCAGCTGAACGCATTCTGTACTGTACAGGAGACACAACACGAGATTGATTGACAATGGTCTAATTGTCTACAGCCAGTCAGGACGCAGAATACAATGCACTTAAAAAAATAAATAAAAAATGCAACAAAAAAGAAAAAATCAGCGAAACAGTGAGGGACCACTGTATGTGCTATTGGATCCCTGCAAAATTCTTCTGCTCATGTTGGAGATTCACCTTTTTCACCTCTTTTTGTGTGTGTGCCAAGCAACTGGGGTACAACAACACCTAATCTATATAATCTAAGCAGAGGTGCATCTATCCAAATCTTTACAGGCTTTCTGTGGGATACCCTTAAACCCCTGCCTACTTAGTACCACGTGAAAGGGTTTTTCTCCAGAGATGGAGAGGTTATTACCAAAAAGAGAAACTGGCTGAGCCAAGGCACAGCGGAAAAAATATTATTTTTAATTAAACTTTATTTTTATAGAACCAAATCACAAAGGTGCTTTATATTGTACGATAAAACCCTACAGTAATACAAGGACAACAGAAGACCCAACAATTATATGAACCCCTATGAGCAAGTAGGGTGACACACAAGCAGGTAGGGATGGCATTCTCAATATCACTTATCAATATGATTCTCTTATTGATTCTTATTGGGTTGTAACTGGCTCCACGTTGAGATCTACAACCATCTCTAAGCAGCATATTAAAGGCATTACATTCATGCAGATGAATTGCATGCTGTGGGTCAAATGTTTGTGCATGTTGGAGGCATCGCCCGTTCTTATAGAGTTCAATACTGGGGAAACATGAACCTAGTCAAAAAAGTAATGCATTACACAGAACAGTGTTCTTAAAAGTATTGCAATGCATTATTTACACATTACATCTGTCATTTTTTACAGTGTGGTATGTTGGAGCAGCAGTTTATCGGCAGCTGAGAGGAAGAGGTTGGATAAACTCATCAGGAAGGCCAGCTCTGTTCTGGGATGCACCCTGGACCCAGTGCAGGTGGTGGGAGACAGAAGGACTCTGGCCAAAATAACATCTCTGATGGACAGAGTCTCCCACCCCATGGATGTAGATGTTGCTGAACTGCAGAGCTCCTTCAGTGACAGACTGCTGCATCCTAGATGCATGAAGGAGCGTTTCCGCAGGTCCTTCCTCCCTGCAGCTGTCAGACTGTACAATCAGAACTGCTCCCAACAAACATAGATGTTTACATCAATGCTGTAACTGCAATAAGTTAGTTAATTAACCAATTCGCACTACAACCTGGTTTGCCTCTTACCTGTAATTATTTTTATTTAATTTAATAACTGTACAGTACTCTCTGTTTATAGTAACCATTGTCCTTAATGTAAATATGTAAGAAAAATTGTGTATGTTTCTGTTCTGTGTCCTGTGTACTGTTTGTTTGTATATTTGTCTTTTTGGCTGCTGTTACAACCAAATTTCCCCTTGTGGGACAATTAAAGGATTATTCTATTTTATTCTACTTTTGTGTTACTCTGTAAAATAGCTGAAACACATTGTCACATTATAACCAGTAACAGTATAAACCTTAGGAAACAGTCCCACACACCAACACAAATCCCGGTCCTAATGAGGACACACATATGAACTTTCTCTTAGTATTTAGGTATGAACACAATGTAACAATGAAAGCCATGCAGCCTTTAAAGCGATCGCCACAGTGATTCTACTTTGGAAACACGAACAGGTAGAAATGGAGGCGTCAAGCCTGATCGTTCAACCTGATTGTTTGGCCTGCAAATATGCAAGAAAACTTTTTTTTTCGTAAAACAGTAGAAAAGCCAGCTATGAGTGACAAACTACATTTGCGTGATGCTGTGGTCATGTTGCATTAAGTTTCTGAAACACAAACAGAGAAGTGGTACATTTTCTTAGAACTGGTGCACTGGTGATGTAGGTGATAATTTAAATGATTACATAAGGCGGTGCTGCTGAAATGTATAAAAATGAAAGTGACAAGAACCAAGTGTTCTTTGTTCCAGTTTGACTGACTTGAACGTAACAGCGTGTCTCAGCTACACTCTGCTCATCTCGAGTCTTCGCTCCTCATTTGGTAAGAATGTTTTGTTTGTGCAATAAAAATATTTAATTCTCAACAGGCTCATGTTCTACACCTCCAAGGAAGTATAACAACCCTCGCTCCTGCCACACTTTACCTACTTTTACAATCCAGACACGGGCTTAAAAACATGCTGACATTATCTGGGTTCTGTGAGCACACAAATCCTGCATAAGCTACATGCATGTACAGTTTGAGACCAGTCTTTATGTTAGATAATCTTTCATTTTCACTCACACTGACTATCAGATGTTGCCTATTCAGTCATGTATTTGATTTATTGTAATCTTTCGCCAGCTTCAGAGCCTTTCACCTGCTGCTCCACACGACCCACTTGTGCCTGAACCGCTGCAGGTTAACCAACCAACCAACCAACCAACCAACCAACAACCACTCATTCACTCATCAGTGAAGCAAAAATAAGGTAATCTCATGCTGGATGCCTTTTAGTGCAGCAAAGGTCGTGAGGTTCTTGAGTTGAGTTTTATTCGTTTTCAGATGTGCAGTGCAGATTTGTTATTACAGACCAAGCCACAATACACGAGGAGATGTGAGGAAAGCTTCCAGCGTTTACATTTATGATGATTTCATGTCCGAGTCGACGTTTAAGTTCTTGCAAATTGTTTCATTGTGTGATGTAAAGATTTCTGGCTGGCGATCAGTTTGTGAAAAGACAAAATCAAAATTCTAATGTGTCTCACTATAAGACATTTAGATTCAACAGCAATTTAAGACTCGGCCCCTTAGTTCCAGTAAAAGATACTCTTAATGCTTCTACACACCAAAACACTTATGATACGTTCATGCTCCATAGTCTGTGGGAACAGTTTGGGGATGGCCCCTTCCTGTTCCAACGTCACTGCACACCAGTGCACAAAACAAGATCCATAAAGACATGGATGAGCGAGTTTGGCCTGCACAGAGTCCTGATCTCAACCTGAAAGAACTGCTCATAAATAGAGCAGAGACTGCAAGTTAATGTGTGAGATCAGTGGCTGACCTCATAAATTCCCCATACACTCCTAAACGCTGTGGAAAGCATTTACAGGGAGGTCGACATCATATGGATTAAAAATAGGATGTAATTCAAGTTTATATGTGTGTGTGAAAGCAGAGGAACAGAATCTTTTGGCAACATAGTGTATGTAACAGTAGAATATGAATGAAGGGGAAGGAGTGTATGAGAAGTCCCTGAGCACCCAAAGACAAAAGCAAAGTAACTAAGCAATCATTCAGCAGCTGATCCGACGCTTCTTGCTGGGCTTGAAGCCAGAATAGGAGCAGGCTCAACAGGAGAGGGCTGGGTGATAGTTGAAGCCTCTGCTTCCTGTTAGATTTGTATTGTTGGATTGTCATTTATGCTTAGAAATATATATTTATATATGCTTAGAAGTATATATTCATTTGTAGATTGAAAGAATGTCTCATCCTAGGAGGTCTGTAACAACTCTGTGTAGCATGAAGAGGGGGGTGCGTTCACTCCTCTTCAGAGAGACACTTGGCTCCAGGCAGGTCTCCCTCATGCATGAGTAACACAAAGAACTTTGCCTACTTGTGTCTTGATTTTTGCTGTGTAGTAAACTGTGGTTTATGCTACAAACCTATCACTTCCCATTCTACTTTAGGAACCACAAGTTAGCATGTAGACTCAAATTTATTACATATTTGTTGCAATAATTTGTGCTTTTTCTGGATAAAATTCTCAATCAGAATATTGTTTCTGTTTTTTCTTCACCAGGTAATAATGAGGATCCTGTTTATCTGTTTGCTGCTCATTGCCACTGAGAGTTCAATGCTTGAAGAAACCCGCTATGGCCAGTTTAGAAGTCAGCACATAAACGCCAAGATGACTGCAATGGATTGTGATAAGGTTATAAGAAGGAAACAGATCTATAATGTTGACAACAGCTGTAAAGATACCAACACGTTCATCCTTGATAATCCACGTGAGATCAAAAAAATTTGTGTTGAGGGAATATTTGATGAAACACTTCAAATGACAAAAAGTCACAAGAAGTTCAAAGTTGTTAAGTGTGAACTAAGGAATGTGGGAGCCAGAAAACCCAAATGCCAGTATACTGGTAATCTCCTCACTAACAGATATGTTGCAGTTGATTGTGAAAATAATTTACCTGTACACTTTGCAAGAGACATTCTGGTCTTAGACGGCTAACAACTAGTGTTAAGTATGTTCAGGAAAGCCCCTAATATTATTTTTTCTTTTCTCTTTGGTGGAAGCAAAACTTAGCTGTGAAGACTGTTAACCTGTAGCTAAACACACAATGAATTTGAATCTCTCTAAAACTGCAAAGTAATCACAGAACATCGAACGATTCCTGAAGCTCGTGTTGCTTTGAGTTTGTGGTCCAAAGCATTAACATGTCGTAACAGTAACATGCTGCCACTTGTTCAGTGATTCTGTCATCAGCCATGGCTGGCTTGTGACGCAGTGCCAAAGGTGACTGTGTTTCTGTGATACTTTTACAGTCTGGACGATGTCAATGACTAGTCTCATGATCACACACATTTCACTGAACACACATGAGCTGTTTCTCTGTCAGTCACAGCAGGAGGAAGACTGTCGCTTTTTTGTCTTTTTACCTTTGACTCTGTCATTTCTTTTGGAGCTTAGTAAACAACCTGAACACGCGTTAGCCACTTTTTAATTTCTTTCTTTGTTTTTAGCAGCATTCCAGGGCTGTGTGCTGCCCAGCAATTTTGTTTTTCAAAGCATGTTTCTTGTGTTTGAGCAATAAAAAAAGTTACTAAAAAAACCATCTGGTTACACGTCATTTTTCTTTATACTACCTGAGCTGGTACATAATAAATACAACAATAAATACTGTACCTTCTACAACACGACTTGTGTAGATGAGTTAGTAATATCTCTCCCGAGCTTGCAGAATTAACTAAATTAAACCACATCCCACTTTTAAAGACAGTAGAAGGCGACCTGGCTAGATGGATTTCTCTACCCATATCACTCATGGGAAGGGTCGCCGCTATAAAAATGATGGTCTTGCCAAAAATAAACTATTTATTTTCAATGATCCTAAATAAGCCATCACAAGATTGGTTCAGATCTCTAGACTCGTATATTTCTAAATTCCTTTGGAAAGATAAATCCCCACGTATCAGCTTAAAAACACTACAAAGGACCAAGGATAAAGGAGGATTAGATCTGCCTAACTTTAATCACTACTTTTTAGCCAACAGGCTTCAGTTCATCTCTAGATGGTTTAAACACATCTTCTTAGATGAAACCTGGATAGATGTAGAACAGGCACTATGTAATAACCTAGAGATTTCAGACCTACCATTTATCAGCTCAAACATCAAACGACATGAATGCTTTAAAAGCATCAATATCAGCTCTTCTCTGACAGCATGGTGGGAGTTTCTAAAATTGACGGCGTCTTCATTAATCCCATGCAAACGTACACCTATCTGGAACTATCCGGACATATTACAAAACAATAACATGATAAACTTTCCAGTTTGGAGTTATAAAGGAATTAAAAACTTGGAACATATATTGGAAGGAACAGACTTTATTTTATTTGACAGACTAGTTACACAATATGGGATCAACAAGAAAATACTTTTGGAATATCAACAAATTAAATCCATAGTAAAAAAAAGAAATTTAATTCCAGTGAAGCTGAATTACAAACACCACCAAGTGTGGTACAATTTTTTAATCTAACCCCCCCCCCCCCCCCCCCAAAAATTATTGTCTAAAATATACAGCACACTTTCTAAAGTAGATGAATCAATATCCCTTCCGATTGCAAAATGGGAAGCAGATTTATCAATCAGCTTAGACCAAATCCTTTGGTCTCAGATATGCTTAAAAACCTTTCAATGGATCAGAAATCCCAGTTTGCCATTAATACAATACAAAATATTACACAGAGTGCACTATACTGGTCATAGGATGTTCAAGATCGGCTATACGTCTTCCAACAACTGCTCACACTGCACAGCAAATACACCGGACAATTATATCCACGCTCTTTGGTTCTGTCCACCAGTTCAGAAGTTTTGGCGCAAGATATGTGACGACTTATCAAAGTGTCTGAAATGTAACATTCCAGCCTCCCCTTTAGTATGCTTGCTGGGCAACTTGGATGAGGTCACTACAGAAATAAACACAGCCCACGTTGTTTTTACGGCCCTATGCATTGCCAAGAAAATGGTCCTCATTAACTGGAAAAATAAAAATAATCTTAATTCTAACCAATATAAAAACCATCTAATAGATCACATTAGTCTTGATACAGCCTCTGCCATCACATTTGATCAATCCCTCTGGACTACTTTGATTGGCTTCATCACCTAGTGGGTGTTTCTCTTTCAGTGTTTATTCTTGCTCATTGAATGGTCTCTGTTCAGATAATATGCTGCACTCATCTCATGTTTCTTTAAATACGGCATCACTTGTCCAGCTGTCAAACTCTGAAAGAGTTACAGTTTCACCACTGAGCACTTTGAATGGTTATTCTTTTATTTAAAAGCACTTATTCTAGCTGCATCATCAATACGACAAAAACTGTGACTTTAGCAAAAGTTTATCTAAAAATATTTAGGGGGAAATGTTCCTACACCCCTCATGTAAACGTTACACCTCCAAAAGGGAGAAATAATCAGAATAAGGCGTAATCATTGTCTTGATAATAATGACCATGAAAATGAAACTAGGCCTACCTTTAGTTCAGCACACTCAGTGTTGCATAAAGACATGCGAACATGCCATCATCCATTCTGGAGCCTACTTTTAAAAAGAGCGAGCTGTTTATTCTGGCTGAGTAGCAAACAGAACCAACCATGACAACCTAAACTGGGAAAACACTCGGAAACCTTGAACACTGGGAATATGGAGACACAGGGGGTAGGTGAACAGGCACTCTGACAAAGGACAGAGGAAAACAGAGACAATATATATAAGACAAGAAGTAACACAGACACCCTTTTCGGTGACAAAAAAGAGAAAATATCCAGTGAAAGGCAGTTCTCTTGGAAAAACTGCCTTATTGATGTCAACGGTCAGAGAAAAATGTCTGATAGGAAGGCAACCGTAGCTCATACAACCATTTGTTGCAACCAAAGAATGCAGAAGAGCGTTTTGGTCAGCTAAGAACAGGAAATTGAAGCTACAGTTCTCAAAATTTGACATGAGAAGATTGGATAAATGTTGCCTGGTCTGATGAGTCTTGATTTCTGCTCTGACATGCAGATGGTCGGGTCAGAATTTGGCATAAATAGCATGAAAGGATGGATCCATGCTGCCTTATGTCAGCTGTGCAGACTAGTGGTGGTGGTGTCACTGTGGGGGGAAGGGGCGGTATTTTTTTGCTGAAACGTTACATAGTGAGTGTGTGTGTGTGTGTGTGTGTGTGTGTGTGTGTGTGTGTGTGTGTGTGTGTGTGTGTGTGTGAGTGAGAGAGAGAGAGAGAGAGAGAGAACAACTTGAAACAAACTGCAGCAATAAGGGCAAACTAGTGCACAGTTATGTTTACGTGAGCGTTATTTTGTATGCATTTGTACAGTTCCATAACTGTGAGAATACATTGATAGCATTTAACTCTAGTAACAGGCATTTGTACCAGTAAGCATGAAAAAGTAGGGAAAAGAACTAGTATGTAAGCACTGACTAGTACTGTAAAGTATATGTGTATATAGGTCAATCGTGGCTCAAGAGTTCGCAGTTCATCCTGTAATTGGAAGGTTGCCAGATTGAGCCCCGCCTCCGACAGTCTCGGTCGTTGTGTCCCGGGGCAAGACACTTCACCCGTTGCCTACTGGTGGTGGTCAGAGGGCCCGGTGGCGCCAGTGTCCGGCAGCCTCGCCTCTGTCAGTGCGCCCCAGGGCAGCTGTGGCTACAATGTAGCTGCCATCACCAGTGTGTGAATGTGTGAATGACTGAATGTAGTGTAAAGCTCTTTGGGGTCCTTGGGGACTAAGTAAAGCGCTGTACAAGTACAGGCCATTTACTGTGCATGTGTTTATGCTCAAGTGTATGAATAAATTAGTCAGTTTGAAACAGTTGCAATTTAAACAGTAGAAGAGTGGCACTATATTTATATATTTATAAAGAATTTCAAAGAACAATTAATTGATGGTCAAAGCAGGTTTATTTAATTAATATCCAGATTTCCAATTAGTTCCGAATTGATTCAGCAGCAAATCACATCACCAGTCACTTCAAGGCTGTATGTATTATTGTAAGGTAGACCCTACAATAATACATACAGAGAACCCAACAATCATATGACCCCCTATGAGCAAGCACTTTGGCGACAGTGGGAAGGAAAAACTCCCTTTTTACAGGAAGAAACCTCCGGCAGAACCAGGCTCAGGTCGGGGCGGCCATCTGCTGCGACCGGTTGGGGTGAGAGACTGAAGACGTTTGTTGTAGGTCTGATTGAAGGACTGATGTGATGGTAAGTTGTCTGCTGCTCCGCTTTGAATATTGAGAGATTAGTTGATGGATTTCAAGCCAAATTGTGCCCAAGTTTAAGACCACATTCATTGCTTTTTTTTGTTGATGTTATTGTTTTGGGCTTTTTTTCCACAAGAATTTCTAGCTCCCCTAGAATTCTGGCCACCCAAACGATGATTGCTGCTGAGAGAACACAAGGTTTTGTCCCCCTGTACTATTCATGTCAGTGCAGGGGGTTCTCCTTGAGAGGCCAGGGTGGAAAAAGGGATGCTTCAGAACCTCCGAGGGTGTTATGCGCAGATTTGCATCCAAGGCCAACATTTCTTTGATTAGCCTTACAAATAATGTTTGGCCATTTTCCGGTCCTCGCCTAACTTTCAGCAGTTTTTCGAGGTCATCGAGACACTTAAGTTTTATATATCGAGTTTCCTTTGATCGATAATGTGTCTCGTATTGAAATTGTTCTTGGGTCTTAAATGTCCAGCGCTGTTTGTTGTAGTTATCCTCGATGAAGTAGCAGTCAGTGTACAAGCCAGACTCTAGGAGATGATCTGGTAGCTGACCCTGGGTTTCAATTATGAATTTTAAAACATCATAATCGTCTTCCCCAGGATAGAGAGGCACCCCTGTAGCAAGCTCCACAGCTACCAGCCCCAGAGACCACATGTCGATTGCTTCGTCGTATGGAATGCCAAGCATAACCTCAGGTGCACAATAACCAATTGTCCCCACACGGTCACCAGGAATCACTGCAGAAGCAGGACATGCGAGGCCAAAGTCTATGAGTTTGACTTTGACGGGAGACTCACTGTGGTTCAGCACCATGATGTTTCCAGGTTTGAGGTCAGCATGCACTATTCCCACAGAACCCAGGTGGAACAGAGCATTTGCGAGCTGATGCAAAATTGGCCTGAGTTCTCTCATTGGGAGACCTCGGTTATTCCGGTCCCCAATGTAGTCCCACAGGCTTTGGTCAAGCAATTCGAAATTCAAGCAAATGCGCTGTCCATCGAGGAAATAGTCGTTCCATTCCACAATGTTGCACCTGTCTGGATCCAAGCGTCGTAGCTGCTCCAGGATGAAAATTTCCAGTTTTGCCTGGAGCAGAATTTCAGGGTCGCTCTTGTTGACTTTAATAGCAACGGTTTTGTTGTTTTTTGTATCGCGACATCTGGTTACCAAACCAAAGCCTCCTTCTCCAAGGAAAGCCTCTACCACGTGGTGATCTCCTAAAATGGTCCCTTCCGTTATTTGAAGATCATCTTCAGAGGCAGATGGGTTGGCTGAGGTGTTGATGTCTCCTTTTTGAGGAAATTCAACTGAGTTTTGGAAACTGCAGCTGAATTTTTGCAATCCATGACTTTTCCAGCTTGAAGGCTGCTGAGAGAGCACAAGGAGTTCTCCCCCTGTACTATTCATGTCAGTGCAGGGGGTTGTCCTTGAGAGGCCAGGGTTGAAAAAGGGATGCTTCAGAACCTCCGAGGGTGTTATGCGCTGATTTGCATCCAAGGCCAACATTTCTTTGATTAGCCTTACAAATAATGTTTGGCCATTTTCCGATCCTCGCCTAACTTTCAGCAGTTGTTCGAGGTCATCGAGACACTTAAGTTTTATCGATCGAGTTTCCTTGGATCGATAATCTGTCTCGTATTGAAATTGTTCTGGGGTCTTAAATGTCCAGCGCTGTTCCTTGTGGTTATCCTCGATGAAATAGCTGTCAGTGTACAAGCCAGACTCTAGGAGATGATCTGGTAGCTGACCCTGGGTTTCAATTATGAATTTCAAAACGTCATAATCGTCTTCCCCAGGATAGAGAGGCACCCCTGTAGCAAGCTCCACAGCTACCAGCCCTAGAGACCACATGTCAATTGCTTCATCATATGGAGTGCCAAGCATAATCTCAGGTGCACAATAACCAATTGTCCCCACACAGTCACCTGGAATCACTGCAGAGGTGTTACATGCGATGCCAAAGTCTATGAGTTTGACTCTGACTTGAGACTCACTGCGGTTCACAACCATGATGTTGACAGGTTTGAGGTCAGCATGCACTATTCCCACAGAACCCAGGTGGAATAGAGCATTTGCGAGCTGATTCAAAATTGGCCTGATTTCTCTCATTGGGAGACCTCGGTTATTCCGGTCCCCTATGTAGTCTGACAGGCTTTGGTCGAGGAGTTCAAAATTCAGGCAAATGCGCTCTCCATCGAGGAAATAGCCGTTCCATTCGACGATGTTGCACTTGTCTGGATCCAAGCGTCGTAGCTGCTCCAGGATGAAAATTTCCAGTTTTGCCTGGAGCAGAATTTCAGGGTCGCTCTTGTTGACTTTAACAGCAACAGTTTTGTTGTTTTTTGTATCGCGACATCTGGTTACAACACCAAAGCTTCCTTCTCCAAGAAAAGCCTCCACCATGTGGTGATCTCCCAAAATGGTCCCTTTAGATATTCCAAGCTCATCTGAGCCGAAGGATGGGTTGGCTGACATGGTGTAAAGTTTGCGCTGTGAATTGGTGAGAAACAAAACTGAACTTGTTTTGGTTTCTCTCGTAAATTGCTCTCAAATCTTCTCAAAAGGGTTTTAGTTGCTGCAGGTCAACGTCCGTTAAGCATAAAGTAACAGGTGAGCGCTCCTATTTATAGGTTTTCGGATCAAAGCAAAGTTATGACGTCAGAAAGGATCAAAGCAAAGTTACCACGTCACAAGCGATCGAAGCGATTCTAATATGTGCTCATGCGCACATATGAGAAGCGATCGAAGGGATTCTAATATGTGCGCATGCGCACACGTGCTTGCTTGTGTAATATTGTTCACAGTAAACTTGACCCTAATCAATTTAATATCAGTCAATCAAAGAAAATGTTAGTTTTGGAAAATTTTAAAATGACATAACTGACAGTTAAAACATTTTTTGTTCATGTATTTGTATTTGTATTGTCTTCGGGGTTTTTTTTGCATACCATGTCAAGCTTTTCTGTATATAGTCATGTCGTAGATTTCGGAGCAAACAAGAAATTGAATTGGATTTTAGTATTGCAGTGCTTGGATTTCGGATTTGGTGCTTAAAACTTCTTGAAACTGTAACCGTATTTCATTCACCACAAAGAACTATCTGATTGAATAGTTTTCTTATCAGATAGAGAAATAAAACGAGTCGCAAAGTCTAAAAGCAACATTTGTCTGCCTGGGCTGTACCTCTGCACGTTAGTCTGTTTCAATGTGTGACCCCCCACCCCCTCCCTGATCAGTCGGGGGTGAGTGCGCTAATGTGCCTGGAGGCCGTTTTAATGAGTGTTTGCTGGAAAACGAAAAATACAAGAAGGATTTGTACGTTTTCACAACGGGGGAGTTTGCGTAAGTACTAGTAAATAATTTCCTCGAGTGTGTACGTTACACATGTTATTTGTTTAAAATTGGTATTATTATTTTGCTAGCTAGCAAACTCGCGGGATAAAGGATTGAAGTGCACTCAGTGCGATACAATACGGTGGCGCTATTCTAACAGTTAGTTATTGCAGGGTAACTTGTAGAATATGCTGTGAATTGAACCAAGATTACACAGCAGTAGCAGTAATACGAGTTACTTCCCTCAAGTGAAAGCGTTAAACGTTAGCCCGATGCTTAACTAGCCAACGTCAGGCTTTCTGATTGAAGGCTAAAAGCGACGTTGTCACCAAGTAAACAGAATATTGATGATATTTTTGTGTATCGCTGCAGCCTTTTCAAGTATTAACCTGGTGTCTTTGGGAACAGCTTAGGGGGAAATGACGGTAATATGACTGAACCATATGGGAAGAAAGAATAGGCACTTTTTTGTGCTAGCGAAGTTTCCTCGCTTTCATTCAAAATCTGTTTATCATTAAACAATTGAAACATAATGGCTTCGAGCTGACATTGAGGCCTGTGGGGCACTATCAGCCACTGAGACAGTAGACAAGTGACTATTTCACACTTTAAGGCTGCCTGTTTATTTAAGGGAGATGAACAGTACATTCTAACTGTACATAATAATATCAATGATGATAGATTAAATAAATGGGTTTTTGAAAGACGCTTGTGCATTTTTAAAGTCTAAAGTGTTGAATTGATCTGAGTATGTCATGTGTTCAAAGCCTCTCCCAGTCAGTGCTGTTCTCTATGCCTGTCTTACTCTACATGATGTTATTAGCACAAACACTTTAAAGGTGATAATTAGGTCTACAACAATAACACAGACTGCAATGTAGTTAAGCGTCTTACAGTTAGTTTTGAATGAATGAACTTAAAAAACAACACAAGCAAAGATCTGTCTCCTCCTGTTTTTTGTGTCACATAAGAAAGAAGCATCAATATCTGATGAGAAGACTTATTCATTTGGCCTTTCACGTGGTCTTACTCAGGTGATGCGAAGTGAAATATGCATCCTTTTTATGGTAATGTGCTGGAAAATGTTGAAAATGGACATTAAACGTGCTTACAAAGTGCTTGAATTTGACCCTGAAAGGTGTATGAAGCCAGAAAAAGTCACACTTGGAGTAAAAACCTCTCATAGCAAGTTAATCATATTCAATTGATTTGATGCTTTCAGCACAAAATTTAGCCACACAGTCAGGACAGCGTCTGCTTTACCTTCATCGGTAAACGTGTTTATGCAGTACATAGTAACAGTGTGGCTGAGTCCTCTGGTTCAAATCAGTTCCAGTACATTTGGAGATGTAAGTCTTAACCTTTCACATGCATCGGGAAGGAAAAAACATTTAATCTTCACAGTACTGCCGAAGTGCAGCGATACATTGTGAAGTGCACATTTGCATTTGTCATACAGTACCGAGCAAAAGTCTTGAACCACCCCCTTATTTTTTCGTGTTTTGCCAGGTCAGTCTGTGTTAACGGTGTTATTAACTGCATTCTTCAACTAAAGAAGTGAGAACAAATGATGTGGGCTTTTGTTTTTTTGCAATAGGCTGCAAGTAAATGTGTACAGATACAATTTAAAATTGGTTCTTTGTTAAGTTTTCTGGTCCTTTCCGTGACTTAGGTGTCTGTTTATGTTTGAATGTTTCAGAGATTAGTGTGAAGGGTCTTAACAGACAAAAAGTGGTCAAATACAAGCCCTGGATTAAAAATCAGAAACACTTTAAAAAGCCTGGAGAGCTATTCCTTAATACCACTTTAAAGATTACAGGGAAGTCCGGATCCCTGGAAGCAAATGAGGGATGGCTCAAGACTTTTGCACAGTGCTGTACATGTCATGTTCCCTGTTTTATAGCTCAGCTCAAACTGACACGTTCTCACTAACTGCTTCTCATTTTCTCCACAGTAAACTTTGACCACTTCCAGATACTGCGGGCCATCGGGAAAGGAAGCTTTGGAAAGGTAATGCAGCCTCCATTTTTCACGCCACTTGTATATTGTTTGCCCTTAATTACCCACCACGGTCGTCATCTCTAAAGAATCAGTGCAAGCGAAGCGAAATGTGCTGGGATTACACTTTAGTTCTCGTGTGCTGCTGTTATTTAATAACAGTTATAAATGCAGCTTCTGTAATTATTTCTATAAAGTCAGTTAGAGGAGAGCCGATTTCTATTTCATCTCACTCAATCTAGGTGGGAATTTTGACCCCACGTCTCAATTTAATTACACAGCAGCAAAATTCTGCGGCTCTATTTGTCATTGGGCTGAAGGCAGGAGGAGAACTTAGTGTGTGTGTGATACACAATTGGGGCTGCAGAGATTGGAATAGTTTACCTTAATTTTAAATATCACTGCCCTGTGCACATTGTCGGCTTTAAAATTCAAACTTAAAGAGTTTGTAAGTAAACTGGCTGAGATGAGACAGACGATGCACCGGGTCCTCGTCTGAGTGCTGGCTTTCAGTTGTGCTGTTTCTCTTGCCCAGCCATGCACACACAGACACTGTGCTACACTTACACAGTGAGACAGATGCTCACAGAGACGTCCAGATACATTTTGTCCTTGCTGGAGGTCATCTTGTGTTTTTTGGCCCACTGTGGCCTCACACCGAGCTCCTGCTGTTTTTTGAACACTTTAACAGCACCAGTCTTTAGCTTCCTGTTGAACACACTTAAGTGGGGGAGGTGTTATTATTAGTGGTAAATGATTTGTGTATTTGTTGGATGCACCTCAGAGCAACAGGAAACATGACACGACACGCTCCAGTAACCTGCAGTCTTTACAGTGAGGACACACAAACATTAACCCTCTGCTCCTTACAGAAACTCTCTAAATCCTGTAAGTTTCTTGACTGCCACTTGGAAAGTTGAAACTTCAGCTCCCTCCACAGATTTTCTACAGTACTGATGTCTGGAGACTGACTAGACCACTCCGTGATCTTATAGCACTTCTCCATTAGTACATACTCAGATCAGCTTGCTGTGACTCATTTTCCATTACAATCAAGTACCACCTAATGTGCGTGGGGTCATTACAGCAAAGCGGCCCGATGTCCATGTTGTCATTTATGAGCAACACGAATGCCACAACAAAGGAAGACGTCGCAGCGATGATGTATCTGTGGCTTTTTGTCACACTTGGAAACCACGGTGTTGTGCAGCTATTTGCCTTGTTGCAGGGTTTTAAAAAAACTGCAGTTTTGATTTTAGTGAAAGACAAAAGCCAATCCGTGGCCTGCAGTCTGACGATGTCACATTTCCTGACTGCTTGGAACCCCGACTAAGTCGTCCTGTAGCCCACATCATAATGTTTTCATCTCTCTGCTTGACTGCAGGGATGCTATTTTTTGCATCACACTCCTATTTCAAAAGGTCAGTTAAAGCCACATAATTTCGTTTCATCTCCCCACAGCACTTTCTCCAAAGTCTTCCCTGAATCATTTAGATGTTCACTGGCACTTGAGATGGGCCTATACATGTTTCTCCTTGAACAGGTAGCTACCCTATGTTAGCCTAGCTTTCTATCACTGATGCTCTGTGTGTATGCTGCTGCCTCTCGTCTCGTGTTACTTAAAAAATTAATCCCACAGCTTCAATAACCGTATCTAAAAATCTCTCAGTGAAAGTTACGGTTGAAGGTTTGGAAACATTTTGGGGTAGCCAGTGTTAAATAGAGACAGTGCCACATTCTTTATCTAGTCATTGTAATGAAAGAAGCACATTAAAAACTATATGAGAGTTTGCTTTTAACAAGCATGTAATGACTCTACTTAAAAACTGAAAGTAGCATTTTGTGGATGTTTTCCCTGCTGCCCGATCCCATCAGTCTCTTAAAGCATCATTTTTTATGCGCCCTGGTGTGACAGTGGTTTCATGGCGCTACAGGTTACCTGAGCACATCAGGTATATTACGGTTGAAAACAAGTGCCCGGCCTTCCAGTGGGTGGTCGACCCCTCGTGCACAGCTCAGGAGTCTAAACGACCCAGCAGTTATGGACATGTGTGTTTTTGGTGTGCTGTCCCTCGTTCTCCCTGCTTGCAGGTATATCTGTGTGTGTGTGTGTGTGTGTGTGTGTGTGTGTGTGTGTGTGTGTGTGTGTGTGTGTGTGTGTGTGTGTGTGGATGCCGGAGTTTCTGAGAGCACCTGTTTACAGGCACCTTCAGGCCTGGTGGGTGTGGCCCTGCCAGGTGGTTGGCCACACCTGAAGACCATCACACAGCTGATCAAGCCTTGTCGGAGGAGCTACTTAAGAATGCGGTGGCGCTCTCTCTGATGCTGGATCATTGCGTGACTTCACGTTAGTCTCTCGGCCAGTCAGTACGGATAGTCTGCCGCATTGTATGTGTCTTACGGCTGCCTGTTTGTTATCTCCCCAGGAGAAGCGTGGAGACGAGAGGGCAGCGAGCACGGGGTGCTCAGACACTGAGGAGCGGAGACAAGGAACACTAGCACTGGGAAGAGGACATTTCACGGGAGTCGGGAACGCACTGCAGATTTATTGTTATTTTCCATTCACTGTAAATAAACGCACTGCTTGCATTCAGAGCTCCGTGCCTGGCTCCTCCTTCCTCACATCCCCACGGTTGACGCTGGCCAACCGTGACAAATAGCTGTTCTTAGATTCATTATTAGTTCAACATTGACAAATAGTAGTTGACTAATATCAGGAGCCAAAAAGAAAACAAAAAACAAACTAAATAAATATTTCAGACGCTGAAAATAAATTATTACGGTTGTTTAAATTTGCTGTCAGCAAGTTAGGTCTAATACATGTAGTCAATCTAATGAATCAATATTACATGTAAAAAGTACAGAACTGAAAATGAAACTAAAATATAACGGTAAATGAACTGGTTCTTGTATAAAACCTTTCTACTCTCTACAACTTGCCTCATTCATGCACTCACTTTTTTCTATGCTTTTTCTCTGTAAGTGCTTTCTATCTAACATTAATACGCATTCATCCTCCCGATGGATGCATCGGAGAGCAACTTGGGGTTAGCATCTTGCCCAAGGATATTTGGCATGCAGGCTGGAGCAGAGGGGCATTGAACCAGCAACTTTCTGATTAGTAGGTTTCCTGCTCTACCTGAGCTACAGACACCCCAATTTGTGGTGTTCTGGAAACAACACGTTCTCATCCCAACAGGTAACGATGCTATGTGACAAATCATCGGTATGTGTAAATGTGTTTTTTGTTCTAATCATGAATCGCTTTGTAAAACAAGACCTGATAGGGTTAAGGTTAAAGTTATGGTTAGAGTTAATGTTAGGGATAGGGCTGGAATGGACGGCTGGAGCCTCTCCTCCAAGTGTGTGTTACTGCCGCCATCAGCATTCTGTTGTATGCTTTTCTCTGTAAGCGCTTCGAGCCTGTACTTTTTTGCTTTAGCTGAGTAATGAAGTTGAATCAGTACTTTAACTTTCACTGGAACAATAGTATTTTTACTTCTACTTAAGAATGTCTGATCTTTTGCCAACTCTGGCTGTCTCTCAGTCTTGGAATACCCACTTGTTGTCCAGCGGTGTCCTGGGAATATGGGAACTAGACAGACTGGGGAAACAATGGGAGGAGACACAAAGATGGAATCACTTTTACCATCTTTGATGTATTTGCTGGTCGTCTTATTTCTTCTATTTTGCAAGCACAGTGTTGCAATCATTGTCTTTGTGGTACAATGACACAGGTAGAATGCAGGTGTTGTCATGTAACACGATGCCAGAAAGATGAGTAATGTGTTTTGAAGAGAAGATAAAACATCATGTTTGAACAAAGATAAGCAGCAGACACGTCTGTGTGTGAGTTATTCAGGTTCAGTAAGAAGGTAATATGTCTGCAGAATTTGTAATTCTTATGAAGATATTGCTTGTACAATAAATAAAATCCCTTTAACTTCTTCTGGAGAGTGTCTTTATATATTTAGTCATTTTGGGGCGATCCTTTATTTAGTAGTAACTCTAGTCGGGGATATATATCAGAGTTTACTTTCAGATATGAGCATTGTGTTTTCTGTGGATGAATGAATGAATTATTTATTTATGTAATTTTTGAAAGACTGGCTCATGTAAAATCTCTGAAAGTATGACACAGCTCTCCTGTTACACTTTATGGACACCTGAGCTTCACCATGAGGGCCTGTCTTTATTCACTGAAATCCACTTTTATAATGAATTCACAGTAATCACTGACACCTTCAGAGCATTACATTCATTAAAGACGTCTTCTACACCTACTCTTCCAGACGACCGACACATACTTCAACCACTGCAGGTTAACCAGCCACTCATCAGTAAAGCAAAAACTAAATGTAAATGTCCTCATGTGGAAAAGACTGAAACACAACTCCCACATATCACTAATGTAACAGATCCATTTAGGGAGAGTGAGAACACTAGGCTGGATGTGTTTTAATGCAGGAATATTCATCATGTCTTGAGTTCAACAAATCATTTACATTGAATATGTGAGCTGGATGGTTACACGATACAATGTGATTGTCAACAATAACTGCAATGAACGCTGGTTTGAGGGCGGAGTCAAGGAGGCCATTTACGTGAAAAGGGAAAGACCCTCTCTGAATCAAGGAGGGGGCCTAAGGGTACATCTGTCACCATCTTACAATGCTGTGATTGCAGCCGTTCTCCAACTCTCTGTGAATGGTACTCAAGACCATTGATCAGTGGTTGTTGATCAATGGTCATGAGAATTTGCATAATCATGATTAAGGAACTGACCTCCCAGCCCATTGTTCCTTCAGTCGGCTGGTTTCTCTGACTGAAAACGCTACGTCCAGAAGAACAGGATCAACTTTTGGAGATTTACTTCCCTGGATGATTGAGCACGCATCAAGACCTTTAATCAGGCCAACAAATATCTTGTACTCAATTTTAGCAGCAGCCATTGTGACACTGATGATAAAACTTGTGTAAAAGTGCGAAGCTGTAAAAAAGTAATTATAAAAAAGCATTTTTGTAGCTAAATGTTACTGGATAGCTGTTTCATCTGTAACACATCAAAATAACCTGCTAAGGTTTAATAGGCTATAAGGAACACACTCACTTCCTGAGCCCTGGGCAATAAGAGACGTTTTGTGTTTTATAATTTATTGATATGTTTGATCCTTTCTGACCTGCGTTAATGAAGCAGTCATTAGAGCACCATGTCCGCTATAATAGTTCTGTAGTTTGATGCTTGAGTCGTTGCAGACTTGTTGAAACTCCCTCACCCGTCAAAGCAGCGTCTGTGTTATTCGAGTCCAGCAGATGGCAGTGTTTCACTGTCTGACGGCTGTCTGAAGCTTCAGCTGGATTATTCGTTTGCTATGTTTGCCATGTTACAGTGGGGAGGAAAAACTCCTTTTTGACAGGAATATCTAGACATGAGTGATTACTGCAGTGGGGCACTATCTGTGCTATCTATAAGAAATGTTAGCAACAATAAAACTCTGAGGATCAGGGCTCCATTTCACTCCAGTGTTCAGTGGCATTTTAAAAGAGTGAATACCGACGCTGAATGTCTTTGTAAAGCAAAAGCACTTTGTTAGCCTTTACAGAGCAAAGCTATGGATCAATGTGCAGTGAAGAAAAATCCAGGTGGCCAGTCTGTCCTTTCCTAACCAATCACAGAGCTCCTTACATTGTTGCGCTGGAGAATAACTAAATATAATATAAAGATGATATTGAAAATAATCTTTTGTAGAGTCACTACTTAGTGGGCAGAGGACAGTTATCACTTTGCTGGATGCTTTAAAGTCGCATGTTCTGTATTTGCAGATTAACAGGATATTAACAGATTAACAGCTTTCATTAGACTTCATATGATAATCAACAGTGAAGTGTTTCTCTTTCAGTGTTTATTCTTGCTCATTGAATGGTCTCTGTTCAGATAATATGCTGCACTCATCTCATGTTTCTTTAAATACGGCATCACTTGTCCAGCTGTCAAACTCTGAAAGAGTTACAGTTTCACCACTGAGCACTTTGAATGGTTATTCTTTTATTTAAAAGCACTTATTCTAGCTGCATCATCAATACGACAAAAACTGTGACTTCAACAAAAATGTATCTAAAAATATTTAGGGGGAAATGTTCCTACACCCCTCATGTAAACGTTACACCTCCAAAAGGGAGAAATAATCAGAATAAGGCGTAATCATTGTCTTGATAATAATGACCATGAAAATGAAACTAGGCCTACCTTTAGTTCAGCACACTCAGTGTTGCATAAAGACATGCGAACATGCCATCATCCATTCTGGAGCCTACTTTTAAAAAGAGCGAGCTGTTTATTCTGGCTGAGTAGCAAACAGAACCAACCATGAAAACCTAAACTGGGAAAACACTTGGAAACCTTGAACACTGGGAATATGGAGACACAGGGGGTAGGTGAACAGGCACTCTGACAAAGGACAGAGGAAAACAGATACAGTATATACACTGAGGGGTGATCCAGGAGTGGACAAACATGGGAACACAGACTAGGATTATCAAAATAAGACAAGAAGTAGCACGAACACAGACTGAGATAAGGACACATGAGCTTGACACTAGGATGGAAATAAACAAACATGGGAACACACGACGGACTGAGGAGACAAGGACAACACACAAAGAGAAGGACACTGGAAACAGGTAAAGGAGACAAAAACCCAGAGACAGCACTAAGACACAAAGAGAGGGAGACACAAGACGGGCTGGGGACACTAAGGGGACGCCGAGGACAGAACACAGAGACGAACTCTATGACAGACATTACGTGACAACAAGACTGACATCCACAGGAGACACAGAAAAAACAATAATCAGAAAATTCACGAATGCAGGAAAAGTAAACTAGGAAACTTCAGTCAGTATAAGAACACAACAATAATGATGAAGCAACATTCAAAAGTCCACCAACACAAAACTCTGGGACAAAGACCCAGAACCATGACACACAGACACTGACAGTGTTCTTGTTAATGCTCTGCCTCCTCTGGATCTTTAGTTAGCTAAAGTGGACTGCAGTCTTTCATTTATTGATATCATTAATAGTTTACCCATATTAGACTCTTTAGTCCACCTGAATCAAACATAACAACATGTTACAAGCTGTTTTGCTGCTTCCAGTGTCTCAGATCTCATGCAAACAAGTGGCTGGCTCAGTGAATGTTAATTTAGCACATGTTATATAGAATAGAATAGAATAGAATAGAATAGAATTCAACTTTATTGTCATTGCACATGCACAGGTACAGGGCAACGAAATGCAGTTTGCATCCATCCAGAAGTGCTTTAGTGATATAGATATATTACAATATATATTAACAATAGTATAGATATGTAAGTATATTACAGAAATGGGTCTATTATGGTATGTTATAATGTACACGGTATGAAGTATGTTGTGAATATTCTATAACTATAAGTATGTACAGGCTGTAGTGAGTACAAGCTATGTACAGGCTATGAACAGGATATAAATATGAAAAACTATACAGAATATGAAATAAATAACTTTACAGAAATCTGAGATATACAGCTATACAGAAATGTGAACTATGCAAGTTGTAAACAGTTGTAGGGTTAAAGATTATCGAATGTACAGAATGATTATTTACACAGAGCTATACAGTAGTGCAGTTAAGATAAGTGAGGGTGTAGATAGTTTCTACAGAGGCTATATAAAGTGCTAGTGGTTGTGAGTGGTGGTTCAGTCCATGTTATTATTGTGTGTTTGAGGGTACAGTTGTCCATTGTGGGTGTGTGTATGTTCAGTCCATGAGTTTAACGTGGGGTCAGATGTCAGGAGGCAGAGTTCAGGAGTCTGACAGCTGTGGGGAAGAAGCTGTTCCGGTACCTGGTGGTCTTAGTCCGGAGGCTCCTGTAGCGCCTCCCAGAGGGCAGGAGGGTGAAGAGTCCATGTGATGGGTGACTGGGGTCTTTGATGATTTTCCCAGCCCTTTTCAGACACCGCTTCCTGTAGATGTCTTTTATGGCAGGAAGTGGTGCTCCGGCGATGCGCTGGGCAGTTTTCACGACCCTCTGCAACGCCTTCCGGTCCGAGGCAGAGCAGTTCCCGTACCAGACTGTTATACAGTTGGTCAGGATGCTCTCGATGGTGCAGCGATAGAAGTTCACCAGGATGTCTGAGGACAGGTGGTTCTTCCTCAGAGTCCTCAAGAAGAAGAGGCGCTGATGAGCCTTCTTGACCAGCTTGGAGCAGTTGGTCGTCCAGGTGAGATCCTCGGAGATGTGGACTCCCAGGAACTTGAAGCTGCTCACACGCTCCACAGCCGTCCCCTTAATGTGGATGGGTGGATGTGGGTCAGCATTCCTCCTGTAGTCCACGATGAGCTCCTTGGTCTTCTCGGTGTTAAGCAGCAGGTTGTTTCTGTCGCACCACTCAGCCAGACGATCCACTTCCTCCCTGTAGGCGGCCTCATCGTTGTCACTGATGAGGCCAATCACCGTGGTGTCATCTGCAAACTTAATGATGGTGTTGGAACCATCAGCAGGTCTGCAGTCGTGGGTGAAGAGGGAGTAGAGGAAAGGGCTCATCACACAGCCTTGTGGTACACCGGTGTTCATTGTGATGGTAGATGAGCAGTGGTTATCCAGCCGGACATGTTGGGGGCGGTTGGTCAGGAAGTCCAGTAACCATTTGCAGATGAGGGAACTGATGCCCAGGTCTGTCAGTTTCTTGATGAGTTGTGAGGGGTGGATTGTATTGAATGCTGAACTGAAGTCTATAAACAGCATTCTGGCGTAGGTGTTGTTGTTGTCCAGGTGTGAGAGGACAGAGTGCAGTGCGATGGAGACTGCATCGTCTGTGCTCCTGTTCTGGCGGTATGCGAATTGGTGGGGGTCCAGGGTGGGGGGGAGACAGGATTTGAAGTGTGCTAGGACCAGCTGCTCTAAGCACTTAGTGATGATGGGGGTGAGTGCTACTGGGCGGTAGTCATTGAGGCAAGATGGGTTGGAGTTTTTGGGTATCGGGACGATGGAGGTGGATTTGAAGCAGGCCGGTACCACAGCGTGGGCCAAGGACAGATTGAATATGTCTGTGAGCACTCCTGCAAGCTCCCCAGAACACGCTCTGAGAACACGCCCGGGGATGCCATCGGGACCTGCAGCCTTGTGGACATTGATCCTGCTCAGCACCGCTCCTACATCGGTGGGGGAGAGAGTCAGAGGTTGGTGGTCTGGCGTCATGTCTGCTTTGGTTGTGGTTGTGGGGTTCCCTCGCTCAAAACGAGCATAAAAGTTGTTGAGCTCGTTGAGGAAGGAGACATCAGAGGATGCGGGGGAGGGTTTGGTGGTCCTGTAGTCTGTAATGGTCTGGAGTCCTTGCCACATGCGTCGGGGGTTGGAGTTGGAGAAGTGTTCTTCTACCTTCTTTTTATAATGGTGTTTGGCTTTTTTGATGCCCTTCTTTAGATTAGCCCTGGCTGTGCTGTAGGCGTGTGCATCTCCTGACCTAAAGGCGGTGTTGCGGGCCTTCAGGAGGAGACGAACATCCCGGTTCATCCAAGGCTTCTGGTTGGGGTACATGGTGATCCGTTTCTGGGTGGTGACCAGAAACGGCTCCAGCCAGGTTGGAATACACATGGTCTAAAGTCTTGTCTCCTCTGGTGTGGCAGGAGACATGTTGGTGGAATCTGGGGAGGACTGTCTTTAAGTTGGTGTGGTTGAAGTCGCCAGCAACAATAAAAGCAGCCTCGGGGTGTTTATTCTGGTGTTTGTTAATGGCTGCAGAAAGTTCTTTCATGGTCCGATATATCTCTGTTCAGATATTATGTTGTACTCATTTTTTTCCTCTATTCAAATAAGAGCAGTTATTGTTCATTTAATCAAACGCTGCTCAATCATCCATGTAACGAAAACTTTGATTCTCTTCATCTGGATGTAACGTTTTCAGAATCAACTTTTTTGGGAGCTGCAAAGCAGTTTCAGCTCAGAGCACCGTTCATGTTAACTTTTGCACCACTTATTGAAGCTGCATCATCATTTCCATCGAAGCTGTGTGTTGACACAGCTTCTTCTGTCATTGCATCCTCTTGTTTTTTTCTTGCTCTTGGCCTTTGTCTTTGAGCCAGAGAGATGGAGGTCCATGGCGTCATGTAAAACTACTTTGAAATTCTGACCATTTGATAATAAATTGTGAAAATGTATAATTTGAACATATTTGTTTTCACTCAGCACTACAAGCTGTATGTTCTTGCTTTTGAGCCCCGCACTCCCTCCTTTTTCCAATTCGTTTACTTCTCATTAGCACTCAGGGATCTGCACAGCTCAGGAGTCGCTGGCTGTCCCCTCTGTGACCTTCCCCAAACTGCAGCTTAAATTCATGCTCAAGCCATCTGCCATTATCTACTAAAAATGCTATCAAACCTAAAAAAAGGATGCGGTCTCAGCTGGTGAAATTGCATTATACACCGCTTTGAGGCAACTGTAGATAATTCATTTATCATTATTCAACATTGACAAATAGTAGTTGACTAATATCAGGAGCCAAAAGGAAACAAAAACAACAACAACCCCAAACTAAACTAATATTTCAGATGCCGGAAAAAAATGATTACAGTTGTTCAAATTTGCTGTCACCGAGTTAGGTGTGATACATGTACATCAATCTTACATGTAAAAAGTAGAAAACTGAAAATAAATCTGAAATATAAAAATGAACTGGTTCTTATATAAAACCTTTCTACTCTCTACAACTTGCCTCATTCACCCAATCACTTCTTTTTTTTCTCTGTAAGTGCTTTCTATCTAACATTAATACACATTCATCCTCCCGATGGATGCATCGGAGAGCAACTTGGGTTTTGCATCTTGCCCAAGGATATTTGGCATGCAGGCTGGAGCAGAGGGGGATTGAACCAGTAACTTTCTGATTAGTAGGTTTCCTACCTGAGCTACAGACACCCCAATTTGTGGTGCTTTGGAAACAACACGTTCTCATCCCAACAGGTAACGATGCTATGTGACAAGTCATCAGTATGCGTTTGGAGGCATGAGAGCCGTTTGGAATGAATCTATACATGTAAATGTGTTTTTTGTTCTAATCATGAATCGCTTTGACAAACACTACCTGATAGGGTTAAGGTTAAAGTTATGGATAGAGTTAATGTTAGGAGCCTCTGCTCCAAGTGTGTGTTACTGCTGCGAGCAGCGTTCGGTTGTTTTCAAATGGGAATCTGGAGCATCTCATAAGGATGCGGAAAGATACCTTTCACGTTACTATGAGATGCCTCAGGCCATGACAAACTTTTGGTATGTTATAAGAACTGAGGGCAGCTGTATTTGGGCCTTTATTGGCTACAGAGATTCATTAGAGGTAAGGGTAAGGAAATGTGGCTTCCAGTAATTGTCCTGAACATACACCTGAGAAAACTTCAAAATCAGAAAAAAAAGCATCAAAGTAATCTTAAAATGTGTAATGTGCTTGTTACTCTGCTACAACTGGGATCATGTACCGCATAAAAAGACTAGATAGTCTATGTGATGTGGATGCTAGAGCGAAAGCCATGGTTGATATTTGACCTTGTAGTATTTTATAGTTTCCTTCCTGGAGCCAAATAGAGAAACAAATGAAGGCCCCAATTGCAAGAAGATGCTAGCATAAAACAAGCAATATAAAGACAACATATTCTGATCAAATAGCGCTGCAGTCATTGTCTTCATACTGGTAGTGATGATGCATTTCTGATAAATGCCTGTAAAAGAAAGACTAACCATATATGGTGCTCAGTGGTGAAACTGCTTTGTAAGTTCCTTACAAACCATTTTATACTGATTAAAAAACCAGAAATGAGAACGCTATATCTGAGCAGAGATAAGCAACAGACAGCTGTGAAAGTAAGATATTCAAATTCACTGAGCCAAAGACGCAGCTACAGAACTCATGACTCAAGAGTTTGCAAAATATATCCTTTCAAGAAACAAAGTTAAAAATGAGCTTATTGTTCATTATGATAGTGAGCGATATTCCACAGGGCATTGACAGATCCAAACCACTTCACACTTCACACACTTTAGAATTAATCCTGAACAGCTCACCACAACATTGTTTTCTCCACGGGATCTGCACACAGGAAAATAAATAATGATGGGACATACTGAACATTTGTGGAGAAATCCAGTACGTTTTTTATGACGCACGTATCAAGGCTTGCTTATTTAAGAGTGAGTAATGTCTCTGATAAGAAAATTATTAGAGTCTTGCTGTTTCAGAAAGTGGTTTGAGTGCTGGTGTGATTAATGACCATATACAGTGGTCCCTCGTTTATCGCAGGAGTCACTGATAGATGAAATCCATGAAGTAGCCAACTTTATTTTTTACAATTATTATAGATGTTTTAAGGCTGTAAAACCCCTCACTACACACTTTATACACTTTTCCCAGGCAGGCATGAACATTTTCACACTTTTCTCTCTTGTTTGAACACTCTCAAAGTCTTGTAGAAAAATAAGTCCAGTGTTATAGAAGGAAACCAAAGGCACCCGCCGGTGACGATGTTTTGTCGACATTGTTGTGTTTGTTGGGGAGAAAACTTACAAACATACAGTACAGCACGTCAGAGTCACACTGCTAGCGATCGAAGCTTTATGTAAATTTGACCAGCTGAACGCATTCTGTACTGTACAGGAGACACAACACGAGATTGATTGACAATGGTCTAATTGTCTACAGCCAGTCAGGACGCAGAATACAATGCACTTAAAAAAATAAATAAAAAATGCAACAAAAAAGAAAAAATCAGCGAAACAGTGAGGGACCACTGTATGTGCTATTGGATCCCTGCAAAATTCTTCTGCTCATGTTGGAGATTCACCTTTTTCACCTCTTTTTGTGTGTTGTGCCAAACAACTGGGGTACAACAACACCTAATCTATATAATCTAAGCAGAGGTGCATCTATCCAAATCTTTACAGGCTTTCTGTGGGATACCCTTAAACCCCTGCCTTCTTAGTACCACGTGAAAGGGTTTTCTCCAGAGATGGAGAGGTTATTACTAGAGATGGACCGATCTGATATTGCGTATCGGTATCGGTCCAATACTGACGTAAATTACTGGATCGGATATCGGAGAGAAATAAAAAATGTAATCCGATCCATTAAGGCCAAAACAGAGAGAATGAAGAGGAGCTTCTTCCCCCAGGCTATTCGGGGCCTGAACCAGGTGTAGGACTGGACTCTCCCAAACACGTCACTATAAGACTGGACTCTCACACACGTCACCACACGCACCACCACACATTTCCTATAATCCTATAATTCCTATAATTTATAATCCTTATCTTTATAATCTCTTCTGCTATTTGCACATTCTTTACTGTAAATTCCTAAGTTAATTTGTAAATTTTTGTAGTAAATTGTAAATATTGTAGAACTTTTCTTCTGTCATTTAATGGTCGGGCATTGTACAGCTACAAGCATTTCACCCCCATGTCATACTGTGTATGGTTGTGTGTGTGTGACAAATAAAATTTGAATTTGAAATTTGAATTTAATTGTCAAAATCCACCATATTTGTATTTTACTTTTCTATTAATTCAGGAAAATGTCTCACTGACTCCTTACGATAACCTTTAAATGTGCGTGCAAAATGATTTTGAGACTTAAAGGAAACAGAGATGCATATAGGATTTTAAGAAATTAATTCGTTAATTTTTTTCCACAAACCGAAAATTATATTTAGTTACAAAATTTTCAATAATTTTTTAAGGTCTGGTGAAATGGGAGGAAACATTGTGACAGTCATATGAAAAGCTGGGATGTGATGCTGTTGTTTCATCAGCTAAGAGAACAAGACCAGAGAGATCAGCGTTGTGACAAAGAGCAGACGGCCAACAGCTGTAGTGCCAGCAGTTGTACTACTGGGCTGTGATGTAGTTGTCATCCCAGCACTGTTGCAGAGGTCACCCTGGCAGCAGCTGGTTTCTGCTGGAGTGATTCCTGTGATCTGTGGAGATTGTGTGCTTGAGCAAATCAGCTTGGAGGCGCAGCCCTTTACAGTCACCTTTTGTCCTTCTGCAGTCACTGAGGAAATGAAAGGAAGGAATAACAGAACATTTGTCTGAGCAGAAAAGAACAAACATGCAGACACTGAATCCTGTCGGTATATTACTTGCTGATGAGATGCAGTGGTCCTCATTTCCGTTGCAGTTTAGAGTTTGTGTGCAATCGTTTCCAACACATTGGAAGCACTTTTTCCCATTTGGAGATGAGATGCTGCCCTCTGTTGAATACAGAAATATTTGTAATATTTGTTTCCCTGCTTATTTTAACTGTGTGCCAAAAACATCAGCTTGGAAAAAAAACCAACAGAAAACAATATGTTACTAATATGTTTGTTTGAGAATTTTCAATCAGGAAATTTTCACAGATTGATTATTTTGCCCTGATCTATTCAAGCAAATACGACGATTGACCCACTTTAAAATTTCTCAACATATTTGATAAAAAGATTTTTTATTTTTTAAGTTTCAAGAACAGGAAATTAGATTTCAAAATACCAAGAAGCATGATAGAAATTACCAGGGGCAGCTTGAGAGTTGCAAAGATCAGAGGTGCAACACTTGCTGGTAATTAGAGTTCGGGCGCCTCCAAAGTTGATTGAGGCCTGAACACACTCCTCAGCCGCAGCACAACTTTTACCTTTAATATCAACCAGTTTTGAACCACCTGCAACAAAAAGACGAACCATTGAAAACTGAACCAGTTTAAAAGAAGAATAAAATAAGAACTATACAAAATCAAACCTGCGTATGAAGCTATTCTGACTGATGCACACTGAGTGTTGGAAGGACATTCTTTTGTTGTCTGAGCGCAGCTTCCAGAGAGGTCCGGTATGCATTCGTAACATTTCAAAGCACAGGCTGATAAAACAAAGATAAAGACAAGTAAACTTTCTCTTGCTTCCAATGCATGGACATATTCTAAAACATTCACTAAAACAGTTTGAAAAATAGATGGCTAACAGTACAATAAATAGTGCAATCATTTGTAGAATTGACAAACCTTTACTAAGATGTAATGACACTTGTTGTAAAAGCATTAAAAAAGAAAACATTTCATTGAATATTACAGAACTTGCTGGTTTAAAAATGTTAAAGAACAGATAACTGAACAAAAACTTGCCTTTAGGGAGCAGCACAATCCCAAGGATCAGCACAAAGATCTGCATTGTGTGATGGTCAGATAGAAGTGAATTTCTGTTTAGTTTCTGTTCAGTTTATAAGTAATTCTTATTGGGGGGAAGTGGTCTTCTTGCTGTGACCACTCCTTAACTCCTCCTTTGACAATGAAAGAACCTGACTATCAAAAACAAGCCTTTGAAACAGCATATATGTATATATGAATAGACTTCATAGAACCTATATCTAGATAATTAAATTGGTATTAGTTAGAATTCTCCAAAGTTAAAATAGAATAACATAGAATACCTGAATCTCAACATATGTATGAGGAAGAATAATATCTATTAAAACTAGTTTAAAAACCTGTTTAGTTCCAGTTTGTTTATTTGTTTGAAGTTTTAGTGATAATAAAATGCCTTATTGATTTTTGTATCAGTGTATTGATGACAGGTGGCTATATATATGCTTCTATTCATAGCTGAAGTTTTAGTGTTATTAAATTGCTGATTTTTGTATCATATATTTGATGGAATATTCTTTAAAGTCGTTTCATTCTATTGCTAAAATATGTTTAGGCTGCATTTAGGCTGCAAATCATTTTCTTTTAGAACGGACGTGAATTGTTTTTTTTTTTTCTTTGATAACCAGTGACTGTTTCAGTTGTCAGCAGAGTATGTTTTAACCATGCAACCACTCTAGTGGCACTGAATGAAAAAAAAACTGACTGTGATGCATGCTACATGCATTCTACAATACAACATATATCTTTAAAAAACCAGGCCCACCAGTTCTCTCTTTCATTTTTACCATACTTTTTACAAAGGTAATAACAAGACAGAAATCTGTATTTTCACCTTATAAAACATGTTAAGTATCAGTGCATCAAAACTGAAACACAGTCAAGAATGACTTGAATTTAAAAACTATTCTCGCATTTTTATTAGACATGTGCTGAGAGAAGACACTTTCTTTTCCCGCTCACCACCTCTGCACAGGCTGTAACTTTATCTGTAACTATCAGAATTCCTGAGGACAGTCCCAGGACACTATAGAACAAGCAGGACTCAAAGTCTGAATAATTATATTTATTTTATGTCCCAGTGATGTTTTTTTTTTTTCAACATCCCATTCAGCTGCACTTCTTTTGTCTTTGTGTGATCTGATCAGTGAAATAAAACTGTACATAAGAGCAGTTAAACACGTGTCAGCAGAGCAGACGACTGTATTCAGAGAGGGCCGAGGACTTTTTCACACCATCCCAGATACGAGCTGCATAGTGAAACCTGTGAAAACAAAGAAAGTTAAGACAGGAAACAGAGGGATAAACTTAAACGAAATCCCAATAATGTCTCAAGATTTCACAAAATTACAGTGACATAGTACAAAGAAGAAAAAAATCAAAAATTGTATGCATTTCTGCACCAACCTTAATTATTAACACTTTTACTTTCTTTATATGGCATGGAAATATGTTTCTTTTCACTGTAGTATTTCATTTTCAATTGATATTGTTTTAAGCATGTTCAGAAAAAAATTAACCTGATATCCCACAGCAAGAAATATTTTTCACTACTCTGAAAGTTTTGTGCTTGTAGGTACATGCAGCAAGTTGCACCTCAGAAAACTATTTCACAACAAACCACCAGCGCTCATTTTCTGTTGTTTACAAAAAACAAAACAAAAAGACAGCAGGTTGTAGTCACTGAAAGTAAAGGGAAGCAGAGAGACCCCTCATCTCTAATAGATATTTTGCATTTCTTCCACAGGGATTAAAAACTGTTTCTATGAGAGTTCAAAAACAATGACATTTATGATGGCTTTGTTGAGCAAACCAGTTTAAAACATAAAACTGATTCTCACCCTGGGTGCAGGATGTATTTACTTGGTTGTCTCACTTTTTTTTACCATGAATTAGTCACCTACACTTTTTGAATAGTGGAATATGAATAAAATAATTATTCATTTATAAATAAATAGTACTGATATGATGTTTACCAGTTTTTCTCAGTGAGAATAGTGTGTGACAGCTGACAGCGGGGCATGGCCAGTATTTGGCTGCGGAGTTTTGAAACCATGGTGGAAAAGGCCGGGTGTCCTCTATAGCCGGGGAGCAGAGAGAACAGTGGGTACGTTCCTGACCCTAAACAACGTACAAAGATTCATTTATTTTTCACACAACACACGAGATGTCACTTGAGTTTTACCTTATGAGAAGAATAAATGTTTGTAACCTGCTTTGGTCAAATTATCCTCCCCGTCATTTTCCTGCACAGGAAGCAAAAACATATTGACCTCGGTTGTCAGATAGTCCTGCCCCAGGCCTGGGAAGACATTGCAGTCAAGCATGGATAATGTTCCTGAGAATAAAACACATGTTATAGTTGTGGCCAGCCTGTTAATCCACTTCAGAAGTGATGCTTTGTTTACAGGACTACAAAACCAAACACATTCACTAAAAACCTCAGACCTCTACATTGGAGAGACCAAACAGCCACTTCACAAGCGCATGGCACAACACAGAAGAGCCACCTCCACAGGACAAGACTCAGCAGTCCATCTGCATCTTAAGGATAAAGGACACTCTTTCGAGGATGCCAATGTTCACATTTTGGACAGAGAGGACAGATGGTTTGAAAGAGGAGTGAAAGAAGCCATCTATGTCCACTGTGAGCGACCATCTTTGAACAGAGGCGGGGGTTTACGACACCAACTCTCTGCCATCTATAATCCAGTTTTGAGATCCCTTCCCAGACGCCTTAACGCCCACTCACATCCTGGGCCATCTGACCTCAGGAATTCGCATGATAAGGTGGGGCCAGGTTTCACAATGAAGACACCCGAAACTCTGGCTGATTGGGACCCACACCCAGTTTCACACCTTGGCTCAGGCGATTAGAGGATCATCAGGGGGTCCTTTTGTCCCTCTGTGGGGGGTTACTCCCACTAGGTTTATATCTGGGACTCTCCACCATTTGACCTTAGAACTGAAGAAGCTTGAGAGGTGAAACGTCTTCAAGCAACTTAAAGAAGTCCAGACGCTTTTCTTTGCAAGCTCCTTTGACTACGATGACCTGGATGACTGAGAACCTTCACAGACCTAACATCTATGTTGTTTATGTTGACATGGCATATGAAAATTTCTTATCTATAATATTAACTATTTACAATTTGGAATTATTTTGATTGGGATATCAAAATAACTTACAAATACAAAATACAATGATCAGTGACATAAAACAAATTGATTATTATGAGGTGAGTAGATGAGCCAAGCAGGTAGTAATAAGACTAATAGTACTAATGTAAGATATCACAGCATAACAGTAACCGTAGTTAGTGTGTGAAACACTTGTACAGATGGCATTAGGTAAAGTACATGATTACAAAAATGCACACGATTGTTTAAAAATAATAAATTGCATAAATATAAGAAACCTTCCTCTCAGTGAGTGAGTTGTTTCATCGTGATTCGCGTATATGTATATACGTACATGCGATCGCATTTCTTAAATTTCTGTATTCTTTTTAACAGATGAGCTGGATGACACTGCACAGGTTTGGAATACACACTCCATCAGGCCATCAACAAACATCAATATCCCCAGTGGTCGACCTAATGTAATGTATACATTACCTGAGCTCTACGGGACAAGAGACTTCCTTTGCCCCACTGAAGAAGAACATGTTGAAATGTGTAAAACTGAGTGTGTTTTTCAACTGACCAAACCATGTGACCCCGATGTATATGAACTGTGCAATATCATCATGACTGAGTCCCATCTGACTCCACCAACAGACCCATATCAGGCTGTGAACTTGTACATGCATTTAAGAGAGAACATCATGGCATTAGTGTAAATTGCATACACTGCAGCAGAGAACATTACTCAAAATTGACCTGTGATATGTGCGAAAGCTAACTTCTGGATGTTAAACAGACTGTAAACTGTAAGCTTTCTAGTACACAGTCATTTATGAGAATATCTTATATAGAAATATTTATTGTTGTGTTCCAGGAGGGTCAGTGAAGTAAAGTATAAAGAGGAGTCTCTGCCTGTTAATGATATTCTGAGTGTTCTTTAGCACAAAAACATTGTAATGTTCTGTCAAATGTTATCAAGTTCCATGTCTATGTGTATTACTTCGAATTACTTTAACTGTGTATTTGGCTTGATACATGGATCAAAACATAAGACACATCTTAATTTAATGTGTTAGGAGTTTTAATGTACAGTGTTTACTCAGATAATGGTGGTTTATGTTGAGTATTTTGTAATAATTGAGTTGAGTTTTTATTTACACCATCTCTATTTGTTAATGATGGGAATGTTTAGTTGTTGATGTTGGCTAGAATACTGTTTAAAATCGAAGAGATATGCTATTATGCCTTGTTGCTTTATATATATCATAACGCCAACTGTCACATTGGCAGGCTACATGAAATGGTACTAAGGGGCATCATAATCTGAGAGGGGACACCTTGGCATTTTTCTGAACTCAAGTTTCTCTGACTAAAAATATAATTATTTTATGTCATTTTTGCTTCTTTTTTTTTAACTATTTATTCTGATTCCAGAAGAGCTTTAGTTTTTTTAATGTTGGTTAAACAAAACTGAAAAAATAAAGAACTAAATTGAGACCTTTTGAACTCTTAGAATTTCTAATAGATATAAACATTCTTTTTTGGTCACTGAATTTATCTGAAGCTTATTTTATCAGCTGAATAACAAATTCTTTGCACCCACCTGTTCTGTTACATTCGAATGCTATTTTTGCAAAACTCACCACTTCTGAAAGGATGATATGTGTTGTTGAACTACCGGACAAATAAACTGAAATCTAATCAATTTCTAATTTTTTTTTGGACTATGTAGTACAGACAACTAAAAAATTGCAAATGACAAAAGCATATCGACAACATCTGTGTATTGACTGCCTGTGTTCCCAGGCACTTTAATTTCAGAGAAGGGTAGTCAGAAGTGCATAATCTGTCAAAAATGTAGCAATATTTTATAATTAACAATATATACTATTTAATCTAATTAGAAATCCTGGCCTACAATCTTGTTTATCCAAGAAACTGTTAAATCTGATTATCATTGCTTGTTAATTTGTAATTATATAAGACGGTATAAAGAATTGTGAATCATCTGTATGTCACATTATGGCAAAGTCCTTTCAAAAAAAATAACTTGTGATGGCAATATGATTTTTAACAAAACAACTAGTAAACATTTTGGAAGCTAATCAAGGGAAAATAGGACTTATTGTTACAAGATGTTTATAGGCCACATCAGCTTTAAGAATTTGTAAACAGGATCTTATCATTAACTTTCAATAACTTCTTTCGCAACCATAGTGACATTCTTTACTAATATTAATGGACTTTTCACCCTAAAATCAAATTTACACATTTTTCTGTTCGCTAGCTGTAGTATTCCTTAATCCACATTGTTTTAGTGTGAGTTGCCCAATTTTAGAGATATTGACTGTACAAGCCTACCCTTCTCTTGTTTCACATGGTACTTAATGCTTAGTAGCAATGTCTTTATGTAGACCTTATGTAGCTTCATGTTGTTTTTCAACAAGGAAGAGATCTCTACAGCTAATATCTCCCAAAACTAGGCAACTCACAACAAAACATTCTAGATGGATAAACAGCAAGCCAATGTGTGTCACTGTGGGGTATGCAGGTGTGTTGACAGAACGTACCCAAAAGCAGACAAGGAGAGAGAGAGGATAATGAACTTAAAACAAAAGAGAGCCTTTATTCTGGCTGATGGCAGGAGTAAAAGAAAACAATGACAATGTGTACAGCAAATTTTGATGTGATATGTCTCTCTAACGCTAAACACAAACCTTGTTTTCAACAGAAGTTAAAGATGCGGTCATTTTCAAAGAATTTTAAACAATAAAGAGTCCTTGTGAAATCTGACCTAACATACAACTAAACCATCAGAAAATTAAATTTGTGACTGCTTGTTATACGGCTGAATATATCAAATGCGTCAATGACAAAATGAAACAAGACAGAATTTATGAACTCAAGGATAATCATACAAATAACAATTACAGCTGTAACCATTAGTACACTCATCAAGTTCAAATGATGTCCATTTCAAAGTAATTGCTGGAAAGGACATTGTCGAACTCTGCTGCTGCTGCAGGATTGCTCTCCCCCCGCTTCAGGACACCTACACCAGGAGATGCCGGACTAGAGCAGCGCAGATACTGAAGGACCCGTCCCATCCTGGCAACAAACTGTTCCAACTTCTGCAATCTGGTAGAAGGTTCCGCATCTTCCAGGCAAGGACAGAGAGACTCAAGAGGAGCTTCTATCCCCAAGCCATCCGTGCCCTAAACACACACACCCGCCCGCTCACATCATCTATAATTGACTGAGACAGGACTCTTCCAGACACTAAACCAAGGCACAATGTACATTTCAATTCCTTTAATTTTAAATATGTATATATTGTCTATCCTGTAAAATAGTCAGATGTCTATTCATATTAATGTACAGAATTCACCTGCTTGCTGCTACTACTGCACATTCACCCAATGTATATACTACATATATATATATATATATATATATATATATATATATATATATATATATATAATGTTCTTCCTCTACACCCCCCCCAATTTTTTTGCACATGTCGAGGAGCGTGTCAGGCTACATTTCACTGTGTGTTATACTTGTATAACTATGCATGTGACAAATAAAGAACCTTGAACCTTGAACTCTGTGCGAAATTCAGGATAAGAACTGTAAGTGCATGGCACTTCAAGGGTAGCTCCACAGGTGTGAGCAACAGGCCTTCTGTTGAGCCCAGTTTCAGCATTAAAGCACACCAAAATTTTGTCAACACATATCACAGAAGATCCTGTGCAGAAGTGCAGGATTTTTTCAGCTTTGGTTTCATCAGCGTTTTTAACATAACGCTGAAGATGGTTAAATGTTATTTGTTCTCCGTGAGGCAGCATCAATTTTGTTGTTTGAAATAGCTGCACTAGTCTTTTGCCTGTGGCCTTCTTTGTCTCATACAGAGACAACACACTTTCCTTGTCTGCCAGTTTTAGCTGCAGATGTGCCATGGGTGTGGAGAAGCAATCCATTATATACTTTGGCTCTTGGAGAATGGCCTTATGAGCCATTGTTTCAATGGCAGGCTGCATGTTGTTCTTAGGTGGTAGGAAGTGGGAACCCATCCTTGTAAAGAGGTCAAGCAGGTCCTCTTCATCATTTTCATCCATTGTGCCTTGGAGCGCCTTCTCAACAGCTGATCTCTCAACAGGAGGGAGATAGTTGAGAAACAATGCAATCAGAATGTCTACATCAACTGAGTCCATTCCGTGGATGCAAGCTAAAATGAAAGCCCTTGACAGCCTCACTGGAAAGACACCATGGTCTAGTAAGCCTTTCACCCATATCTGCCCAACAGCTTGCCATTCAGCCTCACTAAAGTCTGGCCTCAGCCTTGGAACTCGTTCATTTTCACCTTCACACTGTTCCAAAAATTGCTCCCAAAATGCAGTGTAAACCTCCCTTGACACCCCAGCATCATCAACAGCATTTTCATTTACAAAGTTCATCTTTAAAGTCTCATTCAGAATGCGACTGTCCATAAATACAGCCAAAAGATCATCAACAACTTTTATCCTGTGAATTGATACATGTAGGGGGCTCTGTGGGTCTCCTGAATTTGATGGGGAAAGTTGGTTGCTTGAATCTAAAGGCAAACCTTGTGCGATGAAATTCAGTCCATGGTCCTGAGTAAAAGACAAAACATGCACATTCCATAAGAAATGCAAATGAATTGTACAGATTACACAATATCAATGTTCTGAAAAAGTTTGAAATTTATTTGTCTAATTTTAGTGGGCTGTATATTCCCAAACCATGGTTGCACTGACGATTTATCTATAACATTAATATTGTGGCCTGATGGATGTCCTTGTATGCCTCACAGAAAATTATACAAGTGTTCTTTACATGTATGAGAAGACTCACTTCTGTGCAAAATAGGTAGAGAACACAATAGTGACACCAAAACAATGTCTCACTGCTGTGTTATGTAAATAATTTGATTTCAAGACTAAATTTCCTGTTTAATCTTATCTTAATGTAAAACACTGGAATTGTCTCTCAACTGACAATATCCTTTTAATTCAAATGGACCCACAAACTGCCATATCCTCAGAAAATAGCATGAAATTTTGGCATCTCTACAGTATGTAAAGGTAGGTGTTTATGGTTGCCTGAATTGATCCATCTCACCTGTGCAATCTGGGGTGCTTCCTCCTGTATTGACTGCATATGGGGTGTGGGCAAGCCATTAGCTGAAGACAATGGTAGCAGGAAACCATCCATAGGTAATCCATTTGTGTCAGCATTCTGAGAAGGATGTATTGCATTAATTGACAACAGACACCTTAACCCTTCAAGATTAGAAGACTCTTCTTCAATCTTCTACCTTGGCTTATTCTAAATCATGAATGTTCTTAAAAAGTCTGCAAAATATGTCAATAGGTCTTAAGAAATAGAACAAAAATACACCTCTTTATTTTCAGCCTACATGTCTCACTTACAAGAGTAAAAAGACATATTACAGTGGAATTCCACAGGTTTTTATCAGATCTTGATGTACTTCTTACTACTTAAAATGTTGTATTATTGCTGCAAAAAAAAATCAAGTTTTAAACAAACAAGAGATGAATTCTGATTAATAGAAATCGAGCAATTGTTTCACAGTACTGTAAGTTATTTCTTTTAAAAGAATATTACAGAAAATAACACACATACTTAAATTTTGTCCAAGCAGGAATGCATGATCAGCTTTTTTTAAAATCAGAACTATGCAAGTTACTGAATTTGATTATTAATAAATTTCCATATTTTGTCACACTTAAACCATATCAACCACAACTGTCCATGGTCTTACCCAAGATAAGATAAGATAAGATAAGATAGAACTTTATTAATCCCTCGGGTGGGTTCCTCTGGGAAATTCGATTTCCAAAAAAGCACAGCACCGACAGAAGTTACAGAGTTATACACACACACACACACACACACATATATATAAATACAGAGACAATATAAATAAAATATACGAAGGGGATAAATAGAATAAATAGGAATAAAAATAAAAATACAAGTGAATTGCACATTTCAAGTATTGAGTCTATTGCACTGTTGACTATTTACAAAAAGTATTGCACAAAAGGTATTGCACAGTGAGGTGAAGAGGCACTACAGCTTAGTTGTTCCCTCCTTTGTCCTCCTGTCTCCCCTCCCTCTCCCCTCCAGAGAGGAGTTAAACAGTCTGATGGCGTGTGGGACAAAGGAGTTTTTAAGTCTGTTAGTTCTTGTCTTTGGGAGAAGCAACCTGTCACTGAACAGACTCTTCTGGTGGTTAATGGCCGTGTGCAGAGGATGCCTGGCATTGTCCATAATGTCCATCAGTTTCTTTAATGTCCTTTTCTCTGCCACTGTCACCAGAGTGTCCAGCTTCATGCCGACCACAGAGCCAGCCCTCCTGATCAGTTTCTCCAGCCTGGATGAGTCCTTCTTTGCTGTGCTGCTCCCCCAGCACACCACAGCATAGAAAAGTACTCCAGCAACCACCGACTGGTAAAACATCCTCAGGAGCTTCCTGCAGATGTTAAAAGACCTCAGCCTCCTGAGGAAGTACAGTCGGCTTTGGGCTTTTTTATACAGGTACTCTGTGTTGCATGACCAGTCCAGTTTATTTTCCACCCACAGCCCGAGGTACTTGTACTTGTTGACCACCTCCACCTCCTCCCCCTCTATCTGAACCGGCAGTGGACCTGCTCTAGACCTCCCGAAGTCCACAACCAGTTCCTTAGTCTTTGAGGTGTTGAGTTGCAGGTCTGAGATCTGAGATCCTCACTGTTGACATAATTCAGGGTTATCACGACTGTGTCATCACCATCTGCTCTGACAAGATCCTCTTCAGGATTCCATACAACCGTATCCGCTTCGTCTATGTGTGGAAAACAAAATTCCAAATCTTCTGGAAGTTTGTCCCGGGACTCTAGTTTGAAGGATTTGTTAGGAACTATACTGGTCAGATCAATAATTTCAGAGCAGTGGTCAGGGAAATCATGATCACTTGAGTCAGTCTGCTGCCGCTGTCCCACGACAGTGTTTTTAATGTCTGTTGGGGTTGAATGCATATGATGGGATTTTCCTGGACTTTGTGTTGTCACTGCCTCACAGAGTGATTTCAGTTTTTTTGGATTGTGTTCCATCTGGAAATTGTGAATCTGTGAACCAGAAAACAAACACAAGACACAAACGAAAATAATTCAATTATTTTTTCAGCAGCCAGTCATTTTGTACATGTCAATGAATACAAAGCTGTAAGTCTTTCACAGATGTATTAAATGTACCTTACCACACAAGTCAACAACAAATTCCTGGAATAATTTCATCCTACAGAAGTGCAAATATTCGTAGATGTACATAAAGCACTTGAATAAGACAACTCTTTATTGCAGTTGCACAGTCATACCTAGTACAATAGTACAACAAAATTAGAAAATGTCGCATGTTACCACCGAGCACTACTAAACACGACAAAATACAGTAACTTTAAAGTGATCATTATTTGTAATAATAACTTTCTTATTTTAACAAACCTGTTTGCCAGTGTCACTGTCAGATGAATCCCCATGTTCAAGTAGATCTGGGACAAAATCATCTGTCTCACTGTCAAATCCAAGTAATGTCACCGGTGAATCTTCTTCAGTTATGCTGACAGAAAAATCCTCTTCAGATGAGGACTGAACTGTTAACAGTGTTTCATCTTTCTTGCATGTCTTGTTCCTCCACCATTTCTGGTTCTCACTTGACGGTATTCATTACTGCTTAAATGAAGCCATCCGATTTCAATTTTTCTGCAGGTCTTCTCTCCTGCAGTATTTTATTTCTCTGTCTTGCCATCCCTTCACTTTGCTTGTGGAACACACCTGATGAACCACACAGCATTCCTTTGGTTTTTGATCTTACTTTCCGTGTCGCAATTTTATCTCTTAGGTTCTGCAGAAGAGTCTCTTTATCTGTGCTGTACTTAGTTTGTTGACAGAAGGACTGGACAGCTACTCTGTCACCATATGTCCTTATGTATTTTGCCATTTGTCCATCAGTCATGACGAACAGCACTGCCTTATCCACCTGCAGACATAAAACATTAGAGAAATGCTATTAATATACTTTTACTCTAGGAAGCCACACTGGCACACATGGAATACTAACTGTATTAGAATAGAGTTCTTAATCACTGTTCATGATCATTATCAAAAGTTACTCTGTCAACTTCTGTCTTATTACTTTACTGTTGCTGTGTTAGTATTAGTATAGTAATAGTAGTAGATATTTATATACTACGTTACTAAAAAATATTTTGCTAGTAAGGTATAAGTAAGGTAAGTTCCACCAAGTATTTGGTGCCATGGTGTCCATGTTACCATGGTAATGGCACAGCCAGATAACAACATCCAAAATCATGGGCTGCAACCTCTTTTTTTTTTAACTTTATTTATCACATTGTCCAAATTCATGGGCTGCATCCTCCTGAGGACGCTTTTGTAGACCGATTATGTCACAGCGATGCGATCCAAATTCATAGACTCCTTTTTTTTAAATTTGCACAGAAATGTACAACAATTATGGCAATCTCTACAAAGATTCTATTTTAAATTCGTAAACTCCTCCGAATGCAGCGGACAAATGCGTCCTCCTTTTCACCGATTTTTTTTTTTTTTAATTATTGAACTTTATTAAGAAACAGTATACAGAACATGTATACAACCAGAACAAAATTAACATATGCCAGGGGGTGTAATACAAAGAATTACAAACATTCACTTTTCACCGAATTTGAAGGATGGGTCGGGTGTGTGCTTCGTGGCCCACCATATCCCAGAATTCAAAGTGCGGCCCAGCCAAACTCCAGTTTCCGGTAATGGCAGCCATTAATAAGTTTTAAAATGACCGTTATTAATCTTTCTGGGTCACAAAATAAACTTTTAACATATTTCAGGGGAGAACGTGGGTGTATAAACTTGAAATATCTGCTCGGTTTATCAAGATATCGCATATTTACAAAAGTGCTTCGATGTTTTCCTTGATGTCTGTTACCCACCAGCTCGATAGGTAGCCAAGAGCTCAAGGGTCACTAAAGCCGCCGAGAACGGCACAACTCCCGGCATATTATTTTCAGATCACCACGGACTTTTGCTACTCAGGCTAAACGTAATATATAAAACACTTAGACAACCTAAAAATGTTAATGTTTGGCTTTTTTCAGTGTTTCATTTGTTCGTGAGTAAATCGGTTTGGCTGAGATTAAAGTTATTAGATTAAATTTGATAAAATAAAACTTTATTAATCCCCCAGGTGGGTTCCACCTTGGTTTTACACCGCTTAATCAACGTCAAACAGAAAACTGATTAAACAGAAGTGTGAGATGGTCGAGAATTTACTCCAGTGTCGTCTTATATTTTAGATAGAAAGGAGCAGACGGACGAGCTTATTACACTCCACCGAGACAGCGGTGACGCTAATCAGAAGGCTAGACCGTCCAATTTCCCCAGCCATTTACTTCCGGCCTACCCGACCTTCTGAGGACCCAGCCCACGTAGACCACGAAGCCCGAGTCCTCGGGAGGATGCAGCCCATGAATTTGGACACGATTTGAAATTTCAAAACATATGTGCACTTAACGAGTTGTGTTTAATGAACCTGAACATATTTACAAGAATTAACATTAAAGGCCTGCATATATGACCTCGGTTTTTCAACAAGTTACTCGCCTTTTGAACCGCGGTGTTTAATGCTTTGTTGTTTATACGTACTTTGTCTTGTTGCATGTGCATGATGTCGTCGTGTGGGACCTCTCTTGACCGCAAGAAATGTTCTAAATCCTCCTCCATGTCCGCACCGTATGGAGCCCCGTACCGTAGCACCGCACCCTTCAACTGAAACGCTATCAAAAAGGAGCAGGATCTTTTGCGTGATCCCGAGTTTGTTTTGCGAGATCCCGAGTTTGTTTTGTACGGAGCCCCGCAGGGGACATGGGAGAAAAAAAAATTAGGGAGAAAAAAAAAATTAGGGAGAAAAAAAAAATTAAGACGGACTTTTGCGAGATCTCGCAAAAGTATTGCGAGATCTCGCAAAAGTATTGCGAGAGCTCGCAAAAGTATCGCAAAAGTTTTAGCCGCATTCTTCGGAGGCCGCCAGCTCGAAGCCGACCGGGAGGTCGAGGCACGATGTGCCGGGAAAGCGGTGTTCTTCCCGGCTGTAGTAGGTCTCGACCGCCCGTTAGCTTCAAGCTAGTGGCCGCCAGCTCGAAGCCGACCGGGAGGTCGAGGCACGATGTGCCGGGAAAGCGGTGTTCCTCCGGGCTGTAGTAGGTCTCGACCTCCCGTTAGCTTCGAGCTAGTGGGTGTCAGATCTCCAAAAACGTTGGAGCACTTTTGCAAGTATGTGATGTCTTGTAAACCGAGCAGGTATCTGACGTTTACACAACTACATTCACGCCTCAAAATATCTTAAAAGTGTATTTTGTGACCCAGAAAGAGTAATATTACAACTAAGTAGCTGCTGCCATTGTTGGAGTTTTGCGAGATCTCGCAAAACAAACTCGGGATCTCGCAATACTTTTGCGAGCTCTCGCAATACTTTTGCGAGATCTCGCAAAAGTCCGTCTTAATTTTTTTTTTTCTCCCTAATTTTTTTTTTCTCCCTAATTTTTTTTCTCCCATGTCCCCTGCGGGGCGCCGTAGTTTTGCGAGATCTCGCAAAAGTCCGTCTTAATTTTTTTTTCTCCCATGTCCCCTGCGGGGCTCCGTAGTTTTTGTCTGCTTCCATTTGCCTTTGCACTAGGATGATGTCGGTGTAAATGTGCAGTCATATTCATTGGATTCCCACTAGTGCTGTCAGCGTTAATCTCCTTAAAATGACATTAACGCCATAATGCGGCAAATCTGTTAACGAGTTACTGCGGATCGGTAGATTAGTTCAGCCATATTTTCTTTATGTCTTATTAATTTGATAACCCATAATATTGACTATCGCGTACACACAGTGTTGGGGAGTAACGGAATACATGTACCGCCGTTACGTATTTAAAATATAAAATATGAGTAACTGTATTCCGTTACAGTTACCGTTTAAAAAGGTGGTATTCAGAATACAGTTACTTTGTTGAAATAAATGGATTACACTGCGGTACTTTCCTGTTTCATATTGTCGCGGGTCAGGACTGTTAGGGTTTTGTTTGACAGCTGCGTTCTGTTGTTCCAGGCGGCAGCGTTACGGTTGCCATGGTTACAGGGCGACGCTCTCTCTCTCTCTCTCTGCGACTGTGTGTTTCCTGGGTGAGAGAGCGCCTTTTCGTTGTTGTTGTTGTTGTTGTGCTAAGCTAATAGGCAGAATGCTACAAGCATAGCTCTAAAGAATGTAGCATCATGGGCAGTGTAGTCCGTGCTGCAGGGAGAATGGACTGCCATACACGTTATGGGTCTGTGAGCGAGGAGGGAGAAAAAGGGGAGTGGAAAGGTACGAGTTGTCATCGAGGAAAAACGGGAGCTGGAAGCATGTAAATATAATAACAACCACTTCAGCCAAGAAGAGTGCCTGACGAGCCCAGTTGTAAGTAAACTATTAAGACTCGACTGTACACCGTGTTCGTGTTTTCCTCCGAAAACAATTGGAGCAGTCTTTCAACGCCTCTCTCTGTCTCTCGCAAGAAAAGTTGACCCACACAACAAAGTAAAGCTATTTTTCGGCTACGAGCCGACAGAGACCCCGCCGTATTAGTCAGAGGTCCCTTTACTACAGTTCGGAGACGCGGACCTTCAGTAATAGTAATAAATCACACAACAATAGTACATTCACGTTGTTGTAAAAAGCATGATAATATATTAAGTAATCCAAAGTATTCAGAATACGTTACTGTCATTGAGTAATGTAACGGAATACGTTACAGAATACATTTTGGGGCATGTATTCTGTATTCTGTAATGGAATACATTTTAAAAGTAACCTTCCCAACACTGCGTACACATACATTTTAAGAATGTATTCATATGTGTGTTTATGCCAGAACATCAAACAAATCTTATATGAGTTTGTATTAGATTATTATATAATTATTATATAATCTAATATAATAAATTAGATTATAATATAATATATTATAATATAAATACTCTAAATAGATTATATTAGAGTAAATACAATCTGCAAAAAAAAAAATGCAAATCACCCAAACCTAGCTGGACCAATAATGCCCATGATCAGTGTATTTACACTTTTGACTCTACATCATCATCTGGTTGTGTGTTAGTCACACAAACTTGAAAGGCAGTTAGTAGGTGACAGTTCAAGAATAATGAGTACACTTTGCACTGTAAGCACTCCTTCACTAACTCTGTGCTATTCTGTTTACACATAATTCAGGAACAGGCATCAGGAACAGGCTACGGGCTCGCGCACACCGCGCACCCATGCCCAGTATCCTGCTAGCCAATGTTCAATCCATCGAGAACAAGCTTGATGACCTCAGAGCCAGAATCAAGTTCCAGAGAGACATTCGGGACTGCAACCTCCTCTGCTTCACCGAGACTTGGCTGAACCCAGCGATACCAGACCACGCCGTGCAGCCGACGGGGTTCTTTTCGGTTTACCGCATGGACAGGACAATGGAGTCGGGGAAGAAAAGAGGTGGTGGAGTGTGTTTGATGGTGAAAAACAGATGGTGCGACAGCACAAACATCTCCCCACTCACACGCTCTTGCTCGCCCAATCTGGAGCTTTTGATCGTTAAGTGTCGCCCTTTCTATCTCCCTCGGGAATTCACTGCGGTCATTGCCTGCACTGTTTACATTCCGCCTCACGCGGACTCAGACACTGCCTTATGTGAGCTACATGAGGCTCTCACACATCAACAAACACTTCACCGAGATGCCGCACTCATTGTTATGGGAGATTTTAACAGAGTGAATCTCAAACGGACATTTCACAACCTTCACCAGCACATCAACTGCCCCACCCGGGGCACGAGGACATTAGACCACTGCTACACCCCGTTCAAGAACTGTTACAAGGCTCAACCCCTGCCAGCATTTGGAAAATCGGACCATTCCGCCATCTTCCTCATACCTGCTTACAAACAAAGGCTAAAGCAGCAACCACCAATCAGGAGGGAGGTCGCTCGCTGGACGGACCAATCGGTGGCCGCGCTGCAGGACGCACTGGATGACGCAGACTGGGACATGTTTCGGCGCAGCTCTGATGACATCAACATGTTTACGGAAGCGGTTGTGGGATTTATCGGGAAACTAGCGGACGACACAGCAGAAAGAACTATCATCCGAACGTTTCCCAACCAGAAGCCGTGGGTGGATAAAAACATCCGCGACGCTCTGAGATCACGCACCGCTGCCTACAATGAAGGGCTTGTCTCCGGTAATATGGACCTATACAAGGCTGCGTCCTACAACGTGCGCAGCGCGGTCCGAAAGGCAAAGCGGAGCTACGGGGAAAAACTAGAGTCACAGCTACGACAGTGCGACTCTAGGAGCCTGTGGAAAGGACTGCGGACTATAACGGACTATAAACGACCAGCTTCTTCAATGATGAATGCCGATGCTTCACTGGCTGATGAGCTGAACACGTTTTATGCTCGCTTCGACGCCGCAGCAATTAAAACAACAAACGGCTGCGCGCGCTCGGAGTGCACCAGTGAAGAAAATGCATTCGTCATCACAGAGCATGCCGTGAGGAACACCTTCAGGAGGGTGAACACCAGGAAGGCAGCAGGACCAGATGCAATCCCTGGCCGGGTCCTTAGAGCCTGCGCTGATCAACTAGCACCGGTGTTCACGGAGATCTTCAACCTCTCCCTGGCCCAAGCTGTGGTTCCCACGTGCTTCAAACGGTCCATTATTGTCCCTGTTCCAAAGAAACAACAGCCCGCTTGCCACAATGACTACCGTCCAGTAGCACTGACTTCAATTGTGATGAAGTGTTTTGAAAGACTGATGAGAGATCACATCACTTCTTCACTTCCTCCCACCATCGACTCACTTCAGTTTGCTTACCGGACTAATCGTTCCACAGACGATGCCATATCTCACCTGCTCCACACATCCCTGAGTCACCTGGACACTGGCAGAGGGAATTATGTTAGGATGCTGTTCGTGGACTACAGTTCAGCATTCAACACAATAATTCCCTCTAAGCTTTTCACCAAGTTGACGGATCTAGGACTCAGCTCATCACTGTGTCAGTGGATCCTCAACTTCCTCACAGACAGACCCCAATCAGTGAGGGTGGGAAAACAAGTCTCCCCCTCCATCTCACTCAGCACTGGAGTGCCTCAGGGCTGTGTTTTAAGCCCCCTGCTGTACTCACTGTACACTTATGACTGTGTAGCCACATCCGACACCACCTCCATTGTCAAGTTTGCTGACGACACTGCTGTTGTGGGCCTGATCTCCGACAACATCGAGACGGCCTACCTGGAGGAGATTAGGAACCTGGAGACCTGGTGCCAGGAGAATAACCTCCTCCTAAACATCAGCAAGACTAAGGAGCTGATCGTGGACTTCACTACAAAGCAGGCGAGGAATTACAAACCCCTCATCATCAGTGGCACGCCAGTGGAGAGAGTGGACAGTTTCCGATACCTGGGTGTCCACATCACTCAGGACCTGTCATGGTCCTGTCACATCAACACCCTGGTTAAGAAAGCCCGTCAGCGTCTCTTCTTCCTCAGAAGACTTAGAGACTTTCATCTGCCACTGAAGGTGCTCAAGAACTTCTACTCCTGCACCATCGAGAGCGTCCTGACGTCAAACATCTGCACCTGGTTTGGGAACAGCACCAAGCAGGATAGACGAGATCTGCAAAGGGTGGTGCGCTCGGCAGAACGCATCATTCAATCAGAGCTCCCTGACCTGCTGTCCATCTACACCAAGCGGTGCAAGTCCAAAGCTAGGAAGATTATGATGGGCCTCTCCCATCCCAACAATGGACTCTTCTCACTGTTGAGGTCTGGGAAGCGCTTCCGCTCCCTTAAATATCAAAAAAGCACCTCACAGAACTTGCGACATGGCGTAACTCAGACCATAACCGTAGCACGTGGCAGCAGTACGTGTCACGTGATAGAGCGGCTGTGTGCATTTGTAGCCTCACTACCAAACCAGCATTTCATCTCCGAGGAAGTCATCCCAGAGAGAAGTAAAGCAAGTGTGTAAGTTCATCTAGGGTTGCCAACTCCCTGAAAAATAAATAAGGGACACCTCGTGGCCAGGGCCGGGCAACCCAGTTGTCTTCACCCTTCCCAGTGTGGTAGCTCTTTTTTTTGTGTGTGAAATTATTTTTTAACCATTTGACTTGAATTTGATTTAAGCAGATGCATATTCTTTGTGATATGACCATATGGGAAACAAATGATCATTTAGCCATTTATTTTTAACTCAAAATGACAACATTAACACAGTAAAACAGGTCTCTTTCTTAAACAGAAGCCTGTCATGCTTAGCTTTTGAGAATATAAATGGTAAATGGCCTGTATTTATATAGCGCTTTACTAGTCCCTAAGGACCCATCCACCCATTCACACACACTGGTGATGGCAAGCTACATTGTAGCCACAGCCACCCTGGGGCGCACTGACAGAGGCAAGGCTGCCGGACACTGGCGCCACCGGGCCCTCTGACCACCACCAGTAGGCAACGGGTGAAGTGTCTTGCCCAAGGACACAACGACCGAGACTGTCCAAGCCGGGGCTCGAACCGGCAACCTTCCGATTACGAGGCGAACTCCCAACTCTTGAGCCACGATCGCCCCGAGTAAGTAAGTAAGTCTTTCTTTAAAAGAACTCTGTCCTGCTTAACTTAAAATTATATAAATTAATAGAAAACAATAGAACGAAAAATATTCTTATAACAGTGCACATATAGTGCATTTAGTACAATTGGCTTCAGTTGAGGTATTATTTCAGCTTTTCTAATGCTAATCAGCTGCTCCTGTTTGTAAACCCGCTTGTTCCCATGATTACGCATCTTAACTCATCATCATTATTCATCTATGTATTACTTTTATGTATTAGTCATCTATTTGTTGTAATCATCTATCCTTGCAGTTGTTTATTACACAAAATAAATTATATTATCACACTTCTGGCCACATAGCGCTGATATTCACTGCACATGCCCATATTAACCTTAACCAGAGGGTTTAAAAACAAACACACCAGTGTTTACATACCAAAAGCACTTTGTTAGCCTTTACAGAGCAAAGCTATGGATCAATGTGCAGTGAAGAAAAATCCAGGTGGCCAGTCTGTCCTTTCCTAACCAATCACAGAGCTCCTTACATTGTTGCGCTGGAGAATAACTAAATATAATATAAATATAATATAAAGATGATATTGAAAATAATCTTTTGTAGAGTCACTACTTAGTGGGCAGAGGACAGTTATCACTTTGCTGGATGCTTTAAAGTCGCATGTTCTGTATTTGCAGATTAACAGGATATTAACAGATTAACAGCTTTCATTAGACTTCATATGATAATCAACAGTGAAGTGTTTCTCTTTCAGTGTTTATTCTTGCTCATTGAATGATCTCTGTTCAGATAATATGCTGCACTCATCTCATGTTTCTTTAAATACGGCATCACTTGTCCAGCTGTCAAACTCTGAAAGAGTTACAGTTTCACCACTGAGCACTTTGAATGATTATTCTTTTATTTAAAAGCACTTATTCTAGCTGCATCATCAATACGACAAAAACTGTGACTTCAACAAAAATGTATCTAAAAATATTTAGGGGGAAATGTTCCTACACCCCTCATGTAAACGTTACACCTCCAAAAGGGAGAAATAATCAGAATAAGGCGTAATCATTGTCTTGATAATAATGACCATGAAAATGAAACTAGGCCTACCTTTAGTTCAGCACACTCAGTGTTGCATAAAGACATGCGAACATGCCATCATCCATTCTGGAGCCTACTTTTAAAAAGAGCGAGCTGTTTATTCTGGCTGAGTAGCAAACAGAACCAACCATGAAAACCTAAACTGGGAAAACACTCGGAAACCTTGAACACTGGGAATATGGAGACACAGGGGGTAGGTGAACAGGCACTCTGACAAAGGACAGAGGAAAACAGATACAGTATATACACTGAGGGGTGATCCGGGAGTGGACAAACATGGGAACACAGACTAGGATTATCAAAATAAGACAAGAAGTAGCACGAACACAGAGACTGAGATAAGGACACATGAGCTTGACACTAGGATGGAAATAAACAAACATGGGAACACACGACGGACTGAGAAGACAAGCACAAAACACAAAGAGAGGGACACTGGAAACAGGTAAAGGAGACCAAACCCAGAGACAGCACTAAGACACAAAGAGAGGGAGACACAAGACGGGCTGGGGACACTAAGGGGACGCCGAGGACAGAACACAGAGACGAACTCTATGACAGACATTACGTGACAACAAGACTGACATCCACAGGAGACACAGAAAAAACAATAATCAGAAAATTCACGAATGCAGGAAAAGTAAACTAGGAAACTTCAGTCAGTATAAGAACACAACAATAATGATGAAGCAACGTTCAAAAGTCCACCAACACAAAACACTGGGACAAAGACCCAGAACCATGACACACAGACACTGACAGTGTTCTTGTTAATGCTCTGCCTCCTCTGGATCTTTAGTTAGCTAAAGTGGACTGCAGTCTTTCATTTATTGATATCATTAATAGTTTACCCGTATTAGACTCTTTAGTCCACCTGAATCAAACATAACAACATGTTACAAGCTGTTTTGCTGCTCCCAGTGTCTCAGATCTCATGCAAACAAGTGGCTGGCTCAGTGAATGTTAATTTAGCACATGTTATATCTCTGTTCAGATATTATGTTGTACTCATTTTTTCCTTTATTCAAATAACAGCAGTTATTGTTCATTTAATCAAACGCTGCTCAATCATCCATGTAACGAAAACTTTGATTCTCTTCATCTGGATGTAGCGTTTTCAGAATCAACATTTTGGGATCTGCAAAGCAGTTTCAGCTCAGAGCACCGTTCATGTTCACTTTTGCACCACTTACTGAAGCTGCATCATCATTTCCATCGAAGCTGTGTGTTGACACAGCTTCTTCTGTCATTGCATCCTCTTGTTTTTTTCTTGCTCTTGGCCTTTGTCTTTGAGCCAGAGAGATGGAGGTCCATGGCGTCATGTAAAACTACTTTGAAATTCTGACCATTTGATAATAAATTGTGAAAATGTATAATTTGAACATATTTGTTTTCACTCAGCACTACAAGCTGTATGTTCTTGCTTTTGAGCCCCGCACTCCCTCCTTTTTCCAATTCGTTTACTTCTCATTAGCACTCAGGGATCTGCACAGCTTAGGAGTCGCTGGCTGTCCCCTCTGTGACCTTCCCCAAACTGCAGCTTAAATTCATGCTCAAGCCATCTGCCATTATCTACTAAAAATGCTATCAAACCTAAAAAGAGGATGCGGTCTCAGCTGGTGAAATTGCATTATACACCGCTTTGAGGCAACTGTAGATAATTCATTTATCATTATTCAACATTGACAAATAGTAGTTGACTAATACCAGGAGCCAAAAGGAAACAAAAAAAACAACAACCCCAAACTAAACTAATATTTCAGATGCCGGAAAGAAATGATTACAGTTGTTCAAATTTGCTGTCACCGAGTTAGATGTGATACATGTACATCAATCTTACATGTAAAAAGTAGAAAACTGAAAATAAATCTGAAATATAAAAATGAACTGGTTCTTATATAAAACCTTTCTACTCTCTACAACTTGCCTCATTCACCCAATCACTTCTTTTTTTTCTCTGTAAGTGCTTTCTATCTAACATTAATACACATTCATCCTCCCGATGGATGCATCGGAGAGCAACTTGGGGTTTGCATCTTGCCCAAGGATATTTGGCATGCAGGCTGGAGCAGAGGGGGATTGAACCAGCAACTTTCTGATTAGTAGGTTTCCTACCTGAGCTACAGACACCCCAATTTGTGGTGCTTTGGAAACAACACGTTCTCATCCCGACAGGTAACGATGCTATGTGACAAATCATCAGTATGCGTTTGGAGGCATGAGAGCCGTTTGGAATGAATCTATACATGTAAATGTGTTTTTTGTTCTAATCATGAATCGCTTTGAAAAACACTACCTGATAGGGTTAAGGTTAAAGTTATGGATAGAGTTAATGTTAGGAGCCTCTGCTCCAAGTGTGTGTTACTGCTGCGAGCAGCGTTCGGTTGTTTTCAAATGGGAATCTGGAGCATCTCATAAGGATGCGGAAAGATACCTTTCACGTTACTATGAGATGCCTCAGGCCATGACAAACTTTTGGTATGTTATAAGAACTGAGGGCAGCTGTATTTGGGCCTTTATTGGCTACAGAGATTCATTAGAGGTAAGGGTAAGGAAATGTGGCTTCCAGTAATTGTCCTGAACATACACCTGAGAAAACTTCAAAATCAGAAAAAAAAGCATCAAAGTAATCTTAAAATGTGTAATGTGCTTGTTACTCTGCTACAACTGGGATCATGTACCGCATAAAAAGACTAGATAGTCTATGTGATGTGGATGCTAGAGCGAAAGCCATGGTTGATATTTGACCTTGTAGTATTTTATAGTTTCCTTCCTGGAGCCAAATAGAGAAACAAATGAAGGCCCCAATTGCAAGAAGATGCTAGCATAAAACAAGCAATATAAAGACAACATATTCTGATCAAATAGCGCTGCAGTCATTGTCTTCATACTGGTAGTGATGATGCATTTCTGATAAATGCCTGTAAAAGAAAGACTAACCATATATGGTGCTCAGTGGTGAAACTGCTTTGTAAGTTCCTTACAAACCATTTTATACTGATTAAAAAACCAGAAATGAGAACGCTATATCTGAGCAGAGATAAGCAACAGACAGCTGTGAAAGTAAGATATTCAAATTCACTGAGCCAAAGACGCAGCTACAGAACTCATGACTCAAGAGTTTGCAAAATATATCCTTTCAAGAAACAAAGTTAAAAATGAGCTTATTGTTCATTATGATAGCGAGCGATATTCCACAGGGCATTGACAGATCCAAACCACTTCACACTTCACACACTTTAGAATTAATCCTGAACAGCTCACCACAACATTGTTTTCTCCACGGGATCTGCACACAGGAAAATAAATAATGATGGGACATACTGAACATTTGTGGAGAAATCCAGTACGTTTTTTATGAAGCACGTATCAAGGCTTGCTTATTTAAGAGTGAGTAATGTCTCTGATAAGAAAATTATTAGAGTCTTGCTGTTTCAGAAAGTGGTTTGAGTGCTGGTGTGATTAATGACCATATACAGTGGTCCCTGGTTTATCGCAGGAGTCACTGATAGATGAAATCCATGAAGTAGCCAACTTTATTTTTTACAATTATTATAGATGTTTTAAGGCTGTAAAACCCCTCACTACACACTTTATACACTTTTCCCAGGCAGGCATGAACATTTTCACACTTTTCTCTCTTGTTTGAACACTCTCAAAGTCTTGTAGAAAAATAAGTCCAGTGTTATAGAAGGAAACCAAAGGCACCCGCCGGTGACGATGTTTTGTCGACATTGTTGTGTTTGTTGGGGAGAAAACTTACAAACATACAGTACAGCACGTCAGAGTCACACTGCTAGCGATCGAAGCTTTATGTAAATTTGACCAGCTGAACGCATTCTGTACTGTACAGGAGACACAACACGAGATTGATTGACAATGGTCTAATTGTCTACAGCCAGTCAGGACGCAGAATACAATGCACTTAAAAAAATAAATAAAAAATGCAACAAAAAAGAAAAAATCAGCGAAACAGTGAGGGACCACTGTATGTGCTATTGGATCCCTGCAAAATTCTTCTGCTCATGTTGGAGATTCACCTTTTTCACCTCTTTTTTTGTGTTGTGCCAAACAACTGGGGTACAACAACACCTAATCTATATAATCTAAGCAGAGGTGCATCTATCCAAATCTTTACAGGCTTTCTGTGGGATACCCTTAAACCCCTGCCTTCTTAGTACCACGTGAAAGGGTTTTCTCCAGAGATGGAGAGGTTATTACTAGAGATGGACCGATCTGATATTGCGTATCGGTATCGGTCCAATACTGACGTAAATTACTGGATCGGATATCGGAGAGAAATAAAAAATGTAATCCGATCCATTAAATATCAAAAAAGCACCTCACAGAACTTGCGACATGGCGTAACTCAGACCATAACCGTAGCACGTGGCAGCAGTACGTGTCACGTGATAGAGCGGCTGTGTGCATTTGTAGCCTCACTACCAAACCAGCATTTCATCTCCGAGGAAGTCATCCCAGAGAGAAGTAAAGCAAGTGTGTAAGTTCATCTAGGGTTGCCAACTCCCTGAAAAATAAATAAGGGACACCTCGTGGCCAGGGCCGGGCAACCCAGTTGTCTTCACCCTTCCCAGTGTGGTAGCTCTTTTTTTTGTGTGTGAAATTATTTTTTAACCATTTGACTTGAATTTGATTTAAGCAGATGCATATTCTTTGTGATATGACCATATGGGAAACAAATGATCATTTAGCCATTTATTTTTAACTCAAAATGACAACATTAACACAGTAAAACAGGTCTCTTTCTTAAACAGAAGCCTGTCATGCTTAGCTTTTGAGAATATAAGTAAGTCTTTCTTTAAAAGAACTCTGTCCTGCTTAACTTAAAATTATATAAATTAATAGAAAACAATAGAACGAAAAATATTCTTGTAACAGTGCACATATAGTGCATTTAGTACAATTGGCTTCAGTTGAGGTATTATTTCAGCTTTTCTAATGCTAATCAGCTGCTCCTGTTTGTAAACCCGCTTGTTCCCATGATTACGCATCTTAACTCATCATCATTATTCATCTATGTATTACTTTTATGTATTAGTCATCTATTTGTTGTAATCATCTATCCTTGCAGTTGTTTATTACACAAAATAAATTATATTATCACACTTCTGGCCACATAGCGCTGATATTCACTGCACATGCCCATATTAACCTTAACCAGAGGGTTTAAAAACAAACACACCAGTGTTTACATACCATATCTGCTTCTGCCGTGGCCTGGTGGACAAAAAATTGGTTAAGGGTTCCCCGAGCTTTCACGCCCCTCATGTTCTTCATGTGCCCACCACTAGGAGCATGCCTATGGAAAAAGTGTGCCGGCACACAGTGCAGTGCGCTTTATAGGTGTTATCGTGCACTTTCCCAGCCAGGTGTTTCCCTTTTCCCATTCCTCCCTGTACTTTTGCAGCCTTTTTTTTTCTTTCTCTGAGGGGAACAAACATTGCTGCTCTAATGCTGGGCTTACACTGTGCCATTTTTGGCCCATTTTGAGCCGAATTTTGAGTCGTGCGACCGAATTGGTGATCGGCCCGATTTTGGCCTTCATCGTGCATCGTTTAGTATACGTGGGGTAACGAGAAGCGATTAACACCTCGAGCAGCTCCCGGTCATCAATCGCTCGTGAGGGTGTCGCCGCAGCCGCTCACACTGCTCACGCGCAAACACGTAAACGTCGGTGAAAAAGACGGAGCAGCACGGCTGTGCAGCGTGTGATCTGGACACAAGCGATGGAGGCACAACTTGTAGAACTTTGGAAAGCTCATCCGAGCCTTTTCGATGTGGCATCACAAAATTATCACAACCACAACAACTGTGAAAATAGTTGGATCTACATCGCTGCTCAATCACAGCTGCCTGATCAATGATTTTCATTAGCAATTTAGCAAAGTTGATGGTGGTGGTGTGTCTGTGTGAGTGAAAGACAGAGAGGGAGAGTGAGCGACAGAATTTCTGTTATAACCTTCCTTTTATGGAGGCACAGTGTGAGCACTCAGGTCGCATCAGAGCATCGGGTCGTATAGTGTGAGACCTGCATCGTGACCTACCAACTTCTAACCCCTGCGAGTCAATCGTGCAGTTTGAGCAGGAGCTGAATAACGTGACTGAAAAAATTGCACAGTGTTTGCCCAGCTTTAGGTGTACTGTCGTCCGAGACTTGCACCGCAGTGTCGGCGTTTGTTTCCCTGTTGGCCATGCTTCTTGTTGTGGTCATCCGTTGTCTTCCGGTATTTTCTCCGCAAGCGACCTTTCCTCGACCAATGAGATGAGCGGTAATCTGAATTCTCATACTCGACACGGGACACGGGACGATTCGGTTTTTTAAGGGACGGTTGGCAACCCTAAGTTCATCTCTTAATGTTTGTAAAGCATTCCCACGTTAAGCTTTACAACCGATATATGGAGCGACTGCCTCTCTCTCTCCCTTCCTCTCCTGCTGCTCAATCATGAAACTGATCAATGATCAGCTGATCGGCTTTTCTCTCGTTTATTTATCGCCCACTTTGCGCCAGAAAGAGGAAACCAGCGGATGTCGCGTTAAACAGCAGCAGCATGTTTAAGCTTGATCAGCTGTTGTTAGATTTATTTAATATTAATTTCTAGTATCAGCTGATGTTTGCTGGAGCCACAGCTGTAAAAGCTGCTGGTCATGATATGGTTTGTTTATCTGGTGAGAGGGAAACATGAAGATGAAACCAGGAGATGTCCTTACTGCAGTGGTTCCCAAACTTTTTTTGCTGGGCCCCACTTTGTTTTACAAGAAAAATGTTCGCGCTCCCCCTCCCCCCTCGTGTGCGCGCACGCAAGAACACATCTTCCAACCACACACACCCATATTTTGCACCATTGCGGTTAATTTCACACCTCAAACATTTAGTAAACAATTAAGCAAATACAAGTAATCTTCAATAAAGTACAGGTAGTAAGAAAATAAACTACTAACTCTTTTACGCTATGTCCAGCAGTGTTGCCAACTTAGCGACTTTGTTGCTATATTTAGCAAGTTTTCAGACCCCTAGGGCGACTTTTTTTCTAAAAAGCGACTAGCGACAAATCTGGCAACTTTTTCTGGTGTTATTGGCGACTTATTTATGATGACTTTTTGGCGTGAACGCACGTATTGCTCTTACTCTCAGCAAGCAGCGGATGCTGCCGTGGGCACCTCGCTCGTGCCAAAGCGCTCACAGGCGGAGGATAGTCCTCCCCAGCTGCTATCGGTTCACACCCATGCATCCAAACTGCAAATGAATCGCGCACGAGCAAAGCCGCCGCTCCCGCACTGACTGTAACGCAGTCAATTCTTGTTTTACAGTGATGCTATTTCGTGGATCACAAGGTTTAAAACTACTTACACACACACACACACACACACACGTTTTAAAACTACTTACACACACACACACACACACAAAGTAACTCCACCAGAGTGCCTATTTCGGGTCACTTTTGCCGGTCCAAGCCCGGGTAAAGGAGCAGGGTTGGAATTGTGACATTAAAAAACAATAATTGCTAAAAGAAATTTAATTTGTAGTTCTAAATAAATTCTAAATGTATTTAAGACGTGCTTTACTCACTTTATGTCTTGTTCCATGTTGTTATTTCTCTCTTCAACAACGTAGGTTACAATTACATTAGCATGACCAATTATGCAAATTAGGCGATGCCGTCATTTAGCGACTTCTAGTGACTTTTAGGACAACCAATAGCGATTTTCCTTACTGAGGAGTTGGCAACAGCACCCCCATACTCTGCGACCCGCCAGGGAAAGAGGGCCCAGGCCCATCCAGACCGGCGCCCAGTGCAGCAGCGCCTCCCGGCCCCACAGAGCCCGGGACAGTCCACCCAACCCCACCACAGAGAAAACTGCACCCACCCCACCATCCACTCATCTTCCAGACTACATAGACGCCCAGGCTGAGATCTTCCTCCACCTCTCCTGTATCTCCCCTTCCTGCAGAGAGAGTTCCTGAAGAGAGGAAAGCTCCTGCAAGATGTGACAATCTCCCCCACCAGTTGAAGAGCCCCCCAGGTGGCTCGACGCACCGGCGGTACCCTGCGCCAGGGCTGGGCCCCCATGCACCCACCCGCCCACAACCCCGGCAACACACCAACCAGGACCCAAGCCCCCGAGGCCCGGCCAGGGCCCCAGCCCAGAGACGGAGCGCCCCCAGAACCTCACGCCCATCCCGGACCCACCCAGGGCCAGCCAGGCTACTAGGTCAGTAACCCACGTCCGTCAGCACAGACCCTCCCCTAGCCCCGCTGCACGCAGCCACAAGGAAACAGTCACCTGAGAGCCAACAGAGCCCCTAACCGGACATGACCGCTACCCCGGGTTGAGCCCCCCAAGGAAGATGCCTCCGGGGAAACCCCCGATGCCCTAAGCCTGTCCCTACCCCCACACCAATCACAACAGTGAAGGCGGGACCAAACTATGACCCCCCCCACCCCCACTAGGTGATGGAGCTGATCAAAGGAGCCCAGAGCAACTGATCTGATGTGGTGGCAGAGGCTGTATCAAGACTAATGTAATCTAATAGATAATTTCTATATTGGTTAGAATTAAGATTATTTTTATTTTTCCAGTTCATGAGGACTGTTTTCTTGGCTATGCATAGGGCAGTGAAAACCATATGGGCTATATTCTTTTCTGAAGTGACATTATCTAAGCTGCCCAACAAACACACTAAGGGGGAAGTCGGAATGTTACATTTCAGACACTTTGATAAGTCTTCACATATCTCGCGCCAAAACTTCTGAACTGGTGGACAGAACCAAAGAGCGTGGATATAATTGTCCGGTGAATTGGTTTGGCAGTGTGAGCAGTTGTTGGTAGACGTAAAGCCCATCTTGAACATCCGATGACTGTATAGTGCACTCTATGTAATATTTTGTATTGAATTAATTGAAGACTGGGATTTCTAATTAGATGAAAGGTTTTTAAGCAAATCTGAGACCAGAAGTTTTGGTCTAAGTTAACTGATAAATCCGCTTCCCATTTTGCAATAGGAAGTGATATTGATTCATCTGTTTTAGAAAGCATTCTGTATATTTTGGATAGTAATTTGGGGGTTTTAAGAGTAAGAAATTGAACCACACTTGGTGGTGTTTGTAGTTCAACTTGACCCGGTTTAAATTTCTTTTTTACTATGAATTTAATTTGTTGATATTCTAAAAATCTTTTCTTGTTGATCCCATATTGTGTAACTAGTCCGTCAAATGAAATAAATTCTGTTCCTTCTAGTATATGTTCTAAATATTTGATTCCTTTACCACTCCAATCTGAAAAGTTTATCATATTATTGTTTTGTAATATGTCAGGGTTGTTCTAGTTAGGTGTACGTTTGCATGGGATTAATGAAGACGCCGTCAATTTTAGAAACTCCCACCATGCTGTCAGAGAAGAGCTGATGTTGATGCTTTTAAAGCATTCATGTCGTTGGATGTTTGAGCTGATAAATGGTAGGTCTGAGATCTCTAGATTATTGCAGAGTGCTTGTTCTACATCTAGCCAAGGTTCATCTAAGAGGGTGTGTTTTAGCCATCCTGAGATAAATTGAAGCCTGTTGGCTAAGAAGTAGTGCTGAAAGTTAGGCAGTTCTAGTCCTCCTTTATCCTTGGTCTCTTGTAGTGTTTTTAAGCTTATACGTGGGGGTTTATTTTTCCAAAGGAATTTGGACATACATGAATCTAGAGATCTGAACCAATCTTGTGGCGGTTTAGTTGGGATCATTGAGAATAAATAATTTATTTTTGGTAAGACCATCATTTTTATAGCGGCAACCCTTCCCATGAGTGATATGGGTAGACATTTCCACCTAGCCAGATCATCTTCTACCTTCTTTAAAAGTGGGATATGGTTTAATTTAGTTAGATCTGCAAGCTTGGGAGAAACATTAATACCTAAATATTTTATATTTCCCGATTGCAGTGGTGTAGAAGAGGAATTATGGAGTTCAATGACCCCAGAGAAATTGGTTTGTGAATTTTGGAGAAAGAGTAACACATCATCCGCATAAAGGCTGATTTTATGTTCCACGTTCTTGCATTTTATGCCCTTTAATTACTGAATTCTGTCTAATTGCTGCTGCTAGTGGTTCAATAAAAATTGCAAACAGTGAAGGGGAGAGTGGGCATCCCTGCCTGGTGCCCCTCAAGAGACAGAAGCTGGAGGATGTCTGGTCATTTGTTCTGACACAAGCTGTTGGGGAATTATATAATATTTTTAACCAGTTTATGAAAGAGGATCCAAAACCAAATTTGTGTAAAGTTGCAAATAGAAATTTCCAGTTAACTCTGTCAAATGCTTTTTCTGCATCTAAAGAGAATATTGTAGTTTCTAGGTTTTTACTGTATGAGTAGTCTATCAAATTAAGTAATCTACGTGTATTTGTTGATGAGTGCCTACCTTTTATGAAACCAGTTTGGTCAGGATGAATTAACAGGGGGGTTATTTTCTCCAGTCTCTTTGAGAGAGCTTTGCAGATTATTTTAAGGTCTACATTTATAAGGGATATTGGACGATAGCTTGAGGGATATACAGGGTCTTTGCCTGGTTTTAGCAGGAGATTAATGTTTGCAGAATTCATATTTGATGGAAGTCTGCCCTTTTCTTTGATTTCCAACAACGTTCTGTAGAAAACTGGTGCTAGAATCGACCAGAATTCTTTGTAGAATTCTGCAGGAAAGCCGTCTGGACCTGGAGCCTTAAAATTCAATTTCAAATTAGACTAATTCAAATTCAGTTTTCAAAAGCATTTATTCAAGTTACAATTCAGATTCAATCTGAGCAATTCAAATTCAAATTGAACTTATTCAAATTCAGTTTCTGATGGCACAGATTTCTGCCCATAGAAAACTTTTTTAAAATTATTGATGGCTCTGTCTAGCACAGACCCACCGCTGTAACGAGACAATTATACTACAACAGCAGAAAGCATTGAACACCAACCAGAGCTCTTTGTTTGATCTCGTGCACGAGGGAGAGAACTGTGACGAGCGCTGTTCCTGACGCTCGAACCCCAGCCACTCTCGTCTGCTCCCCCGTAACACTGCTCTTTATTGCGGTTATATGACTATGCATAAGAATCATTAACATATGACGTCTTACATAGGTGTATACATGTAAACAAAGAGTACCTTGTTTGTGTGTCGTGTAGTTATGTGTGCGTGTGTGTGTGTGTGTGGTCAAGATGTGATCCTGTGAAGACTCCTTAAAGCTGGTGCCAGGCGTCCAGCGGTCCTTCTAAACAAAGGGCTCTTATACTTAAACAGATACAGAGTAGGTGTCCTCCTATACCACAAATCAGTAAGAGAAGGCACGACCTCTCTCATGACCTTAAGATGTGTGTGTATGCCAGAGTGCTCTGGGAGGCACACAGGGTCTTTGCAGACTGCTAAGGATCAGACATACTATCAATATGCAATCGATTATAAGATTCTAAGCATATATGAGTGCATATTTCTAAGCATAAATGACAATCAACAATATAAACCTAACAATTATTATTCAAAAAAATGATTTAATATGAAGGCAATAGGCAAAGTGTTACAGGTATAGCCCTAAAGAATGTAGCCTCAGCTTTTCAACGCCTCTCTCTGTCTCTCGCTAGCAAACTTGACCCAGACAACAAAGCAAAGCTAGTTTTCAGCTACGAGCCCGACACAGAAACCGACGTATTAGTCAGAGGTCCCTTTACTACTGTTTGGAGCCGCGGACCTGTTTTATATATACGCGCGGAATAGTTTTCTATACGAGATCGCTGCAAAAAGTGCAGCTTTACCTAATGTCCACCTACTGTTACTCAATTTTTATTAAGATTTAAAAATCTAGTTGGTATTGGTATGGAGAGTAACCTTCAGTAATAGTAATAAGTCACACAGCAATAGTACATTCATGTAGTTGTAAAAAGCATGATAATATATTAAGTAATCCAAAGTATTCAGAATACGTTACTCTCATTGAGTAACGTATTTGGAATATGTTACAAAATACATTTTGGGGCATGTATTCTGTAATCTGTAGTGGAATACATTTTAAAAGTAACCTTCCCAACACTGTCTATTAGGTTCTCTTTGTGTCTTCATCATCTGTGTACCTCGCTGCCTCTCTGTGTTTGTCATGTCTAATTTTTCTTTTTACATATTCCCCTCCTTGTGTTTCATTCCATGTCCCCTCTGTCTGTCGTGTGCATTCATGTATGTTCCCCAGTCCGTCTTGCCTCTTTCTCTTCCCTCTCTTCCACCTTCATGTCTCTTGCTCTCTCTGTCTGTCCCTCTGTCTCTTGTTCCTTCTCTCTCGCTCTCTGCCTCCATGTCTCGTGTCCCTTAACTGTTTCCATCTTTGTGTCTCCTCCCATTGTTTCCCCAGTCTGTCTAGTTCCCATATTCCCAGGACACCGCTGGACAACAAGTGGGTATTCCAAGACTGAGAGACAGCCAGAGTTGGCAAAAGATCAGACATTCTGTACTTAAGTAGAAGAACAAATACTACTGTTAAAAAATACTCCAGTGAAAGTTAAAGTACTGATTCAACTTCATTACTCAGTTAAAGCAAAAAAGTACAGGCTCGAAGCGCTTACAGAGAAAAGCATAGAGAAAAGTACTTGGGTGAATGAGGCAAGTTGTAGAGAGTAGAAAAGTTTTATATGAGAACCAGTTCATTTACCATTACATGTTCATTTTATTTTCAGTTCTGTACTTTTTATATTTAATATTGATTCATTAGATTGACTACATGTATCAGACCTAACTCACTGACTGTAATTGTTTATTTGTACATTATTGAACATTTAAAGGTGTGAAGTCTTGCACTTTAATAGAACAGAACAGTCTGGTTTCTAAAGCTACAATGGGAAATGATTGCGTCGAGGCTGCTTCCTGTCTGCACAAAGGTACATTTTTATTTTAATCAGCACACACGCAAGTAATGGAACTAAAGCTGATCGAGCTCTTTCTGCACAATGACAACCATATTAGGACACATAGAAGAAATGGTTGTATATATCTTAGCACAAATGACAATCTTAAATTATTAATTCTGACAGAGACCACATCCTCATTTTAGGTTTGACAGCATTTCTTGTAGATAATGGCAGATGGCTGGAGCATGAATTTAGGCTGCAATTTTGGGAAGGCCTCAGAGGGGACTGTCAGCGACTCCTGAGCTCACAGTCCGTTACAGTTTTTAAACTGTAACTGTAACGGAATACAGTTACTCATATTTTGTATTTTAAATACGTAACTCTGGTATATGTATTCTGTTACTCCCCAACACTGATAGCAGACAAGAAACTAAACAGGGATCACTTTTACCATCTTTTATGTATTTGCTGGTCGTCTTATTTCTTCTATTTTGCAAGCACAGTGTTGCAATCATTGTCTTTGTGGTACAATGACACAGGCATAATACAGACTTTTTCATGTAAGATAAAGCATGTTTGTTCTTCAGTGGTCAAACTGATGCCCTAAAGATGCCTAATGTGATTTGAAGAGAAGATAAAACATCATGTTTGAACAAAGATAAGCAGTAGACACGTCTGCGTGAGAGTTATTCAGGTTCAGTAAGAAGGTAATATGTCTGCAGAATTTGTAATTCCTGTGCAGATATTGGTTGTACAATAAATAAAATCTTTTTAACTTCTTCTTCTGGAAAGTGCCTTTATATATTTAGTCATTTTGGGGCGATCCTGTCACGGTCCTGGGTTGGTGACCCAGTGTTTTCAGTTTTGTATCATTATTGAATTTTTGTCATCACTTATCTTTTCTAGTCTTTTTTATTTCTGTTCTGTGTTCTATGGTTGCTGTATCCCTAAATTATGTCGGCGTCTGTTTTGTTTCCTGTTTTACTTTGAAAGTCGTTGTCTTATGTCAGTGTATTGAGTTTTGCTTCCCTTGCTCTCGTCATGTCAGATTACTCCCAGCTGTGCTCCCCTTCTGTGTCTCATGCCCTCGTTATCCCAGTGTGTATTTAAGCCCTGTGTTTTCCCTGCTCTGTGTTGGGTTGTTGATGTTCATGTCCTCCTGGTGCTGTGTTTGGCAGTTGTTCATGCTCTTAGTCCTGTTCCTAAACATACAAACAAACAACCTAAACATAGAGAACCCATGGGTTCTCTATGTTTAGGTTCCAGTGTCCAGTCTAGTTTCATGTTCATGATTTTGGTTGTGTTTCAGTAATGTTTATTTCTCTGATGAGTCATCCCAGTAAATAAACTGCACTTTAAGTTAACCTCTTGGTTACGAGTCCTGTGTGTGGGTCCTCCATCCTGCCTGCTCCACAGCACACTACGACTGCTCCGTGACAGATCCTTCATTTAGTAGTAACCTTAGTTGAGGATATATGTGGGACTCATGTAATGGGATGGCACAGATGGAAGTATTGTAATAGATATTGCCCCCCCCCCTCTCCATAATTTCATGCATTCTTATCATTGTTATGTTATGCGTTCAGTTCTTTATTACTATTTCTGACACATACTGTGATAACTGGCAATCCAGCTAGGATATTCTGATCAATGATGATTCCCACGGGTGGCGCTCACGCAGGCACTGAATCGGGCAGCTTTGGGGTCCTGTGTGTTCTACTGCACAGATAGCCTGCAGAGTGCAGCTACGCTGAACTGAAGTGCTTGTGTTTTGTATTTGCAGGTGAGCACAAGTTATGTGTTGATAAACAGAATGATGTTGACGTATGAGAAATGTATTAGAGTAAGGTACTGTCATTAATGGAACACAACGCTAATGTCGGAGTTTGTGATTTACATGATGTACCTGAACTGGTGTTAAACGGGATGTCACATCGCAAATGATTAATAAGGGGATCGAGAGGGTAGTCTCCATGCGCAACAATACTAGTTGGAGGAGCATACGAGTGTGCAGAATATTGTAATATGAACATTGGTAGGAAAATACTGAGTAAATGAGTACTTTGTTAACACGTGTTCAGTAGTTATGTGTAAAAGGGGTCCTGTGTGTTCTACTGCACAGATAGCCTGCAGAGTGCAGCTACGCTGAACTGAAGTGCTTGTGTTTTGTATTTGCAGTTGCAAATGAGCAAGTAAAGAGAACGATTCTGAACTCATGCACGCCTGGAAGTGTCATTTGTCCAAGTGTGCAACAAATATTGGAGGCACCGCTGGGATTATTAATGCCGTGTCCAGCGTGATGAAAATAAGGAAGGGGCGTGGCTACAGCAACCACGATGGACCTCGAGGAGCTGGCAGAGACTGTGTCCCAGACACTCTGGAACCTACAACTCGACCAACTCAAAGGGGTATGTGCTGAAGCTAAAATCCCTAGTGGAAATGTCACAACAAGACGAGTGTTAATAAAATTAATTACAGAATCTATGGACAAGGTTATTAATGATGAAGAGCAGGATGTTGCACTCTGCTATCTAAAGAAAATGTTAGAAAGTGTCGACCCAGCGATAGGGAGCTCCAGAAACACAGAAAGTGGATCAAATACAACGAGCTCGCCACAGGGAACTCAGGAAACAAGGGAAGAAGTTGATTTAGCAGAGAGATACGCACAGCTCCAGAGAAACAGCGAAGCACTGCAGGAAGAAATTAGGAGGCTGAGTGAAAGGGTGGAGAGGACACCACCAAGTCAGCCAACCACCCCACAAAATGTGTTTCCTGTTGCAGCCAACCGCCTTTCGGAAGTGACGATAAGGAGGGAATTCAAGATCTGTGGTCAAATTGGGGAGAAGGGCCAAAAGGACAGACTCTCATACACCAACCTGATGCATCAGATTGACAGAGGTCTGAACAAAGGACACAGTGAAGCGGAGGTTATAGAGGCTGTGGTGAAGTCTGTCAGCCCAGGTTTGAGTCTTAGAGACATGCTTGAGATAAAACGTGACCTCACCCTCCCCCAATTGAAGGCCATATTAAAGGGGCATTTTAAAGAAGATAGCACCACAGATTTGTATCACAGGCTAGTGAACGTCACACAAGACAGCCGTGAGTCTCCCCAAAACTTCCTCTTCAGAGCAATTGAGTTAAAAGAGAGGCTGCTGCTCGCATCGGAAGACACGGGGTCCGATGAACAATACAGCCCTGAGCTCATCCAGAAGAAATTCTTGAGGTCGGTTAGTACTGGGCTACTGAGTGACCCTATCAAGTTTCAGCTCAAGCCCTATCTGGATGACCCTCGGGTGACAGATATGATAAGATAAGATAAGATAACCTTTATTAGTCCCACACGTGGGAAATTTGTTTTGTCACAGCAGGAAGTGGACAGTGCAAAAGTTATGAGGCAAAAATTAGAATACAATAAGAATAAATACAGTACACAACTGTACAGAATAGAATAAAATAAAATACTATATACAGTAGAATAAAATAAAATAAATATACAATAAGATAAAAATAGAATACAAATACAAATACTATATACAACTGAGTAAAAATACAACGATGACAGAAAGGATTATTGCACTTAGTATTATTGCATATGTATGGATGTGTGTGTTTGATCAGTTAAAGTCTTTATTATGGAGTCTGACAGCAGTGGGGAGGAAAGACCTGCGAAATCTCTCCGTCCCACACCGTGGGTGCCGCAGTCTCCCATAAAAGATAGCAGAAGCCACAACAGAGTCATAGAATTTCTTCAGGAGTGGGCCCTCCACTCCAAATGACCTGAGTCTCCGCAGCAGGTACAGCCTGCTCTGCCCTTTCCTGTAGAGGGCGTCTGAGTTATGAGTCCAGTCCAGTCTATTGTTCAGATGAACACCAAGGTACCTGTAGCTGTCCACAGCCTCAATGTCCATACCTTGGATGTTCAGTGGTTGCAGTGGAGAATGCTTGTGCCTGCGGAAGTCTACCACCAGTTCCTTGGTTTTACTGGCGTTGATCTGGAGGTAGTTCAGCTGGCACCAGTCCACAAAGTCTTGGGTCAGACCTCTGTACTCCTTGTCGTCCCCATCAGTGATGAGGCCGACTATTGCAGAGTCATCAGAGAACTTCTGCAGGAAGCACTGGGTGGAATTGTGGGAGAAGTCTGCAGTGTAGATGGTGAAGAGGAACGGAGCCAGAACCGTTCCCTGTGGGGCCCCCGTACTGCAGACGACCCTGTCCGACACACAGCCCTGAGTCCTCACATACTGTGGTCGGTCGGTGAGGTAGTCCAGGATCCAGGTAGTGAGGTGATGGTCCACTCCAGAGTTCACCAGCTTGTCCTTTAGAACCGAGGGAAGAATAGTGTTGAAGGCACTGGAGAAATCAAAGAACATGATTCTCACAGTGCTTCCAGCGGTCTCCAGGTGAGCGAGGGAACGATGTAGGAGGTGAATGACGGCATCATCCGCTCCAATGCCGGGCTGGTAGGCAAACTGAAGTGGGTCCAGTGATGAGCTTATTAGGCGCCGAAGCTGAGCCAGGACCAACCGCTCCAGGGTCTTCATCAGGTGGGATGTCAGAGCCACCGGCCTGTAGCTGTTGAGGTCCTTGGGGCGTGAAGTCTTTGGCACTGGTACAACACAGGAGGTTTTCCAGAGCTGTGGGACTCTTCCCAACCTCAGGCTCAGGTTGAAGAGGTGCTCCATCACCCCACACAGTTGGTCCGCGCAGGACCTGACGACCCTCGAGCTGATGCCATCTGGACCCGCTGCCTTCTTGCCATTAATCCTCCTCAGTTCCCTCCTAACCTGGGTGGTTGAGAGAGACAGGCTGGAGCCTTGTGTTGAGTGTGTATTGGATGCTGTTGTTGGGGGTGGGGGGGAGTGAGCAGGGTGAATAGAGGTGGTGTGAAGTGTCTGAGGTGGAACAGCAGCAGTGGGGGTGGGTGAGTCTGCAGCCGATGTTGCAGACTGCCTCATGGCTGAGTCAAATCTGTTGAAGAAATGATTCAGTTCATTTGCCCATCTCACATCCCTCCCAGGCAGAGAGTTCTGCTGTTTGTGGCCCGAGATGGTTCTGAGGCCTCTCCAGACTTCACCAACGTTGTTTTGTTGAAGCTGGTTCTCCATCTTCTGCCTGTAGCTCTCCTTCCCATTCCTTATCAGTCCTTATCAGATGAAACCCTCATTGATAAGATGAATGAAGCAGCTAGTGTTGAATCAGAAAGGCAATTGAAGCAAAAGAAAACTACAGGCAGCAAATCTGTAAAAGTAAATGAACTCCAGACGGAAAGGCCAACCAGTCAATTGGGTCTGGGTGTAGGCGAAACTAGGACTCAAGAGCAATCAGCTGAAGTGGTGAAACCCAAGAACCGCAGAACACCTGTTGTAGCTGCTTCCCGAGAGTCAGAGCTGCATGAAGCGGTCAGGCTGCTGAGAGAGGAGATGGCTGAATTAAGGAGGAGCATCACCACCCCTCATGGCCCCACTCGCCCACTAAGAACCAGTGGGAGGAGGGGATGTAAGGCATGCCAGGAGCAGGGAACCAATGATGGGTGTGAACACTGCTTCAACTGTGGCCAGCCTCCAGAGGCTGTAGAGGGCGAAGGGGGCAACAGAAAGATCGGAGGGCACTCAAGTGGGAATCCAGACCATTGCCCCTCCCAAATCATTAATTCCCATCCATGCTGAAGCAGACGACAAGTTGCATGAACTGCTTTGGAATCGAATAAGACAGCTGGAGGCAGAATTAGAGCAGAGTGGCAAGGCTAAAGAGACTGTGGGTGCCACGTATGCCAGTCATCTCTCACTACGCTGTCAGGCTAAGCTGAGAGCCCTGATCGGGAAGAAGTGTATGGTGGATTGTTTCTTTGAAGGTGTAGAAACACAAGCATTGTGGGATACAGGTTCACAGGTGACTATCATTAATGAGAACTGGAGGAAGTCCTGCTTTCCACATATCCAACTGAGAAGCACAAGTGAACTCCTAGGTGAGGATGAGGCTCTGGTGGGCAAAGCAGCGAACCAAACACCCATACCCTTCGCAGGTTGGGTTGAGCTAAAATTTAGACTGGGGTCAACTAGAGATCCACAGCCAGAGTTAGTTGTCCCTGTGCTTGTTTCAAAAGAACCAGGAGTAGCAGAGCCACCTATCATTGGCTATAATGTGATTGAACATTTTGTAAAGGATGGAATGGAGCAGCATCCAGACGTTACACCTGCGGTGGTAAAGGAAGCCTTCTCAATTGATTGTAAGAAAGCGGAAGTGCTAATTAACATCGTGCAGCGCTGCTACAAAAATGACGAGGAGGGTGTGGTGAAAGTCGGGAGACAAAAGATAGTGATTCCAGCTGGACAAAGCAGGGAGGTTAAGTGCAGTGTGAGGACAGGTCCCCTCCCCCTGACACAGGAGGTTCTTTTCAAACCAGAGGACATTTCAAAACTACCAGAGGGGGTTAACCTGAATGAAACTGTCATTGGCCTGCAGAGGGGAACCCGGTCCAGGGTGGTTATTCCAGTCACGAATGGTGGCAGCCAGGACATCACCCTCCTCCCTCATGTAGTGTTGGGACAACTATAGCAAGTGAAGGCTATTTACCCAGTAGACGTAAGACCAGTAAGTGCTGAAAACATGGGCAAGTTGACGTGTGCTAGTGAAAACACAGGGAGCACCGTCAGCGCCCCAGAACAGCACAAAGGGGAGTATGAAGAGGTGGGCAGTTGCAGCCAAGATTTATGGGACCCACCTGTGTCAGTTGATCACCTGACCCCAGATCAGCAGGAGCAGGTGAGAAAAGTCCTGTGTGAAGAGTGTGCTGCATTTTCAAAAGATGAGAGCGATGTGGGATGCATCCCCTCCCTGAAGTTAAAGATCAGATTAAATGACACAACCCCAGTAAGATGCACATACATCTCAGTCCCCAAGCCACTGCACAAGGAGGTGAAGGAGTATTTGGAGGACCTGTTGAATAGAGGATGGATTCAGAAATCCCGATCCCCCTACTCATCACCCATCGTCTGCGTGCGCAAGAAGGATGGAAGTCTGCGTCTCTGCGTGGATTACCGTGAGTTAAACCGGAAATCCATTCCTGACGGTCACCCCATCCCTCGTGTTCAAAACATGTTAAACAGCCTGACTGGGAGTGCATGGTTCTCAGTGTTGGACCAGGGCAAGGCGTACCACCAGGGTTTCCTGGAGGAGAGTAGCAGACCCCTCACAGCCTTTATCACATCTTGGGGCTTATATGAGTGGGTAAGGATTCCCTTTGGTTTGTCCTCGGCTCCAGCAGAGTTCGAGCGCAGTATGGAAGAGTGCCTTGCAGGCTTGAGGGATGAAATATCTCAGCCATATCTGGATGACAATTTGGTCCACAGCAGATCATTTGAGGACCACCTGTGTGATCTGAGGGAGGTCCTGCGCCGCTATCAAGAGCACGGGGTGAAGCTAACCCCCAAAAAGTGTGAAGTGTTCAAGGACAAGGTGAAATTCTTGGGAAAGATTGTATCCAAAGATGGCTACTGCATGGACCCTGCTGAATTGGCACCAGTGCAAGCACTAAAAAACCGCAAACCTCAGACTGTGGGAGACCTAAGGAAAATGCTAGGTTTCCTGTCATACTACCGCCCCTACATTCCAAACTTCTCACGCACTGCCAAGCCACTATACCAGCTGCTATCGACCAGAAAGATTCAAGTGATTACTGACAGAAGATCAACGGTAATAAGGCACAAAGGACAGTGGAAAAAATCAGACCAACTCCACTCAAGCCAGCCAATCACATGGACGGAACAACACCAGGCAGTGCTATGCCAACTTATAGAACACCTGCTGAGTCCAACACTCCTAGCATACCCTGACTTCGAAAGGCCATTTGTGCTGCACTGCGATGCCTCTCAAGAAGGGCTTGGTGCAGTCCTGTACCAGAGACAGCAGGGCCAACTGGTTGTCATTGGGTATGGGTCGAGAACTCTAACAGCTCCAGAAACCAACTACCACCTCCACTCTGGAAAGCTAGAGTTTCTAGCAATGAAGTGGGCAATCTGTGAGAGGTTTCGGGAGTATCTGTACTACGCACCTTCTTTCACAGTGTATACAGATAACAATCCGTTGACCTACGTCCTGACTACAGCGAAGCTAAATGCTACAACACACCGGTGGGTTGCTGAGCTAGCCGATTTTAACTTCTCAATCAAGTATCGGCCGGGAAGGGCTAATGGCGATGCTGATGGTTTATCACGGATGCCACTAGACATGGAGGACTACATGCGCACATGCTCGCAGGAAATGAAACCAGAGATAATCACACCTGCGACACAGGCACTTCAGCTGAAATTCCATGAACATGAGCCATGGATGTGTCCGGTTACCATAACCACAGCCTGTGCTGATGTAGAGCATGAACGAGTAATGGCCCCAGTGACACAGATCTCCAAAGAGACACTAAAGAAAGCACAGGAGGATGATCCAGTCATTGGCAGGGTGCGAGAATGTGTTATGACAGGACAATGGCCTCCTTGGAGAGGAAGAGACAGGGGTGAAGACACTTCAGTTCTAAGCCGGGAAAAGAGTAAGCTGTATCTCGACAAAGACGACATCCTGTACAGGAAATCAGCTGCTCGAGCTCAGCTAGTGTTACCCACAAAATTCCATCCAGGAGCTCCATGAGGAAATGGGACATCTCGGAGTGGAGCGGACACTCGCCTTGGTCCGTGATCGATTCTATTAGCCACATATGCAAAGACATGTGGAACATTATGTGACTAAGGTGTGCAGTTGCTTGAAACGGAAATGTCCAGGCAAACCAACCAGAGCACCGCTGGTCAACATTGTCACCACATACCCTTTTGAGATGGTCTCAATAGACTTCCTGCATCTGGAGAGTTGTAAAGGAGGATATGAGTACATTCTAGTCGTGATGGATCATTTCACCCGGTTTGCACAGGCATATGCATGCACCAACAAGTCAGCAAGAACAGCAGCAGAAAAGATCTTTGGAGATTTTGTGCTCAAATATGGATTCCCTGCCCAGTTACTCCATGATCAGGGAAGGGGGTTCGAGAACCAGCTGTTTGCCACCCTGGAAAGGTACTGTGGAATCCAGGGGTCACGCACAACACCTTACCATGCAGCGGGGAACGGTCAGGCGGAGAGATTTAATCGGACACTCCTTTCCATGTTGAGGAGCCTGGCAGAGGAAGCCAAGGCAGACTGGAAAAACTCCTTGAGCAAAGTTGTGCATGCGTATAACTGCACACGCAGTGAAGCAACAGGATATGCCCCATATTATCTTCTCTATGGCAGAAACCCCCGCCTACCAGTGGACATCATGTTTGGCCTGGTTCCAGGTGACAGAGTACTTCTCACGGTGATTATGTCCGTAAGTGGAGAAGTAGGATGCAAGAGGCATACAGATTGGCATCAGAAACAGCTCAGAAAGAGAGGAACAGAGCGAAAAGGCAGTACGATTGAAAGGCTCATGGAGTGGAACTGCAACCGGGATGTTGAGTGCTAGTACAGAACTTCAGAGACCGGGGTGGGCCCGGAAAGCTACGGTCTTACTGGGAGGAGCGAGTACATGTTGTGTTAGAAAGAAAGCACAAAGATAGCCCTGTCTATGCCGTACAGCCAGAGAGAGGACCAGGGAAAGTGAGAGTTCTGTACAGGAACCTCCTACTGCCCTGTGACTTTCTCCCCGTTCAGGAGGAGAAGCTGGAGAAAAACAAGAATGGGAAGGAGGATGCCAAACAACAAAGAAAAGGAAAGACCCAAGAAAAGCAGCAGGAGAGTGACCACGACAGCGGTTCAGAGGATGAGGGTGACTGGGGAATTATCACCACACAAGCTGCGGAATCACCCACCCAGATCAGGAGTCAGCTGCGGGCAGAGGCAGAGGAGTTCCAGCCAGAAGAAGCTAACGGAGAACTGTCAAGTGGTGGTGTCAGCAGCGAGTGCCTAGACGAGGGTGGAAAAGGTGGACTGGAGTCAAGTGCAGAGGAGGAGGCAGGGCGAAGTGAGCTGTCTGGGGAGGAGAACAGAAGAAATCAAGAACAGGTGTCGTCATCTGATGAGGAAGACAAGGGAGAGGCCAACTCACAGCCAGTTCCCATAAGAAAGTATCCTTTTCGATGCAGAAATCCACCCAAGACACTCACATATGACACCTTAGGTCAGCCATCAGTCATAAACAGACACAAATGATGTCCACAGCTAAGAAAAAAAAAAAACTAAGTTCATTGTCACATGTTGAGTTTACTGTGGTGACAGTTTAAACAGAAAGGGAAGTGTTCACAGTAGCAAATGTTAAAAAGAGCAAATTTGACAGAGCAACAACTGCATGTATTAGTTTAATAGTACACATGAGTTAAACAGGGAGTACCAGAACCAGACTAGCTACACAAAGAGAGATACTGGCTTGTATGTGAGATATACAGCAGTAAATGTGTGTCTGTGTAAAAGGTTACATGGTAGAGTGATAGGTCTACACCTTCAGTCTGATACAGAGCACGGCTGAGAGGCGGAGAGACTTTACAGACATTGCCTGGCCAGTAGTGTCTGTTGCTGGTACATGACATGAAGGGGGAGATGTATGTCATGCCAAAGACTGTTACCGGACAGAAAGTATCTTTAGAGGCTGACTCCCAGTGAAGCTACTGCTGTAACCTTCTGTTGAAGACGTGTATTCTGGGAAATCTCTAATGTCAGGATGACATTCATTTTTGGAGGGGAGAGTGTGGGACTCATGTAATGGAAGTATTGTAATAGATATTGCCCCTCCCCCCCTCTCCATAATTTCATGCATTCTTATCATTGTTATGTTATGCGTTCAGTTCTTTATTACTATTTCTGACACATACTGTGATAACTGGCAATCCAGCTAGGATATTCTGATCAATGATGATTCCCACGGGTGGCGCTCACGCAGGCACTGAATCGGGCAGCTTTGGGGTCCTGTGTGTTCTACTGCACAGATAGCCTGCAGAGTGCAGCTACGCTGAACTGAAGTGCTTGTGTTTTGTATTTGCAGTTGCAAATGAGCAAGTAAAGAGAACGATTCTGAACTCATGCATGCCTGGAAGTGTCATTTGTCCAAGTGTGCAACATATATATCACAGTTTACTTTCAGATATGAGCATTGTGATACCCGTAAATGAATCTATCATCATGACACATACAAAACAATAACTTACTGTGTTTCAATTGTTTGAAATCTGATGGTAAGACGAACTTAGTGTGTGAGGTTGCACTGACCATCAGAAATCTTGAGCCTTCAGGGGTGTTTTTTGTTCTTCTGTGAAAGACCTGCAAGCTAAAAGAAACCCATGTAGCTATAACCAGACAGTCAAACCCCTAGGTCACATTTGTATTGACATGCACAATTAAATCTTTTCAATGATTTAACAGTGTTGCTTTTCAAAGATTAGGATTTCAGAATTAAATTGTTGATCTAACTGTTCCACTGTTTTCTGACAGAATTAGTGTCACAAAAGGTAAAGAAGTTCATAATTTCATATAACTTTAATAATATGTGTATTGCTCACTGAGTAGAAGTGAATGCAGATGTTAGTGTTGCTCTGCATCTGTAAAAAACAGACCTGACTATTTGTGTGTCATATGTTTGTTTTGTTTGTGTCTTTGTCCCCTGAAAACTCATGTTAAAGATGTTCTGAGCACAAGGAATGTGTTACAAACTGTTACTGTAATCTCATTACATTTTTTAATAATGCAGTAATCTAACTCAATCCTGTATTAAATTTGCTAATTACGTTACTGTTACAATGATGTTGTTAATTGTTGCTTAAGAAATGATCTTCGGTAATCTGCATGTCAGGCAGACAGACAAAACAAAATCAAACCAACAGCACAGACAACATGCTAACGTAAAGAGCTAACAAAGAAGAGTGATGATACAGCTGAGTGCATGCTGACTCCGACCAACCAGCCAGACCCTGACCCTCAACAGGTAACAATCAGTCAGAATCAGAATAGTTTAATAATCCCTAAGGAAAGACAGTTATGGGCAGTCAGACTGCAGCCTCTGTTTCTACCTGTACAGGTTTCTATGGTAGAATCACTGTGGCAATCGCTTTAAAGTCACTTTGGGCTGGTTTTCATCTTTGCTTTGTTTCGTCAGGTTTGTGTTCATGTGTAAAAAGTAAAAGAAAGATCATTGTGTTTGCTTATTAGTACACAGATATTATGTTTGGTTATTATCAAAGGTTTCTTTTGTGTCCAACTATCACTTACAAAGTGTAAGAGATGGCACCTGTGCTCCTCTGACAGACAACTGGCTGGGAGTAAAGAGAGATAATGGATTCTTACAGGGAAAGTGGCCTGGTAATGCTATGAAATACAGAACTGGATAATACAGGATTTCCTGAACTGAACAAAAAGGGTGGACTGTAACAGTAAGAGCCCCTGGGGGTCTGGTGTGTTCATCTTCAGTTGTGTTTGAGACTTAACCTGCTGGAGGTTCTTATTTGATGATTTTAGTGTCTTTATTTTACATTTTAGGAGTCTTTTAAAATTAGTTTTCAATAAGAAATTTATGCCATATGAAGTTGTATCTCCAGTCCATTGTGTGTTTTTCATGTCCTTATTTAATTTTGGAATATTTAGTTTTTCTCGTGCCTGTGTTGAGCCTTGACTTTTGTTTTAATTAAATACCTTTTTCTTCCCTTTTCTCTGTTGTGTCTGCATTTGGATCCTTATTTGAAATGTAAATCTGAAAAGCAATTGCCTGCAATTCTTAGGTGCACTCAGTTTATTTATGTAAAGAAAAATAATTTAAAGACATTGTCAATAGTTTGGCCACAGGAACTGCTTGCAGGACTCAGCTGTGAATAACAAAGCACATCTGCATGCTATTGTGGTCATTTCTCCTCACATTTGCAATGTTTTTCTGAACCACAAAAAGAGAAGTGTGTTACAATTGGTGCACTAGTGACGTAGGTCTTGATTATTTTTGGAGCTACTTAAAATGTATAAAAACTGAAGCCTCCAGAGCCAAGTGTCAGTTCTTCTGCTTCTGTGACAGAACTGCGTGTCTGAGCTGCACCAGACGTGATCTCTGCTCATCGAGTCTTCACTCCTCAATTGGTAAGAATGTTTTATTTATATTATGTATATTTATACACACCAAATTTATGGATTTATGCTCAAATTTAAATAAACTTTTCATTGAAATCCAGTTTTACTATGAATTCACAGTAATCACTGACACCTTCAGAGCATTACATTCATTAAAGACGTCTTCTCACCTTCTCTTCCAGACGACCGACACATACCTCAACCACTGCAGATTAACCAACCACTCATCAGTAAAGCACAAAATAAGGTAAGTGTCCTCATGTGGAAAGGACTTAAATACAACTCCCATATATTACTAATGTAACAGATCCATTTAGGTAGAGTAAGAACACTACGCTGGATGTCTTTTAATGCAGGAAAGTCCTGTTTTATACTGCACCTCTCTGAGGAGAATATCATTGTTCCTACAGACCATCAGCTCCATCAAAACCAAAGCAGGAAAGACTAATCCTGTGGCAGCAACAAATCATTTACATTTAATATCTGAGGACAGTTTCATGATCCAATATCATAAAATTTTAGGCCTGCTGTCAACAATAACTGCAATGTTGATTCACATGCATACATGCCAACCCTCCCGATTTTTCCGGGAGAATCCCGAATTTCAGTGCCGCTACCAAAAGTCTCCCGGAGCCACCATTCTCCCCAATTTCTCCCGATTTTCCACCCGGACAACAAAATTGAAAAACCATATCCCAGATTGGCCCAGCCAATTCCAGTTTCCAACAATGAATACTACTACTGCAGCTACTTAGTTTTAATTTTACTCTTATTACTCTTTCTGGGTCACAAAATAAACTTTTAACATATTTTCAGGCGACAATATAGCTGTGTAAACTTCAAATATCTGAGCCGGGGAGAACAGCAAACTCCTGGAACATCGTTTTCAAACCCCCGCGGTCTTTCGCTACTCAGGTTAAACATGATATATAAGTCACTTAAATAACTGAAACATGTTTTTGTTATTGGGTTTTATTTGTTCGTGAGTAAATCGGTTTGGCTGAGATTAAAGTTATTAGATTAGATGAGATTAAATAAAACTTTATTAATCCCTCGGGAGGATTCCTCCGGGGTTTTCACACAGCTGAATAAACGTCAAACAGAAAACTGATTAAACAGAAGTGTGAGATGGTCAAAAATTTACGCCAGCGTCCGGTTATATTTTAGATAGCAAGGAGCAGACACCTGAGTTTCACTCCACCGAGAGACCTCGTGACGTAATTCTGAAGGCTAGACCGTCCAATTTCACAGTTGCTCATTTCCGGTCTGCCCGGCTTTTGGAGGACCCAGCCCACTTAGACCACGAAGGCCGGGTCCTCAGGTGGACGCAGACTCTGAATTTGGACACCCCTGGCCTGTTTCCGGCTGGACAATAATAACGGTGACATTTAACTTATTTTATCCGATAAATAAACACTGTAGGATTCAAGTTTTTTGTATATATATATCTATAGATATATCTATCTATAGATAGATAGATATATATCTATAGATATATATATAGATATATATATATATATATAGATATATATATATATAGCATGGTGGTGAAGGGGTGATGATTTGAGCTTGTCTTGCAGCTACAGAACCTGGGCCCTTGCAGTCATTGAGTTTTCCATGAATTCCCTTGTATACCAAGTAGTCTACAGTCAAAACTGAGTTTTGGTAATGCAGCAGGACAAAGATCCCAAGCACATCAGCAGAGCTACAACAGAATCAAGGTGTTGCAATGACCAGGTCACAGTCCACACCTCAACCTGAAAAACAGTGCTGGGAACTTAAGAGGGCTTTACATAAACAATACCACAAACCTCAATGAACTGACAAAACGATGTAAAGAAACGTCAGGCGAATGGAGACTAAGAGTCATATAGAAACAATTTGGTGACGCTACTGCTGCTAAAAGGTGGCTCTGCAAGCTACTCACTCATGTACAGTGCTTAGTTTTTCAGAGTACTCTATAGATTCCCATGAAAACACTCTTTTCCACATGACTGTATGTCAGATAAAAGAGATACGATCTGTGAAGAGGATTCTGAGAAGAGAAAACATCTGGGGACCTGCCCCGAAAAGTTCATTTTGTTCATCTGGACGTAGAGTTTTCAGTAGCAGGAACGCTCTGTCACTCATCCGAGTTCGACTTCAGACTTCTTCTGTCTCGGCTCAGTGCAGGTTTCCCCAACCTTTGTTTGAATTTAGACTTTACATGTTGTCCAGTTTCAGGCAAGGGAACTGAAAATTGTGCTGAGGATAAATGATAAATTAGGCAGATGTAAATGAACAACAGCTGCAGGCTGGTGGCTCTGACATCACACCTGATGGACACCTAGAAGCCTAGATTCAATTGTTTTGGAGTTTCTGAAGACCGTCTATGACTCTGGGGTGACATCAATCATCTTTTATGGTGTGTTCTGCTGGGACAGCTGGGGCTTCCCTCTTTCCCCTGCTGGGATGGGCACGCACACGTCGCTGAGATGTGTGGTCTCAGGTAACTGGTACTGCTGGAGGCTGCAGGTGACATAGTCATACTATACCAGTGTAATAACTGAAATAACACAAATAGAAATGAATAAATAAACAGATAACATAGTCACCTGAACAAGAGGAGCCTATAGAGATTCTAAGTAGCTGATCTTGCAAAAGCAAAATGTGTTCTGCACCACAATGCATTCAGGTCACAATTCTGATTGCAAAAGCTGGCAGATAGGACAGGATATTAAAAATAAAACAAAAACCCACCTCCCACCACATGCAGGTCATCCTAGCAGCACTGAGCAGCTCCTACAGTGACACGCTGCTGCAACAACAGTGTGCGAGGAGAAATTTCAGATATCTTTCCAGCTGCTGTCAGACTCTACAATAGAGTCTTAGTGCCCACTTTAAAATTAGGTGTATACAACATCAGGGGAATAACAACACGTGATATATTACACCGTGCCATTATTTACTTAAGGCCTGAGCATTTCAAAGGTTACTGTGTCTGATGTGGGCCTGTCTGATCATTACTGTGTTTTCTTTGAAAGTAAAATCTCAGCCCACACAAATATATCAACAACAGTGATCACAAAACGGTGTATAACTGAACACAGTAGTGCAATTTTTAACCAGGTCTTCCCATTAACACCTGACCTGTCCAAAGGTTCAGTCAATGAGCTCGTCAATAGCTTCAATGCTAACATGTTAAATGTAATGGACACTATTGCTCCCATTAAGGTGAAGGTTATCTCTGGAAGGAAAAAGTCTCCATGGAGAAACTCCACACTGGTGAAAAAAGAAAAAAGAGAGTGTAGGAAAGCTGAGCGCAGATGGAGAAAAACAAACCTCCAGGTTCATTATGACATTTATAAAGAGAAACTTCACAATTATAATTTACAACTGAGGAATGCAAGGAGGTCCTACTTCTCTGACATCATCACTAAAAACAGCCATAATGCTCGGGTCTTATTTTCTACAGTTGACAGGCTAACAAACCCTCCTGTGTCAGTGGCAGCTGAACTTCATTCGACCATGGCCTGCAATGACTTTGCCAAATTCTTCACTGAAAAAATCCAAAAAATTAGACAAGCAATTGGTACATCAACAGCAGATCCAGGATATGTACTGTGTCCACCAAAAAACTGTTTAAACACCATGAAACAGTTTCAACCTATTAACAGCAAAGACCTGGAGGACATCTTAGGTAAACTGAACTCCTCCTCCTGCTGTTTAGATGTCCTGCCAACAAGTTTTTTCAAAAAGGTCTCAAAGACTTTAGAGTCAGACCTGTTACAGATCGTCAACTTTTCTTTATTATCAGGTGTGTTTCCAGAATCACTAAAAACTGCTGTAATCAAACCTATACTGAAAAAGGACAATCTTGACAAGACACAAATGAACAACTACAGGCCGATCTCAAATCTCCCGTTTTTAAGTAAGATCATTGAAAAAGCAGTTTCTCAACAGCTCAGTTACTTCTTAAAACAGAATAATTGCTACGATGCCTTCCAGTCAGGTTTTAGACAGAACCACAGCACTGAAACCGCTCTGACCAAAGTGTTTAATGACATATGTCTGAATACAGACAGTGGAAAAATGTCAGTCCTAGTTTTACTGGATCTCAGTGCAGCATTTGATACAGTTGACCACAACATATTACTCAAACGACTGGAGAACTGGACAGGTCTTTCAGGAACTGTACTAAACTGGTTCAAAACATACGTAGAAAACAGGAAATACTTTGTATCAATAGGTAACTTCACATCTGAGCAGACAAGTATCACATGTGGAGTTCCCCAAGGTTCCATCTTGGGACCCCTTCTGTTTAACATCTACATGCTCCCACTGGCACAGATTATAAACAACAACAAAATAAACTATCCCAGCTATGCAGATGACACACAAATATATATCACAATGTCACCAGGAGACCGAGGCCCTGTACAGGCTCTTGGTAAATGCATTGAGGAAATCAATGACTGGTTGTGCCACAATTTTCTCCAGCTAAACAAAAACAAAACTGAGGTAATAGTCTTTGGCGCCAAAGAAAAACGATTACAGGTCACCAGAGAACTTCAATCTATACATCTAAAAACCACAAACCAGGCGAGAAATTTGGGTGTAGTGATGGATGCAGACCTAAACTTAGAAAAACACATTAAGACAATAACAAAGTCAGCTTACTATCACCTCAAGAATATTTCAAGGATAAAAGATCTGATGTCTCAACAGGACCTGGAAAAACTAGTCCATGCATTCATCTTTAGTAGGCTTGATTACTGTAACAGCATCTTTACAGGTCTACCTAAAAAAAATCAGTCAGACAACTACAGCTCATTCAGAACTCTGCTGCTCGAGTCCTCACTAAGACCAAAAAAGTGGACCACATCAGTCCAGCTCTGAGGTCCTTACACTGGCTGCCTGTCCGTCAGAGGATAGACTTTAAAGTTCTGATGCTGGCCTATAAAGCTCTGAATGGTTTAGGACCAAAATACATCAATGACCTCCTGACCCAGTATGAACCATCCAGATCCCTCAGGTCATCTGGATCCGGTCTTTTATCAGTTCCCAGAGTCAGAACCAGACACGGAGAAGCTGCATTCAGCTTTTATGCTCCTTATATCTGGAACAAACTCCCAGAAAGCCTCAGATCAGCTGAAACACTCAGTTTATTTAAATCCAGGTTGAAGACTCACCTGTTCTCAGCTGCATTTGAATAAAGCACCAAATCCACACTTTAAGCTTAAATTTCAAAACTTACATTTAACTACTGATTTTATCTACTGTTCTGATTTTATCTGTTTTGATTTTATATACTGTTTTGTTTGTTTGTTAATTAGTTAGTTAGTTTATTTGCTTGTTTTAATCAATTTTAAATCATGCTTTTTATTTGTTCTTGTTTCTAATGTCTCTGTAAAGCACTTTGAATCACCTTGTTGTTGAATTGTGCTATACAAATAAACTTGCCTTGCCTTAACAAAAACTAAGCCAAAAGGCCGTTTCTGCACTTTTTTCACAAATGTCAATATTTTTTTATTTACTTATTTTTAAAACATGTGGTTTATTGAATTGAAAAAAAAAATAGCTGCAATTGTTGTAACGCGAGCTATGAGAGACAACCTGCATCTGCACCTGTTGTCACTGGTCCTCACATCATGTTTGCAGCATGTTCTGAACCACAAACAGAGCAGTGCTAACTGGTGGGCTGGTGATGTAGACACTGATGCTAGTTAATTTAAGGTGGGGCTGCTGAAATGTTTAAAAGCTGAAGCCCCCAAAGTTTTACTTGTCTGTGACACAAATGAGCTCCAACCTGCTCAGGTAGAATTTAATAACAGCTGAGCTGCACTAGACCTGGTCTCTGCTCATCTTGACTCCTTGTTTGGTAAGAACTTTTTATTTGTATATTTAAAATCTTTTATAGACAACAGGCTTATTTTGAATAACTCGATCTCCTGCCACACTTATACTCACATTCACTAACCAGATATGGGCTTTAAAACATGCATCATCTGGGTTCTGTGACCATGAATATCGTGAATAAGAAATGTGCATGCACAGGCAGAGGCCTATCTTTTTTTATTTATGTTCAAATAATGTTCAATTTTAATTCCCCTTTAGAGCATTTCATTTACTGAAGACATCTTCACCACCTGCTGTTCCAGACGACTGACTCGTGCCTGAACTCCTGCAGGTTAATCAACCAACCACTGATCAGTAAAGCAAAAAGTACGGTAAGTGTCCTCATTTGGAAAAGTTTGCTTAAAAGTTTCATAACTTTCTAATATAATAATTACATTTAACAAGAATGTTGTCATGACTGAGTGCAATGACCGTTTCCCTCTGTAAGGTTCAATGTGTGGATGCAAGTAGAGAAGTTGCCTTTAGATACACCTCATGAACTCATCAACTGAGAGTTAACAAATCATCAAATTTATTTAAATTACTTAATTTGTTGTTCATTTTCACTTGTTTACCATATCTACCATATGTAAGTAAATGATTAAAATTGCCTGTTTTAAAAATATCCAGTAATACTCTAAAAAACGTACACAATATTATTGTTCAACATGTCCTCCAGTGCCTCTGATAAGTTTCAAAATATTTACTGAAGAAAAAAATGACTGGTTTAGATGTTGAATTTTTTGAAGCTGTTATATTGATTTTGATTTTCTTTATTTTATCATTTAATGATTTAAAAGACTACATTAAAGTAACGACAGCTGTTTTTGGTTATTTTTAAATGATGGTTGGCGTTTACTAGATGACCCTCAAGCACCAGGAATTCCTTGCTTACGGCCACACATTGAACCGTAAATGGCGACGTAGACGCGCAAATTATTTTCTAGAGTAGATAGCGAGCCAAAATTAATATTTCAACTGAGGGGTGCTTTGCAGACATATTTTCAGGCACTTTCCAATAACCTGCAGTCTTTACGGTGAGGACACACAAACATTAACCCGACTGGAACATAACTGTATGAAAATATATCACCTGTATTTATGTTCGCTTCGTAGTTACACTGTTTAAAACAAAATATTAAACCAAACTGCGGTAATTACCTGTCCAGCAGAGAGCTCAGGTAAATTCTTTCTGTCTGCTTTGCTTTATCAGAGCTCGTCTGTCTTTTCCTTTCGACTTGTCTCTCCGCGCTTTCTGCTCAAGTCAGCCCCCTCCTCTGCCGCGCATGCCCGACGGGGTCTGCGCAGCGCGTGCACCACAGGTGTGGAGAAGTACTGCTTAGTGTTGCAGTTTCAAAATAAAAGCTGCCAAAAAGCGAAACATGCTGCCTTCAATGTTTCAAACCATGTTCCAGGGTTTTTAGTTCACCATGTATAATGTTAAAACAAGAAAATAAAAGACAGATCTGAACGTTTGAAAATGTTTTGGAAAAACTCCATAAAGAATAGATGAAAAACACTGAAATTATCCTTTTATTTATGTTGATCCATTAAGTTGGTTCATTTTTTTGTTACATAAGTTGTTTTTAAAGTTAAACTTGTGTGGGTTTCTATATAAGTCAATAAAAAAAACAACAAGCCATTAAAAATGAAAAGTAAACTCTGCCAAAGAAACTGAGAGGTTCTGGAAGCGTGGAGTTCAGTTTGCAAATTTATCTAATGCAAAAAACATCTATGAATAAAACTTTGTTGGCCAGCAGCTTTTCAAAAAGACAAAAAAGAGAAAAGATGGTCATAAAAAGAAGCTATTATCTGGGGGGAAATAATCATTTGATCCCCTGCTGAGTTTGTAAGTTTGATTATTTAATATAAGTGAACAGTCTCTAATTTTTTTAAGTATTTTCATTTTGATGTAATGAGACAGAATATCAACCAAAATTGAATAAAAAATGTATTTGCTAAAATAAATTGATTTATATGTCACTGAGTGAAGTAAGTATTTGATCTCAAACACAACTTAGTACTTGGTGGAGAAACCCTTATTGCCCAGCACTGCGGTAATATGTTTCTTGTAGTTGGTCACTGGGTTTGCTCACATCTCAGGAGGGATTTTTTTTCCACTCCTCCTTCCACAAACTCTCTAAATTCTTTAGATTTCTTTGCTGCTGTTTGGTAACTTTAAGCTTCAGCTCCCTCCACAGATTTTCTTCAGGACTGAGGTTTGGAGACTGCCTTAGCTCCACTCCATGTCCTTGTGCTTCTTCTTTAGCCACACCTAAAGTATGCATTAGTGGTATGTTTTAGGCCATTGTCATGCTGGAAGACCCATCGATGACACATCTTCAGTCTTCTGCCTGAGAGAAAGTGGTTCTTGTCCAAGATTTTGCAGTACATGGCTCCATCTACTGGCCGCCTCAATGTGGCGAGGCGCCCCACAGTATAATGTTTCCACTTCTGTGCTTGACAGTGGGGATGGTGTTCTGTGGGTTACACTCAGCATTTCTCTTCCTCCAAACACAGTGGGCTCAGTTCATGCCACAGAGTTTTTGATTTCAAATGACCACAGCATTTCCCCCCAAACCTTCTCTCAATCATTTAGATGTTTACTGGCAAACTTAAGACTGGCCTGTAGTTTTGGGCTGATCCAACACCTTTCTCATGATTATCCTCACCCCATGAGCCAAGATATTACATGGAGCAAGATAAGAGGTCTTTGGTCTTGACCATGACTTTTCTTGTCCCTGAGGTCCCTTGCCCGAGTAGACCTCAGTAACTAATCCTTTTACACTTCTTCAATCTTTCCCATGGTGGTGGAGATGGAGTTGGAATGGAAGAATTTGGTACTGTGGACAGGTGTGCTTTATACACATAATAAACTGAGATTGGGAGTATCTGTAATGGACTGATTGATTGACTGTAATCCAGTCTGTGGGAACCAGAACTCTTGTTGGGTTGTCGAGGATCAAAAACTTACTTCACTCAATTATATGCAAATCAGTGAAAAGAAATCATGTATTGTGTTTTGTTTCTGTTGGTGTTCTTGTCTCTCTCCAGTAAAATAAAACATCCACAAAAAATAGAGACTGTTTATTTCTTCATAAGGGAACAAATTTACAAATTCAGCAGGGGATCAAATACTTACTTCTGCCACTACAGTGATGACGCTTTTGTTGCATTAAATTCTTGATCTGGAAAATGTTCCTGTTTTTCTCTCTCCAGGAAACAATGAGGATCATGTTTACCTGTTTGCTGCTTGTGCTGCCCTTTGTTACTGGACTCTCAAAACCAGCCAATCTTCAACCCAACCGAATTGAGAAGCGACTGAATGAAACAAATTATGAAAAGTTTAGACGACAGCATGTAGATGCCAAGATGAGCGTGAAAAAATGTGATACAGAAATGAAAAAAAAGAAAATATATGCTGATCGAAACAAATGTAAGGATGTTAACACATTCATCCTCAGTGATTACAAACAGGTCAAAGCCATTTGTAACGGTCAAGGAAGATATGATCAGACGAATGGCACGACAAAGAGTGTAGCAAAGTTTCGCATTGTTAGATGTGACCTAAAGAACAATGCAGCCAGGAAACCCAAGTGTCAGTATAAAGGCACACTTCTCACTAACAGAATAGTTGTGGTCAAATGTGAAGGAAAGTTACCTGTGCACTATTATGGTGATGAAATGACCTTTGAATCCAATAATGCAACTATAGGAAAAATCCCCATGCGCTCTACTTCTGTACCCACAAATTTACATTTCTGAGATAACAAAAGAGCAACATTTAGCATCAGCTCTAACTAAACGTCGCTGGAAACGTCTTCTTCATTATAAGTTTTTATTTGAGTCTGTCTTAGCAATAAGTATATACATTTTTTAACATGTGATCAACCTGTATTTCTTCACACGTTACATGAAATAACATAAAACTATTATTTCCTTCTGATGAGGGAATTTTATATTCATCCCACCAATACCGACATATTAATTGTACTGACTGTAGGATGCTGTGTAGAAATAATCTCTTAGATCCAGCTTGCTTCTAATAAAATATTTTTTATCTGATCACAGAATAAGCATATAATAAAAGTCACTTTTTGGTGTTTGTTGGTTTTTATATATTTATTTTTTTAACATTTGGAGCATCACCAGTTACAAGACTCACAAGCTGACAAGTTCTTATTCAGCGCCCTGTCTCTTGTTTCTTTTGTTTTTAATGTCATCCAATTTTTTTGTTTTCATTTTGGCATGCGATTCATTTCTAAGACTTTTCTAAATGTCCAAAAGACAAAATTTCTAAACGTCGTTGCCATAACGGAGGGGGCTTGAGCATTTGCCCCTTTCCTCTTGGACGTCCCAAGAGCCCTGTTCTTGAGGCATTACTATTTTTTAATCTGTGTACATGTGCTGTCTGTGCCCCTCAACAATAACATTTAACTATTAACCCCAATTTTGCTAAATAAAAGGATCTGGCTTCCACTAGTCACATGATGCCCATTAACTAATTCTCGACTTTGACGGCAGAGGGCATTGGTTACGAGATCACAAAGAACATGCACATTTTTTGCCGCCTGGGTGGTGCGGAGCTGTAAGCGAAACACACAAAGTAATTGGGAGATGCAGACTGGTGCAACAAAAACCAGTAAGTAGGTGTAGAGCGTACACTGTAGTCTATAGCAGCGGTCCCCAACCCCCGGGCCACGGGCCAGGCCTTGAGTCGTTTGGTACCGGGTCAAGAGAGTTGAAGCTCGTACCGCACAGAAAAAATAAATAACTTACATTATTTCCGTTTTATTTATTATCCGACTCTGAACAGTGTTTTATTTGGAAAAAGACTGAATTCTCTCAGTTACTTCAGTCTATGACTGACTCTTGACGCATGTCAAGATACATTAGTTAATATTAAACCCACAAACTAGCAAAATTAGTAAAAAACAGATGTCTTTGGAGGGTTTCTTTGCAAAGGAAAAAAGGCCCAGTGAGGAGACAGAAGAAGAGTCTATGACAACTACTAAGAAAAAGAAAGCTGCATTTAACAGACAACAAGTGGATATATTGCAACAAGTGATTCCCATGCACCAAGCCCGCTCTGCATAATATATGTGGAGACCAGCTCTCCAATGAGGCAATGAAGCCTTCAAAACTGCTTCGTCACTTGGAGACATTAAAAAACAAGCCTTTGGACTAGTTTAAAAGAAAAAAGCAGGAACAACAGGGACAGAAGCCATTACTGAGGGCCTCCACAACAACAAATACAAGTGCACTGAGAGCATCATACTTGGTGGCTAACCGTATTGCTAAGGCTAAAAAGTCATTCACTATTGGTGAAGAATCGATCCTTCCTGCCACTAAAGACATTTGCTGTGAACTTTTCCCCTTAATATTGGTATGATCCCAGCTCAGGCACTGAGCGAGGGGGCGGGGCAGCTGCTGCCTGCGAGTGCGCTGTTGGAGAAGCGCAGCGAGGCAGACAGAGAACTGAAGTTTGACCAGGTTCCAAAGGAAATCATTCGTACTGTACAAATATGACGGTGCATCACAAAAGATTGATATCAAACTGATCACTTGACCCATATTACGTTACTTGCTCTTCAAGTGAATCAACAAAAGGTGAAATGAAAAGCCGAACAACAACAATGCTGTTTCTTTAGAGAGTCTCAGCTTACATGTGTGTTTATTTCATATTTTCAGTTGTTTCCCTCCACGGCTAAATAAATCGGTTTCAGTTATGCACTGATATACAAGACTGGACATAAGGAGCTTCTTTCAAAGAAAAACTCTGGTAGATGTTATTTTATATATTATGCTTTGGATGTTGTTCAGTATATTTCTATGCAAAACAAAAGGAATTTCAATACACAGCAGTACATTCACAGTTGAAACCAGATATTTACATACACTTTATGGAAAACACAAGAACATTTTTTTACTGTACAACATCAATTTAGAGTAAACTTGTTTTGTTTTGCATAAATAAATATTGAAATATATTTTGAATTAGTTAAAGAGAGAGAGCTGTCTCTTTTTTATCACTTTCACCAAATTTAGGAGCACATATACACTAAGTTTATTGTTAATTAATAAGAAAACTCCAGACGATTCCATTCTGAGCTGAAGAAGCTTCTGATAGGTTGGTGGCACACCTGTGGATGCATATAAGTCAAAACACAGAGCCTGTTTCTGTGACATGGGAACATCAAGAGATGTCAACCAAAACACCTGGAAAAGAATTGTGGAGCTCCATAAGTGTGGCTCAATTTGAATACAATTTGGTGCCATTTACAATTAAGAAATACAGACAGTTTCTCTCTTTACTCTTAAAGTTAACAAATATGTTTTTTATATTTATCAACATAAAAAATAAACATTTAGTCTGATTTGATGTTACAATTAAAAAAGTGTTTTTGTTTTTATCTGAAGAGTTTGTAAATATCTGGTTTCAACTGTATATTTGATGATGTTGGTGTTTGGTTTGATTGTCAGCACAAAGAGGGAGAGAGAGGGAGGGAGAGAGAGAGAGAGAGGACAGAACAGAGATGAACAAGAGCAGGTGAGACACACATGTTAGTCAAATGGTTGTTTACCAAAAGTATCAGCGTATCATAGGTCCTCATGTATCTCGTACCTAGTGTTTCTTTTTAGGTTTGTTATTTTTCAAATTCTATATTTATTAAGTTTTGCAGGCTTGTTTGCACAACAAGGTTAAATAATTATCTAAACTTTTCTGAATCTAAATAGTGGACTTTGGTAGAATTAAAAAATAAGTGTAGTGCAGGTCTATGATGATTTTTAGTGCTACTATCATCTAGCTCTGATTCTGGTTCTGTCTTGGTTAAATCCTAAGTAGTCCTGCTTCTGAACTGTTGTAGTCCTGTTTTAATTCCGGATCAGTTCTGGGTCTGGTTGAATTGGGGTTTAGTCCTCGTGTCTTGATACAGCCCCGACTTTGTTCTGCCTTGCTGCTTAATTAAAAAACTACTTTAAGGTGTCCTGCACATGTGATATATTTTTCCCTATATGAATATGAACTCAAAACAGAGCCAATTAATCTTTCAGTCATTTCTTCCCCCCCACCCCCCAAGTCCCAGATGCATACTACCCTTTAGGGCTAAGCCCCGGGTGTATCAAATGTCTGCCTCTGCTCTGCTCTACAACAGAATCACAAAGGTGTCTCCAATAAGCTGCAGAGATGATTGTTGTTTTAATTTTTTAACGGTACACAAGCAAAAAATTAGAAGAGAGGTCATGAAGTTTCTTACTAAACAGTAGCGCCCTCTGCAGTTTGTGTGTGTAAGTGCAAAAACTTACAGCACCTGGTATTCCCAGGCGGTCTCCCATCCAAGTACTGACCAGGCCCGACCCTGCTTAGCTTCCGAGATCAGACGAGATCGGGCGTGTTCAGGGTGGTATGGCCGCAAGCGAAAGGTCAGCTCAGAAACGGCGTTTTTATACATGCTGTAATGACACATACACGCTTACGTTTTTGTTTTCTATATTTAAGTTAAAATGTCCAAACGACAAAAATGTTGGACTTCCAAATCGACCCAACACACCGTGTGCTCTCTGTCACTTTAACACTGTGCTGTAATCAACGAACATGTCTTCTTATCGTGATGTTACTGCGGGAAAAGCATTTTTGCAGCTCAATTTGAAGCTGCAGTTAATAACGAAGGTTTGCATGTTGTCGCTGTAACATATGAAGTTTAGCACAATAATATAGATCAAACTGTGAGACATTTGCCACCAATAAAAGGTCTTTTTCACAGCTTTGCTTTCGCTTACGGCCATACCACCCTGAACACGCCCGATCTCGTCTGATCTCGGAAGCTAAGCAGGGTCGGGCCTGGTCAGTACTTGGATGGGAGACCGCCTGGGAATACCAGGTGCTGTAAGCTTTTGCACTCCCACACACAAACTGCAGAGGGCGCTTCTGCTCCTGCTTGTGCTAAGAGGCATGAGAAGTTAACATTTATGGGTGATAAAATCCTTTTTCTATATTTTTAACATGAGAATATCAGTTTTCCATCTTGTGTTCCAGAGTAATCGGACAAAAGACAAACGTAGAACAAGGAAAAAAGAGGCCAAGTGTCTCACCTATAAAACAAAATAGAATAGAATAGAATAGAATTCAACTTTATTGTCATTGCACATGCACAGGTACAGGGCAACGAAATGCAGTTTGCATCCATCCAGAAGTTCTTTAGTGATATAGATATATTACAATATATATTAGCAATAATATAGATATGTGAGTATATTACAGAAATGGGTCTATTATGGTATGTTATAATGTACACGGTATGAAGTATGTTGTGAATATTCTATAACTATAAGTATGTACAGGCTGTAGTGAGTACAAGGTATGTACAGGATATGAACAGGATATAAATATGAAAAACTATACAGAATATGAAATAAATAACTTTACAGAATCTGGGATATACAGCTATACAGAAATGGGAACTATGCAAGTTGTAAACAGTTGTAGGATTAAAGATTATCGAATGTACAGAATGATTATTTACACAGAGCTATACAGTAGCTGAAAATTACTGTTTTCTGAATAGTCTCACACAGATAAACATTTGCAGGGAATACCTTTTCCTTCAAAACAAACGTCACAGACTGTGTTTTTCTTTACTGATTGTATTTGAGTAGAAACTCAGATTAAAATGGCATGAGTGCTCATAAAACGATTTAACTGTAAAAGTAGGTGTAGTGGATCACTTTGCATAGATGTAGATAAAAATGCAGTAAGCAAAGACTACAGTGGTCATTGAGCAGCTGTTCCTATAATGTGAATCTGGGATAAAGGCAGAGATTATTTGTTTGCCTTTGTTTCCTGGTTCTTTCTTTCTTATCCAAATGGAAAAAGAGAGCATAAAAGTACTGTTTACAAGCAGCTTATCTACCTCATTGTGCCCACTATCATAAAATCTTGGTTGACTGAGCACTGAGCCATCTACCACTCGAAATTGAACCTGTGTGGGACAACAACAAAGTCCAGTATACTAAGTTTCAGTAATGTGCAGTTTTTTCTGTGGAAGATGTAAATCTAAATAGATGTCCTATTGTATGCATAATATACCACTGAAATGTATAAAACAATTTCTAAAGACAAATTTCAATTTATTTTAGATTTTCTCAAATCCAAACAGCGCTAAAAGCATACACACAGTCAAATATTTTTCATACGAGGTGCTGAAGGTTCTGCAATGTTCTGTCAGTGCGCCCCAGGGCAGCTGTGGCTACAATGTAGCTGCCATTACCAGTGTGTGAATGTGTGTGTGAATGTGTGAATGACTGAATGTAGTGTAAAGCTCTTTGGGGTCCTTGGGGACTAAGTAAAGCGCTGTACAAATACAGGCCATTTACTGTGCGTGTGTTTATGCTCAAGTGTATGAATAAATTAGTCAGTTTGAAACAGTTGCAATTTAAACAGTAGAAGAGTGGCACTATATTTATATATTTATAAAGAATTTCAAAGAACAATTAATTGATGGTCAAAGCAGGTTTATTTAATTAATATCCAGATTTCCAATTAGTTCCGAATTGATTCAGCAGCAAATCACATCACCAGTCACTTCAAGGCTGTATGTATTATTGTAAGGTAGACCCTACAATAATACATACAGAGAACCCAACAATCATATGACCCCCTATGAGCAAGCACTTTGGCGACAGTGGGAAGGAAAAACTCCCTTTTTACAGGAAGAAACCTCCGGCAGAACCAGGCTCAGGTCGGGGCGGCCATCTGCTGCGACCGGTTGGGGTGAGAGACTGAAGACGTTTGTTGTAGGTCTGATTGAAGGACTGATGTGATGGTAAGTTGTCTGCTGCTCCGCTTTGAATATTGAGAGATTAGTTGATGGATTTCAAGCCAAATTGTGCCCAAGTTTAAGACCACATTCATTGGTTGTTTTTGTTGATGTTATTGTTTTGGGCTTTTTTTCCACAAGAATTTCTAGCTCCCCTAGAATTCTGGCCACCCAAACGATGATTGCTGCTGAGAGAGCACAAGGTTTTGTCCCCCTGTACTATTCATGTCAGTGCAGGGGGTTCTCCTTGAGAGGCCAGGGTGGAAAAAGGGATGCTTCAGAACCTCCGAGGGTGTTATGCGCAGATTTGCATCCAAGGCCAACATTTCTTTGATTAGCCTTACAAATAATGATTGGCCATTTTCCGGTCCTCGCCTAACCTTTAGCAGTTGTTCGAGGTCATCGAGACGCTTAAGTTTTATATATCGAGTTTCTTTAGATCGATAATGTGTCTCGTATTGAAATTGTTCTTGGGTCTTAAATGTCCAGCGCTGTTTGTTGTAGTTATCCTCGATGAAGTAGCAGTCAGTGTACAAGCCAGACTCTAGGAGATGATCTGGTAGCTGACCCTGGGTTTCAATTATGAATTTTAAAACATCATAATCGTCTTCCCCAGGATAGAGAGGCACCCCTGTAGCAAGCTCCACAGCTACCAGCCCCAGAGACCACATGTCGATTGCTTCGTGGTATGGAATGCCAAGCATAACCTCAGGTGCACAATAACCAGTTGTCCCCACACAGTCACCAGGAATCACTGCAGAAGCAGGACATGCGAGGCCAAAGTCTATGAGTTTGACTTTGACGGGAGACTCACTGCGGTTCACAACCATGATGTTTCCAGGTTTGAGGTCAGCATGCACTATTCCCACAGAACCCAGGTGGAACAGAGCATTTGCAAGCTGATGCAAAATTGGCCTGAGTTCTCTCATTGGGAGACCTTGGTTATTCCGGTCCCCAATGTAGTCCCACAGGCTTTGGTCGAGCAGTTCGAAATTCAAGCAAATGCGCTGTCCATCGAGGAAATAGTCGTTCCATTCCACAATGTTGCACCTGTCTGGATCCAAGCGTCGTAGCTGCTCCAGGATGAAAATTTCCAGTTTTGCCTGGAGCAGAATTTCAGGGTCGCTCTTGTTGACTTTAATAGCAACAGTTTTGTTATTTTTTGTATCGCGACATCTGGTTACAACACCAAAGCCTCCTTCTCCAAGGAAGGCCTCTACCACGTGGTGATCTCCTAAAATGGTCCCTTCCGTTATTTGAAGATCATCTTCAGAGGCAGATGGGTTGGCTGAGGTGTTGATGTCTCCTTTTTGAGGAAATTCAACTGAGTTTTGGAAACTGCAGCTGAATTTTTGCGATCCATGACTTTTCCAGCTTGAAGGCTGCTGAGAGAGCACAAGGAGTTCTCCCCCTGTACTATTCATGTCAGTGCAGGGGGTTGTCCTTGAGAGGCCAGGGTGGAAAAAGGGATGCTTCAGAACCTCCGAGGGTGTTATGCGCTGATTTGCATCCAAGGCCAACATTTCTTTGATTAGCCTTACAAATAATGATTGGCCATTTTCCGGTCCTCGCCTAACTTTCAGCAGTTGTTCGAGGTTATCGAGACACTTAAGTTTTATCGATCGAGTTTCCTTGGATCGATAATCTGTCTCATATTGAAATTGTTCTGGGGTCTTAAATGTCCAGCGCTGTTCCTTGTGGTTATCCTCGATGAAATAGCTGTCAGTGTACAAGCCAGACTCTAGGAGATGATCTGGTAGCTGACCCTGGGTTTCAATTATGAATTTCAAAACGTCATAATCGTCTTCCCCAGGATAGAGAGGCACCCCTGTAGCAAGCTCCACAGCTACCAGCCCTAGAGACCACATGTCAATTGCTTCATCATATGGAGTGCCAAGCATAATCTCAGGTGCACAATAACCAATTGTCCCCACACAGTCACCAGGAATCACTGCAGAGGTGTTACATGCGATGCCAAAGTCTATAAGTTTGACTCTGACTTGAGACTCACTGCGGTTCACAACCATGATGTTGACAGGTTTGAGGTCAGCATGCACTATTCCCACAGAACCCAGGTGGAATAGAGCATTTGCGAGCTGATGCAAAATTGGCCTGATTTCTCTCATTGGGAGACCTCGGTTATTCCGGTCCCCTATGTAGTCTGACAGGCTTTGGTCGAGGAGTTCAAAATTCAGGCAAATGCGCTCTCCATCGAGGAAATAGCCGTTCCATTCCACAATGTTGCACCTGTCTGGATCCAAGCGTCGTAGCTGCTCCAGGATGAAAATTTCCAGTTTTGCCTGGAGCAGAATTTCAGGGTCGCTCTTGTTGACTTTAACAGCAACAGTTTTGTTGTTTTTTGTATCGCGACATCTGGTTACAACACCAAAGCTTCCTTCTCCAAGGAAAGCCTCCACCATGTGGTGATCTCCCAAAATGGTCCCTTTAGATATTCCAAGCTCATCTGAGCCGAAGGATGGGTTGGCTGACATGGTGTAATGTGTCTGTTTGCGCTGTGAATTGGTGAGAAACAAAACTGAACTTGTTTTGGTTTCTCTCGTAAATTGCTCTCAAAACTTCTCAAAAGGGTTTTAGTTGCTGCAGGTCAACGTCCGTTAAGCATAAAGTAACAGGTGAGCGCTTCTATTTATAGGTTTTGGATCAAAGCAAAGTTATGACGTCAGAAAGGATCAAAGCAAAGTTATCACGTCACAAGCGATCGAAGCGATTCTAATATGTGCGCATGCGCACATATGAGAAGCGATCGAAGCGATTCTAATATGTGCGCATGCGCACATATGAGAAGCGATCGAAGCGATTCTAATATGTGCGCATGCGCACATATGAGAAGCGATCGAAGGGATTCTAATATGTGCGCATGCGCACACACGTGCTTGTTTGTGTAATATTGTTCACAGTAAACTTGACCCTAATCAATTTAATATCAGTCAATCAAAGAAAATGTTAGTTTTGGAAAATTTTAAAATGACATAACTGACAGTTAAAACATTTTTTGTTCATGTATTTGTATTTGTATTGTCTTCGGGGTTTTTTTGCATACCACGTCAAGCTTTTCTGTATATAGTCATGTCGTAGATTTCGGAGCAAACAAGAAATTGAATTGGGTTTTAATATTGCAGTGCTTGGATTTCGGATTTGGTGCTTAAAACTTCTTGAAACTGTAACCGTATTTCATTCACCACAAAGAACTATCTGATTGAATAGTTTTCTTATCAGATAGAGAAATAAAACGAGTCGCAAAGTCTAAAAGCAACATTTGTCTGCCTGGGCTGTACCTCTGCACGTTAGTCTGTTTCAGTGTGTGACCCCCCACCCCCTCCCTGATCAGTCGGGGGTGAGTGCGCTAATGTGCCTGGAGGCCGTTTTAATGAGTGTTTGCTGGAAAACGAAAAATACAAGAAGGATTTGTACGTTTTCACAACGGGGGAGTTTGCGTAAGTACTAGTAAATAATTTTCTCGAGTGTGTACGTTACACATGTTATTTGTTTAAAATTGGTATTATTATTTTGCTAGCTAGCAAACTCGCGGGATAAAGGATTGAAGTGCACTCAGTGCGATACAATACGGTGGCGCTATTCTAACAGTTAGTTATTGCAGGGTAACTTGTAGAATATGCTGTGAATTGAACCAAGATTACACAGCAGTAGCAGTAATACGAGTTACTTCCCTCAAGTGAAAGCGTTAAACGTTAGCCCGATGCTTAACTAGCCAACGTCAGGCTTTCTGATTGAAGGCTAAAAGCGACGTTGTCACCAAGTAAACAGAATATTGATGATATTTTTGTGTATCGCTGCAGCCTTTTCAAGTATTAACCTGGTGTCTTTGGGAACAGCTTAGGGGGAAATGACGGTAATATGACTGAACCATATGGGAAGAAAGAATAGGCACTTTTTGTGCTAGCGAAGTTTCCTCGCTTTCATTCAAAATCTGTTTATCATTAAACAATTGAAACATAATGGCTTCGAGCTGACATTGAGGCCTGTGGGGCACTATCAGCCACTGAGACAGTAGACAAGTGACTATTTCACACTTTAAGGCTGCCTGTTTATTTAAGGGAGATGAACAGTACATTCTAACTGTACATAATAATATCAATGATGATAGATTAAATAAATGGGTTTTTGAAAGACGCTTGTGCATTTTTAAAGTCTAAAGTGTTGAATTGATCTGAGTATGTCATGTGTTCAAAGCCTCTCCCAGTCAGTGCTGTTCTCTATGCCTGTCTTACTCTACATGATGTTATTAGCACAAACACTTTAAAGGTGATAATTAGGTCTACAACAATAACACAGACTGCAATGTAGTTAAGCGTCTTACAGTTAGTTTTGAATGAATGAACTTAAAAAACAACACAAGCAAAGATCTGTCTCCTCCTGTTTTTTGTGTCACATAAGAAGGAAGCATCAATATCTGATGAGAAGACTTATTCATTTGGCCTTTCACGTGGTCTTACTCAGGTGATGCGAAGTGAAATATGCATCCTTTTTATGGTAATGTGCTGGAAAATGTTGAAAATGGACATTAAACGTGCTTACAAAGTGCTTGAATTTGACCCTGAAAGGTGTATGAAGCCAGAAAAAGTCACACTTGGAGTAAAAACCTCTCATAGCAAGTTAATCATATTCAATTGATTTGATGCTTTCAGCACAAAATTTAGCCACACAGTCAGGACAGCGTCTGCTTTACCTTCATCGGTAAACGTGTTTATGCAGTACATAGTAACAGTGTGGCTGAGTCCTCTGGTTCAAATCAGTTCCAGTACATTTGGAGATGTAAGTCTTAACCTTTCACATGCATCGGGAAGGAAAAAACATTTAATCTGCACAGTACTGCCGAAGTGCAGCGATACATTGTGAAGTGCACATTTGCATTTGTCATACAGTACCGAGCAAAAGTCTTGAACCACCCCCTTATTTTTTCGTGTTTTGCCAGGTCAGTCTGTGTTAACGGTGTTATTAACTGCATTCTTCAACTAAAGAAGTGAGAACAAATGATGTGGGCTTTTGTTTTTTTGCAATAGGCTGCAAGTAAATGTGTACAGATACAATTTAAAATTGGTTCTTTGTTAAGTTTTCTGGTCCTTTCCGTGACTTAGGTGTCTGTTTATGTTTGAATGTTTCAGAGATTAGTGTGAAGGGTCTTAACAGACAAAAAGTGGTCAAATACAAGCCCTGGATTAAAAATCAGAAACACTTTAAAAAGCCTGGAGAGCTATTCCTTAATACCACTTTAAAGATTACAGGGAAGTCCGGATCCCTGGAAGCAAATGAGGGATGGCTCAAGACTTTTGCACAGTGCTGTACATGTCATGTTCCCTGTTTTATAGCTCAGCTCAAACTGACACGTTCTCACTAACTGCTTCTCATTTTCTCCACAGTAAACTTTGACCACTTCCAGATACTGCGGGCCATCGGGAAAGGAAGCTTTGGAAAGGTAATGCAGCCTCCATTTTTCACGCCACTTGTATATTGTTTGCCCTTAATTACCCACCACGGTCGTCATCTCTAAAGAATCAGTGCAAGCGAAGCGAAATGTGCTGGGATTACACTTTAGTTCTCGTGTGCTGCTGTTATTTAATAACAGTTATAAATGCAGCTGATGTAATTATTTCTATAAAGTCAGTTAGAGGAGAGCCGATTTCTATTTCATCTCACTCAATCTAGGTGGGAATTTTGACCCCACGTCTCAATTTAATTACACAGCAGCAAAATTCTGCGGCTCTATTTGTCATCGCGCTCAACGGTTGGGCTGAAGGCAGGAGGAGAACTTAGTGTGTGTGTGATACACAATTGGGGCTGCAGAGATTGGAATAGTTTACCTTCATTTTAAATATCACTGCCCTGTGCACATTGTCGGCTTTAAAATTCAAACTTAAAGAGTTTGTAAGTAAACTGGCTGAGATGAGACAGACGATGCACCGGGTCCTCGTCTGAGTGCGGCCCGATGTCCATGTTGTCATTTATGAGCAACACGAATGCCACAACAAAGGAAGACGTCGCAGCGATGATGTATCTGTGGCTTTTTGTCACACTTGGAAACCACGGTGTTGTGCAGCTATTTGCCTTGTTGCAGGGTTTTAAAAAAACTGCAGTTTTGATTTTAGTGAAAGACAAAAGCCAATCCGTGGCCTGCAGTTTGACGATGTCACATTTCCTGACTGTTTGGAACCCCGACTAAGTCGTCCTGTAGCCCACATCATAATGTTTCCATCTCTCTGCTTGACTGCGGGGATGCTATTTTTTGCATCACACTCCTATTTCAAAAGGTCAGTTAAAGCCACATAATTTAGTTTCATCTCCCCACAGCACTTTCTCCAAAGTCTTCCCTGAATCATTTAGATGTTCACTGGCACTTGAGATGGGCCTATACATGTTTCTCCTTGAACAGGTAGCTACCCTATGTTAGCCTAGCTTTCTATCACTGATGCTCTGTGTGTATGCTGCTGCCTCTCGTCTCGTGTTACTTAAAAAATTAACCCCACAGCTTCAATAACCGTATCTAAAAATCTCTCAGTGAAAGTTACGGTTGAAGGTTTGGAAACATTTTGGGGTAGCCAGTGTTAAATAGAGACAGTGCCACATTCTTTATCTAGTCATTGTAATGAAAGAAGCACATTAAAAACTATATGAGTTTGCTTTTAACAAGCATGTAATGACTCTACTTAAAAACTGAAAGTAGCATTTTGTGGATGTTTTCCCTGCTGCCCGATCCCATCAGTCTCTTAAAGCATCATTTTTTATGCGCCCTGGTGTGACAGAGGTTTCATGGCGCTACAGGTTACCTGAGCACATCAGGTATATTACGGTTGAAAACAAGTGCCCGGCCTTCCAGTGGGTGTTCGACCCCTCGTGCACAGCTCAGGAGTCTAAACGACCCAGCAGTTATGGACATGTGTGTTTTTGGTGTGCTGTCCCTCCTTCTCCCTGCTTGCAGGTGTGTGTGTGTGTGTGTGTGTGTGTGTGTGTGTGGATGCCGGAGTTTCTGAGAGCACCTGTTTACAGGCACCTTCAGGCCTGGTGGGTGTGGCCCTGCCAGGTGGTTGGCCACACCTGAAGACCATCACACAGCTGATCAAGCCTTGTTGGAGGAGCTACTTAAGAATGCGGTGGCGCTCTCTCTGACGCTGGATCATTGCGTGACTTCACGTTAGTCTCTCGGCCAGTCAGTACGGATAGTCTGCCGCATTGTATGTGTCTTACGGCTGCCTGTTTGTTATCTCCCCAGGAGAAGCGTGGAGACGAGAGGGCAGCGAGCACGGGGTGCTCAGACACTGAGGAGCGGAGACAAGGAACACTAGCAGTGGGAAGAGGACATTTCACGGGAGTCGGGAACGCACTGCGGATTTATTGTTATTTTCCATTCACTGTAAATAAACGCACTGCTTGCATTCAGAGCTCCATGCCTGGCTCCTCCTTCCTCACATCCCCACGGTTGACGCTGGACAACCGTGACAAATAGCTGTTCTTAGATTCATTATTAGTTCAACATTGACAAATAGTAGTTGACTAATATCAGGAGCCAAAAAGAAAACAAAAAACAAACTAAATAAATATTTCAGACGCTGAAAATAAATTATTACGGTTGTTTAAATTTGCTGTCAGCAAGTTAGGTCTAATACATGTAGTCAATCTAATGAATCAATATTACATGTAAAAAGTACAGAACTGAAAATGAAACTAAAATATAACGGTAAATGAACTGGTTCTTGTATAAAACCTTTCTACTCTCTACAACTTGCCTCATTCATGCACTCACTTTTTTCTATGCTTTTTCTCTGTAAGTGCTTTCTATCTAACATTAATACGCATTCATCCTCCCGATGGATGCATCGGAGAGCAACTTGGGGTTAGCATCTTGCCCAAGGATATTTGGCATGCAGGCTGGAGCAGAGGGGCATTGAACCAGCAACTTTCTGATTAGTAGGTTTCCTGCTCTACCTGAGCTACAGACACCCCAATTTGTGGTGTTCTGGAAACAACACGTTCTCATCCCAACAGGTAACGATGCTATGTGACAAATCATCGGTATGTGTAAATGTGTTTTTTATTCTGATCATGAATCGCTTTGTAAAACAAGACCTGATAGGGTCAAGGTTAAAGTTATGGTTAGAGTTAATGTTAGGGATAGGGCTGGAATGGACGGCTGGAGCCTCTCCTCCAAGTGTGTGTTACTGCCGCGATCAGCATTCTGTTGTATGCTTTTCTCTGTAAGCGCTTCGAGCCTGTACTTTTTTGCTTTAGCTGAGTAATGAAGTTGAATCAGTACTTTAACTTTCACTGGAACAATAGTATTTTTACTTCTACTTAAGTGGAGAATGTCTGATCTTTTGCCAACTCTGGCTGTCTCTCAGTCTTGGAATACCCACTTGTTGTCCAGCGGTGTCCTGGGAATATGGGAACTAGACAGACTGGGGAAACAATGGGAGGAGACACAAAGATGGAATTACTTTTACCTGTTACACTTTATGGACTCCTGAGCTTCACCATGAGGGCCTGTCTTTATTCACTGAAATCCACTTTTATAATGAATTCACAGTAATCACTGACACCTTCAGAGCATTACATTCATTAAAGACGTCTTCTACACCTACTCTTCCAGACGACCGACACATACTTCAACCACTGCAGGTTAACCAGCCACTCATCAGTAAAGCAAAAACTAAATGTAAATGTCCTCATGTGGAAAAGACTGAAACACAACTCCCATATATCACTAATGTAACAGATCCATTTAGGGAGAGTGAGAACACTAGGCTGGATGTGTTTTAATGCAGGAACATTCATCATGTCTTGAGTTCAACAAATCATTTACATTGAATATGTGAGCTGGATGGTTACACGATACAATGTGATTGTCAACAATAACTGCAATGAACGCTGGTTTGAGGGCGGAGTCAAGGAGGCCATTTACGTGAAAAGGGAAAGACCCTCTCTGAATCAAGGAGGGGGCCTAAGGGTACATCTGTCACCATCTTACAATGCTGTGATTGCAGCCGTTCTCCAACTCTCTGTGAATGGTACTCAAGACCATTGATCAGTGGTTGTTGATCAATGGTCATGAGGCAGAGTTCAGGAGTCTGACAGCTGTGGGGAAGAAGCTGTTCCGGTACCTGGTGGTCTTAGTCCGGAGGCTCCTGTAGCGCCTCCCAGAGGGCAGGAGGGTGAAGAGTCCATGTGATGGGTGACTGGGGTCTTTGATGATTTTCCCAGCCCTTTTCAGACACCGCTTCCTGTAGATGTCTTTTATGGCAGGAAGTGGTGCTCCGGCGATGCACTGGGCAGTTTTCACGACCCTCTGCAACGCCTTCCGGTCCGAGGCAGAGCAGTTCCCGTACCAGACTGTTATACAGTTGGTCAGGATGCTCTCGATGGTGCAGCGATAGAAGTTCACCAGGATGTCTGAGGACAGGTGGTTCTTCCTCAGAGTCCTCAAGAAGAAGAGGCGCTGATGAGCCTTCTTGACCAGCTTGGAGCAGTTGGTCGTCCAGGTGAGATCCTCGGAGATGTGGACTCCCAGGAACTTGAAGCTGCTCACACGCTCCACAGCCGTCCCCTTAATGTGGATGGGTGGATGTGGGTCAGCATTCCTCCTGTAGTCCACGATGAGCTCCTTGGTCTTCTCGGTGTTAAGCAGCAGGTTGTTTGTGTCGCACCACTCAGCCAGACGATCCACTTCCTCCCTGTAGGCGGCCTCATCGTTGTCACTGATGAGGCCAATCACCGTGGTGTCATCTGCAAACTTAATGATGGTGTTGGAACCATCAGCAGGTCTGCAGTCGTGGGTGAAGAGGGAGTAGAGGAAAGGGCTCATCACACAGCCTTGTGGTACACCGGTGTTCATTGTGATGGTAGATGAGCAGTGGTTATCCAGCCGGACATGTTGGGGGCGGTTGGTCAGGAAGTCCAGTAACCATTTGCAGATGAGGGAACTGATGCCCAGGTCTGTCAGTTTCTTGATGAGTTGTGAGGGGTGGATTGTATTGAATGCTGAACTGAAGTCTATAAACAGCATTCTGGCGTAGGTGTTGTTGTTGTCCAGGTGTGAGAGGACAGAGTGCAGTGCGATGGAGACTGCATCCTCTGTGCTCCTGTTCTGGCGGTATGCGAATTGGTGGGGGTCCAGGGTGGGGGGGAGACAGGATTTGAAGTGTGCTAGGACCAGCTGCTCTAAGCACTTAGTGATGATGGGGGTGAGTGCTACTGGGCGGTAGTCATTGAGGCAAGATGGGTTGGAGTTTTTGGGTATCGGGACGATGGAGGTGGATTTGAAGCAGGCCGGTACCACAGCGTGGGCCAAGGACAGATTGAATATGTCTGTGAGCACTCCTGCAAGCTCCCCAGAACACGCTCTGAGAACACGCCCGGGGATGCCATCGGGACCTGCAGCCTTGTGGACATTGATCCTGCTCAGCACCGCTCCTACATCGGTGGGGGAGAGAGTCAGAGGTTGGTGGTCTGGCGTCATGTCTGCTTTGGTTGTGGTTGTGGGGTTCCCTCGCTCAAAACGAGCATAAAAGTTGTTGAGCTCGTTGAGGAAGGAGACATCAGAGGATGCGGGGGAGGGTTTGGTGGTCCTGTAGTCTGTAATGGTCTGGAGTCCTTGCCACATGCGTCGGGGGTTGGAGTTGGAGAAGTGTTCTTCTACCTTCTTTTTATAATGGTGTTTGGCTTTTTTGATGCCCTTCTTTAGATTAGCCCTGGCTGTGCTGTAGGCGTGTGCATCTCCTGACCTAAAGGCGGTGTTGCGGGCCTTCAGGAGGAGACGAACATCCCGGTTCATCCAAGGCTTCTGGTTGGGGTACATGGTGATCCGTTTCTGGGTGGTGACCAGAAACGGCTCCAGCCAGGTTGGAATACACATGGTCTAAAGTCTTGTCTCCTCTGGTGTGGCAGGAGACATGTTGGTGGAATCTGGGGAGGACTGTCTTTAAGTTGGTGTGGTTGAAGTCGCCAGCAACAATAAAAGCAGCCTCGGGGTGTTTATTCTGGTGTTTGTTAATGGCTGCAGAAAGTTCTTTCATGGTCCGATATATCTCTGTTCAGATATTATGTTGTACTCATTTTTTTCCTTTATTCAAATAAGAGCAGTTATTGTTCATTTAATCAAACGCTGCTCAATCATCCATGTAACGAAAACTTTGATTCTCTTCATCTGGATGTAACGTTTTCAGAATCAACTTTTTTGGGAGCTGCAAAGCAGTTTCAGCTCAGAGCACCGTTCATGTTAACTTTTGCACCACTTATTGAAGCTGCATCATCATTTCCATCGAAGCTGTGTGTTGACACAGCTTCTTCTGTCATTGCATCCTCTTGTTTTTTTCTTGCTCTTGGCCTTTGTCTTTGAGCCAGAGAGATGGAGGTCCATGGCGTCATGTAAAACTACTTTGAAATTCTGACCATTTGATAATAAATTGTGAAAATGTATAATTTGAACATATTTGTTTTCACTCAGCACTACAAGCTGTATGTTCTTGCTTTTGAGCCCCGCACTCCCTCCTTTTTCCAATTCGTTTACTTCTCATTAGCACTCAGGGATCTGCACAGCTCAGGAGTCGCTGGCTGTCCCCTCTGTGACCTTCCCCAAACTGCAGCTTAAATTCATGCTCAAGCCATCTGCCATTATCTACTAAAAATGCTATCAAACCTAAAAAGAGGATGCGGTCTCAGCTGGTGAAATTGCATTATAAACCGCTTTGAGGCAACTGTAGATAATTCATTTATCATTATTCAACATTGACAAATAGTAGTTGACTAATATCAGGAGCCAAAAGGAAACAAAAAAAACAACAACCCCAAACTAAACTAATATTTCAGATGCCGGAAAAAAATGATTACAGTTGTTCAAATTTGCTGTCACCGAGTTAGGTGTGATACATGTACATCAATCTTACATGTAAAAAGTAGAAAACTGAAAGTAAATCTGAAATATAAAAATGAACTGGTTCTTATATAAAACCTTTCTACTCTCTACAACTTGCCTCATTCACCCAATCACTTCTTTTTTTTCTCTGTAAGTGCTTTCTATCTAACATTAATACGCATTCATCCTCCCGATGGATGCATCGGAGAGCAACTTGGGGTTTGCATCTTGCCCAAGGATATTTGGCATGCAGGCTGGAGCAGAGGGGGATTGAACCAGTAACTTTCTGATTAGTAGGTTTCCTACCTGAGCTACAGACACCCCAATTTATGGTGCTTTGGAAACAACACGTTCTCATCCCAACAGGTAACGATGCTATGTGACAAGTCATCAGTATGCGTTTGGAGGCATGAGAGCCGTTTGGAATGAATCTATACATGTAAATGTGTTTTTTGTTCTAATCATGAATCGCTTTGAAAAACACTACCTGATAGGGTTAAGGTTAAAGTTATGGATAGAGTTAATGTTAGGAGCCTCTGCTCCAAGTGTGTGTTACTGCTGCGAGCAGCGTTCGGTTGTTTTCAAATGGGAATCTGGAGCATCTCATAAGGATGCGGAAAGATACCTTTCACGTTACTATGAGATGCCTCAGGCCATGACAAACTTTTGGTATGTTATAAGAACTGAGGGCAGCTGTATTTGGGCCTTTATTGGCTACAGAGATTCATTAGAGGTAAGGGTAAGGAAATGTGGCTTCCAGTAATTGTCCTGAACATACACCTGAGAAAACTTCAAAATCAGAAAAAAAAGTGTAACCCCTATAGACATGGTTACTAGTATTTTCTTGTTTTTACCTGGTATTATTATTTCCGACACCCCTTGAACACACTTTGATTTTCCGTAGTTCAGTGAATGCAACAAAAGCACGTTGCTGCATTAAGCTAGGCAAAACGGAGCAAGACACCGAGAGCAAATAACAAGCTACACAGTGAGTCTTTTGGTATAAAATAAGTGTTATAAAGTATTTTCAACAGTCTCTAACTTAAAGTTATGTACTTTTCAGAGGCCTTTATGTGTTTTACTCTCGACCAAAACCAGGCAGAGCGTGTATTTGTTTCTTGGGAATTCCGGTGAGTTACTAGAGATGATAAGTTAGCAGGAAAACTTATGCTAATTTTACATGTGGTAAACACTGCAACAGTGCGAATTCCGTATTGTCTAAAAAAAGCTAAAACCAGTCGGAGTACTTGAATCGTGTGTGAAATGGAATGTCGTATTTTATTTTATTGTCTATTTGATTGGGCATCTTCACAAATGCGCAAAACTAATGCAGGATGCACTTTTCTTTTAGCCATAAATGTTGTCCAGTGCCTTTCCTGCACTTTGTCATTTCAGTTATAGGTTAATACATGTAAATAAGTTATTTAAAACTAGTTACGTTACAAACATTTCATGATGTGATTACATATGCCTTAAAAAGGGGTATATAAATACAATTGATTGTAATGCTGTAAAGCAATACAAATGGAATTCATAGAGACAGAACAATGTTAAAACAACAGTGTACTTGATTTTGAAAACTTTATGAGATCTCATTTTATTTAGAAAAACTGTTAAGAACTATTCTGTTTATTGCTCTGTACTGTATGTGCAGACTGGTTTTTTGTGATCCTGGATCTGAAGTGGTTCTGGATATGGATGGCGAGCCAGACCCTGTGAAAACTCTTGGCGAATCCAAAAGCAGTGTGGCCAGCTGTTCTGGATGCAGGAGTAGAGCTACAGTCTGAATTACTTCGAATCGCAGGATTTCAGATAAGCAAGAGCAAAAACTGCTTACTTCATACGGATTGTTTCTCTGGGAAACTATTGAACTCCCAATATCCTGCTCATCAGGAGTCAGGTCTAAAGAGACTACTTATTTTATTTTATTTTGTTGTTATTTTCAAAAGAGCGCTCTTCTCTGTTGATCTTCTGTTAATTTTCTATGCTGTTTACATTGGATTATTGCACCACTGTAACATTGTAATAAATCTGCCGGCTGTTCAACACTCAATTCTCTCAAATTTATTTTACTCCTCTCGAATCTAGTCTATAAGTTTAACCCTACTATACTAAGCAGGTGTTACATAAAAGTGGCGAGCCAGCCAGGAGGAGTTTGGCTATTTAATGCCTTTAATCCAATCATTGGCACACAGTTGGCAGTTTTATGACAATTTTTGCACATTTTTCCACTGAAGTAACATGGATGTCATTGAACGTGAACGTATCAAGGTACCAAATGCTGTACTAATCAGTGGGTTTTCTGGTACAGAGACTGATGAAGAAGTTGTTAAGTTTTTGCAACACTATGGTTCTATTGCACGAACAGTGAAAATTGCTAGTTCTGACCCTGACTTTAAAGATACAGTTATAGTTGAGTTTGAGTATGGCACAGCCATTGAGTCGATTCAGGGTGAACTACCCTGTCACAGAACAACATCTGACCCAAATGTAGTTCACAGCATCCAACTCTTATCCCCAATTTACAGTGCTAAGCTAACGGCTAGTACTACAGAGTCTTACCTTTCTAATTTAAAGGGTATTGCTAAGGTGAGTGGGGTAGATTATGAGAAAATGCTACTTAGTGAACTTAACAAACTTCAGGCCTCTGCTGGAGAAAGGGAGAGTACAGCCCCCTCTAAGGTCATTTCAGTAGATGACCCAGTCCCTTTAATACCTGGTTCTGTTTTGAGACGACCAAGCAGTGAAACTATCCCACCCACTCTGACCACTGACACCATCAATCCTTCCCTTACTGACAGACCAGCTCCTATTTTGAACCCTGAACACTTGACCACACCTGAAGTCCAGAGGGTCATTGTGGAGCACATTGTCAAAAGTACTGATATGTCCCAATCCTATCCAAGCTCTGTAAAATTCAGGTCCTTTTCTGGAAAAACTCCATGCCCTAATACGGAGGTTGACTATGACACTTGGCGAAGTCATGTTGAGTTTTATCTTGCAGATTCTTCTGTTCCTGAAAGACAAGTAGTACGGAAGATCATTGACAGCCTCTTACCGCCAGCTGCAAACATTGTTAAACAATTGGGTCCCTTGTCCAGCCTCAAAGACTTTTTGAGCTTGCTTGATTCTGCATATGGAACTGTAGATGACGTTGATGAGCTGTTCGCAAAATTCTTGAGTACAAACCAAAATGCTGGCGAAAAACCTTCAGCCTATGTGCACAGGCTGCAGACTACCCTTGACAAAGTTGTAAAAGGGGGAGGAGTCCCAGTTAGTGATTTCGATCAGCAGCTTTTGAAGCAGTTCTGTAGGGGATGCTGGGATGATAACCTAATCGCTAGCCTCCATCTAGAGCAAAAGAAATCCAGTCCACCCTCCTTTTCTGAGCTGCTTTTACTCTTGCGAACAGAGGAAGATAAGCAGGCAGCCAAGTCAACTCGCATGAAGCAGCACTTGGGAATTTCAAAAGTAAAGGTGCAGTCCAATCCTTTAAATGTTTACCCAACCACTGAGTTTCAAGCTGCTGCTGCTACTGACAGCTCCGCTCAAGCATCTGCCAAGAAACTGCAAAAACAAATTGCTCAACTGCAAGAACAGTTAAGTTCCTTAAAAGCTTCAATGGACACCATGGTTGCAAAGAAACCTCAGGCAAATTTCCCAAAAGCTGTAAAGAAACAGCAGCTAAAGGAGGCACAAACACAGAACTCTCCGTTGAAAAATGAAGGCTTTGGCAAAAACAAAAAGCCTCGCCCATGGTTCTGCTTTAACTGTGGCGAGGATGGCCATATAGCTCCCTCTTGTGACAATGAGCCGAATCCCAGTACTGTTGAAGCCAAGCGGAAAGAGCTAAGGGTAAAACAAAAAGCTTGGGAAGACCAATGTGACTCTGATTTAAACTAGTTCCTGTTTCAGTTGAGGGACAAACTGGAACTAGAAGCAACAAAAGTCCCACTCAAAACCGCCCAACAAAAAAGTGTTGTGTACGAACAAGTATGCGTCATTCCAGCTTTCCAAAGGGCTTAATTGGCAAGAAGTGCACAGCTAATGTCAACATAGCTGGAGTGAGTTGCAATTCTTTGTTAGACTCTGGGTCGCAAGTAACGACTATTTCACACTCATTTTACCAGAGACATTTGTCTGATCTTCCCATCCAGCCAATCAGTGACTTAGATGTTGAGGGTGCAAATGGACAAGTTGTACCTTATCTAGGGTATGTAGAAGTTCCAATTGGCTTTCCAAAGGAGTTTGTTGAGTCTGAGCCCCAAATTTCTACATTAGCTCTCATTGTCCCTGATTTACGTTCCAGCACAGACTTACCAGTTTTAATTGGTACAAATGCCCTTGATGTTTTATATGAGGAACACTGTAGGGATACTCCTATTTCATCAGCTGTCTATGGCTATAGTCAGATTTTAAAAATCCTTGAACATAGACATGAAACAAAAAGCACAGGAAAGCTTGGACTAATGACACTGAGGGGCAACACACCTTACGTAATACCAGCTCATGAAAGGGTTTGCCTAGAGAGTTACGCCCACCTAAATTCACCAACCACTGACAGATGGGCAGTTGTAGAGCAGCCAACTTCCTCAGCCCTTCCGGGAGGAATCTTTGTCGATTGCTGCCTTATCACAGTGCCACGTCAAAGTCCTTACAAGCATCCTATTTGGATCAGAAACGAAACCGATCATGACATCATCCTTCCTGGCAACTGCGTTCTTGCTGAACTACACATTGCAGACCAAGTCCTTGAAACTCAAACCACGTCGAGTGCAAACTCTGCAGGCTGTTGCAGCCTGTCTGCAGACTCATGTTCATTACCCAGTGACCAGTTGACCTTTGATTTTGGCGATTCACCTCTGCCCAAGGAATGGGAAAGTCGGGTCACGCAGAGTCTTAGTGCCTACCGTGACGTTTTTGCATGCCACGATCTCGACTTTGGCCATGCCACTAAAGTTAAGCATAAGATCAAGCTTAAAGACGAAACGCCTATAAAACAGAGATCGCGGCCCATTCATCCAAATGACTACGAAGCAGTCAGGAAACACCTTAAAATGCTTCTCGATGCTGGGGTAATAAGACAGTCAGAATCTCCCTTCTCATTCCCCATCGTTGTAGTCAAGAAAAAGAATGGTGAGGTACGCCTCTGTGTGGATTACCGCAAGCTTAATGTGCAAACGGTAAAAGATGCTTACGCGTTGCCAAACCTCGAAGAGACCTTCTCCGCCCTATCTGGTTCAAACTGGTTTTCTGTCATGGACTTGAAGTCAGGCTATTACCAGATAGAGATGGAGGAGGAGGATAAAGCCAAAACAGCCTTCGTATGCCCACTGGGGTTTTATGAGTTCAATCGAATGCCCCAAGGCATCACAAATGCTCCCAGCACCTTTCAGAGGTTAATGGAGAGGTGTATGGGAGACATTAATCTCAAGGAGGTACTCGTCTTCCTAGACGATTTGATTGTTTTCTCAGACTCCCTCGAGCAACATGAACAGAGGCTAAAGCATGTTTTGGACCGTCTTCGTGAATATGGCTTAAAGTTGTCCCCGAAAACATGTCGCTTTTTCCAGACATCAGTTAAATATTTGGGCCATATTGTCTCCAAAAATGGTGTGCAGACTGATCCTGAAAAGGTTGCTGCTATCAAGACCTGGCCAGTGCCACAAAACTTGAAACAGCTGAAGTCATTTTTAGGGTTCACAGGCTATTATCGTCGATTTGTTAAGGACTATTCAAAGATAGTCCGGCCCTTAAACGATCTCACATGTGGCTATCCACCTCTCAGAAAAGGCCAGAAACAAACAGGCACTTCTAAATATCTCAATCCTCGAGAACCCTTTGCAGACAGATGGACACCTGTTTGTCAGTCAGCCTTTGAATGCATTAAGGAGAAGTTAACATCATCCCCTGTATTGGGGTTTGCAGATCCAAAGCTCCAATATGCTCTGCACACTGACGCTAGTACCACGGGCCTGGGTGCCGCTCTTTATCAGGAGCAGGATGGTAAAATGCGCGTCATTGCCTATGCTAGTAGGGGATTGACACCAAGCGAGACCAGATATCCAGCTCATAAGCTAGAATTTCTAGCTCTGAAATGGTCCATTGTCGAAAAATTCCATGATTACCTTTACGGTAACGAGTTCATCGTTGTAACGGATAACAACCCGCTTACATATATTCTGACCACGGCAAAACTTGACGCAGCGAGTTATCGCTGGTTAGCAGCGTTGTCTACCTTCAACTTCCAAATCAAATACAGAGCTGGGAAGGCTAACCAGGATGCCGACGGCCTATCACGGAGGCCTCATCAAACTCTGGCTGCAGATAGTGTGACATTGGAAGAGGAAAACAGGATTCAACAACTCACCTCACGCCTTCTCGGATCCCTTCCAAGCTCTAACAGTGTATGCCCTGACACTGTAGCAGCTATATGTAATAAGCATCTTCTCAATGAGAACAGTGAGAACTCACCTTGTGTCATTCTGGTTGAGTCCTTGGCTATGAGTGCTGATGCCATTCCTGATGCATACAGTGATGCTGAAACATCTGGTCAAGTAGCTGCTCCCTTGTTTTCTGAGCATGAGCTTAAAGAACACCAAAGATCTGACCCAAGCATAAACCACGTCATTCAGTTACTAGAATCTGGTGCTGATGTTCCATGCGAAAACAGGTCTGAAACATTTGACATAAAACTGATGCTCAGAGAATGGAAACGTTTTGAAATGAGAAATGGCCTTCTGTATAGGAAACGACAGTGTGACTCAGTTACAACTTACCAGCTTGTACTCCCTGTCTCTCTTAGGTCTACTGTTCTCAAGCTGCTCCATGATGATATGGGTCATATGGGGTGGGAGAGGACTCATGATCTAGTGAGGGCAAGATTTTATTGGCCTAAGATGGGTGCTGATATTGAGACTAAAATAAAGAACTGTGGTCGTTGTGTTAGAAGGAAGTCCTTGCCTGAAAAAGCAGCACCACTGGTTAACATCAAAACCACACGCCCAATGGAATTGGTGTGTATGGACTTTCTTTCTATTGAACCCGACAGTAAGAGTACCAAAGATGTGTTGGTCATCACAGATCATTTCACGAAATATGCAGTGGCCTTGCCCACCCGAGACCAAAAGGCAACCACTGTGGCCAAAAACCTTTGGGAAAACTTTTTAGTTCACTATGGGTTCCCCGAACGCCTCCATAGTGACCAGGGGAGGGATTTTGAGTCACATGTGATTAGGGAATTGTGCTCAACCACAGGCATTAAAAAAGTAAGGACCAGTCCTTATCACCCGAGAGGTAACCCCGTTGAGCGATTCAATCGCACCCTGCTTGGTATGCTGGGCACTCTGAAGGATGAGCAAAAGATTCATTGGCGTGATTTTGTCAAGCCTCTTACCCACGCCTACAACTGTTCAAAGAGTGAGGTTACCGGGTTTAGCCCTTACGAGCTAATGTTTGGTCGAAAACCCAAGCTACCAGTCGACCTTGCCTTTGGGTTGCCAGTTACAGGGGACTCACCAACATCCCATTCCCAGTATGTGCGCAATCTGAAAGCTAGGCTTGAGGAAAGTTACCAGATTGCACTCGAAAACTCCAAGAGAGTTGCTGAGCGAAACAAGAACAGGTTTGATAAAAAAGTCAGAGAGTCCACACTTCAAGCTGGGGACAGAGTCTTAGTCAAGAACGTTCGTTTGCGCAGTAAACACAAACTTGGCGATAAATGGGAACACATGGTGTACCGTGTTGTTAAGAAACTGGAAAATGTTCCTGTGTATGTGGTCCAACCGGAGAAGGGTGGTGGTCCGAGCAGGACTCTTCATCGAGACCTTTTACTTGCATGTGGTGATCTCTCAGACATTGAGGATGAGGTTGAGACAAAGCCCAAACCTCCACGTCGACCTAAGACTCGGCAGAGCCCTTCTGAACCTAAAGATACAGAAATGTCAGAGTCTGAGGAGGAGTATGAATGCATTTCAGGTCATCCCTCAATCCAAACCGAGACGTTTATCAGGATTTGTGACCAAACTCAAAACCATTCCAATGTGCAAAATGAGACAACAAGCTCCGAAATTCAAAATGATCCATGTACGCTCGAAAGTGACAACTCTTTGCTTCAACCAATAGAGACAATCTCGGACAAGAATGACCATGGACAGGGAAATCAAACTGAACCTGAACTGCTGAATGAGGAATCTCACTCTAACATCATGGGAGAGAATCATAATGTCCAAGTTCCAGGAGAACCAGATGTTGAGATAGAAAACACAGAGCATAGTGAAAATATCACTGACCAACATGCTGAACAAACACCTGAAATAACTCCTGAAACACCTCAAGTGAGAAAATCTGAGAGATTAAAGCGACCCCCAGGACGGTTTCATTATCCCCAGTTGGGTCAACCCCTTATATCCTTTGCACAACGATTTCTGGATAACTTTAACCAAGCTCTTGAGTCGTTTAGTAGCTATGAAAACACTCAAATCTATGATGTTTAGATACATTTTAAGTACATGAAGGCACTCATGTTTATTCAAAGGGGGAGGGTGTAACCCCTATAGACATGGTTACTAGTATTTTCTTGTTTTTACCTGGTATTATTATTTCCGACACCCCTTGAACACACTTTGATTTTCCGTAGTTCAGTGAATGCAACAAAAGCACGTTGCTGCATTAAGCTAGGCAAAACGGAGCAAGACACCGAGAGCAAATAACAAGCTACACAGTGAGTCTTTTGGTATAAAATAAGTGTTATAAAGTATTTTCAACAGTCTCTAACTTAAAGTTATGTACTTTTCAGAGGCCTTTATGTGTTTTACTCTCGACCAAAACCAGGCAGAGCGTGTATTTGTTTCTTGGGAATTCCGGTGAGTTACTAGAGATGATAAGTTAGCAGGAAAACTTATGCTAATTTTACATGTGGTAAACACTGCAACAGTGCGAATTCCGTATTGTCTAAAAAAAGCTAAAACCAGTCGGAGTACTTGAATCGTGTGTGATTAAGTTGGTGTGGTTGAAGTCGCCAGCAACAATAAAAGCAGCCTCGGGGTGTTTATTCTGGTGTTTGTTAATGGCTGCAGAAAGTTCTTTCATGGTCCGATATATCTCTGTTCAGATATTATGTTGTACTCATTTTTTTCCTTTATTCAAATAAGAGCAGTTATTGTTCATTTAATCAAACGCTGCTCAATCATCCATGTAACGAAAACTTTGATTCTCTTCATCTGGATGTAACGTTTTCAGAATCAACTTTTTTGGGAGCTGCAAAGCAGTTTCAGCTCAGAGCACCGTTCATGTTAACTTTTGCACCACTTATTGAAGCTGCATCATCATTTCCATCGAAGCTGTGTGTTGACACAGCTTCTTCTGTCATTGCATCCTCTTGTTTTTTTCTTGCTCTTGGCCTTTGTCTTTGAGCCAGAGAGATGGAGGTCCATGGCGTCATGTAAAACTACTTTGAAATTCTGACCATTTGATAATAAATTGTGAAAATGTATAATTTGAACATATTTGTTTTCACTCAGCACTACAAGCTGTATGTTCTTGCTTTTGAGCCCCGCACTCCCTCCTTTTTCCAATTCGTTTACTTCTCATTAGCACTCAGGGATCTGCACAGCTCAGGAGTCGCTGGCTGTCCCCTCTGTGACCTTCCCCAAACTGCAGCTTAAATTCATGCTCAAGCCATCTGCCATTATCTACTAAAAATGCTATCAAACCTAAAAAGAGGATGCGGTCTCAGCTGGTGAAATTGCATTATAAACCGCTTTGAGGCAACTGTAGATAATTCATTTATCATTATTCAACATTGACAAATAGTAGTTGACTAATATCAGGAGCCAAAAGGAAACAAAAAAAACAACAACCCCAAACTAAACTAATATTTCAGATGCCGGAAAAAAATGATTACAGTTGTTCAAATTTGCTGTCACCGAGTTAGGTGTGATACATGTACATCAATCTTACATGTAAAAAGTAGAAAACTGAAAGTAAATCTGAAATATAAAAATGAACTGGTTCTTATATAAAACCTTTCTACTCTCTACAACTTGCCTCATTCACCCAATCACTTCTTTTTTTTCTCTGTAAGTGCTTTCTATCTAACATTAATACGCATTCATCCTCCCGATGGATGCATCGGAGAGCAACTTGGGGTTTGCATCTTGCCCAAGGATATTTGGCATGCAGGCTGGAGCAGAGGGGGATTGAACCAGTAACTTTCTGATTAGTAGGTTTCCTACCTGAGCTACAGACACCCCAATTTATGGTGCTTTGGAAACAACACGTTCTCATCCCAACAGGTAACGATGCTATGTGACAAGTCATCAGTATGCGTTTGGAGGCATGAGAGCCGTTTGGAATGAATCTATACATGTAAATGTGTTTTTTGTTCTAATCATGAATCGCTTTGAAAAACACTACCTGATAGGGTTAAGGTTAAAGTTATGGATAGAGTTAATGTTAGGAGCCTCTGCTCCAAGTGTGTGTTACTGCTGCGAGCAGCGTTCGGTTGTTTTCAAATGGGAATCTGGAGCATCTCATAAGGATGCGGAAAGATACCTTTCACGTTACTATGAGATGCCTCAGGCCATGACAAACTTTTGGTATGTTATAAGAACTGAGGGCAGCTGTATTTGGGCCTTTATTGGCTACAGAGATTCATTAGAGGTAAGGGTAAGGAAATGTGGCTTCCAGTAATTGTCCTGAACATACACCTGAGAAAACTTCAAAATCAGAAAAAAAAGTGTAACCCCTATAGACATGGTTACTAGTATTTTCTTGTTTTTACCTGGTATTATTATTTCCGACACCCCTTGAACACACTTTGATTTTCCGTAGTTCAGTGAATGCAACAAAAGCACGTTGCTGCATTAAGCTAGGCAAAACGGAGCAAGACACCGAGAGCAAATAACAAGCTACACAGTGAGTCTTTTGGTATAAAATAAGTGTTATAAAGTATTTTCAACAGTCTCTAACTTAAAGTTATGTACTTTTCAGAGGCCTTTATGTGTTTTACTCTCGACCAAAACCAGGCAGAGCGTGTATTTGTTTCTTGGGAATTCCGGTGAGTTACTAGAGATGATAAGTTAGCAGGAAAACTTATGCTAATTTTACATGTGGTAAACACTGCAACAGTGCGAATTCCGTATTGTCTAAAAAAAGCTAAAACCAGTCGGAGTACTTGAATCGTGTGTGAAATGGAATGTCGTATTTTATTTTATTGTCTATTTGATTGGGCATCTTCACAAATGCGCAAAACTAATGCAGGATGCACTTTTCTTTTAGCCATAAATGTTGTCCAGTGCCTTTCCTGCACTTTGTCATTTCAGTTATAGGTTAATACATGTAAATAAGTTATTTAAAACTAGTTACGTTACAAACATTTCATGATGTGATTACATATGCCTTAAAAAGGGGTATATAAATACAATTGATTGTAATGCTGTAAAGCAATACAAATGGAATTCATAGAGACAGAACAATGTTAAAACAACAGTGTACTTGATTTTGAAAACTTTATGAGATCTCATTTTATTTAGAAAAACTGTTAAGAACTATTCTGTTTATTGCTCTGTACTGTATGTGCAGACTGGTTTTTTGTGATCCTAGATCTGAAGTGGTTCTGGATATGGATGGCGAGCCAGACCCTGTGAAAACTCTTGGCGAATCCAAAAGCTGTGTGGCCAGCTGTTCTGGATGCAGGAGTAGAGCTACAGTCTGAATTACTTCGAATCGCAGGATTTCAGATAAGCAAGAGCAAAAACTGCTTACTTCATACGGATTGTTTCTCTGGGAAACTATTGAACTCCCAATATCCTGCTCATCAGGAGTCAGGTCTAAAGAGACTACTTATTTTATTTTATTTTGTTGTTATTTTCAAAAGAGCGCTCTTCTCTGTTGATCTTCTGTTAATTTTCTATGCTGTTTACATTGGATTATTGCACCACTGTAACATTGTAATAAATCTGCCGGCTGTTCAACACTCAATTCTCTCAAATTTTTTTTACTCCTCTCGAATCTAGTCTATAAGTTTAACCCTACTATACTAAGCAGGTGTTACAAAAGCATCAAAGTAATCTTAAAATGTGTAATGTGCTTGTTACTCTGCTACAACTGGGATCATGTACCGCATAAAAAGACTAGATAGTCTATGTGATGTGGATGCTAGAGCGAAAGCCATGGTTGATATTTGACCTTGTAGTATTTTATAGTTTCCTTCCTGGAGCCAAATAGAGAAACAAATGAAGGCCCCAATTGCAAGAAGATGCTAGCATAAAACAAGCAATATAAAGACAACATATTCTGATCAAATAGCGCTGCAGTCATTGTCTTCATACTGGTAGTGATGATGCATTTCTGATAAATGCCTGTAAAAGAAAGACTAACCATATATGGTGCTCAGTGGTGAAACTGCTTTGTAAGTTCCTTACAAACCATTTTATACTGATTAAAAAACCAGAAATGAGAACGCTATATCTGAGCAGAGATAAGCAACAGACAGCTGTGAAAGTAAGATATTCAAATTCACTGAGCCAAAGACGCAGCTACAGAACTCATGACTCAAGAGTTTGCAAAATATATCCTTTCAAGAAACAAAGTTAAAAATGAGCTTATTGTTCATTATGATAGCGAGCGATATTCCACAGGGCATTGACAGATCCAAACCACTTCACACTTCACACACTTTAGAATTAATCCTGAACAGCTCACCACAACATTGTTTTCTCCACGGGATCTGCACACAGGAAAATAAATAATGATGGGACATACTGAACATTTGTGGAGAAATCCAGTACGTTTTTTATGAAGCACGTATCAAGGCTTGCTTATTTAAGAGTGAGTAATGTCTCTGATAAGAAAATTATTAGAGTCTTGCTGTTTCAGAAAGTGGTTTGAGTGCTGGTGTGATTAATGACCATATACAGTGGTCCCTGGTTTATCGCAGGAGTCACTGATAGGTGAAATCCATGAAGTAGCCAACTTTATTTTTTACAATTATTATAGATGTTTTAAGGCTGTAAAACCCCTCACTACACACTTTATACACTTTTCCCAGGCAGGCATGAACATTTTCACACTTTTCTCTCTTGTTTGAACACTCTCAAAGTCTTGTAGAAAAATAAGTCCAGTGTTATAGAAGGAAACCAAAGGCACCCGCCGGTGACGATGTTTTGTCGACATTGTTGTGTTTGTTGGGGAGAAAACTTACAAACATACAGTACAGCACGTCAGAGTCACACTGCTAGCGATCGAAGCTTTATGTAAATTTGACCAGCTGAACGCATTCTGTACTGTACAGGAGACACAACACGAGATTGATTGACAATGGTCTAATTGTCTACAGCCAGTCAGGACGCAGAATACAATGCACTTAAAAAAATAAATAAAAAATGCAACAAAAAAGAAAAAATCAGCGAAACAGTGAGGGACCACTGTATGTGCTATTGGATCCCTGCAAAATTCTTCTGCTCATGTTGGAGATTCACCTTTTTCACCTCTTTTTGTGTGTGTGCCAAACAACTGGGGTACAACAACACCTAATCTATATAATCTAAGCAGAGGTGCATCTATCCAAATCTTTACAGGCTTTCTGTGGGATACCCTTAAACCCCTGCCTACTTAGTACCACGTGAAAGGGTTTTTCTCCAGAGATGGAGAGGTTATTACCAAAAAGAGAAACTGGCTGAGCCAAGGCACAGCGGAAAAAATATTATTTTTAATTAAACTTTATTTTTATAGAACCAAATCACAAAGGTGCTTTATATTGTACGATAAAACCCTACAGTAATACAAGGACAACAGAAGACCCAACAATTATATGAACCCCTATGAGCAAGTAGGGTGACACACAAGCAGGTAGGGATGGCATTCTCAATATCACTTATCAATATGATTCTCTTATTGATTCTTATTGGGTTGTAACTGGCTCCACGTTGAGATCTACAACCATCTCTAAGCAGCATATTAAAGGCATTACATTCATGCAGATGAATTGCATGCTGTGGGTCAAATGTTTGTGCATGTTGGAGGCATCGCCCGTTCTTATAGAGTTCAATACTGGGGAAACATGAACCTAGTCAAAAAAGTAATGCATTACACAGAACAGTGTTCTTAAAAGTATTGCAATGCATTATTTACACATTACATCTGTCATTTTTTACAGTGTGGTATGTTGGAGCAGCAGTTTATCGGCAGCTGAGAGGAAGAGGTTGGATAAACTCATCAGGAAGGCCAGCTCTGTTCTGGGATGCACCCTGGACCCAGTGCAGGTGGTGGGAGACAGAAGGACTCTGGCCAAAATAACATCTCTGATGGACAGAGTCTCCCACCCCATGGATGTAGATGTTGCTGAACTGCAGAGCTCCTTCAGTGACAGACTGCTGCATCCTAGATGCATGAAGGAGCGTTTCCGCAGGTCCTTCCTCCCTGCAGCTGTCAGACTGTACAATCAGAACTGCTCCCAACAAACATAGATGTTTACATCAATGCTGTAACTGCAATAAGTTAGTTAATTAACCAATTCGCACTACAACCTGGTTTGCCTCTTACCTGTAATTATTTTTATTTAATTTAATAACTGTACAGTACTCTCTGTTTATAGTAACCATTGTCCTTAATGTAAATATGTAAGAAAAATTGTGTATGTTTCTGTTCTGTGTCCTGTGTACTGTTTGTTTGTATATTTGTCTTTTTGGCTGCTGTTACAACCAAATTTCCCCTTGTGGGACAATTAAAGGATTATTCTATTTTATTCTACTTTTGTGTTACTCTGTAAAATAGCTGAAACACATTGTCACATTATAACCAGTAACAGTATAAACCTTAGGAAACAGTCCCACACACCAACACAAATCCCGGTCCTAATGAGGACACACATATGAACTTTCTCTTAGTATTTAGGTATGAACACAATGTAACAATGAAAGCCATGCAGCCTTTAAAGCGATCGCCACAGTGATTCTACTTTGGAAACACGAACAGGTAGAAATGGAGGCGTCAAGCCTGATCGTTCAACCTGATTGTTTGGCCTGCAAATATGCAAGAAAACTTTTTTTTTCGTAAAACAGTAGAAAAGCCAGCTATGAGTGACAAACTACATTTGCGTGATGCTGTGGTCATGTTGCATTAAGTTTCTGAAACACAAACAGAGAAGTGGTACATTTTCTTAGAACTGGTGCACTGGTGATGTAGGTGATAATTTAAATGATTACATAAGGCGGTGCTGCTGAAATGTATAAAAATGAAAGTGACAAGAACCAAGTGTTCTTTGTTCCAGTTTGACTGACTTGAACGTAACAGCGTGTCTCAGCTACACTCTGCTCATCTCGAGTCTTCGCTCCTCATTTGGTAAGAATGTTTTGTTTGTGCAATAAAAATATTTAATTCTCAACAGGCTCATGTTCTACACCTCCAAGGAAGTATAACAACCCTCGCTCCTGCCACACTTTACCTACTTTTACAATCCAGACACGGGCTTAAAAACATGCTGACATTATCTGGGTTCTGTGAGCACACAAATCCTGCATAAGCTACATGCATGTACAGTTTGAGACCAGTCTTTATGTTAGATAATCTTTCATTTTCACTCACACTGACTATCAGATGTTGCCTATTCAGTCATGTATTTGATTTATTGTAATCTTTCGCCAGCTTCAGAGCCTTTCACCTGCTGCTCCACACGACCCACTTGTGCCTGAACCGCTGCAGGTTAACCAACCAACCAACCAACCAACCAACCAACAACCACTCATTCACTCATCAGTGAAGCAAAAATAAGGTAATCTCATGCTGGATGCCTTTTAGTGCAGCAAAGGTCGTGAGGTTCTTGAGTTGAGTTTTATTCGTTTTCAGATGTGCAGTGCAGATTTGTTATTACAGACCAAGCCACAATACACGAGGAGATGTGAGGAAAGCTTCCAGCGTTTACATTTATGATGATTTCATGTCCGAGTCGACGTTTAAGTTCTTGCAAATTGTTTCATTGTGTGATGTAAAGATTTCTGGCTGGCGATCAGTTTGTGAAAAGACAAAATCAAAATTCTAATGTGTCTCACTATAAGACATTTAGATTCAACAGCAATTTAAGACTCGGCCCCTTAGTTCCAGTAAAAGATACTCTTAATGCTTCTACACACCAAAACACTTATGATACGTTCATGCTCCATAGTCTGTGGGAACAGTTTGGGGATGGCCCCTTCCTGTTCCAACGTCACTGCACACCAGTGCACAAAACAAGATCCATAAAGACATGGATGAGCGAGTTTGGCCTGCACAGAGTCCTGATCTCAACCTGAAAGAACTGCTCATAAATAGAGCAGAGACTGCAAGTTAATGTGTGAGATCAGTGGCTGACCTCATAAATTCCCCATACACTCCTAAACGCTGTGGAAAGCATTTACAGGGAGGTCGACATCATATGGATTAAAAATAGGATGTAATTCAAGTTTATATGTGTGTGTGAAAGCAGAGGAACAGAATCTTTTGGCAACATAGTGTATGTAACAGTAGAATATGAATGAAGGGGAAGGAGTGTATGAGAAGTCCCTGAGCACCCAAAGACAAAAGCAAAGTAACTAAGCAATCATTCAGCAGCTGATCCGACGCTTCTTGCTGGGCTTGAAGCCAGAATAGGAGCAGGCTCAACAGGAGAGGGCTGGGTGATAGTTGAAGCCTCTGCTTCCTGTTAGATTTGTATTGTTGGATTGTCATTTATGCTTAGAAATATATATTTATATATGCTTAGAAGTATATATTCATTTGTAGATTGAAAGAATGTCTCATCCTAGGAGGTCTGTAACAACTCTGTGTAGCATGAAGAGGGGGGTGCGTTCACTCCTCTTCAGAGAGACACTTGGCTCCAGGCAGGTCTCCCTCATGCATGAGTAACACAAAGAACTTTGCCTACTTGTGTCTTGATTTTTGCTGTGTAGTAAACTGTGGTTTATGCTACAAACCTATCACTTCCCATTCTACTTTAGGAACCACAAGTTAGCATGTAGACTCAAATTTATTACATATTTGTTGCAATAATTTGTGCTTTTTCTGGATAAAATTCTCAATCAGAATATTGTTTCTGTTTTTTCTTCACCAGGTAATAATGAGGATCCTGTTTATCTGTTTGCTGCTCATTGCCACTGAGAGTTCAATGCTTGAAGAAACCCGCTATGGCCAGTTTAGAAGTCAGCACATAAACGCCAAGATGACTGCAATGGATTGTGATAAGGTTATAAGAAGGAAACAGATCTATAATGTTGACAACAGCTGTAAAGATACCAACACGTTCATCCTTGATAATCCACGTGAGATCAAAAAAATTTGTGTTGAGGGAATATTTGATGAAACACTTCAAATGACAAAAAGTCACAAGAAGTTCAAAGTTGTTAAGTGTGAACTAAGGAATGTGGGAGCCAGAAAACCCAAATGCCAGTATACTGGTAATCTCCTCACTAACAGATATGTTGCAGTTGATTGTGAAAATAATTTACCTGTACACTTTGCAAGAGACATTCTGGTCTTAGACGGCTAACAACTAGTGTTAAGTATGTTCAGGAAAGCCCCTAATATTATTTTTTCTTTTCTCTTTGGTGGAAGCAAAACTTAGCTGTGAAGACTGTTAACCTGTAGCTAAACACACAATGAATTTGAATCTCTCTAAAACTGCAAAGTAATCACAGAACATCGAACGATTCCTGAAGCTCGTGTTGCTTTGAGTTTGTGGTCCAAAGCATTAACATGTCGTAACAGTAACATGCTGCCACTTGTTCAGTGATTCTGTCATCAGCCATGGCTGGCTTGTGACGCAGTGCCAAAGGTGACTGTGTTTCTGTGATACTTTTACAGTCTGGACGATGTCAATGACTAGTCTCATGATCACACACATTTCACTGAACACACATGAGCTGTTTCTCTGTCAGTCACAGCAGGAGGAAGACTGTCGCTTTTTTGTCTTTTTACCTTTGACTCTGTCATTTCTTTTGGAGCTTAGTAAACAACCTGAACACGCGTTAGCCACTTTTTAATTTCTTTCTTTGTTTTTAGCAGCATTCCAGGGCTGTGTGCTGCCCAGCAATTTTGTTTTTCAAAGCATGTTTCTTGTGTTTGAGCAATAAAAAAAGTTACTAAAAAAACCATCTGGTTACACGTCATTTTTCTTTATACTACCTGAGCTGGTACATAATAAATACAACAATAAATACTGTACCTTCTACAACACGACTTGTGTAGATGAGTTAGTAATATCTCTCCCGAGCTTGCAGAATTAACTAAATTAAACCACATCCCACTTTTAAAGACAGTAGAAGGCGACCTGGCTAGATGGATTTCTCTACCCATATCACTCATGGGAAGGGTCGCCGCTATAAAAATGATGGTCTTGCCAAAAATAAACTATTTATTTTCAATGATCCTAAATAAGCCATCACAAGATTGGTTCAGATCTCTAGACTCGTATATTTCTAAATTCCTTTGGAAAGATAAATCCCCACGTATCAGCTTAAAAACACTACAAAGGACCAAGGATAAAGGAGGATTAGATCTGCCTAACTTTAATCACTACTTTTTAGCCAACAGGCTTCAGTTCATCTCTAGATGGTTTAAACACATCTTCTTAGATGAAACCTGGATAGATGTAGAACAGGCACTATGTAATAACCTAGAGATTTCAGACCTACCATTTATCAGCTCAAACATCAAACGACATGAATGCTTTAAAAGCATCAATATCAGCTCTTCTCTGACAGCATGGTGGGAGTTTCTAAAATTGACGGCGTCTTCATTAATCCCATGCAAACGTACACCTATCTGGAACTATCCGGACATATTACAAAACAATAACATGATAAACTTTCCAGTTTGGAGTTATAAAGGAATTAAAAACTTGGAACATATATTGGAAGGAACAGACTTTATTTTATTTGACAGACTAGTTACACAATATGGGATCAACAAGAAAATACTTTTGGAATATCAACAAATTAAATCCATAGTAAAAAAAAGAAATTTAATTCCAGTGAAGCTGAATTACAAACACCACCAAGTGTGGTACAATTTTTTAATCTAACCCCCCCCCCCCCCCCCCCCAAAAAAAATTATTGTCTAAAATATACAGCACACTTTCTAAAGTAGATGAATCAATATCCCTTCCGATTGCAAAATGGGAAGCAGATTTATCAATCAGCTTAGACCAAATCCTTTGGTCTCAGATATGCTTAAAAACCTTTCAATGGATCAGAAATCCCAGTTTGCCATTAATACAATACAAAATATTACACAGAGTGCACTATACTGGTCATAGGATGTTCAAGATCGGCTATACGTCTTCCAACAACTGCTCACACTGCACAGCAAATACACCGGACAATTATATCCACGCTCTTTGGTTCTGTCCACCAGTTCAGAAGTTTTGGCGCAAGATATGTGACGACTTATCAAAGTGTCTGAAATGTAACATTCCAGCCTCCCCTTTAGTATGCTTGCTGGGCAACTTGGATGAGGTCACTACAGAAATAAACACAGCCCACGTTGTTTTTACGGCCCTATGCATTGCCAAGAAAATGGTCCTCATTAACTGGAAAAATAAAAATAATCTTAATTCTAACCAATATAAAAACCATCTAATAGATCACATTAGTCTTGATACAGCCTCTGCCATCACATTTGATCAATCCCTCTGGACTACTTTGATTGGCTTCATCACCTAGTGGGTGTTTCTCTTTCAGTGTTTATTCTTGCTCATTGAATGGTCTCTGTTCAGATAATATGCTGCACTCATCTCATGTTTCTTTAAATACGGCATCACTTGTCCAGCTGTCAAACTCTGAAAGAGTTACAGTTTCACCACTGAGCACTTTGAATGGTTATTCTTTTATTTAAAAGCACTTATTCTAGCTGCATCATCAATACGACAAAAACTGTGACTTTAGCAAAAGTTTATCTAAAAATATTTAGGGGGAAATGTTCCTACACCCCTCATGTAAACGTTACACCTCCAAAAGGGAGAAATAATCAGAATAAGGCGTAATCATTGTCTTGATAATAATGACCATGAAAATGAAACTAGGCCTACCTTTAGTTCAGCACACTCAGTGTTGCATAAAGACATGCGAACATGCCATCATCCATTCTGGAGCCTACTTTTAAAAAGAGCGAGCTGTTTATTCTGGCTGAGTAGCAAACAGAACCAACCATGACAACCTAAACTGGGAAAACACTCGGAAACCTTGAACACTGGGAATATGGAGACACAGGGGGTAGGTGAACAGGCACTCTGACAAAGGACAGAGGAAAACAGAGACAATATATATAAGACAAGAAGTAACACAGACACCCTTTTCGGTGACAAAAAAGAGAAAATATCCAGTGAAAGGCAGTTCTCTTGGAAAAACTGCCTTATTGATGTCAACGGTCAGAGAAAAATGTCTGATAGGAAGGCAACCGTAGCTCATACAACCATTTGTTGCAACCAAAGAATGCAGAAGAGCGTTTTGGTCAGCTAAGAACAGGAAATTGAAGCTACAGTTCTCAAAATTTGACATGAGAAGATTGGATAAATGTTGCCTGGTCTGATGAGTCTTGATTTCTGCTCTGACATGCAGATGGTCGGGTCAGAATTTGGCATAAATAGCATGAAAGGATGGATCCATGCTGCCTTATGTCAGCTGTGCAGACTAGTGGTGGTGGTGTCACTGTGGGGGGAAGGGGCGGTATTTTTTTGCTGAAACGTTACATAGTGAGTGTGTGTGTGTGTGTGTGTGTGTGTGTGTGTGTGTGTGTGTGTGTGTGTGTGTGTGTGTGTGTGTGAGTGAGAGAGAGAGAGAGAGAGAGAGAACAACTTGAAACAAACTGCAGCAATAAGGGCAAACTAGTGCACAGTTATGTTTACGTGAGCGTTATTTTGTATGCATTTGTACAGTTCCATAACTGTGAGAATACATTGATAGCATTTAACTCTAGTAACAGGCATTTGTACCAGTAAGCATGAAAAAGTAGGGAAAAGAACTAGTATGTAAGCACTGACTAGTACTGTAAAGTATATGTGTATATAGGTCAATCGTGGCTCAAGAGTTCGCAGTTCATCCTGTAATTGGAAGGTTGCCAGATTGAGCCCCGCCTCCGACAGTCTCGGTCGTTGTGTCCCGGGGCAAGACACTTCACCCGTTGCCTACTGGTGGTGGTCAGAGGGCCCGGTGGCGCCAGTGTCCGGCAGCCTCGCCTCTGTCAGTGCGCCCCAGGGCAGCTGTGGCTACAATGTAGCTGCCATCACCAGTGTGTGAATGTGTGAATGACTGAATGTAGTGTAAAGCTCTTTGGGGTCCTTGGGGACTAAGTAAAGCGCTGTACAAGTACAGGCCATTTACTGTGCGTGTGTTTATGCTCAAGTGTATGAATAAATTAGTCAGTTTTAAACAGTTGCAATTTAAACAGTAGAAGAGTGGCACTATATTTATATATTTATAAAGAATTTCAAACAACAATTAATTGATGGTCAAAGCAGGTTTATTTAATTAATATCCAGATTTCCAATTAGTTCCGAATTGATTCAGCAGCAAATCACATCACCAGTCACTTCAAGGCTGTATGTATTATTGTAAGGTAGACCCTACAATAATACATACAGAGAACCCAACAATCATATGACCCCCTATGAGCAAGCACTTTGGCGACAGTGGGAAGGAAAAACTCCCTTTTTACAGGAAGAAACCTCCGGCAGAACCAGGCTCAGGTCGGGGCGGCCATCTGCTGCGACCGGTTGGGGTGAGAGACTGAAGACGTTTGTTGTAGGTCTGATTGAAGGACTGATGTGATGGTAAGTTGTCTGCTGCTCCGCTTTGAATATTGAGAGATTAGTTGATGGATTTCAAGCCAAATTGTGCCCAAGTTTAAGACCACATTCATTGCTTTTTTTTGTTGATGTTATTGTTTTGGGCTTTTTTTCCACAAGAATTTCTAGCTCCCCTAGAATTCTGGCCACCCAAACGATGATTGCTGCTGAGAGAACACAAGGTTTTGTCCCCCTGTACTATTCATGTCAGTGCAGGGGGTTCTCCTTGAGAGGCCAGGGTGGAAAAAGGGATGCTTCAGAACCTCCGAGGGTGTTATGCGCAGATTTGCATCCAAGGCCAACATTTCTTTGATTAGCCTTACAAATAATGTTTGGCCATTTTCCGGTCCTCGCCTAACTTTCAGCAGTTTTTCGAGGTCATCGAGACACTTAAGTTTTATATATCGAGTTTCCTTTGATCGATAATGTGTCTCGTATTGAAATTGTTCTTGGGTCTTAAATGTCCAGCGCTGTTTGTTGTAGTTATCCTCGATGAAGTAGCAGTCAGTGTACAAGCCAGACTCTAGGAGATGATCTGGTAGCTGACCCTGGGTTTCAATTATGAATTTTAAAACATCATAATCGTCTTCCCCAGGATAGAGAGGCACCCCTGTAGCAAGCTCCACAGCTACCAGCCCCAGAGACCACATGTCGATTGCTTCGTCGTATGGAATGCCAAGCATAACCTCAGGTGCACAATAACCAATTGTCCCCACACGGTCACCAGGAATCACTGCAGAAGCAGGACATGCGAGGCCAAAGTCTATGAGTTTGACTTTGACGGGAGACTCACTGTGGTTCAGCACCATGATGTTTCCAGGTTTGAGGTCAGCATGCACTATTCCCACAGAACCCAGGTGGAACAGAGCATTTGCGAGCTGATGCAAAATTGGCCTGAGTTCTCTCATTGGGAGACCTCGGTTATTCCGGTCCCCAATGTAGTCCCACAGGCTTTGGTCAAGCAATTCGAAATTCAAGCAAATGCGCTGTCCATCGAGGAAATAGTCGTTCCATTCCACAATGTTGCACCTGTCTGGATCCAAGCGTCGTAGCTGCTCCAGGATGAAAATTTCCAGTTTTGCCTGGAGCAGAATTTCAGGGTCGCTCTTGTTGACTTTAATAGCAACGGTTTTGTTGTTTTTTGTATCGCGACATCTGGTTACCAAACCAAAGCCTCCTTCTCCAAGGAAAGCCTCTACCACGTGGTGATCTCCTAAAATGGTCCCTTCCGTTATTTGAAGATCATCTTCAGAGGCAGATGGGTTGGCTGAGGTGTTGATGTCTCCTTTTTGAGGAAATTCAACTGAGTTTTGGAAACTGCAGCTGAATTTTTGCAATCCATGACTTTTCCAGCTTGAAGGCTGCTGAGAGAGCACAAGGAGTTCTCCCCCTGTACTATTCATGTCAGTGCAGGGGGTTGTCCTTGAGAGGCCAGGGTTGAAAAAGGGATGCTTCAGAACCTCCGAGGGTGTTATGCGCTGATTTGCATCCAAGGCCAACATTTCTTTGATTAGCCTTACAAATAATGTTTGGCCATTTTCCGATCCTCGCCTAACTTTCAGCAGTTGTTCGAGGTCATCGAGACACTTAAGTTTTATCGATCGAGTTTCCTTGGATCGATAATCTGTCTCGTATTGAAATTGTTCTGGGGTCTTAAATGTCCAGCGCTGTTCCTTGTGGTTATCCTCGATGAAATAGCTGTCAGTGTACAAGCCAGACTCTAGGAGATGATCTGGTAGCTGACCCTGGGTTTCAATTATGAATTTCAAAACGTCATAATCGTCTTCCCCAGGATAGAGAGGCACCCCTGTAGCAAGCTCCACAGCTACCAGCCCTAGAGACCACATGTCAATTGCTTCATCATATGGAGTGCCAAGCATAATCTCAGGTGCACAATAACCAATTGTCCCCACACAGTCACCAGGAATCACTGCAGAGGTGTTACATGCGATGCCAAAGTCTATGAGTTTGACTCTGACTTGAGACTCACTGCGGTTCACAACCATGATGTTGACAGGTTTGAGGTCAGCATGCACTATTCCCACAGAACCCAGGTGGAATAGAGCATTTGCGAGCTGATTCAAAATTGGCCTGATTTCTCTCATTGGGAGACCTCGGTTATTCCGGTCCCCTATGTAGTCTGACAGGCTTTGGTCGAGGAGTTCAAAATTCAGGCAAATGCGCTCTCCATCGAGGAAATAGCCGTTCCATTCGACGATGTTGCACTTGTCTGGATCCAAGCGTCGTAGCTGCTCCAGGATGAAAATTTCCAGTTTTGCCTGGAGCAGAATTTCAGGGTCGCTCTTGTTGACTTTAACAGCAACAGTTTTGTTGTTTTTTGTATCGCGACATCTGGTTACAACACCAAAGCTTCCTTCTCCAAGAAAAGCCTCCACCATGTGGTGATCTCCCAAAATGGTCCCTTTAGATATTCCAAGCTCATCTGAGCCGAAGGATGGGTTGGCTGACATGGTGTAAAGTTTGCGCTGTGAATTGGTGAGAAACAAAACTGAACTTGTTTTGGTTTCTCTCGTAAATTGCTCTCAAATCTTCTCAAAAGGGTTTTAGTTGCTGCAGGTCAACGTCCGTTAAGCATAAAGTAACAGGTGAGCGCTCCTATTTATAGGTTTTCGGATCAAAGCAAAGTTATGACGTCAGAAAGGATCAAAGCAAAGTTACCACGTCACAAGCGATCGAAGCGATTCTAATATGTGCGCATGCGCACATATGAGAAGCGATCGAAGGGATTCTAATATGTGCGCATGCGCACACACGTGCTTGTTTGTGTAATATTGTTCACAGTAAACTTGACCCTAATCAATTTAATATCAGTCAATCAAAGAAAATGTTAGTTTTGGAAAATTTTAAAATGACATAACTGACAGTTAAAACATTTTTTGTTCATGTATTTGTATTTGTATTGTCTTCGGGGTTTTTTTGCATACCACGTCAAGCTTTTCTGTATATAGTCATGTCGTAGATTTCGGAGCAAACAAGAAATTGAATTGGGTTTTAATATTGCAGTGCTTGGATTTCGGATTTGGTGCTTAAAACTTCTTGAAACTGTAACCGTATTTCATTCACCACAAAGAACTATCTGATTGAATAGTTTTCTTATCAGATAGAGAAATAAAACGAGTCGCAAAGTCTAAAAGCAACATTTGTCTGCCTGGGCTGTACCTCTGCACGTTAGTCTGTTTCAGTGTGTGACCCCCCACCCCCTCCCTGATCAGTCGGGGGTGAGTGCGCTAATGTGCCTGGAGGCCGTTTTAATGAGTGTTTGCTGGAAAACGAAAAATACAAGAAGGATTTGTACGTTTTCACAACGGGGGAGTTTGCGTAAGTACTAGTAAATAATTTTCTCGAGTGTGTACGTTACACATGTTATTTGTTTAAAATTGGTATTATTATTTTGCTAGCTAGCAAACTCGCGGGATAAAGGATTGAAGTGCACTCAGTGCGATACAATACGGTGGCGCTATTCTAACAGTTAGTTATTGCAGGGTAACTTGTAGAATATGCTGTGAATTGAACCAAGATTACACAGCAGTAGCAGTAATACGAGTTACTTCCCTCAAGTGAAAGCGTTAAACGTTAGCCCGATGCTTAACTAGCCAACGTCAGGCTTTCTGATTGAAGGCTAAAAGCGACGTTGTCACCAAGTAAACAGAATATTGATGATATTTTTGTGTATCGCTGCAGCCTTTTCAAGTATTAACCTGGTGTCTTTGGGAACAGCTTAGGGGGAAATGACGGTAATATGACTGAACCATATGGGAAGAAAGAATAGGCACTTTTTGTGCTAGCGAAGTTTCCTCGCTTTCATTCAAAATCTGTTTATCATTAAACAATTGAAACATAATGGCTTCGAGCTGACATTGAGGCCTGTGGGGCACTATCAGCCACTGAGACAGTAGACAAGTGACTATTTCACACTTTAAGGCTGCCTGTTTATTTAAGGGAGATGAACAGTACATTCTAACTGTACATAATAATATCAATGATGATAGATTAAATAAATGGGTTTTTGAAAGACGCTTGTGCATTTTTAAAGTCTAAAGTGTTGAATTGATCTGAGTATGTCATGTGTTCAAAGCCTCTCCCAGTCAGTGCTGTTCTCTATGCCTGTCTTACTCTACATGATGTTATTAGCACAAACACTTTAAAGGTGATAATTAGGTCTACAACAATAACACAGACTGCAATGTAGTTAAGCGTCTTACAGTTAGTTTTGAATGAATGAACTTAAAAAACAACACAAGCAAAGATCTGTCTCCTCCTGTTTTTTGTGTCACATAAGAAGGAAGCATCAATATCTGATGAGAAGACTTATTCATTTGGCCTTTCACGTGGTCTTACTCAGGTGATGCGAAGTGAAATATGCATCCTTTTTATGGTAATGTGCTGGAAAATGTTGAAAATGGACATTAAACGTGCTTACAAAGTGCTTGAATTTGACCCTGAAAGGTGTATGAAGCCAGAAAAAGTCACACTTGGAGTAAAAACCTCTCATAGCAAGTTAATCATATTCAATTGATTTGATGCTTTCAGCACAAAATTTAGCCACACAGTCAGGACAGCGTCTGCTTTACCTTCATCGGTAAACGTGTTTATGCAGTACATAGTAACAGTGTGGCTGAGTCCTCTGGTTCAAATCAGTTCCAGTACATTTGGAGATGTAAGTCTTAACCTTTCACATGCATCGGGAAGGAAAAAACATTTAATCTTCACAGTACTGCCGAAGTGCAGCGATACATTGTGAAGTGCACATTTGCATTTGTCATACAGTACCGAGCAAAAGTCTTGAACCACCCCCTTATTTTTTCGTGTTTTGCCAGGTCAGTCTGTGTTAACGGTGTTATTAACTGCATTCTTCAACTAAAGAAGTGAGAACAAATGATGTGGGCTTTTGTTTTTTTGCAATAGGCTGCAAGTAAATGTGTACAGATACAATTTAAAATTGGTTCTTTGTTAAGTTTTCTGGTCCTTTCCGTGACTTAGGTGTCTGTTTATGTTTGAATGTTTCAGAGATTAGTGTGAAGGGTCTTAACAGACAAAAAGTGGTCAAATACAAGCCCTGGATTAAAAATCAGAAACACTTTAAAAAGCCTGGAGAGCTATTCCTTAATACCACTTTAAAGATTACAGGGAAGTCCGGATCCCTGGAAGCAAATGAGGGATGGCTCAAGACTTTTGCACAGTGCTGTACATGTCATGTTCCCTGTTTTATAGCTCAGCTCAAACTGACACGTTCTCACTAACTGCTTCTCATTTTCTCCACAGTAAACTTTGACCACTTCCAGATACTGCGGGCCATCGGGAAAGGAAGCTTTGGAAAGGTAATGCAGCCTCCATTTTTCACGCCACTTGTATATTGTTTGCCCTTAATTACCCACCACGGTCGTCATCTCTAAAGAATCAGTGCAAGCGAAGCGAAATGTGCTGGGATTACACTTTAGTTCTCGTGTGCTGCTGTTATTTAATAACAGTTATAAATGCAGCTGATGTAATTATTTCTATAAAGTCAGTTAGAGGAGAGCCGATTTCTATTTCATCTCACTCAATCTAGGTGGGAATTTTGACCCCACGTCTCAATTTAATTACACAGCACATTGAATGTCTGGATGAGACTTCAGTAATGAATTCAGGACTGTGTGTGTGTGAGATACACAATTGGGGCTGCAGAGATTGGAATAGTTTACCTTCATTTGAAATATCACTGCCCTGTGCACATTGTCGGCTTTAAAATTCAAACTTAAAGAGTTTGTAAGTAAACTGGCTGAGATGAGACAGACGATGCACCGGGTCCTCGTCTGAGTGCTGGCTTTCAGTTGTGCTGTTTCTCTTGCCCAGCCATGCACACACAGACACTGTGCTACACTTACACAGTGAGACAGATGCTCACAGAGACGTCCAGATACATTTTGTCCTTGCTGGAGGTCATCTTGTGTTTTTTGGCCCACTGTGGCCTCACACCGAGCTCCTGCTGTTTGTTGAACACTTTAACAGCACCAGTCTTTAGCTTCCTGTTGAACACACTTAAGTGGGGGAGGTGTTATTATTAGTGGTAAATGATTTGTGTATTTGTTGGATGCACCTCAGAGCAACAGGAAACATGACACGACACGCTCCAGTAACCTGCAGTCTTTACAGTGAGGACACACAAACATTAACCCTCTGCTCCTTACAGAAACTCTCTAAATCCTGTAAGTTTCTTGACTGCCACTTGGAAAGTTGAAACTTCAGCTCCCTCCACAGATTTTCTACAGTACTGATGTCTGGAGACTGACTAGACCACTCCGTGATCTTATAGCACTTCTCCATTAGTACATACTCAGATCAGCTTGCTGTGACTCATTTTCCATTACAATCAAGTACCACCTAATGTGCGTGGGGTCATTACAGCAAAGCGGCCCGATGTCCATGTTGTCATTTATGAGCAACACGAATGCCACAACAAAGGAAGACGTCGCAGCGATGATGTATCTGTGGCTTTTTGTCACACTTGGAAACCACGGTGTTGTGCAGCTATTTGCCTTGTTGCAGGGTTTTAAAAAAACTGCAGTTTTGATTTTAGTGAAAGACAAAAGCCAATCCGTGGCCTGCAGTCTGACGATGTCACATTTCCTGACTGCTTGGAACCCCGACTAAGTCGTCCTGTAGCTCACATCATAATGTTTCCATCTCTCTGCTTGACTGCAGGGATGCTATTTTTTGCATCACACTCCTATTTCAAAAGGTCAGTTAAAGCCACATAATTTCGTTTCATCTCCCCACAGCACTTTCTCCAAAGTCTTCCCTGAATCATTTAGATGTTCACTGGCACTTGAGATGGGCCTATACATGTTTCTCCTTGAACAGGTAGCTACCCTATGTTAGCCTAGCTTTCTATCACTGATGCTCTGTGTGTATGCTGCTGCCTCTCGTCTCGTGTTACTTAAAAAATTAATCCCACAGCTTCAATAACCGTATCTAAAAATCTCTCAGTGAAAGTTACGGTTGAAGGTTTGGAAACATTTTGGGGTAGCCAGTGTTAAATAGAGACAGTGCCACATTCTTTATCTAGTCATTGTAATGAAAGAAGCACATTAAAAACTATATGAGAGTTTGCTTTTAACAAGCATGTAATGACTCTACTTAAAAACTGAAAGTAGCATTTTGTGGATGTTTTCCCTGCTGCCCGATCCCATCAGTCTCTTAAAGCATCATTTTTTATGCGCCCTGGTGTGACAGTGGTTTCATGGCGCTACAGGTTACCTGAGCACATCAGGTATATTACGGTTGAAAACAAGTGCCCGGCCTTCCAGTGGGTGGTCGACCCCTCGTGCACAGCTCAGGAGTCTAAACGACCCAGCAGTTATGGACATGTGTGTTTTTAGTGTGCTGTCCCTCGTTCTCCCTGCTTGCAGGTATATCTGTGTGTGTGTGTGTGTGTGTGTGGATGCCGGAGTTTCTGAGAGCACCTGTTTACAGGCACCTTCAGGCCTGGTGGGTGTGGCCCTGCCAGGTGGTTGGCCACACCTGAAGACCATCACACAGCTGATCAAGCCTTGTCGGAGGAGCTACTTAAGAATGCGGTGGCGCTCTCTCTGACGCTGGATCATTGCGTGACTTCACGTTAGTCTCTCGGCCAGTCAGTACGGATAGTCTGCCGCATTGTATGTGTCTTACGGCTGCCTGTTTGTTATCTCCCCAGGAGAAGCGTGGAGACGAGAGGGCAGCGAGCACGGGGTGCTCAGACACTGAGGAGCGGAGACAAGGAACACTAGCACTGGGAAGAGGACATTTCACGGGAGTCGGGAACGCACTGCGGATTTATTGTTATTTTCCATTCACTGTAAATAAACGCACTGCTTGCATTCAGAGCTCCGTGCCTGGCTCCTCCTTCCTCACATCCCCACGGTTGACGCTGGCCAACCGTGACAAATAGCTGTTCTTAGATTCATTATTAGTTCAACATTGACAAATAGTAGTTGACTAATATCAGGAGTCAAAAAGAAAACAAAAAACAAACTAAATAAATATTTCAGACGCTGAAAATAAATTATTACGGTTGTTTAAATTTGCTGTCAGCAAGTTAGGTCTAATACATGTAGTCAATCTAATGAATCAATATTACATGTAAAAAGTACAGAACTGAAAATAAAACTAAAATATAACGGTAAATGAACTGGTTCTTGTATAAAACCTTTCTACTCTCTACAACTTGCCTCATTCATGCACTCACTTTTTTCTATGCTTTTTCTCTGTAAGTGCTTTCTATCTAACATTAATACGCATTCATCCTCCCGATGGATGCATCGGAGAGCAACTTGGGGTTAGCATCTTGCCCAAGGATATTTGGCATGCAGGCTGGAGCAGAGGGGCATTGAACCAGCAACTTTCTGATTAGTAGGTTTCCTGCTCTACCTGAGCTACAGACACCCCAATTTGTGGTGTTCTGGAAACAACACGTTCTCATCCCAACAGGTAACGATGCTATGTGACAAATCATCGGTATGTGTAAATGTGTTTTTTGTTCTAATCATGAATCGCTTTGTAAAACAAGACCTGATAGGGTTAAGGTTAAAGTTATGGTTAGAGTTAATGTTAGGGATAGGGCTGGAATGGACGGCTGGAGCCTCTCCTCCAAGTGTGTGTTACTGCCGCCATCAGCATTCTGTTGTATGCTTTTCTCTGTAAGCGCTTCGAGCCTGTACTTTTTTGCTTTAGCTGAGTAATGAAGTTGAATCAGTACTTTAACTTTCACTGGAACAATAGTATTTTTACTTCTACTTAAGAATGTCTGATCTTTTGCCAACTCTGGCTGTCTCTCAGTCTTGGAATACCCACTTGTTGTCCAGCGGTGTCCTGGGAATATGGGAACTAGACAGACTGGGGAAACAATGGGAGGAGACACAAAGATGGAATCACTTTTACCATCTTTGATGTATTTGCTGGTCGTCTTATTTCTTCTATTTTGCAAGCACAGTGTTGCAATCATTGTCTTTGTGGTACAATGACACAGGTAGAATGCAGGTGTTGTCATGTAACACGATGCCAGAAAGATGAGTAATGTGTTTTGAAGAGAAGATAAAACATCATGTTTGAACAAAGATAAGCAGCAGACACGTCTGTGTGTGAGTTATTCAGGTTCAGTAAGAAGGTAATATGTCTGCAGAATTTGTAATTCTTATGAAGATATTGCTTGTACAATAAATAAAATCCCTTTAACTTCTTCTGGAGAGTGTCTTTATATATTTAGTCATTTTGGGGCGATCCTTTATTTAGTAGTAACTCTAGTCGGGGATATATATCAGAGTTTACTTTCAGATATGAGCATTGTGTTTTCTGTGGATGAATGAATGAATTATTTATTTATGTAATTTTTGAAAGACTGGCTCATGTAAAATCTCTGAAAGTATGACACAGCTCTCCTGTTACACTTTATGGACACCTGAGCTTCACCATGAGGGCCTGTCTTTATTCACTGAAATCCACTTTTATAATGAATTCACAGTAATCACTGACACCTTCAGAGCATTACATTCATTAAAGACGTCTTCTACACCTACTCTTCCAGACGACCGACACATACTTCAACCACTGCAGGTTAACCAGCCACTCATCAGTAAAGCAAAAACTAAATGTAAATGTCCTCATGTGGAAAAGACTGAAACACAACTCCCACATATCACTAATGTAACAGATCCATTTAGGGAGAGTGAGAACACTAGGCTGGATGTGTTTTAATGCAGGAACATTCATCATGTCTTGAGTTCAACAAATCATTTACATTTAATATGTGAGCTGGATGGTTACACGATACAATGTGATTGTCAACAATAACTGCAATGAACGCTGGTTTGAGGGCGGAGTCAAGGAGGCCATTTACGTGAAAAGGGAAAGACCCTCTCTGAATCAAGGAGGGGGCCTAAGGGTACATCTGTCACCATCTTACAATGCTGTGATTGCAGCCGTTCTCCAACTCTCTGTGAATGGTACTCAAGACCATTGATCAGTGGTTGTTGATCAATGGTCATGAGAATTTGCATAATCATGATTAAGGAACTGACCTCCCAGCCCATTGTTCCTTCAGTCGGCTGGTTTCTCTGACTGAAAACGCTACGTCCAGAAGAACAGGATCAACTTTTGGAGATTTACTTCCCTGGATGATTGAGCACGCATCAAGACCTTTAATCAGGCCAACAAATATCTTGTACTCAATTTTAGCAGCAGCCATTGTGACACTGATGATAAAACTTGTGTAAAAGTGCGAAGCTGTAAAAAAGTAATTATAAAAAAGCATTTTTGTAGCTGAATGTTACTGGATAGCTGTTTCATCTGTAACACATCAAAATAACCTGCTAAGGTTTAATAGGCTATAAGGAACACACTCACTTCCTGAGCCCTGGGCAATAAGAGACGTTTTGTGTTTTATAATTTATTGATATGTTTGATCCTTTCTGACCTGCGTTAATGAAGCAGTCATTAGAGCACCATGTGCGCTATAATAGTTCTGTAGTTTGATGCTTGAGTCGTTGCAGACTTGTTGAAACTCCCTCACCCGTCAAAGCAGCGTCTTTGTTATTGGAGTCCAGCAGATGGCAGTGTTTCACTGTCTGACGGCTGTCTGAAGCTTCAGCTGGTTTATCCGTTTGCTATGTTTGCCATGTTACAGTGGGGAGGAAAAACTCCGTTTTAACAGGAATATCTAGACATGAGTGATTACTGCAGTGGGGCACTATCTGTGCTATCTATAAGAAATGTTAGCAACAATAAAACTCTGAGGATCAGGGCTCCATTTCACTCCAGTGTTCAGTGGCATTTTAAAAGAGTGAATACCGACGCTGAATGTCTTTGTAAAGCAAAAGCACTTTGTTAGCCTTTACAGAGCAAAGCTATGGATCAATGTGCAGTGAAGAAAAATCCAGGTGGCCAGTCTGTCCTTTCCTAACCAATCACAGAGCTCCTTACATTGTTGCGCTGGAGAATAACTAAATATAATATAAAGATGATATTGAAAATAATCTTTTGTAGAGTCACTACTTAGTGGGCAGAGGACAGTTATCACTTTGCTGGATGCTTTAAAGTCACATGTTCTGTATTTGCAGATTAACAGGATATTAACAGATTAACAGCTTTCATTAGACTTCATATGATAATCAACAGTGAAGTGTTTCTCTTTCAGTGTTTATTCTTGCTCATTGAATGATCTCTGTTCAGATAATATGCTGCACTCATCTCATGTTTCTTTAAATACGGCATCACTTGTCCAGCTGTCAAACTCTGAAAGAGTTACAGTTTCACCACTGAGCACTTTGAATGGTTATTCTTTTATTTAAAAGCACTTATTCTAGCTGCATCATCAATACGACAAAAACTGTGACTTCAACAAAAATGTATCTAAAAATATTTAGGGGGAAATGTTCCTACACCCCTCATGTAAACGTTACACCTCCAAAAGGGAGAAATAATCAGAATAAGGCGTAATCATTGTCTTGATAATAATGACCATGAAAATGAAACTAGGCCTACCTTTAGTTCAGCACACTCAGTGTTGCATAAAGACATGCGAACATGCCATCATCCATTCTGGAGCCTACTTTTAAAAAGAGCGAGCTGTTTATTCTGGCTGAGTAGCAAACAGAACCAACCATGAAAACCTAAACTGGGAAAACACTCGGAAACCTTGAACACTGGGAATATGGAGACACAGGGGGTAGGTGAACAGACACTCTGACAAAGGACAGAGGAAAACAGATACAGTATATACACTGAGGGGTGATCCGGGAGTGGACAAACATGGGAACACAGACTAGGATTATCAAAATAAGACAAGAAGTAGCACGAACACAGAGACTGAGATAAGGACACATGAGCTTGACACTAGGATGGAAATAAACAAACATGGGAACACACGACGGACTGAGGAGACAAGCACAACACACAAAGAGAGGGACACTGGAAACAGGTAAAGGAGACAAAACCCAGAGACAGCACTAAGACACAAAGAGAGGGAGACACAAGACGGGCTGGGGACACTAAGGGGACGCTGAGGACAGAACACAGAATCAGAATCAGAATCAGAATACTTTATTGATCCCTGGGGGAAATTATTTTTTGTTACAGTGCTCCATTTTAAACCAACATTAAGACAAGACAGACAATACGCTAACTAAGAATAGTACAATATATACATATATATACATACATACATACATAAGTCACTTATAAATAAATATTTGGAAAAGAAACATGTGTAGTTGTAGCAGCAAACAGTGTGTTAAGTGGATGCGTTGTACAGGGAGATGGCCACAGGCAGGAATGATTTCCTGTGTCGTTCAGTGGTGCTTTCGGTAATCTCAGTCTCTCACTGAACGAGCTCCTGTGACTGACCAACATGTCATGGAGTGGGTGGGAGGTGTTATCCAACATTGTCTTTATCTTGGACAGCATCCGCCTCTCCGACACCACCTTGAGGGAGTCCAGCTCCATCCCCACAACATTGCTGGCCTTACGGATCAGTTTATTAAGTCTGTTGGCATCTGCGACCCTCAGCCTGCTCCCCCAGCATGCAACAGCATAGAGGATCGCACTGGCCACCACAGACTCATAGAAAATCCTCAGCATTTTCTGGCAGATGTTGAAGGACCTCAGTCGCCTCAAAAAATAGAGACGACTCTGGCCCTTCCTGTAAAGTGCTGTGGTGTTTTTAGCCCAGTCCAGTTTATTGTCAATGTGTACTCCAAGGTATTTATAGTCCTCCACAATGTCAACACTGACCCCCTGGATTGAAACAGGGGTCAAGTGTTTCCTGGTCTTCCTGAAGTCCACGATCAGTTCCTTGGTCTTTGCCACGTTGAGCTGCAGATGATTCTGCTCACACCACGTGACAAAGGAGTCGACCACAGCCCGGTACTCTGTCTCATCATCCCTGCTGATGCATCCAACCACCGCAGAGTCATCAGAAAACTTCTGAAGATGGCAGGTCTCTGTGCAGTGGCTGAAGTCTGTGGTGTAGAGGGTGAAGAGGAAGGGGGAGAGGACAGTCCCCTGTGGTGCCCCTGTGTTGCTGATCACCTTGTCAGACACACACTGTGGGAGACGTACATATTGTGGTCTTCCTGTCAGGTAATCAACAATCCAGGACACCAGAGAAGCATCCACCTGCATCGCTGCTAACGAACTCTATGACAGACGTTACGTGACAACAAGACTGACATCCACAGGAGACACTGAGAAAAAACAATAATCAGAAAATTCACGAATGCAGGAAAAGTAAACTAGGAAACTTCAGTCAGTATAAGAACACAACAATAATGATGAAGCAACGTTCAAAAGTCCACCAACACAAAACTCTGGGACAAAGACCCAGAACCATGACACACAGACACTGACAGTGTTCTTGTTAATGCTCTGCCTCCTCTGGATCTTATTTAGTTAGCTAAAGTGGACTGCAGTCTTTCATTTATTGATATCATTAATAGTTTACCCGTATTAGACTCTTTAGTCCACCTGAATCAAACATAACAACATGTTACAAGCTGTTTTGCTGCTCCCAGTGTCTCAGATCTCATGCAAGCAAGTGGCTGGCTCAGTGAATGTTAATTTAGCACATGTTATATCTCTGTTCAGATATTATGTTGTACTCATTTTTTCCTTTATTCAAATAACAGCAGTTATTGTTCATTTAATCAAACGCTGCTCAATCATCCATGTAACGAAAACTTTGATTCTCTTCATCTGGATGTAACGTTTTCAGAATCAACATTTTGGGATCTGCAAAGCAGTTTCAGCTCAGAGCACCGTTCATGTTAACTTTTGCACCACTTATTGAAGCTGCATCATCATTTCCATCGAAGCTGTGTGTTGACACAGCTTCTTCTGTCATTGCATCCTCTTGTTTTTTTCTTGCTCTTGGCCTTTGTCTTTGAGCCAGAGAGATGGAGGTCCATGGCGTCATGTAAAACTACTTTGAAATTCTGACCATTTGATAATAAATTGTGAAAATGTATAATTTGAACATATTTGTTTTCACTCAGCACTACAAGCTGTATGTTCTTGCTTTTGAGCCCCGCACTCCCTCCTTTTTCCAATTCGTTTACTTCTCATTAGCACTCAGGGATCTGCACAGCTCAGGAGTCGCTGGCTGTCCCCTCTGTGACCTTCCCTAAACTGCAGCTTAAATTCATGCTCAAGCCATCTGCCATTATCTACTAAAAATGCTATCAAACCTAAAAAGAGGATGTGGTCTCAGCTGGTGAAATTGCATTATAAACCGCTTTGAGGCAACTGTAGATAATTCATTTATCATTATTCAACATTGACAAATAGTAGTTGACTAATATCAGGAGCCAAAAGGAAACAAAAAAAACAACAACCCCAAACTAAACTAATATTTCAGATGCCGGAAAGAAATGATTACAGTTGTTCAAATTTGCTGTCACCGAGTTAGATGTGATACATGTACATCAATCTTACATGTAAAAAGTAGAAAACTGAAAGTAAATCTGAAATATAAAAATGAACTGGTTCTTATATAAAACCTTTCTACTCTCTACAACTTGCCTCATTCACCCAATCACTTCTTTTTTTTCTCTGTAAGTGCTTTCTATCTAACATTAATACGCATTCATCCTCCCGATGGATGCATCGGAGAGCAACTTGGGGTTAGTATCTTGCCCAAGGATATTTGGCATGCAGGCTGGAGCAGAGGGGGATTGAACCAGCAACTTTCTGATTAGTAGGTTTCCTACCTGAGCTACAGACACCCCAATTTGTGGTGCTTTGGAAACAACACGTTCTCATCCCGACAGGTAACGATGCTGTGACAAGTCATCAGTATGCGTTTGGAGGCATGAGAGCCGTTTGGAATGAATCTATACATGTAAATGTGCTTTTTGTTCTGATCATGAATCGCTTTGTAAAACAAGACCTGATAGGGTTAAGGTTAAAGTTATGGATAGAGTTAATGTTAGGAGCCTCTGCTCCAAGTGTGTGTTACTGCTGCGAGCAGCGTTCGGTTGTTTTCAAATGGGAATCTGGAGCATCTCATAAGGATGCGGAAAGATACCTTTCACGTTACTATGAGATGCCTCAGGCCATGACAAACTTTTGGTATGTTATAAGAACTGAGGGCAGCTGTATTTGGGCCTTTATTGGCTACAGAGATTCATTAGAGGTAAGGGTAAGGAAATGTGGCTTCCAGTAATTGTCCTGAACATACACCTGAGAAAACTTCAAAATCAGAAAAAAAAGCATCAAAGTAATCTTAAAATGTGTAATGTGCTTGTTACTCTGCTACAACTGGGATCATGTACCGCATAAAAAGACTAGATAGTCTATGTGATGTGGATGCTAGAGCGAAAGCCATGGTTGATATTTGACCTTGTAGTATTTTATAGTTTCCTTCCTGGAGCCAAATAGAGAAACAAATGAAGGCCCCAATTGCAAGAAGATGCTAGCATAAAACAAGCAATATAAAGACAACATATTCTGATCAAATAGCGCTGCAGTCATTGTCTTCATACTGGTAGTGATGATGCATTTCTGATAAATGCCTGTAAAAGAAAGACTAACCATATATGGTGCTCAGTGGTGAAACTGCTTTGTAAGTTCCTTACAAACCATTTTATACTGATTAAAAAACCAGAAATGAGAACGCTATATCTGAGCAGAGATAAGCAACAGACAGCTGTGAAAGTAAGATATTCAAATTCACTGAGCCAAAGACGCAGCTACAGAACTCATGACTCAAGAGTTTGCAAAATATATCCTTTCAAGAAACAAAGTTAAAAATGAGCTTATTGTTCATTATGATAGCGAGCGATATTCCACAGGGCATTGACAGATCCAAACCACTTCACACTTCACACACTTTAGAATTAATCCTGAACAGCTCACCACAACATTGTTTTCTCCACGGGATCTGCACACAGGAAAATAAATAATGATGGGACATACTGAACATTTGTGGAGAAATCCAGTACGTTTTTTATGAAGCACGTATCAAGGCTTGCTTATTTAAGAGTGAGTAATGTCTCTGATAAGAAAATTATTAGAGTCTTGCTGTTTCAGAAAGTGGTTTGAGTGCTGGTGTGATTAATGACCATATACAGTGGTCCCTGGTTTATCGCAGGAGTCACTGATAGATGAAATCCATGAAGTAGCCAACTTTATTTTTTACAATTATTATAGATGTTTTAAGGCTGTAAAACCCCTCACTACACACTTTATACACTTTTCCCAGGCAGGCATGAACATTTTCACACTTTTCTCTCTTGTTTGAACACTCTCAAAGTCTTGTAGAAAAATAAGTCCAGTGTTATAGAAGGAAACCAAAGGCACCCGCCGGTGACGATGTTTTGTCGACATTGTTGTGTTTGTTGGGGAGAAAACTTACAAACATACAGTACAGCACGTCAGAGTCACACTGCTAGCGATCGAAGCTTTATGTAAATTTGACCAGCTGAACGCATTCTGTACTGTACAGGAGACACAACACGAGATTGATTGACAATGGTCTAATTGTCTACAGCCAGTCAGGACGCAGAATACAATGCACTTAAAAAAATAAATAAAAAATGCAACAAAAAAGAAAAAATCAGCGAAACAGTGAGGGACCACTGTATGTGCTATTGGATCCCTGCAAAATTCTTCTGCTCATGTTGGAGATTCACCTTTTTCACCTCTTTTTTTGTGTTGTGCCAAACAACTGGGGTACAACAACACCTAATCTATATAATCTAAGCAGAGGTGCATCTATCCAAATCTTTACAGGCTTTCTGTGGGATACCCTTAAACCCCTGCCTTCTTAGTACCACGTGAAAGGGTTTTCTCCAGAGATGGAGAGGTTATTACTAGAGATGGACCGATCTGATATTGCGTATCGGTATCGGTCCAATACTGACGTAAATTACTGGATCGGATATCGGAGAGAAATAAAAAATGTAATCCGATCCATTAAATATCAAAAAAGCACCTCACAGAACTTGCGACATGGCGTAACTCAGACCATAACCGTAGCACGTGGCAGCAGTACGTGTCACGTGATAGAGCGGCTGTGTGCATTTGTAGCCTCACTACCAAACCAGCATTTCATCTCCGAGGAAGTCATCCCAGAGAGAAGTAAAGCAAGTGTGTAAGTTCATCTAGGGTTGCCAACTCCCTGAAAAATAAATAAGGGACACCTCGTGGCCAGGGCCGGGCAACCCAGTTGTCTTCACCCTTCCCAGTGTGGTAGCTCTTTTTTTTGTGTGTGAAATTATTTTTTAACCATTTGACTTGAATTTGATTTAAGCAGATGCATATTCTTTGTGATATGACCATATGGGAAACAAATGATCATTTAGCCATTTATTTTTAACTCAAAATGACAACATTAACACAGTAAAACAGGTCTCTTTCTTAAACAGAAGCCTGTCATGCTTAGCTTTTGAGAATATAAGTAAGTCTTTCTTTAAAAGAACTCTGTCCTGCTTAACTTAAAATTATATAAATTAATAGAAAACAATAGAACGAAAAATATTCTTGTAACAGTGCACATTTAGTGCATTTAGTACAATTGGCTTCAGTTGAGGTATTATTTCAGCTTTTCTAATGCTAATCAGCTGCTCCTGTTTGTAAACCCGCTTGTTCCCATGATTACGCATCTTAACTCATCATCATTATTCATCTATGTATTACTTTTATGTATTAGTCATCTATTTGTTGTAATCATCTATCCTTGCAGTTGTTTATTACACAAAATAAATTATATTATCACACTTCTGGCCACATAGCGCTGATATTCACTGCACATGCCCATATTAACCTTAACCAGAGGGTTTAAAAACAAACACACCAGTGTTTACATACCATATCTGCTTCTGCCGTGGCCTGGTGGACAAAAAATTGGTTAAGGGTTCCCCGAGCTTTCACGCCCCTCATGTTCTTCATGTGCCCACCACTAGGAGCATGCCTATGGAAAAAGTGCGCTGGCACACAGTGCAGTGTGCTTTATAGGTGTTATCGTGCACTTTCCCAGCCAGGTGTTTCCCTTTTCCCATTCCTCCCTGTACTTTTGCAGCCTTTTTTTTTCTTTCTCTGAGGGGAACAAACATTGCTGCTCTAATGCTGGGCTTACACTGTGCCATTTTTGGCCCATTTTGAGCCGAATTTTGAGTCGTGCGACCGAATTGGTGATCGGCCCGATTTTGGCCTTCATCGTGCGTCGTTTAGTATACGTGGGGTAACGAGAAGCGATTAACACCTCGAGCAGCTCCCGGCCATCAATCGCTCGTGAGGGTGTCGCCGCAGCCGCTCACACTGCTCACGCGCAAACACGTAAACGTCGGTGAAAAAGACGGAGCAGCACGGCTGTGCAGCGTGTGATCTGGACACAAGCGATGGAGGCACAACTTGTAGAACTTTGGAAAGCTCATCCGAGCCTTTTCGATGTGGCATCACAAAATTATCACGACCACAACAACCGTGAAAATAGTTGGATCTACATCGCTGCTCAATCACAGCTGCCTGATCAATGATTTTCATTAGCAATTTAGCAAAGTTGATGGTGGTGGTGTGTCTGTGTGAGTGAAAGACAGAGAGGGAGAGTGAGCGACAGAATTTCTGTTATAACCTTCCTTTTATGGAGGCACAGTGTGAGCACTCAGGTCGCATCAGAGCATCGGGTCATATAGTGTGAGACCTGCATCGTGACCTACCAACTTCTAACCCCTGCGAGTCAATCGTGCAGTTTGAGCAGGAGCTGAATAACGTGACTGAAAAAATTGCACAGTGTTTGCCCAGCTTTAGGTGTACTGTCGTCCGAGACTTGCACCGCAGTGTCGGCGTTTGTTTCCCTGTTGGCCATGCTTCTTGTTGTGGTCATCCGTTGTCTTCCGGTATTTTCTCCGCAAGCGACCTTTCCTCGACCAATGAGATGAGCGGTAATCTGAATTCTCATACTCGACACGGGACACGGGACGATTCGGTTTTTTAAGGGACGGTTGGCAACCCTAAGTTCATCTCTTAATGTTTGTAAAGCATTCCCACGTTAAGCTTTACAACCGATATATGGAGCGACTGCCTCTCTCTCTCCCTTCCTCTCCTGCTGCTCAATCATGAAACTGATCAATGATCAGCTGATCGGCTTTTCTCTCGTTTATTTATCGCCCACTTTGCGCCAGAAAGAGGAAACCAGCGGATGTCGCGTTAAACAGCAGCAGCATGTTTAAGCTTGATCAGCTGTTGTTAGATTTATTTAATATTAATTTCTAGTATCAGCTGATGTTTGCTGGAGCCACAGCTGTAAAAGCTGCTGGTCATGATATGGTTTGTTTATCTGGTGAGAGGGAAACATGAAGATGAAACCAGGAGATGTCCTTACTGCAGTGGTTCCCAAACTTTTTTTGCTGGGCCCCCCTTTGTTTTACAAGAAAAATGTTCGCGCTCCCCCTCCCCCCTCGTGTGCGCACGTGCACACGCACGCAAGAACACATCCTCCAACCACACACACCCATATTTTGCACCATTGCGGTTAATTTCACACCTCAAACATTTAGTAAACAATTAAGCAAATACAAGTAATCTTCAATAAAGTACAGGTAGTAAGAAAATAAACTACTAACTCTTTTACGCTATGTCCAGCAGTGTTGCCAACTTAGCGACTTTGTTGCTATATTTAGCGAGTTTTCAGACCCCTAGGGCGACTTTTTTTCTAAAAAGCGACTAGCGACAAATCTGGCAACTTTTTCTGGTGTTATTGGCGACTTATTTATGATGACTTTTTGGCGTGAAAGCACGTATTGCTCTTACTCTCAGCAAGCAGCGGATGCTGCCGTGGGCACCTCGCTCGTGCCAAAGCGCTCACAGGCGGAGGATAGTCCTCCCCAGCTGCTATCGGTTCACACCCATGCATCCAAACTGCAAATGAATCACGCACGAGCGAAGCCGCCGCTCCCGCACTGACTGTAGCGCAGTCAATTCTTGTTTTACAGTGATGCTGTTTCGTGGATCACAAGGTTTAAAACTACTTACACACACACACACACACACACACGTTTTAAAACTACTTACACACACACACACACACACACACACACACAAAGTAACTCCACCAGAGTGCCTATTTCGGGTCACTTTTGCCGGTCCAAGCCCGGGTAAAGGAGCAGGGTTGGAATTGTGACATTAAAAAACAATAATTGCTAAAAGAAATTTAATTTGTAGTTCTAAATAAATTCTAAATGCATTTAAGACGTGCTTTACTCACTTTATGTCTTGTTCCATGTTGTTATTTCTCTCTTCAACAACGTAGGTTACAATTACATTAGCATGACCAATTATGCAAATTAGGCGATGGCGTCATTTAGCGACTTCTAGTGACTTTTAGGACAACCAATAGCGATTTTCCTTACTGAGAAGTTGGCAACAGCACCCCCATACTCCGCGACCCGCCAGGGAAAGAGGGCCCAGGCCCATCCAGACCGGCGCCCAGTGCAGCAGCGCCTCCCGGCCCCACAGAGCCCGGGACAGTCCACCCAACCCCACCACAGAGAAAACTGCACCCACCCCACCATCCACTCATCTTCCAGACTACATAGACGCCCAGGCTGAGATCTTCCTCCACCTCTCCTGTATCTCCCCTTCCTGCAGAGAGAGTTCCTGAAGAGAGGAAAGCTCCTGCAAGATGTGACAATCTCCCCCACCAGTTGAAGAGCCCCCCAGGTGGCTCGACGCACCGGCGGTACCCTGCGCCAGGGCTGGGCCCCCATGCACCCACCCGCCCACAACCCCGGCAACACACCAACCAGGACCCAAGCCCCCGAGGCCCGGCCAGGGAGCCCCCCAGAACCTCACGCCCATCCCGGACCCACCCAGGGCCAGCCAGGCTACTAGGTCAGTAACCCACGTCCGTCAGCACAGACCCTCCCCTAGCCCCGCTGCACGCAGCCACAAGGAAACAGTCACCTGAGAGCCAACAGAGCCCCTAACCGGACATGACCGCTACCCCGGGTTGAGCCCCCCAAGGAAGATGCCTCCGGGGAACCCCCCGATGCCCTAAGCCTGTCCCTACCCCCACACCAATCACAACAGTGAAGGCGGGACCAAACTAAGACCCCCCACCCCCACTAGGTGATGGAGCTGATCAAAGGAGCCCAGAGCAATTGATCTGATGTGGTGGCAGAGGCTGTATCAAGACTAATGTAATCTAATAGATAATTTCTATATTGGTTAGAATTAAGATTATTTTTATTTTTCCAGTTCATGAGGACTGTTTTCTTGGCTATGCATAGGGCAGTGAAAACCATATGGGCTATATTCTTTTCTGAAGGGACATTATCTAAGCTGCCCAACAAACACACTAAGGGGGAAGTTGGAATGTTACATTTCAGACACTTTGATAAGTCTTCACATATCTCGCGCCAAAACTTCTGAACTGGTGGACAGAACCAAAGAGCGTGGATATAATTGTCCGGTGAATTGGTTTGGCAGTGTGAGCAGTTGTTGGTAGACGTAAAGCCCATCTTGAACATCCGATGACTGTATAGTGCACTCTATGTAATATTTTGTATTGAATTAATTGAAGACTGGGATTTCTAATTAGATGAAAGGTTTTTAAGCAAATCTGAGACCAGAAGTTTAGGTCTAAGTTAACTGATAAATCCGCTTCCCATTTTGCAATAGGAAGTGATATTGATTCATCTGTTTTAGAAAGCATTCTGTATATTTTGGAAAGTAATTTGGGGGTTTTAAGAGTAAGAAATTGAACCACACTTGGTGGTGTTTGTAGTTCAACTTGACCCGGTTTAAATTTCTTTTTTACTATGGATTTAATTTGTTGATATTCTAAAAATCTTTTCTTGTTGATCCCATATTGTGTAACTAGTCCGTCAAATGAAATAAATTCTGTTCCTTCTAGTATATGTTCTAAATATTTGATTCCTTTACCACTCCAATCTGAAAAGTTTATCATGTTATTGTTTTGTAATATGTCCGGATAGTTCCAGATAGGTGTACGTTTGCATGGGATTAATGAAGACGCCGTCAATTTTAGAAACTCCCACCATGCTGTCAGAGAAGAGCTGATGTTGATGCTTTTAAAGCATTCATGTCGTTGGATGTTTGAGCTGATAAATGGTAGGTCTGAGATCTCTAGATTATTGCAAAGTGCTTGTTCTACATCTAGCCAAGGTTCATCTAAGAGGGTGTGTTTTAGCCATCCTGAGATAAACTGAAGCCTGTTGGCTAAGAAGTAGTGCTGAAAGTTAGGCAGTTCTAGTTCTCCTTTATCCTTGGTCTCTTGTAGTGTTTTTAAGCTTATACGTGGGGGTTTATTTTTCCAAAGGAATTTGGACATACATGAATCTAGAGATCTGAACCTGATCTTGTGGCGGTTTAGTTGGGATCATTGAGAATAAATAATTTATTTTTGGTAAGACCATCATTTTTATAGCGGCAACCCTTCCCATGAGTGATATGGGTAGACATTTCCACCTAGCCAGATCATCTTCTACCTTCTTTAAAAGTGGGATATGGTTTAATTTAGTTAGATCTGCAAGCTTGGGAGAAACATTAATACCTAAATATTTTATATTTCCCGATTGCAGTGGTGTAGAAGAGGAATTATGGAGTTCAATCACCCCAGAGAAATTGGTTTGTGAATTTTGGAGAAAGAGTAACACATCATCCGCATAAAGGCTGATTTTATGTTCCACGTTCTTGCATTTTATGCCCTTTAATTACTGAATTCTGTCTAATTGCTGCTGCTAGTGGTTCAATAAAAATTGCAAACAGTGAAGGGGAGAGTGGGCATCCCTGCCTGGTGCCCCTCAAGAGACAGAAGCTGGAGGATGTCTGGTCATTTGTTCTGACACAAGCTGTTGGGGAATTATATAATATTTTTAACCAGTTTATGAAAGAGGATCCAAAACCAAATTTGTGTAAAGTTGCAAATAGAAATTTCCAGTTAACTCTGTCAAATGCTTTTTCTGCATCTAAAGAGAATATTGTAGTTTCTAGGTTTTTACTGTATGAGTAGTCTATCAAATTAAGTAATCTACGTGTATTTGTTGATGAGTGCCTACCTTTTATGAAACCAGTTTGGTCAGGATGAATTAACAGGGGGGTTATTTTCTCCAGTCTCTTTGAGAGAGCTTTGCAGATTATTTTAAGGTCTACATTTATAAGGGATATTGGACGATAGCTTGAGGGATATACAGGGTCTTTGCCTGGTTTTAGCAGGAGATTAATGTTTGCAGAATTCATATTTGATGGAAGTCTGCCCTTTTCTTTGATTTCCAACAACGTTCTGTAGAAAACTGGTGCTAGAATCGACCAGAATTCTTTGTAGAATTCTGCAGGAAAGCCGTCTGGACCTGGAGCCTTAAAATTCAATTTCAAATTAGACTAATTCAAATTCAGTTTTCAAAAGCATTTATTCAAGTTACAATTCAGATTCAATCTGAGCAATTCAAATTCAAATTGAATTTATTCAAATTCAGTTTCTGATGGCACAGATTTCTGCCCATAGAAAACTTTTTTAAAATTATTGATGGCTCTGTCTAGCACAGACCCACCGCTGTAACGAGACAATTATACTACAACAGCAGAAAGCATTGAACACCAACCAGAGCTCTTTGTTTGATCTCGTGCACGAGGGAGAGAACTGTGACGAGCGCTGTTCCTGACGCTCGAACCCCAGCCACTCTCGTCTGCTGCCCCGTAACACTGCTCTTTATTGCGGTTATATGACTATGCATAAGAATCATTAACATATGCCGTCTTACATAGGTGTATACATGTAAACAAAGAGTACCTTGTTTGTGTGTCGTGTAGTTATGTGTGCGTGTGTGTGTGTGTGTGGTCAAGATGTGATCCTGTGAAGACTCCTTAAAGCTGGTGCCAGGCGTCCAGCGGTCCTTCTAAACAAAGGGCTCTTATACTTATTAAACAGATACAGAGTAGGTGTCCTCCTAGACCACAAATCAGTAAGAGAAGGCACGACCTCTCTCATGACCTTAAGATGTGTGTGTATGCCAGAGTGCTCTGGGAGGCACACAGGGTCTTTGCAGACTGCTAAGGATCAGACATACTATCAATATGCAATCGATTATAAGATTCTAAGCACATATGAGTGCATATTTCTAAGCATAAATGACAATCAACAATATAAACCTAACAATTATTATTCAAAAAATGATTTAATATGAAGGCAATAGGCAAAGTGTTACAGGCATAGCCCTAAAGAATGTAGCCTCAGCTTTTCAACGCCTCTCTCTGTCTCTCGCTAGCAAACTTGACCCAGACAACAAAGCAAAGCTAGTTTTCAGCTACGAGCCCGACACAGAAACCGACGTATTAGTCAGAGGTCCCTTTACTACTGTTTGGAGCCGCGGACCTGTTTTATATATACGCGCGGAATAGTTTTCTATATGAGATCGCTGCAAAAAGTGCAGCTTTACCTAATGTCCACCTACTGTTACTCAATTTTTATTAAGATTTAAAAATCTAGTTGGTATTGGTATGGAGAGTAACCTTCAGTAATAGTAATAAGTCACACAGCAATAGTACATTCATGTAGTTGTAAAAAGCATGATAATATATTAAGTAATCCAAAGTATTCAGAATACGTTACTCTCATTGAGTAACGTATTTGGAATATGTTACAAAATACATTTTGGGGCATGTATTCTGTAATCTGTAGTGGAATACATTTTAAAAGTAACCTTCCCAACACTGTCTATTAGGTTCTCTTTGTGTCTTCATCATCTGTGTACCTCGCTGCCTCTCTGTGTTTGTCATGTCTAATTTTTCTTTTTACATATTCCCCTCCTTGTGTTTCATTCCATGTCCCCTCTGTCTGTCGTGTGCATTCATGTATGTTCCCCAGTCCGTCTTGCCTCTTTCTCTTCCCTCTCTTCCACCTTCATGTCTCTTGCTCTCTCTGTCTGTCCCTCTGTCTCTTGTTCCTTCTCTCTCGCTCTCTGCCTCCATGTCTCGTGTCCCTTAACTGTTTCCATCTTTGTGTCTCCTCCCATTGTTTCCCCAGTCTGTCTAGTTCCCATATTCCCAGGACACCGCTGGACAACAAGTGGGTGTTCCGAGACTGAGAGACAGCCAGAGTTGGTAAAAGATCAGACATTCTGTACTTAAGTAGAAGAACAAATACTACTGTTAAAAAATACTCCAGTGAAAGTTAAAGTACTGATTCAACTTCATTACTCAAGTTAAAGCAAAAAAGTACAGGCTCGAAGCGCTTACAGAGAAAAGCATAGAGAAAAGTACTTGGGTGAATGAGGCAAGTTGTAGAGAGTAGAAAAGTTTTATATGAGAACCAGTTCATTTACCGTTACATGTTCATTTTATTTTCAGTTCTGTACTTTTTATATTTAATATTGATTCATTAGATTGACTACATGTATCAGACCTAACTCACTGACTGTAATTGTTTATTTGTACATTATTGAACATTTAAAGGTGTGAAGTCTTGCACTTTAATAGAACAGAACAGTCTGGTTTCTAAAGCTACAATGGGAAATGATTGCGTCGAGGCTGCTTCCTGTCTGCACAAAGGTACATTTTTATTTTAATCAGCACACACGCAAGTAATGGAACTAAAGCTGATCGAGCTCTTTCTGCACAATGACAACCATATTAGGACACATAGAAGAAATGGTTGTATATATCTTAGCACAAATGACAATCTTAAATTATTAATTCTGACAGAGACCACATCCTCATTTTAGGTTTGACAGCATTTCTTGTAGATAATGGCAGATGGCTTGAGCATGAATTTAGGCTGCAATTTTGGGAAGGCCTCAGAGGGGACTGTCAGCGACTCCTGAGCTCACAGTCCGTTACAGTTTTTAAACTGTAACTGTAACGGAATACAGTTACTCATATTTTGTATTTTAAATACGTAACTCTGGTATATGTATTCTGTTACTCCCCAACACTGATAGCAGACAAGAAACTAAACAGGGATCACTTTTACCATCTTTTATGTATTTGCTGGTCGTCTTATTTCTTCTATTTTGCAAGCACAGTGTTGCAATCATTGTCTTTGTGGTACAATGACACAGGCATAATACAGACTTTTTCATGTAAGATAAAGCATGTATGTTCTTCAGTGGTCAAACTGGTGCCCTAAAGATGCCTAATGTGATTTGAAGAGAAGATAAAACATCATGTTTGAACAAAGATAAGCAGTAGACACGTCTGCGTGAGAGTTATTCAGGTTCAGTAAGAAGGTAATATGTCTGCAGAATTTGTAATTCCTGTGCAGATATTGGTTGTACAATAAATAAAATCTTTTTAACTTCTTCTTCTGGAAAGTGCCTTTATATATTTAGTCATTTTGGGGCGATCCTGTCACGGTCCTGGGTTGGTGACCCAATGTTTTCAGTTTTGTATCATTATTGAATTTTTGTCATCGCTTATCTTTTCTAGTCTTTTTTATTTCTGTTCTGTGTTCTATGGTTGCTGTATCCCTAAATTATGTCGGCGTCTGTTTTGTTTCCTGTTTTACTTTGAAAGTCGTTGTCTTATGTCAGTGTATTGAGTTTTGCTTCCCTTGCTCTCGTCATGTCAGATTACTCCCAGCTGTGCTCCCCTTCTGTGTCTCATGCCCTCGTTATCCCAGTGTGTATTTAAGCCCTGTGTTTTCCCTGCTCTGTGTTGGGTTGTTGATGTTCATGTCCTCCTGGTGCTGTGTTTGGCAGTTGTTCATGCTCTTAGTCCTGTTCCTAAACATACAAACAAACAACCTAAACATAGAGAACCCATGGGTTCTCTATGTTTAGGTTCCAGTGTCCAGTCTAGTTTCATGTTCATGATTTTGGTTGTGTTTCAGTAATGTTTATTTCTCTGATGAGTCATCCCAGTAAATAAACTGCACTTTAAGTTAACCTCTTGGTTACGAGTCCTGTGTGTGGGTCCTCCATCCTGCCTGCTCCACAGCACACTACGACTGCTCCGTGACAGATCCTTCATTTAGTAGTAACCTTAGTTGAGGATATATGTGGGACTCATGTAATGGGATGGCACAGATGGAAGTATTGTAATAGATATTGCCCCCCCCCCCCCCCCTCTCCATAATTTCATGCATTCTTATCATTGTTATGTTATGCGTTCAGTTCTTTATTACTATTTCTGACACATACTGTGATAACTGGCAATCCAGCTAGGATATTCTGATCAATGATGATTCCCACGGGTGGCGCTCACGCAGGCACTGAATCGGGCAGCTTTGGGGTCCTGTGTGTTCTACTGCACAGATAGCCTGCAGAGTGCAGCTACGCTGAACTGAAGTGCTTGTGTTTTGTATTTGCAGGTGAGCACAAGTTATGTGTTGATAAACAGAATGATGTTGACGTATGAGAAATGTATTAGAGTAAGGTACTGTCATTAATGGAACACAACGCTAATGTCGGAGTTTGTGATTTACATGATGTACCTGAACTGGTGTTAAACGGGATGTCACATCGCAAATGATTAATAAGGGGATCGAGAGGGTAGTCTCCATGCGCAACAATACTAGTTGGAGGAGCATACGAGTGTGCAGAATATTGTAATATGAACATTGGTAGGAAAATACTGAGTAAATGAGTACTTTGTTAACACGTGTTCAGTAGTTATGTGTAAAAGGGGTCCTGTGTGTTCTACTGCACAGATAGCCTGCAGAGTGCAGCTACGCTGAACTGAAGTGCTTGTGTTTTGTATTTGCATTTGCAAATGACCAAGTAAAGAGAACGATTCTGAACTCATGCACGCCTGGAAGTGTCATTTGTCCAAGTGTGCAACAAATATTGGAGGCACCGCTGGGATTATTAATGCCGTGTCCAGCGTGATGAAAATAAGGAAGGGGCGTGGCTACAGCAACCACGATGGACCTCGAGGAGCTGGCAGAGACTGTGTCCCAGACACTCTGGAACCTACAACTCGACCAACTCAAAGGGGTATGTGCTGAAGCTAAAATCCCTAGTGGAAATGTCACAACAAGACGAGTGTTAATAAAATTAATTACAGAATCTATGGACAAGGTTATTAATGATGAAGAGCAGGATGTTGCACTCTGCTATCTAAAGAAAATGTTAGAAAGTGTCGACCCAGCGATAGGGAGCTCCAGAAACACAGAAAGTGGATCAAATACAACGAGCTCGCCACAGGGAACCCAGGAAACAAGGGAAGAAGTTGATTTAGCAGAGAGATACGCACAGCTCCAGAGAAACAGCGAAGCACTGCAGGAAGAAATTAGGAGGCTGAGTGAAAGGGTGGAGAGGACACCACCAAGTCAGCCAACCACCCCACAAAATGTGTTTCCTGTTGCAGCCAACCGCCTTTCGGAAGTGACGATAAGTGTTATGATATTTTGATACCACGGTAAGCATTTACAGGATATTGTTTTATACAGGAAAACTGTTACTCAATAAGGTCCATCTAATAGTTGTTTTTCTCTTTCTCTGTGACCCAAGAATTAATGTGTAGGACTCACAAGCTGGTACCCCAAGGTCGAAAACACCACAGAGATGAGACCACTTCCTTACTCCCATCCTCCCTTTTTCTTTATCTCCTGGAAAAGGCTCGTTAAAGGCTAGGTGGTTTGTTTCAGAATTCACTAATGAAAGAACTCTGTATTTTATGTCTAGGAGTGTATTTTGCTGGGATGATCATAAATTATAGCTGAACTGATAAACTACACAAGGGATACTTTGCTCAGAAGGCAGGAAGACGTTTCCTTATTTAGTCTGTACCGGTTTGAACTGGGAAAGCTGACACACGAACCTTTTTTTCTCTATATAAACTGCTGTGTATCAAATAAACCTTTGAGTTGATTCTGGGAAAGCAATCTGAACAGTTTCTGTATCACTTTGTTCTCCTAACTGCTCCCGATATCGTAACTAACCCAGCTGAACGGCATACCTGAGTGTTACTTTAAATAATTAGGAATCTTATAAGGAAAGGACAAAACTCTGCTTATCGCTCACGCCACGGAGGAAACCCGGGACGGCAATTTCCTTCAATAAGGAGGGAATTCAAGATCTGTGGTCAAATTGGGGAGAAGGGCCAAAAGGACAGACTCTCATACACCAACCTGATGCATCAGATTGACAGAGGTCTGAACAAAGGACACAGTGAAGCGGAGGTTATAGAGGCTGTGGTGAAGTCTGTCAGCCCAGGTTTGAGTCTTAGAGACATGCTTGAGATAAAACGTGACCTCACCCTCCCCCAATTGAAGGCCATATTAAAGGGGCATTTTAAAGAAGATAGCACCACAGATTTGTATCACAGGCTAGTGAACGTCACACAAGACAGCCGTGAGTCTCCCCAAAACTTCCTCTTCAGAGCAATTGAGTTAAAAGAGAGGCTGCTGCTCGCATCGGAAGACACGGGGTCCGATGAACAATACAGCCCTGAGCTCATCCAGAAGAAATTCTTGAGGTCGGTTAGTACTGGGCTACTGAGTGACCCTATCAAGTTTCAGCTCAAGCCCTATCTGGATGACCCTCGGGTGACAGATAAGATAAGATAAGATAAGATAAGATAACCTTTATTAGTCCCACACGTGGGAAATTTGTTTTGTCACAGCAGGAAGTGGACAGTGCAAAAGTTATGAGGCAAAAATTAGAATACAATAAGAATAAATACAGTACACAACTGTACAGAATAGAATAAAATAAAATACTATATACAGTAGAATAAAATAAAATAAATATACAATAAGATAAAAATAGAATACAAATACAAATACTATATACAACTGAGTAAAAATACAACGATGACAGAAAGGATTATTGCACTTAGTATTATTGCACATGTATGGATGTGTGTGCTTGATCAGTTAAAGTCTTTATTATGGAGTCTGACAGCAGTGGGGAGGAAAGACCTGCGAAATCTCTCCGTCCCACACCGTGGGTGCCGCAGTCTCCCACTGAAGGAGCTGCTCAGTGCTGTCACAGTCTGCTGCATGGGGTGGGAGATGTTGTCCATCAGGGATGACAGCTTAGCCGCCGTTCTCCTGTCACTCACCACCTCCACTGGGTCCAGAGGGCATCCTAGAACAGAGCTGGCCCTTCGGATCACCCTGTTCAGTCTCTTCCTGTCCCCAGCAGAGATGCTGCCGCCCCAGCAGACCACGCCATAAAAGATAGCAGAAGCCACAACAGAGTCATAGAATTTCTTCAGGAGTGGGCCCTCCACTCCAAATGACCTGAGTCTCCGCAGCAGGTACAGCCTGCTCTGCCCTTTCCTGTAGAGGGCGTCTGAGTTATGAGTCCAGTCCAGTCTATTGTTCAGATGAACACCAAGGTACCTGTAGCTGTCCACAGCCTCAATGTCCATACCTTGGATGTTCAGTGGTTGCAGTGGAGAATGCTTGTGCCTGCGGAAGTCTACCACCAGTTCCTTGGTTTTACTGGCGTTGATCTGGAGGTAGTTCAGCTGGCACCAGTCCACAAAGTCTTGGGTCAGACCTCTGTACTCCTTGTCGTCCCCATCAGTGATGAGGCCGACTATTGCAGAGTCATCAGAGAACTTCTGCAGGAAGCACTGGGTGGAATTGTGGGAGAAGTCTGCAGTGTAGATGGTGAAGAGGAACGGAGCCAGAACCGTTCCCTGTGGGGCCCCCGTACTGCAGACGACCCTGTCCGACACACAGCCCTGAGTCCTCACATACTGTGGTCGGTCGGTGAGGTAGTCCAGGATCCAGGTAGTGACGTGATGGTCCACTCCAGAGTTCACCAGCTTGTCCTTTAGAACCGAGGGAAGAATGGTGTTGAAGGCACTGGAGAAATCAAAGAACATGATTCTCACAGTGCTTCCAGCGGTCTCCAGGTGAGCGAGGGAACGATGTAGGAGGTGAATGACGGCATCATCCGCTCCAATGCCGGGCTGGTAGGCAAACTGAAGTGGGTCCAGTGATGAGCTTATTAGGCGCCGAAGCTGAGCCAGGACCAACCGCTCCAGGGTCTTCATCAGGTGGGATGTCAGAGCCACCGGCCTGTAGCTGTTGAGGTCCTTGGGGCGTGAAGTCTTTGGCACTGGTACAACACAGGAGGTTTTCCAGAGCTGTGGGACTCTTCCCAACCTCAGGCTCAGGTTGAAGAGGTGCTCCATCACCCCACACAGTTGGTCCGCGCAGGACCTGACGACCCTCGAGCTGATGCCATCTGGACCCGCTGCCTTCTTGCCATTAATCCTCCTCAGTTCCCTCCTAACCTGGGTGGTTGAGAGAGACAGGCTGGAGCCTTGTGTTGAGTGTGTATTGGATGCTGTTGTTGGGGGTGGGGGGGAGTGAGCAGGGTGAATAGAGGAGGTGTGAAGTGTCTGAGGTGGAACAGCAGCAGTGGGGGTGGGTGAGTCTGCAGCCGATGTTGCAGACTGCCTCATGGCTGAGTCAAATCTGTTGAAGAAATGATTCAGTTCATTTGCCCATCTCACATCCCTCCCAGGCAGAGAGTTCTGCTGTTTGTGGCCCGAGATGGTTCTGAGGCCTCTCCAGACTTCACCAATGTTGTTTTGTTGAAGCTGGTTCTCCATCTTCTGCCTGTAGCTCTCCTTCCCATTCCTTATCAGTCCTTATCAGATGAAACCCTCATTGATAAGATGAATGAAGCAGCTAGTGTTGAATCAGAAAGGCAATTGAAGCAAAAGAAAACTACAGGCAGCAAATCTGTAAAAGTAAATGAACTCCAGACGGAAAGGCCAACCAGTCAATTGGGTCTGGGTGTAGGCGAAACTAGGACTCAAGAGCAATCAGCTGAAGTGGTGAAACCCAAGAACCGCAGAACACCTGTTGTAGCTGCTTCCCGAGAGTCAGAGCTGCATGAAGCGGTCAGGCTGCTGAGAGAGGAGATGGCTGAATTAAGGAGGAGCATCACCACCCCTCATGGCCCCACTCGCCCACTAAGAACCAGTGGGAGGAGGGGATGTAAGGCATGCCAGGAGCAGGGAACCAATGATGGGTGTGAACACTGCTTCAACTGTGGCCAGCCAGGACACCTATCCAGAGGCTGTAGAGGGCGAAGGGGGCAACAGAAAGATCGGAGGGCACTCAAGTGGGAATCCAGACCATTGCCCCTCCCAAATCATTAATTCCCATCCATGCTGAAGCAGACGACAAGTTGCATGAACTGCTTTGGAATCGAATAAGACAGCTGGAGGCAGAATTAGAGCAGAGTGGCAAGGCTAAAGAGACTGTGGGTGCCACGTATGCCAGTCATCTCTCACTACGCTGTCAGGCTAAGCTGAGAGCCCTGATCGGGAAGAAGTGTATGGTGGATTGTTTCTTTGAAGGTGTAGAAACACAAGCATTGTGGGATACAGGTTCACAGGTGACTATCATTAATGAGAACTGGAGGAAGTCCTGCTTTCCACATATCCAACTGAGAAGCACAAGTGAACTCCTAGGTGAGGATGAGGCTCTGGTGGGCAAAGCAGCGAACCAAACACCCATACCCTTCGCAGGTTGGGTTGAGCTAAAATTTAGACTGGGGTCAACTAGAGATCCACAGCCAGAGTTAGTTGTCCCTGTGCTTGTTTCAAAAGAACCAGGAGTAGCAGAGCCACCTATCATTGGCTATAATGTGATTGAACATTTTGTAAAGGATGGACTGGAGCAGCATCCAGACGTTACACCTGCTGTGGTAAAGGAAGCCTTCTCAATTGATTGTAAGAAAGCGGAAGTGCTAATTAACATCGTGCAGCACTGCTACAAAAATGACGAGGAGGGTGTGGTGAAAGTCGGGAGACAAAAGATAGTGATTCCAGCTGGACAAAGCAGGGAGGTTAAGTGCAGTGTGAGGACAGGTCCCCTCCCCCTGACACAGGAGGTTCTTTTCAAACCAGAGGACATTTCAAAACTACCAGAGGGGGTTAACCTGAATGAAACTGTCATTGGCCTGCAGAGGGGAACCCGGTCCAGGGTGGTTATTCCAGTCACGAATGGTGGCAGCCAGGACATCACCCTCCTCCCTCATGTAGTGTTGGGACAACTATAGCAAGTGAAGGCTATTTACCCAGTAGACGTAAGACCAGTAAGTGCTGAAAACATGGGCAAGTTGACGTGTGCTAGTGAAAACACAGGGAGCACCGTCAGCGCCCCAGAACAGCACAAAGGGGAGTATGAAGAGGTGGGCAGTTGCAGCCAAGATTTATGGGACCCACCTGTGTCAGTTGATCACCTGACCCCAGATCAGCAGGAGCAGGTGAGAAAAGTCCTGTGTGAAGAGTGTGCTGCATTTTCAAAAGATGAGAGCGATGTGGGATGCATCCCCTCCCTGAAGTTAAAGATCAGATTAAATGGCACAACCCCAGTAAGATGCACATACATCTCAGTCCCCAAGCCACTGCACAAGGAGGTGAAGGAGTATTTGGAGGACCTGTTGAATAGAGGATGGATTCAGAAATCCCGATCCCCCTACTCATCACCCATCGTCTGCGTGCGCAAGAAGGATGGAAGTCTGCGTCTCTGCGTGGATTACCGTGAGTTAAACCGGAAATCCATTCCTGACGGTCACCCCATCCCTCGTGTTCAAAACATGTTAAACAGCCTGACTGGGAGTGCATGGTTCTCAGTGTTGGACCAGGGCAAGGCGTACCACCAGGGTTTCCTGGAGGAGAGTAGCAGACCCCTCACAGCCTTTATCACATCTTGGGGCTTATATGAGTGGGTAAGGATTCCCTTTGGTTTGTCCTCGGCTCCAGCAGAGTTCGAGCGCAGTATGGAAGAGTGCCTTGCAGGCTTGAGGGATGAAATATCTCAGCCATATCTGGATGACAATTTGGTCCACAGCAGATCATTTGAGGACCACCTGCGTGATCTGAGGGAGGTCCTGCGCCGCTATCAAGAGCACGGGGTGAAGCTAACCCCCAAAAAGTGTGAAGTGTTCAAGGACAAGGTGAAATTCTTGGGAAAGATTGTATCCAAAGATGGCTACTGCATGGACCCTGCTGAATTGGCACCAGTGCAAGCACTAAAAAACCGCAAACCTCAGACTGTGGGAGACCTAAGGAAAATGCTAGGTTTCCTGTCATACTACCGCCCCTACATTCCAAACTTCTCACGCACTGCCAAGCCACTATACCAGCTGCTATCGACCAGAAAGATTCAAGTGATTACTGACAGAAGATCAACGGTAATAAGGCACAAAGGACAGTGGAAAAAATCAGACCAACTCCACTCAAGCCAGCCAATCACATGGACGGAACAACACCAGGCAGTGCTATGCCAACTTATAGAACACCTGCTGAGTCCAACACTCCTAGCATACCCTGACTTCGAAAGGCCATTTGTGCTGCACTGCGATGCCTCTCAAGAAGGGCTTGGTGCAGTCCTGTACCAGAGACAGCAGGGCCAACTGGTTGTCATTGGGTATGGGTCGAGAACTCTAACAGCTCCAGAAACCAACTACCACCTCCACTCTGGAAAGCTAGAGTTTCTAGCAATGAAGTGGGCAATCTGTGAGAGGTTTCGGGAGTATCTGTACTACGCACCTTCTTTCACAGTGTATACAGATAACAATCCGTTGACCTACGTCCTGACTACAGCGAAGCTAAATGCTACAACACACCGGTGGGTTGCTGAGCTAGCCGATTTTAACTTCTCAATCAAGTATCGGCCGGGAAGGGCTAATGGCGATGCTGATGGTTTATCACGGATGCCACTAGACATGGAGGACTACATGCGCACATGCTCGCAGGAAATGAAACCAGAGATAATCACACCTGCGACACAGGCACTTCAGCTGAAATTCCATGAACATGAGCCATGGATGTGTCCGGTTACCATAACCACAGCATGTGCTGATGTAGAGCATGAACGAGTAATGGCCCCAGTGACACAGATCTCCAAAGAGACACTAAAGAAAGCACAGGAGGATGATCCAGTCATTGGCAGGGTGCGAGAATGTGTTATGACAGGACAATGGCCTCCTTGGAGAGGAAGAGACAGGGGTGAAGACACTTCAGTTCTAAGCCGGGAAAAGAGTAAGCTGTATCTCGACAAAGACGACATCCTGTACAGGAAATCAGCTGCTCGAGCTCAGCTAGTGTTACCCACAAAATTCCATCAGCTGGTGTACAAGGAGCTCCATGAGGAAATGGGACATCTCGGAGTGGAGCGGACACTCGCCTTGGTCCGTGATCGATTCTATTAGCCACATATGCAAAGACATGTGGAACATTATGTGACTAAGGTGTGCAGTTGCTTGAAACGGAAATGTCCAGGCAAACCAACCAGAGCACCGCTGGTCAACATTGTCACCACATACCCTTTTGAGATGGTCTCAATAGACTTCCTGCATCTGGAGAGTTGTAAAGGAGGATATGAGTACATTCTAGTCGTGATGGATCATTTCACCCGGTTTGCACAGGCATATGCATGCACCAACAAGTCAGCAAGAACAGCAGCAGAAAAGATCTTTGGAGATTTTGTGCTCAAATATGGATTCCCTGCCCAGTTACTCCATGATCAGGGAAGGGGGTTCGAGAACCAGCTGTTTGCCACCCTGGAAAGGTACTGTGGAATCCAGGGGTCACGCACAACACCTTACCATGCAGCGGGGAACGGTCAGGCGGAGAGATTTAATCGGACACTCCTTTCCATGTTGAGGAGCCTGGCAGAGGAAGCCAAGGCAGACTGGAAAAACTCCTTGAGCAAAGTTGTGCATGCGTATAACTGCACACGCAGTGAAGCAACAGGATATGCCCCATATTATCTTCTCTATGGCAGAAACCCCCGCCTACCAGTGGACATCATGTTTGGCCTGGTTCCAGGTGACCAGAGTACTTCTCACGGTGATTATGTCCGTAAGTGGAGAAGTAGGATGCAAGAGGCATACAGATTGGCATCAGAAACAGCTCAGAAAGAGAGGAACAGAGCGAAAAGGCAGTACGATTGAAAGGCTCATGGAGTGGAACTGCAACCGGGATGTCGAGTGCTAGTACAGAACTTCAGAGACCGGGGTGGGCCCGGAAAGCTACGGTCTTACTGGGAGGAGCGAGTACATGTTGTGTTAGAAAGAAAGCACAAAGATAGCCCTGTCTATGCCGTACAGCCAGAGAGAGGACCAGGGAAAGTGAGAGTTCTGTACAGGAACCTCCTACTGCCCTGTGACTTTCTCCCCGTTCAGGAGGAGAAGCTGGAGAAAAACAAGAATGGGAAGGAGGATGCCAAACAACAAAGAAAAGGAAAGACCCAAGAAAAGCAGCAGGAGAGTGACCACGACAGCGGTTCAGAGGATGAGGGTGACTGGGGAATTATCACCACACAAGCTGCGGAATCACCCACCCAGATCAGGAGTCAGCTGCGGGCAGAGGCAGAGGAGTTCCAGCCAGAAGAAGCTAACGGAGAACTGTCAAGTGGTGGTGTCAGCAGCGAGTGCCTAGACGAGGGTGGAAAAGGTGGACTGGAGTCAAGTGCAGAGGAGGAGGCAGGGCGAAGTGAGCTGTCTGGGGAGGAGAACAGAAGAAATCAAGAACAGGTGTCGTCATCTGATGAGGAAGACAAGGGAGAGGCCAACTCACAGCCAGTTCCCATAAGAAAGTATCCTTTTCGATGCAGAAATCCACCCAAGACACTCACATATGACACCTTAGGTCAGCCATCAGTCATAAACAGACACAAATGATGTCCACAGCTAAGAAAAAAAAAAAAACTAAGTTCATTGTCACATGTTGAGTTTACTGTGGTGACAGTTTAAACAGAAAGGGAAGTGTTCACAGTAGCAAATGTTAAAAAGAGCAAATTTGACAGAGCAACAACTGCATGTATTAGTTTAATAGTACACATGAGTTAAACAGGGAGTACCAGAACCAGACTAGCTACACAAAGAGAGATACTGGCTTGTATGTGAGATATACAGCAGTAAATGTGTGTCTGTGTAAAAGGTTACATGGTAGAGTGATAGGTCTACACCTTCAGTCTGATACAGAGCACGGCTGAGAGGCGGAGAGACTTTACAGACATTGCCTGGCCAGTAGTGTCTGTTGCTGGTACATGACATGAAGGGGGAGATGTATGTCATGCCAAAGACTGTTACCGGACAGAAAGTATCTTTAGAGGCTGACTCCCAGTGAAGCTACTGCTGTAACCTTCTGTTGAAGACGTGTATTCTGGGAAATCTCTAATGTCAGGATGACATTCATTTTTGGAGGGGAGAGTGTGGGACTCATGTAATGGAAGTATTGTAATAGATATTGCCCCTCCCCCCCCCACCCCCCCTCTCCATAATTTCATGCATTCTTATCATTGTTATGTTATGCGTTCAGTTCTTTATTACTATTTCTGACACATACTGTGATAACTGGCAATCCAGCTAGGATATTCTGATCAATGATGATTCCCACGGGTGGCGCTCACGCAGGCACTGAATCGGGCAGCTTTGGGGTCCTGTGTGTTCTACTGCACAGATAGCCTGCAGAGTGCAGCTACGCTGAACTGAAGTGCTTGTGTTTTGTATTTGCAGTTGCAAATGAGCAAGTAAAGAGAACGATTCTGAACTCATGCATGCCTGGAAGTGTCATTTGTCCAAGTGTGCAACATATATATCACAGTTTACTTTCAGATATGAGCATTGTGATACCCGTAAATGAATCTATCATCATGACACATACAAAACAATAACTTACTGTGTTTCAATTGTTTGAAATCTGATGGTAAGACGAACTTAGTGTGTGAGGTTGCACTGACCATCAGAAATCTTGAGCCTTCAGGGGTGTTTTTTGTTCTTCTGTGAAAGACCTGGGCCCTGTTTCAGGAAGCCGGTTTAGTGGAAAAACTGAGTAAGTATACCCTGAGTTAACGAAAACTCTGGGTTTTCGGTTTCACAAAGCGAGTTCAGCTGAAGCCTGAGTGAGTCACTATGACGACACACGCCGTGAAGCTAACCTGCCCCCTAGCAGGTTTACTACAACTAACCCTGACTGTCTCCGCCCCTTTGTCGGAAACCTGACAGTAGGAAGTGTCGGACATGGCGTGTCCCTTCCTTGAAGAGCCAGTAGATCGTGAAGCCCAAATTCTCCGCAGAGCTCTCCGCCGGGAGAGAGTGATCAGAGCGCGTTCGGACATTTTATCATTTCCTGATGATTTTCTGTGTGAACGTTACCGTTTTTCAGCACAATCTACAATTTATTTGAATAACATCCTCAGGCCATATATTACGCATGTGACACATCGCGGACATTCTCTCAGTTCATTACATATTATTTGTATTGCACTTCGGTTTTTTGCAAACGGGAGCTTTCTGTATAATATTGGTGACGCTGAGCACGTTTCCAAGGCTACCGTCTGTCGGGCAGTCAGGAATGTTACAGTTGCACTGAAACGTCTCCTGTACTCGTCTGTGGTGTTCCCCGGTCATAGACCCACAAGATTTATCAAAGAGGGATTCCACAAAATTGCAGGTATCAGGATGACCAAAACGTAATGTATGATGTGGTGATACCTGGACTACTACTTAAATTCTACATTTATTTTCAGGGTTCCCAGGCGTGATTGGCTGTATAGATGGCACTCACATTCCAATCATTGCTCCTTCAGTAAATGAAGGAGACTATGTGAACAGGAAATCCTTCCACAGCATTAATGTGCAGGTACATAGTTCCCTGTAGCATTTCAAACTAACAAATTATTTCATTATAGTAATGGATGCTAATTTGTGTTCTCTGCACTGTGAAGATCATATGTGATGCTGCCAACATTATCACAAATGTGGAAGCCAAGCGGCCAGGCTCTGTCCATGACTCACAAATATTCCGTGAATGTACACTGCGCACAAAATTTGGACATGGTGAGTTGAGAATACTGTAAAATATATAAAGACCAATTGCTTCAGGGACATTTGAACTGAAGTGTATCCTTCTGTCTTAGGAGAGTTCACTGGCTACTTGCTTGGTGATAGGGGGTATCCATGTTTACCCTATTTGCTTACCCCTTACCCTGACCCTGAACCGGGCCCACAGCAGCGATATAATCTGGCTAATTGCAGGACAAGAGCCAGAATTGAAATGACTATCGGAATGCTTAAGGCCCGGTTCCAGTGCCTGCAAAGACTCAGGGTCACCCCAGAAAGGGCATGTGACATTATTGTGGCATGTGTGATTCTTCACAACATTGCCACAATTAGAGGAGAACACTGTCCTTCTGAACCAAACATCAGCAGTGATCCAAACCATGAACATCCTGACCCTCCCACGGACATACAAGATGGAAGAGCAGTCAGAGACACCATATGTCACAATCATTTCTTTTGACCCATCACCTCAACATGTTGAAAGAAGAATAAACAGATTTTTTGTTCAACTGGCTTTATTGGTCGCCTGTATTTCCTGTACACAAAGTATTAAAAGATGTAAACCTCATAAAGTGTCTCTGTTGCTTCCTCCTCTGTAACAGCTGTCAATGTTTCTTCATTATTTTCCTGCAGTAAAGAAATAAACAACATTGCTGTTCTACTGTAAACTCATATAATCTGTGGAGTATTACTCACAACTGCATGTTGGTCTGGCTCAACAGGAGGCTGCACCAGATGCAGTACACCACCACCATCAACTGATAGAATATGAGGTTTATACAGGTCACTTATAACTTACAAGGGACCAAATGGCAATTAACAAACATACCAATCACCTTACACTTCATTGTCATTATGCTCTCAAAGACAACCAAGACTGAGGCAAGGCAAAATCAGTAGGAAAATAACTTCACTACAAAATAATCCATTATGGTAAAGAGTTTATCAAATGAATGAGTAGCACTGCAAAGGTGACTGGGAAGAAAGGATGTATGCACATCATGTATTATTTTGAATTTACCCCTTATGTAGGCACTTGTGTCTTGCGGGGTTATTGACTCAGAGGATGTCCCCGCAGAGATGCCTTCGGCCACAGGGCGCCCACTGTTTTGGCTGAGGGCCAACTGCTCAGCCTCTGTGAGTGGTGGTGGTGGAGGACCCCCACCTGTTTTTCGGGCCTCCGCTTTTTTTCTGTTGGCTATAACGGGGTCACATTTGAGCATACAGAGTAAGCAAATATGTACTTGTAATGTGCTCAGATAATTTCAATAAGTGCTTACAGAAAGAAAATTAATGTAGCCTCTAACTGCAATTGATTTACATGGGACAAACAGACCAAGCACTATGGCTCATAATACAATTACACCTTACCTGTTTGGACTATATTTTTATATTTCATTTTTACTTGCTGCCAGGCACGTTTGGGGCCTGTTGGGTCGCACCTGCGCTCACATCACATCACAAAATAAAATGTATATAATAACAAATAAAATAACATATGATAAAATAACGTGTTAAATGGGTGGAAATCCCTCGATCAATGTTTAAATTAACACTCACGCATTGACTCTGTCGGCTTTGTTTTGCCATGCATGCTCCCTTCCTTTGGCAGCTGAGGCTGTGTTACTTTTTTTCCGCAACATTTGCATGTTATCGGCATATGCTGCCATCAGAATTTCGGCCTCAAGCGCTGTAAAATACATTGACCGCGCCTTCTTTCCCTCCGTCTCCATGGTGACTCGCTTAATCTGTGCTCCACTAATCAGGGCTTTATGTATCCTCGTGCGCGCGCTTTACTTGGGGTTAAAGCAACTCCGCGTTGATTGAACTAATTGTTATCAGCTTTTCTGAAACCGAATATTCCGAGTTGGACAGTTCGGGGTTACTCAACCCTGAGTATCGTTTTTCACTCTGAGTTTTCTAAACCGGCTTCCTGAAACAGGGCCCTGCAAGCTAAAAGAAACCCATGTAGCTATAACCAGACAGTCAAACCCCTAGGTCACATTTGTATTGACATGCACAATTAAATCTTTTCAATGATTTAACAGTGTTGCTTTTCAAAGATTAGGATTTCAGAATTAAATTGTTGATCTAACTGTTCCACTGTTTTCTGACAGAATTAGTGTCACAAAAGGTAAAGAAGTTCATAATTTCATATAACTTTAATAATATGTGTATTGCTCACTGAGTAGAAGTGAATGCAGATGTTAGTGTTGCTCTGCATCTGTAAAAAACAGACCTGACTATTTGTGTGTCATATGTTTGTTTTGTTTGTGTCTTTGTCCCCTGAAAACTCATGTTAAAGATGTTCTGAGCACAAGGAATGTGTTACAAACTGTTACTGTAATCTCATTACATTTTTTAATAATGCAGTAATCTAACTCAATCCTGTATTAAATTTGCTAATTACGTTACTGTTACAATGATGTTGTTAATTGTTGCTTAAGAAATGATCTTCGGTAATCTGCATGTCAGGCAGACAGACAAAACAAAATCAAACCAACAGCACAGACAACATGCTAACGTAAAGAGCTAACAAAGAAGAGTGATGATACAGCTGAGTGCATGCTGACTCCGACCAACCAGCCAGACCCTGACCCTCAACAGGTAACAATCAGTCAGAATCAGAATAGTTTAATAATCCCTAAGGAAAGACAGTTATGGGCAGTCAGACTGCAGCTTCTGTTTCTACCTGTACAGGTTTCTATGGTAGAATCACTGTGGCAATCGCTTTAAAGTCACTTTGGGCTGGTTTTCATCTTTGCTTTGTTTCGTCAGGTTTGTGTTCATGTGTAAAAAGTAAAAGAAAGATCATTGTGTTTGCTTATTAGTACACAGATATTATGTTTGGTTATTATCAAAGGTTTCTTTTGTGTCCAACTATCACTTACAAAGTGTAAGAGATGGCACCTGTGCTCCTCTGACAGACAACTGGCTGGGAGTAAAGAGAGATAATGGATTCTTACAGGGAAAGTGGCCTGGTAATGCTATGAAATACAGAACTGGATAATACAGGATTTCCTGAACTGAACAAAAAGGGTGGACTGTAACAGTAAGAGCCCCTGGGGGTCTGGTGTGTTCATCTTCAGTTGTGTTTGAGACTTAACCTGCTGGAGGTTCTTATTTGATGATTTTAGTGTCTTTATTTTACATTTTAGGAGTCTTTTAAAATTAGTTTTCAATAAGAAATTTATGCCATATGAAGTTGTATCTCCAGTCCATTGTGTGTTTTTCATGTCCTTATTTAATTTTGGAATATTTAGTTTTTCTCGTGCCTGTGTTGAGCCTTGACTTTTGTTTTAATTAAATACCTTTTTCTTCCCTTTTCTCTGTTGTGTCTGCATTTGGATCCTTATTTGAAATGTAAATCTGAAAAGCAATTGCCTGCAATTCTTAGGTGCACTCAGTTTATTTATGTAAAGAAAAATAATTTAAAGACATTGTCAATAGTTTGGCCACAGGAACTGCTTGCAGGACTCAGCTGTGAATAACAAAGCACATCTGCATGCTATTGTGGTCATTTCTCCTCACATTTGCAATGTTTTTCTGAACCACAAAAAGAGAAGTGTGTTACAATTGGTGCACTAGTGACGTAGGTCTTGATTATTTTTGGAGCTACTTAAAATGTATAAAAACTGAAGCCTCCAGAGCCAAGTGTCAGTTCTTCTGCTTCTGTGACAGAACTGCGTGTCTGAGCTGCACCAGACGTGATCTCTGCTCATCAAGTCTTCACTCCTCAATTGGTAAGAATGTTTTATTTATATTATGTATATTTATACACACCAAATTTATGGATTTATGCTCAAATTTAAATAAACTTTTCATTGAAATCCAGTTTTACTATGAATTCACAGTAATCACTGACACCTTCAGAGCATTACATTCATTAAAGACGTCTTCTCACCTTCTCTTCCAGACGACCGACACATACCTCAACCACTGCAGATTAACCAACCACTCATCAGTAAAGCACAAAATAAGGTAAGTGTCCTCATGTGGAAAGGACTTAAATACAACTCCCATATATTACTAATGTAACAGATCCATTTAGGTAGAGTAAGAACACTACGCTGGATGTCTTTTAATGCAGGAAAGTCCTGTTTTATACTGCACCTCTCTGAGGAGAATATCATTGTTCCTACAGACCATCAGCTCCATCAAAACCAAAGCAGGAAAGACTAATCCTGTGGCAGCAACAAATCATTTACATTTAATATCTGAGGACAGTTTCATGATCCAATATCATAAAATTTTAGGCCTGCTGTCAACAATAACCGCAATGTTGATTCACATGCATACATGCCAACCCTCCCAATTTTTCCGGGAGAATTCCGAATTTCAGTGCCGCTACCAAAAGTCTCCCGGAGCCACCATTCTCCCCAATTTCTCCCGATTTTCCACCCGGACAACAAAATTGAAAAACCATATCCCAGATTGGCCCAGCCAATTCCAGTTTCCAACAATGGATACTACTACTGCAGCTACTTAGTTTTAATTTTACTCTTATTACTCTTTCTGGGTCACAAAATAAACTTTTAACATATTTTCAGGCGACAATATAGCTGTGTAAACTTCAAATATCTGAGCCGGGGAGAACAGCAAACTCCTGGAACATCGTTTTCAAACCCCCGCGGTCTTTCGCTACTCAGGTTAAACATGATATATAAGTCACTTAAATAACTGAAACATGTTTTTGTTATTGGGTTTTATTTGTTCGTGAGTAAATCGGTTTGGCTGAGATTAAAGTTATTAGATTAGATGAGATTAAATAAAACTTTATTAATCCCTCGGGAGGATTCCTCCGGGGTTTTCACACAGCTGAATAAACGTCAAACAGAAAACTGATTAAACAGAAGTGTGAGATGGTCAAAAATTTACGCCAGCGTCCGGTTATATTTTAGATAGCAAGGAGCAGACACCTGAGTTTCACTCCACCGAGAGAGCTCGTGACATAATTCTGAAGGCTAGACCGTCCAATTTCACAGTTGCTCATTTCCGGTCTGCCCGGCTTTTGGAGGACCCAGCCCACTTAGACCACGAAGGCCGGGTCCTCAGGTGGACGCAGACTCTGAATTTGGACACCCCTGGCCTGTTTCCGGCTGGACAATAATAACGGTGACATTTAACTTATTTTATCCGATAAATAAACACTGTAAGATTCAAGTTTTTTGTATATATATATCTCTATATCTATCTCTATATCTATATATATCTATATATATATCTCTCTCTATATATATATATATATATATATATATATATATATATATATATATATATATATATATACATATATATATCACGGTGGTGAAGGGGTGATGATTTGAGCTTGTCTTGCAGCTACAGAACCTGGGCCCTTGCAGTCATTGAGTTTTCCATGAATTCCCTTGTATACCAAGTAGTCTACAGTCAAAACTGAGTTTTGGTAATGCAGCAGGACAAAGATCCCAAGCACATCAGCAGAGCTACAACAGAATCAAGGTGTTGCAATGACCAGGTCACAGTCCACACCTCAACCTGAAAAACAGTGCTGGGAAATTAAGAGGGCTTTACATAAACAATGCCACAAACCTCAATGAACTGACGAAACGATGTAAAGAAACGTCAGGCGAATGGAGACTAAGAGTCATACAGAAACAATTTGGTGACACTACTGCTGCTAAAAGGTGGCTCTGCAAGCTACTCACTCATGTACAGTGCTTAGTTTTTCAGAGTACTCTATAGATTCCCATGAAAACACTCTTTTCCACATGACTGTATGTCAGATAAAAGAGATACGATCTGTGAAGAGGATTCTGAGAAGAGAAAACATCTGGGGACCTGCCCCGAAAAGTTCATTTTGTTCATCTGGACGTAGAGTTTTCAGTAGCAGGAACGCTCTGTCACTCATCCGAGTTCGACTTCAGACTTCTTCTGTCTCAGCTCAGTGCAGGTTTCCCCAACCTTTGTTTGAATTTAGACTTTACATGTTGTCCAGTTTCAGCAAGGGAACTGAAAAGTGTGCTGAGGATAAATGATCAATTAGGCAGATGTAAATGAACAACAGCTGCAGGCTGGTGGCTCTGACATCACACCTGATGGACACCTAGAAGGCTAGATTCAATTGTTTTGGAGTTTCTGAAGACCGTCTATGACTCTGGGGTGACATCAATCATCTTTTATGGTGTGTTCTGCTGGGACAGCTGGGGCTTCCCTCTTTCCCCTGCTGGGATGGGCACGCACACGTCGCTGAGATGTGTGGTCTCAGGTAACTGGTACTGCTGGAGGCTGCAGGTGACATAGTCATACTATACCAGTGTAATAACTGAAATAACACAAATAGAAATGAATAAATAAACAGATAACATAGTCACATGAACAAGAGGAGCCTATAGAGATTCTAAGTAGCTGATCTTGCAAAAGCAAAATGTGTTCTGCACCACAATGCATTCAGGTCACAATTCTGATTGCAAAAGCTGGCAGATAGGACAGGATATTAAAAATAAAACAAAAACCCACCTCCCACCACATGCAGGTCATCCTAGCAGCACTGAGCAGCTCCTACAGTGACACGCTGCTGCAACAACAGTGTGCGAGGAGAAATTTCAGATGATATCTTTCCAGCTGCTGTCAGACTCTACAATAGAGTCTTAGTGCCCACTTTAAAATTAGGTGTATACAACATCAGGGGAATAACAACACGTGATATATTACACCGTGCCATTATTTACTTAAGGCCTGAGCATTTCAAAGGTTACTGTGTCTGATGTGGGCCTGTCTGATCATTACTGTGTTTTCTTTGAAAGTAAAATCTCAGCCCACACAAATATATCAACAACAGTGATCACAAAACGGTGTATAACTGAACACAGTAGTGCAATTTTTAACCAGGTCTTCCCATTAACACCTGACCTGTCCAAAGGTTCAGTCAATGAGCGCGTCAATAGCTTCAATGCTAACATGTTAAATGTAATGGACACTATTGCTCCCATTAAGGTGAAGGTTATCTCTGGAAGGAAAAAGTCTCCATGGAGAAACTCCACACTGGTGAAAAAAGAAAAAAGAGAGTGTAGGAAAGCTGAGCGCAGATGGAGAAAAACAAACCTCCAGGTTCATTATGACATTTATAAAGAGAAACTTCACAATTATAATTTACAACTGAGGAATGCAAGGAGGTCCTACTTCTCTGACATCATCACTAAAAACAGCCATAATGCTCGGGTCTTATTTTCTACAGTTGACAGGCTAACAAACCCTCCTGTGTCAGTGGCAGCTGAACTTCATTCGACCATGGCCTGCAATGACTTTGCCAAATTCTTCACTGAAAAAATCCAAAAAATTAGACAAGCAATTGGTACATCAACAGCAGATCCAGGATATGTACTGTGTCCACCAAAAAACTGTTTAAACACCATGAAACAGTTTCAACCTATTAACAGCAAAGACCTGGAGGACATCTTAGGTAAACTGAACTCCTCCTCCTGCTGTTTAGATGTCCTGCCAACAAGTTTTTTCAAAAAGGTCTCAAAGACTTTAGAGTCAGACCTGTTACAGATCGTCAACTTTTCTTTATTATCAGGTGTGTTTCCAGAATCACTAAAAACTGCTGTAATCAAACCTATACTGAAAAAGGACAATCTTGACAAGACACAAATGAACAACTACAGGCCGATCTCAAATCTCCCGTTTTTAAGTAAGATCATTGAAAAAGCAGTTTCTCAACAGCTCAGTTACTTCTTAAAACAGAATAATTGCTACGATGCCTTCCAGTCAAGTTTTAGACAGAACCACAGCACTGAAACCGCTCTGACCAAAGTGTTTAATGACATATGTCTGAATACAGACAGTGGAAAAATGTCAGTCCTAGTTTTACTGGATCTCAGTGCAGCATTTGATACAGTTGACCACAACATATTACTCAAACGACTGGAGAACTGGACAGGTCTTTCAGGAACTGTACTAAACTGGTTCAAAACATACGTAGAAAACAGGAAATACTTTGTATCAATAGGTAACTTCACATCTGAGCAGACAAGTATCACATGTGGAGTTCCCCAAGGTTCCATCTTGGGACCCCTTCTGTTTAACATCTACATGCTCCCACTGGCACAGATTATAAACAACAACAAAATAAACTATCACAGCTATGCAGATGACACACAAATATATATCACAATGTCACCAGGAGACCGAGGCCCTGTACAGGCTCTTGGTAAATGCATTGAGGAAATCAATGACTGGTTGTGCCACAATTTTCTCCAGCTAAACAAAACTGAGGTAATAGTCTTTGGCGCCAAAGAAAAACGATTACAGGTCACCAGAGAACTTCAATCTATACATCTAAAAACCACAAACCAGGCGAGAAATTTGGGTGTAGTGATGGATGCAGACCTAAACTTAGAAAAACACATTAAGACAATAACAAAGTCAGCTTACTATCACCTCAAGAATATATCAAGGATAAAAGATCTGATGTCTCAACAGGACCTGGAAAAACTAGTCCATGCATTCATCTTTAGTAGGCTTGATTACTGTAACAGCATCTTTACAGGTCTACCTAAAAAATCAGTCAGACAACTACAGCTCATTCAGAACTCTGCTGCTCGAGTCCTCACTAAGACCAAAAAAGTGGACCACATCAGTCCAGCTCTGAGGTTCTTACACTGGCTGCCTGTCCGTCAGAGGATAGACTTTAAAGTTCTGATGCTGGCCTATAAAGCTCTGAATGGTTTAGGACCAAAATACATCAATGACCTCCTGACCCAGTATGAACCATCCAGATCCCTCAGGTCATCTGGATCCGGTCTTTTATCAGTTCCCAGAGTCAGAACCAGACACGGAGAAGCTGCATTCAGCTTTTATGCTCCTTATATCTGGAACAAACTCCCAGAAAGCCTCAGATCAGCTGAAACACTCAGTTTATTTAAATCCAGGTTGAAGACTCACCTGTTCTCAGCTGCATTTGAATGAAGCACCAAATCCACACTTTAAGCTTAAATTTCAAAACTTACATTTAACTACTGATTTTATCTACTGTTCTGATTTTATATACTGTTTTGATTTTATATACTGTTTTGTTTGTTTGTTAATTAGTTAGTTAGTTTATTTGCTTGTTTTAATCAATTTTAAATCATGCTTTTTATTTGTTCTTGTTTCTAATGTCTCTGTAAAGCACTTTGAATCACCTTGTTGTTGAATTGTGCTATACAAATAAACTTGCCTTGCCTTGCATTGCCTTGCCTTAACAAAAACTAAGCCAAAAGGCAGTTTCTGCACTTTTTTCACAAATGTCAATATTTTTTTATTTACTTATTTTTAAAACATGTGGTTTATTGAATTGAAAAAAAAAATAGCTGCAATTGTTGTAACGCGAGCTATGAGAGACTACCTGCATCTGCAGCTGTGGTCACTGGTCCTCACATCATGTTTGCAGCATGTTCTGAACCACAAACAGAGCAGTGCTAACTGGTGGGCTGGTGATGTAGACACTGATGCTAGTTAATTTAAGGTGGGGCTGCTGAAATGTTTAAAAGCTGAAGCCCCCAAAGTTTTACTTGTCTGTGACACAAATGAGCTCCAACCTGCTCAGGTAGAATTTACTAACAGCTGAGCTGCACTAGACCTGGTCTCTGCTCATCTTGACTCCTCGTTTGGTAAGAACTTTTTATTTGTATATTTAAAATCTTTTATAGACAACAGGCTTATTTTGAATAACTCGATCTCCTGCCACACTTATACTCACATTCACTAACCAGATATGGGCTTTAAAACATGCATCATCTGGGTTCTGTGACCATGAATATCGTGAATAAGAAATGTGCATGCACAGGCAGAGGCCTATCTTTTTTTATTTATGTTCAAATAATGTTCAATTTTAATTCCCCTTTAGAGCATTTCATTTACTGAAGACATCTTCACCACCTGCTGTTCCAGACGACTGACTCGTGCCTGAACTCCTGCAGGTTAATCAACCAACCACTGATCAGTAAAGCAAAAAATACGGTAAGTGTCCTCATTTGGAAAAGTTTGCTTAAAAGTTTCATAACTTTCTAATATAATAATTACATTTAACAAGAATGTTGTCATGACTGAGTGCAATGACCGTTTCCCTCTGTAAGGTTCAATGTGTGGATGCAAGTAGAGAAGTTGTCTTTAGATACACCTCATGTATTTACATTACCATATGTAAGTAAATGATTAAAATTAAATTAAAATTGCCTGTTTTAAAAATATCCAGTAATACTCTAAAAAACGTACACAATATTATTGTTCAACATGTCCTCCAGTGCCTCTGATAAGTTTCAAAATATTTACTGAAGAAAAAAATGACTGGTTTAGATGTTGAATTTTTTGAAGCTGTTATATTGATTTTGATTTTCTTTATTTTATCATTTAATGATTTAAAAGACTACATTAAAGTAACGACAGCTGTTTTCGGTTATTTTTAAATGATGGTTGGCGTTTACTAGATGACCCTCAAGCACCAGGAATTCCTTGCTTACGGCCACACATTGAACCGTAAATGGCGACGTAGACGCGCAAATTATTTTCTAGAGTAGATAGCGAGCCAAAATTAATATTTCAACTGAGGGGTGCTTTGCAGACATATTTTCAGGCACTTTCCAATAACCTGCAGTCTTTACGGTGAGGACACACAAACATTAACCCGACTGGAACATAACTGTATGAAAATATATCACCTGTATTTGTGTTCGCTTCGTAGTTACACTGTTTAAAACAAAATATTAAACCAAACTGCGGTAATTACCTGTCCAGCAGAGAGCTCAGGTAAATTCTTTCTGTCTGCTTTGCTTTATCAGAGATCGTCTGTCTTTTCCTTTCGACTTGTCTCTCCGCGCTTTCTGCTCAAGTCAGCCCCCTCCTCTGCCGCGCATGCCCGACGGGGTCTGCGCAGCGCGTGCACCACAGGTGTGGAGAAGTACTGCTTAGTGTTGCAGTTTCAAAATAAAAGCTGCCAAAAAGCGAAACATGCTGCCTTCAATGTTTCAAACCATGTTCCAGGGTTTTTAGTTCACCATGTATAATGTTAAAACAAGAAAATAAAAGACAGATCTGAACGTTTGAAAATGTTTTGGAAAAACTCCATAAAGAATAGATGAAAAACACTGAAATTATCCTTTTATTTATGTTGATCCATTAAGTTGGTTCATTTTTTTGTTACATAAGTTGTTTTTAAAGTTAAACTTGTGTGGGTTTCTATATAAGTCAATAAAAAAAACAACAAGCCATTAAAAATGAAAAGTAAACTCTGCCAAAGAAACTGAGAGGTTCTGGAAGCGTGGAGTTCAGTTTGCAAATTTATCTAATGCAAAAAACATCTATGAATAAAACTTTGTTGGCCAGCAGCTTTTCAAAAAGACAAAAAAGAAAAAAGCTGGTCATAAAAATAAGCTATTATCTGGGGGGAAATAATCATTTGATCCCCTGCTGAGTTTGTAAGTTTGTTCACTTATATTAAATAATCAGTGGCGCGGCTGCCCCTCTGTTGGTCTTCCATGGTCTCTTGTGTTCTGGGGGCCTCTGGATATCTGGAGTTTTGATCTCCTCCATACCCGCTTCACACCCTGGAGGACAGGGCTGTGGCCCCCCCACACTCCCTAGCAGATCATTACATGGAGAAACCTTTGGAATGCAAGCATGCTGATCCACACAGGTATGCACACATGGGTATTCACAGACGCGGACTAAAGCTTTCTTGGCTGCTGCCTCAAAGCACACTGTGCGCTGTCTATCTTGCGTGCTGCACAATATCGTTTATTACTTAGTAAATACTGATATCTATGACTAGCTAGTTTATTGTGATGGTGCTTTGTTTTCTCTATTATTATGTTGCTCTTTGTTGTTTGCTGTCTCCTCTGTTTGTTTGTTTGTTTGTTTGTTTGTTTGTTTGTTTGTTTGTTTGTTTGTTTGTTTGTTTGTTTGTTTGTTTGTTTGTTTTTTCTCCATACAGGTGACCCAGGAGTTTTTTGTTTTTTTTTTTTGTTTTGTTTTTTGTTTTTTTTTGTCTCTCTTCCCCCCTTCTCACCGTCTCTTCTCCCCTTGGGTTTTCTTTCTTTCTCTCCCCCTCTCTCTCTCATTCATTCCCCCTGTCCTATTTATTAAAAAAAAAAAAAAAAAATGACAAAGGATGAACTGAAGCTCTGCCATCACGTAATGTCGCATACTGCTGTTTCTGATGTCATTTAAAAATAAATAAATAAATAAATAAATAAATAAATAAATAATCAGTCTCTAATTTTTTTAAGTATTTTCATTTTGATGTAATGAGACAGAATATCAACCAAAATTGAATAAAAAATATATTTGCTAAAATAAATGAATTGATTTATATGTCACTGAGTGAAGTAAGTATTTGATCTCAAACACAACTTAGTACTTGGTGGAGAAACCCTTATTGCCCAGCACTGCGGTAATATGTTTCTTGTAGTTGGTCACTGGGTTTGCTCACATCTCAGGAGGGATTTTTTTCCACTCCTCCTTCCACAAACTCTCTAAATTCTTTAGATTTCTTTGCTGCTGTTTGGTAACTTTAAGCTTCAGCTCCCTCCACAGATTTTCTTCAGGACTGAGGTTTGGAGACTGCCTTAGCTCCACTCCATGTCCTTGTGCTTCTTCTTTAGCCACACCTTTGTTGCATCAGTGGTATGTTTTAGGCCATTGTCATGCTGGAAGACCCATCGATGACACATCTTCAGTCTTTTGCCTGAGAGAAAGTGGTTCTTGTCCAAGATTTTGCAGTACATGGCTCCATCTACTGGCCGCCTCAGTGTGGTGAAGTCGTCTTGTATCCTTGGCAGAAAAACAGCCCCACAGTATAATGTTTCCACTTCTGTGCTTGACAGTGGGGATGATGTTCTGTGGGTTACACTCAGCATTTCTCTTCCTCTCAAAACCAGCCAATCTTCAACCCAACCGAATTGAGAAGCGACTGAATGAAACAAATTATGAAAAGTTTAGACGACAGCATGTAGATGCCAAGATGAGCGTGAAAAAATGTGATACAGAAATGAAAAAAAAGAAAATATATGCTGATCGAAACAAATGTAAGGATGTTAACACATTCATCCTCAGTGATTACAAACAGGTCAAAGCCATTTGTAACGGTCAAGGAAGATATGATCAGACGAATGGCACGACAAAGAGTGTAGCAAAGTTTCGCATTGTTAGATGTGACCTAAAGAACAATGCAGCCAGGAAACCCAAGTGTCAGTATAAAGGCAAACTTCTCACTAACAGAATAGTTGTGGTCACATGTGAAGGAAAGTTACCTGTGCACTATTGTGGTGATGAAATGACCTTTGAATCCAATAATGCAACTATAGGAAAAATCCCCATGCGCTCTACTTCTGTACCCACAAATTTACATTTCTGAGATAACAAAAGAGCAACATTTATCATCAGCTCTAACTAAACGTCGCTGGAAACGTCTTCTTCATTATAAGTTTTTATTTGAGTCTGTCTTAGCAATAAGTATATACATTTTTTAACATGTGATCAACCTCTATTTCTTCACACGTTACATGAAATAACACAAAACTATTATTTCCTTCTGATTAGGGAATTTTATATTCATCCCACCAATACCGACATATTAATTGTACTGACTGTAGGATGCTGTGTAGAAATAATCTCTTAGATCCAGCTTGCTTCTAATAAAAAATTTTTTATCTGATCACAGAATAAGCATATAATAAATGTCACTTTTTGGTGTTTGTTGGTTTTTATATATTTATTTTTTAACATTTGGAGCATCACCAGTTACAAGACTCACAAGCTGACAAGTTCTTATTCAGCGCCCTGTCTCTTGTTTCTTTTGTTTTTAATGTCATCCAATTTTTTTGTTTTCATTTTGGCATGCGATTCATTTCTAAGACTTTTCTAAACGTCTAAACGTTTTTGCCATAACGGAGGGGGCTTGAGCATTTGCCCCTTTCCTCTTGGACGTCCCAAGAGCCCTGTTCTTGAGGCATTACTATTTTTTAATCTGTGTACATGTGCTGTCTGTGCCCCTCAACAATAACATTTAACTATTAACCCCAATTTTGCTAAATAAAAGGATCTGGCTTCCACTAGTCACATGATGCCCATTAACTAATTCTCGACTTTGATGGCAGTGGGCATTGGTTACGAGATCACAAAATGACAACTACTAAGAAAAAGAAAGCTGCATTTAACAGACAATACCAAAAGACCTACTTGAAATATGGCTATATTGCGACAAGTGATTCCCATGCACCAAGCCCGCTCTGCATAATATATGTGGAGACCAGCTCTCCAATGAGGCAATGAAGCCTTCAAAACTGCTTCGTCACTTGGAGACATTAAAAAACAAGCCTTTGGACTAGTTTAAAAGAAAAAAGCAGGAACAACAGGGACAGAAGCCATTACTGAGGGCCTCCACAACAACAAATACAAGTGCACTGAGAGCATCATACTTGGTGGCTAACCGTATTGCTAAGGCTAAAAAGTCATTCACTATTGGTGAAGAATCGATCCTTCCTGCCACTAAAGACATTTGCTGTGAACTTTTCGGAGAGATGGCGGCTGAAACGATAGCACAGGTGCCTCTGTTGGCACCGTCACTCGTTGCATCGAGGAAATAGCAGAGGATATTGAGACACAGTTGTTGGAGAGAATTAATACATGGCCGTGGTACGTTTTGCAGGTTGATGAGTACAGATGTGGACAATAAGGCAATACTACTTGATTATGTGCGATACCTTTATCAGGTGAATATGCATGAGGCTATGTTGTGTGCACTATCGCTGACAGTGAAACCCCATCTCGTCACCCCGACCTTTGACACCTTGTAAGATGTCAGTTTAGTAGGTTGATTTCTCTACCAGGAGTGGGGTTTGAACCCACATGGACAAATGTCCATTGGATTTTAAGTCCAACACCTTCACCACTCGGCCATCCTGGTCCGACTGAGCTGAGTTGCGTAACAGACATATAGTCCAACATCATTACTCTTACTGGGCTTAAGCCCGGGTTGTTTTTCAGAAGCCCGGGGTCTTTTGGACTGTAATTTTTTCATAGTTAGATGCCTGGCTGACAACTGTATAACACAAAAAACACTCACAATATTCGAAGCACATAGTGTACACTGTGGGAATTTACGACTGTGAGTAAATCCCCCTTAATATTGGTATGATCCGAGCTCAGGCACTGAGCGAGGGGGCGGGGGGAGCTGCTGCCTACGAGTGCGCTGTTGGAGAAACGCAGGGAGGCAGGCAGAGAACTGAAGTTTGACCAGGTTCCAAAGCAAATCATTCGTACTGTACAAATATGACGGTGCATCACAAAAGATTGATATCAAACTGATCACTTGACCCATATTATGTTACTTGCTCTTCAAGTGAATCAACAAAAGGTGAAATGAAAAGCCGAACAACAACAATGCTGTTTCTTTAGAGAGTCTCAGCTTACATGTGTGTTTATTTCATATTTTCAGTTGTTTCCCTCCACGGCTAAATAAATCGGTTTCAGTTATGCACTGATATACAAGAATGGACATAAGGAGCTTCTTTCAAAGAAAAACTCTGGTAGATGTTATTTTATATATTATGCTTTGTATGTTGTTCAGTATATTTCTATGCAAAACAAAAGGAATTTCAATACACAGCAGTACATTCACAGTTGAAACCAGATATTTACATACACTTTATGGAAAACACAAGAACATTTTTTTACTGTACAACATCAATTTAGAGTAAACTTGTTTTGCATAAATAAATATTGAAATATATTTTGAATTAGTTAAAGAGAGAGAGCTGTCTCTTTTTTATCACTTTCACCAAATTTAGGAGCACATATACACTAAGTTTATTGTTAATTAATAAGAAAACTCCAGACGATTCCATTCTGAGCTGAAGAAGCTTCTGATAGGTTGGTGGCACACCTGTGGATGCATATAAGGCAAAACACAGAGCCTGTTTCTTTGACATGGGAAAATCAAGAGATCAACCAAAACACCTGGAAAAGAATTGTGGAGCTCCATAAGTGTGGCTCAGTTTGAATACAATTTGGTGCCATTTACAATTAAGAAATACAGACAGTTTCTCTCTTTACTCTTAAAGTTAACAAATATGTTTTTTTATATTTATCAACATAAAAAATAAACATTTAGTCTGATTTGATGTTACAATTAAAAAAGTGTTTTTGTTTTTATCTGAAGAATGTGTAAATATCTGGTTTCAACTGTATATTTGATGATGTTGGTGTTTGGCTTGATTGTCAGCACAAAGAGGGAGAGAGAGAGGACAGAGCAGAGATGAACAAGAGCAGGTGAGACACACATGTTAGTCAAATGGTTGTTTACCAAAAGTATCAGCGTATCATAGGTCCTCATGTATCTCGTACCTAGTGTTTCTTGTTAGGTTTGTTATTTTTCAAATTCTATATTTATTAAGTTTTGCAGGCTTGTTTGCACAACAAGGCTAAATAATTATCTAAACTTTTCTCAATCTAAATAGTGGACTTTGGTAGAATTAAAAAATAAGTGTAGTGCAGGTCTATGATGATTTTTAGTGCTACTATCATCTAGTTCTGATTCTGGTTCTGTCTTGGTTAAATCCTAAGTAGTCCTGCTTTTGAACTGTTGTAGTCCTGTTTTAATTCCGGATCAGTTCTGGGTCTGGCTGAATTGGGGTTTAGTCCTCGTGTCTTGATACAGCCCCGACTTTGTTCTGCCTTGCTGCTTAATTAAAAAACTACTTTAAGGTGTCCTGCACATGTGATATATTTTTCCCTATATGAATATGAACTCAAAACAGAGCCAATTAATCTTTCAGTCATTTCTAACCCCCCCCCCCCCCAAATCCCATGCATACTACCCTTTAGGGCTAAGCCCCGGGTGTATCAAATGTCTGCCTCTGCTCTGCTCTACAACAGAATCACAAAGGTGTCTCCAATAAGCTGCAGAGATGATTGTTGTTTTAATTTTTTAACGGTACACAAGCAAAAAATTAGAAGAGAGGTCATGAAGTTTCTTACTAAACAGTAGCGCCCTCTGCAGTTTGTGTGTGGAAGTGCAAAAGCTTACAGCACCTGGTATTCCCAGGCAGTCTCCCATCCAAGTACTGACCAGGCCCGACCCTGCTTAGCTTCCGAGATCAGACGAGATCGGGCGTGTTCAGGGTGGTATGGCCGCAAGCGAAAGAAGAGCACAGAAACAGCCTTTTTAAACATGCTGTGATGACACATGCACACGTTTTCTCTTCTATATAGAAGTTAAAGTCTCCAAATGACAAAAATGTTAGAATTACAAAACACACGGTTCTATAATAATCTAACATATGTTATTATGGAGATGTTACTGTGGGAAAAGTATTTCTGCAGCTCAGTGTTGAAGCTGCAGTTAACAACGAATAGCTGCATGCTTTCGCTGTAACATATAAAGCTTGGCACAATAATATATATCAAACTGTGAGACACTTGCCACTTATAAAATGCCCTTTATATAGCAAAGCTTTCGCTTACGGCCATACCACCCTGAACACGCCCGATCTCGTCTGATCTCGGAAGCTAAGCAGGGTCGGGCCTGGTCAGTACTTGGATGGGAGACCGCATGGGAATACCAGGTGCTGTAAGCTTTTGCACTTCCACACACAAACTGCAGAGGGCGCTTCTGCTCCTGCTTGTGCTAAGAGGCATGAGAAGTTAACATTTATGGGTGATAAAATCCTTTTTCTATATTTTTAACATGAGAATATCAGTGTGTGAATGTGTGTGTGAATGTGTGAATGACTGAATGTAGTGTAAAGCTCTTTGGGGTCCTTGGGGACTAAGTAAAGCGCTGTACAAGTACAGGCCATTTACTGTGCGTGTGTTTATGCTCAAGTGTATGAATAAATTAGTCAGTTTGAAACAGTTGCAATTTAAACAGTAGAAGAGTGGCACTATATTTATATATTTATAAAGAATTTCAAACAACAATTAATTGATGCTCAAAGCAGGTTTATTTAATTAATATCCAGATTTCCAATTAGTTCCGAATTGATTCAGCAGCAAATCACATCACCAGTCACTTCAAGGCTGTATGTATTATTGTAAGGTAGACCCTACAATAATACATACAGAGAACCCAACAATCATATGACCCCCTATGAGCAAGCACTTTGGCGACAGTGGGAAGGAAAAACTCCCTTTTTACAGGAAGAAACCTCCGGCAGAACCAGGCTCAGGTCGGGGCGGCCATCTGCTGCGACCGGTTGGGGTGAGAGAAGGAAGACGTTTGTTGTAGGTCTGATTGAAGGACTGATGTGATGGTAAGTTGTCTGCTGCTCCGCTTTGAATATTGAGAGATTAGTTGATGGATTTCAAGCCAAATTGTGCCCAAGTTTAAGACCACATTCATTGGTTGTTTTTGTTGATGTTATTGTTTTGGGCTTTTTTTCCACAAGAATTTCTAGCTCCCCTAGAATTCTGGCCACCCAAACGATGATTGCTGCTGAGAGAACACAAGGTTTTGTCCCCCTGTACTATTCATGTCAGTGCAGGGGGTTCTCCTTGAGAGGCCAGGGTGGAAAAAGGGATGCTTCAGAACCTCCGAGGGTGTTATGCGCAGATTTGCATCCAAGGCCAACATTTCTTTGATTAGCCTTACAAATAATGTTTGGCCATTTTCCGGTCCTCGCCTAACTTTCAGCAGTTTTTCGAGGTCATCGAGACACTTAAGTTTTATATATCGAGTTTCCTTTGATCGATAATGTGTCTCGTATTGAAATTGTTCTTGGGTCTTAAATGTCCAGCGCTGTTTGTTGTAGTTATCCTCGATGAAGTAGCAGTCAGTGTACAAGCCAGACTCTAGGAGATGATCTGGTAGCTGACCCTGGGTTTCAATTATGAATTTTAAAACATCATAATCGTCTTCCCCAGGATAGAGAGGCACCCCTGTAGCAAGCTCCACAGCTACCAGCCCCAGAGACCACATGTCGATTGCTTCGTGGTATGGAATGCCAAGCATAACCTCAGGTGCACAATAACCAATTGTCCCCACACGGTCACCAGGAATCACTGCAGAAGCAGGACATGCGAGGCCAAAGTCTATGAGTTTGACTTTGACGGGAGACTCACTGTGGTTCAGCACCATGATGTTTCCAGGTTTGAGGTCAGCATGCACTATTCCCACAGAACCCAGGTGGAACAGAGCATTTGCAAGCTGATGCAAAATTGGCCTGAGTTCTCTCATTGGGAGACCTCGGTTATTCCGGTCCCCAATGTAGTCCCACAGGCTTTGGTCGAGGAGTTCGAAATTCAAGCAAATGCGCTGTCCATCGAGGAAATAGCCGTTCCATTCGACAATGTTGCACCTGTCTGGATCCAAGCGTCGTAGCTGCTCCAGGATGAAAATTTCCAGTTTTGCCTGGAGCAGAATTTCAGGGTCGCTCTTGTTGACTTTAATAGCAACGGTTTTGTTGTTTTTTGTATCGCGACATCTGGTTACCAAACCAAAGCCTCCTTCTCCAAGGAAAGCCTCTACCACGTGGTGATCTCCTAAAATGGTCCCTTCCGTTATTTGAAGATCATCTTCAGAGGCAGATGGGTTGGCTGAGGTGTTGATGTCTCCTTTTTGAGGAAATTCAACTGAGTTTTGGAAACTGCAGCTGAATTTTTGCAATCCATGACTTTTCCAGCTTGAAGGCTGCTGAGAGAGCACAAGGAGTTCTCCCCCTGTACTATTCATGTCAGTGCAGGGGGTTCTCCTTGAGAGGCCAGGGTGGAAAAAGGGATGCTTCAGAACCTCCGAGGGTGTTATGCGCTGATTTGCATCCAAGGCCAACATTTCTTTGATTAGCCTTACAAATAATGTTTGGCCATTTTCCAGTCCTCGCCTAACTTTCAGCAGTTGTTCGAGGTCATCGAGACACTTAAGTTTTATCGATCGAGTTTCCTTGGATCGATAATGTGTCTCGTATTGAAATTGTTCTGGGGTCTTAAATGTCCAGCGCTGTTCCTTGTGGTTATCCTCGATGAAATAGCTGTCAGTGTACAAGCCAGACTCTAGGAGATGATCTGGTAGCTGACCCTGGGTTTCAATTATGAATTTCAAAACGTCATAATCGTCTTCCCCAGGATAGAGAGGCACCCCTGTAGCAAGCTCCACAGCTACCAGCCCTAGAGACCACATGTCAATTGCTTCATCATATGGAGTGCCAAGCATAATCTCAGGTGCACAATAACCAATTGTCCCCACACAGTCACCAGGAATCACTGCAGAGGTGTTACATGCGATGCCAAAGTCTATAAGTTTGACTCTGACTTGAGACTCACTGCGGTTCACAACCATGATGTTGACAGGTTTGAGGTCAGCATGCACTATTCCCACAGAACCCAGGTGGAATAGAGCATTTGCAAGCTGATGCAAAATTGGCCTGATTTCTCTCATTGGGAGACCTCGGTTATTCCGGTCCCCTATGTAGTCTGACAGGCTTTGGTCGAGGAGTTCGAAATTCAGGCAAATGCGCTCTCCATCGAGGAAATAGCCGTTCCATTCCACAATGTTGCACCTGTCTGGATCCAAGCGTCGTAGCTGCTCCAGGATGAAAATTTCCAGTTTTGCCTGGAGCAGAATTTCAGGGTCGCTCTTGTTGACTTTAACAGCAACAGTTTTGTTGTTTTTTGTATCGCGACATCTGGTTACAACACCAAAGCTTCCTTCTCCAAGGAAAGCCTCCACCATGTGGTGATCTCCCAAAATGGTCCCTTTAGATATTCCAAGCTCATCTGAGCCGAAGGCTGGGTTGGCTGACATGGTGTAAAGTTTGCGCTGTGAATTGGTGAGAAACAAAACTGAACTTGTTTTGGTTTCTCTCGTAAATTGCTCTCAAATCTTCTCAAAAGGGTTTTAGTTGCTGCAGGTCAACGTCCGTTAAGCATAAAGTAACAGGTGAGCGCTTCTATTTATAGGTTTTGGATCAAAGCAAAGTTATGACGTCAGAAAGGATCAAAGCAAAGTTATCACGTCACAAGCGATCGAAGCGATTCTAATATGTGCGCATGCGCACATATGAGAAGCGATCGAAGGGATTCTAATATGTGCGCATGCGCACACACGTGCTTGTTTGTGTAATATTGTTCACACTAAACTTGACCCTAATCAATTTAATATCAGTCAATCAAAGAAAATGTTAGTTTTGGAAAATTTTAAAATGACATAACTGACAGTTAAAACATTTTTTGTTCATGTATTTGTATTTGTATTGTCGTCGGAATTTTTTTTTGCATACCACGTCAAGCTTTTCTGTATATAGTCATGTCGTAGATTTCGGAGCAAACAAGAAATTGAATTGGATTTTAATATTGCAGTGCTTGGATTTCGGATTTGGTGCTTAAAACTTCTTGAAACTGTAACCGTATTTCATTCACCACAAAGAACTATCTGATTGAATAGTTTTCTTATCAGATAGAGAAATAAAACGAGTCGCAAAGTCTAAAAGCAACATTTGTCTGCCTGGGCTGTACCTCTGCACGTTAGTCTGTTTCAGTGTGTGACCCCCCACCCCCTCCCTGATCAGTCGGGGGTGAGTGCGCTAATGTGCCTGGAGGCCGTTTTAATGAGTGTTTGCTGGAAAACGAAAAATACAAGAAGGATTTGTACGTTTTCACAACGGGGGAGTTTGCGTAAGTACTAGTAAATAATTTTCTCGAGTGTGTACGTTACACATGTTATTTGTTTAAAATTGGTATTATTATTTTGCTAGCTAGCAAACTCGCGGGATAAAGGATTGAAGTGCACTCAGTGCGATACAATACGGTGGCGCTATTCTAACAGTTAGTTATTGCAGGGTAACTTGTAGAATATGCTGTGAATTGAACCAAGATTACACAGCAGTAGCAGTAATACGAGTTACTTCCCTCAAGTGAAAGCGTTAAACGTTAGCCCGATGCTTAACTAGCCAACGTCAGGCTTTCTGATTGAAGGCTAAAAGCGACGTTGTCACCAAGTAAACAGAATATTGATGATATTTTTGTGTATCGCTGCAGCCTTTTCAAGTATTAACCTGGTGTCTTTGGGAACAGCTTAGGGGGAAATGACGGTAATATGACTGAACCATATGGGAAGAAAGAATAGGCACTTTTTGTGCTAGCGAAGTTTCCTGGCTTTCATTCAAAATCTGTTTATCATTAAACAATTGAAACATAATGGCTTCGAGCTGACATTGAGGCCTGTGGGGCACTATCAGCCACTGAGACAGTAGACAAGTGACTATTTCACACTTTAAGGCTGCCTGTTTATTTAAGGGAGATGAACAGTACATTCTAACTGTACATAATAATATCAATGATGATAGATTAAATAAATGGGTTTTTGAAAGACGCTTGTGCATTTTTAAAGTCTAAAGTGTTGAATTGATCTGAGTATGTCATGTGTTCAAAGCCTCTCCCAGTCAGTGCTGTTCTCTATGCCTGTCTTACTCTACATGATGTTATTAGCACAAACACTTTAAAGGTGATAATTAGGTCTACAACAATAACACAGACTGCAATGTAGTTAAGCGTCTTACAGTTAGTTTTGAATGAATGAACTTAAAAAACAACACAAGCAAAGATCTGTCTCCTGTTTTTTGTGTCACATAAGAAAGAAGCATCAATATCTGATGAGAAGACTTATTAATTTGGCCTTTCACGTGGTCTTACTCAGGTGATGCGAAGTGAAATATGCATCCTTTTTATGGTAATGTGCTGGAAAATGTTGAAAATGGACATTAAACGTGCTTACAAAGTGCTTGAATTTGACCCTGAAAGGTGTATGAAGCCAGAAAAAGTCACACTTGGAGTAAAAACCTCTCATAGCAAGTTAATCATATTCAATTGATTTGATGCTTTCAGCACAAAATTTAGCCACACAGTCAGGACAGCGTCTGATTTACCTTCATCGGTAAACGTGTTTATGCAGTACATAGTAACAGTGTGGCTGAGTCCTCTGGTTCAAATCAGTTCCAGTACATTTGGAGATGTAAGTCTTAACCTTTCACATGCATCGGGAAGGAAAAAACATTTGATCTTCACAGTACTGCCGAAGTGCAGCGATACATTGTGAAGTGAACATTTGCATTTCTCATACAGTACCGAGCAAAAGTCTTGAACCACCCCCTTATTTTTTCGTGTTTTGCCAGGTCAGTCTGTGTTAACGGTGTTATTAACTGCATTCTTCAACTAAAGAAGTGAGAACAAATGATGTGGGCTTTTGTTTTTTTGCAGTAGGCTGCAAGTAAATGTGTACAGATACAATTTAAAATTGGTTCTTTGTTAAGTTTTCTGGTCCTTTCCGTGACTTAGGTGTCTGTTTATGTTTGAATGTTTCAGAGATTAGTGTGAAGGGTCTTAACAGACAAAAAGTGGTCAAATACAAGCCCTGGATTAAAAATCAGAAACACTTTAAAAAGCCTGGAGAGCTATTCCTTAATACCACGTTAAAGATTACAGGGAAGTCCGGATCCCTGGAAGCAAATGAGGGATGGCTCAAGACTTTTGCACAGTGCTGTACATGTCATGTTCCCTGTTTTATAGCTCAGCTCAAACTGAATGCCACAACAAAGGAAGACGTCGCAGCGATGATGTATCTGTGGCTTTTTGTCACACTTGGAAACCACGGTGTTGTGCAGCTATTTGCCTTGTTGCAGGGTTTTAAAAAAACTGCAGTTTTGATTTTAGTGAAAGACACCGTCTCATGACTCATTGAGTGCCGCGACTGACAAGCCAATCCGTGGCCTGCAGTCTGACGATGTCACATTTCCTGACTGCTTGGAACCCCGACTAAGTCGTCCTGTAGCTCACATCATAATGTTTCCATCTCTCTGCTTGACTGCAGGGATGCTATGTTTTGCATCACACTCCTATTTCAAAAGGTCAGTTAAAGCCACATAATTTCGTTTCATCTCCCCACAGCACTTTCTCCAAAGTCTTCCCTGAATCATTTAGATGTTCACTGGCACTTGAGATGGGCCTATACATGTTTCTCCTTGAACAGGTAGCTACCCTATGTTAGCCTAGCTTTCTATCACTGATGCTCTGTATGTATGCTGCTGCCTCTCGTCTCGTGTTACTTAAAAAATTAATCCCACAGCTTCAATAACCGTATCTAAAAATCTCTCAGTGAAAGTTACGGTTGAAGGTTTGGAAACATTTTGGGGTAGCCAGTGTTAAATAGAGACAGGGCCACATTCTTTATCTAGTCATTGTAATGAAAGAAGCACATTAAAAACTATATGAGAGTTTGCTTTTAACAAGCATGTAATGACTCTACTTAGTTTAGGTAGTCTTAGGCAGTCAAACTGAAGGTAGCATTTTGTGGATGTTTTCCCTGCTGCCCGATCCCATCAGTCTCTTAAAGCATCATTTTTTATGCGCCCTGGTGTGACAGTGGTTTCATGGCGCTACAGGTTACCTGAGCACATCAGGTATATTACGGTTGAAAACGAGTGCCCGGCCTTCCAGTGGGTGGTCGACCCCTCGTGCACAGCTCAGGAGTCTAAACGACCCAGCAGTTATGGACATGTGTGTTTTTGGTGTGCTGTCCCTCCTTCTCCCTGCTTGCAGGTGTGTGTGTGTGTGTGTGTGTGTGTGTGTGTGTGTGGATGCCGGCGTTTCTGAGAGCACCTGTTTACAGGCACCTTCAGGCCTGGTGGGTGTGGCCCTGCCAGGTGGTTGGCCACACCTGAAGACCATCACACAGCTGATCAAGCCTTGTCGGAGGAGCTACTTAAGAATGCGGTGGCGCTCTCTCTGACGCTGGATCATTGCGTGACTTCACGTTAGTCTCTCGGCCAGTCAGTACGGATAGTCTGCCGCATTGTATGTGTCTTACGGCTGCCTGTTTGTTATCTCCCCAGGAGAAGCGTGGAGACGAGAGGGCAGCGAGCACGGGGTGCTCAGACACTGAGGAGCGGAGACAAGGAACACTAGCACTGGGAAGAGGACATTTCACGGGAGTCGGGAACGCACTGCGGATTTATTGTTATTTTCCATTCACTGTAAATAAACGCACTGCTTGCATTCAGAGCTCCGTGCCTGGCTCCTCCTTCCTCACATCCCCACGGTTGACGCTGGACAACCGTGACAAATAGCTGTTCTTAGATTCATTATTAGTTCAACATTGACAAATAGTAGTTGACTAATATCAGGAGCCAAAAAGAAAACAAAAAACAAACTAAATAAATATTTCAGACGCTGAAAATAAATTATTACGGTTGTTTAAATTTGCTGTCAGCAAGTTAGGTCTAATACATGTAGTCAATCTAATGAATCAATATTACATGTAAAAAGTACAGAACTGAAAATGAAACTAAAATATAACGGTAAATGAACTGGTTCTTGTATAAAACCTTTCTACTCTCTACAACTTGCCTCATTCATGCACTCACTTTTTTCTATGCTTTTTCTCTGTAAGTGCTTTCCATCTAACATTAATACGCATTCATCCTCCCGATGGATGCATCGGAGAGCAACTTGGGGTTAGCGTCTTGCCCAAGGATATTTGGCATGCAGGCTGGAGCAGGCGGGGATTGAACCAGCAACTTTCTGATTAGTAGGTTTCCTGCTCTACCTGAGCTACAGACACCCCAATTTGTGGTGCTCTGGAAACAACACGTTCTCATCCCAACAGGTAACGATGCTATGTGACAAATCATCGGTATGTGTAAATGTGTTTTTTGTTCTGATCATGAATCACTTTGTAAAACAAGACCTGATAGGGTTAAGGTTAAAGTTATGGTTAGAGTTAATGTTAGGGATAGGGCTGGAATGGACGGCTGGAGCCTCTCCTCCAAGTGTGTGTTACTGCCGCGAACAGCATTCTGTTGTATGCTTTTCTCTGTAAGCGCTTCGAGCCTGTACTTTTTTGCTTTAGCTGAGTAATGAAGTTGAATCAGTACTTTAACTTTCACTGGAACAATAGTATTTTTACTTCTACTTAAGAATGTCTGATCTTTTGCCAAGTCTGGCTGTCTCTCAGTTAGAGCTGGGCGATATGAGATTTTTTCATATCACGATATGTTTTTTTCATTTCAGGCGATAACGATATCTATCACGATATAAGCCAAATAACTATATTTGTAAGATTTAAATGTGCCGTTGCTCACAAGTAAAATGTGAAATAATCAGCAGCTTGTTTTTATTTAAATATTTATTTCCCATAATAAGTTCAACAGGGTAGATGTACTTAAGGAACATGAGACTTTTTCAGATAAATAAAGGCAAATATTGCAAACTACACAAAAGGCAGCCGCTAAAGCGTTTAAGTTTCAAAATAGAACAAACGAAACAGACTAAATTGTCAATTCCACTTAGAAACAAAATATTAATTCTAAAAATAAATCTTAGTTTGTTTTACAGAAGAACAGACAAAACTGACTAACTTTTGTCAATATCAAATAAACTGAGAACTAAAAGGAAATTCTCAATCTCTCCTTGTTGTATAGCTGAGCTTTTCAAACAGTTTTAACAGTTACTTTAGTCTGACAAAAGCCGAATGACGAATTAGCGCTTCCAGTCAGAGACTGAGGCTACGTCCACACGTACACGGGTATTTTTGAAAACGGAGATTTTCCGTTTTCGTTTTAAAAAAATAATCCCGTCCACACATAAAGGCAGAAATGAAGGAAAACGCTGCTATGAACATGCCAAAGCAGCAGGTGGCGCTAGATTCCTAACCGTGCAGAAATATTGGCCAATCAGAAGTCTAGAAGCCTCGGTGGGAAAAAGTAAACAAAGCTGGGGCATAGAAGCAGAACTGAGTCGTATGTGTGGAGGGACAGTAACTGTGTGTATATGTAAGCATTTAAACACTGCAGAGAGTAGAATTAACAGTATTGTAGAAATTCATTTCACCGAAACAATAACGTGGCGCACAGTGTGACGCATGCACCAGTTTATTGTATTTCCAGACTTGCTTTCGGCACAATTTACAGTGCACGCTACTCTGTTTTTTGTCAGACTTGAAATAGCCGAAATACCTTCACACTACGGAGCTTCTATGGCTCTTCCGTTCGACAATCTCTCCGGCGTTGGAACCATCATCTGTTTTCTCTTCGGTCACGCTCGGTTGATTTTTCTAGTCGGCACACTCATTTCCTCCATTACGCGCTGGCTGCTTCCCAAACAAACACACGTGCGGCTTGGCACTTGTGCGGTACGTAACAAGTCACGCGACGTGACGCTGCGGCTGTGATTGGTTCGGCTCTGCGCTACTTAATTTGGATTGGCTGACCTTTTTTTTTTTTTTAAGAGGACAAGAGCGGCGAGGTCTATCGCGATAGCTTAATTTCTCTATCGAGTAAAAGTTATATCGCGATACATATCGTTATCGTTCTATCGCCCAGCTCTACTCTCAGTCTTGGAATACCCACTTGTTGTCCAGCGGTGTCCTGGGAATATGGGAACTAGACAGACTGGGGAAACAATGGGAGGAGACACAAAGATGGAATCACTTTTACCATCTTTGATGTATTTGCTGGTCGTCTTATTTCTTCTATTTTGCAAGCACAGTGTTGCAATCATTGTCTTTGTGGTACAATGACACAGGTAGAATGCAGGTGTTTTCATGTAACACGATGCCAGAAAGATGAGTAATGTGTTTTGAAGAGAAGATAAAACATCATGTTTGAACAAAGATAAGCAGCAGACACGTCTGTGTGTGAGTTATTCAGGTTCAGTAAGAAGGTAATATGTCTGCAGAATTTGTAATTCTTATGAAGATATTGCTTGTACAATAAATAAAATCCCTTTAATTTCTTCTGGAGAGTGTCTTTATATATTTAGTCATTTTGGGGCGATCCTTTATTTAGTACTAACTCTAGTCGGGGATATATATCAGAGTTTACTTTCAGATATGAGCATTGTGTTTCCTGTGGATGAATGAATGAATTATTTATTTATGTAATTTTTGAAAGACTGGCTCATGTAAAATCTCTGAAAGTATGACACAGCTCTCCTGTTACACTTTATGGACTCCTGAGCTTCACCATGAGGGCCTGTCTTTATTCACTGAAATCCACTTTTATAATGAATTCACAGTAATCACTGACACCTTCAGAGCATTACATTCATTAAAGACGTCTTCTACACCTACTCTTCCAGACGACCGACACATACTTCAACCACTGCAGGTTAACCAGCCACTCATCAGTAAAGCAAAAACTAAATGTAAATGTCCTCATGTGGAAAAGACTGAAACACAACTCCCACATATCACTAATGTAACAGATCCATTTAGGGAGAGTGAGAACACTAGGCTGGATGTGTTTTAATGCAGGAACATTCATCATGTCTTGAGTTCAACAAATCATTTACATTGAATATGTGAGCTGGATGGTTACACGATACAATGTGATTGTCAACAATAACTGCAATGAACGCTGGTTTGAGGGCGGAGTCAAGGAGGCCATTTACGTGAAAAGGGAAAGACCCTCTCTGAATCAAGGAGGGGGCCTAAGGGTACATCTGTCACCATCTTACAATGCTGTGATTGCAGCCGTTCTCCAACTCTCTGTGAATGGTACTCAAGACCATTGATCAGTGGTTGTTGATCAATGGTCATGAGAATTTGCATAATCATGATTAAGGAACTGACCTCCCAGCCCATTGTTCCTTCAGTCGGCTGGTTTCTCTGACTGAAAACGCTACGTCCAGAAGAACAGAATCAACTTTTGGAGATTTACTTCCCTGGATGATTGAGCACGCATCAAGACCTTTTAATCAGGCCAACAAATATCTTGTACTCAATTTTAGCAGCAGCCATTGTGACACTGATGATAAAACTTGTGTAAAAGTGCGAAGCTGTAAAAAAGTAATTATAAAAAAGCATTTTTGTAGCTGAATGTTACTGGATAGCTGTTTCATCTGTAACACATCAAAATAACCTGCTAAGGTTTAATAGGCTATAAGGAACACACTCACTTCCTGAGCCCTGGGCAATAAGAGACGTTTTGTGTTTTATAATTTATTGATATGTTTGATCCTTTCTGACCTGCGTTAATGAAGCAGTCATTAGAGCACCATGTCCGCTACAATAGTTCTGTAGTTTGATGCTTGAGTCGTTGCAGACTTGTTGAAACTCCCTCACCCGTCAAAGCAGCGTCTTTGTTATTGGAGTCCAGCAGATGGCAGTGTTTCACTGTCTGACGGCTGTCTGAAGCTTCAGCTGGTTTATCCGTTTGCTATGTTTGCCATGTTACAGTGGGGAGGAAAAACTCCTTTTTGACAGGAATATCTAGACATGAGTGATTACTGCAGTGGGGCACTATCTGTGCTATCTATAAGAAATGTTAGCAACAATAAAACTCTGAGGATCAGGGCTCCATTTCACTCCAGTGTTCAGTGGCATTTTAAAAGAGTGAATACCGACGCTGAATGTCTTTGTAAAGCAAAAGCACTTTGTTAGCCTTTACAGAGCAAAGCTATGGATCAATGTGCAGTGAAGAAAAATCCAGGTGGCCAGTCTGTCCTTTCCTAACCAATCACAGAGCTCCTTACATTGTTGCGCTGGAGAATAACTAAATATAATATAAAGATGATATTGAAAATAATCTTTTGTAGAGTCACTACTTAGTGGGCAGAGGACAGTTATCACTTTGCTGGATGCTTTAAAGTCGCATGTTCTGTATTTGCAGATTAACAGGATATTAACAGATTAACAGCTTTCATTAGACTTCATATGATAATCAACAGTGAAGTGTTTCTCTTTCAGTGTTTATTCTTGCTCATTGAATGATCTCTGTTCAGATAATATGCTGCACTCATCTCATGTTTCTTTAAATACGGCATCACTTGTCCAGCTGTCAAACTCTGAAAGAGTTACAGTTTCACCACTGAGCACTTTGAATGGTTATTCTTTTATTTAAAAGCACTTATTCTAGCTGCATCATCAATACGACAAAAACTGTGACTTCAACAAAAGTTTATCTAAAAATATTTAGGGGGAAATGTTCCTACACCCCTCATGTAAACGTTACACCTCCAAAAGGGAGAAATAATCAGAATAAGGCATAATCATTGTCTTGATAATAATGACCATGAAAATGAAACTAGGCCTACCTTTAGTTCAGCACACTCAGTGTTGCATAAAGACATGCGAACATGCCATCATCCATTCTGGAGCCTACTTTTAAAAAGAGCGAGCTGTTTATTCTGGCTGAGTAGCAAACAGAACCAACCATGAAAACCTAAACTGGGAAAACACTCGGAAACCTTGAACACTGGGAATATGGAGACACAGGGGGTAGGTGAACAGACACTCTGACAAAGGAAAACAGAGACAATATATATAAGACAAGAAGTAACACAGACACCCTTTTCGGTGACAAAAAAGAGAAAATATCCAGTGAAAGGCAGTTCTCTTGGAAAAACTGCCTTATTGATGTCAACGGTCAGAGAAAAATGTCTGATAGGAAGGCAACCGTAGCTCATACAACCATTTGTTGCAACCAAAGAATGCAGAAGAGCGTTTTGGTCAGCTAAGAACAGGAAATTGAAGCTACAGTTCTCAAAATCTGACATGAGAAGATTGGATAAATGTTGCCTGGTCTGATGAGTCTTGATTTCTGCTCTGACATGCAGATGGTCGGGTCAGAATTTGGCATAAATAGCATGAAAGGATGGATCCATGCTGCCTTATGTCAGCTGTGCAGACTAGTGGTGGTGGTGTCACTGTGGGGGGGAGGGGCGGTATTTTTTTGCTGAAACGTTACATAGTGAGTGTGTGTGTGTGTGAGTGTGTGTGTGTGTGTGTGTGTGTGAGAGAGAGAGAGAGAGAGAGAGAGAACAACTTGAAACAAACTGCAGCAATAAGGGCAAACTAGTGCACAGTTATGTTTACGTGAGCGTTATTTTGTATGCATTTGTACAGTTCCATAACTGTGAGAATACATTGATAGCATTTAACTCTAGTAACAGGCATTTGTACCAGTAAGCATGAAAAAGTAGGGAAAAGAACTAGTATGTAAGCACTGACTAGTACTGTAAAGTATATGTGTATATAGGGCAATCGTGGCTCAAGAGTTCGCAGTTCATCCTGTAATTGGAAGGTTGCCAGATTGAGCCCCGCCTCCGACAGTCTCGGTCGTTGCCTACTGGTGGTGGTCAGAGGGCCCGGTGGCGCCAGTGTCCGGCAGCCTCGCCTCTGTCAGTGCGCCCCAGGGCAGCTGTGGCTACAATGTAGCTGCCATCACCAGTGTGTGAATGTGTGAATGACTGAATGTAGTGTAAAGCTCTTTGGGGTCCTTGGGCACTAAGTAAAGCGCTGTACAAGTACAGGCCATTTACTGTGCATGTGTTTATGCTCAAGTGTATGACTAAATTAGTCAGTTTTAAACAGTTGCAATTTAAACAGTAGAAGAGTGGCACTATATTTATATATTTATAAAGAATTTCAAACAACAATTAATTGATGCTCAAAGCAGGTTTATTTAATTAATATCCAGATTTCCAATTAGTTCCGAATTGATTCAGCAGCAAATCACATCACCAGTCACTTCAAGGCTGTATGTATTATTGTAAGGTAGACCCTACAATAATACATACAGAGAACCCAACAATCATATGACCCCCTATGAGCAAGCACTTTGGCGACAGTGGGAAGGAAAAACTCCCTTTTTACAGGAAGAAACCTCCGGCAGAACCAGGCTCAGGTCGGGGCGGCCATCTGCTGCGACCGGTTGGGGTGAGAGACTGAAGACGTTTGTTGTAGGTCTGATTGAAGGACTGATGTGATGGTAAGTTGTCTGCTGCTCCGCTTTGAATATTGAGAGATTAGTTGATGGATTTCAAGCCAAATTGTGCCCAAGTTTAAGACCACATTCATTGGTTGTTTTTGTTGATGTTATTGTTTTGGGCTTTTTTTCCACAAGAATTTCTAGCTCCCCTAGAATTCTGGCCACCCAAACGATGATTGCTGCTGAGAGAACACAAGGTTTTGTCCCCCTGTACTATTCATGTCAGTGCAGGGGGTTCTCCTTGAGAGGCCAGGGTGGAAAAAGGGATGCTTCAGAACCTCCGAGGGTGTTATGCGCTGATTTGCATCCAAGGCCAACATTTCTTTGATTAGCCTTACAAATAATGATTGGCCATTTTCCGGTCCTCGCCTAACTTTCAGCAGTTTTTCGAGGTCATCGAGACACTTAAGTTTTATATATCGAGTTTCCTTTGATCGATAATGTGTCTCGTATTGAAATTGTTCTTGGGTCTTAAATGTCCAGCGCTGTTTGTTGTAGTTATCCTCGATGAAGTAGCAGTCAGTGTACAAGCCAGACTCTAGGAGATGATCTGGTAGCTGACCCTGGGTTTCAATTATGAATTTTAAAACATCATAATCGTCTTCCCCAGGATAGAGAGGCACCCCTGTAGCAAGCTCCACAGCTACCAGCCCCAGAGACCACATGTCGATTGCTTCGTCGTATGGAATGCCAAGCATAACCTCAGGTGCACAATAGCCAATTGTCCCCACACGGTCACCAGGAATCACTGCAGAAGCAGGACATGCGAGGCCAAAGTCTATGAGTTTGACTTTGACGGGAGACTCACTGTGGTTCAGCACCATGATGTTTCCAGGTTTGAGGTCAGCATGCACTATTCCCACAGAACCCAGGTGGAACAGAGCATTTGCGAGCTGATGCAAAATTGGCCTGAGTTCTCTCATTGGGAGACCTCGGTTATTCCGGTCCCCAATGTAGTCCCACAGGCTTTGGTCGAGCAATTCGAAATTCAAGCAAATGCGCTCTCCATCGAGGAAATAGCCGTTCCATTCCACAATGTTGCACCTGTCTGGATCCAAGCGTCGTAGCTGCTCCAGGATGAAAATTTCCAGTTTTGCCTGGAGCAGAATTTCAGGGTCGCTCTTGTTGACTTTAATAGCAACGGTTTTGTTGTTTTTTGTATCGCGACATCTGGTTACTAAACCAAAGCCTCCTTCTCCAAGGAAGGCCTCTACCACGTGGTGATCTCCTAAAATGGTCCCTTCCGTTATTTGAAGATCATCTTCAGAGGCAGATGGGTTGGCTGAGGTGTTGATGTCTCCTTTTTGAGGAAATTCAACTGAGTTTTGGAAACTGCAGCTGAATTTTTGTGATCCATGACTTTTCCAGCTTGAAGGCTGCTGAGAGAGCACAAGGAGTTCTCCCCCTGTACTATTCATGTCAGTGCAGGGGGTTCTCCTTGAGAGGCCAGGGTCGAAAAAGGGATGCTTCAGAACCTCTGAGGGTGTTATGCGCTGATTTGCATCCAAGGCCAACATTTCTTTGATTAGCCTTACAAATAATGATTGGCCATTTTCCGATCCTCGCCTAACTTTTAGCAGTTGTTCGAGGTCATCGAGACACTTAAGTTTTATATATCGAGTTTCCTTGGATCGATAATCTGTCTCGTATTGAAATTGTTCTGGGGTCTTAAATGTCCAGCGCTGTTCCTTGTGGTTATCCTCGATGAAATAGCTGTCAGTGTACAAGCCAGACTCTAGGAGATGATCTGGTAGCTGACCCTGGGTTTCAATTATGAATTTCAAAACATCATAATCGTCTTCCCCAGGATAGAGAGGCACCCCTGTAGCAAGCTCCACAGCTACCAGCCCCAGAGACCACATGTCAATTGCTTCATCATATGGAGTGCCAAGCATAATCTCAGGTGCACAATAACCAATTGTCCCCACACAGTCACCAGGAATCACTGCAGAGGTGTTACATGCGATGCCAAAGTCTATGAGTTTGACTCTGACTTGAGACTCACTGCGGTTCACAACCATGATGTTGACAGGTTTGAGGTCAGCATGCACTATTCCCACAGAACCCAGGTGGAATAGAGCATTTGCGAGCTGATTCAAAATTGGCCTGATTTCTCTCATTGGGAGACCTTGGTTATTCCGATCCCCTATGTAGTCTGACAGGCTTTGGTCGAGGAGTTCGAAATTCAAGCAAATGCGCTCTCCATCGAGGAAATAGCCGTTCCATTCCACAATGTTGCACCTGTCTGGATCCAAGCGTCGTAGCTGCTCCAGGATGAAAATTTCCAGTTTTGCCTGGAGCAGAATTTCAGGGTCGCATTTGTTGACTTTAACAGCAACAGTTTTGTTGTTTTTTGTATCGCGACATTTCGTTACAACACCAAAGCTTCCTTCTCCAAGGAAAGCCTCCACCATGTGGTGATCTCCCAAAATGGTCCCTTTAGATATTCCAAGCTCATCTGAGCCGAAGGATGGGTTGGCTGACATGGTGTAATGTGTCTGTTTGCGCTGTGAATTGGTGAGAAACAAAACTGAACTTGTTTTGGTTTCTCTCGTAAATTGCTCTCAAATCTTCTCAAAAGGGTTTTAGTTGCTGCAGGTCAACGTCCGTTAAGCATAAAGTAACAGGTGAGCGCTCCTATTTATAGGTTTTGGAATCAAAGCAAAGTTATGACATCAGAAAGGATCAAAGCAAAGTTATCACGTCACAAGCGATCGAAGCGATTCTAATATGTGCGCATGCGTACATATGAGAAGCGATCGAAGGGGCACATATTAGAAGCGATAGAAGGGATTCTAATATGTGCGCATGCGCACATATGAGAAGCGATCGAAGGGATTCTAATATGTGCGCATGCGCACACGTGCTTGCTTGTGTAATATTGTTCACAGTAAACTTGACCCTAATCAATTTAATATCAGTCAATCAAAGAAAATGTTAGTTTTGGAAAAATTTAAAATGACATAACTGACAGTTAAAACATTTTTTGCTCATGTATTTGTATTTGTATTGTCTTCGGGGTTTTTTTTTGCATACCATGTCAAGCTTTTCTGTATATAGTCATGTCGTAGATTTCGGAGCAAACAAGAAATTGAATTGGATTTTAATATTGCGGTGCTTGGATTTCGGTTTTGGTGCTTAAAACTTCTTGAAACTGTAACCGTATTTCATTCACCACAAAGAACTATCTGATTGAATAGTTTTCTTATCAGATAGAGAAATAAAACGAGTCGCAAAGTCTAAAAGCAACATTTCTCTGCCTGGGCTGTACCTCTGCACGTTAGTCTGTTTCAGTGTGTGACCCCCCACCCCCTCCCTGATCAGTCGGGGGTGAGTGCGCTAATGTGCCTGGAGGCCGTTTTAATGAGTGTTTGCTGGAAAACGAAAAATACAAGAAGGATTTGTACGTTTTCACAACGGGGGAGTTTGCGTAAGTACTAGTAAATAATTTTCTCGAGTGTGTACGTTACACATGTTATTTGTTTAAAATTGGTATTATTATTTTGCTAGCTAGCAAACTCGCGGGATAAAGGATTGAAGTGCACTCAGTGCGATACAATACGGTGGCGCTATTCTAACAGTTAGTTATTGCAGGGTAACTTGTAGAATATGCTGTGAATTGAACCAAGATTACACAGCAGTAGCAGTAATACGAGTTACTTCCCTCAAGTGAAAGCGTTAAACGTTAGCCCGATGCTTAACTAGCCAACGTCAGGCTTTCTGATTGAAGGCTAAAAGCGACGTTGTCACCAAGTAAACAGAATATTGATGATATTTTTGTGTATCGCTGCAGCCTTTTCAAGTATTAACCTGGTGTCTTTGGGAACAGCTTAGGGGGAAATGACGGTAATATGACTGAACCATATGGGAAGAAAGAATAGGCACTTTTTGTGCTAGCGAAGTTTCCTCGCTTTCATTCAAAATCTGTTTATCATTAAACAATTGAAACATAATGGCTTCGAGCTGACATTGAGGCCTGTGGGGCACTATCAGCCACTGAGACAGTAGACAAGTGACTATTTCACACTTTAAGGCTGCCTGTTTATTTAAGGGAGATGAACAGTACATTCTAACTGTACATAATAATATCAATGATGATAGATTAAATAAATGGGTTTTTGAAAGACGCTTGTGCATTTTTAAAGTCTAAAGTGTTGAATTGATCTGAGTATGTCATGTGTTCAAAGCCTCTCCCAGTCAGTGCTGTTCTCTATGCCTGTCTTACTCTACATGATGTTATTAGCACAAACACTTTAAAGGTGATAATTAGGTCTACAACAATAACACAGACTGCAATGTAGTTAAGCGTCTTACAGTTAGTTTTGAATGAATGAACTTAAAAAACAACACAAGCAAAGATCTGTCTCCTCCTGTTTTTTGTGTCACATAAGAAAGAAGCATCAATATCTGATGAGAAGACTTATTAATTTGGCCTTTCACGTGGTCTTACTCAGGTGATGCGAAGTGAAATATGCATCCTTTTTATGGTAATGTGCTGGAAAATGTTGAAAATGGACATTAAACGTGCTTACAAAGTGCTTGAATTTGACCCTGAAAGGTGTATGAAGCCAGAAAAAGTCACACTTGGAGTAAAAACCTCTCATAGCAAGTTAATCATATTCAATTGATTTGATGCTTTCAGCACAAAATTTAGCCACACAGTCAGGACAGCGTCTGCTTTACCTTCATCGGTAAACGTGTTTATGCAGTACATAGTAACAGTGTGGCTGAGTCCTCTGGTTCAAATCAGTTCCAGTACATTTGGAGATGTAAGTCTTAACCTTTCACATGCATCGGGAAGGAAAAAACATTTAATCTGCACAGTACTGCCGAAGTGCAGCGATACATTGTGAAGTGCACATTTGCATTTGTCATACAGTACCGAGCAAAAGTCTTGAACCACCCCCTTATTTTTTCGTGTTTTACCAGGTCAGTCTGTGTTAACGGTGTTATTAACTGCATTCTTCAACTAAAGAAGTGAGAACAAATGATGTGGGCTTTTGTTTTTTTGCAATAGGCTGCAAGTAAATGTGTACAGATACAATTTAAAATTGGTTCTTTGTTAAGTTTTGTGGTCCTTTCCGTGACTTGGGTGTCTGTTTATGTTTGAATGTTTCAGAGATTAGTGTGAAGGGTCTTAACAGACAAAAAGTGGTCAAATACAAGCCCTGGATTAAAAATCAGAAACACTTTAAAAAGCCTGGAGAGCTATTCCTTAATACCACTTTAAAGATTACAGGGAAGTCCGGATCCCTGGAAGCAAATGAGGGATGGCTCAAGACTTTTGCACAGTGCTGTACATGTCATGTTCCCTGTTTTATAGCTCAGCTCAAACTGACACGTTCTCACTAACTGCTTCGCATTTTCTCCACAGTAAACTTTGACCACTTCCAGATACTGCGGGCCATCGGGAAAGGAAGCTTTGGAAAGGTAATGCAGCCTCCATTTTTCACGCCACTTGTATATTGTTTGCCCTTAATTACCCACCACGGTCGTCATCTCTAAAGAATCAGTGCAAGCGAAGCGAAATGTGCTGGGATTACACTTTAGTTCTCGTGTGCTGCTGTTATTTAATAACAGTTATAAATGCAGCTGATGTAATTATTTCTATAAAGTCAGTTAGAGGAGAGCCGATTTCTATTTCATCTCACTCAATCTAGGTGGGAATTTTGACCCCACGTCTCAATTTAATTACACAGCAGCAAAATTCTGCGGCTCTATTTGTCATCGCGCTCAACGGTTGGGCTGAAGGCAGGAGGAGAACTTAGTGTGTGTGTGATACACAATTGGGGCTGCAGAGATTGGAATAGTTTACCTTCATTTGAAATATCACTGCCCTGTGCACATTGTCGGCTTTAAAATTCAAACTTAAAGAGTTTGTAAGTAAACTGGCTGAGATGAGACAGACGATGCACCGGGTCCTCGTCTGAGTGCTGGCTTTCAGTTGTGCTGTTTCTCTTGCCCAGCCATGCACACACAGACACTGTGCTACACTTACACAGTGAGACAGATGCTCACAGAGACGTCCAGATACATTTTGTCCTTGCTGGAGGTCATCTTGTGTTTTTTGGCCCACTGTGGCCTCACACCGAGCTCCTGCTGTTTTTTGAACACTTTAACAGCACCAGTCTTTAGCTTCCTGTTGAACACACTTAAGTGGGGGAGGTGTTATTATTAGTGGTAAATGATTTGTGTATTTGTTGGATGCACCTCAGAGCAACAGGAAACATGACACGACACGCTCCAGTAACCTGCAGTCTTTACAGTGAGGACACACAAACATTAACCCTCTGCTCCTTACAGAAACTCTCTAAATCCTGTAAGTTTCTTGACTGCCACTTGGAAAGTTGAAACTTCAGCTCCCTCCACAGATTTTCTACAGTACTGATGTCTGGAGACTGACTAGACCACTCCGTGATCTTATAGCACTTCTCCATTAGTACATACTCAGATCAGCTTGCTGTGACTCATTTTCCATTACAATCAAGTACCACCTAATGTGCGTGGGGTCATTACAGCAAAGCAGCCCGATGTCCATGTTGTCATTTATGAGCAACACGAATGCCACAACAAAGGAAGACGTCGCAGCGATGATGTATCTGTGGCTTTTTGTCACACTTGGAAACCACGGTGTTGTGCAGCTATTTGCCTTGTTGCAGGGTTTTAAAAAAACTGCAGTTTTGATTTTAGTGAAAGACACCGTCTCATGACTCATTGAGTGCCGCGACTGACAAGCCAATCCGTGGCCTGCAGTCTGACGATGTCACATTTCCTGACTGTTTGGAACCCCGACTAAGTCGTCCTGTAGCCCACATCATAATGTTTCCATCTCTCTGCTTGATTGCAGGGATGCTATTTTTTGCATCACACTCCTATTTCAAAAGGTCAGTTAAAGCCACATAATTTCGTTTCATCTCCCCACAGCACTTTCTCCAAAGTCTTCCCTGAATCATTTAGATGTTCACTGGCACTTGAGATGGGCCTATACATGTTTCTCCTTGAACAGGTAGCTACCCTATGTTAGCCTAGCTTTCTATCACTGATGCTCTGTGTGTATGCTGCTGCCTCTTGTCTCGTGTTACTTAAAAAATTAACCCCACAGCTTCAATAACCGTATCTAAAAATCTCTCAGTGAAAGTTACGGTTGAAGGTTTGGAAACATTTTGGGGTAGCCAGTGTTAAATAGAGACAGTGCCACATTCTTTATCTAGTCATTGTAATGAAAGAAGCACATTAAAAACTATATGAGAGTTTGCTTTTAACAAGCATGTAATGACTCTACTTAAAAACTGAATGTAGCATTTTGTGGATGTTTTCCCTGCTGCCCGATCCCATCAGTCTCTTAAAGCATCATTTTTTATGCGCCCTGGTGTGACAGTGGTTTCATGGCGCTACAGGTTACCTGAGCACATCAGGTATATTACGGTTGAAAACAAGTGCCCGGCCTTCCAGTGGGTGGTCGACCCCTCGTGCACAGCTCAGGAGTCTAAACGACCCAGCAGTTATGGACATGTGTGTTTTTGGTGTGCTGTCCCTCCTTCTCCCTGCTTGCAGGTGTGTGTGTGTGTGTGTGTGTGTGTGTGTGTGTGTGTGTGTGTGGATGCCGGCGTTTCTGAGAGCACCTGTTTACAGGCACCTTCAGGCCTGGTGGGTGTGGCCCTGCCACCCTTCTCCAAATCTGTGCCCCTACCTGGCCCCCCCAACAAAAATTTTCTAGACACGCTACTGGAAACAACACGTTCTCATCCCAACAGGTAACGATGCTATGTGACAAATCATCAGTATGTGTAAATGTGTTTTTTGTTCTAATCATGAATCGCTTTGTAAAACAAGACCTGATAGGGTTAAGGTTAAAGTTACGGTTAGAGTTAATGTTAGGGATAGGGCTGGAATGGACGGCTGGAGCCTCTCCTCCAAGTGTGTGTTACTGCCGCGATCAGCATTCTGTTGTATGCGTTTCTCTGTAAGCGCTTCGAGCCTGTACTTTTTTGCTTTAGCTGAGTAATGAAGTTGAATCAGTACTTTAACTTTCACTGGAACAATAGTATTTTTACTTCTACTTAAGAATGTCTGATCTTTTGCCAACTCTGGCTGTCTCTCAGTCTTGGAATACCCACTTGTTGTCCAGCGGTGTCCTGGGAATATGGGGAACTAGACAGACTGGGGAAACAATGGGAGGAGACACAAAGATGGAATCACTTTTACCATCTTTTATGTATTTGCTGGTCGTTGTGGGCGGGTGGGTGTATGGGGGCGCAGGGTGCCGCCGGTGCGTCGAGCCACCTGGGGGGCTCTTCAACTGGTGAGGGAGGTTGTCACATCTTGCAGGAGCTTTCCTCTCTTCAGGAACTCTCTGCAGGAGGGGGAGATACAGGAGAGGTGGAGGAAGATCTCAGCCTGGGCGTCTATTGTCTTATGTAGTCTGGAAGATGAGTGGATGGTGGGGTGGGTGCAGTTTTCTCTGTGGTGGGGTTGGGTGGACTGTCCCGGGCTCTGTGCGGCCGGGCAGCGCTGCTGCACTGGGCCCCGGCCCGGATGGGCCTGGGCCCCCTTTCCCTAGCGGGTCGCAGAGTATGGGGGTGCCTACTGGGGTCAGCGGGGGAGCTGGCCCCAGGGAGGGGTCACTTGCCCCTCCCTTCCTTCCCTCCCCATCTCCAGCTGCCTCCCTCTTCCCGCTCCACCACAACCACCCACACATGCAGGGACTTGGAGTAGGGGTGTGTCACTAGGGTGCAGAGGAGGCATCCCCCCCCTCTGTCCCCTTCTGGCTGCCTCTGCCTCAATTTTATCTCACAACTTAGACATTCACATTACTCACACTCTCATTACACATACATATAGGATCTTGGGGGTGGGCACGCTGCACGGAATCCAAGTTACCATCAGGGTGTACACCTCACCCCTGGCGTCATTGCCCACCTCTCAATTTTAAATACACGTAGACATTGAGGGCTAGCAGGAGGGACCATGCACTTACCTGCTGCTCTCTGGCAGGTAGCTCCATGCCATCCTGGGTTTTAAATGCACCTTAGAACACATCGGGCGTGTTCAGGGTGGTATCACAGCATGTTTAAAAAGGCTGTTTCTGTGCTCTTCTCTCGCTTACGGCCATACCACCCTGAACACGCCCGATCTCGTCTGATCTCGGAAGCTAAGCAGGGTCGGGCCTGGTCAGTACTTGGATGGGAGACCGCCTGGGAATACCAGGTGCTGTAAGCTTTTGCACTTCCACACACAAAGTGCAGAGAGCGCTGCTGCTCATGTTTATGCTCACAGGCATGAAAAGTTAGATTTCTGGGTAATAAAATCTTTTTTCTATCTTTTTAACATGAGAATATTATATTTCCATCTTGTCTTAAACAGTAATCAGATTAATGATGAGATAAAAGTAGAACAAGGAAAGAATAGGCCATGTATCTCACGTTTAAACAAAATTGATGTTTTCTGAAAAATCTCACACAGATAAACATTTACAGGAAATTACTTTTCCTTCAAAACAAACATCAAAGAGTCTGTGGTTTTCTTTATTGATTGTACTTGAGTAGAAGCTATAAAGGAAAATTTCTATTATTCTCATTTAAAGTGTTTAAGTTCTTAAAAGCATATGCTTAGTTCTGACACTATAATAGACTGTTCAGTGGACGTTTCTAAACTAGATGAACTTATTTCAGCCCCAGTAGTTGAAGAAGACAACTCCCTATTGCATGAATAATATACCACTGAAATTTATAAAACAGCTTTCAAAAACAAGTTTGAATTTATTTTGGATTTTCTCAAATCCACACAGTGCCAAAAGCATACACACAGTCAATTCTTTTCATGTGAGGTGCTGAAGGTTCTGCACCTCATAACTCAACAAGCCCTATTAACTTCTCATTAGTGATCATGGCCGACTACAAGTGTTAGTTTCTCTTCGCAGCGTAAAAAGGATCAGCTTGAAAGCACTTGTTGGATTGACCAATATTTAGAACAACAGAAAGTCCAAGGAACTCACTGTAAACCATTTTAAGCCATTTTTATACACTTACAGATTCGGTTCAAATAATCGTTTGTAATTACAAGTTGTTTGGATATGTTACCACTTGGCCAAGGACTGGAAGAAGACCAAAGAGTCCCCCTTAGATCAGTGGGAATTTGTTATTACTGTGAACTGAGGATCCCAACCCCTTCTGGAAAGACAGCTTTCTGGGCAGACTAGACTATGACTGAGCTATATGGCCACAATGACAACAGTATGTTTGGCGTATCAAAGGTGATCCTTTGAAATCTGAGAACACTGTACCAGATGTTAAGCCTGGTGGTGGTAGGATCATGCTCCGGGGCTGATTTGCCGGATGGAATAATGAAGGAGGAGGACTAGTAAAGTGAGTTTACAATCAACCATTGAAACTGATCATCAGAAATAGAAAACTTCTATATTTAGTGCTACTCCAAATCCTCAACCTCGACTTATTAGTAAAAGAAAACAAATTTCATAATATAATATGTTCTGATGACATTCAGTTGGATCTGATTTACACATCAGAGGCTTGGTCAAGTAAATGAACATGAAATATACAGAATAAAAAACTGCATGAGAAAATATTCAATACATGACTTTCCGTGAAGCCGTGCTGTCACAACCATCAGATGACAATGCATCACAGAATTTTCGCTAACCACTTTCTTCTTTTCATGACCACAACTCAGCACCTTATGAGTGTTTGCAGCTTGGTAATGCACCATGTGCCAAAACTGTGAACAACTGAATCTGTTCTGAGAGCAGAAGAAACTTCTATGAATGCAATAACTCTAGATGTTATCACACTAACTACATATGTTATAATGCAATCTTTGTGTAATTTAAGGTTATAAATGGCAGTTTTTGGTTACTTTTGAGTTTACCTTCATTAATTTCACTTTTACAAACTGCTTATTTTGCCTTGTTTGAGTTCATTCTTTTCAGAACAACAGTACAAATAAGAATTTACAGTTATTATTTCATTCTGACTGTATTTTTGATAAACAAACATACACACACACGTACACACACACACAAAGCTAGACTACACAGTCAAAAAATTCCAGAAATCTCTCAAATCTCAAAATTTGCTGTCAGTGTTGCTGTTCTTTATTTTGCATTCACTCCAAGAACCCCTTTCCATAGCAAATACCACATGCTGTCATATAATTTTGGCTGTCATGCTGCATTCCCCCCCAATAGGAAATTGAAGTTGTGTTTTATTTACATTTTTCCTTAGAAGATGCAGTTTTTACTGTTTCTTCTTGCACTAAAGGTGATTTTCAAAACTGGTATGTAGTTTGGCGTCCGCATTTCTGACCCAAACTGAAACGAGACTCGGTGAGGGTTTGATGTCATCTTAAATCAATCACGTGATTTGGATGCTTTGTCTGTAGACTCTAGAGGGTGATACGTTCTCAGTTTATTGCTTCACACCAGACAGCCTCCTGTAATTCAGAAAGCAACTTTAATGCTTCAATACAAATGAAGAAGATAATTATCTTCTTCATTTGTAATAGCAGCCAGATGCTGCTAATGAACTGCACTTGATTAACTGTTTATCAGCAAGTGTGAGCACCTTTACGAAAGCATAATATTTGACAGTTAACACAATTATCATAATCTTCCCAGGAATCATGTCCCAGAAAATTCACGCCAAGGTCAAACTGTGCAATGGTCAGAAAAAGCTCAAAAATCCAAGATTATATGTCAGACTCTACAGGCCTCAGTTGGCATGTTAAATATTAAAGTCCATGACAGTACAATTAGAAAAAGGTTGAATAAGTGTGGCTTGGTTGGAAGGGTTGCAAAGAGAAAGTCTGCATGGATGCAAGTTTGGTAGTAAAGTTGCAATCTCATACCAGCTGTCAACATATAAACACATAAATAAATGTCAGAAACTTCAATGATGTGAAGAAACAATGTAAAGAAGAGTGAGCCAAACATCCTTGTGAAACACTGATAGTCATACAGAAACAATTTGGTGACACTATTGCTGCTAAAAGGTAAATGACTGAATCCTGGAGTGTTCTTAGTTTTTCAGAGTATGCAATAGATTTCTATGAAAACAATCTTTTCCACATGACTGTATGTTTGTTTGTTTTCTTCTGACTGTGCTATGAGGATTAAGTTATGAATCTCTTAACAGTGCAGCAGCAGCTTGAGAATGCTGCTTGGTTAATGAGACGTCTTAAAAGACCTGGTCAAATGTCTTACTGGAAATGTTTGATATCTTCAGTCAGCTCAGTGCAGGTTTCCCCAACCTGTGTTTGAATTCAGACTTTACATGACAGCATTGACTTGCTGCTGAATTAAAAAAAAACTGGTTCAAGGTGTCCTGCATATATAATACAGTGGTCCCTTGCTATAACGCGGCCTCGCTGTGTCGCAGTTTGGTTTTTGCAATTTTACATGCTTTTTTTTTTTTTTTTTTTTACAGCGCATTGTGTTCTGCGTCTTGATCAGCTGTCAAATTTACTTAAATCTTCGATCGCTAGCAGTGTGACTCTGAAGTGCTGTACTGTATGTTTGCAAGTTTTCTCACCAACAAACACAATAATTTGATTTCATTCTGTAATACTGGACTTATTTTTCTACGAAGGTTTTAACTGTGATTGCAGCCATTCCCCAACTCTCTGTGAATGGTACTCATGGCTGTTGATCAGTCGGCTGGTTTCAGTCATTATGCAAATGTACTGTTTATAAGATTGAGGAAACCTGCAGTCAGCTGAGACTGAAGAAGTCACTTGGATGAGTGACGAAACGTTTCTCCCACAAATTGCTACGTCCAGATGAACAGAATCAACTTTTGGAGGTTCCCTGTGCTTTGTTTGGCCTATTGTCATGGCGGGAGGGGACGTGGCCCCCCCTCACGTGACATCACGCTCCAAAGCCCTATAAGATGTCTGGCTCCGCCTCTGCTCAGTCGGCTAGTGCCTGAGCTCGGATCATAGCAAAATTAGGGGGAATTTAGGACTGTGCGCTATGTGCTTCGAATATTGTGTGTAGTTTTTTGTTTTATATAGTTGTCAGTCAGGCAACTAACTATGAAACAAATTACACTCCAAAAGACCCCGGGCTTCTGAAACAACAACCCGGGCTTAAGCCCAGTAAGCCACCTCCCGCTCCGCTGATTTCGTGAACACAGCAGAACTGAGGCAAGTGAACTAAGAGGTTATTTATTATTAATGACTGAACAGGGATGGCCAGTTTTCTCCCTAATATTATAATGCTAATGTATATCAGAGAGCTGTTAATAGAACTGAGTCTGTTAATAGAATTAAAAGCATATTAAAAACAAAAATGTAACTTTGTTGGAGTCATTTCAAATTGAGAGACATGGTCATCATTAACTAGGGATGCAATGATACACAAAATTCACGGTTCGGTTCGATACTTTGGTGTCACAGTTCGATATTTTTTCAATGCAAAAAGAGAGTTTATTACAGAGAAATGGCTCTTTCCAAAATAAAAGCTATACTATACGCTTCTTCTGGGCTATATTCTCAGCAGCATATTAAACATATCAGGTCCCCATAAGGAGAATCATGTGCTAACGGCTGTCTAAATGACTCAGGTAAAGTTTGTAGCATGCGTGCTTGTTGTTTTTGTCTGCTTCCACTTGTCTTTGCACTAGGATGATGTCGGCGTAAATGTGCAGTCATATTCGTTGTGTTCCCACTAGTGCTGTCAGCGTTAACCTTGTTAAAATGACATTAACGCCATAACGCTGCAAATCTCCGTTAACGAGTTACCGTGGATCGACCCGTGCGTGGGGCTGGACGGCGTCAAAATGTTAACACGCTAACTGCGCTAACGCACTAGTTCCCACCAATTGAGCATTGCGTGGCACATCCGACATACTGTTTTACTTTTGTCCATGATGCGCTTACCATCTGGGTCATGCTTCACATGAAAACCGAGATGGTTCCAAATGCCAGATCTCAATGACGGTGGGGGAGGTTCAATTTCGGGTAGCGTGAGGCAGTTGCCATGTTGCAACGAGCTGAGCTTCAGTCTTGCTAGCTTGCGCTGCGCTCAGTGGATCTACACTCGACAGTGCAGCCTAGGCGGAGTAGTCGAACACAGATCCACTGAGTGCTCAACACAGACAGCATCGTCAGAAGAAAAGTTGATAAAATAAATTAAAAATGTTGAATTGTTCGATACATATGCATACCGAACCGAAAACACTGTATCGAATGGTTCAATATCAATACGAGTATTGTTGCGCCCCTATCATTAACATCACAGGGTGCTTTTGCATAGAAACACATAAACAAGCACCAAATACAGAGCCATTTATTCTTTTTGTTGTCAAAGACAAAAGTGGACGAAAGAGAGGCAGAATTGGGGCTCCACAAGTATAATTATAATGTAAAATAGACAATATTGATGTAAACGATATTGTCACATCTCATATCTCGTATAAAAATATATCGATATATTTAAAAGCTCGATATATCGCCCAGCCCTACTGCTGAAAGTTCTTTGTTAGTTGTCTCTGCTTATTCCCACACATGGAGCAGATAGAAATCCAATGCAGTCCAGATGAACTCCAGCACTAACTCAGACCTCAGCACTAAGACAAAATCTGTAGCTCCTCTCTTCATCAATGATTTTAAAACCAGTGAGTGTTTGTGGTTTTACAAGAGCTTTGCTTTAAGTATAAAAAAATTCTCTGGAGCAGCAACTTGGGTTTTTTTGTAGATTATTTATTGAATGCTGAAAGACAAGCAATGTCTGTGATCTGAGAGAACAGGATGAACAGCCGGTTAGAAAAAAATGTCAGAATGTAATGTTTACTTATGCAAGTGAGACAAGAAAGTCAAAAGTTCTTTCAATAACTCTTGTGATTGTGGTATTATTCCACATTCACTTACAAACAATTCTTCCATATTTCCTTAATAATAATATTCCCATTATTGTTTATGCAAACTTTACAAAGTCTTAAGAATTCCAAATCTGAAGAAATCCAAAGCAACATCATGAAACAATGATAGAAAGATCACAGTGAGTACAGAGCAGCTCTCAAATCAACAGCAGCATTCGAAGTGTACAGGTTGAAGAACATGGCCGATTTCCACACATGCAATTTCAATATGCTTCTTTATCTTTACGCCTTCGTATTTTCTTTTGTCATATTGCAGTTTGCAGTGCAAAAGCTCCATCTCTTCAGAGCTTCTATAAAGATTGTCATTTTTATAAACACGTTGTTCTTCTTTACAAATATCTTTGACCTTTTTAAAAGTGCTAAAGATGAAGGTGTTTCTTTTTTTTTTATCTTTACCATTAACATCTTTGATCTTCCGGTCTTTTATTAGTTTATCACATGACGCTTCTGTGTTGATGATATGCTGGTTTATAAAGTTGTCAACACGTTTGTCAACACGTTCGTCAACACTTTCTTGTGCTGATCTGCTAGAAGAAACAGACGACATTTTTGTGTCTGGTTCGATGATACGCTGATTTTTGACCTTCTTAACATGTTCGTAATCCACACAGAGCACAGTGACAGAGAGCACCACCAGCAAGAAAATGGAGAGCTTCATATTTCTATTTTGAAGACAAAAAAAGAACACTGATAAGAGTAAGTAAAGTAGTCAGTTTGTTTGTTTCTGAAACGTTTTACCATTTGAACATGCTTACACATTAAAACACATTTAAAATACACATTTAATACAACAAACTGGATGATCCCAGTTGGATGAACCAAAACAACAACTGGTAAAGATGTATTACTTTTACCTGTTTCTTCAGTTAGCAGAGTGATTTGTTGTGCAGTGCAGTGTTTGGTGGGAGTCGGCTCTCTGACGCAGGGATCAATGAAGATCTTCAGGGAAGGAAATTCTCTGAAATGTCAGATTAATTGCTATAAGTTAATAAACTAAATGGTTGAATGAACAGCAGCTGCATGTAAGATCAGTTTGAATGAAGATATTTGTTTAAACAGAAATTATGTAAAGTTGACTGTATATGATACATGCAAGTAAAATATGAAAAATAGTAATGTTAGGAAAGTAAACAGTCAACATGCATCTAAAAGCTGACATGTTTTTTTGGAACAAACGAAGTGAAGCAGCCAAATACTTGTGAGCAATTTGGAGGATCCGCCCACCTGCTGCACCTGAACCAGTTGACTGGCACTCTAATTTCCTAGCTCCAGGTTTTACTTCCACTGTATTATTCTGCCTGGTGTGTTTCTGCCATGTCTGCCACATCTATTGGAGCTCACAATAGAAACTTCAAATATTTAGGTGTTGAGGTCAGTTGGCCTGTTTACGATGTTGACAACAGCAAATAGAACTTTTTTAAAACTTTGTTTTTCTCTACTTGTGTTACAAAAGATTACAAGATAACATATTATATTCATTATAATTATAATTTAAGTTTAAATAAAGTTTTAATTTCTTTATATTTTTTATTATATTAGTAATGAGGTTTGTTTAGCTTTGCACCAAAATAGATTGTAGAAATAGGCTTTACAATGCACTCAAGTACATTTTAGAGATTTTATTTTCCTCACTTTTGAGTAAAGAAGTTGAATCTCAAAGTTTACTAGACTAATTTTAACCCAAGCACTTGTACATTTGTACTTAAATGATAAAAATATGTGTTTTACCACATCTGCACTCATGAGAAATTGGACAGACTAACATCTTTTTAAATATAAAAATTGTTTTTAATACTCGGAGGAAAAAGTTAATCGTGACCTGAAGTTTTATTACAAGTAAAAGGTTATGCAAAAGTAAAGAGACATAAAATCAAAGTTAAAATATAACAAGTCTAAAGACTGACCTGTGTCAAGCTGAGGATCACTCAAAAAGGACCATGAAAGAAAGCCAAGGGACAAGAGTAAAAAAGATCAGTGATTTCCATGTCAGCCCTTTTTATACTACACAACTGCCTTAGCCATAAATAGATTCAGTGCACATAGCAGCAGCTTAGCAACCACATTTCCTGTCAACTTTGTGTCTTTGAGCCCATATATGGCATATATACATCAACATGCAGCGCTACACAAACATGACTACAAAAATTTATAAGCTGTTTGTCTGCACAGCCAAATATGTAAAGATATGAGTCTCTGTCTGTATACAGTTTTACACATGTTTGGTTTAATACTTAATAGCACAAGGTCATGAATTGTTAATTAATGCACCAAACATAATAAATATTACATGAAGTTGATTAATAAAAATGTTCCTTCTAATTATGTTACTTTAATTTTACAAGAAATGTGTACTACCCATTTTTTTTTTTTGAATGCATTGACGTAAAGTTCCCATCTGGTCAGCTGGTCAAAATAGAACATGTTTGCAAAAGTGCTCTGATGTTTTCGGAGATGTCGCTAGCTCAGCTAACAGTCAGCTGACAGTCAGCTGACAAAGTGCACCGAGCTCACAGCTCCGGTGTTCCAGCTAAAATGTTTTTTACGTTAACCGGTTAGATTTGTGTGTTCCACATTTTGCATCCACAGATTCTCATCTTTACCGAACGGTCGTCTCTTTCTGCCTGCTCTCGTGTCTCTGTAACATAAATAACGAGCCGACATTTTCCTCACAACACCAGCGATCAGCTCGACAGACCCTCAGTTTACCTGCACACATCCTGCTCACCTGTCAGCTGTTTAACATCTGCTCCTTATTCGTAAAAACTTGCCCACGTTACCTGGTGATAGTCACAGTTTAATGTGGGGAGCTGCAGCTTGATATAACGCAGTGTCGGTGCATTATTCTGCACAAGTTAAGTAAATGTAGTTTTTTTTTTCTGGAGCTCAGGGCTGCTGGAGCTTATGTTTCCGTCACAGTGACTGACCTGGGATAAAGACGACAAACGGGATTTAAACGGAGAGTGATGGACACCTAGAAAAATACAGAGCAATTCATCACCGGCTGACATCCAGTCACCGGCACACAGCTTTAAATCCTCTGCTGAGTTTTGGCTCTCAGTGGTTAAACACTGGACTTAATTCACTCAGGTTCTGTCTGGCAGTTCTGGCAGTCCTGACCCCTAGGGCCAAATGAAATAAATAAATACATCATGAAATAAATAATTAAATGTGTCAATAATTAATTAATTGAATTTGTCATAAATATGTATTTAATTAATGTTAGTTAATTAATGACACATTTAATTAATTATTGACACATTTAATAATTATTTAACAGTGTATTTAATTAATTCATTTTGGCAGTCCTGGCATTCCATACAAAATGCACGCAATATTTTTTTCTGAATAAAACAGTGTTGTTTACAGCGGGAAGAAACTGTAAAAACTGCATTTTCTAAGGACAGTGCAAGCAAACACTCTCCACTTGCAAACAACCCCCCCCCCCCCCAAAAAAAAACAAACAAAAACAAAATTAATTGTTAATTGTAGGAAAACTCGCAGTAAACAGTCTAAACTCTTAAATGTTTGACATGAGCTATCTCAACTAAAATAGAGGGATACAGTTGACTAGAGAAAAAAGTTATTTGGATGTGTTACCACTTTGCCAAGGTCTGCAAGAAGACCCAAAGTGTCCCCCTTAAGCTATGCATACACTGTGCGATTTTTTTCAGTCACATTATTCATCAGCTCCTGCTCAACCCTGTATGATTCAATCGAAGGGGTTAGAAGGTCGTAGGTCACGGTGCATGGTCTCACAATATGCGGCCCAATGCTCTGATGCGACCTCAGTGCTCACACTGTGTGTCTATAACGTGAACCTTATTACACAAAATCTGTCTCTCCCTCTCTATCTTTAACACACACACACACACACACACACACACACACACACACACACACACACACAATGTCCATCCAACTCTTTTCACGGTTCTTGCGGTTGTGATAATTTTGTGAGGCCACATTGAAAAGGCTCGGACGAGCTTTCCAACGTTCTACAAGTTGGGCCTCCATCACTTGTGTCCAGATCACACACTGCACTGCCATACTACTTTGTTTTTTTCATTTCCATTTCTGTGTTTGTGTGTGTGCAGTGTGACAGGTTGTGTTAAATCGGCTCGTGGCACCGCTTCAACCGTGCGATACCCTCATGAGGGGCGACCAGAATTTCTAACAGGTTTGAAATTCTGGTCGCAATTATATGATTGCTGATCGGGAGCTGGTCATGAGGTGTTAATTGCTTCTCGTTACCCCAACCTACTCGATGCATGACACAACTAAGGTGAAACTTGGGCCGATTCCCAAAACGGTTGCACGACTGAAAATTCATCTTAAATTGGGCCAAAAATCCCACATTCTGGCCCAATTTTTGCTAACCACTTTGACCAGCTTTAGATCAGAGGGAATTTGTTTTTACTGTGAACTGAGAGGATCCCAACCACAAATAGCCATTTGCTTCTGGAAAGAAAGCTTTATGGGCAGACTAGACTATGAGCTATATGGCCACAATGACAACAGTATGTTTGATGTATCAAAGGTGATCCTTCGAAATCTGAGAACACGGTGCCAGATGTTAAGCCTGGTGGTGGAAGGATCATGCTCTGGGGCTGATTTGCTACCAGTGGCACTGATCACAAAATGGATGGAATAATGAAGGAGGAGGACTACTAAAGTGAGTTTACAACCCATAATTGCAACTGACCTTCAGAGATAGAAAACTTCTATATTCAATGTTACGCCAAATCCTCAACTTATTAGTAAAAGAAAACAAATTTCATTATATAATGTCAAGAGATGCATTCTAAGACACTTCTTCAGCTGAGAATCAGAGAGGAGAAACACACAGTTTTACTTGTTGCTTAGCAAAGGCAGGTCTGAGCTCTCGCACGAGAGTGAAGGTTCAGGGACTCGCAACTCTGAGACTGCCCTGGTCTTTATTTATACATCAGTGGGTGTTTGTTCCTTACATTGGAATGTGGAGGTGTGTGTGTGTGTGTGTGTGTGTGTGTGTGTGTGTGTGTGTGTGTGTGTGTGTGTGTGTGTGTGTGTGTGTGTGTGTGTGTGTGTGTCAGAGTGTGACCCCATAAACAACTTCCCTTAACCTGCTGGTCTGGAAAATCCAACAGTTCATCTATAAGTAAAAAAGGTACTTAGACTCAAACTGACATAGCTACGTTTATCCTACCGTAAAACAATAAAAGAAGGTACAACCTTTCCCATGCTCCCAGGATGTGGGTGTGAATGCCAGAGCACTCTGGAATGCACACAAAGCCTTTGCAGACTATTAAGGATCGCACATCCTATCACTACCATTTGCAAACTTATATTATTAAAAGGTTATACTGACAATTTTCTATTGACATATAATATGTTCTGATGACATTCAGTTGGATCTGATTTACACATCAGAGGCTTGGTCAAGTAAATGAACATGAAATATAGAGAAGAAAAAACTACATGAGAAAATATTCAAAATGTGACTTTCCGTGAAGCCGTGCTGTCACACTGTGGTTAGACTGAGGGTTTGTCAACCGTCAGATGACAATGCATCACAGAATTTTTGCTAACCACTTTGTTCTTTTCATGACCACAACTCAACACCCTGCAACCTGGTAATGCACCGTGTGCCAAAACTGTGAACAACTGAATCTATTCTGAGAGCAGATGAAACTTCTATGAATGCAATAACTCTAGATGTTATCACGCTAACTACATATGTTATAATGCAATCTTTGTGTAATTTAAAACTCTGAAGTCAAGGTTATAAATGGCAGTTTTTGATTACTTTAGAGTTTATTTATATATTTCACTTTTACAAACTGCTTATCTTGCCTCGTTTGGTGTCTTTGTTTTTTTTTTTAGCACAGCCGCAGCATATATTTGCCTCCACTCCAATAACTTCCCCTTTCCTCAGCAACCAAATGCCACACTCTGGCATATAATTTTGTGAATGCCTGACATGCTGCATTTTTTCCCAATAGGAAGAGTCATGTTTTATTTCAAAGTTTTTTGGGTTTTTTTCTATCCTTAGATAAAACAGTTTTTATTATTTCTTCCTGCACTCAAGCTGATGACAGTATTTGGGAAAATGCATGGGCTACATTATTTTTCACAACTCTGGTTTTACTTGATCCATCAGCACAATTTAAACACTTTTATGTAGTTTGAAGTCTGCACTTCTTACCCAAATTGAAACAAGACTCAGTAAATGTTCGAAGTAATCTTAACTTGATCATGTGATTTGGATGCTCCAGCTTGTCTGTAGACTCATGTTCCCCCTTTATTACTTCTAACAAACTTCACTGCAATTCACAAATTGTTTTACCAGCAAGTGAGCGCACCTCTATGAAAGCATACATTTTGGCATTTTGCTGGTCTGGAGTATTCAGTTGTGTGTCATAATAACAATGTCATAATCTTCCCAGCAAATTCACCCCAGGGTCAAACTGTGCAGTGCTCAGCAAAAGCTCAAAAATCCAGGAGCTACATCTCCGACTCTACAGGCCTCAGTTAGCATGTTAAATGTTAAAGTCCATGACAGTACAATTAGAAAAGAGTTGAATAAGTGCGGCTTGTTTGGAAGGGTTGCAAGGAGACAGTCTCTCCTCTCTAAAAAGAGCATGACGGCATGGCTGCAAATTTGTTAACAAAGTTGCAAAGAATACCAGCACAAACACCTCACACCAGCTGTCAACACGTGGTGAAGGGGTGATGATTTGAGCTTGTTTTGCAGCTACAGAACCTGGGCCCTTTGCAGTCATTGAGTTTTCCATGAACTCCCCTGTTTACCAAGTACTCTATAGTCAAAAATGTGTTTGGGTCACACAGCAGGGTAACGTTCCCAGAATGACTGAAAAAGACAAGATTCAAGGTGTTGCAATAACCCGCTCACAGTCCAGACCTCAACCCAAAATTCAGTGCAGGGAACTTAAGATAGCTGTACTTAAACAAATGTCACAAACTTCAATGATGTGAAGAAACAATGTAAAGAAGAGTGAGCCAAACGTCCTTGTGAAACACTGATAGTCATACTGAAACAATTTGGTGACGCTGTTGCTGCTAAAAGGTGGCTCTATAAATGACTGAATCCTGGAGTGTTCTTAGTTTTTCAGAGTATGCTATAGATTCCTATGAAAACACTCTTTTTCACATGACTGTGTGTTTGTTTGTTTTCTTGTGACTGTGCTATGAGGATTAAGTTATGATTTTCTTAACAGTGCAGCGGAATTTGAATTAACCCCTTTCAGTTCACCTACTACACCAACATTACGGTAGATGATGCTCTCATCCACCTCTGACATCAATCCCTTGCCTGGAAATTGTTTGGAGCACTGTGAGAATCATGCCCTTTGATTTCTCCAATGCTTTAACACCATTATACCGACAATCCTGAAGGACAGGCTGGGTTACACAGGTGTGGACCATCACCACATGGATCCTGGTGAGTCTTACCAACTAGTGATGTGTCGTTCGTGAACGAAACAGCTGTTAGGACCGGATCTTTGAAGTGAACGACGCGAGCCGGCTCCTTATTGGGAGCCATGTTTTTTTTTTTCTCTCACCCTCTCTCTCGCACTTTTTTCCACTTTTCCACTTTTCTTCGCACCGTGAGCCTTGTGCTTTGCGCTAGGATTGGGGGGGGTAGTTACACTCAGTAGCACAGGAACAGAGCGGGAGGGAGAGAAAGAGAGAAAGAGCCAGGGACAACAACATTAGAAAGGTATAGTAATCATCCACAACTATTTTCAGTTGCAGATGATAAAAGATTCAGAAAGTTTATTCATGCAGGTCCATATGACAGAGAATATGCATCTTCTTTTTGTTTTCATATTTGAATTTATATTTAAGTGTGTTGTGATTTGCAGTGTTTTGTGTTGTTTCACTTTAAAATTGTTTAAAAGGAAAAAGCTGAAAATTTAAGTAGTTAAAATTTGAAATGTAAATAGTTGGTTTTTGTATCATATGATTTATTTATTACATTTTATGTGGAGTGAATAAATAAAAGTATATTTACGGTGGCTCCTACAGACAAAGGACGTAAAAACTCCAAAACACGTACAAAACCCAACAGAAGTGCTCCAGGATGCTGGGCGCAGTGTTGAGCTTTTGTTACCTAGTGGCTACACAAGCCAGCAAGTACCAATGACCGGATTTGGTGTGTGGTAGTAACAGGTAAATGAGTGCTTGTGTATAAATACACACACAATATACACATGCTTTCAATTGTGTAATTTAAGTGATTTAGGTAGCTCTGTTTTGGAAGTTCAGTTAACGCTAGAAATGTGTTTTGGAGTTTGTACGTGTTTTGTCTCTAGGGGCCACCGTATATATTTATATATAAACATATATAAATAAAAATACTTTTTTTACATTAGTAATTCCTTTTGTGCATAATTAAAGCAACAAAACAACCTGAAGAGCCGGTTGGGAGCCAAAAGAGCCGGTTCTCTAAAAAGAGCTGGAAATCCCATCACTATTACCAACCACCCTCAATACACAAGTGCCCATAATTATGTGTCTGAATGGGAATTCTGCAGTATAGGTACGTCACGGGGAACTATCACAATATAAACAATAGACTTCTCCTAAACTTTTGATAAATGATTCCTGCAAAAGTTATTTGATCAGTCAGTAATTACTGGTAAATGGGGACCACGGGACGTACAGAAGACTGACTGAAGACTTTGATGACTGGTGCCAGCAGCTCCGCCTCCAGATTAGCACTGGGAAAACCAAGAAGCTGGTAGGACAAACATTCTCCACCTAAGAAAAGTGAACAGGGAATAAACATTAAGATAGATGTAACCCAGTTCCTAAAATCATCTCAAACAGAAAGAGAAGAAAAATTAAAACATTTAATGTTCATTGTTCTGTTCTTACTGTCCCGGTTAATGAAAGTGAAATGAGATCAAAATAATTATTTAAACATAGAAGGGATGCAGATTATATATGATATGCTCTGGTCAAACAAGGGTTAAGTTTCTCAGAGGGTTGATGAGCTCTGATGAGAGCCTATTGTTTTACTCCACTCCTCACATGTCAGCCAATCGGTGAAGCTCTAGGCAGCTCTTGTCCCTCCTTAGTACCAGCTCCCAAGTTTTCAGTCTCTTGCTTCTACAGCCGAACAGAGCAGACGGACTAAAACTTTTGTTATCGGTAAGCTGGAGAAATTAACCTCTAACGAGTTAAAAGAAATACCATCTAAACTGATATTTTTCACAAATTATGTATTTGCACTTGTTGTTGTCAAGGGCAGAGCGAAACCGGAGGGTTTACTGAGCTGTGGCTCCATGTAAATGCTGAGCATCCACTCGACGGCGGTAAGCTAAATGTGGCTAATCAGACACGTGATGTGCGGAGTGTGGGTACAGTTGTTCGATGTCTCTGAAACGCACTGTTGTTATGCTAGTTAGAGCATTAACTAAGTCATTAACATGTGAAAAGTTGTAAATGGTTAAAGCAGCTAAAAATAACTTTATGAGAGATAATTGTAAGCAGACTTTATCCTGCTTCCTGTTTAAATTTTGATGTCAATCGGTTGTTTTACAATACTCAGTATTGAACACTTGGAGGTAATTTTTAGTGTATTTCCACTTGTACTAGTAGGCCTATGGTACAAGCGGGATTAAGCACGTCTATTTTAATACTCCTATTTGTGGACTGAGTCCTTGTGTTTACGTGTTATTGAAATTGATTATTTGCACTTTGTTCAATTTCTGATAAGCATTTGCATATTATTCCATTTCTTAAAAGGGGTAATATACTTATTTATTTGTGATTAGATATATATGTACAGTGAGTTTATTTTGATCGATGTAATTAATGTTTACAATGAAAGTGAATTATATGGTGACTATAATTCCTGAATGTTTAAAACCTTGTAGATAATCTTTAATGTTACTGCAGGTTACAAATAATTGAACCTTGATACTGTGAAATTTTGGATATTGCTACTTTGACCTTTGAAACTTGATATTTTAATGTTGTACAACATGACTGAACTGATGATGATTGAATTGATGATAGCTGATCTGAATAGTAGTTACTGCACTGTGACACTACTTTAGTTTAATTTGTGAGAGTTATCCTTAAAGGGCATGTGACATATATTTGGCCATTGTTTATAGGTCAGGTTTTTATATGGGACGAATCCAAAGACCAGGTCAGCGATTCCAGAACCCAGAGTGTTCCAGTGTTCACTGGATGGCGAGCCAACCCAAGATCCTAGGAGACGATATACATGTACACGCACACTCATTTGCACATTGATGGACTACAATCCTCTACTGTACAAGTAGTACGGTAGGACAGACAATCACACACACACTCCTTGTCAGACGAATTCTATGGGCCCCACCGGTACCATTTGGACTTAAAAAAGACTAATTCTTTTACTTGTGCACAATTTTATTTAATTCTATTTTTTTTTGCTACTTTGGGGGAAATTTTTATACTTGACATTCTGTTAAAACCTGTTGTAATACTGTGTTGTTTACAAATTTCTTTTACAAGGCTTAACATCACTAAAGTACTTTTAAAGCCACATAACTGTGTTTGTCTGGTTTCTCTGCCATTCGTGTACCAGAGCTCTAAGAGTCGTTCTCAGTCTTCTGACACTAGCCCAAATTGCTTATTACTTTAGTAATTATCCATTGGTACTTTATGTAACTCCACATAAGTGCTACAAAAGTGGCGAGCCAGCCAGGAGCTCTTTGGTGCATGAATATCAGCAGTGAAACCTCCTTAAAGTGTGTATTGTCATTGAAACATCTTTTGCTATTGCCACAAGATGGATTTTGTATTGAGCTCAGGTATCAAAGTCCCCAATGCAGTAATTGTTAGTGGTACACTCAATTCATCGGATGATGAAGGGGTTCTTGACTTTTTGAAGCAGTATGGTACCTTTAGAGCCGTCCCAGTTGTAGATCCAAACTCAGAATTTTTCAAAAACCTGATCGTCGAGTACCGAAGTGGTAACGCCATTGATGCCTTAACTGATCTTTTGCCATACACATATGAAGTTGAAGGGAAGCCCGGTGTAAAATACCATGTAAGAGCTCTCTCCAGCGTTTACACTGCCAAGGTGGGTGGCAGTGCTACTAAGTCCTACTTAGATGAAATAAAGCAGGTGGCAAAACTGAGTGGCAAAAGTTTTGAAGAGGTACTGAAGTCGATGATGACAGAGATCAGTGAAATCATTGGGAGTTCAGAGACCGATGATGAATGTATGCTCTCCTCCATGCAAGTTGATGATCCAGACAGGGAGAACCAGCTTCACCCCTCTCTTGAAACTTCTGAGATTGCACGCCAGCAGTTTTCTGAAGATCCACCCCAGGTAGGATTGATTCAAGGTGGTGCGGAGCCACACCTACCTGTTGATTTCAAAAAGAGCCCATTTAGTGCGGCAAACAGTTTCAACCCACCTGAAATTCAGAAAGTCATTGTGGAACACATCGTGAAGAAAGATGACTTGATTGCACATTCATATTCTCCAATGAGACTCCGGTCATTCTCTGGCAGGATCCCCAGACCCAGCGGTGAGACAGATTATGACACATGGCGTTCACATGTCGAACTTCTCAGGAAAGACCCTGCCATGTCTGAACTTCAAAAATCTAGAAAGATCTTTGAGAGCTTGTTGTCCCCTGCAGCTGACATTGTCAACAGACTGAGCCCAGAAGCTACACCTGAGACTTACCTTCAGTTGTTGGATGCAGCTTTTGGAACAGTGGAAGATGGAGAGGAGCTTTTCGCCCAATTCATGAACACTCTTCAGGATCCTGGTGAAAAGGCCTCTGCGTACCTCTGCCGTCTTCAGGGCGCATTGAACCTTACTCTGAAGAGGGGAGGAGTCTCTGCTGGGGATGCCGATAAACACATTCTCAAGCAGTTTTGTCGTGGATGTTGGGACCACACCTTGCTCTCAGATCTTAATCTTGAAAACAAGAAAAGCCAACCCCCAACATTCTCAGAACTTCTATTAATGCTCCGGACAGAAGAAGATAGACTGGCAGCTAAAGCTACACGGATGAAGAAACACCTTGGCTCAACCCGGCAGCGGGTTGTGGCGCACTGTCAAAAGACTTGCACCTGTAGTGAGCTACAGGCAGTGACTCAATCTGATTCTGACCCGTTGACAGATCTGAGGAAGCAAGTTGCATCCCTACAGAGTCAGCTTACTAATTTGATGGCAAAGAAACAGAAGAAAAGCTCGAAGCCTAAGGACAAGGCCGAGTGTGATTTACGTGAGATGGCTATGGCAACACCTAGCATCAAGGTCACAAGTGCGAAGCCTGACAACTTGCGGCAGAGCACCCAGCCAAAACCATGGTACTGCTTCAAGTGTGGTCAGGATGGCCACATCTCAGCAAGTTGCAGTAATGACCCAGACCCCACTCTTGTCGCTGATAAGAGGAAGCAATTGAGAGAGAAGCGTCGCATTTGGGAGATGCAAAACACTCCATCTGCTGACCAGGATTTTTAGACGCAGTCTCAGTTGTGGGGCAAACTGGGACTGAAGCAGGTCAACATCGTCCCGCTAAATCTGGAAGTCAAGCTAAACCAAGAGCACAGGCCACTTTGAGGCAATCCCATGTTGGAGAACAACCTTTCAGACTACCTAAGAGGCTCATAGGCACAAAGAGTACAGGTCAAGTCACGATCAAAGGTAAGGTGTGCAGTTGTCTCCTTGACACAGGTTCTCAAGTGACCACTGTCACCAAGTCCTACTATGACCAGTATTTGTCTGAGCAACAGATAGAGCCACTACATGACCTTCTGGAGGTTGAAGGGGCCAATGGGCAGCTTGTACCTTACCTGGGTTATGTTGAGATTGGAATCACCTTTCCTAAAGACTTTCTTGGTGCTGAACTAGAAGTCAAAACGCTAGCTCTAGTAGTCCCAGACACCGGGACATTAACGAAGTCTTGTGTATTGATAGGAACAAACACTCTTGATGTAGTGTATGAAATGTACAGAGAGGCAAACCCAGAGGGCTACCATCCCATTCCTCATGGGTACAGAACCGTACTCAAAGTACTGGAGTTGCGGCAAAAGCAAGGTTCAGATGAAAACGTTGGATTAGTGAGGATGCGTGGCAAGGATGAAGTGAACGTCCCAGCTGGGAAAACAGTCGTTCTGGAGGGGACAGTATCAATCAAGGAATTTTACACTGAGAGATCTGCCCTGTTGGAATATCCTTCAGTATCTTCCCTGCCTGGGGGGCTTTTGGTGCAAACCTGTCTCCTTGACTTGCCAAATAACCAGTTGTGCAAGCTACCTGTAGTAGTTTCCAATGAGTCAGAGCATGACATTACCATCCCAGCAAAGAGTGTGATTGCAGAACTCAGTGCAATACAGACTGTCCTATCTCACAAACAAATTGTGAGTGAGCCATCAGAGTGTGAACCATCCAGGACCTCTAGTGTGACATTTGACTTTGCCGACTCTCCCATCCCTTCTGACTGGAAAGACCGCATTACTCAAAAGCTGAGCAGTATGCCAGAGGTCTTCGCCCAGACTGATCTGGATTTTGGAAGGACGGACAAGGTCAAACACCACATTAAGCTATCAGATGAGACACCATTCAAACACAGAGCCCGACCGATTCACCCGCACGACATAGAGGCTGTTCGAAAGCATTTGCAAGAGCTTCTCGCAACTGGAGTAATCCGCGAGAGCGAGTCCCCATTCTCTTCGCCAATTGTTGTGGTCAGGAAGAAGAACGGTCAGGTACGTCTGTGTGTTGACTACCGTAAGTTAAACTTACAAACAGTGAAAGATGCATACGCCCTCCCAAGACTGGATGACACCTTCACCGCACTCTCAGGTTCCAAGTGGTTCAGTACACTCGATCTTAAATCCGGCTATTATCAGATCGAAGTTGCAGAGAGTGACAAGCCCAAGACTGCCTTTGTCTGTCCACTAGGTTTCTGGGAGTTCAACCGTATGCCACAGGGAGTGACAAACGCGCCAAGTACTTTTCAGAGGCTTATGGAGAGATGCATGGGAGACATAAATCTGAAGGAAGTTGTTGTTTTCCTGGATGATCTCATAGTTTTCTCGAAAACCCTTGAGGAGCATGAAGCCAGACTCATGAAAGTCCTGGAACGCTTAAAGGAGTATGGCTTAAAGCTGTCCCCCGAGAAGTGCAAGTTCTTCCAGTCCTCAGTTCGGTACTTGGGGCATGTTGTTTCTCAACACGGAGTAGAAACTGACCCAGAAAAGACAGCCACACTTAAAACTTGGCCAGTCCCTCAGAACCTTAAGGAGCTGAGATCCTTCCTTGGGTTCTGTGGATATTACAGACGGTTTGTTAAAGGCTACTCAAGTATTGTGAAACCGCTGAACGATCTAACGTCCGGTTATCCACCACTGAGGAAGCATTGCAAATCAAAAGGGAGGAGTAATCAGTATCATGATCCAAAGGAGCCGTTTTATGGACGGTGGACCCCTGCATGCCAGAAAGCATTTGAGACTATCATTGACAAGCTAACGTCGCCTCCAGTCCTGGCCTTTGCTGACCCAAAGCTGCCTTACATCCTTCATACGGATGCGAGCACTACGGGCCTTGGAGCAGCCTTATACCAGGAGCAGGAGGGACAGCTGCGGGTTATCGCCTATGCGAGTAGAGGTTTGTCAAGTAGTGAGTCCCGCTATCCAGCACATAAGCTCGAGTTTTTGGCTTTAAAGTGGGCTGTAACAGAGAAGCTGAGTGACTACCTCTATGGCAATCAGTTCACCGTTGTCACAGACTCAAACCCTCTGACCTACATCCTCACCTCAGCAAAACTCGATGCAACCAGTTACAGGTGGTTGGCGTCCCTCTCTACCTTCAATTTCAGACTCCAGTATCGTTCTGGAAAACAAAATGGAGATGCCGATGGACTCTCGCGTCGTCCTCATGGCAGGCTACCTGATGACCTTACATCTCAAAAAGAGAGAGACCGGATATGCCAGTTCGCAAAACAACATCTGTCAGATCCAGACAATATTGACTCAGTCGATCAGGACGTTGTTCATGCTATCTGTGAGAGACAGTTTGTTTATCATTCAACCACCTCTGAAGCTTTGGGTGATGATGCAGGTATAACCCTTGTCGAAAGTCTTGCCATTTCTGGAGATGCTATACCTGACAGCTTTGAGCAGGAAGAAACATTGGGAGGCTTACACATCATTCCCCACCTGTCACCGGCAGATCTCAGAGACAGCCAGAGATCTGATCGGTGCATCAGACATGTTATTACCCAGATGGAGAGTGGGGAGAAACCCCCTCCCACATTGAGGAAAGAACTTCCAGACGTAGTCCTGTTGCTGAGAGAGTTGAACAGGTTCGAGCTGTGCAATGACATTCTCTACAGAACACGAAGAGAAGGCGGTAATAAACATTACCAGTTGGTCTTACCTGAAGACCTGCGAGAGTCTGTGTTGACAAGCCTACATGACAATATGGGTCATATGGGAATAGAGCGCACACTCGATCTGGTCAGAGCCAGGTTCTATTGGCCAAGAATGTCCTCAGATGTGGAGAAAAAGATAAAGACCTGCCACAGGTGTGTGCGCAGGAAAACGTTACCTGAGAAGGCTGCACCTTTGGTGAATATCATGACGACAAGACCCCTCGAGCTAGTCTGCATGGATTTCCTATCCATTGAACCAGACAGCAGTAATGTGAAAGATGTTCTTGTCATCACAGATCATTTTACTAAATATGCAGTCGCTATCCCAACATCGAACCAAAAAGCTTGGACTGTCGCAAAGTGTCTGTGGGACACTGTGGATTTCATAGTACACTATGGCATTCCTGAAAAATTACACAGCGATCAAGGGCCTGATTTTGAGTCTCAGTTGATCAAGGGGCTGTGTGAAGTAGCAGGCATACAGAAAATTCGGACTACGCCGTACCACCCCAGGGGCAACCCGGTGGAGCGTTTTAACCGAACACTCTTAAGTATGCTTGGAACTCTGGAGAACAAAGACAAGTCACATTGGAAGGATTTTGTAAAGCCTTTAGTTCATGCGTACAACTGTACCAAGAACGAGGTAACTGGATTCACACCGTATGAGCTGATGTTTGGGCGTCAGCCACGGTTGCCTGTCGATTTGGCTTTCGGGTTACCTGTGAGAGAACAACAAAACAAGTCACACTCCCAATATGTTAAGGACCTCAAATCCCATCTTGAGGAGAGCTATAGAATAGCTACACGGAGTGCTGCAAAGGTAGCCGAAAGGAACAAAACCAGATTTGACAAACATGTGACCACATCTACCTTGGAAATCGGGGACCGAGTGCTGGTCAGGAACATACGCATTCGAGGAAAACACAAACTCGCCGATAAATGGGAGCAGACCGTCCATGTGGTGGTGAAACGAGCTGGAGACCTCCCTGTCTACACCGTTAAACCAGAGGGCGGGGATGGCCCCATACGCACCCTACACAGAGACCTCTTACTCCCTTGTGGGTTCCTCTCTGCAGCCAAGGAAGTGAAACCTGAACAACCAGAACCCAAGAAAAGGCCCAGAACGCGACGGACCACTCAGAAAGACAATGAAAGAGCAGATCACCCCTCGGACGAGGATGATATTGTTTCAGTCCACTGGTTTGCAGATAGATCAGTGCCAAATGACTCGGCGTACATTGTCAAGCGAGATCTTCTGCTGACCCATAAATCAAGTCTTGGTCAAGATGATGTGACTGCAGATCAAGACAAGTTGGCTGGTAATGCTCCAGCTTGTGCAGACACCATCTCCGATGTTGTTCCAGCCAGTCATGCTGACCATAACCAACCTTATGACAATCAGATTGCGAGTTATGGAGAAGCCTTGTATGGGGAAGACTTAGCCGGAAATGACGAACCTGAAAAGGAAAGAGACTTACCCGGAAATGACGAACCTGAAAAGGAAAGAGACTTACCCGGAAATGACGAACCTGAAAAGGAAAGAGACTTACCCGGAAATGACGAACCTGAAAAGGAAAGAGACTTACCTTCTACGGATCGCCCTGACATGAGGGATGAACAAATCCTACTTCTTTCGGACATGTTAGGGAGTGATGAGGAAGGAGAGGACTTGATATTTGACAGGGAAACAGTAAACAAAGAGAGAGATGAACAAACAAGCAAAGAAATTCCTGTTCGAAGATCAGAAAGAAGTCGCCAGCCACCAAAAAGGCTAGACTATGCTGAATTGGGAAATCCCCTTGTCACTGTGGTCAAATCATTATTTCAGGGTTTAACCACAGCTTTCATTGACTCTTTAAATTCTAAAGCTGAATTATTGTTCTTAGATGATGCAGTTCACAGTAGACATGCAAAGGGACTTGCATGAATTCAAGAGGGGAGGGTGTAACCCAGTTCCTAAAATCATCTCAAACAGAAAGAGAAGAAAAATTAAAACATTTAATGTTCATTGTTCTGTTCTTACTGTCCCGGTTAATGAAAGTGAAATGAGATCAAAATAATTATTTAAACATAGAAGGGATGCAGATTATATATGATATGCTCTGGTCAAACAAGGGTTAAGTTTCTCAGAGGGTTGATGAGCTCTGATGAGAGCCTATTGTTTTACTCCACTCCTCACATGTCAGCCAATCGGTGAAGCTCTAGGCAGCTCTTGTCCCTCCTTAGTACCAGCTCCCAAGTTTTCAGTCTCTTGCTTCTACAGCCGAACAGAGCAGACGGACTAAAACTTTTGTTATCGGTAAGCTGGAGAAATTAACCTCTAACGAGTTAAAAGAAATACCATCTAAACTGATATTTTTCACAAATTATGTATTTGCACTTGTTGTTGTCAAGGGCAGAGCGAAACCGGAGGGTTTACTGAGCTGTGGCTCCATGTAAATGCTGAGCATCCACTCGACGGCGGTAAGCTAAATGTGGCTAATCAGACACGTGATGTGCGGAGTGTGGGTACAGTTGTTCGATGTCTCTGAAACGCACTGTTGTTATGCTAGTTAGAGCATTAACTAAGTCATTAACATGTGAAAAGTTGTAAATGGTTAAAGCAGCTAAAAATAACTTTATGAGAGATAATTGTAAGCAGACTTTATCCTGCTTCCTGTTTAAATTTTGATGTCAATCGGTTGTTTTACAATACTCAGTATTGAACACTTGGAGGTAATTTTTAGTGTATTTCCACTTGTACTAGTAGGCCTATGGTACAAGCGGGATTAAGCACGTCTATTTTAATACTCCTATTTGTGGACTGAGTCCTTGTGTTTACGTGTTATTGAAATTGATTATTTGCACTTTGTTCAATTTCTGATAAGCATTTGCATATTATTCCATTTCTTAAAAGGGGTAATATACTTATTTATTTGTGATTAGATATATATGTACAGTGAGTTTATTTTGATCGATGTAATTAATGTTTACAATGAAAGTGAATTATATGGTGACTATAATTCCTGAATGTTTAAAACCTTGTAGATAATCTTTAATGTTACTGCAGGTTACAAATAATTGAACCTTGATACTGTGAAATTTTGGATATTGCTACTTTGACCTTTGAAACTTGATATTTTAATGTTGTACAACATGACTGAACTGATGATGATTGAATTGATGATAGCTGATCTGAATAGTAGTTACTGCACTGTGACACTACTTTAGTTTAATTTGTGAGAGTTATCCTTAAAGGGCATGTGACATATATTTGGCCATTGTTTATAGGTCAGGTTTTTATATGGGACGAATCCAAAGACCAGGTCAGCGATTCCAGAACCCAGAGTGTTCCAGTGTTCACTGGATGGCGAGCCAACCCAAGATCCTAGGAGACGATATACATGTACACGCACACTCATTTGCACATTGATGGACTACAATCCTCTACTGTACAAGTAGTACGGTAGGACAGACAATCACACACACACTCCTTGTCAGACGAATTCTATGGGCCCCACCGGTACCATTTGGACTTAAAAAAGACTAATTCTTTTACTTGTGCACAATTTTATTTAATTCTATTTTTTTTTTGCTACTTTGGGGGAAATTTTTATACTTGACATTCTGTTAAAACCTGTTGTAATACTGTGTTGTTTACAAATTTCTTTTACAAGGCTTAACATCACTAAAGTACTTTTAAAGCCACATAACTGTGTTTGTCTGGTTTCTCTGCCATTCGTGTACCAGAGCTCTAAGAGTCGTTCTCAGTCTTCTGACACTAGCCCAAATTGCTTATTACTTTAGTAATTATCCATTGGTACTTTATGTAACTCCACATAAGTGCTACATAGAGGACTCAGAAGCAGTGTGTTCATCTGACCAATAAACAGTAGCAGACACATCTCTACATCAACTGTTCAGAGGAGACTGTGTGAATCAGGCCTTTATGGCCAAATAGCTAAGAAAACACTACTAAGGAAGATCAACAAGCAGAAGAGATTTGTTTGGGCCAAGAAACACAAGGAATGCACATTAGACCGGTAGACATCCATGCTTTAGTCTGATGGGTCCAAATTTGAGATCTTTGATTCCACCTGCCATGTCTTTGACTGATACAGAGAAGGTGAACTGATGGTCTCTACATGCATGGGTCCCACCATGAAGCATGGAGGGGGAGGTGTGATGGCGTGGGGGTGCTTTGCTGGTGACACTGTTGTGGATTTATTCAAAACTGAAGGCACACCGAACCAGCATGGCTACCACAGCATCCTGCAGCAACATGTCATCCTAACAAGTTTGCATTTAGTTGGACCACCGTCTTTTTTTTTTCAACAGGACAATGACCCCAAAGACACCGCCAGGCGGTGTAGGAGCTATCTGACCAAGAAGGATAGTGATGGAGTGCTGTGGCAGATGGCCCGGCCTCCACAGTCACCTGACCTAAACCATATTGAGATGGTTTGGGATGAGATGGACCGCAGAGTGAAAGCAATAGAGTCAACAAGTGCTCAGCACCTCTGGAAACTCCATCAAGACTCTTGGAAAACCATTTCAGGTGGTGTGCAAAGCAATAATCACAACAAACGGTGGCTGTTTTGAAGAATCTAACATATAACATGTTTTGAGTTATTTTTAACATTTTGGTTTGCTACATCATTCCATATATGTGTCATTCATAGTTCTGATACCTTCAGTGAGAATCTACAATGTAAATAGTCACGAAAATGAAGCACAATTTTGTCTTAACCAGGTAACTTTAGGGTTAGCTCTGGGTTTTATGTCCTACAAAGGTGATTTGCTTTTTACTGGGGTATATTGCCATGGTAACTTGTGCTTTAGACCCAATCTGTCCCAGACTGGAGCCATATCTGAATTCTCTTTTTATATTCTGTCTTTACTCTTAAACCTTGCAGCTGACAGAAAAAAAACTAAATCATCAAGCCAGGTTAAGGTTCAAAGTTGTGGTTTAAAATCAACTAATTTTCACTGATTATTTTATTCACAGCATGTTTTAAGTGTAAAGTAGAGTCTTGCTGGGAAAATACATTTTTTCTTGCTATCAAATTAAAACTACTCAATGAAGCACAGGCTGCATCTGGAGACAAACTAAAGTGATTCCACGTCTCTTCTGTTAGTCTGTGAGAGAGTAAGCTTTAACATTTGAATGTGTCCAATCTGACGTTTCAGAGCTCTAATGTGTAGCAACTGCTTTACAAATAATAAATTCAAATTAATCTGTTTAATCCTCTCTATGTGCTAAATGCTCATTTTAATGCAGCGTTAATCTCATTGTTTTAACAGTGCTGCATTTTACATTGTCTCTGATTGCAGCAGGCGGCACTCATCATGTTGTGTGGAAGAAGACTTCAGCTGAACAACAACACATGACATATTACACCAAAGTTAACAAAAACTAAGCCAAATGCGTTTTCGGCATTTAAAAAAAAATGTAATTATTCTGATTGTTTACCTATTTTTTAGACACCTTTGTTTTATTTATATAAAAATAATTTCAAACAGCTGCCTGCAAATATGCCTCTTTACCATTAAGCCAGGTGTGAATGACAACCTGCAGCTGCATGCTGTTGTGGTCATTGGTGTCACATTAGGTTCTGAACCACAAACAGAGACGTTTCTTAGAACTGGTGGGCTAGTGATGTAGGTGTTGATGTAAATGGCTGCTTAAGGCGGTGCTACAGCAATGTATAAAAACTGAAGTTCCCAGAGCCAAATGTTATTTGTTCTTCCATAACTGAGGTGAACTATAACCTGCTCAGGTAGAATTTAATAACAGCGTGTCTGAACTGCACTTGACTTGATCTCTGCTCATCTCCAGGCTTCACTTCTCGTTCGGTAAGAATTTGTTGGCTTTTGCATACTTCCAAGAAAGAAACTTACTCTCCTGCCACACTTATACTCACATTCAGACATGGGCTTCAAAACATGCTGGCATCATCTGGGTTCTGTGAGCATGCAAATCATGCATAAGTAATGTAATTACTGCATGTCGAGACAGATGCCTGTCTTCATTGATTCATGTACAAATCAAGTTGAACTTTAATTCCACTTTCAGGGCATTTCAGTCGCTGAAGTCATCTTCACCACCTGCTCTTCCAGATGACGGACTTGTGCCCGAACACCTGCAGTTAACCAACCAAACACTGATCAGTAAGGTAAAAAATAAGGCATATATCCTCATTTGGAAAATTGTGAATTCAATCTTGATAAATTTCTAATATAGTAATTACATTTAGCAAAAGTGTTGTCTATTTATGATCACATCTATTATAAATATCAGTGCTAACACAGCTGTGACATGTATGAAGATAATATTTTGTTGTGATAGCTAAGATACAGGTACTATTATTAACTGCAGTCAGCCATTTACCTATGTACGGTTCAATGTGTGGATGTAAGTAGAGAACTCTAAATGCCTTTAGGTCCACTTCATAAATTCATGCAGAAGCATGCTTCCGCTTTTCGGGGTGTTTCAGTTTCAAAATAGAAGTTTCGAGAGCTGCGAAAAATTACGTGATGGTCGTAAATCAGTGAAAAGTGGCTCTTAAAATGTAGGAAGCAAGAGAGAAGAGAAAAACGGAGTCGTGCTTTTGGTCTCAGTATGTAACTTTAAAGGGTCACCGAATATGTTTACATATTTTGTCTGGCCAAGAGATGGTCATAAAAAAAAAGTACTCACGTCTCTTGGTTTACAGATCTTAGGCCACTCCTCTTTACAGAAACTCTCTACATCCTTTAAGTTTCTTGACTGTGTGACTGTGAGGCCTGTCGACTGACTAAACCACTCTGTGACCTTATAGTCCTCCATTAGTACATACTCAGATCAGCTTGATCTGACTCACCTTGTTTTCCATTGCAATCAAGTACCACCTAATGTGCGTGGGGTCATTACAGCAAAGTGGCCAAATGTCTGTGATGTCGTTCCTATGCGACACGAACACCACAACAAAGGAAGATGTTGCAGGGAACTGTAGACCTGAAGAAGGTCGATGATCTTGTATTGTCCCTGTAGACCTCAGTAAAAAGTCCTTTGAGTGCTCTTTGGTCTCGCCATGATGGTGCAGAAGTTGGAATGGAAGAAACTGATACTGTGGACAGGTGTTCACACAAAATAAACTGAGATCAGGAGAATCTGTAACTGATTAATTGTAATCCAATCTGTGTGCAAGAATTCTGGTTTGGTTATAGGGGATCAAATACTTAGTTCAATCAATAACATGCAAATCAATTAAAAACCTTCATGTAATGTTTTTTTCTCCTGGATTTTGGTTGTTCTGTCTTTCTCCATTAAAATCAAACTACCATAAATTTTAGAGACTGTTCATTTCTTTTTAAGGGAGCAAAATTACAAATTAAGCAGGAGATCAAATGATTATTTTGACCAGTGACAATATTTTTGCTGCTTTAAATTCTTATTCTGGAAAATGTTCCTGTATTTCTTTCTCCAGGAAACAATGAGGATCCTGTCTGCCTGTTTGCTGCTTGTGCTGCTCTTTGACACTGGATGCTCAAAACGAGCTAATCGCCTACTCAAATGGCCGCAGCAAGAAACCCGTTATGAAGAGTTTATACGAAAACATGTAGATGCTAATATGAGTGTGGAAAAATGTGATACAGAAATAAAAAAAAAAGTGGATCTACGATGTTAACCACGGTTGTAAGTACACAAACACGTTCATCCTTAGTAATGACAAACAGGTCAAATCCATTTGTAATGGTAAAGGATCACCTTATAAGAATACTATCTTTACAAAGAGTAGAGCAAAGTTTAGTATTGTTATATGTAAACTAAATAATGGAGCCAAGAAAAGAAACTGTCAGTATAATGGGAGAGTTCTCAGTAACGTGAGTGTTGTAGTCCGATGTGAAGGAAGGTTACCTGTGCACTATGTAAAGAACATACAGACTTTTGAATCCAATAACGCAACTACAGGAAAAATTTCCATGGACTCTAATTCTGTACCCACAAATATAAATTTCTGAGATAACAAAAGAGGAACATTTAGCATCAGCTCTAACTAGAAGTGACTGGAAACATCTTCCATGTCATAAGTTTTTACTTGAGCCTGTCTTTTAAGTGCATACGTGTTTTGCAAGTGTTCAACTTGCATTTCCACTCATATTGTATGAAAAACAGTTAAACGATTTTTACTACAAATGCAGGTAGAAAAAAAACTATTAAATGTTACTGATAAGAAAAAAAACAAAGAAGTAAAATTTTGTTATTTGGTTCTTTTATCATCGATACTGATATATTAATAGCAATGACTTCAGAATACAGATGTACAGTTACGTATTAAAATGATGTGAAAGGTGATTTTGGTAACTCTGGGATCCTGCTTGCTTCTAATAAATGATTTATTGTCTGATCACAGAGTAAATGTGTAAAAAAAATGTTCTTTGAACACTTCAAACATCAAGACTCACAAGTTGACATGTCTTTGCTCAGTGCCCTGTGTGTTTTTATATTTTATAGGATTTTTTGTTGTATTGACAAATTGCAGTTTCAATGGTTCTTGTATAATTAGAATCCACTATGTACTTATTTTGTCCTCAATTACAATAAACAAACACAGCACAAAAAAGCAAACACAATAAAAACTATTTGCTGCTTCTGAACCATTTGTTCTAGTATTTTGTTGCTGACGAATAAAACTCAGGCTCAGGAGGTAGAGCGGGTCGTTTACAAATCAGGTTTTTTACAAAGGTTGCTGCTTCACTTCCTGGCTCCTCCACTCTGTATGTCAGAGTACTGTATGTTCTGCATTAGAAGGCGCTCTAAAAATCCTTTAATTTTCTAAAAAATCAATAGTGCGCCTTATGTATGAATTCTGATTGTGGTTACTGACCTCAAACTGATTTTATGTGGTACACAGTGCTCAAAAATCTGTCAAAAAATGTTGCACTACAACTTTGGTAAGCTACGACGTCGCACTGCTTGATGGATTTTCGGAGCATTAGGTTATCGTAGTCATGAGCCTCACAGAGTAATCTGGGTCCAAAACTCCGCTGCAGGTCCCAAAGTCAAACGAACACTGCAGCATCACTGAGAGTTAAAAACTGTCTAAATTCTTTCATCTTTAATAAAATCATCAGCGTTGCTGCTTTACCAGGTGTAACAATTAAGTTTAACATCCAGACATCCATGAAAACATAATTTATTAAATTTAATGGAGTTAGAAGTTAGCAGGAAGTTAGCTCGCTAGTTTCCATCTAAACATAAGCCTGTTCTGACTGAGAGATTTCTGAAAAAATTCTAACGTACAGCTCTGCTATCACTTCCAACATAAACGAAGACAGAAAAAAAACAACAACAGTGACTCTTGGTACTGAAGTTGGGCTAGCTGGTATATAATGATGTGCTACCTGATCGCTAGTGACACAACTATGTTAGCATAACATGAACACAGTGAAGCTGAAGGATAAATGCTAACTTTTTTCCACTCCATAAAAAATAACGTGAGGGTTCCTGATGGTTAGGGACAAATGCAATCGCATTTGTCTAGATGCCAACCCGAGGCCTGGAGTTGCCTACCTCTGGACTAAAGTCAACTCACTTTGGTAATGTAAATATAATATGGCCAATATTATAGTTATTATATTAATCATTATTAGTTATTACAGCATTAAACTTGAACTCGGGGTCAAAGATTCAAGTTGCAGTTATTTATATTTCCTATCACCTTAAATCTTCACTCAAAGACAAGTATCTTTAACAGTGTATATATATAGATGTATTATATATATAAGAGACAAATATTGTTCTTTTAATATGTTGGCATTACTAAATTTGACTCAGTGCTTACATATATGTAAAAACAAAATGTACGAGCTGTGATAACTGTGTCTGATAGAATGAAGAGTAGACTCATATATAAAATATTCCTTTATTGGGTGAGAAAATCAGACCATGTCATAACTGCTTTAAGTCATACAGAATAGATATCAGAGCCTTAAACAGGCAGACTTCTGCTAAATGGGTCAAACTGGGCAGAAAGTATACAAACTAGAGATGGCACGATACTACTTTTTTATGTCTGATACCGATATCATAAATTTGGATATCTGCAGATACCGATATGAATCCGATATAGTGTGTTTTTAATCAATAAAACTGTTTTTTTAATATCTTGCTGCTTTTGTATAAGTTAATACTCAAGTTAAAAAAAAACAAAGAAACACTAAAGTTATTCTGTTATACCTGTATGCAAAAAATACACTGCACCCAAAATATTTCATAGTTCAACAATACTGATCAATCTAATAAACTTAAAACTACTCCATCCTCCCTATTCTGGTATTTTAAAGAGTAAGCAACTAATAGGGTTCTAAAACTCCCAGCAAACCCCGCCCCCCCTCCCCCCCCCCCCCCCCAAAAAAAAAAAACCAGGGAATCACCCTCCACTTCATGATGCTTAATCGACGTAATCAACTTTGATTTGATGCAGTGTGAAATACAATGCACAGAAATCAATTATTTTTCCACAATAATTAAATAGATTCAACATCTTTCTTCAACAGAACTGCAGACTGCACAGATGGTTCCAAAAGGAAAAAGTACTACAGCTTACTAGGGTATATTAGACTTAATAGTTACTATATACAGTAATGGACTTCTATACATTTTACATCAGATTATTTATTAAAAGCGAGACATTTTAAATAAAAGAAAAGTATGTCTCTGTGCCCCCCCCCCTTTTTTCCCTGTTAATGTCCTATCGGCCCCCCTGGCTAAACTTTGCTAGATCTGCCCCTGCACAGTTACCAGCTGTCAGCTCCTGGTGTAGAAAGTAATATTAAATAAATTCTAACAACAGCTTATCAAGCTTAAACGTGCTGCTGTTGTTCAGCTGCTGGTTTCCTCTTTCTGGTGGAAAGTGGGCCAAAAACAAACAAGAGAGACGGACTGGCGACAGAAAAGCCGATCAGCTGATCATTGATCAGTTTCATGAGTGAAGTAGCAGCAGGAGAGGGAGGGAGAGAGAAGAGGCAGTCGCTCCATATATCGGTTGTTAAGCTTAACGTGGGAATGCTTTACAAACATTCAGAGATGAACTTACACATTTGCTTTACTTCTCTCTGGGATCACTTCCACGGAGATGAAATGCTGGTTTGGTAGCGAGGCTACAAATACACACAGCTGCTCTATCACATGAGCACACTGCTCGGACGTGCTACGGTTATGAGCCGAGTTATGCCATGTTGCAAGTTTTGTCAGGTGCTTTTTTGATATTTAATGGATCGGATTACATTTTTTAAAAATTTCTTTCTGATATCCGATCCAGTAATTTACGTCAGTATCAGACCGATACGTAATATCAGATCGGTTCATCTCTAATTAATAAACTAATACAAGTAGCCACTGGTTGCACTGATGTGATTAGACTCTTGTGAGTCATCAATCTCTCAAATGTCCTTCTCTCTCCTCCAGGGAAACATCTTACCGACCAGAGCTGCAAGCCGCTTCCTCCAAATATGATGAAGATGTGTGATTTTCAGCCACAGGGACACTTTCCCGAGTTTCAGGAAATGATTTGTGGTTAAAGTAGCAGGACTGTCGAGCACATTTTTATATTTCAAGATGCCGTTTTTAAAAAAAGGAAAATATGACAGCCAAAAGCTTTGTACCTGTGCAAGTCTGTCAGATCGGTGCATTTATATGAATATGACGCAGTGTTGTTTTTTCCTGTAAAATTCTGTAAACTATAAACCAAAACTGTTTCTGCTTTTTATAAATATATTAAATTCAACATGTCACATCTTGTTGTTGTTTTTTCTCTCTTACTTGTCTCCATGTTATACTCTGCAGTAGTACTGTGATTTGTGCGTTTAATCTGTTATTGACAGTGAGGTGCTGCTCTGGGTTTTATAGTAGTTACTGTGAAAAGGAAATATTCCTTAAATATTCCTTGATTAGCATGTAGGAAATGATCATTGAGGCGCTTTTGTGCTTCAAGGAAAGCAGGAGGAAGCTAGAGACTACAGGAAGGAGTAGTGACAGTTTTAGCGCCCTCTGCAGTTTGTGTGTAGGAGTGCAAAAGCTTACAGCACCTGGTATTCCCAGGCGGTCTCCCATCCAAGTACTGACCAGGCCCGACCCTGCTTAGCTTCCGAGATCAGACGAGATCGGGCGTGTTCAGGGTGGTATGGCCGTAAGCGAGAGAAGAGCACAGAAACAGCCTTTTTAAACAGCTGTGATGACACATGCACACGTTTTCTCTTCTATATAGAAGTTAAAGTCTCCAAACGACAAAAATGTTAGAATTACAAAACACACGGTTCTATAATAATCTAACATATGTTATTATGGAGATGTTACTGTGGGAAAAGTATTTCTGCAGCTCAGTGTTGAAGCTGCAGTTAACAACAAATAGCTGCATGCTTTCGCTGTAACATATAAAGCTTGGCACAATAATATATATCAAACTGTGAGACACTTGCCACTTATAAAATGCCCTTTATATAGCAAAGCTTTCGCTTACGGCCATACCACCCTGAACACGCCCGATCTCGTCTGATCTCGGAAGCTAAGCAGGGTCGGGCCTGGTCAGTACTTGGATGGGAGACCGCCTGGGAATACCAGGTGCTGTAAGCTTTTGCACTTACACACACAAACTGCAGAGGGCGCTGCTGGTCACTCACAGAAAACAGAACCAGAAAAAAAAACTTCATTAAAATGCTTATAAAAATAAGGCATTTCGCTTTTGTGCAAAAGTTGATAATCATCTCACTCTATCTACTTTTCTGGTGTGTATTTTCCAGCAGAGGTTTAGCTCTGTGTCAAGTGTCTGACATTTTGTGGATGTCAGAGAGCATCATTATTATTTCCTAACTTTAGGTTTCAAAACAGGAGGGAGACTGATATTTACTCACAGTAAATATCAGTCTCCCTCCTGTTTTCTATTTTGCAGAGCCTTATTGATGAGCCACAGCTGTTGTTTTATTTTCTCCCCCTGATATCTGTAACTTTATCATTTAAACTGTTGATATGGCTCCAAGCAGCCCTATTAACTTTATAATTGGCTTTTGTTTCCTCCTTTCTCCTCTCTATTATTTACTGCCGATATATTGTGAGTTTATATCAGTAGCATTTGAGCAAAACCTGGTGAGGATTTAGAAGAGCTTCAACATCCCATTAAATTCAAATTCAAATTTTATATGTCGCATACACAGTCATACACAGTACGATATGCAGTGAAATGCTTACACAACTGCTCGTGACCTAAAGAAAAAAGAAAAGGCTATGAATAAGATAGGAAATAAATATGAAAATGTATGGAAATGAAGAAATATAATGTCCAGTGTTGTGCAATCCACATTATGTCTTGTGCAGAGCAAATATGCTTAAAGTGATTTAAGTGATGAAGTGAAAACAATGTCCAGAATGTCCAGTGTGTGTGTAAGAACCATATGTGTGGGTCAGTACTGTGTGGTGGTGTGATTGAGAGACCGTATCGCCTGCGGGAAGAAGCTCCTCCTCAGTCTCTCTGTGTTGGTCTTCAGGGAGCGGAATCGCTTTCCTGACCTCAACAGAGAGAACAGTCTGTTGTTGGCCTTGGTCCAGCACCGCCTGCTGTAGATTGAGTGCAGGTCAGGGAGCTCGGAGCGGATGGTGCGCTCAGCTGACCGCACAACCCTCTGTAGAGCTCGTCTGTCCTGCATGGTGCTGTTCCCGAACCAGGTTAAGATGTTTCCCGCCAGGATGCTCTCTATGGTGCACGAGTAAAAGTTCCTGAGCACCTTGGAGGGCAGTTGGAAGTCTCTCAAGCGTCTGAGGTGGTAGAGACGCTGACGGGCCTTTTTCACCACGGTGTTGATGTGACAGGACCATGACAGGTCCCGCGTGATGTGAACTCTGAGGTATTTGAAGCTGTCCACTCTCTCCACTGGGCAGTCGTTGATGACGGGGGTCTGGTAGTTCCTCTCCTGCTTAGTGCTGAAGTCCACTATCAGCTCCTTTGTCTTACTGAAGGAGGCTGTTCCTCTGGCACCAGTTCTCCAGATTCCTAATCTCCTTCAGGTAGGCCGTCTCGTTGTTGTCAGAGATGGGCTTTGATCTCATGGTGAAATATTAAAAAGTATACACATTAAAATCTTTTAATATGAGGTTGTACAATGTCTTAAATTGACATGGCTAATGCCTATTAACTTCTCATCAGTGATCATGGATGAATAATGAAGGAGGAGGACTACCGCACTAAAGTGAGTTTACAATCCAACATAGAAACTGACCCCCTGAGATGGAAAACTTGACTTATTACCAAAAGAAAAAAAATTATTATATGTTCTGATGACATTCAGTTGGATCTGATTTACACATCAGAGGTTTGTTCAAGTAAATATATTCAAGTCAAGTGAAATAAAGAGCAGAAAACATTTCATGAGAAGCAATGCAAAACGTGACTTTCAGCAAAGGCCTGCTGTCACACTGTGGTTAGACTGAGGGTTTGTCAACAGTCTGATGACACTGCATCAGAGACTTGTCTTTAAACACTTTGTTCTTTTCGTGACCACAACTCAACACCTTGTGAGTGTTTGCAGCCTGGTAATGCACCGTGACCCGAAACTGTGAACAACTGAATCTGTTCTGAGAGCAGAAGAAACTTCTATGAATGCAATAACTCTAGATGTTATCACACTAACTACATGTTATAATGTAACACTTTGTGTCATGTAAAACTCTGAAGTTGTCACGGTCCCCGTGCCTGCTCGGCTGGCCCTGTGTGGCTACATGTTATGTTTTGTCTTTTCTCTCTCTCCTCTCTCTCTGCTCGCTGCCTGGGCGGAGCTCATTGTGAGCTCCCGGCCTCCACCACCTGTAGGCAATCACCTGTGGCTCCTCACCCTGTTTGCTCCCGCTACTTAAGGCAGTGACTGAGAGCACCTCGCCGCTGGACTATTGAATAACGCTCGTCAGTGCTACTTTAGCCTCAGCCAGTTTTGAGCTCTGTCCGTAAAAGTTCCGTGCTAACCCTTGTTCTCTGTATGCAGATTTCTCGTGTTTTGGTTTGGAGACTCTGGACGCTTTTCCCGACCCCGCTCTGCACCCCTGGGAACCCTGGCCCCCTTCTCCCTCACCTGTATATAGTGCACCTGGAGTGTGTAAATAAACCTGTTTTTCTGAGACTTCAGTCTGCGCCGAGTCCTCCCTGCTCCTCCGTGACAGAAGTCAAGGTTATAAATGGCTGTTTTTGACAACTTTTGAGTTTACCTTTATATATTTCACTTTTAAAACTTTACAGTCATCATTTCATTGGGACTAAATCTAAGCAGGAATGTTTTTTAATCTCTATAAAAACGTTTTTAATCAGTCAATTTTAATATGAATTGAAAAATATAAATTGTATATTTCAAAACTATGTTTAAGTTGCTGATGCTTTTAACTGGACTTGGAGTATACATGCATAATAAACTGGACTGGGTTAAGAACACAGCTTCACTCTACAGGAAGGGCCAGAGTCGTCTCTATTTTCTGAGGACAATGCTCAGGATTTTTTCCAAATCTGTTGTGGCCAGTGCCATCCTCTATGCTGTTGCATGCTGGGGCAACAGGTTGACGGTCACAGGTGCCAACAGACTCAAACTGATCCGCAAGGCCAGTAATGAGTGGAGATGGAGATGGACTCCTTCAGGGTGTCTGAGAGGCAGATGTCGTCCAAGAAAAGAAGATCATTCAATGAGAGACTGAGATTACCCAAATGCACCACTGAACAACACAGGAAATCATTCCTGCCCGTGGCCATCTCCCTGCACAACTCCTCCATCTAATACAGTTATACCCGCTGGCACATGTTCTACAGTAAAATAACAAATGACATAATTCACAAGTTAGAGTTACAGTTTTTCTCAGTCGCTTTGGTGCGTTTCTCAGATCAGAATTGAAATTCTCATAACTATTAGTTCAACCTCCACAACACTCAGTCATTTGTGCACATCATAGTAGCAATTTCTCCTCTCTCTGAACAAACTGCAAATGATTTTGGACATGAATCAGTTGCTTCCATACATTTCCCTGCTGCTTTCTGACATTTCCATTTGCTTATGTCATGTCAGTCAAAAGTAATCATACCTATGGATGCTGAATAGTCGTTCCCAATAAAACGAATAGTCATACATCCATTGCTTGAGTCATCACACACAAAATTGTTGAACTAGTTATCACATGCCAAATATTGGCCATCTGTCAAGCAAATCCTATACCTTCCTGTATCATTGTTCCTGGAAATGTCTCCGAAATTGAACAATTGATCTCGGGTGAATTACAGCTGTCACTCATGAGGAGGCGTGTGAAAGTTTAGTTGTAACCAATGACAAACAACTTGTTCACTGTCAATAATGGATGAATCCTGTGAATCCCCAATTGGCAAGCATATATAAACTGCGCAGGAGCTAGTGTGTACCATTTCTACACTTCTGTGACACAAAATGGAATGTCAGCAACGTGGAAGAGGGGTGAGGATGCGGGGAGGAAGGGGAAGGGGAAGAGGGAGAAGAGGCAGATATAGGCGGATTCCTAATGAAATAAGGGCTACAATTGTGGACCATGTTGTCAATCACGGCCTCACCATGGAGGAGGCTGGTCGAAGGGTGCAACCCAATATTGGAAGAACTACTGTCAGTTCAATCATTCAAACATTCCGTAGGGAAAACAGGTATGCAAACAGAAATACACTGTACTGTACTGTGCCATCTCAGACACATCACATGTTACTGTACTGTATTTGCAATTTCACAAAAAGTTCACTCTGCACCACATAGGATTGTAATACAACCTCGCGGAGGCGGAAGAGGGCCCCTTTTTACCCCACAGCAAGAAGAAGCCATTTGTGCAATGGTCATCGCAAACAATGCAATAAAGCTGAGAGACATACAAAGCGCTGTCATAGAGAATTACACGGTATTTGGCAATATTGAATCTGTTCCAATTTCAACAATTGACAGAGTACTCAAGAAAAATTAAATCCACATGAGCAAATGGCCCTGCTAGCAGCCATGGATGCAGCATGTGACGACATCACAGCAGGGTCCTGCAGAGGATGGATTCGCCACTCCAGGAGATACTTTCCTCGCTGCATTGCGAGGGATAACATCTGTTGTGATGTAGATGAAAATATGTGGCCAGACAGACAGGAACGTCTGGATGTGCCAGAATGATTTACTGTACTGTTACATGTGCTGTTTATTGTTCACATTAGTGCACAGCTCTACCAAATGGGTGATTTTATGTTTACATGTATTCTACAGTGAACAAGTGACTGTAGCATATTTTTCTTTTGCACAATTCTGTAGGATTACAAACACTTCTACACAATGGAAATGTGAAACGTACGTATTCAGTGTCTCAGTTACTCCCAAGACTCCCATAACATCTACAGTGACTTTACTGCACATTTCAGATGGCTGTACAGGTAGGCCATAGTGCTGTCGTCAGCATTTTCAGGTGTCACCAATTGTTTTTGCAATGGGAAACACTGAAATTATAAACTGTCATAGTGGAAACATGACAATGCCATTTGACTATCTTGTTCATAAAGATGGTGTCAAGACTTTTCATTTTGATGGCACTGACAGTTTCATTGACATGGATACTTGCTTTTGAGGTATGGATAATCAATTCTGTGCATGTGACGTGCTTTTGCAGGCTATCCACTAGGTTTTGCAGTTTGCACTAATTGTTTTGGGAAATGCACTAACTGCTGTGCAAATGTTAATGGTGTTCTGAGAAACGCACCAAAGCGACTGAGAATAACTGTAAATGTCAGTCACACACATTTCCCCTCACCTCTTGATATTTGTGATTGTGTGATTCGTGTGTATAGATAGATAGATAGATAGATAGATAGATAGATAGATAGATAGATAGATAGATAGATAGATAGATAGATAGACAGATAGACACACACACACACACACACACACACACACTTGGAGCAACTGTAATCCACATAATTTCCTTAGGGATTATTAAAGTAATCTGATTCTGATTATTCACTTTAAATATGAATACCACACCAGACTGCATTTGAATAATTGCTCATCAGCATATGTGAGCAGCTCTATAAAAGCAAACATTTTGTCAGTTTGCTGGTCTGGAGTATTCAGGTGTTTGTTAACACAATGTCATAAATGTTCCCAGGAACGGATGACCCAGAAAATTCACCCCAGGGTCAAACTGTGCAGTTCTCAGAAAAAGCTCAAAAATCCAGAAGCTACATCTCAGACTCTACAGGCCTCAGTTAGCAAGTTAAATGTTAAAGGCCATGACAATTAGAAAAAGTTTGAATAAGTGTGGCTTGTTTGGAAGGGTTGCAAGGAGACAGTCTCTGCTCTCTAAAAACAGCATGACAGCATGGCTGCAAGTTTAGTAGCAAATTTGCAAAGCATAACAGCACAAACACCGCATACCAGCTGTTAGCATGGTGGTGAAGGGGTGATGATTTGAGCTTGTCTTGCAGCTACAGAACCTGGGCCCTTGCAGTCATTGAGTTTTCCATGAAGTCCCTTGTATACCAAGTAGTCTACAGTCAAAACTGAGTTTTGGTAATGCAGCAGGACAAAGATCCCAAGCAAATTAGCAGAGCTACAACAGAATCAAGGTGTTGCAATGACCAGGTCACAGTCCACAACTCAACCTGAAAAACAGTGCTGGGAACTTAAGAGAGCTTTACATAAACAAATACCACAAACCTCAATGAACTGACGAAACGATGTAAAGAAACGTCAGCCAAAAGTCCTGCACAACCGTGTGACAGACTAAGAGTCATACAGAAACAATTTGGTGACACTACTGCTGCTAAAAGGTGGCTCTACAAGCTACTCACTCATGTACAGTGCTTAGTTTTTCAGAGTACTCTATAGATTCCTATGAAAACACTCTTTTCCACATGACTGTATGTCAGATAAAAGAGATATGATCTGTGAAGAGGATTCTGAGAAGAGAAAACATCTGGGGACCTGCCCCGAAAAGTTCATTTTGTTCATCTGGACGTAGAGTTTTCAGTAGCAGGAACGCTCTGTCACTCATCCGAGTTCGACTTCAGACTTCTTCTGTCTCAGCTCAGTGCAGGTTTCCCCAACCTTTGTTTGAATTTAGACTTTACATGTTGTCCAGTTTCAGGCAAGGGAACTGAAAAGTGTGCTGAGGATAAATGATAAATTAGGCAGATGTAAATGAACAACAGCTGCAGGCTGGTGGCTCTGACATCACACCTGATGGACACCTAGAAGCCTAGATTCAATTGTTTTGGAGTTTCTGAAGACCGTCTATGACTCTGGGGTGACATCAATCATCTTTTATGGTGTGTTCTGCTGGGACAGCTGGAGCTTCCCTCTTTCCCCTGCTGGGATGGGCACGCACACGTCGCTGAGATGTGTGGTCTCAGGTAACTGGTACTGCTGGAGGCTGCAGGTGACATAGTCATACTATACCAGTGTAATAACTGAAATAACACAAATAGAAATGAATAAATAAACAGATAACATAGTCACATGAACAAGAGGAGCCTATAGAGATTCTAAGTAGCTGATCTTGCAAAAGCAAAATGTGTTCTGCACCACAATGCATTCAGGTCACAATTCTGATTGCAAAAGCTGGCAGATAGGACAGGATATTAAAAATAAAACAAAAACCCACCTCCCACCACATGCAGGTCATCCTAGCAGCACTGAGCAGCTCCTACAGTGACACGCTGCTGCAACAACAGTGTGCGAGGAGAAATTTCAGATATCTTTCCAGCTGCTGTCAGACTCTACAATAGAGTCTTAGTGCCCACTTTAAAATTAGGTGTATACAACATCAGGGGAATAACAACACGTGATATATTACACCGTGCCATTATTTACTTAACAAAAACTAAGCCAAAAGGCCGTTTCTGCACTTTTTTCACAAATGTCAATATTTTTTTATTTACTTATTTTTAAAACATGTGGTTTATTGAATTGAAAAAAAAAAATAGCTGCAATTGTTGTAACGCGAGCTATGAAAGACAACCTGCATCTGCAGCTGTGGTCACTGGTCCTCACATCATGTTTGCAGCATGTTCTGAACCACAAACAGAGCAGTGCTAACTGGTGGGCTGGTGATGTAGACACTGATGCTAGTTAATTTAAGGTGGGGCTGCTGAAATGTTTAAAAGCTGAAGCCCCCAAAGTTTTACTTGTCTGTGACACAAATGAGCTCCAACCTGCTCGGGTAGAATTTAACAACAGCTGAGCTGCACTAGACCTGGTCTCTGCTCATCTTGACTCCTCGTTTGGTAAGAACTTTTTATTTGTATATTTAAAATCTTTTATAGACAGCATGTTTATTTTGAATAACTCGATCTCCTGCCACACTTATACTCACATTCACTAACCAGATATGGGCTTTAAAACATGCATCATCTGGGTTCTGTGACCATGAATATCGTGTAGGGCTGAACGATATATCGCATTTGCGATAATATCGCGACATGATCAAGTGCAATTTTCTAACCGCAAAGGCTGCGATTATACTCTGGACATGTCCAAATTCATGGGCTGCATCCTCCTGAGGCCGCATTTGTAGACCGATTACGTCACAGCGACTCGCCGAAGGCTGTCCAAATTACTACCATATCCCAGAATTCATAGCGCGGCCCAGCCAAACTCCAGTTTCCAGCAATGGCGGCCGCTACTAAGTTTTAAAATTACTCATACTAATCTTTCTGGGTCACAAAATAAACTTTTAACATATTTTCAGGCGAGAAAGTAGTTGTGTAAACATCAAATATCTGCTCGGTTTATCAAGATATCCCATATTTGCAAAAGTGCTTCGACGTTTTCAGAGGCGTCTGCTACCCACCAGCTCGACAGCTAGCCGGGAGCTCGAGGGTCACTGATGCGGCCGAGAACGGCACAACTCCCGGCACATCATTTTCAGATCATCGCGGAGTTTCGCTGCTCGGGTTAAATGTAATATATAAGTCACTTAGACAACCTAAAAATGTTATTGTTGGGCTTTTTTCAGTGTTTTGTTTGTTCGTGAGTAAATCGGTTTGGCTGAGATTAAAGTTATTAGATTAGATAAAATAAAACTTTATTAATCCCCCGGGTGGGTTCCTCCTTGGTTTTCACACAGCTGACTAAACGTCAAACAGAAAACTTATTAAACAGAAGTATGAGACAGTCGAGAATTTACACCAGTGTCTGGTTATATTTTAGATAGCAAGAAGCAGACGGCCGAGTTTATTAAACTCCACCGAGACAGCGGTGACGCTAATCAGAACTAGACCGTCCAATTTCACGCCTTTAAAGTTTAAAGGCGTGTTTGTGTGTGTGTTTATACAATTGCTATTATGTTTGCACTTTATGTGTAATGTTACTGACTGCAGAGATCAGTAAGATGTGTGTATTTTTTATTTATTAGTTTTATTTATTTAATATTATTTTTTAATTGAATGACTGTCTAGTAGTTCACAGATGTCGAAAAACTGAGTGTGGTAAAGCCACTGATTTTTTTTATGTATATTTCTGCAATCTGCACATTGTACTGACTTTCATTTTAATGTTTACACCAGGGTTCCTTGTCAGCACTTTATGCTCAGATGTTTGTAAGCTAAAAATAAACTATTGTGTATGTTCAAATATACTGTTGTGATTGAAGAAGTTAAATAAAAATGTCAGTCATCAATTCATGCATCACCTCATGTCATCATAACAGAGGTCTGTCTTCCAGGAAAGAACAGTTTAAAATTAATGTAATATAGTATTGGCCATACTATATGATGTATTGCTTGTCTTTGTTTAATAATACAGAAGACAAAGACCTTAAAAAATAATCGCATATCGCATCGCAATCGCAATATTGGGGCAAAAAATCGCAATTAGATTATTTTCCATAATCGTTCAGCCCTAATATCGTGCATAAGAAATGTGCATGCACAGGCAGAGGCCTATCTTTTTTTATTTATGTTCAAATAATGTTCAATTTTAATTCCCCCTTTAGAGCATTTCATTTACTGAAGACATCTTCACCACCCGCTGTTCCAGACGACTGACTCGTGCCTGAACTCCTGCAGGTTAATCAACCAACCACTGATCAGTAAAGCAAAAAGTACGGTAAGTGTCCTCAGTTGGAAAAGTTTGCTTAAAAGTTTCATATCTTTATAATATAAACAATTATATTTAGCAAGAATGTTGTCATGACTGAGTGCAATGACCGTTTCCCTCTGTAAGGTTCAATGTGTGGATGCAAGTAGAGAAGTTGTCTTTAGATACACCTCATGAATAGGGGTGGGTTTTTATAATCGATTTATCGATTAAAATCGATTCTGGCTTGGATAACGTGAAATCAATCCATTAAAATCCTGAATTGATTTTTTTTAATATAAATTTATTTTGCCCAAAATGCCAGAATCTCTGGTGAAAGATCACAAACTTTCAACAACCACCAAACAGCTAAGACAGTAAATGAGAGCAGGAACACGGATTCTGCACAAAGATGTAAACACACAGCGCGGAGCGCGGATCAGAATCAGTTAGATGTCGCCTTTCTCACAGTCGGGGCTGAAAGCCGACAGCTCGCTGATTCTGATTTGTCGGCGGGTCCGCGCTTTGTGTTCACGCCCTTTTTGCGCTGATCATAAAGCTGTTAGTTTTATCTCTCTCCAAACAACATTGACTGAACCAGCAGCAAACGAAGCAGCAAACTACGCTTCACATAAACATCGTCATGAATTCACTCTGACTTTTGCTGTTTTGCTTCCACCACGATGCACAGCTCTCTCTCTCTGTCTGTCTGTTGTCTTGCTTGTTACACAGAAGTCTACCGTTGTTTACAGGCTGTCAGCTGCTGTTTTACTTACTTCCGAAAAGAAAACCCAATTTCTGCCGTTCAATACTAAACAAATGTAAACTTTTTAAAATTATGCAAAATGCAAAACGCTTAGCCGTGTCTCTAATAAAACCGCGGTAATGTCAGAGGTAACGTTCATATGTTGATTAATGGTTTTCTTTCATTTTTGATGTACTGCAGAATATTTTTATAAAATCCCAGAACAGTAAAACCACCTTCATGTTTTTCTGTGTTTTATCTTCAGCTACTTTGACACAAAGGCATCTGCTGTGACGCTCACACCTCTGATAACGTCTTGTGTGTGTCAGCTTCCTTTTTATAGATACAATAAAATGTACTGTACTGATCTGAATTATAATATTTCTGACTGTCCAAATTTCCCAGATTCAAATCGAATCGAATCGTGGATCGAACTGATTCGGTACCTTGTGAATTGGAAGCGAATCGATTCTAGAAATCAGTGACGATACCCTGCCCTACTCATGAACTCATCAACTGAGAGTTAAAAAAATCATCAAATTTATTTAAATGACTTGTTGTTAATTTCCACTACTTTACATAAAAACTTCTGTCACATGGTAAATGGCCTGTATTTGTATAGCGCTTTTACTAGTCCCCCCTAGGGACCCCAAAGCGCTTTACACACCCAGTCATTCACACACTGGTGGAGGCAGCTACAGTTGTAGCCACAGCTGCCTTGGGGCAGACTGACAGAAGCGAGGCTGCCATATCGCGCCATCGACCCTTCTAGCCAACACCAGTAGGTGAAGTGTCTTGCCCAAGGACACAACAACCGAGACTGTCCGAGCCGGGGCTCGAACCGGCAACTTTCAGATTACAAGGCGAACTCCCAACTCTTGAGCCACGATCACCCCAAATGAGCTGCTATGCAGGCATATTCAAATATTTCTAAGATTATAAGGTCTTACCAGCAAACTCCACAATTTTATTTGTGTCTTCGTGAAAAAAGTCAAGTTTAATCTTGTGAATGTAAAAAATTATTAGGTAAAGCAGCCCCTTCATAATGTCTACATGCTACCAAATGTATGTAAATGATTACAATTTCCTGTTTTAAAAAAATCAAGTAATACTTTTAAAAAAATTACACAATATTATTGTTCAACATGTCCTCCGTGCCTCTCTGAAAAGTTTCAAAATATTTACTAAAGTAAAAATTAGACTGGTTTTGATATTGAATTTTTGGAAGCTGTTATATTGATATTGATTTTTTATTTTTATTTTATTTTATCATTTAATGATTTTAAAAGTCATCATTAAAAGGAATAAGAAAGTAATGACACATGTTTTTAGTTAGTTTCATTTACTTTAATTATTATTTTTTAAATGATCCTTGGCGCATATATTCCTTTCAGGCACTCTCCAATAACCTGCGGTCTTTACAGTGAAGACACGCAAACATCAACCTGGAACATAACTGTATGAAAATATATGATCCGTATTCGTCTTAGTTCATAGTTACACTGTTTAAAATAGAATATTAAACCAAACAGCGGTAATTACCTGTCCAGCAGAGATTCGCTAGCTCTTGTTTCATTTCAAGCTCAGTTAAATTATTTCTTTCTGCTTTTCCTCATCAGCGATCTTCCGTCTTTTCTTTTCGACTTGTCTCTCAGTCCGCGCTTCCTGCTCAAGTAAGTCAGCCCCCTCCTCTGGCGCGCATGCTCTGCAGCGCATACCCGACGGGGTCTGCGCAGCGCGTGCACCACAGGTGTGGAGAAGTACTGATTAGTGCTCCAGTTTCAACATAAACGCTTCCAGAAAGCGAAACATGCTCCTTTTCAGACTAAAATATCAACGTTTCAAACCATATTCCAGGGTTTTTAGTTCACCGTTTACGAGGTTTAACAAGAAAATAAAAGACAAATCTGAATGTTTGAAAATGATTTGAAAAAATTCTGTAAAGAATGGATCAGAAATACTAAAATTATCCTTTTACTTACAGTTTTTTCTGATTGCTTAAGCACATTTTTTGTAACTATTGGCTAATTTTGCAAAACTACACACAAATAAGAAAACCTGTCACCCAATCATCAAAACATTGTAGTTCTCTTGCAAAAGCAAACACAGCTAGATTAACTCTTCACACCTTCGTAAAAATGGTGTTTCCGTATCAAACAGTACACACAAGCCATCATCTACTAAGCACACAATGCGCCAACTGCACACTGATGGTATGAATACAAAACACATCTGGCTTTTGCTTTCTCTGTGCACAAGGTAGGCTATGTCAGTTTGAGCTCATACTTCTGTCATAGATCCATAAGCATAGAGGGATCCAAACTTCAAGTACTGCTGTTTATTCAAACACATCAAAACAAACACAAGTGTTTATTTCCAAGTATAGGATTATTTGCAATCGCCATAATGACTATATGGGTTACTTGGTCTGCAGTGAACATGCTTCCTCTGCCCCAGCATCTGGTCATCTAGCAATTCTGTAAAGTAACAATTTCAGTATTTTTACATCAATGGTATTGGTGTGTTTCTCATTGGCATATGGCAGTGCTACAAATCTTTGTGCGAAGTGACTGTACTAACCGATTCTCATTTCAAGATGTCCTTATGGTGCTTGCTACAGTGTAGCGGCTCGAGTTAGGCTGGACCCGTTGGCCAGCTACCCTCAGGGTCATTCCACGGTTGATTACATGGTCCACTATTGTAGCTCTGATGTCATCAGTAATTCTATTTCTTACTCTTCCTACCCTTCCTCTCCCCCCCTCCTCATCTTCCTCTCCCCCCTCCTCATCTTCCTCTCCCCCCTCCTCATCTTCCTCTTGCTCCTCCTTGTCCTTGTCGTCCTCTTCATCCTACTTCTTCACCTCCACGTCCTCTTCCTCGGCCTCCTCTACTTCTCACTCTTTCTGCTCCCTCCATTGTACTCCGCACACACAGCTTACCTGTATCATAGTGCTTAGGCTGATTGCAAAGTGAACTAATTATCTAAAAAAGTTTTCACATGTGAAAGTGTGCCAGACAGTTGGCAAGTTAGTGTTAATGATAGCCATACATGTGTATACTTTTGCTAGGAGTGTGTTGGAAATTTGGTAATTGAGTGTTGTGCAGTGAATTGTGCCTACAGTTTTGCAAAGTGTGTGTTACAAAATTGCAAACTGAGTGCAAAGCAGTTTTTGTGCTTTTAGTTTTGCAAACTCAGTGAGTGGTTTTGCTATAAGTCTGAATAGTTTTAGAGATTGTGCTACAGGAATCACAGTTAGGGTTTAAGCATTCAGAAAAAACTGTAAATTTAGTTGCTTTATTCATTTGTTACATAAGTTAAACAAACTTATGTGGGTTTCTATATAAGTCAATAAAGAAACAAGAACAAACTGAGAGGTTCTGGAAGCGTGGAGTTCAGTTTGCAAATTTATCTAATGCAAAAAACATCTATGAATAAAACTTTTTTATTATTATTATTTTTTATTTATTTATTTTTTTAATAAATGAATAAAACTTTGTTGGCCAGCAACTTTTCAAAAAGACAAAAAAGAGAAAAGATGGTCATAAAAAGAAGCTATTATCTGGGGGGAAATAATCATTTGATCCTCTGCTGAGTTTGTAAGTTTGTTCACTTATATTAAATAATCAGTCTCTAATTTTTTTTTTAAGTATTTTCATTTTGATGTAATGAGACAGAATATCAACCAAAATTGAATAAAAAATTTATTTGCTAAAATAAATGAATTGATTTATATGTCACTGAGTGAAGTAAGTATTTGATCTCAAACACAACTTAGTACTTGGTGGAGAAACCTTTATTGCCTAGCACTGCGGTAATATGTTTCTTGTAGTTGGTCACTGGGTTTGCTCACATCTCAGGAGGGATTTTTTTCCACTCCTCCTTCCACAAACTCTCTAAATTCTTTAGATTTCTTTGCTGCTGTTTGGTAACTTTAAGCTTCAGCTCCCTCCACAGATTTTCTTCAGGACTGAGGTTTGGAGACTGCCTTAGCTCCACTCCATGTCCTTGTGCTTCTTCTTTAGCCACACCTTTGTTGCATCAGTGGTATGTTTTAGGCCATTGTCATGCTGGAAGACCCATCGATGACACATCTTCAGTCTTTTGCCTGAGAGAAAGTGGTTCTTGTCCAAGATTTTGCAGTACATGGCTCCATCTACTGGCCGCCTCAGTGTGGTGAAGTCGTCTTGTATCCTTGGCAGAAAAACAGCCCCACAGTATAATGTTTCCACTTCTGTGCTTGACAGTGGGGATGATGTTCTGTGGGTTACACTCAGCATTTCTCTTCCTCCAAACAAAGTGGGCTCAGTTCATGCCACAGAACGCTTGTTGGGTTGTCGAGGATCAAAAACTTACTTCACTCAATTATATGCAAATCAGTGAAAAGAAATCATGTATTGTGTTTTTTTTCTGTTGGTGTTCATGTCTCTCTCCAGTAAAATAAAACATCCACAAAAAATAGAGACTGTTCATTTCTTCATAAGGGAACAAATTTACAAATTCAGCAGGGGATCAAATACTTACTTCTGCCACTACAGTGATGACGCTTTTGTTGCATTAAATTCTTGATCTGGAAAATGTTCCTGTTTTTCTCTCTCCAGGAAACAATGAGGATCATGTTTACCTGTTTGCTGCTTGTGCTGCCCTTTGTTACTGGACTCTCAAAACCAGCCAATCTTCAACCCAACCGAATTGAGAAGCGACTGAATGAAACAAATTATGAAAAGTTTAGACGACAGCATGTAGATGCCAAGATGAGCGTGAAAAAATGTGATACAGAAATGAAAAAAAAGAAAATATATGCTGATCGAAACAAATGTAAGGATGTTAACACATTCATCCTCAGTGATTACAAACAGGTCAAAGCCATTTGTAACGGTCAAGGAAGATATGATCAGACGAATGGCACGACAAAGAGTGTAGCAAAGTTTCGCATTGTTAGATGTGACCTAAAGAACAATGGAGCCAGGAAACCCAAGTGTCAGTATAAAGGCACACTTCTCACTAACAGAATAGTTGTGGTCAAATGTGAAGGAAAGTTACCTGTGCACTATTGTGGTGATGAAATGACCTTTGAATCCAATAATGCAACTATAGGAAAAATCCCCATGCGCTCTACTTCTGTACCCACAAATTTACATTTCTGAGATAACAAAAGAGCAACATTTATCATCAGCTCTAACTAAACGTCGCTGGAAACGTCTTCTTCATTATAAGTTTTTATTTGAGTCTGTCTTAGCAATAAGTATATACATTTTTTTAACATGTGATCAACCTCTATTTCTTCACATGTTACATGAAATAACATAAAACTATTATTTCCTTCTGATGAGGGAATTTTATATTCATCCCACCAATACCGACATATTAATTGTACTGACTGTAGGATGCTGTGTAGAAATAATCTCTTAGATCCAGCTTGCTTCTAATAAAATATTTTTTATCTGATCACAGGATAAGCATATAATAAATGTCACTTTTTGGTGTTTGTTGGTTTTTATATATTTATTTTTTAACATTTGGAGCATCACCAGTTACAAGACTCACAAGCTGACAAGTTCTTATTCAGCGCCCTGTCTCTTGTTTCTTTTGTTTTTAATGTCATCCAATTTTTTTGTTTTCATTTTGGCATGCGATTCATTTCTAAGACTTTTCTAAACGTCTAAACGTCGTTGCCATAACGGAGGGGGCTTGAGCATTTGCCCCTTTCCTCTTGGACGTCCCGAGAGCCCTGTTCTTGAGGCATTACTATTTTTTAATCTGTGTACATGTGCTGTCTGTGCCCCTCAACAATAACATTTAACTAATAACCCCAATTTTGCTAAATAAAAGGATCTGGCTTCCACTAGTCACATGATGCCCATTAACTAATTCTCGACTTTGACGGCAGAGGGCATTGGTTACGAGATCACAAAGAACATGCACATTTTTTGCCGCCTGGGTGGTGCGGAGCTGTAAGCGAAACACACAAAGTAATTGGGAGATGCAGACTGGTGCAACAAAAACCAGTAAGTAGGTGTAGAGCGTACACTGTAGTCTATAGCAGCGGTCCCCAACCCCCGGGCCACGGACCGGTACCAGGCCTTGAGTCGTTTGGTACCGGGTCAAGAGAGTTGAAGCTCGTACCGCACAGAAAAAATAAATAACTTACATTATTTCCGTTTTATTTATTATCCGACTCTGAACAGTGTGTTATTTGGAAAAAGACTGAATTCTCTCAGTTACTTCAGTCTATGACTGACTCTTGACGCATGTCAAGATACATTAGTTAATATTAAACCCACAAACTAGCAAAATTAGTAAAAAAACAGATGTCTTTGGAGGGTTTCTTTGCAAAGGAAAAAAGGCCCAGTGAGGAGACAGAAGAAGAGTCTATGACAACTACTAAGAAAAAGAAAGCTGCATTTAACAGACAACAAGTGGATATATTGCAACAAGTGATTCCCATGCACCAAGCCCGCTCTGCATAATATATGTGGAGACCAGCTCTCCAATGAGGCAATGAAGCCTTCAAAACTGCTTCGTCACTTGGAGACATTAAAAAACAAGCCTTTGGACTAGTTTAAAAGAAAAAAGCAGGAACAACAGGGACAGAAGCCATTACTGAGGGCCTCCACAACAACAAATACAAGTGCACTGAGAGCATCATACTTGGTGGCTAACCGTATTGCTAAGGCTAAAAAGTCATTCACTATTGGTGAAGAATCGATCCTTCCTGCCACTAAAGACATTTGCTGTGAACTTTTCCCCTTAATATTGGTATGATCCCAGCTCAGGCACTGAGCGAGGGGGCGGGGCAGCTGCTGCCTGCGAGTGCGCTGTTGGAGAAGCGCAGCGAGGCAGACAGAGAACTGAAGTTTGACCAGGTTCCAAAGGAAATCATTCGTACTGTACAAATAATGTAAATATGACGGTGCATCACAAAAGATTGATATCAAACTGATCACTTGACCCATATTATGTTACTTGCTCTTCAAGTGAATCAACAAAAGGTGAAATGAAAAGCCGAACAACAACAATGCTGTTTCTTTAGAGAGTCTCAGCTTACATGTGTGTTTATTTCATATTTTCAGTTGTTTCCCTCCACGGCTAAATAAATCGGTTTCAGTTATGCACTGATATACAAGACTGGACATAAGGAGCTTCTTTCAAAGAAAAACTCTGGTAGATGTTATTTTATATATTATGCTTTGTATGTTGTTCAGTATATTTCTATGCAAAACAAAAGGAATTTCAATACACAGCAGTACATTCACAGTTGAAACCAGATATTTACATACACTTTATGGAAAACACAAGAACATTTTTTTACTGTACAACATCAATTTAGAGTAAACTTGTTTTGTTTTGCATAAATAAATATTGAAATATATTTTGAATTAGTTAAAGAGAGAGAGCTGTCTCTTTTTTATCACTTTCACCAAATTTAGGAGCACATATACACTAAGTTTATTGTTAATTAATAAGAAAACTCCAGACGATTCCATTCTGAGCTGAAGAAGCTTCTGATAGGTTGGTGGCACACCTGTGGATGCATATAAGGCAAAACACAGAGCCTGTTTCTGTGACATGGGAACATCAAGAGATGTCAACCAAAACACCTGGAAAAGAACTGTGGAGCTCCATAAGTGTGGCTCAGTTTGAATACAATTTGGTGCCATTTACAATTAAGAAATACAGACAGTTTCTCTCTTTACTCTTAAAGTTAACAAATATGTTTTTTATATTTATCAACATAAAAAATAAACATTTAGTCTGATTTGATGTTACAATTAAAAAAGTGTTTTTGTTTTTATCTGAAGAGTTTGTAAATATCTGGTTTCAACTGTATATTTGATGATGTTGGTGTTTGGTTTGATTGTCAGCACAAAGAGGGAGAGAGAGAGGACAGAACAGAGATGAACAAGAGCAGGTGAGACACACATGTTAGTCAAATGGTTGTTTACCAAAAGTATCAGCGTATCATAGGTCCTCATGTATCTCGTACCTAGTGTTTCTTTTTAGGTTTGTTATTTTTCAAATTCTATATTTATTAAGTTTTGCAGGCTTGTTTGCACAACAAGGTTAAATAATTATCTAAACTTTTCTCAATCTAAATAGTGGACTTTGGTAGAATTAAAAAATAAGTGTAGTGCAGGTCTATGATGATTTTTAGTGCTACTATCATCTAGTTCTGATTCTGGTTCTGTCTTGGTTAAATCCTAAGTAGTCCTGCTTCTGAACTGTTGTAGTCCTGTTTTAATTCCGGATCAGTTCTGGGTCTGGTTGAATTGGGGTTTAGTCCTCGTGTCTTGATACAGCCCCGACTTTGTTCTGCCTTGCTGCTTAATTAAAAAACTACTTTAACCCTTGGTAGCACCTAAAAAACGTACCCCTTATGAGGTCCTAGAGCCAAAAATCGACCACGCCATAAAAAGTGCTATAAAAAGATTATACATTAATATTTTATTCCACTTTAAATTAGCCAATCTTTCAGACCTACTTCTCCTTGAAATATTCATGTCAAGTTTTAATTACATTTCGCGGATTTTAACCCTTTATATCCCGGTTTTGTCACATGAGCGCACGGCCGTTTTTGGCGAAAAAAATGAAAAAATGAAATATTTTCCATAAAATACATTTGAAAGTTATATTTTATTGTACTTTTAATTAGGCCTTTGGGTGGACCAAAGATTGATACCAACAGTCATTTCGATCGCCTTTTATTTTTTTTGCAGGAGCGCATTTCATAAAATGCACACACTATCGGTCCCAATCGACCACGCCCAAAAAAGTGCTATAAAAAATTTATATATTAATATTTTATTCCACTTTAAATTAGCCAATCTTTTAGACCTACTTCTCCTTGAAATATTCATGTCAAGTTTTAATTACATTTCGCGGAATTTAACCCTTTATATCCCGGTTTCGTCACATGAGCGCACTGCTTTTTTGCCCCAAAAAACATAAAACTTGAATATTTTCCAAAAAAAACATTTGAGGTAATATTCAATTGTTATTATAATTAGGCCTTTAGATGGACTAAAGATCAGCACCAAAATTAATTTCGATCAACTTACAATTTTCTTTTCCGAAGCGAATTATGTCCTCCAGGCGGTCCCTCGTCGTTGTCTAACCCGGGATCCATGCCTCCTCCCGGGTAACGTGCAGACGATTTCTCCGGTCATGTTTCGTCGGACGCCTTTCACCAGCACACATGTCGATACCACGTGACAACAAATACGTCATTTCCGGTTGAGTCAAAAAAAAAATTCCCGCTTGAGTGACCCTGGGACTGAGACATCGCTCCAGACGATCGGCGGGGGAATCCTGTTTTCCAAGCCGCGATCGAATCCTGATTTCCGGGTAGTGTTTTACGGCGGCTCGCTGATTTCGAGCCCCGGGTCAAATGTGAAGCAAGGGAGCCACCCGGTGGCCAAATAAAAAAATTACAATTCTAAGGCCTTGAGTCCAGAATGAAAACGAAACCTAAGCCATCACACAGATATTAACGGTAATAATTGTGCAGTGAAAAATAGCGAAAAATAGCGTTTATAAAGGGTTTCAATGGGGCGATTTATGGCTCTAGGACCTCATGTGGATGGCGGTTTTTAGCTTAGCCACCTTAAGCTAATCGAATAAACGGAGACGGCAATTCTAAAGAAAAATGAAAAAAAAAAGGGTTGGAAGGTTTGGCTATATTCTATTCAACACAGTGAAAATGGCCTAATATTAAAAAACGCTGTGGATGATAAATGGCCGTAGGTACTACCAAGGGTTAAGGTGTCCTGCACATGTGATATATTTTTCCCTATATGAATATGAACTCAAAACAGAGCCAATTAATCTTTCAGTCATTTCTTCCCCCCACCCCCCAAGTCCCAGATGCATACTACCCTTTAGGGCTAAGCCCCGGGTGTATCAAATGTCTGCCTCTGCTCTGCTCTACAACAGAATCACAAAGGTGTCTCCAATAAGCTGCAGAGATGATTGTTGTTTTAATTTTTTAACGGTACACAAGCAAAAAATTAGAAGAGAGGTCATGAAGTTTCTTACTAAACAGTAGCGCCCTCTGCAGTTTGTGTGTGTAAGTGCAAAAGCTTACAGCACCTGGTATTCCCAGGCCGTCTCCCATCCAAGTACTGACCAGGCCCGACCCTGCTTAGCTTCCGAGATCAGACGAGATCGGGCGCGTTCAGGGTGGTATGGCCGCAAGCGAAAGGTCAGCTCAGAAACGGCGTTTTTATACATGCTGTAATGACACATACACGCTTACGTTTTTGTTTTCTATATTTAAGTTAAAATGTCCAAACGACAAAAATGTTGGACTTCCAAATCGACCCAACACACCGTGTGCTCTCTGTCACTTTAACACTGTGCTGTAATCAACGAACATGTCTTCTTATCGTGATGTTACTGCGGGAAAAGCATTTTTGCAGCTCAATTTGAAGCTGCAGTTAATAACGAAGGTTTGCATGTTGTCGCTGTAACATATGAAGTTTAGCACAATAATATAGATCAAACTGTGAGACATTTGCCACCAATAAAAGGTCTTTTTCACAGCTTTGCTTTCGCTTACGGCCATACCACCCTGAACACGCCCGATCTCGTCTGATCTCGGAAGCTAAGCAGGGTCGGGCCTGGTCAGTACTTGGATGGGAGACCGCCTGGGAATACCAGGTGCTGTAAGCTTTTGCACTTACACACACAAACTGCAGAGGGCGCTTCTGCTCCTGCTTGTGCTAAGAGGCATGAGAAGTTAACATTTATGGGTGATAAAATCCTTTTTCTATATTTTTAACATGAGAATATCAGTTTTCCATCTTGTGTTCCAGAGTAATCGGACAAAAGACAAACGTAGAACAAGGAAAAAAGAGGCCAAGTGTCTCACCTATAAAACAAAATACAATAGAATAGAATAGAATTCAACTTTATTGTCATTGCACATGCACAGGTACAGGGCAACGAAATGCAGTTTGCATCCATCCAGAAGTTCTTTAGTGATATAGATATATTACAATATATATTAGCAATAATATAGATATGTGAGTATATTACAGAAATGGGTCTATTATGGTATGTTATAATGTACACGGTATGAAGTATGTTGTGAATATTCTATAACTATAAGTATGTACAGACTGTAGTGAGTACAAGCTATGTACAGGCTATGAACAGGATATAAATATGAAAAACTATACAGAATATGAAATAAATAACTTTACAGAATCTGGGATATACAGCTATACAGAAATGGGAACTATGCAAGTTGTAAACAGTTGTAGGATTAAAGATTATCGAATGTACAGAATGATTATTTACACAGAGCTATACAGTAGCTGAAAATTACTGTTTTCTGAATAGTCTCACACAGATAAACATTTGCAGGGAATACCTTTTCCTTCAAAACAAACGTCACAGACTGTGTTTTTCTTTACTGATTGTATTTGAGTAGAAACTCAGATTAAAATGGCATGAGTGCTCATAAAACGATTTAACTGTAAAAGTAGGTGTAGTGGATCACTTTGCATAGATGTAGATAAAAGTGCAGTAAGCAAAGACTACAGTGGTCATTGAGCAGCTGTTCCTATAATGTGAATCTGGGATAAAGGCAGAGATTATTTGTTTGCCTTTGTTTCCTGGTTCTTTCTTTCTTATCCAAATGGAAAAAGAGAGCATAAAAGTACTGTTTACAAGCAGCTTATCTATCTCATTGTGCCCACTATCATAAAATCTTGGTTGACTGAGCACTGAGCCATCTACCACTCGAAATTGAACCTGTGTGGGACAACAACAAAGTCCAGTATACTAAGTTTCAGTAATGTGCAGTTTTTTCTGTGGAAGATGTAAATCTAAATAGATGTCCTATTGTATGCATAATATAGCACTGAAATGTATAACAATTTCTAAAGACAAATTTCAATTTATTTTAGATTTTCTCAAATCCAAACAGCGCTAAAAGCATACACACAGTCAAATATTTTTCATACGAGGTGCTGAAGGTTCTGCAATGTTCTGTCAGTGCGCCCCAGGGCAGCTGTGGCTACAATGTAGCTGCCATCACCAGTGTGTGAATGTGTGAATGACTGAATGTAGTGTAAAGCTCTTTGGGGTCCTTGGGGACTAAGTAAAGCGTTGTACAAATACAGGCCATTTACTGTGCGTGTGTTTATGCTCAAGTGTATGAATAAATTAGTCAGTTTTAAACAGTTGCAATTTAAACAGTAGAAGAGTGGCACTATATTTATATATTTATAAAGAATTTCAAACAACAATTAATTGATGCTCAAAGCAGGTTTATTTAATTAATATCCAGATTTCCAATTAGTTCCGAATTGATTCAGCAGCAAATCACATCACCAGTCACTTCAAGGCTGTATGTATTATTGTAAGGTAGACCCTACAATAATACATACAGAGAACCCAACAATCATATGACCCCCTATGAGCAAGCACTTTGGCGACAGTGGGAAGGAAAAACTCCCTTTTTACAGGAAGAAACCTCCGGCAGAACCAGGCTCAGGTCGGGGCGGCCATCTGCTGCGACCGGTTGGGGTGAGAGACTGAAGACGTTTGTTGTAGGTCTGATTGAAGGACTGATGGGATGGTAAGTTGTCTGCTGCTCCGCTTTGAATATTGAGAGATTAGTTGATGGATTTCAAGCCAAATTGTGCCCAAGTTTAAGACCACATTCATTGCTTTTTTTTGTTGATGTTATTGTTTTGGGCTTTTTTTCCACAAGAATTTCTAGCTACCCTAGAATTCTGGCCACCCAAACGATGATTGCTGCTGAGAGAGCACAAGGTTTTGTCCCCCTGTACTATTCATGTCAGTGCAGGGGGTTCTCCTTGAGAGGCCAGGGTGGAAAAAGGGATGCTTCAGAACCTCCAAGGGTGTTATGCGCTGATTTGCATCCAAGGCCAACATTTCTTTGATTAGCCTTACAAATAATGTTTGGCCATTTTCCGGTCCTCGCCTAACCTTTAGCAGTTGTTCGAGGTCATCGAGACGCTTAAGTTTTATATATCGAGTTTCTTTAGATCGATAATGTGTCTCGTATTGAAATTGTTCTTGGGTCTTAAATGTCCAGCGCTGTTTGTTGTAGTTATCCTCGATGAAGTAGCAGTCAGTGTACAAGCCAGACTCTAGGAGATGATCTGGTAGCTGACCCTGGGTTTCAATTATGAATTTTAAAACATCATAATCGTCTTCCCCAGGATAGAGAGGCACCCCTGTAGCAAGCTCCACAGCTACCAGCCCCAGAGACCACATGTCGATTGCTTCGTGGTATGGAATGCCAAGCATAACCTCAGGTGCACAATAACCAATTGTCCCCACACGGTCACCAGGAATCACTGCAGAAGCAGGACATGCGAGGCCAAAGTCTATGAGTTTGACTTTGACGGGAGACTCACTGCGGTTCACAACCATGATGTTTCCAGGTTTGAGGTCAGCATGCACTATTCCCACAGAACCCAGGTGGAACAGAGCATTTGCAAGCTGATGCAAAATTGGCCTGAGTTCTCTCATTGGGAGACCTCGGTTATTCCGGTCCCCAATGTAGTCCCACAGGCTTTGGTCGAGCAATTCAAAATTCAAGCAAATGCGCTGTCCATCGAGGAAATAGTCGTTCCATTCCACAATGTTGCACCTGTCTGGATCCAAGCGTCGTAGCTGCTCCAGGATGAAAATTTCCAGTTTTGCCTGGAGCAGAATTTCAGGGTCGCTCTTGTTGACTTTAATAGCAACAGTTTTGTTATTTTTTGTATCGCGACATCTGGTTACCAAACCAAAGCCTCCTTCTCCAAGGAAGGCCTCTACCACGTGGTGATCTCCTAAAATGGTCCCTTCTGTTATTTGAAGATCATCTTCAGAGGCAGATGGGTTGGCTGAGGTGTTGATGTCTCCTTTTTGAGGAAATTCAACTGAGTTTTGGAAACTGCAGCTGAATTTTTGCGATCCATGACTTTTCCAGCTTGAAGGCTGCTGAGAGAGCACAAGGAGTTCTCCCCCTGTACTATTCATGTCAGTGCAGGGGGTTCTCCTTGAGAGGCCAAGGTGGAAAAAGGGATGCTTCAGAACCTCCGAGGGTGTTATGCGCTGATTTGCATCCAAGGCCAACATTTCTTTGATTAGCCTTACAAATAATGTTTGGCCATTTTCCGGTCCTCGCCTAACTTTCAGCAGTTGTTCGAGGTCATCGAGACACTTAAGTTTTATCGATCGAGTTTCCTTGGATCGATAATCTGTCTCATATTGAAATTGTTCTGGGGTCTTAAATGTCCAGCGCTGTTCCTTGTGGTTATCCTCGATGAAATAGCTGTCAGTGTACAAGCCAGACTCTAGGAGATGATCTGGTAGCTGACCCTGGGTTTCAATTATGAATTTCAAAACGTCATAATCGTCTTCCCCAGGATAGAGAGGCACCCCTGTAGCAAGCTCCACAGCTACCAGCCCTAGAGACCACATGTCAATTGCTTCATCATATGGAGTGCCAAGCATAATCTCAGGTGCACAATAACCAATTGTCCCCACACAGTCACCAGGAATCACTGCAGAGGTGTTACATGCGATGCCAAAGTCTATAAGTTTGACTCTGACTTGAGACTCACTGCGGTTCACAACCATGATGTTGACAGGTTTGAGGTCAGCATGCACTATTCCCACAGAACCCAGGTGGAATAGAGCATTTGCAAGCTGATGCAAAATTGGCCTGATTTCTCTCATTGGGAGACCTCGGTTATTCCGGTCCCCTATGTAGTCTGACAGGCTTTGGTCGAGGAGTTCAAAATTCAGGCAAATGCGCTCTCCATCGAGGAAATAGCCGTTCCATTCCACAATGTTGCACCTGTCTGGATCCAAGCGTCGTAGCTGCTCCAGGATGAAAATTTCCAGTTTTGCCTGGAGCAGAATTTCAGGGTCGCTCTTGTTGACTTTAACAGCAACAGTTTTGTTGTTTTTTGTATCGCGACATTTCGTTACAACACCAAAGCTTCCTTCTCCAAGGAAAGCCTCCACCATGTGGTGATCTCCCAAAATGGTCCCTTTAGATATTCCAAGCTCATCTGAGCCGAAGGCTGGGTTGGCTGACATGGTGTAATGTGTCTGTTTGCGCTGTGAATTGGTGAGAAACAAAACTGAACTTGTTTTGGTTTCTCTCGTAAATTGCTCTCAAAGCTTCTCAAAAGGGTTTTAGTTGCTGCAGGTCAACGTCCGTTAAGCATAAAGTAACAGGTGAGCGCTTCTATTTATAGGTTTTGGATCAAAGCAAAGTTATGACGTCAGAAAGGATCAAAGCAAAGTTACCACGTCACAAGCGATCGAAGCGATTCTAATATGTGCGCATGCGCACATATGAGAAGCGATCGAAGGGATTCTAATATGTGCGCATGCGCACACACGTGCTTGTTTGTGTAATATTGTTCACACTAAACTTGACCCTAATCAATTTAATATCAGTCAATCAAAGAAAATGTTAGTTTTGGAAAATTTTAAAATGACATAACTGACAGTTAAAACATTTTTTGTTCATGTATTTGTATTTGTATTGTCTTCGGAATTTTTTTTTGCATACCATGTCAAGCTTTTCTGTATATAGTCATGTCGTAGATTTCGGAGCAAACAAGAAATTGAATTGGATTTTAATATTGCAGTGCTTGGATTTCGGATTTGGTGCTTAAAACTTCTTGAAACTGTAACCGTATTTCATTCACCACAAATAACTATCTGATTGAATAGTTTTCTTATCAGATAGAGAAATAAAACGAGTCGCAAAGTCTAAAAGCAACATTTGTCTGCCTGGGCTGTACCTCTGCACGTTAGTCTGTTTCAGTGTGTGACCCCCCACCCCCTCCCTGATCAGTCGGGGGTGAGTGCGCTAATGTGCCTGGAGGCCGTTTTAATGAGTGTTTGCTGGAAAACGAAAAATACAAGAAGGATTTGTACGTTTTCACAACGGGGGAGTTTGCGTAAGTACTAGTAAATAATTTTCTCGAGTGTGTACGTTACACATGTTATTTGTTTAAAATTGGTATTATTATTTTGCTAGCTAGCAAACTCGCGGGATAAAGGATTGAAGTGCACTCAGTGCGATACAATACGGTGGCGCTATTCTAACAGTTAGTTATTGCAGGGTAACTTGTAGAATATGCTGTGAATTGAACCAAGATTACACAGCAGTAGCAGTAATACGAGTTACTTCCCTCAAGTGAAAGCGTTAAACGTTAGCCCGATGCTTAACTAGCCAACGTCAGGCTTTCTGATTGAAGGCTAAAAGCGACGTTGTCACCAAGTAAACAGAATATTGATGATATTTTTGTGTATCGCTGCAGCCTTTTCAAGTATTAACCTGGTGTCTTTGGGAACAGCTTAGGGGGAAATGACGGTAATATGACTGAACCATATGGGAAGAAAGAATAGGCACTTTTTGTGCTAGCGAAGTTTCCTCGCTTTCATTCAAAATCTGTTTATCATTAAACAATTGAAACATAATGGCTTCGAGCTGACATTGAGGCCTGTGGGGCACTATCAGCCACTGAGACAGTAGACAAGTGACTATTTCACACTTTAAGGCTGCCTGTTTATTTAAGGGAGATGAACAGTACATTCTAACTGTACATAATAATATCAATGATGATAGATTAAATAAATGGGTTTTTGAAAGACGCTTGTGCATTTTTAAAGTCTAAAGTGTTGAATTGATCTGAGTATGTCATGTGTTCAAAGCCTCTCCCAGTCAGTGCTGTTCTCTATGCCTGTCTTACTCTACATGATGTTATTAGCACAAACACTTTAAAGGTGATAATTAGGTCTACAACAATAACACAGACTGCAATGTAGTTAAGCGTCTTACAGTTAGTTTTGAATGAATGAACTTAAAAAACAACACAAGCAAAGATCTGTCTCCTCCTGTTTTTTGTGTCACATAAGAAAGAAGCATCAATATCTGATGAGAAGACTTATTCATTTGGCCTTTCACGTGGTCTTACTCAGGTGATGCGAAGTGAAATATGCATCCTTTTTATGGTAATGTGCTGGAAAATGTTGAAAATGGACATTAAACGTGCTTACAAAGTGCTTGAATTTGACCCTGAAAGGTGTATGAAGCCAGAAAAAGTCACACTTGGAGTAAAAACCTCTCATAGCAAGTTAATCATATTCAATTGATTTGATGCTTTCAGCACAAAATTTAGCCACACAGTCAGGACAGCGTCTGATTTACCTTCATCGGTAAACGTGTTTATGCAGTACATAGTAACAGTGTGGCTGAGTCCTCTGGTTCAAATCAGTTCCAGTACATTTGGAGATGTAAGTCTTAACCTTTCACATGCATCGGGAAGGAAAAAACATTTAATCTGCACAGTACTGCCGAAGTGCAGCGATACATTGTGAAGTGCACATTTGCATTTGTCATACAGTACCGAGCAAAAGTCTTGAACCACCCCCTTATTTTTTCGTGTTTTGCCAGGTCAGTCTGTGTTAACGGTGTTATTAACTGCATTCTTCAACTAAAGAAGTGAGAACAAATGATGTGGGGTTTTGTTTTTTTGCAGTAGGCTGCAGGTAAATGTGTACAGATGCAATTTAAAATTGGTTCTTTGTTAAGTTTTCTGGTCCTTTCCGTGACTTAGGTGTCTGTTTATGTTTGAATGTTTCAGAGATTAGTGTGAAGGGTCTTAACAGACAAAAAGTGGTCAAATACAAGCCCTGGATTAAAAATCAGAAACACTTTAAAAAGCCTGGAGAGCTATTCCTTAATACCACTTTAAAGATTACAGGGAAGTCCGGATCCCTGGAAGCAAATGAGGGATGGCTCAAGACTTTTGCACAGTGCTGTACATGTCATGTTCCCTGTTTTATAGCTCAGCTCAAACTGACACGTTCTCACTAACTGCTTCTCATTTTCTCCACAGTAAACTTTGACCACTTCCAGATACTGCGGGCCATCGGGAAAGGAAGCTTTGGAAAGGTAATGCAGCCTCCATTTTTCACGCCACTTGTATATTGTTTGCCCTTAATTACCCACCACGGTCGTCATCTCTAAAGAATCAGTGCAAGCGAAGCGAAAAGTGCTGGGATTACACTTTAGTTCTCGTGTGCTGCTGTTATTTAATAACAGTTATAAATGCAGCTGATGTAATTATTTCTATAAAGTCAGTTAGAGGAGAGCCGATTTCTATTTCATCTCACTCAATCTAGGTGGGAATTTTCTCATCCCAACAGGTAACGATGCTATGTGACAAATCATCGGTATGTGTAAATGTGCTTTTTGTTCTAATCATGAATCGCTTTGAAAAACACTACCTGATAGGGTTAAGGTTAAAGTTATGGATAGAGTTAATGTTAGGAGCCTCTGCTCCAAGTGTGTGTTACTGCTGCGAGCAGCGTTCGGTTGTTTTCAAATGGGAATCTGGAGCATCTCATAAGGATGCGGAAAGATACCTTTCACGTTACTATGAGATGCCTCAGGCCATGACAAACTTTTGGTATGTTATAAGAACTGAGGGCAGCTGTATTTGGGCCTTTATTGGCTACAGAGATTCATTAGAGGTAAGGGTAAGGAAATGTGGCTTCCAGTAATTGTCCTGAACATACACCTGAGAAAACTTCAAAATCAGAAAAAAAGCATCAAAGTAATCTTAAAATGTGTAATGTGCTTGTTACTCTGCTACAACTGGGATCATGTACCGCATAAAAAGACTAGATAGTCTATGTGATGTGGATGCTAGAGCGAAAGCCATGGTTGATATTTGACCTTGTAGTATTTTATAGTTTCCTTCCTGGAGCCAAATAGAGAAACAAATGAAGGCCCCAATTGCAAGAAGATGCTAGCATAAAACAAGCAATATAAAGACAACATATTCTGATCAAATAGCGCTGCAGTCATTGTCTTCATACTGGTAGTGATGATGCATTTCTGATAAATGCCTGTAAAAGAAAGACTAACCATATATGGTGCTCAGTGGTGAAACTGCTTTGTAAGTTCCTTACAAACCATTTTATACTGATTAAAAAACCAGAAATGAGAACGCTATATCTGAGCAGAGATAAGCAACAGACAGCTGTGAAAGTAAGATATTCAAATTCACTGAGCCAAAGACGCAGCTACAGAACTCATGACTCAAGAGTTTGCAAAATATATCCTTTCAAGAAACAAAGTTAAAAATGAGCTTATTGTTCATTATGATAGCGAGCGATATTCCACAGGGCATTGACAGATCCAAACCACTTCACACTTCACACACTTTAGAATTAATCCTGAACAGCTCACCACAACATTGTTTTCTCCACGGGATCTGCACACAGGAAAATAAATAATGATGGGACATACTGAACATTTGTGGAGAAATCCAGTACGTTTTTTATGAAGCACGTATCAAGGCTTGCTTATTTAAGAGTGAGTAATGTCTCTGATAAGAAAATTATTAGAGTCTTGCTGTTTCAGAAAGTGGTTTGAGTGCTGGTGTGATTAATGACCATATACAGTGGTCCCTGGTTTATCGCAGGAGTCACTGATAGATGAAATCCATGAAGTAGCCAACTTTATTTTTTACAATTATTATAGATGTTTTAAGGCTGTAAAACCCCTCACTACACACTTTATACACTTTTCCCAGGCAGGCATGAACATTTTCACACTTTTCTCTCTTGTTTGAACACTCTCAAAGTCTTGTAGAAAAATAAGTCCAGTGTTATAGAAGGAAACCAAAGGCACCCGCCGGTGACGATGTTTTGTCGACATTGTTGTGTTTGTTGGGGAGAAAACTTACAAACATACAGTACAGCACGTCAGAGTCACACTGCTAGCGATCGAAGCTTTATGTAAATTTGACCAGCTGAACGCATTCTGTACTGTACAGGAGACACAACACGAGATTGATTGACAATGGTCTAATTGTCTACAGCCAGTCAGGACGCAGAATACAATGCACTTAAAAAAATAAATAAAAAATGCAACAAAAAAGAAAAAATCAGCGAAACAGTGAGGGACCACTGTATGTGCTATTGGATCCCTGCAAAATTCTTCTGCTCATGTTGGAGATTCACCTTTTTCACCTCTTTTTGTGTGTGTGCCAAGCAACTGGGGTACAACAACACCTAATCTATATAATCTAAGCAGAGGTGCATCTATCCAAATCTTTACAGGCTTTCTGTGGGATACCCTTAAACCCCTGCCTACTTAGTACCACGTGAAAGGGTTTTTCTCCAGAGATGGAGAGGTTATTACCAAAAAGAGAAACCGGCTGAGCCAAGGCACAGCGGAAAAAATATTATTTTTAATTAAACTTTATTTTTATAGAACCAAATCACAAATGTGCTTTATATTGTACGATAAAACCCTACAGTAATACAAGGACAACAGAAGACCCAACAATTATATGAACCCCTATGAGCAAGTAGGGTGACACACAAGCAGGTAGGGATGGCATTCTCAATATCACTTATCAATATGATTCTCTTATTGATTCTTATTGGGTTGTAATTGGCTCCACGTTGAGATCTACAACCATCTCTAAGCAGCATATTAAAGGCATTACATTCATGCAGATGAATTGCATGCTGTGGGTCAAATGTTTGTGCATGTTGGAGGCATCGCCCGTTCTTATAGAGTTCAATACTGGGGAAACATGAACCTAGTCAAAAAAGTAATGCATTACACAGAACAGTGTTCTTAAAAGTATTGCAATGCATTATTTACTCATTACATCTGTCATTTTTTACAGTGTGGTATGTTGGAGCAGCAGTTTATCGGCAGCTGAGAGGAAGAGGTTGGATAAACTCATCAGGAAGGCCAGCTCTGTTCTGGGATGCACCCTGGACCCAGTGCAGGTGGTGGGAGACAGAAGGACTCTGGCCAAAATAACATCTCTGATGGACAGAGTCTCCCACCCCATGCATGTAGATGTTGCTGAACTGCAGAGCTCCTTCAGTGACAGACTGCTGCATCCTAGATGCATGAAGGAGCGTTTCCGCAGGTCCTTCCTCCCTGCAGCTGTCAGACTGTACAATCAGAACTGCTCCCAACAAACATAGATGTTTACATCAATGCTGTAACTGCAATAAGTTAGTTAATTAACCAATTCGCACTACAACCTGGTTTGCCTCTTACCTGTAATTATTTTTATTTAATTTAATAACTGTACAGTTCTCTCTGTTTATAGTAACCATTGTCCTTAATGTAAATATGTAAGAAAAATTGTGTATGTTTCTGTTCTGTGTCCTGTGTCCTGTTTGTTTGTATATTTGTCTTTTTGGCTGCTGTTACAACCAAATTTCCCCTTGTGGGACAATTAAAGGATTATTCTATTTTATTCTACTTTTGTGTTACTCTGTAAAATAGCTGAAACACATTGTCACATTATAACCAGTAACAGTATAAACCTTAGGAAACAGTCCCACACACCAACACAAATCCCGGTCCTAATGAGGACACACATATGAACTTTCTCTTAGTATTTAGGTATGAACACAATGTAACAATGAAAGCCATGCAGCCTTTAAAGCGATCGCCACAGTGATTCTACTTTGGAAACACGAACAGGTAGAAATGGAGGCGTCAAGCCTGATCGTTCAACCTGATTGTTTGGCCTGCAAATATGCAAGAAAACTTTTTTTTTCGTAAAACAGTAGAAAAGCCAGCTATGAGTGACAAACTACATTTGCGTGATGCTGTGGTCATGTGGTATTAAGTTTCTGAAACACAAACAGAGAAGTGGTACATTTTCTTAGAACTGGTGCACTGGTGATGTAGGTGATAATTTAAATGATTACATAAGGCGGTGCTGCTGAAATGTATAAAAATGAAAGTGACAAGAACCAAGTGTTCTTTGTTCCAGTTTGACTGACTTGAACGTAACAGCGTGTCTCAGCTACACTCTGCTCATCTCGAGTCTTCGCTCCTCATTTGGTAAGAATGTTTTGTTTGTGCAATAAAAATATTTAATTCTCAACAGGCTCATGTTCTACACCTCCAAGGAAGTATAACAACCCTCGCTCCTGCCACACTTTACCTACTTTTACAATCCAGACACGGGCTTAAAAACATGCTGACATTATCTGGGTTCTGTGAGCACACAAATCCTGCATAAGCTACATGCATGTACAGTTTGAGACCAGTCTTTATGTTAGATAATCTTTCATTTTCATTCACACTGACTATCAGATGTTGCCTATTCAGTCATGTATTTGATTTATTGTAATCTTTCGCCAGCTTCAGAGCCTTTCACCTGCTGCTCCACACGACCCACTTGTGCCTGAACCACTGCAGGTTAACCAACCAACCAACCAACCAACCAACCAACCAACAACCACTCATTCACTCATCAGTGAAGCAAAAATAAGGTAATCTCATGCTGGATGCCTTTTAGTGCAGCAAAGGTCGTGAGGTTCTTGAGTTGAGTTTTATTCGTTTTCAGATGTGCAGTGCAGATTTGTTATTACAGACCAAGCCACAATACACGAGGAGATGTGAGGAAAGCTTCCAGCGTTTACATTTATGATGATTTCATGTCCGAGTCGACGTTTAAGTTCTTGCAAATTGTTTCATTGTGTGATGTAAAGATTTCTGGCTGGCGATCAGTTTGTGAAAAGACAAAATCAAAATTCTAATGTGTCTCACTATAAGACATTTAGATTCAACAGCAATTTAAGACTCGGCCCCTTAGTTCCAGTAAAAGATACTCTTAATGCTTCTACACACCAAAACACTTATGATACGTTCATGCTCCATAGTCTGTGGGAACAGTTTGGGGATGGCCCCTTCCTGTTCCAACGTCACTGCACACCAGTGCACAAAACAAGATCCATAAAGACATGGATGAGCGAGTTTGGCCTGCACAGAGTCCTGATCTCAACCTGAAAGAACTGCTCATAAATAGAGCAGAGACTGCAAGTTAATGTGTGAGATCAGTGGCTGACCTCATAAATTCCCCATACACTCCTAAACGCTGTGGAAAGCATTTACAGGGAGGTCGACATCATATGGATTAAAAATAGGATGTAATTCAAGTTTATATGTGTGTGTGAAAGCAGAGGAACAGAATCTTTTGGCAACATAGTGTATGTAACAGTAGAATATGAATGAAGGGGAAGGAGTGTATGAGAAGTCCCTGAGCACCCAAAGACAAAAGCAAAGTAACTAAGCAATCATTCAGCAGCTGATCCGACGCTTCTTGCTGGGCTTGAAGCCAGAATAGGAGCAGGCTCAACAGGAGAGGGCTGGGTGATAGTTGAAGCCTCTGCTTCCTGTTAGATTTGTATTGTTGGATTGTCATTTATGCTTAGAAATATATATTTATATATGCTTAGAAGTATATATTCATTTGTAGATTGAAAGAATGTCTCATCCTAGGAGGTCTGTAACAACTCTGTGTAGCATGAAGAGGGGGGTGCGTTCACTCCTCTTCAGAGAGACACTTGGCTCCAGGCAGGTCTCTCTCATGCATGAGTAACACAAAGAACTTTGCCTACTTGTGTCTTGATTTTTGCTGTGTAGTAAACTGTGGTTTATGCTACAAACCTATCACTTCCCATTCTACTTTAGGAACCACAAGTTAGCATGTAGACTCAAATTTATTACATATTTGTTGCAATAATTTGTGCTTTTTCTGGATAAAATTCTCAATCAGAATATTGTTTCTGTTTTTTCTTCACCAGGTAATAATGAGGATCCTGTTTATCTGTTTGCTGCTCATTGCCACTGAGAGTTCAACGCTTGAAGAAACCCGCTATGGCCAGTTTAGAAGACAGCACATAAACGCCAAGATGACTGCAATGGATTGTGATAAGGTTATAAGAAGGAAACAGATCTACAATGTTGACAACAGCTGTAAAGATACCAACACGTTCATCCTTGATAATCCAAGTGAGATCAAAAACATTTGTGTTGAGGGAATATTTGATGAAACACTTCAAATGACAAAAAGTCACAAGATGTTCAAAGTTGTTAAGTGTGAACTAAGGAATGTGGGAGCCAGAAAACCCAGATGCCAGTATACTGGTAATCTCCTCACTAACAGATATGTTGCAGTTGCTTGTGAAAATAATTTACCTGTACACTTTGCAAGAGACATTCTGGTCTTAGACGGCTAACAACTAGTGTTAAGTATGTTCAGGAAAGCCCCTAATATTATTTTTTCTTTTCTCTTTGGTGGAAGCAAAACTTAGCTGTGAAGACTGTTAACCTGTAGCTAAACACACAATGAATTTGAATCTCTCTAAAACTGCAAAGTAATCACAGAACATCGAACGATTCCTGAAGCTCGTGTTGCTTTGAGTTTGTGGTCCAAAGCATTAACATGTCGTAACAGTAACATGCTGCCACTTGTTCAGTGATTCTGTCATCAGCCATGGCTGGCTTGTGACGCAGTGCCAAAGGTGACTGTGTTTCTGTGATACTTTTACAGTCTGGACGATGTCAATGACTAGTCTCATGATCACACACATTTCACTGAACACACATGAGCTGTTTCTGTCATGAATCGCTGTGCGGCAGGCAGGAGTTGGACCCAAAGTGCAGGACTCAGACTCAGGGAGGTGAACTCAAAAATCAGCTTTATTTGCTGGCAGGGAAAAAACATACAAACTAATCTAAACTGGGAACTTGGAAAACTCACAGAGAGACACACAGGGAGATCCACACAGCATGAGGGACGACGCGACACTGACTCAGAGAAACACAGGGTTTAAATACACTGGGAAGTAACGAGGGGAATGAGACACAGAAGGAGGGCACAGCTGGGAGAAATCAGGACTGACGAGACAAGCAAAGCAGGACGCATTCACATGAGACACGGACCATCAAAGTAAAACAGGAAGTATCACACAGAGACGCGAACTTGACACAGTGGAGACAGCAACTAAGAAACACAGAGACATAAACCATAAGGCAGAGGTCTAAGAACCAAAATACACAGGGAAATACTCAGCTGGGAACACAAGAGACTAGACTAGAGAGAGTAACAAAAAACCAACCATGAGAACATAATGCACAATGCAGAGTGACAGAAAACAAGAAACTCAAACATGCAAAGACACACAATTACACAGAACAGAGGGGACACAGAGAGACATGAAGGGCAAGGGATCAAAACTAGAAGCCATAGAATAAATCACACACAAGTACAATAATACAAAAATCACAAAGAACTAAAAACGCTGGGTCAGGAGACCCAGGACCGTGACAGTACCCCCCCCTCAAGGGCTGGCTCCAGACAGCCCAAACACAGAAAAACAAAACCAAACAGAAAACAACCCAGGGCGGGCGGCGGGGGCCCAGGACGGAGGGCTCGGAACAGAAAACAAAAGAAGAGCACAGCAAACACCGGAGCCCAAGAAAACAACCCAAACACAGAGCAGTTCAGGGGGCCGACCATGCGCAAGGCAACGGCGGCGACGTGGAAACAGTTCAGGAGGCCGGCCGTGCGCAAGGCAACGGCGGCGACGTGGAAACAGTTCAGGAGGCCGGCCGTGCGCAAGGCAACGGCGGCGGCGAAGGAGACAACGGAGCAGTTCAGGAGGCCGACCGCGCGGAAGGCAGCGGCGGCCCTCCAGTCTCAGGCGTGCTGGCCATGGTCTGGTGGGCACAGGACCAGACGAGGACGAAGACTCGGAGGCCGGACCAGACGAGGACGAAGACTCGGAGGCCGGACCAGACGAGGTTGCAGAGGCTGAGGCTGGACCAGGCGGAGCTGCAGAGGCTGAGGCTGGACCAGGCGGAGCTGCAGAGGCTGAGGCTGGACCAGGCGGAGCTGCAGAGGCTGAGGCTGGACCAGGCGGAGCTGCAGAGGCTGAGGCTGGACCAGGCGGAGCAGAAGCAGAAGCCAAAGCTGGATCAGAAGCAGAGGCTGAGACCGGACCAGGCGTAGCAGAAGCAGAGGCAGAGGCTGGCCCAGGCGTAGCAGAAGCACAGGCAGATGCAGCCGGACCAGGCGACGACGAGGCGGTCGCAGGTGGCGGCTGGACAGGCTCCTCGGGCCCTCCAGCTGATGCGGCGTGAGGCTGAACGGGCCCCTCGGACCCTCCAGCGGAGACAGGAGGCTGAACGGGCCCCTCGGACCCTCCAGCGGAGACAGGAGGCTGAACGGGCCCCTCGGACCCTCCAGCGGAGACGAGGAGGTGCTGGCCGGGCTCACTGGAACCCCCAGCGGACGAGGTAGATGGCGGCGTGGGAGCCGCGGAGTCCTGGATGAGCTCATCCGAGCTTCCAGCAGGAGCTGATGTAGAGCCAGAGAGGTTTGGGACCCCTGGCTGAATGTTAAGCCGAACAGAAGACCGTATTGCTATCGGGGACTGGGCCAATGGTTCAGGTGCGAGCTGAGCTACTGGAGATGCGGATGAGAGTGGGAGCTGAGCTACTGATGGTGGTGAAGTAGATAACTGCACGGGAGACTGAACTGAGGGCGTCTGCACTGGCACAGGGGACTGAACTGATGTCTGTTGTAACGGAGGTGGTGAGAGTGGAGTAGGCAGTGGAGTTGATGACTTCACAGGAGAATGAACCAGAGGTGAGTGCACAGGAGACTGAGCTAGAGGTGGTAGTGATAGTTGAGGGGAAAGTGGAGCTGGTGATTGAGTGGATGACTGTGCTAAGGGATGCTGCACTGGGGACACTGGAGACTGCACTAGAGACTGCAGTGACGGTTGTAGTGGAGGTGTAACGGGTGGAGGAGTGGCTGAAGTGGCTGCGGGTCGGGCAGCTAGTGGCTCAGCTACAGAGTGTATTAACGGCAGGGCTATGGGTTGAATGTCTGACTGAGTAGCAGCCTGAATGGCTGGGTGTAGTGATGGTGGTGGTGGAGGCGGCGACTGGGCTTTAGGCCGGGCGGCTAACTGAGCTGAGGGCTGGGGAACACACAGTTCATTTTTAACCGAACCCTCAGGACCCTTCATTTCAGTTTGTAGCTCACAACCATCTGAGTCTAAAACAGTCTTTGGATCCTTGGAGTTATTGAGCACAGAGACACCAATCTTCCTAGTTTCATGGATAGGCTCGAAAGGAACAGGAGTGACACAGTTTGAATGGCTCAATGGGCCAGAATAATTGTCCTTAAAATAAGCAGTTCTTTCATTTCCGGTGCCGCTTACACAACAAGCCGGCCCGGAATTAACAGTTTTTATTTCTGCAGGAGCCAAAAGAGTAGCTCCACCACTCACCCTAGCCGACTGTACAGGAAGAAATCCAGGCCCTCGCTGGGGCTGTGAATGCTGGCGGGGTGTCTGCCGCTTCCCTGTTGAAGAGGGAGAAGGGCTGGCTGAAGGTGATGTGGGAAAACTCGGCTGCAGTTGCTCCTGCTGCGGTGTGGAAATGTTGGGTGCACTGGGGGGAACAATGATAATCCCCAGCATTTTATAAAATGCCTGTGCTGGCGTGAGCTGGTTGCTCGCAGGCTCATAGTATTCCTCGCGGTGCCGCCTCGGGTGCTTTCCTCGGGTCCGGGTCGCAGGCGTCAACAGTGGAGAGGAAACAGAAAAGTGAGTAGACGGGTTAGTGGCAAACGAAGACGACCGGCTACACGGAGGACCCCCAAGAACCAACCGGGTCCCATCAAAAGCCAAGCGGCGCCTCCTCATTGAGTCCGCTGGATCCTTTTTGTGGTCGCGTCATTCTGTCATGAATCGCTGTGCGGCAGGCAGGAGTTGGACCCAAAGTGCAGGACTCACAGACTCAGGGAGGTGAACTCAAAACTCAGCTTTATTTGCTGGCAGGGAAAAAACATACAAACTAATCTAAACTGGGAACTTGGAAAACTCACAGAGAGACACACAGGGAGATCCACACAGCATGAGGGACGACGCGACACTGACTCAGAGAAACACAGGGTTTAAATACACTGGGAAGTAACGAGGGGAATGAGACACAGAAGGAGGGCACAGCTGGGAGAAATCAGGACTGACGAGACAAGCAAAGCAGGACGCATTCACATGAGACACGGACCATCAAAGTAAAACAGGAAGTATCACACAGAGACGCGAACTTGACACAGTGGAGACAGCAACTAAGAAATACAGAGACATAAACCATAAGGCAGAGGTCTAAGAACCAAAATACACAGGGAAATACTCAGCTGGGAACACAAGAGACTAGACTAGAGAGAGTAACAAAAAACCAACCATGAGAACATAATGCACAATGCAGAGTGACAGAAAACAAGAAACTCAAACATGCAAAGACACACAATTACACAGAACAGAGGGGACACAGAGAGACATGAAGGGCAAGGGATCAAAACTAGAAGCCATAGAATAAATCACACACAAGTACAATAATACAAAAATCACAAAGAACTAAAAACGCTGGGTCAGGAGACCCAGGACCGTGACAGTTTCTCTGTCAGTCACAGCAGGAGGAAGACTGTCACTTTTTTGTCTTTTTACCTTTGACTCTGTCATTTCTTTTGGAGCTTAGTAAACAACCTGAACACGCGTTAGCCACTTTTTAATTTCTTTCTTTGTTTTTAGCAGCATTCCAGGGCTGTGTGCTGCCCAGCAATTTTGTTTTTCAAAGCATGTTTCTTGTGTTTGAGCAATAAAAAAAGTTACTAAAAAAACCATCTGGTTACACGTCATTTTTCTTTATACTACCTGAGCTGGTACATAATAAATACAACAATAAATACTGTACCTTCTACAACACGACTTGTGTAGATGAGTTAGTAATATCTCTCCCGAGCTTGCAGAATTAACTAAATTAAACCACATCCCACTTTTAAAGACAGTAGAAGGCGACCTGGCTAGATGGATTTCTCTACCCATATCACTCATGGGAAGGGTCGCCGCTATAAAAATGATGGTCTTGCCAAAAATAAACTATTTATTTTCAATGATCCTAAATAAGCCATCACAAGATTGGTTCAGATCTCTAGACTCGTATATTTCTAAATTCCTTTGGAAAGATAAATCCCCACGTATCAGCTTAAAAACACTACAAAGGACCAAGGATAAAGGAGGATTAGATCTGCCTAACTTTAATCACTACTTTTTAGCCAACAGGCTTCAGTTCATCTCTAGATGGTTTAAACACATCTTCTTAGATGAAACCTGGATAGATGTAGAACAGGCACTATGTAATAACCTAGAGATTTCAGACCTACCATTTATCAGCTCAAACATCAAACGACATGAATGCTTTAAAAGCATCAATATCAGCTCTTCTCTGACAGCATGGTGGGAGTTTCTAAAATTGACGGCGTCTTCATTAATCCCATGCAAACGTACACCTATCTGGAACTATCCGGACATATTACAAAACAATAACATGATAAACTTTCCAGTTTGGAGTTATAAAGGAATTAAAAACTTGGAACATATATTGGAAGGAACAGACTTTATTTTATTTGTCAGACTAGTTACACAATATGGGATCAACAAGAAAATACTTTTGGAATATCAACAAATTAAATCCATAGTAAAAAAAAGAAATTTAATTCCAGTGAAGCTGAATTACAAACACCACCAAGTGTGGTACAATTTTTTACTCTAACCCCCCCCCCAAAAAATTATTGTCTAAAATATACAGCACACTTTCTAAAGTAGATGAATCAATATCCCTTCCGATTGCAAAATGGGAAGCAGATTTATCAATCAGCTTAGACCAAATCCTTTGGTCTCAGATATGCTTAAAAACCTTTCAATGGATCAGAAATCCCAGTTTGCCATTAATACAATACAAAATATTACACAGAGTGCACTATACTGGTCATAGGATGTTCAAGATCGGCTATACGTCTTCCAACAACTGCTCACACTGCACAGCAAATACACCGGACAATTATATCCACGCTCTTTGGTTCTGTCCACCAGTTCAGAAGTTTTGGCGCAAGATATGTGACGACTTATCAAAGTGTCTGAAATGTAACATTCCAGCCTCCCCTTTAGTATGCTTGCTGGGCAACTTGGATGAGGTCACTACAGAAATAAACACAGCCCACGTTGTTTTTACGGCCCTATGCATTGCCAAGAAAATGGTCCTCATTAACTGGAAAAATAAAAATAATCTTAATTCTAACCAATATAAAAACCATCTAATAGATCACATTAGTCTTGATACAGCCTCTGCCATCACATTTGATCAATCCCTCTGGACTACTTTGATTGGCTTCATCACCTAGTGGGGGTGGGGGGTCATGGTTTAGTTCTGCCTTCGCTATTGTGGTTGATATGGGGGTCGGGACGGCCTTAGGGCATCTAGGGATTCCCTAGGGACGTTTTCCCTGTGGCCATGACCTGGTAAGGGGCTCTGGTGGCTCTTAGATGGTGTTTTCCTTGTGGCTGCTTACAGCGGAGATGGGGGAGGGTCTGTGCTGGTGGACGTTGGTTACTGGCCTGGTAGCCTGGCTGCCCCTGGGTGGGTCCGGGATGGGCGTGGAGGCTTGGGGGTCTGGGGGTGCTCCGCCCCCAGGCTGGGGCTCTGGCTGGGCCTTGGGGCCTTGGGTCCTGGTTGTTGTGTCGCCGGGGTGGTGCATGGGGGCTCAGCCCCGGAGCGGGGGACCTCTGGTGCATCGGCCTGAATGGAGGGCTCTCTAACTGGTGGGGAGGCTGTTACATCTTTGCAGGAGGTCTCCTCTCTACAGGAGCAGACTCTGCAGGTGGGGGAAAGATATTGGAGAGGTGGAGAATGACTCAACCTGGGTGTCTATTGTCTTGTGTAGTCTGGGAGAAGATTGGATGACGGGGTGGGTGCATTTTTCTCTGCAGTGGGGTCGGGTGGGCTGTCCCGGACTCTGTGGGGCCGGGTGGTGCTGCTGCTGTGGGTCCCGGTCCGGATGGGCCTGGGCCCTCTTGCCCCGGTGGGTTCCAGAGTGTGGGGGTGCCTACTGGGGTCAGCGGGGGAGCTTGGGTGTAAGACTCCACCTCTCTGGGGACATCTCGGGCTCTCCGAGGTGTGGAGACCTCTCCCCCCTCGGCACGCTCCCTGCCGGTGGCTGGTGTTGGTGTGTTGGTGGTTCTGGGGGCGACTGTGGCTCAGGGATTTGGGAAGCCTCGCTTCTGTCAGTCTGCCCCAGGGCAGCTGTGGCTACAACTGTAGCTTGCCTCCACCAGTCTTATGAATGTGAGAGTGAATGAATAGTGGAATTGTAAAGCGCTTTGGGTGCCTAGAAAAACTCTATATAAATGCAATCCATTATTGTTATTCGTTTTGGTGTCTGGGGCGGGGCGCTCATGTATTTACCGACTCACTCCTGGTGGCCGATTGGCGGGGCCTGGCACCTGTGGCCCAGCTAGGCCCCTTACGGGGGGTCGGGTGCCCTCAGGCCTCTCGGCCTGATACCCGGTCTTCTCTGGCACAGCTGGCTGCTGGCAGAGCCCGCGGGCACATCACTGCAACCCCCTCTGGCCTCTGCTCCGTGGCTGCTGGGTGACCTCTCGTTTGGGGCTCTCCTCAGCTTTTCCCAGGAGGGTGGCACGTTGGCCCCCTGGTGGTCCTCCTCGGGTCCTCGTACTCTGGGGCCTCTGGATGTCTGGGGCCTGGATCTCCTCCATACCTGCTTCATGCCCTGGGGGACGGGGCTATGGCTCCCCACACTCCCTAGCAGATCGTTACATGGAGAAACCTTTTGAATACAAGCGTGCTGATCCACACAGGTGTGTACACAGGTGTGCACACAGGTGTTCACAGACACAAACTACACCTTTCTTGGCTGCTGCCTGAAAGCACATTGTGCGCTGTCGATCTTGCGTGCTGTAACATAACATCTAATATTTGGTATCTACTGTTATCTACTGTTAGCTGTTTTATTGTGATGGTGCTATATTTATTATGTTGCTCTTTCTTGTTTGTTTTCTCTTCTGTTTTTTCTTATCTCCATACAGGTGATCCAGGTGTTTTGTTTCTTTTTCTTTTTTTCTTCCCCCCTTTCTCACCGTCTCTTCTCCCCTCTATTTTTTTTTCTCCCCCTCTCTTTCTTTCATTCTTTCTCCCTGTCCTATCCCCCAGTCATGTCTGTCCCATCTGTAACAACCAAAAATCAAATCAAATAAATATATAATTATAATAAAGGTCAATCAAATGGCCCAAACGCAAGACCGTGATGATCCAATTGGTAAAGTAAAGCCGCTTGGCATCTTTCTTGGCCTTCAGACAACAATTCTGATGGCTAAAGATCCAAACGGGACAGGCAAAAAAAAAAAAAAAAAGATGAGTCAGTGAAGCAAACTGATCAGCTGTCTTATTGTGTCTTTTGTGTGTTTGGTTTTGTGTATTCAATGAACCGAACGCCGTCTTTACTGCACGAGGGTGTGACCATCCACATCCTTTCATCTGTCCACTGTCAGCCAATAATTTTATAAAAATCTGGCCAAGTCTTCCAAGTGTGCGTGCTTTTCCTTCTGACCAGATGCAGATTTCTGTACCATCACTTTATTGCCCTTATACTGTTCAGCACACAGTGTATGTGCGCTAAAACAGAAACTGTTTCACTGCTTCTTTGTAGTGGCAGGTTACAAAACATCATAAGATGCTGAGTGGCCATACAAGATGGAATTTGGTTAGCAACAACTCTCTGAGGCCTTTACTGTGAAACACAACGCTGTCTTATCCGGTTAACTTCAAGATTTAATGTGGGATTTTTTTGTAATCCAAGACATAATGCCAGGTCAACTCATGCTTTGAACCTAATCTGCTCCAGAGCAAATCATGTTCCAAATGTGAGATCAACAGGTAGAAAATCACCACCTACTAACCAGTAAGACCGAAAAAGAACAAAATAAATAAAATCCCCGATCCTGGAAGATCCCTCAGACCACTGTGTGCAGAGAGTAGGAGGGTGTAATGTCTTTGTCTTTCCATGATGAGCAACAATAATGAACATAGATTCTCTACAACAACTTTATTGTTTTGGAAGTATTAATATATTATCCCAAAACTTCTACATTTAACCTTTTAATCAGACCAGCAAAAATCTAGTATTGAATTTTAGCAGCAGTCATAAAAAATTATTTGCTAAAAGCATTTTTGCAGCTGAATATTTTAAATTACAGTTAACTTTACTTTTTGGCTGTTTTACCTGTAAGACATTAAAATAACATGCTAAGGTTTAATAGTCTATATGGAATACACTCTGAGGCCTGGGCAGTGTTGTGCTAATAAGAGAAGGTTTGTGTGTGCAGTGAAACAGTAATTTTTTGTATTTCACAATTTATTGATATGTTTGATCCTTTCTGACCTGCGTTAATGAAGCAGTCATTAGAGCACCATGTCCGCTACAATAGTTCTGTAGTTTGATGCTTGAGTCGTTGCAGACTTGTTGAAACTCCCTCACCCGTCAAAGCAGCGTCTTTGTTATTCGAGTCCAGCAGATGGCAGTGTTTCACTGTCATATGACGGCTGTCTGAAGCTTCAATATGATTGTTCGTTTAAATTAGATCGTTTTATACAATAGTTTGTGTTTGCTAGGTTTGCTATGCAACAGTGGGGAGGAAAAACTCCTTTTTAACAGGAATATCTAGACATGAGTGATTACTGCAGTGGGGCACTATCTGTGCTATCTATAAGAAATGTTAGCAACAATAAAACTCTGAGGATCAGGGCTCCATTTCACTCCAGTGTTCAGTGGCATTTTAAAAGAGTGAATACCGACGCTGAATGTCTTTGTAAAGCAAAAGCACTTTGTTAGCCTTTACAGAGCAAAGCTATGGATCAATGTGCAGTGAAGAAAAATCCAGGTGGCCAGTCTGTCCTTTCCTAACCAATCACAGAGCTCCTTACATTGTTGCGCTGGAGAATAACTAAATATAATATAAAGATGATATTGAAAATAATCTTTTGTAGAGTCACTACTTAGTGGGCAGAGGACAGTTATCACTTTGCTGGATGCTTTAAAGTCACATGTTCTGTATTTGCTGTATGCTAGACTTGTAGTCAAGACCGCCTAATCCGAGACCAAGACAAGACCAAGACCAGAGGGTATCGAGACCAAGACCGAGACCAAGACCAGAGGGTATCGAGACCAAGACCAAGACCAAGTTGAGACGAGACCAAGACCGAGACAAAAAAAGTCTTTAAACTGCAGCCAGATGCTATTCTATATACATATGCAGGACACCTTAAACTAGTTTTTTAATTAAGCAGCAAGGCAGAACAAAGTCGGGCCTGTATCAAGACACGAGGACTAAACCCCAATTCAACCAGACCCAGAACTGATCCGGAATTAAAACAGGACTACAACAGTAACCAAGACAGAACCAGAATCAGAACTAGATGATAGTAGCACTAAAAATCATCATAGACCTGCACTACACTTATTTTTTAATTCTACCAAAGTACAATATTTAGATTGAGAAAGGTTTATATAATTATTTAGCCTTGTTGTGCAAACAAGCCTGCATAACTTAATAAATATAGAATTTGAAAAGTAACAAATGGTATCTAAAAAGAAACACTAGGTACTAGGTACATGTTCTGATGAGTTTTGGCAAACAACCATTTGACTAACATGTGTGTCTCACCTGCTCTTGTTCCATCTCTGTTCTGTCGTCATTCTCTCTCTCCCTCTCTGCTCCTCTCTCTCCCTCTCTCTCTCTCTCTCTCTCTCTCTCCTCTCTCTCTGTTCCTCTCTCTCCCTCTCTGCTCCTCTCTCTCTCCCTCCCTCTCTCTCCCTCTTTGTGCTGACAATCAAGCCAAACACCAACATCATCAAATATACAGTTGAAACCAGATATTTACAAACTCTTCAGATAAAAACAAAAACACTTTTTTAATTGTAACATCAAATCAGACTAAATGTTTATTTTTTATGTTGATAAATATAAAAAACATATTTGTTAACTTTAAGAGTAAAGAGAGAAACTATCTGTATTTCTTAATTGCAAATGGCACCAAACTGTATTCAAAATTGAGCCACACTTATGGAGCTCCACAATTCTTTTCCTGGTGTTTTGGTTGACATCTCTTGATTTTCCCATGTCACAGAAACAGGCTCTGTGTTTTGCCTTATATGCATCCACAGCTGTGCCACCAGTTTACTCACATGGACTCTACTAACCTATCAGAAGCTTCTTCAGCTCAGAATCGAATCGTCTGGAGTTTCTTATTAATTAACAATAAACTTAGTGTACATGTACTCCTACATTTGATGAAAGTGATTAAAATAGACAGCTCCCTCTTTTTATTCTGACATTTAACTAATTCAAAAGATATTTCAACATTTATTTATCTAAAACAAAAGTTTACTCTAAATTGATGTTTAACAGTAAAAAAAGTTTTTATGTTTTCTCCATAAAGTGTATGTAAATATCTGGTTTCAAGTGTGAATATACTGCTGTGTATTGAAATTCCTCTTGTTTTGCATAGATATACTGAACAACATCCAAAGCATAATATATAAAATAACATCTACCTGAGTTTTTTCTTTGAAAGAAGCTCCTTATGTCCATTGTTGTGTACATCAGTACACAATTGAAACCGATTTAGAGAGTTTGTTTAGCCGTGGAGGGTAACAACTGAAAATATGAAATGTAAGCTAAGACTAAAAAATCAGCATTGCTGTTCGGCTTTTTATTTATCCATTTGTTGATTCACTCGAAGAGCAAGTAACGCAACCAAGTGATCAGTTTGATATCAATCTTTTGTGATACACCGTCATATTTACATTATTAGTTCAGTACGAATGATTTGCTTTGGTACCTGGTCAAACTTAAGCTCTCCTCTGTCTGCAGCAAACTCGCAGGCAGCAGCTTCTCCCCCCTCGCTCACATGGGTGCTGTGCTCAGTCGCCCAGTGCCTGAGCTCGGATCATACCAAAATTAGGGGGAATTTACGACGGTGCGCTCTGTGCTTCGTGTGTTGTTTTTGTTTTATACAGTTGTCAGTCAGGCATCTAACTAACAAATTACACTCCAAAAGACCCCATGCTTCTGAAAAAATGACCCGGGCTTAAGCCCAGTAAGCCACCCCCCCCCCCCCGCTCCGCTGATGGTTGACTCCAAATCTCCCGAACACTATGTCGATTTGAGAACGCAGGACCGAAACAGCGAGACCAAGACCGAGACCAAGACCACGTAAAAGTGGTCTCGAGACATCCAACTCTACTGTATGCAGATTAGCAGGATATTAACAGTTTAACAGCTTTCATTAGACTTCATATGATAATCAACAGTGAAGTGTTTCTCTTTCAGTGTTTATTCTTGCTCATTGAATGGTCTCTGTTCAGATAATATGCTGCACTCATCTCATGTTTCTTTAAATCACTTGTCCAGCTGTCAAACTCTGAAAGAGTTACAGTTTCACCACTGAGCACTTTGAATGGTTATTCTTTTATTTAAAAGCACTTATTCTAGCTGCATCATCAATACGACAAAAACTGTGACTTTAGCAAAAGTTTATCTAAAAATATTTAGGGGGAAATGTTCCTACACCCCTCATGTAAACGTTACACCTCCAAAAGGGAGAAATAATCAGAATAAGGCGTAATCATTGTCTTGATAATAATGACCATGAAAATGAAACTAGGCCTACCTTTAGTTCAGCACACTCAGTGTTGCATAAAGACATGCGAACATGCCATCATCCATTCTGGAGCCTACTTTTAAAAAGAGCGAGCTGTTTATTCTGGCTGAGTAGCAAACAGAACCAACCATGAAAACCTAAACTGGGAAAACACTCGGAAACCTTGAACACTGGGAATATGGAGACACAGGGGGTAGGTGAACAGGCACTCTGACAAAGGACAGAGGAAAACAGAGACAATATATATAAGACAAGAAGTAACACAGACACCCTTTTCGGTGACAAAAAAGAGAAAATATCCAGTGAAAGGCAGTTCTCTTGGAAAAACTGCCTTATTGATGTCAACGGTCAGAGAAAAATGTCTGATAGGAAGGCAACCGTAGCTCATACAACCATTTGTTGCAACCAAAGAATGCAGAAGAGCGTTTTGGTCAGCTAAGAACAGGAAATTGAAGCTACAGTTCTCAAAATTTGACATGAGAAGATTGGATAAATGTTGCCTGGTCTGATGAGTCTTGATTTCTGCTCTGACATGCAGATGGTCGGGTCAGAATTTGGCATAAATAGCATGAAAGGATGGATCCATGCTGCCTTATGTCAGCTGTGCAGACTAGTGGTGGTGGTGTCACTGTGGGGGGAAGGGGCGGTATTTTTTTGCTGAAACGTTACATAGTGAGTGTGTGTGTGTGTGTGTGTGTGTGTGTGTGAGTGTGTGTGTGTGTGTGTGTGTGTGTGTGTGTGTGTGTGTGTGTGTGAGTGAGAGAGAGAGAGAGAGAGAGAGAGAGAACAACTTGAAACAAACTGCAGCAATAAGGGCAAACTAGTGCACAGTTATGTTTACGTGAGCGTTATTTTGTATGCATTTGTACAGTTCCATAACTGTGAGAATACATTGATAGCATTTAACTCTAGTAACAGGCATTTGTACCAGTAAGCATGAAAAAGTAGGGAAAAGAACTAGTATGTAAGCACTGACTAGTACTGTAAAGTATATGTGTATATAGGTCAATCGTGGCTCAAGAGTTCGCAGTTCATCCTGTAATTGGAAGGTTGCCAGATTGAGCCCCGCCTCCGACAGTCTCGGTCGTTGTGTCCCGGGGCAAGACACTTCACCCGTTGCCTACTGGTGGTGGTCAGAGGGCCCGGTGGCGCCAGTGTCCGGCAGCCTCGCCTCTGTCAGTGCGCCCCAGGGCAGCTGTGGCTACAATGTAGCTGCCATCACCAGTGTGTGAATGTGTGAATGACTGAATGTAGTGTAAAGCTCTTTGGGGTCCTTGGGGACTAAGTAAAGCGCTGTACAAATACAGGCCATTTACTGTGCATGTGTTTATGCTCAAGTGTATGAATAAATTAGTCAGTTTTAAACAGTTGCAATTTAAACAGTAGAAGAGTGGCACTATATTTATATATTTATAAAGAATTTCAAACAACAATTAATTGATGCTCAAAGCAGGTTTATTTAATTAATATCCAGATTTCCAATTAGTTCCGAATTCATTCAGCAGCAAATCACATCACCAGTCACTTCAAGGCTGTATGTATTATTGTAAGGTAGACCCTACAATAATACATACAGAGAACCCAACAATCATATGACCCCCTATGAGCAAGCACTTTGGCGACAGTGGGAAGGAAAAACTCCCTTTTTACAGGAAGAAACCTCCGGCAGAACCAGGCTCAGGTCGGGGCGGCCATCTGCTGCGACCGGTTGGGGTGAGAGACTGAAGACGTTTGTTGTAGGTCTGATTGAAGGACTGATGTGATGGTAAGTTGTCTGCTGCTCCGCTTTGAATATTGAGAGATTAGTTGATGGATTTCAAGCCAAATTGTGCCCAAGTTTAAGACCACATTCATTGCTTTTTTTTGTTGATGTTATTGTTTTGGGCTTTTTTTCCACAAGAATTTCTAGCTCCCCTAGAATTCTGGCCACCCAAACGATGATTGCTGCTGAGAGAGCACAAGGTTTTGTCCCCCTGTACTATTCATGTCAGTGCAGGGGGTTCTCCTTGAGAGGCCAGGGTCGAAAAAGGGATGCTTCAGAACCTCCGAGGGTGTTATGCGCAGATTTGCATCCAAGGCCAACATTTCTTTGATTAGCCTTACAAATAATGTTTGGCCATTTTCCGGTCCTCGCCTAACTTTCAGCAGTTTTTCGAGGTCATCGAGACACTTAAGTTTTATATATCGAGTTTCCTTGGATCGATAATGTGTCTCGTATTGAAATTGTTCTTGGGTCTTAAATGTCCAGCGCTGTTTGTTGTAGTTATCCTCGATGAAGTAGCTGTCAGTGTACAGGCCAGACTCTAGGAGATGATCTGGTAGCTGACCCTGGGTTTCAATTATGAATTTTAAAACATCATAATCGTCTTCCCCAGGATAGAGAGGCACCCCTGTAGCAAGCTCCACAGCTACCAGCCCCAGAGACCACATGTCGATTGCTTCGTGGTATGGAATGCCAAGCATAACCTCAGGTGCACAATAACCAATTGTCCCCACACGGTCACCAGGAATCACTGCAGAAGCAGGACATGCGAGGCCAAAGTCTATGAGTTTGACTTTGACGGGAGACTCACTGCGGTTCACAACCATGATGTTTCCAGGTTTGAGGTCAGCATGCACTATTCCCACAGAACCCAGGTGGAACAGAGCATTTGCAAGCTGATGCAAAATTGGCCTGAGTTCTCTCATTGGGAGACCTCGGTTATTCCGGTCCCCAATGTAGTCCCACAGGCTTTGGTCGAGCAATTCGAAATTCAAGCAAATGCGCTGTCCATCGAGGAAATAGTCGTTCCATTCCACAATGTTGCACCTGTCTGGATCCAAGCGTCGTAGCTGCTCCAGGATGAAAATTTCCAGTTTTGCCTGGAGCAGAATTTCAGGGTCGCTCTTGTTGACTTTAATAGCAACGGTTTTGTTGTTTTTTGTATCGCGACATCTGGTTACCAAACCAAAGCCTCCTTCTCCAAGGAAAGCCTCTACCACGTGGTGATCTCCTAAAATGGTCCCTTCCGTTATTTGAAGATCATCTTCAGAGGCAGATGGGTTGGCTGAGGTGTTGATGTCTCCTTTTTGAGGAAATTCAACTGAGTTTTGGAAACTGCAGCTGAATTTTTGCAATCCATGACTTTTCCAGCTTGAAGGCTGCTGAGAGAGCACAAGGAGTTCTCCCCCTGTACTATTCATGTCAGTGCAGGGGGTTCTCCTTGAGAGGCCAGGGTTGAAAAAGGGATGCTTCAGAACCTCCGAGGGTGTTATGCGCTGATTTGCATCCAAGGCCAACATTTCTTTGATTAGCCTTACAAATAATGTTTGGCCATTTTCCGGTCCTCGCCTAACTTTCAGCAGTTGTTCGAGGTCATCGAGACACTTAAGTTTTATCGATCGAGTTTCCTTGGATCGATAATCTGTCTCATATTGAAATTGTTCTTGGGTCTTAAATGTCCAGCGCTGTTCCTTGTGGTTATCCTCGATGAAATAGCTGTCAGTGTACAAGCCAGACTCTAGGAGATGATCTGGTAGCTGACCCTGGGTTTCAATTATGAATTTCAAAACGTCATAATCGTCTTCCCCAGGATAGAGAGGCACCCCTGTAGCAAGCTCCACAGCTACCAGCCCTAGAGACCACATGTCAATTGCTTCATCATATGGAGTGCCAAGCATAATCTCAGGTGCACAATAACCAATTGTCCCCACACAGTCACCAGGAATCACTGCAGAGGTGTTACATGCGATGCCAAAGTCTATAAGTTTGACTCTGACTTGAGACTCACTGCGGTTCACAACCATGATGTTGACAGGTTTGAGGTCAGCATGCACTATTCCCACAGAACCCAGGTGGAATAGAGCATTTGCGAGCTGATGCAAAATTGGCCTGATTTCTCTCATTGGGAGACCTCGGTTATTCCGGTCCCCTATGTAGTCTGACAGGCTTTGGTCGAGGAGTTCAAAATTCAGGCAAATGCGCTCTCCATCGAGGAAATAGCCGTTCCATTCGACGATGTTGCACCTGTCTGGATCCAAGCGTCGTAGCTGCTCCAGGATGAAAATTTCCAGTTTTGCCTGGAGCAGAATTTCAGGGTCGCTCTTGTTGACTTTAACAGCAACAGTTTTGTTGTTTTTTGTATCGCGACATCTGGTTACAACACCAAAGCTTCCTTCTCCAAGGAAAGCCTCCACCATGTGGTGATCTCCCAAAATGGTCCCTTTAGATATTCCAAGCTCATCTGAGCCGAAGGATGGGTTGGCTGACATGGTGTAATGTGTCTGTTTGCGCTGTGAATTGGTGAGAAACAAAACTGAACTTGTTTTGGTTTCTCTCGTAAATTGCTCTCAAAGCTTCTCAAAAGGGTTTTAGTTGCTGCAGGTCAACGTCCGTTAAGCATAAAGTAACAGGTGAGCGCTTCTATTTATAGGTTTTGGATCAAAGCAAAGTTATGACGTCAGAAAGGATCAAAGCAAAGTTACCACGTCACAAGCGATCGAAGCGATTCTAATATGTGCGCATGCGCACATATGAGAAGCGATCGAAGGGATTCTAATATGTGCGCATGCGCACACACGTGCTTGTTTGTGTAATATTGTTCACACTAAACTTGACCCTAATCCATTTAATATCAGTCAATCAAAGAAAATGTTAGTTTTGGAAAATTTTAAAATGACATAACTGACAGTTAAAACATTTTTTGTTCATGTATTTGTATTTGTATTGTCTTCGGAATTTTTTTTTGCATACCACGTCAAGCTTTTCTGTATATAGTCATGTCGTAGATTTCGGAGCAAACAAGAAATTGAATTGGATTTTAATATTGCAGTGCTTGGATTTCGGATTTGGTGCTTAAAACTTCTTGAAACTGTAACCGTATTTCATTCACCACAAAGAACTATCTGATTGAATAGTTTTCTTATCAGATAGAGAAATAAAACGAGTCGCAAAGTCTAAAAGCAACATTTGTCTGCCTGGGCTGTACCTCTGCACGTTAGTCTGTTTCAGTGTGTGACCCCCCACCCCCTCCCTGATCAGTCGGGGGTGAGTGCGCTAATGTGCCTGGAGGCCGTTTTAATGAGTGTTTGCTGGAAAACGAAAAATACAAGAAGGATTTGTACGTTTTCACAACGGGGGAGTTTGCGTAAGTACTAGTAAATAATTTTCTCGAGTGTGTACGTTACACATGTTATTTGTTTAAAATTGGTATTATTATTTTGCTAGCTAGCAAACTCGCGGGATAAAGGATTGAAGTGCACTCAGTGCGATACAATACGGTGGCGCTATTCTAACAGTTAGTTATTGCAGGGTAACTTGTAGAATATGCTGTGAATTGAACCAAGATTACACAGCAGTAGCAGTAATACGAGTTACTTCCCTCAAGTGAAAGCGTTAAACGTTAGCCCGATGCTTAACTAGCCAACGTGAGGCTTTCTGATTGAAGGCTAAAAGCGACGTTGTCACCAAGTAAACAGAATATTGATGATATTTTTGTGTATCGCTGCAGCCTTTTCAAGTATTAACCTGGTGTCTTTGGGAACAGCTTAGGGGGAAATGACGGTAATATGACTGAACCATATGGGAAGAAAGAATAGGCACTTTTTGTGCTAGCGAAGTTTCCTGGCTTTCATTCAAAATCTGTTTATCATTAAACAATTGAAACATAATGGCTTCGAGCTGACATTGAGGCCTGTGGGGCACTATCAGCCACTGAGACAGTAGACAAGTGACTATTTCACACTTTAAGGCTGCCTGTTTATTTAAGGGAGATGAACAGTACATTCTAACTGTACATAATAATATCAATGATGATAGATTAAATAAATGGGTTTTTGAAAGACGCTTGTGCATTTTTAAAGTCTAAAGTGTTGAATTGATCTGAGTATGTCATGTGTTCAAAGCCTCTCCCAGTCAGTGCTGTTCTCTATGCCTGTCTTACTCTACATGATGTTATTAGCACAAACACTTTAAAGGTGATAATTAGGTCTACAACAATAACACAGACTGCAATGTAGTTAAGCGTCTTACAGTTAGTTTTGAATGAATGAACTTAAAAAACAACACAAGCAAAGATCTGTCTCCTCCTGTTTTTTGTGTCACATAAGAAAGAAGCATCAATATCTGATGAGAAGACTTATTAATTTGGCCTTTCACGTGGTCTTACTCAGGTGATGCGAAGTGAAATATGCATCCTTTTTATGGTAATGTGCTGGAAAATGTTGAAAATGGACATTAAACGTGCTTACAAAGTGCTTGAATTTGACCCTGAAAGGTGTATGAAGCCAGAAAAAGTCACACTTGGAGTAAAAACCTCTCATAGCAAGTTAATCATATTCAATTGATTTGATGCTTTCAGCACAAAATTTAGCCACACAGTCAGGACAGCGTCTGATTTACCTTCATCGGTAAACGTGTTTATGCAGTACATAGTAACAGTGTGGCTGAGTCCTCTGGTTCAAATCAGTTCCAGTACATTTGGAGATGTAAGTCTTAACCTTTCACATGCATCGGGAAGGAAAAAACATTTAATCTGCACAGTACTGCCGAAGTGCAGCGATACATTGTGAAGTGCACATTTGCATTTCTCATACAGTACCGATCAAAAGTCTTGAACCACCCCCTTATTTTTTCGTGTTTTGCCAGGTCAGTCTGTGTTAACGGTGTTATTAACTGCATTCTTCAACTAAAGAAGTGAGAACAAATGATGTGGGCTTTTGTTTTTTTGCAATAGGCTGCAAGTAAATGTGTACAGATACAATTTAAAATTGGTTCTTTGTTAAGTTTTGTGGTCCTTTCCGTGACTTAGGTGTCTGTTTATGTTTGAATGTTTCAGAGATTAGTGTGAAGGGTCTTAACAGACAAAAAGTGGTCAAATACAAGCCCTGGATTAAAAATCAGAAACACTTTAAAAAGCCTGGAGAGCTATTCCTTAATACCACTTTAAAGATTACAGGGAAGTCCGGATCCCTGGAAGCAAATGAGGGATGGCTCAAGACTTTTGCACAGTGCTGTACATGTCATGTTCCCTGTTTTATAGCTCAGCTCAAACTGACACGTTCTCACTAACTGCTTCTCATTTTCTCCACAGTAAACTTTGACCACTTCCAGATACTGCGGGCCATCGGGAAAGGAAGCTTTGGAAAGGTAATGCAGCCTCCATTTTTCACGCCACTTGTATATTGTTTGCCCTTAATTACCCACCACGGTCGTCATCTCTAAAGAATCAGTGCAAGCGAAGCGAAATGTGCTGGGATTACACTTTAGTTCTCGTGTGCTGCTGTTATTTAATAACAGTTATAAATGCAGCTGATGTAATTATTTCTATAAAGTCAGTTAGAGGAGAGCCGATTTCTATTTCATCTCACTCAATCTAGGTGGGAATTTTGACCCCACGTCTCAATTTAATTACACAGCAGCAAAATTCTGCGGCTCTATTTGTCATCGCGCTCAACGGTTGGGCTGAAGGCAGGAGGAGAACTTAGTGTGTGTGTGATACACAATTGGGGCTGCAGAGATTGGAATAGTTTACCTTCATTTTAAATATCACTGCCCTGTGCACATTGTTGGCTTTAAAATTCAAACTTAAAGAGTTTGTAAGTAAACTGGCTGAGATGAGACAGACGATGCACCGGGTCCTCGTCTGAGTGCTGGCTTTCAGTTGTGCTGTTTCTCTTGCCCAGCCATGCACACACAGACACTGTGCTACACTTACACAGTGAGACAGATGCTCACAGAGACGTCCAGATACATTTTGTCCTTGCTGGAGGTCATCTTGTGTTTTTTGGCCCACTGTGGCCTCACACCGAGCTCCTGCTGTTTTTTGAACACTTTAACAGCACCAGTCTTTAGCTTCCTGTTGAACACACTTAAGTGGGGGAGGTGTTATTATTAGTGGTAAATGATTTGTGTATTTGTTGGATGCACCTCAGAGCAACAGGAAACATGACACGACACGCTCCAGTAACCTGCAGTCTTTACAGTGAGGACACACAAACATTAACCCTCTGCTCCTTACAGAAACTCTCTAAATCCTGTAAGTTTCTTGACTGCCACTTGGAAAGTTGAAACTTCAGCTCCCTCCACAGATTTTCTACAGTACTGATGTCTGGAGACTGACTAGACCACTCCGTGATCTTATAGCACTTCTCCATTAGTACATACTCAGATCAGCTTGCTGTGACTCATTTTCCATTACAATCAAGTACCACCTAATGTGCGTGGGGTCATTACAGCAAAGCGGCCCGATGTCCATGTTGTCATTTATGAGCAACACGAATGCCACAACAAAGGAAGACGTCGCAGCGATGATGTATCTGTGGCTTTTTGTCACACTTGGAAACCACGGTGTTGTGCAGCTATTTGCCTTGTTGCAGGGTTTTAAAAAAACTGCAGTTTTGATTTTAGTGAAAGACACCGTCTCATGACTCATTGAGTGCCGCGACTGACAAGCCAATCCGTGGCCTGCAGTCTGACGATGTCACATTTCCTGACTGTTTGGAACCCCGACTAAGTCGTCCTGTAGCCCACATCATAATGTTTCCATCTCTCTGCTTGACTGCAGGGATGCTATTTTTTGCATCACACTCCTATTTCAAAAGGTCAGTTAAAGCCACATAATTTCGTTTCATCTCCCCACAGCACTTTCTCCAAAGTCTTCCCTGAATCATTTAGATGTTCACTGGCACTTGAGATGGGCCTATACATGTTTCTCCTTGAACAGGTAGCTACCCTATGTTAGCCTAGCTTTCTATCACTGATGCTCTGTATGTATGCTGCTGCCTCTCGTCTCGTGTTACTTAAAAAATTAATCCCACAGCTTCAATAACCGTATCTAAAAATCTCTCAGTGAAAATTACGGTTGAAGGTTTGGAAACATTTTGGGGTAGCCAGTGTTAAATAGAGACAGGGCCACATTCTTTATCTAGTCATTGTAATGAAAGAAGCACATTAAAAACTATATGAGAGTTTGCTTTTAACAAGCATGTAATGACTCTACTTAAAAACTGAAAGTAGCATTTTGTGGATGTTTTCCCTGCTGCCCGATCCCATCAGTCTCTTAAAGCATCATTTTTTATGCGCCCTGGTGTGACAGTGGTTTCATGGCGCTACAGGTTACCTGAGCACATCAGGTATATTACGGTTGAAAACGAGTGCCCGGCCTTCCAGTGGGTGGTCGACCCCTCGTGCACAGCTCAGGAGTCTAAACGACCCAGCAGTTATGGACATGTGTGTTTTTGGTGTGCTGTCCCTCCTTCTCCCTGCTTGCAGGTGTGTGTGTGTGTGTGGATGCCGGCGTTTCTGAGAGCACCTGTTTACAGGCACCTTCAGGCCTGGTGGGTGTGGCCCTGCCAGGTGGTTGGCCACACCTGAAGACCATCACACAGCTGATCAAGCCTTGTCGGAGGAGCTACTTAAGAATGCGGTGGCGCTCTCTCTGACGCTGGATCATTGCGTGACTTCACGTTAGTCTCTCGGCCAGTCAGTACGGATAGTCTGCCGCATTGTATGTGTCTTACCGCTGCCTGTTTGTTATCTCCCCAGGAGAAGCGTGGAGACGAGAGGGCAGCGAGCACGGGGTGCTCAGACACTGAGGAGCGGAGACAAGGAACACTAGCACTGGGAAGAGGACATTTCACGGGAGTCGGGAACGCACTGCGGATTTATTGTTATTTTCCATTCACTGTAAATAAACGCACTGCTTGCATTCAGAGCTCCGTGCCTGGCTCCTCCTTCCTCACATCCCCACGGTTGACGCTGGACAACCGTGACAAATAGCTGTTCTTAGATTCATTATTAGTTCAACATTGACAAATAGTAGTTGACTAATATCAGGAGCCAAAAAGAAAACAAAAAACAAACTAAATAAATATTTCAGACGCTGAAAATAAATTATTACGGTCGTTTAAATTTGCTGTCAGCAAGTTAGGTCTAATACATGTAGTCAATCTAATGAATCAATATTACATGTAAAAAGTACAGAACTGAAAATGAAACTAAAATATAACGGTAAATGAACTGGTTCTTGTATAAAACCTTTCTACTCTCTACAACTTGCCTCATTCATGCACTCACTTTTTTCTATGCTTTTTCTCTGTAAGTGCTTTCTATCTAACATTAATACGCATTCATCCTCCCGATGGATGCATCGGAGAGCAACTTGGGGTTTGCATCTTGCCCAAGGATATTTGGCATGCAGGCTGGAGCAGAGGGGCATTGAACCAGCAACTTTCTGATTAGTAGGTTTCCTGCTCTACCTGAGCTACAGACACCCCAATTTGTGGTGCTCTGGAAACAACACGTTCTCATCCCAACAGGTAACGATGCTATGTGACAAATCATCAGTATGTGTAAATGTGTTTTTTGTTCTAATCATGAATCGCTTTGTAAAACAAGACCTGATAGGGTTAAGGTTAAAGTTATGGTTAGAGTTAATGTTAGGGATAGGGCTGGAATGGACGGCTGGAGCCTCTCCTCCAAGTGTGTGTTACTGCCGCGATCAGCATTCTGTTGTATGCTTTTCTCTGTAAGCGCTTCGAGCCTGTACTTTTTTGCTTTAGCTGAGTAATGAAGTTGAATCAGTACTTTAACTTTCACTGGAACAATAGTATTTTTACTTCTACTTAAGAATGTCTGATCTTTTGCCAACTCTGGCTGTCTCTCAGTCTTGGAATACCCACTTGTTGTCCAGCGGTGTCCTGGGAATATGGGAACTAGACAGACTGGGGAAACAATGGGAGGAGACACAAAGATGGAATCACTTTTACCATCTTTTATGTATTTGCTGGTCGTCTTATTTCTTCTATTTTGCAAGCACAGTGTTGCAATCATTGTCTTTGTGGTACAATGACACAGGTAGAATGCAGGTGTTTTCATGTAACACGATGCCAGAAAGATGAGTAATGTGTTTTGAAGAGAAGATAAAACATCATGTTTGAACAAAGATAAGCAGCAGACACGTCTGTGTGTGAGTTATTCAGGTTCAGTAAGAAGGTAATATGTCTGCAGAATTTGTAATTCTTATGAAGATATTGCTTGTACAATAAATAAAATCCCTTTAACTTCTTCTTCTGGAGAGTGTCTTTATATATTTAGTCATTTATTTAGCCTTTATTTAGTAGTAACGCTAGTCGGGGATATATATCAGAGTTTACTTTCAGATATGAGCATTGTGTTTCCTGTGGATGAATGAATGAATTATTTATTTATGTATTTTTTGAAAGACTGGCTCATGTAAAATCTCTGAAAGTATGACACAGCTCTCCTGTTACACTTTATGGACTCCTGAGCTTCACCATGAGGGCCTGTCTTTATTCACTGAAATCCACTTTTATAATGAATTCACAGTAATCACTGACACCTTCAGAGCATTACATTCATTAAAGACGTCTTCTACACCTACTCTTCCAGACGACCGACACATACTTCAACCACTGCAGGTTAACCAGCCACTCATCAGTAAAGCAAAAACTAAATGTAAATGTCCTCATGTGGAAAAGACTGAAACACAACTCCCACATATCACTAATGTAACAGATCCATTTAGGGAGAGTGAGAACACTAGGCTGGATGTGTTTTAATGCAGGAACATTCATCATGTCTTGAGTTCAACAAATCATTTACATTGAATATGTGAGCTGGATGGTTACACGATACAATGTGATTGTCAACAATAACTGCAATGAACGCTGGTTTGAGGGCGGAGTCAAGGAGGCCATTTACGTGAAAAGGGAAAGACCCTCTCTGAATCAAGGAGGGGGCCTAAGGGTACATCTGTCACCATCTTACAATGCTGTGATTGCAGCCGTTCTCCAACTCTCTGTGAATGGTACTCAAGACCATTGATCAGTGGTTGTTGATCAATGGTCATGAGAATTTGCATAATCATGATTAAGGAACTGACCTCCCAGCCCATTGTTCCTTCAGTCGGCTGGTTTCTCTGACTGAAAACGCTACGTCCAGAAGAACAGGATCAACTTTTGGAGATTTACTTCCCTGGATGATTGAGCACGCATCAAGACCTTTAATCAGGCCAACAAATATCTTGTACTCAATTTTAGCAGCAGCCATTGTGACACTGATGATAAAACTTGTGTAAAAGTGCGAAGCTGTAAAAAAGTAATTATAAAAAAGCATTTTTGTAGCTGAATGTTACTGGATAGCTGTTTCATCTGTAACACATCAAAATAACATGCTAAGGTTTAATAGGCTATAAGGAACACACTCACTTCCTGAGCCCTGGGCAATAAGAGACGTTTTGTGTTTTATAATTTATTGATATGTTTGATCCTTTCTGACCTGCGTTAATGAAGCAGTCATTAGAGCACCATGTCCGCTACAATAGTTCTGTAGTTTGATGCTTGAGTCGTTGCAGACTTGTTGAAACTCCCTCACCCGTCAAAGCAGCGTCTTTGTTATTGGAGTCCAGCAGATGGCAGTGTTTCACTGTCTGACGGCTGTCTGAAGCTTCAGCTGGTTTATCCGTTTGCTATGTTTGCCATGTTACAGTGGGGAGGAAAAACTCCTTTTTGACAGGAATATCTAGACATGAGTGATTACTGCAGTGGGGCACTATCTGTGCTATCTATAAGAAATGTTAGCAACAATAAAACTCTGAGGATCAGGGCTCCATTTCACTCCAGTGTTCAGTGGCATTTTAAAAGAGTGAATACCGACGCTGAATGTCTTTGTAAAGCAAAAGCACTTTGTTAGCCTTTACAGAGCAAAGCTATGGATCAATGTGCAGTGAAGAAAAATCCAGGTGGCCAGTCTGTCCTTTCCTAACCAATCACAGAGCTCCTTACATTGTTGCGCTGGAGAATAACTAAATATAATATAAAGATGATATTGAAAATAATCTTTTGTAGAGTCACTACTTAGTGGGCAGAGGACAGTTATCACTTTGCTGGATGCTTTAAAGTCGCATGTTCTGTATTTGCAGATTAACAGGATATTAACAGATTAACAGCTTTCATTAGACTTCATATGATAATCAACAGTGAAGTGTTTCTCTTTCAGTGTTTATTCTTGCTCATTGAATGATCTCTGTTCAGATAATATGCTGCACTCATCTCATGTTTCTTTAAATACGGCATCACTTGTCCAGCTGTCAAACTCTGAAAGAGTTACAGTTTCACCACTGAGCACTTTGAATGGTTATTCTTTTATTTAAAAGCACTTATTCTAGCTGCATCATCAATACGACAAAAACTGTGACTTTAGCAAAAGTTTATCTAAAAATATTTAGGGGGAAATGTTCCTACACCCCTCATGTAAACGTTACACCTCCAAAAGGGAGAAATAATCAGAATAAGGCGTAATCATTGTCTTGATAATAATGACCATGAAAATGAAACTAGGCCTACCTTTAGTTCAGCACACTCAGTGTTGCATAAAGACATGCGAACATGCCATCATCCATTCTGGAGCCTACTTTTAAAAAGAGCGAGCTGTTTATTCTGGCTGAGTAGCAAACAGAACCAACCATGACAACCTAAACTGGGAAAACACTCGGAAACCTTGAACACTGGGAATATGGAGACACAGGGGGTAGGTGAACAGACACTCTGACAAAGGACAGAGGAAAACAGATACAGTATATACACTGAGGGGTGATCCGGGAGTGGACAAACATGGGAACACAGACTAGGATTATCAAAATAAGACAAGAAGTAGCACGAACACAGAGACTGAGATAAGGACACATGAGCTTGACACTAGGATGGAAATAAACAAACATGGGAACACACGACGGACTGAGGAGACAAGGACAACACACAAAGAGAGGGACACTGGAAACAGGTAAAGGAGACCAAACCCAGAGACAGCACTAAGACACAAAGAGAGGGAGACACAAGACGGGCTGGGGACACTAAGGGGACGCCGAGGACAGAACACAGAGACGAACTCTATGACAGACGTTACGTGACAACAAGACTGACATCCACAGGAGACACAGAAAAAACAATAATCAGAAAATTCACGAATGCAGGAAAAGTAAACTAGGAAACTTCAGTCAGTATAAGAACACAACAATAATGATGAAGCAACATTCAAAAGTCCACCAACACAAAACTGAGACAAAGACCCAGAACCATGACACACAGACACTGACAGTGTTCTTGTTAATGCTCTGCCTCCTCTGGATCTTTAGTTAGCTAAAGTGGACTGCAGTCTTTCATTTATTGATATCATTAATAGTTTACCCATATTAGACTCTTTAGTCCATCTGAATCAAACATAACAACATGTTACAAGCTGTTTTGCTGCTTCCAGTGTCTCAGATCTCATGCAAACAAGTGGCTGGCTCAGTGAATGTTAATTTAGCACATGTTATATAGAATAGAATAGAATAGAATAGAATTCAACTTTATTGTCATTGCACATGCACAGGTACAGGGCAACGAAATGCAGTTTGCATCCATCCAGAAGTGCTTTAGTGATATAGATATATTACAATATATATTAGCAATAGTATAGATATGTAAGTATATTACAGAAATGGGTCTATTATGGTATGTTATAATGTACACGGTATGAAGTATGTTGTGAATATTCTATAACTATAAGTATGTACAGGCTGTAGTGAGTACGAGCTATGTACAGAATATGAACAGGATATAAATATGAAAAACTATACAGAATATGAAATAAATAACTTTACAGAAATCTGAGATATACAGCTATACAGAAATGTGAACTATGCAAGTTGTAAACAGTTGTAGGGTTAAAGATTATCGAATGTACAGAATGATTATTTACACAGAGCTATACAGTAGTGCAGTTAAGATAAGTGAGGGTGTAGATAATTTCTACAGAGGCTATATAAAGTGCTAGTGGTTGTGAGTGGTGGTTCAGTCCATGTTATTATTGTGTGTTTGAGGGTACAGTTGTCCATTGTGGGTGTGTGTATGTTCAGTCCATATGTTAACGTGGGTCAGATGTCAGGAGGCAGAGTTTAGGAGTCTGACAGCTGTGGGGAAGAAGCTGTTCCGGTACCTGGTGGTCTTAGTCCGGAGGCTCCTGTAGCGCCTCCCAGAGGGCAGGAGGGTGAAGAGTCCATGTGATGGGTGACTGGGGTCTTTGATGATTTTCCCAGCCCTTTTCAGACACCGCTTCCTGTAGATGTCTTTTATGGCAGGAAGTGGTGCTCCGGCGATGCGCTGGGCAGTTTTCACGACCCTCTGCAACGCCTTCCGGTCCGAGGCAGAGCAGTTCCCGTACCAGACTGTTATACAGTTGGTCAGGATGCTCTCGATGGTGCAGCGATAGAAGTTCACCAGGATGTCTGAGGACAGGTGGTTCTTCCTCAGAGTCCTCAAGAAGAAGAGGCGCTGATGAGCCTTCTTGACCAGCTTGGAGCAGTTGGTCGTCCAGGTGAGATCCTCGGAGATGTGGACTCCCAGGAACTTGAAGCTGCTCACACGCTCCACAGCCGTCCCCTTAATGTGGATGGGTGGATGTGGGTCAGCATTCCTCCTGTAGTCCACGATGAGCTCCTTGGTCTTCTCGGCGTTAAGCAGCAGGTTGTTTCTGTCGCACCACTCAGCCAGACGATCCACTTCCTCCCTGTAGGCGGCCTCATCGTTGTCACTGATGAGGCCAATCACCGTGGTGTCATCTGCAAACTTAATGATGGTGTTGGAACCATCAGCAGGTCTGCAGTCGTGGGTGAAGAGGGAGTAGAGGAAAGGGCTCATCACACAGCCTTGTGGTACACCGGTGTTCATTGTGATGGTAGATGAGCAGTGGTTATCCAGCCGGACATGTTGGGGGCGGTTGGTCAGGAAGTCCAGTAACCATTTGCAGATGAGGGAACTGATGCCCAGGTCTGTCAGTTTCTTGATGAGTTGTGAGGGGTGGATTGTATTGAATGCTGAACTGAAGTCTATAAACAGCATTCTGGCGTAGGTGTTGTTGTTGTCCAGGTGTGAGAGGACAGAGTGCAGTGCGATGGAGACTGCATCCTCTGTGCTCCTGTTCTGGCGGTATGCGAATTGGTGGGGGTCCAGGGTGGGGGGGAGACAGGATTTGAAGTGTGCTAGGACCAGCTGCTCTAAGCACTTAGTGATGATGGGGGTGAGTGCTACTGGGCGGTAGTCATTGAGGCAAGATGGGTTGGAGTTTTTGGGTATCGGGACGATGGAGGTGGATTTGAAGCAGGCCGGTACCACAGCGTGGGCCAAGGACAGATTGAATATGTCTGTGAGCACTCCTGCAAGCTCCCCAGAACACGCTCTGAGAACACGCCCGGGGATGCCATCGGGACCTGCAGCCTTGTGGACATTGATCCTGCTCAGCACCGCTCCTACATCGGTGGGGGAGAGAGTCAGAGGTTGGTGGTCTGGCGTCATGTCTGCTTTGGTTGTGGTTGTGGGGTTCCCTCGCTCAAAACGAGCATAAAAGTTGTTGAGCTCGTTGAGGAAGGAGACATCAGAGGATGCGGGGGAGGGTTTGGTGGTCCTGTAGTCTGTGATGGTCTGGAGTCCTTGCCACATGCGTCGGGGGTTGGAGTTGGAGAAGTGTTCTTCTACCTTCTTTTTATAATGGTGTTTGGCTTTTTTGATGCCCTTCTTTAGATTAGCCCTGGCTGTGCTGTAGGCGTGTGCATCTCCTGACCTAAAGGCGGTGTTGCGGGCCTTCAGGAGGAGACGAACATCCCGGTTCATCCAAGGCTTCTGGTTGGGGTACATGGTGATCCGTTTCTGGGTGGTGACCAGAAACGGCTCCAGCCAGGTTGGAATACACATGGTCTAAAGTCTTGTCTCCTCTGGTGTGGCAGGAGACATGTTGGTGGAATCTGGGGAGGACTGTCTTTAAGTTGGTGTGGTTGAAGTCGCCAGCAACAATAAAAGCAGCCTCGGGGTGTTTATTCTGGTGTTTGTTAATGGCTGCAGAAAGTTCTTTCATGGTCCGATATATCTCTGTTCAGATATTATGTTGTACTCATTTTTTTCCTCTATTCAAATAAGAGCAGTTATTGTTCATTTAATCAAATGCTGCTCAATCATCCATGTAACGAAAACTTTGATTCTCTTCATCTGGATGTAACGTTTTCAGAATCAATTTTTTTGGGAGCTGCAAAGCAGTTTCAGCTCAGAGCACCGTTCATGTTAACTTTTGCACCACTTATTGAAGCTGCATCATCATTTCCATCGAAGCTGTGTGTTGACACAGCTTCTTCTGTCATTGCATCCTCTTGCTTTTTTCTTGCTCTTGGCCTTTGTCTTTGAGCCAGAGAGATGGAGGTCCATGGCGTCATGTAAAACTACTTTGAAATTCTGACCATTTGATAATAAATTGTGAAAATGTATAATTTGAACATATTTGTTTTCACTCAGCACTACAAGCTGTATGTTCTTGCTTTTGAGCCCCGCACTCCCTCCTTTTTCCAATTCGTTTACTTCTCATTAGCACTCAGGGATCTGCACAGCTTAGGAGTCGCTGGCTGTCCCCTCTGTGACCTTCCCCAAACTGCAGCTTAAATTCATGCTCAAGCCATCTGCCATTATCTACTAAAAATGCTATCAAACCTAAAAAGAGGATGTGGTCTCAGCTGGTGAAATTGCATTATACACCGCTTTGAGGCAACTGTAGATAATTCATTTATCATTATTCAACATTGACAAATAGTAGTTGACTAATATCAGGAGCCAAAAGGAAACAAAAAAAACAACAACCCCAAACTAAACTAATATTTCAGATGCCGGAAAGAAATGATTACAGTCGTTCAAATTTGCTGTCACCGAGTTAGGTGTGATACATGTACATCAATCTTACATGTAAAAAGTAGAAAACTGAAAATAAATCTGAAATATAAAAATAAACTGATTCTTATATAAAACCTTTCTACTCTCTACAACTTGCCTCATTCACCCAATCACTTCTTTTTTCTCTCTGTAAGTGCTTTCTATCTAACATTAATACACATTCATCCTCCCGATGGATGCATCGGAGAGCAACTTGGGGTTAGCATCTTGCCCAAGGATATTTGGCATGCAGGCTGGAGCAGAGGGGGATTGAACCAGCAACTTTCTGATTAGTAGGTTTCCTGCTCTACCTGAGCTACAGACACCCCAATTTTTGGTGCTTTGGAAACAACACGTTCTCATCCCAACAGGTAACGATGCTATGTGACAAGTCATCAGTATGCGTTTGGAGACATGAGAGCCGTTTGGAATGAATCTATACATGTAAATGTGTTTTTTGTTCTAATCATGAATCGCTTTGAAAAACACTACCTGATAGGGTTAAGGTTAAAGTTATGGATAGAGTTAATGTTAGGAGCCTCTGCTCCAAGTGTGTGTTACTGCTGCGAGCAGCGTTCGGTTGTTTTCAAATGGGAATCTGGAGCATCTCATAAGGATGCGGAAAGATACCTTTCACGTTACTATGAGATGCCTCAGGCCATGACAAACTGTTGGTATGTTATAAGAACTGAGGGCAGCTGTATTTGGGCCTTTATTGGCTACAGAGATTCATTAGAGGTAAGGGTAAGGAAATGTGGCTTCCAGTAATTGTCCTGAACATACACCTGAGAAAACTTCAAAATCAGGAAAAAAAGCATCAAAGTAATCTTAAAATGTGTAATGTGCTTGTTACTCTGCTACAACTGGGATCATGTACCGCATAAAAAGACTAGATAGTCTATGTGATGTGGATGCTAGAGCGAAAGCCATGGTTGATATTTGACCTTGTAGTATTTTATAGTTTCCTTCCTGGAGCCAAATAGAGAAACAAATGAAGGCCCCAATTGCAAGAAGATGCTATCATAAAACAAGCAATATAAAGACAACATATTCTGATCAAATAGCGCTGCAGTCATTGTCTTCATACTGGTAGTGATGATGCATTTCTGATAAATGCCTGTAAAAGAAAGACTAACCATATATGATGCTCAGTGGTGAAACTGCTTTGTAAGTTCCTTACAAACCATTTTATACTGATTAAAAAACCAGAAATGAGAACGCTATATCTGAGCAGAGATAAGCAACAGACAGCTGTGAAAGTAAGATATTCAAATTCACTGAGCCAAAGACGCAGCTACAGAACTCATGACTCAAGAGTTTGCAAAATATATCCTTTCAAGAAACAAAGTTAAAAATGAGCTTATTGTTCATTATGATAGCGAGCGATATTCCACAGGGCATTGACAGATCCAAACCACTTCACACTTCACACACTTTAGAATTAATCCTGAACAGCTCACCACAACATTGTTTTCTCCACGGGATCTGCACACAGGAAAATAAATAATGATGGGACATACTGAACATTTGTGGAGAAATCCAGTACGTTTTTTATGAAGCACGTATCAAGGCTTGCTTATTTAAGAGTGAGTAATGTCTCTGATAAGAAAATTATTAGAGTCTTGCTGTTTCAGAAAGTGGTTTGAGTGCTGGTGTGATTAATGACCATATACAGTGGTCCCTGGTTTATCGCAGGAGTCACTGATAGATGAAATCCATGAAGTAGCCAACTTTATTTTTTACAATTATTATAGATGTTTTAAGGCTGTAAAACCCCTCACTACACACTTTATACACTTTTCCCAGGCAGGCATGAACATTTTCACACTTTTCTCTCTTGTTTGAACACTCTCAAAGTCTTGTAGAAAAATAAGTCCAGTGTTATAGAAGGAAACCAAAGGCACCCGCCGGTGACGATGTTTTGTCGACATTGTTGTGTTTGTTGGGGAGAAAACTTACAAACATACAGTACAGCACGTCAGAGTCACACTGCTAGCGATCGAAGCTTTATGTAAATTTGACCAGCTGAACGCATTCTGTACTGTACAGGAGACACAACACGAGATTGATTGACAATGGTCTAATTGTCTACAGCCAGTCAGGACGCAGAATACAATGCACTTAAAAAAATAAATAAAAAATGCAACAAAAAAGAAAAAATCAGCGAAACAGTGAGGGACCACTGTATGTGCTATTGGATCCCTGCAAAATTCTTCTGCTCATGTTGGAGATTCACCTTTTTCACCTCTTTTTGTGTGTGTGCCAAGCAACTGGGGTACAACAACACCTAATCTATATAATCTAAGCAGAGGTGCATCTATCCAAATCTTTACAGGCTTTCTGTGGGATACCCTTAAACCCCTGCCTACTTAGTACCACGTGAAAGGGTTTTCTCCAGAGATGGAGAGGTTATTACCAAAAAGAGAAACCGGCTGAGCCAAGGCACAGCGGAAAAAATATTATTTTTAATTAAACTTTATTTTTATAGAACCAAATCACAAATGTGCTTTATATTGTACGATAAAACCCTACAGTAATACAAGGACAACAGAAGACCCAACAATTATATGAACCCCTATGAGCAAGTAGGGTGACACACAAGCAGGTAGGGATGGCATTCTCAATATCACTTATCAATATGATTCTCTTATTGATTCTTATTGGGTTGTAACTGGCTCCACGTTGAGATCTACAACCATCTCTAAGCAGCATATTAAAGGCATTACATTCATGCAGATGAATTGCATGCTGTGGGTCAAATGTTTGTGCATGTTGGAGGCATCGCCCGTTCTTATAGAGTTCAATACTGGGGAAACATGAACCTAGTCAAAAAAGTAATGCATTACACAGAACAGTGTTCTTAAAAGTATTGCAATGCATTATTTACTCATTACATCTGTCATTTTTTACAGTGTGGTATGTTGGAGCAGCAGTTTATCGGCAGCTGAGAGGAAGAGGTTGGATAAACTCATCAGGAAGGCCAGCTCTGTTCTGGGATGCACCCTGGACCCAGTGCAGGTGGTGGGAGACAGAAGGACTCTGGCCAAAATAACATCTCTGATGGACAGAGTCTCCCACCCCATGCATGTAGATGTTGCTGAACTGCAGAGCTCCTTCAGTGAGAGACTGCTGCATCCTAGATGCATGAAGGAGCGTTTCCGCAGGTCCTTCCTCCCTGCAGCTGTCAGACTGTACAATCAGAACTGCTCCCAACAAACATAGATGTTTACATCAATGCTGTAACTGCAATAAGTTAGTTAATTAACCAATTCGCACTACAACCTGGTTTGCCTCTTACCTGTAATTATTTTTATTTAATTTAATAACTGTACAGTACTCTCTGTTTATAGTAACCATTGTCCTTAATGTAAATATGTAAGAAAAATTGTGTATGTTTCTGTTCTGTGTCCTGTGTCCTGTTTGTTTGTATATTTGTCTTTTTGGCTGCTGTTACAACCAAATTTCCCCTTGTGGGACAATTAAAGGATTATTCTATTTTATTCTACTTTTGTGTTACTCTGTAAAATAGCTGAAACACATTGTCACATTATAACCAGTAACAGTATAAACCTTAGGAAACAGTCCCACACACCAACACAAATCCCGGTCCTAATGAGGACACACATATGAACTTTCTCTTAGTATTTAGGTATGAACACAATGTAACAATGAAAGCCAGCCTTTAAAGCGATCGCCACAGTGATTCTACTTTGGAAACACGAACAGGTAGAAATGGAGGCGTCAAGCCTGATCGTTCAACCTGATTGTTTGGCCTGCAAATATGCAAGAAAACTTTTTTTTTCGTAAAACAGTAGAAAAGCCAGCTATGAGTGATAAAATTTGCGTGATGCTGTGGTCATGTTGCATTAAGTTTCTGAAACACAAACAGAGAAGTGGTACATTTTCTTAGAACTGGTGCACTGGTGATGTAGGTGATAATTTAAATGATTACATAAGGCGGTGCTGCTGAAATGTATAAAAATGAAAGTGACAAGAACCAAGTGTTCTTTGTTCCAGTTTGACTGACTTGAACGTAACAGCGTGTCTCAGCTACACTCTGCTCATCTCGAGTCTTCGCTCCTCATTTGGTAAGAATGTTTTGTTTGTACAATAAAAATATTTAATTCTCAACAGGCTCATGTTCTACACCTCCAAGGAAGTATAACAACCCTCGCTCCTGCCACACTTTACCTACTTTTACAATCCAGACACGGGCTTAAAAACATGCTGACATTATCTGGGTTCTGTGAGCACACAAATCCTGCATAAGCTACATGCATGTACAGTTTGAGACCAGTCTTTATGTTAGATAATCTTTCATTTTCATTCACACTGACTATCAGATGTTGCCTATTCAGTCATGTATTTGATTTATTGTAATCTTTCGCCAGCTTCAGAGCCTTTCACCTGCTGCTCCACACGACCCACTTGTGCCTGAACCGCTGCAGGTTAACCAACCAACCAACCAACCAACCAACCAACCAACCAACAACCACTCATTCACTCATCAGTGAAGCAAAAATAAGGTAATCTCATGCTGGATGCCTTTTAGTGCAGCAAAGGTCGTGAGGTTCTTGAGTTGAGTTTTATTCGTTTTCAGATGTGCAGTGCAGATTTGTTATTACAGACCAAGCCACAATACACGAGGAGATGTGAGGAAAGCTTCCAGCGTTTACATTTATGATGATTTCATGTCCGAGTCGACGTTTAAGTTCTTGCAAATTGTTTCATTGTGTGATGTAAAGATTTCTGGCTGGCGATCAGTTTGTGAAAAGACAAAATCAAAATTCTAATGTGTCTCACTATAAGACATTTAGATTCAACAGCAATTTAAGACTCGGCCCCTTAGTTCCAGTAAAAGATACTCTTAATGCTTCTACACACCAAAACACTTATGATACGTTCATGCTCCATAGTCTGTGGGAACAGTTTGGGGATGGCCCCTTCCTGTTCCAATGTCACTGCACACCAGTGCACAAAACAAGATCCATAAAGACATGGATGAGCGAGTTTGGCCTGCACAGAGTCCTGATCTCAACCTGAAAGAACTGCTCATAAATAGAGCAGAGACTGCAAGTTAATGTGTGAGATCAGTGGCTGACCTCATAAATTCCCCATACACTCCTAAACGCTGTGGAAAGCATTTACAGGGAGGTCGACATCATATGGATTAAAAATAGGATGTAATTCAAGTTTATATGTGTGTGTGAAAGCAGAGGAACAGAATCTTTTGGCAACATAGTGTATGTAACAGTAGAATATGAATGAAGGGGAAGGAGTGTATGAGAAGTCCCTGAGCACCCAAAGACAAAAGCAAAGTAACTAAGCAATCATTCAGCAGCTGATCCGACGCTTCTTGCTGGGCTTGAAGCCAGAATAGGAGCAGGCTCAACAGGAGAGGGCTGGGTGATAGTTGAAGCCTCTGCTTCCTGTTAGATTTGTATTGTTGGATTGTCATTTATGCTTAGAAATATATATTTATATATGCTTAGAAGTATATATTCATTTGTAGATTGAAAGAATGTCTCATCCTAGGAGGTCTGTAACAACTCTGTGTAGCATGAAGAGGGGGGTGCGTTCACTCCTCTTCAGAGAGACACTTGGCTCCAGGCAGGTCTCCCTCATGCATGAGTAACACAAAGAACTTTGCCTACTTGTGTCTTGATTTTTGCTGTGTAGTAAACTGTGGTTTATGCTACAAACCTATCACTTCCCATTCTACTTTAGGAACCACAAGTTAGCATGTAGACTCAAATTTATTACATATTTGTTGCAATAATTTGTGCTTTTTCTGGATAAAATTCTCAATCAGAATATTGTTTCTGTTTTTTCTTCACCAGGTAATAATGAGGATCCTGTTTATCTGTTTGCTGCTCATTGCCACTGAGAGTTCAACGCTTGAAGAAACCCGCTATGGCCAGTTTAGAAGACAGCACGTAAACGCCAAGATGACTGCAATGGATTGTGATACGGTTATAAGAAGGAAACAGATCTACAATGTTGACAACAGCTGTAAAGATACCAACACGTTCATCCTTGATAATCCAAGTGAGATCAAAAACATTTGTGTTGAGGGAAAATTTGATGAAACACTTCAAATGACAAAAAGTCACAAGATGTTCAAAGTTGTTAAGTGTGAACTAAGGAATGTGGGAGCCAGAAAACCCAGATGCCAGTATACTGGTAATCTCCTCACTAACAGATATGTTGCAGTTGCTTGTGAAAAGAATTTACCTGTACACTTTGCAAGAGACATTCTGGTCTTAGACGGCTAACAACTAGTGTTAAGTATGTTCAGGAAAGCCCCTAATATTATTTTTTCTTTTCTCTTTGGTGGAGGCAAAACTTAGCTGTGAAGACTGTTAACCTGTAGCTAAACAATGAATTTGAATCTCTCTAAAACTGCAAAGTAATCACAGAACATCGAACGATTCCTGAAGCTCGTGTTGCTTTGAGTTTGTGGTCCAAAGCATTAACATGTCGTAACAGTAACATGCTGCCACTTGTTCAGTGATTCTGTCATCAGCCATGGCTGGCTTGTGACGCAGTGCCAAAGGTGACTGTGTTTCTGTGATACTTTTACAGTCTGGACGATGTCAATGACTAGTCTCATGATCACACACATTTCACTGAACACACATGAGCTGTTTCTCTGTCAGTCACAGCAGGAGGAAGACTGTCACTTTTTTGTCTTTTTACCTTTGACTCTGTCATTTCTTTTGGAGCTTAGTAAACAACCTGAACACGCGTTAGCCACTTTTTAATTTCTTTCTTTGTTTTTAGCAGCATTCCAGGGCTGTGTGCTGCCCAGCAATTTTGTTTTTCAAAGCATGTTTCTTGTGTTTGAGCAATAAAAAAAGTTACTAAAAAAACCATCTGGTTACACGTCATTTTTCTTTATACTACCTGAGCTGGTACATAATAAATACAACAATAAATACTGTACCTTCTACAACACGACTTGTGTAGATGAGTTAGTAATATCTCTCCCGAGCTTGCAGAATTAACTAAATTAAACCACATCCCACTTTTAAAGACAGTAGAAGGCGACCTGGCTAGATGGATTTCTCTACCCATATCACTCATGGGAAGGGTCGCCGCTATAAAAATGATGGTCTTGCCAAAAATAAACTATTTATTTTCAATGATCCTAAATAAGCCATCACAAGATTGGTTCAGATCTCTAGACTCGTATATTTCTAAATTCCTTTGGAAAGATAAATCCCCACGTATCAGCTTAAAAACACTACAAAGGACCAAGGATAAAGGAGGATTAGATCTGCCTAACTTTAATCACTACTTTTTAGCCAACAGGCTTCAGTTCATCTCTAGATGGTTTAAACACATCTTCTTAGATGAAACCTGGATAGATGTAGAACAGGCACTATGTAATAACCTAGAGATTTCAGACCTACCATTTATCAGCTCAAACATCAAACGACATGAATGCTTTAAAAGCATCAATATCAGCTCTTCTCTGACAGCATGGTGGGAGTTTCTAAAATTGACGGCGTCTTCATTAATCCCATGCAAACGTACACCTATCTGGAACTATCCGGACATATTACAAAACAATAACATGATAAACTTTCCAGTTTGGAGTTATAAAGGAATTAAAAACTTGGAACATATATTGGAAGGAACAGACTTTATTTTATTTGACAGACTAGTTACACAATATGGGATCAACAAGAAAATACTTTTGGAATATCAACAAATTAAATCCATAGTAAAAAAAAGAAATTTAATTCCAGTGAAGCTGAATTACAAACACCACCAAGTGTGGTACAATTTTTTAATCTAACCCCCCCCCCAAAAAAAAAAAATTATTGTCTAAAATATACAGCACTTTCTAAAGTAGATGAATCAATATCCCTTCCGATTGCAAAATGGGAAGCAGATTTATCAATCAGCTTAGACCAAATCCTTTGGTCTCAGATATGCTTAAAAACCTTTCAATGGATCAGAAATCCCAGTTTGCCATTAATACAATACAAAATATTACACAGAGTGCACTATACTGGTCATAGGATGTTCAAGATCGGCTATACGTCTTCCAACAACTGCTCACACTGCACAGCAAATACACCGGACAATTATATCCACGCTCTTTGGTTCTGTCCACCAGTTCAGAAGTTTTGGCGCAAGATATGTGACGACTTATCAAAGTGTCTGAAATGTAACATTCCAGCCTCCCCTTTAGTATGCTTGCTGGGCAACTTGGATGAGGTCACTACAGAAATAAACACAGCCCACGTTGTTTTTACGGCCCTATGCATTGCCAAGAAAATGGTCCTCATGAACTGGAAAAATAAAAATAATCTTAATTCTAACCAATATAAAAACCATCTAATAGATCACATTAGTCTTGATACAGCCTCTGCCATCACATTTGATCAATCCCTCTGGACTACTTTGATTGGCTTCATCACCTAGTGGGGGTGGGGGGTCATGGTTTAGTTCTGCCTTCGCTATTGTGGTTGATATGGGGGTCGGGACGGCCTTAGGGCATCTAGGGATTCCCTAGGGACGTTTTCCCTGTGGCCATGACCTGGTAAGGGGCTCTGGTGGCTCTTAGATGGTGTTTTCCTTGTGGCTGCTTACAGCGGAGATGGGGGAGGGTCTGTGCTGGTGGACGTTGGTTACTGGCCTGGTAGCCTGGCTGCCCCTGGGTGGGTCCGGGATGGGCGTGGAGGCTTGGGGGTCTGGGGGTGCTCCGCCCCCAGGCTGGGGCTCTGGCTGGGCCTTGGGGCCTTGGGTCCTGGTTGTTGTGTCGCCGGGGTGGTGCATGGGGGCTCAGCCCCGGAGCGGGGGACCTCTGGTGCATCGGCCTGAATGGAGGGCTCTCTAACTGGTGGGGAGGCTGTTACATCTTTGCAGGAGGTCTCCTCTCTACAGGAGCAGACTCTGCAGGTGGGGGAAAGATATTGGAGAGGTGGAGAATGACTCAACCTGGGTGTCTATTGTCTTGTGTAGTCTGGGAGAAGATTGGATGACGGGGTGGGTGCATTTTTCTCTGCAGTGGGGTCGGGTGGGCTGTCCCGGACTCTGTGGGGCCGGGTGGTGCTGCTGCTGTGGGTCCCGGTCCGGATGGGCCTGGGCCCTCTTGCCCCGGTGGGTTCCAGAGTGTGGGGGTGCCTACTGGGGTCAGCGGGGGAGCTTGGGTGTAAGACTCCACCTCTCTGGGGACATCTCGGGCTCTCCGAGGTGTGGAGACCTCTCCCCCCTCGGCACGCTCCCTGCCGGTGGCTGGTGTTGGTGTGTTGGTGGTTCTGGGGGCGACTGTGGCTCAGGGATTTGGGAAGCCTCGCTTCTGTCAGTCTGCCCCAGGGCAGCTGTGGCTACAACTGTAGCTTGCCTCCACCAGTCTTATGAATGTGAGAGTGACTGAATAGTGGAATTGTAAAGCGCTTTGGGTGCCTAGAAAAACTCTATATAAATGCAATCCATTATTGTTATTCGTTTTGGTGTCTGGGGCGGGGCGCTCATGTATGTACCGACTCACTCCTGGTGGCCGATTGGCGGGGCCTGGCACCTGTGGCCCAGCTAGGCCCCTTACGGGGGGTCGGGTGCCCTCAGGCCTCTCGGCCTGATACCCGGTCTTCTCTGGCACAGCTGGCTGCTGGCAGAGCCCGCGGGCACATCACTGCAACCCCCTCTGGCCTCTGCTCCGTGGCTGCTGGGTGACCTCTCGTTTGGGGCTCTCCTCAGCTCTTCCCAGGAGGGTGGCACGTTGGCCCCCTGGTGGTCCTCCTCGGGTCCTCGTACTCTGGGGCCTCTGGATGTCTGGGGCCTGGATCTCCTCCATACCTGCTTCATGCCCTGGGGGACGGGGCTATGGCTCCCCACACTCCCTAGCAGATCGTTACATGGAGAAACCTTTTGAATACAAGCGTGCTGATCCACACAGGTGTGTACACAGTTTATAGAAATAATTACAGAAGCTGCATTTATAACTGTTATTAAATAACAGCAGCACACGAGAACTAAAGTGTAATCCCAGCACATTTCGCTTCGCTTGCACTGATTCTTTAGAGATGACGACCGTGGTGGGTAATTAAGGGCAAACAATATACAAGTGGCGTGAAAAATGGAGGCTGCATTACCTTTCCAAAGCTTCCTTTCCCGATGGCCCGCAGTATCTGGAAGTGGTCAAAGTTTACTGTGGAGAAAATGAGAAGCAGTTAGTGAGAACGTGTCAGTTTGAGCTGAGCTATAAAACAGGGAACATGACATGTACAGCACTGTGCAAAAGTCTTGAGCCATCCCTCATTTGCTTCCAGGGATCCGGACTTCCCTGTAATCTTTAAAGTGGTATTAAGGAATAGCTCTCCAGGCTTTTTAAAGTGTTTCTGATTTTTAATCCAGGGCTTGTATTTGACCACTTTTTGTCTGTTAAGACCCTTCACACTAATCTCTGAAACATTCAAACATAAACAGACACCTAAGTCACGGAAAGGACCAGAAAACTTAACAAAGAACCAATTTTAAATTGTATCTGTACACATTTACTTGCAGCCTATTGCAAAAAAACAAAAGACCACATCATTTGTTCTCACTTCTTTAGTTGAAGAATGCAGTTAATAACACCGTTAACACAGACTGACCTGGCAAAACACGAAAAAATAAGGGGGTGGTTCAAGACTTTTGCTCGGTACTGTATGACAAATGCAAATGTTCACTTCACAATGTATCGCTGCACTTCGGCAGTACTGTGAAGATTAAATGTTTTTTCCTTCCCGATGCATGTGAAAGGTTAAGACTTACATCTCCAAATGTACTGGAACTGATTTGAACCAGAGGACTCAGCCACACTGTTACTATGTACTGCATAAACACGTTTACCGATGAAGGTAAAGCAGACGCTGTCCTGACTGTGTGGCTAAATTTTGTGCTGAAAGCATCAAATCAATTGAATATGATTAACTTGCTATGAGAGGTTTTTACTCCAAGTGTGACTTTTTCTGGCTTCATACACCTTTCAGGGTCAAATTCAAGCACTTTGTAAGCACGTTTAATGTCCATTTTCAACATTTTCCAGCACATTACCATAAAAAGGATGCATATTTCACTTCGCATCACCTGAGTAAGACCACGTGAAAGGCCAAATGAATAAGTCTTCTCATCAGATATTGATGCTTCTTTCTTATGTGACACAAAAAACAGGAGGAGACAGATCTTTGCTTGTGTTGTTTTTTAAGTTCATTCATTCAAAACTAACTGTAAGACGCTTAACTACATTGCAGTCTGTGTTATTGTTGTAGACCTAATTATCACCTTTAAAGTGTTTGTGCTAATAACATCATGTAGAGTAAGACAGGCATAGAGAACAGCACTGACTGGGAGAGGCTTTGAACACATGACATACTCAGATCAATTCAACACTTTAGACTTTAAAAATGCACAAGCGTCTTTCAAAAACCCATTTATTTAATCTATCATCATTGATATTATTATGTACAGTTAGAATGTACTGTTCATCTCCCTTAAATAAACAGGCAGCCTTAAAGTGTGAAATAGTCACTTGTCTACTGTCTCAGTGGCTGATAGTGCCCCACAGGCCTCAATGTCAGCTCGAAGCCATTATGTTTCAATTGTTTAATGATAAACAGATTTTGAATGAAAGCCAGGAAACTTCGCTAGCACAAAAAAGTGCCTATTCTTTCTTCCCATATGGTTCAGTCATATTACCGTCATTTCCCCCTAAGCTGTTCCCAAAGACACCAGGTTAATACTTGAAAAGGCTGCAGCGATACACAAAAATATCATCAATATTCTGTTTACTTGGTGACAACGTCGCTTTTAGCCTTCAATCAGAAAGCCTGACGTTGGCTAGTTAAGCATCGGGCTAACGTTTAACGCTTTCACTTGAGGGAAGTAACTCGTATTACTGCTACTGCTGTGTAATCTTGGTTCAATTCACAGCATATTCTACAAGTTACCCTGCAATAACTAACTGTTAGAATAGCGCCACCGTATTGTATCGCACTGAGTGCACTTCAATCCTTTATCCCGCGAGTTTGCTAGCTAGCAAAATAATAATACCAATTTTAAACAAATAACATGTGTAACGTACACACTCGAGAAAATTATTTACTAGTACTTACGCAAACTCCCCCGTTGTGAAAACGTACAAATCCTTCTTGTATTTTTCGTTTTCCAGCAAACACTCATTAAAACGGCCTCCAGGCACATTAGCGCACTCACCCCCGACTGATCAGGGAGGGGGTGGGGGGTCACACACTGAAACAGACTAACGTGCAGAGGTACAGCCCAGGCAGAGAAATGTTGCTTTTAGACTTTGCGACTCGTTTTATTTCTCTATCTGATAAGAAAACTATTCAATCAGATAGTTCTTTGTGGTGAATGAAATACGGTTACAGTTTCAAGAAGTTTTAAGCACCAAATCCGAAATCCAAGCACTGCAATATTAAAATCCAATTCAATTTCTTGTTTGCTCCGAAATCTACGACATGACTATATACAGAAAAGCTTGACATGGTATGCAAAAAAAACCCCGAAGACAATACAAATACAAATACATGAACAAAAAATGTTTTAACTGTCAGTTATGTCATTTTAAAATTTTCCAAAACTAACATTTTCTTTGATTGACTGATATTAAATTGATTAGGGTCAAGTTTAGTGTGAACAATATTACACAAACAAGCACGTGTATGCGCATGCGCACATATTAGAATCCCTTCCATCGCTTCTAATATGTGCGCATGCGCACATATTAGAACCCTTCCATCGCTTCTCATATGTGCGCATGCGCACATATTAGAATCGCTTCGATCGCTTGTGACGTGATAACTTTGCTTTGATCCTTTCTGATGTCATAACTTTGCTTTGATTCCAAAACCTATAAATAGGAGCGCTCACCTGTTACTTTATGCTTAACGGACGTTGACCTGCAGCAACTAAAACCCTTTTGAGAAGATTTGAGAGCAATTTACAAGAGAAACCAAAACAAGTTCAGTTTTGTTTCTCACCAATTCACAGCGCAAACAGACACATTACACCATGTCAGCCAACCCATCCTTCGGCTCAGATGAGCTTGGAATATCTAAAGGGACCATTTTGGGAGATCACCACATGGTGGAGGCTTTCCTTGGAGAAGGAAGCTTTGGTGTCGTAACGAAATGTCGCGATACAAAAAACAACAAAACTGTTGCTGTTAAAGTCAACAAAAGCGACCCTGAAATTCTGCTCCAGGCAAAACTGGAAATTTTCATCCTGGAGCAGCTACGACGCTTGGATCCAGACAGGTGCAACATTGTGGAATGGAACGGCTATTTCCTCGATGGAGAGCGCATTTGCCTGAATTTTGAACTCCTCGACCAAAGCCTGTCAGACTACATAGGGGACCGGAATAACCAAGGTCTCCCAATGAGAGAAATCAGGCCAATTTTGCATCAGCTCGCAAATGCTCTATTCCACCTGGGTTCTGTGGGAATAGTGCATGCTGACCTCAAACCTGTCAACATCATGGTTGTGAACCGCAGTGAGTCTCAAGTCAGAGTCAAACTTATAGACTTTGGCATCGCATGTAACACCTCTGCAGTGATTCCTGGTGACTGTGTGGGGACAATTGGTTATTGTGCACCTGAGATTATGCTTGGCACTCCATATGATGAAGCAATTGACATGTGGTCTCTGGGGCTGGTAGCTGTGGAGCTTGCTACAGGGGTGCCTCTCTATCCTGGGGAAGACGATTATGATGTTTTGAAATTCATAATTGAAACCCAGGGTCAGCTACCAGATCATCTCCTAGAGTCTGGCTTGTACACTGACAGCTATTTCATCGAGGATAACCACAAGGAACAGCGCTGGACATTTAAGACCCCAGAACAATTTCAATACGAGACAGATTATCGATCCAAGGAAACTCGATCGATAAAACTTAAGTGTCTCGATGACCTCGAAAAACTGCTGAAAGTTAGGCGAGGACCGGAAAATGGCCAAACATTATTTGTAAGGCTAATCAAAGAAATGTTGGCCTTGGATGCAAATCAGCGCATAACACCCTCAGAGGTTCTGAAGCATCCCTTTTTCCACCCTGGCCTCTCAAGGAGAACCCCCTGCACTGACATGAATAGTACAGGGGGAGAACTCCTTGTGCTCTCTCAGCAGCCTTCAAGCTGGAAAAGTCATGGATTGCAAAAATTCAGCTGCAGTTTCCAAAACTCAGTTGAATTTCCTCAAAAAGGAGACATCAACACCTCAGCCAACCCATCTGCCTCTGAAGATGATCTTCAAATAACGGAAGGGACCATTTTAGGAGATCACCACGTGGTAGAGGCCTTCCTTGGAGAAGGAGGCTTTGGTTTAGTAACCAGATGTCGCGATACAAAAAACAACAAAACCGTTGCTATTAAAGTCAACAAGAGCGACCCTGAAATTCTGCTCCAGGCAAAACTGGAAATTTTCATCCTGGAGCAGCTACGACGCTTGGATCCAGACAGGTGCAACATTGTGGAATGGAACGACTATTTCCTCGATGGACAGCGCATTTGCTTGAATTTCGAATTGCTCGACCAAAGCCTGTGGGACTACATTGGGGACCGGAATAACCGAGGTCTCCCAATGAGAGAACTCAGGCCAATTTTGCATCAGCTCGCAAATGCTCTGTTCCACCTGGGTTCTGTGGGAATAGTGCATGCTGACCTCAAACCTGGAAACATCATGGTGCTGAACCACAGTGAGTCTCCCGTCAAAGTCAAACTCATAGACTTTGGCCTCTCATGTCCTGCTTCTGCAGTCATTCCTGGTGACCGTGTGGGGACAATTGGTTATTGTGCACCTGAGGTTATGCTTGGCATTCCATACGACGAAGCAATCGACATGTGGTCTCTGGGGCTGGTAGCTGTGGAGCTTGCTACAGGGGTGCCTCTCTATCCTGGGGAAGACGATTATGATGTTTTAAAATTCATAATTGAAACCCAGGGTCAGCTACCAGATCATCTTCTAGAGTCTGGCTTGTACACTGACTGCTACTTCATCGAGGATAACTACAACAAACAGCGCTGGACATTTAAGACCCAAGAACAATTTCAATATGAGACACATTATCGATCAAAGGAAACTCGATATATAAAACTTAAGTGTCTCGATGACCTCGAAAAACTGCTGAAAGTTAGGCGAGGACCGGAAAATGGCCAAACATTATTTGTAAGGCTAATCAAAGAAATGTTGGCCTTGGATGCAAATCTGCGCATAACACCCTCGGAGGTTCTGAAGCATCCCTTTTTCCACCCTGGCCTCTCAAGGAGAACCCCCTGCACTGACATGAATAGTACAGGGGGACAAAACCTTGTGTTCTCTCAGCAGCAATCATCGTTTGGGTGGCCAGAATTCTAGGGGAGCTAGAAATTCTTGTGGAAAAAAAGCCCAAAACAATAACATCAACAAAAAAAAGCAATGAATGTGGTCTTAAACTTGGGCACAATTTGGCTTGAAATCCATCAACTAATCTCTCAATATTCAAAGCGGAGCAGCAGACAACTTACCATCACATCAGTCCTTCAATCAGACCTACAACAAACGTCTTCAGTCTCTCACCCCAACCGGTCGCAGCAGATGGCCGCCCCGACCTGAGCCTGGTTCTGCCGGAGGTTTCTTCCTGTAAAAAGGGAGTTTTTCCTTCCCACTGTCGCCAAAGTGCTTGCTCATAGGGGGTCATATGATTGTTGGGTTCTCTGTATGTATTATTGTAGGGTCTACCTTACAATAATACATACAGCCTTGAAGTGACTGGTGATGTGATTTGCTGCTGAATGAATTCGGAACTAATTGGAAATCTGGATATTAATTAAATAAACCTGCTTTGAGCATCAATTAATTGTTGTTTGAAATTCTTTATAAATATATAAATATAGTGCCACTCTTCTACTGTTTAAATTGCAACTGTTTAAAACTGACTAATTTATTCATACACTTGAGCATAAACACATGCACAGTAAATGGCCTGTACTTGTACAGCGCTTTACTTAGTCCCCAAGGACCCCAAAGAGCTTTACACTACATTCAGTCATTCACACATTCACACACTGGTGATGGCAGCTACATTGTAGCCACAGCTGCCCTGGGGCGCACTGACAGAGGCGAGGCTGCCGGACACTGGCGCCACCGGGCCCTCTGACCACCACCAGTAGGCAACGGGTGAAGTGTCTTGCCCCGGGACACAACGACCGAGACTGTCGGAGGCGGGGCTCAATCTGGCAACCTTCCAATTACAGGATGAACTGCGAACTCTTGAGCCACGATTGACCTATATACACATATACTTTACAGTACTAGTCAGTGCTTACATACTAGTTCTTTTCCCTACTTTTTCATGCTTACTGGTACAAATGCCTGTTACTAGAGTTAAATGCTATCAATGTATTCTCACAGTTATGGAACTGTACAAATGCATACAAAATAACGCTCACGTAAACATAACTGTGCACTAGTTTGCCCTTATTGCTGCAGTTTGTTTCAAGTTGTTCTCTCTCTCTCTCTCTCTCTCTCACTCACACACACACACACACACACACACACACACACACACACACACTCACTATGTAACGTTTCAGCAAAAAAATACCGCCCCTCCCCCCCACAGTGACACCACCACCACTAGTCTGCACAGCTGACATAAGGCAGCATGGATCCATCCTTTCATGCTATTTATGCCAAATTCTGACCCGACCATCTGCATGTCAGAGCAGAAATCAAGACTCATCAGACCAGGCAACATTTATCCAATCTTCTCATGTCAAATTTTGAGAACTGTAGCTTCAATTTCCTGTTCTTAGCTGACCAAAACGCTCTTCTGCATTCTTTGGTTGCAACAAATGGTTGTATGAGCTACGGTTGCCTTCCTATCAGACATTTTTCTCTGACCGTTGACATCAATAAGGCAGTTTTTCCAAGAGAACTGCCTTTCACTGGATATTTTCTCTTTTTTGTCACCGAAAAGGGTGTCTGTGTTACTTCTTGTCTTATATATATTGTCTCTGTTTTCCTCTGTCCTTTGTCAGAGTGTCTGTTCACCTACCCCCTGTGTCTCCATATTCCCAGTGTTCAAGGTTTCCAAGTGTTTTCCCAGTTTAGGTTTTCATGGTTGGTTCTGTTTGCTACTCAGCCAGAATAAACAGCTCGCTCTTTTTAAAAGTAGGCTCCAGAATGGATGATGGCATGTTCGCATGTCTTTATGCAACACTGAGTGTGCTGAACTAAAGGTAGGCCTAGTTTCATTTTCATGGTCATTATTATCAAGACAATGATTACGCCTTATTCTGATTATTTCTCCCTTTTGGAGGTGTAACGTTTACATGAGGGGTGTAGGAACATTTCCCCCTAAATATTTTTAGATACATTTTTGTTGAAGTCACAGTTTTTGTCGTATTGATGATGCAGCTAGAATAAGTGCTTTTAAATAAAAGAATAACCATTCAAAGTGCTCAGTGGTGAAACTGTAACTCTTTCAGAGTTTGACAGCTGGACAAGTGATGCCGTATTTAAAGAAACATGAGATGAGTGCAGCATATTATCTGAACAGAGATCATTCAATGAGCAAGAATAAACACTGAAAGAGAAACACTTCACTGTTGATTATCATATGAAGTCTAATGAAAGCTGTTAATCTGTTAATATCCTGTTAATCTGCAAATACAGAACATGCGACTTTAAAGCATCCAGCAAAGTGATAACTGTCCTCTGCCCACTAAGTAGTGACTCTACAAAAGATTATTTTCAATATCATCTTTATATTATATTTAGTTATTCTCCAGCGCAACAATGTAAGGAGCTCTGTGATTGGTTAGGAAAGGACAGACTGGCCACCTGGATTTTTCTTCACTGCACATTGATCCATAGCTTTGCTCTGTAAAGGCTAACAAAGTGCTTTTGCTTTACAAAGACATTCAGCGTCGGTATTCACTCTTTTAAAATGCCACTGAACACTGGAGTGAAATGGAGCCCTGATCCTCAGAGTTTTATTGTTGCTAACATTTCTTATAGATAGCACAGATAGTGCCCCACTGCAGTAATCACTCATGTCTAGATATTCCTGTCAAAAAGGAGTTTTTCCTCCCCACTGTAACATGGCAAACATAGCAAACGGATAAACCAGCTGAAGCTTCAGACAGCCGTCAGACAGTGAAACACTGCCATCTGCTGGACTCCAATAACAAAGACGCTGCTTTGACGGGTGAGGGAGTTTCAACAAGTCTGCAACGACTCAAGCATCAAACTACAGAACTATTATAGCGGACATGGTGCTCTAATGACTGCTTCATTAACGCAGGTCAGAAAGGATCAAACATATCAATAAATTATAAAACACAAAACGTCTCTTATTGCCCAGGGCTCAGGAAGTGAGTGTGTTCCTTATAGCCTATTAAACCTTAGCAGGTTATTTTGATGTGTTACAGATGAAACAGCTATCCAGTAACATTCAGCTACAAAAATGCTTTTTTATAATTACTTTTTTACAGCTTCGCACTTTTACACAAGTTTTATCATCAGTGTCACAATGGCTGCTGCTAAAATTGAGTACAAGATATTTGTTGGCCTGATTAAAGGTCTTGATGCGTGCTCAATCATCCAGGGAAGTAAATCTCCAAAAGTTGATCCTGTTCTTCTGGACGTAGCGTTTTCAGTCAGAGAAACCAGCCGACTGAAGGAACAATGGGCTGGGAGGTCAGTTCCTTAATCATGATTATGCAAATTCTCATGACCATTGATCAACAACCACTGATCAATGGTCTTGAGTACCATTCACAGAGAGTTGGAGAACGGCTGCAATCACAGCATTGTAAGATGGTGACAGATGTACCCTTAGGCCCCCTCCTTGATTCAGAGAGGGTCTTTCCCTTTTCACGTAAATGGCCTCCTTGACTCCGCCCTCAAACCAGCGTTCATTGCAGTTATTGTTGACAATCACATTGTATCGTGTAACCATCCAGCTCACATATTCAATGTAAATGATTTGTTGAACTCAAGACATGATGAATGTTCCTGCATTAAAACACATCCAGCCTAGTGTTCTCACTCTCCCTAAATGGATCTGTTACATTAGTGATATGTGGGAGTTGTGTTTCAGTCTTTTCCACATGAGGACATTTACATTTAGTTTTTGCTTTACTGATGAGTGGCTGGTTAACCTGCAGTGGTTGAAGTATGTGTCGGTCGTCTGGAAGAGTAGGTGTAGAAGACGTCTTTAATGAATGTAATGCTCTGAAGGTGTCAGTGATTACTGTGAATTCATTATAAAAGTGGATTTCAGTGAATAAAGACAGGCCCTCATGGTGAAGCTCAGGAGTCCATAAAGTGTAACAGGAGAGCTGTGTCATACTTTCAGAGATTTTACATGAGCCAGTCTTTCAAAAAATACATAAATAAATAATTCGTTCATTCATCCACAGGAAACACAATGCTCATATCTGAAAGTAAACTCTGATATATATCCCCGACTAGAGTTAGTACTAAATAAAGGCTAAATAAATGACTAAATATATAAAGACACTCTCCAGAAGAAGAAGTTAAAGGGATTTTATTTATTGTACAAGCAATATCTTCATAAGAATTACAAATTCTGCAGACATATTACCTTCTTACTGAACCTGAATAACTCACACACAGACGTGTCTGCTGCTTATCTTTGTTCAAACATGATGTTTTATCTTCTCTTCAAAACACATTACTCATCTTTCTGGCATCGTGTTACATGAAAACACCTGCATTCTACCTGTGTCATTGTACCACAAAGACAATGATTGCAACACTGTGCTTGCAAAATAGAAGAAATAAGACGACCAGCAAATACATCAAAGATGGTAAAAGTGATTCCACCTTTGTGTCTCCTCCCATTGTTTCCCCAGTCTGTCTAGTTCCCATATTCCCAGGACACCGCTGGACAACAAGTGGGTATTCCAAGACTGAGAGACAGCCAGAGTTGGCAAAAGATCAGACATTCTTAAGTAGAAGTAAAAATACTATTGTTCCAGTGAAAGTTAAAGTACTGATTCAACTTCATTACTCAGCTAAAGCAAAAAAGTACAGGCTCGAAGCGCTTACAGAGAAAAGCATACAACAGAATGCTGATGGCGGCAGTAACACACACTTGGAGGAGAGGCTCCAGCCGTCCATTCCAGCCCTATCCCTAACATTAACTCTAACCATAACTTTAACCTTAACCCTATCAGGTCTTGTTTTACAAAGCGATTCATGATCAGAATAAAAAACACATTTACACATACCGATGATTTGTCACATAGCATCGTTACCTGTTGGGATGAGAACGTGTTGTTTCCAGAGCACCACAAATTGGGGTGTCTGTAGCTCAGGTAGAGCAGGAAACCTACTAATCAGAAAGTTGCTGGTTCAATGCCCCTCTGCTCCAGCCTGCATGCCAAATATCCTTGGGCAAGATGCTAACCCCAAGTTGCTCTCCGATGCATCCATCGGGAGGATGAATGCGTATTAATGTTAGATAGAAAGCACTTACAGAGAAAAAGCATAGAAAAAAGTGAGTGCATGAATGAGGCAAGTTGTAGAGAGTAGAAAGGTTTTATACAAGAACCAGTTCATTTACCGTTATATTTTAGTTTCATTTTCAGTTCTGTACTTTTTACATGTAATATTGATTCATTAGATTGACTACATGTATTAGACCTAACTTGCTGACAGCAAATTTAAACGACCGTAATAATTTATTTTCAGCGTCTGAAATATTTATTTAGTTTGTTTTTTGTTTTCTTTTTGGCTCCTGATATTAGTCAACTACTATTTGTCAATGTTGAACTAATAATGAATCTAAGAACAGCTATTTGTCACGGTTGTCCAGCGTCAACCGTGGGGATGTGAGGAAGGAGGAGCCAGGCACGGAGCTCTGAATGCAAGCAGTGCGTTTATTTACAGTGAATGGAAAATAACAATAAATCCGCAGTGCGTTCCCGACTCCCGTGAAATGTCCTCTTCCCACTGCTAGTGTTCCTTGTCTCCGCTCCTCAGTGTCTGAGCACCCCGTGCTCGCTGCCCTCTCGTCTCCACGCTTCTCCTGGGGAGATAACAAACAGGCAGCCGTAAGACACATACAATGCGGCAGACTATCCGTACTGACTGGCCGAGAGACTAACGTGAAGTCACGCAATGATCCAGCGTCAGAGAGAGCGCCACCGCATTCTTAAGTAGCTCCTCCGACAAGGCTTGATCAGCTGTGTGATGGTCTTCAGGTGTGGCCAACCACCTGGCAGGGCCACACCCACCAGGCCTGAAGGTGCCTGTAAACAGGTGCTCTCAGAAACGCCGGCATCCACACACACACACACACACACACACACACACACACACACACACACACACACACACACACACACACACACACACACACACACACACCTGCAAGCAGGGAGAAGGAGGGACAGCACACCAAAAACACACATGTCCATAACTGCTGGGTCGTTTAGACTCCTGAGCTGTGCACGAGGGGTCGACCACCCACTGGAAGGCCGGGCACTTGTTTTCAACCGTAATATACCTGATGTGCTCAGGTAACCTGTAGCGCCATGAAACCTCTGTCACACCAGGGCGCATAAAAAATGATGCTTTAAGAGACTGATGGGATCGGGCAGCAGGGAAAACATCCACAAAATGCTACTTTCAGTTTTTAAGTAGAGTCATTACATGCTTGTTAAAAGCAAACTCTCATATAGTTTTTAATGTGCTTCTTTCATTACAATGACTAGATAAAGAATGTGGCACTGTCTCTATTTAACACTGGCTACCCCAAAATGTTTCCAAACCTTCAACCGTAACTTTCACTGAGAGATTTTTAGATACGGTTATTGAAGCTGTGGGGTTAATTTTTTAAGTAACACGAGACGAGAGGCAGCAGCATACATACAGAGCATCAGTGATAGAAAGCTAGGCTAACATAGGGTAGCTACCTGTTCAAGGAGAAACATGTATAGGCCCATCTCAAGTGCCAGTGAACATCTAAATGATTCAGGGAAGACTTTGGAGAAAGTGCTGTGGGGAGATGAAACGAAATTATGTGGCTTTAACTGACCTTTTGAAATAGGAGTGTGATGCAAAACATAGCATCCCTGCAGTCAAGCAGAGAGATGGAAACATTATGATGTGGGCTACAGGACGACTTAGTCGGGGTTCCAAACAGTCAGGAAATGTGACATCGTCAAACTGCAGGCCACGGATTGGCTTGTCAGTCGCGGCACTCAATGAGTCATGAGACGGTGTCATTCACTAAAATCAAAACTGCAGTTTTTTTAAAACCCTGCAACAAGGCAAATAGCTGCACAACACCGTGGTTTCCAAGTGTGACAAAAAGCCACAGATACATCATCGCTGCGACGTCTTCCTTTGTTGTGGCATTCGTGTTGCTCATAAATGACAACATGGACATCGGGCCGCTTTGCTGTAATGACCCCACGCACATTAGGTGGTACTTGATTGTAATGGAAAATGAGTCACAGCAAGCTGATCTGAGTATGTACTAATGGAGAAGTGCTATAAGATCACGGAGTGGTCTAGTCAGTCTCCAGACATCAGTACTGTAGAAAATCTGTGGAGGGAGCTGAAGTTTCAACTTTCCAAGTGGCAGTCAAGAAACTTACAGGATTTAGAGAGTTTCTGTAAGGAGCAGAGGGTTAATGTTTGTGTGTCCTCACTGTAAAGACTGCAGGTTACTGGAGCGTGTCGTGTCATGTTTCCTGTTGCTCTGAGGTGCATCCAACAAATACACAAATCATTTACCACTAATAATAACACCTCCCCCACTTAAGTGTGTTCAACAGGAAGCTAAAGACTGGTGCTGTTAAAGTGTTCAAAAAACAGCAGGAGCTCGGTGTGAGGCCACAGTGGGCCAAAAAACACAAGATGACCTCCAGCAAGGACAAAATGTATCTGGACGTCTCTGTGAGCATCTGTCTCACTGTGTAAGTGTAGCACAGTGTCTGTGTGTGCATGGCTGGGCAAGAGAAACAGCACAACTGAAAGCCAGCACTCAGACGAGGACCCGGTGCATCGTCTGTCTCATCTCAGCCAGTTTACTTACAAACTCTTTAAGTTTGAATTTTAAAGCCAACAATGTGCACAGGGCAGTGATATTTCAAATGAAGGTAAACTATTCCAATCTCTGCAGCCCCAATGGTGTATCACACACACACTAAGTTCTCCTCCTGCCTTCAGCCCAACCGTTGAGCGCGATGACAAATAGAGCCGCAGAATTTTGCTGCTGTGTAATTAAATTGAGACGTGGGGTCAAAATTCCCACCTAGATTGAGTGAGATGAAATAGAAATCGGCTCTCCTCTAACTGACTTTATAGAAATAATTACATCAGCTGCATTTATAACTGTTATTAAATAACAGCAGCACACGAGAACTAAAGTGTAATCCCAGCACATTTCGCTTCGCTTGCACTGATTCTTTAGAGATGACGACCGTGGTGGGTAATTAAGGGCAAACAATATACAAGTGGCGTGAAAAATGGAGGCTGCATTACCTTTCCAAAGCTTCCTTTCCCGATGGCCCGCAGTATCTGGAAGTGGTCAAAGTTTACTGTGGAGAAAATGAGAAGCAGTTAGTGAGAACGTGTCAGTTTGAGCTGAGCTATAAAACAGGGAACATGACATGTACAGCACTGTGCAAAAGTCTTGAGCCATCCCTCATTTGCTTCCAGGGATCCGGACTTCCCTGTAATCTTTAAAGTGGTATTAAGGAATAGCTCTCCAGGCTTTTTAAAGTGTTTCTGATTTTTAATCCAGGGCTTGTATTTGACCACTTTTTGTCAGACACCTAAGTCACGGAAAGGACCAGAAAACTTAACAAAGAACCAATTTTAAATTGTATCTGTACACATTTACTTGCAGCCTATTGCAAAAAAACAAAAGACCACATCATTTGTTCTCACTTCTTTAGTTGAAGAATGCAGTTAATAACACCGTTAACACAGACTGACCTGGCAAAACACGAAAAAATAAGGGGGTGGTTCAAGACTTTTGCTCGGTACTGTATGACAAATGCAAATGTGCACTTCACAATGTATCGCTGCACTTCGGCAGTACTGTGAAGATTAAATGTTTTTTCCTTCCCGATGCATGTGAAAGGTTAAGACTTACATCTCCAAATGTACTGGAACTGATTTGAACCAGAGGACTCAGCCACACTGTTACTATGTACTGCATAAACACGTTTACCGATGAAGGTAAAGCAGACGCTGTCCTGACTGTGTGGCTAAATTTTGTGCTGAAAGCATCAAATCAATTGAATATGATTAACTTGCTATGAGAGGTTTTTACTCCAAGTGTGACTTTTTCTGGCTTCATACACCTTTCAGGGTCAAATTCAAGCACTTTGTAAGCACGTTTAATGTCCATTTTCAACATTTTCCAGCACATTACCATAAAAAGGATGCATATTTCACTTCGCATCACCTGAGTAAGACCACGTGAAAGGCCAAATGAATAAGTCTTCTCATCAGATATTGATGCTTCTTTCTTATGTGACACAAAAAACAGGAGGAGACAGATCTTTGCTTGTGTTGTTTTTTAAGTTCATTCATTCAAAACTAACTGTAAGACGCTTAACTACATTGCAGTCTGTGTTATTGTTGTAGACCTAATTATCACCTTTAAAGTGTTTGTGCTAATAACATCATGTAGAGTAAGACAGGCATAGAGAACAGCACTGACTGGGAGAGGCTTTGAACACATGACATACTCAGATCAATTCAACACTTTAGACTTTAAAAATGCACAAGCGTCTTTCAAAAACCCATTTATTTAATCTATCATCATTGATATTATTATGTACAGTTAGAATGTACTGTTCATCTCCCTTAAATAAACAGGCAGCCTTAAAGTGTGAAATAGTCACTTGTCTACTGTCTCAGTGGCTGATAGTGCCCCACAGGCCTCAATGTCAGCTCGAAGCCATTATGTTTCAATTGTTTAATGATAAACAGATTTTGAATGAAAGCCAGGAAACTTCGCTAGCACAAAAAGTGCCTATTCTTTCTTCCCATATGGTTCAGTCATATTACCGTCATTTCCCCCTAAGCTGTTCCCAAAGACACCAGGTTAATACTTGAAAAGGCTGCAGCGATACACAAAAATATCATCAATATTCTGTTTACTTGGTGACAACGTCGCTTTTAGCCTTCAATCAGAAAGCCTGACGTTGGCTAGTTAAGCATCGGGCTAACGTTTAACGCTTTCACTTGAGGGAAGTAACTCGTATTACTGCTACTGCTGTGTAATCTTGGTTCAATTCACAGCATATTCTACAAGTTACCCTGCAATAACTAACTGTTAGAATAGCGCCACCGTATTGTATCGCACTGAGTGCACTTCAATCCTTTATCCCGCGAGTTTGCTAGCTAGCAAAATAATAATACCAATTTTAAACAAATAACATGTGTAACGTACACACTCGAGAAAATTATTTACTAGTACTTACGCAACTCCCCCGTTGTGAAAACGTACAAATCCTTCTTGTATTTTTCGTTTTCCAGGAAACACTCATTAAAACGGCCTCCAGGCACATTAGCGCACTCACCCCCGACTGATCAGGGAGGGGGTGGGGGGTCACACACTGAAACAGACTAACGTGCAGAGGTACAGCCCAGGCAGACAAATGTTGCTTTTAGACTTTGCGACTCGTTTTATTTCTCTATCTGATAAGAAAACTATTCAATCAGATAGTTCTTTGTGGTGAATGAAATACGGTTACAGTTTCAAGAAGTTTTAAGCACCAAATCCGAAATCCAAGCACTGCAATATTAAAATCCAATTCAATTTCTTGTTTGCTCCGAAATCTACGACATGACTATATACAGAAAAGCTTGACATGGTATGCAAAAAAAACCCCGAAGACAATACAAATACAAATACATGAACAAAAAATGTTTTAACTGTCAGTTATGTCATTTTAAAATTTTCCAAAACTAACATTTTCTTTGATTGACTGATATTAAATTGATTAGGGTCAAGTTTAGTGTGAACAATATTACACAAACAAGCACGTGTATGCGCATGCGCACATATTAGAATCCCTTCCATCGCTTCTCATATGTGCGCATGCGCACATATTAGAATCGCTTCGATCGCTTGTGACGTGATAACTTTGCTTTGATCCTTTCTGATGTCATAACTTTGCTTTGATTCCAAAACCTATAAATAGGAGCGCTCACCTGTTACTTTATGCTTAACGGACGTTGACCTGCAGCAACTAAAACCCTTTTGAGAAGATTTGAGAGCAATTTACAAGAGAAACCAAAACAAGTTCAGTTTTGTTTCTCACCAATTCACAGCGCAAACAGACACATTACACCATGTCAGCCAACCCATCCTTCGGCTCAGATGAGCTTGGAATATCTAAAGGGACCATTTTGGGAGATCACCACATGGTGGAGGCTTTCCTTGGAGAAGGAAGCTTTGGTGTCGTAACGAAATGTCGCGATACAAAAAACAACAAAACTGTTGCTGTTAAAGTCAACAAAAGCGACCCTGAAATTCTGCTCCAGGCAAAACTGGAAATTTTCATCCTGGAGCAGCTACGACGCTTGGATCCAGACAGGTGCAACATTGTGGAATGGAACGGCTATTTCCTCGATGGAGAGCGCATTTGCTTGAATTTTGAACTCCTCGACCAAAGCCTGTCAGACTACATAGGGGATCGGAATAACCGAGGTCTCCCAATGAGAGAAATCAGGCCAATTTTGCATCAGCTCGCAAATGCTCTATTCCACCTGGGTTCTGTGGGAATAGTGCATGCTGACCTCAAACCTGTCAACATCATGGTTGTGAACCGCAGTGAGTCTCAAGTCAGAGTCAAACTTATAGACTTTGGCATCGCATGTAACACCTCTGCAGTGATTCCTGGTGACTGTGTGGGGACAATTGGTTATTGTGCACCTGAGATTATGCTTGGCACTCCATATGATGAAGCAATTGACATGTGGTCTCTAGGGCTGGTAGCTGTGGAGCTTGCTACAGGGGTGCCTCTCTATCCTGGGGAAGACGATTATGATGTTTTGAAATTCATAATTGAAACCCAGGGTCAGCTACCAGATCATCTCCTAGAGTCTGGCTTGTACACTGACAGCTATTTCATCGAGGATAACCACAAGGAACAGCGCTGGACATTTAAGACCCCAGAACAATTTCAATACGAGACAGATTATCGATCCAAGGAAACTCGATCGATAAAACTTAAGTGTCTCGATGACCTCGAAAAACTGCTGAAAGTTAGGCGAGGACCGGAAAATGGCCAAACATTATTTGTAAGGCTAATCAAAGAAATGTTGGCCTTGGATGCAAATCTGCGCATAACACCCTCAGAGGTTCTGAAGCATCCCTTTTTCCACCCTGGCCTCTCAAGGAGAACCCCCTGCACTGACATGAATAGTTCCGGGGGAGAACTCCTTGTGCTCTCTCAGCAGCCTTCAAGCTGGAAAAGTCATGGATTGCAAAAATTCAGCTGCAGTTTCCAAAACTCAGTTGAATTTCCTCAAAAAGGAGACATCAACACCTCAGCCAACCCATCTGCCTCTGAAGATGATCTTCAAATAACGGAAGGGACCATTTTAGGAGATCACCACGTGGTAGAGGCCTTCCTTGGAGAAGGAGGCTTTGGTTTAGTAACCAGATGTCGCGATACAAAAAACAACAAAACCGTTGCTATTAAAGTCAACAAGAGCGACCCTGAAATTCTGCTCCAGGCAAAACTGGAAATTTTCATCCTGGAGCAGCTACGACGCTTGGATCCAGACAGGTGCAACATTGTGGAATGGAACGACTATTTCCTCGATGGACAGCGCATTTGCTTGAATTTCGAATTGCTTGACCAAAGCCTGTGGGACTACATTGGGGACCGGAATAACCGAGGTCTCCCAATGAGAGAACTCAGGCCAATTTTGCATCAGCTCGCAAATGCTCTGTTCCACCTGGGTTCTGTGGGAATAGTGCATGCTGACCTCAAACCTGGAAACATCATGGTGCTGAACCACAGTGAGTCTCCCGTCAAAGTCAAACTCATAGACTTTGGCCTCTCATGTCCTGCTTCTGCAGTCATTCCTGGTGACCGTGTGGGGACAATTGGTTATTGTGCACCTGAGGTTATGCTTGGCATTCCATACGACGAAGCAATCGACATGTGGTCTCTGGGGCTGGTAGCTGTGGAGCTTGCTACAGGGGTGCCTCTCTATCCTGGGGAAGACGATTATGATGTTTTAAAATTCATAATTGAAACCCAGGGTCAGCTACCAGATCATCTTCTAGAGTCTGGCTTGTACACTGACTGCTACTTCATCGAGGATAACTACAACAAACAGCGCTGGACATTTAAGACCCAAGAACAATTTCAATACGAGACACATTATCGATCAAAGGAAACTCGATATATAAAACTTAAGTGTCTCGATGACCTCGAAAAACTGCTGAAAGTTAGGCGAGGACCGGAAAATGGCCAAACATTATTTGTAAGGCTAATCAAAGAAATGTTGGCCTTGGATGCAAATCTGCGCATAACACCCTCGGAGGTTCTGAAGCATCCCTTTTTCCACCCTGGCCTCTCAAGGAGAACCCCCTGCACTGACATGAATAGTACAGGGGGACAAAACCTTGTGTTCTCTCAGCAGCAATCATCGTTTGGGTGGCCAGAATTCTAGGGGAGCTAGAAATTCTTGTGGAAAAAAAGCCCAAAACAATAACATCAACAAAAAAAAGCAATGAATGTGGTCTTAAACTTGGGCACAATTTGGCTTGAAATCCATCAACTAATCTCTCAATATTCAAAGCGGAGCAGCAGACAACTTACCATCACATCAGTCCTTCAATCAGACCTACAACAAACGTCTTCAGTCTCTCACCCCAACCGGTCGCAGCAGATGGCCGCCCCGACCTGAGCCTGGTTCTGCCGGAGGTTTCTTCCTGTAAAAAGGGAGTTTTTCCTTCCCACTGTCGCCAAAGTGCTTGCTCATAGGGGGTCATATGATTGTTGGGTTCTCTGTATGTATTATTGTAGGGTCTACCTTACAATAATACATACAGCCTTGAAGTGACTGGTGATGTGATTTGCTGCTGAATGAATTCGGAACTAATTGGAAATCTGGATATTAATTAAATAAACCTGCTTTGAGCATCAATTAATTGTTGTTTGAAATTCTTTATAAATATATAAATATAGTGCCACTCTTCTACTGTTTAAATTGCAACTGTTTAAAACTGACTAATTTATTCATACACTTGAGCATAAACACATGCACAGTAAATGGCCTGTACTTGTACAGCGCTTTACTTAGTCCCCAAGGACCCCAAAGAGCTTTACACTACATTCAGTCATTCACACATTCACACACTGGTGATGGCAGCTACATTGTAGCCACAGCTGCCCTGGGGCGCACTGACAGAGGCGAGGCTGCCGGACACTGGCGCCACCGGGCCCTCTGACCACCACCAGTAGGCAACGGGTGAAGTGTCTTGCCCCGGGACACAACGACCGAGACTGTCGGAGGCGGGGCTCAATCTGGCAACCTTCCAATTACAGGATGAACTGCGAACTCTTGAGCCACGATTGACCTATATACACATATACTTTACAGTACTAGTCAGTGCTTACATACTAGTTCTTTTCCCTACTTTTTCATGCTTACTGGTACAAATGCCTGTTACTAGAGTTAAATGCTATCAATGTATTCTCACAGTTATGGAACTGTACAAATGCATACAAAATAACGCTCACGTAAACATAACTGTGCACTAGTTTGCCCTTATTGCTGCAGTTTGTTTCAAGTTGTTCTCTCTCTCTCTCTCTCTCTCTCTCTCTCACTCACACACACACACACACACACACACACACACACTCACTATGTAACGTTTCAGCAAAAAAATACCGCCCCTTCCCCCCACAGTGACACCACCACCACTAGTCTGCACAGCTGACATAAGGCAGCATGGATCCATCCTTTCATGCTATTTATGCCAAATTCTGACCCGACCATCTGCATGTCAGAGCAGAAATCAAGACTCATCAGACCAGGCAACATTTATCCAATCTTCTCATGTCAAATTTTGAGAACTGTAGCTTCAATTTCCTGTTCTTAGCTGACCAAAACGCTCTTCTGCATTCTTTGGTTGCAACAAATGGTTGTATGAGCTACGGTTGCCTTCCTATCAGACATTTTTCTCTGACCGTTGACATCAATAAGGCAGTTTTTCCAAGAGAACTGCCTTTCACTGGATATTTTCTCTTTTTTGTCACCGAAAAGGGTGTCTGTGTTACTTCTTGTCTTATATATATTGTCTCTGTTTTCCTCTGTCCTTTGTCAGAGTGCCTGTTCACCTACCCCCTGTGTCTCCATATTCCCAGTGTTCAAGGTTTCCGAGTGTTTTCCCAGTTTAGGTTGTCATGGTTGGTTCTGTTTGCTACTCAGCCAGAATAAACAGCTCGCTCTTTTTAAAAGTAGGCTCCAGAATGGATGATGGCATGTTCGCATGTCTTTATGCAACACTGAGTGTGCTGAACTAAAGGTAGGCCTAGTTTCATTTTCATGGTCATTATTATCAAGACAATGATTACGCCTTATTCTGATTATTTCTCCCTTTTGGAGGTGTAACGTTTACATGAGGGGTGTAGGAACATTTCCCCCTAAATATTTTTAGATAAACTTTTGCTAAAGTCACAGTTTTTGTCGTATTGATGATGCAGCTAGAATAAGTGCTTTTAAATAAAAGAATAACCATTCAAAGTGCTCAGTGGTGAAACTGTAACTCTTTCAGAGTTTGACAGCTGGACAAGTGATGCCGTATTTAAAGAAACATGAGATGAGTGCAGCATATTATCTGAACAGAGACCATTCAATGAGCAAGAATAAACACTGAAAGAGAAACACTTCACTGTTGATTATCATATGAAGTCTAATGAAAGCTGTTAATCTGTTAATATCCTGTTAATCTGCAAATACAGAACATGCGACTTTAAAGCATCCAGCAAAGTGATAACTGTCCTCTGCCCACTAAGTAGTGACTCTACAAAAGATTATTTTCAATATCATCTTTATATTATATTTAGTTATTCTCCAGCGCAACAATGTAAGGAGCTCTGTGATTGGTTAGGAAAGGACAGACTGGCCACCTGGATTTTTCTTCACTGCACATTGATCCATAGCTTTGCTCTGTAAAGGCTAACAAAGTGCTTTTGCTTTACAAAGACATTCAGCGTCGGTATTCACTCTTTTAAAATGCCACTGAACACTGGAGTGAAATGGAGCCCTGATCCTCAGAGTTTTATTGTTGCTAACATTTCTTATAGATAGCACAGATAGTGCCCCACTGCAGTAATCACTCATGTCTAGATATTCCTGTTAAAACGGAGTTTTTCCTCCCCACTGTTGCATAGCAAACCTAGCAAACACAAACTATTGTATAAAACGATCTAATTTAAACGAACAATCATATTGAAGCTTCAGACAGCCGTCATATGACAGTGAAACACTGCCATCTGCTGGACTCGAATAACAAAGACGCTGCTTTGACGGGTGAGGGAGTTTCAACAAGTCTGCAACGACTCAAGCATCAAACTACAGAACTATTGTAGCGGACATGGTGCTCTAATGACTGCTTCATTAACGCAGGTCAGAAAGGATCAAACATATCAATAAATTGTGAAATACAAAAAATTACTGTTTCACTGCACACACAAACCTTCTCTTATTAGCACAACACTGCCCAGGCCTCAGAGTGTATTCCATATAGACTATTAAACCTTAGCATGTTATTTTAATGTCTTACAGGTAAAACAGCCAAAAAGTAAAGTTAACTGTAATTTAAAATATTCAGCTGCAAAAATGCTTTTAGCAAATAATTTTTATGACTGCTGCTAAAATTCAATACTAGATTTTTGCTGGTCTGATTAAAAGGTTAAATGTAGAAGTTTTGGGATAATATATTAATACTTCCAAAACAATAAAGTTGTTGTAGAGAATCTATGTTCATTATTGTTGCTCATCATGGAAAGACAAAGACATTACACCCTCCTACTCTCTGCACACAGTGGTCTGAGGGATCTTCCAGGATCGGGGATTTTATTTATTTTGTTCTTTTTCGGTCTTACTGGTTAGTAGGTGGTGATTTTCTACCTGTTGATCTCACATTTGGAACATGATTTGCTCTGGAGCAGATTAGGTTCAAAGCATGAGTTGACCTGGCATTATGTCTTGGATTACAAAAAAATCCCACATTAAATCTTGAAGTTAACCGGATAAGACAGCGTTGTGTTTCACAGTAAAGGCCTCAGAGAGTTGTTGCTAACCAAATTCCATCTTGTATGGCCACTCAGCATCTTATGATGTTTTGTAACCTGCCACTACAAAGAAGCAGTGAAACAGTTTCTGTTTTAGCGCACATACACTGTGTGCTGAACAGTATAAGGGCAATAAAGTGATGGTACAGAAATCTGCATCTGGTCAGAAGGAAAAGCACGCACACTTGGAAGACTTGGCCAGATTTTTATAAAATTATTGGCTGACAGTGGACAGATGAAAGGATGTGGATGGTCACACCCTCGTGCAGTAAAGACGGCGTTCGGTTCATTGAATACACAAAACCAAACACACAAAAGACACAATAAGACAGCTGATCAGTTTGCTTCACTGACTCATCTTTTTTTTTTTTTTTTGCCTGTCCCGTTTGGATCTTTAGCCATCAGAATTGTTGTCTGAAGGCCAAGAAAGATGCCAAGCGGCTTTACTTTACCAATTGGATCATCACGGTCTTGCGTTTGGGCCATTTGATTGACCTTTATTATAATTATATATTTATTTGATTTGATTTTTGGTTGTTACAGATGGGACAGACATGACTGGGGGATAGGACAGGGAGAAAGAATGAAAGAAAGAGAGGGGGAGAAAAAAAATAGAGGGGAGAAGAGACGGTGAGAAAGGGGGGAAGAAAAAAAGAAAAACAAACAAAACACCTGGATCACCTGTATGGAGATAAGAAAAAACAGAAGAGAAAACAAACAAGAAAGAGCAACATAATAAATATAGCACCATCACAATAAAACAGCTAACAGTAGATAACAGTAGATACCAAATATTAGATGTTATGTTACAGCACGCAAGATCGACAGCGCACAATGTGCTTTCAGGCAGCAGCCAAGAAAGGTGTAGTTTGTGTCTGTGAACACCTGTGTACACACCTGTGTACACACCTGTGTGGATCAGCACGCTTGTATTCAAAAGGGTCCTCGTCTGAGTGCTGGCTTTCAGTTGTGCTGTCTCTCTTGCCCAGCCATGCACACACAGACACTGTGCTACACTTACACAGTGAGACAGATGCTCACAGAGACGTCCAGATACATTTTGTCCTTGCTGGAGGTCATCTTGTGTGTGTCTTTTGGCCCACTGTGGCCTCACACCGAGCTCCTGCTGTTTTTTGAACACTTTAACAGCTAACAACTTTTAGCTTCCTGTTGAACACACTTAAGTGGTCACTCACTTCCTGTGCCCTGGGCAATAAGAGACGTTTTGTGTTTTATAATTTATTGATATGTTTGATCCTTTCTGACCTGCGTTAATGAAGCAGTCATTAGAGCACCATGTCCACTATAATAGTTCTGTAGTTTGTAGAGGTGGGAATCACCATACACCCCACGATACGATATTATCACAATACTTAACTCACGATACGATATTATTGCGATTTTTTTAAATATATTTTTGCAATATTATGGGTATTGCAATACAATATTTTGTGATTTATCACATATTTTTTCTACTGCAGATTTTGTCCATAAAGGTAAACTTTATCATTATTCATTTTATTTTAATAATAAAGTCTCACACTCAGTCTTTCTCTCATGTCAGTCAGTTTTATTGCTGACAAAGTGAACGGTTTGTATAACAGTCTAGTAACCAACTTAACTGAACATAACTATCTGGTACAATTATAGCTTATAATAAAATATCATTTTACATTAAATAAAAAAGTTTTAAATTTAAATAAAATAAAACATTTCTTAAATTAAAATAAGTAAACTGTCCTGTTTGTTGCTGCCCTAAAAAGTTAAACACATTTGGACAGTGAAGCAATGTCAGCATTCTTGCTCAGAAAAAGGAGCTGATCAACATGCTCTGAAGTCAGAGTGCTCCGTTTTGCTGTGACGATGTCTCCAGCGGTTGAGAAGACTCTTTCAGCCGAGACACTAGTGCCTGGGATACAAAGGTATCTTTTTGCCAGCGTGGCCAGGAAAGGATAGACTTCCTCATGGGATTTCCACCAGCTTAGTGGGTCTTCTGTGAGTGCCAGTGATGTGACCTCCTGGTATCTTTTCACCTCCTCCTCAGCTGTGGCAGATAATGATTTTGGTGGGGCTCCAACATCACCATAAGTCTGACCAAGCAAGTCTGTTAACCCACGAGACTTCCTCATCTTGGCTGGTATGAGAGGGGGTCTGGGATTTTGTTCAGTCTCGTCGGGTTTCTCATGATGTTCATGGGCTTCTGGCTCACAGATGGGCTGCTGCCTCTTTTCTTCCTGTAGAAAACCCACACACATACAGAGAGAGGGAGAAAATAAATATTTCATATCTTTTAGTATGCAGTAATATGTTAGCAAATTATAATTAATGTATTTAATTGTTAAATAGAATATTACCAATATGACAAAAATATCACCGATCTACTAATATTGTAAGTTATTTAAATTATAACACCAAAATGTTTGCTTACCTGAAGGGTTATAGCCTCAGCAACCACTCTGGCATAGGTTTCCTGTCTTTCCTCCAGTGACAGGAATGGCAGGGTTTTAAAGCGTGGGTCGAGAGCTGATGCTGTGTAGAGGGTGTTCCTCTCGACTGTGCTGGCATATCTCTTCTTAAGATCTTGACTGATACTTTGCTTGATGTTTCTGACCAGTGCTGTGTCACCAATGTTGTCTTGGGTGTCGTGCAACAGCTGTGCTAGCAGCGGTGCTACGAGAGACAGAGTAGGATTCTTTTCCTCAGACATCACAGTAGTCGCGACTTGCATTGACTTCAAGGCCCGGACAATTTCTTCAGTGTTCCCAATATCAGTCTTATTTAGAGTAAAGATATGTGCTACTCTTTCTGACTTCGGGAGACAGCAGCGCTGCACAAATTGCAGGTTGTTGTTCAAGGAAACGCTGGAGCATGTCATAAGCACTGTTCCATCTCGTGCAGACGTCGGTCTTGAGCTTGTGAGTCGGGAGCTGTAACATTTTCTGTTTTTGCTCCAGAGTGTGGTTTGCCACTGTGCTTCTATTGAAAAACCCAGTTATGCGCCGCACTCTCCCCAAGACCCTGGCTACTGCAGGCAGGTTTAAGGCTCGTTGTGATGCCAGATTGAGCGTATGGGCGAAACACTTCACATGCAGGTATCCCGCTAGCTGAGTGGCAATTGTCATATTAGAAGCATTGTCGGTGACAACCACAAGATTTTTGTCGGCAATCCCCCATTCCTGTGCTGCATTTTGCAGGAGATTTGCAATGTTCGCTCCGGTGTGACTTTCATGTAATGTTCGAGTTTGGAGAACGTAAGACAGCAGTTGCCAGTCCGCTGTGAGATAATGAGCTGTTATAGTCACATATGAATCCACAGCCCGCGAGGTCCATGCGTCGCAAGTTAATGCAACCCTTTCTGCTGTGCTCAAACTTTCCTCAACTTTACGCTTCACATCTATGTAGAGATTGGGTACGGCTGTGTCGGCGAAAAAACGTCGTGATGGTATCACATACCTGGGTTCCAGCGTCTTGATCATGTAAGAAAAGCCCTCGTTTTCCACAATGTTGTAAGGACGCAGGTCTTTGCAGATGAAGTACGTGATAGATTGTGTTATTTTCTTAGCTCGCTCTGAATTGGGAGATAGCTTTGCTAAGCTAAGAGCGTCCAGCGTTGGTTGATTTTTCAGTGGAGCTGATTCAGAGCTAGCTTTCCCGTCCGCGGTTAATGCTATATTTGGATGGTGCCGTGTAAGATGGGCCCTCATGTTCGTAGTATTCCCAGAGTACTTTATTTTCATACGACACACCTTGCAAATCCCGTGTGTCATATCCATCTCATTTGTTCCATCCTTGTTAAAAAATCCAAAGTACGTCCAGACGTTTGATTTAAACGCAGATGGCGCTTTCCTGATCTCTTTTTCTTCCTCCATCTTTGTTTGATCAATTTTCCCATGTGCTGACCTAACCTCTGCTGACCTCACTAGAGAAAAAGCTCAACCGCACCATCTGGTGGATTGGAAGTTTTTGGAACAAAATATCGATGTCTGCTGTCCCTGTATCGATACATTATTGGCAAACAAAATATCGCGATACTACGCAGTATCGATTTTTTTCCCCCACCCCTAGTAGTTTGATGCTTGAGTCGTTGCAGACTTGTTGAAACTCCCTCACCCGTCAAAGCAGCGTCTTTGTTATTGGAGTCCAGCAGATGGCAGTGTTTCACTGTCTGACGGCTGTCTGAAGCTTCAGCTGGATTATTCGTTTGCTATGTTTGCCATGTTACAGTGGGGAGGAAAAACTCCCTTTTAACAGGAATATCTAGACATGAGTGATTACTGCAGTGGGGCACTATCTGTGCTATCTATAAGAAATGTTAGCAACAATAAAACTCTGAGGATCAGGGCTCCATTTCACTCCAGTGTTCAGTGGCATTTTAAAAGAGTGAATACCGACGCTGAATGTCTTTGTAAAGCAAAAGCACTTTGTTAGCCTTTACAGAGCAAAGCTATGGATCAATGTGCAGTGAAGAAAAATCCAGGTGGCCAGTCTGTCCTTTCCTAACCAATCACAGAGCTCCTTACATTGCACCATGTGGCTAATTTGCGTTTTACTGATATTGCTGGGCTGCTGTCAATCATATCATATATTACAACAGAGCATTGACCTTTAACCTGTTTAATTCATACTGAGTATTTAAAAAAAAAAGTATTGTCATAATAAATTCTGCCTCACTGAAACACCATTTTGCATTAGCCTCTATCACCTGACTTGTCACTGATGATATCACTGAGCAGGCGAGCGGTAGCGGCGGGGGGGGGGGGTGTAGGTGAAGCTCGTGAAGAACAAAAATTCTGTACGAGCAGATGCAGTGAGTCCAATAACCAGGGGTAACTGGAAATAAGGTGTTGTAGGTTGGCTTCCACAGTGTAAAGAGACGCTTCTCCCTCATGCTCTAACAGTTGGTAAATCAATTTAGAAGCAGAGTCGATAACGGCCTCCTGAAGCTCCCTAGGTGGGGTGACTGCCGCTGGATCCATATCTGGCTGGTCCGTACTGTCACGGCGGGTAAGGAGAGCCGTGTGAAAATAATAAATGAGGATCCAATCGCAGGCAGTAGTGGAGAAGTGAAGGTGGTTTATTGAACACAAAAATAAATATGGACAAACAGCAAATGGAGCAGGAACTAAACTAGACTGGAAACAACTAAACTACAGAGCACAAACCTGGACAAGAACGAGCAGAGGAGATGGACAGCAGGGAGAACACACGGGTGAGACATGGTGGATACACAGACGGACCAGCAACTACAATGACAGAGGACACGACTTAAATACACAGAGAAACACAGGGGAATTACACACAGGTGGTGGACACAGCTGGGAATAATCACCAAGACGAGACAGAGGTAAAACTGAACACACTCACATGAGACGCAGACCTTCACAATAAAACAGGAACAAGAAACCATCACACTAAGACGCAGACTCGACATAGAGAGAGAGACAGAAAATGACACATGGAACTACCGTCTCGCCCCTCCCGGCAGTCTGTATACTTTAAGCTCGGGTAGTTTTTACACAGGATACGGGAGGATTATTGAGAAGAACCTAAGCAAACACGTGACAAGTTTTCAACAGGAATGAATGACAGTAAAAATGTTACCTCACAGATCGTTTTTATGCCATCAGTAATGAGCTGGTTTCAGCTAGACTGGACACACTCAAATGGCAAAGAAGGTTGTGTAGCCTTTGCAGAGAAGATGAAGTGCATTCATGTAAATCAAAATGCATCTTTTAATTGAGGTAGAGGTTTGTCAGAGATATTATTCTCATAATGTACCTTTGTCCCAGCTGATTGCAAAAACCTCTTGTGTACCTCTTTTCAACCACTGGGAGGCGCTACAGCTTCATTCCTTTCACACTAAGGCAGCGGTAGGGAACTCCAGGCCTCGAGGGCGTCCCTGCAGGTTTTAGACGTTCCCTACCCCTGCACTAAGGCCTTTGAAATCTTCATTAACACTGAGCTTGAAATTTCTATCAGTCGAATGCAAAGGAGTCCTGTGGTTGTAGGACAGAGGTAGGGAACGTTAATCTGCCATCATTTAGATTATATGACAACAACCTTCAAATCTGAAGTCTCAGAAATCTGCTTCATGTACAAGTTCCTCCAATAATCAGGGCTAATATCACCAAATTGTACATAAACAGACTTTTACATGTTAAATATTTCTCAAATATGGGGAAAAAAACAATATAAAATACTATATTATTAACAAAATATCTTAAGATACAGCTACAAATTGCTTGAAACATTTGCAACGAAATATATAAAACAGCTTTATTGTCAGTGAGGACAAAGTTATAGTGATGCTGTGCTGGAGTGTTCAAAAGAAGACAGAGACATGAAGTATAAATATTGTATAATATTAAATATAAGAAAGAACAAAGTTATAAAAACATTAATAATTGAAATCTGCAACAATATTCACATAAAGTGTAAAATACAGAGTTAACTGTTTAATAGGTAAAGTTTAGGTCTTGCAGTCGAACAATGATCCCAAACACAGCAGCAAATCTACAGCAGAATAGCTGAAAAGCAAGGTCCAGTCAAAGTCCAGACCTCAACCTGGGACATTCAGAGAGCTGTGCTTAAATAAATGCCCACAAACCTCAAAGAACTGAAGCAACGTTGTAATGAAGAGTGGGCCAACATTCCTCCACAACAATATGAGAGACTGATAAAGTCAAGCAGAAAACAATTACCTCACATTCGTGCTGCTAGAAGTGTTTCTAGTTATTCACAGGACTGTAGTTTGAATTTAAAGAAATGTGAAAGTGCACTGAAATTAACATAAAGTTATTGCAATTTTAAAAAAAAAAATCAAGAAATCTAAGAGGAAGAAACAATGTAAACCACACAATTTTTTTCCTTATATTCTCCACACGGCAATGCACATAACAGACATAAAATATTTGCATTTATCAATAGAAAATATACAATTTTTCCATAGTCATAGCCAGGCCCGATTACTGCCAAACCTGTGCTGAATCAGTCACTTAAATAGGACCTGTCTGACAAAGTAGAGTAGACCAAAAGATCCTCAAAAACTACACATCATGGCGCAATCCAAGGAAATTCAGAAGCAAATAAGAAACAAAGTAATTGAGATCTCTCAGTCTGGAGATGCAACGTCAAGATGAACAGAATCCAGTTTCTGGGATCCTGAAGGAGAATGTCTGGCCATCTGTTCACGACCACAAGCTGAAGTGCACTTGATCCAAAGCACACCAACAAGTCCACCTCTAAGCAGCTTAAGTAAAACAAAATAAAGACTTTGGAATGGCTTAGCCAAAGTTCATACGTGAATCTGATTGAGGTGCTGTGACCTTGGAAAGGTGGTCCATACTCAAAAACCCTCCAGTGTGGCTGAATTACAACAATTTTGCAAAGATGAGTGGGCAGAAATTCTTCCACCACCTCGTAAAGGACTCATTGCCAGTTATCCCAAACGCTTTATTGCAGATGTTTCTACTCAGGGTGGCCCAACCAGTTATTAGGTTTAGGGGGCAATCACTTTTTCCACACAGGGCCATAATAATGGCCGCCTTAATAATAAATGCCTTGATTTAGGAACTACTTTTAATGTTTACTTGTGCTATTTTGCAAAAAATAAAATCTCTGCAAAAACATCAAAACTGCTGAGAAAATACATACTACCACAATGCATTGTTATTGCATCTCAGTTTCTCACCATCACTGATAATCTGACGTCTGCTGGACCTCAGGAATCGTCACCATCACCTCTCTGTGAGGAGCAGAGAGCACTCGTGCTGCACATCCCACCTGTGTGCTGTGTTTACGTGAACCTGAGAGCACAGCTGTAGTGGTGACAGTGAATGTAGCGTTGGTGTTGGACACACTGACAGTGTTGTACTGTGAGAAGCTGAGGTGTTGTTGTGAGACACTGCGTGTTACAGTGGGAGCAGGTCGACCAGTGGCTGAACAGGAAACAACCCACTCTTCAGCAGAGTTTGACTCTCTGACATCAACAGCAGGTTCATGCAGCTCTGTGAAGGATCAGGAGATATAAAATAAGGAGTATATTGTTAAAGATACATTGACTTCTAACATATGTAACGCATTAAGGTAAAATTTCTTACCATAAGGATGTGTTACACGATTTATAAACCCCAGTTTGTTAATTATTTGTTCATTATTCATAACTATATACTTAATTTTTTAAAAATTAAGTGTTTTTGGTCAAATGGAATTTCTTTTTGGGTAATTTTAGCCCTCTGCCAAAATGTTTTAACCTTTCTGTCTCTAACAGTAAAACATCGTTCCTTTATCTTCTGTGTCTGGTGTGTTGGTCAGGATTAGCTAGCTTGGCAAAAAGTTCACATTAAACAATTAAAGTGTGTTACTGTGAGGTGTGTGTTCGTACTACGAGTCACAGCTCGAGTTTTCTTGCGGGTGAAGGTTTTTCACCTCGCTGTCATTCTTGCATAAAAGTGTTTGACCCCTTCAGAAAAAAAAAACGAAATTTGGGATTATTTTTTGTTTTGTTCATTGTGTGTATTTGTTTCTACTTTTTACTTTTTCTTTTACTGTGTACAGCACTTTGGTCAACCTGTGTTGTTTTTAGACATGGTTATTGATTGATTGATTGATTGATTGATTGATTGATTGATTGATTGATATGTCTTTGATTAAAATACAGCCTACTCCACATCCTCCAAGTTACAGAGAAGAGGAACCATCTGGGGTGAACTTGTGCACTTGGTATTGGCTGTCATGGTCCCTGTGCCTCTCCGGCTCGCTCATGTTGGCCACAGGTTTGTTTTGTTTTCTCTCCTGCTTCCCTGGGTGGAGCTCATTGGGCTCTCACCCTTGGCCCACGCATCTGCGGTGATTTCTACACCTGTTGCTGATCAGGCGGCGTCCCCCTTGCCTATTTAACGCTGCGGCACGGAGTATTCGGCACTGGAATGTTGAACCTCCCATGTTCGTGCTCTCAGCTCTCCTAAGACAAACTCTCTCAGTGTTGTTTGGTGTATTGATCTAATTGGACTCTTTGTGTTTAGATCTCCCCGGAACTGGTGGCGGACCCTGACCTGTGATCCCTGTGTGTGTCAACATAAGTGGAAATTGGAGCGAGAGTGGCTGTGGAGAAGCGAGTGTGCGTAAGAAGAGGAGTGGCGGAGTTTGGGCCGAGTGGAGAGCGAGTGTGGATTCCTTCCCCTGGAGCCCTGAAGCCCTGCCCCATTCACTGTATATACACATCACTGTGGTTTCCCTCTGTGTTAATAAATTGTCAACCCTTTGCTTGCCAGAACGCTTCCTGCGTCTGAATCCATCTGTTAGCCCTGACATTGGATACCTGGAAATCAGTGACGGGACCATTAATGCTTAAACTTGTACACAGGTTTGAGAGCAACCACCCAAAAGCTTCTGCTAATAAACACTAGTCTGTGTTTGTGATGCAAATGTTTCTGGCTGTGTTAACAAACATTTAGTAAGGTGAGTGAGGAATATTAATACTTATTATTAGATCATTAGCAGACTGTAGAACTTGACTGCACGCCAAGGTGGCAGTTCAGCCATTTGATTCATGTTGCAGCAGCTCATGAGTGAATGAACATCGTGTAATAAAAGTACTTCTAGAAGTACATTTTTGCAAAAACGTACATTGTGGAGGAATGTAGGGAAGACACGAGGGAGCCCAATATTTTACTCAAACATTAATCGCTGCATCACACAACTGAACATTCAAAGCGCCAAAACCTAACCCTCTCACTTCCCGTTACACTGGGTACGAGTGGAGCTACCTGGTGGTATGTACTTACATTTATTTAAATTTACTTGAGTAGGGTAGAGTCATGCTAATGACCTAATAATTTTATTCAGGTGTGTTGCAGCAGAGATACATTTAAAAGCTTCAGGACGCTGGCTCTCAAGGCCTGGAGTTTGACACCCCTGCTTTACACAAAGATGGGTTAAATCACAGTGCAAAGAATGAATGAATAAATGAAATATAAAAAATAAATAATTATTAAATAGTCTTACACATCAATGTCATTGGTTGACTTTTGAAGTATTTGAATCCTTATTTGGTTCCCTGAGTGAGAGAAGGATTAAAACACTTTAAAATCAGTACTGAAAATATGTGCAGACATTACTAGATAGATTTAGGGTTAGAATCAATAAATCACTATCATGTTAATAAGATAAGACACATTACAAAACGACATACTAGAAAGTGAAAAGGTAACTTTTCTTCAAGCAGCATAGTGGAGCAACAGAAAAAGACAAACCCCAACACCAGCACTGCTGCAGCTATTACAGTGATTGAGGGAAAATCTGTGAAAAAAACAGAAGAACGTGACGCTGACCAACAATAATACATCACTCATGAAGTACTGAAGTCATTGTTATTAGATCCCAGTCAAATTTACCCAAGTATCATCCGTCTCTAGTCTAGTCTGTGGTATACAGAAAGAGTTTCTCACCACCAACAGATGTTTTTTGGACCTCAGGAATCGTCTCCATCACCTCTCTGTGAGGAGCAGAGAGCACTCGTGCTGCACATCCCACCTGTGTGCTGTGTTTACATGAACCTGAGAGCACAGCTGTAGTGGTGACAGTGAATGTAGCGTTGGTGTTCGACACACTGACAGTGTTGTACTGTGAGAAGCTGAGGTCTTGTTGTGAGACACTGAGTGTTACAGTGGGAGCAGGTCGACCAGTGGCTGAACAGGAAACAACCCACTCTTCAGTAGAGTTTGACTCTCTGACATCAACAGCAGGTTCATGCAGCTCTGTGAAGGATCAGGAAATATGTTATAAGGACCATGTTGTCAAGAATAAACCAGCTTCTGGTGCATTTAATCACATTAAGGTAAAAGTTCTTACCATAGACTTGGAGGCAGGGTCTACCTGTGAAGGAGCCTTCAGGATAAGTGTTAAACAGACAGTGATAGCATCCTTCATCCTGCTCCGTCACATTCCTGATGACTATGGAGCAGTTCTGTAGTTCAGTGTATTTAAACTTGACTTTATCGTTAAAGCCATCATTCACTCTCTGACCATAGTACTTGCTGTAGGTGGCAACATTTGTCTCCACATCACGTGAGATTTTCTGCCATGTGACCTGAACGACGTCTTTAGTGTCCAAGAGCTGACAGCTGAATTCAGCATCTTCTCCCACTGCTGCCAGCACAGTCTGCTGTGTTTGGACCACTGCTGTTAGAGCTGCATGGAGAATAACATGAGTTAGAGATGTGGAACTGAGAGGTATTGATGGGAAGGATTAAACAATAATTCGGGTCATGGAGTAGTCTGTGTTTTAGGCTCAAACAAATTGACATGTGGGTACCACTTAAATGTGATGTAGACTATAAATATAAACCTGACACTCATTGTTTCATACTGTATGTTTCAGGTACATTTTCTATAATCTATAAAAAGTAACACAATTCAGTTAGCTACCAACTAAACAAAGAAAGTCAGATAGATGTACAGATCATGTTTATATTGGTTCTGTTGGTCCATGACCAATTCTGGAGGTCTGTACTGCATTTGAACTTTTTCAACAATTTGGAGGTCTAACCATGATTTAAGCTGGACATCAATATGGCGTTCAACATTAGAACCTTGGACTTGATGTATATTTTTTGGACATCATGTAGATATCTATGACAAGTGCAGGGAATTTAAAGGTTTAATTGAGGTCATATTTTTATTTACAAAATATCAATATTGGGGTTACAAAACAATCCCTTCAGTGGACCAAAAATGAATTATAAAACCCATCACTTCAACATAACCAATACCAGGACTGGTATTGACTGGTAACTCGTGCTACTGTAGAAATTCCCATTGATTTTCTACATTTTCCCAGAGGCCTCCCCTTCTGTGGATTACTGGTATGTTATTTATTAATTTGTGCCTCAATTATTTCAGATCAGTTATTTCACTGGGGAAGCCCTATATTGCCCACTTCCTAATTTCAGCACTGTTTGATCTTTCTCTTTAGCATGTATGTAACTTTGGTTTGTTGAGATTTTGGCATTACTTCTGTCATAAACATTCTCTCTCAGACATAACTGACTAAGATTTCTGTGGTTACCCAGAACATTTTAATAGACTTTTTGTAATCAATCAAGTCTTCAAGCCCTTCTTTTTAAAATAGTGTATAAACCGTATGTATGTGTGAAAGACTGTTAATGTTTTGATAAATTGTTTATTTTAGAACAATTGGTGAGTGTGTTTAGCCACTTCACACTACTACACTTTGCTCTAAACTACATTCCTTCTCTGAACAGTATATATGTGAATGGACTGACGGATCTTTTAATTTCAAATGTTAAATAATTGTCAGTAAACTACTTATGACCTGAACTCCGTCTCTGTCTAATGGAAATGAGTGCCTTCTTGTTTTTAACTACATTGGGGTTGTGAAACGTCTTTTACATTGTAGGCCACATACAACCCAATTTTTGTTAATTTACCAACCATACATACATAACACACAAACATGTGGTTTATCTATTGCTTTCATCGTAATATGAATAGGCATGGGGCAACCTTTAACAAAACAGTCTAAAGCTGTTTTCACACAGCTCTCAAAACAGTCTCATTAATCTGAATGATGAACAACTCAACACAGAAAGTTGATTTTGTTCTTTTTTATTAGGCTGAGTGTTCAGTGGGAGAAACGTTTTGTCACTCATTCAAACAAAATCTAAACTCTTCAGTAATTGTATCTCCCTCTAATTCTGTCTAAAGACAATCTCTTTGTCACTTCAGAGAAAAGTTCTCACATTTTAGGATCAATATTTAATTATTACGAGTGAAGGTTCTTGTTTTCTTTTTTTTTTCTCTTGTCACAATAAATAACTTTGAAAAACAAAAACAACAATACGGAATAAAACTTACCTTTTGAAAAGGCCATAAAAAGAAAAAACAAACACAGAATCCCACAGTTTGACATGGTGCACGTCTCTGTCTCCCCACTGGCTATTGTACGACGTATTGAAACAACGTCGTACAATAGCCAAATTATTGAAAACTCAAATGTCCACGAAGGAAGGAAGAATCTCCCTTCCTTGTGGGACATTCCAAGGCGTGTTAGAATGATCAACTGTACCAAGTAAAGTACAAAAACTTCCCAGTGCAGAGTTTCATCAGTGTTTTAATCAGCAAACTCAATCATTTTTTTCTGCATTTTGAAAATTCAGTAAAGCTGTAGGTGTCAACATTTGTCTCCACATCTTGTAAGATTTTCTGCCATGTGACCTGAAGGATGTATTTAGTCTCCGAGAGCTGACAGCTGAATTCAGCATCTTCTCCCACTGCAACCAGCACAGTCTGCTGTGCTTGTATCACTGCTGTTAGAGCTGCACAAACAAAATAAGAGGCTTTCATAGTCTGTGTTTTATGTTTCATTTAAAAAAAAAAAAACAACAACTACATAACAGAATTCACTGAGGTACATACTGAACTTACAGGACAGAAACAAAGTACCAATCCTATTGCAGTAGTATATCTCCAGTAACAATACCAGCATTGGTATCAATACTATTGATAACTGCATCAATCTGCCCACCTCTAACTCGTGCTATTGTAGAAATTCCCTGTGAACTTATACATTTTCTCAGAAGCCTTCCCTCCGCGCATTACTGGTATGTTATTTATTATTTTGTGCTCCAAGTTCAGTTATTTCACTGGGGAAGCCCCGTAATGCCCACTTCTTCATTTCAGTACTGTTTGATCTTTCCCTTTAACATGTATGTAACTTTGGCTTGTTGAGATTTTAGCATTACTTCTGTCACCAACATTTTAATGCTATCTTTACTCTGTTATAATCATCTCTCTGTCTCAGGCATAACTGACTGAGATTTCTTTGGAAAAGTTCTCACATTTATGACCTTTTTAGGAGCTTCTTGTTTTGTTTTGTTTTCCTGTCACAATAAATAACTTAAAAAACCAAAAATGACAATATGGAATAAAACTTACCTTTTCAAGAGGCCATTAGAAAAACTAACAAATGTATAATCCCACAGTCTGACATGTTGCACCATTTGCCATGTCTGTCCCCTCACTGGCTGTTATACAATGCATAGAAACAAATTAGAGAATTTCACTTAGTCCCTTCCTTGTGGAAATTCCCAGCTGTGAAATAAACACAAAGTAAAGTACAAAAACTTCCCAGTGCAGTAGAGTGTCATCTGTGCATTCCTTGCAGGGCTGAAATCTTTTAATCATCCATCTAAATCGTTATTTTTCTGCATTTTGAGAATTCAGTAAAGCCTCTTCGTCGCTTGGTAATTTTTATTTTTTAGTACCTGCTACTCGTATCAGAAGCTAAGTTGCTCTTGGATGAATAAGTCACATAAATAATATATTTAAAAATAAATAAATAAATATGTATGTAGTTAATTCTCTGCCCCCTTTAATGGGTCGCCAAAGCAGATCACCTGCCTGAATTTCACCCCATCCATCCTCTGCCACACCAACCCTCTGCATGTCCTTTACTACATCCATGTATCTTCTCTGAGGTCTTCCTCTTTTCCTCCTTCCAGGCAGCTTCAGCTCCAACACATTCACCCTCCCTCCTCTGCTCATGTCAAAAAGAACATAAAGTCACGTGTCTGACCACCACCATCAGTTTCAGCTCTCTGCTCTTCTGCTCTTTCACATAGTTACAGATATAGCTGACCTCTCAGGTGGAGGCAGTATTCATGCAGAGGAGAGCTGCTTTACTACCAACTAATACACCATGTATGTTAGATGGGCAGAAAAATGGCATCCAAGAAAGTAGCAAGTTCTAATAGTGACCAGTAGAAAACCACCACACTCACACTGAAAATAAGGTGCACAAGATTTATTTTTCCTCCAAGGCCCAAAGCTGCCCAAATTATTAGCCTGGTTACAAACAGGAAAAGGTGGTCACTAAGAAGAACAAGCAGCCAAGCACATACAAATTTTGCATCTTCCTGAGAAAGACTTTCCAACCACCTTATCAGACCTTGTGTTGTTAGAGAATGGGTTTCCACACCAGATCCTGGGAGTTCAACTCTCAAGCTCTTCTTCTTCAAGTCTTGAACTCCTCTCATTGATTACCTGCGAATTCCAGAATAGGGTGTTGCTCCTTGAACTCAGCACACCAAAAGTTTCCAATCCAGTCTTTTTATCACAACAAGTCCACATAAATCCTGATTAAAACGAGTCCTCCCTCCAGTGTCATTTGATTATTTTAAAAGGAAAAGCTTCCAGGCCAGGTTAAAACGATTTTCCTTTGAAATGTTCATTTCTCTACCTGGAGTCTCCAATTTTAACTGGCTTCCCTTCTGCAACTGTGACCTTTCGATCCATCTGTATAAATCTGTAAATAGTCACTGTACCACTCTATTATAAAATTCTTGACAAATATCTGTTGTAATTCTTCTATTCTTAATACTTAATAAATGGTAAAGCATTTAATACTTTAAATGTTCTAGCTCTATTATCCCCAACCCACCCAAAACTATTTTTAAAATCTTTTCTCTTTCCCAACAATTCTCTAACACTTTCTTAACAGGATGACTTTTATTATGACCTGTATCCAATTGTTAACTATTAACTAGTTGTCTTCTAATATATAGTGGACTTTCTTCTGATTCTACTTGTAAAGCACACATTGGCATTGTTTTAACTGCCCTTAAGCAAAGTCTCAGTGCTTGAGCTTGGATAACATCCAAATTTTTTAGCCAATTTTTATCCACTGACCCATATACTACATGTCCAAAATCTATTCTTGAGCAAATTAACGTGACAGACCATTTGTCAACCCTGCTAAACATGTTATAATATTAAGTACCTTTTTACTTTTCCCCATAATGTGCTCTGTGATTTTTTTCAAGTTAATATCTTATTAAAAACTACACCCAAAAAATAGATTGTTTATTAATCTGTATCATCTTCATAATCATATCATCTTCCAGACCTAAAAGAGGATCCATTGTCATCTACTTCTACAATAGACGCTGATTACAGCGTCTGGGCACCGAGCAGCCTCAATAGCCTGGAAAGGTGCTAACCGCTAGGCTAACTAGCAACAAGATGCCTTCCCTCTCCACAGATGACTACCACAGCCTCCTGCAGAAGATTGCAGTACTGGAGACAAAAATTCATCGCTTAGAAGTAAACGTGGAGGTAAATGGACTGTGTGGAAATGAAACAACCTTGCCTTTGATTCAAAACAATGGCGATGAGCAAGCTAGTACACAGCTAAGGAGCACAGATAACATGACCAAGAAAGTAGACTCTGTGCATTATTATAAATCCTCAAGTGATAATCCCCCCTTAGACTGTCTTGGTGCAAAACCAAGACATAAATCATGTCTCCTGGAAGGGGGAGGACGTATCACAGGCAGGGCACAGCGAGCTGAAATCTCTGAAACCGACTGGCCTTCACTTCCTACGAGACAGAGAAGCTCTTCTACCCCTATATACGGGAGGAAACAGGACTGGACAACCGTGAATAGGAAGGTTAACAACAAACCTCCAAAACAACTGAATGTGAAACTGCAGAACAGATTTGCTCCACTATCAAAGGACCCTGGATCTATATCGGACAACCATCCATCTAAAAGCAGCGAAATAAGGTCTGAAAATCTGTTGAAAAGTGAAAGGCCACAGGGAAAGCTAAAGGCTAGGCCTGAAATTCTGATTGTGGGTGACTCTGCCGTAAAGGATGTACAAAGGATGTGCGGTAAGAACACTAAAGTCCTCTGCTTTCCTAACGATATGGTCAACAACCTGAAGGAGAGAATTCTTCAAATTGCAGATGAATATCCAACTGTGACAAACATTGTTCTGCATACAGGGTCAAACGATGTGTCCAAACAACAGTCGGAGGTTCTGAAACGGGACTTTACTGGATTATTAAATACTGTAAACTCTCTGAATGCAGCTGTATTCATCAGTGGACCTGTACCGCCGGTCAGAGGAGGAGACGAGAGATTCAGCAGGTTGTTTACACTGAATAAATGGCTTATATCAGCATGTGCTGACCACTCAGTGCACTTTATCGACAACTTTAATATTTTTTGGGAACGCAGGCATCTGTTCAAAGCAAATGGATTTAATTTTAACAAGTCAGGGGTGAAACTGTTCACCTCCAACTTGTTTTATTCCATACGTCATCCATCCGTGCTTGGTGCCAAGGCTGAGATAAACGAGGAGTTATCTCATAAAGAGGAACAAACAGTACTCCAAGAACAGACAAAGCCCAGCAGAAACCTTGAGGAGGAGCTCCATTTGCCCCCACCCGGGAAGAGCCTCAGAAAGGAGAGACATCCATGGCATCTGAGGAAGAGCCTCAGAAAGGAGAGACATCTAAGGCAAGAAGAGGGGTCCCTATTTGCCTCCAACTCTCTCAACAACACCAACGACCAGGACAAGGGACCACGACCTTCCCCAGTCCCCCAAACCCCTGACAGGCCATCACCCTCCTCCCCCTCCCTTTCTCCCTCCTCCCCACACCTGAAATTCACTGAGGAGATGATGGAGCGGGTCAATGCTGGGCTCAGATCTACCCCCCGTCCCAATCCCTTTTTGTCCCCCATAAACCCCCCACCAGAGCGGCCAAAGGTTCGCCATCGAGCCCCACCCTCAACAGAGCAATCGAAGTCACATTGCCCAGCCTCGCCCCCCTTAGTTCCTCTTCATGCCCTGTCTCCGCAGTCTGATGCGTGATGTGTGAAGGGTCCGGGCTGTGAGGATTATGGCAGTGATGACTTTTCCCAGGAGAAGCTGGGACCCTGTTTACTAGAAGGTTTTAAAATTTCTGTACTTTTAGGTGACAGGAGACATGTGGCCTGGTCAAAACACAGAGCGCTGCACTCTAAAAGATCTTTAAACATAGTAAACATACCTTGTGTGCCACAGACTGCTCCCAAACACGAGGGGACAAGTAATACCTCTAAAACACTTAAGTTGGCTTTATTAAACATTAGATCTCTAGCTGGGAAAACATTTTTAATTAATGATTTAATCACTGAGCACAGCCTTGATTTTATGTTTTTAACTAAAACTTGGTTGGACCAAAGTAACAGTGGAGCTGTTCTCATCGAGACGACCCCTCCTAACTACAGTTTTATCAGTGAGGTCAGGGCGAGCAGGAGAGGAGGAGGGGTTGCGGTCTTATTTAATGAATCATTTCAATGTAAGCAGCTATCTCCTGGAAGTTTTCAGTCTTTTGAATATGTGGCTTTACAGCTGAAGGCCCCATCCAAAGTTGTGTTTCTTAATGTTTACAGGCCTCCCAAATACTGCACAGACTTTTTTAATGACCTCAGTGAACTGCTGTCTGTGATCTGTGTTGATGTTGACTGTGTAATCATTGCTGGGGATTTTAACATTCATGTGGACAACCCTCAGGACAAAGGGACTAAAGACCTGAGTAACACTCTGGGCAACTTTGGGCTGACTCAGCATGTAACAGAGGCCACACATAATAGAGGACACACTCTTGACCTACTGATCTCCAAAGGCCTGAGCATTTCAAAGGTTACTGTGTCTGATGTGGGCCTGTCTGATCATTACTGTGTTTTCTTTGAAAGTAAAATCTCAGCCCACACAAATATATCAACAACAGTGATCACAAAACGGTGTATAACTGAACACAGTAGTGCAATTTTTAACCAGGTCTTCCCATTAACACCTGACCTGTCCAGAGGGTCAGTCAATGAGCTCGTCAATAGCTTCAATGCTAACATGTTAAATGTAATGGACACTATTGCTCCCATTAAGGTGAAGGTTATCTCTGGAAGGAAAAAGTCTCCATGGAGAAACTCCACACTGGTGAAAAAAGAAAAAAGAGAGTGTAGGAAAGCTGAGCGCAGATGGAGAAAAACAAACCTCCAGGTTCATTATGACATTTATAAAGAGAAACTTCACAATTATAATTTACAACTGAGGAATGCAAGGAGGTCCTACTTCTCTGACATCATCACTAAAAACAGCCATAATGCTCGGGTCTTATTTTCTACAGTTGACAGGCTAACAAACCCTCCTGTGTCAGTGGCAGCTGAACTTCATTCGACCATGGCCTGCAATGACTTTGCCAAATTCTTCACTGAAAAAATCCAAAAAATTAGACAAGCAATTGGTACATCAACAGCAGATCCAGGATATGTACTGTGTCCACCAAAAAACTGTTTAAACACCATGAAACAGTTTCAACCTATTAACAGCAAAGGCCTGGAGGACATCTTAGGTAAACTGAACTCCTCCTCCTGCTGTTTAGATGTCCTGCCAACAAGTTTTTTCAAAAAGGTCTCAAAGACTTTAGAGTCAGACCTGTTACAGATCGTCAACTTTTCTTTATTATCAGGTGTGTTTCCAGAATCACTAAAAACTGCTGTAATCAAACCTATACTGAAAAAGGACAATCTTGACAAGACACAAATGAACAACTACAGGCCAATCTCAAATCTCCCGTTTTTAAGTAAGATCATTGAAAAAGCAGTTTCTCAACAGCTCAGTTACTTCTTAAAACAGAATAATTGCTACGATGCCTTCCAGTCAGGTTTTAGACAGAACCACAGCACTGAAACCGCTCTGACCAAAGTGTTTAATGACATATGTCTGAATACATGTCAGTCCTAGTTTTACTGGATCTCAGTGCAGCATTTGATACAGTTGACCACAACATATTACTCAAACAACTGGAGAATTGGACAGGTCTTTCAGGAACTGTACTAAACTGGTTCAAAACATACCACAAACCAGGCGAGAAATTTGGGTGTAGTGATGGATGCAGCCCTAAACTTAGAAAAACACATTAAGACAATAACAAAGTCAGCTTACTATCACCTCAAGAATATTTCAAGGATAAAAGATCTGATGTCTCAACAGGACCTGGAAAAACTAGTCCATGCATTCATCTTTAGTAGGCTTGATTACTGTAACAGCATCTTTACAGGTCTACCTAAAAAAATCAGTCAGACAACTACAGCTCATTCAGAACTCTGCTGCTCGAGTCCTCACTAAGACCAAAAAAGTGGACCACATCAGTCCAGCTCTGAGGTCCTTACACTGGCTGCCTGTCCGTCAGAGGATAGACTTTAAAGTTCTGATGCTGGCCTATAAAGCTCTGAATGGTTTAGGACCAAAATACATCAATGACCTCCTGACCCAGTATGAACCATCCAGATCCCTCAGGTCATCTGGATCCGGTCTTTTATCAGTTCCCAGAGTCAGAACCAGACACGGAGAAGCTGCATTCAGCTTTTATGCTCCTTATATCTGGAACAAACTCCCAGAAAGCCTCAGATCAGCTGAAACACTCAGTTTATTTAAATCCAGGTTGAAGACTCACCTGTTCTCAGCTGCATTTGAATAAAGCACCAAATCCACACTTTAAGCTTAAATTTCAAAACTTACATTTAACTACTGATTTTATCTACTGTTCTGATTTTATCTGTTTTGATTTTATATACTGTTTTGTTTGTTTGTTTGTTTGTTTGTTTGTTAATTAGTTAGTTAGTTTATTTGCTTGTTTTAATCAATTTTAAATCATGCTTTTTATTTGTTCTTGTTTCTAATGTCTCTGTAAAGCACTTTGAATCACCTTGTTGTTGAATTGTGCTATACAAATAAACTTGCCTTGCCTTGCCTTGCCTTACAATAAATGGCTTATGGCTCTCTGGGTGAATCAGAACTGGAGCAGATGAAAACAAGTCTTTGAGTTTGGCAAAAGCTCTATCAGCTTCGTGAGACCAGGTGAAGGGGAGCTTTGTGGAGTTAAGTCGTGTGAGTGTGCTGCTGCTACCTGACTGTAGTTGTGGATGAAGCACCGGTAGAAGTTAGCTATACAGCGGTCCCTCGTTTATCGCAGTAGTTACGTTCTAAAACCAACCCGCGATAGGTGAAATATAGAAAGTAGCTAACTTAATTTGGCTGTAAAACCCCTCACTGCACACTTTATACACTTTTCTCCGACAGGCTCGAACATTTCCACACTTCTCTCTCTTGTTTAAACACTCTCAAAGTTCAAAATTTCGTAGAAAAATAACTCCAGTATTACAAAATAAAGCCAAAGGCACCCGCAGTGGCCTTTGACAATGCAAAACGTTCCATCGACTTTTTGACAATAGGACATACATCACAATAAGAATAAAATGTGTAGCTGCTTCAGTGTTTCTGTCAATTTGTGCAGATCTTGACTCGTCAGTAATGTTTGTAGGCTGAGTGCATTTTAAAAACAATTTGTGCAAACTGCACTACAAGGTGGAATATTTGCAAAATCAAGATTACCTCATGATATTTTGTCTCAAAAATTAACCCTATGAATATGTCAGTGCCATTAGAATGTAATTATTGTCTCACCAACATTTTAACATTAGACATGTAATTTTAACAGCCTCTGTAAACTAATATCCTGGCTTGCTCGAGGCTGCCGATTTCTCTGACACTTTCAATCAAAATACAATTTCAGACTGATGTGGGCGAAAGCCTAGCATAGCCTGTAACGTTATTATGAGGGACAAATTTTACGAGTTAACTTGGCTTTAAGTGACTTACAGGTTTCTTTGAAAAATACTTTCTTATATCCAGGTTCTTCCTTTTTGCTGCCGTCCTCCTCTCCTCCTTGCGCGGACCTGCAAGGAGGAGAGGAGCTTGCCGCTGCTAAAACTAAACAGAGCTCCCTGAAAAAGAGGCAAAGCCCAACAGGAACTGTTGTGTTTCTCCATTACCCTTTTCCTTAAGAGACTGTCAATACAAAGCATAAGAGAGGTTAACTCTTCAAAGGTCATAGTCTCATCCCGAGAAGCGAGTGAATCCCTCTTAGTCTGAATTAGTATTTGAATGTATACTCCTGCAATGCTCGATCCAGCCAACCCACCTCTGCTGCAGCTGACCATAAATTTTTGAGGTAATCCGCCGCACTTCTTTTTCTTTTGTCCCTAGCTGGGGATTGGCAGGGGAGGTTGTCAACAAAGCCAATACGTCACTGTGGGTGCAGTAGGGTTTCCATCTTGATCAATGATGCACTTCCAGGCCTTGTGGTCTCTAGCCTTCACCTTTGCTTGCTCGAGGGTTAGATGTCGTTGTTTAAGATCGTCTCCAATTTGCTTGATCCAAGTCTTCTTGAGCGCATCATGCTTGATTCTCCAGTGAGCGGGGTTCTACTGCATCAAAAGGTGATATGGTAGGCAATGGTTGCTTATGTGGCAGATGTGGCCAAACCATTGCAGTGGTTGCTTCCTAATCAGCTCTTCCATTGAGGGCTGCTGGTGACATTGGCTACGTATCATGCTGTTGCTGAGACGATCACGGAGGGACACTCCCAGAATCTGACGCAAACAGCACATTTGGAAGACCTCGAGCTTAATCCGCCATCCTTAATCCGCCAGTCTTCTTTAATTCCTCCAAAAACTCATCACACGAGCAGAACTGGAGTGGACGAGAAGAGAGATAAGCCTGAGCCCATAACAGAGGTTCTACCCTGCAGTGTTCCAATCAGGTAGGAAACTTTGGTGGTTTCATTGGGAAACGATCAGGGAGAGCAGCTGAATACAAATCCCCCACAACTACCCGGCTCCCTGCAAAAGGATCATTACACATGCCAAAAGGCATAACTGTGTACTGCAGGAAGTGGTCGAGCATTACAAAAGCTGAAATTATAATTCACGTTGGCAGTAATGACACCCGTTTATGTCAATCGGAAGTCACTAAAATCAGTCTTGAATTGGTGTGCAACTTTGCCAAAATAATGTCGGACTCTGTAGTTTTCTCTGGTTTCCTCCCCAGTCGGACCAGTAGTGACATGTTTAGCCGCATGTTCTCCTTAAATTGCTGCCTGTCTGAGTGGTGTCCAAAAAACAATGTGGGCTTCATAGATAATTGGGAAACCTTCTGGAGGAAACCGGGTCTTGTTAAGAGAGATGGCATCCATCCCAGCTGGATGGAGCAGCTCTCATTTTTAGAAATCTCAAAGTCTGGCCAAATTATTAAATCCCACAAAATGTGACTATTCAGAGTTGGGACCAGGAAGCAGAGCTGCAGTCTTACACACCTCTCTGCAGCTTCTCTTGCCCCCAAAATCCAATCTCCTTAGATTGGAGATCTATGGCATATATTTAGGGCTGGATCGCATCACCCTGAATCCTCCCTTAGTTATGCTGCAATAGATGTAGGCTGCTGGGGGATTCCCATGATGCATTCAGTATTTCCTTTTCAGCCACCTTTCTCACCCAACATGTGTTAATAGACCTCTCTGCAGTGAATCACACTTTTTATTAATCTCTGTCTCTCTTCCACAGCATGTCTTTATCCTGTCTTCCTTCTCTCACCCCAACCGGTCGCAGCAGATGGCCCCGCCCCTCCCTGAACCTGGTTCTGCCGGAGGTTTCTTCCTGTTAAAAGGGAGTTTTTCCTTCCCACTGTTGCCAAAGTGCTTGCTCATAGGGGGTCATATGATTGTTGGGTTTTTTTCTCTAAATGTGTTATTTTAAGGTCTACCTTACATTATAAAGTGCCTTGAGGTGACGGTTGTTATGGGGCTATATAAATAAAACTGAATTGAATTGAATTGAATTGACATTTCAAATGCTTCCCACACTGTGGCACAGTTGAAGGTTCACGAGAGTTATACAACTTCATCATGTTGACGTGACACAACCGAGTAGGACGTCTAACGATCTGGGGTTTGAATAATGTAGTTGGTCTTGCTGAGCTTTTTCTCTACAACATAAGGACCAGAGAATTTAACAGAAACGTAGCTACTAGATGTCTGGGATTCTGGAGAGAAAGGCTTAAAGCGAGTCAGGGTTTGGGAAGCTGCGTCTGGCTTGACCTGGGCACCCGGAGGTGTTTTAAGTAGAGCTTGTTCTTCAGTTCAATCTGGAGAGAAAGGATAAGCAGAGCCTCCGGGGGGGAGCTAGAGAGTCTTGAAAAGGGACCTCAGTCAGGTTTTTCTTTCTGATCATATATAGACTGTTTAAAATCTTGACCATTTGACAAAAAACTTGCATTCCACTGTAGGATTAATATGGTTATAAAAATTAACCACCACATTATCCCTCTTGACTTGCATAACTACTTAGTTCACCCCTTATGTCCTCCCAAATGATGTTCTTCATATCTAAACTATGACATGAATCCTCTCAGTCTTGGACTTCACATCTGATGTTCCATGTATTACTTTCACAATGAATGTCACCATCATCTTCTTCTCTTCCTCTAGTTTCCTTTCACCCATTTCCATTACTCTTTCTATCACTTGTTTCTCCCCTAACCTGGGTTTCCTAATCTGTCTCTCTTGCTCAACCATTTTACATACCTCTACAAATGTCGCTTTCTTTTTTCATATTGACATTTAAGGGCACTCCTTGCTCCTTTACTTCCATTAGTTCTCCTTTCCCCTACTCTTATAGTATTTTTCACGTTAACTTTGCACACACCCAAAAGTTTTCTTGCTTTTTCCACCTGCACTTCTATGTTACAACCAATCAGTAGATTTCCATTTCTGAGTATCTTAGCATATCGTTAGCTTCATAGCATAAGTGCCTAAGTCATTGACTTAGTCAAATGACTTAGGCAATTATGCTATGAAGCTAACGATATGTGATTTCTCCAACTTGCAGACCTGTACAGGCCTTCGACCGACTCTCCTGCTAATCTCACTCACTAAATCCACTAAGGTAGGTCCTCCTTGGGCTCTCACACTCTGGGGCCTCTGGATGTCTGGGGCCTGGATCTGCTTCATGCCCTGGGGGACGGGGCTATGGCTTGCTACATCCTCTAGCAGACCATTACATGTGGAAACCATTTGAATACAAGCGCGCTGATCCACACAGGTGTGCACACGGATGTTCACTGCTCGTAGACTTAAATTACACCTTTCTTGGCTGCTACTTCAAAGCACATTGTGCGCTGTCTGTCCTGTGTGCTGCACAACAACATTGAATTTTTAGTATTTACTGCTGTTTACACTTAGCTAGATTAATGCGATGGTGTTGTGTTTAGTATGTTGCTTTGTTTTTTTTGTTTTTTTTGCTTGTTTTCTATTCTTCTCCTCTCAACAGGTGATCCAGGAGATTTTTTTTCTCTCTCCCTTTCCTATCCCTCACTCATGTCTGTCCCGTCTGTAACATCTGAAAATAAAATATAATAAATAATAAAAACAAAGGTCGATCAAATGGACCAATACGGCAATGCCACGATGATCCATTCGGCAAAGTAAATCCATTGGGTATCCTTGTTGGTCTTCAGACAACAATTCTGATGGCTAAAGAACCAAATGGGACAGGCAAAAAAAAATAAAAAATCCACTTAGGTACTCCTGAAATCCAAACACACACTAACTCCAACAACCACACCATACATGTTGAAAGCACACAGCTCTCCAAACCTCCACTCCTCAACCTCATGTGTCTCCCCCCCCTTTCCCCCATAACCTGTTTTCTCGCCCCTTTATAGAGAAGGGCTCAAATCATCACCAGTCAACTACTCCCTTTACTCAACTCCAAATAGCTGCCAACTGGACTAGAGAAGAATCTCCACTCTCACATGGGTGTGGTCCACATCTCACACAAGTAAGAGATTTACTCAATTATTCCACCACGCCACATTCTGCAACATGTAAACCTGAATTCTGTGTAACAGCCGAGAAGTATGAAGTGGAAGAACACAATGCTCCTTTTACCATCAGATCATACGAGTATTGAATTTAGACTTCAACTGTGACACGTGAGTAAATGCGCTTTTGTTTTCTTGTAATACAATATTGTGTAATGAAAGATTCAGATTTAATTTAAGACACTTCTGATCTTTCTGAAGAAGAAAAAACAACTAAATAAAAGTGGTTTGAGGTGTAATAAATCTATCTTTATTGAGGTCATCTGCGATAATAACACCCCGATTAATTAACACTTTACACCAGCAAAATAGCAAGTAAGAGTGGTAATGCTGGGCAACAAAGCAACAACGAAAGTCAAAGAGGGACCTGGGAGCATACAGTCTAGAACAGGGGTCGGCAACCTGCGGTTCCAGAGCCGCATGCAGCTCTTTAGTCCTTATACAAGTATTTAACTGAAGTGTATTTTATTTGTGTTAGTTCTTTTAAAAATTGTAATTCTAAATTGAAAGATTATTGCGATCTTGAAATATAAAAATAAAATTATATTTTATTATTTTTCGTCACTCAAAATAAGCGTCACACTTGTGGAAGCCGGTATACCTGCCGTGCATTTATCGAGACTTTCAACTCCAGGTAGGCCAAGTATGGAGAAATGTGAAAAAAGAAAAATATCAGAAGAAAATAGAACATTTAATGATGCCTGGGCAGATTCATTTGCATTTACTTCTGAGGAGGGCAGCCTACCAGTATGCCTAATATGTGGATTGCCGATCTTCGGATCCAGATACGTATGTGACGTTGTACGTGAGCAGCTGTTCTCCACCATGAACTATGTTAAAAACAAACACCGCTCACGCCTCACAGACGAGAGCTTACAGTCCTCCGTAAAGATGGAAGTGACTTTGTACAGCCCCGATTTGCAGGTGCTGTTTGCAGAGGTTCAGGAGCAGAAGCAATTTTTTAGTAGCATAGTGCTTTTTAAAAAAAAAATTAAAATTCAGATCAAGGCTACTTCTTTGTTCATTGTATGTAGTTTCACTTCCCCTGTCACGTCATTAGTCAGTCAGCCGTTTCCCCATGTGTCCTCTCTTCCCGTGATCACCTCCTGTGTACATTTGTGTCCACTATATGTTTTTGTCAGGTCGTCTGTTATCTCCCCCATAGTCACAGACAAACTGTTTCCTAGTTTTCTTAGTTTTTCTAGGGTCCATGTTTTTCACGTGCCATCATCCAAATAAAAGATTGCTTTTTGTTAAAACCTGCTAATCCTCTTCAAACTCTGCTTCTAGGTCCGTTCAACAAAACACACTGGCGTACCTTGCTGTGATGTGATAGTTCAGCTTTTTAATTCACTGAAAAGAGACCTTAGACTGGGTGTCTTTCTTTTTTGTTATAATTTTTTAAAAGTTCGAAATGTATTCCTTACATACATAAAATTAAATTTTCTCTATAGCACTTCATGGATTTAACAAGCAACACACTATAGTTGTTTATACAAAGCATAAAGAAAAAAAAAACAATTTATAGAGTGTTATCTTCATGTTAGATGTCAACACAGTATTTGCGGCCCCCAGTGTTTTCTTTTCCGTGGAAACCAAATCCAGTGACTCTGTGGGTGTTCAAAGTTGCTGACCCCTGGTCTAGAATAATTATAAAAAGACAGAATAAATAAATAAAAAAAAGTAGAAGTGGGAACAGTCTTTATATAATCTTTATTAGTAATTTAGTCCCGATTTGTCTCTAATATTTCTGCATAAGATCTATTGTTTTATTCTGGCTCTTTACAATTTTTTTGTTATATTGTGCATTAAAATAAATCATTATGATAGTCCTACTTTGTCAGGCTATATTTCCCTAAGAGGACCTTCACATAAAAGGCAAGAACAGCAATGCTGCACCCCAAACCCAGGAAGTATCTCACACAGCACGCAGGATTGAAAAGCCCTATTGATAATGTGCAAAAACTACAACATTACATTACATGCTGTACTCCAGTGTGACTTTCACATCAAGACAGGGACACAGATAAACACAAATCCTGTATAAAACGTACAAATATGAGAAATATGAACATTATAAAAAGAAAATCAACACTGAGCACAGCACAGCACTTAAGTGTAAAATGCTTTAATGTATTCACAGCCATAAAGTAGAGCCAAAATTATAACCCAGGCTGTTTATGAAAAGGTGACACTATTCGGTTTTTAGCAGGTATGAGAGACTGAAGAAGGGTTAACTAGAGTTTTGAGGGTTTGACCTCAAAAAATTGAACTAACAGGAAGAGAAAATAAAAAACGGAGGTTTTCATGTGACTGGAAGTACAAGGCTGTGCTTTCTATGTGGTCATTATGTTTAGAAACAGGAAGTGTAATGTGATTCACACTGAAAGACTGAAGAGGAGGGGTGCTATGTGATCACCAGATTTTTTTTTTATTACTTAATGAACTAAAACGAAAAGACACACGTTACAGTGGATGTTTTGCTTTTTGAGAGGGCCAGTTTGGTGATCACATCTTCTAAGATAAAAAGTGCTGTGAGGCGACTGTTGTTGTGATTTGGCGCTATATAAATAAAATTGAATTGAATTGAATTTCCTATATAATTCATGAGCTCTTTCAATGGTTTCATCTCTCTATACAATCAAAAATAGTAAAACACTGTTAGACTAGCCTGTGAGGATTTAGCATACACACACAAATGATAGCTGATAGCATCACACGGTTGCTGAAGATTTGTCTGCTCCACACAAAGAATGACAATCTCCTGTTCCAGTACATCTCACAGCTGCTCTAAAGGACTGAGGTCCTGGATTTGGAGACCTGCGGATTTAAACAGTTTAAAGTCAGCGCTGCAGATATTTACAGATATTACTGGATATATGTGGATGCAGACTCTTGGAGTCAATTCATATAATTCTTTTAATAGGAAGAGCCACATAAAAGGCATATATTAAGTCAGAAGAAAAACGTTACCACTTTTTCTTCAAGCAGGAGTGCGATGAGAGCAGCTACTAAAGCAAAAACTGTCAGTCCTGCTATTGTAGCTATTACAATCACTGAGGTGGAATCTGTGAGAAAAGCAGGAACAATGTTACAATGGACAACGCTAATACATCAATTATAGATCACAGGGAAATGTAGGCCTATTGAAGTCATTGTTATTAGATGCAAATTCACTCAGATATCATCACTTTATAAATCTGTGACTTTGAAAGAGTTTCTCACCATTATAATCAGCAGTAGCAGCAGCAAACACCTGCTGGACCACATGAATCATCACCATCACCTCTCTGTGAGGAGCAGAGAGCACTCGTGCTGCACATCCCACCTGTGTGCTGTGTTTACGTGAACCTGAGAGCACAGCTGTAGTGGTGACAGTGAATGTAGCGTTGGTGTTGGACACACTGACAGTGTTGTACTGTGAGAAGCTGAGGTCTTGTTGTGAGACACTGAGTGTTACAGTGGGAGCAGGTCGACCAGTGGCTGAACAGGAAACAACCCACTCTTCAGTAGAGTTTGACTCTCTGACATCAACAACAGGTTCATGCAGCTCTGTGAAGGATCAGGAGATATTGCAAAGACTACATTGTCAAGAAGAAACCAGCTTCTGACGCATTTCATAGTAGCTTTATTTGATTGAGTCTAATCTGCTTGAAGAAAGTAAAAGTTCTTACCATAGACTTGGAGGCAGGTTCTACCAGTGAAGAAGCCTTCAGGGTGAGTGATAAACAGACAGTGATAGCAGCCTTTATCCTGCTCCGTCACATTCCTGATGACTATGGAGCAGTTCTGTAGTCCAGTGTATTTAAACTTGACTTTATTGTTAAAGCCATCATTCACTCTCTGACCATAGTACTTGCTGTAGGTGGCAACATTTGTCTCCACATCACGTGAGATTTTCTGCCATGTGACCTGAAGGACGTCTTTAGTGTCCAAGAGCTGACAGCTGAATTCAGCATCTTCTCCCACTGCTGCCAGCACAGTCTGCTGTGTTTGGATCACTGCTGTTAGAGCTGCATGGAGAAAATAAATGAACGGTTAGATGTGAGAATGAGGAAATATTAGTCAGTGAAAGAAGCAGCTTTTCTTAGCTTATCTTTTTATCCTTATCCTGACATGAAGTCAAACATTAACATGATAAAAAAAACAATCAGCATCAAAGAGAAACACTGGTTACTGTTTCCTACCTTTTGGAAGGACTCCACAGACAAAAAGTAGATAGACAAGCACACAATATGTCATTGCTGTTATAAAGTGTCAAAGTTTGAGATGAACCCGAGAGCTCTGTGGATATAAAAAGATGTCAGGTTTGTATTGAATAAATATATGCATGTACTACACAGAATTCTGTGCAGACATACAACACAATGACTGGCGAGTTTTAAAAACACAACTTCAATTAAAGAAGATACTTCTGTTTTCATGGTTTTCTTTCTGCTTTTTCTCAGGGCTTCTGTAAAAAAAAAGTTAAGTATGAAGTTTCAAATTACAACGGCCACAAAAAAGTGGAAGTGAAAACGTTGCTATTTGCATTTCTCGCATTCCTCATCTGAATCAGATCCTCAAGACAAGATTACAAATAACAACACCTCCGCTTCGCTGGAATCCTTATTTCAGTGTCTCTGCGAAGTTAAGATCTGGATGGCCTCAAATTTCTCGTGATCATCTTTGGACCAAGCTGCAATTCTAGTACCCCGGATCTTGACCTGCGCAGTTTAGCACCTTTTGTTAAACTGCATGCAAAAAATTTGGGGGTTATACGAGATAGTAAGTTTACCTTTGAGAAACAAATTGACTCTGTTGTACAGTCGTCCTTTTTTAAAATTGAGGCTCTTATCCAAGGTGAAATCCTTTTTATCTTTTAAAAACCTAGAACGAGCAATTCACGCTTTTATCTTATCTCAACTGGACTACTGTAATTCTCTATATGTAGGTGTTAGCCAGTCTTGTCTAGCACGGCTCCAGCTGGTCCAGAATGCTGCAGCTCGTCTCCTGACACGTTCAAAGAGACACGAGCATATTTCCCCAGTGCTCGCCTCACTTCACTGGCTCCCAGGCCGCTTTAGAATTAAATACAACATTTTGTTGTTGACTTACAAAGCACTGAACGGTCCGGCTCCAGAACATCTGTCTGACTTACTGCAGCCATATATACCCCCTAGAGATCTAAGATCAAGTGATCTCTCGCTCTTGGCCACTTTTAAGTCGAGGCTGGTCCACAGAGGTTACTGGGAATTTGTGTTTGTGGCACCGAAAATGTGGAATGATTTACCTCTCCACATTAGAAAGGGCCCGACCATCAGTCTTTTCAAATCCCATCTTAAAACACATTTATTCTCACTGGTTTTCGACACCGCATGAGAGTTACCTGTCTGTCCACCTAATCATCTTTTATCAGGTATTTGTTATTTATGTTATTTGTTACTGTGTAATTTTTTTTTCCTTCTTTGTACAGGTCAACATTTTGTTGTTATTATATGTGCTATATAAATAAAGTAAAGTAAAAGTAAAACCTCAGTAAATAAGTTTTTAACAGGAATGCATGGAAAAAAATTCAAATAAAGTATTCATCCCATCAGGTATGAACTGGTTTTATCTGAACTGCACACACTCTGACTCTCAAATGACAAACCTGGTTTTAAAGCCTGAGAAGATGAAATGTATTAATGTAAATCAAAATGCCATTTTTAATTAAGGGAGAGATTAATGGACAGTGTCCGTGTCAATGAATGCCATCGGTGGTTTGTCAGAGATAATATTCTCATTTTGTAACTCTGTCACAGCGCATTACCTTCATTAGATAGTTGGAGGATCGAGGGTCTGCAGAATGACACGCAGATTGTAAAATCTTCTGTGTATCTTGTTTCATCCCTGGGGAGACGCCACAGTTTCATTCCTTCATTAACGCTCAGCTTGTAGTTTTTATCACTCTAATGCATAAGAGTCCTCTGATTGCAGCACATGTATGTAGATGAAACATGTTGCTTTCACTATATTAAAGGAGAGGAAATGTTCAAGTCTGAAGTCACAAAAATCTGCTGTTCCAGTTCCTCCTGTAAGATGGACTAATATCACTAAATTATCCATTTAGCCCTACGACAGACTGGCGAACTGTCCAGGGTGTACCCTGCCTCTCGCCCTATGACAGCTGGGATAGGCTCCAGCGCCCCCCGTGACCCTGAAAATGATAAGCGGAAGCGAACGGATGGATGGATGGATATCCATTTATGACTGTTACATGCTGTTGTTGTGTGGCCATTGCCTTGAAATACGTGAAATATCCATCCATCCATCCATCTTCATCCGCTTTATCCGAGGCCGGGTCACGGGGCCAGCAGCCTAAGCAGAGAGGCCCAGACCTCCCTCTCCCCAGCCACCTCCTCCAGCTTATCCGGGGGAATACCAAGGCGTTCCCAGGCCAGCCGAGAGATATAATCTCTCCAGCGTGTCCTGGGTCTGCCCCGGGGCCTCCTCCCGGTGGGACATGCCTGGAACACCTCACCCAGGAGGCGCCCAGGAGGCATCCTTGTCAGATGCCTGAACCACCTCACCTGATTCCTTTCGATGTGGAGCAGCAGCTGCTCTACTCTGAGCCCCTCCCGGATGGCCGAACTTCTCACCCTATCTCTAAGGGAGAGGCCAGCCACCCTTCGGAGGAAGCTCATTTCCGCCGCTTGTATCTGCGATCTCGTTCTTTCGGTCACTACCCACAGCTCGTGGCCATAGGTGAGGGTAGGGACGTAGATCGACCGGTAAATTGAGAGCTTCGCTTTTACACTCAGCTCCCTCTTCACCACGACGGACCGGTGCAGCGTCCGCATTACTGCAGCTGCAGCCCCAATCCGTCTGTCGATCTCCGGCTCCCTTCTCCCATCACTCGTGAACAAGACCCCGAGATACTTGAACTCCTCCACTTGGGGCAGGAACTCATCCCCGACCCGGAGTGGGCACTCCACCCTTTTCCGGCTGAGAACCATGGCCTCAGATTTGGAGGTGCTGATCCTCATTCCCGCTGCTTCACACTCGGCTGCGAACCGTTCCAGTGCGAGCTGGAGGCCCTCACCCGATGAAGCCAACAGAACCACATCATCCGCAAAAAGCAGATGACGTGAAATATATTATTATTATATTAATGAAATAATTATGTATTTTAAATACAGTTGGAAAATGCTTCAAACATTGATAAGAAGAATCCACACAATAAAACAAACAAACAAACAAACATGTCCCAACAAGCAATTTAAGACAGGACAGCTTTACTGTCAGTGTGCGAGGACAAAGTTACAGCAAACATCCCTCCTGGAATGAGGCATGTGATTAGCAAAATATGAAAAGACATTATTTATCATCCAACAAAAGGTTTAAGATTGGATCTGTAACTCTTTCTCTCTCTCTCTCTCACACACACACACACACACACACACACACACACACACACACACACACACACACACACACTAACAAATCAGCTAAAAACATTAAGCTTGGTGGTTTTCATGTGACCATCATGAGGCTTATGCGCAAGTTCACTAAGGAAGCTCTGTAGTCACACGTCTGTCTGCTTCCCGGGTGTTTGGCAGCTAATGTAAGTTTTACATCACTTCCACTTTCCCATGCTTGTCAAGCTGGTTGTGACATCACGGGTCTAGTCCAATCAGCACTCAGCCCTCCTTCTTTAGGCCAATCAGCCTTCACTCTATGTACTTAAAATCTCACTGCGCATCTGTGATTCTTCTTTTTAGATGCCTTCGTACAACCCACCTCCTCCCCATCGCCACCACCTTTCACTCATCTCTGTCAGGCGCCATTCAAGCCTCCATCTTCATCTCCACCACCAGCATCTATACTCTGGGGGTCCTTCCCTAATCGCTATCACAGCTGTGATTGTGTTCTGCTGCGCTGGACCATCGGAGTCTAACCACCAATGCATGAACTAGACGCGTGGTTTCTCTCTCTCTGTCTTTAGCTGTTGGTCACATTTATTTGCAAGTCAGCTGTAGGTTGATGATCCTAAACTATTTCAGCCGTCACACGCTGATGTTGAACTCCACCCGCTGCATCATATCTGCACCTAAATGGCAACTTGAAACAATACTTAAATCTTCATTTCATACATGTAAAGTGACACAATGCATCATTAATGATATATCAGCATCAATGATAACTGAATAATAATAATAACCTGTCGGTAAACTATTAACATAATCACATCAGTGGTTTATAACACAAAGATGTTTTTAATCTCCAGTCACATCAACAATACATTTGTTCAGCACTGCTCAAAATTCAGTCTTCCTGCTGCTTCTGATGAGAACATCAGGTTGTTGTCTTGGTGATTTCTCTCAAACGCTCCTTCGTTTCTGACCTCGCTGCCCTCTGCTGTGAATAAAGATGCTTCAGTCCTTCAATGAAAATAAGAAATAGTTTTATTTGATCACATGATTAAAGTACTCTGAGAAATAGCCTGGACAGAGGAAAGTGAGCAAAGTGTTTAAGTGTTTGTGGTTGGTGTTAGATTAGGCTTGAAATTAAAATGATAACAGAGGACTATGGACACTTATTAGAAGAAATGAAAAATGAAAATAAAAAAGAGCCCGAAGGAAGATTAAAAAATGTCAACAGTGCAGAAAAACAGTATAAAGAGTGACTTACTCCTGACTGTCTCTGATCTTAGTTTCAGGTGTCTTATTTATCTTGAGATTCCTGTGTGAAAAACAGAAAAATTTTAAAACAGTTAAAGCTGCAGAAACATTTACAGGGAGTGCAGAATTATTAGGCAAGTTGTATTTTTGAGGAATAATGTTATTATTGAACAACAACCATGTTCTCAATGAACCCAAAAAACTCATTAATATCAAAGCTGAATGTTTTTGGAAGTAGTTTTTAGTTTGTTTTTAGTTTTAGCTATTTTAGGGGGATATCTGTGTGTGCAGGTGACTATTACTGTGCAGAATTATTAGGCAACTTAACAAAAAACAAATATACACCCATTTCAATTATTTATTTTTACCAGTGAAACCAATATAACATCTCCACATTCACAAATATACATTTCTGACATTCAAAAACAAAACAAAAACAAATCAGCGACCAATATAGCCACCTTTCTTTGCAAGGACACTCAAAAGCCTGCCATCCATGGATCCTGTCAGTGTTTTGATCTGTTCACCATCAACATTGCGTGCAGCAGCAACCACAGCCTCCCAGACACTGTTCAGAGAGGTGTACTGTTTTCCCTCCTTGTAAATCTCACATTTGATGATGGACCACAGGTTCTCAATGGGGTTCAGATCAGGTGAACAAGGAGGCCATGTCATTAGTTATTCTTCTTTTATACCCTTTCTTGCCAGCCACGCTGTGGAGTACTTGGACGCGTGTGATGGAGCATTGTCCTGCATGAAAATCATGTTTTTCTTGAAGGATGCAGACTTCTTCCTGTACCACTGCTTGAAGAAGGTGTCTTCCAGAAACTGGCAGTAGGACTGGGAGTTGAGCTTGACTCCATCCTCAACCCGAAAAGGCCCCACAAGCTCATCTTTGATGATACCAGCCCAAACCAGTACTCCACCTTGCTGGCGTCTGAGTCGGACTGGAGCTCTCTGCCCTTTACCAATCCAGCCACGGGCCCATCCATCTGGCCCATCAAGACTCACTCTCATTTCATCAGTCCATAAAACCTTAGAAAAACCAGTCTTGAGATATTTCTTGGCCCAGTCTTGACGTTTCAGCTTGTGTGTCTTGTTCAGTGGTGGTCGTCTTTCAGCCTTTCTTACCTTGGCCATGTCTCTGAGTATTGCACACCTTGTGCTTTTGGGCACTCCAGTGATGTTGCAGCTCTGAAATATGGCCAAACTGGTGGCAAGTGGCATCTTGGCAGCTGCACGCTTGACTTTTCTCAGTTCATGGGCAGTTATTTTGCGCCTTGGTTTTTCCACACGCTTCTTGCGACCCTGTTGACTATTTTGAATGAAACGCTTGATTGTTCGATGATCACGCTTCAGAAGCTTTGCAATTTTGAGACTGCTGCATCCCTCTGCAAGATATCTCACTATTTTTGACTTTTCTGAGCCTGTCAAGTCCTTCTTTTGACCCATTTTGCCAAAGGAAAGGACGTTGCCTAATAATTATGCACACCTGATATAGGGTGTTGATGTCATTAGACCACACCCCTTCTCATTACAGAGATGCACATCACCTAATATGCTTAATTGGTAGTAGGCTTTCGAGCCTATACAGCTTGGAGTAAGACAACATGCATGAAGAGGATGATGTGGACAAAATACTCATTTGCCTAATAATTCTGCACTCCCTGTATCAGGAGAAAATGCAACACAGACACGTTTTAATAGGATTACCTGTTGTGAGATTTTGTTCTATGATGGACAAAGATGAGTGCAGCAACACAACTAAAGGCAACCAGCAACACAGAGGACAGAATGACTGAAATCCTGATTGCTTTTGAGAAAACAGAGGAAAGAAGGAAAAATTAATTCAAACATAAAATAAAAAAAGATGGAAAAAAACTGAACTCAAAAACATACAAATGTGAATTCACCTAAATTTCTGCGTTTAGATCCAAAGTCTTCATCTAGACCTGGAAAAAAAGGAAACATTACAATCACAGTGTAATCATCAATTATAAATCAGTGACTTTAAAAGAGTTTCTCACCATCACCATCATCATCATCATCATCATCATCATCACCATCACCACTACCATCATCAGGAATTGTCACCATCACCTCTCTGTGAGGAGCAGAGAGCACTCGTGCTGCACATCCCACCTGTGTGCTGTGTTTACGTGAACCTGAGAGCACAGCTGTAGTGGTGACAGTGAATGTAGCGTTGGTGTTGGACACACTGACAGTGTTGTGCTGTGAGAAGCTGAGGTCTTGTTGTGAGACACTGAGTGTTACAGTGGGAGCAGGTCGACCAGTGGCTGAACAGGAAACAACCCACTCTTCAGTAGAGTTTGACTCTCTGACATCAACAACAGGTTCATGCAGCTCTGTGAAGGATCAGGAGATATCATCACATCACTATATTATTTTTAGTCTCCTCTTGTTGGTTAAAGAAGGTAAAAGTTCTTACCATAAACTCGGAGGCAGGTTCTACCTGTGAAGGCTCCTTCAGGATAAGTGTTAAACAGACAGCGATAGCAGCCTTCATCCTGCTCTGTTACATTCCTGATGACTATGGAGCAATTCTGTAGTCCAGTGTATTTAAACTCAACTTTATTTGTAAAGCCATCATTCACTCTCTGACCAAAGTACTTGTTGTAGGTGGCAACATTTGTCTCCACATCACGTGAGATTTTCTGCCATGTGACCTGAAGGACGTCTTTAGTCTCTAAGAGCTGACAGCTGAATTCAGCATCTTCTCCCACTGCTGCCAGCACAGTCTGCTGTGTTTGGATCACTGCTGTTAGAGCTGCACAAACAAATAGACATGTGAGGCATGAGCACCAAGTGTGTGTCTGCTACTTATCAGCTGCAATAAAACCTGTAGGCATCTCACTGTAAAGTTTTTCATAATCATGTTTTGAGTGTATTTTCGATTTCTTATGTTATATTGGAAGTCTGTTTACTTCTTGTTTGGTTATTATTAGTAAGGAGTTAGTTGAGTTTCAGTCTAGTTTAGGTTTTATCTATGTCCCCGTGTTTGTCAGTCTTTTTCTGTATTTTGTGTCAGTCTTTCATGTGTTTCTTGTCTGTGTGTTTCAGGTTATCAAGCTTGTCTTCTCGTGTCCAGTCTCTCCAGCTTTCCCAGCTTTCCTGCTTTATTTCGAGGAGTCCAGTGTTTCCATGTTCAGTGTGTTTTGTTTTACTTCCCCTTGTGGCGTAATGTTCATTTGTATCAGCCGTGTCTCCACTTCCATCGTTACCTTTGTTTGGATTATTTCATAGTTATGTTGGTTGCATGTTCCTGTCCAGTTTCATGTCCATGTCCGTTGTCATCATCTTCATAGATAGTTTTAGTTTTTCCCAGTTTAGGTTTTAGTTTTGTTTCGCCCTAATGTCATCTTGCCTGGTTTTCTGTTTTTTGTGTCAGCCACAATAAAGGCTCACTTTTGGTTAAACTTCAGTACATTTCTCCTGCGCCTGCTTTTGAGTCCGTTCCTTAAACACACGGCCGCTCAGCTGTGTCAAATGTTAAAAACGTTGCCCCTTCAGTGGTCCTCTAGAAGTCTGGGGCCCGGTTCTCCTTCATGCTTGCTTCATAGGGTTTTTTTTAATTAATTTGTGCTTCGTACACAACAGCATTGGTACAATTAATGTTAAATATTCTTTTATTCTCCTCAACTCTAAAACTATACTAAAATATAACGACAGCATCCATCTTGTCATAAAACGACTAAACAGCTGATACATGAACAAAATAACTCACAAGCTTTCAAATTTGAGCATTTTTATTTCCTTGAAATCAGGTTGCCCTCATGTAAATGTGTTTATTTACATTCATTCAAGGAGCTCCCAGGTGTTAAATTCAAACAGGACACCTGACAAACAAAAAATGTCATATTTAACGATATGTTCACATTTAATAATATCCAGAGTACCTTTTAGTTAGAATCACTGCCTTGTGGTAGGTTTGCCTCAGCCAAATGGTTAAGGTGTGGTTTACATCCATGTCTGTCCACTTATGGTACAGTATACACATGTAGTCAGTTATAGCCAAACACCTTTGATTACTGAATTACGTTCACTTCATTAATGAAGTGAATGTAATTCACATTTGTCTGAACATTTGTCTGAGATTAACTCTTTGGGGTCTTTACCTTACAATATAACATACTTGACTGTTTAAGTGGTGCCACATGATTAAAACTGAACAGATCTAAAGAAGATGTTCCTGAACTTTGGGTTTATTCGAACAGGACGGATGGATAACCACAGAACTTTTCCCCATATGATAACTAAAACACAAAATAAATTAAGACAGATTACTGTCCCAAACTTAAAGATAAAAGTTCATTTACTGGACTTGTTTTGTCAGTGAAGAGCAAAGTACAATTAGAAGTGCTTGTTCTGATGAAAAGTTAAACTGTAGCAGCGTAGTGAATAAGGATCTGTGTCCACGAATCCTCAGCAGTGACAACACTTACATCATAGTTCAAAATCCTTAATCTTTCACATCTTTCTCTCCACGGGGTTCAAATGCTCTTAGCTGTTTAAGTAGAGGAAAAAGTCTGACATATTTCACGGCCATTAAATGTTAGACAAGACTCTGAAAACGAGGTTACGGTTACAAACAAAAACCTCTGCTTGTGCGCACAGACCCTAAATCACAATAAATAAGACAATAGTAAGACAAATTACTACAAAGTGACACCAGAGGCTGGAGAAGAGCAAGCATAAAGTGACACATTGTGTGTGCACAATTTCTCTTGTTACCGCTCTTCATATACCAGTGTGACAAAGTCCTGAATGCAGCCTGCATGTTAGTCCATCAAGGTCCATCTGAGCTTTAAATAAATCTCAGGCTCAGCCATTGAGACTAGTCGCAATTTATTCTGAGGAAAAAAAGAGAAACAACAACACATTTTTAAAAAGTTTGTATTTTTATAATTTTTTTACTTTGAACATAAACAACAGAAACAAAAAAAGGATTAGGGCTGTGCGATATGACGATATATATCAGATGACGATATAAAAATTTCTATCGTTTCATATTATACACTATTGTTTGTTTTGTGCTGTTGCAAAATAAACTGTTTACGGCAATATTTTTTTCATGGTTTTGATGGTCACTGTAGTTGCTATATTATTTCTTAAAGTTCTCTCCTTCTCTTATACTTAAAATAACCACAGTATGGACGGACAAGTGACTGTTTTTACGCGTACTTTCGTTACCAACAATGACGGTAAAACCATCGTGTGGCTCCGCCGTCCACTTGTTTATTTTCCACAAAAACCTTTCACAATAAAGCTCAAGTTTCTGTTGAGACTTTTCAAAATAAACTGAAATGATATACATTATTCTCAAACATAAAATTTCAGAATATGCATCAAACAAATGACCTCAAATAAAAACATCAAGTAACTATAAATGGCGCTTACAGTCACCACGCAGATGAAGGCACAGAGAATACCAGCATGGCCAGCAAGGATGAGGCAGAACCAGCTAGCTCCAAACAGAAGGACCAGTCAAAACAAATCGAGGACCTTATTGTTAAACGAGAGGCTACCTCTGTAGCATGGACATGGTTTGGTTATGAAAAGTCTGACACGCCCCAGAAAACTGTACTATGCAAATTATGCCACAAACTGGTCCCCACCACCACTCAAACACGACAAACCTCTTTAACCACCTACACAAGAATCACATGAAAGAGTTTCGAGAGAGTTTACGAATGAAAAGCAAAAAAGAGCCGTCAGGTGCTCAAAATAATCCTTAGACTCAAACGTTAGAACAGGCTTTTCCTCGCAGCACGCCGTGTAATAAATACTCAGAAAGAAAATGGCGGCCGTTTAAACTCATGTCTAAAAATGTATAGTTTCACGCATTGATCAAAACACTCGACTCCAGGTCGAAACAGGACCCCAGCTGAAAACACTTCACATAAGTCGAGTTGCCCGAGAATCACAGAATTTACAGAAAATGCACTATTTTGTGATATATATCGTTATCAGGAGAGAAATGTCTTATATTGGGATGTGAGACTTTGGTCATATCACGCAGCCCTACAACGGATTATAATTCACGTTGAGTTGCATACACATAACACCATTCTGTTGCAACAAAAGCAGTTTATAATTAAAGTAACATACATACCTTGAAAAACTAAATCAACCACAACATTAAACTCACCTTGTTTCTGTAGAGAAGGTGATCAGGGTTTTTCTTCATTTCCTGAGACCAGCTGCTCTGGATCATCACCAGCTTGTATCTTCGTCTTTTTTTTCACGCGGGGAAGTCTTTCCTTTTCTTGGCCATTGCTCTGCACTGGAAAACCAAAGTGTGTGATCAAAGGTGAAATAAGGGATATTTTTCCACTGCAGGACTTAGAGTGCTTCAAGTAGTGATACCTGTTGATCCATTTCTCAAATAATCTGTAAGGATCTGGATTTTTAAGAAAGATACAAATATCTCTGTTTATATTTGGCTAAAAGCTTGATATAGACACAACAGTTTATAATATGTCAGGATCCCCCACAAGGCATATAAAGCCCCTGCACACCAGCACTGCGCTTACATTATAGTTCAATCAATAAATAGTTATTATTGATTTATTATTGAATTCTTTTAGTAATAATTATTAGTATTTAATCACATTAGCACAGTGGGTAACAAAAATATTCCACATACTAGAAATGCTGCTCAACATTTCATAAATTACATTTTCAACAAATGTTGGAGTAAAAACACAGTTACAGGGAAAATGTGTCTGTCTGTAAATATTAACTAAACATTTCTATGTGCTACAAAATAGACATAATTGTAAATGTGCTGAGGTGAAACTATACTTTCAATAATATTACCACTACAGCCTGCTAACCACCGAAATAATCTATGCTGGTCAGCTAGCTAAAAGTCTTTACTTTAGCAGCCCAAATCAGAGGCTAACATTAGTAATACCCAGAGAGACACAGACAGCTAACTATAATATTTATGAAAACTGGTTCAGCCACTGAAGGACAAAACCGGTGGTATCACAGTAAAAATTATTTTTAACATTAATTAAAATGGAAAGCTTAAGTCATGTTAAACCTAACTAACGATTATTTAAAAAATGAGTCAGCAAAATATTCCTGACTTGTCTGGAGACAGCCGAAACCAGTTAACAAATAAATTAACAATTCTTTCTAAATAAAAATACGTGGTCTTTTGAAAAACATTATTTTAATAAAAGAAAACATGAGTTTTAATACTTACCACAGAGATTTTAAGGCTCTTGCACTTACTTTTCACTCCTTTTCGGGTTCTTTTTCCCCACAATGCATTGCAGTAGTTGAGACATACAGAAAAATACCTGTAAATGACTAATATGGAAAATTCCTTCACGTTTATACAGTAGATTGTACTGTATTTTTTTTTTTACAGTGTATAACAATCAAGTGGACCAGTACAGCATAAGGTCCACTTGGGAAAATAAATCTGTTGGCCATTTTTCTTGGCTTTCAGACAGTAATTCTGATTACTACAGTTCTGGACAGGACAGGGAAAAAATAATGATAATAGTAATTCTTAGTTGTAGTATGAAAATGGCCTATCTCATATTTTGTTATCTAACATAAAAAGTGGGAATCAATTAAACATTATGTTTTTACAAAATGAACAATACTCATACTGTACCAAACATCTCCTGACTGCTGAAGATTTTAATGAATACTAGAATGGTGTATTGGGTATACTCCAGTGATAATGTTGTAGAGTAAAAAAAAAATATGGGAAGAGAAAATTAATTAACAAACATGTTCATTAAACCAGTATTAAGAACAGTTTTTTCTTCCGTGTGGAGCATCAGCTGCAGTAAACGCTTAATGAAAATAATCCATATTCACAGAAATAAAATCTAATGTCTCCACTGTTCGTATAGAATCTCTCATGGCTTCAGATGAAAAACAAAAATCATACTTGTGACCTCTTTGAGATCAGTTTCTAATAATTACGAGTGAAACGTTTTTTCTTCACCCATCCACAAAACAGCTTTAAAAACAAAACGGAGAATAGTGAACACAGCTTACCTTCAGAACAGACCATTAGAAGAGAAAGCAAATATACAATTGCACCATCCGCCATGCTGTAAAGAGAGTAACACGAGCTGTTTCTATAGTGTGCGTTTGGTATTTTAAAGACATAAAAAGAAAATTACATTAAGTGGTTCTTACATATGAGGTGGGGGGGATTCCACGCAGTTGTGGAATTTTTCTGTGTTGTTTTTGCTCACGTGTAGTGTTGACTCATTTTTTAGAAACTTTATTTCACCACAGCAGCAAGTTTATTTATCCCAGGTAGATAAAAATAACCCATATTCAGTCTGTAGTGAACGTTCCGATGTATTATTAGGGGCAAATTAAGAAGAAAAAAAATTGATGTTGAGAATAAAGTTCAAATCATGACATGCCTACAACGCCTTGGGATTGTCACGAGGTGTTCTCTGTGAAGAAAAACCCCTTCTAAAACCGGAAGATCAGTGGAGGATTCAAGGCAATAGAGAATATAAAAACTAAGTTTCTAAAAAATAAATTATTTCACATGAAAACAACAATAAAATCCCCGCAGGGGCAAGGCTCCGAACTCCGCTATCCTGTGCTCAACGTTCTCCTGTCTCGTTGTCTCCCGAGATAGGACGTCCTTCTGTCACTGAACTGCTCACCACTGAGGCTGTTTCTCAAGACTAAATACAAAATCTACAGGAATTATGTACAGATTTAGTTCTTTATTATAAATGATCAGGATAGTGATGGTAAATTTGATTCTTTTTACTGAATTGAGTTTTAATGAGTCACTCACCAAAGTGAATCGGATTTTTTGAGTCATTTGATTCACTGAGTCAGTTGACCAAAGAGTGCAAAAAATGTACATTTTCACTCAAACTTAATTTGTTTCTCTTTTCATGTAAATCCTACTGCTAAGATGAATGATTCTAAAAGAAAACAACTATTATATAGAGCAAAAAAGAGCAAAAACATTTCTAAAATTAAGCAATTTCCTATCAAAATTGCTTAATAAACATTTATTTATTTTTATTTTATTTTGTTTTATTTTTATTTTATTAGTATTTTCCTTAAATGTGTTAAATATATATTTTCTCATCTAAATGTCCACTGAGCTGTGAGCCAGGGGGCAGTAATACGCCTTAACATTCGTTGCCAACCAAGAAGAAGAAGAAGCTGTGAGCCAAGAGGGAGGGGGTGAGTGAGTGAGTGATTCGTTCGCTCTATGGTCGTGTCCAAATTCATGGGCTGCATCCTCCTGAGGCCGCATTTGTAGACCGATTACGGCATAGCGACGCGCCGAAGGCTGTCCAAATTCGTAGACTCCTCCGAATGCAGCCGACAAATGCGTCCTCCTTTTCCCCGAATTTGAAGGATGGGTCGGGTGTGTCCTTCGTGGCCTACCATATCCCAGAATTCATAGTGCGGCCCAGCCAAACTCCAGTTTCCAACAATGGCGGCCGCTACTAAGTTTTAAAATTACTCATACTAATCTTTCTGGGTCACAAAATAAACTTTTAACACATTTTCAGGCGAGAAAGTAGTTGTGTAAACATCAAATATCTGCTCGGTTTATCAAGATATCGCATATTTGCAAAAGTGCTTCGACGTTTTCGGAGGCATCTGCTACCCACCAGCTCGATAGCTCGCCGGGAGCTCGAGGGTTACTGATGCGGCCGAGAACGGCACAACTCCCGGCACATCATTTTCAGATCACCGTGGACTTTCGCTGCTCGGGTTAAACGTGATATATAAGTGACTTAGACAACCTAAAAATGTTATTGTTGGGCTTTTTTCAGTGTTTTGTTTGTTCGTCAGTAAATCGGTTTGGCTGAGATTAAAGTTATTAGATTAGATAAAATAAAACTTTATTAATCCCCCGGGTGGGTTCCTCCTTGGTTTTTACACAGCTGACTAAACGTCAAACAGAAAACTGATTAAACAGAAGTATGAGACAGTCGAGAATTTACGCCAGTGTCCTGTTATATTTTAGATAGCAAGGAGCAGACGGCTGAGTTTATTAAACTCCACCGAGACAGCAGTGACGCTAATCAGAAGGCTAGACCGTCCAATTTCACGGCCGTTTACTTCCGGCCTACCCGACCTTCTGAGGACCCGGCCCACGTAGACTGCGAAGGCCGGGTCCTCAGGAGGATGCAGCCCATGAATTTGATTCAGCACAGGAAGGAGGGGGTGAGTAGCTCAAATGTGCTGTTAGCATGTTAGCAGAGCAATGCTACTGTGAACCGAGGAGCTATTTTCTTGATATGAGCTTCTACTCAGGTTTTTTTCTTCCATTTAAGAGCAGAAATTTTTTTGTTACGATACTGGATGTTGTGTTTTTCTCCACAATTTCAATTATAAGCTAAATACATTGCTGCTAACAGCAACAGGGATGAGTCACTGAGTCAGTTGGGCTTGTGAATCATGATTCATGAGTTAGTAAAGTGATTCTCGAGTATTGAACGATTTGTTCATGATTCGCGCATCACTAATTCAGACGTTATTCTAAGTTTCGCAAACCGTTACTAAATCCGGCCCCAGATACTACTCTTAGAGCTGACTTTAATTTTCCACTTAAGTTGCAGACTTGCATTTTTTTTCGTTGGCTGACAATACTGGAATATTTCAGTCAGCTGGTTCCCATTATCGGACATCACGCGCACAGAGACTGCGTCATCTCAGGGTTTTTTCTCTTTCCTCTGCCACAGGTCTGAGTCTCTCCCTCCCTCTCTCTCTCTCTCTCTCTTTCACACACACATGCACACACACACACGCTATCACTCGTGTTTCGCGGACTTACCCGGAAACTTCCTCTTGCAGTTTCCTGTCTAGTTGCTTAGTTTAGTTTCTCAGAACTAGATTTGCGTGGGCAGCCTGAAACTGATGACTTATTGTGTGGTTGGTTCGCGGTCTGCTTCTTGTTTACATTTTGGCTGGGGCACCCATCTCTGTTTCTTTGTTTTTCTTCGTCCATTTTTAGTAACTATCGCTAAAAGCTTGTTGCATCTGTCCTTTGGGACATTAAGCAACATCGTACAACAACACGTTTTCCAACACAAGCTGACTCTTGCCTGGAAAGATCGAGCGCTGATGTCTCCTGACATACGAAAATTTAGGCAGACTGACAGTCAGCTGCTTCTTTCTGTTGTCAAAATGGAGTCAGAGGTTCGATTTAAATCAGACTAGTTTGCTTTTTTTGGCTGGCTGTACTGACATGCTGCAATAGTATTTTAATTTGAGGCTTTTGGTCTCATCCTTGTTGAACGTAAAATTTAAGTAACGTCACTCCGAGTCTTTAATAAGCTGCCAATTTGAGAAACTTTACAGCACGTTAGTCATTATTATCCCCTATTCACTGTACAGCGGAACATCCCGAAGCACTTCAGGCTTATTAACAAAACCAAAACACATTTCTAGCTTTAACTGAACTTCCAAATCAGAGCTACCTAAATCACTTAAATTACACAATTGAAAGCATAGGTGTATTGTTTGTGAATTTATACACAAGCACTCATATATATTCAAATAATTTAAAAAATGTTCATTTACCTGTTACTACCACACACTACCACACAACACTGCGCCTAGCATCCTGGAGCACTTCTGTTGTGTTTTGTACGTACTTCGGAGTTTTTAACTGTTTTGGAGTTTTTACGTGCTTTGTCTGTAGGGGCCACCGTAAATATAGTTTTATTTATTCACTCCACATAAAATGTAATAAATAAATCATATGATACAATAACCAGCTATTTACATTTCAACTTTTAACTATTTAATTTTCAGCTTTTTCCTTTTAAACAAATTTAAAGTGAAACAACACAAAACATTGCAAACCAACACACAATTAAATATAAATTAAAATATGAAAACTAAAAGAACATGCATATTCTCTGTCATATAGGCCTGCATGAATAAACTTTCTGAATCCTTTATCATCCGCAACCGAAAATAGTTGTGGATGATTACTATACCTTTCTAATGTGACGTTGTTGTCCCTGGCTCTCTTTCTCTGTCTCTCCCTCCAGCTCTGTTCCTGTGCTACTGCTAATGTAACTACTGCCCCTCCCACCTCTTCCCAGCGCAAAGCACAAGGCTCGCATGCGTGCGGAGTGAAGCGGAAAAAAAGTGCGAGAGAGGGTGAGAGAAAGAAAAACAAAAATCCACGGCTCCCAATAAGGAACCAGCTCGCCTCGTTCACTTCAAAGACTTGGCTCTAAGAGCCGTTTCATTCACGACCGACACATCACAAAAAATTTCATCAGGCACCTGAGTTCCTTGGTCTGCACCCCTGGGCGGAGCCAGCATCTCTCCTGCAATCCCGCACACCTGAAGCTGATTCTGGGTAATAAGGTTGAGGTTTTAAGGTCCACTCAGACTCTCCTTTGCCGCCAGTTTGTCATCGACTTCACGTTGGTGTCTGTTTTGGCAGTAGGTTTTGACTAGTGATGGCCAAATGAAGCTTTCTGAAGCACTGAAGCTTGTATCGAAAAACGGTTCATTACTCGAAGCTTTTCAACACAGTCCTCTCTGGTGACATCTGGTGGCCAGAAATATGAAGCGCAGCTTGAATCCACAAAATAAAACCAACTGCTTCATTATGATTGCCCACTCTACAGAGTGGAATTCTGTCTGATATTGGGCCGCTGTTGTGTTGCTTTGAACGTGTATTCTTTGGTGGTTAAAAAAATGTGTTTTATTTGTTTAATAAATAATTTTGATCAGTAAACTCTCCTTGTTTAAACATGCGCCATGGTTTGGTCTTCCTTTGCTTGTGACTTCTTGATGTTGGTAAATACAATAATTGAAAAATACCACATTACATATAATATACATATAATAAGGTACAACACATTATGGAGTAGGCTTCTGCTGTGAGGTCCTGCCTCCATGCACTTGTGCATGTGCTAGACGGGTATATTTATAAATAATATTATATTAGGGAAATTTTCCAAGACATATTTTTGACCTGGGGGTAGAATTGATTGTGAACTGGAAAGGGAAAATGCTTATGAACTTGCAAATTAAAAACAAATTAAAAAGTAGCCCTTTTTCATTTTTATTTAAGAAGAGAATTTGTTCTAGTGTGTGATGGCCGAACCTGTTCCTTTTCGTGGAGATAATTTGTCCTGCCTTAAGGAACATCCCTTCACACAGATGCAGTTATACAGTCTAACTGGGCCCCACAAACTATCAGATAAAGAGAATAAATGAATTCAATTGCTGCACATTTGGCAGACTAACATTTTCAGATTAATTAAACAATAAAATATATATATTTTTACAACATTACAAGTAAAGAGTCAAGTGGAAGTTTTTCTAAAGTTATTTAATGATATTTATATTATGGAAGCAGATTTTTGACATTTTACTTTTTTCCCGTTTTCAGATCAAATAAACACGCACAAAACAAAAGCAAACAGCCAGAACACAAAGCTGGAAAACCCACCCGATTGACAAAAATCAACTCAAAATACTCCCACACAACAGAACCTCCTCTATTCCTCGCTGGCTCCAAATCTCTCAGTGGAATGATCAGTGGTTCGCTATCTGTCACCATCAAAACACTCCACAAACCTAACACACTGTGTGCTCTGTGTCACTTTAACACTGTGCTGTGAGAAAGTAACATGTGTTATTATGGTGACGTTACCGCGGGAAAAGCATTTTTGCAGCTCAGTGTTGAAGCTGCAGTTCACAACAAAGGTTTGCATGTTTTCGCTGTAACATGTGAAGCTTAGTACAATCCTATATTTTAAAGTGCGTGACATTTGCCAAGTATAAAAGGTCTTTTATAGCGGGTTTCCCTCGCTTACGGCCATACCACCCTGAACACGCCCGATCTCGTCTGATCTCGGAAGCTAAGCAGGGTCGGGCCTGGTCAGTACTTGGATGGGAGACCGCCTGGGAATACCAGGTGCTGTAAGCTTTTGCACTCCCACACACAAACTGCAGAGGGCGCCGCTGCTCACTCAGTGGAGGCAGCTTGAGGAAAAGCTTCATGACAACGCTCCTCATTGCATTTCCCTTTTGTGCAAAACAAAACAAAAGAACAGCAGGAACGAAATATTTAGGAAATACACTAACTTATTTATTCTGTAAATGTAGAGAATGTCTACGGCTAGTCCGTCTGGGCTCAATAGTGAGGAACTCGTTAACCTTGTAGCGTGCAGCGGGCACAGTGTCAACCTGACACTCTTGTGCAACCAGTTTTAACTCTTATTGGCTGCCGACTGCGGCCCCGAAGAATACTGAATAAATGCGCATCAGTGTGCTACCCTGAGCAGGGAACACGATATCATGGAGTTTCTAACATGGAGCAAGGTGAAGGTGACGCGACTATGCAGGACCGCCCCTGGTTACCTTCAGAGATCAGATGAGAACAGGCTGGTATGGCCGTAAGTGAGAGGCTTCCTCGACAACGGGCTTCATGTAGATACTGTAACCCATTTATTGGGATTTAAAAAACAATTTAGAGTGAAGCATATTGATTAGTTTCTACTTTTATTTTTAATAGCTGCCCATGACAGCACAGTTATAATGCATACTTAATGCAGCAATATTCACGTCATAAACAATTGTGAGTGTTTGCACAAAAACATCTACAGGTGCTCTGTGCATGTACAGTGATACTGATGTAACGCTTGAAGAATTTGACATTACTACATGAGTGGAAGAGCTCTTTGCGCAAGACTCACTAACCATCCTATTGGAAAATGAGCTTAAAGAGTGCCTCAGATCCGTTTCACTATTTAAACTGTCATTTGTGTGTTGAAATGCAAAAGCTTACGGCACCTGGTATTCCCAGGCAGTCTCCCATCCAAGTACTGCCCAGGCCCGACCCAGCTTGGCTTCCGAGATCAGACGAGATCGGGCGCGTTCAGGGTGGTGTGGCCGTAAGCGAGGGACTGCTTCACAAACAGCCTCTTTATACATGCTGTGATGACGCAGTCATGCTTAGGTTTTTATGTCCTGTATATAAGTTGAATTGTCCAAAGCACAAAAATGCTGGACTTCCAAATGGTCCTAACACACTGTGTGCTCTGTGTCACTTTAACACTGTGCTGTGAGAAAGTAACATGTGTTATTATGGTGACGTTACCGCGGGAAAAGCATTTTTGCAGCTCAGTGTTGAAGCTGCAGTTCACAACAAAGGTTTGCATGTTTTCGCTGTAACATGTGAAGCTTAGTACAATCCTATATTTTAAAGTGCGTGACATTTGCCAAGTATAAAAGGTCTTTTATAGCGGGTTTCCCTCGCTTATGGCCATACCACCCTGAACACGCCCGATCTCGTCTGATCTCGGAAGCTAAGCAGGGTCGGGCCTGGTCAGTACTTGGATGGGAGACCGCCTGGGAATACCAGGTGCTGTAAGCTTTTGCACTCCCACACACAAACTGCAGAGGGCGCCGCTGCTCACTCAGTGGAGGCAGCTTGAGGAAAAGCTTCATGACAACGCTCCTCATTGCATTTCCCTTTTGTGCAAAACAAAACAAAAGAACAGCAGGAACGAAATATTTAGGAAATACACAAACTTATTTATTCTGTAAATGTAGAGAATGTCTACGGCTAGTCCGTCTGGGCTCAATAGTGAGGAACTCGTTAACCTTGTAGCGTGCAGCGGGCACAGTGTCAACCTGACACTCTTGTGCAACCAGTTTTAACTCTTATTGGCTGCCGACTGCGGCCCCGAAGAATACTGAATAAATGCGCATCAGTGTGCTACCCTGAGCAGGGAACACGATATCATGGAGTTTCTAACATGGAGCAAGGTGAAGGTGACGCGACTATGCAGGACCGCCCCTGGTTACCTTCAGAGATCAGATGAGAACAGGCTGGTATGGCCGTAAGTGAGAGGCTTCCTCGACAACGGGCTTCATGTAGATACTGTAACCCATTTATTGGGATTTAAAAAACAATTTAGAGTGAAGCATATTGATTAGTTTCTACTTTTATTTTTAATAGCTGCCCATGACAGCACAGTTATAATGCATGCATACTTAATGCAGCAATATTCACGTCATAAAAAATTGTGAGTGTTTGCACAAAAACATCTACAGGTGCTCTGTGCATGTACAGTGATATTGATGTAACGCTTGAAGAATTTGACATTACTACATGAGTGGAAGAGCTCTTTGCGCAAGACTCACTAACCATCCTATTGGAAAATGAGCTTAAAGAGTGCCTCAGATCCGTTTCACTATTTAAACTGTCATTTGTGTGTTGAAATGCAAAAGCTTACGGCACCTGGTATTCCCAGGCAGTCTCCCATATAAGTACTGACCAGGCCCGACCCAGCTTGGCTTCCGAGATCAGACGAGATCGGGCGCGTTCAGGGTGGTGTGGCCGTAAGCGAGGGACTGCTTCACAAACAGCCTCTTTATACATGCTGTGATGACGCAGTCATGCTTAGGTTTTTATGTCCTGTATATAAGTTGAATTGTCCAAAGCACAAAAATGTTGGACTTCCAAATGGTCCTAACACACTGTGTGCTCTGTGTCACTTTAACACTGTGCTGTGAGAAAGTAACATGTGTTATTATGGTGACGTTACCGCGGGAAAAGCATTTTTGCAGCTCAGTGTTGAAGCTGCAGTTCACAACAAAGGTTTGCATGTTTTCGCTGTAACATGTGAAGCTTAGTACAATCCTATATTTTAAAGTGCGTGACATTTGCCAAGTATAAAAGGTCTTTTATAGCAGGTTTCCCTCGCTTACGGCCATACCACCCTGAACACACCCGATCTCGTCTGATCTCGGAAGCTAAGCAGGGTCGGGCCTGGTCAGTACTTGGATGGGAGACCGCCTGGGAATACCAGGTGCTGTAAGCTTTTGCACTCCCACACACAAACTGCAGAGGGCGCCGCTGCTCACTCAGTGGAGGCAGCTTGAGGAAAAGCTTCATGACAACATTTCCCTTTTGTGCAAAACAAAACAAAAGAACAGCAGGAACGAAATATTTAGGAAATACACAAACTTATTTATTCTGTAAATGTAGAGAATGTCTACGGCTAGTCCGTCTGGGCTCAATAGTGAGGAACTCGTTAACCTTGTAGCGTGCAGCGGGCACAGTGTCAACCTGACACTCTTGTGCAACCAGTTTTAACTCTTATTGGCTGCCGACTGCGGCCCCGAAGAATACTGAATAAATGCGCATCAGTGTGCTACCCTGAGCAGGGAACACGATATCATGGAGTTTCTAACATGGAGCAAGGTGAAGGTGACGCGACTATGCAGGACCGCCCCTGGTTACCTTCAGAGATCAGATGAGAACAGGCTGGTATGGCCGTAAGTGAGAGGCTTCCTCGACAACGGGCTTCATGTAGATACTGTAACCCATTTATTGGGATTTAAAAAACAATTTAGAGTGAAGCATATTGATTAGTTTCTACTTTTATTTTTAATAGCTGCCCATGACAGCACAGTTATAATGCATACTTAATGCAGCAATATTCACGTCATAAACAATTGTGAGTGTTTGCACAAAAACATCTACAGGTGCTCTGTGCATGTACAGTGATACTGATGTAACGCTTGAAGAATTTGACATTACTACATGAGTGGAAGAGCTCTTTGCGCAAGACTCACTAACCATCCTATTGGAAAATGAGCTTAAAGAGTGCCTCAGATCCGTTTCACTATTTAAACTGTCATTTGTGTGTTGAAATGCAAAAGCTTACGGCACCTGGTATTCCCAGGCAGTCTCCCATCCAAGTACTGCCCAGGCCCGACCCAGCTTGGCTTCCGAGATCAGACGAGATCGGGCGCGTTCAGGGTGGTGTGGCCGTAAGCGAGGGACTGCTTCACAAACAGCCTCTTTATACATGCTGTGATGACGCAGTCATGCTTAGGTTTTTATGTCCTGTATATAAGTTGAATTGTCCAAAGCACAAAAATGCTGGACTTCCAAATGGTCCTAACACACTGTGTGCTCTGTGTCACTTTAACACTGTGCTGTGAGAAAGTAACATGTGTTATTATGGTGACGTTACCGCGGGAAAAGCATTTTTGCAGCTCAGTGTTGAAGCTGCAGTTCACAACAAAGGTTTGCATGTTTTCGCTGTAACATGTGAAGCTTAGTACAATCCTATATTTTAAAGTGCGTGACATTTGCCAAGTATAAAAGGTCTTTTATAGCGGGTTTCCCTCGCTTATGGCCATACCACCCTGAACACGCCCGATCTCGTCTGATCTCGGAAGCTAAGCAGGGTCGGGCCTGGTCAGTACTTGGATGGGAGACCGCCTGGGAATACCAGGTGCTGTAAGCTTTTGCACTCCCACACACAAACTGCAGAGGGCGCCGCTGCTCACTCAGTGGAGGCAGCTTGAGGAAAAGCTTCATGACAACGCTCCTCATTGCATTTCCCTTTTGTGCAAAACAAAACAAAAGAACAGCAGGAACGAAATATTTAGGAAATACACAAACTTATTTATTCTGTAAATGTAGAGAATGTCTACGGCTAGTCCGTCTGGGCTCAATAGTGAGGAACTCGTTAACCTTGTAGCGTGCAGCGGGCACAGTGTCAACCTGACACTCTTGTGCAACCAGTTTTAACTCTTATTGGCTGCCGACTGCGGCCCCGAAGAATACTGAATAAATGCGCATCAGTGTGCTACCCTGAGCAGGGAACACGATATCATGGAGTTTCTAACATGGAGCAAGGTGAAGGTGACGCGACTATGCAGGACCGCCCCTGGTTACCTTCAGAGATCAGATGAGAACAGGCTGGTATGGCCGTAAGTGAGAGGCTTCCTCGACAACGGGCTTCATGTAGATACTGTAACCCATTTATTGGGATTTAAAAAACAATTTAGAGTGAAGCATATTGATTAGTTTCTACTTTTATTTTTAATAGCTGCCCATGACAGCACAGTTATAATGCATGCATACTTAATGCAGCAATATTCACGTCATAAAAAATTGTGAGTGTTTGCACAAAAACATCTACAGGTGCTCTGTGCATGTACAGTGATATTGATGTAACGCTTGAAGAATTTGACATTACTACATGAGTGGAAGAGCTCTTTGCGCAAGACTCACTAACCATCCTATTGGAAAATGAGCTTAAAGAGTGCCTCAGATCCGTTTCACTATTTAAACTGTCATTTGTGTGTTGAAATGCAAAAGCTTACGGCACCTGGTATTCCCAGGCAGTCTCCCATATAAGTACTGACCAGGCCCGACCCAGCTTGGCTTCCGAGATCAGACGAGATCGGGCGCGTTCAGGGTGGTGTGGCCGTAAGCGAGGGACTGCTTCACAAACAGCCTCTTTATACATGCTGTGATGACGCAGTCATGCTTAGGTTTTTATGTCCTGTATATAAGTTGAATTGTCCAAAGCACAAAAATGTTGGACTTCCAAATGGTCCTAACACACTGTGTGCTCTGTGTCACTTTAACACTGTGCTGTGAGAAAGTAACATGTGTTATTATGGTGACGTTACCGCGGGAAAAGCATTTTTGCAGCTCAGTGTTGAAGCTGCAGTTCACAACAAAGGTTTGCATGTTTTCGCTGTAACATGTGAAGCTTAGTACAATCCTATATTTTAAAGTGCGTGACATTTGCCAAGTATAAAAGGTCTTTTATAGCAGGTTTCCCTCGCTTACGGCCATACCACCCTGAACACACCCGATCTCGTCTGATCTCGGAAGCTAAGCAGGGTCGGGCCTGGTCAGTACTTGGATGGGAGACCGCCTGGGAATACCAGGTGCTGTAAGCTTTTGCACTCCCACACACAAACTGCAGAGGGCGCCGCTGCTCACTCAGTGGAGGCAGCTTGAGGAAAAGCTTCATGACAACATTTCCCTTTTGTGCAAAACAAAACAAAAGAACAGCAGGAACGAAATATTTAGGAAATACACAAACTTATTTATTCTGTAAATGTAGAGAATGTCTACGGCTAGTCCGTCTGGGCTCAATAGTGAGGAACTCGTTAACCTTGTAGCGTGCAGCGGGCACAGTGTCAACCTGACACTCTTGTGCAACCAGTTTTAACTCTTATTGGCTGCCGACTGCGGCCCCGAAGAATACTGAATAAATGCGCATCAGTGTGCTACCCTGAGCAGGGAACACGATATCATGGAGTTTCTAACATGGAGCAAGGTGAAGGTGACGCGACTATGCAGGACCGCCCCTGGTTACCTTCAGAGATCAGATGAGAACAGGCTGGTATGGCCGTAAGTGAGAGGCTTCCTCGACAACGGGCTTCATGTAGATACTGTAACCCATTTATTGGGATTTAAAAAACAATTTAGAGTGAAGCATATTGATTAGTTTCTACTTTTATTTTTAATAGCTGCCCATGACAGCACAGTTATAATGCATACTTAATGCAGCAATATTCACGTCATAAACAATTGTGAGTGTTTGCACAAAAACATCTACAGGTGCTCTGTGCATGTACAGTGATACTGATGTAACGCTTGAAGAATTTGACATTACTACATGAGTGGAAGAGCTCTTTGCGCAAGACTCACTAACCATCCTATTGGAAAATGAGCTTAAAGAGTGCCTCAGATCCGTTTCACTATTTAAACTGTCATTTGTGTGTTGAAATGCAAAAGCTTACGGCACCTGGTATTCCCAGGCAGTCTCCCATCCAAGTACTGACCAGGGCCGACCCAGCTTGGCTTCCGAGATCAGACGAGATCGGGCGCGTTCAGGGTGGTGTGGCCGTAAGCGAGGGACTGCTTGACAAACAGCCTCTTTATACATGCTGTGATGACGCAGTCATGCTTAGGTTTTTATGTCCTGTATATAAGTTGAATTGTCCAAAGCACAAAAATGCTGGACTTCCAAATGGTCCTAACACACTGTGTGCTCTGTGTCACTTTAACACTGTGCTGTGAGAAAGTAACATGTGTTATTATGGTGACGTTACCGCGGGAAAAGCATTTTTGCAGCTCAGTGTTGAAGCTGCAGTTCACAACAAAGGTTTGCATGTTTTCGCTGTAACATGTGAAGCTTAGTACAATCCTATATTTTAAAGTGCGTGACATTTGCCAAGTATAAAAGGTCTTTTATAGCGGGTTTCCCTCGCTTACGGCCATACCACCCTGAACACGCCCGATCTCGTCTGATCTCGGAAGCTAAGCAGGGTCGGGCCTGGTCAGTACTTGGATGGGAGACCGCCTGGGAATACCAGGTGCTGTAAGCTTTTGCACTCCCACACACAAACTGCAGAGGGCGCCGCTGCTCACTCAGTGGAGGCAGCTTGAGGAAAAGCTTCATGACAACGCTCCTCATTGCATTTCCCTTTTGTGCAAAACAAAACAAAAGAACAGCAGGAACGAAATATTTAGGAAATACACTAACTTATTTATTCTGTAAATGTAGAGAATGTCTACGGCTAGTCCGTCTGGGCTCAATAGTGAGGAACTCGTTAACCTTGTAGCGTGCAGCGGGCACAGTGTCAACCTGACACTCTTGTGCAACCAGTTTTAACTCTTATTGGCTGCCGACTGCGGCCCCGAAGAATACTGAATAAATGCGCATCAGTGTGCTACCCTGAGCAGGGAACACGATATCATGGAGTTTCTAACATGGAGCAAGGTGAAGGTGACGCGACTATGCAGGACCGCCCCTGGTTACCTTCAGAGATCAGATGAGAACAGGCTGGTATGGCCGTAAGTGAGAGGCTTCCTCGACAACGGGCTTCATGTAGATACTGTAACCCATTTATTGGGATTTAAAAAACAATTTAGAGTGAAGCATATTGATTAGTTTCTACTTTTATTTTTAATAGCTGCCCATGACAGCACAGTTATAATGCATACTTAATGCTGCAATATTCACGTCATAAACAATTGTGAGTGTTTGCACAAAAACATCTACAGGTGCTCTGTGCATGTACAGTGATACTGATGTAACGCTTGAAGAATTTGACATTACTACATGAGTGGAAGAGCTCTTTGCGCAAGACTCACTAACCATCCTATTGGAAAATGAGCTTAAAGAGTGCCTCAGATCCGTTTCACTATTTAAACTGTCATTTGTGTGTTGAAATGCAAAAGCTTACGGCACCTGGTATTCCCAGGCAGTCTCCCATCCAAGTACTGACCAGGCCCGACCCAGCTTGGCTTCCGAGATCAGACGAGATCGGGCGCGTTCAGGGTGGTGTGGCCGTAAGCGAGGGACTGCTTCACAAACAGCCTCTTTATACATGCTGTGATGACGCAGTCATGCTTAGGTTTTTATGTCCTGTATATAAGTTGAATTGTCCAAAGCACAAAAATGCTGGACTTCCAAATGGTCCTAACACACTGTGTGCTCTGTGTCACTTTAACACTGTGCTGTGAGAAAGTAACATGTGTTATTATGGTGACGTTACCGCGGGAAAAGCATTTTTGCAGCTCAGTGTTGAAGCTGCAGTTCACAACAAAGGTTTGCATGTTTTCGCTGTAACATGTGAAGCTTAGTACAATCCTATATTTTAAAGTGCGTGACATTTGCCAAGTATAAAAGGTCTTTTATAGCGGGTTTCCCTCGCTTATGGCCATACCACCCTGAACACGCCCGATCTCGTCTGATCTCGGAAGCTAAGCAGGGTCGGGCCTGGTCAGTACTTGGATGGGAGACCGCCTGGGAATACCAGGTGCTGTAAGCTTTTGCACTCCCACACACAAACTGCAGAGGGCGCCGCTGCTCACTCAGTGGAGGCAGCTTGAGGAAAAGCTTCATGACAACGCTCCTCATTGCATTTCCCTTTTGTGCAAAACAAAACAAAAGAACAGCAGGAACGAACTATTTAGGAAATACACTAACTTATTTATTCTGTAAATGTAGAGAATGTCTACGGCTAGTCCGTCTGGGCTCAATAGTGAGGAACTCGTTAACCTTGTAGCGTGCAGCGGGCACAGTGTCAACCTGACACTCTTGTGCAACCAGTTTTAACTCTTATTGGCTGCCGACTGCGGCCCCGAAGAATACTGAATAAATGCGCATCAGTGTGCTACCCTGAGCAGGGAACACGATATCATGGAGTTTCTAACATGGAGCAAGGTGAAGGTGACGCGACTATGCAGGACCGCCCCTGGTTACCTTCAGAGATCAGATGAGAACAGGCTGGTATGGCCGTAAGTGAGAGGCTTCCTCGACAACGGGCTTCATGTAGATACTGTAACCCATTTATTGGGATTTAAAAAACAATTTAGAGTGAAGCATATTGATTAGTTTCTACTTTTATTTTTAATAGCTGCCCATGACAGCACAGTTATAATGCATACTTAATGCTGCAATATTCACGTCATAAACAATTGTGAGTGTTTGCACAAAAACATCTACAGGTGCTCTGTGCATGTACAGTGATACTGATGTAACGCTTGAAGAATTTGACATTACTACATGAGTGGAAGAGCTCTTTGCGCAAGACTCACTAACCATCCTATTGGAAAATGAGCTTAAAGAGTGCCTCAGATCCGTTTCACTATTTAAACTGTCATTTGTGTGTTGAAATGCAAAAGCTTACGGCACCTGGTATTCCCAGGCAGTCTCCCATCCAAGTACTGACCAGGCCCGACCCAGCTTGGCTTCCGAGATCAGACGAGATCGGGCGCGTTCAGGGTGGTGTGGCCGTAAGCGAGGGACTGCTTCACAAACAGCCTCTTTATACATGCTGTGATGACGCAGTCATGCTTAGGTTTTTATGTCCTGTATATAAGTTGAATTGTCCAAAGCACAAAAATGCTGGACTTCCAAATGGTCCTAACACACTGTGTGCTCTGTGTCACTTTAACACTGTGCTGTGAGAAAGTAACATGTGTTATTATGGTGACGTTACCGCGGGAAAAGCATTTTTGCAGCTCAGTGTTGAAGCTGCAGTTCACAACAAAGGTTTGCATGTTTTCGCTGTAACATGTGAAGCTTAGTACAATCCTATATTTTAAAGTGCGTGACATTTGCCAAGTATAAAAGGTCTTTTATAGCGGGTTTCCCTCGCTTATGGCCATACCACCCTGAACACGCCCGATCTCGTCTGATCTCGGAAGCTAAGCAGGGTCGGGCCTGGTCAGTACTTGGATGGGAGACCGCCTGGGAATACCAGGTGCTGTAAGCTTTTGCACTCCCACACACAAACTGCAGAGGGCGCCGCTGCTCACTCAGTGGAGGCAGCTTGAGGAAAAGCTTCATGACAACGCTCCTCATTGCATTTCCCTTTTGTGCAAAACAAAACAAAAGAACAGCAGGAACGAACTATTTAGGAAATACACTAACTTATTTATTCTGTAAATGTAGAGAATGTCTACGGCTAGTCCGTCTGGGCTCAATAGTGAGGAACTCGTTAACCTTGTAGCGTGCAGCGGGCACAGTGTCAACCTGACACTCTTGTGCAACCAGTTTTAACTCTTATTGGCTGCCGACTGCGGCCCCGAAGAATACTGAATAAATGCGCATCAGTGTGCTACCCTGAGCAGGGAACACGATATCATGGAGTTTCTAACATGGAGCAAGGTGAAGGTGACGCGACTATGCAGGACCGCCCCTGGTTACCTTCAGAGATCAGATGAGAACAGGCTGGTATGGCCGTAAGTGAGAGGCTTCCTCGACAACGGGCTTCATGTAGATACTGTAACCCATTTATTGGGATTTAAAAAACAATTTAGAGTGAAGCATATTGATTAGTTTCTACTTTTATTTTTAATAGCTGCCCATGACAGCACAGTTATAATGCATACTTAATGCTGCAATATTCACGTCATAAACAATTGTGAGTGTTTGCACAAAAACATCTACAGGTGCTCTGTGCATGTACAGTGATACTGATGTAACGCTTGAAGAATTTGACATTACTACATGAGTGGAAGAGCTCTTTGCGCAAGACTCACTAACCATCCTATTGGAAAATGAGCTTAAAGAGTGCCTCAGATCCGTTTCACTATTTAAACTGTCATTTGTGTGTTGAAATGCAAAAGCTTACGGCACCTGGTATTCCCAGGCAGTCTCCCATCCAAGTACTGACCAGGCCCGACCCAGCTTGGCTTCCGAGATCAGACGAGATGGGCGCGTTCAGGGTGGTGTGGCCGTAAGCGAGGGACTGCTTGACAAACAGCCTCTTTATACATGCTGTGATGACGCAGTCATGCTTAGGTTTTTATGTCCTGTATATAAGTTGAATTGTCCAAAGCACAAAAATGCTGGACTTCCAAATGGTCCTAACACACTGTGTGCTCTGTGTCACTTTAACACTGTGCTGTGAGAAAGTAACATGTGTTATTATGGTGACGTTACCGCGGGAAAAGCATTTTTGCAGCTCAGTGTTGAAGCTGCAGTTCACAACAAAGGTTTGCATGTTTTCGCTGTAACATGTGAAGCTTAGTACAATCCTATATTTTAAAGTGCGTGACATTTGGCAAGTATAAAAGGTCTTTTATAGCGGGTTTCCCTCGCTTATGGCCATACCACCCTGAACACGCCCGATCTCGTCTGATCTCGGAAGCTAAGCAGGGTCGGGCCTGGTCAGTACTTGGATGGGAGACCGCCTGGGAATACCAGGTGCTGTAAGCTTTTGCAATCCCACACACAAACTGCAGAGGGCGCCGCTGCTCACTCAGTGGAGGCAGCTTGAGGAAAAGCTTCATGACAACGCTCCTCATTGCATTTCCCTTTTGTGCAAAACAAAACAAAAGAACAGCAGGAACGAACTATTTAGGAAATACACTAACTTATTTATTCTGTAAATGTAGAGAATGTCTACGGCTAGTCCGTCTGGGCTCAATAGTGAGGAACTCGTTAACCTTGTAGCGTGCAGCGGGCACAGTGTCAACCTGACACTCTTGTGCAACCAGTTTTAACTCTTATTGGCTGCCGACTGCGGCCCCGAAGAATACTGAATAAATGCGCATCAGTGTGCTACCCTGAGCAGGGAACACGATATCATGGAGTTTCTAACATGGAGCAAGGTGAAGGTGACGCGACTATGCAGGACCGCCCCTGGTTACCTTCAGAGATCAGATGAGAACAGGCTGGTATGGCCGTAAGTGAGAGGCTTCCTCGACAACGGGCTTCATGTAGATACTGTAACCCATTTATTGGGATTTAAAAAACAATTTAGAGTGAAGCATATTGATTAGTTTCTACTTTTATTTTTAATAGCTGCCCATGACAGCACAGTTATAATGCATGCATACTTAATGCTGCAATATTCACGTCATAAACAATTGTGAGTGTTTGCACAAAAACATCTACAGGTGCTCTGTGCATGTACAGTGATACTGATGTAACGCTTGAAGAATTTGACATTACTACATGAGTGGAAGAGCTCTTTGCGCAAGTCTCACTAACCATCCTATTGGAAAATGAGCTTAAAGAGTGCCTCAGATCCGTTTCACTATTTAAACTGTCATTTGTGTGTTGAAATGCAAAAGCTTACGGCACCTGGTATTCCCAGGCAGTCTCCCATCCAAGTACTGACCAGGCCCGACCCAGCTTGGCTTCCGAGATCAGACGAGATCGGGCGCGTTCAGGGTGGCGTGGCCGTAAGCGAGGGACTGCTTCACAAACAGCCTCTTTATATCACGCAGTCATGCTTAGGTTTTTATGTCCTGTATATAAGTTGAATTGTCCAAAGCACAAAAATGTTGGACTTCCAAATGGTCCTAACACACTGTGTGCTCTGTGTCACTTTAACACTGTGCTGTGAGAAAGTAACATGTGTTATTATGGTGACGTTACCGCGGGAAAAGCATTTTTGCAGCTCAGTGTTGAAGCTGCAGTTCACAACAAAGGTTTGCATGTTTTCGCTGTAACATGTGAAGCTTAGTACAATCCTATATTTTAAAGTGCGTGACATTTGCCAAGTATAAAAGGTCTTTTATAGCGGGTTTCCCTCGCTTACGGCCATACCACCCTGAACACGCCCGATCTCGTCTGATCTCGGAAGCTAAGCAGGGTCGGGCCTGGTCAGTACTTGGATGGGAGACCGCCTGGGAATACCAGGTGCTGTAAGCTTTTGCACTCCCACACACAAACTGCAGAGGGCGCCGCTGCTCACTCAGTGGAGGCAGCTTGAGGAAAAGCTTCATGACAACGCTCCTCATTGCATTTCCCTTTTGTGCAAAACAAAACAAAAGAACAGCAGGAACGAAATATTTAGGAAATACACTAACTTATTTATTCTGTAAATGTAGAGAATGTCTACGGCTAGTCCGTCTGGGCTCAATAGTGAGGAACTCGTTAACCTTGTAGCGTGCAGCGGGCACAGTGTCAACCTGACACTCTTGTGCAACCAGTTTTAACTCTTATTGGCTGCCGACTGCGGCCCCGAAGAATACTGAATAAATGCGCATCAGTGTGCTACCCTGAGCAGGGAACACGATATCATGGAGTTTCTAACATGGAGCAAGGTGAAGGTGACGCGACTATGCAGGACCGCCCCTGGTTACCTTCAGAGATCAGATGAGAACAGGCTGGTATGGCCGTAAGTGAGAGGCTTCCTCGACAACGGGCTTCATGTAGATACTGTAACCCATTTATTGGGATTTAAAAAACAATTTAGAGTGAAGCATATTGATTAGTTTCTACTTTTATTTTTAATAGCTGCCCATGACAGCACAGTTATAATGCATACTTAATGCTGCAATATTCACGTCATAAACAATTGTGAGTGTTTGCACAAAAACATCTACAGGTGCTCTGTGCATGTACAGTGATACTGATGTAACGCTTGAAGAATTTGACATTACTACATGAGTGGAAGAGCTCTTTGCGCAAGACTCACTAACCATCCTATTGGAAAATGAGCTTAAAGAGTGCCTCAGATCCGTTTCACTATTTAAACTGTCATTTGTGTGTTGAAATGCAAAAGCTTACGGCACCTGGTATTCCCAGGCAGTCTCCCATCCAAGTACTGACCAGGCCCGACCCAGCTTGGCTTCCGAGATCAGACGAGATCGGGCGCGTTCAGGGTGGTGTGGCCGTAAGCGAGGGACTGCTTCACAAACAGCCTCTTTATACATGCTGTGATGACGCAGTCATGCTTAGGTTTTTATGTCCTGTATATAAGTTGAATTGTCCAAAGCACAAAAATGCTGGACTTCCAAATGGTCCTAACACACTGTGTGCTCTGTGTCACTTTAACACTGTGCTGTGAGAAAGTAACATGTGTTATTATGGTGACGTTACCGCGGGAAAAGCATTTTTGCAGCTCAGTGTTGAAGCTGCAGTTCACAACAAAGGTTTGCATGTTTTCGCTGTAACATGTGAAGCTTAGTACAATCCTATATTTTAAAGTGCGTGACATTTGCCAAGTATAAAAGGTCTTTTATAGCGGGTTTCCCTCGCTTATGGCCATACCACCCTGAACACGCCCGATCTCGTCTGATCTCGGAAGCTAAGCAGGGTCGGGCCTGGTCAGTACTTGGATGGGAGACCGCCTGGGAATACCAGGTGCTGTAAGCTTTTGCACTCCCACACACAAACTGCAGAGGGCGCCGCTGCTCACTCAGTGGAGGCAGCTTGAGGAAAAGCTTCATGACAACGCTCCTCATTGCATTTCCCTTTTGTGCAAAACAAAACAAAAGAACAGCAGGAACGAACTATTTAGGAAATACACTAACTTATTTATTCTGTAAATGTAGAGAATGTCTACGGCTAGTCCGTCTGGGCTCAATAGTGAGGAACTCGTTAACCTTGTAGCGTGCAGCGGGCACAGTGTCAACCTGACACTCTTGTGCAACCAGTTTTAACTCTTATTGGCTGCCGACTGCGGCCCCGAAGAATACTGAATAAATGCGCATCAGTGTGCTACCCTGAGCAGGGAACACGATATCATGGAGTTTCTAACATGGAGCAAGGTGAAGGTGACGCGACTATGCAGGACCGCCCCTGGTTACCTTCAGAGATCAGATGAGAACAGGCTGGTATGGCCGTAAGTGAGAGGCTTCCTCGACAACGGGCTTCATGTAGATACTGTAACCCATTTATTGGGATTTAAAAAACAATTTAGAGTGAAGCATATTGATTAGTTTCTACTTTTATTTTTAATAGCTGCCCATGACAGCACAGTTATAATGCATACTTAATGCTGCAATATTCACGTCATAAACAATTGTGAGTGTTTGCACAAAAACATCTACAGGTGCTCTGTGCATGTACAGTGATACTGATGTAACGCTTGAAGAATTTGACATTACTACATGAGTGGAAGAGCTCTTTGCGCAAGACTCACTAACCATCCTATTGGAAAATGAGCTTAAAGAGTGCCTCAGATCCGTTTCACTATTTAAACTGTCATTTGTGTGTTGAAATGCAAAAGCTTACGGCACCTGGTATTCCCAGGCAGTCTCCCATCCAAGTACTGACCAGGCCCGACCCAGCTTGGCTTCCGAGATCAGACGAGATGGGCGCGTTCAGGGTGGTGTGGCCGTAAGCGAGGGACTGCTTGACAAACAGCCTCTTTATACATGCTGTGATGACGCAGTCATGCTTAGGTTTTTATGTCCTGTATATAAGTTGAATTGTCCAAAGCACAAAAATGCTGGACTTCCAAATGGTCCTAACACACTGTGTGCTCTGTGTCACTTTAACACTGTGCTGTGAGAAAGTAACATGTGTTATTATGGTGACGTTACCGCGGGAAAAGCATTTTTGCAGCTCAGTGTTGAAGCTGCAGTTCACAACAAAGGTTTGCATGTTTTCGCTGTAACATGTGAAGCTTAGTACAATCCTATATTTTAAAGTGCGTGACATTTGCCAAGTATAAAAGGTCTTTTATAGCGGGTTTCCCTCGCTTATGGCCATACCACCCTGAACACGCCCGATCTCGTCTGATCTCGGAAGCTAAGCAGGGTCGGGCCTGGTCAGTACTTGGATGGGAGACCGCCTGGGAATACCAGGTGCTGTAAGCTTTTGCACTCCCACACACAAACTGCAGAGGGCGCCGCTGCTCACTCAGTGGAGGCAGCTTGAGGAAAAGCTTCATGACAACGCTCCTCATTGCATTTCCCTTTTGTGCAAAACAAAACAAAAGAACAGCAGGAACGAACTATTTAGGAAATACACTAACTTATTTATTCTGTAAATGTAGAGAATGTCTACGGCTAGTCCGTCTGGGCTCAATAGTGAGGAACTCGTTAACCTTGTAGCGTGCAGCGGGCACAGTGTCAACCTGACACTCTTGTGCAACCAGTTTTAACTCTTATTGGCTGCCGACTGCGGCCCCGAAGAATACTGAATAAATGCGCATCAGTGTGCTACCCTGAGCAGGGAACACGATATCATGGAGTTTCTAACATGGAGCAAGGTGAAGGTGACGCGACTATGCAGGACCGCCCCTGGTTACCTTCAGAGATCAGATGAGAACAGGCTGGTATGGCCGTAAGTGAGAGGCTTCCTCGACAACGGGCTTCATGTAGATACTGTAACCCATTTATTGGGATTTAAAAAACAATTTAGAGTGAAGCATATTGATTAGTTTCTACTTTTATTTTTAATAGCTGCCCATGACAGCACAGTTATAATGCATGCATACTTAATGCTGCAATATTCACGTCATAAACAATTGTGAGTGTTTGCACAAAAACATCTACAGGTGCTCTGTGCATGTACAGTGATACTGATGTAACGCTTGAAGAATTTGACATTACTACATGAGTGGAAGAGCTCTTTGCGCAAGTCTCACTAACCATCCTATTGGAAAATGAGCTTAAAGAGTGCCTCAGATCCGTTTCACTATTTAAACTGTCATTTGTGTGTTGAAATGCAAAAGCTTACGGCACCTGGTATTCCCAGGAAGTCTCCCATCCAAGTACTGACCAGGCCCGACCCAGCTTGGCTTCCGAGATCAGACGAGATCGGGCGCGTTCAGGGTGGCGTGGCCGTAAGCGAGGGACTGCTTCACAAACAGCCTCTTTATATCACGCAGTCATGCTTAGGTTTTTATGTCCTGTATATAAGTTGAATTGTCCAAAGCACAAAAATGTTGGACTTCCAAATGGTCCTAACACACTGTGTGCTCTGTGTCACTTTAACACTGTGCTGTGAGAAAGTAACATGTGTTATTATGGTGACGTTACCGCGGGAAAAGCATTTTTGCAGCTCAGTGTTGAAGCTGCAGTTCACAACAAAGGTTTGCATGTTTTCGCTGTAACATGTGAAGCTTAGTACAATCCTATATTTTAAAGTGCGTGACATTTGCCAAGTATAAAAGGTCTTTTATAGCGGGTTTCCCTCGCTTACGGCCATACCACCCTGAACACGCCCGATCTCGTCTGATCTCGGAAGCTAAGCAGGGTCGGGCCTGGTCAGTACTTGGATGGGAGACCGCCTGGGAATACCAGGTGCTGTAAGCTTTTGCACTCCCACACACAAACTGCAGAGGGCGCCGCTGCTCACTCAGTGGAGGCAGCTTGAGGAAAAGCTTCATGACAACATTTCCCTTTTGTGCAAAACAAAAGAACAGCAGGAACGAAATATTTAGGAAATACACTAACTTATTTATTCTGTAAATGTAGAGATGAGTGGATGAATACAGGAAAACAGCACTGCAGGATAGTCAATCACTGAACTGAACTACAAAAAGTCAAAAGTGCCCATCAGGTAGGCTGGAATCATACACGTTACCATCAACAATATAATTGTGAATGTTACACATACTTAAAGAAAGTTTACAACGAGCGAGATGTACAGACAATAGCCAAACACGGGTAAATGTGTAGTAAATGGCAGTGCAGTAAATCTGCCTAGTATGACATTAAATACACTTACTACTTCATATATCTCAGATTGTTTGTAACGAGCCACGGAAAGCAGTTGTAGCCACTGAAAAGATGGGCGTAATACATTAGATGTCGGCTAGCGGGCGGCTAACATTTACCACAAAGAAAAAGGGTTAAACGCGCTATTCAGCGTCGTGTAATTTCCGCTAAATCCAAGGTAAACACAGAAGAAATGCCAGTTTCCATTAAAAAAAAATAGCGGACTTTCCGGCTTCTTCGCTCCTCCGCTGCGTGTTGTTGTTGTTTTGGTGACGCAACTTCCGCCGAACAGACGATTGGTCGTCTACAGTGGGATTCGGCGCTCCTATCGGCCCGAGTCTACAGTGTCTATGCTCACCGTAGATTCCGGGCCAATGAAAAGACGTAACCGTCTACACACAGCGTAGACTTTGCACTACCGTAGACTCGACTTTCTTCTTGTACTATCTGCTGTGACATCCCCCACCAAAAAAAAAAAAAAAAAAAGTTGCATAAGTTTATCTTATGCGGTGCCATTCTTAACTATAACGGCAGATTCTGCGTACACTGCTGTCATCACTTATTATGAACTCCTGCTCATGACTTCAAGCTTGGTTTGTTTGTTTGGTTTTTTTGAAGTAGCCATGGAAAACATGCTTACTCCATAAAGAGGATTTTTTTGTGAATTTAATATTTAATCTAAAAAATATTTCGAACATGAAATAATATTGCTGTCATTATATTTTCAATCGGTAAATAAGTTATTTAAATAAACGTCAAAACGAAGTCTAGCAACCAGGAGGGAATCTGTAACATTACAAAGGTTGTTTTTTTGTTTGTTTGTTTGTTTTTAATACATATAAAAAAGGTGTATCTATTTTAGCTGTCGTTGTCCTTGGGCAAGAAACATACCTACCGCCTACTGGTGATGGCCAGAGGGGCCGATGGCGCGATAAGGCAGCCTCGCTTCTGTCAGTCTGCCCCAGGGCAGCTGTGGCTACAACTGTAGCTGCCTCCACCAGTGTGTGAATGTGAGAGTGAATGAATAGTGGAATTGTAAAGCGCTATATAAATGCAATCCATTATTATTATTATTATTCGTTTATTAAATATTACAAGTTCTGAATTTTCAAAGGTTTCCCATAGGTCAACTAAAACTGAAGAGGCATTTTGGATTCCAAATTAAAATATTGTTCTGGAAAGCGATCGTAATGATTCAACAGCATAACTTTGTAATGGAATGAAAATTACCTTTTGAAAAGACCGCCAGTAAACAAGCAAAACATAACACATTCAAATAAGGTGCCAATAAATACTTTTACTTAACAGATGGGAACCACTCAAGTTCTAAAACATAATTTGTTAGTCAAGAACGGGAAATAATCTCTGCTGGGCATATAAAAATGGAGGGATAAAATAATTCAGTGTCCCAAAGGGATAAAATACAAAGTCCAAAGCCAGGGCTAGCTAAGCCACAAATCACTTACACTTCACAGGTTGATAACTTCTCCTGGTAACAATAGTTACCATGTGCGTAGCAGGCTGGCAATTATACGGGCCTCAGGGAGGTATTGTAGGCCGTGGCACATAGACAGAAAATATCGCAGCGGCGTTTGCAGTGTGGGCTGTAAGAAGAGTATGAATGTAATCAAACAAGCAATACCACCTCCAGACGAAAGCACAGAAATATGGAGGTGAATTAATATGCAGGTGATTCCAGGGAAACTCCTTTCCAAAAAAATATCCACACCAAAACCCGACGGCAACCTTTTATCCACCAAAGAGGGTTTTGTTCTGGCACAAAACATTAGTTTGTCTGGCCCGTGGACATATATAATTATCTGATTTGGTTACATTTGTGTTTGTTAATAAATGTAGTGATACTCTATCATATCAACAGGGGCAATTTTCTTCTCTATAATGAGAGAAAGGCTGTGCACATGTTAGCACAGACATAACAGCAGGATACAAACTCTTGAGAAATTAATAATAAAAAAAATCACAGATATTATAGAAAGGAAATAATTTCTGTGATCCATTCTCACCTTGCTGAGGAGAATCAACCATTTCCACAGAAATGGTTCAAATATAGCAGCTCGATCAGATTCCGAAATACATGTGAAACAAACTGTTAGAAATAAGTCAACTTCTGATTTACACTACACCGGACAAGCGATTTAACTGTTAAAGTCAACATAAACTGGTGCTTCACGCCACAATGAAGCACCAGTCTGCACAAGTCTGTTGCAGTTTCATCTCTGTATATGTAAAGCTGGAAAAGGAGCACCCTAGAAAAAGGGGGGAAACAGTTTATTCCTCTCAAAGGACGTGTTTAGACTGCACTAGCTGAATTCGACATCTTCTCTCAGCACAGTCTGAGTTTGTCTCTGACAGAAATTTACAGGTGTGATGACTGAACTAATCTCTACAAAACAACAGGGAGGGGAAAAGGCTTCATTTAATCATTCACTATTTTAGTCAGGGGACTAAAATATATTTTTGTTTGGTGGTTTGACAGAAGTGGAAAGAGATTCAAGTCAAATTAAATTAACGAGACAAGCGGTTATAATCTTGAATGTAAAGCGCCATCTCGTGGCCATTTTTAATGAAATAGCAGGTGAAAATCCGCATCACACACTTTTTTCACATTTGTGAATATAGCATCTATTATTTACCAAAGTTAATAAATAGCTGTGCAAAGACGTCTCATGCTGCTTCTTGTCTGATCTCACTCACAATTATTGAATTATAACTGCGTGGTTAAAGTACTCAGAGTGCAGTAAAAGGACTGAAAGTGAGCAAAGTATCTGAGTTTGTGGTACACTGGATTGGACCTAATAACAGAAGGATAAAAAGCACAACAGAGACAAGTTAGAAAATTTGCATTATTTATTTATTTATTTTGGACATTAAACAGTTACGTGCAGTAACACAGGCCACAACCACAGACGCGATTATGAATATCTTAAGAAAAAGACTGAGAAAGATGTAATAAAGTCAAGCACTATAAAGGTAAAACAGACTGAACAGGAATTTATAAATATGTGAAAGCAAACATACTAAACTCTCTAGTGATGGATCCAGATTTTTCATCCAAACCTAGAAAAAGAAAATGCAGAAACATTAAGGTTGCTGTGTGATCATTTATCATAATCATTGATTTTAAAAGAATTTCTCATGATCATCTTCTTCATCTTCAGGAATCGTCACCATCACCTCTCTGTGAGGAGCAGAGAGCACTCGTGCTGCACATCCCACCTGTGTGCTGTGTTTACGTGAACCTGAGAGCACAGCTGTGGTGGTGACAGTGAATGTAGCGTTGGTGTTGGACACACTGACAGTGTTGTACTGTGAGAAGCTGAGGTCTTGTTGTGAGACACTGAGTGTTACAGTGGGAGCAGGTCGACCAGTGGCTGAACAGGAAACAACCCACTCTTCAGTAGAGTTTGACTCTCTGACATCAAGGACAGGTTCATGCAGCTCTGTGAAGGATCAGGAGATATCATCAACATGTTCTTACAAACACACCAGCTGCTCACACATTTATATCAACTATGTTTGTTTGAGGTAAAAGTTCTTACTATAAACTTGGAGGTAGGGTTTCCCTGTCAGAGAGCCTTCAGGATAAGTGTTAAACAGACAGTGATAGAAGGCTTCATCCTCATATGTCACATTCCTGATGACTATGGAGCAGTTCTGTAGTCCAGTGTATATAAACCCAACTTTATCTGTAAAGCCATCATTCACTCTCTGACCAAAGTACTTGCTGTAGGTGGCAACATTTGTCTCCACATCAGGAGAGATTTTCTGCCATGTGACCTGAAGGACGTCTTTAGTCTTCAAGAGCTGACAGCTGACTTCAGCATCTTCTCCCACTGCTGCCAGCACAGTCTGCTGTGTTTGGACCACTGCTGTTAGAGCTGCATGGAGAAAAACATCAGTTAAAGATGAACTGAGTGCTCTTGATGGGAAGACTGAAACAATAATTCGGGCTAGGGATTAGACTGAGTTTAATTTATGGCACTAAATAATAACAATGTATCAGGTTTCACATATGTGAATAAAATAATGTACTTCAATGATATTATTGGATGTCTAATATGGAATTTCAAAAACAAAAACAGTGCTACCAGTAAGATGTGTGTTATGTTTCTTTTTGGCAAATCAATTAAATTCACAATATTAATAAAGACGTGCAGAAGTATTATGTAGGATCTACATGTGTTCAAAAGACAAACACTTGGCTCTCTAATTATCCACTATGTTTGTCATTCCGAACTCATCCAAATTACAAATGATAATTAAAGACATTAAAAAGGTGCATCTCCTTGAGACTCTCTTTCACCTCCACGTTGCCTCTTACAGTTGTTTATCCCAGGAACTCTTCTGACATTACGTCTTTGTGTTTGACATTTAGCAACAATGATCCTGCTTTTGATCAGCTTTTTCATCAATAAAAAGGAGGAAGAAATGGTTAATATGATATCTGAGTATTTATTAATAGTTATCTGCATCATATACCTGCTGAAATCAAGCTGTGACGAAATAGTTTGAATTATTTATCTACACTGCAGACTTTTCAATATAATGCTGGAAGTTTTACTACGTGACAACTAAATGACAACTATGTTGATCAATTACTGTTCACCAGTCACTGATCAACATAGTTGTCATTTTAATAGACTGATTACCTATAGACTATATTCAGACTTTAAATATAATACATTCAGCCCAATGAGACGTGTTACATTGGAAAATAAAAAAAACAAACAAACAAACAAAACCCTTAATTAACACAAATAACATTACCTAACCTGCCTTTCTAATTCTAATTATTACTGTTGGTACCGGTATTGTCAACACCAGCTCCGTATTAACTTGTTATTGGCTCATTACCAAAAATTAGAGTATTGAGTATTAAGGTATTAAACACGGAATTGGTTGACTGATTGCGACCCGGTGTGAGAGCTTAACTTGCATCCAATTGTTCTCTGCAGTCCCTCATCAACTAAACGCCTACTGTGAAAGCTGCGTCTGTTAAAACAGACCCTTAAAACGTTTAAATATCACCGTTTTATGGCTGTAGGTCTACCTGTTAGTGACATCCGGCGTTTCTTTTTTGTCAGACTTGATGTAAATGCAGCTTTTATGTTCCAACCGTGAAAATGAAAGTTAGTCGAGATCACGCTTCATCAATTTCAATTTAAGCTGATGACTTTCTTTAGTAACACTTTCTTAACTCTAAATTTATACTCGTTCAATATATGTTGTGATTTCTTCTGTCTATCGCCCAAATTCATATAAATAAATTCAGAAATGAAACAGTGTATCTCACTCACCGTTTGGAAAAAACGCCAGCAAACTAGAGACAAACGTGATTGCGCGTCCTGCCATGTTGTCTGTTTATCGCTAAATTTCTTCTTCTTCTTCTTCTTCAGTCAAGTTTAACGGCAGCTTGCATCCAAAACTGTTGCATTACCGCCATCTCCTGTCTGGTAACCGTCCGTCACTCCTGAATCCTCAGATCCTCTTGATGAGACCAGTACTTCTCAAAAAACGAAAAACCACCACTTTCCCTTCACCATGACTTAACTTATTAACCACTTTTTCAAATGTAAGTTCCCTTCCACCGCTCATTTCACCCCACATCACCCTCCTGTGACTTACATACTTCCTACACCGCTAAATTTCAAAACTTCAAACTGCACAAGAGAAGCTCGACCAGTCCATGTCACAGGGTGTGTAGTGAGAACGACAAAGCAAAACATGATCCCTCTCATTAATCACAGCTACAAAATTACTATTTTGTAAAATCTCTCGGCCGTTTGACATCACGCTTATTCCTCGTTGTCCCCTCTTCAGTGTGTAGTGGAACAGACCAACAACTTACTTTCACCTTCGTTTTAAACGCACAGCCAGACTGACAAATGTAAGATGAAACTCTTCAAACACCTCAGATTAAGTTGTGAAACATATCTAATGTATTTAGACGAGCACTTGCAGTCTATGAAACTGTAAACAAAACATGAGCTCTTTCCACATAAGCAGGACTGACTGAATCTCACTGCTGCTCAAATTTGCAGTGTTCATATTTAATCTGCACTTATGGGGTCACTGACTTCAACACAAGAAGAAAGAACATCACACACTTCACATCTTACACTCCATGTTACAAAATATCAAAACATTATATCTAATTAATTGTTTTTAACAGTATGATACTAAGATTTGCCCATGAAACAGAAGTAGAAGCTATTATTTATCAGAGTTACGGACATTATGAAGTGGTGCAAAGCTCGATTAGTTAGTTAGTAAAACAGCTTTGTGAAGTATCAAGACATGTAAGGAGTATTTAATACATGAAAGACCACGAAAAGGAGTACTTTTTCTTGGCACGAACTGCAAAGACTAAAGAGAAGAGAGAGAAAATCCCAGAGAAGACCCAGACTGCAGAGACAGAGGCTCACTGTCAGTCCTTTCAGAGAGGCAATGAGCCACATAGCTCTTGTAGTGGTGAAAGTAATGTTTCAGTCATGACTAATAGAGAATCTTGTGCATTATTTAATGCATATTTACGAATTCTGAATTTTCAAAGATTTCCCATAAATCAACTAAAACTGACGAGGCATTTTGGATTCCAAATTATAATATTGGTCTTGAAAGCGATCATAATGATTCAACAGCATAACTTTGTAATGGAATGAAAATTACCCTTTGAAAAGACCGCCAGTAAACAAGCAAAACATTAAAAATTTGTCATCCTGAAAAATTCAAATAAGGTGCCAATAAATACTTTTACTTGGTAATAGATGGGAACCACTCAAGTTCTAAAACATAATTTATTAGTCAAGAACGGGAAATAATCTCTGTGTCACGACCTGCAGGATCAGCAAGGCGCTGATCATAATATCCCTGCTCCTGGCTCTTTCTCTCTGTCCCTCTCTGGGAAAGGTCTCCTTTTCACATTCTCCTCCACGTTTCATGCTAGCTGCTAAAGTGACTGTCCACTCTGCCTCCCACTCCCTTCAGGCACTGATTGACTCCGGGGTGGAGCAGAGTTTCATGGATGCTTCCCTGGCTCTCGAACTCAAAGTTAACACACAAGCATTTCCCCATGTAACTCCGAAATGACAACACAGGCACGGCTTCTTCAAGACGGGCGCTTCGCTGCATTTATTGAACGCCGTGAAAACTACAAACATAAAACACAAAGACTTTAAGCGCTTCAGTCTATCAAAATTAACACTTGTGCTTTAACAACGAAAATTACCTCGTGGCCGCCTGCCACTTCGGAGGTCCTAGAAGAATAACTTTACAGTCTTGTGCATTCTAAATTAAAACATAAAATAATTAGAACACCATACATTACAAATTTTTACAATATCACAATACATTTATGGCAAATGACAAATACCTTGTACCGCTGGTAGACTAACCAGGCCTTTGCAGATAGCTCGCTGGACTCCTTAGCGTGATTATTAAACGTGGGCTCACAGCCTATACTATCACGCCCAAACCTCGCGATAATAGCGGTGTAACAAAACTTGTTCTTTCTGACAAGATAAACACACCCTTACAATATTGGCCACAGAAACGTACAAGCAAGAACATTTTAACTGCTGGAACCATCTATTAAACTTCTTTATACATAAGCCATTTCTGTGACACTTACACCCCACTCCTTGCAGGTCACCACCTTAAATGGTCAGCGTCTTCCCAATATAACTCATATTACAGAACCCGCGTCCCTAACTCTATCTGGTAATCACAATAAAATGTTACAGTTCTATGTTTTAAATTAACGAGACAAGCGGTTATAATCTTGAATGTAAAGCGCCATCTCGTGGCCATTTTTAATGAAATAGCAGGTGAAAATCCGCATCACACACTTTTTTCACATTTGTGAATATGGCATCTATTATTTACCAAAGTTAATAAATAGCTGTGCAAAGACGTCTCATGCTGCTTCTTGTCTGATCTCACTCACAATTATTGAATTATAACTGCGTGGTTAAAGTACTCAGAGTGCAGTAAAAGGACTGAAAGTGAGCAAAGTATCTGAGTTTGTGGTACACTGGATTGGACCCAACAACAGAAGGATAAAAAGCACAACAGAGACAAGTCAGAAAATTTGCATTATTTATTTATTTATTTAGGACATTAAACAGTTACGTGCAGTAACACAGGCCACAACCACAGATGCGATTATGAATATCTTAAGAAAAAGACTGAGAAAGATGTAATAAAGTCAAGCACTATAAAGGTAAAACAGACTGAACAGGAATTTATAAATATGTGAAAGCAAACATACTAAACTCTCTAGTGATGGATCCAGATTTTTCATCCAAACCTAGAAAAAGAAACCCAAACATTAAGATTGCTGTGTGATCATTTATCATAATCAATGATTTTGAAATTAAAATGTTAAAAGTGCTTCAACCATTACAATAAAAACCTACACTAAACAAATATGTGTCAACACACAATTCAAGGTTCAACAGCTTCATTGTCAATGTAAAAATGGAAAGTTACAGTAATGCAGTTTTTTAGTGTGGTGTTCAAAAGAAGATAACAAAAATATTAAAAAGTGCTAATAAAAAATGTAGTCCACAACAGTGTTCACTTAAGGTGCGAAATACTTAAAAGAATCAAATTTGCAACGACCAAAGTCCAAAACTCATCCTGATAAAAATGCTGCAGCACTCGTTTTAACGAGCAACAGCTCTCTACTGTTACAACATGTTGCTGCTGTTAATCAATACAATTTAATACAGTTGTGCTTCAAATAGAACAAAAAATGTGACATGACAAATAATTAGGTCACACAAAAGGCTCTTACACTCAAACAGATATACATGTGTTTGCTATACCATATATCAGCAAGAGAAGATACGACCTCTCCTAGGAGGTGTGTGATCTATGCCAGAACACTCTGTAGAGGAGTGAACGCACCCCCCTCTTCATGCTACACAGAGTTGTTACAGACCTCCTAGGATGAGACATTCTTTCGATCTACACATGATTATATACTTCTAAGCATATATGAGTAAATATTTATTTACAGCTCAAGTTTTCTTGCTGCTCGTGATGGTGGTTTTATGGGATCATTTGTTGGGCTGTTGTTATTTGGTGTTCGTTGTCTTATCTCCTCGCTCTCCATCTTGATTAAAGGTGTTTGGTTCCTTTAGATAAAAACAAAATATGAGATCATTACTACTTTCAATAACGCCACCACATTTCTAAAGCATCTGAATTCTGTTTGTCGTGTAAAAACAATATACAACAATTTAAAAATACATTTAAAATGTATATTTAAATAAAATGGTACAAAGACAAAAAAATGAAATATTAAAACTGAGAAATTTTAATTATATGAAAAAAAAAATCTAATTTGAATTTCATGCCAGGAACACATTTCAGAACATTTGGGACAGAGACAAAAAAGACTGAAGATATTATGCAATGCATACAAATATCTGGTGAAGTATGTTATAATCAATGAGATAAACTGGCAACAGGTAACAGAAATGATATATAATGATATGATAAAATATAAAAAGAGCCCCAGAGGTAGCTGAGTCTTTGGAAGCGTGGTCAGGCAAAAGCCTCTGTGCTCTGAAATGGCTCAGGTTTACACATTTGAATGTGAACAAACAACAACACTTCTGGAACAATCTTTGTCCAAACATTGTAGAGTTTCCATCATCTGCTCTATTTAAAGATTCAGAGAATCTGGCGATATCTCTGCACACACTGAGTGATCATCATCTTTGGACTCTCAGGCTACACTGAAAACAGACGACACTGTGACAGTGAACAGAAAACCAAACTAGATCCAGGAATGACACCACCCTCTCTGGGACCGTGGGACTGACACAAAGTCCAAAACTGTTGTGTGGTCTGACCGATCACCACCTGAAATTCATCTTAGAAATCATGGACCACATCCTCAAAGTTACAGAAGAGAGGGACCATCTGGGGCGGACTCGTGCACATGGTGGACATCGGTGAAGAGACCATTAATGCTGAAACATGTAGACAGGTTTGGGAGCAACCACCTGGAAAACATCTGCTAATACTAGTCTACTTCTACTAGTGTATGTGCAGCAGATGTTTGTGGCTGGGTGTTCAAAAACACGGCATGCATTTTTAATTTCTCCTTGATATTTGGCCCGATGAATATTATGAATATTGGGGCCCGATGAATGTAAAAACAAAGAATTACCAGATTTTTTTTTACCTGATTTTTGTTTCTAAGAAAAATGAGAGCCACATGAGGATATTCATTTAAAATTTTGATAGAACAGTAGCAGTATAATGTCCTCGTAAGTGGATATCAGGCCCTAGAGCAAAATTTTGTATTTTGGTCTAAATAACCCAAAATGTGATGTCCACATATGTGGATGCCAGGTCCTAGCAGGTTAAATGATATTCCCACGAATTAATGAAAAAAATAACAAAAAGAATTTGAATAATTATCAAACAGTCTTACCCGTCCATCTTATTGGTTGACTTTTGTGGTGTTTTGCTCTTCTCATGGTCCCTGAGTGACAGAGGGATTTAAGGTTTAAAGTTTAAAGTCAGTACTATAAATATCTGCAGATATTACTGGATAGATGTGGGTTAGGTTCTTAGGGTCATAAATCATTATTATATTAACATATCCAGGAATGACACCATATATTATCATATTAACAAGAAGACACATATTAAACCACATGTGAAAGTTACCTCTGCTTGTCTTTTTCTTTAAGACGAACAGTGACGAGCAGAATTACACAACCAAGGACCAACACCGGTACTACAGCTGATACAATTATCACGGTGGAATCTGAGAGAAAAGCAAGGAAAATGTGACACTGAACAACACGGATACATTAATCATGGATAAAAAGGAAATGCAGAAGTACTAAGTTCATTGATATTAGGTCTCAGTCGAACTAACCCAGATATAATCGATCTATAAATTTGTGACTGAAAGAGTTTCTCACCATATTCATGATCAGACGTCTGCTGGACCTCAGGAATCGTCACCATCACCTCTCTGTGAGGAGCAGAGAGCACTCGTGCTGCACATCCCACCTGTGTGCTGTGTTTACATGAACCTGAGAGCACAGCTGTAGTGGTGACAGTGAATGTAGCGTTGGTGTTGGACACACTGACAGTGTTGTACTGTGAGAAGCTGAGGTCTTGTTGTGAGACACTGAGTGTTACAGTGGGAGCAGGTCGACCAGTGGCTGAACAGGAAACAACCCACTCTTCAGTAGAGTTTGACTCTCTGACATCAACAACAGGTTCATGCAGCTCTGTGAAGGATCAGGAAATATCATCAACATGTTCTTACAAACACACCAGCTGCTCACACATTTATTTCCAGTATGTTTGTTTGAGGTAAAAGTTCTTACTATAAACTTGGAGGTAGGGTTTCCCTGTCAGAGAGCCTTCAGGATAAGTGTTAAACAGACAGTGATAGAAGGCTTCATCCTCATATGTCACATTCCTGATGACTATGGAGCAGTTCTGTAGTCCAGTGTATATAAACCCAACTTTATCTGTAAAGCCATCATTCACTCTCTGACCATAGTGCTTGCTGTAGGTGGCAACATTTGTCTCCACATCAGGAGAGATTTTCTGCCATGTGACCTGAAGGACGTCTTTAGTCTTCAAGAGCTGACAGCTGACTTCAGCATCTTCTCCCACTGCTGCCAGCACAGTCTGCTGTGTTTGGACCACTGCTGTTAGAGCTGCATGGAGAAAAACATCAGTTAAAGATGAACTGAGTGCTCTTGATGGGAAGACTGAAACAATAATTCGGGCTAGGGATTAGACTGAGTTTAATTTATGGCACTAAATAATAACAATGTATCAGGTTTCACATATGTGAATAAAATAATGTACTTCAATGATATTATTGGATGTCTAATATGGAATTTCAAAAACAAAAACAGTGCTACCAGTAAGATGTGTGTTATGTTTCTTTTTGGCAAATCAATTAAATTCACAATATTAATAAAGACGTGCAGAAGTATTATGTAGGATCTACATGTGTTCAAAAGACAAACACTTGGCTCTCTAATTATCCACTATGTTTGTCATTCCGAACTCATCCAAATTACAAATGATAATTAAAGACATTAAAAAGGTGCATCTCCTTGAGACTCTCTTTCACCTCCACGTTGCCTCTTACAGTTGTTTATCCCAGGAACTCTTCTGACATTACGTCTTTGTGTTTGACATTTAGCAACAATGATCCTGCTTTTGATCAGCTTTTTCATCAATAAAAAGGAGGAAGAAATGGTTAATATGATATCTGAGTATTTATTAATAGTTATCTGCATCATATACCTGCTGAAATCAAGCTGTGACGAACTAGTTTGAATTATTTATCTACACTGCAGACTTTTCAATATAATGCTGGAAGTTTTACTACGTGACAACTAAATGACAACTATGTTGATCAATTACTGTTCACCAGTCACTGATCAACATAGTTGTCATTTTAATAGACTGATTACCTATAGACTATATTCAGACTTTAAATATAATACATTCAGCCCAATGAGACGTGTTACATTGGAAAATAAAAAAACAAACAAACAAACAAACAAAACCCTTAATTAACACAAATAACATTACCTAACCTGCCTTTCTAATTCTAATTATTACTGTTGGTACCGGTATTGTCAACACCAGCTCCGTATTAACTTGTTATTGGCTCATTACCAAAAATTAGAGTATTGAGTATTAAGGTATTAAACACGGAATTGGTTGACTGATTGCGACCCGGTGTGAGAGCTTAACTTGCATCCAATTGTTCTCTGCAGTCCCTCATCAACTAAACGCCTACTGTGAAAGCTGCGTCTGTTAAAACAGACCCTTAAAACGTTTAAATATCACCGTTTTATGGCTGTAGGTCTACCTGTTAGTGACATCCGGCGTTTCTTTTTTGTCAGACTTGATGTAAATGCAGCTTTTATGTTCCAACCGTGAAAATGAAAGTTAGTCGAGATCACGCTTCATCAATTTCAATTTAAGCTGATGACTTTCTTTAGTAACACTTTCTTAACTCTAAATTTATACTCGTTCTATATATGTTAGAGTGATTTCTTCTGTCTATCGCCCAGAAACCATCCGTCAGATCACTTTAGAGCAAACTGACTACAGCAGATCGAATTAATATAAATAAATTCATAAATGAAACAGTGTATCTCACTCACCGTTTGAAAAAAACGCCAGCAAACTAAAGACAAACGTGATCGCGCGTCCTGCCATGTTATCGGTTTACCGCTAAATTTCAAAACTGCAAACTGCACAAGAGAAGCTCGGCCAGTCCATGTCACAGGGTGTGTAGTGAGAACGACAAAGCAAAACATGATCCCTCTCATTAATCACAGCTACATAAAATACAAAGCATTCATTGGGAAATCTAATAAGTCACTGATTTGATAAACATTTTACTATTTTGTAAAACCTCTCGGCCATTTGACATCACGCTTATTCCTCGTTGTCCCCTCTTCAGTGTGTAGTGGAACAGACCAACAATTTACTTTCACTTTCGTTTGAAACGAACAGCCAGGCTGACAAATGTAAGATGAAACTCTTCAAACATACATACATGAAAGACCACGAAAAGGAGTACTTTGTCTTGGCACGAACAGCAAAAGAGTAAAGAGAGGAGCAGTAGCGGTTTCAGATAGGGGCGACCCCGGCGGTTGCCCGGGGCGGCATCGTGGTGGGGGGCGGCATCACGGGCAGCGGCAAAAAAAAATAAAAAAAATAAAAAATGCTCGTACTGGTGCTGCCCCGACGTCATGCCAGCGCATATTGGGAATGGCAGAGCCACCGATCGGTTTTCTATCGCCCATTTGCTGGGAGTAAGCGCGCCCTTCGTTTGCGAGGTGCGCCTGCTGCTTGCAGAGAGGAGAGCCGGCTGGAGCAGCATCTAATAACCAGCTCGCAAAATAAAAACAAACCAACAAACACGAAAACACCAGACATCATGATACAGACTTATAATTTGCACCGATGTTTTTTCGAAATTCTATACACGAAAAGTGAGCGCGAGAGCCCTCGGTGCGCCTGCTCGGTGCTGAAGTCAAAGTAAACTTTATTGTCATCTCCGCTACATACAGTCGAGTATATAGAGAGACGTGACGACAAGGCTCCAGTTACAGCAGTGCAAGTAAACGAACAGTAAATATAAGAAGAGTAAGAAAATAAATATACACGTTAGGACTCGGGGTAAAGGGATCAATAACAATTTAAAATGTATAATTTACAGTTTGCTGATTTAAAGTCTCACACAACCCGTCGAAAGGGGAGGGGGGGCGGCTGCTTCCAAATAGAGCACATTTCATTTATAATGTTGTAAATCCAAGCCCATTATGTATTCATGATTTGAATCCTGGGTTGTGTGAAATCCCAGAAATAAACCCTTGACAAAGTGAATCTGTGAACTAAGGTGTAGGTGTGTTAGATCATGTTGGGGTGATCCTTGGGTTGAGGGATGGGTGTTCATACTGGAGTGCAAAATTAAAACCAATGGAAGATGGACAAGAAAAGTTCAAAGCCATCAGGTGCTCAGTTTAGAAAAAAGAGAAAAGAAGAGGAGGAGAAACGAGCAAAAGATACAGGTAAGCAGATGTGTGATTGGATAATGGCAGCTCATCCTGAAACAATCAGAATCAGAATACTTTATTAATCCCTAAGGAAATAATGTGTGTTACAGTTGCTCCAAGAAGAAATGGTAAAAATAGTAACAGTAACAGACTAAACTCCAAACAATACATTATGTTACAGATTTTAATATTAATTAGTCATTGTCAATTGTTGATTTGTCCTGTTCTCATTGTATGACAAGTTATGATGGCTGTTTGGTATCCGTTTGCATGCATACTCTCTCTCTCCTCATATCTATGTGTGTGTACAACAGCTTTATGTTAATGTACAATCCTTAATATGTTTTGTGTGTGTGTGTGTGTGTGGGGGGGGGGGGGGGGGGCGCTAGAGGGAGTGTTCGCCCAGGGCGCCAAACGGGCTAGGACTGCCACTGGACAGGAGGGTGAAAATCGAAGAGAAGACCCAGAGTCCTAGTGCAGGCTCACTGTCAGTCCTTTCAGAGAGGCAATGAGCCACATAGCTCTTGTAGTGGTGAAAGTAATGTTTCAGTCATGACTAATAGAGAATCTTGAGATTTATTTAATGTGTGTTTAAAGTGTTTTTGGTGGCTATAGCTATTACTTCAGTAGACTGATTTGTCCATTGTTGCAATGGTTTTAAGAATTTGATGATTCATAAAAACATGTGACCACCAGGGTGCATCGGTTAGACTGTAGCTCCTTTATTTAAATTGAGTGGAAAGAACACCTGTGCTCTTGTTTCTATATATGTTTGTAGTTTGATTGGGTTAGTTTTAGGGCATACTTACATTTCAGTTTCAGTTGAAAGGTGTATTTTACTGTGTTAACTAATTATTGTGGAAAATAAAAGTAATTGAAATGTGTTTAGAATTTACAAATTACAATTGATTGATCCCTCTGGGGTGGGGTTTGTTTCTGTGTTTTGAATATATATATATGTATATGTGTGTGTGTGTGTGTGTGTGTGTGTGTGTGTGTGTGTGTGTGTGTGTGTGTGTGTGTGTGTGTGTGTGTGTGATATATGTATATAATATATATGTAGAGAGAGAGGGAGAGAGAGATGGACCCAAAACAAAAAATGCTATTAAGAACATAATTTCTGAGTTTCTGAGGGAGCATAGAGCAGCTCTCCAGTTTTTAGAAGCACAATAATTAGTTACTCATCAGCTATTTGGAAATCAAACTGAAAGCACTAGTTTTATTAAGATTATGTTTGGTCAATTTCAATTTAAGCCGATGGCTTTCTTTAGTAACACTTTCCTAATTCTACCTTTTATACAGCTTAGAGGATTTCTTCTCTCTTTCGCCCCGTTACACTGGAACCGTCTGTCAAATCATTTTAGACACTTACCACAGAGCAAAGTGAGAGCAAGTCATTTTAAAATCATTAAAAATAATAAAGAAAACAGTGTCTCTCTCACCTTTTGAAAAGACTGCCAGCAATGAAAGGACAATTGTGACTGCGTGCTGCCATTTTGTCTGCATATTACCAAATTTAAAAAGCTAACAAACAACGCCCAATTTTGAACTTACGTTGAACGTTCGGCCAGTCCAAAATGTCACTGGGAGTGTAGTGAAAAACAGCAAAGTGAAAGTCATCCTTCTTCCTAATAACAGCTACACAACATTTCATGGTGTTTGATGTGATAGCTAATAAGTCACTGACTTGATAAACATTTTTCTTTTTGTAAAACCTCTCTGCTATTTTACAGCTCATTGTCCCCTCTTCAGTGTGCAGTGGAACAGACCAACAACTTACTTCTACTTTCGTTTAGAATACTCGCACAGACAGACTGACAAATGTAAGATGAAACGCTTCAAATACCTCGGATTAAGTTGTGAAACATGACTAATCTGTTTAGACAAGCACTTGGAGTCTATGCAACTTTAAACAAAACATGAGCTCATAAGCAGGAGAAAATAGGAGATACAAATTGATTTATTTAGAGTTTTGCCATAAGATAATAAAAACATTATACTTATATAATAATAACTAACCAGAAACACCGTTAACATTTGGTTTTCTTAGAGTAATGTTTACAGGCATGGTCCTTTGACAGTTGCAAAACTTCCTCAGTTAGTTTGAACCAACAGTGCCATCATGTGCTCTTTCTGTGTATATTAGATGCAGATCTGCAGCACACACTGAGTTACATTTGGAAATAAATCACATCTCTGCAGTCCTCATTTAATCTGCAGAAACAACTTAACACACTTCACAGCTTATTTTACTCTATTACAATCCATGTTACAAAATATCAAAACTTTATAACCAATTACATGTTAACAGTATGATATAACAAACAAATGTCTATGAAGCAGAATAACTATTATTAATCAGTTGTACATGTTATTCATTCAGCCCACCTCCTCCCTGTCTCCACCTCACAGACAGCTCAGTCAGAGCTCCATCCAAGCCTCCGTTCTGACGTGGCGGGTCATCAGAGTCTAATCACCAAGTACATTAAATTCTCTATTTTAATAACTCATGTTCATTTCTTCCCACTGATCTCTCTTTATTGAATTCTTATTAGTGTTGTCTAGAAATATCAGGTAGGAATCTTTGTTGTTGACATGGTCCTCTTTATTTAATCAGCCAGTGATGCAGTTTGTTCATCTATTTTAGTTTTGATTGACTGATCGTCTCCAAACAGTCTTTTTGCTGCTAATGGGTTAGGGTCTTTCCTGCTGATGTTTTTTGGAGTTTTCTTTGTAGACGTCCGCTGCCTGAGCTGCTCGTTCTCGTGCGCTATTAAAGGTGTTTTGTTCCTTCAGACAGAAACAAGACATGAGTTCATTTCCACTCACACAGCAAATGATGACTGTATATATACATGAAGATTAAAGTTCATGAACAATGCATACATGAAGGAGATGAAACAATCAAGTGTGATTAACTTAAGTGTGTGATTCACTGAAACACTTCAGTTTCATCAGGATGAAGTTAAGCTGACAGACAAGAAAATGGAAAAAACAAAACTGACAAAGAAAAAATGCTGTAAAATATGAATAGTTATGAAATGTACTTACTCATCAATGTCTTGCTTTGATTTTAGTGGTGTGTTGGTCTTCTCTGGGTCCCTGAGTGATGAAAACATTTAAAGGATTTAAATTATATACTGCAAAAACATATAAATGGTATTTACTGGGGTTTTTCTGAAAAGATTTATAGGTGTTCATGTGAAGTTTCTTAATGTCAGTTAATCATTACTATATTAACAGTGACAAACTTACATTACGAGGAGACTATATTAAAGTGAAAATTACCCAGTCTTGCTTTGTTGTTTGAAATGAGCAGTGAAGAAAGCCGAGATCCAATCGCGATGAACCACATACAACATCACCACTAACACTGCAACCACCAACACCATAACTAATACAATGATCCAGGTGAAATCTGGGAGAACAGAGGAAAACTGTGACTTGGAGCACCATTCATAAAGCACTTACAAATTACACACATGGAAAGGCAAACTTACTTGATTCACTGCTATGGGATGTGATCTTCTCATAAGAGCCTAAAAACAGGAACCCAAATATTAGAGTGGCAGGGCATCGATCTATAAATCTGTGAATTTGAATGTTTCTCACCATCCTCAGTAGCATCAGGTGTCTTTTGGACCTCGTAAATCATCACCGTCACCCCTCGCTGAGGGGCAGAGAGCACTCGTGCTGCACATCCCACCTGTGTGCTGTGTTTACGTGAACCTGAGAGCACAGCTGTAGTGGTGACAGTGAATGTAGCGTTGGTGTTGGACACACTGACAGTGTTGTACTGTGAGAAGCTGAGGTCTTGTTGTGAGACACTGAGTGTTACAGTGGGAGCAGGTCGACCAGTGGCTGAACAGGAAACAACCCACTCTTCAGTAGAGTTTGACTCTCTGACATCAAGGACAGGTTCATGCAGCTCTGCGAAGAGAATATATTTAAGAAAAGTCACCATTAAATGTGGAAATAAAAATCCAAATAAGCCTGTGTGTGTTGCTGATTTGTATACTATAGCTGTGCAGTGTTTTAGGCAATCGCATTCTCTATGTAAATAGATTTACTGTGAAGAGTGGTGTAAAAACTTCAAAATGATTTAACATTGGGGATAGGAAACAAAATATTATTCTTTTAATAAAATATTTTAATTTCTAAACAGAGTATTTGTGAATAAAGTATGAAATACAAATTTTCACAGTCTCTTTCCTTACCTGTCTTTTGAAACCCTGCATACTAAGCACTAAGGGTGGAGGAAAACCCGATGCAGAAGAGTATTTCAATATTTTGCATGGTGATATTATATCATTACAGGGACACCAAATATGAAAATGTTATTGAATAAATTACAAAACAAATGTCTGGGAATACCTAATAAAATGGCTCATCTCATGCACTACTGTGCAAAATTACATTAAATCAACTCAACCAAAAAAACATTCAACGCACCCATCTTGACAAAGCTATCTCCTAATAAAAAGACACTTTTGAGTTTTTATCAATAAGCACAACTAACGGGGACTCAACTGCCAGGATGTATTCTAGTTATATTCATATAGAAGAGGAAGGTTTTTCAGTATATTGTAAAATGTTAGGAATTGCAATAATATTAATTTGTGAGTGTAGTATTGAGATAATATTGTATCGAGGTAAAACTGGTACTTCCCAACTGTACTGAGCAATTCCTATTTTTAATATATTTTGTATTTTTTTTCACATTTGTTTTGTTTTCTATATTATTGCCATTAACAGTAAATACCACAAGCACTGTGGGTGCAGATGATGTAGAGATCTAGTTTTAGCTGTGGATAGGTTTCCTCTATAACTCTAGACCACGTGTCCTTACCGTAGACGTGGAGGCAGGTTCTACCTGTGAAGGCTCCTTCAGGATAAGTGTTAAACAGACAGCGATAGCAGCCTTCATCCTGCTCCGTCACATTCCTGATGACTATGGAGCAGTTCTGTAGTGCAGGATTTTTAAACTCCACTTTCTTTGTAAACTCAGGATTCACTCTCTGGCCAAAGTACTTGTTGTAGGTGGCCATATTTTTTTCTGAACTTCCTGAGATCATCTGCCATGTGACTTGAAGGACGTCTTTAGAAAGCATGAGCTCACAGTTCAAGCAGGCCTTATCTCCCACTGCTGCCAGCACAGTGTGCTGTGTTTGTATCCCAGATGTATGACCTGCACAGAGAAAATGACACGAAAATTATGAATGGCTTGAGCAGCATATGAACCACAGGCTGATGGTTATCCCTGCTGATGCCACAGAAACAGTTAAGTCACCACATGGGCCACCTTTACCCTGTCATGATCATACATGTCCTCTTAAAGGTTCTTCTGTTTCTAGCTAGAACTACAGAACAGGATGTAGCATAAATGGAGAAACTTGAAGTGGCAGACAAATTCAAAATAAAGACAAATATGCTGTTCTGATCGCTCAGCACCTTAAACTTTACAAAATGGAAATTTAAAGGTTACATGTAATCTCTTAAATCAACTTAGATGTTTGTAACCAGACAGCAGAGCTGTACGTGACGTGCTGCTGAAGTTATCTAATTATGTCACATTGTGGAATATCTTTCAAAGTAAATCACATGATAATAATTTCATGATATGCAAAGGCTAAAATGGAAGTTCAGTGCAGGCTAAGCTTTGTGTTTTGCACTATTGTGGTATAGTTCACAGTGACAGCCTGTAGCATCAGTGACTGTTGCTAGGTTAGGTCCTGGGCAACAACAGAGACATACGAGAGATGTGGGACCAGGCACAGTGCCCAGATTTGGATGGGCCAGAGTGTAATTTGGGCTGGATCTTTTAAATAATCTTATAAATTAACGAAACAGTGGATTGTATTGTAAAGATCTATATAAGCTTCATCTTTATCTTCTTGTTATTATTATAATTATTGTTATTATTTCTGTTACTCTATTGATTTTCCTTTGTCTCATTTACTTTGCCCGCCTCCTCTTCTTGATGTCCAAAGTCACCCTACAGACGACCCTGCGATGCTTCCCCTTACATCAGCTTGCAGTCTCCTGCCTCTTTTAGATTGCACCTTTGAATGAGATGGACTCCACCTTCCTCCACTCTTATGTTACTCCAGCTGGTAACTCCCTAACACCCGGAGCCCAAATGCTGTACAGAATTCTTCCTTCTTCAGCTTCCACCAATGGAGGATGTTCATTCACTTAAACACCAAGATCCAAAATATAAATAATAAATAAACTATCTTATGAATGAAAGAGAAAGAAAAGCTCTCACTCCTGTTTTTCTAGGTTTTTATACTTTTATACTTTCAGTATAAAATGTATTCGCTGTGTTAAGTGACTTTATTGTCACTCTAACCTCTTTGCCAGCAGTCTATTACAAACTGATGTAAAGCCCATTTGTGCTGTAAAAACAAACAAATAAAAAAAACTGTGTAAACCACTAAAGAAAATGCAACAATGCACATCCAACAATTACAGGTGACCTATTAGTTAATAATTTACATGATAATTGAGTTGCTTAGATTTGAGAGGTATTCGTCAGTGTAAAATGACCTGTTATGATCGCTCAGAATTCACCTGTGGTAACTTCTTAAATGCTTTTACTTTTGTAGAACAGAGAGCACATTTGAAAAACTGAAAATAAAACCAAAGAAATCACTTCTGATTGGCAGCCAGGATGGGGCTGTTGTTAGGCCCCTCCCACCTGTAGGATGGCAGTGAAGTGAGGGGATTTTCAAACAGCAAACATGCTGGTTGTTATACTTCCAGGGATAAAACTTTATAAAGCTTTGTGTGCAAAGTCAGCAAATTTTTAAGTGTTTTATTATTTTTTTACAGTCAAATTTGACTCGATGTTCTGCACGTGCACTTTTATGTCCCGCTCACTATTAAAATAAAAGTTAATTTAGGTATTGCTTCAAATGAGGTGTTCCTCAGTGTGCCTGCTGACTAACAGCATTTGCTTCTAAAGGAAGCAACTTGACTTGAATTTAAGCTGTTGATGTTCATAGTGTCACAGTAACAAATTCCATCTTATTCACTAACTGTATCTATAACTGTAAAACAAACTACCTGCCAAACCCACTTTGACTGTCTGCAGTGGATTACACTTAAATTTATACACTCCCCACAGAGCAAACTGACTACTACAAATCAATAAGTCATAAAGAAAACAGCATCTCTCTCACCTTTTGAAAAGATCGCCAGTAAAGAAAAGATCAGTGTGATTTTACGTCCTGCCATGTTGTCTGTGTGCCGCCAAATAAAAAAAAGAAAAATTTGAATCTTACCGCTTGACCAGTCCGTACCATCTCTGGGTGTGCAGTGAAAAAAAAAAAACATAATAAAAGATTATCCCTTTTATTAACAACAGCTACATGTCATATGATGATTTTTCACTTGGATATCTAATAAGTCAGTAATCTGATAATATTTACTATTTTGGAAACCCTGTCTGTCGTTTTACAGCACATTTATTCCTCATCGTCCCCTCTTCACAGTGCAGTGGAACAGACTTACTTTCACTTTCGTTTTGAACTCGCAAAAAGAATGAACGTGCCTTTGTTTCTCTAAAAGGAGACGCAACACCTCAGACTGTGGTGTGAAACACGCCTGATCTCTTACATGTACTGATCACATTTTGTCTATTTCATTCAACAAAACAGGAGAAGGTGAAGCTCGCCGCAGACGCTGAGTCATATTGGGGAATAACTCCCATCTAATAATGAATGACTGAATCTCACTGCGGCTCAAACCAGCCAAAGTTTTCATTCAGAGTTCACTGATGAGATTATTTACTTCCAGACAAGACAAAGCAGCATTGCTCAGCTTATTAATTGCTTTATTCTCAATCATACAAAACATCAAAATAAAATCACCAAAACAGCTTTCCGTGTTCATTATCTATATTTATTATTATTAAAATATTAATAAGATGAACATGAAGGAAGAAAGAAAGATGGGTTCCCACTTCCCCTGTATTCACCAAAAACGAACAACCTCACAAAGTGCTTTCAGTTTGTTATAACTTCATGTACACGTTGGAGTATACATCCGATTACATTAATTCTATAGCATTTTAGCAAAAAATAAATATTTTTCATAAGCAGTGCAGTGTTGTTTGTGTGTTTATCAAATCAAATATGAATAAAAAATAATGCTAACAATATTTGATGGTTTAATGGATTTTTAATGGAACTAGATAGAACCAACATTCCTGGGTTAAGTGAAAACTTTAACCATATGTATGCGCTATATTTTTGTATAGATGCTGACAAACTGAATTGTAAAAATCTGTAAAATTTCACAACAAACAGAGAACTTCAATTTCAGCAATGGGAGCAAAAATGACTAAAGTGAAAATTTTATGTTGATCACTCCTGTTGATTTTCAAAGTTTTCATTTGAAGTAATTAAGTGTAATAATATCCACCAAAAAAATAAAAATAAAAATAAAAATCCTTTTTTATCACCAACGTTTCCTTTTCCTTAATAATTTATGTATAAAAAAAACCTTTAAAAAATGTAGTAAAATTTAGCACAAACATAATAGTTGCAGCATGAACACCAGGAAAGCTTCTTGAATGCTTCAGTGGAACAGGTTTTTGTGTTTTGTGTTTGTCAAACTCTAGCACCATTTTGTTCAGAAATGCCACACTTCATTAAAGAGAAATCAACAATGGTCAAGATCAGATCTTCATCCTGATAAAGACGTGAGCCCTGGATGGTCTCCCTCAGGATGTTTGTGTTTTCTGAGCAGATTGTCACCTCATCTGACTAAAAGTGTTTTGGTTCCTAAATTAAAACAAAATGAGAAGATAAAGAGTGACTTACATCATTGATCTCATTTGTCTCGAGCTCGCTGTGTGACAAATACAGTTAAAACTGCAGAAACATTTAGCAGCTGAATCAAATTGACAAACAGTAACAGAATATAAGAAAGAGTACCTGCTCTGAGATTTCTTTTTAGGCCAGACAAAGATGAGTGTAGTAAAACAGGCCAACAACAACAACAACACAGAGGATAGAATCACTAAAATCCTTCCTTTGACAAAAACAGAGAAAAGAAGGACATAATCATTGAAACATCTACTAAATAACAATAGAGTGAACAGAAAACCTGAGTGTAAAGCATTCAAATGTAAACACACCAAAATTTCTGTGATAGGATCCATCATTCAGACCTGTTAGAAGGAACCTCAACATTAAAATCACAAAGTAATCACCAATTTATAAATCAATCATTTTAAAAGAGTTTCTAACCATCATCATAATCATCATCATCATCATACTCCTCCTGGACCTCAGGAATCGTCTCCATCACCTCTCTGTGAGGAGCAGAGAGCACTCGTGCTGCACATCCCACCTGTGTGCTGTTGTTACGTGAACCTGAGAGCACAGCTGTAGTGGTGACAGTGAATGTAGCGTTGGTGTTGGACACACTGACAGTGTTGTACTGTGAGAAGCTGAGGTCTTGTTGTGAGACACTGAGTGTTACAGTGGGAGCAGGTCGACCAGTGGCTGAACAGGAAACAACCCACTCTTCAGTAGAGTTTGACTCTCTGACATCAACAACAGGTTCATGCAGCTCTGTGAAGGATCAGGAAATACTATAAGGACTATGTTGTCAAGAAGAAACAAGCTTCTAAACCATTTTACAGCATCATGGTTTCTTTCGGTCTAATCCGGTTAAAGAACATATAAGTTCTTACCATAGACTTGGAGGCAGGGTCTACCTATCAGAGAGCCTTCAGGATAAGTGTTAAACAGACAGTGATAGCAGCCTTCATCCTGCTCTGTGACATTCCTGATGACTATGGAGCAGTTTTGTAGTTCAGTATGTTTAAACTTAAATTTCTCTGTAAAGCCATCATTCACTCTCTGACCAAAGTACTTGTTGTAGGTGGCGACATTTGTCTCCACATCATGTGAGACTTTCTGCCATGTGACCTGAACGACGTCTTTAGTCTCCAAGAGCTGACAGCTGAATTCAGCATCTTCTCCCACTGCTGCCAGCACAGTCTGCTGTGTTTGGATCACTGCTGTTAGAGCTGTAGATAAAGGTGTCAAGCAAGACAAACACTCTCTTCAAATTCAACACTTACTGAAACAGAAAGTCCAGTGTTACTCCCACAGGTCTGACATGACACACATTTTCACCTTCACCTTACTAATAATTCTCCCACCACCACAAGTAAAATCCTTTGAAACCTGAGCCTGTACCTGTGGAAAAAAGGAATGAAATGAGTCTTTACTGTTAAAATTGTCTTAGATCTCATATTGTAATTAACATACAGTTTATCTCACCTTTGTCAAAGTTCCAAAAAATGAAAATGACAGCAACATAAAACTCGTAAAGTAAAACTCCAATGTTCGCCATTTCATTCAATGCGAGGTGAACTGTAAGGCTGCACAGGAAAAGCATGTGTGACTTGTTTGACCACATAAAGGGAAAGTCAAGAGTTTTAAACTTCTGTCCAGTAATTTACATCCATTATAGCATGTACTGAATGAACCAACCAATCAAAATTTGTGTTACTCATATCAGTACTAAGAAAAGGGGCTCTTTGTTTGCTTTCTGGTTTAACCAGTGGTTTAACTTCTCCTAAGGTTTTTCTGACCGTGCAGAAAAGAGAGATTAAAAGTTTCTGTAAAAAGTCAAACGTTTTCAGATTATTTTTGAACTAGAAATATTACATCTCTGTGTTGTGTGGTTATGTTTTTATGTAGTTGCAACTAAATTGCATGTTGATGATGTGGATCAAACTAGTGTTTAAGCTATGATGTTTCACTGAACAAGCTCCATCCCACAATGTAAAGCTACAGATCTTAGCAACCTAACTGAGGCTCCCCAAGATAAGAAAATCCTGTATGTTCGTTTATTTACATCTTAATGTCATAATTGCAAACAAAAACACTGTACACAAGTGAAATTACAAACACCATTTACCATAATTAATTAGCTGGACAAAAGTAAATATGTGGAACATGAGACAATAAATTGTTACATATACATACACATGTATAATTTTTCAGGGAACACTGTAGAAAAACTATGAACACAAAAATAACACTGTGTGACTAAAAGTGTTGCAATAATAGAATCTGCAGTCACAACAACCTAAAAAGACCAAACAGCAAAAAACACTGAGAAAGGAAACACATTTTTTATCAGTGAAAAAATATGTGTCTCTACTTCACCTCGTTATATGATATGGTACAAAGAAGAAAGGCTTAAACTTCAGTGAGTTCCATTCACAACACAACACAGAGTACTGAATGAAAAGAACAATCAACATTTGTGTTACAGGTTGGTGGCTGGTGACACCTTGTTATCCAGCATATTTGTTTCAGGCTGGTTCCACTTGTCAGAGAACAACAAACAGTGATAGAAGCCCTTAATCCTGCTCTGTCACATTCCTATTATTATGGAGCAGTTCTGTACAGTACAGGTTTAAACTTGAGCAAAGCCACGATTCACTCTCTGACCAAAGTACTTGTTGTAGGTGGAAACATTTGTCTCCCCATCATGGTAGATGTCCTTCAAGTGATGTCATGTGATCTAAAGAATGTCCTTCAAAGCCAAGGATTTCTGTTCAAGTTCAAGTCCAACACAAAGGACAGACCTGTAAAAAAAATCTGTCCTTTGGGGAAAACAGCCAGCTCAGTCCCTCCCCTCCCCTCAGTGGCCAGAACATACAGACAGAGATCTGATGACAAAATCCTCAGTCAGTTTTAACTGTTGTAATTATATATGTCAATGTCTGTGTAGGTTCTCAGTCATCGTATACACTCAAAAAAGTGAAATTTGGTGGTTATTGCATTTACAAGACTCTAACATGTAATTTGAACACAATGAATTTATGTTTCTAAGGTGAACGTAATAAAATCATATAAGATCTACAAGAAATTTACCAACTTAGCGCCTCTTAAATTTATTCTTGTTGATATGACATGATAAAATCTAACAAGAGTGGTTAGCTGCCTTAAAGACTCGCGATATCATAAGATCACGTGAGATTCTAAACAACAAGAGGCAGGAAAGCACATGGTTTGCTTCACGGTCATCTTGGAAAGGTAAGAGTGAATCTATCTTCATCCATCTTGATGAAAATACTTTTTGCACAAAGGTATCATTAGTTTGTCGATTCTTTTCAGTTCTATTTATTCACATTTGTTTTTTTGTTTTTTTTAAAAAAATATCTGTTTGTTTATGCCATTCTAGCTAGCTAACACGTTAGTGCAAGAATATAGCACAATGTCATGCTAGCATGATAGCCTAATATGAAAGACTTAGCTACTCCAAATATAGATATTGTTTATAATAAGCTAGTTTGGCTATACCACAGAGACTGTTGTGATAAATTTACATTTTACGTGTGGGTTGTTGAAATTTGTAAGTTTGTAAGTTGCAACTGATGGACAGTGGTTTATTTAACAATTTATGTGTTTTTAGTACACTGAGGAGGAAAGACAAAACATGAACAGATATGTTTTCCTGTTTTTTAATTTTTTTGAAATTAAATATTTTTCTACTTAATAAACTTGCAGACTTGCAGTTCCCTCCTGTAAAGATAATAAATGTTTAATCTTATCAGGTGGTGAAAGGTCTGGAGAGCTGACAGGCCAGTTCATCAAATTCATAGTGAGCTAATATTTTTCTTAAAAGTTATCACATTCCCATGTTAAAAATGTAATATTTTCATTTGTAAGTGACATATAGTTTTGAGACCAAGAAAACATTGCATTCTGATTTTATGTACACATCATCTAAACTTTCTTGAATTGGGGGTATGGCATGATTAAATTAATACACAAATTACAAAACAATATTAAAATGACAGACTTGTCTAAAATGCATAAATACTATTTGAAAAGATTAAGACCGTAAAACAATAGCCTCTGTATTTCTCACAAATTCCTGGTAATTCAACTAAAAGTTCTTTAATCCCACTGCTAGGTCGTTGAGATGGATTTCCGTATATATTTGTTTTTTCCCCCTCTGTGTATAAAGACTGATGCTGTTGAAATCAGAAGAGAATACATCGCCAAAGGTCTTTGCGTGTACCTGAATGAAGATCCTGAGAAGCTGGTGAAGGATTACCTGGTATGTTAACTTGCCTGTATCCTTAACTAAGGAGATGATCAAAGATAAGCTTGAACTACATACAAAAAGTTTCAGGGGATGGGGTTTTCCTATAAATTACCGGTGGCTGTAAAAAATACCTTTTAAAATAGGAAAAGTAAGAGCTTTAAGTTTCTCACTGGATACTACACGCACCATTCTTGAGTGTTTTATACTATCATTATTATAATATCATTATAATAACCTCATTCATACACACATTCATACAAGATTTTTATGTAACATTTACACTTCAATGGATGCATCAGGAGCAACTTGGGGTTCAGTATGTTACCCATTGATAGTTTTAGTATCAGATTAGAGAAGCCAGGGATTAAACCAGTAGACAACTTGCTCTACCTCCTGTGCCACAGTCACCCCTATCACAACTCAAGATTTTGAAAGACATTGTTGAGGTATTGAATGAACTTCTCTTGAGTCAGGAAAAATATCGGGCAGTCATTTTTGATTACATTTACATTATTATAAGGCTTGAATGAATAAAGCTTTTAGGTATTTTACATTAATGTAAAACAGATATTTACTTTTAAAACTGTTTGCAATGGACATTAGTGAGAAATCATTATCTTTTTTTTGTTTGTTTTATTGTCACAGGAAGTTGATAAAAAGCATCGCCACTGCCATAGCAGAGACAGTCTTTGGAATCTGTGTCATTCGGTCAGAGGGTGCGGAGCCTGGCGATGACCCTCAGGATGTTGTGATTGTTCTAGAGGGGGTGGAAGTGATGGGTGAGTTGGGCAATGTAGTTTTTGCAGTGACAATGTTGCTTGGTCTGGTCTATTCACTGAACCTGAGCTACCCTCTGGAACTCAGGTACACCTTTGAGGTCCTGCAGAAGATTCTTATGGAATTAGATGCACACGAACTATCCAACAGCACACAAAGTACAGGTTCTCAAAACACTATTTTCTCGTTGAGAAATGTTCCCATTACAACAGCTACACCATGTATCTGGACCATGAACCTAAAATAATTGCAGATATTTTCTTTTTTGAAAGTGCATCTGTTGACCTTCAAAGTAGTTGTACTGGTCATCGGAAAATCACCTGCTTCAGCCATTCATTGTTGTTAAAAAATTGTTTTAACAGGTTAACTTTCCGCTTTGTCCACTACTTTTTTTTCTGTTATGTAACTTGTACTTGCATTTCATGTATTCTTTATACATTATGTGAAATTTGCTATAAATTCAATAAAATGGAGAAAACAAAAAGATGTGTATGACAAATTTTTATTTACCTTTTAGATGTAATAGTGAAATGTATGTTAACCAGACTCTAGACTTTGTTAAATGCTCCAAAAAATTACTCTTTAAATTAACTTAAAATACTCATGGAAAGAATTTCCACGTGATTAAATTGCTTTCTATTAGCATTAAAGACTTGTGTTGGAATAACTTAATTTGTATGAGTTGGTTCAACTCAATTAACTTAAGCTGGGACCAAATTTAGTAAATTAGTTGGAGAAAACCTACTGAATTGAGTTGGAACAAAACTCTTTAAGTTGGATCAACACTATTAAAATATATTGGATCAAAATGCAGTAAATACGTTGATTCATCAATCTTTAATTAAGTTGGTCCAACTTGAGTGCATTAAGTTGGAGTAACAGAATTGCATAATGCTAAAATAAAGCAATTTAATCACGTGGAAATTCTTTCCATGATTTTTTTATGTTCATTTAAATAGTTATTTTTTTCACCTCTCATCCAGTGAACTAAAGAAGCCTCCAAGATGAGAGGTGAAACATCTTCAAGGAACTTAAAGAAGCCCAGTCACTTTCTTTCCAAGTTCCTTGGAGTATATAGAGCATTAAATTCTATATGCATATTAGCATTTTACGCTGGGTGTTGCCCTACAGCAGGTGGGCAATTCCAGGCCTCGAAGGCCGGTGTCCTGCAGGTTTTAGATATCACCCTGGGTCAACACACCTGAATCACATGATTAGTTCATTACCAGGCCTGTGGAGAACTTCAGGACATGTTGAGGAGCTAATTTAGCCATTTAAATCAGCTGTGTTGGTTCAAGGACACATCTAAAACCTGCAGGGACACCGGCCCTCGGGGCCTGGAATTGCCCACCCCTGCCCTACAGTCTACTTAAAACACATTTGGATTCTTATGTCTTTTATTCAAACAAAAAACAAAAGAAATCCAAAAGTTTTACACTGACTTAACAAATGCTTAGTCCTTTTAATAATAAACTTCAAATCTGTTCTCCTCAACACCTCAGCATTTTTATCATGAATAATAAGGCACCCTCAGGGGCCATGTTATTCAATTTTAGCTGAAAATCTGTTGGGAATTATTTAAATTTGGTTGTTGGTATTAATCATATCAATTCCAGCAACAAAAGAAATTATATCAATCAGCCAAAGGTACTGAAAAATGCTTCATGTTAGTCACTCACTCCTGCTGACTTTCATTTAAAGTCATTTAAAGTAAGTCAAATTGAAAATATAAATATCAATCAATCAATCAATCTTTATTTATAAAGCACTTTTCATACAGAAAAAATGTAGCACAAAGTGCTTTACATAGTTAAAAGCAGCCCACCCCACCCTCCAACTCACTCCCCACACTCTCAATACACATATATCCCCCCACCCCCACCCACACACACATACACACACGCGCACACTTAAAGAGTAAAAATTGGGCTGGGCTCGCATGAGCCAAGTGAGGAAACATTATAACAGAGAGCCGTCTGCACCGGGAGCCGGTCACAGACCGCAGCCTCCGGGCTGGGCACACAGCCAGAGGGAGGCAAAGGAGCCCCCCAACCAGGCTGAGAGGACCCCAGAGACCCAGCAGCCACGGTCAATAACAGCCCCGGTGCAGAGAGCGCCCTCCGAGGAAACACTGGAGATATGACGCAATACGATGTATACAGGGTAAAATGATAAAATAAATAAGAACAGGATACAATATAAATATAAATATAAATGGAGTAAGAAGATTAAAAAATGAATAAGAATAAAATCAAGAAATATTAGGTAAATCCTAAATTAATAATAGAATAACAGGATAGAATAAATAAGCATAAAAAATAAATAAACGCTAAGTAAAAGCTAAATTAAAAAGGTGGGTCTTGAGCCTGTTCTTAAAAACATGTACGTTCTCTGCGGCCCTGAGCTCCTCCGGCAGGCTGTTCCACAGACGAGGACCATACCACTGAAAAGCTGCCTCTCCGTGAGTATGTGTCCTGACTTTAGGGACAATTAAAAGGCCAGCACCAGAGGACCTCAGGGTCCGCGAGGGTTCGTATGGTAAAAGCAGATCTAAGAGATAAGAAGGCCCAAGACCATTAAGACATTTAAAAACCAATAAAAGAACTTTAAAATCGATCCTGAAACACACGGGGAGCCAATGCAGCGATTCTAAAACCGGTGTAATGTGGGCCCGCCCTCTGGTCTTCGTCAGCACACGAGCTGCCGAGTTTTGCAAGAGTTGTAAAGTTGAAATATTCTTCTTAGGAAGACCAGAGAGCAGGGCAGTAATCAATGCGACTGGTAATAAAAGCATGCATCAGCATCTCCGTGTTGGCCCGAGAGAGAATAGGGCGGACTCTGGCTATATTTTTTAGATGATAAAATCCAATTTTGGCTACATGTTTAACATGTGGGATAAAACCAAGCTCAGAGTCAAAAATAACACCCAGGTTTTTCACTTGTAGCGAAGGACATAGTGAAAATGCCTCTAATTTAGACAAGAGTTTCTCTCTCTGTGCCTCAGGACCGACAATTAAAACTTCAGTCTTGTCCTGGTTAAGCTGTAAAAAGTTTTCTGCCATCCAAGATCGTATATCTAAAATACAGTTAAAAAGGGCATCCATTGGTCTGGTGTCATCAGGAGACACGGAGATGTACAGCTGCGTGTCATCAGCGTAACTGTGGAAGTTCACTCCATGCCTACTGATGACACTGCCGAGAGGCAACATATACAAATTAAAAAGTACAGGGCCTAGAACCGACCCTTGAGGCACACCACATGTCATTTTATGGATCTTAGAGGAGCATGTATCCATACTCACCATAAAAGATCTGTCAGAGAGATAGGAAGTGAACCAGTTGTGTACAGCACCAGAGAGGCCCACCATGTGTTTCAGTCTGTTTAAAAGAATAGCGTGGTCTACTGTATCAAAGGCTGCGCTTAGATCCAGTAGCACCAGGACTGAGAGCTTTTGGGCGTCCCAGTTACATCTAAGATCATTTAAAACCTTTAGGAGAGCCGTCTCTGTGCTGTGGTTCACCCTAAATCCAGACTGGAATATCTCCAGGATCTGTCTATCATTGAGAAAATCAGTAATCTGAGTAAAAACAAGTTTTTCTAAGACTTTACTTAAAAATGGTAAGTTGGATACAGGTCTGTAGTTATTAAAATCATTACAATCCAAATTGCTCTTCTTCAGAAGGGGCCTCACTGAAAGAAATCTCCGTCCCGGGTTCATCCGTGGATCGGGTTTCCTCCGAGGCGTGATCACGATAAGCAGAGTTTTGTCCTTTCCTTATAAGACTCCTAATTATTCAAAGTAACACTTAAGTATGCCGTTCAGCGGGTTAGTTACAGCGCCGGGAGCAGTTAGGAGAACAAAGTGATACATAGACTGTTTCAGGTTGCTCTCCCACAATCAACTCAAAGGTTTATTCATCAGACAACAGTTTATATAGAAGAAAAAAAGGTTCGTGTGTCAGCAGGTTCTTAGTTCAAACCGGTACAGACCAAATAAGGAAATGTCTTCCTGCCTTCTGAGCAAAGAAGTATCCTTTGTGTAGTTTATCAGTTCAGCTACAATTTATGATCATCCCAGCAAAATACACTCCTAGACATAGAATACAGAGTTCTTTCATTAGTGAATTCTGAAACAAACCACCTGGCCTTTAACAAGCTCTTTTCTAAAGGATAAGGAAGGGAGAATGGGAGTAAGGGAGTGATCTCTGTGGTGTTTTCAACCTTGAGGTACCATCCTGTGATTCTTACACATTAATTCTTGGGTCACAGAGAAAGAGAAAAACAACTAGTAAATGGGCCTTATTGAGTAACAGGTTTCCTGTATAATATCACTATAAAACAATATCCTGTAAATGCTACCATGGTATCAAAATATCACAACACTCACCACCGCCGTTTTAAAGGCAGCAGGGAAGACACCCAACTGAAGAGAGCAATTCATCATGTATAAAAGCTCAGCCTCAAAAAATCCATAAAGTGTTTTAAAGAGTGAAGAAGGAATTGGATCTAAAAGACATGTGGTGGGTCTCACTGTGGAGAAAACTTTCTGAAGGTTCTCAGCATTAACCAGGACAAAGCTGTCCAGTGTCTCCTCAGGTACAATCGAGCCCTCAGATGTGTTTACAATCATATCGCGATTAGATAAAATATCAGATCTGATGGCGCTGATTTTTCCCCTGAAGTGGTCTGCAAACTGCTCGCAGAGTGAGTCTGTGGGGGTTCTTTTGGAGCTTTTAAAATCAGGGTTAAATAAATGATCTATGGTGGAAAAGAGGACCTTGGGATTATTTTTGTTAATACTGATTATTTTGGCGAAGTATGAATTTCTTGACTTCCTTAATGTATTATTGTACATTTTAAGTTGCTCGGAAAATATTTGATGGTTGATATTATTTTTATTTTTCCTCCATCTCCTTTCTGCTGCCCTGCAATTTCTTTTGAGTTTTTTGACTTCTTCGTTTCTCCAGGGTGATGCATGTTTTACGTTAATCTTTTTGGTAGTGAGTGGAGCAACGGAGTCAAGGCTTTTCTTCAGTTTGCTGTTAAAATAACTAAAAATCAAATCGCAGGGTGCAGGTAAAATCACAGGGGGGCATTTGACTAAAACCCTGGTAAAATTTGCAGCCACTTCAGAGGTTAGATAGCGCCTCCTCACAGTTCGCACCGAGGTCTTCCGCTGAATAAAACCGGTGATGTTAAAAAACACACAGTAGTGGTCAGAGACAGCCAAGTCAACAACAGAGGATATCCGTAAAATGACAACAAAACATTACTTTTTACAGTACATTTTTATTTTCTTGCATTTTCAATTTTTCTTTCAAATATTTAAAAAAACAGTGGAAAAAATAAACAGCAGAAAATTGAAATGTACAGGATAATAATATTATTTAACAGTTTGCAAATGTTTCAGTGCAACACATTTTAGTGCTTTGTAAACAGAACTTCAGTGCTGTTTTGTTAAGGGACAACATGGTCTCGTGTTTCCAAATATAAAAAGGTATAACAACATTAAAAACTGGTGAAAAAATAAATAAAATAAATATGCTATAAATATATAGCACAAAGTGATGATATAAAAGCTGCAATTTCCCTGTAACAATTACCATTTTCTTTAGTCCAACGTTAGTGCAGTTATTTGTCAAATTAGCACCATTGTTTTAGAAAATACACTCTTCTTGATAAAAAAGCAAAAAGTAAACACAAAAAGCAAAAATCTGTCAAACTGTAGTTTTGATGCAAATGAATTTCCAAAAGTTGATTCTGTTCATCTGAACGTAGCGTTTTGTGGGAGAAACGTTTCATCACTCAAAGGCCCCAATATCATGATGTGGTGTCAGCAGGCATTCGCTTTTTGCGCTGACTGTCACGTTGTTTACCTGAAGATGTTTTAGTCCTTTAAAATAAAATAAAAACAACATTATATCATTGCTCTGTCAATATTACAGAATCTAAGTATTGTAAATGAAGCAATAGCTTAGTGGAAAGATATATGCATCAGTTTGGTTGACATGCAGTTTACATTAGTTTACAAAGGAAGTAAAAGAATAAAAAGGAGCTCTGGAGGTAAGTCAGAAAATTCCAAATGTCAAAACATATTTTTAATTTTAACTTTCCATTGCATGTTTTATTACATTATTTTCCAAGTTCACAATCTTAAAAGTCAACATCTGGCCATTTTCTGACAAACCCTGTCTCTTTAAAATCCTCGTTTTATACTACTAGCATTTTGACAGTTAATCTAGTTAGTTGTAAAATGTTCTTCCAGTTTTTTCTTTCATTTTGAACTTTTGGTGTCCTGTGGCAACATTTTTGAGATGCATTTAGAGACACCAAATCCAAAATAAGCTAAAAATTTCATTATTTCATTAGATTTACATTTCATCAATTTGATATACCTTCAACATTCTATTATGATAGGTTTATAAAATGTTCTAATTACTGCATTATACTTTTATTCGTATTTAACAGCATTCCAAATTTTTCATAGCTGGGTTTATAACTTTGTAGATGCAGAATGATGCATCAAGCCTGACTTACTCCTCAGTATCTCTCATTGTAGCTTCAGGTAGCCATGTCATTCATCTCAACCGGCCGATGTGACTGACTGTAAGATTCAAGAACAGTTACATCTGCACAAATATTTATCAGCTGAACAAAAAGACAAAAAGCAACGCTGTTAAGAGGATACCTGCTCTGAGATTTCTTTCTAAGCCAGACAGAGATGAGTGCAGAAACACAGGCAAACAACAACGCAGCAGAGGATAGAATGACTAATGTCCTGGATCCTATGGACAAAGAGGGGGTATTACATTTTAAATATCAACAGATGGAAAAGAAAAACTGGCTTTAAAAAGTGTACATTTTGACATACCGAAATTTATGTGATTAGATTTTTCATCCAAACCTGGAAGAAGGAACCCAAACATTTGAATCACAGGGTAATCATTAATTTATAAATCGATGACTTTGAAAGAGTTTCTCACCATCATCATCTGGAGTTGTCACCATCACTTCTCTGTGAGGAGCAGAGAGCACTCGTGCTGCACATCCCACCTGTGTGCTGTGTTTACATGAACCTGAGAGCACAGCTGTAGTGGTGACAGTGAATGTAGCGTTGGTGTTGGACACACTGACAGTGTTGTACTGTGAGAAGCTGAGGTCTTGTTGTGAGACACTGAGTGTTACAGTGGGAGCAGGTCGACCAGTGGCTGAACAGGAAACAACCCACTCTTCAGTAGAGTTTGACTCTCTGACATCAACAACAGGTTCATGCAGCTCTGTGAAGGATCAGGAAATATCATCAACATGTTCTTACAAACACACCAGCTGCTAACACATTTATTTCCAGTATGTTTGTTTGAGGTAAAGGTTCTTACCATAAACTCGGAGGCAGGGTTTCCCTGTCAGAGAGCCTTCAGGATAAGTGTTAAACAGACAGTGATAGCAGCCTTCATCCTGCTCCGTCACATTCCTGATGACTATGGAGCAGTTCTGTAGTCCAGTGTATTTAAACACAACTTTATCGTTAAAGCCATCATTCACTCTCTGACCATAGTACTTGCTGTAGGTGGCAACATTTGTCTCCACATCATGTGAGATTTTCTGCCATGTGACCTGAACGACGTCTTTAGTCTCCAAGAGCTGACAGCTGAATTCAGCATCTTCTCCCACTGCTGCCAGCACAGTCTGCTGTGTTTGGATCACTGCTGTTAGAGCTGTAGGAGATAGATCAAGCTGTGAGGCACTTTAAATATTCTATTCAAGTTCAAGTGCAATCCTTACTGACACAAGTCTAGTACCGTTAGCTATCATTATTCCTGCAATTAACAACCTTTTTTTTTTGCCTCCACACTCACATTTACATTCTGCTCAAACAAATACAATATCAAATTAAAGAAAGGATCAAAGCCAGCACCTTATGAAAAAGCTGCAATCCGCAATCAGCATTCACATCAGCATTGGTCCATACGCATCAGATAATACACAAAAAAAAAACCCAAAACAGTTTATATGCTTGATTTGCCAAACACACTGACAGGCTGAAAATCATCTGCTATTGGAATGCTACTGCTGCAAGGAAGAGCCAGGATGACAGGTCAGGGAGGAGATATCATCACCCCCACCCGAGATTGGGTACCAAGCCCCAAGTGTGATGTAAGGATCGTTGAGTGTGAGAGGAACTGACCTGAAACATAGGATCATGATGAAACTTGAAACCTGGATCTTCCATAGCCGGTTACCAAGACTACTTGAAGTACCCTATGAGGATTGACTTGATGATGTGAATGCAGTACTATGGAAAATGCCCACTGTGACTATTACCAAAACTAACCAGCTGATCTACACTATAGCAGCAGTGATCAGTGAGATGCTTGGCTACAAGTTGAACAACCACAAGGAGCAGTACCCTCCATGAAGGAAGCTAGAGGCCAAGATCAAGGTAGTACAGAGGGAGGTAAGCCAACTATCAGAGTGTCAGAAAGGTCAAATGAAGAAGGTGCCTAAAAAGTACAGCAAACTGTTGATACCTGAGGCCTTGGAAACTGCCAAGCAAAGAATCACAGCCTTGGCCAGCCGTTTGAAGAAGTATACCCGAGAGATCGAAGGCAGGAGAATAAACCAGCTGTCTCGCCACAGAACCATCCAAGTTGTACTCTCAGTGGTAGGGGGAACCATATGAGAACAGCACCACCAAGGCTTGAGATGGAGCAATACTGGACACCCAGTATGACTTACTGAAGGCCGGACAGCCCTAATTCCCGAAGACCCCCAGAAGGGACAGTCCCATCTAACTACTGGCCAATAATCTGTACCACACGGAAGCCCCTGTCAGGCATCATAGCAGCTAAGATGAACAGGCACATGGCTCAAAAACTTGAGCGGGGCACAGAAAGGCAGGAATACCAGAGGAGCGACCGACCAGCCTGTGCACTGCCTGGATTGACTACAAGAAAGCCTAAGACTCGATGCCACACACATGGATCCTGGAATGCTTATAATTGCATAAGATCAACAGGATCCTAAGAGCCTTCATTGGAAGCTCACTGGGGATGTGGCGTACAACACTACTTTAAGTCCATAGCACAAGCACAAGTCACAATCAAGTGCAGGATCAAGGAGATGCTGTCCCTGCTGCTGTTCTGCATAGGCCTGAACCCTCTCAATGAGATCATTGACAGGACTTTTTGGTTTAGCACCTGAAGCTCTCAAACTTTTACACAAAATACCCACTTTTATTTCCAATGAATGGGATCTATTCAAAGCCCTGCAAGAAAAGACCTCGTGTGTTAACATTAAATTTGTTACAATGTACCCTAATATCCAGGCGGGTTGTAACAAATGCTGGGAAGAATTGTAACAATTAGACAAAAGAAACAGAAAAACAGAGCCCACACCAGAGGACATGCTTCAAAGAGTGGTTTATTGCACTCATTGGGCCACGTTTGGTACTGGGCCACGAGAGTTGAGGCCCAGGTGTGAAATTTATGGTTTTCAGGGTTTTTATCATTAACTCTATTTCCCTGGGTCTTTTCCTGTGTTGTAGTTGTGTGTCTTATTTTGAAAGAAATACCAGAGACCATTAAAGGACAGAGAGGAGGATGTTGCTCTCAATGTTGTTGGCACATTTCAGGAGGACGCTACTAATAAAGTAATTTAAAAAATACCACAGTTTTAGTGTTGGTCGTATCATTTTATTTTGTTGTATTTATCCGCGACACCTTAAAGGCCGGTCAGTGAAAATATTGTCTGACATTAAACCAGTCCGTGGTGCAAAAAAGGTTGGGGACCGCTGGTCTATTGGAATAAAAGAACTCTCTTTGTGACTAAACATAACTCAAATGCACTCTGCTGTGTGTGGGTGTGTAAATTAGCTTAAGAGAACAAACACAAATACTCAATAAACAGTTCAGTCACAGGTACGAACAGGTACAATGCACCTGTCTGAAAAAGATGTAGGTCTTTCTGGTTGGGTGTGTTCTGTGGCATGGCTGCAGGGGATGAGTGGACCAGCAGGTTCAGGGTGTGGTTTGGTGTGTTGTTAAAGCTCAACACCACACACACACACAATGTTGTTGTATATTATCTGTATCAAAAAAAACCAATGGCAGTGTGCATGTATTAATCAGATTCACAATGTTGACAGATGAATGTTGGTAGCTCTGCAGTGCAGGCTTGGTGGGCCCAAAGACTGCACAGGGTAAATTTTACCCAAACTTTTTTTGCCTTTGAGTTACCAATGCAAAGGTTTTCATCATTCATTGTCTCAGAATCTTCAGCGTTATTTTTCAAATTTTTGGGGGGCAGATTTCACTTTCTTTTTCTTCTGCTTGCATATATTTTTCCTGAGATATTCTTTTTCCATTCTTTTTTCTGTTATTCTTCCATAAGCTTTTGCAATGACTTGGAGTATCTGCTCAGTGTTACATGGAAGATCTGACTGACTCACCCTTCGTTGAGACCTCATCAGATGCCTTTTTCTTTTTTTTTTAAAATATTAGCAGGCATACCTTGATCAGTTTTTCTTTTCCACTATCTAGACATGCTGTAAAAGTACATGTGTTAGCATATTTAAAATCAATAAGCTATTCATACTTTGGGGAAGGGAATTGTTGTAACACATTGAAAGTATATGTTACAACTCACCCCATCCTTGTCGGTCATTGTTTATCTAACTTTATTAGCATAGCGGCTTAAAATTAGCAGGGGGCAAATGTATTACAGCTTGCCTATTTAATATACTGTTAGTCATATTATTTGGTCTGCAGCTGTTTAACTCCTAACAAAGCTTAGTGCTGGTCAAAAGAAGTAATTTCATAAGTCAAAATCAGTTTTCTACAATCTACATGCAGTTGCTTACAGCCATGATAACCACCATGTGAAATAATAATAATGGATTGCATTTATATAGTGCTTTTCGGGGCCCTCAAAGCACTGTACAATTCCACTATTCATTCACACACTGGTGGAGGCAAGCTACAGTTGTAGCCACAGCTGCCCCACAGCCTGGGGCAGACTGACAGAAGCGAGGCTGCCACATCGCGCCATCGGCCCCTCTGGCCAACACCAGTAGGCGATAGGTGAAGTGTCTTGCCCAAGGACACAACGACCGAGACTGTCCGAGCCGGGGCACGAACCGGCAAACTGGCAACCTTGCGGTTACAAGACAAATTGCCAACGCTTTGAGCCACAATTGCCCCATCGCCCCAAATCAGGGATGGAAGTGGCTAAACACTGAAGTGATCATGGGATGAGATAGGAGTCATATGATCAATTCAGTGATCCCAATGTTACAACTATACCAGGTCTCTCCTATGTGGTGCTATGGGGTCACCTGACATTGCAGTAAGGTTATTTTTCTATAAACCCCACAAATACAAGCATAGTAGCACACACTTGTGTACAGATCACTACCCTGTTTGCAACAATTGCCTTTCGGTGTTGGAAAAAAGGCAAGTATTAACTCACAGGGCATATTAGAGTCATAAGATTCAGAACTCTGTCTGTATAAACACGCTTTCACTGAATTATGCTGGAGAATGCAGGAGAAACAAAGACAGGTTTGTGTTGACCCATCACCATCATTTCCATGAACGTTAAGTACGTTGGAAAATGTCAGAGTTTGTAGAATCAAATGTCAGAATGTGTCTTCTTAGTCTGTAATTTGTTCTATAGATGGAAAAAAAAAGACTGATGACTGGGGCGGCAGTTGGGGCTGAGTCTAAAGACACTGATGATTTTACTGCAGTCTGTGATTACAGCCACGAATGGAGGGCAGTGGACCAAGCTGTGCACACATCTATAAATCCCTCTTTAAATCATTGCAGGGTGGAGAAATAGGAATTCTTGAGTGATGAGGACTGTTGTTTTGTCCTTAACAGTGAGCCTGGTAGCTTTTTATACTCTTTGAGTTCCCAGCAATTGATGTTTCTTGAGTAAAAAGTGATTACAAAGTAGTTAAAGCCAGAACCCGGGAATCGTAAGTGCAGAGGAAAAAACCCCCTGAATTTTACTTTTTTTTATGTTCATCTAAAATATCTTTTTAATAATATTTTTCAAACTATAAATTATCGTATTTGCTTATTTAAATGAGAATTGATATGAATAATTCACAGAACAATAGCTGAAGTGCCTTTCCTGCATACATCAGGATCATCCACACACCCCTGATGATAGTAATGCCTAAATACTCAGCTACACCCACAGAAAACACTCTTTTATGCTGCCTGTGGTTGTACCTGTATCACATTTTCAAAATGGTTACTTTACCTTAGCGACCTCTCCCACCACCACAACTGAGTCATTTTCTTATGAGGGAACAAAATAAATGAAATTAACTGTATAAAAAAGTCAAACTCATTATAATCATTAACATGCAGTCTCTTCTCACCCTTTTCAAAGGCTCCAGAAATAAAAACAGCAACAACATAAAGCAAAACTCCGAAAAAGGACATTTCACAAAAACTTCATTCATTCAGGCTGACTCTTTGTCTGGCTTTGGGCTCAGCTACTACAGTTACGGGTAAACTTTCAGCTGGTCTGATGCATATAAACGTTTAACAGGTTAGCTAAAAAGAATCATAAGATAATACATGTGAACATGATCGTATAGTGAGACAAATAACAAAATATAATCGAGAATTATCAATTTAAAGTGCGATGTAAAGGCACGTGTCGCCATTTTGCCCCCCTTTTATTATAATGGTACAGTCGATAGATAACACCAATCTGGCAGATCGCAGGAAACTGCCGCATGCGCTGTAGCCGCTCCCCACACAGCTAAATCTCCAGTGTTATATTAACACTAAGGATGTCTATATGGGTTCACTCCACTGAGTGTTAAATGAACACTTCTGACAGTGTTATATTTTTAAAGGTAACCTAGTCAGTTTTGAAGATTAACAATGACCAACGGTGCTGATTTCCTAACACTGGAAAATAACTCAAAGTGTTAGAAATATTCCAGTGTCAGAAAATCAGCACTGCTCAGATTAGTCATTGTTAATCTTCAAAACTGACTAGGTTACCTTTAAAAATATAACACTGTCAGAAGTGTTCATTTAACACTCAACGGTGTTATATTTAACACTCAGAGGAGTGGACCCTTAAAGACACTCTCTAGTGTTAATTTAACGCTGGAGATTTTGCTGTGCATGGATCACCGAACATCTGTAAATTACTTACATGTCGACGACCTAAATCTGATGATTAACTTTTAAGGTTGAATTAAACTGGCTTCATACCGGAGTCCACAGTAAACGCCTTCACTGGACTTTAGTTAGTTTACATCTTCATGTCACAGCACTGTACACAAGTGAAACCCTGCATTGTCATTCATCCATCGGCTTCCCATTTTCCAGTTCATAGTCGCAGTCGTAACCCAGCTGACATAAAGCGAAAGGCGAAAAACATTCTTTCTCCACTAAATCACAGAGCAGTGTTGCAAGTTTTCCTCAAACACAGCGAGCAAGTTCTGGCGATAACTGGAAACAAGGAAATGTCCTGTGCACTGACGCTGTAGTGCCATCTAGTGGGCAAGAAAGAGACAAATCCACACGAATGCAATGGTTTCAACCTAATATCAAGGCACGGGGTACTTTGGTTAGTCCCCCCTCACTCTCAACACATGATGTTTTTAACACATGTGCCGCATCAGCTCAGGGACGACACATATTGCGTGCCAATATGTGTCGGCACACAATAACCATCATTTTTTTTCCATCATTTTTTTCACCACAAACATCAATGAAATCTTTAAAAATTGGGGCGGGGGGGGGGGGGGGGGGGGGGGGAATTAACTGCACAAAGTACTCACACAAAAACTGCAATGTGCAATTAATATTTACTGAATGCTTCAGTGCATCAGTTGTTTGTCAAGCTTTAGCACATTTTTTTTTTACATTTTATTTTATTTTATTTTATTTTATGGAAAGGCACACACAAAAAGAGAAAGAAAGAAAAAATTTGTCAAAATTTAGTTGGTGGTGACGGTGATTGTTTAGTTGGTGTCTGTCAGGAGGTGTTCACCTGTTGAGCTAAGTGTTACTTTGTTTCACTGACGATGTTTTAAAATAAAACTAAAAATGATATCATTATTCTGTTTATATTCGAAAGTATCAAAGTATTCTAAACAGAGTAAAAGCTTATTGGACAGAGCTATACATCAGAGTTTAGTTGATATACATTGAAAACTGGCTTTTAACACACCTTACAAACATTAGAATCACAGAGAAATCATCATTTTATAAATCAGTGAAAGAGTTCCTCATTATCATCAGGAATCGTCACCATCACCTCTCTGTGAGGAGCAGAGAGCACTCGTGCTGCACATCCCACCTGTGTGCTGTGTTCACGTGAACCTGAGAGCACAGCTGTAGTGGTGACAGTGCATCTACTCTATGCATATGTACATGTGTGAACTGTTTAAATGATTTTCATTCTTGTATTCCAATTGTTTACAATCAGATAATCAAAAGCCTCCATACGATCACGTTTTCTAAAAGATTTGTGGTGGAAATCTGATATAAACCAAGACGTACACAAGCAGGTTGATTTTGTGAAAATTATTTACCTTTCAAAATGTGTTTATCAGCAGTAGTGATAATAACAGACTTTGAGGTGAAAAGCTGCTGACATTTACTACACACATCTTTAATAAGGAGCACAGTGTTGATTGCACATTTACCATGAGAATAAACCGTTATACCCACAATACTTGACAGAAATCGTCGTCGTTTTATTAGGTTGACAAATATCCCAATCGTAATATGACAGGCAAACGATTTAAGAACAGTTAAATCTACACGAACATTTATCTTCTGAATCAAAAAAAGCAATCAACAACAGTGTTTAAGACGAGTACCTGCTCTGAGATTTCTTCTTATACCCGACAAAGATACTGCACAACAACACCACAGACGACAGAATGACTGAAATCCTGATACCTTTGAGAAAAAAATGATAAAGAAGAGTATAATAATTTGAACAACTATAAAAAAAATAATAGACTCAACTGACTTTAAAACACTCCTAAATTCCTGGGATTAGATCCTGATTTCTCATTTAACTCTGTTAGAAGAAACATAAGCATTACAATCACAAAGTAGTCATCATTTTATAAATCAGTGACTTCAAAAGAGTTTCATCATCATCATGAATCTTCACAGTCACCTCTCTCTGAGGAGCAGAGAGCACTCGTGCTGCACATCCCCCCTGTGTGCTGTTGTTACGTGAACCTGAGAGCACCGCTGTAGTTTATTTACACCTATTTACATCTTAATGTCATAACTGGAAACAAAAACACTGTACACAAGTGAAATTACAAACACCATTTACCATAATTAATTAGCAGGACAAAAGTAAATATGTGGAACATGAGACAAAACATTATTACATATACTGCACATGTATACAATGTATATACAGTGTATAAAACACAGAGTACTGAATGAAAAAAACAATCAGCATTTGTGTTACACGTTCATCCGGCTGGTAACACCTTGTTATCCAGCATATTTGTTTCTGGCACTTAGCTGGTTCCACTTGTTTGAGAACCTTAAGGGTTAAACAAACAGTGATAGAAGACCTCATCCTGCTCCGTCGCGTTCCTGATTATTATGGAGCAGTTCTGTACAGTATGTTTAAACTTGAGCAAAGCCATGATTCACTCTCTGACCAGCAGTAGCGGTTTTTGATACGGGCGACACGGGCGGTTGCCCGGGGCGGCATCGTGGTGGGGGGCGGCATCACGGGCATCGGCAAAAATAAAAATAAAAAATACATTGCTCGTACTCATGCTGCCCCGACATCAGCCAGCGCATATTGGGAATGACATAGGCACCGATCGGTTTTCTATCGCCCGTTTGCGAGGTGCGCCTGCTGCTTGCGGCACAGGGAGGAGAGGGCGGGGCGGCGCGGTTTCACTGACCGGCTGGAGCAGCATCTAATAACCAACTCGCAAAATAAAACAAAATGAAAACAAACCAACAAACACGAAAACACCAGACATTATGATACAGACTTATAATTTGCAATTTGTTTTTTTCGAAATTCTATACGCGAAAAGTGAGCGCGAGAGCCCTCGGTGCGCCTGCTCGGTGCTGAAGTCAAAGTCAACTGTATTGTCATCTCCGCTGCATACAGTCCAGTATATAGAGAGACGACAAGGCTCCAGTTACAGCAGTGCAAGTAAATGAACAATAAATATAAGAAGAGTAAGAAAATAAATATACACGTTAGGACTCGGGGTAAAGGGATCAATAACAATTTAAAATGTATAATTTACAGTTTGCTGATTTAAAGTCTCACACACAACATGTCAAAAGGGGAGGGGGGGGGGGGGCGGCTGCTTCCAAATAGAGCACATTTCATTTATAATGTTGTAAATCCAAGCCCATTATGTATTCATGATTTGAATCCTGGGTTGTGTGAAATCCCAGAAATAAACCCTCGACAAAGTGAATCTGTGAACTAAGGTGTAGGTGTGTTAGATCATGTTGGGGTGATCCTTGGGTTGAGGGATGGGTGTTCATACTGGAGTGCAAAATTAAAACCAATGGAAGATGGACAAGAAAAGTTCAAAGCCATCAGGTCCTCAGTTTAGAAAAAAGAGAAAAGAAGAGGAGGAGAAATGAGCCAAAGACACAGGTAAGCAGATGTGTGATTGGATAATGGCAGCTCATCCTGAAACAATCAGAATCAGAATACTTTATTAATCCTTAAGGAAATTATGTGCGTTACAGTTGCTCCAAGAAGAAATGGTAAAAATAGTAACAGTAACAGACTAAACTCCAAACAATACATTATGTTACAGATTTTAATATTAATTAGTCGTTGTCAATTGTTGATTTGTCCTGTTCTCATTGTATGACAAATTATGATGGCTGTTTGGTATCCGTTTGCATACTATGCATACTCTCTCTCTTCTCATATGTGTGTGTGTGTTTCTCTGGTGAAATTCAGTATGGTTGCGCCCCAGGGTGGCTGTGGCTACAATGTAGCTGCCATCACCAGTGTGTGAATGGGTGGATGACTGGATGTGTAAAGCGCTTTGGGGTCCTTAGGGACTAAGCGCTATACAAACACAGGCCATTTACCAGGCCATAAGTTACTGACAATGTTTCATGTTAGCCACTCCTGCTGACTTTCAATTAATTAAAGTGAGTTAAATTTAACCCATGGGGTCAGAGCCGACCCCATTGGTTTACTAGGGAAACCATGGGGTCAAATCTCCAGGGTTAAAATATAAATATCTTTAACATGACAACAGAACATCACTTTTTATTGTAAATTTTTATTTTCTTGGATTTTCAATTTTTTTTTCAAATATTTAAAAAACAGTGTAAAAATTAGATAGCACCAAGTACATGAAAATGGAAATGTACAGGACAATAATATTATTTAATGGTTTGCAAATGTTTCAGTGCAACACATTTTAGTGCTTATTGAACTTTTGTGCTATTCTGCTAAGGAAGAACATGGTTACATGTTTCTAAATGTAAAAAGGAATAACAACATTTAAGACTGTTGAAAAATAAAATAAAATAAAAATACATGTGCTATAAATATATAGCACAGAGGATTATAAAAAAAATAGAATTGTAACAATTTTAACTGTCAATGTAAATGTAACAATTGACATTTTCTTTAGTACAACTTTAATGAAGTTATTTGTCAAATTTTAGCACCGTTGTTTTAGGTAACACACTCTTCTTGAAAAAAAAAGTAAACAAACAAAGTAAAGATTTTTCATTATGTAGTTTTGTTGCTGTTCATCACCACCACATGATGACCCAGATCATCATTTGGTGTCAGCAGGTACCCACTTGTCACGGTGTTTACCTGAAGATGTTTGAGTCCTTTAAATTAAAAAACAAAATCAAAGAAACAAGCATTATATCACTGCTCTGTCAATAATACAGAATCTAAAAATTCTAAACAAAGTAATAGCTTAGTGGAAAGACGCATCAGTTTGGTTGACATGCAGTTTACATTAGATTGTAAAAGAATAAAAAGCAGCTCTGGAGGTAAGTCAGAGAACCTCAAATGTCACAACATATTTTTATTTTTTACTTTCCATTGCATGTTGTACTACATTATAATTATGAGTTCACAATCTTAAAAGTCAACCTTTAATCAGTTGTAAAATGTTCCTCCAGCTATTTCTTACATGTTAAACTTATGGTGTCCGGTGGCAACATTTTTTAGATGCAATCAGACAAATCGAATCAAAAATAAGCTAAATATTGTCATGAAATTATTTCTATTATTTTCACACAATAATAAAATGTCACATTTTATTACTTCATTACATTTGATATGCTTACTATATTCTGTTGTTATTAAATGATAGGTTCATGAGCTTTTCTAATTATTGAAATATGTTTTAATTTATATTTAACAGTAACCCAACTTTTTCACAACTCGGGTTGTAACTTCGTGGGTCCAGAATGACGGATCAAGAGTGACTTACCCCTTTATTTCTCATTGTAGATTCAGGTAGGTATAACATTCATCTCAACCTGCCTGTGTGACTGACTCAAATATTCAAGAACAGTTAAATCTGCACAAATATTTATTAACTGGAAAAAAAAACAATCAACAACACTGTTTAAGACGAGTACCTGCTCTGAGATTTCTTTCTATACCAGACAAAGATGAGTGCAGTAACACAGGCCACCAACAACATCACAGACAACAGAATGGCTGAAATTCTGATTCCTTTGAGACAAACAGGAGAAAGGAGAATATAATAATTTGAGCAACTATGAAAAGACGATAGACTCAACAGGACAAAAACTACATTTAAAACACTGAAATTTTAACGCACCTAAATTCCTGGGATCAGATCCTGATTTCTCATCTAGCTCCGGTAGAAGAAACATAAAAGTTACAATCACAAAGTAGTCATCAATTTATAAATCACTGAGTTCAGTTTCTCACCGTTATGATGAGGAATCGTCTCCATCACCTCTCTGTGAGGAGCAGAGAGCACTCGTGCTGCACATCCCACCTGTGTGCTGTGTTTACGTGAACCTGAGAGCACAGCTGTAGTGGTGACAGTGAATGTAGCGTTGGTGTTGGACACACTGACAGTGTTGTACTGTGAGAAGCTGAGGTCTTGTTGTGAGACACTGAGTGTTACAGTGGGAGCAGGTCGACCAGTGGCTGAACAGGAAACAACCCACTCTTCAGTAGAGTTTGACTCTCTGACATCAACAACAGGTTCATGCAGCTCTGTGAAGGATCAGGAAATGTAAGGAATATCTCTTTAACTTCACCAGCTTCTTACATTTTCATATCCACTATATTAGTTTGAGTCTTCTGTGGTTGGTTAAAGAAGGTAAAAGTTCTTACCATAGACTTGGAGGCAGGTTCTACCAATGATTGAGCCTTCAGGATAAGTGTTAAACAGACAGTGATAGCATCCTTCATCCTGCTCTGTCACATTCCTGATGACTATGGAGCAGTTCTGTAGTTCAGTGTATTTAAACTCAACTTTATCTGTAAAGCCATCATTCACTCTCTGACCATAGTACTTGCTGTAGGTGGCGACATTTGTCTCCACATCAGGAGAGATTTTCTGCCATGTGACCTGAAGGATGTCTTTAGTCTCCAAGAGCTGACAGCTGAATTCAGCATCTTCTCCCACTGCTGCCAGCACAGTCTGCTGTGTTTGGACCACTGCTGTTAGAGCTGTAGGAGATACAGATCAAGATGTAAGGCACTTTGAATGTTCTAATGCAACAATTACATTAGCTCTCATTATTCCTGTATTTAACACCCAGTTTTACCTCCACTCTCACACTACTGTAAATAAGTAAAAAGGATTTTTAAAGCACTTTTAACAAAAAATAAAAAATCTCAAAGCACTTCACAATAAAATAAGAAATGAATATACAACATATTGATGTAAAAAAAAAGAAAAAAACTAATTAATTAAAAGCTGGTCTATCTAAAAATGTCTTCAGATGCTTTTTAAAACAGTTAATGGCGTCTCTACAGCATAAAAACAGTGGAAGAGCCCCGTTCTCACTCCCAAAGCGTAACATTTTACGCTAGGTGACAAATCGTCACCATATTACGTTTTCGGCTACCCACCACGTTCCTAAATGACGACCTCGGAAAAATAGGAAATATGAGAACCGTCTGGACTGAACCTACACATGTTCGCTCTTTTTCTTCAAATCGCTTAGAAACACGCTATTTAACATCATTAAAGTCCTGGTTAAGGTCAGGAATAAGGTTATGGTCAGGGCTAGGGATAAGGTTAGGTTTAGGGCTGAAATACAGGGCTGGAACGTCTACTACCGCGGGAGCGTCATTGCACTGGATTCCAGCAATAACCCGCCGCGTACCATAAGAACGCCGAAGGTCTCCTTTCGCGTTCCTCAGGAACGCCGCGGGACGTGACAAAACGTCGACATGTTACGCCTCGGGAGTGAGAACGCTCTGGGAAGAGAATTCCACGACCTGCCACTGTCTGAAAGACCGAATCACCCTGAGTTTTAAGTCGTGTGAGGCCACCAGCAGCCTCTCACATGATGACCTTAGAGCTCGGGAAGAGGAATGAACTTTCAGCAGGTCAGCTATATACTTGGGAGCTTGACCATGTAGCGCCCTAAAGGTTAAAATCAAGATTTTAAAATGAAACCTAAAATTTACTGGCAACCAATAAAGAGAAGCCAAAATTAGAGTGATATGTCTCTGGCGTAGGGGAGATCAGGTATGGCTGCAACCCCTTTTGCTTTAGCACTTGTAACTCAATTAAATTTGGGGCTAGAGCGCTCAAGCTTTTACACAAAATACCCACTTTTGTTTCCTATAAATGACATCTATTCAAAGCCCTGCAAGAATGCCACAGACCTTGTGTATTAACGTTAAATACATTGCATTTCTTTTTTACAATCTGCCCCAATATCTGGGTGGGTTGTAACACATGCTGGGGAGAATGGCAAACATTAGACAAAAGAAACAAAAAGGGAGTCCACACCGGAGAACATACTTCAAAAAAGGGGTTTATTGGAATACAAGAAGAGTCTCGATCTGTATTTCTCTGACTGATCATAATGTTTTCTGTTACATTAATTATGTTTCTCTTTCTTTGAGTTACCTGGTTTGGGGTGTGGCTGAGGACTTTAAAAACAAAATGTCAAAATACCAACCATGTGCTATCAGAAACAGGGGTGCTTAGGTTTATGTGCGCTATTCTGTGCTTATTTAGTACAGAATAGTCCCCCTCCACTATATTTAAGTGACCTGCTAGGGGGCTTGCTAATTATGTCTTTGAATTCTGTCCTTTTGCAATTTTTTTGAGTGTTAAAATAAAAATAAAAAACATTTTGAAGACATTTTTCCTGTGTCCTCTTTGCTGCTTGGTCCCTCACAATATTCTTTTAACTTTGTTACTTTTTTCCTGTTACTCTTCTGTCAGCTTTTGCAATGGTGTGCAGTATCAGCTCAGTGTTACATGGCAGAGTCGACATTCCTTTGTAACTGATGTTACTGACTCGCCCTTCGTTGAGACCTCCATCAGATGCCTTTTCTATTTTTAAATATCAGCAGGCACACCCCTATCAGTCTGTCTTTTCCACTATGAAGGCATGCTGTAAAAGTATATGCGTAAGCATATTTAAAATCAATTTTTACATTTTTCCGCTACAACACCACAAATACAAGGATATTTGCACACACTTGTGTAGAGATCAGTATCCTGTTTGCAACAACTGCCTTTTTGTGTTTGACAAAAGGCAAGTATTAACTCACAGGACATATGAGAGTCATAAGATTCATAACTCTGTCTGCATAAACACGCTTTCACTGAATTATGCCAGAGAATGCAGGAGAAACAAAAACCGGTTTGTGTTCACCCGTCACCAGTTAAATCATTTCCATGAATGTTAAATATGTTGTTAAAGTTAAAGAGTTTGTAGAATCAAATGTTAAAATGTGTCTTCTTAGTCTGGAATTTGTTCTATATATGGAAAAAAAAATTGACTGACCACTGGGGCAGCTGTTGGGGCTGAGTCTGAAGGCATTGATGATTTTACTGCCATGGGTGGAGGGCCAGTGGTCCAAGCTGTGCACGTCTATAAACCCCTCTTTAAATCATTGCAGGATGGAGAAACAGGAATTCTTGAGTGATGAAGACTGTTGTTTTGTCCTTAATGATGATCCTGCTAGATTTTTATACTCTTTGAATTCCCACCAATTGATGTTTCCTGAGTAAAAGGTGATTACAAAGTAGCTAAAGCCAGAGCCCTGGAATCGTAAGTGCAGAGACTAAACCAAGTTTATTATTATTATTATTATTATTATTATTAATAATAATAATAATAATAATAATAATAATAATAATAATAATAATAATATATAGTATACTATATTTATCCCCGTGGGGAAATTCCTCTCTGCATCTCGTGGCAGTCCTAGCCCGTTTGGCGCCCTGGGCGAACACTCCCTCTGGCGCCCCCCCCCCCCCCCCACACACACACACACACAAAACATATTAAGTAAGTAATAAAGTATTCTGATTCTTAATGTTTTAGGATACATGACCTGCCTTTGTTGACCGCAGCACAACGAGTTTCCCCTTGTTGCATGAGAGTCTGTGATGTTTTAAGACTTTGAATCGCGAGCCGATCACATTTCTCTGTAAAAATTTCAAGCACTTCAATAAACAAGCGAGCAATTCCACCTCTCATTGCGTAAAGTTGACAGCGCGTCAGGCAAATAGGCAGGCTCAATCCCCGGCCTCTAGCGACTGTGGAAGTCGCTACACTCCTCCTCTTCTTTTCTCTCTTTAAACTTTAAAAACGGGTTGTGTGTGAGACTTTAAATCAACAAAATATAAAATATACATTTTAAATTGTTATTGATCCCTTTACCCCGAGTCCTAAAGTGTATATTTATTTTCTTACTCTTCTTATATTTACTGTTCGTTTACTTGCACTGCTGTAACTGGAGCCTCGTCGTCTCGTCTCTCTATATGCTCGACTGTAAGTAGCGGAGATGACAATAAAGTTTACTTTGACTTCAGCAGCGAGCAGGCGCACGGAGGGCTCTCGCGCGTATAGAATAGAAAGTCTGTATCATAATGTCTGGTGTTTTCGTGTTTGTTGGTTTGTTTTTATTTTGACAGACAGAGAATCCCCCTCGCCGGCCCGTCCTCTCCTCCCTGTGCCGCAAGCAGCAGGCGCACCTCACAAACGGAGGGCGCCCTTACTCCCAGCAAATGGGCGATAGAAAACCGACGGTGCCTGTACCATCCCTATGCGCTGGCATGATGTCGGGGCAGCATGTGTACGAGCAATTTTTTTTTTTTTGCCGATGCCTGTTATGCCGCCCCCCACCACGATGCCGCCCCGGGCAACCGCCCGTGTCGCCCGTATCTAAAAACGCTACTGCCCCAATGATAGTAACGCCTAAATACTCAGCTACACACACAGAAAACACTCTTTTATGCTGCCTGTGGTTCCACCTGTATCACAACATTTTCTAAGAGGTTACTTCACCATAGCGACCTACCACCACTACAACAGAAATGTGCCATCACCTTATGAGGGAACAAAATTAATTCATTTTCACTGAAGTCTCAAAAGTCTCACAAAAAACTCATATAGTATAATCATTAGCATGCAGTCTCTTCTCACCTTTTTCAAAGGCTCCAAAAATAAAAACAGCAACAAGATAAGGTGAAACTCCAAAAAAGGACATTTCATATAAACTTTATTCAGGCTGACACTTTGTCTGGCACTGGGCTCAGCTACTACAGCAAACTGCCGCATGTGCCACTCCCCATGATCACTGAACAGCTGCAAATGATTTACATGTAGATCCAGGGCCGTGCAGAGACGTTTAAAGGGGCGGGTGCTCAAAGTTAAAAAGGGGCACATTGAACCAGGCTGAATAACAACAACACACATTCATCAAGAATCTAATATGGGCAACAAGGCAAAGCAAACGTAGCCTATGTTTTACCTGATGGGTACAATGTTGCTGTTGAGGTGTTTCTGCTGCTCCTGCTGCTGATAGGAGGGCAGGGCTGTGTTGATCTGAGACTGTAGGCATTAAAAAGTCCACAGGAGAGATGGTAGCTGATTAAACAAGTGTCATGAGATAATAACAAAATGCAAAGATTGGTGACAGCGCTTGGAACCATAAGGCAACAAAAATCTGTGAGAAATAATTTAGGCTCTGCCTGTGAATCACTCTTTGCTTCTCTTCTTCCTTCCATCATTTCATATATCACTCTCCACTTGCTGTCTATCTGAGAACAAGGCACAACTTGCTATTGCAATAAACTATAATCTAATTATCCACACCTAACAACTCTTGCACTTAATCTATAATAAAATGATGACAGAAAAATGTTATAGCACTGCCTTTAGTAGCCTCACACAGCTCCTACTGTTTCCTCCTCATGTCCTTACCAGCCATGTCTGCACAATGTTATATCATGAGTAATATTTTTTTTTAAAAATCCATCTAAATAAAACACACACATGCACGCACACACAGTGACATTTTAGACCTTCTTCAGAATACTGTATATACTATGGGCATCATGGTGCTGATCCAGAATCCTTACATTATTATTTATTACTAGAGCTACAATAATAAAGCAATGAGGAGGGGGAAGTAATAAATATGAAATAATGTCATTATGATGATTCCATTTGTTTCACTATCCACTCTGTGCAGGGGCAAAGCTTATTACACTTTTAAACTGTAGAGATACAATAATGTTACTGCTGTAACATCCAATTTTTGTCTTATTTAAAACATAAATCTAATATAATCTGTTTCTTAATGTATGTTTTTTTAAAATACAGCGTGTGTTTTTAATATATTATAATTATAATAATAATTATGTGGACATGCATATTAGATCGTTTTTTAGTGAAATATAATCCCCCCAGAAGGGCAGGAAATGCTCTGTAACTTACTTTAAAACTAAATATGTTCCCTCAAACGGTGACAGAGCTACAGACCCATGACAGCCTTACACAGGTAGCCAGCAGCTATGACCAGCACTACTTGTGCAGTTAATAAAAGGACAGGTAATGTTTGTCACGCTGTTGCACACACAGCACGCTCGTTTGTTTCAGTTCGTCAGTTGCAACAAGACAGCTTACCAACGTGTACGTAATAAGCCAATACTCCTGTGTGCTACACACTACAGTGCACGCTGTACACCTACTTACTGGGTTTGTCGCATCAGTCTGTGTCTCTGAGTTAACTTGTGTTTCTCCTACAGCTCCGGACCGCAACAAATGCGCGTGCTCTTTGTGAGCTCGTTCCCGGCTCGTAACCAGCGCGTTCTGCCATCAAGGGCGATCATTGGTTAAATGTGATCATGTGACTGATGCAAGCCAGATCCTTTTATTTAGCAAAACTGTGATTAATAGTTAAATATTATTGTTGAGGGGCACAGACAGGACTCCGCACGCACGCACACATTAAAAAAAATAATTGTTTTTTTTTTTTAAAAAGTTGCCTCAACAAAAGGGCACCTTGGGCACCCATCAGGAAAGGGGCGGGTGCTCAAGCCCCTCTAGCCCCCCACATCACATGGGCCAGCATCTGGCCAATCCACCACCTTTCATTCATTTCATTCATTGTTACAAAAAAAAAACAAAAAAACAAAACAAAAAAAAAACAACGGCCCATAAAAACGAAAAATCACAAGACATGGAAATTTTGTATTTACATTCAGTCTGAAAAAATGACATCTGCTATGTCGGCCTATATACTGAGTTACATGTGCAGCGGTACAAAGTTAACTGAGTCAAAGCATTAAGATTTTTGTGTTTCAAAACATGCTTTAATCCTTAAAATGAAAGTAAAACATACTTTCTCCACTACAACACAGAGCAGTGTCGCATGCTTTCCTCAAGCACGGTGAGCAAGTTTTCGTGATAAGTGAAAACGAGGAAATGTCCTGCGCACTGACGCTGTAGTGCCATCTAGTGGGCTCACTCGGCAAGAAATATAATCCACTCAAATGCAGTGGTTTTAACCCAGCATTACGGCACGGCGTGCTTTGGTTAGGCCCCCTTCACTCTCAACACATAGTGTGTTGAACTTTAACACGTGCTGCATCAGGTCAGGGACAACACATGTTGTGTGCATTTTGACACAATGTGTGCTTGTGTGCTTCCTCAGGAAGTTCAGTATGACACAGAGAACTTACAAAATCTCAAAAGTTTTATAGAGTTTTAGGTGAAAAGCTCATGACATTTACTACACACATCTTCGATAAAGAGCACAGTGTTGATTGCACATTTACCATGAGAATAAACCGTTATACCCACAATACTTGACAGAAATCGTTGATATCGTTTTAGTAGGTTGACAAATATCCCAACACTGAGTAATTTAAAGTTTGAACAATGTATATGTTGATTTAAAAAAAAAAACAACCTATTGTTTTATTGACCAGTAAATGTCTCAACATGCTCCCCATGAATAAGCCGAGACCCCCAGTGGCCGTTTTTTGCAACTTCAGGTTTTCATGGTTGCTTGTATTAGGAGGAATTACTGCAATAAAAGCAATTTAATCGATCAGCTAAAATTATTGATGAGAACAATTTCAGGTTAGTCACTCCTGCTCATTCTTACACTTTTTGTTTCAAGTAGCTTAATGTTAAAAAATCTGCCAAAAACACAATATTGAATAAATATAAAAATAGATAAATAAAAGCAGAAACTACTGAAGTAGAAACTGCAACATGAGGAAAAATGAATGCTTTGTGTGTGAGTGTTTTTCTTTTATCTTTTCAAATTTTGTTAAAAAAAGACCAAAAACAAAAACAGAAGATGGACCAGTAGAAACAATTTGTCAAAACATTTCTTGCTGGTAAAGGTGAAAGTCGTGGATCGTGGTGTAATCGCTGAAACCTCTATTAAGATGATCCAGATCTACAAACACCAGAAAAAGAAAAATATTGCATGTCACTCTTAAGGTTGCAAAATCAGAGTATTCTGGAAAGAGGGATGGCTTGGAAAAAACAAATACAAGTTCATCAGAGTTTGATTAGTCAGAAGATGAGCTCTCTCTGTGACAGACAACAGATTTAACAGTTAAATCTGCGCAAACATTTATCAGCTGAAACAAAAACAAACAAACAACAACATCGTTTAAGACGAGTAGATTTCTTTCTATACCAGAAAAAGATGAGCGCAGCAGCACAGAGCACCAACAACACCACAGACGACCGAATGGCTGAAATCCTGGTTCCTTCGAGGCAAACAGCAGAAAGAAGAGTATAATAATTTAAACAACTATCAAAAGTCAATAGACTCAATGATAAAACTTACTTTAAAACATACAAATGTTAACACACCTAAATTCCTGGGATTAGATCCTGATTTCTCATCTAGCTCTGGTAGAAGAAACATAAGCATTACAATAACAGTAGTCATCATTTTATAAATCAGTGACTTCAAAAAAGTTTCTCACCATCATCATCATCATCAGGAATCGTCACCATCACCTCTCTGTGAGGAGCAGAGAGCACTCGTGCTGCACATCCCACCTGTGTGCTGTGTTTACGTGAACCTGAGAGCACAGCTGTAGTGGTGACAGTGAATGTAGCGTTGGTGTTGGACACACTGACAGTGTTGTACTGTGAGAAGCTGAGGTCTTGTTGTGAGACACTGAGTGTTACAGTGGGAGCAGGTCGACCAGTGGCTGAACAGGAAACAACCCACTCTTCAGTAGAGTTTGACTCTCTGACATCAACAACAGGTTCATGCAGCTCTGTGAAGGATCAGGAGATATCATCAACGTGTTCTTACAAACACACCAGCTGCAAACACATTTATGTCAAGATGGTAAAAGTTCTTACCGTAAACTTGGAGGCAGGTTCTACCAATGAAGGAGCCTTCAGGATAAGTGTTAAACAAACACCTATAGCAGCCTTCATCCTGCTCCGTCACATTCCTGATGACTATGGAGCAGTTCTGTAGTCCAGTGTATTTAAACTCAACTTTATCTGTAAAGTCAGTATTCACTTTTTGGCCAAAGTACTTGTTGTACGTGGCAACATTTGTCTCCACGTCATGTAAGCTTTTCTGCCATGTGACCTGGAGGACGTCTTTAGTCTCCAAGAGCTGACAGCTGAATTCAGCATCTTCTCCCACTGCTGCCAGCACAGTCTGCTGTGTTTGGATCACTGCTGTTAGAGCTGTAGGAGTTAAAGATCAAGGCACTTTAAATATTCAGTTCAAGTCCAACCCTTACTCACACCGAATGTAACACATGTAACACACACTTATACCTTCATTCTCACACTCACATGCTGCCCAAGTAGTTCTGATGCTAAATAAACGAAAGTATCAAAGAAAATGTTTTTCGTATTAACTGAATGTGTACCAGTCAAGTACATTTCGTTTGACCAGATTCCATTCAATGCAACACTTTACATTTTTCTTATGAGATCACACTTTTTCTTTGCTAACCTCTTCCTTTGAGTACTTTCCTCTAGCCCACACTCTTCCTTCTTAAATTAGTAAATACTCTTAAATGAGTAAATAAACCATCATGTGGATAAGAGAGAAACAAAGAGACCGTTGAATTGTCAGCAGCTCTTAAGAAATCTCACCTCCTTTAAGTTTATTACCTCCTTCTGCTGCTCCGCTTGACAGGAACCACCCGTCAAATCTACTTTCTGCAGTGAAATCCACTTCACTACAGAAGCTCACCACAGAGCAATAAATCGCCACGCATTAAGTGTCATAAAGAAAACACAGTATCTCCCTCACCTTTAGAAAAGATGGCCACCAAAGACATGACGATTATGACTGCGAGAGAATTCAACAGACAGCCTGTTCAAGAATAAATGATTTCAAATGGGCCCCTTACCTTCAAAACAGGAGGGGGCGGGGTGCTTCCTGATAAAGCTAATTTCATTCATAATATCGTCAATCCAAGCCCATTATGTCACAATTAATTCTTCCTGGTTTGTGCCAATCGCAGGGGAAAAACGATACAAACCAAATGTGCGCACTAAGGTGCAGGTCTATTAGTTTACGTTATGACGATTCTCCGATTGGGAGGGGTGTTGTTACGGCGTGCAAAATGAACACCGATGGAAGATGGACAAGAAAAGGTCAAAGCCATCAGCTGCTCAGTTTAGAAAAGGGAGAAGAGGAGGAGAAGCGAGCGATGTGTCATCATGGAGAATGTGTGACGAATTATAATAGCTGTTGGTTGGCTGTTTGCATACTGTGCTACGCTAAAACCGGATGACAGTATAATGCTGTAGTCTAGCTGACTTTGCAAAACAACAAAAATCCTCACACTATTAAGTTGCATTATTTAGGAACTTACTGTAATTACAAAGTAATGTATTACAATAGTCATGAACACCACAACTCCATGAAAGCATGGAAAAAATGGTAGTGAGGATTAAAAAGGTGAAACAATTAGCAAACAAGAGACGGCACTTCTGCAGGCTGAGAAAATAAGATAGAGAGCAGTACTGACTCATAATGCAGGAGTGCATTAACCTTGTCCAGAAAGGCTCTTGCAGTCACAGCAGCTACCATGTTACCATGTACAAAACAAACTAGCAGGATCACTTCAACAATGGTTGATGATGTCAAGCTTGGAAATTTTTTTCTCCATAACTCTAGATTGCACTCCAGATAGCCGCACTGAACATCTGTCGGTTGTGATTCGGATTGTGTCATTACAAGAGAAAATAGTGAAAGAGGCTTTGATTGAGTTGAGAAACCACACCAAAGCCCAGTCTTTGTCTGAGGAGGTGGGATTATACAGATTCAGCATTTGTACAAGGGTGTGGTATGACATCCTGAACCAAACCCACCATGTGAGCAAACTCATGCAGTCTCCCAACATGCATGCGATGTAGCAGTCAACCTGCTCAAAAAGACAGAGCGAGGTCTCTACAGCTACAGGGCAACAGGCTTTGATTCTGCACAAATGTCAGCCAAGGATATGTGTGAGGACATGAACATAGAGGCTGTTCTGCCACAGAAAAGACTGAGATCTACAAAGCAGCACTTCTCTTACAAATCATTTGATGAGCCATTGAGTGATGCCTTAAAGAAGCTGTAGGTGACCTTTTTAATGTTGCTGTTGATGCTGCAGCGTCTTCCATCCAAGCGGGATTCACCACATTAGAAAACTAAGTACTAACACATTTTCCAAATCTCTCAAATGATGACCTCACTGAACAGTGTGAGGCCCTCAGTGCTACTTTGCTTTTTCAAGGCCAATTAGAGTTGGATGCCAGAGATTACGAATTTGCCTGACTTAGCATCAACATCGCTGACCTCTCTTGAGCTGCTGAACGTTTTGCATGACAAATGTAACCACATTTCTGGACTGCTCTGAGAATTGTAGTCACTCTGCCTCTGACTGTGGCTTCAGGAGAGAGGAGCTTTTCAAAGCTGAAGCTTGTGAAGAGATATCTGAGGTCCACTATGTCTCAGGAACGCCTCACTGGCGTTGCCATCATCAGCATCAATCATGCAATTGCTGACCAGATTTCATATGATGACATTATTGATGACTTTGCACCAAGGGAGGCAAGAAAGGTTCTGATTTAGATGACAATTATTTCGTATCAGTGTGTGTTATGCAAAGTGCAATCATGTTAATTCTGCAATTTGGGAATGCCTTATTCTAATTGCGTCTGCCATTTTTACTTATTTAATATTATAATGTTATAAGCATGTCTTATTTTGACTTCTGTGTGTGCCTGTTTCACAATTAAAGATCAGTTTCTTCCAATTTACATTTAAGTTACTATATTTGCTGATTTGTTTATAAATTCCATCTTATACACTAAGTTTATTTTCCCAGAAACCACATGCCAAATCTCACTGTATGTCCTGTCTGCAGTGAAGTACACTTTACTTTATACGATCACCACACAGCAAACTGACTACAGCAAATCAGCACGCATTTAGGTCGTAAAGAAAACAGTCGCTCACCTTCTGAAAAAAATCGCCAGCAAAGAAGAGACCAGTGTGATTGTACGCCCAGCCATGTCCCTTTCATTAATAACAGCAACATGACATATTACGCTCAGTGTGATATCACTGATTCCATAAGATTCAATATTTTGCAAAACGTCTGCTATTGTACAACACACTTATTCCTCGTTGTCCCCTCTTCTGTGTGTAGTGGAATAGACCATTGTGCATAAGTTACTTTCACTGGTTGAATGGTGCACATAAAGACTTCTGTGCCAAACACATTCAAAACTTTCACCTTTTGTTCCATACTTCCACTGACATCACTGAATCACGTGGCTCCTTTACATAAGTCAAACTTTCTGAACAGTCTAAAAAACAAAATAAGTCAAATTAATTAACATTAAAAACATACAGAAATGTCGGAAATCACTTTCTGGCACAACATCCAGCAAAGAGGGACTCGTGGAAATGGGTCGAACAGAAAGGAGTGGGTGTGGGTTAATCAATGGGCGCCGTTTATGGGCACCGACCAGGGAGTAACGGGAAGGAGAGGGTGGTTACGGAGCTGATCAGTTATTGATTCTGACAGACTGAAGCACAAACTCAACTTACGTTGCTTTTTTTTCTGAGAGCTTTGTGAGTTTAAGCATCATGTATACGATCTCTTCGGTGGCCTTTGAATACAGAAGGATATTTTGAAAGTAGCGCCGTTGTTTCCTGCATGTGTTGCTGAATGTAGCTAGCTAGTTAAACATCAACACTAACTCCGCTTACTTCTAACAGCAAAACATAAAGTCGTCATGTCAACAGCATCTGAAAAAATTATTTTTGGTGGTTTTTATGTGCTGCAATTTTGTGTTGTGCGTGTACTTGGTGTTTGGTGTATTTTCATTCATTAATCTCTTTCACCGTGTGAGGTGCATTTACCCACATCCTCATCCAGCAACACACAGCAACATGCTATCACTGTTATGAAACACCATGCTGTTTTTAGAGGAAATACTCAGGTACTTAGTACCGATAAAGTGTCAAAAATGTACTCGAAGAATGACAAATGTAGTTAAAGTGCAACTGTAAAAGCACATTACACAGATTCAAGTCAACTTAATGCATGAACTGATTCTAGGCTCTGAGGTCACAGCAAGAATAAATTATTTCAAATGTAAGCCAGCCAGTGTTTACATCCACTTAGGAGACGCACAGCCTCATAAAACATGATCTGAAATACAAAACCGAAGCACTTTTACATTCCACAACTGACTTTCAGCCAGGGGCGTAATTTCCAGGGGGGTTAGGGGGGTTATGATCCCCCCCCCCCCCCCCCCCAATAATCAGATCCAACCAATATAGCCCCCCCAATAAAAGTATGAATTATCTTGCAAAAATAGGCTGTTGATTTTCTTTACTCATTTCAGTTATTACCAGCAAAATAGTTGCATTTTTAATCATCTGGGAATTTACCCAGATTTAATTACCCCCCCCAATGTTCAGCACAAAGTTACGCCGATGCTTTTAGCTCATAGTGTATTAACCCACTATCGCTTTCAAACTGGCTTTCTTTAGCCCCTCCCATTTCTGCATAAAGAGTAAAAGGAAAAAACAAACATTCATCAGTGAAGTTTTGGTGAAATGATGGTTCCTTCTTAAGAAAAAAGCAACCAGTTATTTTCTTCAGCAGGTGTCATCACACAAAAAAGACTGTATTCTTGCATATGACAGTGTTGACGAGACTGCACACTTTAGTGATACCATCAACATATACTGTTAATGGTTCATTCTATTGACCTAATTGGACCAAATTAAAAGAGATTCACCAAACTGCTGGATTATTCTTAAATTGCTTTTTCAAAGTTTTAGCATTTAATTTCAACACGAAATCTTGGCCATCAGCACAAAACCTACAAGTGTAAAGACATACCCGCGAAAGGAACAAAGCTTTGTCAAAATCCATGGTGACATGAAATAGGAGTACTTTTATAGGCATCTAACCAGGAAAACAAGAATATTTTAATTATCGTTCAACAAGTACTGCATCAGAGCATCTCGTACTCCTCTGCAATGAAAATCACAAGAAGTCTCATAAGTCTCTCCATGATTTTCACGCAGATTGTTCAGAGAACTACAATTCTCTTTCCAGACAGAAACAGGAGTAAAACCTTTGCTTATATTGTTTTTGTTTGTTTGTTTTTTGTTAGGCTCTTTCACACTCCTTCATCATGTGTGTTCATTGTTGAGCCACTAATTTGCGCTGTTCCTTGTAGGTCATTATTGAAAGGAACTCACTGCAACTTTCTATATAAATTGGGACACTGTTAGTAGAGAAAATAGAAACGGAACAGGACAGCCGTGCTCTGCCAGCACCACACCTGTTATTAACATATTTAAAGTGAAAATTAATATTAATTACCCCTGATAGTCCCTAATCCCCTCTTAAATACTCATCTGCACTCACTTTAAAGAATTTTCTTTCAAAAGGTCTAACTTACATATTATCATTAATGTGCAGTTTCTTCTCAACTTACTCAAAGGCTCCAGGAATTAAAACAGCAACAGCATAATGTGAAACTCCGAGCACTGACATTTCATCCAAACGTTATGTACTCAAACTAATTTTCAGTGTCTGGTTCGTCACCTCAGCGCTTCAGGTCAGAAGCGCAGCAAACACGAGAGCAGTTTCTAATGTCTCACTGAGTGGGCCAAAGTCTCCCACTCTACATCGTTATAACGAGGCCAGAGATCTTTCTGATGTATCTTGAGTCGATCTGTCCCTGTGTTAATGAAAATAATGTTTCTGCGCAGGGTGCGTAAATGTGCATGTCTTTTTCAGCAGGCTGTGTGCTCCGGGTACTTATAAAAATTCTAGTTTCTAAGGTATAAAATACGTAGTAGTCCATTCCTCTTTTTACATTCCAATATACTGTATCTCCAAAGTACGTTCGTCTTGCAACTACCACCACACGGCAGACAAGACAAAACTGAACCGCAGTGGTCTGCACAGGGCACACATGTCAGGCACACGCGCGCGCGGACACACAGAGACACACGTGTGCAATTCTTACAACTGCGATGTTTCTTAAGACACAACAGTCAATGTATGTAATAAACCTATTTGCGCACAGCTGACCACTTATCTTAGAACTTATCTTTTTCTCTCTCTCCTCGCAGTTCAAGAGCAAGACCAGATTAATGCGTTTCCTCCAAAACCAGAAAACCTGTCACAGCAGCTTCACCCACCACTCTTAATGGGTTGTGTGCTTGTAACAAATTAATGGACGTGATCTGTCATTGTGTAAAAACGTCTAACTCGCATGCTGCCACACACCTATGTGTGTAATATTAATGTACACTTTTTACTCACCTTTGTGAAAGAGTCCACAAGTAAAAACGGCAATAACGTAGTTTACAGTTCCAAACTGTGACATCTTCACTCCATACATCCCTCCAAAGATTGAAACAAGCGCAAGACGCTTCCACGGTGATGCCTAAAGTATTCTTCACGAGAGCACATAAGCCAACAGCAAAAATGATATGTGCGGGAGAATATTACAATATCTTAATTCAGTACAATCCTAGTCAACACGCATCGCCTAATTACCGCTGTTAACTGCGCGTGTAACCCGGTTTTCCCCTCCTCTCATTCTCTTTATATTGTGCAATCCTCGCTCTCCACCAGACGAAGTGTTTTCCTGTCTCCTCTGCTCAACCCGCTACTGTACTCGATGAAAGAGTAAATGAACGCTTGAGCACTCATATATCAGAGGTAACGGCCTACTTTGTTTTCTTTCTGCAAAGGTAATATAAATGACACATGAAATGAAATCCCGTACATAGAAATCACAAGCACTCCGTGTGTTGGTGGTAGAAACTAGAATCAGCAAACTGATGTGCTGCCAAGTATCTGTGTACTACAGCTGTGCAATGTTTCAATCAAACACTTCTCCAGGCACAGTTTATTCTCATAAATAGATTTACTGTAGCAGGTGAGAGAGAAAAAAATCATAAACATGAAATAGATAGCAGGAGGAAACATCTGATGCTTCCTAAGAAAAAATATCACATTAACTTCTAAACTGAGAGAATTTGAGAACCAGTATGTGAAAAGCCTCGCTTCTGCCACATTTTGGTTGGGTGTATTATGAATGTGTGGATGCATTTATCAGATAGGAATATTGTTTCTCCGTGATTCCAGGTCAAAACATCTTACCTTTAGACTTGGAGGCAGCTTTGTGAAACTAACAGACTTTATCTCTCTGCCACCTTCTTGGTGACTGTTGAGCAGTTCTGCAGTGCACAATTTTTAAACTCCAATTTCTTTGTAAAGTCTGGATTCGCTTGTTGACCAAAGAACTTGTTGGCAGTCATCTTTCTTTTCTGTTAAGATTTTCTGCCATATGACTTGAGGGACATGTTCAGAATGCATGAGCTCAGGATTTCTGCTATTGCCAGTCTGCTGTAGATCTGCACGGAGAAAATGGCAGGACTGTTACTGGTGCAGGGCTTAAGCCGTGTCCGACACAGAACGATTAAAACATTGACAGGACTGAAATTACAGTGAAACTCAGCACTCCACGTCACACGCTTCTTAAACTGAAGGTAACGAATCATTTTACAACCAAATCAAACTGATACAGAAAACAAATTATTTGTCTTACTTTTGGAACAAAAAACGCCATCAAAGAAAATATAAATATGACTGTACGCTCTGCCATTGGCCCGCCAAAATTCAAAACACATGGCTCTTGAATCAGTAGGTGTTCCGCTCAGTCAGGCTACAGTCTCACTGAGTGAGTGCGTGCGTCAAAACAGCAAATTAAATAGGGCCTCCTCCATTAATAAAAGTGACATGACATATCACAAATTTCACTTAAATAGCTAACGAGTCATCGATTTCATAGGTATTTGCTTTTTACAACACATATATTTCCCCCTCCTCTTCAGTGTGTCATGGAACATCCTCACAACTATCAGTTTCGATCTGAGTGTACTGAGATTAGTCCAAGCCGAAACTGTGCGCTTTTCTTGTTTAAGTCTTAGATGACAAAATGCGCATGAAAGTCATGAAGTCTTCAGTGAACTCTCTGCGCACTGTTCTTGAGTTAGTCTGAAGACCACATGAAGCTTAGAGGTTTTCAGTGACTGTGCAAAAGTTATGTGACATATGCGCGCTATGAGCCTCAAGGTCCGCTCTGTGATTTTACGTACCCGTATTTCATGACTGCACTTGTTGCACAGGTGGAATCCTATCACAGTACCACACTGCAGTTCTCCAGGCTTCTTTCACAAATGTCTGTAGAACAGTGTAAATGCCTGGGTGCTTGATTTTATACACTATGTGGACATGGAATGATTGAACACCTGAATTCAATAACTCTGAAGGCTGAGTGAATTATTTCCACTTGTGTGTGATGTGTTCTGTAGTGCTCATTGTGTCTGCTGTTGGTCCTGAGTGTGAACACACAAATGATGTCCTGCAATATTTGTTCCATGTGGTGCACTGGTTCAAGGTTTTTTTCACACACACAATAAGTCTCATTTGTCATTATTTATCATATTTACCGTGCACTGTGCAGCTGGTAACTGCAACACAGAGCTGATTAGTGAAGCGAAAGCAAGGAAAGATGTTGTAGGAGGTCATCCTACGGCTGTAGTGCCACCTAGTGGAAAAAAGTGCAAACAAAGGCAGTGGTTGGTGTGGCTCACCAAGGAAACCTTCCCAACAAATCTGAATGGATACATTCACGAATCAAGAATTCCTTCTTAATGTCCACAACAAAAATTGAACTACAGCTGAATTTAAAGGATTATTCCATATTCTTCTTCTAAATTTGAATCCATATTATGACCAGGTGGTCATTTTGAGCAATAGCAGGTGAGTGAGTCACATTTAGGCATAAATTACAACTAAACAGGCGCAATATGGAACCGTTATTATTCTATAGAGTAGTTATACTTGAAGTCACAGCAACAACCCAATATCCGCCAATCGGCAACACAAGTACGAAAGGAAAAAAATGATCTATTTAACAGAACACTTCACAGATCAAAGATGCTTTTATTATTTGGAAATCACTTTTTGGCACAACACTGGGATTTCTTTTCTTTTTCTTTTTTAATTATCGGGAGGAGGCCCCAGGACACGCTGGAGAGATTACATTTAATGAAATACAACTGCATCTCTTGGCTGAGCTGGTCTGGGCTTGTCTGCCACCTTCACTTCAGGTAGTGGACGAAAAATTGTTTTTTTCATGTGTGTTCAGTATATGTAAAACAAACAGTTTTACGTGCAGCTGTGCATGTGCCGCCAATCAAAAGCATCCATCTGATCATCTGTTTGATGAAAACATTTTTTGTAGAAATCTGAAATAAACCAAGACAAAAACAAGCAGGTTGACTTTGTGAAATTTATTTACCTTTGAAAATGTGTCAGTCAGCAGTACAGTGAGAATAACAGCAGTCTGCATGTGTTTAGACTGACAAACTGTAAGCCTGAAAATTGCTGTCTTTATGTGTGGAAAGGTAACTCATATCAACAGATAGTATACCTGCAAAACTACATGGAGACAATAAGGAGTGTTTTGCATTAAGTCCAGTTTGACACAGAGAAGAAGCAAAAGCGTCAAATGTTTCTTTACACTTTCTGATGAGCAGTGCAATGTTTGCAGATAAAAAAAACATTAAAACATTATTAAAACAATACTTGACTAGCACTAGGATGGTCTTACATTACTAAGGTGATAAATATTCCTGGTCTGAGTAACTGAACACAAATGTATGTGTTGGTTTTTTAACAATACACGTAGTAATAAATTGAGCATAACATGTTCACAGTGAACAAACAGAGACCTTCAGCTGCCATTTTCTGCAATTTCAGGTGGAAAAGTGTTGTTATTTACAAAAGCACAGTGCAGTTTTCATTGTAGTTGTCTCTGGTAGTATCAATTTAATCAATAAAATCAATTTAATCAAAGTTATTGATGAGAAAGGTTCATGTTAGCCACTCATGCTCGTTTTCACAGTTCGCATTTCAAGTAACTTAATGTTTAAATATCTGACAAAACACCAAAACATGACTTTTTATAAACAGCACCATTTCAAAGATATACAAAAAATAAATAAACAGCACAAAGCACTGAGATAAAAAAAAAAAAAGTAACACTCTGGCATAATGAACTGACACTCCTCAGGAGGTGTCTGCCTTCTGCCGCTGAGTGTCTGAGTGTCCCTTCATTTGACTGAAAATGGTCCAGTTCTAAAAATAAAAACAAAAACATTTTAGCATCACTGTGTTAATATTGCTGAATAAAAATATTTTTGAACAAAGAACAATAGCTTAGACAAACCAAAGACGGGTTTGATGAATTAGAAAGAAAGTAGAAAAGTAAAAGGTAAGTTGGAAAGAATTGAAATGTGAAAATATCCTGAAGAGTGAAAAAGAAACCAGCAACTTTCCGAGTGCAGTCTGGCAGGATGAAGAGAGACTTACTCCTGAGTGTTTCTTGTTTCAGTTATAATTCACCATGAGCTCTCTGTGTGACAGACAACAGATTTAAGAACAGTTGAATATGTAAAGATGCTGTAATATCAGCAGACGAGTATCTGCTTTGAGATCACTTTTTATACCTGACAAGGATGAGTGCAGGAACACAGAGCACCAACACCACAGACGACAGAATGACTGAAATCCTGATTCCTTTGAGAAAAACAGGAGATAGAAGGATACAATAATGTGAACAACTATCAAATGACAAAAAAAATTGATCATAAAAACTGGCTTTAAAAACACAAATGTTAACACACCTAAATTTCTCTGATTAGATCCTGACTTCTTATCCAAACCTGGAAAAAGAAACACAAACATTAGAATCACAGAGTAATCATTAATTTATGAATCGGTGATGTTGAAAGAGTTTCTCACCAGCATCATCAGGAATCGTCTCCATCACCTCTCTTTGAGGAGCAGAGAGCACTCGTGCTGCACATCCCACCTGTGTGCTGTGTTTACGTGAACCTGAGAGCACAGCTGTAGTGGTGACAGTGAATGTAGCGTTGGTGTTGGACACACTGACAGTGTTGTACTGTGAGAAGCTGAGGTCTTGTTGTGAGACACTGAGTGTTACAGTGGGAGCAGGTCGACCAGTGGCTGAACAGGAAACAACCCACTCTTCAGTAGAGTTTGACTCTCTGACATCAACAACAGGTTCATGCAGCTCTGTGAAGGATCAGGAGATATGTTATAAGGACCATGTTGTCAAGAATAAACCAGCTTCTGGTGCATTTAATCACATTAAGGTAAAAGTTCTTACCATAGACTTGGAGGCAGGGTTTACCTGTGAAGGAGCCTTCAGGATAAGTGTTAAACAGACATGGATAGCATCCTTCATCCTGCTCCATCACATTCCTGATGACTATGGAGCAGTTTTGTAGTTCAGTATGTTTAAACTTAAATTTCTCTGTAAAGCCATCATTCACTCTCTGACCATAGTACTTGCTGTATGTGGCAACATTTGTCTCCACATCATGTGAGACTTTCTGCCATGTGACCTGAAGGACGTCTTTAGTGTCCAAGAGCTGACAGCTGAATTCAGCATCTTCTCCCACTGCTGCCAGCACAGTCTGCTGTGTTTGGACCACTGCTGTTAGAGCTGTAGGAGATAGATCAAGCTGTGAGGCACTTTAAATATAATGTTCAAGTCCAACTTGCTGACACATGAGGTCCAGTGTTACTGGCTATCCCAGTTCCTGCAACACACAGTTGTACCTTCAGCCTCACACTGACACTCTGCCTAAACAAATCTGGTAACTGTGTTATTGCAACAGGAATCAAAGTTGCTTCCAGCTGTTTCAGGTTTTTTAGTACATGTTTTTTTTAGTTCTACTGCAACACCCCGAACACAACCATAGAGGTGCACACATACATGTGCAGATCACTATCCACCCTTTCTAGCCACAAGGCAAGATTTTAAGGTTACATAATATATTAGATGTAAGATTCATCCCAGTGTCTCCATAGACAGACTTATAATTATGCCAAGGAATGTAAAAAAAACAAAAACAAAAAACAGGCTGTTTTGAGCTTCATTGTTAGCGCCCAAGGTCAAATTTGACTTATCATTTTGGCTAATATATCATATGAAAGTTAAAGTACATGCAATAGTATGTAATGCTTAGAGGTCATACATCACAGGTCAAGGTCAAACTTTTTTTTTCAGTTTGCAGTTTAGGAAAATCTCCAAATTTTAAAGCTAAACCAATAAATGACTCACTGGGGGACATATGCACTTTCTCTGTTTGAGTTCTTTAAAAACATTTGTTAAAACAACATTATAAAATGACTATTATAAAAACTCCATTCAGCATTAACAATTCTCACATTACCATGTTTGATAAATAATACATTGTGTGGATTATGGCATGAACCTGTGCAAACATTTTCAGACAAACGTCACTCAGGGCATCATTAGCCATCAAGCCGGATACACTTCCTTAGATCGTAAGCTGACATAATATCACAACTGCCACGTTGTCCCTTTTGCCCTTCTTGTTCTTCTACTTTTTCTTCTTCTTTGCCGGTCGACACCAACAATAAGCTGCAGGACCTTATTACTTTTTCAAACTATGACATTCACATATTGAAAATTGATTCAGAGTGAGATTAATTCACCCCCCCTCCCCCCCCCCCCCCCCCCCCCCACACACACACACACACACACGCACGCACACACACACACACACACACACACAAAAGAAAAAAACATACTGGGAATGCTGAAGTGTTGCTATGATTTTCCTAAAGAACAAGCTCCAACAGCCCCGTGACCGTCACTAACCCCTCCTAAATATTCAGAGAAACCACAGAAAATAAACTTTAACACTGTCGGTGGTTGTACTTGTCACAACATAATCTAAATTCTCAGGTCACCTTAGTGACCTCTACTGTATAAAAATAAAAATAAAAGTCTATTCTATAAAAGGGTCTAACTCACATACATACAGAAATAAATTTTTTCTCACCTTTGTCAAAGGCTCCAGAAATGAAAACAGCAAGAAAATAAAACAAAACTCCAAAGGAGGACATTTCATTGACTCGCCATTCATTTAAACTCCAGGTTCCTGCTTCTGCAGTTCCTCGAGTTTGATCCAATCAAATGCGTACAGCTCGCGTGGAGTCAAGTTACTCAACGTTTCACGTCACTTCCAGCTCTAAAAGTCGGAGCAGCTCCACCATCATCTCTCAGTTCGCTGTCCAAACGGAGATGTGAACGCACTCGAGGACAATAAATTACGCTTAAAGTGTTTCGTTCTGACAGAGTGGGCTTTCCACCCACCCCATTAATGCTCCTGTTCAGTCTTTCAACACACTACCTGCATGTCTCTGGACAGGGATAGCGTTGGTCGAGTGCTGATTGATTGACAAGTGGACGGGAATAGAGTGAAAGCGGAGTTTACCAGGAGCGGCAGAAGCACAGAAAGCTTACATAATAACACGAGAGGATTAAAAGCACAGACAGCGGCTGCACTGAACACGTTTCAATGTTCGTAACTTTCGATTTCTCTTCAGATCTTTTTCCAGGTCAAGAGCAGCACAATCCTACAGACTGTTTGTACACACGTGAAACTCCAATCAGCATTCAAACATTTTAATTGTTTGTTGTTTTTACGATTTTTCCCCCTAAATATCTGCAGTTACAAGTCGTTCAGCTGTTCAACTGTCTGATTTTTACACGCGACTTTTGCTACTCTTCTCCTACATCTGATCTGTGCAGAGATTCATTTGTAATCTAAAGCTCGTTAACCCCGAGCTTCTCATGCTGAGTGTACATGTATACCAGCAGGTGGCGTAGGCTACTCAGTCTTCATCACATTAGTTGGCTGGTAGTGATGGTTGCGCGATGCAGGGCAGGTTCAGTCACAGATCACAGTACATCTACCATATGCTTGTTGTAGCGACGTGTTTATGTTTTTCAGTAGTTGTCATAGGTAGCTGGTTTTGGCACTTTGTATAAAATAAAATGTTAACTGAACAGTTGTGACTGCTCAGCCTATGGTTCAACAGCAAACTCTTACATCAGTTGGCAGAGAGGAAACAAAAAAGTCTCACTGTATAGGAGTCAGTGGGTTATCACATACAATAGCTGCAACAGCATGAAAGGCAATAATAATAATAATAATATAAACATGTGCAGCCTGGAACTACAGCAAGACGTTACCTTCTTGTAGTTCCTTCTAGCTACGTTGGTACCTGACTTTAACACATATTCAGAGTGTCGAGGCAGACTAGAAAAATATGGTTGATGGAAGAATGGTCAGTTTACTCGCTTTATTGTATCACACTGGAGCATTTATGAAATGTTAATAAGCAGAATAACCATCTACAGATACTTCTGTCTCCTAAGCCTGGTCACCATAAATAAGGAGGCACGTCTCTCTGCAGCAGTCTGTTCTGAACGTAACCACAGTCATTTGTTTTACATTTTGTCATGTTACTGTCTCATTCAGTTCATTTTCACCTTGAAACTCTGCACACAATACGCCAGAGTGACAAAGTGAAAATGTTTGCTTGTAATTCTTGCAAATTTATTAAAAAGAAAACCAAAACTATAACACACACACAACTATTCACAGATGTTACCATGACACTGGAAGTTGAGCTCAGGTGTATCCTGTTGCCAATGATCATCTGGCAGATGTTTCTATATGTGTGATGAATTCAGTTGAATTGGACAGGATTTTAAAAGGCGCACACCGGTCTCTATCAGGCCACATAGGTGACAGAGCACAAACCAAGCCATGAAGTCCAAGGAATTGGTTGTATATCTCTGAGACGGGATTGTAGGAAAGTGTGAAGAAAAATGTGTGCAGTATTGAAGGTCCCAAGAAGCACATGGAAACACACCTGGACTTTACCAAAAGGCAAGGACTCTCAGAACATGAGAGACAAACTTTTCTGGTCTGATGAAACAAACATGGAACTCTTTGGCCTGAATGCCAAGCATCATGTCTGGAGGAAACCAATACCATCCCTATAATGAATGCAATTCCTAATGAACGAAGCCTTAGCTTGATGCTCTCAACTTCTTCTTCTTTTTTTTTGTATCCAATAATAAACATATAATGTGAAAAGATCCCCAATAAATTACCTTATATGTGGTGACATCCAAAAGTGGGGATCTATTAATGTGTTTTCAAAAACATTTCCTGTGTAAATTTTTTAAATAAATCAAGGTTCACACAACTAGGTTGTCTTTGTGAGTTTGATTTACCTTTGCAAAGAGGTCAAACAGCAGTGCAGTGAATAAACTGTTGCATTAGATTTCATTTCAGCAACACGAGCAGCTTGTTTGTTCATTTTCACAATTCTCACTTAAAATCACTTGATGTCAAAATATTTGACAAACAAGACAAAATTTTACCTTTTATGAACAACAGTTTTTCCTAATAATAAAGAAATATACAAACATACAAATATACAAAGTTTTAAAATTAAAAGTGCATTTCCCCCCCCAAAAAGCAGAGTGCAGTAACAAAGACCGACTAAATAAATGACTGAAATCCTGATTCCTTCGAGACAAACAGTGGAAAGAAGGATATAATAATCTGAACAGCTATTAAATGACAAAACACTGAACATAAAAACTGGCTTTAATAACACAGATGTTAAAAGACCTAAATTTCTGTGATTAGATCCTGATTTCTTATCCAAACCTGGAAAAAGAAAAACAAACGTTAGAATCACAGAGTAATCATTAATTTATGAATCAATTACTTTAAAAGAGTTTCTAAACAGTCACTTCTCTCTGATAGTGACAATTTGCATTCATTAATAACCAAGAAACTGACCTCACAGCATGAGTGGTGCTGGTTTCAGTCATTATGGAAATGTAATGTTTATAAGTTTGGGGAAACCTGGAGTCAGCTGAGACTGAAGAATTCACTTGGCTGAGCAACAAAACATTTCTCCCACTGAAAACGTAACATCCAGATCAACAGAATCAACTTTTTTGGGACCGAGAAAGAGTTAGAGGAAAGAAAGAAAGTTTTGGCACTGTGTCACGGACCGGCTCTGGAGGACTCAGGGGGCCGCGAGCAGTTATTCTTCTTCTTCTTCTTCTTCTTCTTCTTCTTCTTCTTATTATTATTATTATTATTATTATTATTATTATTATTATTATTATTATTATTATTATTATTATTATTATTATTATTATTATTATTATTTGGGGTCTGTGTCGTCTTCTGTTCTGTCCACGTTTGTATGTAGAGTGCGTGTGTCTGCTTCTCTCTCTCTCCCCCAGTCCTCGGGGCTGTTGACGGAAGCGCGCGTCGTGGGAGAGGCGTGTCCGGGCGACTGTCGTCATCGGGAGTCCCTCTTCGCTGTTGCCGTGGCCCACCTGCAGCTGATTACCTGACCAGCTGGTGGTAATCATCCCTCCCGGCTAGAAAGAGGTATTTAACCTGGACCCACGGCGACAGTCGACGTGGGATTATTACTCCTGACCGGTATAGTCTGTGCGAGACGTGCGCTCTTGGTAGTCGGCTAGCGTGTGTGGCTAATTGTGGTTTTTCCTTCTTCCTCCAGGAAAGTCGAGCGAAGAAGCGAGTTGGGGAGCACACACACTAAGGGGGCTACAGCACGGGACGCACTGGGAGCAAGTGATGGGCACCATTGACAAATTACATCTGAGTTAACTGTTGGACTGACCCGTCTATTCACTGTAAATAAAGTGCACTGTGGCATCGCAGAGTCTTGCGTTTTGGGTCCTACTTTCCTCATCGCCACGGTCTGCCAGCCAGACCGTGACACACTGTGCTCAAAGCTTTGACTCTGCATTTTCTGCTCCTCAGTAATTCTGCAGTTTTTATGAAACAGAGCAGAACTGAAGATGAAGCCTCGGGGTCAAGGAGGAGAGCCACAATAAAAGACACACAGACAATCAACTGAGTTTTTACAGTGACTTCTTTCAGATATGTATACACATTTTGTAATCGGTCCATGATGAACAAAAACTGGAGTCAAACACACACAAACCTCTGCAACATTACAAATCAATTTCATGTAGTTTTTCCTTCTCTCAGACCTGCACTACAGCCTACAGCACATCTGTCACGATGCTGCAATTAGTGTCACTCATATTAGAAGTGAGTTAGATTCATGTCTGAAACTTTTGGTACAGAATATTGACTTTAATAAATGTCTGCAATGTTACAGGTCATGCAGGAAGTAAAAAAGACCTGACTGTGAATAATGTTTTGTGCTCTTCTGCACATTGGACAGTCAGGTGTTACAAAGTTACAAAGACTTCATGTTAATGGTGCAGGAGTTTCTAACAAAGCAGCCCTCCTCTGGATGAATCCTGAGCTGTCACATACACACACACACACACACACTGTCACGTCCCGTGGCCTCGTTTCCAGATTTCTGTATTTCAAGTGGAAGGTTTTCTTTCTCAGTGTTCAGCTGTTATAGTTTCACAGATTTTTAAATATTTTGCAGGTTGATCATGAAGATCCTAAAACGTTTGTTTCAGCTGTGAGATACTGATGCTGAACTAAACAGACCGTGAGCCCAGAATTACTAACACACTAAATAACACACAGACATTAAATTAGCCTCTACTTACTTCACTTAGTTGAGGCTTCATGTCTGATTTGCTGTAATGTATATAAAGCATAAAGTAAAGGGGACAAAGCTGAATGGCATGTAAGGTTATGGTGTAAGGATAAAAGCAGTTTCCAGTTACGACGTAAGTTAGGAGGAATAAGCAGAATAAGCCAATATTTATGTAATGCAACTTTGGGTTCTGGTGTTTAGGTAAATCGATAAATAGATAAACAAATAAATAGCACAAATCACTAAGAGTAAAATTGCAATGTACCATTATATTAATTAATATATCTAGCTAGCTATCTTTGTTTCTTATTTTGACTGTCCTGTCTGGCAGCCGTTGCAAGCAGAGTGTGGTCTGTGGCTCCGCTGCAAAGGAGGGGCTGTGCCAGGGAGGCTGGCAGGGCTGCTGGAAGCAATTCAGTAACTATGCTCTCCATATTTCAGAGACTCCAGGACCTGGAAAAAATGAGGACAGGTGGAGATAGACTCAGAATTGAGTCTAGCTGGCTCTCATAAAGATGAAAGTCCTGGATCATCATGGTTGGTGTCTCCTAGGAGTCCATTATCTGAGGTGATTATCATCGTGTTTCAGTGGAGGTGTTTCAGTCCCATAAAAAATAATAAAAAACACTGCAGCAGTTGTCTGTTAATAGTGCAAAATCAAAGCATTCTGAGCAGATTAGCTTAGACAGAACAAAGACAAATGCAGCAGAGTCTACTGAGGTGTAGTACACATCAGATTGGAGGGGGGAGGGGGGGAGCTCTAGAAGCAAGTTGGAAGATTTGAAATGTGACAACATAACAGAGTGAAAAAGAATGACAAAAATTTCCACGCACAAAATGACAGGATGATAAATAACCAATAAACCTGAGTGTGTCTGGCTTAAGGTTTCAGGTGTTTCGTTCATCTTGAACTGTGTGTGCGACAGACTGAAAGATTTATGAAGCTGCACAAACATTTATGAGGGGAATCAAAAGGAGAAAGTGTTTAAGAGGATTTCCTGCTATGAGATTTCTTTTTCATATAAGCCACAAAGAGGAGTGCAGCGACACAGAGCACCAACACCACAGACGACAGAATGACTGAAATCCTGATTCCTTTGAGAAAAACAGGAGATAGAAGGATACAATAATGTGAACAACTATCAAATGATGAAAAACATTGAACATAAAAACTGGCTTTAAAAACACAAATGTTAACACACCTAAATTTCTCTGATTAGATCCTGACTTCTTATCCAAACCTGGAAAAAGAAACACAAACATTAGAATCACAGAGTAATCATTAATTTATGAATCAGTGATGTTGAAACAATTTCTCACCATCATCATCATCATCATCAGGAATCGTCACCATCACTTCTCTGTGAGGAGCAGAGAGCACTCGTGCTGCACATCCCACCTGTGTGCTGTGTTTACATGAACCTGAAAGCACAGCTGTAGTGGTGACAGTGAATGTAGCGTTGGTGTTGGACACACTGACAGTGTTGTACTGTGAGAAGCTGAGGTCTTGTTGTGAGACACTGAGTGTTACAGTGGGAGCAGGTCGACCAGTGGCTGAACAGGAAACAACCCACTCTTCAGTAGAGTTTGACTCTCTGACATCAACAACAGGTTCATGCAGCTCTGTGAAGGATCAGGAAATATGTTATAAGGACCATGTTGTCAAGAATAAACCAGCTTCTGGTGCATTTAATCACATTAAGGTAAAAGTTCTTACCATAGACTTGGAGGCAGGGTCTACCAATGAATGAGCCTTCAGGATAAGTGTTAAACAGACAGTGATAGCATCCTTCATCCTGCTCCGTCACATTCCTGATGACTATGGAGCAGTTCTGCAGTCCAGTGTATACAAACTCAACTTTATCTTTAAAGCCATCATTCACTCTCTGACCAAACTGCTTGCTGTAGGTGGCAACATTTGTCTCCACATCATGTGATATTTTCTGCCATGTGACCTGAACGACGTCTTTAGTGTCCAAGAGCTGACAGCTGAATTCAGCATCTTCTCCCACTGCTGCCAGCACAGTCTGCTGTGTTTGGATCACTGCTGTTAGAGCTGTAGGAGATACAGTTTGAGATGTGAGGCACATTCAGCTTTTGTTCAGGTGAACTGTAACACACAAAGTTGCAGTTTCACTGCTAAAACTTTTTTGTTATTTTTCTCACTGTTCATAACATGTTTTACAGTCTTTTTATTTTATTTTTTTTTTTAGTTTCCTTCCTGAATAGAACTGCCCCAATAGTATACAGTAACTGCTGCAGGGGATTTTCTAACACTACAAGGAGGATTTTAGTATTGACCGACATTTCAAAAAGAGCATTGCAAATTAAGAGTAAAGAAATGAGCAGACCTGACGAAACATTAAATATGAATATTTAAAAGCAAATAACAGAGTGTAAGTGTTTTTCTGTAAACAGCGCGGCAATTCGGCTAAATGAGAGGAGGCCGAAGGGCAATTATTCTGTTTTTGATATAAGATTGAACCAGTCAGGGGACTGTGAGGTCCTGAGACTCAGGGAGTATCCAGAGAAATCTGAGGTATTACAAACTGCTCCACTATGAACCTCTAAATCTCTGTGTAACAGCTGAGTTATACAGTGGACAGAAGAACATTTATGATCAGAGCCCCATCAGTCCCTGTGTTAATGAAGATACTGTAACTGTCCCTTTTGCTGTGGTTTGCAGGCAGTGAGCAGAAAAAGTACTTACCAAAAGTCATTTAGTGTGAGACATTTTTCATTATGTGCCTCTGTGCAGAAATGTGACTCAAATCCTGAAACCCTGCAAACTTGTCTGCTCACTCTCAGTACAGAATATCGACTTTAGTAAAGGACAACAGTGTGCACAGTTATTACGTAAGCTCATATTTATTCTAATGGTTCAGGGTTTGACTGTAAATAATGCTCTGTGTTCTTCTTCACATTGTACACGTGAGCTGTTAAAAAGACTTGATGTTCGTGGTGGAAGAGTTTGCAATGAAGCAGTCCTCTGGATGAAACTTGAGCTGTGCAAGGACACGCAGGAACATTTATCCACACGCAGCTTTTTTTAACACGAGCCTCTCTGATATTAAACACACTGATTTTCCTTCAGCTGCCTCTCGTTGCGCTGAGTCATCGTGCTGTTTCTGGAGAGAAACACGTGCGTGAAAGCGGCTCCATTACTGCACACTCATTACTGTTCTCCTGTCAGGATTGTTTTTGATCCGCTAATTTGCCAATTTTTCCCAATTTGTAAATTTGTAAAAATCAGATAACCTCACCCCTCATTGTTAGTTACTGCATTGCACAGTTTACACAAACTCAAGTTCTCATTTATCATAACTTGAGTAATATCTGTCACTTTGACGCCTACGTGCTGAACATGGGAAAGTCCAAATACTTCAAATGATTACAAAGTTAGTAAAACTGAGTGGTAAACTATCGAACACACACACAGATATATATATATATATATATATATATATATATATATATATATATAGAGAGAGAGAGAGAGAGAGAGAGAGAGAGAGAGAGAGATTGTATAGAGTTGTATTAACACAGACTTTGTTCCCACCTTTGTCAGAGACTCCAAGAATAAAAATAGCAATCACATAAAATGAGACTCCAAAAAGCGACATCGTGGCTCCACACTTACCGCTAAAACTTCAAACTGAACGGAAATGTGAATGTTCCGGGGAAACACCTCCGACACTGAGTCACAGTATATGTATCTACTGTGTATATATATAGAGAGAGAGAAACAAAGAGATATTTATTTATATTAGCAAGTGCGTTTAAAGTGGTTAAAAAACTGTCTGTCCATAAAGAAAATAGTTTAAAAGCTTTTATAATTCATGTGTTCTAAGATGTTTTTGTGTATACTTGCTGCTAAATTGCAGGTTGTTCATGTGAAACTAAACTGTTGGCTAATTTCAGGTTGATCAAAACGAGCAGCTTAACGAGTGCACATGAGAACAAAATTATTAATATCATTATTATTTTTATGAAATGATTTTCTTTCTCTGAGCAAAATATAAAAATGCAAACATCCAAAATTCAAACTGGGACGTTTGGAGAAGGTGCGTTTAAAATACTTTGCTCTGCTAAACAACACCTTGAAAATAGTTTTTAAAAGGAGAACTATTCATATGGGCCTAATAACCCCTCATCTGTCTCTGAAGGTAAGTCTTTATCTTTAAAAAGAAAAAAATAATACTTACCTTGTACACAGAACTACTGTGTTTTTGCTACTAAATCATTCGTGAAGCAGGGTTTTTGTGTGAATTATCTTGTAGCAAGTGTCACCTGGCAGTTTGCTGCCTTCCGTCGTGTCAGCAGAGGAGCTTTGAAAAGTTAGGGTGAGTGACGTGAGGTCAGCGCTCTTCTGTGGGAAGTTCCACAGACGATTAACTCAGAGACTTTGGCTGTTTGATTTTGATTATTCAGTATTGTAGGTGCTCATTTTTAATGCGTGTTTTTCGACTTTCTAGTGTGACCAAGGGTTTTAATGGTTGAATCAATCAAGTTCTAGATCGGCTGTGAGCGGGGAAATCAATCAATATAGTACGTATATTGATTGTTTTTAGTGAGCATTGTAGTGCTATTTGCTTGGACCTTTGGTTTGATAGGTCTCATGTGCGGCTGGGCTATTAGTAGAATTTGTTGTAAATCCTGTCTGGGAATGAAGGGGAAATGTATGCTTAACTGATGGAATAATAAATGAAACATTTATTTCTTTGGATATTCTATTCGACACTTCAGTGCTCGGTTAAAATCTTTTTATTAAAGTTTTCGTTCTGAATTCAAAGTCCGTCCAGCTCCGAGTTAATTGGTAGTATAGTCGTTGCCTCATGTGAACCACTTCCATGATAGACTCACTAGATGGCACAATAGCCCCAGTGACTACATTTTTTTTTCTTTTTCATTTTTTTGTGCATCTGGACGTAGCGTTTTTACAAGGAGAAACGATTAGTCACTCATTCAAGTGACTTCTTCTTCAGATGGTTATTTATAAATGGCCTTCTTGACTCCGCGCTTAAACCAGCGTTCCTTCCTGTCCAGGATGTTACATCCTCATCATTGAAAGAGTGTCCACTGGCCTGTAGGTGTAAATAGACTGCAGAGTCTGGGCCTGATAGCTCAACTGTGTTGTGCCATCCGCTTCACCAGAGGTTGTTTGGTTTCCCCGATGTATAAATCCTGGCAATCCTGCTGGCACTTAACAGCGTACACTATGTTACTGTTAGTGTTGGGGGACCCAATCCTTGGGTGGACCAGTTTTTGTGTGTTGATGTCGCTGCCAAATAAAATATAAAATGACTAAAACACTATACAACAATACCTGACAAGAAACACTGGCATGGTCTTACATGATAAACATTACTGGACTGAGAACTGAAAACTTTATAAATGTAAATATCGATATACGTATTTCTATTTTGTGTGTCTATTGTACACATTTTGAAAAGCCTCTATAAATTCATCATGAATAAACAAAGACCTCATGTGGCCTTTTTGTGTAACTTCACTCAAAATCTGTTGACGGCTAAGTGTTTAAAATATGGGACTTTAATTATGTTTATTTGTTTTTGAAGAGTGTTCAGCAACAAAAGCCGTTTGACCAGTCATCCAAAATTATTGAAAAAATAATTTTAATGTTCAAAAAAGTAATAAAAAAATAAAACAAAGAATTTACATAAAAAAACAATGCACAATACAATATTATTAATCTGGTTTTTCTGTCTCAAATCTTAACACCACACTGTAAGGAAAGTCGAGAAAACTCAACACAAGTAAACTGTAAACTCTTGCTTCAATCACATTCAGTTCAGGTTTTGAAAAACACAAATTCCTGCTGAGTAAACAAATGTGTGAGCTGCTAATAAGAGATCTTCTGCTGTTCAGTCAGGTGCACTAACCACTACACTGCAAATCCACACAAAACGTATGTTTATCCAGAAAAAACCGTGTATCTGCAAAACCTGCAGCCCAAAAAAAGTCAACGCTGTCAAAAAGCATGTGTTTGTGCTGGTGACGGTGAAAGGGTTGGATCATGGTTTAGTTGGCTTCTCTCAGGTCTCCACTTTTTAAACCAGTTTTACTCAGTGACTCAGTGAGGCAGTGGGCAGCCATTGGGTGCCCGGGGAGCAGTGGGGACGGTACGGTTCTCATGGTTCCTCATTTTTCCGAAGTTGTCATTTAGGAACGTGTTGGGTGCCCGAAAACGTGACATGTTGATGATTTGTCACCCAGCGTTAAATGTTACGCTTTGGGAGTGAGAACGTGTTGCAGCAGTACCTCAGGGTAGCCATCTATTGGATTCAAACCCCTGCCCTGCGATCATGGGGCCATCACTCTACCTACTGAGCTATCCCCCCCCCCCCCTCCTTTTTTTTTTTTTGAACAGTGAAATTTGTTTTATGCCCAAATTATTCTGCAGATCATCAGGATGAAAAGTTATTGGCTGTGTTTGCACAGCCCTTTAAAAAAAAAAAAATGCTTTCATGACATTATTGTGTGTCAGGTGGTGTCAGGGATATCCAGACTGACAAGTAGGACATTGAATGTTACCTCTCCGGTGGGAAGGGAGCCTGAGATTGTCTAAATTGTGGTCTGTTCTATAGTAAATGCAGATTTAAAAAAATTAAGAAAACAAATAAGATGGGGTTCTACAGAATATGATTGTTTGCTTGCAGGACACCAGGAGAGATGAGTTCTCTATGACAGATGGTGTGGTCAGTGAAGATGGCCGCCTGCAGGTTCAAGGTCATTGAATCTCCAGCCCAAATCCACTGCCACTGTACTTAAGGGAAGAGAAGTTAAAGACTTTCTCCTGCACTTACATTTGGATCACCTAAATCCATGACAGTCATTCAGGAAGTAATGTCTGGACTGGAAACAAGCCATCCTTAAAGTATTACAACATACCAAGCTTCTGTGTTTGAATGCAAAACAAATGTATTGTTTGATCTAGAGACTGCACTTATGACTGAACAATATATAATGAAAATAAAATGCATGTAACTTGTAAAACAAAATTGTAGGAAGTCTAAACTTAGTTTCAGAATCATGAAATCGGAGACTTTGTTATTAACCTCACAGTGAAACAGTGTTGGCAGTATAATTATTTGTTGTTCAGAAGAACAGTGTCCAGTATGTTGGCTGATTTACTTTTTTGCATTTGGAAGTAAAAGTTGGGCTGATTTTGACGCCATTACAAGAAGTGTTGTTAACTATTCTTTTTGAATCATACTTGCATTCAGTGTTGTATTAATATAAGTGTTGTACTAGAAATTGTGATAAAACAATGTCAAGTTCCCACAAATTGCTCAATTTCCCACAAATTGATTTTTAATTTAGAACTTAAAACGTTATTCTTAGTACTATATACTTGAAATTAATAAGTTGTCATAACATATTATCTTAAGTAAGCTTTACTCAGTTTTTTGAGGCGAAGAGTTTGAATAATTTTTTTGAAGTTCTGGGAAATAGATTGTTACGGAGCACCCGAAAGGACACTGGAGAAAAAAGTCATTAAGAAGAACTTTTACAAGATTTTGCAAAACCTTTGCGAGATCCCGAGTTACTTTTGCAAGATCTCGCAAAAGTTCTTCTTAATTTTTTTTTTCTCCAATGTCCCTTGCGGGGCTCTATAGCAAACTGCTCCATTGTACAAACCTGAAATCTGTGTGTAACTGCTGAGCCGTACGATGGGCAGAAGAACATTTATGATCAGAGCTCTTTTTTCTAATACAGCTCATACAGCAGGAGTGTATGGGCTGCTTTTGAACTGACACTCAAACAAGATTTACAAGTAAACCAGGATTAAAAATGATCAATGATGACACATATGATCTAAACATGTAAACACAGTTATGACCACCATCATGCACCTGACCAAAGACATGACTTTCTTACAGTCTCATTAACTAAAAAGAAACTGCGTTACAACTGTGACTGCTATATTGCGAACTCTGCGCGCTGAACACTTGACCGCTGATGCAAAGCTCATTTTGGTGCGCTTACTGTGTTTACATCTTCAGGGGTATTCAGAGCAGGGAAAGTTTCACACACTCGACTGACAGCTTTAGGTCCATGTCACCATTGTTCATTCTGTTTACATTTCTTTCTCATTTTGAATAACTCAACACTTTATATTTGGAATGAGAGAAGGGGAGGAAAAGAAAACAGGAAATTAAGGAGCAGGACTTCCAATACTAAACCTTTAATAAAGACACTTTATTAACCAACATTACTTTAAAAAAAAACCCAAAACCCAAAACAAACCAAGGTTCGCTGCCACGATGCTGGCCTAGTTAAAATAGCAGCTCAATAAAATAGTTAATGGTGGAGACTGGCCACCAGGGGAGGCAACCTACAGAGAGGAATGCCCACTAATTACTCACCCCTGCAGTCTCTCTGCAATCCTTACTACCACTCTTACTGCATCTTAAAATGTTGCACTATATTTGCTTTTCAGTGTGTACACTCACATGCATGAGAGGGAATTCCACCACAGGTGGAAGCAGTTGTGTCTCCACTAAAGCAAATAAAATTAAATCTATAAATCAAGCAATACAAAACACGAAACACCTCAATAAATAATAGAGAAAGAAACAGTAACACACACACAGAGACACACGTACACACATGCACTTTAAAATACAACTTCAATTAAAAGCAACATCTGGCACATCCAAGCTGAACACCAACTGAGTGCAGTGCAGCAGAGGTACATGCAAATGGTACACCAGCACCATTAAAACGTAATAAAAGGTTAACACTAAAACACCATAAAACAAAGAATAACCAATCAATGCCAGTCAACATGACAGCAACAAAGCAACACGAGACTACAACAAGACAAGAAGATGCGACATCGTGGCTCCACACGCTAAAACTTTAAACTGAAAGGAAATGCACGGCTGAGAAAGTACTGGGTTATTGTTCCGGCGAAACACCTCAGATCATTGAGTCACAGGATATCTATATATAGATATTTATTTATTTTAGCAAGTGCATTTAAAGTGGTTAAAAGAAACTGTCTGTTCATAAAGAAAAGAGAGTTTGGAAGCTTTTATATTTGTTCTAAGATGTTATTATGTATTTGCAGCTAAAGTGCAAGTTGTTCATGTGACCCTAAACTGTTGGCTAGTTTCAGCTTCAGAGTCACTGATGCGGATCAAAACGAACTGCGGCTAAACTGAACCTGCTTTAAGAAAAGAAATTACTGGGCATGAGCTATGTTCATGTCAACATCTGAAACACAGGCAAAATCCATTAAACAAATCAGCTGACCAACAATAAATCTATGGAAATTGAGACATTAATATATTAAAGATAAATCAGTAAAAAACAATCATGAAACAGGTTTATAAGGCAAACATTCAGCATTCAGTCAAAACTCCAACACTTAGATGTCACGGACCCTCAGGGGTCCGTGAGCAGCTATTATTATTATTATTATTATTATTATTATTATTATTATTATTATTATTATTATTATTATTATTATTACTATTTGGGGTCTGTGTCGTCTTCTGTTCTGTCCACGTTTGTATGTAGAGTGCGTGTGTCTGCTTCTCTCTCTCTCCCCCAGTCCTCGGGGCTGTTGACGGAAGCGCGCGTCGTGGGAGAGGCGTGTCCGGGCGACTGTCGTCATCGGGAGTCCCTCTTCGCTGTTGCCGTGGCCCACCTGCAGCTGATTACCTGACCAGCTGGTGGTAATCATCCCTCCCGGCTAGAAAGAGGTATTTAACCTGGACTCGCGGCGACAGTCGACGTGGGATTATTACTCCTGACTGGTATAGTCTGTGCGCGACGTGCGCTCTTGGTAGTCGGCTAGCGTGTGTGGCTAATTGTGGTTTTTCCTTCTTCCTCCAGGAAAGTCGAGCGAAGAAGCGAGTTGGGGAGCACACACACTAAGGGGGCTACAGCACGGGACGCACTGGGAGCAAGTGATGGGCACCATTGGCAAATTGCATCTCTGAGTTAATTGTTGGACTGACCCGTCTATTCACTGTAAATAAAGTGCACTGTGGCATCGCAGAGTCCTGCGTTTTGGGTCCTACTTTCCTCATCCCCATGACATTAGATCTCTGATTAGAAATTATCTGCTTAGCTCAAGCTGAGTGAAATTCTGACTAACGGGAAGTGAACATGAGGATTAGTTTGAAAATGTGCACACATTAAAAATATAAAACGACTTTCTTATCCTGTGTTTTTGATTGATTAACCTTGTTTATGTAATTTTTATTCTTGATCAGTCAGGACCCGTCATACACAGAAAAGCAAAATTATTAATATCATTTTTATTTTTATGAAATGACTTTCTTTGTGTGAGAAAAATAAAATAATGCAAACATCCAAAGATCAAACTGTGTTTCAAATTCTTTGCTCTGTTACAGTTTTTGCCCGTTGCTTGAACACTATAAACCCATGCTCAGACTAAAGTAACACAACGTGAAGCTTTTGTTACCATACCTCAAACACATGTACCCATACCTTAAACAAAAGCGCTGCTTTGCACCCCAGTACCAATTATGCAACACTCCTACTCCTTTATGCAACACACCTACCCCTTTATGCAACACACATGGTCCTGCATGCTACACTCTATTTCATACATAAGACACTTCGCTCACAAAATGAAATCTCAGGGTGCCATTCGGAAAACACATGTATCCAAAATACAAAACACATCGGATAATTGCAACCACTCAAATACACACCTGAAGGCACGTACTTGCAAAACCGAACACCAATTAGCCAACTACAAAAAGCCCTCAGCGTAGCCATTTCAAGAACTTTGCAAGCATGGATGGAGGGAGAGCAAGAGGAAGAGGAAGAGGTAGAGGAGGAGGAGGAAGAGGAGGAGAAGGCCGAAGAGGCCATGAACGGACCCATATTTCTGATGAAATAAGAGCAACTTTGGTGGACCATGTCATCAACCATGGCCTGACTATGAGGGAAGCTGGGCAGAGAGTCCACCCACATCTAAGCCGCTTCACAGTGGCATCTGTAATACGAACATTCCGACTAGAAAACAGGTATGTCTTCACCTCCATACCTTCTGCTCTACTCAGATGGTTTCATAGCACTGTTCTACAGTATATCACATTACCATATCAAGTGTACGGGGTGCTAATGCTCCTTTTGCAGCCAAAGTGGCTGATTCCTTATATTGAAGTACAGTGTTGTACAGTGGATGACACAGTACATACAGTAAAGTACTGTAAGAAAAATAAGCAAACCGATGACAATATGTGGTTGTATTCCTCCAGAATGACCCGAAGACCTTCTGGGGGAGGACGGCAACGCCTGTTCACACAACAGCAGGAACTTGCCGTTGTGGACCTAGTGAGGGCAGACAATGCCATCCGTCTCCACCAGCTACGACGGAAAATACTTGCAGACAGGCGAGTGTTCAGCAACATAAACCATGTGAGCATCACCACCATCAGACGCATCTTGGGTAAACTCAGCACCACCATGAAGCAGCTCTACAGAGTCCCATTCGAGAGGAACAGTGACAGGGTTTCGACATGCAAGAGGATATTTTCCCCGGTGCCCAGCGGGAGAGGACACTGCTTGCGATGTTGATGAGGTCCTGTGGCCAGACCCCAACAGACGGCGGGATCCATGAGCCCACTTATGCACAATTGTCATGGTTTTTTGTGTTTACAGTATAGTGTTTTTTCTATTGCAGTATTATTGTGTTGTGGTTTTTTTTTTTTTTTTGCTTTATCTGAATTCATGGTACTGCGATGTACACTATTGAGTAGGTCTATTTGCGTTTTTGGTCGTTTGGAAATGTGTCTCCTGTAAATGTGCCTTCTGACTACACAATGGAAATCAAGGACTGCAGTGTTTTATGTAAAGAAGACTAGTGTGTTCCCCCTGATCTGTAAGTGTTTGCATATGATGCAAGTATGTGTCATTTTGTCAACAGAGTTACATTTTGACAGAGGAATGTTAGGTTTTGACAGCAGAGTTTAGGTTTTGGGAGTGGAGTTTCATTTTGGCACAGATGTGTATGGTATATTTCCCAGTGTTGTGTCGTGTTTACTTGTGTTTAGAGTTTTGGCACAATGAGCGACGTTTTGCCAAATGTGTTCAAGCAACGGGCAAAAACTGTAAACAGCACCTGGGAAATAGCTTTTAAAAAGTGAAATTTTCTCATTTGCTAATAATTCTGTCCTCCTCTGTCTCTAACGGTGAGTCTTTATCCTTTTTTTTTTAAATGATGACCTTCTACACAGAGCTACTCTGTAAGGCGTATGTCCTTGAGATCACTTCCCACACGTTACCGTGCTTCGTGAAAACGTGTGCTGTTGCGGTGACTGTAACTCTGCATGAGACTAAAATTTACTGCATGAAAGTTTACATGTTATCTTCAAGTGTATATTTTTTCTGCTCTGTGTGTCTTCACATCACTAATTAGACATTCTGTATTTTTACACTCAGTTGAAATATGAGTAACAACATGCAGGTCCACTTTTTATAAAGAAAAAAGCTACCTGCCAACTTAATTCACAGTCCATATGGACCTAACAGAAGTGTTTGTAATGCTCACGTTGGACAATGTGTAAAGGCCACTGATCATACAGATTTCCTTCCTTTTGTTTAACCCACAGAGACACCAAGAGGAGGAAGGGAGGAAACAGTTTCTGAGTGTGGACATAACATTAAACAGACAATTAAAAATTGAAAAATAAAATACAATCGTTAGTATGAAATATCTCTCATTTTTTGCCTCAATATAACTGCAAATAATTTGCAGGTTGATGATGAAAATCCTAAAACTATTCTTTCAGCTGTGAGCTACTGATGCTAAACAGGCTCAGGATTACTTACACACCAAATAACAGACAGGTAACCTAATTAGCATCTTTATAATTCACTTCGTCGAGGCTTCGTCTCTGATTTGCTGTATTATCAGACTAAAAGTACTTTTCTAGATAAACAAAAGTACTAAATAAAACCACTAAAACACTATACCAACAATACCTGACAAGAAACACCAGCATGGTCTTACATGACAATTATTACTGGGCTGAGAACTGAAAACTTCATGAATGTAAATATAAACATATGTATTTGTGTGTCATTTTTTCAAATTTTGAAAAGCCTCCATACCTTCATCATGAATAAACAGAGACCTCATGTGGTCTTTTTGTGTAATTTCACATGAAAATCTGTTGTCGTCTAAGTGAACACAATATGGGATTTTAATTGTGGTTATTCGTATTTGAAGAGTATTCGGCTGCAAAAACAGTTTAACCAGTCATTCAAAATTATTGTATAAAAAGGTTTAATGTTTAAAAAAAGTTATAAAAAAAATAGTACAAAGAATTTACATTAAAAAAGCAAATCACAACACATCAATATGATTCTGGGTTTGTGTTTCAAATCTTAACATCACACTGTAAAAGTGAAAAAGCAGAGAAATTTCAAAACAAGTCAACTTTAAACTCTCACTTCAATCACATTCAGTTCACTTTTGAAAAACACAAAAATTCTTCCTGAGTAAAAAAAACATGTGAGCTGCCAATCAGAGACCTTCTTCTCTTCAATCAAGCGCATAACCCACTACACTACAGATGCACACAAAACTTGGTCTCTGTAAATTAAGTACATCCAGAAAGTAAACTGAAGATACATAGAAATTATTCACATGATACAGTCCTGATCAAGTGATCAGACCTCTGGTAACAAAACAGTTATACTGTTTTGTTGTTTTTTTATACCTTCACCCTAAAGAAATTTTGAGGTATCGGCAAAAGTTGTGTTCAAACAATCGAGGTATTAAAGGTTTTACAGAATTGCTACACCGCTAACATCTAGTGTTTGAAATCATTTGAGCACGTTTTCAAAGATCAAGTGAATCATTAGTGTTGTACAAATTAATACTGGCACTAATTTGTTTTCAAAGACAAAGAGGGCGAGGACACTGATTACTGAAGGAAATGGAAGTGAAAACAGACACTTTAGTTACTGTAAATTCAGTTTTAACTGATTAAGCCAGTTAAAAAAAGAGTTCAGAACATGCTAGCTGTCCATTTAAACATGTGTGCCGTCCAGAAAAGCCGGACATCTAGCTGCAAACCCTGCTCCAAAAAACAAGTCAATGCTCTTAAAACGTAAGTCTTTGTGCAAGTGAAGGTGAAAGGCTTGGATCGTGGTTTGGTTGGTTTCTCTCAGGTCTCCGCTTTTTAAGCCTGTTTTCACTTTGGTTGACTGAAGGTGTTTCATGCCTTAACATACAACAAAAACAGTGAATCATGACTCTGTTAATACTGCAAAGCAAAGTATTCTGGACAGATTAACAGCTTAGACAGCACAACGGAATATGTATCAGAGATTGTTTGATGTGCAGTAAACATCAGATTACGAATAAATGAGAGAAAAAAGAAGCTCTAGAGGTAACTTAGAGGTCAAATGTCTCAGCATATCAGAGAGTGAAAAAGAATGAAGTAACTTTCCAAATGTGAGATGACCGGATGATAAAGATGGAATTACTTCTGATTGTGGTTTCAAGTGTTTTAATCGTCTCCCTGTGTGACAGACTGAAAGATTCAAGAACAGTTAAAGCTGCACAAACTTTGATCAGATGAATGAAAGAGAGAAAGTGCAACACAGATGATGTTTAAGACGAGTACCTGCTCTGAGTTTTCTTTCTGAGCTGGAGAAAGATGAGTGGAGCTAAAAAGCCACAGGCAACCAACAACACAGAGGCAACCATGACTGAAATCCTGAGAACTTTGAGACAAACGGGAAAGGAGAAAAAAAAATTAATCTGAACACCTAGAAAGTAACAATACACTGAATCTGTAAGAAGTACAAACATTAACATACCTAAATTTCTTTGATTAGATCCTGATGTCTCATTTAACCCTGGAAAAAGAAACACAAACATTAGATTAGAGTAATGATTCATTCATAAATAAATGACTTTGAAAGAGTTCTCACCATCATCATCATCATCATCATCAGGAATCGTCACCATCACCTCTCTGTGAGGAGCAGAGAGCACTCGTGCTGCACATCCCACCTGTGTGCTGTGTTTACGTGAACCTGAGAGCACAGCTGTAGTGGTGACAGTGAATGTAGCGTTGGTGTTGGACACACTGACAGTGTTGTACTGTGAGAAGCTGAGGTCTTGTTGTGAGACACTGAGTGTTACAGTGGGAGCAGGTCGACCAGTGGCTGAACAGGAAACAACCCACTCTTCAGCAGAGTTTGACTCTCTGACATCAAGGACAGGTTCATGCAGCTCTGTGAAGGATCAGGACATATCATCAACATGTAATTACAAACACACCAGCTGCAAACACATTTATGTCCAGTAAATGTTGACATAAATGCCTGAAGCATTTGTTGTTGGTTAAAGAAGATAAAGTTCTTACCAAAGACATGGAGGCAGGGTTTCCCTGTCAGGGAGCCTTCAGGATAAGTGTTAAACAGACAGTGATAGCAGCCTTCATCCTGCTCCGTCACATTCCTGATGACTATGGAGCAGTTCTGTAGTCCAGTGTATTTAAACTCAACTTTATTTGTAAAGCCATCATTCACTCTCTGACCATAGTACTTGCTGTAGGTGGCAACATTTGTCTCCACATCACGTGAGATTTTCTGCCATGTGACCTGAAGGACGTCTTTAGTCTCCAAGAGCTGACAGCTGAATTCAGCATCTTCTCCCACTGCTGCCAGCACAGTCTGCTGTGTTTGGATCACTGCTGTTAGAGCTGTAGGAGATACAGTTTGAGAAGTCAAGAACTTTCAGAAAAGTAAACTGTCATTATCATGTCACTCTTATTAAGGCCTGTCATTGTCCTAAAGGAATTTTTCATACCTTTTTTTAAATTCAAATTTCAAATTCACATTCGTTTTTTTTCTACCACTATTGTGTGCATAAATGTTTAACTATTGTGAAATGTCCATCTTTCTTAGAGGTCAAAGGTCCAAACTGTGATTTTTATTATTTATTTCAAGTATATCATAATACATTTGTGTGAGTTTATTAGCAATAAAAATCTTTTTCAAAGGCAGTAACTTTTATGATGATAACAGAAATATAAAGCAATAAAAAGAAACAAAGAAAGTTCTGTGGGCGATGTCCATAATAACGTCTATGGACAAAGGTATCACATCGTAACGTGACGTGATAGCTTTGTACCTTAAAAGCTGCTGGTAGCTGCGTCTGCTTTTAAAATGACAAGCAGCAGAAGTATTTGAAGAATCTCAAACTGTAGGCTGAGCAAAATCAGGAACAGCGTTACTTCATTTAGACAACCTTCATCTTGCTGAACGTAACCTTTCTCTTTTCTTTTGTTTGATACAATAATGAGTGAAAAATAAATTAGGTTATTTACACTCTGCGCCGTTGAAGTCACGTCATGCAAAATCAACTTTTCCTGTAGCCCCTTTCAAATTTAAAACGCTGTAAAAGAAACACTTCGTTTCTTAACAAGGCGTTTATTTGAAATTTGACGAACTCGTGTAATATCACACTCAACGCTTACCCACTGAAAAGCGGTTCCACAATTCAAATTATACGAAAAAAAGAGTGTAACACGTCCGTGTGGTCTAGGGTGACCAACCGTCCCCACGCCTAATGATGTTTAAAAGATCCCAAAGCGCAAGTGCATCTTTTCAGACGAACTGCAAAAGAATTTCCCTCGTACCGACCCAGTACTGGTATTTTTTCTTATGTAGATGAGGCATTATTTCTGTACCATTATTTAATTCCAGAGGCTTTTAAGTTATTTTTTGCAATTGTTGACTTGTAAAAGCCTATATGACATATTTTATTCCATAATTCATTAACCGCACAGAGAAGGCATCGTTTAAATATGTTATAAATATGTTTCTAAGCAAGTTCTTCATGACTGAGCCAAGTGTCCTCTTTTTTTGGAAATAAAATAAGATCACATACATAGACGTAGGTATTCTGGAATAAAAGTTTCTTCTTACCTTTGTCAAAGACTCCAAAAATAAAAACGGCAGTGACATAATGTGTAATTCTAAGCTGTGGCATTGTTGCTCCATGCTGCACCGCCAGAAGTACCGCCAAAGCTGGACAGTATGGTTGCGAAAGAAACCGCTACTACTTCCGGGTAAATTGTTGTAATAATTTCTGTAATGTATGTAAAGAAGCAATAATGCCTGATGATAAAACACATATTTCATGATTATAAGGACATAGTAACAGAATTTGTCAGTAACTGATGGTTACTTATTACTTAAAAGTGCAATAACATACATCGCAGTTGCCTTTATGATCCCCGTATGATAATAGTACAGTCCAGAATCATATTATCTTTTACTACATTTCATGTGGTTTAAAAAAAAGCATTTCTGTCACTAAGAGAAAAGAAATGTTAGAATTTTCTCTAAAGTCATGTTTTCAGATGGGATATTAAGCTATAGGACATTTGTTGTGAGAGGTCTCTCTGTGGAAAGCTGTTATATTCTCATCTATTTACAACTAAATTGCAGGTTGTTTGTATAGATCCCAGTCTTTCAGCTGCTGAACACAGATGTTCATCAAAACCAGCTGCACATCGTAGTGTAAAGTTACCAGATAAACTGAAACTCTTTGAAAAGAAATTAATATTGAATACACGATATTCTCATGTGAGTCAAGAATAATATTCAAATGAAACATACTATAAATATATATTTATTCTACTGTTTCACAAATCCTTTGTTTTGTTATCTTTCTACAGTTACACGCATAATTCCTTTTAAAATATGGCATTCCCCTTTAGAGAGAGGTGCCAAACATTCATAATGAATAAATATACATATATATTTAATGATTCCAAAATAAATCAATAAATCACACACTTAAATAAATCAACACTGAGCAGCACGGTGGTTAGCACTGTTGCCGCACAGCAAGAAGGTCCTGAGTGCAATTCCACCATCAGGCCGGGGTCTTTGTTATCCCTGTGTTTGCGTGGGTTCCCTCCGGCTTCCTCCCACCGTTCAAAGACATGCAACTTGTGGGGATAGGTTAATTGGATAATCCAAATTGCCACTAAGTGTGAATGTGCAAATGGTTGTCTGTCTCCGTGTCTTGGCCCTACGACAGACTGGCAACCTGTCCAGGGTGTGCCCCGCCTCTTGACCTATGACAGCTGGGATAGGCTCCAGCCCCCCCCCCCCTCCCCCTCCCACTACCCTGAAAAGGATAAGCAGAAGCGGATGGATGGATATATTTAATGATTACAAAATAAATCAATAAATCACACACTTAAATAAATCAACACTGTCGCCCATTTTTTACAATTTAAAGTAACATGATGGGCCAAAACAAAACAAAAACAATTATATGCAGTATGTGTATTTTTTACATATTTGATTACTTCTCTAACCTAGAACACTAAAAAGAACAACAACATGAAAATATGCACAGTGAAAACAAACAGACATATTTTTCATATTTACAGTATGTTACATAATTACAGACACGGTACAGTTGTGTAAAAAATTCATTATGGTAAACAGAAAGTTAATTAAGCCCCAGTACGATGATTTCTTTTGGTGTAGTCCTTTGTTTTTCTTCAGGATTGAACTTCTTTGTTGTTACCGTTGTTGTGGAAGTTTTCCATTAAATAAAGCCTGCAGACAAGTGGTGAGCGGTAGCTAACATTCTTTAATCAAAACAAAGAACAGAAAACTAAGCTTGGTGGAGAGACGGTCAGCAGAGTCTCTCAGGCTACGTCCACACTAGCCTGGATAGATTTGAAAAAGGCGTTTTCATCACACTAGCGTTTTCAGTCGTTTCACAGAGTTGTGCGTCCACATTGAAACAGCCGAAAACGCTTATGTTCCAGCACTGCGCATGTCAAAATTGAGAGCCATCAAAACAACTGCTGTATAATGCACTCCACTATCTTTGTTTAATTGGTCACATGACTGCATCACATGACTAAAATGCGTCTTTCGTGTTAGAAAGTCTGCGTTTTCAGGAGAGTTTTCAAGTCTCAGTGTGGACATGAGGCCAAAACGGAGAAATACGATGCATTTTCAAACCAAAACGCATTAGTGTGGACTAAGCCTAAGAGACAAAAGACTCTTCCTGTGGAGTGGTCTGCTTCCCCCAACATCCTTACCAGGCCCCCACCATCTGTCGAACTGCATGAATGTGAAACATGCTAAGGTCCAGTGGCACTAAGGCAGTATAGGATTAATTAATGTGACTAATACATAAATAAAAGAAGTTCTTATACACCATCTTGTGGGATACTTTCTGTCATTCAAATCTTTGTTTCAGTTTTCATCAAAAATGAGTCTTCTTGCGGGTGCTGATGACAACACTTGGTTATGATTTTGTTGAGTTCGCTCAGGAGTCTCTTGTCTGACTTCCCTGCACTCTTGTGTATCAGTCCTTAAAATGAGAGCAAACAAAAAAGTTAAATTTTTTAAATATTACTGTATGATTGAGAATAAAGTTACAGCAAAGTGTGAGAACATTTAAAAGATTGAAAGTGAAATGTAACAACAGAGGCTGAAATTTCCAGTTGTACATTCACAGGATGAAGAATCACTTACTCATCAGTGTCTCTGTTTGCAGTTTCAGGTGTTTCATTCAACTGAATCGCCATGTGTGAAAGACTGAAAAATGTAAGAAATTTATTAGATTTATTATTGCTAATACACTCACACAAATGCATTATGATATACTTGAAATAAATAATAAAAACCATAGTTTGGACCCTTGACCTCTAAGAAAAATGGACAGTTCACAATAGTTCTGAAAGTTCTTGACTTCTCAAACTGTATCTCCTACAGCTCTAACAGCAGTGATCCAAACACAGCAGACTGTGCTGGCAGCAGTGGGAGAAGATGCTGAATTGAGCCGTCAGCTCTTGGAGACTAAAGACGTCCTTCAGGTCACATGGCAGAAAATCTCACATGATGTGGAGACAAACGTTGCCGCGTACAATAAGTACTTTTGCCAAAAAGTGTGTACTGACTTTGCAGATAAGATTGAGTTTAAATACACTGGACTGCAGAACTGCTCCATAGTCACCAGGAATGTAACAGAGCAGGATGAAGGATGCTATTGTCTGTTTAACACTTATCCTGAAGGCTCCTTCATTAGTAGAACCTGCCTCCAAGTCTATGGTAAGTTCTTGAAACAAACATAGTGGACATAAATGTGTCAGCAGCTGGTGTGTTTGTAAGAACAGGTTGAAGATATTTGCTGCACAAAAATCTATCAGGACAACATGCAACATAGACACGGTTTAAGAGGAGTACCTGTTCTGAGATTTCTTTCTAAGCCAGACACAGATGAGAACACCAAGCACCAACACCACAGAGGATGAAGTCACTGAAATCGTGATTCCTTTACGACAAACAGGAGAAAGAAAGTGATAAAAATTTGAACATCTATCAAAACAAAATAGGATCAGGAAAGCTGACTTTAAAACATACAAATGTTAACACACCTAAATTCCTTTGATTAGATCCTGATTTCTTATCAAGATCTGGTAGAAGAAACACAAACATTACAATCACAAAGTAATCATTAATTTATAAATAAATGACTTCAAGAGAGTTTCTCACCATCATCATCATCATCATCATCAGGAATCGTCAGCATCACCTCTCTGTGAGGAGCAGAGAGCACTCGTGCTGCACATCCCACCTGTGTGCTGTGTTTACGTGAACCTGAGAGCACAGCTGTAGTGGTGACAGTGAATGTAGCGTTGGTGTTGGACACACTGACAGTGTTGTACTGTGAGAAGCTGAGGTCTTGTTGTGAGACACTGAGTGTTACAGTGGGAGCAGGTCGACCAGTGGCTGAACAGGAAACAACCCACTCTTCAGTAGAGTTTGACTCTCTGACATCAACAGCAGGTTCATGCAGCTCTGTGAAGGATCAGGAGATATCATCAACATGTTCTTACAAACACACCAGCTGCTCACACATTTATATCAACTATGTTTGTTTGAGTTCAATTCGATTCAAATTAGGCCTAATTATTCAAGACCTTGCATGTGAGTTGTCAGGATATCAAGATTTTAAATTCAAATCTAGATTTAACAGGGATCCAGTGTAGAAAAGTCAATATAGTAGAAATCTGCTCTCTCTTTCTAGTCTCTGTCAGGACTCTTACTGCGGCATTTTGGATTTGAAGGCTTTTCAGGGAATTTTAGGACATCCTGATAATAATGAATTACAGTAATTCAGCCTAGAAGTAATAAAAGTATGAACTAGTTTTTCAGCGCCATTATGAGAGAGAACATGTCTAATTTTAGAGATATTGTGCAAATGGAAGAAAGCAGTCTTACATATTTGTTTAATACGTGCAATGAAGGACATAGCCTGGTCAAAAATGACTCCAAGGTTCCTCACAGTGTTACTGGAGGCCAAGGGAATGCCATCCAGAGTAAGAATCTGGTTAGATACCATATTTCTAAGAAATTTTAGTGCCAAGTAAAGCACATTTTATCTGAATTTAGAAGCAGGAAGTTAGAGGGCACACAGGTCATTACTTACTTAAGACATCCCGGCAGTTTAACTAAGTGTCAACTGCATAACAGTGAAACTGCATGCCCTAAACCTGTTTCTGTACTGCGATGAGGGTACAGTATTCTTGAAATAAGCCATTCCTCTGCATATGATTAGTTAGCTGTTTTACAACTTCAGTTCTAATCTGTCATCAGAGTCACTTATTGTTGGAAAAGGAAGGTTTAAGTTCTCACCATAGAGTTGGAGGCAGGGTCTACCGATAAAGGCTCCTTCAGGATAAGTGTTAAACAGACAGCGATAGCAGCCTTCATCCTGCTCCGTCAAATTCTTGATGACTATGGAGCAGTTCTGTAGTCCAGTGTGTTTAAACTCAAATTTATCTTTAAAGCCATCATTCACTCTCTGACCAAACTGCTTGCTGTAGGTGGCAACATTTGTCTCCACATTATTTGAAGTTGTCTGCCATGTGACCTGAACGACGTCTTTAGGCTCCAAGAGCTGACAGCTGACTTCAGCATCTTCTCCCACTGCTGCCAGCACAGTCTGCTGTGTTTGGATCACTGCTGTTAGAGCTGTAGGAGATATAGTTTAAGATGTGAGGCACATTCAGTTTTCAATTAGTCCATTTTTTTCAGTTTTCTGTTTAAATTCAACGTCAGTATTTGCAGTAGTCATTAGTCTATGTACCGTCATTAAAGTTTTACTATAAATATGGTTGCTAAATATAGGTTAAGTGCTTCCAACATATATTAAATGTGAATATTTTCAATAGGAATAACTTTGTAAATTTTGTCATAGGCTGCCATTTACACATATGTCATTACTATGCTTAAACACATTAACTCCAGTTCAGTTCTGCTCAGTCATCAGACTGTATTGAATTATGTCAAAAGTCCTCCGCGAGATAAAACATAATTTAATGGCCAATCTGCAGCAAACACATGTAACTGCACATACTGTGAGTGGACGGAAATGCTTCAGGACCTGCCTGAGAATCTCCTGGATTATGAGATTGCCTTTGCATTAAAGTATTCTAATGGTAGTTATTAGTACTTGCACTCATAAACTCCAGAAAATGACGGTATTTTTAATTTATTTTCAAGAACAAACACGGTATAAAACAGCGGTCACGTTGCCGCACGGTGCAACTCGAGGTTGTTTCGTACTGCTTTGAATGTCGCCCATGTTCCCTTTTGGCTCCGCCCTCCAAACTTTGAAAAGTCGGTGAATGGCGGGCTCACCGTTCAGTTTGGGGAAAGCGGAGCAGCCAGAGGGATCACTGAGAGCTCAGACTACGCGCGAGGAATTTGAACGCGAGAGCTGCATACCTGCACCCGTGAAAATACTTTGTCGTGGTTACGCTTTCTCTCCCGATGAAACGCTGGACAGAGAGGACTTTTTGTCTCTTCTTAAATTTGCTCGAACATTTTTACAGCGCCATCATAGATACGTAAGCGCGCCTCTGCGTGTACACTATAGAGACCTAAAAACCAACTGCGTGTAAATCTGCCTCCCACTTAAATACTCAGTTAAACCCAAACAGTCCAAAGTACCAGTTCACCTTAATGAACATCCTCACGTTTAACAAAGAAGAGGAAGAAGTCAGTATTTTCGGGAAGAATCGCTTATTGGCCCATGCACGTGTGTAACATTGACACCCAGTTTCAGCTCACCTTTGTGAAAGACTCCGAAAATAAGAAGAGTAGTAACATAATAACATGTAACTCCAAAGCGCGGCATCATGCCTCCGTACTTTACCGCCAAAACATTCAAACTGATTTGACGTGTAGGCTGGGCAAGTCAAAGCAGTTCCGGGTTAATTGTTCATCACAGCACTTATATAATCACATATAAACTAATAAAGTAGCTAAAAAAATAAGATAAAATCACACCTGAGTGGTATTATAATGTAATAACAAATAAATTATTCAACAGGCAATGTTCAGTTATCACTTCAACATGCGATATGAAGAGCGAGTCTCCCCTCTTGTGCTGCAGTGGTACAGTCCTCTTTTTATGTAACCACATACCAGCGCACCAAATATCGAAGTCAACTTTTCTGTTACATTGTCCAAGTTTTTTTTCCAGCTTGTTCTGAAACTTCCTGACAGGAAATCACAGCAAAACAAAGATAATAACATTTCAGGTATATAAATTGTGGGTTTATCTTGAGAATCCCAGAGAGGCTGTAGGCTACCCTTTTGTGTAAATTACATAATATTCTCAGCACCACTGAAGACCTTAGAGTGAAAAAAATAGAGCTGAAACTTTTTTTTATCATCACATACAAATAAACAACCAGTATGCAAAAAGTGACACAATATATCAGTAAAGACACAGAAGAAGAAGCATTTAATGAGATATTGTGGAGAAACAAAATATCACATGTGTGTTTGCATTTTCTCCATTTTGCACAGTTGTTGTTGACTTTACAAAGATTTATACATTTAGACAATTCTTCTGGCAACCTCCTTTATCAAATTACAATATTCCTGTGAGGTTAACAGTGTCATGTATTTTCTATCTCCCCTGAAGCTGGGTTTGTGTTTCTTTTCATTTACAAACCAGGAACCTTTTATGCATTATGCAAATATGCTATGCATGATGGCAGCAAATAAAACTTTGCCTTTAAAGATCAGGGACATTTATGTTTCCATAAACTCATGTAATGCTGAATAAATAGATAGTTTACTCCATGAAACATCACATGGTTCTTAACAAGTCAACAAGTTCATTACATACTGCCTGGCATACAACATGTTTAAATTAATTATACGTGTGTGTTACACTGATGACATTATCTCCCACTGGCTATTTTGGTTTTTAGTTGGCTTCTATCACTATATAACATCAGGTCATTGTGATTTAAGAAAACTTGTATTTCTTTATTGCACTATTCCGCAGCCACACAAATCTAAATGAGACTGGAGTTTTCTGCAGGAGATCAGTGGCAGTTCCACAGCCGGTTCTTTCCTTAAGGAAAAATTCACAGCTGGGTTCTTCAAACAGTGTCAATCACCATTGTGTTATTAATAATGTGGCACCAAAAGAAAAACAAAAAACTCAGGAACTTAACAATCATGGCTTCATAGTTAGCTAACTTTCATCAGTTAGTTAAAAAAAATTGTCCAAGTTGGTTGATCCTCCTGTCTAAATCAGTCTGTTACTGGTTTTCTATAAAATCTTCACACGCTCCTCCTAAACACTCAAATTGTGAATTCTTTTTTCAAATTTTTGCTTTATTTGACATTACCAGATGGACAAATATTCCTTCATTAAATACCTGAGAACTATGACTTCATATGTTGTGTTTTTTGCACAGATGCTGTGCACTTTAATTATACTCTGCATTACAAAAAAATGCAAAAAAATAAATAATTAACTCTACAAAGAGAAACCTACTCAAGATATATTTCCAATTGTGACTCGTCAGTGAGCGGTATTCTGATCTGGGCAGGAAGGATTGTCGAGTGCATCCCATTGTGACAGTACTTGTGTCTCAAGCTTCGATGCAGTTTTTTCAGGTTCAACATTGGTCAACATTCTTTTTCTGAAGAGGCGTTTGTTGTCTGAGATCGCTATTAAATAAATGTCCTCTACCCCTTAAAACAAAGATAAAATATGTTTTCACTCATAATTTTCATCAATACATTAATATTGGATGGTATGTTTTATGAACAAATCAATAGCTTTAAACAGTGGAATGCTGGACACGTGCAATAAATAACTTTGCAAGTACAGAAAAGGATAAAGAGTGACTTACTTGTGAGTGTCTCTGCTTTTAGGTGTCTTACTCATCTCAAGGTCCATTTGTGAGAGCCTGAAAGGTTTATTGACACTTACACAGAGAGCACTCGTGCTGCACATCCCACCTATAATAAATGTACAAAAATGATTTTCAGTTTCCTTTGGTGTCATGTTGTACAATTTATAAAATGTCCCTGATCTAAAAATCACAGATTTTCCTGTAAAAAATAATATAACAAAGAGAACTGTCATTTGAGCCGAAATTTAGCTCTGATTGCAGTTTGAGTCTCACTCAGCCTCCGTCTGGGATTTTAAGGGGTGTATATGTAAAAGCCGTAATGTAAGCAGAGATCCCGCTTATTATTAACACATGACAAAGCCTGGGATCCACTCGGATGTTTAACAAGCAAATAATCTGATAGTGTAATATAGATTTTTTACATTGATGAAAGCAATTTTACAGTACCCAACTCCTGATTGTCCCTATTCCTAAAAGTGGAAAAACACATAAAACATTTACTTTCACTACTGATCACCTACTGATCGGAAGGTTGGTGGTTCGATTCTTGGCTCCTCCAGTCTGCATGTCAAGTATCCTTGGGCAAGATATGAACCCCAAGTTGCTCTGCGATGCGTCCATCGGAGTATGAATGTAGTTAGAGAGCACTAAGTATAGATAAAGTGCTTGTGAGAATGGGTGTGATTGGGTGAATGTGGCATGCTGTATAGAGCGCTTTGAGTACTCCGAGAGAGTAGAATCAGTCTATTTACCATTATTGGCTACAAAGCATGGATCTTCCATTTGTCAGTCAAGTGCACTGTCTGCTACAAATAAACATAAAGGTTTATCTTGATGAATCAAGGTTTTTCATTCTACTGTAATAATGCTTAAGGAATGCTGAATAATGTAAAGAGGATGTAACCGTCCCCGAAACACTTAAATATAAGTGTTTGCTTTATATGTTTGTGTGATACATTCCTGTTTAAATTAGTTCATTTATTTGTAGGAAAGGGTTAAAAAATTATTGGATAAGATGATAAAAAGGGTAGCAATGATTAAAAACTTGTCTAAAATATGTGATTACAAAATAAGAGTTTGTCAAATGTGTAAAGTGTGTAAGGTTTGTTTGAGGTAGAGTTTGTAATGGTCACATGACCAGAGTTTAGCTGAGAGCACAGTCATTGAGGGTCAGAGCATGGACACAGAGCTACATATGTGGCTAAAGTCACAACAGTAATGTTATTCTGCATGTTGTCCAAGAGGCGCACACAGTAATGGTTTTCATATATATTGTGTATATAATATTGTATTACACTGGCAGTAAGAGGACATTTTCAGTGATATCCATTATATTGCATTTTTATTTAGCTCAAGACTGTTTATGGACACTAAGATGAGAGACTTTGATATGGTCAGAGATATTTGCGTTGTAAACGTTGTGTTTTCTTCAGTTTTCACAATGCCTGAAGAAAATAAGAGAGAGAGAAAAATAAACTTCCGAAGACATCAGTGTGATGCGTGGCAATTGTTTGTTGAACCCCTGTAGTTACAGAACACAAAGCTGAATGCTAACAGAAAGTGCAACCAGGGTCACCTGCCAATCAAGCATGAATCTGACCACGTTTTTCTATACAACCTGCCTAACACACGTGTGTTACACAGGCTTGTTGAATGAAGCCTTGAATATAATTCAACTACTGAACTCAACTTCTTCATTATATTAATTAAAGTAAAAGGAACTTCCGCTTTTTTAGCAGTCAAGTTCCCTCACCCATGATGTAAAAACTGAAAAAACATTTTCAAGTAACAACAGTAACAAGCTAATATCTAAAAGCTGTCTGCTTTTAGAGCTGATTTTCAACTGACAGAAAGTGTCCTGAATTGTTAAAATAAAATAAAATAAAATAAAATAATGTAGCGGTACACTGTTGATATTGCACAATCAAGAGTTTGCCTGATATTTGCAATTCACACCAGATTAGAAAGGAAATAGAAGCATAAAAGAAACTCCAGAAATAAGTTTAAAAAATTTCACAATGTCACAACTTATCAGAGACTCAAAAGGAATGATTTCACTTTATAGGTGTAAATCAAAGGATGATAAAGAGTGATCATCGCAAACTTTTATCATCTGAATTAGCTGATAAATAAAAGGTACATAAGCAATTTTAAGAGAAGTACTTATCCTGAGATTTCTTCCTAAGCTCGACAGAGATGAGAGCAGCTGATGATCAACAACACAGACAGGGTATGATGACTGAAATCCTGATTCCTTAAAGAAAAAGACAGTCGAGAAGGAAATATTAACCTGAAAACCTATGAAGCAGCAACAGATTGATTGAGTCATTGAATTTTTTAACCAGGCAGTGGTGACAGAGCTCAAGGAAGACTGTTATAGCGGACGCCCTGGACCACTATCTCTGAAACGTGATTCTGTACCCTTCGCTGGTAATAACGTCCGGTCAGAGACGGGGAATGACGTCAGAGTGGAAGAACTTTATTTACCACGAGCCCACATCAAACACACTCTCGTTGGCAAGTAAGGATGTGTGTCTGAAATTAATACAAATAAGAAATAATATAATGTTTAGCATTTCTCACACTTCAGTATTACAGAGAACACCATACCACATTACAAATGAACAGAACCAGAAAAAGAGCTTATCATAACAACATAACAGGATGGCATAAACACAGAATCATAATCAATTTAACCCTGGAGAACCCATGGGGTCAGAGCCGACTCCATTTGTTTTCTAGGGAAACAGGGTCCTCCAGGGTTAAGCCAATTCCCTCATTTATGAGTCAACACCACCCTCTAGTGGACACAATTACTCACTCAAAGGCCGCCAGGTTTACGCAGGCTTTATAAACAAGAACAAACTCGTATGCTAACTTAGTAACTCCATCAGGTAAAATCTTTGTGAACATTAACTCTCGGCAACAACTGAAACAACTTATAAATAAGGAACATCCTGTGGAGCCAGGCGACAACTTACTTACCTACAGCTGCTAACACACAAGGCAATAATAACAGCTGTTTACATTGATACATAACAGCAACAGAAATAAAATACTTTCCCAATGTGACTTACTGCGTCTATGAAGGCACACTTGCACGTGTTGTGCAAAAAACTGATTTTCAATGTTTCTGTGTGTTTTTTATGTGTAATATCGTTACATATGTTGCTAAATAGACTTTGGTGAACAGGTATTACAAAGGGGTTATATACAAAATTAAAGATTTACCTGTTTCTCAAGTATCTTTGTAACTGTGTTATTGTACTTACATTATAATCAATCAGCTCCCTTTTGTCCACTTAAAAATTGGCAAATACCGGAAATCAGTTTTTGGAAGACAATCACGTTTTGGCACAACACCCGCCTTAGTCTGATTCAATCCAAGTCCATAACTTGCCTGCGGGGAGACACAGCAAGGAGAGAACGGGTGTGCACTCTGATTGGCTATTGGCCCCTGGGGGAGTCATGCTCCTCCCATGCAGGTAACGCATGCCCTGGCAGGAGGACTTTTTAGCAAGGACCTTGACACTGTTGAAAGAATTTGCTTCCATAGAGACAAAAACCTGCAGATCTTTGAAGGATCATTTGGGAATCTCTAAACAGTGAAATAGTAAAACAACACAGTGATGGTGCGCATGAGGGAAAGAGCTTATACAGAGGTTAGATCCTGCCTTGAGACAGACACACGACTTATATCAGGTGGTAGCGTTGTTGTAGTCACTCCTGTCATCTCAATATGTACCCCACATATTTCTGGTGCTCAACAAAACTGCTTCCTCTCATTGATATGTCTCATTTCTGGAGAGGAAACGCATGTGTAAAAGTTGCACCTTCACTATAGTATTTCTGTCCTTCTCTTCTGTTCTTCTACCTTTAGCTTTGCTTGTTTTTGATCTGCTAATCTTTGCTACTCTTGGTAGAATGCGTTTATTCCCACAATGAACTTGCTGTTGCTACATTCGCGCATTATTGATATATCACCACCAATCGGAGTAATACATTCAAGTTTACTACTATGGTCAAATCGCATTAGAAATTAACAATTAAAAATTAACCTGCTAATGCAGGCTATTCCTTGAGTGAGGCCTATTTAAACAAATTACACCACACGAAGTGAGAAAATATATGTTTATACTGTACAAGGTTGCACCATTAAACTCTCTAACATGCCAGCTCACCATGATGATCATCACAAAAAAATGTAAACTTTCCCATCTATAACTAAAATACCTAACTCCCATATCGTCATATATACATTTGTTTTATTAAGATACAACTTCTCATATTTGTCAAGGACTCCAAAATATAAAAACGGAATTAACATAGTTTCATACTGTGCCGCCAAAATTTCAAATTGTACTGAACTCAGTTTCAGGTAAATTGTTCATCAGGTCACCATGGAAACACATAAACTAACAACTGAGTAAAAACCCTAAGACAAAAAGATAATATGTGAATATTATTATACAATAAACAAAGGCTATATTTAACAAGCACAGACTTATTCCCAGTTTAAAATATGTGTCAGTCTGGTTTTCCCCTTCCATTTTAGTGGTATAGTTCACCCAAAGTACTATATGATTGACTAAATACTTCTACTATTACTCAACTCAGTTTAAAGAAAAAACCCAACATTCATATGACCGCTTTGACCAAGTACTTGTCAACAGTGAGAAATAAAAACTCCCTTTTAACAGGAACTGCTGGCAGAACCAGGCTCAGGGAGGGACAGCCACCTGCTGTGACCGGTTGGGAGTGAGATGAGGGAGACAAGACAAAAGACACACTGTGCAAGAGAGCCAGGGATTAATAATAACTAATGATTAAATGCAGAGAGGTGTATAAACACATAAATAGGGGAAAAGAAGAAACACTCAGTGCATCATGGGAAGCCCCCAGCAGCCTAGAGCCATTGCAGCGTAACTAAGGGAGGATTCTGCCACTACTACCATTATTACTACGGCTACTACAGTTACTTCTAATCATAATGATCAGTTTTTGTGTTAATGGTGTTAACACAAACATGTTTCCTTTCTAGATCTGTATGTGTTTCAACAAATTATGTTTAACCTGGACTGAAAGTCTTTATGACAGGTAAGTAAAGAAAAAGAAAAATCCTTGTTTTGGTTTGCAAATTGTAGGTTTATCACAAGGATCCCAAAGAAGCTGTATGTCATAAATTACAGTATATTTTCAGCCAACCAGAGCCCTTTCAAGCAAAAAAAGAAAAAAAGAAAAGAAAAATGAAAGAAATATTGTACAAATGAAATCAGACACACGGTTTAGACACATTTAATTAGTTCAACAATAAATAATATTTGAAAATAAATTATTAAAGATACATCAGTGCAAACATTTAGGATAACCACACCACAGGTTAATAACACATAATAAAGACTGGGACTAACTCACATTCATTTCACCACAGCTAAAGCTGGCATCTAGCTTAAATGTAAATTAAATGCATTTAAGCTAAATGCCAGCACATTTGCATACTGACTGCACTGTATTACTTAAAATAATATTTAATAATAGTACAAACACTGGAGTGCAAACTGCCAGAAAAGTGCCAAACTGAAAGTACACATTTACTACATAACATTTAAACATAGAAATTATTTTGTTGAGGTATTTGTTCAGATTTGCTAGGAACGTTTCCTTGAGTTGCCTCATGTGAGCCATGTGGACCCTGCATCCGTCTGTGCTTCACTGTATTCCCTGATATGACCACTAGATGGCAGCACAGCCCCAGTGTAATACCGCCTACGGGGTATTTCCTTACTTCCACACACACACACACACACACACACACACACACACACACACACACACACACACACACACACACACACACACACACACACACACACACACACACACACACACTCCGGTTTACTGCTTAAATGTTCTGCATGCAATTCAGAAAAAACGAAAGCTATATTCCTATCACATCCTTGTGGCTTTGCACCGCTTCTTCTCCATGATATTTGTGTATTTTAATTTTTTTACATTCAGAGTCGGATGAAACATGTTTTGCTCAAAGCTCCATGACATTAAAGTGCTGAGTAGCGCCGTTCATAAGAAATGTCAATGGACAGGTCCACGCATGTGAAAGTTTGAAGCTACCTGCCAATGCTTGACCTTAATTCACAAAGGAAAGGGGTTTGTAATGCTTGCATCGCAAAAGGCAGCTAGAAAGTCTAACATTGGTTATGCATGCATGGAACATGATCCTTCTCTCTGGTTGTGCTTCCTAGAACTCCTAGAAAGAAAGAGAAAATAAAAAGAAAACAGTTTATCAGCTGGCTCATCTGTTAAGTAACTGCCTAAGATGCTATAAAACAGCACTAAAAACTCACCTTTTAATCACATACACTGCAACAGCTATACAGCAAACAATTATAGTGATGCAGATCAGTGCGATCGCTGACGGAGACGGTCCTGTCCCGGGAGAGAAAGAGCACCTGGTTAGTTTGTTCCAGAAACAAAATGACTGACGCTTCTCTGAAAGAGGAAAGGGGGGAGGGGGGATTTACATGGTCACACATTTACTGTTAAAGCCAAACAACTAATGTCCATCATCCGTCAGATGACCTCCCCAGAGAGCTACAGCTCATCAGCACCGCTCACTGTATCGTGACGTGGGTTTTTTTTTTTAACTCGCCAGAAGCGAAACTGGCGTCATCGCCGTACTGAAAGCATCAGCTGACTCACAGCATAGCATTCACTCAGTCTGCTCTTAGTCACTTTTGTTTGTTATCTTTCTAGTGCGACACTCCTTGACTGCTTCATTGTCACGCAGTTTGTCCCAAGTCATCAGGAAATGGATTTAACATGACTTGGAATTTCAGGGAATTCCTGCGTTCCTGATAAGTGAAAAAAGGAACAAACAAACAAACAAAAACGACGCAGTTTAGTGAGCCTGAATTTTCCTGTTAGCTCTTAATCACAAACAGTAGTCTATGTTTTCGTTTGATTAGCACCAAATAGAACACAAAACCTGTTTAAGCAAGATTTGCATCCAAATATCACACTCTGGGCAGGCTGTGGTGCAGGAGTGACATCACTTTCAGTCAGTGCGCACTCTGCTGGGAACGTTCCAGGAAGCTGGGACCAGATCACCACAGGGACTTCCTACCTGCATCATTTTCTAAACAACCGCAGCTAAGGTGTCACTCAAAACTCTGTCTCATAATTTCACTCTTCACTTCCCGATAGTTAGATATTTAGTAATAGTTTCATGGAAGTCTTTTTCCCTGTAAACTCCACCTACGCTTGAATTAGATGATTAGAATGAACTCCCAGCGCTTGTTCATTTATTAGGAATATTTTGTTTCCAAGCATTACGCCAGTGTTATACATAAATGCGGTTACATAAAATGACTCGTGCATACTTCTCTGGTCATCCCCGTCCGCCGATGCAGAGGAGGAGAAAGCGATCCTCTCTTCCCTCTCTCCAATTTTTCCACGGTTCAGAACACACGCCGCGTGTCCACTCCAACCGGGAGGTACTTTCACAGTTATGTTGCTGCTGGTGTTGAACGTGTGGTCGCTGTTTTTTACTGTCACCGTCTGTGGTTCTTCTGCGATTGTGGCTCCATCTGAAAGGTTCCACTCTATGGTGGGAGCTGGTTTGCCTGTGGCGGAGCAGCTAAACACAACTTCTCCATCTTGCTTTGCGTGGTGCATTGTGTTCACCTTTGATATCCCTTTACGGACAAATTAAATATTGATCAGTTTGAGAACTGCAGCCAGCTTAATGTCACAAGTAACAGTAATAATAAAGGTCAGGATTTTTTCCTCTCTTTAACAAAAAAGAAAAAGAAAAAAAAAGCTGGCTCTATTTTTTTCTTAACATAACGGCTCTCTCAATTTCAGAGGTTACTTATAATGTCCGTTCATATGAATGGGTTTGCAGCAATCTACCTTGCACTTTGAGGCAAATCTGGCTTCCTTTTGAGCCGCCAGGAAAGGTGTTAAAGGCGCAGAATAAACAACTCTCATCCTCCCATGTGAGATTCGTCAGTTTGATCGCCGAAGGGCTGAAAGACTCTTTCGTAACGAGCACTTTTCCACGGTAGGGCGTTTTTACTTCTATTCCAAAGCGCTCGCTGTATGTTGCCATGTCCTCCACTGTCCCCTTGACGAACCTTTGCCAAGTAACCTGCAGCACACCTGCCGGTAAAAGCCAAAAGGTAATCCAGTAAGCACCCTGCATAGAGTGTGTTAATATTTAACTAATGTTCTGGATAACATCAGCAGCTCAGAGATTAGGATCTGGGCGAGGACAACAACTAAATAATAGAATTCATAATAATAATAATTTAAAAAACAAACAAGCGTACCTGTGGAGTTTAACAGCGCGCACCTGTAGTGCGCATCACTGCCGTACTCAGCTGTTGTGTTTCCGTGTACACTGACTGAAGCCGAGGCTGAAATACTGGAAGCTGAATGTAAGTAAGTGCAGATTCGATAGGGAAAAAAGCTTTTATGCTACTCAGTAATGCAGCACAGTAAAAAGGAACAGACCTGACAGTTAATCTCCTATATAAACTGTAAATTTCACCAAAATACAACTCGCACAATTTTTTTTTTTTTTGCATTTTTACTTTAAAATCCTGGTACAACTCTTTAAATGGTATAATACATAATAATACATTTCCCTCTGCATATTAAAAGTCTGGATCTGGATGATCTGGATCATAAAACCATAAAAAGGCAGGGTTGTAAAATTCTGTATCATATTATTATGATTAATATAATAATAGCAAATAATATAAAGGAGCTGCGTTTAGAGAGACTTACCTTTGAATAAACAAAAAACAATCAGGAGGAGGGACATCATCTTTGCTTCACTGCTGTGTAGTCAACACTTTCGTTTTGTCCCTGTACCGGCTATTTATGCTGCTCAAAATGAAACTTTAACAGGGAATTCCCTGACTGAGTGCGGACCCATATGAAACCCTTTGAGGTAAGACAAACGCATGATTTCTGGTTGTATTTCAGCTCATAAGCTTCTCATAAATGAGGCACTGATTGGTGGTTTGATATATTTTTGCAAGATATGAAAAAAAAAATTAAGTCAAATACACGGTGTGCCTAAAACTTTTTTGAAGAAATACTTGATTAATGCAAATAAATGTACATTAATTGATACATTTTCATTGCATTCATTCTGTTTGATATTCCATTTCTTCCCATTAATTTGCCAATATAATCATATTTTTTTCAGGCAGTATTTTGGCACATTGATTAGCACGGTTGAGTTCAAGTCCACAATCAAGCCAGGCTCTCTCTATGTGGAGTTTTCATGTTCTTCCCATGTTTCTCTCTGGGTACTCTGGCTTCCTCCCAAAGACATGCAGTTAGTGCTGTTAGGTTCATTGTCGATTCTAAATTGCCCATAGGTATAAATGGTTGTCTGTCTCTATGTGTTAGCCATACAACAGACTGGTTACCTGTTGCCCTAAGACAGCTGTGATAGGCTCCATGACCAGTTTGCTCGTCTTTGTTCTCACGTCAAAGAGGGGTTTCCAAAAGTCATTATTAAACTAAGCTGGAAATCCCTTTGGAAGACCTTGTAGACCGGGGGTGGGCAACTCCAGGCCTCGAGGGCCAGTGTCCTGCAGGTTTTAGTTGTGTCCTTGATCCAACACAGCTGATCTAAATTGCTAAATGACCTCCTCAACATGTCCTGAAGTTCTCCAGAGGCCTGGTAATGAACTAATCATTTGATTCAGGTGTGTTGACCCAGGGTGAGATCTAAAACCTGCAGGACTCCGGCACTTGAGGGCTGGAGTTGCCCACCCCTGTTCTAGACTATGGGCAAACTGTAAATCATTGTGCAATAAAGGGACTATGTCTATGATCAGCATAAAGGACTCTAGAGAACAACGTTTGACCTTTGATAAATCTCGCCTTGGAAATTTTTGGAGATCTTTTTGGCACATTATTTTTCATCCACTCTTCCTTATCTTGGGCCTCTGATAATTTTGTACTTGTTTCTGCAGGACTAAGCAGGTATCAGTCATCATGTTGGCAAAAGAAATCACAGAAAAGCAAAAACGTGTATCCTGATACTGAAAACCCCATTTTTTTAAGGCTTTCTCCAACATAAGACTATCTGCCCCAATGACAGGAATGACCCACACCTTTTTTACATCTTGGCTCATCTGAAGAATCATATGATGACTAGTGGGTTGATGACCCTCAAGACAGCCCACACCGGGGGTTTAATAAACTGTGACTCTCCACCAGCTGTTGTAGAACTGAAGAAGCTTCTTGAAAAAGAGATAACACATCTTCAAAAACCTAAAGACATCCAGTTGCATTTTTTAAGCTCTCAAGATTAGAGAGAAGATATACAGAAATATTAGAAAGAGAACTCCTTAAGCGCCTTGAGGTGACTGTTGTGATTTGGCACTATATAAATAAAATGTAATTTAATTTAATTCAATAATCTGATGATCCTCGATGAGCAAGTATCTGGCGAGAGTAGGAAGGAAGGGCCCCTATTTAACAGGAAGAACAACCAGATTCAGGGTGTCATGAAATGAGGAGGAGGACCCCCAAATGCTGTCTTCAACAGACAGATTTAAAGGAAAACTTAAGTGAAGGTTTTGAAGATAACATAGTCCAACAGGAAGCTAAAGCCGTGGAATCCAGAAGAGTCATGTGATCAAAAAACTTACTGGCAACACACCATGACAGATGACTAATCCACCAATAAAACAGATTAGAGGGCGTCTTTTAAGCAAGAGCCACTTAAGGGAAATGAATACAACTATGGAGAACACACAGGTATCAACAATCATGGAAAAAAGACTAGGGGAAATACAACTGATTACTAAACATGTGAGACAAACACTACCAAAGTAAAACAGGAAACAAATAACATTTTACAAAGATAGCAAGATACAGGAAACATGGGGGAACCAGAACAAACAGAATCAGGGAATATAAGCAAACTATAACCGAGAACTAAAATAGACAGCAAAACTAAAACTAGGGATAGCCTGAGGATATACGCAAAGAAACCAACCATGAATATCTGCAAGAAAAAAAATAGCAACTCAAAGCACAATAACAGAAGAATCACAAAAAGAAACACAAACCTTAAAACAAAACCTAGTGTCCGTGACATAGAGAGGGACAGTCATCTACAGCAAGAACAAGCAGGACAAAACAAGGATCCAAGGATTTCATGTACAAATTTCATCATCATCATCATCATCATCATCATCATCATCATCATCATCATCATCCATAACAGTCTACAATTCAGATCTCGGATGCAAAATATAGGCTATGTGTCTTGACAGGCTAAATTATGCAGATATATTCTAAATGTCAATTGCCTGCATGTTATATTTTTACACTCGACATAAATAATGTAATTTAAATCAAATCAAATCACTTCTATTGTCACATCACATGTTCAGGTACACTGGTACAGCACATGCCAGTGAAATTCTTGTGTGCGAGCTTCACAAGTAACAGAGGTGTGCAAAATGCAACAACATAAGAACAAGCAAAATATAAGGATGGGAATTTGAAAATTATAAGAATAAATATAATATGCATACTAAATATGTATATATACATGTGTGTGTGTGTGTGTGTGTGTGTGTGTGTGTGTGTGTGTGTGTGTGTATATAAATCAAATAAAATATACAGAGGTCAGCAGTTGGATACTTTGAAAAACAAGTGGCATTTATGTACAGTATGGAGCGCTGTTAACCCTGTTAAGACTATTCTCTGTCCCCTCAGTCATACCCTCTTCGGGATGGTTGGGCTTATCTGATGTTTCCAAAACATCCCATTAAAAAGAGTTCTATCAGTGTTACACAGATCATACTGGAACCATTAAATTCTTTTTTTTTTACTCTTAAAGTGGCAGGATATCAGTGATTCACTGTGTATGTACTGGACTCCACAAAATAAACTTGGCTAATAACTTCAGTAATATGAATTGATTTTGTTTTGTCCACATTATCTCTCTGTTAGCTGTCCTTTGACACATCACAGGCTCTACAAAGGTTCACCTCAGGTGTCTTGTAAAAGTGTAAGCCAGCCCAGCCTGATAGCTCGTCCTTTTAAAGCCACAATAAGCCTGGACTATCCGAGTGAAATCCTCAACTGAGTTAATATTTTACCTCATTTAATATGTATTCTATTATTTAATTATTTGAACAATCTTTGCCAGAACTTTGCCAGAACTGCTTGATTGTCAAAGGCTGTCAATAGTTTTATAACAGACACTGGTCCAGCTCAACAGATCAACAGATACAAAAAAAGAACAATGTCCTATATGTATGTATATTTGTGTGTGTGTGTGTGTGTGTGTGTGTGTGTGTGTGTGTGTGTACAATGTTCATATATAGGGATGGATACCGGTATCCGGTGCCATCTGACATAAACGGTAGTAACCAGACCGAAAAGCAGCGCACATTTCGGTGCTTTATTTCGGTGCTTTTTTTTCCTGAGCTGTGATACACTTTAGATTCTAGCCAATCATTTTACGTTTCCGAGGATAGTAGGCGGGTCCTGGTACGTACGTTCTTTTAGAGCAGAGCTACAGATTAAAAATGCCCAAGGCGAAGCGGTCAAAAGTCTGGCTGTACTTCACAGCAAAATATGCAAATTCAGCAGCAACAAGTGCTTTAAGCTGATATTGTGATACACCTCGAATCCGATGAAACACCTGGCGATGCATAGCGGGTTTTTTTAAAGCCGAGAAATGCGCCGCATTTGATAGCTTGCTGCGAGACCTCACACCGAGCACATCTACTGCGGGTGTGGTGCCTGTTATGACCCGGAGTTAGCAACATCCTCCGAGAACCTGAAAAGGAGAGTCCTGGCCCCTAGCCCTGCCAGTGTAGCAGAAATGATGACGGATGATGATGGCAGCAGCAGCCGTTCTTCTCTGCGTGAGGAGCTTAATGTTGTTCGTGTGTAATTTACGTTGAGTAGGCTAACCATGTTATTATTACATTAATGCAGTAAGGTGAACTAGCAAACACCATCATAGCTACATGCAGCTGTCTTCTTGTTTGATGGCAGATACTCCCTTCGGGTGGCTGTAGCTCAGGTGGTAGAGCAGGTCATCTACTGATCGGAAGGTTGGTGGTTCGATTCCCGGCTTCCCCTAGTCTGCATGCCAAATATCCTTGGGAAAGATACTAACCCGAAATTGCTCTCCGATGCATTCATCGGAGTGTGAATGTCAGTTGTGCTTGTGCGAATGGGTGAATGCACAAGTTGTGTAAAGCGCTTTGAGTGCTCAGAAGAGTGGAAAAGCGCTATATAAGAACTAGTCCATTTACCATTACCATTCACCCTGGCCAAAAAGGCTAAAATGACCAAAGAAAAAGTGGAAAACAGGTAAACATGAGAGGTTTTTGGATAAAGTTTGTGTTTTTTCCATTGTTTAAGCACTGCTTCCAGCCAAGAGTGATACCATATATGCCCCATAGCTGCAGAAAAGGCTAACATTGTTATCTTTTTACAAAAACCAGCTGAACATGAGAGGTTTATGGACCAATTTTGTGTTCTCCATTCTTTAAGCACCGGTTTGAGCACCGTTTAAGCACCGGCACCGTTTCAAAAGTACCGGTTTGGCACCGATATCGGATAAAACCTAAACGATACCCATCCCTATTCATATATGTTTGTGTGGACCAAAGATTTGAATGTTACTGTACCTGTGAGGACCACCAGCCCTTATGGGGACAAAACACCTGTCCCCGTGAGTTTGAAGGCATTTTCGAGACTCAAAATGTGGTTTTACTGACAGGTTGGCAATTCGGTTGTGGTTAGGTTTAGGCTAAGGGTTTGGATTAGACATTCATTTTTGATGTTTACAACAACAACAACAACAACAATCTTTATTTATAGAGCACATTTAAAAACCAACGGCATGCCAAAGTGCTTAACATAAAACAAATTAACACAAGTAGGGTTAGGGTAAGCAGCTAGGGAAAGCATTGTGTCAGTTAGATATCCTCACTAAGATATGAAACCAAAGAGCAAACTCAACATGAAGTCGTGTGTGTAAGAAAGCAAAACAGTACTTGAGGTTTTGAGTACCACAGATAAAGCCGTCATCACACATTTGGATTCCAGTTCCTCTGACACACTCAGAAATGATGTCAGTAACATACTGGCAAAGACATAATTGTTAAAAAAAAGAGTTTCTAGTGGGATGGCTGTTTAGCGCCGAATTCTTGCTGAATCAAGCCTCAGCTATTTTAACGTCACTTAAAAAGGCAGTGACTCACACTTACAAGACTACTGTAAGGTAGTCATGTATTTGTCGGCTTACCACTTTTTTCTTCTCTGTTTACAACATCTCCAGTAATCTCAAATGGTCAAAAGAAAAAAAGAAAACCCCAAAAGCAGAAGTCCCCAGACCATTTGTAGTTTTGTTGTTATGTGTTACTGAAGGCTGATGGTAAGTATTCGTGTGGTTTTTGACAAATATGCCTTCAATTGACGTCCAAACCTGTGCTGGGGAAGTTTGTCCAGATGAGGGGGCAGTAGGTAAGTAAGGTACCGTGGAACAAAAGAAAAAGCATAAAACAGGATTTTAGGAGCATATTTTATTTCTGGCTTTTTGCTAAACAGAAAATAATCAACAAAAACAGTTTTTGCACTCTAAGTAAGTAAGTAAGTAAAATTTTATTTATATAGCACATTTCTAGATAAAAGATCACAAAGTGCTTTACAAGGCATAAAACAAAAACAGTCAAAAGTTAAAAAAATGCAATTTTAAAAAGATGTGTTTTTAGCTGTTTTTTAAAAGTAATCACTTAGTCTGCAGATCTTAAGTTCTGAGGAAGAGAATTCCACAGTCTGGCGGCCAGAGTGGCAAAAGCTCGATCACCCCTGGTTTTCAGTCTTGTATACTGAATAACAAGTAGGCCCTGATCACAAGACCTCAGGGACCTACTAGGAACATAGGGCTGTAAAAGTTCAATGATGTAGGCTGGTGCTTGTTCTTGAAGAGCTTTAAATGTCAGAACCAAAATCACTCTGTCAAATGATGCTTCACGCCAGCCTTGTGTTAAGTCTTAATGAGCTCCACTTCAGCCTCAGCATTATGCCAAACATGTTTGTGTTGCAAAGGTTGTATTTCTTTATAAATCACGTGACACTTCAACACTTTTATGAGGTCTTTTATGACGTTCGGTGTTACCTGGTATTACCCAATTTACCACAGTGCAGTAAGTCACACCCTGAGTACAATGCACTTGTGTAATCCTGAAACTATTGTGATGTGGTTTTATCTTAAGGAAATGTTAAACAGAGTTCCTTCTTACTGCAAATTGAAACAATGACTCTTATATTTTTCTTGTACATTGATCTTTGCAGAAGTTTTCAGTGATACATCGGCAGGAACGCACTTCAGATTGTTTCCATCTTCCTAATGAGCCTCTGGCACATTACCCATAAAACAAACTATCAACGTCTCCTTCTGATATCTTGTTTGCAAAACAACCGAGGATAGAGGGAAGTTTCTTAAACATTGTCACCTGACAGGAAAGAACCTGGCTGCTACTCACAGGGCAGGGGTTCCTCCAGTATAGGTGAATACCAGGTACGGCAGGAATTGAAACCACAAAAGATCCTCATACAGATAACAAACATATTTAAAAAATGTCTTGGTACTGCAGAGTGAGCTTGAGATAAATTATCAGTTTCATTCTGAAGATTCCAGGAAACTATTCCATGACTGCTTTATGAGTCATTAGAATTATACAGATGAGATTGCACTCATACTTCTGATTTATGAGACAGAATAGAGTGCAGAGATTTTGAAATCAGGGACTTACTGTAGGAGGAAAACAGGGAAGAACCTATGATACCAAACTTCTGCAATACGGCAGTGGGAGCACAGGCAGGAACTGTGTGATTATCATTAGAAGCAGTATTACTTAGGAATCTTACTTGCAGAGGATACTTCTCTGGTTTTCTGACTTATCTCGTCACACCAGCTACAGATAGTCACACACTGGCTCTCAGCTGCAAAGCAACAGCTTTATTTGATTTCGCCCACTTTGAAGCAGTAAAGACGTCCAGTGTTTATGTTAAATAATGACTGCAATGAGCCTTCAGTAGAGATAAATCTACTGACGCATTTCATGTTGCAGCAGTTTCTCTTGGTTATGTAGACATCTTTAAGCTTCCTTTAACTTTCACTTTCATCTGTGTAGAAAGCAGAAGCCCAGCTTCTTACTAAATGACCTTTCCAGCCTCACAGGTTTGATAAATGACCTTTTGACAACTGAGTAATTTTAAAGTTACAGGTAATTTGCATGAACATGAGAGAACGTAGAGGTTGTCACGTGCAGTAAGATGCTGAGTTTGTTCCTCCAATCAGGATAGCTGACACGTTTCCGTTAATTATGCTGAGACAATCACTTTTAATGATTGTTAATGTCTTCTGTTTTTGCAACTCTCACCGCACAGAAGGAAGGGCTTTCAGCTTCCTGACCTCACAGTTCCTCTATGTTGGTTAGAAAGGGAATATTAAACCAAAGCAGCAGGGGAAAGCCAGACAAGGGGAAAAACAAAGGATTTCTAACATCCTCCTCACTTCAGGTGTAAGAAAAGAAATTACTGTTATTGTGCAGACAAGTCTGATCTACTTCCACTTTTCATCAAAATTCTAAGTAAGCCACATTTAAAAGTGCAGCTATAAATGACTGATCTATCACAAGTTGCATATGCATGTAAAATATCTAAAAAGTCAATTTTTTAAAAATGTGTTTCACTTAACAGTAAAGAAAAGTGTGCATCAGGAAACAACTAATCCCAGCCTGAGGGTCTGACCAAGAGCAAGCCTATATTTAGGTGCATCAGTCCAGCTCAGAGTAATATACAGGAAATGCCATCATGAACATCTGTGCACTGTCAGTGAGAACGTGTGACAGGATCTACGTAAAAACAAAAAAAGAGAGAGAAGTTCAATTTTAGCATGTGCCCTTTTCTGAAGAGGGAACTATATTTGACTAGACAAGGCGATTAAAAAAAAATCACACATGCACACAAACAGCTGCATCCCCTGTTACTAACAATATGAGGGGAAAATAGCATTTTATTTCAAAGTCTGCCTGCCCGTCAGCTAAAATGATCCTGCAACACAAACACACATGATTGACTTTAGCTGGGTCCTCCTTTGGAGAAACACAGCTTACCACATTATAAAAAAAAAGACAAATTATGACCACTTCCCTAATTTACAATATTTTTAACCCCCTCTGACATATTAATGCAAGATGCATATAACTGAAAAAGCAGGCTAGCGCTTCTTCTGATCCTGAACAATAAACTGATCCTCAGCGTCACACTGACCGAGTCTGAAAAGGTCAGATGTGTCAAAGTTACCCTGAAGACTCAAATGTGGGTGAAAGTTGAAAAGTGGAACACATTTAACAAAATGAAACCTCAAGATGACTGTTGCAGGGAAAAGTGTTTTCAGTGTTTTCAGGTGTTTATCGAAGCAGGTACACAGGCTGAGTGGCACTTGGGTAGAGTACTAAACAGTCATGAGAACAACTCTTTTACCAGGGCTGAGCTGCAGTACTGGAAGCTTCAGACTGAGTAAATAGTAAAGCAAAAGCAAGCAGAGTGAGGGTGGGTCAAGCGTGTATAAAGGTAACTATTTAGCAGGCTTTCCAACAAGTCTCTGCATGCATAGAAAAACAACAACAAGGAGTGGTGGTTGGGAGCTAGGTTTAAGGGCAGCACTGACTGAAGATGGAGAACAGGTAACACGGGGCTTCCTGAAACCACACCCACCACTGTAACACCCATGCATGCATTCACACAGGCAAGTGATTTCAAGTACATCCTGAGGACATCAAGGAAATCTCAATATTATCACATTCTTTATAAACTGTTTTCAATTTTCAAATGTCTCAAAAATCAAAAGCGACCTTTCCTTTTTTAAATGATGCTACTCCGTTACAAGTATCTCATATCTGCGTCTGCAGAGGACCCTGCACTCAAGGGGTCATGGCCAATGTTCCCTCTAAGCTGCGTGCGTGTGCAATTGCGCACTGCTGGCACGGTCTCTGCGCACAGAAAATCTGCATTGCCATAGTCAGTGAGTGACTGGCTGCTCCTAAAATGGGATTAGAACGATGCCACCTTATCCCATAATCCAGCAAATGATGCGATTCACATTCGTATACGCAGCTAATCAACGTGGTTGACAGGCTATGACAGCGTCCTTATGTGCCGACACCGGTGTTTTAGCTAGCAAAGCGGCGTGGCTGATGTGGAGTGAAGCCATGTTAATGACAACATGTACAACCACTGGAGATGTGAGCAGGACAGACGGAACAATTGACGGGAACAGTGTGGACTTTATACCAGTTTTTAAATTGTGTTGATCGGCCACGTAAAACCAGAGTTATGATAAAAAAAATATATATATATATACATATATGCAATGTTTGGTTTTTTTTTCCTATTGTTGTTTACATTTACTGCAGGAAGAAATGGTAAAAACAGCATTTTATAAGGAAAACGCTCTCCCAACCCTCGCAGCCTTTCCTATTGGTGGAAAAATGCATCATGTGGACCAATCAAAAAATTATATGGCAACATGGAATTTAGTTGTTTAGGAAGGGGGAAGTTTTAGGAGAGATTTGCGACGTTTAGCGCAAATCTTGTGTAGTTAGTGTGTAGTGTAGTCAATAATTTTGTTGTGTGTGTCAGAACAATGAGGCGACTGCTGAATGTTACAGGTGTTACAGCAGTGATACATCTGCTGCTGTCAGGCCTGCAGGTATCAGGCTGTTGTTCTCCTTCATCTCATAGTTACGGAGCCCTGCAGGGGACATGGGAGAGAAAAAAAAATTAAGACGGACTTTTGCGAGATCTCGCAAAAGTCCGTCTTAATTTTTTTTATGAAAAAAAAAAAAAAAAGTTGTGTTTTCAAAATTGGAGTTCAAGTAATTTTTACTTCCAATAGTGTTAACATACTACACAGGTCATGAACAAGATTTTTTAAATTTTCATTGTAAGTGGGCTAAAGCACTTAAGTAAAAGTAGTTCAACATAAATGTAAATGCTGTAATTTGATTATTTTAATAAACCATGTAACTTGGATGGATTCGATGCTGGCGTGACCACAGTGCACACGTCTGCTGTTGCTCACAGTGGTCCAAGTGACGCTCAGGGAGTTTGTGTGTTTGCTCAGACACATGAAAAATTAGAGGAACATTGTTCATGGCTGTGCGGGGTCAGGTTTTTCCAGACTGATGAATTAACATCCTGAGGGAATAAAAAAACAACTTCCTGCTTGAGGAAAACCTTCACGACTGAGCCAAGACAAATATGGTCATTACACATATCCATCTCTGTTCTATTTGCTGCCACTCATGTTTCTGTAAAGACATCTTAGCTTCCTGAATGATTTACTTGAGTGACTGAAAGCCTGATCTTTGCACCGCATGCACTAGCTCTGCAGAACATGACGGAAAAGCACCGCTTTAAATAACTGAGCATCGAAGTCAGAGTAAAAATATACTTATGTTGATTTAAAGAAAGCTGCTGACACTGTTGAACTGTGTACCAGTCTGTGACGCTTATCCAGAAATGACTCAGCTCAGTTTCTCTGTTTTTACTGGCACTTATGCGATAACAACAAAATAACACGAAAGACTTGCAGTGCATAAAGAAAAGGGAAGTGAAATTGGCGAATTATTGTTGACTGTTTTATTTTACTTACATGTCGAATCTGAACTCACAGTTATTGCTTCTGTATTGGAAACAATGCAAACACACATGATCACTGCAGTTTATGAGAAAATATTCACATCAAAACTACAAAATGATAAATGAATGATGATCAAAAAAATATATTTTTTCAACTATTTCAGCTGATTTATAGACTGCATGAGTTTACTTAAAACATATTAACGAATTTTAAATCAGCTGATTCTGATCAGCGCTATGTTTGTCACACACATTACTTCTAGACTGATAATAGTGCATGTAAAAAGAATCCCGAGAAATAACGCCACCTTGTGGACAATATGCCAAACTAATCTTCTCAAGGTTATAAAAAGGGTGATGACACTATTGCAGTCCTACAATATCCGTCTGAAAAGTTTTTTTCTGTTAACATATTTGTATTATTAATATTCAGTTCAGAGTCTTTTTATTTCGTTCAGTAAAATAAAGTTAAATTTCTTTCTTTATGAAGTTGCTGTACGGCTCAATGTCTCCGGACCTGTGCAGAAGGACATTTGTTAAAAAAATATGTACAATTGGGTAAACAATATAAACTTTGAAAAGATGTTACTTTTCTTGGACTGTGTTTTGAAGACTGCTCAATGACTCTGGTTGTTTTGTGGAAGATGAACACAAAATTAAAATGCAGTAGTCATAAAACTTTATGTGCTGCACTGTGCAGTGGGTTTTGTCGGGGGTGGGGGAAAGGAAAATCAGAAAAAGAAAGTCATTAACACAACGAAAAGACAGCAGTGTGCTTTTGTGGGTTAAATTGGACATCAAATTATAGCTTATACCTAAGTAACCCTTTGGTAAGACTGTGGTGAATGAATGACATCACTTTGAGTCAGTGAGCATTTGAACCTCATGCACTGCTAGGAACTTTCAAGGAAGCTGACACCTCGCTATAGAACCGGATACCCAGAGGAACTTCCTGTTTGTATCAGTGACTAAAGAACCATCGGCTGGCTGTCATTCGAAACTCTGTCCCATTATTTTACTCTTTAACTTTCTGTCGGTAAACATAATTTGGAAACAGTCTCCTGGAATTTCAGCTGCAAACTTCATGAGCAGGAGGAACTATCTGTGCATGTTCACTTACCAGAAACAGTTTGACATGCTAGGATGCAGTGTCACACATAAACACAATACCATAAAATGACTCATGCATACCTCTCTCTTCTTCCTCCTCCTTTCTTCTCCTTCTCATCTGGTAAACGCATCATCTCCTTCCTCTCTCCCATCGTTCAAAAGTTCAGCACACAATCGCTGTGTCCACTCCAATCAGGAGATACTTTCAGAGTTATGTTGCTGCTCGTGTTGAATTTGTGATCACTGTTCTTTACGGTCACAGTCTGTTGTTGGTTGGACAGGGTTACTCCATCTAAAATGTTCTATGCTATAGTTGGAGCTGGTTTTTCTTCCTTTGTGTGGTTCATTGTGTTCACCTTTATGCACAAATGAAACTTATCAGTTTGAGAACTGCAGCCAGCTGAATATCACATGTAACATAATAATAAAGGTCAGAAAAAACTTTTTTCTTAGCAGTTTCTATTTTTTCCATTAAATCATGGCTCTCACTATTTAAAAGTTTAATTTTCCTGTCCGTTTATATGCCATTTATGTATATACCTTGCACTTGAGGTCGAATCTTTCTGCGAAGAAAAGTTTTCCACGGTGAGGTATTGTTACCTTTTGCCCACTGAGCTCACTGAAGGTTGAAACACCTCTGCCACAAGGCAAACCTGGCTTAAAGGCAAAAGGTGATGTAGCAGGTAGCCTTCATAGACATTTAAAGACAAAGTTGTTTAACTTTTATGTAATATTCTGGATAACACTATTGCTGTTCAAAGCCAGATAAGAGGGGAAAAAACACATCTGTGGAGGCTGACATAATGCTCCCACAATGAACGTCACCACCTGTCAGCTGACATATTTTCATAACCACTGATGTGTGAAGTTCAGGTCAAAAAAAAAAGAAACAGCTGAATGTAACCACAGACTTCAAGTGAAATATTAAGCCTTTTATGTTAATCAGCAATGCATGACAACAAAAAGGAACAGAGTTAACTGTAACGCAGTCAATGCATTCTTTGTCATGGCCTGGGTCTAGGGACCCAGGGCTCATGTATTTTAGTGTATGTTTATGTTTATATTTTCCGTGTGGTGTTTTGGTTTTCTCTCCTTTTTCTCCATGTTTCTCCGTGTGAGCTTCCGGAGGTTTTGGTGTGCTGAGGAGACTGCGAACCCGGAAGTGTTTATGCTCTAGAGACAGCCACACCTGCCGCTCGTCGTCCTCTGCCAGCTGCAGCAGATTACGCTCGTCAAGGGAGCGGCATTTAAGACTGTAGCTGAGCTGAGGCCAACGCTAGATCCTTGAGTCAGAACTCGTCAGTACAGCCGTGGACTTGGTATAAACTTTTGAGAACATAGATTCCCTGCTAACCTGAATGTATTTGTGTTACTAGGAATCTGGAGCGGAGTGTGTTTTGGAAGTCACGGTGTGGGAGTTTTTGGAGTCGCCACTGTTCCACCTTTCACGAACATCTGCACTGTGTGGGATTCAGGGAGAATCGCCACGGGACCACAGTGCCGGGATTTTGTATATAGTTGTGTGTTTTCCACCCCCTATCAATAAATCCACTGTCCTTCAGTAAGAGTCTCGCGTTTGGGCCCTACTTTCACTGCAACTCCACAGTCTGCCATCGCAGCCCGTGACATTCTTAGCATTTACAGTAACATTCAAATGTCAATTCAAGCTCTTTAACTATAGTTTTAATTAGCACTATATGGTTTAACCTTTGCATTAAGTGAGACCAAATTATCATTCAGGTAATCTGTAAAGCCATAAGCTATCATCTGATATCTTTCTGTCTTTGTGAGTCCCAGCCAGTGTTTTAGTGCAGCTCATAATTTTTACATTTTTTCACATTCTTATTACCTGTAAGATATCTCCTGATGGAATGCCACTACCTAAAAGCAAGTCCACCTGATGAATTTAGAGTTTTAGATTTGAAAAGTAAAAGCCATAAAGGTTTAGAGAATGCCCAGTTTGACAAGGTATTGGGCTACTGGAATGAGACATACATGTACAAGGACTGAGATCATACAGTAGAATTCCTGCAACGCTACTATGCTAGTCCCAAGTCCCCCAGCTCACTCACAAAGGACCATCTGAGGAGATGCTTGACGTTTAAAGAGAACAGCACCACAGATCATCCTCACTACCACTAAACAAGTAAGCTCATATATGAGCTATTGGATTCTGCATTTGCTGCCACACTAATCATTAGAAGCTCTTAGGTATGAAATCAAGAATAAATGTAGAGAAAGGGATAGATTGAGAAGAAGGCTGGAAGACAAAGTTAGGGAAGTTTTGGACTGATGTTAATCAGTTAACTAACATACAGAACGTGTGTCATGAGAGAGGGGTCCTAGATGAATAACAGACACAAAAAAGATGTCTGTAACTGAGGGTCTAGAAACTGCTAAACAGTGGTTGACGGCTCTGGCCACTGAACTGAAAAAATACACCAGAGTAGCAAAGGCCAAGAGATTAAATGGCCTCTTCCCCGAAGGCCCATCGAGGGTTTGCTTTCAGCTGCAAGAGCGCAACAGCTATAAGACAGGCCCACCCAGAGCTGAGACTGAGCAATAGTGGAAGAGCATTTGGGAGAAAGACGCATCACATGACACCAGTCCCACTTGGCTGGTGGACCTAAGAACAAGTCCACAGCAACCTATCAGAACAAGAACCAGACAACATCACAAAGACAGACATCCAACAACAAGTCTCCAGAATGAAGACAATCATCCACAAAAACATCAGAAAGATGGTCCTCCGAGATGAGCTAGTCCAAGAATACCACAGACTACTGAAGACAGATTTTGATGAGGAACAGGAGGAGTACCCATCAGCAAATGGAGGGAGTAGTGACATCAATACATTGTATTAGAAAATGTAAGATCACAGCTCAGAGAAAATGCAATACTTTTAATGAAATTTACAGATTTTAAAGATTCTCTGTCTTTTTTTTTTTAATCTTTTTGAGTGATCCAAATGTGCAAACGTTCCATAAAACGGCTGAATGAACCTAACATTAAAACTTCACAGGTTTTCAGACAACTGGATGGTGTACCTTAATAATTAATTTGTTTTTGCATTTCGAAAGAAATTATCTTCTAATGTGTATTCCCACATAGCAAAATTGGTATGGCCCGGATCTGGCCCACACAATGTGCTTAACATGGCCCACATACCGCAGAGAATGACGGCCCATTGGTGGCCCCGATCTGGTTTGCCAGATGTGGCCCACACATGGGCCAGCACAAGGCCAGTTGCAGACACACTGCTGGCCCTGTGCTGGCCCAGAACAGTTTCAGCTCTGGCCCCAGATGTCAGCCTAATGTGTACCTTAATCAAGCCATGTAATAACGACATGTGCCGGAATATAATAGTGCAAAAGTAACATGACGAAACTCTGTTCAGACAGTGAATGGACTGATTCTTATATAATGCTTTGCTACTCTCCTAGATTACTCAAAGTGCTCTATACGACACGCCATATTTACCCAATCACACACTTCCTCTAAACTGCATGCTTCCTCACACATATATTCGCACTCTTGCCATGCAGCCTGGAAGAACCAGGGATCAAACCACTAACCTTCCGATCAGTAGATGATCTGCTCTTTCTCCTGAGCTACAGCCACCCACTGGAAACGACGAGTGAACCGTCACTAGGTTTTGGATAAAGTGTGCACTCACAAACCTGTCAAACCTGCATTTGAAACGTTGGCTACCATAGCAGTATAGTATTGCAACATGGCATTTGGGTCTTCTAACTAAAATAGGAAAATAGGAACATAAACAGTGCCATCATTGCCAGACCTGGCCCACATCTGGTTGACATACACTCTGCCATGACACCAGTTAATCAGAAGTGCCAGCTTGATGCCAGATCCAGGCTAGACCTGTTTTCTATGAGACTGGGCCACATAAACCAAACCACAATTGGGCCAGATATGGCATGCCATCACATAAACAGTGCCATCTATGCCAGGCCCAAATCTGGATGACATACATCTTATCATGCCAGAAGTCAGCCAGCAGTGCCGGCTTGATACCAGATCTGGGCCAGACCTGCTATGTGGGTTTATAAATATATTTCCTGGAAATGTTAAAAATCTGGTTTGAATGAGCATGAACTCACTCTCTCTCTTCACATTATTGTGTAGCATGTGAAAATCTACCAGGATCCAACACGAAGGCCAGATTGGTTTGGCTTTCATGTGATTACAAGTTCCCATCTTTCTCTGGAGGCTTGTTGTCCAATAAAATTTTTTTATGAAATGTTTCTCGTGACATGTTGTTTACACAATAATGTGAAGAGGGAAAATTTTTAATTCCTCTTAAGTGCTTCAAGTGCTTTCATAGAACAGGAAAGACCCTGACTGATCTGTACAAGGGTTATTCCAGTTTATGGGAATAAAAACATGTTCAAGGGATTAAAATATCAAAAGATGATTGTGCAAGTATGTGACTGAAAAAAAAGTGACAACTATTTTTGTACTGTAGAGTGAACTCAGCCTAATAATCAGCTTCATTTTTAACATGATGAATGCATATGCTCTGACTAATGAATCATTAAGAAACCATAGATTACACACTATATGAACAACAGATGCATACTGGTACGCATCTCTTGATAGCTGAACTGAGTTGTTTTCAGCTCCATTGCCACAGATGTGTAAGATCAAGCACCCAGCCCTGCATTCATTTGTGGAAAAAGTGAGTTTGAAAGAATCTCTTTGGATTGACTTAATAATTTTTAAATTATGTGCAATTTCCCTAAGCATGAGAAAATGTAGACCATGTCATATGGAGTAAGATGCTGCGTTTGACTGACAGAGGCGAGGCTGCCAGACACTGGCGCCACCGGGCCCTCTGACCACCACCAGCAGGCAACTGGTGAAGTGTCTTGCCCAAGGACACAATGACCGAGACTGTCGGAGCCGGGGCTTGAACCAGCAACCTTCCGATTACAAGATGAACGGCCAACTCTTGAGCCACAATCATGATAGCTGACACATTTCCCTTTACTGGGCTGAGAGTATCACTTATAATTATCACTAATATCCATTGTTTATGTAACACTCACCAAAGAGGAAGGAGTTTCAGATCCCACGACCTCGCACTTCAACTTTAGATAGCAGGAAATGCCAAAGTAAGCAGGGGAAACCCAACAATCTAAAACATCATCCTAATTTCAGGTGTAAGAAAATAAAGTACAGCAGCTAGACTCATTTTATAAGCACAATTTTAAGTGAAACATTATAATGTTTAAGTTTATTCATAGACTATGGTGCTGACATCCAAAGAATGTAATCAATTTTATATCATGTGGTTCTTGCCAGAGTTACATTTGCCTTGCTTATTGTTCTTACCAAGTCCTTTACAACTTAAAGAAGAAAATGGTGCATTTAAGGAATTGAAGTCAAACAGTGCCACCTTGTGGACAACAGATCAGACTACACCTGGTCTAGTGTTAAAAAAGGATTGTCCGGTTATGCACCACTTCAGCCAGTTTGTTGGCTCTTAATTTAATAAATTGTTACTGCATTTTTTTTCAGATTGTTTTCTCTTTTGAAATGTCTCACATCTCAGTGACGACCTTTTTCTTTTTAAATGACAGTTACATGCATGGCTCTGACCTCTAAAAATGAAGCTTTTATATTTGCTGTGTGTGTAATTCTGCCACAAAAAAGAGAATCTGATTAAAAATCCAAGTGCTAAGATTTGCATTTGACTAATTTCTGTGTTTCTCACATCTCCTCAGACTGCACTTGGCTTCCTCATAATGTGGACTGAGGAACTGACAATCCAGTCCAGACCCTGTTTGAGACCTTTTATGGTAAAGAATGTGCCACGTGTCATATTAAAGAGGGGAAGTTTTATCTGATGTTTGAAGGATTTTATGCAGTTGGAGAGCATTTATTTTCCCACTGTGAGCTCATTCCTATTATCTTTTTAACAACAGATTGAGCGCTAACATATTCAATATTTATTTGGTGTTTAATTCTTTTTTTCTGGATTTGGAGGAGCTGATGACTTTTCTTTTTTTTTTTTTTTTTACAAGAGTTTGAGCTCGTGTTGAAGCATTTTTCAGTGAGCACATCGTGTTGAGCCCTGGTCTGAAATTGTGTGCATCCTGATGCAGAAGTGATTGTTTATTAGTTTGATTTATTTTGTAGTTATCATGAAGTAATTTTTCTTTTATTCTCTAGCTAAATTATTTTTCTTAGTTTGAGTTTTCTCTAGTTTGGCCAAACAGTTTGCACTGCAAATATGGACTGTTGACCTGTTTAGGAGCCTGTTATTTTTGCCCTCAGAGACTCACATCCTTTACAAGTACATCATATCAGCACTGCAGATGGCTCAAGCAATGAAACCATGATGTGGATCTGGTTTATTCAGTCTAATGAGAAAGACCAGAACATGAAATATCCTGAAGGATATTTATCTGTAATTACATTTATTCATCTTAGTTCTCAAAACAAGATGAATTATTTAGATGTCCCACTTGCTAGTTCCTCAAACTTACATGAAAGTGGTCACAGTGAATAAAGCAAAAGGGATCTGAAATTGTTGAATTTTTGTTGACTATATGATTTTACTCATATGAAAACTCGTAATTTACAAAGTTCTCTCTTCTGCATTAAAAAAAAGAAAAACACGACAAATGATGGATAAAGTTTTACTGCAGTTTGTAACAAAATATTTACATAACAACACAATGCTAAAATGCTGAGATGATGAAGCTGGTTCTGGTCAGTTCTTTATTTGTCAGTCAAATGATGCCACCCTGTGGTGAATTTGCCAAACTACACTTGTCAGTGTTGAAAAATGTGATATAATATTATTGTACTTCTGCGTAGACTGTCTCAGTTTTGTCTGCTGACACATGTGAACTGTTAGTATTCTGTTTAGAGTCGTGCATTTGAACAGTCGAATATGGTCCAGTATCTGTCCGTATGTAGGTGCTGTACGGCTCAATGTCCTCTGACCTCTGCAGAAACAAATATGTTTAAAAACATTAAGGTTAAGTAAACAATATAAATGAATCAAAAGTTACATCTTTTGCTCAGTACCGTGTTTTGAGGACTACGCGATGGTTCTGGTTTTCTGTAAGAGAAACACAAAAACAAACATGATCTTGATCATCAGTCGCTGCATCGTGTAGCTCGTTTTAATGGGGGCAACAGGAAATGAAAGTCACTGTGTTCCTTCAACGGCTCATATGAAACTTGAAGACAAGAAATCATTTATAGCAGTGGTGCACTTCCATTAATATGATAAATATGTCTGATAAATTATTGGCAGGCAGCTAATTGACTTTAATTCACTTAAACATGAGAACAGCAGGGCAATACGTTACATCAAAATGACCTTCAGCTAAAGTGGATTAACCAAAATGAAAAGAGAATCACATGTTTTAAAGTTATGAAGCGTGTTAAAAGGTAAATCATGAAACATGTGAAACAGCTCTGACAGTAGTTTCTCACCTGTCGCACAGTCGTGCGTAAATAAATCCAAAGATAGCTAAACTCACAATGATGAACACAGTTACATAAATCAGTGTAAGAGGAAGTGTTTCTGTTCCAGACCTGCTGCTTAATTCTGTATGAGGAGAGAAGCAGTTGTTAGAAACATGGATGCAGTATTTGCATTACAACTGAACAAAGGTTAAGTGCGATGTATGACTATTGGCCTCAAAGTTAACAAATCCTGAAGGTCACCTTCTAAAATCAGTACAGACTTTATATTGCTAAATAATTAATGGTTAAAAGAAGAAGAACGTTGTTGTTTTTACCTTGTTTACCTTCCACAGTGACATTAAGATGGAGAATTTTTGTTCTTTCAGGAGCTGAACACTGACAGGTGTAGCTCCCACTGTCCTCTGATGTTAAATTGATCAGGTGGAGAAACACAGTCTGATTTTCCTTCATCAGTGTGAACCTGGAGTCACATTTGTTCTCAAAGCTCCGTCCATAATAATACAGCAGACTACAATTTTCTCCTCCACTTCTCTGAGTTCTGATCTTACAAACTATCAGCGTGATGTTCTGTGTTTCACTGGGACATATTTGAGTGACATCTGGTTGCTTCCCAATTGTTTTCACAACAATCTCTGAAATCAGTACCAATAATAGAAACAGTATCAATGATTTAAACCAGAAGCTGGAGTAGCATTAAAAAATAAATGTTACATTATGAAAACAGTTTTACATTACCTCCTCCCAAATCTTGTGAGCATGCAGTCAGTGGTAGAAGCAGAATTAAGCACAGGTTTAGTGCATCCATGCTCGCCAATATGTCCGATTTGCAGTGTAAGTGCTGCTGATAGTGCAGAAGATGATCCGCTGAAGAAAGGAGGACAAACAATGTGCTTCATAAACCTCAAAGTATTGGCTCTCATGTGTCTTGCGTACGTCTTGTGCGAACACTTCTCAAAAGGAAGTGCACCTACAACACTGCTTCTGCTTCCGTATTAAGACACTCTAAAAGTGAAACACTGAGTGGTCTCATGTCCAAAAAAAGAAAACACAACAACTTTTAAAACAAAGTTGTTTTTTGCTTTTAGTCCAACATATAATTTCCTTTACAAAAGCAGGACTGAAGAGCAGAAAATCAATGAGGCTGATGACTGTTGTTATCAGTGATTCAAACCTACAACTCATTTAAATTCACACAAGCTATTGTACTATTTATATAATGCAGCACACATTCATGCTGCATATTTCATATTTATGTTAACTGACCTGCTTCCCATGTTTGTTTGGCTCCTGCCTGGAGTTGTGTTCATAAAGAAGCAGGTCACATAATGTTACACGGGTTACATTCCTCCTCTGCTCTTCTGTGGTGACGTTCAGATTATCAGTGTGATACTCGGTGTTTCATGTTCGACTGACATTTGCTGAACTAACAAGAGTGTCTGTCATAAGTCAGGAACTTTTAATATGAAATACAATGTAAATAAGCATTTTATTTTAGTTAATTGTTTGAAAATGAAGCACGTCTTTCATTTTCCTAGAAAAACAGAAAATTCCTCAACTTTATAAATAAAAGCTGTTCCTGCTTTTCTCTTATTTAAGCTTTGCATGTTTGATTTGGCAGACTTTTTACTGCCAAACTGTCATATTGGTCCTTTTTCGACATGGCACCAAAGGGATTTCTGTCTCCTCCTGGAATCAAGTCTATAATCTTTCACTTAGAAGAAATATGTGCAAACTACTGCACTAAAAATATGGACATTACCATCACAAGTAAAGCACACAGTGTCATATTGGTCAGAAGACTTGTGCCCTCTCAGACACCACATCCTGTGACTAAACCACAAATTCTCACTTTGTCCAAAGAATGAAGTGTGTGGATCTGCAAGATTTTTGTAGGGAAGCCTCGAAGTAAAACAGTGAGTAAGCACAGAAGAGAGGAGAGAAATGTAGTGTGTTTTAAAAGGTTATTAGTTAGTAAGCAACATTATGCACGGCCTTACAGGAAGAGCCCTCTGGAAAGACGTGTAGACACACAAAACAGTTTCATTCAAACTGTGAGTCCAGAGTAAAAGAGTTTGATGGTTTAAGACAAACTTTCTTTGAAAATGATGAGTAATCATGACAATTTGAGACATGTAACAAAACTATGCATGAAGCCATGATCATGTGCAACAATGAGTTCCAGTCAGAATAGCAACATAATATGATGCACAATCTACACACCACCATCAAACTGCACAAAACATGTAAAATTCTATTGAATTTGAAAATTTCTAAAACCCATATGGAAGTTTCAAAGCCTTTTCACAGCGATGTTGTCCTGGGAGTTGTTTTCATAGGTTTTAGAATTCTGACTCATTTCCTGATTATGCAGGCAGAGAGTTTCTGTTCTGCTCGCTGAATCGGTCTTAGTGCCGTGTTGATGTTGAACTGACAGTTTTGTAGTGAATATATGTTGGCTGCTGAAGGATTGTGTAAAGGTTATCTCTCACAATAAAGAGTCACACTGCATAATTATGTTAATACATTTTTATATTATAATTATATTCCCAGCTGGATAAAAGCAGTCTTTGAATATTTTGATCTTCCTGTATCCACTGGTTTTTTTTTCTTTGCCATTTAAAAAAACAACAAAAACAAAACAAAAAAACTCAGCTAACACCCTGAAATAGAAATGGATATAAAAGATGGAAATAGATCTGTTTTCTTTTTTTTCTGTTTTTTATAAGTAAGTTACTCTCAGAGTGCTGTCTCATGAACAGATAATCCAGATGTTTCTGACCTAGAACATCCACTTGGGATAACCTGTGACTTTTCATTGTGTACATAAATCCTAGAATAACTCCAGTTACTGATTCCAACCAGATAAATGGAAACATATTTCTGTTGAACCCCAAGCATCTAAAATATTTAAAAGATCTTTTTTCCCCTCAGAAAAATAAACTTGAATCTATACAGTATATAAGGAAACATTGTGATAATAGTTTAATCTCATATCACATCATCTGCAGTTAACTCAAATCATAAATTACATCATACAGTTTACAGTTTCTATTGAAATTAAACTCTTAATGTAGCCACAAATATAACAATTACACACAGACAGATTTTAATGCACAAATAAGCTGAACCGATGTCCTCCTTAAACAGGTGCAGTTTCTTGTATAAGTGAGGATGTGCTGCCATTTAAACTACATATAAAGAAAAGGGAAGACATTATAGCATACAATACATGCATCATACAACCAAATAAACACTTAAATGTTCATTTAATAGAGCAGCAAATAACCTTTAATCATGTCATAGTGTCTTGTTCTTCTTTTGACTGCTCCCTTTAAGGTTTCACAGAGATGGATTATCTTGTCATAGCCTGCTGTATGCTTGCAGAGTGAGGACTCAGATACGAGGATAAACTTTAACAGCAGATTTATTGCTGAAACCCCAGAACTCACAATACAAAACTTGGAGACCACGAAACACTAGGGACCAATATCACTTAAGGAGAGCACACAGATCCAGGGGGAAAAGAAAAACTGAAGACTTAAATAAACACATGAGGTAAGAGTAGAGTGGAAACACCTGAGGAGCACAGCTGAACAAAATCTACTAATGAACCAAGGAGGGCAAAGCAGAAAATGACACACAAACACAACCACAGAGATGCAGACTAAAATACAACTAGACACATGAAAAGGGTGAAGAAACAGAGACATGACAGAGCCAGGGAATAGTGAGCGAGAGAGGGAGAGGCAGAATGTGACAGACAGAAAGAGAAACAAGTGCAACAACCACAAGTAGAAGCAGAGCAAAGCAGAGTTTCCACACCGTCATACTGGTGAGGAAGTCATTTGGCTGACAGTGTGCGGTAGAATGTTTTAAAAGCAGAAAGCCTTGCAACCGTCCTTGTAAGAAACCTGTTGTGGCTACTTCAACCAGAGAGAAAGATGTCACGTTTAAGATATTTGTACACACAGAAAGACAAAGAGAAAATTATCAGAATTGTGAGTCGAACTTAATCATTGTGTGTAAACGATTAGTATTTATTTGTTTGGGTGGAGGCATCTGTAAAATAGTTTTCCGTGTGGTCAAATTACTTTGTATTTTTATGTGGATTGAAGCACACGGGTGTGAATCCTCAAAAGTTACACACAAATCATCGGACACATTTGTAAAGCTTAGTTTTGGTTGGTGGATAATATTGTACACATTTGCAACCCTTCTGAAGACAATTTCTCTCCATACATCTCCACCCAATCCACGCTACTTGCACTCTTTTATACATGTCTCTAACATGGAGACAGAGACACACAAACTTGACCAAGACAAGTGGAGAATAAACAGAGACATGACTGGGGTAAGAGATAAGACTGACTTTCACATGAGTCGCTGAGGACAAACACAAAAGGAACCATGAATCAGAAAAACAAATACAGAGACACTAAAAAGAAGTGAACTCAAGACTAAACCGCACAAAGCTTAAACTTAAATAATCTCTGGAAGCAAAGGAAAGAATCATGAACCCACACCAAACTCAAAATGTTGGGTCAGAGACTCAGGACCTAGACATATCTGCTTCCATTATACTGGACATCCTCCTCTGTCACATCAACCCACTAGTGATGGGAATTCTGGCTCTTTTTAGAGAACCGGCTCTTTTGGCTCGGCTCACTAAGAAGAGCCGGCAATTTGGGCATCCAACCGGCTCTTCAGGTTGTTTTGTTGCTTTAATTAATTTATTTTCAACAACAATATAAAATTATGCACAAAATGAATTACTAATGTAAAAAAAAACAAAAACAAACGTGTATATGTATATATACAAAGACATATGGTGGCCCCTAGAGACAAAAGCACGTACAAACTCCGAAGCACTGCATGAATAAACTGGGATGATTTTTTGGGAGTGTTTTCCTGCTTGGAATCACATACATATGATTCACTGCATGAATAAACTTTCTGAATCCTTTATCATCCGCAACTGAAAATAGTTGTGGATGATCATTATACCTTTCTAATCTGATGATGTTGTTTCTTGTTGTTGCCCCTGGCTCTCTCTCTCTCTCCCTCCTGCTCTGTTCCTGTGCTACTGCGAGTGTAACTACCTCCCTTGCCCCCTCTGCTCAGCCCAAGCACAAGGCTCACATGCAGAGAGAAGCAAAAAAAAATGAGAGAGAGAGAGGGTGAGAGAAAGAAAAAATCACTACAACCCACCGCATGTCTTCCTTTACCCCATCCATGACGTTTTCCTTCTGTCTGGCAGGTGCGAGGGAAAGAGAGGTGAGGACCGGATGTTACTAAAAGAAGGCGTCTAGCCTGGATAGCAGCTGTGAGACGAGCTGATATCCAGTTCTCTACCAGCCACAGATATCTGTTGGTGTGGTCCAGACATTCTCATTCAGGCAAGTTCTAAATAAGTTCATATCACTCTTTATAGCCTGTTAGTTTTATTTTCAATGCGCTCTGAGGACATAGAAAATTAGAACAAACATCCTAATGAGTGATTTTGTAGATATACGTTCTATTTATAGAGTTTCTAATTGCTAATATTTTCATTATTGCAGGCAAACCAGCCTATGAAATGAATGAGACAAATCCTGACTGGGTTCCAACGCTACACATGGGGCACTACGAAATCCCTGCTTCAAACAAACCACCATGCCAATCAGATTACTTCTTCCATGTGAGGGTGAAGAGGTGACCCTTCTGGATAAGATGGTGAAGGTTTGCGTTTTGGTGAACATGTGCCCCAGTGTGGTAGTAAAACCAGGGGAAAATACTCTTGTTAAATAGTCTTAAAAGTGTTGTGCTGTATATGTAGCAATAGGTTTTCAAAAGAGACAGTAAATTACAGAATGCTAGTAGTGGGTGATATTATTTAAATGCTGTTGTGATTTTATGTGAACATTTTGTCATTTATAAACTATACATGACATTGATTCTACATTGTAACTGATGTGATGTTCTACAAAGGGGTTTTAATTTTTTTTTTTTAAAAAAGGCAAAAAATGTGTTTCTTTATTCAACTTTTGAACAGTGTTACTTAGTAAGTACATACACAGTAAATGCAAATTATTTACATGGCAATGCACTTCAGCCACAAATGTAGACCCCCTCTAAATAAAACATTATGGGTTATTCAGAACAGAACGATGCTTGGAGAAATATTGTCCCATCAGCTGAGACGACTCCTCCACAGTAGCAGGTGGAATTTTTCTTTTTTGAGGACGGCTTCTTTTACCTGTCACTACAGATGGTCTGTTTATGTTTGATTGAGAGCCTTTTTTTATTCAGCTGGAAAGGAGAAGTCTATCTTATGGCCAACCTCTGGCTGTATCTTGGTCATATTACCCAGCAAAACCCAGTATGCAGGTTCATCTGTAACAGTCCTTGTGCCACAGATCCTCACTGTTTAATTTAAACAGAAAAGCGGTGACATGGGTGCAGGTCTCCGCGTCTGATTACAGCTGCAGTGGGCAGCTTCAACATTCCCTGTGATGCTCACAATGACCCGTGGCTGCAATGCTGGTTCATTCAGTCTTTGAGAGTGCAGTACCTGAAACATACAAAGACAAAGTTAATTTAAAGACAAGGACTTTAATGAGCCAAGGCTGACACACATGTGTTTTATCTACTTTCAAATCCATTTATCATAAATGTAACAAATAAAGTGTTTAGAAAGTAGAATAGAATAGAATAATCCTTTAATTGTCCCACACTTTGAAATTTGGTTGTATCAGCAGCAAAAACACACATACAAACAGAATAGGACACAGAACAGAAACACAATTTTTACATATTTACATGATGGACAATAGTTACCAAAGCAGAGTACTGTACAGTTATTAAAATTAGAGTACAGATAAGTGGCAAACACAGGCTGTACTTTGCAAACAGAGCAGGATACTGAAAGATGTTTAAATAGTTAAGAATATTTAGAATAATTAGAAAAGTGCAGATTGTGTATTTTACCTGTGCATTAAAAAGTATACATGTAACTTCCAATAAGTTAGTGTATATACAAACTGAGAAAAGTAATGTGCAAGTTATAACAGTAGAAGTTGTTGTTGTTGTTTAGTGTAATTTCTTTAACCATAAATAACTAAATCCTTCAGGACAATGTCACATCAGTGCACTGAACTCACAATGTTATCCCTCTAACAGCCTTCACATGTTCTCACGGTCATTTCCCCCTCATGAATGAATTTATGCTGCACTAATCTGAATGTTCGGGGGGGAAATCAAACGGATTTTACTCGCAGTACTCAAGCTGACTTACCTTTGTTTGAATGACGGCGTACTCACAACGTGGAGGCTCAAAAATAGCCAAATCTTGTACCCAATCCTTGGTGAATTGGATGTGAGCCTCCAGAGATTTATAATTGCAAAATTGGTTTGCTGTGTATGCGCTGACTCCACAGACAAGGTACGAGAATATATCATGATAAGTTAATAAGGTTTCTACTCCACAGCCGTATTTCACATTCCACATTTCCAGTGCACGCCATTTTTTGCAAGTACCGTCTCTTTGCATCCGGATGCAATCTGTCTCTATACAGTCCTTCTTTTTTTTTTTTTGAGCTGCTTTTAAGTATGGTTTGTAGCAATCTTCCTTCCAACACAGTGTGTTTGTTTTGATTCGTGGGCTGCCAATATGGTGCTGCGCTCCCACAATGCATTGCAGGTGGTGATGGTCCTCTTTATGGGCTTTTTTTGCCGGCTAAGGGGGGTGTATGCTGGTATGAGGAGCAGAGAAAGGTGGTCTGACTGGCCCAGGTGGGGGAAGGGTGTGGCTCTGTAAGCGTGCTTGATGTTGCAACACACATTGTTGGGTCTGCACTTCCACAGGCCCCGCTGGTTTAGACACTTATTCCCGTTAACGACAAGGAAGCAAGACAATCAGCGATCAATCGATTTTACTTGCGCAAGGGAGACCCGGTCGGTGTCTCAGAAAAGCACTCTGACTCCAACCGCAGAATGACCCCGACTTAGGCCTCCGCTTGCTGCCTTTTATTGAAAACCGTTACAGCACACACAAGCACCACCCATTGTAAAAAAAAAAAACAACCTATGGTTCTAAAAGATAAGGTACTATGTGTGTATGTGAGTGCACGTGTAAGCACGTGTGTATGTATGTGCGAGAATGTGTGTGTGTATGCATGCGAGTGTGTGTGTTTGTGGGTGCGTTTGTGTGACCTCCTGCTCACCAAAAGGCAGGAAGCTTACTAAACAAGAAGTAATCTTCACATTGGACGTCCCTATAATAAAACACTACAGCCTCTGCCACCAGTCAACAGGCTGGGGAGGGCAATAGCAACAAAGGAATGTACTTGATCTTACATTTTCAACTAAGACTTACAAATTTAAGTAGCACAGTGACAACATTTAACAATTTGACTCCAACACACATGATCCAGAGTGTTTTCCCGTCTTGTTTGGCATTTTACATGCTGGTAAAATTTTGGTGAAACAGTCTTGAGATTTGCCTTATTAAAGTCCCCTGCTATGATGTGGATACCATTAGGGTGGGCGCGCTGATGAGAAGCGATGGCATTTAGCAGCAGAGAGAGAGCTGTGTTTACATTAGCGGCCGGTGCTATATAGACTGCCATGATTATTACAGCACTTAGCTCTCTGGGCAAAAAAAGGTCTGGAGAGCAGTGTCTGTCCACAACAGTGCTGTTGTTACACCAACCTTTGTGCATTTAGATGCAGAGTCCCCCTCCTCTGTTCTTCCCGGAGTCACTGTTCTTGACCCATCTGTGTAGCATGCGGCCTGTAGCTGCACTGTGGCATCCGGGATTTGTGTACATAGCCAAGTCTCGGTAATGATAAGCACCCAGCAGTGGAATGTTGCGTGTGCGATGGAGATGGTCATCTTTGTTTGGAAACCGATGTCCAATGTCTCCAGACGACAGTAACGTCCAGTTGTGCAGGTAGACGCATGTACAATGTACGATAAGCACAATAAACATACAAGAAGGCACAAATAGGGAGAGCTGCTGTAAGCCGCTGCGTCTGTGCGTGCCGCCATCTTGGTTCATAAAAGACTCTGTAAGCCTGAATAATTTAAGCCAGAGCGTAACTCCGAAATGACAACACAGGCACGGCTTCTTCAAGACGGGCGCTTCGCTGCATTTATTGAACGCCGTGAAAACTACAAACATAAAACACAAAGGCTTTAAGCGCTTCAGTCTATCAAAAGTAACACTTGTGCTTTAACAACAAAAATTACCTCGTGGCCGCCTGCCACTTCGGAGGTCCTATAAGAATACCTTTACAGTCTTGTTCATTCTAAATTAAAACATTAAAATAATTAGAACACCATACATTACAAATATTCACAATATTACAATACAGTTATGGCAAATGACAAATACCTTGTACAGCTGGTAGACTAACCAGGCCTTTGCAGATAGCTCGCTGAACTCCTTAGCGTGATTATTAAACGTGGACTCACAGCCTATACTATCACGCCCAAACCTCGCGATAATAGCGGTGTAACAAAACTTGTTCTTTGTGACAAGATAAACACACCCTTACAATATTGACCACAGAAATGTACAAGCAAGAACATTTTAACTGCTGGAACCATCTATTAAACTTCTTTATACATAAGCCATTTCTGTGACACTTACACAGAGAGTGGAACAACATAATTTAAAAATACAGTTTACTTAATTCATCTTGAAAAGAAGAAGAAAGGAGATAATCCTCATCTTGTTAGTAACACCAAGCTCCTGGGGGTACAGAACACTTTGTCCAGATCACTGCAAACCAGAACTGCAGTAAAGAGAACATCCTCACCATCAGTGTTGGTCAAGTTACTTGAAAAAAGTAATCAGTAACTAATTACTGGAAGAAATTTGTTTAACATTTAAACCTTTTTAACATTTTAAACATTTTTCTGCATATTCCAGCATATAAAATAAAATAGCCTTTTGTGTTTACACTGAATCTTTCAAATAGATGCAAGTAAAACACAACAGAAAATGAATAAAATCAAAGACTCAGCGGTCCTGTTGCTCTATTTTCACCTGTTTAGCAGGAGTGGGGCAGGCGGATGTTTGCCCTGGTGCAGGTATGTTGCAACGGTCATGTCGGTGGAAGGATCCTGGAGTTTCTCTGTGAATTTCACATTCCCGTGGCAGCGCACTCGGTGCTTGCTCAGAAGTTTGGGGGGGTTTTTGCTGTAAAAAGTGTTAGGATGCCTGGGTCGTTGACCCAGGGTTTTTGAGTTTATTATATTATTTATAATTTCTAGTCTTTGGGTTTTGTTAGAGTCATGTCTTATGGTTTGTCTCTGTGTAATCCTTAGTTGCTGTCTCCCCTGTCCGCTATATCCCCGTGTCCAGTCAGTGTCTGTGTCTGCCCTGGTCCCACGTCTCTGTTCCCTCTGTTGTAGTGCCTGCATTTGAGTCTATGTCTTTGTTTAGTCTGTGTTATGTGTTTCCTGTTTTACTTTGAAGGTCTAGTGTATGCTGGCATTAGGTATTTTCTGTTCTGCAGCAGTTTGCCCTCTAGTGGTTGTTTTTGTGTATTTTTTCTACTCTGTAAGATCTAGCCAGAGGCAGTTTCACCTCTGTTAATCTGCTGCCATCCATGCCTTCACAAGTTGATAAACGGCATCATCTGTGAGTAATATTGTTTGTTATCACTGAGACAACTTGTGTGCATTATTATTTGTTGTGAAGGCGTGATATAGTTTGTAGTTAGAATTTAATTTGAATGCATGTATAACCTAAGCTAGTAAGGTTAAGCTAGCTCATATGCCATGTGCTTTCTTTAACGTTTTGATCATGAGTGTGATTTCATTTGATGTTTTATTCGGGCACTCACTAAGCAGATAAATATTGTGCTCATATTTTTGAATATGTGTTTGTTATACTGTATATTGATGCAACATTTTTATTGATTTATTTCTGGTTTTGTCAACAGTTTCACACTTTTTCCTTATTAAATCATCCAACTCAACACATTGGCCTGTTCCTTGGAATTTGATTAGGACAGTGTTTAGCTGTCTGTATAGCTGAGTCTACGTTCACGAGGACAACGCTTAGTGAGGACAGAACACAGTGTGTTCAGTTTACGCTTCCTTGTCTCGTCAGTTCTGATTTGCCCCAGCTGTATTTCCCTCCTGTTGTCCATTCCCTGATTGCTCCCTCTATGTATTTAAGCCCTGTGTTTCAGTTTGTCATTGTCGTGATCTACTCTTATCTAGCTGTGTGTTTTGTCTGCCCGTGTAAGTTATTTGGATTCTTACTTTTGTTCTGTTTGAGTTCAGCATTAAAGCTGTTTGAGTTTACGTTTGTCTCTGGAGTCTGCACTTTGGGTCCTTTTCCTGCCTGCACACAGCCGTCACATAACAAAAAGAAGTTTTCTTCCCACGCAGTGAACACCGGACGCTAATGTTTTTGTCACGTTTTACGGAATCAAACTCAAAGTAAGGTCAGTACTTCCGCTGCACGGTCGTACTCTCTCCCCCACTCAATATATTATCCATTGTTGATCTGCACACAGCTGTTGCCACTAATGTCGCACTCGCTTACATCATTGTCATGAGACACTCTCGCAAACAAAATCACGGTTTAGTAACACAGTAACGCAGCGTGCTTACGGGAAAGTAAAAGTAATCTAATTACCTTTTGTGCAATAGTAATCCTTACTTTACTCGTTACTTGAAAAAAGTAATCGGATTACACATTACTGCCCATCTCTGCTCACCACTTTGTAATATTTCCACTGTTTTCCTCAGATCTAGGCAGTTTTGCTCCATTCTGTTTAAGAGATTTCTTACATTCCAAAGGGGTTTATAGTCTAGTTTGTGTGAAAAGCTGCGGCCTATGAAACTCATTCATTCATTTTGAAGGTACTTATACATATTTGTGTCCAGAGGATTTCATCTGGATCCATGGAAAGGACTCGTTCACCGTTTGTGGTTGGGAGGGAGATTGAATTATCAATTTTTAATAATAACTTGTGCACTTTCGATAAAATTGTAGGGTTACAGAAATGTAAAAACTCTTTTACCCTTTGCTACAGTTTAATGCACTTTTAGTACGTTATATTAATTATAAAAATCAACAGGGTAAACAGTTGAACAAATCAAACCTTTAGCTGACGTGCGTGTGTCGGTGTGTGCATGACTTCATCTGAAAAGGCTCTTATTTTCTTTTCTATAAATTGTAATGCATAATAACATGCCATCTCTCAAGCTGGTGTAGGCTTTTGCCTTCCTCTACCTTATCTCATTACAGCTCTAGCTCTGATATTCCTTTCGCAATTTTGAGTTAAATCCTTTCTGCCTCACTCTGCCCTCTGCTTGACTTTGAAAGCAGGAGTTAGTAAGCCCGTCCACTGCAAAGGAAGCTGAATTCAAGTTCTTTTTTGGAAGTTACTATTGAAGTTAAAATTTCTACCCATTAATGAATTCCAACTTAAAGTTAAAACTCAAGTTGAAGAAACAATTTGATTTTTTTAGCAAAAGAATCAGAAAAGTCCAGTGTGTCGGCTAAAATTTATGTATAAAAGTATTATTTCAGTTTGAATTCCTCACCCCTGTTCAAAATGGTAAGACACTGAGAACTCACTTAAAAGGAAAGAGTTCACATTAAAACACTTTGTGATGCTGGTTGGTGTTTGAGACAAATAGGGTAGTAAAGTGTTTCCATAGTGTGTTTAAGTATGGAGTTGATTGCAGCTGTAGACACTAAAGCTGTTGTGCCAGCATGTCATACTAGAGGATCGTTCTTTAGATACAAGGAGCGAGCGAGCCAGAAACCCAGGACACAAAGATGAAGCAGGGCTGATCAGAAACAGTTTATTCCCCGAGATGCACAGCAGGGATAAAACAAACCAAATACTAAGAAAAGAGAAGTATACAATAAAAAGTTCTCAACATGATAAAGTTCCACCAAGACTAGAAAAAGTTATTCTAAAACTTGTAAAAATACAATTTTCTGCATGCACTAAAATCCCACCCAGTCCCATGATGTAACTATCCCCCAACCCAGGATGAATGTTTGTTATGGGTTTACAAGCAGTCCAGAAATTCCTTCTCCAGAGCGGGGTTCATGCCAGCCTCGTCCCAGGCAGACGAGGAGGAGCACCTATCCCCCTCTCGTTCCTTCACTGGGCCCATCACATCACATCCCAGCCCAGCTTTCATTCTTCACTAGAGTCCGTCGCTCGATGCCATCGCGGATCCCGTTGCATCATCACCGTGTAAATAAACAGATAGGGGCCATAACCACCGTCCCAGAAGCCGCCCTGGCTTACAGCCATGGTGACCCTCTCCCAACACGGCTTCACCCCGTGAACAACAGAGGAGACACTACTCACAAATCCAGGCAGAGGTGCCCTGCTCTCAATCACACGCGCTGTCTCCTACTGACTGGGTCGGCACGTCACGCTGACCGGTCTGTCTCTAGATGAGACGTCGCTCCCCCACGATCAGGCAGCGGGTCCCTCTTTTGCACCTGGCCTTCATGCATTTCTCTTCATATATGGAGCCTCGCTCCCTCCAGTGCTCCGCTAGCTTCCTTTTAATAGGTCCTTTAAACAGCTGCTAGGCCACCTCTGGACACACCCACGCCTCAGCAGGTGATCACTATAATTTAATTTGTCCCATGCTCACCTAATCCACAGTGGATTAAAACAATGTCAAACAACACATTAAAAACATGCAATACAAACAGAATAAAATCATGCAAATAAAAACTGCACTCACAAGTAAACAATAAAAATCAGAATAAAACCAATATAAAAGATAAATACAAATTTCCACTGTGTGACACAGAGACTCACATAATGTGCCGAAGAGGAAGAAATGAGAGAGGAAAAAACGATGTTCATATTGAAACTGAAAGATTTCTTAAGGCTATTGCAGGACATACGAGAGAAAACATGAGAGAAAATAAAAGGTCATGAAAGGAAAAAAACAAAAATATTTTTAAGGCTTCATTCTGTCTTAAACTTTGAAACTCAACCTTGTTTAACTTTGTCACTGAGTCCTGCCCCTCGAGTTGACATTCTTGGTGTACTTTGACAGACAGCGACACTGAGGTGGCACATATATATGCCACCAATATATGCACACATATATCTAGGCAGATATATGTGTGCATATTTCAACGTCTGATGCAGAAAGTATTGTTTGGAGTGAGAAACTGTGAGGCATACTTGGATGACATTGTCATTTATTCTCCAACATGGTCAGAACATCTGGAAACGCTCTCTGGGGTGTTCAGACGTTTTTGTGAATCTTCCCTCACATTAAACCTCTCTAAGTGTGAGTTTGGCAAAGCCACCATTACTTATTTAGGGAAACAGGTCGGACAGGGGCAGGTGCGCCCTGTTGCTGCGAAAGTACAGGCCATTGTTGATTTTCCTGTCCCGCAGACAAAAAGAGCTCTGCGTCGTTTTTTGGGAATGGCCGGTTTTTATCGAGGTTTTTGCAGAAATTTTTCTGATGTGGTTAGTCCCCTAACTGATCTTGTTAGCCCCTTAAAGCCTTTTATTTGGTCTCCAGCATGTCAGGTGGCACTTGAATCTGCCAAAGCATTGTTGTGCAGTGCACCAGTGCTAGCTGCGCCGAATTTTGAGCGCCCTTTTAAACTAGAGGTTCATGCCAGCTCGTGTGGCGCAGGCGCTGTTCTGTTGCAGGAAGATGGTCACGGCGTGGATCATCCCGTCTGCTACTTTTCAAAAAAGTTTAACAGACACCAGACCCATTATAGCACCATTGAGAAAGAGGCTTTTGCCTTACTCCTTGCGTTACAACATTTTGAGGTCTATGTTGGGTCAAGTGTGCTGCCTGTGCAGGTGTTTACCGATCACAACCCACTGGTGTTTCTTTCCCAAATGCGCAACTCCAATCAAAGACTTATGCGCTGGTCTTTGTTATTGCAAGATTTTAACTTGGAGATCAGTTACAAGAAAGGGAAAGATAACGTGTTGGCTGATACCCTGTCTAGAGCACTTTCTCCTTGAATTAAACATTTTGGGGGTAATGTTGATTCTTGGGAAAGGGGGTGTTACGACTGTGACCGTAATCATGTGTGTGAATTTGAGTGTCCAGGTGCTCCTCCGGGGTTGGTGCACCCAGGGTGGATGGCTCACACCGATTGGCTGAGGACTGGGAGGCAGCGGATAAGAAGAGACCACCAGGGACTGTCAAGGGATTCATCCTCGGCCCAACCCAACCGGCAGACCATTCACTGTGTCAAAATATTATGTTAATGTAAGAGCATGTAGGGGTGGACCGCCTTTTTGTTTGATCAGTTTTCTCCTGTTTTTGTTAGGCAGGGAGGAAAGTGATTGTCGTGTTTATTTCCTGAGATAGGTTACTTTTTATTTGTTGTTTTGGCCTTGGGTTCACCCTGAAGTTATGGTATGCTCCCTTCCTTTGTTTAACTGCACTTATTGTAAATAAATCACTGTCACAAAATATTAAGCGTGTGACGTGCTGCTTGGGGTTGGACGGGGATGGATCACTTTATGTTGTGGTCTGGCCGCGCCTAGACGGGCCATAACAATATATTAATCACATATATATTTAAATTTAATATCACTGGAATAAAATGCTTAGCATTCATCTTTAAAACACAGGGATAGGTTGCTTTTTTAAGTAATTATGATTATAAACATGTATTATATTATGTCCGGTTAGGGGCTCTGTTGGCTCTCAGGTGACTGTTTCCTCGCGGCTGCGTGCAGCGGGGCTAGGGGAGGGTCTGTGCTGACGGACGTGGGTTACTGACCTGGTAGCCTGGCTGCCCCTGGGTGGGTCCGGGATGGGCGTGAGGTTCTGGGGGTGCTCCGTCTCTGGGCGGGGGCCCGGGCCGGGCCTCGGGGGCTCGGGTCCTGGTTGGTGTGTTGCCGGGGTTGTGGGCGGGTGGGTGCATGGGGGCCCGGCCCTGGAGCAGGGTGCCGCCGGTGCATCGAGCCGCCTGGGGGGCTCTTCAACTGGTGGGGGGGATGGTCACATCTGGCAGGAGCTTTCTTCTCTCAGGAACTCTCTGCAGGAGGGGGAGATACAGGAGAGGTGGAGGAAGATCTCAGCCTGGGCGTTTACCGTCTTATGTAGTCTGGAAGATGTGTGGTTGGTGGGGTGGGTGCAGTTTTCTCTGTGGTGGGGTTGGGTGGACTGTCCAGGGCTCTGTGGAGCCGGGGGGCGCTACTGCACTGGGCCCCGGTCTGATGGGCCTGGGCCCCCCTTCCCTGGCGGGTCGCGGAGGGTGGGAGTGCCTACTGGGGTCAGCGGGGGAGCTGGCCCCAGGGAGGGGTTACCTGCCCCTCCCTTCCTTCCCTCCCCATCTCCAGCTGCCTCCCTCTTCCCGCTCCTCCACAACCACCCACACATGCAGGGCCTTGGAGTGGGGGTATGTCACCAGGGTGCAGAGGAGGCTACCCCCCCCCCCTGTCCCCTTCTGGCTGCCTCTGCCTCAATTTTATCCCACAACTTAGACATTCACATTATTCACACTCTCATTACACATACATATAGGATCTTGGGGGTGGGCACAATCACGGAGTCCAAATCACCATCAGGGTGTATACCTCACCCCTGACGTCGTTGCCCACCTCTCAATTTTAAATACACTTAGTCATTGAGGGCTAGCAGGAGGGACCATGCGCTTACCTGCTGCTCCTTGGCAGGTAGCTCCATGCCCTCCTGGGTTTTAATTGCACCTTAGAACACATATGCATCAACACTACAATGAGCGGGTGGAGGGAGGTTTGGAGTCTTCTCCCACCCCCATTCTCTGCGGCCTGCTGGAGCGGGGGGGCTAGTAGGAGGAGTTGGCCGTCCGACTGCGGTCTGGGGTGTGGGGCCTCCCTGCTGCTGCGGAGTCGGGGTGGTCTGCCTCTCCCCACCGCAGGGAAAAGGGTAACACCACCTGGGTCTGGGTGCAATTCCCCCCTCCAGGGGCAAGGGTACCTAGACCCGGTTTGTAGAGTACGCTTGGGGAGTGTGATTGTGTGTACAGCGTCTCTTTATGTCTGTCTCCACGTTGGTTGAGTGTGGAGTGAGTGCATATGAGAGCATGAGGGTGGGAATGGATGTTTGTGTCTGTGTGTGCCTGTATGTCTGTGTCTATATGTCAGGTTGGGTATCAGACGCCACCTCTCTGGGGACACCTCAGGCCCTCCAAGGTTTGGAGGCCTATCTCCACCCACCACCACTTCCCCTGCCGGTGGCGGACTCCCTCAGGTGTCGGTGTGTTGGTGGTTCTTTGTGTCTGGGGGTGGGCGTCCGGGTACACACCGGCTCACTCCTTGGCGGCCGCTTGTCGGGGCCTGGGGCCTGGGGCTCGCTCGGGCCCCTTTGGAGGTGGGGTGCCCCCGGCCTCTCGGCCTAGGGCTCGGTCACTCAGGCGCAGCTGGGGGCCGGCGGAGCTCACGGGCGCGTCACTGCAACCCCCCCTGGCTTCTGCTCCGCGGCTGCTGAGTGAGCCCTCATCTGGGACTCTCCTCAGCTCTTACTGGAACAGTGGCGCGGCTGCCCCTCTGTTGGTCTTCCATGGTCTCTTGTGTTCTGGGGGCCTCTGGATGTCTGGAGTTTTGATCTCCTCCATACCCGCTTCACACCCTGGAGGATGGGGCTGTGGCCCCCCCACACTCCCTAGCAGATCATTACATGGAGAAACCTTTGGAATGCAAGCATGCTGATCCACACAGGTATGCACACATGGGTATTCACAGACGCGGACTAAAGCTTTCTTGGCTGCTGCCTCAAAGCACACTGTGCGCTGTCTATCTTGCGTGCTGCACAATATCGTTTATTACTTAGTAAATACTGATATCTATGACTAGCTAGTTTATTGTGATGGTGCTTTGTTTTCTCTATTATTATGTTGCTCTTTGTTGTTTGCTGTCTCCTCTGTTTGTTTGTTTGTTTGTTTGTTTGTTTGTTTGTTTTTTCTCCATACAGGTGACCCAGGAGTTTTTTTTTTTTTTTGTCTCTCTTCCCCCCCCTTCTCACCGTCTCTTCTCCCCTTGGGTTTTCTTTCTTTCTCTCCCCCTCTCTCTCTCATTCATTCCCCCTGTCCTATTTATTAAAAAAAAAAAAAAAAAAAAATGACAAAGGATGAACTGAAGCTCTGCCATCACGTAATGTCGCATACTGCTGTTTCTGATGTCATTTAAAAAAAAAAAAAAAAAAAAAAAAAAAAAAATATTATGGGGCGACCGTGGCTCAGGGGTTTGGGAATCGCATCTGTAACCGGAAGGTCGCCAGTTCGATCCCTGGGCTCTCTGTCCTGGTCGTTGTGTCCTTGGGCAAGACACTTTACCCTACTTGCCTACTGGTGTTGGCCAGAGGGGCCGATGGCGCGATATGGCAGCCTCGCTTCTGTCAGTCTGCCCCAGGGCAACTGTGGCTACAACCGTAGCTTGCCTCCACCAGTGTGTTAATGTGAGAGTGAATGAATAGTGGCATTGTAAAGCGCTTTGGGTGCCTTGAAAAGCGCTATATAAATCCAATCCATTATTATTATTATTATTATTATTATTATTATAATAAAGCAGAAGCAGGACAAAGAGAAGATGTCTTGGTGTATGCTCAATTATCCAGGTAAGGAAATCCTCACCTTTCTCCTACTGAAACCAAGATAACAGAATAAACTTTTTAGGACAAAGAGCAGAGTTTCCACACAGTCATATGGGTGAGGAAGTAACTGCGGCTGGCAGTGTGTGGTAGAGCATTTTGAAAGCAGAAATGCTTAAACTTAAATATCTGTAATAGAAATGCAAGTGTAAGCTGTTGTTTCTTGTTAGTCTCAAAGTCAAACAGCACAAACACTTAAATACAAAAGAAAAACATTTTAAATTTTGATGTCTGGATGGTGATTACAATTATTGTTAGAATCTGAAAAGTCTGAAGTAATGACACATCACAATCAAGAACATCTGTTAGTGACTAAACACAATGACAGTAAAAGGAATGTGCATTAAAAATGTTACAGGAGGAGTCATATTTGACACAGTTTATTGCATTTGTATTCTGTTAACACGCTTATGCAGAGTATACACGTATAAATCTGTGAACCTGTTTCAAAGAGCTGGAGTGTCGTGACTGAATGGTCTCAGTTACTACAAAACAGTGAAAGTAAAGGCATGTAATGATCATCCAAAACAATTTCTTTTAGACCACTAATGCTCATGTGCCACTTACAGTTATTATTATTTATTTCACATATTATATATAAATATATTATATATAACTGTTAAAATTTTACATAGATTAAAGAGTTTGATTATAAAGGCCAACACTAATCACAACAACACCTATTGTGCTTAATTTGTAGTTGCATTGTGTTTTGGGTGATCTGAGGTGACAGTTTGGTAGAGATCGTTTGTTGGATACTGAAGGTTTGTGTAAAGGTCATTTTGCACATTTTCATCCTGTAAGCTAAAATTAAAAGTCTGATAAAAAAAACTCAAGGTGACCAAAGGTATGTTGAATCAAAGTAACTTCACAAAAACAGCCTCAGCCAACATTTTGAAATAGAACTGGATATAAAACAAACTTTAAACCTGCTGCTTTGTCTTTACAAGGAAATTACTCAGCAAAAAGCCGTGAGTCTCCTTCATTGATAGTCCAGATGTTTCTGACCTTGAACAGCGACTTTGGATAACAAATGATGTTAGCATCACTTTTTTATGATCAATATGTGTTAGGTGACGGCTGTGTGCAGACAGGAATCGTGGACCCAAAAGTGCAGACACTCGGAGGCACAAAGTAAACTTCAAAAAAAAAAAAAAGCTTTAATGCTGAACTAAAAGATACCAGAACTGAGACTTTAACCATAAACTCAGGCAAGCAGACAAAACACAGCAAAATAAACGGTAGATCGCGACCCGGACACAGAGAAACACAGGGCTTAAATACACAGAGGGAGCAATCAGGGAATGAGTAACAGGAGGGAAACACAGCTGGGACAAATCAGAACTGACGAGACCAAAGAAGCGTAAACTGAACACACTGAGATAAGACAGAGACCTTCAAAGTAAAACAGGAAACACATAACACAGACTGAACAAAGACACAGACTCACATGCAGGCACTACAGAGGGAACAGAGACGTGGGACCAGGGCAGACACAAACACTGACTGAACACGGGGATATAGGAACTAAGGATACACAGAGACGCGAACTAGACAAGGGGATGCAGGTGATAGGGGAGACAGAACAACTAGAGAAGACAGACATAAACCATAAGACAGAATTCAAAGAAACCAAAGACTAGAAAGTATAAATAATATAATAAACTCAAAACCCCTGGGTCAACGACCCAGGCATCCTAACAATATGTCTGATAAATTATTATCAGGCAGCTAATTGACTTTAATTCACCTAAACATAAGAACAGTAGTGCAGAGTCTTGCTGAAGAGGACGTTACATCAAAATTACCTTAAGATAAAGTGGATTAACCAAATGAAAAGAGCAAAGGGAATCACATGTTTTAAAGTTATGAAGCGTGTTAAAAGGTAAATCATGAAACATGTGAAACACAGCTCTGACAGAAGTTTCTCACCTGTCGCACAGTCGTGCGTAAATAAATCCAAAGATAACTAAACTCACAATGATGAACACAGTTACACAAATCCGTGTAAGAGGAAGTGTTTCTGTTCCAGACCTGCTGCTTAATTCTGTATGAGGAGAAAAGGAGTTGTTAGAAACATGGACATAGTATTTGATTTGCTGGTGAACAAAGGTTAAGTGTGATGTATGACTATTGCCTTGTAAAGTTAACAAATCCTGAAGGTCACCTTCTAAAACAATTAATGGTTAAAATAAGAAAATAGGTTGTTGTTTTTACCTTGTTTACCTTCCACAGTGACATTAAGATGGAGAATTTTTGTTCCATCAGGAGCTGAACACTGACAGGTGTAGCTCCCACTGTCCTCTGATGTTAAATTGATCAGGTGGAGAAACTCAGTCTGATTTTCCTTCATCAGTGTGAACCTGGAGTCACATTTGTGCTCAAAGCCCCGTCCATAGTCATACAGCAGACTACAATTTTCGCCTCCACTTCTCTGAGTTCTGATCTTACAAACGATCAGTGTGATGATTCTCTGTGTTTCATTGGTGCATATTTGAGTGACATCTGGTTGCTTCCCAATTGTTTTCACAACAGTTTCTACAATAAAAAAAAACAGAGGCTGGAGTATCATTAAAAAATCAATGTTACTTTATGAATCAGATTTTTACATTACCTCCCCCTTAATCTTCTGAGCTTGCAGTTAGTGGTAGAAGAAGAATTAAGTACAACTTCAGTGCATCCATATTTGTCCAGGTGTCAGAGTAACAGTGTAACTGCTGCTGACAGATGATGATGTACTGAAAAGAGTTATATAGACCTTAAAGTAGCATCACTGACAGAGGTACATGCTGGTGAGGGTATTTCTGTAAAGGAAGAGCATGTACATGACTGCCTGTTCCTTTGTATTAACACAATCTTAAAGTGAAACGCTGAGCAGACTCACATACAAACATGAAACATACTCATTTGCTCATTTTCATGTCAGTGAGTGTAATAATAAAAGGTAAAGAAAAATAAAATGAAAAACAGTGCCACACTTTATGTGTCAGCCGGTAAGACCAAACTGTGCTTTACTTGTATCAAGCTTTTCTTTACCACCGGCCTGACAGTTTCATGAATGCTCTTTATATGACCATAACTTTTTACTGTTTGTGATAAAGACACATTTCAAATAGTTTCAGAAAGAAGAGAAGCTTTAGTGGCATATTCAGTGTATCACTGTAGCATAAAGCATTCACACAGGTTTCAAACGGTTCATATGTATGGCTGGCAAGATTCATATAGAAGGAGTCATAATGCTAAAAGTGACTCTTTGGTTTTTGTGGTCTTCACATGTTTAGAAGAACTTTGAGCTACAGCACTGTGCACTCAACAACGTGATGCTGAACACATGACCCCACAACTTAATAAAGAGATCTGTGTGTGTGTGTGTGTGTGTGTGTGTGAGAGAGAGAGAGTGTAAATATGTAAGTTATGCAATAAAGTTCTGAAATAAATATCCATATTTCTGGATTTGACAGTTACTCACATAAACTTCATGTATAGATACTGCAGATGTTTCTGAGCTTAAACCATTACACTGAAAAAGGAGATATGTCAGCATTATTGAAATATAAATTTAAATATATGCAAGTTAAAAATACTGAAGAACGGATGTTTTAGAACACCATTCAACAGAAATATGTGGAGCAAACAAGTAATATTTCACTTATTCCATTTATTTTGACATTATCTCACTGTGAATAACTGAAAGCAAATATTTATACAGTTCCAATCAAAAATTTAAGACCACTTGAAAAATTGTAAAAACAAAACATCATATTTTGCATAGTTGGATCTTAACAAGGTTCCAAGTAGAGCTTCAACATGCAACAAGAAGAAATGGGAGTGAGACAAAACTTTTTTATGAGCTGGTCAATTTATTGAAAACAGCGCTTAAACCGAAACAGGCGGTTTTACAGCTGCTCAAAAGTTTAGGACCACATGCCTTTAAAAGGCCAAATCTGTGCAAAAATGTGGATTCATTGTCATTTACTGTCAGGTAGTCACACTGTCATGACGTTCTGATGGCAAAGGCAAAACAACTTTCCTTTCTTGAACGCGGTCAGGTTGTTGAACTGCATAAGCAGGGTCTCTCGCAGCACGCCATCGCTGCTGAGGTGGGATGCAGTAAGACAGTCATTTGGAATTTCTAAAATGAGGGTTATTGATCAAAAAAGTCAAGATCCAACTGGCTGTCTGTTAAGACACTGGATGATCCTCTATCCAAATTAAAAACTGACGCTGATTAAATGTTATATGTTTTCATACATTTATCAACATACAGAGAATGCAAGTCAGTTAACTTTGTTCAAATAAAGTTTTCAGTCAGTTAAAGTCAGACTGAAGCCAACTGAAGTCAGAAAAATGAAGACAAGCAAAAGTGTTAAAATTTTTGTTACAACGCCTTCCCTGTGTCCTTGTCTCCTTGTCTCAGTTATGTTTCATGTCTGTCATTTTCTGGTCTGCCTATTCCTCTCTTGTAGTTTTTTTTTGCATAATATTTGCTTATTAATAAACAATATATATGTTTGTAATTTGAAGGAGTCATTTGGTGTCACCCAGTAGCCAAGGTACAGAGGGCGCAGGGGGCTGCGACGACAAGCCCGCAGGCCCTACCGGCAGCCAATCGCACCAGAGCAGACCAAGCCCCAGTTCCAGAGGCCCGAGGTACAAGGGCACCTCACCCCCGGAAAGAGCTGAGAAGAGCCCCAGATGTGGGGTCAGTAACTGTCCCAAAATGCAGTGCGTGTCCTGGATGGACTAAAGACGGCTGAACGAAGTTTAAAAACTACAAGTCCCAGCATCCTCTGTGTTTAGGGAGGAGCAGTGAAAGTGAAAGTGTTGATCCTCCGTTCAGAGCAGCAGGAGGAGGAAGGTGGAGCTGAGGCGGGTGAGTGTTAACATGAATATGTTTCTTCTTATGACATAAAATAATTCCACGCTGTTCGTGTCTGTGGGTGAAACGTGAGGCCGGTCGGCTCCTCTGAGCGCTGGTTTCCTGTAAGTAGAGAGGAAGTGAGTTTAGCTGAGAGAGCAGGAGGAGAGTGAGAGCTGTGCTGAGGCAGGTGAGTGTTAACACCGCTCTGACATTACTGTGTCTCTGTGGCGGGAACAACAGGCTCCGTCAGTGGAGGCAAAAATAATCAGACTTTGGTTTTTCAAAGGAAACTACTTTATGTTGGGAGAAGCCGCGCGCTGATTGGATAACGACTTGTCCATCTCAAGTTATTAGCCAATGAGCGCAGGTTCACAGTAAGACCCGCCCTTATCACGACGTCTTTTAAAACTAAAATGGCGACAGAAACTCGGTGAGTGGAGTTCACTTTAAGTGCGACGTTTGAGCCACTTCCTGTTCTCAGTCCCGGCGTCCTGATCACCGAGGTTTCTGTTGCTCTGATAGCTGATATTGATTATATCGGTAAACAGGCTGTAGGCAGAAACATCAGGTCTGATCTGAAAATCCCTTCAAAAACAAACTTTAAGAGTTTTATGTCCGTGAGGTCGCACGCTGATTGGATAACCACATGTCAGTCTCAAGTTATTAGCCAATGAACCTGCTCCATAGTAAACCAGATCATCATCATCGTCAGTCTTACAGCAGAAACTGTTCCTTACTTTGTGCCTGTGGGTCCAGGTTCATTACTGAAGTCTAGATTTTTCCTTTCGACAGCTCGCTCCTCATAGGCGCACAGCTGGATGCTGCAAACTCTGCTCTGTCCTCCATCATCACCCTCAGTCAGTCTGAGAGGTGAAGCACAAACACTCAGTGAGTTCACATTAACAGAACTGAGTTACAGTCGCTGACCTCTGACCTGTCATGAAACCTAGGAACCAGGTGACATGATCCACATTAGGATTAGAGAAACCTGACTTCACCTGCTGACTCTGAACACTTCAAGATTCACTTTTAGAAAACAGAAAAAAAGCTGAAAACGGAGCATCAGAGAAAATCCTTCATATGTTTGAAACTGCTTCACTTCCCTAAAGTCTTCTTGTATGATGCTACAGACTTTTCTGAGCTCTCGGTGCTTCTAAACCTCTAAACTCCAATGAATGCTTTAGAGATTTTACACTTCACCTGAATTATCACATTGGCCAATAGTTGTCAAAACATTAGGTATAGTAGGTCTCAAAAATGATACCTGTGCACATATTTGACAAAATATGTCAAAACTGTCATATTTGTTCAATCCAGCATGAAAACTGAGAAAACATTTTTCTGTTTTATTTTAAATATTATAAATCATTCAGCAATTGTCACGATTTGTTTTGCAAAGTTTTTTATTAGTGTGTGTGCTCAAATATGCGACTTTACAGGACAGCAACATTTTTTTGTTGTTGCCATTACTCAGACATTTTTAGATGCAGCTTTTCCAAATTACAAATTCATTTGATGGTTAAAAAAAAAAAAAAGACCTGTGAAAATTTCAGGCTTTTATCTTTTTTTTTAAGATATTCATGTTCAAGCATCGCCTCAGGGTTTGATGTCAAAAAGAGGCCTGAAAGTGGGACCAGAAAATGACTTCAGATGGAGTTAGCCTGTTTTTATACTGCATGTGCTCATTGTTCTTTATGAAATAACTGTGGGGGAGAAGCTCTGTTTGTAAGCTAATAACCTTCTGTGAGTGCTTCCTGACAAAAATCATCAATGTTATTTCATCAGCAGAGGAATCGGTTACATTTTAATACTAGTTTGACACAGCCAGCTGAATCAAACAGGGAATCGGCTCCTCTTTGGTTTTCTCTTTTCTCTTGTTTGCTTTATGTTCTTTTAAATATTCAGTCCACTTAATAATGAAAAACTTCTAGTTAGCATAGTATACAGGTTTAGGTATGTGGGTGTGGTCTCTGAAAGGAACAGAAAGAAAATCCTCAATTACTAAGATGTTCACATCAACAACTCAAGAGTACATCAACATAAACACAGGTTGGAAATAAACTAAGCAGAAAAGCTCAGGTGCCATGCCCACGTTCCTCCCTGCCCATTGTCTCTGCCATACAAAGCGGTGAGGTATCCTCTACTGGCAACTCTAAAAAACTACCAGAGAAACTAACAACTGAAGAGAATAAAACCAGAACTACCGGGCCTTTAGTACAAACTAGTGATGGCCCGCTTGAAGCTGACGCTCCGGAGCGTGTGTCGAAAAAAACAACACACTGGTTCAGAAGCACTGTGTCGAGGCTTGCTTCGTTTGGCAAAAGTCACGTGACCAGTGACGTCCGAAGCTTCATTACGCACGTAACTGCTTCGGTACCTGATTCAAACGGATATAAGGAAGTGAATCATCCACGGGATTCGTGGAGTGTGCTGATGGTGACAGATAGCGAAGAGGTGATCATTCCACTGACAGATATGGAGCCAGCAAGGAAGAGAGGACGTTCTGGCGTGTGGAAATATTTTGAGTTGATTTTGCTCAATTCATTTTATCTGCCGAAGTGAAAAACTTGAAATGTCCAAAATCATGTTTTCATAATGTAAATATCATTACAGCATATGACTTTAGGAACACTTCCATGTGAATTAAAGCTAATGAAGACTACAAAAATGTATTTGACACTATACGTACATTACATTGCTACAGTTTAGAAAATCATTTTGTTTATTGTTTTTAGGTGATAGTCTGCAGGACCCAGGAATACCTGCATATCTACCAACTTGCAGTGTAGTTCCTGCACTCCACAGCCTCTTCTGTTCCATGCAAGTGGATTTTCTCCAGGGCAGGAGAAACTATTTCTAAGAAAAGAAACAGACTCAGCCAGCGCACAGTAACACTAATCCTCTTTTTAAATGTAAATAACAAAAGGGCTACCTGACATAGATCATGTTTTTACTTTGCAAGTTCTTGATTAGGGGTGGGTTTTGATTATCGCCTTTCTGATTACAATCCATACTAAATTGAATAAAGTGATATTGATTCATTACAATCCTGCGTCGATTTGTAAATTAACGTTATTATGCCTGAAACGCCAGCATCTCAGGTTAAACCTCACAACATGTCGTCAAACACCAAACAGCTAAAACAGTAACTGGGAGCAGGTTTACGGATTCTGCATACAAACGTGAACACAGAGCGCGGACCCGACGCGTCAGAATCAGATTTTGGTGTGTCGTCAGGTCCGCGCTGTGTTTGCCTCTTTTTTTTTCGCTGGCTTCTGCAGCTGCAGGTTTCATAACTCTCTGGTTACATCTCTAATTAAGTCTCACATGTGTCAGCTTTCTTTTAATAGATACGAAATTATGGATATATACTGTTAAATGATCAGAACTGTAATATTTCTGACTGAGGCAAAACTTTCCAGATTCCAATCAAATTGAATCGGATCCTGTATCGAATCAAAATGATTCTACAAATCAGTGACGATGCAGCCGTACTCAGCTTCCTAAGCATTTTCCCTTTCCAGTTCACAATCAATCCCACCCCTAGGTCAAAAATATGTATAGGACAATTGGCCTAATCTAATATTTTGTATGAACCTGTCCAGCTGTCCAGTGATTAAATGACAAGTAGATGGAGGCAGGACTTCACAGCAGGGGCATACTCCATAATGTGCTGTGCGTTATCATATGTATATTATATATATTGCTCACTTATTGTATTTACCAACATCAAGGAGTTATGAGCAAAGAAAGGCCACACCATAGTGCATGTTTAAATAGGGAAAGTTTATTGATCAAAATGTATTACGCAAATACGCATTACATTTTTTTCAGCCCCCCCAATCGAGAAAACAAAATCAATTACATGTTCAAAGCAACGGAACGGTGGCCCAATATCAGAGAGTCCGTTTTATTTTGCAGATTCAAGCTGCTCTTCAAAATTTTCACCACCAGATGTCACCAGAGAGGACTGTGTTGAAAAGCTTCGAGTAATGAACCGTTTTTCAATACAAGCTTCAGTGCTTCGGAAAGCTTCATTTGGCCATCACTAGTACAAACATTGAGTTTCAGTTTCACTTACACAGAGACAGCCAACTGGGTCAGTGCTGACAAACCTGTAGAGCAGGGGTGGAGAACTCCAGGCCTCGAGGGCCAGAGTCCTGCAGTTTTTAGATAACACCCTGGGTCAGCACCCCTGAATCAAATGATTAGTTTATTACCAGGCTTCTGGAGAACTACAAGATATGTCGAGGAGGTCATTTAGCGATTTAAATCAGCTGTGTTGGATCAAGGTCACATCTAAAGCCTGCAGGACACTGGCCCTCGAGGCCTGTAGAGGACACTGCTACACACTGTTGGCCTTGTTTAAATGTTATCGCCCCCTAGTGTCCAAATGCGACATACAACGACACAAAAAAGAGAAAATGTCTCTTTGTTGAAGATGATCAGGCAGGGACTCGAAATGATTTTATTAATTAAGTCATTTTTAATATTTGATTATGTGATTAGTCGACTAACAGATGTGCCAACTATGACACATCAACTATGTCAACTTTGCGCCTGCATGTGTGTGATGAAGCACTATACACTACTTCTGGTGGTTTACAACACACACACACACACACACACACACACACACACACACACACACACACACACACACACACACACACACACACACACACACACACACACCAAATGTCAGCTGATTTCTTGTAAATGGGGAACGGTAATGAAAGTGAAAGTGTTCAGTCGTTCAACTATTTAGTGTGAAAGAACAAAACAAAAGTCATCCCATCTCAAAAAAGAACTTTTATTTTCTATCTCTGATTTCTCCAGAAATGTTATAATACAAAGTTTGAACATATATGATGATTGCTGTGAACCTTCATATTTTAAATACTCTGGAAGATAAAATCGTGTACTGAGCCACTTTCAGGCCATTGTTTTGCACACTGAAATCTGGGGAATGTTTGAACATGAATATCTCAAAACTATTAAAGATTAAAGCTTAAAATTTTCTCCATATAAGAGTATTTAGTTCAGACATTTTCAGTGACTCTCTGTGTGTCCATCAATAACTCTGAGCACTCTGAGCAGTTCTCTTCCTTTGTCGGCCAGATGAAACCTGCAGCAGGGCCGGATGGATGCATAAACACAACCTGAACATCCTTCTCTTCCTCTCTCAATAAAGCAGTGACTTTTCCTTGTACCAGGCAGCTTTTTGGTGTTAGTTTTCCTGGGTCTGGTGACCCAGTGGCTTTGGTTATGATATGTGTCTATAGTTTTTATTTTGTGTTTATTTAGTTTTAGCATTCCTTGCTCCATGACTCATGTTAAGGTTTCCTGATGTGTAGTTTTTAGTTTTGTTACGACGCTTTCCCTGTGTCCTTGTCTCAGTTATGTTTCATGTCTGTTATTTTCTGGTCTGCCTATTCCTCTCTTGTAGTTTTTTTGCATAATATTTGCTTATTAATAAACAATATATATGTTTGTAATTTGAAGGAGTCATTTGGTGCCACCCAGTAGCCCCAGATGTGGGGTTAGTAACTGTCCCAAAATGCAGTGCGTGTCCTGGATGGACTAAAGACGGCTGAACGAAGTTTAAAAACAACAAGTCCCAGCATCCTCTGAGTTTAGGGAGGAGCATTGAAAGTGTTGATTCTCCGTTCAGAGCAGCAGGAGGAGGAAGGTGGAGCTGAGGCAGGTGAGTGTTAACATGAATATGTTTCTTCTTATGACATAAAATAATTCCACGCTGTTCGTGTCTGTGGGTGAAACGTGAGGCCGGTCGGCTCCTCTGAGCGCTGGTTTCCTGTAAGTAGAGAGGAAGTGAGTTTAGCTGAGAGAGCAGGAGGAGAGTGAGAGCTGTGCTGAGGCAGCTGAGTGTTAACACCGCTCTGACATTACTGTGTCTCTGTGGCGGGAACAACAGGCTCCGTCAGTGGAGGCAAAAATAATCAGACTTTGGTTTTTCAAAGGAAACTACTTTATGTTGGGAGAAGCCGCGCGCTGATTGGATAACGACTTGTCCATCTCAAGTTATTAGCCAATGAGCGCGCAGGTTCACAGTAAGACCCACCCTTATCTCGACGTCTTTTAAAACTAAAATGGCGACAGAAACTCGGTGAGTGGAGTTCAGGCTGACTTTATGAAACTGCGACGTTTGAGCCACTTCCTGTTCTCAGTCCCGGCGTCCTGATCACCGAGGTTTCTGTTGCTCTGATAGCTGATATTGATTATATCGGTAAACAGGCTGTAGGCAGAAACATCAGGTCTGATCTGAAAATCCCTTCAGAAACAAACTTTAAGAGTTTTATGTCCGTGTGAGGCCGCACGCTGATTGGATAACCACCTGTCAGTCTCAGGGTATTAGCCAATGAGTGCGCAGATTCACAGTAAGATCTTATCACAGCATTTTTTTTAACTAAAACATCGACAGTGAAACTGTAACGTGTCCTGTGATCTATAAACACTCTGTGATGAATAATCTGAAGTCATTTTGAGCCTGACAGTAGTTTCCTGTCACAGAGCTGAAGCTGCAGGCAGTTTTTGGCACCTTTATATTTAATTTATTCCAAAATAAATCAATAAAGGTAGAAAAGAACTCTCAGTGACATTAAAAATCTATTTTTAAAGACAGATGTGACCAAGTGCAACAAATATAAGATGAGATGTTTACAGATATTTGAAGTATTGATCATATGTAGAACACAGAGCAGGTCCAATAACAGAGTCATCCTGCTCACAAACAGCAGTTTGGTTTCATGAGCTCACTTCCTGCAGTGATCCTCAGCTTCTCTCTAAAGGAGCCGTAACATGTGGGCTCCTCACCATGATGATGATCCCAAACACACTGAGTTCCTTCATCCACCTGATCATGTACTTATTAAATAATGTGATGGTTTTGGTGTTTTTTAAAGACTTTGAGCCTCTAAAATAACTGGTTTGGACTTTAGGGCCAAAGCTCCAACATTAGAAAGCCGTCAGTGTGATGCTTCCAGTACAACAGCACCTCTGAGTGTGTGTGTTTACCTCTCAGACTAACTCCACCCTGACATCAAGAAGATGGAGGAAGAGGACGGAGCAGCATCTGCAGCATCCAGCTGTGTGTCTGTGAGGAGTGACGGGGTTACACAAACACCTCCACCTTACAGTCATGGACCTGCAGCAACAATGTAAGAACACTACTAACTTTATTAGTCATTTCAACATAACCATGACAGAATCATTGATCTGTGATTGGTTCAAACTGTTTGATCTGAGTTTGATTTTTATTGACTTGTTTTCTTGCTAAGATCTGAACTCTGTAAGTTTAAGTGAAGTCAGTGCAGCAGAATCAGAGAGAAGAGCTGAGAACAAACTGAGTTCATTCAGAGACAGAAAAAACTGGCTGATGATTGGCTGACCTGTCAGCGTTATGAGGCAGACACAATATCACAGAGGGATCAGCTGATCATATGGCTGTCAGAGAGAACTGATCAGTTATTGATGTTTGTGTTTGCAGATGTCAGAGGTCACAGTCTCCAGCATCCAGCTGTGTGTCTGTGAGGAGTGACCGGTCCAGAGACAGACCTCTACAATTCAGTCATGAACCTGCACCAACAATGTTCTTCAATCATGGAGCTCAGCTGACCATGTAAGAGAGCTGCTGACTCAGAGTTCAAAGGTTGTTTCTATAAATGTTCTGCCAGTGACATCATAACTTAACCTAACACTGGTCTGTGTATGAAGTATCATTTAGTGGCAGTTGTTAAAGTTGTATAATGATGATGCTAGTTTGGGGTGTATTTTCCTGCTGATGCAAATGCATCTACTTTGCCCTTTGTCTGGTGCTTTGGACAAAGACGTCCAATGAAACTCAGAACGACACAGTTTGCACCACCAGCAGGCAGAGGAAGTGGCTGACATCCAGAAATCCTACCAGTGGCTGAACAAAGCTGGACTGAAAGACAGCACAGAGGCACTAATCATGGCAGCACAGGAACAAGCTCCGAGCACAAGACCCATAGAGCCCGGGGTCTACATGGCTCTTTTTGGGGGGGTTGTGTTGTATTAATAGTGACTTTGTTTCTTTGGACCAAAATCTTTTGTTTTTCAGTTCAGTTGCAACATTGACTAACACTAATGCAGGGGTCGGCAACCTGCGGCTCTTTAGTCCTTACAGTGCGGCTCCTCGTGGTTTGGGAAAATAAATTAGAAGTATTTAGCTGAAGTGTATTTTATTTATGTTCTTCTTTAACTTGTAGTTCTAAATTGGAAGATTATTGTGATATTGAAATATAAAAATAAAATTATATTTTTTATTTTTTCATCGCTCAAATAAGCGTCACACTCGCGGAAGCCGGTGTACCCGCCGAAACGCCGTGCATTTATCGAGACTTTCAGCCCCAGGAAGGCCAATTATGGATCTTCGGATCCACATTATGTCAGCAGCTGTTCTCCACCGTGAACTATGTTAAAAACAAACACCGCTCACGCCTCACAGACGACAGCTTACAGTCCTGTAAAGATGAAAGTGACTTCGTACAGCCCCGACCTGCAGACGCTGTGCGCAGAGGTTCAGGAGCAGAAGTCCCGTTGTAAACATATCACGGCAGACCCGACGATGTTTGCATGAACACGCTTTTCAGCTTCTCTTTATTGACCACTTTACACACACGGTTGCTGTACGCACACAGCCGGCTGTAGCTTTGCAGCTCACAGCCCGACACACACCAACACAACAGCACAGACGTTAAGGCGGCGAGGCGTGATCGCGGATGCCGCTCAGGTGCGTCCGCCTCGCCTGCAGCGGCGCTGCAGACCATGCCCCGCCACACACATTAACCAGGTAAAATACATATTTAGGCAGAATTTTGCAAATATCTATTTGTCATCTTTCAGCAGCATAGAGCTTTTTTCCAATTATTTTTTTAAAAGTCAGCTCAAGGCTCCAAAAGCCCAAAGGAGATATAAGGGTGGCGGCTCACAGCAGTTTTTGTTTGCTACATCATTTTAGTTCAGCTGGGTGTCTTTCCTTTGGTTATATTTCTTTAAGAGTTCAAATGTGTTCATTACATAAATAACATGTAATTTTCTCTGTAGCACTTCATGGATTTCATAAGCAACACACCTTAGTTGTTCACACAAAGCATAAAGGTAAAAAACAGTATATACAGTGTTATCTTCATTCTAGATGTCAAAAAGTATTTGTGGCTCCCAGTGTTTTCTTTTGCGTGGAAACTGGCTCCAAATGGCTCTTTGGGTCCTGAAGGTTGCTGACCCCTGACCTAATGGTATATTTTTTTTAGCTGGATCGTTCTATAAAAACATGAATCAAATCTGAGAAAAGTTTCCACCTGACCTGTTGAATGTTATTGAAGCCAGAAGTTTGCCTTCATACTGTGTTTCTTGCATGCCTTTTGTGGTGTACTAATTGATGTGAAATGAATGCAATGTGGTTGTGTTTGCAGAGGTCAGAGGTCACAGTCTCCAGTATCCAGCTGTGTGTCTGTGAGGAGTGACTGGTCCAAAAACAGACCTCCACAATTCAGTCATGAACCTGCAGGAACAATGTTCTTCAATCATGGAGCTCAGCTGACCATGTAAGAGAGCTGCTGACTCAGAGTTCAAAGGTTGTTTCTATAAATGTGTTCTACCAGTGACATCATAAATGATTCCTAATGGTGGTCCGGGTACGATAATGCTAGTATCAATCGTAGTAGTAATGCAATCCAAGGTAATGATTTCTTCTCTGTTGCTGTGAACGTCTCTGCAGCCGTCTGTACTCTAATCTGAGACAACTATTACTGACAGAAACCATCACATCATCCAGTTTGTGTGTTTGCAGCTGCTTAAAAGATTTTAAACAGATTAATCAGTAATTCATGTGATGTGTTTGTGTTTGCAGAGGTCAGAGGTCACAGTCTCCAGCATCCAGCTGTGTGTCTGTGAGGAGTGACTCGTCCAGAAACAGACCTCCACAATTCAGTCATGAACCTGCACCAACAGTGAACTTCAATCATGGAGCTCAGCTGACCATGTAAGAGAGCTGCTGACTCAGAGTTCAAAGGTTGTTTCTATAAATGTTCTACCAGTGACATCATAAATGATTCCTAATGGTGGTCCTGGTACGATAATGCTAGTATCAATCGTAGTAGTAATGCAATCCAAGGTAATGATTTCTTCTCTGTTGCTGTGAACGTCTCTGCAGCCGTCTGTACTCTAATCTGAGACAACTATTACTGACAGAAACCATCACATCATCCAGTTTGTGTGTTTGCAGCTGCTTAAAAGATTTTAAACAGAGATTAATCAGTAATTCATGTGATGTTGTCAGTGGTTTTGTGACATTCTAAGTACAATGAAGGAATACAAGACAGTCAGAGAGTTTTCAAAGAACTACGTGCACGGGTGAGAGATTGGATCATACTCACACCGACGCGCTGCAGTCAGGCTTTATTTATACACAGAAGCAGTTTCATGACATTTCCTCTTTTTCAGACTTGAGTATATCTAAAGATAGTAAAGATGTATGTGTAAACGTGTGTGTGTGTGTGTAGTCTCTCTCCTTCAGAGAACAGGAAAACGGCTTTTCCTGTTACCAAGGAGCCTCTTCCTCTATTCTACAATAAGAGCAGTGTTCATGTGTCTATGCGCATGTCATAACTGTGGGGGAGAGACATAAAAATATGTGAAGACTATGTGCTCCTTTAAGCTTTGCATAATATGAGTAAATAGACAGATAATATAGTAAAACGATAGAAATAATGCAAAATAATAAAATCTGTGGCTGTTTAGAGGAAGGCAAATCCAACGTCCAATAATAGTATGGATCCCCATCCTCATGACACACAAGTGTGTTTGTTTCAGAGAGCATCAGCTCTGCTCTCATGCCATTGTGTTCAGGACTACTCCTATTCTTAGCTTCATCAGTCCATCTCGGCCTAGTAAATTTACTGGGCAGCTGGAGTCAATGATGCATTGTAGTTTACACTTTCTGTGACTTTCAGCATGTAGAAAGTCTAATTTTTGTGTTAACAATTGGGTGGTGGTGTGCCCTGAGGCTGATGTGACTACGCGGGCGTCTTTTGAAAAATGTGTTCTTGGGGGGTTCTTCTGTCAGAACAGTCATACACGCACCGGTATCGCACAACATAAGATAGGGTTTGCCATTTATGTGCACAGTTACTTCTGGTTTGTGTTCAGAACCTAAAAGCAACTGGTGGATGTTGAAAATTTCACCCTCGCACTCTAGCTGTTCGTGTGGGGTGTTTGGGCTAGGGCCTAGTCACATTTCATCTTCACTGTCCCTATTGTCTCTGCCCTGCCTCTGCCTTCTGCTAGAGCGGTCATCTCTGTCTCTATCTCTCTCTCTATCCTCTCTGCCTTGCCTATCCCTATGGTCGTCTCTCTGCCTTCTCCTGCAATCTCTGGCAAAATGCCCTTCTTTATCACAATTATAACACCTTCTGTGTCGTTCTTTATCATCTTTATTCTGTTTCGTGCCTTTCCCTTTTTGTGGATTTCTTCCTGTGTATGCAACGATACCTCCTTCAGTGGTTACTACAAAAACTCCACTTTGGGCTGCTTTGTTCTTTTGGACTTTTACTGCATGTTCTGCATACTGCAAAGCATCGGGTAGGTTCCCAGTATTTTGGGTGACCCAATGTTTATCTACGTGAGCTCTATTGGGAGGAGGCCCTTCAAAAATGCATTTTTTAGCTGTTGTTGGTATGGTGTCTCCGGGCCTTCAGTATATTCTAAACCTGAATTTTGTCGGAAGACTGGGCGCAGTCTATCCAGAAAATCAGAGGCTGTCTCATTTTCTTTCTGTTTAGTCTCTCCTATTTTTGCATAATCAGGTCTTGGGGCTAGTATGGTTCTAATTCTCTCATACACTGGTTGTAGCGCTGCTTGTATTGAGTCAGGACACAAAAAGACAAAGAAAAATGCTGCCAGAAACAAAGCAGAAGTGTCAGGGAAAAACTGAGCTCACAGACAGCTGCATGTGTGGGATTTTAATAGCATGCAGCCTCTGCTCTAAAAAAAATAATAAAATAAATAAAGATAAAAGAAAATGTGTAACATGCTCATCAACTTAGCGGTGTCCACATATTTAATTCAGCTTCTCAATCCTGTAGGTTTAGCTATTATCTACAGGGTTTGGCCTATTAGTTGTTATTATAAATGTGCTCCACATCTCAGTAATATTTTATCTAGGATAAATGACAGGTTTTCAAACAGGTTAAGTGCCTCTATGCACCTAATTGGTTCAAATATTGCCTTTATTGGGGCGATTGTGGCTCAAGAGTTGGGAGTTCGCCTTGTAATCGGAAGGTTGCCGGTTCGAGCCCCGGCTTGGACAGTCTCGGTCGTTGTGTCCCGGGGCAAGACACTTCACCCGTTGCCTACTGGTGGTGGTCAGAGGGCCCGGTGGCGCCAGTGTCCGGCAGCCTCGCCTCTGTCAGTGCGCCCCAGGGTGGCTGTGGATACAATGTAGCTGCCATCACCAGTGTGTGAATGTGTGTGTGAATGGGTGGATGACTGGATATGTAAAGCGCTTTGGGGTCCTTAGGGACTAGTAAAGCGCTATATAAATACAGGCCATTTACCATTTATTTTCTTCATCTCATATGTCATTATACTGAGTTTGAGCAAACCTTAAGCTTGATGCAGACGACTTCATAACAGTTGTCCATCTCACATCATACTGACTAGGATACTTCCTGTTATTAATTTTATATCATTATTAATATTATTAATAGTTAGGATCATCTTACTCAGCAAACAGATAAGTTAGAATTCATCCAATCTGTACAAATTTGCTTTTTCCTACTTTTAGACTGGTCTTCTGTTTGCCTCATCTCAGATCCAACCTTCAGTCACATTCATTCTCTCTGTTGCATGTCGAACCAAGTAGTTTATTATTATATTTTATTTTGTATCCATCAAGGACTGTGGGCGAGCTGCAGTCTCACCCATTTCCAAGATGGAGACATTTATCTTTTCACACACTTTCCTTGGCTGAACAATGACACAGCCTTAATCTACCTTATGCATCTCTCTTTTATAGAAAAGGTTTTCATGTGAATGATTTCCTTTTATTTATTTTATACAATCTGGGCATGTTCGTCATGCCAACTATATTTCATTATTTAGTTCTGTTTGGAGGGTCTCCCTTAAAGTGGTTACAGCGGAAGGGTTGCATTTTCCCTCCCACGTAGGACAATTTAGTTTATTTGTTTTATTTTTATTTTATTAATACTGCCAACACATACACTATGAAGTTTGGTGGATACAAAGGTCGGAGGAGGTTATTGAGGCAGCCTTCTACCCTGAGCTAAACTCAGGGCGGCCCCAATTTTATGCGATGAAGCGCAACCTTTTCTCTTCCCCACCACACAATACCTCACAGGAAAACAGAAGAGTAGTACAGAGACCTAGAGTCTCTATTCAATGGCGTACTTACTCTTTACACACATACATTGCGCGCTTAAAAAAACCTGCTTTTACTCGACACTCCTCCCCTTATTAAAGTTTTTAGCGGGCGCGATCCACACAGGAAGTGCAATCCCGTCTTATAGGTTACTTTCTAACCTTCCCTTGTTAAAGTTTTTAGCGGGTGCGATCCACACAGGAAGTGCAATCCCGTCTTATAGGTTACTTTCGAACCTTCGGCTCACACAGAACCTCCCTTAGTGTCCACACAGGACTCTACAGGTATGAGTGTCGTTGTAAAGTCGATTTATTTCAAACGCATGATGTTTATGACTGTGTTATATTCACCTTCAAAGTAGCGCTGTGTTCTTATCCGGTGTTATCGAGTCCTGTCGCCGTGAAGCCTGAGTAAACACCGGCCAGCAGACGAATTTACGACTGTGGTCTTTCCTCGTCTTCCTGGAAGCGAGCGTTTCAGTGCAGGCGGTCACGACGTCAGGATCCGAAGACTCCGTCTGTGGACAGTTGGACTAATAATATCAGTCAACTATCCGGCTCGAAGGACCAATTAAATGTCAGTGGTTTTGTGACATTCTAAGTACAATGAAGGGATACAAGACAGTCAGAGAGTTTTCAAAGAACTACGTGCACGGGTGAGAGATTGGATCATACTCACACCGACGCGCTGCAGTCAGGCTTTATTTATACACAGAAGCAGTTTCATGACATTTCCTCTTTTTCAGACTTGAGTATATCTAAAGATAGTAAAGATGTATGTGTAAACGTGTGTGTGTGTGTGTAGTCTCTCTCCTTCAGAGAACAGGAAAACGGCTTTTCCTGTTACCAAGGAGCCTCTTCCTCTATTCTACAATAAGAGCAGAGTTCATGTGTCTATGCGCATGTCATAACTGTGGGGGAGAGACATAAAAATATGTGAAGACTATGTGCTCCTTTAAGCTTTGCATAATATGAGTAAATAGACAGATAATATAGTAAAACGATAGAAATAATGCAAAATAATAAAATCTCATGACAGATGTGTTTTTGTTTGCAGAGGGCAGAGGTCACAGTCTCCAGCATCCAGCTGTGTGTCTGTGAGGAGTGACTCGTCCAGAAACAGACCTCCACAATTCAGTCATGAACCTGCAGGAACAGTGAACTTCAATCATGGAGCTCAGCTGACCATGTAAGAGAGCTGCTGACTCAGAGTTCAAAGGTTGTTTCTATAAATGTTCTGCCAGTGACATCATAACTTAACCTAACACTGGTCTGTGTATGAAGTATCATTTAGTGGCAGTTGTTAAAGTTGTATAATGATGATGCTAGTTTGGGGTGTATTTTCCTGCTGATGCAAATGCATCTACTTTGCCCTTTGTCTGGTGCTTTGGACAAAGACGTCCAATGAAACTCAGAACAACACAGTTTGCACCACCAGCAGGCAGAGGAAGTGGCTGACATCCAGAAATCCTACCAGTGGCTGAACAAAGCTGGACTGAAAGACAGCACAGAGGCACTAATCATGGCAGCACAGGAACAAGCTCCGAGCACAAGACCCATAGAGCCCGGGGTCTACATGGCTCTTTTTGGGGGGGTTGTGTTGTATTAACAGTGACTTTGTTTCTTTGGACCAAAATCTTTTGTTTTTCAGTTCAGTTGCAACATTGACTAACACTAATGCAGGGGTCGGCTATGGAACGCCAGGACTGCCATAATGAATTAATTAAATACACCATTAAATAATTAATTAAATGTGGCAATAATTAATTAAAATTGGAATTAATTAATTAAATAAATAGTTATGATATATGTAATTAATTAATTATTGACACATTTAATTAATTATTTATGTATTTCACGTTTTAATTAATTATTGACACATTTAATTAATTATTGACACATTTAATTAATTATTTATGTATTTCACATTTTAATTAATTATTGACACATTTAATTAATTATTTAATGATATATTTATTTATTTCATTTTGGCAGTCCTGGCGCCTGGCTCTCATCATAAAATAATTTTATCTGTCAGCCTCACCCATCAAACTCAGGGGGCGGGGTTAACGCTGATCGAGTCAAAACCATTGCTTTGGCCTGGTGGCCATTGTTTCTAGCACACAACAACCGGCATGTGGAAGCTAACAGAACTGAACTTTGAAAAACCCTGTTTGTGTGTCACCAAATACCGTTTTAATATTTTTTTAGCCGAGAATGTAGTGGTTTAATCTTCATGTGTCTGGTCGGTTTGTCAAGATACAGCCTCTTTGCAAAAGTGCTTCGATGATTTCGGAGATGTCTGCCCAGTCTCACGGCAAAGCGTGGGATAGACCCGCTCGCCTCGCAAGCAATCCCACCGACAAAGCGCAGGCCCCGGTACACAGCTGTAGTAACCCCCGCTGACTTCTTTTACTGAGGTTATATTTATCGGTGTTTTATTTCCTGATGTTCGTATGTGTCCTACGTGTTTCAGTCGCCAATTCTGAATTATAACTAACATTAAAAACATGTTTAAGGAGGAGAGAGAGCAAATAAATCTGTTTAACATCTGATCTTTGGGTTTTTGTTCAGTAATCAGCGTGACCTGTGTATAAACACATAAAAGAGATAACGTTGGTGTTTCCGTCATGTAGTAACTGCTGGCTTTAACTGTACAAAGGTTGTTCGACACTATGAAACACATACAGACTTCATGATGTTCGGCTAATATTTTTATTGTGAATATTAATCATGCTGACCTCGCTCTGTACACCACGCAGCGAGGTCAGCATATCCACGATATCCTCAGCTCCATGAGTTAACACAAAGTTTCCCAGCTGACTATCTAACTGCCAACTATTCCAGAGACGTGAAAATATACAGCATAAAGAAAAGTGTAAGAGACTCAGCAGCAGATTAGAATAACAGTTATACATTTAATAAATCACCAAATGAATCCAAGAAACGAGCAAACCTGTTCCGACAATTTGAGTTTGTATTCCCTCAGCTGCAGACTCGCTGCTGTTTAAATGTTTGAAAAGGAAGATTAGATATAAAAAACGTCAAACATAGACTCAGTCTGCCTTCACATTTGATATGAGGCCAGCACGTATAGTGGCCTCAGCAGGCTATTACTGAAATACACGTGCTATATCATAAACTATGATATAAACAGGGAGGTCCTATTAACATGTTTAGTTTTAAAGGACACCTTCCTGCCTTTAGTCTCATTCATGAGCAGTATTAGTTTTCTTCTAACATCCAGAAGTCTGCACAATGTGTTTCATAGTTTGTAACAAGCCTTTGACAGGTAAACATAACATGACCGAAAAAGAAAAAAAAAGAAAAAAAAAAGAGAGAGAGAGAGAGAGAGAGAGAGAGAGAGAGAGAGAGAGAGAGAGAGAGAGAGAGAGAGAGAGAGAGAGAGAGAGAGAGAGAGAGAGAGAGAGAGAGAGAGAGAGAGAGAGAGAGAGAGAGAGAGAGAGAGAGAGAGAGAGAGAGAGAGAGAGAGAGAGAGAGAGAGAGAGAGAGAGAGAGAGAGAGAGAGAGAGAGAGAGTTGACATAAGAAGAGAAAATGCTCTCAATTATGGAGACAGGCAAATGGTTCATTTATGTTTGATGTGTGTTTATTCCTCCCTAAATATCGTCGGTGAAGTTTGCCATGCACGTCAGATTTTCCTGCGCATTTTTATACCTCTGCCAACAGAGAGAGAGAAAAAATCACATTCTAACAGACAGCTGGTGCTTAGAATACAGTTGAATAACTATTAAAAAACAGATGATATTTAGATGATAGTTCAGTCTACCACATGTGCCAGTGAACCATTAAACGTCTGTGAAACTATGCAGTTATGAAACGTAACTTTAACCTCAGCCAAACCGATTTGCTCAGTTGTAAATAAAACAGCGACGTAAACGTGACCCGACAGACAGAACCTGAGTGAATGAAGTCCAGCGTTTAACCACTGAGAGCTAAAACTCAGCTGAGGTTTCAAAGCTGTGTGCCGGTGATTGGACATCAGCCGCTGATAAAGCTGGCTCGCCTATAAAGTGCTCTGTAAGGAAACGAGCTCCAGCAGCTCTGCGCTCGGGGAAAACACTATATTTACTTATCTTGTGCAGAAAAATGCGCTGACATTGCGTTATATCGAGCACCGGCTGCCCAGTTAAACTGTGACTATCACCAGGTAACGTAGGCGTGTTTCTTGAATTAGCAGCAGGTGTTAAACAGCTGACAGATGAGGAGGAGGATGCATGCAGGTAAACTGAGGGTCTGCTGAGCTGATCGCTGGTTTCGTGAGAAAAATGTCAGCTCGTTCTTTATGTTACAGAAGCACAGAGACACAAGACCAGGCGGAAAGAGACGATCGTTCGGTGAAAATGAGAATCTGCGAATGCAACATGTGGAACACGGAGAGTGGAATATGTAAACAAACCGGTTAATGTACCCCCTCGGTGCGCTCTGCATGCTAACTGTTAGCAGAGCTAGTGAAATCTCTGAAAACATCTGAGCACTTTTGCAAACATGTTCTATGTTGACAACCTGACCAGACATACGGCGCGACATTCGCGGCTAAAACACTGTTAAAAGTGTAGCTGGTGACAGAAAAACGGGGTATTTTAAAACTACACCACCACCATTGCTGCTTGTGATTTGATCTGCATTCTGGGATAACTGGCTGCCCCAAGTCTACACAAGCAATCGATTATCTAGGATCGACCTGTTTTGACTTACTTTGCACGGCAACCAATCAAATGTTAGAGAAGCTGCATGGGCAGCGTTAACCCCGCCCCCTGAGTTTGATGGGTGAGGCTGACAGATAAAATTATTCCATGACGAGAGCCAGGCGTCAGGACTGCCAAAATGAAATAAATAAATATATCATTAAATAATTAATTAAATGTGTCAATAATTAATTAAAATGTGAAATACATAAATAATTAATTAAATGTGTCAATAATTAATTAATTAAATGTGTCAATAATTAATTAAAATGTGAAATACATAAATAATTAATTAAATGTGTCAATAATTAATTAATTACATGTGTCATAACTATTTATTTAATTAATTAATTCTAATTTTAATTAATTATTGACACATTTAATTAATTATTTAATGGTGTATTTAATTAATTCATTATGGCAGTCCTGGCGTTCCATAGTCGGCAACCTGCGGCTCTTTAGTCCTTACAGTGCGGCTCCTCGTGGTTTGGGAAAATAAATTAGAAGTATTTAGCTGAAGTGTATTTTATTTATGTTCTTTTTTAACTTGTAGTTCTAAATTGGAAGATTTTTGTGATATTGAAATATAAAAATAAAATTATATTTTATTATTTTTTCATCGTTCAAATAAGCGTCACACTCGCGGAAGCCGGTGTAGCCGCCGAAATGCCGTGCATTTATCGAGACTTTCAGCCCCAGGTAGGCCAATTATGGATCTTCGGATCCACATTATGTCAGCAGCTGTTCTCCACCGTGAACTATGTTAAAAACAAACACCGCTCACGCCTCACAGACGACAGCTTACAGTCCTGTAAAGATGAAAGTGACTTCGTACAGCCCCGACCTGCAGACGCTGTGCGCAGAGGTTCAGGAGCAGAAGTCCCGTTGTAAACATATCACGGCAGACCCGACGATGTTTGCATGAACACGCTTTTCAGCTTCTCTTTATTGACCACTTTACACACACGGTTGCTGTACGCACACAGCCGGCTGTAGCTTTGCAGCTCACAGCCCGACACACACCAACACAACAGCACAGACGTTAAGGCGGCAAGGCGTGATTGCCGCTCAGGTGCGTCCACCTCGCCGCTGCAGACCACGCCCCGCCACACACATTAACCAGGTAAAATACATATTTAGGCAGAATTTTGCAAATATCTATTTTTCATCTTTCAGCAGCATCGAGCTTTTTTTCCAATTATTTTTTAAAAGTCAGCTCAAGGCTCCAAAAGCCCAAAGGAGATATAAGGGTGGCGGCTCACAGCAGTTTTTGTTTGCTACATCATTTTAGTTCAGCTGGGTGTCTTTCCTTTGGTTATATTTCTTTAAGAGTTCAAATGTGTTCATTACATAAATAACATTTAATTTTCTCTGTAGCACTTCATGGATTTCATAAGCAACACACCTTAGTTGTTCACACAAAGCATAAAGGTAAAAAACAGTATATACAGTGTTATCTTCATTCTAGATGTCAAAAAGTATTTGTGGCTCCCAGTGTTTTCTTTTGCGTGGAAACTGGCTCCAAATGGCTCTTTGGGTCCTGAAGGTTGCTGACCCCTGACCTAATGGTATATTTTTTTTAGCTGGATCGTTCTATAAAAACATGAATCAAATCTGAGAAAAGTTTCCACCTGACCTGTTGAATGTTATTGAAGCCAGAAGTTTGCCTTCATACTGTGTTTCTTGCATGCCTTTTGTGGTGTACTAATTGATGTGAAATGAATGCAATGTGGTTGTGTTTGCAGAGGTCAGAGGTCACAGTCTCCAGTATCCAGCTGTGTGTCTGTGAGGAGTGACCGGTCCAGAGACAGACCTCCACAATTCAGTCATGAACCTGCACCAACAGTGAACTTCAATCATGGAGCTCAGCTGACCATGTAAGAGAGCTGCTGACTCAGAGTTCAAAGGTTGTTTCTATAAATGTTCTGCCAGTGACATCATAACTTAACCTAACACTGGTCTGTGTATGAAGTATCATTTAGTGGCAGTTGTTAAAGTTGTATAATGATGATGCTAGTTTGGGGTGTATTTTCCTGCTGATGCAAATGCATCTACTTTGCCCTTTGTCTGGTGCTTTGGACAAAGACGTCCAATGAAACTCAGAACAACACAGTTTGCACCACCAGCAGGCAGAGGAAGTGGCTGACATCCAGAAATCCTACCAGTGGCTGAACAAAGCTGGACTGAAAGACAGCACAGAGGCACTAATCATGGCAGCACAGGAACAAGCTCCGAGCACAAGACCCATAGAGCCCGGGGTCTACATGGCTCTTTTTGGGGGGGTTGTGTTGTATTAACAGTGACTTTGTTTCTTTGGACCTGACCAAAATCTTTTGTTTTTCAGTTCAGTTGCAACATTGACTAACACTAATGCAGGGGTCGGCAACCTGCGGCTCTTTAGTCCTTACAGTGCGGCTCCTCGTGGTTTGGGAAAATAAATTAGAAGTATTTAGCTGAAGTGTATTTTATTTATGTTCTTTTTTAACTTGTAGTTCTAAATTGGAAGATTTTTGTGATATTGAAATATAAAAAGAAAATTATATTTTTTATTTTTTCATCGTTCAAATAAGCGTCACACTCGCGGAAGCCGGTGTACCCGCCGAAACGCCGTGCATTTATCGAGACTTTCAGCCCCAGGTAGGCCAATTATGGATCTTCGGATCCACATTATGTCAGCAGCTGTTCTCCACCGTGAACTATGTTAAAAACAAACACCGCTCACTAGGGATGGGTATCGAAAACCGGTTCTTGTTGAGAACCGGTTCCCACTGTTTCAATTCCTTGGAATCGTTTGCCATTTTTGCAAACGATTCCCTTATCGATTCCAGTCACCCTGAATGACGTCACCACGTTGCGGAGCGTCATTTACCTGGCAGGAAACATGGCGGCTCAAACGCTAAAAAGATTGGTTATACTTTACAAGAACGGATGACAACAGGGCAACTTGCAATACTTGCAAAGTAGATACTTCATTTAAGGGAGGAAACACTACGAATATGCAAAAGCATTTGCTCACAAAACACACGATGACCTTAAATGAATGTCATGTTTTTAATTCCGCTCCGGACTCGTGAATCTCAACCCAGCAGCAGCGGTAACGTTTGCACGTCCTCTCCCGTTAATGCGGCAGGTAAATAATCAGCTAACAGTGCATATTATGTTAGCGCGATCTGCCTTATCTGCCATTACTGCACGTTTAGGTGACCATGATGAGAGAGACAGAGTCTGGCTGGCGCTCGCTGGCAGTTCTCGCTGCAGTCTACCGGTAGCGTCTCCTTTCAAGCCAGGATAGACTAATGTTACCGAGCAGTGACTAAGTTTGTGGTCAAAGGCTTGCACCCATTTGCCACAGCAGATGCCCCCGATTTTCGGTAAGTGAATGTGTTTAATTGTAGGCAGGGACATTACTGGATATTCTTGTGTAATTGCTACAGAATAATTTATGTTATACTTTGTTATTGCTACAGAAGAATATTTATTTTATTATTTTACATTTACAATTTTTTTCCCCGGGGTCCCTGTGACACCACATTGAAGAGCCGTAGGCTGTGGATCTCTTAAGATCTCACTGTTGGGTTTGTAAGGCCATGTTACTCCTAAATTTCTATCTTGTTCAAAGAGAAGATATAAAACAAAGTTCTAAGCTAATCGACCTTAGTGTTCTCCTTTTTTTAAAAATAAGAATCGATTAGAGAATCGATAAAGAATCGAATCGTTAAACAGAATCGAAAATGGAATCGGAATCGTGAAAATCTTATCAATACCCATCCCTACCGCTCACGCCTCACAGACGACAGCTTACAGTCCTGTAAAGATGAAAGTGACTTCGTACAGCCCCGATCTGCAGACGCTGTGCGCAGAGGTTCAGGAGCAGAAGTCCCGTTGTAAACATATCACGGCAGACCCGACGGTGTTTGCATGAACTCGCTTTTCAGCTTCTCTTTATTGACCGCTTTTCACACACGGTTGCTGTACGCACACAGCCGGCTGTAGCTTTGCAGCTCACAGCCCGACACACACCAACACAACAGCACAGACGTTAAGGCGGCGAGGCGTGATTGCGGGTGCCGCTCAGGTGCGTCCGCCTCCCCTGCAGCGGCGCTGCAGACCACGCCCCGCCACACACATTAACCAGGTAAAATACATATTTAGGCAGAATTTTGCAAATATCTATTTTTCATCTTTCAGCAGCATAGAGCTTTTTTTCCAATTATTTTTTAAAAGTCAGCTCAAGGCTCCAAAAGCCCAAAGGAGATATAAGGGTGGCGGCTCACAGCAGCTTTTGTTTGCTACATCATTTTAGTTCAGCTGGGTGTCTTTCCTTTGGTTATATTTCTTTAAGAGTTCAAATGTGTTCATTACATAAATAACATGTAATTTTCTCTGTAGCACTTCATGGATTTCATAAGCAACACACCTTAGTTGTTCACACAAAGCATAAAGGTAAAAAACAGTATATACAGTGTTATCTTCATTCTAGATGTCAAAAAGTATTTGTGGCTCCCAGTGTTTTCTTTTGCGTGGAAACTGGCTCCAAATGGCTCTTTGGGTCCTGAAGGTTGCTGACCCCTGACCTAATGGTATATTTTTTTTAGCTGGATCGTTCTATAAAAACATGAATCAAATCTGAGAAAAGTTTCCACCTGACCTGTTGAATGTTATTGAAGCCAGAAGTTTGCCTTCATACTGTGTTTCTTGCATGCCTTTTGTGGTGTACTAATTGATGTGAAATGAATGCAATGTGGTTGTGTTTGCAGAGGTCAGAGGTCACAGTCTCCAGTATCCAGCTGTGTGTCTGTGAGGAGTGACCGGTCCAGAGACAGACCTCCACAATTCAGTCATGAACCTGCACCAACAGTGAACTTCAATCATGGAGCTCAGCTGACCATGTAAGAGAGCTGCTGACTCAGAGTTCAAAGGTTGTTTCTATAAATGTTCTGCCAGTGACATCATAACTTAACCTAACACTGGTCTGTGTATGAAGTATCATTTAGTGGCAGTTGTTAAAGTTGTATAATGATGATGCTAGTTTGGGGTGTATTTTCCTGCTGATGCAAATGCATCTACTTTGCCCTTTGTCTGGTGCTTTGGACAAAGACGTCCAATGAAACTCAGAACAACACAGTTTGCACCACCAGCAGGCAGAGGAAGTGGCTGACATCCAGAAATCCTACCAGTGGCTGAACAAAGCTGGACTGAAAGACAGCACAGAGGCACTAATCATGGCAGCACAGGAACAAGCTCCGAGCACAAGACCCATAGAGCCCGGGGTCTACATGGCTCTTTTTGGGGGGGTTGTGTTGTATTAACAGTGACTTTGTTTCTTTGGACCTGACCAAAATCTTTTGTTTTTCAGTTCAGTTGCAACATTGACTAACACTAATGCAGGGGTCGGCAACCTGCGGCTCTTTAGTCCTTACAGTGCGGCTCCTCGTGGTTTGGGAAAATAAATTAGAAGTATTTAGCTGAAGTGTATTTTATTTATGTTCTTTTTTAACTTGTAGTTCTAAATTGGAAGATTTTTGTGATATTGAAATATAAAAAGAAAATTATATTTTTTATTTTTTCATCGTTCAAATAAGCGTCACACTCGCGGAAGCCGGTGTACCCGCCGAAACGCCGTGCATTTATCGAGACTTTCAGCCCCAGGTAGGCCAATTATGGATCTTCGGATCCACATTATGTCAGCAGCTGTTCTCCACCGTGAACTATGTTAAAAACAAACACCGCTCACTAGGGATGGGTATCGAAAACCGGTTCTTGTTGAGAACCGGTTCCCACTGTTTCAATTCCTTGGAATCGTTTGCCATTTTTGCAAACGATTCCCTTATCGATTCCAGTCACCCTGAATGACGTCACCACGTTGCGGAGCGTCATTTACCTGGCAGGAAACATGGCGGCTCAAACGCTAAAAAGATTGGTTATACTTTACAAGAACGGATGACAACAGGGCAACTTGCAATACTTGCAAAGTAGATACTTCATTTAAGGGAGGAAACACTACGAATATGCAAAAGCATTTGCTCACAAAACACACGATGACCTTAAATGAATGTCATGTTTTTAATTCCGCTCCGGACTCGTGAATCTCAACCCAGCAGCAGCGGTAACGTTTGCACGTCCTCTCCCGTTAATGCGGCAGGTAAATAATCAGCTAACAGTGCATATTATGTTAGCGCGATCTGCCTTATCTGCCATTACTGCACGTTTAGGTGACCATGATGAGAGAGACAGAGTCTGGCTGGCGCTCGCTGGCAGTTCTCGCTGCAGTCTACCGGTAGCGTCTCCTTTCAAGCCAGGATAGACTAATGTTACCGAGCAGTGACTAAGTTTGTGGTCAAAGGCTTGCACCCATTTGCCACAGCAGATGCCCCCGATTTTCGGTAAGTGAATGTGTTTAATTGTAGGCAGGGACATTACTGGATATTCTTGTGTAATTGCTACAGAATAATTTATGTTATACTTTGTTATTGCTACAGAAGAATATTTATTTTATTATTTTACATTTACAATTTTTTTCCCCGGGGTCCCTGTGACACCACATTGAAGAGCCGTAGGCTGTGGATCTCTTAAGATCTCACTGTTGGGTTTGTAAGGCCATGTTACTCCTAAATTTCTATCTTGTTCAAAGAGAAGATATAAAACAAAGTTCTAAGCTAATCGACCTTAGTGTTCTCCTTTTTTAAAAAGAATCGATAAAGAATCGAATCGTTAAACAGAATCGAAAATGGAATCTGAATCGTGAAAATCTTATCAATACCCATCCCTACCGCTCACGCCTCACAGACGACAGCTTACAGTCCTGTAAAGATGAAAGTGACTTCGTACAGCCCCGACCTGCAGACGCTGTGCGCAGAGGTTCAGGAGCAGAAGTCCCGTTGTAAACATATCACGGCAGACCCGACGATGTTTGCATGAACACGCTTTTCAGCTTCTCTTTATTGACCGCTTTTCACACACGGTTGCTGTACGCACACAGCCGGCTGTAGCTTTGCAGCTCACAGCCCGACACACACCAACACAACAGCACAGACGTTAAGGCGGCGAGGCGTGATTGCGGGTGCCGCTCAGGTGTGTCCGGCTCCCCTGCAGCGGCGCTGCAGACCACGCCCCGCCACACACATTAACCAGGTAAAATACATATTTAGGCAGAATTTTGCAAATATCTATTTTTCATCTTTCAGCAGCATAGAGCTTTTTTTCCAATTATTTTTTAAAAGTCAGGTCAAGGCTCCAAAAGCCCAAAGGAGATATAAGGGTGGCGGCTCACAGCAGTTTTTGTTTGCTACATCATTTTAGTTCAGCTGGGTGTCTTTCCTTTGGTTATATTTCTTTAAGAGTTCAAATGTGTTCATTACATAAATAACATGTAATTTTCTCTGTAGCACTTCATGGATTTCATAAGCAACACACCTTAGTTGTTCATACAAAGCATAAAGGTAAAAAACAGTATATACAGTGTTATCTTCATTCTAGACGTCAAAAAGTATTTGTGGCTCCCAGTGTTTTCTTTTGCGTGGAAACTGGCTCCAAATGGCTCTTTGGGTCCTGAAGGTTGCTGACCCCTGACCTAATGGTATATTTTTTTTAGCTGGATCGTTCTATAAAAACATGAATCAAATCTGAGAAAAGTTTCCACCTGACCTGTTGAATGTTATTGAAGCCAGAAGTTTGCCTTCATACTGTGTTTCTTGCATGCCTTTTGTGGTGTACTAATTGATGTGAAATGAATGCAATGTGGTTGTATTTGCAGAGGTCAGAGGTCACAGTCTCCAGTATCCAGCTGTGTGTCTGTGAGGAGTGACCGGTCCAGAGACAGACCTCTACAATTCAGTCATGAACCTGCACCAACAATGTTCTTCAATCATGGAGCTCAGCTGACCATGTAAGAGAGCTGCTGACTCATTTACGGGTGTTTGAAATTCTGTGACCACTTTGTAATTTTAGTTTATATTTTTAAAGTGTTTTTATTTGTAGTTGCCTGTATTTTTATTACACTGTGTGTAACGTGGTGGTTTGTGCTGTTTGGGATTGTTTTGGTGTATTTGTGTCAGAACATCAGATAAATGATTTCATCACATTTTAAAAGAAAGTATCAGGATAATAATCTGAACTGAGTCATCAGAAATAGAAAGATGGTCTCAACAGGCCACTGAGCTGATCTCCAAAGAAATGCAGAAGATTGAAGAGTCCGAGGCTGTTTATTTGTCACAGGCATCGTCATACACGTACAACACAGTGAAATGTGCTGAGCTGCTCCTGTGACTGGACAAAACATTAGAAACAATCATTAAATGAAATAATGAAACATTGTGCAGATGTAATGTTAAAGTGCTTTGTGCCACATTAGCACAGCATGTACTGACAGAGCAGTGCAAGCAGAACAAAGCAAATGAGCAAAGTGATGTAAACAGAGTAACTGAACAGAGTGAGCAGAGTAATATCAGCAGTAATGAAGCAGCAGGATCAGTGTAGCAGCGTGTGACGTCATAATGAATCAGGTATGATCTGAAATATGACAGTGAGACAAGAACATGATGTAAGGTCCTGTTTAAACCCTGATGGTGATGCTATGAGGGGAGCATGTTCTGATTTAGGACTTGGATGGTCTGAGGATAGAAGCTCCTCTCTGTTTGTGTCCTGATGGTGCAGAAGCTTCTGCCTGATTGTAGAAGGAGCTGAAGCCAGCATCATCCCAGAGGTGAAGCTCGTCTGTGTGCAGACCTGAGGTCAGATTCCTCCAGGCTGATGTTCAGGATCTACAGAAACGTGTGGTTGTAGTTATTGCTGCACTGTGTGCTGACAGCAGATACTCAGAACAAAGCGCTGCACACGTGTTCTTTACAAACATCTGTACATAGAAAATATGGATCATGGCAGTGAATGAACACGTTTCTGTCATTTGTTTCATTGGCTTCTTTTTTCTGCCTGTGTTCATGTGATTAATGTCTAACACATAAACAGGTTTGTAATCAAACATCACATCATCAGGGAGGCATCATGAAACAAAGTTACTGCTGGAGGCTGAACTCAATTTGGTGGCAATGTTCAAAAATATCACTCAGATCATTTCAAAGCTTTTAGTTCTTCTTCTTCACTTCTGTAAAATAATAGAAAGGAAATCAGAACCCAGAAGTTCACTTCCTGATGACTGAACTCTTTCAAAATAAAGCTGAAAGCTCTGAATGTGACACCGCTGCTCCACAACAGTTTTTAGAGGAGGTCAAAGGTCAGTTCAGAGTGATGGATCCCAAACTTCCAGTACATCCAGTGAAGGACATAATCAGCTCTGTGATGAAGGCTTTTACTGTGGAGTTTGTAGGCTGATCACTCTGTGTTTAATAAGACAGGCAGGAACAGCAAAGGAAACTTGGATTCTGAACTCAAACACAAGTTTCTCCACTTTGACTTTTCTCTGTGACCATCAGAGCTTCTGCACAGTGTCATCAAATCTGGATGTTTGTCACTGACAGTCAATGATTTTAGTGATAAAGAAATGTGTTCACAGAGGGAGGAAGAGGAGTGGTGTCTGTGAGGAGGAGCAGCTGTCCTGCTGTGCTTTGTGTCAGGACGTCCTGAAGTATCCAGTCTCTACCAGCTGTGGACACTGGTTCTGCAGACAGTACATCTCCTCATACTGGGACCAGTCTGCTTCATCAGGAGACTGGTCCTGTCCCCAGTTTGGAGAAAGATCCAGAAGCAGAGCTGGACTGCAGACAGCCAGTCAGAGCAGCTGTGTACAAAGTAAGACTGAACATCTGTCTGCTGATGGACTCATTTCTGAAAACTGGACTTCTTGTTGTTGTTCAGACATTGAAGAGTTTTCTTTCTGTTTTTCTTTCAGCAGATGTTGGTCTGCAGGAGGTTTTAGATGAACATAAGAGGAGTCTGAGGAGGAGATGTGAATGTGTGACTGAAGGAAGTGATGAAACAGGAAGTAGAACTCTCCTCAACAGGATCTACACTGAGCTCTACATCACAGAGGGACAGAGTGAAGAGGTTCATAGCCAACATGAGGTGAGGCAGCTGGAGACAGCTTCCAAGATGGACGCCCTCCATGACACTCCAATCAGGTGCCAGGACATCTTTAAAGCCTTACCTGACCAACAGAGACCCATCAGAGTGGTTCTGACCAACGGCGTGGCTGGTGTTGGAAAAACCTTCTCAGTGCAGAAGTTCACTCTGGACTGGGCAGAGGGCTTGGAGAACCAACATGTCAGTGTGGTGGTTCTGCTTTCATTCAGGGAGCTGAACCTGATCAGAGATGAGCAGTACAGTCTTCTGGAGCTGCTCCATGTTTTCCATCCAACACTACAGAAGGTCACAGCAGAGACGCTGGCTGTCTCTCAGCTTTTGTTCATCTTTGACGGCCTGGATGAAAGCAGACTTTCATTGGATTTCACCAACAGGAAGCTGCTGTCTGATGTCACACAGAAGTCATCAGTCAGCCAGCTGCTGACAAACCTCATCCAGGGGAATCTGCTTCCCTCGGCTCTCGTCTGGATAACTTCCCGACCTGCAGCAGCCAATCAGATCCCTCCTACATGTGTTGACAGGCTAACAGAAGTACGAGGCTTCACTGACGCCCAGAAGGAGGAGTACTTCAGGAGGAGATTCAGTGATGAAGAGCTGTCCAGAATCATCTCCCACATGAAGACATCCAGGAGCCTCCACATCATGTGTAGAATCCCAGTCTTCTGCTGGATCACTGCTACAGTTCTGGAGCACATGTTGACTACAGAGCAGAGAGGAGAGCTGCCCAAGACCCTGACTGACATGTACTCACACTTCCTGCTGGTTCAGACAAAGAGGAAGAAGAACAAGTACCACGAGGGACATGAGACGAGTCCACAGGAGCTGACAGAGGCTGACAGGGAAGTTCTTCTGAAACTGGGGAGGCTGGCGTTTGAACATCTGGAGAAAGGAAACATCATGTTCTACCAAGAAGACCTGGAGCAGTGTGGTCTGGATGTGACAGAGGCCTCGGTGTACTCAGGAGTTTGTACAGAGATCTTCAAAAGAGAGTGTGTGATCTTCCAGAAACCAGTCTACTGCTTTGTTCATCTGAGCATCCAGGAGTTTCTGGCTGCAGTCTACATGTTCCACTGTTTCACCAACAGGAAGTCAGAGGTGCTGAAGGACTTCCTGGGAAAAAAATGCAAAGAGTCATCTCTGGATGATTTCCTTAAACGAGCCATGGAGAAATCCCTCCAGAGTAAAAATGGCCACCTGGACCTGTTTGTCCGCTTCCTTCATGGCCTCTGTCTGGAGTCCAACCAGAAACTCTTAGGAGGTCTGCTGGGTCAGACAGAGAACAGTCCAGAAACCATCCAGAGAGTCATCAAGAATCTGAAGAATAACAAGAAGTTTAATTCCTGTCCTGACAGAAGCATCAACATCTTCCACTGTCTGATGGAGATGAACGACCTCTCAGTACATCAGGAGATCCAAGAGTTCCTGAAGTCAAAGCAAAGGTCAAAGAAACTCTCTGAGATCCACTGCTCAGCTCTGGCCTTCATGCTGCAGATGTCAGAGGAGGTTCTGGATGAGTTTGACCTGCAGAAGTACAAAGCTTCAAAGGAGGGACGACTGAGACTGATTCCAGCTGTGAGGAACTGCAGAAAGGCTCGGTGAGTCCAGATGTGATCATTACATCATTGATCAGTGTCGGTTAATAGTTTAATGTTTAAATTAAAAACACAGTCCTTGGTTATAAAGTGCTTTACAAACACCAACATTACGGCTAACAGCTGGATTCTCCTGTTTCAGTGCAGCTAGCCAAACAACAAAGAGCCACTTGCTGCTAAAGACAGAGTGAAAGTGGACGGTATATCCTCCATTCTTCATGTAAAACACATGCAATGAATTGTAATGCACCATCTGTGTTTACCTTCATGCAGTTTTCTCTTTATGGTAGACTTGGATATTTAAATGTTTACCTCCTGGAGAGTCTTGTTCACTTGATTAGTTTTTGTGAAGAGGATTCTCCTCACCCCGTCTCCAAGGGAGACACCAGCTACCCTTCAGAGAAAATTTATTTGCCCCACTTGTAACCATGATCTGGTTCTTCCAGTCACTGCCCACAGCTCGTGACCATAGGTGAGGGCAGGGACGTAGATCGACCGGTAAATTTAGAGCTTCGCTGTCACGCTCAGCTCTCTCTCTCTTCACCACGACAGACCGGTACAGTGTCCACCTCACTGTTACCGCAGCAACGGTCTGTCTGTTGATTCCTGCTCCCCTCCCCCTTCTTTACACGACCCTGAGATACTCAGACTCCTCCACCTGGGGCAGGAACGTCTCTGACCCAGAGTGGGCACTCCACCCTTTCCCAGCTGAGGACCATGGCCTCAGATGCTGATCCTCATTCACACGGCTTCACACTCTGCTGAGAACAGCTCCACTGTGAGCTGCAGGCCATCACCTGATGAAGCCAACAGAACCACATCCTCTGTGAAAACAGAGACGAGACTCTGGCTGTATCCCAATTCAGGGTCTGCAGCCTTAAAGGCCGCATTTTAAGGCCGATTACGTCACAGCGACGCGACGAAGGTCGCTGCTCGAAATGCGGCCCTCAAATGCGTCCTTAATTTCGCTGAATTTTAAGGACATGGCGGTGTAGACTTCATATAGTATACTACTATACTATACACTATTATTAGTGTAGTCTACTATTATACTATACACTATTATTAGTATAGTCTACTATTATACTGTACATATCTGTTTTTAACAGGGAATCTTGATCATGTTACATTTGACTTCTGTTGAGTTTCTTGAATTGTCACCTTCAGTTCCTTTCCTTTACTCTTCCAGTGTCTTTGGTTTAAATGTATTTACCCTGATAACTGCATATGAAACAGTTCACCTCTTGTCACTCACTATTATCTGTTTGCCATAAAAGTGTTGGTGATGTGTTGGGAGAATCATTATTTTCAGTCTCTTCTTATAAACATAGTGAGGCAAAGATGTGGGTCGTGGTCCCTGATAATCAGATGTGTCTGTGTTCTGTTACATGTGACGTTAGAGAGGTTTTAGTGGAGATAAAAACAGGACCAACATCACTCGTGACTGCTTTCCTGTCTTCAGTGTGTTTACTGGTGGAGCTCGTCCTCCTGTTGCATCTGTCACAGCTGTTACGCTCCTCTGTGACTCCTCCTCTGTCTGCTGTGACGCTGCAGGAGTTTTTGGTCATGGCGTGTGAATAACTGCCGAGGTCGGCTAGGACGACGCCACCACTCGTTGTCAGACCCTGTCACGCTGTCTGTTTTCATCTTTAGCCGAGGTTATTAAGAACTTCAAAATGAAACCAGTCTCTGTTTTCAGTCTCCGCCCTCTTTTGCAGCTTTGAGCCAGGTTGTAACACCTGTTAAAGTCACCACCTGTTGTGACCGGGGAGTGAGATGAGTGTGAGAAAGATGAAAACAACGTCTCATTCTGACTAGTTACTGGGAACTGATGTGTGATGATGCAATAACAAAGATGACTGTTTCTATGATTTTCTGTTTTATTAATTGTTTTTATTGATGATAAGGACAGGCAGAGGAGATTGGATGGATTTACTTCGTTTTATTCTTTTGCACTGAAATGGAGTCCAGTGTACAGTCCTTGGCGTTGCACATTTTAATATGTTTTAGCTGAGACTGTAGTGGGCACTCTTTAAATGTCGGGTCAGTTTGTCACGTTAGAGCCTATTTGTGCCTGTTAGTGCTGACGATGACTTTAGACCGAGCTGACTGAGGGGTCTAAGCTCATGATGCCACCAGCAACACCCGGGTCATGCTGCAGAGTTTTCAAACCCCGCTGACACTCGACATAATTTACTCAGGTTATATCAGGTGATCTAAGAAAGGCCGCTTAGAAAGAAAAGCGAGTGCACTGCTTTAAGTTTCTTGAAGATGTTTAATCCGAACATTCAGCTTCTTCACTTCTAAAACCAAAAAGTGGAGAGTCCCAGATTTCAGTGTTTTGGTTCAGTTTAATGTAAAAATGGAGATGAAACACATATAAAGGCTCGTTTACACCACTGAGCCCTGCTCTAAAACACTGACACAGATCTGTCTGTGAAGCTGGCTTTAACAAATAAGAGCTTAAAGTTTTAAAAACGTGTTTAGCGCCAAACTGTCCACTTTACTGTCTGTAGCAGGAAGTGGCTGTTTGGCACTGAAACGGGAGAATCCAGCTGTTAGCCGTGATGTTGTGTTTGTAAAGCTCTTCATAAACGAGGACTGTGGAGGAGGAGAGCCTGTGTGAGTCAGGTGGTTCACCGGCCGAGTGTATCAGCGGCAGAAACAGCTGATCAGCGCCGTTTTATGCAGTAAAATAATCTTTCTGTTCCCAAACACATCCACACAGTTTACAACATAACAGCCCACTACATGCACATCACACCGCAAACATGCATAAACTTAAACATAAAATATGTCCTGTACCTGTGTGATCTCTTTAAGTAACTCACAGAATATCAACACTAACGCCACAAGTTTGTTGGTATTTTAACATTTTAACCATTGATTTTGAATTAAAACCAACAGTTAAAATATTTTTGCACCAGAGGAAAGAGCAGCAGAAATATTAGGACAGATAAATCATTCTGTCTTCAGTCTCCATGAACAGCATCAACATCCTCTGGTGAAATTTCTCTTTCCTCCTTAAAATACATTAAATGTCAGTTTAATTCCAGATTAATGGTTAAAACATGTATGTCACATATGAACATCAGGAAATAAAGAAAAGTGACTGATTCAGTTCCATATATGCTCCAGGGAGGCGTTAAGGTTCATTGAAATTGTTCAGTTATTCAACTTTAATCTGAGCCGAGCTGACTTCCTCAGGAACAAATAAACACCGAGATAAACTTCACCTTACAGATATAATCTAAATGAATCATATCCAATCTCAGAGAGTTGACAGTCAGCTGTGTGCTGGGAGACATGTCTGTCTGCAGTGTACGAGCTCTGACCGCTCCCCAAAAACGTCGGAGTGAATACATTAATATTAAAAGTGTAGCTGGTGACACAGAAACAGAGGATTTAAGAAGTTTAAGTGTAGGTCGGGTCCACACATGTCCAAACACCTGTGCGTAGGCCTGCTTGTTACTCAGAAACGCACACTAATAAAATGGCCATAAGGCCAAAGCAATGGTTTTGACTGGTGTTGACCCCGCCCCCACCCTGAGTGTGGATGCTGAGAGAAGGGCCAGCTGTGAATATGAGGCTGTGGGAGCAGATGGAGAGAGAGTATGTCGGGGTATCCCAGTACAAACTTTACTGGGGTCAGAAATTAGACAGACTCCAGTTCCTTTGTTTGATTTATCTAGTTTGATGTTAGGAAAGAGATTCATGAGATGGAAAAACCTCCCAGTCTACTGAGATTCAGAAATGATTTGTACACATGGAAACTCCCTGAGTGGGAACAAAGAGTGTCCTGTCAGGAAGAGCATTTGGAATATGGATGTTGAGGATGTGACAGTGCCTGAAATCCTGCTGCTGTTCTGAACCATAGTTTCTGATCTGAAGGTCAAACAGAGTCATGATGGTTGTTTCTATTTGTTCCTTTTTAGTTTTGTTCCCCTGAAATCAGATGTGATATCAGCAGCTCTGAGTTCATTCATCATTATTGTCCAGTGATGAGATTTCTGCTCCGTTTGGTGACAGTCAGCAGATTTTTCCTGAGTGTGGACGTGAACAGTCGTACCTGACAGCAGCAGGTAGCAAACAGAGATCGTCTTTCCAGCTGGAACTCTTCACTGAGCTGAGCTCATTCAAAATGTTCTAGATTCAAGACAGGAAACAGTCCACATGTGTGTCTTCACTCTGACTCTGGATCAGATCTCACTGACAGACTGTGGACATTATGGAAGCCTAAATGTGACGCCATCTTCCTCCTTCATCTGCAGATTAAAGCCAAACAAAGATTCTCATTAAAAGTCTGCAGGTCTGAGAGAGACTCAATCGTTGTGTCATGTCAAACACAGTAAGAGGAGCTGAAGCACAGATGTGAAGAGCAGATGTTCATCAGATTATGACCTCACTCTGTTTTGTCTTCATATACATTCAGTCTGTGTTTATAATGCAGACTTTCTGCTTTTATAATAACACATTTTATATTTTCTGTAATCTCAGACTGGCTGACTGTGGACTCTCAGAGACTCACTGTGAAGTTGTGGCCTCGGCCCTGAAGTCCATCCCCTCCCATCTGACAGAGCTGGAGATGAGTAACAACGAGCTGCAGGATTCAGCAGTGAAGCTTCTGTGTGCTGGACTGGAGAGTCCAAACTGTCGACTGGAGACTCTGAGGTGAGTTCACTGACTGCAGCTGTTGTTGTTTTTCTATATTTCAGGCTGCAGAGACTTTGAGCTTGTGTGGAAACAGACAGAGAAAAGAAAGACATGAATGTCAAAGCTAATAAAGGTGAAGTTAGGAGCTGTGATGATGTTCATGTATCAGAAGCTGATCTGGCTGCTACAGAGACGACCCACACAGCTGCTGTGGTGAGGTTTGTGTTAAAGCAGAGGAACACAGGCCCAAACATGACAGCAAAGCAGGATTCAGGCTCTGTGAGAGGATTTCAAACAGAAGCTGGAGAAGAGAAAGGACTACAGAAAGAAGGCAGCTGAGACCAGTCCAAGTTTTTCCATGGAGCCCAGTCTAACATTCATTTATACACTAACGTACAGAAGTGAACGGGAAAATGAATCCATAGTTTCAAATGTAGAAATAGTTCTCAGTTCATTTACAGAGTTTAATACAGTTCATGAGGAAATGTTCAGTTCGATTCAATTTGATTGGAATCTGGGAAATTTTGCCTCAGACAGAAATATTATAATTCAGTACATTTACATATTTTTGTGTCTATAAAAGGGAAGCTGGCACTTTCGAGACTTTATCAAATGTGTGAGCATCACAGCAGAGGCCTCTGTGTCAACGTAGCTGAAGATAAAACACAGAAAAACATGAAGGTGATTTTCCTGTTCTGGGGTTTTATAGAAATATTCTGCAGTAGATCAAAAACGAAAGAAAACCATGAATCAACACATGAACATTACCTGATGCTGCTGAAGTGAAGCAGAGCAAAGTTACAGTGTTTTTGTTAAAGACACAACTGAGCGTTTTGCAATTTGCATAATTTTAAAAAGTTTAAATTTGTTCAGTATTGAACGGCAGAAATTAGGTTTTCTTTTCGAAAGCAAGTAAAAGGAAAAAAACAGCGGCCGACAGCGCTGTAAACAACGGTAGACTTGTGCGTAACAAGCAAGCAAATAATGCAGAAAACAGATTTTAAACAGGAAACTGTTCTTGAAGTACAGAGAGAGAGAGAGAGAGAGAGAGAGAGAGCTGTGCATGAAGTGTGATTTTATTGTGGTGGAAGCAAAACAGCAAAAGTCAGAGTGAGTTCATGACGATGTTTATGTGAAGCGTAGTTTGGATCTTCTTTTGCTGCTGGTTCAGTCAATATTGTTTGTAGAGAGATAAAACTAACAGCTTTAGAATCAGCGTAAAAAGGACGTAAACACAAAGCGTGGACCCGCCAAAACATCAGAATCGGCGAGCTGTCGGCTTTCAGCCACGACCGTGTCTGTGCCGTCAGTGAGAAAGGCGACATCTCACTGATTCTGATGTGTCGGCGGGTCCGAGCTTTGTGTTTATGTCTCTGTGCAGAATCCGTGTTCCTGCTCTCATTCACTGTTTCAGCTGTTTGGTGGTTGTTAAAGTTTTGTGAGGTGTAACCTGAGATTCTGACATTTCGGGCAAAATAAATTAATATTAAAAAATTGATTCAGGATTTTAATTAATCAATATCACGTTATCCAAGCCAGAATCGATTTTAATCGATGAATCGATTATTAAAACCCACTCCTAATTCAAAGCACTGAAGCATCGACTTGTTCCATTATCCAACAATGAAAACAAGAAACACAGACAGCTGGCCTTCAAAGTAAAAGCTGCTCCTTTTGAAACATGTTGGTGGTAAAATGTAAGAAGAGCTGAAGCACATAAATGATCTACGTGCCAAAATATTAAACACAGTTGATATATTTGTGTGAGTGTTGTGATTCAGGTGTAGATGTAATAATGTACATATAGCAGAGTTTCCTCTTCTAGATCAGCTGATCAGAGTCGGGCCAATCAGCTCTGAGCATGCTCAGTCTGAGTTATGGAGCCACATACTATGATTCACCATGGCAACGGCATGAGCAGAGGCTCCGTGTGAATCCAGAGGAGCAGGAACATGAATGATGACAGTAGATGATTGTGTGAAAGTGCTGGAAGCAAATGAGTGTGTGATGTTCTTTCAGTGTTGCACTTTGTAGACGCTCCCTGAGCACTGGTCTCACAGCCAGCTGCACATAGAGACCAGTGTTGTTAGTCCAGGTCAGAAGATGACTTGTTGGAATGAAAATGAGCTTGTAGTTTGTCTGCTTTAATAATGTGACTGGAAAAAGGTGTTGGACTTCAAATATGTCCATTTCTGTCACACTTCACCTTTAAAAGTGAAGCCATGTGGTTCCTGGAAGGAAAAACACGACTTTTTCAAGTCTTTGTCCTGTTTTTATGAGAAATGTACGACTTTAATGTGAAACATCAGAGTTTTTTCTCTTGTTGTGTTTGTTTGAAGCTGCTTCCTGTTGGCTTCAGCTGTTTGGAGTTTCCATTTTCTAAACTTCTACATTCTGAACCTTCTTCAGCTCTGAACAGATGATGAAACACTGAATGATTTCAAGCACTTTGTCTAATAAACTTACATCTTTCATTCTTTATACAGATTGATGGGCTGTGGTTTGTCAGATATTGGCCTTGATTATCTGGCAGCAGCACTGAAGTCCAACCCCTCGTATCCCACAGAGGTGGACCTGAGTGGAACCTACAGCAACCTGAAGGGTTCAGGAGTGAAGCATCTGTGTGATTTTCGGGAGAATCCACGATGTCGATTTGAAACTCTGAGGTCAGTCAGCATGTTTTAGTTGTGCTGAGATGAATATGATGTGAAAGTTGTGCTGACACTAAACTGCAGACATCAGGCTGATATTATACTGATCCACACTGAGGATCTTCATGGTAAAGTCTGTTTTCTTCTTCTCTGGTTTAGTCCATTGACTGCAGCAGAACAATGTTCACATTTCAAACAGTGATACTCAACGTATGGCCCGCGGCCCACACGCGGCCTGCCCACCTTTCCTGATTCAGAGAGAGGGGACCCTGATTAACTGTGTAGCTTCTTCCTCACACTTCTAAGTATCAGACACAACAATGAATAATCCACAGCTGACTGTCTTTAGCAGGTCAAAGGTCACGGCACACAGCACTCTGTGAAACAGTTTGGAGCAGGAATTCTTGCACATTTACAAACTGACACTGCTGCACGGCATGCTGGGTAATGCTAGCTGCTCAGGTATGGGCGTGCTAACGGCTGTGAGGCTGTGGCTGCAGAACACCGAAGAAGAGAAAAGAGAGGCGGAGGATGAAGAAAAGAGGCGGAGATGAAGCAGAAGTTTTGCTCCAGAGAGGAGCTGTGTCTGTGTGGGCGGGGCTCAGGCTGCTCCGCCCACACAGTGACAGTGAAGCAGGTGAAGAGTAATAAATGAAGACAGCAGACAGTATTTGATAAGCTGATGTACAAACATGTAGGTCGTGTCCAAATTCATGGGCTGCATCCTCCTGAGGCCGCATTTGTAGACCGATTACGTCACAGCGACACGTCGAAGGCTGTCCAAATTCGTAGACTCCTCCGAATGCAGCCAACAAATGCGTTCTCCTTTTCCCCGAATTTGAAGGATGGGTCGGGTGTGTCCTTCGTGGCCTACCATATCCCAGAATTCATAGCGCGGCCCAGCCAAACTCCAGTTTCCAACAATGGCGGCCGCTACTAAGTTTTAAAATTACTCATACTAATCTTTTTCGGTCACAAAATAAACTTTTAACATATTTTCAGGCGAGAAAGTAGCTGTGTAAACATCAAATATCTGCTCGGTTTATCAAGATATCGCATATTTGCAAAAGTGCTTCGACGTTTTCGGAGACGTCTGCTACCCACCAGCTCGATAGCTTGCCGGGAGCTCGAGGGTCACTGAAGCTGCCGAGAACGGCACAACTCCCGGCACATCATTTTCAGATCACCGCGGACTTTCGCTACTCAGGTTAAACGTGATATATAAGTCACTTAGACAACCTCAAAATGTTATTGTTTGGCTTTTTTCAGTGTTTTGTTTGTTCGTGAGTAAATCGGTTTGGCTGAGATTAAAGTTATTAGATTAGATTAGATAAAATAAAACTTTATTAATCCCCCAGGTGGGTTCCTCCTTGGTCTTTACAGAGCTGACTAAACGTCAAACAGAAAACTGATTAAACAGAAGTATGAGACGGTCGAGAATTTACGCCAGTGTCCTGTTATATTTTAGATAGCAAGGAGCAGACGGCTGAGTTTATTAAACTCCACCGAGACAGCGGTGACGCTAATCAGAAGGCTAGACCGTCCAATTTCCCCAGCCGTTTATTTCCAGCCTACCCGACCTTCTGAGGACCCAGCCCACGTAGACCGCAAAGGCCGGGTCCTCGGGAGGATGCAGCCCATGAATTTGGACACGACCGTAGAATGATGGTGGCAGCTACAGAAACAGGTCCATACAGACTGAAGCGTGTCTCAGTCTGAATGTACACTGCTGTTATAAGAGCTGTGGAAACTCAGGTCAAAAGGACGAAACCACACTGCTGACAGTTCCAGGACATTCACAGAGTTACAGCATCATTTGTGACCATAAAGACAGAAAGCTCATCCAAATCCTGGGATTAAAAGTCTGTCCTGGTGGTGTCCAGTCAAACACGTCTCTGTGAAAGCTTCAATCCAACAGGCTCCAAAGTCCTTCTGCTCATTTCCTCGCCGGGTTCTTGATGCTCCTGTACCATCTCTCTGTCATCCTCCTCACTCCCTCTTTGCACTCACAGTCTTTGTGCATCATTAACACTCACATGTGGAAAACCAAAGTTTTACTGGGCAGAAGATGATCATCAGTGACTCTGTCTTTAAAACACTCTTGTTAGAAATGTTCGACTTTAATGTGAAACATTCAGAGTTTTTTCTCTTGTTGTGTTTGTTTGAAGCTGCTTCCTGTTGGCTTCAGCTGTTTGGAGTTTCCATTTTCTAAACTTCTACATTCTGAACCTTCTTCAGCTCTGAACAGATGATGAAACACTGAATGATTTCAAGCACTTTGTCTAATAAACTTACATCTTTCATTCTCTATACAGATTGGAGCGCTGTGATTTGTCAGAGATCAGCTGTGATTATCTGGAAGCAGTGCTGAAGCTCAACCCTTCGTATCCCAGAGAGGTGGACCTGAGAGACCACAAGCTGCAGGATTCAGGAGTGAAGCAGCTGTGTGTTCTTCTGGAGAATCCACAACATCAAATTGAAACTCTGAGGTCAGTCTCCACGTTTTAGTTGTGCTGACACTGTCGATCTGTGGAACTAAAACCTTTATACAGGAAGTCTGGTTCAGCTCTTTGTAGACCTTCTAATCTCTGATGCTCTGAGTCGTACTCAGTAGATGATGCAGAGTTGTGAAGCCGATGTGGGTGAGGACACTCGCCCAGCTCTAACTACTTTGACGTCCAGGCGGCTTCCCTGCTTGTCCTGATACAAACAAACCTGAGTAACCTTGCAGGTCAGATCTCATCAGTCACACCTGTTATGGCAGCTCTCCTCTAGATTGTAGTTCTTGTTAACCTGGGATGGTTTTAGAAGCCTGGACCACAGACTGCAAGGGAAGATATTACTGGGAAAGGCCAAAGCAACCTATTAGACCCATTAAACACTAACATAGATCAATACTCAGATTTAAACCTTTATTGTTTCACAAAGGCTTAAAAAGGGAACGTCCACAGTTTAGACTGCAGCAGATTTTATTAAAGCAGTTTGACAGGAGCAAAGCAAAAACACAAAGAATAAGTGTTTCACATATTAATACATATAACATAATAATAAAAGAAAAGCAAAATAATGATAAAAAAGAATGAAAAAGTTGTCCAGAGCAGCAGGATGTCTGAGGTCTGCAGAAACACAAAAACACAGCAGCTAAAAATAGTTGTTGAAAGAAAACGAGGTGGGAGCTGCTGATTCCTGAGCTTTGATACTGGATTAGCTTCAGTAGTTATTCCCATCACTGCTGTAGGAGCTACATTTAGTCACAGCTGATTGTCTCCTTTGACCAATCAGAAGACTACTGTTGTAAAAACAAGCAGACAAAGAACCAATGAGAGTGAAGAACAGGATAAAGAGCTCGTGTGATGGAGGCAAAGCAATAATCAGCAGACTGTAGCAGTTTCTATCTGGATGAAAGTAGAAGGAGCTCAGCGGAGCTCAGTCCCATATCTTTGGTTAGAAACAACATCAGTGATTTCCTGCTGCTCGAGATGATTCCAGCAGCTCTCATTCCAGCAGCTGATGAGAGAAACAGCTGATGGCTCACAGCTCGTGCACTGTTGGATCTCCAGATGTTCACGTGGCTGAAGTCTGTGAAGAAACTGTGGTCCACGTAGTTCACACGGCCTCAGATTGGACCGAGCTCCCTGGATCACTGCAGCATCCTCAGCTGGTACATGGACGTCTCTGCTCCTCAGTCTTGGAGCCCCTGCAGGTCCGTCCACACCACCAGGGTCTTCTCACTCACCTTTCCTTTGTCCTCGTCCTTCATCGGCCGTCCTGTGTCTTTGTTCCTGCGGTGTTGTTCCCACGATGCAGCGCTGATGTTCCCTCCTTGAATGCACAACAAGTACGGTGCTGGTCTTTCTCGGGTGGAGCAGAGACAGATTGAAGTCTTTCAGGCTTTAGTGCCGACTTCCCTGACAGAGGCTGGACTCCATGGTCTGCACAGGAGGCTTCTACACTGTGTGGAGGTGACTCCTGGACTCGAAGACAGGCTGCAGGTACATGTGTGATGAAGAGGAGCTACAGCAGTGTGATGGAGCTGCAGGTGTGAAGGAAGTCCTGCTGTCCTGTCCCACCCTCATCTTTGCTTCCTCTGTCTTCTCTGGACTTGTCCTCCTGTTTCAGAAACAGCACTGCTTCATGCCGAGGGTGGACGGGAGCGTTGGCTCTGATTCTTTTACCGTCCACCACAAGGAGACACTGATGCTGACCTCCTGATTCATCTGCATGTGTTCTGCTTCACACTGCTCACCTCCACCAAAGACTTCACAAACATCTTCTTTCTTTGAGTCCAGTTTGTCCCACAAACACTTCCAAATCTCCTCCTCTGAGATTCTGCAGCTTCTTGCAGTGTGACTCAGCTGACTTCTGACAGACCACAGACTGGCACAGCATCCACATGTGTCTCCTTTCAAACAGGCTCTTGATGTTTCCTCCCACATCATTCTGGCCTCTCAGTCTCCTTTGTTCTCCAGCTCTGTAGCTCCAGCTGGTGAAGCTTCAGTTTTCCATGTTGGTAACAGTAAACTACAGCCTCTGCTGTCAGCTGGGTAACTAAACAGAGCTGCAGCACGTCTCTGCGGTGGTGCTACATCCAGCCTGCAGACGGCCGTCTACATGTTGTAGTGGTTTACAGTCACCAGGGGGCGCTGTCCCAGCCATGCAGGCAGTGGGCTGCTCTGCTTGTGCTGTTGTTGGTGAAGCTGAAGTGAAAGCGAGAGTTAAAACACTGAACAGTGTCCACTGAGCTTCTTATGCTATTCTCATGCTCAAAGAAGTTTAACAGGAAGGACGACTCGTCCATCAGGCGTCCAGCTGTCCGTGACCGTGTCCACAGCAGAGTGTGACCGAGGCTTCATGCTAACACGCACACATGAAGCTAATACCACCACGAGCAGCTGCTCAGTGGATTTGGAGGACAAATGTCTGCAGCTTCTCACAGGCAGTATGCAGAATGTGGATCTCCACAAAGACTGTGGAGAGCTCGTCCCACACTCTAAATCCACACTTGTCTGCACAAAACTTCTCACACGTTCCCGTCACAAGTGTCTTCTAAGTGAAGCTACCAGGTTCAGGTCCAGCTTGTTTATCTGGAGCTGCAGGAGATGATCCATCCTCACAAAGCAACACAGCAGATATGCAAACACACAACACAACCAAAGGATTCTCTCTGCATGTCTGTGGCTGATGCTGCTGGAACGAAGCTGTTTGAAACCTTGTTGTTCTGCACTTTGGGACCAGAAGAGGAAACTGAAGCTCTGTGCAGAGGGTCCAATGGAAGCAGCCAAGCGCTGTAAGTGTCTGCTGTACAGGGATGCTGGTTCAGCTGTGGCTCAGTTTCACAGTGTGACTCAATAAAAGCAGCAGGAAATCAAAGCTTGATGCTTTCATCAGTGTGGAAATAAGAAAGTTTCCTGTGACAGACGCTGGAGCTCTTTCACTCTCAGCTTCACAGTTTCAGCTTCAAACTTCTTCCAACATGTTTCTAACACGGCCACATTCCACCTTAATGGAGCTGATATCTTGTGCATCAGCACATTTTCTAAAGGCAGCGATCACATCTTTAGTTTTGGATGTTTAACTGCAGATTGTTTATGTGTTTATAGCACATTAATTACAGCAGCAGCGTTGACCACAGTGCTGTACAAGAATCCAAAATAACTATTAAAATAACTCCTAATATTAATATCACACATCAAATATCAAATAACTCTCATGCTGTATTAAAAGCCAGTGAATACAAATGTGTTTTAAGAGCAGATTTACAGAGACTGACAGCAGGAGCTGGGGCTGTTCGATAGAACGATGTATATATGATGACCATATGAAAACGTCTATCGTTTCATATCACGCTCTTTGTTTCCTGCTTATGTGTTTGTGTTTTCCAGATAAAGCTTTCAAAATAAATCTGAAGATCCTGTTGAGAGTTTTCAAAATAAACACAATACAGTACTGCGGTCGCTCGTTTATCGAGTTACGTTCTAAAAATAAGTCTCAGAATGAAGTAGCAGCTTTATGTTTTACAAGTATTATAGAAGTTTTAAGGCAGTTAAACCCTCACTGCACACTTTCTACACTTTTCTCAGACAGGCATGAACATTTTCACACTTTTCTCTCTTGTTTAAACAAAGTTCAAACCTTCATAGAAAAATAAGTTCATTATTAAAGAGTGAAAGCAAAGTGTTTCTGAAACGTGTCAAATCGGCCTTTGCTGGCATTAAATGAGCTTCTGTGTGAGGAGCACTCGTCCATGGCCTGGGCTCCTCGCTGTCAGGTAAAGTTTCATAAAGCTTTTGAGTTTTTCTGCAGATAATGTTGGTGTCCAGCACGATGTTCTTTTTCCTGCGGTCACTGAGCCACAAAGCCAAAGCTGACTCCATCCTTACGATGTTCTTGTTGTGGACAGTTACAACCTTTTTGCCTCCTTGTTGAAACTATGATGGTCAGCATCTTCCTCTGCCTTTGGCTGCTACCACAGGTGCAAAACGTCTCGTCATCATTGTTGTTTGTTGGGGACAAAACGTACAAACATACAGTGCAGCACTGCAGAGTCACACTGCTGTAAATTTGAACACATTCTGTACTGTACAGGAGACACGGCACGAGATTGGCTGTAGACCATTGTCAGCCAATCAGGACGCAGAACACAATGCGCTGTAAAAAACAAAAACATGCAAAATTGCACAAAAAAGATCAGCGAAACAGCGAGGCCGCCAAAGGTGAACTGTGTTACAGCGAGGGACCAGCGTATATGTGGTTGTTGGGACGATAAATGTCTTTGAGCTTGTGTCAGAAGACGAGCTGCAGCTTTCTGGACCAGCTGCAGTCTTGCCAGGCAGGTCCCACTAACTCCAACATATAAGGAGTTACAATAATCCAGCTGGGACGTCATGAAAACGTGGATCGCCTGTTCAAGGTTTTTAAAAGATAGAAATGATCTCACCTTAGATAAAAGCCTCAGTTTGAAGAAAGACCGCTGTACAACTGAGCTCAGCTGTTTTTCAAATTGCCGTCAAATATAAGCCCCAAATGTAATAATGCGATTTAATAAAAGAGCTGAACCAGTCTAATAGAGCGCCCTTGATGCCGCCATGCTCCAATGGTGAGGTCAAGATGCTGTGGTCAAGGCAGCAGTCAGATCCAAAAGTCTCCTGATCAGTGGCTGATAAAAGATCATTAAGAACTTTTCAAAGTGCAGTTTCAGTGCTGTGAAGAGCTTTAAAACCAGACTGAAACCTTTACAACAGATTGCAGCTGAACAAATATAATCTTTTACAAAATCTTCGACAGGAAGGGAAGCTTTGAAATAGGCCTGAAATTTGAGCGGACAGAGGATCCAGATCAGGTTTTTAGTACAGGCTGTACAACAGCATGTTTCAAACAGGCTGTACAACACCTGAACTAAGACTGCTGTTAAAAATCGCTAAGATGTCGGAACCAACAACCTTTAAAATCTTTTTAAACACGTGTTGGAACAACTTCATTTGGACAAGATGATGTCTTTATAGCATCACATCGTTCCTCCACCTGATCAAACCACACAGGCTCAAACTGATCAAAAACAGCTGAGCAGGTGAATATTTTAGCCCCGGTGCGATCTCGGGCGAGAGTATCGATGATGGCCAAAGGGCAGCGTCCAGCTCTACGGCCGCTGAAGAGCAGACTCAACAGACGCGCGTGATGTGGATCCTACTGCTCTAAAACTGGAGCTTCTTCAATCCATTACAGAGACACAAAACCACAAAGACTTGTATAAAACTATCTTCCTTTATTGTCGAAGCTTAAAGAGGATTTTGGAAAATGTGAGTTTTGCCTCTTTATGTTTATGGTGGGGATGCAGAACAAGGAGCAAAGATGAATGTGATGCTGAATCAGCAGAAGACTTGGACTCATTTGATTCCAGCTTTGATATCATTGATTTCAATATGTCCATTTCTTTCACACTTCACCTTTAAAAGTGAAGCCATGTGGTTCCTGGAAGGAAAAACACGACTTTTTCAAGTCTTTGTCCTGTTTTTATGAGAAATGTACGACTTTTAATGTGAAACATTCAGAGTTTTTTCTCTTGTTGTGTTTGTTTGAAGCTGCTTCCTGTTGGCTTCAGCTGTTTGGAGTTTCCATTTTCTAAACTTCTACATTCTGAACCTTCTTCAGCTCTGAACAGATGATGAAACACTGAATGATTTCAAGTACTTTGTCTAATAAACTTACATCTTTCATTCTTTATACAGATTGATGGGCTGTGGTTTGTCAGATATTGGCCTTGATTATCTGGCAGCAGCACTGAAGTCCAACCCCTCGTATCCCACAGAGGTGGACCTGAGTGGAACCTACAGCAACCTGAAGGGTTCAGGAGTGAAGCATCTGTGTGATTTTCGGGAGAATCCACGATGTCGATTTGAAACTCTGAGGTCAGTCAGCATGTTTTAGTTGTGCTGAGATGAATATGATGTGAAAGTTGTGCTGACACTAAACTGCAGACATCAGGCTGATATTATACTGATCCACACTGAGGATCTTCATGGTAAAGTCTGTTTTCTTCTTCTCTGGTTTAGTCCATTGACTGCAGCAGAACAATGTTCACATTTCAAACAGTGATACTCAACGTATGGCCCGCGGCCCACACGCGGCCTGCCCACCTTTCCTGATTCAGAGAGAGGGGACCCTGATTAACTGTGTAGCTTCTTCCTCACAGTTCTAAGTATCAGACACAACAATGAATAATCCACAGCTGACTGTCTTTAGCAGGTCAAAGGTCACGGCACACAGCACTCTGTGAAACAGTTTGGAGCAGGAATTCTTGCACATTTACAAACTGACACTGCTGCACGGCATGCTGGGTAATGCTAGCTGCTCAGGTATGGGCGTGCTAATGGCTGTGAGGCTCTGTGGCTGCAGAACACCGAAGAAGAGAAAAGAGAGGTGGAGGATGAAGAAAAGAGGCGGAGATGAAGCAGAAGTTTTGCTCCAGAGAGGAGCTGTGTCTGTGTGGGCAGGGCTCAGACAGCTCCGCCCACACAGTGACAGTGAAGCAGGTGAAGAGTAATAAATGAAGACAGCAGACAGTATTTGATAAGCTGATGTACAAACATGTAGGTCGTGTCCAAATTCATGGGCTGCATCCTCCTGAGGCCGCATTTGTAGACCGATTACGTCACAGCGACACGTCGAAGGCTGTCCAAATTCGTAGACTCCTCCGAATGCAGCCAACAAATGCGTCCTCCTTTTCCCCGAATTTGAAGGATGGGTCGGGTGTGTCCTTCGTGGCCTACCATATCCCAGAATTCATAGCGCGGCCCAGCCAAACTCCAGTTTCCAACAATGGCGGCCGCTACTAAGTTTTAAAATTACTCATACTAATCTTTTTCGGTCACAAAATAAACTTTTAACATATTTTCAGGCGAGAAAGTAGCTGTGTAAACATCAAATATCTGCTCGGTTTATCAAGATATCGCATATTTGCAAAAGTGCTTCGACGTTTTCGGAGACGTCTGCTACCCACCAGCTCGATAGCTCGCCGGGAGCTCGAGGGTCACTGAAGCCGCCGAGAACGGCACAACTCCCGGCACATCATTTTCAGATCACCGCGGACTTTCGCTACTCAGGTTAAACGTGATATATAAGTCACTTAGACAACCTCAAAATATTATTGTTTGGCTTTTTTCAGTGTTTTGTTTGTTCGTGAGTAAATCGGTTTGGCTGAGATTAAAGTTATTAGATTAGATTAGATAAAATAAAACTTTATTAATCCCCCAGGTGGGTTCCTCCTTGGTCTTTACAGAGCTGACTAAACGTCAAACAGAAAACTGATTAAACAGAAGTATGAGACGGTCGAGAATTTACGCCAGTGTCCTGTTATATTTTAGATAGCAAGGAGCAGACGGCTGAGTTTATTAAACTCCACCGAGACAGCGGTGACGCTAATCAGAAGGCTAGACCGTCCAATTTCCCCAGCCGTTTATTTCCAGCCTACCCGACCTTCTGAGGACCCAGCCCACGTAGACCGCAAAGGCCGGGTCCTCGGGAGGATGCAGCCCATGAATTTGGACACGACCGTAGAATGATGGTGGCAGCTACAGAAACAGGTCCATACAGACTGAAGCGTGTCTCAGTCTGAATGTACACTGCTGTTATAAGAGCTGTGGAAACTCAGGTCAAAAGGACGTAACCACACTGCTGACAGTTCCAGGACATTCACAGAGTTACAGCATCATTTGTGACCATAAAGACAGAAAGCTCATCCAAATCCTGGGATTAAAAGTCTGTCCTGGTGGTGTCCAGTCAAACACGTCTCTGTGAAAGCTTCAATCCAACAGGCTCCAAAGTCCTTCTGCTCATTTCCTCGCCGGGTTCTTGATGCTCCTGTACCATCTCTCTGTCATCCTCCTCGCTCCCTCTTTGCACTCACAGTCTTTGTGCATCATTAACACTCACATGTGGAAAACCAAAGTTTTACTGGGCAGAAGATGATCATCAGTGACTCTGTCTTTAAAACACTCTTGTTAGAAATGTTCGACTTTAATGTGAAACATTCAGAGTTTTTTCTCTTGTTGTGTTTGTTTGAAGCTGCTTCCTGTTGGCTTCAGCTGTTTGGAGTTTCCATTTTCTAAACTTCTACATTCTGAACCTTCTTCAGCTCTGAACAGATGATGAAACACTGAATGATTTCAAGCACTTTGTCTAATAAACTTACATCTTTCATTCTCTATACAGATTGGAGCGCTGTGATTTGTCAGAGATCAGCTGTGATTATCTGGAAGCAGTGCTGAAGCTCAACCCTTCGTATCCCAGAGAGGTGGAGCTGAGCTACCACAAGCTGCAGGATTCAGGAGTGAAGCAGCTGTGTGTTCTTCTGGAGAATCCACAACATCAAATTGAAACTCTGAGGTCAGTCTCCACGTTTTAGTTGTGCTGACACTGTCGATCTGTGGAACTAAAACCTTTATACAGGAAGTCTGGTTCAGCTCTTTGTAGACCTTCTAATCTCTGATGCTCTGAGTCTTACTCAGTAGATGATGCAGAGTTGTGAAGCCGATGTGGGTGAGGACACTCGCCCAGCTCTAACTACTTTGACGTCCAGGCGGCTTCCCTGCTTGTCCTGATACAAACAAACCTGAGTAACCTTGCAGGTCAGATCTCATCAGTCACACCTGTTATGGCAGCTCTCCTCTAGATTGTAGTTCTTGTTAACCTGGGATGGTTTTAGAAGCCTGGACCACAGACTGCAAGGGAAGATATTACTGGGAAAGGCCAAAGCAACCTATTAGACCCATTAAACACTAACATAGATCAATACTCAGATTTAAACCTTTATTGTTTCACAAAGGCTTAAAAAGGGAACGTCCACAGTTTAGACTGCAGCAGATTTTATTAAAGCAGTTTGACAGGAGCAAAGCAAAAACACAAAGAATAAGTGTTTCACATATTAATACATATAACATAATAATAAAAGAAAAGCAAAATAATGATAAAAAAGAATGAAAAAGTTGTCCAGAGCAGCAGGATGTCTGAGGTCTGCAGAAACACAAAAACACAGCAGCTAAAAATAGTTGTTGAAAGAAAACGAGGTGGGAGCTGCTGATTCCTGAGCTTTGATACTGGATTAGCTTCAGTAGTTATTCCCATCACTGCTGTAGGAGCTACATTTAGTCACAGCTGATTGTCTCCTTTGACCAATCAGAAGACTACTGTTGTAAAAACAAGCAGACAAAGAACCAATGAGAGTGAAGAACAGGATAAAGAGCTCGTGTGATGGAGGCAAAGCAATAATCAGCAGACTGTAGCAGTTTCTATCTGGATGAAAGTAGAAGGAGCTCAGCGGAGCTCAGTCCCATATCTTTGGTTAGAAACAACATCAGTGATTTCCTGCTGCTCGAGATGATTCCAGCAGCTCTCATTAGTTTTCAGTTTTCAGTTTTCAGTTTTATTTGTCATATGCAAGTTAGCACAGGGTCAACATTGCAATGAAATGTGTTTGATGAGCAGCAGTCACTCAGCAGCAAGATACAGTAGGAGAAAATATAATAAAAGAAAAGAAAATAATAAAGAAAATAGAAAAATAGTAAGGAGCAAAATATTAGAGAGACGTGGTAAAAGAGAAAAGATGACTAAATATATATGTATCTATAAATATAAATATATGTACACTAGTGATTAAATAAGAAAATCTTGAAAAGAAATATGACGGGAGGGCAGATAGGATATTGCACAGGAATGAACAGCAGAAAATTACAGTATTGCACTTTTAAATATAAATATCAATGACAATAAAGTGGAGTGACCAGTGCAGATTAAACAGAGTACTTGTGAAGCTGCAGGTAGCTTCTGAGTGCTGTGTTGTGTGTGTTTAAGTGTTGTGGTTGAGGTGTCGTATGGCTTGGTGGTAAAAACTGTTTTTAAGTCTTGTAGTCCGAGCAGACAGACTCCTGTAACGTCTGCCAGATGGTAACAAGGAGAACAGCTGATGTGCTGGGTGGCTGTGGTCCTTGATGATGCTGTGTGCTTTACGGAGGCATCGCTGGAGATAAATGTCCTGAATGGCAGGAAGCCTCGTGCCAGTGATGTGCTCTGCTGCCTTCACCACCCTCTGTAGAGATTTACAGCTGCTGGCAGAGCAGCTTCCGTACCAAACTGTGATGCAGCTCGTCAGCAAGCTCTCAATTGCACACCTGTAAAAATTTGAGGTGATGTTGGCGTTCATGCCAAACTTCCTCAGCTTCCTCAGGAAGTAAAGCCGCTGGCGAGCTTTCCTGATAGCAGTGTCTGTGTGAAGGGTCCAGGAGAAGTCCTCGGTGATGTTGACTCCAAGGAATTTGAAGCTGCTGACCCTTTCGACCTTGACACCGTTGATGTGGATGGGCTGGTGTTCCCTGACTGGTCGTTTCCGGTAGTCCACTATCATTTCTCTAGTTTTGCTGATGTTGAGAGTCAGGTTATTTTCCAGACACCACTCGTACAGCACCATCACCTCCTCTCTATAGGCCGTCTCATCGTTGTCTGTGATGAGGCCTATGATGGTTGTGTCATCCGCAAACTTGATGATGATGTTGGACTCTTGTTTAGCAACACAGTCGTGTGTGAACAGGGAATATAGGAGGGGCTAAGCACACAACCCTGTGGCGTACCTGTGTTTAGGATGAGCGATGAGGAGGTGTGCTTACCAACTCTCACCACCTGGGGCCTGTTTGTGAGGAAGTTTAGAATCCATCTGCAGATCGGTGTTCCCAGCCCAAGGTCGACGAGCTTCGTGGCAAGTTTTGAGGGGATGATGGTGTTAAATGCCGTGCTGTAGTCGATGAAGAGCATCCTTGCATATGTATTCCCTTTCTCCAGGTGAGTGAGGGTGGTGTGCGTTGCCAGGGCGATGGCATCCTCTGTGGCTCTGTTTGTCCGATAGGTAAACTGAAGAGGGTCCAGTGTGTCAGGGAGGGAGGAGCAGATGTGACCTTTGACCAGCCGCTCCAGGCACTTCATGATGACGGATGTCAGTGCAACAGGACGGTAGTCATTCAGAAGGGAGACCACTGATTTTTTGGGAACGGGAATGATGGTGGATGCTTTGAGGGACGTGGGAACCACTGACTGCCTCAGGGAGAGGTTGAAGATGTTGGTGAACACCTCTGCCAGCTCGTCTGCACACACTCTGAGTTGCCGGCCTGGGATTCCGTCTGGGCCTGGAGCTTTGTGAGGATTTACCTTTTTAAAGGTCCATCTCACAGCTTCTGTTTTCAGAGTTAAAGTTGCAGCCTCACTGTCCTCCTGAGGGTAGAGGATCTGTTCTCTGTTGTCTGCGTCAAAATGAGCATAGAAGTTGTTAAGCTCGTCTGCAAGAGATGCAGTGGGCTGAACACTGACTGTGTTGACCTTCTTGTAGTCAGTGATGCAGCACAGTCCATTCCACAGTTGCCTGGTGTCAAAGCTGTGGTAGCTGGACTCCATTTTGTCCCTGTAGTCCTTTCTGGCCTTTTTTATGGACTTTCGGAGGTCGTACCTGGCTGCTTTATATGCATCAGCATCCCCGGAGTTAAAGGCAGAGATCGGCACATTCCAGCAGCTGATGAGAGAAACAGCTGATGGCTCACAGCTCGTGCACTGTTGGATCTCCAGATGTTCACGTGGCTGAAGTCTGTGAAGAAACTGTGGTCCACGTAGTTCACACGGCCTCAGATTGGACCGAGCTCCCTGGATCACTGCAGCATCCTCAGCTGGTACATGGACGTCTCTGCTCCTCAGTCTTGGAGCCCCTGCAGGTCCGTCCACACCACCAGGGTCTTCTCACTCACCTTTCCTTTGTCCTCGTCCTTCATCGGCCGTGCTGTGTCTTTGTTCCTGCGGTGTTGTTCCCACGATGCAGCGCTGATGTTCCCTCCTTGAATGCACAGCAAGTACGGTGCTGGTCTTTCTCGGGTGGAGCAGAGACAGATTGAAGTCTTTCAGGCTTTAGTGCCGACTTCCCTGACAGAGGCTGGACTCCATGGTCTGCACAGGAGGCTTCTACACTGTGTGGAGGTGACTCCTGGACTTGAAGACAGGCTGCAGGTACATGTGTGATGAAGAGGAGCTACAGCAGTGTGATGGAGCTGCAGGTGTGAAGGAAGTCCTGCTGTCCTGTCCCACCCTCATCTTTGCTTCCTCTGTCTTCTCTGGACTTGTCCTCCTGTTTCAGAAACAGCACTGCTTCATGCCGAGGGTGGACGGGAGCGTTGGCTCTGATTCTTTTACCGTCCACCACAAGGAGACACTGATGCTGACCTCCTGATTCATCTGCATGTGTTCTGCTTCACACTGCTCACCTCCACCAAAGACTTCACAAACATCTTCTTTCTTTGAGTCCAGTTTGTCCCACAAACACTTCCAAATCTCCTCCTCTGAGATTCTGCAGCTTCTTGCAGTGTGACTCAGCTGACTTCTGACAGACCACAGACTGGCACAGCATCCACATGTGTCTCCTTTCAAACAGGCTCTTGATGTTTCCTCCCACATCATTCTGGCCTCTCAGTCTCCTTTGTTCTCCAGCTCTGTAGCTCCAGCTGGTGAAGCTTCAGTTTTCCATGTTGGTAACAGTAAACTACAGCCTCTGCTGTCAGCTGGGTAACTAAACAGAGCTGCAGCACGTCTCTGCGGTGGTGCTACATCCAGCCTGCAGACGGCCGTCTACATGTTGTAGTGGTTTACAGTCACCAGGGGGCGCTGTCCCAGCCATGCAGGCAGTGGGCTGCTCTGCTTGTGCTGTTGTTGGTGAAGCTGAAGTGAAAGCGAGAGTTAAAACACTGAACAGTGTCCACTGAGCTTCTTATGCTATTCTCATGCTCAAAGAAGTTTAACAGGAAGGACGACTCGTCCATCAGGCGTCCAGCTGTCCGTGACCGTGTCCACAGCAGAGTGTGACCGAGGCTTCATGCTAACACGCACACATGAAGCTAATACCACCACGAGCAGCTGCTCAGTGGATTTGGAGGACAAATGTCTGCAGCTTCTCACAGGCAGTATGCAGAATGTGGATCTCCACAAAGACTGTGGAGAGCTCGTCCCACACTCTAAATCCACACTTGTCTGCACAAAACTTCTCACACGTTCCCGTCACAAGTGTCTTCTAAGTGAAGCTACCAGGTTCAGGTCCAGCTTGTTTATCTGGAGCTGCAGGAGATGATCCATCCTCACAAAGCAACACAGCAGATATGCAAACACACAACACAACCAAAGGATTCTCTCTGCATGTCTGTGGCTGATGCTGCTGGAACGAAGCTGTTTGAAACCTTGTTGTTCTGCACTTTGGGACCAGAAGAGGAAACTGAAGCTCTGTGCAGAGGGTCCAATGGAAGCAGCCAAGCGCTGTAAGTGTCTGCTGTACAGGGATGCTGGTTCAGCTGTGGCTCAGTTTCACAGTGTGACTCAATAAAAGCAGCAGGAAATCAAAGCTTGATGCTTTCATCAGTGTGGAAATAAGAAAGTTTCCTGTGACAGACGCTGGAGCTCTTTCACTCTCAGCTTCACAGTTTCAGCTTCAAACTTCTTCCAACATGTTTCTAACACGGCCACATTCCACCTTAATGGAGCTGATATCTTGTGCATCAGCACATTTTCTAAAGGCAGCGATCACATCTTTAGTTTTGGATGTTTAACTGCAGATTGTTTATGTGTTTATAGCACATTAATTACAGCAGCAGCGTTGACCACAGTGCTGTACAAGAATCCAAGATAACTATTAAAATAACTCCTAATATTAATATCACACATCAAATATCAAATAACTCTCATGCTGTATTAAAAGCCAGTGAATACAAATGTGTTTTCAGAGCAGATTTACAGAGACTGACAGCAGGAGCTGGGGCTGTTCGATAGAACGATGTATATATGATGACCATATGAAAACGTCTATCGTTTCATATCACGCTCTTTGTTTCCTGCTTATGTGTTTGTGTTTTCCAGATAAAGCTTTCAAAATAAATCTGAAGATCCTGTTGAGAGTTTTCAAAATAAACACAATACAGTACTGCGGTCGCTGGTTTATCGAGTTACGTTCTAAAAATAAGTCTCAGAATGAAGTAGCAGCTTTATGTTTTACAAGTATTATAGAAGTTTTAAGGCAGTTAAACCCTCACTGCACACTTTCTACACTTTTCTCAGACAGGCATGAACATTTTCACACTTTTCTCTCTTGTTTAAACAAAGTTCAAACCTTCATAGAAAAATAAGTTCATTATTAAAGAGTGAAAGCAAAGTGTTTCTGAAATGTGTCAAATCAGCCTTTGCTGGCATTAAATGAGCTTCTGTGTGAGGAGCACTCGTCCATGGCCTGGGCTCCTCGCTGTCAGGTAAAGTTTCATAAAGCTTTTGAGTTTTTCTGCAGATAATGTTGGTGTCCAGCACGATGTTCTTTTTCCTGCGGTCACTGAGCCACAAAGCCAAAGCTGACTCCATCCTTACGATGTTCTTGTTGTGGACAGTTACAACCTTTTTGCCTCCTTGTTGAAACTATGATGGTCAGCATCTTCCTCTGCCTTTGGCTGCTACCACAGGTGCAAAACGTCTCGTCATCATTGTTGTTTGTTGGGGACAAAACGTACAAACATACAGTGCAGCACTGCAGAGTCACACTGCTGTAAATTTGAACACATTCTGTACTGTACAGGAGACACGGCACGAGATTGGCTGACAATGGTCTACAGCCAATCAGGACGCAGAACACAACGCGCTGTAAAAAACAAAAACATGCAAAATTGCACAAAAAAGATCAGCGAAACAGCGAGGCCGCCAAAGGTGAACTGTGTTACAACGAGGGACCAGCGTATATGTGGTTGTTGGGACAATAAATGTCTTTGAGCTTGTGTCAGAAGACAAGCTGCAGCTTTCTGGACCAGCTGCAGTCTTGCCAGGCAGGTCCCACTAACTCCAACATATAAGGAGTTACAATAATCCAGCTGGGACGTCATGAAAACGTGGATCGCCCGTTCAAGGTTTTTAAAAGATATAAATGATCTCACCTTAGATAAAAGCCTCAGTTTGAAGAAAGACCGCTGTACAACTGAGCTCAGCTGTTTTTCAAATTGCCGTCAAATATAAGCCCCAAATGTAATAATGCGATTTAATAAAAGAGCTGAACCAGTCTAATAGAGCGCCCTTGATGCCGCCATGCTCCAATGGTGAGGTCAAGATGCTGTGGTCAAGGCAGCAGTCAGATCCAAAAGCACAGCGGAGTCTCCTGATCAGTGGCTGATAAAAGATCATTAAGAACTTTTCAAAGTGCAGTTTCAGTGCTGTGAAGAGCTTTAAAACCAGACTGAAACCTTTACAACAGATTGCAGCTGAACAAATATAATCTTTTACAAAATCTTCGACAGGAAGGGAAGCTTTGAAATAGGCCTGAAATTTGAGCGGACAGAGGATCCAGATCAGGTTTTTAGTACAGGCTGTACAACAGCATGTTTCAAACAGGCTGTACAACACCTGAACTAAGACTGCTGTTAAAAATCGCTAAGATGTCGGAACCGACAACCTTTAAAATCTTTTTAAACACGTGTTGGAACAACTTCATTTGGACAAGATGATGTCTTTATAGCATCACATCGTTCCTCCACCTGATCAAACCACACAGGCTCAAACTGATCAAAAACAGCTGAGCAGGTGAATATTTTAGCCCCGGTGCGATCTCGGGCGAGAGTATCGATGATGGCCAAAGGGCAGCGTCCAGCTCTACGGCCGCTGAAGAGCAGACTCAACAGACGCGCGTGATGTGGATCCTACTGCTCTAAAACTGGAGCTTCTTCAATCCATTAAAGAGGACATTAGTACGCTGTTAAAAGAAGAAGTCAGAAATGCATTGAAAGAAGATTTTGACAATATAAGGGCTGACGTGCAAGGACTGAGAAATGAGATCGCTAACAGCATGGCGGCGACGTGCGGCGAAGTTGATGGAGTAAAGGTTACAGTGAAAGAAGCTGAGGATGGGCTGTCAATGTGGAGCGATGAGGTGACCACCCTGCAGTCTACAGTAGAGAGTATGAAGGAGGAGCTGTCTGACCTGAAGGATAAATGTGATGAAGGCAGGAAGCGGAGAGCTAACATCCACATCATAGGGATCCCAGAGGGCCTGGACTCGAGCTCCTCCACGGCCGTATCCGTGCTACTACGTGAAGTGCTGGGTATGGATAAAGACGTTATTGTCGACCGCTCACACAGGAGCCCTATCCTGAGAAAGCCAGCTGGTAACCCGCACGCCGTCATAGCCGAGCGTCACTACTACCAGGATTGTGTGGCTACGCCGTGCCAGGGCCCAAGCCCCGCTTGAGTTTAACGGACAACCTATTGCAATATTACGACTGGGCGATATGACCCAAAGTTCATATCTCGATATTCTTTAGCTGGATGGCGATATACGATATATATCTCGATATTTTTAAAGCCAGAAAGTTCGAACAAAAAGAGTTCTTAGTCAAAGCTGTGTCCCAAATCTCACACAGGCACATTTATTAACATACAGCGTAGATGTACATGAAACAATTACTCAGAAATAAATGATCAGCATTTATTAAATAATAATGCTCCATAAATAAAAGAAAACAATGTTGTGTTTGTGCATAACAAAAAGCTCACAATCGTGCAGTCAAAATGTAAACAGACGCTGAGCATAATAACAAGCAGCTGCTCTGTTCCCAGGTTCTACTGCGTGACTGACAGCCTGGAGTTTGAAACCCTCTTTGTAACCGTGTCTCTTACAGGTGCCATTTATGGTCCTTATACACACTCAATACAGTAATATTACGTTGAAGCAGAGTACGTATCACTCCGCGAGGCTCCTCGTAGCTGTAATGCTCCAACAATCCATCAAGCGGTGCGGCCTCGTAGCTGAGCAAAGTCGTACCAAAACATCTTTTGAAAGGTTTCTGAGCGCCGTGTAGCACATAAAATCGGTTCGAGGTCAGTAAGCACAACCAGAATTCATCCATAAGCCGCACTGTCGATTTATGAGAAAATTACAGGATTTTAAGTGCAGAAAACATAGTTTATGGTTTTCCTTTGATCTTAGCAAATATCTACGCCTCTAATTGGGACGATCACAGATTTTTCACTAATGTCTTTGCGCGGCTCCCCAATATGTCATCACACAATATCATCTTTGAGGGAGACCTAAACTGCTCATTATCTGCTATGGACCACAGTTCACACAAAAGTACACTTAGTCCAAAGTCAGCATGCGTCATTCAGAGCTTTCTTGATCATTATGGGCTGGCTGATGTATGGAGATTTCATAATCCTGCTTCACGTCAATACTCTTTTTTTTCTAATGTCCATAAAACATATATTTCTATAGAAAAACGTCTCCCTTTAGTTACAGAATGTGATTATAAGACTCTGGTGATTTCTCCTCTTGTTTTTTCAATGTGTATTCCTGATGCCTGCTCCAACTATCAGCCATGGAGATTCAACTCAGTGTTGTTAGCAGATGAAGAGTTTGTCAGTTACAAAAGGTCTCAAAGACATTTTTTTTCTATTAATCAGACCCCAGAGATGACATCATCAGTTTGTCTGCTTTAATAATGTGACTGGAAAAAGGTGTTGGACTTCAAATATGTCCATTTCTTTCACACTTCACCTTTAAAAGTGAAGCCATGTGGTTCCTGGAAGGAAAAACACGACTTTTTCAAGTCTTTGTCCTGTTTTTATGAGAAATGTACAACTTTAATGTGAAACATTCAGAGTTTTTTCTCTTGTTGTGTTTGTTTGAAGCTGCTTCCTGTTGGCTTCAGCTGTTTGGAGTTTCCATTTTCTAAACTTCTACATTCTGAACCTTCTTCAGCTCTGAACAGATGATGAAACACTGAATGATTTCAAGCACTTTGTCTAATAAACTTACATCTTTCATTCTTTATACAGATTGAGTTTCTGTGGTTTGTCAGAGATCAGCTGTGATTATCTGGCAGCAGCACTGAAGTCCAACCCCTCCCATCTGAGAGAGCTGAACCTGTGGGGAAACAACCTGCAGGATCCAGGAGTGAAGCATCTGTGTGGTTTCCTGGAGAGTCCAGGATGTAAACTTGAAACTCTGAGGTCAGTCAGCATGTTTTAGTTGTGCTGAGATGAATATGATGTGAAAGTTGTGCTGACACTAAACTGCAGACATCAGGCTGATATTATACTGATCCACACTGAGGATCTTCATGGTAAAGTCTGTTTTCTTCTTCTCTGGTTTAGTCCATTGACTGCAGCAGAACAATGTTCACATTTCAAACAGTGATACTCAACGTATGGCCCGCGGCCCACACGCGGCCTGCCCACCTTTCCTGATTCAGAGAGAGGGGACCCTGATTAACTGTGTAGCTTCTTCCTCACAGTTCTAAGTATCAGACACAACAATGAATAATCCACAGCTGACTGTCTTTAGAGGGTCAAAGGTCACGGCACACAGCAGACAGTCAGAAATATTCTAACTCTGATCATTTATCAGTTGTGACACTGTGAGACTTGATCAGAGGTGTGATCATCACAGCAGAGGCCTTTGTGTCAAAGTCACTGAGGATCAAACAGAAACACATGAAGCAGATTTTCCTCTTCTGGCTTTTTATAGCAGATAACCTTCAAAATATTCTGCAGTCGATCAAAAACTGAAGCAAACCATGAAGCAACATGTGAACATGAGCTGATGCTGCTGAAGTGAAGCAAAGTTACAGAGGTTTGATTACAGACACAGCTGAGAGTTTGTAATCTGTCATCATTTTAAAAAGTTTCCATGGAACAGCAGAAATGAGGCTTTACTGTCAGAGGCCGACAGCACTGAACACAACAGCAGACTGGTGGCTAATAAACAGTGAATGATGCAGAAACAGATGTTTGAAGCTGTTCTTGGAGTACACTGAGAGAGAGAGAGCTGTGCAGGCAGGAACAGCCAAAGTCAGAGAGAATTCATGAGCATATTTATCAAACGTGAAGAAGAGTTTGGATCTTCTTTTGCTGCTGCTTCACTCAGTTTTGGTTGGAGACAGATGAAACCTGCAGCTTCAGGATCTGTGAGCTGTCCACTTTCAGCCCCGACGGCGTGTCCGTGTACGTGCCGTCGAGTGAACGATCCACGCTCTGTGTTTCCATCTTTGTGTGTTTAGCTGCTCTCATTTACTGTTTTATCTGTTTGCTGCTTGTTGAAATAGTTTGTGAGCTTTAACCTGAGATTCTGGCAAAATACATTTATATTAAACATCGATTCAGGATTGAATGAATCAACATCGTTTTATTCAAATTAAAACCATTTAAATGGGAACATGAATTTTTTACAGCCGCCTCTAATGCTGGGTAATGTCAGCTGGTCCATGTGCAGCTGGCTGTGAGGCTCAGGGAGCATCTACAAAGTGCAACACTGAAAGAACATCATCCATAAATATTGAGTAAGAACTGGACTCTCATACAGCGAGACTCAAATGCCTTTAAACATCAGCTTATCCTGCTGATCCAAGTCCAACACTGAGTTTGTAAAAACATGTTTGTCAATCATTTTGTTTGGTTTCTGAGGAAAATGATTCAATAACTTGCTGCTAATACACAACATTTCATCATATTTCCTCATAACCCTCTTTTGTCTGACCATTTGATCCCATTTGAATTTGCAATAAAGGATCCACAGAGTTTGGTGACAATAATGACAGTAGATGTTTGTGTGAAAGTGCTGGAAGCAAATGAGTGTGTGATGTTCTTTCAGTGTTGCACTTTGTAGACGCTCCCTGAGCACTGGTCTCACAGCCAGCTGCACATAGAGACCAGTGTTGTTAGTCCAGGTCAGAAGATGACTTGTTGGAATGAAAATGAGCTTGTAGTTTGTCTGCTTTAATAATGTGACTGGAAAAAGGTGTTGGACTTCAAATATGTCCATTTCTTTCACACTTCACCTTTAAAAGTGAAGCCATGTGGTTCCTGGAAGGAAAAACACGACTTTTTCAAGTCTTTGTCCTGTTTTTATGAGAAATGTTCGACTTTAATGTGAAACATTCAGAGTTTTTTCTCTTGTTGTGTTTGTTTGAAGCTGCTTCCTGTTGGCTTCAGCTGTTTGGAGTTTCCATTTTCTAAACTTCTACATTCTGAACCTTCTTCAGCTCTGAACAGATGATGAAACACTGAATGATTTCAAGCACTTTGTCTAATAAACTTACATCTTTCATTCTTTATACAGATTGATGGACTGTGGTTTGTCAGAGATCAGGTGTGATTATCTGGCAGCAGCACTGAAGTCCAACCCCTCCCATCTGAGAGAGCTGGACCTGTTCTACAACAACAAGCTGCAGGATCCAGGAGTGAAGCATCTGTGTGGTTTCCTGGAGAGTCCAGGATGTAAACTTGAAACTCTGAGGTCAGTCAGCATGTTTTAGTTGTGCTGAGATGAATATGATGTGAAAGTTGTGCTGACACTAAACTGCAGACATCAGGCTGATATTATACTGATCCACACTGAGGATCTTCATGGTAAAGTCTGTTTTCTTCTTCTCTGGTTTAGTCCATTGACTGCAGCAGACCAATGTTCACATTTCAAAGCTTCAAAGAAGAAGAAAAATCCTCCACTGGAAAATTCACTGTGAAACTCTCAAACTCTTCATTGCACCTTAAAGTCTGTCTGACACTGAAATCCAAAGCAAAATGTGCGTTTGCTTTACAGACAGCAGTCCAACACAAACATACACACATCATCCAAAACACAGTCCAACATCCAAATCTCCTCCACTGCCAGCATGAATGATGGGAAAGAGAAGGAGGAACACTCTGACATTCAGGGTTAGAATGAGTTTCATCAAGCAGACTGTGAAGATCAAAGCTGCATTAGAAAGCTTACATGAATGAATGAGTGGACAGAAGTGGACAGAGATCATCTGAAGCACTTCAAAGGCTTTAAATCAGCACATTTCTCTTTATTCTTTATCAACTCTGTTAGTTTCTCTCAGTTTTCTGTGGAATGAAGCTAACAGCAGGCTAATAAGATGCTGACCAATAGGTTTCTATTAAAGGTTGTAATTTGTATATGAAAAAGTGCTTTGGCTCAGCAGGGATCAGCTTACAGGTAGAATACAGCTGCTGGATGGGATTAGCATGTCATAGCTATCTACCAAACTGCTAACTGGGGGATTTCAGGCCATCTATGGATCATTTTTGCTAACTGTTTATTCAGCTTAGGCTCACAGGGCTGCAGCCTGTGCCCTAGCTGTCATAGGGCAAGAGGCGTGGTCCACCTGCACAGGTGAGCAGTCCATCACAGGGCCAACAGAGAGCGACAGAGAAGCACTCCCTCACATCCACACCTACAGCCAATGTAGAAGCACCAATGAACCTAAGCAGCATTTCATTGGACTGTGGGAGAACATCCAACCTCCACAGAAAGGCCCAGCTGACCAACAAGCTTCAACCTACAACCTTCTTGCTCTAAGGCACTAGTGCTAACCACTTTTGCCCATTTCAGCCCAAATCCTGCATCTTCCTGTTTCTGACTCCAGGCCAGCTCCACTAACACTTTTTCATCAGACACTGCCACCTAGTGGAGGAAGTCTTAGTTCCATTTGAAGCTTCAGATTACAGTTAGTTCCTTTACAAAGAGGTGGAGGTGGTGGGGCCACAGCACCATCATCACTGAGTGCCATAGGACACTTAACCTTTGTTTCCATATGCTGGGAACTTCCTGTTGTTCCAAGGAGGACTGGAAAATGTGTGAAAATCTCCCAGTCAGTTCCTCACAGCACACTTCAATCATTTCCCTCCCACAGCATCAGGACCAGGGCTTTTTCTCTCTTTGGTCCCACTAAGAGATTTCCACACAAACACCTCATCAGTGGGACTCTCAGAGCTACCAGCCCTTTGCTACAATCACAAAGCTCTTCATTGAAATCAATGATATCAAAGCTGGAATCAAATGAGTCCAAGTCTTCTGCTGATTCAGCATCACATTCATCTTTGCTCCTTGTTCTGCATCCCCACCATGGACTTCATTCCTTTCCAAGCCAGCCTTGAGTGTCCTTTATTCAGCTCATCCTCTGCTTTACTTTTACACCTGATTTTAGCTGCTTTATCTCTCTTTCAACAGGTTTCTGTGCCTCAATCTTTTTCTTCTCTCCCTCATAACAAGACAGCTTCTTCTGCCTGAGAACATGTTGGAGTGATTTACTAATCCAGGGCTGCTTATTGGGGAAAATACTTCCTGTTTCCAAAGTAATCCCCATTTTTCCCAGAAAGAAATGTCAGTAGAAATCGATGATCTAAGTGAGAACATGAGCCTTTAAAAAGTCCCAGTGGGTGCAGTCAAAGCAGTCCCTCAGTCCCAGTATAGAGTCTTTGGTCCAGACTGGAACAGCTGTGTGTCCAGTTTGAGCTCTCTTCAGTGCTGTGACCTGACAGACCCAGAGGGGCCATCACATCACATTTAGAAGCTCCCCTGATGGAGCCACAACACATGTCCAATACTTAGTCTGTCTTGTTGGACCAACTGGAAGAAATGATTCAAGGACTTAGTCACAGAACAGAGATTCAAATCTCCAAAATCCAACTGGCTGCATCAGGACATATAGTCTGAAACTCTGCACAGTTTCCTGTTTGAAGCTGCTTCCTGTTGGCTTCAGCTGTTTGGAGTTTCCATTTTCTAAACTTCTACATTCTGAACCTTCTTCAGCTCTGAACAGATGATGAAACACTGAATGATTTCAAGCACTTTGTCTAATAAACTTACATCTTTCATTCTTTATACAGATTGAGGAACTGTGGTTTGTCAGAGATCAGCTGTGATTATCTGGCAGCAGCACTGAAGTCCAACCCCTCCCATCTGAGAGAGCTGGACCTGACCGACAACAACAAGCTGCAGGATCCAGGAGTGAAGCATCTGTGTGGTTTCCTGGAGAGTCCAGGATGTAAACTTGAAACTCTGAGGTCAGTCAGCATGTTTTAGTTGTGCTGAGATGAATATGATGTGAAAGTTGTGCTGACACTAAACTGCAGACATCAGGCTGATATTATACTGATCCACACTGAGGATCTTCATGGTAAAGTCTGTTTTCTTCTTCTCTGGTTTAGTCCATTGACTGCAGCAGACCAATGTTCACATTTCAAACCTTCAAAGAAGAAGAAAAATCCTCCAGTGGAAAATTCACTGTGAAACTCTCAAACTCTTCATTGCACCTTAAAGTCTGTCTGACACTGAAATCCAAAGCAAAATGTGCGTTTGCTTTACAGACAGCAGTCCAACACAAACATACACACATCATCCAAAACACAGTCCAACATCCAAATCTCCTCCACTGCCAGCATGAATGATGGGAAAGAGAAGGAGGAACACTCTGACATTCAGGGTTAGAATGAGTTTCATCAAGCAGACTGTGAAGATCAAAGCTGCATTAGAAAGCTTACATGAATGAATGAGTGGACAGAAGTGGACAGAGATCATCTGAAGCACTTCAAAGGCTTTAAATCAGCACATTTCTCTTTATTCTTTATCAACTCTGTTAGTTTCTCTCAGTTTTCTGTGGAATGAAGCTAACAGCAGGCTAATAAGATGCTGACCAATAGGTTTCTATTAAAGGTTGTAATTTGTATATGAAAAAGTGCTTTGGCTCAGCAGGGATCAGCTTACAGGTAGAATACAGCTGCTGGATGGGATTAGCATGTCATAGCTATCTACCAAACTGCTAACTGGGGGATTTCAGGCCATCTATGGATCATTTTTGCTAACTGTTTATTCAGCTTAGGCTCACAGGGCTGCAGCCTGTGCCCTAGCTGTCATAGGGCAAGAGGCGTGGTCCACCTGCACAGGTGAGCAGTCCATCACAGGGCCAACAGAGAGCGACAGAGAAGCACTCCCTCACATCCACACCTACAGCCAATGTAGAAGCACCAATGAACCTAAGCAGCATTTCATTGGACTGTGGGAGAACATCCAACCTCCACAGAAAGGCCCAGCTGACCAACAAGCTTCAACCTACAACCTTCTTGCTCTAAGGCACTAGTGCTAACCACTTTTGCCCATTTCAGCCCAAATCCTGCATCTTCCTGTTTCTGACTCCAGGCCAGCTCCACTAGCACTTTCTCATCAGACACTGCCACCTAGTGGAGGAAGTCTTAGTTCCATTTGAAGCTTCAGATTACAGTTAGTTCCTTTACAAAGAGGTGGAGGTGGTGGGGCCACAGCACCATCATCACTGAGTGCCATAGGACACTTAACCTTTGTTTCCATATGCTGGGAACTTCCTGTTGTTCCAAGGAGGACTGGAAAATGTGTGAAAATCTCCCAGTCAGTTCCTCACAGCACACTTCAATCATTTCCCTCCCACAGCATCAGGACCAGGGCTTTTTCTCTCTTTGGTCCCACTAAGAGATTTCCACACAAACACCTCATCAGTGGGACTCTCAGAGCTACCAGCCCTTTGCTACAATCACAAAGCTCTTCATTGAAATCAATGATATCAAAGCTGGAATCAAATGAGTCCAAGTCTTCTGCTGATTCAGCATCACATTCATCTTTGCTCCTTGTTCTGCATCCCCACCATGGACTTCATTCCTTTCCAAGCCAGCCTTGAGTGTCCTTTATTCAGCTCATCCTCTGCTTTACTTTTACACCTGATTTTAGCTGCTTTATCTCTCTTTCAACAGGTTTCTGTGCCTCAATCTTTTTCTTCTCTCCCTCATAACAAGACAGCTTCTTCTGCCTGAGAACATGTTGGAGTGATTTACTAATCCAGGGCTGCTTATTGGGGAAAATACTTCCTGTTTCCAAAGTAATCCCCATTTTTCCCAGAAAGAAATGTCAGTAGAAATCGATGATCTAAGTGAGAACATGAGCCTTTAAAAAGTCCCAGTGGGTGCAGTCAAAGCAGTCCCTCAGTCCCAGTATAGAGTCTTTGGTCCAGACTGGAACAGCTGTGTGCCCAGTTTGAGCTCTCTTCAGTGCTGTGACCTGACAGACCCAGAGGGGCCATCACATCACATTTAGAAGCTCCCCTGATGGAGCCAAAACACATGTCCAATACTTAGTCTGTCTTGTTGGACCAACTGGAAGAAATGATTCAAGGACTTAGTCACAGAACAGAGATTCAAATCTCCAAAATCCAACTGGCTGCATCAGGACATATAGTCTGAAACTCTGCACAGTTTCCTGTTTGAAGCTGCTTCCTGTTGGCTTCAGCTGTTTGGAGTTTCCATTTTCTAAACTTCTACATTCTGAACCTTCTTCAGCTCTGAACAGATGATGAAACACTGAATGATTTCAAGCACTTTGTCTAATAAACTTACATCTTTCATTCTTTATACAGATTGATGAACTGTGGTTTGTCAGAGATCAGCTGTGATTATCTGGCAGCAGCACTGAAGTCCAACCCCTCCCATCTGAGACAGCTGGACCTGTACAACAACAACCTGAAGGATCCAGATGTGAAGCAGCTGTCTGATCTTCAGCAGAGTCCAGACTACAGACTGGAGACTCTGGGGTCAGTAGAGTGATGGAGTGAGTGGGTGGTGCTGTCAGCAGTATTGTACTAAACACAGTCAGTATGAAACAAAGATCCAGTGTTTCCTGTAAAGCTGCAGCTTCTCAGTGAAGCTGTGAGAGGAGAACGGTGACAGGCTTCAGGATTGGACACAAACACTTCCTGTTTCTCACCTTTATGGTCACCATAGTAACGGCTGACACGCTCTGATCAAACACTGTCAACAGCCAATCAGCTCTCTGAACAAAGCAGCACGCAGACCAATGACTGCATTGATTTCCAAGTTTAAAGCAGTGAAGAACACAGTCTGTAGGTGAGGAAGAATTTAGTGAGAGCAGATGTTTGGATGGAATTCCTCCAGTTAACAGCTGGAACCGTCCATCTGGATTGTTGGGCTTGTTGTTGGGGTTCCTACAGAGCTCAGAGTGGACACACCAAGGTTCTTCTAATGAATGAAAGTCCAAACTCAAACTAGGAGGGAAAAACATTTTCAGCAACTTCAATAAAAATCCAAAGTTTAGAAAAAGTGAAGCAACAATGAGTCCTAGTACAGTCCCAGCACTGACGTCCCTGCTGCTCTTTATACTGGATGTGCTGCATCACTGACTGACAGCTGATGAAGAGTCTCTGGAAACACTCGTTTATCCCCTCTGCTCTTCCTCCTTCTCTCTGCAGGAGGTGATGATGGTAAACAGGACGGTGTGTGTGCTGAGAGAGGAGCAGCTGTGTCCTGATGATCCAGAGAGGTTGAAGCAGCAGCAGCTTGTGTGTAGAGACGCTCTGACTGGGCCATGTTACTGGGAGGTGGAGAGGAGAGCTTCATCCAGCAGTGACTGACAGAGGAATGAAGTGCAGATGACTGTCAGTGCTGCAGAGTGAACTGCTCTGAGAACAGCTCCACTGTCAGACACAATGTAGAGTCCAGCATCAGCCCTGTGTGTCCCTCTGGATCTGACAGAGGATCATCAGTGTATCTGGACTGCTCTGCTGCTGCTCTGTCCTTCTACAGTCTCTGCACAGTCTCTGTCTCACTCTGGAAAGATTTTACAACTTGTTGTAATTACAGAACGTTAATATAATATTCAAACATGTGATCTTCTCTTTATTTCTGAATCTTTACCAAATAAAGAAAAACCAAACTAACAAACAGAAGCTGTCGTGTCCTTTTTCACCACATCTGTGAATCTTTTCTGTGTTTTTCCTCTTTTCCTCCTTCCTGCAGCTCCATCTTCATCATTCTGTGTCCAGTATATGTGAACACGTCCAAAGCATCTGAGCCTCATGTTACCCGTTTGTGTGAGTTACGCCTGTCGTTGTGTTGTGGTGTATAAATAAGGGGCAGGAGACAGCGCTGGATCTCTGAGTTCTTTACTCTCAATTTCTGCAACATCTGCAATATATAGAAATGCAAACCTGTGAGCTGTGTGTGTTGTGCGTCTGCTCGGCCACCTCTCCTCCGGCCGTGCTGGAAGCAGCTGTGCGTTTGACAGTTTTATCGACTCGACAATAATCGAACAAATTAAATGTTCAAAAATATCAACTTAAGCACTTCAAAGTCAACAAAAAGCTTAAAACAATGAAATAATATTTCACTGACAAAACAACAGCTCATAAGAACGATACACAAAATAATACAGAAACAAACAAATAAAAGTTATTAACCAGGATCCATGTTTTTGTCACAAACACTGAATCAGCTGATTCACTCTTTATGTTTCTGAGTTTGTTTTGTGATTATAGTTCTGGTTTCTGTTTCTGTGTCTTCACTGTGTCCCACGTCTCCTTACTTTGGACTCTGTGTTTCCTGTTTTACTTTGACAGTCCCATGTTACTGTTTCCTGTCTCGTGTGTGTAATTGGTCCCAGCTGTGTTTCCCTCCTGTCTCCCGTTCCCTGATTACTAAACTGCGTCCACGCCGCCGGCGCTCCTCTCCACAGCTGGATTCCAGGATTTCAGAGCATCCAGCTGTGGTGAGTGATGGAGACACTTTCTCTGCTCCCTCAGTAATCAGGACAGTTTATTGAACATCAGAGGACATAAAGGACTGTTTTTCACCTGCCCGTTCTGAACCTGGACATTAAAGACTGCTGGCTTCAAGGACATTAATCCCAGTGTCAGCCAGCCAATAACAGCCTGTGTTTTTCAGCTCTTTAGGAGTCAGAAATGAGAAAGACACAGACTGCTAACCTCTCCCTGCAGGAAATAAGCTCCGCCTCTTCCTGTCCTGTATATGAGTGATTCTGACATGAGACACAATGAGTTTCCTGTTTATTGTGACTTAAAGCGAGCAGCAAAGACACTAAACTGTGTGTTTCCAGCTGAAGCTGCTTTTTGTGTTGCTCCCACAATCCTGTCTGAAACAGTCAGTGAGGAAAACTCAATGTGACTTCAGAGTGACAGAGGTAAGCGACTCATGTTGTAACTGACGTCAGACGCCGGAGATTTTGGCGGAAATTAAAGCGAATGGTAGTTTAGAATTGAACAAATTCCTTTAAGCTTCAGTATTACCAAATACACTTATCAATAGTCTTCTAACTAACAATATTTGTCTAAATCATCTCCAAAACCCTGGAGAACAACGGGGAGAGTTTAGAGGCTCTCCAAGATTACATTGATCAGTGCTTCCAGGATCTTGTGATGAAGAAGGCTCAGAGTGCAAAACCTTCATCAAAACCCACCTGAAGCTGCTGGAGGACACGGTGAAGAACATCGCCTTTGATAGAGTGCATCGCATCGGCCCCATGCGGGCTGCGACCGGGAGACCACGTCCTACTGTGGCCAAGTTCGGCCACTTCAAACAAAAGGAACAGGTGAAAAGTCTCCGTGTCCATCGGTGTTTCTCCACGTCTCTCTTCCTTCTTCGTGTCATCTCTGTGTTTCCCTGCTGCCCTCATGTTTTCTGCTTTGTCTGTTAGTTCTTCCCAGTTTAGGTTGATGTTCGCTTCTTCCCTCACCTTTGTTATTTTCACTGTAAATAAATCTCCACTCGCATCTCCACCGCCGTCTGCATCTTGGTCCTCATTCACTCCACCACACGACTGCTGCCCCAGCCGTGACAACTTTTGATGTTTCCTCTACATTCACTTTTAAAAATTATTTACTTTGCCTTCTTTGGTATCATTTGGTATCAGATGGCCGACTTCTAAATGGCCACCATGGTCACCACCGAACTTGAGGAGTTTGCCCCCTCACATATACTAATGTGCCACAAACAGGACTTTAACATCACCAACCATTCCCATGTTATTACGGTGTATCCATATAACTGGCCCACCCTGTACAGTTATGCTTTCATGTTGACATACTGTATTAACACAATTCAGGGAGGATTCTAGGATCAGAGCTTCGGGGGGCTGAGCACCCAGAGAGCTGCCCAGCCAGCCAAGATACACTTTACTCGTCACAATGAGACTTCTTCCCCGTCTCTGTCCCTGCATCCTCCCTGTCCTCATGTTGTCTTCGTCTCCTTTATCAGTCATCATAATTTTACCATCTCTGTGCAAGTCTGCAAATTTCTTTATTAAATCAAAAGATTCTTAAATCCATCAAGTCTCTCTGTGCCTGGGTCCTCGTCACAAAACATGACATCACTGTTTTGTACTTTTTAACAATTTAATCCCACATTTGTGAAAGAAAAGCAAAACACTTTTTTGAAAAGTCTGTAACAAAACCATCAATTCTGATCAAGGTTATTTAAATGCTGCCAAAGAAGAATGGATTGGAATAAAAAAAATACATATCCTAACCTTAATTACTGGAGGAGAATAATGAATGATGCTCACAGTGAGTAAGAAGTAAACTGAGTGCATATTTTGGACAGAGATTCACTTTTAATGTGTTTGTATAATATAATACAGATACATAAAAACACTCCCGAAACAGAATAAATTATTACAAATAAATTATTACAAAATATTAAAAAAATATTATGGATACTTTTGTTGTTAAAATGTTACCTCTCAACCAAGTTCTGCCTTTTATATTTTTAGTAGTGTGTCACACAAACAGGAAATATTGTCAAAAAAAAGTAAGTAAGTGCTGAAGCACCCCAAAAATGAACCAAAGCACCCCAAAAATGAACCAAAGCACCCCAAAAATGGGCTAAAATCGCCCCAGTTAACAAATAATAGCCCAACAGTCACTTTTATGCTTACTGTAGCTGTTAGCTAAAAACACTAATTTAGCCTAGTTTGCCCTGAATTCAACTTTGACAGACATGATCGACTGTTTCCAGTAGAATTCCTCGTTGTTATCTTGTTCCCTCTCAGAGCCCCGTATGCTTGCAGAGACCCCTACAGTAGGGAAATGTGCCAAAGAACGTCCAAAACATTGCATTTTAGGTTTATTTATGCCTTACACACAATCCCAACTCTTTAGCTAACTTAACAACTTTGGCTAAAGTCTATAGTTAGTCTTACTCGTTTGTACAACATTTCTGGATCGCCACTGTTTGAAATGATATGACATATGACTCTCACTGAAACAGCAAACTTTGTAGAAAACACAACACTTCTGATTCTCTATCTAGCTGTTTGGTCACAGCTGTAGATTACATTATAAGTGGTTGTTCACTCTTGTCAATAATTACATTTCTAAATTCTATTTGTGCAGTTACATGTAAACAAAGTCCAATATTGTATCTAAATGATTGTGTTATGGTGGGACAGTTTCCAATTTTGTTGTATTATTGCACTAGGTATGACTGTGCAAGAGTTATCTTATCTTCCTTGCTTGCACCACACTCTTTGCAGAAATGTTGCACAGCAGCACTGCATCATGTTATTGTGTTGTATAATATACCAGAACTAATACAAAGCAACATCCATGTACACTATAGGTCCATGCCAATGTGCCCAAATGGGACCTCCATAAATGGTAAGGGGCGCAAAGGCACTTTAAGACCAGTGGGCACACCATCGGTGCACATCCGCTCGGATGCTTTTTTCTATTCATTTATTTCCCTGTTTATTTATCGATGCACAAAAGCAATTATCTCAGAGACACCATCCTCTTAACAGAGACTCAAATCAGGAACCTGCAGATTATTAGTCAGCAGCTTTAACTTCCTGTCTTTGTCTCACTAAACCTTCCACGTGGAAACTTGAGCTGCCCACTCAAGCACAGTAGGCTTTAACTGGCTCTGCTCAAGTCACTTCAGTATCTGAGAAACTGTCTCGATGCATGCCAAAGAACACTTTGACAATACGCTTGTGTTGAGTCAAATCCACCACAAGCATATTCTATGGCAGTTTGATTCCACTCCACATAAAAATAGTCACGTATTATTTCCCCCCACCACACTTCCTGCCAGTAGCTGGTGCCCCCACCCACAGTGCATTAGTGGTTCTCTGTGTTTAGTGGCTCACTCTGGGCGGCTGCTCGGTGGGGCCCGGCCCCCTGGCTCTGTTGGGCCTGTGCTGCGGGTGGGGTGCCCTCAGGTCTCGGCCCTCTGGGCCCATTTACTGCTCAGTAACATTTAATATCTATTATTTACTACTACTTACTAGCCTACTTACTGCATATTATTGGTTGTTGCTGTGGATTCCCCACTGTGTTGGTTTTTCCTTGTGTTTTTCAGCAGATGATGAAATAGATTTTCAGTATTTTTTCTCTCTTCCTCTCCATCTATTTCTCTTCTTCTCTATTTTTCCCTCTTCTTCTGTTAACTTTCTCCCCAGCTTATCTTTTTTCTTCTTTCCTGACCCCCGTTCTGATTCTAATGACTCAAAATAAAGTAAAATCATCATCAAATATGACTATCAAGTGGACCAGTATAGCAAAAACCATAATGGTGGCAGAGGCCACAGAGCCAAGTGGCAGGATTTTCAACGTTCAAACCAGATAAAAAACAGAAATTAAATGGTGTTAAAAGCCATGAATTCAGGCAATTCATTCACAACATAATTACAAGTTTTACTGGACGTTAATATTTTTCTCTTTTTTCAGTGCAAAACAAACTAACAGTACACATGATGCTGGCAAGTTAAAATGTCAGTGTCTTTTATAGATAGCATGTCTAGCATCATAGTTTTATAGATCACGTAGTCAGGATAAAAACTCCATCTCTGATTATTATTGTACATGACTGTGACATGCAGCGGCCTCAGCATCATGATGAAGGCGACCGGAGGAGATAGTTTGGTAGACATCGATGTTTTGCCGATGAAGGCTCATGTAGCGGTCCTCTTTGTCCTAAACAACAATTTACACTGTCATTTACATTTAATTAAAGTGCAGCTTAAAACACAGACATAATGCACTGCAGCCTCGGCACAATTAAGTGTAAAACAGAACTATGGAAAACTCACAAACATCTGGCGAGTTTCAGATCCTGTTAAGTTAGTTAGACCTGATCTGTTTTCTCTGTTAGGATAAAAACATCAGAGGTCATGGGGTGAAAAATACCTCAAAAACAAGACTAGCTATGTCTACAACTAATGTGTGGTGTTTGAAAAGAACCTATGAGATACTTTGAACACCACAGTGGCTGCTGTATGCAGTAATGTGCTCAAGTGATTTCAAAGGGTCATTTCATGAGTTTAAGTGCGTCAGTAAAAGTTTTCACCTGCGAGGATTTCTCCTCAGGCTGTAACCACAGGTTATCACAGCCACACTGATGAGTGAAGCAGCAGCAGAAATGATGGGAACTGTAGCCATGAACTTCATGCCAGAAGAATCTCCATCGTCTGTTGAATGTTGCCACACACACAAAAAAACTTCATTTTGAAAACATGAAAAGTCACGAAATTTGCATTAGCCTGTTATATTAAAGTGGAAAACATGTTTATCTTTTCATTACATTAGAGTTTCAATTGCATCATTCAAACACTTCACTGATGAAATAACACCAAAGTTGTGATTGGAGCAGTTTTATAATGAAATTTTAAACAAATTAGCCAGAAGAAGAGCTTAAAAACATTCCAGATGTTCATCTCCTGACTGAAACCTTTCATTAATCCGCTGCAGGCGGGAATGACGACCTCAAACCATGTATGACAGAAAAGAAAGTGTTAACGCAGTTCCAAACATCCACCTTGAATCTGCGGTGTGGGTATAAATAGAAAATGTTTTTACCTCTCACAGTCACACTGAGATGGAGAACATACAATCCACCACGAAATCCACACTCACAGGTGTAGTTCCCACTGTCTTCAGATGTTAAGTTGAGCAGGTGGAGAAACACAGTCTCATTTTCTTTGATCAGTGTGAACCTGGAGTCACAGCCATGAATAAAGCCTCGGTCGTAACGATAGAGCAGACGACGCTGTTCTCCTCGGCTCCTCTCTGTGCTGATCTCACACAGTATCATCACAGTAATATTCAGAGTTGTTTTGCTGCATATTTGAGTGGAATCGGGTTTCTTTCCAATTGTCTTCACAAGAGTCTCTATAAATTGTTCCAGTTAAAATGAAACAAAATCGGGATTATAGTTTCTATATATTTGTTGTTGTGGGAAAATCAATCACATATATTATTTCACTAACCTAACTAAAGCTTTCTTCTTAAACACCTGGCTTTACAGCTTTTCTTTTTTAATTATTTATATTTACCTTCACTGCTAAAAACCACAAGCAGAAGCAGGAGAAAGCAGAGTTTCCGTGCAGTCATGCTGGTGAGGAAGTAACTGTGGCTGACAGTGTGAGGTAGACTATAGTGAAAGCAGGAAGACTTGCACCCTCCTTATTTCACCTCTTGTGTCTACACTGAAACTTTTACTATGTCTAAAATAGAAGTGCATAAAAGTGGAAGGACAGTAGAAGGTAAACCACCAACATTGTTTAAGCCAGACTGATCTGTTTATCTGGATGGACATTGTGTTCAAATTATGATGAGATGTTTGTTCAAAAACAAAACTAGTCTGATACAAAGAGTCATGTTTGCCACAGTTTATTGTGTTTGTATTGTATTAAATCTGAGAGCCTGAGTTGGAGTATTATGACTGAATGGTCTCCATTACTGGGAAACAACTATCCAGTGTGAAAAGATGGACGTTTATTTTAATATATGAATATTATTATATTAGTATGTCACCTAAAGTTTTATATACTTTAAAATGTTTCATAGAGCTTTATTATCCACTCCCACAGTTCCTGCGCTTCTTGCTGAGCGTGTCTTGTTGTCGTGTTGATGGTTCACTGAGATGATAGTCTGGTAGGAATCACTCGATGGCTGCTGAAGGTTTGTATAGGGCTGATCTGGCTCATCGTCATCCTTTAGAAAAGTGAAATATTTTAGGTATTAATCAAGTTCAACCCGGTCTACCCACACACTCTATTGATCTTTAAATCTCTCCATCTGTTGCCTGGATTATTTAATGTTTCTGCTCATTTCTGTAAGAGCTTCTTCACAAAATAAAGGACACTGAAGTTGGCACTAATAGTATTATAACAATAATCTGTAATTATCTATGTAAGTAACATCCTAAAACATAAATGTACATGTTTTATGTTTACTGGCAAACTTTTAACTAGCTGCTGTAGATCGTAGCAATAAATTGCTCACCAAACCGTTGGGATTTTCAGGTACAGACACTCCAGATGTTCCTGACCTTAAGCAGCCACGTTGATAAGAAAGGATGTCAGCATTAGTGTAACACTATTCACATTCAAACAGAGAAAAATCAAGTAAGAACATCTACATTTATATTATCTTCTCTCTTAATAATGATAATTATTTTTGGAAGGATAAAAAGTGTTCATTCTAGACATGATGTTTAACATACACCGAATTCTCATTTATTGAAATGTGATGTTTCCTTTTACTTTCTCTACATCTATATCATCTTTGAATTACTGCAGCAAAAATAGTCTCACCCATTACTTTTCCTCCAGTAGATAAATCCCACGATAACTCCAGTTATAAAGATGATCACAACACCGGGCAGATAAACGGAAAAAGATTTGTCTGCTGAAGTGTGGGCCTCGTTTGTGTCTAAATCATTGAAAAGATGCATTTGTCAGTAAAATCATTTACTTTCATTTCCTGGAAATCAAAACACAAATCAAACACAGTTTACGTCTACTGAAACTCTGAGTGAAGTAATGAAACCCCAGTTTTATAACCACAGAGCTTTAAATATTGTCACTGTGGTCTTTTCTTTTGTCTTCTTCTTCTTCTTTTGCATCTTTTCTGAATATTACTATGAACTGAAATTGGTCCAACTGCTTATATACATTCACTGGCCACTTTATGAGGTATACTTGTTCAGGGTGTAACACAAATATTTCAGTGTTCATTTCATTTGTCAATCACATGTCAGCTTCATCTTCCTGGTTAAATAAAGGTTAATAAAATAATAAAATGTCAGCAAATCAATGCTCAAACAGAGCAACATGGCACATGTTACTGGTCCCAGTGCTTCACAAACTGCTGATCTGCTGGGATTTTCCCACACAATCATCTCTGTTCACAGACAATGGTCTGAAAAATAGAAAATATCCAGTGAGCTGTGATTCTCTGGGTAAAAATGCTGTTTACACATCAAACCTTGAGGCAGAGCGGACCACACTGGATATCACTGCTGTCCTCTAACAACAGCAAGCTGAGGCTACAGTTTGCAAGTCTGGACAACAGAAGACTAAAAAAACGATGCCTTGCCCGATGAGTTGATTTCTAACAGTTCAGACTGCTGGTGGTGTAATGCTCTGTGAAGGATTTTCTTTGCAAACTTTGGACCCTGTAGTAACCACTGAGCATCATTTAAACACCACAGCCTGCCTGAAGGTTGTTGCTGACCACATTCATGTCTTTATGCCCAAAAAATACCCATCGTCTGATGGCTGCTTCCAGCAGGATACCACACCATGTCACGGCGCTCAAATCATGTACGGCCTGCGCAGTCACCAGATCTCAATCCAGCAGAGCACCTTTGGGATGTGGTGGAACGGAAAGTTTGCTTCAAGTAAGAGCAGCTGACGAATCTGCAGCAACTGTGTGATGATGTAATTTCAATATGTCTTGAGAATCTTTGAGGAATGTTTTTAGCGCCTTGTTGTGCCACAAAAAATGAAGACATGTTTGATGGCTGAAGGTGGTCCAACTCGGTTCAAAGATGTACCTGATAAATGAGTCAGTGAGAGTATTTAAACTGCTGTAAGTGAAAATAAGAAGAAAATAAATGAACAAATTACAAGAATAAAAAACACATAAGCAGGTCAATACAATGCTAACACAGTGCTGAATAACTGTGTCAGATAAAGAAACCAAAATGCATTTACCTTCCACAGTGACACTGATATGGACAATATATGTCCCTTCAGTGTTTGTACACTCACAGGTGAAGTTCCCACTATCAGCTGGTGTTAAACTGGTCAGCTCCAGAAAGGCAGTCTGATTTTCTTTTGTTATTGAGAACCTGGGGTCACATTCCTGAGTAACGTTCTCTCCGTGTCGATACAGCAGATGACACTCTCCTCCTGTGTCCCTCTGTCTTTTGATCTTACAGATAATCAAAACAATAGTAGTCTGACTTTCCTTGTTGCAAATCCGAGTGACATCGTGTTCTCTCCTGACTGTCTTCACAACAGTCTCTGTAAACAGGGACAGCAAAATACGGTAAATACAAGATTCAGCCTGTGTCAGAGAGGACTTTAGTTTCTATATTTTGTGAATGTTAAACCATCTTTTTAATCCCATAATAATGTGTTTAGTTTAAACTAAAAGCAAGGAGGTTATAAATTTAAAAATATTAATAATGCATAATGAAAATAGTTTCCTTGTATTACCTTCAGCATCATGGGACACAGCTAGTGGTAACAGCAAAATCAAGCAAAGTTTTGATGCGTCCATGCTTGTTAACATGTCTGTAAGCCACCGACAGTGAAGAGGAAGCTGTGCGGAAAGAAACAAGCTGAAGCTTTCCTGGCTAAGCAGACGTCAGACTGTTGCCCTTCACGGGGCAAGTGTGAAATGATGTAAAAAGGAAGTGTACTGACAGGACTTTCATATTAAAAGGCTGTAAAGTTGAAACACTGTGCGAGCTCCCACACAAAAAGAAAACAAGCTAATTTTTCTTTATCACAGAGGAATTATTACACTGCTAACTGTCATGTTCGCTGAAACTGAAGGATGGATAATATTGTAAAAGTAACAACAAAACTACCATTTATCATAACATTATAAGCATTTTAAACTAAAATAGCGTGTGTTATGGTTCAAAATATTGGGGATGGAGACAAGAGGAAAAACCACAATAACAACACTGGTCCGGTCGGGTTGAGTCAAACGATGATTTTAATGAACACACGCGTGGGAGATGGGCACTGATGCAGACAGCCTCAGATCTCAAAATGGTGGAGCATTGCTCAAACTCTTATAGCCTCTGGTGCCTCCACCTTATCATAAAAAGCCTAAACATTCACATGCTTTCTCTCACACAGCGCCTAAGCTACGACCTTGGCTCCCCGTCTATCTGCTCCTGCTGAGATGGGGCAGAAAACTCCAGTATATTCTGTTCTCTTCTAATCAGACAAATAAGACAATAACTTTCTGCGAACAGTATTTCTTATAACTCAGCAGTATAATGCATCATAAAACAATATCATTCATTCACAACAAGTCAGCAGTTTAATGTAATGCAAATCAGTTTAACTAATGCAATAGTTATCAGCTTCTTCTAATTCAGGAGAATAATGCCAACTAAAACTACATAATAATTCACCATCTTTAATTAGGGGTCTAACATGGCATAAAATAATATTATAATCTAATAATTCCCCCTGATGAGCTCATTAGAATAATGAGCTCACCAACACCCCATAATCCAGTGTGGCTGGGTTCATCTCTTCTCACTCCTGAGGTCCTTTGTCCCCCTGAGGGGCGAACCATATGTGGGATGACCTCTATGTTTGCGCAGTTCAGATGCAAGACAAACTATTATTCCAACAATAGCAGGTACAGATGACACTCCCCAGGTCTCCTACAGCTTTATTTGGTGCTACCTTATACCCTCCAGACGTACTCAGACTAGAACCTCTGTCCAAGGAGCTTTTAGCCTTTTATGTTATTGCTGCAGCTACCAGTGTCGTCCAGTTGGGTGATCCTCTGCTCTTCATTCTTCAACCTCAGGGGTTAGACAACCCTTCAGTCGTGGCACAGATCAGGGGATTATTCTGCCCCGATTTCAAACAACGATCTGTGTATCCTCCAGAAAAAGGAACAGGAAGGTGTCCCCCTTTTTGCCCAAGAGCCTCTCGAACTTCGTTGGTCTGGTGTTCCCGGATTTCCGCCAACCCCTTCATGGTTATTGCTGTGTTTATGGGATCCATCCTTTTGTGGTGACTAGCTGGAGCCCAAACGCCATGACCCTTGGACCCAGTTGGTGTCTTGGCAGTCACTGTGTCTGTCTCTGCTGCGGAGGATCCTCGTATATCTGTGACCTCGTCTGGTGTCTGTTCCTTTCTCTGTAAGAGACAGAAAACCAAAACACCTCTCTTCCTAACCCTAATAATCTAATGTTGTTATCTACTGACCTTCTAGTGATTCAGAATTGGTTTAAAAACATTCAGAATGTCCCAGGGACTTATTCTAATCATATCCTATGTGTGTGTAAGCGTGTTTGCATTTAGCCCTCTGCACTCAAAGTCAATACCTGCAATATATCAGTCCGGACCATCACGCCGAACGAAGCTTATGACCTTCAAAAGACCAAGTGCCAACTCGTTATAAGCACATTTGCAAGGTGTGTCTGAAAATTATTGAAACCACTCTTTTTAACAAAAGACAAAGAAATTAACAAATCTTCTAAACGCTATTCAGTTCATTTCAATGATTGATGCTTACACATGGAAATAATGATTTATGCTTCTTACTGATTCTCTACAAAAGACCAGAAACTTCTCGGGCCGCTATTAGCTTAAGTTTTACCATTCCTAAGGTATTAAAGACACAAATGAAGTTATAAAATGTTCAAATAATCCTTGTTTGATGTTAAAGCTCAACTTCCCCCCCCTTTTTTTTTTTGACACATCCCCATGTGTCAAATCAACGGAGCTAGAACATTAAAAGAAAAGGTTAGGCAGCTACAAGGTTTCCCAGATCGTTAAGGTGATCTGCGTGTAATGTTCTGACTCAGGTATTTAATATTTTAATAAATGTCGTTTAATTAACTGCCACTATTTAAACTAAACTTAAAGACATAATTGAAGAAAAGATCACAAAAAATAACATGATATCAGTGTTTTGTAAGCGCGTGCGGCCTTCTGTGCTCGAAGCCTTTTCCCTCAATAGATCAGTCAGACATTCGCGCTGACTGTAGCTTTTAACCCTTATTAACTTGAGCACAACTCTACAATGAGCAACAAGTTGCAATATGTATGAAAATGATCATGGTTACACCTGCAATAAAAATTATATCATTATCCTAACACCTGTAAATAGAAGATTCATCAGAGGTTATAACCATCACAGGAACACAGATGTTAGTATAAGGTCAAAAGCTTCAATATATGATCATCGATGCAATACTTGTTGCATGATTCTCATACAATAATAATGCTGACATTGAAAATAACAGTAAAACACCCCCTTTTATCCCATTTCGCTTGACCCATAAACGTTTATAAATGCCTCTTTTAAATGTTATTTCCCCCTGTTCTCCCCTTCCTGACCACAGCAGGGGGATCTTAGTTTTGAATCAGCCATGAATCCAGCTCACCTGATTCATCAGTGAGCTCCACCGTCACTGGCGTCTGACAGGGTGGCGCTGCATATTCTTCCTTTAATGTCACTATTTTCAACCTGTTAATTAGAGTGCTTAAACCTGAAGTCGACTACGTCCACAACAAGTCAATACAGCTGTAAATGTGGCCAATTATCAATCTATTACCAATCAATAACAACAGATAACTTCTATTTTATGCATGCTTTTAATCAACCACTCACCCAGAGGATCTCCAATCCCAGGAAATTCCTTCTCCTCAGTCAATGAGTCTGTCCTCCTTCCATGCCCTGGTAACTGGTCCATCCAGAGCCATATGATCTCAAATATACATAAAACAAGCCAAACCACACCTTGGTCACACCAACTCTCTTCCACCCCGAAGATGTCCAATGCCATCCTAGTATGGACTGAAAGTGGCTTTAACGCTGACTGTCCTGACAATCCATCTTATAACATTTCCTGGTCAGATCTGCCAATCTCCGCCCCAGGGTTTTAACTATTTTGCAATTTTCATTAGTTTCTATGTTTTTTCTAGTTTTGCCTCCAGATTTTCAATCTTTTTTTACCAGTTGGAATCAGTTTTTACCAATTCTTTGCTAGTTTAGTCTAGTTTTTATTTTCCTGAAAATCCTTAGTTTCAGTTTAGTTTTAGTTGTGTTTTGCAAAAATTAAGTGTAACAAAATCTCAGTTCCATCATATCAATCATGCTCTTCTGGTTATCCTTGGGTGTTGAGACTAATAACTATTAACTCTTGCCGCACCGAGTGGTCCTAATTTTGGTTGAAGTGAATTGATAACCTTTTTGAAGGCGATTGTTTCACACATTTATTTAGATGTCCCAGTCCTGTTATCTCGGGATACATCACGCTGCCTTATCTGGGGTTAGCTGTTTTCGGGGGATGCGGGTTGAGTGGGGGAGCTCTTCAAGGTAAGCTAGGTTAACCTTCTTGTGTGAGCTTTTCAAGTGCACTTTAAGGTTTGTGGGATTTTTCGTGTCATAAATGTCCCTCATAACCCCCTGATGGCCCAGTAATTCATTTTTGCGCACTGTAGTACACATTTAGTTTTTGCTTGTAGCTCTCATACTCTACTTGCCACTCCTCTAAGTCCTGATGTTTCTTAGTGAGGACAACAGTACCTTTAAAATTATATCACATGTGTGGGGGTGTGGCCTTGCCAATTGTTTTTCCCACCTTTTCAAAATGGCTGACGTGCCCACAAGCACATTTTATGGAAGAAAGAAAGGTAAGCTTGATATTTACATTTAAAATGTTTTGTTAAACTCAGATTTTTATTAATTTTCAAAGAATAAACATCTAGTAAATGATTTGAGGGGTCTTTAAGAATTAGGCTCATTTAGTTTCACGGAGAACATGACAAAATATGGTTCACTCCACTTGCCTGAAATGGTTAACAATCCAAGGCATTTCAGTTGTAGAATGGGTGCAACAGTAAAACATATGTGAGATGTGGGAAGTGCCAAATGTTCCTTTGTGTCTCCAAATAAAAATAAAAATCACAGTACTTCCTCAGATATCATAAATGAATTGACTTTTGTGAAATAGAAAGCCCAGTGCAATCACTTACTCCTGAACCAATGGCTTACAGCTAGTGAAGTGTCAGTGACTTCTAAGTTGATCCCTGATCTACATTTTTATGATATTGTTATATAAATAAGTTTTAATATCCTGCTTACAAAAATTTCAGTGGAACATGTAATCTTCTTAAATAGCTCTTGAATGTTGTTAGTTTCACATTCGTGATCAATGAACTCCCCTTGTGCACTGTAGTGCACATGTTGTAAAATTTAAATAAAATTAGTTAAAAACAATTTTGTTTTTGTAATGTGTTTATTTTACCGTCCCAGCACTTGATTTATCTTAAAAAGAAAAAAGAAAAAGAAAAAAATGAAAATACTTTTCCCTTTTTTCTTTCCCTGGGTCTCAGGAGGACATTGTGTCTCTCTCCACTACAAGACTCTTGCTATATCTAAAAAACAGTCATATTCAAAGTAATCCTAAATTGGACTCTGGCGCTTTCTCCCGACTTTTCCTGACATGATTCTGCGCGTGGACGGAGCAGCAACACAGACGACTCGACTAACGTACTGCCTTGACTTTACTATTGCAGGGCACGCACACATCAATGCAACTAAACACATTTTGCTATAAATCTAGTTAATTTTAGTTAGTTTTGTGAACATTCAGTACAGTTTTAGTTAGTTTTCCTTTTTGTTTTGATTTTATTACCGTTAACGCAAATTTTTCCACTTCTAGTTTTTGTTATTTCATTTGTTGTCTTTAATAATAATAATCTTCTCTGCACCCTGGAATAAACATAATCAATATGATCAACATTTTGCTGCGTATCAATTCACCTTTTTGATTCAAATGCTCCAGCCTTATGTGGTTTGTGACATGTGTTGATCTAAACCTCCACTCTGTCTCTAAATGTTTGAAGAATTTTTCAAGTTCGGGGTCAAATTTTGAGAATTTGACCATAAGTGAAAGTTATGGCGTTATCACCCCCTTTGGGGATTACCTTTTCCAGTTTTGATGATATTCCTCCCCATTCTCTATTTTTTGCAAGTACCCCTCTTCGGTGGCGAGAAACTGTTGGTGTGATCAAGCGGGTGCTGTAAAAACAAAAGCTCAGGACAGAACAGTCACCAATCATGTACTTCATTCAAAATTGACAAATATCAAGCTTCATATTGATCCTCTGAGTGTAATGGTACATTTTAATTTGCACTTCTCAAAACTGAAAACAATATTCTCTTTATTTTACTCTTGTTCTTGTGCAGCACCACCCCTCAGCACATGCCCCTGTTATTTTATCTTACTTTTAAATTGTTGACTACTTCAAGAAAGCGCCCAAAAGACGGGGACCAGTGTTTATCATTACATATCTCCATTTTGAGTGTGGCTGTCTATCATTCCCCTGTTATTCATAGACCTCGGTGGAGGTTTTTTTTTTTTTTTTTTTTTTTTTTACCTCTATAAAAATTAATTGACTCTTTACAGTGACCCACTATGGTTAATAATAACATGTTCAGTCATGAGTGGAATCAAACCTTTTCTTCACTTTAGCATTTAACATTCCCAACAATATAATATGATACATTAATCGAAACACAGCTACTGTTACGGTTCGGCGTTGGCAGTGTATTGTTTTAGGCGTTTTGTTTTGGCGTGACTGTTATGTTTCCTGTTTTACTTTGAAAGTCTGTGTTATCTTAGTGTTCAGTTTACGTTTCCTTGTCTCGTCAGGTCTAATTTGCCCCAGCTGTGTTTCCCTCCTGTGGTCCATTCCCTAATTGCTCCTTCTATGTATTTAAGCCCTGTGTTTCTGTATGTCATGGTCGCGATCTCCCCCCCCCCCCCGTTGTAAATAGTTTGGCGCCTTGTGTTTGGTGATGTAAATAAATGTCGTATCTTGCTTTAAATGTCGTTTTGGGATTATTTTTGTGGAAGCCCGTATTAGTTTTTTCTCGTGTGTTTTTGCCTTATTTTTATTTTCCTGCGTTGCACCCCGGTTGCCTAGGCCGGGGTGTAACAGCTACTAAAACACAATTTTCTTAATGCAAACATCAGTAACTCAAAATTAGCAACCAAAGGGTTCAGCCTGCAGTTCACACTCCTGTGAAGCTACAGCTCTTTAGTCTCTGTCATCCTTCTGTTCTTGCAAAAACAAAACATCCACCCTTCTTTTACAGGCTGGGTGAATTGTCTGTGGACATTCAATAATCCTAAAGTCGGCACCGTTTTTGTCTCAATATCAAGTCAGTTAAAACTTTTAGTCGTCAGTCCGTCACAGTCCAGTCACATGCATACATCCACACACATTCATACCAGATATTGCTGATAATGGAGTCTCACGCGCAACCTATTCGAGCCTCCATCACCAGCAAGATGACGTCATCATTTTAAAGGAAACAGTTCCTTGTTTGTTTGTTTTTTCTTTTTTGGACTGGATCGACTCGCTGCAATCCTTTTAGGCTCAGGACTTCTCATGTGATCAATGTCCCATATAAGTGAATTTCTCCCAAGCCCATTATAATCATGGAGAAAAATACTTTGCGACTGTTTTCAGTAAGAATATTTTATAGCGCTTTAAAGTTCAATCTCTCAGGCCTGGATTAAAGAGCTGATTTGTTCAATCAGGAACTCACAAGATACCAAAATATCACCACCGGTGGGCCACACCTCTCTGATGTTCTTATCTCAGTGCACTGTAACAAAAGCAAAAACAAACATAACCAATAAAACACTCATATAATAACAAATACTGGGGCCCATTACAAACATGTCCAAAGATCAAATCCTCTTTCTCTATGTTAGAGAAAGAGAACAATCCAAACCTCACTGATAGAATCAACCTAGTGTCAAACAAAACCCAAAAATCAACCAAAACTTCACACACTATATTGTGTAGGCATACAGGTACCGTAACTCCTTTTTGCACTGACAAATACATGTTGGATTGACTTAATTCAATAGTGGACACTGGTTGCACACAAATGTTTTGCTTTGGCAGAAACTTAAACAACTGAGTCAAATCAACACAACCTTTTCATATTCTCTCCGAAATAAAACTCACACCGTTAATTCATCATTTTCACTCTGTACCACTGCTCCTTATCAGGCTGTGTGAAGCACAGTAAACAATTCAGTGGAGGCCTTGAGCCATAAACAGACATCACGCACAGACATTGTTTTCACAACCAAACTACTTTAGACCTTGTCCCCTAAATCTACACAGATGCCCTCTGTGTGGCATGAAATGCATTTAACCAATAAACAATCAATGGCTTCTTGTTGTTGTAACCGACTCCATATTTGGATGTTTGTGTGCAGCATTTATTAGTAAAGCATTCTTCATTGCAACAGCGTGTGTGTATCACTCTTTATTGCACAAGCTTGTAAATGTGTGTGTGTGGATCACTCCTCAGTGAGTTGAATCAGCATTTCGATTTTTTTTTTTTTGCACGTGTGTGTGTCATTTCTCACTCAATCAACGAGTGCATATGTTCATATGTGTGTTTCTCTTCATTCTGAGTCAATGCATGTAGATGTGTGTGTTTGTGTGGGTGTTTGTGTTCATCACTTTCCTGTTCTGGTGTTCTGGGTAAACCACGGCCTGAAGTGTGCCCTGGGGTCCTGCCCTCCTCCTTTTCAGTCTGTTTGCATCCGTTGGTGCTGCTGCTCAAAGTTCTGTCCATACTGGTTCTGGCCCCAATTGAGGCAGTGCTTTTCTCCAGTGTCCTGCAACTTCTCCCTGTTCCACTCCTCCTTAATTTGACCCTTTTTCTTCTGTAGCTCCTTCAGGGCTTGCTCCTGCTGTTGGAGCTTCTTCGTCAGGTTTGGCGACCTCCTGCTCCAGCAAGCTCCGGCCTGATTCCAAGTCCTGTGTCTGGGACTCCAAGCCTGATGGGTTCGATTATCAGCCAGCTCCTCCTGAGCCATGGTCAGTTTCTGCTCTGATGCCTTGAGCTCTTACTGAGGGCAGAAACCTCAGAATCTTTTCCGTCCACTTCAGATTGAAGTCCATCGATGTTTTCCTTGCTTTGCTCCACGGCCTTTTGCGGCTCTGCTGTTCGGCTCTTCTCAGAGGTCAGCTCCTGGCCAAGCCCCGACACCTGTGCCTTCAGCTTATTTTCTCCTGGTGTTTTGTCCATTCTGAGGTGCCTCCTGACCTCAGTTACTCCTCCTGTCTCTGGCACGCCCTTTTTGCTGCCCGACGATCATTGTTGGTCCGTCACTGTCCTGCACAGTTTTAATGCAGAGTGGTTAAGGTCAGCATTGTTTTGCTCGGCCTCACTTTTCATCTGGGCTTAATGGGCGTCTCATCACAGCTCTGTCAGCTGAAGCTGTCTTTTTCCATATGGCAAGAGTGTGAAGAGTGTGTGAGAGGGGTGTGTCCGATCAGGCACAATGCTGTTGGCTTTGCGAATGCCTCGTTTTCCAAATCCAGATGTTTATTTGTCACGTACACAGCAACAGAGAGAACAGTCTGTTGTTGGGATGGCTGAGGTCCTTCACGATCTTCCTGGTCTTGGTCCAGCACCGCCTGCTGTAGATTGAGTGCAGGTCAGGGTGCTCAGAGCGGATGGTGCGCTCAGCTGATTGCACAACCCTCTGTAGAGCTTGTATGTCCGGCATGGTGCTGTTCCCGAACCAGACAGTGATACAGCTGCTCAGGATGCTCTCGATAGTTCCTCTATAGAAGGTGGTCAGAATCGGTGGTGGGAGCCGGGCCTTTCTCAGTCTTCTCAGAAAGAAGAGACGCTGACGGAAATCTCCCCGTGTAGTGAAACGGGCCTTGGATTTAATGCTCTCCGTCTCCGCTGCATGAGATCGTTTTCCTGCAGCACTGTTGACATTTTCAAGTTGTTGTTGTGGGTCCAGCTGCTTTAGCATTTGGTCAGGGTCACATCAAAGATGGTAGAGGAGAGAGCAAAGATGGTAGGGGGGAGAGCAGGAGTCCAGGGTCAGCTTCGGCTTTCAGGGCCGACAAAGCAGCCTGTAATCAAGCATAAAGAGAAAAAACAAAACAAAAACAAAACAAAAACAGATGAACAGGAAAATGATGTTATTTTGGCTGCGTTATTCAGAGAGGGGAGAAACAACGGGACCAGGCCCTGTGTCAGCCTTCTCTCCCCCTTTTTTTGTTTTTTCTCACCATATAATCCACTCATGACCCACCAAGCTGACAGGACATCACAGGTACATGTTAAAATTCTTAAGATCATGTTTAAAAGCACAAAAATTGGAATTTTCTTTCATCTGGTAATCACTTGTATTAATCAATCAGCAGAAAACATGTCACAATTTGACTTTTCTAACCACTAAATTTGTCGTGTTATCACTGGTTGGTCAGACCAGTGCCTTTTTTTTTTTTGAAGTTAAGTTGTTGTCCTGCAACCCAGAGAGTTTATTTGTTAGTAGTGGATAAACTTTATTATTTAACGGCGGGTGTATGTTAAGTTTCACTGCTTTAAACTTGCTGGAAAATCTTCACGTGTTCATGAGTGTAAGCTGTTTCTTCATTGCGTGTATGTGCGTTTGTAGGTGGGCTAATTTAACGTTTTTTCCTCAAACAAGGCATTTCTCTAACATGTGCCTCTCTCTCACATTACTCTACTTGTGTGTGTTTTTGTTTCACCTTTTGTTGTGATGCTCCGGAAGCCTTCCCAACCTCCACAAGTCTGTTGGCCCCAATTTTATGTGTTAAAGCTTCTCTTAATTTCTCCTTTAATTCTCTGCTAGCTGCTGTCTTTTCCACAGCTGCTGATTCTTGCTGAGTGTGGTTTCCATTACTATAATTTGCTTCGGCCGCTGTGCTTGTGGGGGCAGTTGGTCCAGGCCCGTAGCCACCTGTATCAACACACTGAGAGATTTATTTAATATCATTTTCCTCACAATCTTACTCTGCCGGCTGACGTGCCGGTCTTAATCATGCTCGATTTGTCTCTTCTATATCAAAACCCAGCCGAACATCAAACATTCAGCGTAGTCATTCAAAACCTTATCTGTAGTATTATAATCAGCAAAATCAGCGTTTTAATTACAGGCATGTATCATTATTTGCAAATCATAATTATAAAACTCAAAAACACGCTAAACAGCAACAAAAGTCCTCTGTGCGCTCCACAGCTCATTTGCATGTTCACACACAGTCTAAAAATAGCTCGCAGCGCTGCAGTGCGCTGTCGTCACACACAGGGTCACACAAAGCTCAGACAAAACTCTTTTATTTTATATTACAAAGACGTCTTATATTTACAACCACTGACAGGCCTGACAGATTCAGCGCCTAACAATTTCGACAAATTTAAGTTAACGGGTCCAACCGAAGAAAGTCCAACTTTTTTGTAATCAATTAACCAGTATCAGACTCTAACTTTATCTGGCCTAATCCCTAAGGTCCCTAACTCAATTTAACAGTATTCAAAAAAGCACATCACACCGTTCCAAACGGTGAGGAGACTCTAACTCCTAGCTTATTTCAGGATGCCCTGTACCCCACAGATAAGCCAAACTGAACTAACCCTGTTCGCCGACAGGTCAAGACCGCGCGTCCACGGCCAGGAGGGAGCGTAACCTCCGGGCTATGCGCTTCTTAGCGGACTCTAACCGCCGTTCTATAATAATTTATAACAATTTGAAACACCAGTCAACGCCCTAAAACAAGAGTATGACTAAGGCAAGTGCCACCTAGAGGTCAATGGGGACTCGAACCCACAAACTGACCACTCAGGTCCACTCTATAACCAATTTGGACTCTAACCAACAAAATGACCAATTCCCTATCAAACTACTTGAGACTCTAACTCAATTCCTTGGGACTCGAACCCAGCATTTCTTTCAATTCCTTTTTCAACTTCATTAAAGACTCTTAGCCGACTTTAACTGCATAACACACACGGAGCCTCATCAAAATCAAAACAGACCCTCTACCAGTAATTTCAGTGAGTAGACTTTAATTTAGTCATATCCAATTTGGCACACTTTGGAAATAATTCAACAGGTAGTGCCTTACCTTTAGATAAGCCGGCTTATGCCCACTCACATAAGACCACTGGCTCGTGCCTGTCCGTTCGACAACCTCGGACCGTCCAAACTTTTAAATTCCACCCCAATACCACAGGACGAGCCCCCAAAATGTTATGGTTCAAAATATTGGGGATGGAGACAAGAGAAAAAACCACAATAACAACACTGGTCCGGTCGGGTTGAGTCAAACGATGATTTTAATGATCACACGCGTGGGAGATGGACACTGATGCAGACAGCCTCAGATCTCAAAATGGTGGAGCATTGCTCAAACTCTTATAGCCTCTGGTGCCTCCACCTTATCATAAAAAGCCTAAACATTCACATGCTTTCTCTCACACAGCGCCTAAGCTACGACCTTGGCTCCCCGTCTATCTGCTCCTGCTGAGATGGGGCAGAAAACTCCAGTATATTCTGTTCTCTTCTAATCAGACAAATAAGACAATAACTTTCTGCGAACAGTATTTCTTATAACTCAGCAGTATAATGCATCATAAAACAATATCATTCATTCACAACAAGTCAGCAGTTTAATGTAATGCAAATCAGTTTAACTAATGCAATAGTTATCAGCTTCTTCTAATTCAGGAGAATAATGCCAACTAAAACTACATAATAATTCACCATCTTTAATTAGGGGTCTAACATGGCATAAAATAATATTATAATCTAATACGTGTTACGTCATCAAACCGCTTCATCCAATCACTCAGATACTTACAAAGTTTTGACTGCATTACCTTTAAAATTTGTACGAAGATGAGCATAAAATGAATAAAACTGACATGCTTGCATTTGTTGTGTAGTGCAACAGGTGTATGTGGCTGAGGGATTCCCATGATGCAATGCGTATTTCTTCTTCAGTCACCTTTCCTACTCACTGTGTGTTAATGCAGCTCTCTGCACTGAATCATACCTGTTATTAACCTCTGTCTCTCTTCCACAGCGTGTCTTTATCCTGTCTTCCTTCTCTCATCCCAACCAGTCGCAGCAGATGGCCCCGCCCCTCCCTGAGTCTGGTTCTGCTGGAGGTTTCTTCCTGTTAAAAGGGGGATTTTCCTTCCCACTGTCTCCAGACTGCTCACTCATAGGGAGTCATATGATTGTTGTGCTTTTTCTCTGTATGTATTATTGTAGGGTCTGCCTTATAATATTGTTGTGATTTGTCGCTGAGAAAATAAAATTGAATTGAAAATTGAATTGTGAAGGCCACACCAGAAGCCACACAATTGGGAAGTCAGTAACGTCAGACACCAGCATCTTTATTTTAATTTTAATGCACATTTCCACAAACATAAATAACGACACATGTCCCATAAACTATTTCTGGTTAATGTTTTACTGGTGCTGGAGGTCTGTTGGACTGCTGAGGGTAACTGGAGAGAAAATGATGTGTTGTTTTCACTGGACGTTAAGGTGTCTGGGAAGGGATCTCAGACCATTTACATCCTGGGCCATCTGACCTCAGGAAATCACATGATAAGGTGGGGCCAGGTTTCACAATGAGCTCACCCGAGACCCTGGCTGATTAGGACCCACATCCGCTTTCACACCTTGGCTCATGTGATTAGGTAGAGGATCATCAGGGGTCCTTTGTCCCTCTTTGGGGGGAAACTCCCACTGGTTTTAAGTCTGGGACTCCCCACCATTGACCCTTAGAACTGAAGAAGCTTCTCGGATGAGAGGTGAAACGTCTTCAAGCAACTCAAGAAGTCCAGACGCTTTTCTTTCCAAGCTCCTTAGACTACGATGACCTGGATGACTGAGAACCTTCACAGACTTAAGTATTAAATTAATAGTTGGTTTTCATTCTTTGTTTTTAGATATTTATTTTCTATTCGTATCCCCTCGTGTATTTAACTGGCCAGTTCAGTCCAATTTACTTTGGGAAATATTTAATCTGAGGTAGGGTTGCACCGATACTGGTATCTGGTATCGGCCTCGATACCACATTTTCTAAAGTACTTGTTAAAAGTTCCCCGATACTGAGGACCGATACCACGGTCTGAGACCTGTCTATGTTTGAGCGGCATGTAAGGGGTTAATCACAGGCGCCGAGTGCCCGCCCCCAGGCCCCGGCTGCGTCTCAGAGCGGGGAGAAGGCGAGGCGAGACAAGTCAGCCGTGTGGAACTATTTCAAAGTGAACGAAGACACGAAAACAAAGGCGGACTGCAAATTGTGCTCATCGAAATTGTCCAGAGGAGGCTCTAAAGGTAGCGCATTTAACACAAGTAATTTAATCAAGCACCTAAAATCCCAACACGACAACGAGTACAAAGAGTTTGCCCACGCTTATTTACCCACGCTTATTAGCACAGAGGAGCATAGCTGATGCTAAAGCAGTGGGACGGAAAATAGTTGGGCATTTTAAACATTCCGCCTTAGCCTACTCCCGCCTCGAGGACATTCAGGGACAGCTCAACCAGCCAATAAAGAGACTGCAGCAGGACGTACAGACACGCTGGAAGAGCACGTATTACATGACATCAGTCCTATTTTTCCACATATTAATACATTTATGAATTTTGTGCAGGTATAAAGATCACTTCTTCTCCAACAACACTGCTCCAGAGGCCAAGCTGCACCTGAAGCAGGAGCTTCTAGAGGTGAGGCAGAGGGGAGTCGGGCAGAAGCTGCAGAACCTCCTGCTAAACTGTTCCTCAAGGCCCAGGCTGCCGCTGGCAGCAGGTGCTGCCATTGAGCTCGACACATACCTCGGAGAGGCCCCAAGCCCTCGTGAAGACAGTCCTCTGAAGTACTGGGGTGTCAACAAAATCAGGTTCCCCACTTTGGCTAAAATAGCCTGTAAATAGCTCTCAGCCCCATGTAGCAGTGTGGACAGTGAAAGGCTTTTTAGCTCAGTGTCACACATTATAGATGAAAACAGAAACAGTCTGACTGCTGATGATGCAGAAAAGCTACTTTTCTTAAAAAACCCTGCCACTCACTGTTTCTCTCCATTTAGTGAGTCATCTTAGACTTGATGTTAATACCTACCTCAGTTGCACTGACTGCCACAGTTCTATGTCGGTGGATGTTGTTAGTTTATTCACATATTGTGCACTAAATGGCAAAGATGTTTATTAATGCCCCTTGTGTTGTCCAACGCAGCAGAGTTTAAAATAAACTGAAAAATACTTGAGTTGCACTGTCACTGTTTAAATTTTCTTTATAATTATTTATTCTGTAATATGTTGCATACAACATGCTTTTCATTTTAAATAAATGTTCTTAATTCCAAACCAGTCCCTTGTTTTTTTGTTGTTAAATTATAGGACTAAAGCTGTTACCTGTAAATTTAAATCATGTTTTTATTAAGTACTCGGTATCGGCGAGTACTGAAATGCAAGTACTCGTACTCGTTTCCAAAAAAGTGGTATCGGTGCATCCCTTATCTGAGGTAAACATTTTGCTTTTCATTTGACCCCTGACCTGTCTGCTGTAATGCAGGAGGCAGGTTTATGACCTATACTGCAGCCAGACACCACAGGAAGCCTTCCTCCATGTTTTCTTTACAGTAATTGATTCAGCCAGTTTAAGTCTCCTTTGTTTTTGTGCATTAGATCACTGTGTGGGTTGTGTTGAGTGGTTATGTATTTGTAAGTAGCCATTATGACTTGACTAGTGGTGTTTATCTCTTTTAAGGGTCTAGTATCATCAGTTAATTAGTTTTTACACTTTGCAGGCACTTTGCTGTAAATACAACAACACTGCTGAAAACTCTAATTTAAATAATTACTACTGATGCACCTATCAAATAAACTAACATTTGCACAGGTGTTGAAATGCTGGACTCTTCCTCTCCTAAATCTGTGGCAGAGAAAAAATGTTGCAGGAGTGTTTTTTACATGATATGTAAGAAAAATAAGAAAAAGAAAGAAACCCTATGATTTTAATGTGAATGCATTACTGACATCTTATCCAAACACATATTGTGCACACTACTTTATCCCTTATTACAACTGCAGCTTTTATTAGTGCATGTTCACGGGACTTCTGATTCTATAGGGTCTTGACAAAAGTCTCTGCAATCAATTGATTACAATCAAGTGATTCAATTGAAACATGGAAATCAGCATTTCACCATTTTATACTATACATACATGTTTTGCTTTCAAGACTGGACAGGAGTGGCATGTGGGCGGCATTGTAGAGTGTGTTGACAGGAGGAAAACTTACACGCTCAGTAAATCACCCCCGTCACTACCTAAACCTCAAAGTCTGTAAACAGGAAGTGCATCTGCATGAAAGCTTCTGTTTTATATGCAGACAGATGACCTTTTGATGTAAAACCTTTCTCTGTATCTAGAGAAACACTTTAACTATATATTCAACTATATAGTTTAACATTTGGTCCGTAACTATCATTTAAAAACAATAAAAAGGTTTAAAAGAATATACATAGGCGGCTATAAAGACTGCAGGTCAAACATCGTGCAGATACAGAAGGACCTCCTGGGGTCCAAAATGTCGCACTATTACAGAGCAATGCTTACAATAGTCTTGCATGGTTAGCCAGTTAGACAGATGCAAATGTTAAAGTGCTAAAACAGACATGTAAATAAAATACAACATCATGTTAGCAGCTTATTGGTATTAATGTCTCTTAAAGCTCTCCATGACCTAGCTGCATCTTAACTCTCTGAGCTGCCACAGTCTTATAAACCCACCCGCTGTCTCAGGTCAGCTGATCAGCTGTTCCTGAATGTTCCCAGGACTGAGCGTAAACTTAGAGGACATCGTGCTTTTGCTGCAGCATCTCTGAAACTGTGACACGATCTGCCTTTAGAGATTAGACAGGCTTCTTCTCTGCCTGTTCTTAAATCACTCCTGAAAACTCATCTCTTCACCCTGACCTTTGACACCTTGTAAGATGTTGGTTTTTAGTTTGAGTTTTTTAGTTTATTTTTGCTGTTTTATCTTGTTTTGAAATATAGGGCTGTTTACATTTTTTATGTATTATGTGTTTTATTTTTTTACTGTTATGTTTTATTCTATTGTTCTTAACTCATTTACTGTACAGCACTTTGGTTTTGTCCTGGGTTTTTTAAAGTGCTTTCTCAATAAAGATGGATTGGATTGGACTGGAAGATAAACACTTTAGTTTGCAGTACTGTGGTGAGTTCACAGTAAAGCACTGTGTTGGACTGGCGCACAGTGATTGTGGCGTTCATGGTCAGTGTTAGGTTACCTCAAGTACAGTGGATTCATTTGCATTTAAGCTGATGATGCTTCGATTAAGTCATCAAATTTCACCTTTATATCAGCTCTATAAGCCAATTCTCAGGATACTGTTAGTGTAGGAAATGGAAAGACAACCAAGATATCTGTGAAACGTCTGCTTACATCTTGAATTCAGCTCCGGCGTATGTGGTAAGTTGTTAATGAGTGACTTTAATTTATTATTTGTTCACATGTGGCTATACACTCTACTGAGAATAAGCATACTGTCATGATATGAGTGGATCTTCAAAATAGACATCAAAATAGTTCATGGAGAAAATAAGTATAAAAAGTAAAGATCTTATTAGGAATAATACTGTTTGGATAATTATAACCATCATAATCAACCAAATCATCTCAACATGTATTTGCTCAAAAATGTATTTATTACCACAAACATGTATTTAATTATCAACACAAGGAAAATCAACAGTTTCTAGAACTCCAACAGGGGCAGGACTTGGAGGTACTGGGATTTCAGGAGGCAGCAGAATGGTACACTGGTCAGTGTCATTATTATTGACCTGTGATGGTGGATGGCCTTGGAGGGAGCTGAGAGGTAACTCAGACCTCTTGTCTTCAGGACAAGTAAAGCAAACATACTCCTTCTCAGCAGCTGGAGACTTAGAGACATCCCAACTCATCAGCCTCATGCGTTTGGGCATCAAATGTTCCTCTTCATCATTAACAGAAAAAGCAGTAGAATATCTGCGCTTTCTGCAGAGACCTAACTCGGCAGTGGGTGGAGGTCTCGGAGGCAGAGGAACATCGCTAGGACACATGAAAAACATCACGTCATCATCCAGGGATGAACGATCGTTTTTCAAATCTGGATTAATGATCTTGTCTGTGTCCTTTGCATGAAAGCTGGCATCAGCAGGTGGAGGAACTGAAGAAACTGGAACATCAGAACTCATCAGCCTCATGCGTTTGGGCATCAAATGTTCCTCTTCATCATTAACAGAAAAAGCAGTAGAATATCTGCGCTTTCTGCAGAGACCTAACTCTGCAGTGGGTGGAGGTCTCGGAGGCAGAGGAACATCAGTAGGACACATGAAAAACGTCACGTCATCATCCAGGGATGAACGATCGTTTTTCAAATCTGGATGAATGATCTTGTCTGTGTCCTTCGACTGAAAGCTGGCATCAGCAGGTGGTGGACTTAGGAGCTCACATGCAGGTGCGCTGATAGGTCGGAACATGAAAGCGGGAACTTCATTGTCCAGAGCACAACGGTCTGCACTGGATGAGTGTGGGAGCTTCTCCTTTGCCTGTGGAGGAGGCAGACTTTGACTTTGTGTTGCAGAGGAACATTTAAGTCATCTGACGTTTTGCTCTGTTACATATTATTATTGTTGTTGTTGGATTTTTCTTTAAAAATTCACACGATTTAATGTTTAGAAACAGACACAGTGAAGGGTAACTTACCACAGCTCGAGCCATTTTAGGCGTCTGTCAAGGCAAAGACGCAGGATTTGGTTTCTCTGTGTAAGATTACAGGACAGTTGTCAGTTTCAGTTTCAAGTCAGTTGGATAAATTCATATCAAACTTCTCAAACTGTATCATTAAAGCATTGTTTAGGTGGACAAATATGAAAGATATGAAGATAAAAACAGTAACAGCTGGCAATCAAGGGAAAACAACCTTACGAAAAAGGTCTTAATCATTATTGTTTAAAAGTAAATCTTTCAGTCCTTACTTCAGTGATTGTTTGAAGTCTCTGTGCTTGTTGTCAGTCGCAGATTTGTGTAAAATATTTGCAGTTTGTGAATAAAGTTTGCAGGAGCTCCAAAGTTTGTCTGTTCAATACCAAAGTAATGAGGAGACTGAGTGCAGGTTTGGAATCCTCAGTGACAGAAGAATGCAGCAATGTTTGAATTTGAATTTGTTATTGTTTTATTAACAACAACTACCAGGATCATACCATAGCAACACAGTGATGCCCAATCAAATGTCAGGTACAAGGGATAGCCCACATACACATCCAACAGCACAGTAAAGCAATGGGCACCAATGCCACCAGTCAGGCCTTAAAAATACCTGAGTTATATAACAGCACACTGACAGTGTCTCATCCAAAAATATAAAATGTATAAATACAGTTAATATCATTTTCATTTACATTTTATTTAATTCTCTTCATATAGTGCCAAACAGATGTCTCAAGTCGTCACTGTTACAACATAGATAAACATGAACATGAAATCCATTATTTAATTCTCTTCCATTCACTCCAGTTCAATTCAATAGCTATATAGATGGATAGACAGATACTGTATTATATACTATATTGATTCCAAATGGAGAATTAATGTGTTATATCACCAGGATAATGAATTCAAGTAGTACAATCTCCAATAAACAGACAACACAGTTAAAGTTCAAAGTGCAATATGTGCAGGATCCAGGCTTTATATTGTAAGATGCAAAATGTTTATATATACATAATATTGTTGAAAAAATAAAGAAAGTTAAAAATCAAAATAAGTTTATTGTCACTGTGGCTGATGTGATTGCAATATGAACCCGGAAGCAGACAAGGGAGAGATGGAACTGAATCTTAACAAAAAAACAAACCATTTATTAGGTTGAAAAACACGAACACAAAACAAGGCCCAGCAAACAGGGGCGGAAACTAAAACTAAAACCTATCCTGGGAATAACTCGGTATGACTATGACAACTATGACAAGAAAAACATGAACATGAATCCGAGGAGGTGCATGCGAGAAACTCTGATGAAAAAACATGAACATGAACATGGACCTAAACAGAATCAGGAGATAACCTGAAACCCGGAATAACGTGAACGGAGGAAAACGCACCAACACTGCCCAGAGGAAGACAGCGGACTTAAATACACAGAAGAGAAAGGAGGGAAGTGGAAACACAGCTGAGCAAGCGCGTACACTAAATTGGATACGATACAGAGAAGATTAGCATGGCCCCTGCGCAAGGATGACACGCAAATTCGTGAAACACAGCTGACACAAATGAACCTGACACCACAGGGGAAGCAAAATGAAACACACTGAACATGGAAACACAACCCTTTCATAATAAACAAGGAGAGACGTGGACGTGTGATGGGCTGAGTTGCCAAATGGCTGGTAGGCTTTTAGCTAAGCTTTAGCTTCAGCCAAGTGGAAGCTAAATTGGCTAGTCATTCATATGTAAATTAGGTTGTTACCTGAGAATTCTGGAGGGGAGTGGGGGTGTGTGAATGATTGCTGATTTCTAACTGCCAACTGCCTCTTTGTTTGTCTGGGGGGGAGCTGCTAAAAGCGGTGAACTTCCTTTTGTGTTCGTCTTGATGCATTCTCAATCATCCAGGAAAATAAATCTCCAAAAGTCACCAACTTGGAGTGGTTAGTTTCCTGAGCCACAAGGAAACTTGTGTTTCAGTTTGCCATCTTAGGGAGAAATCAACGCACATGGGTGTAGGTCCTTTGTTGCTGAGATTTATTGATAAAAACAGTACAAAAAAACCAACCATTTGTACACATATTTACAAATAATAATAAAAAGCGAGTGAGTACATTTCAACATTTTCAGCAATCACTCACAATCCTGGCACTGCCATGGTATCTGTAGTCTGCATTTACCACATGTGTATCTGTAGCAGTGAACACATCGCACAGTGGCATGATTGTTCTTGCATTTGTGTTTGACCTGACACATGGCTCTTTTTCCAGGGCTAGGTGTGGAGGGTTGTGTCCAAAGCAACTGTTCTTTTCTTGCCTTCTTCCCAGCTACATGAGAGTGAGCCAGCTCTCTTGCAAGCTCCACCAGGAAGTCCACCCGTCTTTCCTTCGTCCCGGTGCATGCTTGATACAGCACATCCTGCGGAGCTCCATAGGATAATTCTAAAAAATGCTTTAGTTCCTCACATTTTAATGCAACCCACTGAATTAAAGCTGAAACTACATCTGAGTTGTATCATTTCAAATTCATTGTTGTAATTTACAGAACCAAAGTTAGAGAAAGTTGTTTCTGTCCAAAGTCTTATAGACATAACTGTATGATTTTCAATGATTTCAAGGACAGCTGAAGATAAAAAGTATTCAACAAGGAGAGACCAGGAATTAGTGACGTGCAGAGTTTGAATAAGAAGCTGTAATTAAACTGAATGCAAGACGAGAGCAAAGCCATGGCAACAGCAGGAAGTGGAGCAGGACCTGCGTGTGTCCATGAAGCTCGATGTTTTTGTGCACAGACCACATGCAGTCTGAAATGTTGTGCAGTCCAGACTGTATATTTTGCTGAGTGAAATACAAAAGCTTCCTTCATGGATGGAAAAGAAACTGTTTCAGTGTCAAATGAAACACTTTCTGTTGATTTCAACTCCCAGAACTGAGTTCAGCTGAGCTCCACGGTGCAACAATTAGACTCCACTATGTTTTCTCTGCTTTGTAACAGCAACAGGCTGTTTAGGGCAAGATATACTAAAAGGCTCAAAACAGCGCTTACAGACATGGTTCGTTTTTTGGGCCAATTACAAAAGTTCTGCTGTTTTCTAAACACAGGAGATGTGAGTTCAAATCTATAAAACACAAATATAAGACATGCTTATTTGTATTAAATATCTGGATAATGATCTGTAGATGTTAAAAACACTAATAACACAGTTTGAATGTCCAGAATTGGGTCTTCATCAGGGCCACAAAAATCTTTGAGATTCTGTCTCTGACACACAATCCTGTCGCTGCGCTCGATTTGTAAACACTAACAGCTCTTTGACTCCAGAACCCAGTTTGTGTTGGTGCGAGGCATTAGTGGATCTCTCTCTTAGAGTAGAGTTAGAGTTACTACAGTTTCTTAGGAAACTGAAGAAGGCCCGTCTCCCTCCTCCAGATTCCCGTGCAAATGTCAGACAATTCAAAATCCTGTTTGACTTTATAAAGGAGACACAAATGTGCAAAAATCTTGACAGAGTGCCACAGTGTCACAGACAGTTGCACTGCCTTTGATGAGAAACACTGAGTGATAGTAAAACTAAACAATCACTGCAACACACTGATACAGGAGAAGTTGTGATTGTTCTTTTCATTTGTCCTGTTGTGTAGTTTGGCTGTAGTGTGCCCCCCACCCACCCTCCTTTCAAGAAGCCAGCTGTATGATCGTCCACAAGAGAAGGAGTTAAAAGTGGGAGTCAAAACCTCCAACTTAAAGTGGAACATTAATGTCACACAAATGCAGACACAGACTCGGTGCCATTTTTATATTGTTAGATTCAGAGATTTTATTGAAGTTCTCAGTTATATTAGGGACATACAGAATGCTTTCTAATGGAATAAGAGGAGAGAGTGAAGCAACTGTGCCACCCTAAGGACCATGGAGTGGGATTAATGATGAGTTGTGCTCATTTGATACCAACTAATGTGTGTTGGGTGCATTGTGGGCGCCGCCCAGGAGCGAACCAAACCCCAAGACTGGCAATTGGGACATTGAATGTCACCTCTCTGGTGGGGAAGGAGGCTGAGTTAGTGCGTGAGGTTGAGAGGAACCGGCTAGATATAGTCAGGCTCACCTCAACACACGGCTTGGGCTCTGGAACCAGCCTCCTGGAGAGGGGCTCGACTCTGTCTCAGTCTGGAGTTGCCCCTGGTGAGAGGCGGCGGCCTGGGGTGGGTATCCTGGTGTCCCTTCAGCTTGCTGCCTGTATGTTGGGGTTCCTCCCAGTGGATGAGAGGGTTTGTTATCTGTGCCTCCGGGTTGGGGTTCAGAGTACCCAGCCTTCTTGGAGTCCCTGGGTGGGACACTGGAGGGTCCTACTGGGAGACTTAAATGCTCATGTGGGCAACAACAGTGAAAGCTGGAGGGGCGTGATTGGGAGGAATGGACCCCAGGACCTGAACCCGAGTGGTGTTTTGTTATTGAACTTCTGTGCAAACCACAGCTTGGCCATAACGAACACCATGTTCGAACATAAGAGTGTCCATAAGTGCACGTGGCACCAGGACACTCTAGACCACAGGTTGGTGATTTGTTGAGTCTTCTCAGTTTGTGCTAAATCATTGAGTTGATTCTCAGTACTGTTCATTACAGTTCCTGACCTGTTCTTTCCTGTACCTAGATTTCCTGGACGCGTCCCTGACCCTGTGTGGATTGCCTGTTGCTGGATTGGCATGAGAGTGTAACGGTGTGAGGGTGAGTGGCTGAAGAGACACAGACGATGCGACGAGGAGCACAGGCAGACAGGAGGGGACACAGCTGGAACTAATGGGCATAACGAGACACAAACCTACAAAGTAAAACAGGAAACTCACAGGCTGTTTCACAATACCAACTTGGGGACACGAACAGAACAGAAAGACACAGGTAGGGACAATAGAAACACTAAACACACAACTCAAACCCTAAGAACAAATACAAAACAGCAGAAACTGGAAAATAATATGGTATAATAATAATATGGTACATGGCACAGTTGCTGTTAGTGTCAAAAACTAAAATACAGGATCAAAACACATTAGATAGACATTTTTAATTGAAGGCCAATTCATGCATATGTTAAACTGTGTACTTAAAAATTTCTATCGATTAGACCACAGCATAAAGTGCCATTGTGCACTATAATAATACTACTAACAGAATAATACATTTCAGTCTACACACACGCACACATATACATTCAAATACATATATATACACACACACACATTTTCTCTCTTATTCACCCCCAAACCAACCTGATGCTTGTAGTATCTCCACAGCCATCAATTTTCTTTACTCTGCCATTTTCTCTTTTGATGTTTTTAATTTCATGACGGGAAAATCTGGAAATACTTTCATCACTGCCCGTGACATCTACCGAGAAATACTCAAAATTTTAATTGTGAAAAAAAAACAACAATTCTGCTCAATATAAAATTTCTGATGTTTATAATCTTGCATAAACAGTATGAAAAACAAAGAGCAATAAATAGATTTAAGTCTTTATGAACACCAGGTAACTTCTAACACTCAGTTGTTGAAATGGACATCGTGGATGAATAACTATGTGATATACCTTGTAAACATAGAGAACAAAATGGACAGGGTTAAAAATAACACTCCACTCTACAGTAAGGGCCAGAGCCATGTATATTCTTTTAAGCTGATGAATAACTGAAATAGGGAACATCTCTAGTTACTAGTTATTAGATATAGTCTGCTTCCAATGTGTGGGCAGCTGACTTCTTTTAACATCTGTTGGGCAATACTCAGTACATTCTATAAAAATGTTGTGGAGAGTCGCAACCTGTGTTATGCTAGTGCCACAGAGACTCAATAAAGTGAGTCCACAGGGTGGCCCTACAGTCTCGTAAGGTGCTGTCAGAGATGTGGATGTTTTCCAAGTTAACCACAATGCTGGACAATACATACCACCTGCATCATGATGTGCTAGCCATTCACCAGAGCGTGCTCAGTGAGAGAATGAGATTACTGATAATGCACCATTATGACACAGGAAATAATTCCCTACGGTGACTTGCTCTCTTTAAAGTATAAGTACTATCTGCAATCGCTGTGCAGCCTTAATATTTGCAAATCCTAAAAAGAGTATGTCACAAAATCTGCATGACTTAGGGCACCAAAGTATTAACCATATACTTAATTTGTGCAGTATACTGTGAAATTTAGAATTAAGATGTATTCATATCTATTACAGCTACTGTTATGGATGTGGATATTCTTCTGACCATGGCATGATGGCATGGCAAACAAGTAAGAAATTATATACAAATGTATATTATCATCACTTACCATCACCACTAATACTCCACAGCTGAAGCCATCCTTCTGCACTGGATGGGTCAAGACACCTCCCTTCCATTTAATGTCGACCCATTCTGTTTTTGCGTGGCGGGTTCTCCTCATTTTTAAGTAATCACTGCACATTATTACAAAGCAGAATACAATTTGGTATATGTCATATTTCCTAATTTAAAAAAAAAAGATATTTTACAGAATTAAAGAGAATTTTATTTATTTTTTATTTATTTATTTTTTGGCCTGTCTCGTTTGGCTCTTTTGCCATCAGAATTATTGTCTTAATAATTTGTTCACCTGATAATTTTTATAATAACCGTACTGATTTATTTTGCAAATGAGACCTGGCCAAGAGGATGCCAACAGAGAAACACGCATTGTGGGGCCAGGTACAAAAAGCTTCTACAAAAATGCAGTTGTAGTAAACTAACTTGTAAAGCCTATTTGCATATAACAAAATGTGTTGAAGCCTAAGTACCTGAATTTACGTGCAGCGAGTTTAGAGTCTTCCTCCTCTGATGAACTTGGGGCAGGATCAAGGAGATAAACAGTGTGATTCACTGCATTGATGAATTGTAGCAAAGATAAATCATTAAAACAATATTAATATATCGTCATTAAAAAAATACACAGGCTTTAAAGTTATAATCTTGTTGCTTACCAGAAACTTCCAGTGTACATTTTTAATGTTAACAAACGTGACAATGGCCTGCTACTGATCGAAGTTTACCTGTCAGAAAACATTTATGTATTTCTTACAGTTTGTGGAATTCTATTAGCATTCAATCAGTAATTCTTTCTAAATGTATTTGAACATAATTATATGGACATTGGACAGTCATCTTACGTTCCGCAAGCTTTGGCGAGAAAGCTGTGTCCGATCACCAAAGAAAATCAAGCCCGCTGTGTAATGGTTCATAATGTAGATCCCCTTTTGCTCCTTTTTTGCCAGACAATGAAAAAGCCCTTCAGTTACCTACGTAAAGAATTTTCATAAACACAAAGCTATGTAATTTATATAATTTAAATTGTGTTAATGATAAATAATTACATGATAATGTCCTTTTAATTGAATTACATTACACAGTCGAATTATTGTGGTTATGAGTGCTTAAATTAATCATTGATATACCTCGCCTGTTAGCCACAGGTGTGGTCGAAGGGTTCGCAAATCACTGTGGCGGATAATTATGGACGTACCATGGTTTGTTGAGGGAAGCACAGAAACCACAACCTCTGTGTCTCTTTTCTTCCACAAAGACAGGACCTCCTCATTAAAGAAAAACACACTTAACATACGATCTTACCAGCTATTGAACATGATCTTGTTATTTCTAACAAAGGTTTATGGACTGTTATTAACAATATGTCTTTGGAAAATTCATTCAAAATGTATCACTCCAAGTCTTGAATGGTAAATGAACTGGTTCTTATAAAGTGCTTTTCTACTCTTCTGAGCACTCAAAGCGATTTACACAACTTGTGCATTCACCCAAGCAGATTTTTCTAAGTGTGTTCTAAGTAACATTCACACACAATCGATGGATGCACTGGAGAGCAATTTATGGTTAGTATCTTGGATTTTTGGTATGCAGACTAGGAGAAGCCAGTAATCAAACCAGCAACCTTCAAATCAGTAGATGACCTGCTCTACCACCTGAGCTACAGCCACCCTTGAGCACTGGTAACTATATAAACTCAAAGCTGTAATGGCAACACTTGCAAAGTTAATTTTCCCATACTCTAACTATGTTCCCGAATGCTTTTTCCCATTCAGTTTCTACTGAGGAAAAAATATTTATTTATTTAGTTATTCCCAAAATTTACCATGTAATCACTGCATTCATTTTGAATTTTGGTGCCTCCCACTTAACACTAGGAGTCCCAGGCTTCTACCGTTCTACCTTTAAAAGCCGGAGAGCAGTCAAATGCTGGAAGTGGAAGATATGTATATTAGGTTGTTACCTAGGAATTCTGGAGGGAGGGGAGTGGGGGTGTGTCAGTTAAGGTTACAACTAGTCAACCAAAATCCTGGATATTCACATCGAATGAGTTGAACATGAATATCAACATGTAAATAAATAAGATTTGCCCTTCATACACGTGTCCATGACTGATTACTGTGTCATGGAAAGGATCTTCTATGGAAAAAGAAGGCATTACTATTACTTTGATGAATCCTTTATGTTAGCAGTTGTCAATCCTACCTGGAATTCTGGAGTTTCCAAGGTAACATCCTCAACTCTACCAGTCTGCACAGGGGAACTCGGGGCCATAGAGGAAGCAACCTATATAAATATCGTGTACAAGAAATACAAAAAATGTTATGCAAAATATTGGTCTTTATATATGAACGATAAATTTGCGCAACATTTTATACCGTCTTTGAAGATCTCCTGAAAGGAAATGGCTTGCGGAGTACTGTGTCACGGTCCTGAGTCTGTGGGCTCTGTGTTTTTCTGTTTGTATTAGTTATCTTTGTTTTCATGATGTGTTTTGATTCTCTTGGGTTTGATTTCTGTCACTGTATCCCCTAGTTTAGTCCATGCCTGTTCAGTTTCCTGTTTTACTTTGAAAGTCTGTGTACTATGTCAATGTGTTGAGTTTTGCCTCCCCTTGTCTTGTCATGTCTGATGAGTCCCAGCTGTGTTCTCCTCCTGTTTCACATTCCCAAATCACTTCAGCCCTGTGTTTTTCCCTGCCAGTTGTTGCGTCCTCCACGTTTGTTGTGTGTGTATCCATGGTCGTCTACCTTCAGCATTTCCTGTCTAGTTAGTTTAAGTTGTTGTTTATGTATCGTCCAAAGGTGACTCTCCAGCAAATAAAGCCGTCGTTTAAGTTAATGTTTTGTCTCCGAGTCCTGCACGTGGGTCCAGCCACTGACAGCCACACAACTCATCGTGACATACTGTTACATATCTCCTCTTCTTTTTTTGGCGACGTTCCTTCCATTTTTCTTCGTCCACTCTAAATTTCTGAACCAAAAATATGAGTCATTGAACATTGTTTAGGAATTACAAGTGAAAGGCTGTGACAACATTTTCCTTAATTTACAATAAACCAAAACACACAAAAATGTCCAGTAAGACACACAGGTGCAACCAAGCTACAGTGGGGCAAAAAAGTATTTAGTCAGCCACCGATTGTGCAAGTTCCCCCACCTAAAATGATTATTCGTAAATTAGGGTGGAAAATAAGTATTTGGTCAATAACAAAAATACAACTCAATACTGTGTAACATAACCTTTGTTGGCAATAACAGAGGTCAAACGTTTACTATAGGTCTTTACCAGGTTTGCACACACAGTAGCTGGTATTTTGGCCCATTCCTCCATGCAGATCTTCTCGAGAGCAGTGATGTTTTGGGGCTGTCGCCGAGCAACACGGACTTTCAACTCCCGTCACAGATTTTCTATGGGGTTGAGGTCTGGAGACTGGCTAGGCCACTCCAGGACTTTCAAATGCTTCTTACGGAGCCACTCCTTTGTTGCCCGGGCGGTGTGTTTTGGATCATTGTCATGTTGGAAGACCCAGCCTCGTTTCATCTTCAAAGTTCTCACTGATGGAAGGAGGTTTTGGCTCAAAATCTCACGATACATGGCCCCATTCATTCTGTCCTTAACACGGATCAGTCGTCCTGTCCCCTTGGCAGAAAAACAGCCCCATAGCATGATGTTTCCACCCCCATGCTTCACAGTAGGTATGGTGTTCTTGGGATGCAACTCAGTATTCTTCTTCCTCCAAACACGACGAGTTGAGTTTATACCAAAAAGTTCTACTTTGGTTTCATCTGACCACATGACATTCTCCCAATCCTCTGCTGTATCATCCATGTGCTCTCTGGCAAACTTCAGACGGGCCTGGACATGCACTGGCTTCAGCAGCGGAACACGTCTGGCACTGCGGGATTTGATTCCCTGCCGTTGTAGTGTGTTACTGATGGTGACCTTTGTTACTTTGGTCCCAGCTCTCTGCAGGTCATTCACCAGGTCCCCCCGTGTGGTTCTGGGATCTTTGCTCACCGTTCTCATGATCATTTTGACCCCACGGGATGAGATCTTGCGTGGAGCCCCAGATCGAGGGAGATTATCAGTGGTCTTGTATGTCTTCCATTTTCTGATGATTGCTCCCACAGTTGATTTTTTCACACCAAGCTGCTTGCCTATTGTAGATTCACTCTTCCCAGTCTGGTGCAGGTCTACAATACTTTTCCTGGTGTCCTTCGAAAGCTCTTTGGTCTTGGCCATGGCGGAGTTTGGAGTCTGACTGTTTGAGGCTGTGGACAGGTGTCTTTTATACAGATGATGAGTTCAAACAGGTGCCATTCATACAGGTAACGAGTGGGGGACAGAAAAGCTTCTTACAGAAGACGTTACAGGTCTGTGAGAGCCAGAGATTGTCCTTGTTTGAGGTGACCAAATACTTATTTTCCACCCTAATTTACGAATAAATTCTTTACAAATCCTACCATGTGAATTCATGGATTTTTTTTTCACATTCTGTCTCTCACAGTTGAAGTGTACCTCTGGTGCAAATTACTGACCTCTGTCATCATTTTAAGTGGGGGAACTTGCACAATCGGTGGCTGACTAAATACTTTTTTGCCCCACTGTATAACATCACAATGTGGGGCACCTCAATATCCCACCACATCAAGAAGACTTTTTTTTAATGTTCCATTTTGAAACGGCAAAGCATTGATGGACATCAGCCAGTCATTTTGCAAACCTTTCTTTGAAGCATTCTTTTTGAGTCTTCGTACTCCTTCAGCAGCGCTGTGTGACTGATTTGATACTGGACAACAAAGTCATCCAGCCTGGTGAGCCTTCCCGAATGTAGACGGATATGTTTCAGATCCCACTGGCTCTTCTCCATTATCCCCTGCGTTTTATTATTCTCAGTAATATTATGAAAAATCAAATTAAGAAATCATTAAATGTGATTTTTTTTTTAAAGATACACATTGTTGTTGTGTGCAATGTTGTATGATCTGCAATACAGATGACTCCTCTGGACCCGCCGTTTCTCAATCACACCACACAAATATGTATATATACTAAAAATCATGTGTCTTACTTGTCTCTTGATCTTTCTTAAGGCATTGTATTTGTTGTGGTACTGCTCATACATTTTCCCAGTGCCATGTCTTCAAAGGTCACCTTTGGATTTTGAAGATTAGAATAATATTGATGTGTGTAATTTCATTTTATAAACTAATTACTTGTCTACTTTAAAATGGCTTACCTAACATTATTGCAGACCATAATCCAGAAAAAGGAAGAAGATATTTGCTGATGTGCTCCATGAGCCCCTTGCTGTAGTAAGGGTTTGCCTCACCATCCATCTCCAATGATGTGTTGGAAATGAGCTTCTTAAAATGTCTCCCAAAGAGGTTGTTTCCCTTGACTCCCTAGCCAACAGACAAAACAGAATAATTATGTGATTTGAACATTGTGTGCACTCATCTTTCATATCTATAATCTAAAAACCCAACATTATGTTGTATAAAACATTTAAAATTACTTGTGACTTGTGATTATTATAGAATAGAATAGAATAGAATAGAATAGAATAGAATTCAACTTTATTGTCATTGCACATGCACAGGTACAGGGCAACGAAATGCAGTTTGCATCCATCCAGAAGTGCTTTAGTGATATAGATATATTACAATATATATTAGCAATAATATAGATATGTGAGTATATTACAGAAATGGGTCTATTATGGTATGTTATAATGTACACGGTATGAAGTATGTTGTGAATATTCTATAACTATAAGTATGTACAGGCTGTAGTGAGTACAAGCTATGTACAGGATATGAACAGGATATAAATATGAAAAACTATACAGAATATGAAATAAATAACTTTACAGAATCTGAGATATACAGCTATACAGAAATGGGAACTATGCAAGTTGTAAACAGTTGTAGGATTAAAAATTATCGAATGTACAGAATGATTATTTACACAGAGCTATACAGTAGTGCAGTTAAGATAAGTGAGGGTGTAGACAGTTTCTACAGAGGCTATATAAAGTGCTAGTGGTTGTGAGTGGTGGTTCAGTCCATGTTATTATTGTGTTTGAGGGTACAGTTATTATGCTATTCCAAAGTATTTAAAAAGATATATAAGAGGCAAAAGTTTAGCCTTTAGTTTTAATAAAAATTGACTTCAGTTTACCTTCAGGTCCTCATCAGCTTTTGAGTTTCTGTCATTGCCATCAACATCAACATTGGCTTTCTGCATCAACAACTGAAGGTTGTGAAAATGTTTATCGACATTCTCACCACTACACGGACTCCCAAAAACAACTGCAGCACTTTGAACCATGTCAGTGAGGTCTTTTAAGGAAGTTGCAGTAGTGAAGACTCCAAAAGTGTGCATTGCAAGATGGTAGTTCTTTGGTGCACTGCAGTTAAAGAAAAAATTGTCTTTAAGTGTTTCCAAAACAGTAATAATGTTTTCCCAAATTGAAAAATGAAATGCCATGTCACATGTCACAATAAAAAACAAACAAGTGAATACCATATTAAAAGGACTACACTTTAGAGATGGCACGATACCACTTTTTTATGTCCGATACCGATACCGATATCATAAATTTGGATATCTGCCGATACCGATATGAATCCGATATAGTGTTTTTTAATCAACAAAACTGTTTTTTTTTTAAATATCTTGCTGCATTTTGTATAAGTTCATACTCAAGTTTAAAACAACAACTACACTAAAGCTATTCTGTTATACCTGTATGCAAAAAAAAATATTTCATAGTTCAGCAATACTGATCAATCTAATAAACTTAAACCTACACCATCCTCCCTATTCTGGTATTTTAAAGAGTACTTAGCATAAATATTAAGCAGCCTAACTAATAGGGTTCCAACTCCCAGCAACAACAAAAATAAATAAATAAAAAATAGGGAACCACCCCTCACGCTCCACCTCATGATGCTTAATCGACGTAACCAACCTTAATTTGATGCAGTGTGAAAAAAAATGCACAGAAATCAATTATTTTTCAAGAAATATTAAATAGATTCAACATCTTTCTTCAACAAAATTGCAGACTGCACAGATGGCTTACTAGGGTATATATATTAGACTTAATAGTTACTATATACAGTAATGGACTTCTATTTATTTTGCATCAAATTAAAACTTTGGGTGTCAGATAATTATTTATTAAAAGCTAGACATTTTAAATGAGAATAAGAAAGAAAAGTATGTCTTTGTGCCCCCTTTTCCCTGTTAATGCCCTATCGGCCCCCCTGGCTAAACTTTGCTAGATCCGCCCCTGCACAGTTACCAGCGTCAGCTACGTAGAAAAAGATCCTCGAGTAGAAAGTAATATTAAATAAATTCTAACAACAGCTGATCAAGCTTAAACGTGCTGCTGTTGTTCAGCCGCTGGTTTCCTCTTTCTGGTGCAAAGTGGGCCAAAAGCAAACTAGAGACACGGACTCGCGACAGAAAAGCCGATCAGCTGATCGTTAAGCAGTTTCATGATTGAAGTAGCAGCAAGAAGAGGCAGTCGCTCCATATATCGTTTGTTAAGCTTAATGCAGGAATGCTTTACAAACATTCAGAGATGGACTTACACACTTGCTTTACTTCTCTCGGGATAACTTTGTCGGAGATGAAATGCCGGGTTGCTAGCGAAGCTCCAAATGCTATCCAGACCACCGACAGGTCCCGCATGCCACAGCCGCTCTATCACGTGATGCATACTGCTCCGACGTGCTAACGTTCTGAGGTGAGTTACGGCGTGTTGCAAGTTTTGTGAGGTGCTTTCGTGATATTTAATGGATCGGATTACATTTTTTATTTTTCTCCGATATCCGGTCCAGTAATTTAGGTCAGTATCGGACCGATACCGATACGTAATATCGGATCGGTCCATCTCTACTACACTTACTACTTTTTACAGATCTCCTTGGCATTCTTCATAACATGACTAAGGCATCTGTGAAGAATTGGAACCTCGAAGTCTTCCTTGTTTCCTTTCCCCGAAGCGATGTTATAATAACGATTTATTGTGTCAGAGAGATTTTTTTTGCAAAAGCTAAACAGATAGCTTGCATTAGGACCATAGATCCATCACACATAAGCATTAAAGGTGAACGCATGGCTTTGCGCCCAAAGGCCCTTGCAACATCAGTCAGAAATGCTTCCAAAAAACATGTAACTGAGGCAGTGGTATGGTCACATGTTAAATATGTAGCCACTGGTAGGGGAGAGGATGTTTTCCGTGGATTTCTTACTACAAGTTCGTAAACATAGAAAGGAGGCGAACCCTTTCTTTTTTTCATGATACTTCCTGTAGCATCCAAATAAAGTATGTCCTCCCGACAGCGGCTCTGGAAAATCTCAATGCTCCTGGAAGACCATAAAAAAACACCTTTTGGATGTAACATCACTTTCTGCAATACATCCTCTGGGTTGTTCTTCTTGTTTGCCACCATTAACTGGAGACTCATAATCTCATTATGATGAAGACGACTTTTCTTTCGGATTTCCAAGGCTATGTTTCTCAACACTTGAGGAGTTGGAACTTCATCTCTACAGCCCGATTGCACAACATCATCATCCATTTTGCTCATTGTTTCCAGATACATGGCTCTAGGTAATTGCTTTTCCAATTCATGGCCAATTTTATCTCTCTTATGAGCTCTTACAGGTCTTCTTCTTAGTTCATAGTGGTTGTGCACACACTCGAGACCTTGAAAATTGACTTTTGCCTTTAGATCGTCTTCATTATCTACAGTGACAGTGACAGTGACTGGACAATCCTCAAAACTGCAGTAACCCAGACACCAGAAGAAAGGGCCCTTTCTTACTGAGTCCAAAGCCTTGACTCTGTGCCTTTTGAAGGCAAAGGAACAATATGGAAACACTGTCCGTATTCCGTCTGAAATCAGATTTGTCCACTGTAGTCCCTTGTATCCTCTTTGGGATCTCTTATTTTTTATATTAGTCCATTCTTTCCTTTTCAGGAAAAAAAAAATTGTTGCAAGTGGGACCCTGATTCTTATGAATCCATCATCAGATGAGTTGCTGTTAGGCTAAAAAAGAGGAAAAATTTATTTTGTGAGAAAACATTTTGTCCATGTTACATAACTACCGTAATATCAGTAAATATACCTGAAATACTTGTGTATTTTAAGTATATTAACAACCAGTGTTTCTAATGTCAGAATATATAGCAAAAATTCATGTTGAGAAGTGTCATGAAATATAAATTTCATTCTATGTTACAACATTTGATAAAATTCTTTATTTAATTGTATATTGTGTTTTTAAAAATATTTTTTATGTAACATAAAGTGGTCATTTAAACAATGATCCTAGCGCCAATCATAACTTATGTGAAAGCATTTTTAATGACTGACCTGCTCAGGAGACAGCTGTCCATCCTCCTGCAAGGAGATGTCCGGTGACAGAGAAGCGGCAGCTGATAGTTCTTCTGGTTGCTATTACATGAGTTGAGAGGTGTAACTTTAGTGTAATTACATGGAAGTGTTAAGGAGAAATTATGAAAGTACAGACAGACTGACCTGCGCAGGAGACAGCTGTCCATCTTCCTGCGAGGAGATGTCCGGTGACAGAGAAGCGGCAGCTGATAGTTCTTCCTGTTGAAAATGACATTACCCGTAACAATATTAATTTTAGGGATAATTTCAACAGTAACACATTGACTAAAATTTGGTATACCAACATATTTGATATCAAACACATAGAATTTTATTTATGGAACCTGCTCTGGTGGCTTTTGTCCATTATCTGAATCCCCTTTGACTGGTATAGACAAGTTCTGTAGAGAACAGGCATACATTTTTAATAAATTTGATTTTAACTAAATAATTTAATACAATATATTTTTTTAAAAAATAAGTGAAAAGAACTAACCTGACGAAATGCATCACAAATTCTGTAGCGGTTATTTTGATTATTCTGAATACCAAGTGTCAGGCAAACTTGACCCCAGGGGCCTTCTTTATGAAGTGCATGGTCCTCCAGTTGGATGCCATGTTTTTTCAGCTGTTCCACAGTTTCAATAATTTCATTGATTGTAATCGTTTTATTTTTGTTCTAAAACAGAAGATTTAGCATTTTCAGTTTTATTTTTCGTGGAAAATGTATATGAAAGAAAAGAAGAAAAAAATACATACCCCAAATAAGCATCTGGACCAGCCGGCGAGCACTGTGAGGGTCATGTTTTTTGACTTTTCCAGTGCTTTCAACACCATCAGGCCGACCCTCCTGGGTGATAAGTTAGCAGCGATGCAGGTGGATGCTTCTCTGGTGTCCTGGATTGTTGATTACCTGACAGGAAGACCACAATATGTACGTCTCCCACAGTGTGTGTCTGACAAGGTGATTAGCAACACAGGGGCACCACAGGGGACTGTCCTCTCCCCCTTCCTCTTCACCCTCTACACCACAGACTTCAGCCACTGCACAGAGACCTGCCATCTTCAGAAGTTTTCTGATGACTCTGCGGTGGTTGGATGCATCAGCAGGGATGATGAGACAGAGTACCGGGCTGTGGTCGACTCCTTTGTCACGTGGTGTGAGCAGAATCATCTGCAGCTCAACGTGGCAAAGACCAAGGAACTGATCGTGGACTTCAGGAAGACCAGGAAACACTTGACCCCTGTTTCAATCCAGGGGGTCAGTGTTGACATTGTGGAGGACTATAAATACCTTGGAGTACACATTGACAATAAACTGGACTGGGCTAAAAACACCACAGCACTTTACAGGAAGGGCCAGAGTCGTCTCTATTTTTTGAGGCGACTGAGGTCCTTCAACATCTGCCAGAAAATGCTGAGGATTTTCTATGAGTCTGTGGTGGCCAGTGCGATCCTCTATGCTGTTGCATGCTGGGGGAGCAGGCTGAGGGTCGCAGATGCCAACAGACTTAATAAACTGATCCGTAAGGCCAGCAATGTTGTGGGGATGGAGCTGGACTCCCTCAAGGTGGTGTCGGAGAGGCGGATGCTGTCCAAGATAAAGACAATGTTGGATAACACCTCCCACCCACTCCATGACATGTTGGTCAGTCACAGGAGCTCGTTCAGTGAGAGACTGAGATTACCGAAAAGCACCACTGAACGACACAGGAAATCATTCCTGCCTGTGGCCATCTCCCTGTACAACGCATCCACTTAACACACTGTTTGCTGCTACAACTACACATGTTTCTTTTCCAAATATTTATTTATAAGTGACTTATGTATGTATGTATGTATATATATGTATATATTGTACTATTCTTAGTTAGTGTATTGTCTGTCTTGTCTTAATGTTGGTTTAAAATGGAGCACTGTAACAAAAAATAATTTCCCCCAGGGATCAATAAAGTATTCTGATTCTGATTCTGATTCTGATTCTAAGCAGAAGCGGTAGACTCTAAGTGTAAAAAAGAAATCATTACATTGTCATTTATATCATTGAAATCATAACATTTTATAAAGAATATGTATAATATTCTCAATGAATTGAGAACAATTTTAAATCGGTGCCACTAATTACAAAACTATCAACTTTGTTTCTATTCAAGTACTATTTGAACATGTTTTTGTGAAATGCAATGCCCCTGAAGAAAATGTGCAGCACTTGATGTTAAAAAGCCATTGCCTGTTAGCAACAGATGTGCCTGTTATAGAACACGTGTTAATTAATTTCTGCCGTATGCTACAACTTTGCCTGAGTCCTGTGCGCAAATCTTTTTTTGTTTTTGCTCATAGCGAAGCCTGTTATCGAAAAAATATGGTGAAATAAATGTAATTTTAAGTGTTACACATAAGAAAAAAGACATTTTTACAATCAGAAATAAACTAGCTAATATCTTAGGCTAGGCTACAAGTAGGGATGGGTATCGTTTAGGTTTTATCCGATACCGGTGCCAAATCGGTACTTTTGAAACGGTGCCGGTGCTCAAACGGTGCTCAAACCGGTGCTTAAAGAATGGAGAACATAAAATTGGTCCAAAAACCACTCATGTTCAGCTGGTTTTTTGTAAAAAGATAACAATGTTAGCCTTTTCTACAGCTATGGGGCATATATGGTATCACTCTTGGCTGGAAGCAGTGCTTAAACAATGGAAAAAACACAAACTTTGTCCAAAAACCTCTCATGTTTAGCTGTTTTCCACTTTTTCTTTGGTCATTTTAGCCTTTTTGGCCAGGGTGAAGGGAGCATCTGCCATCAAACAAGAAGACAGCCGCATGTAGCTATGATGATGTTTGCTAGTTCACCTTACGTGCATTAATGTAATAACGTGGTTAGCCTACTCAAAGTAAATTACACACGAACAACATTAAGCTACTCACGCAGAGAAGAACGGCTGCTGCTGCATCATCATCCTCATCATTTCTGCTACACTGGCAGGGCTAGGGGCCAGGACTCTACTCTTCGGGTTTTTGGGGATGTTGCTAAATCCGGGTCCGATAACAGGCACCACACCCGCAGTAGATGCGCTCGGTGTGAGGTCTCGCAGCAAGCTATCAAATACGGCGCATTTCTCGGCTTTTAAAAAAAACGCTATGCGTCGCCAGGTGTTTCATCAGATTCGAGGTGTTACCTCCTTTGACAGTATCACAGTATCAACTTAAAGCACTTGTTGCAGGCTGCTGAGTTTGCATATTTTGCTGTGAAGTACAGCCAGACTTTTGACCGCTTCGTCTTGGGCATTTTTAATCTGTAGCTCTGCTCTAAAAGAACGTACGTACCTGGACCCGCCTACTATCCTCAGAAACATAAAATGATTGGCTAGAAGTGTATCACAGCTCAGGAAAAAAAAGCACCGAAATAAAGCACTGAAATGTGCGCTGCTTTTCGGTCTGGTTACTACCGTTTATGACACCGGTACCCATCCCTAGCTACAAGACTTGATTACTCAATTACATGTAATTGGAGATGAACTACTTTGTTAGCAAATTTTAAAAGTTAATATTTAAAGTTTATACTTAAAAAACGAACTCACCCCTTCTCCTTCTTCGGCATTTTTTCTGCACAAGACTTTTATGTTCAAAATGACATGTTTTCACCTCTAGTATTTGGAATGTCGACAGAGTCAGACACTCAAAGCTCGCATGTCCAGTAGTGGGCGGTATAGGCTCTCCAACAGATTTTGTTTTTTTCAAGTGGACCATTATGGCTTTGCAATATTGCTCCACTTGATTAAAATTTTAAAATATCTCTATTTATTCAATCATTTTATTGTAAAATTTAAATTTGCAGTTATTATCAAAGGAATACACATAAGTGGTTGATAGGAAATATTAAGACTTAGACAAGAGACGTTCAAAAGATGGGGAAAAACAGAGGGGATGTGGGACGGTGACACAAGACAGTAAATTCCATTGGATTACCTACTGGAAGAAAAAAACAGAAAAGAAAACAAGCAAAAATATAACACAATACACAACAGCAAGTATCACATCCACAACCTAGATAAGTATAAGTAACAGTAGAGAATAAATATTGGTGTCAGCACGGCCCCTGCCAAGAAACATTACCATCTACATGTATTTAAAATTGAGACGTGGGCACCGGCAACTTAGGAGAGGTTGAATACACAGACCATCCCTTGGACGCCATTCAGCATGCCCAGCACAAGTGATGTTGATGTATAGATTGTGGAATAAAATTGAGGTACAGGTGGTCGGAAGGGGACACAGCAGGAATGTCTCACACCCACCTCAGTGAAACAACTGTACCCCAAAGCCCTGCATGTGTGGCGGTGTGATGGAGTTGGGATGAGGAGGGGAGGGAAGTGAAGGCAAAGTACTCTCTCGTGGGGCCAGGTCCCCCGCTGACCCAAGTAGGCACCCCTGGAAGCCACAAAGGCCCATCCGGACGGGGGCCTACATTAGCACCACCACCAAGCCCCACGGAGCCTTGGGTGGTGGGCGCACATCGTAACCCACCACAGAGGAAAATACATCCACCCAAACATTCAATAATCTCTCTGACTGCATAAGACGAAAGACACCACAGCTGAGTTTATTGTCCACCTCTGTACTAATTTTAAAGTTAACTATTGTCTTTTTTTTTGTGGGTTTTAAATGTGGTGAATACTTGACAAACAAAGTAAAAAGAAAAAACCAAAAAGACAATTATAAATTAAAGGGCCTTGGAGATGTCATTCAAACTAACACCATTGCACATCAAAACATAAATGTGAGTAACAGAAAGAATAAAAAAACATTTCAGAATAATTCTAAGGTGGAATTACCCTGTGGAAACAGGAACTTTCCATTTTAGAGCATTTTGAAATCACTAAAAGTTAGGTCAATTATGGACAATTTGAAAGGGCTTTTATTTTTGAAAGCAAAATCAGAATTACTTGATATTGATATGGTATCACTGTGGGGTTGTATACTGTTGATCTAAAGTGGAATTACCCTGTGGAAACAAGAATTTTTCATTTTAGAGCATTTTGAATCGTTAGAAGATTAAGTCAAATATCGGCAATTTCAAAGGGCCATTACTATGAAAAGCAAAATCAGACTGACTTGATATTGATATGGTATCACTGTGAAAAAGACTGCGGTTGGAAAGTGTTGATACAAAGTTCAAATAGTATTTGGAAATACGACTTTTGCTTTTCAGAGCATTATGAAGTCATTGAAAGAGTAGTTCAAAAATGAAGATTCACAGGGCTTTTACTTTGAAATCCAAACTAAGATGGCCTTGATAGTGACAGGGCACAATTAGGGTACAAGGCTGTGTCATATAGATCGTTCATTAGAGTTTGTAAAATAAAAATAAAAAGCCTAAATTATATGTTATTATGTTCTTAACATATCTGTTAATTGTTAATTAGATGCATTTTTTTTCTTTTTCTGCCCGTTCTGTTGGTTTTTGTTTTTTGCCCTTCTCCCCCGTCCCTCTTCTCAGCTGTTTCTCTTTCCCTCTTTCTTTCTCCCCTTCATTCCCCCAGTCAAGTCTATCCCGTATTCAGCAAGTGAAAATAAAATAAACAATAAAAGGTGAATCAAATGGACCATTACGGCAAGGCTGGGATGGTCAATTTGGTAAAGTAAATCCGTTGGGCATCTTTCTTTGCCTTTAGACAATAATTCTGATGGCAAAAGAGCCAAACGGGACAGGCAAAAAAGAAAAAAAAAAAAGTCCAGTCACACCTCCAACACTTAACACCCACAACTACTACTTGGCTCTATATTAGGAGCCACTGACTCACCTGCCAAACACCACCTTTTACAGCACCTACTGTTTATAATGCTGCTCCTCTCTGTCCTTTCCACAACACCTACCTGCATGGTTTTGCTGAGAATACCAAGCCACAAGGTGACATTCACATGATTTAATTAGGAAAGAAACTAGCATACATTCAAGCGGATCCCAAGAGTGAGTTACTTAAAAGACAGTAAATGCACAACTTCCTCAAAGCACTTCAAATATGTGTGAAATTGAAGCCAAAAAATTCCCAGCTAACTTTCCAGGAAGTCCTCCATGCCCGTGCTTTGAATTGGTTTCTTTTTAGATAGATTGCAAACAGTTTGACATGTTGACGTATGTAAAGTGCAGTAAAAATAGAAAGAAAAGAAAGTAGAAAAAAGAAAAAAAAACAAAAAAAACATATCTGTTAATTCACTCGAAGTTGGCTTTTATTTTGAAATCCGGTTTCCACATCCATTCCCGTAATACTTTGAATACACAGGGAACGTAAAACAAACTGGAGGCTGGCTTGACTGCAAGTCTCGAATTGGAGGCTGGCTTGACACCAGTGCTGCACTGACTGTGGGACTTTAATGTGTTAAAAGCAGGTTGAAGACGGCTCAGAAACATTTGAAGATTAAAATTTAGCATTATGGCTGCTGGTGGTTTGTAAAGCCTCTACTCAGCTGTATTTTTGTTACTAATTTATGTTTGTTGTTGTTTAACACAGATTTCAGAAGAGCAAATATGCTTAATAGTTTAACTAGATTTCAATTGTCAGTGTGGGACTGCTGAGTCACCGGAAGAACTCATTTCATTCATTCTCCACATGATGTTCATATACAGAAATGTTTCACAGGAACTGATTTCTCCCAAAGGGTGAACTAGTGTGATTCCATAGATTACCTCTGTATGAATGTACTTCTTAAATGAAGGCAAGTGTTTGTCCTTTTCTGTTCCTCAGGTACAGTACGTGATATCAAGGGCAGGCGGTCAACACTGGGGGAAGACAAGAAGCAGACGTACTTCCAAGAAGGAGCTGCAGTGAGGTCAGAGGTCAGAATTTAACAGCTCAGGTTTATATTTTAGAGGTTATAAAAAATCAAAATGTATTTATAAAGAAACCTTTAAATAATAGTCATAATTATGCTTATTATAAGAAATATCAAACATTTAAGTGGATTTTCTGTTACACATATTGTGTTAGCCCTGCAATAAACTGGCAGCCTGTCTTTGTCCTGTATCAGCTGGGATAGGCTTCATCCTCCCGCAACCCTGAATTGGATACATTGTATTCCAATTATGTAATCTGATCATTTACAAACTGAAGGTATCTAATCAAAATGTAAGTAATAATTATAAAATGGGAAAGCAGAAATAAGTGTGACATGAATGTAAATGTGTGAGCTGACATAGAGGACAGCTACATGTAGTCTGAAAAACCTCCTGTTAAAGGAGGAACCAGTTAGAAGCTGTTTTCAAAGTAGCTGAGCAGATTTCATCTCAAGTAAGCGATTAAGTGTTTGTTCGTTTGTTCTGCCACTTAAAGAGCATTTAAGGACGTCGTTTGAGTGTCCAGTTGAATTAATTCTACTGGCTCTCATGGTCATTTGTTATTATAGACATATTTTTCATGTTCATCCAGCTATTTAGTAAATTCTATCTATTTAGTAATATCCGTCAGCTATAAAATGTAATATAAATATAAAAATATCTAAATATCTCCTGTCCTTTATGTTTTAATGATGTAAGTCTGTTATCGTGTTACATTAGCATTCCTCACATATCAATGAGATGCTGTACAGTACAATCCTACTGACACAGCAGAGGGATAATGACGGCTATTCAACATCGTTACACGACACATTCGAGCTGCATGACGCAGACAAAGTGACTAAATCATCTTTTTTGTGGTTTATTGTCTTCAAACCAGCAGACAAAGCTGATGGCAGAAGATGTCAGAGAAGAACTTCAGGCCGTGGACTGAAAAGGTATTTTTTTTCTTGTTATCAAAAGACATTTGGAGTGGCAGCTTCTACAACTGGTTGTGCTGAAGTAAAGCTTACAGTCTAAGACATAGGTGTCAAACTCTGGCCCGCGGGCCAAATTTGGCCCGCAGCCTAATTACATTTGGCCCGCGAGGCCATACCAAATTACTATTAGAGCTGGCCCGCCGGTCTTATGCAGCGCATGTACTGCTAATACTACAACTCCCAGAATGCTCTGTTGGCGTTTTGGCGCGTCAGTCAGGACAGGACCCATCCGGTTGTTCAGTGATGACGTGATGAATCCTACTTCCGGGTCTAAAGTAGTCTGCGTTTAATATGGCTTTTGTGTTGTTAACATGTTTAATGTTATGTATTTTCTTCTATTTGATCTCAAAAAGCTCCTAAAACAGTCAGTGATCACTGTTGACCTCCCTCGGGTTTTATTACCGCTAATCATTTATTTAAGCTCAGTTTTTAAAACCTTAGGATGTAACTACAGCCCAGCCCATGCAGCAGTATATGAATGACTAACCTCGTATTGTGGATGGATTATCTCAGTTGTTCTCCTGGCTGAAGTTTGGTCCTTTTACAGCATCCTGCCATGCGATTACATTTGTTCCTGACCACTGAGAACACTCACGTTAACTTTTATCGAGTGGAAAAAAAGTTAGCTTGTTTATATTATGCTAACATAGCTGTGTCGCTAGCGGTCACGTAGCACATCATTATATACCAGCTAGCCCAACTTCAGTAACCCTACAAACGTCACTGCTGTTTAGTTTTCTGTCTTCATTTATGCTGGAAGTGATAGCAGAGCTGTACGTTTGAATTTGTTTCCAAAACCCCGCAGTCAGGACATGCTATATTGTATTTAGATAGAAGCTAGCGAGCTAACTCCCTGCTAACTTCTAACTCCGTTAAATGTCATAAATTCCGTTTTCATGGATGCCTGGATGTTAAACTCAATTGTTACACCTGGTAGAGCAGAACGCTGATCATTTTATTAAAGATGAAAGACTTCAGACAGTTTTTCAACTCTCAGTAATGCCATAGTGATCGTTTGATATATGGACCTGCAGCGGAGTTTAGACCCAGACACAGCTAGTGACGTCAGACTGAACAACCGGATTAACGCCCTCTCCTCTGTTGACTGTAGTCATAGCAACCGCGCGAATACTGCCGCGCTACCTCTCCCAAAATGGCGAAAAGAAAGAACAAAAGCAGGAGCTTTCTGGACAGGTGGGAGACAGAATATCTGTTTACCTATGTAAAAGACAGACCTGTTTGTCTTGTATGTGGAGCTCATGTGGCTTTAACCAAGGAGTACAACATTAGACGACACTATGAAACGAAACACCAAGAGAAGTACAAGGACCTGGACATGACTCAAAGGCGCCGGAAAGCAGAAGAGATGAAAAGAAGTTTTGTTTCACAACAGACTATGTTCAAAAAAGCCATATCACAAAGTGAGGCTGCTGTAAAGGCTAGTTTTGTTGTGGCAGCAGAGATCGCAAAATCAGCCCAGCCCTTCAGTGAGGGAGAGTTTGTGAAAAGTTGTATGATGAAAGTTTGCGACGTTGTGTGCCCAGAGAAAAAGCAAGCATTTTCAAATGTTAGCCTGAGCAGAAACACAGTAGCTGATCGCACACGTGAACTTGCCAACAATCTAAATAACCAGCTGATGGAGAAGGGAAACAGTTTCGTTGCATTCTCCCTCGCTGTGGATGAGAGCAGCGACGCCTCTGATACTGCCCAGCTTTCAGTCTTCATCCGTGGTGTGGACTCAACTCTCTGTGTTACGGAAGAACTTTTAGGATTAAAATCAATGCATGGAACAACCACAGGGAAGGAAATATTTGAAGAGGTTTCCAAATGTCTGACTGAAATGAAGTTGCCATGGGAAAAACTTGTGGGGTTAACGACAGATGGTGCACCAGCGATGTGTGGTCAAAGGAGCGGACTGGTGGGCAGGGTACGGGAGAAGATGCGAGCAGAGAACTGTGCAGGTGAGCTGACTGTTTATCACTGCATCATACATCAAGAATCACTTTGTGGCAAAGCCCTAAAGATGGAACATGTTATGACCGCAGTAACACGAGTAGTTAACTTTATAAGAGCCAAAGGTCTGAATCACCGCCAATTCAAATCTTTTCTTGAGGAGTGTGGTTCGGAATACGGAGACGTGCCGTATCACACGGAGGTGAGGTGGTTAAGCCGAGGGAAAGTACTGAACAGATGTTTCGAGCTACGCGAGGAAATATTTCAGTTTCTGGAAAGCAAAGGGCAAGACACAGCTGAGCTCAGGGAGCAAGAGTTTCTGTGTGAGCTGGCCTTTATGTGTGATATCACGAGCCATCTCGATGCGCTGAACCTGCAGCTTCAGGGACGGGGCGTATCATCACAGATATGTACGCTGCAGTGAGGGCTTTTAAAACGAAATTGTGCCTGTGGCAGAATCAGATGCTACAAGGAAACCTGGGCCATTTTCCCTGCTGCCAAACGATGAACATGCAAATCTCTACTGTTGTGTTCCCATGTGCACAGTTTGCTGAAAAACTCTGTGTACTCAGTACTGAGTTTACCCGGCGGTTTGCCGACTTTGACGCCCAGAAATGTCGATTTGAACTGCTCAGTAATCCTTTTGCAGTTGACGTGGCAAAAGTACCAACAAACCTCCAAATGGAGCTGATTGAACTCCAGTGTAGTGACACACTGAAATCAAAGTATGATGCTGTGGGCGCTTCACAATTTCCACATTTCATCCCTGACACAATGCCTGGGCTCCGCACCCACGCTGCTCAGATGCTCTCCATGTTCGGCAGCACTTACCTATGTGAGCAACTATTCTCCTCAATGAAGATGGCCAAAACATCTCACAGGAGACGTCTGACCGATGAACACCTTCACTCGATCCTGAGGATTTCCTCAGCTCAGAGCCTGAGCCCAGACATTGAGGAACTAGCATCCAAGAAGAGATGCCAGGTATCTGGCTTGGACGCATCAGAGTAGATCAGTGTGTAGCAAACTGAGCTATAATTACCATTTTCTTTGTGCAATTTGTCTTGCTACTCCCAGACATGGGCTTGAATGGTTTCACGTTTAATGATATTTTTATTAGTTAAGTGGTTTATTATTGTTATTTTATTTTTACATTTATTATTAGCCTGGGGAAAAAGTTTACTGCTAAAATTTAAATCAGAAGGCTGCAAATACAATTTTTATTTAAGAAATGCATTCCAGTGATATGTTATTTAATTGGAATTTCAATTTTGCATGTGTGCAATATTAAGTTATATATGTTTATATAAGTTATATATCGTTCAGTATTAAGCGTTGCTTATTCCATATTCAGTTTTTCAGCAAAACTTATTTGAGTCTGTAAGAAAAGGTTCCTTGTTATATCTGGAGGAAGATTTTTTTCAATAAATATTAATGTTAGCCCACGACTTTGTTCCAGTTTTGAATTTTGGCCCACTGTATATTTGAGTTTGACACCCCTGGTCTAAGAAATCACAGTGTTGATATTCAGCACAAAGAGAAAAGCTCACTTGTTTGAATTTATTTACAATCATAGTTTTATAAATTCTGACTGTAAACAGCTTTTACAGCTTTGATATTGTTTGACACTCGATATCAGGTGATGGGGTTTAATTTAAAGGTTTCTGTGTCCCAATGAGCCATTTACACTGACCAGTGTCAGTTTAACTGTAACACATTCATGATTTAGATTCAACAAAGAAATAACTGAATGTAAAAAATGGCAGCCCTCAGGCAGGTTTATAGAGATATATGCATGCATTATGAAATTTGTGTATCCCAGATAATTGTTATTCATCTAGTCATGGCAGACCTACCTCTTCCTCCCAAGTTAACTGCAACCCAAAAGAACTAGTGGGGCTATTTACACACTCACAACCAGTGTGGGGTAAAAAGAGCCACCAAAAAGCTGTCAGCCACAGATGTGCTAGAAGAGTTAGAAGCTCTACTTATGGAGAAACTTTCTAAGTCTAACAGAGGACAGGTACTCCTGCCCAAATAACATGATATAACCCCACATACAGCCCAGCCATAAAACGAACCAAGTCATTTAGTTAAAGACAGCATGGGACCAAATGCATGTAACCAGCCTGCATCAACCTGACATTTCTTCCTCCTGAATTAAATGAATGAATGGATGAAAGTTAAATGACTACAAACCTAAAGCCACTAGTTCCACACTGGAGCTCCCTGACACTGTGTGTTAACCGTATTTAGCTTGTATCAACAGTTGTAACAGGCTAAGATACCTGAGACACTGCATTGAATGATTGTTCCTGTCTTAATGATTTCAGCTGACTGGTTTCAGCTCAGATGTTCTGCTTTTTCCTTTCAGTAGATCAAAGCAGCTCGTGCTCCTTCTGCTTCCATTTTAGAAGAAGGCGAAGGCTTCAGCAAAGTGGCGTTCATGGTCTCAGTGAACAGTCACGGTCACACACTGCATGTGGTTTTAAAAGCAACATGTCTGTTCACCACAACACTGGAGATGTGTAATATTAGTGCAGCTACGGTTTGTTCTTGAACATCAGTTCTGTTTTCTACTTTGATCACTTAGACCAACAAAGTGTTGTTTTCAGATTCTTTCTTTTAAATCTATAAAGCACCTGCTCATTTTTTATTACAATTAGTTTCACATAAATGTTAGTGTTTCCTTTATGATCTTTTAATGCTTACACTACACTGTACACGTCTACATTAGAGACATTTCTGTTTCCTGTTTCTGTTGACTCAGAGTTGTGAAATGTTCTTTTATTTGATGCACAATATGAAGCTCATAATTTTCTTGCAAATAAAACTCTAATGACAAACATGAACAGCTGTGCTTATTTCTGAGACATGAGTTTTTGAATGTGTTCATATTTAGACAGTGTGCATCTGTCTGCTGAAACTGTGATGGTGAACCTGAGGTGATGGTCAACAGAAGGCAAATATACATCAATATAAAACAATATTGAAGTAATGTCTTTACCCTCTGCAGTGTGTGGACGCTGTGCACGCAATCACCTTATTCACTGTAGTAAACGTGCACCGCTAGCTCACGTGACCGACTGTCTCCATGGTTACATCGTATATTATTAGCTATGTAAACAGCTTCCAAAGATACCGCCATAGCTCTCTGCAGCTGTAACACTTTCACTTTCACGTGTTTGATAGTTATGAAGACAGAATATGTTTTTAAGGTCATGCTAGGCGGTTGCTATGGTGGTTGCTGTGGACTTGGGTGGACCGCTTCCGATTCCTGTTATTAGCTGTCCGCCGCAGGAAGGCTGCGTTCCATTTACAAGTAGTGACAGTCTGCCGCAACTCGAACTCAAACCCCACTTTGTTCTTTAATTATAGGCCTTTTATAGGCGTTCATGACATGCACACACACACATAAAGCACTTTGCCTCACCATGAGAATGGAACTTTACCTAACCTAACCTTAAAGTATCTGATATAGGATAGAAAAATGAAGCAACCAGAGATTTAATGATGAAGACTCTGGGTTCTGTAGTTCACGTTTTACAGTCCTGAATGACTCTTTGCATATGATTTATTGAAGAGCAGTTTAGAATGCACTTTACATTTAGACTGTTGCTGTTTCATTTTTTACATTGTTACCGTTAGGGATGGGTACCGGTGTCCGACATAAACGGTAGTAACCAGACCGAAAAGCAGCGCACATTTCGGTGCTTTATTTCGGTGCTTTTTTTTCCTGAGCTGTGATACACTTCTAGCCAATCATTTTACGTTTCCGAGGATAGTAGGCGGGCCCAGGTACGTACGTTCTTTTAGAGCAGAGCTACAGATTAAAAATGTCCAAGGCGAAGCGGTCAAAAGTCTGGCTGTACTTCACAGCAAAAGATGCAAACTCAGCAGCCTGCAACAAGTGCTTTAAGCTGATACTGTGATACTGTCAAAGGAGGTAACACCTCGAATCTGATGAAACACCTGGCGACGCATAGCGTTTTTTTTAAAAGCCCAGAAATGCGCCGTATTTGATAGCTTGCTGCGAGACCTCACACCGAGTGCATCTACTGCGGGTGGGTTGCCTATTATGCAACATCCCCCAAAAACACGAAGAGGAGAGTCCTGGCCCCTAGCCCTGCCAGTGTAGCAGAAATGATGACGGATGATGATGGCAGCAGCAGCCGTTCTTCTCTGCGTGAGTAGCTTAATGTTGTTCGTGTGTAATTTACGCTGAGTAGGCTAACCACGTTATTACATTAATGCAGTAAGGTGAACTAGCAAACACCGTCGTAGTTACATGCGGCTGTCTTCTTGTTTGATGGCAGATACTCCCTTCACCCTGGCCAAAAAGGCTAAAATGACCAAAGAAAAAGTGGAAAACAGTTAAACATGAGAGGTTTAGGACAAAGTTTGTGTTTTTTCCATTGTTTAAGCACTGCTTCCAGCCAAGAGTGATACCATATATGCCCCATAGCTGCAGAAAAGGCTAACATTGTTATCTTTTTACATAAAACAGATGAACATGAGAGGTTTTTGGACCAATTTTGTGTTCTCCATTCTTTAAGCACCGGTTTGAGCACCGTTTGAGCACCGGCACCGTTTCAAAAGTACCGATTTGGCACTGGTATCGGATAAAACCTAAACGATACCCATCCCTAGTTACCGTGTTATGTCATGAATAAGGTTCACCTGCTGGGGGTTTGATGGATCAGCTGGACAATACAGTCAAAGACAGACTTCATTCATCATATGCAAGAATCCTAGTTGGATTTTTGTTGTCACTCATGTTTTTGAACCAAATATTGAAAACAATTCTGACAGACTGGATACCTGGTCAGGGTGTACGTTACCTTGTACTCAAGCATTCCAGGACAGAGCCCTGCCCCACCATGAGCCTGGGTGGATACGTGGTTATAATATAAAAGGACCGATACTGAATATGAATATTTCATGAAAATTGAATTATAATACAAATTAGTAACAAGGGTTTCTCTGCACCCTTATCTACCCCATACTCAAAGAGCTGCGGGCAGAGAGGGTGACAGGAGAGGATGGCACTGAAGAGAAGATGCTCGGTTTCTGGAGTCTCCTGGTCCTGTCAGTATTAGTAGGATGCATCTGCTGTGTCTTCTCGTGGATGCTCACCTACCTTGACTCGTTCCAGCCTGGTATGGATTTCCCAACACTGCAGACAGTGGCCCACGTCAGAGACGTTTAATATTGATTACATATGTCTGAATTGCTAACCCTAACCCTAACCCTAGCTCAACAGACCACAATGCCCTGGACTGTCAGTATTATTACATGCTGTGAACATAAGTAGCTTTGATCACAGTTTATGTTGTAAAAGAGAAGGAATATTGAAAGAAAGATCAACATTGTGATATTATTTCTTCCAAACTGACCAGAAACATGCTCGTCAGACTCTCACAGCAAAGGATCAGACTCACTGTGTCATGGCGCAGTGGCCCGTGGAAATGGGATGGACTCAAGTGCAGATCAAAAACCGGAGGCCAGGGGTGAGGTGTAACGAAAAGAGACTTTATTTTACAAAGCTCAGAGGCTAACAGAAATTGCAGACTAGAATCAATGAACATAAACTAGATGTCTGAGGTGAGAGAAAATACTGTGATGATAACTAGATGGCAGGGATAACTGGGTGCAGGTACTGGGCAGGGGAAACTGTGGCGGGCCAGGGCACTGAAACAGAGGAGAGAGCAGTCAGGGGAATCCCACAGAGGGTTGCGAGTGAATCTAAGGATAGTACACTGAGCTGTCTTACAAGCTTGCAGGTGGGGGTTGCGTGGAGGGGGGAGGCAGGAGAGGTCCAGGTGGGTGCTGCATGCAATGCAGGGAGGCAGGCAGGAGAGAATGGCAGTTCCAAAACGGAGAGGGATTACCGGCGGCAGCAAACTGGTCTCCAGGAGAGCTTGGTAGGTGGGTTTCAGAGGCTGACGAGAAAAACAGAGGAGATACGGTTAATACACACGATGAGTCACCAAGGAATGGACATGAGGCCGAGAACTGACTAAAGTTGGCAGATAATCTGGCGAAGACCAGTTGAGTGCGCCGGTCATAAATACTGCTGGTATGATTGCCATCAGGTGAGGAACAACAAAGACTCCACCCAGTGGGGAGGAGCCGATGCTGTGGAAAACCACCCAGACCACGACACCCTGTGCATGACGGCTCGGGCCAATGATGTCTGTTAGATTGTCAGTTGTTTAGTGCTTCTGTACAGTTAGGGTCACCGTCTCTATTTCAGAATAATTAATATGCGGAAAACACTAAAAGTTGATTGTCTTCCAATATTCTAGCATAATTAAAAAACTTTGACTTTAAGTACATATTATTAGTCCTAATGCCAGCATGAGTCTTCATAACTCCTGCTTTGAAATACTGAACTTTAAAATGTACCTGATGAAAGATCATTTACAGTGGCACTCTGTCAGGATCATTCTGACTGTAAGATCACTGCATTAATCTGAATCCTTCTGAAATGTGCTGTGAATGAATGCTGATGCAACTCACTGTGGGAAAGCTGTTAATAAAATGAATCTGTGACACATGCAACACATTCAGTGAGGAAGAGGACACAAAGGGAGGACACGCAGAGGCTGTGTTGAAGTCAGAAATCCAAATCTTTATTAAAAAACAGGCAGCGGTTACAAACAGGAAGACAAGCAGTCCATCAAACAGTCTACAGGGTCAAACATACAGAGAATTCAAACAGCAGTAAAAAATAACTGGACACTGACAAACTTAAAGCAATGTGTGACGCAATAAAAGGAAGCAGCGCAGTATATTCACTGAATTATCATCAATTACAAAAGAGAAAAACGACGAATTCTAAGGATTATTTTCTTAAATGCAGTTAGTGTGGCTGGTAAAGATGGAAACATACAGAATGTAAACTGTGTGAGTTTGTGAACTTTGTTAGTAACAAATGAGGTAAAAACCCAAAACAGACAAAACACAGAAAGAGGCTCTCAGTATTCATTCATAATTAGAAAGAAACATTCTGGTCGTGGATTTTTACAGTCTTAGTTCCGCTCGCTGTCATCATTATAATCATCATGATCAATGGCGAGGTCCTGAGGTGGGCGGGACTGTCTCTGGTGATGTCACCATGAAGGAACAGCATCTGGCACGTGTTGGTGAAACATCCCAGTACACTGGTGTAGTTTCCTCTCCAGCTGTTTGACATGTGACACTTGAACATTAAGGGGAAGAAGAAGAAACAGTGTTAGGTCAGGTGACCACATGGTTTCTAAAGTAACTGACAGGAAGTAACCAGGCCGTCAGAAATGGATGGCATGTGTTTAGAAATACTGGAGTTGGGTAACTCTACTTACCAAAAGCAGAAGCACACAGATGAAGGATCAGATGCTGAATGTTGCAGGAACATGCTCGTGTGTGGTGGTCATTCAGTGCTGCTCCGGCAGGTTACACAGTCCAAGACTGATATGCTGCCCATCTGAGAGTTTGAAAACACACATGCAAAGATTTATTTTGTGTTACAGTCAAAGTTGGATGTTCATTTTTGTCCTTTAAAAATGTTTGTGTATTTGAAAGCACTAACATTTAAGGATGACTTGGATCGTCTCCTTTAAAGGGGAGACAAGTGTATCCACTGATCCACGTCACTTTACCTGGATGATGACTCCTCCGCCCTCACTCAGAAACACTCCTAATATAACCAAGCAAATAAATAATATTGAAGATTTACTTACATCATTACAAAAACAGCAAAAACATCTCCCTTTGATTCTATTTCTCCATTCCTGCTGAACATCAGGCAACAAATATCTCAATAAATCACAGTAAAATGTAAAGCACATGTTTTCTCTGCTTTGTCTAACCTCTGCAGAGCCTCTGTCAAGAAAAACATAACTGTAAGCATAAAACAAATATACATTTCATAACACGTCACTGGACAAACCTCGGTCAGTTGATTTCCTCTGTGCAGTGCAGACGAACATCAGTCAGCAAGTGACTCTGCTGGTTCTTCTGAGGAAACACCACCGTCTCTCCACACCGTCACCATCTGTGAGCACAAACTGCTGCTCTGCCAGCATGTAGGAATCACATATCACACACACAGGGGTGAAGAAACATCAGAGCTCAACTTTGGATACTTTAGATCTAAACAGATCAAAGTAGCTCTTAGTTTCAGCAATCAGACAAACAATGATACCAAACTGATTCTGTATGAATACAATATGGTATTTTCAATACAGCTGTCAAATTAATTTATTAAAACTAATACAGATATATGTACTTTTTTTTTTTTGATAAATTAGTTTGCTAAATTATAAGAATATATATATATATTTTTTTTTTCATTTAACAATTGCAACTGAAAGAAATTAAATATTGAACAAAAATATATTGTCACATTCTGAGCATGCTCAGCACGCTGACAGACTTGAAGTTGCTACAGATTTTAAGAAGTGATAATTATGGGGAAGAAACTTCTCTTTTTCATCCGTTTAATCAAACATTTGATGCCTCAGCTGTCTCAGTCTATAGCGTTCTGCAACTACAACTAACCTGAAGCTTGGATTTGGCTGCAGGTGCCCCTGTACATCCTTCTCAGCAGCATACATGTGGGTACCATTTAATCCCACTTCTTCCTGAGCTTTGCTTCATCACAAGACCAAAGGTGGCATCCCGTGTCACAGTCTTATCATCATGGAGAAGAAACATTTGAAGAAACATCATGGAGAAGAAACATTTACGCGCCTCCTGGTTTTGTTTTCTGATCCTGCAAAAAGACTGAGGACAACAAAGCCCAGAGAACACGAGATACACAACATCCAACATTCAGACTCAACAGCCTCCATAAATGAAGAGCACCAGGTTGGTTCAGTTATAGTAGATATGAGCATACTTCACATTACTGGGTATGAATAATAATCAAGAGACAAACTTTAAAGATGCAGAGCATGATGTCCCATCATCAGACTGTAAACAAACATCCACCAGGCTTCTTTGTTGGCAGAGGTGATGATTCTCCTATCAGGGATCAGTAGCGTGTATTAACCTGTGGTATAAGCAGCAGTCACTGAAATATTACTGTTTCAGATAAGAAATCTAGGACATAAAAGCCAGGGTGGGAGGGATCTCTGCAAACTGACTTACCTCTGCAAGTGTGAAGCTCAACAAAAATCTGACTCTCCAGTCACAGACAAACAAAAACCTCCAGCTGGGAGATAGAAAACGCTGTCTGGGTCTTGCTGGATGTTGCTGGTCAGAGTCCCACATTAGCAGAGTGCTTCTTGGTCCCACTGACCCATGTGGACAGTGACTGTGGAGAACTGTTCTGGAAAACAGAAAAGAGAATTAAAATGACAAAAAGCCAAACAGGATTTCCACAAAGACTCTCTTGGAATCAGCAATCAAAAAAATCACTGGTTCATATTTCAATTAAATATGAACAGGTTCCTTAAATGTACGCAGTTCAGATCTGATTTAATTTAACTTCCTTCACACAGCACATTCGTCCAGGCTGACAGGTAAACATAGAATTAATCTCAGGTAACATGACTCATAGTAGAGATTCAGTAAGAAAGATTGCAGGCTCTAATATTATTACCACACAATCCAAGGACACACCAACAGCTCCGATTTGTAGAACTATTTAAACAAATGTCCTCTGAATATTCAATTCATGTTCACAGTGGGAGGGTGTGTGTGTGTGTGTGGGGGGGGGGGGGGGGGGGGGTCGTGGAATTTTTTAAATAAAGTCTGCAACACAGAAAGAGCTGTGATCAAGCTATTTATTACTGCGCCAACACACATCAAACATCACAGTTCAGTCATGTCAGCGCTGCCACAGAAGTTGTGCTCCTCCTCCTTTATGCATTCCAAGGAAGAGGGAGGAAGTTACAAACTGATCCTACCACACTTCACGTGTCTCGCTATGAAACCTAACGGATCAATGGTTAAGCTGTTTTGTGCCCTTGGCCTTATCAGCACCTGTAAAGGGAGTTGTTTTCCCAAACTGCTGATGCTGAAGTAAGTTCATCTAGTTTTAGAAACTTTCACTGAACAGTAACAGTGTCACAACTAAGCATATGCATAAGCACTTTAAATGAGAATAACAGAAAATTTATTTTACAGAGGCTAGAGCCTGTCCCAGTAGTCATAGGTAGAACACATCTGGACAGGTCACCAGTCTGTCAGAGGACTAACACAGAGACAGACATCAGAGTAACAAATCTATTTAAAATTAATGTAAGTTTGCTGCAGCTGTATGTATGAACATGTGTTTCTGTGCTCACAGTCCACCTCTCAGGAACCTGCAGTTCACTTTTAGTCAACTTTAAACAGACCTCACAAAAGGCTGATGTGGCTGGATCAGTAGTCTGATTTAAGTACGATACCTTTGGCCAGGGATTCATCTGGTGCATCGCTTCACTGCAGTCTTACGTATCTTCCTCACACCTGAATTAAAAAAATACTGATATATACAAATAACAGCTTCAGCTGATGCATCCTGACTCAATCCTAGATGTTCAGCACACAGAGACACAGAGGTGCCATTTAAAGTTTAGTGTTAACCTGAGTCACTGATCATTTGCAGTATTACAGAGTCTGGCAGTCTTTGCATGATGTCCACGTCACTGTAAGTTTCTAGCTGACTCTCAGGTGTGACAGGTGTGCCAGCAGGAAAGAGTAATAATAACCTGCATCCTGAGGTTTGTCATGCAGGATTAAAGGAGCCAGGCTTTGTTCACACAGCTAGGATTGTATTTTACACTGACCCTGGGTCAGTATAAGTATCATACAGTTTAAACGAAGCACTGAAACTTGCACATATTTATTATAGATGCACTGAAGCTAATCGAGATATTTGCTGTCAATCTGTGGCTGCGATTAAACACTTTACTGAAAACTTTATTAACTAGTAACTTCATCAGTCATGACAGAAGCTAATATTTCTGTGCTAACATCGTTTAACCAGTAACAGCTTTCCTCCAATATAAGCTAACGTTTACACCGTAACTTTAAGCTAGCACCATAAAGACGGTGTTGTATGTTCACCAGTATGATAATGATGAAGCAGTAATCTCAGTTAACGTGGTTTTATTAACCAGCACAGCAGCAGAGAACTTACATGCTTGGATTCAATAACGGAATGGCGCCTATACCACTCAAAACATACACACACCTACACGGAGGTACGGCAAGCGGATTAGGACAAAATACCAAACTAACAGCAGGTTATCTACATCCCCCTTCTTTAGTACATCCCCAACCGGACATAAAGTTTAATGCATACTGAATAATAATAATCACAGCATAAAAGGTGACATACGCTGACCCTTAGGAACATTTAAATTTGCAACCAGATGGAAGAAATAAACATGACAGGAATATCATTTTGCTGTATAAAGTTAAATATGATTACTACTGAAAATCACCTCAAACAGAATTTAACTTGAAGCATTGACATCAGTTACTGATGGCTCAAACATCAAACCTGAAAATGTTCTGTGTTTTAACTAGTACCCAATTAATCCTTATATCTTGGATTTGGTTTGCACACACGACCAAAGCGTGTCCTGTAAACACCATCACTCTTGGAAGGTCTTGGAGAATGCAAAACATCAGAAGAGCTCTCAACATGAGTGCTGTCTTTAAACTGTTCTACATCATTGTTTTCACCCACAACCTGCAGTCCATCATAATGATGATGATCAGTGTCTTTCTGAACAGTAACAGGCTCAGACACAGGCAATATGTGTCTGCGATTTTTTCCATCTGACTGTACCAGGTAGGATCTAGGTTCTTTACAAAGTTCCTTTACCACACCTGTGCGGTCATAACCCTGTGGGGTCTGTAACCTCACTACTTGTCCTTCGTTGAGAGGTGGAAGTGGTCGGCTGGATCTGTCATAACAGACCTTCTGAGTCAGTCTCTTGTTGAGTAGTTGGGCTTTCACTCTCTCAGATTCAAGATGTTGTGGTTCGAGCAGTTTCGTTGTGATTGGGAGCGTAGTTCGAGTCTGTCTGGATAGAAGTCGTTCTGCAGAGGAACCCAGGTTCACATCACGTGGAACATTCCTGAGGTTCAGCAGGTTGAGAAATACATCAGTGCCATCTCTGTGTGATTTCTCCATCAGCTGTTTAGCACTGCGCACTGCTCTCTCAGCAAGCCCATTGGATTGAGGATACTCTGGACTGCTGGTGACATGTTGAAAGTCCCACTGTGAAGCGAAGTCTTTGAAACGCTGGCTTGTAAACTGCCTGCCATTGTCTGAGATCAGAGTGTGTGGAGCACCATGAACTGAGAAGTGTCTTTTCAGCTTTTTGATGACTGTCGCTGATGTCAAATCCTTTAGCAGGTCAATCTCAAACCAGCCTGAGTATGAGTCGACTACTACTAAATAGTGCTGACAGTGCCACTCAAAGATATCTGTAGCCACAGTTGACCAAGGAAGCTCTGGAACTTCATGCAGATGAAGGGGCTCTTTTTGTTGATGAGGTTTAGTGCTGTTACACACCGAGCAGGAAGTAACTGTTTGTTCAATATCTCTTGACATGAACGGCCAGAAGACGATCCCCCGTGCTCTCCGCTTGGTAGCTTCTACGCCGGGATGTCCTCTGTGCATGATGGTGATGTAGTCTCCTTGCAGTGATTTTGGGATCACAGCTTTGGAACCTTTAAGAATGATGCCATCATCCACAATCAGCTCATCCCTGAAAGGAAAATATGGATGAACTGCTGTGGGAAGGTTGTGGAGTCGTTGTGGCCAACCATGTTTAATGAACGAGCTGAGCGCTTGCAGTGTCTCATCCTCAGCTGTGTGTCCTTTAAGTTCCTCCAGGCGTGAAGAAGAGATGCAGCTCACCGTCATGACATCAAAGTTGTCCTCTTCTTCAGGCTGCTGGAAAGTGGAGCTGTTGGGAGCACGAGACAGTGTGTCAGCCAGATACATGTGTTTTCCACATTTATATGTGAGGGTGATGTTGTATTTTTGGAGCCTTAACAACATCCTCTGTAATCTGGCTGGTGCAGCGTGAATAGGTTTCTTTAGTATGGTGACCAGTGGCTGATGGTCTGTTTCTACGACCACAGGCTTGCCATATATGTAGTCATGAAACTTTGTACATGCGAAAACAACAGCCAGCAGCTCCTTTTCTATCTGAGCATATCTGGTTTCAGTGTCTGTCAGAGTACGTGAAGCATATGCCACAGGTCGCCCTTCCTGTAAGCAAGCTGCACCAAGACCATACTGTGATGCATCGCACGTTAGTGTCACAGGTTTGCTGACATCATAATATGACAGAACAGGTGGATTAGACATGTGCTCTTTAAGTGCTTTGAACGCAGTCTGATGCTGTGTGTCCCACATCCACTCGCTGTCCTTGTGTGTGAGCTGTCGCAGAGGAGCTGACAGATGGCTGAAGTTTGGAATGAATTTTCCAAGATAATTGACCATCCCCAGGAACCTCTGCAGGGCTTGGACATCTGTTGGAACTGGCATCTCTCTGATTGCGGCTGTTTTGGAAGGGTCTGATTTAAGCCCCTCGCTTGTGAAAATGTGTCCGACATAACTGACCTGATTCAGCCGGAATTTGCACTTTAATGGGTTTAGTCGCAGGTTTACTTCTCTGGCACGATCAAGGACTTTTCTCAGGTTGTCGTCATGTTCTTTCATGGTTCTTCCGCCGATGAGTATATCATCAACAATGATGGCACATGGATACCCAGCGAATATCTGCTCCATGGCTCTCTGAAACACCTCGCTGGCAGCGTTAAGACCAAAAGGCATTCTGAGGAACCTGAAACGACCAAAACAAGTGCTGAAGGTGGTTAGCATGGATGATTTTTGATCCAATGACACCTGCCAAAAAGAGTTCTTAGCATCCAAAACAGAGAACACAGTAGCGTTTGACATTATTGCAGCCACTTCTTCTACTGTGCGCATGGGATGGTGTGGTCTTTTCAGAGCAGTGTTTAAATCTCGAGGATTTATGCATATCCTGATTTCATCTTTGCCCTTCTTGTTGGTGGCTACCATGGAAGACACCCAGTCCGTCGGCTCTGAGACGGGAGTAATGACGCCTAATTTCTCCATCCTGACCAGCTCTGCCTTGACCCTGTCTTTCATGGCCAAAGGGATGCGATGTGCTGGGCGAACAACTGGTTTCACATCTGGGTTCAGTGTCATGCGATAGGTGACTGGCAACCTCCCAAGCTCATCAGAAAATAAGTCGCTGTATTCTGTGATAAGCTGTTGTGACAGGTCATCTGCAGACATGCTCAATTGGTGGACGTCATTGCTGAATGATACAAGTCCCATTTCTCTGCATGCACATAGTCCAAGTATTGGCTGAACATCTTCATTAATAACAAAGAATGATAGCATATGTGGCTGCCCATGCAGAAAACACTGCAGCTTAATTACACCTGAGGTTTGAATCTTGCTGCCTCCAAATGCTACTAGGTTAACGGACTTGGGGTGTGCTTTCATTTGTTTATCTGCTCTTATAATGTTAACCGTTTTCTTGGGAAGCACATTACATTTAGCACCTGTGTCCACCTTCATTTCAACAGGAATCCCATTAATCTGCACGGTGACAAAAACTTCCTCTTTGTGTTCCACATCCACATCAGTCGCATGGATTGCATATTGCAGATTTACACCATCAACGTAGAATGTGTCGTCTCCGCTGTCATCAGCTTGGTCTGGTTCCACATGATGAACTGACTTTCTGTGTCTTGCTACGTTTTGGGTAGGCCGAACAGCTCTGCACCGTTTCTTAAAGTGATTCCACTTTTTGCATGCATGACACTGCTGCCCAAAAGCTGGACATTTGCTCTTTTTTGCAGCATGAGCACCCCCACAGTTAGTACAGTTAGTGACATGCTGTGTTTCAGACCTGTCTCCTTGTATTTTCTTTTTATCTCCTCTGTGCTTTCTCGTAAATGTGGGCTGGAGCACATCAACATTTGATGCAGATTGTTGAGGAAAAGCAAGTGTTTTATTATGCTCTTCAGTCATTTCATGAATCTGGCAGACAGATATGGCTTTTGCTAGCGTTAAATCACTATCACGCAGTAGCACTTTCCTTAAATTGTCATTGTTGATGCCACAAACTAGTCTGCCTCTTATTAGTTCTTCACTCAGATCACCAAATCTGCAGCTTTTTGCTTTAATCCGTAAATCACTTACATAGGATTCAACAGTCTCGCCAGTCCTCTGATTCCGCGTGTTGAACTTGTGTCTTTCCATCGTGACATTGGTTTGAGGGCTGCACGTTTCTCTGAATTTCCTTTTGAGGCACTCAGGATCCTCCTTCGATTCTGCAGGAATGAGGACTCGTCCTCCCTCGCCGGGCTCTCTCACTTCTGGCGCGTAAACAAAAGACCGCTCCCGTTCTATAGCTTCGGGACCTGCTAAGTTGAGCAATATGTAGGCTTGTGTGCGCGCTGGCTTGTCAGAGTGTGCCGCCGCTATAAAAATGTCATACTCTTGCTCAAAAATGCGCCAATTTTCAGCAACATTACCATCGAAAACAAGCGGGTCGGGCCTCCTGAATCCTTCCGCCATGTTGTCTGCAGTCCGGATACAAAAAACGCACCCACAAAATAGACTTGAGACGGGGAAAAAAAAAACACCGTCAACTACGAAGTACGTGTTCCGTCGCTTCTGACACCATGTTGTATGTTCACCAGTATGATAATGATGAAGCAGTAATCTCAGTTAACGTGGTTTTATTAACCAGCACAGCAGCAGAGAACTTACATGCTTGGATTCAATAACGGAATGGCGCCTATACCACTCAAAACATACACACACCTACACGGAGGTACGGCAAGCGGATTAGGACAAAATACCAAACTAACAGCAGGTTATCTACAGACGGTAAAACACGTAATAATATCTACAAATGCATCTTAAAGCTGTTATATTAGCACTCGGTGTATTACTAACATAACCACATTAACATTATTGACACTCGCTGACTTTTAACAGTCATTCTATAAATGCTGTCCGTTTAAATGGTCTTACCTGTAAACACTGCTGTATCCACCGGATTCCAGCCAGAGTGGATTCTGGAGTCTTCCACGCTCCTGTTAGTGATCCACTCCTGTTAGTGATGCACTACACACTGTACATTAATGCCACTTGTTTTGCACAATATCCAACTAAAAACCTCTGTATATTTTATATATTTTATTATTATTTTTTTTACTATTTAATTTGTAAAAATGTGTATACACACACACACACACACACACACACACGTAGGAAAATATTTAGTATACACATCCAGAAATGCATACACTATTATATATTGTACATATATTTATTAGTTTCAGATTAGCCATTCTTGTATTTTGCTCGTTTGTGTTGTTGTGTTTGCACATCTCTGTTGCTTGTGGGGCTCGCACACAAGAATTTCACTCGCATGTGCTGTGCCAGTGTGCCTGCACATGTGATGTGACAATAAAAGTGATTTGATTTGATTTGATCCTCCACCTGGATGGATGAGAACAACCTTCTGAACAATCTAGCAGGAGATGGCCCATATCTATGGGACTGATTTGTGCTAATAACGCCCATTGTATGGACTGATAACAGCTGAAGCGGGTGAATAAAGTCACCCAGTCGCTAGCTGTGCCATTACCCAGCATACATCACTCCCTCCATAAATGCAATAAACGATACAAAAGTATCGTTCTACCTGTTTTTCAGGTAGTTGTTTACATTATATAATTCATTGTGTTCTGTATACGTCACTACAATGTGATTTGGAAAATGTCTAAATATACCGACAACGGGCACTTCCGCGGCAATCTCTTCAATCCGAGGACCCTTCACGTCAATTCCCGACGCGAGGGGGGTACCCTGCGTGTCCATAAGTGAAGCACAGGGAGCCTGACCATGCGTCACACATTTGACGAGTTGGGACTGAGAACGTGTTGTAATACCTGTGTGTGTGCATGTTTACATGCCCGTCCCCACAAGTTTGAAGACATTTTTGAGACTCAGAATGTGGTTTTAGTGTCAGGGACAGTCAGGTCAGGGTTAGGCATTCAGTCTTAATGGTTAGAGTAAAAGGCTGAGGAGAGCATGATGTCAAATAGATGTCCCCACAAGGATATGAAAACACAACCGTGTGTGTGTGTTACTGTGAATTTGTGAGACAAGTGAAGATTTCAGAATCAGTGAGAAATGTTTCACTTCCTGTTGGTGAAGAAGAGCAGACTCCTCTTCAGCCACAGAAATGAAGAAGCTTTTATTTTGTCAGCCTGACAAACACGAGCTGAGCCACGAGCAGAGGCGACCCTGCAGAGGTGAAGGTCACAGTCAGAATCAGCGCCAGAGAACCGCACAAGGACGGCCTCATTGGTCACGGCTGAGTTCATTATGTGATGGTAACAAGCTGATTATTACAGAACAGGAAACACACGTCTGCTCATCAAACACCAGCTGCTGCTGCTTTTATCAGTCTGACAACAAAACCTCACAAGAAAGAAGTTTTTGTGAGTTTGCAGCGTTCCTCTAAACTGAAAACTAAAACAGACTGAAAATGGGAACATGCACCCACACCCACACTGTTTTGGAGTTTTTATGTGTTTTGGAGTTTGTACGTGTTTTTACGTGTTTTGGAGTTTGTACGTGATTTGAAGTTTGTACGTGCTTTGTCTCTAGGGGCCAGCGTAAATATACTTTTATTTATTCACTCCACATAAAATGTAATAAATAAATCATATAATACAAAAATCAACTATTCACATTTCAACTTTTAACTATTTAAATTTTCAGCTTTTTCCTTTTACAAATTTAAAGTGAAACAACACAAAACACTGCAAACCACAACACAATTAAATATAAATTAAAATATGAAAACAAAAAGAACATGCATATTCTCTGTCATATGGACCTGCATGAATAAACTTTCTGAATCCTTTATCATCTGCAACTGAAAATAGTTGTGGATGATTACTATACCTTTCTAATGTGACGTTGTTGGCCCTGCCTCTTTCTCTCTCTCTCCCTCTGTTCCTGTGCTACTGAGCGTAACTACTGCCCCTCCCCCCTCTGCCCAGCGTAAAGCACAAGGCTCGTGTGCAGAGTGAAGCAGAAAAAAGTGCGAGAGAGAGAGGCTGAGAGAAAAAACAAACAAACCGTCGTTCACGTCTAAGATCCGGCTCTAAGAGCCATTTCGTTTGCGAATGACCCATCACTAGTTCAGAGCAGCAGGAGGAGGAAGGTGGAGCTGAGGCAGGTGAGTGTTAACATGAATATGTGTCTCCTTATGACATAAAATAATTCCACACTGTTCGTGTCTGTGGGTGAAACGTCAGGCCGGTCGGCTCCTCTGAGCGCTGGTTTCCTGTAAGTAGAGAGGAAGTGAGTTTAGCTGAGAGAGCAGGAAGAGAGTGAGAGCTGTGCTGAGGCAGCTGAGTGTTAACACCGCTCTGACATTACTGTGTCTCTGTGGCGGGAACAACAGGCTCCGTCAGTGGAGGCAAAAATAATCAGACTTTGGTTTTTCAAAGGAAACTACTTTATGTTGGGAGAAGCCGCGCGCTCATTGGATAACGACTTGTCAATCTCAAGTTATTAGCCAATGAGCACGCAGGTTCACAGTAAGACCCGCCCTTATCACGACGTTTCTAAAAACTAAAATGGCGACAGAAACTCTGGTCGTGTCTGTCACTACCCGATCCGTACCGGAAACCCGATCGGTACTCCGCATGCGCAAATCTTACATCACTTCCTCTCTTTGCCAACATTGCGACATTCAATATATTTGAATGACACAGTTAGTGCCTAGTTAGCTCTTAGCATTTCTCAACAGCTCTGCCTCCTTTTCGACTACCGGGACATTTAAACAATGGATAATCCGTATCTGCAACAAATATTTGCTTTTCTCCTCAACAGAGAGCGTCCCCCGATTGAACAACAGCGCCGTAAAATAAGAAGAATGGTGCCTAATGACAGAGTTAATAATACAGACTTTATAATATGTCATGTGAAGATTCAGCAGCCAGATGAAGTGTTTACTGGCAATTGACAGTGATAGCGGACATCATCATCACTTTTCCAACAATCCTCTCCACACAGACAAGCATAAACACACTCGATTATCACTAAATCAAATTTAACACACGTTTGTAATGACGCTAATTCAGTTTACAATAGGGTTCATTCGCTCAGCCAGCAGGTGGCGGTATCCTCGTACACTGGGGAGTAGGGCTGGGCCATATTATACCGTTCACGGTAATACCGGTATAATGTTAGGCAACGATAGGAAAATGAAATATCGCGATAGAATATGAGAAAAACGCGCATGCGCAGCGCCTTTGTTTTCATACGCACATGGCTGATTGTTGAGTGAAACAGATGAACCAGAATTGGTTTGTAAAAATGGTGCAACTTCAGTGATGTGGAACTGGTTTGGTGTTTGTCCGTCAGATACACGACAAAGCACATTTTTTTGCAGAACATGCAAGCGGCCGTCGTTATTGTCGTATTTGTCGGACTAAGATGCTCTTAAATCTGGGAGTAATCTGGGTCCTAAACTCTGTATGCTTCAGGGCAAACGAACACTGCAGCATCACTGAGAGTTAAAAACTGTCTCAATTCTTTCATCTTTAATAAAACAATCAGCATTGCTGCTTTTCCAGGTGTAACTATGAAGTTTAACTTCCAGGCATCCATGAAAACAAAATTTATTACATTTAACGGAGTTAGAAGTTAGCAGGAAGCTAGCGGAAGTTAGCTCGCTAGTTTCGCTAGTTACCTAAGCATGATATTGAATGTTCTGACTGAGAGATTTCTGAAAAAATTCAAACGTACAGCTCTGCTATCACGTCCAACATAAATGAAGACAGGAAACTAAACAGCAGTGACGTTTGTAGGGTTACTGAAGTTGGGCTAGCTGGTATATAATGATGTGCTACGTGATCGCTAGCGACACAGCTATGTTAGCATAACATAAACAGTGAAGCTGGAGGACGAACACTAACACTTTTCCACTTATAAAAGTTAACGTTAAGGTTCCTGATAGTTAGAGACAAATGCAATCGCATGGCAGGATGCTGTAAACGGACCAAACTTCAGTCAGGAGAACAACTGAGATAATCCATCCACAATACGAGGTTAGTCATTAATATACTGCAACAACATGGGAATAGAGCAGCTGCCAGAGAATTCAACATTAATGAATCAATGGTACAGAAGTGGAGGAAGCAAGAAGAATGAGTTTAATAAAGTTTGATTTATCTGACTGCTTTGTTTCGCTTAATGTGTCTTATAATCCCGTGCACCTTATGGTCCGAAAAATACGTACTGCACACTGCAGTTTAATGTTGCAAAGCACCTCTTTTTAACTTCAGTGGATATTATACATGGTTATGCTCAGGATATGTCAGCCCATTTCTACTGGAAATGCCTTTTGGTTAAACTTTAAGCAAGGAATTTGCATTTGCACTGTTACATTTTTATAAAGCTTTAATGTACATAAAAACCAGCTTCTTGTTTAAGTGAAAAGGTTTAAGTGAAATGGAAGGTTGTCTTTTTGCGCTAGTAATGTTGCGGAGTTGTATTTTGTCTCGCATCAATTATATCGTCAGTTATATCGTCATCGCAAATTTTCAAATATATATCGTGATAAATATTTTTGGCCATATCGCCCTGCTCTACTGGGGAGTACACTGCCATTAAACGAACAGAAGAAGAAGAAAACCCCTGCACATGCGCGGTACGGATCGGATCGGGTAGACCCAATTTGTACGGTCCGACTTTGCACATGCGCAGTAAGGATGGGGAGTCCCGATCTGTCACTATCTTTTTATTTTTTTGTTTTTGTCTACATTATATTAAATGTTTCATTATCGGAAACATTTTAAGAGATACTTGTTATTCTTAACATCTTAACAGGTACTCTGACCTGTAACTATCGTAAAATGCTTCGACCGGAAGTACACACCTTTCGCGCATGCGGGGTACCGATCGGGTTTCCGGTACGGATCGGGTAGTGACAGTGTCAAAATTCATCGGCTGCATCCTCCTGAGGACCCGGCCTTCGCGGCGTACGTGGGCTGGGTCCTCAGAAGGTCGGATATGCCGGAAGTAAACGGCTGGGGAAATTGGACGGTCTAGCCTTCTGATTAGGGTCACCGCTGTCTCGGTGGAGTTTAATAAACTCGGCCGTCTGCTCCTTGCTATCTGCAATATAACAGGACACTGGAGTAAATTCTCGACCGTCTCATACTTCTGTTTAATCAGTTTTCTGTTTGATGTTTATTCAGCTGTGTAAAAACCAAGGAGGAACCCACCCGAGGGATTAATAAAGTTTTATTTTATCTAATCTAATCTAATAACTTTAATCTCAGCCAAACCGATTTACTCACGAACAAACAAAACACTGAAAAAAGCCAAACAATAACATTTTTAGGTTGTCTAAGTGACTAATACAGGCACGTGCAGGGGGGGCTGGAGGGGCTTGAGCACCCGCCCCTTTCCTGATGGGTGCCCAAAGTGCCCTTTTGTTGAGGCAACTTTTTAAAAAAATGTATTTATTTATTTTTATGTGTGTGGGCGTGCGGAGTCCTGTCTGTGCCCCTCAACAATAATATATACTATTAATCACAGTTTTGCTAAATAAAAGGATCTGGCTTGCATCAGTCACATGATCACATTTAACCAATGATCGCCCTTGACGGTGAAGAAAATATAATCTGATCAAACATTATTCAGCTTTAAATATTGTTCAGCTTTAAAGTTACTGTGCAACTGTGTAATAAAAATGTGCTCACGACTTTGGCCTTGAGAGCGATAAGAAGCGATCGCCTCATTCTGCAGGTGCAAGATATCTGCAAGCGAAGAGACTAGAACACCCAAGGCCGCTTTCCTTTTATGGAGTTGTTTTTCTGCTAATGCAGCACTGTCCTCACAACCCCCTCCTGTAAGTTTTAGAGAATATATACCCATCCTCACAGCAAATATTGGGAATCTCCTGATGTGAGCTGTTTGAGAGGTTGTCTCTGTCTCAATAAAAGTTCACTGATTCCCCCATCTGCTGCAGGTGTCCGGTTGTCTTCATTCTCCGCCAGCCTGGTTAAGTCAATTCCTCCTTAACATCTAAAAGAACCTATTTAATGAAGGAAGACGGGTTCACTTTGTGTTTAATATTATTCTATTGCTGTTGTTGTTTTTTTTATATCCTTCAATTGGCGTCACGAACAGGATCCGCTCCAGGGCAACTGGAACGGATGGGAGGAAATCGGCCGTGGTCTGAGTGAACGGAGTTTGGACAAAAGCTGTGTGCACACAAAAACAAGGTAAGCAGACCTTTTATTTCTGCTATATTGAACATTATAAAATACTTAGTGTCCAAACTCCTAGTAATTCATAACCAAAATTGTCTGGCTTACTTAAGGCTTGTTGAGAATCAGACAAGTGAATAAGAGATAAGTGAATAAGAAATAAGTGAATAAGTGAATAAAGATAAGAGTGAACTGAGGTCTGACCACGGTTGCAGCCGACGGGTTGCTCTCCGGTGTCGGATAAATACCTCAGTGCAGGTCTGGGACCTTGAAAGGGTTTATTAGTAACGCCTTTCTAAACAAATTAAAAGGTTAAAGGCCTTGAGAATATTTTTTAGTAATATTCTCTAAACTACAGAAGGGTTAGGAAGGCCCAGAGGACTTTATTAGAAAAGATCCTCTAAAACTTAAAAGGAGAAGCACTGGTTGGAGTCCAAAGGAGGGGTCCCTTTGATCAATAGGAGAAAACGGATCTCTTCTTAAAACCCCGATGATTTTAGTGTTTTAAATGTTTTGATGTTCTGTTTGATATTGGACACACATAAATACACGCTGAATGCTTGCTGTGGAACACTGGGCAGGACAGTTTGGTTCTCCGTGTTCACAGATTACACAATTAAAGGAACTAGGTTCCTCTTTTGGTTAAAATAATACACCACACATAGAATTTTTTTTACACATTTATTACATACATAAGGAGGGTAATGAGTGACTGCAGGTAATGTATGAAGTGTGAATGAGACGTGTGAACAAGGTGACAACCAACTAGCACCCCTATCAGGAAGCTCTAGGCAAGGTTACCCGCCAGACTCCGGTTTGGTAGAAGCCTGGTAACACCTGAAGGGATATTTCAGTGCTGACTCACCTTTAAAGCAGCGCCCCAGCTGTTAGTGCCTAACAGAGGCAGAAACCCAGCTGGCCCAAATTCTCCTTTAAAATCAATAAATAGAACATAAATTACCGGTGTGTGTAAATAAGTTGTATAAATCTGTTAGATCTGAAACTCCTGCTAAAAAACTTCCTCTCTACAACTCTTTTCTCTTCTCTCCCTCTTTCTCTCAGTTGGGATTCTGTGTGTGTATGTGTGCTGGAGAAATAAAAAAAAAGGAAAAGGGTCTCTCTCTGTCTCTGTGAGAGGAAAAAGGTGGGGGCCGAGTGAGCCCGCGGGGCCGAGCGGGTCCGCGGGAGCGAGCGTGTATGCTGTATGAGGAAGAAGGGAGTGAGAGGGAGCGAGTGAAAAGAGTAATCGAGTATTTGGTGATTTTTTTATTATTTCAGAGGCACTGGGTAAGAGTTTTGACTTTAGCTGTGAGAGTTGTGAAAAGAGCAGGTTTTTCTTTTGTTGTAGACTGTGAGTAATCGGTGTTTTTCTGCCTATTGTGCTGCGTGGAAGACACAGAAGTGTAGAAATGTTTGTGGTTTATCTTTGTTTGACGTTTTATATAGAGTTGGTTGATTCAGGGTGATTTCTCCCGTTTAAGGGAGGAGTTGCATTGTGGTTATGTTAAAGCTTTGCTGTAGGGGTATGTGTGTGATTTTGTGCTGGCTTCGCATGTTTAAATGGATGCATAGAAGTTTGTCAGTGAGAAATTGTTATGGTGGGGTTTTAAAGTTAGTAAAGAGTCAAACAACGCCCACTGTTTTAAAAAGGCCCAAAACATCATAAAAGACACCTCACATCCTGGCCACTCCCTGTTCGAACTGTTGCCCTAAGGCAGACGGTACAGGGCAATCAGAGCAAGGACTAATAGACTCAAAACACAGCTGTTATCCAACTGCAATAACACATCTGAATACTACAAAAATGTCCACCATGCCACTCTTGTGTTAATCTATGCACGGTCTGAAGCACGACGGTGGGAATACTTAGTATTTTAAGTATTCTATCTATTTTATTGATTGAATTTTATTGTTTTTTTATATTTGATATTACTAGGGATGATGCAATGATCGGGGACCATTCTTAATGTCGTCGGTCTCATGACAATGACAATAAAGTTTTTGATTTTGATTCTGATTCTGAAATACACCCTCCTCAAGAGTTCAATGATTTAGGCAGTTATGTTTATACAAATACTAAATGTATGTTTAGTGTCTTCATACAGGTGTTTTTTCTTAACCTGGAAGCCTGAGTACGGCAGCAGAAGACAGGCCAAGCTTTGGCTAAAATTCACGGCTGGACACCAGAGTTGTCCTCACCCCTCCCGGTAAAACAAAAAAGAGAGAATGTAGTTTGAGGCGGGTTTTTCTCGCTGAACTGCTCTGGGTGCTGTGTCCCTGAATCTCACCAGTGTTAACCTCTGGCGGAAGACATGGAGAAAAGGAAAAGATGTTCCTGGTAAATCACTGAAACAAATAAAACCACACACAACCAGAGAAAGATATGAGAAGGGTGAGGAACAGACACATGTGCGTGTTAGAGAAATGCCTCGTTTGAGAAAAAGTTAAAGTAACCCATATACAGACGCACCCATACATGCAATGAAGAAACAGCTTACATACATGTGCACGTACATGCAAGGTTAAAGTAGCGACACTTAACATACACCTGTTTTTAAATGATATAGTTTATACATTACTGACAATTAAACGCTTTGGGTTGCAGGACAACAACGTAACGTCAAAAGACAAAGACACTGGTCTGAGGATTAAGTGAGGACACGACAAATTTAGTGGTTAAAAGGGTCGACTTGGGACATGTTTTTGTTGATTGTTTAAGACAAATGACTACTGAATGATAGGAAATTCCTTTTTAGGTTTCTAAACAGGATCTTAAGAATTTTAACACGTACCTGTGTTGTCCTGTCAACTTGAGGGGTTATGAGTTGATTATATGGTGAAAAAAAAAAAAAAAAAACAAAAACAAAAAAGGGGGGAGACGAGATCTCGTTGTTTCTCCCCTCTCGGGATAACACAGCCAACACAGCACAGCCAACACAACATCATTTTCCTGTTCGCCTGTTTTGTTTTGTTTTTGTTTTTTCTGAGAGCCGAAGCTGACCTGGACTCCTACCCTCCCCTCTACCATCGTTGCCCTCTCCGCGACCATCTTTGACCCTTTGACCCCTGAAGGCCACAGCAGCTGGACTCACAACAACAACTTGAGGATGTCAACAGTGCTGCAAAAGAGTGATCTCATGCAGCAGAGACGGAGAGCACTAAACCTAAAGCCCGTTTCACTACACGGGGGAAATTCCCAGGCTGCGTCAGCTGACAGAGCTGTGACGAGACGCGCATTAAGCCCGGAGGAAAAGGGACGGTGAGCAGAAGGATGCTGACCTCTGAGAAGAGCCGAACAGCAGAGCTGCAGAGGGCCGTGGAGCAAAGTAAGGACAACATAAACAGACCCAAAGAGGAGGGGAGGACCCTAGGCCATGCGTCAGGCCGCTGGTTTACCTAAACTACAGAACAGGAAGGTGATGAACACAAACATATACCAACACACGAACACACACTTCTGCATGCGCCTACTTAGAATGAAGGGAAACACACACATGAACACTTATGCACTTGTTGAGGGAGTAAAAACTGATACATACCCATGCACTAAAATCAAAATGTTGATTTAATTTACTAAGAAGTGACACACAATGCTCCAGCTGCTGCAATGAAGAATGCTTTACTGACAAAGGCTCAATGCTGCACACAACAAAGTCAAATACAGAATTTGCTATAATAATAAGCCCAGAGGGCATTTGTGTGGTCTGGGGAGCAGAGTCCGGAGCGGTTTGGTTATGAAAATGATGCCCGTGCGAGATATCTGGGGCTTAAGGCCTCGACTTAATTGTTTACTCTACACTAAAAAGAAAAGAAAACACTCTGAGCAGTGGTGCAGAGTGAAAACGAGGAATTAACAGTGTGAGTTTTATTTCAGAGCGCCACGTCATTGTGATGGAGATTTAATAAAGGAGGAACACACGGACAAAGAAGAAGAGAAGGGGGGACAGCCCTTGAGCACGATTGCCTGAGGCATTAAAGTTCTGTACTAAATTCTGGTTTCCAGTGTGAGAAAAGTCGCGCAGTGCCAGTAGTAGAGCTAGGTTGAGTGATGATTCTAAATTACTGTAAGTAAATCATCGTACACCGTTCAAGTTTCATGATAACGGGGATCTAGACTTTGTTGAACCCTAGGCAATTTGAACAGGTAAAAGTCGAGTGACCAAGTAGCAGTTGAATAAAAGTCATTGAATAAGTGTTGAAATAAACTGGCAGAATTAAGAGAATTAAAACATTTCAAGAGCTCAACTTACTTAATGGTTCAATTTTGTTTCACGAACGCAAAACATATAGGTTTATGAATATGAAAAGGTTGAGGTGGTGTTGATTTGACTCTGTGTAGGTTTAGGTTGGTATTTTTATTGATGGGAAGAATATTCAGTGACAAGTCCTAAGACCCGGGCGTCTGCATTTTGTTTTTGTTATTTTTCATTTTATTTTGTTTTATATTTACTGATTTTTGTTTGTGAATCTTTTCTTTAAGCAGATCTGCACATTACAAGCATTACACGTCGGCGAGAAAATTGTTGTAAGTGAGTTTCTCCGCATTGAAATGGGTTCTGGAGGAAACACTTGTGGGGACAATTAGAAACGAGAGTCCCTGTTTAAAAAAGGATTCAGCGAGGTAATCCAAACTCAAGTTCTTGTTTCTTTTTGAGATGACGTCATTTTGCTGAGTGTGGAAACTAGATGCGACGACAGGTTTCACTATCAGCAAAGAACGGATGAATGGATGAAAGACTGGGAATAAAAACAAACGGACTGACTGGTAAAAGATGACAAGACTTGACCATGACTCAAGGTTAACCACCTCCACCTAGATAGGATAAAAGGGTGGATGAATTTATGTGGGTTTCTTTTACAGGAGTAGAAGGATGACAAAATATTCGAGGATGAGTGAACCTGTAAATGCCATTTTTGTGTCTTGTGTTGCTTACAGAGGTAACTGCGCAGCGTTACCATTTACATTTTCTTCCCTACAGGGTTACAGTTTTAATGTTTTTCTATTACAGGATTTCTGGGCGGATGTGTGAAGAAACGGTGTTTATGGGTTAGGAGTTGGGGATGCTATTACACTGTATTTACAGGAAATGTTTTATAGCACCTATGGAATGAGGATGCCTGACTACGGTCAATGTGCTGCTAATGTTTGCTTTGCTTTGGTGAGAGGGGTGCAGTAGAAAACAGACAAGTGACATGAAAACAAGTAATAATAACAAATAACAAATTTGGGGACAGTTTGACCTAGAGCCCACTAACTGGCCATTAGGGGCTCTCTCGCTCTCTCTCTCTCTCTCTCTCTCTCTCTCTCTCTCTCTCTCTCTCTCTCTCTCAGGTTGTTGCTCTTTAACTCCTAGAACACGCCCTTGGCGAGGTGGGGGGAACTGGACCACCTTTCTGTGCCCCATCATCCTCTATTAGACGACATCCAAGCTAAGTAAACATGTCTTGGCCCTTTCCCCCTGAAATGACAGGCAGGCAAAGATGTTGCGTCTTTGTTTGCTTCCTGGCCCTGGGTCTCATTCCCATTGGCATAATCCTGATCTGTGAAGGGCCCCCGACACTTCTGACACCTTCAAGTTCAAAAGCTTCGCCCCCTTCTGACAGTCCCAATCTGACAAATGTAGCCCCTAGGGTCTTGCCCACCACTTCCTCTCCAGTTTTGCCCACGCCCGATCCATTTAGAAAGAAACGAGACACGGTTACCTCCTCGCCAACGGATGATGAAAACTCTGATCGTGAGGGTGACGAACATTATCGTCTTTCTCTTGTTTAAATTCTTCTAGAATGGTTGTTTCTCTGTGGTGTTTTGTATTAGGCTTGTTATTAATTGTTTCCCTCACCCACTTCCTCTTGAAGGATATATCTGGTTGAACTGTGTCTGGTCGGGTTGTGAGGGTTAAGCGATGTTCTCAGGGTCTCCGGACTTAAGCCTGAGCGAATGTGTACTCCCACCACTGGATATAAATTGTTTTTTTTCCACACCCCTTCCTCACGTTTTACCATATTCACTTTTGAATGTCCTTAGCAGTTACCGTTCTGAGTTTATTTTACGGTTGATTTATTCTTTCACATTTTCACGTTTATATCTCTCATTATTATAGTAGACTCTGTACTCTCCACATTTTTATCATTACTTATGTTTTTTAGTTGCTGGGTTACAGGAACTGTTAATTTGGTGTCTCTACCCTGGTTGCACTAACTCGTTGTATCCGTGTGTGCAGGACAGCTGTTACTGCTTTCATCGGGAACCGAGACTGCTTGCAGCCGACCCCTGGGCAGGGTGGTGCCTGGACTCTTTTCTCCTCATCTGCAATGACAGATAAAGACAAATGATAAGACCCGAGGAGTTTTTCGAGCCAGGCTTCGACACGTCTCTGTGTTCCTTTGAATGTTACTTATTTTTGTGTGTTGACCCATTTAAGATGGGTCAAAAGGGGGATTTGAAGAAAATATAATCTGATCAAACATTATTCAGCTTTAAATATTGTTCAGCTTTAAAGTTACTGTGCAACTGTGTAATAAAAATGTGCTCACGACTTTGGCCTTGAGAGCGATAAGAAGCGATCGCCTCATTCTGCAGGTGCAAGATATCTGCAAGCGAAGAGACTAGAACACCCAAGGCCGCTTTCCTTTTATGGAGTTGTTTTTCTGCTAATGCAGCACTGTCCTCACAACCCCCTCCTGTAAGTTTTAGAGAATATATACCCATCCTCACAGCAAATATTGGGAATCTCCTGATGTGAGCTGTTTGAGAGGTTGTCTCTGTCTCAATAAAAGTTCACTGATTCCCCCATCTGCTGCAGGTGTCCGGTTGTCTTCATTCTCCGCCAGCCTGGTTAAGTCAATTCCTCCTTAACATCTAAAAGAACCTATTTAATGAAGGAAGACGGGTTCACTTTGTGTTTAATATTATTCTATTGCTGTTGTTGTTTTTTTTATATCCTTCAACGGCAGAACGCGCTGGTTACGAGCCGGGAACGAGCTCACAAAGAGCACGCGCATTTTTTGCAGTCCGGAGCTGTAGGAGAAACACAAGTTAACTCAGAGACACAGACTGATGCGACAAAACCAGTAAGTAGGTGTACAGCGTACACTGTAGTGTGTAGCACACAGGAGTATTGGCTTATTACGTACACGTTGGTAAGTTGTCTTGTGGCAATTTGACGAACTGAAACAAACGAGCGTGCTGTGTGTGCAACAGTGTGACAAACATTACCTGTCCTTGTATTAACTGCACATGTAGTGCTGGTCATAGCTGCTGGCTACCTGTGTAAGGCTGTCATGGGTCTGTAGCTCTGTCACCGTTTTAGGGAACATATTTAGTTTTAAAGTAAGTTACAGAGCTTTTCCTGCCTTTCTGGGGGGATTATATTTCACTAAAAAACGATCTAATATGCATGTCCACATAATTATGCATTATTATAATATTTTAAAAATCACACGCTGTATTTTAAAAAACATACATTAAGAAGCAGATTATATTAGATTTATATTTTAAATAAGACAAAATTTGGATTTTACAGCAGAAAAAATTATTGTATCTCTACAGTTTAAAAATGTAATAAGCTTTGCCCTGCACAGAGTGGATAGTGAAACAAATGGAATCATCATAATGATATTATTTCATATTTATTACTTCCCCCTCCTCATTGCTTTATTATTGTAGCTCTAGTAATAAATATGTAAGGATTCTGGATCAGCACCATGATGCCCATAGTATATACAGTATTCTGAAGAAGGTCTAAAATGTCACTGTGTGTGTATTATATTACTCATGATATAACATTGTCCAGACATGGCTGGTAAGGACATGAGGAGGAAACAGTAGGAGCTGTGTGAGGCTACTAAAGGCAGGGCTATAACATTTTTCTGTCATCATTTTATTATAGATTAAGTGCAAGAGTTGTTAGGTGTGGATAATTAGATTATAGTTTATTGCAATAGCAAGTTGTGCCTTGTTCTCAGATAGACAGCAAGTGGAGAGTGATATATGAAATGATGGGATGGAAGGAAGAAGAGAAGCAAAGAGTGATTCACAGGCAGAGCCTAATTTATTTCTCACAGTTTTTTGTTGCCTTATGGTTCCAAGCGCTGTCACCAATCTTTGCATTTTGTTATTATCTCATGACACTTGTTTAATCAGCTACCATCTCTCCTATGGACTTTTTAATGTCTACAGTCTCAGATCAACACAGCCCTGCCCTCCAGCACTATCAGCAGCGGGAGCAGCAGAAACACCTCAACAGCAACATTGTACCCATCAGGTAAAACATCGGCTACGTTTGCTTTGCCTTGTCGCCACCTCACAACAGTGATATAGTATGATGCGATCCCATATTAGATTCTTGATGAATGTGTGTTGTTGTTATTCAGCCTGGTTCAATGTGCCCCTTTTTAACTTTGAGCACCCGCCCCTTTAAACGTCTCTGCACAGCCTTGGACTTATATATCACGTTTAACCTGAGTAGTGAAAGTCCGCGGTGATCTGAAAACGATGTGCCGGGAGTTGTGCCGTTCTCGGCGGCTTCACTGACCCTCGAGCTCCCGGCTGGCTATAGTGCTGGTGGGTAGCAGACGTCTCCGAAAACGTCGAAGCACTTTTGCAAATATGCGGTATCTTGATAAACCGAGCAGATATTTGATGTTTACACAGCAACTTTCTCGCCTGAAAATATGTTAAAAGTTTATTTTGTGACCCAGAAAGATTAGTATGAGTAATTTTAAAACTTAGTAGCGGCTGCCAAATTGAGGAACTGGATTTGGTGGTCATGAAAATGGCATTAAACAAGTCCCCAGGGACAGATGGACTCACTACTAATTTTTATCAATTCTTCTGGAAGGACCTAAGAACTTTATTGTTTGATGCATTAAAGGAATCGATAGAGAGAAAAGAACTGATGCCAAGCATGAAACAAGGGCTGATAACCCTGATCCCTAAATCGGGTACGGATAAAAGAATTTTAGACAATTTAAGACCCATCACCTTACTAAACACTGACTATAAGATCCTGTCTGGAGCTGTAGCTGAGAGGCTAAAGAAAGGCATCTCAAACATTATCAGTGAAACACAATCAGGTTTTTTGAAAGGAAGACTAATTCATAACAATATTGGGCTGGTTTTGGACCTCCTTGAGTACAGTGAAATAATCCAAGAGAGAGCATACATCCTGTTCATGGATTTTTACAAAGCATCTGACTCAGTTGAACATACGTTCATATTAAAAACTCTGCAGTCTTTTGGTTTTGGACAGGAATTTATCAATGTTATAGAGATGCTATATAATGACATTAACAGCTCTGTTTTGCTAGAACATGGTACATGTTCAAGGTTTGAGGTTAATAGAGGGATAAGGCAGGGATGTAGCAGCTCACCACTTCTGTTCATCATGGTTGCTGAGCTGTTGTCTATTTTGATTAAAAACAGTCACATTGAGGGGTTAACTGTGATGGGTGAACAGATAATAATCAGTCAGCTCGCAGATGATACCACCCTGTTTTTAAAAAATGAGGACCAGATTCCTTTAGCCTTGCAGGCGATCAACCACTTCTCCAAAGCTTCTGGCCTACAGCTGAATATTAATAAATGCGAAATTCTAGCTCTGCATGAGTGTCCCCTGCAAGCAATAGATAATATACAGATAAAAAAAGGGGTGAAGTATCTGGGCATTGTAATTTGCAAGGATAAGACATCAACAGAAAATAAGAATATCTGTGCCAATATAGAAAAGTGTAAGTCAATTTTAAACAGGTGGCTGCAAAGGGACATAACTCTGTTTGGGAGAATCTTGCTAACCAAAATGGACAGTCTGTCCAGACTAATCTATCCAGCCTTTTCTCTGCCCATACCTCCAAAACTAATTAAATCTATAAATAATCTTAATTTTAGGTTCATATGGAGGAACAAATGTCATTATATAAAGAAAAGTGATATGATTAAGAATTATGAAGAGGGTGGGGCTAATGCCATTGACTTTGATGTTATGAATGGTGTACTGAAACTGAAATGGTTAAGATCTTTCATTAGGAACAAAAATTCCTTTTGGAACATTATTCCCAATGTGATTTTTGGCAAAATGGGTGGAATAGACTTTTTGTTACGTTGTGACTTTGATTGCAGTTCGTTACCTGTTAAACTCTCAGCTTTCCATCAGCAGGTCCTTCTCTACTGGAAGATCTTAAGGGATTTGGGCTGTAGCTCATTTTATGGATGATAATGGGGTCTTATTAAAACATGAGACGTTTTGTGAGAAATTTGATGTAAGATGTACTGCTAAGAGATATAAATCCTTAGTGAAAGCCATCCCAGTCCCTTTGAGATCAAGGATAAAAGAAGATATTGTGCACTCTAAAATTTCTCCTGGACTGAGGCAGCTCTGCATAGCTGGAGTTGAATTTGGTGACAGCAGGTTTACAAACAAGGTGTCAGGAATATTTTGATAAATGAAGTTTTCCCTAATCCGGTAAAAAGAAATTATATCCTTAAAGAATTTGAGACCATGGAGGTTAAGGCGATAAGAAAAAAGTATATTTCACTTCCTCTTTCCCCTAAAGTAAAAGAGGTTCACTTTAAAATCATTAATGAGGTTTATCCAACCAATGAATTCTTAAGATGGGAAATTTAACTTAGATGTGAACGCCTGCACATTTTGTGAAAATGATATTGAAAGTCTGGATCACTTGTTTTTCTACTGTGAATCAGTGCACTCCTTCTGGACTGACATGTGGAGCTGGCTACAGTCCAGGAGAATTCAGTTACCACATTTGACGGTGACAGTAATAAAGTTTGGAATACTTGCTGAGAATGCAGATTTTGACCTGTTGATTAGGACGTTTTTGTTAATGGGAAAATTTTTTCTTCACAAATGCAGATACTTTAAAGCTAAACCATGTATAAACAGATGGCTGAATGACTTTAGACTCTGGGCTAAATCGCTGAAACTTGTGAATAACAAGAAAGCTCATAAACTTGTTGTTTTATTTAATGAGTTTAATCTATGTTAAAAAAAAGAAACCTCCCTATTTTATAATCATGACTGCCCTTTTTTGCTCATGGTATTTTTTGCCTTTGGTTCAAATCCTTCAATGACTGTTCTTTCTTTTTGTACTAACTCTTTTAGCTTTGTGTTTATTGTTTTTTTTTTTTTTTCTGGGGTTTTTTTTGCTATAATGCTCAACCAAGGATGTTACATATTCGGATTAATGATGGTGCCTTGTATGTTATACTGTTGTTTGTAAATAAAGTAAATAAAGTTTTAAAAACGAACAAACAAAAAAAACCTTAGTAGCGGCCACCATTGTTGGAAACTGGAGTTTGGCTGGGCTGCGCAATGAATTCTGGGATATGGTAGGCTACGAAGGACACACCGGACCCATCCTTCAAATTCGGGGAAAAGGAGGACGCATTTGTCAGCTGCATTCGGAGGAGTCTACAGCTGTGTCCCAATTCAGGGTCTGCACGCTTGAAGTACGCGCACTACGTACGGTGCGTACTACACTCAACAAAAATATAAACGCAACACCTTTGTTACTGCTCCCATTCCCCATGGGATGGACGTAGAGACCTAAAATTCAGTCCAGATACACAATATAACCATCCCTCCCAAACAGTGGTTACAAATCAGTCCAAATGTGTGGTAGTGGGCACATCTGCCATATTGAGATAATCCATCCCACCTCACAGGTGTGCCACATCAGGATACTGATCTGACATCATGAGTAGTGCACAGGTGTACCTCAGACTGCCCACAACAAAAGGCCACCCTGGAATGTGCAGTTTTGTCTCACAGCAAAATGCCACAGATGCCACAAGCAATGAGGGAGCGTGCAATTGGCATGCTGACAGCAGGAATGTCAACCAGATCTGTCGCCCGTGCATTGAATGTTCATTTCTCAACCATAAGCCGTCTCCACAGGCGTTTCAGAGAATATGGCAGCACATCCAACCGGCCTCACAACCGCAGACCTCGTGTAACCACACCAGCCCAGGACCTCCACATCCAGCAGGTTCACCTCCAAGATCGTCTGAGACCAGCCACCCAGACAGCTGCTGGAACAATTGGTTTGCACAACCAAACAATTTCTGCACAAACTGTCAGAAACCGTCTCAGGGACGCTCAACTGCATGCCCGTCGTCCTCATCGGGGTCTTGACCTGACTCCAGCTCGTCGCCGTAACAGACTTGTGTGGGCAAATGCTCACATTCGATGGCGTCTGGCACGTTGGAGAGGTGTGCGCTTCACGGATGAATCATGGTTCACATTGTTCAGGGCAGATGGCAGCTGAGAATGTCCCAGTTCTTGCATGGCCAGCATACTCACCGGACATGTCACCCATTGAGCATGTTCGGGATGTGCTTGACCGGCGTATACGACAGCGTGTACCAGTTCCCACGAATATCCAACAACCTTGCACAGCCATTGAAGTGGAGTGGACCAACATTCCACAGGCCACAATTGACAATCTGATAGACTCCATGCGACGATGTGTTGCACTGCATGAGGCAAATGGTGGTCACACCAGATACTGACCGGTTCTGGGTCCCCAGACCCCCAATAGCGCAAAAAACTGCACATTCCAGGGTGGCCTTTTGTTGTGGGCAGTCTGAGGTACACCTGTGCACTACTCATGATGTCAGATCAGCATCCTGATGTGGCACACCTGTGAGGTGGGATGGATTATCTCAATATGGCAGATGTGCCCACTACCACACATTTGGACTGATTTGTGACCACTGTTTGGGAGGGATGGTTATATTGTGTATCTGGAATGAATTTTAGGTCTCTACGTCCATCCCATGGGGAATGGGAGCAGTAACAAAGGTGTTGCGTTTATATTTTTGTTGAGTGTATAAGTACGAGAAGTGCGGAAGTGAGAGGCTTGTGAAATGGGACAGTCTAGCCTGCGTCGCGCTGTTCAGGTTGCCTAGCAACCATGATACTAACCGCGAGTTACGTTACATATAGCTTTGTGTGACAGAAATGAAGGAGAAAAATGTTTTGTTGGTCATTCATTTTTGTCATGACATCACTTTGATTAGTTGAGTATCTGAGGCTGAGACCACAGGACTGGAAATATGTGTGTGTGTGTGTGTGTGTGTGTGTATATATATGTGTATATGTTTTATCACTCACTATGGAAGGATTCTTATAGTGGGGGACTTTAATATTCATCTATGTTGTGAGGATAAACCCCTGGTCAAATATTAAATGTAATTGATTCCTTAAACTTCACACAATTTGTGTCTGGGCCAACACGTAAGGGCCACACCCTAGACCTTGTCTTGGGCTACGGGCTGAATGTATCAATGACTGAAAATTGTGTTTTACCTATCTTAGACCACTCAGCAATTTTATTTGATACTTTAATCCCTAAATTTCCAGCTTCTGAGAGGGGAAAATTGCCCCTCAGATCATCTCGTTATATTAGCCCCGAAGCATTGCTTGGAGTTAAATTACATCTACCTGATGTGTTGGACCCTATTTTTACCCAGGAGTTATGTGTGGACACCTTGACTGCGAATCTTAATAATACACTTCTTGAACTACTGAACTCTGTTGCTCCCGTAAGGAAGTTGAAATGCCCAAAAAAGGAACCCTATGCCTTGGTTCTGAACTTGAGAAGAAATTGTAGAAAAGCCGAGCGTCACTGGAGATCTTCCAGACTAGAAGTATTTCTCCAGGCTTGGAAGGACTCATTGTCTTCTCTTCAATCAGCGATGTCGACAGCGAAAGCAAATTATTTCTCAAATCTCATCATGAGCCATAAACATAACTCAAAAGTCTTATTCAACACAGTGTCGCAGCTTACAGAGAGTAAGTCAACTCTCTGCTGCTCTAATTTGATAGCTCATGGCTTTCTTACGTTTTTCAGAGACAGGGCTGCAACACTTAGGAATCAGATTCTTTAGACTACTCAGCTGCTTTGCCTGTTGGTGCTAATAAACTGTTCTCTGACTTCAAGGTTATTTCCCTGTAGAGATGGCACGATACCACTTTTTTATGTCCGATACCGATATCATAAATTTGGATATCTGCCGATACCGATATGAATCCGATATAGTGTATTTTTTAATCAATAAAACAGTTTTTTTAATATCTTGCTTTTTTATCAATCTAATAAACTTAAACCTACTCCATCCTCCCTATTCTGGTATTTTAAAGAGTAAGCAACCTAACTAATAGGGCTCTAAAACTCCCAGCAAAAAAATAAATAAATAAAAAATAGGGAACCACCCCCCACCTCATGATGCTTAATTGACGTAATCAACTTTAATTTGATGCAGTGTGAAAAAAATGCACAGAAATAAATTCTTTTTCAAGAATAATTAAATATATTCAACATCTTTCTTCAACAGAACTGCAGACTGCACAGATGGTACCTTCCCAAAGGAAAAAGTACTATAGCTTACTAGGGTATATTAGACTTAACAGTTACTATATACAGTAATGGACTTCTATACATTTTACATCAGATTAAAACTTTGGGTGTAAGATTCAGATAATTATTTATTAAAAGCGAGACATTTTAAATGAGAATAAGAGAGAAAAGTATGTCTTTGTGCCCCCTTTTCCCTGTTAATGCCCTATCGGCCCCCCTGGCTAAACTTTGCTAGATCCGCCCCTGCACAGTTACCAGCCGTCAGCTACGTAGAAAAGGATCCTGGTTAGGGATGGGTATTGATAAGATTTTCACCATTCCGATTCCATTTTCAATTCTGTTTAATGATTCGATTCTTTATCGATTCTCTTATCGATTCTTTTTAAAAAAGGAGAACACTAAGGTCGATTAGCTTAGAACTTTGTTTTATATCTTCTCTTTGAACAAGATAGAAATTTAGAAGTAACATGGCCTTACAAACCCAACCGTGAGATCTTAAGAGATCCACAGCCTACGGCTCTTCAATGGGATGTCACAGGGTCCCCGGGGAAAGAAATTGTAAATGTAAAATAATAAAATAAATATTCTTCTGTTGCAATAACAAAGTATAAGATAAATTATTATGTAGCAATTACACAAGAATATCCAGTAATGTCCCTGCCTACAATTATGCTTTTGCATATTCGTAGTTAGGGCTGCTCAATTAATCGAATTTTAATCACGATTACGATCTGGGCTTTCAACGATCATTAAAAATGACTGAGCCGATTATTAGCCCCTCCCTCATTTATCCGCGACACCTTAAAGGCCGGTCCGTGAAAATATTGTCGGGCATAAACCGTCCGTGGCGCAAAAAAGGTTGGAGACCGCTGATTAAGAGGACCCGAGGGAAGCTCGGAAAGCTAAGCAGGAGTTATTTGGAGAGGAGAGTGACTGCTGTTGGTTGAAAAGAGGTAAAAAAAAAAACAACTTCAGTGGTGTTGCACACTATGTTATATTATTTTTTAAAGTCATTGTTAACCCTTTAAATCCGGTCAGAGCAGCACGCTCCGTGTTGTGTAACTATTTTTAAATCCCTGTAGAACCTGAACCGTGTAAGCTAGCGCAATAATTTGTTTTGCATATGAAACCGGAGGAGTTGTACTTATATCTGATGCCATCAGCTTGTCCTCGGTCACGGTTTCCTTCCACATAAAGCTTTGCAAAAATTGCATAAAAAGCGCTTGCAGGAACAAAAACATAATATTCCAGAAACACGCTTTGCCGATCCATCAGCCGTTCGTAACACTTCCCACAGTGAAATGATGCACATGCTGTTTTCTTTGCAAATTTGCATCATAGGATTGTTTTTTGTTTTTCCTGCAGTATATAAAAATTGCTGTATCTCCAAAATAAAACTATGAAGACACTCAAAATAAATTTCCTGTTGTTGTAAACTATTTTTTGCAACTTTATTGTATTTAAAGTTTTGAGGGATAAACCTCTTAAATTTCTCCAAGTAGAAATATATGTAAACAAAACAAAAGCGATTTTCAATTTTTTTTGTAGTTTATTGCACTTTTTTGCAATTTATGTAATTACTATGGACTTAATGCATACATATTATTAAAATATGGGCTATAACAGTTGTATTGATGTATAGCAACTTGAAATGCTCCCACAAATGGCACTACAGCATGTAAAAAAAAAAAAAAAAAGCTCTGGTGGACTTGGTTCTATAGTAGGTCTTAAAGGGTTAAATAAATATCGTCAAATAATCGTGATCTCAATTTCAGTGAAAATAATCGTGATTATCATTTTTGCCATAATCGAGCAGCCCTATTCGTAGTGTTTCCTCCCTTAAATGAAATATCTACTTTGCAAGTATTGCAAGTTCCCCTGTTGTCATCCGTTCTCGTAAAGTATAACCAAACTTTTGAGTGTTTGAGCCGCCGTGTTTCCTGCCAGGTAAATGATGCTCCGCAACGTGGTGACGTCATTCGGGGCGACTGGAATCGATAAGGGAATCGTTTGCAAAAATGGCAAACAATTCCAAGGAATTGAAACAGTGGGAACCGGTTCTCAACAAGAACCGGTTTTCGATACCCATCCCTACTCCTGGTGTAGAAAGTAATATTAAATAAATTCTAACAGCAGCTTATCAAGCTTAAACGTGCTGCTGTTGTTCAGCTGCTGGTTTCCTCTTTCTGGTGCAAAGTGGGCCAAAAACAAACAAGAGAGACGGACTCACGACAGAAAAGCCGATCAGCTGATCATTGATCAGTTTCATAATTGAAGTAGCAGCAGGAGAGGGAGGGAGAGAGAAGAGGCAGTCGCTCCATATATCGGTTATTAAGCTTAACGCGGGGATGCTTTACAAACATTCAGAGATGAACTTACACACTTGCTTTACTTCTCTCTGGGATAACTTCCTCAGAGATGAAATGCTGGTTGGTAGCGAGGCTCCAAATCCACGCAGCCGCTCTATCACGTGACGCATACTGCTGCGACGTGCTACGGTTATGAGCCGAGTTACGCCATGTCGCAAGTTTTTGATATTTAATGGATCGGATTACATTTTTAATTTCTCTCCAATATCCGATACAGTAATTTACATCAGTATCGGACTGATACGTAATATCGCATTGGTCCATCTCTATTTCCCTTTCTGGATTAAGTAAGGTTGTAAAAGCAGCTCGATGTACAACCTGTTCTTTGGATCCTCTACCAGCCTGGGCTATAAAGGAACTGAGGTCAGTATTAGGACCCTACATTCTGTTTCTTTTAAATACTTCATTGAGTCTTTCCTGAATGTTTTAAATCAGCTGTGGTAGTACCAATCTTGAAAAAGCCTGGACTGGATGTTGACATGGTCGCAAATAGGGCAGGGTATCGTCACTGATTTCTAGAATCGATTTGATTCCGATTCACAAGGTTCTGAATTAATTCGATTCAATTCGATTTGAATCTGGGAAATTTTGCCTCAGACAGTCAGAAATATTATAATTCAGATCAGTATATTTACATATTTTTGTATCTATAAAAAGGAAGCTGACACTCGCAAGGCTTTATCAAAGGTGTGAGCATCACAGCAGAGGCCTTTGTGTCAAAGTAGCTGAAGATAAAACACAGAAAAACATGAAGGTGGTTTTCCTGTTCTGGGATTTTATAAAAATATTCTGCAGTACATCAAAAACAAAAGAAAACCATTAATCAACATATGAACGTTACCTCTGAAGTTACAGCGGTTTTAGTAGAGACACAGCTGAGCGTTTTGCATTTTGCATAATTTTAAAAAGTTTAAATTTGTTCAGTATTGAACAGCAGAAATTAGGTTTTGTTTTCGGAAGTAAGTAAAAGGAAAAAACAGCGGCCGAAAGCGCTGTAAACAACAGAAGACTTGTGCGTAACAAGCAAGCGAATAATGCAGAAAACAGATTTTTAGACAGGAAACTGTGAGAGAGAGAGAGAGAGAGCTGTGCATGAAGTGTGATTTTATCCTGGTGGAAGCAAAACAGCAAAAGTCAGAGTGAGTTCATGACGATGTTTATGTGAAGCGTAGTTTGGATCTTCTTTTGCTGCTGGTTCAGTCAATATTGTTTGGAGAGAGATAAAACTAACAGCTTTAGAATCAGCGTAAAAAGGACGTAAACACAAAGCGTGGACCCGCCGAAACATCAGAATCAGCGAGCTGTCGGCTTTCAGCCCCGACCGTGTCCGTCCCGTCGGGTGAGAAAGGCGACATCTCACTGATTCTGATGCGTCGGCGGCTCCGAGCTTTGTGTTTACGTCTTTGTGCAGAATCCGTGTTCCTGCTCTCATTCACTGTTTCAGCTGTTTGGTGGTTGTTAAAGTTTTGTGAGGTTTAACCTGAGATTCTGGCGTTTCGGGCAAAATAAAATTATATTAAAAAAATCGATTCAGGATTTTAATGAATCGATATCACGTTATCCAAGCTAGAATCGATTTTAAACGATGAATCGATTATTAAAACCCACTCCTAGTCGCAAACTATAGACCCATCTCACATCTGTCTTTTTTATCTAAAATCTTTGAAAAAGTGGTTTTTAAGCAGCTCACTGAGCATCTGTCAACTAACAATCTGTTTGAACCATTTCAGTCTGCTTTTAGACCAAATCACTCCACAGAAACAGCTTTAGTCAAAGTGGTAAATGATCTGCTGGTAAATGCAGACAACAATCGCACTTCAGTTTTATTACTGCTGGATCTAAGTGCTGTGTTTGACACTGTGCATCACTGCATTTTATTGGATAGGCTTGAACATTTTATTGGAATTACAGGAAATGTTTTATCATGGCTGAGATCTCACCTGTTTGGGAGGTCTCAGACTGTTAGTTTTAAAAACGATCTCTCCGAGACTTGTGCAGTGAGGCATGGGGTCCCTCAGGGCTCCGTACTTGGACCATTGCTGTTTTCTATGTACCTGCTGCCTCTTGGTGTTCTTTTACGTTCTTTTAATGTAACCTTTCATTGTTACGCTGATGACCTGCAGCTTTATGTTCCTTTAACCATTGGAAATTGTGCTGAAGTCTCTAAACTAGAATGTTGTTTATCTGCAATTAAGGGCTGGTTATCAGATAATTTCTTGCTCCTAAATACTGATAAGACAGAGTTGATGGTCATTGGGCCACACAAATTTCAGCACTTGTCCCAAAATTTGATCTTGAGAATTGATGACAGTGTCATAAATTGCAGGAACAAGGTAAAAAACTTGGGCGTGTGGTTCGACATTGGTGCTCTCCTTTGAATCTCATGTAAAAGAGATAACAAAGACCGCCTTTTATCATTAGAGGAACATCAGCCAGAATCAGACAAGTTTTGTCAAGCAACACTGCAGAGGTTCTTGTCCATGCATTTGTGTCTTCCCACATCGATTATTGCAATGCTCTTCTTTCTGGCCTACCAAAGAAAAGTTTTAGAGGTCTGCAGATGGTGCAAAATGCAGCTGCTCGCATTTTAACAAGAACTGGGAAATTTGAGCACATTACCCCTGTTCTGAGATGTCTTCACTGGCTACCTTGTCAGGTTTGAGCAGATTTTAAGGTCCTGCTGCTCACCTACAAGGTTTTAAACGGATTGGCACCTTCATACCTCTCCGACCTTTTACACCTTTATGTTCCATCTCGTGCTCTCCGATCTCAGGACTCTGGTCTTCCAAAAGTTCTTAGAGCCAGAAAAAAGACAATTGGAGAGCTTTTTCTTTTCATGCCCCGTTTCTGTGGAACAACCTCCCACAAGATATTCGGCAGGCTGCTCTGTGGAGGTTTTTAAAACCAAGTTGAAGACACATTTGTTCACCCGATCCTACATGTCTTAATTCTATGGCTTTTAGTTTTTACATTTTTATTGTTTTTAACTTGTATTGTGTCTTTTACCTGTATTGCTATGTATCGCTTTTATTTAATTTATCTCTTTAGTTGTACAGCACTTTGTTTGAAAGCGCTTTATAAATAAAGTTATTATTATTATTATTATTACAAGGTCCACGTTTACGGGAACATCTGCTACAGATATGGGAGAATATTTGATTTCTATTGTAGACAGAAGCCACGGGTGTGTTCAGTCAAACGTTTAGAATAAACTTTGGTCTATAAATGTGTTTCATGATTTATTTTTAACTCCAACTGCTTATTTGTACTATGCTTTCATTTCAGGGTGCAATGAGAAATAAAAAGGATATTTTCAATAAAACTGTCACGATCCTGGGTCTGTGACTCAGTGTTTTCTGTTTTGTATTGTTAATCTTTGATTTCATGATGTATCTTTGTTTATTCTTACGTTTTGGTTCTGTGTTTTATTATACCTCTAAGTTCAGTCTTTGTATTTCCTGCTTTGTTGTGAAGGTCCGTGTCTCATGTCAGTGTGTTTAGTTTGCGTTTCCTCTGTCTCGTCTTGTCAATCACTCCCAGCTGTGTCCTCCTTCTGTGTCTCATTGCCTCGTTATCCCTCTGTGTATTTAAGCCTTGTGTTTGCCTCTGTTAGTTGCTGGTTTGTCTGCGTATCTGTCAGGGTCCTGGGTCTCCTGATCTAGTGTTTTCAGTTCTTTGTGATTTTTGTATTATGTGAGTTTAGTTTGTGAGTTATTCTATGCTTCCTAGGTTTTGATTCCCTGCCCCCCTTGTTTCTCTGTGCACTCTGTTCTGTGTTTAGTCTTCTCTGTCCATTTGTTCCGCCCTGTGTTGTTGCTTTCTGTGTCTCCCTCTGTGTAACTGTCTATATAATAGTGATGGGCAGATGAAGCTTCATGAAGCACTGAAGCTTTTCATCCATTTGGTTCATCCCAGCGCAAAGCTTCTTGAAGCTTCATTTGCTCTAGTAGGACACCTACTGGACGTAAAAATATTAGTTGGCATGAATTTGAAGAGTGTGGCCTTTTGCACACAGCCTGTAAATGTCAACAACAAAAGGAGTGTGTAAAACATGTATATTGTAGTGATGGCAGTATACTGTGTATATTTATACTGGCAGTATGGAAAATGATTATTTGGAAATGCTTAAAATGGAAATGATCATTTACTGTGAGGTGTGGTTGGGGTGTGGACAGTAGTTGTGCTTTTGTAACGTTGAGGTATGGACAGCTACACACTGAGGCTTTGAGCCTCAGTCCTGCCTGTTCACATTTTATTCTGTAAAAACTAAATTTTCACTGCTTTTATGACCTTTTTAGTGGGGAGAACATTGCTAGGATTTAATGATTTAACATCTTTTGAATCCTTTGTCCTCCACAATGCTAAATGGCTGGGAGTCCTCAATCACCATGCTAACCAGGTCTTCATCTATTTGAGATTGTTCTCTGAGGAAAGACAACAAAGACAAAGCACAAATATAAATATCACACACGTAACTTATTACAGCTGTATAATATTGTTATATCATTTAGTAACATTACAGCATGCTATATTATCATGGCATTTGATGCTCACCTGGTCTTGCTCCACAGTCGGTGTTCCCCTTATTCTCATGCAAAGCTCTGTAGTGCCTAAGCATGGATGAGGTGTTGTTGTTATATCCCAGCTCCCTGGCACATAGCAAACACTTCACCTTGTACAAAAGTAAAGCCGCTTAACATAAATTGTATTGCACCATCAGTATTATGAAAATACATCTTCTGTAGAAATTTACATACCTTGTTGGGAGGAATAAGATCAAAATGTTCCCACACAGGGAAGGACATCCTCCCCTTCTTAACTGGCTCCATTCTCTCCTGACTTTCTCTCCTCACTCTCATAAACCTCCAAACTGTCTCCAAACTCTCACTAACCGCAACTCTCCATCAAACACCTACATTTTGAATGAAGTCTGAGGGGTTTATATCGCTGTCATATCTCGCGGCAAAGTTCGAACCACTTCATGAACCAGTCACGTGGTGCAGCGAGGCTTCGGACGTCATCATTTTCAGCTCCTCCCATAAATGAAGCAAGCCTCGATACGCGCATCGCGGAAACTCTCCCTCAATTACTCGACACAAGCTTCGAAGCCTCGATACAGAACGTCACATCACTACTATATAGTGATGTGTTGTGGTGCTTTGCTCCCACCCCTTGTGTTCCGTGTTTTCATCTTCCCTTCGTGTACTTCTTCATATTCGTGTACTGTAGGTTAGGTTTTTGCTTAGTTTCCATGCTCACCTTCGCCATTTCTGTTTGTATCACCATCTGATGAATAAACTCACTTGCATCTGAGCTGCCTGCATAAAGGGTCCTTTAATAATTTACACACGGCTCGCAAACCGTGACAAAAACACTGGAAAAATATGGCTGTTCTAAAACGTTTGATGGGTAGTGTATATATTTAGTTTATATATTTTCTTTATTTATAATAGTTTGTTTTATATTGTAGCAAAGTGTTACTTGGATACTTCTCTATGTGCTTCTTTATGTGCAATTTTGTTGCATTCTGAGCCTTAGAAATTTATTGGTGGTAGTGATGAACTGCTGTTAGAATCAAGTTAAATTCTGATAAATCAGACAATTACCTCTCCATCTGTTGTTACAGTCTTTGTTTATCGGATCCTTACAGGGTAAAAGATGACGACACCTAAAGAAATCCTTCTGGGGACTTTGAAGGATTTGGGACGTGATGACTTTGAAGAATTTAAGTGGCATCTGAAGAACGGGTCTGTAGAAGGTTTACCAGCAATCCCAGAAAGTGAACTGGAGAAAGCAGAGAGGACGAACGTAGTGGATCTGATGTTTGATACCTACTCTATCAACACTTTTGAAGTTGCTAAAAATCTTTTGGGGAGGATAAACAAGAATGATCTGTTGGAGAATTTAAATAAAACCATCCCAGAACCCAAAGGTAAGTCAGGGAATGACTAAACAAAAAACACACAAACAATAAAAACATTAGTTAACATTACACAGGTGCCATAAGCATCCATATAAATAATAAATCCAAAACACTTGCCAACACTTTCAGGAGTGAGAGACTGCAGAAAGCCAACAGTTTGTGTTTTATGCATCTGCACAAATAACCTCCTGTGTACACATGAATATCTGCTCTTTGGGTTGGTTTGATTAAAATGGGACCAGCAGCAGGTTTTCAGCCCATTTTACAGATTTATATTGTCAGATTGGTTTTAGAGCTGTTTTATCAACATAAATGAGGCGACAACAACAGTTTGGGACACGTCACAAATATGATCAAAGTGCTTTTTCTTAAATCTATTTACCAGTTGAAGGCAAAGGTTAAAATAAATGGCTGCCATTTCTTTCTGCTGTTTGGAGACCCAAACAAAAAAATGCCCAGACAGTAAATGTTTTTTATTATGGTTGATAAACAGGACACTAAGGTGATTGGTCAAAGGTTGGAGGAAAGCCACAGTTCTCCTTATTTGACTGAAATCCACCATTTCAGCTCATGTTTTTTCTTCTGCAGCTTTCTGGGAGATTCCACTTCAGCCTTCTGCTGGCAACGCTCCCGTTACCATGCTTCCCTTAGGCAGTATCATTAGAAGACATAGCATACATTTACACTGCTATGCAGATGACACCCAGCTCTATCTGTCCATGAAGCCAGATAACACACACCAATTAGTTAAACTGCAGGAATGTCTTAAAGACATAAAGACCTGGATAGGGGGGCGGGCAAGATGGCGGACTGAGCAGTCTCATCCGTCTGAACTCCTCACTAAAGTCCCGATGTTTTAATCTTGAAGTTATAAAATCCACTCCTTTGAGCTATATTGACGACGTTTCAGCCCGAACATGAAGAAAACCAACAACACGAAACCTCTGGCAGTGGAAAAACCTCCCTTTTACAATCCAGAGAAACAGCGAGCATGACTACCCAGCTCCGATGGAGCAATCCTTCTAGGAAGATGAAGATGGAAAACGCAGTTGATGTTGTCCACAGAGTGGGAAGAGCGGTGGAGAATAAGCATCGACAAATCATTATTCTGTTTGTGAGACGTGCCGTGAGAGATGACATCTGGAGGCGAACAAAGGCTTCTCCCGTGTTCAAAGAAGAAGGCATCCGCTTTGCTGAAGACCTGACCCCAGAGGACTGGAGATCCAGACAAGCGTTGTGGCCAAAAATCGACCAGGCTCGGAAGGAAGGCAAGGCTGCAGGCTTCAGGGGCCCTTTTGGTTTCATAGAAGGCAAACGCATCAGGGTAGAGACTCCAGGTATGGGCTGACATCTGACTACGAAAGGAATACTGTATACAGTGGAACATTTCGGATGATGGGACTTTTACCTCAAGATTTTCCTACTCCATCTCCTAAACTTCCTCTTTAAAGCTGTTCATGTGTTCTGTGTTCCAATTAAAAAATAATATTTCTTTTTTTTCCTTTAACACAAGGGGACTTAAAGACTCAATTAAGTGCAAAGCTGTCTTTCCGTTCTGCAAGGGGCAACAGGCAAATTGTTTTTTTCTCCAGGAAACTCATTCTGAGGAATCTGATGTGAAATTTTGGTCACAACAATGGGGAGATAAAATGTTTTTTAGTCATGGTACAAAGAGGTCGGCTGGGGTTGCTGTTTGTTTCAACAGATGTCCTGGTAGGTTTTTGTGCCACATGGCAGACAAAAATGGACATTGGGTTGCCTGTGTGTTAAATACTGATAATACTCTGATTATTTTGGTTAATGTTTATGGATACAACAATGATCAAGAGAATAAGAACCTGCTGCATCAAATTTCTACAGTTATAAGGGAACTTTATACCAAATTCCCTACTGATTATATAGTAGTTGGAGGTGATTTCAATGTGACTCCTGATGAATGGTTGGATAGATGGCCTTCAAAATTTTCAAGAGAACATAAAAACCCAATATTTGAAAAATTCGCTAATGATACTAAATTAATAGATATATGGAGAGTGTTAAACGAAGATGTAAAACAATTCACCTGGCACAAACCTAATGGTCAAAGCAGGCCACGTATTGATTATTGGTTGGTATCCAACTCAATTTTACAATATGTTAAGGAAACAGTCATCTCTAACAGTCCCTTAAGTGACCATTGCACCATTATTCTGAGACTACAAAGCAAAGACCAAAACAACACATTTAAGAATTATTGTAATTTAATTGTCAGATGCTGAGAAATGAGGAGTATTGTAATTCTATTAAAAAATTAATTTTAGATATCCAGAATAATGAAGCCATCAATACACCGATGCTCAAATGGGAATATCTTAAATTTAGAATCAGAAAAACCTCAATTGCATTCGGTAAAAAGTTAAACAGACAAAGAAAAGAAGAGGAATCAAATGTAGTAAAAGAACTTATGAATCTTTATGGCAAATTGAATTGGACTGAGGAAGAAAAAGGAAAAATTAATAATTTACAATCTAAATTGGACGAAATGGACCTTTATAGAGCCAAGGCTGCTTATTTGCGATCCAAAGCCAAGTGGATAGAAGAGGGTGAAAAGAACACTGCCTATTTTTGCAATCTAGAAAAACGTAGACAAGAATATAACTCAATATGTAACCTACTAATCAATGGAGAGGAATGTACAGACCCTAAACGCATTTCAAATGAAGTATTTACTTTTTACAGTAACCTTTATAAGTCTTCATACTCAGAACAAAATGTCACCTCCTTCTTTGACAAAATCAGTACTTGGATTCCAGTAATTGATGATAATTTTAGAGAAATTTGTGATGGAGACCTGACTATAGAAGAATTTGATTTTGCTATTAAGAGCATGGCATCTGATCGCTCACCGGGACCAGATGGTATAACAACTAATTTCTATAAGCACTTTTGGGAAGACCTAAAATTACTATTATTCAGTGCGTTAAATGAATGTATAAATCAAAAGGAGCTTATGACAACAATGAAACAGGGAGTTATAAAATTAATTCCAAAACCGGGGAAAGATAAGAAAAAACTAAGTAATCTAAGACCTATAACACTTTTAAATACAGACTACAAAGTTTTTACAAAAGTTTTAGCAACAAGACTAAAAACAGGTATTTCTGAAATAATTAGCCCAACACAATCAGGATTTCTCAAAGGACGGTTGATCCAAAACAATATCCGCTTGGTTTTGGACCTTATCGATTACAATTACCTAACTAAGCATGATGGTTTTATGTTGTTCTTGGACTTCCATAAAGCATTTGATTCTATTGAACACACTTTTGTGCTTCTCTTTTAGAAGGCACATGTCCCAGGTTCAGGGTGGAGAGGGGTATCAGGCAGGGCTGCAGCATCTCACCTCTTTTATTCATTGTAGCCACTGAATTACTTGCTATTACTGTCATAAACTCAAACATCAAAGGATTAGACATAAATAATCACAAATTAATAATAAGTCAGCTTGCCGATGATACAACAATCTTTCTAAAAAATAAAGAACGAATTCCATTGGCCTTAGATACAATAAAGATCTTTTCTGATGCTTCTGGACTACGCCTGAACCTGGACAAATGTGAACTCATGAGTATCCACAATTGTTCTCACTCTTCTTTGTATGATGTACCTGTCAAAAATGAAATCAAATATCTTGGAATCTGGATAACTAAATGCATGGCTGATAGTGAAGAATAGAATATTCAGAATACAATTGACAAATGCAAAAAAACTCTAAACCATTGGCTACAGAGAGATTTAACGTTGTTGGGCAGGATAATGTTGACCAAGGTTGAATCTTTGTCCGGATTAATCTATCCAGCTTATTCCCTAGCCATCCCACCAAGAATTATAAAAGACATCAATAAGGTGAATTTTAATTTCATAACAAGTTTTGTTAAATTGGAAATTAATGTTTAAACATAACTTTAGTCCCCACAATGTTCCATTGTGGAATAATAGGGTGATATTGAATCGGGGGAAATCTATGTTTGTGGAAGAATGGATGACAAAACAAATTTGGTCTGTGACACATATAATGGATGAAAATGGAGATATACTTGAATTAAACAGGCTTAATGAGAAATATGACATGAGTTGCTCGTTCGAGCTCTATAAAAAGGTTTCACAGAATATCCCAACAGTCCTTGTAAATACGATAAAGAACAATTTTTCAAATATACAGACTCCAAATTTACATAAAGTTAAACTAGATGGTCTTGACTTGGTTAATGGAAAATGCAATAATCAATTTTTGAGGAGGTATTTGGTTAACACCTTATATCCAGGTAGGACAAAACATTCACTCGTCTTTAAAGATTATAACAAATCTGAGATCTCGTTGATCAGAACCAAATATTTAACTTTTCCAATTCCCCCCAAATTTAAAGAAGTCCATTTTAGAACTACAAAAAATATTTACCCCTCCAATGAATTTATGAGAGACAGATTTAAATTTGTGTTAGACAACTGTTATATTTGTAAAACAACTTCGGAAACAACAGAGCACATGTTCTATGGATGCGTGACAATCCAGAATTTATGGAAATCTCTCCATGTCCTAATATTGTCCCAGTATGGATATATTGATTTTTGGTCTTTTCAAAATATTCAAATTGGAGTAATCCTTAAGGACAAAAATAGTGAGTTTTTAGTTAACAATCTCATTATTATAACAAAGTATTACATACATAAATGCCGATATGCTAAATCCCCCCCTTCATGGCCTGCTCTTAAAAACGACCTCTCCCTGTTCCGTAAATCTCTTAAGCTAATAAATAAGCCCCAAGCAATCAAATTGCATAGATTTTTAGAAGAGTTTGATTTTTCTTAGCCCCTTATTTAAGTTATGTGTCTTGTTTATGGAACCTCACTTTTAGAGATTTTATGATCCCCCTTGTCTTCTTTATTTCTGTTCCTTTTTTTTCATTCTTTTTTTATTGTTATTTATTTTTGTATTGGTTATTTATCTTTTTATATTATTATTATGTAGATGTGTGTATATGGATGTGAACGTATTGTGATATTATTCTGTTATTATATGTTACCTTATAGATGTAATCAAAATAGTTGAATTATGATATTGTTGTAGATCATATTATACCCTTTAAAATAGAGTGTGTGATCTGTATGTAGTTTAGTTCTCATTATACTTTTGAGTTAACAGAACATATTCACATATTAGTTTATTAGATAAAGGTGCATCACTCTGTATCCTTGATCTGCTGGGAATGTGTTACACTGTTTTCTTGACATGCTTAATTGTTGAATCATGAAAAGAAGGTTGTAAGCAGGAGACTCTGTGTCTAAAGACAGGGGAGATAGACAGACCACATTCCACACCCCCACCTTACAGAAAGCAGAGAAACAACTGCCGAGGTCATAACTTAGGCGCTGTAACAGAGAAAAAATGTGATGTTTTGGCTTTTACGACTAGCTGGGGGCCACTAGAGACTATAAAAAGCTGAGCAACCCGTCACCATTTTGAGACATGTGCCTGACCCTCTGGTAGCATCTCTCCCGTCCGGACGTTGTAATGCTCTTATTGTGATTTGTACCGAAATAAATGATTGTTGATTGAGCATATATACACCGAGTAGTGTCCTTCCTTCAGCCCAAAGATTCAAAGAACTGCGTGTTTTCAACAGTATGCATGTGTATATGCATATATATGTATATATGTGTATGTGTATATATATATATGTGTGTGTATGTATGTTTACTTTCAGTTATTGTCGATTTCATTGTGGTGTACAGGAGATGTGATTCTGTTCTAATTGATTTAATATGTCGCTTGTCTCTTTGAGATTGTCATTGTTATTGTTCTAAATAAAGTTCATTTAAAAAACAAAACAAAACATAAAGACCTGGATGGCCGCTAACGTTCTGCTTCTTAATTCAGATCAAACTGAGGTTATTGTACTCGGCCCTGAAAATCTTAGAAATATGGTATCTAAGCAGATTCTTACTCTGGATGACATTACCTTGGCCTCCAGTAACACTGTGAGGAACCTTGGAGTAATTTTTGACCAGGACATGTCCTTCAACGCACATATTAAACAAATATGTAAGACTGCGTTCTTCCATTTGTGCAACATCTCTAAAGTTAGAAATATCCTGTCTCAGAGTGACGCTGAAAAACTAGTTCTGTCATGGTCCTGGGTCGTTCAGCGTTTTGCTTCATTTTTGGTATCACCTTGTGTACTTTGTGTTAATTCTGATTTTGTATTAGTTCTTAGGGTTGAATCTGGTGTTTAGTGTTTTATGATCTCTACCTGTGTCTTTCCTCTGTGTTCTGTTCGTGTCCCCGAGTTTGTGTTGTAAAACAGTCTGTTTCCTGTTTTACTTTGAAGGTTTGTGTCTCGCCTTGTGAATTAGGATCAGCTGTGCTCCCCTCCTGTGTGTCATTCCCTCATTACCTTGTGTGTATTTATAGTGTGTGTCTGCCTGTGTTCCTCGTTGTGTCGTCTGCATTACTGTGTTAATCAGTGTTACTACGCGTCTCTCTATCCAGCCTTCTTTGTGTCATCTCTGTGTATTCCCCGCTGTCCTTATGTTTTCAGGTTTGTCTTTTACAGTGGCTTGCAAAAGTATTTGGTCCCCTTGAACTTTTCCACATTTTGTCACATTACAGCCACAAACATGAATCAATTTTATTGGAATTCCACATGAGAGACCAACACAAAGTGGTGGACACGTGAGAAGTGGAACGAGAATCATACATGACTCCAAACATTTTTTACAAATAAATAACTGCAAAATGGGGTGTGTGTAATTATTCAGCCCCCTTTGGTCTGAGTGCAGTCAGTTGCCCATAGACGTTGCCTGATGAGTGCTAATGACTAAATAGAGTGCACCTGTGTGTAATCTAATGTCAGTACAAATACAGCTGCTCTGTGACAGCCTCAGAGGTTGTCTATGAGAATATTGGGAGCAAAAACACCATGAAGTCCAAAGAACACAACAGACAGGCCAGGGATAAAGTTATTGAGAAATGTAAAGCAGGCTTAGGCTACAAAAAGATTTCCCAAGCCTTGAACATCCCACAGCTCAGGTGGGGGAATCTGTCCATAGGACAACTATTAGTGGTGCACTGCACAAAGTTGGCCTTTATGGAAGAGTGGCAAGAAGAAAGCCATTGTTAACAGAAAACCATAAGAAGTCCCGTTTGCAGTTTGCCACAAGCCATGTGGGGGACACAGCAAACATGTGGAAGAAGGTGGAAGAGGGTTACGCGAAACAAGCTGAGGAGCACAAGACAAAATGTGAGGCAGAGAACTGACTGTGGTAAGCAGACAATCTGGAGAAGGTTCATTGTCAGTGCTGCTCATAAATACTGCCGGAGTAATTGGCAACAGGTGAGGAGCAGGGAGGAGTGAGGAGGGCTCCACCCAGGGGAGGAGAGCTGATGCTGTGGAAAGTTACTCAGACTCACTCGGATCATGACACCAAGAGTCCAGTGAACTGAACACATAACCACAGTAACCAGAATGCAGTTTTCTCATTTGTGTCATTTGCTGTTTATTCATGCAGAGATTCTCACTGAGTGTCAGCTCAAACTCAAGTCAGACCTGAAGCAGAAGTTCCAGTGTGTGCTTGAGGGGATTTCTACAACAGGAAACCCGACCCTCCTGAATCAGATCTACACAGAGCTCTACATCACAGGGGGAGGGACTGCAGAGGTCAATGATGAACATGAGGTCAGACAGATTGAAACAGCATCCAGGAAACCAGACAGACCAGAAACAACCATCAGACAAGAAGACATCTTTAAACTCCCACCTGGAAGAGATAAACCAATCAGAACAGTGCTGACAATGGGAGTGGCTGGCATTGGGAAAACAGTCCTAACACAGAAGTTCACTCTGGACTGGGCTGAAGACAAAGCCAACCAGGACATCCAGTTCATGTTTCCATTAACTTTCAGAAAGCTGAATCTGCTGAAAGAGGAAAAGTTCAGCTTGGTGGAACTTGTTCATCACTTCTTTACTGAAACCAAAGAAGCAGGAATCTGCAGCTTTGAAGACTTCCAGGTTGTGTTCATCTTTGATGGTCTGGATGAGTGTCGACCTCTTCTGGACTTCCACAAAACTGCAATCCTGACTGACCCTAGAAAGTCCACCTCAGTGGATGTGCTGCTGATAAACCTCATTAGGGGGGAACTGCTTCCCTCTGCTCGCCTCTGGATAACCACACGACCCGCAGCAGCCAATAAGATCCTTCGTGACATTGTTGACATGGTGACAGAGGTCAGAGGGTTCACTGACCCACAGAAGGAGGAGTATTTCAAGAAGAGATTCAGAGATGAGGAGCAGGCCAGCAGCATCATCTCCCACATCAAGACATCACGAAGCCTCCACATCATGTGCCACATCCCAGTCTTCTGCTGGATCACTGCTACAGTTCTGGAGTTTGTCATGAAGAACAAAGAGAGCGAAGATCTGCCTAAGACTCTCACAGAGCTCTACATACGCCTTGTGCTATTTCACCTAACAACGAAGGACATCAAGTATGATGGAGGAGCTGAGACAGAGTCATGCAGGAAGATCATTGAGTCTCTGGGAAAACTGGCCTTTGATCAGCTGCAGAAAGGAAACCTGATCTTCTATGAATCAGACCTGACAGAGTGTGGCATCGATATCAGGGCAGCCTCAGTGTACTCAGGAGTGTTCACACAGATCTTTAAAGCTGATGAGTGCCACATGTTCACCGATGTCGTTTACTGTTTCGTCCATCTGAGTATTCAGGAGTTCTTTGCTGCTCTTCATGTCTATCTGACCTTCATCAACTCTGGAGTCAACCTGCTTAAGAAACAATCTCCTCTATCTAAAATTTTCCAGAAAACACTTACTGTAAAAGACTTCTACCAGAGTGCTGTGGACAAAGCCTTAGAGAGTCCAAATGGACACCTGGACTTGTTCCTCCGCTTCCTCCTGGGTCTTTCACTGCAAACCAATCAGAATCTCCTATGCATGCTGACACAGACAGGAAGTAGCTCACAGACCAATCAGGAAACAGTTCACTACATCAAGAAGAAGCTCAGTGGGAAACTGTCTGCAGAGAAAAGCATCAACCTGTTCCACTGTCTGAATGAACTGGATGATCGTTCTCTAGTGGAGGAGATCCAACAGTCCCTGAGATCAGGACGTCTCTCCACAGATCAACTGTCTCCTGCTCAGTGGTCGGCTCTGGTCTTCATCTTACTGTCATCAGATCTGGATGAGTTCGACCTGAAGAAATACTCCCGTTCAGAGAAGGCATTTTTGAAGCTACTGCCAGTGGTCAAAGCATCCAAGAAAGTGCTGTAAGTGAATCTATGAACAAATATGTTCAATAATGCTAGATGAATAAAAGAATATGTCTCCATTGTTATTCTTCCTCAGGCTGAGAGATTGTAAACTCTCAAAAAGAAGCTTTGAAGCTTTGTCTGAAATTCTCAGCTCCCCATCCAATCATCTGAGAGAGCTGGAGCTGAGCTCGAACAAACTGCAGGATTCAGGATTGGATTTGCTGTGTGTTGGACTAAAGAGTCCTGACTGTAAACTTGAAACTCTCAGGTAAGGATACAGACTTTTTGACACTTTTTGACTCTTAAATCTGTAAGTTTATCTTGATGTGGACGTTCAAAGTCAGCACAATTTTCCTTTTAAGTTCCTGAGTTTATATTTTTGACTGTCAGGTTGTCTGGACAGATGTTTTTATTTTATTTTATTTTTTTACTCGTCCCTAAAGTCAGAACTAAACCCACATGTAGATGACTTTCTGTTACTGGAGCAGCCTTCCTGAAGACAGCAGTGTGTTTTCATGCTTTTAAAGCCAAACTCACCTTTCTGACCTGGCTTTCATTTATTATCTATTTTTGTTTGTTTATTATATATTTATTTCTACTGTTTAACTACTGCTCACATCTTTTATCCTCCTTTTTAATTGTTCATTTCTTTTTACCCAGTGTTTCTATATTGCACTTTGTATTTGTCATCTATATTTATCATGCACTACTTTGCTCATTTATTGTTTGCTTTTAATGTTATTAAATTCCGGTTCTTTTGGTATTCTTTACGGCCAAAAAGACGCAGCTCAAAAGTGGTCTTTTTACTTTAAAAATGATCTTTATTTTACATATCAGTATATGGAGACCTGAACACACAACCCCAGGTCTGAAGCACAAAACAGGAAACCTAGTCATTTATATAGACGTCACACACACTTTAAGTTTCGATCAAACACTCTGCTTAGTTTCACTTTTCACCGGAAAAAGCATGTAATTTCCTGTCAGTCCTGTCGGCACAGAGTGTACTCAGAGTTGGGCCTTTCTTATAAAGCAATATAATCAGCATATAAGTATTTAAGATTATAAATTTAAACCTCAATGTTCTTACCTGGTCTCTGGTTTGTTTGTTTGTTTGTTTTGCTCAGTTCTGTTTTTCTGAGGTTTTTTAAGTTATTAAATTTGTAACTGTAGTGATTTGTGTGTGTGACAGAGAGGCACTGCTAGGGATTTTTGACACAAGTTGTTCTTGTAAAATCAGTCTGTGAAGGTTCTCAGACATCCATGTCACCGTAGTGTAAGGAGCTTGGAAAGAAAAGTGTCTGGACTTCTTTAAGTTTCCTTGAAGATGTTTCACCTCTTATGAGAGAAGCGTCTTCAGTTCTAAGGGTCAAATGGTGGAGTGGGGCAGTCAGTGAAAGGGTAATGGTGGTGGCTCAGGGTTTGTATGTTTGGGGGGTTCAGAGGGAAAAGATGAATGCAGCTCTGGAGTTGCTGTGTGAGAGCAGGGAGTGAATTCAGCATCCTGATAGCCTGACAACAAACATGAATCAATTTTATTGGAATTCAACGTGAGAGACCAACACAAAGTGGTGTACACGTGAGAAGTGGAACGAAAATCATACTTGATTCCAAACATTTTTTACAAATAAATAACTGCAAAGTGGGGTGTGTGTAATTATTCAGCCCCCTTTGGTCTGAGTGCAGTCAGTTGCCCATAGACATTGCCTGATGAGTGCTAATGACTAAATAGAGTGCACCTGTGTGTAATCTAATGTCAGTACAAATACAGCTGCTCTGTGACGGCCTCAGAGGTTGTCTAAGAGAATATTGGGAGCAACAACACCATGAAGTCCAAAGAACACACCAGACAGGTCAGGGATAAAGTTATTGAGAAATGTAAAGCAGGCTTAGGCTACAAAAAGATTTCCCAAGCCTTGAACATCCCACGGAGCACTGTTCAAGCGATCATTCAGAAATGGAAGTATGGCACAACTGTAAACCTACCAAGACAAGGCCGTCCACCTAAACTCACAGGCCGAACAAGGAGAGCGCTGATCAGAAATGCAGCCAAGAGGCCCATGGTGACTCTGGACGAGCTGCAGAGATCTACAGCTCAGGTGGGGGAATCTGTCCATAGGACAACTATTAGTGGTGCACTGCACAAAGTTGGCCTTTATGGAAGAGTGGCAAGAAGAAAGCCATTGTTAACAAAAAACCATAAGAAGTCCAGTTTGCAGTTTGCCACAAGCCATGTGGGGGACACAGCAAACATGTGGAAGAAGGTGCTCTGGTCACATGAGATCAAAATGGAACTTTTTGGCCAAAATGCAAAACGCTATGTGAGGCGGAAAACTAACACTGCACATCACTCTGAACACACCACCCCCACTGTCAAATATGGTGGTGGCAGCATCATGCTCTGGGGGTGCTTCTCTTCAGCAGGGACAGGGAAGCTGGTCAGAATTGATGGGAAGATGGATGGATGGAGCCAAATACAAGGCAATCTTGGAAGAAAACCTCTTGGAGTCTGCAAAAGACTTGAGACTGGGGCGGAGGTTCACCTTCCAGCAGGACAACGACCCTAAACGTAAAGCCAGGGCAACAATGGAATGGTTTAAAACAAAACATATCCATGTGTTAGAATGGCCCAGTCAAAGTCCAGATCTAAATCCAATCAGGAGTCTGTGGCAAGATCTGAAAACTGCTGTTCACAAACGCTGCCCATCTAATCTGACTGAGCTGGAGCTGTTTTGCAAAGAAGAATGGGCAAGAATTTCAGTCTGTAGATGTGCAAAGCTGGTAGAGACAGACCCTAAAAGACTGGCAGCTGGAACTGCAGCAAAAGCTGGTTCTACAAAGTATTGACTCAGGGGCTGAATAATTACACACACCCCACTTTGCAGTTATTTATTTGTACAAAATGTTTGGAATCATGTATGATTTCCGTTCCTCTTCTCACGCGTGCACCACTTTGTGTTGGTCTTTCACCTGGAATTCCAATAAAAAATGATTCATGTTTGTGGCTGTAATGTGACAAAATGTGGAAAAGTTCAAGGGGGCCAAATACTTTTACAAGCCACTGTATTAATCCCCCGGGTGGTTTTCACACAGCTGAATAAACGTCAAACAGAAAACTGATTAAGCAGAAGTGTGAGATGGTCGAGAGTTTACTCCAGTGTCCTGTTATATTTTAGATAGCAAGGAGCAGACAGCTGAGTTTATTAAACTCCACCGAGACAGCGGTGATGCTAATCTGAAGGCTAGACTGTCCCATTTCATACCCGTTTACTTCTGGCCTACCCGACCTTCTGAGGACCCGGCCCACATAGACCACGAAGTCCGGGTCGTCAGGAGGATGCAGAACGAAGTTACAGCTCCCCAAAAACGAAGCCAAAACACCTCTATCGCCCCCTGGTGTCTGGCTGCAGTATAGGTCATAAACCCCGCCTCCTCCATGTTAGCGGATGGGACTGGGGTCAGACTAAAATAAATTTATTCTCCTCAGATATTTTTCCAAAGATTCTTTCTTTTCTTATCAATAGTTCTCATCACGCTGATTTATGTCCAAGTTTGATTCTAATTCCGACAGCGGTGATGTTAAAATGGGGTGTAACGTCATCATAGCAGCTTTGACTGGCAGCTGTAGTCACGGAGAAACTTGCGTATCTCTGTTCGGGAATAGCAGATAGAGCGTAGGCTCTGAGAGGACGGCCTGCCTTTACGCTACGAAGACATGACCGAGTGTTTTAACCTGACAGCCTGAGGTGTTCTTCAGTAAACTGGGCTACCCGACAGAAGGACCCGAGGCCCCGCTGCACTTTTTCGGTAAGTTAAACGTGTTTGTAAGCTACTCCGTAACTACCGTCCTTAGCTCGGTCCTGAGACCTAGCTAGCTAAGATGAGCACTCGGCCGTCAGGGTTTGTTTAGCTAACCCGTGCAGGTGAATGAATTTACCCTGACTACAGAAATCAAGAGAAACGCCCCGGGCTACTCAGTCACTAATTACCGTTACTGTACTTTTATTACAAGTGTTATACTGTAAAGGCAACAGGCTGCACCCCGCTGCAGCTCCTGTGCAGAGCTGAATATTAAATATCTTATTAAACAGCACCATGTTTTCAGTCTCCACATGCGTAAAGACAGTAACACCAACTTTAAAAACCTGGCACTTAAGTAACTCCTCATTAATCTGTAAAAACTGATCAAATAGCAAAGGCAAGGCAAGTTTATTTGTATAGCACAATTCAACAACAAGGTGATTTAAAGTGCTTTACAGAGACATTAGAAACAAAAACAAATAAAAAGCATGATTTAAAATTGATTAAAACAAGCAAACAAAATAGTAAGCTGACTTAGTTATTGTCTTAATGTGTTTTTCTAAGTTTAGGTCTGCATCCATCACTACACCCAAATTTCTCGCCTGGTTTGTGGTTTTTAGGTGTATAGATTGAAGTTCTCTGGTGACCTGTAATCGTTTTTCTTTGGTGCCAAAGACTATTACCTCAGTTTTGTTTTTGTTTAGCTGGAGAAAATTGTGGCACAACCAGTCATTAATTTCCTCAATGCATTTACCAAGAGCCTGTACAGGGCCTCGGTCTCCTGGTGACATTGTGATATATATTTGTGTGTCATCTGCATAGCTGTGGTAGTTTATTTTGTTGTTCTTTATAATCTGTGCCAGTGGGAGCATGTAAATGTTAAACAGAGGGGGTCCCAAGATGGAACCTTGGGGAACTCCACATGTGATACTTGTCTGCTCAGATGTGAAGTTACCTATTGATACAAAGTAGCCCGATATTTACTGAAACCAACGACTTCCTCTTGGCAGCTTAAGTTAAAATGTTTGTTTAATTTTTCCACTGATTAATTTTTTAGCACTCACTGTATTTTTTATACTGAGTTTGTTGCAAATATTCAGGTTAAAAAACTGTCTGAAATATTGTTAATGAGGTATGTTCACAAAGACACATGTGCAGAACTCTGTACAGCTTCCATCCTTTAAGACAAATAGTTTGAAGCATTAATATTTCTTCTTCAATACCAGTGCTGATACCAGTGCTGATACCACCTCTGTATGTTGTGACCAGGATGCAGCAGCAGACTGAACCAGGACTGAAACCTGCTCCATCATCTCATCTTTGCAGATGTCCATTTATAAAGCTCCAACAACTCAAAGGTGAACATTATATAGGAACATCTGTTCGTATATAAGGCTTTTTTTTAAATAAACAGCTCATATGTCAGCTGTCAGCAGAACTGTAGGACTGAAAAAATGTAAGAGAAGAGAAGAACACTCCCGAGTGTGTGAGGACAGAAGGATCAGCTTTATTTCAGATTTGAGAGATAAACTTTATATTTCAGTTTGTGATGATTGTGTTCTCGTTGTGATTACAGGAGCCGTCCTCAGATTCAGACCTCTGCACCACCCAGTGACAGCAGACAGATCATCCTATAGCTTCACTCTTTGTAGTAACTCCAAAATTAACTGATGAAAACAGTCCAAAGGTTAAAGTACCACATGTGCTGTCAGTGACAGCTGCAGCTGTTTAAAGATAAAGTTAAAAGGATGAATCACCCATGTAACTGTGTCACTGTATATCAGCATCAACAGGACCTGAGTTTGGTGTTTGAGAGAGCTGTTGTCTACGTCTGTGTGCTGTCATTGCTCAGTCTGACCGAACGATGGACAGACTCAAGTTTGACTTTGAAACAAACTGTGTTGTTAAACAGTTTCATGGTTCAAAAAACAAAACAATCAAAAACACTTTTTTCATACTTGTGTTAAGTTTTGTATAGAAATGAGACCAAATTGATTGTGAGGTTAAATGTGATAGAAACAGCTCACACTGACATCCATCCTGATCAAACATGAGTGTCATGAAGCCTGTTTGCAGTTATTTGCACTGTTTTCCACTCTGGATGTTGTTTCTGTTCAGCTGTGAGTATAAAAGGCTCCATTCTACAACCTGTTTGTGTTAGTTGTTCAATAGAAACATTATTTTCTGCTGATGTTGCACTTCTTTTATTCACAACCAGAGTTTTTGACGTCTGCATCAAACTGATTTAAATGACTTTTGAATATTACTTTAAATACTTATATTTAAAGTTCTGATAAAAGTTTAAATACAAAGATCAGTATTGTCTAATGTTTTGGCTGCAGTGTGTTTTTGCAGACAGGTATAACAGAACAGCTTTAGTGTTTAAATTTTTTAAACTTCAGTATGAATTTATACAAAATGCAGCAAGATATTAAAAAAACGTTTGATTATAAAATCGACTATATTGGATTCATATTGATATCGGACATTAAAAGTGGCATCGTTCCATCTCTGCTTTGACTAGAGACACAGCTCGGTGTTTTCCACTTTGTCATCATTTTAAAAATTGTCAGAGGTCATTTTTGAAAAAATGAAGTAAATCAACCATGAAAACCATGAAGCAACATGTGAACATGAGCTGATGGTGCTGAAGTGAAGCAAAGTTACAGAGGTTTGATTACAGACACAGCTGAGAGTTTGTAATCTGTCATCATTTTAAAAAGTTTCCATGGAACAGCAGAAATGAGGCTTTACTGTCAGAGGCCGACAGCACTGAACACAACAGCAGACTGGTGGCTAATAAACAGTGAATGATGCAGAAACAGATGTTTGAAGCTGTTCTTGGAGTACACTGAGAGAGAGAGAGCTGTGCAGGCAGGAACAGCCAAAGTCAGAGAGAATTCATGAGCATATTGATCAAACGTGAAGCAGAGTTTGGATCTTCTTTTGCTGCTGCTTCACTCAGTTTTGGTTGGAGACAGATGAAACCTGCAGCTTCAGGATCTGTGAGCTGTCCACTTTCAGCCCCGACGGCGTGTCCGTGTACGTGCCGTGGAGTGAACGATCCACGCTCTGTGTTTCCATCTTTGTGTGTTTAGCTGCTCTCATTTACTGTTTTAGCTGTTTGCTGCTTGTTGAAATAGTTTGTGAGCTTTAACCTGAGATTCTGGCAAAATACATTTATATTAAACATCGATTCAGGATTGAATGAATCAACATCGTTTTATTCGAATTAAAACCATTTAAATGGGAACATGAATTTTTTACAGCCGCCTCTAATGCTGGGTAATGTCAGCTGGTCCATGTGCAGCTGGCTGTGAGGCTCAGGGAGCGTCTACAAAGTGCAACACTGAAAGAACATCATCCATAAATATTGAGTAAGAACTGGACTCTCATACAGCGAGACTCAAATGCCTTTAAACATCAGCTTATCCTGCTGATCCAAGTCCAACACTGAGTTTGTAAAAACATGTTTGTCAATCATTTTGTTTGGTTTCTGAGGAAAATGATTCAATAACTTGCTGCTAATACACAACATTTCATCATATTTCCTCATAACCCTCTTTTGTCTGACCATTTGATCCCATTTGAATTTGCAATAAAGGATCCACAGAGTTTGGTGACAATAATGACAGTAGATGTTTGTGTGAAAGTGCTGGAAGCAAATGAGTGTGTGATGTTCTTTCAGTGTTGCACTTTGTAGACGCTCCCTGAGCACTGGTCTCACAGCCAGCTGCACATAGAGACCAGTGTTGTTAGTCCAGGTCAGAAGATGACTTGTTGGAATGAAAATGAGCTTGTAGTTTGTCTGCTTTAATAATGTGACTGGAAAAAGGTGTTGGACTTCAAATATGTCCATTTCTGTCACACTTCACCTTTAAAAGTGAAGCCATGTGGTTCCTGGAAGGAAAAACACGACTTTTTCAAGTCTTTGTCCTGTTTTTATGAGAAATGTTCGACTTTAATGTGAAACATTCAGAGTTTTTTCTCTTGTTGTGTTTGTTTGAAGCTGCTTCCTGTTGGCTTCAGCTGTTTGGAGTTTCCATTTTCTAAACTTCTACATTCTGAACCTTCTTCAGCTCTGAACAGATGATGAAACACTGAATGATTTCAAGCACTTTGTCTAATAAACTTACATCTTTCATTCTTTATACAGATTGAAGAGCTGTGGTTTGTCAGAGATCAGCTGTGATTATCTGGCAGCAGCACTGAAGTCCAACCCCTCCCATCTGAGACAGCTGGACCTGAGCTCCAACAACAAGCTGCAGGATCCAGGAGTGAAGCATCTGTGTGGTTTCCTGGAGAGTCCAGGATGTAAACTTGAAACTCTGAGGTCAGTCAGCATGTTTTAGTTGTGCTGAGATGAATATGATGTGAAAGTTGTGCTGACACTAAACTGCAGACATCAGGCTGATATTATACTGATCCACACTGAGGATCTTCATGGTAAAGTCTGTTTTCTTCTTCTCTGGTTTAGTCCATTGACTGCAGCAGAACAATGTTCACATTTCAAACAGTGATACTCAACGTATGGCCCGCGGCCCACACGCGGCCTGCCCACCTTTCCTGATTCAGAGAGAGGGGACCCTGATTAACTGTGTAGCTTCTTTCTCACAGTTCTAAGTATCAGACACAACAATGAATAATCCACAGCTGACTGTCTTTAGCAGGTCAAAGGTCACGGCACACAGCAGACAGTCAGAAATATTCTAACTCTGATCATTTATCAGTTGTGACACTGTGAGACTTGATCAGAGGTGTGATCATCACAGCAGAGGCCTTTGTGTCAAAGTCACTGAGGATCAAACAGAAACACATGAAGCAGATTTTCCTCTTCTGGCTTTTTATAGCAGATAACCTTCAAAATATTCTGCAGTCGATCAAAAACTGAAGCAAACCATGAAGCAACATGTGAACATGAGCTGATGCTGCTGAAGTGAAGCAAAGTTACAGAGGTTTGATTACAGACACAGCTGAGAGTTTGTAATCTGTCATCATTTTAAAAAGTTTCCATGGAACAGCAGAAATGAGGCTTTACTGTCAGAGGCCGACAGCACTGAACACAACAGCAGACTGGTGGCTAATAAACAGTGAATGATGCAGAAACAGATGTTTGAAGCTGTTCTTGGAGTACACTGAGAGAGAGAGAGCTGTGCAGGCAGGAACAGCCAAAGTCAGAGAGAATTCATGAGCATATTGATCAAACGTGAAGCAGAGTTTGGATCTTCTTTTGCTGCTGCTTCACTCAGTTTTGGTTGGAGACAGATGAAACCTGCAGCTTCAGGATCTGTGAGCTGTCCACTTTCACTTTGTCTAATAAACTTACATCTTTCATTCTTTATACAGATTGAGGAACTGTGGTTTGTCAGATATTGGCCTTGATTATCTGGCAGCAGCACTGAAGTCCAACCCCTCGTATCCCACAGAGGTGGACCTGAGTGGAACCTACAGGAACCTGCAGGGTTCAGGAGTGAAGCATCTGTGTGATTTTCGGGAGAATCCACGATGTCGATTTGAAACTCTGAGGTCAGTCAGCATGTTTTAGTTGTGCTGAGATGAATATGATGTGAAAGTTGTGCTGACACTAAACTGCAGACATCAGGCTGATATTATACTGATCCACACTGAGGATCTTCATGGTAAAGTCTGTTTTCTTCTTCTCTGGTTTAGTCCATTGACTGCAGCAGAACAATGTTCACATTTCAAACAGTGATACTCAACGTATGGCCCGCGGCCCACACGCGGCCTGCCCACCTTTCCTAATTCAGAGAGAGGGGACCCTGATTAACTGTGTAGCTTCTTCCTCACAGTTCTAAGTATCAGACACAACAATGAATAATCCACAGCTGACTGTCTTTAGCAGGTCAAAGGTCACGGCACACAGCACTCTGTGAAACAGTTTGGAGCAGGAATTCTTGCACATTTACAAACTGACACTGCTGCACGGCATGCTGGGTAATGCTAGCTGCTCAGGTATGGGCGTGCTAACGGCTGTGAGGCTCTGTGGCTGCAGAACACTGAAGAAGAGAAAAGAGAAGTGGAGGATGAAGAAAAGAGGCGGAGATGAAGCAGAAGTTTAGCTCTAGAGAGGAGCTGTGTCTGTGTGTGGGCGGGGCTTAGGCAGCTCCGCCCACACAGTGACAGTGAAGCAGGTGAAGAGTAATAAATGAAGACAGCAGACAGGATTTGATAAGCTGATGTACAAACATGTAGAATGATGGTGGCAGCTACAGAAACAGGTCCATACAGACTGAAGCGTGTCTCAGTCTGAATGTACACTGCTGTTATAAGAGCTGTGGAAACTCAGGTCAAAAGGACGTAACCACACTGCTGACAGTTCCAGGACATTCACAGAGTTACAGCATCATTTGTGACCATAAAGACAGAAAGCTCATCCAAATCCTGGGATTAAAAGTCTGTCCTGGTGGTGTCCAGTCAAACACGTCTCTGTGAAAGCTTCAATCCAACAGGCTCCAAAGTCCTTCTGCTCATTTCCTCGCCGGGTTCTTGATGCTCCTGTACCATCTCTCTGTCATCCTCCTCGCTCCCTCTTTGCACTCACAGTCTTTGTGCATCATTAACACTCACATGTGGAAAACCAAAGTTTTACTGGGCAGAAGATGATCATCAGTGACTCTGTCTTTAAAACACTCTTGTTAGAAATGTACGACTTTAATGTGAAACATTCAGAGTTTTTTCTCTTGTTGTGTTTGTTTGAAGCTGCTTCCTGTTGGCTTCAGCTGTTTGGAGTTTCCATTTTCTAAACTTCTACATTCTGAACCTTCTTCAGCTCTGAACAGATGATGAAACACTGAATGATTTCAAGCTCTTTGTCTAATAAACTTACATCTTTCATTCTTTATACAGATTGAGGAGCTGTGATTTGTCAGAGATCAGCTGTGATTATCTGGAAGCAGTGCTGAAGCTCAACCCTTCGTATCCCAGAGAGGTGGACCTGAGAGACCACAAGCTTCAGGATTCAGGAGTGAAGCAGCTGTGTGTTCTTCTGGAGAATCCACAACATCAAATTGAAACTCTGAGGTCAGTCAGCATGTTTTAGTTGTGCTGACACTGTCGATCTGTGGAACTAAAACCTTTATACAGGAAGTCTGGTTCAGCTCTTTGTAGACCTTCTAATCTCTGATCCTCTGAGTCTTACTCAGTAGATGATGCAGAGTTGTGAAGCCGATGTGGGTGAGGACACTCGCCCAGCTCTAACTACTTTGACGTCCAGGCGGCTTCCCTGCTTGTCCTGATACAAACAAACCTGAGTAACCTTGCAGGTCAGATCTCATCAGTCACACCTGTTATGGCAGCTCTCCTCTAGATTGTAGTTCTTGTTAACCTGGGATGGTTTTAGAAGCCTGGACCACAGACTGCAAGGGAAGATATTACTGGGAAAGGCCAAAGCAACCTATTAGACCCATTAAACACTAACATAGATGAATACTCAGATTTAAACCTTTATTGTTTCACAAAGGGTTAAAAAGGGAACGTCCACAGTTTAGACTGCAGCAGATTTTATTAAAGCAGTTTGACAGGAGCAAAGCAAAAATACAAAGAATAAGTGTTTCACATATTAATACATATAACATAATAATAAAAGAAAAGCAAAATAATGATACAAAAGAATGAAAAAGTTGTCCAGAGCAGCAGGATGTCTGAGGTCTGCAGAAACACAAAAACACAGCAGCTAAAAATAGTTGTTGAAAGAAAACGAGGTGGGAGCTGCTGATTCCTGAGCTTTGATACTGGATTAGCTTCAGTAGTTATTCCCATCACTGCTGTAGGAGCTACATTTAGTCACAGCTGATTGTCTCCTTTGACCAATCAGAAGACTACTGTTGTAAAAACAAGCAGACAAAGAACCAATGAGAGTGAAGAACAGGATAAAGAGCTCGTGTGATGGAGGCAAAGCAATAATCAGCAGACTGTAGCAGTTTCTATCTGGATGAAAGTAGAAGGAGCTCAGCGGAGCTCAGTCCCATATCTTTGGTTAGAAACAACATCAGTGATTTCCTGCTGCTCGAGATGATTCCAGCAGCTCTCATTCCAGCAGCTGATGAGAGAAACAGCTGATGGCTCACAGCTCGTGCACTGTTGGATCTCCAGATGTTCACGTGGCTGAAGTCTGTGAAGAAACTGTGGTCCACGTAGTTCACACGGCCTCAGATTGGACCGAGCTCCCTGGATCACTGCAGCATCCTCAGCTGGTACATGGACGTCTCTGCTCCTCAGTCTTGGAGCCCCTGCAGGTCCGTCCACACCACCAGGGTCTTCTCACTCACCTTTCCTTTGTCCTCGTCCTTCATCGGCCGTGCTGTGTCTTTGTTCCTGCGGTGTTGTTCCCACGATGCAGCGCTGATGTTCCCTCCTTGAATGCACAACAAGTACGGTGCTGGTCTTTCTCGGGTGGAGCAGAGACAGATTGAAGTCTTTCAGGCTTTAGTGCCGACTTCCCTGACAGAGGCTGGACTCCATGGTCTGCACAGGAGGCTTCTACACTGTGTGGAGGTGACTCCTGGACTTGAAGACAGGCTGCAGGTACATGTGTGATGAAGAGGACCTACAGCAGTGTGATGGAGCTGCAGGTGTGAAGGAAGTCCTGCTGTCCTGTCCCACCCTCATCTTTGCTTCCTCTGTCTTCTCTGGACTTGTCCTCCTGTTTCAGAAACAGCACTGCTTCATGCCGAGGGTGGACGGGAGCGTTGGCTCTGTTCTGCTTCACACTGCTCACCTCCACCAAAGACTTCACAAACATCTTCTTTCTTTGAGTCCAGTTTGTCCCACAAACACTTCCAAATCTCCTCCTCTGAGATTCTGCAGCTTCTTGCAGTGTGACTCAGCTGACTTCTGACAGACCACAGACTGGCACAGCATCCACATGTGTCTCCTTTCAAACAGGCTCTTGATGTTTCCTCCCACATCATTCTGGCCTCTCAGTCTCCTTTGTTCTCCAGCTCTGTAGCTCCAGCTGGTGAAGCTTCAGTTTTCCATGTTGGTAACAGTAAACTACAGCCTCTGCTGTCAGCTGGGTAACTAAACAGAGCTGCAGCACGTCTCTGCGGTGGTGCTACATCCAGCCTGCAGACGGCCGTCTACATGTTGTAGTGGTTTACAGTCACCAGGGGGCGCTGTCCCAGCCATGCAGGCAGTGGGCTGCTCTGCTTGTGCTGTTGTTGGTGAAGCTGAAGTGAAAGCGAGAGTTAAAACACTGAACAGTGTCCACTGAGCTTCTCATGCTCTTCTCATGCTCAAAGAAGTTTAACAGGAAGGACGACTCGTCCATCAGGCGTCCAGCTGTCCGTGTCCAGAGTGTGACCGAGGCTTCATGCTAACACGCACACTTAAAGCTAATACCACCACGAGCAGCTGCTCAGTGGATTTGGAGGACAAATGTCTGCAGCTTCTCACAGGCAGTATGCAGAATGTGGATCTCCACAAAGACTGTGGAGAGCTCGTCCCACACTCTAAATCCACACTTGTCTGCACAAAACTTCTCACACGTTCCCGTCACAAGTGTCTTCTAAGTGAAGCTACCAGGTTCAGGTCCAGCTTGTTTATCTGGAGCTGCAGGAGATGATCCATCCTCACAAAGCAACACAGACAGCAGATATGCAAACACACAACGCAACCAAAGGATTCTCTCTGCATGTCTGTGGCTGATGCTGCTGGAACGAAGCTGTTTGAAACCTTGTTGTTCTGCACTTTGGGACCAGAAGAGGAAACTGAAGCTCTGTGCAGAGGGTCCAATGGAAGCAGCCAAGCGCTGTAAGTGTCTGCTGTACAGGGATGCTGGTTCAGCTGTGGCTCAGTTTCACAGTGTGACTCAATAAAAGCAGCAGGAAATCAAAGCTTGATGCTTTCATCAGTGTGGAAATAAGAAAGTTTCCTGTGACAGACGCTGGAGCTCTTTCACTCTCAGCTTCACAGTTTCAGCTTCAAACTTCTTCCAACATGTTTCTAACACGGCCACATTCCACCTTAATGGAGCTGATATCTTGTGCATCAGCACATTTTCTAAAGGCAGCGATCACATCTTTAGTTTTGGATGTTTAACTGCAGATTGTTTATGTGTTTATAGCACATTAATTACAGCAGCAGCGTTGACCACAGTGCTGTACAAGAATCCAAGATAACTATTAAAATAACTCCTAATATTAATATCACACATCAAATATCAAATAACTCTCATGCTGTATTAAAAGCCAGTGAATACAAATGTGTTTTCAGAGCAGATTTACAGAGACTGACAGCAGGAGCTGGGGCTGTTCGATAGAACGATGTATATATGATGACCATATGAAAACGTCTATCGTTTCATATCACGCTCTTTGTTTCCTGCTTATGTGTTTGTGTTTTCCAGATAAACCTTTCAAAATAAATCTGAAGATCCTGTTGAGAGTTTTCAAAATAAACACAATACATTACTGCGGTCGCTCGTTTATCGAGTTACGTTCTAAAAATAAGTCTCAGAATGAAGTAGCAGCTTTATGTTTTACAAGTATTATAGAAGTTTTAAGGCGGTTAAACCCTCACTGCACACTTTCTACACTTTTCTCAGACAGGCATGAACATTTTCACACTTTTCTCTCTTGTTTAAACAAAGTTCAAACCTTCATAGAAAAATAAGTTCATTATTAAAGAGTGAAAGCAAAGTGTTTCTGAAATGTGTCAAATCAGCCTTTGCTGGCATTAAATGAGCTTCTGTGTGAGGAGCACTCGTCCATGGCCTGGGCTCCTCGCTGTCAGGTAAAGTTTCATAAAGCTTTTGAGTTTTTCTGCAGATAATGTTGGTGTCCAGCACGATGTTCTTTTTCCTGCGGTCACTGAGCCACAAAGCCAAAGCTGACTCCATCCTTACGATGTTCTTGTTGTGGACAGTTACAACCTTTTTGCCTCCTTGTTGAAACTATGATGGTCAGCATCTTCCTCTGCCTTTGGCTGCTACCACAGGTGCAAAACGTCTCGTCATCATTGTTGTTTGTTGGGGACAAAACGTACAAACATACAGTGCAGCACTGCAGAGTCACACTGCTGTAAATTTGAACACATTCTGTACTGTACAGGAGACACGGCACGAGATTGGCTGTAGACCATTGTCAGCCAATCAGGACGCAGAACACAACGCGCTGTAAAAAACAAAAGCATGCAAAATTGCACAAAAAAGATCAGCGAAACAGCGAGGCCGCCAAAGGTGAAATGTGTTACAGCGAGGGACCAGCGTATATGTGGTTGTTGGGACGATAAATGTCTTTGAGCTTGTGTCAGAAGACGAGCTGCAGCTTTCTGGACCAGCTGCAGTCTTGCCAGGCAGGTCCCACTAACTCCAACATATAAGGAGTTACAATAATCCAGCTGGGACGTCATGAAAACGTGGATCGCCCGTTCAAGGTTTTTAAAAGATAGAAATGATCTCACCTTAGATAAAAGCCTCAGTTTGAAGAAAGACCGCTGTACAACTGAGCTCAGCTGTTTTTCAAATTGCCGTCAAATATAAGCCCCAAATGTAATAATGCGATTTAATAAAAGAGCTGAACCAGTCTAATAGAGCGCCCTTGATGCCACCATGCTCCAATGGTGAGGTCAAGATGCTGTGGTCAAGGCAGCGGTCAGATCCAAAAGCACAGCGGAGTCTCCTGATCAGTGGCTGATAAAAGATCATTAAGAACTTTCCAAAGTGCAGTTTCAGTACTGTGAAGAGCTTTAAAACCAGACTGAAACCTTTACAACAGATTGCAGCTGAACAAATATAATCTTTTACAAAATCTTCGACAGGAAGGGAAGCTTTGAAATAGGCCTGAAGTTTGAGCGGACAGAGGATCCAGATCAGGTTTTTAGTACAGGCTGTACAACAGCATGTTTAAAACAGGCTGTACAACACCTGAACTAAGACTGCTGTTAAAAATCGCTAAGATGTCGGAACCAACAACCTTTAAAATCTTTTTAAACACGTGTTGGAACAACATCATTTGGACAAGATGATGTCTTTATAGCATCACATCGTTCCTCCACCTGATCAAACCACACAGGCTCAAACTGATCAAAAACAGCTGAGCAGGTGAATATTTTAGCCCCGGTGCGATCTCGGGCGAGAGTATCGATGATGGCCAAAGGGCAGCGTCCAGCTCTACGGCCGCTGAAGAGCAGACTCAACAGACGCGCGTGATGTGGATCCTACTGCTCTAAAACTGGAGCTTCTTCAATCCATTAAAGAGGACATTAGTACGCTGTTAAAAGAAGAAGTCAGAAATGCATTGAAAGAAGATTTTGACAATATAAGGGCTGACGTGCAAGGACTGAGAAATGAGATCGCTAACAGCATGGCGGCGACGTGCGGCGAAGTTGATGGAGTAAAGGTTACAGTGAAAGAAGCTGAGGATGGGCTGTCAATGTGGAGCGATGAGGTGACCACCCTGCAGTCTACAGTAGAGAGTATGAAGGAGGAGCTGTCTGACCTGAAGGATAAATGTGATGAAGGCAGGAAGCGGAGAGCTAACATCCACATCATAGGGATCCCAGAGGGCCTGGACTCGAGCTCCTCCACGGCCGTATCCGTGCTACTACGTGAAGTGCTGGGTATGGATAAAGACGTTATTGTCGACCGCTCACACAGGAGCCCTATCCTGAGAAAGCCAGCTGGTAACCCGCACGCAGTCATAGCCAGTGTTGGTCAAGTTACTTGAAAAAAGTAATCAGTAACTAATTACTGATTACTTCCCCAAAAAAGTAATCCCGTTACTTTACTGATTACTTATTTTCAAAAGTAATTAGTTACTTAGTTACTTTTTAAAAACACGATTTACAACCTGAGTAGGTGATAAAGTGATAGATCTTTCAGCCCAATTCTACTTTTTCTACATAATCCATCATACAAAATGTAATCAAATGGAAAAGTCTCTTTTTTAACTTGTTTTATCAGTTTTAATCTTTTAACTTTATGCATCAAGCAAAAATGTAATTATATGCAACATTCTCTGACTTGAATAAATTAGTTTAACATTTAAACCTATTTTCTACACATTCCAGCACATAAAATAAAATATTTTTTGTGTTTACACTCACTCTTTCAAATAGATGCAAGTAAAACACAGCAGAAAATAAATAAAGTCAAAGACTAGGGGTCCTGTTGCTCTATTTTCACCTGTAAAGCAGGACTAGGGTAGGCGGAGGTTTACCCTGGTGCAGGTGTGCCGCGGTCAGCTCTGTGATTTTCCCATCACGTCGTTGCGCACTCGGTGCTTACTTGGAAGTTTAGGGGTTTTTTTCGCTGTAAAAAGAAGTTTTCTTCCCACGCACGATGGACGCTAATGTTTTTGTCACTTTTTATGGAATCAAACTCAAAGGAAGGTCAGTACTTCCACGCTTTAAACGCTGCACGCTCATACTCTCTCCCACAATCGATTTATGATCCATTGTTGATCTGCACACAGCTGTTGTCACCAACGGCGCACTCGCTTACGTCACTGTCATGAGGCATTCTCGCAAAAAAATCACGGTTTTAGTAACGCAGTAACGCAGCGTTCCTACGGGAAGGTAACGGTAATCTAATTACCGATTTCGCAATAGTAATCGCTTACTTTACTCGTTACTTGAAAAAAGTAATCAGATTACAGTAACGCGTTACTGCCCATCTCTGGTCATAGCCGAGCGTCACTACTACCAGGATTGTGTGGCTACACCGTGCCAGGGCCCAAGCCCCGCTTGAGTTTAACGGACAACCTATTGCAATATTACGACTGGGCGATATGACCCAAAGTTCATATCTCGATATTCTTTAGCTGGATGGCGATATACGATATATATCTCGATATTTTTAAAGCCAGAAAGTTCGAACAAAAAGAGAGTTCTTAGTCAAAGCTGTGTCCCAAATCTCACACAGGCACATTTATTAACATACAGCGTAGATGTACATGAAACAATTACTCAGGAATAAATGATCAGCATTTATTAAATAATAATGCTCCATAAATAAAAGAAAACAAGGTTGTGTTTGTGCATAACAAAAAGCTCACAATCGTGCAGTCAAAATGTAAACAGACGCTGAGCATAATAACAAGCAGCTGCTCTGTTCCCAGGTTCTACTGCGTGACTGACAGCCTGGAGTTTGAAACCCTCTTTGTAACCGTGTCTCTTACAGGTGCCATTTATGGTCCTTATACACACTCAATACAGTAATATTACGTTGAAGCAGAGTACGTATCACTCCGCGAGGCTCCTCGTAGCTGTAATGCTCCAACAATCCATCAAGCGGTGCGGCCTCGTAGCTGAGCAAAGTCGTACCAAAACATCTTTTGAAAGGTTTCTGAGCGCCGTGTAGCACATAAAATCGGTTCGAGGTCAGTAAGCACAACCAGAATTCATCCATAAGCCGCACTGTCGATTTATGAGAAAATTACAGGATTTTAAGTGCAGAAAATATAGTTTATGGTTTTCATTTGATCTTAGCAAATATCTACGCCTCTAATTGGGACGATCACAGATTTTTCACTAATGTCTTTGCGCGGCTCCCCAATATGTCATCACACAATATCATCTTTGAGGGAGACCTAAACTGCTCATTATCTGCTATGGACCACAGTTCACACAAAAGTACACTTAGTCCAAAGTCATCATGCGTCATTCAGAGCTTTCTTGATAATTATGGGCTGGCTGATGTATGGAGATTTCATAATCCTGCTTCACGTCAATACTCTTTTTTTCTAATGTCCATAAAACATATATTTGTATAGAAAAACGTCTCCCTTTAGTTACAGAATGTGATTATAAGACTCTGGTGATTTCTCCTCTTGTTTTTTCAATGTGTATTCCTGATGCCTGCTCCAACTATCAGCCATGGAGATTCAACTCAGTGTTGTTAGCAGATGAAGAGTTTGTCAGTTACAAAAGGTCTCAAAGACATTTTTTTTCTATCAATCAGACCCCAGAGATGTCATCATCAGTCATTTGGGAATCTCTAAAAGCATCTGAGAGGCCAAATAATTTCATTTTGTGCCAAACAAAGTGCAACACTGAAAGAACATCATCCATAAATATTGAGTAAGAACTGGACTCTCATACAGCGAGACTCGAATGCCTTTAAACATCAGCTTATCCTGCTGATCCGAGTCCAACACTGAGTTTGTAAAAACATGTTTGTCAATCATTTTGTTTGGTTTCTGAGGAAAATGATTCAATAAGTTGCTGCTAATACACAACATTTCATCATATTTCCTCATAACCCTCTTTTGTCTGACCATTTGATCCCATTTGAATTTGCAATAAAGGATCCACAGAGTTTGGTGACAATAATGACAGTAGATGTTTGTGTGAAAGTGCTGGAAGCAAATGAGTGTGTGATGTTCTTTCAGTGTTGCACTTTGTAGACGCTCCCTGAGCACTGGTCTCACAGCCAGCTGCACATAGAGACCAGTGTTGTTAGTCCAGGTCAGAAGATGACTTGTTGGAATGAAAATGAGCTTGTAGTTTGTCTGCTTTAATAATGTGACTGGAAAAAGGTGTTGGACTTCAAATATGTCCATTTCTGTCACACTTCACCTTTAAAAGTGAAGCCTTGTGGTTCCTGGAAGGAAAAACACGACTTTTTCAAGTCTTTGTCCTGTTTTTATGAGAAATGTACGACTTTAATGTGAAACATTCAGAGTTTTTTCTCTTGTTGTGTTTGTTTGAAGCTGCTTCCTGTTGGCTTCAGCTGTTTGGAGTTTCCATTTTCTAAACTTCTACATTCTGAACCTTCTTCAGCTCTGAACAGATGATGAAACACTGAATGATTTCAAGCACTTTGTCTAATAAACTTACATCTTTCATTCTTTATACAGATTGCAGAGCTGTGGTTTGTCAGAGATCAGCTGTGATTATCTGGCAGCAGCACTGAAGTCCAACCCCTCCCATCTGAGAGAGCTGGACCTGAGCAGGAACTACAAGCTGCAGGATCCAGGAGTGAAGCATCTGTGTGGTTTCCTGGAGAGTCCAGGATGTAAACTTGAAACTCTGAGGTCAGTCAGCATGTTTTAGTTGTGCTGAGATGAATATGATGTGAAAGTTGTGCTGACACTAAACTGCAGACATCAGGCTGATATTATACTGATCCACACTGAGGATCTTCATGGTAAAGTCTGTTTTCTTCTTCTCTGGTTTAGTCCATTGACTGCAGCAGAACAATGTTCACATTTCAAACAGTGATACTCAACGTATGGCCCGCGGCCCACACGCGGCCTGCCCACCTTTCCTGATTCAGAGAGAGGGGACCCTGATTAACTGTGTAGCTTCTTCCTCACAGTTCTAAGTATCAGACACAACAATGAATAATCCACAGCTGACTATCTTTAGCAGGTCAAAGGTCACGGCACACAGCAGACAGTCAGAAATATTCTAACTCTGATCATTTATCAGTTGTGACACTGTGAGACTTGATCAGAGGTGTGATCATCACAGCAGAGGCCTTTGTGTCAAAGTCACTGAGGATCAAACAGAAACACATGAAGCAGATTTTCCTCTTCTGGCTTTTTATAGCAGATAACCTTCAAAATATTCTGCAGTCGATCAAAAACTGAAGCAAACCATGAAGCAACATGTGAACATGAGCTGATGCTGCTGAAGTGAAGCAAAGTTACAGAGGTTTGATTACAGACACAGCTGAGAGTTTGTAATCTGTCATCATTTTAAAAAGTTTCCATGGAACAGCAGAAATGAGGCTTTACTGTCAGAGGCCGACAGCACTGAACACAACAGCAGACTGGTGGCTAATAAACAGTGAATGATGCAGAAACAGATGTTTGAAGCTGTTCTTGGAGTACACTGAGAGAGAGAGAGCTGTGCAGGCAGGAACAGCCAAAGTCAGAGAGAATTCATGAGCATATTGATCAAACGTGAAGCAGAGTTTGGATCTTCTTTTGCTGCTGCTTCACTCAGTTTTGGTTGGAGACAGATGAAACCTGCAGCTTCAGGATCTGTGAGCTGTCCACTTTCAGCCCCGACGGCGTGTCCGTGTACGTGCCGTGGAGTGAACGATCCACGCTCTGTGTTTCCATCTTTGTGTGTTTAGCTGCTCTCATTTACTGTTTTAGCTGTTTGCTGCTTGTTGAAATAGTTTGTGAGCTTTAACCTGAGATTCTGGCAAAATACATTTATATTAAACATCGATTCAGGATTGAATGAATCAACATCGTTTTATTCGAATTAAAACCATTTAAATGGGAACATGAATTTTTTACAGCCGCCTCTAATGCTGGGTAATGTCAGCTGGTCCATGTGCAGCTGGCTGTGAGGCTCAGGGAGCGTCTACAAAGTGCAACACTGAAAGAACATCATCCATAAATATTGAGTAAGAACTGGACTCTCATCAAATCAAATCACTTTTATTGTCACATCACATGTGCAGGTACACTGGTACAGCACATGTGAGTGAAATTCTTGTGTGCGAGCTTCACAAGCAACAGAGTTGTGCAAAATACAAGAATGGCTACATCTGAAACTAATAAATATATGTACAATATATAATAGTATATGCATTTCTGGATGTGTATACTAAATATTTTCCTACGTGTGTGTGTGTACACATATTTTACAAATTAAATAGAGTAAACAATAATAAATATATAAAATATACAGAGTTGAGACATGTGCAAAACAGTGGCATTACTGTACGGTATGTAGTGCATAATGTTGAAGTTCCAGTAGTGAAGGTGAGGTGTCTATGACGTGTTCAGCAGTCTGATGGCCTGGTGGAAGAAGCTGTCTCTCAGTCTGCTGGTTGGGGACCGGATGCTGCAGAACCTCCTTCCTGATGGAAGTAGTCTGAACAGTTGATGGCTGGGGGGACTGGAGTCCTTGATGGTCCTCCCCGCTTTCCTCAGGCAGCGCTTCCTGTAGATGTCTTGGAGGGAGGGAAGCTCACCTCCAATTATCCGTTCAGAGCACCGCACTACTCGCTGGAGAGCTTTGCAGTTGTAGGCAGTGCTGTTGCCATACCAGGTGGTGATGCATCCAGTGAGGATGCTCTCAATGGCACAGTGATAGAAGGTCCTGAGGATGCGGGGGCTCATGCCGAATCTTTTCAGTCTCCTGAGAAAGAAGAGGCGCTGCTGCGCCTTCTTCACTGTTTTGTTTGTGTGTACTGACCACGTAAGATCCTCAGCCAGGTGTACGCCAAGGAAGCGGAAGCTGCTCACTCTCTCCACAGCAGCGCCGTTGATGGTGATGGGGGTGTGTACTTCTCTGCACCTCCGGAAGTCCACTATCAACTCCTTTGTCTTTGCGACGTTGAGGGTGAGATGGTTGTCTTGACACCAGTGGGTCAGGGCGCTGACCTCCTCCCTGTAAGCCGTCTCATCACCGTTGGTGATAAGACCCACCACTGTAGTGTCGTCCGCAAACTTCACAATGATGTTGGAGTTGTTAGTGGCTGTGCAGTCGTAGGTGTAGAGTGAGTACAGGAGAGGGCTCAGTACACACCCCTGTGGAGCACCAGTGTTCAGTGTGATGGGGGATGAGGTGATGCTGCCCAGTCTGACCACTTGGCGTCTGTCAGACAGGAAGCTAAGGATCCAGCTGCAGAGGGAGCTGCTCAGTCCTAGATCCTGCAGTTTCCTGTCCAGCTTCGAGGGAACGATGGTATTGAATACTGAGCTGTAATCTACAAACAGCATCCTCACATACGTGTCTCTCTTCTCCAGGTGTGACAGGGCAGTGTGTAGTGTCAGGGCTATGGCATCATCAGTGGACCTATTGTGGCGGTATGCGAACTGTAGAGGGTCCAGTGAGTCGGGTAGTGCAGAGCAGATGAAGTCCCTGACCAGCTTCTCGAAGCATTTGCTTACGATGGGGGTCAGGGCTACAGGTCGCCAGTCGTTCAATGAGGAGATGGTGGAGGATTTGGGTACAGGGACGATGGTGGCCATTTTGAAGCAGGCTGGGACTACAGACAGAGAGAGGGAAAGGTTGAAGATGTGTGTGAACACTCCAGCCAGCTGAGCCGCGCATGACCTGAGTACGCGGCCGGGAATCCCGTCCGGACCAGTAGCTTTGCGCGCGTTCACCTTCCTGAAGCACTTCCGCACATCCTCCTCAGACACAGTGTGCGCACTGACGTCATCCGCGGTGCACACACATACAGCGAGACTCAAATGCCTTTAAACATCAGCTTATCCTGCTGATCCAAGTCCAACACTGAGTTTGTAAAAACATGTTTGTCAATCATTTTGTTTGGTTTCTGAGGAAAATGATTCAATAAGTTGCTGCTAATACACAACATTTCATCATATTTCCTCATAACCCTCTTTTGTCTGACCATTTGATCCCATTTGAATTTGCAATAAAGGATCCACAGAGTTTGGTGACAATAATGACAGTAGATGTTTGTGTGAAAGTGCTGGAAGCAAATGAGTGTGTGATGTTCTTTCAGTGTTGCACTTTGTAGACGCTCCCTGAGCACTGGTCTCACAGCCAGCTGCACACAGAGACCAGTGTTGTTAGTCCAGGTCAGAAGATGACTTGTTGGAATGAAAATGAGCTTGTAGTTTGTCTGCTTTAATAATGTGACTGGAAAAAGGTGTTGGACTTCAAATATGTCCATTTCTGTCACACTTCACCTTTAAAAGTGAAGCCATGTGGTTCCTGGAAGGAAAAACACGACTTTTTCAAGTCTTTGTCCTGTTTTTATGAGAAATGTACGACTTTAATGTGAAACATTCAGAGTTTTTTCTCTTGTTGTGTTTGTTTGAAGCTGCTTCCTGTTGGCTTCAGCTGTTTGGAGTTTCCATTTTCTAAACTTCTACATTCTGAACCTTCTTCAGCTCTGAACAGATGATGAAACACTGAATGATTTCAAGCACTTTGTCTAATAAACTTACATCTTTCGTTCTTTATACAGATTGATGGGCTGTGGTTTGTCAGAGATCAGCTGTGATTATCTGGCAGCAGCACTGAAGTCCAACCCCTCCCATCTGAGAGAGCTGGACCTGAGCTCCAACAACAACAAGCTGCAGGATCCAGGAGTGAAGCATCTGTGTGGTTTCCTGGAGAGTCCAGGATGTAAACTTGAAACTCTGAGGTCAGTCAGCATGTTTTAGTTGTGCTGAGATGAATATGATGTGAAAGTTGTGCTGACACTAAACTGCAGACATCAGGCTGATATTATACTGATCCACACTGAGGATCTTCATGGTAAAGTCTGTTTTCTTCTTCTCTGGTTTAGTCCATTGACTGCAGCAGAACAATGTTCACATTTCAAACAGTGATACTCAACGTATGGCCCGCGGCCCACACGCGGCCTGCCCACCTTTCCTGATTCAGAGAGAGGGGACCCTGATTAACTGTGTAGCTTCTTCCTCACAGTTCTAAGTATCAGACACAACAATGAATAATCCACAGCTGACTGTCTTTAGCAGGTCAAAGGTCACGGCACACAGCAGACAGTCAGAAATATTCTAACTCTGATCATTTATCAGTTGTGACACTGTGAGACTTGATCAGAGGTGTGATCATCACAGCAGAGGCCTTTGTGTCAAAGTCACTGAGGATCAAACAGAAACACATGAAGCAGATTTTCCTCTTCTGGCTTTTTATAGCAGATAACCTTCAAAATATTCTGCAGTCGATCAAAAACTGAAGCAAACCATGAAGCAACATGTGAACATGAGCTGATGCTGCTGAAGTGAAGCAAAGTTACAGAGGTTTGATTACAGACACAGCTGAGAGTTTGTAATCTGTCATCATTTTAAAAAGTTTCCATGGAACAGCAGAAATGAGGCTTTACTGTCAGAGGCCGACAGCACTGAACACAACAGCAGACTGGTGGCTAATAAACAGTGAATGATGCAGAAACAGATGTTTGAAGCTGTTCTTGGAGTACACTGAGAGAGAGAGAGCTGTGCAGGCAGGAACAGCCAAAGTCAGAGAGAATTCATGAGCATATTGATCAAACGTGAAGCAGAGTTTGGATCTTCTTTTGCTGCTGCTTCACTCAGTTTTGGTTGGAGACAGATGAAACCTGCAGCTTCAGGATCTGTGAGCTGTCCACTTTCAGCCCCGACGGCGTGTCCGTGTACGTGCCGTGGAGTGAACGATCCACGCTCTGTGTTTCCATCTTTGTGTGTTTAGCTGCTCTCATTTACTGTTTTATCTGTTTGCTGCTTGTTGAAATAGTTTGTGAGCTTTAACCTGAGATTCTGGCAAAATACATTTATATTAAACATCGATTCAGGATTGAATGAATCAACATCGTTTTATTCGAATTAAAACCATTTAAATGGGAACATGAATTTTTTACAGCCGCCTCTAATGCTGGGTAATGTCAGCTGGTCCATGTGCAGCTGGCTGTGAGGCTCAGGGAGCGTCTACAAAGTGCAACACTGAAAGAACATCATCCATAAATATTGAGTAAGAACTGGACTCTCATACAGCGAGACTCAAATGCCTTTAAACATCAGCTTATCCTGCTGATCCAAGTCCAACACTGAGTTTGTAAAAACATGTTTGTCAATCATTTTGTTTGGTTTCTGAGGAAAATGATTCAATAACTTGCTGCTAATACACAACATTTCATCATATTTCCTCATAACCCTCTTTTGTCTGACCATTTGATCCCATTTGAATTTGCAATAAAGGATCCACAGAGTTTGGTGACAATAATGACAGTAGATGTTTGTGTGAAAGTGCTGGAAGCAAATGAGTGTGTGATGTTCTTTCAGTGTTGCACTTTGTAGACGCTCCCTGAGCACTGGTCTCACAGCCAGCTGCACATAGAGACCAGTGTTGTTAGTCCAGGTCAGAAGATGACTTGTTGGAATGAAAATGAGCTTGTAGTTTGTCTGCTTTAATAATGTGACTGGAAAAAGGTGTTGGACTTCAAATATGTCCATTTCTGTCACACTTCACCTTTAAAAGTGAAGCCATGTGGTTCCTGGAAGGAAAAACACGACTTTTTCAAGTCTTTGTCCTGTTTTTATGAGAAATGTACGACTTTAATGTGAAACATTCAGAGTTTTTTCTCTTGTTGTGTTTGTTTGAAGCTGCTTCCTGTTGGCTTCAGCTGTTTGGAGTTTCCATTTTCTAAACTTCTACATTCTGAACCTTCTTCAGCTCTGAACAGATGATGAAACACTGAATGATTTCAAGCACTTTGTCTAATAAACTTACATCTTTCATTCTTTATACAGATTGTGGAGCTGTGGTTTGTCAGAGATCAGCTGTGATTATCTGGCAGCAGCACTGAAGTCCAACCCCTCCCATCTGAGACAGCTGGACCTGAGCTCCAACTACAACCTGCAGGATCCAGGAGTGAAGCATCTGTGTGGTTTCCTGGAGAGTCCAGGATGTAAACTTGAAACTCTGAGGTCAGTCAGCATGTTTTAGTTGTGCTGAGATGAATATGATGTGAAAGTTGTGCTGACACTAAACTGCAGACATCAGGCTGATATTATACTGATCCACACTGAGGATCTTCATGGTAAAGTCTGTTTTCTTCTTCTCTGGTTTAGTCCATTGACTGCAGCAGAACAATGTTCACATTTCAAACAGTGATACTCAACGTATGGCCCGCGGCCCACACGCGGCCTGCCCACCTTTCCTGATTCAGAGAGAGGGGACCCTGATTAACTGTGTAGCTTCTTCCTCACAGTTCTAAGTATCAGACACAACAATGAATAATCCACAGCTGACTGTCTTTAGCAGGTCAAAGGTCACGGCACACAGCAGACAGTCAGAAATATTCTAACTCTGATCATTTATCAGTTGTGACACTGTGAGACTTGATCAGAGGTGTGATCATCACAGCAGAGGCCTTTGTGTCAAAGTCACTGAGGATCAAACAGAAACACATGAAGCAGATTTTCCTCTTCTGGCTTTTTATAGCAGATAACCTTCAAAATATTCTGCAGTCGATCAAAAACTGAAGCAAACCATGAAGCAACATGTGAACATGAGCTGATGCTGCTGAAGTGAAGCAAAGTTACAGAGGTTTGATTACAGACACAGCTGAGAGTTTGTAATCTGTCATCATTTTAAAAAGTTTCCATGGAACAGCAGAAATGAGGCTTTACTGTCAGAGGCCGACAGCACTGAACACAACAGCAGACTGGTGGCTAATAAACAGTGAATGATGCAGAAACAGATGTTTGAAGCTGTTCTTGGAGTACACTGAGAGAGAGAGAGCTGTGCAGGCAGGAACAGCCAAAGTCAGAGAGAATTCATGAGCATATTGATCAAACGTGAAGCAGAGTTTGGATCTTCTTTTGCTGCTGCTTCACTCAGTTTTGGTTGGAGACAGATGAAACCTGCAGCTTCAGGATCTGTGAGCTGTCCACTTTCAGCCCCGACGGCGTGTCCGTGTACGTGCCGTGGAGTGAACGATCCACGCTCTGTGTTTCCATCTTTGTGTGTTTAGCTGCTCTCATTTACTGTTTTATCTGTTTGCTGCTTGTTGAAATAGTTTGTGAGCTTTAACCTGAGATTCTGGCAAAATACATTTATATTAAACATCGATTCAGGATTGAATGAATCAACATCGTTTTATTCAAATTAAAACCATTTAAATGGGAACATGAATTTTTTACAGCCGCCTCTAATGCTGGGTAATGTCAGCTGGTCCATGTGCAGCTGGCTGTGAGGCTCAGGGAGCGTCTACAAAGTGCAACACTGAAAGAACATCATCCATAAATATTGAGTAAGAACTGGACTCTCATACAGCGAGACTCAAATGCCTTTAAACATCAGCTTATCCTGCTGATCCAAGTCCAACACTGAGTTTGTAAAAACATGTTTGTCAATCATTTTGTTTGGTTTCTGAGGAAAATGATTCAATAAGTTGCTGCTAATACACAACATTTCATCATATTTCCTCATAACCCTCTTTTGTCTGACCATTTGATCCCATTTGAATTTGCAATAAAGGATCCACAGAGTTTGGTGACAATAATGACAGTAGATGTTTGTGTGAAAGTGCTGGAAGCAAATGAGTGTGTGATGTTCTTTCAGTGTTGCACTTTGTAGACGCTCCCTGAGCACTGGTCTCACAGCCAGCTGCACATAGAGACCAGTGTTGTTAGTCCAGGTCAGAAGATGACTTGTTGGAATGAAAATGAGCTTGTAGTTTGTCTGCTTTAATAATGTGACTGGAAAAAGGTGTTGGACTTCAAATATGTCCATTTCTGTCACACTTCACCTTTAAAAGTGAAGCCATGTGGTTCCTGGAAGGAAAAACACGACTTTTTCAAGTCTTTGTCCTGTTTTTATGAGAAATGTACGACTTTAATGTGAAACATTCAGAGTTTTTTCTCTTGTTGTGTTTGTTTGAAGCTGCTTCCTGTTGGCTTCAGCTGTTTGGAGTTTCCATTTTCTAAACTTCTACATTCTGAACCTTCTTCAGCTCTGAACAGATGATGAAACACTGAATGATTTCAAGCACTTTGTCTAATAAACTTACATCTTTCATTCTTTATACAGATTGATGGGCTGTGGTTTGTCAGAGATCAGCTGTGATTATCTGGCAGCAGCAGTGAAGTCCAACCCCTCCCATCTGAGAGAGCTGGACCTGAGCTCCAACAACAAGCTGCAGGATCCAGGAGTGAAGCATCTGTGTGGTTTCCTGGAGAGTCCAGGATGTAAACTTGAAACTCTGAGGTCAGTCAGCATGTTTTAGTTGTGCTGAGATGAATATGATGTGAAAGTTGTGCTGACACTAAACTGCAGACATCAGGCTGATATTATACTGATCCACACTGAGGATCTTCATGGTAAAGTCTGTTTTCTTCTTCTCTGGTTTAGTCCATTGACTGCAGCAGAACAATGTTCACATTTCAAACCTTCAAAGAAGAAGAAAAATCCTCCACTGGAAAATTCACTGTGAAACTCTCAAACTCTTCATTGCACCTTAAAGTCTGTGTGACACTGAAATCCAAAGCAAAATGTGCGTTTGCTTTACAGACAGCAGTCCAACACAAACATACACACATCATCCAAAACACAGTCCAACATCCAAATCTCCTCCACTGCCAGCATGAATGATGGGAAAGAGAAGGAGGAACACTCTGACATTCAGGGTTAGAATGAGTTTCATCAAGCAGACTGTGAAGATCAAAGCTGCATTAGAAAGCTTACATGAATGAATGAGTGGACAGAAGTGGACAGAGATCATCTGAAGCACTTCAAAGGCTTTAAATCAGCACATTTCTCTTTATTCTTTATCAACTCTGTTAGTTTCTCTCAGTTTTCTGTGGAATGAAGCTAACAGCAGGCTAATAAGATGCTGACCAATAGGTTTCTATTAAAGGTTGTAATTTGTATATGAAAAAGTGCTTTGGCTCAGCAGGGATCAGCTTACAGGTAGAATACAGCTGCTGGATGGGATTAGCATGTCATAGCTATCTACCAAACTGCTAACTGGGGGATTTCAGGCCATCTATGGATCATTTTTGCTAACTGTTTATTCAGCTTAGGCTCACAGGGCTGCAGCCTGTGCCCTAGCTGTCATAGGGCAAGAGGCGTGGTCCACCTGCACAGGTGAGCAGTCCATCACAGGGCCAACAGAGAGCGACAGAGAAGCACTCCCTCACATCCACACCTACAGCCAATGTAGAAGCACCAATGAACCTAAGCAGCATTTCATTGGACTGTGGGAGAACATCCAACCTCCACAGAAAGGCCCAGCTGACCAACAAGCTTCAACCTACAACCTTCTTGCTCTAAGGCACTAGTGCTAACCACTTTTGCCCATTTCAGCCCAAATCCTGCATCTTCCTGTTTCTGACTCCAGGCCAGCTCCACTAACACTTTCTCATCAGACACTGCCACCTAGTGGAGGAAGTCTTAGTTCCATTTGAAGCTTCAGATTACAGTTAGTTCCTTTACAAAGAGGTGGAGGTGGTGGGGCCACAGCACCATCATCACTGAGTGCCATAGGACACTTAACCTTTGTTTCCATATGCTGGGAACTTCCTGTTGTTCCAAGGAGGACTGGAAAATGTGTGAAACTCTCTCAGTCAGTTCCTCACAGCACACTTCAATCATTTCCCTCCCACAGCATCAGGACCAGGGCTTTTTCTCTCTTTGGTCCCACTAAGAGATTTCCACACAAACACCTCATCAGTGGGACTCTCAGAGCTACCAGCCCTTTGCTACAATCACAAAGCTCTTCTTTGAAATCAATGATATCAAAGCTGGAATCAAATGAGTCCAAGTCTTCTGCTGATTCAGCATCACATTCATCTTTGCTCCTTGTTCTGCATCCCCACCATGGACTTCATTCCTTTCCAAGCCAGCCTTGAGTGTCCTTTATTCAGCTCATCCTCTGCTTTACTTTTACACCTGATTTTAGCTGCTTTATCTCTCTTTCAACAGGTTTCTGTGCCTCAATCTTTTTCTTCTCTCCCTCATAACAAGACAGCTTCTTCTGCCTGAGAACATGTTGGAGTGATTTACTAATCCAGGGCTGCTTATTGGGGAAAATACTTCCTGTTTGCAAAGTAATCCCCATTTTTCCCAGAAAGAAATGTCAGTAGAAATCGATGATCTAAGTGAGAACATGAGCCTTTAAAAAGTCCCAGTGGGTGCAGTCAAAGCAGTCCCTCAGTCCCAGTATAGAGTCTTTGGTCCAGACTGGAACAACTGTGTGCCCAGTTTGAGCTCTCTTCAGTGCTGTGACCTGACAGACCCAGAGGGGCCATCACATCACATTTAGAAGCTCCCCTGATGGAGCCACAACACATGTCCAATACTTAGTCTGTCTTGTTGGACCAACTGGAAGAAATGATTCAAGGACTTAGTCACAGAACAGAGATTCAAATCTCCAAAATCCAACTGGCTGCATCAGGACATATAGTCTGAAACTCTGCACAGTTTCCTGTTTGAAGCTGCTTCCTGTTGGCTTCAGCTGTTTGGAGTTTCCATTTTCTAAACTTCTACATTCTGAACCTTCTTCAGCTCTGAACAGATGATGAAACACTGAATGATTTCAAGCACTTTGTCTAATAAACTTACATCTTTCATTCTTTATACAGATTGGAGAGCTGTGGTTTGTCAGAGATCAGCTGTGATTATCTGGCAGCAGCACTGAAGTCCAACCCCTCCCATCTGAGAGAGCTGGACCTGAGCTCCAACAACAAGCTGCAGGATCCAGGAGTGAAGCATCTGTGTGGTTTCCTGGAGAGTCCAGGATGTAAACTTGAAACTCTGAGGTCAGTCAGCATGTTTTAGTTGTGCTGAGATGAATATGATGTGAAAGTTGTGCTGACACTAAACTGCAGACATCAGGCTGATATTATACTGATCCACACTGAGGATCTTCATGGTAAAGTCTGTTTTCTTCTTCTCTGGTTTAGTCCATTGACTGCAGCAGAACAATGTTCACATTTCAAACCTTCAAAGAAGAAGAAAAATCCTCCACTGGAAAATTCACTGTGAAACTCTCAAACTCTTCATTGCACCTTAAAGTCTGTCTGACACTGAAATCCAAAGCAAAATGTGTGTTTGCTTTACAGACAGCAGTCCAACACAAACATACACACATCATCCAAAACACAGTCCAACATCCAAATCTCCTCCACTGCCAGCATGAATGATGGGAAAGAGAAGGAGCAACACTCTGACATTCAGGGTTAGAATGAGTTTCATCAAGCAGACTGTGAAGATCAAAGCTGCATTAGAAAGCTTACATGAATGAATGAGTGGACAGAAGTGGACAGAGATCATCTGAAGCACTTCAAAGGCTTTAAATCAGCACATTTCTCTTTATTCTTTATCAACTCTGTTAGTTTCTCTCAGTTTTCTGTGGAATGAAGCTAACAGCAGGCTAATAAGATGCTGACCAATAGGTTTCTATTAAAGGTTGTAATTTGTATATGAAAAAGTGCTTTGGCTCAGCAGGGATCAGCTTACAGGTAGAATACAGCTGCTGGATGGGATTAGCATGTCATAGCTATCTACCAAACTGCTAACTGGGGGATTTCAGGCCATCTATGGATCATTTTTGCTAACTGTTTATTCAGCTTAGGCTCACAGGGCTGCAGCCTGTGCCCTAGCTGTCATAGGGCAAGAGGCGTGGTCCACCTGCACAGGTGAGCAGTCCATCACAGGGCCAACAGAGAGCGACAGAGAAGCACTCCCTCACATCCACACCTACAGCCAATTTAGAAGCACCAATGAACCTAAGCAGCATTTCATTGGACTGTGGGAGAACATCCAACCTCCACAGAAAGGCCCAGCTGACCAACAAGCTTCAACCTACAACCTTCTTGCTCTAAGGCACTAGTGCTAACCACTTTTGCCCATTTCAGCCCAAATCCTGCATCTTCCTGTTTCTGACTCCAGGCCAGCTCCACTAACACTTTTTCATCAGACACTGCCACCTAGTGGAGGAAGTCTTAGTTCCATTTGAAGCTTCAGATTACAGTTAGTTCCTTTACAAAGAGGTGGAGGTGGTGGGGCCACAGCACCATCATCACTGAGTGCCATAGGACACTTAACCTTTGTTTCCATATGCTGGGAACTTCCTGTTGTTCCAAGGAGGACTGGAAAATGTGTGAAAATCTCCCAGTCAGTTCCTCACAGCACACTTCAATCATTTCCCTCCCACAGCATCAGGACCAGGGCTTTTTCTCTCTTTGGTCCCACTAAGAGATTTCCACACAAACACCTCATCAGTGGGACTCTCAGAGCTACCAGCCCTTTGCTACAATCACAAAGCTCTTCATTGAAATCAATGATATCAAAGCTGGAATCAAATGAGTCCAAGTCTTCTGCTGATTCAGCATCACATTCATCTTTGCTCCTTGTTCTGCATCCCCACCATGGACTTCATTCCTTTCCAAGCCAGCCTTGAGTGTCCTTTATTCAGCTCATCCTCTGCTTTACTTTTACACCTGATTTTAGCTGCTTTATCTCTCTTTCAACAGGTTTCTGTGCCTCAATCTTTTTCTTCTCTCCCTCATAACAAGACAGCTTCTTCTGCCTGAGAACATGTTGGAGTGATTTACTAATCCAGGGCTGCTTATTGGGGAAAATACTTCCTGTTTCCAAAGTAATCCCCATTTTTCCCAGAAAGAAATGTCAGTAGAAATCGATGATCTAAGTGAGAACATGAGCCTTTCAAAAGTCCCAGTGGGTGCAGTCAAAGCAGTCCCTCAGTCCCAGTATAGAGTCTTTGGTCCAGACTGGAACAGCTGTGTGCCCAGTTTGAGCTCTCTTCAGTGCTGTGACCTGACAGACCCAGAGGGGCCATCACATCACATTTAGAAGCTCCCCTGATGGAGCCACAACACATGTCCAATACTTAGTCTGTCTTGTTGGACCAACTGGAAGAAATGATTCAAGGACTTAGTCACAGAACAGAGATTCAAATCTCCAAAATCCAACTGGCTGCATCAGGACATATAGTCTGAAACTCTGCACAGTTTCCTGTTTGAAGCTGCTTCCTGTTGGCTTCAGCTGTTTGGAGTTTCCATTTTCTAAACTTCTACATTCTGAACCTTCTTCAGCTCTGAACAGATGATGAAACACTGAATGATTTCAAGCACTTTGTCTAATAAACTTACATTTTTCATTCTTTATACAGCTTGATCGACTGTGGTTTGTCAGAGATCAGCTGTGATTATCTGGCAGCAGCAGTGAAGTCCAACCCCTCCCATCTGAGAGAGCTGCACCTGAGCGACAACAACAACCTGCGGGATCCAGGAGTGAAGCATCTGTGTGGTTTCCTGGAGAGTCCAGGATGTAAACTTGAAACTCTGAGGTCAGTCAGCATGTTTTAGTTGTGCTGAGATGAATATGATGTGAAAGTTGTGCTGACACTAAACTGCAGACATCAGGCTGATATTATACTGATCCACACTGAGGATCTTCATGGTAAAGTCTGTTTTCTTCTTCTCTGGTTTAGTCCATTGACTGCAGCAGAACAATGTTCACATTTCAAACCTTCAAAGAAGAAGAAAAATCCTCCAGTGGAAAATTCACTGTGAAACTCTCAAACTCTTCATTGCACCTTAAAGTCTGTCTGACACTGAAATCCAAAGCAAAATGTGCGTTTGCTTTACAGACAGCAGTCCAACACAAACATACACACATCATCCAAAACACAGTCCAACATCCAAATCTCCTCCACTGCCAGCATGAATGATGGGAAAGAGAAGGAGCAACACTCTGACATTCAGGGTTAGAATGAGTTTCATCAAGCAGACTGTGAAGATCAAAGCTGCATTAGAAAGCTTACATGAATGAATGAGTGGACAGAAGTGGACAGAGATCATCTGAAGCACTTCAAAGGCTTTAAATCAGCACATTTCTCTTTATTCTTTATCAACTCTGTTAGTTTCTCTCAGTTTTCTGTGGAATGAAGCTAACAGCAGGCTAATAAGATGCTGACCAATAGGTTTCTATTAAAGGTTGTAATTTGCATATGAAAAAGTGCTTTGGCTCAGCAGGGATCAGCTTACAGGTAGAATACAGCTGCTGGATGGGATTAGCATGTCATAGCTATCTACCAAACTGCTAACTGGGGGATTTCAGGCCATCTATGGATCATTTTTGCTAACTGTTTATTCCGCTTAGGCTCACAGGGCTGCAGCCTGTGCCCTAGCTGTCATAGGGCAAGAGGCGTGGTCCACCTGCACAGGTGAGCAGTCCATCACAGGGCCAACAGAGAGCGACAGAGAAGCACTCTCTCACATCCACACCTACAGCCAATGTAGAAGCACCAATGAACCTAAGCAGCATTTCATTGGACTGTGGGAGAACATCCAACCTCCACAGAAAGGCCCAGCTGACCAACAAGCTTCAACCTACAACCTTCTTGCTCTAAGGCACTAGTGCTAACCACTTTTGCCCATTTCAGCCCAAATCCTGCATCTTCCTGTTTCTGACTCCAGGCCAGCTCCACTAACACTTTCTCATCAGACACTGCCACCTAGTGGAGGAAGTCTTAGTTCCATTTGAAGCTTCAGATTACAGTTAGTTCCTTTACAAAGAGGTGGAGGTGGTGGGGCCACAGCACCATCATCACTGAGTGCCATAGGACACTTAACCTTTGTTTCCATATGCTGGGAACTTCCTGTTGTTCCAAGGAGGACTGGAAAATGTGTGAAAATCTCCCAGTCAGTTCCTCACAGCACACTTCAATCATTTCCCTCCCACAGCATCAGGACCAGGGCTTTTTCTCTCTTTGGTCCCACTAAGAGATTTCCACACAAACACCTCATCAGTGGGACTCTCAGAGCTACCAGCCCTTTGCTACAATCACAAAGCTCTTCATTGAAATCAATGATATCAAAGCTGGAATCAAATGAGTCCAAGTCTTCTGCTGATTCAGCATCACATTCATCTTTGCTCCTTGTTCTGCATCCCCACCATGGACTTCATTCCTTTCCAAGCCAGCCTTGAGTGTCCTTTATTCAGCTCATCCTCTGCTTTACTTTTACACCTGATTTTAGCTGCTTTATCTCTCTTTCAACAGGTTTCTGTGCCTCAATCTTTTTCTTCTCTCCCTCATAACAAGACAGCTTCTTCTGCCTGAGAACATGTTGGAGTGATTTACTAATCCAGGGCTGCTTATTGGGGAAAATACTTCCTGTTTGCAAAGTAATCCCCATTTTTCCCAGAAAGAAATGTCAGTAGAAATCGATGATCTAAGTGAGAACATGAGCCTTTAAAAAGTCCCAGTGGGTGCAGTCAAAGCAGTCCCTCAGTCCCAGTATAGAGTCTTTGGTCCAGACTGGAACAACTGTGTGCCCAGTTTGAGCTCTCTTCAGTGCTGTGACCTGACAGACCCAGAGGGGCCATCACATCACATTTAGAAGCTCCCCTGATGGAGCCACAACACATGTCCAATACTTAGTCTGTCTTGTTGGACCAACTGGAAGAAATGATTCAAGGACTTAGTCACAGAACAGAGATTCAAATCTCCAAAATCCAACTGGCTGCATCAGGACATATAGTCTGAAACTCTGCACAGTTTCCTGTTTGAAGCTGCTTCCTGTTGGCTTCAGCTGTTTGGAGTTTCCATTTTCTAAACTTCTACATTCTGAACCTTCTTCAGCTCTGAACAGATGATGAAACACTGAATGATTTCAAGCACTTTGTCTAATAAACTTACATCTTTCATTCTTTATACAGATTGTGGGACTGTGGTTTGTCAGAGATCAGCTGTGATTATCTGGCAGCAGCACTGAAGTCCAACCCCTCCCATCTGAGAGAGCTGAACCTGTTCAACAACAACCTGAAGGATCCAGATGTGAAGCAGCTGTCTGATCTTAAGAAGAGTCCAGACTACAGACTGGAGACTCTGGTGTAAGTAGAGTGATGGAGTGAGTGGGTGGTGCTGTCAGCAGTATTGTACTAAACACAGTCAGTATGAAACAAAGATCCAGTGTTTCCTGTAAAGCTGCAGCTTCTCAGTGAAGCTGTGAGAGGAGAACGGTGACAGGCTTCAGGATTGGACACAAACACTTCCTGTTTCTCACCTTTATGGTCACCATAGTAACGGCTGACACGCTCTGATCAAACACTGTCAACAGCCAATCAGCTCTCTGAACAAAGCAGCACGCAGACCAATGACTGCATTGATTTCCAAGTTTAAAGCAGTGAAGAACACAGTCTGTAGGTGAGGAAGAATTTAGTGAGAGCAGATGTTTGGATGGAATTCCTCCAGTTAACAGCTGGAACCGTCCATCTGGATTGTTGGGCTTGTTGTTGGGGTTCCTACAGAGCTCAGAGTGGACACACCAAGGTTCTTCTAATGAATGAAAGTCCAAACTCAAACTAGGAGGGAAAAACATTTTCAGCAACTTCAATAAAAATCCAAAGATTAGAAAAAGTGAAGCAACAATGAGTCCTAGTACAGTCTGTCATGGTTCGAATTTGAGGAAGAGACAAACGACTGCATGGTCTCAGTAGATGTCAGAATAGTGATTTTATTATACATATGTACATATGGGGAAGATGAGCATCACAAGCCTTTTAGAGCCGATCTCCCCCGAACAGTTTCTTCACAAGGGTTTTATTACAATGATGACGTCAAGTCACATGATCGGTATCAGTCAGGGAGAGCTCAGAAAGTTCCCCTATATGGCCTCCAGATGTTTCCACTCAGTCCAGCCCTCAGAGAAACCGTGTGTGTGTGTGGTGTGTATCTCTATTCGTGTCTATTGTGTGTGTATATCGAACAGAGAGCATGTCCTGAGCCGACCTCACAGTTAGATATTACTGGAACTGATAACAGTTTGGGCCTGTTCAGAGAGTTTACCTAATATGGACATGAACTGCTACTTTAGAGAAAAACAAGTGTGTAATACATTGTGCATTTTGTAATAGTGCAGCTCTCTGTCCTAAGACGACCTTTCTGTTCTTATTAAGTGTGTGTGTGTTGTTACAGGCCGTCGTACGTGCAGAACTGAACATAGAACTAAGGCAGGGTCCAACAGGACCCACAGGCTTCTGAGTGGTTACAGAACTGTAAAACAGACTGATTAAAGTACTGATAATCTGTGTAGATTAATATTAACATAGATGTAGTTCAAAGATTATTCTGTCAACGGGTTCAACAATGGTAAATGATTAATGGTTGATACTTCTGATTATAACTGTGATCATAAGAATACAAAATAAAATATCTCCTGGTCACATTCCTCCTCTTTGGGCTGGCTTGCCAGCCCAACTCACACCAGGATTTATTTCCAAACCAAACAAACACGTTATGACCCTTATCAATCCCAACGCCTCCGTTGTTTTCCAATTTTCCCACAACCCAGCTGTTCTTTTAGCTTCGGACTCGAGTTTCAGCCTGACACGCTTCAGGCCCCTTTACCACCTCCTCTTGGAATGAAGAAACGCCCTCGGATTCTTCTTTCTTCGACTTCCGGGGTTATACCACCCTTCAGTCGCTACACAAATCTGTGTGTTTGTTGTCCGTTGTCACCGCCGTGTCCCCCTTTTTGCCAAAAGCCTCTCGAACCACGTTGGTCTCTGGTGTTCCTAGGTTTCGCCAACCCCTTCCTGGTTATCGCTTGTGGTTATGGGATCCATCTTATCAAGGAGCCCCAAGGCCATGACACTTGACCCCAGTTGCTGTGAAGGGTCCCCATATCTCCGTGTCCCCGTCTGGCGTCTGTTCCCTTCTCTGCAAGAGACAGAAAGCCAACACCTCTCCTGCGCTGGCTCTCCTAACCTAATGTCGTTGACTTTGTTTATTCCAATCCTATGCCATGCTTATGTGTGTAAGCGTGCATGCATTTAACCCTCTGCACGTGAAGTCAATAGCACCAATATATCAATCCGATCCGTTGTCGGATGAAGCTTTTGACCTTCACAGACTAAGTGCCAGCTCCTTATAAGCACATTTGCAATGTGTGTATAAAAATGAACAACAGACCTCAAACAAATTGGGCATTCTTAATTCTAACTCGAGTGTAGTACTCAGTTTCTGATCATCTAATTATGCTTCTCACTCGTTCCCTAAATTGTCTAGAAACCTTTAATTTTGCCATACCTAAATTATTAAAACACAGACCAAATAATAGACCCCCTATATAGCTTTTTGCCTTTATGAGCACACTTCAATAATGAGCAACAACCTGCAATCTGTACCAAAAAATCTTCATGGTCCCACCTGCAATTAAAGATCAGATGCATTTTATACCTGTTTTAATTCCTCCTTATATAGAACCTCCTCAGTTTCGGGTTAGTAGCGATTAGTCTCAATCAATCGTTCTAGTTGTATTTTGCAATTCAGCTAAAAAGCAAACCTGTTAAAGTAAACAGCTTATTTACAACCACCTGCAAATCATAAGAGTAATAAACGGTTCAGCACAACAGACAAGTATCATGTTCAGGTTTCTCCAATCATTAAATCACTATCATTGCCACAATTTGCTTTATTCACCCTTTGGGCAATGTTATTCCAAGAGAGAGAGAGAGAGCCCCTAATGGCCAGTTAGCTCTAGGTCAAACTGTCCCCAAATTTGTTATTTGTTATTATTACTTGTTTTCATGTCACTTGTCTGTTTTCTACTGCACCCTTCTCACCAAAGCAAAGCAAACATCAGCAGCACATTGACCGTAGTCAGCCATCCTCATTCCATAGGTGCTATAAAAACATGTCCTGTAAAAGAATCACAGTTTTCAAGACAGGGTGTGTCTCCCCCAACACTCTCACCAGAATACAGTGTAATAGCATCACCGACTCCTAACCCATAAACACCGTTTCTTCACACATCCGCCCAGAAATCCTGTAATAGAAAAACATTAAAAACTGTACCCCTGTAGGGAAGAAAAATGTAAATAGTAACGCTGCGCAGGTGTGTACACACAATTTCACATACACAGAAAGTTAAATCGTCGTGCAATCTCAGATGTCGCTGTCATCTTTCTGCTCCTGTAGAAAGAAACACATAGATTCATCCACCCTTTTGTCCTATCCAGGTGGAGGTGGTTAACCTTGAGTCATGGTCAAGTCTTGTCATCTTTTACCAGTCAGTCCGTTTGTTTTTATTCCCAGTCTTTCATCCATTCATCCGTTCTTTGCTGATAGTGAAACCTGTCGTCGCATTTAGTTTCCACACTCAGCAAAATGACGTCATCTCAAAAAGAAAACAAGAACTTGAATTTGGATTACCTCGCTGAATCCTTTTTTAGAGAGGGACTCTCGTTTCTAATTGTCCCCATAAGTGTTTCCTCCAGAACCCATTTCAATGAGGAGAAACTCACTTACAACAATTTTCTCGCCGACGTGTAATGCTCGTAATTTCCGATGTGCAGATCTGCTTAAAGAAAAGATTCACAAACAAAATCAGTAAAAACAAAATAAAATGAAAAATAACAAAAACAAAATCCAGACGCCCGGGTCTTAGGACTTGTCACTGAATATTCTTCCCATCAATAAAAATACCAACCTAAACCTACACAGAGTCAAATCAACACCACCTCAACCTTTTCATATTCATAAACCTATATGTTTTGCGTTCGTGAAACAAAATTGAACCATTAAGTAATTTGAGCTCTTGAAATGTTTTAATTCTCTTAATTCTGCCAGTTTATTTCAACACTTATTCAATGACTTTTATTCAACTGCTACTTGGTCACTCGAATTTTACCTGTTCAAATTGCCTAGGGTTCAACAAAGTCTAGATCCCCGTTATCATGAAACTTGAACGGTGTACGATGATTTACTTACAGTAATTTAGAATCATCACTCAACCTAGCTCTACTACTGGCACTGCGTGACTTTTCTCACACTGGAAACCAGAATTTAGTACAGAACTTTAATGCCTCTGGCAATCGCGTTCAAGGGCTGCCCCCCCTTTCTCTTCTTCTTTGTCCGTGTGTTCCTCCTTTATTAAATCTCCATCACAATGATGTGGCGCTCTGAAATAAAACTCACACTGTTAATTCCTCGTTTTCACTCTGCACCACTGCTCAGAGTGTTTTCTTTTCTTTTTAGTGTACAGTAAACAATTAAGTCGAGGCCTTAAGCCCCAGATATCTCGCACAGGCATCGTTTTCATAACCAAACCGCTCCGGACTCTGCTCCCCAGACCACACAAATGCCCTCTGGGCTTATTATTATAGCAAATTCTGTATTTGACGTTGTCGTGTGCAGCATTGAGCCTTTGTCAGTAAAGCATTCTTCATTGCAGCAGCTGGGGCATTGTGTGTCACTTCTTAGTAAATTAAATCAACATTTTGATTTTAGTGCATGGGTATGTATCAGTTTTCACTCCCTCAACGAGTGCATAAGTGTTCATGTGTGTGTTTCTCTTCATTCTAAGTCGGCGCATGCAGAAGAGTGTATTCGTGTGTTGGTGTATGTTTGTGTTCATCACCTTCCTGTTCTGTAGTTTAGGTAAACCAGCGGCCTGAAGGATGGCCTAGGGTCCTCCCCTCCTCTTTGGGTCTGTTTTCATCCGTTGTTGCAGCTGCCTGCATCTTCTCCTTGTACCTTGACCCTTTTGCTTCTGTATGGTCTTTCAGGGTTTACTCCTGCTGTTGGAGCTTTGCGTCAAGTCTGACGACCTCCTGCTCCAGCAAGCTTCCGCCTGATTACAAGTCCTGTACGTGAAACTCCACATCTGACTGATGAGTTCAATTAGCAGCCAGCTCCTCCGGAGCCATGCTCAGTTTCTGTTCTGATGCCTTGAGCTCTTACTGAGGGCAAACACCTCAGAGTCTTTTCCTTCCACGTCAGATTGGAGTCTGTTTATGTTGTCCTTTCTTTACTCCACGGCGTTCTGCAGCTCTGCTGTTTGGCTCTTCTCAAAGGTCAGCATTCTTTTGCTCACCCTCCCTTTTCCTCCGGGCTTAATGCGCGTCTCGTCCCAGCTCTGTCAGCTGACGCAGCCTGGGAATTTCCCCCGTGTAGTGAAACGGGCTTTAGGTTTAGTGCTCTCCGTCTCTGCTGCATGAGATCGCTCTTTTGCAGCACTGTTGACATCCTCAAGTTGTTGTTGTGAGTCCAGCTGCTGTGGCCTTCAGGGGTCAAAGGGTCAAAGATGGTCGCGGAGAGGGCAACGATGGTAGAGGGGAGGGTAGGAGTCCAGGTCAGCTTCGGCTTTCAGAAAAAACAAAAACAAAACAAAACAGGCGAACAGGAAAATGATGTTGTGTTGGCTGTGTTATCCAGAGAGGGGAGAAACAACGAGATCTCGTCTCCCCCCTTTTTTGTTTTTTCTCACCATACAATCAACTCATAACCCCTCAAGTTGACAGGACAACACAGGTACGTGTTAAAATTCTTAAGATCCTGCTTAGAAACCTAAAAAAGGAATTTCCTATCATTCAGTAGTCCTTTGTCTTAAACAATCAACAAAAACATGTCCCAAGTCGACCCTTTTAACCACTAAATTTGTCGTGTCCTCGCTTAATCATCAGACCAGTGTCTTTGTCTTTTGACGTTACGTTGTTGTCCTGCAACCCAAAGCGTTTATTTGTCAGTAATGTATAAACTATATCATTTAAAAACAGGTGTATGTTAAGTGTCGCTACTTTAACCTTGCATGTACGTGCACATGTATGTAAGCTGTTTCTTCATTGCATGTATGGGTGCGTCTGTATATGGGTTAATTTAACTTTTTCTCAAACGAGGCATTTCTCTAACACGCACCTGTGTCTGTTCCTCACCCTTCTCATATCTTTCTCTGGTTGTGTGTGGTTCTATTTGTTTCAGTGATTTACCAAGAACATCTCTTCCTTTTCCCCATGTCTTCCGCCAGAGGTTAACACTGGTGAGATTCAGGGACACAGCACCCAGAGCAGTTCAGCGAGAAAACCCGCCTAAAACTACATTCTCTCTTTTTTGTTTTACCGGGAGGGGTGAGGACAACTCTGGTGTCCAGCCGTGAATTTTAGCCAAAGCTTGGCCTGTCTTCTGCTGCCGTACTCAGGTTTCCAGGTTAAGAAAAAACACCTGTATGAAGACACTAACCATACATTTAGTATTTGTATAAACATAACTGCCTAAATCATTGAACTCTTGAGGAGGGTGGATTTCAGAATCAGAATCAAAATCAAAAACTTTATTGTCATTATCATGAGACCGACGACATTAAGAATGGTCCCCGATCATTGCATCATCCCTAGTAATATCAAAATATAAACAAAACAATAAAATTCAATAAATAAAATAGATAGAATACTTAACATACTAAGTATTCCCACAGTCATGCTTCAGACCGTGCATAGAGTAACACAAGAGTGGCATGGTGGACATGTTGTAGTATTCAGATGTGTTATTGCAGTTGGATAACAGCTGTGTTTGAGTCTATTAGTCCTTGCTCTGATTGCCCTGTACCGTCTGTCTTAGGGCAACAGTTCGAACCGGGAGTGGCCAGGATGTGAGGTGTCTTTCATGACGTTTTGGGCCTTTTTAAAACAGTGGGCGTTGTTTGACTCTTTACTAACTTTAAACCCCACCATAACAATTTCTCACTGACAAACTTCTATGCATCCATTTAAACATGCGAAGCCAGCACAAAATCACACACATACCCCTTCAGCAAAGCTTTAACATAACCACAATGCAACTCCTCCCTTAAACGGGAGAAATCACCCTGAATCAACCAACTCTATATAAAACGTCAAACAAAGATAAACCACAAACATTTCTACACTTCTGTGTCTTCCACGCAGCACAATAGGCAGAAAAACACCGATTACTCACAGTCTACAACCAAAGAAAAACCTGCTCTTTTCACAACTCTCACAGCTAAAGTCAAAACTCTTACCCAGTGCCTCTGAAATAATAAAAAATCACCAAATATTCGGTTACTCTTTTCACTCGCTCCCTCTCACTCCCTTCATCCTCATACAGCATACACGCTCGCTCCCGCGGACCCGCTCGGCCCCGCGGGCTCACTCGGCCCCCACCTTTTTTCTCTCACAGAGACAGAGAGAGAGACCCTTTTCCTTTTTTTTATTTCTCCAGCACGCATACACACAGAATCCCAACTGAGAGAAAGAGGGAGAGAAGAGAAAAGAGTTGTAGAGAGGAAGTTTTTTAGCAGGAGTTTCAGATCCAACAGATTTATACAACTTATTTACACACACCGGTAATTTATAATCTATATACACACAGGCCCGCATAGACGTCATACCAGAAGAGGTTACACCTATCTTTTTTGACTAATTTAAAAGCACCTATAGCCCAGGCCTAGCCTTGCTGATCAATACACGCCTCGGGAACGCCCTCCCGATAGCGCTCAAATTCCTAAGAAAACACCATATGCCAGAACAACTTTATCTCACTTCTCTATTTCTCTGCTGGTGTTGCTAAATTTTTCGAATAATTTAAAAGCATCTTTCAGCCCAGAGCCCGGCTCTTGCTGATCAATTACCGTTTCAAGTACGCCGCCTTGAAAACGGCCTCATTACTAAGTTCTAGTACTTTAAAACTGCTTCCCCGCCCGGACACCCGGAACTCCACCAGCTGCGTGAACGGCAATGAAATCCTGGCTCACGCTTTTGGCTATACTTAAAGTTCACAAGCTCCTGACGTTTAAATAGGAGGCAGCCAGGTCTAACCTTCTTAATCAATCAATGCAGTAGAAGGCAATCACTCATAGATTACCTGGCCAATTAACCGGGAGTCCCAAGTCCCCAGCGGGAGGCCAAAACCGGGCTAGAACCTAACCCCGCGTCCGGGGTCAGGGGTCAGCGCCACCTGCTGAACAAACTGCATTCTTAGAGAGCCTAGCTTCTCAGTCCTAAACGAATTTACTTGTTTAAAAGCCTCACGGTGAGCTCTGAGCCCCCCCCGTTTAATTATCTGAAGCCCGAGACCGTCTCTGCTACCCTATTAAAACCAAATTAACCCTACACTACCGATTGACTGGCTGGCATCCCAGTCAACCCACAATTAACCTCTTAAACCGTATTTATTTGTTTCCACACACCTTAAACCGTATTAACTTAAACACATAACTTCTTAACTCAAAATTCACCCCCAAAATGAACAGCAATAAATTTAGTCAGACTACTATGCCCTATTTTAAAACTAATTACTCAAGATCACCCCGGACAGAACAGAAGCCCCACTGAGTGAACCTTTAATTTAGCGCTCCATTTCCAATTCGGCACCTTTGGAGATCCGTCAACAGGCGGTGCTTACCTCTCATATTTCGGGGCCCATCACTCAGTGTAGCCCTGGCCGTCCGTCTGACACCACTAGACCGTCAGCCAGGCTCCTTAAAATATCCCTCCTCAAACCGGTGTTTCGGCACCAGATTGTCATGGTTCGAATTTGAGGAAGAGACAAACGACTGCATGGTCTCAGTAGATGTCAGAATAGTGATTTTATTATACATATGTACATATGGGGAAGATGAGCATCACAAGCCTTTTAGAGCCGATCTCCCCCGAACAGTTTCTTCACAAGGGTTTTATTACAATGATGACGTCAAGTCACATGATCGGTATCAGTCAGGGAGAGCTCAGAAAGTTCCCCTATATGGCCTCCAGATGTTTCCACTCAGTCCAGCCCTCAGAGAAACCGTGTGTGTGTGTGGTGTGTATCTCTATTCGTGTCTATTGTGTGTGTATATCGAACAGAGAGCATGTCCTGAGCCGACCTCACAGTTAGATATTACTGGAACTGATAACAGTTTGGGCCTGTTCAGAGAGTTTACCTAATATGGACATGAACTGCTACTTTAGAGAAAAACAAGTGTGTAATACATTGTGCATTTTGTAATAGTGCAGCTCTCTGTCCTAAGACGACCTTTCTGTTCTTATTAAGTGTGTGTGTGTTGTTACAGGCCGTCGTACGTGCAGAACTGAACATAGAACTAAGGCAGGGTCCAACAGGACCCACAGGCTTCTGAGTGGTTACAGAACTGTAAAACAGACTGATTAAAGTACTGATAATCTGTGTAGATTAATATTAACATAGATGTAGTTCAAAGATTATTCTGTCAACGGGTTCAACAATGGTAAATGATTAATGGTTGATACTTCTGATTATAACTGTGATCATAAGAATACAAAATAAAATATCTCCTGGTCACAAGTCCCAGCACTGACGTCCCTGCTGCTCTTTATACTGGATGTGCTGCATCACTGACTGACAGCTGATGAAGAGTCTCTGGAAACACTCGTTTATCTCCTCTGCTCTTCCTCCTTCTCTCTGCAGGTGGAGGCGATGATGGTAAACAGGACGGTGTGTGTGCTGAGAGAGGAGCAGCTGTGTCCTGATGATCCAGAGAGGTTGAAGCAGCAGCAGCTTGTGTGTAGAGACGCTCTGACTGGGCCATGTTACTGGGAGGTGGAGAGGAGAGCTTCATCCAGCAGTGACTGACAGAGGAATGAAGTGCAGATGACTGTCAGTGCTGCAGAGTGAACTGCTCTGAGAACAGCTCCACTGTCAGACACAATGTAGAGTCCAGCATCAGCCCTGTGTGTCCCTCTGGATCTGACAGAGGATCATCAGTGTATCTGGACTGCTCTGCTGCTGCTCTGTCCTTCTACAGTCTCTGCACAGTCTCTGTCTCACTCTGGAAAGATTTTACAACTTGTTGTAATTACAGAACGTTAATATAATATTCAAACATGTGATCTTCTCTTTATTTCTGAATCTTTACCAAATAAAGAAAAACCAAACTAACAAACAGAAGCTGTCGTGTCCTTTTTCACCACATCTGTGAATCTTTTCTGTGTTTTTCCTCTTTTCCTCCTTCCTGCAGCTCCATCTTCATCATTCTGTGTCCAGTATATGTGAACACGTCCAAAGCATCTGAGCCTCATGTTACCCGTTTGTGTGAGTTACGCCTGTCGTTGTGTTGTGGTGTATAAATAAGGGGCAGGAGACAGCGCTGGATCTCCGAGTTCTTTACTCTCAAATTCTGCAACATCTGCAATATCTAGAAATGCAAACCTGTGAGCTGTGTGTGTTGTGCGTCTGCTCGGCCACCTCTCCTCCGGCCGTGCTGGAAGCAGCTGTGCGTTTGACAGTTTTATCGACTCGACAATAATCGAACAAATTAAATGTTCAAAAATATCAACTTAAGCACTTCAAAGTCAACAAAAAGCTTAAAACAATGAAATAATATTTCACTGAAAAAACAACAGCTCATAAGAACGATACACAAAATAATACAGAAACAAACAAATAAAAGTTATTAACCAGGATCCATGTTTTTGTCACAAACACTGAATCAGCTGATTCACTCTTTATGTTTCTGAGTTTGTTTTGTGATTATAGTTCTGGTTTCTGTTTCTGTGTCTTCACTGTGTCCCACGTCTCCTTACTTTGGACTCTGTGTTATATTTCCTGTTTTACTTTGACAGTCCTGTGTTACTGTTTCCTGTCTCGTGTGTGTAATTGGTCCCAGCTGTGTTTCCCTCCTGTCTCCCGTTCCCTGATTACTAAACTGCGTCCACGCCGCCGGCGCTCCTCTCCACAGCTGGATTCCAGGATTTCAGAGCATCCAGCTGTGGTGAGTGATGGAGACACTTTCTCTGCTCCCTCAGTAATCAGGACAGTTTATTGAACATCAGAGGACATAAAGGACTGTTTTTCACCTGCCCGTTCTGAACCTGGACATTAAAGACTGCTGGCTTCAAGGACATTAATCCCAGTGTCAGCCAGCCAATAACAGCCTGTGTTTTTCAGCTCTTTAGGAGTCAGAAATGAGAAAGACACAGACTGCTAACCTCTCCCTGCAGGAAATAAGCTCCGCCTCTTCCTTTCAACAAATTCCTTTAAGCTTCAGTATTAGACTGTGTAGGCTCAACAATAACAGTGCAGCCTGCTGATAGAGGTGAAGAGGGAGGTAATTTACCCCACACAAGGTGTTCCTGAAAGGGTTCCAGCGTAACACGCTGTCTCAACTTCACTGTGCCAATCTTATCAGGCACCGCCCCTCCTCGCCAACGCTCAACATTGGAAAGCATGGATAAAAACTGTCTACAGTCATCATTGGTGACATCACCTGAGATAGATACAAGCCTCCAATACTCATCCGTATTCTTCATTACATGAATCAACGACTTAATAGCGTTACTGCCAATAATCATGTCGTCACTTTGGCCTGGAATAACCAGCATGGGGATGAGCAGCTTGAAACCATAAAGAGTCACTTCCAAATCACAAACTGCTTTAGGTTGGAACTGGTGGCCCCCAGCACCAACAACAACAATGTCATTAGCTGGTTCGAGCTTCAGATCAGGGCAGGACTGTAAAAGCCGCGTAGCAGTAGCCTCACTAATAGAGCACGACATAGAGCCACTGTCGATCATGGCTCTCAGTGAAACTCCGCCCACAGTCCCCACAGTCGTATAAAACAAATTGTCAGATTTCTTAATTCTTTGCGTCATTTGGAAGACAACTGTCGTACCAGGTGGCGAAGTGGAGCACAGAGATTCATACATGGATCCCAGGTCATCGCTGTCGCAAGTGGGAGAGTCACTCAGATGATCCACACTTTCCTCCCTCAAATGTGGATCAACTAGTTTTCCGACCGTCGAGGGGCAGAAGACGACGAGGATCCAGGACAGGCACGCCTGGTGTGGTCATTTGAGTGGCACAGAAAACAGAGTTTGTGATCTCGGCAGTGCATGAAAGCTGTGTGAGACATATCATGACAGACGGAGCAGGGCTTATCATGTAGGCCCTCAATCCTGGAACGTCTGGAGTTAGGCCGCGTGGTCAAACCAGGCTGAAAGGATCTTTGCAGAAGAACCTTCTCAAGCATGCCTATGAGCCGCTCCAAAGTAGCTGAATCTGTCGACTGTGGCTGAATGTGCTTCTCTGTTGGCTGGACAGGCAACGCTGTTGATATCTGCTGCGCATTCACTGCAACTCTCTCGGCTGTCGTGCTGCTTGAGTTCAACGTTCCTCCAGAGTGGGACTCACACAGGATTTCCTGGACCTCATTGGCTGTCCATTTATCAATTGTCTTTGATCTAAAGATCATGGCAAGCTCAGGGGAGGGACAGTTTTTGATGAACATTCGGGTGACCTCAGTGCTGGGGCTACCCAATGCCTGTCCTCGTTCCTTCAGGCGCTCAACAGCAAGATCAACAGCACGGTGCAGCCTAAGCCAGTAATCGAATGCACTTTCGCCTTTCTCTGGGAGAGTGGTGTAGAAGTCTGCCAGTGGAAGAGGTGAGCACTGAGCAGAGTCAAAGTGTCTCCTCAGGATTCCAAAAATAGCCTCAGGATCACGTGTGACATCTACGACACTGTTTCTAATGCCAACCTGGACCACATCCTTAGCCTTGCCTCTCAAATGAACAAGAATCTCCTCAGCCTGTTCTTCAGGTCTCAGACTCCCCAGCTTTATAAAGGCTCTCATCAGATCCTCCCACTCTCTCACAGAAATGAGCTCAGAACCATCCCCTCTGAAGCATGGTGGGTCCTTAAGCTTCCTGTGGGACACAAACTGCACCGGCGCAGCATCAACAGCAGATGTAGATGACACAGCATGGAAAGGTGTGGCCGTGGGTGCAGGTAAGGGGGTACTAGCAGACGGGCTGAGCTGGGTTAAGATACTCTGCGCTACTCTCTGACCAACCAGTTGGATCACATCCCCCATCTGACTCACAATCTCCGTGGCAATAGTATCTGGGTTAGGAGAAGGTGAACTGTTGTTCTGAGACGTGTGTGACACAGGGCTAGGGGGGGGGACAACAACCCCTTCACTGGACTGGGGCCCTGGGATCCCCTGACTATCCCCCCTAACAAAACCACGCCCACTAACAGGAGTGTCATAACGCAAACGCAAAGGGGAACATAACAACCCCCTACCCCTACCAACAACATTAGGAGTACTCGATCCCTCCTCTGTGATGTCCATCACAACAACTAGAATAGAACAAAAATGCTATATATGCTCCTTTTTTTTTTCTTTTTTTTTTTAAATGTGTCAGAAAGAACAACAATGAATCACAAACGTGCAGCGCTGAAACTGGCCCACGTTGCTGAGAGGAGTCCACCGTCCAAACACTCGATTGACGGCTCACGGCACCAATGTAACCCCTGGTCAGCTTCTCTTTCCAGCGCTGTGTGAATAAAACTCTCTGGACTCGAAGTGGGTAGAGCTCAGGCGTGATTTATTCCCCAATGAAATAATTAACATTGTGAAGACATTTAAAAATAAAAAGTCCACTGACTGTTTTGGTATTGACATGATATTAGTTAAAAGTATTATAGAATATATAGTGCAACCTTTCGCATACATTTGTAATCTGTCCTTTCAAACTGGTGTGTTTCCCTCACAAATGAAAATAGCAAAAGTTATTCCAATCCATAAAAACGGAGAGAGATGTCAGTTTACCAATTACAGGCCAATATCACTACTCCCACAGTTCTCAAAAATTTTAGAAAAGTTATTTGTTAATAGACTTGATAAATATATTGAGAAGCATAATCTCCTAAGTGATAACCAATATGGCTTTAGAGTGAAAAGGTCCACTTCGATGGCAGTGATGGAACTTGTTGAAGGGATATCTAATGCTATAGATAATAAGGAATATATTGTTGGTGTTTTTATAGACTTAAAAAAGGCATTTGATACAATTGATCATTCTATATTAATGAATAAACTAGAGAGATATGGCATAAGAGGGATAGCATACAAGTGGATGAAAAGTTACCTGGATGAAAGATATCAATATGTCAAATTCAATAATGTAAAATCTAAGCAGTTGAAGGTAACTTGTGGTGTTCCTCAGGGCTCTGTGCTGGGCCCTAAATTATTTATATTATATATAAATGACATATGTAGTGTTTCCAAACTGTTAAAATGTGTATTGTTTGCTGATGATACCACTCTGTATTGCTCAGGTAAAAACCTAGAACAGCTTCTGACTACAGCGGAAAAGGAGTTAAATATATTAAAAAACTGGTTTGATGTAAATAAGTTATCATTAAATATAAAGAAAACAAAATTGATTATTTTTGGCACTAGACAAATGAAAAATGTATCTAAAATAAGGGTTAATGGAATTGAAATTGAAAGAGTGAACGAAAATAAATTTCTTGGAGTGATGATTGATGATAAGCTGAGTTGGAAGTCTCATATAAACCACGTGAAAACAAAAATGTCAAAAACCATTGCTATTCTCTATAAAACAAAGCATGTCCTGAACAAAAAATCATTATACACACTTTATTGTACTCTGTTGCTTCCATATATGACTTACTGTCTGGAGATATGGGGTAATGCATATAAAACAAACACTCTTCATATTTTCAAGTTACAAAAAAGAGCTATAAGAATTATAAACCAATTAAACTATATAGAACCAACTAACATTTTGTTTGTTAATCTGAATACCCTGAAATTTTATGATTTAGTTGAATATAAAATGGCACAGATAATGTATAAAGCACAAAATAACTTGCTTTGCCCCAGTACTCAGAAGCTGTTCAAAGTCAGAGAGAGTCAATATGACTTAAGGGGAACAGATTTCTAATAAGGACAAACATAAAGCAGAGATGTGTTTCTGTTAGAGGAGTTAACCTGTGGAATAGTTATGACAGTGATTTAAAAAGGTGTAATTCATTTTCCTTGTTTAAAAATATGTTTAAAAATAGAGTATTAGAAAAATATATATATTGATGTCGTTACTTATCTAAGGTGGAAAGTTGTTTTTGTTTGTTTGTTTGTTTTGTTTTTGCTTTGTTTTATTATTTGCTTCGAGCCCTGTGTACAGGAGCTGCATGCAAAAAGATCTTTTGTTAAAAGGGTTGGCGTAATAAGCAAATGCTTCAGCCAATACCTTTTGATTAGCCTTGTCTCATGCTTTCTTTGTGGTAGATCTTTGTTCTGTCTTCACTGAGATATTTGAATGCTAATCAATAAAAATCAATCAAATCAAATCAAACCAATAACAGCCTGTGTTTTTCAGCTCTTTAGGAGTCAGAAATGAGAAAGACACAGACTGCTAACCTCTCCCTGCAGGAAATAAGCTCCGCCTCTTCCTGTCCTGTATATGAGTGATTTGATTCTGACATGAGACACAATGAGTTTTCTGTTTATTGTGACTTAAAGCGAGCAGCAAAGACACTAAACTGTGTGTTTCCAGCTGAAGCTGCTTTTTGTGTTGCTCCCACAATCCTGTCTGAAACAGTCAGTGAGGAAAACTCAATGTGACTTCAGAGTGACAGAGGTAAGCGACTCATGTTGTAACTGACGTCAGACGCCGGAGATTTTGGCGGAAAATTAAAGTGAATGGTAGTTTAGAATTGAACAAATTCCTTTAAGCTTCAGTATTACCAAATACACTTATCAATAGTCTTCTAACTAACAATATTTGTCTAAATCATCTCCAACACCCTGGAGAACAACGGGGAGAGTTTAGAGGCTCTCCAAGATTACACTGATCAGTGCTTCCAGGATCTTGTGATGAAGAAGGCTCAGAGTGCAAAACCTTCATCAAAACCCACCTGAAGCTGCTGGAGGACACGGTGAAGAACATGGCCTTTGATAGAGTGCATCGCATCGGCCCCATGCGGGCTGCGACCGGGAGACCACGTCCTACTGTGGCCAAGTTCGGCCACTTCAAACAAAAGGAACAGGTGAAAAGTCTCCGTGTCCATCGGTGTGTCTCCACGTCTCTCTGCCTTCTTCGTGTCATCTCTGTGTTTCCCTGCTGCCCTCATGTTTTCTGCTTTGTCTGTTAGTTCTTCCCAGTTTAGGTTGATGTTCACTTCTTCCCTCACCTTTGTTATTTTCACTGTAAATAAATCTCCACTCGCATCTCCACCGCCGTCTGCATCTTGGTCCTCATTCACTCCACCACACGACTGCTGCCCCAGCCGTGACAACTTTTGATGTTTCCTCTACATTTACTTTTAAAAATTATTTACTTTGCCTTGTTTGGTATCTTTTGGCATCAGATGGCCGACTTCTAAATGGTCACCATGGTCACCACCGAACTTGAGGAGTTTGCCCCCTCACATATACTAATGTGCCACAAACAGGACTTTAACATCACCAACCATTCCTATGTTATTACAGTGTATCCATATAACTGGCCCACCCTGTACAGTTATGCTTTCATGTTGACATACTGTATTAACACAATTCAAGGAGGATTCTAGGATCAGAGCTTCGGGGGGCTGAGCACCCAGAGAGCTGCCCAGCCAGCCAAGATACACTTTACTCGTCACAATGAGACTTCTTCCCCGTCTCTGTCCCTGCATCCTCCCTGTCCTCATCGTCTGTTGTCTTCGCCTCCTTTATCAGTCATCATAATTTTACCATCTCTGTGCAAGTCTGCAAATTTCTTTATTAAATCAAAAGATTCTTAAACCCATCAAGTCTCTCTGTGCCTGGGTCCTCGTCACAAAACATGACATCACTGTTTTGTACTTTTTAACAATTTAATCCCACATTTGTGAAAGAAAAGCAAAACACTTTTTTGAAAAGTCTGTAACAAAACCATCAATTCTGATCAAGGTTATTTGAATGCTGCCAAAGAAGAATGGATTGGAATAAAAAAAATACATATCCTAACCTTAATTACTGGAGGAGAATAATGAATGATGCTCACAGTGAGTAAGAAGTAAACTGAGTGCATATTTTGGACAGAGATTCACTTTTAATGTGTTTGTATAATATAATACAGATGCATAAAAACACTCCTGAAACAGAATAAATTATTACAAATAAATTATTACAAAATATTAAAAAATATTATGGATACTTTTGTTAAAATGTTACCTCTCACCACCTAGGTCTGGGTGCAGTCCCCCCCTCCAGGGGCAAGGGTACCTAGACCCGGTTCATAGAGTACACTTGGGGAGTGTGATCGTGTGTACAGCGTCTCTTTATGTCTGTCTCCACGTTGGTTGAGTGTGGAGTAAGTGCATATGAGAGCATGAGGGTGGGAATGGATGTTTGTATCTGTGTGTGCCTGTATGTCTGTGTCTATATGTCAGGTTGGGTGTCAGGCGCCACCTCTCTGGGGACATCTCAGGCCCTCCAAGGTTTGGAGGCCTATCTCCCCCTACCACCACTTCCCCTGCCAGTGGCGGACTCCCTCAGACATCGGTGCGTTGGTGGTTCTTTGTGTCTGGGGATGGGCGTCCAGGTACACACCGGCTCACTCCTTGGCGGCCGCTTATCGGGGCCTGGAGCCTGGGGCTCGCTCGGGCCACTTCGGAGGTGGGGTGCCCCCGGCCTCTCGGCCTGGGGCTCGGTCACTCAGGCACAGCTGGCTGCCAGCGGAGCTCACGGGCGCGTCACTGCAACTCCCCCTGGCTTCTGCTCCGCGGCTGCTGAGTGAGCCCTCATCTGGGACTCTCCTCAGCTCTTTCCGGGACAGTGGCGCGGCTGCCCCTCTGTTGGTCTTCCTTGGTCTCTTGTGTTCTGGGGGCCTCTGGATGTCTGGAGTTTTGATCTCCTCCATACCTGCTTCATGCCCTGGAGGACGGGGCTGTGCCCCCCCCCCCCCCCCCCCCCACACTCCCTAGCAGATCATTACATGAAGGAACCTTTTAAAAAAAAGAGCGTCCATGCTCACAGGTGTACACACGGGTGATCACACCCACAAACTACACCCTTTTTGGCTCCTACCTCAAAGCACACTGTGTTCTGTTGATCTTATGTGCTGCACAATAATGTTTAACATTTAGTATTTACTGTCATATTCCCATATATCATTGTGATGTTGTTTATTCTATTACTCTTGTTCTCTTCTGCTTGTTTTCTTTTTTCTTTCTCAACAGGTGATCCAGGTGATTGATATATGCATTTTTTCTTTTTTCCTGCCCATTCTGTTGGTTTATGTTTTTTGCCCTTCTCCCCCGTCCCTCTTCTCAGCTGTTTCTCTTTCCCTCTTTCTTTCTCCCCTTCTTTCCTCCAGTCAAGTCTGTCCCGTATTCAGCAAGTGAAAATAAAATAAACAATAAAAGGTGAATCAAATGGACCATTACGGCAAGGCTGGGATGGTCAATTTGGTAAAGTAAATCCGTTGGGCATCTTTCTTTGCCTTTAGACAATAATTCTGATGCAAAAGAGCCAAACGGGACAGGCCAAAAAAAAAAAAAAAAAAAAAAAAATGTTACCTCTCAACCAAGTTCTGCCTTTTATATTTTTAGTAGTGTGTCACACAAACAGGAAATATTGTCAAAAAAAAAGTAAGTAAGTACTGAAGCACCCCCAAAATGAATCAAAGCACCCCCAAAATGAATCAAAGCACCCCCAAAATGAATCAAAGCACCCCAAAAATGAACCAAAGCACCCTAAAATGGACTAAAATCGCCCCTGTTAACAAATAATAGCCCAACAGTAACTTTTATGCTTACTGTAGCTGTTAGCTAAAAACACTAATTTAGCCTAGTTTGCCCTGAATTCAGCTTTGACAGACATGATCGACTGTTTCCAGTAGAATTCCTCGTTGTCATCTTGTTCCCTCTCAGAGCCCCGTATGCTTGCAGAGACCCCTACAGCAGGGAAATGTGCCAAAGAACGTCCAAAACATTGCATTTTAGGTTTATTTATGCCTTACACACAATCCCAACTCTTTAGCTAACTTAACAACTTTGGCTAAAGTCTATAGTTAGTCTTACTCGTTTGTACAACATTACTGGATCGCCACTGTTTGAAATGATATGACATATGACTCTCACTGAAACAGCAAACTTTGTAGAAAACACAACACTTCTGATTCTCTATCTAGCTGTTTGGTCACAGCTGTAGATTACATTATAAGTGGTTGTTCACTCTTGTCAATAATTACATTTCTAAATTCTATTTGTGCAGTTACATGTAAACAAAGTCCAATATTGTATCTAAATGATTGTGTTATGGTGGGACAGTTTCCAATTTTGTTGTATTATTGCACTAGGTATGACTGTGCAAGAGTTATCTTATCTTCCTTGCTTGCACCACACTCTTTGCAGAAATGGTGCACAGCAGCACTGCATCATGTTATTGTGTTGTATAATATACCAGAACAAATACAAAGCAACATCCATGTACACTATAGGTCCATGCCAATGTGCCCAAATGGGACCTCCATAAATGGTAAGGGGCGCAAAGGCACTTTAAGACCAGTGGGCACACCGTCGGTGCACATCCGCTCGGATGCTTTTTTCTATTCATTTATTTCCCTGTTTATTTATCGATGCACAAAAGCAATTATCTCAGAGACACCATCCTCTTAACAGAGACTCAAATCAGGAACCTGCAGATTATTAGTCAGCAGCTTTAACTTCCTGTCTTTGTCTCACTAAACCTTCCACGTGGAAACTTGAGCTGCCCACTCAAGCACAGTAGGCTTTAACTGGCTCTGCTCAAGTCACTTCAGTATCTGAGAAACTGTCTCGATGCATGCCAAAGAACACTTTGACAATACGCTTGTGTTGAGTCAAATCCACCACAAGCATATTCTATGGCAGTTTAATTCCACTCCACATAAAAATAGTCACGTATTATTTCCCCCCACCACACTTCCTGCCAGTAGCTGGTGCCCCCACCCACAGTGCATTAGTGGTTCTCTGTGTTTAGTGGCTCACTCTGGGCGGCTGCTCGGTGGGGCCCGGCCCCCTGGCTCTGTTGGGCCTGTGCTGCGGGTGGGGTGCCCTCAGGTCTCGGCCCTCTGGGCCCATTTACTGCTCAGTAACATTTAATATCTATTATTTACTACTACTTACTAGCCTACTTACTGCATATTATTGGTTGTTGCTGTGGGTTCCCCACTGTGTTGGTTTTTCCTTGTGTTTTTCAGCAGATGATGAAATAGATTTTCAGTATTTTTTCTCTCTTCCTCTCCATCTATTTCTCTTCTTCTCTATTTTTCCCTCTTCTTCTGTTAACTTTCTCCCCAGCTTATCTTTTTTCTTCTTTCCTGACCCCCGTTCTGATTCTAATGACTCAAAATAAAGTAAAATCATCATCAAATATGACTATCAAGTGGACCAGTATAGCAAAAACCATAATGGTGGCAGAGGCCACAGAGCCAAGTGGCAGGATTTTCAACGTTCAAACCAGATAAAAAACAGAAATTAAATGGTGTTAAAAGCCATGAATTAAGGCAATTCATTCACAACATCATTACAAGTTTTACTGGACGTTAATATTTTTCTCTTTTTTCAGTGCAAAACAAACTAACAGTACACATGATGCTGGCAAGTTAAAATGTCAGTGTCTTTTATAGATAGCATGTCTAGCATCATAGTTTTATAGATCACGTAGTCAGGATAAAAACTCCATCTCTGATTATTATTGTACATGACTGTGACATGCAGTGGCCTCAGCATCATGATGAAGGCGACCGGAGGAGATAGTTTGGTAGACATCGATGTTTTGCCGATGAAGGCTCATGTAGCGGTCCTCTTTGTCCTAAACAACAATTTACACTGTCATTTACATTTAATTAAAGTGCAGCTTAAAACACAGACATAATGCACTGCAGCCTCGGCACAATTAAGTGTAAAACAGAACTATGGAAAACTCACAAACATCTGGCGAGTTTCAGATCCTGTTAAGTTAGTTAGACCTGATCTGTTTTCTCTGTTAGGATAAAAACATCAGAGGTCATGGGGTGAAAAATACCTCAAAAACAAGACTAGCTATGTCTACAACTAATGTGTGGTGTTTGAAAAGAACCTATGAGATACTTTGAACACCACAGTGGCTGCTGTATGCAGTAATGTGCTCAAGTGATTTCAAAGGGTCATTTCATGAGTTTAAGTGCGTCAGTAAAAGTTTTCACCTGCGAGGATTTCTCCTCAGGCTGTAACCACAGGTTATCACAGCCACACTGATGAGTGAAGCAGCAGCAGAAATGATGGGAACTGTAGCCATGAACTTCATGCCAGAAGAATCTCCATCGTCTGTTGAATGTTGCCACACACACACAAAAAAACTTCATTTTGAAAACATGAAAAGTCACGAAATTTGCATTAGCCTGTTATATTAAAGTGGAAAACATGTTTATCTTTTCATTACATTAGAGTTACAATTGCATCATTCAAACATTTCACTGATGAAATAACACCAAAGTTGTGATTGGAGCAGTTTTATAATGAAATTTTAAACAAATTAGCCAGAAGAAGAGCTTAAAAACATTCCAGATGTTCATCTCCTGACTGAAACCTTTCATTAATCCGCTGCAGGCGGGAATGACGACCTCAAACCATGTATGACAGAAAAGAAAGTGTTAACGCAGTTCCAAACATCCACCTTGAATCTGCGGTGTGGGTATAAATAGAAAATGTTTTTACCTCTCACAGTCACACTGAGATGGAGAACATACAATCCACCACGAAATCCACACTCACAGGTGTAGTTCCCACTGTCTTCAGATGTTAAGTTGAGCAGGTGGAGAAACACAGTCTCATTTTCTTTGATCAGTGTGAACCTGGAGTCACAGCCATGAATAAAGCCTCGGTCGTAACGATAGAGCAGACGACGCTGTTCTCCTCGGCTCCTCTCTGTGCTGATCTCACACAGTATCATCACAGTAATATTCAGAGTTGTTTTGCTGCATATTTGAGTGGAATCGGGTTTCTTTCCAATTGTCTTCACAAGAGTCTCTATAAATTGTTCCAGTTAAAATGAAACAAAATCGGGATTATAGTTTCTATATATTTGTTGTTGTGGGAAAATCAATCACATATTATTTCACTAACCTAACTAAAGCTTTCTTCTTAAACACCTGGCTTTACAGCTTTTCTTTTTTAATTATATATATTTACCTTCACTGCTAAAAACCACAAGCAGAAGCAGGAGAAAGCAGAGTTTCCGTGCAGTCATGCTGGTGAGGAAGTAACTGTGGCTGACAGTGTGAGGTAGACTATAGTGAAAGCAGGAAGACTTGCACCCTCCTTATTTCACCTCTTGTGTCTACACTGAAACTTTTACTATGTCTAAAATAGAAGTGCATAAAAGTGGAAGGACAGTAGAAGGTAAACCACCAACATTGTTTAAGCCAGACTGATCTCTCTGTTTATCTGGATGGACATTGTGTTCAAATTATGATGAGATGTTTGTTCAAAAACAAAACTAGTCTGATACAAAGAGTCATGTTTGCCACAGTTTATTGTGTTTGTATTGTATTAAATCTGAGAGCCTGAGTTGGAGTATTATGACTGAATGGTCTCCCTTACTGGGAAACAACTATCCAGTGTGAAAAGATGGACGTTTATTATAATATATGAATATTATTATATTAGTATGTCACCTAAAGTGTTATATACTTTAAAATGTTTCATAGAGCTTTATTATCCACTCCCACAGTTCCTGTGCTTCTTGCTGAGCGTGTCTTGTTGTCGTGTTGATGGTTCACTGAGATGAGAGTCTGGTAGGAATCACTCGATGGCTGCTGAAGGTTTGTATAGGGCTGATCTGGCTCATCGTCATCCTTTAGAAAAGTGAAATATTTTAGGTATTAATCAAGTTCAACCCGGTCTACCCACACACTCTATTGATCTTTAAATCTCTCCATCTGTTGCCTGGATTATTTAATGTTTCTGCTCATTTCTGTAAGAGCTTCTTCACAAAATAAAGGACACTGAAGTTGGCACTAATAGTATTATAACACTAATCTGTAATTATCTATATAAGTAACATCCTAAAACATAAATGTACATGTTTTATGTTTACTGGCAAACTTTTAACTAGCTGCTGTAGATCGTCGCAATAAATTGCTCACCAAACCGTTGGGATTTTCAGGTACAGACACTCCAGATGTTCCTGACCTTAAGCAGCCACGTTGATAAGAAAGGATGTCAGCATTAGTGTAACACTATTCACATTCAAACAGAGAAAAATCAAGTAAGAACATCTACATTTATATTATCTTCTCTCTTAATAATGATAATTATTTTTGGAAGGATAAAAAGTGTTCATTCTAGACATGATGTTTAACACACACCGAATTCTCATTTATTGAAATGTGATGTTTCCTTTTACTTTCTCTACATCTATATCATCTTTGAATTACTGCAGCAAAAATAGTCTCACCCATTACTTTTCCTCCAGTAGATAAATCCCACGATAACTCCAGTTATAAAGATGATCACAACACCGGGCAGATAAACGGAAAAAGATTTGTCTGCTGAAGTGTGGGCCTCGTTTGTGTCTAAATCATTGAAAAGATGCATTTGTCAGTAAAATCATTTACTTTCATTTCCTGGAAATCAAAACACAAATCAAACACAGTTTACGTCTACTGAAACTCTGAGTGAAGTAATGAAACCCCAGTTTTATAACCACAGAGCTTTAAATATTGTCACTGTGCTCTTTTCTTTTGTCTTCTTCTTCTTCTTTTGCATCTTTTCTGAATATTACTATGAACTGAAATTGGTCCAACTGCTTATATACATTCACTGGCCACTTTATGAGGTATACTTGTTCAGGGTGTAACACAAATATTTCAGTGTTCATTTCATTTGTCAATCACATGTCAGCTTCATCTTCCTGGTTAAATAAAGGTTAATAAAATAATAAAATGTCAGCAAATCAATGCTCAAACAGAGCAACATGGCACATGTTACTGGTCCCAGTGCTTCACAAACTGCTGATCTGCTGGGATTTTCACACACAATCATCTCTGTTCACAGACAATGGTCTGAAAAATAGAAAATATCCAGTGAGCTGTGATTCTCTGGGTAAAAATGCTGTTTACACATCAAACCTTGAGGCAGAGCGGACCACACTGGATATCACTGCTGTCCTCTAACAACAGCAAGCTGAGGCTACAGTTTGCAAGTCTGGACAACAGAAGACTAAAAAAACGATGCCTTGCCCGATGAGTTGATTTCTAACAGTTCAGACTGCTGGTGGTGTAATGCTCTGTGAAGGATTTTCTTTGCAAACTTTGGACCCTGTAGTGACCACTGAGCATCATTTAAACACCACAGCCTGCCTGAAGGTTGTTGCTGACCACATTCATGTCTTTATGCCCAAAAAATACCCATCGTCTGATGGCTGCTTCCAGCAGGATACCACACCATGTCACGGCGCTCAAATCATGTACGGCCTGCGCAGTCACCAGATCTCAATCCAGCAGAGCACCTTTGGGATGTGGTGGAACGGAAAGTTTGCTTCAAGTAAGAGCAGCTGACGAATCTGCAGCAACTGTGTGATGATGTAATTTCAATATGTCTTGAGAATCTTTGAGGAATGTTTTTAGCGCCTTGTTGTGCCACAAAAAATGAAGACATGTTTGATGGCTGAAGGTGGTCCAACTCGGTTCAAAGATGTACCTGATAAATGAGTCAGTGAGAGTATTTAAACTGCTGTAAGTGAAAATAAGAAGAAAAGAAATGAACAAATTACAAGAATAAAAAACACATAAGCAGGTCAATACAATGCTGACACAGTGCTGAATAACTGTGTCAGATAAAGAAACCAAAATGCATTTACCTTCCACAGTGACACTGATATGGACAATATATGTCCCTTCAGTGTTTGTACACTCACAGGTGAAGTTCCCACTATCAGCTGGTGTTAAACTGGTCAGCTCCAGAAAGGCAGTCTGATTTTCTTTTGTTATTGAGAACCTGGGGTCACATTCCTGAGTAACGTTCTCTCCGTGTCGATACAGCAGATGACACTCTCCTCCTGTGTCCCTCTGTCTTTTGATCTTACAGATAATCAAAACAATAGTAGTCTGACTTTCCTTGTTGCAAATCCGAGTGACATCGTGTTCTCTCCTGACTGTCTTCACAACAGTCTCTGTAAACAGGGGCAGCAAAATACGGTAAATGCAAGATTCAGCCTGTGTCAGAGAGGACTTTAGTTTCTATATTTTGTGAATGTTAAACCATCTTTTTAATCCCATAATAATGTGTTTAGTTTAAACTAAAAGCAAGGAGGTTATACATTTAAAAATATTAATAATGCATAATGAAAATAGTTTCCTTGTATTACCTTCAGCATCATGGGACACAGCTAGTGGTAACAGCAAAATCAAGCAAAGTTTTGATACGTCCATGCTTGTTAACATGTCTGTAAGCCACCGACAGTGAAGAGGAAGATGTGCGGAAAGAAACAAGCTGAAGCTTTCCTGGCTAAGCAGACGTCAGACTGTTGCCCTTCACGGGGCAAGTGTGAAATGATGTAAAAAGGAAGTGTACTGACAGGACTTTCATATTAAAAGGCTGTAAAGTTGAAACACTGTGCGAGCTCCCACACAAAAAGAAAACAGGCTAGTTTTTCTTTATCACAGAGGAATTATTACACTGCTAACTGTCATGTTCGCTGAAGCTGAAGGATGGATAATATTGTAAAAGTAACAACAAAACTACCATTTATCATAACATTATAAGTATTTTAAACTAAAATAGCGTGTTACGTCATCAAACCGCTTCATCCAATCACTCAGATACTTACAAAGTTTTGACTGCATTACCTTTAAAATTTGTACGAAGATGAGCATAAAATGAATAAAACTGACATGCTTGCATTTGTTGTGTAGTGCAACAGGTGTATGTGGCTGAGGGATTCCCATGATGCAATGCGTATTTCTTCTTCAGTCACCTTTCCTACTCACTGTGTGTTAATGCAGCTCTCTGCATTGAATCATACCTGTTATTAACCTCTGTCTCTCTTCCACAGCGTGTCTTTATCCTGTCTTCCTTCTCTCATCCCAACCAGTCGCAGCAGATGGCCCCGCCCCTCCCTGAGCCTGGTTCTGCTGGAGGTTTCTTCCTGTTAAAAGGGAGTTTTCCCTTCCCACTGTCTCCAGACTGCTCACTCATAGGGAGTCATATGATTGTTGTGCTTTTTCTCTGTATGTATTATTGTAGGGTCTGCCTTATAATATTGTTGTGATTTGTCGCTGTGCAAATAAAATTGAATTGAAAATTGAATTGTGAAGGCCACACCAGAAGCCACACAATTGGGAAGTCAGTAACGTCAGACACCAGCATCTTTATTTTAATTTTAATGCACATTTCCACAAACATAAATAACGACACATGTCCCATAAACAATTTCTGGTTAATGTTTTACTGGTGCTGGAGGTCTGTTGGACTGCTGAGGGTAACTGGAGAGAAAATGATGTGTTGTTTTCACTGGACGTTAAGGCGTCTGGGAAGGGATCTCAGACCATTTACATCCTGGGCCATCTGACCTCAGGAAATCACATGATAAGGTGGGGCCAGGTTTCACAATGAGCTCACCCGAAACCCTGGCTGATTAGGACCCACACCCGCTTTCACACCTTGGCTCATGTGATTAGGTAGAGGATCATCAGGGGGTCCTTTGTCCCTCTTTGGGGGGAAACTCCCACTGGTTTTAAGTCTGGGACTCCCCACCATTGACCCTTAGAACTGAAGAAGCTTCTCGGATGAGAGGTGAAACGTCTTCAAGCAACTCAAGAAGTCCAGACGCTTTTCCTTCCAAGCTCCTTAGACTACGATGACCTGGATGACTGAGAACCTTCACAGATTTAAGTATTAAATTAATAGTTGGTTTTCATTCTTTGTTTTTAGATTTTTTTTTTTTCTATTCGTATCCTCTCGTGTATTTAACTGGCCAGTTCAGTCCAATTTACTTTGGGAAATATTTAATCTGAGGTAGGGATGCACCGATACCGGTATCTGGTATCGGCCTCGATACCACATTTTCTAAAGTACTCGTTAAAAGTTCCCCGATATCGAGGACTGATACCACGGTCTGAGACCTGTCTATGTTTGAGCGGCATGTAAGGGGTTAATCACAGGCGCCGAGTGCCCGCCCCCAGGCCCCGGCTGCATCTCAGAGCTGGGAGAAGGCGAGGCGAGACAAGTCAGCCGTGTGGAACTATTTCAAAGTGAACGAAGACACGAAAACAAAGGCGGACTGCAAATTATGCTCATCGAAATTGTCCAGAGGAGGCTCTAAAGGTAGCGCATTTAACACAAGTAATTTAATCAAGCACCTAAAATCCCAACACGACAACGAGTACAAAGAGTTTGCCCACGCTTATTTACCCACGCTTATTAGCACAGAGGAGCATAGCTGATGCTAAAGCAGTGGGACGGAAAATAGTTGGGCATTTTAAACATTCCGCCTTAGCCTACTCCCGCCTCGAGGACATTCAGGGACAGCTCAACCAGCCAATAAAGAGACTGCAGCAGGACGTACAGACACGCTGGAACAGCACGTATTACATGACATCAGTCCTATTTTTCCACATATTAATACATTTATGAATTTTGTGCAGGTATAAAGATCGCTTCTTCTCCAACAACACTGCTCCAGAGGCCAAGCTGCACCTGAAGCAGGAGCTTCTAGAGGTGAGGCAGAGGGGAGTCGGGCAGAAGCTGCAGAACCTCCTGCTAAACTGTTCCTCAAGGCCCAGGCTGCCGCTGGCAGCAGGTGCTGCCATTGAGCTCGACACATACCTCGGAGAGGCCCCAAGCCCTCGTGAAGACAGTCCTCTGAAGTACTGGGGTGTCAACAAAATCAGGTTCCCCACTTTGGCTAAAATAGCCTGTAAATAGCTCTCAGCCCCATGTAGCAGTGTGGACAGTGAAAGGCTTTTTAGCTCAGTGTCACACATTATAGATGAAAACAGAAACAGTCTGACTGCTGATGATGCAGAAAAGCTACTTTTCTTAAAAAACCCTGCCACTCACTGTTTCTCTCCATTTAGTGAGTCATCTTAGACTTGATGTTAATACCTACCTCAGTTGCACTGACTGCCACAGTTCTATGTCAGTGGATGTTGTTAGTTTATTCACATATTGTGCACTAAATGGCAAAGATGTTTATTAATGCCCCTTGTGTTGTCCAAAGCGGCAGAGTTTAAAATAAACTGAAAAATACTTGAGTTGCACTGTCACTGTTTACATTTTTTTATAATTATTTATTCTGTAATATGTTGCATACAACATGCTTTTCATTTTAAATAAATGTTCTTAATTCCAAACCAGTCCCTTGTTTTTTTGTTGTTAAATTATAGGACTAAAGCTGTTACCTGTAAATTTAAATCATGTTTTTATTAAGTACTCGGTATCGGTGAGTACTGAAATGCAAGTACTCGTACTCGTACTCGTTTCCAAAGAAGTGGTATCGGTGCATCCCTAATCTGAGGTAAACATTTTGCTTTTCATTTGACCCCTGACCTGTCTGCTGTAATGCAGGAGGCAGGTTTATGACCTATACTGCAGCCAGACGCCACAGGAAGCCTTCCTCCATGTTTTCTTTACAGTAATTGATTCAGCCAGTTTAAGTCTCCTTTGTTTTTGTGCATTAGATCACTGTGTGGGTTGTGTTGAGTGGTTATGTATTTGTAAGTAGCCATTATGACTTGACTAGTGGTGTTTATCTCTTTTAAGGGTCTAGTATCATCAGTTAATTAGTTTTTACACTTTGCAGGCACTTTGCTGTAAATACAACAACACTGCTGAAAACTCTAATTTAAATAATTACTACTGATGCACCTATCAAATAAACTAACATTTGCACAGGTGTTGAAATGCTGGACTCTTCCTCTCCTAAATCTGTGGCAGAGAAAAAATGCTGCAGGAGTGTTTTTTTTTACATGATATGTAAGAAAAATAAGAAAAAGAAAGAAACCCTGTGATTTTAATGTGAATGCATTACTGACATCTTATCCAAACACACATTGTGCACACCACTTTATCCCCTATTACAACTGCAGCTTTTATTAGTGCATGTTCACAGGACTTCTGATTCTATAGGGTCTTGACAAAAGTCTCTGCAATCAATTGATTACAATCAAGTGATTCAATTGAAACATGGAAATCAGCATTTCACCATTTTATACTATACATACATGTTTTGCTTTCAAGACTGGACAGGAGTGGCATGTGGGCGGCATTGTAGAGTGTGTTGACAGGAGGAAAACTTACACGCTCAGTAAATCACCCCCGTCACTACCTAAACCTCAAAGTCTCTAAACAGGAAGTGCATCTGCATGAAAGCTTCTGTTTTATATGCAGACAGATGACCTTTTGATGTAAAACCTTTCTCTGTATCTAGAGAAACACTTTAACTATATATTCAACTATATAGTTTAACATTTGGTCCGTAACTATCATTTAAAAACAATAAAAAGGTTTAAAAGAATATACATAGGCGGCTATAAAGACTGCAGGTCAAACATCGTGCAGATACAGAAGGACCTCCTGGGGTCCAAAATGTCGCACTATTACAGAGCAATGCTTACAATAGTCTTGCATGGTTAGCCAGTTAGACAGATGCAAATGTTAAAGTGCTAAAACAGACATGTAAATAAAATACAACATCATGTTAGCAGCTTATTGGTATTAATGTCTCTTAAAGCTCTCCATGACCTAGCTGCATCTTAACTCTCTGAGCTGCCACAGTCTTATAAACCCACCCGCTGTCTCAGGTCAGCTGATCAGCTGTTCCTGAATGTTCCCAGGACTGAGCGTAAACTTAGAGGACATCGTGCTTTTGCTGCAGCATCTCTGAAACTGTGACACGATCTGCCTTTAGAGATTAGACAGGCTTCTTCTCTGCCTGTTCTTAAATCACTCCTGAAAACTCATCTCTTCACCCTGACCTTTGACACCTTGTAAGATGTTGGTTTTTAGTTTGAGTTTTTTAGTTTATTTTTGCTGTTTTATCTTGTTTTGAAATATAGGGCTGTTTACATTTTTTATGTATTATGTGTTTTATTTTTTTACTGTTATGTTTTATTCTATTGTTCTTAACTCATTTACTGTACAGCACTTTGGTTTTGTCCTGGGTTTTTTAAAGTGCTTTCTCAATAAAGATGGATTGGATTGGACTGGAAGATAAACACTTTAGTTTGCAGTACTGTGGTGAGTTCACAGTAAAGCACTGTGTTGGACTGGCGCACAGTGATTGTGGCGTTCATGGTCAGTGTTAGGTTACCTCAAGTACAGTGGATTCATTTGCATTTAAGCTGATGATGCTTCGATTAAGTCATCAAATTTCACCTTTATATCAGCTCTATAAGCCAATTCTCAGGATACTGTTAGTGTAGGAAATGGAAAGACAACCAAGATATCTGTGAAACGTCTGCTTACATCTTGAATTCAGCTCCGGCGTATGTGGTAAGTTGTTAATGAGTGACTTTAATTTATTCTTTCTTCAGATGTGGCTATACACTCTACTGAGAATAAGCATACTGTCATGATATGAGTGGATCTTCAAAATAGACATCGAAATAGGTCATGGAGAAAATAAGTAGAAAAAGTAAAGATCTTATTAGGAATAATACTGTTTGGATAATTATAACCATCATAAGCAACCGAATCATCTCAACATGTATTTGCTCAAAAATGTATTTATTACCACAAACATGTATTTAATTATCAACACAAGGAAAATCAACAGTTTCTAGAACTCCAACAGGGGCAGGACTTGGAGGTACTGGGATTTCAGGAGGCAGCAGAATGGTACACTGGTCAGTGTCATTATTATTGACCTGTGATGGTGGATGGCCTTGGAGGGAGCTGAGAGGTAACTCAGACCTCTTATCTTCAGGACACGTAAAGCAAACATACTCCTTCTCAGCAGCTGGAGACTTAGAGACATCCCAACTCATCAGCCTCATGCGTTTGGGCATCAAATGTTCCTCTTCATCCTCCACAGAAAAAGCAGTAGAATATCTGCGCTTTCTGCAGAGACCTACCTCTGCAGTGGGTGGAGGCACTGGGATTTCAGGAGGCAGCAGAATGGTACACTGGTCAGTGTCATTATTATTGACCTGTGATGGTGGATGGCCTTGGAGGGAGCTGAGAGGTAACTCAGACCTCTTATCTTCAGGACACGTAAAGCAAACATACTCCTTCTCAGCAGCTGGAGACTTAGAGACATCCCAACTCATCAGCCTCATGCGTTTGGGCATCAAATGTTCCTCTTCATCATTAACAGAAAAAGCAGTAGAATACCTGCGCTTTCTGCAGAGACCTAACTCTGCAGTGGGTGGAGGTCTCGGAGGCAGAGGAACATCAGTAGGACACATGAAAAATGTCACTTCATCATCCAGGGATGCATGATCATTTTTCAAATCTGGATTAATGATCTTGTCTGTGTCCTTTGCATGAAAGCTGGCATCAGCAGGTGGAGGATTTGAAGAAACTGGAACATCAGAACTCATCAGCCTCATGCGTTTGGGCATCAAATGTTCCTCTTCATCCTCCACAGAAAAAGCAGTAGAATATCTGCGCTTTCTGCAGAGACCTACCTCTGCAGTGGGTGGAGGTCTCGGAGGCAGAGGAACATCAGTAGGACACATGAAAAATGTCACTTCATCATCCAGGGATGAACGATCGTTTTTCAAATCTGGATGCATGATCTTGTCTGTGTCCTTCGACTGAAAGCTGGCATCAGCAGGTGTTGGACTTAGGAGCTCACATGCAGGTGCGCTGATAGGTCTGAACATGAAAGCGGGAACTTCATTGTCCAGAGCACAACGGTCTGCACTGGATGAGCGTGGGAGCTTCTCCTTTGCCTGTGGAGGAGGCAGACTTTGACTTTGTGTTGCAGAGGAACATTTAAGTCATCTGACGTTTTGCTCTGTTACATATTATTATTGTTGTTGTTGGATTTTTCTTTAAAAATTCACACGATTTAATGTTTAGAAACAGACACAGTGAAGGGTAACTTACCACAGCTCGAGCCATTTTAGGCGTCTGTCAAGGCAAAGACGCAGGATTTGGTTTCTCTGTGTAAGATTACAGGACAGTTGTCAGTTTCAGTTTCAAGTCAGTTGGATAAATTCATATCAAACTTCTCAAACTGTATCATTAAAGCATTGTTCAGGTGGACAAATATGAAAGATATGAAGATAAAAACAGTAACAGCTGGCAATCAAGGGAAAACAACCTTACGAAAAAGGTCTTAATCATTATTGTTTTAAAGTAAATCTTTCAGTCCTTACTTCAGTGATTGTTTGAAGTCTCTGTGCTTGTTGTCAGTCGCAGATTTGTGTAAAATATTTGCAGTTTGTTAATAAAGTTTGCAGGAGCTCCAAAGTTTGTCTGTTCAATACCAAAGTAATGAGGAGACTGAGTGCAGGTTTGGAATCCTCAGTGACAGAAGAATGCAGCAATGTTTGAATTTGAATTTGTTATTGTTTTATTAACAACAACTACCAGGATCATACCATAGCAACACAGTGATGCCCAATCAAATGTCAGGTACAAGGGATAGCCCACATACACATCCAACAGCACAGTAAAGCAATGGGCACCAATGCCACCAGTCAGGCCTTAAAAATACCTGAGTTATATAACAGCACACTGACAGTGTCTCATCCAAAAATATAAAATGTATAAATACAGTTAATATCATTTTTATTTAAATTTTATTTAATTCTCTTCATATAGTGCCAAACAGATGTCTCAAGTCGTCACTGTTACAACATAGATAAACATGAACATGAAATCCATTATTTAATTCTCTTCCATTCACTCCAGTTCAATTCAATAGCTATATAGATGGATAGACAGATACTGTATTATATACTATATTGATTCCAAATGGAGAATTAATGTGTTATATCACCAGGATAATGAATTCAAGTAGTACAATCTCCAATAAACAGACAACACAGTTCAAGTTCAAAGTGCAATATGTGCAGGATCCAGGCTTTATATTGTAAGATGCAAAATGTTTATATATACATAATATTGTTGAAAAAATAAAGAAAGTTAAAAATCAAAATAAGTTTATTGTCACGGTGGCTGATGTGATTGCAATATGAACCCAAAAGCAGACAAGGGAGAGATGGAACTGAATCTTAACAAAAAAACAAACCATTTATTAGGTTGAAAAACACGAACACAAAACAAGGCCCAGCAAACAGGGGCGGAAACTAAAACTAAAACCTATCCTGGGAATAACTCGGTATGACTATGACAACTATGACAAGAAAACATGAACATGAATCCGAGGAGGTGCATGCGAGAAACTCTGATGAAAAAACATGAACATGAACATGGACCTAAACAGAATCAGGAGATAACCTGAAACCCGGAATAACGTGAACGGAGGAAAACGCACCAACACTGCCCAGAGGAAGACAGCGGACTTAAATACACAGAAGAGAAAGGAGGGAAGTGGAAACACAGCTGACACAAATGAACCTGACACCACAGGGGAAGCAACATGAAACACACTGAACATGGAAACACAACCCTTTCATAATAAAAGACGAAACAAGGAGAGACGTGGACGTGTGATGGGCTGAGTTGCCAAATGGCTGGTAGGCTTTTAGCTAGGCTTTAGCTTCAGCCAAGTGGAAGCTAAATTGGCTAGTCATTCATATGTAAATTAGGTTGTTACCTGAGAATTCTGGAGGGGAGTGGGGGTGTGTGAATGATTGCTGACTTCTAACTGCCAACTGCCTCTTTGTTTGCCTGGGGGGGAGCTGCTAAAAGCGGTGAACTTCCTTTTGTGTTCGTCTTGATGCATTCTCAATCATCCAGGAAAATAAATCTCCAAAAGTCACCAACTTGGAGTGGTTAGTGTGGTGGGGCGTGGTTTGCGGTGCCGTGCGGACGCACCTGCACGGCATCCGCAATCACGCCCGCCGTGTTAAAACACGGGGATTCAGGGGTTGGTGGGTGTGTGGTGTGACGTGAATTAAAATAAAGTTGGTTCTGAACGTTGCTCCGTGGTCCCGCCGTGCCTTATTCACGCCACATTGGTGCTGAAACCCAGGAGGCGGCACGGCGGGTCCATATCGGAGCCAGGGAATGGAGGAGCTGGCCCGGAGGGTGGCCGAAATGGCGGCCGCCCAGCGGGAGCAGGCGGCGGAGGTGCGTCGCCAGCAGGAAGAGCTGCAGGACCGGTCCGAGCGCCACCTGGAAAGGATTGGGGAGCTGGTGGCGCTGCTCTGGGCCTGGGCGCCACCCCCACAAGTGTGTCCCGAGGACAGTGAAGCGGTGGAGGAGCCGTGTGGGGCACCTCGGCAGCCGGAGGTGGTGGACGAGTCACGCGGGGGTCCGAGCCTGCCGGAGGAGGAGGAGCAGCCGGGTGAAGGGCTGCTCCTGCCGGGAGCGGTGGAGGAGCCGCTCCAATCGGAGGCGGAGGACGAGGCGGGCGAGGGTCTACACCTGCCGGAGGAAGAGGAGTCGCTCCACCCAGAGGTGGACGAGGGGCTGTGCCTGCTGGAGGCGCAGTGCGGGGAGCCGCTCCAAACGGGAGTGGCGGAGGCGGTGGCGGAGCAGCCGTGCGAGGAGACGGAGGTCCCTGCTCCAGAGCAGCCTGCGCAGCCGGAGTTGGAGGCAGAGGAGCGGGACAGCCCCGCTAAGCCGGGGGTCGGCGGGCTGGCTAGTCCAGCCTCGCTGCCACCAGTCGATTCTGCGCGCCTGACGTCTGCCCAGCCGCCTGTGTACAGGAGCTCACGGCCATGCCTGTGGGGCCGTGTCCGCTTGCTACGCGGCCGACCTCCGGACCAGCTTCGCCGTTGCCGCTGGATGCGCGGGCGGCCACCAGAATGGACGCTTCCCCGTCGCTTGGGCTGGGGCGCCGATGTTTTGGGCCGAGTCTCGCCCCAGTTCGCGGGGGGGAGTAGGTTCGGCCAGATTGCTCCCCGGCCTCAATCGGGCGATGGGGGTATGTGGTGGGGCGTGGTTTGCGGTGCCGTGCGGACGCACCTGCACGGCATCCGCAATCACGCCCGCCGTGTTAAAACACGGGGATTCAGGGGTTGGTGGGTGTGTGGTGTGACGTGAATTAAAATAAAGTTGGTTCTGAACGTTGCTCCGTGGTCCCGCCGTGCCTTATTCACGCCACAGTTAGTTTCCTGAGCCACAAGGAAACTTGTGTTTCAGTTTGCCATCTTAGGGAGAAGGAGGATCATCACAGTTTTGGTGGTTGTATGAACTTAGAATGCATAAACTAATAATTTGTTTTAATTAAAAAACTTTCCCTCTGTCATTTCCTGAGTGTTTCAAAATAAAAGTCCTCTCTTTCATGTTTTGAATGTGAGGCTGTTCCTGTGATGCCTTCAAATCTGTTTCAGTCTGCAGATTTTTACAGTTCAGACCCAAAGTGACTCAAACATTTACTTAAAAGAGATTTTTGTTCGTCTGGGTTTTCCTGCTCAGCAGCGCTAAACAGGCAAAAGCAGAAACACACAAACAGAAAGAAACAGGAAAATATGTGTTTCTGTGAACAATGCAGCAGCAAAATGAAAGACCAGGATTTATTTTTAATGATTGACCAGTGCTGGGTAAGTTACTTTAAATTAGTAACTTAGTTACATTACTGGTTACTTCTATCAAAAGTAACTCAGTTACTTCAAGTTACTCGTTACTTTCAAAGTAACTAGTTACTAGGGAAAGTAACTTTGGTTTTACTCAGAATTCTCTTGTTAATGTGTTGCTTCCATAACTTTGCCAGTCTTCTAGCTTGCTTACCTGCCACAAGTGCACTGTGCCACCTACCAATAGAAAGGAAAAGATAATGTGCATATTTCCACGAGAGAAATCCCACGCCTGGACCGCCGTTGACCGCCACCATGATTCTAGCCTACGTCACAGCATCATGTGCGCTTTTTACATCCAACACAAAAACTGCAGTCGTGGTGCTGTCGATTGTACTCAGAACTCGGAAATTCTGCCTTCTGAATAGGAAGATGTAGGTAACACCAGACTGCAGATGAGCTGCATACAGGGTTGGACTGGGACAAAAAAATCAGCCCGGGCATTTTGACTAGAGACCGGCCCACCATTATAGCAAAAATCCTAAAGCCTTTGAATGAAAACAAACGCTGTTGTGACAGTGATGCTCACTGTCTTGATGGTGTATATGCATCAATCTATCAATCGTTTGTTGTAAGATTCAGATAATTATTTTTTAAAAGCGAGACATTTTAAACGAGAATAAGAAAGAAAAGTATTTCTTTGTGCCCCCCTTTCCCTGTTAATGCCCTACCTGGCCCCCCTGGCAAAACTTTGCTAGACCCGCCCCTGCACAGTTACCAGCTGTCAGCTACCTAAAAAAGGATCCTGGTGTTATTTGTCTCTCAGAAACAGTTCATAACTTCCCTTCAACTCATTCATGTCACCTAAAAGGTAAACCTGTTTCTCCATCACAGCTCTGATGATTCAGTAAGGACATCTCCTGGTTTCATCTTCATGTTTCCCTCTCACCAGATAACCAAACCGACATCATGACCAGCAGCTTTTTTGCAGCTGTGGCTCCAGCAAACATCAGCTGATACTAGAAATTAATATTAAATAAATTCTAACAACAGCTGATCAAGCTTAAACGTGCTGCTGTTGTTTAACGTGAACTCCGCTGGTTTCCTCTTTCTAATGCAAAGTGGGAGATAAACAAACAAGAGAGCCGATCAGCTGATCATTGATCAGTTTTCATGATTGAAGTAGCAACAGGAGAGGGAGGGGGAGAGAATGAGAGAAGAAGAGGCAGCTGTGCAGCAAAGACACAGAATAAATCCAGCTTTGTGCCTTTTTCATTGTAGCTGAATTACGGGACTAACTGTTCCTTTTCCCTCAATAAGAAATGCGTAATATTTTCTCTGAATACCAGATGAGACGGTTGGCAATTCTAATAACTTATGAACAAAATAAAGTTCAACATCATTAACTTCATAGCACCCACCCAGCTGTATAGAAACTCTGTCATGCTAGCTAGCACACAGTACGGAAAAAGTCAGAATAACAAAAATAAACTCCACCTAAACTTGGTTTATATCTGACCCAGAGAGACTGCAGGTCATAACTTCTTACCTGAAGTTCAGTTCACACTTGGACCGGCGGCTGCCTCGGGTCTCTTTTCCTTCTGCGTCCCCCTTTCCCTCCTCCACCTGCTGGCTTCCACCACTTGCTAATGTTACTGAATCTGTGGAAGCTCCGCGATAGTCACCACACGAAGTAACGAGTAATGAGCCTATCTAAATCCCAGTAACGACTAACGCGTTCCTGATTTTAGTATAATAACTAGTTACCGTGCTCGTTACCACAATAATAACGTAGTTACTGTAACACGTTACTTAATAACGCGTTAGTCCCAACACTGTGATTGACAAAAACATTAAATGATCATGTTTATTTTCACATAAATGTTCCATCGGTCCTTCTTTTACAATAAGTTTAGAAATGAAAAATATTAATAACACACCAGGAAAAAGCCAACAGCACGAGTCCTGAAAGGCTTAAAGAGAAAATAAACGCACAAAGAATGAAACAAAAAGGCACAAAACCTCAAAACAAGAGTGAATTAAATCTGACCGACACACAAAGATGCTAAAAGCCCCAAACATGACCCTGCAGAGGTGAAGGTCACAGTCAGAATCAGCGCCAGAGAACCGCACAAGGACGGCCTCATTGGTCACGGCTGAGTTCATCATGTGATGGTAACAAGCTGATTATTACAGAACAGGAAACACACGTCTGCTCATCAAACACCAGCTGCTGCTGCTTTTATCAGTCTGACAACAAAACCTCACAAGAAAGAAGTTTTTGTGAGTTTGCAGCGTTCCTCTAAACTGAAAACTAAAACAGACTGAAAATGGGAACACGCACCCACACTCGAGAGTCAGGCAGCTTAAATGTGTTTGTCTTCATCTGTAGTTACGTTTCATTGGCTGGAAATGTGCTAACTGGAATCATTCATGAGTCCAGATGAACAAAAACAAGTGTTTACTGCTCCACGCTGCACGAATCTGAATCAAAATCACTCAGACGCGCCCACGTAGGCATTCCACTAAAACCATGTTACCACCTTCACCTTTAAACCTGTCGTGAATATAATTTTAGACTTTTCACTTTATTTTGAAAGAACAGATTTGCAGGAAGTGCGGCTGCTGCAGAAACTCTTCACTTTTCACTGGCTTTAATCTTGAAGGTTTCTCCAGATGTGGAACATTCATGCTAAACATTCAACATCTGACGACCGTCTCCGTGTAAAACACTGACAAACTCAAACTTTATACGGTAACTGACAGATTTATTCCTCCATTTTCAGGCATTTCACAATGAACTTGGATTAGTTTGATGATTTTATTCACGTTGGTGAATAAAACCAGCCAAGAGGCTGATTCCTGCAGAAGAGGAGGCAGAGTGGAGGAATCTGCAGGTTCTGTCTCTAACACACAACCAGAGCTTCAATCATAACGAGCACATAATAAAACCATGATCCCCCTGATCGACTCTTTTAGCCTGTTTCCTCTGGATCGAACAGGATCTAACAAACCCCAGCTTCTGCTGGGACACTGGTCATCATGGGAGGAAAAAGATGGCTGCCGTGTTGCCGTTTCCTGTCTTACACCAGGGTTATACTTCCTGTATCTATGGGTCTGAGTTTTTAATCAGAGGATGAACTTAAAGCTTTCAGTCTGCTCTACAACCCACCACCTATCCACACGTCTGCTAAGTGGACTGGAAATCAGTAAAACTTCTACCAGACTTTAGTAAATATTGCATTAAGATGAGCAGACAGATTTTAATCTCAGCATCGTGCACACAGATTTTTCAGGACACTGGAAGAGTTCCTGCCGTGGATTTAGATGTTAGTGTTGTGTGGATGATCCCATTCTGTGATCTTTGTGTTACTAACACTGATGACACCACCGTTATTGGACTCATCTCGGACGGGGATGAGTCTGCCTACAGGAGGGAGGTTGAACGTCTGGTGTCTTGGTGCAGCCACAACAACCTGGTGCTGAATGCCCAGAAGACAGTGGAGATTATTGTGGACTTCAGGACGCACACAGCTCCACTCCCCCCCATCATCCTGTCTGACACCCCCATCACCTCTGTGGACTCATTCCGCTTCCTGGGTACCACCATCACCCAGGACCTGAAGTGGGAGCCCACCATCACCTCCGTCATTAAGAAAGCCCAGCAGAGGATGTACTTCCTGAGGCAGCTGAAGAAATTCAACCTGCCAACACGGACGATGATGCAATTCTACACTGCAATCATCGAGTCCATCCTCACCTCCTCCATCACTGTGTGGTACGCTGGAGCCACTGTCAGGGACAAACAGAGACTGCAGCGTGTTGTGCGCTCTGCTGAGAAGGTGATTGGCTGCAGACTCCCATCTCTGCAGGACCTGTACACCTCCAGGACACTGGGGCGTGCAGCTCGGATCTCAGCTGACCCTTCTCACCCTGGACACAGTCTGTTTGACCTGCTCCCCTCAGGCAGGAGGCTCCGGTCCATTCGCACCAGAACCTCTCGCCATAAGAACAGTTTCTTCCCCTCTGCTGTCGGACACATGAACAATAACCGTATGACTGTTCCCACCACTAACACCCTACGCTGTGTTCACTGCATCATTCCATGTTTGGCACTGATCACCACCTGCACTCATGTATATATCATGTATATATCTATCTACTTAGCACTTTTAATTCTTATTCTTATTTTTATTTTCGTGTCTATTTAAGCGTAATTTATGGCAGTATGTTTGCACTGAAGCACCGCAGCAATTTCCTAATGTTGTAAACCTGCTCAACATTTGGCAATAAAACCCTTTCTGATTCTGATTCTGATGCTTTTACACTTTAGGACCCTCGAGACCTCTGCTGCTCAGCTGTCCTGATCGCTGCCTCCACTTTAACCAGAGGCTGTAACCTCTGATCATTTCACCTGCACCGACAGTAAAACTCTTCTCCACAACCAAACGTGCCATAAACCCGTCACAGCTTCATCATCAGCTCAGTCTCAGCAACATGCAGACGACCGAGCAGCAGAAACTCTGCAGGGAACGTCTGAAGTCTGTTCTTCAGTTTTCCCAGCTCACTGTTTATTGAACATGAGACAGAAAAATAATTTCACCTTTAATTTGAAACTTTTATCGCCTGTGACATGTTTGCAGGAAGTTTTCATGCTGTGATTTAGTGTCACAGCCATAAATATCACACAAGGTAAAAACTTCAAGTCCCAGCATCCTCTGTGTTTAGGGAGGAGCAGTGAAAGTGAAAGTGTTGATCCTCCGTTCAGAGCAGCAGGAGGGGGAAGGTGGAGCTGAGGCAGGTGAGTGTTAACATGAATATGTTTCTTCTTATGACATAAAATAATTCCACGCTGTTCGTGTCTGTGGGTGAAACGTGAGGCCGGTCGGCTCCTCTGAGCGCTGGTTTCCTGTAAGTAGAGAGGAAGTGAGTTTAGCTGAGAGAGCAGGAGGAGAGTGAGAGCTGTGCTGAGGCAGCTGAGTGTTAACACCGCTCTGACATTACTGTGTCTCTGTGGCGGGAACAACAGGCTCCGTCAGTGGAGGCAAAAATAATCAGACTTTGGTTTTTCAAAGGAAACTACTTTATGTTGGGAGAAGCCGCGCGCTCATTGGATAGCGACTTGTCCATCTCAAGTTATTAGCCAATGAGCGCGCAGGTTCACAGTAAGACCCGCCCTTATCACGACGTCTTTTAAAACGAAAATGGCGACAGAAACTCGGTGAGTGGAGTTCAGGCTGACTTTACGAAAGTGCGACGTTTGAGCCACTTCCTGTTCTCAGTGCCGGCGTCCTGATCACCGAGGTTTCTGTTGCTCTGATAGCTGATATTGATTATATCGGTAAACAGGCTGTAGGCAGAAACATCAGGTCTGATCTGAAAATCCCTTCAGAAACAAACTTTAAGAGTTTTATGTCCGTGTGAGGCCGCACGCTGATTGGATAACCACCTGTCAGTCTCAAGTTATTATTAGCCAATGAGCGCGCAGATTCACAGTAAGACCTTCTCACGTCATTTTTTAAACTAAAACATCGACAGTGAAACTGTAACGTGTCCTGTGATCTATAAACACTCTGTGATGAATAATCTGAAGTCATTTTGAGCCTGACAGTAGTTTCCTGTCACAGAGCAGAAGCTGCAGGCAGTTTTTGGCACCTTTATATTTAATTTATTCCAAAATAAATCAATAAAGGTAATAATAATAATGGATTGGATTTATATAGCGCTTTTCATGGCACCCAAAGCGCTTTACAATGCCACTATTCATTCACTCTCGCATTCACACACTGGTGGAGGCAGCTACGGTTGTAGCCACAGCTGCCCTGGGGGAGACTGACAGAAGCGAGGCTGCCATATCGTGCCATCGGCCCCTCTGGCTAACACCAGTAGGCGGTAGGGTAAAGTGTCTTGCCCAAGGACACAACGACCAGGACAGAGATCCCGGGGATCGAACCGGCGACCTTCCGGTTACAGATACGCTTCCCAACCCCTTGAGCCACAGTGCTTCCAGTACAACAGCACCTCTGAGTGTGTGTGTTTACCTCTCAGACTAACTCCACCCTGACATCAAGAAGATGGAGGAAGAGGACGGAGCAGCATCTGCAGCATCCAGCTGTGTGTCTGTGAGGAGTGACGGGGTTACACAAACACCTCCACCTTACAGTCATGGGCCTGCAGCAACAATGTTCTTCAATCATGGAGCTCAGCTGACCATGTAAGAGATCTGCTGACTCAGAGTTTAAAGGTTGTTTATATACATGTATGCTACCAGTGACATCATAAATGATTCCTTATGGTCGTGTTGATTTAAAAAAAGAACCAAATCTGAGAGCAGCTCCAACCCTTTAGTTTAAAATCAGCTGATTTAGTTTTTTTTCCTACAGTAACTTCAGTGTATTTAATCAGAATCAGATACTTTATTAATCCTTAATGAAAGTATGTGTTTGCAGTTACTCTAACACAGTAACAATAACTGACTGAACTAATGACATAATACAATATATATGACAGTGTTACAGAATATAAGAAATGGCTCTAATATATACAAACAGCTCAATCATAAATATCCAGAATATTACAAATGATCTCTCTTCATTTGTAGGTTTTAGTGGACTCCTCGTACTGTGTAGTGGTTTTCATGGGACAAAGGCATTGTATTCCAAGATCTGGGAGATTGTAGAAATGAGCAGCGATGCCCTTCTTACCATCTTTCCAGAAACATAAGTGATCTGGAAGCTGTTAGGCTGACTTACAGCAGCAGCACTTTCTGCACCTGCATAAACTCCAGAACACATTTACTAACAGTGTTTGTTGCTGTGTGTGCTGCAGCTTTGATTTTTTTTGAGAGTTAATATTTTGGCTGATAAGTTTGACTGGGAAACTCAAAGCTCAATAGTCTGTATCAACAGAAATTCACTGCAGTCTGTGTAATATTTGATGTGTCATAATTTATTCCAGTCTATCTTGCAAATACATATTTGTGTTGCAATGTCATGCACAAACACAACTATTAGATCCTTTAGATCAAACCCGTGTCATTCTTTTGGTCCACTGCAGTGTAGTAAGCCATCAAATGCCCCTATTTGAAACTAAGAATATTACATGAAATTGGTTGTTTGGCCAAAAATGGGTAAATGATGTAATTTGGTAAAAAAGAAAAGAAAACAACCATAATTTTTATGTGTTGAGTTTAGAATGAAAGCAATTTTACCTAAATTGTATGATTTAGCACTGTCAATAACAAGGAATTTAAAAATGTCATAATGGGTTTCAAGTGGCCAAAAGCTGAAAATAAATCTAGACCTTTTCATTCAATTTGCATTAACACAGCAAAAATGGTCCAAAAAAAGAAGTGAAGTGGCCACAAATAGCCAGGATAGAGCCCAGAAGGTTAATGCATAAAATGTATAAAATATTATTGATTACAGGGTAATACATTAATGTTAATAGCATCTGTAAGCTTTTTATTTTGAAGTTACAAGTATAAACAATGCTGAGCCTTGAAGGTTTTTTTGTAAGAAGACTAAGACCACAGTGAGGGCGTTTCATTTTCATGGACTTTCCACAAGCCACAGTTTCATTCAGCACAGAGGGAGGAGCACATGAATGTTCTACTGAAGATTCAGATGCTGGAGACAAAACATCGAGAGGGAGGCGGGGCTCTTTGGAGAGTGCAGCGGGGAGCAGTCCTGAATGCTGACATGACGCTGTATGACTGTCATGTTACAGACAAGGCAGTGAAAGTGCACCGGCATATCATTTTGTCTGGAAGAGAGAAAAAAACAACAACATGTAATTTAAATGCAGTTGTATAGAATGCAATCAGTTTATCTAACAATCAGATTGTACATATTAACAAAAGTATCCAAGCCATGCTCAATAATGAAAGCAAAATGGTGTGGACCACAAGAGCGGTCAGGAAATATGGTGAACAGGAAAAAATATTTAATGAAAACACTTTTTTCTCTTGTTGATGAATGAACTGAACTGTACAATGTGAAAATCAACTTTTAGGTCAACAAAGAGACTGCAGAGGTGCTGAAAAGAGGTGCATATTTATAACTTTAACTATGAGGTATATTTAATACCAACATACCTTTGAAGGCAAAGCATTTTTAATGTGTCCCTTTATATGCTCCTCGATCTTTGCCCTGACAGTAGGGCTGAGAGTGGGGCACAGAGGGCAGTGAAACAGCCAACACGTGGTGCTTTCCTGCAATTCTGGCTTGGAGGCAGAACTCCAAATTGATATGTGCATCTAAAACAGAGAGAAACAGATAAACACCATATACACATTTAAGTTCAGGTTTTAGCAGAAATAACACGTTACAGTTAGCATGTAAGAGATTTGGGAGAAAATTCTTTACAAAAACATAATTTACAAGACACTTTTATTCGTGACATACGTATATATTGACATAGACAATTTAACTAAGGCTAACTAACATCTGGGCAAAAAAAGGAGAACAGAATGGAATAGAGAATATTAGTATTTCTAAATATATAAACCTCTTTGTGACAAACTTTACAGTGTTGATTAGGGCTGGGTATCGTGTAACGCAAAGTTATTTAAGGACTAGTTTATTTCAATGGATGAATTTACTGACTGACGCGCAGAAGAAATAGTTCTTTATGGAGCCTAGATGGTGTGAATGATGAGACCAAAGACTGCAATATCTTGTACCAAAAATATATTGAATAAATGGGGGACTGGGGAAATGGAACAAAATAATTAATACAACACACAACATAAACGCCCACAATTAAATAATAAATCAATGCTGTGATTTTTCTGTGCAAGAGTCCTTTTGCTAAGAGTCCTTTTTGGTCCTTTTCTTTTTAAAGTTCACTTTCAAGGTATTCCTCCTTAGGGTCCAGCTTCATACAATGGGGAAATATGTCCGTAATCCAAAGACGGCTAAGTGGGGGAAAAGAGGGGAAAACAGAGAATGGTCCTACCGGCTCGCCACTTCAATATGAAGAAGATCAATTTAAAGGGGGGAAAAAAAAACCTGACCTGTAGGTCAGAAAAATGTCCATTAGCACATCAAGTTCGATTCAGTTTACGGGTAAACAAATATATTTTTCTGCAAGTCTATGTAACAATGCAAATCATCATCATCAATCAATGTACAAAAATTATTAATCATCTTGGCTACGTAGCTTAATCTATACATTCCAGTAGCGTTCGCTACAAACAATACAAAAACAACAATAAAGAAAAACAACTGTCTAACAGACAGCATAGCCGAATTCAAGGCAACACATAACAATAATCATTCGATCGCACTTTGTTTCAAAGTAAGCCCATAAAAATGCTTAAGTAAATAAAAGTGTTCAAAAACAGCGGTTTTTGAACCGGAGTTCTGCTCGCGGTGGGAACGCCGCCGCACAAAGTCATTTTTTAATCGCGAAAACGATCGGCTGGTTACTGACAACCAAAGGGTGAAAGATATTAAGGACACTTACCGCTGAGGTGAAATGAGTTTATAGATGAATTGAGGGGAGAAAACGCTTTGTTTTCCAACACCGTTCTAAATGCCATAAGCTCACAGCCACAGCAGGAGTCGAACCCGGAAGTACCCCTCCACAGCCGGTTTTCAGAGTTGCCGCGACGTGGAAGGAGCCAATCAGAAGAGGGGCCTCAAATCAGCTGACGTGGGTCATGTGACAGGGAGTAGTTGATATGGGTTACAATTGTCACTGATTTCTAGAATCGATTCAATTCCGATTCACAAGGTCCCGAATCGATTCGATCCACGATTCGATTTAATTCGATTCGATTCGAATTGTTTGGAGAGACATCAAACTAACAGCTTTAGAATCAGCGCATAAAGGGCGTGAACACAAAGCGCGGACCCGCCGACAGATCAGAATCAGCGAGCTGTCGGCTTTCAGCCCCGACTGTGAGAAAGGCGACATCTCACTGATTCTGATCCGCGGGACGCGCTGTGTGTTTAAGTCTATGTGCAGAATCCCTGTACCTGCTCTCATTTACTGTCTTAACTGTTTGGTGGTTCTTGAAATTTTGTGAGATGTCACCTGAGATTCTGGCATTTCGGGCAAAATAAATTTATATTAAAAAAATCGATTCAGGATTTTAATGAATTGATTTTACGTTATCCAAGCCAGAATCGATTTTAATCGATGATTCAATTATAAAAACCCACCCCTAGTGTTGATGCAGGTGGAATGAAAGATATGAACAAAGTGCAATATGCAGTAAATGGAACAATGTGCATTGATGTTACAGATAGTGAAAAGCAGTTCAATAACAAGCAAAAATCAAATACTTTTGAAACTGACCACTAAATGCTAACCAGAGGTGTTAAAAGTACACATTCCTTACTAAAGTTTAGATACCTCGGGGGTCTGACCGTTGTTGTAACGCTAACAAAGTGCCAACATAATCAGTTTAAGCAAAGTAGTTACTGTGGAGGTCCCAATATGGCGCTCCCCAGTGGCTGCAGCCAGACCCTTCTCACCTACCCGGCCGTCGGTGGACACGGCCCAGGTAGACCGTGTTGCTAAAATGATTAAGCTTGCAATATATTAGTACTGCAAGATATCTGTCGCCAAAGTGCTCGATCATAGGGGTCATATGATTGTTAGATTGTTAGATTTTCTCTGCATGTATTATTGTAGGGTCTACCTTTCAATATAAAGCGCCTTGAGTCAACTGTTGTTGTGAATTAGCACTGTATAAATAAAATTGAATTTAATCAACCTTGAATCACAGGTCAGAGGTCAAATGTGACACAAGATTTTAAAATCTCAAATGGTCCTGTCTGTACTAACTGTCAGTTATCATGTTTACAGACAGAATGACACAAAATCATATCCTTGTTTTCCTGTGAACATCTCTGCAGCTGTTTGTAATCTAATCTCAGATTACTGTTACTGACAGAAACTATGACATCATTTAGTTTCTGTGTTTACAGCTGCTTAAAAGATTTTAACCAGAGAATCTATCTCTGATTGATGTGTGTGTTTGCAGAGGTCAGAGGTCACAGTCTCCAGTATCCAGCTGTGTGTCTGTGAGGAGTGACTGGTCCAAAGAACATCCTCTAAACTTCAGTGATGAACCTGCAGCAACAATGTTCTTCAGTCATGGACGCCAGCTGACCATGTAAGAGATCTGCTAACTGTAATTCTACCACTGACATCATAGTTTATTCCTAACAGTGGTCTGTGTATGATGATGCTCGTTCTGGGTGTATTTTCCTGCTGATGCAAATGCATCTACTTTACCCTTCATCTGTCAGTTTGGACCAAAACATGCAATGAAACAGACCCAGGCTGTTCACCCTCAAAGTAAAACTTTGTTTTTTAAAATGTGTTAGTTTATTTTGTGTATGCACTTTACATTGGAGTTGTTGTCATGACAACAACAAACTGTATGTGAGCTCCTACAGAGTAGTCTCCTTAAATGAACGGAGGATTCAGGGTCACCTGGTCCAGCCCTAACTATATGCTTTAGCAAAAAGGAAAGTTTGAAGCTTAATCTTGAAAGTAGAGATAGTGTCTGTCTCCTGAATCCAAACTGGAAGATTCCGAAGATTCTAAAAAAGAAAAAAAAAGTATGTGTATGGTGCGCGTGGTGGGTCTGTCAAGCGGTAGCTATGGCCAGCGCTAGCGGTCCAAGTGGAGGAGCAGAGGAGTTTGTGGCATTTAAGCAGCCCTTTGCTGCCCAGTCCAACCGGGCTAAAGCTATTACAGAAGCTACTGGGGTGTTTAGCTGCAGACGGGAGGCCGTATTCCGTTGTGCAAAACAAGGGGTTTAAACTATGATGAACGTGCTTGAGCCACGCTATGATATCCCGTTGCGCGTCCACTTTAGTGACAAGATCGTACCCAGGCATGTATGAGCAGGAGAAGTTTAAAGTTATGGCTGAACTGTCCCAGGCATCTTCTGTTGCTCTAACTACAAATGGGTGGACCTCCAGGGCAACGGAAAGCTACGTGACCGTGACCGCTCGTTGTATCACAGCGGAGTGGTAGATACAAAGCTCTGTACTGCCCTATAGATTACATTAGATTAGATGAAACTTTATTTATCCCTCGGGTGGGTTCCTCCAGGAAATTCAGTTTCCAGTAGCACAGCACCGACAGAAGTTGCAGAATGTGAGCAGAAATATACCACATATATAAATACAGAGACTACAAAAGGGATAAATAGAATAAACAGGAATAAGAATACAAGGGAACGGCACATTTCAATTATTGTGAGTCTCTTACACCGTTGGATATTAACAAAAACTATTGCACAGTGAAAAGGCACTACAGCTTACTTGTTCCCCCCTCCTTTGTCCTCCTGTTTCCCCTCCCTCTCCCCTCCAGCGAGGAGTTAAACAGCTTGATGGCGTGTGGGACAAAGGACTTTTTAAGTCTGCTGGTCCTTCACTTTGGGAGAAGCAACCTCTCACTGAACAGACTCCTCTGGTTGCTTATGGCCGTGTGCAGAGGATGCAGAGGCTGCCCAGCATGGTCCATAATGTCCATATTGCACCTTAATTTGTTTTTATATAAGTGTGTGGAATGAGTCTTCAGTTGAATGTTTTTTAATAGGCAAAAAATACTTAAATAAGTAAATGGAGAGTCGAATGTTTGTCTTTTTTTTCTATTTTTGCTGATCCGAAAATTGATCCGATCCGTGACTTAAAACCGTGAACTGATCTGAACCGTGAGATTTTTGATCTGTTGCACCACTAGTAAGTGGCCTGTATTTGTATAGCACTTACTTAATCCCTAAGGTCCCCAAAGTGCTTTACACAACCAGTCATCCACCCATTCACACACACATGTGATGGCAGCTACATTGTAGCCACAGCCGCCCTGGGGCGCAATGACAGAGGCGAGGCTGCCGGACACTGGCGCCACCGGGCCCTCTGACCACCACCAGTAGGCAATGGGTGAAGTGTCTTGCCCAAGGACACAACGACCGAGACTGTCCGAGCCGGGGCTCGAACCAGCAACCTTCCGATTACAAGGCGAACTCCCAACTCTTGACCCATTATCTGCTGTAACACAACAATTTCCCTTGTGGGATCAACAAACCATTCATCTGTTGTCTGTGTTTTCTTCTGCTTGTGGGCACTCTGCTCACTATTTGGATCTGTATTACAAGACTGACTAACACAAAAGTGACTTCTCTGTCCAGAAGAGCGCAGTCCTGGGAACAGCTAAGATACTGCGCAGGAGGACCCTCAAGCTCCCAGGCATCTGGTAGAGGACCCGAGCTTGAAGGATAGACCCCCCACAGGCGCGAGAGGGGAATTATTATATATAAAATAATGTCTGCTTTTATTATTTATCTAACATAAATTTTCATTACATTTAATTTTTGCCAAATAAATAAAGTCTAATAGAACATTTGAGAGTGAAGGTTAATCAGCTGATTATACAGCTTACATGATAATGTGACTATTGTGTTATGAATGTAACGTATGTGTGTTTGCAGAGGTCAGAGGTCACAGTCTCCAGTATCTAGCTGTGTGTCTGTGAGGAGTGACTGGTCCAAAGAACATCCTCTAAACTTCAGTGATGAACCTGCAGCAACAATGTTCTTCAGTCATGGACGCCAGCTGACCATGTAAGAGATCTGCTAACTGTAATTCTACCACTGACATCATAGTTTATTCCTAACAGTGGTCTGTGTATGATGATGCTCGTTCTGGGTGTATTTTCCTGCTGATGCAAATGCATCTACTTTACCCTTCATCTGTCAGTTTGGACCAAAACATGCAATGAAACAGACCCAGGCTGTTCACCCTCAAAGTAAAACTTTGTTTTTTAACATGTGTTAGTTTATTTTGTGTATGCACTTTACATTGGAGTTGTTGTCATGACAACAACAAACTGTATGTGAGCTCCTACAGAGTAGTCTCCTTAAATGAACGGAGGATTCAGGGTCACCTGGTCCAGCCCTAACTATATGCTTTAGCAAAAAGGAAAGTTTGAAGCCTAATCTTGAAAGTAGAGATAGTGTCTGTCTCCTGAATCCAAACTGGAAGCTGGTTCCACAGAAGAGGGGCCTGAAAACTGAAGGCTCTGCCTCCCATTCTACTTTTAAATACTCTAGGAATTCATCTTCACACACTCAGGTCAATTATGGTGTTCCACAGGGTTCAGTGCTAGGACCAATTCTGTTTACATTATACATTCTTCCCTCAGGCAGTATCATCAGAAGCCATAGCATACATTTTCACTGCTATGCTGATGACACACAGCTCTATGTGTCCACATATGAAAAGAAATGTTTTTTCTGTTTGCAGAGGTCAGAGGTCACAGTCTCCAGTATCCAGCTGTGTGTCTGTGAGGAGTGACTGGTCCAAAGAACATCCTCTAAACTTCAGTAATGAACCTGCACCAACAATGTTCTTCAGTCATAGACCCCAGCTGACCATGTAAGAGAGCTGCTGACTCATTTATAGGTGCTTGAAGTTGTTGACCACTTTGTTATTACAGTTAGTGGGGATAGGTTAATTGGTCAATCTAAATTGTGAGTATGAATGGTTGTCTGTCTCTGTGTGTTAGCCCTGCGACAGACTGGCGACCTGTCCAGGGTCGACAATGCCTCTCGCCCTATGACCCCGTGATCCTGAAAAGGACAAGTGTAAGCAAATGGATGGATGATCTAAAACTTAAACTAGACAAAGATGACCGAGTGAGAGAAGGATATTGGACTTGGTTATTAGTTTTCTTAGAAATTATCTAATATAAAATCTGCTTTTAATATTTAAAAAGGTAATTTGTTTTTCAGTTGATTTTATTTTAATAAGAACAAATTTGTGTCTATACATGAATCAAACAGAATTGTGAGGCTGTGACAGAAACAGGTGTTAACAGGTCTGATAACCTGTGAGGTTGTTTCCCCTCTGCAGTTTCCACAGATGGATTATTGATAAGAGGAGAAAATATAAGATGATTAAAGCCAGAGTTAAAATTCAGTGCTGTGAAAGTCAGTTAGTTCAGCTGGTGGGAGGAGCTGTGTGAAGGTGTGTGTCAGCAGGAGGAGACGGTGACATCACTGTTTATAAGACTGTTGGAAACGAGTCTGTGAAAGAAATCTGTAGCATCAGTCTGTGAGAATCATTTTACTGTCTCTGACAGCCCAGAACAGATATGACCAACATAAGCTTTGAATTTAGTGACGAGGAACAGAACAGCTCTGTGTGTAACATGGTGACGTTACACTGTGTGTAACATGGAGAAAGTATCAGGATAATAATCTGAACTGAGTCATCAGAAATAGAAAGATGGTCTCAACAGGCCACTGAGCTGATCTCCAAAGAAATGCAGAAGATTGAAGAGTCCGAGGCTGTTTATTTGTCACAGGCATCGTCATACACGTACAACACAGTGAAATGTGCTGAGCTGCTCCTGTGACTGGACAAAACATTATAAACAATCATTAAATGAAATAATGAAACATTGTGCAGATGTAATGTTAAAGTGCTTTGTGCCACATTAGCACAGCATGTACTGACAGAGCAGTGCAAGCAGAACAAAGCAAATGAGCAAAGTGATGTAAACAGAGTAACTGAACAGAGTGAGCAGAGTAATATCAGCAGCAATGAAGCAGCAGGATCAGTGTAGCAGCGTGTGACGTCATAATGAATCAGGTATGATCTGAAATATGACAGTGAGACAAGAACATGATGTAAGGTCCTGTTTAAACCCTGATGGTGATGCTATGAGGGGAGCATGTTCTGATTTAGGACTTGGATGGTCTGAGGATAGAAGCTCCTCTCTGTTTGTGTCCTGATGGTGCAGAAGCTTCTGCCTGATTGTAGAAGGAGCTGAAGCCAGCATCATCCCAGAGGTGAAGCTCCTCTGTGTGCAGACCTGAGGTCAGATTCCTCCAGGCTGATGTTCAGGATCTACAGAAACGTGTGGTTGTAGTTATTGCTGCACTGTGTGCTGACAGCAGATACTCAGAACAAAGCGCTGCACACGTGTTCTTTACAAACATCTGTACATATAAAATATGGATTATGGCAGTGAATGAACACGTTTCTGTCATTTGTTTCATTGGCTTCTTTTTTCTGCCTGTGTTCATGTGATTAATGTCTAACACATAAACAGGTTTGTAATCAAACATCACATCATCAGGGAGGCATCATGAAACAAAGTTACTGCTGGAGGCTGAACTCAATTTGGTGGCAATGTTCAAAAATATCACTCAGATCATTTCAAAGCTTTTAGTTCTTCTTCTTCACTTCTGTAAAATAATAGAAAGGAAATCAGAACCCAGAAGTTCACTTCCTGATGACTGAACTCTTTCAAAATAAAGCTGAAAGCTCTGAATGTGACACCGCTGCTCCACAACAGTTTTTAGAGGAGGTCAAAGGTTAGTTGAAAGTGATGGATCCCAAACTTCCAGTACATCCAGTGAAGGACATAATCAGCTCTGTGATGAAGGCTTTTACTGTGGAGTTTGTAGGCTGATCACTCTGTGTTTAATAAGACAGGCAGGAACAGCAAAGGAAACTTGGAATCTGAACTCAAACACAAGTTTCTCCACTTTGACTTTTCTCTGTGACCATCAGAGCTTCTGCACAGTGTCATCAAATCTGGATGTTTGTCACTGACAGTCAATGATTTTAGTGATAAAGAAATGTGTTCACAGAGGGAGGAAGAGGAAGAGGAGTGGTGTCTGTGAGGAGGAGCAGCTGTCCTGCTGTGCTTTGTGTCAGGACGTCCTGAAGGATCCAGTCTCTACCAGCTGTGGACACTGGTTCTGCAGACAGTGCATCTCCTCATACTGGGACCAGTCTGCTTCATCAGGAGACTGGTCCTGTCCCCAGTGTGGAGAAAGATCCAGAACCAGAGCTGGACTGCAGACAGCCAGTCAGAGCAGCTGTGTACAAAGTAAGACTGAACATCTGTCTGCTGATGGACTCATTTCTGAAAACTGGACTTCTTGTTGTTGTTCAGACATTGAAGAGTTTTCTTTCTGTTTTTCTTTCTTTCAGCAGATGTTGGTCTGCAGGAGGTTTTAGATGAACATAAGATCAGTCTGAGGAGGAGATGTGAACGTGTGACTGAAGGAAGTGATGAAACAGGAAGTAGAACCCTCCTCAACAGGATCTACACTGAGCTCTACATCACAGAGGGACAGAGTGAAGAGGTTCATAGCCAACATGAGGTGAGGCAGCTGGAGACAGCTTCCAAGATGGACGCCCTCCATGACACTCCAATCAGGTGCCAGGACATCTTTAAAGCCTTACCTGACCAACAGAGACCCATCAGAGTGGTTCTGACCAACGGCGTGGCTGGTGTTGGAAAAACCTTCTCAGTGCAGAAGTTCACTCTGGACTGGGCAGAGGGCTTGGAGAACCAACATGTCAGTGTGGTGGTTCTGCTTTCATTCAGGGAGCTGAACCTGATCAGAGAGGAGCAGTACAGTCTTCTGGAGCTGCTCCATGTTTTCCATCCAACACTACAGAAGGTCACAGCAGAGAAGCTGGCTGTCTCTCAGCTTTTGTTCATCTTTGACGGCCTGGATGAAAGCAGACTTTCATTGGATTTCACCAACAGGAAGCTGCTGTCTGATGTCACACAGAAGTCATCAGTCAGCCAGCTGCTGACAAACCTCATCCAGGGGAATCTGCTTCCCTCGGCTCTCGTCTGGATAACTTCCCGACCTGCAGCAGCCAATCAGATCCCTCCTACATGTGTTGACAGGCTAACAGAAGTACGAGGCTTCACTGACGCCCAGAAGGAGGAGTACTTCAGGAGGAGATTCAGTGATGAAGAGCTGTCCAGCAGAATCATCTCCCACATGAAGACATCCAGGAGCCTCCACATCATGTGTAGTATCCCAGTCTTCTGCTGGATCACTGCTACAGTTCTGGAGCACATGTTGACTACAGAGCAGAGAGGAGAGCTGCCCAAGACCCTGACTGACATGTACTCACACTTCCTGCTGGTTCAGACAAAGAGGAAGAAGAACAAGTACCACGAGGGACATGAGACGAGTCCACAGGAGCTGACGGAGGCTGACAGGGAAGTTCTTCTGAAGCTGGGGAGGCTGGCGTTTGAACATCTGGAGAAAGGAAACATCATGTTCTACCAAGAAGACCTGGAGCAGTGTGGTCTGGATGTGACAGAGGCCTCGGTGTACTCAGGAGTTTGTACAGAGATCTTCAAAAGAGAGTGTGTGATCTTCCAGAAACCAGTCTACTGCTTTGTTCATCTGAGCATCCAGGAGTTTCTGGCTGCAGTCTACATGTTCCACTGTTTCACCAACAGGAAGTCAGAGGTGCTGAAGGACTTCCTGGGAAAAAAATACAGAGAGTCATCTCTGGATGATTTTTTGATGGAAACACTAACAAAATCCTTCAGGAGTAAAAATGGTCATCTGGACCTGTTTGTTCGCTTCCTTCATGGCCTCTGTCTGGAGTCCAACCAGAGACTCTTAGGAGGTCTGCTGGGTCAGACAGAGAACAGTCCAGAAACCATCCAGAGAGTCATCAAGAACCTGAAGAATAACAAGAAGCTTAAAATCTCTCCTGACAGAAGCATCAACATCTTCCACTGTCTGATGGAGATTAACGACCTCTCATTACACCAGGAGATCCAAGAGTTCCTGAAATCAGAGAACAGATCAAAGAAGAAACTCACTATGATCCAGTGCTCAGCTCTGGCCTTCATGCTGCAGATGTCAGAGGAGGTTCTGGATGAGTTGGACCTGCAGAAGTACAACACATCAGCAGAGGGACGACAGAGACTGATTCCAGCTGTGAGGAACTGCAGAAAGGCTCGGTGAGTCCAAGATTTGTTATTCAGAAATGCAGAAGCTGGAGGATGTTTGGTCATTTGTTCTGACACAAGCTGTTGTGTAATATTTTTGAAAGAGTTTCCAAAACCAAATTTGTGTAAAGTTGGAAATAAACATTTCCAGTTAACTCTGTCAAACGTTTTTTCTGCATCTAAAGAAAATATTGTAGTTTCGATGTTTTTACTGCATGAGTAGTCTATGAAACTAAGTAATCTACGTGTATTTGTTGATGAGTGCCGACCTTTTATGAAACCAGTTTGGTCAGGATGAATTAAGAGGGAGGTTATTTTCTCTAATCTCTTTGAGAGAGCTTTGCAGATTATTTTAAGGTCTACATTTATAAGTGATATTGGACGATAGCTTGAGGGATGTACAGGGTCTTTGCCTGGTTTTAGCAGGAGACTAATGTTTGCAGAATTCATATTTGATGGAAGTCTGCCCTTTTCTTTGATTTCCAACAACGTTCTGTAGAAAACTGGTGCCAGAATCGTCCAGAATTCTTTGTAGAATTCTGCCATCTGGACCTGGAGCCTTATTATTGGGCATACTTATCAGGGCTTCCTGGAGTTCACCCGGCGTCACCTGGTGAATCCACTGACATTGCTTGACTGTCTAGTAATTTTGGAAGAGTTACGCTGTCAAGAAACTAATAAATGTCTTTTTTAGACGCGTTTATTTGTGGTGAATATAAAGTTTCATAGAAATCCCTAAAAATGTTGTTCATTCTTTCAGGTCATACATTGTGTTCCCAGATCATCTTTAACAGCACATATAGTTGTTTTTTCTTTATTTATTTTTAACTGGTTAGCTAGAAATCAACCAAATTTGTTACTGTGTTCAAATTTTTGGGGTATTTTGTTCAGTATTTCCTAAGTCCACTCTTTTTTAAAAATATTTAACAAAGTCTTCATCTCAGTGTCTGAGATGTCACTCAGCAGTGAGCTGCTGACCAAAAAATAATCCAGGCGAGAGTAGGAGTGATGGACATGTGAGAAGAAAGTACAGTCGTGGCCAAAAAGTTTTGAGAATGACACAAATATTAGTTTTCACAAAGTTTGCTGCTAAACTGCTTTTAGATCTTTGTTTCAGTTGTGTCTGTGATGTACTGAAATATAATGACAAGCACTTCATACGTTTCAAAGGCTTTTATTGACAATTACATGACATTTATGCAAACAGTCAGTATTTGCAGTGTTGGCCCTTCTTTTTCAGGACCTCTGCAATTCGACTGGGCGTGCTCTCAGTCAAATCCTGACTGACAGCAACCCATTCTGTCATAATCACTTCTTGGAGTTTGTCAGAATTAGTGGGTTTTTGTTTCCTCCACCCGCCTCTTGAGGATTGACCACAAATTCTCAATTGGATTAAGATCTGGGGACCTGGTCCCCGAGCCAGTTATCACTTTTGCCTTATGGCACGGTGCTGTGGAACGCCAGGACTGCCATAATGAAATAATTAAATACACCATTAAATAATTAATTAAATGTGGCAATAATTAATTAAAATTGGAAATAATTAAATAAATATTTACAACACATTTAAATAAGTATTGACAGTTTTAATTAATTATTTAATGATGTATTTATTTAATTCATTTTGGCACTTTTGTCCCCTTCATGTCTCAACTTGAAATCATTTTATCTGTCAGCCTCACCCATCAAACTAAGTGGGCGGGGTTAACGCTGCCACTGCAGCTTCTCTAGCATTTGATTGGTTGCCGTGCAAAGTAAGTCAAGACAGGTCTATCCTAGATAATCGATTGCTTGTGTGGCCTTGGGGCAGCCAGGTATCCCAGAATGCATTTCAAATCACCGTCAGCAATGGTGGTGTAAAGTTATAAAATATCCTGTTTTTCTGTCACCAGCTACACTTTTAACAGTGTTTTAGCCGCGACTGTCGCAGCGTAATCTTCACACGTCTGGTCAGGTTGTCAACATAGAACATGTTTGCAAAAGTGCTCAGATGTTTTCAGAGATTTCACTCGCTCTGCTAACAGTCAGCTGACAGAGAGCACCGAGCTCACAGCCCCGGTGTTCCAGCTTAACTGTTTTTGGGTTTTTTTTGGGGGGGGTTACGTTACCCAGTTTGTTTACATATTCCACTGTCCGTGTTCCACATGTTGCATTTGCAGATTCTCATTTTCACCGTCTTTTTCCGCCTTGTGTCTCTGTGCTTCTGTAACATAAAGAACGAGCTGACGTGTTTCTCAGGACACCAGCGATCAGCTCAACAGGCCCTCAGTTTACCTGCATGCATCCTCCTCCTCACCTGTCAGCTGTTTAACACCTGCTGCTAATTCAAGAAACGCGCCCACGTGACCTGGTGATAGTCACAGTTTAACTGGGCAGCCGGTGCTCGATATAACGCAATGTCAGCGCATTTTTCTGCACAAGATAAGTAAATATAGTTTTTTTCCCGAGCGCAGAGCTGCTGAAGCTTGTTTCCCTACAGAGCATTTTATAGGCGAACCAGCTTTATCAGCAGCTGATGTCCAATCACACAGCTTTGAAACCTCAGCTGAGTTTTAGCTCTCAGTGGTTAAACGCTGGACTTAATTCACTCAGGTTCTGTCTGTCGGGTCACGTTTACTTCACTGTTTTATTTACAACTGAGCAAATCGGTTTGGCTGAGGTTAAACTGCATGTCTCCAAAAGTTGATTCTGTTCATCTGGACGTAGCGTTTTGTTTCGTCATCATCCAGGTGACTTCTTCAGTCTCAGCTGACTGCAGGTTTCAATCTTATAAACAGTACATTTGCATAATGACTGAAACCAGCCCACTGAAGGAACAATGGGCTGGGAGGTCAGTTCATTAATCAGAATTATGCAAACTGTCACAGCCATTGATCAACAACCACTGATCAATGTCCATGAGTCCCATTCACAGAGAGTTGGGGAATGGCTGCAATCACAGCATGTAAGATGGTGACAGATGTACCCTTAGGCTCCTCCTCGATTCAGAGATGGTCTTTCCCTTTTCACTTACCGTATTTCCCGGACTACAAAGCGCACCCGAATATTAGCCGCACAAGCTAAAATCAGGGGAAAATCCTGTTTTGTACATACATTAGCTGCACCTGACTAAAGGCCGCAGGTGTTTCAATGTTGACTTATCATATGTAAGAGAATATGCACAAAGGGAATTGTCAGGAAAGAGATGGCTGTTTGGAGACACACCCCTTTTATTAATATTTTGAAAAACAAGTTATGGGTACATATTTGCATAACCTTTTAGGTATATGTACAAGTAGCGGTAATTACAAGTAGGAAACATGTACTGTGCTTCATAAATGAGTAACAAATGTAGTACATAACAATAACCTACAGCACACCAGAAAAATAGATTCGGACTACCTTTTAGGCTCAGGTGCAGCGACACGGCTTTAACAAGAAGAAAAGTCAGTCATTCACCACCATCTTCCTGCCACTAAAACCACCAAAGTCCTCTTCTCCAGTGTCGGATACAAACAGGCTCAGGATGGCTTCGTCATCCACTCTCAGCTTCTTTCCTTCGTTGTCACTTTCAAAACCAAAGAAATCCTCGTTGTCAGTGTCAGAGTCGAACACCCTCAGAAGGGCCGTGGCAGTGTCCTCCTCTCCATCATGCAGCATTCAGCCCTTCGAAATCCGTTGGTGATCGTGGATGTTTTCACACTTTTCCACGCTGTCAGATTCCACCGGTGGAGTTGAGCACAACTTGCTTTTCGCATTGTTTTTCGCGCTACTTGTACGACACTATGTTGTCTGGCGGATGGACACGTGACCAACACACCACTCTTGAACCCCGATACTGTGTGTCTGATCACATGCCCTTCCGCCAGGCAACGTAGTGCCGTACGACAGCGGAACAAACAAAACAAATCGTCTTACGATATGACAAAAATCATGGACAATCCATAGAAAAGCCGCACCTGACTAAAAGCCGCAGGGTTCAAAGCTTGTGGAAAAAGTAGCGGCTTATAGCCCGACAATTACGGTACTTCCCTGGATGATTGAGAATGCATCAAGACGTCATAACTTCATAGTTTTACTGAAGTTTAATGGTTCACTGTGTTAGACTGAACCGTTCGCTTTTCTTTATCTGGTGGGTTTTGGATTTAACAGTGAATTTTGAGATTAAACTGACTTTTAAAATGTTTTTATACAAAGAGGAAAGAGACGGCGTATTTCCACTGAGAGGAGCAGAGCTTGCAACAGCGTGTTCAGACTGCAACCTGGGCAGAAATATTACATCATCTGGTTTTTAATAGTTATTCAACTGTATTCTAAGCACCAGCGATCTGTTAGAATTTTTAGAGTTTACTTAACTAAAAATAAACGAGGTTAACATATAATTTGTGTGATTGTTTTTGTTTGTTTGTGTGTGTTTCGGTCATGTTATGTTTACCTGTCAAAGGCTTGTTAGAAACTATGAAACACATCATGCAGACTTCTGGATGTTAGAAGAAAACTAATACTGCTCATGAATGAGACTAAAGGCAGGAAGGTGTCCTGTAAAACTAAACATGTTAATAGGACCTCCCTATTTATATCATAGTTTATGATATCCGGTTGTTCAGTCTGACGTCACTAGCCGTGTCTGGGTCTAAACTCCGCTGCAGGTCCATATATCAAACGATCACTATGGCATTACTGAGAGTTGAAAAACTGTCTAAATTCTTTCATCTTTAATAAAATGATCAGCGTTCTGCTCTACCAGGTGTAACAATTGAGTTTAACATCCAGGCATCCATGAAAACGGAATTTATGACAATTAACGGAGTTAGAAGTTAGCAGGAAGTTAGCTCGCTAGCTTCTATCTAAATACAATATAGCATGTCCTGACTGCGGGGTTTTGGAAACAAATGAAAACGTACAGCTCTGCTATCACTTCCAGCATAAATGAAGACAGAAAACTAAACAGCAGTAACGTTTGTAGGGTTACTGAAGTTGGGCTAGCTGGTATATAATGATGTGCTACGTGACCGCTAGCGACACAGCTATGTTAGCATAATATAAACAAGCTAACTGTTTTTCCACTCGATAAAAGTTAACGTGAGTGTTCTCGGTGGTCAGGAACAAATGTAATCGCATGGCAGGATGCTGTAAAAGGACCAAACTTCAGCCAGGAGAACAACTGAGATAATCCATCCACAATACGAGGTTAGTCATTCATATACTGCTGCATGGGCTGGGCTGTAGTTACATCGTAAGGTTTTAAAAACTGAGCTTAAATAAATGATTAGCGGTAATAAAAGCCGAGGGAGGTCAACAGTGGTCGCTGACTGTTTTAGGAGCTTTTTGAGATCAAATAGAAGAAAATACATAACATTAAACATGTTAACAACACAAAAGCCATATTAAACGCAGACTACTTTAGACCCGGAAGTAGGATTCGTCGCGTCATCACTGAACAACCGGATAGCACGTGTATTTCAGTAATAGCCTGCTGATTTCAGTGTAGTGGTGAACAGTCACACAGCTCCGTGGGTGTTATCTGTGAGACTGCTTAACTATAATTTATCCAAGTTAACGTCAGTTAACCATTCAGACAGTTCTTTTGCAATGACAAACCTCATGTCGCCGGTAGGTTTCCGCTGTGCCAGCTGTTTACATTACAGCTGCTTATGCAGTAACCATGGTAACCACGGACTCCAGGTCAGACAACAATTTTACATATACGATCTTAAAACAGGACACAGCCACTGTACGTGCTGGCCTCATATCAAATGTGAACGCAGACTGAGTCTGTGTTTGACGTTTGTTTATATCTAATCTTCCTCTCAAACATTTAAACAGCAGCGAGTCTGCAGCTGAGGGAACACAAACTCAAACTGTCGGAACAGGTTTTGTTATGTATGAACCAAGAATTATTGTGTGCTATGCAAGCCATCGCCAGTAGGGGGCACCACGCCCAGTTATGTGTGTATGTTACTTCTGTGTGATCCCAATAAAGAAGAAGTCAACTTGTAAACAAACTGTTGTATGTGCATTCTGACTCGGCATAATCCTTAATAGTGTATTGACACTACAGTGGAAATATAACATAAATTGGCGACGAGTTGTGACGTCTGGAAGACTTGGCTGTCTACTGAGCATGAACTGACTGCGTGGCCGAGTTCGGACGGAAAACGGACGATCGCGTGGTGAATTAGCATCGGAGCTAGCTGCTAGCTGCTTTTCGCCGACGAGTCAAAAACGACAGTGTTGGCTGTGGACAGCGGATACATCATGGCTGGAATGATTGGACAGATGGACCCTTTTGATGATGCTGGTGAGCAATGGGCGACGTATATTGAACGTTTTGAGCATTACACCCTTGCTAATGACATTCAGCCTGAGAAACGGGTCCCGGTGCTGCTGAGTGTGATGGGTCCCAAGACGTACAGTCTGCTGCGTAATCTAGTGGCGCCAAGCAAGCCTGGGACAATGCAGTATGACAATATTGTGGGTGTTTTGCAAGCTCATTTTGCTCCCAAACCGCTGGTAATAGCTGAAAGGTTCCGGTTCCACAAGAGGAATCAGGGGGAAGAAGAAACGGTCGCACAGTATGTGGCGGTGCTGAAAAGACTGTCAGAACATTGCGAGTTTGGTGCGTATCTGGAAGATGCTCTACGAGACAGATTTGTGTGTGGATTAAAGTGTGAAACTGTGCAGAAGCGTCTTTTGACTGAGAAGGATCTCACGTTTCGCAAAGCAGTTGATTATGCTGTGTCGGCAGAGACAGCAACACGTGAAGTGCAGCAGTTGAGTGGTTCCCTTAAAGTGAATGCAGTGCTGTCACAAAGAGGTGAAAAATGCCGCCGCTGCGGGAAAATGAATCATACTGATGATGACTGCTGGTACAAAGACCGTGACTGTCACCAGTGTGGAAGGAAGGGCCACACGAAACGCATGTGCAAAGGTAGAGCCAGAAGCAGCCAAGATTGGAACAGGAAAGAGAAAGAGGGGAAACATGAGCTGAAAGGCAATGCAGTTAAAAACAGAGCAAAGGACAAAAAGAGGAGAATTCATCATGTTGCCGCTGAGGAGAGTGAAAGTGAAGGAACCAGACCCGACACTGATAGTGAGTTGGAGCTGTATTCTTTGTCACGAAAAGAGAAATATTCACGTATCTCCCTAATGCCTGTAGTTAACGGGAAGAAAATGGAGATGGAGCTGGATACAGGGGCTGCTGTGTCTTTGATTCCATGGGAACAATATAAAAGTATGCTGAGTCAGTTGCCGCTGCAACCCACTGACATCATGCTGAAAACGTACACTGGGGAGCCGCTGGCACCAGAAGGGGTCATCAAGGTGCAAGTTGAACTGAATAAGCAGCGTGCAACTCTACCCTTGTACGTGGTAAAGGTGGATGCTCCACCACTGTTTGGTAGGGAGTGGCTGAGAGTGATTAAGCTGAACTGGAAAGACTTAAAGATGGTCCATGCCAGAGAGCAAAGCGGAAATGACAATCTGGAGGCTGTGCTAAAGAAACACTCTGCCGTTTTCTCTAAGGAGCTGGGCACAATGAAAGGAATTAAAGCCAGATTGACTCTTAGGCCTGATAGTGTCCCCAAATTCTGTCCACCACGTAACGTGCCTTATGCTCTCCGCCCTCGGGTGGAGGCAGAACTGAAACGCCTGACTGAGCTTGGGGTGATCACACCAGTGGAGCATAGTGATTGGGCTACGCCCGTGGTCCCTGTCAACAAGAAGGATGGCTCAGTGAGACTCTGTGGTGATTTCAAGGTCACTCTTAATTCGCAGCTCTGTGTGGATAAGTACCCACTTCCACGCATTGAGGACCTGTTTGCTTCTCTAGCAGGAGGTCAGCATTTCAGTAAGCTAGACTTAGCAAATGCCTACTTACAGATGGAGGTAGAAGAGGAGTCTAAGAAGCTGCTGACTATTTCGACACAAAAAGGGCTGTTCCGTTTCAATCGCTTGCCTTTTGGAGTGGCGTCTTCACCTGCATTGTTTCAGAAGGCTATGGATCAAGTGCTTCTCGGCCTACCATACACCCATTGTTATCTGGATGACATCCTCGTCAGTGGTCCAGATAAAGAGACACACCTGAGATCCCTTAAGGCAGTTTTGGGCAGGCTGGAGGACTATGGCCTGCGTCTCAAACAGGAGAAGTGCCTGTTTTTCCAAGAATCGGTGGAATACCTGGGCCACATAATTGATGCGGCAGGGTTACACAAATCACCAGAAAAGGTGCGTGCCGTTATGGAAGCTCCAGCACCAGCTGATGTCAGCCAGTTACGTTCTTTTCTGGGAATGCTCAACTATTATGGACGTTTCATACCTGATTTAGCTACAGTCCTGAAACCGCTGAATGAGCTACTCAGTAAAGAGAAGAAATGGCAGTGGACATCAGCCTGCGAGTCAGCTTTCCAGAATGCTAAAGAACGTCTGGCCTCACCAAAAATACTCACCCACTACAATCCTGAACTGCCTCTCCATTTGGCATGTGACGCTTCACCATATGGCGTTGGAGCCGTGCTCTCACATGTCATGCCTGATGGCCAAGAACGGCCAATTGCTTATGCTTCACGAACCCTCAGCAAAGCAGAACGAAACTATGCTCAGATCGAGAGGGAGGCGTTGGCAATTGTTTTTGGAGTGCGCAAGTTTCACCAGTATCTCCATGGTAACAAGTTCACCTTGCTCACTGATCATCGCCCACTGACCTCAATTCTGAGTCCAGTAAAAGGTACACCATCAATGGCAGCTGCGCGAATGCAGCGTTGGGCGCTCCTTCTGTCAGCACATAATTACACCTTACAGTATCGGAAGGGGGCACATCACGCCAATGCTGACGGTCTGTCACGTTTACCTCTGCCCCTTGCACAGAAAGAGAAACAGGGAGCAGTTGAGGTATTCTACGCATCTCAGCTGGACACATTACCAGTCAGTGTCGCCGAGATCAGACGTGACACTTTGTCTGATGTCACTTTGTCTCGTGTGCTGGAAATGGTAATAACTGGACGTTTTCCAGCAACAAAGGACACAGATCAAGAGCTGTCACCCTATCTGATGCGCAGACATGAACTCACAATACAGCAGGGATGCCTCATGTGGGGCTTGAGGGTGGTTGTGCCACCTAAGCTGCGCTCTCATGTACTGAAAGAGCTCCACACTGCACATCCAGGGATGGTGAGGATGAAGAGCTTAGCTCGCAGCTATGTTTGGTGGCCTGGCATTGATTCTCAAATTGAGCTTCAAGCTAAAGCCTGCCACTCTTGTCAGCGTGTGCAAAAAGAGCCTGGGTTAGCGCCTTTACACCCTTGGCTGTGGCCTTCCTGTCCATGGGAACGGATCCATGTGGATTTTGCGGGTCCATTTGAAAGTCACATGTACCTGGTGGTGGTAGATGCACATTCCAAGTGGCCTGAAGTGCATATTATGGATAGCACCACAGCTGGTAAAACCATACAAGTGCTACGGGGTCTCTTTAGTCGCCATGGCATTCCCCACGTCCTGGTGAGTGATAACGGACCGCAGTTCTGTTCTGAGGAATTCAGGGTGTTCCTGAAAGCTAATGGAGTCAAACACATCCGCTCTGCGCCGTACCATCCTGCCACTAATGGTTTGGCTGAGCGTTTTGTGCAGACATTCAAGCATGCACTGAAAGCCTCCAGGGGTACAGCACCTGTGCAACAACGCCTTGACACGTTCCTCTTGACATATCGCAACACTCCGCATGCAACAACTAGAGAAACGCCAGCTATATTGTTCATTGGACGCAAGCTGCGCTCTCGACTGGATTTTTTGAAGCCCAGTGTGGCCGGAGCTGTGCGTCGGTCACAGGATGCGCAACAACAATGCCGACAGCAACACTCCAGGGACAGACGGTTCACTGTTGGCGAGCCTGTCCTGGTGCGCGATTATAGGAAGGGAGAGGACAAGTGGACGCACGGTGTCGTACTGGAGAAGACTGGGCCAGTGTCATACAAGGTGAATGTGGGAGCCCAAGGGGTGTGGAAACGTCATGTGGATCAGATGCTGACACGACCTGAGTCAGTATCTCAGCAGGTCACAGTGGATCCTCCGACAAGCTCTCAGATGTCACCAGCCCAGAGTGGTAGTGACACCATGCTTTACCCTTGTACAATTCTGCAGGAAGAGACTGTTGAACAAGTTATGGGGACCACCGTACCTCCAGATACACCCCAGTCTCTTAAATCATCACCGACTGACTGTACACAGGTTACACAGCCTGTAAGACGTTACCCAGTGAGAGTCACCAAGCCACCCGCTCGTTATTGTGATGGGTGAGCGTATTAAGTAGTTCGGTGAGAGTGTTGGCGTTCAGAGACATTATTCTCAACTAAAAAGAAATTCATACAGAAAGCAACATTAGTTCCAGTTTTCATGAATGTTGTAATATAAAAAAAAAAAGAAAAAAGGTGCTACTTTGGTTATGGGAAATGTTTCTGCGGGTGGTGCCACGGTCGCATAGCTTAGTGGGGAGGAGATGTTATGTATGAACCAAGAATTATTGTGTGCTATGCAAGCCATCGCCAGTAGGGGGCACCACGCCCAGTTATGTGTGTATGTTACTTCTGTGTGATCCCAATAAAGAAGAAGTCAACTTGTAAACAAACTGTTGTATGTGCATTCTGACTCGGCATAATCCTTAATAGTGTATTGACACTACAGTGGAAATATAACAGGTTTGATCGTTTTGTGTATGATTTATGATTTATTAAACGTATAAATGTTATTCTAATCTGCTGCTGAGTCTCTTACGCTGATGAAAATGCAGAAAACACAGATCACGGACACCTGTTCAACCAATCACATTCATTCCACTTTGATCTGCGACAAACTGACGGTTCATCTCTGTTACAGTGTTGCGTTAGACTGCTATATTTTTTGGTCTTTATGCTGTAGATTTTCACGTCTCTGGAATAGTTGGCAGTAAAAAGGATGATTTTCTGTAAAATCATATTGATATGAGCCGTGACATATTCGTAGATGACAGTTAGATTAGTCAGCTGGGAAACTCTGGGTTAACTCAGAGAGCTGAAGATATCGTGGACATGCTGACCTCGCTCCGTGGTGTACAGGGCCGTTTACCCTCGTGATTAATATTCACAATTAAAATATTAGCCGAACATCATGAAGTCTGTATGTGTGTCATAGTGTCGAACAACCTTTGTACAGTTAAAGCCAGCAGTTACTACATGAAACACCAACGTTATCTCTTTTATGCGTTTATACGCAGGTCACGCTGATTACTGAACAAAAACACAAAGATCAGATGTTAATCGGATTTATTTGCTTTCTCTCCTCCTTAAACATGTTTTTATGTTAGTTATAATTCAGAATTGGCGACTGAAACACGCAGGACACATACGAACATCAGGAAATAAAAACCTGATGAATATAACCTCAGTAAATGAAGTCAGTGTACTGCGGGGGTTATGGCGGCTGAAATCAAATCACTTTGACTGTCACATCACATGTGCAGGTACACTGGTACAGTACATGCGAGTGAAATTCTTGTGTGCGAGCTTCACAAGCAACAGAGGTGTGCAAAAATACAATAACATAAGAACAAGCAAAATAGAAGAATGGCTAAATCTGAGAGTTATATGGAAATTAAATAGAGTAAACAATAAAATAAAATATACAGAGGTTGGTAGGTGGACATGTGCAAAACAAGTGGCATTTATATACAGTGTGGAGTGCATAATGTTGAAGTTCCAGTAGTGAAGGTGAGGTGTCTATGAAGTGTCCAGCAGTCTGATGGCCTGGTGGAAAAAGCTCTCTCAGTCTGCTGGTTGGGGACCGGATGCTGCAGAACCTCCTTCCTGATGGAAGTAGTCTGAACAGTTGATGGCTGGGGGGACTGGAGTCCTTGATGGTCCTCCCCGCTTTCCTCAGGCAGCGCTTCCTGTAGATGTCCTGTAGGGAGGGAAGCTCACCTCCAATTATCCGTTCAGAACACCGCACTACTCGCTGGAGAGCTTTGCGGTTGTAAGCGGTGCTGTTGCCGTACCAGGTGGTGATGCATCCAGTGAGGATGCTCTCAATGGCACAGTGATAGAAGGTCCTGAGGATGCGGGGGCTCATGCCGAATCTTTTCAGTCTCCTGACAAAGAAGAGGCGCTGCTGCGCCTTCTTCACTGTTTTGTTTATGTGTCCTGACTAGGGCTGCATGATTAATCGTTAGAAAATCGCGATCTCAATTCATACTTATGTGCGATCTCATTTCCAAATTACAACGATTTTAAAAAAAAGAGAGAGAGAAAAGACGACGACGATTGTACCGCATTTAGATCCGGGACGTAATCTGCATGAAAACAAGCGCTCACTCTTCCTGCTCAACAAATGACAAGGGCGGAGCCTTATACCACGTGGTACAGAAGCTGGCTGCGAAAATTAGCAGGGAAAAAACCACGGAGAGCACGTCAGGGATGACGAAAGTAACAGGAGAAAATCCGTCCCGGTCAACAACCCAAACATCAATAACGGGAACCTTATACAGCGCTTCCCTATACACGTCGAACTCCCGCAGGCACAAAGAAATTAGGGAGGCTATCACTTATCACCTGACCAAAGATATGGCTCCCATCAACACTGCAAAACGAGGGATTTAGGAAAATGATCAACACCCTAGACAAACGCTACACAGTGCCGTCCCGCAACTATTTTTCTATTGTTGCACTACCTGCTCTATACACGCAGTGTGGAGCAACGGTGGAGACGGAATTTCAAGCAGTACAACATTTTGCGGCAACAACAAAACGTGAGACATTTGTTGTTTTTATGTTTATTTATTGTTTTTATGTTCAGTCTCAACTGTTACGAAGTTGATGTGCAGTTAATAAGTGCAATAAATATTTATACTGGAAAAGAAAATCGTGAGAGAATCGTGATCTCAATTCTAAGCAAAAAAATCGTGATTCTCATTTTATGCAAAATCGTGCAGCCCTAGTACTGACCACGTAAGATCGTCAGCCAGATGTACACCAAGGAAGCGGAAGCTGCTCACTCTCCACAGCAGCACCATTGATGGTGATGGGGTGTGTACTTCTCTGCACCTCCGGAAGTCCACTATCAACTCCTTTGTCTTTGCGACGTTGAGGGTGAGATGGTTGTCTTGACACCAGTGGGTCAGGGCGCTGACCTCCTCCCTGTAAGCCGTCTCATCACCTTTGGTGATAAGACCCACCACTGTAGTGTCGTCTGCAAACTGTACTCCGCCCTCTCCTGTGAGTACAGGACAGGGCTCAGTACACACCCCTGTGGAGCACCAGTGTTCAGTGTGAGGGGGGATGAGTTGATGCTGCCCAGTCTGACCACTTGGCATCTGTCAGACAGGAAGTTAAGAATCCAGCTGCAGAGGGAGCTGCTCAGTCCTAGATCCTGCAGTTTCCTGTCCAGCTTTGAGGGAACGATGGTATTGAATGCTGAGCTGTAATCTACAAACAGCATCCTCACATACGTGTCTCTCTTCTCCAGGTGTGACAGGGCAGTGTGTAGTGTCAGGGCTATGGCATCATCAGTGGACCTCTTGTGGCGGTATGCAAATTGTAGAGGGTCCAGTGAGTCGGGTAGTGCAGAGCAGATGAAGTCCCTGACCAGCTTCTCGAAGCATTTGCTCACAATGGGGGTCAGGGCTACAGGTCGCCAGAAGTTCAATGATGAGATGGTGGAGGATTTGGGTACAGAGACGATGGTGGCCATTTTGAAGAAGGCTGGGACTACAGACAGAGAGAGGGAAAGGTTGAAGATGTGTGTAAACACTGTGTGTGCGCACTGACGTCATCCACCAGTGTCCTGTTATATTTTAGATAGCAAGGAGCAGACGGCCGAGGTTATTAAACTCCACCGAGACAGCGGTGATGCTAATCAGAAGGCTAGACCGTCTGATATTACAGCCTCGCACTTCCGGCCTACCCGACCTTCGGAGGACCCGGCCCACATAGACCGTGAAGGCCGGGTCCTCAGGAGGATGCAGCCTATGAAAGTACTCACTGGCTGTATCACAATTCAGGGTCTGAAGCCTTAACGGTCCTCAAGGGCCGCGTACTCAAAGACCGCAAAGGCCGGAAGTGCAAGGCTTGTGAAATGGGACGGCAGGAGCAGGAACATGAATAATGACAGTAGATGTTTGTGTGAAAGTGCTGGAAGCAAATGAGTGTGTGATGTTCTTTCAGTGTTGCACTTTGTAGACGCTCCCTGAGCACTGGTCTCACAGCCAGCTGCACATAGAGACCAGTGTTGTTAGTCCAGGTCAGAAGATGACTTGTTGGAATGAAAATGAGCTTGTAGTTTGTCTGCTTTAATAATGTGACTGGAAAAAGGTGTTGGACTTCAAATATGTCCATTTCTGTCACACTTCACCTTTAAAAGTGAAGCCATGTGGTTCCTGGAAGGAAAAACACGACTTTTTCAAGTCTTTGTCCTGTTTTTATGAGAAATGTACGACTTTAATGTGAAACATTCAGAGTTTTTTCTCTTGTTGTGTTTGTTTGAAGCTGCTTCCTGTTGGCTTCAGCTGTTTGGAGTTTCCATTTTCTAAACTTCTACATTCTGAACCTTCTTCAGCTCTGAACAGATGATGAAACACTGAATGATTTCAAGCACTTTGTCTAATAAACTTACATCTTTCATTCTTTATACAGATTGAAGGACTGTGGTTTGTCAGATATTGGCCTTGATTATCTGGCAGCAGCACTGAAGTCCAACCCCTCGTATCCCACAGAGGTGGACCTGAGTGGAACCTACAGCAACCTGAAGGATACAGGAGTGAAGCATCTGTGTGGTTTCCTGGAGAATCCACGATGTCGATTTGAAACTCTGAGGTCAGTCAGCATGTTTTAGTTGTGCTGAGATGAATATGATGTGAAAGTTGTGCTGACACTAAACTGCAGACATCAGGCTGATATTATACTGATCCACACTGAGGATCTTCATGGTAAAGTCTGTTTTCTTCTTCTCTGGTTTAGTCCATTGACTGCAGCAGAACAATGTTCACATTTCAAACAGTGATGCTCAACGTATGGCCCGCGGCCCACACGCGGCCTGCCCACCTTTCCTGATTCAGAGAGAGGGGACCCTGATTAACTGTGTAGCTTCTTCCTCACAGTTCTAAGTATCAGACACAACAATGAATAATCCACAGCTGACTGTCTTTAGCAGGTCAAAGGTCACGGCACACAGCAGACAGTCAGAAATATTCTAACTCTGATCATTTATCAGTTGTGACACTGTGAGACTTGATCAGAGGTGTGATCATCACAGCAGAGGCCTTTGTGTCAAAGTCACTGAGGATCAAACAGAAACACATGAAGCAGATTTTCCTCTTCTGGCTTTTTATAGCAGATAACCTTCAAAATATTCTGCAGTCGATCAAAAACTGAAGCAAACCATGAAGCAACATGTGAACATGAGCTGATGCTGCTGAAGTGAAGCAAAGTTACAGAGGTTTGATTACAGACACAGCTGAGAGTTTGTAATCTGTCATCATTTTAAAAAGTTTCCATGGAACAGCAGAAATGAGGCTTTACTGTCAGAGGCCGACAGCACTGAACACAACAGCAGACTGGTGGCTAATAAACAGTGAATGATGCAGAAACAGATGTTTGAAGCTGTTCTTGGAGTACACTGAGAGAGAGAGAGCTGTGCAGGCAGGAACAGCCAAAGTCAGAGAGAATTCATGAGCATATTGATCAAACGTGAAGCAGAGTTTGGATCTTCTTTTGCTGCTGCTTCACTCAGTTTTGGTTGGAGACAGATGAAACCTGCAGCTTCAGGATCTGTGAGCTGTCCACTTTCAGCCCCGACGGCGTGTCCGTGTACGTGCCGTCGAGTGAACGATCCACGCTCTGTGTTTCCATCTTTGTGTGTTTAGCTGCTCTCATTTACTGTTTTAGCTGTTTGCTGCTTGTTGAAATAGTTTGTGAGCTTTAACCTGAGATTCTGGCAAAATACATTTATATTAAACATCGATTCAGGATTGAATGAATCAACATCGTTTTATTCAAATTAAAACCATTTAAATGGGAACATGAATTTTTTACAGCCGCCTCTAATGCTGGGTAATGTCAGCTGGTCCATGTGCAGCTGGCTGTGAGGCTCAGGGAGCGTCTACAAAGTGCAACACTGAAAGAACATCATCCATAAATATTGAGTAAGAACTGGACTCTCATACAGCGAGACTCAAATGCCTTTAAACATCAGCTTATCCTGCTGATCCAAGTCCAACACTGAGTTTGTAAAAACATGTTTGTCAATCATTTTGTTTGGTTTCTGAGGAAAATGATTCAATAACTTGCTGCTAATACACAACATTTCATCATATTTCCTCATAACCCTCTTTTGTCTGACCATTTGATCCCATTTGAATTTGCAATAAAGGATCCACAGAGTTTGGTGACAATAATGACAGTAGATGTTTGTGTGAAAGTGCTGGAAGCAAATGAGTGTGTGATGTTCTTTCAGTGTTGCACTTTGTAGACGCTCCCTGAGCACTGGTCTCACAGCCAGCTGCACATAGAGACCAGTGTTGTTAGTCCAGGTCAGAAGATGACTTGTTGGAATGAAAATGAGCTTGTAGTTTGTCTGCTTTAATAATGTGACTGGAAAAAGGTGTTGGACTTCAAATATGTCCATTTCTGTCACACTTCACCTTTAAAAGTGAAGCCATGTGGTTCCTGGAAGGAAAAACACGACTTTTTCAAGTCTTTGTCCTGTTTTTATGAGAAATGTACGACTTTAATGTTCATCTTTTTTTTTTTTAACTCAATTTTTATTATAATTTACAACATTACAACTTGTACTTGTCAATGTTCACAAGTAGGACAGTTACAGGAACCGCAATGCAGAAATGTAGATTAAAATAAGAACTGCAATTAGGAAGCACAAAACAAAACTGGGAAGCAAAACAAAACCCAAGCAAGCAAACAAACAAACAGACAACAACAACAAAAACAAAACATAAACTTTATGTAATATTAAATAACGTGACAAACTTAGCCGTAAATGGACAAAACGAAAGAGACCTATGCTAAATTATTGAAACAGTAAAGCATGTATGGGTCGCCAACGCTCAGTAAACAATTCTCTCTGAATCCGCAGAGCAGATGTTATTTCCTCCATCTGGTAAATTTCTCTTGCTTTATCAATCCACATATTATATGAAGGTGGGTCAAGATTCAGCCATTTAATAGTGATACACTTTAGTGCTGCTGTAAGATTCTTAAGAGATACTTTTTATTGTTTCCCGAAAAACCCTTTGGTAAGACTCCTAAAATGACTAACTGTTGGTCTTTTGTTAATGGTTGTTGGAAAACTGTACTGAGAACTTTAAATATGTCATTCCAAAGTGAGCAGATTTTTGGGCATGACCAGAATATATGTGAGTGGGTTCCTAAAGAAGTACCACAATTTCGCCAGCAGGTGTCAGGATTTGTAGGCTTCATTTTGGCAATTATCTCTGGGGTTCTAAAATATCTCATGACCACCTTCCATTTAAATTCTCTCCACAGCCCAGAATTAGTCACCAGATGGGCTTCACCGAACACCTCTTCCCAGGTGTCCTCTGAGATTTGAGTGCCAGTCTCAGCTTCCCACCTTGCCTTAATATCCAAAGTTGCATTTGTATTGAAACTCATAAATGTGTTATAAAAATGACTGATTAATTTTGGGGAGGAATTACTTTGAAATGTTTTTAGAAATATTTCCTCAATGGGTGAGGGCTCCAAAACTTGCCTCCATTCTTTATGTTTTGTCAAAAAGCTTCTTAGCTGCAGAAATCTAAAAAAGTCAGAAGAAGGAAGCCGAAACTGACCTCAACTGTTCAAATGAGCTCAGGTGCCCATTCCTCACAACATGACAAAGTTTATGAAACCTACTATGTGACCATGCTCTGAAGCCAGAGTCTTCCACAATAGGAGAAAAACCCTGCAGGGAGGAGAGCCTTGATAACATTGAAATTTCTTTTGGAAGACCAAATGATTGTTTGATTCTACGCCAAATCTTTAGTGTGACCCTCGTCCGTTCCCCCATATGCACATTTTTAATTGAAATGTTAGAACAAAGCAGGGATTCCAATGATCTTTCGCACATTGTCTTCTCAATGTTTAGCCACTGAGTTTAAGACAAATCCCGCACCCATACAGTCAGGGGTCTCATGAGCTGCCCAGAAATAATATTTCAGGTTTGGAACAGCCAATCCCCCCTGCAGCTTTGACAGTTTTAATCTTTGGAACTTGATCCTTGGGCGTTTGCTTTGCCATATAAATTTGGAAAAAAGTTTATCTAAATTATCAAATGTAGAGTTGGGAATGTTAATAGGCAGCATTTGAAAAAGGTACAGAAGTCTTGGCAATACATTCATACGTATACTCTCGATCCGACCCAAGAAAGACAGAGACAGGACTGTCCATCTCTCTAAATCTTTTTTTATTTTTGCAGCTATAACTTCATAATTTACTTTAAACAAGTCTGATAATGAGTGAGGAATTTGAATTCCTAAATACTTGATACCTTCGTTTGGCCATTTAAAGCCACATCACTCCTTGAATGTTAGTGAAATGTTTCCTCCTATATCCATTGCCAATGTTTTGTCAATATTAACTTTGTAACCAGAGAGGGAACCGTAATAATTTCTCTTAAATGAGGTAAACTGACTGCAGGATTTGAAATGTATAAAAGTACATCGTCTGCGTAGATGGACAATTTATGCTGTTCTCCATTAATTGAAAGGCCCTGAATTTCATGTTCTTCTCTAATCAACTGCGCCAGAGGCTCAATACTTATATCGAACAGCAGGGGCGACAGTGAGCATCCTTGTCTACACCCACGTTCCAGTGGAAATCTGGCTGATATTGTTCCATTTACCCGTACAGCCGCCATTGGGTTGGAATAAAGAATCTGTATCCACTTAATTAAGTTTGGCCCAAATTTGAATCTTTCAAGTGTTTGGCCCAAGTACTGCCAGGAAACCCTGTCGAATGCTTTTTGCGCATCAAGAGACAGAATCATTGTTTCTTCTTGTTTGGTCTTGTACAAGGACATTAAGTTCAACAATCTACGAACATTGTCCCCATGGTGCCTTCCTGCAATGAACCCCGTTTGATCTGGATTTATAACCTGTGTAATAATTTTACTAACTCTTTTGGCTAAAATCGTGGTGAGAATGTGTGAATCAGTATTAAGTAATGAGATTGGCCTATATGATTGACAGTTTGTGGGGTCCTTGCCCTCTTTATGGATTACGACAATTGTAGCATCGTTCCAGGACGACGCCATAGTCCCAGTCTCCAGAGCGCAGTGGTAAGCTTTCAGTGATAAGGGTGCGACTTTGTCCTTAAGTTTTTTTATAGAATTCGTTAATAAAACCATCAGGGCCAGGACTGTTTTTAGTTTTAAGGTTTGAAATCACCTGTAAAATTTCTTGTTCTCAAATTGGTTCATCTAACTCCTTTGCTACAGACTCTGGCAGTGTTTTTAAATTGATCTTTTCTAAGAAATCAGACAGTGTATTGTTATCTTTACATGTATCTGAATTTTTATATAATGGCTTGAAAAATTGGCAAAACAACTTGCAATTTGATTTGGTTTAGTAATTAGGGTTTGATCTGACTTCAACTTTTGGACCATATTACAAGTTTGCTGTTTCCTGAGTCTTATTGCCAGCAATCTACTAGCCCTACTACCCTGTTCATAGTACTTTTGTTTAATGAATCTTAAATTGCCCTCAATTTTCTCGTTTATTAAACTATTAAGCTCACTACGTAACATTTTAAGATCGGAAAGCAAATTGGCTGTCTGTGCTTTTTTGTGTTGTTGCTCTAGGTGTTTTATTTTGGCCTCCAATTCACACCGCCTAGCCTCTTTTCTTTTCTTCCTGGCACTTGCAAATGATATTATGCGACCTCTAATGTATGTCTTGGTGCAATCCCAGAGAGTTAAAGGCTCAGTTCAGTATGTATGAACTCACAAAACTGGCTGTCATTTAGGAGTGAGGCATTTAATCGCCAGACTTTAATGTTCTTGATGCTCCTGTACCATCTCTCTGTCATCCTCCTCGCTCCCTCTTTGCACTCACAGTCTTTGTGCATCATTAACACTCACATGAGGAAAACCAAAGTTTACTGGGCAGAAGACGATCATCAGTGACGCTGTCTTTAAAATACAATTCATGAGCATATTGATCAAACGTGAAGCAGAGTTTGGATCTTCTTTTGCTGCTGCTTCACTCAGTTTTGGTTGGAGACAGATGAGACCTGCAGCTTCAGGATCTGTGAGCTGTCCACTTTCAGCCCCGACGGCGTGTCCGTGTACGTGCCGTCGAGTGAACGATCCACGCTCTGTGTTTCCATCTTTGTGTGTTTAGCTGCTCTCATTTACTGTTTTAGCTGTTTGCTGCTTGTTGAAATAGTTTGTGAGCTTTAACCTGAGATTCTGGCAAAATACATTTATATTAAACATCGATTCAGGATTGAATGAATCAACATCGTTTTATTCAAATTAAAACCATTTAAATGGGAACATGAATTTTTTACAGCCGCCTCTAATGCTGGGTAATGTCAGCTGGTCCATGTGCAGCTGGCTGTGAGGCTCAGGGAGCGTCTACAAAGTGCAACACTGAAAGAACATCATCCATAAATATTGAGTAAGAACTGGACTCTCATACAGCGAGACTCAAATGCCTTTAAACATCAGCTTATCCTGCTGATCCAAGTCCAACACTGAGTTTGTAAAAACATGTTTGTCAATCATTTTGTTTGGTTTCTGAGGAAAATGATTCAATAACTTGCTGCTAATACACAACATTTCATCATATTTCCTCATAACCCTCTTTTGTCTGACCATTTGATCCCATTTGAATTTGCAATAAAGGATCCACAGAGTTTGGTGACAATAATGACAGTAGATGTTTGTGTGAAAGTGCTGGAAGCAAATGAGTGTGTGATGTTCTTTCAGTGTTGCACTTTGTAGACGCTCCCTGAGCACTGGTCTCACAGCCAGCTGCACATAGAGACCAGTGTTGTTAGTCCAGGTCAGAAGATGACTTGTTGGAATGAAAATGAGCTTGTAGTTTGTCTGCTTTAATAATGTGACTGGAAAAAGGTGTTGGACTTCAAATATGTCCATTTCTGTCACACTTCACCTTTAAAAGTGAAGCCATGTGGTTCCTGGAAGGAAAAACACGACTTTTTCAAGTCTTTGTCCTGTTTTTATGAGAAATGTACGACTTTAATGTGAAACATTCAGAGTTTTTTCTCTTGTTGTGTTTGTTTGAAGCTGCTTCCTGTTGGCTTCAGCTGTTTGGAGTTTCCATTTTCTAAACTTCTACATTCTGAACCTTCTTCAGCTCTGAACAGATGATGAAACACTGAATGATTTCAAGCACTTTGTCTAATAAACTTACATCTTTCATTCTTTATACAGATTGTGGAAGTGTGGTTTGTCAGAGATCAGCTGTGATTATCTGGCAGCAGCACTGAAGTCCAACCCCTCCCATCTGAGAGAGCTGGACCTGAGCAGGAACTACAAGCTGCAGGATCCAGGAGTGAAGCATCTGTGTGGTTTCCTGGAGAGTCCAGGATGTAAACTTGAAACTCTGGGGTCAGTCAGCATGTTTTAGTTGTGCTGAGATGAATATGATGTGAAAGTTGTGCTGACACTAAACTGCAGACATCAGGCTGATATTATACTGATCCACACTGAGGATCTTCATGGTAAAGTCTGTTTTCTTCTTCTCTGGTTTAGTCCATTGACTGCAGCAGAACAATGTTCACATTTCAAACAGTGATGCTCAACGTATGGCCCGCGGCCCACACGCGGCCTGCCCACCTTTCCTGATTCAGAGAGAGGGGACCCTGATTAACTGTGTAGCTTCTTCCTCACAGTTCTAAGTATCAGACACAACAATGAATAATCCACAGCTGACTGTCTTTAGCAGGTCAAAGGTCACGGCACACAGCAGACAGTCAGAAATATTCTAACTCTGATCATTTATCAGTTGTGACACTGTGAGACTTGATCAGAGGTGTGATCATCACAGCAGAGGCCTTTGTGTCAAAGTCACTGAGGATCAAACAGAAACACATGAAGCAGATTTTCCTCTTCTGGCTTTTTATAGCAGATAACCTTCAAAATATTCTGCAGTCGATCAAAAACTGAAGCAAACCATGAAGCAACATGTGAACATGATCTGATGCTGCTGAAGTGAAGCAAAGTTACAGAGGTTTGATTACAGACACAGCTGAGAGTTTGTAATCTGTCATCATTTTAAAAAGTTTCCATGGAACAGCAGAAATGAGGCTTTACTGTCAGAGGCCGACAGCACTGAACACAACAGCAGACTGGTGGCTAATAAACAGTGAATGATGCAGAAACAGATGTTTGAAGCTGTTCTTGGAGTACACTGAGAGAGAGAGAGCTGTGCAGGCAGGAACAGCCAAAGTCAGAGAGAATTCATGAGCATATTGATCAAACGTGAAGCAGAGTTTGGATCTTCTTTTGCTGCTGCTTCACTCAGTTTTGGTTGGAGACAGATGAAACCTGCAGCTTCAGGATCTGTGAGCTGTCCACTTTCAGCCCCGACGGCGTGTCCGTGTACGTGCCGTGGAGTGAACGATCCACGCTCTGTGTTTCCATCTTTGTGTGTTTAGCTGCTCTCATTTACTGTTTTAGCTGTTTGCTGCTTGTTGAAATAGTTTGTGAGCTTTAACCTGAGATTCTGGCAAAATACATTTATATTAAACATCGATTCAGGATTGAATGAATCAACATCGTTTTATTCAAATTAAAACCATTTAAATGGGAACATGAATTTTTTACAGCCGCCTCTAATGCTGGGTAATGTCAGCTGGTCCATGTGCAGCTGGCTGTGAGGCTCAGGGAGCGTCTACAAAGTGCAACACTGAAAGAACATCATCCATAAATATTGAGTAAGAACTGGACTCTCATACAGCGAGACTCAAATGCCTTTAAACATCAGCTTATCCTGCTGATCCAAGTCCAACACTGAGTTTGTAAAAACATGTTTGTCAATCATTTTGTTTGGTTTCTGAGGAAAATGATTCAATAACTTGCTGCTAATACACAACATTTCATCATATTTCCTCATAACCCTCTTTTGTCTGACCATTTGATCCCATTTGAATTTGCAATAAAGGATCCTCAGAGTTTGGTGACAATAATGACAGTAGATGTTTGTGTGAAAGTGCTGGAAGCAAATGAGTGTGTGATGTTCTTTCAGTGTTGCACTTTGTAGACGCTCCCTGAGCACTGGTCTCACAGCCAGCTGCACATAGAGACCAGTGTTGTTAGTCCAGGTCAGAAGATGACTTGTTGGAATGAAAATGAGCTTGTAGTTTGTCTGCTTTAATAATGTGACTGGAAAAAGGTGTTGGACTTCAAATATGTCCATTTCTGTCACACTTCACCTTTAAAAGTGAAGCCATGTGGTTCCTGGAAGGAAAAACACGACTTTTTCAAGTCTTTGTCCTGTTTTTATGAGAAATGTACGACTTTAATGTGAAACATTCAGAGTTTTTTCTCTTGTTGTGTTTGTTTGAAGCTGCTTCCTGTTGGCTTCAGCTGTTTGGAGTTTCCATTTTCTAAACTTCTACATTCTGAACCTTCTTCAGCTCTGAACAGATGATGAAACACTGAATGATTTCAAGCACTTTGTCTAATAAACTTACATCTTTCATTCTTTATACAGATTGAAGAGCTGTGATTTGTCAGAGATCAGCTGTGATTATCTGGCAGCAGCACTGAAGTCCAACCCCTCCCATCTGAGAGAGCTGGACCTGAGCTACAACAACAACCTGAAGGATCCAGGAGTGAAGCATCTGTGTGGTTTCCTGGAGAGTCCAGGATGTAAACTTGAAACTCTGGGGTCAGTCAGCATGTTTTAGTTGTGCTGAGATGAATATGATGTGAAAGTTGTGCTGACACTAAACTGCAGACATCAGGCTGATATTATACTGATCCACACTGAGGATCTTCATGGTAAAGTCTGTTTTCTTCTTCTCTGGTTTAGTCCATTGACTGCAGCAGAACAATGTTCACATTTCAAACCTTCAAAGAAGAAGAAAAATCCTCCACTGGAAAATTCACTGTGAAACTCTCAAACTCTTCATTCCACCTTAAAGTCTGTGTGACACTGAAATCCAAAGCAAAATGTGCGTTTGCTTTACAGACAGCAGTCCAACACAAACATACACACATCATCCAAAACACAGTCCAACATCCAAATCTCCTCCACTGCCAGCATGAATGATGGGAAAGAGAAGGAGGAACACTCTGACATTCAGGGTTAGAATGAGTTTCATCAAGCAGACTGTGAAGATCAAAGCTGCATTAGAAAGCTTACATGAATGAATGAGTGGACAGAAGTGGACAGAGATCATCTGAAGCACTTCAAAGGCTTTAAATCAGCACATTTCTCTTTATTCTTTATCAACTCTGTTAGTTTCTCTCAGTTTTCTGTGGAATGAAGCTAACAGCAGGCTAATAAGATGCTGACCAATAGGTTTCTATTAAAGGTTGTAATTTGTATATGAAAAAGTGCTTTGGCTCAGCAGGGATCAGCTTACAGGTAGAATACAGCTGCTGGATGGGATTAGCATGTCATAGCTATCTACCAAACTGCTAACTGGGGGATTTCAGGCCATCTATGGATCATTTTTGCTAACTGTTTATTCAGCTTAGGCTCACAGGGCTGCAGCCTGTGCCCTAGCTGTCATAGGGCAAGAGGCGTGGTCCACCTGCACAGGTGAGCAGTCCATCACAGGGCCAACAGAGAGCGACAGAGAAGCACTCCCTCACATCCACACCTACAGCCAATGTAGAAGCACCAATGAACCTAAGCAGCATTTCATTGGACTGTGGGAGAACATCCAACCTCCACAGAAAGGCCCAGCTGACCAACAAGCTTCAACCTACAACCTTCTTGCTCTAAGGCACTAGTGCTAACCACTTTTGCCCATTTCAGCCCAAATCCTGCATCTTCCTGTTTCTGACTCCAGGCCAGCTCCACTAACACTTTCTCATCAGACACTGCCACCTAGTGGAGGAAGTCTTAGTTCCATTTGAAGCTTCAGATTACAGTTAGTTCCTTTACAAAGAGGTGGAGGTGGTGGGGCCACAGCACCATCATCACTGAGTGTCATAGGACACTTAACCTTTGTTTCCATATGCTGGGAACTTCCTGTTGTTCCAAGGAGGACTGGAAAATGTGTGAAAATCTCCCAGTCAGTTCCTCACAGCACACTTCAATCATTTCCCTCCCACAGCATCAGGACCAGGGCTTTTTCTCTCTTTGGTCCCACTAAGAGATTTCCACACAAACACCTCATCAGTGGGACTCTCAGAGCTACCAGCCCTTTGCTACAATCACAAAGCTCTTCATTGAAATCAATGATATCAAAGCTGGAATCAAATGAGTCCAAGTCTTCTGCTGATTCAGCATCACATTCATCTTTGCTCCTTGTTCTGCATCCCCACCATGGACTTCATTCCTTTCCAAGCCAGCCTTGAGTGTCCTTTATTCAGCTCATCCTCTGCTTTACTTTTACACCTGATTTTAGCTGCTTTATCTCTCTTTCAACAGGTTTCTGTGCCTCAATCTTTTTCTTCTCTCCCTCATAACAAGACAGCTTCTTCTGCCTGAGAACATGTTGGAGTGATTTACTAATCCAGGGCTGCTTATTGGGGAAAATACTTCCTGTTTCCAAAGTAATCCCCATTTTTCCCAGAAAGAAATGTCAGTAGAAATCGATGATCTAAGTGAGAACATGAGCCTTTAAAAAGTCCCAGTGGGTGCAGTCAAAGCAGTCCCTCAGTCCCAGTATAGAGTCTTTGGTCCAGACTGGAACAGCTGTGTGCCCAGTTTGAGCTCTCTTCAGTGCTGTGACCTGACAGACCCAGAGGGGCCATCACATCACATTTAGAAGCTCCCCTGATGGAGCCACAACACATGTCCAATACTTAGTCTGTCTTCTTGGACCAACTGGAAGAAATGATTCAAGGACTTAGTCACAGAACAGAGATTCAAATCTCCAAAATCCAACTGGCTGCATCAGGACATATAGTCTGAAACTCTGCACAGTTTCCTGTTTGAAGCTGCTTCCTGTTGGCTTCAGCTGTTTGGAGTTTCCATTTTCTAAACTTCTACATTCTGAACCTTCTTCAGCTCTGAACAGATGATGAAACACTGAATGATTTCAAGCACTTTGTCTAATAAACTTACATCTTTCATTCTTTATACAGATTGGAGAGCTGTGGTTTGTCAAAGATCAGCTGTGATTATCTGGCAGCAGCACTGAAGTCCAACCCCTCCCATCTGAGAGTGCTGGAGTTGAGCTGGAACAACCTGAAGGATCCAGATGTGAAGCAGCTGTCTGATCTTAAGAAGAGTCCAGACTACAGACTGGAGTCTCTGGTGTAAGTAGAGTGATGGAGTGAGTGGGTGGTGCTGTCAGCAGTATTGTACTAAACACAGTCAGTATGAAACAAAGATCCAGTGTTTCCTGTAAAGCTGCAGCTTCTCAGTGAAGCTGTGAGAGGAGAACGGTGACAGGCTTCAGGATTGGACACAAACACTTCCTGTTTCTCACCTTTATGGTCACCATAGTAACGGCTGACACGCTCTGATCAAACACTGTCAACAGCCAATCAGCTCTCTGAACAAAGCAGCACGCAGACCAATGACTGCATTGATTTCCAAGTTTAAAGCAGTGAAGAACACAGTCTGTAGGTGAGGAAGAATTTAGTGAGAGCAGATGTTTGGATGGAATTCCTCCAGTTAACAGCTGGAACCGTCCATCTGGATTGTTGGGCTTGTTGTTGGGGTTCCTACAGAGCTCAGAGTGGACACACCAAGGTTCTTCTAATGAATGAAAGTCCAAACTCAAACTAGGAGGGAAAAACATTTTCAGCAACTTCAATAAAAATCCAAAGATTAGAAAAAGTGAAGCAACAATGAGTCCTAGTACAGTCCCAGCACTGACGTCCCTGCTGCTCTTTATACTGGATGTGCTGCATCACTGACTGACAGCTGATGAAGAGTCTTTGGAAACACTCGTTTATCTCCTCTGCTCTTCCTCCTTCTCTCTGCAGGAACTGGTGATGATGGTAAACAGGACGGTGTGTGTGCTGAGAGAGGAGCAGCTGTGTCCTGATGATCCAGAGAGGTTGAAGCAGCAGCAGCTTGTGTGTAGAGACGCTCTGACTGGGCCATGTTACTGGGAGGTGGAGAGGAGAGCTTCATCCAGCAGTGACTGACAGAGGAATGAAGTGCAGATGACTGTCAGTGCTGCAGAGTGAACTGCTCTGAGAACAGCTCCACTGTCAGACACAATGTAGAGTCCAGCATCAGCCCTGTGTGTCCCTCTGGATCTGACAGAGGATCATCAGTGTATCTGGACTGCTCTGCTGCTGCTCTGTCCTTCTACAGTCTCTGCACAGTCTCTGTCTCACTCTGGAAAGATTTTACAACTTGTTGTAATTACAGAACGTTAATATAATATTCAAACATGTGATCTTCTCTTTATTTCTGAATCTTTACCAAATAAAGAAAAACCAAACTAACAAACAGAAGCTGTCGTGTCCTTTTTCACCACATCTGTGAATCTTTTCTGTGTTTTTCCTCTTTTCCTCCTTCCTGCAGCTCCATCTTCATCATTCTGTGTCCAGTATATGTGAACACGTCCAAAGCATCTGAGCCTCATGTTACCCGTTTGTGTGAGTTACGCCTGTCGTTGTGTTGTGGTGTATAAATAAGGGGCAGGAGACAGCGCTGGATCTCTGAGTTCTTTACTCTCAATTTCTGCAACATCTGCAATATATAGAAATGCAAACCTGTGAGCTGTGTGTGTTGTGCGTCTGCTCGGCCACCTCTCCTCCGGCCGTGCTGGAAGCAGCTGTGCGTTTGACAGTTTTATCGACTCGACAATAATCGAACAAATTAAATGTTCAAAAATATCAACTTAAGCACTTCAAAGTCAACAAAAAGCTTAAAACAATGAAATAATATTTCACTGAAAAAACAACAGCTCATAAGAACGATACACAAAATAATACAGAAACAAACAAATAAAAGTTATTAACCAGGATCCATGTTTTTGTCACAAACACTGAATCAGCTGATTCACTCTTTATGTTTCTGAGTTTGTTTTGTGATTATAGTTCTGGTTTCTGTTTCTGTGTCTTCACTGTGTCCCACGTCTCCTTACTTTGGACTCTGTGTTATATTTCCTGTTTTACTTTGACAGTCCTGTGTTACTGTTTCCTGTCTCGTGTGTGTAATTGGTCCCAGCTGTGTTTCCTTCCTGTCTCCCGTTCCCTGATTACTAAACTGCGTCCACGCCGCCGGCGCTCCTCTCCACAGCTGGATTCCAGGATTTCAGAGCATCCAGCTGTGGTGAGTGATGGAGACACTTTCTCTGCTCCCTCAGTAATCAGGACAGTTTATTGAACATCAGAGGACATAAAGGACTGTTTTTCACCTGCCCGTTCTGAAGCTGGACATTAAAGACTGCTGGCTTCAAGGACATTAATCCCAGTGTCAGCCAGCCAATAACAGCCTGTGTTTTTCAGCTCTTTAGGAGTCAGAAATGAGAAAGACACAGACTGCTAACCTCTCCCTGCAGGAAATAAGCTCCGCCTCTTCCTGTCCTGTATATGAGTGATTCTGACATGAGACACAATGAGTTTCCTGTTTATTGTGACTTAAAGCGAGCAGCAAAGACACTAAACTGTGTGTTTCCAGCTGAAGCTGCTTTTTGTGTTGCTCCCACAATCCTGTCTAAAACAGTCAGTGAGGAAAACTCAATGTGACTTCAGAGTGACAGAGGTAAGCGACTCATGTTGTAACTGACGTCAGACGCCGGAGATTTTGGCGGAAAATTAAAGCGAACGGTAGTTTAGAATTGAACAAATTCCTTTAAGCTTCAGTATTACCAAATACACTTATCAATAGTCTTCTAACTAACAATATTTGTCTAAATCATCTCCAACACCCTGGAGAACAACGGGGAGAGTTTAGAGGCTCTCCAAGATTACATTGATCAGTGCTTCCAGGATCTTGTGATGAAGAAGGCTCAGAGTGCAAAACCTTCATCAAAACCCACCTGAAGCTGCTGGAGGACACGGTGAAGAACATCGCCTTTGATAGAGTGCATCGCATCGGCCCCATGCGGGCTGCGACCGGGAGACCACGTCCTACTGTGGCCAAGTTCGGCCACTTCAAACAAAAGGAACAGGTGAAAAGTCTCCGTGTCCATCGGTGTGTCTCCACGTCTCTCTTCCTTCTTCGTGTCATCTCTGTGTTTCCCTGCTGCCCTCATGTTTTCTGCTTTGTCTGTTAGTTCTTCCCAGTTTAGGTTGATGTTCGCTTCTTCCCTCACCTTTGTTATTTTCACTGTAAATAAATCTCCACTCGCATCTCCACCGCCGTCTGCATCTTGGTCCTCATTCACTCCACCATACGACTGCTGCCCCAGCCGTGACAACGTTTGATGTTTCCTCTACATTTACCTTTAAAAATTATTTACTTTGCCTTGTTTGGTATCATTTGGTATCAGATGGCCGACTTCTAAATGGTCACCATGGTCACCACCCATCTTGAGGAGTTTGCCCCCTCACATATACTAATGTGCCACAAACAGGACTTTAACATCACCAACCATTCCTATGTTATTACGGTGTATCCATATAACTGGCCCACCCTGTACAGTTATGCTTTCATGTTGACATACTGTATTAACACAATTCAGGGAGGATTCTAGGATCAGAGCTTTGGGGGGCTGAGCACCCAGAGAGCTGCCCAGCCAGCCAAGATACACTTTACTCGTCACAATGAGACTTCTTCCCCGTCTCTGTCGGTCCCTGCATCCTCCCTGTCCTCATCGTCTGTTGTCTTCGCCTCCTTTATCAGTCATCATAATTTTACCATCTCTGTGCAAGTCTGCAAATTTCTTTATTAAATCAAAAGATTATTAAATCCATCAAGTCTCTCTGTGTCTGGGTCCTCGTCACAAAACATGACATCACTGTTTTGTACTTTTTAACAATTTAATCCCACATTTGTGAAAGAAAAGCAAAACACTTTTTTGAAAAGTCTGTAACAAAACCATCAATTCTGATCAAGGTTATTTAAATGCTGCCAAAGAAGAATGGATTGGAATAAAAAAAATACATATCCTAACCTTAATTACTGGAGGAGAATAATGAATGATGCTCATAGTGAGTAAGAAGTAAACTGAGTGCATATTTTGGACAGAGATTCACTTTTAATGTGTTTGTATAATATAATACAGATGCATAAAAACACTCCTGAAACAGAATAAATTATTACAAATAAATTATTACAAAATATTAAAAAATATTATGGATACTTTTGTTGTTAAAATGTTACCTCTCAACCAAGTTCTGCCTTTTATATTTTTAGTAGTGTGTCACACAAACAGGAAATATTGTCAAAAAAAAGTAAGTAAGTGCTGAAGCACCCCCAAAAATGAACCAAAGCACCCCAAAAATGAACCAAAGCACCCCAAAAATGAACCAAAGCACCCCAAAAATGAACCAAAGCACCCCAAAAATGAACCAAAGCACCCCAAAAATGAACCAAAGCACCCCAAAAATGGGCTAAAATCGCCCCTGTTAACAAATAATAGCCCAACAGTCACTTTTATGCTTACTGTAGCTGTTAGCTAAAAACACTAATTTAGCCTAGTTTGCCCTGAATTCAGCTTTGACAGACATGATCGACTGTTTCCAGTAGAATTCCTCGTTGTCATCTTGTTCCCTCTCAGAGCCCCGTATGCTTGCAGAGACCCCTACAGCAGGGAAATGTGCCAAAGAACGTCCAAAACATTGCATTTTAGGTTTATTTATGCCTTACACACAATCCCAACTCTTTAGCTAACTTAACAACTTTGGCTAAAGTCTATAGTTAGTCTTACTCGTTTGTACAACATTTCTGGATCGCCACTGTTTGAAATGATATGACATATGACTCTCACTGAAACAGCAAACTTTGTAGAAAACACAACACTTCTGATTCTCTATCTAGCTGTTTGCTCACAGCTGTAGATTACATTATAAGTGGTTGTTCACTCTTGTCAATAATTACATTTCTAAATTCTATTTGTGCAGTTACATGTAAACAAAGTCCAATATTGTATCTAAATGATTGTGTTATGGTGGGACAGTTTCCAATTTTGTTGTATTATTGCACTAGGTATGACTGTGCAAGAGTTATCTTATCTTCCTTGCTTGCACCACACTCTTTGCAGAAATGGTGCACAGCAGCACTGCATCATGTTATTGTGTTGTATAATATACCAGAACTAATACAAAGCAACATCCATGTACACTATAGGTCCATGCCAATGTGCCCAAATGGGACCTCCATAAATGGTAAGGGGCGCAAAGGCACTTTAAGACCAGTGGGCACACCGTCGGTGCACATCCGCTCGGATGCTTTTTTCTATTCATTTATTTCCCTGTTTATTTATCGATGCACAAAAGCAATTATCTCAGAGACACCATCCTCTTAACAGAGACTCAAATCAGGAACCTGCAGATTATTAGTCAGCAGCTTTAACTTCCTGTCTTTGTCTCACTAAACCTTCCACGTGGAAACTTGAGCTGCCCACTCAAGCACAGTAGGCTTTAACTGGCTCTGCTCAAGTCACTTCAGTATCTGAGAAACTGTCTCGATGCATGCCAAAGAACACTTTGACAATACGCTTGTGTTGAGTCAAATCCACCACAAGCATATTCTATGGCAGTTTAATTCCACTCCACATAAAAATAGTCACGTATTATTTCCCCCCACCACACTTCCTGCCAGTAGCTGGTGCCCCCACCCACAGTGCATTAGTGGTTCTCTGTGTTTAGTGGCTCACTCTGGGCGGCTGCTCGGTGGGGCCCGGCCCCCTGGCTCTGTTGGGCCTGTGCTGCGGGTGGGGTGCCCTCAGGTCTCGGCCCTCTGGGCCCATTTACTGCTCAGTAACATTTAATATCTATTATTTACTACTACTTACTAGCCTACTTACTGCATATTATTGGTTGTTGCTGTGGGTTCCCCACTGTGTTGGTTTTTCCTTGTGTTTTTCAGCAGATGATGAAATAGATTTTCAGTATTTTTTCTCTCTTCCTCTCCATCTATTTCTCTTCTTCTCTATTTTTCCCTCTTCTTCTGTTAACTTTCTCCCCAGCTTATCTTTTTTCTTCTTTCCTGACCCCCGTTCTGATTCTAATGACTCAAAATAAAGTAAAATCATCATCAAATATGACTATCAAGTGGACCAGTATAGCAAAAACCATAATGGTGGCAGAGGCCACAGAGCCAAGTGGCAGGATTTTCAACGTTCAAACCAGATAAAAAACAGAAATTAAATGGTGTTAAAAGCCATGAATTAAGGCAATTCATTCACAACATAATTACAAGTTTTACTGGACGTTAATATTTTTCTCTTTTTTCAGTGCAAAACAAACTAACAGTACACATGATGCTGGCAAGTTAAAATGTCAGTGTCTTTTATAGATAGCATGTCTAGCATCATAGTTTTATAGATCACGTAGTCAGGATAAAAACTCCATCTCTGATTATTATTGTACATGACTGTGACATGCAGCGGCCTCAGCATCATGATGAAGGCGACCGGAGGAGATAGTTTGGTAGACATCGATGTTTTGCTGATGAAGGCTCATGTAGCGGTCCTCTTTGTCCTAAACAACAATTTACACTGTCATTTACATTTAATTAAAGTGCAGCTTAAAACACAGACATAATGCACTGCAGCCTCGGCACAATTAAGTGTAAAACAGAACTATGGAAAACTCACAAACATCTGGCGAGTTTCAGATCCTGTTAAGTTAGTTAGACCTGATCTGTTTTCTCTGTTAGGATAAAAACATCAGAGGTCATGGGGTGAAAAATACCTCAAAAACAAGACTAGCTATGTCTACAACTAATGTGTGGTGTTTGAAAAGAACCTATGAGATACTTTGAACACCACAGTGGCTGCTGTATGCAGTAATGTGCTCAAGTGATTTCAAAGGGTCATTTCATGAGTTTAAGTGCGTCAGTAAAAGTTTTCACCTGCGAGGATTTCTCCTCAGGCTGTAACCACAGGTTATCACAGCCACACTGATGAGTGAAGCAGCAGCAGAAATGATGGGAACTGTAGCCATGAACTTCATGCCAGAAGAATCTCCATCGTCTGTTGAATGTTGCCACACACACAAAAAAACTTCATTTTGAAAACATGAAAAGTCACGAAATTTGCATTAACCTGTTATATTAAAGTGGAAAACATGTTTATCTTTTCATTACATTAGAGTTTCAATTGCATCATTCAAACATTTCACTGATGAAATAACACCAAAGTTGTGATTGGAGCAGTTTTATAATGAAATTTTAAACAAATTAGCCAGAAGAAGAGCTTAAAAACATTCCAGATGTTCATCTCCTGACTGAAACCTTTCATTAATCCGCTGCAGGCGGGAATGACGACCTCAAACCATGTATGACAGAAAAGAAAGTGTTAACGCAGTTCCAAACATCCACCTTGAATCTGCGGTGTGGGTATAAATAGAAAATGTTTTTACCTCTCACAGTCACACTGAGATGGAGAACATACAATCCACCACGAAATCCACACTCACAGGTGTAGTTCCCACTGTCTTCAGATGTTAAGTTGAGCAGGTGGAGAAACACAGTCTCATTTTCTTTGATCAGTGTGAACCTGGAGTCACAGCCATGAATAAAGCCTCGGTCGTAACGATAGAGCAGACGACGCTGTTCTCCTCGGCTCCTCTCTGTGCTGATCTCACACAGTATCATCACAGTAATATTCAGAGTTGTTTTGCTGCATATTTGAGTGGAATCGGGTTTCTTTCCAATTGTCTTCACAAGAGTCTCTATAAATTGTTCCAGTTAAAATGAAACAAAATCGGGATTATAGTTTCTATATATTTGTTGTTGTGGGAAAATCAATCACATATATTATTTCACTAACCTAACTAAAGCTTTCTTCTTAAACACCTGGCTTTACAGCTTTTCTTTTTTAATTATATATATTTACCTTCACTGCTAAAAACCACAAGCAGAAGCAGGAGAAAGCAGAGTTTCCGTGCAGTCATGCTGGTGAGGAAGTAACTGTGGCTGACAGTGTGAGGTAGACTATAGTGAAAGCAGGAAGACTTGCACCCTCCTTATTTCACCTCTTGTGTCTACACTGAAACTTTTACTATGTCTAAAATAGAAGTGCATAAAAGTGGAAGGACAGTAGAAGGTAAACCACCAACATTGTTTAAGCCAGACTGATCTCTCTGTTTATCTGGATGGACATTGTGTTCAAATTATGATGAGATGTTTGTTCAAAAACAAAACTAGTCTGATACAAAGAGTCATGTTTGCCACAGTTTATTGTGTTTGTATTGTATTAAATCTGAGAGCCTGAGTTGGAGTATTATGACTGAATGGTCTCCATTACTGGGAAACAACTATCCAGTGTGAAAAGATGGACGTTTATTATAATATATGAATATTATTATATTAGTATGTCACCTAAAGTTTTATATACTTTAAAATGTTTCATAGAGCTTTATTATCCACTCCCACAGTTCCTGTGCTTCTTGCTGAGCGTGTCTTGTTGTCGTGTTGATGGTTCACTGAGATGATAGTCTGGTAGGAATCACTCGATGGCTGCTGAAGGTTTGTATAGGGCTGATCTGGCTCATCGTCATCCTTTAGAAAAGTGAAATATTTTAGGTATTAATCAAGTTCAACCCGGTCTACCCACACACTCTATTGATCTTTAAATCTCTCCATCTGTTGCCTGGATTATTTAATGTTTCTGCTCATTTCTGTAAGAGCTTCTTCACAAAATAAAGGACACTGAAGTTGGCACTAATAGTATTATAACACTAATCTGTAATTATCTATATAAGTAACATCCTAAAACATAAATGTACATGTTTTATGTTTACTGGCAAACTTTTAACTAGCTGCTGTAGATCGTAGCAATAAATTGCTCACCAAACCGTTGGGATTTTCAGGTACAGACACTCCAGATGTTCCTGACCTTAAGCAGCCACGTTGATAAGAAAGGATGTCAGCATTAGTGTAACACTATTCACATTCAAACAGAGAAAAATCAAGTAAGAACATCTACATTTATATTATCTTCTCTCTTAATAATGATAATTATTTTTGGAAGGATAAAAAGTGTTCATTCTAGACATGATGTTTAACATACACCGAATTCTCATTTATTGAAATGTGATGTTTCCTTTTACTTTCTCTACATCTATATCATCTTTGAATTACTGCAGCAAAAATAGTCTCACCCATTACTTTTCCTCCAGTAGATAAATCCCACGATAACTCCAGTTATAAAGATGATCACAACACCGGGCAGATAAACGGAAAAAGATTTGTCTGCTGAAGTGTGGGCCTCGTTTGTGTCTAAATCATTGAAAAGATGCATTTGTCAGTAAAATCATTTACTTTCATTTCCTGGAAATCAAAACACAAATCAAACACAGTTTACGTCTACTGAAACTCTGAGTGAAGTAATGAAACCCCAGTTTTATAACCACAGAGCTTTAAATATTGTCACTGTGCTCTTTTCTTTTGTCTTCTTCTTCTTCTTTTGCATCTTTTCTGAATATTACTATGAACTGAAATTGGTCCAACTGCTTATATACATTCACTGGCCACTTTATGAGGTATACTTGTTCAGGGTGTAACACAAATATTTCAGTGTTCATTTCATTTGTCAATCACATGTCAGCTTCATCTTCCTGGTTAAATAAAGGTTAATAAAATAATAAAATGTCAGCAAATCAATGCTCAAACAGAGCAACATGGCACATGTTACTGGTCCCAGTGCTTCACAAACTGCTGATCTGCTGGGATTTTCCCACACAATCATCTCTGTTCACAGACAATGGTCTGAAAAATAGAAAATATCCAGTGAGCTGTGATTCTCTGGGTAAAAATGCTGTTTACACATCAAACCTTGAGGCAGAGTGGACCACACTGGATATCACTGCTGTCCTCTAACAACAGCAAGCTGAGGCTACAGTTTGCAAGTCTGGACAACAGAAGACTAAAAAAACGATGCCTTGCCCGATGAGTTGATTTCTAACAGTTCAGACTGCTGGTGGTGTAATGCTCTGTGGGGGATTTTCTTTGCAAACTTTGGACCCTGTAGTAACCACTGAGCATCATTTAAACACCACAGCCTGCCTGAAGGTTGTTGCTGACCACATTCATGTCTTTATGCCCAAAAAATACCCATCGTCTGATGGCTGCTTCCAGCAGGATACCACACCATGTCACGGCGCTCAAATCATGTACGGCCTGCGCAGTCACCAGATCTCAATCCAGCAGAGCACCTTTGGGATGTGGTGGAACGGAAAGTTTGCTTCAAGTAAGAGCAGCTGACGAATCTGCAGCAACTGTGTGATGATGTAATTTCAATATGTCTTGAGAATCTTTGAGGAATGTTTTTAGCGCCTTGTTGTGCCACAAAAAATGAAGACATGTTTGATGGCTGAAGGTGGTCCAACTCGGTTCAAAGATGTACCTGATAAATGAGTCAGTGAGAGTATTTAAACTGCTGTCAGTGAAAATAAGAAGAAAATAAATGAACAAATTACATGAATAAAAAACACATAAGCAGGTCAATACAATGCTAACACAGTGCTGAATAACTGTGTCAGATAAAGAAACCAAAATGCATTTACCTTCCACAGTGACACTGATATGGACAATATAAGTCCCTTCAGTGTTTGTACACTCACAGGTGAAGTTCCCACTATCAGCTGGTGTTAAACTGGTCAGCTCCAGAAAGGCAGTCTGATTTTCTTTTGTTATTGAGAACCTGGGGTCACATTCCTGAGTAACGTTCTCTCCGTGTCGATACAGCAGATGACACTCTCCTCCTGTGTCCCTCTGTCTTTTGATCTTACAGATAATCAAAACAATAGTAGTCTGACTTTCCTTGTTGCAAATCCGAGTGACATCGTGTTCTCTCCTGACTGTCTTCACAACAGTCTCTGTAAACAGGGACAGCAAAATACGGTAAATACAAGATTCAGCCTGTGTCTGAGAGGACTTTAGTTTCTATATTTTGTGAATGTTAAACCATCTTTTTAATCCCATAATAATGTGTTTAGTTTAAACTAAAAGCAAGGAGGTTATAAATTTAAAAATATTAATAATGCATAATGAAAATAGTTTCCTTGTATTACCTTCAGCATCATGGGACACAGCTAGTGGTAACAGCAAAATCAAGCAAAGTTTTGATACGTCCATGCTTGTTAACATGTCTGTAAGCCACCGACAGTGAAGAGGAAGATGTGCGGAAAGAAACAAGCTGAAGCTTTCCTGGCTAAGCAGACGTCAGACTGTTGCCCTTCACGGGGCAAGTGTGAAATGATGTAAAAAGGAAGTGTACTGACAGGACTTTCATATTAAAAGGCTGTAAAGTTGAAACACTGTGCGAGCTCCCACACAAAAAGAAAACAGGCTAATTTTTCTTTATCACAGAGGAATTATTACACTGCTAACTGTCATGTTCGCTGAAGCTGAAGGATGGATAATATTGTAAAAGTAACAACAAAACTACCATTTATCATAACATTATAAGCATTTTAAACTAAAATAGCGTGTTACGTCATCAAACCGCTTCATCCAATCACTCAGATACTTACAAAGTTTTGACTGCATTACCTTTAAAATTTGTACGAAGATGAGCATAAAATGAATAAAACTGACATGCTTGCATTTGTTGTGTAGTGCAACAGGTGTATGTGGCTGAGGGATTCCCATGATGCAATGCGTATTTCTTCTTCAGTCACCTTTCCTACTCACTGTGTGTTAATGCAGCTCTCTGCATTGAATCATACCTGTTATTAACCTCTGTCTCTCTTCCACAGCGTGTCTTTATCCTGTCTTCCTTCTCTCATCCCAACCAGTCGCAGCAGATGGCCCCGCCCCTCCCTGAGCCTGGTTCTGCTGGAGGTTTCTTCCTGTTAAAAGGGAGTTTTTCCTTCCCACTGTCTCCACACTGCTCACTCATAGGGAGTCATATGATTGTTGGGCTTTTTCTCTGTATGTATTATTGTAGGGTCTGCCTTATAATATAAAGCGCCTTGAGGCGACTTTATATTGTTGTGATTTGTCGCTGTGCAAATAAAATTGAATTGAAAATTGAATTGTGAAGGCCACACCAGAAGCCACACAATTGGGAAGTCAGTAACGTCAGACACCAGCATCTTTATTTTAATTTTAATGCACATTTCCACAAACATAAATAACAACACATGTCCCATAAACTATTTCTGGTTAATGTTTTACTGGTGCTGGAGGTCTGTTGGACTGCTGAGGGTAACTGGAGAGAAAATGATGTGTTGTTTTCATTGGACGTTAAGGTGTCTGGGAAGGGATCTCAGACCATTTACATCCTGGGCCATCTGACCTCAGGAAATCACATGATAAGGTGGGGCCAGGTTTCACAATGAGCTCACCCGAAACCCTGGCTGATTAGGACCCACACCCGCTTTCACACCTTGGCTCATGTGATTAGGTAGAGGATCATCAGGGGTCCTTTGTCCCTCTTTGGGGGGAAACTCCCACTGGTTTTAAGTCTGGGACTCCCCACCATTGACCCTTAGAACTGAAGAAGCTTCTCGGATGAGAGGTGAAACGTCTTCAAGCAACTCAAGAAGTCCAGACGCTTTTCTTTCCAAGCTCCTTAGACTACGATGACCTGGATGACTGAGAACCTTCACAGACTTAAGTATTAAATTAATAGTTGGTTTTCATTCTTTGTTTTTAGATTTTTTTTTTCTATTCGTATCCTCTCGTGTATTTAACTGGCCAGTTCAGTCCAATTTACTTTGGGAAATATTTAATCTGAGGTAGGGATGCACCGATACCGGTATCTGGTATCGGCCTCGATACCACATTTTCTAAAGTACTCGTGAAAAGTTCCCCGATACCGAGGACTGATACCACGGTCTGAGACCTGTCTATGTTTGAGCGGCATGTAAGGGGTTAATCACAGGCGCCGAGTGCCCGCCCCACAGGCCCCGGCTGCATCTCAGAGCTGGGAGAAGGCGAGGCGAGACAAGTCAGCCGTGTGGAACTATTTCAAAGTGAACGAAGACACGAAAACAAAGGCGGACTGCAAATTATGCTCATCGAAATTGTCCAGAGGAGGCTCTAAAGGTAGCGCATTTAACACAAGTAATTTAATCAAGCACCTAAAATCCCAACACGACAACGAGTACAAAGAGTTTGCCCACGCTTATTTACCCACGCTTATTAGCACAGAGGAGCATAGCTGATGCTAAAGCAGTGGGACGGAAAATAGTTGGGCATTTTAAACATTCTGACTTAGCCTACTCCCGCCTCGAGGACATTCAGGGACAGCTCAACCAGCCAATAAAGAGACTGCAGCAGGACGTACAGACACGCTGGAACAGCACGTATTACATGACATCAGTCCTATTTTTCCACATATTAATACATTTATGAATTTTGTGCAGGTATAAAGATCGCTTCTTCTCCAACAACACTGCTCCAGAGGCCAAGCTGCACCTGAAGCAGGAGCTTCTAGAGGTGAGGCAGAGGGGAGTCGGGCAGAAGCTGCAGAACCTCCTGCTAAACTGTTCCTCAAGGCCCAGGCTGCCGCTGGCAGCAGGTGCTGCCATTGAGCTCGACACATACCTCGGAGAGGCCCCAAGCCCTCGTGAAGACAGTCCTCTGAAGTACTGGGGTGTCAACAAAATCAGGTTCCCCACTTTGGCTAAAATAGCCTGTAAATAGCTCTCAGCCCCATGTAGCAGTGTGGACAGTGAAAGGCTTTTTAGCTCAGTGTCACACATTATAGATGAAAACAGAAACAGTCTGACTGCTGATGATGCAGAAAAGCTACTTTTCTTAAAAAACCCTGCCACTCACTGTTTCTCTCCATTTAGTGAGTCATCTTAGACTTGATGTTAATACCTACCTCAGCTGCACTGACTGCCACAGTTCTATGTCAGTGGATGTTGTTAGTTTATTCACATATTGTGCACTAAATGGCAAAGATGTTTATTAATGCCCCTTGTGTTGTCCAAAGCGGCAGAGTTTAAAATAAACTGAAAAATACTTGAGTTGCACTGTCACTGTTTACATTTTTTTTATAATTATTTATTCTGTAATATGTTGCATACAACATGCTTTCATTTTAAATAAATGTTCTTAATTCCAAACCAGTCCCTTGTTTGTTTGTTGTTAAATTATAGGACTAAAGCTGTTACCTGTAAATTTAAATCATGTTTTTATTAAGTACTCGGTATCGGCGAGTACTGAAATGCAAGTACTCGTACTCGTTTCCAAAAAAGTGGTATCGGTGCATCCCTAATCTGAGGTAAACATTTTGCTTTTCATTTGACCCCTGACCTGTCTGCTGTAATGCAGGAGGCAGGTTTATGAGCTATACTGCAGCCAGACACCACAGGAAGCCTTCCTCCATGTTTTCTTTACAGTAATTGATTCAGCCAGTTTAAGTCTCCTTTGTTTTTGTGCATTAGATCACTGTGTGGGTTGTGTTGAGTGCTTATGTATTTGTAAGTAGCCATTATGACTTGACTAGTGGTGTTTATCTCTTTTAAGGGTCTAGTATCATCAGTTAATTAGTTTTTACACTTTGCAGGCACTTTGCTGTAAATACAACAACACTGCTGAAAACTCTAATTTAAATAATTACTACTGATGCACCTATCAAATAAACTAACATTTGCACAGGTGTTGAAATGCTGGACTCTTCCTCTCCTAAATCTGTGGCAGAGAAAAAATGTTGCAGGAGTGTTTTTTTGTTGTTGTTTTTTTACATGATATGTAAGAAAAATAAGAAAAAGAAAGAAACCCTGTGATTTTAATGTGAATGCATTACTGACATCTTATCCAAACACACATTGTGCACACTACTTTAATCAGAATCAGAATCAGAATACTTTATTGATCCCTGGGGGAAATTATTTTTTGTTACAGTGCTCCATTTTAAACCAACATTAAGACAAGACAGACAATACGCTAACTAAGAATAGTACAATATATACATATATATACATACATACATACATAAGTCACTTATAAATAAATATTTGGAAAAGAAACATGTGTAGTTGTAGCAGCAAACAGTGTGTTAAGTGGATGCGTTGTACAGGGAGATGGCCACAGGCAGGAATGATTTCCTATGTTGTTCAGTGGTGCTTTTCGGTAATCTCAGTCTCTCACTGAACGAGCTCCTGTGACTGACCAGCATGTCATGGAGTGGGTGGGAGGTGTTATCCAACATTGTCTTTATCTTGGACAGCATCCGCCTCTCCGACACCACCTTGAGGGAGTCCAGCTCCATCCCCACAACATTGCTGGCCTTACGGATCAGTTTATTAAGTCTGTTGGCATCTGCTACCCTCAGCCTGCTCCCCCAGCATGCAACAGCATAGAGGATCGCACTGGCCACCACAGACTCATAGAAAATCCTCAGCATTTTCTGGCAGATGTTGAAGGACCTCAGTCGCCTCAAAAAATAGAGACGACTCTGGCCCTTCCTGTAAAGTGCTGTGGTGTTTTTAGCCCAGTCCAGTTTATTGTCAATGTGTACTCCAAGGTATTTATAGTCCTCCACAATGTCAACACTGACCCCCTGGATTGAAACAGGGGTCAAGTGTTTCCTGGTCTTCCTGAAGTCCACGATCAGTTCCTTGGTCTTTGCCACGTTGAGCTGCAGATGATTCTGCTCACACCACGTGACAAAGGAGTCGACCACAGCCCGGTACTCTGTCTCATCATCCCTGCTGATGCAACCAACCACCGCAGAGTCATCAGAAAACTTCTGAAGATGGCAGGTCTCTGTGCAGTGGCTGAAGTCTGTGGTGTAGAGGGTGAAGAGGAAGGGGGAGAGGACAGTCCCCTGTGGTGCCCCTGTGTTGCTAATCACCTTGTCAGACACACACTGTGGGAGACGTACATATTGTGGTCTTCCTGTCAGGTAATCAACAATCCAGGACACCAGAGAAGCATCCACCTGCATTGCTGCTAACTTATCGCCCAGGAGGGTCGGCCTGATGGTGTTGAAAGCACTGGAAAAGTCAAAAAACATGACCCTCACAGTGCTCGCCGGCTGGTCCAGATGGGTGTAGACACGATTGAGCAGGTAGATGATGGCGTCCTCTGTTCCGAGACGAGGCTGATAAGCGAACTGAAGGGGATCCAGATGTGGTCTTACTATGGGTCGCAGCTGGTCCAGGATGAGCCTTTCCAGGGTCTTCATGATGTGGGAGGTCAGTGCCACGGGCCTGTAATCCTGGGGGCCACTGGGACGAGGCGTCTTTGGTACAGGGACGAGGCATGATGTCTTCCACATCACCGGGACCCTCTGCAGACTCAGACTCAGCATAAACAGTTTATGAAAGACTCCACACAGCTGGGGGGCACAGGCCTTGAGGACAAGGGGACTCACTCCGTCTGGTCCAGCAGACTTGCCTGAGTGAAGTCTCCTCATTTGCATCTCAACCTGGTATTGAGTGAAGGTGATGGGTGGGGGAGGGGTGTCAGGAATCTCACAGGAGGCAACATGTGAAGAGAGAGGCTGGCACAGTGGTGTGGCTCTGGATTCCAGGCTGACTGCAGGTGAGGTTGTGGGGGTGGGAGCAGACACTGTGGTGTCGAATCTATTGAAAAACAGATTCAACTCGTCGGCTCTATTCTCACCTCCCTCAGCTCCCCTGCTGTTGGTTGGCCTGAATCCAGTGATGGTCTTCATGCCCCTCCACACCTCTCTCATGCTGTTCTGCTGGAGTTTCCACTCCAGCTTCCTCCTGTAATTGTCCTTAGCCTCTCTGATCTTGTCCTTTAGTAACACCTGGACCTTCCTCACCTCCTCTTTGTTGCCCCCTCTGAAAGCCCTCTTCTTCTACTTTATCCCCTATTACAACTGCAGCTTTTATTAGTGCATGTTCACGGGACTTCTGATTCTATAGGGTCTTAACAAAAGTCTCTGCAATCAATTGATTACAATCAAGTGATTCAATTGAAACATGGAAATCAGCATTTCACCATTTTATACTATACATACATGTTTTGCTTTCAAGACTGGACAGGAGTGGCATGTGGGCAGCATTGTAGAGTGTGTTGACAGGAGGAAAACTTACACGCTCAGTAAATCACCCCCGTCACTACCTAAACCTCAAAGTCTGTAAACAGGAAGTGCATCTGCATGAAAGCTTCTGTTTTATATGCAGACAGATGACCTTTTGATGTAAAACCTTTCTCTGTATCTAGAGAAACACTTTAACTATATATTCAACTATATAGTTTAACATTTGGTCCGTAACTATCATTTAAAAACAATAAAAAGGTTTAAAAGAATATACATAGGCGGCTATAAAGACTGCAGGTCAAACATCGTGCAGATACAGAAGGACCTCCTGGGGTCCAAAATGTCGCACTATTACAGAGCAATGCTTGCAATAGTCTTGCATGGTTAGCCAGTTAGACAGATGCAAATGTTAAAGTGCTAAAACAGACATGTAAATAAAATACAACATCATGTTAGCAGCTTATTGGTATTAATGTCTCTTAAAGCTCTCCATGACCTAGCTGCATCTTAACTCTCTGAGCTGCCACAGTCTTATAAACCCACCCGCTGTCTCAGGTCAGCTGATCAGCTGTTCCTGAATGTTCCCAGGACTGAGCGTAAACTTAGAGGACATCGTGCTTTTGCTGCAGCATCTCTGAAACTGTGACACGATCTGCCTTTAGAGATTAGACAGGCTTCTTCTCTGCCTGTTCTTAAATCACTCCTGAAAACTCATCTCTTCACCCTGACCTTTGACACCTTGTAAGATGTTGGTTTTTAGTTTGAGTTTTTTAGTTTATTTTTGCTGTTTTATCTTGTTTTGAAATATAGGGCTGTTTACATTTTTTATGTATTATGTGTTTTATTTTTTTACTGTTATGTTTTATTCTATTGTTCTTAACTCATTTACTGTACAGCACTTTGGTTTTGTCCTGGGTTTTTTAAAGTGCTTTCTCAATAAAGATGGATTGGACTGGAAGATAAACACTTTAGTTTGCAGTACTGTGGTGAGTTCACAGTAAAGCACTGTGTTGGACTGGCGCACAGTGACTGTGGCGTTCATGGTCAGTGTTAGGTTACCTCAAGTACAGTGGATTCATTTGCATTTAAGCTGATGATGCTTCGATTAAGTCATCAAATTTCACCTTTATATCAGCTCTATAAGCCAATTCTCAGGATACTGTTAGTGTAGGAAATGGAAAGACAACCAAGATATCTGTGAAACGTCTGCTTACATCTTGAATTCAGCTCCGGCGTATGTGGTAAGTTGTTAATGAGTGACTTTAATTTATTATTTGTTCACATGTGGCTATACACTCTACTGAGAATAAGCATACTGTCATGATATGAGTGGATCTTCAAAATAGACATCGAAATAGGTCATGGAGAAAATAAGTATAAAAAGTAAAGATCTTATTAGGAATAATACTGTTTGGATAATTATAACCATCATAATCAACCAAATCATCTCAACGTGTATTTGCTCAAAAATGTATTTATTACCACAAACATGTATTTAATTATCAACAAAAGGAAAATCAACAGTTTCTAGAACTCCAACAGGGGCAGGACTTGGAGGTACTGGGATTTCAGGAGGCAGCAGAATGGTACACTGGTCAGTGTCATTATTATTGACCTGTGATGGTGGATGGCCTTGGAGGGAGCTGAGAGGTAACTCAGACCTCTTGTCTTCAGGACACGTAAAGCAAACATACTCCTTCTCAGCAGCTGGAGACTTAGAGACATCCCAACTCATCAGCCTCATGCGTTTGGGCATCAAATGTTCCTCTTCATCATTAACAGAAAAAGCAGTAGAATACCTGCGCTTTCTGCAGAGACCTACCTCTGCAGTGGGTGGAGGTCTCGGAGGCAGAGGAACATCGCTAGGACACATGAAAAACGTCACGTCATCATCCAGGGATGAACGATCGTTTTTCAAATCTGGATTAATGATCTTGTCTGTGTCCTTTGCATGGAAGCTGGCATCAGCAGGTGGAGGATTTGAAGAAACTGGTACATCAGAACTCATCAGCCTCATGCGTTTGGGCATCAAATGTTCCTCTTCATCATTAACAGAAAAAGCAGTAGAATATCTGCGCTTTCTGCAGAGACCTACCTCTGCAGTGGGTGGAGGTCTCGGAGGCAGAGGAACATCAGTAGGACACATGAAAAACATCACTTCATCATCCAGGGATGAACGATCGTTTTTCAAATCTGGATGCATGATCTTGTCTGTGTCCTTCGACTGAAAGCTGGCATCAGCAGGTGGTGGACTTAGGAGCTCACATGCAGGTGCGCTGATAGGTCGGAACATGAAAGCGGGAACTTCATTGTCCAGAGCACAACGGTCTGCACTGGATGAGCGTGGGAGCTTCTCCTTTGCCTGTGGAGGAGGCAGACTTTGACTTTGTGTTGCAGAGGAACATTCAAGTCATCTGACGTTTTGCTCTGTTACATATTATTATTGTTGTTGTTGGATTTTTCTTTAAAAATTCACACGATTTAATGTTTAGAAACAGACACAGTGAAGGGTAACTTACCACAGCTCGAGCCATTTTAGGCGTCTGTCAAGGCAAAGACGCAGGATTTGGTTTCTCTGTGTAAGATTACAGGACAGTTGTCAGTTTCATTTTCAAGTCAGTTGGATAAATTCATATCAAACTTCTCAAACTGTATCATTAAAGCATTGTTTAGGTGGACAAATATGAAAGATATGAAGAAAAAAACAGTAACAGCTGGCAATCAAGGGAAAACAACCTTATGAAAAAGGTCTTAATCATTATTGTTTTAAAGTAAATCTTTCAGTCCTTACTTCAGTGATTGTTTGAAGTCTCTGTGCTTGTTGTCAGTCGCAGATTTGTGTAAAATATTTGCAGTTTGTGAATAAAGTTTGCAGGAGCTCCAAAGTTTGTCTGTTCAATACCAAAGTAATGAGGAGACTGAGTGCAGGTTTGGAATCCTCAGTGACAGAAGAATGCAGCAATGTTTGAATTTGAATTTGTTATTGTTTTATTAACAACAACTACCAGGATCATACCATAGCAACACAGTGATGCCCAATCAAATGTCAGGTACAAGGGATAGCCCACATACACATCCAACAGCACAGTAAAGCAATGGGCACCAATGCCACCAGTCAGGCCTTAAAAATACCTGAGTTATATAACAGCACACTGACAGTGTCTCATCCAAAAATATAAAATGTATAAATACAGTTAATATCATTTTTATTTAAATTTTATTTAATTCTCTTCATATAGTGCCAAACAGATGTCTCAAGTCGTCACTGTTACAACATAGATAAACATGAACATGAAATCCATTATTTAATTCTCTTCCATTCACTCCAGTTCAATTCAATAGCTATATAGATGGATAGACAGATACTGTATTATATACTATATTGATTCCAAATGGAGAATTAATGTGTTATATCACCAGGATAATGAATTCAAGTAGTACAATCTCCAATAAACAGACAACACAGTTCAAGTTCAAAGTGCAATATGTGCAGGATCCAGGCTTTATATTGTAAGATGCAAAATGTTTATATATACATAATATTGTTGAAAAAATAAAGAAAGTTAAAAATCAAAATAAGTTTATTGTCACTGTGGCTGATGTGATTGCAATATGAACCCAAAAGCAGACAAGGGAGAGATGGAACTGAATCTTAACAAAAAAACAAACCATTTATTAGGTTGAAAAACACGAACACAAAACAAGGCCCAGCAAACAGGGGCGGAAACTAAAACTAAAACCTATCCTGGGAATAACTCGGTATGACTATGACAACTATGACAAGAAAAACATGAATCCGAGGAGGTGCATGCGAGAAACTCTGATGAAAAAACATGAACATGAACATGGACCTAAACAGAATCAGGAGATAACCTGAAACCCGGAATAACGTGAACGGAGGAAAACGCACCAACACTGCCCAGAGGAAGACAGCGGACTTAAATACACAGAAGAGAAAGGAGGGAAGTGGAAACACAGCTGACACAAATGAACCTGACACCACAGGGGAAGCAACATGAAACACACTGAACATGGAAACACAACCCTTTCATAATAAAAGACGAAACAAGGAGAGACGTGGACGTGTGATGGGCTGAGTTGCCAAATGGCTGGTAGGCTTTTAGCTAGGCTTTAGCTTCAGCCAAGTGGAAGCTAAATTGGCTAGTCATTCATATGTAAATTAGGTTGTTACCTGAGAATTCTGGAGGGGAGTGGGGGTGTGTGAATGATTGCTGATTTCTAACTGCCAACTGCCTCTTTGTTTGCCTGGGGGGGAGCTGCTAAAAGCGGTGAACTTCCTTTTGTGTTCGTCTTGATGCATTCTCAATCATCCAGGAAATTAAATCTCCAAAAGTCACCAACTTGGAGTGGTTAGTTTCCTGAGCCACAAGGAAACTTGTGTTTCAGTTTGCCATCTTAGGGAGAAGGAGGATCATCACAGTTTTGGTGGTTGTATGAACTTAGAATGCATAAACTAATAATTTGTTTTAATTAAAAAACTTTCCCTCTGTCATTTCCTGAGTGTTTCAAAATAAAAGTCCTCTCTTTCATGTTTTGAATGTGAGGCTGTTCCTGTGATGCCTTCAAATCTGTTTCAGTCTGCAGATTTTTACATTTCAGACCCAAAGTGACTCAAACATTTACTTAAAAGAGATTTTTGTTCGTCTGGGTTTTCCTGCTCAGCAGCTCTAAACAGGCAAAAGCAGAAACACACAAACAGAAAGAAACAGGAAAATATGTGTTTCTGTGAACAATGCAGCAGCAAAATGAAAGACCAGGATTTATTTTTAATGATTGACCAGTGTTGGGTAAGTTACTTTAAATTAGTAACTTAGTTACATTACTAGTTACTTCTATCAAAAGTAACTCAGTTACTTCAAGTTACTCGTTACTTTCAAAGTAACTAGTTACTAGGGAAAGTAACTTTGGTTTTACTCAGAATTCTCTTGTTAATGTGTTGCTTCCATAACTTTGCCAGTCTTCTAGCTTGCTTACCTGCCACAGTGCACTGTGCCACCTACCAATAGAAAGGAAAAGATAATGTGCATATTTCCACGAGAGAAATCCCACGCCTGGACCGCCGTTGACCGCCACCATGATTCTAGCCTACGTCACAGCATCATGTGCGCCTTTTACATCCAACACAAAAACTGCAGTCATGGTGCTTTCGATTGTACTCAGAACTCGGAAATTCTGCCTTCTGAATAGGAAGATGTAGGTAACACCAGACTGCAGATGAGCTGCATACAGGGCTGGACTGGGACAAAAAAATCAGCCTGGGCATTGTGACTAGAGACCGGCCCACCATTATAGCAAAAATCCTAAAGCCTTTGAATGAAAACAAACGCTGCTGTGACAGTGATGCTCACTGTCTTGATGGTGTATATGCATCAATCTATCAATCGATTGTTGTAAGATTCAGATAATTATTTTTTAAAAGCGAAACATTTTAAACGAGAATAAGAAAGAAAAGTATTTCCTTGTGCCCCCCTCTCCCTGTTAATGCCCTACCTGGCCCCCCTGGCAAAACTTTGCTAGACCCGCCCCTGCACAGTTACCAGCTGTCAGCTACCTAAAAAAGGATCCTGGTGTTATTTGTCTCTCAGAAACAGTTCATAACTTCCCTTCAACTCATTCATGTCACCTAAAAGGTAAACCTGTTTCTCCATCACTGTTCAGCTCTGATGATTCAGTAAGGACATCTCCTGGTTTCATCTTCATGTTTCCCTCTCACCACATAACCAAACCGACATCATGACCAGCAGCTTTTTTGCAGCTGTGGCTCCAGCAAACATCAGCTGATACTAGAAATTAATATGAAATAAATTCTAACAACAGCTGATCAAGCTTAAACGTGCTGCTGTTGTTTAACGTGAACTCCGCTGGTTTCCTCTTTCTGATGCAAAGTGGGCGATAAACAAACAAGAGAGACGATCAGCTGATCATTGATCAGTTTTCATGATTGAAGTAGAAACAGGAGAGGGAGGGGGGAGAATGAAAGAAGAAGAGGCAGCTGTGCAGCAAAGACACAGAATAACTCCAGCTTTGTGCCTTTTTCATTGTAGCTGAATTACGGGACTAACTGTTCCTTTTCCCTCAATAAGAAATGCGTAATATTTTCTCTGAATACCAGATGAGACGGTTGGCAATTCTAATAACTTATGAACAAAATAAAGTTCAACATCATTAACTTCATAGCACCCACCCAGCTGTATAGAAACTCTGTCATGCTAGCTAGCACGCAGTACGGAAAAAGTCAGAATAACAAAAATAAACTCCACCTAAACTTGGTTTATATCTGACCCAGAGAGACTGCAGGTCATAACTTCTTACCTGAAGTTCAGTTCACACTTGGACCGGCGGCCGCCTCGGGTCTCTTTTCCTTCTGCGTCCCCCTTTCCCTCCTCCACCTGCTGGCTTCCACCACTTGCTAATGTTACTGAATCTGTGGAAGCTCCGCGATAGCCACCACACGAAGTAACGAATAACGAGCCTATCTAAATCCCAGTAACGACTAACGCGTTCCTGATTTTAGCATAATAACTAGTTACCGTGCTCGTTACCACAATAATAACGTAGTTACTGTAACACGTTACTTAATAACGCGTTAGTCCCAACACTGTGATTGACAAAAACATTAAATGATCATGTTTATTTTCACATAAATGTTCCATCGGTCCTTCTTTTAGAATAAGTTTAGAAATGAAAAATACTAATAACACACCAGGAAAAAGCCAACAGCACGAGTCCTGAAAGGCTTAAAGAGAAAATAAACGCACAAAGAATGAAACAAAAAGGCACAAAACCTCAAAACAAGAGTGAATTAAATCTGAGCGACACACAAAGATGCTAAAAGCCCCAAACATGAACCTGTGAGGTCATTAATACCTATGTGTGTGCATGTTTACATGTCTTTGTGGGGACCAAAATGCCCGTCCCCACAAGTTTGAAGACATTTTTGAGACTCAGAATGTGGTTTTAGTGTCAGGGACAGTCAGGTCAGGGTTAGGCATTCAGTCTTAATGGTTAGAGTAAAAGGCTGAGGAGAGCATGATGTCAAATAGATGTCCCCACAAGGATATGAAAACACAACCGTGTGTGTGTGTTACTGTGAATTTGTGAGACAAGTGAAGATTTCAGAATCAGTGAGAAATGTTTCACTTCCTGTTGGTGAAGAAGAGCAGACTCCTCTTCAGCCACAGAAATGAAGAAGCTTTTATTTTGTCAGCCTGACAAACACGAGCTCAGCCACGAGCAGAGGCGACCCTGCAGAGGTGAAGGTCACAGTCAGAATCAGCGCCAGAGAACCGCACAAGGACGGCCTCATTGGTCACGGCTGAGTTCATTATGTGATGGTAACAAGCTGATTATTACAGAACAGGAAACACACGTCTGCTCATCAAACACCAGCTGCTGCTGCTTTTATCAGTCTGACAACAAAACCTCACAAGAAAGAAGTTTTTGTGAGTTTGCAGCGTTCCTCTAAACTGAAAACTAAAACAGACTGAAAATGGGAACATGCACCCACACTCGAGAGTCAGGCAGCTTAAATGTGTTTGTCTTCATCTGTAGTTACGTTTCATTGGCTGGAAATGTGCTAACTGGAATCCTTCATGAGTCCAGATGAACAAAAACAAGTGTTTACTGCTCCACGCTGCACGAATCTGAATCAAAATCACTCAGACGCGCCCACGTAGGCATTCCACTAAAACCATGTGACCACCTTCACCTTTAAACCTGTCGTGAATATAATTTTAGACTCTTCACTTTATCTTGAAAGAACAGATTTGCAGGAAGTGCGGCTGCTGCAGAAACTCTTCACTTTTCACTGGCTTTAATCTTGAAGGTTTCTCCAGATGTGGAACTTTCATGCTAAACATTCAACATCTGACGACCGTCTCCGTGTAAAACACTGACAAACTCAAACTTTATACGGTAACTGACAGATTTATTCCTCCATTTTCAGGCATTTCACAATGAACTTGGATTAGTTTGATGATTTTATTCATGTTGGTGAATAAAACCAGCCAAGAGGCTGATTCCTGCAGAGGAGGAGGCAGAGTGGAGGAATCTGCAGGTTCTGTCTCTAACACACAACCAGAGCTTCAATCATAACGAGCACATAATAAAACCATGATCCCCCCTGATCGACTCTTTTAGCCTGTTTCCTCTGGATCGAACAGGATCTAACAAACCCCAGCTTCTGCTGGGACACTGGTCATCATGGGAGGAAAAAGATGGCTGCCGTGTTGCTGTTTCCTTTCTTACACCAGGGTTATACTTCCTGTATCTGTGGGTCTGAGTTTTTAATCAGAGGATGAACTTAAAGCTTTCAGTCTGCTCTACAACCCACCACCTATCCACACGTCTTCTAAGTGGACTGGAAATCAGTAAAACTTCTACCAGACTTTAGTAAATATTGCATTAAAATGAGCAGACAGATTTTAATCTCAGCATCGTGCACACAGATTTTTCAGGACACTGGAAGAGTTCCTGCCGTGGATTTAGATGTTAGTGTTGTGTGGATGATCCCATTCTGTGATCTTTGTGTTACTAACACTGATGACACCACCGTTATTGGACTCATCTCGGACGGGGATGAGTCTGCCTACAGGAGGGAGGTTGAACGTCTGGTGTCCTGGTGCAGCCACAACAACCTGGTGCTGAATGCCCAGAAGACAGTGGAGATTATTGTGGACTTCAGGACGCACACAGCTCCACTCCCCCCCATCATCCTGTCTGACACCCCCATCACCTCTGTGGACTCATTCCGCTTCCTGGGTACCACCATCACCCAGGACCTGAAGTGGGAGCCCACCATCACCTCCGTCATTAAGAAAGCCCAGCAGAGGATGTACTTCCTGAGGCAGCTGAAGAAATTCAACCTGCCAACACGGACGATGATGCAATTCTACACTGCAATCATCGAGTCCATCCTCACCTCCTCCATCACTGTGTGGTACGCTGGAGCCACTATCAGGGACAAACAGAGACTGCAGCGTGTTGTGCGCTCTTCTGAGAAGGTGATTGGCTGCAGACTCCCATCTCTGCAGGACCTGTACACCTCCAGGACACTGGGGCGTGCAGCTCGGATCTCAGCTGACCCTTCTCACCCTGGACACAGTCTGTTTAACCTGCTCCCCTCAGGCAGGAGGCTCCGGTCCATTCGCACCAGAACCTCTCGCCATAAGAACAGTTTCTTCCCCTCTGCTGTCGGATGAACAATAACCGTATGACTGTTCCCACCACTAACACCCTACGCTGTGTTCACTGCATCATTCCATGTTTGGCACTGATCACCACCTGCACTCATGTATATATCATGTATATATCTATCTACTTAGCACTTTTAATTCTTATTCTTATTTTTATTTTCGTGTCTATTTAAGCGTAATTTATGACAGTATGTTTGCACTGAAGCACCGCAGCAATTTCCTAATGTTGTAAACCTGCTCAACATTTGGCAATAAAACCCTTTCTGATTCTGATTCTGATGCTTTTACACTTTAGGACCCTCGAGACCTCTGCTGCTCAGCCGTCCTGATCGCTGCCTCCACTTTAACCAGAGGCTGTAACCTCTGATCATTTCACCTGCACCGGCAGTAAAACTCTTCTCCAGAACCAAACGTGCCATAAACCCATCACAGCTTCATCATCAGCTCAGTCTCAGCAACATGCAGACGACCGAGCAGCAGAAACTCTGCAGGGAACGTCTGAAGTCTGTTCTTCAGTTTTCCCAGCTCACTGTTTATTGAACATGAGACAGAAAAATAACTTCACCTTTAATGTGAAACTTTTATCGCCTGTGACATGTTTGCAGGAAGTTTACATGCTGTGATTTAGTGTCACAGCCATAAATATCACACAAGGTAAAAACTACAAGTCCCAGCATCCTCTGTGTTTAGGGAGGAGCAGTGAAAGTGAAAGTGTTGATCCTCCGTTCAGAGCAGCAGGAGGAGGAAGGTGGAGCTGATGCAGGTGAGTGTTAACATGAATATGTTTCTTCTTATGACATAAAATAATTCCACGCTGTTCGTGTCTGTGGGTGAAACGTCAGGCCGGTCGGCTTCTCTGAGCGCTGGTTTCCTGTAAGTAGAGAGGAAGTGAGTTTAGCTGAGAGAGCAGGAGGAGAGTGAGAGCTGTGCTGAGGCAGCTGAGTGTTAACACCGCTCTGACATTACTGTGTCTCTGTGGCGGGAACAACAGGCTCCGTCAGTGGAGGCAAAAATAATCAGACTTTGGTTTTTCAAAGGAAACTACTTTATGTTGGGAGAAGCCGCGCGCTCATTGGATAACGACTTGTCAATCTCAAGTTATTAGCCAATGAGCGCGCAGGTTCACAGTAAGACCCGCCCTTATCACGACAAAAAAAATGGCGACAGAAACTCCTTTCAGGCTGACTTTAAACTGTTTGAGCCACTTCCTGTTCTCAGTCCCGGCGTCCTGATCACCGAGGTTTCTGTTGCTCTGATATCTGATATTGATTATATCGGTAAACAGGCTGTAGGCAGAAACATCAGGTCTGATCTGAAAATCCCTTCAGAAACAAACTTTAAGAGTTTTATGTCCGTGTGAGGCCGCACGCTGATTGGATAACCACCTGTCAGTCTCAAGTTATTAGCCAATGAGCGCGCAGATTCACAGTAAGACCTTAACACAGCATTTTTTTTAAAACTAAAACATCGACAGTAAAACTGTAACGTGTCCTGTGATCTATAAACACTCTGTGATGAATAATCTGAAGTCATTTTGAGCCTGACAGTAGTTTCCTGTCACAGAGCTGAAGCTGCAGGCAGTTTTTGGCACCTTTATATTTAATTTATTCCAAAATAAATCAATAAAGGTAGAAAAGAACTCTCAGTGACATTAAAAATCTATTTTTAAAGACAGATGTGACCAAGTGCAACAAATATAAGATGAGATGTTTACAGATATTTGAAGTATTGATCATATGTAGAACACAGAGCAGGTCCAATAACAGAGTCATGCTGCTCACAAACAGCAGTTTGGTTTCATGAGCTCACTTCCTGCAGTGATCCTCAGCTTCTCTCCAAAGGAGCCGTAACATGTGGGCTCCTCACCATGATGATGATCCCAAACACACTGAGTTCCTTCATCCACCTGATCATGTACTTATTAAATAATGTGATGGTTTTGGTGTTTTTTAAAGACTTTGAGCCTCTAAAATAACTGGTTTGGACTTTAGGGCCAAAGCTCCAACATTAGAAAGTCGTCAGTGTGATGCTTCCAGTACAACAGCACCTCTGAGTGTGTGTGTTTACCTCTCAGACTAACTCCACCCTGACATCAAGAAGATGGAGGAAGAGGACGGAGCAGCATCTGCAGCATCCAGCTGTGTGTCTGTGAGGAGTGACGGGGTTACACAAACACCTCCACCTTACAGTCATGGACCTGCAGCAATAATGTAAGAACACTACTAACTTTATTAGTCATTTCAACATAACCATGACAGAATCATTGATCTGTGATTGGTTCAAACTGTTTGATCTGAGTTTGCTTTTTATTGACTTGTTTTCTTGCTAAGATCTGAACTCTGTAAGTTTAAGTGAAGTCAGTGCAGCAGAATCAGAGAGAAGAGCTGAGAACAAACTGAGTTCATTCAGAGACAGAAAAAACTGGATGATGATTGGCTGAACTGTCAGCGTTATGAGGCAGACACAATATCACAGAGGGATCAGCTGATCATATGGCTGTCAGAGAGAACTGATCAGTTATTGATGTTTGTGTTTGCAGAGGTCAGAGGTCACAGTCTCCAGCATCCAGCTGTGTGTCTGTGAGGAGTGACTGGTCCAGAGAAAAACCTCCAAACTTCAGTAATGAACCTGCAGCAACAATGTTCTTCAATCATGGAGCTCAGCTGACCATGTAAGAGAGCTGCTGACTCAGAGTTCAAAGGTTGTTTCTATAAATGTTCTGCCAGTGACATCATAACTTAACCTAACACTGGTCTGTGTATGAAGTATCATTTAGTGGCAGTTGTTAAAGTTGTATAATGATGATGCTAGTTTGGGGTGTATTTTCCTGCTGATGCAAATGCATCTACTTTGCCCTTTGTCTGGTGCTTTGGACAAAGACGTCCAATGAAACTCAGAACAACACAGTTTGCACCACCAGCAGGCAGAGGAAGTGGCTGACATCCAGAAATCCTACCAGTGGCTGAACAAAGCTGGACTGAAAGACAGCACAGAGGCACTAATCATGGCAGCACAGGAACAAGCTCCGAGCACAAGACCCATAGAGCCCGGGGTCTACATGGCTCTTTTTGGGGGGGTTGTGTTGTATTAATAGTGACTTTGTTTCTTTGGACCAAAATCTTTTGTTTTTCAGTTCAGTTGCAACATTGACTAACACTAATGCAGGGGTCGGCAACCTGCGGCTCTTTAGTCCTTACAGTGCGGCTCCTCGTGGTTTGGGAAAATAAATTAGAAGTATTTAGCTGAAGTGTATTTTATTTATGTTCTTTTTTAACTTGTAGTTCTAAATTGGAAGATTGTTGTGATATTGAAATATAAAAAGAAAATTATATTTTATTATTTTTTCATCGCTCAAATAAGCGTCACACTCGTGGAAGCCGGTGTACCCGCCGAAACGCCGTGCATTTATCGAGACTTTCAGCCCCAGGAAGGCCAATTATGGATCTTCGGATCCACATTATGTCAGCAGCTGTTCTCCACCGTGAACTATGTTAAAAACAAACACGCTCACGCCTGACAGACGACAGCTTACAGTCCTGTAAAGATGAAAGTGACTTCGTACAGCCCCGACCTGCAGACGCTGTGCGCAGAGGTTCAGGAGCAGAAGTCCCGTTGTAAACATATCACGGCAGACCCGACGATGTTTGCATGAACACGCTTTTCAGCTTCTCTTTATTGACCACTTTTCACACACGGTTGCTGTACGCACACAGCCGGCTGTAGCTTTGCAGCTCACAGCCCGACACACACCAACACAACAGCACAGACGTTAAGGCGGCGAGGCGTGATTGCCGCTCAGGTGCGTCCACCTCGCCGCTGCAGACCACGCCCCGCCACACACATTAACCAGGTAAAATACATATTTAGGCAGAATTTTGCAAATATCTATTTTTCATCTTTCAGCAGCATCGAGCTTTTTTTCCAATTATTTTTTTAAAAGTCAGCTCAAGGCTCCAAAAGCCCAAAGGAGATATAAGGGTGGCGGCTCACAGCAGCTTTTGTTTGCTACATCATTTTAGTTCAGCTGGGTGTCTTTCCTTTTGTTATATTTCTTTAAGAGTTCAAATGTGTTCATTACATAAATAACATGTAATTTTCTCTGTAGCACTTCATGGATTTCATAAGCAACACACCTTAGTTGTTCATACAAAGCATAAAGGTAAAAAACAGTATATACAGTGTTATCTTCATTCTAGATGTCAAAAAGTATTTGTGGCTCCCAGTGTTTTCTTTTGCGTGGAAACTGGCTCCAAATGGCTCTTTGGGTCCTGAAGGTTGCTGACCCCTGACCTAATGGTATATTTTTTTTAGCTGGATCGTTCTATAAAAACATGAATCAAATCTGAGAAAAGTTTCCACCTGACCTGTTGAATGTTATTGAAGCCAGAAGTTTGCCTTCATACTGTGTTTCTTGCATGCCTTTTGTGGTGTACTAATTGATGTGAAATGAATGCAATGTGGTTGTGTTTGCAGAGGTCAGAGGTCACAGTCTCCAGCATCCAGCTGTGTGTCTGTGAGGAGTGACTGGTCCAAAGAAAGACTTCCTCCAGGCTTCAGTGATGAACCTGCAGCAACAATGAACTTCAATCATGGAGCTCAGCTGACCATGTAAGAGAGCTGCTGAGTCAAGAGTTCAAAGGTTGTTTCTATAAATGTTCTACCAGTGACATCATAAATGATTCCTAATGGTGGTCCGGGTACGATAATGCTAGTATCAATCGTAGTAGTAATGCAATCCAAGGTAATGATTTCTTCTCTGCTGCTGTGAACGTCTCTGCAGCCGTCTGTACTCTAATCTGAGAAAACTATTACTGACAGAAACCATCACATCATCCAGTTTGTGTGTTTGCAGCTGCTTAAAAGATTTTAAACAGATTAATCAGTAATTCATGTGATGTGTTTGTGTTTGCAGAGGTCAGAGGTCACAGTCTCCAGCATCCAGCTGTGTGTCTGTGAGGAGTGATTGGTCCAAAAACAGACCTCCAGAGTTCAGTCATGAACCTGCAGCAACAATGTTCTTCAATCATGGAGCTCAGCTGACCATGTAAGAGAGCTGCTGACTCATTTACGGGTGTTTGAAATTCTGTGACCACTTTGTAATTTTAGTTTATATTTTAAAGTGTTTTTATTTGTAGTTGCCTGTATTTTTATTACACTGTGTGTAACGTGGTGGTTTGTGCTGTTTGGGATTGTTTTGGTGTATTTGTGTCAGAACATCAGATAAATGATTTCATCACATTTTAAAAGAAAGTATCAGGATAATAATCTGAACTGAGTCATCAGAAATAGAAAGATGGTCTCAACAGGCCACTGAGCTGATCTCCAAAGAAATGCAGAAGATTGAAGAGTCCGAGGCTGTTTATTTGTCACAGGCATCGTCATACACGTACAACACAGTGAAATGTGCTGAGCTGCTCCTGTGACTGGACAAAACATTAGAAACAATCATTAAATGAAATAATGAAACATTGTGCAGATGTAATGTTAAAGTGCTTTGTGCCACATTAGCACAGCATGTACTGACAGAGCAGTGCAAGCAGAACAAAGCAAATGAGCAAAGTGATGTAAACAGAGTAACTGAACAGAGTGAGCAGAGTAATATCAGCAGTAATGAAGCAGCAGGATCAGTGTAGCAGCGTGTGACGTCATAATGAATCAGGTATGATCTGAAATATGACAGTGAGACAAGAACATGATGTAAGGTCCTGTTTAAACCCTGATGGTGATGCTATGAGGGGAGCATGTTCTGATTTAGGACTTGGATGGTCTGAGGATAGAAGCTCCTCTCTGTTTGTGTCCTGATGGTGCAGAAGCTTCTGCCTGATTGTAGAAGGAGCTGAAGCCAGCATCATCCCAGAGGTGAAGCTCCTCTGTGTGCAGACCTGAGGTCAGATTCCTCCAGGCTGATGTTCAGGATCTACAGAAACGTGTGGTTGTAGTTATTGCTGCACTGTGTGCTGACAGCAGATACTCAGAACAAAGCGCTGCACACGTGTTCTTTACAAACATCTGTACATATCAAATATGGATCATGGCAGTGAATGAACACGTTTCTGTCATTTGTTTCATTGGCTTCTTTTTTCTGCCTGTGTTCATGTGATTAATGTCTAACACATAAACAGGTTTGTAATCAAACATCACATCATCAGGGAGGCATCATGAAACAAAGTTACTGCTGGAGGCTGAACTCAATTTGGTGGCAATGTTCAAAAATATCACTCAGATCATTTCAAAGCTTTTAGTTCTTCTTCTTCACTTCTGTAAAATAATAGAAAGAAAATCAGAACCAAGAAGTTCACTTCCTGATGACTGAACTCTTTCAAAATAAAGCTGAAAGCTCTGAATGTGACACCGCTGCTCCACCACAGTTTTTAGAGGAGGTCAAAGGTCAGTTGAAAGTGATGGATCCCAAACTTCCAGTACATCCAGTGAAGGACATAATCAGCTCTGTGATGAAGGCTTTTACTGTGGAGTTTGTAGGCTGATCACTCTGTGTTTAATAAGACAGGCAGGAACAGCAAAGGAAACTTGGATTCTGAACTCAAACACAAGTTTCTCCACTTTGACTTTTCTCTGTGACCATCAGAGCTTCTGCACAGTGTCATCAAATCTGGATGTTTGTCACTGACAGTCAATGATTTTAGTGATAAAGAAATGTGTTCACAGAGGGAGGAAGAGGAAGAGGAGTGGTGTCTGTGAGGAGGAGCAGCTGTCCTGCTGTGCTTTGTGTCAGGACGTCCTGAAGGATCCAGTCTCTACCAGCTGTGGACACTGGTTCTGCAGACAGTGCATCTCCTCATACTGGGACCAGTCTGCTTCATCAGGAGACTGGTCCTGTCCCCAGTGTGGAGAAAGATCCAGAAGCAGAGCTGGACTGCAGACAGCCAGTCAGAGCAGCTGTGTACAAAGTAAGACTGAACATCTGTCTGCTGATGGACTCATTTCTGAAAACTGGACTTCTTGTTGTTGTTCAGACATTGAAGAGTTTTCTTTCTGTTTTTCTTTCTTTCAGCAGATGTTGGTCTGCAGGAGGTTTTAGATGAACATAAGATCAGTCTGAGGAGGAGATGTGAACGTGTGACTGAAGGAAGTGATGAAACAGGAAGTAGAACCCTCCTCAACAGGATCTACACTGAGCTCTACATCACAGAGGGACAGAGTGAAGAGGTTCATAGCCAACATGAGGTGAGGCAGCTGGAGACAGCTTCCAAGATGGACGCCCTCCATGACACTCCAATCAGGTGCCAGGACATCTTTAAAGCCTTACCTGACCAACAGAGACCCATCAGAGTGGTTCTGACCAACGGCGTGGCTGGTGTTGGAAAAACCTTCTCAGTGCAGAAGTTCACTCTGGACTGGGCAGAGGGCTTGGAGAACCAACATGTCAGTGTGGTGGTTCTGCTTTCATTCAGGGAGCTGAACCTGATCAGAGAGGAGCAGTACAGTCTTCTGGAGCTGCTCCATGTTTTCCATCCAACATTAGAGAAGGTCACAGCAGAGAAGCTGGCTGTCTCTCAGCTTTTGTTCATCTTTGACGGCCTGGATGAAAGCAGACTTTCATTGGATTTCACCAACAGGAAGCTGCTGTCTGATGTCACACAGAAGTCATCAGTCAGCCAGCTGCTGACAAACCTCATCCAGGGGAATCTGCTTCCCTCGGCTCTCGTCTGGATAACTTCCCGACCTGCAGCGGCCAATCAGATCCCTCCTACATGTGTTGACAGGCTAACAGAAGTACGAGGCTTCACTGACGCCCAGAAGGAGGAGTACTTCAGGAGGAGATTCAGTGATGAAGAGCTGTCCAGCAGAATCATCTCCCACATGAAGACATCCAGGAGCCTCCACATCATGTGTAGAATCCCAGTCTTCTGCTGGATCACTGCTACAGTTCTGGAGCACATGTTGACTACAGAGCAGAGAGGAGAGCTGCCCAAGACCCTGACTGACATGTACTCACACTTCCTGCTGGTTCAGACAAAGAGGAAGAAGAACAAGTACCACGAGGGACATGAGACGAGTCCACAGGAGCTGACGGAGGCTGACAGGGAAGTTCTTCTGAAGCTGGGGAGGCTGGCGTTTGAACATCTGGAGAAAGGAAACATCATGTTCTACCAAGAAGACCTGGAGCAGTGTGGTCTGGATGTGACAGAGGCCTCGGTGTACTCAGGAGTTTGTACAGAGATCTTCAAAAGAGAGTGTGTGATCTTCCAGAAACCAGTCTACTGCTTTGTTCATCTGAGCATCCAGGAGTTTCTGGCTGCAGTCTACATGTTCCACTGTTTCACCAACAGGAAGTCAGAGGTGCTGAAGAACTTCTTGGGAAAAAAATACAAAGAGTCATCTCTGGATGATTTTTTGATGGAAACACTAATAAAATCCTTCAGGAGTAAAAATGGTCATCTGGACCTGTTTGTTCGCTTCCTTCATGGCCTCTGTCTGGAGTCCAACCAGAGACTCTTAGGAGGTCTGCTGGGTCAGACAGAGAACAGTCCAGAAACCATCCAGAGAGTCATCAAGAATCTAAAAGGAAGGAAGACAAAATCCTCTCCTGACAGAAGCATTAACATCTTCCACTGTCTGATGGAGATGAACGACATCTTCTTATCTCGGGAGATCCAAGAGTTCCTGAAGTCAGAGAACAAATCAAAGGAACTCTCTGAGATCCACTGCTCAGCTCTGGCCTTCATGCTGCAGATGTCAGAGGAGGTTCTGGATGAGTTGGACCTGCAGAAGTACAAAACATCAGCAGAGGGACAACGTCGACTGATTGCAGCTGTGAGGAACTTCAGAAAGGCTCAGTGAGTCCAGATGTGATCATTAATATTATCAATTAGTGATAGTTTAGTTACTCAGTCACACAGTAATAAATTCTTCTTGTTGTTTTCATGCTTTTAAAAATGTTTTGTTTTTTATCAGAACACTACATTTGTATTATTCTGGCAGAGACCTTGGTAGGAGAGTGCACCTTCACATGTATGTGGGTGTGTAACTGTGAGCTTTTCACCACGTCGTCGGTTTTTAGTCTTACGCTGAGTTTGCAGTCTGACATGTTTTATCTGTGTGCTGTTTCCGCTTGGTCGTGTTAACACGGTGCAGCAGACAGTAATGAGACTGTTGCTCATGTCTGTGCTGCTGTTGGTCTGTTAGCATTGCTCCTTAGGAGAGAAGACTGAAGTGAGACTTTACAAAGAACGTGTTTGTAGTAAAGTGAAACTGTGTGAAACAGTGAAGATGGTCCAAAGCAGCCTCTGTTTGTGCTTCTGATCACTGCTCTTTCTGTCTGATGTTATTGTCTTTATCTGGGCTCTGATTGCACTTTCTTAATTTTTCCAACTAATTATTGAACGTGTGAACAATCACATTATCTGTGACATCATCACCATCAGCATATGTGCTCCAGTTCTTTAGTTTTTCTTTCCTCTGTACTAAAGAGCTGAGATGGACAGCAGTGTGCCAGCATACATCCAAAATTAGAGTCAAAGGTCACTGCAGGTCATTATTTTTATACTGTCACCACTCGTGACTCCGCCCCTTTACAACAAAAGTCCCACAAACAGCGTGTGAGGTCACGAACACACCACAGCATCACCAAGTCACAAGGACGAGGCTCTGACAGGGACGACTCACAGCAGGAAGAGGTCAGTCTGTGCCCGTTGGCAGAGTGTTGGGCGTGATCACGTCGTATCTGCATTATTTGGTACGATCATCATAGAAATGATCAGAAATCATCACCAGACGAGAAGCTGAGCTTTGATTACTTGATGCCAGCATCATCATCATCATCCCTGGTGGTTGGTGACGTGTAGCAGCAGTGAGTGGGCCAGAGTGATTTGTGTGTTTGTTTTTCTTAAAGTGGATTGTTGAGTCATTCTGGCTCGTTTTGGTTTCACAGCCATCCTCCTCACCTGGATGCTGACTTGCCACTTAGTGAGAGCTCTGTGGAGATCTTCAGGTTCGCCAGTATAGTCGAGAGTCACTTATATTCTTTTGGGACCCGACGCTGGAGATGTGGAGCTCACAGGGGCCTTACTTGCCGAGTTCTTCAGCGTGATTTCTCCACGGTGAACAGGTTTACCGTGGAGCACAAGAAAGCTGACCTTATTGCTTCGATGGAAACGGAGTAAGGCCGAGTTTTAGGACCACGGTAAGAAAAATATTCCCGATCATTTTAAGATAAAGTCGAGGTTAAAGTCAAAATTGTATTTGGAGAAAAAAGTTGAAATGTGGAGATTTGATGTTTCAAGACAAACTGCCAGGTTTGCTGTCCCCTCTACAAAACGCTTTGTTTAGATGAGTTAGTGAAACAAAGTGATCCACCGTCTTATGATAATAACTTTATTTCTAAAGCGCTTTCAAACAAAGTGCTGAACCAATATTTCATCATCCAGTTTTGCAGCATCCATCCTCTTTATTGTATGAAGGTGGAACCATCGATAACCTCGCATCCGTCCATTACAAGACATTTGATTTTGTACAAATCTTCCAGATTTGTGTTTTTCAGCTTTCTGCACCATCCTTTCAGCATCTTTATACTTTTCACCACACTGTGTTTATATAACACATGGATGTGTAACAGGAATCATTTCCCTTCTTTAGCTAACACCACTGCTGAAGTTTCACTGACTCAGAGAGTACAGCAGCTGTGGCACTTTGTCCTGAAACAGCAAATCTCCACATTTCTTCTTTATTCTCAAAGTCATTTTCACCTTTAATGTTGAAATTAAGGACATTATTTTTTCCTTAATGTGGCATGGGCCTTCTGTATAACAGAGACCCAGCAGTAACTAGTGAAGCCCAGTGTGAGGGTCTCTGTCTTTAAAATAATGAGAGCTGGTGATAAAGTGGTGGTGAGGGAATCACGGCTGAGATTGAACTTCGATCCGCCTCCCTGCATCCTTTTTACTTACCAAGAGAGTTTCCACAGATCCTTGTTACTGATGTGTACGTTCAACTGAGGGCGAATGTGGAAGTCGCCACTCAGACCACAGTAACGTCACACCAGACGCTCCCAGTTTATTTTGTCATTTTAATCAATGTACAGTTGGGAGGTCGCTCGCTGACGTTTGTTATGGCTCCATCAAGGAACCTAATAAATCTTTCTGTAGAGCTCTCTGTGGCATGTTTGACTGAAATGTGTTTTATTTGGTTCCCATCATGAAATCTGTCTTAAAGAGAACTAAACCTCAGTGCTGGTTCTGGTGTGGTCAGCGAGTCCATCCAGACCCTTCAAGACTGTTTTTCTTGGACTGATTAGGACTTATTTCAAAATGCTTGTGTGACTTGGATAAATTTACAGACTGTGCACATGTGCACTGGCTCCAGACGTGGGGTTGTCCTGCATAGTCAGTGGTGTCAGTAGATCATTAAGTAAAATAATATGTAACTAGATTCCTTTGAAAGAGCAACCATGGATGACAAAGCTGGGCGGAGTCTGCTCTAAGACACCAAATGAGCAAATGTTTGCTGACCTGTATCAGTGATCACCTTTTTGTTGGCCTGGTCCCCCAGTCCTCCCACTCCCCCTGGTCCTCGGTGGATGCTGTCACTTCCTCTGACACTGGCTCACCATTTATGTTGTGTCAAAAATCAAACGTGAAGATCTAATTTACTCTAAACTCTCTGACTGTTACTAATATAGTCATAAAATATGCAACAACCACTGGAGATGGAGATGAAGCTTCAACTTGCAGAAAATAGTTTATTAAAATCAGTTTGAATAAACCCAAGGCTCAGAGCAAAAGAGACAAAAGCGCCCCCAAGTGGTCAGACAATAGACGAACAGAATAAACCCTATCAAAGACAAACACGCTGGAAGCATCTTTTCTAACACTCCAGTATTTATTAGCATTTATTATAAATTTATTGTGACTTTGAAGACGTTCAGTGTTTCCTTTGGTATAACGGAGGTCTGACTACAGTCCAGTAAACACACTGATTAGGATTATAGATTAAACTGCAGTAATACTTTCACAGTGTGCAGTGATGCACAGGTCGAGTGGTTTTACACTGAAATTCTCAACAACAGGAAACTATAAGAATTTGTTACTCTAATAATAAACATAGAAGAAGAAAAACATTTTTCATTTAGAGTTGATGAATATAAATGAATTTGAACTTTACAAACCAATCAAAGACAAACTGATCCATGTGAGTTTATAACAATATTCAAAGGCTGCTGCTGGACACAGACAGGTAACATCATTTTGACTTGCTGTCACCTGGATCTGGAGTCATAAACACTGAAGCGCTGAACATTAATACAAGTCTGTTTCTGCCAACTAGTGATAAACCTGCAGACTAATGGCTCAGAAAGCTAAAATGAGCCAATCATTTCTGTGTTTAGTTCCCCTGAAATCAGATGTGATATCAGCAGCTCTGAGTTCATTCATCATTATTGTCCAGTGATGACATTTCTGCTCCGTTTGGTGACAGTCAGCAGATTTTTCCTGAGTGTGGACATGAACAGTCGTACCTGACAGCAGCAGGTAGCAAACAGAGATCGTCTTTCCAGCTGGAACTCTTCACTGAGCTGAGCTCATTCAAAATGTTCTGGATTCAAGACAGGAAACAGTCCACATGTGTGTCTTCACTCTGACTCTGGATCAGATCTCAGTGACAGACTGTGGACATTATGGAAGCCTAAATGTGACACCATCTTCTAGGGCTGGGCGATATGACCCAAAATTCATATCTCGATATTTTTTAGCTGGATGGCGATATAAGATATATATCTCGATATTTTTTTTTTAAGCCATAAAGTAAGAACAAAAAGAGAGTTCTTAGTCAAAGCTGTGTCCCAGATGTCACACAGGCACTTTTATTAACATACAGCACAGATGTACATGAAAAATTACTCAAAATTAAATTATGAGCATTCATTAAATAATCATGCTCCATAAATAAAAGAAAACAAGGTTGTTTTTGTGCTAAACAAAGAGCTCACAATTGTGCAGTCAAAATATAAACTAAAAGACGCTGAGCGTAATAACAAAGACAGATTTCACAGCTGCTCTGTTCCCAAGTTTTGCTGTGTGACTGACAGCCTGGAGTTTGAAATCCGCTTCATAACCACGTCTCTTACAGATGCCATTTATGGTCCTTATACACACACAATACGGTAATATTACGTTGATGCACAGTACGTATCACTCCGCGAAGCTCCTCGGTAGCCGTAATGCGCCGACAACCTATCAAGCGGTGCAGCTCCGTAGCTTACCAAAGTCGTACTCAAACATTTTGACAGATTGCTGAGCGCCGTGTACCACATAAAATCGGTTCGCGGCCACCAAGCACAACCAGAATTCATACATAAGGCGCGCTATCAACTTTTGAGAGAATGAAAGGATTTTAGGGTTAGCGCTGTTAGCTCGTTAGCGCGGTTAGCTCGTTAGCACGTTGACGCCGTCCAGCCCCACGCATGGGGCGATGCGCAGTAACTCGTTAACGGAGATTTGCCGTGTCCGTCTTGTCGCTGCCTGCACGTGAAGCGATGGGGGAGGAGGGGGAGTTGTCTTCAGTGAAGGCGAGGCGGAGTAACGTTGCGTAGAGACAAAAGTGGACGAAAGAGAGGCAAACTTGCGGCTCCACAACTATAATTATAACGTAACATAGACTATATCGATATAAAGGATATTGTCACATTTTATATCTCGTATAAAAATATATCGATATGTTTTAAAAACTCGATATATCGCCCAGCTCTACCATCTTCCTCCTTCATCTGCAGATTAAAGCCAAACAAAGATTCTCATTAAAAGTCTGCAGGTCTGAGAGAGACTCAATCGTTGTGTCATGTCAAACACAGTAAGAGGAGCTGAAGCACAGATGTGAAGAGCAGATGTTCATCAGATTATGACCTCACTCTGTTTTGTCTTCATATACATTCAGTCAGTGTTTATAATGCAGACTTTTTGCTTTTATAATAACACATTTTATATTTTCTATAATCACAGACTGGCTGACTGTGGACTCTCAGAGACTCACTGTGAAGTTGTGGCCTCGGCTCTGAAGTCCATCCCCTCCCATCTGACAGAGCTGGACATGAGTAACAACGAGCTGCAGGATTCAGCAGTGAAGCTTCTGTGTGCTGGACTGGAGAGTCCAAACTGTCGACTGGAGACTCTGAGGTGAGTTCACTGACTGCAGCTGTTGTTGTTTTTCTATATTTCAGGCTGCAGAGACTTTGAGCTTGTGTGGAAACAGAGAGAGAGAAAAGAAAGACATGAATGTCAAAGCTAATAAAGGTGAAGTTAGGAGCTGTGACGATGTTCATGTATCAGAAGCTGATCGGGCTGCTACAGAGACGACCCACACAGCTGCTGTGGTGAGGTTTGTGTTAAAGCAGAGGAACACAGGCCCAAACATGACAGCAAAGCAGGATTCAGGCTCTGTGAGAGGATTTCAAACAGAAGCTGGAGAAGAGAAAGGACTACAGAAAGAAGGCAGCTGAGACCAGTCCAAGTGTTTCCATGGAGCCCAGTCTAACATTCATTCATACACTAACGTACAGAAGTGAACGGGAAAATGAATCCATAGTTTCAAATGTAGAAATAGTTCTCAGTTCATTTACAGAGTTTAATACAGTTCATGAGGAAATGTTCAGTTCGATTCAATTTGATTGGAATCTGGGAAATTTTGCCTCAGACAGAAATATTATAATTCAGTACATTTACATATTTTTGTGTCTATAAAAGGGAAGCTGGCACTTTCGAGACTTTATCAAATGTGTGAGCATCACAGCAGAGGCCTTTGTGTCAACGTAGCTGAAGATAAAACACGGAAGAACATGAAGGTGATTTTCCTGTTCTGGGATTTTATAGAAATATTCTGCAGTAGATCAAAAACGAAAGAAAACCATGAATCAACACATGAACATTACCTGATGCTGCTGAAGTGAAGCAGAGCAAAGTTACAGTGTTTTTGTTAAAGACACAACTGAGCGTTTTGCAATTTGCATAATTTTAAAAAAGTTTAAATTTGTTCAGTATTGAACAGCAGAAATTAGGTTTTCTTTTCGAAAGCAAGTAAAAGGAAAAAAACAGCGGCCGACAGCCTGTAAACAACGGTAGACTTGTGCGTAACAAGCAAGCGAATAATGCAGAAAACAGATTTTAAACAGGAAACTGTTCTTGAAGTACAGAGAGAGAGAGAGAGAGAGAGCTGTGCATGAAGTGTGATTTTATCCTGGTGGAAGCAAAACAGCAAAAGTCAGAGTGAGTTCATGACGATGTTTATGTGAAGCGTAGTTTGGATCTTCTTTTGCTGCTGGTTCAGTCAATATTGTTTGTAGAGAGATAAAACTAACAGCTTCAGAATCGAGCGCAAAAAGGACGTAAACACAAAGCGTGGACCCGCCGAAACATCAGAATCGGCGAGCTGTCGGCTTTCAGCCCCGACCGTGTCCGTGCCGTCAGTGAGAAAGGCGACATCTCACTGATTCTGATGTGTCGGCGGGTCCGAGCTTTGTGTTTACGTCTCTGTGCAGAATCCGTGTTCCTGCTCTCATTTACTGTTTCAGCTGTTTGGTGGTTGTTAAAGTTTTGTGAGGTTTAACCTGAGATTCTGACATTTCGGGCAAAATAAATTTATATTAAAAAATTGATTCAGGATTTTAATTAATCAATATCACGTTATCCAAGCCAGAATCGATTTTAATCGATGAATCGATTATTAAAACCCACTCCTAATTCAAAGCACTGAAGCATCGACTTGTTCCATTATCCAACAATGAAAACAAGAAACACAGACAGCTGGCCTTCAAAGTAAAAGCTGCTCCTTTTGAAACACGTTGGTGGTAAAATGTAAGAAGAGCTGAAGCACATAAATGATCTACGTGCCAAAATATTAAACACAGTTGATATATTTGTGTGAGTGTTGTGATTCAGGTGTAGATGTAATAATGTACATATAGCAGAGTTTCCTCTTCTAGATCAGCTGATCAGAGTCGGGCCAATCAGCTCTGAGCATGCTCAGTCTGAGTTATGGAGCCACATACTATGATTCACCATGGCAATGGCATGAGCAGAGGCTCCGTGTGAATCCAGAGGAGCAGGAACATGAATGATGACAGTAGATGATTGTGTGAAAGTGCTGGAAGCAAATGAGTGTGTGATGTTCTTTCAGTGTTGCACTTTGTAGACGCTCCCTGAGCACTGGTCTCACAGCCAGCTGCACATAGAGACCAGTGTTGTTAGTCCAGGTCAGAAGATGACTTGTTGGAATGAAAATGAGCTTGTAGTTTGTCTGCTTTAATAATGTGACTGGAAAAAGGTGTTGGACTTCAAATATGTCCATTTCTGTCACACTTCACCTTTAAAAGTGAAGCCATGTGGTTCCTGGAAGGAAAAACACGACTTTTTCAAGTCTTTGTCCTGTTTTTATGAGACATGTACGACTTTAATGTGAAACATTCAGAGTTTTTTCTCTTGTTGTGTTTGTTTGAAGCTGCTTCCTGTTGGCTTCAGCTGTTTGGAGTTTCCATTTTCTAAACTTCTACATTCTGAACCTTCTTCAGCTCTGAACAGATGATGAAACACTGAATGATTTCAAGCACTTTGTCTAATAAACTTACATCTTTCATTCTTTATACAGATTGGTGGGCTGTGGTTTGTCAGAGATCAGCTGTGATTATCTGGCAGCAGCACTGAAGTCCAACCCCTCCCATCTGAGAGAGCTGGACCTGAGCGACAACTACAAGCTGCAGGATCCAGGAGTGAAGCATCTGTGTGGTTTCCTGGAGAGTCCAGGATGTAAACTTGAAACTCTGAGGTCAGTCAGCATGTTTTAGTTGTGCTGAGATGAATATGATGTGAAAGTTGTGCTGACACTAAACTGCAGACATCAGGCTGATATTATACTGATCCACACTGAGGATCTTCATGGTAAAGTCTGTTTTCTTCTTCTCTGGTTTAGTCCATTGACTGCAGCAGAACAATGTTCACATTTCAAACAGTGATACTCAACGTATGGCCCGCGGCCCACACGCGGCCTGCCCACCTTTCCTGATTCAGAGAGAGGGGACCCTGATTAACTGTGTAGCTTCTTCCTCACAGTTCTAAGTATCAGACACAACAATGAATAATCCACAGCTGACTGTCTTTAGCAGGTCAAAGGTCACGGCACACAGCAGACAGTCAGAAATATTCTAACTCTGATCATTTATCAGTTGTGACACTGTGAGACTTGATCAGAGGTGTGATCATCACAGCAGAGGCCTTTGTGTCAAAGTCACTGAGGATCAAACAGAAACACATGAAGCAGATTTTCCTCTTCTGGCTTTTTATAGCAGATAACCTTCAAAATATTCTGCAGTCGATCAAAAACTGAAGCAAACCATGAAGCAACATGTGAACATGAGCTGATGCTGCTGAAGTGAAGCAAAGTTACAGAGGTTTGATTACAGACACAGCTGAGAGTTTGTAATCTGTCATCATTTTAAAAAGTTTCCATGGAACAGCAGAAATGAGGCTTTACTGTCAGAGGCCGACAGCACTGAACACAACAGCAGACTGGTGGCTAATAAACAGTGAATGATGCAGAAACAGATGTTTGAAGCTGTTCTTGGAGTACACTGAGAGAGAGAGAGCTGTGCAGGCAGGAACAGCCAAAGTCAGAGAGAATTCATGAGCATATTGATCAAACGTGAAGCAGAGTTTGGATCTTCTTTTGCTGCTGCTTCACTCAGTTTTGGTTGGAGACAGATGAAACCTGCAGCTTCAGGATCTGTGAGCTGTCCACTTTCAGCCCCGACGGCGTGTCCGTGTACGTGCTGTCGAGTGAACGATCCACGCTCTGTGTTTCCATCTTTGTGTGTTTAGCTGCTCTCATTTACTGTTTTATCTGTTTGCTGCTTGTTGAAATAGTTTGTGAGCTTTAACCTGAGATTCTGGCAAAATACATTTATATTAAACATCGATTCAGGATTGAATGAATCAACATCGTTTTATTCAAATTAAAACCATTTAAATGGGAACATGAATTTTTTACAGCCGCCTCTAATGCTGGGTAATGTCAGCTGGTCCATGTGCAGCTGGCTGTGAGGCTCAGGGAGCGTCTACAAAGTGCAACACTGAAAGAACATCATCCATAAATATTGAGTAAGAACTGGACTCTCATACAGCGAGACTCGAATGCCTTTAAACATCAGCTTATCCTGCTGATCCAAGTCCAACACTGAGTTTGTAAAAACATGTTTGTCAATCATTTTGTTTGGTTTCTGAGGAAAATGATTCAATAAGTTGCTGCTAATACACAACATTTCATCATATTTCCTCATAACCCTCTTTTGTCTGACCATTTGATCCCATTTGAATTTGCAATAAAGGATCCACAGAGTTTGGTGACAATAATGACAGTAGATGTTTGTGTGAAAGTGCTGGAAGCAAATGAGTGTGTGATGTTCTTTCAGTGTTGCACTTTGTAGACGCTCCCTGAGCACTGGTCTCACAGCCAGCTGCACATAGAGACCAGTGTTGTTAGTCCAGGTCAGAAGATGACTTGTTGGAATGAAAATGAGCTTGTAGTTTGTCTGCTTTAATAATGTGACTGGAAAAAGGTGTTGGACTTCAAATATGTCCATTTCTGTCACACTTCACCTTTAAAAGTGAAGCCATGTGGTTCCTGGAAGGAAAAACACGACTTTTTCAAGTCTTTGTCCTGTTTTTATGAGAAATGTACGACTTTAATGTGAAACATTCAGAGTTTTTTCTCTTGTTGTGTTTGTTTGAAGCTGCTTCCTGTTGGCTTCAGCTGTTTGGAGTTTCCATTTTCTAAACTTCTACATTCTGAACCTTCTTCAGCTCTGAACAGATGATGAAACACTGAATGATTTCAAGCACTTTGTCTAATAAACTTACATCTTTCATTCTTTATACAGATTGAAGAGCTGTGGTTTGTCAGATATTGGCCTTGATTATCTGGCAGCAGCACTGAAGTCCAACCCCTCGTATCCCACAGAGGTGGACCTGAGTGGAACCTACAGCAACCTGAAGGGTTCAGGAGTGAAGCATCTGTGTGATTTTCGGGAGAATCCACGATGTCGATTTGAAACTCTGAGGTCAGTCAGCATGTTTTAGTTGTGCTGAGATGAATATGATGTGAAAGTTGTGCTGACACTAAACTGCAGACATCAGGCTGATATTATACTGATCCACACTGAGGATCTTCATGGTAAAGTCTGTTTTCTTCTTCTCTGGTTTAGTCCATTGACTGCAGCAGAACAATGTTCACATTTCAAACAGTGATACTCAACGTATGGCCCGCGGCCCACACGCGGCCTGCCCACCTTTCCTGATTCAGAGAGAGGGGACCCTGATTAACTGTGTAGCTTCTTCCTCACAGTTCTAAGTATCAGACACAACAATGAATAATCCACAGCTGACTGTCTTTAGCAGGTCAAAGGTCACGGCACACAGCACTCTGTGAAACAGTTTGGAGCAGGAATTCTTGCACATTTACAAACTGACACTGCTGCACGGCATGCTGGGTAATGCTAGCTGCTCAGGTATGGGCGTGCTAATGGCTGTGAGGCTCTGTGGCTGCAGAACACCGAAGAAGAGAAAAGAGAGGTGGAGGATGAAGAAAAGAGGCAGAGATGAAGCAGAAGTTTTGCTCCAGAGAGGAGCTGTGTCTGTGTGGGCGGGGCTCAGGCTGCTCCGCCCACACAGTGACAGTGAAGCAGGTGAAGAGTAATAAATGAAGACAGCAGACAGTATTTGATAAGCTGATGTACAAACATGTAGGTCGTGTCCAAATTCATGGGCTGCATCCTCCTGAGGCCGCATTTGTAGACCGATTACGTCACAGCGACACGTCGAAGGCTGTCCAAATTCGTAGACTCCTCCGAATGCAGCCAACAAATGCGTCCTCCTTTTCCCCGAATTTGAAGGATGGGTCGGGTGTGTCCTTCGTGGCCTACCATATCCCAGAATTCATAGCGCGGCCCAGCCAAACTCCAGTTTCCAACAATGGCGGCCGCTACTAAGTTTTAAAATTACTCATACTAATCTTTTTCGGTCACAAAATAAACTTTTAACATATTTTCAGGCGAGAAAGTAGCTGTGTAAACATCAAATATCTGCTCGGTTTATCAAGATACCGCATATTTGCAAAAGTGCTTCGACGTTTTCGGAGACGTCTGCTACCCACCAGCTCGATAGCTCGCCGGGAGCTCGAGGGTCACTGAAGCCGCCGAGAACGGCACAACTCCCGGCACATCATTTTCACATCACCGCGGACTTTCGCTACTCAGGTTAAACGTGATATATAAGTCACTTAGACAACCTCAAAATGTTATTGTTTGGCTTTTTTCAGTGTTTTGTTTGTTCGTGAGTAAATCGGTTTGGCTGAGATTAAAGTTATTAGATTAGATAAAATAAAACTTTATTAATCCCCCAGGTGGGTTCCTCCTTGGTCTTTACAGAGCTGACTAAACGTCAAACAGAAAACTGATTAAACAGAAGTATGAGACGGTCGAGAATTTACGCCAGTGTCCTGTTATATTTTAGATAGCAAGGAGCAGACGGCTGAGTTTATTAAACTCCACCGAGACAGCGGTGACGCTAATCAGAAGGCTAGACCGTCCAATTTCCCCAGCCGTTTATTTCCAGCCTACCCGACCTTCTGAGGACCCAGCCCACGTAGACCGCAAAGGCCGGGTCCTCGGGAGGATGCAGCCCATGAATTTGGACACGACCGTAGAATGATGGTGGCAGCTACAGAAACAGGTCCATACAGACTGAAGCGTGTCTCAGTCTGAATGTACACTGCTGTTATAAGAGCTGTGGAAACTCAGGTCAAAAGGACGTAACCACACTGCTGACAGTTCCAGGACATTCACAGAGTTACAGCATCATTTGTGACCATAAAGACAGAAAGCTCATCCAAATCCTGGGATTAAAAGTCTGTCCTGGTGGTGTCCAGTCAAACACATCTCTGTGAAAGCTTCAATCCAACAGGCTCCAAAGTCCTTCTGCTCATTTCCTCGCCGGGTTCTTGATGCTCCTGTACCATCTCTCTGTCATCCTCCTCGCTCCCTCTTTGCACTCACAGTCTTTGTGCATCATTAACACTCACATGTGGAAAACCAAAGTTTTACTGGGCAGAAGATGATCATCAGTGACGCTGTCTTTAAAACACTCTTGTTAGAAATGTTCGACTTTAATGTGAAACATTCAGAGTTTTTTCTCTTGTTGTGTTTGTTTGAAGCTGCTTCCTGTTGGCTTCAGCTGTTTGGAGTTTCCATTTTCTAAACTTCTACATTCTGAACCTTCTTCAGCTCTGAACAGATGATGAAACACTGAATGATTTCAAGCACTTTGTCTAATAAACTTACATCTTTCATTCTCTATACAGATTGGAGCGCTGTGATTTGTCAGAGATCAGCTGTGATTATCTGGAAGCAGTGCTGAAGCTCAACCCTTCGTATCCCAGAGAGGTGGACCTGTTCTACCACAAGCTGCAGGATTCAGGAGTGAAGCAGCTGTGTGTTCTTCTGGAGAATCCACAACATCAAATTGAAACTCTGAGGTCAGTCTCCACGTTTTAGTTGTGCTGACACTGTCGATCTGTGGAACTAAAACCTTTATACAGGAAGTCTGGTTCAGCTCTTTGTAGACCTTCTAATCTCTGATGCTCTGAGTCTTACTCAGTAGATGATGCAGAGTTGTGAAGCCGATGTGGGTGAGGACACTCGCCCAGCTCTAACTACTTTGACGTCCAGGCGGCTTCCCTGCTTGTCCTGATACAAACAAACCTGAGTAACCTTGCAGGTCAGATCTCATCAGTCACACCTGTTATGGCAGCTCTCCTCTAGATTGTAGTTCTTGTTAACCTGGGATGGTTTTAGAAGCCTGGACCACAGACTGCAAGGGAAGATATTACTGGGAAAGGCCAAAGCAACCTATTAGACCCATTAAACACTAACATAGATGAATACTCAGATTTAAACCTTTATTGTTTCACAAAGGGTTAAAAAGGGAACGTCCACAGTTTAGACTGCAGCAGATTTTATTAAAGCAGTTTGACAGGAGCAAAGCAAAAACACAAAGAATAAGTGTTTCACATATTAATACATATAACATAATAATAAAAGAAAAGCAAAATAATGATAAAAAAGAATGAAAAAGTTGTCCAGAGCAGCAGGATGTCTGAGGTCTGCAGAAACACAAAAACACAGCAGCTAAAAATAGTTGTTGAAAGAAAACGAGGTGGGAGCTGCTGATTCCTGAGCTTTGATACTGGATTAGCTTCAGTAGTTATTCCCATCACTGCTGTAGGAGCTACATTTAGTCACAGCTGATTGTCTTCTTTGATCATTTTTGCTAACTTTTTATTCAGCTTAGGCTCACAGGGCTGCAGCCTGTGCCCTAGCTGTCATAGGGCAAGAGGCGTGGTCCACCTGCACAGGTGAGCAGTCCATCACATCCACACCTACAGCCAATGTAGAAGCACCAATGAACCTAAGCAGCATTTCATTGGACTGTGGGAGAACATCCAACCTCCACAGAAAGGCCCAGCTGACCAACAAGCTTCAACCTACAACCTTCTTGCTCTAAGGCACTAGTGCTAACCACTTTTGCCCATTTCAGCCCAAATCCTGCATCTTCCTGTTTCTGACTCCAGGCCAGCTCCACTAACACTTTCTCATCAGACACTGCCACCTAGTGGAGGAAGTCTTAGTTCCATTTGAAGCTTCAGATTACAGTTAGTTCCTTTACAAAGAGGTGGAGGTGGTGGGGCCACAGCACCATCATCACTGAGTGCCATAGGACACTTAACCTTTGTTTCCATATGCTGGGAACTTCCTGTTGTTCCAAGGAGGACTGGAAAATGTGTGAAAATCTCCCAGTCAGTTCCTCACAGCACACTTCAATCATTTCCCTCCCAGAGCATCAGGACCAGGGCTTTTTCTCTCTTTGGTCCCACTAAGAGATTTCCACACAAACACCTCATCAGTGGGACTCTCAGAGCTACCAGCCCTTTGCTACAATCACAAAGCTCTTCATTGAAATCAATGATATCAAAGCTGGAATCAAATGAGTCCAAGTCTTCTGCTGATTCAGCATCACATTCACCTTTTTAATTTAGCTTTTACTTAGCGTTTATTTATTTTATGCTTATTTATTCTATCCTGTTATTCTATTATTAATTTAGGATTTAGAATTTTAGGATTTGATTTTATTCTTATTCATTTTTTAATCTTCTTACTCCATTTATATTTATATTTATATTGTATCCTGTTCTTATTTATTTTATCATTTTACCCTGTGTATATCGTATTGCGTCATATCTCCAGTGTTTCCTCGGAGGGCGCTCTCTGCACCAGGGCTGTGATTGACCGTGGCTGCTGGGTCTCTGGGTGTCCTCTCAGCCTGGCTGGGGGGCTCCTTTGCCTCCCTCCTGCTGTGTGCCCAGCCTGGAGGCTGCGGTCTGTGACCGGCTCCCGGTGCAGACGGCTCCCTGTTATAGTGTTTCCTCACTTGGCTCATGCGAGCCCAGCCCAATTTTTACTCTTTAAGTGTGCGCGTGTGTGTATGTGTGTGTGTGTATGTGTGTGGGGGGATATATGTGTATTGACTTCATTCCTTTCCAAGCCAGCCTTGAGTGTCCTTTATTCAGCTCATCCTCTGCTTTACTTTTACACCTGATTTTAGCTGCTTTATCTCTCTTTCAACAGGTTTCTGTGCCTCAATCTTTTTCTTCTCTCCCTCATAACAAGACAGCTTCTTCTGCCTGAGAACATGTTGGAGTGATTTACTAATCCAGGGCTGCTTATTGGGGAAAATACTTCCTGTTTCCAAAGTAATCCCCATTTTTCCCAGAAAGAAATGTCAGTAGAAATCGATGATCTAAGTGAGAACATGAGCCTTTAAAAAGTCCCAGTGGGTGCAGTCAAAGCAGTCCCTCAGTCCCAGTATAGAGTCTTTGGTCCAGACTGGAACAGCTGTGTGCCCAGTTTGAGCTCTCTTCAGTGCTGTGACCTGACAGACCCAGAGGGGCCATCACATCACATTTAGAAGCTCCCCTGATGGAGCCACAACACATGTCCAATACTTAGTCTGTCTTGTTGGACCAACTGGAAGAAATGATTCAAGGACTTAGTCACAGAACAGAGATTCAAATCTCCAAAATCCAACTGGCTGCATCAGGACATATAGTCTGAAACTCTGCACAGTTTCCTGTTTGAAGCTGCTTCCTGTTGGCTTCAGCTGTTTGGAGTTTCCATTTTCTAAACTTCTACATTCTGAACCTTCTTCAGCTCTGAACAGATGATGAAACACTGAATGATTTCAAGCACTTTGTCTAATAAACTTACATCTTTCATTCTTTATACAGATTGTGGGGCTGTGGTTTGTCAAAGATCAGCTGTGATTATCTGGCAGCAGCACTGAAGTCCAACCCCTCCCATCTGAGAGAGCTGTACCTGCATGGAAACAACCTGAAGGATCCAGATGTGAAGCAGCTGTCTGATCTTCAGCAGAGTCCAGACTACAGACTGGAGACTCTGAGGTCAGTAGAGTGATGGAGTGAGTGGGTGGTGCTGTCAGCAGTATTGTACTAAACACAGTCAGTATGAAACAAAGATCCAGTGTTTCCTGTAAAGCTGCAGCTTCTCAGTGAAGCTGTGAGAGGAGAACGGTGACAGGCTTCAGGATTGGACACAAACACTTCCTGTTTCTCACCTTTATGGTCACCATAGTAACGGCTGACACGCTCTGATCAAACACTGTCAACAGCCAATCAGCTCTCTGAACAAAGCAGCACGCAGACCAATGACTGCATTGATTTCCAAGTTTAAAGCAGTGAAGAACACAGTCTGTAGGTGAGGAAGAATTTAGTGAGAGCAGATGTTTGGATGGAATTCCTCCAGTTAACAGCTGGAACCGTCCATCTGGATTGTTGGGCTTGTTGTTGGGGTTCCTACAGAGCTCAGAGTGGACACACCAAGGTTCTTCTAATGAATGAAAGTCCAAACTCAAACTAGGAGGGAAAAACATTTTCAGCAACTTCAATAAAAATCCAAAGATTAGAAAAAGTGAAGCAACAATGAGTCCTAGTACAGTCCCAGCACTGACGTCCCTGCTGCTCTTTATACTGGATGTGCTGCATCACTGACTGACAGCTGATGAAGAGTCTCTGGAAACACTCGTTTATCTCCTCTGCTCTTCCTCCTTCTCTCTGCAGGTGGAGGTGATGATGGTAAACAGGACGGTGTGTGTGCTGAGAGAGGAGCAGCTGTGTCCTGATGATCCAGAGAGGTTGAAGCAGCAGCAGCTTGTGTGTAGAGACGCTCTGACTGGGCCATGTTACTGGGAGGTGGAGAGGAGAGCTTCATCCAGCAGTGACTGACAGAGGAATGAAGTGCAGATGACTGTCAGTGCTGCAGAGTGAACTGCTCTGAGAACAGCTCCACTGTCAGACACAATGTAGAGTCCAGCATCAGCCCTGTGTGTCCCTCTGGATCTGACAGAGGATCATCAGTGTATCTGGACTGCTCTGCTGCTGCTCTGTCCTTCTACAGTCTCTGCACAGTCTCTGTCTCACTCTGGAAAGATTTTACAACTTGTTGTAATTACAGAACGTTAATATAATATTCAAACATGTGATCTTCTCTTTATTTCTGAATCTTTACCAAATAAAGAAAAACCAAACTAACAAACAGAAGCTGTCGTGTCCTTTTTCACCACATCTGTGAATCTTTTCTGTGTTTTTCCTCTTTTCCTCCTTCCTGCAGCTCCATCTTCATCATTCTGTGTCCAGTATATGTGAACACGTCCAAAGCATCTGAGCCTCATGTTACCCGTTTGTGTGAGTTACGCCTGTCGTTGTGTTGTGGTGTATAAATAAGGGGCAGGAGACAGCGCTGGATCTCTGAGTTCTTTACTCTCAATTTCTGCAACATCTGCAATATCTAGAAATGCAAACCTGTGAGCTGTGTGTGTTGTGCGTCTGCTCGGCCACCTCTCCTCCGGCCGTGCTGGAAGCAGCTGTGCGTTTGACAGTTTTATCGACTCGACAATAATCGAACAAATTAAATGTTCAAAAATATCAACTTAAGCACTTCAAAGTCAACAAAAAGCTTAAAACAATGAAATAATATTTCACTGACAAAACAACAGCTCATAAGAACGATACACAAAATAATACAGAAACAAACAAATAAAAGTTATTAACCAGGATCCATGTTTTTGTCACAAACACTGAATCAGCTGATTCACTCTTTATGTTTCTGAGTTTGTTTTGTGATTATAGTTCTGGTTTCTGTTTCTGTGTCTTCGCTGTGTCCCACGTCTCCTTACTTTGGACTCTGTGTTATATTTCCTGTTTTACTTTGACAGTCCTGTGTTACTGTTTCCTGTCTCGTGTGTGTAATTGGTCCCAGCTGTGTTTCCCTCCTATCTCCCGTTCCCTGATTACTAAACTGCGTCCACGCCGCCGGCGCTCCTCTCCACAGCTGGATTCCAGGATTTCAGAGCATCCAGCTGTGGTGAGTGATGGAGACACTTTCTCTGCTCCCTCAGTAATCAGGACAGTTTATTGAACATCAGAGGACATAAAGGACTGTTTTTCACCTGCCCGTTCTGAACCTGGACATTAAAGACTGCTGGCTTCAAGGACATTAATCCCAGTGTCAGCCAGCCAATAACAGCCTGTGTTTTTCAGCTCTTTAGGAGTCAGAAATGAGAAAGACACAGACTGCTAACCGCTCCCTGCAGGAAATAAGCTCCGCCTCTTCCTGTCCTGTATATGAGTAATTCTGACATGAGACACAATGAGTTTCCTGTTTATTGTGACTTAAAGCGAGCAGCAAAGACACTAAACTGTGTGTTTCCAGCTGAAGCTGCTTTTTGTGTTGCTCCCACAATCCTGTCTGAAACAGTCAGTGAGGAAAACTCAGTTTATGCTTCCAAGCTCATTGTGAGAGGGCACATTGTGTTCCTGCAAGTGCTGATTTTGTCTGCATCCCTGAGTTTAGTGAGCTGCCTCCAAGGACTTGTGAAGCCCAGTGTGTTAAGGCTGCATCTCCCAGATGTTTCCACCTTTCCAGCACAGACGATAAATGTTCCCACAAAGGCTCAAAGACTGTTTGATTTTCTGAGTGTTGGCCTCAAGAGATTGCTCAGTGAGCACCTGAGTGTTTCTGGGACATCGGACACTAACTGGAACTTCAAGTCTGGTTCTGAAGCTGCACATGCAAAGACTGTTTCTGGTTGTAGAGACCTGGCTGTTCCAGGGATTGTAACCTCCCCAGAGGCTGAGCTGCTGACCTCAGCTGACTCTGGAGCCTTGAAGGTAACTAAGTTTGCACCGCTCGGGTGAGCCATCTCAGCTGCAACAGCCTCCACAGAGAGCTCACGCAAGCTTACCCAGCCTGCTGAGGATTTTATGCTGCTGCAGCCCAAAAGGCATCCTGAGCTGGCTGACAGCCACCCACAGCTTCAGCTGCCTCAGCCAGGGGTCTCCACACCTGCTGGCCCTGCATCTGCTCTGACTGGGGGCTCCGGAGAGCCGCGCCAGCCATCCATCTCTGCTGGGGCTCCTGTTTGAGAATGTAGGAGTGTAAACTTCAAATATCTGCTCGGTTTGTCAAGATATCACATATTTGCAAAGGTGCTCTGACGTTTTTGGAGACGTCTGTTACCCACCATCTGGATAGCTAACCGGGAGGTCGAGGGTCATTAGAGCCGGCGAGAACAGCGGACTCCCGGCACATCGTTTTTGGACCCCCACGGCCTTTGGCTGTTCAGGTTTAAACATGATATATAAGTCACTTAGATCACGTAAAAATGTTATCGTTTGGCTTTTTTCAGGGTTTTTTGTTTGGTTTGGCTGAAGTTACAGTTTTCACACAGCTGAATAAACGTCAAACAGAAAAGTGATTAAACAGAAGTGTGAGACTGTCGAGAGTTTACTCCTGTGTCCTGTTAGATTTTAGACAGCAAGGAGCAGACGGCTGAGTTTATTAAACTCCACCGAGACAGCGGTGACGCGGATCTGAAGGCCAGACCATCACAGCCGCTCACTTCCCGCCTACCCGACCTTTGGAGGACCCGGCCCACGTAGACCTTGAAGGCCGGGTCCTCAGGAGGATGCAGCCTGTGAGTTTGGACACGCCATGACACATGATGTTCTACAGCTGATGTGTTTAAATGAGCTCTACAGGTGAAAAGACTTATTAACGTTACCAGCATAATAAACTGTCCTGTCACTGAAGGTGTCTGCCCAACAAGGACGTGGTGCTGAATGCATCCAGACCCCTGCTGACTGTCTTTGCAGCTTCGGTCAAAGGTACAGTGTCCACTGTGACCCTGAGAGCAGGACACAGCCAGAGGTGAGTCAGCAGTTACAAACTAAATGCTGCTGACATGAATCAAACTGCTGGATAACCCACTGCTCATGAAAATGGCACCTTTCTGTTGCTTTTCGAGATTACTGAGAATATTTGAATTGTGACTCAGATGGCAGATCCAGGCTCTCAGCCTCCAGCTGAAACTTCCAGTCCTCCCCCAGCCAGAAGCTCTGATGCTGGGCTGAGAGACTTTGATCCTTCCCTGGATCCAGAAATCCAGGAGGGAGAAGGAGAACAGGACCTCCTTCCTGATCTGGAGAGGCCTGAGGGAAAGAAAGATGGAGCAGACAGAGCTTTGAACAAATCCAAACCTCCTGAGCTTCACCTCCACAAAGGTGCAGACACTGATGCACAGATTCACATGTGACACCTGCAGCGTCCAGCTTGTGCCGCTGACATTATCTCCACTCTGATACAAGCCTCATTCACTCGCTCACACACGTTCATACAATCACCTTTTCCTCACAGTCACACACATGAATGTAATGAGGGGAACTCGGGGTTCACTGTCATTCCTCAGGATGCTTTGATATGCAGACTGGAGGCTCTGTGGATGAAACACCGACTGTCTGAACCACTCTGAAGTGTTCATGATGGACTTCATCCTGATTAACACTACAATACTTGTTAGAGGCCTTTTATATGTAATAATATTCTTTTCCATTAAAGCTCTGAACATTCTCACTCTTTCTTGACCAGGTGTGACAGGTGAAGGACACCGGCGAATAGGAGGACAGAAGCTGAGAGCCATTAGTCACATGACTTCAGCTGCTGCCGCCTCACCAACCACTGGCCCCTCGGTGAGTCTAGAGTTCCAGCAGTGACCACAGGAAGTGCACACGTGTGATCTAAAGCTACATGTGGGCCTGTGACCATCAGTCTTCTCACTGTGGTAGACGGGTTTGTGAGTCCCTGTGATGCTGGGAGTGTCCAGGACAGTCGCTCCTGATCGGGTCTCTCATGGAAAGCTGGTCCCAGGAATTCCTGGAAAATTCCTCCACAAAAGAGAACTGGGAACATAAGTGCAGAGTGACAGAGGTGCTCAGCAGCCCTGCTGTTATATGGGAATAGAACCAGAATAGTCGGCAACCACTTGAGTTAAGTTAGCCAAAGAGATGCGACTCAGACTGACTTCATCATGTTGGCAACGTGTCTGCATTGATAAACTCCAGTTATTGACAAATCAGAGAATAATTCCAGTCGTTCAGAGACAGATTGTGATTGTTTGGAGGATGTAATCGTTTCCCTTCAGGGAGCGTGTTGGACGCTCAGTGTCCGGGTGATTAGCTGATGCAACTACTTAGAATCAGTTTGTGAATATGAAGAAAATCAGTGCAGTCACTGGACAAACTCTGATTCTTCCTAGTTTCACTCTTGTTTCAGTCCAGTGTGACTGAGGTGGTAAAAAATGATCTGACTTTTAGCCACACAGCTGTCTGCTAGAGAAAAAGCCTTTGTGCACAACTTTCTTAAAGGCAAACGGCACCATGTTCACTGCAGCTGCAGCAAACGCAGCAAAGAGTGAAAGTTGGACTGAGAATGTTGTGACTGTTTCATGAGAAAGAGCAGGAAAACAAGCATCACACACCCAGACACAGTGCTGGGATTAGAATTAGACTTTAGAGCCAAATGTAGGACAAAAGCTTTAATATGAAAGAGGAAAACCCAACAACAGCCAGAGCATGAAGCTCAAATCTATACCAATCACCAAGAAAGCTGACAGGCCTGTGACACGTCAGAGACGCCGTTCAAATCATAAAGAAGTTGGTTTATTGACAAAATGTAAAAAACCAAAAGAATCAAGTCAACCTTCAGTTTCGAGCGAGTAGACCAATCAGGCACAGCAGCAGCTCTAGAATAAGCAACAATTTGATGTATTACAAACAACCTTTCATATACACACATACATATGGCTCATATGCTGTTTAAAAAGGGCTCAAAGACCCAACAGATTACACAAAGTACAAAAACACTTTCATTCAGACAACAGTCAGCTGTGCACGAGACAGAGAGCCGACTACAGTTAGTAACATGGACTCACTTTGTTTCAGACACGACACAAAGTAACACAAAGCCACAAAGAGCAGAAACATCAAAAAGGAGGCAGAGCAGCAGCAACTCTCCATGAGCTGTGAGGCTAACAGCCACCCACACTTCCTGTGATGCATAATGAAAACAACATTAACCTGAAGGATGATAACAACAGAAAGAAGTCTAAGCTAACGTTACACAGCGCTCACACAGCGCTGACTGTACAGGCCTCACACAGCTACGACCTGCATCCACAACACCTGATTCTACTGAACACAAACAAGTTAATGATATATGAGCAATCCAGGGAAGGCTTCCAGGAAGGTGAGGATCCAAAGACAGCTCTACAACAGCATCAGTCAGCAACAATGTTACTAATCACTGACTCTTTCATCCTTTTATACTCAATCAAAAAGTGCTGTGTTCACATTTGTTTCTGCTGAAATCCAGAGACTGAAAATGCGTCTTTTTAAAGTTTGAATAAACTGACTGAACTTGTCACGAGTCCAACCGTGAGGAACACTTCCCCCCATGACACATCACAGGAGAACGTCTCAGTGGAGGGGGGACAGTAGCTCAGTTTAGGCAGTCACACTCAGAATCGATGCCTCCAGTCAGGGTCAAACGTGGTCCTCAGAAACCTGCAGATGTTTGGGCCAAGCTCTCACTGGTCTCTGCGTCTGTAGACTGAGCTGATGTTTCTCCAGGTGTCTGGTAAAAGGACGATGCTGCTGTCCAATGAGGCGAGGAGAGAAGTAGCCAAACAGGCGAGAGCCGTGAAGGAGGAACGGCGGGCAGCTCTGGATGCCGACATAAATACCTGATGAGCAGGCTGGCCGACGCCGGCAGCCTGGAGGAGGCGGCGGTGGAAGACGCCATCGTCTCTGATGACAGAGTAAGTTCAGAGACGTGATCCTTCCTCAGAGTTGAACCTTTGAGTCATTAATGTCTGATTCTTCCAGTTCAGTCTGATCCATGAATTCTTTGCTGCAAACGGATCCAAGAAGCTGATTTTCTTCTATCAGGATGTCAAACAGGTAACTTTGATCACATTTCTTTTTTTTTCTTTTCTTTTTTTTCTTTTCTTTTTTTTACTCTCTTCCTCTTTTCTCTTCTTTTTAGTGCTCGGAGACTAACCCTCTCTGCACAGGAGGAACAAACTGCGCACTTAGTTTGTTTCTTAGCACTAATTAGCAGATATGTGTCTTGCCAATCAAGTTTGCTAGTATTAGCAGCTAGCTTAGCCGTCAAGCTTTTTATCTAAATATGGTCATTGGCAACTCCAAAAAAGCAGTGGTGAAAATGCCAACAATGACGTCAACATTTTCTCAGAGCAGTGGGGAGCACTACAGTGTTTCTGTCGTATGGCAGCACCTATTGTAAGGAGAAAAATGCTGAAATGTGACTCGCTGATCTTGCTATGGCTATGATAACATTATTCAGTTCATTGTTATGTAAAATATGTTTATACTATTTAAGGTATTCATTGCAATGGGTGGTTCCACACTGCAGTCTCTAATCTTGCAAGGAAAGAGAGGAGCTTCCCTCTGTAATGGAAGGACATTTTGAAATAAAGACGGCTGCAACTTTTCCTTCTCTTTTTCTGGACCTCCAGCGCACCTTTAGCTAACAAAGAAAAGCACGAATGAAAACAGGAATAAAATAAAATCTTTTGAACAAGTGTCTATTTGTGAATCACTGTATTATTTCATTTATTTGTTTCTGTTTATTTATGTTTTGAACTATCATAATATTTTCTCCAAACTTCTGATGATAGTAGAATTTGGATTTGAATCCAAAATATGACTATCCAATAAAACCAGTAAATGTGTATTTGTATCAGACATCATTTGGGTTCATTGCAATTTCAGAACAAATTCTTATTATTAGTAGTAGTAGCAGTATAAACCTCTATTACAAATGTATTCTTTACCTGTCATTATAAATTTGCCATTGTATTGATTTGATTTATAAATTAAGCCAAATAAATTATTAATTTTACAACTGAGAGTCCTATGTGTATGTTTTGCCACCATCATGGCTCTCGTCAATGAACTATTTTTAGACATGCTGTAACTGTCATGTGCTCAAACGACTTTCTGTAAACACAATGAAGATTTCTATCCTTCCTGGTAAACTATTTGTGAAGTTTCAAGAACTTTGCTCCTCTGAAAAAGCATCACTCAGAGGAATGTTGGCAGTGACTCAGAGAGACGATCAGACATGTAGAGCACCATAAACTCAGTGACTGAAGGGTCACACATTCAGCTTTGGATTCACTGTAAAATGTGAAGCTGGAGATGATTTCATTCACCAGCAACAGCAGACAGCTGAATGGAAAAGTTCAAAGGTTTAAAACCACAACATTTGGAAATCCGGAGGATGTCATTTAATGTTGTGTCAGAGATAATTCCCCCCAAGTTATTAGTGAATATTTCATAATAGAAATGACCAGGTTTCCCTATTGACAAGGGTGTCATATTTGATACATGGGTTTTTGAGATCCTAACCTACTTATATGTTTTGTTTTGTTTTTTGCAGTTATTTAATTTTTTTATATGACTGTCCTTGATTATTTTACTATCTTGTGTATTTTAAAATTTAAAAAAACTGACAGTGTAAGAGTCAAGGCAGGGATTAATGTCATAGCGCTTTGAAATTATTTAAACTAAAAAGGAAGGATCATAGTAAAATACACGTTTAGAAGTTGAAATGTTGAAATGTAAATCTGTAAGTAACAATTTGTAATACCTTTATTATATTATCTTCTACATTTCCAGTTAAGATTTAAAGCTCGGCTTAAATTTTGTCAGATTTATTTTTAACGTAAGTGACCTCTCGGGGGATTTTAAGGGTTCCAAGGAAGACAAGTAACTTGCTTAAACTGACATAATTATTGCATGTTTGCTGGAGTCAGCAAGCTGAAGAAAAATTTGGATCTTACTGGAATCAGATCAGAGACATAACATCAGAAGTGGTGGGGAGGTTGGGAAATTCAGGAGGCAGGAGGATAAAAACAAGCTCAGACATATCTGACGTTCAGTTCAAAGAACTCAATAAAACAGAAAAACTCTTTGATGCAGTTCTTGGAAGCAAACGTGGGATGGTTTTCATCAGCAGGCAGGTTTCTTTCAAAATGAAACTACAGTTCAGATCAGACTCAGATCCATCTGTTCAGTCACTTTCTACTGCTTTATTCAATTCAGGGTTGTGGTGGAGCTGGAGCCTGTCCCAGTTTCACAGGACGAGATGCAGGGGACACACCCTGAACAGGTTGCCAGTCTGCCACAGGGCCAACAAAGAGAGACAGAGTCCTGCAGGAATGTGGGTTACTCGGTTTTGCCAAGAGAAAAGTATAGAATAGCTTGCCAGTCAGCAATTAACATATAACCACTCCAAGGTTCACCCAGTGCTATTTGAATAAATTTGCACCAGAGGCTTTACAAAGCATTTCAAACAAACACCGTACCATATGGTTACAAAGCATTTCAAACAAACACCGTACCATATGCACAAAAATGCTAAAAGTTGAGTAAAAGTTAAGAGAAGGATATTGTAGGGGAGACCGGGGATAGTTGTAACGTGGGTCAGTTGTAACACTTCCAATTTCTCCAATCAGGGCTAAGTTTCAAATGATGTGACTCATCCTGTGCATGCCCAACTCAGTTCTGCTATCACATGTGAAAAATCAGCACATTTTGTCAAACACAGACAATTTAACACGAAAAAAAGTAATTTGTATGCCAAAAAGTAAGTTTTTCTACTTTATTTCAATTTCTAATAGCATTATCTGCTTTGCAGTTAAACTCATCAAACTTGAATTATGTTATTTGTATGTCTATGGGGATATATTCTGTGTAAGTCTTTAGTGCTAATGTTTTAGCCGTTGGCTGTAATGTTAGCTAGTTCATGGCTATAGGAGTCTGGGTCAGTTGTAACAGCAACAGTCTGGGTTAGTTGTAACAATAATGCAGATGTTACAACTTACCACACTATTACTTTAACTTATATTAAACAAGTTGGGGCAACGACATCAGCAGAGAGAGGTTCACTGGTCGCATTCGTATATGCGGTTAATGCCATTGGCAACACAATTACTTCACTGTTTGTGTTCCCACACATACATTATGCAGACCTCTGCATCAGAGATGGACCAGTAGGAAGTACTGGTTGTGGAAATAAATCAGGATGGGTGCAAGAAACAGATTTCCTCATCTTTCTGAAGCACTTTGCAAACCACACCAAGGTAAGCCATGATAAAAAGTAATGGAACTGCGATGCTGGTGAACAACTACATTTTTTCAGCTTCATTGTTATGTTCAAAATTGGTGCAAGAGTTGTAGGTTATGATTCCCACTGAGCCAATGAGGCCAAACTCAAGGAAGACCAACCAAAATTAATGAAATATTCAGTTGCAGAAAATTCCATAATTTGTCTTTTTTGGGGGGTTGGAATATGTTCAAAAGTTAGATTTCTGCATTCTGTCACACACACACACACAGCTACATAAATGGCTCTAAGTGCATTCATGTGTTGAATAAACAAAGATTACATGTTAATATTTTGTTAGTACCCTTATTTCATTGTGTTACATTTTACCCCAGGATATGTTACAACTAACCCAGACTATGGGGTTAATTGTAACATTTCACTTTTTTTTTTTTTTTGTGTCCCGTTTGGATCTTTAGCCATCAGAATTGTTGTCTTAAGGCCAAGAAAGATGCCAAGCGGATTTATTTTACCAAGTGGATCATCATGGCCTTGCCATATTGGTCCATTTGATTGACCTTTATTATAATTATGAATTTATTTTATTTTCAGTTGCTACAAACGGGACAGACATGACTGGGGGACAGGACAGGGAGAAAGAATGAAAGAAAGAGAGGGAGAGAAAGAAAACCAAAGGGGAGAAGAGACGGTGAGAAAGGGGGGAAGAAAGAAAAACAAACAAACAAAAAAAACACCAACAAAAAACAAACAAACACCTGGGTCACCTGTATGGAGAAAAAAAACAAGAGAAAGCAAACAACAAAGAACAACATAATAAAAAAAACAGCACCATCACAATAAACTAGCTAGCAGTAGATATCAGTAGATACTAAATAATAAACGATATTGTGCAGCACGCAAGATAGACAGCGCACAATGTGCTTTGAGGCAGCAGCCAAGAAAGCTGTAGTCTGCGTCTGTGAACACCCGTGTGTACACCTGTGTGCATACCTGTGTGGACCAGCATGCTTGCATTCCAAAGGTTTCTCCATGTAATGATCTGCTAGGGAGTGTGGGGAGCCACAGCCCCGTCCTCTATGGTATCAAGCAGGTATGGAGGAGATCAAAACTCCAGACATCCAGAGGCCCCCAGAACACAAGAGACCAAGGAAGACCAACAGAGGGGCAGCCGCGCCACTGTCCCAGTTTGATCACATTTCAATGACTGACACATGAAGGTCTAACCGCTCTTCATAATCTGCTGTCCTGTTTGTTGCACCGTACTTTGTATTCATATCTTTTAATATCTGCCTTTCTCCCAGAGTCTGTCCTCCCGTCAGTCTTCCTTTGTGGACGCATCAAACTCAGCTGTGGCTCAGAGGAAACTCTTCCTCACTACGGGGAACTCTGAGGTTGGCTTCAGCTTTTTGTGTTTAGTTCATGTGAGAATCACAGAAAAATGCTGATATGAGTGGAAGCTTCTGCTGGGAAATTGGCAAAGAGCAGATTATTGAACAGCGAGGCAGACAGTTCATTTCAGTGATGCCAGTTTATTAGAAACGAGGACTGTGGGGCTGCTGGAAGTCAGGACGGCCGTTCTCTGGATAAACCTGACAGCTGAGGTGGAGAGCAGGATTTATCCACAGACGGCTTCTTCCAAGCAAATGTCCTGAACACACCTGAGCTGAGGGTTACACAGAAACGTGTCTTAAAGCACGAGCCTGGATCAGACTCGAGGACTCAGAGCTCAGGTGTGTGACGTCACATTGATCCACCTCTCGGGGTTTTTGTGTTCTGATGTATCTGGTTTCTCTTTAAGCTCCAAACAATACCGAGCCTACGATTCATCATCGTCCTGCTCAGAGATGATGAGCCTGAGCGTGTTTGTGTTTCCATGGATCAAACTGTGCTGCTTTGTTTGGTTAACGAGGTGATTAAAGTCTTTGACCAAACACTTGATGACTGACAGCTGCAGGCTGAACATCAGGAGGTCGAGAGGCCAAAGTCTGAGGAGCTCAAAGCTCCACAAACACTTATTCACAGAAAAAAGGACTACAAACATGGAGGAGCAGCAATCAGAACATGAGCTAAAGGCTACATGCTAATAACATTTCCCCTGGATGTGGTTTTAACAGGATCATGAATGATGAAGTATTTAAAGTCAGTTCCAGCCTGAGTCGGTGCCGTGTTGGCAGCTCTGATATGCAGAAACGTTCAAACATGGGACAGGAATAAAAACACTCCTGTGACGTCAGAGTTTATGAATGATGACAAACTGTTGCTTGTTTTTAGAAACTTTGTTGATGCTTAAAATGATCAGGAAATAAAAGCTGAATAGATCCACTTCAAACAGGAGAAGCTTTCCAGTTTGCATCAGCTGGGAAACTCGCTCATATCCAGTGTTGGGCAAGTTACCTTCAAATAGTCATTCAAAATTAATTAAGTCATTAATTATAGTTACTAATTACTTCTTCAAAAAGTAACTTAGTTAGTAACTGAGTGACAAGGTTCTAGATGTAATTAATTACTAGGAAAAGTAACTATTGTGTAACTTTAAAAATACCCTCTCGGCTCCAGGGTATAATCGGCCATTGTGACTCCTTTTGTCAGGGTCCTGGGTCGCAGCGTTTTGTGTTTCCTTTTGGTTTCATCTTGTGTTTGGTGTTTATTCTGATTTTGTTTTAGTTCTTAGGGTTTGGTTCTTATGTTTAGTGCTTCCGTGTTTTATCAGCCCTGCCTGTGTCTGTCCTCTGTGCTCTGTTCGTGTCCTTGTGTTGTAAAACAGTCTGTGTGTTTCCTGTTTTACTTTGAAGGTTTGTGTCTCGTCTTGTGGTTCAGCTGTGCTCCCCTCCTGTGTGTCATCCCCTCATTACCTCGTGTGTATTTATAGTGTGTGTCTGCCTGTGTTGCTTGTGGCGTCGTCTGCATTACTCTGTGTGTCTCCGTGTCCATCGGTGTGTCTCCACGTCTCTCTGCCTTCTTCGTGTCATCTCTGTGTTTCCCTGCTGCCCTCATGTTTTCTGCTTTGTCTGTTAGTTTGTCCCAGTTTAGGTTGATGTTCGCTTCTTCCCTCACCTTTGTTATTTTCACTGTAAATAAATCTCCACCGCCGTCTGCATCTTGGTCCTCATTCACTCCACCACACGACTGCTGCCCCAGCCGTGACAGCTTTTTATGTTTCCTCTACATTTACCTTTAAAAATTATTTACTTTGCCTTGTTTGGTATCATTCTTTTCAGCACAACCTCACGTGTCTGAATCTGCAGTTATGTTTTCATTTTGACAAACTGTATTAACACAACTGATCTAAAATCAGACAGAAAACAAAAAAGTTATATTTTTTACTGTAACAACCACGAACATGTTTAACGAATCATTTTTATAACTTTAAATGTAAATATAAATTTGAAAATTATACACACAAGTTTTGCAAACAACAAAGTTATTTGCAGCCATTTACCTTTTACCCTTTTTTTAATAACCATTAAACTATTTCCAGAACAATCAGCTGTTCTGCATTCAATAAGACGCCACACGAATTATTTGTGCGACTCCAAAATAATAATTAGTGTCCAGTATAAAGGAGAAGATCACAGCCTGATACCTGCAGGTCTGACAGCAGCTCATAAGCAGAGAGTGCTCGCTCCTGTCCTTAGACACTAAACATGAAACTATTGAGGAACAAACACGCGTATATATTGTTTATCATGACTCTGGTTTTACTGGCCTATCAACACAGTTTATAAACTGGTATATGTCACCTTGTTGCTTTGTCTGTAAGTGGTCATGTGATTGTCTTACCACGACTCCTTTATTCTTCCTCAGGCAAACAGCAGCACTCATGCGATTGTTTTGCCCCCTGAGCTCCAGCTGTTGTGCCAAAAAGTGATGGTCTGTCTGCGGGAGCGCACAGCTGCTTAAAGCTGCAGCGCCCAGATTACTTACAGCTACTTCCTGCAGCTGATATAAGCTGCTGTAAGCTGAACACAGCTTCAACCGTCTGTTTGTTGAAAAATAGTAACGGACCGCCCCACATTTTCTTGTTAGTAATTGTAACGGCGTTGTAACGATAGGAATAGTAATTAGATTACTCTTTACTGAAAAAGTAGTGCCGTTACTCCCATTACTGGTAACGAGCAGCCTGCAGAGCTCTCCAACCACCCCGTCTTTAAAGCCCATGAAAGGTTTTCCTTTGCATGGTGAACTTTGGTGACAGAGTGCAGAGGAAGTGCTCTGTCTGCGTCACGTTAAAGGAATCTGAACTCCATCACGTTCTGTATTTCCAGCCTTTACTGGGGAAATGTCTGTTCTTCCTGAGAACCACTGAGAAGGCCATAACCACCGCTAACGTGCAGCAGGTCAGTAACTGGTCTGGGTCACCTCCTCACCTGCACATTTAACAAACCGCACAGACCTCATTGGTTGACTGTGACGTGGATGCAGCCAATCATTCTGATCTTCTCGTGCAACCTGATGTTTCCAGGAAGTGAACTTTGGCGTGTTGGACTGCGGCGGCGGCGTCCTGAACAGTCTGGAAACTCTGCTGACTCACATCATGTTACCTGCTCTCAGGTCGCAGCAGGTAAAACACCTCCATCCATTCAGGCTTTCACTGAGCACAAAAAGGGAGATGTTTTAAGCTTCCAGTGATCACATGACGCCATATATGAAGACTTTGTTGATGGTGGGAAGGAAGAACTCTCTTTAAACAGGAAGAGACTGAAAGCAAAGAAAGGGGCAGGGAGGGGCAGCCATGAGGGGTCAATCCTGTGAAGAGAAGCCAGTGTAGGAGAAATCTGCTCTCTCTTTCTAGTCCCTGTCAGGACTCTTGCTGCAGCATTTTGGATCAACTGAAGGCTTTTCAGTGAGTTTTTTGGACATCCTGATAATAATGAATTACAGTCGTCCAGCCTGGAAGTAATAAATGCATGAACTAGTTCTTCAGTGTCACTCTGAGACAGGATATTTCTAACTTTAGAGATGTTGCACTGATAGGTTTGTAGCTTGAACCCATCCGCTGGAACGTTGAAGACAATATAATTACACTGCAAGCAAGACGCAAGTAGGCAAACTTCTTCATGGTACTCGTGCACGGGAGAGAACCAGACAAACGCCGTTCCTTCGCTTGACCCCAGTAGCTCTCGTCCGTTCTCCCGTATCACTGTCCTTTTATTGAGGTTACATGAATATGCATAAGTTCATTAACATATGACGTCTACATACACAAAGAGTACCTTGCCTGTGTATGTGTGTGTGTGTGTGTGTGTGTGTGGACTGCTGATCAAAGGGTCAAACATCCTTGGTCAGGAAGAGGGTAGCCTCCCCCTCACCCTAGATGGTTCATCCTAGATAACACGGTGAGGAAGTCCTGCAGTTCATCTAAACAAAGAGCACTTAGACTAGAACAGACGCAACTACGTTAATCCTACCATAAAACAATAAGACACGGTATGACCTCTCATGCTCCCAAAGTGCTGTCTAATACACACAAAGTTTGCAGACTATCAAGGATCAAAACCTCTACCAATCTACAACTAATTACAAAACTCTAAGCATATATAAGTAAATATTTCTAAGCATAAATGACAATCAACAATACAAATCTAACATGCACAAATGGAAGAACGCAGTCTTACATGTTTGTTTAATATGTGCGTTGAAGGACATGTGCTGGTCAAACATGACTCCAAGGTTCCTCACAGTGTTACTGGAGGCCACACCTTGGGCTCATCTGTACCTGCTGGTTTCTCTTTGTGGGCTTTGACTGTAGAGCAGCTGTTACATAATGATCCATGAAAAGTCTTATTTGTGTGCAGTGCTCCTCTTGATGCTTTTGGCTGTGAATGAGGTAAAAAGTGAAACAGGAAAACACATTAACCTTTGTTGTTATTGCTGACCTTTGACCCTGTGCCCAGTCGTGGGGCTCTGTGCAGGACGGCGCCTCGTGTCCACACGTCCAGTCCTTCCTGTCCTCGGTGGATCAGTTTGTCAGTAATCTGAGCTCAGCCCGACTGAACATGGAGAGAAAGTTGCAGCTGCAGCACGTGGAGCTTCCTGATGCCATCAGCCAGCTGAGCAGCCCTGCAGACTACAGAGCAGCAGGTATGAAGCTCAAGCTGTTCACATCTCACACAAACAATAAGACTGTTGGAAATACAGGAAACATCATTTAAAGCTTTAAAAATCAACTCTCAGGTAAATCAAACCAGTTTATCTGTGGAAGCTGAAGGAAGCATCTGACCTGAGACGATGGCTTCTTTGAAATAATGAGTCCGTGTTCACGCGTGTTTAGAGGAACTCGTGTGTTTCGCTCTCAGCCAATAACAGTGAGCTGGTGGAGCGTCTGGAGGAGGTGTCGACCCTGTGGACCAATCAAATCAAGCAGGTGCTGACGGAGAGCGAGCAGATGAGGAAAGAGGCCGACGACGTCGGGCCGTCGGCCGAGCTGGAGCGCTGGAAGAGCCGCACGGTGACCTTCAACAGGTAGACGCGTCCTCTCAGCTGGATCTCCTGTAGCGTCAGCATTTACAGGTTTCACTTTAAACTCATCAGAGCGACACATCAGAGTCCAATGTAGAGTTTATGTGCAAGTACAACATCAACACTGACACGAATACAAGCAAACAGCCTTTGAACTCTGTGTGTGTGTGTGTGTGTGTGTGTGCTGCAGTGAGTCTCTGACTGCTGTAATCTGAATGCGGCGTATCAGCGAAGCTTCCACAGCGTCAGAGACAAACTGAGAGGAAACCTGAGAACAGACAGTTTGACTTCAGGTGATCAGTAACTGACTCTGAGTCAGAGCGTGTCAGCAGCGTCACGCTAACCTTTACACACGTGTGTGCGTGTTTTCAGTGAGAACTACATCTTCGGGAAGTTTGACTCTTTCTGCCGCCGTCTGGAGAAGATGGCTGACATGGCGTCCACTCTAGAGAGCCTGGCTGCTCTGCAGAGCATGAAGGTGGATGATTGTCAGATTAGAAACAAGTGACTCCATCAGATATTCATCAATGCACAATAATAATTATAATAAGACATTTATAATATAAAAATGGTCGAATTAAAGTCGATGCAAAGCTACAGTGATGAATGGACATTTGTAATGATCTTGTATAAATGTATTTCCTCCTTTTATTATTTATTAATCGTGTCAAAAGTCTATTTTCCAGAAATGAGACGGATTCAAACTGAGCTCAGGTGTGTTTCAGGTGGAGGGCGTGGAGAAGATCTGTGTTCGCTACCAGACCATCGTCTCCACGACTGAGTCCAAGACCTGTGACGTCCTGGATCAGCGCAAACTGGAGGAGATTTCAAGGGGAAACAATAGAATCAGATAAACAGAATAACATACGAGACAAAATAGAAAAATACTATATCTGTCATTTATGACAATAATCATTGAATTATACTTTGAATCTCAGCGTTTACGTGAATCCTAGTTTGGTCTTCACAGTATTGGCCAACAATAACAATGATTGATTGGATCATTACTCACATTTCTTTTTTAAAATCAGCTGAGAAAAGATCTCATTTCAGTTTTTCATCAGAGGTGAAGGTCACCGACTGCCAGACAGTCACAGGACTTACAAAGATACAGAAGACTTGATTTTCAGTCTCATGTGCATCCCTGTGCTCTGCTGCCAAAACTGAATCTGGATTTATTTGAAAATTCTGAAATGATTCTGATCATTCTCCACTTTTATTATTATGGTCTGTGTGTCAGATTGGGCCTGAATATTCTTCCAGATATGCTTCCTGACAGAAATCTTCTTCTGTTCTTAATCCTGTGTTTGTGGAGCAGCTTTGTGCTTTCAGTGTCTGTAAAAGTGTGTTAAGAAAACAAAAAAGGCTCCACAGTGTGTTTGTGCTTTGGTGTTTTAATGGTTTCTTCTTCTTTGTAATAATAGAAAAGCTGGTGCTCAGAGGAAGAGGGCGGCTTTACTTGGTGTCAGTGACAGAAATGAAAAGAAGCTGAAACGAGTGAGAAGGACGATGAAGGAAACATCTGTGCTGTGTCTGCTCTGTAAGGAGAATCTCTGTGTTTCTTTGAATTCTTGCACTTTGACTGTCGGCTCTCCTGATAACTGATGATGGAGGAGAAGACATGAAAACAAAACAGCTGAATAGAAACTACTGACTCTGCAGGACCCGTTGTCCTCAGTCACCATGTTGACCTCAAAAGGTCTCAATCACAAATGTGGTGTTACAGATGTCACCAATTACAAGCCAAATGTTGTGTATTACAAATGTATTATTATCATGTAATTGTAAGTTTGTATGCTGTCTCATCATCACATCCTAAAATAAGAGCTCTTTAACACCTCAGCAGAGATCAGGTGCTGTTGTTCTTTTGAACACTTCACCTTTTAAAAGACTGAAAATGATAAGAAATGAGAGGCAGAGTGAAGAGAAGGGGCTCGACACACATCCTTGGGGAGCCTGTGTTCAGTGTTCTTGTGCTGGAGGTGTTGCTGCCGACCTGTCTGCTGTCTTCCTCTCAGGACATCCAGCAGCCAGTGACACAGCGAGGTGCTGATGCCCAGCAGATCCAGTTTGTGAATGAGTTGCTGGGGAAAGATGGTGTTGAACGCTGAAGTCTGTGAACATCATTCTAACGTATGAGTGTCCAGATGTGTGAGGGCTGAATAAGAGGGCAGTTGAAATCGCATCATCGGTCGAGCGGTTTGAGCGGTATGTGACTGACATGGATCCAGGTTGGAGGGAAGTTTTGATTTGATGCATGACTAACTGTTCAAAGCTCTTCATAATGATGGAGGTGAGTGGGACCGGACAGTCGTCCTTCATGCAGGAGGGACACGACTACTTCAGCACAGGAATGATGGTGGAGAGTTTGAGGCTTGTGAGAACAACAGCCTGACTCAGTGAAGGATTAAAGATGTCTGTGAAGTATGATTGGACTACAAATGTTCCAACCAACGTTCATCAGTCCTATAAATGAGATGGTGATATTCACACAGGTCACTTTTTGATGGGCGGAGCAACGTAATCACGCACTGACTGATTTTACACGTTTGGTTTTTAAATGCTTTTCTTGTTTGTTTCACTACTAATATAGCTACTTTTGGATTATTTCTGTATTTATTTATGTGAGATGTTCTTTTTTTATTTTGTGTTTGTTATTTGGTCGAGTGTGTGAGACAGATAAAGACTGGAACGGCCTGTAAACACAGTTATAGTGGAAAAAAGAAGCCAGTTTCTCTGTTTCCCTCCCACTGTGGTGTTTTTGTTCTAAATTTGAATCAAATGTTTTGGGTTTTTCTGAACACAGACTGCTGCCTGTGCACTTGTGCCTTAATTAAAAAACAAATATTTGATGGAAGTTGAGTCTCTGAAGGCACACAGGTGTTTGTGCCAAGCAGGAGCTCTCTTTAAAGCACTTGTTGGTAAAAATGAATCCATTTAGTGTGACTGGACCTTCATGTTCTCTACCTGATCTCCCCTGATGGCTTTTTTTTACCCATGTTACACTACAGTGCTATTGATCCGTATCATCCCCTCCCTGCTCAGCATGACCTCCATGACTGTTAGTAATAAAATGTGCGCACGGGAGCATCATCATCATCACAGTGGAGCTTCATCACAGCTTAATCTGTAGGAGTTGTGCGGGACTGTGGGTGTTCAGAGGATGTGAAATGGCACTGCCTCTATAATCTGAGCTTTGTCTTGGACTACAAGAGCTAATCTGCCCATGGGGCCTCTTAAAGCAACACAACAGTCTATTCATCCAAGGCTGCTACTAAACCAGATGCGCAGATGTGGCCATACATCATTCTCCATATGTGATCCTCTCGGGCACCTGCTTTAGGCACTTGTAGCATCAAATTAATCCCCCCCCCCCCCCTTTATGTGGTGTAAAGGGAAATAAGGGCACAAGAGAATGAGTGTAAACTATCAAAGGTGGACAGGAGGGCAAATGATGATGAATATCCACCGCGTCACTGCTTGGGAATCTAGTCAACAAGTCTTCGGCTTTCCAGTTCTCCTTTCTTCTGTTGTGTGTGTGCGCGTGTGTGCGTGCAGTTGTGTACCAGAGAGAGAGAGACCTGCTCCACAAGGAGGGAGAGAGGAGCGAGAGAAAGAGGAAGGCTGCATGTAGTTACATGCAAACTGCATCTGCATCTCTCTGAGACTGAGCTCAGTACTGCTGCTGTTAGAACACATGTTTTCAGAGCCGTTGCAGGGGAGATATGAACTTAAAAACAACAACATGCTTGGACACTGCCAGCATCATGGACAGGTTTTTAAATCCCACACAGTTGCAAAGCAGAAGATGAAGCATCGCCAGATATGTTTCCAAACCAACTTCCTTGCAAGCCAAACAAGAAAATATGATGTCCAAATCACGGACAAGCAGCATCCCACAGCTGTTTATGTTTTTAAAACGATTCTGCACAGAGAAGCATTTTTTGAAAACTGTATTGATTAGGGCTGTTCGATATAACGATATGTGTCGGATGACGATACAAAAACATCTATCGTTTCATTTTACGCTATCGTTTGTTTCGTGGTGTCGCAAAATAAACTGTTTACAGCAATAATTTTTCATGTTTTGATGGTCACTGTAGCGGCTATATTCATTTCTTAAAGTTCTCTTTCTCTTATATTTAATATAACCACACTACGGACGGACAAGCGCCTGTTTTTATGCGTTGTCATTAGCAACAACGATGGTAAAACCATCGACTGTCCGCTTGTTTATTTTCCACATAAACCTTTCACAATAAAGCCATAAAGCCTGTTGAGACTTTTCAAAATAAACTGAATCACGTGAAAGATGCAGAGTGTTTACGGATGAGAAGCAAAAACTAAAGCTTAGACTCAAACGTTAGAACAGGCTTGTCCCTGCAGCACGCCGTGGAATAAATACTCACAAAGAAAACGGCGGCCGTTACAACTTATGTCTAAAAATGTATCGTTTCAATTAAAACACTCGACTCCAGGTACACGACGCCCAGCTGGAAACACTTCACGCAAGTCGAGCTGCCCGAGATTCACAGAATTTACAGAAAATGTAAAATTTTTGCAGGAGCGATTCTAGGATCAGAGCTTTGGGGGGCTGAGCACCCAGAGAGCTGCCCAGCCAGCCAAGATACACTTTACTCGTCACAATGAGACTTCTTCCCCGTCTCTGTCCCTGCATCCTCCCTGTCCTCATCGTCTGTTGTCTTCGTCTCCTTTATCAGTCATCATAATTTTACCATCTCTGTGCAAGTCTGCAAATTTCTTTATTAAATCAAAAGATTCTTAAATCCATCAAGTCTCTCTGTGCCTGGGTCCTCGTCACAAAACATGACATCACTGTTTTGTACTTTTTAACAATTTAATCCCACATTTGTGAAAAAAAAGCAAAACACTTTTTTGAAAAGTCTGTAACAAAACCATCAAATCTGATCAAGGTTATTTAAATGCTGCCAAAGAAGAATGGATTGGAATAAAAAAATATACATATCCTAACCTTAATTACTGGAGGAGAATAATGAATGATGCTCATAGTGAGTAAGAAGTAAACTGAGTGCATATTTTGGACAGAGATTCACTTTTAATGTGTTTGTATAATATAATACAGATACATAAAAAATATAATTACATTAATAAATAAATAAATTATTACAAATAAATTATTACAAAATATTTAAAAAACGAATATAAAAATGGAGGCAACTTTGCCTGTGGTAGAATGTATACAATGCATGAAAAAATCTTTACTGCAGATACTAATTTTGTGTTTTTAGATTTATGAGTTTCATGCTTTCATAGTGGTGCTTGGGAGAGCTTGACATTTTTATCAGGTGGTCCACACTGTAAAAAGTGTGAAAAACACTGATAAGTGTCTGTGTGCTTCTGGAAAACATTTAAAGGTGCAGTACAGAATCTTTGAAACAAACTTAAAACATTTGTAGAATATAAACAGAGCATCTGCTTCTCTTTACAGCTCCTCACTCCACCAGGGCTGTTTGGCTCTGATAGTGTGCAAATGTGATGTACGTACTGCGGCAGTCGTACAGACAACTGGACGGTCCAAAAGTTGGCCGACCTATTACTGGCTGAGGTTTTAGTAGAGTTGTGGCTGAACCACATAAAAATATATCATTAATTTTAATCTCCCCAATCAATGATAATGTTATGTTGGAATGTTGTTAAAGAGGGTCAAAATGTTTCAACCCAGTTTGTTTTGCAGATTCTGTACAGCAGCTTTAATATAGGGAGAACACAACTTCCAGATATTGTGAGTAAAATCAGGTTTTTTCTCTTTGTCAGTTTAACAGTTTCTGTTGTCCCTGTCACTGCTCCCTGTCTGTTTTCTTACCTGGTTCTTCCTGACCTTGTACTTTCTCCTCACGTTCCCCTCTTTCCTCTCTCCCTCTTTCGACTGACAATCATACACAAATAGATTGTATTCAATCAGATGAAAAATTAAATTAATATGAAAAAATACTATTAAGATCACTAACAAAAAGTCCTCTCTCAGTCTACTTTCAACCAAAAGGCAAATAACCAAACCACACGAACATCTAATAAAAGATATAAACATTGAAACACTGATCCAACATTATTCTTGATTCACGGATCATTTGATCTTACACTTTTTCCTGAATGTGGCTCCTTTTTTTGAAAAAACTTCCTTATATCCATTATGAACCTGGCTGTCTCTCTGTACACACACACACACACACACACACACACACACACACACACACACACACACACACACACACAACAGGAGTTATAAGGTTAATGGGCATTCAGTCAGTTAGCTAGTTAGCATCCATTTCAAACAGGACAGTGGTAACAACAGCAGGCTACGGACAATTATAAGTTTTAGATTTTAAATAGGCTGTATACATTTCAATGGGAGCAACAGGACGGTCAAATGTCGCTGATTTTACTACAGAGCAGGACGGATTGTAGGGTAGCAAACATCGTGGGAAAACACGCTTTCAACACTGCAGGTTACCTGGTGTAATGTTTTTCAGCTAAAAGAAACATGGCCTGACTCCTACCTAACTATATAAAGAGTAACTGAAGGTTAAATGCAGCCAATATGTCCTGTTTTAAGCCAGGCACTTACACCTCTGCTCTGCTGCGTCTCAGCCACCATCCTCTGGCAGAAAGGGCGCTAAAGCCAGAGCAGGGGAGAGCTGGAACAAACCACTTTAGGAGGGGGGGGAGGTTATCTATACTTTTGTTGTTAAAGTGTTACGTCTCAACCAAGTCTGTATGCTTTTTATATTTTTAGTAGTGTGTCACACAAACAGCAAATATTGTCAAAAAAGTAAGAAATCTTTGGGGGTGCTTTGATTCATTTTGGGGGGTGCTGAAGCACCCAGGCTAACTGGGAACATTCCCGCATCAATCAAGTCAAACTTTTGTTATTGAAGCTAGCCGCCCACAATGGTGGAGAGAAAAGTTGATTCTGAAAGCAGAGCCTTTCAGCGCCAGTGGGAGACTGAATATATGTTTACAGACATGCTGGTAAACCCATGTATCTTATTAGTGGAGCTAATGTGGCTGTAATTAAGGAATTTAATTTAAGACGGCACTTCGAGACAAAACGTCAGGATAACCTGAAAAACCTAAATGCAAAGCAGAAACTACAGAAAGTAGAAGAGCTAAAGAAGAATCTGACATTTCAGCAGACGTTTGTCACTGTGATAGATTGATTATTTGTTGAAGTTCATAATGGAGTAAAAAGTTGTGGTTAAAAGTTACCCAATATATTATTCAATTTATTTCAAATATGTAAATGTATAAACAAGGGTAAACGAAGTCCCATCAAAGAGATGTAATGTAACACAGGCTAAAATAGTTAAAAGAGTTCATGACTATGTTCAACCGGATAATAATCCTTAATGCGACTACAACCTGTGTAACATTCAATCTGTGATCTACTTGTTGAGCCTGGGGAATAATCCATGTGATTTAGTGATCACGATTGATTAGTTATGCCTGCCGTTGCCGGAAGGGGGAGCTCTGGCCACGAAGCAATGAAGCTGCTGAAGGAGAAGCATCGTGTCTGAGCGTCGTCATTGACTTATCCCCTTTTCAGCCCCTTTTCAGGGTGTAACATCACCAGAGCAAAATCACAAAGTGAAGCTGTTGTGAGAGCAAGTTTTATTGTAGCAGAGGAGCCAAATCAGCCCGATACCACTCTGAAGAGCTGCATGATGAAGCTGTGCGACGTCTTGTGTCCAAACAAAACGCAGATTTTTGCAAATGTGGGCCTGAGCAGAAATACGATTGCTGATCGGGTTTGTGAGATGGCCACTGATTTAAGAACACAGTTGTGTGAAAGAAGCAAAAACTTTATTGCTTGCTGTGGATGAAAGTACAGACATGATGGACATTGCACAGCTGGCCATCTTCATCCGTGGAGAGGAAATACTGAACATTAAATCGATGCACGGGACAACGACAGGGAAAGACATTTTTGAAAACGTATGTTAAAGTGTAACCGACATGAAACTGCCCTTGTGTGTGCTTTTTTTGCTTTTTCTGGGGGTTTTGGCAGCATGTTCATATTTCTAACTTGCATAATTTTGACAGGATATATTTTTATGAAGAGCAAAATATTTAAAGTTTATTTAATCTGGAATATTATTCCTGTCTGTTTTTATTCATATTTATGTTTAAAAAAACATTGTTTTAGTGTGTTCAATAAATGTTTATCTTGTTTGGCCCACGACCTAAAGTGTGCCTTGAGTTTTGGCCCCCTGTGCGATTGAGTTTGACGCCCCTGATCTAATCTGACTGAGCTGGAGCTGTTTTGCAAAGAAGAATGTGCAAAGATTTCAGTCTGTAGATGTGCAAAGCTGGTACAGACAGACCCTAAAAGACTGGCAGCTGGAACTGCAGCAAAAGCTGGTTCTACAAAGTATTGACTCAGGGGCTGAATAATTACACACACCCCACTTTGCAGTTATTTATTTGTAAAAAATGTTTGGAATCATGTATGATTTTCGTTCCACTTCTCACGTGTGCACCACTTTGTGTTGGTCTTTCACCTGGAATTCCACTAACATTGATTCATGTTTGTGGCTGTAATGTGACAAAATGTGGAAAAGTTCATGGGGGCCGAATATTTTTGCAAGCCACTGTGTCACGATCCTGGGTCTTATGACCCAGTGTTTTGAGTTTTAGTTCTTTTGATGTTTATAGTGTATGTTTAAGCTTATTAGGTTTCCTATGTTCGTTTGCTTATTAGCTCCCCCTTGTGTTTTCAACCCCTGTGAAGTCTCCCTTGCCCTTCGTGTGTTTCATGTCTGTTGTCTTATGTTGTCATGTCTGCCTCTCGTGTTTCCTGTTTTATTTTGAAGAGATCTCGTGTTTTTATATTATGGATTATGTTTTGAGTCCTTTGTTGTACTGTTTCCTGTTTCCCTAGATATCAGTTATGGTTATCATAGGTTTAGTTCTTTGGCTTTGTAATATGGCTTCCCTGTGTTCAATGTTGTGTCTACTGTGACCTCTTTATACCATGTTTCTGGTCCCTATGTTCTGTCTTCTCAGTTGCTGTTAAGTTTGCATGTTTAGAGTTCAGTGTGTTTCCTGTTTTATTTTGAAGGTCCATGTCTCATGTGAGTGTTTCTAGTTTTGCTTCCCTTGTCTCGTCCAGCCTGATTACTGTGCTCTCCTTCTGTGTCTCATTCCCTCGTTATCCCTCAGTGTATTTAAGCCCTGTGTTTCTCTTTGTCAGTGTCGTAGTCTCCCTCATGGCTGTGTTTCCCTGTGTGTCAGTTTATCCATGCCCCAGTTTAGTTTTGTTATATTTTTGTGCCATTCTGCAATAAAGCAGCTTTTTGAGTTTTATTCCTGCGTGGTGAGTTTTGTGTTTGGGTCCTTCTCTTGCCTGTACACAGCCGAAACATGACACACTGTATATTTGAGACGGGCAGTTCACAGTCAGCCTGACACCTGCTGGCAGTCAGGTGATGATGACGCAGACGAGCTTTAGTCTACATCAAACATCTGTGATACCAGATTATTAATAACATGTGCAAACAAGGAAATTATAAAAAATATGAGCAGTGATTGTAAAGAACAGTGTGTTTCAAAAAATGCAATTTTATCCCTTTGTCAACATACGAGGCTAACACACCAAAGTCCCCGAAACTTTCAGTTCTGCTCCATCTTTTTAGCACCAAATCACAAGAACAGTGACCTCAAAGCATTTTGTACTCGACTGAAATAGTTTAGATTAATACAGAGGAAATGCTAACAATCACGGCTCCCTGTGAACAAGCACTTAGCAACAGTGCGAAGGAAAAACTCCCTTGTAACAGGAGGAAACCTCCAGCAGGTCCAAGCTCAGGGAGGCGCGGCCATCTGCTGGTGTATTGGTGGTAAAAGGAGGGAGAAAAGGAAAAGAAAGCACGGGGAGACGCCACAACACACAGACTAAAGGAAAGGGGGGACAAAATTCACTGGCAGTGCTGATATAGAAACATGTGGGCAGTGAAAACATTTCCAAGTTCTTGTATTTATTTTTAAATCCTTCTATTTTCTCACCCCACCTACCTGTCTGAGCTGCGTTACTCCTACTGATGAGAGGTCACATGAAGGTGCTTTTCAACTTGATAAATTACCCCAGACTTTTTCAATCAATAGGTAAGAGTGTGTTCACATGAAAGAGGCAGTGTTCCCATGTTTACGATTCTGACCAATCAGAAACAGACACAGGTCTATTGGCATCAGAGCCACTGATGGTGTGTGTGTGTCCATGACTCACACAGAAATCAAAGCGACGCCCAGACAAGAGGCCACCTTTCGCTGTCCGTGTCCCAGAGCTGCAGCCATCACCCTGCTGCAGTGGAGCAGACGTGGCCTGGATCCTCTGTTCTATCGTAACTTGTTTCAAAGACAGCAGCCTGAGTCCTTTGGAGACCGAGTGGAGTTGAAGGATGGAGACCTCACTTTGATTCTGAAGAACGTCATCATCAGCGATAACGGCACAAACAAGTGTCGGATTGTGTTCAGGAACAAAAACAGCACAGAGAGATCGTTCAGTGCTTCATCAAGCTCACAGTGAGGCCTCGGGTGAGTTTGGATCATCCTACTACTGCTGTTACTGCAAAATATACAGAAAATGCAAAAAATCCTCTTGATTTTCTCATGTTAAATATTCCAGTTCTTTGATCTTTGGGCTGAAGGAAGAACAGCACTCGGTGTATAAATGCTCAATCAACAATCTCTTTATTCCAGACAAACACTTTGACCATAAACCATCCGGATGGGGAGATGAGCGCGGGAGGGTGTCCGCCTGATCTCCAAGTGTCTGAGCGTTTCTCACATTCTTATAGCTTCAGCCCCTCCAAGCTAAACATCCACATTCTTTCTCTCTCAGTGAGCCTGAGTTATGACCTCGGCTTCCTGTGCAGTATGTTCTGTTCTTTTCTAATCAGACAAATAAGGCCTTGATTCTCTGAAAACAGTATTTCTTATAACTCAGCAGTATCATGCATCATAAAACAATATCATTCATTCACCATAAATCAGCAGTCTGATGTAATACAAATCAGTCTGATAAATCAAATAGTTATCACCTTCTTCCAAGTCTGGAGAATAATGCAAACTAAAACTACATAATAATTTCACAATCTTTTATTAGGGGTACAACGTGGCATAAGATAATATAATAATCTTACACTCATAGTTATGGAATTATAGAAATTTATAGTCTTGAGTAATAAACTGCAGCAATATTGATCTGACTCTAAGTTCTCATCACGAAACTCTTCTGATCATTTCATCTGAGCACACATTTGAGTGAAGTCTCACTTTAGACCACACAGATGTCAAAGTGAGGTCTGAACAAGACGTCACTCTTCAGTGTCGGGGACCCACAGATGCAGATATCACAGCATTAGAGTGGAGCAGACCCGAGCTCGAGTCAGACGGCTCTGTGTTCTTCCAAAGCCATCACTCAGATGAGAACTATCAGCACGAGTCCTTCAAATGCCGAGTGGAGCTGAGACGCTCATCCATGAAGGAGCGAGACGTTTCTGTGATTGTGAGGAACATCAGCATCAGCGATACAGGAAGATATGAATGTAAGATTACAGCCAACCACAGCATCTGTGGTGAGAGAGTCATCAAGGAGTTCAGGCACTCCATCAAGCTCACAGGCACAGACTCAGGTGAGATTCTAGAGTTGCAGGGCTTCCTCCAGAGCAGCTGTTAGAAACACAGCTGCATCTTCTTTCTCTCACACACAGAAAAGAGTGAGACAGAGTGAGGCATCAGGGAGTTTAATTACCAGCTTTAAGACAAATGAATGAGAGTGCTGAATGATAGCACTCATGAGTGGTGCAGCATGCTTTAATTACTACCCACTAGTGAATGTGTCAGCAGCTGAAACTGTATTAATGGTGATTTAAAGAAACGAGTCCCAGTGTGTAGACCAGGCAAGCTGCTTCACTTGTAACACACTGGCAGAAACCCCAAGTCAGTTAGGATGACTACCTGAACATTTGAATGTTTCCACTGGTCACTGAGGTGGTACGTTACAGGGATCCAGTCTGTTCATTTACAGGACTCTACTAGAGCTGCTTTGCATGACTCACAGTTGAAATAATGCTTCTTTGTCTGATGCAGGGCCTTGGTTCACCCCATCAGTCGTGCAGGGGGTCGTCTGCTCTGCAAAAGTGCACTTTAATGTAAACTGTGCAGCAGTGCTGCAAACTAACCCAGACGAAATAAAAGCACAATGTCAGGAGCTACTGCAGTTCAGCATCAAACGTAGGCCAAATCAATCATTAATATGATTTTCATGATCATCTTGTTTGTCTTAATGTTCTTATGATTCAAAGAAACATCCAGCAGCTGTGAGATCGGCTGTACTGATTTAAAATGAAGTGTGTACGGCCCCAAAGCCTCTGAATGAGCTGCAGATGTGTTTCAAACTCCTGTAACAAAAGCAAACATGTCTGCATACCGGCTAACTTTGTCCACACACTGTTTCTGCTCTGCAGGTTTCACAGATGAAGATGCAAATAGTGGAGGATACGGGGATGGAGGAGATTGGGTTGGACTTTCATTAATATTTTGTCTGTTAGTTTGGGCTGTTTGTTGTTCCTGCTGCTTCTGCTGTCGTCATAATTACCTGCAAGGAACTAAAGCCATTATAGCAGCATCCTCCTGAAAACAACATCTGCTCTGCTTTTCCACAAGAATGAAGATGCAGAGGTCTGGCTTTAGGATCTGAGCTCAGATAACATCTGGAGTTTAAAGCATCATTTTAATCTTCTTCTGCACAAAATGGCTCAGTCGAGTGCTGCCAACTCCAAGAGGTTTTTGGAGGATCGGGTGATGGAGATCTATAAAGTAGGAGTAACATTATATAGCTACTATGTCAAAATTCTATAGTATGGTATATGATATGGCACAGCCCTGCTGTAAAGATCAAATGTGTGACAGTGAAAGGTGCTACAAAGAAGTCGGGAGAGAAATGCTGCAGAAAAGTCTCTTTAGCAAACAACGAGCAAACATAAAGCCCGTCCAAATGAGGATCTGTTTCCAAATGTTTGGTCCCCTTTGATTTCTTTATTTGCCAAATGATCTGTCCCAACTGTTGAGGGGGGGGGGGGGGGGGGGGGAGCTGCTTCTAAGATGTCCTCAGGTAAATATGGAGTGAGTGTAAAGCACAACAGTTCACTCTTGTAGTTTATCTTTTTTTCTAAATCTGTGAGTAAATATTTATTTTCTCTTTTCCTTTCTTTTTTGTTTCTTTGTTTGTTTCTCTCTTCTTTCAGTCCCCCCCCCCCCCCACCCCCGATATGTGTATTTGCACAGGTATATCCCATATGGAAAAGAAATAGTAAAAACATATATGATTTACTCATGAAAGTGGCCACTTTCTCATTACTTTCATATATTTTTTTAGTAAGTATATAAAACATACAAGTTTCATTATATAATTTTTCAAGGGATCTTATATGTGCTTTCACTCCTGTATGCTTTTCATACAAGTTTCATACAAGACAGATAAAAACGTTATAAGATTTCTATATATCTTTTCCATATGGGATAATGACTTCAATGTATTTCCTTTGGGTTTTTTTTTTCTCTTGTTTGTCTGCTTTGTTATGTTTTAATGCTTTTCCTGATAATGAATAAAAACTGTTAAAAGCCTAAAATCTTATTGGCGACTTATAAAGCACTGAATAGACAGGTCCCAGGGTGTCTGTCAGACCTACTGCAGCCTTATATGCCCCCTACAGCTCTTAGATCACCAAGGTCGAGGCTGGTTCTTAGAGGTGATCGTGCATTTACTCACTGGCTTTTAATACTACATGAGAGTTATTTACTCATTTTTTATTACCTATTTAGCATTGATGTTAATTGATATTGCAATTTTATTGTGTAATTTGTATGTTTGTACAGCACCACTGTTGTAATTAAAAGTGCCAAATAAATAAATAAATAAAATAAACAACGTTCTGCACATTTTCACTTTGATTTCAACCTTTATTTGGATCATTTTTACACACAAACTCTGGAAAGAACATTTCTTTATTGTCACGCTGTTTTAAATAAAGTTTAAACCCCGCCCCTACACAGGGGCGTGCCCACAGTGGGCGACAGCGTGGATATGACCAGTGCTGGAATGTAACAGAGTACATTTACTCGAGTACTTCGCTGATTGAAGTATTCCTATCAGGATGTGTCAGACGTGATTGGAGCTGTGAGGATTCAGGTGTGAACACGTTTGAACACAGCCACAGGTAAAACACTGCCCAGGTAATCACCAGCAGGACCTTTAAATCACCAGCAGGACACCAGACGCGTCTGGTGTCCTGGTGCAGCCACAACAACCTGGTGCTGAATGCCCAGAAGACAGTGGAGATTATTGTGGACTTCAGGAAGCACACAGCCCCACTCCCCCCCATCATCCTGACTAACACCCCCATCACCTCTGTGGACTCATTCCGCTTCCTGGGTACCACCATCACCCAGGACCTGAAGTGGGAGCCCACCATCACCTCCGTCATCAAGAAAGCCCAGCAGAGGATGTACTTCCTGAGGCAGCTGAAGAAATTCAACCTGCCAACACGGACGATGATGCAGTTCTACACTGCAATCATCGAGTCCATCCTCACCTCCTCCATCACCGTGTGGTACGCTGGAGCCACTATCAGGGACAAACAGAGACTGCAGCGTGTTGTGCGCTCTGCTGAGAAGGTGATTGGCTGCAGACTCCCATCTCTGCAGGACCTGTACACCTCCAGGACATTGCGGCGTGCAGCTCGGATCTCAGCTGACCCTTCTCACCCTGGTCACAGTCTGTTTGACCTGCTCCCCTCAGGCAGGAGGCTCCGGTCCATTCGCACCAGAACCTCTCGCCATAAGAACAGTTTCTTCCCCTCTGCTGTTGGACTCATGAACAATAACCGTATGACTGTTCCCACCACTAACACCCTACGCTGTGTTCACTGCATCATTCCATGTTTGGCACTGATCACCACCTGCACTCATGTACAGTGGGGCAAAAAAGTATTTAGTCAGCCACCGATTGTGCAAGTTCCCCCACTTAAAATGATGACAGAGGTCAGTAATTTGTACCAGAGGTACACTTCAACTGTGAGAGACAGAATGTGAAAAAAAAATCCATGAATCCACATGGTAGGATTTGTAAAGAATTTATTCGTAAATCAGGGTGGAAAATAAGTATTTGGTCACCTCAAACAAGGAAAATCTCTGGCTCTCACAGACCTGTAACGTCTTCTGTAAGAAGCTTTTCTGTCCCCCACTCGTTACCTGTATGAATGGCACCTGTTTGAACTCATCATCTGTATAAAAGACACCTGTCCACAGCCTCAAACAGTCAGACTCCAAACTCCGCCATGGCCAAAACCAAAGAGCTTTCGAAGGACACCAGGAAAAGTATTGTAGACCTGCACCAGACTGGGAAGAGTGAATCTACAATAGGCAAGCAGCTTGGTGTGAAAAAATCAACTGTGGGAGCAATCATCAGAAAATGGAAGACATACAAGACCACTGATAATCTCCCTCGATCTGGGGCTCCACGCAAGATCTCATCCCGTGGGGTCAAAATGATCATGAGAACGGTGAGCAAAGATCCCAGAACCACACGGGGGGACCTGGTGAATGACCTGCAGAAAGCTGGGACCAAAGTAACAAAGGTCACCATCAGTAACACACTACAACGGCAGGGAATCAAATCCCGCAGTGCCAGACGTGTTCCGCTGCTGAAGCCAGTGCATGTCCAGGCCCGTCTGAAGTTTGCCAGAGAGCACATGGATGATACAGCAGAGGATTGGGAGAATGTCATGTGGTCAGATGAAACCAAAGTAGAACTTTTTGGTATAAACTCAACTCGTCGTGTTTGGAGGACGAAGAATACTGAGTCTCATCCCAAGAACACCATACCTACTGTGAAGCATGGGGGTGGAAACATCATGCTATGGGGCGGTTTTTCTGCCAAGGGGACAGGACGACTGATCCGTGTTAAGGACAGAATGAATGGGGCCATGTATCGTGAGATTTTGAGCCAAAACCTCCTTCCATCAGTGAGAACTTTGAAGATGAAACGAGGCTGGGTCTTCCAACATGACAATGATCCAAAACACACCGCCTGGGCAACAAAGGAGTGGCTCCGTAAGAAGCATTTGAAAGTCCTGGAGTGGCCTAGCCAGTCTCCAGACCTCAACCCCATAGAAAATCTGTGACGGGAGTTGAAAGTCCGTGTTGCTCGGCGACAGCCCCAAAACATCACTGCTCTCGAGAAGATCTGCATGGAGGAATGGGCCAAAATACCAGCTACTGTGTGTGCAAACCTGGTAAAGACCTATAGTAAACGTTTGACCTCTGTTATTGCCAACAAAGGTTATGTTACAAAGTATTGAGTTGTATTTTTGTTATTGACCAAATACTTATTTTCCACCCTGATTTACCAATAAATTCTTTACAAATCCTACCATGTGGATTCATGGATTTTTTTTTCCACATTCTGTCTCTCACAGTTGAAGTGTGCAAATTACTGACCTCTGTCATCATTTTAGGTGGGGGAACTTGCACAATCGGTGGCTGACTAAATACTTTTTTGCCCCACTGTATATATCTTCTACGTAGCACTCTTAATTCTTATTCTCATGTATATATCTCATGTATATATCTCATGTATATATCTTTCTACGTAGCACTTTTAATTCTTATTCTTACTTTTATTTTTTCATGTCTATTTAAGCGCAACTTATGACACTATGTTTGCACTGAAGCACCGCAGCAATTTCCTGATGTTGTAAACCTGCTCAACATTTGGCAATAAACCCCTTTCTGATTCTGATTCTGATTCTAAACCTTGCTGGGTGGATCTCTGGAGCTCCAAGAAAGTCCACAGCTGAGGGGAACTTGTTTTTTGGGGCCTGGGTCACAGCGAGGACGTCAGTGGAGAACGGGGAAGCTGAGCTGGTCTGTTACGGTCTGAAATAAATAGCATGAATATGATTATTGTACAGAGCACAAAGCAGACGGCCATGTTGCTTCAGTTCACGTCTTATTTGGTGTGTTTTCACTGAGGGTTCGGTGGCAGACACGTCTGAGCTCCAGGAATTTACTCACACTCTTTCAGAAAGTCCCATAGGAGCCAAACAACAGCCATAAAGGCGCTTCCTGCTGGGACGCTCGGCCTCACACCACAAGCAACATGTTCACAAAAACACTGAGCACAGCTTTTATTGTGAAATATTAGGAGGAAGCTGAGTAAAATTCTCCTTGAGGTGGAGGTCACTGAGATTCAAAGCCGTTAAAGATTGACAGCCAAAAAAAAGAAGCAAAACTTCTATGAAGAGCTTACAGAGCGCCGTCAGCCTCGGGATGGTGGGGACAGAGAGGCTGTAACTACATCTGCTGGTGTCACTGTGACCTCAGAGCAGTTTACATGAAACATGAAACGAATTACAACTTTTGCGATATTAATCCCTTTGACCAGCTCATGATGCAGAGTGTAGACTGTATCTGTGATAATGAAAATGATTTAAGGACTGGTTTATGACACGTCTATAAAAAATATAAAGTCTGTACAAATGTGAAACTACAAAGTTAAAAGCAGCTGGAACGACAGCTGTTCAAAGCTGAACACTTACATCAGCCAGAAGACAGAGTGAGTCCTCCATCTCTCTGAAGGAGGCCATCGTGGTGAGCACAGATGCAGCAGCAGTGTGGATGTGTCCACTCTCACAGTGTCTCTCTTTCAAGTTTGTCCTCACATTCTCAAAAAAGGAACATGTCTATGCAGATGCCCAGAGCCTAACAACACACCCGCTATAAAAAATTTTTGCACCACCAGAGAGAGAGCAGGAAGAACCAGTCTCAACAAGAGACACACACACCTGATTTCCTGTAACTGCAGAGGGGAGGAGCCACCCGAGCAGGTGGGAACAGGAAGAGAAACAGCTGAGCCTCCGTCAGAGCAGCAGGAGGACGGTGGAGCTGAGGCAGGGTGAGTGTTAACACCACATTGTTGTAGTTTTGCTGTCAGAGTCTCTGAGTGTGTTTGTTTGTGTGACTGTAGAGAGAAGAAGAGTCACAGTGAGCTCTGTAGCTGTGATTGGCTCAATAATCACCTTCAATGGACTGAACGCAGAGAACGAGCCGAGGAACCTGACAAACCTGTTTGTGTGTGTGTCTGTGTGTGTGTGTGTACCTGTTTAGACATGTTTGTGAGGACAAAGAGTTGGTATGCTACTATGTGGGCTAATAGAGTCCCACAAAATGGCCGTCCTCACGAGTTTGAGGATATTTTTGAGGCTTTTTGGTGTCCTCACTAAAATCTGAAAACAAGTGTCTGTGTGTGTGTCTGTGTGTGTATGTGTCATAAAGAGAGTCGAGTTCACGGTCGCACACTTTCTATCTCAGAGGCTGTATCTCAATTCTTCGGAGCCCCTCTGATGACATGGTCCAAAAAATAAATCAATTGTGACCACGAAATGCTAATTTGTGGGCACGAAACACTTGACCAATAACCGTGATCCTTCCCAGGCCCTTGCAGTTGGTTGACAATAAAATCTATCCCGGCGTCCAGGTCCTGTAAAGCAGCTGGGCTCTCAGTATCCTGTTTAAATGTCTCTCCGTAATAATGGTTCCTTGCATTGCAGGCTTTTCAAAATGCATTGTAGCTCATTCCCAGCCTAAAATAAAACTCACTCATACCGTCTCTGTCCACGGTGTATAGGTTTAGCCTACTCTCATGCTTGTGTCTCTACGCAGCTGTCCAGGAATTGTATCAATATGATATGCGCACGCTAACTATTTCGTTGCCACAAATGCGTAATTCGTTGCCACGTTAAACCCATTTCGTGCCCACAAATTAGCATTTCGTGCGCACGTTATACCTATTTCATGCCCTCGAAAATAGTATTTCGAGGGCACGAAATAGTATTTTGTGGCCACAATTTATTTATTTTTGGACCATGTCATCAGAGGGGCTCTGTACAATTCAGGTTCTGCAGCCTCAAAGTACGCAGCCTCAACGGTCCTCAAGGGCCGCGTACTCAAAGACCGCTAAGGCCGGAAGTGCGAGGCTTGTGAAATGGGCGGTCTAGCCTCCGTCGCGCTGACTAGGTTGCCTAGCAACCATGATACTAACAGCTGGAAACGTTTCACACAGCTTTGTTTGACAGAAATGAAGGAGAACATATTTTCGTTTGTTTCTACATGAGCTTTGTGTGATTTGATAAGTATCTGAGGCTGAGGCCACAGGATTGTAAAACATGATTGTTGGGCTTCATTTCTGTGCTGAACAGTTATTTTAAGATTAGCTAGTAAATAACAATTAGCTAATGTTGTTCATGAGACTAAAGTCATCTCACTGTGGTAATGTAAATATAATATGGCCAATATTATATGTATTGTCAGATTATTATGATATATTACAACAGTGAGTTTGAACTCTGTGTCAAAGATTCAAGTTGCAGTTATTTATAAGATAAGATAAGATAACCTTTATTATTATATTTCCTGTCAACTTAAATCTTCACTCAAAGACAAGCATCTGTGACAGTGTGTATACAGATGTATTATATAAGAGACAAATATTGTTCGTTTAATATGTTGGCATCATTACATTTGACTCAATGCTTACATATATGTGTAAAAAGCAAGTGTACGAGCTGTGATAACTGTTTCTGATAGAATGAAGAGTAGACTGATATATTAAATATTCCTTTATTGGGTGAGAAAATCAGACCATGTCATAACTGCTTTAAGTCATACAGAATAGATATCAGAGCCTTAAACAGGCTGACTTCTACTAAATGGGTCAAACTGGGCAGAAAGTCTACAAACACTTAACATCCTTATAGAATATGATGTAACACTATAGATCAACTTACCTCAGAATATATAAAGCATATAAACAGTTACAGCAATATGATGCAACAAACACAGCAGCTACTGATCCAAAATACTCACAGCTTCATAGAACTGAAACAAACATTTATTTTTAGCTCCAACTTTAGGTTTCTGAACATTAAACTTGTTGCTGCCTGTAACTTGAAGGCCCTGAGTACCACACTGAAAACACTGGAATGATCAAATTATTTGAACATTACCTAATAAGACTGATTCAGGACAGACAATTAGTTATGTTAAACTTTTCTAGCAGTCCTTCACAAACAGGGAACAGTCTTCTGTCCACAAACTGGACAGAAGACTGAAAGCAAAGCAACCTACATGGTCCTTACCATCGGTGACCCTGGCTGTTTAGGACTTTATTTTAGCCTCAACCAGCGTTGCCTTCTTCCTGTTTACCCGACGTCATCGGAGCACGCTCACCCAAAGCTGCTTTATTGGTCGCCATGCCGATGGGATACGAGGGGAGGTGGAGCAAATATGAACAACCTACAAATACTGCCTGCTACCACGGATGGACAGACAGTTAAATTAGCTCTCTTAAACACAAGATCTGTATCAAATAAAACTCATGTTCTTCGGGACTTTTTTGGTACTCATGTACCTGGATGTCATGCTCCTAACTCAGACATGGCTGTGCGCTGGTGAAGTGGCACCCTTGCTGGAACTTTGCCCCTCCGATGCCAGCTTCTTCAGCTACCCCAGCTTAGGAGGGGAGTGGGGTAGCCTCTATCATCAAAGACTGTTTTAAATGCAAACAGATACAAAGTCCTGGTGCTTTTACCTCATTTGAGTCCCAACTTCTGACTTTAAGCTGTCCCGTGGTTCTAATTATAGTCATCTATCGTCCACCTAAATATAATGACTTGATTATTTCGGAATTTTCAGACTTCTTGACATGTTTTATCACTCACTATGAAAGGATTCTTACAGTGGGGGACTTTAATATCCATCTATGTTGTGAGGATAAACCCCTGGTCAAAGATTTCTTAAATGTAACTGATTCCTTAAACTTCACACAATTTGTGTCTGGGCCAACACATAAGGGCCACACCCTAGACCTTGTCTTGGGCTACGGGCTGAATGTATCAATGACTGAAAATTGTGTTTTGCCTATTCTAGACCACTCAGCAATCTTATTTGATACTTTAATCCCTAAATCTCCAGCTTCTGAGAGGGGAAAATTGCCCCTCAGATCATCTCGTTATATTAGCCCCAAAGCATTGCTTGGAGTTAAATTACATCTACCTGATGTGTTGGACCCTATTTTTACCCAGGATGTATGTGTGGACACCTTGACTGCAAATCTTAATAATAAACTTCTTGAACTACCGAACTCTGTTGCTCCCGTAAGGAAGTTGAAATGTCCAAAAAAGGAACCCTATGCCTTGGTTCTGAACTTGAGAAGAGATTGTAGAAAAGCAGAGCGTCACTGGAGATCTTCCAGACTAGAAGTATTTCTCCAGGCTTGGAAGGACTCATTGTCTTCTCTTCAATCAGCGATGTTGACAGCGAAAGCAAATTATTTCTCAAATCTCATCATGAGCCATAAACATAACTCAAAACTCTTATTCAACACAGTGTCGCAGCTTACAGAGAGTAAGTCAACTCTCTGCTGCTCTAATTTGATGGCTCATGACTTTCTTACGTTTTTCAGAGACAGGGCTGCAACACTTAGGAACAGAGATGGGCAGTAACGCGTTACAAGTAACGCGTTACTTGTTACAAGTAACGCGTTACTGTAATCCGATTACTTTTTCAAGTAACGAGTAAAGTAAGGGATTACTATTGCAAAAACGGTAATTAGATTACCGTTACTTTCCCGTAGGAACGCTGCGTTACTGCGTTACTAAAACCGTGATTTTTTTGCGAGAATGTCTCATGACAGTGACGTAAGCAAGTGCGAAGTTCGTGGCAACAGCTGTGTGCAGATCAACAATGGATAATATATCGAGTGCGGGAGAGAGTATGAGCATGCAGCGTTTAAAGCGTGGAAGTACTGACCTTACTTTGAGTTTGATTCCATAAAAAGTGACAAAAACATTAGTGTCCATTAGCATTGTGCGTGGGAAGAAAACTTCTTTTTACAGCGAAAAAACCCCTAAACTTCCAAGCAAGCACCGAGTGCGCTACGAGGTAATGGGAAACTCACAGAGAAACCCGCAGATTCTTCCACTGACCGCTGCGGCATACCTGCACCAGGGTAAACCTCCGCCTACCCTACTCCTGCTTTACAGGTGAAAATAGAGCAACAGGACCGCTGAGTCTTTGACTTTATTTATTTTCTGGTGTGTTTTACTTTCATCTATTTGAAAGACTGAGTGTAAACACACCAAAAAAATATTTTATGTGCTGGACTGTGCAGAAAATAGGTTTAAATGTTAAACTAATTTCTTCCAGTCAGAGAATGTTGCATATAATTAAATTTTTGCTTGATGCATAAAGTCAAAAGATTAAAACTAGTAAAACAAGTTTTAAAAAGAGACTTTTCCATTTGATTACATTTTGTATGATCGAATATGTAGAAAAAGTAGAATTGGGCTGAAAGATCTATCACTTTATCACCTCTTCAGGTTGTAAATCATGTTTTTAAAAAGTAACTAGGCAACTAAGTAATTAATTACTTTTGAAAATAAGTAATCAGTAAAGTAATGGGATTACTTTTGGGGGGAAGTAATCAGTAATTAGTTACTGATTACTTTTATCAAGTAACTTGACCAACACTGCTTAGGAATCAGATTACTCCCTCCTCAAGCTGTTCATTAGACTACTCAGCTGCTTTGCCTGTTGGTGCTGATAAAGTGTTCTGTGACTTCAAGGTTATTTCCCTGTAGAGATGGCACGATACCACTTTTTTTTTTTATGTCCGATACCGATATCATAAATTTGGATATCTGCCGATACCGATATGAATCCGATATAGTGTATTTTTTGATCAATAAAACTGTTTTTTTTAATATCTTGCTTTTTTTTTTTTAGAAATCTAATAAACTTAAACCTAATCCATCCTCCCTATTCTGGTATTTTAAATAGTAAGCAACCTAACTAATAGGGCTCTAAAACTCCCAGCAAATAAATAAATAAATAAAAAATAGGGAACCACCCTCCACCTCATGATGCTTAATTGACGTAATCAACTTTAATTTGATGCAGTGTGAAAAAAAATGCACAGAAATCAATTATTTTTCAAGAATAATTAAATATATTCAACATCTTTCTTCAACAGAACTGCAGACTGCACAGATGGTACCTTCCCAAAGGAAAAAGTACTATAGCTTACTAGGGTATATTAGACTTAACAGTTACTATATACAGTAATGGACTTCTATACATTTTACATCAGATTAAAACTTTGGGTGTAAGATTCAGATAATTATTTATTAAAAGCTAGACATTTTAAATGAGAATAAGAAAGAAAAGTATGTCTTTGTGCCCCCCTTTTCCCTGTTAATCCCCTATCGGCCCCCCTGGCTAAACTTTGCTAGATCCGCCCCTGCAGAGTTACCAGCCGTCAGCTACATAGAAAAGGATCCTGGTTAGGGATGGGTATTGATAAGATTTTCACGATTCCGATTCCATTTTTGATTCTGTTTAACGATTCGATTCTCTTATCGATTCTTTTTAAAAAAGGAGAACACTAAGGTCGATTAGCTTAGAACTTTGTTTTATATCTTCTCTTTGAAGAAGATAGAAATTTAGGAGTAACATGGCCTTACAAACCCAACAGTGAGATCTTAAGAGATCCACAGCCTACGGCTCTTCAATGGGGTGTCACAGGATCCCCGGGGAAAAAATTGTAAATGTAAAATAATAAAATAAATATTCTTCTGTAGCAATAACAAAGTATAACATAAATTATTCTGTAGCAATTACACAAGAATATCCAGTAATGTCCCTGCCTACAATTAAACACATTCACTTACTGAAAATCGGGGGCATCTGCTGTGGCAAATGGGTGCAAGCCTTTGACCACAAACTTAGTCACTGCTCGGTGACATTCGTCTATCCTGGCCTGAAAGGAGACGCTACCGGTAGACTGCAGCGAGAACTGCCAGCATCTGAGCCAGCCAGACTCTGTCTCTCTCATCATGGTCACCTAAATGCACAGTAATGGCAGGTTTTGTAATAAGGCAGATCGCGCTAACATAATATGCACTGTTAGTTGATTATTTACCTGCCACATTAACGGGAGAGGACGAGCAAACGTTACCGCTGCTGCTGGGTTGAGATTCACGAGTCCGGAGCAAAATTAAAAACATGACATTCAATTAAGGTCATCGTGTGTTTTGTGAGCAAATGCTTTTGCATATTCGTAGTGTTTCCTCCCTTAAATGAAGTATCTACTTTGCAAGTATTGCAAGTTGCCCTGTTGTCATCCGTTCTCATAAAGTATGACCAAACTTTTGAGCGTTTGAGCTGCTTAGGCGCCGTGTTTCCTGCCAGGTAAATGATGCTCCGCAACGTGGTGACGTCATTCGGGGCGACTGGAATCGATAAGGGAATCATTTGCAAAAATGGCAAACAATTCCAAGGAATTGAAACAGTGGGAACCGTTTTTCTCAACAAGAACCGGTTTTCGATACCCATCCCTACTCCTGGTGTAGAAAGTAATATTAAATAAATTCTAACAACAGCTTATCAAGCTTAAACGTGCTGCTGTTGTTCAGCTGCTGGTTTCCTCTTTCTGGTGCAAAGTGGGCCAAAAACAAACAAGAGAGACGGACTAGCGACAGAAAAGCCGATCAGCTGATCATTGATCAGTTTCATGATTGATGTAGCAGCAGGAGAGGGAGGGAGAGAGAAGAGGCAGTCGCTCCATATATCGGTTGTTAAGCTTAACGCAGGGATGCTTTACAAACATTCAGAGATGAACTTACACACTTGCTTTACTTCTCTCTGGGATAACTTCCTCGGAGATGAAATGCCGGGTTGGTAGCGAGGCTCCAAATACACGCAGCCGCTCTATCACATGACGCATACTGCTGCGACGTGCTACAGTTATGAGCCGAGTTACGCCATGTCGCAAGTTTTTGATATTTAATGGATCGGATTACATTTTTAATTTCTCTCCAATATCCGATCCAGTAATTTCCGTCAGTATTGGACCGATACGTAATATTGGTCCATCTCTATTTCCCTTTCTGGATTAAGGAAGGTTGTAAAAGCAGCTCGATGTACAACCTGTTCTTTGGATCCTCTGCCAGCCTGGGCTATAAAGGAACTGTGGTCAGCATTAGGACCCTACATTCTGTTTCTTTTAAATACTTCATTGAGTCTTTCCTGAATGTTTTAAATCAGCTGTGGTAGTACCAATCTTGAAAAAGCCTGGACTGGATGTTGACATGGTCGCAAATAGGGCAGGGTATCGTCACTGAATTCTAGAATCGATTTGATTCCGATTCACAAGGTCCTGAATCAATTCGATCCACGATTCGATTCAATTCGATTTGAATCTGGGAAATTTTGCCTCAGACAGTCAGAAATATTATAATTCAGATCAGTACATTTACATATTTTTGTATCTATAAAAAGGAAGCTGACACTCGCAAGACTTTATCAAAGGTGTGAGCATCACAGCAGAGGCCTTTGTGTCAAAGTAGCTGAAGATAAAACAGAAAAACATGAAGGTGGTTTTATAAAAATATTCTACAGTAGATCAAAAACGAAAGAAAACCATTAATCGACATATGAACGTTACCTCTGAAGTTACAGCGGTTTTATGACAGACACAGCGTTTTGCAATTTGCATAATTTTAAAAAGTTTAAATTTGTTCAGAAGCCTGTTGAACGGCAGAAATTAGGTTTTCTTTTCGGAAGAAAGTAAAAGGAAAAAAACAGCGGCCGACAGCGCTGTAAACAACGGTAGACTTGTGCGTAACAAGCAAGCGAATAATGCAGAAAACAGATTTTTAGACAGGAAACTGTGTGTGAGAGAGAGAGAGAGAGAGAGAGAGCGAGCTGTGCATGACGTGTGATTTTATCCTGGTGGAAGCAAAACAGCAAAAGTCAGAGTGAGTTCATGACGATGTTTATGTGAAGCGTAGTTTGGATCTTCTTTTGCTGCTGGTTCAGTCAATATTGTTTGGAGAGAGATAAAACTAACAGCTTTAGAATCAGCGTAAAAAGGACGTAAACACAAAGCTCGGAGCCGCCGAAACATCAGAATCAGCGAGCTGTCGGCTTTCAGCCCCGACCGTGTCCGTGCCATCGGGTGAGAAAGGCGACATCTCACTGATTCTGATGCGTCGGCGGCTCTGAGCTTTGTGTTTACGTCTTTGTGCAAAATCCGTGTTCCTGCTCTCATTTACTGTTTCAGCTGTTTGGTGGTTGTTAAAGTTTTGTGAGGTTTAACCTGAGATTCTGGCGTTGGTGCAAAATGCAGCTGCTCGCATTTTAACAAGAACTGGGAAATTTGAGCACATTACCCCTGTTCTGAGATGTCTTCACTGGCTACCTTGTCAGGTTCGAGCAGATTTTAAGGTCCTGCTGCTCACCTACAAGGCTTTAAACGGATTGGCACCTTCATACCTCTCCGACCTTTTACACCTTTATGTTCCATCTCGTGCTCTCCGATCTCAGGACTCTGGTCTTCCAAAAGTTCTTAGAGCCAGAAAAAAGACAATTGGAGAGCTTTTTCTTTTCATGCCCCGTTTCTGTGGAACAACCTCCCACAAGATATTCGGCAGGCTGCTCTGTGGAGGTTTTTAAAACCAAGTTGAAGACACATTTGTTCACCCGATCCTACATGTCTTAATTCTATGGCTTTTAGTTTTTACATTTTTATTGTTTTTAACTTGTATTGTGTCTTTTACCTGTATTGCTATGTATCGCTTTTATTTTATTTATCTCTTTAGTTGTACAGCACTTTGTTTGAAAGCGCTTTATAAATAAAGTTATTATTATTATTATTATTACAAGGTCCACGTTTACGGGAACATCTGCCACAGATATGGGAGAATATTTGATTTCTATTGTAGACAGAAGCCACGGGTGTGTTCAGTCAAACGTTTAGAATAAACTTTGGTCTATAAATGTGTTTCATGATTTATTTTTAACTCCAACTGCTTATTTGTACTATGCTTTCATTTCAGAGTGCAATGAGAAATAAAAAGGATATTTTCAATAAAACTGTCACGATCCTGGGTCTGTGACTCAGTGTTTTCTGTTTTGTATTGTTAATCTTTGATTTCATGATGTATCTTTGTTTATTCTTACGTTTTGGTTCTGTGTTTTGTTGTACCGCTAAGTTCAGTCTATGTATTTCCTGCTTTGTTGTGAAGGTCCGTGTCTCATGTCAGTGTGTTTAGTTTGCATTTCCTCTGTCTCGTCTTGTCAATCACTCCCAGCTGTGTCCTCCTTCTGTGTCTCATTCCCTCGTTATCCCTCTGTGTATTTAAACCTTGTGTTTGCCTCTGTTAGTTGCTGGTTTGTCTGCGTATCTGTCAGGGTCCTGGGTCTCCTGAGCTAGTGGTTTCAGTTCTTTGTGATTTTTGTATTATGTCAGTTTAGTTTGTGAGTTATTCTATGCTTCCTAGGTTTTGATTCCCTGCCCCCCTTGTTTCTCTGTGCGCTGTGTTCTGTGTTTAGTCTTCTCTGTCCATTTGTTCCGCCCTGTGTTGTTGCCTTCTGTGTCTCCCTCTGTGTAACTGTCTATATCCGGTTGTTCAGTGATGACGCGACGAATCCTACTTCCGGGTCTAAAGTAGTCTGCGTTTAATATGGCTTTTGTGTTGTTAACATGTTTAATGTTTTGTATTTTCTTCTATTTGATCTCAAAAAGCTCCTAAAACAGTCAGTGATCACTGTTGACCTCCCTCGGCTTTTATTACCGCTAATCATTTATTTAAGCTCAGTTTTTAAAACCTTAGGATGTAACTACAGCCCAGCCCATGCAGCAGTATATGAATGACTAACCTCGTATTGTGGATGGATTATCTCAGTTGTTCTCCTGGCTGAAGTTTGGTCCTTTTACAGCATCCTGCCATGCGATTACATTTGTTTCTGACCACCGAGAACACTCACGTTAAATTTTATCGAGTGGAAAAAAAGTTAGCTTGTTTATATTATGCTAACATAGCTGTGTCGCTAGCGGTCACGTAGCACATCATTATATACCAGCTAGCCCAACTTCAGTAACCCTACAAACGTCACTGCTGTTTAGTTTTCTGTCTTCATTTATGCTGGAAGTGATAGCAGAGCTGTACGTTTGAATTTGTTTCCAAAACCCCGCAGTCAGGACATGCTATATTGTATTTAGATAGAAGCTAGCGAGCTAACTTCTAACTCTGTTAAATGTCATAAATTCCGTTTTCATGGATGCCTGGATGTTAAACTCAATTGTTACACCTGGTAGAGCAGAACGCTGATCATTTTATTAAAGATGAAAGACTTTAGACAGTTTTTCAACTCTCAGTAATGCCATAGTGATCGTTTGATATATGGACCTGCAGCGGAGTTTAGACCCAGACACGGCTAGTGACGTCAGACTGAACAACCGGATAGTGATGTGTTGTGGTGCTTTGCTCCCACCCCTTGTGTTCCGTGTTTTCGTCTTCCCTTCGTGTACTTCTTCATATTCGTGTACTATTAGTTTTTAGGTTTTTGCTTAGTTTCCATGCTCACCTTCGCCATTTCTGTTTGTATCACCATGTGATGAATAAACTCACTTGCATCTGAGCTGCCTGCATAAAGGGTCCTTTGATAATTTACACACGGCTCGCAAACCGTGACGAAAACACTGGAAAAATTGGGCTGTTCTAAAACGTTTGACGGGTAGTGTATATATTTAGTTTATATATTTTCTTTATTTATAATAGTTTGTTTTATATTGTAGCAAAGTGTTACTTGGATACTTCTCTATGTGCTTCTTCATGTGCAATTTTGTTGCATTCTGAGCCTTAGAAATTTATTGGTGGTAGTGATGAACTGCTGTTAGAATCAAGTTAAGTTCTGATAAATCAGACAATTACCTCTCCAGCTGTTGTTACAGTCTTTGTTTATCGGGTCCTTACAGGGTAAAAGATGACGACACCTAAAGAAATCCTTCTGGGGACTTTGAAGGATTTGGGACGTGATGACTTTGAAGAATTTAAGTGGCATCTGAAGAACGGGTCTGTAGAAGGTTTACCAGCAATCCCAGAGAGTGAACTGGAGAATGCAGAGAGGACGGACATAGTGGATCTGATGTTTGATACCTACTCTATCAACACTTTTGAAGTCACTAAAAATCTTTTGGGGAGGATAAACAGGAATGATCTGTTGGAGAATTTAAATAAAACCATCCCAGAACCCAAAGGTAAGTCAGGGAATGACTAAACAAAAAATACATAAACAATAAAAACATTAGTTAACATTACACAGGTGCCATTAAAATCCATATAAATAATAAATCCAAAACACTTGCCAACACTTTCAGGAGTGAGAGACTGCAGAAAGCCAACAGTTTGTGTTTTATGCATCTGCACAAATAACCTCCTGTGTACACATGAATATCTGCTCTTTGGGTTGGTTTGATTAAAATGGGACCAGCAGCAGGTTTTCTGCCCATTTTACAGATTTATATTGTCAGATTGGTTTTAGAGCTGTTTTATCAACATAAATGAGGCGACAACAACAGTTTGGGACACGTCACAAATATGATCAAAGTGCTTTTTCTTAAATCTATTTACCAGTTGAAGGTAAAGTTTAAAAAAAATTGCTGCCATTTCTTTCTGCTGTTTGGAGACCCAAACAAAAAAATGCCCACACAGTAAATGCTTTTATTATGGTTGATAAACAGGACACTAAGGTGATTGGTCAAAGGTTGGAGGAAAGCCACAGTTCTCCTTATATGACTGAAATCCACCATTTCAGCTCATGTTTTTTCTTCTGCAGCTTTCTTGGAGATTCCACTTCAGCCTTCTGCTGGCAACGCTCCCATTACCAAGCTTCCCATAGGCAGCATCATTAGAAAACATAGCATACATTTACACTGCTATGCAGATGACACCCAGCTCCATCTGTCCATGAAGCCAGATAACACACACCAATGAGTTAAACTGCAGGAATGTCTTAAAGACATAAAGACCTGGATGGCCGCTAACTTTCTGCTTCTTAATTCAGATAAAACTGAGGTTATTGTACTCGGCCCTGAAAATCTTAGAAATATGGTATCTAAGCAGATTCTTACTCTGGATGGCATTACCTTGGCCTCCAGTAACGCTGTGAGGAACCTTGGAGTAATTTTTGACCAGGACATGTCCTTCAACGCACATATTAAACAAACATGTAAGACTGCTTTCTTCCATTTGTGCAACATCTCTAAAGTTAGAAATATCCTGTCTCAGAGTGACACTGAAGAACTAGTTCATGCATTTATTACTTCCAGGCTGGACGACTGTAATTCATTATTATCAGGATGTCCAAAAAACTCACTGAAAAGCCTTCAGCTAATCCAAAATGCTGCAGCAAGAGTCCTGACAGGGACTAGAAAGAGAGAGCAGATTTCTCCTGTATCGGCTTCCCTTCATTGACTTCCTGTTAAATCCAGAATTCAAAATCCTGCTCCTCACATACAAGGTCTTAAATAATCAGGCCCCATCTTATCTTAATGACCTTGTAGTACCATATCACCCTATTAGAGCACCCTGCTCTCACACTGCAGGCCTACTTGTTGTTCACAGAGTATTTAAAAGTAGAATGGGAGGCAGAGCCTTCAGTTTTCAGGACCCAAAAAGATAGTTGGGTTTTTTTCTGTTGTATTATTGTAGGTTCTTTATCTTACAATATAAAGCACATTGGGGTGACTGTTGTTGTTATTTGGAGGAATTAAAAAAAACGTTTATACTTGAAATTCTTTCATTTATTCTACATATTTATTCATTACTGGCTCCATAGTGTTGTTTATGTAATATGTGAAATGTTGCTAGTATTGATTTGGTGCTGTATAAATAAACATAATTAAATCGAATGTGTCTCTATAAAACCTGCCCTCAGTTATAACTAGAGTTGGATGTCTCGAGACCGGTCTCGAGACCACTTTTACGTGGTCTTGGTCTCGTCTTGGTCTCGACGGACTTTTGTCTTGGTCTCGGTCTCGGTCTCGCTGTTTCGGTCTTGCGTTCTCAAATCGACATAGTGTTCGGGAGATTTGGAGTCAACCATCAGCGGAGCGGGGGGGTGGCTTACTGGGCTTAAGCCCGGGTCATTTTTTCAGAAGCATGGGGTCTTTTGGAGTGTAATTTTTTAGTTAGATGCCTGACTGACAACTGTATAAAACAAAAACAACACACGAAGCACAGAGCGCACCGTCGTAAATTCCCCCTAATTTTGGTATGATCCGAGCTCAGGCACTGGGCGACTGAGCACAGCACCCATGTGAGCGAGGGGGGAGAAGCTGCTGCCTGCGAGTTTGCTGCAGACAGAGGAGAGCTTAAGTTTGACCAGGTACCAAAGCAAATCATTCGTACTGAACTAATAATGTAAATATGACGGTGTATCACAAAAGATTGATATCAAACTGATCACTTGGTTATGGCGTTACTTGCTCTTCGAGTGAATCAACAAATGGCGAAATGAAAAGCCGAACAGCAACAATGCTGTTTCTTTAGAGATTTACATTTTATATTTTCAGTTGTTACCCTCCACGGCTAAACAAACTCTCTAAATCGGTTTCAATTGTGTACTGATGTACACAATCTTAATGTACAACCTTAAACCTGCTGCTGGTCCCATTTTAATCAAACCAACCCAAAGAGCAGATATTCATGTGTACACAGGAGGTTATTTGAAACCAGATATTTACATACACTTTATGGAGAAAACATAAAAACTTTTTTTTACTGTTAAACATCAATTTAGAGTAAACTTTTGTTTTAGATAAATAAATGTTGAAATATCTTTTGAATTAGTTAAATGTCAGAATAAAAAGAGGGAGCTGTCTATTTTAATCACTTTCATCAAATGTAGGAGTACATGTACACTAAGTTTATTGTTAATTAATAAGAAACTCCAGACGATTCGATTCTGAGCTGAAGAAGCTTCTGATAGGTTTGTAGAGTCCATGTGAGTAAGTTTGTGGCACAGCTGTGGATGCATATAAGGCAAAACACAGAGCCTGTTTCTGTGACATGGGAAAATCAAGAGATGTCAACCAAAACACCAGAAAAAGAACTGTGGAGCTCCATAAGTGTGGCTCAATCTGAATACAATTTGGTGCCATTTGCAATTAAGAAATACAGATAGTTTCTCTCTTTACTCTTAAAGTTAACAAATATGTTTTTTATATTTATCAATCTAAAAAAATAAACATTTAGTCTGATTTGATGTTACAATTAAAAAGTGTTTGTGTTTTTATCTGAAGAGTACATAAATATGTGGTTTCAACTGTATAGTTGATGATGTTGGTGTTTGGCTTGATTGTCAGCACAAAGAGGGAGAGAGAGAGGAGCAGAGAGGGAGAGAGAGAATGAGGACAGAACAGAGATGAACAAGAGCAGGTGAGACACACATGTTAGTCAAATGGTTGTTTGCCAAAACTCATCAGAACATGTATCTAGTACCTAGTGTTTCTTTTTAGATACCATTTGTTACTTTTCAAATTCTATATTTATTACGTTATGCAGGCTTGTTTGCACAACAAGGCTACATAATTATATAAACTTTTCTCAATCTAAATATTGTACTTTGGTAGAATTAAAAAATAAGTGTAGTGCAGGTCTATGATGATTTTTAGTGCTACTATCATCTAGTTCTGATTCTGGTTCTGTCTTGGTTACTGTTGTAGTCCTGTTTTAATTCCAGATCAGTTCTGGGTCTGGTTGAATTGGGGTTTAGTCCCTGTGTCTTGATACAGGCCCGACTTTGTTCTGCCTTGTTGCTTAATTAAAAAACTAGTTTAAGGTGTCCTGCATATGTATATAGAATAGCATCTGGCTGCAGTTTAAAGACTTTTTTTGTCTCGGTCTTGGTCTTGGTCTCGTCTCGTCTCAGTCTCGGTCTTGGTCTCGTCTCAACTTGGTCTTGGTCTTGTCTTGGTCTCGATACCCTCTGGTCTTGGTCTTGTCTTGGTCTCGGATTAGGCGGTCTTGACTACAAGTCTAGTTATAACCCAAGTGTCAGGGCTCAATGGCTCATGAAAAGGAATGGAGTCAAGCACAGAACCAAAAAACGGAGGCTGAGTGACTTTTAACAGAAATGTATTTTACTAGATTTCTTGACGGAGAAAGCTGAATCACGGCTAAATTCAACAGCAAGCGAGGTATTATGAGAAGTGCAGAGCTGAGGCCAGAACATAAGCTGAGGCAGGTCAAAGGAACAACAGGGGCAGAAACGGACGAATAGAAACTATCCAGGATCACTGGAACAAAGGAGATAATAATCAGAGTGGTCCACAGTGTAGTGAATGAGTCCAAGATTTAAAAACTAAGAGGTGTTACGTGGCTGCAGGTGGAGATCAGCTGGAGGAGGAGATGAATTAAATCTGGGTACAGAGTGAGATGTGGGTGCACAGGGAGGCAGGCAGCTGAGGATGGCAGTTTGCAAGAGGGAGTTTTCCCAGCAGTGGCAGGGCAGAATCCTGAGGCGTGACTTATGGCGAGAGTTGGAAGATGTATCCAGGTGCCGACTAGGGAACAGGAAAAGAGGGTTACGCGAAACAAGCTGAGGAGCACAAGACAAAATGTGAGGCAGAGAACTGACTGTGCTAAGCACACAATCTGGAGAAGGTTCATTGTGAGTGCTGCTCATAAATACTGCCGGAGTAATTGGCAACAGGTGAGGAGCACGGAGGAGTGAGGAGGGCTCCACCCAGGCGAGGAGAGCTGATCCTGTGGAAAGTTACTCAGACTCACTCGGATCATGACACCAAGAGTCCAGTGAACTGAACACATAACCACAGTAACCAGAATGCAGTTTTCTCATTTGTGTCATTTGCTGTTTATTCATGCAGAGATTCTCACTGAGTGTCAGCTCAAACTCAAGTCAGACCTGAAGCAGAAGTTCCAGTGTGTGCTCGAGGGGATTTCTACAACAGAAAACCCGACCCTCCTGAGTCAGATCTACACAGAGCTCTACATCACAGGGGGAGGGACTGCAGAGGTTAATGATGAACATGAGGTCAGACAGATTGAAACAGCATCCAGGAAGCCAGACAGACCAGAAACAACCATCAGACAAGAAGACATCTTTAAACTCCCACCTGGAAGAGATAAACCAATCAGAACAGTGCTGACAATGGGAGTGGCTGGCATTGGGAAAACAGTCCTAACACAGAAGTTCACTCTGGACTGGGCTGAAGACAAAGCCAACCAGGACATCCAGTTCATGTTTCCATTCACTTTCAGAGAGCTGAATCTGCTGAAAGAGGAAAAGTTCAGCTTGGTGGAACTTGTTCATCACTTCTTCACTGAAACCAAAGAAGCAGGAATCTGCAGCTTTGAAGACTTCCAGGTTGTGTTCATCTTTGATGGTCTGGATGAGTGTCGACCTCCTCTGGACTTCCACAAAACTACAATCCTGACTGACCCTAGAAAGTCCACCTCAGTGGATGTGCTGCTGATAAACCTCATTAGGGGGAAACTGCTTCCCTCTGCTCGCCTCTGGATAACCACACGACCTGCAGCAGCCAATCAGATCCCAGACTGTGTTGGCGTGGTGACAGAGGTCAGAGGGTTCACTGACCCACAGAAGGAGGAGTACTTCAGGAAGAGATTCAGAGATGAGGAGCAGGCCAGCAGCATCATCTCCCACATCAAGACATCACGAAGCCTCCACATCATGTGCTACATCCCAGTCTTCTGCTGGATCACTGCTACAGTTCTGGAGTTTGTCATGAAGAACAAAGAGAGCGAAGATCTGCCTAAGACTCTCACAGAGCTCTACCTACGCCTTGTGCTATTTCACCTAAAAACGAAGGACATCAAGTATGATGGAGGAGCTGAGACAGAGTCATGCAGGAAGATCATTGAGTCTCTGGGAAAACTGGCCTTTGATCAGCTGCAGAAAGGAAACCTGATCTTCTATGAATCAGACCTGACAGAGTGTGGCATCGATATCAGAGCAGCCTCAGTGTACTCAGGAGTGTTCACACAGATCTTTAAAGCTGATGAGTGCCACATGTTCAACAACGTTGTTTACTGTTTCATCCATCTGAGCATTCAGGAGTTCTTTGCTGCTCTTCATGTCTATCTGACCTTCATCAACTCTGGAGTCAACCTGCTTAAGAAACAATCTCCTCTCTTTAAAATCTTCCAGAAAACACTTACTGTAAAAGACTTCTACCAGAGTGCTGTGGACAAAGCCTTAGAGAGTCCAAATGGACACCTGGACTTGTTCCTCCGCTTCCTCCTGGGTCTTTCACTGCAGACCAATCAGGATCTCCTATGCATGCTGACACAGACAGGAAGTAGCTCACAGACCAATCAGGAAACAGTTCACTACATCAAGAAGAAGCTCAGTGGGAAACTGTCTGCAGAGAAAAGCATCAACCTGTTCCACTGTCTGAATGAACTGGATGATCGTTCTCTAGTGGAGGAGATCCAACAGTCCCTGAGATCAGGACGTCTCTCCACAGATCAACTGTCTCCTGCTCAGTGGTCGGCTCTGGTCTTCATCTTACTGTCATCAGATCTGGATGAGTTCGACCTGGAGAAATACTCCCGTTCAGAGGAGGCATTGTTGAAGCTGCTGCCAGTGGTCAAAGCATCCAAGAAAGTGCTGTAAGTGAATCTATGAACAAATATGTTTAATAATGCTAGATGAATAAAAGAATATGTCTCCATTGTTATTCTTCCTCAGGCTGAGAGATTGTAAACTCTCAAAAAGAAGCTTTGAAGCTTTGTCTGAAATTCTCAGCTCCCCATCCAATCATCTGAGAGAGCTGGACCTGAGCTCGAACAAGCTGCAGGATTCAGAATTGGATTTGCTGTGTGTTGGACTAAAGAGTCCTGACAGTAAACTTGAAACTCTCAGGTAAGGATACAGACTTTTTGACACTTTTTGACTCTTAAATCTGTAAGTTTATCTTGATGTGGACGTTCAAAGTCAGCACAATTTTCCTTTTAAGTTCCTGAGTTTATATTTTTGACTGTCAGGTTGTCTGGACAGATGTTTTTATTTTATTTTGTTTTTTTTACTTGTCCCTAAAGTCAGAACTAAACCCACATGTAGATGACTTTCTGTTACTGGAGCAGCCTTCCTGAAGACAGCAGTGTGTTTTCATGCTTTTAAAGCCAAACTCACCTTTCAGACCTGGCTTTCATTTATTATCTATTTTTGTTTGTTTATTATATATTTATTTCTACTGTTTAACTACTGCTCACATCTTTTATCCTCCTTTTTAATTGTTCATTTCTTTTTACCCAGTGTTTCTATATTGCACTTTGTATTTGTCTATATTTATCATGCACTACTTTGCTCATTTATTGTTTGGTTTTAATGTTATTAAATTTCGGTTCTTTTGGTATTTGTTATGGCCAAAAAGACACGGCTCAAAAGTGGTCTTTTTACTTTTTAAGTTATTAAATTTGTAACTGTAGTGATTTGTGTGTGTGACAGAGAGGCACTGCCAGGGATTTTTGACACAAGTTGTTCTTGTAAAATCAGTCTGTGAAGGTTCTCAGACATCCAGGTAATCGTAGTCTAAGAAGCTTGGAAAGAAAAGCGTCTGGACTTCTTTAAGTTTCCTTGAAGATGTTTCACCTCTTATGAGAGAAGCGTCTTCAGTTCTAAGGGTCAAATGGTGGAGTGGGGCAGTCAGTGAAAGGGCAATGGTGGTGGCTCAGGGTTTGTATGTTTGGGGGGTTCAGAGGGAAAAGATGAATGCAGGTCTGGAGTTGGTGTGTGAGAGCAGGGAGTGAATCTGATCAAACATGAGTGTCATGAAGCCTGTTTGCAGTTATTTGCACTGTTTTCCACTCTGGATGTTGTTTCTGTTCAGCTGTGAGTAGAAAAGGCTCCATTCTACAACCTGTTTGTGTTAGTTGTTCAATAGAAACATTATTTTGTGCTGATGTTGCACTTCTTTTATTCACAACCAGAGTTTTTGAAGTCTGCATCAGACTGATTTAAATGACTTTTGAATATTACTTTAAATACTTAGATTTAAAGTTCTGAAAAAAGTTTAAATACAAAGATCAGTATTGTCTAATGTTTTGGCTGCAGTGTGTTTTTGCAGACAGGTATAACAGAACAGCTTTAATGTTTAGATTTTTTAAACTTGAGTATGAACTTATACAAAATGCAGCAAGATATTAAAAAAAAAAGTGGCATCGTTCCATCTCTGCTTTGATTAGAGACACAGCTCTAATCAAAGAGGTGGTCCGCTTGCCTCCGCCCCAGAGAGAAGGGTTACATCTCCTGGGTTTAGGTGTTTTCCAATTTGTCATCATTTTGAAAAGTTTACATTTCTTCAGTGTTGAGCAGCAGAAATGAGACTTTCCTGTCAGAGGCCGACAGCACTGAACACAACAGCAGACTGGTGGCTAATAAACAGTGAATGATGCAGAAACAGATGTTTGAAGCTGTTCTTGGAGTACACTGAGAGAGAGACAGCTGTGCAGGCAGGAACAGCCAAAGTCAGAGAGAATTCATGAGCATATTTATCAAACGTGAAGCAGAGTTTGGATCTTCTTTTGCTGCTGCTTCACTCAGTTTTGGTTGGAGACAGATGAAACCTGCAGCTTCAGGATCTGTGAGCTGTCCACTTTCAGCCCCGACGGCGTGTCCGTGTACGTGCCGTCGAGTGAACGATCCACGCTCTGTGTTTCCATCTTTGTGTGTTTAGCTGCTCTCATTTACTGTTTTAGCTGTTTGCTGCTTGTTGAAATAGTTTGTGAGCTTTAACCTGAGATTCTGGCAAAATACATTTATATGAAACATCGATTCAGGATTGAATGAATCAACATCGTTTTATTCAAATTAAAACCATTTAAATGGGAACATGAATTTTTTACAGCCGCCTCTAATGCTGGGTAATGTCAGCTGGTCCATGTGCAGCTGGCTGTGAGGCTCAGGGAGCGTCTACAAAGTGCAACACTGAAAGAACATCATCCATAAATATTGAGTAAGAACTGGACTCTCATACAGCGAGACTCAAATGCCTTTAAACATCAGCTTATCCTGCTGATCCAAGTCCAACACTGAGTTTGTAAAAACATGTTTGTCAATCATTTTGTTTGGTTTTTGAGGAAAAAGATTCAATAAGTTGCTGCTAATACACAACATTTCATCATATTTCCTCATAACCCTCTTTTGTCTGACCATTTGATCCCATTTGAATTTGCAATAAAGGATCCACAGAGTTTGGTGACAATAATGACAGTAGATGTTTGTGTGAAAGTGCTGGAAGCAAATGAGTGTGTGATGTTCTTTCAGTGTTGCACTTTGTAGACGCTCCCTGAGCGCTGGTCTCACAGCCAGCTGCACATAGAGACCAGTGTTGTTAGTCCAGGTCAGAAGATGACTTGTTGGAATGAAAATGAGCTTGTAGTTTGTCTGCTTTAATAATGTGACTGGAAAAAGGTGTTGGACTTCAAATATGTCCATTTCTGTCACACTTCACCTTTAAAAGTGAAGCCATGTGGTTCCTGGAAGGAAAAACACGACTTTTTCAAGTCTTTGTCCTGTTTTTATGAGAAATGTACGACTTTAATGTGAAACATTCAGAGTTTTTTCTCTTGTTGTGTTTGTTTGAAGCTGCTTCCTGTTGGCTTCAGCTGTTTGGAGTTTCCATTTTCTAAACTTCTACATTCTGAACCTTCTTCAGCTCTGAACAGATGATGAAACACTGAATGATTTCAAGCACTTTGTCTAATAAACTTACATCTTTCATTCTTTATACAGATTGAAAAGCTGTGGTTTGTCAGATATTGGCCTTGATTATCTGGCAGCAGCACTGAAGTCCAACCCCTCGTATCCCACAGAGGTGGACCTGAGTGGAACCTACAGCAACCTGAAGGGTTCAGGAGTGAAGCATCTGTGTGGTTTTCGGGAGAATCCACGATGTCGATTTGAAACTCTGGGGTCAGTCAGCATGTTTTAGTTGTGCTGAGATGAATATGATGTGAAAGTTGTGCTGACACTAAACTGCAGACATCAGGCTGATATTATACTGATCCACACTGAGGATCTTCATGGTAAAGTCTGTTTTCTTCTTCTCTGGTTTAGTCCATTGACTGCAGCAGAACAATGTTCACATTTCAAACAGTGATACTCAACGTATGGCCCGCGGCCCACACGCGGCCTGCCCACCTTTCCTGATTCAGAGAGAGGGGACCCTGATTAACTGTGTAGCTTCTTCCTCACAGTTCTAAGTATCAGACACAACAATGAATAATCCACAGCTGACTGTCTTTAGCAGGTCAAAGGTCACGGCACACAGCACTCTGTGAAACAGTTTGGAGCAGGAATTCTTGCACATTTACAAACTGACACTGCTGCACGGCATGCTGGGTAATGCTAGCTGCTCAGGTATGGGCGTGCTAATGGCTGTGAGGCTCTGTGGCTGCAGAACACTGAAGAAGAGAAAAGAGAGGTGGAGGATGAAGAAAAGAGGCGGAGATGAAGCAGAAGTTTTGCTCCAGAGAGGAGCTGTGTCTGTGTGGGCAGGGCTCAGACAGCTCCGCCCACACAGTGACAGTGAAGCAGGTGAAGAGTAATAAATGAAGACAGCAGACAGTATTTGATAAGCTGATGTACAAACATGTAGGTCGTGTTCAAATTCATGGGCTGCATCCTCCTGAGGCCGCATTTGTAGACCGATTACGTCACAGCGACACGTCGAAGGCTGTCCAAATTCGTAGACTCCTCCGAATGCAGCCAACAAATGCGTCCTCCTTTTCCCCGAATTTGAAGGATGGGTCGGGTGTGTCCTTCGTGGCCTACCATATCCCAGAATTCATAGCGCGGCCCAGCCAAACTCCAGTTTCCAACAATGGCGGCCGCTACTAAGTTTTAAAATTACTCATATTAATCTTTTTCGGTCACAAAATAAACTTTTAACATATTTTCAGGCGAGAAAGTAGCTGTGTAAACATCAAATATCTGCTCGGTTTATCAAGATACCGCATATTTGCAAAAGTGCTTCGACGTTTTCGGAGACGTCTGCTACCCACCAGCTCGATAGCTCGCCGGGAGCTCGAGGGTCACTGAAGCCGCCGAGAACGGCACAACTCCCAGCACATCATTTTCAGATCACCGCGGACTTTCGCTACTCAGGTTAAACGTGATATATAAGTCACTTAGACAACCTCAAAATGTTATTGTTTGGCTTTTTTCAGTGTTTTGTTTGTTCGTGAGTAAATCGGTTTGGCTGAGATTAAAGTTATTAGATTAGATTAGATAAAATAAAACTTTATTAATCCCCCAGGTGGGTTCCTCCTTGGTCTTTACAGAGCTGACTAAACGTCAAACAGAAAACTGATTAAACAGAAGTATGAGACGGTCGAGAATTTACGCCAGTGTCCTGTTATATTTTAGATAGCAAGGAGCAGACGGCTGAGTTTATTAAACTCCACCGAGACAGCGGTGACGCTAATCAGAAGGCTAGACCCTCCAATTTCCCCAGCCGTTTATTTCCAGCCTACCCGACCTTCTGAGGACCCAGCCCACGTAGACCGCAAAGGCCGGGTCCTCGGGAGGATGCAGCCCATGAATTTGGACACGACCGTAGAATGATGGTGGCAGCTACAGAAACAGGTCCATACAGACTGAAGCGTGTCTCAGTCTGAATGTACACTGCTGTTATAAGAGCTGTGGAAACTCAGGTCAAAAGGACGTAACCACACTGCTGACAGTTCCAGGACAGTCACAGAGTTACAGCATCATTTGTGAACATAAAGACAGAAAGCTCATCCAAATCCTGGGATTAAAAGTCTGTCCTGGTGGTGTCCAGTCAAACACGTCTCTGTGAAAGCTTCAATCCAACAGGCTCCAAAGTCCTTCTGCTCATTTCCTCGCCGGGTTCTTGATGCTCCTGTACCATCTCTCTGTCATCCTCCTCGCTCCCTCTTTGCACTCACAGCCTTTGTGCATCATTAACACTCACATGTGGAAAACCAAAGTTTTACTGGGCAGAAGATGATCATCAGTGACTCTGTCTTTAAAACACTCTTGTTAGAAATGTTCGACTTTAATGTGAAACATTCAGAGTTTTTTCTCTTGTTGTGTTTGTTTGAAGCTGCTTCCTGTTGGCTTCAGCTGTTTGGAGTTTCCATTTTCTAAACTTCTACATTCTGAACCTTCTTCAGCTCTGAACAGATGATGAAACACTGAATGATTTCAAGCACTTTGTCTAATAAACTTACATCTTTCATTCTCTATACAGATTGGAGCGCTGTGATTTGTCAGAGATCAGCTGTGATTATCTGGAAGCAGTGCTGAAGCTCAACCCTTCGTATCCCAGAGAGGTGGAGCTGAGAGACCACAAGCTGCAGGATTCAGGAGTGAAGCAGCTGTGTGTTCTTCTGGAGAATCCACAACATCAAATTGAAACTCTGAGGTCAGTCTCCACGTTTTAGTTGTGCTGACACTGTCGATCTGTGGAACTAAAACCTTTATACAGGAAGTCTGGTTCAGCTCTTTGTAGACCTTCTAATCTCTGATGCTCTGAGTCTTACTCAGTAGATGATGCAGAGTTGTGAAGCCGATGTGGGTGAGGACACTCGCCCAGCTCTAACTACTTTGACGTCCAGGCGGCTTCCCTGCTTGTCCTGATACAAACAAACCTGAGTAACCTTGCAGGTCAGATCTCATCAGTCACACCTGTTATGGCAGCTCTCCTCTAGATTGTAGTTCTTGTTAACCTGGGATGGTTTTAGAAGCCTGGACCACAGACTGCAAGGGAAGATATTACTGGGAAAGGCCAAAGCAACCTATCAGACCCATTAAACACTAACATAGATGAATACTCAGATTTAAACCTTTATTGTTTCACAAAGGCTTAAAAAGGGAACGTCCACAGTTTAGACTGCAGCAGATTTTATTAAAGCAGTTTGACAGGAGCAAAGCAAAAACACAAAGAATAAGTGTTTCACATATTAATACATATAACATAATAATAAAAGAAAAGCAAAATAATGATACAAAAGAATGAAAAAGTTGTCCAGAGCAGCAGGATGTCTGAGGTCTGCAGAAACACAAAAACACAGCAGCTAAAAATAGTTGTTGAAAACATCTTTGTTGAAAAAGGTGGGAGCTGCTGATTCCTGAGCTTTGATACTGGATTAGCTTCAGTAGTTATTCCCATCACTGCTGTAGGAGCTACATTTAGTCACAGCTGATTGTCTCCTTTGACCAATCAGAAGACTACTGTTGTAAAAACAAGCAGACAAAGAACCAATGAGAGTGAAGAACAGGATAAAGAGCTCGTGTGATGGAGGCAAAGCAATAATCAGCAGACTGTAGCAGTTTCTATCTGGATGAAAGTAGAAGGAGCTCAGCGGAGCTCAGTCCCATATCTTTGTTTAGAAACAACATCAGTGATTTCCTGCTGCTCGAGATGATTCCAGCAGCTCTCATTCCAGCAGCTGATGAGAGAAACAGCTGATGGCTCACAGCTCGTGCACTGTTGGATCTCCAGATGTTCACGTGGCTGAAGTCTGTGAAGAAACTGTGGTCCACGTAGTTCACACGGCCTCAGATTGGACCGAGCTCCCTGGATCACTGCAGCATCCTCAGCTGGTACATGGACGTCTCTGCTCCTCAGTCTTGGAGCCCCTGCAGGTCCGTCCACACCACCAGGGTCTTCTCACTCACCTTTCCTTTGTCCTCGTCCTTCATCGGCCGTGCTGTGTCTTTGTTCCTGCGGTGTTGTTCCCACGATGCAGCGCTGATGTTCCCTCCTTGAATGCACAACAAGTACGGTGCTGGTCTTTCTCGGGTGGAGCAGAGACAGATTGAAGTCTTTCAGACTTTAGTGCCGACTTCCCTGACAGAGGCTGGACTCCATGGTCTGCACAGGAGGCTTCTACACTGTGTGGAGGTGACTCCTGGACTTGAAGACAGGCTGCAGGTACATGTGTGATGAAGAGGAGCTACAGCAGTGTGATGGAGCTGCAGGACTGAAGGAAGTCCTGCTGTCCTGTCCCACCCTCATCTTTGCTTCCTCTGTCTTCTCTGGACTTGTCCTCCTGTTTCAGAAACAGCACTGCTTCATGCCGAGGGTGGACGGGAGCGTTGGCTCTGATTCTTTTACCGTCCACCACAAGGAGACACTGATGCTGACCTCCTGATTCATCTGCATGTGTTCTGCTTCACACTGCTCACCTCCACCAAAGACTTCACAAACATCTTCTTTCTTTGAGTCCAGTTTGTCCCACAAACACTTCCAAATCTCCTCCTCTGAGATTCTGCAGCTTCTTGCAGTGTGACTCAGCTGACTTCTGACAGACCACAGACTGGCACAGCATCCACATGTGTCTCCTTTCAAACAGGCTCTTGATGTTTCCTCCCACATCATTCTGGCCTCTCAGTCTCCTTTGTTCTCCAGCTCTGTAGCTCCAGCTGGTGAAGCTTCAGTTTTCCATGTTGGTAACAGTAAACTACAGCCTCTGCTGTCAGCTGGGTAACTAAACAGAGCTGCAGCACGTCTCTGCGGTGGTGCTACATCCAGCCTGCAGACGGCCGTCTACATGTTGTAGTGGTTTACAGTCACCAGGGGGCGCTGTCCCAGCCATGCAGGCAGTGGGCTGCTCTGCTTGTGCTGTTGTTGGTGAAGCTGAAGTGAAAGCGAGAGTTAAAACCCTGAACAGTGTCCACTGAGCTTCTTATGCTATTCTCATGCTCAAAGAAGTTTAACAGGATGGACGACTCGTCCATCAGGCGTCCAGCTGTCCGTGACCGTGTCCACAGCAGAGTGTGACCGAGGCTTCATGCTAACACGCACACATGAAACTAAAACCACCACGAGCAGCTGCTCAGTGGATTTGGAGGACAAATGTCTGCAGCTTCTCACAGGCAGTATGCAGAATGTGGATCTCCACAAAGACTGTGGAGAGCTCGTCCCACACTCTAAATCCACACTTGTCTGCACAAAACTTCTCACACGTTCCCGTCACAAGTGTCTTCTAAGTGAAGCTACCAGGTTCAGGTCCAGCTTGTTTATCTGGAGCTGCAGGAGATGATCCATCCTCACAAAGCAACACAGCAGATATGCAAACACACAACACAACCAAAGGATTCTCTCTGCATGTCTGTGGCTGATGCTGCTGGAACGAAGCTGTTTGAAACCTTGTTGTTCTGCACTTTGGGACCAGAAGAGGAAACTGAAGCTCTGTGCAGAGGGTCCAATGGAAGCAGCCAAGCGCTGTAAGTGTCTGCTGTACAGGGATGCTGGTTCAGCTGTGGCTCAGTTTCACAGTGTGACTCAATAAAAGCAGCAGGAAATCAAAGCTTGATGCTTTCATCAGTGTGGAAATAAGAAAGTTTCCTGTGACAGACGCTGGAGCTCTTTCACTCTCAGCTTCACAGTTTCAGCTTCAAACTTCTTCCAACATGTTTCTAACACGGCCACATTCCACCTTAATGGAGCTGATATCTTGTGCATCAGCACATTTTCTAAAGGCAGCGATCACATCTTTAGTTTTGGATGTTTAACTGCAGATTGTTTATGTGTTTATAGCACATTAATTACAGCAGCAGCGTTGACCACAGTGCTGTACAAGAATCCAAGATAACTATTAAAATAACTCCTAATATTAATATCACACATCAAATATCAAATAACTCTCATGCTGTATTAAAAGCCAGTGAATACAAATGTGTTTTCAGAGCAGATTTACAGAGACTGACAGCAGGAGCTGGGGCTGTTCGATAGAACGATGTATATATGATGACCATATGAAAACGTCTATCTTTTCATATCACGCTCTTTGTTTCCTGCTTATGTGTTTGTGTTTTCCAGATAAAGCTTTCAAAATAAATCTGAAGATCCTGTTGAGAGTTTTCAAAATAAACACAATACAGTACTGCGGTCGCTCGTTTATCGAGTTACGTTCTAAAAATAAGTCTCAGAATGAAGTAGCAGCTTTATGTTTTACAAGTATTATAGAAGTTTTAAGGCAGTTAAACCCTCACTGCACACTTTCTACACTTTTCTCAGACAGGCATGAACATTTTCACACTTTTCTCTCTTGTTTAAACAAAGTTCAAACCTTCATAGAAAAATAAGTTCATTATTAAAGAGTGAAAGCAAAGTGTTTCTGAAACGTGTCAAATCAGCCTTTGCTGGCATTAAATGAGCTTCTGTGTGAGGAGCACTCGTCCATGGCCTGGGCTCCTCGCTGTCAGGTAAAGTTTCATAAAGCTTTTGAGTTTTTCTGCAGATAATGTTGGTGTCCAGCACGATGTTCTTTTTCCTGCGGTCACTGAGCCACAAAGCCAAAGCTGACTCCATCCTTACGATGTTCTTGTTGTGGACAGTTACAACCTTTTTGCCTCCTTGTTGAAACTATGATGGTCAGCATCTTCCTCTGCCTTTGGCTGCTACCACAGGTGCAAAACGTCTCGTCATCATTGTTGTTTGTTGGGACAAAACGTACAAACATACAGTGCAGCACTGCAGAGTCACACTGCTGTAAATTTGAACACATTCTGTACTGTACAGGAGACACGGCACGAGATTGGCTGACAATGGTCTACAGCCAATCAGGACACAGAACACAATGCGCTGTAAAAAACAAAAACATGCAAAATTGAACAAAAAAGATCAGCAAAACAGCGAGGCCGCCAAAGGTGAACTGTGTTACAGCGAGGGACCAGCGTATATGTGGTTGTTGGGACGATAAATGTCTTTGAGCTTGTGTCAGAAGACGAGCTGCAGCTTTCTGGACCAGCTGCAGTCTTGCCAGGCAGGTCCCACTAACTCCAACATATAAGGAGTTACAATAATCCAGCTGAGACGTCATGAAAACGTGGATCGCCCGTTCAAGGTTTTTAAAAGATATAAATGATCTCACCTTAGATAAAAGCCTCAGTTTGAAGAAAGACTGCTGTACAACTGAGCTCAGCTGTTTTTCAAATTGCCGTCAAATATAAGCCCCAAATGTAATAATGCGATTTAATAAAAGAGCTGAACCAGTCTAATAGAGCGCCCTTGATGCCGCCATGCTCTAATGGTGAGGTCAAGATGCTGTGGTCAAGGCAGCGGTCAGATCCAAAAGCACAGCTGAGTCTCCTGATCAGTGGCTGATAAAAGATCATTAAGAACTTTCCAAAGTGTAGTTTCAGTGCTGTGAAGAGCTTTAAAACCAGACTGAAACCTTTACAACAGATTGCAGCTGAACAAATATAATCTTTTACAAAATCTTCGACAGGAAGGGAAGCTTTGAAATAGGCCTGAAGTTTGAGCGGACAGAGGATCCAGATCAGGTTTTTAGTACAGGCTGTACAACAGCATGTTTAAAACAGGCTGTACAACACCTGAACTAAGACTGCTGTTAAAAATCGCTAAGATGTCGGAACCGACAACCTTTAAAATCTTTTTAAACACGTGTTGGAACAACTTCATTTGGACAAGATGATGTCTTTATAGCATCACATCGTTCCTCCACCTGATCAAACCACACAGGCTCAAACTGATCAAAAACAGCTGAGCAGGTGAATATTTTAGCCCCGGTGCGATCTCGGGCGAGAGTATCGATGATGGCCAAAGGGCAGCGTCCAGCTCTACGGCCGCTGAAGAGCAGACTCAACAGACGCGCGTGATGTGGATCCTACTGCTCTAAAATTGGAGCTTCTTCAATCCATTAAAGAGGACATTAGTACGCTGTTAAAAGAAGAAGTCAGAAATGCATTGAAAGAAGATTTTGACAATATAAGGGCTGACGTGCAAGGACTGAGAAATGAGATCGCTAACAGCATGGCGGCGACGTGCGGCGAAGTTGATGGAGTAAAGGTTAGAGTGAAAGAAGCTGAGGATGGGCTGTCAATGTGGAGCGATGAGGTGACCACCCTGCAGTCTACAGTAGAGAGTATGAAGGAGGAGCTGTCTGACCTGAAGGATAAATGTGATGAAGGCAGGAAGCGAAGAGCTAACATCCACATCATAGGGATCCCAGAGGGCCTGGACTCGAGCTCCTCCACGGCTGTATCCGTGCTACTACGTGAAGTGCTGGGTATGGATAAAGACGTTATTGTCGACCGCTCACACAGGAGCCCTATCCTGAGAAAGCCAGCTGGTGACCCGCACGCCGTCATAGCCGAGCGTCACTACTACCAGGATTGTGTGGCTACGCCGTGCCAGGGCCCAAGCCCCGCTTGAGTTTAACGGACAACCTATTGCAATATTACGACTGGGCGATATGACCCAAAGTTCATATCTCGATATTCTTTAGCTGGATGGCGATATACGATATATATCTCGATATTTTTAAAGCCAGAAAGTACGAACAAAAAGAGAGTTCTTAGTCAAAGCTGTGTCCCAAATCTCACACAGGCACATTTATTAACATACAGCGTAGATGTACATGAAACAATTACTCAGGAATAAATGATCGGCATTTATTAAATAATAATGCTCCATAAATAAAAGAAAACTGTTGTTTTTGTGCATAACAAAAAGCTCACAATCGTGCAGTCAAAATGTAAACAGACGCTGAGCATAATAACAAGCAGCTGCTCTGTTCCCAGGTTCTACTGCGTGACTGACAGCCTGGAGTTTGAAACCCTCTTTGTAACCGTGTCTCTTACAGGTGCCATTTATGGTCCTTATACACACTCAATACAGTAATATTACATTGAAGCAGAGTACGTATCACTCCGCGAGGCTCCTCGTAGCTGTAATGCTCCAACAATCCATCAAGCGGTGCGGCCTCGTAGCTGAGCAAAGTCGTACCAAAACATCTTTTGAAAGGTTTCTGAGCGCCGTGTAGCACATAAAATCGGTTCGAGGTCAGTAAGCACAACCAGAATTCATCCATAAGCCGCACTGTCGATTTATGAGAAAATTACAGGATTTTAAGTGCAGAAAATATAGTTTATGGTTTTCCTTTGATCTTAGCAAATATCTACGCCTCTAATTGGGACGATCACAGATTTTTCACTAATGTCTTTGCGCGGCTCCCCAATATGTCATCACACAATATCATCTTTGAGGGAGACCTAAACTGCTCATTATCTGCTATGGACCACAGTTCACACAAAAGTACACTTAGTCCAAACTCAGCATGCGTCATTCAGAGCTTTCTTGATAATTATGGGCTGGCTGATGTATGGAGATTTCATAATTCTGCTTCACATCAATACTCTTTTTTTTCTAATGTCCATAAAACATATATTTGTATAGAAAAACGTCTCCCTTTAGTTACAGAATGTGATTATAAGACTCTGGTGATTTCTCCTCTTGTTTTTTCAATGTGTATTCCTGATGCCTGCTCCAACTATCAGCCATGGAGATTCAACTCAGTGTTGTTAGCAGATGAAGAGTTTGTAAGTTACAAAAGGTCTCAAAGAGATTTTTTTTCTATCAATCAGACCCCAGAGATGTCATCATCAGTCATTTGGGAATCTCTAAAAGCATCTGAGAGGCCAAATAATTTCATTTTGTGCCAAACAAAGTGCAACACTGAAAGAACATCATCCATAAATATTGAGTAAGAACTGGACTCTCATACAGCGAGACTCAAATGCCTTTAAACATCAGCTTATCCTGCTGATCCAAGTCCAACACTGAGTTTGTAAAAACATGTTTGTCAATCATTTTCTTTTGTTTCTGAGGAAAAAGATTCAATAACTTGCTGCTAATACACAACACTTCATCATATTTCCTCATAAGCCTCTTTTGTCTGACCATTTGATCCCATTTGAATTTGCAATAAAGGATCCACAGAGTTTGGTGACAATAATGACAGTAGATGTTTGTGTGAAAGTGCTGGAAGCAAATGAGTGTGTGATGTTCTTTCAGTGTTGCACTTTGTAGACGCTCCCTGAGCACTGGTCTCACAGCCAGCTGCACATAGAGACCAGTGTTGTTAGTCCAGGTCAGAAGATGACTTGTTGGAATGAAAATGAGCTTGTAGTTTGTCTGCTTTAATAATGTGACTGGAAAAAGGTGTTGGACTTCAAATATGTCCATTTCTGTCACACTTCACCTTTAAAAGTGAAGCCATGTGGTTCCTGGAAGGAAAAACACGACTTTTTCAAGTCTTTGTCCTGTTTTTATGAGAAATGTACGACTTTAATGTGAAACATTCAGAGTTTTTTCTCTTGTTGTGTTTGTTTGAAGCTGCTTCCTGTTGGCTTCAGCTGTTTGGAGTTTCCATTTTCTAAACTTCTACATTCTGAACCTTCTTCAGCTCTGAACAGATGATGAAACACTGAATGATTTCAAGCACTTTGTCTAATAAACTTACATCTTTCATTCTTTATACAGATTGGAGAGCTGTGGTTTGTCAGAGATCAGCTGTGATTATCTGGCAGCAGCACTGAAGTCCAACCCCTCCCATCTGAGAGAGCTGGAGCTGAGCTCCAACAACAAGCTGCAGGATTCAGGAGTGAAGCATCTGTGTGGTTTCCTGGAGAGTCCAGGATGTAAACTTGAAACTCTGAGGTCAGTCAGCATGTTTTAGTTGTGCTGAGATGAATATGATGTGAAAGTTGTGCTGACACTAAACTGCAGACATCAGGCTGATATTATACTGATCCACACTGAGGATCTTCATGGTAAAGTCTGTTTTCTTCTTCTCTGGTTTAGTCCATTGACTGCAGCAGAACAATGTTCACATTTCAAAGCTTCAAAGAAGAAGAAAAATCCTCCACTGGAAAATTCACTGTGAAACTCGCAAACTCTTCATTCCACCTTAAAGTCTGTGTGACACTGAAATCCAAAGCAAAATGTGCGTTTGCTTTACAGACAGCAGTCCAACACAAACATACACACATCATCCAAAACACAGTCCAACATCCAAATCTCCTCCACTGCCAGCATGAATGATGGGAAAGAGAAGGAGGAACACTCTGACATTCAGGGTTAGAATGAGTTTCATCAAGCAGACTGTGAAGATCAAAGCTGCATTAGAAAGCTTACATGAATGAATGAGTGGACAGAAGTGGACAGAGATCATCTGAAGCACTTCAAAGGCTTTAAATCAGCACATTTCTCTTTATTCTTTATCAACTCTGTTAGTTTCTCTCAGTTTTCTGTGGAATGAAGCTAACAGCAGGCTAATAAGATGCTGACCAATAGGTTTCTATTAAAGGTTGTAATTTGTATATGAAAAAGTGCTTTGGCTCAGCAGGGATCAGCTTACAGGTAGAATACAGCTGCTGGATGGGATTAGCATGTCATAGCTATCTACCAAACTGCTAACTGGGGGATTTCAGGCCATCTATGGATCATTTTTGCTAACTGTTTATTCAGCTTAGGCTCACAGGGCTGCAGCCTGTGCCCTAGCTGTCATAGGGCAAGAGGCGTGGTCCACCTGCACAGGTGAGCAGTCCATCACAGGGCCAACAGAGAGCGACAGAGAAGCACTCCCTCACATCCACACCTACAGCCAATGTAGAAGCACCAATGAACCTAAGCAGCATTTCATTGGACTGTGGGAGAACATCCAACCTCCACAGAAAGGCCCAGCTGACCAACAAGCTTCAACCTACAACCTTCTTGCTCTAAGGCACTAGTGCTAACCACTTTTGCCCATTTCAGCCCAAATCCTGCATCTTCCTGTTTCTGACTCCAGGCCAGCTCCACTAACACTTTCTCATCAGACACTGCCACCTAGTGGAGGAAGTCTTAGTTCCATTTGAAGCTTCAGATTACAGTTAGTTCCTTTACAAAGAGGTGGAGGTGGTGGGGCCACAGCACCATCATCACTGAGTGCCATAGGACACTTAACCTTTGTTTCCATATGCTGGGAACTTCCTGTTGTTCCAAGGAGGACTGGAAAATGTGTGAAAATCTCCCAGTCAGTTCCTCACAGCACACTTCAATCATTTCCCTCCCACAGCATCAGGACCAGGGCTTTTTCTCTCTTTGGTCCCACTAAGAGATTTCCACACAAACACCTCATCAGTGGGACTCTCAGAGCTACCAGCCCTTTGCTACAATCACAAAGCTCTTCATTGAAATCAATGATATCAAAGCTGGAATCAAATGAGTCCAAGTCTTCTGCTGATTCAGCATCACATTCATCTTTGCTCCTTGTTCTGCATCCCCACCATGGACTTCATTCCTTTCCAAGCCAGCCTTGAGTGTCCTTTATTCAGCTCATCCTCTGCTTTACTTTTACACCTGATTTTAGCTGCTTTATCTCTCTTTCAACAGGTTTCTGTGCCTCAATCTTTTTCTTCTCTCCCTCATAACAAGACAGCTTCTTCTGCCTGAGAACATGTTGGAGTGATTTACTAATCCAGGGCTGCTTATTGGGGAAAATACTTCCTGTTTCCAAAGTAATCCCCATTTTTCCCAGAAAGAAATGTCAGTAGAAATCGATGATCTAAGTGAGAACATGAGCCTTTAAAAAGTCCCAGTGGGTGCAGTCAAAGCAGTCCCTCAGTCCCAGTATAGAGTCTTTGGTCCAGACTGGAACAGCTGTGTGCCCAGTTTGAGCTCTCTTCAGTGCTGTGACCTGACAGACCCAGAGGGGCCATCACATCACATTTAGAAGCTCCCCTGATGGAGCCACAACACATGTCCAATACTTAGTCTGTCTTGTTGGACCAACTGGAAGAAATGATTCAAGGACTTAGTCACAGAACAGAGATTCAAATCTCCAAAATCCAACTGGCTGCATCAGGACATATAGTCTGAAACTCTGCACAGTTTCCTGTTTGAAGCTGCTTCCTGTTGGCTTCAGCTGTTTAGAGTTTCCATTTTCTAAACTTCTACATTCTGAACCTTCTTCATCTCTGAACAGATGATGAAACACTGAATGATTTCAAGCACTTTGTCTAATAAACTTACATCTTTCATTCTTTATACAGATTGATGAACTGTGGTTTGTCAAAGATCAGCTGTGATTATCTGGCAGCAGCACTGAAGTCCAACCCCTCCCATCTGAGACAGCTGGACCTGTATGGAAACAACCTGAAGGATCCAGATGTGAAGCAGCTGTCTGATCTTCAGCAGAGTCCAGACTACAGACTGGAGACTCTGAGGTCAGTAGAGTGATGGAGTGAGTGGGTGGTGCTGTCAGCAGTGTTGTACTAAACACAGTCAGTATGAAACAAAGATCCAGTGTTTCCTGTAAAGCTGCAGCTTCTCAGTGAAGCTGTGAGAGGAGAACGGTGACAGGCTTCAGGATTGGACACAAACACTTCCTGTTTCTCACCTTTATGGTCACCATAGTAACGGCTGACACGCTCTGATCAAACACTGTCAACAGCCAATCAGCTCTCTGAACAAAGCAGCACGCAGACCAATGACTGCATTGATTTCCAAGTTTAAAGCAGTGAAGAACACAGTCTGTAGGTGAGGAAGAATTTAGTGAGAGCAGATGTTTGGATGGAATTCCTCCAGTTAACAGCTGGAACCGTCCATCTGGATTGTTGGGCTTGTTGTTGGGGTTCCTACAGAGCTCAGAGTGGACACACCAAGGTTCTTCTAATGAATGAAAGTCCAAACTCAAACTAGGAGGGAAAAACATTTTCAGCAACTTCAATAAAAATCCAAAGATTAGAAAAAGTGAAGCAACAATGAGTCCTAGTACAGTCCCAGCACTGACGTCCCTGCTGCTCTTTATACTGGATGTGCTGCATCACTGACTGACAGCTGATGAAGAGTCTCTGGAAACACTCGTTTATCTCCTCTGCTCTTCCTCCTTCTCTCTGCAGGTGGAGGTGATGATGGTAAACAGGACGGTGTGTGTGCTGAGAGAGGAGCAGCTGTGTCCTGATGATCCAGAGAGGTTGAAGCAGCAGCAGCTTGTGTGTAGAGAGGCTCTGACTGGGCCATGTTACTGGGAGGTGGAGAGGAGAGCTTCATCCAGCAGTGACTGACAGAGGAATGAGAAGAAGTGCAGATGACTGTCAGTGCTGCAGAGTGAACTGCTCTGAGAACAGCTCCACTGTCAGACACAATGTAGAGTCCAGCATCAGCCCTGTGTGTCCCTCTGGATCTGACAGAGGATCATCAGTGTATCTGGACTGCTCTGCTGCTGCTCTGTCCTTCTACAGTCTCTGCACAGTCTCTGTCTCACTCTGGAAAGATTTTACATTTTACTTGTTGTAATTACAGAACGTTAATATAATATTCAAACATGTGATCTTCTCTTTATTTCTGAATCTTTACCAAATAAAGAAAAACCAAACTAACAAACAGAAGCTGTCGTGTCCTTTTTCACCACATCTGTGAATCTTTTCTGTGTTTTTCCTCTTTTCCTCCTTCCTGCAGCTCCATCTTCATCATTCTGTGTCCAGTATATGTGAACACGTCCAAAGCATCTGAGCCTCATGTTACCCGTTTGTGTGAGTTACGCCTGTCGTTGTGTTGTGGTGTATAAATAAGGGGCAGGAGACAGCGCTGGATCTCTGAGTTCTTTACTCTCAATTTCTGCAACATCTGCAATATCTAGAAATGCAAACCTGTGAGCTGTGTGTGTTGTGCGTCTGCTCGGCCACCTCTCCTCCGGCCGTGCTGGAAGCAGCTGTGCGTTTGACAGTTTTATCGACTCGACAATAATCGAACAAATTAAATGTTCAAAAATATCAACTTAAGCACTTCAAAGTCAACAAAAAGCTTAAAACAATGAAATAATATTTCACTGACAAAACAACAGCTCATAAGAACGATACACAAAATAATACAGAAACAAACAAATAAAAGTTATTAACCAGGATCCATGTTTTTGTCACAAACACTGAATCAGCTGATTCACTCTTTATGTTTCTGAGTTTGTTTTGTGATTATAGTTCTGGTTTCTGTTTCTGTGTCTTCACTGTGTCCCACGTCTCCTTACTTTGGACTGTCTGTCCTGTCACTGAAGGTGTCTGCCCAACAAGGACGTGGTGCTGAATGCATCCAGACCCCTGCTGACTGTCTTTGCAGCTTCGGTCAAAGGTACAGTGTCCACTGTGACCCTGAGAGCAGGACACAGCCAGAGGTGAGTCAGCAGTTACAAACTAAATGCTGCTGACATGAATCAAACTGCTGGATAACCCACTGCTCATGAAAATGGCACCTTTCTGTTGCTTTTTGACATTGCTGAGAATATTTGAATTGTGACTCAGATGGCAGATCCAGGCTCTCAGCCTCCAGCTGAAACTTCCAGTCCTCCCCCAGCCAGAAGCTCTGATGCTGGGCTGAGAGACTTTGATCCTTCCCTGGATCCAGAAATCCAGGAGGGAGAAGGAGAACAGGACCTCCTTCCTGATCTGGAGAGGCCTGAGGGAAAGAAAGATGGAGCAGACAGAGCTTTGAACAAATCCAAACCTCCTGAGCTTCACCTCCACAAAGGTGCAGACACTGATGCACAGATTCACATGTGACACCTGCAGCGTCCAGCTTGTGCCGCTGACATTATCTCCACTCTGATACAAGCCTCATTCACTCGCTCACACACGTTCATACAATCACCTTTTCCTCACAGTCACACACATGAATGTAATGAGGGGAACTCGGGGTTCACTGTCGTTCCTCAGGATCCTTTGATATGCAGACTGGAGGCTCTGTGGATGAAACCACCGACTGTCTGAAGCACTCTGAAGTGTTCATGATGGACTTCATCCTGATTAACACTACAATACTTGTTAGAGGCCTTTTATATGTAATAATATTCTTTTCCATTAAAGCTCTGAACATTCTCACTCTTTCTTGACCAGGTGTGACAGGTGAAGGACACCGGCGAATAGGAGGACAGAAGCTGAGAGCCATTAGTCACATGACTTCAGCTGCTGCTGCCTCACCAACCACTGGCCCCTCGGTGAGTCTAGAGTTACAGCAGTGACCACAGGAAGTGCACACGTGTGATCTAAAGCTACATGTGGGCCTGTGACCATCAGTCTTCTCACTGTGGTAGACGGGTTTGTGAGTCCCTGTGATGCTGGGAGTGTCCAGGACAGTCGCTCCTGATCGGGTCTCTCATGGAAAGCTGGTCCCAGGAATTCCTGGAAAATTCCTCCACAAAAGAGAACTGGGAACATAAGTGCAGAGTGACAGAGGTGCTCAGCAACCCTGCTGTTATATGGGAATAGAACCAGAATAGTCGGCAACCACTTGAGTTAAGTTAGCCAAAGAGATGCGACTCAGACTGACTTCATCATGTTGGCAACGTGTCTGCATTGATAAACTCCAGTTATTGACAAATCAGAGAATAATTCCAGTCGTTCAGAGACAGATTGTGATTGTTTGGAGGATGTAATCGTTTCCCTTCAGGGAGCGTGTTGGACGCTCAGTGTCCGGGTGATTAGCTGATGCAACTACTTAGAATCAGTTTGTGAATATGAAGAAAATCAGTGCAGTCACTGGACAAACTCTGATTCTTCCTAGTTTCACTCTTGTTTCAGTCCAGTGTGACTGAGGTGGTAAAAAATGATCTGACTTTTAGCCACACAGCTGTCTGCTAGAGAAAAAGCCTTTGTGCACAACTTTCTTAAAGGCAAACGGCACCATGTTCACTGCAGCTGCAGCAAACGCAGCAAAGAGTGAAAGTTGGACTGAGAATGTTGTGACTGTTTCATGAGAAAGAGCAGGAAAACAAGCATCACACACCCAGACACAGTGCTGGGATTAGAATTAGACTTTAGAGCCAAATGTAGGACAAAAGCTTTAATATGAAAGAGGAAAACCCAACAACAGCCAGAGCATGAAGCTCAAATCTATACCAATCACCAAGAAAGCTGACAGGCCTGTGACACGTCAGAGACGCCGTTCAAATCATAAAGAAGTTGGTTTATTGACAAAATGTAAAAAACCAAAAGAATCAAGTCAACCTTCAGTTTCGAGCGAGTAGACCAATCAGGCACAGCAGCAGCTCTAGAATAAGCAACAATTTGATGTATTACAAACAACCTTTCATATACACACATACATATGGCTCATATGCTGTTTAAAAAGGGCTCAAAGACCCAACAGATTACACAAAGTACAAAAACACTTTCATTCAGACAACAGTCAGCTGTGCACGAGACAGAGAGCCGACTACAGTTAGTAACATGGACTCACTTTGTTTCAGACACGACACAAAGTAACACAAAGCCACAAAGAGCAGAAACATCAAAAAGGAGGCAGAGCAGCAGCAACTCTCCATGAGCTGTGAGGCTAACAGCCACCCACACTTCCTGTGATGCATAATGACAACAACATTAACCTGAAGGATGATAACAACAGAAAGAAGTCTAAGCTAACGTTACACAGCGCTCACACAGCGCTGACTGTACAGGCCTCACACAGCTACGACCTGCATCCACAACACCTGATTCTACTGAACACAAACAAGTTAATGATATATGAGCAATCCAGGGAAGGCTTCCAGGAAGGTGAGGATCCAAAGACAGCTCTACAACAGCATCAGTCAGCAACAATGTTACTAATCACTGACTCTTTCATCCTTTTATACTCAATCAAAAAGTGCTGTGTTCACATTTGTTTCTGCTGAAATCCAGAGACTGAAAATGCGTCTTTTTAAAGTTTGAATAAACTGACTGAACTTCTCACGAGTCCAACCGTGAGGAACACTTCCCCCCATGACACATCACAGGACAACGTCTCAGTGGAGGGGGGACAGTAGCTCAGTTTAGGCAGTCACTCTCAGAATCGATGCCTCCAGTCAGGGTCAAACGTGGTCCTCAGAAACCTGCAGATGTTTGGGCCAAGCTCTCACTGGTCTCTGCGTCTGTAGACTGAGCTGATGTTTCTCCAGGTGTCTGGTAAAAGGACGATGCTGCTGTCCAATGAGGCGAGGAGAGAAGTAGCCAAACAGGCGAGAGCCGTGAAGGAGGAACGGCGGGCAGCTCTGGATGCCCGACATAAATACCTGATGAGCAGGCTGGCCGACGCCGGCAGCCTGGAGGAGGCGGCGGTGGAAGACGCCATCGTCTCTGATGACAGAGTAAGTTCAGAGACGTGATCCTTCCTCAGAGTTGAACCTTTGAGTCATTAATGTCTGATTCTTCCAGTTCAGTCTGATCCATGAATTCTTTGCTGCAAACGGATCCAAGAAGCTGATTTTCTTCTATCAGGATGTCAAACAGGTAACTTTGATCACATTTCAATGACTGACACATGAAGGTCTAACCGCTCTTCATAATCTGCTGTCCTGTTTGTTGCACCGTACTTTGTATTCATATCTTTTAATATCTGCCTTTCTCCCAGAGTCTGTCCTCCCGTCAGTCTTCCTTTGTGGACCCATCAAACTCAGCTGTGGCTCAGAGGAAACTCTTCCTCACTACGGGGAACTCTGAGGTTGGCTTCAGCTTTTTATGTTTAGTTCATGTGAGAATCACAGAAAAATGCTGATATGAGTGGAAGGTTCTGCTGGGAAATTGGCAAAGAGCAGATTATTGAACAGCGAGGCAGACAGTTCGTTTCAGTGATGCCAGTTTATTAGAAACGAGGACTGTGGGGCTGCTGGAAGTCAGGACGGCCGTTCTCTGGATAAACCTGACAGCTGAGGTGGAGAGCAGGATTTATCCACAGACGGCTTCTTCCAAGCAAATGTCCTGAACACACCTGAGCTGAGGGTTACACAGTGTGTCCTGTGTGATCTCTGCTTTATGGTGGTTGAATCTCACAAATGTGACCATCAGACCTGACGACTTATTTGTGATGTTTTAATTAAAAATATCCTGGGTGAGGTGTTTGGGGCCTGTCCCATGAGGAGGAGTCTCCAGGGCAGACCCAGGACACACTAGAGAGGTTATATCTCTCAGCAGGCCTGGGAATGCCTCAGTATTGTCCTGGATATGCTGGAGGAAGTGGTTGTTTAGGGAGGTCTGGGATTCTCTGCTTAGACTGCTGCACCTGTGACCCGGGACCAGATAAACAGGAAATGGATGTTTGAAATTCAAAGAAATCCTCTTTTAATAATGAGGAAAAAAGACAGCAGGAGATCCATCGCAACTAACAAAACACTTCAAACACATCAATGCATCAACTTTAATCAACTTCATTTGGTTCAAATGAAGGAATCTAACAAAGCACTCACTAAAATGAAACACCAGTTAGTTTCCCGAGCTCAACAGGTCGAACAGCTGAGTTTGGTTTGCGGTGCAGTTTTTATTTCTTCTAGATAACTTGGGTTATTTGCACAGGAAGGTTTTTTAAATGTATTTCTTAAGTACGATCTTATATGGGGGTTGATTTTATAGCATAACAGAATAATGTAATAACTCTAATAGAGTATAAAACATTTGCAGAATGAAGTACAAGGTGAAGAAAAGTCAGAACGTCCCTGTTTGAAAATACAGTCTCAGAAGGTCAGAGATGGACAAATTCAGCTACAGAAACATGTGGCCATTTTTTTAAAGCCATAGAGCATATTACAGACGACACAAAGAGCAAACACTGTAAACTTCTAACCACAGACCTCACACAGCTCACACACGTCAGAGTGAAGCTGTCATTTCCTGAAGCTTCCACACAAGAGAACTGGCAACAAGGTGGAGTCCTCATGGATCACTAGCAGAGAAATGTGGGTGGGTGCCAGACCACATGGACTCGACTCACTTTCTTTCATACAAAGGAGCAGACTAATGCTGTCATCCTTAAAGACTAACTAGAAACAAGCAGTGCGCTCGCATCGACTCGACTTGTTTTGCAAGTTTGAAGTGAGATGGTACTTTGGAGTCAGCCTCCCGAGATGATGGCTGGTTTTTGAAAAACATCTCATATTTATACAATGAGCAGCAGACTTTCCTGACTTGCAGAGGTCAACGTCCTCCTCAGTCATGCGCCATGAGTGGCACAGATACTATTCATCAAATAACTAACATGGCCTTGATTGTTACTCCAGAGACTTATCTGCGATGTAGCTTTATAGCATTTTCATTAGCAATCGTATGATTTGTGTTACAATGACCTTTGTGGACGGGCCCGGACCCCCAGGCCTCGTCCGTGATGCCGACGGTGAGCGCAACGTTTTTGTTTTCTTGCGCTTAAAATAACCTGATCAGCGTTCTGCGGACGGTTTGTTTACATTTCTCACATCTGTGATTGTTCACACGGGTTGGACACGAGCAGAGAGGGCTTTCAAGATGAAAAAGCCAACGTGAAACTTTAACGGACGACAAAGTTTTTCAATCAAATCTCCGTCACACCCTTCCTTGACCTCATCACGTTATCCACCTTAGTCAAGGAACAGTGGTTCGGGAAAATATGCATTTGTTTTTTGGACTACTTTAAAACGTATCTCAACTAGTGATGTGCGGATCGATACTGAAATATCGATTCCTCCGATACCCGTCATTGTGTCCGGCCCCTTGGCGTGCACACTCACAACAATGGCTGAGCGTAAACAGAGTCATGTGCAGACGTATTTTACCTCCACGAACAGCTGAGACGTGGTTTGCCATACATGTGGCAAGAATGTGAGGTGTTGTGGTAACACCGCTGACCTGGTCAAACACCTCAGAGTGAATCATATCACAGAATATGACGAGCGTATGTTGAGGCGAACTGAAGAGGAGGAGAGGGAGAGGTGCTGCCAGGGCAAGACAGACGTCTCTCACGGAGTCCTTTAATGCTGCAGGCAGGCAACAAATAGCCACAACTTCAGGTTTTTCATTTCTATATGATAATTCTGCATCATTAAGTGATAAGAACAAGTAATCTGATGTCCTGTGATCATTACGACGCTATAATTTGAGATAAAATAAAAGATAGAGTAAAAAAAATAAGTTTTTGTACAGAGTATCGTATCAGATCAGTATCGTCGATACCACCCTGAATTTTACTTGGTATCGGATCGGAAAGGAAATCAGTGGAAATCAAATCCTGCTTCTACAGGTGTCCAGTTCATTCACTCTGACCCCTCCAGATAAGCGTTGCCAGTTCTCACTGTGCTGTAGATCACATTTTCTTGTGTTTGGGGTTATAACGGTTACTTTTGAGGTCTGTGTTATAAAGCAAGTTAATCCTGAATTTAACTGGAGAAGACAAATTCCCACTGCGTGGTGTAGTGCACAGCCAGGCATTCTTTACATTAGTTCGTTTGACAAAACCAAAAAGCCGAAAGTATTTACTTGGAGTTTGGTTTGATGAAATAAGTGCCAGAATCAGTGAATACAAATGATTCCAATGACATGAAAACTGGTGGAAGGACAAATCCCTCAAGAAAAGCACGACTAGCACATTAAGTTTGTTTGTAATCATCATCATCTCTAACACCATGCGCACAACAGTGATTTTGTTACAGAACACTAAGATAGTAAAATCTGGGAAATGATGATATTTCTTTCCAAAACTTCCTGTCTGGAAGACATTAAAGCTGCTGTGCCACCTGCAGCTTCTTTCAATCTATGTTATGTGAATATATCTTTTTTTTTTGGGTTTGAACATCCATTCAAACTCACTCTCTGCCTAGCAAGTCTCATTCCCTCATTTCCTTGGGGTCCAGCTTCACATACGTGGCACTGAGCCTTTTCCTTTGTCACCTCTTTCTGCTACATGCCTAGCCTCCCAGTTTCTTGGTCTATTTTCTTCATTTCGCTAACTACACTTCTTTTTCTTTGTAAATCTCTTCCTTCAAATACTTTCAAAATCACTTCTGTGCAGAGAAGACGTCAAACCCCTTCTTGGCAGTTTATCTCAATAAAGCTGTACTATCCCAGCCATCTGGTAAGTCTTCCCTACTACCCAGAGCCTGTTTATACTCCTGCATGTCTCTGCCTTCACTCACTTCCTCTTCTTGATGTCCAAACTCATCCTTCAAACTACCATTTGATGCTGCATAGCTGCATTCTCCCTGACACCTCCTTGTCTCCTGTCTTTTTGATTTCACCTTCTGCATAATATTTAGTTGCCCTGTGTGCAGCTTCCTCCACTTTCATATATTTCTACAAGTTCCTCCCTGTTCTTGAAGTATGTGTGCACCACGGCCATTTCCACTTGGAAAATCTGCCCCACATCTGTCTTTCTAGATTTCTCTCCTAAACACCACACCTACCCAACACCTCATAACCTCTGTTCCCTTCACCTAAATGTCCATTGAAGTCTGTGTCAATCACCACTGTAGTATGTGGTCTCTTGCACACAAAATGTGTCTACCCTCCACCTCCATAATATGAGTCCGCCAGCCCTCCCATTGCCAGTCAGAGTCCATAACAAGTCAAAAACATAAACAGCTCGAACGTATTATTTATTTAAAAGAGAGAGAGAGAGAGAGAGAGAGAGAGAGAAAGAGAGAGAGAGAGAGAGAGAGAGAGAGAGAGAGAGAGAGAGAGAGAGCTCAGTTGTCCTTGCTCTAGCATCAAGAGTCAGTGACTGGCTGTTCACTGCAGGCTCAGCAGTCCAATGGCCGATCAGCAACAAAACAAATAAAAAAATAAGACACGTTCTTGATTATGACAACAAACCACATCCAAAAAAATATGACAGCAACACTTTAAGTTTTGTGTGCATTCATCATGTGCAACTCTGCAGAAAGTCTCATGTCAAGGATGTGTGGACAGGGGGGCTATTAAAAAGTTCCAGTATACAGAATAGAAAACCATCAAATGAATGAAATAAAATCTGTTGTCACAGTGGTTTTTGAAGGAACAATTACTTCACAGATGGACAGCCTCATTATATTTTAGTTAAATCTGATGATACACACTTCACGTCACCCTAGTTACATGTTTTTATTTGCCATGTGTATGTTATCCAAGGGAGGAAGAAAATGAAAAAGAAAACTTTTGATGTGTCCAGACATTTCTTCACATCAGCTGCCAGCAACCAGTTTCAGCATGTACAACTGTTGCAGTAAGTGTGCTCATGCAGACCAACTATGCTGGTCCACTGTTCTTAATGGTGCTGCATGTTGAGAAAGAAGTGAAACAAATGTTTTGTTTAACAAGTCCACTAGTGTTAGAATAACTTGGCATTTCCAATCTGTTTCTGCTGTAGTTCAATGAAAGGTTTCAGTTACTTAAGTTTGAGAAAAACCAAAAAAAACGTTGGCCAGCTTCCCTCAGGGTCACTCCACGGTTGATGACATGGTCCACTATTGTAGCTCTGATGTCATCAGCAATTCTATTTCTTACTCTTCTTACCCGTCCTCTCCCCCCTCCTCGTCCTCCTCTTGCTCCTCCTTGTCCTTGTCGTCCTCTTCATCCTACTTCTTCACCTCCACGTCCTCTTCCTCGGCCTCCTCTCACTCTTCCTGCTCCCTCCATTGTACTCCACACACAGAGCTTACCTGTATCATAGTGCTTAGGCTGATTGCAAAGTGAACTAATTATCTAAAAAAGCTTTCACATGTGGCAGTGTGCCAGACAGTTGACAAAATAGTGTAAATAATGGCCATAAATGTGTATAGTTTTGCTAGGAGTGCGTTGATCATTTGGAAATTGAGTGCAAAGCAGTGAGTTGTGTTTACAGTTCTGCAAAAAGAGTGCTGTGCAGTGGATTGTAGCTACAGGTTTGCAAAGTGTGTGTTACAAAATTGCAAACTGAGTGCAAAGCAGTGTTTGTGCTTTTAGTTTTGCACACTCAGTGAGTGGTTTTGCTATAAGTATCAATAGTTTTAGGAATTGTGCTGTAAGAATCACAGTTAGGGTTTAAGCATTCAGAAAAACCTGTAATAAACGCACACGCATGCGTCTTCAGCATTACTGGGTTTCTGCAGCTCCTGGTTTCCTGTTTAATACATTCACACAAGCAATCAAACGCTATGAATCGTTCCACAATGTTTGCAGTCACTTTTCTTATCCCTCCTGACTCAAGAGCATAAAGCGATCTACGTTAGCTCTGGGAATTCTGACGGTCGTTCAGTAAATCTTTGTTTAATCTCTTTATTTGCTTTTTGGAGAAGTGAAGGTACAAAAACCTCGTCAATCAAATTTGCTTCGGTGGACAGAAAACAGCCGTTGTAGACTGTTTGGGGTTACCTTTTATAAGTATTGAATTTTCAAAAGTGAAGTCAGTTCTTCTGACCAGGTTCAGACCAGGATGAACACAAGTATGATACTGGACCCACTAGAGAACTGGTCCCAGCTGTGGGTTCACCTCCTCCTGCTGAACTCATAGGACAGACTCTAATGTAGCATCACGTTCATCGGTCACTCCTGACCTCCTGTGAAGCATGACGGATGTGTAATTAATGACTTCATTATTTGGGGCATTATTGCTCTAAAAATCATATTAATAGTATTATTATTATTGTGCTTTAGGCTGCACTGATAACGCAGAGGTCTCTTCTTCCTCTGGGCTGTTTAAAGGGCCAGTTTGTCCAAAGCTGTGTATATACCAGCTGCTGTCAGGCTTCAGATGTCTGCATTAGTCCACAGTCCACTGTTTGTAAGCCATTGCTTTACTGCAAAAGTTCCCATCTACTGTAAAGAAATGGAGATAAGCAGGCACATAATATGAAAAGGCATGCTGTAGCTGACTTTGTCTTTTCTGATCCATCGGTTTGTGTGGCTCTTTCCACAGGAGGGACCTAACCCACACTTTATTTACTTATATGATACGTTTAGTGGAGTGTAGTGCAAAATACACAGTGTTTACTTTTAATTTAACAACATGAAGCTGCATCAAGTTTCCATGGTGACTGCTCAAGAAATTCTGCATTCATAAATAAACATCAGACTGTCAAAAGAGCTCATCTGTGCGAGACCACCGAGCTGAGAGCATTTTCAGGTCCAGATCCCCCGTACGCCATCGTTGGAGAGCAGTTGACGTTTTTCTTCCTGACTTTGATTTGAACACGTTTAAATGGAAAAGAGTCAAGGAATCTATAAGCCTATCAGGGTATGTGACGCTTTTGCTTTTACTGCATTTCAGTAATTTGAAGAATTTGATGTCGTTTTAAAAGTTGACAAACTGAAAATCATTTTAAGTAACAATGACTAAATTGCTATTTCTTTGACAGGTGTTGTTCAACACACCGATTTATGAAACAGCTGTAAAGATCTGCTGGTATCTTCCGGGCTACAAGGCTCAGGTTAGACCCAGATTCATGCAAACCAAAGCTGACAGAAAATATCAGGTCATTTCTGAGGACCTGAGAGTGGTGGTGATTAAATGTCTCCTTTACTTTTAGGTTGCGGTAATGACGGAGTTTCTCAGACTTCAGCAGGAAGATCTAATTCCACCGAACCTCACTGCTGAAGATCTGAGAGATCTTTTGGTGGAGAAGAGCAGGGAGACGCTCAGAGAGCAGTGAGTTACTGTCACGCCTGAAAGTCTGTTTGTGATGACGTGTAAGTGCTGAGAGAAAACCTCTGCTTTGCTTTCTTTTGAAGGCTGTGGGAGTTTGAGTTAGAGGATTTTGACGAAGAGGAAGCCAAACCTCTTCTAAGGCTGGTAAGACGAGAAAACCCACAAGACTTTTTTTTCATTACGTGCACATAACCTTTACACATAAGCGCACTGTAAATGTGTTTTCTGTTTCAGGTGTGGGCGGTGAACGTCAGCAATAAAATGAGGGACGTTGAATTTGAAGCCAGGTTGCTTCTTCAGTTCCCAGAGGCCGTACCTCCTAAATTTCAGTGAGTCACATGTAACATACAGTTATTAACCCTGTAAGACCCAACCCATCAAAAAACAGCCAGAAAATTCAGATTCTTTGGAACTGAGATGTTTATCAACCCTTTAAACAAAAGCCACACATGAGTTCTTTGCTATGTCATGTTGTGTATGATTTACTTTTATTGTGTATTTATTTTTTGTATCACATTTGATACACTGGGTGTTTTTGGCAACTTTGTGTTAACGACAATGTTAACTTTAGACTAAAAAAGAGTTTTGTCCACAACATTTAGAAATTATAGCAAGTATTGATCATGTTGATGAGATCGAGGTCTCAGAAACTCATGTATGCTACAAAGGTGGTTACAGGGTTAACAGTCCAGCTACAGTGTTTCAATATTTAAATGATGCTTTGAATATGTTTAACAGATAACTCTTATCATGTTTTTCTACAGAGCACCTAAACTCCTCAGCGCGGTGAAGGATTACGTTGAAATCCTGAAAAAGAAGCAGCAGGAACAGCCTAACAGCAAACTGCTCACCGCGCAGGAGGTAGTGGTCGAGGTAGTTCCCCGCGTTCTCCAGGGCTTCTGGGAGCTTCCTCCTCGTCCCCTCCTAAACATGGCCTCCCAGAGTCTAAGTATCCTCTCCACCAGTGTCACCAAGGCCACTTTAGATCGTGTCTCCAAGAGCCTCACGGCGATGGAAACACAGGCCGTCTTCACCCGCTCTATCCGAGACGATCTGGTCGACAGCATCCTGACGGAGATTAGACAGAAATTTCCTGAAGAAATTCTGTCTATCCAAGTTGCAAACTTTGCACCCCTGTTGCTGAAGACCATTGCTGATGTAGCAAGGATCCGGATATGTGAAATCTTTGAGCCCCCTTCAAGTCCTGATGTGAAGAGCACAAATGGTGAGCGCTCCTCTGACGGCCTTTCAGTGGCAAATGTTCCACCAGCCGAAGAAGCTCTGTCAGAAAGTGTTGCAGAGCCCGACGTTCCCTGTGAGGAACTTCTTTCTGAAAGGGCATCCAGTCTGAGTACTCGAGACCTTACGATCGAAGGAGCTCTGTCAGAAAGTGTTGCAGAGCTCGACGTTCCCTGTGAGGAACTTCTTTCTGAGAGGGCATCCAGTCTGAGTACTCGAGACCTTACGATCGAAGGAGCTCTGTCAGAAAGTGTTGCAGAGCCCGACGCTCCCTGTGAGGAACCCTATGGCGAGTCCAAATCCTGTGTTGAAGGTGAAGATCATATGATCAACGGATCTTGTTCTGAAATTGGGCCGGTTCCTGATGTTCCCTTTGAGGAACCTTTTCCAGAACCTGAAGCCAGCATGAAGTCCGAAGACCGTCAGATCAAGAAGAAGAAAAAGGGCTTCTTCAAAAGACTGAGAAGTCTGTTCTGCTGCTGTTGCAGACCAAAAGTCACCGACTGACACTGAAGCTGTGACCCAGTGTTGGTGTTGCAGTAACTCTAAATATGTAAATATGTTCCTTAATGATTGTTCTTCATGTTTTTGGGGGTTTCTTTAGTTTTCAGTGGGCTGGGTGTTTTTTCTCCTCCGTGTTCTTTACTTGATTCTTGTTCATAGTTCCTGATTTGTTTTCCTAGTTCTTGTTTCTTAGTTTGTAGTTTCTTGAGTCCACCTGAGTTTCCAGCAATAAAAGCTGCCGATTCAAGTTTCATTCCACGTAAGAGTCCTGTGTTTGGGTCCTACTACCTGCCTGTCACAGCACACCATGACAGAAACTTTATAAACTCATTCATATTTCTACACGAGTCTCCAGCTATGTTAAAGATTTTTTTTCTTTCAAACATTTGTAAGAATCTCTTATGGTTCTCAAAATACTTCCACAAGTCCAGTAAGTGTAGTGCAGTAACATATTGATGGTATTATTTTTAATAATTATTTATTATTTTTAATGCACTTTGAACTGAAACTGGTATATAAAATGTACTTCCTGTAGAAAATGCAGTGTGAATGCTAATAGCTGAATAGCTTGAGTTGAATTTTTATAATTGCTGAAATCTTTGGTGAAAAACATGTTACAGTTTTTGCCCGTTGCTTGAACACATTTTGCAAAACGTCGTTCATTGTGCCAAAACTCTAAACACAAGTAAACATGACACATCAAAATATACCGTTCACATCTGTGCCAAACTGAAACTCTGCTGTCAAAACCTAACATTCCTCTGTCAAGATGTAACTCTGTTGACAAAATGACACATACTTGCATCACATGCAGATCAGATCAGGGGGACACACTAGTCTACTTCATATAAAACACTGCAGTCTTTCATTGTCATTGTTTATTCTGAAGGCACATTTTCAGGAGACACAAACAACCAAAAAAAGCAAATAGGCCTACTCAATATTGTCCACTGCAGCACCATCAATTCAGATAACGCAAAACACAAACATAATACAGTAATAGAAAAAACACTATACTGTACACACAAAAAATCATGACAATTGTGCATACGTGGGCTCATGGATCCCGCCGTCTGTTGGGGTCTGGCCACAGGACCTCATCGACATCGCAAGCAGTGTCTTCTCCCGCTGGGCACCGGGGAAAATATCCTCTTGCATGTCGAAACCATCCATGGATTGCTGTCACCTGAATGTAAATAGAAATATATGTGGTGGCCCCTAGAGACAAAACACGTACAAACTCCAAAGCACATTTCTAGCTTGAACTGAACTTCCAAAACAGAGCTACCTAGAACAGCGGTCCCCAACCCCCGGGCCTCGGACTGGTACCGGTCCGTGAGTCGTTTGGTACCGGGCCGCGAGAGTTGAGGCTCAGGTGTGAAATGTCTGGTTTTCAGGGTTTTTATTGCTTTTCAGCGTTATTTTGTTATCGTTTTTATCATTAACTCGGTTTTCCTGGGTCTTTTCACGTGTGTTATGAATAAATCTTCTTTTTCGGTACCGGTACTAGTTTTATTTTGTTGTATTTATCCGCGACACCTTAAAGGCCGGTCCGTGAAAATATTGTCGGGCATAAACCGGTCAGTGGTGCAAAAAAGGTTGGAGACCGCTGACCTAGATCACGTAAATGACACAATTGAAAGCATGAAAGCATATGTGTATTGTTTGTGTATTTATGCACAAGCATTCATATATATTCAAATCATTAAAAAAAAAAAGTTCATTTGCCTGTTACTACCACACACCAAATCTGGTCGTGGTACTTGGTGAACTGAGAGACACAACAGCAGAGGTCACTATTACAGTTTTTGCCCGTTGCTTGAACACTATAAACCCATGCTCAGAATAAAGTAACACAACGTGAAGCTTTTGTTACCATACCTCAAACACATGTACCCATACCTTAAACAAAAGCGCTGCTTTGCACCCCAGTACCAATTATGCAACACTCCTACTCCTTTATGCAACACACCTACCCCTTTATGCAACACACATGGTCCTGCATGCTACACTCTATTTCATACATAAGACACTTCGCTCACAAAATGAAACTTCAGGGTGCCATTCGGAAAACACATGTATCCAAAATACAAAACACATCGGATAATTGCAACCACTCAAATACACACCTGAAGGCACTTACTTGCAAAACCGAACACCAATTAGCCAACTACAAAAAGCCCTCAGCGTAGCCATTTCAAGAACTTTGCAAGCATGGATGGAGGGAGAGCAAGAGGAAGAGGAAGAGGTAGAGGAGGAGGAGGAAGAGGAGGAGAAGGCCGAAGAGGCCATGAACGGACCCATATTTCTGATGAAATAAGAGCAACTTTGGTGGACCATGTCATCAACCATGGCCTGACTATGAGGGAAGCTGGGCAGAGAGTCCACCCACATCTAAGCCGCTTCACAGTGGCATCTGTAATACGAACATTCCGACTAGAAAACAGGTATGTCTTCACCTCCATACCTTCTGCTCTACTCAGATGGTTTCATAGCACTGTTCTACAGTATATCACATTACCATATCAAGTGTACGGGGTGCTAATGCTCCTTTTGCAGCCAAAGTGGCTGATTCCTTATATTGAAGTACAGTGTTGTACAGTGGATGACACAGTACATACAGTAAAGTACTGTAAGAAAAATAAGCAAACCGATGACAATATGTGGTTGTATTCCTCCAGAATGACCCGAAGACCTTCTGGGGGAGGACGGCAACGCCTGTTCACACAACAGCAGGAACTTGCCGTTGTGGACCTAGTGAGGGCAGACAATGCCATCCGTCTCCACCAGCTACGACGGAAAATACTTGCAGACAGGCGAGTGTTCAGCAACATAAACCATGTGAGCATCACCACCATCAGACGCATCTTGGGTAAACTCAGCATCACCATGAAGCAGCTCTACAGAGTCCCATTCGAGAGGAACAGTGACAGGGTTTCGACATGCAAGAGGATATTTTCCCCGGTGCCCAGCGGGAGAGGACACTGCTTGCGATGTTGATGAGGTCCTGTGGCCAGACCCCAACAGACGGCGGGATCCATGAGCCCACTTATGCACAATTGTCATGGTTTTTTGTGTTTACAGTATAGTGTTTTTTCTATTGCAGTATTACAGTTTTTTACAGTCGCTAACAAGCGTTTGTCCAAACAGTTGTCACATTTGCAAAACTCTAAACACAATTAGCACAGCATCGGTCTGTTGTGGCCATACCATTCACACATTTCATGTCGTGTTCACCCAATATGCAGTCAGTGAACACATTTCCACAATGCTTACATTTTCTTAACAGACAAGCTATACCTCCCAGCAAAATCATGAACTGTTTTTGTAGTATCTACGAATGTTAACACACAACATCCCACAATAGCAAAAACAATATCCCAAACCTTAGATACAGTATAAAAACCTCTGCTTCTGCAATGATATGTCGGTGGATCCGACATACCAGGCGGTTTTATCCCAGGTGCATCGACTTGGATAACATCAGATGTGATGTTGATGAAAACATGTGGCCTAACCCTGAAGATCGCAGAGATTAGATGCAAAGTTTTTGCCTTTTTTTAGCCCCCCTCCCCCCCTTTTTATCTTGGCTTTTTGCTGTTGTTTTTTTGTTCAGAATGCTCTTGTGTGTTTCATGGATATTTTGTTCACTGTAAGCAATACTGTAAAACTTTCTCTGTCCTATCATACCGTGTTTCTACTGTACCTCCTGTAGTAAACAGTAAAGAAACAAAAACTTGTTTGCTTTTTACTGGAATGCTTTTGAATGTGAACATTGCTGTACATGTGGACATACAGTTACCAACCAAGACATTTCTGGTGTCAATATGGTGGATTGCATGTTTCGCATGCAAATACCTGTGAAACTGAAACATAAATGTCTATGCAGTTTTTGTAATGTCAATAATAGCCAGTATTTTGAAACCTGGTGTACTTTGATTGACTGCATGTACCTTGTGAAGTGAAAACAAGTGTTATTCTTTGACAGACTAATTTCATTTTGAGTCAGATTTATAGTGTTTTTGTACAGTTAGTGTGTGCAGAGAAAGATGTGTTCTAATTTTGAAATGAGGAGTTAGTATATATTTAACAAAGTGTATTTTTGGGAAGGATATTATCCATTTGGCCAATTGTGTTTTGTAGGTGTGGGTCTGTGTTAAGAGTTTAGAAAAGGTATCTGAAGTATGGGTAGGCACTTGTTAGCGACTGTAAAAAACTGTATTGTGTTGTGGTTTTTTTATTTTTTGCTTTATCTGAATTCATGGTACTGCGATGTACACTATTGAGTAGGTCTATTTGCGTTTTTGGTTGTTTGGAAATGTGTCTCCTGTAAATGTGCCTTCTGAATACACAATGGAAATCAAGGACTGCAGTGTTTTATGTAAAGAAGACTAGTGTGTTCCCCCTGATCTGTAAGTGTTTGCATATGATGCAAGTATGTGTCATTTTGTCAACAGAGTTACATTTTGACAGAGGAATGTTAGGTTTTGACAGCAGAGTTTAGGTTTTGGGAGTGGAGTTTCATTTTGGCACAGATGTGTATGGTATATTTCCCAGTGTTGTGTCGTGTTTACTTGTGTTTAGAGTTTTGGCACAATGAGCGACGTTTTGCCAAATGTGTTCAAGCAACGGGCAAAAACTGTAATGCTATAAAAGAGGCCTTTGCAAGACATGCAGTTGCCGAGACTGTGGTATCGGACAACAGGCCGCAAGTTTCATCAGAACAGTTCAAGCACTTTGCTAAAGAGTACCAGTTCACACATGAAACGAGCAGCCCCAGGTACCCCCAAGCCAACGGGGAGGCAGAACGCGCTGATCGTACCATTAAAGACTTGAGAGGACTGTGACTACAGCAGAGCACTGCTAGCGTGCAGGGCCACCCCACTGGAACATGGGCTCTCACCGGCACAGTTGCTCATGGGGAGACACCTGCGTACCTCTCTGCCACAAGCTGCTGCGAAGCTGGTGCCAAAGTGGCCCGACCTACAGGCTTTTCGCGAGAAGGATGAGGAGGGGAGGCGTGAGCAGGCAAAACACTACAACCGCAGACATAGAGTCAGGACAGAAGGTGTAGATTACTACTGAAGGAACCACTGGAGCAGTAGTTGGACCTGCCAGTGCTCCCAGATCTTATGTGGTAGAGACAGACAGGTTTTCTAAGGAGAAATAGGAGCCACCTCACACCAACAGGGACTGTTACCAGATCTGGTCGAGCGGTGAGACCTCGTGTAAGATTGGATGTGTAATTCTCTGAAGTTATCCATTCAGGCCCTATTCAAAGCTGGCTTAGGCTGTTAGAGATGTTTACAATTATGTGTTTCGTTTAAATGTAAGTGAACAAGTGAGAGATGTGTATCATTTTAACGTATGATAATGCTCTGCATTCCTGTTCTTGTGAGCTGAGTGAGTCATTGTGAAGTATGTCTTTAGCTAAAAGGAGGTGTAGCAGGAGACTACTGTACCCATAAGGCTGTGTGTGTGTGTAGCTTGTATCAACAGTTGTAACAGGCTAAGCCACCTGAGACACTGCATTGAATGATTGTTCCTGTCTTAATGGTTTCAGCTCAGATGTTCTGCTTTTTCCTTTCAGTAGATCAAAGCAGCTCGTGCTCCTTCTGCTTCCAATTTAGAAGAAGAAGAAGAAGGCGAAGGCTTCAGCGAAGTGGCGTTCATGGTCTCAGTGAACAGTCACGGTCACACACTGCATGTGGTTTTAAAAGCAACATGTCTGTTCACCACAACAATGGAGATGTGTAATATTAGTGCAGCTACGGTTTGTTCTTGAACATCAGTTCTGTTTTCTACTTTGATCACTTAGACCAAAAAAGTGTTGTTTTCAGATTCTTTCTTTTACATCTATAAAGCACCTGTTCATTTTTTTATTACAATTAGTTTCACATGAATGTTAGTGTTTCCTTTATGATCTTTTAATGCTTACACTACACTGTACACGTCTACATTAGAGACATTTCTGTTACCTGTTTCTGTTGACTCAGAGTTGTGAAATGTTCTTTTATTTGATGCACAATATGAAGCTCATAATTTTCTTACAAATAAAACTCTAATGACAAACATGAACAGCTGTGCTTATTTCTGAGACATGAGTTTTTGAATGTGTTCATATTTAGACAGTGTGCATCTGTCTGCTGAAACTGTAATGGTGAACCTGAGGTGATGGTCAACAGTAGTGACAGTCTGCCGCAACTCGAACTCAAACCCCGCTTTGTTCTTTAATTATAGGCCTTTTATAGCCGTTCATGACATGCACACACACATAAAGCACTTTGCCTCACCATGAGAATGCAAGTTTACCTAACCTAACCTTAAAGTATCTGATATAGGATAGAAAAATGAAGCAACCAGAGATTTAATGATGAAGACTCTGGGTTCTGTAGTTCACGTTTTACAGTCCCGAATGACTCTTTGCATATGATTTATTGAAGAGGAGATTAGAATGCACTTTACATTTAGACTGTTGCTGTTTCATTTTTTACATTGTTGCCGTGTTATGTCATGAATAAGGTTCACCTGCTGGGGGTTTGATGGATCAGCTGGACAATACAGTCAAAGACAGACTTCATTCATCATATGCAAGAATCCTAGTTGGATTTTTGTTGTCACTCATGTTTTTGAACCAAATATTGAAAACAATTCTGACAGACTGGATACCTGGTCAGGGTGTACATTACCTTGTACTCAAGCATCCCAGGACAGAGCCCTGCCCCACCATGAGCCTGGGTGGATACGTGGTTATAATATAAAAGGACCGATACTGAATATGAATATTTCATGAAAACTGAATTATAATACAAATTAGTAATAAGGGTTTCTCTGCGCCCTTATCTACCCCATACTCAAAGAGCTGCGGGCAGAGAGGGTGACAGGAGAGGATGGCACTGAAGAGAAGATGCTCGGTTTCTGGAGTCTCCTGGTCCTGTCAGTATTAGTAGGATGCATCTGCTGTCTTCTCGTGGATGCTCACCTACCTTGACTCGTTCCAGCCTGGTATGGATTTCCCAACACTGCGGACAGTGGCCCACGTCAGAGACATTTAATATTGATTACATATGTCTGAATTGCTAACCCTAACCCTAGCTCAACAGACCACAATGCCCTGGACTGTCAGTATTATTACATGCTGTGAACATAAGTAGCTTTGATCACAGTTTATATTGTAAAAGAGAAGGAATATTGAAAAAAAGATCAACATTGTGATATTATTTCTTCCAAACTGACCAGAAACATGCTTGTCAGACTCTCACAGCAAAGGATCAGACTCACTGTGCATGACGGCTCAGGCCAATGATGTCTGTTAGATTGTCAGTTGTTTAGTGCTTCTGTACAGTTAGGGTCACCGTCTCTATTTCAGAATAATTAATATGTGGAAAACACTAAAAGTTGATTGTCTTCCAATATTCTAGCATAATTAAAAAACTTTGACTTTAAGTACATATTATTAGTCCTAATGCCAGCATGATTCTTCATAACTCCTGCTTTGAAATACTGAACTTTAAAATGTACCTGATGAAAGATCATTTACAGTGGCACTCTGTCAGGATCATTCTGACTGTAAGATCACTGTATTAATCTGAATCCTTCTGAAATGTGCTGTGAATGAATGCTGATGCAACTCACTGTGGGAAAGCTGTTAATAAAAGGAATCTGTGACACATGCAACACATTCACAGAGGAAGAGGACACAAAGGGAGGACACGCAGAGGCTGTGTTGAAGTCAGAAATCCAAATCTTTATTAAAAAACAGGCGGCGGTAACAAACAGGAAGACGAGCAGTCCATCAAACAGACTACAGGGTCAAACATACAGAGAATTCAAACAGCAGTAAAAAATAACTGGACACTGAAAAACTTAAAGCAATGTGTGACGCAATAGAAGGAAGCAGCGCAGTATATTCACTGAATTATCATCAATTACAAAAGAGAAAAACGACGATTTCTAAGGATTATTTTCTTAAATGCAGTTAGAGTGTGGCTGGTAAAGATGGAAACATACAGAATGTAAACTGTGTGAGTTTGTGAACTTTGTTAGTAACAAATGAGGTAAAAACCCAAAACAGACAAAACACAGAAAGAGGCTCTCAGTATTCATTCATAATTAGAAAGAAACATTCTGGTCGTGGATTTTTACAGTCTTAGTTCCGCTCGCTGTCATCATTATAATCATCATGATCAATGGCGAGGTCCTGAGGTGGGTGGGGCTGTCTCTGGTGATGTCACCATGAAGGAACAGCATCTGGCACGTGTTGGTGAAACATCCCAGTACACTGGTGTAGTTTCCTCTCCAGCTGTTTGACACGTGACACTTGAACATTAAGGGGAAGAAGAAGAAACAGTGTTAGGTCAGGTGACCACATGGTTTCTAAAGTAACTGACAGGAAGTAACCAGGCCGTTAGAAATGGATGGCATGTGTGTAGAGTTACTGGAGTTGGGTAACTCTACTTACCAAAAGCAGAAGCACACAGATGAAGGATCAGATGCTGAATGTTGCAGGAACATGCTCATGTGTGGTGGTCATTCAGTGCTGCTCCGGCAGGTTACACAGTCCAAGACTGATATGCTGCCCATCTGAGAGTTTGAAAACACACATGCAAAGATTTATTTTGTATTACAGTCAAAGTTGGATGTTCATTTTTGTCCTTTAAAAATGTTTGTGTATTTGAAAGCACTAACATTTAAGGATGACTTGGATCGTCTCCTTTAAAGGGGAGACAAGTGTATCCACTGATCCACGTCACTTTACCTGGATGATGACTCCTCCGCCCTCACTCAGAAACACTCCTAATATAACCAAGCAAATAAATAATATTGAAGATTTACATCATTACAAAAACAGCAAAAACATCTCCCTTTGATTCTATTTCTCCATTCCTGCTGAACATCAGGCAACAAATATCTCAATAAATCACAGTAAAATGTAAAGCACATGTTTTCTCTGCTTTGTCTAACCTCTGCAGAGCCTCTGTCAAGAAAATCATAACTGTAAGCATAAAACAAATATACATTTCATAACACGTCACTGGACAAACCTCGGTCAGTTGATTTCCTCTGTGCAGTGCAGACGAACATCAGTCAGCAAGTGACTCTGCTGGTTCTTCTGAGGAAACACCACCGTCTCTCCACACCGTCACCATCTGTGAGCACAAACTGCTGCTCTGCTCTGCCAGCATGTAGGAATCACATATCACACACACAGGGGTGAAGAAACATCAGAGCTCAACTTTGGATACTTTAGATCTTAACAGATCAAAGCAGCTCTTAGTTTCAACAATCAGACAAACAATGATACCAAACTGATTCTGTATGAATACAATATGGTATTTTCAATACAGGTGTCAAATTCATTTATTAAAACTAATACAGATATATGTATATTTTTTTTGATAAATTAGTTTGCTAAATTATAAGAATATATATATATATTTTTTTTTCATTTAACAATTGCAACTGAAAGAAATTAAATATTGAACAAAAATATATTGTCACATTCTGAGCATGCTCAGCACGCTGACAGACTTGAAGTTGCTACAGATTTTAAGAATGTCACAGGCTGGGTCTCTGACCCAGCGCTCTGAGTTCATTTTTGTATTTGTCTCATTTTGATATGTGATTAGTTTTGTGTCATTTCCTATCTAGCTTTAGTTTAAGCTGTTATTTATTATTGTTCCCTTGGTTTTCTATGTTTTGGGTTCTTGTATTATTCTTCACGTATTAGGTCTGTTAAGTTGTGTTGTCATGTCTAGTTTTAGTATTTCCCGTTTTATTCTGACAGTGTCATGTGTTCTTTGTTCATTGTATTTAGCTTTCCTCCTCCTGGTCCTGTCATTTAGGTTTATGTCAGTCAGCTGTTTCCCCCATGTGTCTCCACTTCCCCTGATCACCTCATGTATGTATTTAAGCCCTCTGTTTTCTGCATGTCATTGTCGGGTCGTCTGTTTACCTCACCTCAGTCATAGGTCTAGTTTTCGGCTGTTATTTCCACGTTAGTCATAGTCTTAGCCTGTTTATTTCCACCTCAGTCATAGTTATAGTTTTTGGTCTCAGTACCGTTTAGTATTTTGTTTCTTAGTGTCTTGTCAGTTTACTTTGGTTTCCTGGTTTACTTCTGCCGTCATCTAATAAAGGATCACTTTTTCTGTTCAACCTTCAACTCCTCGTCCTCATCTGCTTTTGGGTCCTGTTTCCATTACACACCGGCGCACCCCGCCGTGACAAAGAAGTGATAATTATGGGGAAGAAACTTCTCTTGTTCGTCCGTTTAATCAAACATTTGATGCCTCAGCTGTCTCAGTCTATAGCGTTCTGCAACTACAACTAACCTGAAGCTTGGATTTGGCTGCAGGTGCCCCTGTACATCCTTCTCAGATGTGGGTACCAGTTAATCCCACTTCTTCCTGACCTTTGCTTCATCACAAGACCAAAGGTGGCATCCCGTGTCACAGTCTTATCATCATCCAGAAGAAACATTTGAAGAAACATCATGGAGAAGAAACATTTACGCGCCTCCTGGTTTTGTTTTCTGATCCTGCGAAAAGACTGAGGACAAAGCCCAGAGAACACGAGATACACAACATTCAGACTCAACAGCCTCCATAAATGAAGAGCACCAGGTTGGTTCAGTTATAGTAGATATGAGCATACTTCACATTACTGGGTATGAATAATAATGAGGAGGCAAACTTTGAAGATGCAGAGCATGATGTCCCATCATCAGACTGTAAACAAACATCCACCAGGCTTCTTTGTTGCCAAAATTGATGATTCTCCTATCAGGGATCAGTAGCGTGTATTAACGTGTGGTATAAGCAGCAGTCACTGAAATATTACTGTTTCAGATAAGAAATCTAGGACATAAAAGCCAGGGTGGGAGGGATCTCTGCAAACTGACTTACCTCTGCAAGTGTGAAGCTCAACAAAAATCTGACTCTCCAGTCACAGATAGGGGTGGGTATTGATAAGATTTTCACGATTTGATTCCATTTTCGATTCTGTTTAACGATTCGATTCTTTATCTATTCTTTTTAAAAAAGGAGAACACTAAGGTCGATTAGCTTAGAACTTTGTTTTATAGCTTCTCTTTGAACAAGATATAAATTTAGGAGTAACATGGCCTTACAAACACAGCAGTGAGATCTTAAGAGATCCAGCCTACGGCTCTTCAATGGGGTGTCACAGGGTCCCCAGGAAAAGAAATTGTAAATGTAAAATAATAAAATAAATATTCTTCTGTAGCAATAACAAAGTATAACATAAATTAATCTGTAGCAATTACACAAGAATATCCAGTAATGTCCCTGTGTACAAAAGGCCAGCCAGTTCGCAGAACTCATGAACGGAGCCACATCTGCGGAGTAAGATATCAGCATACTGCTGCCGTTTAGCCAATGAGCGGTGAGGCAACCCATTCTCTTCGCCAATCAGAAGACACAATTCTACCTCATCACTACGCACACGTCGACGCAGAGAGTTCGGTCGGAGCTGCAGGTGGGAAGAGTCAGCAGAGTTTACTCACCGTGTGGATTTTCGTTCCTTCTAATGCTGTTAGCGGTGTGCGTCCATGAGACTGTAAGTTTCTGTGTTTTATCGTGTTTGTTCTTTGCTGCGGCCATTATCCTCCCTTGTTTAATCCTTGGCGCATACTTTGTTTACCGATTGTTACTGCCGTTTACTGCGAAGCAGCCTCTGCCGTGCGGTCATTAAGGGACCGTCACTAATTTCTCATGTTAGCTCTGATGTAAAGTGCCTAGTTAGGATTTATGTAAATAGTAAAATTAGCATTTGTTGACACTCCCTTATTTTGGTTGAATGTTCCACTATCCAGTATTGTTTGTATTGTTGTATTACACATTTAATTCACTCTGTTCACATAATTATGGAAGACTTTTATGTTCTTTCCAACAGAAACCACACCATCACTCACCACACGGCATATAGCATTTTACAGCCTGTTAAATCCCCTCACTCACATTATGGATGTGTGCTTCGGATTCTTGTTAATAAATGAGTGAACGGCAGATACCTGAGTGGCAGTGGATTTTGTGGATACGCCATCTGTTCTTATCGGACAACCCTGTTGAGATTGTGGATTCATAGAGTCAGCACCTTATCATCTACATCATTCATAGTCAGGAGGTCAAGTCCATCCCTCTTAAAGTGACCTCCTCCATTACACCCTGCCTACAATTAAACACATTCACTTACCGAAAATCAGGGGCATCTGCTGTGGCAAATGGGTGCAAACCTTTTACCACAAACTTAGTCACTGCTTCGTCTATCCTGGCCTGAAAGGACACCGGTAGACTGCAGCAACAACTGCCAGCACCTGAGCCAGCCAGACTCTGTCTCTCTCATCATGGTCACCTAAATGCACAGTAATAGCAGGTTTTGTAATAAGGCAGATCGCGCTAACATAATATGCACTGTTAGTTGATTATTTACCTGCCGCATTAACGGGAGAGGACGTGCAAACGTTACCGCTGCTGCTGGGTTGAGATTCACGAGATTCATTTAAGGTCATCGCGTCTTTTGTGAGCAAATGCTTTTGCATATTCGTAGTGTTTCCTCCCTTAAATGAAATATCCACTTTGCAAGTATTGCAAGTTCCCCTGTTGTCATCCGTTCTCGTAAAGTATAATCAAACTTTTGAGCGTTTGAGCCGCTTAGGCGCCGTGTTTCCTGCCAGGTAAATGATGCTCCGCAATGTGGTGACGTCATTCGGGGCGACTGGAATTGATAAGGGAATCGTTTGCAAAAATGGCAAACAGTTCCAAGGAATTGAAACAGTGGGAACCGGTTCTCCACAAGAACCGGTTTTCGATACCCATCCCTAGTCACAGACAAACAAAAACTCCAGCTGGGAGATAGAAAACGCTGTCTGGGTCTTGCTGGATGTTGCTGGTCAGAGTCCCACATTAGCAGAGTGCTTCTTGGTCCCACTGACCCATGTGGACAGCGACTGTGGAGAACTGTTCTGGAAAACAGAAAAAGACAATTAAAATAACAAAAAGCCAAACAGGATTTCCACAAAGACTCTCTTGGAATCAGCAATCAAAAAAAATCACTGGTTCATATTTCAATCAAATATGAACAGGTTCCTTAACTGTATGCAGTTCAGATCTGATTTAATTTAATTTCCTTCACACAGCACATTCGTCCAGGCTGACAGGTAAACATAGAATTAATCTCAGGTAACATGACTCATAGTAGAGATTCAGTAAGAAAGATTGCAGGCTCTAATATTATTACCACACAATCCAAGGACACACCAACAGCTCCGATTTGTAGAACTATTTAAACAAATGTCTTCTGAATATTCAATTCATGTTCACAGTGGGGGGGGGTGTAGAATATTTCTAACATTTTGAGTTATTTTCCAGTGTTAGAAAATCAGCACTGCTCAGTGTTAGCCATTTCTCCAGGCTGGAGAAATTGATCAGGAGGGCTAGCTCTGTGGTCGGCATGAAGCTGGACACTCTGGTGACAGTGGCAGAGAAAAGGACATTAAAGAAACTGATGGACATTATGGACAATGCCAGGCATCCTCTGCACACGGCCATAAACAACCAGAAGAGTCTGTTCAGTGACAGGTTGCTTCTCCCCAAGACAAGAACTAACAGACTTAAAAACTCCTTTGTCCCACACGCCATCAGACTGTTTAACTCCTCTCTGGAGGGGAGAGGGAGGGGAAACAGGAGGACAAAGGAGGGGGGAACAACTAAGCTGTAGTGCCTCTGCACCTCACTGTGCAATACCTTGTGCAATACTTTTGTAAATAGTCAACAGTGCAATAGACTCAAGACTTGAAATGTGCAATTCACTTGTATTTTTATTTTTTATTCCTATTTATTCTATTTATCCCCTTTGTATATTTTATTTATATTTGTTTCTGTATTTATATATGTGTGTGTGTGTGCGTGTGTGTGCGTGTGTGTGCGTGTGTGTGCGTGTGTGTGTGCGTGTGTGTGTGTGTGTGTGTGTGTGTGTGTGTGTGTGTATATATATATATTTATATATATATATAACAATTCTGTAACTGTAACTTCGGTCGTTGCTGTGCTTTTTTTGGAAATCGAATTTCCCAGAGGAACCCACCCGAGGGATTAATAAAGTTCTATCTTATCTTATCTTATCTCTTATCTTGTTAATCTTCAAAACTGACTAGGTTACTTTTAAACATATAACACTGTCAAAAGTGTTAATTTAACACTCAACAGTGTTGTATTTAACACTCAGAGGTGTGGACCCATATAGACACTCTCCAGTGTTAATTTAACACTGGAGATTTTGCTGTGCACACTCGAGAGTCAGGCAGCTTAAATGTGTTTGTCTTCATCTGTAGTTACGTTTCATTGGCTGGAAATGTGCTAACTGGAATCCTTCATGAGTCCAGATGAACAAAAACAAGTGTTTACTGCTCCACGCTGCACGAATCTGAATCAAAATCACTCAGACGCGCCCACGTAGGCATTCCACTAAAACCATGTGACCACCTTCACCTTTAAACCTGTCGTGAATATAATTTTAGACTCTTCACTTTATTTTGAAAGAACAGATTTGCAGGAAGTGCGGCTGCTGCAGAAACTTCACTTTTCACTGGCTTTAATCTTGAAGGTTTCTCCAGATGTGGAACATTCATGCTAAACATTCAACATCTGACGACCGTCTCCGTGTAAAACACTGACAAACTCAAACTTTATACGGTAACTGACAGATTTATTCCTCCATTTTCAGGCATTTCACAATGAACTTGGATTAGTTTGATGATTTTATTCACGTTGGTGAATAAAACCAGCCAAGAGGCTGATTCCTGCAGAGGAGGAGGCAGAGTGGAGGAATCTGCAGGTTCTGTCTCTAACACACAACCAGAGCTTCAATCATAACGAGCACATAATAAAACCATGATCCCCCCTGATCGACTCTTTTAGCCTGTTTCCTCTGGATCGAACAGGATCTAACAAACCCCAGCTTCTGCTGGGACACTGGTCATCATGGGAGGAAAAAGATGGCTGCCGTGTTGCTGTTTCCTTTCTTACACCAGGGTTATACTTCCTGTATCTGTGGGTCTGAGTTTTTAATCAGAGGATGAACTTAAAGCTTTCAGTCTGCTCTACAACCCACCACCTATCCACACGTCTGCTAAGTGGACTGGAAATCAGTAAAACTTCTACCAGGCTTTAGTAAATATTGCATTAAGATGAGCAGACAGATTTTAATCTCAGCATCGTGCACACAGATTTTTCAGGACACTGGAAGAGTTCCTGCCGTGGATTTAGATGTTAGTGTTGTGTGGATGATCCCATTCTGTCATCTTTGTGTTACTAACACTGATGCTTTTACACTTTAGGACCCTCGAGACCTCTGCTGCTCAGCCGTCCTGATCGCTGCCTCCACTTTAACCAGAGGCTGTAACCTCTGATCATTTCACCTGCACCGGCAGTAAAACTCTTCTCCAGAACCAAACGTGCCATAAACCCATCACAGCTTCATCATCAGCTCAGTCTCAGCAACATGCAGACGACCGAGCAGCAGAAACTCTGCAGGGAACGTCTGAAGTCTGTTCTTCAGTTTTCCCAGCTCACTGTTTATTGAACATGAGACAGAAAAATAAATTCACCTTTAATGTGAAACTTTTATCGCCTGTGACATGTTTGCAGGAAGTTTTCATGCTGTGATTTAGTGTCACAGCCATAAATATCACACAAGGTAGTCAAAGGAGCTTGCAAAGAAAAGCGTCTGGACTTCTTTAAGTTGCTTGAAGACGTTTCACCTCTCATCCGAGAAGCTTCTTCAGTTCTAAGGTCAAATGGTGGAGAGTCCCAGATATAACCCTAGTGGGAGTATCCCCCCACAGAGGGACAAAAGGACCCCCTGATGATCCTCTAATCACCTGAGCCAAGGTGTGAAATTGGGTGTGGGACCCAATCAGCCAGAGTTTCGGGTGAGTTCATTGTGAAACCTGGCCCCACCTTGTCATGCGAAGTCCAGACGCTTTTCATTGCAAGCTCCTTTGACTACGATGACCTGGATGACTGAGAACCTTCACAGACAGATCACACAAGGTAAAAACTACAAGTCCCAGCATCCTCTGTGTTTAGGGAGGAGCAGTGAAAGTGTTGATCCTCCGTTCAGAGCAGCAGGAGGAGGAAGGTGGAGCTGAGGCAGGCGAGTGTTAACATGAATATGTTTCTTCTTATGACATAAAATAATTCCACGCTATTCGTGTCTGTGGGTGAAACGTGAGGCCGGTCGGCTCCTCTGAGCGCTGGTTTCCTGTAAGTAGAGAGGAAGTGAGTTTAGCTGAGAGAGCAGGAGGAGAGTGAGAGCTGTGCTGAGGCAGCTGAGTGTTAACACCGCTCTGACATTACTGTGTCTCTGTGGCGGGAACAACAGGCTCCGTCAGTGGAGGCAAAAATAATCAGACTTTGGTTTTTCAAAGGAAACTACTTTATGTTGGGAGAAGCCGCGCGCTCATTGGATAACGACTTGTCAATCTCAAGTTATTAGCCAATGAGCGCGCAGGTTCACAGTAAGACCCGCCCTTATCACGACGTCTTTAAAACTAAACGTCCAAATTCATCGGCTGCATCCTCCCGAGGACCCGGCCTTCGCGGTGTACGTGGGCTGGGTCCTCAGAAGGTTGGATATGCTGGAAGTAGTGAGGGCCAAATGAAGCTTTCCGAAGCACTGAAGCTTGTATTGAAAAACTGTTCATTACTCGAAGCTTTTCAACACAGTCCTCTCCGGTGACATCTGGTGGTGAAAATTTTGAAGAGCAGCTTGAATCTGCAAAATAAAACGGACTGCTCAATCATCACTGCTCACTCAAGAGCAGGGACGTGCAGAGGGGGGGGGGGGGCTAGAGGGGCTTGAGCACCCGCCCCTTTCCTGATGAGTGCCCAAAGTGCCCTTTTGTTGAGGCAACTTTTAAATTTTTTATTTTTATTTATTTATTTATTTTATGTGTGTGTGCGTGCGGAGTCCTGTCTGTGCCTCTCAACAATAATATTTAACTATTAATCATAGTTTTGCTAAATAAAAGGATCTGGCTTGCATCAGTCACATGATCACATTTAACCAATGATCGCCCTCGACGGCAGAACGCGCTGGTTACGAGCCGGGAACGAGCTCACAAAGAGCACGCGCATCTTTTGCGGTCCGGAGCTGTAAGAGAAACACAAGTTAACTCAGAGACACAGACTGATGCGACAAACCCAGTAAGTAGCTGTACAGCGTACACTGTAGTGTGTAGCACACAGGAGTATTGGCTTATTACGTACACGTTGGTAAGTTGTCTTGTTGCAACTGACGAACTGAAACAAACGAGCGTGCTGTGTGTGCAACAGCGTGACAAACATTACCTGTCCTTTTATTAACTGCACAAGTAGTGCTGGTCACAGCTGCTGGCTCACTGGGTAAGGCTGTCATGGGTCTGTAGCTCTGTCACCGTTTCAGGGAACATATTTAGTTTTAAAGTATTTAGAACATATTTAGTTTTAAAGTATTTAGAACATATTTAGTTTTAAAGTATTTAGAACATATTTAGTTTTAAAGTATTTAGAACATATTTAGTTTTAAAGTAAGTTACAGAGCATTTCCTGCCTTTCTGAGGGGATTATATTTCACTAAAAACGATCTAATATGCATGTCCACATAATAATTATTATAATTATAATATATTAAAAAACACACACTGTATTTTAAAGAACATACATTAAGAAGCAGATTATATTAGATTTATATATTTAATAAGACAAAATTTGGATTTTACAGCAGTAAAATGATTGTATCTCTGCAGTTTAAAAATGTAATAAGCTTTGCCCTGCACAGAGTGGATAGTGAAACAAATGCAATCATCATAAATACATTATTTCATATTTATTACTTCCCCCTCCTCATTGCTTTATTATTGTAGCTCTAGTAATGAATAATAATGTAAGGATTCTGGATCAGCACCATGATGCCCATAGTATATACAGTATTCTGAAGAAGGTCTAAAATGTCACTGTGTGTGCATGTGTGTGTTTTATTTAGCTGGATTTAAAAAAATTATTACTCATGATATAACATTGTGCAGACATGGCTGGTAAGGACATGAGGAGGAAACAGTAGGAGCTGTGTGAGGCTACTAAAGGCAGTGCTATAACATTTTTCTGTCATCATTTTATTATAGATTAAGTGCAAGAGTTGTTAGGTGTGGATAATTAGATTATAGTTTATTGCAATAGCAAGTTGTGCCTTGTTCTCAGATAGACAGCAAGTGGAGAGTGATATATGAAATGATGGGATGGAAGGAAGAAGAGAAGCAAAGAGTGATTCACAGGCAGAGCCGAGTTTATGTCACAGTTTTTCGTTGCCTTATGGTTCCAAGCGCTGTCACCAATCTTTGCATTTTGTTATTATCTCATGACACTTGTTTAATCAGCTACCATCTCTCCTGTGGACTTTTTAATGTCTACAGTCTCAGATCAACACAGCCCTGCCCTTTCCATATTAGATTGTTGATGAATGTGTGTTGTTGTTATTCAGCCTGGTTCAATGTGCCCCTTTTTAACTTTGAGCACCCGCCCCTTTAAACGTCTCTGCACGGCCCTGGACTTATATATCACGTTTAACCTGAGTAGCGAAAGTCCGCGGTGATCTGAAAATGATGTGCCGGGAGTTGTGCCGTTCTCGGTGGCTTCAGTGACCCTCGAGCTCCCGGCTGGCTATAGTGCTGGTGGGTAGCAGACGTCTCCGAAAACGTCGAAGCACTTTTGCAAATATGCGGTATTTTGATAAACCGAGCAGATATTTGATGTTTACACAGCTACTTTCTCGCCTGAAAATATGTTAAAAGTTTATTTTGTGACCCAGAAAGATTAGTATGAGTAATTTTAAAACTTAGTAGCGGCCGCCAAATTGAGGAACTGGATTTGGTGGTCATGAAAATGGCATTAAACAAGTCCCCAGGGACAGATGGACTCACTACTAATTTTTATCAATTCTTCTGGAAGGACCTAAGAACTTTATTGTTTGATGCATTAAAGGAATCGATAGAGAAAAAAAGAACTGATGCCGAGCATGAAACAAGCGCTGATAACCCTGATCCCTAAATCGGGTAAGGATAAAAGAATTTTAGACAATTTAAGACCCATCACCTTAAACACTGACTATAAGATCCTGTCTGGAGCTGTAGCTGAGAGGCTAAAGAAAGGCATCTCAAACATTATCAGTGAAACACAATCAGGTTTTTTGAAAGGAAGACTAATTCATAACAATATTGGGCTGGTTTTGGACCTCCTTGAGTACAGTGAAATAATCCAAGATGTCACGGTCCTGAGTCTGTGGACTCAGTGTTTTTCTGTTTGTATTAGTTATCTTTGATTTCATGATGTGTTTTGATTCTCTTGGGTTTGATTTTTGTCGCTAGTATTCCTAACTCCCTAGGTCCTTGGCATTTCTTGTGTTCTCCTTCTTAGGTCGTGGTTCTGTGTTACTTCTGTTAGTATACAGTCATCTCTGTCAGTGTGTCTCTTGTTCTGTCACTGTATCCCCTAGTTTAGTCCACGTCTGTTCAGTTTCCTGTTTTACTTTGAAAGTCTGTGTACTATGTCAATGTGTTGAGTTTTGCCGCCCCTTGTCTTGTCATGTCTGATGAGTCCCAGCTGTGTTCTCCTCCTGTTTCACATTCCCTAATCACCTCAGTATGTATTTAAGCCCTGTGTTTTTCTCTGCCAGTTGTTGCGTCCTCCACGTTTGTTGTGTGTGTATTCGTTGTCGTCTACCTTCATCATCTCCAGTCTAGTTAGTTTAAGTTGTTGTTTATGTATCGCCAAGGGTGACTCACCAGCAAATAAAGCTGTCGTTTAAGTTAATGTTTTGTCTCTGAGTCCTGCACGTGGGTCCAGCCACTGACAGCCACACAACTCATCGTGACACAAGAGAGAGGATACATCCTGTTCTTAGATTTTTACAAAGCATCTGACTCAGTTGAACATACGTTCATATTCAAAACTCTGCAGTCTTTTGGTTTTGGACAGGAATTTATCAATGTTATAGAGATGCTATATAATGACATTAACAGCTCTGTTTTGCTAGAACATGGTACATGTTCAAGGTTTGAGGTTAATAGAGGGATACGGCAGGGATGTAGCAGCTCACCACTTCTGTTCATCATGGTTGCTGAGTTATCTATTTTGATTAAAAACAGTCACATTGAGGGGTTAACTGTGATGGGTGAACAGATAATAATCAGTCAGCTCGCAGATGATACCACCCTGTTTCTAAAAAACGAGGACCAGATTCCTTTAGCCTTACAGGTGATCAACCACTTCTCCAAAGCTTCTGGCCTGCAGCTGAATATTAATGAATAAGAAATTCTAGCTCTGCATGAGTGTCCCCTGCAAGCAATAGATAATATACAGATCAAAAAAAGAGGTTAAGTATCTGGGCATTGTAATTTGCAAGGATAAGACATCAACAGAAAATAAGAATATCTGTGCCAATATAGAAAAGTGTAAGTCAATTTTAAACAGGTGGCTGCAAAGGGACATAACTCTGTTTGGGAGAATCTTGCTAACCAAAATGGACAGTCTGTCCAGACTAATCTATCCAGCCTTTTCTCTGCCCATATCTCCAAAACTAATTAAATCTATAAATAATCTTAATTTTAGGTTCATATGGAGGAACAAATGTCATTATATAAAGAAAAATGATATGATTAAGAATTATGAAGAGGGTGGGGCTAATGCCATTGACTTTGATGTTATGAATGGTGTACTAAAATTGAAATGGTTAAGATCTTTCATTAGGAATAAAAATTCCTTTTGGAACATTATTCCCAATGTGATTTTTTGGCAAAATGGGTGGAATAGACTTTTTGTTACGTTGTGACTTTGATTGCAGTTCGTTACCTGTTAAACTCTCAGCTTTCCATCAGCAGGTCCTTCTCTACTGGAAGATCTTAAGGGATTTGGGCTGTAGCTCATTTTACGGATGATAATGGGGTCTTATTAAAACATGATACGTTTTGTGAGAAATTTGATGTAAGATGTACTGTTAAGAGATATAAATCCCTAGTGAAAGCCATCCCAGTCCCTTTGAGATCAAGGATAAAAGAAGATATTGTGCAGTCTAAAATTTCTCCTGGACTGAGGCAGCTCTGCATAGCTGGAGCTGAATTTGGTGACAGCAGGTTTACAAACAAAGTGATCAGGAATATTTTGATCAACGACATTTGCCCTAATCTGGTTAAAAGAAATTATATCCTTAAAGAATTTGAGACCATGGAGGTTAAGGCGATAAGAAAAAAGTATATTTCACTTCCTCTTTCCCCTAAAGTAAAAGAGGTTCACTTTAAAATCATTAATGAGGTTTATCCAACCAATGAATTCTTAGGACAGAAATTTAACTTAGATGTGAACGCCTGCACATTTTGTGAAAATGATATTGAAAGTCTGGATCACTTGTTTTTCAACTGTGAATCAGTGCACTCCTTCTGGACTGACATGTGGAGCTGGCTACAGTCCAGGAGAATTCAGTTACCACATTTGACGGTGACAGTAATAAAATTTGGAATACTTGCTGAGAATGCAGATTTTGACCTGTTGATTAGGACGATTTTGTTAATGGGAAAATTTTTCTTCACAAATGCAGATACTTTAAAGCTAAACCATGTATAAACAGATGGCTGAATGACTTTAGACTCTGGGCTAAATCGCTGAAACTTGTGAATAACAAGAAAGCCCATAAACTTGTTGTTTTATTTAAAGAGTTTAACCTATGTTAAAAAAGAAGAAACCTCCCTATTTTATAATCATGACTGCCATTTTTTGCTCATGGTATTTTTTGCTCATGGTATTTTTTGCCTTTGGTTCAAATCCTTCAAAATACATACAAAATCAGTATCGATACTGACGTAAATTAATAGAAATAGAGATGGACCGATACGTAATATCGCATTGGTCCATCTCTATTTCCCTTTCTGGATTAAGGAAGGTTGTAAAAGCAGCTCGATGTACAACCTGTTCTTTGGATCCTCTACCAGCCTGGGCTATAAAGGAACTGTGGTCAGCATTAGGACCCTACAACCTGTTTCTTTTAAATACTTCATTGAGTCTTTCCTGAATGTTTTAAATCAGCTGTGGTAGTACCAATCTTGAAAAAGCCTGGACTGGATGTTGACATGGTCGCAAATAGGGCAGGGTATCGTCACTGAATTCTAGAATCGATTTGATTCCGATTCACAAGGTCCTGAATCAATTCGATCCACGATTCGATTCAATTCGATTTGAATCTGGGAAATTTTGCCTCAGATAGTCAGAAATATTATAATTCAGATCAGTACATTTACATATTTTTGTATCTATAAAAAGGAAGCTGACACTCGCAAGACTTTATCAAAGGTGTGAGCATCACAGCAGAGGCCTTTGTGTCAAAGTAGCTGAAGATAAAACAGAAAAACATGAAGGTGGTTTTATAAAAATATTCTACAGTAGATCAAAAACGAAAGAAAACCATTAATCGACATATGAACATTACCTCTGAAGTTACAGCGGTTTTATGACAGACACAGCGTTTTGCAATTTGCATCATTTTAAAAAGTTTAAATTTGTTCAGAAGCCTGTTGAACGGCAGAAATTAGGTTTTCTTTTCGGAAGTAAGTAAAAGGAAAAAAACAGCGGCCGACAGCGCTGTAAACAACGGTAGACTTGTGCGTAACAAGCAAGCGAATAATGCAGAAAACAGATTTTTAGACAGGAAACTGTGTGTGAGAGAGAGAGAGAGAGAGAGAGAGCTGTGCATGACGTGTGATTTTATCCTGGTGGAAGCAAAACAGCAAAAGTCAGAGTGAGTTCATGACGATGTTTATGTGAAGCGTAGTTTGGATCTTCTTTTGCTGCTGGTTCAGTCAATATTGTTTGGAGAGAGATAAAACTAACAGCTTTAGAATCAGCGTAAAAAGGACGTAAACACAAAGCTCGGAGCCGCCGAAACATCAGAATCAGCGAGCTGTCGGCTTTCAGCCCCGACCGTGTCCGTGCCATCGGGTGAGAAAGGCGACATCTCACTGATTCTGATGTGTCGGCGGCTCTGAGCTTTGTGTTTACGTCTTTGTGCAGAATCCGTGTTCCTGCTCTCATTTACTGTTTCAGCTGTTTGGTGGTTGTTAAAGTTTTGTGAGGTTTAACCTGAGATTCTGGCGTTGGTGCAAAATGCAGCTGCTCGCATTTTAACAAGAACTGGGAAATTTGAGCACATTACCCCTGTTCTGAGATGTCTTCACTGGCTACCTTGTCAGGTTCGAGCAGATTTTAAGGTCCTGCTGCTCACCTACAAGGCTTTAAACGGATTGGCACCTTCATACCTCTCCGACCTTTTACACCTTTATGTTCCATCTCGTGCTCTCCGATCTCAGGACTCTGGTCTTCTAAAAGTTCTTAGAGCCAGAAAAAAGACAATTGGAGAGCTTTTTCTTTTCATGCCCCGTTTCAGTGGAACAACCTCCCACAAGATATTCGGCAGGCTGCTCTGTGGAGGTTTTTAAAACCAAGTTGAAGACACATTTGTTCACCCGATCCTACATGTCTTAATTCTATGGCTTTTAGTTTTTACATTTTTATTGTTTTTAACTTGTATTGTGTCTTTTACCTGTATTGCTATGTATCGCTTTTATTTTATTTATCTCTTTAGTTGTACAGCACTTTGTTTGAAAGCGCTTTATAAATAAAGTTATTATCATTATTATTATTATTACAAGGTCCACGTTGTGTTTGCCTCTGTTAGTTGCTGGTTTGTCTATGTAGCTGTCAGGGTCCTGGGTCTCCTGAGCTGGTGGTTTCAGTTCTTTGTGATTTTTGTATTATGTCGTTTGTGAGTTATTCTATGCTTCCTAGGTTTTGATTCCCTGCCCCCCTTGTTTCTCTGTGCACTCTGTTCTGTGTTTAGTCTTCTCTGTCCATTTGTTCCGCCCTGTGTTGTTGCCTTCTGTGTCTCCCTCTGTGTAACTGTCTATATAGTGATGTGTTGTGGTGCTTTGCTCCCACCCCTTGTGTTCCGTGTTTTCGTCTTCCCTTCGTGTAATTCTTCATATTCGTGTACTATTAGTTTTTAGGTTTTTGCTTAGTTTCCATGCTCACCTTCGCCATTTCTGTTTGTATCACCATGTGATGAATAAACTCACTTGCATCTGAGCTGCCTGCATAAAGGGTCCTTTGATAATTTACACACGGCTCGCAAACCGTGACAAAAACACTGGAAAAATTGGGCTGTCCTAAAACATTTGACGGGTAGTGTATATATTTAGTTTATATATTTTCTTTATTTATAATAGTTTGTTTTATATTGTAGCAAAGTGTTACTTGGATACTTCTCTATGTGCTTCTTCATGTGCAATTTTGTTGCATTCTGAGCCTTAGAAATTTATTGGTGGTAGTGATGAACTGCTGTTAGAATCAAGTTAAATTCTGATAAATCAGACAATTACCTCTCCAGCTGTTGTTACAGTCTTTGTTTATCGGGTCCTTACAGGGTAAAAGATGACGACACCTAAAGAAATCCTTCTGGGGACTTTGGAGGATTTGGGACGTGATGACTTTGAAAAATTTAAGTGGCATCTGAAGAACGGGTCTGTAGAAGGTTTACCAGCAATCCCAGTGAGTAAACTGGAGAATGCAGAGAGGACGGACATAGTGGATCTGATGTTTGATACCTACTCTATCAACACTTTTGAAGTCACTAAAAATCTTTTGGGGAGGATAAACAGGAATGATCTGTTGGAGAATTTAAATAAAACCATCCCAGAACCCACAGGTAAGTCAGGGAATGACTAAACAAAAAATACATAAACAATAAAAACCTTAGTTAACATTACACAGGTGCCATTAAAATCCATATAAATAATAACTCCAAAACACTTGCCAACACTTTCAGGAGTGAGAGACTGCAGAAAGCCAACAGTTTGTGTTTTATGCATCTGCACAAATAACCTCCTGTGTACACACATGAATATCTGCTCTTTGGGTTGGTTTGATTAAAATGGGACCAGCAGCAGGTTTTCTGCCCATTTTACAGATTTATATTGTCAGATTGGTTTTAGAGCTGTTTTATCAACATAAATGAGGCGACAACAACAGTTTGGGACACGTCACAAATATGATCAAAGTGCTTTTTCTTAAATCTATTTACCAGTTGAAGGTAAAGTTAAAAAAATGGCTGCCATTTCTTTCTGCTGTTTGGAGACCCAAACAAAAAAATGCCCAGACAGTAAATGCTTTTTATTATGGTTGATAAACAGGACACTAAGGTGATTGGTCAAAGGTTGGAGGAAAGCCACAGTTCTCCTTATATGACTGAAATCCACCATTTCAGCTCATGCTTTTTCTTCTGCAGCTTTCTTGGAGATTCCACTTCAGCCTTCTGCTGGCAACGCTCCCGTTACCAAGCTTCCCTTAGGCAGCATCATTAGAAGACATAGCATACATTTACACTGCTATGCAGATGATACCCAGCTCCATCTGTCCATGAAGCCAGATAACACACACCAATGAGTTAAACTGCAGGAATGTCTTAAAGACATAAAGACCTGGATGGCCGCTAACTTTCTGCTTCTTAATACAGATAAAACTGAGGTTATTGTACTCGGCCCTGAAAATCTTAGAAATATGGTATCTAAGCAGATTCTTACTCTGGATGGCATTACCTTGGCCTCCAGTAACACTGTGAGGAACCTTGGAGTCATTTTTGACCAGGACATGTCCTTCAACGCACATATTAAACAAACATGTAAGACTGCTTTCTTCCATTTGTGCAACATCTCTAAAGTTAGAAATATCCCGTCTCAGAGAGACTCTGAAAAACTAGTTCATGCATTTATTACTTCCAGGCTGGACGACTGTAATTCATTATTATCAGGATGTCCAAAAAACTCGCTGAAAAGCCTTCAGCTAATCCAAAATGCTGCAGCAAGAGTCCTGACAGGGACTAGAAAGAGAGAGCATATTTCTCCTGTATCGGCTTCCCTTCATTGGCTTCCTGTTAAATCCAGAATTCAAAATCCTGCTCCTCACATACAAGGTCTTAAATAATCAGGCCCCATCTTATCTTAATGACCTTGTAGTACCATATCACCCTGTTAGAGCACTTCGCTCTCGCTCTGCAGACTTACTTGTTGTTCACAGAGTATTTAAAAGTAGAATGGGAGGCAGAGCCTTCAGTTTTCAGGACCCAAAAAGATAGTTGGGGTTTTTTCTGTTGTATTATTGTAGGTTCTTTATCTTACAATATAAAGCACATTGGGGTGACTGTTGTTGTTATTTGGAGGAATTAAAAAAAAAACTTTTATACTTGAAATTCTTTCATTTATTCTACATATTTATTCATTACTGGCTCCATAGTGTTGTTTATGTAATATGTGAAATGTTGCTAGTATTGATTTGGTGCTGTATAAATAAACATAATTAAATCGAATGTGTCTCTATAAAACCTGCCCTCAGTTATAACCCAAGTGTCAGGGCTCAATGGCTCATGAAAAGGAATGGAGTCAAGCACAGAACCAAAAAACGGAGGCTGAGTGACTTTTAACAGAAATGTATTTTACTAGATTTCTTGACGGAGAAAGCTGAATCACGGCTAAATTCAACAGCAAGCGAGGTATTATGAGAAGTGCAGAGCTGAGGCCAGAACATAAGCTGAGGCAGGTCAAAGGAACAACAGGGGCAGAATCGGGCGAATAGAAACTATCCAGGATCACTGGAACAAAGGAGATAATAATCAGAGTGGTCCACAGTGTAGTGAATGAGTCCAAGATTTAAAAACTAAGAGGTGTTACGTGGCTGCAGGTGGAGATCAGCTGGAGGAGGAGATGAATTAAATCTGGGTACAGAGTGAGATGTGGGTGCACAGGGAGGCAGGCAGCTGAGGATGGCAGTTTGCAAGAGTGAGTTTTCCCAGCAGTGGCAGGCCAGAATCCTGAGGCGTGACTTATGGCGAGAGTTGGACGATGTATCCAGGTGCCGACTAGGGAACAGGAAAAGAGGGTTACGCGAAACAAGCTGAGGAGCACAAGACAAAATGTGAGGCAGAGAACTGACTGTGGTAAGCAGACAATCTGGAGAAGGTTCATTGTGAGTGCTGCTCATAAATACTGCCGGAGTAATTGGCAACAGGTGAGGAGCAGGGAGGAGTGAGGAGGGCTCCACCCAGGGGAGGAGAGCTGATGCTGTGGAAAGTTACTCAGACTCACTCGGATCATGACACCAAGAGTCCAGTGAACTGAACACATAACCACAGTAACCAGAATGCAGTTTTCTCATTTGTGTCATTTGCTGTTTATTCATGCAGAGATTCTCACTGAGTGTCAGCTCAAACTCAAGTCAGACCTGAAGCAGAAGTTCCAGTGTGTGCTCGAGGGGATTTCTACAACAGAAAACCCGACCCTCCTGAGTCAGATCTACACAGAGCTCTACATCACAGGGGGAGGGACTGCAGAGGTCAATGATGAACATGAGGTCAGACAGATTGAAACAGCATCCAGGAAACCAGACAGACCAGAAACAACCATCAGACAAGAAGACATCTTTAAACTCCCACCTGGAAGAGATAAACCAATCAGAACAGTGCTGACAATGGGAGTGGCTGGCATTGGGAAAACAGTCCTAACACAGAAGTTCACCCTGGACTGGGCTGAAGACAAAGCCAACCAGGACATCCAGTTCATGTTTCCATTCACTTTCAGAAAGCTGAATCTGCTGAAGGAGGACAAGTTCAGCTTGGTGGAACTTGTTCATCACATCTTTACTGAAACCAAAAAAGCAGGAATCTACATCTTTGAAGACTTCCAGGTTGTGTTCATCTTTGATGGTCTGGATGAGTGTCGACCTCCTCTGGACTTCCACAAAACTGCAATCCTGACTGACCCTAGAAAGTCCACCTCAGTGGATGTGCTGCTGATAAACCTCATCAGGGGGGAACTGCTTCCCTCTGCTCGCCTCTGGATAACCACACGACCTGCAGCAGCCAATCAGATCCCTCCTGACTGTGTTGGCGTGGTGACAGAGGTCAGAGGGTTCACTGACCCACAGAAGGAGGAGTACTTCAGGAAGAGATTCGGAGATGAGGAGCAGGCCAGCAGCATCATCTCCCACATCAAGACATCACGAAGCCTCCACATCATGTGCCACATCCCAGTCTTCTGCTGGATCACTGCTACAGTTCTGGAGTTTGTCATGAAGAACAAAGAGAGCAAAGATCTGCCTAAGACTCTCACAGAGCTCTACCTACGCCTTGTGCTATTTCACCTAAAAACGAAGGACATCAAGTATGATGGAGGAGCTGAGACAGATTCATGCAGGAAGATCATTGAGTCTCTGGGAAAACTGGCCTTTGATCAGCTGCAGAAAGGAAACCTGATCTTCTATAAATCAGACCTGACAGAGTGTGGCATCGATATCAGAGCAGCCTCAGTGTACTCAGGAGTGTTCACACAGATCTTTAAAGCTGATGAGTGTCACATGTTCACCGGTGTCGTTTACTGTTTCGTCCATCTGAGCATTCAGGAGTTCTTTGCTGCTCTTCATGTTTATCTGACCTTCATCAACTCTGGAGTCAACCTGCTTAAGAAACAATCTCCTCGCTTTAAAATCTTCCAGAAAACACTTACTGTAAAAGACTTCTACCAGAGTGCTGTGGACAAAGCCTTAGAGAGTCCAAATGGACACCTGGACTTGTTCCTCCGCTTCCTCCTGGGTCTTTCACTGCAGACCAATCAGGATCTCCTATGCATGCTGACACAGACAGGAACTAGCTCACAGACCAATCAGGAAACAGTCCAGTACATCAAGAAGAAGCTCAGTGGGAAACTCTCTGGAGAGAAAAGCATTAACCTGCTCCACTGTCTGAATGAACTGAATGATCGTTCTCTAGTGGAGGAGATCCAACAGTCCCTGAGATCAGGACGTCTCTCCACAGATCAACTGTCTCCTGCTCAGTGGTCGGCTCTGGTCTTCATCTTACTGTCATCAGATCTGGATGAGTTCGACCTGGATAAATACTCCCGTTCAGAGAAGGCATTTTTGAAGCTGCTGCCAGTGGTCAAAGCATCCAAGAAAGTGCTGTAAGTGAATCTATGAACAAATATGTTTAATAATGCTAGATGAATAAAAGAATATGTCTCCATTGTTATTCTTCCTCAGGCTGAGAGATTGTAAACTCTCAAAAAGAAGCTTTGAAGCTTTGTCTGAAATTCTCAGCTCCCCATCCAATCATCTGAGAGAGCTGGACCTGAGCGCGAACAAGCTGCAGGATTCAGAATTGGATTTGCTGTGTGTTGGACTAAAGAGTCCTGACTGTAAACTTGAAACTCTCGGGTAAGGATACAGACTTTTTGACACTTTTTGACTCTTAAATCTGTAAGTTTATCTTGATGTGGACGTTCAAAGTCAGCACAATTTTCCTTTTAAGTTCCTGAGTTTATATTTTTGACTGTCAGGTTGTCTGGACAGATGTTTTTATTTTATTTTATTTTTTTTACTCGTCCCTAAAGTCAGAACTAAACCCACATGTACTGTAGATGACTTTCTGTTACTGGAGCAGCCTTCCTGAAGACAGCAGTGTGTTTTCATGCTTTTAAAGCCAAACTCACCTTTCAGACCTGGCTTTCATTTATTATCTATTTTTGTTTGTTTATTATATATTTATTTCTACTGTTTAACTACTGCTCACATCTGTTATCCTCCTTTTTAATTGTTCATTTCTTTTTACCCAGTGTTTCTATATTGCACTTTGTATTTGTCATCTATATTTATCATGCACTACTTTGCTCATTTATTGTTTGGTTTTAATGTTATTAAATTCCGGTCCTTTGGTATTCTTTACGGCCAAAAAGACACGGCTCAAAAGTGGTCTTTTTACTTTAAAAAATTATCTTTATTTTACATATCCGGATATGGAGACCTGAACACACAACCCCAGGTCTGAAGCACAAAACAGGAAGCCTAGTCATTTATATAGACGTCACACACACTTTAAGTTTCGATCAAACACTCTGCTTAGTTTCACTTTTTGCCTGCAAAAGCATGTAATTTCCTGTCAGTCCTGTCGGCACAGAGTGTACTCAGAGTTGGGCCTTTCTTATAAAGCAATATAATCAGCATATAAGTATTTAAGATTATAAATTTAAACCTCAACAATGTTCTTACCTGGTCTCTGGTTTGTTTGTTTGTTTGTTTGTTTGTTTGTTTGTTTGTTTGTTTGTTTGTTTGTTTGTTTGTTTGGTTTGCTCAGTTCTGTTTTTCTGAGGTTTTTAAGTTATTAAATTTGTAACTGTAGTGATTTGTGTGTGTGACAGAGAGGCACTGCCAGGGATTTTTGACACAAGTTGTTCTTGTAAAATCAGTCTGTGAAGGTTCTCAGACATCCAGGTCATCGTAGTCTAAGGAGCTTGGAAAGAAAAGTGTCTGGACTTCTTTAAGTTTCCTTGAAGATGTTTCACCTCTTATGAGAGAAGCGTCTTCAGTTCTAAGGGTCAAATGGTGGAGTGGGGCAGTCAGTGAAAGGGCAATGGTGGTGGCTCAGGGTTTGTATGTTTGGGGGGTTCAGAGGGAAAAGATGAATGCAGGTCTGGAGTTGGTGTGTGAGAGCAGGGAGTGAATCTGATCAAACATGAGTGTCATGAAGCCTGTTTGCAGTTATTTGCACTGTTTTCCACTCTGGATGTTGTTTCTGTTCAGCTGTGAGTATAAAAGGCTCCATTCTACAACCTGTTTGTGTTAGTTGTTCAATAGAAACATTATTTTGTGCTGATGTTGCACTTCTTTTATTCACAACCAAAGAGTTTTTGAAGTCTGCATCAAAAGGATTTAAATGACTTTTGAATATTACTTTAAATACTTTAGATTTAAAATTCTGATAAAAGTTTAAATACAAAGATCACTATATTCTAATGTTTTGGCTGCAGTGTGTTTTTGCAGACAGGTATAACAGAACAGCTTTAGTGTTTAGATTGTTTAAACTTGAGTATGAATTTATACAAAATGCAGCAAGAGATTAAAAAAAAACGTTTGATTATAAAATCAACTATATTGGATTCCTATCGATATCGGACATGAAAAGTGGCATCGTTCCATCTCTGCTTTGATTAGAGACACAGCTCTGTGTTTTCCAATTTGTCATTTTGAAAATTTACATTTCTTCACTGTTGAACAGCAGAAATGAGACTTTCCTGTCAGAGGTCATTTTTTAAAAATGAGGTGAATCAACCATGAAAACCATGAATCAACATGTGAACATGAGCTGATGCTGCTGAAGTGAAGTAAAGTTACAGAGGTTTGATTAGGTAATGAGTCCTAATGAGTCCAAGTCTTCTGCTGAATCAGCAGAAGACTTGGACTCATTTGATTCCAGCTTTGATATCATTGATTTCAATATGTCCATTTCTTTCACACTTCACCTTTAAAAGTGAAGCCATGTGGTTCCTGGAAGGAAAAACACGACTTTTTCAAGTCTTTGTCCTGTTTTTATGAGAAATGTTCGACTTTAATGTGAAACATTCAGAGTTTTTTCTCTTGTTGTGTTTGTTTGAAGCTGCTTCCTGTTGGCTTCAGCTGTTTGGAGTTTCCATTTTCTAAACTTCTACATTCTGAACCTTCTTCAGCTCTGAACAGATGATGAAACACTGAATGATTTCAAGCACTTTGTCTAATAAACTTACATCTTTCATTCTTTATACAGATTGATGAGCTGTGGTTTGTCAGAGATCAGCTGTGATTATCTGGCAGCAGCACTGAAGTCCAACCCCTCCCATCTGAGACAGCTGGACCTGAGCATCAACAACAAGCTGCAGGATCCAGGAGTGAAGCATCTGTGTGGTTTCCTGGAGAGTCCAGGATGTAAACTTGAAACTCTGAGGTCAGTCAGCATGTTTTAGTTGTGCTGAGATGAATATGATGTGAAAGTTGTGCTGACACTAAACTGCAGACATCAGGCTGATATTATACTGATCCACACTGAGGATCTTCATGGTAAAGTCTGTTTTCTTCTTCTCTGGTTTAGTCCATTGACTGCAGCAGAACAATGTTCACATTTCAAACAGTGATACTCAACGTATGGCCCGCGGCCCACACGCGGCCTGCCCACCTTTCCTGATTCAGAGAGAGGGGACCCTGATTAACTGTGTAGCTTCTTCCTCACACTTCTAAGTATCAGACACAACAATGAATAATCCACAGCTGACTGTCTTTAGCAGGTCAAAGGTCACGGCACACAGCAGACAGTCAGAAATATTCTAACTCTGATCATTTATCAGTTGTGACACTGTGAGACTTGATCAGAGGTGTGATCATCACAGCAGAGGCCTTTGTGTCAAAGTCACTGAGGATCAAACAGAAACACATGAAGCAGATTTTCCTCTTCTGGCTTTTTATAGCAGATAACCTTCAAAATATTCTGCAGTCGATCAAAAACTGAAGCAAACCATGAAGCAACATGTGAACATGAGCTGATGCTGCTGAAGTGAAGCAAAGTTACAGAGGTTTGATTACAGACACAGCTGAGAGTTTGTAATCTGTCATCATTTTAAAAAGTTTCCATGGAACAGCAGAAATGAGGCTTTACTGTCAGAGGCCGACAGCACTGAACACAACAGCAGACTGGTGGCTAATAAACAGTGAATGATGCAGAAACAGATGTTTGAAGCTGTTCTTGGAGTACACTGAGAGAGAGAGAGCTGTGCAGGCAGGAACAGCCAAAGTCAGAGAGAATTCATGAGCATATTGATCAAACGTGAAGCAGAGTTTGGATCTTCTTTTGCTGCTGCTTCACTCAGTTTTGGTTGGAGACAGATGAAACCTGCAGCTTCAGGATCTGTGAGCTGTCCACTTTCAGCCCCGACGGCGTGTCCGTGTACGCGCCGTCGAGTGAACGATCCACGCTCTGTGTTTCCATCTTTGTGTGTTTAGCTGCTCTCATTTACTGTTTTAGCTGTTTGCTGCTTGTTGAAATAGTTTGTGAGCTTTAACCTGAGATTCTGGCAAAATACATTTATATTAAACATCGATTCAGGATTGAATGAATCAACATCGTTTTATTCAAATTAAAACCATTTAAATGGGAACATGAATTTTTTACAGCCGCCTCTAATGCTGGGTAATGTCAGCTGGTCCATGTGCAGCTGGCTGTGAGGCTCAGGGAGCGTCTACAAAGTGCAACACTGAAAGAACATCATCCATAAATATTGAGTAATAACTGGACTCTCATACAGCGAGACTCAAATGCCTTTAAACATCAGCTTATCCTGCTGATCCAAGTCCAACACTGAGTTTGTAAAAACATGTTTGTCAATCATTTTGTTTGGTTTCTGAGGAAAAAGATTCAATAACTTGCTGCTAATACACAACATTTCATCATATTTCCTCATAAGCCTCTTTTGTCTGACCATTTGATCCCATTTGAATTTGCAATAAAGGATCCACAGAGTTTGGTGACAATAATGACAGTAGATGTTTGTGTGAAAGTGCTGGAAGCAAATGAGTGTGTGATGTTCTTTCAGTGTTGCACTTTGTAGACGCTCCCTGAGCACTGGTCTCACAGCCAGCTGCACATAGAGACCAGTGTTGTTAGTCCAGGTCAGAAGATGACTTGTTGGAATGAAAATGAGCTTGTAGTTTGTCTGCTTTAATAATGTGACTGGAAAAAGGTGTTGGACTTCAAATATGTCCATTTCTGTCACACTTCACCTTTAAAAGTGAAGCCATGTGGTTCCTGGAAGGAAAAACACGACTTTTTCAAGTCTTTGTCCTGTTTTTATGAGAAATGTACGACTTTAATGTTCTTTGTTGTTGTTTTTTAACTCAATTTTTATTATAATTTACAACATTGCAACTTGTACTTGTCAATGTTCACAAGTAGGACAGTTACAGGAACTGCAATTAGGAAGCACAAAACAAAACCCAAGCAAAACAAAACCCAAGCAAGCAAACAAACAGACAACAACATAACAAAAAGAAAACAAAACAAAATCTTTATGTAATATTAAATAACTTGTGACAAACTTAGCCATAAATGGACAAAACGAAACAGACCTATGCTAAATTATTGAAACAGTAAAGCATGTATGGGTCGCCAACGCTCAGTAAACAATTCTCTCTGAATCCGCAGAGCAGATGTTATTTCCTCCATCTGGTAAATTTCTCTTGCTTTATCAATCCACATATTATATGAAGGTGGGTCAAGATTCAGCCATTTAATAGTGATACACTTTAGTGCTGCTGTAAGATTCTTAAGAGATACGTTTTATTGTTTCCCACAAAACCCTTTGGTAAGACTCCTAAAATGGCTAACTGTTGGTCTTTTGTTAATGGTTGTTGGAAAACTGTACTGAGAACTTTAAATATGTCATTCCAAAGTGAGCAGAGTTTTGGGCATGACCAGAATATATGTGAGTGGGTTCCTAAAGAAGTACCACAATTTCGCCAGCAGGTGTCAGGATTTGTAGGCTTCATTTTGGCAATTATCTCTGGGGTTCTAAAATATCTCATGACCACCTTCCATTTAAATTCTCTCCACAGCCCAGAATTAGTCACCAGATGGGCTTCACCGAACACCTCTTCCCAGGTGTCCTCTGAGATTTGAGTGCCAGTCTCAGCTTCCCACCTTGCCTTAATATCCAAAGTTGCATTTGTATTGAAACTCATAAATGCGTTATAAAAATGACTGATTAATTTTGGGGAGGAATTACTTTGAAATATTTTTAGAAATATTTCCTCAAAGGGTGAGGGCTCCAAAACTTGCCTCCATTCTTTATGTTTTGTCAAAAAGCTTCTTACTGCAGAAATTTAAAAAAGTCAGAAGAAGGAAGCCGAAACTGACCTCAACTGTTCAAATGAGCTCAGGTGCCCATTCCTCACAACATGACAAATTTATGAAGCCCGCTATTTGACCATGCTCTGAAGCCAGAGTCTTCCACAATAGGAGAAAAACCCTGCAGGGAGGAGAGGCTTGATAGAATTGAAATTTCTTTTGGAAGACCAAATGATTGTTTGATTCTACGCCAAATCTTTAGTGTGACCCTCGTCCGTTCCCCCATATGCACATTTTTAATTGAAATGTTAGAACAAAGCAGGGATTCCAATGATCTTTCGCACATTGTCTTCTCAATGTTTAGCCCCTGAGTTTCAGACAAATCCCGCACCCATACAGTCAGGGGTCTCATCTGAGCTGCCCAGAAATAATATTTCAGGTTTGGAACAGCCAATCCCCCCTGCAGGTTTGACAGTTTTAATGTTTGGAACTTGATCATCCCTCATGTGTATTTAGTCTCTGTGTCGCATCGTCTGTGTTCCCACCCTCCATATTTTCATGCCCAGTCTTTTGTATTCTTAGCCATAGCTTTCCGTGTCGTCATGATTTATTATAGTATTAGTTCCCCAGTTTAGTTCTCTTCACTGTGATTCTGCCTTGTTTGATGTCTTCAGCCGAAATAAAGGCTCGCTTTTCGTTCAAAACTCAGTTTCATGTCTGCGCCAGTGTCTGCGCCTGAGTCCTCCACACACTCTCCATACGGTCAGCTACTGCGACCGTGACACTAAACTACATGCTGTGTGCAGCCACTCTCCTGAGCCTGTATTATATACACAGCGGTTACAATGACAAACTGAATACAATCTCATATCTACAAAACAGGCTGAGTCAAAGTTGCAGCTACGCTTATGAACATGGAGAAAAAACAGGCGAGTTATCAGCTCACCAGCTACGACTAAGTACAGCTAACCAACTATCCTTGAGATCTACAATGATTTCAATAAGGTGTTTGATATTCCCTCCTTGGGAGAAGATGCGATCGCTAGTCTGGAGGAACCTGTCTCTAATGTTGGAATTGAAACGGCCGTACGGAGCATGCAGTCTGGAAAATCTGCTGCCCCGACGGGTATCCATCTGATTTTTTCATAAAGTTTTCTGACCGACTGAATTCACTGTTAAAATCAACTTTTGAAGAATCCTTCCTCTCACAGTCGTTGCCTCCAACAATGCATCAAGCAGTGATGTGTTTAATTGTAAAACAGGAAAAAGACCATTTAGATTGTCGTTCATGTCGTTTAATATCTTTGTTCAACACAGACACCAAGATCCTGGCTCAAGTGTTGGCCCGTCGCTTACACAAGTATTTGTCCTCCATTATTTCACCAGACGGGCTTTATTAGGCACTCTTTTTTGAACATTAGAGCTCTATTAAATATCATTTATACCCATGTTAAAGGTGATACATTGGAAACTGTAATTTGGCTTGACGCAGAAAAGGCGTTGGATCGGGTGAGATGGGATTTTTTTTTATACGCTTAAAAAATGTGGCTTTAATTTTGTATCTTGGATAAAAGTATTGTATTACTCCCCTCTAACAGCCGTCCAGACTAACAATAATCTGCCCCCCAGGACAGGGATGCCCTCTGTCTCCTTTTTGCCATTGAACCGCTAGCTGTTGCTCTGAGACAATGTGTTGGTGTTGAGGGAAAACATGGAGGGGTATCGAACATGAAGTCTCTCTTTATGCCGACGACATGATTTTATTTATTTCCAACCCATCGAACAGCCTCCGCAAACTTTTGGATAGACTTACAATAATAATAATAATACGTTTTATTTATAGGCGCCTTTAAGAGCCTCAAGGTCACCTTAATGCATACTTAAGGAATTTGGGACAATTTCTGGATATAAAGTGAATTTTGGGAACAGCGAGGCAAAGTCTATCTGTACGACAACTGGGGAGTTTTGTGTATTTTAGCCCCTTTTAAACCCAGCTATAAGAAGTTTAAGTACTCGGGCATCTGGGTGACAAGAAAACCACAAAGACTTGTATAAAACTATCTTCCTTTATTGTCGAAGCTTAAAGAGGATTTTGGAAAATGTGAGTTTTGCCCCTTTATATTTATGGTGGGGATGCAGAACAAGGAGCAAAGATGAATGTGATGCTGAATCAGCAGAAGACTTGGACTCATTTGATTCCAGCTTTGATATCATTGATTTCAATATGTCCATTTCTGTCACACTTCACCTTTAAAAGTGAAGCCATGTGGTTCCTGGAAGGAAAAACACGACTTTTTCAAGTCTTTGTCCTGTTTTTATGAGAAATGTACGACTTTAATGTGAAACATTCAGAGTTTTTTCTCTTGTTGTGTTTGTTTGAAGCTGCTTCCTGTTGGCTTCAGCTGTTTGGAGTTTCCATTTTCTAAACTTCTACATTCTGAACCTTCTTCAGCTCTGAACAGATGATGAAACACTGAATGATTTCAAGCACTTTGTCTAATAAACTTACATCTTTCATTCTTTATACAGATTGAAGGACTGTGGTTTGTCAGAGATCAGCTGTGATTATCTGGCAGCAGCACTGAAGTCCAACCCCTCCCATCTGAGAGAGCTGGACCTGAGTAATGACTACTTGTCTTTGAATAAGAACAAGCTGCAGGATCCAGGAGTGAAGCATCTGTGTGGTTTCCTGGAGAGTCCAGGATGTAAACTTGAAACTCTGGGGTCAGTCAGCATGTTTTAGTTGTGCTGAGATGAATATGATGTGAAAGTTGTGCTGACACTAAACTGCAGACATCAGGCTGATATTATACTGATCCACACTGAGGATCTTCATGGTAAAGTCTGTTTTCTTCTTCTCTGGTTTAGTCCATTGACTGCAGCAGAACAATGTTCACATTTCAAACAGTGATACTCAACGTATGGCCCGCGGCCCACACGCGGCCTGCCCACCTTTCCTGATTCAGAGAGAGGGGACCCTGATTAACTGTGTAGCTTCTTCCTCACAGTTCTAAGTATCAGACACAACAATGAATAATCCACAGCTGACTGTCTTTAGCAGGTCAAAGGTCACGGCACACAGCAGACAGTCAGAAATATTCTAACTCTGATCATTTATCAGTTGTGACACTGTGAGACTTGATCAGAGGTGTGATCATCACAGCAGAGGCCTTTGTGTCAAAGTCACTGAGGATCAAACAGAAACACATGAAGCAGATTTTCCTCTTCTGGCTTTTTATAGCAGATAATCTTCAAAATATTCTGCAGTCGATCAAAAACTGAAGCAAACCATGAAGCAACATGTGAACATGAGCTGATGCTGCTGAAGTGAAGCAAAGTTACAGAGGTTTGATTACAGACACAGCTGAGAGTTTGTAATCTGTCATCATTTTAAAAAGTTTCCATGGAACAGCAGAAATGAGGCTTTACTGTCAGAGGCCGACAGCACTGAACACAACAGCAGACTGGTGGCTAATAAACAGTGAATGATGCAGAAACAGATGTTTGAAGCTGTTCTTGGAGTACACTGAGAGAGAGAGAGCTGTGCAGGCAGGAACAGCCAAAGTCAGAGAGAATTCATGAGCATATTGATCAAACGTGAAGCAGAGTTTGGATCTTCTGCTGCTGCTGCTTCACTCAGTTTTGGTTGGAGACAGATGAAACCTGCAGCTTCAGGATCTGTGAGCTGTCCACTTTCAGCCCCGACGGCGTGTCCGTGTACGTGCCGTCGAGTGAACGATCCACGCTCTGTGTTTCCATCTTTGTGTGTTTAGCTGCTCTCATTTACTGTTTTAGCTGTTTGCTGCTTGTTGAAATAGTTTGTGAGCTTTAACCTGAGATTCTGGCAAAATACATTTATATTAAACATCGATTCAGGATTGAATGAATCAACATCGTTTTATTCAAATTAAAACCATTTAAATGGGAACATGAATTTTTTACAGCCGCCTCTAATGCTGGGTAATGTCAGCTGGTCCATGTGCAGCTGGCTGTGAGGCTCAGGGAGCGTCTACAAAGTGCAACACTGAAAGAACATCATCCATAAATATTGAGTAAGAACTGGACTCTCATACAGCGAGACTCAAATGCCTTTAAACATCAGCTTATCCTGCTGATCCAAGTCCAACACTGAGTTTGTAAAAACATGTTTGTCAATCATTTTGTTTGGTTTCTGAGGAAAAAGATTCAATAACTTGCTGCTAATACACAACATTTCATCATATTTCCTCATAACCCTCTTTTGTCTGACCATTTGATCCCATTTGAATTTGCAATAAAGGATCCACAGAGTTTGGTGACAATAATGACAGTAGATGTTTGTGTGAAAGTGCTGGAAGCAAATGAGTGTGTGATGTTCTTTCAGTGTTGCACTTTGTAGACGCTCCCTGAGCACTGGTCTCACAGCCAGCTGCACATAGAGACCAGTGTTGTTAGTCCAGGTCAGAAGATGACTTGTTGGAATGAAAATGAGCTTGTAGTTTGTCTGCTTTAATAATGTGACTGGAAAAAGGTGTTGGACTTCAAATATGTCCATTTCTGTCACACTTCACCTTTAAAAGTGAAGCCATGTGGTTCCTGGAAGGAAAAACACGACTTTTTCAAGTCTTTGTCCTGTTTTTATGAGAAATGTACGACTTTAATGTGAAACATTCAGAGTTTTTTCTCTTGTTGTGTTTGTTTGAAGCTGCTTCCTGTTGGCTTCAGCTGTTTGGAGTTTCCATTTTCTAAACTTCTACATTCTGAACCTTCTTCAGCTCTGAACAGATGATGAAACACTGAATGATTTCAAGCACTTTGTCTAATAAACTTACATCTTTCATTCTTTATACAGATTGTGGAACTGTGGTTTGCCAAAGATCAGCTGTGATTATCTGGCAGCAGCACTGAAGTCCAACCCCTCCCATCTGAGAGAGCTGGACCTGAGCTACAACTACAACCTGCAGGATCCAGGAGTGAAGCATCTGTGTGGTTTCCTGGAGAGTCCAGGATGTAAACTTGAAACTCTGAGGTCAGTCAGCATGTTTTAGTTGTGCTGAGATGAATATGATGTGAAAGTTGTGCTGACACTAAACTGCAGACATCAGGCTGATATTATACTGATCCACACTGAGGATCTTCATGGTAAAGTCTGTTTTCTTCTTCTCTGGTTTAGTCCATTGACTGCAGCAGAACAATGTTCACATTTCAAACCTTCAAAGAAGAAGAAAAATCCTCCACTGGAAAATTCATTGTGAAACTCTCAAACTCTTCATTGCACCTTAAAGTCTGTCTGACACTGAAATCCAAAGCAAAATGTGCGTTTGCTTTACAGACAGCAGTCCAACACAAACATACACACATCATCCAAAACACAGTCCAACATCCAAATCTCCTCCACTGTCAGCATGAATGATGGGAAAGAGAAGGAGGAACACTCTGACATTCAGGCTTAGAATGAGTTTCATCAAGCAGACTGTGAAGATCAAAGCTGCATTAGAAAGCTTACATGAATGAATGAGTGGACAGAAGTGGACAGAGATCATCTGAAGCACTTCAAAGGCTTTAAATCAGCACATTTCTCTTTATTCTTTATCAACTCTGTTAGTTTCTCTCAGTTTTCTGTGGAATGAAGCTAACAGCAGGCTAATAAGATGCTGACCAATAGGTTTCTATTAAAGGTTGTAATTTGTATATGAAAAAGTGCTTTGGCTCAGCAGGGATCAGCTTACAGGTAGAATACAGCTGCTGGATGGGATTAGCATGTCATAGCTATCTACCAAACTGCTAACTGGGGGATTTCAGGCCATCTATGGATCATTTTTGCTAACTGTTTATTCAGCTTAGGCTCACAGGGCTGCAGCCTGTGCCCTAGCTGTCATAGGGCAAGAGGCGTGGTCCACCTGCACAGGTGAGCAGTCCATCACAGGGCCAACAGAGAGCGACAGAGAAGCACTCCCTCACATCCACACCTACAGCCAATGTAGAAGCACCAATGAACCTAAGCAGCATTTCATTGGACTGTGGGAGAACATCCAACCTCCACAGAAAGGCCCAGCTGACCAACAAGCTTCAACCTACAACCTTCTTGCTCTAAGGCACTAGTGCTAACCACTTTTGCCCATTTCAGCCCAAATCCTGCATCTTCCTGTTTCTGACTCCAGGCCAGCTCCACTAACACTTTCTCATCAGACACTGCCACCTAGTGGAGGAAGTCTTAGTTCCATTTGAAGCTTCAGATTACAGTTAGTTCCTTTACAAAGAGGTGGAGGTGGTGGGGCCACAGCACCATCATCACTGAGTGCCATAGGACACTTAACCTTTGTTTCCATATGCTGGGAACTTCCTGTTGTTCCAAGGAGGACTGGAAAATGTGTGAAAATCTCCCAGTCACTTCCTCACAGCACACTTCAATCATTTCCCTCCCACAGCATCAGGACCAGGGCTTTTTCTCTCTTTGGTCCCACTAAGAGATTTCCACACAAACACCTCATCAGTGGGACTCTCAGAGCTACCAGCCCTTTGCTACAATCACAAAGCTCTTCATTGAAATCAATGATATCAAAGCTGGAATCAAATGAGTCCAAGTCTTCTGCTGATTCAGCATCACATTCATCTTTGCTCCTTGTTCTGCATCCCCACCATGGACTTCATTCCTTTCCAAGCCAGCCTTGAGTGTCCTTTATTCAGCTCATCCTCTGCTTTACTTTTACACCTGATTTTAGCTGCTTTATCTCTCTTTCAACAGGTTTCTGTGCCTCAATCTTTTTCTTCTCTCCCTCATAACAAGACAGCTTCTTCTGCCTGAGAACATGTTGGAGTGATTTACTAATCCAGGGCTGCTTATTGGGGAAAATACTTCCTGTTTCCAAAGTAATCCCCATTTTTCCCAGAAAGAAATGTCAGTAGAAATCGATGATCTAAGTGAGAACATGAGCCTTTCAAAAGTCCCAGTGGGTGCAGTCAAAGCAGTCCCTCAGTCCCAGTATAGAGTCTTTGGTCCAGACTGGAACAGCTGTGTGCCCAGTTTGAGCTCTCTTCAGTGCTGTGACCTGACAGACCCAGAGGGGCCATCACATCACATTTAGAAGCTCCCCTGATGGAGCCACAACACATGTCCAATACTTAGTCTGTCTTGTTGGACCAACTGGAAGAAATGATTCAAGGACTTAGTCACAGAACAGAGATTCAAATCTCCAAAATCCAACTGGCTGCATCAGGACATATAGTCTGAAACTCTGCACAGTTTCCTGTTTGAAGCTGCTTCCTGTTGGCTTCAGCTGTTTGGAGTTTCCATTTTCTAAACTTCTACATTCTGAACCTTCTTCAGCTCTGAACAGATGATGAAACACTGAATGATTTCAAGCACTTTGTCTAATAAACTTACATCTTTCATTCTTTATACAGATTGAGGAGCTGTGGTTTGTCAAAGATCAGCTGTGATTATCTGGCAGCAGCACTGAAGTCCAACCCCTCCCATCTGAGACAGCTGTACCTGTACAACAACAACCTGAAGGATCCAGATGTGAAGCAGCTGTCTGATCTTCAGCAGAGTCCAGACTACAGACTGGAGACTCTGAGGTCAGTAGAGTGATGGAGTGAGTGGGTGGTGCTGTCAGCAGTATTGTACTAAACACAGTCAGTATGAAACAAAGATCCAGTGTTTCCTGTAAAGCTGCAGCTTCTCAGTGAAGCTGTGAGAGGAGAACGGTGACAGGCTTCAGGATTGGACACAAACACTTCCTGTTTCTCACCTTTATGGTCACCATAGTAACGGCTGACACGCTCTGATCAAACACTGTCAACAGCCAATCAGCTCTCTGAACAAAGCAGCACGCAGACCAATGACTGCATTGATTTCCAAGTTTAAAGCAGTGAAGAACACAGTCTGTAGGTGAGGAAGAATTTAGTGAGAGCAGATGTTTGGATGGAATTCCTCCAGTTAACAGCTGGAACCGTCCATCTGGATTGTTGGGCTTGTTGTTGGGGTTCCTACAGAGCTCAGAGTGGACACACCAAGGTTCTTCTAATGAATGAAAGTCCAAACTCAAACTAGGAGGGAAAAACATTTTCAGCAACTTCAATAAAAATCCAAAGATTAGAAAAAGTGAAGCAACAATGAGTCCTAGTACAGTCCCAGCACTGACGTCCCTGCTGCTCTTTATACTGGATGTGCTGCATCACTGACTGTCAGCTGATGAAGAGTCTCTGGAAACACTCGTTTATCTCCTCTGCTCTTCCTCCTTCTCTCTGCAGGAGGTGGTGATGGTAAACAGGACAGTGTGTGTGCTGAGAGAGGAGCAGCTGTGTCCTGATGATCCAGAGAGGTTGAAGCAGCAGCAGCTTGTGTGTAGAGACGCTCTGACTGGGCCATGTTACTGGGAGGTGGAGAGGAGAGCTTCATCCAGCAGTGACTGACAGAGGAATGAAGTGCAGATGACTGTCAGTGCTGCAGAGTGAACTGCTCTGAGAACAGCTCCACTGTCAGACACAATGTAGAGTCCAGCATCAGCCCTGTGTGTCCCTCTGGATCTGACAGAGGATCATCAGTGTATCTGGACTGCTCTGCTGCTGCTCTGTCCTTCTACAGTCTCTGCACAGTCTCTGTCTCACTCTGGAAAGATTTTACAACTTGTTGTAATTACAGAACGTTAATATAATATTCAAACATGTGATCTTCTCTTTATTTCTGAATCTTTACCAAATAAAGAAAAACCAAACTAACAAACAGAAGCTGTCGTGTCCTTTTTCACCACATCTGTGAATCTTTTCTGTGTTTTTCCTCTTTTCCTCCTTCCTGCAGCTCCATCTTCATCATTCTGTGTCCAGTATATGTGAACACGTCCAAAGCATCTGAGCCTCATGTTACCCGTTTGTGTGAGTTACGCCTGTCGTTGTGTTGTGGTGTATAAATAAGGGGCAGGAGACAGCGCTGGATCTCTGAGTTCTTTACTCTCAATTTCTGCAACATCTGCAATATCTAGAAATGCAAACCTGTGAGCTGTGTGTGTTGTGCGTCTGCTCGGCCACCTCTCCTCCGGCCGTGCTGGAAGCAGCTGTGCGTTTGACAGTTTTATCGACTCGACAATAATCGAACAAATTAAATGTTCAAAAATATCAACTTAAGCACTTCAAAGTCAACAAAAAGCTTAAAACAATGAAATAATATTTCACTGACAAAACAACAGCTCATAAGAACGATACACAAAATAATACAGAAACAAACAAATAAAAGTTATTAACCAGGATCCATGTTTTTGTCACAAACACTGAATCAGCTGATTCACTCTTTATGTTTCTGAGTTTGTTTTGTGATTATAGTTCTGGTTTCTGTTTCTGTGTCTTCACTGTGTCCCACGTCTCCTTACTTTGGACTCTGTGTTATATTTCCTGTTTTACTTTGACAGTCCTGTGTTACTGTTTCCTGTCTCGTGTGTGTAATTGGTCCCAGCTGTGTTTCCCTCCTGTCTCCCGTTCCCTGATTACTAAACTGCGTCCACGCCGCCGGCGCTCCTCTCCACAGCTGGATTCCAGGATTTCAGAGCATCCAGCTGTGGTGAGTGATGGAGACACTTTCTCTGCTCCCTCAGTAATCAGGACAGTTTATTGAACATCAGAGGACATAAAGGACTGTTTTTCACCTGCCCGTTCTGAACCTGGACATTAAAGACTGCTGGCTTCAAGGACATTAATCCCAGTGTCAGCCAGCCAATAACAGCCTGTGTTTTTCAGCTCTTTAGGAGTCAGAAATGAGAAAGACACAGACTGCTAACCTCTCCCTGCAGGAAATAAGCTCCGCCTCTTCCTTTCCTGTATATGAGTGATTTGATTCTGACATGAGACACAATGAGTTTCCTGTTTATTGTGACTTAAAGCGAGCAGCAAAGCCACTAAACTGTGTGTTTCCAGCTGAAGCTGCTTTTTGTGTTGCTCCCACAAACCTGTCTGAAACAGTCAGTGAGGAAAACTCAATGTGACTTCAGAGTGTCAGAGGTAAGCGACTCATGTTGTAACTGACGTCAGACGCTGGAGATTTTGGCGTAAAATTAAAGCAAATGGTAGTTTAGAATTGAACAAATTCCTTTAAGCTTCAGTATTACCAAATACACTTATCAATAGTCTTCTAACTAACAATATTTGTCTAAATCATCTCCAACACCCTGGAGAACAACGGGGAGAGTTTAGAGGCTCTCCAAGATTACATTGATCAGTGCTTCCAGGATCTTGTGATGAAGAAGGCTCAGAGTGCAAAACCTTCATCAAAACCCACCTGAAGCTGCTGGAGGACACGGTGAAGAACATCGCCTTTGATAGAGTGCATCGCATCGGCCCCATGCGGGCTGCGACCGGGAGACCACGTCCTACTGTGGCCAAGTTCGGCCACTTCAAACAAAAGGAACAGGTGAAAAGTCTCCGTGTCCATCGGTGTTTCTCCACGTCTCTCTGTCTTCTTCGTGTCATCTCTGTGTTTCCCTGCTGCCCTCATGTTTTCTGCTTTGTCTGTTAGTTTGTCCCAGTTTAGGTTGATGTTCGCTTCTTCCCTCACCTTTGTTATTTTCACTGTAAATAAATCTCCACTCGCATCTCCACCGCCATCTGCATCTTGGTCCTCATTCACTCCACCACACGACTGCTGCCCCAGCCGTGACAACTTTTGATGTTTCCTCTACATTCACTTTTAAAAATTATTTACTTTGCCTTGTTTGGTATCATTTGGTATCAGATGGCCGACTTCTAAATGGCCACCATGGTCACCACCGAACTTGAGGAGTTTGCCCCCTCACATATACTAATGTGCCACAAACAGGACTTTAACATCACCAACCATTCCTATGTTATTACGGTGTATCCATATAACTGGTCCACCCTGTACAGTTATGCTTTCATGTTGACATACTGTATTAACACAATTCAGGGAGGATTCTAGGATCAGAGCTTCGGGGGGCTGAGCACCCAGAGAGCTGCCCAGCCAGCCAAGATACACTTTACTCGTCACAATGAGACTTCTTCCCCGTCTCTGTCCCTGCATCCTCCCTGTCCTCATCGTCTGTTGTCTTCGCCTCCTTTATCAGTCATCATAATTTTACCATCTCTGTGCAAGTCTGCAAATTTCTTTATTAAATCAAAAGATTATTAAATCCATCAAGTCTCTCTGTGCCTGGGTCCTCGTCACAAAACATGACATCACTGTTTTGTACTTTTTAACAATTTAATCTCACATTTGTGAAAGAAAAGCAAAACACTTTTTTGAAAAGTCTGTAACAAAACCATCAATTCTGATCAAGGTTATTTAAATGCTGCCAAAGAAGAATGGATTGGAATAAAAAAAATACATATCCTAACCTTAATTACTGGAGGAGAATAATGAATGATGCTCATAGTGAGTAAGAAGTAAACTGAGTGCATATTTTGGACAGAGATTCACTTTTAATGTGTTTGTATAATATAATACAGATGCATAAAAACACTCCTGAAACAGAATAAATTATTACAAATAAATTATTACAAAATATTAAAAAATATTATGGATACTTTTGTTGTTAAAATGTTACCTCTCAACCAAGTTCTGCCTTTTATATTTTTAGTAGTGTGTCACACAAACAGGAAATATTGTCAAAAAAAAGTAAGTAAGGGCTGAAGCACCCCAAAAATGAACCAAAGCACCCCAAAAATGAACCAAAGCACCCCAAAAATGGGCTAAAATCGCCCCTGTTAACAAATAATAGCCCAACAGTCACTTTTATGCTTACTGTAGCTGTTAGCTAAAAACACTAATTTAGCCTAGTTTGCCATGAATTCAGCTTTAACAGACATGATCGACTGTTTCCAGTAGAATTCCTCGTTGTCATCTTGTTCCCTCTCAGAGCCCCGTATGCTTGCAGAGACCCCTACAGCAGGGAAATGTGCCAAAGAACGTCCAAAACATTGCATTTTAGGTTTATTTATGCCTTACACACAATCCCAACTCTTTAGCTAACTTAACAACTTTGGCTAAAGTCTATAGTTAGTCTTACTCGTTTGTACAACATTTCTGGATCGCCACTGTTTGAAATGATATGACATATGACTCTCACTGAAACAGCAAACTTTGTAGAAAACAACACTTCTGATTCTCTATCTAGCTGTTTGCTCACAGCTGTAGATTACATTACAAGTGGTTGTTCACTCTTGTCAATAATTACATTTCTAAATTCTATTTGTGCAGTTACATGTAAACAAAGTCCAATATTGTATCTAAATGATTGTGTTATGGTGGGACAGTTTCCAATTTTGTTGTATTATTGTACTAGGTATGACTGTGCAAGAGTTATCTTATCTTCCTTGCTTGCACCACACTCTTTGCAGAAATGGTGCACAGCAGCACTGCATCATGTTATTGTGTTGTATAATATACCAGAACTAATACAAAGCAATATCCATGTACACTATAGGTCCATGCCAATGTGCCCAAATGGGACCTCCATAAATGGTAAGGGGCGCAAAGGCACTTTAAGACCAGTGGGCACACCATCGGTGCACATCCGCTCGGATGCTTTTTTCTATTCATTTATTTCCCTGTTTATTTATCGATGCACAAAAGCAATTATCTCAGAGACACCATCCTCTTAACAGAGACTCAAATCAGGAACCTGCAGATTATTAGTCAGCAGCTTTAACTTCCTGTCTTTGTCTCACTAAACCTTCCACGTGGAAACTTGAGCTGCCCACTCAAGCACAGTAGGCTTTAACTGGCTCTGCTCAAGTCACTTCAGTATCTGAGAAACTGTCTCGATGCATGCCAAAGAACACTTTGACAATACGCTTGTGTTGAGTCAAATCCACCACAAGCATATTCTATGGCAGTTTAATTCCACTCCACATAAAAATAGTCACGTATTATTTCCCCCCACCACACTTCCTGCCAGTAGCTGGTGCCCCCACCCACAGTGCATTAGTGGTTCTCTGTGTTTAGTGGCTCACTCTGGGCGGCTGCTCGGTGGGGCCCGGCCCCCTGGCTCTGTTGGGCCTGTGCTGCGGGTGGGGTGCCCTCAGGTCTCGGCCCTCTGGGCCCATTTACTGCTCAGTAACATTTAATATCTATTATTTACTACTACTTACTAGCCTACTTACTGCATATTATTGGTTGTTGCTGTGGGTTCCCCACTGTGTTGGTTTTTCCTTGTGTTTTTCAGCAGATGATGAAATAGATTTTCAGTATGTTTTCTCTCTTCCTCTCCATCTATTTCTCTTCTTCTCTATTTTTCCCTCTTCTTCTGTTAACTTTCTCCCCAGCTTATCGTTTTTCTTCTTTCCTGACCCCCGTTCTGATTCTAATGACTCAAAATAAAGTAAAATCATCATCAAATATGACTATCAAGTGGACCAGTATAGCAAAAACCATAATGGTGGCAGAGGCCACAGAGCCAAGTGGCAGAATTTTCAACGTTCAAACCAGATAAAAAACAGAAATTAAATGGTGTTAAAAGCCATGAATTAAGGCAATTCATTCACAACATAATTACAAGTTTTACTGGACGTTAATATTTTTCTCTTTTTTCAGTGCAAAACAAACTAACAGTACACATGATGCTGGCAAGTTAAAATGTCAGTGTCTTTTATAGATAGCATGTCTAGCATCATAGTTTTATAGATCACGTAGTCAGGGTAAAAACTCCATCTCTGATTATTATTGTACATGACTGTGACATGCAGCGGCCTCAGCATCATGATGAAGGCGACCGGAGGAGATAGTTTGGTAGACATCGATGTTTTGCCGATGAAGGCTCATGTAGCGGTCCTCTTTGTCCTAAACAACAATTTACACTGTCATTTACATTTAATTAAAGTGCAGCTTAAAACACAGACATAATGCACTGCAGCCTCGGCACAATTAAGTGTAAAACAGAACTATGGAAAACTCACAAACATCTGGCGAGTTTCAGATCCTGTTAAGTTAGTTAGACCTGATCTGTTTTCTCTGTTAGGATAAAAACATCAGAGGTCATGGGGTGAAAAATACCTCAAAAACAAGACTAGCTATGTCTACAACTAATGTGTGGTGTTTGAAAAGAACCTATGAGATACTTTGAACACCACAGTGGCTGCTGTATGCAGTAATGTGCTCAAGTGATTTCAAAGGGTCATTTCATGAGTTTAAGTGCGTCAGTAAAAGTTTTCACCTGCGAGGATTTCTCCTCAGGCTGTAACCACAGGTTATCACAGCCACACTGATGAGTGAAGCAGCAGCAGAAATGATGGGAACTGTAGCCATGAACTTCATGCCAGAAGAATCTCCATCGTCTGTTGAATGTTGCCACACACACAAAAAAACTTCATTTTGAAAACATGAAAAGTCACAAAATTTGCATTAACCTGTTATATTAAAGTGGAAAACATGTTTATCTTTTCATTACATTAGAGTTACAATTGCATCATTCAAACACTTCACTGATGAAATAACACCAAAGTTGTGATTGGAGCAGTTTTATAATGAAATTTTAAACAAATTAGCCAGAAGAAGAGCTTAAAAACATTCCAGATGTTCATCTCCTGACTGAAACCTTTCATTAATCCGCTGCAGGCGGGAATGACGACCTCAAACCATGTATGACAGAAAAGAAAGTGTTAACGCAGTTCCAAACATCCACCTTGAATCTGCGGTGTGGGTATAAATAGAAAATGTTTTTACCTCTCACAGTCACACTGAGATGGAGAACATACAATCCACCACGAAATCCACACTCACAGGTGTAGTTCCCACTGTCTTCAGATGTTAAGTTGAGCAGGTGGAGAAACACAGTCTCATTTTCTTTGATCAGTGTGAACCTGGAGTCACAGCCATGAATAAAGCCTCGGTCGTAACGATAGAGCAGACGACGCTGTTCTCCTCGGCTCCTCTCTGTGCTGATCTCACACAGTATCATCACAGTAATATTCAGAGTTGTTTTGCTGCATATTTGAGTGGAATCGGGTTTCTTTCCAATTGTCTTCACAAGAGTCTCTATAAATTGTTCCAGTTAAAATGAAACAAAATCGGGATTATAGTTTCTATATATTTGTTGTTGTGGGAAAATCAATCACATATATTATTTCACTAACCTAACTAAAGCTTTCTTCTTAAACACCTGGCTTTACAGCTTTTCTTTTTTAATTATATATATTTACCTTCACTGCTAAAAACCACAAGCAGAAGCAGGAGAAAGCAGAGTTTCCGTGCAGTCATGCTGGTGAGGAAGTAACTGTGGCTGACAGTGTGAGGTAGACTATAGTGAAAGCAGGAAGACTTGCACCCTCCTTATTTCACCTCTTGTGTCTACACTGAAACTTTTACTATGTCTAAAATAGAAGTGCATAAAAGTGGAAGGACAGTAGAAGGTGAACCACCAACATTGTTTAAGCCAGACTGATCTCTCTGTTTATCTGGATGGACATTGTGTTCAAATTATGATGAGATGTTTGTTCAAAAACAAAACTAGTCTGATACAAAGAGTCATGTTTGCCACAGTTTATTGTGTTTGTATTGTATTAAATCTGAGAGCCTGAGTTGGAGTATTATGACTGAATGGTCTCCATTACTGGGAAACAACTATCCAGTGTGAAAAGATGGACGTTTATTATAATATATGAATATTATTATATTAGTATGTCACCTAAAGTTTTATATACTTTAAAATGTTTCATAGAGCTTTATTATCCACTCCCACAGTTCCTGTGCTTCTTGCTGAGCGTGTCTTGTTGTCGTGTTGATGGTTCACTGAGATGATAGTCTGGTAGGAATCACTCGATGGCTGCTGAAGGTTTGTATAGGGCTGATCTGGCTCATCGTCATCCTTTAGAAAAGTGAAATATTTTAGGTATTAATCAAGTTCAACCCGGTCTACCCACACACTCTATTGATCTTTAAATCTCTCCATCTGTTGCCTGGATTATTTAATGTTTCTGCTCATTTCTGTAAGAGCTTCTTCACAAAATAAAGGACACTGAAGTTGGCACTAATAGTATTATAACAATAATCTGTAATTATCTATATAAGTAACATCCTAAAACATAAATGTACATGTTTTATGTTTACTGGCAAACTTTTAACTAGCTGCTGTAGATCGTAGCAATAAATTGCTCACCAAACCGTTGGGATTTTCAGGTACAGACACTCCAGATGTTCCTGACCTTAAGCAGCCACGTTGATAAGAAAGGATGTCAGCATTAGTGTAACACTATTCACATTCAAACAGAGAAAAATCAAGTAAGAACATCTACATTTATATTATCTTCTCTCTTAATAATGATAATTATTTTTGGAAGGATAAAAAGTGTTCATTCTAGACATGATGTTTAACACACACCGAATTCTCATTTATTGAAATGTGATGTTTCCTTTTACTTTCTCTACATCTATATCATCTTTGAATTACTGCAGCAAAAATAGTCTCACCCATTACTTTTCCTCCAGTAGATAAATCCCACGATAACTCCAGTTATAAAGATGATCACAACACCGGGCAGATAAACGGAAAAAGATTTGTCTGCTGAAGTGTGGGCCTCGTTTGTGTCTAAATCATTGAAAAGATGCATTTGTCAGTAAAATCATTTACTTTCATTTCCTGGAAATCAAAACACAAATCAAACACAGTTTACGTCTACTGAAACTCTGAGTGAAGTAATGAAACCCCAGTTTTATAACCACAGAGCTTTAAATATTGTCACTGTGCTCTTTTCTTTTGTCTTCTTCTTCTTCTTTTGCATCTTTTCTGAATATTACTATGAACTGAAATTGGTCCAACTGCTTATATACATTCACTGGCCACTTTATGAGGTATACTTGTTCAGGGTGTAACACAAATATTTCAGTGTTCATTTCATTTGTCAATCACATGTCAGCTTCATCTTCCTGGTTAAATAAAGGTTAATAAAATAATAAAATGTCAGCAAATCAATGCTCAAACAGAGCAACATGGCACATGTTACTGGTCCCAGTGCTTCACAAACTGCTGATCTGCTGGGATTTTCCCACACAATCATCTCTGTTCACAGACAATGGTCTGAAAAATAGAAAATATCCAGTGAGCTGTGATTCTCTGGGTAAAAATGCTGTTTACACATCAAACCTTGAGGCAGAGCGGACCACACTGGATATCACTGCTGTCCTCTAACAACAGCAAGCTGAGGCTACAGTTTGCAAGTCTGGACAACAGAAGACTAAAAAAACGATGCCTTGCCCGATGAGTTGATTTCTAACAGTTCAGACTGCTGGTGGTGTAATGCTCTGTGGGGGATTTTCTTTGCAAACTTTGGACCCTGTAGTAACCACTGAGCATCATTTAAACACCACAGCCTCCCTGAAGGTTGTTGCTGACCACATTCATGTCTTTATGCCCAAAAAATACCCATCGTCTGATGGCTGCTTCCAGCAGGATACCACACCATGTCACGGCGCTCAAATCATGTACGGCCTGCGCAGTCACCAGATCTCAATCCAGCAGAGCACCTTTGGGATGTGGTGGAACGGAAAGTTTGCTTCAAGTAAGAGCAGCTGACGAATCTGCAGCAACTGTGTGATGATGTAATTTCAATATGTCTTGAGAATCTTTGAGGAATGTTTTTAGCGCCTTGTTGTGCCACAAAAAATGAAGACATGTTTGATGGCTGAAGGTGGTCCAACTCGGTTCAAAGATGTACCTGATAAATGAGTCAGTGAGAGTATTTAAACTGCTGTAAGTGAAAATAAGAAGAAAAGAAATGAACAAATTACAAGAATAAAAAACACATAAGCAGGTCAATACAATGCTAACACAGTGCTGAATAACTGTGTCAAATAAAGAAACCAAAATGCATTTACCTTCCACAGTGACACTGATATGGACAATATATGTCCCTTCAGTGTTTGTACACTCACAGGTGAAGTTCCCACTATCAGCTGGTGTTAAACTGGTCAGCTCCAGAAAGGCAGTCTGATTTTCTTTTGTTATTGAGAACCTGGGGTCACATTCCTGAGTAACGTTCTCTCCGTGTCGATACAGCAGATGACACTCTCCTCCTGTGTCCCTCTGTCTTTTGATCTTACAGATAATCAAAACAATAGTAGTCTGACTTTCCTTGTTGCAAATCCGAGTGACATCGTGTTCTCTCCTGACTGTCTTCACAACAGTCTCTGTAAACAGGGACAGCAAAATACGGTAAATACAAGATTCAGCCTGTGTCAGAGAGGACTTTAGTTTCTATATTTTGTGAATGTTAAACCATCTTTTTAATCCCATAATAATGTGTTTAGTTTAAACTAAAAGCAAGGAGGTTATAAATTTAAAAATATTAATAATGCATAATGAAAATAGTTTCCTTGTATTACCTTCAGCATCATGGGACACAGCTAGTGGTAACAGCAAAATCAAGCAAAGTTTTGATACGTCCATGCTTGTTAACATGTCTATGAGCCACCGACAGTGAAGAGGAAGATGTGCGGAAAGAAACAAGCTGAAGCTTTCCTGGCTAAGCAGACGTCAGACTGTTGCCCTTCACGGGGCAAGTGTGAAATGATGTAAAAAGGAAGTGTACTGACAGGACTTTCATATTAAAAGGCTGTAAAGTTGAAACACTGTGCGAGCTCCCACACAAAAAGAAAACAAGCTAATTTTTCTTTATCACAGAGGAATTATTACACTGCTAACTGTCATGTTCGCTGAAACTGAAGGATGGATAATATTGTAAAAGTAACAACAAAACTACCATTTATCATAACATTATAAGCATTTTAAACTAAAATAGCGTGTGTTATGGTTCAAAATATTGGGGATGGAGACAAGAGGAAAAACCACAATAACAACACTGGTCCGGTCGGGTTGAGTCAAACGATGATTTTAATGATCACACGCGTGGGAGATGGGCACTGATGCAGACAGCCTCAGATCTTAAAATGGTGGAGCATTGCTCAAACTCTTATAGCCTCTGGTGCCTCCACCTTATCATAAAAAGCCTAAACATTCACATGCTTTCTCTCACACAGCGCCTAAGCTACGACCTTGGCTCCCCGTCTATCTGCTCCTGCTGAGATGGGGCAGAAAACTCCAGTATATTCTGTTCTCTTCTAATCAGACAAATAAGACAATAACTTTCTGCGAACAGTATTTCTTATAACTCAGCAGTATAATGCATCATAAAACAATATCATTCATTCACAACAAGTCAGCAGTTTAATGTAATGCAAATCAGTTTAACTAATGCAATAGTTATCAGCTTCTTCTAATTCAGGAGAATAATGCCAACTAAAACTACATAATAATTCACCATCTTTAATTAGGGGTCTAACATGGCATAAAATAATATTATAATCTAATACGTGTTACGTCATCAAACCGCTTCATCCAATCACTCAGATACTTACAAAGTTTTGACTGCATTACCTTTAAAATTTGTACGAAGATGAGCATAAAATGAATAAAACTGACATGCTTGCATTTGTTGTGTAGTGCAACAGGTGTATGTGGCTGAGGGATTCCCATGATGCAATGCGTATTTCTTCTTCAGTCACCTTTCCTACTCACTGTGTGTTAATGCAGCTCTCTGCACTGAATCATACCTGTTATTAACCTCTGTCTCTCTTCCACAGCGTGTCTTTATCCTGTCTTCCTTCTCTCATCCCAACCGGTCGCAGCAGATGGCCCCGCCCCTCCCTGAGCCTGGTTCTGCTGGAGGTTTCTTCCTGTTAAAAGGGAGTTTTTCCTTCCCACTGTCTCCAGACTGCTCACTCATAGGGAGTCATATGATTGTTGTGCTTTTTCTCTGTATGTATTATTGTAGGGTCTGCCTTACAATATAAAGCGCCTTGAGGCGACTTTATATTGTTGTGATTTGTCGCTGTGCAAATAAAATTGAATTGAAAATTGAATTGTGAAAGCCACACCAGAAGCCACACAATTGGGAAGTCAGTAACGTCAGACACCAGCATCTTTATTTTAATTTAATGCACATTTCCACAAACATAAATAACGACACATGTCCCATAAACTATTTCTGGTTAAAGTTTTACTGGTGCTGGAGGTCTGTTGGACTGCTGAGGGTAACTGGAGAGAAAATGATGTGTTGTTTTCATTGGACGTTAAGGCGTCTGGGAAGGGATCTCAGACCATTTACATCCTGGGCCATCTGACCTCAGGAAATCACATGATAAGGTGGGGCCAGGTTTCACAATGAGCTCACCCGAAACCCTGGCTGATTAGGACCCACACCCGCTTTCACACCTTGGCTCATGTGATTAGGTAGAGGATCATCAGGGGTCCTTTGTCCCTCTTTGGGGGGAAACTCCCACTGGTTTTAAGTCTGGGACTCCCCACCATTGACCCTTAGAACTGAAGAAGCTTCTCGGATGAGAGGTGAAACGTCTTCAAGCAACTCAAGAAGTCCAGACGCTTTTCTTTCCAAGCTCCTTAGACTACGATGACCTGGATGACTGAGAACCTTCACAGACTTAAGTATTAAATTAATAGTTGGTTTTCATTCTTTGTTTTTAGATTTTTTTTTTCTATTCGTATCCTCTCGTGTATTTAACTGGCCAGTTCAGTCCAATTTACTTTGGGAAATATTTAATCTGAGGTAGGGATGCACCGATACCGGTATCTGGTATCGGCCTCGATACCACATTTTCTAAAGTACTCGTTAAAAGTTCCCCGATACCGAGGACTGATACCACGGTCTGAGACCTGTCTATGTTTGAGCGGCATGTAAGGGGTTAATCACAGGCGCCGAGTGCCCGCCCCACAGGCCCCGGCTGCATCTCAGAGCTGGGAGAAGGCGAGGCGAGACAAGTCAGCCGTGTGGAACTATTTCAAAGTGAACGAAGACACGAAAACAAAGGCGGACTGCAAATTGTGCTCATCGAAATTGTCCAGAGGAGGCTCTAAAGGTAGCGCATTTAACACAAGTAATTTAATCAAGCACCTAAAATCCCAACACGACAACGAGTACAAAGAGTTTTCCCACGCTTATTTACCCACGCTTATTAGCACAGAGGAGCATAGCTGATGCTAAAGCAGTGGGACGGAAAATAGTTGGGCATTTTAAACATTTTAAACGCCTTAGCCTACTCCCGCCTCGAGGACATTCAGGGACAGCTCAACCAGCCAATAAAGAGACTGCAGCAGGACATACAGACACGCTGGAACAGCACATATTACATGACATCAGTCCTATTTTTCCACATATTAATACATTTATGAATTTTGTGCAGGTATAAAGAGCGCTTCTTCTCCAACAACACTGCTCCAGAGGCCAAGCTGCACCTGAAGCAGGAGCTTCTAGAGCTGAGGCAGAGGGGAGTCGGGCAGAAGCTGCAGAACCTCCTGCTAAACTGTTCCTCAAGGCCCAGGCTGCCGCTGGCAGCAGGTGCTGCCATTGAGCTCGACACATACCTCGGAGAGGCCCCAAGCCCTCGTGAAGACAGTCCTCTGAAGTACTGGGGTGTCAACAAAATCAGGTTCCCCACTTTGGCTAAAATAGCCTGTAAATAGCTCTCAGCCCCATGTAGCAGTGTGGACAGTGAAAGGCTTTTTAGCTCAGTGTCACACATTATAGATGAAAACAGAAACAGTCTGACTGCTGATGATGCAGAAAAGCTACTTTTCTTAAAAAACCCTGCCACTCACTGTTTCTCTCCATTTAGTGAGTCATCTTAGACTCGATGTTAATACCTACCTCAGTTGCACTGACTGCCACAGTTCTATGTCGGTGGATGTTGTTAGTTTATTCACATATTGTGCACTAAATGGCAAAGATGTTTATTAATGCCCCTTGTGTTGTCCAAAGCGGCAGAGTTTAAAATAAACTGAAAAATACTTGAGTTGCACTGTCACTGTTTAAATTTTTTTTATAATTATTTATTCTGTAATATGTTGCATACAACATGCTTTTCATTTTAAATAAATGTTCTTAATTCCAAACCAGTCCCTTGTTTGTTTGTTGTTAAATTATAGGACTAAAGCTGTTACCTGTAAATTTAAATCATGTTTTTATTAAGTACTCGGTATCGGCGAGTACTGAAATGCAAGCACTCGTACTCGTTTCCAAAAAAGTGGTATCGGTGCATCCCTTATCTGAGGTAAACATTTTGCTTTTCATTTGACCCCTGACCTGTCTGCTGTAATGCAGGAGGCAGGTTTATGACCTATACTGCAGACAGACACCACAGGAAGCCTTCCTCCATGTTTTCTTTACAGTAATTGATTCAGCCAGTTTAAGTCTCCTTTGTTTTTGTGCATTAGATCACTGTGTGGGTTGTGTTGAGTGGTTATGTATTTGTAAGTAGCCATTATGACTTGACTAGTGGTGTTTATCTCTTTTAAGGGTCTAGTATCATCAGTTAATTAGTTTTTACACTTTGCAGGCACTTTGCTGTAAATACAACAACACTGCTGAAAACTCTAATTTAAATAATTACTACTGATGCACCTATCAAATAAACTAACATTTGCACAGGTGTTGAAATGCTGGACTCTTCCTCTCCTAAATCTGTGGCAGAGAAAAAATGTTGCAGGAGTGTTTTTTTACATGATATGTAAGAAAAATAAGAAAAAGAAAGAAACCCTGTGATTTTAATGTGAATGCATTTCTGACATCTTATCCAAACACACATTGTGCACACCACTTTATCCCCTATTACAACTGCAGCTTTTATTAGTGCATGTTCACGGGACTTCTGATTCTATAGGGTCTTGACAAAAGTCTCTGCAATCAATTGATTACAATCAAGTGATTCAATTGAAACATGGAAATCAGCATTTCACCATTTTATACTATACATACATGTTTTGCTTTCAAGACTGGACAGGAGTGGCATGTGGGCGGCATTGTAGAGTGTGTTGACAGGAGGAAAACTTACACGCTCAGTAAATCACCCCCGTCACTACCTAAACCTCAAAGTCTGTAAACAGGAAGTGCATCTGCATGAAAGCTTCTGTTTTATATGCAGACAGATGACCTTTTGATGTAAAACCTTTCTCTGTATCTAGAGAAACACTTTAACTATATATTCAACTATATAGTTTAACATTTGGTCCGTAACTATCATTTAAAAACAATAAAAAGGTTTAAAAGAATATACATAGGCTGCTATAAAGACTGCAGGTCAAACATCGTGCAGATACAGAAGGACCTCCTGGGGTCCAAAATGTCGCACTATTACAGAGCAATGCTTACAATAGTCTTGCATGGTTAGCCAGTTAGACAGATGCAAATGTTAAAGTGCTAAAACAGACATGTAAATAAAATACAACATCATGTTAGCAGCTTATTGGTATTAATGTCTCTTAAAGCTCTCCATGACCTAGCTGCATCTTAACTCTCTGAGCTGCCACAGTCTTATAAACCCACCCGCTGTCTCAGGTCAGCTGATCAGCTGTTCCTGAATGTTCCCAGGACTGAGCGTAAACTTAGAGGACATCGTGCTTTTGCTGCAGCATCTCTGAAACTGTGACACGATCTGCCTTTAGAGATTAGACAGGCTTCTTCTCTGCCTGTTCTTAAATCACTCCTGAAAACTCATCTCTTCACCCTGACCTTTGACACCTTGTAAGATGTTGGTTTTTAGTTTGAGTTTTTTAGTTTATTTTTGCTGTTTTATCTTGTTTTGAAATATAGGGCTGTTTACATTTTTTATGTATTATGTGTTTTATTTTTTTACTGTTATGTTTTATTCTATTGTTCTTAACTCATTTACTGTACAGCACTTTGGTTTTGTCCTGGGTTTTTTAAAGTGCTTTCTCAATAAAGATGGATTGGATTGGACTGGAAGATAAACACTTTAGTTTGCAGTACTGTGGTGAGTTCACAGTAAAGCACTGTGTTGGACTGGCGCACAGTGATTGTGGCGTTCATGGTCAGTGTTAGGTTACCTCAAGTACAGTGGATTCATTTGCATTTAAGCTGATGATGCTTCGATTAAGTCATCAAATTTCACCGTTATATCAGCTCTATAAGCCAATTCTCAGGATACTGTTAGTGTAGGAAATGGAAAGACAACCAAGATATCTGTGAAACGTCTGCTTACATCTTGAATTCAGCTCCGGCGTATGTGGTAAGTTGTTAATGAGTGACTTTAATTTATTATTTGTTCACATGTGGCTATACACTCTACTGAGAATAAGCATACTGTCATGATATGAGTGGATCTTCAAAATAGACATCAAAATAGGTCATGGAGAAAATAAGTAGAAAAAGTAAAGATCTTATTAGGAATAATACTGTTTGGATAATTATAACCATCATAAGCAACCGAATCATCTCAACATGTATTTGCTCAAAAATGTATTTATTACCACAAACATGTATTTAATTATCAACAAAAGGAAAATCAACAGTTTCTAGAACTCCAACAGGGGCAGGACTTGGAGGTACTGGGATTTCAGGAGGCAGCAGAATGGTACACTGGTCAGTGTCATTATTATTGACCTGTGATGGTGGATGGCCTTGGAGGGAGCTGAGAGGTAACTCAGACCTCTTGTCTTCAGGACACGTAAAGCAAACATACTCCTTCTCAGCAGCTGGAGACTTAGAGACATCCCAACTCATCAGTCTCATGCGTTTGGGCATCAAATGTTCCTCTTCATCATTAACAGAAAAAGCAGTAGAATATCTGCGCTTTCTGCAGAGACCTACCTCTGCAGTGGGTGGAGGTCTCGGAGGCAGAGGAACATCAGTAGGACACATGAAAAACATCACTTCATCATCCAGGGATGAACGATCGTTTTTCAAATCTGGATTAATGATCTTGTCTGTGTCCTTTGCATGAAAGCTGGCATCAGCAGGTGGAGGAACTGAAGAAACTGGTACATCAGAACTCATCAGCCTCATGCGTTTGGGCATCAAATGTTCCTCTTCATCATTAACAGAAAAAGCAGTAGAATACCTGCGCTTTCTGCAGAGACCTAACTCTGCAGTGGGTGGAGGTCTCGGAGGCAGAGGAACATCAGTAGGACACATGAAAAACATCACTTCATCATCCAGGGATGAACGATCGTTTTTCAAATCTGGATGCATGATCTTGTCAGTGTCCTTTGCATGAAAGCTGGCATCAGCAGGTGGAGGATTTGAAGAAACTGGTACATCAGAACTCATCAGTCTCATGCGTTTGGGCATCAAATGTTCCTCTTCATCCTCCACAGAAAAAGCAGTAGAATATCTGCGCTTTCTGCAGAGACCTAACTCTGCAGTGGGTGGAGGTCTCGGAGGCAGAGGAACATCGCTAGGACACATGAAAAACGTCACGTCATCATCCAGGGATGAACGATCGTTTTTCAAATCTGGATTAATGATCTTGTCTGTGTCCTTTGCATGAAAGCTGGCATCAGCAGGTGGAGGAACTGAAGAAACTGGTACATCAGAACTCATCAGCCTCATGCGTTTGGGCATCAAATGTTCCTCTTCATCATTAACAGAAAAAGCAGTAGAATACCTGCGCTTTCTGCAGAGACCTAACTCTGCAGTGGGTGGAGGTCTCGGAGGCAGAGGAACATCGCTAGGACACATGAAAAATGTCACGTCATCATCCAGGGATGAACGATCGTTTTTCAAATCTGGATGCATGATCTTGTCTGTGTCCTTCGACTGAAAGCTGGCATCAGCAGGTGGTGGACTTAGGAGCTCACATGCAGGTGCGCTGATAGGTCGGAACATGAAAGCGGGAACTTCATTGTCCAGAGCACAACGGTCTGCACTGGATGAGCGTGGGAGCTTCTCCTTTGCCTGTGGAGGAGGCAGACTTTGACTTTGTGTTGCAGAGGAACATTCAAGTCATCTGACGTTTTGCTCTGTTACATATTATTATTGTTGTTGTTGGATTTTTCTTTAAAAATTCACACGATTTAATGTTTAGAAACAGACACAGTGAAGGGTAACTTACCACAGCTCGAGCCATTTTAGGCGTCTGTCAAGGCAAAGACGCAGGATTTGGTTTCTCTGTGTAAGATTACAGGACAGTTGTCAGTTTCATTTTCAAGTCAGTTGGATAAATTCATATCAAACTTCTCAAACTGTATCATTAAAGCATTGTTTAGGTGGACAAATATGAAAGATATGAAGATAAAAACAGTAACAGCTGGCAATCAAGGGAAAACAACCTTACGAAAAAGGTCTTAATCATTATTGTTTTAAAGTAAATCTTTCAGTCCTTACTTCAGTGATTGTTTGAAGTCTCTGTGCTTGTTGTCAGTCGCAGATTTGTGTAAAATATTTGCAGTTTGTGAATAAAGTTTGCAGGAGCTCCAAAGTTTGTCTGTTCAATACCAAAGTAATGAGGAGACTGAGTGCAGGTTTGGAATCCTCAGTGACAGAAGAATGCAGCAATGTTTGAATTTGAATTTGTTATTGTTTTATTAACAACAACTACCAGGATCATACCATAGCAACACAGTGATGCCCAATCAAATGTCAGGTACAAGGGATAGCCCACATACACATCCAACAGCACAGTAAAGCAATGGGCACCAATGCCACCAGTCAGGCCTTAAAAATACCTGAGTTATATAACAGCACACTGACAGTGTCTCATCCAAAAATATAAAATGTATAAATACAGTTAATATCATTTTCATTTAAATTTTATTTAATTCTCTTCATATAGTGCCAAACAGATGTCTCAAGTCGTCACTGTTACAACATAGATAAACATGAACATGAAATCCATTATTTAATTCTCTTCCATTCACTCCAGTTCAATTCAATAGCTATATAGATGGATAGACAGATATTGTATTATATACTATATTGATTCCAAATGGAGAATTAATGTGTTATATCACCAGGATAATGAATTCAAGTAGTACAATCTCCAATAAACAGACAACACAGTTAAAGTTCAAAGTGCAATATGTGCAGGATCCAGGCTTTATATTGTAAGATGCAAAATGTTTATATATATGTACATAATATTGTTGAAAAAATAAAGAAAGTTAAAAATCAAAATAAGTTTATTGTCACTGTGGCTGATGTGATTGCAATATGAACCCGGAAGCAGACAAGGGAGAGATGGAACTGAATCTTAACAAAAAAACAAACCATTTATTAGGTTGAAAAACACGAACACAAAACAAGGCCCAGCAAACAGGAGCGGAAACTAAAACTAAAACCTATCCTGGGAATAACTCGGTATGACTATGACAACTATGACAAGAAAAACATGAACATGAATCCGAGGAGGTGCATGCGAGAAACTCTGATGAAAAAACATGAACATGAACATGGACCTAAACAGAATCAGGAGATAACCTGAAACCCGGAATAACGTGAACGGAGGAAAACGCACCAACACTGCCCAGAGGAAGACAGCGGACTTAAATACACAGAAGAGAAAGGAGGGAAGTGGAAACACAGCTGACACAAATGAACCTGACACCACAGGGGAAGCAACATGAAACACACTGAACATGGAAACACAACCCTTTCATAATAAAAGACGAAACAAGGAGAGACGTGGACGTGTGATGGGCTGAGTTGCCAAATGGCTGGTAGGCTTTTAGCTAGGCTTTAGCTTCAGCCAAGTGGAAGCTAAATTGGCTAGTCATTCATATGTAAATTAGGTTGTTACCTGAGAATTCTGGAGGGGAGTGGGGGTGTGTGAATGATTGCTGATTTCTAACTGCCAACTGCCTCTTTGTTTGTCTGGGGGGGAGCTGCTAAAAGCGGTGAACTTCCTTTTGTGTTCGTCTTGATGCATTCTCAATCATCCAGGAAAATAAATCTCCAAAAGTCACCAACTTGGAGTGGTTAGTTTCCTGAGCCACGAGGAAACTTGTGTTTCAGTTTGCCATCTTAGGGAGAAATCAACACACATGGGTGTAGGTCCTTTGTTGCTGAGATTTATTGATAAAAACAGTACAAAAAAACCAACCATTTGTACACATATTTACAAATAATAATAAAAAGCGAGTGAGTACATTTCAACATTTGCAGCAATCACTCACAATCCTGGCACTGCCATGGTATCTGTAGTCTGCATTTACCACATGTGTATCTGTAGCAGTGAACACATCGCACAGTGGCATGATTGTTCTTGCATTTGTGTTTGACCTGACACATGGCTCTTTTTCCAGGGCTAGGTGTGGAGGGTTGTGTCCGAAGCAACTGTTCTTTTCTTGCCTTCTTCCCAGCTACATGAGAGTGAGCCAGCTCTCTTGCAAGCTCCACCAGGAAGTCCACCCGTCTTTCCTTCGTCCCGGTGCATGCTTGATACAGCACATCCTGCGGGGCTCCATAGGATAATTCTAAAAAATGCTTTAGTTCCTCACATTTTAATGCAACCCACTGAATTAAAGCTGAAACTACATCTGAGTTGTATCATTTCAAATTCATTGTTGTAATTTACAGAACCAAAGTTAGAGAAAGTTGTTTCTGTCCAAAGTCTTATAGACATAACTGTATGATTTTCAATGATTTCAAGGACAGCTGAAGATAAAAAGTATTCAACAAGGAGAGACCAGGAATTAGTGACGTGCAGAGTTTGAATAAGAAGCTGTAATTAGACTGAATGCAAGACGAGAGCAAAGCCATGGCAACAGCAGGAAGTGGAGCAGGACCTGCGTGTGTCCATGAAGCTCGATGTTTTTGTGCACAGATCACATGCAGTCTGAAATGTTGTGCAGTCCAGACTGTATATTTTGCTGAGTGAAATACAAAAGCTTCCTTCATGGATGGAAAAGAAACTGTTTCAGTGTCAAATGAAACACTTTCTGTTGATTTCAACTCCCAGAACTGAGTTCAGCTGAGCTCCACGGTGCAACAATTAGACTCCACTATGTTTCCTCTGCTTTGTAACAGCAACAGGCTGTTTAGGGCAAGATTTGCTAAAAGGCTCAAAACAGCGCTTACAGACATGGTTCGTTTTTTGGGCCAATTACAAAAGTTCTGCTGTTTTCTAAACACAGGAGATGTGAGTTCAAATGTATAAAACACAAATATAAGACATGCTTATTTGTATTAAATATCTGGATAATGATCTGTAGATGTTAAAAACATTCATAACACAGTTTGAATGTCCAGAATTGGGTCTTCATCAGGGTCACAAAAATCTTTGAGATTCTGTCTCTGACACACAATCCTGTCGCTGCGCTCGATTTGTAAACACTAACAGCTCTTTGACTCCAGAACCCAGTTTGTGTTGGTGCGAGGCATTAGTGGATCTCTCTCTTAGAGTAGAGTTAGAGTTACTACAGTTTCTTAGGAAACTGAAGAAGGCCCGTCTCCCTCCTCCAGATTCCCGTGCAAATGTCAGACAATTCAAAATCCTGTTTGACTTTATAAAGGAGACACAAATGTGCAACAATCTTGACAGAGTGCCACAGTGTCACAGACAGTTGCACTGCCTTTGATGAGAAACACTGAGTGATAGTAAAACTAAACAATCACTGCAACACACTGATACAGGAGAAGTTGTGATTGTTCTTTTCATTTGTCCTGTTGTGTAGTTTGGCTGTAGTATGCCCCCCACCCACCCCCCTTTCAAGAAGCCAGCTGTATGATCGTCCACATTAAGAGAAGGAGTTAAAAGTGGGAGTCAAAACCTCCAACTTAAAGTGGAACATTAATGTCACACAAATGCAGACACAGACTCAGTGCCATTTTTATATTGTTAGATTCAGAGATTTTTGTCACGGCTCAACGGCACGAGGGAACAGGGATGGACACAGGCGCAGAAACCAACCCGGAAGCGAGGTGACAGAAAACAAATGATTTATTTCCGCCCACAGGAAAACAAAGGTGAAACACAAAGCGACGCCACCACACTAGTGGCGCGTAGGATTAGTCTGTGAAAATGAGGGCGACCTAGACACCTCTAGGAGACGGCTGAACAGCGGGGACAGCGGGGAGGTAGAAACAGGACTAGGTAGGGGCCGGGGCATTGGTTTCAGATGGAGGGGACAGGTGGAGCGGAAAACCCGGAAGCGGTCGAGGCGTGGGGAGGCAGGCAGGTGAGCAGTGGGTCGGCAGGCCACGTTGTGTGAGCAGCTGGCGGCCCAGGTCCAGGAGGACGGGAGCGAGGGGAACAAGATCTCCACTCCGGGTGCTATCGCTGAGGACAAGAAAAGACAGGTCAGTCATCACACGGCGTTAAGACAAGGTTTTAGGATGCTCCACTGAACTAACATGGGAATAGGAGATACTCAGGCGATGAGTGGTTGAGAGCGCAGGTCTGATATACCGCTGGCACGATTGCTCACAGGTGGTCAGCCAGGGAGGGGCAACCGGACTCCGCCTAAAGGAGGAGGAGCCGCTGTCTGAGACCTGCAGGTGCCCAACCAGACCATGACACCACCCCCCCCTCAAGGGTCGCCTCTCGGCGACCGGCCTCTGTAGAATGCCGAAAGCAAGGCGGGGTCGAGAATCCGGGACCGGGGAACCCAGGACCTCTCCTCCGGGCCGTACCCCTCCCAGTCGACCAGGAACTGCCTGCCCCTTCCCCGGCGGCGTACATCCAGGATGCGGCGGACCGTGAAGACAGGATGCCCACCGATGAGCCGGGCGGGCGGCGGGGCAGCAGGAGGCGGGCACAACGGACTCACAACAACCGGCTTGACTTGGGAGACGTGGAAGGTCGGGTGGACCCGTAACGAGGAGGGCAACTTTAGCCTGACCGCGGAGCGGCCAACCACCCGCTCCACCTCAAAAGGACCGATGAAGCGTGGGGCCAACTTGCGGGAGTCCGTCCTGAGGGGAATGTCTCTGGCGGATAGCCACACCTTCTGTCCCCGGGCGTAGGCAGGTGCCGCCTTGCGGCGGCGATCCGCGTAGCGGCGCTGGCGGGCGACGGACAGGCCCAAGGCCCGGCGGGTGCGCGACCACACCCGTCGGCAGCGTTGCAGATGGTGCTGGATGGAGGGGACCTCAAGGTCGGTCTCGCGCTCCGGAAAAAGGGGTGGCTGGTAGCCGAGAGAGGCCTCAAAAGGCGAGAGACCCGTCGCTGACGAGGTGAGGGAGTTGTGTGCGTACTCCGCCCACGGCAATAACGATGACCAGGAAGCCGGGTTGGAGGCAGCGACGCAGCGGAGAGTGGCCTCCAATTCCTGGTTGAGGCGTTCAGTCTGACCATTAGTCTGAGGGTGGTGTCCAGAGCTCAAACATGGCTTCGCTCCCAGGGATGTACAGAACGCCCTCCAGACCTGCGATGTAAATTGCGGTCCCCTGTCTGAGACGACCTCCGAGGGTATCCCGTGCAGCCTAAACACATGGTCGACTAGCAGATTAGCGGTTTCAGTGGATGTGGGGAGTCTCTCGAGGGCGACAAAGTGAGCTGCTTTGGAAAACCTGTCGACCACAGTGAGGATCGCGGTCTTGCCAGAAGAAACAGGTAGACCAGTAACGAAATCCAAAGAAATATGCGACCAGGGGCGCCGTGGAATAGAGAGAGGCTGCAGCAACCCAGCCGGGCGTTGCGTGTTAGATTTGCCCCTAGCACAAACACAGCAGGCGGCCACATACTCCTTGACATCTTTATCAATAGACCCCCACCAGAAATACCTTTTAATAAGGGCACTCGTCCGCACGCCTCCTGGATGGCAGGAGAATCTCCCCTTGTGGACCCAGTCGATCACTTTGGAGCGGGCCGCCTTAGGGACAAAGCGGCGGTCAGGGGGCCCTGTGCCGGGGTCCGGCTCGGTCTCCAGTGCCCGACGGATGTCCTCCTCCACCTCCCACGTGAGGGAACCAACCTTGACGCTCGCAGGGAGGATGGTGGGCACGGCGGACGACTCCCCCGCGGCGTCAAACTGCCGGGAAAGGGCATCCGGTTTCACGTTGCGGGACCCTGGGCGGTAAGAGATTGAAAAGTTAAAGCGACTGAAAAACATGGACCAGCGTGCCTGACGTGAGTTCAGTCTCTTGGCTGCACGAATGTACGTCAAGTTCTTGTGATCTGTCCACACTATGAATGGGTGCTCCGCCCCCTCGAGATAGTGCCGCCACTCCTCCAAGGCCAGCTTCACAGCCAACAGTTCCCTATCCCCCACGTCGTAATTCCGCTCAGCAGGTGATAAACGACGGGAGAAAAAGGCGCACGGATGGAGCTTGGACGCCGTGCCGGAGCGCTGGGATAACACCGCCCCCACCCCGATGTCAGATGCATCCACCTCGAGAATAAACTGTCTCCCGGGGTCGGGGTGAACCAAAACCGGCGCCGAGGTAAACAGTGCCTTTAACTTGGTAAACGCTGCTCCGGCCTCCTGGCTCCAAATAAAAGGGAGCTTCGGTGACGTCAGCCGGGTCAGCGGCGCTGCTACCTGGCTGTAGTTCCTGACGAAGCGCCGGTAGAAGTTTGCGAAGCCCAAGAAGCGCTGCAGATGCCGCCGGGACGCAGGTACGGGCCACTGCACGACTGCCGTAACCTTAGCTGGGTCAGTCTTCACCTGCCCCCCCGCGAGGACGTAGCCCAGGAAGGAGACGGAAGGTGAGTGGAACACGCATTTCTCCGCCTTTACGTACAATTTGTTTTCCAGCAACCGCTGCAGCACGGCTCTGACGTGCGCCCGATGTTCCACCACGTCTTTGGAAAAAATCAGAATATCGTCGAGATAAACGAAGACGAAGCGGTCCAGGAAATCTCGCAGGACGTCGTTCACCAGGTTTTGAAAGACCGCCGGGGCGTTTGTGAGACCGAAGGGCATCACTAAATATTCGAAGTGCCCCAAGTGAGTGTTAAAAGCGGTTTTCCACTCGTCGCCCTCCCTGATTCTGACGAGGTGATATGCATTCCTGAGGTCTAACTTGGTAAAAATGGTGGCACCGTGAAGCGGCTCAAAGGCGGAACTGATCAGCGGCAATGGGTATTTGTTTTTTACTGTTATGTCATTAAGCCTCCTGTAATCAATACAGGGACGGAGCGAGCCGTCCTTCTTACCGACAAAGAAGAATCCGGCCCCGACAGGCGAAGAGGAGGGTCTGATGATGCCGGCCGCCAGGGAATCCTTTATGTACTTTTCCATGGCTGCCTTCTCAGGATGAGACAGATTGTAAAGGCGGCTCGTGGGTAGGGGGGAGCCCGGTAACAACGTAATGGAACAGTCATATGGCCTGTGCGGGGGCAGTGCTTGGGCTTTGTCCTTGTTAAACACCTCCCTCAAATCGTGGTACACTGACGGTACGACAGAAAGGTCCACGGCAGCACTCGCGTCACGTGCGGGCTCGGCAACGGCTGACGGCGGGGCTGAGACGAGACAATTGGCATGGCAAAACGGGCTCCAACTTATTACATTTTGCCCAGCCCAATCCAGATGTGGGTTATGTAGCTTTAGCCAGGTGAAACCAAGGACGATGGGGATGCTGGAGGAATGGAACGTCAGGAAGGGGAGCCTTTCCCTATGGTTGCCTGAGGCGACTACAGTAACAGGGGCGGTACGGTGAGTGATGTGGGAGAAAACTTGGTTATCCAGTGCTTTAACTGGGAGGCTAGACTCCAACTCGAACAGGGGAATATTCAGTTGCTTGGCTAGTTTCATATCAATGAGACTCTGCTCAGCGCCCGAATCGATTAACGCCCGGGACGTGTGGGTTGCGGAGCCGAGCAAGAGCGTAACCGGCAACAGGAAGCGGGGCTTAGAATCACTATAGGTACCGCCCACCCGTATCCCCGGACTTACCGGCGGGCGTCCCCTTTTCCCTTCTCCGGACAGGCGGCAATGAAATGCTCCGCGGAACCGCAGTAAAAACACGAACGAGCGCGGCGACGTCTCTCTCTCTCTTGCGGAGACAACCGGGATCGCCCGAGCTGCATGGGTTCCGGTTCCGGGTCAGCCCTCTCCCCAGCGACTGGGGCTGATGGCTGAACCGGAAGTGGCGACGGGGGAATGTAAACAGGTGACGCACGCCGCACTGGCCGACGGGTGCTGGAGTTCCTCTCCCGCTCTCGCTCCCGCAGTCTGTTGTCAATGCGAAGCGAGAGCGTGGCTAACTCCTCGAAGGTAACCGGTTCGTCACGGGACGCTAGCTGATCCTTCATGTCCTCGTTAAGCGACTGCGAGTAGACTCCCTGAAGGGCTTTATCGGGCCAGCCGACTGCCGCTGCGGCGGTGCGGAAGTCGATCAAGTAGTCCGCGATGCTACGGCGGCCCTGGCGGAGATTTAACAGCCGGCGAACCGCACTGCCCACCGAGACGGGGTGGGCAAAAGTCCTTTTGAATTCACCGAGAAAAGCATCGTAGCTACAGGACGGCAACGGGTGTGTGCTCAGGTAAGCCTCGGCCCAATTCAGGGCTCGGTCGCGCAGTTTCCCAATTATATAAGAAACTCGAACCGTGTCCGAAACGAAAGAGCGGGGCGAACGTCCGAACGCCAGCTCGCACTGTAACAGAAAACCGCTACAGGCCCCTGGGTCACCCGCATACGGCTCCGGCTCCGGGGAGGCCGCGTCGCGAAACAGGTGACCCCGCTGGGGCTCGGGATCCGCCGCGGGCTGAGGCAACGGCGCGGTCGGGGCGGGCAGCGCTGAGCTACCGGCGGCGGGTTCCGACTCCGCCGAGGGTTGAAGGGACTGAATGTCGGATTGCATTTTAGCCTGCTCGTCTGTGAGTGTGTGCACTTGAGCCAGTAGGTACTGCAGCGTCTGTTCGTGGCTACCGATAATAGCCCCCTGCTTACTGATCGCTACGCGGGCTGGGTCCGCTGTGTCCATATAACTGGCCTGAGTATACTGTCACGGCTCAACGGCACGAGGGAACAGGGATGGACACAGGCGCAGAAACCAACCCGGAAGCGAGGTGACAGAAAACAAATGATTTATTTCCGCCCACAGGAAAACAAAGGTGAAACACAAAGCGACGCCACCACACTAGTGGCGCGTAGGATTAGTCTGTGAAAATGAGGGCGACCTAGACACCTCTAGGAGACGGCTGAACAGCGGGGACAGCGGGGAGGTAGAAACAGGACTAGGTAGGGGCCGGGGCATTGGTTTCAGATGGAGGGGACAGGTGGAGCGGAAAACCCGGAAGCGGTCGAGGCGTGGGGAGGCAGGCAGGTGAGCAGTGGGTCGGCAGGCCACGTTGTGTGAGCAGCTGGCGGCCCAGGTCCAGGAGGACGGGAGCGAGGGGAACAAGATCTCCACTCCGGGTGCTATCGCTGAGGACAAGAAAAGACAGGTCAGTCATCACACGGCGTTAAGACAAGGTTTTAGGATGCTCCACTGAACTAACATGGGAATAGGAGATACTCAGGCGATGAGTGGTTGAGAGCGCAGGTCTGATATACCGCTGGCACGATTGCTCACAGGTGGTCAGCCAGGGAGGGGCAACCGGACTCCGCCTAAAGGAGGAGGAGCCGCTGTCTGAGACCTGCAGGTGCCCAACCAGACCATGACAATTTTATTGAAGTTCTCAGTTATATTAGGGACATACAGAATGCTTTCTAATGGAATAAGAGGAGAGAGTGAAGCAACTGTGCCACCCTAAGGACCATGGAGTGGGATTAATGATGAGTTGTGCTCATTTGATACCAACTAATGTGTGTTGGGTGCATTGTGGGCGCCGCCCAGGAGCGAACCAAACCGCAAGACTGGCAATTGGGACATTGAATGTCACCTCTCTGGTGGGGAAGGAGCCTGAGTTAGTGCGTGAGGTTGAGAGGAACCGGCTAGATATAGTCAGGCTCACCTCAACACACGGCTTGGGCTCTGGAACCAGCCTCCTGGAGAGGGGCTGGACTCTGTCTCAGTCTGGAGTTGCCCCTGGTGAGAGGCGGCGGCCTGGGGTGGGTATCCTGGTGTCCCTTCAGCTTGCTGCCTGTATGTTGGGGTTCCTCCCAGTGGATGAGAGGGTTTGTTATCTGTGCCTCCGGGTTGGGGTTCAGAGTACCCAGCCTTCTTGGAGTCCCTGGGTGGGACACTGGAGGGTCCTACTGGGAGACTTAAATGCTCATGTGGGCAACAACAGTGAAACCTGGAGGGGCGTGATTGGGAGGAATGGACCCCAGGACCTGAACCCGAGTGGTGTTTTGTTATTGAACTTCTGTGCAAACCACAGCTTGGCCATAACGAACACCATGTTCGAACATAAGAGTGTCCATAAGTGCACGTGGCACCAGGACACTCTAGGCCACAGGTTGGTGATTTGTTGAGTCTTCTCAGTTTGTGCTAAATCATTGAGTTGATTCTCAGTACTGTTCATTACAGTTCCTGACCTGTTCTTTCCTGTACCTAGATTTCCTGGACGCGTCCCTGACCCTGTGTGGATTGCCTGTTGCTGGATTGGCATGAGAGTGTAACGGTGTGAGGGTGAGTGGCTGAAGAGACACAGACGATGCGACGAGGAGCACAGGCAGACAGGAGGGGACACAGCTGGAACTAATGGGCATAACGAGACACAAACCTACAAAGTAAAACAGGAAACTCACAGGCTGTTTCACAATACCAACTTGGGGACACGAACAGAACAGAAAGACACAGGTAGGGACAATAGAAACACTAAACACACAACTCAAACCCTAAGAACAAATACAAAACAGCAGAAACTGGAAAATAATATGGTATAATAATAATATGGTACATGGCACAGTTGCTGTTAGTGTCAAAAACTAAAATACAGGATCAAAACACATTAGATAGACATTTTTAATTGAAGGCCAATTCATGCATATGTTAAACTGTGTACTTAGAAATTTCTATCGATTAGACCACAGCATAAAGTGCCATTGTGCACTATAATAATACTACTAACAGAATAATACATTTCAATCTACACACGCACACATATACATTCAAAATACATATACACACACACACATTTTCTCTCTTATTCACCCCCAAACCAACCTGATGCTTGTAGTATCTCCACAGCCATCAATTTTCTTTACTCTGCCATTTTCTCTTTTGATGTTTTTAATTTCATGACGGGAAAATCTGGAAATACTTTCATCACTGCCCGTGACATCTACCGAGAAATACTCAAAATTTTAACTGTGAAAAAAAAAACACAATTCTGCTCAATATAAAATTTCTGATGTTTATAATCTTGCATAAACAGTATGAAAAACAAAGAGCAATAAATAGATTTAAGTCTTTATGAACACCAGGTAACTTCTAACACTCAGTTGTTGAAATGGACATCGTGGATGAATAACTATGTGATATACCTTGTAAACATAGAGAACAAAATGGACAGGGTTAAAAATAACACTCCACTCTACAGTAAGGGCCAGAGCCATGTATATTCTTTTAAGCTGATGAATAACTGAAATAGGGAACATCTCTAGTTACTAGTTATTAGATATAGTCTGCTTCCAATGTGTGGGCAGCTGACTTCTTTTAACATCTGTTGGGCAATACTCAGTACATTCTATAAAAATGTTGTGGAGAGTCGCAACCTGTGTTATGCTAGTGCCACAGAGACTCAATAAAGTGAGTCCACAGGGTGGCCCTACAGTCTCGTAAGGTGCTGTCAGAGATGTGGATGTTTTCCAAGTTAACCACAATGCTGGACAATACATACCACCTGCATCATGATGTGCTAGCCATTCACCAGAGCGTGCTCAGTGAGAGAATGAGATTACTGATAATGCACCATTATGACACAGGAAATAATTCCCTACGGTGACTTGCTCTCTTTAAAGTATAAGTACTATCTGCAATCGCTGTGCAGCCTTAATATTTGCGAGTATGTCACAAAATCTGCATGACTTAGGGCACCAAAGTATTAACCATATACTTAATTTGTGCAGTATACTGTGAAATTTAGAATTAAGATGTATTCATATCTATTACAGCTACTGTTATGGATGTGGATATTCTTCTGACCATGGCATGATGGCATGGCAAACAAGTAAGAAATTATATACAAATGTATATTATCATCACTTACCATCACCACTAATACTCCACAGCTGAAGCCATCCTTCTGCACTGGATGGGTCAAGACACCTCCCTTCCATTTAATGTCGACCCATTCTGTTTTTGCGTGGCGGGTTCTCCTCATTTTTAAGTAATCACTGCACATTATTACAAAGCAGAATACAATTTGGTATATGTCATATTTCCTAATTTAAAAAAAAAGATATTTTACAGAATTAAAGAGAATTTTATTTATTTTTTATTTATTTATTTTTTGGCCTGTCTCGTTTGGCTCTTTTGCCATCAGAATTATTGTCTTAATAATTTGTTCACCTGATAATTTTTATTTAACCGTACTGATTTATTTTGCAAATGAGACCTGGCCAAGAGGATGCCAACAGAGAAACACGCATTGTGGGGCCAGGTACAAAAAGCTTCTACAAAAATGCAGTTGTAGTAAACTAACTTGCAAAGCCTATTTGCATATAACAAAATGTGTTGAAGCCTAAGTACCTGAATTTACGTGCAGCGAGTTTAGAGTCTTCCTCCTCTGATGAACTTGGGGCAGGATCAAGGAGATAAACAGTGTGATTCACTGCATTGATGAATTGTAGCAAAGATAAATCATTAAAACAATATTAATATATCGTCATTAAAAAAATACACAGGCTTTAAAGTTATAATCTTGTTGCTTACCAGAAACTTCCAGTGTACATTTTTAATGTTAACAAACGTGACAATGGCCTGCTACTGATCGAAGTTTACCTGTCAGAAAACATTTATGTATTTCTTACAGTTTGTGGAATTCTATTAGCATTCAATCAGTAATTCTTTCTAAATGTATTTGAACATAATTATATGGACATTGGACAGTCATCTTACGTTCCGCAAGCTTTGGCGAGAAAGCTGTGTCCGATCACCAAAGAAAATCAAGCCCGCTGTGTAATGGTTCATAATGTAGATCCCCTTTTGCTCCTTTTTTGCCAGACAATGAAAAAGCCCTTCAATTACCTACGTAAAGAATTTTCATAAACACAAAGCTATGTAATTTATATAATTTAAATTGTGTTAATGATAAATAATTACATGATAATGTCCTTTTAATTGAATTACATTACACAGTCGAATTATTGTGGTTATGAGTGCTTAAATTAATCATTGATATACCTCGCCTGTTAGCCACAGGTGTGGTCGAAGGGTTCGCAAATCACTGTGGCGGATAATTATGGACGTACCATGGTTTGTTGAGGGAAGCACAGAAACCACAACCTCTGTGTCTCTTTTCTTCCACAAAGACAGGACCTCCTCATTAAAGAAAAACACACTTAACATACGATCTTACCAGCTATTGGACATGATTTTGTTATTTCTAACAAAGGTTTATGGACTGTTATTAACAATATGTCTTTGGAAAATTCATTCAAAATGTATCACTCCAAGTCTTGAATGGTAAATGAACTGGTTCTTATAAAGCGCTTTTCTACTCTTCTGAGCACTCAAAGCGATTTACACAACTTGTGCATTCACCCAAGCAGATTTTTCTAAGTGTGTTCTAAGTAACATTCACACACAATCGATGGATGCACTGGAGAGCAATTTATGGTTAGTATCTTGGATTTTTGGTATGCAGACTAGGAGAAGCCAGTAATCAAACCAGCAACCTTCAAATCAGTAGATGACCTGCTCTACCACCTGAGCTACAGCCACCCTTGAGCACTGGTAACTATATAAACTCAAAGCTGTAATGGCAACACTTGCAAAGTTAATTTTCCCATACTCTAACTATGTTCCCGAATGCTTTTTCCCATTCAGTTTCTACTGAGGAAAAAATATTTATTTATTTAGTTATTCCCAAAATTTACCATGTAATCACTGCATTCATTTTGAATTTTGGTGCCTCCCACTTAACACTAGGAGTCCCAGGCTTCTACCGTTCTACCTTTAAAAGCCGGAGAGCAGTCAAATGCTGGAAGTGGAAGATATGTATATTAGGTTGTTACCTAGGAATTCTGGAGGGAGGGGAGTGGGGGTGTGTCAGTTAAGGTTACAACTAGTCAACCAAAATCCTGGATATTCACATCGAATGAGTTGAACATGAATATCAACATGTAAATAAATAAGATTTGCCCTTCATACACGTGTCCATGACTGATTACTGTGTCATGGAAAGGATCTTCTATGGAAAAAGAAGGCATTACTATTACTTTGATGAATCCTTTATGTTAGCAGTTGTCAATCCTACCTGGAATTCTGGAGTTTCCAAGGTAACATCCTCAACTCTACCAGTCTGCACAGGGGAACTCGGGGCCATAGAGGAAGCAACCTATATAAATATCGTGTACAAGAAATACAAAAAATGTTATGCAAAATATTGGTCTTTATATATGAACGATAAATTTGCGCAACATTTTATACCATCTTTGAAGATCTCCTGAAAGGAAATGGCTTGCGGAGTACTGTTACATATCTCCTCTTCTTTATTTGGCGACGTTCCTTCCATTTTTCTTCGTCCACTCTAAATTTCTGAACCAAAAATATGAGTCATTGAACATTGTTTAGGAATTACAAGTGAAATGCTGTGACAACATTTTCCTTAATTTACAATAAACCAAAACACACAAAAATGTCCAGTAAGACACACAGGTGCAACCAAGCTATAACATCACAACGTGGGGCACCTCAATATGCCACCACATCAAGAAGACTTTTTTTTAATGTTCCATTTTGAAACGGCAAAGCATTGATGGACATCAGCCAGTCATTTTGCAAACCTTTCTTTGAAGCATTCTTTTTGAGTCTTCGTACTCCTTCAGTAGCGCTGTGTGACTGATTTGATACTGGACAACAAAGTCATCCAGCCTGGTGAGCCTTCCCGAATGTAGACGGATATGTTTCAGATCCCACTGGCTCTTCTCCATTATCCCCTGCGTTTTATTATTCTCAGTAATATTCTGAAAAATCAAATTAAGAAATCATTAAATGTGATTTTTTTTTAAAGATACACATTGTTGTTGTGTGCAATGTTGTATGATCTGCAATACAGATGACTCCTCTGGACCCGCCGTTTCTCAATCACACCACACAAATATGTATATATACTAAAAATCATGTGTCTTACTTGTCTCTTGATCTTTCTTAAGGCATTGTATTTGTTGTGGTACTGCTCATACATTTTCCCAGTGCCATGTCTTCCAAGGTCACCTTTGGATTTTGAAGATTAGAATAATATTGATGTGTGTAATTTCATTTTATAAACTAATTACTTGTCTACTTTAAAATGGCTTACCTAACATTATTGCAGACCATGATCCAGAAAAAGGAAGAAGATATTTGCTGATGTGCTCCATGAGCCCCTTGCTGTAGTAAGGGTTTGCCTCACCATCCAGCTCCAATGATGTGTTGGAAATGAGCTTCTTAAAATGTCTCCCAAAGAGGTTGTTTCCCTTGACTCCCTAGCCAACAGACAAAACAGAATAATTATGTGATTTGAACATTGTGTGCACTCGTCTTTCATATCTATAATCTAAAAACCCAACATTATGTTGTATAAAACATTTAAAATTACTTGTGACTTGTGATTATTATAGAATAGAATAGAATAGAATAGAATTCAACTTTATTGTCATTGCACATGCACAGGTACAGGGCAACGAAATGCAGTTTGCATCCATCCAGAAGTGCTTTAGTGATATAGATATATTACAATATATATTAGCAATAATATAGATATGTGAGTATATTACAGAAATTGGTCTATTATGGTATGTTATAATGTACACGGTATGAAGTATGTTGTGAATATTCTATAACTATAAGTATGTACAGGCTGTAGTGAGTACAAGCTATGTACAGAATATGAACAGGATATAAATATGAAAAACTATACAGAATATGAAATAAATAACTTTACAGAAATCTGGGATATACAGCTATACAGAAATGGGAACTATGCAAGTTGTAAACAGTTGTAGGATTAAAAATTATCGAATGTACAGAATGATTATTTACACAGAGCTATACAGTAGTGCAGTTAAGATAAGTGAGGGTGTAGATAGTTTCTACAGAGGCTATATAAAGTGCTAGTGGTTGTGAGTGGTGGTTCAGTCCATGTTATTATTGTGTTTGAGGGTACAGTTATTATGCTATTCCAAAGTATTTAAAAAGATATATAAAAGGCAAAAGTTTAGCCTTTAGTTTTAATAAAAATTGACTTCAGTTTACCTTCAGGTCCTCATCAGCTTTTGAGTTTCTGTCATTGCCATCAACATCAACATTGGCTTTCTGCATCAACAACTGAAGGTTGTGAAAATGTTTTTCGACATTCTCACCACTACACGGACTCCCAAAAACAACTGCAGCACTTTGAACCATGTCAGTGAGGTCTTTTAAGGAAGTTGCAGTAGTGAAGACTCCAAAAGTGTGCATTGCAAGATGGTAGTTCTTTGGTGCACTGCAGTTAAAGAAAAAATTGTCTTTAAGTGTTTCCAAAACAGTAATAATGTTTTCCCAAATTGAAAAATGAAATGCCATGTCACATGTCACAATAAAAAACAAACAAGTGAATACCATATTAAAAGGACTACACTTTAGAGATGGCACGATACCACTTTTTTATGTCCGATACCGATACCGATATCATAAATTTGGATATCTGCCGATACCGATATGAATCCGATATAGTGTTTTTAATCAACAAAACTGTTTTTTTTAAATATCTTGCTGCATTTTGTATAAGTTCATACTCAAGTTTAAAACAACAACTACACTAAAGCTATTCTGTTATACCTGTATGCAAAAAAAAAATATTTCATAGTTCAGCAATACTGATCAATCTAATAAACTTAGACCTACACCATCCTCCCTATTCTGGTATTTTAAAGAGTACTTAGCATAAATATTAAGCAGCCTAACTAATAGGGTTCCAACTCCCAGCAACAACAAAAATAAATAAATAAAAAATAGGGAACCACCCCTCACGCTCCACCTCATGATGCTTAATCGACGTAACCAACCTTAATTTGATGCAGTGTGAAAAAAAAATGCACAGAAATCAATTATTTTTCAAGAAATATTAAATAGATTCAACATCTTTCTTCAACAAAATTGCAGACTGCACAGATGGTACCTTCCCAAAGGAAAAAGTACTATAGCTTACTAGGGTATATATATTAGACTTAATAGTTACTATATACAGTAATGGACTTCTATTTATTTTGCATCAAATTAAAACTTTGGGTGTCAGATAATTATTTATTAAAAGCTAGACATTTTAAATGAGAATAAGAAAGAAAAGTATGTCTTTGTGCCCCCTTTTCCCTGTTAATGCCCTATCGGCCCCCCTGGCTAAACTTTGCTAGATCCGCCCCTGCACAGTTACCAGCGTCAGCTACGTAGAAAAAGATCCTCGAGTAGAAAGTAATATTAAATAAATTCTAACAACAGCTTATCAAGCTTAAACGTGCTGCTGTTGTTCAGCCGCTGGTTTCCTCTTTCTGGTGCAAAGTGGGCCAAAAGCAAACTAGAGACACGGACTCGCGACAGAAAAGCCGATCAGCTGATCGTTAAGCAGTTTCATGATTGAAGTAGCAGCAAGAAGAGGCAGTCGCTCCATATATCGTTTGTTAAGCTTAATGCAGGAATGCTTTACAAACATTCAGAGATGGACTTACACACTTGCTTTACTTCTCTCGGGATAACTTTGTCGGAGATGAAATGCCGGGTTGCTAGCGAAGCTCCAAATGCTATCCAGACTACCGACAGGTCCCGCATGCCACAGCTGCTCTATCACGTGATGCCTACTGCTCCGACGTGCTAACGTTCTGAGGTGAGTTACAGCGTGTTGCAAGTTTTGTGAGGTGCTTTCGTGATATTTAATGGATCGGATTACATTTTTTATTTTTCTCCGATATCCGGTCCAGTAATTTAGGTCAGTATCGGACCGATACCGATACGTAATATCGGATCGGTCCATCTCTACTACACTTACTACTTTTTACAGATCTCCTTGGCATTCTTCATAACATGACTAAGGCATCTGTGAAGAATTGGAACCTCGAAGTCTTCCTTGTTTCCTTTCCCCGAAGCGATGTTATAATAATGATTTATTGTGTCAGAGAGATTTTTTTTGCAAAAGCTAAACAGATAGCTTGCATTAGGACCATAGATCCATCACACATAAGCATTAAAGGTGAACGCATGGCTTTGCGCCCAAAGGCCCTTGCAACATCAGTCAGAAATGCTTCCAAAAAACATGTAACTGAGGCAGTGGTATGGTCACATGTTAAATATGTAGCCACTGGTAGGGGAGAGGATGTTTTCCGTGGATTTCTTACTACAAGTTCGTAAACATAGAAAGGAGGCGAACCCTTTCTTTTTTTCATGATACTTCCTGTAGCATCCAAATAAAGTATGTCCTCCCGACAGCGGCTCTGGAAAATCTCAATGCTCCTGGAAGACCATAAAAAAACACCTTTTGGATGTAACATCACTTTCTGCAATACATCCTCTGGGTTGTTCTTCTTGTTTGCCACCATTAACTGGAGACTCATAATCTCATTATGATGAAGACGACTTTTCTTTCGGATTTCCAAGGCTATGTTTCTCAACACTTGAGGAGTTGGAACTTCATCTCTACAGCCCGATTGCACAACATCATCATCCATTTTGCTCATTGTTTCCAGATACATGGCTCTAGGTAATTGCTTTTCCAATTCATGGCCAATTTTATCTCTCTTATGAGCTCTTACAGGTCTTCTTCTTAGTTCATAGTGGTTGTGCACACACTCGAGACCTTGAAAATTGACTTTTGCCTTTAGATCGTCTTCATTATCTACAGTGACAGTGACAGTGACTGGACAATCCTCAAAACTGCAGTAACCCAGACACCAGAAGAAAGGGCCCTTTCTTACTGAGTCCAAAGCCTTGACTCTGTGCCTTTTGAAGGCAAAGGAACAATATGGAAACACTGTCCGTATTCCGTCTGAAATCAGATTTGTCCACTGTAGTCCCTTGTATCCTCTTTGGGATCTCTTATTTTTTATATTAGTCCATTCTTTCCTTTTCAGGAAAAAAAAATTGTTGCAAGTGGGACCCTGATTCTTATGAATCCATCATCAGATGAGTTGCTGTTAGGCTAAATAAGAGGAAAAATTTATTTTGTGAGAAAACATTTTGTCCATGTTACATAACTACCGTAATATCAGTAAATATACCTGAAATACTTGTGTATTTTAAGTATATTAACAACCAGTGTTTCTAATGTCAGAATATATAGCAAAAATTCATGTTGAGAAGTGTCATGAAATATAAATTTCATTCTATGTTACAACATTTGATAAAATTCTTTATTTAATTGTATATTGTGTTTTTAAAAATATTTTTTATGTAACATAAAGTGGTCATTTAAACAATGATCCTAGCGCCAATCATAACTTATGTGAAAGCATTTTTAATGACTGACCTGCTCAGGAGACAGCTGTCCATCCTCCTGCAAGGAGATGTCCGGTGACAGAGAAGCGGCAGCTGATAGTTCTTCTGGTTGCTATTACATGAGTTGAGAGGTGTAACTTTAGTGTAATTACATGGAAGTGTTAAGGAGAAATTATGATAGTACAGACAGACTGACCTGCGCAGGAGACAGCTGTCCATCTTCCTGCGAGGAGATGTCCGGTGACAGAGAAGCGGCAGCTGATAGTTCTTCCTGTTGAAAATGACATTACCCGTAACAATATTAATTTTAGGGATAATTTCAACAGTAACACATTGACTAAAATTTGGTATACCAACATATTTGATATCAAACACATAGAATTTTATTTATGGAACCTGCTCTGGTGGCTTTTGTCCATTATCTGAATCCCCTTTGACTGGTATAGACAAGTTCTGTAGAGAACAGGCATACATTTTTAATAAATTTGATTTTAACTAAATAATTTAATACAATATATTTTTTTAAAAAATAAGTGAAAAGAACTAACCTGACGAAATGCATCACAAATTCTGTAGCGGTTATTTTGATTATTCTGAATACCAAGTGTCAGGCAAACTTGACCCCAGGGGCCTTCTTTATGAAGTGCATGGTCCTCCAGTTGGATGCCATGTTTTTTCAGCTGTTCCACAGTTTCAATAATTTCATTGATTGTAATCGTTTTATTTTTGTTCTAAAACAGAAGATATAGCATTTTCAGTTTTATTTTTCGTGGAAAATGTATATGAAAGAAAAGAAGAAAAAAATACATACCCCAAATAAGCAGAAGCGGTAGACTCTAAGTGTAAAAAAGAAATCATTACATTGTCATTTATATCATTGAAATCATAACATTTTATAAAGAATATGTATAATATTCTCAATGAATTGAGAACAATTTTAAATCGGTGCCACTAATTACAAAACTATCAACTTTGTTTCTATTCAAGTACTATTTGAACATGTTTTTGTGAAATGCAATGCCCCTGAAGAAAATGTGCAGCACTTGATGTTAAAAAGCCATTGCCTGTTAGCAACAGATGTGCCTGTTATAGAACACGTGTTAATTAATTTCTGCCGTATGCTACAACTTTGCCTGAGTCCTGTGCGCAAATCTTTTTTTGTTTTTGCTCATAGCGAAGCCTGTTATCGAAAAAATATGGTGAAATAAATGTAATTTTAAGTGTTACACATAAGAAAAAAGACATTTTTACAATCAGAAATAAACTAGCTAATATCTTAGGCTAGGCTACAAGTAGGGATGGGTATCGTTTAGGTTTTATCCGATACCGGTGCCAAATCGGTACTTTTGAAACGGTGCCGGTGCTCAAACGGTGCTCAAACCGGTGCTTAAAGAATGGAGAACATAAAATTGGTCCAAAAACCACTCATGTTCAGCTGGTTTTTTGTAAAAAGATAACAATGTTAGCCTTTTCTACAGCTATGGGGCATATATGGTATCACTCTTGGCTGGAAGCAGTGCTTAAACAATGGAAAAAACACAAACTTTGTCCAAAAACCTCTCATGTTCAGCTGTTTTCCACTTTTTCTTTGGTCATTTTAGCCTTTTTGGCCAGGGTGAAGGGAGTATCTGCCATCAAACAAGAAAACAGCCGCATGTAGCTATGATGATGTTTGCTAGTTCACCTTACGTGCATTAATGTAATAACGTGGTTAGCCTACTCAAAGTAAATTACACACGAACAACATTAAGCTACTCACGCAGAGAAGAACGGCTGCTGCTGCATCATCATCCTCATCATTTCTGCTACACTGGCAGGGCTAGGGGCCAGGACTCTACTCTTCGGGTTTTTGGGGATGTTGCTAAATCCGGGTCCGATAACAGGCACCACACCCGCAGTAGATGCGCTCGGTGTGAGGTCTCGCAGCAAGCTATCAAATACGGCGCATTTCTTGGCTTTTAAAAAAAAACGCTATGCGTCGCCAGGTGTTTCATCAGATTCGAGGTGTTACCTCCTTTGACAGTATCACAGTATCAGCTTAAAGCACTTGTTGCAGGCTGCTGAGTTTGCATATTTTGCTGTGAAGTACAGCCAGACTTTTGACCGCTTCGTCTTGGGCATTTTTAATCTGTAGCTCTGCTCTAAAAGAACGTACGTACCTGGACCCGCCTACTATCCTCAGAAACATAAAATGATTGGCTAGAAGTGTATCACAGCTCAGGAAAAAAAAGCACCGAAATAAAGCACTGAAATGTGCGCTGCTTTTCGGTCTGGTTACTACCGTTTATGACACCGGTACCCATCCCTAGCTACAAGACTTGATTACTCAATTACATGTAATTGGAGATGAACTACTTTGTTAGCAAATTTTAAAAGTTAATATTTAAAGTTTATACTTAAAAAACGAACTCACCCCTTCTCCTTCTTCGGCATTTTTTCTGCACAAGACTTTTATGTTCAAAATGACATGTTTTCACCTCTAGTTTTTGGAATGTCGACAGAGTCAGACACTCAAAGCTCGCATGTCCAGTAGTGGGCGGTATAGGCTCTCCAACAGATTTTGTTTTTTTCAAGTGGACCATTATGGCTTTGCAATATTGCTCCACTTGATTAAAATTTTAAAATATCTCTATTTATTCAATCATTTTATTGTAAAATTTAAATTTGCAGTTATTATCAAAGGAATACACATAAGTGGTTGATAGGAAATATTAAGACTTAGACAAGAGACGTTCAAAAGATGGGGAAAAACAGAGGGGATGTGGGACGGTGACACAAGACAGTAAATTCCATTGGATTACCTACTGGAAGAAAAAAACAGAAAAGAAAACAAGCAAAAATATAACACAATACACAACAGCAAGTATCACATCCACAACCTAGATAAGTATAAGTAACAGTAGAGAATAAATATTGGTGTCAGCACGGCCCCTGCCAAGAAACATTACCATCTACATGTATTTAAAATTGAGACGTGGGCACCGGCAACTTAGGAGAGGTTGAATACACAGACCATCCCTTGGACGCCATTCAGCATGCCCAGCACAAGTGATGTTGATGTATAGATTGTGGAATAAAATTGAGGTACAGGTGGTCGGAAGGGGACACAGCAGGAATGTCTCACACCCACCTCAGTGAAACAACTGTACGCCAAAGCCCTGCATGTGTGGCGGTGTGATGGAGTGGGGATGAGGAGGGGAGGGAAGTGAAGGCAAAGTACTCTCTCGTGGGGCCAGGTCCCCCGCTGACCCAAGTAGGCACCCCTGGAAGCCACAAAGGCCCATCCGGACGGGGGCCTACATTAGCACCACCACCAAGCCCCACGGAGCCTTGGGTGGTGGGCGCACATCGTAACCCACCACAGAGGAAAATACATCCACCCAAACATTCAATAATCTCTCTGACTGCATAAGACGAAAGACACCACAGCTGAGTTTATTGTCCACCTCTGTACTAATTTTAAAGTTAACTATTGTCTTTTTTTTGTGGGTTTTAAATGTGGTGAATACTTGACAAACAAAGTAAAAAGAAAAAACCAAAAAGACAATTATAAATTAAAGGGCCTTGGAGATGTCATTCAAACTAACACCATTGCACATCAAAACATAAATGTGAGTAACAGAAAGAATAAAAAAACATTTCAGAATAATTCTAAGGTGGAATTACCCTGTGGAAACAGGAACTTTCCATTTTAGAGCATTTTGAAATCACTAAAAGTTAGGTCAATTATGGACAATTTGAAAGGGCTTTTATTTTTGAAAGCAAAATCAGAATTACTTGATATTGATATGGTATCACTGTGGGGTTGTATACTGTTGATCTAAAGTGGAATTACCCTGTGGAAACAAGAATTTTTCATTTTAGAGCATTTTGAATCGTTAGAAGATTAAGTCAAATATCGGCAATTTCAAAGGGCCATTACTATGAAAAGCAAAATCAGACTGACTTGATATTGATATGGTATCACTGTGAAAAAGACTGCGGTTGGAAAGTGTTGATACAAAGTTCAAATAGTATTTGGAAATACGACTTTTGCTTTTCAGAGCATTATGAAGTCATTGAAAGAGTAGTTCAAAAATGAAGATTCACAGGGCTTTTACTTTGAAATCCAAACTAAGATGGCCTTGATAGTGACAGGGCACAATTAGGGTACAAGGCTGTGTCATATAGATCGTTCATTAGAGTTTGTAAAATAAAAATAAAAAGCCTAAATTATATGTTATTATGTTCTTAACATATCTGTTAATTGTTAATTAGATGCATTTTTTTTCTTTTTCTGCCCATTCTGTTGGTTTTTGTTTTTTTGCCCTTCTCCCCCGTCCCTCTTCTCAGCTGTTTCTCTTTCCCTCTTTCTTTCTCCCCTTCTTTCCCCCAGTCAAGTCTGTCCCGTATTCAGCAAGTGAAAATAAAATAAACAATAAAAGGTGAATCAAATGGACCATTACGGCAAGGCTGGGATGGTCAATTTGGTAAAGTAAATCCGTTGGGCATCTTTCTTTGCCTTTAGACAATAATTCTGATGGCAAAAGAGCCAAACGGGACAGGCAAAAAAGAAAAAAAAAAAGTCCAGTCACACCTCCAACACTTAACACCCACAACTACTACTTGGCTCTATATTAGGAGCCACTGACTCACCTGCCAAACACCACCTTTTACAGCACCTACTGTTTATAATGCTGCTCCTCTCTGTCCTTTCCACAACACCTACCTGCATGGTTTTGCTGAGAATACCAAGCCACAAGGTGACATTCACATGATTTAATTAGGAAAGAAACTAGCATACATTCAAGCGGATCCCAAGAGTGAGTTACTTAAAAGACAGTAAATGCACAACTTCCTCAAAGCACTTCAAATATGTGTGAAATTGAAGCCAAAAAATTCCCAGCTAACTTTCCAGGAAGTCCTCCATGCCCGTGCTTTGAATTGGTTTCTTTTTAGATAGATTGCAAACAGTTTGACATGTTGACGTATGTAAAGTGCAGTAAAAATAGAAAGAAAAGAAAGTAGAAAAAAGAAAAAAAAACAAAAAAAACATATCTGTTAATTCACTCGAAGTTGGCTTTTATTTTGAAATCCGGTTTCCACATCCATTCCCGTAATACTTTGAATACACAGGGAACGTAAAACAAACTGGAGGCTGGCTTGACTGCAAGTCTCGAATTGGAGGCTGGCTTGACACCAGTGCTGCACTGACTGTGGGACTTTAATGTGTTAAAAGCAGGTTGAAGACGGCTCAGAAACATTTGAAGATTAAAATTTAGCATTATGGCTGCTGGTGGTTTGTAAAGCCTCTACTCAGCTATATTTTTGTTACTAATTTATGTTTGTTGTTGTTTAACACAGATTTCAGAAGAGCAAATATGCTTAATAGTTTAACTAGATTTCAATTGTCAGTGTGGGACTGCTGAGTCACCGGAAGAACTCATTTCATTCATTCTCCACATGATGTTCATTTACAGAAATGTTTCACAGGAACTGATTTCTCCCAAAGGGTGAACTAGTGTGATTCCATAGATTACCTCTGTATGAATGTACTTCTTAAATGAAGGCAAGTGTTTGTCCTTTTCTGTTCCTCAGGTACAGTACGTTATATCAAGGGCAGGCGGTCAACACTGGGGGAAGACAAGAAGCAGACGTACTTCCAAGAGGGAGCTGCAGTGAGGTCAGAGGTCAGAATCTGAAACAGCTCAGGTTTATATTTTAGAGGTTATAAAAAATCAAAATGTATTTATAAAGAAACCTTTAAATAATAGTCATAATTATGCTTATTATAAGAAATATCAAACATTTAAGTGGATTTTCTGTTACACATATTGTGTTAGCCCTGCAATAAACTGGCAGCCTGTCTTTGTCCTGTATCAGCTGGGATAGGCTTCATCCTCCCGCAACCCTGAATTGGATACATTGTATTCCAATTATGTAATCTGATCATTTACAAACTGAAGGTATCTAATCAAAATGTAAGTAATAATTATAAAATGGGAAAGCAGAAATAAGTGTGACATAAATGTAAATGTGTGAGCTGACATAGAGGACAGCTACATGCAGTCTGAAAAACCTCCTGTTAAAGGAGGAACCAGTTAGAAGCTGTTTTCAAAGTAGCTGAGCAGATTTCATCTCAAGTAAGCGATTAAGTGTTTGTTCGTTTGTTCTGCCACTTAAAGAGCATTTAAGGACGTCGTTTGAGTGTCCAGTTGAATTAATTCTACTGGCTCTCATGGTCATTTGTTATTATAGACATATTTTTCATGTTCATCCAGCTATTTAGTAAATTCTATCTATTTAGTAATATCCGTCAGCTATAAAATGTAATATAAATATAAAAATATCTAAATATCTCCTGTCCTTTATGTTTTAATGATGTAAGTCTGTTATCGTGTTACATTAGCATTCCTCACATATCAATGAGATGCTGTACAGTACAATCCTGCTGACACAGCAGAGGGATAACGACGGCTATTCAACATCGTTACACGACACATTCGAGCTGCATGACGCAGACAAAGTGACTAAATCATCTTTTTTGTGGTTTATTGTCTTCAAACCAGCAGACAAAGCTGATGGCAGAAGATGTCAGAGAAGAACTTCAGGCCGTGGACTGAAAAGGTATTTTTTTCTTGTTATCAAAAGACATTTGGAGTGGCAGCTTCTACAAGTGGTTGTGCTAAAGTAAAGCTTACAGTCTAAGAAATAACAGTGTTGATGTTCAGCACAAAGAGAAAAGAGCCACCAAAAAGCTGTCAGCCACAGATGTGCTATAAGAGTTAGAAACTCTACTTATGGAGAAACTTTCTAAGTCTAACAGGGGACAGGTACTCCTGCCCAAATAACATGATATAACCCCACATACAGCCCAGCCATAAAGTGAACCAAGCCATTTAGTTAAAGACAGCATGGGACCAAATGCATGTAACCAGCCTGCATCAACCTGGCATTTCTTCCTCCTGAATTAAATGAATGAATGGATGAAAGTTAAATGACTACAAACCTAAAGCCACTAGTTCCCACACTGGAGCTCCCTGACACTGTGTGTTAACCGTATTTAGCTTGTATCAACAGTTGTAACAGGCTAAGCCACCTGAGACACTGCATTGAATTTGTTCCTGTCTTAATGATTTCAGCTGACTGGTTTCAGCTCAGATGTTCTGCTTTTTCCTTTCAGTAGATCAAAGCAGCTCGTGCTCCTTCTGCTTCCAATTTAGAAGAAGAAGAAGAAGGCGAAGGCTTCAGTGAAGTGGCGTTCATGGTCTCAGTGAACAGTCACGGTCACACACTGCATGTGGTTTTAAAAGCAACATGTCTGTTCACCACAACAATGGAGATGTGTAATATTAGTGCAGCTACGGTTTGTTCTTGAACATCAGTTCTGTTTTCTACTTTGATCACTTAGACCAAAAAAGTGTTGTTTTCAGATTCTTTCTTTTACATCTATAAACCACCTGTTCATTTTTTTTATTACAATTAGTTTCACATGAATGTTAGTGTTTCCTTTATGATCTTTTAATGCTTACACTACACTGTACACGTCTACATTAGAGACATTTCTGTTTCCTGTTTCTGTTGACTTAGAGTTGTGAAATGTTCTTTTATTTGATGCACAATATGAAGCTCATAATTTTCTTACAAATAAAACTAATGACAAACATGAACAGCTGTGCTTATTTCTGAGACATGAGTTTTTGAATGTGTTCATATTTAGACAGTGTGCATCTGTCTGCTGAAACTGTGATGTGAACCTGAGGTGATGGTCAACAGAAGGCAAATATACATCAGTATAAAACAATATTGAAGTAATGTCTTTACCCTCTGCAGCGTGTGGACGCTGTGCACGCAATCACCTTATTCACTGTAGTAAACATGCACCGCTAGCTCACGTGACTGGACTGTCTCCATGGTTACATTGTATATTATTAGCTATGTAAACAGCTTCCAAAGATACCGCCATAGCTCTCTGCAGCTGTAACACTTTCACACTTTGCAAATCATTTCATGTTTTTGATCGTTATGAAGACCGAATGTGTTTTTAAGGTCATGCTAGGCGGTTGCTATGGTGGTTGCTGTGGACTTGGGTGGACCGCGTCCGATTCCTGTTATTAGCTGTCCGCCACAGGAAGGCTGCGTTCCATTTACAAGTAGTGACAGTCTGCCGCAACTCGAACTCAAACCCCACTTTGTTCTTTAATTATAGGCCTTTTATAGCCGTTCATGACACGCACACACACATAAAACACTTTGCCTCACCATGAGAATGCAACTTCACCTAACCTAACCTTAAAGTATCTGATATAGGATAGAAAAATGAAGCAACCAGAGATTTAATGATGAAGACTCTGGGTTCTGTAGTTCACGTTTTACAGTCCTGAATGACTCTTTGCATATGATTTATTGAAGAGGAGTTTAGAATGCACTTTACATTTAGACTGTTGCTGTTTCATTTTTTACATTGTTGCCGTGTTATGTCATGAATAAGGTTCACCTGCTGGGGGTTTGATGGATCAGCTGGACAATACAGTCAAAGACAGACTTCATTCATCATATGCAAGAATCCTAGTTGGATTTTTGTTGTCACTCATGTTTTTGAACCAAATATTGAAAACAATTCTGGCAGACTGGATACCTGGTCAGGTGTACATTACCTTGTACTCAAGCATCCCAGGACAGAGCCCTGCCCCACCATGAGCCTGGGTGGATACGTGGTTATAATATAAAAGGACCGATACTGAATATGAATATTTCATGAAAACTGAATTATAATACAAATTAGTAATAAGGGTTTCTCTGCGCCCTTATCTACCCCATACTCAAAGAGCTGCGGGCAGAGAGGGTGACAGGAGAGGATGGCACTGAAGAGAAGATGCTCGGTTTCTGGAGTCTCCTGGTCCTGTCAGTATTAGTAGGATGCATCTGCTGTCTTCTCGTGGATGCTCACCTACCTTGACTCCTTCCAGCCTGGTATGGATTTCCCAACACTGCGGACAGTGGCCCACGTCAGAGACGTTTAATATTGATTACATATGTCTGAATTGCTAACCCTAACCCTAGCTCAACAGACCACAATGCCCTGGACTGTCAGTATTATTACATGCTGTGAACATAAGTAGCTTTGATCACAGTTTATGTTGTAAAAGAGAAGGAATATTGGAAAGAAAGATCAACATTGTGATATTATTTCTTCCAAACTGACCAGAAACATGCTTGTCAGACTCTCACAGCAAAGGATCAGACTCACTGTGCATGACGGCTCAGGCCAATGATGTCTGTTAGATTGTCAGTTGTTTAGTGCTTCTGTACAGTTAGGGTCACCGTCTCTATTTCAGAATAATTAATATGCGGAAAACACTAAAAGTTGATTGTCTTCCAATATTCTAGCATAATTAAAAAACTTTGACTTTGTAAGTACATATTATTAGTCCTAATGCCAGCATGATTCTTCATAACTCCTGCTTTGAAATACTGAACTTTGAAATGTACCTGATGAAAGATCATTTACAGTGGCACTCTGTCAGGATCATTCTGACTGTAAGATCACTGTATTAATCTGAATCCTTCTGAAATGTGCTGTGAATGAATGCTGATGCAACTCACTGTGGGAAAGCTGTTAATAAAAGGAATCTGTGACACATGCAACACATTCACAGAGGAAGAGGACACAAAGGGAGGACACGCAGAGGCTGTGTTGAAGTCAGAAATCCAAATCTTTATTAAAAAACAGGCAGCGGTAACAAACAGGAAGACAAGCAGTCCATCAAACAGTCTACAGGGTCAAACATACAGAGAATTCAAACAGCAGTAAAAAATAACTGGACACTGAAAAACTTAAAGCAATGTGTGACGCAATAGAAGGAAGCAGCGCAGTATATTCACTGAATTATCATCAATTACAAAAGAGAAAAAGGACGATTTCTAAGGATTATTTTCTTAAATGCAGTTAGAGTGTGGCTGGTAAAGATGGAAACATACAGAATGTAAACTGTGTGAGTTTGTGAACTTTGTTAGTAACAAATGAGGTAAAAACCCAAAACAGACAAAACACAGAAAGAGGCTCTCAGTATTCATTCATAATTAGAAAGAAACATTCTGGTCGTGGATTTTTACAGTCTTAGTTCCGCTCGCTGTCATCATTATAATCATCATGATCAATGGCGAGGTCCTGAGGTGGGTGGGGCTGTCTCTGGTGATGTCACCATGAAGGAACAGCATCTGGCACGTGTTGGTGAAACATCCCAGTACACTGGTGTAGTTTCCTCTCCAGCTGTTTGACATGTGACACTTGAACATTAAGGGGAAGAAGAAGAAACAGTGTTAGGTCAGGTGACCACATGGTTTCTAAAGTAACTGACAGGAAGTAACCAGGCCGTTAGAAACTGATGGCATGTGTTTAGAAATACTGGAGTTGGGTAACTCTACTTACCAAAAGCAGAAGCACACAGATGAAGGATCAGATGCTGAATGTTGCAGGAACATGCTCGTGTGTGGTGGTCATTCAGTGCTGCTCCGGCAGGTTACACAGTCCAAGACTGATATGCTGCTCCTCCTCCTTTATGCATTCCAAGGAAGAGGGAGGAAGTTACAAACTGATCCTACCACACTTCACGTGTCTCGCTATGAAACCTAACGGATCAATGGTTAAGCTGTTTTGTGCCCTTGGCCTTATCAGCACCTGTAAAGGGAGTTGTTTTCTCAAACTGCTGACGCTGAAGTAAGTTCATCTAGTTTTAGAAACTTTCACTGAACAGTAACAGTGTCACAACTAAGCATATGCATAAGCAGCTGTATGTATGAACATGTGTTTCTGTGCTCACAGTCCACCTCTCAGGAACCTGCAGTTCACTTTTAGTCTACTTTAAACAGACCTCACAAAAGGCTGATGTGGCTGGATCAGTAGTCTGATTTAAGTACGATACCTTTGGCCAGGGATTACTCTGGTGCATCGCTTCACTGCAGTCTTACGTATTTTCCCCACACCTGAATAAAAAATACTGATATATACAAATAACAGCTTCAGCTGATGCAGCCTGACTCAATCCTAAATGTTCAGCACACAGAGACACAGAGGTGCCGTTTAAAGTTTAGTGTTAACCTGAGTCACTGATCATTTGCAGTATTACAGAGTCTGGCAGTCTTTGCATGATGCACACTACACTGTAAGTTTCTAGCTGACTCTCAGGTGTGACAGGTGTGCCAGCAGGAAAGAGTAATAATAACCTGCATCCTGAGGTTTGTCATGCAGGATTAAAGGCTTTGTTCACACAGCTAGGATTGTATTTTACACTGACCCTGGGTCAGTATAAGTATCATACAGTTTAAACGAAGCACTGAAACTTTTGTGTTCATACTGGAGTGCAAAATTAAAACCAATGGAAGATGGACAAGAAAAGTTCAAAGCCATCAGGTGCTCAGTTTAGAAAAATTAGAAAAGAAGAGGAGGAGAAATGAGCCAAAGATACAGGTAAGCAGATGTGTGATTGGATAATGGCAGGTCATCCTGAAACAATCAGAATCAGAATACTTTATTAATCCCTAAGGAAATTATGTGGATTACAGTTGCGCCAAAAAGAAATGGTAAAAATAGTAACAGTAACAGACTAAACTCCAAACATTATGTTACAGATTTTAATATATTTGTGGGGACCAAAATGCCCGTCCCCACAAGTTTGAAGACATTTGTGAGTCTCAGAATGTGGTTTTAGTGTCAGGGACAGTCAGGTCAGGGTTAGGCATTCAGTCTTAATGGTTAGAGTAAAAGGCTGAGGAGAGCATGATGTCAAATAGATGTCCCCACAAGGATATGAAAACACAACCGTGTGTGTGTTACTGTGAATTTGTGAGACAAGTGAAGATTTCAGAATCAGTGAGAAATGTTTCACTTCCTGTTGGTGAAGAAGAGCAGACTCCTCTTCAGCCACAGAAATGAAGAAGCTTTTATTTTGTCAGCCTGACAAACACGAGCTCAGCCACGAGCAGAGGCGACCCTGCAGAGGTGAAGGTCACAGTCAGAATCAGCGCCAGAGAACCGCACAAGGACGGCCTCATTGGTCACGGCTGAGTTCATTATGTGATGGTAACAAGCTGATTATTACAGAACAGGAAACACACGTCTGCTCATCAAACACCAGCTGCTGCTGCTTTTATCAGTCTGACAACAAAACCTCACAAGAAAGAAGTTTTTGTGAGTTTGCAGCGTTCCTCTAAACTGAAAACTAAAACAGCCTGAAAATGGGAACATGCACCCACACTCGAGAGTCAGGCAGCTTAAATGTGTTTGTCTTCATCTGTAGTTACGTTTCATTGGCTGGAAATGTGCTAACTGGAATCATTCATGAGTCCAGATGAACAAAAACAAGTGTTTACTGCTCCACGCTGCACGAATCTGAATCAAAATCACTCAGACGCGCCCACGTAGGCATTCCACTAAAACCATGTGACCACCTTCACCTTTAAACCTGTCGTGAATATAATTTTAGATTCTTCACTTTATTTTGAAAGAACAGATTTGCAGGAAGTGCAGCTGCTGCAGAAACTCTTCACTTTTCACTGGCTTTAATCTTGAAGGTTTCTCCAGATGTGGAACTTTCATGCTAAACATTCAACATCTGACGACCGTCTCCGTGTAAAACACTGACAAACTCAAACTTTATACGGTAACTGACAGATTTATTCCTCCATTTTCAGGCATTTCACAATGAACTTGGATTAGTTTGATGATTTTATTCACATTGGTGAATAAAACCAGCCAAGAGGCTGATTCCTGCAGAGGAGGAGGCAGAGTGGAGGAATCTGCAGGTTCTGTCTCTAACACACAACCAGAGCTTCAATCATAACGAGCACATAATAAAACCATGATCCCCCCTGATCGACTCTTTTAGCCTGTTTCCTCTGGATCGAACAGGATCTAACAAACCCCAGCTTCTGCTGGGACACTGGTCATCATGGGAGGAAAAAGATGGCTGCCGTGTTGCCGTTTCCTGTCTTACACCAGGGTTATACTTCCTGTATCTGTGGGTCTGAGTTTTTAATCAGAGGATGAACTTAAAGCTTTCAGTCTGCTCTACAACCCACCACCTATCCACACGTCTGCTAAGTGGACTGGAAATCAGTAAAACTTCTACCAGACTTTAGTAAATATTGCATTAAGATGAGCAGACAGATTTTAATCTCAGCATCGTGCACACAGATTTTTCAGGACACTGGAAGAGTTCCTGCCGTGGATTTAGATGTTAGTGTTGTGTGGATGATCCCATTCTGTGATCTTTGTGTTACTGACACTGATGCTTTTACACTTTAGGACCCTCGAGACCTCTGCTGCTCAGCCGTCCTGATCGCTGCCTCCACTTTAACCAGAGGCTGTAACCTCTGATCATTTCACCTGCACCGGCAGTAAAACTCTTCTCCAGAACCAAACGTGCCATAAACCCGTCACAGCTTCATCATCAGCTCAGTCTCAGCAACATGCAGACGACCGAGCAGCAGAAACTCTGCAGGGAACGTCTGAAGTCTGTTCTTCAGTTTTCCCAGCTCACTGTTTATTGAACATGAGACAGAAAAATAAATTCACCTTTAATGTGAAACTTTTATCGCCTGTGACATGTTTGCAGGAAGTTTTCATGCTGTGATTTAGTGTCACAGCCATAAATATCACACAAGGTAAAAACTACAAGTCCCAGCATCCTCTGTGTTTAGGGAGGAGCAGTGAAAGTGAAAGTGTTGATCCTCCATTCAGAGTAGTGATGGGATTTCCGGCTCTTTTTAGAGAACCGGCTCTTTCGGCTCCAAACCGGCTCTTCAGGTTGTTTTGTTGCTTTAATTAATTTATTATTAACAATAATATAAAATTATGCACAAAAGGAATTACTAACGTAAAAAAAAGTGGTTATGGTAGATATATGCGGTGGCCCCTAGAGACAAAACACGTACAAACTCCAAAACACATTTCTAACTGAACTTCCAAAGCAGAGCTACTAGATCACTTAAATTACACAATTGAAATTGTTTGTGTATTTATGCATATATATTCAAATAATTAAAAAACATTTTCATTTACCTGTTACTACCACACACCAAATCCGGTCGTTGGTACTTGCTGGCTTGTGTAGCCACTAGGTAACAAAAGCTCAACACTGCGCCCAGCATCCTGGAGCACTTCTGTTGTCTTTTGTACGTGTTTTGAGTTTTTACGTGCTTCTGAGTTTGTACGTGTTTTTACATGTTTTGGAGTTTTTACGTGTTTTGGAGTTTGTACGTGATTTGAAGTTTGTATGTGCTTTGTCTCTAGGGGCCACCATCAATATACTTTTATTTATTCACTCCACATAAAATGTAATAAATAAATCATATAATACAAAAATCAACTATTCACATTTCAACTTTTAACTATTTAAATTTTCAGCTTTTTCCTTTTAAACAAATTTAAAGTGAAACAACACAAAACACTGCAAACCACAACACAATTAAATATAAATTAAAATATGAAAACAAAAAGAACATGCACATTCTCTGTCATATGGACCTGCATGAATAAACTTTCTGAATCCTTTATCATCTGCAACTGAAAATAGTTGTGGATGATTACTATACCTTTCTAATGTGACGTTGTTGGCCCTGGCTCTTTCTCTCTCTCTGCCTCTGGCTCTGTTCCTGTGCTGCTGAGTAGTGATGTGCGGATCGATCCTGAAATATCGATTCCTCCGATACCAGCCATTTATGTTCTAGAATCGATTCTCACATTAAATATCGATATTTTAGTAATTTAGAGTAAATTTGTAGTTTATCATTAACAGGAACACAGTGGAAAGAAACTATAACATTCGGATTGTCTACATTCAAAGGAACTACTTCCTCTTCCGCCTTTCATAGTCATGTGCGAAATACGGCTGTATAAATGTCTCGCAGCCCCTTGGCGTGCGCAGTGTTGCCAACTTAGCGACTTTGTCGCTATATTTAGCGAGTTTTCAGACCCCTTAGCGACTTTTTTTTTTCTAAAAAGCAACTAGCGACAAATCTGGCGACTTTTTCTGGTGTTATTGGCGACTTATTTATGACGACTTTTTGACGTGAAAGGGCGTGTTGCTCTTACTCTCAACAAGCAGCGGTGCGGCTGTGGGCACCTCACCCGTGCTAAAGCGCTCACGGGCGGAGGATAGTCCTCCCCCAGCTGCAGGAGACGTTCACACCTGTGCGTCCAAACTGCAAATGAACCGCGCATGAGCGAAGCCGCTGCTCCCGCACTGACTGTAATGCAGTCAGTTCTTCTTTTACTGTTATGCTGTTTTGTGGATCACAAGATTTAAAACTACTTATACACACACACACACACAGTAACTCCACCAGAGCGCCTATTTTGGGTCACTTTTGCCGGTCCAAGCCCGGATAAAGGAGCAGGGTTGGAATTGTGACATTAAAAAACAATAATTGCTAAAAGAAATTTAATTTGTAGTTCTAAATAAATTCTAAATGCATTTCGGACGTTTTTTGCTCACTTTATGTTTCTTCCACGATGTTATTTCTCTCTCCAACAGCGTAGGTTACAATTACATTAGCATGACCAATTATGCAAATTAGGCGATGGCGTAATTTAGCGACTTTTAGGACAACCAATGGCGATTTTCCTTACTGAGGAGTTGACAACACTGGGCGTGCGCACTCACAACAATGGCTGAGCGTCATGTGCGGACGTATTTTACCTACACAAACAGCTGAGACGTGGTTTGCGATACATGTGGCAAAAAAGTGCTCCAAGAGTGAGGTGTTGTGGCCATATTAGGGAAAAGGGCTGTTGGGGGGGGCTAAATACATTTTACAGGGTTTATTTATCGGATAAAATACGTTAAATGTCACCGTTATTATTGGCTGGTCCGGAAACAGCGGGGGTGTCCAAATTCAGAGGCTGCTTCCACCTGAGGACCCGGCCTTCGCGGTCTAAAGAAAGCCGGGTAGTACGTCACAGGCTCCCTCGGTGGAGTGAAACTCTGCTGTCTGCTCCTTGCTATCTAACATATAACCGGGCACTGATGTAATCTCTTGACCGTCTCACACTTCTGTTTAATCATTTTTTGTTTGACGTTTATTCAGCTGTATGAAAACCCCGGAGGAACCCTCCTGAGGGATTAATAAATTTCAATTTAATTTAATCTAATCTAATAACTTTAATCTCAGCCAAACCGATTTAATCACAAACAAATAAAACACTGAAAAAGCCAAACAATAACATTTTTAAGTTATCAAAGTGACTTATATATCATGTTTAACCCGAGTAGCAAAAGACCACGGCGGTTTGAAGATGATGCGTCGGTCGGCTCAGAAGTTTTTTGAAGTTTACACAGCTACATTCTCACCTGAAAATATGTTAAAAGTTTTTTTGCGACCCAGAAAGGGAAATAAGAGTAATATTAAAACTAAATCGCTGCCACCATTGTTGGAAACTGGAATTGGCTGGCCGCGCTATGAATTCTGCAATATGGTTTTGTTGTCCTGGAAAATCGGGAGAAATTCAGGAGAATGGTGGCTCCGGGAGATTTTCGGGAGGGCACTGAAATTCGGTATTCTCCTGGAAAAATCGGGAGGGTTGGCATGTATGGTTGTGGCAACATCACTAACCTTGTCAAACACGTCAGAGTAAATCATATCACAGAATATGACGAGCTTATGTTGAGACGAACTGAAGAGAAGGACAGGTGCTGCTAGGGCAAGACAGACGTCTCTCACGGAGTCCTTTAGTGCTGCAGGCAGGCAAGGTGTTCAAATAGCGCACAACTTCAGTTTTTTTATTTCTATATAATGAACCTTACATTATTAAGTGATAAGAACAAGTAATCTGATGTCCTGTAATCATTATGATGCTATAATTTGAGATACAATAAATAAAATACGTTTTTGTACAAAGTATCGGTATCGGATCAGTATCGTCGATACCACCCTGAATATTACTTGGTATCGGATCGGAAAGAAAATCAGTGGTATCGCACATCACTACTGCTGAGTGTAACTACCGCCCCTCCTCCCTCTGCCCAGCGTAGAGCACAAAGCTCGTGTGCAGAGTGAAGCAGAAAAAAAGTGCGAGAGAGAGAGAGAGAGAGAGGGGCTGAGAGAAAGAAAAAAAAACACGGGACGTCGTTCACGTCTAAGATCCGGCTCTAAGAGCCATTTTGTTCGCGAACGACCCATCACTGGTTCAGAGCAGCAGGAGGAGGAAGGTGGAGCTGAGGCAGGTGAGTGTTAACATGAATATGTTTCTTCTTATGACATAAAATAATTCCACGCTGTTCGTGTCTGTGGGTGAAACGTGAGGCCGGTCGGCTCCTCTGAGCGCTGGTTTCCTGTAAGTAGAGAGGAAGTGAGTTTAGCTGAGAGAGCAGGAGGAGAGTGAGAGCTGTGCTGAGGCAGCTGAGTGTTAACACCGCTCTGACATTACTGTGTCTCTGTGGCGGGAACAACAGGCTCCGTCAGTGGAGGCAAAAATAATCAGACTTTGGTTTTTCAAAGGAAACTACTTTATGTTGGGAGAAGCCGCGCGCTCATTGGATAACGGCTTGTCAATCTCAAGTTATTAGCCAATGAGGGTGCAGGTTCACAGTAAGACCCGCCCTTATCACGACATTTTTAAAAACTAAAATGCGACAGAAACTCTGGTCGTGTCTGTCCCTACCCGATCAGTACCGGAAACCCGATTGATACCCCGCATGCGCAAATCTTACATCACTTCCTCTCTTTGCCAACATTGCAACATTCAATATATTTGAATGACACGGTTAGCGCCCAGTTAGCTCTTAGCATTTCTCAACAGCTCTGCCTCCTTTTCAACTACCGGGACATTTAAACAATGGATAATCCGTATCCGCAACAAATTTTTGCTTTTCTCCTCAACAGAGAGCGTCCCCCGATTGAACAACAGCACCGTAAAATAAGAAGAATGGTGCCTAATGACAGAGTTAATAATACAGACTTTATAATATGTCACGTGAAGATTCAGCAGCCAGATGAAGTGTTTACTGGCAATTGACAGTGATAGCGGACATTATCATCACTTTTCCAACAATCCTCTCCACACAGACAAGCATAAACACACTCGATTATCACTAAATCAAATTTAACACACGTTTGTAATGACGCTAATTCAGTTTACAATAGGGTTAATTCTCTCAGCCAGCAGGTGGCGGTATCCTCGTACACTGGGGAGTACACTGCCATTAAACGAACAGAAGAAGAAGAAAACCCCTGCACATGCGCGGTACGGATCGGGTAGACCCGATTTGTACGGTCCGACTTTGCACATGCGCAGTAAGGATCGGGAGTCCCAATCTGTCACTATCTTTTTATTTTTTTGTTTTTGTCTACATTATCCGGTTGTTCAGTGATGACGCGACGAATCCTACTTCCGGGTCTAAAGTAGTCTGCGTTTAATATGGCATTTGTGTTGTTAACATGTTTAATGTTATGTATTTTCTTCTATTTGATCTCAAAAAGCTCCTAAAACAGTCAGCGATCACTGTTGACCTCCCTCGGCTTTTATTACCGCTAATCATTTATTTAAGCTCAGTTTTTAAAACCTTAGGATGTAACTACAGCCCAGCCCATGCAGCAGTATATGAATGACTAACCTCGTATTGTGGATGGATTATCTCAGTTGTTCTCCTGGCTGAAGTTTGGTCCGTTTACAGCATCCTGCCATGCGATTACATTTGTTCCTGACCACCGAGAACACTCACGGTAACTTTTATCAAGTGGAAAAAAAGTTAGCTTGTTTATATTATGCTAACATAGCTGTGTCGCTAGCGGTCACGTAGCACATCATTATATACCAGCTAGCCAAACTTCAGTAACCCTACAAACGTCACTGCTGTTTAGCTTTCTGTCTTCATTTATGCTGGAAGTGATAGCAGAGCTGTACGTTTTAATTTGTTTCCAAAACCCCGCAGTCAGGACATGCTATATTGTATTTAGATCGAAGCTAGCGAGCTAACTCCCTGCTAACTTCTAACTCCGTTAAATGTCATAAATTCCGTTTTCATGGATGCCTGGATGTTAAACTCAATTGTTACACCTGGTAGAGCAGAACGCTGATCATTTTTATTAAAGATGAAAGAATTTAGACAATTTTTCAACTGTCAGTAATGCCATAGTGATCGTTTGATATATGGACCTGCAGCGGAGTTTAGACCCAGACACGGCTAGTGACGTCAGACTGAACAACCGGATATTAAATGTTTCATTATCGGAAACATTTTAAGAGATACTTGTTATTCTTAACATCTTAACAGGTACTCTGACCTGTAACTATCGTAAAATGCTTCGACCGGAAGTAGACACCTTTCGCGCATGCGGGGTACCGATCGGGTTTCCGGTACGGATCGGGTAGTGACAGTGTCCAAATTCATCTGCTGCATCCTCCTGAGGACCCTGCCTTTGCGGCGTACGTGGGCTGGGTCCTCAGAAGGTCGGATATGCCGGAAGTAAACGGCTGGGGAAATTGGACGGTCTAGCCTTCTGATTAGGCTCACCGCTGTCTCGGTGGAGTTTAATAAACTCGGTCCTCTGCTCCTTGCTATCTGCAATATAACAGGACACTGGAGTAAATTCTCGACCGTCTCATACTTCTGTTTAATCAGTTTTCTGTTTGATGTTTATTCAGCTGTGTAAAAACCAAGGAGGAACCCACCCGGGGGATTAATAAAGTTTTATTTTATCTAATCTAATCTAATAACTTTAATCTCAGCCAAACCGATTTACTCACGAACAAACAAAACACTGAAAAAGTGTAAAGTGTAATACAGGCATGTGCATGGGGGGGGGGGGGGGGCTTGAGGGGCTTGAGCACCCGCCCCTTTCCTGATGGGTGCCCAAAGTGCCCTTTTGTTGAGGCAATTTTTAAAAAAAAATTATTTATTTATTTTTATATGTGTGTGCGTGCAGAGTCCTGTCTGTGCCCCTCAACAATAATATTTAACTATTAATCACAGTTTTGCTAAATAAAAGGATCTGGCTTGCATCAGTCACATGATCACATTTAACCAATGATCGCCCTTGATGGCAGAACGCGCTGGTTACGAGCCGGGAACGAGCTCACAAAGAGCACGCGCATTTGTTGCGGTCCGGAGCTGTAGGAGAAACACAAGTTAACTCAGAGACACAGACTGATGCGACAAACCCAGTAAGTAGGTGTACAGCGTACACTGTAGTGTGTAGCACCCAGGAGTATTGGCTTATTACGTACACGTTGGTAAGATGTCTTGTGGTAATTTGACGAACTGAAACAAACGAGCGTGCTGTGTGTGCAACAGCGTGACAAACATTACCTGTCCTTTTATTAACTGCACATGTAGTGCTGGTCATAGCTGCTGGCTACCTGTGTAAGGCTGTCATGGGTCTGTAGCTCTGTCACCGTTTTAGGGAACATATTTAGTTTAAAAGTATTTAGAAACATATTTAGTTTTAAAGTAAGGCTTTTCCTGCCTTTCTGGGGGGATTATATTTCACTAAAAAAGTGATCTAATATGCATGTCCACATAATTATGCATTATTATTATAATATTCTAAAAAACACACGCTGTATTTTAAAGAACATACATTAAGAAGCAGATTATATTAGATTTATATTTTTAATAGGACAAAGTTTGGATTTTACAGCAGTAAAATTATTGTATCTCTACAGTTTAAAAATGTAATAAGCTTTGCCCCTGCACAGAGTGGATAGTGAAACAAATGGAATCATCATAAATACATTATTTCATATTTATTACTTCCCCCTCCTCTTTGCTTTATTATTGTAGCTCTAGTAATAAATAATAATGTAAGGATGCCCATAGTATATACAGTATTCTGAAGAAGGTCTAAAATGTCACTGTGTGTGCATGTGTGTGTTTTATTTAGATGGATTTAAAAAAAAAAAATATTACTCATGATATAACATTGTCCAGACATGGCTGGTAAGGACATGAGGAGGAAACAGTAGGAGCTGTGTGAGGCTACTAAAGGCAGGGCTATAACATTTTTCTGTCATCATTTTATTATAGATTAAGTGCAAGAGTTGTTAGGTGTGGATAATTAGATTATAGTTTATTGCAATAGCAAGTTGTGCCTTGTTCTCAGATGGACAGCAAGTGGAGAGTGATATATGAAATGATGGAAGGAAGAAGAGAAGCAAAGAGTGATTCACAGGCAGAGCCTAATTTATTTCTCACAGTTTTTTGTTGCCTTATGGTTCCAAGCGCTGTCACCAATCTTTGCATTTTGTTATTATCTCATGACACTTGTTTAATCAGCTACCATCTCTCCTGTGGACTTTTTAATGTCTACAGTCTCAGATCAACACAGCCCTGCCCTCCAGCACTATCAGCAGCAGGAGCAGCAGAAACACCTCAACAGCAACATTGTACCCATCAGGTAAAACATCGGCTACGTTTGCTTTGCCTTGTCGCCACCTCACAACAGTGATATAGTATGATGCGATCCCATATTAGATTGTTGATGAATGTGTGTTGTTGTTATTCAGCCTGGTTCAATGTGCCCCTTTTTAACTTTGAGCACCCGCCCCTTTAAACGTCTCTGCACGGCCCTGGACTTATATATCACGTTTAACCTGAGTAGCGAAAGTCCGCGGTGATCTGAAAATGATGTGCCGGGAGTTGTGCCGTTCTCGGCGGCTTCAGTGACCCTCGAGCTCCCGGCTGGCTATAGTGCTGGTGGGTAGCAGACGTCTCCGAAAACGTCGAAGCACTTTTGCAAATATGCGGTATCTTGAGCAGATATTTGATGTTTACACAGCTACTTTCTCGCCTGAAAATATGTTAAAAGTTTATTTTGTGACCCAGAAAGATTAGTATGAGTAATTTTAAAACTTAGTAGCGGCCGCCAAATTGAGGAACTGGATTTGGTGGTCATGAAAATGGCATTAAACAAGTCCCCAGGGACAGATGGACTCACTACTAATTTTTATCAATTCTTCTGGAAGGACCTAAGAACTTTATTGTTTGATGCATTAAAGGAATCGATAGAGAAAAAAAGAACTGATGCCGAGCATGAAACAAGCGCTGATAACCCTGATCCCTAAATCGGGTAAGGATAAAAGAATTTTAGACAATTTAAGACCCATCACCTTAAACACTGACTATAAGATCCTGTCTGGAGCTGTAGCTGAGAGGCTAAAGAAAGGCATCTCAAACATTATCAGTGAAACACAATCAGGTTTTTTGAAAGGAAGACTAATTCATAACAATATTGGGCTGGTTTTGGACCTCCTTGAGTACAGTGAAATAATCCAAGATGTCACGGTCCTGAGTCTGTGGACTCAGTGTTTTTCTGTTTGTATTAGTTATCTTTGATTTCATGATGTGTTTTGATTCTCTTGGGTTTGATTTTTGTCGCTAGTATTCCTAACTCCCTAGGTCCTTGGCATTTCTTGTGTTCTCCTTCTTAGGTCGTGGTTCTGTGTTACTTCTGTTAGTATACAGTCATCTCTGTCAGTGTGTCTCTTGTTCTGTCACTGTATCCCCTAGTTTAGTCCACGTCTGTTCAGTTTCCTGTTTTACTTTGAAAGTCTGTGTACTATGTCAATGTGTTGAGTTTTGCCGCCCCTTGTCTTGTCATGTCTGATGAGTCCCAGCTGTGTTCTCCTCCTGTTTCACATTCCCTAATCACCTCAGTATGTATTTAAGCCCTGTGTTTTTCCCTGCCAGTTGTTGCGTCCTCCACGTTTGTTGTGTGTGTATTCGTTGTCGTCTACCTTCATCATCTCCAGTCTAGTTAGTTTAAGGTGTTGGTTATGTATCGCCAAGGGTGACTCACCAGCAAATAAAGCTGTCGTTTAAGTTAATGTTTTGTCTCCGAGTCCTGCACGTGGGTCCAGCCACTGACAGCCACACAACTCATCGTGACACAAGAGAGAGGATACATCCTGTTCTTGGATTTTTACAAAGCATTTGACTCAGTTGAACATACGTTCATATTAAAAACTCTGCAGTCTTTTGGTTTTGGACAGGAATTTATCAATGTTATAGAGATGCTATATAATGACATTAACAGCTCTGTTTTGCTAGAACATGGTACATGTTCAAGGTTTGAGGTTAATAGAGGGATAAGGCAGGGATGTAGCAGCTCACCACTTCTGTTCATCATGGTTGCTGAGCTGTTGTCTATTTTGATTAAAAACAGTCACATTGACAGATAATAATCAGTCAGCTCGCAGATGATACCACCCTGTTTCTAAAAAATGAGGACCAGATTCCTTTAGCCTTACAGGTGATCAACCACTTCTCCAAAGCTTCTGGCCTACAGCTGAATATTAATGAATAAGAAATTCTAGCTCTGCATGAGTGTCCCCTGCAAGCAATAGATAATATACAGATAAAAAAAGAGGTGAAGTATCTGGGCATTGTAATTTGCAAGGATAAGACATCAACTGAAAATAAGAATATCTGTGCCAATATAGAAAAGTGTAAGTCTATTTTAAACAGGTGGCTGCAAAGGGACATAACTCTGTTTGGGAGAATCTTGCTAACCAAAATGGACAGTCTGTCCAGACTAATCTATCCAGCCTTTTCTCTGCCCATATCTCCAAAACTAATTAAATCTATAAATAATCTTAATTTTAGGTTCATATGGAGGAACAAATGTCATTATATAAAGAAAAATGATATGATTAAGAATTATGAAGAGGGTGGGGCTAATGCCATTGACTTTGATGTTATGAATGGTGTACTAAAACTGAAATGGTTAAGATCTTTCATTAGGAACAAAAATTCCTTTTGGAACATTATTCCCAATGTGATTTTTGGCAAAATGGGTGGAATAGACTTTTTGTTACGTTGTGACTTTGATTGCAGTTCGTTACCTGTTAAACTCTCAGCTTTCCATCAGCAGGTCCTTCTCTACTGGAAGATCTTAAGGGATTTGGGCTGTAGCTCATTTTACGGATGATAATGGGGTCTTATTAAAACATGATACGTTTTGTGAGAAATTTGATGTAAGATGTACTGCTAACAGATATAAATCCCTAGTGAAAGCCATCCCAGTCCCTTTGAGATCAATGATAAAAGAAGATATTGTGCACTCTAAAATTTCTCCTGGACTGAGGCAGCTCTGCATAGCTGGAGCTGAATTTGGTGACAGCAGGTTTACAAACAAAGTGATCAGGAATATTTTGATCAACGACATTTGCCCTAATCCGGTTAAAAGAAATTATATCCTTAAAGAATTTGAGACCATGGAGGTTAAGGCGATAAGAAAAAAGTATATTTCACTTCCTCTTTCCCCTAAAGTAAAAGAGGTTCACTTTAAAATCATTAATGAGGTTTATCCAACCAATGAATTCTTAAGACAGAAATTTAACTTAGATGTGAACGCCTGCACATTTTGTGAAAATGATATTGAAAGTCTGGATCACTTGTTTTTCTACTGTGAATCAGTGCACTCCTTCTGGACTGACATGTGGAGCTGGCTACAGTCCAGGAGAATTCAGTTACCACATTTGACGGTGACAGTAATAAAATTTGGAATACTTGCTGAGAATGCAGATTTTGACCTGTTGATTAGGACGATTTTGTTAATGGGAAAATTTTTTCTTCACAAATGCAGATACTTTAAAGCTAAACCATGTATAAACAGATGGCTGAATGACTTTAGACTCTGGGCTAAATCGCTGAAACTTGTGAATAACAAGAAAGCCCATAAACTTGTTGTTTTATTTAATGAGTTTAATCTATGTTAAAAAAAAAGAAACCTCCCTATTTTATAATCATGACTGCCATTTTTTGCTCATGGTATTTTTTGCCTTTGGTTCAAATCCTTCAAAATACATACAAAATCAGTATTGATACTGACGTAAATTAATAGAAATAGAGATGGACCGATACGTAATATCGCATTGGTCCATCTCTATTTCCCTTTCTGGATTAAGTAAGGTTGTAAAAGCAGCTCGATGTACAACCTGTTCTTTGGATCCTCTACCAGCCTGGGCTATAAAGGAACTGTGGTCAGCATTAGGACCCTACAACCTGTTTCTTTTAAATACTTCATTGAGTCTTTCCTGAATGTTTTAAATCAGCTGTGGTAGTACCAATCTTGAAAAAGCCTGGACTGGATGTTGACATGGTCGCAAATAGGGCAGGGTATCGTCACTGAATTCTAGAATCGATTTGATTCCGATTCACAAGGTCCTGAATCAATTCGATCCACGATTCGATTCAATTCGATTTGAATCTGGGAAATTTTGCCTCAGACAGTCAGAAATATTATAATTCAGATCAGTACATTTACATATTTTTGTATATATAAAAAGGAAGCTGACACTCGCAAGACTTTATCAAAGGTGTGAGCATCACAGCAGAGGCCTTTGTGTCAAAGTAGCTGAAGATAAAACAGAAAAGCATGAAGGTGGTTTTATAAAAATATTCTACAGTAGATCAAAAACGAAAGAAAACCATTAATCGACATATGAACATTACCTCTGAAGTTACAGCGGTTTTATGACAGACACAGTGTTTTGCAATTTGCATAATTTTAAAAAGTTTAAATTTGTTCAGAAGCCTGTTGAACGGCAGAAATTAGGTTTTCTTTTCGGAAGTAAGTAAAAGGAAAAAAACAGCGGCCGACAGCGCTGTAAACAACGGTAGACTTGTGCGTAACAAGCAAGCGAATAATGCAGAAAACAGATTTTTAGACAGGAAACTGTGTGTGAGAGAGAGAGAGAGAGAGAGAGAGAGCTGTGCATGACGTGTGATTTTATCCTGGTGGAAGCAAAACAGCAAAAGTCAGAGTGAGTTCATGACGATGTTTATGTGAAGCGTAGTTTGGATCTTCTTTTGCTGCTGGTTCAGTCAATATTGTTTGGAGAGAGATAAAACTAACAGCTTTAGAATCAGCGTAAAAAGGACGTAAACACAAAGCTCGGAGCCGCCGAAACATCAGAATCAGCGAGCTGTCGGCTTTCAGCCCCGACCGTGTCCGTGCCATCGGGTGAGAAAGGCAACATCTCACTGATTCTGATGTGTCGGCGGCTCTGAGCTTTGTGTTTACGTCTTTGTGCAGAATCCGTGTTCCTGCTCTCATTTACTGTTTCAGCTGTTTGGTGGTTGTTAAAGTTTTGTGAGGTTTAACCTGAGATTCTGGCGTTGGTGCAAAATGCAGCTGCTCGCATTTTAACAAGAACTGGGAAATTTGAGCACATTACCCTGTTCTGAGATCTCTTCACTGGCTACCTTGTCAGGTTTGAGCAGATTTTAAGGTCCTGCTGCTCACCTACAAGGCTTTAAACGGATTGGCACCTTCATACCTCTCCGACCTTTTACACCTTTATGTTCCATCTCGTGCTCTCCGATCTCAGGACTCTGGTCTTCTAAAGGTTCTTAGAGCCAGAAAAAAGACAATTGGAGAGCTTTTTCTTTTCATGCCCCGTTTCTGTGGAACAACCTCCCACAAGATATTCGGCAGGCTGCTCTGTGGAGGTTTTTAAAACCAAGTTGAAGACACATTTGTTCACCCGATCCTACATGTCTTAATTCTATGGCTTTTAGTTTTTACATTTTTATTGTTTTTAACTTGTATTGTGTCTTTTACCTGTATTGCTATGTATCGCTTTTATTTAATTTATCTCTTTAGTTGTACAGCACTTTGTTTGAAAGCGCTTTATAAATAAAGTTATTATTATTATTATTATTATTACAAGGTCCACGTTTACGGGAACATCTGCTACAGATATGGGAGAATATTTGATTTCTATTGTAGACAGAAGCCACGGGTGTGTTCAGTCAGACGTTTAGAATAAACTTTGGTCTATAAATGTGTTTCATGATTTATTTTTAACTCCAACTGCTTATTTGTACTATGCTTTCATTTCAGAGCGCAATGAGAAATAAAAAGGATATTTTCAATAAAACTGTCACGATCCTGGGTCTGTGACTCAGTGTTTTCTGTTTTGTATTGTTAATCTTTGATTTCATGATGTATCTTTGTTTATTCTTACGTTTTGGTTCTGTGTTTTGTTGTACCGCTAAGTTCAGTCTTTCTATTTCCTGCTTTGTTGTGAAGGTCCGTGTCTCATGTCAGTGTGTTTAGTTTGCGTTTCCTCTGTCTCGTCTTGTCAATCACTCCCAGCTGTGTCCTCCTTCTGTGTCTCATTCCCTCGTTATCCCTCTGTGTATTTAAACCTTGTGTTTGCCTCTGTTAGTTGCTGGTTCGTCTGTGTATCTGTCAGGGTCCTGGGTCTCCTGATCTAGTGGTTTCAGTTCTTTGTGATGTTTGTGTTATGTCAGTTTAGTTTGTGAGTTATTCTATGCTTCCTAGGTTTTGATTCCCTGTCCCCCTTGTTTCTCTGTGCACTCTGTTCTGTGTTTAGTCTTCTCTGTCCATTTGTTCAGCCCTGTGTTGTTGCCTTCTGTGTCTCCCTCTGTGTAACTGTCTATATAGTGATGTGTTGTGGTGCTTTGCTTCCACCCCTTGTGTTCCGTGTTTTCGTCTTCCCTTCGTGTACTTCTTCATATTCGTGTACTATTAGTCTTTAGGTTTTTGCTTAGTTTCCATGCTCACCTTCGCCATTTCTGTTTGTATCACCATGTGATGAATAAACTCACTTGCATCTGAGCTGCCTGCATAAAGGGTCCTTTAATAATTTACACACGGCTCGCAAACCGTGACAAAAACACTGGAAAAATTGGGCTGTTCTAAAATGTTTGACGGGTAGTGTATATATTTAGTTTATATATTTTCTTTATTTATAATAGTTTGTTTTATATTGTAGCAAAGTGTTACTTGGATACTTCTCTATGTGCTTCTTCATGTGCAATTTTGTTGCATTCTGAGCCTAAGAAATTTATTGTGATGAACTGCTGTTAGAATCAAGTTAAATTCTGATAAATCAGACAATTACCTCTCCAGCTGTTGTTACAGTCTTTGTTTATCGGGTCCTTACAGGGTAAAAGATGACGACACCTAAAGAAATCCTTCTGGGGACTTTGAAGGATTTGGGACGTGATGACTTTGAAGAATTTAAGTGGCATCTGAAGAACGGGTCTGTAGAAGGTTTACCAGCAATCCCAGTGAGTAAACTGGAGAATGCAGAGAGGACGGACATAGTGGATCTGATGTTTGATACCTACTCTATCAAGACTTTTGAAGTCACTAAAAATCTTTTGGGGAGGTTAAACAGAAATGATCTGTTGGAGAATTTAAATAAAACCATCCCAGAACCCACAGGTAAGTCAGGAAATGACTAAACAAAAAACACATAAACAATAAAAACATTAGTTAACATTACACAGGTGCCATTAAAATCCATATAAATGGTAAATGGCCTGCATTTGTATAGCGCTTTTCTAGTCCATAGGACCCCAAAGCGCTTTACACTACATTCAGTCATCCACCCATTCACACACACATTCACACACTGGTGATGGCAGCTACATTGTAGCCACAGCTGCCCTGGGGCGCACTGACAGAGGCGAGGCTGCCGGACACAGGCGCCACCGGGCCCTCTGACCACCACCAGTAGGCAAACACAGGGTTAGTATCTTGCCCAAGGATATTTGGCATGCAGCCAGGATGCAGCCTGGGATCGAACCACCGACCTTCTGATTAGTGGCTGACCTGCTCTGCCACCTGAGCTACAGCCACCCAAATAATAAATCCAAAACACTTGCCAACACTTTCAGGAGTGAGAGACTGCAGAAAGCCTACAGTTTATATGTGTTTTATGCATCTGCACAAATAACCTCCTGTGTACACATGAATATCTGCTCTTTGGGTTGGTTTGATTAAAATGGGAGCAGCAGCAGGTTTTCTGCCCATTTTACAGATTTATATTGTCAGATTGGTTTTAGAGCTGTTTTATCAACATAAATGAGGCGACAACAACAGTTTGGGACACGTCACAAATATGATCAAAGTGATAGGGTTTCCGAAAGAGACTCAGGCGCAGGCCAGGGTATTCCTTTAAGCGAAGAACAGTGCGTTTATTTACAGTGAACACATTCACCAAGTGGCTACATACAACGTGCAGGGGAAACGGGTCCGTGTCGCCAGGGTCCGTGGGAAACAGGGTTGGGAGAAGGGTGCTCCACACTTTCTGTACAAATGTTCCTCCTCAATCACTCCTCTCAGAATCGGGTTCCAAAAAAACGATACTGATAGCTCAACGATCCAGCGAAGACTAGTGCAGACTCGCCATCTAAGTAGTGCAGTTATCAGCTGGGATCAGCGGCCGGTGCGGTGATGAGCAGGTGTGCAGGCCAGCAGCGGGAGCCCGCAATGAGCGTCGCCGCGGCGAGAGAGAGTGAGAGAGAGCAAACAAACCACAAACATATTGCACAATAGAGGATCGACCAGCGGGGCACAGGGACCATGACACAAAGTGCTTTTTCTTAAATCTATTTACTAGTTGAAGGTAAAGTTAAAAAAAATGGCTGCCATTTCTTTCTGCTGTTTGGAGACCCAAACAAAAAAATGCCCACACAGTAAATGCTTTTTATTATGGTTGATAAACAGGACACTAAGGTGATTGGTCAAAAGTTTGAGGAAAGCCACAGTTCTCCTTATATGACTGAAATCCACCATTTCAGCTTCTGCAGCTTTCTGGGAGAGAGCAGATTTCTCCTGTTTTGGCTTCCCTTCACTGGCTTCCTGTTAAGTCCAGAATTGAATTCAAAATCCTGCTCCTCACATACAAGGTCTTAAATAATCAGGCCCCATCTTATCTTAATGACCTTGTAGTACCATATCCCCCTATTAGAGCACTTCGCTCTCGCTCTGCAGGCCTACTTGTTGTTCACAGAGTATTTAAAAGTAGAATGGGAGGGAGAGCCTTCAGTTTTCAGGACCCAAAAAGATAGTTGGGTTTTTTTTTCTGTTGTATTATTGTAGGTTCTTTACCTTACAATATAAAGCACATTGGGGTGACTGTTGTTGTTATTTGGAGGAATTTAAAAAAACAACAACTTGAAATTCTTTCATTTATTCTACATATTTATTCATTACTGGCTCCATATTGTTGTTTATGTAATATGTGAAATGTTGCTAGTATTGATTTGGTGCTGTATAAATAAACATAATTAAATCGAATGTGTCTCTATAAAACCTGCCCTCAGTTATAACCCAAGTGTCAGGGCTCAATGGCTCATGAAAAGGAATGGAGTCAAGCACAGAACCAAGAAACGGAGGCTGAGTGACTTTTAACAGAAATGTATTTTACTAGATTTCTTGACGGAGAAAGCTGAATCACGGCTAAATTCAACAGCAAGCGAGGTATTATGAGAAGTGCAGAGCTGAGGCCAGAACATAAGCTGAGGCAGGTCAAAGGAACAACAGGGGCAGAATCGGGCGAATAGAAACTATCCAGGATCACTGGAACAAAGGAGATAATAATCAGAGTGGTCCACAGTGTAGTGAATGAGTCCAAGATTTAAAAACTAAGAGGTGTTACGTGGCTGCAGGTGGAGATCAGCTGGAGGAGGAGATGAATTAAATCTGGGTACAGAGTGAGATGTGGGTGCACAGGGAGGCAGGCAGCTGAGGATGGCAGTTTGCAAGAGTGAGTTTTCCCAGCAGTGGCAGGCCAGAATCCTGAGGCGTGACTTATGGCGAGAGTTGGAAGATGTATCCAGGTGCCGACTAGGGAACAGGAAAAGAGGGTTATGCGAAACAAGCTGAGGAGCACAAGACAAAATGTGAGGCAGAGAACTGACTGTGCTAAGCACACAATCTGGAGAAGGTTCATTGTGAGTGCTGCTCATAAATACTGCCGGAGTAATTGGCAACAGGTGAGGAGCAGGGAGGAGTGAGGAGGGCTCCACCCAGGGGAGGAGAGCTGATGCTGTGGAAAGTTACTCAGACTCACTCGGATCATGACACCAAGAGTCCAGTGAACTGAACACATAACCACAGTAACCAGAATGCAGTTTTCTCATTTGTGTCATTTGCTGTTTATTCATGCAGAGATTCTCACTGAGTGTCAGCTCAAACTCAAGTCAAAATTGAAAAAGAAGTTCCAGTGTGTGCTCGAGGGGATTTCTACAACAGAAAACCCGACCCTCCTGAGTCAGATCTACACAGAGCTCTACATCACAGGGGGAGGGACTGCAGAGGTCAATGATGAACATGAGGTCAGACAGATTGAAACAGCATCCAGGAAATCAGACAGACCAGAAACAACCATCAGACAAGAAGACATCTTTAAACTCCCACCTGGAAGAGATAAACCAATCAGAACAGTGCTGACAATGGGAGTGGCTGGCATTGGGAAAACAGTCCTAACACAGAAGTTCACCCTGGACTGGGCTGAAGACAAAGCCAACCAGGACATCCAGTTCATGTTTCCATTCACTTTCAGAAAGCTGAATCTGCTGAAAGAGGAAAAGTTCAGCTTGGTGGAACTTGTTCATCACTTCTTTACTGAAACCAAAGAAGCAGGAATCTGCAGCTTTGAAGACTTCCAGGTTGTGTTCATCTTTGATGGTCTGGATGAGTGTCGACCTCCTCTGGACTTCCACAAAACTACAATCCTGACTGACCCTAGAAAGTCCACCTCAGTGGATGTGCTGCTGATAAACCTCATTAGGGGGGAACTGCTTCCCTCTGCTCGCCTCTGGATAACCACACGACCCGCAGCAGCCAGTAAGATCCTTCGTGACATTGTTGACATGGTGACAGAAGTCAGAGGGTTCACTGACCCACAGAAGGAGGAGTACTTCAGGAAGAGATTCAGAAATGAGGAGCAGGCCAGCAGCATCATCTCCCACATCAAGACATCACGAAGCCTCCACATCATGTGCCACATCCCAGTCTTCTGCTGGATCACTGCTACAGTTCTGGAGTTTGTCATGAAGAACAAAGAGAGCAAAGATCTGCCTAAGACTCTCACAGAGCTCTACCTACGCCTTGTGCTATTTCACCTACAAACGAAGGACATCAAGTATGATGGAGGAGCTGAGACAGAGTCGTGCAGGAAGATCATTGAGTCTCTGGGAAAACTGGCCTTTGATCAGCTGCAGAAAGGAAACCTGATCTTCTATGAATCAGACCTGACAGAGTGTGGCATCGATATCAGAGCAGCCTCAGTGTACTCAGGAGTGTTCACACAGATCTTTAAAGCTGATGAGTGCCACATGTTCAACAACGTTGTTTACTGTTTCGTCCATCTGAGCATTCAGGAGTTCTTTGCTGCTCTTCATGTCTATCTGACCTTCATCAACTCTGGAGTCAACCTGCTTAAGAAACAATCTCCTCGCTTTAAAATCTTCCAGAAAACACTTACTGTAAAAGACTTCTACCAGAGTGCTGTGGACAAAGCCTTAGAGAGTCCAAATGGACACCTGGACTTGTTCCTCCGCTTCCTCCTGGGTCTTTCACTGCAGACCAATCAGGATCTCCTATGCATGCTGACACAGACAGGAAGTAGCTCACAGACCAATCAGGAAACAGTTCACTACATCAAGAAGAAGCTCAGTGGGAAACTGTCTGCAGAGAAAAGCATCAACCTGTTCCACTGTCTGAATGAACTGGATGATCGTTCTCTAGTGGAGGAGATCCAACAGTCCCTGAGTTCAGGACGTCTCTCCACAGATCAACTGTCTCCTGCTCAGTGGTCGGCTCTGGTCTTCATCTTACTGTCATCAGATCTAGATGAGTTCGACCTGGAGAAATACTCCCGTTCAGAGAAGGCATTTTTGAAGCTGCTGCCAGTGGTCAAAGCATCCAAGAAAGTGCTGTAAGTGAATCTATGAACAAATATGTTTAATAATGCTAGATGAATAAAATAATATGTCTCCATTGTTATTCTTCCTCAGGCTGAGAGATTGTAAACTCTCAAAAAGAAGCTTTGAAGCTTTGTCTGAAATTCTCAGCTCCCCATCCAATCATCTGAGAGAGCTGGACCTGAGCTCGAACTACCTGCAGGATTCAGGATTGGATTTGCTGTGTGTTGGACTAAAGAGTCCTGACTGTAAACTTGAAACTCTCAGGTAAGGATACAGACTTTTTGACACTTTTTGACTCTTAAATCTGTAAGTTTATCTTGATGCGGACGTTCAAAGTCAGCACAATTTTCCTTTTAAGTTCCTGAGTTTATATTTTTGACTGTCAGGTTGTCTGGACAGATGTTTTTATTTTATTTTATTTTTTTTACTCGTCCCTAAAGTCAGAACTAAACCCACATGTAGATGACTTTCTGTTACTGGAGCAGCCTTCCTGAAGACAGCAGTGTGTTTTCATGCTTTTAAAGCCAAACTCACCTTTCAGACCTGGCTTTCATTTATTATCTATTTTTGTTTGTTTATTATATATTTATTTCTACTGTTTAACTACTGCTCACATCTGTTATCCTCCTTTTTAATTGTTCATTTCTTTTTACCCAGTGTTTCTATATTGCACTTTGTATTTGTCATCTATATTTATCATGCACTACTTTGCTCATTTATTGTTTGCTTTTAATGTTATTAAATTCTGGTCCTTTGGTATTCTTTACGGCCAAAAAGACACGGCTCAAAAGTGGTCTTTTTACTTTAAAAAATTATCTTTATTTTACATATCCGGATATGGAGACCTGAACACACAACCCCAGGTCTGAAGCACAAAACAGGAAGCCTAGTCATTTATATAGACGTCACACACACTTTAAGTTTCGACCAAACACTCTGCTTAGTTTCACTTTTTGCCTGCAAAAGCATGTAATTTCCTGTCAGTCCTGTCGGCACAGAGTGTACTCAGAGTTGGGCCTTTCTTATAAAGCAATATAATCAGCATATAAGTATTTAAGATTATAAATTTAAACCTCAACAATGTTCTTACCTAGTCTCTGGTTTGTTTGTTTATTTGTTTGTTTGTTTGTTTGTTTGTTTGTTTGTTTGTTTGGTTTGCTCAGTTCTGTTTTTCTGAGGTTTTTAAGTTATTAAATTTGTAACTGTAGTGATTTGTGTGTGTGACAGAGAGGCACTGCCAGGGATTTTTGACACAAGTTGTTCTTGTAAAATCAGTCTGTGAAGGTTCTCAGACATCCAGGTCACCGTAGTCTAAGGAGCTTGGAAAGAAAAGCGTCTGGACTTCTTTAAGTTTCCTTGAAGATGTTTCACCTCTTATGAGAGAAGCGTCTTCAGTTCTAAGGGTCAAATGGTGGAGTGGGGCAGTCAGTGAAAGGGCAATGGTGGTGGCTCAGGGTTTGTATGTTTGGGGGGTTCAGAGGGAAAAGATGAATGCAGGTCTGGAGTTGGTGTGTGAGAGCAGGGAGTGAATTCTGATCAAACATGAGTGTCATGAAGCCTGTTTGCAGTTATTTGCACTGTTTTCCACTCTGGATGTTGTTTCTGTTCAGCTGTGAGTAGAAAAGGCTCCATTCTACAACCTGTTTGTGTTAGTTGTTCAATAGAAACATTATTTTGTGCTGATGTTGCACTTCTTTTATTCACAACCAAAGAGTTTTTGAAGTCTGCATCAAACTGATTTAAATGACTTTTGAATATTACTTTAAATACTTTAGATTTAAAATTCTGATAAAAGTTTAAATACAAAGATCACTATATTCTAATGTTTTGGCTGCAGTGTGTTTTTGCAGACAGGTATAACAGAACAGCTTTAGTGTTTAGATTGTTTAAACTTGAGTATGAATTTATACAAAATGCAGCAAGAGATTAAAAAAAACGTTTGATTATAAAATCGACTATATTGGATTCATATCAATATCGGACATGAAAAGTGGCATCGTTCCATCTCTGCTTTGATTAGAGACACAGCTCTGTGTTTTCCAATTTGTCATTTTGAAAATTTACATTTCTTCACTGTTGAACAGCAGAAATGAGACTTTCCTGTCAGAGGTCATTTTTTAAAAATGAGGTGAATCAACCATGAAAACCATGAATCAACATGTGAACATGAGCTGATGCTGCTGAAGTGAAGCAAAGTTACAGAGGTTTGATTAGGTAATGAGTCCTAATGAGTCCAAGTCTTCTGCTGAATCAGCAGAAGACTTGGACTCATTTGATTCCAGCTTTGATATCATTGATTTCAATATGTCCATTTCTGTCACACTTCACCTTTAAAAGTGAAGCCATGTGGTTCCTGGAAGGAAAAACACGACTTTTTCAAGTCTTTGTCCTGTTTTTATGAGAAATGTACGACTTTAATGTGAAACATTCAGAGTTTTTTCTCTTGTTGTGTTTGTTTGAAGCTGCTTCCTGTTGGCTTCAGCTGTTTGGAGTTTCCATTTTCTAAACTTCTACATTCTGAACCTTCTTCAGCTCTGAACAGATGATGAAACACTGAATGATTTCAAGCACTTTGTCTAATAAACTTACATCTTTCATTCTTTATACAGATTGATGAGCTGTGGTTTGTCAGAGATCAGCTGTGATTATCTGGCAGCAGCACTGAAGTCCAACCCCTCCCATCTGAGAGAGCTGGACCTGAGCATCAACAACAAGCTGCAGGATCCAGGAGTGAAACATCTGTGTGGTTTCCTGGAGAGTCCAGGATGTAAACTTGAAACTCTGAGGTCAGTCAGCATGTTTTAGTTGTGCTGAGATGAATATGATGTGAAAGTTGTGCTGACACTAAACTGCAGACATCAGGCTGATATTATACTGATCCACACTGAGGATCTTCATGGTAAAGTCTGTTTTCTTCTTCTCTGGTTTAGTCCATTGACTGCAGCAGAACAATGTTCACATTTCAAACAGTGATACTCAACGTATGGCCCGCGGCCCACACGCGGCCTGCCCACCTTTCCTGATTCAGAGAGAGGGGACCCTGATTAACTGTGTAGCTTCTTCCTCACAGTTCTAAGTATCAGACACAACAATGAATAATCCACAGCTGACTGTCTTTAGCAGGTCAAAGGTCACGGCACACAGCAGACAGTCAGAAATATTCTAACTCTGATCATTTATCAGTTGTGACACTGTGAGACTTGATCAGAGGTGTGATCATCACAGCAGAGGCCTTTGTGTCAAAGTCACTGAGGATCAAACAGAAACACATGAAGCAGATTTTCCTCTTCTGGCTTTTTATAGCAGATAACCTTCAAAATATTCTGCAGTCGATCAAAAACTGAAGCAAACCATGAAGCAACATGTGAACATGAGCTGATGCTGCTGAAGTGAAGCAAAGTTACAGAGGTTTGATTACAGACACAGCTGAGAGTTTGTAATCTGTCATCATTTTAAAAAGTTTCCATGGAACAGCAGAAATGAGGCTTTACTGTCAGAGGCCGACAGCACTGAACACAACAGCAGACTGGTGGCTAATAAACAGTGAATGATGCAGAAACAGATGTTTGAAGCTGTTCTTGGAGTACACTGAGAGAGAGAGAGCTGTGCAGGCAGGAACAGCCAAAGTCAGAGAGAATTCATGAGCATATTGATCAAACGTGAAGCAGAGTTTGGATCTTCTTTTGCTGCTGCTTCACTCAGTTTTGGTTGGAGACAGATGAAACCTGCAGCTTCAGGATCTGTGAGCTGTCCACTTTCAGCCCCGACGGCGTGTCCGTGTACGTGCCGTCGAGTGAACGATCCACGCTCTGTGTTTCCATCTTTGTGTGTTTAGCTGCTCTCATTTACTGTTTTATCTGTTTGCTGCTTGTTGAAATAGTTTGTGAGCTTTAACCTGAGATTCTGGCAAAATACATTTATATTAAACATCGATTCAGGATTGAATGAATCAACATCGTTTTATTCAAATTAAAACCATTTAAATGGGAACATGAATTTTTTACAGCCGCCTCTAATGCTGGGTAATGTCAGCTGGTCCATGTGCAGCTGGCTGTGAGGCTCAGGGAGCGTCTACAAAGTGCAACACTGAAAGAACATCATCAGAATCAGAATCAGAATCAGAATGGGGTTTATTGCCAAATGTTGAGCAGGTTTACAACATTAGGAAATTGCTGCGGTGCTTCAGTGCAAACATAGTGTCATAAATAGCACTTAAATAGACATGGAAAAAAATAAAAGTAGGGATAAGAATTAAAAGTGCTACGTGGGAAGATATGTGCATGAGATATACATGAGATTAAGAATTAAGAGTGCTACGTTGAAAGATATATACATGAGTGCAGGTGGTGATCAGTGCCAAACATGGAATGATGCAGTGAACACAGCGTAGGGTGTTAGTGGTGGGAACAGTCATACGGTTATTGTTCATGTGTCCGACAGCAGAGGGGAAGAAACTGTTCTTATGGCGAGAGGTTCTGGTGCGAATGGACCGGAGCCTCCTGCCTGAGGGGAGCAGGTCAAACAGACTGTGTCCAGGGTGAGAAGGGTCAGCTGAGATCCGAGCTGCACGCCGCAATGTCCTGGAGGTGTACAGGTCCTGCAAAGATGGGAGTCTGCAGCCAATCACCTTCTCAGCAGAGCGCACAACACGCTGCAGTCTCTGTTTCATTCATCCATAAATATTGAGTAATAACTGGACTCTCATACAGCGAGACTCGAATGCCTTTAAACATCAGCTTATCCTGCTGATCCAAGTCCAACACTGAGTTTGTAAAAACATGTTTGTCAATCATTTTGTTTGGTTTCTGAGGAAAATGATTCAATAACTTGCTGCTAATACACAACATTTCATCATATTTCCTCATAACCCTCTTTTGTCTGACCATTTGATCCCATTTGAATTTGCAATAAAGGATCCACAGAGTTTGGTGACAATAATGACAGTAGATGTTTGTGTGAAAGTGCTGGAAGCAAATGAGTGTGTGATGTTCTTTCAGTGTTGCACTTTGTAGACGCTCCCTGAGCACTGGTCTCACAGCCAGCTGCACATAGAGACCAGTGTTGTTAGTCCAGGTCAGAAGATGACTTGTTGGAATGAAAATGAGCTTGTAGTTTGTCTGCTTTAATAATGTGACTGGAAAAAGGTGTTGGACTTCAAATATGTCCATTTCTGTCACACTTCACCTTTAAAAGTGAAGCCATGTGGTTCCTGGAAGGAAAAACACGACTTTTTCAAGTCTTTGTCCTGTTTTTATGAGAAATGTACGACTTTAATGTGAAACATTCAGAGTTTTTTCTCTTGTTGTGTTTGTTTGAAGCTGCTTCCTGTTGGCTTCAGCTGTTTGGAGTTTCCATTTTCTAAACTTCTACATTCTGAACCTTCTTCAGCTCTGAACAGATGATGAAACACTGAATGATTTCAAGCACTTTGTCTAATAAACTTACATCTTTCATTCTTTATACAGATTGAAGAGCTGTGGTTTGTCAGATATTGGCCTTGATTATCTGGCAGCAGCACTGAAGTCCAACCCCTCGTATCCCACAGAGGTGGACCTGAGTGGAACCTACTACAACCTGCAGGATTCAGGAGTGAAGCATCTGTGTGGTTTCCTGGAGAATCCAGGATGTCGATTTGAAACTCTGAGGTCAGTCAGCATGTTTTAGTTGTGCTGAGATGAATATGATGTGAAAGTTGTGCTGACACTAAACTGCAGACATCAGGCTGATATTATACTGATCCACACTGAGGATCTTCATGGTAAAGTCTGTTTTCTTCTTCTCTGGTTTAGTCCATTGACTGCAGCAGAACAATGTTCACATTTCAAACAGTGATACTCAACGTATGGCCCGCGGCCCACACGCGGCCTGCCCACCTTTCCTGATTCAGAGAGAGGGGACCCTGATTAACTGTGTAGCTTCTTCCTCACAGTTCTAAGTATCAGACACAACAATGAATAATCCACAGCTGACTGTCTTTAGCAGGTCAAAGGTCACGGCACACAGCACTCTGTGAAACAGTTTGGAGCAGGAATTCTTGCACATTTACAAACTGACACTGCTGCACGGCATGCTGGGTAATGCTAGCTGCTCAGGTATGGGCGTGCTAATGGCTGTGAGGCTCTGTTGCTGCAGAACACCGAAGAAGAGAAGAGAGAGGTGGAGGATGAAGAAAAGAGGCGGAGATGAAGCAGAAGTTTTGCTCCAGAGAGGAGCTGTGTCTGTGTGGGCAGGGCTCAGACAGCTCCGCCCACACAGTGACAGTGAAGCAGGTGAAGAGTAATAAATGAAGACAGCAGACAGTATTTGATAAGCTGATGTGCAAACATGTAGGTCGTGTCCAAATTCATGGGCTGCATCCTCCTGAGGCCGCATTTGTAGACCGATTACGTCACAGCGACACGTCGAAGGCTGTCCAAATTCGTAGACTCCTCCGAATGCAGCCAACAAATGTGTCCTCCTTTTCCCCGAATTTGAAGGATGGGTCGGGTGTGTCCTTCGTGGCCTACCATATCCCAGAATTCATAGCGCGGCCCAGCCAAACTCCAGTTTCCAACAATGGCGGCCGCTACTAAGTTTTAAAATTACTCATACTAATCTTTCTCGGTCACAAAATAAACTTTTAACATATTTTCAGGCGAGAAAGTAGCTGTGTAAACATCAAATATCTGCTCGGTTTATCAAGATACTGCATATTTGCAAAAGTGCTTCGACGTTTTCGGAGACGTCTGCTACCCACCAGCTCGATAGCTCGCCGGGAGCTCGAGGGTCACTGAAGCCGCCGAGAACGGCACAACTCCCGGCACATCATTTTCAGATCACCGCGGACTTTCGCTACTCAGGTTAAACGTGATATATAAGTCACTTAGACAACCTCAAAATGTTATTGTTGGGCTTCTTTCAGTGTTTTGTTTGTTCGTGAGTAAATCGGTTTGGCTGAGATTAAAGTTATTAGATTAGATTAGATAAAATAAAACTTTATTAATCCCCCAGGTGGGTTCCTCCTTGGTCTTTACAGAGCTGACTAAACGTCAAACAGAAAACTGATTAAACAGAAGTATGAGACGGTCGAGAATTTACGCCAGTGTCCTGTTATATTTTAGATAGCAAGGAGCAGACGGCTGAGTTTATTAAACTCCACCGAGACAGCGGTGACGCTAATCAGAAGGCTAGACCGTCCAATTTCCCCAGCCGTTTATTTCCAGCCTACCCGACCTTCTGAGGACCCAGCCCACGTAGACCGCAAAGGCCGGGTCCTCAGGAGGATGCAGCCCATGAATTTGGACACGACCGTAGAATGATGGTGGCAGCTACAGAAACAGGTCCATACAGACTGAAGCGTGTCTCAGTCTGAATGTACACTGCTGTTATAAGAGCTGTGGAAACTCAGGTCAAAAGGACGTAACCACACTGCTGACAGTTCCAGGACATTCACAGAGTTACAGCATCATTTGTGACCATAAAGACAGAAAGCTCATCCAAATCCTGGGATTAAAAGTCTGTCCTGGTGGTGTCCAGTCAAACACGTCTCTGTGAAAGCTTCAATCCAACAGGCTCCAAAGTCCTTCTGCTCATTTCCTCGCCGGGTTCTTGATGCTCCTGTACCATCTCTCTGTCATCCTCCTCGCTCCCTCTTTGCACTCACAGTCTTTGTGCATCATTAACACTCACATGTGGAAAACCAAAGTTTTACTGGGCAGAAGATGATCATCAGTGACGCTGTCTTTAAAACACTCTTGTTAGAAATGTTCGACTTTAATGTGAAACATTCAGAGTTTTTTCTCTTGTTGTGTTTGTTTGAAGCTGCTTCCTGTTGGCTTCAGCTGTTTGGAGTTTCCATTTTCTAAACTTCTACATTCTGAACCTTCTTCAGCTCTGAACAGATGATGAAACACTGAATGATTTCAAGCACTTTGTCTAATAAACTTACATCTTTCATTCTCTATACAGATTGGAGCGCTGTGATTTGTCAGAGATCAGCTGTGATTATCTGGAAGCAGTGCTGAAGCTCAACCCTTCGTATCCCAGAGAGGTGGACCTGAGAGACCACAAGCTGCAGGATTCAGGAGTGAAGCAGCTGTGTGTTCTTCTGGAGAATCCACAACATCAAATTGAAACTCTGAGGTCAGTCTCCACGTTTTAGTTGTGCTGACACTGTCGATCTGTGGAACTAAAACCTTTATACAGGAAGTCTGGTTCAGCTCTTTGTAGACCTTCTAATCTCTGATGCTCTGAGTCTTACTCAGTAGGTGATGCAGAGTTGTGAAGCCGATGTGGGTGAGGACACTCGCCCAGCTCTAACTACTTTGACGTCCAGGCGGCTTCCCTGCTTGTCCTGATACAAACAAACCTGAGTAACCTTGCAGGTCAGATCTCATCAGTCACACCTGTTATGGCAGCTCTCCTCTAGATTGTAGTTCTTGTTAACCTGGGATGGTTTTAGAAGCCTGGACCACAGACTGCAAGGGAAGATATTACTGGGAAAGGCCAAAGCAACCTATTAGACCCATTAAACACTAACATAGATGAATACTCAGATTTAAACCTTTATTGTTTCACAAAGGGTTAAAAAGGGAACGTCCACAGTTTAGACTGCAGCAGATTTTATTAAAGCAGTTTGACAGGAGCAAAGCAAAAACACAAAGAATAAGTGTTTCACATATTAATACATATAACATAATAATAAAAGAAAAGCAAAATAATGATAAAAAAGAATGAAAAAGTTGTCCAGAGCAGCAGGATGTCTGAGGTCTGCAGAAACACAAAAACACAGCAGCTAAAAATAGTTGTTGAAAGAAAACGAGGTGGGAGCTGCTGATTCCTGAGCTTTGATACTGGATTAGCTTCAGTAGTTATTCCCATCACTGCTGTAGGAGCTACATTTAGTCACAGCTGATTGTCTCCTTTGACCAATCAGAAGACTACTGTTGTAAAAACAAGCAGACAAAGAACCAATGAGAGTGAAGAACAGGATAAAGAGCTCGTGTGATGGAGGCAAAGCAATAATCAGCAGACTGTAGCAGTTTCTATCTGGATGAAAGTAGAAGGAGCTCAGCGGAGCTCAGTCCCATATCTTTGGTTAGAAACAACATCAGTGATTTCCTGCTGCTCGAGATGATTCCAGCAGCTCTCATTACAGCAGCTGATGAGAGAAACAGCTGATGGCTCACAGCTCGTACACTGTTGGATCTCCAGATGTTCACGTGGCTGAAGTCTGTGAAGAAACTGTGGTCCACGTAGTTCACACGGCCTCAGATTGGACCGAGCTCCCTGGATCACTGCAGCATCCTCAGCTGGTACATGGACGTCTCTGTTCCTCAGTCTTGGAGCCCCTGCAGGTCCGTCCACACCACCAGGGTCTTCTCACTCACCTTTCCTTTGTCCTCGTCCTTCATCGGCCGTGCTGTGTCTTTGTTCCTGCGGTGTTGTTCCCACGATGCAGCGCTGATGTTCCCTCCTTGAATGCACAACAAGTACGGTGCTGGTCTTTCTCGGGTGGAGCAGAGACAGATTGAAGTCTTTCAGGCTTTAGTGCCGACTTCCCTGACAGAGGCTGGACTCCATGGTCTGCACAGGAGGCTTCTACACTGTGTGGAGGTGACTCCTGGACTTGAAGACAGGCTGCAGGTACATGTGTGATGAAGAGGAGCTACAGCAGTGTGATGGAGCTGCAGGTGTGAAGGAAGTCCTGCTGTCCTGTCCCACCCTCATCTTTGCTTCCTCTGTCTTCTCTGGACTTGTCCTCCTGTTTCAGAAACAGCACTGCTTCATGCCGAGGGTGGACGGGAGCGTTGGCTCTGATTCTTTTACCGTCCACCACAAGGAGACACTGATGCTGACCTCCTGATTCATCTGCATGTGTTCTGCTTCACACTGCTCACCTCCACCAAAGACTTCACAAACATCTTCTTTCTTTGAGTCCAGTTTGTCCCACAAACACTTCCAAATCTCCTCCTCTGAGATTCTGCAGCTTCTTGCAGTGTGACTCAGCTGACTTCTGACAGACCACAGACTGGCACAGCATCCACATGTGTCTCCTTTCAAACAGGCTCTTGATGTTTCCTCCCACATCATTCTGGCCTCTCAGTCTCCTTTGTTCTCCAGCTCTGTAGCTCCAGCTGGTGAAGCTTCAGTTTTCCATGTTGGTAACAGTAAACTACAGCCTCTGCTGTCAGCTGGGTAACTAAACAGAGCTGCAGCACGTCTCTGCGGTGGTGCTACATCCAGCCTGCAGACGGCCGTCTACATGTTGTAGTGGTTTACAGTCACCAGGGGGCGCTGTCCCAGCCATGCAGGCAGTGGGCTGCTCTGCTTGTGCTGTTGTTGGTGAAGCTGAAGTGAAAGCGAGAGTTAAAACCCTGAACAGTGTCCACTGAGCTTCTCATGCTCTTCTCATGCTCAAAGAAGTTTAACAGGAAGGACGACTCGTCCATCAGGCGTCCAGCTGTCCGTGACCGTGTCCACAGCAGAGTGTGACCGAGGCTTCATGCTAACACGCACACATGAAGCTAATACCACCACGAGCAGCTGCTCAGTGGATTTGGAGGACAAATGTCTGCAGCTTCTCACAAGCAGTATGCAGAATGTGGATCTCCACAAAGACTGTGGAGAGCTCGTCCCACACTCTAAATCCAAACTTGTCTGCACAAAACTTCTCACACGTTCCCGTCACAAGTGTCTTCTAAGTGAAGCTACCAGGTTCAGGTCCAGCTTGTTTATCTGGAGCTGCAGGAGATGATCCATCCTCACAAAGCAACACAGCAGATATGCAAACACACAACACAACCAAAGGATTCTCTATGCATGTCTGTGGCTGATGCTGCTGGAACGAAGCTGTTTGAAACCTTGTTGTTCTGCACTTTGGGACCAGAAGAGGAAACTGAAGCTCTGTGCAGAGGGTCCAATGGAAGCAGCCAAGTGCTGTAAGTGTCTGCTGTACAGGGATGCTGGTTCAGCTGTGGCTCAGTTTCACAGTGTGACTCAATAAAAGCAGCAGGAAATCAAAGCTTGATGCTTTCATCAGTGTGGAAATAAGAAAGTTTCCTGTGACAGACGCTGGAGCTCTTTCACTCTCAGCTTCACAGTTTCAGCTTCAAACTTCTTCCAACATGTTTCTAACACGGCCACATTCCACCTTAATGGAGCTGATATCTTGTGCATCAGCACATTTTCTAAAGGCAGCGATCACATCTTTAGTTTTGGATGTTTAACTGCAGATTGTTTATGTGTTTATAGCACATTAATTACAGCAGCAGCGTTGACCACAGTGCTGTACAAGAATCCAAAATAACTATTAAAATAACTCCTAATATTAATATCACACATCAAATATCAAATAACTCTCATGCTGTATTAAAAGCCAGTGAATACAAATGTGTTTTCAGAGCAGATTTACAGAGACTGACAGCAGGAGCTGGGGCTGTTCGATAGAACGATGTATATATGATGACCATATGAAAACGTCTATCGTTTCATATCACGCTCTTTGTTTCCTGCTTATGTGTTTGTGTGTTTTCCTGATAAAGCTTTCAAAATAAATCTGAAGATCCTGTTGAGAGTTTTCAAAATAAACACAATACAGTACTGCGGTCGCTCGTTTATCGAGTTACGTTCTAAAAATAAGTCTCAGAATGAAGTAGCAGCTTTATGTTTTACAAGTATTATAGAAGTTTTAAGGCAGTTAAACCCTCACTGCACACTTTCTACGCTCTGAGATCCCGCACCGCTGCCTACAACACGGGACTCATGACAGGGGACATGGACCCGTACAAAGCCGCGTCATATAACGTGCGGAGGGCGGTGAAAGAGGCGAAGCAGCGCTACGGGAGGAAACTAGAGTCACAACTCCAACAGAGTGACTCTAGGAGCCTGTGGCGGGGACTAAGGACAATAACGGACTATAAAGCACCAACAACCGGTATGACGAACGCGGCCGTGACTCTGGCAGACGAGCTGAACACTTTCTATGCTCGCTTCGAGGCTGCAGCTAAGGTCTCCAACAATGCTAGTGTTAGCGGCGCTAACGGCTGCAGACAGGAAGATACTGCCAGCACCGGAAACGTGCTCGTCATCTCCGAGCATGAAGTAAGGAGAGCCTTCAAGAGAGTGAACACCAGGAAAGCAGCAGGACCAGACGGCATCCCAGGTCGTATCCTCAGAGACTGCGCATACCAGCTAGCTCCTGTGTTCACTGAGATATTCAACATCTCTTTATCTCAGTCGGTGATCCCCACATGCTTCAAAGAGTCCATCATTGTTCCTGTCCCGAAGAAACCCCACCCTGCTTCTCTCAATGACTATCGCCCTGTAGCCCTCACCTCAGTAGTGATGAAGTGCTTTGAACGCCTGGTCAGAGACTTCATCATTTCTTCACTACCAGACACACTGGACCCACTACAGTTCGCTTACCGTCCAAATCGTTCCACAGACGATGCCATCTCTCATCTCCTCCACACATCACTCACTCACTTGGACACTAGAAGGGGGAATTATGTTAAAATGCTCTTCATAGACTACAGCTCTGCATTTAACACCATAATTCCCTCCACACTCACCACCAAGCTGGAGCATCTGGGACTCAGCTCATCTATGTGTCAGTGGATCTCCAACTTCCTAACTGGCAGACCACAGGCAGTAAGGATGGGCGGACATGTCTCAGCCTCCACCACTCTCAGCACTGGAGCCCCCCAGGGGTGTGTTCTGAGCCCCCTGCTGTACTCTTTGTACACATATGACTGTGTGGCCACTACCAGCTCCACCACCATCATCAAGTTTGCTGACGACACCGTCGTGGTGGGCCTGATCTCTGATAACAACGAGACGGCCTACCTGAAGGAGATTAGGAATCTGGAGAACTGGTGCCAGAGGAACAACCTCCTTCTAAACGTCAGTAAGACAAAGGAGCTGATAGTGGACTTCAGCACTAAGCAGGAGAGGAACTACCAGACCCCCGTCATCAACGAGTGCCCAGTGGAGAGAGTGGACAGCTTCAAATACCTCGGAGTTCACATCACGCAGGACCTGTCATGGTCCTGTCACATCAACACCGTGGTGAAAAAGGCCCGACAGCGTCTCTACCACCTCAGACGCTTGAGAGACTTCCAACTGCCCTCCAAGGTGCTCAGGAACTTTTACTCCTGCACCATAGAGAGCATCCTGGCGGGAAACATCTTAACCTGGTTCGGGAACAGCACCATGCAGGACAGACGAGCTCTACAGAGGGTTGTGCGGTCAGCTGAGCGCACCATCCGCTCCGAGCTCCCTGACCTGCACTCAATCTACAGCAGGCGGTGCTGGACCAAGGCCAGGAAGATCGTGAAGGACCTCAGCCATCCCAACAACAGACTGTTCTCTCTGTTGAGGTCAGGAAAGCGATTCCGCTCCCTGAAGACCAACACAGAGAGACTGAGGAGGAGCTTCTTCCCGCAGGCGATACGGTCTCTCAATCACACCACCACACAGTACTGACCCACACATACAGTTCTTACACACACACACTGGACATTCTGGACTTTGGTTTTGCACAACACTGGTCACTATATTCTTCATTTCCAGTTAATACTTGTACAGCTGCTGTTATTGTGTATATATTTATTTATATTTAGATTTCTTCATACATTCTTATATAGTTCTATATTGTGTATTTTGTTGTACAGTTATTTTATTTTCAACTTTAATTTATATATTTTATCTTATTCTTCCCAGTTAAATTTACCCTTCATTCTAATTTGTGTTGTACAGTTATTTCATTTTTAACCTTAATTTATATTTTATTCCTTCCTAGTTAAATTTACCCTTTTTAATTTTTCATATTTATTTCCTATCTTATTCATAGCCTTTCCTTTTTTGTTTTCTTTAGGTCACGAGCAGTTGTCCAAGCATTTCACTACATATCGTACTGTGTATGACTGTGTACGTGACAAATAAAAATTTGAATTTGAATTTGAATTTGAATTTGAATACACTTTTCTCAGACAGGCATGAACATTTTCACACTTTTCTCTCTTGTTTAAACAAAGTTCAAACCTTCATAGAAAAATAAGTTCATTATTAAAGAGTGAAAGCAAAGTTCAATTCAATTCAATTCAATTCAATTTTATTTATATAGCGCCAAATCACAACAAAAGTCGCCTCAAGGCGCTTCATAGATACAGAGAAAAACCCAACAATCATATGACCCCCTATGAGCAAGCACTTTGGCGACAGTGGGAAGGAAAAACTCCCTTTTAACAGGAAGAAACCTCCGGCAGAACCAGGCTCAGGGAGGGGCGGCCATCTGCTGCGACCGGTTGGGGTGAGAGAAGGAAGACAGGATAAAGACATGCTGTGGAAGAGAGACAGAGGTTAATAACAGATATGATTCAATGCAGAGAGGTCTATTAATACATAGTGAGTGAGAAAGGTGACTGGAAAGGAAAAACTCAATGCATCATGGGAATCCCCCGGCAGCCTACATCTATTGCAGCATAACAAAGGGAGGATTCAGGGTCACCTGGTCCAGCCCTAACTATATGCTTTAGAAAAAAGGAAAGTTTTAAGCCTAATCTTAAAAGTAGAGATAGTGTCTGTCTCCCGAATCCAAACTGGAAGCTGGTTCCACAGAAGAGGGGCCTGAAAACTGAAGGCTCTCCCTCCCATTCTACTTTTAAATACTCTAGGAACAACAAGTAGGCCTGCAGAGCGAGAGCGGAGCGCTCTAATAGGGTGATATGGTACTACAAGGTCATTAAGATAAGATGGGGCCTGATTATTTAAGACCTTGTATGTGAGGAGCAGGATTTTGAATTCAATTCTGGATTTAACAGGAAGCCAATGAAGGGAAGCCAAAACAGGAGAAATATGCTCTCTCTTTCTAGTCCCTGTCAGGACTCTTGCTGCAGCATTTTGGATTAGCTGAAGGCTTTTCAGTGAGTTTTTTGGACATCCTGATAATAATGAATTACAGTAGTCCAGCCTGGAAGTAATAAATGCATGAACTAGTTTTTCAGCGTCACTCTGAGACAGGATATTTCTAATTTTAGAGATGTTGCGCAAATGGAAGAAAGCAGTCTTACATATTTGTTTAATATGTGCGTTGAAGGACATGTCCTGGTCAAAAATGACTCCAAGGTTCCTCACCGCGTTACTGGAGGCCAAGGTAATGCCATCCAGAGTAAGAATCTGATTAGATACCATATTTCTAAGATTTTCAGGGCCGAGTACAATAACCTCAGTTTTATCTGAATTAAGAAGCAGAAAGTTAGCGGCCATCCAGGTCTTTATGTCTTTAAGACATTCCTGCAGTTGTGTTTCTGAAATGTGTCAAATCAGCCTTTGCTGGCATTAAATGAGCTTGGTTCTGTGTGAGGAGCACTCGTCCATGGCCTGGGCTCCTCGCTGTCAGGTAAAGTTTCATAAAGCTTTTGAGTTTTTATGCAGATAATGTTGGTGTCCAGTAGGGCTGCCACGATTAGTCGACTAGTCACGATTACGTCGACTATCAAAATCGTCAACGACTGATTTAATAGTCGACGTGACGTTTGAAGCTTTGTAAGATCACAAAAGACGCAGGAATAAGTAGCAGGATTTAAGAGTGTAATAACGGACTGAAATAGAAGATGGCAGCACTGCATGTACAAGGATGCCAGCTGCTGTTAAACCCCGAAGAAGAAGAAGAAGCTGTGTCCCAGAATTCATAGCGCAGCCCAGCTCAGTTTTCAACAATGGCGGCAGCTAGTTAGTTTTAATATTACTCTTATTATTCTTTCTGGGTCACAAAATAAACGTTTAACATATTTTCAGGCGAGAATGTAGCTGTATAAACCTCAAATATCTGCTCAGTTTATCAAGACACCACATATTTTCAAAAGCGCTCCGACGTTTTTGGAAATGTCTGTTACCCACTAGCTCGATAGCTAGCGGGGGCAAGGCTCACTAGAGCCCGTGAGAGCACCGGACTCCCGGCAAATCGTTTTCAAACCCACCGCGGTCTTTCGCTACTCAGGTTAAACATATACAAGTCACTTAGATAACTTAAAAATGTTATTGTTTGGCTTTTTTTAGTATTTTATTTGTTCCTGAGTAAATCGGTTTGGCTGAGATTAAAGTTATAGTTTTACACAGCTGAATAAATGTCAAGCAGACAGCTGATTATCAGAAGTGTGAGATGCTGGAGAATATACTCCGGTGTCCTGTTATATTTTAGATAGCAAGGAGTTTATTAAACTTCACCGAAACAATCTGCAAATTTCATTAAAATTTAATAAACTATCATCTTGTCTTTATTTTTAGTTAGCACAAACACTTCAAGCTGTAAGCTAATGATGGTTATATAAGAGCAGATGCATGCTTGTGCAGTAAGCTGTATGTTTTATGTCCAATGGATGATGATCTGATTAGTCGACTAATCGCAAAAATAATCGATGACTAATCGACTATCAAAATAATCGTTTGTGGCAGCCCTAAGTGCAGCACTGCAGAGTCACACTGCTGTAAATTTGAACACATTCTGTACTGTACAGGAGACACGGCACAAGATTGGCTGATGATGGTCTACAGCCAATCAGGACGCAGAACACAATGCGCTGTAAAAAACAAAAACATGCAAAATTGCACAAAAAAGATCAGCGAAACAGCGAGGCCGCCAAAGGTGAACTGTGTTACAGCGAGGGACCAGCGTATATGTGGTTGTTGGGACGATAAATGTCTTTGAGCTTGTGTCAGAAGACGAGCTGCAGCTTTCTGGACCAGCTGCAGTCTTGCCAGGCAGGTCCCACTAACTCCAACATATAAGGAGTTACAATAATCCAGCTGGGACGTCATGAAAACGTGGATCGCCCGTTCAAGGTTTTTAAAAGATAGAAATGATCTCACCTTAGATAAAAGCCTCAGTTTGAAGAAAGACCGCTGTACAACTGAGCTCAGCTGTTTTTCAAATTGCCGTCAAATATAAGCCCCAAATGTAATAATGCGATTTAATAAAAGAGCTGAACCAGTCTAATAGAGCGCCCTTGATGCCGCCATGCTCCAATGGTGAGGTCAAGATGCTGTGGTCAAGGCAGCGGTCAGATCCAAAAGCACAGCGGAGTCTCCTGATCAGTGGCTGATAAAAGATCATTAAGAACTTTTCAAAGTGCAGTTTCAGTGCTGTGAAGAGCTTTAAAACCAGACTGAAACCTTTACAACAGATTGCAGCTGAACAAATATAATCTTTTACAAAATCTTCGACAGGAAGGGAAGCTTTGAAATAGGCCTGAAATTTGAGCGGACAGAGGATCCAGATCAGGTTTTTAGTACAGGATGTACAACAGCATGTTTAAAACAGGCTGTACAACACCTGAACTAAGACTGCTGTTAAAAATCGCTAAGATGTCGGAACCGACAACCTTTAAAATCTTTTTAAACACGTGTTGGAACAACTTCATTTGGACAAGATGATGTCTTTATAGCATCACATCGTTCCTCCACCTGATCAAACCACACAGGCTCAAACTGATCAAAAACAGCTGAGCAGGTGAATATTTTAGCCCCGGTGCGATCTCGGGCGAGAGTATCGATGATGGCCAAAGGGCAGCGTCCAGCTCTACGGCCGCTGAAGAGCAGACTCAACAGACGCACGTGATGTGGATCCTACTGCTCTAAAACTGGAGCTTCTTCAATCCATTAAAGAGGACATTAGTACGCTGTTAAAAGAAGAACTCAGAAATGCATTGAAAGAAGATTTTGACAATATAAGGGCTGACGTGCAAGGACTGAGAAATGAGATCGCTAACAGCATGGCGGCGACGTGCGGCAAAGTTGATGGAGTAAAGGTTACAGTGAAAGAAGCTGAGGATGGGCTGTCAATGTGGAGCGATGAGGTGACCACCCTGCAGTCTACAGTAGAGAGTATGAAGGAGGAGCTGTCTGACCTGAAGGATAAATGTGATGAAGGCAGGAAGCGGAGAGCTAACATCCACATCATAGGGATCCCAGAGGGCCTGGACTCGAGCTCCTCCACGGCCGTATCCGTGCTACTACGTGAAGTGCTGGGTATGGATAAAGACGTTATTGTCGACCGCTCACACAGGAGCCCTATCCTGAGAAAGCCAGCTGGTAACCCGCACGCCGTCATAGCCGAGCGTCACTACTACCAGGATTGTGTGGCTACGCCGTGCCAGGGCCCAAGCCCCGCTTGAGTTTAACGGACAACCTATTGCAATATTACGACTGGGCGATATGACCCAAAGTTCATATCTCGATATTCTTTAGCTGGATGGCGATATACGATATATATCTCGATATTTTTAAAGCCAGAAAGTACGAACAAAAAGAGAGTTCTTAGTCAAAGCTGTGTCCCAAATCTCACACAGGCACATTTATTAACATACAGCGTAGATGTACATGAAACAATTACTCAGGAATAAATGATCAGCATTTATTAAATAATAATGCTCCATAAATAAAAGAAAACAATGTTGTTTTTGTGCATAACAAAAAGCTCACAATCGTGCAGTCAAAATGTAAACAGACGCTGAGCATAATAACAAGCAGCTGCTCTGTTCCCAGGTTCTACTGCGTGACTGACAGCCTGGAGTTTGAAACCCTCTTTGTAACCGTGTCTCTTACAGGTGCCATTTATGGTCCTTATACACACTCAATACAGTAATATTACGTTGAAGCAGAGTACGTATCACTCCGCGAGGCTCCTCGTAGCTGTAATGCTCCAACAATCCATCAAGCGGTGCGGCCTCGTAGCTGAGCAAAGTCGTACCAAAACATCTTTTGAAAGGTTTCTGAGCGCCGTGTAGCACATAAAATCGGTTCGAGGTCAGTAAGCACAACCAGAATTCATCCATAAGCCGCACTGTCGATTTATGAGAAAATTACAGGATTTTAAGTGCAGAAAACATAGTTTATGGTTTTCCTTTGATCTTAGCAAATATCTACGCCTCTAATTGGGACGATCACAGATTTTTCACTAATGTCTTTGCGCGGCTCCCCAATATGTCATCACACAATATCATCTTTGAGGGAGACCTAAACTGCTCATTATCTGCTATGGACCACAGTTCACACAAAAGTACACTTAGTCCAAACTCAGCATGCGTCATTCAGAGCTTTCTTGATAATTATGGGCTGGCTGATGTATGGAGATTTCATGATCCTGCTTCACATCAATACTCTTTTTTTCTAATGTCCATAAAACATATATTTGTATAGAAAAACGTCTCCCTTTAGTTACAGAATGTGATTATAAGACTCTGGTGATTTCTCCTCTTGTTTTTTCAATGTGTATTCCTGATGCCTGCTCCAACTATCAGCCATGGAGATTCAACTCAGTGTTGTTAGCAGATGAAGAGTTTGTCAGTTACAAAAGGTCTCAAAGACATTTTTTTTCTATCAATCAGACCCCAGAGATGTCATCATCAGTTTGTCTGCTTTAATAATGTGACTGGAAAAAGGTGTTGGACTTCAAATATGTCCATTTCTGTCACACTTCACCTTTAAAAGTGAAGCCATGTGGTTCCTGGAAGGAAAAACACGACTTTTTCAAGTCTTTGTCCTGTTTTTATGAGAAATGTACGACTTTAATGTGAAACATTCAGAGTTTTTTCTCTTGTTGTGTTTGTTTGAAGCTGCTTCCTGTTGACTTCAGCTGTTTGGAGTTTCCATTTTCTAAACTTCTACATTCTGAACCTTCTTCAGCTCTGAACAGATGATGAAACACTGAATGATTTCAAGCACTTTGTCTAATAAACTTACATCTTTCATTCTTTATACAGATTGAGGGACTGTGGTTTGTCAGAGATCAGCTGTGATTATCTGGCAGCAGCACTGAAGTCCAACCCCTCCCATCTGAGACAGCTGGACCTGAGCTCCAACAGCAACCTGCAGGATCCAGGAGTGAAGCATCTGTGTGGTTTCCTGGAGAGTCCAGGATGTAAACTTGAAACTCTGAGGTCAGTCAGCATGTTTTAGTTGTGCTGAGATGAATATGATGTGAAAGTTGTGCTGACACTAAACTGCAGACATCAGGCTGATATTATACTGATCCACACTGAGGATCTTCATGGTAAAGTCTGTTTTCTTCTTCTCTGGTTTAGTCCATTGACTGCAGCAGAACAATGTTCACATTTCAAACAGTGATGCTCAACGTATGGCCCGCGGCCCACACGCGGCCTGCCCACCTTTCCTGATTCAGAGAGAGGGGACCCTGATTAACTGTGTAGCTTCTTCCTCACAGTTCTAAGTATCAGACACAACAATGAATAATCCACAGCTGACTGTCTTTAGCAGGTCAAAGGTCACGGCACACAGCAGACAGTCAGAAATATTCTAACTCTGATCATTTATCAGTTGTGACACTGTGAGACTTGATCAGAGGTGTGATCATCACAGCAGAGGCCTTTGTGTCAAAGTCACTGAGGATCAAACAGAAACACATGAAGCAGATTTTCCTCTTCTGGCTTTTTATAGCAGATAACCTTCAAAATATTCTGCAGTCGATCAAAAACTGAAGCAAACCATGAAGCAACATGTGAACATGAGCTGATGCTGCTGAAGTGAAGCAAAGTTACAGAGGTTTGATTACAGACACAGCTGAGAGTTTGTAATCTGTCATCATTTTAAAAAGTTTCCATGGAACAGCAGAAATGAGGCTTTACTGTCAGAGGCCGACAGCACTGAACACAACAGCAGACTGGTGGCTAATAAACAGTGAATGATGCAGAAACAGATGTTTGAAGCTGTTCTTGGAGTACACTGAGAGAGAGAGAGCTGTGCAGGCAGGAACAGCCAAAGTCAGAGAGAATTCATGAGCATATTGATCAAACGTGAAGCAGAGTTTGGATCTTCTTTTGCTGCTGCTTCACTCAGTTTTGGTTGGAGACAGATGAAACCTGCAGCTTCAGGATCTGTGAGCTGTCCACTTTCAGCCCCGACGGCGTGTCCGTGTACGTGCCGTCGAGTGAACGATCCACGCTCTGTGTTTCCATCTTTGTGTGTTTAGCTGCTCTCATTTACTGTTTTAGCTGTTTGCTGCTTGTTGAAATAGTTTGTGAGCTTTAACCTGAGATTCTGGCAAAATACATTTATATTAAACATCGATTCAGGATTGAATGAATCAACATCGTTTTATTCAAATTAAAACCATTTAAATGGGAACATGAATTTTTTACAGCCGCCTCTAATGCTGGGTAATGTCAGCTGGTCCATGTGCAGCTGGCTGTGAGGCTCAGGGAGCGTCTACAAAGTGCAACACTGAAAGAACATCATCCATAAATATTGAGTAAGAACTGGACTCTCATACAGCGAGACTCAAATGCCTTTAAACATCAGCTTATCCTGCTGATCCAAGTCCAACACTGAGTTTGTAAAAACATGTTTGTCAATCATTTTGTTTGGTTTCTGAGGAAAAAGATTCAATAACTTGCTGCTAATACACAACATTTCATCATATTTCCTCATAACCCTCTTTTGTCTGACCATTTGATCCCATTTGAATTTGCAATAAAGGATCCACAGAGTTTGGTGACAATAATGACAGTAGATGTTTGTGTGAAAGTGCTGGAAGCAAATGAGTGTGTGATGTTCTTTCAGTGTTGCACTTTGTAGACGCTCCCTGAGCACTGGTCTCACAGCCAGCTGCACATAGAGACCAGTGTTGTTAGTCCAGGTCAGAAGATGACTTGTTGGAATGAAAATGAGCTTGTAGTTTGTCTGCTTTAATAATGTGACTGGAAAAAGGTGTTGGACTTCAAATATGTCCATTTCTGTCACACTTCACCTTTAAAAGTGAAGCCATGTGGTTCCTGGAAGGAAAAACACAACTTTTTCAAGTCTTTGTCCTGTTTTTATGAGAAATGTACGACTTTAATGTGAAACATTCAGAGTTTTTTCTCTTGTTGTGTTTGTTTGAAGCTGCTTCCTGTTGGCTTCAGCTGTTTGGAGTTTCCATTTTCTAAACTTCTACATTCTGAACCTTCTTCAGCTCTGAACAGATGATGAAACACTGAATGATTTCAAGCACTTTGTCTAATAAACTTACATCTTTCATTCTTTATACAGATTGAGGAGCTGTGGTTTGTCAGAGATCAGCTGTGATTATCTGGCAGCAGCACTGAAGTCCAACCCCTCCCATCTGAGACAGCTGGACCTGAGCTCCAACAGCAACCTGCAGGATCCAGGAGTGAAGCATCTGTGTGGTTTCCTGGAGAGTCCAGGATGTAAACTTGAAACTCTGAGGTCAGTCAGCATGTTTTAGTTGTGCTGAGATGAATATGATGTGAAAGTTGTGCTGACACTAAACTGCAGACATCAGGCTGATATTATACTGATCCACACTGAGGATCTTCATGGTAAAGTCTATTTTCTTCTTCTCTGGTTTAGTCCATTGACTGCAGCAGAACAATGTTCACATTTCAAACAGTGATACTCAACGTATGGCCCGCGGCCCACACGTGGCCTGCCCACCTTTCCTGATTCAGAGAGAGGGGACCCTGATTAACTGTGTAGCTTCTTCCTCACAGTTCTAAGTATCAGACACAACAATGAATAATCCACAGCTGACTGTCTTTAGCAGGTCAAAGGTCACGGCACACAGCAGACAGTCAGAAATATTCTAACTCTGATCATTTATCAGTTGTGACACTGTGAGACTTGATCAGAGGTGTGATCATCACAGCAGAGGCCTTTGTGTCAAAGTCACTGAGGATCAAACAGAAACACATGAAGCAGATTTTCCTCTTCTGGCTTTTTATAGCAGATAACCTTCAAAATATTCTGCAGTCGATCAAAAACTGAAGCAAACCATGAAGCAACATGTGAACATGAGCTGATGCTGCTGAAGTGAAGCAAAGTTACAGAGGTTTGATTACAGACACAGCTGAGAGTTTGTAATCTGTCATCATTTTAAAAAGTTTCCATGGAACAGCAGAAATGAGGCTTTACTGTCAGAGGCCGACAGCACTGAACACAACAGCAGACTGGTGGCTAATAAACAGTGAATGATGCAGAAACAGATGTTTGAAGCTGTTCTTGGAGTACACTGAGAGAGAGAGAGCTGTGCAGGCAGGAACAGCCAAAGTCAGAGAGAATTCATGAGCATATTGATCAAACGTGAAGCAGAGTTTGGATCTTCTTTTGCTGCTGCTTCACTCAGTTTTGGTTGGAGACAGATGAAACCTGCAGCTTCAGGATCTGTGAGCTGTCCACTTTCAGCCCCGACGGCGTGTCCGTGTACGTGCCGTCGAGTGAACGATCCACGCTCTGTGTTTCCATCTTTGTGTGTTTAGCTGCTCTCATTTACTGTTTTAGCTGTTTGCTGCTTGTTGAAATAGTTTGTGAGCTTTAACCTGAGATTCTGGCAAAATACATTTATATTAAACATCGATTCAGGATTGAATGAATCAACATCGTTTTATTCAAATTAAAACCATTTAAATGGGAACATGAATTTTTTACAGCCGCCTCTAATGCTGGGTAATGTCAGCTGGTCCATGTGCAGCTGGCTGTGAGGCTCAGGGAGCGTCTACAAAGTGCAACACTGAAAGAACATCATCCATAAATATTGAGTAAGAACTGGACTCTCATACAGCGAGACTCAAATGCCTTTAAACATCAGCTTATCCTGCTGATCCAAGTCCAACACTGAGTTTGTAAAAACATGTTTGTCAATCATTTTGTTTGGTTTCTGAGGAAAAAGATTCAATAAGTTGCTGCTAATACACAACATTTCATCATATTTCCTCATAACCCTCTTTTGTCTGACCATTTGATCCCATTTGAATTTGCAATAAAGGATCCACAGAGTTTGGTGACAATAATGACAGTAGATGTTTGTGTGAAAGTGCTGGAAGCAAATGAGTGTGTGATGTTCTTTCAGTGTTGCACTTTGTAGACGCTCCCTGAGCACTGGTCTCACAGCCAGCTGCACATAGAGACCAGTGTTGTTAGTCCAGGTCAGAAGATGACTTGTTGGAATGAAAATGAGCTTGTAGTTTGTCTGCTTTAATAATGTGACTGGAAAAAGGTGTTGGACTTCAAATATGTCCATTTCTGTCACACTTCACCTTTAAAAGTGAAGCCATGTGGTTCCTGGAAGGAAAAACACGACTTTTTCAAGTCTTTGTCCTGTTTTTATGAGAAATGTACGACTTTAATGTGAAACATTCAGAGTTTTTTCTCTTGTTGTGTTTGTTTGAAGCTGCTTCCTGTTGGCTTCAGCTGTTTGGAGTTTCCATTTTCTAAACTTCTACATTCTGAACCTTCTTCAGCTCTGAACAGATGATGAAACACTGAATGATTTCAAGCACTTTGTCTAATAAACTTACATCTTTCATTCTTTATACAGATTGTGGAACTGTGGTTTGTCAGAGATCAGCTGTGATTATCTGGCAGCAGCACTGAAGTCCAACCCCTCCCATCTGAGACAGCTGGACCTGAGCTCCAACAACAAGCTGCAGGATCCAGGAGTGAAGCATCTGTGTGGTTTCCTGGAGAGTCCAGGATGTAAACTTGAAACTCTGAGGTCAGTCAGCATGTTTTAGTTGTGCTGAGATGAATATGATGTGAAAGTTGTGCTGACACTAAACTGCAGACATCAGGCTGATATTATACTGATCCACACTGAGGATCTTCATGGTAAAGTCTGTTTTCTTCTTCTCTGGTTTAGTCCATTGACTGCAGCAGAACAATGTTCACATTTCAAACAGTGATACTCAACGTATGGCCCGCGGCCCACACGCGGCCTGCCCACCTTTCCTGATTCAGAGAGAGGGGACCCTGATTAACTGTGTAGCTTCTTCCTCACAGTTCTAAGTATCAGACACAACAATGAATAATCCACAGCTGACTGTCTTTAGCAGGTCAAAGGTCACGGCACACAGCAGACAGTCAGAAATATTCTAACTCTGATCATTTATCAGTTGTGACACTGTGAGACTTGATCAGAGGTGTGATCATCACAGCAGAGGCCTTTGTGTCAAAGTCACTGAGGATCAAACAGAAACACATGAAGCAGATTTTCCTCTTCTGGCTTTTTATAGCAGATAACCTTCAAAATATTCTGCAGTCGATCAAAAACTGAAGCAAACCATGAAGCAACATGTGAACATGAGCTGATGCTGCTGAAGTGAAGCAAAGTTACAGAGGTTTGATTACAGACACAGCTGAGAGTTTGTAATCTGTCATCATTTTAAAAAGTTTCCATGGAACAGCAGAAATGAGGCTTTACTGTCAGAGGCCGACAGCACTGAACACAACAGCAGACTGGTGGCTAATAAACAGTGAATGATGCAGAAACAGATGTTTGAAGCTGTTCTTGGAGTACACTGAGAGAGAGAGAGCTGTGCAGGCAGGAACAGCCAAAGTCAGAGAGAATTCATGAGCATATTGATCAAACGTGAAGCAGAGTTTGGATCTTCTTTTGCTGCTGCTTCACTCAGTTTTGGTTGGAGACAGATGAAACCTGCAGCTTCAGGATCTGTGAGCTGTCCACTTTCAGCCCCGACGGCGTGTCCGTGTACGTGCCGTCGAGTGAACGATCCACGCTCTGTGTTTCCATCTTTGTGTGTTTAGCTGCTCTCATTTACTGTTTTAGCTGTTTGCTGCTTGTTGAAATAGTTTGTGAGCTTTAACCTGAGATTCTGGCAAAATACATTTATATTAAACATCGATTCAGGATTGAATGAATCAACATCGTTTTATTCAAATTAAAACCATTTAAATGGGAACATGAATTTTTTACAGCCGCCTCTAATGCTGGGTAATGTCAGCTGGTCCATGTGCAGCTGGCTGTGAGGCTCAGGGAGCGTCTACAAAGTGCAACACTGAAAGAACATCATCCATAAATATTGAGTAAGAACTGGACTCTCATACAGCGAGACTCAAATGCCTTTAAACATCAGCTTATCCTGCTGATCCAAGTCCAACACTGAGTTTGTAAAAACATGTTTGTCAATCATTTTGTTTGGTTTCTGAGGAAAAAGATTCAATAAGTTGCTGCTAATACACAACATTTCATCATATTTCCTCATAACCCTCTTTTGTCTGACCATTTGATCCCATTTGAATTTGCAATAAAGGATCCACAGAGTTTGGTGACAATAATGACAGTAGATGTTTGTGTGAAAGTGCTGGAAGCAAATGAGTGTGTGATGTTCTTTCAGTGTTGCACTTTGTAGACGCTCCCTGAGCACTGGTCTCACAGCCAGCTGCACATAGAGACCAGTGTTGTTAGTCCAGGTCAGAAGATGACTTGTTGGAATGAAAATGAGCTTGTAGTTTGTCTGCTTTAATAATGTGACTGGAAAAAGGTGTTGGACTTCAAATATGTCCATTTCTGTCACACTTCACCTTTAAAAGTGAAGCCATGTGGTTCCTGGAAGGAAAAACACGACTTTTTCAAGTCTTTGTCCTGTTTTTATGAGAAATGTACAACTTTAATGTGAAACATTCAGAGTTTTTTCTCTTGTTGTGTTTGTTTGAAGCTGCTTCCTGTTGGCTTCAGCTGTTTGGAGTTTCCATTTTCTAAACTTCTACATTCTGAACCTTCTTCAGCTCTGAACAGATGATGAAACACTGAATGATTTCAAGCACTTTGTCTAATAAACTTACATCTTTCATTCTTTATACAGATTGAGTGTCTGTGGTTTGTCAAAGATCAGCTGTGATTATCTGGCAGCAGCACTGAAGTCCAACCCCTCCCATCTGAGAGAGCTGGACCTGAGCTTCAACAACAAGCTGCAGGATCCAGGAGTGAAGCATCTGTGTGGTTTCCTGGAGAGTCCAGGATGTAAACTTGAAACTCTGAGGTCAGTCAGCATGTTTTAGTTGTGCTGAGATGAATATGATGTGAAAGTTGTGCTGACACTAAACTGCAGACATCAGGCTGATATTATACTGATCCACACTGAGGATCTTCATGGTAAAGTCTGTTTTCTTCTTCTCTGGTTTAGTCCATTGACTGCAGCAGAACAATGTTCACATTTCAAACCTTCACAGAAGAAGAAAAATCCTCCACTGGAAAATTCACTGTGAAACTCTCAAACTCTTCATTGCACCTTAAAGTCTGTGTGACACTGAAATCCAAAGCAAAATGTGCGTTTGCTTTACAGACAGCAGTCCAACACAAACATACACACATCATCCAAAACACAGTCCAACATCCAAATCTCCTCCACTGCCAGCATGAATGATGGGAAAGAGAAGGAGGAACACTCTGACATTCAGGGTTAGAATGAGTTTCATCAAGCAGACTGTGAAGATCAAAGCTGCATTAGAAAGCTTACATGAATGAATGAGTGGACAGAAGTGGACAGAGATCATCTGAAGCACTTCAAAGGCTTTAAATCAGCACATTTCTCTTTATTCTTTATCAACTCTGTTAGTTTCTCTCAGTTTTCTGTGGAATGAAGCTAACAGCAGGCTAATAAGATGCTGACCAATAGGTTTCTATTAAAGGTTGTAATTTGTATATGAAAAAGTGCTTTGGCTCAGCAGGGATCAGCTTACAGGTAGAATACAGCTGCTGGATGGGATTAGCATGTCATAGCTATCTACCAAACTGCTAACTGGGGGATTTCAGGCCATCTATGGATCATTTTTGCTAACTGTTTATTCAGCTTAGGCTCACAGGGCTGCAGCCTGTGCCCTAGCTGTCATAGGGCAAGAGGCGTGGTCCACCTGCACAGGTGAGCAGTCCATCACAGGGCCAACAGAGAGCGACAGAGAAGCACTCCCTCACATCCACACCTACAGCCAATGTAGAAGCACCAATGAACCTAAGCAGCATTTCATTGGACTGTGGGAGAACATCCAACCTCCACAGAAAGGCCCAGCTGACCAACAAGCTTCAACCTACAACCTTCTTGCTCTAAGGCACTAGTGCTAACCACTTTTGCCCATTTCAGCCCAAATCCTGCATCTTCCTGTTTCTGACTCCAGGCCAGCTCCACTAACACTTTCTCATCAGACACTGCCACCTAGTGGAGGAAGTCTTAGTTCCATTTGAAGCTTCAGATTACAGTTAGTTCCTTTACAAAGAGGTGGAGGTGGTGGGGCCACAGCACCATCATCACTGAGTGCCATAGGACACTTAACCTTTGTTTCCATATGCTGGGAACTTCCTGTTGTTCCAAGGAGGACTGGAAAATGTGTGAAAATCTCCCAGTCAGTTCCTCACTTCAATCATTTCCCTCCCACAGCATCAGGACCAGGGCTTTTTCTCTCTTTGGTCCCACTAAGAGATTTCCACACAAACACCTCATCAGTGGGACTCTCAGAGCTACCAGCCCTTTGCTACAATCACAAAGCTCTTCATTGAAATCAATGATATCAAAGCTGGAATCAAATGAGTCCAAGTCTTCTGCTGATTCAGCATCACATTCATCTTTGCTCCTTGTTCTGCATCCCCACCATGGACTTCATTCCTTTCCAAGCCAGCCTTGAGTGTCCTTTATTCAGCTCATCCTCTGCTTTACTTTTACACCTGATTTTAGCTGCTTTATCTCTCTTTCAACAGGTTTCTGTGCCTCAATCTTTTTCTTCTCATAACAAGACAGCTTCTTCTGCCTGAGAACATGTTGGAGTGATTTACTAATCCAGGGCTGCTTATTGGGGAAAATACTTCCTGTTTCCAAAGTAATCTCCATTTTTCCCAGAAAGAAATGTCAGTAGAAATCGATGATCTAAGTGAGAACATGAGCCTTTCAAAAGTCCCAGTGGGTGCAGTCAAAGCAGTCCCTCAGTCCCAGTATAGAGTCTTTGGTCCAGACTGGAACAGCTGTGTGCCCAGTTTGAGCTCTCTTCAGTGCTGTGACCTGACAGACCCAGAGGGGCCATCACATCACATTTAGAAGCTCCCCTGATGGAGCCACAACACATGTCCAATACTTAGTCTGTCTTGTTGGACCAACTGGAAGAAATGATTCAAGGACTTAGTCACAGAACAGAGATTCAAATCTCCAAAATCCAACTGGCTGCATCAGGACATATAGTCTGAAACTCTGCACAGTTTCCTGTTTGAAGCTGCTTCCTGTTGGCTTCAGCTGTTTGGAGTTTCCATTTTCTAAACTTCTACATTCTGAACCTTCTTCAGCTCTGAACAGATGATGAAACACTGAATGATTTCAAGCACTTTGTCTAATAAACTTACATCTTTCATTCTTTATACAGATTGAGGAACTGTGGTTTGTCAAAGATCAGCTGTGATTATCTGGCAGCAGCGCTGAAGTCCAACCCCTCCCATCTGAGACAGCTGGACCTGTACTTCAACAACCTGAAGGATCCAGATGTGAAGCAGCTGTCTGATCTTAAGAAGAGTCCAGACTACAGACTGGAGACTCTGGTGTAAGTAGAGTGATGGAGTGAGTGGGTGGTGCTGTCAGCAGTATTGTACTAAACACAGTCAGTATGAAACAAAGATCCAGTGTTTCCTGTAAAGCTGCAGCTTCTCAGTGAAGCTGTGAGAGGAGAACGGTGACAGGCTTCAGGATTGGACACAAACACTTCCTGTTTCTCACCTTTATGGTCACCATAGTAACGGCTGACACGCTCTGATCAAACACTGTCAACAGCCAATCAGCTCTCTGAACAAAGCAGCACGCAGACCAATGACTGCATTGATTTCCAAGTTTAAAGCAGTGAAGAACACAGTCTGTAGGTGAGGAAGAATTTAGTGAGAGCAGATGTTTGGATGGAATTCCTCCAGTTAACAGCTGGAACCGTCCATCTGGATTGTTGGGCTTGTTGTTGGGGTTCCTACAGAGCTCAGAGTGGACACACCAAGGTTCTTCTAATGAATGAAAGTCCAAACTCAAACTAGGAGGGAAAAACATTTTCAGCAACTTCAATAAAAATCCAAAGATTAGAAAAAGTGAAGCAACAATGAGTCCTAGTACAGTCCCAGCACTGACGTCCCTGCTGCTCTTTATACTGGATGTGCTGCATCACTGACTGACAGCTGATGAAGAGTCTCTGGAAACACTCGTTTATCTCCTCTGCTCTTCCTCCTTCTCTCTGCAGGTGGAGCTGATGATGGTAAACAGGACGGTGTGTGTGCTGAGAGAGGAGCAGCAAGGCCCTTTAATTTGCGGCGGTGATCTGAATATACGCCTACAGCCGGATCTAGACAGCTCTAAAAGAAAGAAGCCGGGATCGAGTATATTATATAAAAGAATCTCAGCACTGTTCGATGAGGTGGGTTTAATTGATGTATGGAGAAATCGCTTTCCTACAAGGAGGGATTACTCTCATTTTTCAGCCCCACACTCACTCTACACGAGGATAGATTATTTTTTAATGTTTGGAAGAGATAGGGATAAAATCTTAACATGCGAGATGGGCTTGATAGATATAAGTGATCACGCACCGCTGTACACCCCACAATTTCAATTTGGAGATTGAATCCATCCCTGCTTAAAGATGTGGAATTTAGGAAAGTGATAAAGGCAGAGCTCAAAGACTACCTTGAAATTAATGATAATGGGGAGGTTTTACCCCCGATACTATGGGATGCATTAAAAGCTGTTATGAGGGGGAAGATTATAGCATTTGCCTCCTTCCAAAAAAAAGCAAGAGAGAAAAAAATGGAAGATTTACAAGCGATTCAAAAACAATTAGAAAGTGAGCACAAACATAAGCCTTCAGTGGGCACCTTGCAGAAATTAACAATGATTAGAAATGAAATAAATACGCAGAGTATACAAACGATAAAGAGAAAATTGTTATATTTGAAACAGAAACATTATGATGGAGGATCGCAATCAATGAAAATTTTAGCATGGAAACTTAAGAAGAAGATAGCGGAGAATACTGTAACTAAAATCAAACACCCAGAGACGGGGAATATAATGACTCATCCTTGCAAGATACAGAACGCCTTTGAATCATTCTATAAAACATTATATGCGGGAGTCCCAGGGGGGGCTGAACACGAAATGGACAATTTCCTGAACCCTTTATGCCTACCAAGCTTTAACGAGGAACAAAATAAAACGATGTGACGGAAGCTGAACTTATGAATGCCATCAATAGGCTGAAATCAAATAAGTCACCAGGCTCCGATGGTTACACCGCGGAGTGGTATCGGGAATTCAAACAGGACTTGATCCCTACACTACTTACTACTTTTAACTGGGTGTTAAAAACAGCGCAAATTCCACCGAGTTGGAAGGAGGCAATTATTTCGGCTATTCCGAAAGAAGGGAAAGACAAAATGGAGTGTGGCTCATATAGACCTATTTCTGTCCTTAACATAGATTATAGATTGTTTACCTCGATAATGGCCAGGAGAATGGAAGAATTTTTACCTGACTTGATCAGCAATGATCAAACGGGGTTTATAAGACGACGACAGACTCAGGATAATATACGTAGAACTCTTCATGTAATACATCAGATACAGACATCTAAGAGTACAGCCATGCTTATGAGTTTTGATGCAGAAAAAGCCTTTGATTCGGTAAATTGGGACTTTTTATATAAAGTCTTGGATAAATTCGGCTTACATAAGGGAATTGTTGATACAGTGAGGGCATTATACACTAACCCCACCGCAAGAATTAAAGTTAATGGTTCTCTCTCAAATAGCTTTGTTTTGCAGAGAGGAAATAAACAAGGCTGTGCTTGGTCCCCGCTCCTGTTTGCATTGTACTTAGAACCCTTGGCACAATCAATTAGACAAAATAAAGACATTAAGGGGATCACTATTGCAGGACAGGAACACAAGCTCGCTTGTTATGCGGACGACATATTGATCTACTTAGATCAGCCCACTAACTCCTTGCCTTCGCTGATGAATCTGTGTCAAAAATTTGGGAAACTCTCTGGATATAAAATTAATATGTCTAAAACTCAAATTCTCAGTTATAACTACAACCCCCCAGCTCACATGGTTGTTCAATATCCAATGAATTGGCAAGCACAATCATTGAAATATCTAGGAGTTGTTATTCCCAAGGATTTAACTAAACTATCTGAGGAGAATTTTGGTTCTCTACAAAGGAGAATAGTGGGTGATATTAGGCGATGGAACATGATCCCCTTTCTTTCTTTACACTCACAAGTTGAATCTATTAAAATGAACATTTTGCCAAGAATATTATATTTATTCCAAACACTACCAATATCCATTGACCCCAGTCGTTTCAATGAATGGGATAAAATAATAACGCGGTTTATATGGGGGGGGAAGCGGCCAAGGGTTTGTTTTAAAACTTTACAATTACATAAGAAGGTGGGAGGATGGGGGTTACTAAAAAATTATTATCGGGCTGTTCAGTTGAAGACGGTGGTTAATTGGTGTGATACAAGCTACCAAGTACACTGGAAGACTATAGAGGAGAATATGTTTTCCTCCCCAATACAAGCTGTCCTGATGGATTCGAATATTCGAAAATATATTGACAAGGTTCACAATCCCTGGGTGTCGTGCACACTTAATATATGGAGAAAAGTAGTGAAAGAATTCAAACTTGAACAGGATTTGGCTTTATTCAAATGGTATGCATATGATTCTGACTTTGCCCCAAATAAATTGGACTCAAGTTTCAAAAGTTGGCCGGCTAAAGGGTTATCTACATTTGATAGTTTGATAAAGGATGGGAATCTTATTAGTTTTGACACGCTGAAACGGAGACACAATCTAGTAAAACAGGATTTTTATCGATACTTGCAAATAAGACACTATATAAAGACAACAATCGGTCTGATGTCAAACACTAATGTGGAACTGGTAACTTTATTTAGACAGGCGTACAGTGGGGATGTTGATACAAGACTCATTTCTTTTTGGTATAATTTTCTTATAAATAAGCTTCCACACTCAACTGATTATGTGAAGATGTTATGGGAAAAGGAGGGAGGGATGCGTATTTCTAGGGATGAATGGACTCAGATGTGGGAATGGCAATGGAGGAGTACCAAAAGCTGGAGGGAGTTCGGATGGAAAACTCTGATAAGGTTCTTTATCACTCCGTGTCAAAAGGCTCACTATGATGGGAATCCTCCCGTGTGCTGGAGAAATTGTGGATACCAACGAGCACATCATACCCATATTATGTGGGACTGTCCTGTGCTACGGACTTACTGGAAAGACATTCATGTTATATTACAAGGCATTTTTAACTGTACATTCCCTCAGGATATGAAGACAATTTTTTTTTGGCTGTATACCGCAGAACTGGTCCAAAAATGACATATGTCTGTTAAGAGCTTTATTGGTTGCAAGTAAGAAATGTATAACAAAGAAATGGTCCTCGCAAGACATACCGACCTTGTCATTATGGTGGGAAATTACGTTAGAGATATATAGGATGGAGGAAGTAACAGCTCATGTTAATGACAGGATGACCTGGTTTCATTTGTGTCGGGATAAGTGGATCCAATACGTCAATATCCATAAACCGAATTTTCTTTTTAAAGCTTGAAACCACCAATCTAGTCAATTGTTCACTCCCGACGGAGTTTTTTTTATTTTATTTTTTTTTATTTATATAAATATATAATTTTTCCCCTTTTATTATTATTATTATTTTTTTTTTTTCCTCTCTTTCTTTCTCCCTTCTCGTTCTGTTTTGTTTTTCTCTTGTAAACTGTGTAAATTAATGCTTGTAATCACCTTTGTGAAGTAATATTGTAGAAATAAAGAATGAAAAAAAAAAAAAGAAAAGAAAAAAAAAGAGAGAGGAGCAGCTGTGTCCTGATGATCCAGAGAGGTTGAAGCAGCAGCAGCTTGTGTGTAGAGACGCTCTGACTGGGCCATGTTACTGGGAGGTGGAGAGGAGAGCTTCATCCAGCAGTGACTGACAGAGGAATGAAGTGCAGATGACTGTCAGTGCTGCAGAGTGAACTGCTCTGAGAACAGCTCCACTGTCAGACACAATGTAGAGTCCAGCATCAGCCCTGTGTGTCCCTCTGGATCTGACAGAGGATCATCAGTGTATCTGGACTGCTCTGCTGCTGCTCTGTCCTTCTACAGTCTCTGCACAGTCTCTGTCTCACTCTGGAAAGATTTTACAACTTGTTGTAATTACAGAACGTTAATATAATATTCAAACATGTGATCTTCTCTTTATTTCTGAATCTTTACCAAATAAAGAAAAACCAAACTAACAAACAGAAGCTGTCGTGTCCTTTTTCACCACATCTGTGAATCTTTTCTGTGTTTTTCCTCTTTTCCTCCTTCCTGCAGCTCCATCTTCATCATTCTGTGTCCAGTATATGTGAACACGTCCAAAGCATCTGAGCCTCATGTTACCCGTTTGTGTGAGTTACGCCTGTCGTTGTGTTGTGGTGTATAAATAAGGGGCAGGAGACAGCGCTGGATCTCTGAGTTCTTTACTCTCAATTTCTGCAACATCTGCAATATCTAGAAATGCAAACCTGTGAGCTGTGTGTGTTGTGCGTCTGCTCGGCCACCTCTCCTCCGGCCGTGCTGGAAGCAGCTGTGCGTTTGACAGTTTTATCGACTCGACAATAATCGAACAAATTAAATGTTCAAAAATATCAACTTAAGCACTTCAAAGTCAACAAAAAGCTTAAAACAATGAAATAATATTTCACTGACAAAACAACAGCTCATAAGAACGATACACAAAATAATACAGAAACAAACAAATAAAAGTTATTAACCAGGATCCATGTTTTTGTCACAAACACTGAATCAGCTGATTCACTCTTTATGTTTCTGAGTTTGTTTTGTGATTATAGTTCTGGTTTCTGTTTCTGTGTCTTCACTGTGTCCCACGTCTCCTTACTTTGGACTGTCTGTCCTGTCACTGAAGGTGTCTGCCCAACAAGGACGTGGTGCTGAATGCATCCAGACCCCTGCTGACTGTCTTTGCAGCTTCGGTCAAAGGTACAGTGTCCACTGTGACCCTGAGAGCAGGACACAGCCAGAGGTGAGTCAGCAGTTACAAACTAAATGCTGCTGACATGAATCAAACTGCTGGATAACCCACTGCTCATGAAAATGGCACCTTTCTGTTGCTTTTTGAGATTACTGAGAATATTTGAATTGTGACTCAGATGGCAGATCCAGGCTCTCAGCCTCCAGCTGAAACTTCCAGTCCTCCCCCAGCCAGAAGCTCTGATGCTGGGCTGAGAGACTTTGATCCTTCCCTGGATCCAGAAATCCAGGAGGGAGAAGGAGAACAGGACCTCCTTCCTGATCTGGAGAGGCCTGAGGGAAAGAAAGATGGAGCAGACAGAGCTTTGAACAAATCCAAACCTCCTGAGCTTCACCTCCACAAAGGTGCAGACACTGATGCACAGATTCACATGTGACACCTGCAGCGTCCAGCTTGTGCCGCTGACATTATCTCCACTCTGATACAAGCCTCATTCACTCGCTCACACACGTTCATACAATCACCTTTTCCTCACAGTCACACACATGAATGTAATGAGGGGAACTCGGGGTTCACTGTCATTCCTCAGGATACTTTGATATGCAGACTGGAGGCTCTGTGGATGAAACACCGACTGTCTGAAGCACTCTGAAGTGTTCATGATGGACTTCATCCTGATTAACACTACAATACTTGTTAGAGGCCTTTTATATGTAATAATATTCTTTTCCATTAAAGCTCTGAACATTCTCACTCTTTCTTGACCAGGTGTGACAGGTGAAGGACACCGGCGAATAGGAGGACAGAAGCTGAGAGCCATTAGTCACATGACTTCAGCTGCTGCTGCCTCACCAACCACTGGCCCCTCGGTGAGTCTAGAGTTACAGCAGTGACCACAGGAAGTGCACACGTGTGATCTAAAGCTACATGTGGGCCTGTGACCATCAGTCTTCTCACTGTGGTAGACGGGTTTGTGAGTCCCTGTGATGCTGGGAGTGTCCAGGACAGTCGCTCCTGATCGGGTCTCTCATGGAAAGCTGGTCCCAGGAATTCCTGGAAAATTCCTCCACAAAAGAGAACTGGGAACATAAGTGCAGAGTGACAGAGGTGCTCAGCAACCCTGCTGTTATATGGGAATAGAACCAGAATAGTCGGCAACCACTTGAGTTAAGTTAGCCAAAGAGATGCGACTCAGACTGACTTCATCATGTTGGCAACGTGTCTGCATTGATAAATTCCAGTTATTGACAAATCAGAGAATAATTCCAGTCATTCAGAGACAGATTGTGATTGTTTGGAGGATGTAATCGTTTCCCTTCAGGGAGCGTGTTGGACGCTCAGTGTCCGGGTGATTAGCTGATGCAACTACTTAGAATCAGTTTGTGAATATGAAGAAAATCAGTGCAGTCACTGGACAAACTCTGATTCTTCCTAGTTTCACTCTTGTTTCAGTCCAGTGTGACTGAGGTGGTAAAAAATGATCTGACTTTTAGCCACACAGCTGTCTGCTAGAGAAAAAGCCTTTGTGCACAACTTTCTTAAAGGCAAACGGCACCATGTTCACTGCAGCTGCAGCAAACGCAGCAAAGAGTGAAAGTTGGACTGAGAATGTTGTGACTGTTTCATGAGAAAGAGCAGGAAAACAAGCATCACACACCCAGACACAGTGCTGGGATTAGAATTAGACTTTAGAGCCAAATGTAGGACAAAAGCTTTAATATGAAAGAGGAAAACCCAACAACAGCCAGAGCATGAAGCTCAAATCTATACCAATCACCAAGAAAGCTGACAGGCCTGTGACACGTCAGAGACGCCGTTCAAATCATAAAGAAGTTGGTTTATTGACAAAATGTAAAAAACCAAAAGAATCAAGTCAACCTTCAGTTTCGAGCGAGTAGACCAATCAGGCACAGCAGCAGCTCTAGAATAAGCAACAATTTGATGTATTACAAACAACCTTTCATATACACACATACATATGGCTCATATGCTGTTTAAAAAGGGCTCAAAGACCCAACAGATTACACAAAGTACAAAAACACTTTCATTCAGACAACAGTCAGCTGTGCACGAGACAGAGAGCCGACTACAGTTAGTAACATGGACTCACTTTGTTTCAGACACGACACAAAGTAACACAAAGCCACAAAGAGCAGAAACATCAAAAAGGAGGCAGAGCAGCAGCAACTCTCCATGAGCTGTGAGGCTAACAGCCACCCACACTTCCTGTGATGCATAATGAAAACAACATTAACCTGAAGGATGATAACAACAGAAAGAAGTCTAAGCTAACGTTACACAGCGCTCACACAGCGCTGACTGTACAGGCCTCACACAGCTACGACCTGCATCCACAACACCTGATTCTACTGAACACAAACAAGTTAATGATATATGAGCAATCCAGGGAAGGCTTCCAGGAAGGTGAGGATCCAAAGACAGCTCTACAACAGCATCAGTCAGCAACAATGTTACTAATCACTGACTCTTTCATCCTTTTATACTCAATCAAAAAGTGCTGTGTTCACATTTGTTTCTGCTGAAATCCAGAGACTGAAAATGCGTCTTTTTAAAGTTTGAATAAACTGACTGAACTTCTCACGAGTCCAACCGTGAGGAACACTTCCCCCCATGACACATCACAGGACAACGTCTCAGTGGAGGGGGGACAGTAGCTCAGTTTAGGCAGTCACACTCAGAATCGATGCCTCCAGTCAGGGTCAAACGTGGTCCTCAGAAACCTGCAGATGTTTGGGCCAAGCTCTCACTGGTCTCTGCGTCTGTAGACTGAGCTGATGTTTCTCCAGGTGTCTGGTAAAAGGACGATGCTGCTGTCCAATGAGGCGAGGAGAGAAGTAGCCAAACAGGCGAGAGCCGTGAAGGAGGAACGGCGGGCAGCTCTGGATGCCCGACATAAATACCTGATGAGCAGGCTGGCCGACGCCGGCAGCCTGGAGGAGGCGGCGGTGGAAGACGCCATCGTCTCTGATGACAGAGTAAGTTCAGAGACGTGATCCTTCCTCAGAGTTGAACCTTTGAGTCATTAATGTCTGATTCTTCCAGTTCAGTCTGATCCATGAATTCTTTGCTGCAAACGGATCCAAGAAGCTGATTTTCTTCTATCAGGATGTCAAACAGGTAACTTTGATCACATTTCAATGACTGACACATGAAGGTCTAACCGCTCTTCATAATCTGCTGTCCTGTTTGTTGCACCGTACTTTGTATTCATATCTTTTAATATCTGCCTTTCTCCCAGAGTCTGTCCTCCCGTCAGTCTTCCTTTGTGGACGCATCAAACTCAGCTGTGGCTCAGAGGAAACTCTTCCTCACTACGGGGAACTCTGAGGTTGGCTTCAGCTTTTTATGTTTAGTTCATGTGAGAATCACAGAAAAATGCTGATATGAGTGGAAGCTTCTGCTGGGAAATTGGCAAAGAGCAGATTATTGAACAGCGAGGCAGACAGTTCATTTCAGTGATGCCAGTTTATTAGAAACGAGGACTGTGGGGCTGCTGGAAGTCAGGACGGCCGCTCTCTGGATAAACCTGACAGCTGAGGTGGAGAGCAGGATTTATCCACAGACGGCTTCTTCCAAGCAAATGTCCTGAACACACCTGAGCTGAGGGTTACACAGTGTGTCCTGTGTGATCTCTGCTTTATGGTGGTTGAATCTCACAAATGTGACCATCAGACCTGACGACTTATTTGTGATGTTTTAATTAAAAATATCCTGGGTGAGGTGTTTGGGGCCTGTCCCATGAGGAGGAGTCTCCAGGGCAGACCCAGGACACACTAGAGAGGTTATATCTCTCAGCAGGCCTGGGAATGCCTCAGTATTGTCCTGGATATGCTGGAGGAAGTGGTTGTTTAGGGAGGTCTGGGATTCTCTGCTTAGACTGCTGCACCTGTGACCCGGGACCAGATAAACAGGAAATGGATGTTTGAAATTCAAAGAAATCCTCTTTTAATAATGAGGAAAAAAGACAGCAGGAGATCCATCGCAACTAACAAAACACTTCAAACACATCAGTGCATCAACTTTAATCAACTTCATTTGGTTCAAATGAAGGAATCTAACAAAGCACTCACTAAAATGAAACACCAGTTAGTTTCCCGAGCTCAACAGGTCGAACAGCTGAGTTTGGTTTGCGGTGCAGTTTTTATTTCTTCTAGATAACTTGGGTTATTTGCACAGGAAGGTTTTTAAATGTATTTCTTAAGTACGATCTTATATGGGGGTTGATTTTATAGCATAACAGAATAATGTAATAACTCTAATAGAGTATAAAACATTTGCAGAATGAAGTACAAGGTGAAGAAAAGTCAGAACGTCCCTGTTTGAAAATACAGTCTCAGAAGGTCAGAGATGGACAAATTCAGCTACAGAAACATGTGGCCATTTTTTTAAAGCCATAGAGCATATTACAGACGACACAAAGAGCAAACACTGTAAACTTCTAACCACAGACCTCACACAGCTCACACACGTCAGAGTGAAGCTGTCATTTCCTGAAGCTTCCACACAAGAGAACTGGCAACAAGGTGGAGTCCTCATGGATCACTAGCAGAGAAATGTGGGTGGGTGCCAGACCACATGGACTCGACTCACTTTATTTCATACAAAGGAGCAGACTAATGCTGTCATCCTTAAAGACTAACTAGAAACAAGCAGTGCGCTCGCATCGACTCGACTTGTTTTGCAAGTTTGAAGTGAGATGGTACTTTGGAGTCAGCCTCCGAGATGATGGCTGGCTGGTTTTTGAGAAAAATCTCATATTTATACAATGAGCAGCAGACTTTCCTGACTTGCAGAGGTCAACGTCCTCCTCAGTCATGCGCCATGAGTGGCACAGATACTATTCATCAAATAACTAACATGGCCTTGATTGTTACTCCAGAGACTTATCTGCGATGTAGCTTTATAGCATTTTCATTAGCAATCGTATGATTTGTGTTACAATGACCTTTGTGGACGGGCCCGGACCCCCAGGCCTCGTCCGTGACGCCGACGGTGAGCGCAACGTTTTTGTTTTCTTGCGCTTAAAATAACCTGATCAGCGTTCTGCCGACGGTTTGTTTACATTTCTCACATCTGTGATTGTTCACACGGGTTGGACACGAGCAGAGAGGGCTTTCAAGATGAAAAAGCCAACGTGAAACTTTAACGGACGACAATTGCAAGTTTTTCAATCAAATCTCCGTCACACCCTTCCTTGACCTCATCACGTTATCCACCTTAGTCAAGGAACAGTGGTTCGGGAAAATATGCATTTGTTTTTTGGACCAGTTTAAAACGTATCTCAACTAGTGATGTGCGGATCGATACTGAAATATCGATTCCTCCGATACCCGTCATTGTGTCCGGCCCCTTGGCGTGCACACTCACAACAATGGCTGAGCGTAAACAGAGTCATGTGCAGACGTATTTTACCTCCACGAACAGCTGAGACGTGGTTTGCCATACATGTGGCAAGAATGTGAGGTGTTGTGGTAACACCGCTGACCTGGTCAAACACCTCAGAGTGAATCACATCACAGAATATGACGAGCGTATGTTGAGGCGAACTGAAGAGGAGGAGAGGGAGAGGTGCTGCCAGGGCGAGACAGACGTCTCTCACGGAGTCCTTTAATGCTGCAGGCAGGCAACAAATAGCCACAACTTCAGGTTTTTCATTTCTATATGATAATTCTGCATCATTAAGTGATAAGAACAAGTAATCTGATGTCCTGTGATCATTACGACGCTATAATTTGAGATAAAATAAAAGATAGAGTAAAAAAAATAAGTTTTTGTTCAGAGTATCGGTATCAGATCAGTATCGTCGATACCACCCTGAATTTTACTTGGTATCAGATCGGAAAGGAAATCAGTGGAAATCAAATCCTGCTTCTACAGGTGTCCAGTTCATTCACTCTGACCCCTCCAGATAAGCGTTGCCAGTTCTCACTGTGCTGTAGATCACATTTTCTTGTGTTTGGGGTTATAACGGTTACTTTTGAGGTCTGTGTTATAAAGCAAGTTAATCCTGAATTTAACTGGAGAAGACAAATTCCCACTGCGTGGTGTAGTGCACAGCCAGGCATTCTTTACATTAGTTCGTTTGACAAAACCAAAAAGCTGAAAGTATTTACTTGGAGTTTGGTTTGATGAAATAAGTGCCAGAATCAGTGAATACAAATGATTCCAATGACATGAAAACTGGTCGAAGGACAAATCCCTCAAGAAAAGCACGACTAGCACATTAAGTTTGTTTGTAATCATCATCATCTCTAACACCATGCGCACAACAGTGATTTTGTTACAGAACACTAAGATAGTAAAATCTGGGAAATGATGATATTTCTTTCCAAAACTTCCTGTCTGGAAGACATTAAAGCTGCTGTGCCACCTGCAGCTTCTTTCAATCTATGTTATGTGAATATATCTTTTTCTTTTTGGGTTTGAAAATCCATTCAAACTCACTCTCTGCCTAGCAAGTCTCATTCCCTCATTTCCTTGGGGTCCAGCTTCACATACGTGGCACTGAGCCTTTTCCTTTGTCACCTCTTTCTGCTACATGCCTAGCCTCCCAGTTTCTTGGTCTATTTTCTTCATTTCGCTAACTACACTTCTTTTTCTTTGTAAATCTCTTCCTTCAAATACTTTCAAAATCACTTTTCTTTTTTCCCTTTCTTCTGTGCAGAGAAGACGTCAAACCCCTTCTTGGCAGTTTATCTCAATAAAGCTGTACTATCCCAGCCATCTGGTAAGTCTTCCCTACTACCCAGAGCCTGTTTATACTCCTGCATGTCTCTGCCTTCACTCACTTCCTCTTCTTGATGTCCAAACTCATCCTTCAAACTACCATTTGATGCTGCATAGCTGCATTCTCCCTGACACCTCCTTGTCTCCTGTCTTTTTGATTTCACCTTCTGCATAATATTTAGTTGCCCTGTGTGCAGCTTCCTCCACTTTCATATATTTCTACAAGTTCCTCCCTGTTCTTGAAGTATGTGTGCACCACGGCCATTTCCACTTGGAAAATCTGCCCCACATCTGTCTTTCTAGATTTCTCTCCTAAACACCACACCTACCCAACACCTCATAACCTCTGTTCCCTTCACCTAAATGTCCATTGAAGTCTGTGTCAATCACCACTGTAGTATGTGGTCTCTTGCACACAAAATGTGTCTACCCTCCACCTCCATAATATGAGTCCGCCAGCCCTCCCATTGCCAGTCAGAGTCCATAACAAGTCAAAAACATAAACAGCTCGAACGTATTATTTATTTAAAAGAGAGAGAGAGAGAGAGAGAGAGAGAGAGCTCAGTTGTCCTTGCTCTAGCATCAAGAGTCAGTGACTGGCTGTTCACTGCAGGCTCAGCAGTCCAATGGCCGATCAGCAACAAAACAAATAAAAAAATAAGACACGTTCTTGATTATGACAACAAACCACATCCAAAAAAATATGACAGCAACACTTTAAGTTTTGTGTGCATTCATCATGTGCAACTCTGCAGAAAGTCTCATGTCAAGGATGTGTGGACAGGGGGGCTATTAAAAAGTTCCAGTATACAGAATAGAAAACCATCAAATGAATGAAATAAAATCTGTTGTCACAGTGGTTTTTGAAGGAACAATTACTTCACAGATGGACAGCCTCATTATATTTGAGTTAAATCTGATGATACACACTTCACGTCACCCTAGTTACATGTTTTTATTTGCCATGTGTATGTTATCCAAGGGAGGAAGAAAATGAAAAAGAAAACTTTTGATGTGTCCAGACATTTCTTCACATCAGCTGCCAGCAACCAGTTTCAGCATGTACACCTGTTGCAGTAAGTGTGCTCATGCAGACCAACTATGCTGGTCCACTGTTCTTAATGGTGCTGCATGTTGAGAAAGAAGTGAAACAAATGTTTTGTTTAACAAGTCCACTAGTGTTAGAATAACTTGGCATTTCCAATCTGTTTCTGCTGTAGTTCAATGAAAGGTTTCAGTTACTTAAGTTTGAGAAAAAACCAAAAAACCAAATTGCGTTTACAATTGTAGTTTCATCTTGTTATAAGATATTTGAAATAAAAACAAACAAAAAACATGAACAAACAAACCACAAACAAACAAACCACAAACAAACAAACCACAAACAAACAAACCACAAACAAACAAACCACAAACAAACAAACCACTACATTTTCAGAAATATTTCTGCAGTCTGATTTACAAGTATAAACTTTCTGACCAAAACGCCACAATTTCATCCCTCAAACAAGTTGTCAACTGTGTCAACGACCAATGAGGACATCACTGCTACACTTGATGATACTCACACCTTGAAAAAGTGCAAAGGTTTCCCAACAGGACTTCGACGGTTGGTCTTCTTGATCAAGCTATAATCTGTTCTCATCAAAACCACCATAAAACCAGTTTGACAGGATGATGCTGATAAATCCCTCTAGACCTTTTTGTGACAGTATTAAAAGCTTGCTGGAAATTCTCTGTACTCATATTTGTGCTCAGTATCTGTAGGAGCCATTTTTGTGTGGGTACCTCATGTATGCCACTAGGGGTCACCTTTTGTGTTACATATGGTGTGTCTATTTAAGGTAGATAGGTCATTAGCAGCAGGTGTGTTGTTGTTGGGAAGGAGCAAACAGATTGTGACCGCTGCGCTGTTATGTTAAATTGTGTTGGAATAAAGAATCTAAAGGACAAGATAAGTATGGTTTCAGTTATTGAACTAAGTTTAATACGTTTATTCATACCAGTGACATTGCATTAACCTGCCAACAAACAGCTTAGTGGCTTTAAATGTAGGCTTAGCCTCGACAGCATCTATAACACCATTAAAATGCAGTAATGGCCACACAAAAAATAAAACGTGACCATATTCAGTTTAAGCCATTTTATGTGGTTTCGTTTATACACTTGAATCACAGTAGATGATAGCTTTCTGTTTTTAAATGTCTCCATTTATTGCAAACACTATAGTTACTGTTCTGCCTTTTATAAGGTAAACTGGATATTATGGTTGCAAACGGCCCTAGAGCTCCCTCTAGTGGCTGCTTTGTAATATGGGTTTGACTACTTTGGGAAAGGAACAATGAGAAGGTGAAAAAATCAAAGATGGCGGAAAGTTATCGTTCTAAGCTGATATGGACCTTAAAATGTTGTTGCCTTGGACAAGATATGTCTGTAAGTATGAGTGACGATAAAATAATTATTTTCTTTTGTTTTGTGTAAAAATGGTACGATAATTTGTACATTTGAAAGTTTTATCTTGTTATCAAATCACTTTGATTGTCACATCACATGTGCAGGTACACTGGTACAGTACATGTGAGTGAAGTTCTTGTTTGCGAGCTTCACAAGCAACAGAGGTGTGCAAAAATACAATAACGTAAAACAAGCAAAATATAAGAACGGCTAAATCTGAGACTAATAAATATATGTACAATATATAATAGTACATGCATTACTGGATGTGTATACTAAATATGTTTTTCTACGCGCGTGTGTGTGTGTGTACATATTTTACAAATTAAATAGAGTAAACAATAAAATAAAATATACAGAGGTTGGTAGTTGGACATGTGCAAAACAAGTGGCATTTATATACAGTGTGGAGTGCATAATGTTGAAGTTCCAGTAGTGAAGGTGAGGTGTCTATGAAGTGTCCAGCAGTCTGATGGCCTGGTGGAAGAAGCTGTCTCTCAGTCTGCTGGTTGGGGACCGGATGCTGCAGAACCTCCTTCCTGATGGAAGTAGTCTGAACAGTTGATGGCTGGGGTGACTGGAGTCCTTGATGGTCCTCCCCGCTTTCCTCAGGCAGCGCTTCCTGTAGATGTCTTGGAGGGAGGGAAGCTCACCTCCAATTATCCGTTCAGAACACCGCACTACTCGCTGGAGAGCTTTGCGGTTGTAAGCGGTGCTGTTGCCGTACCAGGTGGTGATGCATCCAGTGAGGATGCCCTCAATGGCACAGTGATAGAAGGTCCTGAGGATACGGGGGCTCATGCCAAATCTTTTCAGTCTCCTGAGAAAGAAGAGGCGCTGCTGCGCCTTCTTCACTGTTTTGTTTATGTGTCCTGACCACGTAAGATCCTCAGCCAGATGTACACCAAGGAAGCTACTCACTCTCCACAGCAGCGCCGTTGATGGTGATGGGGGTGTGTACTTCTCTGCACCTCCGGAAGTCCACTATCAACTCCTTTGTCTTTGCGACGTTGAGGGTGAGATGGTTGTCTTGACACCAGTGGGTCAGGGCGCTGACCTCCTCCCTGTAAGCCGTCTCATCACTGTTGGTGATAAGACCCACCACTGTAGTGTCATCCGCAAACTTCACAATGATGTTGGAGCTGTTAGTGGCTGTGCAGTCGTAGGTGTAGAGTGAGTACAGGAGAGGGCTCAGTACACACCCCTGTGGTGCACCAGTGTTCAGTGTGATGGGGGATGAGGTGATGCTGCCCAGTCTGACTACTTGGCGTCTATCAGACAGGAAGTTAAGGATCCAGCTGCAGAGGGAGCTGCTCAGTCCTAGATCCTGCAGTTTCCTGTCCAGCTTCGAGGGAACGATGGTATTGAATACTGAGCTGTAATCTACTGTTAGCTTGCAGTAAGAGTGTAACAAGCTAGTTTACAATGTTAGTTAGCTAATACAGTATTTTGTACTTTCAGTTTTATGATGGTCAAAGAGAAGGCAATGGTCAGAGGCCATTCTTCAATAAATCAGCGCAGAAAGGAAAATAAGTCTGGTTATTGGAGCATCGTTATCTCGCTGTCTAGCTGGTGAAACTAAGGAACTCAGGGCGAGGACAGCAAAGTTACCAAAGGGGAAAAACTATCAAATTAAACCTGCATCATCTCAAAAATCACAAGTTTCTCTAAAATGTGTTTATTCTAGGGCTGCAGTTATTCATCATTTTAGTCATAAAGTATTTTATTGATTGTTCGAAAATTGAATTGGATTAGAAATAGTTTTCTTATTAATGAGCAATAATTATTATTATTCAAAAGAGAAAACACACGGGTCTTTTGGTTACCATTTTAGAAATTGCCATCCTTTAATGATTCATCTGTTAAAAAAAATATTTTGACTGCTTTTATCTAAAAAATATTTTGAGATGCTGAAATGCTGAAATAATAATAATAAAAAAAACAGACACTGATGTCAACATAAAGGTAAACACGCAATTTAGTTTCTTTAGTTTCTGGTTCTCTCCTGTATGGACTAGAGAACGCACGATACCACTTTTTTGTGTCCAGTATCGATATGAATCCGATACAGCGTATTTTTATAATCAATAAAACAATTTTTTTAATATCTTTCTTTATTTTGTATAAGTTCATACTCAAGTTTTAAAAAATAAAACATTAAAGTTATTTAGTTATACCTGTATGCAAAAAACACACTGCACCCAAAATATTTCATAGTTCAGCAACACTGATCAATCTAATAAACTTAAACCTGCACCATCCTCCCTATTCTGGTATTTTAAAGAGTACTTAGCAGAAATATTAAACAACCTAACTAATAGGGTTGCAAACTCCCAGCAAAAAAAAAAACTAAAGGGAACCATCGCCCACCCTCTGCCTCGTGATGCTTAATCGACATAATCGACTTTAATTTAATGCATGTATTTAAAAAAAATGCACAGAAATCAATTATTTTTCAACAACAATTAAATAGATTCAACATCTTTCTTCAACAGAACTGCAGACTGCACAGATGGTATCTTCCCAAAGGAAAAAGTACTATAACTTACTAGGGTATATATTAGACTTAATAGTTACTATATACAATATTAGATTTCTATACATTTTACGTTAGATAAAAACTTTGGTTGTAAGATTCAGATAATTATTTATTAAAAGCGAGACATTTTAAACGAGAATAAGAAAGAAAAGTATTTCTTTGTGCCCCCCTTTTCCCTGTTAATGCCCCAGCTGGCCCCCTGGCAAAACCGTGCTAGACCCGCCCCTGCACAGTTACCAGCTGTCAGCTACTTATAGCATTAGGCATTAAAGTAATATTAAATAAATTCTAACAACAGCTTATCAAGCTTAAACGTGCTGCTGTGGTTTATCTGCTGGTTTCCTCTTTCTGGCGCAAAGTGGGAAACAAACAAGAGAGACGGAACTTGCGATCAGCTGATCATTGATTAGTTTCATGATTGAAGTAGCAGCAGGAGAGGGAGGGGGAGAGGAGGCGCGGCAGTCGCTCCATATATCGGTTGTTAAGCTTAACATGGGAATGCGTTACAAACATTGAGAGAGAAACTTACAAACTTGCTTTACTTCTCTAGGACAGCTTTCACTGAGAAGAAATGCCGATTTGGAAACATGTAGCGAGGCGCTAAATGCTCCACCAGACAACCGAGAGGTCTCTTGTTGTCACATGCAAGAAAGCATGCTCTGAAGAATATCCAGGTAGATAACTGTGGCGATATGTTGGTTATATTACTTTAAAGTGCAACTGGCTAATTCTTATTTTAGCCAACTCGAAAAGTAAAAATGATGCAACGACCTTGAAATAACACATTTATCTCACTGAAACATGTCATTTAAATAAAAACATTTACTGAAATTAAAATAAATATACTGAATATAATATGGCTCAGATTTAATGGAATATAATGATCCTTTTGTGTTGCTGTTAAAGAAAGGGATAATGTGTGATTACTGTTTTTAAACTATGGGCTACAAACTAAATCCTTTTATTATTTCTGTCCTCGGTTTTAACTCATTAATAATCATTAGCATGAAGCCCCCTAAAAAACAACGTAAAGGTCATGAAAATGTAAACAATTTGGCATTTTGATGATGCATCATCCACATTAAAAAGTAGAGATCATATCAGCCCTGTATTTACTTGTATCGGATACATAAAAAATCTTTCCGTATCGCACAGCACTACAGAAAGCTCTTTTCTAGGGTTGTATTAAACATCTGTAACTACCGTAACTCCTGATCCATTTCCTCAATTAAAAGAAGTCCAATGATTCCTGAGAGCAGCAACTCTGCACTTTTCATTAATATTTGCATCATTACGGTAATCCCAGGTACATTGTTGCAGCAGCCCCGTGAAGGCAAAGGTTGAGAGAATAGTGAGTGAGCGTGATGGAACAATGTTATCACACGTTTGGCTTCTTTTTACCATGTTTGTTTGTTTTGTTCTTTCATGTGTTATTTACCAAGATTTGGATGGTGTTCTGCCTCGAGTTACCATAATGTCCCTAACATCACAAAAAAAGCACAGAGTTGCTGCTTTCAAGAACTGCTGGAATTTTTCATTTGCCCCAATGGTTCAAGACTCAAGTTAGGCTAAAAACACTGGGACCAGTTTAAATGGGTTCATGTGTGTCAGCTGCATCGTCACTGCTGCTCTTATGTTATGTGTTTTTGTTGAAAACTAGGTGCTGTTTGGGCTTAATGATGTCAAACTTTTCATTCACTTGTTTGCTCCTAAATACGTTTCTATTGCAGGTCTTTTCCAGTTGAAAATGTGAGTGAGCACTACACAAATTACTGACACTGAAATACACTGAAAAGAAAAACAACTAAACTAAATCCAAACAAAAACAACTAAACGAAGTAGTTACACACGTTATAGAATATATATACTGGGCATACAAGCCTGGCCTAAGCTTTCTGTCAGGAAGACTGCAGCAGTCCAGGAGTTGGGTTAACTGTCTTTAAGTCCCACAGAAGAAATGTTTACATCAAAGTGCTTGCCAGGCTTAATCCAAATTAGGTACAGCCATACTTGAACTTATCATTGTATAGTATGTGGGACTATGAGCAATGGTTTTCTGGAAACAGAAACAGGCAATTTTATCATTAGTAGAATCACAAATAACTAGAAAACAATTGAAAACATAATGTACTCAACACAGCAATATCTCACAATATCCACAAGGGGTCACTATAGCTCATATATTGCCTAAATAGCACGTCATACAAATTGCCAATCATAAGGCACGGACATGGCAAGCTAGCCACAGTTAAACTAAACAATAGAAAAGTCCTTTATTTGTAATACCGCTGGATGTAATGACTGCGGGAGATTACAGCCACTGCTATTAACTTAGTGCCAAATAATCCTACCAACATGGTATCAAAGAACTGAGGCATAACTTTAACATGCACAAACAGTTATAACAGCTTCATGCGAGTCATCCTGCCAAAAGGACTAACACTCACAGGTTCATAAACACACAACTTAATCACACGAAACAACTGCGATGCTCTGCAGTGGCACCTTTAGTCACTCCCACTCTGCGTGCTGAGCACATGCCCACTGATACGCTTATTTCCTATGAGTGTGCTTGATTTCTGCCTCTAGACATTCTGAGGCCGAGTCAGAGCAGGAAACTTGAGCACACGTGGTCTCATTAAATCAGACAGCTGGAGTCATTTAAAAAGGATCTTTTAAGCAGTGCTGTCCCTCAGCTTCATAGTAGATCCATCTATGGATCAGTTTGAAAATCCTAGCTGTCTTCTTTCTAGTTATCATGTTACAAGATTTTAAGAAAACTTGAACGCTGATCATGAGTTGAATGCCACTGATCTTCAAAATCATCCAAGCTTTTTGATAAATGCACACAGAAGTCGGGTGTCCATGCCACCCGCATGCAAGGTGACAAAAATACCCCAATCAGCCTTTCAAGCTGACAGCTAAAGAAACCATTTCACCAGATTTAGCTTCTTGGATATTGTGTTCACTATACTGTGTTCAAAATGTACTTCTCATTTAAAAGAAGAAATGTAATCATGTCAATATAGAGGATTTCAAATTCTCCCTCCTGTTAATTAAAAAAAAGAAAAAAGTAGGATAAGACATGAGAAACTCCTTGAAAAGGACAGTCTCCATTATAGCACCTCATGGAAGCTTTGTTAGACGACCTGTCATTAAAAACTAGAAAGACCATCCAGCATCGGGAGCTTTCAGACTTCCAGGTATGACAACAAGCCTATTGCTGGTTTGCCCACTCTGACTGTGTCAGTATTTGCTCCACATACCAACTGCTCTGACCCTAAAGTAAGCCAGAATCCCACACAGCCATATGTAGGCACATTCCAACCACAAAGAATAACTGGGGATTCTTCATCCTGTAAACATCCTGAACAACTGGTTTTGGTGGTTTGATGGGAACAGATCCTCACCTGATCAGGAATACCAACGATCACCCCACCACTCATGTCTTGTTGGGAAATGTTTGCAGTCCTCAAGCTGTGAAAGTCATCAGGTGCAGCAGTCATGAATACCATGTAAACATCCCTGTTGGTAGGACAAACAAATAACAGTGGGATTCATTCGAGAAAACAGAACTTGTTTGATTCCCTGTCTGACAAAAAGAAATTAATGCAACGTAAAAATTAGATTTAAAAAATCAGCAGCATCATATGTAACCAGGTCCTAAATTACATATTGTTATAATTACACAAAATTTGTTCTAAAGCCCAAACTGCTCCTGGTATATCTGACTTTTAGCACCTCCAAGCCTGTAGTCATCTTGGTTATTAGTTAGGCCCCTCCCCCGTGTGTCGCTATGTGTATAGGCACTGTTAATGCTAGCATGAACAGATCATTCTTGCTGGCTGTTGTAGTGGCTTGAGCTAACTCTCATCCCAACTGTTTATATTTGGTTATAGGAGCTGGAGTGGGCATTAATGCTCCACAATTTACAAGCTGGGACCTGCCGCTAATCCATGGTTAAAGCCTTTACCCACATCAACACTGCAGGCAGAGGCTAACATCTGCAATACTATTAATAATTACACATAACTGTAGCAACAACAAAGAGAGGCTCGAACAAGAAAGGCTTGAAACCCTTAGAAAAGACTGATCAGAGTTGGTTCAATGAACTCTGATCATGTTCATTCGGAGTTAAGCTCGTGTGTGTTTAGAGACAGAAAGCCATCATGTTACCAGGATTCTCCAGAGAAACACAGAAATAAAGAGCAGAGCCTCCATCTTCATTTAGTGGACAGAGGAATATGATCACAAATCAGTGTGGGCCAAAATTTGTATGTTAAAAACTAGGAGGGGATAAAGTTATACCAACATACTGTAATATTTTTATAATATACACTAGCAAGCTTTCATGCTGTGTGTGATATTAAAAATATTGTATTGTGTGATATCACATTCTATTGTGATCCAGCATTTTAATCTGACCTTTGATTTCTAAATGCTTCATTAAACTGTCAAATATACAAATATAGACAACTGTGGGATTTGTCTAAAGTATTTGCATATGCCATAGAAATGTTAGCACTCACAGTTTACTGGGCAAGGTTTCTGCAAAGTTTCAACAAGACCAGTCCACTTATGACAAACGCGATCATACGAGCATTATAGTACGATGCAGTCTCTGCATGATATGACTATCTATTCAGCTGTAACCTGACAGGGACAAAGTCTAGGAGACAGAAACTGAAGATAGACACCATTTACTGATGGACCTGTTATATTAGGTGACAATTCCACGTGAAAGTCAAAAGAAATGAATACATACAGGGCAAGTCTTTATGAGGCAAACATGATGTGCATCTCACACGAAAGCGATTTAGGTGATTTTCTGTGAGAAATGTGTAAAAAGATCCGTACTCTGAATTTCAGATACTATTGATCTGTTTGTTGTGTGTCTGAGGGTTTACGCAGGGACGTTTTGTGTAAGCACTGATTGCTACAGTAGCATCCAATCAATGCTTACAGTGCAAAGAAACTGGCCTACAGTCTGACAGCTGCATTAATGTCTACACAATCTAAGAGTTTGAAAGATGGACACACGTGAGATGATCATAAATCCACAACAGAATCCTTTCTGTCCTAACATACTGATGAGAAAATAACTGAAGCACTCGTGTCAAGAACAACAACAAAAAGGGAAACATGCCTAACTTGGATTTCAGTGATTGTGAAAACAAACATATGCAAATGAATTTCCTCTGTGCGCTTTTCCTAATTCAGGAAATCACTATCAATCAAGTTGAGTGTGAGTCAGTGAGTATGTTCTGTTCACATAGACTGTTACCTCAGGGGCTAACTTACCAGATGAAATGAACCTTTATGGAACAGAAACCCAGAATTTGTTTCAAGTCACATTTTAGCTTAATCTGCATGGTGGAAAGTGCCTGTACCAGAGACATGATTGTTGCTGCTTAGGTTAAAATATCTAGTATATGTCAATAATGTAACAAAAAAGAAGAAGAAAATCTGTGGCGGTGTAAAAGTCCCACTAAATGCGTCTCTCGGTGTACATCTAAACTATATAACGATTAACCGCCAACTGTGAGTTCAATTTAAATTTTCCTTTACAAATGTGTGTTTGTTTAGGAAGGAAAGAAATGTGTGCACACAGTGTTCGGCAATATAGACTCAAAGGCAGCACCAAGACTGGCACGAGACTATTTCCACTGCACTGAGGGTGGGAACTCCAGGCCTCGGGGCCGCTGTCCTGCAGGGTTTAGATGTGTCCTTGATCCAACACAGCTGATTTAAATGGCTCATTTTGAACGTTGACATATACATCAAGGAATGGACCAGCCACTGCACTGATGTTAAACCAGTTCAGAAGTTCATTTATCATCATGAACCACCAATTTATGAGCAGACAAACCAAAGTACACTCCAAGATTCAGTTGCTTGTAGAAGCACGTTTAGCAGCAACAGCTCAAAGTCATTGTTTTCTGTATGACTATCAGTCTCTCACATCATTGGGGAGTCATTTAGGCTCACTCTTCTTTATAATGTTGCTTCACTTCATTGAGGTTTGCACAAATTTGTTTATGCAAAACTCACGACCACACTACTTCTATTAAGCTGAGCTTTAACCTTTCTAAAATATAAAACCTGCTAGACACCGGTGTTGTGCCAAAAAGTGATTGTCTGCCAAAAAGTGATTTCTGGTATTTGCCAAAAAGTGATTGCTCGTATTTAAACTGCTATAAGTAACTTGTTGGGCTATAATATGTGAAACATATGTCAAATGCTTCCCTCATGGATGACATAAAGTTATCTTGAGCCACAAACAACATTCGTGTAACAAGGTAGAAGCCGCGATCAGTTTTTGGCAGCTACTTTTATATAACCTTTATTTATTTAGTTAAAAAAAAATCTCATTAACATTAAACATGTCTTTTGAAAGAGTAAGTTGGCCAAGAGGACAGCAGCAATGGCAGCAAATATTACAATAGTTCAGTAAAAATATTTTAAGTGAGGATAAAGGAGCGGATTGGTTATAATGTAAGTACAGGGTGGGCCATTTATATGGATACACCGTAATAACATGGGAATGGTTGGTGATATTAAAGTCCTGTTTGTGGCACATTAGTATATGTGAGGGGCAAACTCCTCAAGATGGGTGGTGACCATGGTGGCCATTTAGAAGTCGGCCATCTTGGATACAACTTTTGTTTTTTCAATAGGAAGAGGGCCATGTGACACATCAAACTTATTGGTAATGTCACAAGAAAAACAATGGTGTGCTTGGTTTCAACGTAAACCTCCAGCAGAACCAGGCTCAGGGAGGGGCGGGGCCATCTGCTGACCGGTTGGGGTGAGAGAAGGAAGACAGGATAAAGACATGCTGTGGAAGCGAGACAGAGATTAATAACAGATATGATTCAATGCAGAGAGGTCTGTTAATACATAGTGAGTGAACCAACCAACCACAGCATCTGTGGTGAGAGAGTCATCAAGGAGTTCAGGCACTCCATCAAGCTCACAGGCACAGACTCAGGTGAGATTCTAGAGTTGCAGGGCTTCCTCCAGAGCAGCTGTTAGAAACACAGCTGCATCTTCTTTCTCTCACACACAGAAAAGAGTGAGACAGAGTGAGGCATCAGGGAGTTTAATTACCAGCTTTAAGACAAATGAATGAGAGTGCTGAATGATAGCACTCATGAGTGGTGCAGCATGCTTTAATTACTACCCACTAGTGAATGTGTCAGCAGCTGAAACTGTATTAATGGTGATTTAAAGAAACGAGTCCCAGTGTGTAGACCAGGCAAGCTGCTTCACTTGTAACACACTGGCAGAAACCCCAAGTCAGTTAGGATGACTACCTGAACATTTGAATGTTTCCACTGGTCACTGAGGTGGTACGTTACAGGGATCCAGTCTGTTCATTTACAGGACTCTACTAGAGCTGCTTTGCATGACTCACAGTTGAAATAATGCTTCTTTGTCTGATGCAGGGCCTTGGTTCACCCCATCAGTCGTGCAGGGGGTCGTCTGCTCTGCAAAAGTGCACTTTAATGTAAACTGTGCAGCAGTGCTGCAAACTAATCCAGACGAAATAAAAGCACAATGTCAGGAGCTACTGCAGTTCAGCATCAAACGTAGGCCAAATCAATCATTAATATGATTTTCATGATCATCTTGTTTGTCTTAATGTTCTTATGATTCAAAGAAACATCCAGCAGCTGTGAGATCGGCTGTACTGATTTAAAATGAAGTGTGTACGGCCCCAAAGCCTCTGAATGAGCTGCAGATGTGTTTCAAACTCCTGTAACAAAAGCAAACATGTCTGCATACCGGCTAACTTTGTCCACACACTGTTTCTGCTCTGCAGGTTTCACAGATGAAGATGCAAATAGTGGAGGATACGGGGATGGAGGAGATTGGGTTGGACTTTCATTAATATTTTGTCTGTTAGTTTGGGCTGTTTGTTGTTCCTGCTGCTTCCGCTGTCGTCATAATTACCTGCAAGGAACTAAAGCCATTATAGCAGCATCCTCCTGAAAACAACATCTGCTCTGCTTTTCCACAAGAATGAAGATGCAGAGGTCTGGCTTTAGGATCTGAGCTCAGATAACATCTGGAGTTTAAAGCATCATTTTAATCTTCTTCTGCACAAAATGGCTCAGTCGAGTGCTGCCAACTCCAAGAGGTTTTCGGAGGATCGGGTGATGGAGATCTATAAAGTAGGAGTAACATTATATAGCTACTATGTCAAAATTCTATAGTATGGTATATGATATGGCACAGCCCTGCTGTAAAGATCAAATGTGTGACAGTGAAAGGTGCTACAAAGAAGTCGGGAGAGAAATGCTGCAGAAAAGTCTCTTTAGCAAACAACGAGCTGTCACAGTCTGGCGAGAGCAGACTGTATGTATTGTGAAGAGTGGACCCAAAATGCAGACACCAAGGAACTTGGATCAAAACTTGAGTAACAAAAAGCGAGCCGTTTAATGAGGCTGGCAGAAAAGGTACAAATAACGGGCAAGGCAAACAGAAATAAAACTAACATTAACCTAAACTGGGAGAACTAAACAAACAACATGGAAAAACCTGGACATGAAACCTAGAAACATGGCATGGAGAACATGGCGTGAACAACAGACGACCTGACAATCACACACTGAAAACAGAGGACTTAAATACACAGGAGGTGATTAGGGGAAGTGGAGGCACATGAGGAAACAGCTGGCACACATGAACATAATGACGTCACAGTGGGAGAGTAAAACTGAACATGATGAACACAGAACACCAGACCTCTTCACAATAAAACAGGAAACATAATGAGACATAGACATGACAACCCGAACTTGACAACGTAAGACACAGACATGAAACGCATGAAGAGCAGGGGAGATTTAACATGGTTGGAAACACGAGGGGAAAATAATAACTAGAAACACTTAGACATAATAATACAAACTTGATAACAAATGACACGCAGCATGAAACACGAAGGTTGAGGGGAAACTTAAATACAGGGGAAGAAAACACAAGGAGTCTAATAACCAAATGAACTTAGATAACCTAATGAACAAAATAAACTCAAACTTAAAACGCTGGGTCAAAAGACCCAGGATCATGACACGAGCAAACATAAAGCCCGTCCAAATGAGGATCTGTTTCTAAATGTTTGGTCCCCGTTGCTTTTTTTATTTGCCAAATGATCTGTCCCAACAGTTGAGGGGGGGGGAGCTGCTTCTAAGATGTCCTCAGGTAAATATGGAGTGAGTGTAAAGCACAACAGTTCACTCTTGTAGTTTATCTTTTTTTCTAAATCTGTGAGTAAATATTTATTTTCTCTTTTCCTTTCTTTTTTGTTTCTTTGTTTGTTTCTCTCTTCTTTCAGTCCCCCCCCCCCCCCCCCCCCACCCCACCCCCGATATGTGTATTTGCACAGGTATATCCCATATGGAAAAGAAATAGTAAAAACATATATGATTTACTCATGAAAGTGGTCACTTTCTCATTACTTTCATATATTTTTTTAGTAAGTATATAAAACATACAAGTTTCATTATATAATTTTTCAAGGGATCTTATATGTGCTTTCACTCCTGTATGCTTTTCATACAAGTTTCATACAAGACAGATAAAAACTTTATAAGATTTCTATATATCTTTTCCATATGGGATAATGACTTCAATGTATTTCCTTTGGGTTTTTTTTTTCTCTTGTTTGTCTGCTTTGTTATGTTTTAATGCTTTTCCTGATAATGAATAAAAACTGTTAAAAGCCTAAAATCTTATTGGCGACTTATAAAGCACTGAATAGACAGGTCCCAGGGTGTCTGTCAGACCTACTGCAGCCTTATATGCCCCCTACAGCTCTTAGATCACCAAGGTCGAGGCTGGTTCTTAGAGGTGATCGTGCATTTACTCACTGGCTTTTAATACTACATGAGAGTTATTTACTCATTTTTTATTACCTATTTAGCATTGATGTTAATTGATATTGCTATTTTATTGTGTAATTTGTATGTTTGTACAGCACCACTGTTGTAATTAAAAGTGCCAAATAAATAAATAAATAAAATAAACAACGTTCTGCACATTTTCACTTTGATTTCAACCTTTATTTGGATCATTTTTACACACAAACTCTGGAAAGAACATTTCTTTATTGTCACGCTGTTTTAAATAAAGTTTAAACCCCGCCCCTACACAGGGGCGTGCCCACAGTGGGGGCACCGACCCCATTGGGCGACAGCGTGGATATGACCAGTGCTGGAATGTAACAGAGTACATTTACTCGAGTACTTCGCTGATTGAAGTATTCCTATCAGGATGTGTCAGACGTGATTGGAGCTGTGAGGATTCAGGTGTGAACACGTTTGAACACAGCCACAGGTAAAACACTGCCCAGGTAATCACCAGCAGGACCTTTAAACCTTGCTGGGTGGATCTCTGGAGCTCCAAGAAAGTCCACAGCTGAGGGGAACTTGTTTTTTGGGGCCTGGGTCACAGCGAGGACGTCAGTGGAGAACGGGGAAGCTGAGCTGGTCTGTTACTGTCTGAAATAAATAGCATGAATATGATTACTGTACAGAGCACAAAGCAGACGGCCATGTTGCTTCAGTTCACATCTTATTTGGTGTGTTTTCACTGAGGGTTCAGTGGCAGACACGTCTGAGCTCAGTCTGCTGTCAGAAACACTGCAGCACTCCAGGAATTCACTCACACTCTTTCAGAAAGTCCCACAGGAGCCAAACAACAGCCATAAAGGCTCGGCCTCACACCACAAGCAACATGTTCACAAAAACACTGAGCACAGCTTTTATTGTGAAATATTAGGAGGAAGCTGAGTAAAATTCTCCTTGAGGTGGAGGTCACTGAGATTCAAAGCCGTTAAAGCAAAACTTCTATGAAGAGCTTACAGAGCACCGTCAGCCTCGGGATGGTGGGGACAGAGAGGCTGTAACTACATCTGCTGGTGTCACTGTGACCTCAGAGCAGTTTACATGAAACATGAAACGAATTACAACTTTTGCGATATTGACCAGCTCATGATGCAGAGTGTAGACTGTATCTGTGATAATGAAAATGATTTAAGGACTGGTTTATGACACGTCTATAAAAAATATAAAGTCTGTACAAATGTGAAACTACAAAGTTAAAAGCAGCTGGAACGACAGCTGTTCAAAGCTGAACACTTACATCAGCCAGAAGACAGAGTGAGTCCTCCATCTCTCTGAAGGAGGCCATCGTGGTGAGCACAGATGCAGCAGCAGTGTGGATGTGTCCACTCTCACAGTGTCTCTCTTTCAAGTTTGTCCTCACATTCTCAAAAAAAGAACATGTCTATGCAGATGCCCAGAGCCTAACAACACACCCGCTATAAAAACTTTTGTACCTCCAGATTTTCATATACTTACATTTGAAAGTGTTCGTCTCCTGCATTAACTCCCACTTCGATCACTATCATTATCAGAAAAATATCTCCTGTATGGCCCGCAATGAATCCTGGGATATGTTGGGCCACAAAGGACACACCTGACCCATCCTTCAAATTCAGGGAAATGAAGGACGCATTTGGAAGACTTCAAATTTGAACAGCCTTCGTCGCGTCCATGTGATACAATTTCCTACAAATGTGGCATTCGAAGCATCCTCTCCCTGAATTTGGAAACACCCAATGTGATGATAGAGAGCAGGAAGAACCAGTCTCAACAAGAGACACACACACCTGATTTCCTGTAACTGCAGAGGGGAGGAGCCACCCGAGCAGGTGGGAACAGGAAGAGAAACAGCTGAGCCTCCGTCAGAGCAGCAGGAGGACGGTGGAGCTGAGGCAGGGTGAGTGTTAACACCACATTGTTGTAGTTTTGCTGTCAGAGTCTCTGAGTGTGTTTGTTTGTGTGACTGTAGAGAGAAGAAGAGTCACAGTGAGCTCTGTAGCTGTGATTGGCTCAATAATCACCTTCAATGGACTGAACGCAGAGAACGAGCCGAGGAACCTGACAAACCTGTTTGTGTGTGTGTGTGTGTGTGTGTGTGTGTGTGTACCTGTTTAGACATGTTTGTGAGGACAAAGAGTTGGTATGCTACTATGTGGGCTAATAGAGTCCCACAAAATGGCCGTCCTCACGAGTTTGAGGATATTTTTGAGGCTTTTTGGTGTCCTCACTAAAATCTGAAAACAAGTGTCTGTGTGTGTGTGTGTGTGTGTGTGTGTGTCTGTGTGTCTGTGTGTGTACATGTTTAGACATGTTTGTGAGGACAAAGAGTTGGTATGCTACTATACTTGTGGGGACTAATAGAGTCCCACAAAATGCCCGTCCCCACGAGTTTGAGGATATTTTTGAGGCTTTTTGGTGTCCTCACTAAAATCTGAAAACAAGTGTCTGTGTGTGTGTCTGTGTGTGTATGTGTCATAAAGAGAGTCGAGTTCACGGTCGCACACTTTCTATCACAGAGACTAGGGATGGGTATCGAAAACCGGTTCTTGTTGACAACCGGTTCCCACTGTTTCAATTCCTTGGAATTGTTTGCCATTTTTGCAAACGATTCTCATCGATTCCAGTCGCCCTGAATGACGTCACCACGTTGCGGAGCGTAATTTACCTGGCAGGAAACACTACGAATATGCAAAAGCATTTGCTCACAAAACACACGATGACCTTAAATGAATGTCGTGTTTTTAATTCCGCTCTGGACTCGTGAATCTCAACCCAGCAGCAGCGGTAACGTTTTCACGTCCTCTCCCGTTAATGCGGCAGGTAAATAATCAACTAACAGTGCACATTATGTTAGCGCGATCTGCCTTATCTGCCATTACTGCCATTACTGTGCGTTTAGGTGACCATGATGAGCAATGCTGGACTGGGACAAAAAATCGGCCCGAGCATTGTGACTACAGACCGGCCCACCAGGATAAAGATTGAAAATGTGACGTCATTCAGGGGTAAAACCGCAAAGGATTCTGGGAACTTGTGGCAAGAGGTACTAGCGCACGCAGGCGTTCAATTGAACTCAGTTACACAGCGATAAAAAGAAACCCAAAAAATGGCAAGAAGCTGTTGTATTATTAACTGCAATAGCCGGTCGCATGACAGCCACGGGAAGCCGACGGGTAAAGAGATCTTTTTTTAATCGGATTACGTCGTTGAAGAGAAATTTTTTAAGCCATGTTTACGAAGTAAGAGCCGACGGATGGTCTGGATATACCAAATATAACGTCTCAGAACACTCCAGCTCACATGTTAGTCTGCTCCAAGCATTCCCACAAAGGTCAGAGTTTTGTAGTATTAATACGTCATTTTTCTTAACATAATTAGTGATATAGGTTACAAGCAAGTCTGGCGCTGAACAGAAATTGTCGCGCTATGCTCCTTTATTTATTGTGCATAAATAGTGAATTGTCCTGACACAATATTGCGTTTCGCTTCTGTTATTACCATGGTACATTGACAAAGGCTACATTCACACTGAAGGCGAAAGCACATTAAATCCGATTTTTTTGACCCTATGCGACCCATATCCGATCATGGTATGACAGTGTGAACGTCACAAATCCGATATTTTCAAATCCGATCTGGGTCACTTTCGTATGTGGTCCTGAATCCGATACATATCCGATGTTTCAGAAAGCGACTGCTGTGTGAACGGTCATGTCGCATTAAATCCGTCTTTTAATTCACTGACACAAGACAGACGCCAATTATCAGCGCTGGAGAAGACATCGTGAAAGCTTCCTGGCCATCCGGTGAAACTGTTAGGAAGACAACGTTGGAGAAACGTGAACATTTTATTTGTACTGTATAATCTCCAGATTCTGACAGAAATCTGCAGCTATCCTTTGAAGCACCGCTCCTCTAAAACAGCAATAAGGATCAATATTAGGTTATCTGCATTATTATCTAGATAACAAAATAACTTAAAGCAAAAATTGGGAAACGTGAAATCCGAAGTCTTTATATTAAGGGCCATCAGTCAAACATATTGTTGGCTCTGGGTCTAAACAGAGCGCGTTGCGCCTGCGGCCGCTTTGAGCATTCACACTAGAGTACGTTTGCTGTCACATTTTATTTGTAGTGTGAACGAGCGGACGAGCAGAGGCGGTGGTGTATGTTTCATGATCAACAACAGCTGGTGTGATTATGCAAACGTGCACCCGGTCAAATCCTTCTGCTCACCTCAAAAACCTTCTGCTCAAATCACCTTCTGAGAGATCCACAGCCTACGGCTCTTCAATGTGGTGTCACAGGGTCCCCGGGGAAAAAATTGTAAATGTAAAATAATAAAATAAATATTCTTCTGTTGCAATAACAAAGTATAACATAAATTATTCTGTAGCAATTACACAAGAATATCCAGTAATGTCCCTGCCTACAATTAAACACATTCACTTACTGAAAATCGGGGCATCTGCTGCGGCAAATGGCTGCAAGCCTTTGACCACAAACTTAGACACTGCTCGGTGACATTCATCTATCCTGGCTTGAAAGGAGACGCTACCGGTAAACTGCAGCGAGAACTGCCGGCGTCTGAGCCCGACTCTGTCGCTCTCATCATGGTCACCTAAATGCACAGTAATGGCAGGTTTTGTAATAAGGCAGATCACGCTAACATAATATGCACTGTTAGTTGATTATTTACCTGCCACATTAACGGGAGAGGACGAGCAAACATTACCGCTGCTGCTGGGTTGAGATTCACGAGGCTGGAGCAAAATTAAAAACACGACATTCATTTAAGGTCATCGTGTGTTTTGCAAAAATGGCAAACGATTCCAAGGAACTGAAACAGTTGGAACTGGTTCTCAACAAGAACCGGTTTTCGATACCCATCCCTACTCCTGGTGTAGAGCTTATCAAGCTTAAACGTGTTGCTGTTGTTCAGCTGCTGGTTTCCTCTTTCTGGTGCAAAGTGGGCCAAAAACAAACAAGAGAGACGGACTCGCGACAGAAAAGCCGATCAGCTGATCATTGATCAGTTTCATGATTGAAGTAGCAGCAGGAGAGGGAGGGGGAGAGAAGAGTCAGTCGCTCCATATATCGGTTGTTAAGCTTAACGCGGGAATGCTTTACAAACATTCAGAGATGAACTTACACACTTGCTTTACTTCTCTCTGGGATAACTTCCTCGGAGATGAAATGCCGGGTTGGTAGCGAGGCTCCAAATACACGCAGCAGCTCTCTCACGTGACGCATACTGCTGCGACGTGCTACGGTTATGAGCCGAGTTATGCCATGTCGCAAGTTTTTGATATTTAATGGATCGGATTACATTTTTAATTTCTCTCCAATATCCGATCCAGTAATTTCCGTCAGTATTGGACTGATATGTAATATTGGTCCATCTCTATTTCCCTTTCTGGATTAAGTAAGTTTGTAAAAGCAGCTCGATGTACAACCTGTTCTTTGGATCCTCTACCAGCCTGGGCTATAAAGGAACTGTGGTCAGCATTAGGACCCTACAACCTGTTTCTTTTAAATACTTCATTGAGTCTTTTCTGAATGTTTTAAATCAGCTGTGGTAGTACCAATCTTGAAAAAGCCTGGACTGGATGTTGACATGGTCGCAAATAGGGCAGGGTATCGTCACTGAATTCTAGAATCGATTTGATTCCGATTCACAAGGTCCTGAATCAATTCGATCCACGATTCGATTCAATTCGATTTGAATCTGGGAAATTTTGCCTCAGACAGTCAGAAATATTATAATTCAGATCAGTACATTTACATATTTTTGTATCTATAAAAAGGAAGCTGACACTCGCAAGACTTTATCAAAGGTGTGAGCATCACAGCAGAGGCCTTTGTGTCAAAGTAGCTGAAGATAAAACAGAAAAACATGAAGGTGGTTTTATAAAAATATTCTACAGTAGATCAAAAACGAAAGAAAACCATTAATCGACATATGAACATTACCTCTGAAGTTACAGCGGTTTTATGACAGACACAGCGTTTTGCAATTTGCATAATTTTAAAAAGTTTAAATTTGTTCAGAAGCCTGTTGAACGGCAGAAATTAGGTTTTCTTTTCGGAAGTAAGTAAAAGGAAAAAAACAGCGGCCGACAGCGCTGTAAACAACGGTAGACTTGCGCGTAACAAGCAAGCGAATAATGCAGAAAACAGATTTTTAGACAGGAAACTGTGTGTGAGAGAGAGAGAGAGAGCTGTGCATGACGTGTGATTTTATCCTGGTGGAAGCAAAACAGCAAAAGTCAGAGTGAGTTCATGACGATGTTTATGTGAAGCGTAGTTTGGATCTTCTTTTGCTGCTGGTTCAGTCAATATTGTTTGGAGAGAGATAAAACTAACAGCTTTAGAATCAGCGTAAAAAGGATGTAAACACAAAGCTCGGAGCCGCCGAAACATCAGAATCAGCGAGCTGTCGGCTTTCAGCCCCGACCGTGTCCGTGCCATCGGGTGAGAAAGGCGACATCTCACTGATTCTGATGTGTCGGCGGCTCCGAGCTTTGTGTTTACGTCTTTGTGCAGAATCCGTGTTCCTGCTCTCATTTACTGTTTCAGCTGTTTGGTGGTTGTTAAAGTTTTGTGAGGTTTAACCTGAGATTCTGGCGTTGGTGCAAAATGCAGCTGCTCGCATTTTAACAAGAACTGGGAAATTTGAGCACATTACCCCTGTTCTGAGATCTCTTCACTGGCTACCTTGTCAGGTTCGAGCAGATTTTAAGGTCCTGCTGCTCACCTACAAGGCTTTAAACGGATTGGCACCTTCATACCTCTCCGACCTTTTACACCTTTATGTTCCATCTCGTGCTCTCCGATCTCAGGACTCTGGTCTTCTAAAAGTTCTTAGAGCCAGAAAAAAGACAATTGGAGAGCTTTTTCTTTTCATGCCCCGTTTCTGTGGAACAACCTCCCACAAGATATTCAGCAGGCTGCTCTGTGGAGGTTTTTAAAACCAAGTTGAAGACACATTTGTTCACCCGATCCTACATGTCTTAATTCTATGGCTTTTAGTTTTTACATTTTTATTGTTTTTAACTTGTATTGTGTCTTTTACCTGTATTGCTATGTATCGCTTTTATTTTATTTATCTCTTTAGTTGTACAGCACTTTGTTTGAAAGCGCTTTCTAAATAAAGTTATTATTATTATTATTATTACAAGGTCCACGTTTACGGGAACATCTGCTACAGATATGGGAGAATATTTGATTTCTATTGTAGACAGAAGCCACGGGTGTGTTCAGTCAAACGTTTAGAATAAACTTTGGTCTATAAATGTGTTTCATGATTTATTTTTAACTCCAACTGCTTATTTGTACTATGCTTTCATTTCAGAGTGCAATGAGAAATAAAAAGGATATTTTCAATAAAACTGTCACGATCCTGGGTCTGTGACTCAGTGTTTTCTGTTTTGTATTGTTAATCTTTGATTTCATGATGTATCTTTGTTTATTCTTACGTTTTGGTTCTGTGTTTTGTTGTACCTCTAAGTTCAGTCTTTCTATTTCCTGCTTTGTTGTGAAGGTCCGTGTCTCATGTCAGTGTGTTTAGTTTGCGTTTCCTCTGTCTCGTCTTGTCAATCACTCCCAGATGTGTCTTCCTTCTGTGTCTCATTCCCTCGTTATCCCTCTGTGTATTTAAGCCTTGTGTTTGCCTCTGTTAGTTGCTGGTTTGTCTGTGTATCTGTCAGGGTCCTGGGTCTCCTGAGCTAGTGGTTTCAGTTCTTTGTGATGTTTGTGTTATGCCAGTTTAGTTTGTGAGTTATTCTATGCTTCCTAGGTTTTGATTCCCTGCCCCCCTTGTTTCTCTGTGCACTCTGTTCTGTGTTTAGTCTTCTCTGTCCATTTGTTCCGCCCTGTGTTGTTGCCTTCTGTGTCTCCCTCTGTGTAACTGTCTATATAGTGATGTGTTGTGGTGCTTTGCTTCCACCCCTTGTGTTCCGTGTTTTCGTCTTCCCTTCGTGTACTTCTTCATATTCGTGTACTATTAGTCTTTAGGTTTTTGCTTAGTTTCCATGCTCACCTTCGCCATTTCTGTTTGTATCACCATGTGATGAATAAACTCACTTGCATCTGAGCTGCCTGCATAAAGGGTCCTTTAATAATTTACACACGGCTCGCAAACCGTGACAAAAACACTGGAAAAATTGGGCTGTTCTAAAACGTTTGACGGGTAGTGTATATATTTAGTTTATATATTTTCTTTATTTATAATAGTTTGTTTTATATTGTAGCAAAGTGTTACTTGGATACTTCTCTATGTGCTTCTTCATGTGCAATTTTGTTGCATTCTGAGCCTAAGAAATTTATTGGTGGTAGTGATGAACTGCTGTTAGAATCAAGTTAAATTCTGATAAATCAGACAATTACCTCTCCAGCTGTTGTTACAGTCTTTGTTTATCGGATCCTTACAGGGTAAAAGATGACGACACCTAAAGAAATCCTTCTGGGGACTTTGGAGGATTTGGAACGTGATGACTTTGAAAAATTCACGTGGCATCTGAAGAACGGGTCTGTAGAAGGTTTACCAGCAATCCCAGTGAGTAAACTGGAGAATGCAAAGAGGACGGACATAGTGGATCTGATGTTTGATACCTACGCTATCAAGACTTTTGAAGTCACTAAAAATCTTTTGGGGAGGATAAACAAGAATGATCTGTTGGAGAATTTAAATAAAACCATCCCAGAACCCACAGGTAAGTCAGGGAATGACTAAACAAAAAACACATAAACAATAAAAACATTAGTTAACATTACACAGGTGCCATTAAAATCCATATAAATGGTAAAATGGTAAATGGCCTGCATTTGTATAGCGCTTTTCTAGTCCATAGGACCCCAAAGCGCTTTACACTACATTCAGTCATTCACACACACATTCACACACTGGCTACATTGGCAAGCTACATTGTAGCCACAGCTGCCCTGGGGCGCACTGACAGAGGCGAGGCTGCCGGACACAGGCGCCACCGGGCCCTCTGACCACCACCAGTAGGCAAACACAGGGTTAGTATCTTGCCCAAGGATATTTGGCATGCAGCCAGGATGCAGCCTGGGATCGAACCACCGACCTTGTGATTAGTGGCTGACCTGCTCTGCCACCTCTGCCACCTGAGCTACAGCCACCCAAATAATAAATCCAAAACACTTGCCAACACTTTCAGGAGTGAGAGACTGCAGAAAGCCTACAGTTTATATGTGTTTTATGTATCTGCACAAATAACCTCCTGTGTACACATGAATATCTGCTCTTTGGGTTGGTTTGATTAAAATGGGACCAGCAGCAGGTTTTCTGCCCATTTTACAGATTTATATTGTCAGATTGGTTTTAGAGCTGTTTTATCAACATAAATGAGGCGACAACAACAGTTTGGGACACGTCACAAATATGATCAAAGTGATAGGGTTTCCGAAAGAGACTCAGGCGCAGGCCAGGGTATTCCTTTAAGCGAAGAACAGTGCGTTTATTTACAGTGAACACATTCACCAAGTGGCTACATACAACGTGCAGGGGAAACGGGTCCGTGTCGCCAGGGTCCGTGGGAAACAGGGATGGGAGAAGGGTGCTCCACACTTTCTGTACAAATGTTCCTCCTTAATCACTCCTCTCAGAATCGGGTTCCAAAAAAACGATACTGATAGCTCAACGATCCAGCGAAGACTAGTGCAGACTCGCCATCTAAGTAGTGCAGTTATCAGCTGGGATCAGCGGCCGGTGCGGTGATGAGCAGGTGTGCAGGCCAGCAGCGGGAGCCCGCAATGAGCGTCGCCGCGGCGAGAGAGAGTGAGAGAGAGCAAACAAACCACAAACATATTGCACAATAGAGGATCGACCAGCGGGGCACAGGGACCATGACACAAAGTGCTTTTTCTTAAATCTATTTACTAGTTGAAGGTAAAGTTAAAAAAAATGGCTGCCATTTCTTTCTGCTGTTTGGAGACCCAAACAAAAAAATGCCCAGACAGTAAATGCTTTTTATTATGGTTGATAAACAGGACACTAAGGTGATTGGTCAAAGGTTGGAGGAAAGCCACAGTTCTCCTTATTTGACTGAAATCCACCATTTCAGCTTCTGCAGCTTTCTGGGAGAGAGCAGATTTCTCCTGTTTTGGCTTCCTGTTAAATCCAGAATTGAATTCAAAATCCTGCTCCTCACATACAAGGTCTTAAATAATCAGGCCCCATCTTATCTTAATGACCTTGTAGTACCATATCCCCCTATTAGAGCACTTCGCTCTGCAGGCCTACTTGTTGTTCACAGAGTATTTAAAAGTAGAATGGGAGGCAGAGCCTTCAGTTTTCAGGACCCAAAAAGATAGTTGGGTTTTTTTCTGTTATATTATTGTAGGTTCTTTATCTTACAATATAAAGCACATTGGGGTGACTGTTGTTGTTATTTGGAGGAATTTAAAAAAACAACAACTTGAAATTCTTTCATTTATTCTACATATTTATTCATCACTGGCTCCATAGTGTTGTTTATGTAATATGTGAAATGTTGCTAGTATTGATTTGGTGCTGTATAAATAAACACAATTAAATCAAATGTGTCTCTATAAAACCTGCCCTCAGTTATAACCCAAGTGTCAGGGCTCAATGGCTCATGAAAAGGAATGGAGTCAAGCACAGAACCAAAAAACGGAGGCTGAGTGACTTTTAACAGAAATGTATTTTACTAGATTTCTTGACGGAGAAAGCTGAATCACGGCTAAATTCAACAGCAAGCGAGGTATTATGAGAAGTGCAGAGCTGAGGCCAGAACATAAGCTGAGGCAGGTCAAAGGAACAACAGGGGCAGAATCGGGCGAATAGAAACTATCCAGGATCACTGGAACAAAGGAGATAATAATCAGAGTGGTCCACAGTGTAGTGAATGAGTCCAAGATTTAAAAACTAAGAGGAGTTACGTGGCTGCAGGTGGAGATCAGCTGGAGGAGGAGATGAATTAAATCTGGGTACAGAGTGAGATGTGGGTGCACATGGAGGCAGGCAGCTGAGGATGGCAGTTTGCAAGAGTGAGTTTTCCCAGCAGTGGCAGGCCAGAATCCTGAGGCGTGACTTATGGCGAGAGTTGGAAGATGTATCCAGGTGCCGACTAGGGAACAGGAAAAGAGGGTTACGCGAAACAAGCTGAGGAGCACAAGACAAAATGTGAGGCAGAGAACTGACTGTGGTAAGCAGACAATCTGGAGAAGGTTCATTGTGAGTGCTGCTCATAAATACTGCCGGAGTAATTGGCAACAGGTGAGGAGCAGGGAGGAGTGAGGAGGGCTCCACCCAGGCGAGGAGAGCTGATGCTGTGGAAAGTTACTCAGACTCACTCGGATCATGACACCAAGAGTCCAGTGAACTGAACACATAACCACAGTAACCAGAATGCAGTTTTCTCATTTGTGTCATTTGCTGTTTATTCATGCAGAGATTCTCACTGAGTGTCAGCTCAAACTCAAGTCAAAATTGAAAAAGAAGTTCCAGTGTGTGCTCGAGGGGATTTCTACAACAGAAAACCCGACCCTCCTGAGTCAGATCTACACAGAGCTCTACATCACAGGGGGAGGGACTGCAGAGGTTAATGATGAACATGAGGTCAGACAGATTGAAACAGCATCCAGGAAACCAGACAGACCAGAAACAACCATCAGACAAGAAGACATCTTTAAACTCCCACCTGGAAGAGATAAACCAATCAGAACAGTGCTGACAATGGGAGTGGCTGGCATTGGGAAAACAGTCCTAACACAGAAGTTCACTCTGGACTGGGCTGAAGACAAAGCCAACCAGGACATCCAGTTCATGTTTCCATTCACTTTCAGAGAGCTGAATCTGCGGAAAGAGGAAAAGTTCAGCTTGGTGGAACTTGTTCATCACTTCTTTACTGAAACCAAAGAAGCAGGAATCTGCAGCTTTGAAGACTTCCAGGTTGTGTTCATCTTTGATGGTCTGGATGAGTGTCGACCTCCTCTGGACTTCCACAAAACTGCAATCCTGACTGACCCTAGAAAGTCCACCTCAGTGGATGTGCTGCTGATAAACCTCATTAGGGGGGAACTGCTTCCCTCTGCTCGCCTCTGGATAACCACACGACCTGCAGCAGCCAATAAGATCCTTCGTGACATTGTTGACATGGTGACAGAAGTCAGAGGGTTCACTGACCCACAGAAGGAGGAGTACTTCAGGAAGAGATTCGGAGATTCGGAGCAGGCCAGCAGCATCATCTCCCACATCAAGACATCACGAAGCCTCCACATCATGTGCTACATCCCAGTCTTCTGCTGGATCACTGCTAAAGTTCTGGAGTTTGTCATGAAGAACAAAGAGAGCAAAGATCTGCCTAAGACTCTCACAGAGCTCTACCTACGCCTTGTGCTATTTCACCTAAAAACGAAGGACAAGTATGATGAGACAGATTCATGCAGGAAGATCACTGAGTCTCTGGGAAAACTGGCCTTTGATCAGCTGCAGAAAGGAAACCTGATCTTCTATGAATCAGACCTGACAGAGTGTGGCATCGATATCAGAGCAGCCTCAGTGTACTCAGGAGTGTTCACACAGATCTTTAAAGCTGATGAGTGCCACATGTTCAACAACGTTGTTTACTGTTTCGTCCATCTGAGCATTCAGGAGTTCTTTGCTGCTCTTCATGTCTATCTGACCTTCATCAACTCTGGAGTCAACCTGCTTAAGAAACAATCTCCTCGCTTTAAAATCTTCCAGAAAACACTTACTGTAAAAGACTTCTACCAGAGTGCTGTGGACAAAGCCTTAGAGAGTCCAAATGGCCACCTGGACTTGTTCCTCCGCTTCCTCCTGGGTCTTTCACTACAGACCAATCAGGATCGCCTATGCATGCTGACACAGACAGGATGTAGCTCACAGACCAATCAGGAAACAGTTCACTACATCAAGAAGAAGCTCAGTGGGAAACTGTCTGCAGAGAAAAGCATCAACCTGTTCCACTGTCTGAATGAACTGGATGATCGTTCTCTAGTGGAGGAGATCCAACAGTCCCTGAGATCAGGACGTCTCTCCACAGATCAACTGTCTCCTGCTCAGTGGTCGGCTCTGGTCTTCATCTTACTGTCATCAGATCTGGATGAGTTCGACCTGGAGAAATACTCCCGTTCAGAGAAGGCATTTTTGAAGCTGCTGCCAGTGGTCAAAGCATCCAAGAAAGTGCTGTAAGTGAATCTATGAACAAATATGTTTAATAATGCTAGATGAATAAAAGAATATGTCTCCATTGTTATTCTTCCTCAGGCTGAGTCGTTGTGCACTCTCAAAAAGAAGCTTTGAAGCTTTGTCTGAAATTCTCAGCTCCCCATCCAATCATCTGAGAGAGCTGGACCTGAGCTCGAACAAACTGCAGGATTCAGGATTGGATTTGCTGTGTGTTGGACTAAAGAGTCCTGACTGTAAACTTGAAACTCTCAGGTAAGGATACAGACTTTTTGACACTTTTTGACTCTTAAATCTGTAAGTTTATCTTGATGCGGACGTTCAAAGTCAGCACAATTTTCCTTTTAAGTTCCTGAGTTTATATTTTTGACTGTCAGGTTGTCTGGACAGATGTTTTTATTTTATTTTATTTTTTTACTTGTCCCTAAAGTCAGAACTAAACCCACATGTAGATGACTTTCAAATTCAAATTCAAATTCAAATTCAAATTTTATTTGTCACGTACACAGTCATACACAGTACGATATGTAGTGAAATGCTTGGACAACTGCTCGTGACCTAAAGAAAACAAAAAAGGAAAAGGCTATGAATAAGATAGGAAATAAATATGAAAAATTAAAAAGGGTAAATTTAACTAGGAAGGAATAAAATATAAATTAAGGTTAAAAATGAAATAACTGTACAACACAAATTAGAATGAAGGGTAAATTTAACTGGGAAAGAATAAGATAAAATACATAAATTAAAGTTGAAAATAAAATAACTGTACAACAAAATACACAATATAGAACTATATAAGAATGTATGAAGAAATATAAATAAATATATACACAATAACAGCAGCTGTACAAGTATTAGCTTGAAATGAAGAATACAATGTCCAGTGTTGTGCAATCCACATTATGTCTTGTGCAGTGCAAATATGCTTAAAGTGATTTAAGTGATGAAGTGAAAACAATGTCCAGAATGTCCAGTGTGTGTAAGAACTGTATGTGTGGGTCAGTACTGTGTGGTGGTGTGATTGAGAGACCGTATCGCCTGCGGGAAGAAGCTCCTCCTCAGTCTCTCTGTGTTGGTCTTCAGGGAGCAGAATCGCTTTCCTGACCTCAACAGAGAGAACAGTCTGTTGTTGGGATGGCTGAGGTCCTTCACCATCTTCCTGGCCTTGGTCCAGCACCGCCTGCTGTAGATTGAGTACAGGTCAGGGAGCTCGGAGCGGATGGTGCGCTCAGCTGACCGCACAACCCTCTGTAGAGCTCGTCTGTCCTGCATGGTGCTGTTCCCGAACCAGGTTAAGATGTTTCCCGTCAGGATGCTCTCTATGGTGCACGAGTAAAAGTTCCTGAGCACCTTGGAGGGCAGTTGGAAGTCTCTCAAGCGGCGTCCGGGTACACACCGGCTCACTCCTTGGCGGCTCGCTCGGGCCACTTCGGAGGTGGGGTGCCCCCGGCCTCTCGGCCTGGGGCTCGGTCACTCAGGCACAGCTGGCTGCCGGCGGAGCTCACGGGCGCGTCACTGCAACTCCCCCTGGCTTCTGCTCCGCGGCTGCTGAGTGAGCCCTCATCTGGGACTCTCCTTAGCTCTTACTGGGACAGTGGCGCGGCTGCCCCTCTGTGGGTCTTCCTTGGTCTCTTGTGTTCTGGGGGCCTCTGGATGTCTGGAGTTTTGATCTCCTCCATACCTGCTTGATACCATAGAGGACAGGGCTGTGGCTCCCCACACTCCCTAGCAGATCATTACATGGAGAAACCTTTGGAATGCAAGCATGCTGATCCACACAGGTATGCACACAGGTGTACACATGGGTATTCATAGACGCGGACTACAGCTTTCTTGGCTGCTGCCTCAAAGCACACTGTGCGCTGGCTATCTTGCGTGCTGCACAATATCGTTTATTATTTAGTAACTATCGATATCTACTGCTAGCTAGTTTATTGTGATGGTGCTTTTTTTTTCTTATTATGTTGCTCTTTGTTGTTTGCTTTCTCCTCTGTTTTTTTTTCTCCATACAGGTGACCCAGGAGTTTTGTTTTTTTTGTTTGTTTGTTTTTTTCTTTCTTCCCCCCCTTCTCACCGTCTCTTCTCCCCTTTGGTTTTCTTTTTTTCTCTCCCTCTCTTTCTTTCATTCTTTCCCCCTGTCCTATCCCACAGTCATGTCTGTCCCGTTTGTAGCAACTGAAAATAAAATAAATTCATAATTATAATAAAGGTCAATCAAATGGACCAATATGGCAAGCCCATGATGATCCACTTGGTAAAATAAATCCGCTTGGCATCTTTCTTGGCCTTAAGACAACAATTCTGATGGCTAAAGATCCAAACGGGACAAAAAAAAAAAAAAAAGGAAGTCTCTCGAGCGTCTGAGGTGGTAGAGACGCTGTTGGGCCTTTTTCACCACGGTGTTGATGTGACAGGACCATGACAGGTCCTGCGTGATGTGAACTCCGAGGTATTTGAAGTTGTCCACTCTCTCCACTGGGCACTCGTTGATGACGGGGGTCTGGTAGTTCCTCTCCTGCTTAGTGCTGAAGTCCACTATCAGCTCCTTTGTCTTACTGATGTTTAGAAGGAGGTTGTTCCTCTGGCACCAGTTCTCCAGATTCCTAATCTCCTTCAGGTAGGCCGTCTCGTTGTTATCAGAGATCAGGCCCACCACGACAGTGTCGTCAGCAAACTTGATGATGGTGGTGGAGCTGGTAGTGGCCACACAGTCATATGTGTACAAAGAGTACAGCAGGGGGCTCAGAACACACCCCTGGGGGGCTCCAGTGCTGAGAGTGGTGGAGGCTGAGACATGTCGGCCCATCCTTACTGCCTGTGGTCTGCCAGTTAGGAAGTTGGAGATCCACTGACACATAGATGAGCTGAGTCCCAGATGCTCCAGCTTGGTGGTGAGTGTGGAGGGAATTATGGTGTTAAATGCAGAGCTGTAGTCTATAATAATAATGGATACTTTATTGATCCCCATGGGGAAATTACTTGTTTTTCTCTGCATTTGACCCATTCACTCAGTGAAGCAGTGGGCAGCCCACTAAGCAGGCGCCCGGGGAGCAGTGTGTAGGGACGGTACCTTGCTCAGGGGTACCTCAGGGTAGCCGTTAAGTGGATTTGAACCGCCGACCTTCCGATCATGGGGTGCCCACTTTACCTACTGAGCTATCCCTGCCCCCTATGAAGAGCATTTTAACATAATTCCCCCTTCTAGTGTCCAAGTGAGTGAGTGATGTGTGGAGGAGATGAGAGATGGCATCGTCTGTGGAACGATTTGGACGGTAAGCGAACTGTAGTGGGTCCAGTGTGTCTGGTAGTGAAGAAATGATGAAGTCTCTGACCAGGCGTTCAAAACACTTCATCACTACTGAGGTGAGGGCTACAGGGCGATAGTCATTGAGAGAAGCAGGGTGGGGTTTCTTCGGGACAGGAACAATGATGGACTCTTTGAAGCATGTGGGGATCACCGACTGAGATAAAGAGATGTTGAATATCTCAGTGAACACAGGAGCTAGCTGGTATGCGCAGTCTCTTAGGATACGACCTGGGATGCCGTCTGGTCCTGCTGCTTTCCTGGTGTTCACTCTCTTGAAGGCTCTCCTTACTTCATGCTCGGAGATGACGAGCACGTTTCCGGTGCTGGCAGTATCTTCCTGTCTACAGCCGTTAGCGCCGCTAGCACTAGCATTGTTGGAGTCCTTAGCTGCAGCCTCAAAGCGAGCATAGAAAGTTACTGGAGCAGCCTTCCTGAAGACAGCAGTGTGTTTTCATGCTTTTAAAGCCAAACTCACCTTTCAGACCTGGCTTTCATTTATTATCTATTTTTATTTGTTTATTATATATTTATTTCTACTGTTTAACTACTGCTCACATCTTTTATCCTCCTTTTTAATTGTTCATTTCTTTTTACCCAGTGTTTCTATATTGCACTTTGTATTTGTCATCTATATTTATCATGCACTACTTTGCTCATTTATTGTTTGGTTTTAATGTTATTAAATTCCGGTTCTTTTGGTATTCGTTATGGCCAAAAAGACACGGCTCAAAAGTGGTCTTTTTACTTTAAAAGATTATCTTTATTTTACATATCCGGATATGGAGACCTGAACACACAACCCCAGGTCTGAAGCACAAAACAGCAAGCCTAGTCATTTATATAGACATCACACACACTTTAAGTTTCGACCAAACACTCTGCTTAGTTTCACTTTTCGCCTGCAAAAGCATGTAATTTCCTGTCAGTCCTGTCGGCACAGAGTGTACTCAGATTTGGGCCTTTCTTATAAAGCAATATAATCAGCATATAAGTATTTAAGATTATAAATTTAAACCTCAACAATGTTCTTACCTGGGGTCCGTTCTTCGTACCTCGCTTACTACATCCAAGATCAAATCATCGCGCCAACTTTGAGCTTGCTATTCCGGTACTCCGAACACACCTGTTGTTGACGATTAGTATAGCTGGATGAAGTAATGTGAGATCACTGGGTGGCTTAACAGGGGCTACGCATCGATAGTAGAAACATTGATCGGCAACCCTTTGTTTGTTTATTGATTTCACACAGATACATACAGGTCATTTCCTAAAAAAGGGAAATGTACTATTAACATTCTATTACATGTATGTGATTATTACAGATGTAATTCATATTTCAGAGTAGTAATTGCAAATTACTTTGTGTAATCAAGATGAGAGACCACGGCTATAAAAGCGAAGGTGGATTTGGGAAGTCTGTCGCAGCCATGTCCTGTCCGTATACGCGAGCCACCCATTGTGGAAGGTGCAAGACCGTTAAGGAGAGTCCTCAGAATCCAGCGTATATTGCGGGACAGACAGGATCCTTTAGCTCAGCGCGACAGTGTGCTCATAGAGAGATATCGATATTCCCGTGAGGATATTATTTACTTAACCAACTTGTTGACGAGGGGGTGCAGGACCACCACCTGTCTTTTTTGCTCTGCCCTTTTCTTGGTTGCTGTTATGAACAAACAGATTATTCCAGGGTCTCTTTCCAAGAGACGAAAAGCAATATAAGTGATAAATATTACCATTCTGTAGAATATTCTTATATTTCACTTTTACTTGTTCCCATGTTCTAGTGGGTCCTGTTGTGGCTCTAATGTGAAAGGGGATATAATATAACAATATAATATAATGTAATATAATATAATATAATGTAATATAATATTGGATAATATAGTGTAATATAATAAATCTACCCTACCGCCTACTGGTGTTGGCCAGAGGGGCGGATGGCGCGATATGGCAGCCTGGCTTCTGTCAGTCTGCCCCAGGGCAGCTGTGGCTACAACTGATTAAACTCTGAAACTCCTGAAATCCCTCACTCAAGAGTTCTTGCTCTGCTGCCGAAAAATACCGAGCGCGCTCCTTCGACATTTCCGCCGACCAATCAGAGGGTTGCCGATCAATGTTTCTGCTATCGATGTGTAGCCCCTTTTACGACACCCAGTGATCTCACATTACTTCATCCAGCTGTACTAATCGTCAACAGCAGGTGTGTTCGGAGAACCGGATTAGCGAGCTCACCGTTAGCGCGATGATTTGGTCTTGGATGTGTCATTTGATCTTGGATGTAGTAAGCGAGGTACGAAGAACGGGCCCCAGGTCTCTGGTTTGTTTGTTTGTTTGTTTTGCTCAGTTCTGTTTTTCTGAGGTTTTTTAAGTTATTAAATTTGTAACTCTAGTGATTTGTGTGTGTGACAGAGAGGCACTGCTAGGGATTTTTTGACACAAGTTGTTCTTGTAAAATCAGTCTGTGGAGGTTCTCAGACATCCAGGTCACCGTAGTCTAAGGAGCTTGGAAAGAAAAGCGTCTTCTTTAAGTTTCCTTGAAGATGTTTCACCTCTTATGAGAGGGTCAAATGGTGGAGTAGGGCAGTCAGTGAAAGGGCAATGGTGGTGGCTCAGGGTATATATGTTTGGGGGGTTCAGAGGGAAAAGATGAATGCAGGTCTGGAGTTGGTGTGTGAGAGCAGGGAGTGAATTCAGCATCCTGACAACCTGGATGAAGCTGTCTCTCAGTCTCCTGGTTCTGGCCCGGAGGCTCTTCAGTCTCCTCCCTGATGGCAGCAGGTCCTGACAAGCATGTTGATAGTGTCACCACCCGATCGTTGGGGGGTGGAGTCTTCTGTGCTGGGGTGTCGTTCTGTGTCTCAAAGCAAGAGAAAATTTCACTTAGCTCTTACGGTAATATGGTGGACCCGACAGCGGTCTGAGGAGTGGGCTTGTAGTCTGTGATGGTCTGTATCCCTTGCCACAGCCTCTGAGTATCTCTGCTGTCACTGAAGCTTTGCAAAATCCTCCTGGAGCACTGCATTTCCACCTCTCTGATGCATGTGACAGGTTTGCCCTTGCTGTTGTTAGGCTCACCTCATCCCCAGCTTTCAAGGCTGCATTTCTCACCCTCAGGAGCCTGTAGACCTCACCTGTGAGCCATGGTTTCTGATTGGCCTGGACAGTGGTCTCTATGACCTCATCGATGCCTTTTGAGATGTAGCCAATGACAGTTTCTGTATATTCCTGCAGGTCTGTGGTGTTGTCATGTGTGGCGGCCTGTTTAAGGATCTCCCAGTCTGTGGTGGAAAAGCAGTATTGCAGGTCCTTCTGGCCACACACGTACCTGCTTACGAACTGGTTTAGTGACTTTGACCAGGGGCCTGTATGCTGGCATTAGCATAACAGTGATGTGATCAGAGGCACCAAAGTGGGTGGGGGGCTTTGTAATCTCCTCCCTTGGTGGTGAAAACATTATCCAAAAAGTCATTTCCTTGTGTTGGAAATTCAATGTGTCTATGCAGTAGTAAACATAGGGGGTGTCCAAATTCATGGGCTGCATCCTCCTGAGGACGCATTTGTAGACCGATTACGTCACAGCGACACGATGAAGGCTGTCCAAATTCATAGACTCCTCTGAATGCAGCCGACCAATGCGTCCTCTTTTCCCCCAAAATTAAAGGATGGGTCGGGTGTGTCCTTCATGGCCCACCATATCCCAGAATTCATAGCGTGGCCCATCCAATTCCACTTTCCGGCAATGGCGGTCGCTACTAAGTTTTCAATATTACTCTTATTACTCTTTCTGGGTCACAAAATAAACTTTTAACATATTTTCAGGTGAGAATGTAGCTGTGTAAACTTTAAATATCTGCTCAGTTTATCAAGATATCGCATATTTGCAAAAGTGCTCCGACGTTTCTGAGACGTCTGTTACCCACCAGCTCGATAGCTAGCCGAGAGCTCGAGGGTCAGTAGAGCCGCCGAGAACAGCAAACTCCCGGCACATCATGTTCAGATCACCGCGGTCTTTCGCTACTCAGGTTAAACGTAATATATAAGTGACTTAGACAACCTAAAAATGTTATTGTTTGACTTTTTTCAGTGTTTTATTTGTTCCTGAGTAAATCAGTTTGGCTGAGATTAAAGTTATTAGATTAGATTAGACAAAATAAACCTTTACAGTGGCAAAAGTATTCGGTCCCCTTGAACTTTCCCACATTTTGTCACGTTACAGCCACAAACATGAATCAATTTTATTGGAATTCCACGTGAAAGACCAACACAAACTGGTGTACACATGAGAAGTGGAATGAAAATCATACATGACTCCAAACATTTTTTACAAATAAATAACTGCAAAGTGGGGTGTGTGTAATTATTCAGCCCCCTTTGGTCTGAGTGCAGTCAGTTGCCCATAGACGTTGCCTGATGAGTGCTAATGACTAAATAGAGTGCACCTGTGTGTAATCTAATGTCAGTACAAATACAGCTGCTCTGCGACGGCCTCAGAGGTTGTCTAAGAGAATATTGAGAGCAACAACACCATGAAGTCCAAAGAACACAGCAGACAGGTCAGGGATAAAGTTATTGAGAAATTTAAAGCAGGCTTAGGCTACAAAAAGATTTCCCAAGCCTTGAACATCCCACGGAGCACTGTTCAATAGTGATGGGCAGATGAAGCCTCATGAAGCACTGAAGCTTTTCATCCAATTGGTTCACCCCAACGCGAAGCTTCTTGAAGCTTCATTTGCTCTAGCAGGACACCTACTGGACGTAAAAATATTAGTTGGCATGAATTTGAAGAGTGTGGCATTTTGCACACAGCCTGTGAATGTCAACAACAAAAGGAGTGTGTAAAACATCTATATTGTAGTGATGGCAGTATACTGTGTATATTTATGCTGGCAGTATGGAAAATGATTATTTGGAAATGCCTAAAATGGAAATGATCATATACTGTGAGGTGAGGTGTGGACAGTGGTTGTGCTTTTGTAACATTGAGGCAAGGACAGTGATTAGTAGGGGTGCAACGATACACAAAATTCACGGTTCGGTTCGGTTTGATACTTTGGTGTCACGGTTCGATATTTTTTCGATACAAAAAAATGTTCATGCCTTTTTAATTTGTCATTTATTAAAATTATAAATATATATTTTAACTCAAAAGTACAGTTTTTAAATTTAACCCTAACCCTTGTGCGTGTTTTTTATTTTGACAGCGAATGCGAACCACTTATGTGCACCCCTGGTTATATAGCTCGTCATATTGCAGCCACAGAAATTCTTTTGTCCATGAAACCATAAAGCTGCACTTTCTTTTTACCTTATAGTCTGATTTGTCATAACTTCTCCGTTTTGTGGTAAGCTTTTCTTTGGCTGTCACTTCTTCACCCTGACCTGTCTTATTTGGCTCAGCAGAACTAAAATATATATTCTGCTGCTTTTACACGCGCACTCACATAAGCTCAGCGATTCTCTGCGCGATCAACTTCTCACATGTTTAAGCTTGCTGCGGGAGATTTCACTTGTCATGTTTGCATAGTAAGCTAACGATTAATAAGACAATGTCAGAGGAATTGGTGCACAAATTATCATCACTCACAGATCAGTGCTGTCGCTCTCTATACACAGTTCGCACGATTGCAAAGTGAAAGCAAAAAAACAAGCGCAAATTCAAACGCGATTTCAATATGTCACATATTGACAGTGGCTCACCGATGCCAATGACATAATTACCCAGCTACATTTCCGAAAGAATGCAAAAGCATTGACATATATTTTTCCTTCCTACAATAGCCCGACGGGCAGGGCAGAGATAGATTTTGGTACCCCGACTGAAAAAAATCGCTAGCCCCGGGACGTCGGGCTAGCGATATTGCGAGCCCTGTATCTGATTGAGGAATCACTCATCGTTGTCTTTGCACTAGGATAATGTCGGTGTAAATGTGCAGTCATATTCATTGTGTTCCCACTAGTGCTTTCAGGTTAATCTTGTTGAAATGACCTTAACGCCACAACACGGCAAATCTCCGTTAACGAGCTACCGCCGATCGCCCCGTGCATGGGGCTAGACGGCCAACACGTTAACGAGCTAACTGCGCTAACACACTAGCTCCCACCCATGTAATTGAGCATTGCGTGGCACATCCAACATACTGTTTTACTTTAGTCCATGACGCGCTTACCTTCAGGGTCATACGTCACATGAAAACCAAAATAATTCCAAATGCCAGATCTGAATGAGGGTGGGCGAGGTCCAAGTTGCAAGGAGTGCTTAACTTCTGTCTCGCTAGCTTGCCCTGCGCTCTTCCTTCTGACGATGCTGTCTGTGTTGAGCGCTCAGTGGATCTGCGCTGGACAGTACAGCCTAGGCGGAGTAGTCGAACGCAGATTCACTGAGCGCTCAACACAGACAGCATCGTCAGAAGGAAAGTTGATAAAATAAATTACAAATTTTGTATTGTTCGATACATATGCGTACCGAACCGAAAGCACTGTATCGAACGGTTCAATATCGATACGAATATCGTTGCACCCCTAGTGATTAGTGTTTAGGGGACACATCATTGGTTTTTATTTAAAAACAACAGTTTCTCCACTGTGGCAGGTCGTAGGCGATTTCTTTTTTTTCCAAACTGTCTCTAACTCTCACTAACCGCAACTCTCCATCAAACGCCCACATTTTGAATGGGGTCTGAGGGGTTTATATCGCTGTCATAGCTCGCGGCAAAGTTTGAACCGCTTCCTGAACCAGTCACGTGGTACAGCCGGACAGCGAGGCTTCGGACGTCATCATTTTCAGCTCCTCCCATAAATGAAGCAAGCCTCGATACGCGCTTCACGGAAACGCCCCCTCCATTACTCGACACACGCTTCGAAGCCTCGATACAGAACGTCACATCACTACTGTTCAAGCCATCATTCAGAAATGGAAGAAGTATGGAACAACTGTAAACCTACCAAGACAAGGCTGTCCACCTAAACTCACAGGCCGAACAAGGAGAGCGCTGATCAGAAATGCAGCCAAGAGGCCCATGGTGACTCTGGATGAGCTGCAGAGATCTACAGCTCAGGTGGGGGAATCTGTCCATAGGACAACTATTAGTCGTGCACTGCACAAAGTTGGCCTTTATGGAAGAGTGGCAAGAAGAAAGCCATTGTTAACAGAAAACCATAAGAAGTCCCGTTTGTAGTTTGCCACAAGCCATGTAGGGGACACAGCAAACATGTGGAAGAAGCTGCTCTGGTCAGATGAGACCAAAATGCTCTGTGTGGAAAACTAATACTGCACATCACTCTGAACACACCATCCCCACTGTCAAATATGGTGGTGGCAGCATCATGCTCTGGGGGTGCTTCTCTTCAGCAGGGACAGGGAAGCTGGTCAGAGTTGATGGGAAGATGGATGGAGCCAAATACAGGGCAATCTTGGAAGAAACCCTCTTGGAGTCTGCAAAAGACTTGAGACTGGGGCGGAGCTTCACCTTCCAGCAGGACAACGACCCTAAACATAAAGCCAGGGCAACAATGGAGTGGTTTAAAACAAAACATATCCATGTGTTAGAACGGCCCAGTCAAAGTCCAGATCTAAATCCAATCAGGAGTCTGTGGCAAGATCTGAAAACTGCTGTTCACAAACGCTGCCCATCTAATCTGACTGAGCTGGAGCTGTTTTGCAAAGAAGAATGGGCAAAGATTTCAGTCTGTAGATGTGCAAAGCTGGTAGAGACAGACCCTAAAAGACTGGCAGCTGGAACTGCAGCAAAAGCTGGTTCTACAAAGTATTGACTCAGGGGCTGAATAATTACACACACCCCACTTTGCAGTTATTTATTTGTACAAAATGTTTGGAATGATGTATGATTTTCGTTCCACTTCTCACGTGTGCACCACTTTGTGTTGGTCTTTCACCTGGAATTCCAATAAAAAATGATTCGTGTTTGTGGCTGTAATGTGACAAAATGTGGAAAAGTTCAAGGGGACCGAATACTTTTGCAAGCCACTTTATTAATCCCCCGGGTGGTTTTCACACAGCTGAATAAACGTCAAACAGAAAACTGATTAAGCAGAAGTGTGAGATGGTCGAGAGTTTACTCCAGTGTCCTGTTATATTTTAGATAGCAAGGAGCAGACAGCTGAGTTTATTAAACTCCACCGAGACAGCGGTGATGCTAATCTGAAGGCTAGACCGTCCCATTTCATAGCCGTTTACTTCTGGCCTACCCGACCTTTGGAGGTATAGTTCTCATCACGCTGATTTATGTCCAAGTTTGATTCTAATTCCGACAGCGGTGATGTTAAAATGGGGTGTAACGTCATCATAGCAGCTTTGACTCAGAGTGATGCTGAAAAACTAGTTCATGCATTTATTACTTCCAGGCTGGACGACTGTAATTCATTATTATCAGGATGTCCAAAAAACTCGCTGAAAAGCCTTCAGCTAATCCAAAATGCTGCAGCAAGAGTCCTGACAGGGACTAGAAAGAGAGAGCAGATTTCTCCTGTTTTGGCTTCCCTTCATTGGCTTCCAGTTAAATCCAGAATTGAATTCAAAATCCTGCTCCTCACATACAAGGTCTTAAATAATCAGGCCCCATCTTATCTTAATGACCTTGTAGTACCATATCACCCTATTAGAGCACTTCGCTCTCGCTCTGCAGGCCTACTTGTTGTTCCTAGAGTATTTAAAAGTAGAATGGGAGGGAGAGCCTTCAGTTTTCAGGCCCCTCTTCTGTGGAACCAGCTTCCAGTTTGGATTCGGGAGACAGACACTATCTCTACTTTTAAGATTAGGTTTCAAACTTTCCTTTTTGCTAAAGCATATAGTTAGGGCTGGACCAGGTGACCCTGAATCCTCCCTTAGTTATGCTGCAATAGATGTAGGCTGCCGGGGGATTCCCATGATGCATTGAGTTTTTCCTTTCCAGTCACCTTTCTCACTCACTATGTGTTAACAGACCTCTCTGCATTGAATCATATCTGTTATTAACCTCTGTCTCTCTTCCACAGCATGTCTTTTATCCTGTCTTCCTTCTCTCACCTCAACCGGTCGCAGCAGATGGCCCCGCCCCTCCCTGAGCCTGGTTCTGCCGGAGGTTTCTTCCTGTTAAAAGGGAGTTTTTCCTTCCCACTGTCGCCAAAGTGCTTGCTCATAGGGGGTCATATGATTGTTGGGTTTTTCTCTGTATCTATGAAGCGCCTTGAGACGACTTTTGTTGTGATTTGGCGCTATATAAATAAAATTGAATTGAATTGAATTGAATTGACTGGCAGCTGCAGTCACGGAGAAACTTGCGTATCTCTGTTCGGGAATAGCAGATAGAGGTAGGCTCTGAGAGGACGGCCAGCGTTTACGCTACGAAGACACGGCCGAGTGTTTTAACCTGACAGCCTGAGGTGTTCTTCAGTAAACTGGACTACCCGACAGAAGGACCCGAGGCCCCGCTGCACTTTTTCGGTAAGTTAAACGTGTTTGTAAGCTACTCCGTAACTACCGTCCTTAGCTCGGTCCTGAGACCTAGCTAGCTAAGATGAGCACTCGGCCGTCTGGGTTTGTTTAGCTAACCCGTGCAGGTGAATGAATTTACCCTGACTAAAGAAATCAAGAGAAACGCCCCGGGCTGCCCAGTCACTAATTACCGTTACTGTACTTTTATTACAAGTATTATACTGTAAAGGCAACAGGCTGCACCCTGCTGCAGCTCCTGTGCAGAGCTGAATATTAAATATCTTATTAAACAGCACCATGTTTTCAGTCTCCACATGTGTAAAGACAGTAACACCTACTTTAAAAACCTGGCACTTCAGTAACTCCTCATTAATCTGTAAAAACCGATCAAATAGCAAAGCCTGATATTTACTGAAACCAACGACTTCCTCTTGGCAGCTTAAGTTAAAATTTTAATTTTTCGACTGATTAATTTTTTAGCGCTGACTGTATTTTTTATACTGAGTTTGTTGCAAATATTCAGGTTAAAAACTGTCTGAAATATTGTTAATGAGGTATGTTCACAAAGACACATGTGCAGAACTCTGTACAGCTTCCATCCTTTAAGACAAATAGTTTGAAGCATTAATATTTCTTCTTCAATACCAGTGCTGATACCAGTGCTGATACCAGTGCTGATACCAGTGCTGATACCAGTGCTGATACCACCTCCGTATGTTGTGACCAGGATGCAGCAGCACTGAAACCTGCTCCATCATCACATCTTTGCAGATGTCCATTTATAAAGCTCCAACAACTCAAAGGTGAACATGATATAGGAACATCTGTTCGTATATAAGGCTTTTTTTAAATAAACAGCTCATATGTCAGCTGTCAGCAGAACTGTAGGACTGAAAAAATGTAAGAGAAGAGAAGAACACTCCCGAGTGTGTGAGGACAGAAGGATCAACTTTATTTCAGATTTGAGAGATAAACTTTATTTATTTATTTATTTATTTATTTATTTAGGACAGTGCATGTTAATGAACATAAATGTAAAAAAAAAATTACATGAATGTAAACATACCAGATTATAGCCAAGGACTAATTTCCATCTGTTGTCCTTAAGCATAAAAAATAGACATAATAATTCATAAAAATTCATCATTCATTCATAATAAAAACTCCGTCACCAAACTTACACACACACACCATTCTGTTCCCAAATAAAACATTAAAACTATACAATTCATACATGATCGCACACTTGATTTGTCCATAACCAGTTTTTAACCTTTGCCTTAAACAAACTGAGTGTAGAGCATTCTCTAATGGGTTGAGGAAGACTGTTCCACAGATGGCCTCCCTGGACAGAGAGGACGTTCTGCCCAAATGCTGTCCGTCTGTGGGGTATAAACAAGTCTCCTCGGATTGTAGCTCGAGTGGTCCTGTCTGAGCTTTCTTTATGCCTAATGAACTGCTTTAATGGTGGTGGAGCAAGGGAGTGTAAGACTTTATATATTAAACTCACTCTTTTAAGTTTCACCTAGTTATTGAAGTTCAGTAATTTATGTTTTTTTAACACATGACAGTGGTGGTGGGAAGTCGGTTTTTTGTCAAGTAGTTTTAAACTTCTTTTATAAATGTTTTCAATAGTTTTAAGTGTTGTTGGACAAGCAAGTGACCAGGACGTCAAACAATAGTCCATATGAGAGATGATCATTGAGTAAAAATAAGTTTTTGCAACATTCATATTTAAATTATTACGTATATGATTAAAATTTCGATTATTAAATTTAAGTACCTGGGACACTTTATTTATGTGACTCTTGAAGGATAATGTTGGGTCTAGAATGACCCCAAGATATTTAAATTCTGGAGCTAATTCAAGCTCTACTCCATCATATTTATATTTCAGTTTGTGATGATTGTGTTCTTGTTGTGACTACAGGAGCCGTCCTCAGATTCAGACCTCAGCACCACCCAGTGACAGCAGACAGATCATCCTATAGTTTCACTCTTTGTAGTAACTCCATAATTAACTGATGAAAACAGTCCAAAGGTTAAAGTACCACATGCGCTGTCAGTGACAGCTGCAGCTGTTTAAAGATAAAGTTAAAAGGATGAATCACCCATGTAACTGTGTCACTGTATATCAGCATCAACAGGACCTGAGTTTGGTGTTTGAGAGAGCTGTTGTCTACGTCTGTGTGCTGTCATTGCTCAGTCTGACCGAACGATGGACAGACTCAAGTTTGACTTTGAAACAAACTGTGTTGTTAAACAGTTTCATGGTTCAAAAAACAAAACAATCAAAAACACTTTTTTCATACTTGTGTTAAGTTTTGTATAGAAATGAGACCAAATTGATTGTGAGGTTAAATGTGATAGAAACAGCTCACACTGACATCCATCCTGATCAAACATGAGTGTCATGAAGCCTGTTTGCAGTTGTTTGCACTGTTTTCCACTCTGGATGTTGTTTCTGTTCAGCTGTGAGTATAAAAGGCTCCATTCTACAACCTGTTTGTGTTAGTTGTTCAATAGAAACATTATTTTGTGCTGATGTTGCACTTCTTTTATTCACAACCAAAGAGTTTTTGACGTCCGCATCAAAATACAAAGATCAGTATTGTCTAATGTTTTGGCTGCAGTGTGTTTTTGCAGACAGGTATAACTGAACAGCTTTAGTGTTTAGATTTTTTAAACTTGAGTATGAACTTATACAAAATGCAGCAAGATATTAAAAAAACGTTTGATTATAAAATCGACTATATTGGATTCATATCGATATCGGACATAAAAAGTGGCATCGTTCCATCTCTGCTTTGACTAGAGACACAGCTCTAATCAAAGAGGTGGTCCGCTTGCCTCCGCCCCAGAGAGAAGGGTTACATCTCCTGGGTTTAGGTGCGGCTTGCCCCTCTGAGGGCGGGGGTACCTGGACTTGGGATATAGAGTATGTTTGGGGAGTGCGACGGTCTGTGCAGTTTCTATTTGTGTCTGTCTACACGTTGGGTGAGTGCCGAGTATTTGGTTGTGCATATGGGGTGGGAATGCACGTTTGTGTCCGCGTGCGCCTGTTCGTCTGTGTCTATGTGTCAGGTTGGGTCTTAGACTCCACCTCTCTGGGTACATCTCAGGCCCTCCAAAGTACGGAGGCCTATCTCCCCTCACCACACTCCCTGCCGGTGGCTGATGCCCTCAGACGTTGGTGTGTTGGTGGTCCTTGTCGTCTGGGGCTGGGCGCTCATGTATGTACCGGCTCGCTCCTGGTGGCCGATTGGCGATTCCCCCCCTTTTGGTGGTCCTCCTCGGGTCCTTGTACTCTGGGGCCTCTGGATATCTGGGGCCTGGATCTCCTCCATACCTGCTTCATACCCTGGGGGACGGGGCTATGGCTCCCCACACTCCCTAGCAGATCGTTACATGGAGAAACCTTTGGAATACAAGCATGCTGATCCACACAGGTGTGCACACAGGTGTGCACACAGGTGTACACACGGGTGTTCACAGACGCGGACTACACCTTTATGGCTGCTGCCTCTAAGCACATTGTGCGCTGTCTATCTTGCGTGCTGCACAATATCGTTTATTATTTAGTATCTACTGTTATCTACTACTAGCTAGTTTATTGTGATGGTGCTGTTTTTATTATGTTGCTTGCTTTCTCTTCTGTTTTTTTTTCTCCATACAGGTGATCCAGGTGTTTTGTTTGTTTTTCTTTTTTTCTTCCCCCCCTTCTCACCGTCCCTTCTCCCCTTTGGTTTTCTTTCTCTCCCTCTCTTTCTTTCATTCTCTCTCCCTGTCCTGTTCCCCAGTCATATCTGTCCCGTTTGTAGCAACCGAAAATAAAATAAATTCATAATTATAATAAAGGTCAATCAAATGGACCAATATGGAAAGGCCATGATGATCCACTTGGTAAAATAAATCCGCTTGGCATCTTTCTTGGCGTTAAGACAACAATTCTGATGGCTAAAGATCCAAACGGGACACACAAAAAAAAAGTTTGTAAAAACATGTTTGTCAATCATTTTGTTTGGTTTCTGAGGAAAAAGATTCAATAACTTGCTGCTAATACACAACATTTCATCATATTTCCTCATAAGCCTCTTTTGTCTGACCATTTGATCCCATTTGAATTTGCAATAAAGGATCCACAGAGTTTGGTGACAATAATGACAGTAGATGTTTGTGTGAAAGTGCTGGAAGCAAATGAGTGTGTGATGTTCTTTCAGTGTTGCACTTTGTAGACGCTCCCTGAGCACTGGTCTCACAGCCAGCTGCACATAGAGACCAGTGTTGTTAGTCCAGGTCAGAAGATGACTTGTTGGAATGAAAATGAGCTTGTAGTTTGTCTGCTTTAATAATGTGACTGGAAAAAGGTGTTGGACTTCAAATATGTCCATTTCTGTCACACTTCACCTTTAAAAGTGAAGCCATGTGGTTCCTGGAAGGAAAAACACGACTTTTTCAAGTCTTTGTCCTGTTTTTATGAGAAATGTACGACTTTAATGTGAAACATTCAGAGTTTTTTCTCTTGTTGTGTTTGTTTGAAGCTGCTTCCTGTTGGCTTCAGCTGTTTGGAGTTTCCATTTTCTAAACTTCTACATTCTGAACCTTCTTCAGCTCTGAACAGATGATGAAACACTGAATGATTTCAAGCACTTTGTCTAATAAACTTACATCTTTCATTCTTTATACAGATTGTGGAGCTGTGGTTTGTCAGAGATCAGCTGTGATTATCTGGCAGCAGCACTGAAGTCCAACCCCTCCCATCTGAGAGAGCTGGACCTGAGCGACAACAACAACCTGCAGGATTCAGGAGTGAAGCATCTGTGTGGTTTCCTGGAGAGTCCAGGATGTAAACTTGAAACTCTGAGGTCAGTCAGCATGTTTTAGTTGTGCTGAGATGAATATGATGTGAAAGTTGTGCTGACACTAAACTGCAGACATCAGGCTGATATTATACTGATCCACACTGAGGATCTTCATGGTAAAGTCTGTTTTCTTCTTCTCTGGTTTAGTCCATTGACTGCAGCAGAACAATGTTCACATTTCAAACAGTGATACTCAACGTATGGCCCGCGGCCCACACGCGGCCTGCCCACCTTTCCTGATTCAGAGAGAGGGGACCCTGATTAACTGTGTAGCTTCTTCCTCACAGTTCTAAGTATCAGACACAACAATGAATAATCCACAGCTGACTGTCTTTAGCAGGTCAAAGGTCACGGCACACAGCAGACAGTCAGAAATATTCTAACTCTGATCATTTATCAGTTGTGACACTGTGAGACTTGATCAGAGGTGTGATCATCACAGCAGAGGCCTTTGTGTCAAAGTCACTGAGGATCAAACAGAAACACATGAAGCAGATTTTCCTCTTCTGGCTTTTTATAGCAGATAACCTTCAAAATATTCTGCAGTCGATCAAAAACTGAAGCAAACCATGAAGCAACATGTGAACATGAGCTGATGCTGCTGAAGTGAAGCAAAGTTACAGAGGTTTGATTACAGACACAGCTGAGAGTTTGTAATCTGTCATCATTTTAAAAAGTTTCCATGGAACAGCAGAAATGAGGCTTTACTGTCAGAGGCCGACAGCACTGAACACAACAGCAGACTGGTGGCTAATAAACAGTGAATGATGCAGAAACAGATGTTTGAAGCTGTTCTTGGAGTACACTGAGAGAGAGAGAGCTGTGCAGGCAGGAACAGCCAAAGTCAGAGAGAATTCATGAGCATATTGATCAAACGTGAAGCAGAGTTTGGATCTTCTTTTGCTGCTGCTTCACTCAGTTTTGGTTGGAGACAGATGAAACCTGCAGCTTCAGGATCTGTGAGCTGTCCACTTTCAGCCCCGACGGCGTGTCCGTGTACGTGCCGTCGAGTGAACGATCCACGCTCTGTGTTTCCATCTTTGTGTGTTTAGCTGCTCTCATTTACTGTTTTATCTGTTTGCTGCTTGTTGAAATAGTTTGTGAGCTTTAACCTGAGATTCTGGCAAAATACATTTATATTAAACATCGATTCAGGATTGAATGAATCAACATCATTTTATTCAAATTAAAACCATTTAAATGGGAACATGAATTTTTTACAGCCGCCTCTAATGCTGGGTAATGTCAGCTGGTCCATGTGCAGCTGGCTGTGAGGCTCAGGGAGCGTCGACAAAGTGCAACACTGAAAGAACATCATCCATAAATATTGAGTAAGAACTGGACTCTCATACAGCGAGACTCAAATGCCTTTAAACATCAGCTTATCCTGCTGATCCAAGTCCAACACTGAGTTTGTAAAAACATGTTTGTCAATCATTTTGTTTGGTTTCTGAGGAAAATGATTCAATAAGTTGCTGCTAATACACAACATTTCATCATATTTCCTCATAAGCCTCTTTTGTCTGACCATTTGATCCCATTTGAATTTGCAATAAAGGATCCACAGAGTTTGGTGACAATAATGACAGTAGATGTTTGTGTGAAAGTGCTGGAAGCAAATGAGTGTGTGATGTTCTTTCAGTGTTGCACTTTGTAGACGCTCCCTGAGCACTGGTCTCACAGCCAGCTGCACATAGAGACCAGTGTTGTTAGTCCAGGTCAGAAGATGACTTGTTGGAATGAAAATGAGCTTGTAGTTTGTCTGCTTTAATAATGTGACTGGAAAAAGGTGTTGGACTTCAAATATGTCCATTTCTGTCACACTTCACCTTTAAAAGTGAAGCCATGTGGTTCCTGGAAGGAAAAACACGACTTTTTCAAGTCTTTGTCCTGTTTTTATGAGAAATGTACGACTTTAATGTGAAACATTCAGAGTTTTTTCTCTTGTTGTGTTTGTTTGAAGCTGCTTCCTGTTGGCTTCAGCTGTTTGGAGTTTCCATTTTCTAAACTTCTACATTCTGAACCTTCTTCAGCTCTGAACAGATGATGAAACACTGAATGATTTCAAGCACTTTGTCTAATAAACTTACATCTTTCATTCTTTATACAGATTGGAGACCTGTGGTTTGTCAGATATTGGCCTTGATTATCTGGCAGCAGCACTGAAGTCCAACCCCTCGTATCCCACAGAGGTGGACCTGAGTGGAACCTACAGCAACCTGAAGGGTTCAGGAGTGAAGCATCTGTGTGATTTTCGGGAGAATCCACGATGTCGATTTGAAACTCTGAGGTCAGTCAGCATGTTTTAGTTGTGCTGAGATGAATATGATGTGAAAGTTGTGCTGACACTAAACTGCAGACATCAGGCTGATATTATACTGATCCACACTGAGGATCTTCATGGTAAAGTCTGTTTTCTTCTTCTCTGGTTTAGTCCATTGACTGCAGCAGAACAATGTTCACATTTCAAACAGTGATACTCAACGTATGGCCCGCGGCCCACACGCGGCCTGCCCACCTTTCCTGATTCAGAGAGAGGGGACCCTGATTAACTGTGTAGCTTCTTCCTCACAGTTCTAAGTATCAGACACAACAATGAATAATCCACAGCTGACTGTCTTTAGCAGGTCAAAGGTCACGGCACACAGCACTCTGTGAAACAGTTTGGAGCAGGAATTCTTGCACATTTACAAACTGACACTGCTGCACGGCATGCTGGGTAATGCTAGCTGCTCAGGTATGGGTGTGGTAACGGCTGTGAGACTCTGTGGCTGCAGAACACCGAAGAAGAGAAGAGAGAGGTGGAGGATGAAGAAAAGAGGCGGAGATGAAGCAGAAGTTTTGCTCCAGAGAGGAGCTGTGTCTGTGTGGGCGGGGCTCAGGCTGCTCCGCCCACACAGTGACAGTGAAGCAGGTGAAGAGTAATAAATGAAGACAGCAGACAGTATTTGATAAGCTGATGTACAAACATGTAGGTCGTGTCCAAATTCATGGGCTGCATCCTCCTGAGGCCGCATTTGTAGACCGATTACGTCGCAGCGACACGTCGAAGGCTGTCCAAATTCGTAGACTCCTCCGAATGCAGCCAACAAATGCGTCCTCCTTTTCCCCGAATTTGAAGGATGGGTCGGGTGTGTCCTTCGTGGCCTACCATATCCCAGAATTCATAGCGCGGCCCAGCCAAACTCCAGTTTCCAACAATGGCGGCCGCTACTAAGTTTTAAAATTACTCATACTAATCTTTCTCGGTCACAAAATAAACTTTTAACATATTTTCAGGCGAGAAAGTAGCTGTGTAAACATCAAATATCTGCTCGGTTTATCAAGATACCGCATATTTGCAAAAGTGCTTCGACGTTTTCGGAGACGTCTGCTACCCACCAGCTCGATAGCTCGCCGGGAGCTCGAGGGTCACTGAAGCCGCCGAGAACGGCACAACTCCCGGCACATCATTTTCAGATCACCGCGGACTTTCGCTACTCAGGTTAAACGTGATATATAAGTCACTTAGACAACCTCAAAATGTTATTGTTGGGCTTTTTTCAGTGTTTTGTTTGTTCGTGAGTAAATCGGTTTGGCTGAGATTAAAGTTATTAGATTAGATAAAATAAAACTTTATTAATCCCCCAGGTGGGTTCCTCCTTGGTCTTTACAGAGCTGACTAAACGTCAAACAGAAAACTGATTAAACAGAAGTATGAGACGGTCGAGAATTTACGCCAGTGTCCTGTTATATTTTAGATAGCAAGGAGCAGACGGCTGAGTTTATTAAACTCCACCGAGACAGCGGTGACGCTAATCAGAAGGCTAGACCCTCCAATTTCCCCAGCCGTTTATTTCCAGCCTACCCGACCTTCTGAGGACCCAGCCCACGTAGACCGCAAAGGCCGGGTCCTCGGGAGGATGCAGCCCATGAATTTGGACACGACCGTAGAATGATGGTGGCAGCTACAGAAACAGGTCCATACAGACTGAAGCGTGTCTCAGTCTGAATGTACACTGCTGTTATAAGAGCTGTGGAAACTCAGGTCAAAAGGACGTAACCACACTGCTGACAGTTCCAGGACAGTCACAGAGTTACAGCATCATTTGTGAACATAAAGACAGAAAGCTCATCCAAATCCTGGGATTAAAAGTCTGTCCTGGTGGTGTCCAGTCAAACACGTCTCTGTGAAAGCTTCAATCCAACAGGCTCCAAAGTCCTTCTGCTCATTTCCTCGCCGGGTTCTTGATGCTCCTGTACCATCTCTCTGTCATCCTCCTCGCTCCCTCTTTGCACTCACAGTCTTTGTGCATCATTAACACTCACATGTGGAAAACCAAAGTTTTACTGGGCAGAAGATGATCATCAGTGACTCTGTCTTTAAAACACTCTTGTTAGAAATGTTCGACTTTAATGTGAAACATTCAGAGTTTTTTCTCTTGTTGTGTTTGTTTGAAGCTGCTTCCTGTTGGCTTCAGCTGTTTGGAGTTTCCATTTTCTAAACTTCTACATTCTGAACCTTCTTCAGCTCTGAACAGATGATGAAACACTGAATGATTTCAAGCACTTTGTCTAATAAACTTACATCTTTCATTCTCTATACAGATTGGAGCGCTGTGATTTGTCAGAGATCAGCTGTGATTATCTGGAAGCAGTGCTGAAGCTCAACCCTTCGTATCCCAGAGAGGTGGACCTGAGCTCCCACAAGCTGCAGGATTCAGGAGTGAAGCAGCTGTGTGTTCTTCTGGAGAATCCACAACATCAAATTGAAACTCTGAGGTCAGTCTCCACGTTTTAGTTGTGCTGACACTGTCGATCTGTGGAACTAAAACCTTTATACAGGAAGTCTGGTTCAGCTCTTTGTAGACCTTCTAATCTCTGATGCTCTGAGTCTTACTCAGTAGATGATGCAGAGTTGTGAAGCCGATGTGGGTGAGGACACTCGCCCAGCTCTAACTACTTTGACATCCAGGCGGCTTCCCTGCTTGTCCTGATACAAACAAACCTGAGTAACCTTGCAGGTCAGATCTCATCAGTCACACCTGTTATGGCAGCTCTCCTCTAGATTGTAGTTCTTGTTAACCTGGGATGGTTTTAGAAGCCTGGACCACAGACTGCAAGGGAAGATATTACTGGGAAAGGCCAAAGCAACCTATCAGACCCATTAAACACTAACATAGATGAATACTCAGATTTAAACCTTTATTGTTTCACAAAGGCTTAAAAAGGGAACGTCCACAGTTTAGACTGCAGCAGATTTTATTAAAGCAGTTTGACAGGAGCAAAGCAAAAACACAAAGAATAAGTGTTTCACATATTAATACATATAACATAATAATAAAAGAAAAGCAAAAGAATGATACAAAAGAATGAAAAAGTTGTCCAGAGCAGCAGGATGTCTGAGGTCTGCAGAAACACAAAAACACAGCAGCTAAAAATAGTTGTTGAAAGAAAACGAGGTGGGAGCTGCTGATTCCTGAGCTTTGATACTGGATTAGCTTCAGTAGTTATTCCCATCACTGCTGTAGGAGCTACATTTAGTCACAGCTGATTGTCTCCTTTGACCAATCAGAAGACTACTGTTGTAAAAACAAGCAGACAAAGAACCAATGAGAGTGAAGAACAGGATAAAGAGCTCGTGTGATGGAGGCAAAGCAATAATCAGCAGACTGTAGCAGTTTCTATCTGGATGAAAGTAGAAGGAGCTCAGCGGAGCTCAGTCCCATATCTTTGTTTAGAAACAACATCAGTGATTTCCTGCTGCTCGAGATGATTCCAGCAGCTCTCATTCCAGCAGCTGATGAGAGAAACAGCTGATGGCTCACAGCTCGTGCACTGTTGGATCTCCAGATGTTCACGTGGCTGAAGTCTGTGAAGAAACTGTGGTCCACGTAGTTCACACGGCCTCAGATTGGACCGAGCTCCCTGGATCACTGCAGCATCCTCAGCTGGTACATGGACGTCTCTGCTCCTCAGTCTTGGAGCCCCTGCAGGTCCGTCCACACCACCAGGGTCTTCTCACTCACCTTTCCTTTGTCCTCGTCCTTCATCGGCCGTGCTGTGTCTTTGTTCCTGCGGTGTTGTTCCCACGATGCAGCGCTGATGTTCCCTCCTTGAATGCACAACAAGTACGGTGCTGGTCTTTCTCGGGTGGAGCAGAGACAGATTGAAGTCTTTCAGACTTTAGTGCCGACTTCCCTGACAGAGGCTGGACTCCATGGTCTGCACAGGAGGCTTCTACACTGTGTGGAGGTGACTCCTGGACTTGAAGACAGGCTGCAGGTACATGTGTGATGAAGAGGACCTACAGCAGTGTGATGGAGCTGCAGGTGTGAAGGAAGTCCTGCTGTCCTGTCCCACCCTCATCTTTGCTTCCTCTGTCTTCTCTGGACTTGTCCTCCTGTTTCAGAAACAGCACTGCTTCATGCCGAGGGTGGACGGGAGCGTTGGCTCTGATTCTTTTACCGTCCACCACAAGGAGACACTGATGCTGACCTCCTGATTCATCTGCATGTGTTCTGCTTCACACTGCTCACCTCCACCAAAGACTTCACAAACATCTTCTTTCTTTGAGTCCAGTTTGTCCCACAAACACTTCCAAATCTCCTCCTCTGAGATTCTGCAGCTTCTTGCAGTGTGACTCAGCTGACTTCTGACAGACCACAGACTGGCACAGCATCCACATGTGTCTCCTTTCAAACAGGCTCTTGATGTTTCCTCCCACATCATTCTGGCCTCTCAGTCTCCTTTGTTCTCCAGCTCTGTAGCTCCAGCTGGTGAAGCTTCAGTTTTCCATGTTGGTAACAGTAAACTACAGCCTCTGCTGTCAGCTGGGTAACTAAACAGAGCTGCAGCACGTCTCTGCGGTGGTGCTACATCCAGCCTGCAGACGGCCGTCTACATGTTGTAGTGGTTTACAGTCACCAGGGGGCGCTGTCCCAGCCATGCAGGCAGTGGGCTGCTCTGCTTGTGCTGTTGTTGGTGAAGCTGAAGTGAAAGCGAGAGTTAAAACCCTGAACAGTGTCCACTGAGCTTCTTATGCTATTCTCATGCTCAAAGAAGTTTAACAGGATGGACGACTCGTCCATCAGGCGTCCAGCTGTCCGTGACCGTGTCCACAGCAGAGTGTGACCGAGGCTTCATGCTAACACGCACACATGAAACTAAAACCACCACGAGCAGCTGCTCAGTGGATTTGGAGGACAAATGTCTGCAGCTTCTCACAGGCAGTATGCAGAATGTGGATCTCCACAAAGACTGTGGAGAGCTCGTCCCACACTCTAAATCCAAACTTGTCTGCACAAAACTTCTCACACGTTCCCGTCACAAGTGTCTTCTAAGTGAAGCTACCAGGTTCAGGTCCAGCTTGTTTATCTGGAGCTGCAGTAGATGATCCATCCTCACAAAGCAACACAGCAGATATGCAAACACACAACACAACCAAAGGATTCTCTCTGCATGTCTGTGGCTGATGCTGCTGGAACGAAGCTGTTTGAAACCTTGTTGTTCTGCACTTTGGGACCAGAAGAGGAAACTGAAGCTCTGTGCAGAGGGTCCAATGGAAGCAGCCAAGCGCTGTAAGTGTCTGCTGTACAGGGATGCTGGTTCAGCTGTGGCTCAGTTTCACAGTGTGACTCAATAAAAGCAGCAGGAAATCAAAGCTTGATGCTTTCATCAGTGTGGAAATAAGAAAGTTTCCTGTGACAGACGCTGGAGCTCTTTCACTCTCAGCTTCACAGTTTCAGCTTCAAACTTCTTCCAACATGTTTCTAACACGGCCACATTCCACCTTAATGGAGCTGATATCTTGTGCATCAGCACATTTTCTAAAGGCAGCGATCACATCTTTAGTTTTGGATGTTTAACTGCAGATTGTTTATGTGTTTATAGCACATTAATTACAGCAGCAGCGTTGACCACAGTGCTGTACAAGAATCCAAGATAACTATTAAAATAACTCCTAATATTAATATCACACATCAAATATCAAATAACTCTCATGCTGTATTAAAAGCCAGTGAATACAAATGTGTTTTCAGAGCAGATTTACAGAGACTGACAGCAGGAGCTGGGGCTGTTCGATAGAACGATGTATATATGATGACCATATGAAAACGTCTATCGTTTCATATCACGCTCTTTGTTTCCTGCTTATGTGTTTGTGTTTTCCAGATAAAGCTTTCAAAATAAATCTGAAGATCCTGTTGAGAGTTTTCAAAATAAACACAATACAGTACTGCGGTCGCTCGTTTATCGAGTTACGTTCTAAAAATAAGTCTCAGAATGAAGTAGCAGCTTTATGTTTTACAAGTATTATAGAAGTTTTAAGGCAGTTAAACCCTCACTGCACACTTTCTACACTTTTCTCAGACAGGCATGAACATTTTCACACTTTTCTCTCTTGTTTAAACAAAGTTCAAACCTTCATAGAAAAATAAGTTCATTATTAAAGAGTGAAAGCAAAGTGTTTCTGAAACATGTCAAATCAGCCTTTGCTGGCATTAAATGAGCTTCTGTGTGAGGAGCACTCGTCCATGGCCTGGGCTCCTCGCTGTCAGGTAAAGTTTCATAAAGCTTTTGAGTTTTTCTGCAGATAATGTTGGTGTCCAGCACGATGTTCTTTTTCCTGCGGTCACTGAGCCACAAAGCCAAAGCTGACTCCATCCTTACGATGTTCTTGTTGTGGACAGTTACAACCTTTTTGCCTCCTTGTTGAAACTATGATGGTCAGCATCTTCCTCTGCCTTTGGCTGCTACCACAGGTGCAAAACGTCTCGTCATCATTGTTGTTTGTTGGGGACAAAACGTACAAACATACAGTGCAGCACTGCAGAGTCACACTGCTGTAAATTTGAACACATTCTGTACTGTACAGGAGACACGGCACGAGATTGGCTGACAATGGTCTACAGCCAATCAGGACGCAGAACACAATGCGCTGTAAAAAACAAAAGCATGCAAAATTGCACAAAAAAGATCAGCGAAACAGCGAGGCCGCCAAAGGTGAACTGTGTTACAGCGAGGGACCAGCGTATATGTGGTTGTTGGGACGATAAATGTCTTTGAGCTTGTGTCAGAAGACGAGCTGCAGCTTTCTGGACCAGCTGCAGTCTTGCCAGGCAGGTCCCACTAACTCCAACATATAAGGAGTTACAATAATCCAGCTGGGACGTCATGAAAACGTGGATCGCCCGTTCAAGGTTTTTAAAAGATATAAATGATCTCACCTTAGATAAAAGCCTCAGTTTGAAGAAAGACCGCTGTACAACTGAGCTCAGCTGTTTTTCAAATTGCCGTCAAATATAAGCCCCAAATGTAATAATGCGATTTAATAAAAGAGCTGAACCAGTCTAATAGAGCGCCCTTGATGCCGCCATGCTCCAATGGTGAGGTCAAGATGCTGTGGTCAAGGCAGCGGTCAGATCCAAAAGCACAGCGGAGTCTCCTGATCAGTGGCTGATAAAAGATCATTAAGAACTTTCCAAAGTGCAGTTTCAGTGCTGTGAAGAGCTTTAAAACCAGACTGAAACCTTTACAACAGATTGCAGCTGAACAAATATAATCTTTTACAAAATCTTCGACAGGAAGGGAAGCTTTGAAATAGGCCTGAAGTTTGAGCGGACAGAAGATCCAGATCAGGTTTTTAGTACAGGCTGTACAACAGCATGTTTAAAACAGGCTGTACAACACCTGAACTAAGACTGCTGTTAAAAATCGCTAAGATGTCGGAACCAACAACCTTTAAAATCTTTTTAAACACGTGTTGGAACAACATCATTTGGACAAGATGATGTCTTTATAGCATCACATCGTTCCTCCACCTGATCAAACCACACAGGCTCAAACTGATCAAAAACAGCTGAGCAGGTGAATATTTTAGCCCCGGTGCGATCTCGGGCGAGAGTATCGATGATGGCCAAAGGGCAGCGTCCAGCTCTACGGCCGCTGAAGAGCAGACTCAACAGACGCGCGTGATGTGGATCCTACTGCTCTAAAACTGGAGCTTCTTCAATCCATTAAAGAGGACATTAGTACGCTGTTAAAAGAAGAAGTCAGAAATGCATTGAAAGAAGATTTTGACAATATAAGGGCTGACGTGCAAGGACTGAGAAATGAGATCGCTAACAGCATGGCGGCGACGTGCGGCGAAGTTGATGGAGTAAAGGTTACAGTGAAAGAAGCTGAGGATGGGCTGTCAATGTGGAGCGATGAGGTGACCACCCTGCAGTCTACAGTAGAGAGTATGAAGGAGGAGCTGTCTGACCTGAAGGATAAATGTGATGAAGGCAGGAAGCGGAGAGCTAACATCCACATCATAGGGATCCCAGAGGGCCTGGACTCGAGCTCCTCCACGGCCGTATCCGTGCTACTACGTGAAGTGCTGGGTATGGATAAAGACGTTATTGTCGACCGCTCACACAGGAGCCCTATCCTGAGAAAGCCAGCTGGTAACCCGCACGCCGTCATAGCCGAGCGTCACTACTACCAGGATTGTGTGGCTACGCCGTGCCAGGGCCCAAGCCCCGCTTGAGTTTAACGGACAACCTATTGCAATATTACGACTGGGCGATATGACCCAAAGTTCATATCTCGATATTCTTTAGCTGGATGGCGATATACGATATATATCTCGATATTTTTGAAGCCAGAAAGTACGAACAAAAAGAGAGTTCTTAGTCAAAGCTGTGTCCCAAATCTCACACAGGCACATTTATTAACATACAGCGTAGATGTACATGAAACAATTACTCAGGAATAAATGATCAGCATTTATTAAATAATAATGCTCCATAAATAAAAGAAAACAATGTTGTTTTTGTGCATAACAAAAAGCTCACAATCGTGCAGTCAAAATGTAAACAGACGCTGAGCATAATAACAAGCAGCTGCTCTGTTCCCAGGTTCTACTGCGTGACTGACAGCCTGGAGTTTGAAACCCTCTTTGTAACCGTGTCTCTTACAGGTGCCATTTATGGTCCTTATACACACTCAATACAGTAATATTACGTTGAAGCAGAGTACGTATCACTCCGCGAGGCTCCTCGTAGCTGTAATGCTCCAACAATCCATCAAGCGGTGCGGCCTCGTAGCTGAGCAAAGTCGTACCAAAACATCTTTTGAAAGGTTTCTGAGCGCCGTGTAGCACATAAAATCGGTTCGAGGTCAGTAAGCACAACCAGAATTCATCCATAAGCCGCACTGTCGATTTATGAGAAAATTACAGGATTTTAAGTGCAGAAAATATAGTTTATGGTTTTCCTTTGATCTTAGCAAATATCTACGCCTCTAATTGGGACGATCACAGATTTTTCACTAATGTCTTTGCGCGGCTCCCCAATATGTCATCACACAATATCATCTTTGAGGGAGACCTAAACTGCTCATTATCTGCTATGGACCACAGTTCACACAAAAGTACACTTAGTCCAAACTCAGCATGCGTCATTCAGAGCTTTCTTGATAATTATGGGCTGGCTGATGTATGGAGATTTCATAATCCTGCTTCACGTCAATACTCTTTTTTTCTAATGTCCATAAAACATATATTTGTATAGAAAAACGTCTCCCTTTAGTTACAGAATGTGATTATAAGACTCTGGTGATTTCTCCTCTTGTTTTTTCAATGTGTATTCCTGATGCCTGCTCCAACTATCAGCCATGGAGATTCAACTCAGTGTTGTTAGCAGATGAAGAGTTTGTCAGTTACAAAAGGTCTCAAAGAGATTTTTTTTCTATCAATCAGACCCCAGAGATGTCATCATCAGTCATTTGGGAATCTCTAAAAGTATCTGAGAGGCCAAATAATTTCATTTTGTGCCAAACAAAGTGCAACACTGAAAGAACATCATCCATAAATATTGAGTAATAACTGGACTCTCATACAGCGAGACTCAAATGCCTTTAAACATCAGCTTATCCTGCTGATCCAAGTCCAACACTGAGTTTGTAAAAACATGTTTGTCAATCATTTTGTTTGGTTTCTGAGGAAAAAGATTCAATAAGTTGCTGCTAATACACAACATTTCATCATATTTCCTCATAACCCTCTTTTGTCTGACCATTTGATCCCATTTGAATTTGCAATAAAGGATCCACAGAGTTTGGTGACAATAATGACAGTAGATGTTTGTGTGAAAGTGCTGGAAGCAAATGAGTGTGTGATGTTCTTTCAGTGTTGCACTTTGTAGACGCTCCCTGAGCACTGGTCTCACAGCCAGCTGCACATAGAGACCAGTGTTGTTAGTCCAGGTCAGAAGATGACTTGTTGGAATGAAAATGAGCTTGTAGTTTGTCTGCTTTAATAATGTGACTGGAAAAAGGTGTTGGACTTCAAATATGTCCATTTCTGTCACACTTCACCTTTAAAAGTGAAGCCATGTGGTTCCTGGAAGGAAAAACACGACTTTTTCAAGTCTTTGTCCTGTTTTTATGAGAAATGTACGACTTTAATGTGAAACATTCAGAGTTTTTTCTCTTGTTGTGTTTGTTTGAAGCTGCTTCCTGTTGGCTTCAGCTGTTTGGAGTTTCCATTTTCTAAACTTCTACATTCTGAACCTTCTTCAGCTCTGAACAGATGATGAAACACTGAATGATTTCAAGCACTTTGTCTAATAAACTTACATCTTTCATTCTTTATACAGATTGTGGAGCTGTGGTTTGTCAGAGATCAGCTGTGATTATCTGGCAGCAGCACTGAAGTCCAACCCCTCCCATCTGAGACAGCTGGACCTGAGCGACAACAACAAGCTGAAGGATCCAGGAGTGAAGCATCTGTGTGGTTTCCTGGAGAGTCCAGGATGTAAACTTGAAACTCTGAGGTCAGTCAGCATGTTTTAGTTGTGCTGAGATGAATATGATGTGAAAGTTGTGCTGACACTAAACTGCAGACATCAGGCTGATATTATACTGATCCACACTGAGGATCTTCATGGTAAAGTCTGTTTTCTTCTTCTCTGGTTTAGTCCATTGACTGCAGCAGAACAATGTTCACATTTCAAACAGTGATACTCAACGTATGGCCCGCGGCCCACACGCAGCCTGCCCACCTTTCCTGATTCAGAGAGAGGGGACCCTGATTAACTGTGTAGCTTCTTCCTCACAGTTCTAAGTATCAGACACAACAATGAATAATCCACAGCTGACTGTCTTTAGCAGGTCAAAGGTCACGGCACACAGCAGACAGTCAGAAATATTCTAACTCTGATCATTTATCAGTTGTGACACTGTGAGACTTGATCAGAGGTGTGATCATCACAGCAGAGGCCTTTGTGTCAAAGTCACTGAGGATCAAACAGAAACACATGAAGCAGATTTTCCTCTTCTGGCTTTTTATAGCAGATAACCTTCAAAATATTCTGCAGTCGATCAAAAACTGAAGCAAACCATGAAGCAACATGTGAACATGAGCTGATGCTGCTGAAGTGAAGCAAAGTTACAGAGGTTTGATTACAGACACAGCTGAGAGTTTGTAATCTGTCATCATTTTAAAAAGTTTCCATGGAACAGCAGAAATGAGGCTTTACTGTCAGAGGCCGACAGCACTGAACACAACAGCAGACTGGTGGCTAATAAACAGTGAATGATGCAGAAACAGATGTTTGAAGCTGTTCTTGGAGTACACTGAGAGAGAGAGAGCTGTGCAGGCAGGAACAGCCAAAGTCAGAGAGAATTCATGAGCATATTGATCAAACGTGAAGCAGAGTTTGGATCTTCTTTTGCTGCTGCTTCACTCAGTTTTGGTTGGAGACAGATGAAACCTGCAGCTTCAGGATCTGTGAGCTGTCCACTTTCAGCCCCGACGGCGTGTCCGTGTACGTGCCGTCGAGTGAACGATCCACGCTCTGTGTTTCCATCTTTGTGTGTTTAGCTGCTCTCATTTACTGTTTTAGCTGTTTGCTGCTTGTTGAAATAGTTTGTGAGCTTTAACCTGAGATTCTGGCAAAATACATTTATATTAAACATCGATTCAGGATTGAATGAATCAACATCGTTTTATTCAAATTAAAACCATTTAAATGGGAACATGAATTTTTTACAGCCGCCTCTAATGCTGGGTAATGTCAGCTGGTCCATGTGCAGCTGGCTGTGAGGCTCAGGGAGCGTCTACAAAGTGCAACACTGAAAGAACATCATCCATAAATATTGAGTAAGAACTGGACTCTCATACAGCGAGACTCAAATGCCTTTAAACATCAGCTTATCCTGCTGATCCAAGTCCAACACTGAGTTTGTAAAAACATGTTTGTCAATCATTTTGTTTGGTTTCTGAGGAAAAAGATTCAATAAGTTGCTGCTAATACACAACATTTCATCATATTTCCTCATAACCCTCTTTTGTCTGACCATTTGATCCCATTTGAATTTGCAATAAAGGATCCACAGAGTTTGGTGACAATAATGACAGTAGATGTTTGTGTGAAAGTGCTGGAAGCAAATGAGTGTGTGATGTTCTTTCAGTGTTGCACTTTGTAGACGCTCCCTGAGCACTGGTCTCACAGCCAGCTGCACATAGAGACCAGTGTTGTTAGTCCAGGTCAGAAGATGACTTGTTGGAATGAAAATGAGCTTGTAGTTTGTCTGCTTTAATAATGTGACTGGAAAAAGGTGTTGGACTTCAAATATGTCCATTTCTGTCACACTTCACCTTTAAAAGTGAAGCCATGTGGTTCCTGGAAGGAAAAACACGACTTTTTCAAGTCTTTGTCCTGTTTTTATGAGAAATGTTCGACTTTAATGTGAAACATTCAGAGTTTTTTCTCTTGTTGTGTTTGTTTGAAGCTGCTTCCTGTTGGCTTCAGCTGTTTGGAGTTTCCATTTTCTAAACTTCTACATTCTGAACCTTCTTCAGCTCTGAACAGATGATGAAACACTGAATGATTTCAAGCACTTTGTCTAATAAACTTACATCTTTCATTCTTTATACAGATTGGTGGGCTGTGGTTTGTCAGAGATCAGCTGTGATTATCTGGCAGCAGCACTGAAGTCCAACCCCTCCCATCTGAGACAGCTGGACCTGAGCTACAACAACAAGCTGCAGGATCCAGGAGTGAAGCATCTGTGTGGTTTCCTGGAGAGTCCAGGATGTAAACTTGAAACTCTGGGGTCAGTCAGCATGTTTTAGTTGTGCTGAGATGAATATGATGTGAAAGTTGTGCTGACACTAAACTGCAGACATCAGGCTGATATTATACTGATCCACACTGAGGATCTTCATGGTAAAGTCTGTTTTCTTCTTCTCTGGTTTAGTCCATTGACTGCAGCAGAACAATGTTCACATTTCAAACCTTCAAAGAAGAAGAAAAATCCTCCACTGGAAAATTCACTGTGAAACTCTCAAACTCTTCATTGCACCTTAAAGTCTGTGTGACACTGAAATCCAAAGCAAAATGTGCGTTTGCTTTACAGACAGCAGTCCAACACAAACATACACACATCATCCAAAACACAGTCCAACATCCAAATCTCCTCCACTGCCAGCATGAATGATGGGAAAGAGAAGCAGGAACACTCTGACATTCAGGGTTAGAATGAGTTTCATCAAGCAGACTGTGAAGATCAAAGCTGCATTAGAAAGCTTACATGAATGAATGAGTGGACAGAAGTGGACAGAGATCATCTGAAGCACTTCAAAGGCTTTAAATCAGCACATTTCTCTTTATTCTTTATCAACTCTGTTAGTTTCTCTCAGTTTTCTGTGGAATGAAGCTAACAGCAGGCTAATAAGATGCTGACCAATAGGTTTCTATTAAAGGTTGTAATTTGTATATGAAAAAGTGCTTTGGCTCAGCAGGGATCAGCTTACAGGTAGAATACAGCTGCTGGATGGGATTAGCATGTCATAGCTATCTACCAAACTGCTAACTGGGGGATTTCAGGCCATCTATGGATCATTTTTGCTAACTGTTTATTCAGCTTAGGCTCACAGGGCTGCAGCCTGTGCCCTAGCTGTCATAGGGCAAGAGGCGTGGTCCACCTGCACAGGTGAGCAGTCCATCACAGGGCCAACAGAGAGACAGAGAAGCACTCCCTCACATCCACACCTACAGCCAATGTAGAAGCACCAATGAACCTAAGCAGCATTTCATTGGACTGTGGGAGAACATCCAACCTCCACAGAAAGGCCCAGCTGACCAACAAGCTTCAACCTACAACCTTCTTGCTCTAAGGCACTAGTGCTAACCACTTTTGCCCATTTCAGCCCAAATCCTGCATCTTCCTGTTTCTGACTCCAGGCCAGCTCCACTAACACTTTCTCATCAGACACTGCCACCTAGTGGAGGAAGTCTTAGTTCCATTTGAAGCTTCAGATTACAGTTAGTTCCTTTACAAAGAGGTGGAGGTGGTGGGGCCACAGCACCATCATCACTGAGTGCCATAGGACACTTAACCTTTGTTTCCATATGCTGGGAACTTCCTGTTGTTCCAAGGAGGACTGGAAAATGTGTGAAAATCTCCCAGTCAGTTCCTCACAGCACACTTCAATCATTTCCCTCCCACAGCATCAGGACCAGGGCTTTTTCTCTCTTTGGTCCCACTAAGAGATTTCCACACAAACAGCTCATCAGTGGGACTCTCAGAGCTACCAGCCCTTTGCTACAATCACAAAGCTCTTCATTGAAATCAATGATATCAAAGCTGGAATCAAATGAGTCCAAGTCTTCTGCTGATTCAGCATCACATTCATCTTTGCTCCTTGTTCTGCATCCCCACCATGGACTTCATTCCTTTCCAAGCCAGCCTTGAGTGTCCTTTATTCAGCTCATCCTCTGCTTTACTTTTACACCTGATTTTAGCTGCTTTATCTCTCTTTCAACAGGTTTCTGTGCCTCAATCTTTTTCTTCTCTCCCTCATAACAAGACAGCTTCTTCTGCCTGAGAACATGTTGGAGTGATTTACTAATCCAGGGCTGCTTATTGGGGAAAATACTTCCTGTTTCCAAAGTAATCCCCATTTTTCCCAGAAAGAAATGTCAGTAGAAATCGATGATCTAAGTGAGAACATGAGCCTTTAAAAAGTCCCAGTGGGTGCAGTCAAAGCAGTCCCTCAGTCCCAGTATAGAGTCTTTGGTCCAGACTGGAACAGCTGTGTGCCCAGTTTGAGCTCTCTTCAGTGCTGTGACCTGACAGACCCAGAGGGGCCATCACATCACATTTAGAAGCTCCCCTGATGGAGCCACAACACATGTCCAATACTTAGTCTGTCTTGTTGGACCAACTGGAAGAAATGATTCAAGGACTTAGTCACAGAACAGAGATTCAAATCTCCAAAATCCAACTGGCTGCATCAGGACATATAGTCTGAAACTCTGCACAGTTTCCTGTTTGAAGCTGCTTCCTGTTGGCTTCAGCTGTTTGGAGTTTCCATTTTCTAAACTTCTACATTCTGAACCTTCTTCAGCTCTGAACAGATGATGAAACACTGAATGATTTCAAGCACTTTGTCTAATAAACTTACATCTTTCATTCTTTATACAGATTGAAGAGCTGTGGTTTGTCAAAGATCAGCTGTGATTATCTGGCAGCAGCACTGAAGTCCAACCCCTCCCATCTGAGAGTGCTGGAGTTGAGCTACAACTACAACCTGACGGATCCAGATGTGAAGCAGCTGTCTGATCTTCAGCAGAGTCCAGACTACAGACTGGAGACTCTGAGGTCAGTAGAGTGATGGAGTGAGTGGGTGGTGCTGTCAGCAGTATTGTACTAAACACAGTCAGTATGAAACAAAGATCCAGTGTTTCCTGTAAAGCTGCAGCTTCTCAGTGAAGCTGTGAGAGGAGAACGGTGACAGGCTTCAGGATTGGACACAAACACTTCCTGTTTCTCACCTTTATGGTCACCATAGTAACGGCTGACACGCTCTGATCAAACACTGTCAACAGCCAATCAGCTCTCTGAACAAAGCAGCACGCAGACCAATGACTGCATTGATTTCCAAGTTTAAAGCAGTGAAGAACACAGTCTGTAGGTGAGGAAGAATTTAGTGAGAGCAGATGTTTGGATGGAATTCCTCCAGTTAACAGCTGGAACCGTCCATCTGGATTGTTGGGCTTGTTGTTGGGGTTCCTACAGAGCTCAGAGTGGACACACCAAGGTTCTTCTAATGAATGAAAGTCCAAACTCAAACTAGGAGGGAAAAACATTTTCAGCAACTTCAATAAAAATCCAAAGATTAGAAAAAGTGAAGCAACAATGAGTCCTAGTACAGTCCCAGCACTGACGTCCCTGCTGCTCTTTATACTGGATGTGCTGCATCACTGAGTGACAGCTGATGAAGAGTCTCTGGAAACACTCGTTTATCCCCTCTGCTCTTCCTCCTTCTCTCTGCAGGTGGAGGTGATGATGGTAAACAGGACGGTGTGTGTGCTGAGAGAGGAGCAGCTGTGTCCTGATGATCCAGAGAGGTTGAAGCAGCAGCAGCTTGTGTGTAGAGACGCTCTGACTGGGCCATGTTACTGGGAGGTGGAGAGGAGAGCTTCATCCAGCAGTGACTGACAGAGGAATGAAGTGCAGATGACTGTCAGTGCTGCAGAGTGAACTGCTCTGAGAACAGCTCCACTGTCAGACACAATGTAGAGTCCAGCATCAGCCCTGTGTGTCCCTCTGGATCTGACAGAGGATCATCAGTGTATCTGGACTGCTCTGCTGCTGCTCTGTCCTTCTACAGTCTCTGCACAGTCTCTGTCTCACTCTGGAAAGATTTTACAACTTGTTGTAATTACAGAACGTTAATATAATATTCAAACATGTGATCTTCTCTTTATTTCTGACTCTTTACCAAATAAAGAAAAACCAAACTAACAAACAGAAGCTGTCGTGTCCTTTTTCACCACATCTGTGAATCTTTTCTGTGTTTTTCCTCTTTTCCTCCTTCCTGCAGCTCCATCTTCATCATTCTGTGTCCAGTATATGTGAACACGTCCAAAGCATCTGAGCCTCATGTTACCCGTTTGTGTGAGTTACGCCTGTCGTTGTGTTGTGGTGTATAAATAAGGGGCAGGAGACAGCGCTGGATCTCTGAGTTCTTTACTCTCAATTTCTGCAACATCTGCAATATATAGAAATGCAAACCTGTGAGCTGTGTGTGTTGTGCGTCTGCTCGGCCACCTCTCCTCCGGCCATGCTGGAAGCAGCTGTGCGTTTGACAGTTTTATCGACTCGACAATAATCGAACAAATTAAATGTTCAAAAATATCAACTTAAGCACTTCAAAGTCAACAAAAAGCTTAAAACAATGAAATAATATTTCACTGACAAAACAACAGCTCATAAGAACGATACACAAAATAATACAGAAACAAACAAATAAAAGTTATTAACCAGGATCCATGTTTTTGTCACAAACACTGAATCAGCTGATTCACTCTTTATGTTTCTGAGTTTGTTTTGTGATTATAGTTCTGGTTTCTGTTTCTGTGTCTTCACTGTGTCCCACGTCTCCTTACTTTGGACTCTGTGTTATATTTCCTGTTTTACTTTGACAGTCCTGTGTTACTGTTTCCTGTCTCGTGTGTGTAATTGGTCCCAGCTGTGTTTCCCTCCTGCCTCCCGTTCCCTGATTACTAAACTGCGTCCACGCCGCCGGCGCTCCTCTCCACAGCTGGATTCCAGGATTTCAGAGCATCCAGCTGTGGTGAGTGATGGAGACACTTTCTCTGCTCCCTCAGTAATCAGGACAGTTTATTGAACATCAGAGGACATAAAGGACTGTTTTTCACCTGCCCGTTCTGAACCTGGACATTAAAGACTGCTGGCTTCAAGGACATTAATCCCAGTGTCAGCCAGCCAATAACAGCCTGTGTTTTTCAGCTCTTTAGGAGTCAGAAATGAGAAAGACACAGACTGCTAACCGCTCCCTGCAGGAAATAAGCTCCGCCTCTTCCTTTCCTGTATATGAGTGATTCTGACATGAGACACAATGAGTTTCCTGTTTATTGTGACTTAAAGCGAGCAGCAGTTCCCAGAGGCCGTACCTCCTAAATTTCAGTGAGTCACATGTAACATACAGTTATTAACCCTGTAAGACCCAACCCATCAAAAAACAGCCAGAAAATTCAGATTCTTTGGAACTGAGATGTTTATCAACCCTTTAAACAAAAGCCACACATGAGTTCTTTGCTATGTCATGTTGTGTATGATTTACTTTTATTGTGTATTTATTTTTTGTATCACATTTGATACACTGGGTGTTTTTGGCAACTTTTTGTTAACGACAATGTTAACTTTAGACTAAAAAAGAGTTTTGTCCACAACATTTAGAAATTATAGCAAGTATTGATCATGTTGATGAGATCGAGGTCTCAGAAACTCATGTATGATACAAAGGTGGTTACAGGGTTAACAGTCCAGCTACAGTGTTTCAATATTTAAATGATGCTATGAATATGTTTAACAGATAACTCTTATCATGTTTTTCTACAGAGCACCTAAATTCCTCAGCGCGGTGAAGGATTACGTTGAAATCCTGAAAAAGAAGCAGCAGGAACAGCCTAACAGCAAACTGCTCACCGCGCAGGAGGTAGTGGTCGAGGTAGTTCCCCGCGTTCTCCAGGGCTTCTGGGAGCTTCCTCCTCGTCCCCTCCTAAACATGGCCTCCCAGAGTCTAAGTATCCTCTCCACCAGTGTCACCAAGGCCACTTTAGATCGTGTCTCCAAGAGCCTCACGGCGATGGAAACACAGGCCGTCTTCACCCGCTCTATCCGAGACGATCTGGTCGACAGCATCCTGACGGAGATTAGACAGAAATTTCCTGAAGAAATTCTGTCTATCCAAGTTGCAAACTTTGCACCCCTGTTGCTGAAGACCATTGCTGATGTAGCAAGGATCCGGATATGTGAAATCTTTGAGCCCCCTTCAAGTCCTGATGTGAAGAGCACAAATGGTGAGCGCTCCTCTGACGGCCTTTCAGTGGCAAATGTTCCACCAGCCGAAGAAGCTCTGTCAGAAAGTGTTGCAGAGCCCGACGTTCCCTGTGAGGAACTTCTTTCTGAAAGGGCATCCAGTCTGAGTACTCGAGACCTTACGATCGAAGGAGCTCTGTCAGAAAGTGTTGCAGAGCCCGACGTTCCCTGTGAGGAACTTCTTTCTGAAAGGGCATCCAGTCTGAGTACTCGAGACCTTACGATCGAAGGAGCTCTGTCAGAAAGTGTTGCAGAGCCCGACGCTCCCTGTGAGGAACTTCTTTCTGAAAGGGCATCCAGTCTGAGTACTCGAGACCTTACGATCAAAGGAGCTCTGTCAGAAAGTGTTGCAGAGCCCGACGCTCCCTGTGAGGAACCCTATGGCGAGTCCAAATCCTGTGTTGAAGGTGAAGATCATATGATCAACGGATCTTGTTCTGAAATTGGGCCGGTTCCTGATGTTCCCTTTGAGGAACCTTTTCCAGAACCTGAAGCCAGCATGAAGTCCGAAGACCGTCAGATCAAGAAGAAGAAAAAGGGCTTCTTCAAAAGACTGAGAAGTCTGTTCTGCTGCTGTTGCAGACCAAAAGTCACCGACTGACACTGAAGCTGTGACCCAGTGTTGGTGTTGCAGTAACTCTAAATATGTAAATATGTTCCTTAATGATTGTTCTTCATGTTTTTGGGGGTTTCTTTAGTTTTCAGTGGGCTGGGTGTTTTTTCTCCTCCGTGTTCTTTACTTGATTCTTGTTCATAGTTCCTGATTTGTTTTCCTAGTTCTTGTTTCTTAGTTTGTAGTTTCTTGAGTCCACCTGAGTTTCCAGCAATAAAAGCTGCCGATTCAAGTTTCATTCCACGTAAGAGTCCTGTGTTTGGGTCCTACTACCTGCCTGTCACAGCACACCATGACAGTAACTTTATAAACTCATTCATATTTCTACACGAGTCTCCAGCTATGTTAAAGATTTTTTTTCTTTCAAACATTTGTAAGAATCTCTTATGGTTCTCAAAATACTTCCACAAGTCCAGTAAGTGTAGTGCAGTAACATATTGATGGTATTATTTTTAATAATTATTTATTATTTTTAATGCACTTTGAACTGAAACTGGTATATAAAATGTACTTCCTGTAGAAAATGCAGTGTGAATGCTAATAGCTGAATAGCTTGAGTTGAATTTTTATAATTGCTGAAATCTTTGGTGAAAAACATGTTACAGTTTTTGCCCGTTGCTTGAACACATTTTGCAAAACGTCGCTCATTGTGCCAAAACTCTAAACACAAGTAAACATGACACATCAAAATATACCATTCACATCTGTGCCAAACTGAAACTCTGCTGTCAAAACCTAACATTCCTCTGTCAAGATGTAACTCTGTTGACAAAATGACACATACTTGCATCACATGCAGATCAGATCAGGGGGACACACTAGTCTACTTCATATAAAACACTGCAGTCTTTCATTGTCATTGTTTATTCTGAAGGCACATTTTCAGGAGACACAAACAACCAAAAAAAGCAAATAGGCCTACTCAATATTGTCCACTGCAGCACCATCAATTCAGATAAAGCAAAACACAAACATAATACAGTAATAGAAAAAACACTATACTGTACACACAAAAAATCATGACAATTGTGCATACGTGGGCTCATGGATCCCGCCGTCTGTTGGGGTCTGGCCACAGGACCTCATCGACATCGCAAGCAGTGTCTTCTCCCGCTGGGCACCGGGGAAAATATCCTCTTGCATGTCGAAACCATCCATGGATTGCTGTCACCTGAATGTAAATAGAAATATATGTGGTGGCCCCTAGAGACAAAACACGTACAAACTCCAAAGCACATTTCTAGCTTGAACTGAACTTCCAAAACAGAGCTACCTAGAACAGCGGTCCCCAACCCCCGGGCCTCGGACTGGTACCGGTCCGTGAGTCGTTTGGTACCGGGCCGCGAGAGTTGAGGCTCAGGTGTGAAATGTCTGGTTTTCAGGGTTTTTATCGCTTTTCAGCGTTATTTTGTTATCGTTTTTATCATTAACTCGGTTTTCCTGGGTCTTTTCATGTGTGTTATGAATAAATCTTCTTTTTCGGTACTAGTTTTATTTTGTTGTATTTATCCGCGACACCTTAAAGGCCGGTCCGTGAAAATATTGTCGGGCATACACCGGTCAGTGGTGCAAAAAAGGTTGGAGACCGCTGACCTAGATCACGTAAATTACACAATTGAAAGCATGAAAGCATATGTGTATTGTTTGTGTATTTATGCACAAGCATTCATATATATTCAAATCATTAAAAAACAAAAGTTCATTTGCCTGTTACTACCACACACCAAATCTGGTCGTTGGTACTTGCTGAACTGAGAGACACAACAGCAGAGGTCACTATTAATGCAGTTGCCGAGACTGTGGTATCGGACAACAGGCCGCAAGTTTCATCAGAACAGTTCAAGCACTTTGCTAAAGAGTACCAGTTCACACATGAAACGAGCAGCCCCAGGTACCCCCAAGCCAACGGGGAGGCAGAACGCGCTGATCGTACCATTAAAGACTTGAGAGGACTGTGACTACAGCAGAGCACTGCTAGCGTGCAGGGCCACCCCACTGGAACATGGGCTCTCACCGGCACAGTTGCTCATGGGGAGACACCTGCGTACCTCTCTGCCACAAGCTGCTGCGAAGCTGGTGCCAAAGTGGCCCGACCTACAGGCTTTTCGCGAGAAGGATGAGGAGGGGAGGCGTGAGCAGGCAAAACACTACAACCGCAGACATAGAGTCAGGACAGAAGGTGTGGATTACTACTGAAGGAACCACTGGAGCAGTAGTTGGACCTGCCAGTGCTCCCAGATCTTATGTGGTAGAGACAGACAGGTTTTCTAAGGAGAAATAGGAGCCACCTCACACCAACAGGGACTGTTACCAGATCTGGTCGAGCGGTGAGACCTCGTGTAAGATTGGATGTGTAATTCTCTGAAGTTATCCATTCAGGCCCTATTCAAAGCTGGCTTAGGCTGTTAGAGATGTTTACAATTATGTGTTTCGTTTAAATGTAAGTGAACAAGTGAGAGATGTGTATCATTTTAACGTTTGATAATGCTCTGCATTCCTGTTCTTGTGAGCTGAGTGAGTCATTGTGAAGTATGTCTTTAGCTAAAAGGAGGTGTAGCAGGAGACTACTGTACCCATAAGGCTGTGTGTGTGTGTGTGTGTGTGGGGGGGGGGGGGGGGGGGGGTATGATCTAAATTATAATATTGCTGACTGTCTGAGGCAAAATTTCCCCAAATCGAATCGAATCGAATCATGGATTGAATCGATTCGGGCAAGGGCGTCGATTTGGCATGGACGGAGGGGACATGTCCCCACCAATATCCAGCGATTATTGAATTGTCCTCACCAATAATTTGATCTCTTCGAGTAAAGAAAAGCAAACCTGATAGAAAGAAGAAAAAAAAATCTGTCAACGTCTCATTCACCCAGCGGTGCCGAAAGAGTTAAATTACGTCCTGTACTGGAGTCCTACCTCATGTGACAAATATGGCCAATGTGATTGGCTGAACCTTTCAGGGAGCTCCGTTGAGTTTTAGCAGCGGCAAGCCTGCGCTCCCAGGAGGAGAGGAGGACGGCAGCAAAGAGGAAGAACCTGGATATAAGAAAGTATTTTTCAGAGAAACCTGTAAGTCACTTAAAGCCAAGTTCACTCATAATGTCACGGTCTGGCTGGCAGACCGTGGGGGTGTAGGGAAGGAGGACACAGGCGCGGTGCTCTATGTACAAGCAGTGCGTTTATTTACAGCGATGGACAGACATGACAATAAATCCCGTGCTCTCCCGACTCCCGTGACGTGTCCTCTTCCCAGTGCTAGTGCTCCTGTCTCCGCTTCTCCGTGATGAGCACCCCGTGCTCGCTGTCCTCTCGTCTCCCCGTAACTCCTGGGGACATAAGAGAGAGGAAGCCGTCAGACACACAATAATGCAGCAGACTCAAACTAGGAACTGGTCGAGAGACTGACGTGAAGCCACGCAATGATCCAGCGTCGGAGAGAGCTCCACCACACTCTCAAATAGCTCCTCCGACAGGCCTGATCAGCTGCAGGTGTGGCCAATCACCTGCCAGGGCCACACACACACACACACACACACGTCTACAAGCAGGGAGAACGAGGGACAGCAATACAAAATACATACATTATAATATTAGTCCATAACTGCTCAGGGTCCTGGGTCTGACACATAAAATGTGTCCGTCACAATAACGTTGCAGGCTATGCTAGGCTTTGGCCCACATCAGTCTAAAACTGTATGTAACCATGAATAATGTGTTTTGGAAACTAACAGCACAACATGCAGCACTGTTAGTTCTCTCAGTCTCAGAGCAGCGTTTCTAATTCTAATCTAAGTGAAGCTGTCAGAGAAAACAGCAGCCTCGAGCAGCCAGGATATTAGTTTACAGAGGCTGTTAGAATTATATGCCTAACGTTAAAATGTTGGTGACACAAGAATTTCATCTTAATGGCACTGACGTATTCATAGGTCATAGTTATGATTTTGCAAATATTCCACCTTGTAGTGCAGTTTGCACAACTTGTTTTAAAAATGCACTCAGCCTACAAACATTACTGATCAGTCAAGATCTGCACAAAGTGACAGACACACTGAAGCAGCTCCACATTTTATTCTTATTGTCATGTATGTCCTATTTGTCAGGTGACAGAAGAAGCAACACAAAGCTCAGAGAGCAATGGTGACACAAGATCACAGGTGGAATTGGATGATGACGCAGAATGAGAAGAGCGAAAGTGGATCGCTAAATGAAACGGATGAACCAGAACTGGTTTGTAAAAATGCTGCAGCTTCAGTGGTGTGGAACTGGTTTAGCTTTTGTCCGTCAGATACACAACAAAGCACTATTTTTGGTAGAGCATGCTAGCGGGCCGTCGTTATTACCGTGTTGTTTGGAAAATACGGCGCACTTAAAATCAATCCTTTGATTTTTCTGAAAGTCGACAGAGCCCCTTATAACCCCGTGTGCCTTATGTATGAACTCTGGTTGTGTTTACTGACCTCGAAACGATTTTATGTGCACGGCGCTCGAAAATCTGTCAGATGTTTCAGTACGACTTTGCTAAGCTACCACCGCTTGATGGATTGTCGGAGCGTTACGGCTGTCGTAGGCAGGAGCCTCGCGGAGTGAGCCATGTCTCCGTGACGACCAGGACACAGCAGTCACGGACGATTGGCTGTGCGGCGAGAAGTAGGTTCAGTTCGTCTATTTTGTTGACGACCGACCGTGCGCTGGTCAGAAAGATGCTCGGGAGCGGTGGTTTGAAAGGCTGCTTCTTTAGCCTGGCCAGCAGGCCCGACAGGCATCCCCGCTTTTGTTTGCGTTCCTTCCGCCGCCTGCGTTTCTTGGCAGAGCCGATAACAATCCACGGAGCACCCGATGTTATCGCTATCTCCGGGGGGATGTTGTGCACCCTCTGATAATCACTGGTAATGGGGATCTGGCTGTTATATCCAATCTTGCATAATTCCAGATGGTTGTAGGAAAATTTGGCTTCACAATAAGGAAAACAAAAGAAGAAGAAAAAGTGGAGAAACAAAAAAGAAAGGCACCCAAGTGGAGAGCATAGAGCCGCTGCGTCTGTGCGCGCCGCCATCTAGTATACTTCTTCTAGTACACAGCCTGGAGGTGTGTTTGGGGTCATTGTCCTGTTGAAAACTGGTCCCTAAATGCAATTTCTCAACGAGAAGTTTGGGCTCGGGTGAGTCTGCGTGCTGAAGATATCTACCTATTCGGAACCATGGTAACAGGGTTCTGGCTGATCGGAGCTGGCTTGAGAAAGCGGAACCGGCTGTTCAAACCCCCACAAGGCTGCCCGCTGGGATTGGAACGATGGGAGAGGTGTGAGTTTCTCAAAATGGGCTCATTGAGTCAGCACGGATAAGATCTTGGAGAGGCTACGGCTGCTGTGAATACTCAGAATAAGCTCTCTGACTGCAGACTGGATACATCTCGGAAAGGCTCGCTCGGAATAACATCTCTGGGCGCAAATTGGATGACATCTCGGGGAGGCACACTGCCGTGAGTTCTCAGAATCGGCTCCTTGAGCACAAGAATGACAACATCACAGAACGCAAGTATGGCGAAGCTCGCGGCTCTCCAACGGGAGATTGAGAGACCAGTGTTGGACTGTAGAACTGCTTTGAAATTCATATGAGCTGTTCGCACTAAAGTAAAAAGCACCATCACTTATGCGGAGACCCTCTCGGCGCCAGCTGTGGGCTCAAGGCTGGAGCCGAACAAAAACACCCTGATAACGACTGTGTTGAGTCTGTTCCTTCCTATTCCATGCAAGGCCACCTGGGTTGGCTGGAAGACTGTTTACTTAGCCTGGCAGGGCGAAGGACACTGTCTCAGCTGAACCCTGGACACGCACACACATACAGGGAGTGCAGAATTATTAAGCAAATGAGTATTTTGTCCACATCATCCTCTTCATGCATGCTGTCTTCCAAGCTGTATAGGCTCAAAAGCCTACTACCAATTAACCATATTAGGCGATGTGCATCTCTGTTGATAGGTTTGTAGCTTGAACCCATCCGCTGGAACGTTGAAGACAATATAATTACACTGCAAAGCAAGACACAAGTAGGCAAAGACTTCATGTTTCTCGTGCACGGGAGAAATGACCGGACAAAGCGCCATTCCTTCGCTTGACCCCAGTCACTCTCGTCCGTCCTCCCGTACCACTGTTCTTTTATTGAGGTTACATGAATATGCATAGGTTCATTAACATATTACGTCTACATACACACAAAGAGTACCTTGCCTGTGTGTGTGTGTGTGTGTGTGTGTGTGTGTGTGTGTGTGTGTGTGTGTGTGTGTGTGTGTGACTTGTGTGAGGTCAAGATGTGACCCTGTGAAGACTCCCCAAAGCTGGTGCCAGAAGTCTGGGTCCATCTAACAAAAGGCTCTTATACTTAAACAGATATACGTGTGTTTGCTATACCATAAATCAGCAAAAGAAGATACGACCTCTCCTCTGTAGGGGAGTGAACTCACCCCCCTCTTCATGCTACACAGAGTTGTTACAGACCTCCTAGAATGAGACATTCTTTCAATCTACAAATGATCATATACTTCTAAGCATATATAAGTAAATATTTCTAAGCATAAATGACAATCAACAATACAAAACCTATCACTCCCTATTCTGGTATTTTAAAGAGTACTTAGCAGAAATATTAAACAACCTAACTAATAGGGTTGCAAACTCCCAGCAAAAAAAAAAAACTAAAGGGAACCATCGCCCACCCTCTGCCTCGTGGTGCTTAATCGACATAATCGACTTTAATTTAATGCATGTATTTAAAAAAAATGCACAGAAATCAATTATTTTTCAACAACAATTAAATAGATTCAACATCTTTCTTCAACAGAACTGCAGACTGCACAGATGGTATCTTCCCAAAGGAAAAAGTACTATAACTTACTAGGGTATATATTAGACTTAATAGTTACTATATACAATATTAGATTTCTATACATTTTACGTTAGATAAAAACTTTGGTTATAAGATTCAGATAATTATTTATTAAAAGCGAGACATTTTAAACGAGAATAAGAAAGAAAAGTATTTCTTTGTGCCCCCCTTTTCCCTGTTAATGCCCCAGCTGGCCCCCTGGCAAAACCGTGCTAGACCCGCCCCTGCACAGTTACCAGCTGTCAGCTACTTATAGCATTAGGCATTAAAGTAATATTAAATAAATTCTAACAACAGCTTATCAAGCTTAAACGTGCTGCTGTGGTTTATCTGCTGGTTTCCTCTTTCTGGCGCAAAGTGGGAAACAAACAAGAGAGACGGAACTTGCGATCAGCTGATCATTGATTAGTTTCATGATTGAAGTAGCAGCAGGAGAGGGAGGGGGAGAGGAGGCGCAGCAGTCGCTCCATATATCGGTTGTTAAGCTTAACGTGGGAATGCGTTACAAACATTGAGAGAGAAACTTACAAACTTGCTTTACTTCTCTAGGACAGCTTTCACTGAGAAGAAATGCCGATTTGGAAACATGTAGCGAGGCGCTAAATGCTCCACCAGACAACCGAGAGGTCTCTTGTTGTCACATGCAAGAAAGCATGCTCTGAAGAATATCCAGGTAGATCACTGTGGCGATATGTTGGTTATATTACTTTAAAGTGCAACTGGCTAATTCTTATTTTAGCCAACTCGAAAAGTAAAAATGATGCAACGACCTTGAAATAACACATTTATCTCACTGAAACATGTCATTTAAATAAAAACATTTACTGAAATTAAAATAAATATACTGAATATAATATGGCTCAGATTTAATGGAATATAATGATCCTTTTGTGTTGCTGTTAAAGAAAGGGATAATGTGTGATTACTGTTTTTAAACTATGGGCTACAAACTAAATCCTTTTATTATTTCTGTCCTCGGTTTTAACTCATTAATAATCATTAGGATGAAGCCCCCTAAAAAACAACGTAAAGGTCATGAAAATGTAAACAATTTGGCATTTTGATGATGCATCATCCACATTAAAAAGTATAGATCATATCAGCCCTGTATTTACTTGTATCGGATACATAAAAAATCTTTCCGTATCGCACAGCACTACAGAAAGCTCTTTTCTAGGGTTGTATTAAACATCTGTAACTACCGTAACTCCTGATCCATTTCCTCAATTAAAAGAAGTCCAATGATTCCTGAGAGCAGCAACTCTGCACTTTTCATTAATATTTGCATCATTACGGTAATCCCAGGTACATTGTTGCAGCAGCCCCGTGAAGGCAAAGGTTGAGAGAATAGTGAGTGAGCGTGATGGAACAATGTTATCACACGTTTGGCTTCTTTTTACCATGTTTGTTTGTTTTGTTCTTTCATGTGTTATTTACCAAGATTTGGATGGTGTTCTGCCTCGAGTTACCATAATGTCCCTAACATCACAAAAAAGCACAGAGTTGCTGCTTTCAAGAACTGCTGGAATTTCTCATTTGCCCCAATGGTTCAAGACTCAAGTTAGGCTAAAAACACTGGGACCAGTTTAAATGGGTTCATCTGTGTCAGCTGCATCGTCACTGCTGCTCTTATGTTATGTGTTTTTGTTGAAAACTAGGTGCTGTTTGGGCTTAATGATGTCAAACTTTTCATTCACTTGTTTGCTCCTAAATACGTTTCTATTGCAGGTCTTTTCCAGTTGAAAATGTGAGTGAGCACTACACAAATTACTGACACTGAAATACACTGAAAAGAAAAAAAACAAAACTAAATCCAAACAAAAACAACTAAACGAAGTAGTTACACACGTTATAGAATATATATACTGGGCATACAAGCCTGGCCTAAGCTTTCTGTCAGGAAGACTGCAGCAGTCCAGGAGTTGGGTTAACTGTCTTTAAGTCCCACAGAAGAAATGTTTACATCAAAGTGCTTGCCAGGCTTAATCCAAATTAGGTACAGCCATACTTGAACTTATCATTGTATAGTATGTGGGACTATGAGCAATGGTTTTCTGGAAACAGAAACAGGCAATTTTATCATTAGTAGAGTCACAAATAACTAGAAAAACAATTGAAAACATAATGTACTCAACACAGCAATATCTCACAATATCCACAAGGGGTCACTATAGCTCATATATTGCCTAAATAGCACGTCATACAAATTGCCAATCATAAGGCACGGACATGGCAAGCTAGCCACAGTTAAACTAAACAATAGAAAAGTCCTTTATTTGTAATACCGCTGGATGTAATGACTGCGGGAGATTACAGCCACTGCTATTAACTTAGTGCCAAATAATCCTACCAACATGGTATCAAAGAACTGAGGCATAACTTTAACATGCACAAACAGTTATAACAGCTTCATGCGAGTCATCCTGCCAAAAGGACTAACACTCACAGGTTCATAAACACACAACTTAATCACACGAAACAACTGCGATGCTCTGCAGTGGCACCTTTAGTCACTCCCACTCTGCGTGCTGAGCACATGCCCACTGATACGCTTATTTCCTTTGAGTGTGCTTGATTTCTGCCTCTAGACATTCTGAGGCCGAGTCAGAGCAGGAAACTTGAGCACACGTGGTCTCATTAAATCAGACAGCTGGAGTCATTTAAAAAGGATCTTTTAAGCAGTGCTGTCCCTCAGCTTCATAGTAGATCCATCTATGGATCAGTTTGAAAATCCTAGCTGTCTTCTTTCCAGTTATCATGTTACAAGATTTTAAGAAAACTTGAACGCTGATCATGAGTTGAATGCCACTGATCTTCAAAATCATCCAAGCTTTTTGATAAATGCACACAAAAGTCGGGTGTCCATGCCACCCGCATGCAAGGTGACAAAAATACCCCAATCAGCCTTTCAAGCTGACAGCTAAAGAAACCATTTCACCAGATTTAGCTTCTTGGATATTGTGTTCACTATACTGTGTTCAAAATGTACTTCTCATTTAATAGAAGAAATGTAATCATGTCAATATAGAGGATTTCAAATTCTCACTCCGGTAATTAAAAAAAAGAAAAAAGTAGGATAAGACATGAGAAACTCCTTGAAAAGGACAGTCTCCATTATAGCACCTCATGGAAGCTTTGTTAGACGACCTGTCATTAAAAACTAGAAAGACCATCCAGCATCGGGAGCTTTCAGACTTCCAGGTATGACAACAAGCCTATTGCTGGTTTGCCCACTCTGACTGTGTCAGTATTTGCTCCACATACCAACTGCTCTGACCCTAAAGTAAGCCAGAATCACACACAGCCATATGTAGGCACATTCCAACCACAAAGAATAACTGGGGATTCTTCATCCTGTAAACATCCTGAACAACTGGTTTTGGTGGTTTGATGGGAACAGATCCTCACCTGATCAGGAATACCAACGATCACCCCACCACTCATGTCTTGTTGGGAAATGTTTGCAGTCCTCAAGCTGTGAAAGTCATCAGGTGCAGCAGTCATGAATACCATGTAAACATCCCTGTTGGTAGGACAAAGAAATAACAGTGGGATTCATTCGAGAAAACAGAACTTGTTTGATTCCCTGTCTGACAAAAAGAAATTAATGCAACGTAAAAATTAGATTTAAAAAATCAGCAGCATCATATGTAACCAGGTCCTAATTTACATATTGTTATAATTACACAAAATTTGTTCTAAAGCCCAAACTGCTCCTGGTATATCTGACTTTTAGCACCTCCAAGCCTGTAGTCATCTTGGTTATTAGTTAGGCCCCTCCCCCGTGTGTCGCTATGTGTATAGGCACTGTTAATGCTAGCATGAACAGATCATTCTTGCTGGCTGTTGTAGTGGCTTGAGCTAACTCTCATCCCAACTGTTTATATTTGGTTATAGGAGCTGGAGTGGGCATTAATGCTCCACAATTTACAAGCTGGGACCTGCCACTAATCCATGGTTAAAGCCTTTACCCACATCAACACTGCAGGCAGAGGCTAACATCTGCAATACTATTAATAATTACACATAACTGTAGCAACAACAAAGAGAGGCTCGAACAAGAAAGGCTTGAAACCCTTAGAAAAGACTGATCAGAGTTGGTTCAATGAACTCTGATCATGTTCATTCGGAGTTAAGCTCGTGTGTGTTTAGAGACAGAAAGCCATCATGTTACCAGGATTCTCCAGAGAAACACAGAAATAAAGAGCAGAGCCTCCATCTTCATTTAGTGGACAGAGGAATATGATCACAAATCAGTGTGGGCCAAAATTTGTATCTTAAAAACTAGGAGGGGATAAAGTTATACCAACATACTGTAATATTTTTATAATATACACTAGCAAACTTTCATGCTGTGTGTGATATTAAAAATATTGTATTGTGTGATATCACATTCTATTGTGATCCAGCATTTTAATCTGACCTTTGATTTCTAAATGCTTCATTAAACTGTCAAATATACAAATATAGACAACTGTGGGATTTGTCTAAAGTATTTGCATATGCCATAGAAATGTTAGCACTCACAGTTTACTGGGCAAGGTTTATGCAACGTTTCAACAAGACCAGTCCACTTATGACAAACGCGATCATACGAGCATTATAGTACGATGCAGTCTCTGCATGATATGACTATCTATTCAGCTGTAACCTGACAGGGACAAAGTCTAGGAGACAGAAACTGAAGATAGACACCATTTACTGATGGACCTGTTATATTAGGTGACAATTCCACGTGAAAGTCAAAAGAAATGAATACATACAGGGCAAGTCTTTATGAGGCAAACATGATGTGCATCTCACACGAAAGCGATTTAGGTGATTTTCTGTGAGAAATGTGTAAAAAGATCCGTACTCTGAATTTCAGATACTATTGATCTGTTTGTTGTGTGTCTGAGGGTTTACGCAGGGACGTTTTGTGTAAGCACTGATTGCTACAGTAGCATCCAATCAATGCTTACAGTGCAAAGAAACTGGCCTACAGTCTGACAGCTGCATTAATGTCTACACAATCTAAGAGTTTGAAAGATGGACACACGTGAGATGATCATAAATCCACAACAGAATCCTTTCTGTCCTAACATACTGATGAGAAAATAACTGAAGCACTCGTGTCAAGAACAACAACAAAAAAGGGAAACATGCCTAACTTGGATTTCAGTGATTGTGAAAACAAACATATGCAAATGAATTTCCTCTGTGCGCTTTGCCTAATTCAGGAAATCACTATCAGTCAAGTTGAGTGTGAGTCAGTGAGTATGTTATGTTCACATAGACTGTTACCTCAGGGGCTAACTTACCAGATGAAATGAACCTTTATGGAACGGAAACCCAGAATTTGTTTCAAGTCACATTTTAGCTTAATCTGCATGGTGGAAAGTGCCTGTACCAGAGACATGATTGTTGCTGCTTAGGTTAAAATATCTAGTATATGTCAATAATGTAACAAAAAAGAAGAAGAAAATCTGTGGCGGTGTAAAAGTCCTACTAAATGCGTCTCTCGGTGTACATCTAAACTATATAACGATTAACCGCCAACTGTGAGTTCAATTTAAATTTTCCTTTACAAATGTGTGTTTGTTTAGGAAGGAAAAAAATGTGTGCACACAGTGTTCGGCAATATAGACTCAAAGGCAGCACCAAGACTGGCACGAGACTATTTCCACTGCACTGAGGGTGGGAACTCCAGGCCTCGGGGCCGCTGTCCTGCAGGGTTTAGATGTGTCCTTGATCCAACACAGCTGATTTAAATGGCTCATTTTGAACGTTGACATATACATCAAGGAATGGACCAGCCACTGCACTGATGTTAAACCAGTTCAGAAGTTCATTTATCATCATGAACCACCAATTTATGAGCAGACAAACCAAAGTGCACTCCAAGATTCAGTTGCTTGTAGAAGCACGTTTAGCAGCAACAGCTCAAAGTCATTGTTTTCTGTATGACTATCAGTCTCTCACATCATTGGGGAGTCATTTAGGCTCACTCTTCTTTATAATGTTGCTTCACTTCATTGAGGTTTGCACAAATTTGTTTATGCAAAACTCACGACCACACTACTTCTATTAAGCTGAGCTTTAAACTTTCTAAAATATAAAACCTGCTAGACACCGGTGTTGTGCCAAAAAGTGATTGTCTGCCAAAAACTGATTTCTGGTATTTGCCAAAAAGTGATTGCTCGTATTTAAACTGCTATAAGTAACTTGTTGGGCTATAATATGTGAAACATATGTCAAATGCTTCCCTCATGGATGACATAAAGTCATCTTGAGCCACAAACAACATTCGTGTAACAAGGTAGAAGCCGCGATCAGTTTTTGGCAGCGACTTTTATATAACCTTTATTTATGTAGTTAAAAAAATCTCATTAACATTAAACATGTCTTTTGTAAGAGTAAGTTGGCCAAGAGGACAGCAGCAATGGCAGCAAATATTACAATAGTTCAGTAAAAATATTTTAAGTGGGGATAAAGGAGCGGATTGGTTATAATGTAAGTACAATAACACAGAGTTGTAAAGACACTTGAAACACAGATTTCTTTTTAATTCTATATAAAACCTCTTTGTAAACCCTGTTCACCGATGTTAGGGTCCCTGGGTCGTTGACCCAGTGTTTTGTGTTTTTGGTTCTTTGATTTTGTTATTTCATTATATTCTAGCTTTGCTTTATGGGTTTTAGGATTATTCTTAGTTTAGGTTCTCTGGGTGGGGTTTGGTTAGAGTTTTAGTGTTCTGGTTTTCTGTCTGTGTTCCATAGTTGCTGTCTCCCCTATCTGCTGTATCCCCACGTCCAGTCAGTGGCTGTATCCCAATTCAGGGTCTGCAGCCTTAAGGGCCGCATTTTAAGGCCGATTACGTCAGAGCGACGCGACGAAGGCTGTCCCAATTCGAAGGCTGCTCGAAATGCGGTCCCCAAATGCGTCCTTCATTTCCCTGAATTTTAAGGACGTGGCAGTGTAGACTTCGTGGCCCAACATATCCCAGAATGCATAGCGCGGCGGTGGGTGTGGATAATTTTGCCGAAATAAAACGGCGGATGAGGGGCGCCCGAAGAGTAAACTTTAAGTAAGTACTGAATATTACGTCACTTATTTATGTGCAAATGTTTAATAACGAAGAACATTAAAACATTACTGTTGGCCACATGTCGGCAAAGTTATGTGACATCAGTGACGTTTGTACTAACTTGGTTTTAAAGCCTTTACTTTCAAATATACGCCGTTCAATAGCTGAGCTTAATCTTACAGAGAATGATCAAAGCTCATGTAGAAACAAACAAACAAATGCACAAAAGATTTTCTCCTTCATTTCTGTCAAACAAAGCTGTAAGACACGTTTCCAGCTGTTAGTATCATGGTTGCTAGGCAACCTGGGCAGCACAACAGAGGCTAGACCGTCCCATTTCACAAGCCTCGCACTTCCGGCCTTAGCGGTCTTTGAGTACGCGGCCCTTGAGGATCGTTGAGGCTGCGTACTTTAAGGCTGCAGATCCTGAATTGGGATACAGCCAGTGTCTGTGTCTGCCCTGGTCCCACGTCTCTGTTCCCTTTGTTATAGAGCCTGCCTGAGTCTGTGTTATGTTTCCTGTTTTACTTTGAAAGTCCATGTCTGATGTTAATGTGTCTGGTTTTGCTTCCCCTTGTCTCGTTAGGCCTGATTTGCCCCAGCTGTGTTTCCCTCCTGTTACCCATTCCCTGATTGCTCCCTCTGTGTATTTAAGCCCTGTGTTTCTTTGTGTCGGTGTCGTGATCTGCTTTCATTTATGCTGTGTGTTCTGGCTGCCTGGTCATGTAACGTTATTTGGATTTTTGTTACGTTTTGCCACTTTTTGCCATCCAGCAATAAAAGCTGAGTTTTGAGTTACTTTCCGCCTCCAAGTGTCTGCACTTTGGGTCCTTCTACTTCCACTCTTGCCTGCACACAGCCTTAACCTGACAACCGAAGTCTATTTACCAACGTACGTAAAGATATTACACATAAAAAATACACAGAAACATTGGAAATCACTTTTTGGCACAACACCGTAACCTCTCCAGAGGTGGTATCAATATTAATATCTCTAAACCCTATAAATGTTTCTTTTAAAGTCTGACGAAAGGAAGGAGCTGCGAGAAGTGTGCCTCTCAACCGGTGGCTCGCTCAATAACGTCTGGCTGTGCAGCTGAAACCTTTTTGACCCACCAACAGTCACACAGAGGCCACAAAATCTCACATGCGGGTTTCACTCTTTCAGGCGGAGTCTCTCTAAGAAATTCTAGTTTTAACTTCAGTTCAAATGCTTCATCTTCTGTGAATCGAGTCAAATTAGAAAAAACTAAATATAAAACAGGTTTAAATGAACAAAAAAGAAACTCATCTGATCATTGTTAACATACACAGTGAGCACTCATGCAGGTTCATCAAGACTTTGGTTTTCTAAAAAAGATCTAAAGATTTGCAGGAGGAAAAACTGAATAACACCTTTAAAATGTTAGTTTTTCCCTTTTTTGTTCGATTGTAACGTGATTAATACAAAATATTTTAAAGAAAACATTTTAAATAAAGAAAAACTTGCCTAATTAATCATTTTATCCTGTGATTTCTTTATTTCGCAATATTTTTTACTGCTTAAACATGTTGTTCGTGTTATTGTTACGGCTGCTTTGATGATTTAGGATTCAGTTTTGCTGCATGTTATCATTAAATCCTGTTTCGCCTGGTTTGCAAGAAAAATAACAGGAGACAATGTGATTAGGGCTGAGTATCAATTTCAATTCCTACAACTGCTTCAGTTCCCATTAGTAGTAATACCTACACTTTTTTTGATTTCACTTTTCTAATAGTTTCACAGGCTAATAGTTTTTAAACAGAATAGCACAAACAACATGTATCCCTTTAGAAATCAAACTGTGATACTTCTAAAAGCACATATTCACACCCAGCCACACTAGCACTGTATCAACCCCCAATGTTCCTTTAATGCAACTAGCCCTATAATTATCTACTAGTCACAAACACACTGCAACAGTAAGACTTGTTGATTACACATAGATGATTTATCTACTTTAGGAGCATTTGACTTTTTCTTTAGCGCTCCGAAAAGACACAGAGGCTAATAGTTTTAAATAGAGCACCACAAACAACAGCAGGTATTCCTTTAGAAATAAACTTTTCTGGTGTTACTTCTAAAAACTACAGATTCTTAACTAGTCACACTCTGCAACAGTTAGACAGAGTGGGTTACAGTTAGGCCCCCAACAGTCAGCAAAAGAAGTCATAAAACAATAAAAGAGGCTCCCTTTATCAAGAGCATCCCAGCACTCACACATCCCAACTGTAGTTCCATAGTTTTTCCACCTTTTTCATTACAAACAGTTCCTTTATCTTATCTTATCATGTCAGAGGTCAACTGAAACCATGTCCAACTGAACCTCCAAAGGTTTTACACCTTTTCTTACACCCCACACCTTTATCTCTGCAGGCAGACAATTACACCTCCTACTGACTAACTGTACCTCTATAGTTTCCACCTTTCTTCTTTACATCCTGCTCTTTTATCTCTACATCTCAGAGCCCAACTGAAACCAAGTCCACCTATATAAAAACACCCTAATCAGAAACCCTGTATTTTTCCTCAGCACTTCACAACTACCGCAAGGTATAGCGTTTTAACTTTTTACTTTTTCGGATCCCAGACACAGCGGTGTGAGGTACTTAGCACACAGTTTGGACATGTAGATAACATCGTTTGTTTGGAACACAGCAGCAGAGAGGTAGAATTCACACGAGTTTAATTTAATCAAACCTCATTTTACGGATCTAAGTGGCTCCTCATCACGAGCCAATTCACCATTTTATTTAAATATCTGAATTTTCGGAATGATGATCCAAGCGGGACACAGAGGCTGCTAGTTTTAACACACCAGAATGCAAATATAAATAAAAGCCTGACTATCCTGAGAGCTGCAGCGACACCGTTCTTTCACACGGATGCCTGGATGTGCGTTGGAGCCGACTTTGCTACCCGCACAGAGCGTTTCTGACCTACGGGCGTTGCTTATACAATAGAGAAAAGCAACAATACAGCGCGTTTCTCTGCTCCAAGACATCCCAGGGCCTTTCACAAGGTAAGCATGTCTGTTATACCTGTCACGGTCCGCTGTGACAGACCGTGTGGAGAGTGCGTGGAGGACTCAGGTGCAGACACGAGTGACACGGGAGTAAACTTTAAACAAAAGCCAGCCTTTTATTGTGGCTGGTAACGCAAGAGAAACAAACAAGAATAAGGGCAGCACAAAAGCAATAACTAAACAGAAACCTAAACTGGGAATGAACTAAGGTAAGGCTATGACTTAGAATACAACAGACCGGGCATGGAAACATGGAGGGTGGGAACACAGACGACGCAACGCAGACTACATGAAACACAGAGACTAAATACACATGAGGAATGATCAGGGGAAGTGGCCACACATGGGAACGCAGCTGACACACATGAACTTAACGACAGGACAGGAGGAGTGAAACTGAATACACTGACAGTGAATGCAGGCCTTCAAAGTAAAACAGGAAACATGAGACATGAACCGGGGAGACGTAGTACAGGGGGAGGTGACATAACTGACAGCATGAACTTGGCAGTACAAGACACACAGACATAAACACACGAAGGGCAAGGGAGACGTAATGCAAGGGTGGTATATACAGATGGCTGGACTAACTTAATGAACCTAAACAATCAATAAACATCAAAATAGACTAAACACAAAACACTGGGTCGCACGACCCAGTACCATGACAATACCCAGAGCATAAATGTCTGTATGTCAGCGCTGATTATTCAAACCCTGTTTAAAATGTGACACATATGTTGTCTGAAAACAAATCCTCTAAATTTGCAAAGTTACTGATTTAAAAATATATTTTCAAATTTTTAGTTGCATGACAAACATATGATAGACTCTTGAGCATATTTATTTATATAGCTACATTCACAATGGTATAACCGTGCTAAATAAAAGATGCCCAAGCACCAATGCACTCTAATGCAAACCTCTAAAAAAAATAAATATTCTTCTTAGGAAGACCAGAGAGCAGGGCATTACAGTAATCAATACGACTGGTAATAAAAGCATGCATCAGCATCTCCATGTTGGCCCGAGAGAGAATAGGGCGGACTCTGGCTATATTTTTTAGATGATAAAATCCAATTTTGGTTACATGTTTAACATGTGGGATAAAACCAAGCTCAGAGTCAAAAATAACACCCAGGTTTTTCACTTGTAGCGAAGGACATAGTGAAAATGCCTCTAATTTAGACAAGAGTTTCTCTCTCTGAGCCTCAGGACCGGTGCATGGAGGGCTGGGGTCTCTTCTGCCCCCCCAACGGAGACCACGTAGGTAGTCGGAGGCTGTAAGACAGCGGCTCTCTGGAGAAATCTGATATCTCAGGAGGATGACAGGATTCAACCAGAGAAGCTGCTTCATTATAAACGAGGTTTATAACTGAAATCTATGATACACATAAACACCCGTCCATGCACTTAAGTAGTGAGTGAGTATTCACTCCAGTGATGAGCTGTGAGAAAGAAACTGCACACACAGCGATCGGGCGTTATCAGCGACCATAAGATTATTATTGCCAAGCAAGGACCCGCAGCTCGAGCAGGCTGAAGAAATCCTTTAATGCTGATGCAGGCTTCACAGCGTAGAAATGAGAACTCTAAGAAACAAAACAACAGAAGTCATGTATGAAACACAACACAGTTAACATGTGAAGCACTTACAGTTTTTTCTGATGGCTTGAGCACATTTTTTGTAACTATTGGCAATTTTTGCAAAACTCTACACACAAGTAAGAAAACTCTTCACCCAATCAGCAAAACATTGTAGTTTCCTTGTAAAAGCGAATAAGCCTTAACTTAACTGATTAACTCTCCACACCTTTGTAAAAATGGTATTTTTGTGTCCAACAGTTAACACAAGCCATCATCTACTAAGCACACAATGCACCAACTACACACTGATGGTATGAATGAAAAACACATCTGGCTTTTGCTTTCTCTGTGCACAAGGTGGGCCATGTCAGATTGAGCTCATACTTCTGTTATAGATCCATCCAGTGCTACAGATCTTTGTGCAAAGTGACTGTACTCACCGATTCTCATTTCAAAATGTCCTCATGATGCCTGCTACAGTGTAGCAGCTTGAGTTAGGCTGGACCCGTTGGCCAGCTTCCCTCAGGGTCACTCCACGGTTGATGACATGGTCCACTATTGTAGCTCTGATGTCATCAGCAATTCTATTTCTTACTCTTCTTACCCGTCCTCTCCCCCCTCCTCGTCCTCCTCTTGCTCCTCCTTGTCCTTGTCGTCCTCTTCATCCTACTTCTTCACCTCCACGTCCTCTTCCTCGGCCTCCTCTCACTCTTCCTGCTCCCTCCATTGTACTCCACACACAGAGCTTACCTGTATCATAGTGCTTAGGCTGATTGCAAAGTGAACTAATTATCTAAAAAAGCTTTCACATGTGGCAGTGTGCCAGACAGTTGACAAAATAGTGTAAATAATGGCCATAAATGTGTATAGTTTTGCTAGGAGTGCGTTGATCATTTGGAAATTGAGTGCAAAGCAGTGAGTTGTGTTTACAGTTCTGTAAAAAGAGTGCTGTGCAGTGGATTGTAGCTACAGGTTTGCAAAGTGTGTGTTACAAAATGGCAAACTGAGTGCAAAGCAGTGTTTGTGCTTTTAGTTTTGCACACTCAGTGAGTGGTTTTGCTATAAGTATCAATAGTTTTAGGAATTGTGCTGTAAGAATCACAGTTAGGGTTTAAGCATTCAGAAAAACCTGTAATAAACGCACACGCATGCGTCTTCAGCATTACTGGGTTTCTGCAGCTCCTGGTTTCCTGTTTAATACATTCACACAAGCAATCAAACGCTATGAATCGTTCCACAATGTTTGCAGTCACTTTTCTTATCCCTCCTGACTCAAGAGCATAAAGCGATCTACGTTAGCTCTGGGAATTCTGACGGTCGTTCAGTAAATCTTTGTTTAATCTCTTTATTTGCTTTTTGGAGAAGTGAAGGTACAAAAACCTCGTCAATCAAATTTGCTTCGGTGGACAGAAAACAGCCGTTGTAGACTGTTTGGGGTTACCTTTTATAAGTATTGAATTTTCAAAAGTGAAGTCAGTTCTTCTGACCAGGTTCAGACCAGGATGAACACAAGTATGATACTGGACCCACTAGAGAACTGGTCCCAGCTGTGGGTTCACCTCCTCCTGCTGAACTCATAGGACAGACTCTAATGTAGCATCACGTTCATCGGTCACTCCTGACCTCCTGTGAAGCATGACGGATGTGTAATTAATGACTTCATTATTTGGGGCATTATTGCTCTAAAAATCATATTAATAGTATTATTATTATTGTGCTTTAGGCTGCACTGATAACGCAGAGGTCTCTTCTTCCTCTGGGCTGTTTAAAGGGCCAGTTTGTCCAAAGCTGTGTATATACCAGCTGCTGTCAGGCTTCAGATGTCTGCATTAGTCCACAGTCCACTGTTTGTAAGCCATTGCTTTACTGCAAAAGTTCCCATCTACTGTAAAGAAATGGAGATAAGCAGGCACATAATATGAAAAGGCATGCTGTAGCTGACTTTGTCTTTTCTGATCCATCGGTTTGTGTGGCTCTTTCCACAGGAAGGACCTAACCCACACTTTATTTACTTATATGATAAGTTTAGTGGAGTGTAGTGCAAAATACACAGTGTTTACTTTTAATTTAACAACATGAAGCTGCATCAAGTTTCCATGGTGACTGCTCAAGAAATTCTGCATTCATAAATAAACATCAGACTGTCAAAAGAGCTCATCTGTGCGAGACCACCGAGCTGAGAGCATTTTCAGGTCCAGATCCCCCGTACGCCATCGTTGGAGAGCAGTTGACGTTTTTCTTCCTGACTTTGATTTGAACACGTTTAAATGGAAAAGAGTCAAGGAATCTATAAGCCTATCAGGGTATGTGACGCTTTTGCTTTTACTGCATTTCAGTAATTTGAAGAATTTGATGTCGTTTTAAAAGTTGACAAACTGAGAATCATTTTAAGTAACAATGACTAAATTGCTATTTCTTTGACAGGTGTTGTTCAACACACCGATTTATGAAACAGCTGTAAAGATCTGCTGGTATCTTCCGGGCTACAAGGCTCAGGTTAGACCCAGATTCATGCAAACCAAAGCTGACAGAAAATATCAGGTCATTTCTGAGGACCTGAGAGTGGTGGTGATTAAATGTCTCCTTTACTTTTAGGTTGCGGTAATGACGGAGTTTCTCAGACTTCAGCAGGAAGATCTAATTCCACCGAACCTCACTGCTGAAGATCTGAGAGATCTTTTGGTGGAGAAGAGCAGGGAGACGCTCAGAGAGCAGTGAGTTACTGTCACACCTGAAAGTCTGTTTGTGATGACGTGTAAGTGCTGAGAGAAAACCTCTGCTTTGCTTTCTTTTGAAGGCTGTGGGAGTTTGAGTTAGAGGATTTTGACGAAGAGGAAGCCAAACCTCTTCTAAGGCTGGTAAGACGAGAAAACCCACAAGACTTTTTTTTCATTACGTGCACATAACCTTTACACATAAGCGCACTGTAAATGTGTTTTCTGTTTCAGGTGTGGGCGGTGAACGTCAGCAATAAAATGAGGGACGTTGAATTTGAAGCCAGGTTGCTTCTTCAGTTCCCAGAGGCCGTACCTCCTAAATTTCAGTGAGTCTCATGTAACATACAGTTATTAACCCTGTAAGACCCAACCCATCAAAAAACAGCCAGAAAATTCAGATTCTTTGGAACTGAGATGTTTATCAACCCTTTAAACAAAAGCCACACATGAGTTCTTTGCTATGTCATGTTGTGTATGATTTACTTTTATTGTGTATTTATTTTTTGTATCACATTTGATACACTGGGTGTTTTTGGCAACTTTTTGTTAACGACAATGTTAACTTTAGACTAAAAAAGAGTTTTGTCCACAACATTTAGAAATTATAGCAAGTACTGATCATGTTGATGAGATCGAGGTCTCAGAAACTCATGTATGATACAAAGGTGGTTACAGGGTTAACAGTCCAGCTACAGTGTTTCAATATTTAAATGATGCTTTGAATATGTTTAACAGATAACTCTTATCATGTTTTTCTACAGAGCACCTAAACTCCTCAGCGCGGTGAAGGATTACGTTGAAATCCTGAAAAAGAAGCAGCAGGAACAGCCTAACAGCAAACTGCTCACCGCGCAGGAGGTAGTGGTCGAGGTAGTTCCCCGCGTTCTCCAGGGCTTCTGGGAGCTTCCTCCTCGTCCCCTCCTAAACATGGCCTCCCAGAGTCTAAGTATCCTCTCCACCAGTGTCACCAAGGCCACTTTAGATCGTGTCTCCAAGAGCCTCACGGCGATGGAAACACAGGCCGTCTTCACCCGCTCTATCCGAGACGATCTGGTCGACAGCATCCTGACGGAGATTAGACAGAAATTTCCTGAAGAAATTCTGTCTATCCAAGTTGCAAACTTTGCACCCCTGTTGCTGAAGACCATTGCTGATGTAGCAAGGATCCGGATATGTGAAATCTTTGAGCCCCCTTCAAGTCCTGATGTGAAGAGCACAAATGGTGAGCGCTCCTCTGACGGCCTTTCAGTGGCAAATGTTCCACCAGCCGAAGGAGCTCTGTCAGAAAGTGTTGCAGAGCCCGACGTTCCCTGTGAGGAACTTCTTTCTGAAAGGGCATCCAGTCTGAGTACTCGAGACCTTACGATCGAAGGAGCTCTGTCAGAAAGTGTTGCAGAGCCCGACGTTCCCTGTGAGGAACTTCTTTCTGAAAGGGCATCCAGTCTGAGTACTCGAGACCTTACGATCGAAGGAGCTCTGTCAGAAAGTGTTGCAGAGCCCGACGCTCCCTGTGAGGAACCCTATGGCGAGTCCAAATCCTGTGTTGAAGGTGAAGATCATATCAACGGATCTTGTTCTGAAATTGGGCCGGTTCCTGATGTTCCCTTTGAGGAACCTTTTCCAGAACCTGAAGCCAGCATGAAGTCCGAAGACCGTCAGATCAAGAAGAAGAAAAAGGGCTTCTTCAAAAGACTGAGAAGTCTGTTCTGCTGCTGTTGCAGACCAAAAGTCACCGACTGACACTGAAGCTGTGACCCAGTGTTGGTGTTGCAGTAACTCTAAATATGTAAATATGTTCCTTAATGATTGTTCTTCATGTTTTTGGGGGTTTCTTTAGTTTTCAGTGGGCTGGGTGTTTTTTCTCCTCCGTGTTCTTTACTTGATTCTTGTTCATAGTTCCTGATTTGTTTTCCTAGTTCTTGTTTCTTAGTTTGTAGTTTCTTGAGTCCACCTGAGTTTCCAGCAATAAAAGCTGCCGATTCAAGTTTCATTCCACGTAAGAGTCCTGTGTTTGGGTCCTACTACCTGCCTGTCACAGCACACCATGACAGAAACTTTATAAACTCATTCATATTTCTACACGAGTCTCCAGCTATGTTAAAGATTTTTTTTCTTTCAAACATTTGTAAGAATCTCTTATGGTTCTCAAAATACTTCCACAAGTCCAGTAAGTGTAGTGCAGTAACATATTGATGGTATTATTTTTAATAATTATTTATTATTTTTAATGCACTTTGAACTGAAACTGGTATATAAAATGTACTTCCTGTAGAAAATGCAGTGTGAATGCTAATAGCTGAATAGCTTGAGTTGAATTTTTATAATTGCTGAAATCTTTGGTGAAAAACATGTTACAGTTTTTGCCCGTTGCTTGAACACATTTTGCAAAACGTCGCTCATTGTGCCAAAACTCTAAACACAAGTAAACATGACACATCAAAATATACCATTCACATCTGTGCCAAACTGAAACTCTGCTGTCAAAACCTAACATTCCTCTGTCAAGATGTAACTCTGTTGACAAAATGACACATACTTGCATCACATGCAGATCAGATCAGGGGGACACACTAGTCTACTTCATATAAAACACTGCAGTCTTTCATTGTCATTGTTTATTCTGAAGGCACATTTTCAGGAGACACAAACAACCAAAAAAAGCAAATAGGCCTACTCAATATTGTCCACTGCAGCACCATCAATTCAGATAAAGCAAAACACAAACATAATACAGTAATAGAAAAAACACTATACTGTACACACAAAAAATCATGACAATTGTGCATACGTGGGCTCATGGATCCCGCCGTCTGTTGGGGTCTGGCCACAGGACCTCATCGACATCGCAAGCAGTGTCTTCTCCCGCTGGGCACCGGGGAAAATATCCTCTTGCATGTCGAAACCATCCATGGATTGCTGTCACCTGAATGTAAATAGAAATATATGTGGTGGCCCCTAGAGACAAAACACGTACAAACTCCAAAGCACATTTCTAGCTTGAACTGAACTTCCAAAACAGAGCTACCTAGAACAGCGGTCCCCAACCCCCGGGCCTCGGACTGGTACCGGTCCGTGAGTCGTTTGGTACCGGGCCGCGAGAGTTGAGGCTCAGGTGTGAAATGTCTGGTTTTCAGGGTTTTTATCGCTTTTCAGCGTTATTTTGTTATCGTTTTTATCATTAACTCGGTTCTCCTGGGTCTTTTCACGTGTGTTATGAATAAATCTTCTTTTTCGGTACCGGTACTAGTTTTATTTTGTTGTATTTATCCGCGACACCTTAAAGGCCGGTCCATGAAAATATTGTCGGGCATAAACCGGTCAGTGGTGCAAAAAAGGTTGGAGACCGCTGACCTAGATCACGTAAATGACACAATTGAAAGCATGAAAGCATATGTGTATTGTTTGTGTATTTATGCACAAGCATTCATATATATTCAAATCATTAAAAAAAAAAAGTTCATTTGCCTGTTACTACCACACACCAAATCTGGTCGTGGTACTTGGTGAACTGAGAGACACAACAGCAGAGGTCACTATTAATGCTATAAAAGAGGCCTTTGCAAGACATGCAGTTGCCGAGACTGTGGTATCGGACAACAGGCCGCAAGTTTCATCAGAACAGTTCAAGCACTTTGCTAAAGAGTACCAGTTCACACATGAAACGAGCAGCCCCAGGTACCCCCAAGCCAACGGGGAGGCAGAACGCGCTGATCGTACCATTAAAGACTTGAAAGGACTGTGACTACAGCAGAGCACTGCTAGCGTGCAGGGCCACCCCACTGGAACATGGGCTCTCACCGGCACAGTTGCTCATGGGGAGACACCTGCGTACCTCTCTGCCACAAGCTGCTGCGAAGCTGGTGCCAAAGTGGCCCGACCTACAGGCTTTTCGCGAGAAGGATGAGGAGGGGAGGCGTGAGCAGGCAAAACACTACAACCGCAGACATAGAGTCAGGACAGAAGGTGTGGATTACTACTGAAGGAACCACTGGAGCAGTAGTTGGACCTGCCAGTGCTCCCAGATCTTATGTGGTAGAGACAGACAGGTTTTCTAAGGAGAAATAGGAGCCACCTCACACCAACAGGGACTGTTACCAGATCTGGTCGAGCGGTGAGACCTCGTGTAAGATTGGATGTGTAATTCTCTGAAGTTATCCATTCAGGCCCTATTCAAAGCTGGCTTAGGCTGTTAGAGATGTTTACAATTATGTGTTTCGTTTAAATGTAAGTGAACAAGTGAGAGATGTGTATCATTTTAACGTTTGATAATGCTCTGCATTCCTGTTCTTGTGAGCTGAGTGAGTCATTGTGAAGTATGTCTTTAGCTAAAAGGAGGTGTAGCAGGAGACTACTGTACCCATAAGGCTGTGTGTGTGTGTGTGTGGGGGGGGGGGGGGGGGGGTATGATCTAAATTATAATATTGCTGACTGTCTGAGGCAAAATTTCCCCAAATCGAATCGAATCGAATCATGGATTGAATCGATTCGGGCAAGGGCGTCGATTTGGCATGGACGGAGGGGACATGTCCCCACCAATATCCAGCGATTATTGAATTGTCCTCACCAATAATTTGATCTCTTCGAGTAAAGAAAAGCAAACCTGATAGAAAGAAGGAAAAAAAAGATCTGTCAACGTCTCATTCACCCAGCGGTGCCGAAAGAGTTAAATTACGTCCAGTACTGGAGTCCTACCTCATGTGACAAATATGGCCAATGTGATTGGCTGAACCTTTCAGGGAGCTCTGTTGAGTTTTAGCAGCGGCAAGCCTGCGCTCCCAGGAGGAGAGGAGGACGGCAGCAAAGAGGAAGAACCTGGATATAAGAAAGTATTTTTCAGAGAAACCTGTAAGTCACTTAAAGCCAAGTTCACTCATAATGTCACGGTCTGGCTGGCAGACCGTGGGGGTGTAGGGAAGGAGGACACAGGCGCGGTGCTCTATGTACAAGCAGTGCGTTTATTTACAGCGATGGACAGACATGACAATAAATCCCGTGCTCTCCCGACTCCCGTGACGTGTCCTCTTCCCAGTGCTAGTGCTCCTGTCTCCGCTTCTCCGTGATGAGCACCCCGTGCTCGCTGTCCTCTCGCCTCCCCGTAACTCCTGGGGACATAAGAGAGAGGAAGCCGTCAGACACACAATAATGCAGCAGACTCAAACTAGGAACTGGTCGAGAGACTGACGTGAAGCCACGCAATGATCCAGCGTCGGAGAGAGCTCCACCACACTCTCAAATAGCTCCTCCGACAGGCCTGATCAGCTGCAGGTGTGGCCAATCACCTGCCAGGGCCCCACACACACACACACACACACACACACACACACACACACACACACACACACACACACACACACACACACACACGTCTACAAGCAGGGAGAACGAGGGACAGCAATACAAAATACATACATTATAATATTAGTCCATAACTGCTCAGGGTCCTGGGTCTGACACATAAAATGTGTCCGTCACAATAACGTTGCAGGCTATGCTAGGCTTTGGCCCACATCAGTCTAAAACTGTATGTAACCATGAATAACGTGTTTTGGAAACTAACAGCACAACATGCAGCACTGTTAGTTCTCTCAGTCTCAGAGCAGCGTTTCTAATTCTAATCTAAGTGAAGCTGTCAGAGAAAACAGCAGCCTCGAGCAGCCAGGATATTAGTTTACAGAGGCTGTTAGAATTATATGCCTAACGTTAAAATGTTGGTGACACAAGAATTTCATCTTAATGGCACTGACGTATTCATAGGTCATAGTTATGATTTTGCAAATATTCCACCTTGTAGTGCAGTTTGCACAACTTGTTTTAAAAATGCACTCAGCCTACAAACATTACTGATCAGTCAAGATCTGCACAAAGTGACAGACACACTGATGCAGCTCCACATTTTATTCTTATTGTCATGTATGTCCTATTTGTCAGGTGACAGAAGAAGCAACACAAAGCTCAGAGAGCAATGGTGACACAAGATCACAGGTGGAATTGGATGATGACGCAGAATGAGAAGAGCGAAAGTGGATCGCTAAATGAAACGGATGAACCAGAACTGGTTTGTAAAAATGCTGCAGCTTCAGTGGTGTGGAACTGGTTTAGCTTTTGTCCGTCAGATACACAACAAAGCACTATTTTTGGTAGAGCATGCTAGCGGGCCGTCGTTATTACCGTGTTGTTTGGAAAATACGGCGCACTTAAAATCAATCCTTTGATTTTTCTGAAAGTCGACAGAGCCCCTTATAACCCCGTGTGCCTTATGTATGAACTCTGGTTGTGTTTACTGACCTCGAAACGATTTTATGTGCACGGCGCTCGAAAATCTGTCAGATGTTTCAGTACGACTTTGCTAAGCTACCACCGCTTGATGGATTGTCGGAGCGTTACGGCTGTCGTAGGCAGGAGCCTCGCGGAGTGAGCCATGTCTCCGTGACGACCAGGACACAGCAGTCACGGACGATTGGCTGTGCGGCGAGAAGTAGGTTCAGTTCATCTATTTTGTTGACGACCGACCGTGCGCTGGTCAGAAAGATGCTCGGGAGCGGTGGTTTGAAAGGCTGTTTCTTTAGCCTGGCCAGCAGGCCCGACAGGCATCCCCGCTTTTGTTTGCGTTCCTTCCACCGCCTGCGTTTCTTGATAACAATCCACGGAGCACCCGATGTTCTCGCTATCTCCGGGGGGATGTTGTGCACCCTCTGATAATCACTGGTAATGGGGATCTGGCTGTTATATCCAATCTTGCATAATTCCAGATGGTTGTAGGAAAATTTGGCTTCACAATAAGGAAAACAAAAGAAGAAGAAAAAGTGGAGAAACAAAAAAGAAAGGCACCCAAGTGGAGAGCATAGAGCCGCTGCGTCTGTGCGCGCCGCCATCTAGTATACTTCTTCTAGTACACAGCCTGGAGGTGTGTTTGGGGTCATTGTCCTGTTGAAAACTGGTCCCTAAATGCAATTTCTCAACGAGAAGTTTGGGCTCGGGTGAGTCTGCGTGCTGAAGATATCTACCTATTCGGAACCATGGTAACAGGGTTCTGGCTGATCGGAGCTGGCTTGAGAAAGCGGAACCGGCTGTTCAAACCCCCACAAGGCTGCCCGCTGGGATTGGAACGATGGGAGAGGCGTGAGTTTCTCAAAATGGGCTCATTGAGTCAGCACGGATAAGATCTTGGAGAGACTACGGCTGCTGTGGATACTCAGAATAAGATCTCTGACTGCAGACTGGATACATCTCGGAAAGGCTCGCTCGGAATAACATCTCTGGGCACAAATTGGATGACATCTCGGGGAGGCACACTGCCGTGAGTTCTCAGAATCGGCTCCTTGAACACAAGAATGACAACATCACAGAACGCAAGTATGGCGAAGCTCGCGGCTCTCCAACGGGAGATTGAGAGACCAGTGTTGGACTGTAGAACTGCTTTGAAATTCATATGAGCTGTTCGCACTAAAGTAAAAAGCACCATCACTTATGCGGATACCCCTTCAGCCCCAGACGTGGGCTCAAGGTCGGAGCTGAATAACACCCTGATAACGACTGTGTTGAGTCTGTTCCTTCCCATTCCATGCAAGGCCACCTGGGTTGGCTGGAAGACTGTTTACTTAGCCTGGCAGGGCGAAGGACACTGTCTCAGCTGAACCCTGGACACGCACACACATACAGGGAGTGCAGAATTATTAGGCAAATGAGAAGGGGTGTGGTCTAATGACATCAACACCCTATATCAGGTGTGCATAATTATTAGGCAACATCCTTTCCTTTGGCAAAATGGGTCAAAAGAAGGACTTGACAGGCTCAGAAAAGTCAAAAATAGTGAGATATCTTGCAGAGGGATGCAGCAGTCTCAAAATTACAAAGCTTCTGAAGCGTGATCATCGAACAATCAAGCGTTTCATTCAAAATAGTCAACAGGGTCGCAAGAAGCGTGTGGAAAAACCAAGGCGCAAAATAACTGCCCATGAACTGAGAAAAGTCAAGCGTGCAGCTGCCAAGATGCCACTTGCCACCAGTTTGGCCATATTTCAGAGCTGCAACATCACTGGAGTGCCCAAAAGCACAAGGTGTGCAATACTCAGAGACATGGCCAAGGTAAGAAAGGCTGAAAGACGACCACCACTGAACAAGACACACAAGCTGAAACGTCAAGACTGGGCCAAGAAATATCTCAAGACTGGTTTTTCTAAGGTTTTATGGACTGATGACATGAGAGTGAGTCTTGATGGGCCAGATGGATGGGCCCGTGGCTGGATTGGTAAAGGGCAGAGAGCTCCAATCCGACTCAGACGCCAGCAAGGTGGAGGTGGAGTACTGGTTTGGGCTGGTATCATCAAAGATGAGCTTGTGGGGCCTTTTCGGGTTGAGGATGGAGTTGAGCTCAACTCCCAGTCCTACTGCCAGTTTCTGGAAGACACCTTCTTCAAGCAGTGGTACAGGAAGAAGTCTGCATCCTTCAAGAAAAACATGATTTTCATGCAGGACAATGCTCCATCACACGCGTCCAAGTACTCCACAGCGTGGCTGGCAAGAAAGGGTATAAAAGAAGAAAAACTAATGACATGGCCTCCTTGTTCACCTGATCTGAACCCCATTGAGAACCTGTGGTCCATCATCAAATGTGAGATTTACAAGGAGGCAAAACAGTACACCTCTCTGAACAGTGTCTGGGAGGCTGTGGTTGCTGCTGCACGCAATGTTGATGGTGAACAGATCAAAACACTGACAGAATCCATGGATGGCAGGCTTTTGAGTGTCCTTGCAAAGAAAGGTGGCTATATTGGTCGCTGATTTGTTTTTGAATGTCAGAAATGTATATTTGTGAATGTGGAGATGTTATATTGGTTTCACTGGTAAAAATCAATAATTGAAATGGGTATATATTTGTTTTTTGTTAAGTTGCCTAATAATTATGCACAGTAATAGTCACCTGCACACACAGATATCCCCCTAAAATAGCTAAAACTAAAAACAAACTAGAAACTACTTCCAAAAACATTCAGCTTTAATATTAATGAGTTTTTTGGGTTCATTGAGAACATGGTTGTTGTTCAATAATAACATTATTCCTCAAAAATACAACTTGCCTAATAATTCTGCACTCCCTGTATTTGCTTTCGTAGCTGGTGGAGACGGATGGCATTGTCTGCCCTCACTAGGTCCACAACGGCAAGTTCCTGCTGTTGTGTGAACAGGCGTTGGCGTCCTGCCCCAGAAGGTCTTCGAGTCATTCTAGAGAATTCTCATAGTCAGGCCATGGTTGATGACATGGTCCACCAAAGTTGCTCTTATATCATCAGAAATATGGGTCTGTGCGTGGCCTCTTCGACGACCTCCTCCTCCTCCTCCTCTTGCTCTCCCTCCATCCATGCTTGCAAAGTTCTTTAATTGGCTAAACTGAGGGCTTTTTGTAGTTGGCTAATTGGTGTTCAGTTTTTCAAGTACGTGCCTTCAGGTGTGTATTGAGTGGTTGCAATTACCCGATGTGTTTTGTATTTTGGATGTTTTCCAGGGTGGCACCCTGAAATTTCATTTTGTGAACGAAGTGTCTTATGTGTGAAATAGAGTGTAGTATGCAGGACCATGTGTGTTGCATAATTGCAACTAGGGTGCAAAGCAGTGCTTTTGTTTAAGGTATGGGTACATGTGTTTGAGGTATGGTAACAAAAGCTTCAAGTTCAAGAGCAGACTGCAGCGGACTGTACGGGCAGCAGATAGGATCATCGGCACCCCGCTGCCGCTCAAGAACCAGGAAACGGGCAGGGAAAATCATCACAGACCCCTCACACCCTGGACACAGACTTTTTGATCTGCTGCCCTCTGGCAGACGGTACAGAAGCCTGCAGACCAGGACCACCCGACACAGGAACAGTTTCTTTCCCCTCGCCATCTCCCTTCTTAACAGTTGACCTGTCACACTGCTCCCACTGCCAGACTGCAGCTGCACCTTATGTACATTTGTAGTATTCATTCCACCTCATTCATTTCTGTATTTTATGTATATACGTTTAGATTCGTTATTTATAGTTGCTGTTGTGGATAAGGCGTAGCTTTGGGTCACGTGGTGTCGGTAATAGTGATTGCTATATCATCTGTTCACGTCCTGAGGGAATTTTTGTGAATGAGTGGGTGATGGAGGAAGTCGACTTTTGCTGACCGCTCAAGCTTGGAATGTTTTGATCACTGTTTTTCTACGGATTTTAAGGATTTGATAACAAATAAAGGAGTTTTAACCTGGAACTTTGACTTACGTTTTAAACAGCGGGCGCGTCAACATTATTCCCCTATTCAGCTGCTCGGCGACTCAAAGGCTTGACAGTCACCAATAGTTGCTTTACACAGCTTTGTGTATGTATGTGTAGCAGACATCTACTAACGAGAGAACATGTTTTATCATCATAAACACGGTGATGTGAAGCATCATTAAAGTGTCACTTCAGTAATGTTGACTCATGTTTTAATAATGATTTTAAAACACTAATTTCTGTGGTTTATTTTAAGTTTACAGAATATAACATGTGGTAAGACGACGAGTTTTACTTCTCACTGTCCGTGTCATGTGTATCTATTTATCATGTATGCTACTTTGCTCTGTGGACTGTAAAATGTTTCATTGTGTTCATGAAATAAACCAGACTTTCACTGTCTGCATCTTTTACTGTTTTCTGCTTTTGTTCACTCCAAGTTTGACAAACCTACAGATATCCAGAGTTAACTCACTAACAATGTGGAGCAGTCTCAGTGTATTTAGCTGCTTTTTCCCTGAACACAACCAACTAAGAGAAACGCCTGTAGGTAGGGTTGCCAACCGTCCCTTAAAAAACGGAATCGTCCCGTATTTCGAAACAAAAGTACACGTCCCGTATTGAGCTAATAAGGGACGCACTTTGTCCCGTAATACAGTGAGAATCAAAAGTAGTCTATAAATGTTTATGGAATTAACGCTTTGTTTGAAAACATAATTCCCAGCCCCTCTCCTGCTTTGTGACCAATGAGCTGACAGCACACTTATGACAATTCGAGTATGACAATTCAGATTACCGCTCATCTCATTGGTCGAGGAAAGGTCGCTTGCGGAGAAAATACCGGAAGACAACAGATGACCACAACAAGAAGCATGGCCAACAGGGGAACAAACGCCGACTCTGCGGTGCAAGTCTCGGACGACAGTACACCTAAAGCTGGGCAAACACTGTGCGATTTTTTCAGTCGCGTTATTCAGCTCCTGCTCAAACTGCACGATTGACTCGCAGGGGTTAGAAGTTCATAGGTCACGATGCAGGGTCTCACACTATACCGCCCGATGCTCTGATGCGACCTGAGTGCTCACACTGTGCGTCCATAAAATTAAGGTTATAACAGAAAATCTGTCGCTCGCTCTCTCTGTCTTTCACTCACACAGACACACCACTACCATCAACTTTGCTAAATTGCTAATGAAAAACATGATCAGGCAGCTGTGATTGAGCAGCAGTGTAAATCCAACTATTTTCACGGTTGTTGTGGTCGTGATGATTTTGTGAGGCCACATCGAAAAGGCTCGGATGAGCTTTCCAAAGTTCTACAAGTTGTGCCTCCATCGCTTGTGTCCAGATCACACGCTGCACAGCCGTGCTGCTCCGTCTTTTTCACCGACGTTTACGTGTTTGCGCGCGAGCAGTGTGAGCGGCTCACGAGCGATTGATGATCGGGAGCTGGTCGTGAGGTGTTAATCACTTCTCGTTACCCCACGTATACTACACGATGCACGATGAAGGCCAAAATCGGTCCGATCACTCAAAAATCGGCTCAAAATGGGCCTAAAACCGCACAGTGTGAGCCCAGCATTAGAGCAGCAATGTTTGTTCCCCTCAGAGAAAGGGAAGAATGGGAAAAGGAAAACACCTGGCTGGAAAAAGTTAATATGGGCATGTGCAGTGAATATCAGCGCTATGTGGCCAGAAGTGTGATAATATAACTTATTTTGTGTAAGAAACAACTGCAAGGATAGATGATTACAACAAATAGATGACTAATACATAAAAGTAATACATAGATGAATAATGATGATGAGTTAAGATGCGTAATCATGGGAACAGGCGGGTTTACAAACAGGAGCAGCTGATTAGCATTAGAAAAGCTGAAATAATATTTCAACTGAAGCCAATTGTACTAAATGCACTAAATGTGCACTGTTACAAGAATATTTTTCTTTCTATTGTTTTCTATTATTTTAAGTTAAGCAGGACAGAGTTCTTTTAAAGAAAGATTTACTTATATTCTCAAAAGTTAAGCATGACAGGCTTCTGTTTAAGAAAGAGACCTGTTTTACTGTGTTAATGTTGTCATTTTGAGCTAAAAATAAATGGCTAAATGATCATTTGTTTCACATGTGTTCATATCACAAAGAATATACATCTACTTAAATCAAATTCAAGTCAAAGGGTTAAAAAAAATAATTTCACACACAAAAAAAGACCTAGAAAATTCACCACACTGGGAAGGGTGAAGACAACTGGGTCGCCCGGCCCTGGCCACGAGGTGTCCCTTATTTATTTTTCAGGGAGTTGGCAACCCTACACACAAACCACCACCATCAACTTTGCTAAATTGCTAATGAAAAACATTGATCAGGCAGCTGTGAATGAGCAGCATGTAAATCCAACTATTTTCACGGTTGTTGTGGTCGTGATCATTTTGTGAGGCCACATCGAAAAGGCTCGGATGAGCTTTCCAAAGTTCTACAAGTTGTGCCTCCATCGCTTGTGTCCAGATCACACGCTGCACAGCCGTGCTGCTCCGTCTTTTTCACCGACGTTTACCTGTTTGCGCGTGAGCAGTGTGAGCGGCTCACGAGCGATTGATGATCGGGAGCTGCTCGAGGTGTTAATCGCTTCTCGTTACCCCACGTATACTACACGACGCACGACGAAGGCCAAAATCGGGCCGATCACCAAATCAGTCGCACGACTCAAAAATCGTCTCAAAATGGACCAAAGATCGCACAGTGTGAGCCCAGCATTAGAGCAGCAATGTTTGTTCGCTCAGAGAAAGAAAAAAAGGCTGCAAAAGCACAGGGAGGAATGGGAAAAGGGAAACACCTGGCTGGGAAAGTGCACGATAACACCTATAAAGCGCACTGCACTGTGTGCCGGCACACTTTTTCCATAGGCATGCTCCTAGTGGTGGGCACATGAAGAACATGAGGGGCGTGACAGCTCGGGGAACCCTTAACCAATTTCTTGTCCACCAGGCCACGGCAGAAGCAGATATGGTATGTAAACACTGGTTTGTTTTTTAAACCCTCTGGTTAAGGTTAAAATGGGCATGTGCAGTGAATATCAGCGCTATGTGGCCAGAAGTGTGATAATATAACTTATTTTGTGTAAGAAACAACTCCAAGGATAGATGATTACAACAAATAGATGACTAATACATAAAAGTAATACATACATGAATAATGATGATGAGTTAAGATGCGTAATCATGGGAACAAGTGGGTTTACAAACAGGAGCAGCTGATTAGCTTTAGAAAAGCTGAAATAATACCTCAACTGAAGCCAATTGTACTAAATGCACTAAATGTGCACTGTTACAAGAATATTTTTCGTTCTATTGTTTTCTATTAATTTATATAATTTTAAGTTAAGCAGGACAGAGTTCTTTTAAAGAAAGATTTACTTATATTCTCAAAAGTTAAGCATGACAGGCTTCTGTTTAAGAAAGAGACCTGTTTTACTGTGTTAATGTTGTCATTGTGAGCTAAAAATAAATGGCTAAATGATCATTTGTTTCACATGTGTTCATATCACAAAGAATATGCATCTGCTTAAATCAAATTCAAGTCAAATGGTTAAAAAATAATTTCACACACACAAAAAAGAGCTACCACAATGGGAAGGGTGAAGACAACTAGGTTGCCCGGCCCTGGCCACGAGGTGTCCCTTATTTATTTTTCAGGGAGTTGGCAACCCTACCTGTAGGCCTCACTTTGGTCATTTGAACGCTGAAGGAGATTTGTTCCATAGACACCTTATACTAGTGTTTCCTGCACTACTATGTTCTATTTAAATCCAGATTCCTTTTATAGTTTGCAGTGAAATTTGTTAAACCGTTGCTTAATGGGACAGAAGTACAAGTCACTCTTTACTAACACATTTATAGATGAGTTTATTGCTGAACGACACAGCTGGCAGTCTCACACACTCTTTAGGTTTTTCAACTTTTGTGTGTAATGGTTTAGTCTATCAAACCTTACCCTTTTCTCCCCAGTATCACAACAGTGTGACTCCCAAAGTACAGATCAGTAAACAACCAATGATTCTAAATCCAGAACAGAAAGATACAGTTGGAAGATGAATGATTGCGTTTTTATGATGTGTAGTAAAACGACCCCCTCTTCTTCTTCTCTGTGTTGGTGTTGTTCGTGTGTGTGAGTGTGTGTGTGTGTGTGTGTGTGTGTGTGTGTGTGTGTGTGTGTGTGTGTGTGTGTGTGCCTTAGAAGTCAAATAATACATTAGCCCTACTTAAAAAAACATCTGAATTACATTTAGAGCTGAGATTCTAAGTTGTAAGCAGAAATCTTAAGCTCAGCCAGAAGCATGTTTCCCCACTTTCACAATGCTGAGGTGTCAAATCCACAACCCCCAACAAATGGTTTGTTACACGCGGGTGTGTCATTTTACGGCTTTAATGTTTCCAGCTGATAAGGAGAATGAGTGCATTTCAAATGTGCGTCCAAAGGCTTTAAACATCCGCTTTGTCTGTAACGACAGTATCAAACTACAGAGAATTGTTTTTACTAAATTTCAACATTTTCAGATGAAAATGTTTCATTTTATTTCACTGTAACACCCCCTCAATGCCATTTTTAGGATATTCTTGGTGATCCCATTTTTTCATATTTATGCTTTTGGCACTGAGGGTATCTGATACGCACGTTGTCACTGTGTTTTGTGCTACCACCTGTGAGCTCTGCTTTTGCTTTGAGCAGTCTGTTTTTATTTTGTCTCGCGAGTGTGTGTTTTTCAAACCAGATCCTCCTCAGTTTGAATTTGTTACCACAAACTTTGTGCGAAGTTCACAACAGAGGTAAAGAGATTTAAACACACCAGTTTAAGGACGCAGCGATTGGACCAGCTGCACAGGGCTGGTGAAGCAGAGAGTGTCGGGGGAGATGTGCAACAGAAGCAGAGGGAACATTTTACTAGATGATAAATGGCACATTTAGGTGATTAAGGATTTGTTGACAAGATTAAAAGACACGTCCGTCAGAGTTCAACAACATTACAGTTTGATTAAATAAAAAGTTTTTAAACTACACAAGGTTCATTTTCTCCTCTGATAGTAAGCATATTAAACATGTCAAGAAAGAAAGAGTATAAAGAAAAATAGTAAATGTGTGTCTAATTAAACTCTTCCTGTGAGCCTTATATCATCCTTTAATATGTTCGGTGTTACAAACTTGAAGAAGCACAGAAAAGATCATCAGACATTAATCTAATCAGTTTTCAGCCTTCATTCATATTGAAAAGTTGAAATCTTCCCTGCTAGACCCAAGTGCAGCGTTTAACACCGTTGGCCAGAACATTTTATTACAGCTATTATTAAATGGAGAGTCCTCTTCACACACTGAGGTTAATTATGAAGCTCCACAGGCTTCTGTGCAAAGACCAGTTCTGTTTACATTATACGTGCTTTAGAAGACATAGCATACATTTTCACTGCTATGCATATGATACCCACTTTTATTGGTTAAACTGCCGGGATGTCTTAGACACATAATGAGCTTTAATTTTCTGCTTCTAAGTTCAGATAGAACTGAGGTTATTGTAACGGGGCGTAAAAATCTTAGAAACACTGGCTAACAAGATCCTTACTCTGGATGGCATCGCCTTAAGCCGCCTGTTGCAGTCATTTGGCACATTATAAGTCAAATTGAAGCACACGATCCCAAAGCACAACATCAACATTTATTTATATACAAAAATAAAAATTCTTTTTACAGAAAAGAATTGTAACTTCACAATATTGCATTAAGATGAGCAGACAGATTTTAATCTCAGCATCGTGCACACAGATTTTTCAGGACACTGGAAGAGTTCCTGCCGTGGATTTAGATGTTAGTGTTGTGTGGATGATCCCATTCTGTGATCTTTGTGTTACTAACACTGATGCTTTTACACTTTAGGACCCTCGAGACCTCTGCTGCTCAGCCGTCCTGATCGCTGCCTCCACTTTAACCAGAGGCTGTAACCTCTGATCATTTCACCTGCACCGACAGTAAAACTCTTCTCCAGAACCAAACGTGCCATAAACCCGTCACAGCTTCATCATCAGCTCAGTCTCAGCAACATGCAGACGACCGAGCAGCAGAAACTCTGCAGGGAACGTCTGAAGTCTGTTCTTCAGTTTTCCCAGCTCACTGTTTATTGAACATGAGACAGAAAAATAACTTCACCTTTAATGTGAAACTTTTATCGCCTGTGACATGTTTGCAGGAAGTTTTAATGCTGTGATTTAGTGTCACAGCCATAAATATCACACAAAGTAAAAACTACAAGTCCCAGCATCCTCTGTGTTTAGGGAGGAGCAGTGAAAGTGAAAGTGTTGATCCTCCGTTCAGAGCAGCAGGAGGAAGGTGGAGCTGAGGCAGGTGAGTGTTAACATGAATATGTTTCTTCTTATGACATAAGACGCTGTTCGTGTCTGTGGGTGAAACGTGAGGCCGGTCGGCTCCTCTGAGCGCTGGTTTCCTGTAAGTAGAGAGGAAGTGAGTTTAGCTGAGAGAGCAGGAGGAGAGTGAGAGCTGTGCTGAGGCAGCTGAGTGTTAACACCGCTCTGACATTACTGTGTCTCTGTGGCGGGAACAACAGGCTCCGTCAGTGGAGGCAAAAATAATCAGACTTTGGTTTTTCAAAGGAAACTACTTTATGTTGGGAGAAGCCGCGCGCTCATTGGATAACGACTTGTCAATCTCAAGTTATTAGCCAATGAGCGCGCAGGTTCACAGTAAGACCCGCCCTTATCACGACGGGTTTTAAAACTAAAATGGCGACAGAAACTCTGTGAGTGGAGTTCAGGCTGACTTTATGAAAGTGCGACGTTTGAGCCACTTCCTGTTCTCAGTGCCGGCGTCCTGATCACCGCAAGAGCACCTGGCTGCAGCCACTGTGGAGCTCCACAGTAACCGGAAACACGTGACCTCCACACTAACCGGAAACACGTGACCTCCACACTAACCGGAAACACGTGACCTCCACATTAACCGGAAACACGTGACCTCCACACTAGCCGTAAACACGTAACTTCGGTTAAATCTACTTTGACAGCGAAAACTAAATTGCGTTTTTGTCACTATTGATGCTGCTGAGAAATAAAAATGGTTTTAAGTGGGGGGTTTTAACACTCTGGGTTTGTTCAAAAAAATTCACCATCCCCTAAATTGTTCGTGGCCAAAAGTGACACTTGCTGTTTCGCTGATTTATTTATTTTTTTTACAGTACATCGCGTTGTGCGTTCTGATTGCTGTAGACCATTGTCAATCAATCTAGTCCAGTGTCTCCTGTACAGGAGCGGTCCCTAATAGGCCCACGGACCGGTCCAGGTCCGTGAGTCTTTTGGTACCGTTCCGCGAGAGTTGATCCTCCGGTGTGAAATGTATGGTTGTAGTTGTGTGTCTTATTTTGAAAGAACTATTTACGCGTTACCATAGCGACCAGAGAGCGCTAAGAAGCAGAGAGGAGGATGTCTCTGTCATTGTTGTTGGCGCACAGCTCAAGTCACGTTTATCATTATATTTACAAAATACCACAGTTTCTTTTTTTAATTCTTTTGTTGTATTTCTCCGCGACACCTTAAAGGTCGTTCCCTGAAAATATTGTCTGACATTAAAGTGGTCTGTGGTGCAAAAAGGTTGGGGACTCCTGCTGTACAGTACAGAATGCGTTTAGCTTGTCGAATTTACATAAATCTTCGATCGCTAGCAGTGTAACTCTGAAGTGCTGTACTGTATGTTTGGAAGTTTTCTCCCAAACAAACACAACAATGCCGACGAAACGTTTTGCACCCTCAAATGCACCTTTTGTTTTCATTCCATAATACTGGACTTGTGTTTCTACGAAGGTTTGAACTCTAACAGTGTTTAAACAAAAGAGAAAAGTGTGAAAATGTTCATGCCTGTCTGAGAAAAGTGTATAAAGCATGTAGTGAGTGGTTTTACAGTCTTAACATCTGTAATAATTGTAAAAAATAAATTTGGCTATGGATTTCACCTACCGCGGGTTATTTTTAGAACGTAACACCAGCGATAAACGAGGGGCTGCTGTATTATTAATAGTAGAGTCTGGGACATCTAATTGATTAATATCAACATTGATTATTATTCACTATTATTTTTGTTCAAGGAGAACCAAAAATATAAAACTCTTTCAGCTTGTTTGTTGCCAAAAATGGCCACTTTTTGTGTATGTTCACAAAATGCTATAAAATGTAGATTTCTTAAAACATTTATCTACTTTTACCGACGTGACTCTTTAAAATAGCACCAGTCCTTTTCATCAAAATCAAAATTGTATCTAAATTTTTTACTCTTTATAGCCAGTTAGGTTATATATTACCATTAACTTTTCAGATAAAACGGTGATAAAGTCCTAATGTTTTCATGAAACTTCCTTTTTTTCCCCATCTGAGCATCGGGGAAAAGGCTGTCTTGCAATTGTTGAGGTCACTAGTGTGTGCCCCATTTCTTCCAGGATCACTCTCGTTATAGGTTTTAGTGGACTCCTAGTACTGCGAAGTGGTTTCATGGTACAAAGGGATTGCATTCCAAGATCTGTGATTCTGTAGAAATGAGCAGTGATGCCCTTCCTACCATCTTTCCAGAAAAATAAGTGATCTGGAAGCTGTTAGGCTGACTTACAGCAGCAGCACTTTCTGCACCTGCATAAACTCCAGGACACATTTACTAACGATGTTTGTTGCTGTATGTGCTGCAGCTTTGAATTTTTTAATAATATATATTTTGTTAATATTTTGGCTATGGTGTCTTGTTATGAAATGTAAAAGAGTAAAAGTGTTGTTAGCAGGTGCTTCAAAGCTAAGTTTGACTGGGAAACTCAAAGCTCAATAGTCTGTATCAACAGAAATTCACTGCAGCCTATGTAATATTTCATGCGTCATAATTTATTCTACTCTATCTTGCAAATAGATATTTGTGTGGCAATGTCATGCACAACACACACAACTATTAGATCCTTAAGATCAAACCCGTGTCATTCCACTGCAGTGCAGTAGTCAAAAAAAAGAATAAGTGAAGTGTCCACAAATGGCCAGGATAGAGCCCAGAGTGTTAATTTTTAAAATGTATGAAAATATTATTGTTTACAATTATTTACTGTTAATATCAACAATAAGCTTTTTATTTTGAAATTACAAGTTTAAAAAAAATGCTTTTACATTTAATGCTGTTACACTGTAATCCTTTATTATAAGTATGGACACAGAATCAAGTGAACAACATTTTGAAATAAGTTTAATAGGAATTTTGTACTACGCAAAAACAACAACAACAACAACATATTAAACAAACAAACAAACAAACACAGCCAGTGCCTTCATTTGTCCATCACATGTCAAACATAGCACTGACCCTTAGCCCCTGCTCATCAGCACATGCATTCAAAAAGAGCTCCATGTCCTCTGCAAACTGAAAAACAAAGAGGAACAAGTCCCTTGCTCCAGTGTCTTCTTCCTCTGACATGTCTCTTAAGACCCTCTGCTGGTCTCCTTGATTTAAGGACACATATTTGGGCATTGTTACGTGTCCACGGAAAAGTGCCTTATTTTGGACAACCCACTGCACAGCAGGACGCAGATCTGCAACAACTGCTGGCTCCTGTGTCAGGCAAATGGGGATAAAAACATAGTTATTTCTCTGCTGCAGAACAGTTTTTTAACAGTTATTCAAATGTCACTAAACATGTAATTACACTACTGTTTAAAGTGATTACTGACCTGACTGACTTCCTGTAACTTGCGCTTTTTCACTCTGAAAATGGGCACGTGTTGTCCTTCAAGCACAGCTTTGGCTTCCTCTCTCCAGTGTGCAAATAGCTTGCCAGAGCTTAACAGAAAATGTTGATATTGTTAAGGTGTGTAAACTTTGACACAACATAGAACAGAAGTCAAAGTATAAATACCTCCTGAGATCAAAGTTCTCCATCAACAGCAAGCACCACCATTTACGCAAGTAGGGCATGTCTGACTGTAAAATATTAATATGAAACATATTTAACAACTTTCAAAAGATTCAAGACTCCATTGCTGTGAAAGTAAATAGAATACTTACTATAGTATAGTCAAATGAAGCATCCAGTGCCACGTACAGAGCAGACTATTTGTAAGAAAAAATAAAAATGTCATTTTTCTTTAGAAGCTTAAATTAGCTTCTGTATGAATCTCAAGAAGAGAAGAGACAAATTACCATCAGCATGAAGATCCCACAGTCAACTCCATAGTCTTGGCTTGGAAAACCCTGTATTACATTGAAAATAAAGGCTCTTTAATAAAATCCCTTAAAAGAAGACTAGTGTAATTCATATTATTCACCATACACTTAAACTAGCACATACCTTCAAGTCACAGCTCTTTTTTTCTGACCACTGCCCGGGAATGATCTTCACTGCAAGATTCCTTTTTTTTTTTAAAAAAAACAGTTACATTCACAAGTTAACAGATGATGATCATGATGGGTGTGAAATGTTTATTGCTAATAGCACCAACTGTAACTACAGGCCTTAGGAACACGACCTCAAAAAAACAGCATAACAAAATGAAAAAGTACAGTCACATGCTCACAGTTGGTCAAAATAAAGCATTTACAGCTTTAAGTTAATGTTGGCATATTTTATAAAATAATTTTTAATGGTGTTTTATGTTAAAATAGAACACTGGAAGACCCAATTTATGCCTGAAACTCATCTACAGACAGTATCACTGACTTGATCATAATTTGAAGATGAGAATAAAATGTTGAAGCATCATGCTGATATATCCATCCATCCATCCATCCATCCATCCATTCGCTTCCGCTTATCCTTTTCAGGGTCACGGGGGGCGCTGGAGCCTATCCCAGCTGTCATAGGGCGACAGACTGGACAGGTCGCCAGTCTGTCGCAGGGCTAACACACAGGGACAGACAACCATTCACACTCACATTCACTCCCACATTCACACCTAGTGGCAATTTGGATTATCCAATTAACCTATCCCCACAAGCTGCATGTCTTTAGACGGTGGGAGGAAGCCGGAGTACCCGGAGGGAACTCACGCAAACATGGGGAGAACATGCAAACTCCACACAGAAACTTGCTGATATAGTTTATAGAAAAAGCATGTGAGTGTACTGTATGTGTGAACACTCAAGATCAGCAGAACATGATCTGGGATGCACTTAACCTGGAACACTGAACAGGTTCCTGAAAACTCCGGAACAAACCAAAAATGCTTATAAAAATGTGACCTCAAAAGTGAAACATATTGTTGGCCACCAAATCCTGCCTTGGTGTATAATGGGTCAAGAAAGAGGATTTCTCTTTTAGGTGGCTTCAGTACCTAAAAGACAGTTAGCCATGACTTCAAACCTGAAAACAATGTCATTGCAAGCGATCACAGTCAAAGACTTTTGAAACTGCGTCATAAAAGCTTGAATACATCTCAGACACATAGCAAAATTCTAACAGTTTGTACGTGTCAAAAAACAAGACTTACACACAACTGGAAATGACCAGGTGTCCAGAGAGGGAGAACTATGATGTCCATCCTCTGAGCATCAGTCTGAAACAGAATTGTATTTTTAAGTATCCTGTATATGAACTCGCACCAAAGTTATAAAAAAAATCATTTGGATTACTTGCTTGTTTCTTTAAAGGACGGTACACTTACAGGAAAGGACCGCAATGGATCACAGCCATAGGGTGCAAGCCAAGTCCGGGTGACATACAGATTTTCGATGTAAATGCTTATCCCCTAGAATGTAAAAAAACAAAACAAAAAAACATTTAAAACAACAGCTCTTTAAATTAAAGCTTGACAATCATCATATACAACATACAGTACCTTTGACTGAACAATTTTAGTGATAAGCTCAAAACAGCCATTTCCAATCTGAAACAGAAAAAAATCATGATAACAATGAATGTACACTTTATTTTTTCATATTCGTAGAAAAAAAATACTTACAGTCGATTCCATTTCTTTGTTTAAACCCAGTGTCCAAAAATCTGACCGCGTGAGGCATCCAGAAGACGTTTCAACAATCAGCTCATCTTTGGGTCTGCTGATGTCCAGAACATAGTTGAGCTAAAAAAAAAAAAAACAGATAGGTGTCATAGACTGTGGATGACAAAATCAGATAAGCACTAAAAGTTGCACTTTGCGACATCTGAAAACTTTAACATACAAGCTGTTGTTGGCCAGGGTGCGGTACAAAACACCATGATGAACGGCTGGCCAAAATGTTCTCAGGCTTTGTCAGAGCTTCGCACGGTGGTCCACACGGGTCAGGAAAAGTTGCATCTGTTGACCTTCGATTGGCTTTCTTGTTGTCAACTCTTTTCTGAGGTTCTATAGGGATTTTAACAGGTTTCAGACAAAACACTACATAGAATGCATATTAAATGCAAGAAAAATAAGCACTATCTATAGAAGGAAATTCATTTTAAACAGCATGTAACAAATTCTTTTATGAGCCATCAACTACAACAAGATAATGAATGCAAGATTATTATTTCACGTACATATGTCAATCACTATTCAAAATAAGAAATTTTACCAGTGTCACCAGACGTTGAAGGTGCTGGGTTCAACACCGTTTCTGTGATTTCTCTGGGTTTATTGCACACCTGTGGGGCTAGGTACACAAAGAAAAGAATATACACACACAGATAGGAACAAATATAACATGTAAACAATGGTAGCGTTCTGGTCATGACACAATGCATGTACTTACCTACGACAGCTTGACCCAGTGCCGACAATGAGATATTGATCTTTCCAAGTCGACCATGTCTTAGCTGCCTCTCCAGAAGTTTCTTGTTGGTGACAGTGTTATAATGATGATTTATATTTCTCATCAGAAACACATGTGTGGATGGACTCATATTACTTAAAAAGTAATTGCTTTTCCTCATGTTTGCAAAGAACTGTTCAACAACTTGACTGTTCAGCCAGCCTTTCAGCTCCGGGACAAGTTGAATTCTGCGTAATATGTCCTTGGGATCTTTTGTATTTCCCTCATGAAATCTGTCATACAGGACATAATGGTCAGATGATCCAGTGACAGGATGAGGATTTTCATTTACACTATCCATCCTTTCATGTAGCCATGGAAGATTCACTTTCAGGCTTCCATCCTGTGCAGCCTTGACATTTTCCTCAGTGGGCTCAGCAAGTCGACCTTCATGTGGATGAAATGGCAGTTTATCAGGAACCTGCAAATTGGTGTGTGCTGCCAAACCCCTCGCAAAATCGTAAACACAGACGTTTGGCATGTGCTTCCAGGACAGGAGAAGGTCAGCAAAATCCCGGGGACTTTCAGCACAAAGATTAAATTTAACACTGTATACAATGCCATGTGGACATAGTATTACAGACCATCCTCCTGCAAGCAAAGATTTAAAAAGTTGTTTGTAATTGTAATTACATTTTTTAATGCTACTTCTAATAATCGCTAAGTGATGCTTACCAGAGGCACCCCATATGCTTTGAAAGACCTTATCATATGTCTGCCTGCTCTTCATCTTCTCCCTCAGTCTGGTGATGAGATCAAAGCGGGAGCCTTTGGAGTCGATGTTGCATGCTTTACACAATTTTCTTACCACTCCAACCTGACAGCAATTAGGGAAAACTGTAAATGGAACAACCCCAGAACTTTATGTCATATTCTGAAAACTTCAAAGCAATGTTACCTTTTGTTTGGCAAGTTCATCCAACAGACGGTCTTCTGTGACACTGCTAAGCTTTGCTTCATGTGAAGAGCTTGTTCCTACTTTTTTAAACTCTGTGTTAAGCACAATGTCACTTGTTCGAGTTTCACTCCCGATCCATGGTGCCCAGTGCGTGTAACTTGGTGGAACGGAAAATGGATTCTTCACACCGCCTACAGAAAATGGCATGTTTTTAATTACAATCTAAATTACTTTAAAACACTGAATGACTTTCAAAAAGTTTTTGCCATCACTCACTTGGAAAAAAACCACGGCTTATCATTTCCAGGTGAATAGAGTTCCAAAAACCTTCAATGTCATGTTCACCATTGAAGTCTTCCGGGGCTTTGAGGTCACTCACTATAATAAATTGACTCATGAAAACATGCACATAATGTACACAATGAAATATATACACAAATGTACATTAAACTTACCTGCTAACTTGAACACCCCTTTTCTGTGTAAGTCCATAACTACCACAGGGGGGTGAAACCCACAGTTTATGCAGGAGTACATGTATTCTGCGTCAGTCAAAGCCTCAAAATGGCAATAAGCATGAAAAATGGTATCCCGAGAAGGAAACTTCACTCTTCTTAAGCCCTCCAATGAGTCAATGACCCTTGAAGCAGATACATGGTTCTGTAATATGACAAAAGGGTGAAGAAGACTATGATTACACAGATATTTAAATTTGGTCACCAAAATATCATAATGACACAAACACATTTTTAAAGCAATCTTCAGATGAGTATATTTTATTTTTGTGATCCTCACCTGCAGATTTTCTCTCAAAAAAAGGCAAAGTTCAAGAGACAAAACAACATGGTTGTCAAAGTTGTGAAGCCCATCTGTCCACTCCTGGTACCTGTAGACCATGTGGCACCGAGGACACGATCTATGGTGTGTTGAAACATCTGTTAAAGACAAATCACATTAATGTCAAAACATTAGTATAGGAACAATTATAACTAATTATTTCACACTGATGTTTAATCTTATTCATTAAAACTTACTCTCAATCACTCCCATCATGCTGACAATCCTCGCTTTATTGGTAACTAGAACAGCCTCATCAAGTTTTGGGTGCTCTGGGCACACCTGGCACAACGTTTCACATGGAAAGAGCTGTTTCTGATGATCCATTTTCTGTGAGATGACATTTTCTGGAAGAGATCCAGGTATTTTTTTCTCTTTAAAAATATAGCGTATACTCCTTTCGACGGCAGCATTGTCCTCAAAGGAAGAACTCTCCTGAGTCATCTGTGATGGGGTGCCTGATGATAGTGGTACAGTTGATTTGAAGATGTCTCTCTGTGTCTGGAAGAGATGCCATTTAGCTATGTTTTTATGAGGACATGATATTCGAGGCTTTGCACAAGCACAATGCCAGGTGTTCCTCAGAGCATTGTAAGTCACAAATATTCTGCCAAGACGGCAGAAACTGTGTATTTCCGGCTCAAATACAGACAAACAGATCTGTGTTGAGGATCCACCAAAATCCACCCTCACACAAAGTGGAGCATGTGCCATCTGGGCAGCTTTCTGTCTCTTTATGCATGTAGCAGCTTTGGCCTCTCCAAAAAATTTAAGGTCCACCATTTCCATCACGATGTGCTCTTGAAGAAAAACCTCCTTTACAGTTTCTCGGCAGTAATCTAGTGAGCGAAGGTGCTCACATAAACTGAAGCCTAGTCCGCTCCGCTGGGCCAGCAACTGGTATTGCTGACATTCCTCCAGCTCACATCTGATATTGTGAGACACCCCCCATGTTTTCCTCTGAACGTGAACTGGCACAGAAAACCCATGGCCAGTTCTCTGCACAGCAAATAACCCTGTAGTTTCATCTACACAAACACACTGCAGATGACTGGCCAGGCAAACATCTATTGATTGGTTGGAGTGCTTCCTCATCATGTGAGCCTTGTAGTTTTTGGTACGAAGAGTAAGGCCACAGTGAGGGCATGTCAAATTCATGGACTTTCCATCAGCTGCAGTTTTATTGAACGCAGAGGGTAGAGCATATGAATGTTCTAACAAAGAGTCAGAAAATGGTTCCGATCCCAAAGACAAAACCTTGGGGGGGAGACGGGGCTCCTCGAAGAGTACTGCCGGAGGAATACGGGGCTCCTCGGAGAGTTCAGCGGGGAGCAGTCCTGATAGTGGTGGCTGACTTGGTATTGAAGAATGCTGACAAGACAATAAATGCCTTGCCATATCCCCACGCCGTATGATTGTAAGATTACAGACAGGGCAGTGAAAGTGTCCTGTTGTCCTACAAGGCAGCCTGCACCGGCATATCATTTTATCTGTAAGAGAAAAAAACAAACAAACAAACAGATGTAATTTAAATGTAGTTGTATAGAATGCAATCAATTTGTCTAACAATCAGATTGTACATGTTAACAAAAACATCCAAGCCAACCTCAATAATGAAAGTTAAATGGTATGGATCACAAATGTTATGTCAAGAAAAGTGGTGAAAAGTAAATAAAAATATATTTTATAAAAACACTATTTTTGTTGCAGATGAATGCACTGAACTGTACAATATCAACAGCAACTTTTAAGTCAACAAAGATACTGCAGAAGTGCTTAAAAAAGTGCATATTTATAACTATAAAGTATATTTAATACAAACATACCTTTGAAAGGCAAAGCATTTTTTATATGCACACTGAGATGCTCCTCAATCTTTGCCCTGACAGCAGGGCTGAAAGTGGGGCACAGAGGGCAGTGAAAAAGTCCTCTGCAACACGTGTTGCATTCCTGCAATTCCGGCTTCAAGCCCGAATTCCAGATTGATAAGTGCATCTAAAACAGAGAGAGAAACAGATAAACACCATATACACATTTAAGTTAAGGTTTTAGCAGAAATAACAATTTACAGTTGGCATGTAATAGATTTGGGAAGAAAATCCTTGAAAAAAACCCCACAAATATATTACAAGACACTTTAACTTGTGAGACATGTTTCTATTGACATGTAACAGTCAATTGAACAGGGGCTAACTAAAATCTGGCCAATAAAAAAGCTGTACAGAAAAGAATGACAAATAGAAGTATTGATAAATATATAAATCTGTTTGTAACGAAATTTACAGTGTTGACGCTAACCAAAGGTGTCACAAGTACACACGTTCCTTACTACAGTTTAGATACCTCTGTTTAAAAAGCACTGACTCAACTTTTTAGTTAAGTCGAAGTAAGAAGTACAGGGTCTAAAATATAATTTATGTACAAAATTTTGAAGTAATCTTGCGTCCAAAGCACGCGTGCAGGGGGCTGATTTACAAATGTACGCATTACAAAGTACAGATACGCGTGCTAAAATGTGAGAAGTAGAAGTATAAAGAAGTATACAGTAGGCACAAAAAAGTACAGCAGTAAAGTAAAGATACCAGAAAATTCTACTTAAGTACAGTATTGAAGTATTCATTATTTCGCATCTCTGACGCCAACAATAAATCATACTCTAATGCAAAATGTGGTTTTTGCTTCTTCTCGCCCACAGAAGAAGTTAATCCAGCTCTCTTACTGAAACCAGGCCCAGGAAAAAGCATATCTGTGCGTTTCTCTGCCATGGAGCACGATGAAAAAACATTAAAATAAGGAGGAATGTTGTTGTAACGCAAAAAAGGTGGCAACATGATCATTGTAAGAAAACTAGACGATTCCTAGAATTATGAAATCACTAACGGCAAACTTATTTAAGAAAGACTTAACCAACCTTTGCGATCAACTTGCAAAACTTCCACGGTTTCCATGCGTGTTTACGGCTACTGTGGAGGTCACGTGTTTCCGGCTACTGTGTAGGTCACGTGTTTCCGGTTAGTGTGGAGGTCACGTGTATCCGGTTACTGTGGAGCTCCACAGTGGCTGCAGCCAGACCCTTCTCGATCACCGAGGTTTCTGTTGCTCTGATGTCTGATATTGATTATATCGGTAAACAGGCTGTAGGCAGAAACATCAGGTCTGATCTGAAAATCCCTTCAGAAACAAACTTTAAGAGTTTTATGTCCGTGAGGCTGTAAAACTGTAACGTGTCCTGTGATCCATAAACACTCTGTGATGAATAATCTGAAGTCATTTTGAGCCTGACAGTAGTTTCCTGTCACAGAGCAGAAGCTGCAGGCAGTTTTTGGCACCTTTATATTTAATTTATTCCAAAATAAATCAATAAAGGTAGAAAAGAACTCTCAGTGACATTAAAAATCTATTTTTAAAGACAGATGTGACCAAGTGCAACAAATATAAGATGAGATGTTTACAGATATTTGAAGTATTGATCATATGTAGAACACAGAGCAGGTCCAATAACAGAGTCATGCTGCTCACAAACAGCAGTTTGGTTTCATGAGCTCACTTCCTGCAGTGATCCTCAGCTTCTCTCCAAAGGAGCCGTAACATGTGGGCTCCTCACCATGATGATGATCCCAAACACACTGAGTTCCTTCATCCACCTGATCATGTACTTATTAAATAATGTGATGGTTTTGGTGTTTTTTAAAGACTTTGAGCCTCTAAAATAACTGGTTTGGACTTTAGGGCCAAAGCTCCAACATTAGAAAGCCGTCAGTGTGATGCTTCCAGTACAACAGCACCTCTGAGTGTGTGTGTTTACCTCTCAGACTAACTCCACCCTGACATCAAGAAGATGGAGGAAGAGGACGGAGCAGCATCTGCAGCATCCAGCTGTGTGTCTGTGAGGAGTGACGGGGTTACACAAACACCTCCACCTTACAGTCATGGACCTGCAGCAACAATGTAAGAACACTACTAACTTTATTAGTCATTTCAACATAACCATGACAGAATCATTGATCTGTGATTGGTTCAAACTGTTTGATCTGAGTTTGATTTTTATTGACTTGTTTTCTTGCTAAGATCTGAACTCTGTGAGTTTAAGTGAAGTCAGTGCAGCAGAATCAGAGAGAAGAGCTGAGAACAAACTGAGTTCATTCAGAGACAGAAAAAACCGCTGATGATTGGCTGACCTGTCAGCGTTATGAGGCAGACACAATATCACAGAGGGATCAGCTGATCATATGGCTGTCAGAGAGAACTGATCAGTTATTGATGTTTGTGTTTGCAGATGTCAGAGGTCACAGTCTCCAGTATCCAGCTGTGTGTCTGTGAGGAGTGACTGGTCCAGAGAAATACTTCCTCCACACTTCAGTAATGAACCTGCAGCAACAATGTTCTTCAATCATGGAGCTCAGCTGACCATGTAAGAGAGCTGCTGACTCAGAGTTCAAAGGTTGTTTCTATAAATGTTCTACCAGTGACATCATAACTTAACCTAACACTGGTCTGTGTATGAAGTATCATTTAGTGGCAGTTGTTAAAGTTGTATAATGATGATGCTAGTTTGGGGTGTATTTTCCTGCTGATGCAAATGCATCTACTTTGCCCTTTGTCTGGTGCTTTGGACAAAGACGTCCAATGAAACTCAGAACAACACAGTTTGCACCACCAGCAGGCAGAGGAAGTGGCTGACATCCAGAAATCCTACCAGTGGCTGAACAAAGCTGGACTGAAAGACAGCACAGAGGCACTAATCATGGCAGCACAGGAACAAGCTCCGAGCACAAGACCCATAGAGCCCGGGGTCTACATGGCTCTTTTTGGGGGGGTTGTGTTGTATTAATAGTGACTTTGTTTCTTTGGACCTGACCAAAATCTTTTGTTTTTCAGTTCAGTTGCAACATTGACTAACACTAATGCAGGGGTCAGCAACCTGCGGCTCTTTAGTCCTTACAGTGCGGCTCCTCGTGGTTTGGGAAAATAAATTAGAAGTATTTAGCTGAAGTGTATTTTATTTATGTTCTTTTTTAACTTGTAGTTCTAAATTGGAAGATTATTGTGATATTGAAATATAAAAAGAAAATTATATTTTATTATTTTTTGATCGTTCAAATAAGCGTCACACTCGTGGAAGCCGGTGTACCCGCCGAAACGCCGTGCATTTATCGAGACTTTCAGCCCCAGGAAGGCCAATTATGGATCTTCGGATCCACATTATGTCAGCGGCTGTTCTCCACCGTGAACTACGTTAAAAACAAACACCGCTCACGCCTCACAGACGACAGCTTACAGTCCTGTAAAGATGAAAGTGACTTCGTACAGCCCCGATCTGCAGAATTTTGCAAATATCTATTTTTCATCTTTCAGCAGCATAGAGCTTTTTTTCCAATTATTTTTTTAAAAGTCAGGTCAAGGCTCCAAAAGCCCAAAGGAGATATAAGGGTGGCGGCTCACAGCAGTTTTTGTTTGCTACATCATTTTAGTTCAGCTGGGTGTCTTTCCTTTGGTTATATTTCTTTAAGAGTTCAAATGTGTTCATTACATAAATAACATGTAATTTTCTCTGTAGCACTTCATGGATTTCATAAGCAACACACCTTAGTTGTTCACACAAAGCATAAAGGTAAAAAACAGTATATACAGTGTTATCTTCATTCTAGATGTCAAAAAGTATTTGTGGCTCCCAGTGTTTTCTTTTGCGTGGAAACTGGCTCCAAATGGCTCTTTGGGTCCTGAAGGTTGCTGACCCCTGACCTAATGGTATATTTTTTTTAGCTGGATCGTTCTATAAAAACATGAATCAAATCTGAGAAAAGTTTCCACCTGACCTGTTGAATGTTATTGAAGCCAGAAGTTTGCCTTCATACTGTGTTTCTTGCATGCCTTTTGTGGTGTACTAATTGATGTGAAATGAATGCAATGTGGTTGTGTTTGCAGAGGTCAGAGGTCACAGTCTCCAGCATCCAGCTGTGTGTCTGTGAGGAGTGACTGGTCCAAAGAAAAAGATCCTCCATATTTCAGTCATGAACCTGCAGCAACAATGTTCTTCAATCATGGAGCTCAGCTGACCATGTAAGAGAGCTGCTGACTCAGAGTTCAAAGGTTGTTTCTATAAATGTGTTCTACCAGTGACATCATAAATGATTCCTAATGGTGGTCCGGGTACGATAATGCTAGTATTAATCGTAGTAGTAATGCAATCCAAGGTAATGATTTCTTCTCTGCTGCTGTGAACGTCTCTGCAGCCGTCTGTACTCTAATCTGAGACAACTATTACTGACAGAAACCATCACATCATCCAGTTTGTGTGTTTGCAGCTGCTTAAAAGATTTTAAACAGAGATTAATCTGTAATTCATGTGATGTGTTTGTGTTTGCAGAGGTCAGAGGTCACAGTCTCCAGCATCCAGCTGTGTGTCTATGAGGAGTGACTGGTCCAAAGACAATCCTCCAGTCTTCAGTCATGAACCTGCAGCAACAATGTTCTTCAATCATGGAGCCCAGCTGACCATGTAAGAGAGCTGCTGACTCGTTTACGGGTGTTTGAAATTCTGTGACCACTTTGTAATTTTAGTTTATATTTTAAAGTGTTTTTATTTGTAGTTGCCTGTATTTTTATTACACTGTGTGTAACGTGGTGGTTTGTGCTGTTTGGGATCGTTTTGGTGTATTTGTGTCAGAACATCAGATAAATGATTTCATCACATTTTAAAAGAAAGTATCAGGATAATAATCTGAACTGAGTCATCAGAAATAGAAAGATGGTCTCAACAGGCCACTGAGCTGATCTCCAAAGAAATGCAGAAGATTGAAGAGTCCGAGGCTGTTTATTTGTCACAGGCATCGTCATACACGTACAACACAGTGAAATGTGCTGAGCTGCTCCTGTGACTGGACAAAACATTAGAAACAATCATTAAATGAAATAATGAAACATTGTGCAGATGTAATGTTAAAGTGCTTTGTGCCACATTAGCACAGCATGTACTGACAGAGCAGTGCAAGCAGAACAAAGCAAATGAGCAAAGTGATGTAAACAGAGTAACTGAACAGAGTGAGCAGAGTAATATCAGCAGTAATGAAGCAGCAGGATCAGTGTAGCAGCGTGTGACGTCATAATGAATCAGGTATGATCTGAAATATGACAGTGAGACAAGAACATGATGTAAGGTCCTGTTTAAACCCTGATGGTGATGCTATGAGGGGAGCATGTTCTGATTTAGGACTTGGATGGTCTGAGGATAGAAGCTCCTCTCTGTTTGTGTCCTGATGGTGCAGAAGCTTCTGCCTGATTGGCTCTGTGATGAAGGCTTTTACTGTGGAGTTTGTAGGCTGATCACTCTGTGTTTAATAAGACAGGCAGGAACAGCAAAGGAAACTTGGATTCTGAACTCAAACACAAGTTTCTCCACTTTGACTTTTCTCTGTGACCATCAGAGCTTCTGCACAGTGTCATCAAATCTGGATGTTTGTCACTGACAGTCAATGATTTTAGTGATAAAGAAATGTGTTCACAGAGGGAGGAAGAGGAAGAGGAGTGGTGTCTGTGAGGAGGAGCAGCTGTCTTGCTGTGCTTTGTGTCAGGACGTCCTGAAGGATCCAGTCTCTACCAGCTGTGGACACTGGTTCTGCAGACAGTGCATCTCCTCATACTGGGACCAGTCTGCTTCATCAGGAGACTGGTCCTGTCCCCAGTGTGGAGAAAGATCCAGAAGCAGAGCTGGACTGCAGACAGCCAGTCAGAGCAGCTGTGTACAAAGTAAGACTGAACATCTGTCTGCTGATGGACTCATTTCTGAAAACTGGACTTCTTGTTGTTGTTCAGACATTGAAGAGTTTTCTTTCTGTTTTTCTTTCTTTCAGCAGATGTTGGTCTGCAGGAGGTTTTAGATGAACATAAGATCAGTCTGAGGAGGAGATGTGAACGTGTGACTGAAGGAAGTGATGAAACAGGAAGTAGAACCCTCCTCAACAGGATCTACACTGAGCTCTACATCACAGAGGGACAGAGTGAAGAGGTTCATAGCCAACATGAGGTGAGGCAGCTGGAGACAGCTTCCAAGATGGACGCCCTCCATGACACTCCAATCAGGTGCCAGGACATCTTTAAAGCCTTACCTGACCAACAGAGACCCATCAGAGTGGTTCTGACCAACGGCGTGGCTGGTGTTGGAAAAACCTTCTCAGTGCAGAAGTTCACTCTGGACTGGGCAGAGGGCTTGGAGAACCAACATGTCAGTGTGGTGGTTCTGCTTTCATTCAGGGAGCTGAACCTGATCAGAGAGGAGCAGTACAGTCTTCTGGAGCTGCTCCATGTTTTCCATCCAACACTACAGAAGGTCACAGCAGAGAAGCTGGCTGTCTCTCAGCTTTTGTTCATCTTTGACGGCCTGGATGAAAGCAGACTTTCATTGGATTTCACCAACAGGAAGCTGCTGTCTGATGTCACACAGAAGTCATCAGTCAGCCAGCTGCTGACAAACCTCATCCAGGGGAATCTGCTTCCCTCGGCTCTCGTCTGGATAACTTCCCGACCTGCAGCGGCCAATCAGATCCCTCCTACATGTGTTGACAGGCTAACAGAAGTACGAGGCTTCACTGACGCCCAGAAGGAGGAGTACTTCAGGAGGAGATTCAGTGATGAAGAGCTGTCCAGCAGAATCATCTCCCACATGAAGACATCCAGGAGCCTCCACATCATGTGTAGAATCCCAGTCTTCTGCTGGATCACTGCTACAGTTCTGGAGCACATGTTGACTACAGAGCAGAGAGGAGAGCTGCCCAAGACCCTGACTGACATGTACTCACACTTCCTGCTGGTTCAGACAAAGAGGAAGAAGAACAAGTACCACGAGGGACATGAGACGAGTCCACAGGAGCTGACGGAGGCTGACAGGGAAGTTCTTCTGAAGCTGGGGAGGCTGGCGTTTGAACATCTGGAGAAAGGAAACATCATGTTCTACCAAGAAGACCTGGAGCAGTGTGGTCTGGATGTGACAGAGGCCTCGGTGTACTCAGGAGTTTGTACAGAGATCTTCAAAAGAGAGTGTGTGATCTTCCAGAAACCAGTCTACTGCTTTGTTCATCTGAGCATCCAGGAGTTTCTGGCTGCAGTCTACATGTTCCACTGTTTCACCAACAGGAAGTCAGAGGTGCTGAAGGACTTCCTGGGAATAAAATACAACGAGTCATCTCTGGATGATTTCCTTAAACGAGCCATGGAGAAATCCCTCCAGAGTAAAAATGGCCACCTGGACTTGTTTGTCCGCTTCCTTCATGGCCTCTGTCTGGAGTCCAACCAGAGACTCTTAGGTCTGCTGGGTCAGACAGAGAACAGTCCAGAAACCATCCAGAGAGTCATCAAGAACCTGAAGAATAACAAGAAGTTTAAATCCTGTCCTGACAGAAGCATCAACATCTTCCACTGTCTGATGGAGATGAACGACCTCTCAGTACATCAGGAGATCCAAGAGTTCCTGAAGTCAAAGAAAAGGTCAAAGGACCTCTCTATGATCCACTGCTCAGCTCTGGCCTTCATGCTGCAGATGTCAGAGGAGGTTCTGGATGAGTTTGACCTGCAGAAGTACAAAGCTTCAAAGGAGGGACGACTGAGACTGATTCCAGCTGTGAGGAACTGCAGAAAGGCTCGGTGAGTCCAGATGTGATCATTACATCATTGATCAGTGTCGGTTAATAGTTTAATCTTTAAATTAAAAACACAGTCCTTGGTTATAAAGTGCTTTACAAACACCAACATTACGGCTAACAGCTGGATTCTCCTGTTTCAGTGCAGCTAGCCAAACAACAAAGAGCCACTTGCTGCTAAAGACAGAGTGAAAGTGGACGGTATATCCTCCATTCTTCATGTAAAACACATGCAATGAATTGTAATGCACCATCTGTGTTTACCTTCATGCAGTTTTCTCTTTATGGTGGACTTGGATATTTAAATGTTTACCTCCTGGAGAGTCTTGTTCACTTGATTAGTTTTTGTGAAGGGGATTCTCCTCACCCCGTCTCCAAGGGAGACACCAGCTACCCTTCAGAGAAAATGTATTTGCCCCACTGGTAACCATGATCTGGTTCCTCCCGTCACTGCCCACAGCTCGTGACCATAGGTGAGGGCAGGGACGTAGATCGACCGGTAAATTTAGAGCTTCGCTGTCACGCTCAGCTCTCTCTCTTCACCACGACAGACCAGTACAGCGTCCACCTCACTGTTACCGCAGCAACAGTCTGTCTGTTGATTCCTGCTCCCCTCCCCCTTCTTTACTCAACCCTGAGATACTCAGACTCCTCCACCTGGGGCAGGAACGTCTCTGACCCAGAGTGGGCACTCCACCCTTTCCCAGCTGAGGACCATGGCCTCAGATGCTGATCCTCATTCACACGGCTTCACACTCTGCTGAGAACAGCTCCACTGTGAGCTGGAGGCCATCACCTGATGAAGCCAACAGAACCACATCCTCTGTAAAAACAGAGACGAGACTCTGACCTTATATTCCACTTGTGTGGTGTCAGAGGTCAGCTAATACCTAATATGGTAATCCTGAGCTAACAGGAAAGGGAAATGCAGTGAAGAAATGGATTTTCAAATGAGGAGTGGAATCACCATTTTAAATGTACAAAGTAAATCTTTGATTTTATTTTTTAAAAGATTTTAAAATCATTTTAAAAATTGGAATTCAAAAATGTTTTTTAAAATGAAATAAATGTACTCATGTTTTATTGCACAATTTATTAATGAAGCATGAAATGTATTTTGATGTGTTTTGACTCTTCTGATCCTCCATAATATTGAGATTGTATAGAAGTTTTCAACATTTGCAGATTTAGGATTATACTGTACACTATTATTAGCATAGTATGTAACACATGGGGACACTAAAGCAGTCACGCCAGAATGTCCTCTAAAAAGAAAGCTTCTTTAAAATACAAGCGAGTCAGACACCGAGGGCACAGAGATGAAGCAGGTCTGATCAGGAACAGTTTATTACTGGGCCAGGGAGCACAAATAAAAACACCCTTAAAATGTACGTGATACAAGGTTGTCAATTTAGTAAAACTAAATAAAACAATCCTAGAACCCGTAAAACTACCATTTTCTATATTCACTAACAAACCCCTGCTATAATTATGCCACATGTTCATTATGGGTCCATCAGCAGGCCAGGAATTCCGGCTTTAGAGCAGAGTCCACGCCAGCCCCGTCTTCGGCAGACAAGCAAGAGCCTCCCATCTTGTCCTTCCACTGGCCCATCATATCCCAGCCCAGCTTGCGTTCTGCACCCGAATCCATCATGCGACCACCGCCACAGCTCCCCTTGCATCAGTGTCCTGTAAAATAACAGATAGTAAACCTGCTGCCAATCACACGCGTTGTCTCCTACTGTTGCCGTTCCATGAGGTCAGGACTGGGTCGCCGTGTCACGCTGGCCATCTAGCATTAGCCTTCCAGTCTTGGGCTTCTCTCCTTCAGTGCTCAGCTAGCCTGCTTTTAAAAGGTCTTTACACAGCTGACACACCCATGCCTCAGCAGGTGGTCCCTATCAGCTAATTTGTCCCATGTGTAGCCAGTCCAGTGGATTAAAAACTGTGTCACATAAAACACTAAAGCCCATGCAATAGAAACAGAATAAAACAATGCAAATAAAACGTCACTCATAAATAAACACTAAAAATCTGAATAAAAACAATATACAAGATAAATACAAATTTCCACTGTGTGACATCCCCCCATATTTTAACTGTGACAGTCCCTGTCACAACATTCAGGTGTTCTGTCCAGGAGGGTGGCTGAACAACACTTGGCCTTGCTGGCTACTGTGTCTCTGGTAGTCCCTTCTTTACACATAACACATGAAACATCAGCAATAATCTGCTACCAACGAGTTCCTTTGAATGCATCCTAGAAAAGTTACAGCATAGGTGAGTTATACAGTCCAATTGCCACATCCAGGTAACCTGCTGTTCTTCCATTTCGTGACCACATAGCATAGCTAATGTATGGGATTATCAGAACACTGACTCCTCTCAGCTCAGCTCCTCTGATATCCCTTGTGGATGAACACTACTCATGAATACTCACGTGGCAATAAAACGTCTTTTCTGTACACCCCTTGCTCACAACCCTCAACAAGGGTAGCTGATTTAAACACTTAGCATTCTATCATCTATATCTGTACCCCAGGTACTGAACACTGCTCCCAAACTTGTATCCTGTCGACAAACGCCAAAATTATGTAGCCGCTAAGACTGGTGGACCTAAATCTTCACCTCCAAGTCCGTTCACATACAAGAGGAAGGGGAGCAAGCGGGTCAGCGCTCAGGGCACAGAAACTAAGCTGGCTTTGAACACACACCATTTATTTCCATAAAAAACACAGCCAGAATCACAAATACAAGTTAAAATCCCCCGTATACAATAAAAAGAGTGTTCTCAATGCGCTAAAAACCCTGCCGGCAGAAATAACTATACACTATTAAAACAAAGCTAAAAAAATGTTTTCCATATGCTAAAATTACCCTCCCACAGTCCCATAATCCCACAGTACAGCCACACGCGGGCGAATGTGCCTTATCTGAAACAGGAGAGGAATTTCTCTTCCGGGATGGAAACCACGCCGGCCAGAAGAACAAGGAGGGGGCTCCTGTCGCAGACCTGTCTCCTGACAGCGCGTCGCCGCACAGTCTCGCCCCACTCCACACCTGCACACGGCCTCCCTCGTAGCACCGTCAGATGCAGGCAGAGGGGCATCCCTGCCCTGTTGTGAATTGAGGGCCATCGCCACCCACTGTTGCTGTTCCTGCAGTTGGGACTGGATCGCCGAACGACTCGCGGCGCCCCACAGTCAGGCAGCAGTTCCTTCAACACACGTGCGGGCTTACACGCGTTCCTTTTTGTTAAAGCTGGCTTTAACAAATAAGAGCTTAAAGTTTTAAAAACGTGTTTAGCGCCAAACTGTCCACTTTACTGTCTGTAGCAGGAAGTGGCTGTTTGGCACTGAAACGGGAGAATCCAGCTGTTAGCCGTGATGTTGTGTTTGTAAAGCTCTTCATAAACGAGGACTGTGGAGGAGGAGAGCCTGTGTGAGTCAGGTGGTTCACCGGCCGAGTGTGTCAGCGGCAGAAACAGCTGTTTCCTCCAAGGTTTGGAGGCCTATCTCCACCCACCACCACTTCCCCTGCCGGTGGCGGACTCCCTCAGGTGTCGGTGTGTTGGTGGTTCTTTGTGTCTGGGGGTGGGCGTCCGGGTACACACCGGCTCACTCCTTGGCGGCCGCTTGTCGGGGCCTGGGGCCTGGGGCTCGCTCGGGCCCCTTTGGAGGTGGGGTGCCCCCGGCCTCTCGGCCTGGGGCTCGGTCACTCAGGCACAGCTGGGGGCCGGCGGAGCTCACGGGCGCGTCACTGCAACTCCCCCTGACTTCTGCTCCGCGGCTGCTGGGCGAGCCCTCATCTGGGACTCTCCTCAGCTCTTACTGGGACAGTGGCGCGGCTGCCCCTCTGTTGGTCTTCCATGGTCTCTTGTGTTCTGGGGGCCTCTGGATGTCTGGAGTTTTGATCTCCTCCATACCCACTTCACACCCTGGAGGACAGGGCTGTGGCTCCCCACACTCCCTAGCAGATCATTACATGGAGAAACCTTTGGAATGCAAGCATGCTGATCCACACAGGTATGCACACAGGTGTACACATGGGTATTCACAGATGCGGACTACAGCTTTCTTGGCTGCTGCCTCAAAGCACACTGTGCGCTGTCTATCTTGCGTGCTGCACAATATCGTTTATTATTTAGTAAATATTGATATCTATGACTAGCTAGTTTATTGTGATGGTGCTTTGTTTTCTCTATTATTATGTTACTCTTTGTTGTTTGCTGTCTCCTCTGTTTGTTTTTTTTGTTTGTTTTTTTTTTTTTCTCCATACAGGTGACCCAGGAGTTCTTTTTTTTTTTCTCTCTCTTCCCCCCCTTTCTCACCGTCTCTTCTCCCCTTTGGTTTTCTTTCTTTCTCTCCCCCTCTTTCTCTCATTCATTCCCCCTGTCCTATTTATTAAAAAAAAAAAAAAAAAAAAAAAATGACAAAGGATGAACTGAAGCTCTGCCATCACGTAATGTCGCATACTGCTGTTTCTGATGTCATTTAGAAAAAAAAAAAAAAAAAAGAAACAGCTGTTTCAGCAGCGCCGTTTTATGCAGTAAAATAATCTTTCTGTTCCCAAACACATCCACACAGTTTACAACATAACAGCCCACTACATGCACATCACACCACAAATATGCATAAACCTAAACATAAAATATGTCCTGTACCTGTGTGATCTCTTTAAGTAACTCACAGAATATCAACACTAACGCCACAAGTTTGTTGGTATTTTAACATTTTGACCATTGATTTTGAATTAAAACCAACAGTTAAAATATTTTTACACCAGAGGAAAGAGCAGCAGAAATATTAAGACAGATAAATCATTCTGTCTTCAGTCTCCATGAACAGCATCAACATCCTCTGGTGAAATTTCTCTTTCCTCCTTAAAATATATTAAATGTCAGTTTAATTCCAGATTAATGGTTAAAACATGTATGTCACATATGAACATGAGGAAATAAAGAAAAGTGACTGATTCAGTTCCATATATGCTCCAGGGAGGCGTTAAGGTTCATTGAAATTGTTCAGTTATTAAACTTTAATCTGAGCCGAGCTGACTTCCTCAGGAACAAATAAACACCGAGATAAACTTCACCTTACAGATATAATCTAAATGAATCATATCCAATCTCAGAGAGTTGACAGTCAGCTGTGTGCTGGGAGACATGTCTGTCTGCAGTGTACGAGCTCTGACCGCTCCCCAAAAATGTCGGAGTGAATACATTAATATTAAAAGTGTAGCTGGTGACACAGAAACAGAGGATTTAAGAAGTTTAAGTGTAGGTCGGGTCCACACATGTCCAAACACCTGTGCGTAGGCCTGCTTGTTACTCAGAAACGAACACTAATAAAATGGCCATAAGGCCAAAGCAATGGTTTTGACTGGTGTTGACCCCGCCCCCACCCTGAGTGTGGATGCTGAGAGAAGGGCCAGCTGTGAATATGAGGCTGTGGGAGCAGATGGAGAGAGAGTATGTCGGGGTATCCCAGTACAAACTTTACTGGGGTCAGAAATTAGACAGACTCCAGTTCCTTTGTTTGATTTATCTAGTTTGATGTTAGGAAAGAGATTCATGAGATGGAAAAACCTCCCAGTCTACTGAGATTCAGAAATGATTTCTACACATGGAAACTCCCTGAGTGGGAACAAAGAGTGTCCTGTAAGGAAGAGCATTTGGAATATGGATGTTGAGGATGTGACAGTGCCTGAAATCCTGCTGCTGTTCTCAACCATAGTTTCTGATCTGAAGGTCAAACAGAGTCATGATGGTTGTTTCTATTTGTTCCTTTTTAGTTTAGTTCCCCTGAAATCAGATGTGATATCAGCAGCTCTGAGTTCATTCATCATTATTGTCCAGTGATGACATTTCTGCTCCGTTTGGTGACAGTCAGCAGGTTTTTCCTGAGTGTGGACGTGAACAGTCGTACCTGACAGCAGCAGGTAGCAAACAGAGATCGTCTTTCCAGCTGGAACTCTTCACTGAGCTGAGCTCATTCAAAATGTTCTAGATTCAAGACAGGAAACAGTCCACATGTGTGTCTTCACTCTGACTCTGGATCAGATCTCAGTGACAGACTGTGGACATTATGGAAGCCTAAATGTGACACCATCTTCCTCCTTCATCTGCAGATTAAAGCCAAACAAAGATTCTCATTAAAAGTCTGCAGGTCTGAGAGAGACTCAATCGTTGTGTCATGTCAAACACAGTAAGAGGAGCTGAAGCACAGATGTGAAGAGCAGATGTTCATCAGATTATGACCTCACTTTGTTTTGTCTTCATATACATTCAGTCTGTGTTTATAATGCAGACTTTCTGCTTTTATAATAACATATTTTATATTTTCTGTAATCTCAGACTGGCTGACTGTGGACTCTCAGAGACTCACTGTGAAGTTGTGGCCTCGGCTCTGAAGTCCATCCCCTCCCATCTGACAGAGCTGGAGATGAGTAACAACAAGCTGCAGGATTCAGCAGTGAAGCTTCTGTGTGCTGGACTGGAGAGTCCAAACTGTCGACTGGAGACTCTGAGGTGAGTTCACTGACTGCAGCTGTTGTTGTTTTTCTATATTTCTGATCTTTGATATTTGAAACGTTCTTTAGTTCCTAAATGTTCAGGATGTGTCTGAAGACAAATGTGAAGAAGTTTGAGTGCTTTCAGAAATGTTGTGTCTTTCCAAACGACTGAACAACAGTTTTCCTCTTGGCTCCAAATAGAAGTGACAAACTTGAGCAGGGTTCATTTAAAGGCTGACAGAAGTGCAGTGGTGACGGGGAGATGTGTGTCTGGACAGCTTTTCAGCCTCCACAGGTTCATGTTGTGCTCCATCAGTCAGTGAAGATGAAGTCAGTACTGGTGAGGCTGTAGAGTGTGTGATGGATGTGAATGAGGCTGTTGGAGAGCTGATGATAGCAGATAAAAACAGGCTGCAGAGACTTTGAGCTTGTGTGGAAACAGACAGAGAGAAAAGAAAGACATGAATGTCAAAGCTAATAAAGGTGAAGTTAGGAGCTGTGATGATGTTCATGTATCAGAAGCTGATCTGGCTGCTACAGAGACGACCCACACAGCTGCTGTGGTGAGGTTTGTGTTAAAGCAGAGGAACACAGGCCCAAACATGACAGCAAAGCAGGTTTCAGGCTCTGTGAGAGGATTTCAAACAGAAGCTGGAGAAGAGAAAGGACTACAGAAAGAAGGCAGCTGAGACCAGTCCAAGTGTTTCCATGGAGCCCAGTCTAACATTCATTTATACACTAACGTACAGAAGTGAACGGGAAAATGAATCCATAGTTTCAAATGTAGAAATAGTTCTCAGTTCATTTACAGAGTTTAATACAGTTCATGAGGAAATGTTCAAAACAGCAGCTGAGAAGAAATCTGCTTCACAAAGTTGGATCCAATTCCAATAGTTTGTGATGCACTTGAACGCAGCGTGAGCAGTTCACTGCCTAACCCCACAGAGACTGTCAGTCTGGACTTTTCTTTATTTCTATTGGCTGTCAGTGAGATTTCAGAGCAATCAGAGACTGTGGGTCTGTGTATGAAGTATAATTCATGTGCAGTTGTTGAAGTTGTAGAATGAGAAATGGCAGTTTGGGGTATTTCCTGCTTTCATTGTCCTGCTTGAAAATGTTTATTGACGTGTGAATTCATTCTTCAACGCTCGATTCTGCCTGAACAACGTGAAAACTTTGCTTTTCTTTGTGTAACACAATTCAAAGCACTGAAGCATCGACTTCTTTCATTATTACACAACAGCAGACTGGTGTCTAATAAACAGTGAATGATGCAGAAACAGATGTTTGAAGCTGTTCTTGGAGTACACTGAGAGAGAGAGAGCTGTGCAGGCAGGAACAGCCAAAGTCAGAGAGAATTCATGAGCATATTGATCAAACGTGAAGCAGAGTTTGGATCTTCTTTTGCTGCTGCTTCACTCAGTTTTGGTTGGAGACAGATGAAACCTGCAGCTTCAGGATCTGTGAGCTGTCCACTTTCAGCCCCGACGGCGTGTCCGTGTACGTGCCGTCGAGTGAACGATCCACGCTCTGTGTTTCCATCTTTGTGTGTTTAGCTGCTCTCATTTACTGTTTTAGCTGTTTGCTGCTTGTTGAAATAGTTTGTGAGCTTTAACCTGAGATTCTGGCAAAATACATTTATATTAAACATCGATTCAGGATTGAATGAATCAACATCGTTTTATTCAAATTAAAACCATTTAAATGGGAACATGAATTTTTTACAGCCGCCTCTAATGCTGGGTAATGTCAGCTGGTCCATGTGCAGCTGGCTGTGAGGCTCAGGGAGCGTCTACAAAGTGCAACACTGAAAGAACATCATCCATAAATATTGAGTAAGAACTGGACTCTCATACAGCGAGACTCAAATGCCTTTAAACATCAGCTTATCCTGCTGATCCAAGTCCAACACTGAGTTTGTAAAAACATGTTTGTCAATCATTTTGTTTGGTTTCTGAGGAAAATGATTCAATAACTTGCTGCTAATACACAACATTTCATCATATTTCCTCATAACCCTCTTTTGTCTGACCATTTGATCCCATTTGAATTTGCAATAAAGGATCCACAGAGTTTGGTGACAATAATGACAGTAGATGTTTGTGTGAAAGTGCTGGAAGCAAATGAGTGTGTGATGTTCTTTCAGTGTTGCACTTTGTAGACGCTCCCTGAGCACTGGTCTCACAGCCAGCTGCACATAGAGACCAGTGTTGTTAGTCCAGGTCAGAAGATGACTTGTTGGAATGAAAATGAGCTTGTAGTTTGTCTGCTTTAATAATGTGACTGGAAAAAGGTGTTGGACTTCAAATATGTCCATTTCTGTCACACTTCACCTTTAAAAGTGAAGCCATGTGGTTCCTGGAAGGAAAAACACGACTTTTTCAAGTCTTTGTCCTGTTTTTATGAGACATGTACGACTTTAATGTTCTTTTTTTTTTAACTCAATTTTTATTATAATTTACAACATTGCAACTTGTGCTTGTCGATGTTCACAAGTAGGACAGTTACAGGAACTGCAATGCAGAAATGTAGGTTAAAATAAGAACTGCAATTAGGAAGCACAAAACAAAACTGGGAAGCAAAACAAAACCCAAGCAAGCAAACAAACAAACAGACAACAACAACAACAAAAACAAAAAGAAAACAAAATCTTTATGTAATATTAAATAACATGTGACAAACTTAGCCGTAAATGGACAAAACGAAACAGACCTATGCTAAATTATTGAAACAGTAAAGCATGTATGGGTCGCCAACGCTCAGTAAACAATTCTCTCTGAATCCGCAGAGCAGATGTTATTTCCTCCATCTGGTAAATTTCTCTTGCTTTATCAATCCACATATTATATGAAGGTGGGTCAAGATTCAGCCATTTAATAGTGATACACTTTAGTGCTGCTGTAAGATTCTTAAGAGATACGTTTTATTGTTTCCCGCAAAACCCTTTGGTAAGACTCCTAAAATGACTAACTGTTGGTCTTTTGTTAATGGTTGTTGGAAAACTGTACTGAGAACTTTAAATATGTCATTCCAAAGTGAGCAGATTTTTGGGCATGACCAGAATATATGTGAGTGGGTTCCTAAAGAAGTACCACAATTTCACCAGCAGGTGTCAGGATTTGTAGGCTTCATTTTGGCAATTATCTCTGGGGTTCTAAAATATCTCATGACCACCTTCCATTTAAATTCTCTCCACAGCCCAGAATTAGTCACCAGATGGGCTTCACCGAACACCTCTTCCCAGGTGTCCTCTGAGATTTGAGTGCCAGTCTCAGCTTCCCACCTTGCCTTAATATCAAAAGTTGCATTTGTATTGAAACTCATAAATGCGTTATAAAAATGACTGATTAATTTTGGGGAGGAATTACTTTGAAATGTTTTTAGAAATATTTCCTCAATGGGTGAGGGCTCCAAAACTTGCCTCCATTCTTTATGTTTTGTCAAAAAGCTTCTTACTGCAGAAATCTAAAAAAGTCAGAAGAAGGAAGCCGAAACTGACCTCAACTGTTCAAATGAGCTCAGGTGCCCATTCCTCACAACATGACAAAGTTTATGAAGCCCGCTATGTGACCATGCTCTGAAGCCAGAGTCTTCCACAATAGGAGAAAAACCCTGCAGGGAGGAGAGGCTTGATAACATTGAAATTTCTTTTGGAAGACCAAATGATTGTTTGATTCTACGGCAAATCTTTAGTGTGACCCTCGTCCGTTCCCCCATATGCACATTTTTAATTGAAATGTTAGAAAAAAGCAGGGATTCCAATGATCTTTCGCACATTGTCTTCTCAATGTTTAGCCACTGAGTTTCAGACAAATCCCGCACCCATACAGTCAGGGGTCTCATCTGAGCTGCCCAGAAATAATATTTCAGGTTTGGAACAGCCAATCCCCCCTGCAGGTTTGACAGTTTTAATGTTTGGAACTTGATCATCCCTCATGTGTATTTAGTCTCTGTGTCGCGTCATCTGTGTTCCCACCCTCCATATTTTCATGCCCAGTCTTTTGTATTCTTAGCCATAGCTTTCTGTGTCTTCATGATTTATTATAGTATTAGTTCCCCAGTTTAGTTCTCTTCACTGTGATTCTGCCTTGTTTGATGTCTTCAGCCGAAATAAAGGCTCGCTTTTCGTTCAAAACTCAGTTTCATGTCTGCGCCAGTGTCTGCGCCTGAGTCCTCCACACACTCTCCATACGGTCAGCTACTGCGACCGTGACACTAAACTACATGCTGTGTACAGCCACTCTCCTGAGCCTGTATTATATACACAGCGGTTACAATGACAAACTGAATACAATCTCATATCTACAAAACAGGCTGAGTCAAAGTTGCAGCTACGCTTATGAACATGGAGAAAAAACAGGCGAGTTATCAGCTCACCAGCTACGACTAAGAACAGCTAACCAACTATCCTTGAGATCTACAATGACCAGGGAATAAGGTCTACAGACAACCAAACTATCCTTGAGATCCACAATGATTTCAATAAGGTGTTTGATATTCCCTCCTTGGGAGAAGATGCGATCGCTAGTCTGGAGGAACCTGTCTCTAATGTTGGAATTGAAACGGCCGTACGGAGCATGCAGTCTGGAAAATCTGCTGCCCCGACGGGTATCCATCTGATTTTTTCATAAAGTTTTCTGACCGACTGAATTCACTGTTAAAATCAACTTTTGAAGAATCCTTCCTCTCACAGTCGTTGCCTCCAACAATGCATCAAGCAGTGATGTGTTTAATTGTAAAACAGGAAAAAGACCATTTAGATTGTCGTTCATGTCGTTTAATATCTTTGTTCAACACAGACACCAAGATCCTGGCTCAAGTGTTGGCCCGTCGCTTACACAAGTATTTGTCCTCCATTATTTCACCAGACGGGCTTTATTAGGCACTCTTTTTTGAACATTAGAGCTCTATTAAATATCATTTATACCCATGTTAAAGGTGATACATTGGAAACTGTCATTTGTAAACTTTGTCTAATAAACTTACATCTTTCATTCTTTATACAGATTGAAGAGCTGTGATTTGTCAGATATTGGCCTTGATTATCTGGCAGCAGCACTGAAGTCCAACCCCTCGTATCCCACAGAGGTGGACCTGAGTGGAACCTACAGCAACCTGAAGGGTTCAGGAGTGAAGCATCTGTGTGGTTTCCTGGAGAATCCACGATGTCGATTTGAAACTCTGAGGTCAGTCAGCATGTTTTAGTTGTGCTGAGATGAATATGATGTGAAAGTTGTGCTGACACTAACCTGCAGACATCAGGCTGATATTATACTGATCCACACTGAGGATCTTCATGGTAAAGTCTGTTTTCTTCTTCTCTGGTTTAGTCCATTGACTGCAGCAGAACAATGTTCACATTTCAAACAGTGATACTCAACGTATGGCCCGCGGCCCACACGCGGCCTGCCCACCTTTCCTGATTCAGAGAGAGGGGACCCTGATTAACTGTGTAGCTTCTTCCTCACAGTTCTAAGTATCAGACACAACAATGAATAATCCACAGCTGACTGTCTTTAGCAGGTCAAAGGTCATGGCACACAGCACTCTGTGAAACAGTTTGGAGCAGGAATTCTTGCACATTTACAAACTGACACTGCTGCACGGCATGCTGGGTAATGCTAGCTGCTCAGGTATGGGCGTGCTAATGGCTGTGAGGCTCTGTGGCTGCAGAACACCGAAGAAGAGAAAAGAGAGGTGGAGGATGAAGAAAAGAGGCGGAGATGAAGCAGAAGTTTAGCTCCAGAGAGGAGCTGTGTCTGTGTGGGCAGGGCTCAGGCAGCTCCGCCCACACAGTGACAGTGAAGCAGGTGAAGAGTAATAAATGAAGACAGCAGACAGGATTTGATAAGCTGATGTACAAACATGTAGAATGATGGTGGCAGCTACAGAAACAGGTCCATACAGACTGAAGCGTGTCTCAGTCTGAATGTACACTGCTGTTATAAGAGCTGTGGAAACTCAGGTCAAAAGGACGTAACCACACTGCTGACAGTTCCAGGACAGTCACAGAGTTACAGCATCATTTGTGACCATAAAGACAGAAAGCTCATCCAAATCCTGGGATTAAAAGTCTGTCCTGGTGGTGTCCAGTCAAACACGTCTCTGTGAAAGCTTCAATCCAACAGGCTCCAAAGTCCTTCTGCTCATTTCCTCGCCGGGTTCTTGATGCTCCTGTACCATCTCTCTGTCATCCTCCTCGCTCCCTCTTTGCACTCACAGTCTTTGTGCATCATTAACACTCACATGTGGAAACCCAAAGTTTTACTGGGCAGAAGATGATCATCAGTGACGCTGTCTTTAAAACACTCTTGTTAGAAATGTACGACTTTAATGTGAAACATTCAGAGTTTTTTCTCTTGTTGTGTTTGTTTGAAGCTGCTTCCTGTTGGCTTCAGCTGTTTGGAGTTTCCATTTTCTAAACTTCTACATTCTGAACCTTCTTCAGCTCTGAACAGATGATGAAACACTGAATGATTTCAAGCACTTTCTCTAATAAACTTACATCTTTCATTCTCTATACAGATTGGAGCGCTGTGATTTGTCAGAGATCAGCTGTGATTATCTGGAAGCAGTGCTGAAGCTCAACCCTTCGTATCCCAGAGAGGTGGACTTGAGCTCCAACAAGCTGCAGGATTCAGGAGTGAAGCAGCTGTGTGTTCTTCTGGAGAATCCACAACATCAAATTGAAACTCTGAGGTCAGTCTCCACGTTTTAGTTGTGCTGACACTGTCGATCTGTGGAACTAAAACCTTTATACAGGAAGTCTGGTTCAGCTCTTTGTAGACCTTCTAATCTCTGATGCTCTGAGTCTTACTCAGTAGATGATGCAGAGTTGTGAAGCCGATGTGGGTGAGGACTAGGGCTGCCACAAACGATTATTTTGATAGTCGACTAGTCACCGATTATTTTTGCGATTAGTCGACTAATCAGATCATCATCCATTGAACGTAAAAGTACAGCTTATTGCACCAGCAGCATCTGCTCTTATATAACTATCATTAGCTTACAGCTTTAAGTGTTTAAGGTCTGTGCTAACTAAAAATAAAGACAAGATGATAGTTAATTGAATGTGCAGATTGTTTCGGTGGAGTTTAATAAACTCAGCCGATTTACTCAGGAACAAATAAAATACTGAAAAAAGCCAAACAATAACATTTTTAAGTTATCTAAGTGACTTGTATATGTTTAACCTGAGTAGGGTGGTGGGTTTGAAAACGATCTGCCGGGAGTCCGGTGCTCTCATGGCCCCCAGCTAGCTATCGAGCTAGTGGGTAACAGACGTCTCCGAAAACGTCGGAGCGCTTTTGAAAATATGTGGTGTCCTGATAAACTGAGCAGATATTTGAGGTTTCCACAGCTACATTCTCGCCTGAAAATATGTTAAACGTTTATTTTGTGACCCAGAAAGAATAATAAGAGTAATATTAAAACTAACTAGCTGCCGCCATTGTTGACAACTGCGCTGGGCCGCGCTATGAATTCTGGGACACAGTTTCTTCTTCTTCGGGGTTTAACGGCAGCTGGCATCCTTGTACATGCAGTGCTGCCATCTTCTGTTTCAGTCCGTTATTACACTCTTAAATCCTGCTACTTATTCCTGCGTCTTTTGGGATCTTACAAAGCTTCAAACGACGCGTCGACTATTAAATCAGTCGTCGACGATTTTGATAGTCGACGTAATCGTGACTAGTCGACTAATCGTGGCAGCCCTAGTGAGGACACTCGCCCAGCTCTAACTACTTTGACATCCAGGCGGCTTCCCTGCTTGTCCTGATACAAACAAACCTGAGTAACCTTGCAGGTCAGATCTCATCAGTCACACCTGTTATGGCAGCTCTCCTCTAGATTGTAGTTCTTGTTAACCTGGGATGGTTTTAGAAGCCTGGACCACAGACTGCAAGGGAAGATATTACTGGGAAAGGCCAAAGCAACCTATTAGACCCATTAAACACTAACATAGATGAATACTCAGATTTAAACCTTTATTGTTTCACAAAGGGTTAAAAAGGGAACGTCCACAGTTTAGTGTGCAGCAGATTTTATTAAAGCAGTTTGACAGGAGCAAAGCAAAAACACAAAGAATAAGTGTTTCACATATTAATACATATAACATAATAATAAAAGAAAAGCAAAATAATGATACAAAAGAATGAAAAAGTTGTCCAGAGCAGCAGGATGTCTGAGGTCTGCAGAAACACAAAAACACAGCAGCTAAAAATAGCTGTTGAAAGAAAACGAGGTGGGAGCTGCTGATTCCTGAGCTTTGATACTGGATTAGCTTCAGTAGTTATTCCCATCACTGCTGTAGGAGCTACATTTAGTCACAGCTGATTGTCTTCTTTGACCAATCAGAAGACTACTGTTGTAAAAACAAGCAGACAAAGAACCAATGAGAGTGAAGAACAGGATAAAGAGCTCGTGTGATGGAGGCAAAGCAATAATCAGCAGACTGTAGCAGTTTCTATCTGGATGAAAGTAGAAGGAGCTCAGCGGAGCTCAGTCCCATATCTTTGGTTAGAAACAACATCAGTGATTTCCTGCTGCTCGAGATGATTCCAGCAGCTCTCATTACAGCAGCTGATGAGAGAAACAGCTGATGGCTCACAGCTCGTACACTGTTGGATCTCCAGATGTTCACGTGGCTGAAGTCTGTGAAGAAACTGTGGTCCACGTAGTTCACACGGCCTCAGATTGGACCGAGCTCCCTGGATCACTGCAGCATCCTCAGCTGGTACATGGACGTCTCTGCTCCTCAGTCTTGGAGCCCCTGCAGGTCCGTCCACACCACCAGGGTCTTCTCACTCACCTTTCCTTTGTCCTCGTCCTTCATCGGCCGTGCTGTGTCTTTGTTCCTGCGGTGTTGTTCCCACGATGCAGTGCTGATGTTCCCCCCTTGAATGCACAACAAGTACGGTGCTGGTCTTTCTCGGGTGGAGCAGAGACAGATTGAAGTCTTTCAGGCTTTAGTGCCGACTTCCCTGACAGAGGCTGGACTCCATGGTCTGCACAGGAGGCTTCTACACTGTGTGGAGGTGACTCCTGGACTTGAAGACAGGCTGCAGGTACATGTGTGATGAAGAGGACCTACAGCAGTGTGATGGAGCTGCAGGTGTGAAGGAAGTCCTGCTGTCCTGTCCCACCCTCATCTTTGCTTCCTCTGTCTTCTCTGGACTTGTCCTCCTGTTTCAGAAACAGCACTGCTTCATGCCGAGGGTGGACGGGAGCGTTGGCTCTGATTCTTTTACCGTCCACCACAAGGAGACACTGATGCTGACCTCCTGATTCATCTGCATGTGTTCTGCTTCACACTGCTCACCTCCACCAAAGACTTCACAAACATCTTCTTTCTTTGAATCCAGTTTGTCCCACAAACACTTCCAAATCTCCTCCTCTGAGATTCTGCAGCTTCTTGCAGTGTGACTCAGCTGACTTCTGACAGACCACAGACTGGCACAGCATCCACATGTGTCTCCTTTCAAACAGGCTCTTGATGTTTCCTCCCACATCATTCTGGCCTCTCAGTCTCCTTTGTTCTCCAGCTCTGTAGCTCCAGCTGGTGAAGCTTCAGTTTTCCATGTTGGTAACAGTAAACTACAGCCTCTGCTGTCAGCTGGGTAACTAAACAGAGCTGCAGCACGTCTCTGCGGTGGTGCTACATCCAGCCTGCAGACGGCCGTCTACATGTTGTAGTGGTTTACAGTCACCAGGGGGCGCTGTCCCAGCCATGCAGGCAGTGGGCTGCTCTGCTTGTGCTGTTGTTGGTGAAGCTGAAGTGAAAGCGAGAGTTAAAACCCTGAACAGTGTCCACTGAGCTTCTCATGCTCAAAGAAGTTTCACAGGAAGGACGACTCGTCCATCAGGCGTCCAGCTGTCCGTGACCGTGTCCACAGCAGAGTGTGACCGAGGCTTCATGCTAACACGCACACATGAAGCTAATACCACCACGAGCAGCTGCTCAGTGGATTTGGAGGACAAATGTCTGCAGCTTCTCACAGGCAGTATGCAGAATGTGGATCTCCACAAAGACTGTGGAGAGCTCGTCCCACACTCTAAATCCAAACTTGTCTGCACAAAACTTCTCACACGTTCCCGTCACAAGTGTCTTCTAAGTGAAGCTACCAGGTTCAGGTCCAGCTTGTTTATCTGGAGCTGCAGGAGATGATCCATCCTCACAAAGCAACACAGCAGATATGCAAACACACAACACAACCAAAGGATTCTCTCTGCATGTCTGTGGCTGATGCTGCTGGAACGAAGCTGTTTGAAACCTTGTTGTTCTGCACTTTGGGACCAGAAGAGGAAACTGAAGCTCTGTGCAGAGGGTTCAATGGAAGCAGCCAAGCGCTGTAAGTGTCTGCTGTACAGGGATGCTGGTTCAGCTGTGGCTCAGTTTCACAGTGTGACTCAATAAAAGCAGCAGGAAATCAAAGCTTGATGCTTTCATCAGTGTGGAAATAAGAAAGTTTCCTGTGACAGACGCTGGAGCTCTTTCACTCTCAGCTTCACAGTTTCAGCTTCAAACTTCTTCCAACATGTTTCTAACACGGCCACATTCCACCTTAATGGAGCTGATATCTTGTGCATCAGCACATTTTCTAAAGGCAGCGATCACATCTTTAGTTTTGGATGTTTAACTGCAGATTGTTTATGTGTTTCTAGCACATTAATTACAGCAGCAGCGTTGACCACAGTGCTGTACAAGAATCCAAGATAACTATTAAAATAACTCCTAATATTAATATCACACATCAAATATCAAATAACTCTCATGCTGTATTAAAAGCCAGTGAATACAAATGTGTTTTCAGAGCAGATTTACAGAGACTGACAGCAGGAGCTGGGGCTGTTCGATAGAACGATGTATATATGATGACCATATGAAAACGTCTATCGTTTCATATCACGCTCTTTGTTTCCTGCTTATGTGTTTGTGTTTTCCAGATAAAGCTTTCAAAATAAATCTGAAGATCCTGTTGAGACTTTTCAAAATAAACACAATACATTACTGCGATCGCTCGTTTATCGAGTTACGTTCTAAAAATAAGTCTCAGAATGAAGTAGCAGCTTTATGTTTTCCAAGTATTATAGAAGTTTTAAGGCAGTTAAACCCTCACTGCACACTTTCTACACTTTTCTCAGACAGGCATGAACATTTTCACACTTTTCTCTCTTGTTTAAACAAAGTTCAAACCTTCATAGAAAAATAAGTTCATTATTAAAGAATGAAAGCAAAGTGTTTCTGAAACGTGTCAAATCAGCCTTTGCTGGCATTAAATGAGCTTCTGTGTGAGGAGCACTCGTCCATGGCCTGGGCTCCTCGCTGTCAGGTAAAGTTTCATAAAGCTTTTGAGTTTTTCTGCAGATAATGTTGGTGTCCAGCACGATGTTCTTTTTCCTGCGGTCACTGAGCCACAAAGCCAAAGCTGACTCCATCCTTACGATGTTCTTGTTGTGGACAGTTACAACCTTTTTGCCTCCTTGTTGAAACTATGATGGTCAGCATCTTCCTCTGCCTTTGGCTGCTACCACAGGTGCAAAACGTCTCGTCATCATTGTTGTTGGTTGGGGACAAAACGTACAAACATACAGTGCAGCACTGCAGAGTCACACTGCTGTAAATTTGAACACATTCTGTACTGTACAGGAGACACGGCACGAGATTGACTGACAATGGTCTACAGCCAATCAGGACGCAGAACACAACGCGCTGTAAAAAACAAAAGCATGCAAAATTGCACAAAAAAGATCAGCGAAACAGCGAGGCTGCCAAAGGTGAACTGTGTTACAGCGAGGGACCAGCGTATATGTGGTTGTTGGGACGATAAATGTCTTTGAGCTTGTGTCAGAAGACGAGCTGCAGCTTTCTGGACCAGCTGCAGTCTTGCCAGGCAGGTCCCACTAACTCCAACATATAAGGAGTTACAATAATCCAGCTGGGACGTCATGAAAACGTGGATCGCCCGTTCAAGGTTTTTAAAAGATAGAAATGATCTCACCTTAGATAAAAGCCTCAGTTTGAAGAAAGACCGCTGTACAACTGAGCTCAGCTGTTTTTCAAATTGCCGTCAAATATAAGCCCCAAATGTAATAATGCGATTTAATAAAAGAGCTGAACCAGTCTAATAGAGCGCCCTTGATGCCGCCATGCTCCAATGGTGAGGTCAAGATGCTGTGGTCAAGGCAGCGGTCAGATCCAAAAGCACAGCGGAGTCTCCTGATCAGTGGCTGATAAAAGATCATTAAGAACTTTCCAAAGTGCAGTTTCAGTGCTGTGAAGAGCTTTAAAACCAGACTGAAACCTTTACAACAGATTGCAGCTGAACAAATATAATCTTTTACAAAATCTTCGACAGGAAGGGAAGCTTTGAAATAGGCCTGAAGTTTGAGCAGACAGAGGATCCAGATCAGGTTTTTAGTACAGGCTGTACAACAGCATGTTTAAAACAGGCTGTACAACACCTGAACTAAGACTGCTGTTAAAAATCGCTAAGATGTCGGAACCAACAACCTTTAAAATCTTTTTAAACACGTGTTGGAACAACATCATTTGGACAAGATGATGTCTTTACAGCATCACATCGTTCCTCCACCTGATCAAACCACACAGGCTCAAACTGATCAAAAACAGCTGAGCAGGTGAATATTTTAGCCCCGGTGCGATCTCGGGCGAGAGTATCGATGATGGCCAAAGGGCAGCGTCCAGCTCTACGGCCGCTGAAGAGCAGACTCAACAGACGCGCGTGATGTGGATCCTACTGCTCTAAAACTGGAGCTTCTTCAATCCATTAAAGAGGACATTAGTACGCTGTTAAAAGAAGAAGTCAGAAATGCATTGAAAGAAGATTTTGACAATATAAGGGCTGACGTGCAAGGACTGAGAAATGAGATCGCTAACAGCATGGCGGCGACGTGCGGCGAAGTTGATGGAGTAAAGGTTAGAGTGAAAGAAGCTGAGGATGGGCTGTCAATGTGGAGCGATGAGGTGACCACCCTGCAGTCTACAGTAGAGAGTATGAAGGAGGAGCTGTCTGACCTGAAGGATAAATGTGATGAAGGCAGGAAGCGGAGAGCTAACATCCACATCATAGGGATCCCAGAGGGCCTGGACTCGAGCTCCTCCACGGCCGTATCCGTGCTACTACGTGAAGTGCTGGGTATGGATAAAGACGTTATTGTCGACCGCTCACACAGGAGCCCTATCCTGAGAAAGCCAGCTGGTGACCCGCACGCCGTCATAGCCGAGCGTCACTACTACCAGGATTGTGTGGCTACGCCGTGCCAGGGCCCAAGCCCCGCTTGAGTTTAACGGACAACCTATTGCAATATTACGACTGGGCGATATGACCCAAAGTTCATATCTCGATATTCTTTAGCTGGATGGCGATATACGATATATATCTCGATATTTTTGAAGCCAGAAAGTACGAACAAAGAGAGAGTTCTTAGTCAAAGCTGTGTCCCAAATCTCACACAGGCACATTTATTAACATACAGCGTAGATGTACATGAAACAATTACTCAGGAATAAATGATCAGCATTTATTAAATAATAATGCTCCATAAATAAAAGAAAACAATGTTGTGTTTGTGCATAACAAAAAGCTCACAATCGTGCAGTCAAAATGTAAACAGACGCTGAGCATAATAACAAGCAGCTGCTCTGTTCCCAGGTTCTACTGCGTGACTGACAGCCTGGAGTTTGAAACCCTCTTTGTAACCGTGTCTCTTACAGGTGCCATTTATGGTCCTTATACACACTCAATACAGTAATATTACGTTGAAGCAGAGTACGTATCACTCCGCGAGGCTCCTCGTAGCTGTAATGCTCCAACAATCCATCAAGCGGTGCAGCCTCGTAGCTGAGCAAAGTCGTACCAAAACATCTTTTGAAAGGTTTCTGAGCGCCGTGTAGCACATAAAATCGGTTCGAGGTCAGTAAGCACAACCAGAATTCATCCATAAGCCGCACTGTCGATTTATGAGAAAATTACAGGATTTTAAGTGCAGAAAATATAGTTTATGGTTTTCCTTTGATCTTAGCAAATATCTACGCCTCTAATTGGGACGACCACAGATTTTTCACTAATGTCTTTGCGCGGCTCCCCAATATGTCATCACACAATATCATCTTTGAGGGAGACCTAAACTGCTCATTATCTGCTATGGACCACAGTTCACACAAAAGTACACTTAGTCCAAAGTCAGCATGCGTCATTCAGAGCTTTCTTGATAATTATGGGCTGGCTGATGTATGGAGATTTCATAATCCTGCTTCACGTCAATACTCTTTTTTTCTAATGTCCATGAAACATATATTTGTATAGAAAAACGTCTCCCTTTAGTTACAGAATGTGATTATAAGACTCTGGTGATTTCTCCTCTTGTTTTTTCAATGTGTATTCCTGATGCCTGCTCCAACTATCAGCCATGGAGATTCAACTCAGTGTTGTTAGCAGATGAAGAGTTTGTCAGTTACAAAAGGTCTCAAAGACATTTTTTTTCTATCAATCAGACCCCAGAGATGTCATCATCAGTCATTTGGGAATCTCTAAAAGCATCTGAGAGGCCAAATAATTTCATTTTGTGCCAAACAAAGTGCAACACTGAAAGAACATCATCCATAAATATTGAGTAAGAACTGGACTCTCATACAGCGAGACTCAAATGCCTTTAAACATCAGCTTATCCTGCTGATCCAAGTCCAACACTGAGTTTGTAAAAACATGTTTGTCAATCATTTTGTTTGGTTTCTGAGGAAAATGATTCAATAAGTTGCTGCTAATACACAACATTTCATCATATTTCCTCATAACCCTCTTTTGTCTGACCATTTGATCCCATTTGAATTTGCAATAAAGGATCCACAGAGTTTGGTGACAATAATGACAGTAGATGTTTGTGTGAAAGTGCTGGAAGCAAATGAGTGTGTGATGTTCTTTCAGTGTTGCACTTTGTAGACGCTCCCTGAGCACTGGTCTCACAGCCAGCTGCACATAGAGACCAGTGTTGTTAGTCCAGGTCAGAAGATGACTTGTTGGAATGAAAATGAGCTTGTAGTTTGTCTGCTTTAATAATGTGACTGGAAAAAGGTGTTGGACTTCAAATATGTCCATTTCTTTCACACTTCACCTTTAAAAGTGAAGCCATGTGGTTCCTGGAAGGAAAAACACGACTTTTTCAAGTCTTTGTCCTGTTTTTATGAGAAATGTACGACTTTAATGTGAAACATTCAGAGTTTTTTCTCTTGTTGTGTTTGTTTGAAGCTGCTTCCTGTTGGCTTCAGCTGTTTGGAGTTTCCATTTTCTAAACTTCTACATTCTGAACCTTCTTCAGCTCTGAACAGATGATGAAACACTGAATGATTTCAAGCACTTTGTCTAATAAACTTACATCTTTCATTCTTTATACAGATTGAAGAGCTGTGGTTTGTCAGAGATCAGCTGTGATTATCTGGCAGCAGCACTGAAGTCCAACCCCTCCCATCTGAGAGAGCTGGACCTGAGCTCCAACAACAAGCTGCAGCATCCAGGAGTGAAGCATCTGTGTGGTTTCCTGGAGAGTCCAGGATGTAAACTTGAAACTCTGAGGTCAGTCAGCATGTTTTAGTTGTGCTGAGATGAATATGATGTGAAAGTTGTGCTGACACTAAACTGCAGACATCAGGCTGATATTATACTGATCCACACTGAGGATCTTCATGGTAAAGTCTGTTTTCTTCTTCTCTGGTTTAGTCCATTGACTGCAGCAGAACAATGTTCACATTTCAAACAGTGATACTCAACGTATGGCCCGCGGCCCACACGCGGCCTGCCCACCTTTCCTGATTCAGAGAGAGGGGACCCTGATTAGCTGTGTAGGTTCTTCCTCACAGTTCTAAGTATCAGACACAACAATGAATAATCCACAGCTGACTGTCTTTAGCAGGTCAAAGGTCACGGCACACAGCAGACAGTCAGAAATATTCTAACTCTGATCATTTATCAGTTGTGACACTGTGAGACTTGATCAGAGGTGTGATCATCACAGCAGAGGCCTTTGTGTCAAAGTCACTGAGGATCAAACAGAAACACATGAAGCAGATTTTCCTCTTCTGGCTTTTTATAGCAGATAACCTTCAAAATATTCTGCAGTCGATCAAAAACTGAAGCAAACCATGAAGCAACATGTGAACATGAGCTGATGCTGCTGAAGTGAAGCAAAGTTACAGAAGTTTGATTACAGACACAGCTGAGAGTTTGTAATCTGTCATCATTTTAAAAAGTTTCCATGGAACAGCAGAAATGAGGCTTTACTGTCAGAGGCCGACAGCACTGAACACAACAGCAGACTGGTGGCTAATAAACAGTGAATGATGCAGAAACAGATGTTTGAAGCTGTTCTTGGAGTACACTGAGAGAGAGAGAGAGCTGTGCAGGCAGGAACAGCCAAAGTCAGAGAGAATTCATGAGCATATTGATCAAACGTGAAGCAGAGTTTGGATCTTCTTTTGCTGCTGCTTCACTCAGTTTTGGTTGGAGACAGATGAAACCTGCAGCTTCAGGATCTGTGAGCTGTCCACTTTCAGCCCCGACGGCGTGTCCGTGTACGTGCCGTCGAGTGAACGATCCACGCTCTGTGTTTCCATCTTTGTGTGTTTAGCTGCTCTCATTTACTGTTTTATCTGTTTGCTGCTTGTTGAAATAGTTTGTGAGCTTTAACCTGAGATTCTGGCAAAATACATTTATATTAAACATCGATTCAGGATTGAATGAATCAACATCGTTTTATTCAAATTAAAACCATTTAAACGGGAACATGAATTTTTTACAGCCGCCTCTAATGCTGGGTAATGTCAGCTGGTCCATGTGCAGCTGGCTGTGAGGCTCAGGGAGCGTCTACAAAGTGTAACACTGAAAGAACATCATCCATAAATATTGAGTAAGAACTGGACTCTCATACAGCGAGACTCAAATGCCTTTAAACATCAGCTTATCCTGCTGATCCAAGTCCAACACTGAGTTTGTAAAAACATGTTTGTCAATCATTTTGTTTGGTTTCTGAGGAAAAAGATTCAATAAGTTGCTGCTAATACACAACATTTCATCATATTTCCTCATAACCCTCTTTTGTCTGACCATTTGATCCCATTTGAATTTGCAATAAAGGATCCACAGAGTTTGGTGACAATAATGACAGTAGATGTTTGTGTGAAAGTGCTGGAAGCAAATGAGTGTGTGATGTTCTTTCAGTGTTGCACTTTGTAGACGCTCCCTGAGCACTGGTCTCACAGCCAGCTGCACATAGAGACCAGTGTTGTTAGTCCAGGTCAGAAGATGACTTGTTGGAATGAAAATGAGCTTGTAGTTTGTCTGCTTTAATAATGTGACTGGAAAAAGGTGTTGGACTTCAAATATGTCCATTTCTGTCACACTTCACCTTTAAAAGTGAAGCCATGTGGTTCCTGGAAGGAAAAACACGACTTTTTCAAGTCTTTGTCCTGTTTTTATGAGAAATGTACGACTTTAATGTGAAACATTCAGAGTTTTTTCTCTTGTTGTGTTTGTTTGAAGCTGCTTCCTGTTGGCTTCAGCTGTTTGGAGTTTCCATTTTCTAAACTTCTACATTCTGAACCTTCTTCAGCTCTGAACAGATGATGAAACACTGAATGATTTCAAGCACTTTGTCTAATAAACTTACATCTTTCATTCTTTATACAGATTGAAGAGCTGTGGTTTGTCAGAGATCAGCTGTGATTATCTGGCAGCAGCACTGAAGTCCAACCCCTCCCATCTGAGACAGCTGGACCTGAGCATCAACAACAAGCTGCAGGATCCAGGAGTGAAGCATCTGTGTGGTTTCCTGGAGAGTCCAGGATGTAAACTTGAAACTCTGAGGTCAGTCAGCATGTTTTAGTTGTGCTGAGATGAATATGATGTGAAAGTTGTGCTGACACTAAACTGCAGACATCAGGCTGATATTATACTGATCCACACTGAGGATCTTCATGGTAAACGTCTGTTTTCTTCTTCTCTGGTTTAGTCCATTGACTGCAGCAGAACAATGTTCACATTTCAAACAGTGATATTCAACGTATGGCCCGCGGCCCACACGCGGCCTGCCCACCTTTCCTGATTCAGAGAGAGGGGACCCTGATTAACTGTGTAGCTTCTTCCTCACAGTTCTAAGTATCAGACACAACAATGAATAATCCACAGCTGACTGTCTTTAGAGGGTCAAAGGTCACGGCACACAGCAGACAGTCAGAAATATTCTAACTCTGATCATTTATCAGTTGTGACACTGTGAGACTTGATCAGAGGTGTGATCATCACAGCAGAGGCCTTTGTGTCAAAGTCACTGAGGATCAAACAGAAACACATGAAGCAGATTTTCCTCTTCTGGCTTTTTATAGCAGATAACCTTCAAAATATTCTGCAGTCGATCAAAAACTGAAGCAAACCATGAAGCAACATGTGAACATGAGCTGATGCTGCTGAAGTGAAGCAAAGTTACAGAGGTTTGATTACAGACACAGCTGAGAGTTTGTAATCTGTCATCATTTTAAAAAGTTTCCATGGAACAGCAGAAATGAGGCTTTACTGTCAGAGGCCGACAGCACTGAACACAACAGCAGACTGGTGGCTAATAAACAGTGAATGATGCAGAAACAGATGTTTGAAGCTGTTCTTGGAGTACACTGAGAGAGAGAGAGCTGTGCAGGCAGGAACAGCCAAAGTCAGAGAGAATTCATGAGCATATTGATCAAACGTGAAGCAGAGTTTGGATCTTCTTTTGCTGCTGCTTCACTCAGTTTTGGTTGGAGACAGATGAAACCTGCAGCTTCAGGATCTGTGAGCTGTCCACTTTCAGCCCCGACGGCGTGTCCGTGTACGTGCCGTGGAGTGAACGATCCACGCTCTGTGTTTCCATCTTTGTGTGTTTAGCTGCTCTCATTTACTGTTTTATCTGTTTGCTGCTTGTTGAAATAGTTTGTGAGCTTTAACCTGAGATTCTGGCAAAATACATTTATATTAAACATCGATTCAGGATTGAATGAATCAACATCGTTTTATTCAAATTAAAACCATTTAAATGGGAACATGAATTTTTTACAGCCGCCTCTAATGCTGGGTAATGTCAGCTGGTCCATGTGCAGCTGGCTGTGAGGCTCAGGGAGCGTCTACAAAGTGCAACACTGAAAGAACATCATCAGAATCAGAATCAGAATCAGAATGGGGTTTATTGCCAAATGTTGAGCAGGTTTACAACATTAGGAAATTGCTGCGGTGCTTCAGTGCAAACATAGTGTCATAAATAGCACTTAAATAGACATGGAAAAAAATAAAAGTAGGGATAAGAATTAAAAGTGCTACGTGGGAAGATATGTGCATGAGATATACATGAGAATAAGAATTAAGAGTGCTACGTAGAAAGATATATACATGAGTGCAGGTGGTGATCAGTGCCAAACATGGAATGATGCAGTGAACACAGCGTAGGGTCATGTGTTAGTGGTGGGAACAGTCATATGGTTATTGTTCATGTGTCCGACAGCAGAGGGGAAGAAACTGTTCTTATGGCGAGAGGTTCTGGTGCGAATGGACCGGAGCCTCCTGCCTGAGGGGAGCAGGTCAAACAGACTGTGTCCAGGGTGAGAAGGGTCAGCTGAGATCCGAGCTGCACGCCGCAATGTCCTGGAGGTGTACAGGTCCTGCAAAGATGGGAGTCTGCAGCCAATCACCTTCTCAGCAGAGCGCACAACACGCTGCAGTCTCTGTTTGCTGCAGTCTCTGTTTCATTCATCCATAAATATTGAGTAAGAACTGGACTCTCATACAGCGAGACTCGAATGCCTTTAAACATCAGCTTATCCTGCTGATCCAAGTCCAACACTGAGTTTGTAAAAACATGTTTGTCAATCATTTTGTTTGGTTTCTGAGGAAAAAGATTCAATAAGTTGCTGCTAATACACAACATTTCATCATATTTCCTCATAACCCTCTTTTGTCTGACCATTTGATCCCATTTGAATTTGCAATAAAGGATCCACAGAGTTTGGTGACAATGATGACAGTAGATGTTTGTGTGAAAGTGCTGGAAGCAAATGAGTGTGTGATGTTCTTTCAGTGTTGCACTTTGTAGACGCTCCCTGAGCACTGGTCTCACAGCCAGCTGCACATAGAGACCAGTGTTGTTAGTCCAGGTCAGAAGATGACTTGTTGGAATGAAAATGAGCTTGTAGTTTGTCTGCTTTAATAATGTGACTGGAAAAAGGTGTTGGACTTCAAATATGTCCATTTCTGTCACACTTCACCTTTAAAAGTGAAGCCATGTGGTTCCTGGAAGGAAAAACACGACTTTTTCAAGTCTTTGTCCTGTTTTTATGAGAAATGTACGACTTTAATGTGAAACATTCAGAGTTTTTTCTCTTGTTGTGTTTGTTTGAAGCTGCTTCCTGTTGGCTTCAGCTGTTTGGAGTTTCCATTTTCTAAACTTCTACATTCTGAACCTTCTTCAGCTCTGAACAGATGATGAAACACTGAATGATTTCAAGCACTTTGTCTAATAAACTTACATCTTTCATTCTTTATACAGATTGAAGAGCTGTGGTTTGTCAGATATTGGCCTTGATTATCTGGCAGCAGCACTGAAGTCCAACCCCTCGTATCCCACAGAGGTGGACCTGAGTGGAACCTACAGCAACCTGAAGGGTTCAGGAGTGAAGCATCTGTGTGATTTCCTGGAGAATCCACGATGTCGATTTGAAACTCTGAGGTCAGTCAGCATGTTTTAGTTGTGCTGAGATGAATATGATGTGAAAGTTGTGCTGACAATAAACTGCAGACATCAGGCTGATATTATACTGATCCACACTGAGGATCTTCATGGTAAAGTCTGTTTTCTTCTTCTCTGGTTTAGTCCATTGACTGCAGCAGAACAATGTTCACATTTCAAACAGTGATACTCAACGTATGGCCCGCGGCCCACACGCGGCCTGCCCACCTTTCCTGATTCAGAGAGAGGGGACCCTGATTAACTGTGTAGCTTCTTCCTCACAGTTCTAAGTATCAGACACAACAATGAATAATCCACAGCTGACTGTCTTTAGCAGGTCAAAGGTCACGGCACACAGCACTCTGTGAAACAGTTTGGAGCAGGAATTCTTGCACATTTACAAACTGACACTGCTGCACGGCATGCTGGGTAATGCTAGCTGCTCAGGTATGGGCGTGCTAACGGCTGTGAGGCTCTGTGGCTGCAGAACACCGAAGAAGAGAAAAGAGAGGTGGAGGATGAAGAAAAGAGGCGGAGATGAAGCAGAAGTTTTGCTCCAGAGAGGAGCTGTGTCTGTGTGGGCAGGGCTCAGACAGCTCCGCCCACACAGTGACAGTGAAGCAGGTGAAGAGTAATAAATGAAGACAGCAGACAGGATTTGATAAGCTGATGTACAAACATGTAGGTCGTGTCCAAATTCATGGGCTGCATCCTCCTGAGGCCGCATTTGTAGACCGATTACGTCACAGCGACACGTCGAAAGCTGTCCAAATTCGTAGACTCCTCCGAATGCAGCCAACAAATGCGTCCTCCTTTTCCCCGAATTTGAAGGATGGGTCGGGTGTGTCCTTCGTGGCCTACCATATCCCAGAATTCATAGCGCGGCCCAGCCAAACTCCAGTTTCCAACAATGGCGGCCGCTACTAAGTTTTAAAATTACTCATACTAATCTTTTTCGGTCACAAAATAAACTTTTAACATATTTTCAGGCGAGAAAGTAGCTGTGTAAACATCAAATATCTGCTCGGTTTATCAAGATACCGCATATTTGCAAAAGTGCTTCGACGTTTTCGGAGACATCTGCTACCCACCAGCTCGATAGCTCGCCGGGAGCTCGAGGGTCACTGAAGCCGCCGAGAACGGCACAACTCCCGGCACATCATTTTCAGATCACCGCGGACTTTCGCTACTCAGGTTAAACGTGATATATAAGTCACTTAGACAACCTCAAAATGTTATTGTTTGGCTTTTTTCAGTGTTTTGTTTGTTCGTGAGTAAATCGGTTTGGCTGAGATTAAAGTTATTAGATTAGATTAGATAAAATAAAACTTTATTAATCCCCCAGGTGGGTTCCTCCTTGGTCTTTACAGAGCTGACTAAACGTCAAACAGAAAACTGATTAAACAGAAGTATGAGACGGTCGAGAATTTACGCCAGTGTCCTGTTATATTTTAGATAGCAAGGAGCAGACGGCTGAGTTTATTAAACTCCACCGAGACAGCGGTGACGCTAATCAGAAGGCTAGACCGTCCAATTTCCCCAGCCGTTTATTTCCAGCCTACCCGACCTTCTGAGGACCCAGCCCACGTAGACCGCAAAGGCCGGGTCCTCAGGAGGATGCAGCCCATGAATTTGGACACGACCGTAGAATGATGGTGGCAGCTGCAGAAACAGGTCCATACAGACTGAAGCGTGTCTCAGTCTGAATGTACACTGCTGTTATAAGAGCTGTGGAAACTCAGGTCAAAAGGACGTAACCACACTGCTGACAGTTCCAGGACATTCACAGAGTTACAGCATCATTTGTGACCATAAAGACAGAAAGCTCATCCAAATCCTGGGATTAAAAGTCTGTCCTGGTGGTGTCCAGTCAAACACGTCTCTGTGAAAGCTTCAATCCAACAGGCTCCAAAGTCCTTCTGCTCATTTCCTCGCCGGGTTCTTGATGCTCCTGTACCATCTCTCTGTCATCCTCCTCGCTCCCTCTTTGCACTCACAGTCTTTGTGCATCATTAACACTCACATGTGGAAAACCAAAGTTTTACTGGGCAGAAGATGATCATCAGTGACTCTGTCTTTAAAACACTCTTGTTAGAAATGTTCGACTTTAATGTGAAACATTCAGAGTTTTTTCTCTTGTTGTGTTTGTTTGAAGCTGCTTCCTGTTGGCTTCAGCTGTTTGGAGTTTCCATTTTCTAAACTTCTACATTCTGAACCTTCTTCAGCTCTGAACAGATGATGAAACACTGAATGATTTCAAGCACTTTGTCTAATAAACTTACATCTTTCATTCTCTATACAGATTGGAGAGCTGTGATTTGTCAGAGATCAGCTGTGATTATCTGGAAGCAGTGCTGAAGCTCAACCCTTCGTATCCCAGAGAGGTGGACCTGAGCTACCACAAGCTGCAGGATTCAGGAGTGAAGCAGCTGTGTGTTCTTCTGGAGAATCCACAACATCAAATTGAAACTCTGAGGTCAGTCTCCACGTTTTAGTTGTGCTGACACTGTCGATCTGTGGAACTAAAACCTTTATACAGGAAGTCTGGTTCAGCTCTTTGTAGACCTTCTAATCTCTGATGCTCTGAGTTTTACTCAGTAGATGATGCAGAGTTGTGAAGCCGATGTGGGTGAGGACACTCGCCCAGCTCTAACTACTTTGACGTCCAGGCGGCTTCCCTGCTTGTCCTGATACAAACAAACCTGAGTAACCTTGCAGGTCAGATCTCATCAGTCACACCTGTTATGGCAGCTCTCCTCTAGATTGTAGTTCTTGTTAACCTGGGATGGTTTTAGAAGCCTGGACCACAGACTGCAAGGGAAGATATTACTGGGAAAGGCCAAAGCAACCTATTAGACCCATTAAACACTAACATAGATGAATACTCAGATTTAAACCTTTATTGTTTCACAAAGGGTTAAAAAGGGAACGTCCACAGTTTAGACTGCAGCAGATTTTATTAAAGCAGTTTGACAGGAGCAAAGCAAAAACACAAAGAATAAGTGTTTCACATATTAATACATATAACATAATAATAAAAGAAAAGCAAAATAATGATACAAAAGAATGAAAAAGTTGTCCAGAGCAGCAGGATGTCTGAGGTCTGCAGAAACACAAAAACACAGCAGCTAAAAATAGTTGTTGAAAGAAAACGAGGTGGGAGCTGCTGATTCCTGAGCTTTGATACTGGATTAGCTTCAGTAGTTATTCCCATCACTGCTGTAGGAGCTACATTTAGTCACAGCTGATTGTCTCCTTTGACCAATCAGAAGACTACTGTTGTAAAAACAAGCAGACAAAGAACCAATGAGAGTGAAGAACAGGATAAAGAGCTCGTGTGATGGAGGCAAAGCAATAATCAGCAGACTGTAGCAGTTTCTATCTGGATGAAAGTAGAAGGAGCACAGCGGAGCTCAGTCCCATATCTTTGGTTAGAAACAACATCAGTGATTTCCTGCTGCTCGAGATGATTCCAGCAGCTCTCATTACAGCAGCTGATGAGAGAAACAGCTGATGGCTCACAGCTCGTGCACTGTTGGATCTCCAGATGTTCACGTGGCTGAAGTCTGTGAAGAAACTGTGGTCCACGTAGTTCACACGGCCTCAGATTGGACCGAGCTCCCTGGATCACTGCAGCATCCTCAGCTGGTACATGGACGTCTCTGCTCCTCAGTCTTGGAGCCCTTGCAGGTCCGTCCACACCACCAGGGTCTTCTCACTCACCTTTCCTTTGTCCTCGTCCTTCATCGGCCGTGCTGTGTCTTTGTTCCTGCGGTGTTGTTCCCACGATGCAGCGCTGATGTTCCCTCCTTGAATGCACAACAAGTACGGTGCTGGTCTTTCTCGGGTGGAGCAGAGACAGATTGAAGTCTTTCAGGCTTTAGTGCCGACTTCCCTGACAGAGGCTGGACTCCATGGTCTGCACAGGAGGCTTCTACACTGTGTGGAGGTGACTCCTGGACTTGAAGACAGGCTGCAGGTACATGTGTGATGAAGAGGAGCTACAGCAGTGTGATGGAGCTGCAGGTGTGAAGGAAGTCCTGCTGTCCTGTCCCACCCTCATCTTTGCTTCCTCTGTCTTCTCTGGACTTGTCCTCCTGTTTCAGAAACAGCACTGCTTCATGCCGAGGGTGGACGGGAGCGTTGGCTCTGATTCTTTTACCGTCCACCACAAGGAGACACTGATGCTGACCTCCTGATTCATCTGCATGTGTTCTGCTTCACACTGCTCACCTCCACCAAAGACTTCACAAACATCTTCTTTCTTTGAGTCCAGTTTGTCCCACAAACACTTCCAAATCTCCTCCTCTGAGATTCTGCAGCTTCTTGCAGTGTGACTCAGCTGACTTCTGACAGACCACAGACTGGCACAGCATCCACATGTGTCTCCTTTCAAACAGGCTCTTGATGTTTCCTCCCACATCATTCTGGCCTCTCAGTCTCCTTTGTTCTCCAGCTCTGTAGCTCCAGCTGGTGAAGCTTCAGTTTTCCATGTTGGTAACAGTAAACTACAGCCTCTGCTGTCAGCTGGGTAACTAAACAGAGCTGCAGCACGTCTCTGCGGTGGTGCTACATCCAGCCTGCAGACGGCCGTCTACATGTTGTAGTGGTTTACAGTCACCAGGGGGCGCTGTCCCAGCCATGCAGGCAGTGGGCTGCTCTGCTTGTGCTGTTGTTGGTGAAGCTGAAGTGAAAGTGATAGGTTTGTAGTTTGAACCTATCCACTGGAACGTTAAGGACAATCTGCTACGCAGCAAAAAGCAAGACACAAGGCACCAAAGTTCTCTGGTTTACTCATGCATGAGGGAGACCTGGCTGGAGCCAAGCGTCGTTCCACCACTTGACCACCATCAGACTCTCAGCCAGGCTCCCCATAGCACTCCTTTTATTGTGGTTACATGAATATGCATAGGGTCATTAACATATAGCATCTCACATAGGTATACATGTGAACAAAGAATACTGTGTGTGTGTGTGTGTGTGTGTGTGTGTGTGTGTGTGTGTGTGTGTGTGTGTGTGTGTGGGGGGGGTACTGCTGATCAAAGGGTCATATAACATCCTTGGTCAGGAAGAGGGTAGACCCCCCTTCACCCTAGATGGTTCACCCTAGATAACATGGTGAGGAAGTCCAGCAGTTCATCTAAACAAAAAGCACTTAGACTAGAACAGACGTAGCTACGTTAATCCTACCATAAAACAATAAGAGAAGGTACGACCTCTCTCGTGCTCCCAGGATGTGGGTGTGCATTCTAGTGTGGAATACACACCAAGCCCCTGCAGCCTGCTAAAGATCACACATCCTATCACTACACAATTGATTATACACCTCTAAGAATATATGGTTAAATATTTCCTAATACAAATGACAATAATAAAATCTAAACCCATCAGAAAGCGAGAGTTAAAACACTGAACAGTGTCCACTGAGCTTCTTATGCTATTCTCATGCTCAAAGAAGTTTAACAGGAAGGACGACTCGTCCATCAGGCGTCCAGCTGTCCGTGACCGTGTCCACAGCAGAGTGTGACCGAGGCTTCATGCTAACACGCACACATGAAGCTAATACCACCACGAGCAGCTGCTCAGTGGATTTGGAGGACAAATGTCTGCAGCTTCTCACAGGCAGTATGCAGAATGTGGATCTCCACAAAGACTGTGGAGAGCTCGTCCCACACTCTAAATCCACACTTGTCTGCACAAAACTTCTCACACGTTCCCGTCACAAGTGTCTTCTAAGTGAAGCTACCAGGTTCAGGTCCAGCTTGTTTATCTGGAGCTGCAGGAGATGATCCATCCTCACAAAGCAACACAGACAGCAGATATGCAAACACACAACACAACCAAAGGATTCTCTCTGCATGTCTGTGGCTGATGCTGCTGGAACGAAGCTGTTTGAAACCTTGTTGTTCTGCACTTTGGGACCAGAAGAGGAAACTGAAGCTCTGTGCAGAGGGTCCAATGGAAGCAGCCAAGCGCTGTAAGTGTCTGCTGTACAGGGATGCTGGTTCAGCTGTGGCTCAGTTTCACAGTGTGACTCAATAAAAGCAGCAGGAAATCAAAGCTTGATGCTTTCATCAGTGTGGAAATAAGAAAGTTTCCTGTGACAGACGCTGGAGCTCTTTCACTCTCAGCTTCACAGTTTCAGCTTCAAACTTCTTCCAACATGTTTCTAACACGGCCACATTCCACCTTAATGGAGCTGATATCTTGTGCATCAGCACATTTTCTAAAGGCAGCGATCACATCTTTAGTTTTGGATGTTTAACTGCAGATTGTTTATGTGTTTATAGCACATTAATTACAGCAGCAGCGTTGACCACAGTGCTGTACAAGAATCCAAAATAACTATTAAAATCACTCCTAATATTAATATCACACATCAAATATCAAATAACTCTCATGCTGTATTAAAAGCCAGTGAATACAAATGTGTTTTAAGAGCAGATTTACAGAGACTGACAGCAGGAGCTGGGGCTGTTCGATAGAACGATGTATATATGATGACCATATGAAAACGTCTATCGTTTCATATCACGCTCTTTGTTTCCTGCTTATGTGTTTGTATGTTTTCCAGATAAAGCTTTCAAAATAAATCTGAAGATCCTGTTGAGAGTTTTCAAAATAAACACAATACATTACTGCGGTCGCTCGTTTATCGAGTTACGTTCTAAAAATAAGTCTCAGAATGAAGTAGCAGCTTTATGTTTTCCAAGTATTATAGAAGTTTTAAGGCAGTTAAACCCTCACTGCACACTTTCTACACTTTTCTCAGACAGGCATGAACATTTTCACACTTTTCTCTCTTGTTTAAACAAAGTTCAAACCTTCATAGAAAAATAAGTTCATTATTAAAGAGTGAAAGCAAAGTGTTTCTGAAACGTGTCAAATCAGCCTTTGCTGGCATTAAATGAGCTTCTGTGTGAGGAGCACTCGTCCATGGCCTGGGCTCCTCGCTGTCAGGTAAAGTTTCATAAAGCTTTTGAGTTTTTCTGCAGATAATGTTGGTGTCCAGCACGATGTTCTTTTTCCTGCGGTCACTGAGCCACAAAGCCAAAGCTGACTCCATCCTTACGATGTTCTTGTTGTGGACAGTTACAACCTTTTTGCCTCCTTGTTGAAACTATGATGGTCAGCATCTTCCTCTGCCTTTGGCTGCTACCACAGGTGCAAAACGTCTCGTCATCATTGTTGTTTGTTGGGACAAAACGTACAAACATACAGTGCAGCACTGCAGAGTCACACTGCTGTAAATTTGAACACATTCTGTACTGTACAGGAGACACGGCACGAGATTGGCTGACAATGGTCTACAGCCAATCAGGACGCAGAACACAATGCGCTGTAAAAAACAAAAACATGCAAAATTGCACAAAAAAGATCAGCGAAACAGCGAGGCCGCCAAAGGTGAACTGTGTTACAGCGAGGGACCAGCGTATATGTGGTTGTTGGGACGATAAATGTCTTTGAGCTTGTGTCAGAAGACGAGCTGCAGCTTTCTGGACCAGCTGCAGTCTTGCCAGGCAGGTCCCACTAACTCCAACATATAAGGAGTTACAATAATCCAGCTGGGACGTCATGAAAACGTGGATCGCCCGTTCAAGGTTTTTAAAAGATAGAAATGATCTCACCTTAGATAAAAGCCTCAGTTTGAAGAAAGACCGCTGTACAACTGAGCTCAGCTGTTTTTCAAATTGCCGTCAAATATAAGCCCCAAATGTAATAATGCGATTTAATAAAAGAGCTGAACCAGTCTAATAGAGCGCCCTTGATGCCGCCATGCTCCAATGGTGAGGTCAAGATGCTGTGGTCAAGGCAGCGGTCAGATCCAAAAGCACAGCGGAGTCTCCTGATCAGTGGCTGATAAAAGATCATTAAGAACTTTCCAAAGTGCAGTTTCAGTGCTGTGAAGAGCTTTAAAACCAGACTGAAACCTTTACAACAGATTGCAGCTGAACAAATATAATCTTTTACAAAATCTTCGACAGGAAGGGAAGCTTTGAAATAGGCCTGAAGTTTGAGCGGACAGAGGATCCAGATCAGGTTTTTAGTACAGGCTGTACAACAGCATGTTTAAAACAGGCTGTACAACACCTGAACTAAGACTGCTGTTAAAAATCGCTAAGATGTCGGAACCGACAACCTTTAAAATCTTTTTAAACACGTGTTGGAACAACATCATTTGGACAAGATGATGTCTTTATAGCATCACATCGTTCCTCCACCTGATCAAACCACACAGGCTCAAACTGATCAAAAACAGCTGAGCAGGTGAATATTTTAGCCCCGGTGCGATCTCGGGCGAGAGTATCGATGATGGCCAAAGGGCAGCGTCCAGCTCTACGGCCGCTGAAGAGCAGACTCAACAGACGCGCGTGATGTGGATCCTACTGCTCTAAAACTGGAGCTTCTTCAATCCATTAAAGAGGACATTAGTACGCTGTTAAAAGAAGAAGTCAGAAATGCATTGAAAGAAGATTTTGACAATATAAGGGCTGACGTGCAAGGACTGAGAAATGAGATCGCTAACAGCATGGCGGCGACGTGCGGCAAAGTTGATGGAGTAAAGGTTAGAGTGAAAGAAGCTGAGGATGGGCTGTCAATGTGGAGCGATGAGGTGACCACCCTGCAGTCTACAGTAGAGAGTATGAAGGAGGAGCTGTCTGACCTGAAGGATAAATGTGATGAAGGCAGGAAGCGGAGAGCTAACATCCACATCATAGGGATCCCAGAGGGCCTGGACTCGAGCTCCTCCACGGCCGTATCCGTGCTACTACGTGAAGTGCTGGGTATGGATAAAGACGTTATTGTCGACCGCTCACACAGGAGCCCTATCCTGAGAAAGCCAGCTGGTAACCCGCACGCCGTCATAGCCGAGCGTCACTACTACCAGGATTGTGTGGCTACGCCGTGCCAGGGCCCAAGCCCCGCTTGAGTTTAACGGACAACCTATTGCAATATTACGACTGGGCGATATGACCCAAAGTTCATATCTCGATATTCTTTAGCTGGATGGCGATATACGATATATATCTCGATATTTTTGAAGCCAGAAAGTACGAACAAAAAGAGAGTTCTTAGTCAAAGCTGTGTCCCAAATCTCACACAGGCACATTTATTAACATACAGCGTAGATGTACATGAAACAATTACTCAGGAATAAATGATCAGCATTTATTAAATAATAATGCTCCATAAATAAAAGAAAACAATGTTGTTTTTGTGCATAACAAAAAGCTCACAATCGTGCAGTCAAAATGTAAACAGACGCTGAGCATAATAACAAGCAGCTGCTCTGTTCCCAGGTTCTACTGCGTGACTGACAGCCTGGAGTTTGAAACCCTCTTTGTAACCGTGTCTCTTACAGGTGCCATTTATGGTCCTTATACACACTCAATACAGTAATATTACGTTGAAGCAGAGTACGTATCACTCCGCGAGGCTCCTCGTAGCTGTAATGCTCCAACAATCCATCAAGCGGTGCGGCCTCGTAGCTGAGCAAAGTCGTACCAAAACATCTTTTGAAAGGTTTCTGAGCGCCGTGTAGCACATAAAATCGGTTCGAGGTCAGTAAGCACAACCAGAATTCATCCATGAGGCGCACTGTCGATTTATGAGAAAATTACAGGATTTTAAGTGCAGAAAATATAGTTTATGGTTTTCCTTTGATCTTAGCAAATATCTACGCCTCTAATTGGGACGATCACAGATTTTTCACTAATGTCTTTGCGCGGCTCCCCAATATGTCATCACACAATATCATCTTTGAGGGAGACCTAAACTGCTCATTATCTGCTATGGACCACAGTTCACACAAAAGTACACTTAGTCCAAACTCAGCATGCGTCATTCAGAGCTTTCTTGATAATTATGGGCTGGCTGATGTATGGAGATTTCATAATCCTGCTTCACATCAATACTCTCTTTTTTTCTAATGTCCATAAAACATATATTTGTATAGAAAAACGTCTCCCTTTAGTTACAGAATGTGATTATAAGACTCTGGTGATTTCTCCTCTTGTTTTTTCAATGTGTATTCCTGATGCCTGCTCCAACTATCAGCCATGGAGATTCAACTCAGTGTTGTTAGCAGATGAAGAGTTTGTCAGTTACAAAAGGTCTCAAAGAGATTTTTTTTCTATCAATCAGACCCCAGAGATGTCATCATCAGTCATTTGGGAATCTCTAAAAGCATCTGAGAGGCCAAATAATTTCATTTTGTGCCAAACAAAGTGCAACACTGAAAGAACATCATCCATAAATATTGAGTAAGAACTGGACTCTCATACAGCGAGACTCAAATGCCTTTAAACATCAGCTTATCCTGCTGATCCAAGTCCAACACTGAGTTTGTAAAAAGATGTTTGTCAATCATTTTGTTTGGTTTCTGAGGAAAAAGATTCAATAACTTGCTGCTAATACACAACATTTCATCATATTTCCTCATAACCCTCTTTTGTCTGACCATTTGATCCCATTTGAATTTGCAATAAAGGATCCACAGAGTTTGGTGACAATAATGACAGTAGATGTTTGTGTGAAAGTGCTGGAAGCAAATGAGTGTGTGATGTTCTTTCAGTGTTGCACTTTGTAGACGCTCCCTGAGCACTGGTCTCACAGCCAGCTGCACATAGAGACCAGTGTTGTTAGTCCAGGTCAGAAGATGACTTGTTGGAATGAAAATGAGCTTGTAGTTTGTCTGCTTTAATAATGTGACTGGAAAAAGGTGTTGGACTTCAAATATGTCCATTTCTGTCACACTTCACCTTTAAAAGTGAAGCCATGTGGTTCCTGGAAGGAAAAACACGACTTTTTCAAGTCTTTGTCCTGTTTTTATGAGAAATGTACGACTTTAATGTGAAACATTCAGAGTTTTTCTCTTGTTGTGTTTGTTTGAAGCTGCTTCCTGTTGGCTTCAGCTGTTTGGAGTTTCCATTTTCTAAACTTCTACATTCTGAACCTTCTTCAGCTCTGAACAGATGATGAAACACTGAATGATTTCAAGCACTTTGTCTAATAAACTTACATCTTTCATTCTTTATACAGATTGAAGGACTGTGGTTTGTCAGAGATCAGCTGTGATTATCTGGCAGCAGCACTGAAGTCCAACCCCTCCCATCTGAGAGAGCTGGACCTGAGTAATGACTACTCTTCTTCAACTAAGAACAACGTGCAGGATTCAGGAGTGAAGCATCTGTGTGGTTTCCTGGAGAGTCCAGGATGTAAACTTGAAACTCTGAGGTCAGTCAGCATGTTTTAGTTGTGCTGAGATGAATATGATGTGAAAGTTGTGCTGACACTAAACTGCAGACATCAGGCTGATATTATACTGATCCACACTGAGGATCTTCATGGTAAAGTCTGTTTTCTTCTTCTCTGGTTTAGTCCATTGACTGCAGCAGAACAATGTTCACATTTCAAACAGTGATACTCAACGTATGGCCCGCGGCCCACACGCGGCCTGCCCACCTTTCCTGATTCAGAGAGAGGGGACCCTGATTAACTGTGTAGCTTCTTCCTCACAGTTCTAAGTATCAGACACAACAATGAATAATCCACAGCTGACTGTCTCTAGAGGGTCAAAGGTCACGGCACACAGCAGACAGTCAGAAATATTCTAACTCTGATCATTTATCAGTTGTGACACTGTGAGACTTGATCAGAGGTGTGATCATCACAGCAGAGGCCTTTGTGTCAAAGTCACTGAGGATCAAACAGAAACACATGAAGCAGATTTTCCTCTTCTGGCTTTTTATAGCAGATAACCTTCAAAATATTCTGCAGTCGATCAAAAACTGAAGCAAACCATGAAGCAACATGTGAACATGAGCTGATGCTGCTGAAGTGAAGCAAAGTTACAGAGGTTTGATTACAGACACAGCTGAGAGTTTGTAATCTGTCATCATTTTAAAAAGTTTCCATGGAACAGCAGAAATGAGGCTTTACTGTCAGAGGCCGACAGCACTGAACACAACAGCAGACTGGTGGCTAATAAACAGTGAATGATGCAGAAACAGATGTTTGAAGCTGTTCTTGGAGTACACTGAGAGAGAGAGAGCTGTGCAGGCAGGAACAGCCAAAGTCAGAGAGAATTCATGAGCATATTGATCAAACGTGAAGCAGAGTTTGGATCTTCTTTTGCTGCTGCTTCACTCAGTTTTGGTTGGAGACAGATGAAACCTGCAGCTTCAGGATCTGTGAGCTGTCCACTTTCAGCCCCGACGGCGTGTCCGTGTACGCGCCGTCGAGTGAACGATCCACGCTCTGTGTTTCCATCTTTGTGTGTTTAGCTGCTCTCATTTACTGTTTTAGCTGTTTGCTGCTTGTTGAAATAGTTTGTGAGCTTTAACCTGAGATTCTGGCAAAATACATTTATATTAAACATCGATTCAGGATTGAATGAATCAACATCGTTTTATTCAAATTAAAACCATTTAAATGGGAACATGAATTTTTTACAGCCGCCTCTAATGCTGGGTAATGTCAGCTGGTCCATGTGCAGCTGGCTGTGAGGCTCAGGGAGCGTCTACAAAGTGCAACACTGAAAGAACATCATCCATAAATATTGAGTAAGAACTGGACTCTCATACAGAGAGACTCAAATGCCTTTAAACATCAGCTTATCCTGCTGATCCAAGTCCAACACTGAGTTTGTAAAAACATGTTTGTCAATCATTTTGTTTGGTTTTTGAGGAAAAAGATTCAATAAGTTGCTGCTAATACACAACATTTCATCATATTTCCTCATAACCCTCTTTTGTCTGACCATTTGATCCCATTTGAATTTGCAATAAAGGATCCACAGAGTTTGGTGACAATGATGACAGTAGATGTTTGTGTGAAAGTGCTGGAAGCAAATGAGTGTGTGATGTTCTTTCAGTGTTGCACTTTGTAGACGCTCCCTGAGCACTGGTCTCACAGCCAGCTGCACATAGAGACCAGTGTTGTTAGTCCAGGTCAGAAGATGACTTGTTGGAATGAAAATGAGCTTGTAGTTTGTCTGCTTTAATAATGTGACTGGAAAAAGGTGTTGGACTTCAAATATGTCCATTTCTGTCACACTTCACCTTTAAAAGTGAAGCCATGTGGTTCCTGGAAGGAAAAACACGACTTTTTCAAGTCTTTGTCCTGTTTTTATGAGAAATGTACGACTTTAATGTGAAACATTCAGAGTTTTTCTCTTGTTGTGTTTGTTTGAAGCTGCTTCCTGTTGGCTTCAGCTGTTTGGAGTTTCCATTTTCTAAACTTCTACATTCTGAACCTTCTTCAGCTCTGAACAGATGATGAAACACTGAATGATTTCAAGCACTTTGTCTAATAAACTTACATCTTTCATTCTTTATACAGATTGTGGAGCTGTGGTTTGTCAGAGATCAGCTGTGATTATCTGGCAGCAGCACTGAAGTCCAACCCCTCCCATCTGAGAGAGCTGGACCTGTGGGGAAACAACCTGAAGGATCCAGGAGTGAAGCATCTGTGTGGTTTCCTGGAGAGTCCAGGATGTAAACTTGAAACTCTGAGGTCAGTCAGCATGTTTTAGTTGTGCTGAGATGAATATGATGTGAAAGTTGTGCTGACACTAAACTGCAGACATCCGGCTGATATTATACTGATCCACACTGAGGATCTTCATGGTAAAGTCTGTTTTCTTCTTCTCTGGTTTAGTCCATTGACTGCAGCAGAACAATGTTCACATTTCAAACCTTCAAAGAAGAAGAAAAATCCTCCACTGGAAAATTCACTGTGAAACTCTCAAACTCTTCATTGCACCTTAAAGTCTGTGTGACACTGAAATCCAAAGCAAAATGTGCGTTTGCTTTACAGACAGCAGTCCAACACAAACATACACACATCATCCAAAACACAGTCCAACATCCAAATCTCCTCCACTGCCAGCATGAATGATGGGAAAGAGAAGGAGGAACACTCTGACATTCAGGCTTAGAATGAGTTTCATCAAGCAGACTGTGAAGATCAAAGCTGCATTAGAAAGCTTACATGAATGAATGAGTGGACAGAAGTGGACAGAGATCATCTGAAGCACTTCAAAGGCTTTAAATCAGCACATTTCTCTTTATTCTTTATCAACTCTGTTAGTTTCTCTCAGTTTTCTGTGGAATGAAGCTAACAGCAGGCTAATAAGATGCTGACCAATAGGTTTCTATTAAAGGTTGTAATTTGTATATGAAAAAGTGCTTTGGCTCAGCAGGGATCAGCTTACAGGTAGAATACAGCTGCTGGATGGGATTAGCATGTCATAGCTATCTACCAAACTGCTAACTGGGGGATTTCAGGCCATCTATGGATCATTTTTGCTAACTGTTTATTCAGCTTAGGCTCACAGGGCTGCAGCCTGTGCCCTAGCTGTCATAGGGCAAGAGGCGTGGTCCACCTGCACAGGTGAGCAGTCCATCACAGGGCCAACAGAGAGCGACAGAGAAGCACTCCCTCACATCCACACCTACAGCCAATGTAGAAGCACCAATGAACCTAAGCAGCATTTCATTGGACTGTGGGAGAACATCCAACCTCCACAGAAAGGCCCAGCTGACCAACAAGCTTCAACCTACAACCTTCTTGCTCTAAGGCACTAGTGCTAACCACTTTTGCCCATTTCAGCCCAAATCCTGCATCTTCCTGTTTCTGACTCCAGGCCAGCTCCACTAACACTTTCTCATCAGACACTGCCACCTAGTGGAGGAAGTCTTAGTTCCATTTGAAGCTTCAGATTACAGTTAGTTCCTTTACAAAGAGGTGGAGGTGGTGGGGCCACAGCACCATCATCACTGAGTGCCATAGGACACTTAACCTTTGTTTCCATATGCTGGGAACTTCCTGTTGTTCCAAGGAGGACTGGAAAATGTGTGAAAATCTCCCAGTCAGTTCCTCACAGCACACTTCAATCATTTCCCTCCCACAGCATCAGGACCAGGGCTTTTTCTCTCTTTGGTCCCACTAAGAGATTTCCACACAAACACCTCATCAGTGGGACTCTCAGAGCTACCAGCCCTTTGCTACAATCACAAAGCTCTTCATTGAAATCAATGATATCAAAGCTGGAATCAAATGAGTCCAAGTCTTCTGCTGATTCAGCATCACATTCATCTTTGCTCCTTGTTCTGCATCCCCACCATGGACTTCATTCCTTTCCAAGCCAGCCTTGAGTGTCCTTTATTCAGCTCATCCTCTGCTTTACTTTTACACCTGATTTTAGCTGCTTTATCTCTCTTTCAACAGGTTTCTGTGCCTCAATCTTTTTCTTCTCTCCCTCATAACAAGACAGCTTCTTCTGCCTGAGAACATGTTGGAGTGATTTACTAATCCAGGGCTGCTTATTGGGGAAAATACTTCCTGTTTCCAAAGTAATCCCCATTTTTCCCAGAAAGAAATGTCAGTAGAAATCGATGATCTAAGTGAGAACATGAGCCTTTAAAAAGTCCCAGTGGGTGCAGTCAAAGCAGTCCCTCAGTCCCAGTATAGAGTCTTTGGTCCAGACTGGAACAGCTGTGTGCCCAGTTTGAGCTCTCTTCAGTGCTGTGACCTGACAGACCCAGAGGGGCCATCACATCACATTTAGAAGCTCCCCTGATGGAGCCACAACACATGTCCAATACTTAGTCTGTCTTGTTGGACCAACTGGAAGAAATGATTCAAGGACTTAGTCACAGAACAGAGATTCAAATCTCCAAAATCCAACTGGCTGCATCAGGACATATAGTCTGAAACTCTGCACAGTTTCCTGTTTGAAGCTGCTTCCTGTTGGCTTCAGCTGTTTGGAGTTTCCATTTTCTAAACTTCTACATTCTGAACCTTCTTCAGCTCTGAACAGATGATGAAACACTGAATGATTTCAAGCACTTTGTCTAATAAACTTACATCTTTCATTCTTTATACAGATTGAGGAACTGTGGTTTGTCAGAGATCAGCTGTGATTATCTGGCAGCAGCACTGAAGTCCAACCCCTCCCATCTGAGACAGCTGTACCTGTACTTCAACAACCTGAAGGATCCAGATGTGAAGCAGCTGTCTGATCTTAAGAAGAGTCCAGACTACAGACTGGAGACTCTGGAGTAAGTAGAGTGATGGAGTGAGTGGGTGGTGCTGTCAGCAGTATTGTACTAAACACAGTCAGTATGAAACAAAGATCCAGTGTTTCCTGTAAAGCTGCAGCTTCTCAGTGAAGCTGTGAGAGGAGAACGGTGACAGGCTTCAGGATTGGACACAAACACTTCCTGTTTCTCACCTTTATGGTCACCATAGTAACGGCTGACACGCTCTGATCAAACACTGTCAACAGCCAATCAGCTCTCTGAACAAAGCAGCACGCAGACCAATGACTGCATTGATTTCCAAGTTTAAAGCAGTGAAGAACACAGTCTGTAGGTGAGGAAGAATTTAGTGAGAGCAGATGTTTGGATGGAATTCCTCCAGTTAACAGCTGGAACCGTCCATCTGGATTGTTGGGCTTGTTGTTGGGGTTCCTACAGAGCTCAGAGTGGACACACCAAGGTTCTTCTAATGAATGAAAGTCCAAACTCAAACTAGGAGGGAAAAACATTTTCAGCAACTTCAATAAAAATCCAAAGATTAGAAAAAGTGAAGCAACAATGAGTCCTAGTACAGTCCCAGCACTGACGTCCCTGCTGCTCTTTATACTGGATGTGCTGCATCACTGACTGACAGCTGATGAAGAGTCTCTGGAAACACTCGTTTATCTCCTCTGCTCTTCCTCCTTCTCTCTGCAGGTGGAGGTTATGATGGTAAACAGGACGGTGTGTGTGCTGAGAGAGGAGCAGCTGTGTCCTGATGATCCAGAGAGGTTGAAGCAGCAGCAGCTTGTGTGTAGAGACGCTCTGACTGGGCCATGTTACTGGGAGGTGGAGAGGAGAGCTTCATCCAGCAGTGACTGACAGAGGAATGAAGTGCAGATGACTGTCAGTGCTGCAGAGTGAACTGCTCTGAGAACAGCTCCACTGTCAGACACAATGTAGAGTCCAGCATCAGCCCTGTGTGTCCCTCTGGATCTGACAGAGGATCATCAGTGTATCTGGACTGCTCTGCTGCTGCTCTGTCCTTCTACAGTCTCTGCACAGTCTCTGTCTCACTCTGGAAAGATTTTACAACTTGTTGTAATTACAGAACGTTAATATAATATTCAAACATGTGATCTTCTCTTTATTTCTGAATCTTTACCAAATAAAGAAAAACCAAACTAACAAACAGAAGCTGTCGTGTCCTTTTTCACCACATCTGTGAATCTTTTCTGTGTTTTTCCTCTTTTCCTCCTTCCTGCAGCTCCATCTTCATCATTCTGTGTCCAGTATATGTGAACACGTCCAAAGCATCTGAGCCTCATGTTACCCGTTTGTGTGAGTTACGCCTGTCGTTGTGTTGTGGTGTATAAATAAGGGGCAGGAGACAGCGCTGGATCTCTGAGTTCTTTACTCTCAATTTCTGCAACATCTGCAATATCTAGAAATGCAAACCTGTGAGCTGTGTGTGTTGTGCGTCTGCTCGGCCACCTCTCCTCCGGCCGTGCTGGAAGCAGCTGTGCGTTTGACAGTTTTATCGACTCGACAATAATCGAACAAATTAAATGTTCAAAAATATCAACTTAAGCACTTCAAAGTCAACAAAAAGCTTAAAACAATGAAATAATATTTCACTGACAAAACAACAGCTCATAAGAACGATACACAAAATAATACAGAAACAAACAAATAAAAGTTATTAACCAGGATCCATGTTTTTGTCACAAACACTGAATCAGCTGATTCACTCTTTATGTTTCTGAGTTTGTTTTGTGATTATAGTTCTGGTTTCTGTTTCTGTGTCTTCACTGTGTCCCACGTCTCCTTACTTTGGACTCTGTGTTATATTTCCTGTTTTACTTTGACAGTCCTGTGTTACTGTTTCCTGTCTCGTGTGTGTAATTGGTCCCAGCTGTGTTTCCCTCCTGTCTCCCGTTCCCTGATTACTAAACTGCGTCCACGCCGCCGGCGCTCCTCTCCACAGCTGGATTCCAGGATTTCAGAGCATCCAGCTGTGGTGAGTGATGGAGACACTTTCTCTGCTCCCTCAGTAATCAGGACAGTTTATTGAACATCAGAGGACATAAAGGACTGTTTTTCACCTGCCCGTTCTGAACCTGGACATTAAAGACTGCTGGCTTCAAGGACATTAATCCCAGTGTCAGCCAGCCAATAACAGCCTGTGTTTTTCAGCTCTTTAGGAGTCAGAAATGAGAAAGACACAGACTGCTAACCTCTCCCTGCAGGAAATAAGCTCCGCCTCTTCCTGTCCTGTATATGAGTGATTCTGACATGAGACACAATGAGTTTCCTGTTTATTGTGACTTAAAGCGAGCAGCAAAGACACTAAACTGTGTGTTTCCAGCTAAAGCTGCTTTTTGTGTTGCTCCCACAATCCTGTCTGAAACAGTCAGTGAGGAAAACTCAGTTTATGCTTCCAAGCTCATTGTGAGAGGGCACATTGTGTTCCTGCAAGTGCTGATTTTGTCTGCATCCCTGAGTTTAGTGAGCTGCCTCCAAGGACTTGTGAAGCCCAGTGTGTTAAGGCTGCATCTCCCAGATGTTTCCACCTTTCCAGCAGAGACGATAAATGTTCCCACAAAGGCTCAAAGACTGTTTGATTTTCTGAGTGTTGGCCTCAAGAGATTGCTCAGTGAGCACCTGAGTGTTTCTGGGACATCGGACACTAACTGGAACTTCAAGTCTGGTTCTGAAGCTGCACATGCAAAGACTGTTTCTGGTTGTAGAGACCTGGCTGTTCCAGGGATTGTAACCTCCCCAGAGGCTGAGCTGCTGACCTCAGCTGACTCTGGAGCCTTGAAGGTAACTAAGTTTGCACCGCTCGGGTGAGCCATCTCAGCTGCAACAGCCTCCACAGAGAGCTCACGCAAGCTCACCCAGCCTGCTGAGGATTTTATGCTGCTTGAAGAAAATATAATCTGATCAAACATTATTCAGCTTTAAATAATTGTTCAGCTTTAAAGTTACTGTGCAACTGTGTAATAAAAATGTGCTCACGACTTTGGCCTTGAGAGCGATAAGAAGCGATCGCCTCATCCTGCAGGTGCAAGATATCTGCAAGCGAAGAGACTAGAACACCCAAGGCCGATTTCCTTTTATGGAGTTGTTTTTCTGCTAATGCAGCACTTTCCTCACAACCCCCTCCTGTAAGTTTTAGAGAATATATACCCATCCTCACAGCAAATCTTCGGAATCTCCTGATGTGAGCTGTGTTGAGAGGTTGTCTCTGTCTCAATAAAAGTTCACTGATTCCCCATCTGCCGCAGGTGTCCGGTTGTCTTCATTCTCCGCCAGCCTGGTTAAGTCAATTCCTCCTTAACATCTAAAAGAACCTATTTAATGAAGGAAGACGGGTTCACTTTGTGTTTAATATTATTCTATTGCTGTTGTTGTTGTTTTTTTTGTATCCTTCAATTGGCGTCACGAACAGGATCCGCTCCAGGTCAACTGGAACGGATGGGAGGACTTCGGCCGTGGTCTGAGTGAACGGAGTTTGGACAAAAGCTGTGTGCACACAAAAACAAGGTAAGCAGACCTTTTATTTCTGCTATATTGAACATTATAAAAATACTTAGTGTCCAAACTCCTAGTAATTCATAACCAAAATTGTCTGGCTTACTTAAGGCTTGTTGAGAATCAGACAAGTGAATAAGAAATAAGTGAATAAGAGATAAGTGAATAAGAAATAAGTGAATAAGTGAATAAAGATAAGAGTGAACTGAGGTCTGACCACGGTTGCAGCCGACGGGTTGCTCTCCGGTGTCGGATACATACCTCAGTGCAGGTCTGGGACCTTGAAAGGGTTTATTAGTAACGCCTTTCTAAACAAATTAAAAGGTTAAAGGCCTTGAGAATATTTTTTAGTAATATTCTCTAAACTACAGAAGGGTTAGGAAGGCCCAGAGGACTTTATTAGAAAAGATCCTCTAAAACTTAAAAAGGAGAAGTACTGGTTGGAGTCCAAAGGAGGGGTCCCTTTGATCAATAGGAGAAAACGGATCTCTTCTTAAAACCCCGATGATTTTAGTGTTTTAAATGTTTTGATGTTCTGTTTGATATTGGACACACATAAATACACGCTGAATGCTTGCTGTGGAACACTGGGCAGGACAGTTTGGTTCTCCGTTGTTCACAGATTACACAATTAAAGGAACTAGGTTCCTCTTTTGGTTAAAATAATACACCACACATAGAATTTTTTTTTACACATTTATTACATACATAAGGAGGGTAATGAGTGACTGCAGGTAATGTATGAAGTGTGAATGAGACGTGTGAACAAGGTGACAACCAACTAGCACCCCTATCAGGAAGCTCTAGGCAAGGTTACCCGCCAGACTCCGGTTTGGTAGAAGCTTGGTAACACCTGAAGGGATATTTCAGTGCTGACTCACCTTTAAAGCAGCGCCCCAGCTGTTAGTGCCTAACAGAGGCAGAAACCCAGCTGGCCCAAATTCTCCTTTAAAATCAATAAAAGAACACTCCTCCATTGACAGTAAAATGGATGGAGAATTAGATCGAGAAACTAATGATGATGGTTGGGGTCCCGGTGTTATTCTTAGCACATTGGGAGAACAATTAACATGTGTTGAGACAGTCATCAACTCCACACACCAGCCTAAAGAAGCAAAAAAGCAGAAAGAGTCATTGAGGAAAACAGCTGAAAGGTTAATGAAAGAAAAGGGAAAGGACGAGGGGAGTAGTGGTAACTGGGGAATAATTTGGCAGAATAAGGCTATGCAGGCAAAAGAGAAAGAGGAAGAAGCCAACTCAGCAGCAGCAGGTGCAGGTGTGATGAGCGGGGTGAGACACAGAAAGGAAGCAGATAAGCACGCAGGCCGCAAAGCTAAATTTAATCACTGGGTGTGTTTATGGGAAACTGCAAAACCACACATGAAGAAAAATAGGTCTCAGCCACCTCCCTATTCTGCCTCAACTCCTCCCTCAGCAGGCATATATCCGGTACTTAATATCTCTGGTGGAATAATGACTATTGGAGAAGAACCGCCCGTAGCTCCAACTCCCATAGATACCAAGCATTTTTGCCCAGGAAGCTCCTCTCTGTCGGCGACATCCTCAGCTAGTAGTAGAGCCCCCTCTTCTATGTCCCATTGTTTTGGAACCGGATCTGAGGGCCTAACTGACCCCCCTGCGAGCGCACCATTTGCGGTTCGAATGAACAGACAGGAACCCACTGAACAACAATTAACTGATCAAGAAGCAGCATTACGCAGCTGCTTAAATGAACATAGGTCAGTGGTCCAGGTGAATAATCGTGTTGCGTCAGCCCCTCTTTCCCGGTCCAACCCCTTTGCCAGCACTCCTGTCGCTGTTAAAGGAGATCTGACCGCTACTGCAAAAACTGAGCCTGGCACTTCACCAAATGTCACAGTTACCATGTCTTTGGTGGGCCGTCAGGATCCGGAAACACAGATGAGTTTAGCCCACGTTTTTGCTGACACTGCTACCCCACCAGGCGGGGAAGAAACTGAGGATACTGATGATGAACTCAGTGACCTTAACAATACACCCCCCTCTACCCCTCCCAGTTTAGGATATCAGACTAGATCTAAGGGCCCTGTGCCTCAGCCTCCAGGCATATTTCCCCTGGTCCAGACTAAAGCGCAACGTAGACCAGTGTATCAACCTTATTCATTCGGAGATGTCCAGGCCCTAGTGGACAAACTCCCTGACATAACGGAGGGAGGGAATGCCTGGTTGGCTGGTTTGGATAAATACACAGCTGGACAGGACCTCGCACTGGGAGATTTTAGAGCTATTATAACTAGGTGCACATCCCGATCTCAGGCAGCGGACCTGGAACAAAATGCGGGTACTACCATGCATGAGAACGAGGTGCCACTAATGCAGGCCTTGAGGTTTATTGGACCGGCCCTGCGCAAACAATTCCCACCCAAAAATCAAGGCACCTTACAGAAATTTAAATGGGAGGGAAAGCAAAATCCCACCCATTATCTAAATCAGGCTGTTGAAGACTGGGTGAACCATACAGGTCATCACCCCAGTAGGACTTGTTCACAGAGCATGTGGTTTAGAAGGGCGGTGCTGAGGGGCATTCCGGAGTCAGTAAGCCAGAAAATGGAGGATAATCCTGATTTGCAGGACTGTGACTTTGCAATCTGGAAGAAACATTTGATTTTTAATCTTAACAAAGTGCAGATTAAGTCTGATGATAAAGCGGAGAGCGTCGAAGATTTACAGTTGCAACTGTTGAAGGTTCAGCTGCAGAAAGCTAAAAACGACCTGGGTGGAAAAGGTGACAAGCCTAAAAAGCAGCTTGTGGCCGCTGCGGCTCCCCCTCCTGGTCCAGTTGCCCCTGATTTGTATCCGAACCCATGGCCAACTGATCCACAGCCCCCCCAGTATGGTGCTTATCACTCCCCGGCCCCTTATGGGCAGAGAGGTTCCCCATTTGGAGGAAACAGAGGTGGTTTCAGGGGAAGGGGTCAGATGGGAGGTGGTAGGGGAGGCCAGATGTATGTTTGTTTCCGGTGTGGACAACCTGGACACTGGGCTAAAGCGTGCCCTTTGAACCCGGCTGCTGGAAGAGGCAGGGGAGCCCGTGGTGGGCCCTATCAGCATCCTGGCCACAGAGGTGGACCTCGTGGTGCTGTAGTTGGAGTGCCCCCGGCCCCACAGATGCCTGTGATGGGGTGGGAGTACTACGAGGGTGGTCCCCAGCTATAGGACACCCCACAGACTGCCCAGGACGGTGAAGGGACAACGGCGGACCCTATGCTGTCCATAACTGTAGATAGAAGAAGAAGCAGCTTTTTAGTGGACACTGGAGCTACGTACTCCACCATTAAGGATGTTGCTCGTGAAAGACTTACTGACAGAGTGATTACAGTGGTGGGCATATCTGGGGAACCTAAAACTCTGCCTTACACCGTGCCCCTCCCCACAACGGTTGGAGATCAGACCTTGTTACACAGCTATGTTTGTTCAAAACAGGCGCCTGTGAATTTACTGGGAAGAGACTTGTTGATTAAATTAGGAGCCACAATACTCTGCTCTTCACAAGGCCTAACTGTGACTCTCCCTACTGGGGTTGTACTTCCCTGCTCTGATGGGCCAGAGGGAGGTGGTCAGTTTCTGCTGCAACCCTCCTCCTGTTTGGCGGACTCTGCTGACATCTACTGGGCATTATTGGAAGTTGAAACACCTGCTGAACCAGGAGTTTGGACTGCTTTTCAGCAATGGCGGCCGTGGCTCTCACTCCTACATCCTTATGTCCCTCCCCCTGACCCACCTCATGTTACACTGTTTTATGACAGGCATGACACCACCTGGTACCAGCACATGTTCCAAAAGCAGTGTGAGGGGCGGGCTTGGTCTCTGAACATGTCGTGCATTTTTGCGGCACCGGAGGGAGTGGCAGCAGCGGTTACTTTTACAACAGATCAATTACAGTGGTACATGATGTCTGATGAGGCAGCTCCCCATGTGTCACTGGCCTTACATCCTGGACACCAGGCTAAGGAGCTGGGTGGAATGGTTAAACGTTCCCTTGCGGCCACTGACTGGACACCTACAAAACTCCCACAGGTTTTGTTTTCTCCATCTACCAAGACATACCAAATTTTACATGATTGCTTTAATTCCTCAACACTGCAACATGGAGTGGTCAGCGGGTCACATGGAAGAGAACACACAGACCACTGTGATGCTGCGCCTTTACTCGACTCTCTTCCAGATTGTTTGTGGTCCCTTGGACCCACAGATGTAGGTTTAGTTGATGTGGAGCCAGTCTCTTTTCAACTGTCATCTGCTACCCCTTTGTGGCAGCCTCAGTACCCACACAGACCGGAGGCTGAGGCTGGGATTGCAGAAACAATTTCTGGTTTGGTCACTGCCGGTGTCTTGGAGCCCTCCTGCTCTAAGTGGAACACGCCCATCCTACCCGTTGAGAAAAAAGGCACGGGGAAGTTCAGAATGGCACATGATTTGAGAAGGATTAATGCCTTACTTGGCACTCCTACTTTGCCTGTGCCTAATCCTTATGTTGCCTTGACCAACCTCCCACCATCTCATGCCTGGTTCACCTGCATTGACTTGGCTAATGCCTTTTTCTGCCTCCCACTTCGTGAGTCACTGCGTGACATTTTCTCATTTACATTTAGAGGCCGACAATGGCGTTACACTCGCTTACCACAGGGATTTGCCCTCTCCCCAGGACTGTTTAATCAGTGTTTGAAAGAACTTTTACAAACCAGCCCACTACCATCTGACTGTATGTTAATACAATATGTGGATGACCTTTTGCTGTCTGCCCCCACGGCTGACATCTGTTTGGAGGCCACCAGAGTGGTACTTCACCACCTGGCCAACACAGGTTTTAAAGTGAGCAAAAACAAACTACAGATTGCAAGAAAACAGGTTTCTTTTCTAGGCCGCATGGTCTCACAGTCCGGTATTTCCTTGTCCCCAGAACACAGGAACTCCATTTTGCACCATCCAAAACCTCTAACTGTAAAAGACATGTTGTCATTTTTGGGCCTGACTGGTTACAGCAGGACCTATGTCCCAGACTATGTTGGCCTTACTTCCCCTTTGCGCGTTTTGGTAAATGAACAAGGCATGAGAAACCTCTCTGCTCCCCTCTCATGGACTACAGAAACAGAACAGGCGTTTATAAAGTTAAAACAACAGCTTTCTGTCGCCTCTGACCTTGCTGTGCCAGATTATGCTTTGCCTTTTCATCTTGATGTTTCTGGAACTGGAACCCATATCAATGGTATCCTGTTCCAGAAAAAAGGGGGAGAGAGAAAAGTGTTGACATATGTAAGCGTAATGCTTGACAACACTGAAAAACGCCACCCACCGTGCACACAACACGTTTCTGGACTTGCAAAAATCATTCAGAAAACAGCACACATAGTGATGAACCACCCACTAAAAATTTTGACATCACACAGTGTGGTGGCCTACGTCTCCTCACAGGCCTTCACACTCACTTCACTCAGGCAGAGACGCCTCAGTACCATTTTGGAAGCACCACACATCACCTACTCACATGAAGGCATAAACATGGCTGATCACATGGGATCAGGGGAACCACATATGTGTGAAGAGGTTGTGCAGGTACAGGAGAAAATCAGGCCAGATTTGCAGGCAGAACCTCTAATGGATGCAGAAAAAGATTGGTTCACAGATGGATGTTGTTTCAGAACTGAAAGTGGAATGTTGAAGGCTGCATGGGCAATAGTGGAACAGACAGACATGAGATGGAAAACAGTGAAAGCAGAGCAGTTGACAGGACAACAGTCTGCACAGAGAGCTGAACTGAGAGCGGTGATTGAAGCCTTAAGGATGGGAAAGGGACAGAAAGTGAATATATACAGTGATTCAGCTTATGCTGTGGGAGCAGTGCATGTGGAGCTCAAGCAGTGGCTAAGAGCTGGTTTTTTGACAGCCAGCGGAAAGCCTATTAAACATGAGATAGAAATGAGGGAATTAGCGGAAGCACTGTTGTTACCTGTTAAGGTGGCAGTGGTAAAATGCAAAGGACACAGTGCCGGATTGGACTTAGTGGCATTAGGTAACAAACAGGCCGACTTAGTAGCTAAGCAGACAGCTGGTTACTTACCCTCCCTGATTATGGTAATGGACCCAGAAGCCACACCCCCTCCAGAAAGACCACCCATACAACTAGGCCTAGCCACAATCAGAGAGTTACAGGACAAAGCCAGCCCCCAGGAAAAATCATTATGGGTAACAAGAGGGGCCACAAACACAGATGTTTGGCGTGGCCCAGATGGAAGGCCCATTCTACCGCCAGGGGTCAGACAGACAGCAATGGAAGAGGCACATGGAGTGGGGCATGTGGGACCTGCACAAATGATGAGGAACTTAGCCGCCTGGTGGCACCCTTATCTAAAAGACATGACAAAATACATGGTTAAAACCTGTAAGGAGTGCAACCAATTTGGAATCAAGCCCGCCTTCAAGCCAATAGCAGGGTACTTCCCCATCCCACTTTGCCCAGGGAAAGAAATAATCATTGATTACACAGACATGGTGGACAGAGTAGGTAGTTACAGGTACCTGCTGGTGGCTGTGGATGCATTTTCAGGTTGGCCAGAAGCCTGGCCGACAGCAAGTGAAAACAGTGGAACTGTGGTGAAGTGTCTGATTAATCATTATATACCACAGCATGGGTTTCCCGAGGTCATAAGGTCGGACAATGGTTCACATTTCAGGAACCACGATCTGCAGAGGGTTGAAGCCGCATTAGGTTTGAAACATAAGTTTGGCTCAGTTTACCACCCCCAATCCCAGGGGAAAGTGGAAAGGATGAATCAAACTCTAAAAACTAAATTGGCTAAAATCTGTGCACAGACCAAATTAGATTGGGTTAAGGCATTGCCTCTTGCATTAATGTCCATAAGATGCTCAGTAAATCAAACCTCTGGTTACACTCCATTTGAGTTGGAGCATGGCAGGCCTTTTCCTGGCCCCTCCTCTCGCCTGTTAATGTCGGATGAAGCTGATTCAGACCTCGATCCGAGGACATATTATAACATGCTCCGCAGTTTTGTTGCCCAGTATTCCTCACAGGTCGCTGAAAGAAACCAGCAAGAGCTGAAAGAGGCGGCTACACCTGGAATGGACTACGTCCTCCTGAAAGTCACAAAGAGAAAGTGGGCTGAGCCTCGCTGGACAGGCCCTTACCGCATAACAGAGCGGACCTCCCACGCTGTCAGGCTCGAAGGGAAAGGTGACACCTGGTTTCATTACACACAGTGCGCTGCTGCCACCGAACCAGGAAGAACCTTGAGAGAGGTGCAGAAGGACCTGTCAGAAGGAGCTGCAACAGCATCACCAACCACTTGAGGGAGCCAAAACTCAACCTACAAGCCGGCTGGTTACAAAAGGGGGTGTTCTTCATACTGAACTAAACATTTTTATTTTTCTATTTTTAACATCTTTTATGACTTTGCTTTTATATTGGCTTGAGTTTTTAAGATTTACATTTTACATTGCAATAGTTTTAACCGCTGAAAGCTCATTTAAAGTTGTGTCACTGATACTTTTTGTTGCTCTTTAACTCCTAGAACACGCCCTTGGCGAGGTGGGGGGAACTGGACCACCTTTCTGTGCCCCATCATCCTCTATTAGAAGACATCCAAGCTAAGTAAACATGTCTTGGCCCTTTCCCCCTGAAATGACAGGCAGGCAAAGATGTTGCGTCTTTGTTTGCTTCCTGGCCCTGGGTCTCATTCCCATTGGCATAATCCTGATCTGTGAAGGGCCCCCGACACTTCTGACACCTTCAAGTTCAAAAGCTTCGCCCCCTTCTGACAGTCCCAATCTGACAAATGTAGCCCCTAGGGTCTTGCCCACCACTTCCTCTCCAGTTTTGCCCACGCCCGATCCATTTAGAAAGAAACGAGACACGGTTACCTCCTGTACCCCAAGTACGACTAGAATGATTACTCTCTGTGTCCCCAACAATAAAAGTTGGGTAGTCGAAATAGATTTCGCTAGCTTCCCAGTCACTCCCGTCACCAAAGACCAAGGGGGGGATCTTTTTAACCTTGCAGTACATCTCTCCTCCTCAGTGTGGTATATAACCCTGGGAGGTTGGCATCAGTGGAAGTGGTCCAGTTTAGTGTCAGAAACGGACCTCGATTGGTCCAAGCACTCTAGGGGTCAGGCTTTGCACTGGAGAAACCAAAATATGCTCAGAATAGCAAAAAAACCGGATCTTTCAGGCTTAATTTTTACCCTAAAGGATCTGGCCTTGACCTCCTGTCAACAATTTATACTTGCCCCTTGGACTGATCGCACCGCCCTGTATTGGCAAATGGAAATATGCCCTAGCGTTGGTGCAGCTCCAAGCTCTGTAGTTAAAGATGATAATCCCACCTTTAATGGCCCTCCGGTGACATATACAAACGGGGGGAGAAACGGCCGAATACGCATTGTAGACACAAATAAAATGTCTAAAGATGACCTCTTCCAAATTCTAACCGGTATTTCTGGAGCAACAAACAACTGGTTACTACTAGCTGAACAAGCTGCTGACAAGACGGCTTCCGACTGCATAGTGTGTATGGGAGCCCGCCCCACTTTAAGAGTGGTACCGGCGCCAGTCAATAGTGCATGCCTCCTGCATCTTATGAACAATACAAAACGAGGTCATTGCTCATATCTGGAAAACCACTTTCCTAAAACTCAACGCTCGGTCTCTAATAAACCACCTTTCTTTTCTTCAGATGTAGCTGTGAACAATTTCACTTGTATTAACCTGACTGGCAATGCAGTAAAACTAGGTAGCTTGAACTCTTCTTGGTGCACTGAGATGACGGTTATGAAACCAAACTTCCGACCTACGGCTAGGGCTGATTTGTGGTGGTGGTGTGGCAATAACAAGTTATATGATGGTTTCCCTCGGGATGCGTCAGGTCTTTGCGCTCTCATAACTCTTATTTTACCTGTTTTAGTCACTCCAGTAGATCTCTCTATAGAAGTACACGAAGTTGGCCTCCCATCCTCCTCTGAACGCCGCTCTAAACGTTCTCTAATCCCAGGTTCAGCTCATAATCCAACCTATATTGATGCTGTAGGTATACCCCGTGGGGTCCCCGATGAATATAAACTGCGAGACCAGGTTAAAGCAGGATGGGCCTCGATACTTTGGATGGTTGAAATAAATGCGAATGTAGACAGAATTAACTACATTCACTTTAATGTGCAACTGTTGGCTAATTACACTCGAGATGGTTTTGAAGCTGTGCATGCACAGTTATCTGCCACTTCCCTAATGGCTTTCCAAAACAGGGTCGCAACGGATTTTCTCCTCGCAGAAAGAGGCGGAGTCTGCAGCCTTTTTGGTCAGGAGTGCTGTACCTATATCCCCAATAACACAGCTCCTGATGGTTCCCTCACTAAAGCTATTACTGGTCTCACAGCTCTTACTGTTAAAATGAAGGAACACTCGGGCGTTGATACTGCCATGTGGGACTCTTGGCTTAACATGTTTGGCAAATATAAGGCCCTTGTAGCTTCCATCCTAGTTTCCATCTCAGTTTTTGTTGCTGTCCTAGTCACCTGCGGTTGCTGTTGTATTCCATGCATTCGATCCCTCTTCCAGAGACTGATTGTTACAGCTCTCACTCCTGAGGATAAGGATCTCGCCCGGCAGATGCCTTTATTGGCTAGTCAACTTCCCACCTCCTCGCCAACGGATGATGAAAACTCTGATCGTGAGGGTGACGAACATTATCGTCTTTCTCTTGTTTAAATGCTTCTAGAATGGTTGTTTCTCTGTGGTGTTTTGTATTAGGCTTGTTATTAATTGTTTCCCTCACCCACTTCCTCTTGAAGGATATATCTGGTTGAACTGTGTCTGGTCGGGTTGTGAGGGTTAAGCGATGTTCTCAGGGTCTCCGGACTTAAGCCTGAGCGAATGTGTACTCCCACCACTGGATATAAATTGTTTTTTTCCACACCCCTTCCTCACGTTTTACCATATTCACTTTTGAATGTCCTTAGCAGTTACCGTTCTGGGTTTATTTTACGGTTGATTTATTCTTTCACATTTTCACGTTTATATCTCTCATTATTATAGTATACTCTGTACTCTCCACATTTTTATCATTACTTATGCTTTTTGGTTGCTGGGTTACAGGAACTGTTAATTTTGTGTCACTACCCTGGTTGCACTGACTCGTTGTATCCTTGGGTGCAGGACAGCTGTTACTGCTTTCGTCGGGAACCGAGACTGCTTGCAGCCGACCCCTGGGCAGGGTGGTGCCTGGACTCTTTTCTCCTCATCTGCAATGACAGATAAAGACAAATGATAAGACCCGAGGAGTTTTTCGAGCCAGGCTTCGACACGTCTCTGTGTTCCTTTGAATGTTACTTATTTTTGTGTGTTGACCCATTTAAGATGGGTCAAAAGGGGGATTTGAAGAAAATATAATCTGATCAAACATTATTCAGCTTTAAATAATTGTTCAGCTTTAAAGTTACTGTGCAACTGTGTAATAAAAATGTGCTCACGACTTTGGCCTTGAGAGCGATAAGAAGCGATCGCCTCATCCTGCAGGTGCAAGATATCTGCAAGCGAAGAGACTAGAACACCCAAGGCCGATTTCCTTTTATGGAGTTGTTTTTCTGCTAATGCAGCACTTTCCTCACAACCCCCTCCTGTAAGTTTTAGAGAATATATACCCATCCTCACAGCAAATCTTCGGAATCTCCTGATGTGAGCTGTGTTGAGAGGTTGTCTCTGTCTCAATAAAAGTTCACTGATTCCCCATCTGCCGCAGGTGTCCGGTTGTCTTCATTCTCCGCCAGCCTGGTTAAGTCAATTCCTCCTTAACATCTAAAAGAACCTATTTAATGAAGGAAGACGGGTTCACTTTGTGTTTAATATTATTCTATTGCTGTTGTTGTTGTTTTTTTTGTATCCTTCATGCTGCAGCCCAAAAGGCATCCTGAGCTGGCTGACAGCCACCCACAGCTTCAGCTGCCTCAGCCAGGGGTCTCCACACCTGCTGGCCCTGCATCTGCTCTGACTGGGGGCTCCGGAGAGCCGCGCCAGCCATCCATCTCTGCTGGGGCTCCTGTTTGAGAATGTAGGAGTGTAAACTTCAAATATCTGCTCGGTTTGTCAAGATATCACATATTTGCAAAAGTGCTCTGACGTTTTTGGAGACGTCTGTTACCCACCATCTGGATAGCTAACCGGGAGGTCGAGGGTCATTAGAGCCGGCGAGAACAGCGGACTCCCGGCACATCGTTTTTGGACCCCACGGCCTTTGGCTGTTCAGGTTTAAACATGATATATAAGTCACTTAGATCACGTAAAAATGTTATCGTTTGGCTTTTTTCAGTGTTGTTTGTTTGGTTTGGCTGAAGTTACAGTTTTCACACAGCTGAATAAACGCCAAACAGAAAAGTGATTAAACAGAAGTGTGAGACGGTCGAGAGTTTACTCCTGTGTCCTGTTAGATTTTAGACAGCAAGGAGCAGACGGCTGAGTTTATTAAACTCCACCCAGACAGCGGTGACGTGGATCTGAAAGCCAGACCGTCACAGCCGCTCACTTCCCGCCTACCCGACCTTTGGAGGACCCGGCCCACGTAGACCTTGAAGGCCGGGTCCTCAGGAGGATGCAGCCTGTGAGTTTGGACACGCCATGACACATGATGTTCTACAGCTGATGTGTTTAAATGAGCTCTACAGGTGAACAGACTTATTAACGTTACCAGCATAATAAACTGTCCTGTCACTGAAGGTGTCTGCCCAACAAGGACGTGGTGCTGAATGCATCCAGACCCCTGCTGACTGTCTTTGCAGCTTCGGTCAAAGGTACAGTGTCCACTGTGACCCTGAGAGCAGGACACAGCCAGAGGTGAGTCAGCAGTTACAAACTAAATGCTGCTGACATGAATCAAACTGCTGGATAACCCACTGCTCATGAAAATGGCACCTTTCTGTTGCTTTTTGAGATTACTGAGAATATTTGAATTGTGACTCAGATGGCAGATCCAGGCTCTCAGCCTCCAGCTGAAACTTCCAGTCCTCCCCCAGCCAGAAGCTCTGATGCTGGGCTGAGAGACTTTGATCCTTCCCTGGATCCAGAAATCCAGGAGGGAGAAGGAGAACAGGACCTCCTTCCTGATCTGGAGAGGCCTGAGGGAAAGAAAGATGGAGCAGACAGAGCTTTGAACAAATCCAAACCTCCTGAGCTTCACCTCCACAAAGGTGCAGACACTGATGCACAGATTCACATGTGACACCTGCAGCGTCCAGCTTGTGCCGCTGACATTATCTCCACTCTGATACAAGCCTCATTCACTCGCTCACACACGTTCATACAATCACCTTTTCCTCACAGTCACACACATGAATGTAATGAGGGGAACTCGGGGTTCACTGTCATTCCTCAGGATGCTTTGATATGCAGACTGGAGGCTCTGTGGATGAAACACCGACTGTCTGAAGCACTCTGAAGTCTTCATGATGGACTTCATCCTGATTAACACTACAATACTTGTTAGAGGCCTTTTATATGTAATAATATTCTTTTCCATTAAAGCTCTGAACATTCTCACTCTTTCTTGACCAGGTGTGACAGGTGAAGGACACCGGCGAATAGGAGGACAGAAGCTGAGAGCCATTAGTCACATGACTTCAGCTGCTGCTGCCTCACCAACCACTGGCCCCTCGGTGAGTCTAGAGTTACAGCAGTGACCACAGGAAGTGCACACGTGTGATCTAAAGCTACATGTGGGCCTGTGACCATCAGTCTTCTCACTGTGGTAGACGGGTTTGTGAGTCCCTGTGATGCTGGGAGTGTCCAGGACAGTCGCTCCTGATCGGGTCTCTCATGGAAAGCTGGTCCCAGGAATTCCTGGAAAATTCCTCCACAAAAGAGAACTGGGAACATAAGTGCAGAGTGACAGAGGTGCTCAGCAACCCTGCTGTTATATGGGAATAGAACCAGAATAGTCGGCAACCACTTGAGTTAAGTTAGCCAAAGAGATGCGACTCAGACTGACTTCATCATGTTGGCAAAGTGTCTGCATTGATAAATTCCAGTTATTGACAAATCAGAGAATAATTCCAGTCGTTCAGAGACAGATTGTGATTGTTTGGAGGATGTAATCGTTTCCCTTCAGGGAGCGTGTTGGACGCTCAGTGTCCGGGTGATTAGCTGATGCAACTACTTAGAATCAGTTTGTGAATATGAAGAAAATCAGTGCAGTCACTGGACAAACTCTGATTCTTCCTAGTTTCACTCTTGTTTCAGTCCAGTGTGACTGAGGTGGTAAAAAATGATCTGACTTTTAGCCACACAGCTGTCTGCTAGAGAAAAAGCCTTTGTGCACAACTTTCTTAAAGGCAAACGGCACCATGTTCACTGCAGCTGCAGCAAACGCAGCAAAGAGTGAAAGTTGGACTGAGAATGTTGTGACTGTTTCATGAGAAAGAGCAGGAAAACAAGCATCACACACCCAGACACAGTGCTGGGATTAGAATTAGACTTTAGAGCCAAATGTAGGACAAAAGCTTTAATATGAAAGAGGAAAACCCAACAACAGCCAGAGCATGAAGCTCAAATCTATACCAATCACCAAGAAAGCTGACAGGCCTGTGACACGTCAGAGACGCCGTTCAAATCATAAAGAAGTTGGTTTATTGACAAAATGTAAAAAACCAAAAGAATCAAGTCAACCTTCAGTTTCGAGCGAGTAGACCAATCAGGCACAGCAGCAGCTCTAGAATAAGCAACAATTTGATGTATTACAAACAACCTTTCATATACACACATACATATGGCTCATATGCTGTTTAAAAAGGCCTCAAAGACCCAACAGATTACACAAAGTACAAAAACACTTTCATTCAGACAACAGTCAGCTGTGCACGAGACAGAGAGCCGACTACAGTTAGTAACATGGACTCACTTTGTTTCAGACACGACACAAAGTAACACAAAGCCACAAAGAGCAGAAACATCAAAGAGGAGGCAGAGCAGCAGCAACTCTCCATGAGCTGTGAGGCTAACAGCCACCCACACTTCCTGTGATGCATAATGAAAACAACATTAACCTGAAGGATGATAACAACAGAAAGAAGTCTAAGCTAACGTTACACAGCGCTCACACAGCGCTGACTGTACAGGCCTCACACAGCTACGACCTGCATCCACAACACCTGATTCTACTGAACACAAACAAGTTAATGATATATGAGCAATCCAGGGAAGGCTTCCAGGAAGGTGAGGATCCAAAGACAGCTCTACAACAGCATCAGTCAGCAACAATGTTACTAATCACTGACTCTTTCATCCTTTTATACTCAATCAAAAAGTGCTGTGTTCACATTTGTTTCTGCTGAAATCCAGAGACTGAAAATGCGTCTTTTTAAAGTTTGAATAAACTGACTGAACTTCTCACGAGTCCAACCGTGAGGAACACTTCCCCCCATGACACATCACAGGAGAACGTCACACTCAGAATCGATGCCTCCAGTCAGGGTCAAACGTGGTCCTCAGAAACCTGCAGATGTTTGGGCCAAGCTCTCACTGGTCTCTGCGTCTGTAGACTGAGCTGATGTTTCTCCAGGTGTCTGGTAAAAGGACGATGCTGCTGTCCAATGAGGCGAGGAGAGAAGTAGCCAAACAGGCGAGAGCCGTGAAGGAGGAACGGCGGGCAGCTCTGGATGCCCGACATAAATACCTGATGAGCAGGCTGGCCGACGCCGGCAGCCTGGAGGAGGCGGCGGTGGAAGACGCCATCGTCTCTGATGACAGAGTAAGTTCAGAGACGTGATCCTTCCTCAGAGTTGAACCTTTGAGTCATTAATGTCTGATTCTTCCAGTTCAGTCTGATCCATGAATTCTTTGCTGCAAACGGATCCAAGAAGCTGATTTTCTTCTATCAGGATGTCAAACAGGTAACTTTGATCACATTTCAATGACTGACACATGAAGGTCTAACCGCTCTTCATAATCTGCTGTCCTGTTTGTTGCACCGTACTTTGTATTCATATCTTTTAATATCTGCCTTTCTCCCAGAGTCTGTCCTCCCGTCAGTCTTCCTTTGTGGACGCATCAAACTCAGCTGTGGCTCAGAGGAAACTCTTCCTCACTACGGGGAACTCTGAGGTTGGCTTCAGCTTTTTATGTTTAGTTCATGTGAGAATCACAGAAAAATGCTGATATGAGTGGAAGCTTCTGCTGGGAAATTGGCAAAGAGCAGATTATTGAACAGCGAGGCAGACAGTTCATTTCAGTGATGCCAGTTTATTAGAAACGAGGACTGTGGGGCTGCTGGAAGTCAGGACGGCCGTTCTCTGGATAAACCTGACAGCTGAGGTGGAGAGCAGGATTTATCCACAGACGGCTTCTTCCAAGCAAATGTCCTGAACACACCTGAGCTGAGGGTTACACAGTGTGTCCTGTGTGATCTCTGCTTTATGGTGGTTGAATCTCACAAATGTGACCATCAGACCTGACGACTTATTTGTGATGTTTTAATTAAAAATATCCTGGGTGAGGTGTTTGGGGCATGTCCCATGAGGAGGAGTCTCCAGGGCAGACCCAGGACACACTAGAGAGGTTATATCTCTCAGCAGGCCTGGGAATGCCTCAGTATTGTCCTGGATATGCTGGAGGAAGTGGTTGTTTAGGGAGGTCTGGGATTCTCTGCTTAGACTGTTGCACCTGTGACCCGGGACCAGATAAACAGGAAATGGATGTTTGAAATTCAAAGAAATCCTCTTTTAATAATGAGGAAAAAAGACAGCAGGAGATCCATCGCAACTAACAAAACACTTCAAACACATCAATGCATCAACTTTAATCAACTTCATTTGGTTCAAATGAAGGAATCTAACAAAGCACTCACTAAAATGAAACACCAGTTAGTTTCCCGAGCTCAACAGGTCGAACACCTGAGTTTGGTTTGCGGTGCAGTTTTTATTTCTTCTAGATAACTTGGGTTATTTGCACAGGAAGGTTTTTTAAATGTATTTCTTAAGTACGATCTTATATGGGGGTTGATTTTATAGCATAACAGAATAATGTAATAACTCTAATAGAGTATAAAACATTTGCAGAATGAAGTACAAGGTGAAGAAAAGTCAGAACGTCCCTGTTTGAAAATACAGTCTCAGAAGGTCAGAGATGGACAAATTCAGCTACAGAAACATGTGGCCATTTTTTTAAAGCCATAGAGCATATTACAGACGACACAAAGAGCAAACACTGTAAACTTCTAACCACAGACCTCACACAGCTCACACACGTCAGAGTGAAGCTGTCATTTCCTGAAGCTTCCACACAAGAGAACTGGCAACAAGGTGGAGTCCTCATGGATCACTAGCAGAGAAATGTGGGTGGGTGCCAGACCACATGGACTCGACTCACTTTATTTCATACAAAGGAGCAGACTAATGCTGTCATCCTTAAAGACTAACTAGAAACAAGCAGTGCGCTCGCATCGACTCGACTTGTTTTGCAAGTTTGAAGTGAGATGGTACTTTGGAGTCAGCCTCCCGAGATGATGGCTGGCTGGTTTTTGAAAAAAATCTCATATTTATACAATGAGCAGCAGACTTTCCTGACTTGCAGAGGTCAACGTCCTCCTCAGTCATGCTCCATGAGTGGCACAGATACTATTCATCAAATAACTAACATGGCCTTGATTGTTACTCCAGAGACTTATCTGCGATGTAGCTTTATAGCATTTTCATTAGCAATCGTATGATTTGTGTTACAATGACCTTTGTGGACGGGCCCGGACCCCCAGGCCTCGTCCGTGACGCCGACGGTGAGCGCAACGTTTTTGTTTTCTTGCGCTTAAAATAACCTGATCAGCGTTCTGCGGACGGTTTGTTTACATTTCTCACATCTGTGATTGTTCACACGGGTTGGACACGAGCAGAGAGGGCTTTCAAGATGAAAAAGCCAACGTGAAACTTTAACGGACGACAAAGTTTTTCAATCAAATCTCCGTCACACCCTTCCTTGACCTCATCACGTTATCCACCTTAGTCAAGGAACAGTGGTTCGGGAAAATATGCATTTGTTTTTTGGACTACTTTAAAACGTATCTCAACTAGTGATGTGCGGATCGATACTGAAATATCGATTCCTCCGATACCCGTCATTGTGTCCGGCCCCTTGGCGTGCACACTCACAACAATGGCTGAGCGTAAACAGAGTCATGTGCAGACGTATTTTACCTCCACGAACAGCTGAGACGTGGTTTGCCATACATGTGGCAAGAATGTGAGGTGTTGTGGTAACACCGCTGACCTGGTCAAACACCTCAGAGTGAATCATATCACAGAATATGACGAGCGTATGTTGAGGCGAACTGAAGAGGAGGAGAGGGAGAGGTGCTGCCAGGGCGAGACAGACGTCTCTCACGGAGTCCTTTAATGCTGCAGGCAGGCAACAAATAGCCACAACTTCAGGTTTTTCATTTCTATATGATAATTCTGCATCATTAAGTGATAAGAACAAGTAATCTGATGTCCTGTGATCATTACGACGCTATAATTTGAGATAAAATAAAAGATAGAGTAAAAAAATAAGTTTTTGTACAGAGTATCGTATCAGATCAGTATCGTCGATACCACCCTGAATTTTACTTGGTATCGGATCAGAAAGGAAATCAGTGGAAATCAAATCCTGCTTCTACAGGTGTCCAGTTCATTCACTCTGACCCCTCCAGATAAGCGTTGCCAGTTCTCACTGTGCTGTAGATCACATTTTCTTGTGTTTGGGGTTATAACGGTTACTTTTGAGGTCTGTGTTATAAAGCAAGTTAATCCTGAATTTAACTGGAGAAGACAAATTCCCACTGCGTGGTGTAGTGCACAGCCAGGCATTCTTTACATTAGTTCGTTTGACAAAACCAAAAAGCCGAAAGTATTTACTTGGAGTTTGGTTTGATGAAATAAGTGCCAGAATCAGTGAATACAAATGATTCCAATGACATGAAAACTGGTGGAAGGACAAATCCCTCAAGAAAAGCACGACTAGCACATTAAGTTTGTTTGTAATCATCATCATCTCTAACACCATGCGCACAACAGTGATTTTGTTACAGAACACTAAGATAGTAAAATCTGGGAAATGATGATATTTCTTTCCAAAACTTCCTGTCTGGAAGACATTAAAGCTGCTGTGCCACCTGCAGCTTCTTTCAATCTATGTTATGTGAATATATCTTTTTTTTGGGGGGGGGGGGTTTGAACATCCATTCAAACTCACTCTCTGCCTAGCAAGTCTCATTCCCTCATTTCCTTGGGGTCCAGCTTCACATACGTGGCACTGAGCCTTTTCCTTTGTCACCTCTTTCTGCTACATGCCTAGCCTCCCAGTTTCTTGGTCTATTTTCTTCATTTCGCTAACTACACTTCTTTTTCTTTGTAAATCTCTTCCTTCAAATACTTTCAAAATCACTTTTCTTTTTTCCCTTTCTTCTGTGCAGAGAAGACGTCAAACCCCTTCTTGGCAGTTTATCTCAATAAAGCTGTACTATCCCAGCCATCTGGTAAGTCTTCCCTACTACCCAGAGCCTGTTTATACTCCTGCATGTCTCTGCCTTCACTCACTTCCTCTTCTTGATGTCCAAACTCATCCTTCAAACTACCATTTGATGCTGCATAGCTGCATTCTCCCTGACACCTCCTTGTCTCCTGTCTTTTTGATTTCACCTTCTGCATAATATTTAGTTGCCCTGTGTGCAGCTTCCTCCACTTTCATATATTTCTACAAGTTCCTCCCTGTTCTTGAAGTATGTGTGCACCACGGCCATTTCCACTTGGAAAATCTGCCCCACATCTGTCTTTCTAGATTTCTCTCCTAAACACCACACCTACCCAACACCTCATAACCTCTGTTCCCTTCACCTAAATGTCCATTGAAGTCTGTGTCAATCACCACTGTAGTATGTGGTCTCTTGCACACAAAATGTGTCTACCCTCCACCTCCATAATATGAGTCCGCCAGCCCTCCCATTGCCAGTCAGAGTCCATAACAAGTCAAAAACATAAACAGCTCGAACGTATTATTTATTTAAAAGAGAGAGAGAGAGAGAGAGAGAGAGAGAGAGAGAGCTCAGTTGTCCTTGCTCTAGCATCAAGAGTCAGTGACTGGCTGTTCACTGCAGGCTCAGCAGTCCAATGGCCGATCAGCAACAACACAAATAAAAAATAAGACACGTTCTTGATTATGACAACAAACCACATCCAAAAAAATATGACAGCAACACTTTAAGTTTTGTGTGCATTCATCATGTGCAACTCTGCAGAAAGTCTCATGTCAAGGATGTGTGGACAGGGGGGCTATTAAAAAGTTCCAGTATACAGAATAGAAAACCATCAAATGAATGAAATAAAATCTGTTGTCACAGTGGTTTTTGAAGGAACAATTACTTCACAGATGGACAGCCTCATTATATTTTAGTTAAATCTGATGATACACACTTCACGTCACCCTAGTTACATGTTTTTATTTGCCATGTGTATGTTATCCAAGGGAGGGAAAAAATGAAAAAGAAAACTTTTGATGTGTCCAGACATTTCTTCACATCAGCTGCCAGCAACCAGTTTCAGCATGTACAACTGTTGCAGTAAGTGTGCTCATGCAGACCAACTATGCTGGTCCACTGTTCTTAATGGTGCTGCATGTTGAGAAAGAAGTGAAACAAATGTTTTGTTTAACAAGTCCACTAGTGTTAGAATAACTTGGCATTTCCAATCTGTTTCTGCTGTAGTTCAATGAAAGGTTTCAGTTACTTAAGTTTGAGAAAAACCAAAAAAACCGTTGGCCAGCTTCCCTCAGGGTCACTCCACGGTTGATGACATGGTCCACTATTGTAGCTCTGATGTCATCAGCAATTCTATTTCTTACTCTTCTTACCCGTCCTCTCCCCCCTCCTCGTCCTCCTCTTGCTCCTCCTTGTCCTTGTCGTCCTCTTCATCCTACTTCTTCACCTCCACGTCCTCTTCCTCGGCCTCCTCTCACTCTTCCTGCTCCCTCCATTGTACTCCACACACACAGCTTACCTGTATTATAGTGCTTAGGCTGATTGCAAAGTGAACTAATTATCTAAAAAAGCTTTCACATGTGGCAGTGTGCCAGACAGTTGACAAAATAGTGTAAATAATGGCCATAAATGTGTATAGTTTTGCTAGGAGTGCGTTGATCATTTGGAAATTGAGTGCAAAGCAGTGAGTTGTGTTTACAGTTCTGCAAAAAGAGTGCTGTGCAGTGGATTGTAGCTACAGGTTTGCAAAGTGTGTGTTACAAAATGGCAAACTGAGTGCAAAGCAGTGTTTGTGCTTTTAGTTTTGCACACTCAGTGAGTGGTTTTGCTATAAGTATCAATAGTTTTAGGAATTGTGCTGTAAGAATCACAGTTAGGGTTTAAGCATTCAGAAAAACCTGTAATAAACGCACACGCATGCGTCTTCAGCATTACTGGGTTTCTGCAGCTCCTGGTTTCCTGTTTAATACATTCACACAAGCAATCAGACGCTATGAATCGTTCCACAATGTTTGCAGTCACTTTTCTTATCCCTCCTGACTCAAGAGCATAAAGCGATCTACGTTAGCTCTGGGAATTCTGACGGTCGTTCAGTAAATCTTTGTTTAATCTCTTTATTTGCTTTTTGGAGAAGTGAAGGTACAAAAACCTCGTCAATCAAATTTGCTTCGGTGGACAGAAAACAGCCGTTGTAGACTGTTTGGGGTTACCTTTTATAAGTATTGAATTTTCAAAAGTGAAGTCAGTTCTTCTGACCAGGTTCAGACCAGGATGAACACAAGTATGATACTGGACCCACTAGAGAACTGGTCCCAGCTGTGGGTTCACCTCCTCCTGCTGAACTCATAGGACAGACTCTAATGTAGCATCACATTCATCGGTCACTCCTGACCTCCTGTGAAGCATGACGGATGTGTAATTAATGACTTCATTATTTGGGGCATTATTGCTCTAAAAATCATATTAATAGTATTATTTTTATTGTGCTTTAGGCTGCACTGATAACGCAGAGGTCTCTTCTTCCTCTGGGCTGTTTAAAGGGCCAGTTTGTCCAAAGCTGTGTATATACCAGCTGCTGTCAGGCTTCAGATGTCTGCATTAGTCCACAGTCCACTGTTTGTAAGCCATTGCTTTACTGCAAAAGTTCCCATCTACTGTAAAGAAATGGAGATAAGCAGGCACATAATATGAAAAGGCATGCTGTAGCTGACTTTGTCTTTTCTGATCCATCGGTTTGTGTGGCTCTTTCCACAGGAGGGACCTAACCCACACTTTATTTACTTATATGATAAGTTTAGTGGAGTGTAGTGCAAAATACACAGTGTTTACTTTTAATTTAACAACATGAAGCTGCATCAAGTTTCCATGGTGACTGCTCAAGAAATTCTGCATTCATAAATAAACATCAGACTGTCAAAAGAGCTCATCTGTGCGAGACCACCGAGCTGAGAGCATTTTCAGGTCCAGATCCCCCGTACGCCATCGTTGGAGAGCAGTTGATGTTTTTCTTCCTGACTTTGATTTGAACACGTTTAAATGGAAAAGAGTCAAGGAATCTATAAGCCTATCAGGGTATGTGACGCTTTTGCTTTTACTGCATTTCAGTAATTTGAAGAATTTGATGTCGTTTTAAAAGTTGACAAACTGAGAATTATTTTAAGTAACAATGACTAAATTGCTATTTCTTTGACAGGTGTTGTTCAACACACCGATTTATGAAACAGCTGTAAAGATCTGCTGGTATCTTCCGGGCTACAAGGCTCAGGTTAGACCCAGATTCATGCAAACCAAAGCTGACAGAAAATATCAGGTCATTTCTGAGGACCTGAGAGTGGTGGTGATTAAATGTCTCCTTTACTTTTAGGTTGCGATAATGACGGAGTTTCTCAGACTTCAGCAGGAAGATCTAATTCCACCGAACCTCACTGCTGAAGATCTGAGAGATCTTTTGGTGGAGAAGAGCAGGGAGACGCTCAGAGAGCAGTGAGTTACTGTCACGCCTGAAAGTCTGTTTGTGATGACGTGTAAGTGCTGAGAGAAAACCTCTGCTTTGCTTTCTTTTGAAGGCTGTGGGAGTTTGAGTTAGAGGATTTTGACGAAGAGGAAGCCAAACCTCTTCTAAGGCTGGTAAGACGAGAAAACCCACAAGACTTTTTTTTCATTACGTGCACATAACCTTTACACATAAGCGCACTGTAAATGTGTTTTCTGTTTCAGGTGTGGGCGGTGAACGTCAGCAATAAAATGAGGGACGTTGAATTTGAAGCCAGGTTGCTTCTTCAGTTCCCAGAGGCCGTACCTCCTAAATTTCAGTGAGTCACATGTAACATCCAGTTATTAACCCTGTAAGACCCAACCCATCAAAAAACAGCCAGAAAATTCAGATTCTTTGGAACTGAGATGTTTATCAACCCTTTAAACAAAAGCCACACATGAGTTCTTTGCTATGTCATGTTGTGTATGATTTACTTTTATTGTGTATTTATTTTTTGTATCACATTTGATACACTGGGTGTTTTTGGCAACTTTTTGTTAACGACAATGTTAACTTTAGACTAAAAAAGAGTTTTGTCCACAACATTTAGAAATTATAGCAAGTATTGATCATGTTGATGAGATCGAGGTCTCAGAAACTCATGTATGATACAAAGGTGGTTACAGGGTTAACAGTCCAGCTACAGTGTTTCAATATTTAAATGATGCTTTGAATATGTTTAACAGATAACTCTTATCATGTTTTTCTACAGAGCACCTAAACTCCTCAGCGCGGTGAAGGATTACGTTGAAATCCTGAAAAAGAAGCAGCAGGAACAGCCTAACAGCAAACTGCTCACCGCGCAGGAGGTAGTGGTCGAGGTAGTTCCCCGCGTTCTCCAGGGCTTCTGGGAGCTTCCTCCTCGTCCCCTCCTAAACATGGCCTCCCAGAGTCTAAGTATCCTCTCCACCAGTGTCACCAAGGCCACTTTAGATCGTGTCTCCAAGAGCCTCACGGCGATGGAAACACAGGCCGTCTTCACCCGCTCTATCCGAGACGATCTGGTCGACAGCATCCTGACGGAGATTAGACAGAAATTTCCTGAAGAAATTCTGTCTATCCAAGTTGCAAACTTTGCACCCCTGTTGCTGAAGACCATTGCTGATGTAGCAAGGATCCGGATATGTGAAATCTTTGAGCCCCCTTCAAGTCCTGATGTGAAGAGCACAAATGGTGAGCGCTCCTCTGACGGCCTTTCAGTGGCAAATGTTCCACCAGCCGAAGAAGCTCTGTCAGAAAGTGTTGCAGAGCCCGACGTTCCCTGTGAGGAACTTCTTTCTGAAAGGGCATCCAGTCTGAGTACTCGAGACCTTACGATCGAAGGAGCTCTGTCAGAAAGTGTTGCAGAGCCCGACGTTCTCTGTGAGGAACTTCTTTCTGAAAGGGCATCCAGTCTGAGTACTCGAGACCTTACGATCGAAGGAGCTCTGTCAGAAAGTGTTGCAGAGCCCGACGCTCCCTGTGAGGAACCCTATGGCGAGTCCAAATCCTGTGTTGAAGGTGAAGATCATATGATCAACGGATCTTGTTCTGAAATTGGGCCGGTTCCTGATGTTCCCTTTGAGGAACCTTTTCCAGAACCTGAAGCCAGCATGAAGTCCGAAGACCGTCAGAGCAAGAAGAAGAAAAAGGGCTTCTTCAAAAGACTGAGAAGTCTGTTCTGCTGCTGTTGCAGACCAAAAGTCACCGACTGACACTGAAGCTGTGACCCAGTGTTGGTGTTGCAGTAACTCTAAATATGTAAATATGTTCCTTAATGATTGTTCTTCATGTTTTTGGGGGTTTCTTTAGTTTTCAGTGGGCTGGGTGTTTTTTCTCCTCCGTGTTCTTTACTTGATTCTTGTTCATAGTTCCTGATTTGTTTTCCTAGTTCTTGTTTCTTAGTTTGTAGTTTCTTGAGTCCACCTGAGTTTCCAGCAATAAAAGCTGCCGATTCAAGTTTCATTCCACGTAAGAGTCCTGTGTTTGGGTCCTACTACCTGCCTGTCACAGCACACCATGACAGAAACTTTATAAACTCATTCATATTTCTACACGAGTCTCCAGCTATGTTAAAGATTTTTTTTCTTTCAAACATTTGTAAGAATCTCTTATGGTTCTCAAAATACTTCCACAAGTCCAGTAAGTGTAGTGCAGTAACATATTGATGGTATTATTTTTAATAATTATTTATTATTTTTAATGCACTTTGAACTGAAACTGGTATATAAAATGTACTTCCTGTAGAAAATGCAGTGTGAATGCTAATAGCTGAATAGCTTGAGTTGAATTTTTATAATTGCTGAAATCTTTGGTGAAAAACATGTTACAGTTTTTGCCCGTTGCTTGAACACATTTTGCAAAACGTCGCTCATTGTGCCAAAACTCTAAACACAAGTAAACATGACACATCAAAATATACCATTCACATCTGTGCCAAACTGAAACTCTGCTGTCAAAACCTAACATTCCTCTGTCAAGATGTAACTCTGTTGACAAAATGACACATACTTGCATCACATGCAGATCAGATCAGGGGGACACACTAGTCTACTTCATATAAAACACTGCAGTCTTTCATTGTCATTGTTTATTCTGAAGGCACATTTTCAGGAGACACAAACAACCAAAAAAAGCAAATAGGCCTACTCAATATTGTCCACTGCAGCACCATCAATTCAGATAAAGCAAAACACAAACATAATACAGTAATAGAAAAAACACTATACTGTACACACAAAAAATCATGACAATTGTGCATACGTGGGCTCATGGATCCCGCCGTCTGTTGGGGTCTGGCCACAGGACCTCATCGACATCGCAAGCAGTGTCTTCTCCCGCTGGGCACCGGGGAAAATATCCTCTTGCATGTCGAAACCATCCATGGATTGCTGTCACCTGAATGTAAATAGAAATATATGTGGTGGCCCCTAGAGACAAAACACGTACAAACTCCAAAGCACATTTCTAGCTTGAACTGAACTTCCAAAACAGAGCTACCTAGAACAGCGGTCCCCAACCCCCGGGCCTCGGACTGGTACCGGTCCGTGAGTCGTTTGGTACCGGGCCGCGAGAGTTGAGGCTCAGGTGTGAAATGTCTGGTTTTCAGGGTTTTTATCGCTTTTCAGCGTTATTTTGTTATAGTTTTTATCGTTAACTCGGTTTTCCTGGGTCTTTTCACGTGTGTTATGAATAAATCTTCTTTTTTCGGTACTAGTTTTATTTTGTTGTATTTATCCGCGACACCTTAAAGGCCGGTCCGTGAAAATATTGTCGGGCATAAACCGGTCAGTGGTGCAAAAAAGGTTGGAGACCGCTGACCTAGATCACGTAAATTACACAACTGAAAGCATGAAAGCATATGTGTATTGTTTGTGTATTTATGCACAAGCATTCATATATATTCAAATCATTAAAAAAAAAAAGTTCATTTGCCTGTTACTACCACACACCAAATCTGGTCGTTGGTACTTGCTGAACTGAGAGACACAACAGCAGAGGTCACTATTAATGCTATAAAAGAGGCCTTTGCAAGACATGCAGTTGCCGAGACTGTGGTATCGGACAACAGGCCGCAAGTTTCATCAGAACAGTTCAAGCACTTTGCTAAAGAGTACCAGTTCACACATGAAACGAGCAGCCCCAGGTACCCCCAAGCCAACGGGGAGGCAGAACGCGCTGATCGTACCATTAAAGATTTGAAAGGACTGTGACTACAGCAGAGCACTGCTAGCGTGCAGGGCCACCCCACTGGAACATGGGCTCTCACCGGCACAGTTGCTCATGGGGAGACACCTGCGTACCTCTCTGCCACAAGCTGCTGCGAAGCTGGTGCCAAAGTGGCCCGACCTACAGGCTTTTCGCGAGAAGGATGAGGAGGGGAGGCGTGAGCAGGCAAAACACTACAACCGCAGACATAGAGTCAGGACAGAAGGTGTGGATTACTACTGAAGGAACCACTGGAGCAGTAGTTGGACCTGCCAGTGCTCCCAGATCTTATGTGGTAGAGACAGACAGGTTTTCTAAGGAGAAATAGGAGCCACCTCACACCAACAGGGACTGTTACCAGATCTGGTCGAGCGGTGAGCCCTCGTGTAAGATTGGATGTGTAATTCTCTGAAGTTATCCATTCAGGCCCTATTCAAAGCTGGCTTAGGCTGTTAGAGATGTTTACAATTATGTGTTTCGTTTAAATGTAAGTGAACAAGTGAGAGATGTGTATCATTTTAACGTTTGATAATGCTCTGCATTCCTGTTCTTGTGAGCTGAGTGAGTCATTGTGAAGTATGTCTTTAGCTAAAAGGAGGTGTAGCGGGAGACTACTGTACCCATAAGGCTGTGTGTGTGTGTGTGGGGGGGGGGGGGGGGGGGGTATGATCTAAATTATAATATTGCTGACTGTCTGAGGCAAAATTTCCCCAAATCGAATCGAATCGAATCATGGATTGAATCGATTCGGGCAAGGGCGTCGATTTGGCATGGACGGAGGGGACATGTCCCCACCAATATCCAGCGATTATTGAATTGTCCTCACCAATAATTTGATCTCTTCGAGTAAAGAAAAGCAAACCTGATAGAAAGAAGAAAAAAAAATCTGTCAACGTCTCATTCACCCAGCGGTGCCGAAAGAGTTAAATTACGTCCTGTACTGGAGTCCTACCTCATGTGACAAATATGGCCAATGTGATTGGCTGAACCTTTCAGGGAGCTCCGTTGAGTTTTAGCAGCGGCAAGTCTGCGCTCCCAGGAGGAGAGGAGGACGGCAGCAAAGAGGAAGAACCTGGATATAAGAAAGTATTTTTCAGAGAAACCTGTAAGTCACTTAAAGCCAAGTTCACTCATAATGTCACGGTCTGGCTGGCAGACCGTGGGGGTGTAGGGAAGGAGGACACAGGCGCGGTGCTCTATGTACAAGCAGTGCGTTTATTTACAGCGATGGACAGACATGACAATAAATCCCGTGCTCTCCCGACTCCCGTGACGTGTCCTCTTCCCAGTGCTAGTGCTCCTGTCTCCGCTTCTCCGTGATGAGCACCCCGTGCTCGCTGTCCTCTCGTCTCCCCGTAACTCCTGGGGACATAAGAGAGAGGAAGCCGTCAGACACACAATAATGCAGCAGACTCAAACTAGGAACTGGTCGAGAGACTGACGTGAAGCCACGCAATGATCCAGCGTCGGAGAGAGCTCCACCACACTCTCAAATAGCTCCTCCGACAGGCCTGATCAGCTGCAGGTGTGGCCAATCACCTGCCAGGGCCACACACACACACACACACACACACACACACACACACACACACACGTCTACAAGCAGAGAGAACGAGGGACAGCAATACAAAATACATACATTATAATATTAGTCCATAACTGCTCAGGGTCCTGGGTCTGACACATAAAATGTGTCCGTCACAATAACGTTGCAGGCTATGCTAGGCTTTGGCCCACATCAGTCTAAAACTGTATGTAACCATGAATAACGTGTTTTGGAAACTAACAGCACAACATGCAGCACTGTTAGTTCTCTCAGTCTCAGAGCAGCGTTTCTAATTCTAATCTAAGTGAAGCTGTCAGAGAAAACAGCAGCCTCGAGCAGCCAGGATATTAGTTTACAGAGGCTGTTAGAATTATATGCCTAACGTTAAAATGTTGGTGACACAAGAATTTCATCTTAATGGCACTGACGTATTCATAGGTCATAGTTATGATTTTGCAAATATTCCACCTTGTAGTGCAGTTTGCACAACTTGTTTTAAAAATGCACTCAGCCTACAAACATTACTGATCAGTCAAGATCTGCACAAAGTGACAGACACACTGAAGCAGCTCCACATTTTATTCTTATTGTCATGTATGTCCTATTTGTCAGGTGACAGAAGAAGCAACACAAAGCTCAGAGAGCAATGGTGACACAAGATCACAGGTGGAATTGGATGATGACGCAGAATGAGAAGAGCGAAAGTGGATCGCTAAATGAAACGGATGAACCAGAACTGGTTTGTAAAAATGCTGCAGCTTCAGTGGTGTGGAACTGGTTTAGCTTAAGTCCGTCAGATACAATCAAAGCACTATTTTTGGTAGAGCATGCTAGCGGGCCGTCGTTATTACCGTGTTGTTTGGAAAATACGGCGCACTTAAAATCAATCCTTTGATTTTTCTGAAAGTCGACAGAGCCCCTTATAACCCCGTGTGCCTTATGTATGAACTCTGGTTGTGTTTACTGACCTCGAAACGATTTTATGTGCACGGCGCTCGAAAATCTGTCAGATGTTTCAGTACGACTTTGCTAAGCTACCACCGCTTGATGGATTGTCGGAGCGTTACGGCTGTCGTAGGCAGGAGCCTCGCGGAGTGAGCCATGTCTCCGTGACGACCAGGACACAGCAGTCACGGACGATTGGCTGTGCGGCGAGAAGTAGGTTCAGTTCATCTATTTTGTTGACGACCGACCGTGCGCTGGTCAGAAAGATGCTCGGGAGCGGTGGTTTGAAAGGCTGCTTCTTTAGCCTGGCCAGCAGGCCCGACAGGCATCCCCGCTTTTGTTTGCATTCCTTCCGCCGCCTGCGTTTCTTGGCAGAGCCGATAACAATCCACGGAGCACCCGATGTTCTCGCTATCTCCAGGGGGATGTTGTGCACCCTCTGATAATCACTGGTAATGGGGATCTGGCTGTTATATCCGATCTTGCATAATTCCAGATGGTTGTAGGAAAATTTGGCTTCACAATAAGGAAAACAAAAGAAGAAGAAAAAGTGGAGAAACAAAAAAGAAAGGCACCCAAGTGGAGAGCATAGAGCCGCTGCGTCTGTGCGCGCCGCCATCTAGTATACTTCTTCTAGTACACAGCCTGGAGGTGTGTTTGGGGTCATTGTCCTGTTGAAAACTGGTCCCTAAATGCAATTTCTCAACGAGAAGTTTGGGCTCGGGTGAGCCTGAGTGCTGAAGATATCTACCTATTCGGAACCATGGTAACAGGGTTCTGGCTGATCGGAGCTGGCTTGAGAAAGCGGAACCGGCTGTTCAAACCCCCACAAGGCTGCCCGCTGGGATTGGAACGATGGGAGAGGCGTGAGTTTCTCAAAATGGGCTCATTGAGTCAGCACGGAGAAGATCTTGGAGAGACTACAGCTGCTGTGAATACTCAGAATAAGATCTCTGACTGCAGACTGGATACATCTCGGAAAGGCTCGCTCAGAATAACATCTCTGGGCGCAAATTGGATGACATCTCGGGGAGGCACACTGCCGTGAGTTCTCAGAATCGGCTCCTTGAGCACAAGAATGACAACATCACAGAACGCAAGTATGGCGAAGCTCGCGGCTCTCCAACGGGAGATTAAGAGACCAGTGTTGGACTGTAGAACTGCTTTGAAATTCATATGAGCTGTTCGCACTAAAGTAAAAAGCACCATCACTTATGCGGAGACCCTCTCGGCGCCACTTGGGTTGGCTGGAAGACTGTTTACTTAGCCTGGCAGGGCGAAGGACACTGTCTCAGCTGAACTCTGGACACGCACACACATACAGGGAATGCAGAATTATTAGGCAAATGAGTATTTTGTCCACATCATCCTCTTCATGCATGCTGTCTTACTCCAACATGACTGAGCTGCAACATGACTGGAGTGCCCAAAAGCACAAGGTGTGCAATACTCAGAGACATGGCCAAGGTAAGAAAGGCTGAAAGACGGCCACCACAGCATGGCTGGCAAGAAAGGGTATAAAAGAAGAAAAACTAATGACATGGCCTCCTTGTTCACCTGATCTGAACCCCATTGAGAACCTGTGGTCCATCATCAAATGTGAGATTTACAAGGAGGGAAAACAGTACACCTCTCTGAACAGTGTCTGGGAGGCTGTGGTTGCTGCTGCACGCAATGTTGATGGTGAACAGATCAGAACACTGACAGGATCCATGGATGGCAGGCTTTTGAGTGTCCTTGCAAAGAAAGGTGGCTATATTGGTCGCTGATTTGTTTTTGTTTTGTTTTTGAATGTCAGAAATGTATATTTGTGAATGTGGAGATGTTATATTGGTTTCACTGGTAAAAATAAATAATTGAAATGGGTATATATTTGTTTTTTGTTAAGTTGCCTAATAATTCTGCACAGTAATAGTCACCTGCACACACAGATATCCCCCTAAAATAGCTAAAACTAAAAACAAACTAGAAACTACTTCCAAAAACATTCAGCTTTGATATTAATGAGTTTTTTGGGTTCATTGAGAGCATGGTTGTTGCTCAATAATAACATTATTCCTCAAAAATACAACTTGCCTAATAATTCTGCACTCCCTGTATTTGCTTTCGTAGCTGGTGGAGACGGATGGCATTGTCTGCCCTCACTAGGTCCACAACGGCAAGTTCCTGCTTTTGTGTGAACAGGCGTTGGCGTCCTGCCCCAGAAGGTCTTCGAGTCATTCTAGAGAATTCTCATAGTCAGGCCATGGTTGATGACATGGTCCACCAAAGTTGCTCTTATATCATCAGAAATATGGGTCTGTGCGTGGCCTCTTCGACGACCTCCTCCTCTTGCTCTCCCTCCATCCATGCTTGCAAAGTTCTTTAGTTGGCTAAACTGAGGGCTTTTTGTAGTTGGCTAATTGGTGTTCAGTTTTTCAAGTACGTGCCTTCAGGTGTGTATTGAGTGGTTGCAATTACCCGATGTGCTTTGTATTTTGGATGTTTTCCAGGGTGGCACCCTGAAATTTCATTTTGTGAACGAAGTGTCTTATGTGTGAAATAGAGTGTAGTATGCAGGACCATGTGTGTTGCATAATTGCAACTAGGGTGCAAAGCAGTGCTTTTGTTTAAGGTATGGGTACATGTGTTTGAGGTATGGTAACAAAAGCTTCAAGTTCAAGAGCAGACTGCAGCGGACTGTACGGGCAGCAGATAGGATCATCGGCACCCCCCTGCCCTCCATCCAGGATGGAGGGCAGGGGGGTGCCGCTCAAGAACCAGGAAACGGGCAGGGAAAATCATCACAGACCCCTCACACCCTGCACACAGACTTTTTGATCTGCTGCCCTCTGGCAGACGGTACAGAAGCCTGCAGACCAGGACCACCCGACACAGGAACAGTTTCTTTCCCCTCGCCATCTCCCTTCTTAACAGTTGACCTGTCACACTGCTCCCACTGCCAGACTGCAGCTGCACCTTATGTACATTTGTAGTATTCATTCCACCTCATTCATTTCTGTATTTTATGTATATACGTTTAGATTCGTTATTTATAGTTGCTGTTGTGGATAAGGCGTAGCTTTGGGTCACGTGGTGTCGGTAATAGTGATTGCTATATCATCTGTTCACGTCCTGAGGGAATTTTTGTGAATGAGTGGGTGATGGGGGAAGTCGACTTTTGCTGACCGCTCAAGCTTGGAATGTTTTGATCACTGTTTTTCTACCGATTTTAAGGATTTGATAACAAATAAAGGAGTTTTAACCTGGAACTTTGACTTACGTTTTAAACAGCGGGCGCGTCAACATTATTCCCCTATTCAGCTGCTCGGCGACTCAAAGGCTTGACAGTCGCCAATAGTTGCTTTACACAGCTTTGTGTATGTGTGTATATAGACACGTGTGTGTGTGTGTGTGTGTGTGTGTGTGTGTGTGTGTGTGTGTGTGTGTGTGGTGTGCCCTCACAGAAGGAAGGTCACAGCAGGAGCTTTTCTCGAACGCATTTCCAATCAGTTTTTTACAAGAAGTGTGGCTCATACAACGGTATAAATGTATTCTTTGTGATACTTTATAAATATGAAACTCTAAAGATTTTGAGTTCATGCACATTGTGAAACAAGAATCTAAATATTTGTGTCACAATGATTTCTATAAAAGCATTTTGTTTATGGGGATAATGTGACAAATCTTTTGTGACCCTATTAATGATCAGTGATAATTGAAGAGGAACCCTGGCTCGGGACATTTTCATGACAAGTGTCAGCGCAGACATCTACTAACGAGAGAACATGTTTTATCATCATAAACACGGTGATGTGAAGCATCGTTAAAGTGTCACTTCAGTAATGTTGACTCATGTTTTTAATAATGACTTTAAAACACTCATTTCTGTGGTTTATTTTAAGTTTACAGAATATAACATGTGGTAAGACGACGAGTTTTACTTCTCACTGTCCGTGTTATGTGTATCTATTTATCATGTATGCTACTTTGCTGAAAATGTTTCATTGTGTTCATGAAATAAACCAGACTTTCACTGTCTGCATCTTTTACTGTTTTCTGCTTTTGTTCACTCCAAGTTTGACAAACCTACAGATATCCAGAGTTAACTCACTAACAATGTGGAGCAGTCTCAGTGTATTTAGCTGCTTTTTCCCTGAACACAACCAACTGAGAGAAACGCCTGTAGGCCTCACTTTGGTCATTTTGAACGCTGAAGGAGATTTGTTCCATAGACACCTTATACTAGTGTTTCCTGCACTACTATGTTCTATTTAAATCCAGATTCCTTTTATAGTTTGCAGTGAAATTTGTTAAACCGTTGCTTAATGGGACAGAAGTACAAGTCACTCTTTACTAACACATTTATAGATGAGTTTATTGCTGAACGACACAGCTAGCAGTCTCACACACTCTTTAGGTTTTTCAACTTTTGTGTGTAATGGTTTAGTCTATTTTTAGTCCTGCTTTTGCTTTGAGCAGTCTGTTTTTATTTTGTCTCGCGAGTGTGTGTTTTTCAAACCAGATCCTCCTCAGTTTGATTTTGTTACCACAAACTTTGTGTGAAGTTCACAACAGAGGTAAAGAGATTTAAACACACCAGTTTAAGGACGCAGCGATTGGACCAGCTGCACAGGGCTGGTGAAGCAGAGAGTGTCGGGGGAGATGTGCAACAGAAGCAGAGGGAACATTTTACAAGATGATAAATGGCACATTTAGGTGATTAAGGATTTGTTGACAAGATTAAAAGACACGTCCGTCAGAGTTCAACAACATTACAGTTTGATTAAATAAAAAGTTTTTAAACTACACAAGGTTCATTTTCTCCTCTGATAGTAAGCATATTAAACATGTCAAGAAAGAAAGAGTATAAAGAAAAATAGTAAATGTGTGTCTAATTAAACTCTTCCTGTGAACCTTATATCATCCTTTAATATGTTCGGTGTTACAAACTTGAAGAAGCACAGAAAAGATCATCAGACATTAATCTAATCAGTTTTCAGCCTTCATTCATATTGAAAAGTTGAAATCTTCCCTGCTAGACCCAAGTGCAGCGTTTAACACCGTTGGCCAGAACATTTTATTACAGCTATTATTAAATGGAGAGTCCTCTTCACACACTGAGGTTAATTATGAAGCTCCACAGGCTTCTGTGCAAAGACCAGTTCTGTTTACATTATACGTGCTTTAGAAGACATAGCATACATTTTCACTGCTATGCATATGATACCCGCTTTTATTGGTTAAACTGCCGGGATGTCTTAGACACATAATGAGCTTTAATTTTCTGCTTCTAAGTTCAGATAAAACTGAGGTTATTGTAACGGGGCGTAAAAATCTTAGAAACACTGGCTAACACGATCCTTACTCTGGATGGCATCGCCTTAAGCCGCCTGTTGCAGTCATTTGGCACATTATAAGTCAAATTGAAGCACACGATCCCAAAGCACAACATCAACATTTATTTATATACAAAAATGAAAATTCTTTTTACAGAAAAGAATTGTAACTTCACAATATTGCATTAAGATGAGCAGACAGATTTTAATCTCAGCATCGTGCACACAGATTTTTCAGGACACTGGAAGAGTTCCTGCCGTGGATTTAGATGTTAGTGTTGTGTGGATGATCCCATTCTGTGATCTTTGTGTTACTAACACTGATGCTTTTACACTTTAGGACCCTCGAGACCTCTGCTGCTCAGCCGTCCTGATCGCTGCCTCCACTTTAACCAGAGGCTGTAACCTCTGATCATTTCACCTGCACCGACAGTAAAACTCTTCTCCAGAACCAAACGTGCCATAAACCCATCACAGCTTCATCATCAGCTCAGTCTCAGCAACATGCAGACGACCGAGCAGCAGAAACTCTGCAGGGAACGTCTGAAGTCTGTTCTTCAGTTTTCCCAGCTCACTGTTTATTGAACATGAGACAGAAAAATAACTTCACCTTTAATGTGAAACTTTTATCGCCTGTGACATGTTTGCAGGAAGTTTTCATGCTGTGATTTAGTGTCACAGCCATAAATATCACACAAGGTAAAAACTACAAGTCCCAGCATCCTCTGTGTTTAGGGAGGAGCAGTGAAAGTGAAAGTGTTGATTCTCCGTTCAGAGCAGCAGGAGGAGGAAGGTGGAGCTGATGCAGGTGAGTGTTAACATGAATATGTTTCTTCTTATGACATAAAATAATTCCACGCTGTTCGTGTCTGTGGGTGAAACGTGAGGCCGGTCGGCTCCTCTGAGCGCTGGTTTCCTGTAAGTAGAGAGGAAGTGAGTTTAGCTGAGAGAGCAGGAGGAGAGTGAGAGCTGTGCTGAGGCAGGTGAGTGTTAACACCGCTCTGACATTACTGTGTCTCTGTGGCGGGAACAACAGGCTCCGTCAGTGGAGGCAAAAATAATCAGACTTTGGTTTTTCAAAGGAAACTACTTTATGTTGGGAGAAGCCGCGCGCTCATTGGATAACGACTTGTCAATCTCAAGTTATTAGCCAATGAGCGCGCAGGTTCACAGTAAGACCCGCCCTTATCACGACGGGTTTTAAAACTAAAATGGCGACAGAAACTCTGTGAGTGGAGTTCAGGCTGACTTTATGAAAGTGCGACGTTTGAGCCACTTCCTGTTCTCAGTCCCGGCGTCCTGATCACCGAGGTTTCTGTTGCTCTGATGTCTGATATTGATTATATCGGTAAACAGGCTGTAGGCAGAAACATCAGGTCTGATCTGAAAATCCCTTCAGAAACAAACTTTAAGAGTTTTATGTCCGTGAGGCTGTAAAACTGTAACGTGTCCTGTGATCTATAAACACTCTGTGATGAATAATCTGAAGTCATTTTGAGCCTGACAGTAGTTTCCTGTCACAGAGCAGAAGCTGCAGGCAGTTTTTGGCACCTTTATATTTAATTTATTCCAAAATAAATCAATAAAGGTAGAAAAGAACTCTCAGTGACATTAAAAATCTATTTTTAAAGACAGATGTGACCAAGTGCAACAAATATAAGATGAGATGTTTACAGATATTTGAAGTATTGATCATATGTAGAACACAGAGCAGGTCCAATAACAGAGTCATGCTGCTCACAAACAGCAGTTTGGTTTCATGAGCTCACTTCCTGCAGTGATCCTCAGCTTCTCTCCAAAGGAGCCGTAACATGTGGGCTCCTCACCATGATGATGATCCCAAACACACTGAGTTCCTTCATCCACCTGATCATGTACTTATTAAATAATGTGATGGTTTTGGTGTTTTTTAAAGACTTTGAGCCTCTAAAATAACTGGTTTGGACTTTAGGGCCAAAGCTCCAACATTAGAAAGCCGTCAGTGTGATGCTTCCAGTACAACAGCACCTCTGAGTGTGTGTGTTTACCTCTCAGACTAACTCCACCCTGACATCAAGAAGATGGAGGAAGAGGACGGAGCAGCATCCAGCTGTGTGTCTGTGAGGAGTGACGGAGTTACACAAACACCTCCACCTTACAGTCATGGACCTGCAGCAACAATGTAAGAACACTACTAACTTTATTAGTCATTTCAACATAACCATGACAGAATCATTGATCTGTGATTGGTTCAAACTGTTTGATCTGAGTTTGATTTTTATTGACTTGTTTTCTTGCTAAGATCTGAACTCTGTAAGTTTAAGTGAAGTCAGTGCAGCAGAATCAGAGAGAAGAGCTGAGAACAAACTGAGTTCATTCAGAGACAGAAAAAACCGCTGATGATTGGCTGACCTGTCAGCGTTATGAGGCAGACACAATATCACAGAGTGATCAGCTGATCATATGGGTGTCAGAGAGAACTGATCACTTATTGATGTTTGTGTTTGCAGAGGTCAGAGGTCACAGTCTCCAGTATCCAGCTGTGTGTCTGTGAGGAGTGACTGGTCCAAAGAAATACTTCCTCCAGACTTCAGTCATGAACCTGCAGCAACAGTGAACTTCAATCATGGAGCTCAGCTGACCATGTAAGAGAGCTGCTGACTCAGAGTTCAAAGGTTGTTTCTATAAATGTTCTGCCAGTGACATCATAACTTAACCTAACACTGGTCTGTGTGTGAAGTATCATTTAGTGGCCGTTGTTAAAGTTGTATAATGATGATGCTAGTTTGGGGTGTATTTTCCTGCTGATGCAAATGCATCTACTTTGCCCTTTGTCTGGTGCTTTGGACAAAGACGTCCAATGAAACTCAGAACGACACAGTTTGCACCACCAGCAGGCAGAGGAAGTGGCTGACATCCAGAAATCCTACCAGTGGCTGAACAAAGCTGGACTGAAAGACAGCACAGAGGCACTAATCATGGCAGCACAGGAACAAGCTCCGAGCACAAGACCCATAGAGCCCGGGGTCTACATGGCTCTTTTTGGGGGGGTTGTGTTGTATTAATAGTGACTTTGTTTCTTTGGACCAAAATCTTTTGTTTTTCAGTTCAGTTGCAACATTGACTAACACTAATGCAGGGGTCGGCAACCTGCGGCTCTTTAGTCCTTACAGTGCGGCTCCTCGTGGTTTGGGAAAATAAATTAGAAGTATTTAGCTGAAGTGTATTTTATTTATGTTCTTTTTTAACTTGTAGTTCTAAATTGGAAGATTATTGTGATATTGAAATATAAAAAGAAAATTATATTTTATTATTTTTTGATCGCTCAAATAAGCGTCACACTCGCGGAAGCCGGTGTACCCGCCGAAACGCCGTGCATTTATCGAGACTTTCAGCCCCAGGAAGGCCAATTATGGATCTTGGATCCACATTATGTCAGCAGCTGTTCTCCACCGTGAACTATGTTAAAAACAAACACCGCTCACGCCTCACAGACGACAGCTTACAGTCCTGTAAAGATGAAAGTGACTTCGTACAGCCCCGACCTGCAGACGCTGTGCGCAGAGGTTCAGGAGCAGAAGTCCCGTTGTAAACATATCACGGCAGACCCGACGATGTTTGCATGAACACGCTTTTCAGCTTCTCTTTATTGACCACTTTTCACACACGGTTGCTGTACGCACACAGCCGGCTGTAGCTTTGCAGCTCACAGCCCGACACACAACAGCACAGACGTTAAGGCGGCGAGGCGTGATTGCGGGTGCCGCTCAGGTGCGTCCGCCTCCCCTGCAGCGGCGCTGCAGACCACGCCCCGCCACACACATTAACCAGGTAAAATACATATTTAGGCAGAATTTTGCAAATATCTATTTTTCATCTTTCAGCAGCATAGAGCTTTTTTTCCAATTATTTTTTAAAAGTCAGCTCAAGGCTCCAAAAGCCCAAAGGAGATATAAGGGTGGCGGCTCACAGCAGCTTTTGTTTGCTACATCATTTTAGTTCAGCTGGGTGTCTTTCCTTTGGTTATATTTCTTTAAGAGTTCAAATGTGTTCATTACATAAATAACATGTAATTTTCTCTGTAGCACTTCATGGATTTCATAAGCAACACACCTTAGTTGTTCATACAAAGCATAAAGGTAAAAAACAGTATATACAGTGTTATCTTCATTCTAGATGTCAAAAAGTATTTGTGGCTCCCAGTGTTTTCTTTTGCGTGGAAACTGGCTCCAAATGGCTCTTTGGGTCCTGAAGGTTGCTGACCCCTGACCTAATGGTATATTTTTTTTAACTGGATCGTTCTATAAAAACATGAATCAAATCTGAGAAAAGTTTCCACCTGACCTGTTGAATGTTATTGAAGCCAGAAGTTTGCCTTCATACTGTGTTTCTTGCATGCCTTTTGTGGTGTACTAATTGATGTGAAATGAATGCAATGTGGTTGTGTTTGCAGAGGTCAGAGGTCACAGTCTCCAGTATCCAGCTGTGTGTCTGTGAGGAGTGACTGGTCCAAAAACAGACCTCCACAATTCAGTCATGAACCTGCAGCAACAGTGAACTTCATTCATGGAGCTCAGCTGACCATGTAAGAGAGCTGCTGACTCAGAGTTCAAAGGTTGTTTCTATAAATGTTCTACCAGTGACATCATAAATGATTCCTAATGGTGGTCCGGGTACGATAATGCTAGTATCAATCATAGTAGTAATGCAATCCAAGGTAATGATTTCTTCTCTGTTGCTGTGAATGTCTCTGCAGCCGTCTGTACTCTAATCTGAGACAACTATTACTGACAGAAACCATCACATCATCCAGTTTGTGTGTTTGCAGCTGCTTAAAAGATTTTAAACAGAGATTAATCAGTAATTCATGTGATGTGTTTGCAGAGGTCAGAGGTCACAGTCTCCAGCATCCAGCTGTGTGTCTGTGAGGAGTGACCGGTCCAAAAACAGACCTCCAAACTTCAGTGATGAACCTGCAGCAACAATGTTCTTCAATCATGGAGCTCAGCTGACCATGTAAGAGAGCTGCTGACTCATTTACGGGTGTTTGAAATTCTGTGACCACTTTGTAATTTTAGTTTATATTTTAAAGTGTTTTTATTTGTAGTTGCCTGTATTTTTATTACACTGTGTGTAACGTGGTGGTTTGTGCTGTTTGGGATTGTTTTGGTGAATTTGTGTCAGAACATCAGATAAATGATTTCATCACATTTTAAAAGAAAGTATCAGGATAATAATCTGAACTGAGTCATCAGAAATAGAAAGATGGTCTCAACAGGCCACTGAGCTGATCTCCAAAGAAATGCAGAAGATTGAAGAGTCCGAGGCTGTTTATTTGTCACAGGCATCGTCATACACGTACAACACAGTGAAATGTGCTGAGCTGCTCCTGTGACTGGACAAAACATTAGAAACAATCATTAAATGAAATAATGAAACATTGTGCAGATGTAATGTTAAAGTGCTTTGTGCCACATTAGCACAGCATGTACTGACAGAGCAGTGCAAGCAGAACAAAGCAAATGAGCAAAGTGATGTAAACAGAGTAACTGAACAGAGTGAGCAGAGTAATATCAGCAGTAATGAAGCAGCAGGATCAGTGTAGCAGCGTGTGACGTCATAATGAATCAGGTATGATCTGAAATATGACAGTGAGACAAGAACATGATGTAAGGTCCTGTTTAAACCCTGATGGTGATGCTATGAGGGGAGCATGTTCTGATTTAGGACTTGGATGGTCTGAGGATAGAAGCTCCTCTCTGTTTGAGTCCTGATGGTGCAGAAGCTTCTGCCTGATTGTAGAAGGAGCTGAAGCCAGCATCATCCCAGAGGTGAAGCTCGTCTGTGTGCAGACCTGAGGTCAGATTCCTCCAGGCTGATGTTCAGGATCTACAGAAACGTGTGGTTGTAGTTATTGCTGCACTGTGTGCTGACAGCAGATACTCAGAACAAAGCGCTGCACACGTGTTCTTTACAAACATCTGTACATATCAAATATGGATCATGGCAGTGAATGAACACGTTTCTGTCATTTGTTTCATTGGCTTCTTTTTTCTGCCTGTGTTCATGTGATTAATGTCTAACACATAAACAGGTTTGTAATCAAACATCACATCATCAGGGAGGCATCATGAAACAAAGTTACTGCTGGAGGCTGAACTCAATTTGGTGGCAATGTTCAAAAATATCACTCAGATCATTTCAAAGCTTTTAGTTCTTCTTCTTCACTTCTGTAAAATAATAGAAAGAAAATCAGAACCCAGAAGTTCACTTCCTGATGACTGAACTCTTTCAAAATAAAGCTGAAAGCTCTGAATGTGACACCGCTGCTCCACCACAGTTTTTAGAGGAGGTCAAAGGTCAGTTGAAAGTGATGGATCCCAAACTTCCAGTACATCCAGTGAAGGACATAATCAGCTGTGTGATGAAGGCTTTTACTGTGGAGTTTGTAGGCTGATCACTCTGTGTTTAATAAGACAGGCAGGAACAGCAAAGGAAACTTGGATTCTGAACTCAAACACAAGTTTCTCCACTTTGACTTTTCTCTGTGACCATCAGAGCTTCTGCACAGTGTCATCAAATCTGGATGTTTGTCACTGACAGTCAATGATTTTAGTGATAAAGAAATGTGTTCACAGAGGGAGGAAGAGGAAGAGGAGTGGTGTCTGTGAGGAGGAGCAGCTGTCCTGCTGTGCTTTGTGTCAGGACGTCCTGAAGGATCCAGTCTCTACCAGCTGTGGACACTGGTTCTGCAGACAGTGCATCTCCTCATACTGGGACCAGTCTGCTTCATCAGGAGACTGGTCCTGTCCCCAGTGTGGAGAAAGATCCAGAACCAGAGCTGGGCTGCAGACAGCCAGTCAGAGCAGCTGTGTACAAAGTAAGACTGAACATCTGTCTGCTGATGGACTCATTTCTGAAAACTGGACTTCTTGTTGTTGTTCAGACATTGAAGAGTTTTCTTTCTGTTTTTCTTTCTTTCAGCAGATGTTGGTCTGCAGGAGGTTTTAGATGAACATAAGATCAGTCTGAGGAGGAGATGTGAACGTGTGACTGAAGGAAGTGATGAAACAGGAAGTAGAACCCTCCTCAACAGGATCTACACTGAGCTCTACATCACAGAGGGACAGAGTGAAGAGGTTCATAGCCAACATGAGGTGAGGCAGCTGGAGACAGCTTCCAAGATGGACGCCCTCCATGACACTCCAATCAGGTGCCAGGACATCTTTAAAGCCTTACCTGACCAACAGAGACCCATCAGAGTGGTTCTGACCAACGGCGTGGCTGGTGTTGGAAAAACCTTCTCAGTGCAGAAGTTCACTCTGGACTGGGCAGAGGGCTTGGAGAACCAACATGTCAGTGTGGTGGTTCTGCTTTCATTCAGGGAGCTGAACCTGATCAGAGAGGAGCAGTACAGTCTTCTGGAGCTGCTCCATGTTTTCCATCCAACACTACAGAAGGTCACAGCAGAGAAGCTGGCTGTCTCTCAGCTTTTGTTCATCTTTGACGGCCTGGATGAAAGCAGACTTTCATTGGATTTCACCAACAGGAAGCTGCTGTCTGATGTCACACAGAAGTCATCAGTCAGCCAGCTGCTGACAAACCTCATCCAGGGGAATCTGCTTCCCTCGGCTCTCGTCTGGATAACTTCCCGACCTGCAGCAGCCAATCAGATCCCTCCTACATGTGTTGACAGGCTAACAGAAGTACGAGGCTTCACTGACGCCCAGAAGGAGGAGTACTTCAGGAGGAGATTCAGTGATGAAGAGCTGTCCAGCAGAATCATCTCCCACATGAAGACATCCAGGAGCCTCCACATCATGTGTAGAATCCCAGTCTTCTGCTGGATCACTGCTACAGTTCTGGAGCACATGTTGACTACAGAGCAGAGAGGAGAGCTGCCCAAGACCCTGACTGACATGTACTCACACTTCCTGCTGGTTCAGACAAAGAGGAAGAAGAACAAGTACCACGAGGGACATGAGACGAGTCCACAGGAGCTGACGGAGGCTGACAGGGAAGTTCTTCTGAAGCTGGGGAGGCTGGCGTTTGAACATCTGGAGAAAGGAAACATCATGTTCTACCAAGAAGACCTGGAGCAGTGTGGTCTGGATGTGACAGAGGCCTCGGTGTACTCAGGAGTTTGTACAGAGATCTTCAAAAGAGAGTGTGTGATCTTCCAGAAACCAGTCTACTGCTTTGTTCATCTGAGCATCCAGGAGTTTCTGGCTGCAGTCTACATGTTCCACTGTTTCACCAACAGGAAGTCAGAGGTGCTGAAGGACTTCCTGGGAAAAAAATACAAAGAGTCATCTCTGGATGATTTCCTTAAACGAGCCATGGAGAAATCCCTCCAGAGTAAAAATGGCCACCTGGACCTGTTTGTCCGCTTCCTTCATGGCCTCTGTCTGGAGTCCAACCAGAGACTCTTAGGAGGTCTGCTGGGTCAGACAGAGAACAGTCCAGAAACCATCCAGAGAGTCATCAAGAACCTGAAGAATAACAAGAAGTTTAATTCCTGTCCTGACAGAAACATCAACATCTTCCACTGTCTGATGGAGATGAACGACCTCTCAGTACATCAGGAGATCCAAGAGTTCCTGAAGTCAAAGAAAAGGTCAAAGGACCTCTCTATGATCCACTGCTCAGCTCTGGCCTTCATGCTGCAGATGTCAGAGGAGGTTCTGGATGAGTTTGACCTGCAGAAGTACAAAGCTTCAAAGGAGGGACGACTGAGACTGATTCCAGCTGTGAGGAACTGCAGAAAGGCTCGGTGAGTCCAGATGTGATCATTACATCATTGATCAGTGTCGGTTAATAGTTTAATCTTTAAATTAAAAACACAGTCCTTGGTTATAAAGTGCTTTACAAACACCAACATTACGGCTAACAGCTGGATTCTCCTGTTTCAGTGCAGCTAGCCAAACAACAAAGAGCCACTTGCTGCTAAAGACAGAGTGAAAGTGGACGGTATATCCTCCATTCTTCATGTAAAACACATGCAATGAATTGTAATGCACCATCTGTGTTTCCCTTCATGCAGTTTTCTCTTTATGGTGGACTTGGATATTTAAATGTTTACCTCCTGGAGAGTCTTGTTCACTTGATTAGTTTTTGTGAAGGGGATTCTCCTCACCCCGTCTCCAAGGGAGACACCAGCTACCCTTCAGAGAAAATTTATTTGCCCCACTGGTAACCATGATCTGGTTCTTCCCGTCACTGCCCACAGCTCGTGACCATAGGTGAGGGCAGGGACGTAGATCGACCGGTAAATTGAGAGCTTCGCTGTCACGCTCAGCTCTCTCTCTTCACCACGACAGACCAGTACAGCGTCTACCTCACTGTTACCGCAGCAACAGTCTGTCTGTTGATTCCTGCTCCCCTCCCCCTTCTTTACACGACCCTGAGATACTCAGACTCCTCCACCTGGGGCAGGAACTTGTCTCTGACCCAGAGTGGGCACTCCACCCTTTCCCAGCTGAGGACCATGATGCTGATCCTCATTCACACGGCTTCACACTCTGCTGAGAACAGCTCCACTGTGAGCTGGAGGCCATCACCTGATGAAGCCAACAGAACCACATCCTCTGTAAAAACAGAGACGAGACTGTGACACCACACAAGTGGAATATAAGGTCAGAGGTCAGCTAATACCTAATATGGTAATCCTGAGCTAACAGGAAAGGGAAATGCAGTGAAGAAATGGATTTTCAAATGAGGAGTGGAATCACCAGTTTAAATGTACAAAGTAAATCTTTGATTTTATTTTTTAAAAGATTTTAAAATCATTTTAAAAATTGGAATTCAAAAATGTTTTTTAAAATGAAATAAATGTACTCATGTTTTATTGCACAATTTATTAATGAAGCATGAAATGTATTTTGATGTGTTTTGACTCTTCTGATCCTCCATAATATTGAGATTGTATAGAAGTTTTCAACATTTGCAGATTTAGGATTATACTGTACACTATTATTAGCATAGTATGTAACACATGGGGACACTAAAGCAGTCGCGCCAGAATGTCCTCTAAAAAGAAAGCTTCTTTAAAATACAAGCGAGTCAGACACCGAGGGCACAGAGATGAAGCAGGTCTGATCAGGAACAGTTTATTACTGGGCCAGGGAGCACAAATAAAAACACCCTTAAAATGTACGTGATACAAGGTTGTCAATTTAGTAAAACTAAATAAAACAATCCTAGAACCCGTAAAACTACCATTTTCTATATTCACTAACAAACCCCTGCTATAATTATGCCAAATGTTCATTATGGGTCCATCAGCAGGCCAGGAATTCCGGCTTTAGAGCAGAGTCCACGCCAGCCCCGTCTTCGGCAGACAAGCAAGAGCCTCCCATCTTGTCCTTCCACTGGCCCATCATATCCCAGCCCAGCTTGCGTTCTGCACCCGAATCCATCATGCGACCACCGCCACAGCTCCCCTTGCATCAGTGTCCTGTAAAATAACAGATAGTAAACCTGCTGCCAATCACACGCGTTGTCTCCTACTGTTGCCGTTCCATGAGGTCAGGACTGGGTCGCCGTGTCACGCTGGCCATCTAGCATTAGCCTTCCAGTCTTGGGCTTCTCTCCTTCAGTGCTCAGCTAGCCTGCTTTTAAAAGGTCTTTACACAGCTGACACACCCATGCCTCAGCAGGTGGTCCCTATCAGCTAATTTGTCCCATGTGTAGCCAGTCCAGTGGATTAAAAACTGTGTCACATAAAACACTAAAGCCCATGCAATAGAAACAGAATAAAACAATGCAAATAAAACGTCACTCATAAATAAACACTAAAAATCTGAATAAAAACAATATACAAGATAAATACAAATTTCCACTGTGTGACATCCCCCCATATTTTAACTGTGACAGTCCCTGTCACAACATTCAGGTGTTCTGTCCAGGAGGGTGGCTGAACAACACTTGGCCTTGCTGGCTACTGTGTCTCTGGTAGTCCCTTCTTTACACATAACACATGAAACATCAGCAATAATCTGCTACCAACGAGTTCCTTTGAATGCATCCTAGAAAAGTTACAGCATAGGTGAGTTATACAGTCCAATTGCCACATCCAGGTAACCTGCTGTTCTTCCATTTCGTGACCACATAGCATAGCTAATGTATGGGATTATCAGAACACTGACTCCTCTCAGCTCAGCTCCTCTGATATCCCTTGTGGATGAACACTACTCATGAATACTCACGTGGCAATAAAACGTCTTTTCTGTACACCCCTTGCTCACAACCCTCAACAAGGGTAGCTGATTTAAACACTTAGCATTCTATCATCTATATCTGTACCCCAGGTACTGAACACTGCTCCCAAACTTGTATGCTGTCGACAAATGCCAAAATTATGTAGCCGCTAAGACTGGTGGACCTAAATCTTCACCTCCAAGTCCGTTCACATACAAGAGGAAGGGGAGCAAGCGGGTCAGCGCTCAGGGCACAGAAACTAAGCTGGCTTTGAACACACACCATTTATTTCCATAAAAAACACAGCCAGAATCACAAATACAAGTTAAAATCCCCCGTATACAATAAAAAGAGTGTTCTCAATGCGCTAAAAACCCTGCCGGCAGAAATAACTATACACTATTAAAACAAAGCTAAAAAAATGTTTTCCATATGCTAAAATTACCCTCCCACAGTCCCATAATCCCACAGTACAGCCACACGCGGGCGAATGTGCCTTATCTGAAACAGGAGAGGAATTTCTCTTCCGGGATGGAAACCACGCCGGCCAGAAGAACAAGGAGGGGGCTCCTGTCGCAGACCTGTCTCCTGACAGCGCGTCGCCGCACAGTCTCGCCCCACTCCACACCTGCACACGGCCTCCCTCGTAGCACCGTCAGATGCAGGCAGAGGGGCATCCCTGCCCTGTTGTGAATTGAGGGCCATCGCCACCCACTGTTGCTGTTCCTGCAGTTGGGACTGGATCGCCGAACGACTCGCGGCGCCCCACAGTCAGGCAGCAGTTCCTTCAACACACGTGCGGGCTTACACGCGTTCCTTTTTCTCCTGCTCACCTTTCGTGCGTCGCTCCTCTTGTCTCTGCGCTCACCATCCCCTTTAACAGGTCAATCTGGCAGCTGATAGGCCACCTTGGGGAACGCCCCCATCTGTTTAGTCCTCAGTGGATTAAAGGAATATGGTACAACAACATTAACACACATAATATAAGTATGAGGATAAAACCATGCAATATAAATATCACAATAAAATCATGCAAATAAAATCAACACTATGTACCAATACACAGATTGATAAAACATAAAAACACAAATTTCCACTGTGTGACAAGTATACTACTATACTAATAACAGTGTATAGTATACTATTGTACTATACACTATTATTAACATAGTATATTTTAACAGGGAATCTTGATCATGTTACATTTGACTTCTGTTGAGCTTCTTGAATTGTCACCTTCAGTTCCTTTCCTTTACTCTTCCAGTGTCTTTGGTTTAAATGTATTTACCCTGATAACTGCATATGAAACAGTTCACCTCTTGTCACTCACTATTATCTGTTTGCCATAAAAGTGTTGGTGATGTGTTGGGAGAATCATTATTTTCAGTCTCTTCTTATAAACATAGTGAGGCAAAGATGTGGGTCGTGGTCCCTGATAATCAGATGTGTCTGTGTTCTGTTACATGTGACGTTAGAGAGGTTTTAGTGGAGATAAAAACAGGACCAACATCACTCGTGACTGCTTTCCTGTCTTCAGTGTGTTTACTGTTGGAGCTCGTCCTCCTGTTGCATCTTTCACAGCTGTTACGCTCCTCTGTGACTCCTCCTCTGTCTGCTGTCACACTGCAGGAGTTTTTGGTCATGGCGTGTGAATAACTGCCGAGGTCGGCTAGGACGACGCCACCACTCGTTGTCAGACCCTGTCACGCTGTCTGGTGTCATCTTTAGCCGAGGTTATTAAGTACTTCAAAATGAAACCAGTCTCTGTTTTCAGTCTCCGCCCTCTTTTGCAGCTTTGAGCCAGGTTGTAACACCTGTTAAAGTCACCACCTGTTGTGACCGGGGAGTGAGATGAGTGTGAGAAAGATGAAAACAACGTCTCATTCTGACTAGTTACTGGGAACTGATGTGTGATGATGCAACAACAAAGATGACTGTTTCTATGATTTTCTGTTTTATTAATTGTTTTTATTGATGATAAGGACAGGCAGAGGAGATTGGATGGATTTACTTCGTTTTATTCTTTTGCACTGAAATGGAGTCCAGTGTACAGTCCTTGGCGTTGCACATATGTTTTAGCTGAGACTGTAGTGGGCACTCTTTAAATGTCGGGTCAGTTTGTCACGTTAGAGCCTATTTGTGCCTGTTAGTGCTGCGATGACTTCAGACCGAGCTGACTGAGGGGTCTAAGCTCATGATGCCACCAGCAACACCCGGGTCATGCTGCAGAGTTTTCAAACCCCGCTGACACTCGACATAATTTACTCAGGTTATATCAGGTGATCTAAGAAAGGCCGCTTAGAAAGAAAAGCGAGTGCACTGCTTTAAGTTTCTTGAAGATGTTTAATCCGAACATTCAGCTTCTTCACTTCTAAAACCAAAAAGTGGAGAGTCCCAGATTTTAATCCTAGTGGGAGTGTCCCTTAAGAGGGTCGCTGACCAACTATTGATCATGTGGCTCATCACATGAGCCAAGCTGTGAAAAAGGGTGTGGGTGATTATCAGCAGAGGTTTCGAGAGATGAAACGTCTTCAAGAAACTTAAAGAAGTCACTTTTCTTTCCAGGCTCCTTAGATTACCATGACTGTATGATGAGAACCTGCACAGACACATCAGGTGAAGATTTCAGTGTTTTGGTTCAGTTTAATGTAAAAATGGAGATGAAACACATATAAAGGCTGGTTTACACCACTGAGCCCTGCTCTAAAACACTGACACAGATCTGTCTGTGAAGCTGGCTTTAACAAATAAGAGCTTAAAGTTTTAAAAACGTGTTTAGCGCCAAACTGTCCACTTTACTGTCTGTAGCAGGAAGTGGCTGTTTGGCACTGAAACGGGAGAATCCAGCTGTTAGCCGTGATGTTGTGTTTGTAAAGCTCTTCATAAACGAGGACTGTGGAGGAGGAGAGCCTGTGTGAGTCAGGTGGTTCACCGGCTGAGTGTGTCAGCAGCAGAAACAGCTGATCAGCGGCAGAAACAGCTGATCAGCGGCAGAAACAGCTGTTTCAGCAGCGCCGTTTTATGCAGTAAAATAATCTTTCTGTTCCCAAACACATCCACACAGTTTGCAACATAACAGCCCACTACATGCACATCACACCACAAACATGCATAAACTTAAACATAAAATATGTCCTGTACCTGTGTGATCTCTTTAAGTAACTCACAGAATATCAACACTAACGCCACAAGTTTGTTGGTATTTTAACATTTTAACCATTGATTTTGAATTAAAACCAACAGTTAAAATATTTTTACACCTGAGGAAAGAGCAGCAGAAATATTAAGACAGATAAATCATTCTGTCTTCAGTCTCCATGAACAGCATCAACATCCTCTGGTGAAATTTCTCTTTCCTCCTTAAAATATATTAAATGTCAGTTTAATTCCAGATTAATGGTTAAAACATGTATGTCACATATGAACATCAGGAAATAAAGAAAAGTGACTGATTCAGTTCCATATATGCTCCAGGGAGGCGTTAAGGTTCATTGAAATTGTTCAGTTATTAAAGTTTAATCTGAGCCGAGCTGACTTCCTCAGGAACAAATAAACACCGAGATAAACTTCACCTTACAGATATAATCTAAATGAATCATATCCAATCTCAGAGAGTTGACAGTCAGCTGTGTGCTGGGAGACATGTTTGTCTGCAGTGTACGAGCTCTGACCGCTCCCCAAAAATGTCGGAGTGAATATATGAATATTAAAAGTGTAGCTGGTGACACAGAAACAGAGGATTTAAGAAGTTTAAGTGTAGGTCGGGTCCACACATGTCCAAACACCTGTGCGTAGTCCTGCTTGTTACTCAGAAACGCACACTAATAAAATGGCCATAAGGCCAAAGCAATGGTTTTGACTGGTGTTGACCCCGCCCCCACCCTGAGTGTGGATGCTGAGAGAAGGGCCAGCTGTGAATATGAGGCTGTGGGAGCAGATGGAGAGAGAGTATGTCGGGGTATCCCAGTACAAACTTTACTGGGGTCAGAAATTAGACAGACTCCAGTTCCTTTGTTTGATTTATCTAGTTTGATGTTAGGAAAGAGATTCATGAGATGGAAAAACCTCCCAGTCTACTGAGATTCAGAAATGATTTCTACACATGGAAACTCCCTGAGTGGGAACAAAGAGTGTCCTGTCAGGAAGAGCATTTGGAATATGGATGTTGAGGATGTGACAGTGCCTGAAATCCTGCTGCTGTTCTGAACCATAGTTTCTGATCTGAAGGTCAAACAGAGTCATGATGGTTGTTTCTATTTGTTCCTTTTTAGTTTAGTTCCCCTGAAATCAGATGTGATATCAGCAGCTCTGAGTTCATTCATCATTATTGTCCAGTGATGACATTTCTGCTCCGTTTGGTGACAGTCAGCAGATTTTTCCTGAGTGTGGACGTGAACAGTCGTACCTGACAGCAGCAGGTAGCAAACAGAGATCGTCTTTCCAGCTGGAACTCTTCACTGAGCTGAACTCATTCAAAATGTTCTAGATTCAAGACAGGAAACAGTCCACATGTGTGTCTTCACTCTGACTCTGGATCAGATCTCAGTGACAGACTGTGGACATTATGGAAGCCTAAATGTGACACCATCTTCCTCCTTCATCTGCAGATTAAAGCCAAACAAAGATTCTCATTAAAAGTCTGCAGGTCTGAGAGAGACTCAATCGTTGTGTCATGTCAAACACAGTAAGAGGAGCTGAAGCACAGATGTGAAGAGCAGATGTTCATCAGATTATGACCTCACTCTGTTTTGTCTTCATATACATTCAGTCTGTGTTTATAATGCAGACTTTCTGCTTTTATAATAACACATTTTGTATTTTCTATGATCACAGACTGGCTGACTGTGGACTCTCAGGGACTCATTGTGAAGTTGTGGCCTCGGCTCTGAAGTCCATCCCCTCCCATCTGACAGAGCTGGAGATGAGTAACAACGAGCTGCAGGATTCAGCAGTGAAGCTTCTGTGTGCTGGACTGGAGAGTCCAAACTGTCGACTGGAGACTCTGAGGTGAGTTCACTGACTGCAGCTGTTGTTGTTTTTCTATATTTCAGATCTTTGATTGATGTTTGAAACTTTCTTTAGTTCCTAAATGTTCAGGATGTGTCTGAAGACAAATGTGAAGAAGTTTGAGTGCTTTCAGAAATGTTGTGTCTTTCCAAACGACTGAACAACAGTTTTCCTCTTGGCTCCAAATAGAAGTGACAGACTTGAGCAGGGTTCATTTAAAGGCTGACAGAAGTGCAGTGGTGATGGGGAGATGTTTGTCAGGACAGCTTTTCAGCCTCCACAGGTTCATGTTGTGTCCATCAGTCAGTGAAGATGAAGTCAGTACTGGTGAGGCTGTAGAGTGTGTGAGGGATGTGAATGAGGCTGTTGGAGATCTGATGATAGCAGATAAAAACAGGCTGCAGAGACTTTGAGCTTGTGTGGAAACAGACAGAGAAAAGAAAGACATGAATGTCAAAGCTAATAAAGGTGAAGTTAGGAGCTGTGATGATGTTCATGTATCAGAAGCTGATCTGGCTGCTACAGAGACGACCCACACAGCTGCTGTGGTGAGGTTTGTGTTAAAGCAGAGGAACACAGGCCCAAACATGACAGCAAAGCAGGTTTCAGGCTCTGTGAGAGGATTTCAAACAGAAGCTGGAGAAGAGAAAGGACTACAGAAAGAAGGCAGCTGAGACCAGTCCAAGTGTTTCCATGGAGCCCAGTCTAACATTCATTTATACACTAACGTACAGAAGTGAACGGGAAAATGAATCCATAGTTTCAAATGTAGAAATAGTTCTCAGTTCATTTACAGAGTTTAATACAGTTCATGAGGAAATGTTCAAAACAGCAGCTGAGAAGAAATCTGCTTCACAAAGTTGGATCCAATTCCAATAGTTTGTGATGCACTTGAACGCAGCGTGAGCAGTTCACTGCCTAACCCCACAGAGACTGTCAGTCTGGACTTTTCTTTATTTCTATTGGCTGTCAGTGAGATTTCAGAGCAATCAGAGACTGTGGGTCTGTGTATGAATTCATGTGCAGTTGTTGAAGTTGTAGAATGAGAAATGGCAGTTTGGGGTATTTCCTGCTTTCATTGTCCTGCTTGTGCTGATGAAAATGTTTATTGACGTGTGAATTCATTCTTCAACGCTCGATTCTGCCTGAACAACGAGAAACTTTGCTTATTTTTGTGTAACACAATTCAAAGTAGGGCTGGGTATCGTCACTGATTTCTAGAATCGATTCGATTCAATTCGATTGGAATCTGGGAAATGTTGCCTCAGACAGTCAGAAATATTATAATTCAGATCAGTATATTTACATATTTTTGTATCTATAAAAGGGAAGCTGGCACTTTCGCGACTTTATCAAAGGTGTGAGCATCACAGCAGAGGCCTTTGTGTCAAAGTAGCTGAAGATAAAACACAGAAAAACATGAAGCTGATTTTCCTGGGATTTTATAAAAATATTCTGCAGTAGATCAAAAACACATAAACATTACCTGATGCTGCTGAAGTGAAGCAGAGCAAAGTTACACCGTTTTTATTACAAACACAGCGTTTTGCAGTTTTGCATAATTTTAAAAAGTTTAAATTTGTTCAGTATTGAATGGCAGAAATGAGGCTTTCTTTTCGAAAGTAAGTAAAAGGAAAAAAACAGCGGCCGACAGCGCTGTAAACAACGGTAGACTTGTGCGTAACAAGCAAGCGAATAATGCAGAAAACAGATTTTTAGACGGGAAACTGTTCTTGAAGTACAAAGAGAGAGAGAGAGCTGTGCATGAAGTGTGATTTTTATCCTGGTGGAAACAAACAGCAAAAGTCAGAGTGAATTCATGACGATGTTTATGTGAAGCGTAGTTTGGATCTTCTTTTGCTGCTGGTTCAGTCAATATTGTTTGGAGAGAGATAAAACTAACAGCTTTAGAATCAGTGTAAAAAGGACGTAATAGAATAGAATAGAATAGAATAGAATAGCCTTTATTGTCATTGTACAGAGTACAACGAAATTGGAGTGCCACTCCCTTGGTGCAAGATTCAAAAATAAATATAAATGTAAAATATAAAAAGTACAATAAAACAATCGCAAGTATTCAAACAATAGTAAGTAAGATATATACAGGATAGCAGCATTAATATAATGACAGTATGAATAGCAGCATAATATAATGGCAGTGACGGTATGGTATAGCTAAGCAGGTTCAAACAGGTTAAACACAAAGCGCGGAGCCGCTGAAACATCAGAATCAGCGAGCTGTCGGCTTTCAACCCCGACCGTGTCCGTGCCATCGGGTGAGAAAAGCGACATCTCACTGATTCTGATTCGCGGGTCGCGCTGTGTGTTTAAGTCTTTGTGCAGAATCCGTGTTCCTGCTCTCATTTACTGTCTTAGCTGTTGTTGAGATTTTGTGAGATTTCACCAGAAATTCTGGAATTTCAAGCAAAATAAATTTATATTAAAAAATAGATTCAGGATTTTAATTAATCGATTTTACGTTATCCAAGCCAGAATCGATTTTAATCGATAAATCGATTATAAAAACCCACCCCTAAAAGCGTCCTATTAGACCCATTAAACACTAACATAGATGAATACTCAGATTTAAACCTTTATTGTTTCACAAAGGGTTAAAAAGGGAACGTCCACAGTTTAGACTGCAGCAGATTTTATTAAAGCAGTTTGACAGGAGCAAAGCAAAAACACAAAGAATAAGTGTTTCACATATTAATACATATAACATAATAATAAAAGAAAAGCAAAAGAATGATACAAAAGAATGAAAAAGTTGTCCAGAGCAGCAGGATGTCTGAGGTCTGCAGAAACACAAAAACACAGCAGCTAAAAATAGTTGTTGAAAGAAAACGAGGTGGGAGCTGCTGATTCCTGAGCTTTGATACTGGATTAGCTTCAGTAGTTATTCCCATCACTGCTGTAGGAGCTACATTTAGTCACAGCTGATTGTCTCCTTTGACCAATCAGAAGACTACTGTTGTAAAAACAAGCAGACAAAGAACCAATGAGAGTGAAGAACAGGATAAAGAGCTCGTGTGATGGAGGCAAAGCAATAATCAGCAGACTGTAGCAGTTTCTATCTGGATGAAAGTAGAAGGAGCTCAGCGGAGCTCAGTCCCATATCTTTGGTTAGAAACAACATCAGTGATTTCCTGCTGCTCGAGATGATTCCAGCAGCTCTCATTACAGCAGCTGATGAGAGAAACAGCTGATGGCTCACAGCTCGTGCACTGTTGGATCTCCAGATGTTCACGTGGCTGAAGTCTGTGAAGAAACTGTGGTCCACGTAGTTCACACGGCCTCAGATTGGACCGAGCTCCCTGGATCACTGCAGCATCCTCAGCTGGTACATGGACGTCTCTGCTCCTCAGTCTTGGAGCCCCTGCAGGTCCGTCCACACCACCAGGTCTTCTCACTCACCTTTCCTTTGTCCTCGTCCTTCATCGGCCGTGCTGTGTCTTTGTTCCTGCGGTGTTGTTCCCACGATGCAGTGCTGATGTTCCCTCCTTGAATGCACAACAAGTACGGTGCTGGTCTTTCTCGGGTGGAGCAGAGACAGATTGAAGTCTTTCAGGCTTTAGTGCCGACTTCCCTGACAGAGGCTGGACTCCATGGTCTGCACAGGAGGCTTCTACACTGTGTGGAGGTGACTCCTGGACTTGAAGACAGGCTGCAGGTACATGTGTGATGAAGAGGAGCTACAGCAGTGTGATGGAGCTGCAGGTGTGAAGGAAGTCCTGCTGTCCTGTCCCACCCTCATCTTTGCTTCCTCTGTCTTCTCTGGACTTGTCCTCCTGTTTCAGAAACAGCACTGCTTCATGCCGAGGGTGGACGGGAGCGTTGGCTCTGATTCTTTTACCGTCCACCACAAGGAGACACTGATGCTGACCTCCTGATTCATCTGCATGTGTTCTGCTTCACACTGCTCACCTCCACCAAAGACTTCACAAACATCTTCTTTCTTTGAGTCCAGTTTGTCCCACAAACACTTCCAAATCTCCTCCTCTGAGATTCTGCAGCTTCTTGCAGTGTGACTCAGCTGACTTCTGACAGACCACAGACTGGCACAGCATCCACATGTGTCTCCTTTCAAACAGGCTCTTGATGTTTCCTCCCACATCATTCTGGCCTCTCAGTCTCCTTTGTTCTCCAGCTCTGTAGCTCCAGCTGGTGAAGCTTCAGTTTTCCATGTTGGTAACAGTAAACTACAGCCTCTGCTGTCAGCTGGGTAACTAAACAGAGCTGCAGCACGTCTCTGCGGTGGTGCTACATCCAGCCTGCAGACGGCCGTCTACATGTTGTAGTGGTTTACAGTCACCAGGGGGCGCTGTCCCAGCCATGCAGGCAGTGGGCTGCTCTGCTTGTGCTGTTGTTGGTGAAGCTGAAGTGAAAGCGAGAGTTAAAACCCTGAACAGTGTCCACTGAGCTTCTCATGCTCTTCTCATGCTCAAAGAAGTTTAACAGGAAGGACGACTCGTCCATCAGGCGTCCAGCTGTCCGTGACCGTGTCCACAGCAGAGTGTGACTGAGGCTTCATGCTAACACGCACACATGAAGCTAATACCACCACGAGCAGCTGCTCAGTGGATTTGGAGGACAAATGTCTGCAGCTTCTCACAGGCAGTATGCAGAATGTGGATCTCCACAAAGACTGTGGAGAGCTCGTCCCACACTGTAAATCCAAACTTGTCTGCACAAAACTTCTCACACGTTCCCGTCACAAGTGTCTTCTAAGTGAAGCTACCAGGTTCAGGTCCAGCTTGTTTATCTGGAGCTGCAGGAGATGATCCATCCTCACAAAGCAACACAGACAGCAGATATGCAAACACACAACACAACCAAAGGATTCTCTCTGCATGTCTGTGGCTGATGCTGCTGGAACGAAGCTGTTTGAAACCTTGTTGTTCTGCACTTTGGGACCAGAAGAGGAAACTGAAGCTCTGTGCAGAGGGTCCAATGGAAGCAGCCAAGCGCTGTAAGTGTCTGCTGTACAGGGATGCTGGTTCAGCTGTGGCTCAGTTTCACAGTGTGACTCAATAAAAGCAGCAGGAAATCAAAGCTTGATGCTTTCATCAGTGTGGAAATAAGAAAGTTTCCTGTGACAGACGCTGGAGCTCTTTCACTCTCAGCTTCACAGTTTCAGCTTCAAACTTCTTCCAACATGTTTCTAACACGGCCACATTCCACCTTAATGGAGCTGATATCTTGTGCATCAGCACATTTTCTAAAGGCAGCGATCACATCTTTAGTTTTGGATGTTTAACTGCAGATTGTTTATGTGTTTATAGCACATTAATTACAGCAGCAGCGTTGACCACAGTGCTGTACAAGAATCCAAAATAACTATTAAAATAACTCCTAATATTAATATCACACATCAAATATCAAATAACTCTCATGCTGTATTAAAAGCCAGTGAATACAAATGTGTTTTAAGAGCAGATTTACAGAGACTGACAGCAGGAGCTGGGGCTGTTCGATAGAACGATGTATATATGATGACCATATGAAAACGTCTATCGTTTCATATCACGCTCTTTGTTTCCTGCTTATGTGTTTGTATGTTTTCCAGATAAAGCTTTCAAAATAAATCTGAAGATCCTGTTGAGAGTTTTCAAAATAAACACAATACAGTACTGCGGTCGCTCGTTTATCGAGTTACGTTCTAAAAATAAGTCTCAGAATGAAGTAGCAGCTTTATGTTTTACAAGTATTATAGAAGTTTTAAGGCAGTTAAACCCTCACTGCACACTTTCTACATTTTTCTCAGACAGGCATGAACATTTTCACACTTTTCTCTCTTGTTTAAACAAAGTTCAAACCTTCATAGAAAAATAAGTTCATTATTAAAGAGTGAAAGCAAAGTGTTTCTGAAACGTGTCAAATCAGCCTTTGCTGGCATTAAATGAGCTTCTGTGTGAGGAGCACTCGTCCATGGCCTGGGCTCCTCGCTGTCAGGTAAAGTTTCATAAAGCTTTTGAGTTTTTCTGCAGATAATGTTGGTGTCCAGCACGATGTTCTTTTTCCTGCGGTCACTGAGCCACAAAGCCAAAGCTGACTCCATCCTTACGATGTTCTTGTTGTGGACAGTTACAACCTTTTTGCCTCCTTGTTGAAACTATGATGGTCAGCATCTTCCTCTGCCTTTGGCTGCTACCACAGGTGCAAAACGTCTCGTCATCATTGTTGTTTGTTGGGACAAAACGTACAAACATACAGTGCAGCACTGCAGAGTCACACTGCTGTAAATTTGAACACATTCTGTACTGTACAGGAGACACGGCACGAGATTGGCTGACAATGGTCTACAGCCAATCAGGACGCAGAACACAATGCGCTGTAAAAAACAAAAACATGCAAAATTGCACAAAAAAGATCAGCGAAACAGCGAGGCCGCCAAAGGTGAACTGTGTTACAGCGAGGGACCAGCGTATATGTGGTTGTTGGGACGATAAATGTCTTTGAGCTTGTGTCAGAAGACGAGCTGCAGCTTTCTGGACCAGCTGCAGTCTTGCCAGGCAGGTCCCACTAACTCCAACATATAAGGAGTTACAATAATCCAGCTGGGGCGTCATGAAAACGTGGATCGCCCGTTCAAGGTTTTTAAAAGATAGAAATGATCTCACCTTAGATAAAAGCCTCAGTTTGAAGAAAGACCGCTGTACAACTGAGCTCAGCTGTTTTTCAAATTGCCGTCAAATATAAGCCCCAAATGTAATAATGCGATTTAATAAAAGAGCTGAACCAGTCTAATAGAGCGCCCTTGATGCCGCCATGCTCCAATGGTGAGGTCAAGATGCTGTGGTCAAGGCAGCGGTCAGATCCAAAAGCACAGCGGAGTCTCCTGATCAGTGGCTGATAAAAGATCATTAAGAACTTTCCAAAGTGCAGTTTCAGTGCTGTGAAGAGCTTTAAAACCAGACTGAAACCTTTACAACAGATTGCAGCTGAACAAATATAATCTTTTACAAAATCTTCGACAGGAAGGGAAGCTTTGAAATAGGCCTGAAGTTTGAGCGGACAGAGGATCCAGATCAGGTTTTTAGTACAGGCTGTACAACAGCATGTTTAAAACAGGCTGTACAACACCTGAACTAAGACTGCTGTTAAAAATCGCTAAGATGTCGGAACCAACAACCTTTAAAATCTTTTTAAACACGTGTTGGAACAACTTCATTTGGACAAGATGATGTCTTTATAGCATCACATCGTTCCTCCACCTGATCAAACCACACAGGCTCAAACTGATCAAAAACAGCTGAGCAGGTGAATATTTTAGCCCCGGTGCGATCTCGGGCGAGAGTATCGATGATGGCCAAAGGGCAGCGTCCAGCTCTACGGCCGCTGAAGAGCAGACTCAACAGACGCGCGTGATGTGGATCCTACTGCTCTAAAACTGGAGCTTCTTCAATCCATTAAAGAGGACATTAGTACGCTGTTAAAAGAAGAAGTCAGAAATGCATTGAAAGAAGATTTTGACAATATAAGGGCTGACGTGCAAGGACTGAGAAATGAGATCGCTAACAGCATGGCGGCGACGTGCGGCAAAGTTGATGGAGTAAAGGTTACAGTGAAAGAAGCTGAGGATGGGCTGTCAATGTGGAGCGATGAGGTGACCACCCTGCAGTCTACAGTAGAGAGTATGAAGGAGGAGCTGTCTGACCTGAAGGATAAATGTGATGAAGGCAGGAAGCGGAGAGCTAACATCCACATCATAGGGATCCCAGAGGGCCTGGACTCGAGCTCCTCCACGGCCGTATCCGTGCTACTACGTGAAGTGCTGGGTATGGATAAAGACGTTATTGTCGACCGCTCACACAGGAGCCCTATCCTGAGAAAGCCAGCTGGTGACCCGCACGCCGTCATAGCCGAGCGTCACTACTACCAGGATTGTGTGGCTACGCCGTGCCAGGGCCCAAGCCCCGCTTGAGTTTAACGGACAACCTATTGCAATATTACGACTGGGCGATATGACCCAAAGTTCATATCTCGATATTCTTTAGCTGGATGGCGATATACGATATATATCTCGATATTTTTAAAGCCAGAAAGTTCGAACAAAAAGAGAGTTCTTAGTCAAAGCTGTGTCCCAAATCTCACACAGGCACATTTATTAACATACAGCGTAGATGTACATGAAACAATTACTCAGAAATAAATGATCAGCATTTATTAAATAATAATGCTCCATAAATAAAAGAAAACAATGTTGTTTTTGTGCATAACAAAAAGCTCACAATCGTGCAGTCAAAATGTAAACAGACGCTGAGCATAATAACAAGCAGCTGCTCTGTTCCCAGGTTCTACTGCGTGACTGACAGCCTGGAGTTTGAAACCCTCTTTGTAACCGTGTCTCTTACAGGTGCCATTTATGGTCCTTATACACACTCAATACAGTAATATTACGTTGAAGCAGAGTACGTATCACTCCGCGAGGCTCCTCGTAGCTGTAATGCTCCAACAATCCATCAAGCGGTGCAGCCTCGTAGCTGAGCAAAGTCGTACCAAAACATCTTTTGAAAGGTTTCTGAGCGCCGTGTAGCACATAAAATCGGTTCGAGGTCAGTAAGCACAACCAGAATTCATCCATAAGGCGCACTGTCGATTTATGAGAAAATTACAGGATTTTAAGTGCAGAAAACATAGTTTATGGTTTTCCTTTGATCTTAGCAAATATCTACGCCTCTAATTGGGACGATCACAGATTTTTCACTAATGTCTTTGCGCGGCTCCCCAATATGTCATCACACAATATCATCTTTGAGGGAGACCTAAACTGCTCATTATCTGCTATGGACCACAGTTCACACAAAAGTACACTTAGTCCAAACTCAGCATGCGTCATTCAGAGCTTTCTTGATAATTATGGGCTGGCTGATGTATGGAGATTTCATAATCCTGCTTCACGTCAATACTCTTTTTTTCTAATGTCCATAAAACATATATTTGTATAGAAAAACGTCTCCCTTTAGTTACAGAATGTGATTATAAGACTCTGGTGATTTCTCCTCTTGTTTTTTCAATGTGTATTCCTGATGCCTGCTCCAACTATCAGCCATGGAGATTCAACTCAGTGTTGTTAGCAGATGAAGAGTTTGTCAGTACCAAAAGGTCTCAAAGACATTTTTTTTCTATTAATCAGACCCCAGAGATGTCATCATCAGTTTGTCTGCTTTAATAATGTGACTGGAAAAAGGTGTTGGACTTCAAATATGTCCATTTCTGTCACACTTCACCTTTAAAAGTGAAGCCATGTGGTTCCTGGAAGGAAAAACACGACTTTTTCAAGTCTTTGTCCTGTTTTTATGAGAAATGTACGACTTTAATGTGAAACATTCAGAGTTTTTTCTCTTGTTGTGTTTGTTTGAAGCTGCTTCCTGTTGGCTTCAGCTGTTTGGAGTTTCCATTTTCTAAACTTCTACATTCTGAACCTTCTTCAGCTCTGAACAGATGATGAAACACTGAATGATTTCAAGCACTTTGTCTAATAAACTTACATCTTTCATTCTTTATACAGATTGAAGAGCTGTGATTTGTCAGAGATCAGCTGTGATTATCTGGCAGCAGCACTGAAGTCCAACCCCTCCCATCTGAGAGAGCTGGAGCTGAGCTACAACTACAACCTGCAGGATCCAGGAGTGAAGCATCTGTGTGGTTTCCTGGAGAGTCCAGGATGTAAACTTGAAACTCTGAGGTCAGTCAGCATGTTTTAGTTGTGCTGAGATGAATATGATGTGAAAGTTGTGCTGACACTAAACTGCAGACATCAGGCTGATATTATACTGATCCACACTGAGGATCTTCATGGTAAAGTCTGTTTTCTTCTTCTCTGGTTTAGTCCATTGACTGCAGCAGAACAATGTTCACATTTCAAACAGTGATACTCAACGTATGGCCCGCGGCCCACACGCGGCCTGCCCACCTTTCCTGATTCAGAGAGAGGGGACCCTGATTAACTGTGTAGCTTCTTCCTCACAGTTCTAAGTATCAGACACAACAATGAATAATCCACAGCTGACTGTCTTTAGCAGGTCAAAGGTCACGGCACACAGCAGACAGTCAGAAATATTCTAACTCTGATCATTTATCAGTTGTGACACTGTGAGACTTGATCAGAGGTGTGATCATCACAGCAGAGGCCTTTGTGTCAAAGTCACTGAGGATCAAACAGAAACACATGAAGCAGATTTTCCTCTTCTGGCTTTTTATAGCAGATAACCTTCAAAATATTCTGCAGTCGATCAAAAACTGAAGCAAACCATGAAGCAACATGTGAACATGAGCTGATGCTGCTGAAGTGAAGCAAAGTTACAGAGGTTTGATTACAGACACAGCTGAGAGTTTGTAATCTGTCATCATTTTAAAAAGTTTCCATGGAACAGCAGAAATGAGGCTTTACTGTCAGAGGCCGACAGCACTGAACACAACAGCAGACTGGTGGCTAATAAACAGTGAATGATGCAGAAACAGATGTTTGAAGCTGTTCTTGGAGTACACTGAGAGAGAGAGAGCTGTGCAGGCAGGAACAGCCAAAGTCAGAGAGAATTCATGAGCATATTGATCAAACGTGAGGCAGAGTTTGGATCTTCTTTTGCTGCTGCTTCACTCAGTTTTGGTTGGAGACAGATGAAACCTGCAGCTTCAGGATCTGTGAGCTGTCCACTTTCAGCCCCGACGGCGTGTCCGTGTACGTGCCGTCGAGTGAACGATCCACGCTCTGTGTTTCCATCTTTGTGTGTTTAGCTGCTCTCATTTACTGTTTTAGCTGTTTGCTGCTTGTTGAAATAGTTTGTGAGCTTTAACCTGAGATTCTGGCAAAATACATTTATATTAAACATCGATTCAGGATTGAATGAATCAACATCGTTTTATTCAAATTAAAACCATTTAAATGGGAACATGAATTTTTTACAGCCGCCTCTAATGCTGGGTAATGTCAGCTGGTCCATGTGCAGCTGGCTGTGAGGCTCAGGGAGCGTCTACAAAGTGCAACACTGAAACAACATCATCAGAATCAGAATCAGAATCAGAATGGGGTTTATTGCCAAATGTTGAGCAGGTTTACAACATTAGGAAATTGCTGCGGTGCTTCAGTGCAAACATAGTGTCATAAATAGCACTTAAATAGACATGGAAAAAAATAAAAGTAGGGATAAGAATTAAAAGTGCTACGTGGGAAGATATGTGCATGAGATATACATGAGATATATACATGAGAATAAGAATTAAGAGTGCTACGTCAGGGCTCTAGACTAACTTTTTGACATGGGCGCACCGGTACGCCTAACTTTAAAAATTTAGGCGTACCGGCACAAAAGTTAGGCGCACTCAAATTTTTCAACCGCATCGCTTAACACCGCAGTTTTACATGTGCACTTTCTTTGGGGGGGGAAGTCCATACAGACAATAATTTCTAAATTATTAACTAACAAACTTGTGCTTAAAGTGCTTTGTCAATATTGTAGAAAATGTTAAAAACTTAATTATCATCTTGGCCTCCTCTGACGACCTGTTTTCTGCTGTCTGCTGCTGAAAGGCCGTGGGGAGAGGGGACACTTGGGCAGTGCATTTACTGCAGCATATAATGTGTTTTCTGGATACACTGTGCTTTTTCAGCATTCAAATATTGATGGCACCGTGTCAGAGCACTGGCTATGAATTTCAGACAGATCAGGCCTTAACTTAACAAAAAAGTTATCAATAGTTCTTTTCATCTTTTCTTATTACCCACAGCTACAGTACATCCACTTCTCTCAGGCCTAGGCTGCTCACTAGGGCTGAGTATCATCACTGATTTCTATAATCCATTCAATTCCGGTTCTCAAAGTCCTGATTTGATTCAATTTAGCCTCAGACAGTCAGAAATATTATAATTCTGATCATTTATCAGTACTGATACACATGAGACTTCATCAGAATTGTGAAAATCACAGCAGATGCCTTTGTGTGAAAGTAACTGAGAATAAAACACAGGAAAACATGAAGGAGATTTTCCTGGTCTGGCTTTTTATAGCAGATAACCTTAAAAATATTCTGCAATTTTGCATAATTTTAAGAAATTTAAATTTCTTCAGTATTGAACAGCAGAAATTAGGCTTTCTTGTCCGAGGTCATTTAAGTGAAAAAAGAAAAAGCGCTGTAAACAACGCTAGACTGGTGGGTAATAAGCGAATGAATAATGCAGAAAACAGATTTGAGACGGGAAACTGTTCCTGAAGTACAGAGAGAGAGAGAGCTGTGCAGGAAGTGTGATTTTTATCGTGGTGGAAGCAAAACAGCAAAAGTCAGAGGGAATTCATGACGACATTGATCAAATGTGAAGCGCAGTTTGCTGCTTCTTTTGCTGCAGGCTCGGTGAATTTTGGTTGGAGAGACAAAACCTGCAGCTCAGAATCAGCGCAAAAAGACGTAAACACAGCGCGGACCCGAAGAATCGCTAAGCTCCGACAGCGTGTCCGTGTTCAGGCCGTCGGGTGAGAAAGCCGAGAAAGACGAAGCTGATTCTGATGTGTTGGGTCCGCTCCGTGTTTAGGTCTTTGTGTGGAATCCGTTAATGAATTGATATCGCTTTATTCAAGCTACTCACCTCTCTCTTCCACCTGCACTTTCAACTGGACCACGGCCAATCAGAGAGGTCCCGCCCCTGACTATCTCTGATTGGTTTAGTCCACGATAGGGGCATAATGTGTGTCTGTTGTTGACCACACGGAGAGTTACAGAGATTTTTTTTTTTGTTACCGGAACAGTTGGTCGCACCTGTGCGACCAAATATTTATTTTTAGTCGCACCACTGAAAAATTTGGTCGCATTTGCGACCAAATTGGTCGCACTCTAGAGCCCTGTACGTTGAAAGGTATATACATGAGTGCAGGTGGTGATCAGTGCCAAACATGGAATGATGCAGTGAACACAGCATAGGGTCATGTGTTAGTGGTGGGAACAGTCATACGGTTATTGTTCATGTGTCCGACAGCAGAGGGGAAGAAACTGTTCTTATGGCGAGAGGTTCTGGTGCGAATGGACCGGAGCCTCCTGCCTGAGGGGAGCAGGTCAAACAGACTGTGTCCAGGGTGAGAAGGGTCAGCTGAGATCCGAGCTGCACGCCGCAATGTCCTGGAGGTGTACAGGTCCTGCAAAGATGGGAGTCTGCAGCCAATCACCTTCTCAGCAGAGCGCACAACACGCTGCAGTCTCTGTTTGCTGCAGTCTCTGTTTCATTCATCCATAAATATTGAGTAAGAACTGGACTCTCATACAGCGAGACTCGAATGCCTTTAAACATCAGCTTATCCTGCTGATCCAAGTCCAACAGTGAGTTTGTAAAAACATGTTTGTCAATCATTTTGTTTGGTTTCTGAGGAAAAAGATTCAATAACTTGCTGCTAATACACAACATTTCATCATATTTCCTCATAACCCTCTTTTGTCTGACCATTTGATCCCATTTGAATTTGCAATAAAGGATCCACAGAGTTTGGTGACAATAATGACAGTAGATGTTTGTGTGAAAGTGCTGGAAGCAAATGAGTGTGTGATGTTCTTTCAGTGTTGCACTTTGTAGATGCTCCCTGAGCACTGGTCTCACAGCCAGCTGCACATAGAGACCAGTGTTGTTAGTCCAGGTCAGAAGATGACTTGTTGGAATGAAAATGAGCTTGTAGTTTGTCTGCTTTAATAATGTGACTGGAAAAAGGTGTTGGACTTCAAATATGTCCATTTCTGTCACACTTCACCTTTAAAAGTGAAGCCATGTGGTTCCTGGAAGGAAAAACACGACTTTTTCAAGTCTTTGTCCTGTTTTTATGAGAAATGTACGACTTTAATGTGAAACATTCAGAGTTTTTTCTCTTGTTGTGTTTGTTTGAAGCTGCTTCCTGTTGGCTTCAGCTGTTTGGAGTTTCCATTTTCTAAACTTCTACATTCTGAACCTTCTTCAGCTCTGAACAGATGATGAAACACTGAATGATTTCAAGCACTTTGTCTAATAAACTTACATCTTTCATTCTTTATACAGATTGAGGGGCTGTGGTTTGTCAGAGATCAGCTGTGATTATCTGGCAGCAGCACTGAAGTCCAACCCCTCCCATCTGAGAGAGCTGGACCTGAGAAACAACGACAAGCTGCAGGATCCAGGAGTGAAGCATCTGTGTGGTTTCCTGGAGAGTCCAGGATGTAAACTTGAAACTCTGAGGTCAGTCAGCATGTTTTAGTTGTGCTGAGATGAATATGATGTGAAAGTTGTGCTGACACTAAACTGCAGACATCAGGCTGATATTATACTGATCCACACTGAGGATCTTCATGGTAAAGTCTGTTTTCTTCTTCTCTGGTTTAGTCCATTGACTGCAGCAGAACAATGTTCACATTTCAAACCTTCAAAGAAGAAGAAAAATCCTCCAGTGGAAAATTCACTGTGAAACTCTCAAACTCTTCATTGCACCTTAAAGTCTGTGTGACACTGAAATCCAAAGCAAAATGTGCGTTTGCTTTACAGACAGCAGTCCAACAAAAACATACACACATCATCCAAAACACAGTCCAACATCCAAATCTCCTCCACTGCCAGCATGAATGATGGGAAAGAGAAGGAGGAACACTCTGACATTCAGGGTTAGAATGAGTTTCATCAAGCAGACTGTGAAGATCAAAGCTGCATTAGAAAGCTTACATGAATGAATGAGTGGACAGAAGTGGACAGAGATCATCTGAAGCACTTCAAAGGCTTTAAATCAGCACATTTCTCTTTATTCTTTATCAACTCTGTTAGTTTCTCTCAGTTTTCTGTGGAATGAAGCTAACAGCAGGCTAATAAGATGCTGACCAATAGGTTTCTATTAAAGGTTGTAATTTGTATATGAAAAAGTGCTTTGGCTCAGCAGGGATCAGCTTACAGGTAGAATACAGCTGCTGGATGGGATTAGCATGTCATAGCTATCTACCAAACTGCTAACTGGGGGATTTCAGGCCATCTATGGATCATTTTTGCTAACTGTTTATTCAGCTTAGGCTCACAGGGCTGCAGCCTGTGCCCTAGCTGTCATAGGGCAAGAGGCGTGGTCCACCTGCACAGGTGAGCAGTCCATCACAGGGCCAACAGAGAGCGACAGAGAAGCACTCCCTCACATCCACACCTACAGCCAATGTAGAAGCACCAATGAACCTGAGCAGCATTTCATTGGACTGTGGGAGAACATCCAACCTCCACAGAAAGGCCCAGCTGACCAACAAGCTTCAACCTACAACCTTCTTGCTCTAAGGCACTAGTGCTAACCACTTTTGCCCATTTCAGCCCAAATCCTGCATCTTCCTGTTTCTGACTCCAGGCCAGCTCCACTAACACTTTCTCATCAGACACTGCCACCTAGTGGAGGAAGTCTTAGTTCCATTTGAAGCTTCAGATTACAGTTAGTTCCTTTACAAAGAGGTGGAGGTGGTGGGGCCACAGCACCATCATCACTGAGTGCCATAGGACACTTAACCTTTGTTTCCATATGCTGGGAACTTCCTGTTGTTCCAAGGAGGACTGGAAAATGTGTGAAAATCTCCCAGTCAGTTCCTCACAGCACACTTCTATCATTTCCCTCCCACAGCATCAGGACCAGGGCTTTTTCTCTCTTTGGTCCCACTAAGAGATTTCCACACAAACACCTCATCAGTGGGACTCTCAGAGCTACCAGCCCTTTGCTACAATCACAAAGCTCTTCATTGAAATCAATGATATCAAAGCTGGAATCAAATGAGTCCAAGTCTTCTGCTGATTCAGCATCACATTCATCTTTGCTCCTTGTTCTGCATCCCCACCATGGACTTCATTCCTTTCCAAGCCAGCCTTGAGTGTCCTTTATTCAGCTCATCCTCTGCTTTACTTTTACACCTGATTTTAGCTGCTTTATCTCTCTTTCAACAGGTTTCTGTGCCTCAATCTTTTTCTTCTCTCCCTCATAACAAGACAGCTTCTTCTGCCTGAGAACATGTTGGAGTGATTTACTAATCCAGGGCTGCTTATTGGGGAAAATACTTCCTGTTTGCAAAGTAATCCCCATTTTTCCCAGAAAGAAATGTCAGTAGAAATCGATGATCTAAGTGAGAACATGAGCCTTTAAAAAGTCCCAGTGGGTGCAGTCAAAGCAGTCCCTCAGTCCCAGTATAGAGTCTTTGGTCCAGACTGGAACAGCTGTGTGCCCAGTTTGAGCTCTCTTCAGTGCTGTGACCTGACAGACCCAGAGGGGCCATCACATCACATTTAGAAGCTCCCCTGATGGAGCCACAACACATGTCCAATACTTAGTCTGTCTTGTTGGACCAACTGGAAGAAATGATTCAAGGACTTAGTCACAGAACAGAGATTCAAATCTCCAAAATCCAACTGGCTGCATCAGGACATATAGTCTGAAACTCTGCACAGTTTCCTGTTTGAAGCTGCTTCCTGTTGGCTTCAGCTGTTTGGAGTTTCCATTTTCTAAACTTCTACATTCTGAACCTTCTTCAGCTCTGAACAGATGATGAAACACTGAATGATTTCAAGCACTTTGTCTAATAAACTTACATCTTTCATTCTTTATACAGATTGATCGACTGTGGTTTGTCAGAGATCAGCTGTGATTATCTGGCAGCAGCACTGAAGTCCAACCCCTCCCATCTGAGAGAGCTGGAGCTGTGGGGAAACAACCTGAAGTATCCAGATGTGAAGCAGCTGTCTGATCTTAAGAAGAGTCCAGGCTACAGACTGGAGACTCTGGAGTAAGTAGAGTGATGGAGTGAGTGGGTGGTGCTGTCAGCAGTATTGTACTAAACACAGTCAGTATGAAACAAAGATCCAGTGTTTCCTGTAAAGCTGCAGCTTCTCAGTGAAGCTGTGAGAGGAGAACGGTGACAGGCTTCAGGATTGGACACAAACACTTCCTGTTTCTCACCTTTATGGTCACCATAGTAACGGCTGACACGCTCTGATCAAACACTGTCAACAGCCAATCAGCTCTCTGAACAAAGCAGCACGCAGACCAATGACTGCATTGATTTCCAAGTTTAAAGCAGTGAAGAACACAGTCTGTAGGTGAGGAAGAATTTAGTGAGAGCAGATGTTTGGATGGAATTCCTCCAGTTAACAGCTGGAACCGTCCATCTGGATTGTTGGGCTTGTTGTTGGGGTTCCTACAGAGCTCAGAGTGGACACACCAAGGTTCTTCTAATGAATGAAAGTCCAAACTCAAACTAGGAGGGAAAAACATTTTCAGCAACTTCAATAAAAATCCAAAGATTAGAAAAAGTGAAGCAACAATGAGTCCTAGTACAGTCCCAGCACTGACGTCCCTGCTGCTCTTTATACTGGATGTGCTGCATCACTGACTGACAGCTGATGAAGAGTCTCTGGAAACACTCGTTTATCTCCTCTGCTCTTCCTCCTTCTCTCTGCAGGTGGGACTCATGGTATATGTGCTGAGAGAGGAGCAGCTGTGTCCTGATGATCCAGAGAGGTTGAAGCAGCAGCAGCTTGTGTGTAGAGACGCTCTGACTGGGCCATGTTACTGGGAGGTGGAGAGGAGAGCTTCATCCAGCAGTGACTGACAGAGGAATGAAGTGCAGATGACTGTCAGTGCTGCAGAGTGAACTGCTCTGAGAACAGCTCCACTGTCAGACACAATGTAGAGTCCAGCATCAGCCCTGTGTGTCCCTCTGGATCTGACAGAGGATCATCAGTGTATCTGGACTGCTCTGCTGCTGCTCTGTCCTTCTACAGTCTCTGCACAGTCTCTGTCTCACTCTGGAAAGATTTTACAACTTGTTGTAATTACAGAACGTTAATATAATATTCAAACATGTGATCTTCTCTTTATTTCTGAATCTTTACCAAATAAAGAAAAACCAAACTAACAAACAGAAGCTGTCGTGTCCTTTTTCACCACATCTGTGAATCTTTTCTGTGTTTTTCCTCTTTTCCTCCTTCCTGCAGCTCCATCTTCATCATTCTGTGTCCAGTATATGTGAACACGTCCAAAGCATCTGAGCCTCATGTTACCCGTTTGTGTGAGTTACGCCTGTCGTTGTGTTGTGGTGTATAAATAAGGGGCAGGAGACAGCGCTGGATCTCTGAGTTCTTTACTCTCAATTTCTGCAACATCTGCAATATCTAGAAATGCAAACCTGTGAGCTGTGTGTGTTGTGCGTCTGCTCGGCCACCTCTCCTCCGGCCGTGCTGGAAGCAGCTGTGCGTTTGACAGTTTTATCGACTCGACAATAATCGAACAAATTAAATGTTCAAAAATATCAACTTAAGCACTTCAAAGTCAACAAAAAGCTTAAAACAATGAAATAATATTTCACTGACAAAACAACAGCTCATAAGAACGATACACAAAATAATACAGAAACAAACAAATAAAAGTTATTAACCAGGATCCATGTTTTTGTCACAAACACTGAATCAGCTGATTCACTCTTTATGTTTCTGAGTTTGTTTTGTGATTATAGTTCTGGTTTCTGTTTCTGTGTCTTCACTGTGTCCCACGTCTCCTTACTTTGGACTCTGTGTTATATTTCCTGTTTTACTTTGACAGTCCTGTGTTACTGTTTCCTGTCTCGTGTGTGTAATTGGTCCCAGCTGTGTTTCCCTCCTGTCTCCCGTTCCCTGATTACTAAACTGCGTCCACGCCGCCGGCGCTCCTCTCCACAGCTGGATTCCAGGATTTCAGAGCATCCAGCTGTGGTGAGTGATGGAGACACTTTCTCTGCTCCCTCAGTAATCAGGACAGTTTATTGAACATCAGAGGACATAAAGGACTGTTTTTCACCTGCCCGTTCTGAACCTGGACATTAAAGACTGCTGGCTTCAAGGACATTAATCCCAGTGTCAGCCAGCCAATAACAGCCTGTGTTTTTCAGCTCTTTAGGAGTCAGAAATGAGAAAGACACAGACTGCTAACCGCTCCCTGCAGGAAATAAGCTCCGCCTCTTCCTTTCCTGTATATGAGTGATTCTGACATGAGACACAATGAATTTCCTGTTTATTGTGACTTAAAGCGAGCAGCAAAGACACTAAACTGTGTGTTTCCAGCTGAAGCTGCTTTTTGTGTTGCTCCCACAATCCTGTCTGAAACAGTCAGTGAGGAAAACTCAGTTTATGCTTCCAAGCTCATTGTGAGAGGGCACATTGTGTTCCTGCAAGTGCTGATTTTGTCTGCATCCCTGAGTTTAGTGAGCTGCCTCCAAGGACTTGTGAAACCCAGTGTGTTAAGGCTGCATCTCCCAGATGTTTCCACCTTTCCAGCAGAGACGATAAATGTTCCCACAAAGGCTCAAAGACTGTTTGATTTTCTGAGTGTTGGCCTCAAGAGATTGCTCAGTGAGCACCTGAGTGTTTCTGGGACATCGGACACTAACTGGAACTTCAAGTCTGGTTCTGAAGCTGCACATGCAAAGACTGTTTCTGGTTGTAGAGACCTGGCTGTTCCAGGGATTGTAACCTCCCCAGAGGCTGAGCTGCTGACCTCAGCTGACTCTGGAGCCTTGAAGGTAACTAAGTTTGCACCGCTCGGGTGAGCCATCTCAGCTGCAACAGCCTCCACAGAGAGCTCACGCAAGCTTACCCAGCCTGCTGAGGATTTTATGCTGCTGCAGCCCAAAAGGCATCCTGAGCTGGCTGACAGCCACCCACAGCTTCAGCTGCCTCAGCCAGGGGTCTCCACACCTGCTGGCCCTGCATCTGCTCTGACTGGGGGCTCCGGAGAGCCGCGCCAGCCATCCATCTCTGCTGGGGCTCCTGTTTGAGAATGTAGGAGTGTAAACTTCAAATATCTGCTCGGTTTGTCAAGATATCACATATTTGCAAAAGTGCTCTGACGTTTTTGGAGACGTCTGTTACCCACCATCTGGATAGCTAACCGGGAGGTCGAGGGTCATTAGAGCCGGCGAGAACAGCGGACTCCCGGCACATCGTTTTTGGACCCCCACGGCCTTTGGCTGTTCAGGTTTAAACATGATATATAAGTCACTTAGATCACGTAAAAATGTTATCGTTTGGCTTTTTTCAGTGTTGTTTGTTTGGTTTGGCTGAAGTTACAGTTTTCACACAGCTGAATAAACGTCAAACAGAAAAGTGATTAAACAGAAGTGTGAGACGGTCGAGAGTTTACTCCAGTGTCCTGTTAGATTTTAGACAGCAAGGAGCAGACGGCTGAGTTTATTAAACTCCACCGAGACAGCGGTGACGCGGATCTGAAGGCCAGACCGTCACAGCCGCTCATTTCCCGCCTACCCGACCTTTGGAGGACCCGGCCCACGTAGACCTTGAAGGCCGGGTCCTCAGGAGGATGCAGCCTGTGAGTTTGGACACGCCATGACACATGATGTTCTACAGCTGATGTGTTTAAATGAGCTCTACAGGTGAACAGACTTATTAACGTTACCAGCATAATAAACTGTCCTGTCACTGAAGGTGTCTGCCCAACAAGGACGTGGTGCTGAATGCATCCAGACCCCTGCTGACTGTCTTTGCAGCTTCGGTCAAAGGTACAGTGTCCACTGTGACCCTGAGAGCAGGACACAGCCAGAGGTGAGTCAGCAGTTACAAACTAAATGCTGCTGACATGAATCAAACTGCTGGATAACCCACTGCTCATGAAAATGGCACCTTTCTGTTGCTTTTTGAGATTACTGAGAATATTTGAATTGTGACTCAGATGGCAGATCCAGGCTCTCAGCCTCCAGCTGAAACTTCCAGTCCTCCCCCAGCCAGAAGCTCTGATGCTGGGCTGAGAGACTTTGATCCTTCCCTGGATCCAGAAATCCAGGAGGGAGAAGGAGAACAGGACCTCCTTCCTGATCTGGAGAGGCCTGAGGGAAAGAAAGATGGAGCAGACAGAGCTTTGAACAAATCCAAACCTCCTGAGCTTCACCTCCACAAAGGTGCAGACACTGATGCACAGATTCACATGTGACACCTGCAGCGTCCAGCTTGTGCCGCTGACATTATCTCCACTCTGATACAAGCCTCATTCACTCGCTCACACACGTTCATACAATCACCTTTTCCTCACAGTCACACACATGAATGTAATGAGGGGAACTCGGGGTTCACTGTCATTCCTCAGGATACTTTGATATGCAGACTGGAGGCTCTGTGGATGAAACACCGACTGTCTGAACCACTCTGAAGTGTTCATGATGGACTTCATCCTGATTAACACTACAATACTTGTTAGAGGCCTTTTATATGTAATAATATTCTTTTCCATTAAAGCTCTGAACATTCTCACTCTTTCTTGACCAGGTGTGACAGGTGAAGGACACCGGCGAATAGGAGGACAGAAGCTGAGAGCCATTAGTCACATGACTTCAGCTGCTGCTGCCTCACCAACCACTGGCCCCTCGGTGAGTCTAGAGTTACAGCAGTGACCACAGGAAGTGCACACGTGTGATCTAAAGCTACATGTGGGCCTGTGACCATCAGTCTTCTCACTGTGGTAGACGGGTTTGTGAGTCCCTGTGATGCTGGGAGTGTCCAGGACAGTCGCTCCTGATCGGGTCTCTCATGGAAAGCTGGTCCCAGGAATTCCTGGAAAATTCCTCCACAAAAGAGAACTGGGAACATAAGTGCAGAGTGACAGAGGTGCTCAGCAACCCTGCTGTTATATGGGAATAGAACCAGAATAGTCGGCAACCACTTGAGTTAAGTTAGCCAAAGAGATGCGACTCAGACTGACTTCATCATGTTGGCAACGTGTCTGCATTGATAAACTCCAGTTATTGACAAATCAGAGAATAATTCCAGTCGTTCAGAGACAGATTGTGATTGTTTGGAGGATGTAATCGTTTCCCTTCAGGGAGCGTGTTGGACGCTCAGTGTCCGGGTGATTAGCTGATGCAACTACTTAGAATCAGTTTGTGAATATGAAGAAAATCAGTGCAGTCACTGGACAAACTCTGATTCTTCCTAGTTTCACTCTTGTTTCAGTCCAGTGTGACTGAGGTGGTAAAAAATGATCTGACTTTTAGCCACACAGCTGTCTGCTAGAGAAAAAGCCTTTGTGCACAACTTTCTTAAAGGCAAACGGCACCATGTTCACTGCAGCTGCAGCAAACGCAGCAAAGAGTGAAAGTTGGACTGAGAATGTTGTGACTGTTTCATGAGAAAGAGCAGGAAAACAAGCATCACACACCCAGACACAGTGCTGGGATTAGAATTAGACTTTAGAGCCAAATGTAGGACAAAAGCTTTAATATGAAAGAGGAAAACCCAACAACAGCCAGAGCATGAAGCTCAAATCTATACCAATCACCAAGAAAGCTGACAGGCCTGTGACACGTCAGAGACGCCGTTCAAATCATAAAGAAGTTGGTTTATTGACAAAATGTAAAAAACCAAAAGAATCAAGTCAACCTTCAGTTTCGAGCGAGTAGACCAATCAGGCACAGCAGCAGCTCTAGAATAAGCAACAATTTGATGTATTACAAACAACCTTTCATATACACACATACATATGGCTCATATGCTGTTTAAAAAGGGCTCAAAGACCCAACAGATTACACAAAGTACAAAAATACTTTCATTCAGACAACAGTCAGCTGTGCACGAGACAGAGAGCCGACTACAGTTAGTAACATGGACTCACTTTGTTTCAGACACGACACAAAGTAACACAAAGCCACAAAGAGCAGAAACATCAAAAAGGAGGCAGAGCAGCAGCAACTCTCCATGAGCTGTGAGGCTAACAGCCACCCACACTTCCTGTGATGCATAATGACAACAACATTAACCTGAAGGATGATAACAACAGAAAGAAGTCTAAGCTAACGTTACACAGCGCTCACACAGCGCTGACTGTACAGGCCTCACACAGCTACGACCTGCATCCACAACACCTGATTCTACTGAACACAAACAAGTTAATGATATATGAGCAATCCAGGGAAGGCTTCCAGGAAGGTGAGGATCCAAAGACAGCTCTACAACAGCATCAGTCAGCAACAATGTTACTAATCACTGACTCTTTCATCCTTTTATACTCAATCAAAAAGTGCTGTGTTCACATTTGTTTCTGCTGAAATCCAGAGACTGAAAATGCGTCTTTTTAAAGTTTGAATAAACTGACTGAACTTCTCACGAGTCCAACCGTGAGGAACACTTCCCCCCATGACACATCACAGGACAACGTCTCAGTGGAGGGGGGACAGTAGCTCAGTTTAGGCAGTCACACTCAGAATCGATGCCTCCAGTCAGGGTCAAACGTGGTCCTCAGAAACCTGCAGATGTTTGGGCCAAGCTCTCACTGGTCTCTGCGTCTGTAGACTGAGCTGATGTTTCTCCAGGTGTCTGGTAAAAGGACGATGCTGCTGTCCAATGAGGCGAGGAGAGAAGTAGCCAAACAGGCGAGAGCCGTGAAGGAGGAACGGCGGGCAGCTCTGGATGCCCGACATAAATACCTGATGAGCAGGCTGGCAGACGCCGGCAGCCTGGAGGAGGCGGCGGTGGAAGACGCCATCGTCTCTGATGACAGAGTAAGTTCAGAGACGTGATCCTTCCTCAGAGTTGAACCTTTGAGTCATTAATGTCTGATTCTTCCAGTTCAGTCTGATCCATGAATTCTTTGCTGCAAACGGATCCAAGAAGCTGATTTTCTTCTATCAGGATGTCAAACAGGTAACTTTGATCACATTTCAATGACTGACACATGAAGGTCTAACCGCTCTTCATAATCTGCTGTCCTGTTTGTTGCAGCGTACTTTGTATTCATATCTTTTAATATCTGCCTTTCTCCCAGAGTCTGTCCACCCGTCAGTCTTCCTTTGTGGACGCATCAAACTCAGCTGTGGCTCAGAGGAAACTCTTCCTCACTACGGGGAACTCTGAGGTTGGCTTCAGCTTTTTCTGTTTAGTTCATGTGAGAATCACAGAAAAATGCTGATATGAGTGGAAGGTTCTGCTGGGAAATTGGCAAAGAGCAGATTATTGAACAGCGAGGCAGACAGTTCATTTCAGTGATGCCAGTTTATTAGAAACGAGGACTGTGGGGCTGCTGGAAGTCAGGACGGCCGTTCTCTGGATAAACCTGACAGCTGAGGTGGAGAGCAGGATTTATCCACAGACGGCTTCTTCCAAGCAAATGTCCTGAACACACCTGAGCTGAGGGTTACACAGTGTGTCCTGTGTGATCTCTGGTTTATGGTGGTTGAATCTCACAAATGTGACCATCAGACCTGACGACTTATTTGTGATGTTTTAATTAAAAATATCCTGGGTGAGGTGTTTGGGGCCTGTCCCATGAGGAGGAGTCTCCAGGGCAGACCCAGGACACACTAGAGAGGTTATATCTCTCAGCAGGCCTGGGAATGCCTCAGTATTGTCCTGGATATGCTGGAGGAAGTGGTTGTTTAGGGAGGTCTGGGATTCTCTGCTTAGACTGCTGCACCTGTGACCCGGGACCAGATAAACAGGAAATGGATGTTTGAAATTCAAAGAAATCCTCTTTTAATAATGAGGGAAAAAGACAGCAGGAGATCCATCGCAACTAACAAAACACTTCAAACACATCAATGCATCAACTTTAATCAACTTCATTTGGTTCAAATGAAGGAATCTAACAAAGCACTCACTAAAATGAAACACCAGTTAGTTTCCCGAGCTCAACAGGTCGAACACCTGAGTTTGGTTTGCGGTGCAGTTTTTATTTCTTCTAGATAACTTGGGTTATTTGCACAGGAAGGTTTTTTAAATGTATTTCTTAAGTACGATCTTATATGGGGGTTGATTTTATAGCATAACAGAATAATGTAATAACTCTAATAGAGTATAAAACATTTGCAGAATGAAGTACAAGGTGAAGAAAAGTCAGAACGTCCCTGTTTGAAAATACAGTCTCAGAAGGTCAGAGATGGACAAATTCAGCTACAGAAACATGTGGCCATTTTTTTAAAGCCATAGAGCATATTACAGACGACACAAAGAGCAAACACTGTAAACTTCTAACCACAGACCTCACACAGCTCACACACGTCAGAGTGAAGCTGTCATTTCCTGAAGCTTCCACACAAGAGAACTGGCAACAAGGTGGAGTCCTCATGGATCACTAGCAGAGAAATGTGGGTGGGTGCCAGACCACATGGACTGGACTCACTTTATTTCATACAAAGGAGCAGACTAATGCTGTCATCCTTAAAGACTAACTAGAAACAAGCAGTGCGCTCGCATCGACTCGACTTGTTTTGCAAGTTTGAAGTGAGATGGTACTTTGGAGTCAGCCTCCCGAGATGATGGCTGGCTGGTTTTTGAAAAAATCTCATATTTATACAATGAGCAGCAGACTTTCCTGACTTGCAGAGGTCAACGTCCTCCTCAGTCATGCGCCATGAGTGGCACAGATACTATTCATCAAATAACTAACATGGCCTTGATTGTTACTCCAGAGACTTATCTGCGATGTAGCTTTATAGCATTTTCATTAGCAATCGTATGATTTGTGTTACAATGACCTTTGTGGACGGGCCCGGACCCCCAGGCCTCGTCCGTGACGCCGACGGTGAGCGCAACGTTTTTGTTTTCTTGCGCTTAAAATAACCTGATCAGCGTTCTGCCGACGGTTTGTTTACATTTCTCACATCTATGATTGTTCACCCGGGTTGGACACGAGCAGAGAGGGCTTTCAAGATGAAAAAGCCAACGTGAAACTTTAACGGACGACAAAGTTTTTCAATCAAATCTCCGTCACACCCTTCCTTGACCTCATCACGTTATCCACCTTAGTCAAGGAACAGTGGTTCGGGAAAATATGCATTTGTTTTTTGGACCAGTTTAAAACGTATCTCAACTAGTGATGTGCGGATCGATACTGAAATATCGATTCCTCCGATACCCGTCATTGTGTCCGGCCCCTTGGCGTGCACACTCACAACAATGGCTGAGCGTAAACAGTCATGTGCAGACGTATTTTACCTCCACGAACAGCTGAGACGTGGTTTGCCATACATGTGGCAAGAATGTGAGGTGTTGTGGTAACACCGCTGACCTGGTCAAACACCTCAGAGTGAATCATATCACAGAATATGACGAGCGTATGTTGAGGCGAACTGAAGAGGAGGAGAGGGAGAGGTGCTGCCAGGGCGAGACAGACGTCTCTCACGGAGTCCTTTAATGCTGCAGGCAGGCAACAAATAGCCACAACTTCAGGTTTTTCATTTCTATATGATAATTCTGCATCATTAAGTGATAAGAACAAGTAATCTGATGTCCTGTGATCATTACGACGCTATAATTTGAGATAAAATAAAAGATAGAGTAAAAAAAATAAGTTTTTGTTCAGAGTATCGTATCAGATCAGTATCGTCGATACCACCCTGAATTTTACTTGGTATCAGATCAGAAAGGAAATCAGTGGAAATCAAATCCTGCTTCTACAGGTGTCCAGTTCATTCATTCTGACCCCTCCAGATAAGCGTTGCCAGTTCTCACTGTGCTGTAGATCACATTTTCTTGTGTTTGGGGTTATAACGGTTACTTTTGAGGTCTGTGTTATAAAGCAAGTTAATCCTGAATTTAACTGGAGAAGACAAATTCCCACTGCGTGGTGTAGTGCACAGCCAGGCATTCTTTACATTAGTTCGTTTGACAAAACCAAAAAGCCGAAAGTATTTACTTGGAGTTTGGTTTGATGAAATAAGTGCCAGAATCAGTGAATACAAATGATTCCAATGACATGAAAACTGGTCGAAGGACAAATCCCTCAAGAAAAGCACGACTAGCACATTAAGTTTGTTTGTAATCATCATCATCTCTAACATCATGCGCACAGCAGTGATTTTGTTACAGAACACTAAGATAGTAAAATCTGGGAAATGATGATATTTCTTTCCAAAACTTCCTGTCTGGAAGACATTAAAGCTGCTGTGCCACCTGCAGCTTCTTTCAATCTATGTTATGTGAATATATCTTTTTCTTTTTGGGTTTGAACATCCATTCAAACTCACTCTCTGCCTAGCAAGTCTCATTCCCTCATTTCCTTGGGGTCCAGCTTCACATACGTGGCACTGAGCCTTTTCCTTTGTCACCTCTTTCTGCTACATGCCTAGCCTCCCAGTCTCTTGGTCTATTTTCTTCATTTCGCTAACTACACTTCTTTTTCTTTGTAAATCTCTTCCTTCAAATACTTTCAAAATCACTTCTGTGCAGAGAAGACGTCAAACCCCTTCTTGGCAGTTTATCTCAATAAAGCTGTACTATCCCAGCCATCTGGTAAGTCTTCCCTACTACCCAGAGCCTGTTTATACTCCTGCATGTCTCTGCCTTCACTCACTTCCTCTTCTTGATGTCCAAACTCATCCTTCAAACTACCATTTGATGCTGCATAGCTGCATTCTCCCTGACACCTCCTTGTCTCCTGTCTTTTTGATTTCACCTTCTGCATAATATTTAGTTGCCCTGTGTGCAGCTTCCTCCACTTTCATATATTTCTACAAGTTCCTCCCTGTTCTTGAAGTATGTGTGCACCACGGCCATTTCCACTTGGAAAATCTGCCCCACATCTGTCTTTCTAGATTTCTCTCCTAAACACCACACCTACCCAACACCTCATAACCTCTGTTCCCTTCACCTAAATGTCCATTGAAGTCTGTGTCAATCACCACTGTAGTATGTGGTCTCTTGCACACAAAATGTGTCTACCCTCCACCTCCATAATATGAGTCCGCCAGCCCTCCCATTGCCAGTCAGAGTCCATAACAAGTCAAAAACATAAACAGCTCGAACGTATTATTTATTTAAAAGAGAGAGAGAGAGAGAGAGAGAGAGAGAGAGAGAGAGAGAGAGAGAGAGAGAGAGAGAGAGAGAGAGAGAGAGAGCTCAGTTGTCCTTGCTCTAGCATCAAGAGTCAGTGACTGGCTGTTCACTGCAGGCTCAGCAGTCCAATGGCCGATCAGCAACAACACAAATAAAAAAATAAGACACGTTCTTGATTATGACAACAAACCACATCCAAAAAAATATGACAGCAACACTTTAAGTTTTGTGTGCATTCATCATGTGCAACTCTGCAGAAAGTCTCATGTCAAGGATGTGTGGACAGGGGGGCTATTAAAAAGTTCCAGTATACAGAATAGAAAACCATCAAATGAATGAAATAAAATCTGTTGTCACAGTGGTTTTTGAAGGAACAATTACTTCACAGATGGACAGCCTCATTATATTTGAGTTAAATCTGATGATACACACTTCACGTCACCCTAGTTACATGTTTTTATTTGCCATGTGTATGTTATCCAAGGGAGGGAAAAAATGAAAAAGAAAACTTTTGATGTGTCCAGACATTTCTTCACATCAGCTGCCAGCAACCAGTTTCAGCATGTACAACTGTTGCAGTAAGTGTGCTCATGCAGACCAACTATGCTGGTCCACTGTTCTTAATGGTGCTGCATGTTGAGAAAGAAGTGAAACAAATGTTTTGTTTAACAAGTCCACTAGTGTTAGAATAACTTGGCATTTCCAATCTGTTTCTGCTGTAGTTCAATGAAAGGTTTCAGTTACTTAAGTTTGAGAAAAACCAAAAAAAAACGTTGGTCAGCTTCCCTCAGGGTCACTCCACGGTTGATGACATGGTCCACTATTGTAGCTCTGATGTCATCAGCAATTCTATTTCTTACTCTTCTTACCCGTCCTCTCCCCCCTCCTCGTCCTCCTCTTGCTCCTCCTTGTCCTTGTCGTCCTCTTCATCCTACTTCTTCACCTCCACGTCCTCTTCCTCGGCCTCCTCTCACTCTTCCTGCTCCCTCCATTGTACTCCACACACAGAGCTTACCTGTATCATAGTGCTTAGGCTGATTGCAAAGTGAACTAATTATCTAAAAAAGCTTTCACATGTGGCAGTGTGCCAGACAGTTGACAAAATAGTGTAAATAATGGCCATAAATGTGTATAGTTTTGCTAGGAGTGCGTTGATCATTTGGAAATTGAGTGCAAAGCAGTGAGTTGTGTTTACAGTTCTGCAAAAAGAGTGCTGTGCAGTGGATTGTAGCTACAGGTTTGCAAAGTGTGTGTTACAAAATGGCAAACTGAGTGCAAAGCAGTGTTTGTGCTTTTAGTTTTGCACACTCAGTGAGTGGTTTTGCTATAAGTATCAATAGTTTTAGGAATTGTGCTGTAAGAATCACAGTTAGGGTTTAAGCATTCAGAAAAACCTGTAATAAACGCACACGCATGCGTCTTCAGCATTACTGGGTTTCTGCAGCTCCTGGTTTCCTGTTTAATACATTCACACAAGCAATCAAACGCTATGAATCGTTCCACAATGTTTGCAGTCACTTTTCTTATCCCTCCTGACTCAAGAGCATAAAGCGATCTACGTTAGCTCTGGGAATTCTGACGGTCGTTCAGTAAATCTTTGTTTAATCTCTTTATTTGCTTTTTGGAGAAGTGAAGGTACAAAAACCTCGTCAATCAAATTTGCTTCGGTGGACAGAAAACAGCCGTTGTAGACTGTTTGGGGTTACCTTTTATAAGTATTGAATTTTCAAAAGTGAAGTCAGTTCTTCTGACCAGGTTCAGACCAGGATGAACACAAGTATGATACTGGACCCACTAGAGAACTGGTCCCAGCTGTGGGTTCACCTCCTCCTGCTGAACTCATAGGACAGACTCTAATGTAGCATCACGTTCATCGGTCACTCCTGACCTCCTGTGAAGCATGACGAATGTGTAATTAATGACTTCATTATTTGGGGGCATTATTGCTCTAAAAATCATATTAATAGTATTATTATTATTGTGCTTTAGGCTGCACTGATAACGCAGAGGTCTCTTCTTCCTCTGGGCTGTTTAAAGGGCCAGTTTGTCCAAAGCTGTGTATATACCAGCTGCTGTCAGGCTTCAGATGTCTGCATTAGTCCACAGTCCACTGTTTGTAAGCCATTGCTTTACTGCAAAAGTTCCCATCTACTGTAAAGAAATGGAGATAAGCAGGCACATAATATGAAAAGGCATGCTGTAGCTGACTTTGTCTTTTCTGATCCATCGGTTTGTGTGGCTCTTTCCACAGGAGGGACCTAACCCACACTTTATTTACTTATATGATAAGTTTAGTGGAGTGTAGTGCAAAATACACAGTGTTTACTTTTAATTTAACAACATGAAGCTGCATCAAGTTTCCATGGTGACTGCTCAAGAAATTCTGCATTCATAAATAAACATCAGACTGTCAAAAGAGCTCATCTGTGCGAGACCACCGAGCTGAGAGCATTTTCAGGTCCAGATCCCCCGTACGCCATCGTTGGAGAGCAGTTGACGTTTTTCTTCCTGACTTTGATTTGAACACGTTTAAATGGAAAAGAGTCAAGGAATCTATAAGCCTATCAGGGTATGTGACGCTTTTGCTTTTACTGCATTTCAGTAATTTGAAGAATTTGATGTCGTTTTAAAAGTTGACAAACTGAGAATCATTTTAAGTAACAATGACTAAATTGCTATTTCTTTGACAGGTGTTGTTCAACACACCGATTTATGAAACAGCTGTAAAGATCTGCTGGTATCTTCCGGGCTACAAGGCTCAGGTTAGACCCAGATTCATGCAAACCAAAGCTGACAGAAAATATCAGGTCATTTCTGAGGACCTGAGAGTGGTGGTGATTAAATGTCTCCTTTACTTTTAGGTTGCGGTAATGACGGAGTTTCTCAGACTTCAGCAGGAAGATCTAATTCCACCGAACCTCACTGCTGAAGATCTGAGAGATCTTTTGGTGGAGAAGAGCAGGGAGACGCTCAGAGAGCAGTGAGTTACTGTCACACCTGAAAGTCTGTTTGTGATGACGTGTAAGTGCTGAGAGAAAACCTCTGCTTTGCTTTCTTTTGAAGGCTGTGGGAGTTTGAGTTAGAGGATTTTGAGGAAGAGGAAGCCAAACCTCTTCTAAGGCTGGTAAGACGAGAAAACCCACAAGACTTTTTTTTCATTACGTGCACATAACCTTTACACATGAGCGCACTGTAAATGTGTTTTCTGTTTCAGGTGTGGGCGGTGAACGTCAGCAATAAAATGAGGGACGTTGAATTTGAAGCCAGGTTGCTTCTTCAGTTCCCAGAGGCCGTACCTCCTAAATTTCAGTGAGTCACATGTAACATACAGTTATTAACCCTGTAAGACCCAACCCATCAAAAAACAGCCAGAAAATTCAGATTCTTTGGAACTGAGATGTTTATCAACCCTTTAAACAAAAGCCACACATGAGTTCTTTGCTATGTCATGTTGTGTATGATTTACTTTTATTGTGTATTTATTTTTTGTATCACATTTGATACACTGGGTGTTTTTGGCAACTTTTTGTTAACGACAATGTTAACTTTAGACTAAAAAAGAGTTTTGTCCACAACATTTAGAAATTATAGCAAGTATTGATCATGTTGATGAGATCGAGGTCTCAGAAACTCATGTATGATACAAAGGTGGTTACAGGGTTAACAGTCCAGCTACAGTGTTTCAATATTTAAATGATGCTTTGAATATGTTTAACAGATAACTCTTATCATGTTTTTCTACAGAGCACCTAAACTCCTCAGCGCGGTGAAGGATTATGTTGAAATCCTGAAAAAGAAGCAGCAGGAACAGCCTAACAGCAAACTGCTCACCGCGCAGGAGGTAGTGGTCGAGGTAGTTCCCCGCGTTCTCCAGGGCTTCTGGGAGCTTCCTCCTCGTCCCCTCCTAAACATGGCCTCCCAGAGTCTAAGTATCCTCTCCACCAGTGTCACCAAGGCCACTTTAGATCGTGTCTCCAAGAGCCTCACGGCGATGGAAACACAGGCCGTCTTCACCCGCTCTATCCGAGACGATCTGGTCGACAGCATCCTGACGGAGATTAGACAGAAATTTCCTGAAGAAATTCTGTCTATCCAAGTTGCAAACTTTGCACCCCTGTTGCTGAAGACCATTGCTGATGTAGCAAGGATCCGGATATGTGAAATCTTTGAGCCCCCTTCAAGTCCTGATGTGAAGAGCACAAATGGTGAGCGCTCCTCTGACGGCCTTTCAGTGGCAAATGTTCCACCAGCCGAAGAAGCTCTGTCAGAAAGTGTTGCAGAGCCCGACGTTCCCTGTGAGGAACTTCTTTCTGAAAGGGCATCCAGTCTGAGTACTCGAGACCTTACGATCGAAGGAGCTCTGTCAGAAAGTGTTGCAGAGCCCAACGTTCCCTGTGAGGAACTTCTTTCTGAAAGGGCATCCAGTCTGAGTACTCGAGACCTTACGATCGAAGGAGCTCTGTCAGAAAGTGTTGCAGAGCCCGACGTTCCCTGTGTGGAACTTCTTTCTGAAAGGGCATCCAGTCTGAGTACTCGAGACCTTACGATCGAAGGAGCTCTGTCAGAAAGTGTTGCAGAGCCCGACGTTCCCTGTGAGGAACTTCTTTCTGAAAGGGCATCCAGTCTGAGTACTCGAGACCTTACGATCGAAGGAGCTCTGTCAGAAAGTGTTGCAGAGCCCGACGTTCCCTGTGAGGAACTTCTTTCTGAAAGGGCATCCAGTCTGAGTACTCGAGACCTTACGATCGAAGGAGCTCTGTCAGAAAGTGTTGCAGAGCCCGACGCTCCCTGTGAGGAACCCTATGGCGAGTCCAAATCCTGTGTTGAAGGTGAAGATCATATGATCAACGGATCTTGTTCTGAAATTGGGCCGGTTCCTGATGTTCCCTTTGAGGAACCTTTTCCAGAACCTGAAGCCAGCATGAAGTCCGAAGACCGTCAGATCAAGAAGAAGAAAAAGGGCTTCTTCAAAAGACTGAGAAGTCTGTTCTGCTGCTGTTGCAGACCAAAAGTCACCGACTGACACTGAAGCTGTGACCCAGTGTTGGTGTTGCAGTAACTCTAAATATGTAAATATGTTCCTTAATGATTGTTCTTCATGTTTTTGGGGGTTTCTTTAGTTTTCAGTGGGCTGGGTGTTTTTTCTCCTCCGTGTTCTTTACTTGATTCTTGTTCATAGTTCCTGATTTGTTTTCCTAGTTCTTGTTTCTTAGTTTGTAGTTTCTTGAGTCCACCTGAGTTTCCAGCAATAAAAGCTGCCGATTCAAGTTTCATTCCACGTAAGAGTCCTGTGTTTGGGTCCTACTACCTGCCTGTCACAGCACACCATGACAGAAACTTTATAAACTCATTCATATTTCTACACGAGTCTCCAGCTATGTTAAAGATTTTTTTTCTTTCAAACATTTGTAAGAATCTCTTATGGTTCTCAAAATACTTCCACAAGTCCAGTAAGTGTAGTGCAGTAACATATTGATGGTATTATTTTTAATAATTATTTATTATTTTTAATGCACTTTGAACTGAAACTGGTATATAAAATGTACTTCCTGTAGAAAATGCAGTGTGAATGCTAATAGCTGAATAGCTTGAGTTGAATTTTTATAATTGCTGAAATCTTTGGTGAAAAACATGTTACAGTTTTTGCCCGTTGCTTGAACACATTTTGCAAAACGTCGCTCATTGTGCCAAAACTCTAAACACAAGTAAACATGACACATCAAAATATACCATTCACATCTGTGCCAAACTGAAACTCTGCTGTCAAAACCTAACATTCCTCTGTCAAGATGTAACTCTGTTGACAAAATGACACATACTTGCATCACATGCAGATCAGATCAGGGGGACACACTAGTCTACTTCATATAAAACACTGCAGTCTTTCATTGTCATTGTTTATTCTGAAGGCACATTTTCAGGAGACACAAACAACCAAAAAAAGCAAATAGGCCTACTCAATATTGTCCACTGCAGCACCATCAATTCAGATAAAGCAAAACACAAACATAATACAGTAATAGAAAAAACACTATACTGTACACACAAAAAATCATGACAATTGTGCATACGTGGGCTCATGGATCCCGCCGTCTGTTGGGGTCTGGCCACAGGACCTCATCGACATCGCAAGCAGTGTCTTCTCCCGCTGGGCACCGGGGAAAATATCCTCTTGCATGTCGAAACCATCCATGGATTGCTGTCACCTGAATGTAAATAGAAATATATGTGGTGGCCCCTAGAGACAAAACACGTACAAACTCCAAAGCACATTTCTAGCTTGAACTGAACTTCCAAAACAGAGCTACCTAGAACAGCGGTCCCCAACCCCCGGGCCTCGGACTGGTACCGGTCCGTGAGTCGTTTGGTACCGGGCCGCGAGAGTTGAGGCTCAGGTGTGAAATGTCTGGTTTTCAGGGTTTTTATTGCTTTTCAGCGTTATTTTGTTATCGTTTTTATCATTAACTCGGTTTTCCTGGGTCTTTTCACGTGTGTTATGAATAAATCTTCTTTTTCGGTACCGGTACTAGTTTTATTTTGTTGTATTTATCCGTGACACCTTAAAGGCCGGTCCGTGAAAATATTGTCGGGCATAAACCGGTCGGTGGTGCAAAAAAGGTTGGAGACCGCTGACCTAGATCACGTAAATGACACAATTGAAAGCATGAAAGCATATGTGTATTGTTTGTGTATTTATGCACAAGCATTCATATATATTCAAATCATTAAAAAACAAAAGTTCATTTGCCTGTTACTACCACACACCAAATCTGGTCGTTGGTACTTGGTGAACTGAGAGACACAACAGCAGAGGTCACTATTAATGCTATAAAAGAGGCCTTTGCAAGACATGCAGTTGCCGAGACTGTGGTATCGGACAACAGGCCGCAAGTTTCATCAGAACAGTTCAAGCACTTTGCTAAAGAGTACCAGTTCACACATGAAACGAGCAGCCCCAGGTACCCCCAAGCCAACGGGGAGGCAGAACGCGCTGATCGTACCATTAAAGACTTGAGAGGACTGTGACTACAGCAGAGCACTGCTAGCGTGCAGGGCCACCCCACTGGAACATGGGCTCTCACCGGCACAGTTGCTCATGGGGAGACACCTGCGTACCTCTCTGCCACAAGCTGCTGCGAAGCTGGTGCCAAAGTGGCCCGACCTACAGGCTTTTCGCGAGAAGGATGAGGAGGGGAGGCGTGAGCAGGCAAAACACTACAACCGCAGACATAGAGTCAGGACAGAAGGTGTGGATTACTACTGAAGGAACCACTGGAGCAGTAGTTGGACCTGCCAGTGCTCCCAGATCTTATGTGGTAGAGACAGACAGGTTTTCTAAGGAGAAATAGGAGCCACCTCACACCAACAGGGACTGTTACCAGATCTGGTCGAGCGGTGAGACCTCGTGTAAGATTGGATGTGTAATTCTCTGAAGTTATCCATTCAGGCCCTATTCAAAGCTGGCTTAGGCTGTTAGAGATGTTTACAATTATGTGTTTCGTTTAAATGTAAGTGAACAAGTGAGAGATGTGTATCATTTTAACGTTTGATAATGCTCTGCATTCCTGTTCTTGTGAGCTGAGTGAGTCATTATGAAGTATGTCTTTAGCTAAAAGGAGGTGTAGCGGGAGACTACTGTACCCATAAGGCTGTGTGTGTGTGTGTGTGTGTGTGTGTGTGTGTGTGTATGTGTGTGTGTGGGGGGGGGGGGGGGGGTATGATCTAAATTATAATATTGCTGACTGTCTGAGGCAAAATTTCCCCAAATCGAATCGAATCGAATCATGGATTGAATCGATTCGGGCAAGGGCGTCGATTTGGCATGGACGGAGGGGACATGTCCCCACCAATATCCAGCGATTATTGAATTGTCCTCACCAATAATTTGATCTCTTCGAGTAAAGAAAAGCAAACCTGATAGAAAGAAGAAAAAAAAATCTGTCAACGTCTCATTCACCCAGCGGTGCCGAAAGAGTTAAATTACGTCCTGTACTGGAGTCCTACCTCATGTGACAAATATGGCCAATGTGATTGGCTGAACCTTTCAGGGAGCTCCGTTGAGGTTTAGCAGCGGCAAGCCTGCGCTCCCAGGAGGAGAGGAGGACGGCAGCAAAGAGGAAGAACCTGGATATAAGAAAGTATTTTTCAGAGAAACCTGTAAGTCACTTAAAGCCAAGTTCACTCATAATGTCACGGTCTGGCTGGCAGACCGTGGGGGTGTAGGGAAGGAGGACACAGGCGCGGTGCTCTATGTACAAGCAGTGCGTTTATTTACAGCGATGGACAGACATGACAATAAATCCCGTGCTCTCCCGACTCCCGTGACGTGTCCTCTTCCCAGTGCTAGTGCTCCTGTCTCCGCTTCTCCGTGATGAGCACCCCGTGCTCGCTGTCCTCTCGTCTCCCCGTAACTCCTGGGGACATAAGAGAGAGGAAGCCGTCAGACACACAATAATGCAGCAGACTCAAACTAGGAACTGGTCGAGAGACTGACGTGAAGCCACGCAATGATCCAGCGTCGGAGAGAGCTCCACCACACTCTCAAATAGCTCCTCCGACAGGCCTGATCAGCTGCAGGTGTGGCCAATCACCTGCCAGGGCCACACACACACACACACACACACACACACACACACACACACACACACACACACACGTCTACAAGCAGGGAGAACGAGGGACAGCAATACAAAATACATACATTATAATATTAGTCCATAACTGCTCAGGGTCCTGGGTCTGACACATAAAATGTGTCCGTCACAATAACGTTGCAGGCTATGCTAGGCTTTGGCCCACATCAGTCTAAAACTGTATGTAACCATGAATAACGTGTTTTGGAAACTAACAGCACAACATGCAGCACTGTTAGTTCTCTCAGTCTCAGAGCAGCGTTTCTAATTCTAATCTAAGTGAAGCTGTCAGAGAAAACAGCAGCCTCGAGCAGCCAGGATATTAGTTTACAGAGGCTGTTAGAATTATATGCCTAACGTTAAAATGTTGGTGACACAAGAATTTCATCTTAATGGCACTGACGTATTCATAGGTCATAGTTATGATTTTGCAAATATTCCACCTTGTAGTGCAGTTTGCACAACTTGTTTTAAAAATGCACTCAGCCTACAAACATTACTGATCAGTCAAGATCTGCACAAAGTGACAGACACACTGAAGCAGCTCCACATTTTATTCTTATTGTCATGTATGTCCTATTTGTCAGGTGACAGAAGAAGCAACACAAAGCTCAGAGAGCAATGGTGACACAAGATCACAGGTGGAATTGGATGATGACGCAGAATGAGAAGAGCGAAAGTGGATCGCTAAATGAAACGGATGAACCAGAACTGGTTTGTAAAAATGCTGCAGCTTCAGTGGTGTGGAACTGGTTTAGCTTTCGTCCGTCAGATACACAACAAAGCACTATTTTTGGTAGAGCATGCTAGCGGGCCGTCGTTATTACCGTGTTGTTTGGAAAATACGGCGCACTTAAAATCAATCCTTTGATTTTTCTGAAAGTCGACAGAGCCCCTTATAACCCCGTGTGCCTTATGTATGAACTCTGGTTGTGTTTACTGACCTCGAAACGATTTTATGTGCACGGCGCTCGAAAATCTGTCAGATGTTTCAGTACGACTTTGCTAAGCTACCACCGCTTGATGGATTGTCGGAGCGTTACGGCTGTCGTAGGCAGGAGCCTCGCGGAGTGAGCCATGTCTCCGTGACGACCAGGACACAGCAGTCACGGACGATTGGCTGTGCGGCGAGAAGTAGGTTCAGTTCGTCTATTTTGTTGACGACCGACCGTGCGCTGGTCAGAAAGATGCTCGGGAGCGGTGGTTTGAAAGGCTGCTTCTTTAGCCTGGCCAGCAGGCCCGACAGGCATCCCCGCTTTTGTTTGCGTTCCTTCCGCCGCCTGCGTTTCTTGGCAGAGCCGATAACAATCCACGGAGCACCCGATGTTCTCGCTATCTCTGGGGGGATGTTGTGCACCCTCTGATAATCACTGGTAATGGGGATCTGGCTGTTATATCCGATCTTGCATAATTCCAGATGGTTGTAGGAAAATTTGGCTTCACAATAAGGAAAACAAAAGAAGAAGAAAAAGTGGAGAAACAAAAAAGAAAGGCACCCAAGTGGAGAGCATAGAGCCGCTGCGTCTGTGCGCGCCGCCATCTAGTATACTTCTTCTAGTACACAGCCTGGAGGTGTGTTTGGGGTCATTGTCCTGTTGAAAACTGGTCCCTATATGCAATTTCTCAACGAGAAGTTTGGGCTCGGGTGAGCCTGAGTGCTGAAGATATCTACCTATTCGGAACCATGGTAACAGGGTTCTGGCTGATCGGAGCTGGCTTGAGAAAGCGGAACCGGCTGTTCAAACCCCCACAAGGCTGCCCGCTGGGATTGGAACGATGGGAGAGGCGTGAGTTTCTCAAAATGGGCTCATTGAGTCAGCACGGATAAGATCTTGGAGAGGCTACGGCTGCTGTGGATACTCAGAATAAGATCTCTGACTGCAGACTGGATACATCTCGGAAGGGCTCGCTCGGAATAACATCTCTGGGCGCAAATTGGATGACATCTCGGGGAGGCACACTGCCGTGAGTTCTCAGAATCGGCTCCTTGAGCACAAGAATGACAACATCACAGAACGCAAGTATGGCGAAGCTCGCGGCTCTCCAACGGGAGATTGAGAGACCAGTGTTGGACTGTAGAACTGCTTTGAAATTCATATGAGCTGTTCGCACTAAAGTAAAAAGCACCATCACTTATGCGGAGACCCCTTCAGCCCCAGACGTGGGCTCAAGGCCGGAGCTGAACAACACCCTGATAACGACTGTGTTGAGTCTGTTCCTTCCTATTCCATGCAAGGCCACCTGGGTTGGCTGGAAGACTGTTTACTTAGCCTGGCAGGGCGAAGGACACTGTCTCAGCTGAACCCTGGACACGCACACACATACAGGGAGTGCAGAATTATTAGGCAAATGAGTATTTTGTCCACATCATCCTCTTCATGCATGCTGTCTTACTCCAAGCTGTATAGGCTCAAAAGCCTACTACCAATTAAGCATATTAGGTGATGGGCATCTCTGTTGATAGGTTTGTAGCTTGAACCCATCCGCTGGAACGTTGAAGACAATATAATTACACTGCAAAGCAAGACACGAGTAGGCAAAGACTTCATGTTTCTCGTGCACGGGAGAAATGACCGGACAAAGCGCCATTCCTTCGCTTGACCCCAGTCACTCTCGTCCGTCCTCCCGTACCACTGTTCTTTTATTGAGGTTACATGAATATGCATAGGTTCATTAACATATGACGTCTACATACACACAAAGAGTACCTTGCCTGTGTGTGTGTGTGTGTGTGTGTGTGTGTCTGACTTGTGTGAGGTCAAGATGTGACCCTGTGAAGACTCCCCAAAGCTGGTGCCAGAAGTCTGGGTCCATCTAACAAAAGGCTCTTATACTTAAACAGATATACGTGTGTTTGCTATACCATAAATCAGCAAAAGAAGATACGACCTCTCCTCTGTAGGGGAGTGAACTCACCCCCCTCTTCATGCTACACAGAGTTGTTACAGACCTCCTAGAATGAGACATTCTTTCAATCTACAAATGATTATATACTTCTAAGCATATATAAGTAAATATTTCTAAGCATAAATGACAATCAACAATACAAAACCTATCACTCCCTATTCTGGTATTTTAAAGAGTACTTAGCAGAAATATTAAACAACCTAACTAATAGGGTTGCAAACTCCCAGCAAAAAAAAAAACTAAAGGGAACCATCGCCCACCCTCTGCCTCGTGGTGCTTAATCGACATAATCGACTTTAATTTAATGCATGTATTTAAAAAAATGCACAGAAATCAATTATTTTTCAACAACAATTGAATAGATTCAACATCTTTCTTCAACAGAACTGCAGAATGCACAGATGGTATCTTCCCAAAGGAAAAAGTACTATAACTTACCAGGGTATATATTAGACTTAATAGTTACTATATACAATATTAGATTTCTATACATTTTACGTTAGATAAAAACTTTGGTTATAAGATTCAGATAATTATTTATTAAAAGCGAGACATTTTAAACGAGAATAAGAAAGAAAAGTATTTCTTTGTGCCCCCCTTTTCCCTGTTAATGCCCCAGCTGGCCCCCTAGCAAAACCGTGCTAGACCCGCCCCTGCACAGTTACCAGCTGTCAGCTACTTATAGCATTAGGCATTAAAGTAATATTAAATAAATTCTAACAACAGCTTATCAAGCTTAAACGTGCTGCTGTGGTTTATCTGCTGGTTTCCTCTTTCTGGCGCAAAGTGGGAAACAAACAAGAGAGACGGAACTTGCGATCAGCTGATCATTGATTAGTTTCATGATTGAAGTAGCAGCAGGAGAGGGAGGGGGAGAGGAGACGCGGCAGTCGCTCCATATATCGGTTGTTAAGCTTAACGTGGGAATGCGTTACAAACATTGAGAGAGAAACTTACAAACTTGCTTTACTTCTCTAGGACAGCTTTCACTGAGAAGAAATGCCGATTTGGAAACATGTAGCGAGGCGCTAAATGCTCCACCAGACAACCGAGAGGTCTCTTGTTGTCACATGCAAGAAAGCATGCTCTGAAGAATATCCAGGTAGATAACTGTGGCGATATGTTGGTTATATTACTTTAAAGTGCAACTGGCTAATTCTTATTTTAGCCAACTCAAAAAGTAAAAATGATGCAACGACCTTGAAATAACACATTTATCTCACTGAAACATGTCATTTAAATAAAAACATTTACTGAAATTAAAATAAATATACTGAATATAATATGGCTCAGATTTAATGGAATATAATGATCCTTTTGTGTTGCTGTTAAAGAAAGGGATAATGTGTGATTACTGTTTTTAAACTATGGGCTACAAACTAAATCCTTTTATTATTTCTGTCCTCGGTTTTAACTCATTAATAATCATTAGGATGAAGCCCCCTAAAAAACAACGTAAAGGTCATGAAAATGTAAACAATTTGGCATTTTGATGATGCATCATCCACATTAAAAAGTATAGATCATATCAGCCCTGTATTTACTTGTATCGGATACATAAAAAATCTTTCCGTATCGCACAGCACTACAGAAAGCTCTTTTCTAGGGTTGTATTAAACATCTGTAACTACCGTAACTTCTGATCCATTTCCTCAATTAAAAGAAGTCCAATGATTCCTGAGAGCAGCAACTCTGCACTTTTCATTAATATTTGCATCATTACGGTAATCCCAGGTACATTGTTGCAGCAGCCCCGTGAAGGCAAAGGTTGAGAGAATAGTGAGTGAGCGTGATGGAACAATGTTATCACACGTTTGGCTTCTTTTTACCATGTTTGTTTGTTATGTTCTTTCATGTGTTATTTACCAAGATTTGGATGGTGTTCTGCCTCGAGTTACCATAATGTCCCTAACATCACAAAAAAGCACAGAGTTGCTGTTTTCAAGAACTGCTGGAATTTTTCATTTGCCCCAATGGTTCAAGACTCAAGTTAGGCTAAAAACACTGGGACCAGTTTAAATGGGTTCATCTGTGTCAGCTACATCGTCACTGCTGCTCTTATGTTATGTGTTTTTGTTGAAAACTAGGTGCTGTTTGGGCTTAATGATGTCAAACTTTTCATTCACTTGTTTGCTCCTAAATACGTTTCTATTGCAGGTCTTTTCCAGTTGAAAATGTGAGTGAGCACTACACAAATTACTGACACTGAAATACACTGAAAAGAAAAACAACTAAACTAAATCCAAACAAAAACAACTAAACGAAGTAGTTACACACGTTATAGAATATATATACTGGGCATACAAGCCTGGCCTAAGCTTTCTGTCAGGAAGACTGCAGCAGTCCAGGAGTTGGGTTAACTGTCTTTAAGTCCCACAGAAGAAATGTTTACATCAAAGTGCTTGCCAGGCTTAATCCAAATTAGGTACAGCCATACATGAACTTATCATTGTATAGTATGTGGGACTATGAGCAATGGTTTTCTGGAAACAGAAACAGGCAATTTTATCATTAGTAGAGTCACAAATAACTAGAAAAACAATTGAAAACATAATGTACTCAACACAGCAATATCTCACAATATCCACAGGGGGTCACTATAGCTCATATATTGCCTAAATAGCACGTCATACAAATTGCCAATCATAAGGCACGGACATGGCAAGCTAGCCACAGTTAAACTAAACAATAGAAAAGTCCTTTATTTGTAATCTGGATGTAATGACTGCGGGAGATTACAGCCACTGCTATTAACTTAGTGCCAAATAATCCTACCAACATGGCATCAAAGAACTGAGGCATAACTTTAACATGCACAAACAATTATAACAGCTTCATGCGAGTCATCCTGCCAAAAGGACTAACACTCACAGGTTCATAAACACACAACTTAATCACACGAAACAACTGCGATGCTCTGCAGTGGCACCTTTAGTCACTCCCACTCTGCGTGCTGAGCACATGCCCACTGATACGCTTATTTCCTTTGAGTGTGCTTGATTTCTGCCTCTAGACATTCTGAGGCCGAGTCAGAGCAGGAAACTTGAGCACACGTGGTCTCATTAAATCAGACAACTGGAGTCATTTAAAAAGGATCTTTTAAGCAGTGCTGTCCCTCAGCTTCATAGTAGATCCATCTATGGGATCAGTTTGAAAATCCTAGCTGTCTTCTTTCTAGTTATCATGTTACAAGATTTTAAGAAAACTTGAACGCTGATCATGAGTTGAATGCCACTGATCTTCAAAATCATCCAAGCTTTTTGATAAATGCACACAAAAGTCGGGTGTCCATGCCACCCGCATGCAAGGTGACAAAAATACCCCAATCAGCCTTTCAAGCTGACAGCTAAAGAAACCATTTCACCAGATTTAGCTTCTTGGATATTGTGTTCACTGTACTGTGTTCAAAATGTACTTCTCATTTAATAGAAGAAATGTAATCATGTCAATTTAGAGGATTTCAAATTCTCACTCCTGTTAATTAAAAAAAAGAAAAAAGTAGGATAAGACATGAGAAACTCCTTGAAAAGGACAGTCTCCATTATAGCACCTCATGGAAGCTTTGTTAGACGACCTGTCATTAAAAACTAGAAAGACCATCCAGCATCGGGAGCTTTCAGACTTCCAGGTTTGACAACAAGCCTATTGCTGGTTTGCCCACTCTGACTGTGTCAGTATTTGCTCCACATACCAACTGCTCTGACCCTAAAGTAAGCCAGAATCCCACACAGCCATATGTAGGCACATTCCAACCACAAAGAATAACTGGGGATTCTTCATCCTGTAAACATCCTGAACAACTGGTTTTGGTGGTTTGATGGGAACAGATCCTCACCTGATCAGGAATACCAACGATCACCCCACCACTCATGTCTTGTTGGGAAATGTTTGCAGTCCTCAAGCTGTGAAAGTCATCAGGTGCAGCAGTCATGAATACCATGTAAACATCCCTGTTGGTAGGACAAACAAATAACAGTGGGATTCATTCGAGAAAACAGAACTTGTTTGATTCCCTGTCTGACAAAAAGAAATTAATGCAACGTAAAAATTCGATTTAAAAAATCAGCAGCATCATATGTAACCAGGTCCTAAATTACATATTGTTATAATTACACAAAATTTGTTCTAAAGCCCAAACTGCTCCTGGTATATCTGACTTTTAGCACCTCCAAGCCTGTAGTCATCTTGGTTATTAGTTAGGCCCCTCCCCCGTGTGTCGCTATGTGTATAGGCACTGTTAATGCTAGCATGAACAGATCATTCTTGCTGGCTGTTGTAGTGGCTTGAGCTAACTCTCATCCCAACTGTTTATATTTGGTTATAGGAGCTGGAGTGGGCATTAATGCTCCACAATTTACAAGCTGGGACCTGCCGCTAATCCATGGTTAAAGCCTTTACCCACATCAACACTGCAGGCAGAGGCTAACATCTGCAATACTATTAATAATTACACATAACTGTAGCAACAACAAAGAGAGGCTCGAACAAGAAAGGCTTGAAACCCTTAGAAAAGACTGATCAGAGTTGGTTCAATGAACTCTGATCGTGTTCATTCGGAGTTAAGCTCGTGTGTGTTTAGAGACAGAAAGCCATCATGTTACCAGGATTCTCCAGAGAAACACAGAAATAAAGAGCAGAGCCTCCATCTTCATTTAGTGGACAGAGGAATATGATCACAAATCAGTGTGGGCCAAAATTTGTATCTTAAAAACTAGGAGGGGATAAAGTTATACCAACATACTGTAATATTTTTATAATATACACTAGCAAACTTTCATGCTGTGTGTGATATTAAAAATATTGTATTGTGTGATATCACATTCTATTGTGATCCAGCATTTTAATCTGACCTTTGATTTCTAAATGCTTCATTAAACTGTCAAATATACAAATATAGACAACTGTGGGATTTGTCTAAAGTATTTGCATATGCCATAGAAATGTTAGCACTCACAGTTTACTGGGCAAGGTTTATGCAAAGTTTCAACAAGACCAGTCCACTTATGACAAACGCGATCATACGAGCATTATAGTACGATGCAGTCTCTGCATGATATGACTATCTATTCAGCTGTAACCTGACAGGGACAAAGTCTAGGAGACAGAAACTGAAGATAGACACCATTTACTGATGGACCTGTTATATTAGGTGACAATTCCACGTGAAAGTCAAAAGAAATGAATACATACAGGGCAAGTCTTTATGAGGCAAACATGATGTGCATCTCACACGAAAGCGATTTAGGTGATTTTCTGTGAGAAATGTGTAAAAAGATCCGTACTCTGAATTTCAGATACTATTGATCTGTTTGTTGTGTGTCTGAGGGTTTACGCAGGGACGTTTTGTGTAAGCACTGATTGCTACAGTAGCATCCAATCAATGCTTACAGTGCAAAGAAACTGGCCTACAGTCTGACAGCTGCATTAATGTCTACACAATCTAAGAGTTTGAAAGATGGACACACGTGAGATGATCATAAATCCACAACAGAATCCTTTCTGTCCTAACATACTGATGAGAAAATAACTGAAGCACTCGTGTCAAGAACAACAACAACAAAGGGAAACATGCCTAACTTGGATTTCAGTGATTGTGAAAACAAACATATGCAAATGAATTTCCTCTGTGCGCTTTGCCTAATTCAGGAAATCACTATCAATCAAGTTGAGTGTGAGTCAGTGAGTATGTTATGTTCACATAGACTGTTACCTCAGGGGCTAACTTACCAGATGAAATGAACCTTTATGGAACGGAAACCCAGAATTTGTTTCAAGTCACATTTTAGCTTAACCTGCATGGTGGAAAGTGCCTGTACCAGAGACATGATTGTTGCTGCTTAGGTTAAAATATCTAGTATATGTCAATAATGTAACAAAAAAGAAGAAGAAAATCTGTGGCGGTGTAAAAGTCCCACTAAATGCGTCTCTCGGTGTACATCTAAACTATATAACGATTAACCGCCAACTGTGAGTTCAATTTAAATTTTCCTTTACAAATGTGTGTTTGTTTAGGAAGGAAAAAAATGTGTGCGCACAGTGTTCGGCAATATAGACTCAAAGGCAGCACCAAGACTGGCACGAGACTATTTCCACTGCACTGAGGGTGGGAACTCCAGGCCTCGGGGCCGCTGTCTTGCAGGGTTTAGATGTGTCCTTGATCCAACACAGCTGATTTAAATGGCTCATTTTGAACTTTGACATATACATCAAGGAATGGACCAGCCACTGCACTGATGTTAAACCAGTTCAGAAGTTCATTTATCATCATGAACCACCAATTTATGAGCAGACAAACCAAAGTACACTCCAAGATTCAGTTGCTTGTAGAAGCACGTTTAGCAGCAACAGCTCAAAGTCATTGTTTTCTGTATGACTATCAGTCTCTCACATCATTGGGGAGTCATTTAGGCTCACTCTTCTTTATAATGTTGCTTCACTTCATTGAGGTTTGCACAAATTTGTTTATGCAAAACTCACGACCACACTACTTCTATTAAGCTGAGCTTTAAACTTTCTAAAATATAAAACCTGCTAGACACCGGTGTTGTGCCAAAAAGTGATTGTCTGCCAAAAACTGATTTCTGGTATTTGCCAAAAAGTGATTGCTCGTATTTAAACTGCTATAAGTAACTTGTTGGGCTATAATATGTGAAACATATGTCAAATGCTTCCCTCATGGATGACATAAAGTCATCTTGAGCCACAAACAACATTCGTGTAACAAGGTAGAAGCCGCGATCAGTTTTTGGCAGCGACTTTTATATAACCTTTATTTATTTAGTTAAAAAAAAATCTCATTAACATTAAACATGTCTTTTGTAAGAGTAAGTTGGCCAAGAGGACAGCAGCAATGGCAGCAAATATTACAATAGTTCAGTAAAAATATTTTAAGTGAGGATAAAGGAGCGGATTGGTTATAATGTAAGTACAGGGTGGGCCATTTATATGGATACACCGTAATAACATGGGAATGGTTGGTGATATTAAAGTCCTGTTTGTGGCACATTAGTATATGTGAGGGGCAAACTCCTCAAGATGGGTGGTGACCATGGTGGCCATTTAGAAGTCGGCCATCTTGGATACAACTTTTGTTTTTTCAATAGGAAGAGGGCCATGTGACACATCAAACTTATTGGTAATGTCACAAGAAAAACAATGGTGTGCTTGGTTTCAACGTAAACCTCCAGCAGAACCAGGCTCAGGGAGGGGCGGGGCCATCTGCTGACCGGTTGGGGTGAGAGAAGGAAGACAGGATGAAGACATGCTGTGGAAGCGAGACAGAGATTAATAACAGATATGATTCAATGCAGAGAGGTCTGTTAATACATAGTGAGTGAACCAACCAACCACAGCATCTGTGGTGAGAGAGTCATCAAGGAGTTCAGGCACTCCATCAAGCTCACAGTCACAGACTCAGGTGAGATTCTAGAGTTGCAGAGCTTCCTCCAGAGCAGCTGTTAGAAACACAGCTGCATCTTCTTTCTCTCACACACAGAAAAGAGTGAGACAGAGTGAGGCATCAGGGAGTTTAATTACCAGCTTTAAGACAAATGAATGAGAGTGCTGAATGATAGCACTCATGAGTGGTGCAGCATGCTTTAATTACTACCCACTAGTGAATGTGTCAGCAGCTGAAACTGTATTAATGGTGATTTAAAGAAACGAGTCCCAGTGTGTAGACCAGGCGAGCTGCTTCACTTGTAACACACTGGCAGAAACCCCAAGTCAGTTAGGATGACTACCTGAACATTTGAATGTTTCCACTGGTCACTGAGGTGGTACGTTACAGGGATCCAGTCTGTTCATTTACAGGACTCTACTAGAGCTGCTTTGCATGACTCACAGTTGAAATAATGCTTCTTTGTCTGATGCAGGGCCTTGGTTCACCCCATCAGTCGTGCAGGGGGTCGTCTGCTCTGCAAAAGTGCACTTTAATGTAAACTGTGCAGCAGTGCTGCAAACTAATCCAGACGAAATAAAAGCACAATGTCAGGAGCTACTGCAGTTCAGCATCAAACGTAGGCCAAATCAATCATTAATATGATTTTCATGATCATCTTGTTTGTCTTAATGTTCTTATGATTCAAAGAAACATCCAGCAGCTGTGAGATCGGCTGTACTGATTTAAAATGAAGTGTGTACGGCCCCAAAGCCTCTGAATGAGCTGCAGATGTGTTTCAAACTCCTGTAACAAAAGCAAACATGTCTGCATACCGGCTAACTTTGTCCACACACTGTTTCTGCTCTGCAGGTTTCACAGATGAAGATGCAAATAGTGGAGGATACGGGGATGGAGGAGATTGGGTTGGACTTTCATTAATATTTTGTCTGTTAGTTTGGGCTGTTTGTTGTTCCTGCTGCTTCCGCTGTCGTCATAATTACCTGCAAGGAACTAAAGCCATTATAGCAGCATCCTCCTGAAAACAACATCTGCTCTGCTTTTCCACAAGAATGAAGATGCAGAGGTCTGGCTTTAGGATCTGAGCTCAGATAACATCTGGAGTTTAAAGCATCATTTTAATCTTCTTCTGCACAAAATGGCTCAGTCGAGTGCTGCCAACTCCAAGAGGTTTTCGGAGGATCGGGTGATGGAGATCTATAAAGTAGGAGTAACATTATATAGCTACTATGTCAAAATTCTATAGTATGGTATATGATATGGCACAGCCCTGCTGTAAAGATCAAATGTGTGACAGTGAAAGGTGCTGCAAAGAAGTCGGGAGAGAAATGCTGCAGAAAAGTCTCTTTAGCAAACAACGAGCAAACATAAAGCCCGTCCATTTCACATTTAAGGCAGGTAGTATGTTTGTTTTTCTAATGTTGACAAACTGACCCTCCATCCATCCACTTCTGCTGATCCTTTTCAGGGTCGCGGGGGCGCTGGAGCCTAACCCAGCTGTCTTAGAGCGAGACAGACTGAAGACCTGTCCAGTCCGCTGTCCCTACTAAGTGCATGTCCTTGAAACAGTGGAATAAAAACTAAAGCAATGACAAATAATGATCCTCATCATCAACATTACTACCGAAATGTGAACTAGCAAGTACAGCCTGAGCTCATAGAAACAACATCTTTGTAATCTGTAACAGTTTTGGATTTTTGGACATGTTAAACAACTTTTAAAGGGTTTTTCACAAAGATGCTGAACATTAAATGCAGGATGCCACAGACATCCATTTTAGCCAACAATCTGCCATCTTCACCTCCAGTGTTCAAATAAAACGGAGACGTTGTGACATCAGCAGGAGACAGAGATCAGCTAGAGACACGCAGACAGTTTAAGCAGGCTGCTGTTCAAGTGGAGGCTGGTATGAATCCTGCTTCTGTTTATGTTTCCTGTTGAACAAAAACTTGACCAGAAACTGACATACCAACTTTCAGACTAGCAGATCCATCCTCCTTCCCTCCATCCTCTGTGTGTCCTTCTGTCTGACCTGCAGCTGAGAAACAGGTGTGAGGTGTCAGCTGTCAGGTAGGTGATGAGTGAAGAACAGAACAGAATCCATTTCCTCTTCAAACTGCTGTCAGACATGAGCTGTGTTCCAATTCGTCGGCTGCATCCTTCGGAGGACCCGGCCTTTGCGGTCTACGTGGGCCGGGATGGTGGGGACAGAGAGGCTGTAACTACATCTGCTGGTGTCACTGTGACCTCAGAGCAGTTTACATGAAACATGAAACGAATTACAACTTTTGCGATATTGACCAGCTCATGATGCAGAGTGTAGACTGTATCTGTGATAATGAAAATGATTTAAGGACTGGTTTATGACACGTCTATAAAAAATATAAAGTCTGTACAAATGTGAAACTACAAAGTTAAAAGCAGCTGGAACGACAGCTGTTCAAAGCTGAACACTTACATCAGCCAGAAGACAGAGTGAGTCCTCCATCTCTCTGAAGGAGGCCATCGTGGTGAGCACAGATGCAGCAGCAGTGTGGATGTGTCCACTCTCACAGTGTCTCTCTTTCAAGTTTGTCCTCACATTCTCAAAAAAAGAACATGTCTATGCAGATGCCCAGAGCCTAACAACACACCCGCTATAAAAACTTTTGCACCACCAGATTTTCATATACTTACATTTGAAAGTGTTCGTCTCCTGCATTAACTCCCACTTCGATCACTATCATTATCAGAAAAATATCTCCTGTATGGCCCGCAATGAATCCTGGGATATGTTGGGCCACAAAGGACACACCTGACCCATCCTTCAAATTCAGGGAAATGAAGGACGCATTTGGAAGACTTCAAATTTGAACAGCCTTCGTCGCGTCCATGTGATACAATTTCCTACAAATGTGGCATTCGAAGCATCCTCTCCCTGAATTTGGAAACACCCAATGTGATGATAGAGAGCAGGAAGAACCAGTCTCAACAAGAGACACACACACCTGATTTCCTGTAACTGCAGAGGGGAGGAGCCACCCGAGCAGGTGGGAACAGGAAGAGAAACAGCTGAGCCTCCGTCAGAGCAGCAGGAGGACGGTGGAGCTGAGGCAGGGTGAGTGTTAACACCACATTGTTGTAGTTTTGCTGTCAGAGTCTCTGAGTGTGTTTGTTTGTGTGACTGTAGAGAGAAGAAGAGTCACAGTGAGCTCTGTAGCTGTGATTGGCTCAATAATCACCTTCAATGGACTGAACGCAGAGAACGAGCCGAGGAACCTGACAAACCTGTTTGTGTGTGTGTGTGTGTGTGTGTGTATGTGTCATAAAGAGAGTCGAGTTCACGGTCGCACACTTTCTATCTCAGAGGCTGTATCCCAATTCTTCGGAGCCCCTCTGATGACATGGTCCAAAAAATAAATCAATTGTGGCCACAAAATACTACTTCGTGCGCACGAAATGCTAATTTGTGGGCACGAAACACTTGACCAATAACCGTGATCCTTCCCAGGCCCTTGCAGTTGGTTGACAATAAAATCTATCCCGGCGTCCAGGCCCTGTAAAGCAACTGGGCTCTCAGTATCCTGTTTAAATGTCTCTCCGTAATAATGGTTCCTTGCATTGCAGGCTTTTCAAAATGCATTGTAGCTCATTCCCAGCCTAAAATAAAACTCACTCATACCGTCTCTGTCCACGGTGTATAGGTTTAGCCTACTCTCATGCTTGTGTCTCTACGCAGCTGTCCAGGAATTGTATCAATATGATGTTGCCACAAATGCGTAATTCGTTGCCACGTTATACCCATTTCGTGCTCTCGAAAATAGTATTTCGAGGGTATTTTGTGGCCACAATTTATTTATTTTTGGACCATGTCATCAGAGGGGCTCCGTACAATTCAGGTACTATTATTATACTATTAGTGTTAATTGTACTTTCTGCAGTGTTTAAATGATTACATATACACACAGTTACTGTCCCTCCACACATACGACTTGGTTCTCCTTCTATGCCCCAGCTTTGTTTACTTTTTCCCACCGAGGCTTCTAGACTTCTGATTGGCCAGCATTTCTGCACGGTTAGGAATATATCTCCACCTGTTGCTTTGGCATGTTCCTAGCAGTGTTTTCCTTCATTTCTGCCTTTACGTGTGGACGGGATTATTTTTGAAAACAAAAACGGAAAATCTCCGTTCTCAAAAATACCCGCGTACGTGTGGACGTAGCCTCAGTCTATGTATTTACTGCTTTGTGGTGAAGGTCCGTGTCCCACACACACACACACACACACACACACACACACACACACACACACACACACACACACACACACACACACACACACGTGTGTGTGTGTGTGTGTGCCCCCTTCTGTGTGTGTGTGTGTGTGTGTGTGTGTGTTGCAAACAAACCCAAAAAAAAATTAAAAAAAAAAAAAAAATAGCACACACACACACACACACACACATACATCAATCACCTGGATCACCTGTTGAGAAAGAAAAAAGAAAACAAGCAGAAGAAAACGAGAGCAATACAATAAACAACATCACAATGATATATAGTAATATAACAGTAAATACTAAATATTAAACATTATTGTGCAGCACATAAGATCAACAGAACACAGTGTGCTTTGAGGTACACTCTAAGAACTAAAACTGATAATTACTTAAATATTTTGGTGCAACACACTGACATTTTAGACCTTCTTCAGAATACTGTATATACTATGGGCATCATGGTGCTGATCCAGAATCCTTACATTATTATTTATTACTAGAGCTACAATAATAAAGCAATGAGGAGGGGGAAGTAATAAATATGAAATAATGTATTTATGATGATTCCATTTGTTTCACTATCCACTCTGTGCAGGGCAAAGCTTATTACATGTATAGAGATACAATCATTTTACTGCTGTAAAATCCAAATTTTGTCTTATTTAAAATATAAATCTAATATAATCTGCATCTTAATGTATGTTCTTTAAAATACAGTGTGTTTTGTAATATATTATAATTATAATAATGCATAATTATGTGGACATGTATATTAGATCGTTTTTTAGTGAAATATAATCCCCCCAGAAGGGCAGGAAATGCTCTGTAACTTACTTTAAAACTAAATATGTTCACTAAAACGGTGACAGAGCTACAGACCTATGACAGCCTTACACAGGTAGCCAGCAGCTATGACCAGCACTACATGTGCAGTTAATAAAAGGACAGGTAATGTTTGTCACGCTGTTGCACACACAGCACGCTCGTTTGTTTCAGTTCGTCAAATTGCCACAAGACAACTTACCAACGTGTACGTAATAAGCTAATACTCCTGGGTGCTACACACTACAGTGTACGCTGTACACCTACTTACTGGGTTTGTCGCATCAGTCTGTGTCTCTGAGTTAACTTGTGTTTCTCCTACAGCTCCGGACCGCAAAAAATGCGCGTGCTCTTTGTGAGCTCGTTCCCGGCTCGTAACCAGCGCGTTCTGCCGTCGAGGGCGATCATTGGTTAAATGTGATCATGTGACTGATGCAAGCCAGATCCTTTTATTTAGCAAAACTGTGATTAATAGTTAAATATTATTGTTGAAGGGCACAGACAGGACTCCGCACGCACGCACACATTAAAAAAAAATAATACTTTTTAAAAAGTTGCCTCAACAAAAGGGCACCTTGGGCACCCATCAGGAAAGGGGCGGGTGCTCAAGCCCCTCTAGCCCCCCCCCCCCCCCCCCCTCTGCACGTGCCTGTCGCAGAGAACGGGGGTGTGAGAAGACTCCAAAACCTCCCTCCGCCCGCTCATTGTAGTGTTGATGCATGTGTGTTCTAAGGTGCATTTCCCCAGCTTTGGAAAATTCAGAGGCACAGATGAAGCTGGGGTACACAAAAACTGTAAAGCCAGGTGGAAAGGGTTCAGATAAGATGTCTTCCTGTTCCCCCAGTACGTTAAAGGATCCTCTGATCTTGGAATGTTTCTCTCCGACACTCTCCACAATACTAAGGGGTTGGCAGTCCGTTATAATAAAACTCAGGACTGCATGGTCCAGAACAGACTTCCTAGGTGCTTGATTTCAAAATAATAAAACGCATGTTAATTAAAAAATGACGATAAAGCAGTTCAGTGTCAATATAGGCCGACCTGTGTTCATTCTCGGTGTGTTTGTCTCCTCATTTTCATGTTTGGTTCTGTAATGCCTGAACACTGAGGAGGTGCTTTTGATTGTGTAACAAAGCTCAGCAGAATAGAAAATAAATAATTTACACTGCAAGTCACATTGCTGTTTTTCCTATTCTGATAGATTACACTGAAACAAAGACAGACAAACTATTCCCTTATTTGCAGTTAAAAGATCAAAATGATCCCACACAGCAGAAACATTTTTTTTTCTTTCAAGCTCAATTTTGTTATGGAGAGATGTTTTTTTTTTTTTTTTTTTTTTATCTTTGCGAGAGTAATTTTGGTTTTTTGGTGGCGACTCATCCCATTGACAGATGCAGATGCGGTACCTTTTAAACACAGTTTAGCGCGTTGGTAATGAGCGATACAGCAGCTGTATCGATCACGTGACTTTTTCTTAAAGCGACACACGCACCGATACAGGTTTCGCTCTGTGAGCTTGATACAAGCGTCGGTGCATCAGTGTTGCTGGACCCATCACTACTATTTCGGAGTTGACGTCACGCCGCAATGCATTGTGGGAGTGCGGCGGCATTTTCGGGGTCTACGAATCAAATCAAACACACTGTGTTGGAACGACGATTACAAGATGCTTAAAAGCAGCTTAAAAGAGAATGGACTGTATAGAGACCGATTGCGTCCAGAGGCGAAGCGGCGGTACTTGCAGAAAATAGCGTGCATTGGAAATGTGGACCCGTATGAAATACGGCCGTGGAGTAGAAACCCTGAAGACCAACCGCTATTGACGTAGCCTGATATATTTCATACCTTATCTGTGGAGTCAGCGCGTACAAGTCGTCATTCAATCAAAGGTAAGTCAGCTCGAGTACAGCGAGTGAAATGCGTTTGATTTCCCTGCAAACATTCAGATTACTGCAGCATAAATTCATTCATGAGGGGAAATTACAGTGAGAACATGTGGAGACTGTTAGGTGGATAACATAGTGAGTTCAGTGCATTGATGAGACACTGTCCTGAAGGATTTAGTTATTCTCTATGGTTAAAGAAATTGCAATGATTTATTAATGTTTATTATAAATAATTCTAATTATACATCTTGCTTCCATATTTGTATCTTGTGTCACTAAAAATACATTTTATTTTAGTTTTATACTTTGATTAATGACCTGCAGAATCTCCTTAACATATTAAGTGATTCATAATTGTCACTTTATGCTTTCTCCATCTCTAAAGTGATGACATCCTTGCATTACATACTTTAGGTTCATTTTCTGCAGGCAGGTTTCTGACAGAACAGGCAGATTTACACTATAACATGCAGCGTTCTATAGATGGACACATAAAGAAATGAAAAATCACATGTATGTGCTAACTTTCTTGACACTGTTACATTTATGATAAAGTAGATTAAACACATTTGTGTCGGCCTTGGCTCATAGTTCTTGTCTTTAAATGAACTTTGTCTGTGTGTGCTTCAGGTGCTGCACTCTAAGACTGAATGAACCAGCATTGCAGCCATGGGTCACTGTGAGCATCACAGGGAAGGTTGAAGCCGCCCGCTGCACCTGTATGGCCGGAGTCGCAGAGACCTGCACCCACGTCGCTGCTCTTCTGTCTAAAGTAGACGGAACAGTGTTGATCCGTGGCACAAGGACTGTTACAGATGAACCTGCATACTGGGTTTTGCCTGGTAATAATACCAAGATACACCCAGAGGTTGGCCATAAGATAGACGACTTCTCTTCAGCTGCCCAAAAAAAGGCTCTTGATCAAAACATACACAGACCATCTGTAGTGACAGGTAAAAGGAGCCGTCCTCAAAAAAGAAAAACCCCACCTGCTACTGTGGAGGAGTTGTCACTGCTATAATGCCATCATGTTTTATCTAGGGGTCTAGATGTATGCCTGTAGTGCACTGCTGTGTAAATAATTTGCATTTACTGAATATGTACTGACTGAGTCCCACTGTTCAAAAGTTGAATAAAGAAACTAAATTATTTTGCCTTTTTTTTTTTTTATTAAAACCACTTTATAGAACATCACATCAGTAACAGTGTAGAATCCATGTCATTTACAGTTTACAAATGACAAAATGTTTACACCAAATCATGAGTGTTTACATGATATCACCCACTACTAACACTACTTTATTTACTGTATCTTTTGAAAAAATAACAGCACAAGACTTAAGAACATTTAACAGGAGCAGGTTTCATTCTTCTCTGGTTTTATTATCACACTGTTCACCAAACGCAGCAAACCTTCACCATCTTATCCAGAAGGGTCACCTCTTCACCCTCACATGGAAGAAGTAATCTGATTGGCATGGTGGTTTGTTTGAAGCAGGTCCCTCGTGTAGCGCTGGAAACCAGTCATGATGTTTCATCCATTTCATCGGCTGGTTTGCTGCAATAATGCCAAATAATTAGCAACTCTATAAATAGACGGTAGTTCTGCAAAATCACTCAGTAGGATGTTTGTTCTAATTTGCTATGAGCTCAGAGCGCATCGAAAATGAAACTAATAGGCTATAAAGAGAGATATGAACATATTTAGAACTTACCGGAATGAAAATGTCTGGAGCACCAACAGATATTTGGAGATGGAAGAGAGCTGCACGTCAGCTCATCTCACAGCTGCTATCCAGGCTAGACGCCTTCGTTTGGTAACATCGATACACGAGCTGCCTCATGTCGCTTCCAGGTTGGGAAAGCATAAAAAGACAATCCAACCTTATTCCCGTGCCGGTCGTAAGATCGAACATTGCAGCCGAGCACACAGCAAGTACGAACCATGGCTATGCTATCGCTCCTAGCTTAGACCCCCAAAATGGTGAATCGGGCCAAAATCCTTTCCACGCCCACCCCCGTGACATCACGCTCCGAAGCCCTATAGTGATGTGTTGTGGTGCTTTGCTCCCACCCCTTGTGTTCCGTGTTTTCGTCTTCCCTTCGTGTAATTCTTCATATTCGTGTACTATTAGTTTTTAGGTTTTTGCTTAGTTTCCATGCTCACCTTCGCCATTTCTGTTTGTATCACCATGTGATGAATAAACTCACTTGCATCTGAGCTGCCTGCATAAAGGGTCCTTTGATAATTTACACACGGCTCGCAAACCGTGACAAAAACACTGGAAAAATTGGGCTGTTCTAAAACGTTTGACGGCTAGTGTATATATTTAGTTTATATATTTTCTTTATTTATAATAGTTTGTTTTATATTGTAGCAAAGTGTTACTTGGATACTTCTCTATGTGCTTCTTCATGTGCAATTTTGTTGCATTCTGAGCCTAAGAAATTTATTGTGATGAACTGCTGTTAGAATCAAGTTAAATTCTGATAAATCAGACAATTACCTCTCCAGCTGTTGTTACAGTCTTTGTTTATCGGGTCCTTACAGGGTAAAAGATGACGACACCTAAAGAAATCCTTCTGGGGACTTTGGAGGATTTGGAACGTGATGAATTTGAAAGATTTAAGTGGCATCTGAAGAACGGGTCTGTAGAAGGTTTACCAGCAATCCCAGTGAGTAAACTGGAGAATGCAGAGAGGACGAACATAGTGGATCTGATGTTTGATACCTACTCTATCAACACTTTTGAAGTTGCTAAAAATCTTTTGGGGAGGATAAACAAGAATGATCTGTTGGAGAATTTAAATAAAACCATCCCAGAACCCACAGGTAAGTCAGGGAATGACTAAACAAAAAATACATAAACAATAAAAACCTTAGTTAACATTACACAGATGCCATTAAAATCTATATAAATAATAAATCCAAAACACTTGCCAACACTTTCAGGAGTGAGAGACTGCAGAAAGCCAACAGTTTGTGTTTTATGCATCTGCACAAATAACCTCCTGTGTACACATGAATATCTGCTCTTTGGGTTGGTTTGATTAAAATGGGACCAGCAGCAGGTTTTCTGCCCATTTTACAGATTTATATTGTCAGATTGGTTTTAGAGCTGTTTTATCAACATAAATGAGGCGACAACAACAGTTTGGGACACGTCACAAATATGATCAAAGTGCTTTCTCTTAAATCTATTTACCAGTTGAAGGTAAAGTTAAAAAAATGGCTGCCATTTCTTTCTGCTGTTTGGAGACCCAAACAAAAAAATGCCCACACAGTAAATGCTTTTTATTATGGTTGATAAACAGGACACTAAGGTGATTGGTCAAAGGTTGGAGGAAAGCCACAGTTCTCCTTATTTGACTGAAATCCACCATTTCAGCTCATGTTTTTTCTTCTGCAGCTTTCTGGGAGATTCCACTTCAGCCTTCTGCTGGCAACGCTCCCGTTACCAAGCTTCCCTTAGGCAGCATCATTAGAAGACATAGCATACATTTACACTGCTATGCAGATGATACCCAGCTCTATCTGTCCATGAAGTCAGATAACACACACCAATTAGTTAAACTGCAGGAACGTCTTAAAGACATAAAGACCTGGATGGCCGCTAACTTTCTGCTTCTTAATTCAGATCAAACTGAGGTTATTGTACTCGGCCCTGAAAATCTTAGAAATATGGTATCTAAGCAGATTCTTACTCTGGATGGCATTACCTTGGCCTCCAGTAACGCTGTGAGGAACCTTGGAGTCATTTTTGACCAGGACATGTCCTTCAACGCACATATTAAACAAATATGCAAGACTGCTTTCTTCCATTTGTGCAACATCTCTAAAGTTAGAAATATCCTGTCTCAGAGTGACGCTGAAAAACTAGTTCTGTCATGGTCCTGGGTCGTTCAGCGTTTTGTTTCATTTTTGGTATCACCTTGTGTACTTTGTGTTAATTCTGATTTTGTATTAGTTCTTAGGTTGATCTCTACCTGTGTCTTTCCTCTGTGTTCTGTTCGTGTCCCCGAGTTTGTGTTGTAAAACAGTCTGTTTCCTGTTTTACTTTGAAGGTTTGTGTCTCGTCTTGTGAATTAGGATCAGCTGTGCTCCCCTCCTGTGTGTCATTCCCTCATTACCTTGTGTGTATTTATAGTATGTGTCTGCCTGTGTTCCTCGTTGTGTCGTCTGCATTACTGTGTTAATCAGTGTTACTACTCGTCTCTCTATCCAGCCTTCTTTGTGTCATCTCTGTGTATTCCCCGCTGTCCTTATGTTTTCAGGTTTGTCTGTTACAGTGGCAAAAGTATTCGGCCCCCTTGAACTTTTCCACATTTTGTCACATTACAGCCACAAACATGAATCAGTTTTATTTGAATTCCAGGTGAAAGACCAACACAAAGCGGTGTACACGTGAGAAGTGGAATGAGAATCATACATGACTCCAAACATTTTTTACAAATAAATAACTGCAAAGTGGGGTGTGCGTAATTATTCAGCCCCCTTTGGTTTGAGTGCAGTCAGTTGCACATAGACGTTGCCTGATGAGTGCTAATGACTAAATAGAGTGCACCTGTGTGTAATCGAACAAGGCCGAACAAGGAGAGTGCTGATCCGAAATGCAGCCAAGAGGCCCATGGTGACTCTGGACGAGCTGCAGAGATTTACAGCTCAGGTGGGGGAATTATTAGTCGTGCACTGCACAAAGTTGGCCTTTATGGAAGAGTGGCAAGAAGAAAGCCATTGTTAACAGAAAACCATAAGAAGTCCCGTTTGCAGTTTGCCACAAGCCATGTGGGGGACACAGCAAACATGTGGAAGAAGCTGCTCTGGTCAGATGAGACCAAAATGGAACTTTTTGTTCAAAATGCAAAACGCTATGTGTGGTGGAAAACTAACACTGCACATGACTCTGAACACACCATCCCCACTGTCAAATATGGTGGTGGCAGCATCATGCTCTGGGGGTGCTTCTCTTCAGCAGGGACAGGGAAGCTGGTCAGAGTTGATGGGAAGATGGATGGAGCCAAATACAGGGCAATCTTGGAAGAAAACCTCTTGGAGTCTGCAAAAGTCTTGAGACTGGGGCGGAGGTTCCCCTTCCAGCAGGACAACGACCCTGAACATAAAGCCAGGGCAACAATGGAATGGTTTAAAACAAAACATGTCCATGTGTTAGAACGGCCCAGTCAAAGTCCAGATCTAAATCCAATCCAGAATCTGTGGCAAGATCTGAAAACTGCTGTTCACAAACGCTGCCCATCTAATCTGCCTGAGCTGGAGCTGTTTTGCAAAGAAGAATGGGCAAGAATTTCAGTCTGTAGATGTGCAAAGCTGGTAGAGACAGACCCTAAAAGACTGGCAGCTGTAACTGCAGCAAAAGCTGGTTCTACAAAGTATTGACTCAGGGGGCTGAATAATTACACACACCCCACTTTGCAGTTATTTATTTGTACAAAATGTTTGGAATGATGTATGATTTTCGTTCCACTTCTCACGTGTGCACCACTTTGTGTTGGTCTTTCACCTGGAATTCCACTAACATTGATTCATGTTTGTGGCTGTAATGTGACAAAATGTGGAAAAGTTCAAGGGGGCCGAATACTTTTGCAAGCCACTGTAGTTTTTCCAGTTTAGGTTTATGTTTAGTTCTGCCCTCACCTTGGTTTGTTCACTGTAAATAAAACCTCACTCGCATCTCCACCACTGTCTGCAACTTGGGTCCTCATTTAACTCCACCGCACGACTGCTGCCCCAGCCGTGACAAGTTTATGCATTTATTACGTCAAGGCTGGATGACTGTAATTCATTATTATCAGCAAGTCCTAAAAACTCGCTGAAAAGGCTTCAGTTAATCCAAAATGCTGCAGCAAGAGTCCTGACAGGGACTAGAAAGAGAGAGCAGATTTCTCCTGTATCGACTTCCTGTTAAATCCAGAATTGAATTCAAAATCCTGCTCCTCACATACAAGGTCTTAAATAATCAGGCCCCATCTTATCTTAATGACCTTGTAGTACCATATCCCCCTATTAGAGCACTTCGCTCTCGCTCTGCAGGCCTACTTGTTGTTCACAGAGTATTTAAAAGTAGAATGGGAGGCAGAGCCTTCAGTTTTCAGGCCCCAAAAAGATAGTTGGGGTTTTTTCTGTTGTATTATTGTAGGTTCTTTATCTTACAATATAAAGCACATTGGGGTGACTGTTGTTGTTATTTGGAGGAATTAATAAAAAAAAACTTTTATACTTGAAATTCTTTCATTTATTCTACATATTTATTCATCACTGGCTCCATAGTGTTGTTTATGTAATATGTGAAATGTTGCTAGTATTGATTTGGTGCTGTATAAGTAAACACAATTAAATCAAATGTGTCTCTATAAAACCTGCCCTCAGTTATAACCCAAGTGTCAGGGCTCAATGGCTCATGAAAAGGAATGGAGTCAAGCACAGAACCAAAAAACGGAGGCTGAGTGACTTTTAACAGAAATGTATTTTACTAGATTTCTTGACGGAGAAAGCTGAATCACGGCTAAATTCAACAGCAAGCGAGGTATTATGAGAAGTGCAGAGCTGAGGCCAGAACATAAGCTGAGGCAGGTCAAAGGAACAACAGGGGCAGAATCGGGCGAATAGAAACTATCCAGGATCACTGGAACAAAGGAGATAATAATCAGAGTGGTCCACAGTGTAGTGAATGAGTCCAAGATTTAAAAACTAAGAGGTGTTACGTGGCTGCAGGTGGAGATCAGCTGGAGGAGGAGATGAATTAAATCTGGGTACAGAGTGAGATGTGGGTGCACAGGGAGGCAGGCAGGTGAGGATGGCAGTTTGCAAGAGTGAGTTTTCCCAGCAGTGGCAGGCCAGAATCCTGAGGCGTGACTTATGGCGAGAGTTGGAAGATGTATCCAGGTGCCGACTAGGGAACAGGAAAAGAGGGTTACGCGAAACAAGCTGAGGAGCACAAGACAAAATGTGAGGCAGAGAACTGACTGTGGTAAGCAGACAATCTGGAGAAGGTTCATTGTGAGTGCTGCTCATAGATACTGCCGGAGTAATTGGCAACAGGTGAGGAGCAGGGAGGAGTGAGGAGGGCTCCACCCAGGCGAGGAGAGCTGATCCTGTGGAAAGTTACTCAGACTCACTCGGATCATGACACCAAGAGTCCAGTGAACTGAACACATAACCACAGTAACCAGAATGCAGTTTTCTCATTTGTGTCATTTGCTGTTTATTCATGCAGAGATTCTCACTGAGTGTCAGCTCAAACTCAAGTCAGACCTGAAGCAGAAGTTCCAGTGTGTGCTCGAGGGGATTTCTACAACAGAAAACCCGACCCTCCTGAGTCAGTTCTACACAGAGCTCTACATCACAGGGGGAGGGACTGCAGAGGTCAATGATGAACATGAGATCAGACAGATTGAAACAGCATCCAGGAAACCAGACAGACCAGAAACAACCATCAGACAAGAAGACATCTTTAAACTCCCACCTGGAAGAGATAAACCAATCAGAACAGTGCTGACAATGGGAGTGGCTGGCATTGGGAAAACAGTCCTAACACAGAAGTTCACTCTGGACTGGGCTGAAGACAAAGCCAACCAGGACATCCAGTTCATGTTTCCATTCACTTTCAGAGAGCTGAATCTGCTGAAAGAGGAAAAGTTCAGCTTGGTGGAACTTGTTCATCACATCTTTACTGAAACCAAAAAAGCAGGAATCTACATCTTTGAAGACTTCCAGGTTGTGTTCATCTTTGATGGTCTGGATGAATGTCGACCTCCTCTGGACTTCCACAAAACTGCAATCCTGACTGACCCTAGAAAGTCCACCTCAGTGGATGTGCTGCTGATAAACCTCATCAGGGGGAAACTGCTTCCCTCTGCTCGCCTCTGGATAACCACACGACCTGCAGCAGCCAATAAGATCCTTTGTGACATTGTTGACATGGTGACAGAAGTCAGAGGGTTCACTGACCCACAGAAGGAGGAGTACTTCAGGAAGAGATTCGGAGATTCGGAGCAGGCCAGCAGCATCATCTCCCACATCAAGACATCACGAAGCCTCCACATCATGTGCCACATCCCAGTCTTCTGCTGGATCACTGCTACAGTTCTGGAGTTTGTCATGAAGAACAAAGAGAGTCAAGATCTGCCTAAGACTCTCACAGAGCTCTACCTACGCCTTGTGCTATTTCACCTAACAACGAATGTGTATGAGTATGATGGAGGAGCTGAGACAGATTCATGCAGTAAGATCATTGAGTCTCTGGGAAAACTGGCCTTTGATCAGCTGAAGAAAGGAAACCTGATCTTCTATAAATCAGACCTGACAGAGTGTGGCATCGATATCAGAGCAGCCTCAGTGTACTCAGGAGTGTTCACACAGATCTTTAAAGCTGATGAGTGTCACATGTTCAAGAACGTTGTTTACTGTTTCGTCCATCTGAGCATTCAGGAGTTCTTTGCTGCTCTTCATGTCTATCTGACCTTCATCAACTCTGGAGTCAACCTGCTTAAGAAACAATCTCCTCGCTTTAAAATCTTCCAGAAAACACTTACTGTAAAAGACTTCTACCAGAGTGCTGTGGACAAAGCCTTAAAGAGTCCAAATGGACACCTGGACTTGTTCCTCCGCTTCCTCCTGGGTCTTTCACTGCAGACCAATCAGGATCTTCTATGCATGCTGACACAGACAGGAAGTAGCTCACAGACCAATCAGGAAACAGTCCAGTACATCAAGAAGAAGCTCAGTGGGAAACTGTCTGCAGAGAAAAGCATCAACCTGTTCCACTGTCTGAATGAACTGGATGATCGTTCTCTAGTGGAGGAGATCCAACAGTCCCTGAGATCAGGACGTCTCTCCACAGATCAACTGTCTCCTGCTCAGTGGTCGGCTCTGGTCTTCATCTTACTGTCATCAGATCTGGATGAGTTCGACCTGGAGAAATACTCCCGTTCAGAGAAGGCATTGTTGAAGCTGCTGCCAGTGGTCAAAGCATCCAAGAAAGTGCTGTAAGTGAATCTATGAACAAATATGTTTAATAATGCTAGATGAATAAAAGAATATGTCTCTATTGTTATTCTTCCTCAGGCTGAGAGATTGTAAACTCTCAAAAAGAAGCTTTGAAGCTTTGTCTGAAATTCTCAGCTCCCCATCCAATCATCTGAGAGAGCTGGAGCTGAGCTCGAACAAACTGCAGGATTCAGAATTGGATTTGCTGTGTGTTGGACTAAAGAGTCCTGACTGTAAACTTGAAACTCTCAGGTAAGGATACAGACTTTTTGACACTTTTTGACTCTTAAATCTGTAAGTTTATCTTGATGCGGACGTTCAAAGTCAGCACAATTTTCCTTTTAAGTTCCTGAGTTTATATTTTTGACTGTCAGGTTGTCTGGACAGATGTTTTTATTTTATTTTATTTTTTTACTTGTCCCTAAAGTCAGAACTAAACCCACATGTAGATGACTTTCAAATTCAAATTCAAATTCAAATTCAAATTTTATTTGTCACGTACACAGTCATACACAGTACGATATGTAGTGAAATGCTTGGACAACTGCTCGTGACCTAAAGAAAACAAAAAAGGAAAAGGCTATGAATAAGATAGGAAATAAATATGAAAAATTAAAAAGGGTAAATTTAACTAGGAAGGAATAAAATATAAATTAAGGTTAAAAATGAAATAACTGTACAACACAAATTAGAATGAAGGGTAAATTTAACTGGGAAAGAATAAGATAAAATATATAAATTAAAGTTGAAAATAAAATAACTGTACAACAAAATACACAATATAGAACTATATAAGAATGTATGAAGAAATATAAATAAATATATACACAATAACAGCAGCTGTACAAGTATTAGCTTGAAATGAAGAATATAGTGTCCAGTGTTGTGCAATCCACATTATGTCTTGTGCAGTGCAAATATGCTTAAAGTGATTTAAGTGATGAAGTGAAAACAATGTCCAGAATGTCCAGTGTGTGTGTAAGAACTGTATGTGTGGGTCAGTACTGTGTGGTGGTGTGATTGTGATTGAGAGACCGTATCGCCTGCGGGAAGAAGCTCCTCCTCAGTCTCTCTGTGTTGGTCTTCAGGGAGCGGAATCGCTTTCCTGACCTCAACAGAGAGAACAGTCTGTTGTTGGGATGGCTGAGGTCCTTCACGATCTTCCTGGCCTTGGTCCAGCACCGCCTGCTGTAGATTGAGTGCAGGTCAGGGAGCTCGGAGCGGATGGTGCGCTCAGCTGATCGCACAACCCTCTGTAGAGCTCGTCTGTCCTGCATGGTGCTGTTCCCGAACCAGGTTAAGATGTTTCCCGTCAGGATGCTCTCTATGGTGCACAAGTAAAAGTTCCTGAGCACCTTGGAGGGCAGTTGGAAGTCTCTCAAGCGGCGTCCGGGTACACACCGGCTCACTCCTTGGCGGCTCGCTCGGGCCACTTCGGAGGTGGGGTGCCCCCGGCCTCTCGGCCTGGGGCTCGGTCACTCAGGCACAGCTGGCTGCCGGCGGAGCTCACGGGCGCGTCACTGCAACTCCCCCTGGCTTCTGCTCCGCGGCTGCTGAATGAGCCCTCATCTGGGACTCTCCTTAGCTCTTACTGGGACAGTGGCGCGGCTGCCCCTCTGTGGGTCTTCCTTGGTCTCTTGTGTTCTGGGGGCCTCTGGATGTCTGGAGTTTTGATCTCCTCCATACCTGCTTGATACCATAGAGGACAGGGCTGTGACTCCCCACACTCCCTAGCAGATCATTACATGGAGAAACCTTTGGAATGCAAGCATGCTGATCCACACAGGTATGCACACAGGTGTACACATGGGTATTCATAGACGCGGACTACAGCTTTCTTGGCTGCTGCCTCAAAGCACACTGTGCGCTGTCTATCTTGCGTGCTGCACAATATCGTTTATTATTTAGTAACTATCGATATCTACTGCTAGCTAGTTTATTGTGATGGTGCTTTTTTTTTCTTATTATGTTGCTCTTTGTTGTTTGCTTTCTCCTCTGTTTTTTTTTCTCCATACAGGTGACCCAGGAGTTTTGTTTTTTTTGTTTGTTTGTTTTTTTCTCTCTTCCCCCCCTTCTCACCGTCTCTTCTCCCCTTTGGTTTTCTTTTTTTCTCTCCCTCTCTTTCTTTCATTCTTTCCCCCTGTCCTATCCCACAGTCATGTCTGTCCCGTTTGTAGCAACTGAAAATAAAATAAATTCATAATTATAATAAAGGTCAATCAAATGGACCAATATGGCAAGGCCATGATGATCCACTTGGTAAAATAAATCCGCTTGGCATCTTTCTTGGCCTTAAGACAACAATTCTGATGGCTAAAGATCCAAACGGGACAAAAAAAAAAAAAAAGGAAGTCTCTCGAGCGTCTGAGGTGGTAGAGACGCTGTCGGGCCTTTTTCACCACGGTGTTGATGTGACAGGACCATGACAGGTCCTGCGTGATGTGAACTCCGAGGTATTTGAAGTTGTCCACTCTCTCCACTGGGCACTCGTTGATGACGGGGGTCTGGTAGTTCCTCTCCTGCTTAGTGCTGAAGTCCACTATCAGCTCCTTTGTCTTACTGATGTTTAGAAGGAGGTTGTTCCTCTGGCACCAGTTCTCCAGATTCCTAATCTCCTTCAGGTAGGCCGTCTCGTTGTTATCAGAGATCAGGCCCACCACGACGGTGTCGTCAGCAAACTTGATGATGGTGGTGGAGCTGGTAGTGGCCACACAGTCATATGTGTACAGAGAGTACAGCAGGGGGCTCAGAACACACCCCTGGGGGGCTCCAGTGCTGAGAGTGGTGGAGGCTGAGACATGTCGGCCCATCCTTACTGCCTGTGGTCTGCCAGTTAGGAAGTTGGAGATCCACAGACACATAGATGAGCTGAGTCCCAGATGCTCCAGCTTGGTGGTGAGTGTGGAGGGAATTATGGTGTTAAATGCAGAGCTGTAGTCTATAATAATAATAATAATAATGGATACTTTATTGATCCCCATGGGGAAATTACTTGTTTTTCTCTGCATTTGACCCATTCACTCAGTGAAGCAGTGGGCAGCCCACTAAGCAGGCGCCCGGGGAGCAGTGTGTAGGGACGGTACCTTGCTCAGGGGTACCTCAGGGTAGCCGTTAAGTGGATTCGAACCGCCGACCTTCCGATCATGGGGTGCCCACTTTACCTACTGAGCTATCCCTGCCCCCTATGAAGAGCATTTTAACATAATTCCCCCTTCTAGTGTCCAAGTGAGTAAGTGATGTGTGGAGGAGATGAGAGATGGCATCGTCTGTGGAACGATTTGGACGGTAAGCGAACTGTAGTGGGTCCAGTGTGTCTGGTGGTGAAGAAATGATGAAGTCTCTGACCAGGCGTTCAAAACACTTCATCACTACTGAGGTGAGGGCTACAGGGCGATAGTCATTGAGAGAAGCAGGGTGGGGTTTCTTCGGGACAGGAACAATGATGGACTCTTTGAAGCATGTGGGGATCACCGACTGAGATAAAGAGATGTTGAATATCTCAGTGAACACAGGAGCTAGCTGGTATGCGCAGTCTCTTAGGATACGACCTGGGATGCCGTCTGGTCCTGCTGCTTTCCTGGTGTTCACTCTCTTGAAGGCTCTCCTTACTTCATGCTCGGAGATGACGAGCACGTTTCCGGTGCTGGCAGTATCTTCCTGTCTGCAGCCGTTAGCGCCGCTAGCACTAGCATTGTTGGAGTCCTTAGCTGCAGCCTCAAAGCGAGCATAGAAAGTTACTGGAGCAGCCTTCCTGAAGACAGCAGTGTGTTTTCATGCTTTTAAAGCCAAACTCACCTTTCAGACCTGGCTTTCATTTATTATCTATTTTTATTTGTTTATTATATATTTATTTCTACTGTTTAACTACTGCTCACATCTTTTATCCTCCTTTTTAATTGTTCATTTCTTTTTAACCAGTGTTTCTATATTGCACTTTGTATTTGTCATCTATATTTATCATGCACTACTTTGCTCATTTATTGTTTGGTTTTAATGTTATTAAATTCCGGTTCTTTTGGTATTCGTTATGGCCAAAAGGACACGGCTCAAAAGTGGTCTTTTTACTTTAAAAGATTATCTTTATTTTACATATCCGGATATGGAGACCTGAACACACAACCCCAGGTCTGAAGCACAAAACAGCAAGCCTAGTCATTTATATAGACGTCACACACACTTTAAGTTTCGACCAAACACTCTGCTTAGTTTCACTTTTCACCTGCAAAAGCATGTAATTTCCTGTCAGTCCTGTCGGCACAGAGTGTACTCAGATTTGGGCCTTTCTTATAAAGCAATATAATCAGCATATAAGTATTTAAGATTATAAATTTAAACCTCAACAATGTTCTTACCTGGGGTCCGTTCTTCGTACCTCGCTTACTACATCCAAGATCAAATCATCGCGCCAACTTTGAGCTTGCTATTCCGGTACTCCGAACACACCTGTTGTTGACGATTAGTATAGCTGGATGAAGTAATGTGAGATCACTGGGTGGCTTAACAGGGGCTACGCATCGATAGTAGAAACATTGATCGGCAACCCTTTGTTTGTTTATTGATTTCACACAGATACATACAGGTCATTTCCTAAAAAAGGGAAATGTACTATTAACATTCTATTACATGTATGTGATTATTACAGATGTAATTCATATTTCAGAGTAGTAATTGCAAATTACTTTGTGTAATCAAGATGAGAGACCACGGCTATAAAAGCGAAGGTGGATTTGGGAAGTCTGTCGCAGCCATGTCCTGTCCGTATACGCGAGCCACCCATTGCGGAAGGTGCAAGACCGTTAAGGAGAGTCCTCAGAATTCAGCGTATATTGCGGGATAGACAGGATCCTTTAGCTCAGCGCGACAGTGTGCTCATAGAGAGATATCGATATTCCCGTGAGGGTATTATTTACTTAACCAACTTGTTGACGAGGGGGTGCAGGACCACCACCTGTCTTTTTTGCTCTGCCCTTTTCTTGGTTGCTGTTATGAACAAACAGATTATTCCAGGGTCTCTTTCCAAGAGACGAAAAGCAATATAAGTGATAAATATTACCATTCTGTAGAATATTCTTATATTTCACTTTTACTTGTTCCCATGTTCTAGTGGGTCCTGTTGTGGCTCTAATGTGAAAGGGGATATAATGTAATATAATATAATGTAATATAATATTGGATAATATAGTGTAATATAATAAATCTACCCTACCGCCTACTGGTGTTGGCCAGAGGGGCCGATGGCGCGATATGGCAGCCTGGCTTCTGTCAGTCTGCCCCAGGGCAGCTGTGGCTACAACTGATTAAACTCTGAAACTCCTGAAATCCCTCACTCAAGAGTTCTTGCTCTGCTGCCGAAAAATACCGAGCGCGCTCCTTCGACATTTCCGCCGACCAATCAGAGGGTTGCCGATCAATGTTTCTGCTATCGATGTGTAGCCCCTTTTACGACACCCAGTGATCTCACATTACTTCATCCAGCTGTACTAATCGTCAACAGCAGGTGTGTTCGGAGAACCGGATTAGCGAGCTCACCGTTAGCGCGATGATTTGGTCTTGGATGTAGTAAGCGAGGTACGAAGAACGGGCCCCAGGTCTCTGGTTTGTTTGTTTGTTTGTTTTGCTCAGTTCTGTTTTTCTGAGGTTTTTTAAGTTATTAAATTTGTAACTCTAGTGATTTGTGTGTGTGACAGAGAGGCACTGCTAGGGATTTTTTGACACAAGTTGTTCTTGTAAAATCAGTCTGTGGAGGTTCTCAGACATCCAGGTCACCGTAGTCTAAGGAGCTTGGAAAGAAAAGCGTCTTCTTTAAGTTTCCTTGAAGATGTTTCACCTCTTATGAGAGGGTCAAATGGTGGAGTAGGGCAGTCAGTGAAAGGGCAATGGTGGTGGCTCAGGGTTTGTATGTTTGGGGGGTTCAGAGGGAAAAGATGAATGCAGGTCTGGAGTTGGTGTGTGAGAGCAGGGAGTGAATTCAGCATCCTGACAACCTGGATGAAGCTGTCTCTCAGTCTCCTGGTTCTGGCCCGGAGGCTCTTCAGTCTCCTCCCTGATGGCAGCAGGTCCTGACAAGCATGTTGATAGTGTCACCACCCGATCGTTGGGGGGTGGAGTCTTCTGTGCTGGGGTGTCGTTCTGTGTCTCAAAGCAAGAGAAAATTTCACTTAGCTCTTACGGTAATATGGTGGACCCGACAGCGGTCTGAGGAGTGGGCTTGTAGTCTGTGATGGTCTGTATCCCTTGCCACAGCCTCTGAGTATCTCTGCTGTCACTGAAGCTTTGCAAAATCCTCCTGGAGCACTGCATTTCCACCTCTCTGATGCATGTGACAGGTTTGCCCTTGCTGTTGTTAGGCTCACCTCATCCCCAGCTTTCAAGGCTGCATTTCTCACCCTCAGGAGCCTGTAGACCTCACCTGTGAGCCATGGTTTCTGATTGGCCTGGACAGTGGTCTCTATGACCTCATCGATGCCTTTTGAGATGTAGCCAATGACAGTTTCTGTATATTCCTGCAGGTCTGTGGTGTTGTCATGTGTGGCGGCCTGTTTAAGGATCTCCCAGTCTGTGGTGGAAAAGCAGTATTGCAGGTCCTTCTGGCCACACACGTACCTGCTTACGAACTGGTTTAGTGACTTTGACCAGGGGCCTGTATGCTGGCATTAGCATAACAGTGATGTGATCAGAGGCACCAAAGTGGGTGGGGGGCTTTGTAATCTCCTCTCTTGGTGGTGAAAACATTATCCAAAAAGTCGTTTCCTTGTGTTGGAAATTCAATGTGTCTATGCAGTAGTAAACATAGGGGGTGTCCAAATTCATGGGCTGCATCCTCCTGAGGACGCATTTGTAGACCGATTACGTCACAGCGACACGATGAAGGCTGTCCAAATTCATAGACTCCTCCGAATGCAGCCGACCAATGCGTCCTCTTTTTCCCCAAAATTAAAGGATGGGTCGGGTGTGTCCTTCGTGGCCCACCATATCCCAGAATTCATAGCGTGGCCCATCCAATTCCACTTTCCGGCAATGGCGGTCGCTACTAAGTTTTCAATATTACTCTTATTACTCTTTCTGGGTCACAAAATAAACTTTTAACATATTTTCAGGTGAGAATGTAGCTGTGTAAACTTTAAATATCTGCTCAGTTTATCAAGATATCGCATATTTGCAAAAGTGCTCCGACGTTTCTGAGACGTCTGTTACCCACCAGCTCGATAGCTAGCCGAGAGCTCGAGGGTCAGTAGAGCCGCCGAGAACAGCAAACTCCCGGCACATCATGTTCAGATCACCGCGGTCTTTCGCTACTCAGGTTAAACGTAATATATAAGTGACTTAGACAACCTAAAAATGTTATTGTTTGACTTTTTTCAGTGTTTTATTTGTTCCTGAGTAAATCAGTTTGGCTGAGATTAAAGTTATTAGATTAGATTAGACAAAATAAACCTTTACAGTGGCAAAAGTATTCGGTCCCCTTGAACTTTCCCACATTTTGTCACGTTACAGCCACAAACACAAATCAATTTTATTGGAATTCCACGTGAAAGACCAACACAAACTGGTGTACACATGAGAAGTGGAATGAAAATCATACATGATTCCAAACATTTTTTACAAATAAATAACTGCAAAGTGGGGTGTGTGTAATTATTCAGCCCCCTTTGGTCTGAGTGCAGTCAGTTGCCCATAGACGTTGCCTGATGAGTGCTAATGACTAAATAGAGTGCACCTGTGTGTAATCTAATGTCAGTACAAATACAGCTGCTCTGCGACGGCCTCAGAGGTTGTCTAAGAGAATATTGAGAGCAACAACACCATGAAGTCCAAAGAACACAGCAGACAGGTCAGGGATAAAGTTATTGAGAAATTTAAAGCAGGCTTAGGCTACAAAAAGATTTCCCAAGCCTTGAACATCCCACGGAGCACTGTTCAATAGTGATGGGCAGATGAAGCCTCATGAAGCACTGAAGCTTTTCATCCAATTGGTTCACCCCAACGCGAAGCTTCTTGAAGCTTCATTTGCTCTAGCAGGACACCTACTGGACGTAAAAATATTAGTTGGCATGAATTTGAAGAGTGTGGCATTTTGCACACAGCCTGTGAATGTCAACAACAAAAGGAGTGTGTAAAACATCTATATTGTAGTGATGGCAGTATACTGTGTATATTTATGCTGGCAGTATGGAAAATGATTATTTGGAAATGCCTAAAATGGAAATGATCATATACTGTGAGGTGAGGTGTGGACAGTGGTTGTGCTTTTGTAACATTGAGGCAAGGACAGTGATTAGTAGGGGTGCAACGATACACAAAATTCACGGTTCGGTTCGGTTCGATACTTTGGTGTCACGGTTCGATATTTTTTCGATACAAAAAAAATGTTCATGCCTTTTTAATTTGTCATTTATTAAAATTATAAATATATATTTTAACTCAAAAGTACAGTTTTTAAATTTAACCCTAACCCTTGTGCGTGTTTTTTATTTTGACAGAGAATGCGCACCACTTATGTGCACCCCTGGTTATTTAGCTCGTCATATTGCAGCCACAGAAATTCTTTTGTCCATGAAACCATAAAGCTGCACTTTCTTTTTACCTTATAGTCTGATTTGTCATAACTTCTCCGTTTTGTGGTAAGCTTTTCTTTGGCTGTCACTTCTTCACCCTGACCTGTCTTATTTGGCTCAGCAGAACTAAAATATATATTCTGCTGCTTTTACACACACACACATAACGCTCAGCGATTCTCTGCGCGATCAACTTCTCACATGTTTAAGCTTGCTGCGGGAGATTTCACTTGTCATGTTTGCATAGTAAGCTAACGATTAATAAGACAATGTCAGAGGAATTGGTGCACAAATTATCATCACTCACCAATCAGTGCTGTCGCTCTCTATACACAGTTCGCACGATTGCAAAGTGAAAGCAAAAAAACAAGCGCAAATTCAAACGCGACTTCAATATGTCACATATTGACAGTGGCTCACCGATGCCAATGACATAATTACCCAGCTACATTTCCGAAAGAATGCAAAAGCATTGACATATATTTTTCCTTCCTACAATAGCCCGACGGGCAGGGCAGAGATAGATTTTGGTACCCCGACTGAAAAAATCGCTAGCCCCGGGACGTCGGGCTAGCGATATTGCGAGCCCTGTATCTGATTGAGGAATCACTCATCTTTGTCTTTGCACTAGGATAATGTCGGTGTAAATGTGCAGTCATATTCGTTGTGTTCCCACTAGTGCTTTCAGGTTAATCTTGTTGAAATGACCTTAACGCCACAACACGGCAAATCTCCGTTAACGAGCTACCGCCGATCGCCCCGTGCATGGGGCTAGACGGCCAACACATTAACGAGCTAACTGCGCTAACACACTAGCTCCCACCCATGTAATTGAGCATTGCATGGCACATCCAACATACTGTTTTACTTTAGTCCATGACTCGCTTACCTTCAGGGTCATACGTCACATGAAAACCAAAATAATTCCAAATGCCAGATCTGAATGAGGGTGGGCGAGGTCCAAGTTGCAAGGAGTGCTTAACTTCTGTCTCGCTAGCTTGCCCTGCGCTCTTCCTTCTGACGATGCTGTCTGTGTTGAGCGCTCAGTGGATCTGCGCTGGACAGTACAGCCTAGGCGGAGTAGTCGAACGCAGATTCACTGAGCGCTCAACACAGACAGCATCGTCAGAAGGAAAGTTGATAAAATAAATTACAAATTTTGTATTGTTCGATACATATGCGTACCGAACCGAAAGCACTGTATCGAACGGTTCAATATCGATACGAATATCGTTGCACCCCTAGTGATTAGTGTTTAGGGGACACATCATTGGTTTTTATTTAAAAACAACAGTTTCTCCACTGTGGCAGGTCGTAGGCGATTTCTTTTTTTTCCAAACTGTCTCTAACTCTCACTAACCGCAACTCTCCATCAAACGCCCACATTTTGAATGGGGTCTGAGGGGTTTATATCGCTGTCATAGCTCGCGGCAAAGTTTGAACCGCTTCCTGAACCAGTCACGTGGTACAGCCGGACAGCGAGGCTTCGGACGTCATCATTTTCAGCTCCTCCCATAAATGAAGCAAGCCTCGATACGCGCTTCGCGGAAACGCCCCCTCCATTACTCGACACACGCTTCGAAGCCTCGATACAGAACGTCACATCACTACTGTTCAAGCCATCATTCAGAAATGGAAGAAGTATGGAACAACTGTAAACCTACCAAGACAAGGCTGTCCACCTAAACTCACAGGCCGAACAAGGAGAGCGCTGATCAGAAATGCAGCCAAGAGGCCCATGGTGACTCTGGATGAGCTGCAGAGATCTACAGCTCAGGTGGGGGAATCTGTCCATAGGACAACTATTAGTCGTGCACTGCACAAAGTTGGCCTTTATGGAAGAGTGGCAAGAAGAAAGCCATTGTTAACAGAAAACCATAAGAAGTCCCGTTTGTAGTTTGCCACAAGCCATGTAGGGGACACAGCAAACATGTGGAAGAAGCTGCTCTGGTCAGATGAGACCAAAATGGAACTTTTTGTTCAAAATGCTCTGTGTGGAAAACTAACAGTGCACATCACTCTGAACACACCATCCCCACTGTCAAATATGGTGGTGGCAGCATCATGCTCTGGGGGTGCTTCTCTTCAGTAGGGACAGGGAAGCTGGTCAGAGTTGATGGGAAGATGGATGGAGCCAAATACAGGGCAATCTTGGAAGAAACCCTCTTGGAGTCTGCAAAAGACTTGAGACTGGGGCTGAGCTTCACCTTCCAGCAGGACAACGACCCTAAACATAAAGCCAGGGCAACAATGGAGTGGTTTAAAACAAAACATGTCCATGTGTTAGAACGGCCCAGTCAAAGTCCAGATCTAAATCCAATCAGGAGTCTGTGGCAAGATCTGAAAACTGCTGTTCACAAACGCTGCCCATCTAATCTGACTGAGCTGGAGCTGTTTTGCAAAGAAGAATGGGCAAAGATTTCAGTCTGTAGATGTGCAAAGCTGGTAGAGACAGACCCTAAAAGACTGGCAGCTGTAATTGCAGCAAAAGGTGGTTCTACAAAGTATTGACTCAGGGGGCTGAATAATTACACACACCCCACTTTGCAGTTATTTATTTGTACAAAATGTTTGGAATCATGTATGATTTTCGTTCCACTTCTCACGTGTGCATCACTTTGTGTTGGTCTTTCACCTGGAATTCCAATAAAAAATGATTCGTGTTTGTGGCTGTAATGTGACAAAATGGGGAAAAGTTCAAGGGGACCGAATACTTTTGCAAGCCACTTTATTAATCCCCCGGGTGGTTTTCACACAGCTGAATAAACGTCAAACAGAAAACTGATTAAGCAGAAGTGTGAGATGGTCGAGAGTTTACTCCAGTGTCCTGTTATATTTTAGATAGCAAGGAGCAGACAGCTGAGTTTATTAAACTCCACCGAGACAGCGGTGATGCTAATCTGAAGGCTAGACCGTCCCATTTCATAGCCGTTTACTTCTGGCCTACCCGACCTTTGGAGGTATAGTTCTCATCACGCTGATTTATGTCCAAGTTTGATTCTAATTCCGACAGCGGTGATGTTAAAATGGGGTGTAACGTCATCATAGCAGCTTTGACTCAGAGTGATGCTGAAAAACTAGTTCATGCATTTATTACTTCCAGGCTGGACGACTGTAATTCATTATTATCAGGATGTCCAAAAAACTCGCTGAAAAGCCTTCAGCTAATCCAAAATGCTGCAGCAAGAGTCCTGACAGGGACTAGAAAGAGAGAGCAGATTTCTCCTGTTTTGGCTTCCCTTCATTGGCTTCCTGTTAAATCCAGAATTGAATTCAAAATCCTGCTCCTCACATACAAGGTCTTAAATAATCAGGCCCCATCTTATCTTAATGACCTTGTAGTACCATATCACCCTATTAGAGCACTTCGCTCTCGCTCTGCAGGCCTACTTGTTGTTCCTAGAGTATTTAAAAGTAGAATGGGAGGCAGAGCCTTCAGTTTTCAGGCCCCTCTTCTGTGGAACCAGCTTCCAGTTTGGATTCGGGAGACAGACACTATCTCTACTTTTAAGATTAGGCTTCAAACTTTCCTTTTTGCTAAAGCATATAGTTAGGGCTGGACCAGGTGACCCTGGATCCTCCCTTAGTTATGCTGCAATAGACGTAGGCTGCCGGGGGATTCCCATGATGCATTGAGTTTTTCCTTTCCAGTCACCTTTCTCACTCACTATGTGTTAACAGACCTCTCTGCATTGAATCATATCTGTTATTAACCTCTGTCTCTCTTCCACAGCATGTCTTTTATCCTGTCTTCGTTCTCTCACCCCAACCGGTCGCAGCAGATGGCCCCGCCCCTCCCTGAGCCTGGTTCTGCCGGAGGTTTCTTCCTGTTAAAAGGGAGTTTTTCCTTCCCACTGTCGCCAAAGTGCTTGCTCATAGGGGGTCATATGATTGTTGGGTTTTTCTCTGTATCTATGAAGCGCCTTGAGGCGACTTTTGTTGTGATTTGGCGCTATATAAATAAAATTGAATTGAATTGAATTGAATTGACTGGCAGCTGCAGTCACGGAGAAACTTGCGTATCTCTGTTCGGGAATATCAGATAGAGGTAGGCTCTGAGAGGACGGCCAGCGTTTACGCTACGAAGACACGACCGAGTGTTTTAACCTGACAGCCTGAGGTGTTCTTCAGTAAACTGGACTACCCGACAGAAGGACCCGAGGCCCCGCTGCACTTTTTCGGTAAGTTAAACGTGTTTGTAAGCTACTCCGTAACTACCGTCCTTAGCTCGGTCCTGAGACCTAGCTAGCTAAGATGAGCACTCGGCCGTCAGGGTTTGTTTAGCTAACCCGTGCAGGTGAATGAATTTACCCTGACTAAAGAAATCAAGAGAAACGCCCCGGGCTGCTCAGTCACTAATTACCGTTACTGTACTTTTATTACAAGTATTATACTGTAAAGGCAACAGGCTGCACCCCGCTGCAGCTCCTGTGCAGAGCTGAATATTAAATATCTTATTAAACAGCACCATGTTTTCAGTCTCCACATGTGTAAAGACAGTAACACCTACTTTAAAAACCTGGCACTTCAGTAACTCCTCATTAATCTGTAAAAACCGATCAAATAGCAAAGCCTGATATTTACTGAAACCAACGACTTCCTCTTGGCAGCTTAAGTTAAAATTTTAATTTTTCGACTGATTAATTTTTTAGCACTGACTGTATTTTTTATACTGAGTTTGTTGCAAATATTCAGGTTAAAAACTGTCTGAAATATTGTTAATGAGGTATGTTCACAAAGACACATGTGCAGAACTCTGTACAGCTTCCATCCTTTAAGACAAATAGTTTGAAGCATTAATATTTCTTCTTCAATACCAGTGCTGATACCAGTGCTGATACCAGTGCTGATAACAGTGCTGATACCAGTGCTGATACCACCTCCGTATGTTGTGACCAGGATGCAGCAGCACTGAAACCTGCTCCATCATCACATCTTTGCAGATGTCCATTTATAAAGCTCCAACAACTCAAAGGTGAACATGATATAGGAACATCTGTTCGTATATAAGGCTTTTTTTAAATAAACAGCTCATATGTCAGCTGTCAGCAGAACTGTAGGACTGAAAAAATGTAAGAGAAGAGAAGAACACTCCCGAGTGTGGGAGGACAGAAGGATCAGCTTTGTTTCAGATTTGAGAGATAAACTTTATTTATTTATTTATTTATTTATTTATTTAGGACAGTGCATGTTAATGAACATAAATGTAAAAAAAAAATTACATGAATGTAAACATACCAGATTATAGCCAAGGACTAATTTCCATCTGTTGTCCTTAAGCATAAAAAATAGACATAATAATTCATAAAAATTCATCATTCATTCATAATAAAAACTCCGTCACCAAACTTACACATACACACCATTCTGTTCCCAAATAAAACATTAAAACTGTACAATTCATACATGATCGCACACTTGATTTGTCCATAACCAGTTTTTAACCTTTGCCTTAAACAAACTGAGTGTAGAGCATTCTCTAATGGGTTGAGGAAGACTGTTCCACAGATGGCCTCCCTGGACAGAGAGGACGTTCTGCCCAAATGCTGTCCGTCTGTGGGGTATAAACAAGTCTCCTCGGATTGTAGCTCGAGTGGTCCTGTCTGAGCTTTCTTTATGCCTAATGAACTGCTTTAATGGTGGTGGAGCAAGGGAGTGTAAGACTTTATATATTAAACTCACTCTTTTAAGTTTCACCTAGTTATTGAAGTTCAGTAATTTATGTTTTTTAACACATGACAGTGGTGGTGGGAAGTCGGTTTTTTGTCAAGTAGTTTTAAACTTCTTTTATAAATGTTTTCAATAGTTTTAAGTGTTGTTGGACAAGCAAGTGACCAGGACGTCAAACAATAGTCCATATGAGAGATGATCATTGAGTAAAAATAAGTTTTTGCAACATTCATATTTAAATTATTACGTATATGATTAAAATTTCGATTATTAAATTTAAGTACCTGGGACACTTTATTTATGTGACTCTTGAAGGATAATGTTGGGTCTAGAATGACCCCAAGATATTTAAATTCTGGAGCTAATTCAAGCTCTACTCCATCATATTTATATTTCAGTTTGTGATGATTGTGTTCTTGTTGTGACTACAGGAGCCGTCCTCAGATTCAGACCTCAGCACCACCCAGTGACAGCGGACAGATCATCCTATAGTTTCACTCTTTGTAGTAACTCCATAATTAACTGATGAAAACAGTCCAAAGGTTAAAGTACCACATGCGCTGTCAGTGACAGCTGCAGCTGTTTAAAGATAAAGTTAAAAGGATGAATCACCCATGTAACTGTGTCACTGTATATCAGCATCAACAGGACCTGAGTTTGGTGTTTGAGAGAGCTGTTGTCTACGTCTGTGTGCTGTCATTGCTCAGTCTGACCGAACGATGGACAGACTCAAGTTTGACTTTGAAACAAACTGTGTTGTTAAACAGTTTCATGGTTCAAAAAACAAAACAATCAAAAACACTTTTTTCATACTTGTGTTAAGTTTTGTATAGAAATGAGACCAAATTGATTGTGAGGTTAAATGTGATAGAAACAGCTCACACTGACATCCATCCTGATCAAACATGAGTGTCATGAAGCCTGTTTGCAGTTATTTGCACTGTTTTCCACTCTGGATGTTGTTTCTGTTCAGCTGTGAGTATAAAAGGCTCCATTCTACAACCTGTTTGTGTTAGTTGTTCAATAGAAACATTATTTTGTGCTGATGTTGCACTTCTTTTATTCACAACCAAAGAGTTTTAGACGTCCGCATCAAAATACAAAGATCAGTATTGTCTAATGTTTTGGCTGCAGTGTGTTTTTGCAGACAGGTATAACTGAACAGCTTTAGTGTTTAGATTTTTTAAACTTGAGTATGAACTTATACAAAATGCAGCAAGATATTAAAAAACGTTTGATTATAAAATCGACTATATTGGATTCATATCGATATCGGACATAAAAAGTGGCATCGTTCCATCTCTGCTTTGACTAGAGACACAGCTCTAATCAAAGAGGTGGTCCGCTTGCCTCCGCCCCAGAGAGAAGGGTTACATCTCCTGGGTTTAGGTGCGGCTTGCCCCTCTGAGGGCGGGGGTACCTGGACTTGGGATATAGAGTATGTTTGGGGAGTGCGACGGTCTGTGCAGTTTCTATTTGTGTCTGTCTACACGTTGGGTGAGTGCCGAGTATTTGGTTGTGCATATGGGGTGGGAATGCACGTTTGTGTCCGCGTGCGCCTGTTCGTCTGTGTCTATGTGTCAGGTTGGGTCTTAGACTCAACCTCTCTGGGTACATCTCAGGCCCTCCAAAGTACGGAGGCCTATCTCCCCTCACCACACTCCCTGCCGGTGGCTGATGCCCTCAGACGTTGGTGTGTTGGTGGTCCTTGTCGTCTGGGGCTGGGCGCTCATGTATGTACCGGCTCACTCCTGGTGGCCGATTGGCGATTCCCCCCCTTTTGGTGGTCCTCCTCGGGTCCTTGTACTCTGGGGCCTCTGGATATCTGGGGCCTGGATCTCCTCCATACCTGCTTCATACCCTGGGGGACGGGGCTATGGCTCCCCACACTCCCTAGCAGATCGTTACATGGAGAAACCTTTGGAATACAAGCATGCTGATCCACACAGGTGTGCACACAGGTGTACACACGGGTGTTCACAGACGCGGACTACACCTTTATGGCTGCTGCCTCTAAGCACATTGTGCGCTGTCTATCTTGCGTGCTGCACAATATCGTTTATTATTTAGTATCTACTGTTATCTACTACTAGCTAGTTTATTGTGATGGTGCTGTTTTTATTATGTTGTTTGCTTTCTCTTCTGTTTTTTTTTTCTCCATACAGGTGATCCAGGTGTTTTGTTTGTTTTTCTTTTTTTCTTCCCCCCTTTCTCACCGTCTCTTCTCCCCTTTGGTTTTCTTTCTCTCCCTCTCTTTCTTTCATTCTCTCTCCCTGTCCTGTCCCCCAGTCATGTCTGTCCCGTTTGTAGCAACCGAAAATAAAATAAATTCATAATTATAATAAAGGTCAATCAAATGGACCAATATGGAAAGGCCATGATGATCCACTTGGTAAAATAAATCCGCTTGGCATCTTTCTTGGCGTTAAGACAACAATTCTGATGGCTAAAGATCCAAACGGGACACACAAAAAAAAGAGACGCAGCTCTGTGTTTTCCAATTTGTCATCGTTTTGAGAGTTTACATTTCTTCAGTGTTGAGCAGCAGAAATGAGACTTTCCTGTCAGAGGTCATTTTTAAAAAAATGAGGTGAATCAACCATGAAAACCATGAATCAACATGTGAACATGAGCTGATGCTGCTGAAGTGAAGCAAAGTTACAGAGCTTTGATTAATATTGAGTAAGAACTGGACTCTCATACAGCGAGACTCAAATGCCTTTAAACATCAGCTTATCCTGCTGATCCAAGTCCAACACTGAGTTTGTAAAAAGATGTTTGTCAATCATTTTGTTTGGTTTCTGAGGAAAATGATTCAATAACTTGCTGCTAATACACAACATTTCATCATATTTCCTCATAACCCTCTTTTGTCTGACCATTTGATCCCATTTGAATTTGCAATAAAGGATCCACAGAGTTTGGTGACAATAATGACAGTAGATGTTTGTGTGAAAGTGCTGGAAGCAAATGAGTGTGTGATGTTCTTTCAGTGTTGCACTTTGTAGACGCTCCCTGAGCACTGGTCTCACAGCCAGCTGCACATAGAGACCAGTGTTGTTAGTCCAGGTCAGAAGATGACTTGTTGGAATGAAAATGAGCTTGTAGTTTGTCTGCTTTAATAATGTGACTGGAAAAAGGTGTTGGACTTCAAATATGTCCATTTCTGTCACACTTCACCTTTAAAAGTGAAGCCATGTGGTTCCTGGAAGGAAAAACACGACTTTTTCAAGTCTTTGTCCTGTTTTTATGAGAAATGTACGACTTTAATGTGAAACATTCAGAGTTTTTTCTCTTGTTGTGTTTGTTTGAAGCTGCTTCCTGTTGGCTTCAGCTGTTTGGAGTTTCCATTTTCTAAACTTCTACATTCTGAACCTTCTTCAGCTCTGAACAGATGATGAAACACTGAATGATTTCAAGCACTTTGTCTAATAAACTTACATCTTTCGTTCTTTATACAGATTGATGGACTGTGGTTTGTCAGAGATCAGCTGTGATTATCTGGCAGCAGCACTGAAGTCCAACCCCTCCCATCTGAGAGAGCTGGACCTGAGTAATGACTCCTCCTCTTCTTCAACTAAGAACAACAAGCTGCAGGATCCAGGAGTGAAGCATCTGTGTGGTTTCCTGGAGAGTCCAGGATGTAAACTTGAAACTCTGAGGTCAGTCAGCATGTTTTAGTTGTGCTGAGATGAATATGATGTGAAAGTTGTGCTGACACTAAACTGCAGACATCAGGCTGATATTATACTGATCCACACTGAGGATCTTCATGGTAAAGTCTGTTTTCTTCTTCTCTGGTTTAGTCCATTGACTGCAGCAGAACAATGTTCACATTTCAAACAGTGATACTCAACGTATGGCCCGCGGCCCACACGCGGCCTGCCCACCTTTCCTGATTCAGAGAGAGGGGACCCTGATTAACTGTGTAGCTTCTTCCTCACAGTTCTAAGTATCAGACACAACAATGAATAATCCACAGCTGACTGTCTTTAGCAGGTCAAAGGTCACGGCACACAGCAGACAGTCAGAAATATTCTAACTCTGATCATTTATCAGTTGTGACACTGTGAGACTTGATCAGAGGTGTGATCATCACAGCAGAGGCCTTTGTGTCAAAGTCACTGAGGATCAAACAGAAACACATGAAGCAGATTTTCCTCTTCTGGCTTTTTATAGCAGATAACCTTCAAAATCTTCTGCAGTCGATCAAAAACTGAAGCAAACCATGAAGCAACATGTGAACATGAGCTGATGCTGCTGAAGTGAAGCAAAGTTACAGAGGTTTGATTACAGACACAGCTGAGAGTTTGTAATCTGTCATCATTTTAAAAAGTTTCCATGGAACAGCAGAAATGAGGCTTTACTGTCAGAGGCCGACAGCACTGAACACAACAGCAGACTGGTGGCTAATAAACAGTGAATGATGCAGAAACAGATGTTTGAAGCTGTTCTTGGAGTACACTGAGAGAGAGAGAGCTGTGCAGGCAGGAACAGCCAAAGTCAGAGAGAATTCATGAGCATATTGATCAAACGTGAAGCAGAGTTTGGATCTTCTTTTGCTGCTGCTTCACTCAGTTTTGGTTGGAGACAGATGAAACCTGCAGCTTCAGGATCTGTGAGCTGTCCACTTTCAGCCCCGACGGCGTGTCCGTGTACGTGCCGTCGAGTGAACGATCCACGCTCTGTGTTTCCATCTTTGTGTGTTTAGCTGCTCTCATTTACTGTTTTAGCTGTTTGCTGCTTGTTGAAATAGTTTGTGAGCTTTAACCTGAGATTCTGGCAAAATACATTTATATTAAACATCGATTCAGGATTGAATGAATCAACATCGTTTTATTCAAATTAAAACCATTTAAATGGGAACATGAATTTTTTACAGCCGCCTCTAATGCTGGGTAATGTCAGCTGGTCCATGTGCAGCTGGCTGTGAGGCTCAGGGAGCGTCTACAAAGTGCAACACTGAAAGAACATCATCCATAAATATTGAGTAAGAACTGGACTCTCATACAGCGAGACTCAAATGCCTTTAAACATCAGCTTATCCTGCTGATCCAAGTCCAACACTGAGTTTGTAAAAACATGTTTGTCAATCATTTTGTTTGGTTTCTGAGGAAAATGATTCAATAACTTGCTGCTAATACACAACATTTCATCATATTTCCTCATAACCCTCTTTTGTCTGACCATTTGATCCCATTTGAATTTGCAATAAAGGATCCACAGAGTTTGGTGACAATAATGACAGTAGATGTTTGTGTGAAAGTGCTGGAAGCAAATGAGTGTGTGATGTTCTTTCAGTGTTGCACTTTGTAGACGCTCCCTGAGCACTGGTCTCACAGCCAGCTGCACATAGAGACCAGTGTTGTTAGTCCAGGTCAGAAGATGACTTGTTGGAATGAAAATGAGCTTGTAGTTTGTCTGCTTTAATAATGTGACTGGAAAAAGGTGTTGGACTTCAAATATGTCCATTTCTGTCACACTTCACCTTTAAAAGTGAAGCCATGTGGTTCCTGGAAGGAAAAACACGACTTTTTCAAGTCTTTGTCCTGTTTTTATGAGAAATGTACGACTTTAATGTGAAACATTCAGAGTTTTTTCTCTTGTTGTGTTTGTTTGAAGCTGCTTCCTGTTGGCTTCAGCTGTTTGGAGTTTCCATTTTCTAAACTTCTACATTCTGAACCTTCTTCAGCTCTGAACAGATGATGAAACACTGAATGATTTCAAGCACTTTGTCTAATAAACTTACATCTTTCATTCTTTATACAGATTGAAGAGCTGTGGTTTGTCAGATATTGGCCTTGATTATCTGGCAGCAGCACTGAAGTCCAACCCCTTGTATCCCACAGAGGTGGACCTGAGTGGAACCTACAGCAACCTGCAGGATCCAGGAGTGAAGCATCTGTGTGATTTCCTGGAGAATCCACGATGTCGATTTGAAACTCTGAGGTCAGTCAGCATGTTTTAGTTGTGCTGAGATGAATATGATGTGAAAGTTGTGCTGACACTAAACTGCAGACATCAGGCTGATATTATACTGATCCACACTGAGGATCTTCATGGTAAAGTCTGTTTTCTTCTTCTCTGGTTTAGTCCATTGACTGCAGCAGAACAATGTTCACATTTCAAACAGTGATACTCAACGTATGGCCCGCGGCCCACACGCGGCCTGCCCACCTTTCCTGATTCAGAGAGAGGGGACCCTGATTAACTGTGTAGCTTCTTCCTCACAGTTCTAAGTATCAGACACAACAATGAATAATCCACAGCTGACTGTCTTTAGCAGGTCAAAGGTCACGGCACACAGCACTCTGTGAAACAGTTTGGAGCAGGAATTCTTGCACATTTACAAACTGACACTGCTGCACGGCATGCTGGGTAATGCTAGCTGCTCAGGTATGGGCGTGCTAACGGCTGTGAGACTCTGTGGCTGCAGAACACCGAAGAAGAGAAAAGAGAGGTGGAGGATGAAGAAAAGAGGCGGAGATGAAGCAGAAGTTTAACTCTAGAGAGGAGCTGTGTCTGTGTGGGTGGGGCTGAGGCAGCTCCGCCCACACAGTGACAGTGAAGCAGGTGAAGAGTAATAAATGAAGACAGCAGACAGGATTTGATAAGCTGATGTACAAACATGTAGAATGATGGTGGCAGCTACAGAAACAGGTCCATACAGACTGAAGCGTGTCTCAGTCTGAATGTACACTGCTGTTATAAGAGCTGTGGAAACTCAGGTCAAAAGGACGTAACCACACTGCTGACAGTTCCAGGACAGTCACAGAGTTACAGCATCATTTGTGACCATAAAGACAGAAAGCTCATCCAAATCCTGGGATTAAAAGTCTGTCCTGGTGGTGTCCAGTCAAACACGTCTCTGTGAAAGCTTCAATCCAACAGGCTCCAAAGTCCTTCTGCTCATTTCCTCGCCGGGTTCTTGATGCTCCTGTACCATCTCTCTGTCATCCTCCTCGCTCCCTCTTTGCACTCACAGTCTTTGTGCATCATTAACACTCACATGAGGAAAACCAAAGTTTTACTGGGCAGAAGATGATCATCAGTGACTCTGTCTTTAAAACACTCTTGTTAGAAATGTACGACTTTAATGTGAAACATTCAGAGTTTTTTCTCTTGTTGTGTTTGTTTGAAGCTGCTTCCTGTTGGCTTCAGCTGTTTGGAGTTTCCATTTTCTAAACTTCTACATTCTGAACCTTCTTCAGCTCTGAACAGATGATGAAACACTGAATGATTTCAAGCTCACACTTTGTCTAATAAACTTACATCTTTCATTCTTTATACAGATTGAAGAGCTGTGGTTTGTCAGATATTGGCCTTGATTATCTGGCAGCAGCACTGAAGTCCAACCCCTCGTATCCCACAGAGGTGGACCTGAGTGGAACCTACAGCAACCTGAAGGATCCAGGAGTGAAGCATCTGTGTGGTTTCCTGGAGAATCCACGATGTCGATTTGAAACTCTGAGGTCAGTCAGCATGTTTTAGTTGTGCTGAGATGAATATGATGTGAAAGTTGTGCTGACACTAAACTGCAGACATCAGGCTGATATTATACTGATCCACACTGAGGATCTTCATGGTAAAGTCTGTTTTCTTCTTCTCTGGTTTAGTCCATTGACTGCAGCAGAACAATGTTCACATTTCAAACAGTGATACTCAACGTATGGCCCGCGGCCCACACGCGGCCTGCCCACCTTTCCTGATTCAGAGAGAGGGGACCCTGATTAACTGTGTAGCTTCTTCCTCACAGTTCTAAGTATCAGACACAACAATGAATAATCCACAGCTGACTGTCTTTAGCAGGTCAAAGGTCACGGCACACAGCACTCTGTGAAACAGTTTGGAGCAGGAATTCTTGCACATTTACAAACTGACACTGCTGCACGGCATGCTGGGTAATGCTAGCTGCTCAGGTATGGGCGTGCTAATGGCTGTGAGGCTCTGTGGCTGCAGAACACCGAAGAAGAGAAAAGAGAGGTGGAGGATGAAGAAAAGAGGCGGAGATGAAGCAGAAGTTTTGCTCCAGAGAGGAGCTGTGTCTGTGTGGGCAGGGCTCAGACAGCTCCGCCCACACAGTGAGACTGAAGCAGGTGAAGAGTAATAAATGAAGACAGCAGACAGTATTTGATAAGCTGATGTACAAACATGTAGGTGGTGTCCAAATTCATGGGCTGCATCCTCCTGAGGCCGCATTTGTAGACCGATTACGTCACAGCGACACGTCGAAGGCTGTCCAAATTCGTAGACTCCTCCGAATGCAGCCAACAAATGCGTCCTCCTTTTCCCCGAATTTGAAGGATGGGTCGGGTGTGTCCTTCGTGGCCTACCATATCCCAGAATTCATAGCGCGGCCCAGCCAAACTCCAGTTTCCAACAATGGCGGCCGCTACTAAGTTTTAAAATTACTCATACTAATCTTTTTCGGTCACAAAATAAACTTTTAACATATTTTCAGGCGAGAAAGTAGCTGTGTAAACATCAAATATCTGCTCGGTTTATCAAGATACCGCATATTTGCAAAAGTGCTTCGACGTTTTCGGAGACGTCTGCTACCCACCAGCTCGATAGCTCGCCGGGAGCTCGAGGGTCACTGAAGCCGCCGAGAACGGCACAACTCCCGGCACATCATTTTCAGATCACCGCGGACTTTCGCTACTCAGGTTAAACGTGATATATAAGTCACTTAGACAACCTCAAAATGTTATTGTTGGGCTTCTTTCAGTGTTTTGTTTGTTTGTGAGTAAATCGGTTTGGCTGAGATTAAAGTTATTAGATTGGATAAAATAAAACTTTATTAATCCCCCAGGTGGGTTCCTCCTTGGTCTTTACAGAGCTGACTAAACGTCAAACAGAAAACTGATTAAACAGAAGTATGAGACGGTCGAGAATTTACGCCAGTGTCCTGTTATATTTTAGATAGCAAGGAGCAGACGGCTGAGTTTATTAAACTCCACCGAGACAGCGGTGACGCTAATCAGAAGGCTAGACCGTCCAATTTTCCCAGCCGTTTATTTCCAGCCTACCCGACCTTCTGAGGACCCAGCCCACGTAGACCGCAAAGGCCGGGTCCTCGGGAGGATGCAGCCCATGAATTTGGACACGACCGTAGAATGATGGTGGCAGCTACAGAAACAGGTCCATACAGACTGAAGCGTGTCTCAGTCTGAATGTACACTGCTGTTATAAGAGCTGTGGAAACTCAGGTCAAAAGGACGTAACCACACTGCTGACAGTTCCAGGACATTCACAGAGTTACAGCATCATTTGTGACCATAAAGACAGAAAGCTCATCCAAATCCTGGGATTAAAAGTCTGTCCTGGTGGTGTCCAGTCAAATACGTCTCTGTGAAAGCTTCAATCCAACAGGCTCCAAAGTCCTTCTGCTCATTTCCTCGCCGGGTTCTTGATGCTCCTGTACCATCTCTCTGTCATCCTCCTCGCTCCCTCTTTGCACTCACAGTCTTTGTGCATCATTAACACTCACATGTGGAAAACCAAAGTTTTACTGGGCAGAAGATGATCATCAGTGACGCTGTCTTTAAAATACTCTTGTTAGAAATGTACGACTTTAATGTGAAACATTCAGAGTTTTTTCTCTTGTTGTGTTTGTTTGAAGCTGCTTCCTGTTGGCTTCAGCTGTTTGGAGTTTCCATTTTCTAAACTTCTACATTCTGAACCTTCTTCAGCTCTGAACAGATGATGAAACACTGAATGATTTCAAGCACTTTGTCTAATAAACTTACATCTTTCATTCTTTATACAGATTGTGGAACTGTGGTTTGTCAGAGATCAGCTGTGATTATCTGGCAGCAGCACTGAAGTCCAACCCCTCCCATCTGAGACAGCTGGACCTGAGTAATGACTCCTCTTCTTCAACTAAGAACAACGTGCAGGATCCAGGAGTGAAGCATCTGTGTGGTTTCCTGGAGAGTCCAGGATGTAAACTTGAAACTCTGAGGTCAGTCAGCATGTTTTAGTTGTGCTGAGATGAATATGATGTGAAAGTTGTGCTGACACTAAACTGCAGACATCAGGCTGATATTATACTGATCCACACTGAGGATCTTCATGGTAAAGTCTGTTTTCTTCTTCTCTGGTTTAGTCCATTGACTGCAGCAGAACAATGTTCACATTTCAAACAGTGATATTCAACGTATGGCCCGCGGCCCACACGCGGCCTGCCCACCTTTCCTGATTCAGAGAGAGGGGACCCTGATTAACTGTGTAGCTTCTTCCTCACAGTTCTAAGTATCAGACACAACAATGAATAATCCACAGCTGACTGTCTTTAGCAGGTCAAAGGTCACGGCACACAGCACTCTGTGAAACAGTTTGGAGCAGGAATTCTTGCACATTTACAAACTGACACTGCTGCACGGCATGCTGGGTAATGCTAGCTGCTCAGGTATGGGCGTGCTAACGGCTGTGAGGCTCCGTGGCTGCAGAACACTGAAGAAGAGAAAAGAGAGGTGGAGGATGAAGAAAAGAGGCGGAGATGAAGCAGAAGTTTAGCTCCAGAGAGGAGCTGTGTCTGTGTGGGCGGGGCTCAGGCAGCTCCGCCCACTCAGTTTGTTCCCTCCTGATTCATCTGCATGTGTTCTGCTTCACACTGCTCACCTCCACCAAAGACTTCACAAACATCTTCTTTCTTTGAGTCCAGTTTGTCCCACAAACACTTCCAAATCTCCTCCTCTGAGATTCTGCAGCTTCTTGCAGTGTGACTCAGCTGACTTCTGACAGACCACAGACTGGCACAGCATCCACATGTGTCTCCTTTCAAACAGGCTCTTGATGTTTCCTCCCACATCATTCTGGCCTCTCAGTCTCCTTTGTTCTCCAGCTCTGTAGCTCCAGCTGGTGAAGCTTCAGTTTTCCATGTTGGTAACAGTAAACTACAGCCTCTGCTGTCAGCTGGGTAACTAAACAGAGCTGCAGCACGTCTCTGCGGTGGTGCTACATCCAGCCTGCAGACGGCCGTCTACATGTTGTAGTGGTTTACAGTCACCAGGGGGCGCTGTCCCAGCCATGCAGGCAGTGGGCTGCTCTGCTTGTGCTGTTGTTGGTGAAGCTGAAGTGAAAGCGAGAGTTAAAACCCTGAACAGTGTCCACTGAGCTTCTCATGCTCTTCTCATGCTCAAAGAAGTTTAACAGGAAGGACGACTCGTCCATCAGGCGTCCAGCTGTCCGTGACCGTGTCCACAGCAGAGTGTGACTGAGGCTTCATGCTAACACGCACACATGAAGCTAATACCACCACGAGCAGCTGCTCAGTGGATTTGGAGGACAAATGTCTGCAGCTTCTCACAGGCAGTATGCAGAATGTGGATCTCCACAAAGACTGTGGAGAGCTCGTCCCACACTCTAAATCCACACTTGTCTGCACAAAACTTCTCACACGTTCCCGTCACAAGTGTCTTCTAAGTGAAGCTACCAGGTTCAGGTCCAGCTTGCTTATCTGGAGCTGCAGGAGATGATCCATCCTCACAAAGCAACACAGACAGCAGATATGCAAACACACAACACAACCAAAGGATTCTCTCTGCATGTCTGTGGCTGATGCTGCTGGAACGAAGCTGTTTGAAACCTTGTTGTTCTGCACTTTGGGACCAGAAGAGGAAACTGAAGCTCTGTGCAGAGGGTCCAATGGAAGCAGCCAAGCGCTGTAAGTGTCTGCTGTACAGGGATGCTGGTTCAGCTGTGGCTCAGTTTCACAGTGTGACTCAATAAAAGCAGCAGGAAATCAAAGCTTGATGCTTTCATCAGTGTGGAAATAAGAAAGTTTCCTGTGACAGACGCTGGAGCTCTTTCACTCTCAGCTTCACAGTTTCAGCTTCAAACTTCTTCCAACATGTTTCTAACACGGCCACATTCCACCTTAATGGAGCTGATATCTTGTGCATCAGCACATTTTCTAAAGGCAGCGATCACATCTTTAGTTTTGGATGTTTAACTGCAGATTGTTTATGTGTTTAAAGCACATTAATTACAGCAGCAGCGTTGACCACAGTGCTGTACAAGAATCCAAAATAACTATTAAAATAACTCCTAATATTAATATCACACATCAAATATCAAATAACTCTCATGCTGTATTAAAAGCCAGTGAATACAAATGTGTTTTAAGAGCAGATTTACAGAGACTGACAGCAGGAGCTGGGGCTGTTCGATAGAACGATGTATATATGATGACCATATGAAAACGTCTATCGTTTCATATCACGCTCTTTGTTTCCTGCTTATGTGTTTGTGTTTTCCAGATAAAGCTTTCAAAATAAATCTGAAGATCCTGTTGAGAGTTTTCAAAATAAACACAATACAGTACTGCGGTCGCTCGTTTATCGAGTTACGTTCTAAAAATAAGTCTCAGAATGAAGTAGCAGCTTTATGTTTTACAAGTATTATAGAAGTTTTAAGGCAGTTAAACCCTCACTGCACACTTTCTACACTTTTCTCAGACAGGCATGAACATTTTCACACTTTTCTCTCTTGTTTAAACAAAGTTCAAACCTTCATAGAAAAATAAGTTCATTATTAAAGAGTGAAAGCAAAGTGTTTCTGAAACGTGTCAAATCAGCCTTTGCTGGCATTAAATGAGCTTCTGTGTGAGGAGCACTCGTCCATGGCCTGGGCTCCTCGCTGTCAGGTAAAGTTTCATAAAGCTTTTGAGTTTTTCTGCAGATAATGTTGGTGTCCAGCACGATGTTCTTTTTCCTGCGGTCACTGAGCCACAAAGCCAAAGCTGACTCCATCCTTACGATGTTCTTGTTGTGGACAGTTACAACCTTTTTGCCTCCTTGTTGAAACTATGATGGTCAGCATCTTCCTCTGCCTTTGGCTGCTACCACAGGTGCAAAACGTCTCGTCATCATTGTTGTTTGTTGGGACAAAACGTACAAACATACAGTGCAGCACTGCAGAGTCACACTGCTGTAAATTTGAACACATTCTGTACTGTACAGGAGACACGGCACGAGATTGGCTGTAGACCATTGTCAGCCAATCAGGACGCAGAACACAATGCGCTGTAAAAAACAAAAACATGCAAAATTGCACAAAAAAGATCAGCGAAACAGCGAGGCCGCCAAAGGTGAACTGTGTTACAGCGAGGGACCAGCGTATATGTGGTTGTTGGGACGATAAATGTCTTTGAGCTTGTGTCAGAAGACGAGCTGCAGCTTTCTGGACCAGCTGCAGTCTTGCCAGGCAGGTCCCACTAACTCCAACATATAAGGAGTTACAATAATCCAGCTGGGACGTCATGAAAACGTGGATCGCCCGTTCAAGGTTTTTAAAAGATAGAAATGATCTCACCTTAGATAAAAGCGTCAGTTTGAAGAAAGACCGCTGTACAACTGAGCTCAGCTGTTTTTCAAATTGCCGTCAAATATAAGCCCCAAATGTAATAATGCGATTTAATAAAAGAGCTGAACCAGTCTAATAGAGCGCCCTTGATGCCGTCAAGATGCTGTGGTCAAGGCAGCGGTCAGATCCAAAAGCACAGCGGAGTCTCCTGATCAGTGGCTGATAAAAGATCATTAAGAACTTTCCAAAGTGCAGTTTCAGTGCTGTGAAGAGCTTTAAAACCAGACTGAAACCTTTACAACAGATTGCAGCTGAACAAATATAATCTTTTACAAAATCTTCGACAGGAAGGGAAGCTTTGAAATAGGCCTGAAATTTGAGCGGACAGAGGATCCAGATCAGGTTTTTAGTACAGGCTGTACAACAGCATGTTTAAAACAGGCTGTACAACACCTGAACTAAGACTGCTGTTAAAAATCGCTAAGATGTCGGAACCAACAACCTTTAAAATCTTTTTAAACACGTGTTGGAACAACTTCATTTGGACAAGATGATGTCTTTATAGCATCACATCGTTCCTCCACCTGATCAAACCACACAGGCTCAAACTGATCAAAAACAGCTGAGCAGGTGAATATTTTAGCCCCGGTGCGATCTCGGGCGAGAGTATCGATGATGGCCAAAGGGCAGCGTCCAGCTCTACGGCCGCTGAAGAGCAGACTCAACAGACGCGCGTGATGTGGATCCTACTGCTCTAAAACTGGAGCTTCTTCAATCCATTAAAGAGGACATTAGTACGCTGTTAAAAGAAGAAGTCAGAAATGCATTGAAAGAAGATTTTGACAATATAAGGGCTGACGTGCAAGGACTGAGAAATGAGATCGCTAACAGCATGGCGGCGACGTGCGGCGAAGTTGATGGAGTAAAGGTTACAGTGAAAGAAGCTGAGGATGGGCTGTCAATGTGGAGCGATGAGGTGACCACCCTGCAGTCTACAGTAGAGAGTATGAAGGAGGAGCTGTCTGACCTGAAGGATAAATGTGATGAAGGCAGGAAGCGGAGAGCTAACATCCACATCATAGGGATCCCAGAGGGCCTGGACTCGAGCTCCTCCACGGCCGTATCCGTGCTACTACGTGAAGTGCTGGGTATGGATAAAGACGTTATTGTCGACCGCTCACACAGGAGCCCTATCCTGAGAAAGCCAGCTGGTAACCCGCACGCCGTCATAGCCGAGCGTCACTACTACCAGGATTGTGTGGCTACGCCGTGCCAGGGCCCAAGCCCCGCTTGAGTTTAACGGACAACCTATTGCAATATTACGACTGGGCGATATGACCCAAAGTTCATATCTCGATATTCTTTAGCTGGATGGCGATATACGATATATATCTCGATATTTTTAAAGCCAGAAAGTTCGAACAAAAAGAGAGTTCTTAGTCAAAGCTGTGTCCCAAATCTCACACAGGCACATTTATTAACATACAGCGTAGATGTACATGAAACAATTACTCAGGAATAAATGATCAGCATTTATTAAATAATAATGCTCCATAAATAAAAGAAAACAATGTTGTTTTTGTGCATAACAAAAAGCTCACAATCGTGCAGTCAAAATGTAAACAGACGCTGAGCATAATAACAAGCAGCTGCTCTGTTCCCAGGTTCTACTGCGTGACTGACAGCCTGGAGTTTGAAATCCTCTTTGTAACCGTGTCTCTTACAGGTGCCATTTATGGTCCTTATACACACTCAATACAGTAATATTACGTTGAAGCAGAGTACGTATCACTCCGCGAGGCTCCTCGTAGCTGTAATGCTCCAACAATCCATCAAGCGGTGCGGCCTCGTAGCTGAGCAAAGTCGTACCAAAACATCTTTTGAAAGGTTTCTGAGCGCCGTGTAGCACATAAAATCGGTTCGAGGTCAGTAAGCACAACCAGAATTCATCCATAAGCCGCACTGTCGATTTATGAGAAAATTACAGGATTTTAAGTGCAGAAAATATAGTTTATGGTTTTCCTTTGATCTTAGCAAATATCTACGCCTCTAATTGGGACGACCACAGATTTTTCACTAATGTCTTTGCGCGGCTCCCCAATATGTCATCACACAATATCATCTTTGAGGGAGACCTAAACTGCTCATTATCTGCTATGGACCACAGTTCACACAAAAGTACACTTAGTCCAAAGTCAGCATGCGTCATTCAGAGCTTTCTTGATAATTATGGGCTGGCTGATGTATGGAGATTTCATAATCCTGCTTCACGTCAATACTCTTTTTTTTCTAATGTCCATAAAACATATATTTGTATAGAAAAACGTCTCCCTTTAGTTACAGAATGTGATTAGAAGACTCTGGTGATTTCTCCTCTTGTTTTTTCAATGTGTATTCCTGATGCCTGCTCCAACTATCAGCCATGGAGATTCAACTCAGTGTTGTTAGCAGATGAAGAGTTTGTCAGTTACAAAAGGTCTCAAAGACATTTTTTTTCTATCAATCAGACCCCAGAGATGTCATCATCAGTTTGTCTGCTTTAATAATGTGACTGGAAAAAGGTGTTGGACTTCAAATATGTCCATTTCTGTCACACTTCACCTTTAAAAGTGAAGCCATGTGGTTCCTGGAAGGAAAAACACGACTTTTTCAAGTCTTTGTCCTGTTTTTATGAGAAATGTACGACTTTAATGTGAAACATTCAGAGTTTTTTCTCTTGTTGTGTTTGTTTGAAGCTGCTTCCTGTTGGCTTCAGCTGTTTGGAGTTTCCATTTTCTAAACTTCTACATTCTGAAGCTTCTTCAGCTCTGAACAGATGATGAAACACTGAATGATTTCAAGCTCTTTGTCTAATAAACTTACATCTTTCATTCTTTATACAGATTGAAGAGCTGTGGTTTGTCAGAGATCAGCTGTGATTATCTGGCAGCAGCACTGAAGTCCAACCCCTCCCATCTGAGAGAGCTGAACCTGTTCAACAACAACCTGAAGGATCCAGGAGTGAAGCATCTGTGTGGTTTCCTGGAGAGTCCAGGATGTAAACTTGAAACTCTGAGGTCAGTCAGCATGTTTTAGTTGTGCTGAGATGAATATGATGTGAAAGTTGTGCTGACACTAAACTGCAGACATCAGGCTGATATTATACTGATCCACACTGAGGATCTTCATGGTAAAGTCTGTTTTCTTCTTCTCTGGTTTAGTCCATTGACTGCAGCAGAACAATGTTCACATTTCAAACAGTGATACTCAACGTATGGCCCGCGGCCCACACGCGGCCTGCCCACCTTTCCTGATTCAGAGAGAGGGGACCCTGATTAACTGTGTAGCTTCTTCCTCACAGTTCTAAGTATCAGACACAACAATGAATAATCCACAGCTGACTGTCTTTAGCAGGTCAAAGGTCACGGCACACAGCAGACAGTCAGAAATATTCTAACTCTGATCATTTATCAGTTGTGACACTGTGAGACTTGATCAGAGGTGTGATCATCACAGCAGAGGCCTTTGTGTCAAAGTCACTGAGGATCAAACAGAAACACATGAAGCAGATTTTCCTCTTCTGGCTTTTTATAGCAGATAACCTTCAAAATATTCTGCAGTCGATCAAAAACTGAAGCAAACCATGAAGCAACATGTGAACATGAGCTGATGCTGCTGAAGTGAAGCAAAGTTACAGAGGTTTGATTACAGACACAGCTGAGAGTTTGTAATCTGTCATCATTTTAAAAAGTTTCCATGGAACAGCAGAAATGAGGCTTTACTGTCAGAGGCCGACAGCACTGAACACAACAGCAGACTGGTGGCTAATAAACAGTGAATGATGCAGAAACAGATGTTTGAAGCTGTTCTTGGAGTCCACTGAGAGAGAGAGAGCTGTGCAGGCAGGAACAGCCAAAGTCAGAGAGAATTCATGAGCATATTGATCAAACGTGAAGCAGAGTTTGGATCTTCTTTTGCTGCTGCTTCACTCAGTTTTGGTTGGAGACAGATGAAACCTGCAGCTTCAGGATCTGTGAGCTGTCCACTTTCAGCCCCGACGGCGTGTCCGTGTACGTGCCGTCGAGTGAACGATCCACGCTCTGTGTTTCCATCTTTGTGTGTTTAGCTGCTCTCATTTACTGTTTTATCTGTTTGCTGCTTGTTGAAATAGTTTGTGAGCTTTAACCTGAGATTCTGGCAAAATACATTTATATTAAACATCGATTCAGGATTGAATGAATCAACATCGTTTTATTCAAATTAAAACCATTTAAATGGGAACATGAATTTTTTACAGCCGCCTCTAATGCTGGGTAATGTCAGCTGGTCCATGTGCAGCTGGCTGTGAGGCTCAGGGAGCGTCTACAAAGTGCAACACTGAAAGAACATCATCAGAATCAGAATCAGAATCAGAATGGGGTTTATTGCCAAATGTTGAGCAGGTTTACAACATTAGGAAATTGCTGCGGTGCTTCAGTGCAAACATAGTGTCATAAATAGCACTTAAATAGACATGGAAAAAAATAAAAGTAGGGATAAGAATTAAAAGTGCTACGTGGGAAGATATGTGCATGAGATATACATGAGATATATACATGAGAATAAGAATTAAAAGTGCTACGTTGAAAGATATATACATGATATATACATGAGTGCAGGTGGTGATCAGTGCCAAACATGGAATGATGCAGTGAACACAGCGTAGGGTCATGTGTTAGTGATGGGAACAGTCATATGGTTATTGTTCATGTGTCCGACAGCAGAGGGGAAGAAACTGTTCTTATGGCGAGAGGTTCTGGTGCGAATGGACCGGAGCCTCCTGCCTGAGGGGAGCAGGTCAAACAGACTGTGTCCAGGGTGAGAAGGGTCAGCTGAGATCCGAGCTGCACGCCCCAGTGTCCTGGAGGTGTACAGGTCCTGCAGAGATGGGAGTCTGCAGCCAATCACCTTCTCAGCAGAGCGCACAACACGCTGCAGTCTCTGTTTGCTGCAGTCTCTGTTTCATTCATCCATAAATATTGAGTAATAACTGGACTCTCATACAGCGAGACTCGAATGCCTTTAAACATCAGCTTATCCTGCTGATCCAAGTCCAACACTGAGTTTGTAAAAACATGTTTGTCAATCATTTTGTTTGGTTTCTGAGGAAAATGATTCAATAACTTGCTGCTAATACACAACATTTCATCATATTTCCTCATAACCCTCTTTTGTCTGACCATTTGATCCCATTTGAATTTGCAATAAAGGATCCACAGAGTTTGGTGACAATAATGACAGTAGATGTTTGTGTGAAAGTGCTGGAAGCAAATGAGTGTGTGATGTTCTTTCAGTGTTGCACTTTGTAGACGCTCCCTGAGCACTGGTCTCACAGCCAGCTGCACATAGAGACCAGTGTTGTTAGTCCAGGTCAGAAGATGACTTGTTGGAATGAAAATGAGCTTGTAGTTTGTCTGCTTTAATAATGTGACTGGAAAAAGGTGTTGGACTTCAAATATGTCCATTTCTGTCACACTTCACCTTTAAAAGTGAAGCCATGTGGTTCCTGGAAGGAAAAACACGACTTTTTCAAGTCTTTGTCCTGTTTTTATGAGAAATGTACGACTTTAATGTGAAACATTCAGAGTTTTTTCTCTTGTTGTGTTTGTTTGAAGCTGCTTCCTGTTGGCTTCAGCTGTTTGGAGTTTCCATTTTCTAAACTTCTACATTCTGAACCTTCTTCAGCTCTGAACAGATGATGAAACACTGAATGATTTCAAGCACTTTGTCTAATAAACTTACATCTTTCATTCTTTATACAGATTGCAGAGCTGTGGTTTGTCAGAGATCAGCTGTGATTATCTGGCAGCAGCACTGAAGTCCAACCCCTCCCATCTGAGAGAGCTGGACCTGTACTACAACAACCTGCAGGATCCAGGAGTGAAGCATCTGTGTGGTTTCCTGGAGAGTCCAGGATGTAAACTTGAAACTCTGGGGTCAGTCAGCATGTTTTAGTTGTGCTGAGATGAATATGATGTGAAAGTTGTGCTGACACTAAACTGCAGACATCAGGCTGATATTATACTGATCCACACTGAGGATCTTCATGGTAAAGTCTGTTTTCTTCTTCTCTGGTTTAGTCCATTGACTGCAGCAGAACAATGTTCACATTTCAAACCTTCAAAGAAGAAGAAAAATCCTCCACTGGAAAATTCACTGTGAAACTCTCAAACTCTTCATTGCACCTTAAAGTCTGTCTGACACTGAAATCCAAAGCAAAATGTGCGTTTGCTTTACAGACAGCAGTCCAACATAAACATACACACATCATCCAAAACACAGTCCAACATCCAAATCTCCTCCACTGCCAGCATGAATGATGGGAAAGAGAAGGAGGAACACTCTGACATTCAGGGTTAGAATGAGTTTCATCAAGCAGACTGTGAAGATCAAAGCTGCATTAGAAAGCTTACATGAATGAATGAGTGGACAGAAGTGGACAGAGATCATCTGAAGCACTTCAAAGGCTTTAAATCAGCACATTTCTCTTTATTCTTTATCAACTCTGTTAATTTCTCTCAGTTTTCTGTGGAATGAAGCTAACAGCAGGCTAATAAGATGCTGACCAATAGGTTTCTATTAAAGGTTGTAATTTGTATATGAAAAAGTGCTTTGGCTCAGCAGGGATCAGCTTACAGGTAGAATACAGCTGCTGGATGGGATTAGCATGTCATAGCTATCTACCAAACTGCTAACTGGGGGATTTCAGGCCATCTATGGATCATTTTTGCTAACTGTTTATTCAGCTTAGGCTCACAGGGCTGCAGCCTGTGCCCTAGCTGTCATAGGGCAAGAGGCGTGGTCCACCTGCACAGGTGAGCAGTCCATCACAGGGCCAACAGAGAGCGACAGAGAAGCACTCCCTCACATCCACACCTACAGCCAATGTAGAAGCACCAATGAACCTAAGCAGCATTTCATTGGACTGTGGGAGAACATCCAACCTCCACAGAAAGGCCCAGCTGACCAACAAGCTTCAACCTACAACCTTCTTGCTCTAAGGCACTAGTGCTAACCACTTTTGCCCATTTCAGCCCAAATCCTGCATCTTCCTGTTTCTGACTCCAGGCCAGCTCCACTAACACTTTCTCATCAGACACTGCCACCTAGTGGAGGACGTCTTAGTTCCATTTGAAGCTTCAGATTACAGTTAGTTCCTTTACAAAGAGGTGGAGGTGGTGGGGCCACAGCACCATCATCACTGAGTGCCATAGGACACTTAACCTTTGTTTCCATATGCTGGGAACTTCCTGTTGTTCCAAGGAGGACTGGAAAATGTGTGAAAATCTCCCAGTCAGTTCCTCACAGCACACTTCAATCATTTCCCTCCCACAGCATCAGGACCAGGGCTTTTTCTCTCTTTGGTCCCACTAAGAGATTTCCACACAAACACCTCATCAGTGGGACTCTCAGAGCTACCAGCCCTTTGCTACAATCACAAAGCTCTTCATTGAAATCAATGATATCAAAGCTGGAATCAAATGAGTCCAAGTCTTCTGCTGATTCAGCATCACATTCATCTTTGCTCCTTGTTCTGCATCCCCACCATGGACTTCATTCCTTTCCAAGCCAGCCTTGAGTGTCCTTTATTCAGCTCATCCTCTGCTTTACTTTTACACCTGATTTTAGCTGCTTTATCTCTCTTTCAACAGGTTTCTGTGCCTCAATCTTTTTCTTCTCTCCCTCATAACAAGACAGCTTCTTCTGCCTGAGAACATGTTGGAGTGATTTACTAATCCAGGGCTGCTTATTGGGGAAAATACTTCCTGTTTCCAAAGTAATCCCCATTTTTCCCAGAAAGAAATGTCAGTAGAAATCGATGATCTAAGTGAGAACATGAGCCTTTCAAAAGTCCCAGTGGGTGCAGTCAAAGCAGTCCCTCAGTCCCAGTATAGAGTCTTTGGTCCAGACTGGAACAACTGTGTGCCCAGTTTGAGCTCTCTTCAGTGCTGTGACCTGACAGACCCAGAGGGGCCATCACATCACATTTAGAAGCTCCCCTGATGGAGCCACAACACATGTCCAATACTTAGTCTGTCTTGTTGGACCAACTGGAAGAAACGATTCAAGGACTTAGTCACAGAACAGAGATTCAAATCTCCAAAATCCAACTGGCTGCATCAGGACATATAGTCTGAAACTCTGCACAGTTTCCTGTTTGAAGCTGCTTCCTGTTGGCTTCAGCTGTTTGGAGTTTCCATTTTCTAAACTTCTACATTCTGAACCTTCTTCAGCTCTGAACAGATGATGAAACACTGAATGATTTCAAGCACTTTGTCTAATAAACTTACATCTTTCATTCTTTATACAGATTGAGGGGCTGTGGTTTGTCAAAGATCAGCTGTGATTATCTGGCAGCAGCACTGAAGTCCAACCCCTCCCATCTGAGACAGCTGTACCTGGACTTTAACAACCTGAAGGATCCAGATGTGAAGCAGCTGTCTGATCTTCAGAAGAGTCCAGACTACAGACTGGAGACTCTGGAGTAAGTAGAGTGATGGAGTGAGTGGGTGGTGCTGTCAGCAGTATTGTACTAAACACAGTCAGTATGAAACAAAGATCCAGTGTTTCCTGTAAAGCTGCAGCTTCTCAGTGAAGCTGTGAGAGGAGAACGGTGACAGGCTTCAGGATTGGACACAAACACTTCCTGTTTCTCACCTTTATGGTCACCATAGTAACGGCTGACACGCTCTGATCAAACACTGTCAACAGCCAATCAGCTCTCTGAACAAAGCAGCACGCAGACCAATGACTGCATTGATTTCCAAGTTTAAAGCAGTGAAGAACACAGTCTGTAGGTGAGGAAGAATTTAGTGAGAGCAGATGTTTGGATGGAATTCCTCCAGTTAACAGCTGGAACCGTCCATCTGGATTGTTGGGCTTGTTGTTGGGGTTCCTACAGAGCTCAGAGTGGACACACCAAGGTTCTTCTAATGAATGAAAGTCCAAACTCAAACTAGGAGGGAAAAACATTTTCAGCAACTTCAATAAAAATCCAAAGATTAGAAAAAGTGAAGCAACAATGAGTCCTAGTACAGTCCCAGCACTGACGTCCCTGCTGCTCTTTATACTGGATGTGCTGCATCACTGACTGACAGCTGATGAAGAGTCTCTGGAAACACTCGTTTATCTCCTCTGCTCTTCCTCCTTCTCTCTGCAGGTGGAGGTGATGATGGTAAACAGGACGGTGTGTGTGCTGAGAGAGGAGCAGCTGTGTCCTGATGATCCAGAGAGGTTGAAGCAGCAGCAGCTTGTGTGTAGAGACGCTCTGACTGGGCCATGTTACTGGGAGGTGGAGAGGAGAGCTTCATCCAGCAGTGACTGACAGAGGAATGAAGTGCAGATGACTGTCAGTGCTGCAGAGTGAACTGCTCTGAGAACAGCTCCACTGTCAGACACAATGTAGAGTCCAGCATCACCCCTGTGTGTCCCTCTGGATCTGACAGAGGATCATCAGTGTATCTGGACTGCTCTGCTGCTGCTCTGTCCTTCTACAGTCTCTGCACAGTCTCTGTCTCACTCTGGAAAGATTTTACAACTTGTTGTAATTACAGAACGTTAATATAATATTCAAACATGTGATCTTCTCTTTATTTCTGAATCTTTACCAAATAAAGAAAAACCAAACTAACAAACAGAAGCTGTCGTGTCCTTTTTCACCACATCTGTGAATCTTTTCTGTGTTTTTCCTCTTTTCCTCCTTCCTGCAGCTCCATCTTCATCATTCTGTGTCCAGTATATGTGAACACGTCCAAAGCATCTGAGCCTCATGTTACCCGTTTGTGTGAGTTACGCCTGTCGTTGTGTTGTGGTGTATAAATAAGGGGCAGGAGACAGCGCTGGATCTCTGAGTTCTTTACTCTCAATTTCTGCAACATCTGCAATATCTAGAAATGCAAACCTGTGAGCTGTGTGTGTTGTGCGTCTGCTCGGCCACCTCTCCTCCGGCCGTGCTGGAAGCAGCTGTGCGTTTGACAGTTTTATCGACTCGACAATAATCGAACAAATTAAATGTTCAAAAATATCAACTTAAGCACTTCAAAGTCAACAAAAAGCTTAAAACAATGAAATAATATTTCACTGACAAAACAACAGCTCATAAGAACGATACACAAAATAATACAGAAACAAACAAATAAAAGTTATTAACCAGGATCCATGTTTTTGTCACAAACACTGAATCAGCTGATTCACTCTTTATGTTTCTGAGTTTGTTTTGTGATTATAGTTCTGGTTTCTGTTTCTGTGTCTTCACTGTGTCCCACGTCTCCTTACTTTGGACTGTCTGTCCTGTCACTGAAGGTGTCTGCCCAACAAGGACGTGGTGCTGAATGCATCCAGACCCCTGCTGACTGTCTTTGCAGCTTCGGTCAAAGGTACAGTGTCCACTGTGACCCTGAGAGCAGGACACAGCCAGAGGTGAGTCAGCAGTTACAAACTAAATGCTGCTGACATGAATCAAACTGCTGGATAACCCACTGCTCATGAAAATGGCACCTTTCTGTTGCTTTTTGAGATTACTGAGAATATTTGAATTGTGACTCAGATGGCAGATCCAGGCTCTCAGCCTCCAGCTGAAACTTCCAGTCCTCCCCCAGCCAGAAGCTCTGATGCTGGGCTGAGAGACTTTGATCCTTCCCTGGATCCAGAAATCCAGGAGGGAGAAGGAGAACAGGACCTCCTTCCTGATCTGGAGAGGCCTGAGGGAAAGAAAGATGGAGCAGACAGAGCTTTGAACAAATCCAAACCTCCTGAGCTTCACCTCCACAAAGGTGCAGACACTGATGCACAGATTCACATGTGACACCTGCAGCGTCCAGCTTGTGCCGCTGACATTATCTCCACTCTGATACAAGCCTCATTCACTCGCTCACACACGTTCATACAATCACCTTTTCCTCACAGTCACACACATGAATGTAATGAGGGGAACTCGGGGTTCACTGTCATTCCTCAGGATACTTTGATATGCAGACTGGAGGCTCTGTGGATGAAACACCGACTGTCTGAACCACTCTGAAGTGTTCATGATGGACTTCATCCTGATTAACACTACAATACTTGTTAGAGGCCTTTTATATGTAATAATATTCTTTTCCATTAAAGCTCTGAACATTCTCACTCTTTCTTGACCAGGTGTGACAGGTGAAGGACACCGGCGAATAGGAGGACAGAAGCTGAGAGCCATTAGTCACATGACTTCAGCTGCTGCCGCCTCACCAACCACTGGCCCCTCGGTGAGTCTAGAGTTACAGCAGTGACCACAGGAAGTGCACACGTGTGATCTAAAGCTACATGTGGGCCTGTGACCATCAGTCTTCTCACTGTGGTAGACGGGTTTGTGAGTCCCTGTGATGCTGGGAGTGTCCAGGACAGTCGCTCCTGATCGGGTCTCTCATGGAAAGCTGGTCCCAGGAATTCCTGGAAAATTCCTCCACAAAAGAGAACTGGGAACATAAGTGCAGAGTGACAGAGGTGCTCAGCAACCCTGCTGTTATATGGGAATAGAACCAGAATAGTCGGCAACCACTTGAGTTAAGTTAGCCAAAGAGATGCGACTCAGACTGACTTCATCATGTTGGCAACGTGTCTGTATTGATAAATTCCAGTTATTGACAAATCAGAGAATAATTCCAGTCGTTCAGAGACAGATTGTGATTGTTTGGAGGATGTAATCGTTTCCCTTCAGGGAGCGTGTTGGACGCTGTTGCCGGTTGCCTAGGCCGGGGTGCAGTGCAGAAAAATAAATCACGATTCACTAAGAAATTGGTTTCCCTTTGTGTATGGTTTTGGGGACCAGGGCGGGGCAATTCTTTCAAACTTGTGTTGCGTTCCTGTACCCCTAGACTGGGGCGTAACATAAAGTAGGGGCTCGTCCTTTTTTTTTTCTTTTGCCATTCTTTTTGCTCATTGTATTTTGTGGGTTGTCTGCAGTCTTTGGTTGGCAGTTTTCTTGTAGTGTTGGGGGTGATCTAGTCACAATGACTTTTGATGTGGATGATTTTGCACTACAACCCACCGTGGATAAGTTGGATCGATGCACAAAGGCGGATTTGTTGTTGGTGGCAGATTTGTTTAATGTGGGTGTGCCTTTACGTGCTAAAAAGGCAGAAATTAAGCAGTGCCTGACGGCTCAGCTGGTGGAGTTGAATCCTCGGCCGGTTGAGGCGACTGGAGGTTTGGTGGTGGATGCGGGAGCAGAAGCTGCTGCAACCATCCCAAAAGCTCCCAGTGGACGGGTGTCGCCAGGGGCGGAGGCTCCTGCTGCCATTCAGATCCCAAACGTTAGCCCAGCCGGACAATCAACAGGATTGGTTACGGAGGATCTTGGGCTCGCCCTTCGCCTGAAAGAGGTGGAGCTTGCGACTAAGTCCAAAGAAGTTGAGCTTATGCATCTCCGCATAAGGGCTATGGAGCTGGATCCTTCCCGACAGCGCAATGTTACCTCTACCCCAGTGAGTAAAATTGTGAATAAATCTTCTGATTCGTTCTCCTCTGACCAATTTGATGCAAGCAGGCAAATTGCTTTAGTGCCACCTTTCAGAGAAAGTGAGGTTGACTCTTACTTTAATGCCTTTGAACGCATCGCAACCACTTTGAAATGGCCCAAGGATGTGTGGAGTTTGTTGCTGCAGTGTAAATTGGTGGGGAAAGCACAGGAAGTGTGTGCGAGCTTGTCTATTGATGACAGCCTGGATTATGAAATTGTGAAATCCACTATTTTAAGGGCTTATGAGCTAGTTCCAGAGGCATATCGCCAGAGGTTTCGGTCGTGTGAAAAATCTGCCAACCAAACACATGTAGAGTTTGCCAGGGAGAAGACTCTCTTGTTTGATAAGTGGTTAGCTGCAAGTAAAGTGAAGGACTTTGCTCAGCTAAGAGAATTGGTCCTGCTGGAGGAATTCAAAACGTGTCTTCCAGAGAATGTTGTTGTATATATCAATGAGCAAAAGGTGGATTCGTTGTCTAAAGCTGCTGTTCTCGCAGATGAGTTTGTGTTGACCCATCGCGTTGCGTTTTCAGCTGTGCGCCGTGAATGTGCCCCGTTGTCGAAACCTGCGAGGAGTTTGAGGGTTTCTCCTAAGCGTCAAACGCGCCCTGATCAGGTCCCCATGACTGTCCGAGAATGCTTTTATTGCCATGATACTGGCCATCTCATTGCCAATTGTCCGTCGCTCCGTCGCAAAGAGCAAACTCACACATGGAAAAAGCCAAAAAGCATTGGTTTTGTTCAATCGGTTGCTACTCCTAATCCCGTCAGTGATGGACCAGGAAATGACAGTCTTGACAGCAGTTACCGACCATTCATTTCACAAGGGTTCGCCTCACTGACTGGAATAGAGGAGGATCGCGTGCCGATTGTAATTTTGCGCGACACTGGGGCTGCCCAGTCTCTCATTTTGGAAAGCGCGTTGCCTTTCTCAAGTAACTCGTTTTGTGGTGCTGATGCTCTCGTGTGGGGAGTGAAAATGAGTGTGTTACGAGCTCCGCTGCACAGAGTCTTCCTACAGTCGCCTCTCGTTTCGGGCCCGGTAACAGTTGGGGTGCGCGCTCGCTTGCCCGTGCAGGGGGTTACTATGATTCTGGGGAATGATCTAGCCAATGGGAAAGTTTTCCCGATCCCTGAAGTAATTGAAAACCCCGTCGATGATTTTGATTTTGTTTCCGAGCCTGCTGCTGACAGTCTGCCCTCTGTTTTTCCTGCCTGTGTTGTCACACGCGCCCACAAGCGTAAATATGGTGATGTTGACTTGTCTGACTCTTTTCTATGTTCTGAAGCTGTTCCTGAGAAAGCCGAACTGCCTGTGGAAAAAGCTGAAAAATGTGTGTCTGATAAACTGCTACCCGCTACACCTGACCTGTCTTTTGAGGTAAACAAAACAGATTTTATTCATGCGCAACAGAATGACCCGACTTTGGCCAAATGTTTACTTGCCGCAAATTCAAGCGATCAGAATCCCCGTGTCTACAGCATTGAAAATGATGTGTTAATGCGCAAATGGCATCCTCCCTCCTCTAGTGATCTTGGCTGGAACGTATTTCAACAAGCAGTTGTACCGCAAAATTTCCGACACCAAGTACTCAGCCTAGCACATGACAGTTTCTCTGGACATTTAGGAATTAGGAAGACCTACCTTCGTATTCTGCGTCACTTTTTCTGGCCAGGTTTGAAGACTGATGTGACCAAATATTGCCGCTCTTGCCACGTTTGCCAGGTCAGCGGAAAACCCAACCAGGTTATTCCTCCTGCTCCATTGCATCCAATCCCAGCCTTAGGCGAACCATTTGAGCACATAATCATCGATTGTGTAGGTCCGCTTCCAAAAACCAAGTCAGGACATCAGTACCTCTTGACTTTAATGTGCGCCGCCACACGCTTCCCCGAGGCTATTCCGTTACGCACTATCAAAGTCAAAGCCATTGTCAGAGCATTAGTAAACTTTTTCTCCCTTTTCGGTTTGCCTAAATCAGTTCAAACAGACCAAGGGTCTAACTTCATGTCCAAGATATTCGCTCAGGTCTTAAAATCGCTATCCATCAAGCATCAAAAATCCAGTGCATATCACCCCGAATCACAGGGTGCGCTTGAGCGTTTCCACCAGACTTTAAAAGCCATGATGAGGAAGTTCTGCCTCGAGTCAGGAAGAGAGTGGGACGAAGGTCTGCCACTTCTCCTTCTAGCAGTGAGGGAGAGTGTGCAGGAGTCCACGGGTTTCAGTCCCGCAGAGCTGGTATTTGGACACACAGTGCGTGGTCCCCTGCGGCTGCTTAAAGAGAGATATCTGTCCGACACAGCTACCCCCGAGCAGAACGTATTAGATTACGTAAGTTGTTTTAGGGAGCGTCTGCATAAAGCATGCGAAATTGCACGCGAGGCTCTTTCCGCGTCTCAGGAAAAAATGAAAAGGAAATTCGACAAAAAGTCCGTGCAGAGAAAATTTGAAGTGGGTGACAAAGTGTTGACTCTCCTACCCGTTCCTGGATCCTCTCTCCAGGCAAAGTTCTGTGGGCCCTATACTGTCCAAGAGAAACTGAGTGACACAGATTATGTTATAGGTACCCCAGACCGTAGGAGAAAGCGTCGTGTGTGTCATGTTAATCTGATGAAGCCTTATTTTGTTCGTGATGCAGGTGTAAACTCCTCCTCATCCCCCGCTGCGCTGTCTGCCGTGTCGGTAGTTGTGCCAGCATCCCCGTCTCAGTATAGCCCAGAAAGTGATGGCTTAGCTTTCGTTTGTGCTGAGGGTTGCTCCCGACTCAGAAACTCTGAAGTATTGGATAAGTTGAATTCCCACCTAAAACATTTAGATGAGGCTGCCCAGACCGATGTGTGTTCTCTGATCAATACTTACCCATCACTGTTTGCTGACACTCCGTCTCGCACTACTGTCCTCGAACATGACATAGATGTAGGTGACCACCCTCCGATCAAACAACACGCTTATCGTGTGAACCCTACCAAACGTGCACTTTTCCAGCAAGAAGTTTCCTACTTGCTGGAAAATGGTCTTGCTGTCCCTAGTTCGAGTGCCTGGAGTTCCCCATGCCTTCTTGTGCCGAAGGAAGACAAAACTCCACGTTTTTGTAGTGATTTTCGAAAAGTGAACAGTGTGACCAAACCCGACTCCTACCCTCTTCCCCGCATGGAAGATTGTGTTGACAGGGTTGGCTCCGCAAAGTTTGTCACCAAACTGGACTTATTAAAGGGTTATTGGCAAGTTCCCCTCACTCCGCGTGCATCTGAAATTTCTGCTTTTGTCACTCCTGACCACTTCCTCCAATACACCGTCATGCCTTTTGGCCTTCGAAATGCCCCTGCCACATTTCAACGCCTTATGCACATTGTCTTAGGTGGTGTCACAAACTGTGAAGTGTACTTAGACGACATTGTAGCCTATTCAGAGACTTGGTCAGATCACCTTGGAACACTCACGGAGATTTTTGAAAGATTACAAGAGGCATCCCTTACCCTAAATCTTGCCAAATGTGACTTTGGTAAGGCCACTGTGACTTATCTAGGGAAGCAGGTGGGTCAGGGACAGGTGCGCCCCCTGCTGGCTAAAATCCAGGCTATCCTAGATCTCCCTGTGCCTCGCACTAGACGTGAGCTTCGCCGGTTCCTTGGTATGGCCGGCTATTATCGTGGCTTCTGTAAGAATTTTGCAGATGTAGTTGCACCTCTCACCAGTCTCACAAGTGTGTCAAAACCATTTGTATGGTCCCCCACATGCCAGAATGCTTTTGAGTCTGCCAAAGCTCTCCTCTGCAGCACACCAGTACTTGCCGCTCCTGTTTTCACACATCCGTTTAAACTTGAGGTGGATGCCAGCGCCAACGGTGCAGGTGCGGTACTGTTGCAGGAGGATAGGCAGGGTGTTGATCACCCAATTGGTTACTTTTCGAAAAAATTCAACTCCCACCAACAGAAATACAGCACCATTGAAAAAGAAGCCCTCTCTCTATTGCTTGCTCTACAGCATTTCGAGGTCTATGTCGGTTCCAGTTCAGCACCTGTCATTGTTTACACAGACCACAACCCCCTCGTGTTTTTGACCCGAATGCAAAATTCTAACCAAAGGCTCATGAGATGGTCCCTCTTAGTACAAGATTTCAATCTGGAGATCCATCACAAAAAAGGGACAGAGAATGTACTGGCAGATGCGCTGTCACGTGGTTTTCGGAACCCCTAAGCGCCAAACATCTTTAGGGGAGATGTTTGGTCTTGGGAAGGGGGGTGTTATGGCCCTGTCCATAATCTGTTTTGGTGGCTGTTGTTGTCTGTGCCTTTAAGTCTTTGCAGGTCCCGGAGTGGATGAGCTGACGGCTGCTGATTGGTCCCCTGGCCATGTGATCTTCATTCAAATCCCTCACCAGCAGTTGTCCCGGGGCAGCCACTGACAGCAGCAGCAGACCTGACCCTGGCCTCCAAAACCTGAGACTTTTGTGCCTGTGACTTTGTGCGACTTTTTTGGAGTTTTGTATATAGTGTGTACATTAGTTTTCATTGTAAATAGCCTTGTAAATAGCACTGCAACAGAAGGGGTGAGCTGCCTTATTGCCTAGGCCGGGGTGTAACAGACGCTCAGTGTCCGGGTGATTAGCTGATGCAACTACTTAGAATCAGTTTGTGAATATGAAGAAAATCAGTGCAGTCACTGGACAAACTCTGATTCTTCCTAGTTTCACTCTTGTTTCAGTCCAGTGTGACTGAGGTGGTAAAAAATGATCTGACTTTTAGCCACACAGCTGTCTGCTAGAGAAAAAGCCTTTGTGCACAACTTTCTTAAAGGCAAACGGCACCATGTTCACTGCAGCTGCAGCAAACGCAGCAAAGAGTGAAAGTTGGACTGAGAACGTTGTGACTGTTTCATGAGAAAGAGCAGGAAAACAAGCATCACACACCCAGACACAGTGCTGGGATTAGAATTAGACTTTAGAGCCAAATGTAGGACAAAAGCTTTAATATGAAAGAGGAAAACCCAACAACAGCCAGAGCATGAAGCTCAAAACTACACCAATCACCAAGAAAGCTGACAGGCCTGTGACACGTCAGAGACGCCGTTCAAATCATAAAGAAGTTGGTTTATTGACAAAATGTAAAAAACCAAAAGAATCAAGTCAACCTTCAGTTTCGAGCGAGTCGACTAATTAGGCACAGCAGCAGCTCTAGAATAAGCAACAATTTGATGTATTACAAACAACCTTTCATATACACACATACATATGGCTCATATGCTGTTTAAAAAGGCCTCAAAGACCCAACAGATTACACAAAGTACAAAAATACTTTCATTCAGACAACAGTCAGCTGTGCACGAGACAGAGAGCCGACTACAGTTAGTAACATGGACTCACTTTGTTTCAGACACGACACAAAGTAACACAAAGCCACAAAGAGCAGAAACATCAAAAAGGAGGCAGAGCAGCAGCAACTCTCCATGAGCTGTGAGGCTAACAGCCACCCACACTTCCTGTGATGCATAATGAAAACAACATTAACCTGAAGGATGATAACAACAGAAAGAAGTCTAAGCTAACGTTACACAGCGCTCACACAGCGCTGACTGTACAGGCCTCACACAGCTACGACCTGCATCCACAACACCTGATTCTACTGAACACAAACAAGTTAATGATATATGAGCAATCCAGGGAAGGCTTCCAGGAAGGTGAGGATCCAAAGACAGCTCTACAACAGCATCAGTCAGCAACAATGTTACTAATCACTGACTCTTTCATCCTTTTATACTCAATCAAAAAGTGCTGTGTTCACATTTGTTTCTGCTGAAATCCAGAGACTGAAAATGCGTCTTTTTAAAGTTTGAATAAACTGACTGAACTTCTCACGAGTCCAACCGTGAGGAACACTTCCCCCCATGACACATCACAGGACAACGTCTCAGTGGAGGGGGGACAGTAGCTCAGTTTAGGCAGTCACACTCAGAATCGATGCCTCCAGTCAGGGTCAAACGTGGTCCTCAGAAACCTGCAGATGTTTGGGCCAAGCTCTCACTGGTCTCTGCGTCTGTAGACTGAGCTGATGTTTCTCCAGGTGTCTGGTAAAAGGACGATGCTGCTGTCCAATGAGGCGAGGAGAGAAGTAGCCAAACAGGCGAGAGCCGTGAAGGAGGAACGGCGGGCAGCTCTGGATGCCCGACATAAATACCTGATGAGCAGGCTGGCCGACGCCGGCAGCCTGGAGGAGGCGGCGGTGGAAGACGCCATCGTCTCTGATGACAGAGTAAGTTCAGAGACGTGATCCTTCCTCAGAGTTGAACCTTTGAGTCATTAATGTCTGATTCTTCCAGTTCAGTCTGATCCATGAATTCTTTGCTGCAAACGGATCCAAGAAGCTGATTTTCTTCTATCAGGATGTCAAACAGGTAACTTTGATCACATTTCAATGACTGACACATGAAGGTCTAACCGCTCTTCATAATCTGCTGTCCTGTTTGTTGCAGCGTACTTTGTATTCATATCTTTTAATATCTGCCTTTCTCCCAGAGTCTGTCCTCCCGTCAGTCTTCCTTTGTGGACGCATCAAACTCAGCTGTGGCTCAGAGGAAACTCTTCCTCACTACGGGGAACTCTGAGGTTGGCTTCAGCTTTTTATGTTTAGTTAATGTGAGAATCACAGAAAAATGCTGATATGAGTGGAAGGTTCTGCTGGGAAATTGGCAAAGAGCAGATTATTGAACAGCGAGGCAGACAGTTCATTTCAGTGATGCCAGTTTATTAGAAACGAGGACTGTGGGGCTGCTGGAAGTCAGGACGGCCGCTCTCTGGATAAACCTGACAGCTGAGGTGGAGAGCAGGATTTATCCACAGACGGCTTCTTCCAAGCAAATGTCCTGAACACACCTGAGCTGAGGGTTACACAGTGTGTCCTGTGTGATCTCTGCTTTATGGTGGTTGAATCTCACAAATGTGACCATCAGACCTGACGACTTATTTGTGATGTTTTAATTAAAAATATCCTGGGTGAGGTGTTTGGGGCATGTCCCATGAGGAGGAGTCTCCAGGGCAGACCCAGGACACACTAGAGAGGTTATATCTCTCAGCAGGCCTGGGAATGCCTCAGTATTGTCCTGGATATGCTGGAGGAAGTGGTTGTTTAGGGAGGTCTGGGATTCTCTGCTTAGACTGCTGCACCTGTGACCCGGGACCAGATAAACAGGAAATGGATGTTTGAAATTCAAAGAAATCCTCTTTTAATAATGAGGAAAAAAGACAGCAGGAGATCCATCGCAACTAACAAAACACTTCAAACACATCAATGCATCAACTTTAATCAACTTCATTTGGTTCAAATGAAGGAATCTAACAAAGCACTCACTAAAATGAAACACCAGTTAGTTTCCCGAGCTCAACAGGTCGAACACCTGAGTTTGGTTTGCGGTGCAGTTTTTATTTCTTCTAGATAACTTGGGTTATTTGCACAGGAAGGTTTTTAAATGTATTTCTTAAGTACGATCTTATATGGGGGTTGATTTTATAGCATAACAGAATAATGTAATAACTCTAATAGAGTATAAAACATTTGCAGAATGAAGTACAAGGTGAAGAAAAGTCAGAACGTCCCTGTTTGAAAATACAGTCTCAGAAGGTCAGAGATGGACAAATTCAGCTACAGAAACATGTGGCCATTTTTTTAAAGCCATAGAGCATATTACAGACGACACAAAGAGCAAACACTGTAAACTTCTAACCACAGACCTCACACAGCTCACACACGTCAGAGTGAAGCTGTCATTTCCTGAAGCTTCCACACAAGAGAACTGGCAACAAGGTGGAGTCCTCATGGATCACTAGCAGAGAAATGTGGGTGGGTGCCAGACCACATGGACTCGACTCACTTTATTTCATACAAAGGAGCAGACTAATGCTGTCATCCTTAAAGACTAACTAGAAACAAGCAGTGCGCTCGCATCGACTCGACTTGTTTTGCAAGTTTGAAGTGAGATGGTACTTTGGAGTCAGCCTCCTGAGATGATGGCTGGTTTTTGAAAAAAATCTCATATTTATACAATGAGTAGCAGACTTTCCTGACTTGCAGAGGTCAATGTCCTCCTCAGTCATGCGCCATGAGTGGCACAGATACTATTCATCAAATAACTAACATGGCCTTGATTGTTACTCCAGAGACTTATCTGCGATGTAGCTTTATAGCATTTTCATTAGCAATCGTATGATTTGTGTTACAATGACCTTTGTGGACGGGCCCGGACCCCCAGGCCTCGTCCGTTACGCCGACGGTGAGCGCAACGTTTTTGTTTTCTTGCGCTTAAAATAACCTGATCAGCGTTCTGCGGACGGTTTGTTTACATTTCTCACATCTGTGATTGTTCACACGGGTTGGACACGAGCAGAGAGGGCTTTCAAGATGAAAAAGCCAACGTGAAACTTTAACGGACGACAAAGTTTTTCAATCAAATCTCCGTCACACCCTTCCTTGACCTCATCACGTTATCCACCTTAGTCAAGGAACAGTGGTTCGGGAAAATATGCATTTGTTTTTTGGACCAGTTTAAAACGTATCTCAACTAGTGATGTGCGGATTGATACTGAAATATCGATTCCTCCGATACCTGTCATTGTGTCCGGCCCCTTGGCGTGCACACTCACAACAATGGCTGAGCGTAAACAGAGTCATGTGCAGACGTATTTTACCTCCACGAACAGCTGAGACGTGGTTTGCCATACATGTGGCAAGAATGTGAGGTGTTGTGGTAACACCGCTGACCTGGTCACCTCAGAGTGAATCACATCACAGAATATGACGAGCGTATGTTGAGGCGAACTGAAGAGGAGGAGAGGGAGAGGTGCTGCCAGGGCGAGACAGACGTCTCTCACGGAGTCCTTTAATGCTGCAGGCAGGCAACAAATAGCCACAACTTCAGGTTTTTCATTTCTATATGATAATTCTGCATCATTAAGTGATAAGAACAAGTAATCTGATGTCCTGTGATCATTACGACGCTATAATTTGAGATAAAATAAAAGATAGAGTAAAAAAAATAAGTTTTTGTACAGAGTATCGTATCAGATCAGTATCGTCGATACCACCCTGAATTTTACTTGGTATCGGATCGGAAAGGAAATCAGTGGAAATCAAATCCTGCTTCTACAGGTGTCCAGTTCATTCACTCTGACCCCTCCAGATAAGCGTTGCCAGTTCTCACTGTGCTGTAGATCACATTTTCTTGTGTTTGGGGTTATAACGGTTACTTTTGAGGTCTGTGTTATAAAGCAAGTTAATCCTGAATTTAACTGGAGAAGACAAATTCCCACTGCGTGGTGTAGTGCACAGCCAGGCATTCTTTACATTAGTTCGTTTGACAAAACCAAAAAGCCGAAAGTATTTACTTGGAGTTTGGTTTGATGAAATAAGTGCCAGAATCAGTGAATACAAATGATTCCAATGACATGAAAACTGGTCGAAGGACAAATCCCTCAAGAAAAGCACGACTAGCACATTAAGTGTTTTTGTAATCATCATCATCTCTAACACCATGCGCACAACAGTGATTTTGTTACAGAACACTAAGATAGTAAAATCTGGGAAATGATGATATTTCTTTCCAAAACTTCCTGTCTGGAAGACATTAAAGCTGCTGTGCCACCTGCAGCTTCTTTCAATCTATGTTATGTGAATATATCTTTTTCTTTTTGGGTTTGAACATCCATTCAAACTCACTCTCTGCCTAGCAAGTCTCATTCCCTCATTTCCTTGGGGTCCAGCTTCACATACGTGGCACTGAGCCTTTTCCTTTGTCACCTCTTTCTGCTACATGCCTAGCCTCCCAGTTTCTTGGTCTATTTTCTTCATTTCGCTAACTACACTTCTTTTTCTTTGTAAATCTCTTCCTTCAAATACTTTCAAAATCACTTTTCTTTTTTCCCTTTCTTCTGTGCAGAGAAGACGTCAAACCCCTTCTTGGCAGTTTATCTCAATAAAGCTGTACTATCCCAGCCATCTGGTAAGTCTTCCCTACTACCCAGAGCCTGTTTATACTCCTGCATGTCTCTGCCTTCACTCACTTCCTCTTCTTGATGTCCAAACTCATCCTTCAAACTACCATTTGATGCTGCATAGCTGCATTCTCCCTGACACCTCCTTGTCTCCTGTCTTTTTGATTTCACCTTCTGCATAATATTTAGTTGCCCTGTGTGCAGCTTCCTCCACTTTCATATATTTCTACAAGTTCCTCCCTGTTCTTGAAGTATGTGTGCACCACGGCCATTTCCACTTGGAAAATCTGCCCCACATCTGTCTTTCTAGATTTCTCTCCTAAACACCACACCTACCCAACACCTCATAACCTCTGTTCCCTTCACCTAAATGTCCATTGAAGTCTGTGTCAATCACCACTGTAGTATGTGGTCTCTTGCACACAAAATGTGTCTACCCTCCACCTCCATAATATGAGTCCGCCAGCCCTCCCATTGCCAGTCATAGTCCATAACAAGTCAAAAACATAAACAGCTCGAACGTATTATTTATTTAAAAGAGAGAGAGAGAGAGAGAGAGAGAGAGAGAGCTCAGTTGTCCTTGCTCTAGCATCAAGAGTCAGTGACTGGCTGTTCACTGCAGGCTCAGCAGTCCAATGGCCGATCAGCAACAAAACAAATAAAAAAATAAGACACGTTCTTGATTATGACAACAAACCACATCCAAAAAAATATGACAGCAACACTTTAAGTTTTGTGTGCATTCATCATGTGCAACTCTGCAGAAAGTCTCATGTCAAGGATGTGTGGACAGGGGGGCTATTACAGTTTTTCTCGATTGCTAAAACACATTTCTTGAAACTACACCTCATATTCTCACAACAGTAAACACAAATCCATAACCTCTCACTCAATTTCCCAAACATCCTATTTCCAGGTCAAAATGAAGCTCTACACCCAAAACTATTCACTCCTGCTGAAAAACCAAACTTTGCCCTCAGACATCAAACACAAGCCCTCAAAAACACACACACTACAACAGAGTTTTGCACACTGGTACAATTAATTCAAAACAATAGTTCCAAAACAATTAGGTTGCTTATGGTTCTCCCCTTCAAAACCCTTGTCACATGATAAACACAAAAGACGCAACCAATGTATGTACAGTGGCACATTGTCATTCATGTACTATACAGTACAACACACACCAGAAACATTATCCCACCTCAGCATCTTGTCTTTGGTCTGGGTCAGGCCAGAGAATCTCATCCACATCACAGGCTATATTGGCCCCAGCCAGGCAGCGGGGGTAAAATCCTCTTGCATGCCTGATCCACCCCTGGCATGCATCTACTGATATGTCTAGGCAGGCCTCTTCCATGGCCTGAAGGAGTTGAACACGGACATAAGGTTCTCGGTCATACACTTTCCACCGCCATGCCGAAAATAACTCCTCTATCGGGTTTAGAAAGGGAGAGTATGCAGTCAGAAAGATATTAGAAAACCTTGGGTAAACCAGTCACGAACCAGAGCAGCGCGATGGAAGCTGACGTTATCCCACACAACAACGTAGTGAGGCTGCTCTGGCTGTGCTGGTTCCCTGTAGTCCAGCTGGAACATATGTTGTCTTAAACCATCAAGAAAAGCAAGGAGAAGCATAGTGTTATAGGGTCCTAGTACGGCATGGCGGTGGAGTACCCCTCGTTGGCTGATGGCTGCGCACATAGTGACATTCCCCCCACGCTGACCAGGGACATTTACAATAGCCCGATGGCCAATTATGTTCCTCCCCCTTTTCCTTCTTTTGGTCAGGTTAAAACCTGCCTCATCCACAAAGATTATTTCATGGGGAACAGGCCGTCCTTCAATCTCAAAGATTCTCTGCAAAACACATAACACAGTAGAGTCAATCGGTACCCTGAACCACAGTTCAAGAGTGCTGAAATGGCAGCATAAACTGCCATGCTGTGATGGTACACAATACTTTATACAGTATCAAAACTCATACCTGAACATATTCCACACGTTGGTTTTTCACTCTGTCAGAGTTTCGTTCGAAAGGGACTCGGTATGCCTGTTTCATCCGGAATTGATTCTTTCGGAGGATGCGGTCAATTGTGGAGAGGCTGATGGCATTTATGCCTCGAAAAAGATGATCATCCTCAATCACTCTCCTTTGAATCTCTTGCAGGCGGATTACATTATTTGCAATTACCATGTTTACAAGTTCCCTCTCTTGCTCCTCCGACAAAAGCCTTAACCTGCCTCCACCAGGTGGTCGTCTCTGTGTCCTACAAAAATAGAAGCACTCATTACTGTAACTGTCACACATTCATTTTACAGGCAAATAATGGAAACATACTGAAACTCAAGACACATAAGTTCAGTAACTTAAACGTTACTGTACAAAGCAGTCTTACTGCAAGTACACCTACCTGTTTTCCTCCCTGAAGGTTCTGATGATGGAGGCAACAGTGAAGCGACTCAAATTTGGTTGTACTCGTTGCCCAGCCTCCCTCATAGTCATCCCATGGACAAGGACATGGTCAACTAAAGTGGCTCGAATTTCATCCGAGACTGACTGTCTTCTTGCCCTTGCTCTTCCCCTTCCTTGTCGCCGTCGTTCTCCACCTCCACCTCCTTCACCACGTCCTCCTCCTCCTCCACCTCTCCCTCCTCCTCCACCACCTTCCTGTTGTCCTAGACCACCTCCTCCTCCTCTTCCACCACGTCCTCCTCTTTCACCACACCCTCCTCTTTCACCATGTCCTCTTCCTCCACCACGTCCTCCTCCTTCACCACGTCCTCCTCCTTCACCACGTCCTCTTTCTCCACCACGTCCTCTTCCTTTGCATCTCTTTGGATCCATTGTTTCAAACCTGAATGAGCTGACTTTGGCCCTTTTATCTATCCATCGCAGGTTCTGATTGGTGTGTGCTAAATTTTGACTCCTAGTGTTTCCACCTGGTTAATTGTGTGCTAATTGAGCTCAAGCTATGCTGACTTAAGTTAACATTATTGCATGCTAGTGCTTTCTAAATGACTACATGGTGTAAGCACTGTAAAATGTAGGTATTTGTGTGTAGAGTTTTGCAGTAACAGTTCACCAAATTTGAGTCATGTGTCAAAGCAGGGAATAGTGTTTATAGTTCAGGGAAATGGGTGAGCTTTTTGAACAATAGCGTTACGGTTTTGAAATTTTAGTTTAGAGGCCTGGTTATAGTGTTTAAGCAATCGAGAAAAACTGTAAAAAGTTCCAGTATACAGAATAGAAAACCATCAAATGAATGAAATAAAATCTGTTGTCACAGTGGTTTTTGAAGGAACAATTACTTCACAGATGGACAGCCTCATTATATTTGAGTTAAACCTGATGATACACACTTCACGTCACCCTAGTTACATGTTTTTATTTGCCATGTGTATGTTATCCAAGGGAGGAAGAAAATGAAAAAGAAAATTTTTGATGTGTCCAGACATTTCTTCACATCAGCTGCCAGCAACCAGTTTCAGCATGTACAACTGTTGCAGTAAGTGTGCTCATGCAGACCAACTATGCTGGTCCACTGTTCTTAATGGTGCTGCATGTTGAGAAAGAAGTGAAACAAATGTTTTGTTTAACAAGTCCACTAGTGTTAGAATAACTTGGCATTTCCAATCTGTTTCTGCTGTAGTTCAATGAAAGGTGTCAGTTACTTAAGTTTGAGAAAAACCAAAAAAAACGTTGGTCAGCTTCCCTCAGGGTCACTCCACGGTTGATGACATGGTCCACTATTGTAGCTCTGATGTCATCAGCAATTCTATTTCTTACTCTTCTTACCCGTCCTCTCCCCCCTCCTCGTCCTCCTCTTGCTCCTCCTTGTCCTTGTCGTCCTCTTCATCCTACTTCTTCACCTCCACGTCCTCTTCCTCGGCCTCCTCTCACTCTTCCTGCTCCCTCCATTGTACTCCACACACAGAGCTTACCTGTATCATAGTGCTTAGGCTGATTGCAAAGTGAACTAATTATCTAAAAAAGCTTTCACATGTGGCAGTGTGCCAGACAGTTGACAAAATAGTGTAAATAATGGCCATAAATGTGTATAGTTTTGCTAGGAGTGCGTTGATCATTTGGAAATTGAGTGCAAAGCAGTGAGTTGTGTTTACAGTTCTGCAAAAAGAGTGCTGTGCAGTGGATTGTAGCTACAGGTTTGCAAAGTGTGTGTTACAAAATGGCAAACTGAGTGCAAAGCAGTGTTTGTGCTTTTAGTTTTGCACACTCAGTGAGTGGTTTTGCTATAAGTGTCAATAGTTTTAGGAATTGTGCTGTAAGAATCACAGTTAGGGTTTAAGCATTCAGAAAAACCTGTAATAAACGCACACGCATGCGTCTTCAGCATTACTGGGTTTCTGCAGCTCCTGGTTTCCTGTTTAATACATTCACACAAGCAATCAAACGCTATGAATCGTTCCACAATGTTTGCAGTCACTTTTCTTATCCCTCCTGACTCAAGAGCATAAAGCGATCTACGTTAGCTCTGGGAATTCTGACGGTCGTTCAGTAAATCTTTGTTTAATCTCTTTATTTGCTTTTTGGAGAAGTGAAGGTACAAAAACCTCGTCAATCAAATTTGCTTCGGTGGACAGAAAACAGCCGTTGTAGACTGTTTGGGGTTACCTTTTATAAGTATTGAATTTTCAAAAGTGAAGTCAGTTCTTCTGACCAGGTTCAGACCAGGATGAACACAAGTATGATACTGGACCCACTAGAGAACTGGTCCCAGCTGTGGGTTCACCTCCTCCTGCTGAACTCATAGGACAGACTCTAATGTAGCATCACGTTCATCGGTCACTCCTGACCTCCTGTGAAGCATGATGAATGTGTAATTAATGACTTCATTATTTGGGGGCATTATTGCTCTAAAAATCATATTAATAGTATTATTATTATTGTGCTTTAGGCTGCACTGATAACGCAGAGGTCTCTTCTTCCTCTGGGCTGTTTAAAGGGCCAGTTTGTCCAAAGCTGTGTATATACCAGCTGCTGTCAGGCTTCAGATGTCTGCATTAGTCCACAGTCCACTGTTTGTAAGCCATTGCTTTACTGCAAAAGTTCCCATCTACTGTAAAGAAATGGAGATAAGCAGGCACATAATATGAAAAGGCATGCTGTAGCTGACTTTGTCTTTTCTGATCCATCGGTTTGTGTGGCTCTTTCCACAGGAGGGACCTAACCCACACTTTATTTACTTATATGATAAGTTTAGTGGAGTGTAGTGCAAAATACACAGTGTTTACTTTTAATTTAACAACATGAAGCTGCATCAAGTTTCCATGGTGACTGCTCAAGAAATTCTGCATTCATAAATAAACATCAGACTGTCAAAAGAGCTCATCTGTGCGAGACCACCGAGCTGAGAGCATTTTCAGGTCCAGATCCCCCGTACGCCATCGTTGGAGAGCAGTTGACGTTTTTCTTCCTGACTTTGATTTGAACACGTTTAAATGGAAAAGAGTCAAGGAATCTATAAGCCTATCAGGGTATGTGACGCTTTTGCTTTTACTGCATTTCAGTAATTTGAAGAATTTGATGTCGTTTTAAAAGTTGACAAACTGAGAATCATTTTAAGTAACAATGACTAAATTGCTATTTCTTTGACAGGTGTTGTTCAACACACCGATTTATGAAACAGCTGTAAAGATCTGCTGGTATCTTCCGGGCTACAAGGCTCAGGTTAGACCCAGATTCATGCAAACCAAAGCTGACAGAAAATATCAGGTCATTTCTGAGGACCTGAGAGTGGTGGTGATTAAATGTCTCCTTTACTTTTAGGTTGCGATAATGACGGAGTTTCTCAGACTTCAGCAGGAAGATCTAATTCCACCGAACCTCACTGCTGAAGATCTGAGAGATCTTTTGGTGGAGAAGAGCAGGGAGACGCTCAGAGAGCAGTGAGTTACTGTCACACCTGAAAGTCTGTTTGTGATGACGTGTAAGTGCTGAGAGAAAACCTCTGCTTTGCTTTCTTTTGAAGGCTGTGGGAGTTTGAGTTAGAGGATTTTGACGAAGAGGAAGCCAAACCTCTTCTAAGGCTGGTAAGACGAGAAAACCCACAAGACTTTTTTTTCATTACGTGCACATAACCTTTACACATAAGCGCACTGTAAATGTGTTTTCTGTTTCAGGTGTGGGCGGTGAACGTCAGCAATAAAATGAGGGACGTTGAATTTGAAGCCAGGTTGCTTCTTCAGTTCCCAGAGGCCGTACCTCCTAAATTTCAGTGAGTCACATGTAACATACAGTTATTAATCCTGTAAGACCCAACCCATCAAAAAACAGCCAGAAAATTCAGATTCTTTGGAACTGAGATGTTTATCAACCCTTTAAACAAAAGCCACACATGAGTTCTTTGCTATGTCATGTTGTGTATGATTTACTTTTATTGTGTATTTATTTTTTGTATCACATTTGATACACTGGGTGTTTTTGGCAACTTTGTGTTAACGACAATGTTAACTTTAGACTAAAAAAGAGTTTTGTCCACAACATTTAGAAATTATAGCAAGTATTGATCATGTTGATGAGATCGAGGTCTCAGAAACTCATGTATGATACAAAGGTGGTTACAGGGTTAACAGTCCAGCTACAGTGTTTCAATATTTAAATGATGCTTTGAATATGTTTAACAGATAACTCTTATCATGTTTTTCTACAGAGCACCTAAATTCCTCAGCGCGGTGAAGGATTACGTTGAAATCCTGAAAAAGAAGCAGCAGGAACAGCCTAACAGCAAACTGCTCACCGCGCAGGAGGTAGTGGTCGAGGTAGTTCCCCGCGTTCTCCAGGGCTTCTGGGAGCTTCCTCCTCGTCCCCTCCTAAACATGGCCTCCCAGAGTCTAAGTATCCTCTCCACCAGTGTCACCAAGGCCACTTTAGATCGTGTCTCCAAGAGCCTCACGGCGATGGAAACACAGGCCGTCTTCACCCGCTCTATCCGAGACGATCTGGTCGACAGCATCCTGACGGAGATTAGACAGAAATTTCCTGAAGAAATTCTGTCTATCCAAGTTGCAAACTTTGCACCCCTGTTGCTGAAGACCATTGCTGATGTAGCAAGGATCCGGATATGTGAAATCTTTGAGCCCCCTTCAAGTCCTGATGTGAAGAGCACAAATGGTGAGCGCTCCTCTGACGGCCTTTCAGTGGCAAATGTTCCACCAGCCGAAGAAGCTCTGTCAGAAAGTGTTGCAGAGCCCGACGTTCCCTGTGAGGAACTTCTTTCTGAAAGGGCATCCAGTCTGAGTACTCGAGACCTTACGATCGAAGGAGCTCTGTCAGAAAGTGTTGCAGAGCCCGACGTTCCCTGTGAGGAACTTCTTTCTGAAAGGGCATCCAGTCTGAGTACTCGAGACCTTACGATCGAAGGAGCTCTGTCAGAAAGTGTTGCAGAGCCCGACGCTCCCTGTGAGGAACCCTATGGCGAGTCCAAATCCTGTGTTGAAGGTGAAGATCATATGATCAACGGATCTTGTTCTGAAATTGGGCCGGTTCCTGATGTTCCCTTTGAGGAACCTTTTCCAGAACCTGAAGCCAGCATGAAGTCCGAAGACCGTCAGATCAAGAAGAAGAAAAAGGGCTTCTTCAAAAGACTGAGAAGTCTGTTCTGCTGCTGTTGCAGACCAAAAGTCACCGACTGACACTGAAGCTGTGACCCAGTGTTGGTGTTGCAGTAACTCTAAATATGTAAATATGTTCCTTAATGATTGTTCTTCATGTTTTTGGGGGTTTCTTTAGTTTTCAGTGGGCTGGGTGTTTTTTCTCCTCCGTGTTCTTTACTTGATTCTTGTTCATAGTTCCTGATTTGTTTTCCTAGTTCTTGTTTCTTAGTTTGTAGTTTCTTGAGTCCACCTGAGTTTCCAGCAATAAAAGCTGCCGATTCAAGTTTCATTCCACGTAAGAGTCCTGTGTTTGGGTCCTACTACCTGCCTGTCACAGCACACCATGACAGAAACTTTATAAACTCATTCATATTTCTACACGAGTCTCCAGCTATGTTAAAGATTTTTTTTCTTTCAAACATTTGTAAGAATCTCTTATGGTTCTCAAAATACTTCCACAAGTCCAGTAAGTGTACTGCAGTAACATATTGATGGTATTATTTTTAATAATTATTTATTATTTTTAATGCACTTTGAACTGAAACTGGTATATAAAATGTACTTCCTGTAGAAAATGCAGTGTGAATGCTAATAGCTGAATAGCTTGAGTTGAATTTTTATAATTGCTGAAATCTTTGGTGAAAAACATGTTACAGTTTTTGCCCGTTGCTTGAACACATTTTGCAAAACGTCGCTCATTGTGCCAAAACTCTAAACACAAGTAAACATGACACATCAAAATATACCATTCACATCTGTGCCAAACTGAAACTCTGCTGTCAAAACCTAACATTCCTCTGTCAAGATGTAACTCTGTTGACAAAATGACACATACTTGCATCACATGCAGATCAGATCAGGGGGACACACTAGTCTACTTCATATAAAACACTGCAGTCTTTCATTGTCATTGTTTATTCTGAAGGCACATTTTCAGGAGACACAAACAACCAAAAAAAGCAAATAGGCCTACTCAATATTGTCCACTGCAGCACCATCAATTCAGATAAAGCAAAACACAAACATAATACAGTAATAGAAAAAACACTATACTGTACACACAAAAAATCATGACAATTGTGCATACGTGGGCTCATGGATCCCGCCGTCTGTTGGGGTCTGGCCACAGGACCTCATCGACGTCGCAAGCAGTGTCTTCTCCCGCTGGGCACCGGGGAAAATATCCTCTTGCATGTCGAAACCATCCATGGATTGCTGTCACCTGAATGTAAATAGAAATATATGTGGTGGCCCCTAGAGACAAAACACATACAAACTCCAAAGCACATTTCTAGCTTGAACTGAACTTCCAAAACAGAGCTACCTAGAACAGCGGTCCCCAACCCCCGGGCCTCGGACTGGTACCGGTCCGTGAGTCGTTTGGTACCGGGCCGCGAGAGTTGAGGCTCAGGTGTGAAATGTCTGGTTTTCAGGGTTTTTATCGCTTTTCAGCGTTATTTTGTTATCGTTTTTATCATTAACTCGGTTTTCCTGGGTCTTTTCACGTGTGTTATGAATAAATCTTCTTTTTCGGTACCGGTACTAGTTTTATTTTGTTGTATTTATCCGTGACACCTTAAAGGCCGGTCCGTGAAAATATTGTCGGGCATAAACCGGTCGGTGGTGCAAAAAAGGTTGGAGACCGCTGACCTAGATCACGTAAATGACACAATTGAAAGCATGAAAGCATATGTGTATTGTTTGTGTATTTATGCACAAGCATTCATATATATTCAAATCATTAAAAAAAAAAGTTCATTTGCCTGTTACTACCACACACCAAATCTGGTCGTTGGTACTTGGTGAACTGAGAGACACAACAGCAGAGGTCACTATTAATGCTATAAAAGAGGCCTTTGCAAGACATGCAGTTGCCGAGACTGTGGTATCGGACAACAGGCCGCAAGTTTCATCAGAACAGTTCAAGCACTTTGCTAAAGAGTACCAGTTCACACATGAAACGAGCAGCCCCAGGTACCCCCAAGCCAACGGGGAGGCAGAACGCGCTGATCGTACCATTAAAGACTTGAGAGGACTGTGACTACAGCAGAGCACTGCTAGCGTGCAGGGCCACCCCACTGGAACATGGGCTCTCACCGGCACAGTTGCTCATGGGGAGACACCTGCGTACCTCTCTGCCACAAGCTGCTGCGAAGCTGGTGCCAAAGTGGCCCGACCTACAGGCTTTTCGCGAGAAGGATGAGGAGGGGAGGCGTGAGCAGGCAAAACACTACAACCGCAGACATAGAGTCAGGACAGAAGGTGTGGATTACTACTGAAGGAACCACTGGAGCAGTAGTTGGACCTGCCAGTGCTCCCAGATCTTATGTGGTAGAGACAGACAGGTTTTCTAAGGAGAAATAGGAGCCACCTCACACCAACAGGGACTGTTACCAGATCTGGTCGAGCGGTGAGACCTCGTGTAAGATTGGATGTGTAATTCTCTGAAGTTATCCATTCAGGCCCTATTCAAAGCTGGCTTAGGCTGTTAGAGATGTTTACAATTATGTGTTTCGTTTAAATGTAAGTGAACAAGTGAGAGATGTGTATCATTTTAACGTTTGATAATGCTCTGCATTCCTGTTCTTGTGAGCTGAGTGAGTCATTATGAAGTATGTCTTTAGCTAAAAGGAGGTGTAGCAGGAGACTACTGTACCCATAAGGCTGTGTGTGTGTGTAGCTTGTATCAACAGTTGTAACAGGCTAAGCCACCTGAGACACTGCATTGAATGATTGTTCCTGTCTTAATGGTTTCAGCTCAGATGTTCTGCTTTTTCCTTTCAGTAGATCAAAGCAGCTCGTGCTCCTTCTTCTTCCAATTTAGAAGAAGAAGAAGAAGAAGGCGAAGGCTTCAGCGAAGTGGCGTTCATGGTCTCAGTGAACAGTCACGGTCACACACTGCATGTGGTTTTAAAAGCAACATGTCTGTTCACCACAACAATGGAGATGTGTAATATTAGTGCAGCTACGGTTTGTTCTTGAACATCAGTTCTGTTTTCTACTTTGATCACTTAGACCAAAAAAGTGTTGTTTTCAGATTCTTTCTTTTACATCTATAAAGCACCTGCTCATTTTTTATTACAGTTAGTTTCACATGAATGTTAGTGTTTCCTTTATGATCTTTTAATGCTTACACTACACTGTACATGTCTACATTAGAGACATTTCTGTTTCCTGTTTCTGTTGACTTAGAGTTGTGAAATGTTCTTTTATTTGATGCACAATATGAAGCTCATAATTTTCTTACAAATAAAACTCTAATGACAAACATGAACAGCTGTGCTTATTTCTGAGACATGAGTTTTTGAATGTGTTCATATTTAGACAGTGTGCATCTGTCTGCTGAAACTGTGATGATGAACCTGAGGTGATGGTCAACAGAAGGCAAATATACATCAATATAAAACAATATTGAAGTAATGTCTTTACCCTCTGCAGCGTGTGGACGCTGTGCATGCAATCACCTTATTCACTGTAGTAAACATGCGCCGCTAGCTCACGTGACTGACTGTCTCCATGGTTACATCGTATATTATTAGCTATGTAAACAGCTTCCAAAGATACCGCCATAGCTCTCTGCAGCTGTAACACTTTCACACTTTGCAAATCATTTCATGTTTTTGATAGTTATGAAGACCGAATATGTTTTTAAGGTCATGCTAGGCGGTTGCTATGGTGGTTGCTGCGGACTTGGGTGGACCGCGTCCGATTCCTGTTATTAGCTGTCCGCCACAGGAAGGCCGCGTTCCATTTACAAGTAGTGACCGTCTGCCGCAACTCGAACTCAAACCCCACTTTGTTCTTTAATTATAGGCCTTTCATAGCCGTTCATGACACGCACACACACACATAAAGCACTTTGCCTCACCATGAGAATGCAAGTTTACCTAACCTAACCTTAAAGTATCTGATATAGGATAGAAAAACGAAGCAACCAGAGATTTAATGATGAAGACTCTGGGTTCTGTAGTTCACGTTTTACAGTCCTGAATGACTCTTTGCATATAATTTATTGAAGAGGAGTTTAGAATGCACTTTACATTTAGACTGTTGCTGTTTCATTTTTTACATTGTTGCCGTGTTATGTCATGAATAAGGTTCACCTGCTGGGGGTTTGATGGATCAGCTGGACAATACAGTCAAAGACAGACTTCATTCATCATATGCAAGAATCCTAGTTGGATTTTTGTTGTCACTCATGTTTTTGAACCAAATATTGAAAACAATTCTGACAGACTGGATACCTGGTCAGGTGTACATTACCTTGTACTCAAGCATCCCAGGACAGAGCCCTGCCCCACCATGAGCCTGGGTGGATACGTGGTTATAATATAAAAGGACCGATACTGAATATGAATATTTCATGAAAATTGAATTATAATACAAATTAGTAATAAGGGTTTCTCTGCGCCCTTATCTACCCCATACTCAAAGAGCTGCGGGCAGAGAGGGTGACAGGAGAGGATGGCACTGAAGAGAAGATGCTCGGTTTCTGGAGTCTCCTGGTCCTGTCAGTATTAGTAGGATGCATCTGCTGTGTCTTCTCGTGGATGCTCACCTACCTTGACTCCTTCCAGCCTGGTATGGATTTCCCAACACAGTGGCCCACGTCAGAGACGTTTAATATTGATTACATATGTCTGAATTGCTAACCCTAACCCTAGCTCAACAGACCACAATGCCCTGGACTGTCAGTATTATTACATGCTGTGAACATAAGTACCTTTGATCACAGTTTATATTGTAAAAGAGAAGGAATATTGAAAAAGAAAGATCAACATTGTGATATTATTTCTTCCAAACTGACCAGAAACATGCTTGTCAGACTCTCACAGCAAAGGATCAGACTCACTGTGCATGACGGCTCAGGCCAATGATGTCTGTTAGATTGTCAGTTGTTTAGTGCTTCTGTACAGTTAGGGTCACGTCTCTATTTCAGAATAATTAATATGCGGAAAACACTAAAAGTTGATTGTCTTCCAATATTCTAGCATAATTAAAAAACTTTGACTTTGTAAGTACATATTATTAGTCCTAATGCCAGCATGATTCTTCATAACTCCTGCTTTGAAATACTGAACTTTGAAATGTACCTGATGAAAGATCATTTACAGTGGCACTCTGTCAGGATCATTCTGACTGTAAGATCACTGTATTAATCTGAATCCTTCTGAAATGTGCTGTGAATGAATGCTGATGCAACTCACTGTGGGAAAGCTGTTAATAAAAGGAATCTGTGACACATGCAACACATTCACAGAGGAAGAGGACACAAAGGGAGGACACGCAGAGGCTGTGTTGAAGTCAGAAATCCAAATCTTTATTAAAAAACAGGCGGCGGTAACAAACAGGAAGACAAGCAGTCCATCAAACAGTCTACAGGGTCAAACATACAGAGAATTCAAACAGCAGTAAAAAATAACTGGACACTGAAAAACTTAAAGCAATGTGTGACGCAATAGAAGGAAGCAGCGCAGTATATTCACTGAATTATCATCAATTACAAAAGAGAAAAAGGACGATTTCTAAGGATTATTTTCTTAAATGCAGTTAGAGTGTGGCTGGTAAAGATGGAAACATACAGAATGTAAACTGTGTGAGTTTGTGAACTTTGTTAGTAACAAATGAGGTAAAAACCCAAAACAGACAAAACACAGAAAGAGGCTCTCAGTATTCATTCATAATTAGAAAGAAACATTCTGGTCGTGGATTTTTACAGTCTTAGTTCCGCTCGCTGTCATCATTATAATCATCATGATCAATGGCGAGGTCCTGAGGTGGGTGGGGCTGTCTCTGGTGATGTCACCATGAAGGAACAGCATCTGGCACGTGTTGGTGAAACATCCCAGTACACTGGTGTAGTTTCCTCTCCAGCTGTTTGACACGTGACACTTGAACATTAAGGGGAAGAAGAAGAAACAGTGTTAGGTCAGGTGACCACATGGTTTCTAAAGTAACTGACAGGAAGTAACCAGGCCGTCAGAAATGGATGGCATGTGTTTAGAAATACTGGAGTTGGGTAACTCTACTTACCAAAAGCAGAAGCACACAGATGAAGGATCAGATGCTGAATGTTGCAGGAACATGCTCATGTGTGGTGGTCATTCAGTGCTGCTCCGGCAGGTTAGACAGTCCAAGACTGATATGCTGCCCATCTGAGAGTTTGAAAACACACATGCAAAGATTTATTTTGTATTACAGTCAAAGTTGGATGTTCATTTTTGTCCTTTAAAAATGTTTGTGTATTTGAAAGCACTAACATTTAAGGATGACTTGGATCGTCTCCTTTAAAGGGGAGACAAGTGTATCCACTGATCCACGTCACTTTACCTGGATGATGACTCCTCCGCCCTCACTCAGAAACACTCCTAATATAACCAAGCAAATAAATAATATTGAAGATTTACTTACATCATTACAAAAACAGCAAAAACATCTCCCTTTGATTCTATTTCTCCATTCCTGCTGAACATCAGGCAACAAATATCTCAATAAATCACAGTAAAATGTAAAGCACATTCTTTCTCTGCTTTGTCTAACCTCTGCAGAGCCTCTGTCAAGAAAAACATAACTGTAAGCATAAAACAAATATACATTTCATAACACGTCACTGGACAAACCTCGGTCAGCTGATTTCCTCTGTGCAGTGCAGACGAACATCAGTCAGCAAGTGACTCTGCTGGTTCTTCTGAGGAAACACCACCGTCTCTCCACACCGTCACCATCTGTGAGCACAAACTGCCGCTCTGCTCTGCCAGCATGTAGGAATCACATATCACACACACAGGGGTGAAGAAACATCAGAGCTCAACTTTGGATACTTTAGATCTTAACAGATCAAAGCAGCTCTTAGTTTCAACAATCAGACAAACAATGATACCAAACTGATTCTGTATGAATACAATATGGTATTTTCAATACAGGTGTCAAATTAATTTATTAAAACTAATACAGATATATGTATATTTTTTTTGATAAATTAGTTTGCTAAATTAAGAATATATATATATATTTTTTCATTTAACAATTGCAACTGAAAGAAATTAAATATTGAACAAAAATATATTGTCACATTCTGAGCATGCTCAGCATGCTGACAGACTTGAAGTTGCTACAGATTTTAAGAATGTCACAGGCTGGGTCTCTGACCCAGCGCTCTGAGTTCATTTTTGTATTTGTCTCATTTTGATATGTGATTAGTTTTGTGTCATTTCCTATCTAGCTTTAGTTTAAGCTGTTATTTATTATTGTTCCCTTGGTTTTCTATGTTTTGGGTTCTTGTATTATTCTTCACGTATTAGGTCTGTTAAGTTGTGTTGTCATGTCTAGTTTTAGTATTTCCCGTTTTATTCTGACAGTGTCATGTGTTCTTTGTTCATTGTATTTAGCTTTCCTCCTCCTGGTCCTGTCATTTAGGTTTATGTCAGTCAGCTGTTTCCTCATGTGTCTCCACTTCCCCTGATCACCTCATGTATGTATTTAAGCCCTCTGTTTTCTGCATGTCATTGTCGGGTCGTCTGTTTACCTCACCTCAGTCATAGGTCTAGTTTTCGTCTGTTATTTCCACGTTAGTCATAGTCTTAGCCTGTTTATTTCCACCTCAGTCATAGTTTTTGGTCTCAGTACCGTTTAGTATTTTGTTTCTTAGTGTCTTGTCAGTTTACTTTGGTTTCCTGGTTTACTTCTGCCGTCATCTAATAAAGGATCACTTTTTCTGTTCAACCTTCAACTCCTCGTCCTCATCTGCTTTTGGGTCCTGTTTCCATTACACACCGGCGCACCCCGCCGTGACAAAGAAGTGATAATTATGGGGAAGAAACTTCTCTTGTTCATCCGTTTAATCAAACATTTGATGCCTCAGCTGTCTCAGTCTATAGCGTTCTGCAACTACAACTAACCTGAAGCTTGGATTTGGCTGCAGGTGCCCCTGTACATCCTTCTCAGATGTGGGTACCAGTTAATCCCACTTCTTCCTGACCTTTGCTTCATCACAAGACCAAAGGTGGCATCCCGTGTCACAGTCTTATCATCATCCAGAAGAAACATTTGAAGAAACATCATGGAGAAGAAACATTTACGCGCCTCCTGGTTTTGTTTTCTGATCCTGCGAAAAGACTGAGGACAAAGCCCAGAGAACACGAGATACACAACATTCAGACTCAACAGCCTCCATAAATGAAGAGCACCAGGTTGGTTCAGTTATAGTAGATATGAGCATACTTCACATTACTGGGTATGAATAATAATGAGGAGGCAAACTTTGAAGATGCAGAGCATGATGTCCCATCATCAGACTGTAAACAAACATCCACCAGGCTTCTTTGTTGCCAAAATTGATGATTCTCCCATCAGGGATCAGTAGCGTGTATTAACGTGTGGTATAAGCAGCAGTCACTGAAATATTACTGTTTCAGATAAGAAATCTAGGACATAAAAGCCAGGGTGGGAGGGATCTCTGCAAACTGACTTACCTCTGCAAGTGTGAAGCTCAACAAAAATCTGACTCTCCAGTCACAGATAGGGGTGGGTATTGATAAGATTTTCACGATTTGATTCCATTTTCGATTCTGTTTAACGATTCGATTCTTTATCTATTCTTTTTAAAAAAGGAGAACACTAAGGTCGATTAGCTTAGAACTTTGTTTTATAGCTTCTCTTTGAACAAGATATAAATTTAGGAGTAACATCGCCTTACAAACACAGCAGTGAGATCTTAAGAGATCCAGCCTACGGCTCTTCAATGGGGTGTCACAGGGTCCCCAGGAAAAGAAATTGTAAATGTAAAATAATAAAATAAATATTCTTCTGTAGCAATAACAAAGTATAACATAAATTAATCTGTAGCAATTACACAAGAATATCCAGTAATGTCCCTGTGTACAAAAGGCCAGCCAGTTCGCAGAACTCATGAACGGAGCCACATCTGCGGAGTAAGATATCAGCATACTGCTGCCGTTTAGCCAATGAGCGGTGAGGCAACCCATTCTCTTCGCCAATCAGAAGACACAATTCTACCTCATCACTACGCACACGTCGACGCAGAGAGTTCGGTCGGAGCTGCAGGTGGGAAGAGTCAGCAGAGTTTACTCACCGTGTGGATTTTCGTTCCTTCTAATGCTGTTAGCGGTGTGCGTCCATGAGACTGTAAGTTTCTGTGTTTTATCGTGTTTGTTCTTTGCTGCGGCCATTATCCTCCCCTGTTTAATCCTTGGCGCATACTTTGTTTACCGATTGTTACTGCCGTTTACTGCGAAGCAGCCTCTGCCGTGCGGTCATTAAGGGACCGTCACTAATTTCTCATGTTAGCTCTGATGTAAAGTGCCTAGTTAGGATTTATGTAAATAGTAAAATTAGCATTTGTTGACACTCCCTTATTTTGGTTGAATGTTCCACTATCCAGTATTGTTTGTATTGTTGTATTACACATTTAATTCACTCTGTTCACATAATTATGGAAGACTTTTATGTTCTTTCCAACAGAAACCACACCATCACTCACCACACGGCATATAGCATTTTACAGCCTGTTAAATCCCCTCACTCACATTATGGATGTGTGCTTCGGATTCTTGTTAATAAATGAGTGAACGGCAGATACCTGAGTGGCAGTGGATTTTGTGGATACGCCATCTGTTCTTATCGGACAACCCTGTTGAGATTGTGGATTCATAGAGTCAGCACCTTATCATCTACATCATTCATAGTCAGGAGGTCAAGTCCATCCCTCTTAAAGTGACCTCCTCCATTACACCCTGCCTACAATTAAACACATTCACTTACCGAAAATCAGGGGCATCTGCTGTGGCAAATGGGTGCAAACCTTTTACCACAAACTTAGTCACTGCTTCGTCTATCCTGGCCTGAAAGGACACCGGTAGACTGCAGCAACAACTGCCAGCACCTGAGCCAGCCAGACTCTGTCTGTCTCTCTCATCATGGTCACCTAAATGCACAGTAATAGCAGGTTTTGTAATAAGGCAGATCGCGCTAACATAATATGCACTGTTAGTTGATTATTTACCTGCCACATTAACGGGAGAGGACGTGCAAACGTTACTGCTGCTGCTGGGTTGAGATTCACGAGATTCATTTAAGGTCATCGCGTGTTTTGTGAGCAAATGCTTTTGCATATTCGTAGTGTTTCCTCCCTTAAATGAAATATCCACTTTGCAAGTATTGCAAGTTCCCCTGTTGTCATCCGTTCTCGTAAAGTATAATCAAACTTTTGAGCGTTTGAGCCGCTTAGGCGCCGTGTTTCCTGCCAGGTAAATGATGCTCCGCAATGTGGTGACGTCATTCGGGGCGACTGGAATTGATAAGGGAATCGTTTGCAAAAATGGCAAACAGTTCCAAGGAATTGAAACAGTGGGAACCGGTTCTCCACAAGAACCGGTTTTCGATACCCATCCCTAGTCACAGACAAACAAAAACTCCAGCTGGGAGATAGAAAACGCTGTCTGGGTCTTGCTGGATGTTGCTGGTCAGAGTCCCACATTAGCAGAGTGCTTCTTGGTCCCACTGACCCATGTGGACAGCGACTGTGGAGAACTGTTCTGGAAAACAGAAAAAGACAATTAAAATAACAAAAAGCCAAACAGGATTTCCACAAAGACTCTCTTGGAATCAGCAATCAAAAAAAATCACTGGTTCATATTTCAATCAAATATGAACAGGTTCCTTAACTGTATGCAGTTCAGATCTGATTTAATTTAATTTCCTTCACACAGCACATTCGTCCAGGCTGACAGGTAAACATAGAATTAATCTCAGGTAACATGACTCATAGTAGAGATTCAGTAAGAAAGATTGCAGGCTCTAATATTATTACCACACAATCCAAGGACACACCAACAGCTCCGATTTGTAGAACTATTTAAACAAATGTCTTCTGAATATTCAATTCATGTTCACAGTGGGGGGGAGGGGGGGGGGGTGTAGAATATTTCTAACATTTTGAGTTATTTTCCAGTGTTAGAAAATCAGCACTGCTCAGTGTTAGCCATTTCTCCAGGCTGGAGAAATTGATCAGGAGGGCTAGCTCTGTGGTCGGCATGAAGCTGGACACTCTGGTGACAGTGGCAGAGAAAAGGACATTAAAGAAACTGATGGACATTATGGACAATGCCAGACATCCTCTGCACACGGCCATAAACAACCAGAAGAGTCTGTTCAGTGACAGGTTGCTTCTCCCCAAGACAAGAACTAACAGACTTAAAAACTCCTTTGTCCCACACGCCATCAGACTGTTTAACTCCTCTCTGGAGGGGAGAGGGAGGGGAAACAGGAGGACAAAGGAGGGGGGAACAACTAAGCTGTAGTGCCTCTTCACCTCACTGTACAATACCTTGTGCAATACTTTTTGTAAATAGTCAACAGTGCAATAGACTCAAGACTTGAAATGTGCAATTCACTTGTATTTTTATTTTTTATTCCTATTTATTCTATTTATCCCCTTTGTATATTTTATTTATATTTGTTTCTGTATTTATATATATGTGTGTGTGTGTGTGTGTGTGTGTGTGTGTGTGTGTGTGTGTGTGCGTGTGTATATATATATATATTTATATATATATATATAACAATTCTGTAACTGTAACTTCGGTCGTTGCTGTGCTTTTTTTGGAAATCGAATTTCCCAGAGGAACCCACCCGAGGGATTAATAAAGTTCTATCTTATCTTATCTCTTATCTTGTTAATCTTCAAAACTGACTAGGTTACTTTTAAACATATAACACTGTCAAAAGTGTTAATTTAACACTCAACAGTGTTGTATTTAACACTCAGAGGTGTGGACCCATATAGACACTCTCCAGTGTTAATTTAACACTGGAGATTTTGCTGTGCACACTCGAGAGTCAGGCAGCTTAAATGTGTTTGTCTTCATCTGTAGTTACGTTTCATTGGCTGGAAATGTGCTAACTGGAATCATTCATGAGTCCAGATGAACAAAAACAAGTGTTTACTGCTCCACGCTGCACGAATCTGAATCAAAATCACTCAGACGCGCCCACGTAGGCATTCCACTAAAACCATGTGACCACCTTCACCTTTAAACCTGTCGTGAATATAATTTTAGACTCTTCACTTTATTTTGAAAGAACAGATTTGCAGGAAGTGCGGCTGCTGCAGAAACTCTTCACTTTTCACTGGCTTTAATCTTGAAGGTTTCTCCAGATGTGGAACATTCATGCTAAACATTCAACATTCTGATGACCGTCTCCGTGTAAAACACTGACAAACTCAAACTTTATACGGTAACTGACAGATTTATTCCTCCATTTTCAGGCATTTCACAATGAACTTGGATTAGTTTGATGATTTTATTCACGTTGGTGAATAAAACCAGCCAAGAGGCTGATTCCTGCAGAGGAGGAGGCAGAGTGGAGGAATCTGCAGGTTCTGTCTCTAACACACAACCAGAGCTTCAATCATAACGAGCACATAATAAAACCATGATCCCCCTGATCGACTCTTTTAGCCTGTTTCCTCTGGATCGAACAGGATCTAACAAACCCCAGCTTCTGCTGGGACACTGGTCATGATGGGAGGAAAAAGATGGCTGCCGTGTTGCTGTTTCCTTTCTTACACCAGGGTTATACTTCCTGTATCTGTGGGTCTGAGTTTTTAATCAGAGGATGAACTTAAAGCTTTCAGTCTGCTCTACAACCCACCACCTATCCACACGTCTTCTAAGTGGACTGGAAATCAGTAAAACTTCTACCAGACTTTAGTAAATATTGCATTAAGATGAGCAGACAGATTTTAATCTCAGCATCGTGCACACAGATTTTTCAGGACACTGGAAGAGTTCCTGCCGTGGATTTAGATGTTAGTGTTGTGTGGATGATCCCATTCTGTCATCTTTGTGTTACTAACACTGATGCTTTTACACTTTAGGACCCTCGAGACCTCTGCTGCTCAGCCGTCCTGATCGCTGCCTCCACTTTAACCAGAGGCTGTAACCTCTGATCATTTCACCTGCACCGGCAGTAAAACTCTTCTCCAGAACCAAACGTGCCATAAACCCGTCACAGCTTCATCATCAGCTCAGTCTCAGCAACATGCAGACGACCGAGCAGCAGAAACTCTGCAGGGAACGTCTGAAGTCTGTTCTTCAGTTTTCCCAGCTCACTGTTTATTGAACATGAGACAGAAAAATAACTTCACCTTTAATGTGAAACTTTTATTGCCTGTGACATATTTGCAGGAAGTTTTCATGCTGTGATTTAGTGTCACAGCCATAAATATCACACAAGGTAAAAACTACAAGTCCCAGCATCCTCTGTGTTTAGGGAGGAGCAGTGAAACAATGTACATTTCAAATTCCTTTAATTTTAAATATGTTTATATTGTCTATCCTGTAAAATAGTCAGATGTCTATTCATATTAATGTACAGAATTCACCTGCTTGCTGCTACTACTGTACATTCACCCAATATATATATATATATATAATGTTCTTCCTCTACCCCCCCAATTTTTGCACATGTCGAGGAGCGTGTCAGGCTACATTTCACTGTGTGTTATACTTATATAACTATGCATGTGGCAAATAAAGAACCTTGAACCTTGAACCTTGAAAGTGAAAGTGTTGATCCTCCGTTCAGAGCAGCAGGAGGAGGAAGGTGGAGCTGAGGCAGGTGAGTGTTAACATGAATATGTTTCTTCTTATGACATAAAATAATTCCACACTGTTCGTGTCTGTGGGTGAAACGTGAGGCCGGTCGGCTCCTCTGAGCGCTGGTTTCCTGTAAGTAGAGAGGAAGTGAGTTTAGCTGAGAGAGCAGGAGGAGAGTGAGAGCTGTGCTGAGGCAGGTGAGTGTTAACACCGCTCTGACATTACTGTGTCTCTGTGGCGGGAACAACAGGCTCCGTCAGTGGAGGCAAAAATAATCAGACTTTGGTTTTTCAAAGGAAACTACTTTATGTTGGGAGAAGCCGCGCGCTCATTGGATAACGACTTGTCAATCTCAAGTTATTAGCCAATGAGCGCGCAGGTTCACAGTAAGACCCGCCCTTATCACGACGTCTTTAAAACTAAACGTCCAAATTCATCGGCTGCATCCTCCCGAGGACCCGGCCTTCGCGGTGTACGTGGGCTGGGTCCTCAGAAGGTTGGATATGCTGGAAGTAGTGAGGGCCAAATGAAGCTTTCCGAAGCACTGAAGCTTGTATTGAAAAACTGTTCATTACTCGAAGCTTTTCAACACAGTCCTCTCCGGTGACATCTGGTGGTGAAAATTTTGAAGAGCAGCTTGAATCTGCAAAATAAAACGGACTGCTCAATCATCACTGCTCACTCAAGAGCAGGGACGTGCAGAGGGGGGGCTAGAGGGGCTTGAGCACCCGCCCCTTTCCTGATGAGTGCCCAAAGTGCCCTTTTGTTGAGGCAACTTTTCAATTTTTTTTAATTTATTTATTTATTTATTTTATGTGTGTGTGCGTGCGGAGTCCTGTCTGTGCCCCTCAACAATAATATTTAACTATTAATCATAGTTTTGCTAAATAAAAGGATCTGGCTTGCATCAGTCACATGATCACATTTAACCAATGATCGCCCTCGACGGCAGAACGCGCTGGTTACGAGCCGGGAACGAGCTCACAAAGAGCACGCGCATTTTTTGCGGTCCGGAGCTGTAGGAGAAACACAAGTTAACTCAGAGACACAGACTGATGCGACAAAACCAGTAAGTAGGTGTACAGCGTACACTGTAGTGTGTAGCACCCAGGAGTATTAGCTTATTACGTACACGTTGGTAAGCTGTCTTGTTACAACTGACGAACTGAAACAAACGAGCGTGCTGTGTGTGCAACAGCGCGACAAACATTACCTGTCCTTTTATTAACTGCACAAGTAGTGCTGGTCATAGCTGCTGGCTACCTGTGTAAGGCTGTCATAGGTCTGTAGCTCTGTCACCGTTTTAGGGAACATATTTAGTTTTAAAGTAAGTTACAGAGCATTTCCTGCCTTTCTGAGGGGATTATATTTCACTAAAAAACGATCTAATATGCATGTCCACATAATTATGCATTATTATAATATTTTAAAAAACACACGCTGTATTTTAAAGAACATACATTAAGAAGCAGATTATATTAGATTTATATATTTAATAAGACAAAATTTGGATTTTACAGCAGTAAAATGATTGTATCTCTACAGTTTAAAAGTGTAATAAGCTTTGCCCTGCACAGAGTGGATAGTGAAACAAATGCAATCATCATAAATACATTATTTCATATTTATTACTTCCCCCTCCTCATTGCTTTATTATTGTAGCTCTAGTAATGAATAATAATGTAAGGATTCTGGATCAGCACCGTGATGCCCATAGTATATACAGTATTCTGAAGAAGGTCTAAAATGTCACTGTGTGTGCATGTGTGTGTTTTATTTAGCTGGATTTAAAAAAATTATTACTCATGATATAACATTGTGCAGACATGGCTGGTAAGGACATGAGGAGGAAACAGTAGGAGCTGTATGAGGCTACTAAAGGCAGGGCTATAACATTTTTCTGTCATCATTTTATTATAGATTAAGTGCAAGAGTTGTTAGGTGTGGATAATTAGATTATAGTTTATTGCAATAGCAAGTTGTGCCTTGTTCTCAGATAGACAGCAAGTGGAGAGTGATATATGAAATGATGGGATGGAAGGAAGAAGAGAAGCAAAGAGTGATTCACAGGCAGAGCCTAATTTGTTTCTCACAGTTTTTTGTTGCCTTATGGTTCCAAGCGCTGTCACCGATCTTTGCATTTTGTTATTATCTCATGACACTTGTTTAATCAGCTACCATCTCTCCTGTGGACTTTTTAATGTCTAGAGTCTCAGATCAACACAGCCCTGCCCTTTCCATATTAGATTGTTGATGAATGTGTGTTGTTGTTATTCAGCCTGGTTCAATGTGCCCCTTTTTAACTTTGAGCACCCGCCCCTTTAAACGTCTCTGCACGGCCCTGGACTTATATATCACGTTTAACCTGAGTAGCGAAAGTCCGCGGTGATCTGAAAACGATGTGCCGGGAGTTGTGCCGTTCTCGGTGGCTTCAGTGACCCTCGAGCTCCCGGCTGGCTATAGTGCTGGTGGGTAGCAGACGTCTCCGAAAACGTCGAAGCACTTTTGCAAATATGCGGTATCTTGATAAACCGAGCAGATATTTGATGTTTACACAGCTACTTTCTCGCCTGAAAATATGTTAAAAGTTTATTTTGTGACCCAGAAAGATTAGTATGAGTAATTTTAAAACTTAGTAGCGGCCGCCAAATTGAGGAACTGGATTTGGTGGTCATGAAAATGGCATTAAACAAGTCCCCAGGGACAGATGGACTCACTACTAATTTTTATCAATTCTTCTGGAAGGACCTAAGAACTTTATTGTTTGATGCATTAAAGGAATCGATAGAGAAAAAAAGAACTGATGCCGAGCATGAAACAAGCGCTGATAACCCTGATCCCTAAATCGGGTAAGGATAAAAGAATTTTAGACAATTTAAGACCCATCACCTTAAACACTGACTATAAGATCCTGTCTGGAGCTGTAGCTGAGAGGCTAAAGAAAGGCATCTCAAACATTATCAGTGAAACACAATCAGGTTTTTTGAAAGGAAGACTAATTCATAACAATATTCGGCTGGTTTTGGACCTCCTTGAGTACAGTGAAATAATCCAAGATGTCACGGTCCTGAGTCTGTGGACTCAGTGTTTTTCTGTTTGTATTAGTTATCTTTGATTTCATGATGTGTTTTGATTCTCTTGGGTTTGATTTTTGTCGCTAGTATTCCTAACTCCCTAGGTCCTTGGCATTTCTTGTGTTCTCCTTCTTAGGTCGTGGTTCTGTGTTACTTCTGTTAGTATACAGTCATCTCTGTCAGTGTGTCTCTTGTTCTGTCACTGTATCCCCTAGTTTAGTCCACGTCTGTTCAGTTTCCTGTTTTACTTTGAAAGTCTGTGTACTATGTCAATGTGTTGAGTTTTGCCGCCCCTTGTCTTGTCATGTCTGATGAGTCCCAGCTGTGTTCTCCTCCTGTTTCACATTCCCTAATCACCTCAGTATGTATTTAAGCCCTGTGTTTTTCTCTGCCAGTTGTTGCGTCCTCCACGTTTGTTGTGTGTGTATTCATTGTCGTCTACCTTCAGCATCTCCAGTCTAGTTAGTTTAAGTTGTTGGTTATGTATCGCCAAGGGTGACTCACCAGCAAATAAAGCTGTCGTTTAAGTTAATGTTTTGTCTCCGAGTCCTGCACGTGGGTCCAGCCACTGACAGCCACACAACTCATCGTGACACAAGAGAGAGGATACATCCTGTTCTTGGATTTTTACAAAGCATTTGACTCAGTTGAACATACGTTCATATTAAAAACTCTGCAGTCTTTTGGTTTTGGACAGGAATTTATCAATGTTATAGAGATGCTATATAATGACATTAACAGCTCTGTTTTGCTAGAACATGGTACATGTTCAAGGTTTGAGGTTAATAGAGGGATACGGCAGGGATGTAGCAGCTCACCACTTCTGTTCATCATGGTTGCTGAGCTGTTGTCTATTTTGATTAAAAATAGTCACATTGAGGGGTTAACTGTGATGGGTGAACAGATAATAATCAGTCAGCTCGCAGATGATACCACCCTGTTTCTAAAAAACGAGGACCAGATTCCTTTAGCCTTACAGGCGATCAACCACTTCTCCAAAGCTTCTGGCCTACAGCTGAATATTAATGAATAAGAAATTCTAGCTCTGCATGAGTGTACCCTGCAAGCAATAAATAATATACAGATCAAAAAAAGAGGTTAAGTATCTGGGCATTGTAATTTGCAAGGATAAGACATCAACAGAAAATAAGAATATCTGTACCAATATAGAAAAGTGTAAGTCAATTTTAAACAGGTGGCTGCAAAGGGACATAACTCTGTTTGGGAGAATCTTGCTAACCAAAATGGACAGTCTGTCCAGACTAATCTATCCAGCCTTTTCTCTGCCCATATCTCCAAAACTAATTAAATCTATAAATAATCTTAATTTTAGGTTCATATGGAGGAACAAATGTCATTATATAAAGAAAAATGATATGATTAAGAATTATGAAGAGGGTGGGGCTAATGCCATTGACTTTGATGTTATGAATGGTGTACTAAAACTGAAATGGTTAAGATCTTTCATTAGGAACAAAAATTCCTTTTGGAACATTATTCCCAGTGTGATTTTTGGCAAAATGGGTGGAATAGACTTTTTGTTACGTTGTGACTTTGATTGCAGTTCGTTACCTGTTAAACTCTCAGCTTTCCATCAGCAGGTCCTTCTCTACTGGAAATTAATCTACAAACAACTTTACTCCTCACAATACCCCTATATGGAACAACAGGTATATCCGTTTGTGTAGGAAATCTGTGTACATGGATGAATGGAGATCTAAAGGGATTTGGGCTGTAGCTCATTTTATGGATGATAATGGGGTCTTATTAAAACATGAGACGTTTTGTGAGAAATTTGATGTAAGATGTACTGTTAAGAGATATAAATCCCTAGTGAAAGCCATCCCAGTCCCTTTGAGATCAAGGATAAAAGAAGATATTGTGCACTCTAAAATTTCTCCTGGACTGAGGCAGCTCTGCATAGCTGGAGTTGAATTTGGTGACAGCAGGTTTACAAACAAAGTGATCAGGAATATTTTGATCAACGACATTTGCCCTAATCCGGTTAAAAGAAATTATATCCTTAAAGAATTTGAGACCATGGAGGTTAAGGCGATAAGAAAAAAGTATATTTCACTTCCTCTTTCCCCTAAAGTAAAAGAGGTTCACTTTAAAATCATTAATGAGGTTTATCCAACCAATGAATTCTTAAGACGGAAATTTAACTTAGATGTGAACGCCTGCACATTTTGTGAAAATGATATTGAAAGTCTGGATCACTTGTTTTTCTACTGTGAATCAGTGCACTCCTTCTGGACTGACATGTGGAGCTGGCTACAGTCCAGGAGAATTCAGTTACCACATTTGACGGTGACAGTAATAAAATTTGGAATACTTGCTGAGAATGCAGATTTTGACCTGTTGATTAGGACGATTTTGTTAATGGCAAAATTTTTTCTTCACAAATGCAGATACTTTAAAGCTAAACCATGTATAAACAGATGGCTGAATGACTTTAAACTCTGGGCTAAATCGCTGAAACTTGTGAATAACAAGAAAGCTCATAAACTTGTTGTTTTATTTAAAGAGTTTAACCTATGTTAAAAAAAAAAAACTCCCTATTTTATAATCATGACTGCCATTTTTTGCTCATGGTATTTTTTGCTCATGGTATTTTTTGCCTTTGGTTCAAATCCTTCAAAATACATACAAAATTAGTATTGATACTGACGTAAATTAATAGAAATAGAGATGGACCGATACGTAATATCGCATTGGTCCATCTCTATTTCCCTGTCTGGATTAAGTAAGGTTGTAAAAGCAGCTCGATGTACAACCTGTTCTTTGGATCCTCTACCAGCCTGGGCTATAAAGGAACTGTGGTCAGCATTAGGACCCTACATTCTGTTTCTTTTAAATACTTCATTGAGTCTTTCCTGAATGTTTTAAATCAGCTGTGGTAGTACCAATCTTGAAAAAGCCTGGACTGGATGTTGACATGGTCGCAAATAGGGCAGGGTATCGTCACTGAATTCTAGAATCGATTTGATTCCGATTCACAAGGTCCTGAATCAATTCGATCCACGATTCGATTCAATTCGATTTGAATCTGGGAAATTTTGCCTCAGACAGTCAGAAATATTATAATTCAGATCAGTACATTTACATATTTTTGTATCTATAAAAAGGAAGCTGACACTCGCAAGACTTTATCAAAGGTGTGAGCATCACAGCAGAGGCCTTTGTGTCAAAGTAGCTGAAGATAAAACAGAAAAACATGAAGGTGGTTTTATAAAAATATTCTACAGTAGATCAAAAACGAAAGAAAACCATTAATCGACATATGAACATTACCTCTGAAGTTACAGCGGTTTTATGACAGACACAGTGTTTTGCATTTTGCATAATTTTAAAAAGTTTAAATTTGTTCAGAAGCCTGTTGAACAGCAGAAATTAGGTTTTCTTTTTGGAAGTAAGTAAAAGGAAAAAAACAGCGGCCGACAGCGCTGTAAACAACGGTAGACTTGTGCGTAACAAGCAAGCGAATAATGCAGAAAACAGATTTTTAGACAGGAAACTGTGTGTGAGAGAGAGAGAGAGCTGTGCATGACGTGTGATTTTATCCTGGTGGAAGCAAAACAGCAAAAGTCAGAGTGAGTTCATGACGATGTTTATGTGAAGCGTAGTTTGGATCTTCTTTTGCTGCTGGTTCAGTCAATATTGTTTGGAGAGAGATAAAACTAACAGCTTTAGAATCAGCGTAAAAAGGACGTAAACACAAAGCTCGGAGCCGCCGAAACATCAGAATCAGCGAGCTGTCGGCTTTCAGCCCCGACCGTGTCCGTGCCATCGGGTGAGAAAGGCGACATCTCACTGATTCTGATGTGTCGGCGGCTCTGAGCTTTGTGTTTACGTCTTTGTGCAGAATCCGTGTTCCTGCTCTCATTTACTGTTTCAGCTGTTTGGTGGTTGTTAAAGTTTTGTGAGGTTTAACCTGAGATTCTGGCGTTGGTGCAAAATGCAGCTGCTCGCATTTTAACAAGAACTGGGAAATTTGAGCACATTACCCCTGTTCTGAGATGTCTTCACTGGCTACCTTGTCAGGTTCGAGCAGATTTTAAGGTCCTGCTGCTCACCTACAAGGCTTTAAACGGATTGGCACCTTCATACCTCTCCGACCTTTTACACCTTTATGTTCCATCTCGTGCTCTCCGATCTCAGGACTCTGGTCTTCTAAAAGTTCTTAGAGCCAGAAAAAAGACAATTGGGGAGCTTTTTCTTTTCATGCCCCGTTTCTGTGGAACAACCTCCCACAAGATATTCGGCAGGCTGCTCTGTGGAGGTTTTTAAAACCAAGTTGAAGACACATTTGTTCACCCGATCCTACATGTCTTAATTCTATGGCTTTTAGTTTTTACATTTTTATTGTTTTTAACTTGTATTGTGTCTTTTACCTGTATTGCTATGTATCGCTTTTATTTTATTTATCTCTTTAGTTGTACAGCGCTTTGTTTGAAAGCGCTTTCTAAATAAAGTTATTATTATTATTATTATTATTACAAGGTCCACGTTTACGGGAACATCTGCTACAGATATGGGAGAATATTTGATTTCTATTGTAGACAGAAGCCACGGGTGTGTTCAGTCAAACGTTTAGAATAAACTTTGGTCTATAAATGTGTTTCATGATTTATTTTTAACTCCAACTGCTTATTTGTACTATGCTTTCATTTCAGAGTGCAATGAGAAATAAAAAGGATATTTTCAATAAAACTGTCACGATCCTGGGTCTGTGACTCAGTGTTTTCTGTTTTGTATTGTTAATCTTTGATTTCATGATGTATCTTTGTTTATTCTTACGTTTTGGTTCTGTGTTTTGTTGTACCGCTAAGTTCAGTCTATGTATTTCCTGCTTTGTTGTGAAGGTCCGTGTCTCATGTCAGTGTGTTTAGTTTGCATTTCCTCTGTCTCGTCTTGTCAATCACTCCCAGCTGTGTCCTCCTTCTGTGTCTCATTCCCTCGTTATCCCTCTGTGTATTTAAGCCTTGTGTTTGCCTCTGTTAGTTGCTGGTTTGTCTGCGTATCTGTCAGGGTCCTGGGTCTCCTGAGCTAGTGGTTTCCGTTCTTTGTGATTTTTGTGTTATGTCAGTTTCGTTTGTGAGTTATTCTATGCTTCCTAGGTTTTGATTCCCTGTCCCCCTTGTTTCTCTGTGCACTCTGTTCTGTGTTTAGTCTTCTCTGTCCATTTGTTCAGCCCTGTGTTGTTGCCTTCTGTGTCTCCCTCTGTGTAACTGTCTATATAGTGATGTGTTGTGGTGCTTTGCTTCCACCCCTTGTGTTCCGTGTTTTCGTCTTCCCTTCGTGTACTTCTTCATATTCGTGTACTATTAGTCTTTAGGTTTTTGCTTAGTTTCCATGCTCACCTTCGCCATTTCTGTTTGTATCACCATGTGATGAATAAACTCACTTGCATCTGAGCTGCCTGCATAAAGGGTCCTTTGATAATTTACACACGGCTCGCAAACCGTGACAAAAACACTGGAAAAATTGGGCTGTTCTAAAACGTTTGACGGGTAGTGTATATATTTAGTTTATATATTTTCTTTATTTATAATAGTTTGTTTTATATTGTAGCAAAGTGTTACTTGGATACTTCTCTATGTGCTTCTTCATGTGCAATTTTGTTGCATTCTGAGCCTTAGAAATTTATTGTGATGAACTGCTGTTAGAATCAAGTTAAATTCTGATAAATCAGACAATTACCTCTCCAGCTGTTGTTACAGTCTTTGTTTATCGGGTCCTTACAGGGTAAAAGATGACGACACCTAAAGAAATCCTTCTGGGGACTTTGGAGGATTTGGGACGTGATGACTTTGAAAAATTTAAGTGGCATCTGAAGAACGGGTCTGTAGAAGGTTTACCAGCAATCCCAGTGAGTAAACTGGAGAATGCAGAGAGGACGGACATAGTGGATCTGATGTTTGATACCTACTCTATCAACACTTTTGAAGTCACTAAAAATCTTTTGGGGAGGATAAACAAGAATGATCTGTTGGAGAATTTAAATAAAACCATCCCAGAACCCACAGGTAAGTCAGGGAATGACTAAACAAAAAACACATAAACAATAAAAACCTTAGTTAACATTACACAGGTGCCATTAAAATCCATATAAATAATAAATCCAAAACACTTGCCAACACTTTCAGGAGTGAGAGACTGCAGAAAGCCAACAGTTTATGTTTTATGCATCTGCACAAATAACCTCCTGTGTACACACATGAATATCTGCTCTTTGGGTTGGTTTGATTAAAATGGGACCAGCAGCAGGTTTTCTGCCCATTTTACAGATTTATATTGTCAGATTGGTTTTAGAGCTGTTTTATCAACATAAATGAGGCGACAACAACAGTTTGGGACACGTCACAAATATGATCAAAGTGCTTTCTCTTAAATCTATTTACCAGTTGAAGGTAAAGTTAAAAAAATGGCTGCCATTTCTTTCTGCTGTTTGGAGACCCAAACAAAAAAATGCCCAGACAGTAAATGCTTTTTATTATGGTTTATAAACAGGACACTAAGGTGATTGGTCAAAAGTTGGAGGAAAGCCACAGTTCTCCTTATATGACTGAAATCCACCATTTCAGCTCATGCTTTTTCTTCTGCAGCTTTCTTGGAGATTCCACTTCAGCCTTCTGCTGGCAACGCTCCCGTTACCAAGCTTCCCATAGGCAGCATCATTAGAAGACATAGCATACATTTACACTGCTATGCAGATGACACCCAGCTCCATCTGTCCATGAAGCCAGATAACACACACCAATTAAACTGCAGGAATGTCTTAAAGACATAAAGACCTGGATGGCCGCTAACTTTCTGCTTCTTAATTCAGATCAAACTGAGGTTATTGTACTCGGCCCTGAAAATCTTAGAAATATGGTATCTAAGCAGATTCTTACTCTGGATGGCATTACCTTGGCCTCCAGTAACGCTGTGAGGAACCTTGGAGTCATTTTTGACCAGGACACGTCCTTCAACGCACATATTAAACAAACATGTAAGACTGCTTTCTTCCATTTGTGCAACATCTCTAAAGTTAGAAATATCCTGTCTCAGAGTGACACTGAAAAACTAGTTCATGCATTTATTACTTCCAGGCTGGACGACTGTAATTCATTATTATCAGGATGTCCAAAAAACTCGCTGAAAAGCCTTCAGTTAATCCAAAATGCTGCAGCAAGAGTCCTGACAGGGACTAGAAAGAGAGAGCAGATTTCTCCTGTATCGGCTTCCCTTCATTGGCTTCCTGTTAAATCCAGAATTCAAAATCCTGCTCCTCACATACAAGGTCTTAAATAATCAGGCCCCATCTTATCTTAATGACCTTGTAGTACCATATCACCCTATTAGAGCACTTCGCTCTCACACTGCAGGCCTACTTGTTGTTCACAGAGTATTTAAAAGTAGAATGGGAGGCAGAGCCTTCAGTTTTCAGGACCCAAAAAGATAGTTGGGTTTTTTTCTGTTGTATTATTGTAGGTTCTTTATCTTACAATATAAAGCACATTGGGGTGACTGTTGTTGTTATTTGGAGGAATTAAAAAAAACGTTTATACTTGAAATTCTTTCATTTATTCTACATATTTATTCATTACTGGCTCCATAGTGTTGTTTATGTAATATGTGAAATGTTGCTAGTATTGATTTGGTGCTGTATAAATAAACATAATTAAATCGAATGTGTCTCTATAAAACCTGCCCTCAGTTATAACTAGAGTTGGATGTCTCGAGACCGGTCTCGAGACCACTTTTACGTGGTCTTGGTCTCGTCTTGGTCTCGACGGACTTTTGTCTTGGTCTCGGTCTCGGTCTCGCTGTTTCGGTCTTGCGTTCTCAAATCGACATAGTGTTCGGGAGATTTGGAGTCAACCATCAGCGGAGCGGAGCGGGGGGGGGGGTGGCTTACTGGGCTTAAGCCCGGGTCATTTTTTCAGAAGCATGGGGTCTTTTGGAGTGTAATTTTTTAGTTAGATGCCTGACTGACAACTGTATAAAACAAAAACAACACACGAAGCACAGAGCGCACCGTCGTAAATTCCCCCTAATTTTGGTATGATCCGAGCTCAGGCACTAGGCGACTGAGCACAGCACCCATGTGAGCCAGGGGGGAGAAGCTGCTGGCTGCGAGTTTGCTGCAGACAGAGGACAGCTTAAGTTTGACCAGGTACCAAAGCAAATCATTCGTACTGAACTAATAATGTAAATATGACGGTGTATCACAAAAGATTGATATCAAACTGATCACTTGGTTGCGTTACTTGCTCTTCGAGTGAATCAACAAATGGCGAAATGAAAAGCCGAACAGCAACAATGCTGTTTCTTTAGAGATTTACATTTCATATTTTCAGTTGTTACCCTCCACGGCTAAACAAACTCTCTAAATCGGTTTCAATTAGTGATGGGCAGATGAAGCCCCATGAAGCACTGAAGCTTTTCATCCAATTGGTTCACCCCAACGCGAAGCTTCATGAAGCTTCATTTGCTCTAGCAGGACACCTACTGGACGTAAAAATAATAGCTGGCATGAATTTGAAGAGTGTGGCATTTTGCACACAGCCTGTAAATGTCAACAACAAAAGGAGTGTGTAAAATATCTATATTGTAGTGATGGCAGTATACTGTGTATATTTATGCTGGCAGTATGGAAAGACAATAAAAACAAAGCACAAATATAAATATCACACACGTAACTTATAACAGTTGTATAATATTGTTATATCATTTAGTAACATTACAGCATGCTATATTATCATTGCATTTGATGGCTCACCTGGTCTTGCTCCACAATCGGTGTTCCCCTTATTCTCATGCAAAGCTCTGTAGTGCCTAAGCATGGATGAGGTGTTGTTGTTATATCCCAGCTCCCTGGCACATAGCAAACACTTCACCTTGTACAAAAGTACAGACAGCCTAACGTAGGTTTTATTGCACCATCAGTATTATGAAAATACATCTTCTGTGGAAATTCACATACCTTGTTGGGAGATATAAGCTCAAAATGTTCCCACACAGGGGAGGACATCCTCCTCTTCTTAGCTGGCTCCATTCTCTCCTGACTTTCTCTCTTCACTCTCATAAACCTCCAAACTGTCTCCAAACTCTCACTAACCGCAACTCTCCATCAAACACCCACATTTTGAATGAAGTCTGAGGGGTTTGTATCGCTGTCATAGCTCGCGGAAAAAATTCGAACCGCTTCATGAACCAGTCACGTGGTACAGCCGGGCAGCGAGGCTTCGGACGTCATCATTTTCAGCTCCTCCCATAAATGAAGCAAGCCTCGATACGCGCTTCGCGGAAACGCCCCCTCCATTACTCGACACACGCTCCGAAGCCTCGATACAGAACGTCCCATCACTAGTTTCAATTGTGTACTGATGTACACAATCTTAATGTACAACCTTAAACCTGCTGCTGGTCCCATTTTAATCAAACCAACCCAAAGAGCAGATATTCATGTGTACACAGGAGGTTATTTGAAACCAGATATTTACATACACTTTATGGAGAAAACATAAAAACTTTTTTTTACTGTTAAACATCAATTTAGAGTAAACTTTTGTTTTAGATAAATAAATGTTGAAATATCTTTTGAATTAGTTAAATGTCAGAATAAAAAGAGGGAGCTGTCTATTTTAATCACTTTCATCAAATTTAGGAGTACATGTACACTAAGTTTATTGTTAATTAATAAGAAACTCCAGACGATTCGATTCTGAGCTGAAGAAGCTTCTGATAGGTTAGTAGAGTCCATGTGAGTAAACTGGTGGCACAGCTGTGGATGCATATAAGGCAAAACACAGAGCCTGTTTCTTTGACATGGGAAAATCAAGAGATGTCAACCAAAACACCAGAAAAAGAACTGTGGAGCTCCATAAGTGTGGCTCAATCTGAATACAATTTGGTGCCATTTGCAATTAAGAAATACAGATAGTTTCTCTCTTTACTCTTAAAGTTAACAAATATGTTTTTTATATTTATCAATTTAAAAAAATAAACATTTAGTCTGATTTGATGTTACAATTAAAAAGTGTTTGTGTTTTTATCTGAAGAGTACATAAATATGTGGTTTCAACTGTATAGTTGATGATGTTGGTGTTTGGCTTGATTGTCAGCACAAAGAGGGAGAGAGAGAGGAGCAGAGAGGGAGAGAGAGAATGAGGACAGAACAGAGATGAACAAGAGCAGGTGAGACACATGTTAGTCAAATGGTTGTTTGCCAAAACTCATCAGAACATGTATCTAGTACCTAGTGTTTCTTTTTAGATACCATTTGTTACTTTTCAAATTCTATATTTATTAAGTTCTGCAGCTTGTTTGCACAACAAGGCTACATAATTATATAAACTTTTCTCAATCTAAATATTGTACTTTGGTAGAATTAAAAAATAAGTGTAGTGCAGGTCTATGATGATTTTTTAGTGCTACTATCATCTAGTTCTGATTCTGGTTCTGTCTTGGTTACTGTTGTAGTCCTGTTTTAATTCCAGATCAGTTCTGGATCTGGTTGAATTGGGGTTTAGTCCCTGTGTCTTGATACAGGCCCGACTTTGTTCTGCCTTGTTGCTTAATTAAAAAACTAGTTTAAGGTGTCCTGCATATGTATATAGAATAGCATCTGGCTGCAGTTTAAAGACTTTTTTTGTCTCGGTCTTGGTCTTGGTCTCGTCTCAGTCTCGGTCTTGGTCTCGTCTCAACTTGGTCTTGGTCTTGTCTTGGTCTCGGATTAGGCGGTCTTGACTACAAGTCTAGTTATAACCCAAGTGTCAGGGCTCAATGGCTCATGAAAAGGAATGGAGTCAAGCACAGAACCAAAAAACGGAGGCTGAGTGACTTTTAACAGAAATGTATTTTACTAGATTTCTTGACGGAGAAAGCTGAATCACGGCTAAATTCAACAGCAAGCGAGGTATTATGAGAAGTGCAGAGCTGAGGCCAGAACATAAGCTGAGGCAGGTCAAAGGAACAACAGGGGCAGAATCGGGCGAATAGAAACTATCCAGGATCACTGGAACAAAGGAGATAATAATCAGAGTGGTCCACAGTGTAGTGAATGAGTCCAAGATTTAAAAACTAAGAGGTGTTACGTGGCTGCAGGTGGAGATCAGCTGGAGGAGGAGATGAATTAAATCTGGGTACAGAGTGAGATGTGGGTGCACAGGGAGGCAGGCAGCTGAGGATGGCAGTTTGCAAGAGTGAGTTTTCCCAGCAGTGGCAGGCCAGAATCCTGAGGCGTGACTTATGGCGAGAGTTGGAAGATGTATCCAGGTGCCGACTAGGGAACAGGAAAAGAGGGTTACGCGAAACAAGCTGAGGAGCACAAGACAAAATGTGAGGCAGAGAACTGACTGTGGTAAGCACACAATCTGGAGAAGGTTCATTGTGAGTGCTGCTCATAAATACTGCCGGAGTAATTGGCAACAGGTTCCTCACCTGTTGCCTGGGAGGAGCGAGGAGGGCTCCACCCAGGCGAGGAGAGCTGATGCTGTGGAAAGTTACTCAGACTCACTCGGATCATGACACCAAGAGTCCAGTGAACTGAACACATAACCACAGTAACCAGAATGCAGTTTTCTCATTTGTGTCATTTGCTGTTTATTCATGCAGAGATTCTCACTGAGTGTCAGCTCAAACTCAAGTCAGACCTGAAGCAGAAGTTCCAGTGTGTGCTCGAGGGGATTTCTACAACAGAAAACCCGACCCTCCTGAGTCAGATCTACACAGAGCTCTATATCACAGGGGGAGGGACTGCAGAGGTCAATGATGAACATGAGGTCAGACAGATTGAAACAGCATCCAGGAAACCAGACAGACCAGAAACAACCATCAGACAAGAAGACATCTTTAAACTCCCACCTGGAAGAGATAAACCAATCAGAACAGTGCTGACAATGGGAGTGGCTGGCATTGGGAAAACAGTCCTAACACAGAAGTTCACCCTGGACTGGGCTGAAGACAAAGCCAACCAGGACATCCAGTTCATGTTTCCATTCACTTTCAGAGAGCTGAATCTGCTGAAAGAGGAAAGGTTCAGCTTGGTGGAACTTGTTCATCACTTCTTTACTGAAACCAAAAAAGCAGGAATCTACATCTTTGAAGACTTCCAGGTTGTGTTCATCTTTGATGGTCTGGATGAGTGTCGACCTCCTCTGGACTTCCACAAAACTGCAATCCTGACTGACCCTAGAAAGTCCACCTCAGTGGATGTGCTGCTGATAAACCTCATCAGGGGGAAACTGCTTCCCTCTGCTCGCCTCTGGATAACCACACGACCTGCAGCAGCCAATAAGATCCTTTGTGACATTGTTGACATGGTGACAGAGGTCAGAGGGTTCACTGACCCACAGAAGGAGGAGTACTTCAGGAAGAGATTCGGAGATTCGGAGCAGGCCAGCAGCATCATCTCCCACATCAAGACATCACGAAGCCTCCACATCATGTGCCACATCCCAGTCTTCTGCTGGATCACTGCTACAGTTCTGGAGTTTGTCATGAAGAACAAAGAGAGCAAAGATCTGCCTAAGACTCTCACAGAGCTCTACCTACGCCTTGTGCTATTTCACCTAAAAACGAAGGACATCAAGTATGATGGAGGAGCTGAGACAGAGTCATGCAGGAAGATCATTGAGTCTCTGGGAAAACTGGCCTTTGATCAGCTGCAGAAAGGAAACCTGATCTTCTATAAATCAGACCTGACAGAGTGTGGCATCGATATCAGAGCAGCCGCAGTGTACTCAGGAGTGTTCACACAGATCTTTAAAGCTGATGAGTGTCACATGTTCAACAACGTTGTTTACTGTTTCGTCCATCTGAGCATTCAGGAGTTCTTTGCTGCTCTTCATGTCTATCTGACCTTCATCAACTCTGGAGTCAACCTGCTTAAGAAACAATCTCCTCTCTTTAAAATCTTCCAGAAAACACTTACTGTAAAAGACTTCTACCAGAGTGCTGTGGACAAAGCCTTAGAGAGTCCAAATGGACACCTGGACTTGTTCCTCCGCTTCCTCCTGGGTCTTTCACTGCAGACCAATCAGGATCTTCTATGCATGCTGACACAGACAGGAAGTAGCTCACAGACCAATCAGGAAACAGTCCAGTACATCAAGAAGAAGCTCAGTGGGAAACTGTCTGCAGAGAAAAGCATCAACCTGTTCCACTGTCTGAATGAACTGGATGATCGTTCTCTAGTGGAGGAGATCCAACAGTCCCTGAGATCAGGACGTCTCTCCACAGATCAACTGTCTCCTGCTCAGTGGTCGGCTCTGGTCTTCATCTTACTGTCATCAGATCTGGATGAGTTCGACCTGGAGAAATACTCCCGTTCAGAGAAGGCATTGTTGAAGCTGCTGCCAGTGGTCAAAGCATCCAAGAAAGTGCTGTAAGTGAATCTATGAACAAATATGTTTAATAATGCTAGATGAATAAAAGAATATGTCTCCATTGTTATTCTTCCTCAGGCTGAGAGATTGTGAACTCTCAAAAAGAAGCTTTGAAGCTTTGTCTGAAATTCTCAGCTCCCCATCCAATCATCTGAGAGAGCTGGAGCTGAGCGCGAACAAGCTGCAGGATTCAGAATTGGATTTGCTGTGTGTTGGACTAAAGAGTCCTGACTGTAAACTTGAAACTCTCAGGTAAGGATACAGACGTTTTGACACTTTTTGACTCTTAAATCTGTAAGTTTATCTTGATGCGGACGTTCAAAGTCAGCACAATTTTCCATTTAAGTTCCTGAGTTTATATTTTTGACTGTCAGGTTGTCTGGACAGATGTTTTTATTTTATTTTGTTTTTTTTACTTGTCCCTAAAGTCAGAACTAAACCCACATGTAGATGACTTTCTGTTACTGGAGCAGCCTTCCTGAAGACAGCAGTGTGTTTTCATGCTTTTAAAGCCAAACTCACCTTTCAGACCTGGCTTTCATTTATTATCTATTTTTGTTTGTTTATTATATATTTATTTCTACTGTTTAACTACTGCTCACATCTGTTATCCTCCTTTTTAATTGTTCATTTCTTTTTACCCAGTGTTTCTATATTGCACTTTGTATTTGTCTATATTTATCATGCACTACTTTGCTCATTTATTGTTTGGTTTTAATGTTATTAAATTTCGGTTCTTTTGGTATTCGTTATGGCCAAAAAGACACGGCTCAAAAGTGGTCTTTTTACTTTTTAAGTTATTAAATTTGTAACTGTAGTGATTTGTGTGTGTGACAGAGAGGCACTGCCAGGGATTTTTGACACAAGTTGTTCTTGTAAAATCAGTCTGTGAAGGTTCTCAGACATCCAGGTCATCGTAGTCTAAGGAGCTTGGAAAGAAAAGCGTCTGGACTTCTTTAAGTTTCCTTGAAGATGTTTCACCTCTTATGAGAGAAGCGTCTTCAGTTCTAAGAGTCAAATGGTGGAGTGGGGCAGTCAGTGAAAGGGCAATGGTAGTGTCTCAGGGTTTGTATGTTTGGGGGGTTCAGAGGGAAAAGATGAATGCAGGTCTGGAGTTGGTGTGTGAGAGCAGGGAGTGAATCTGATCAAACATGAGTGTCATGAAGCCTGTTTGCAGTTATTTGCACTGTTTTCCACTCTGGATGTTGTTTCTGTTCAGCTGTGAGTATAAAAGGCTCCATTCTACAAGCTGTTTGTGTTAGTTGTTCAATAGAAACATTATTTTGTGCTGATGTTGCACTTCTTTTATTCACAACCAGAGTTTTTGAAGTCTGCATAAAAATGATTTAAATGACTTTTGAATATTACTTTAAATACTTAGATTTAAAGTTCTGAAAAAAGTTTAAATACAAAGATCAGTATTGTCTAATGTTTTGGCTGCAGTGTGTTTTTGCAGACAGGTATAACTGAACAGCTTTAGTGTTTAGATTTTTTAAACTTGAGTATGAATTTATACAAAATGCAGCAAGATATTAAAAAAAAAAGTGGCACCGTTCCATCTCTGCTTTGATTAGAGACACAGCTCTAATCAAAGAGGTGGTCCGCTTGCCTCCGCCCCAGAGAGAAGGGTTACATCTCCTGGGTTTAGGTGTTTTCCAATTTGTCATCATTTTGAAAAGTTTACATTTCTTCAGTGTTGAGCAGCAGAAATGAGACTTTCCTATCAGAGGTCATTTTTGAAAAAATGAGGTAAATCAACCATGAAAACCATGAATCAACATGTGAACATGAGCTGATGCTGCTGAAGTGAAGCAAAGTTACAGAGGTTTGATTACAGACACAGCTGAGAGTTTGTAATCTGTCATCATTTTAAAAAGTTTCCATGGAACAGCAGAAATGAGGCTTTACTGTCAGAGGCCGACAGCACTGAACACAACAGCAGACTGGTGGCTAATAAACAGTGAATGATGCAGAAACAGATGTTTGAAGCTGTTCTTGGAGTACACTGAGAGAGAGAGAGCTGTGCAGGCAGGAACAGCCAAAGTCAGAGAGAATTCATGAGCATATTGATCAAACGTGAAGCAGAGTTTGGATCTTCTTTTGCTGCTGCTTCACTCAGTTTTGGTTGGAGACAGATGAAACCTGCAGCTTCAGGATCTGTGAGCTGTCCACTTTCAGCCCCGACGGCGTGTCCGTGTACGTGCCGTCGAGTGAACGATCCACGCTCTGTGTTTCCATCTTTGTGTGTTTAGCTGCTCTCATTTACTGTTTTATCTGTTTGCTGCTTGTTGAAATAGTTTGTGAGCTTTAACCTGAGATTCTGGCAAAATACATTTATATTAAACATCGATTCAGGATTGAATGAATCAACATCGTTTTATTTGAATGAAAACCATTTAAATGGGAACATGAATTTTTTACAGCCGCCTCTAATGCTGGGTAATGTCAGCTGGTCCATGTGCAGCTGGCTGTGAGGCTCAGGGAGCGTCTACAAAGTGCAACACTGAAAGAACATCATCCATAAATATTGAGTAAGAACTGGACTCTCATACAGCGAGACTCAAATGCCTTTAAACATCAGCTTATCCTGCTGATCCGAGTCCAACACTGAGTTTGTAAAAACATGTTTGTCAATCATTTTGTTTGGTTTCTGAGGAAAATGATTCAATAACTTGCTGCTAATACACAACATTTCATCATATTTCCTCATAACCCTCTTTTGTCTGACCATTTGATCCCATTTGAATTTGCAATAAAGGATCCTCAGAGTTTGGTGACAATAATGACAGTAGATGTTTGTGTGAAAGTGCTGGAAGCAAATGAGTGTGTGATGTTCTTTCAGTGTTGCACTTTGTAGACGCTCCCTGAGCACTGGTCTCACAGCCAGCTGCACATAGAGACCAGTGTTGTTAGTCCAGGTCAGAAGATGACTTGTTGGAATGAAAATGAGCTTGTAGTTTGTCTGCTTTAATAATGTGACTGGAAAAAGGTGTTGGACTTCAAATATGTCCATTTCTGTCACACTTCACCTTTAAAAGTGAAGCCATGTGGTTCCTGGAAGGAAAAACACGACTTTTTCAAGTCTTTGTCCTGTTTTTATGAGAAATGTACGACTTTAATGTGAAACATTCAGAGTTTTTTCTCTTGTTGTGTTTGTTTGAAGCTGCTTCCTGTTGGCTTCAGCTGTTTGGAGTTTCCATTTTCTAAACTTCTACATTCTGAACCTTCTTCAGCTCTGAACAGATGATGAAACACTGAATGATTTCAAGCACTTTGTCTAATAAACTTACATCTTTCATTCTTTATACAGATTGAAGAGCTGTGGTTTGTCAGAGATCAGCTGTGATTATCTGGCAGCAGCACTGAAGTCCAACCCCTCCCATCTGAGAGAGCTGGACCTGAGTAATGACTCCTTCTCTTCTTCAACTAAGAACAAGCTGCAGGATCCAGGAGTGAAGCATCTGTGTGGTTTCCTGGAGAGTCCAGGATGTAAACTTGAAACTCTGAGGTCAGTCAGCATGTTTTAGTTGTGCTGAGATGAATATGATGTGAAAGTTGTGCTGACACTAAACTGCAGACATCAGGCTGATATTATACTGATCCACACTGAGGATCTTCATGGTAAAGTCTGTTTTCTTCTTCTCTGGTTTAGTCCATTGACTGCAGCAGAACAATGTTCACATTTCAAACAGTGATACTCAACGTATGGCCCGCGGCCCACACGCGGCCTGCCCACCTTTCCTGATTCAGAGAGAGGGGACCCTGATTAACTGTGTAGCTTCTTCCTCACAGTTCTAAGTATCAGACACAACAATGAATAATCCACAGCTGACTGTCTTTAGCAGGTCAAAGGTCACGGCACACAGCAGACAGTCAGAAATATTCTAACTCTGATCATTTATCAGTTGTGACACTGTGAGACTTGATCAGAGGTGTGATCATCACAGCAGAGGCCTTTGTGTCAAAGTCACTGAGGATCAAACAGAAACACATGAAGCAGATTTTCCTCTTCTGGCTTTTTATAGCAGATAACCTTCAAAATATTCTGCAGTCGATCAAAAACTGAAGCAAACCATGAAGCAACATGTGAACATGAGCTGATGCTGCTGAAGTGAAGCAAAGTTACAGAGGTTTGATTACAGACACAGCTGAGAGTTTGTAATCTGTCATCATTTTAAAAAGTTTCCATGGAACAGCAGAAATGAGGCTTTACTGTCAGAGGCCGACAGCACTGAACACAACAGCAGACTGGTGGCTAATAAACAGTGAATGATGCAGAAACAGATGTTTGAAGCTGTTCTTGGAGTACACTGAGAGAGAGAGAGCTGTGCAGGCAGGAACAGCCAAAGTCAGAGAGAATTCATGAGCATATTGATCAAACGTGAAGCAGAGTTTGGATCTTCTTTTGCTGCTGCTTCACTCAGTTTTGGTTGGAGACAGATGAAACCTGCAGCTTCAGGATCTGTGAGCTGTCCACTTTCAGCCCCGACGGCGTGTCCGTGTACGTGCCGTCGAGTGAACGATCCACGCTCTGTGTTTCCATCTTTGTGTGTTTAGCTGCTCTCATTTACTGTTTTAGCTGTTTGCTGCTTGTTGAAATAGTTTGTGAGCTTTAACCTGAGATTCTGGCAAAATACATATATATTAAACATCGATTCAGGATTGAATGAATCAACATCGTTTTATTCAAATTAAAACCATTTAAATGGGAACATGAATTTTTTACATCCGCCTCTAATGCTGGGTAATGTCAGCTGGTCCATGTGCAGCTGGCTGTGAGGCTCAGGGAGCGTCTACAAAGTGCAACACTGAAAGAACATCATCCATAAATATTGAGTAAGAACTGGACTCTCATACAGCGAGACTCAAATGCCTTTAAACATCAGCTTATCCTGCTGATCCAAGTCCAACACTGAGTTTGTAAAAACATGTTTGTCAATCATTTTGTTTGGTTTCTGAGGAAAAAGATTCAATAACTTGCTGCTAATACACAACATTTCATCATATTTCCTCATAACCCTCTTTTGTCTGACCATTTGATCCCATTTGAATTTGCAATAAAGGATCCACAGAGTTTGGTGACAATAATGACAGTAGATGTTTGTGTGAAAGTGCTGGAAGCAAATGAGTGTGTGATGTTCTTTCAGTGTTGCACTTTGTAGACGCTCCCTGAGCACTGGTCTCACAGCCAGCTGCACATAGAGACCAGTGTTGTTAGTCCAGGTCAGAAGATGACTTGTTGGAATGAAAATGAGCTTGTAGTTTGTCTGCTTTAATAATGTGACTGGAAAAAGGTGTTGGACTTCAAATATGTCCATTTCTGTCACACTTCACCTTTAAAAGTGAAGCCATGTGGTTCCTGGAAGGAAAAACACGACTTTTTCAAGTCTTTGTCCTGTTTTTATGAGAAATGTACGACTTTAATGTTCTTTTTTTTTTTTAACTAAATTTTTATTATAATTTACAACATTGCAACTTGTACTTGTCAGTGTTCACAAGTAGGACAGTTACAGGAACCGCAATGCAGAAATGTAGATTAAAATAAGAACTGCAATTAGGAAGCACAAAACAAAACTGGGAAGCAAAACAAAACCCAAGCAAGCAAACAAACAAACAGACAACAACAAAAACAAAAAGAAAACAAAAACTTTTTGTAATATTAAATAACATGTGACAAACTTAGCCATAAATGAACAAAACGAAACAGACCTATGCTAAATTATTGAAACAGTAAAGCATGTATGGGTCGCCAACGCTCAGTAAACAATTCTCTCTGAATCCGCAGAGCAGATGTTGTTTCCTCCATCTGGTAAATTTCTCTTGCTTTATCAATCCACATATTATATGAAGGTGGGTCAAGATTCAGCCATTTAATAGTGATACACTTTAGTGCTGCTGTAAGATTCTTAAGAGATACATTTTATTGTTTCCCACAAAACCCTTTGGTAAGACTCCTAAAATGGCTAACTGTTGGTCTTTTGTTAACCCGTTTTGCCCCACTGGCAACAATTGTTGCCAGTGGGGCAAAATTCCAATGATCTTTCGCACATTGTCTTCTCAATGTTTAGCCACTGAGTTTCAGACAAATCCCGCACCCATACAGTCAGGGGTCTCATCTGAGCTGCCCAGAAATAATATTTCAGGTTTGGAACAGCCAATCCCCCCTGCAGCTTTGACAGTTTTAATCTTTGGAACATGATCCTTGGGCGTTTGCTTTGCCATATAAATTTGGAAAAAAGTTTATCTAAATTATCAAATGTAGAGTTGGGAATGTTAATAGGCAGCATTTGAAAAAGGTCTAGAAGTCTTGGCAATACATTCATACGTATACTCTCGATCCGACCCAAGAAAGACAGAGGCAGGACTGTCCATCTCTAAATCTTTTTTTATTTTTGCAACTATAACTTCATAATTTACTTTAAACAAGTCTGATAATGAGTGAGGAATTTGAATTCCTAAATACTTGATACCTTCGTTTGGCCATTTAAAGCCACATCGCTCCTTGAATGTTAGTGAAATGTTTCCTCCTATATCCATTGCCAATGTTTTGTCAATATTAACTGTGTAACCAGAGAGGTAAACGTATGTACTAATAATTTCTTTTAAATGAGGTAAACTGACTGCAGGATTTGAAATGTATAAAAGTACATCGTCTGCATAGATGGACAATTTATGCTGTTCTCCATTAATTGAAAGGCCCTGAATTTCATGTTCTGATCACCACCTGCACTCATGTATATATCTATCTACTTAGCACTTTTAATTCTTATTCTTATTCTTATTTTTATTTTAATGTCTATTTTAGATAAGATAAGATAAGATAGAACTTTATTAATCCCTCGGGTGGGTTCCTCTGGGAAATTCGACTTCCAAAAAGCACAGCAACGACCGAAGTTACAGTTACAGAATTGTTATATATATATGTATATATATATATATATATATATAAATACAGAGACAAATATAAATAAAATATACAAAGGGGATAAATAGAATAAATAGGAATAAAAAAATAAAAATACAAGTGAATTGCACATTTCAAGTATTGAGTCTATTGCACTGTTGACTATTTACAAAAAGTATTGCACAAGGTATTGTACAGTGAGGTGAAGAGGCACTACAGCTTAGTTGTTCCCCCCTCCTTTGTCCTCCTGTTTCCCCTCCCTCTCCCCTCCAGAGAGGAGTTAAACAGTTTGATGGCGTGTGGGACAAAGGAGTTTTTAAGTCTGTTAGTTCTTGTCTTGGGGAGAAGCAACCTGTCACTGAACAGACTCTTCTGATTGTTTATGGCCGTGTGCAGAGGATGCCCAGCATTGTTCATAATGTCCATCAGTTTCTTTAATGTCCTTTTCTCTGCCACTGTCACCAGAGTGTCCAGCTTCATGCCGACCACAGAGCTAGCCCTCCTGATCAGTTTCTCCAGCCTGGATGAGTCCTTCTTTGCTGTGCTGCTCCCCCAGCACACCACAGCATAGAAAAGTACTCCAGCAACCACCGACTGGTAAAACATCCTCAGGAGCTTCCTGCAGATGTTAAAAGACCTCAGCCTCCTGAGGAAGTACAGTCGGCTTTGGGCTTTTTTATACAGGTGCTCTGTGTTGCATGACCAGTCCAGTTTATTGTCCACCCACAGCCCGAGGTACTTGTACTTGTTGACCACCTCCACCTCCTCCCCCTCTATCTGAACCGGCAGTGGACCTTCTCTGGACCTCCCGAAGTCCACAACCAGTTCCTTAGTCTTTGAGGTGTTGAGTTGCAGGTGGTTTGTGTGACTCCATGCGACAAAGTTCCTCACCAGACTTCTGTACTCCTCTTCCTGATCATCCCAGATACACCCCATGATGGCTGTGTCATCTGCAAACTTCTGAATATGGCATAATACAGAGTTGTAGCAGAAGTCAGAGGTGTACAGGGTGAAGAGAAGAGGGGACAGCACAGTTCCCTGTGGTGCTCCTGTGCTGCTGACCACAGTGTCAGACGTGATGTCCTTCAGCCTGACGTACTGTGGTCTGTTGGTGAGGTAGTCGGAGATCCAAGCCACCAGGCAGGGGTCCACCTCCATCCTGTTCAGTTTTTCCTGAAGCATACAGGGCCGGATGGTATTAAAGGCACTGGAAAAGTCAAGAAACAGGATCCTGACCGTGCCTTTTCCCCCATCCAGGTGTGAGTGGGCTCTGTGTAGGAGGTACAGGATGGCATCCTCCACTCCGACACCCACCTTGTATGCAAACTGTAGTGGGTCCTGGGCATGTTGTACCTGTGGTCGGAGGAGGTTGAGGAAGAGCCGCTCTAGAGTCTTCATAAGATGTGATGTCAGTGCCACCGGTCGGAAGTCATTCAGCTCATTGGGCCGGTTCTTTTTGGGGACCGGGACGATGCAGGATGTCTTCCATAGGGCGGGCACTCTCCCCAGTCGCAGACTGAGGTTGAAGACTCGTTGTAGCGGCTCCCCAAGTTCAGCAGCACACGCCTTTAGCATCCTAGGACACACCTTGTCTGGGCCTGCTGCCTTTCTGGGGCGAAGCTTCCTCAGTTGCCTCCTGACCTGATCCACTGTGACACTGGGAGATGTTTGGGAGGAGGGGAGGGGGGGAGATGTCTTGCTGCTGAGAGAGGGATTGGAGGAGGGGGGTGTCATGGTGTCAGGAAGGGGGGGAAGCGAGGGAGGCAGGAGAGTGGGGAGAGGACTCTGTAGTGAAGGTGAGGGTGAGGGTGGGGGGGTTGTGGGCTGGTCAAACCTGTTGAAGAAGTTGTTGAGTTCGTTTGCCTTCTCCACAGTCCCCCCCACTGTGCTTTTCTTGGTGTTGTGGCCTGTGATGGTTTTCACACCATTCCAGACCTCCCTCATATTGTTCCTCTCCAACTTCTGCTCCACCTTCCTCCTGTAGGTGTCCTTTGCTTCCCTCAGGCAGCGTTTCACCTCCCGCTGTGCTGCTTTCATCTCCTCCTTCACTTTGCTCCTGAAAGCCTTCTTCTTCATGTTGAGGACAGCTTTGACTTCCTGTGTTACCCACGGTTTGTTATTAGGATAACACCGTACCGTCTTAGCAGGGGCGACTGTGTCCACACAAAAGTTGAGGTAGTCTGTAAGACAGTGTGTCACCCCCTCTATGTCCTCACCATGTGGGCTCAGGAGCACATCCCAGTCTGTGGTGTCATAGCAGTCTCTCAGAGCATCCTCCTTTTCTGGGGTCCATCTCCGGATGGAGCGCGTTGTGACAGGCTGCCTTTGGACGAGGGGTGTGTATTGTGGCTGTAGGTAAACCAGGTTGTGGTCTGACTTCCCTAGTGGGGGGAGGGGGGTGGCTCTGTATGCATCTCTCACATTAGCATACAGTAGGTCAATTGTCCTGTTGCTCCTTGTGGGACAATTCACAAACTGGTGAAAAGCAGCCAGAGTAGAGTCCAGTGTGGCATGGTTAAAGTCTCCAGATATAATAATGAACGCCTCGGGGTTTTGTGTCTGAAGTCTTGCTGTGACTGTGTGTATTTTCTCACAGGCAGCTGTTGTGTCGGCCCTCGGAGGGATGTAAACACACACACAGATCACATGACTGAACTCCTGAGGTAGATAATATGGCCGCAAGCTAACAGCTAGCAGCTCCAGGTCCGGACGGCATACCGAAACTTTAACGGAGACGTGTCCAGGGTTACAGTATCTGTTGTTGACGTAGACAATGAGTCCCCCACCTCTGCTTTTTCCGCTGGCCTGCGTGTCCCTATCGGCTCTCACGGATGTGAAACCACATAGGTCTACGTTAGCCTGCGGCGTTAGCTCGGTTAGCCACGTCTCCGTGAAGATAAACAAGCTGCACTCACGGTATAGTCTGTGGTTGTTCAGAGCGCACAGTTCGTCAATCTTATTCTGTAACGAGTTCACGTTGCCCATGATCACTGTCGGGATTGATGGTTTGAATCGCCTCCGGTGATCCGCTCTCCTCGCTCCAGCTTTGCAGCCTCTGTAGCTCCTCTTTAGCTCGGCCGGGATGTTGTGTCGCATGCCGGTCTGTCCCTTTGTTCTTAGTGCCAGCAGCTCCGCTCTCGAATAGATGAAGGAGCTGGTTCCAGAAGTTTTGAAAAGTGCATTATCCATCTTGTATCGCTATATCTAAGAGGTATAAGTAGAGGAAGGTGAAAAAAAGTTTGAAAAGCCTAGTCTAAAAAAGTTAAAGTTAACAAAAAAAGGTGCGGTGTTGCAGAGCTACTTGGAAAGGCTGCCGTCACTCCAGCGCCATGTTTGCGCCATGTTTTAGCGTAATTTATGACAGTATGTTTGCACTGAAGCACCGCAGCAATTTCCTAATGTTGTAAACCTGCTCAACATTTGGCAATAAAACCCTTTCTGATTCTGATTCTGATTCATCTCTAATCAGAATCAGAATACTTTCTTGATCCCTGGGGGAAATTTTTTTTTGTTACAGTGCTCCATTATAAACCAACATAAACCAACATTAAGACAAGACAGACAATATGCTAACTAAGAATAGTACAATATATACATATTAGGGGTGCAACGATACACAAAATTCACGGTTCGGTTCGGTTCGATACTTTGGTGTCACGGTTCGATATTTTTTCGATTCAAAAAGAAATGTTCATGCCTTTTTAATTTGTCATTTATTAAAATTATAAATATATATTTTAACTCAAAAGTACAGTTTTTAAATTTAACCCTAACCCTTGTGCGTGTTTTTTATTTTGACAGCGAATGCGGACCTGGGGACCACTTATGTGCAGCCCTGGTTACAGTGGGGCAAAAAAGTATTTAGTCAGCCACCGATTGTGCAAGTTCCCCCACTTAAAATGATGACAGAGGTCAGTAATTTGCACCAGAGATACACTTCAACTGTGAGAGACAGAATGTGAAAAAAAAATCCATGAATTCACATGGTAGGATTTGTAAAGAATTTATTCGTAAATTAGGGTGGAAAATAAGTATTTGGTCACCTCAAACAAGGAAAATCTCTGGCTCTCACAGACCTGTAACGTCTTCTGTAAGAAGCTTTTCTGTCCCCCACTCGTTACCTGTATGAATGGCACCTGTTTGAACTCATCATCTGTATAAAAGACACCTGTCCACAGCCTCAAACAGTCAGACTCCAAACTCTGCCATGGCCAAGACCAAAGAGCTTTCGAAGGACACCAGGAAAAGTATTGTAGACCTGCATCAGACTGGGAAGAGTGAATCTACAATAGGCAAGCAGCTTGGTGTGAAAAAATCAACTGTGGGAGCAATCATCAGAAAATGGAAGACATACAAGACCACTGATAATCTCCCTCGATCTGGGGCTCCACGCAAGATCTCATCCCGTGGGGTCAAAATGATCATGAGAACGGTGAGCAAAGATCCCAGAACCACACGGGGCAACCTGGTGAATGACCTGCAGAGAGCTGGGACCAAAGTAACAAAGGTCACCATCAGTAACACACTACAACGGCAGGGAATCAAATCCCGCAGTGCCAGACGTGTTCCGCTGCTGAAGCCAGTGCATGTCCAGGCCCGTCTGAAGTTTGCCAGAGAGCACATGGATGATACAGCAGAGGATTGGAAGAATGTCATGTGGTCAGATGAAACCAAAGTAGAACTTTTTGGTATAAACTCAACTCGTCGTGTTTGGAGGACGAAGAATACCGAGTTGCATCCCAAGAACACCATACCTACTGTGAAGCATGGGGGTGGAAACATCATGCTATGGGGCTGTTTTTCTGCCAAGGGGACAGGACGACTGATCCGTGTTAAGGACAGAATGAATGGGGCCATGTATCGTGAGATTTTGAGCCAAAACCTCCTTCCATCAGTGAGAACTTTGAAGATGAAACGAGGCTGGGTCTTCCAACATGACAATGATCCAAAACACACCGCCCGGGCAACAAAGGAGTGGCTCCGTAAGAAGCATTTGAAAGTCCTGGAGTGGCCTAGCCAGTCTCCAGACCTCAACCCCATAGAAAATCTGTGGCGGGAGTTGAAAGTCCGTGTTGCTCGGTGACAGCCCCAAAACATCACTGCTCTCGAGAAGATCTGCATGGAGGAATGGGCCAAAATACCAGCTACTGTGTGTGCAAACCTGGTAAAGACCTATAGTAAACGTTTGACCTCTGTTATTGCCAACAAAGGTTATGTTACAAAGTATTGAGTTGTATTTTTGTTATTGACCAAATACTTATTTTCCACCCTGATTTACGAATAAATTCTTTACAAATCCTATCATGTGGATTCATGGATTTTTTTTTTCACATTCTGTCTCTCACAGTTGAAGTGTACCTCTGGTGCAAATTACTGACCTCTGTCATCATTTTAAGTGGGGGAACTTGCACAATCGGTGGCTGACTAAATACTTTTTTGCCCCACTGTATATAGCTCATCATATTGCAGCCACAGAAATTATTTTGTCCATGAAACCATAAAGCTGCACTTTCTTTTTGCCTTATAGTCTGATTTGTCATAACTTTTCCGTTTTGTGGTAAGCTTTTCTTTGGCTGTCACTTCTTCACCCTGACCTGTCTTATTTGGCTCAGCAGAACTAAAATATATATCCTGCTGCTTTTACACACGCACTCACATAACACTCAGCGATTCTCTGCGCAATCAACCTCTCACATGTTTAAGCTGCGGGAGATTTCACTTGTCATGTTTGCATAGTAAGCTAACGATTAATAAGACGATGTCAGAGGAATTGGTGCACAAATTATCACCACTCACCAATCAGTGCTGTCGCTCTCTACACACAGTTCGCGCGATTGCAAAGTGAAAGCAAAAAACAATGCCAATGACATAATTACCCAGCTACATTTCCGAAAGAATGCAAAAGCATTGACATATATTTTTCCTTCCTACAATAGCCCGACGGGCAGGGCAGAGATAGATTTTGGTAGCCCGACTGGAAAAATCGCTAGCCTCAGGACGTCGGGCTAGCGATATTGCGAGCCCTGTATCTGACTGAGGAATCACTCATCTTTGGAAAAGAGAGTTTATTACAGAGAAATGTCTCTTTCCAAAATAAAAGCTATACTATACGCTTCTTCTGGGCTATATTCTCAGCAGCATATTAAACATATCAGGTCCCCATAAGGAGAATCATGTGCTAACGGCTGTCTAAATGACTCTGGTAAAGTTTGTAGCATGCGTGCTTGTTGTTTTTGTCTGCTTCCACTTGTCTTTGCACTAGGATGATGTCGGAGTAAATGTGCAGTCATATTCGTTGTGTTCCCACTAGTGCTTTCAGGTTAATCTCGTTGAAATGACCTTAACGCCACAACACGGCAAATCTCCTTTAACGAGCTACCCCTGATCGCCCCGTGCATCGGGCTAGACGGCCAACACGTTAACGAGCTAACTGCGCTAACACACTAGCTCCATGACGCACTTACCTTCAGGGTCATACGTCACATGAAAACCAAAATAATTCCAAACGCCAGATCTGAATGAGGGTGGGGGAGGTTCAATTTGCCATGTTGCAAGGAGAGCTTAACTTCTGTCTCGCTAGCTTGCCCTGCGCTCTTCCTTCTGACTATGCTGTCTGTGTTGAGCGCTCAGTGGATCTGCGCTCGACAGTGCAGCCTAGGCGGAGTAGTCAAACGCAGATTCACTGAGCGCTCAACGCAGAAAGCATCGTCAGAAAGAAAGTTGATAAAATAAATTACAAATTTTGTATTGTTCGATACATATGTGTACCGAACCAAAAGCACTGTATCGAACGGTTCAATATCGATACGAATATCGTTGCACCCCTTATACATATATATATATATATATATATATATATATATACACATACACACACATATATATATATATGTATATATATATATATATATATATATATATATATATATATGTATATATATATATATATGTATGTATATATATATATGTATATATATATATATATGTATATACATATATATATATATATACATATATATGTGTGTGTATGTATATATATATATATATATATATATATATATATATATATATATATATATATATATATATATACATACAGTGCGGCAAAAAAGTATTTAGTCAGCCACCGATTGTGCAAGTTCCCCCACTTAAAATGATGACAGAGGTCAGTAATTTGCACCAGAGGTACACTTCAACTGTGAGAGACAGAATGTGAAAAAAAAATCCATGAATCCACATGGTAGGATTTGTAAAGAATTTATCCGTAAATCAGGGTGGCAAATAAGTATTTGGTCACCTCAAACATGGAAAATCTCTGGCTCTCACAGACCTGTAACGTCTTCTGTAAGACGCTTTTCTGTCCCCCACTCGTTACCTGTATGAATGGCACCTGTTTGAACTCATCATCTGTATAAAAGACACCTGTCCACAGCCTCAAACAGTCAGACTCCAAACTCTGCCATGGCCAAGACCAAAGAGCTTTCGAAGGACACCAGGAACAGGATTGTAGACCTGCACCAGACTGGGAAGAGTGAATCTACAATAGGCAAGCAGCTTGGTGTGAAGAAATCAACTGTGGGAGCAATCATCAGAAAATGGAAGACATACAAGACCACTGATAATCTCCCTCGATCTGGGGCTCCACGCAAGATCTCATCCCGTGGGGTCAAAATGATCATGAGAACGGTGAGCAAAGATCCCAGAACCACACGGGGCAACCTGGTGAATGACCTGCAGAGAGCTGGGACCAAAGTAACAAAGGTCACCATCAGTAACACACTACAACGGCAGGGAATCAAATCCCGCAGTGCCAGACGTGTTCCGCTGCTGAAGCCAGTGCATGTCCAGGCCCGTCTGAAGTTTGCCAGAGAGCACATGGATGATACAGCAGAGGATTGGAAGAATGTCATGTGGTCAGATGAAACCAAAGTAGAACTTTTTGGTATAAACTCAACTCGTCGTGTTTGGAGGACGAAGAATACCGAGTTGCATCCCAAGAACACCATACCTACTGTGAAGCATGGGGGTGGAAACATCATGCTATGGGGCTGTTTTTCTGCCAAGGGGACAGGACGACTGATCCGTGTTAAGGACAGAATGAATGGGGCCATGTATCGTGAGATTTTGAGCCAAAACCTCCTTCCATCAGTGAGAACTTTGAAGATGAAACGAGGCTGGGTCTTCCAACATGACAATGATCCAAAACACACCGCCCGGGCAACAAAGGAGTGGCTCCGTAAGAAGCATTTGAAAGTCCTGGAGTGGCCTAGCCAGTCTCCAGACCTCAACCCCATAGAAAATCTGTGGCGGGAGTTGAAAGTCCGTGTTGCTCGGTGACAGCCCCAAAACATCACTGCTCTCGAGAAGATCTGCATGGAGGAATGGGCCAAAATACCAGCTACTGTGTGTGCAAACCTGGTAAAGACCTATAGTAAACGTTTGACCTCTGTTATTGCCAACAAAGGTTATGTTACAAAGTATTGAGTTGTATTTTTGTTATTGACCAAATACTTATTTTCCACCCTGATTTACCAATAAATTCTTTACAAATCCTACCATGTGAATTCATGGATTTTTTTTTCACATTCTGTCTCTCACAGTTGAAGTGTACCTCTGGTGCAAATTACTGACCTCTGTCATCATTTTAGGTGGGGGAACTTGCACAATCGGTGGCTGACTAAATACTTTTTTGCCCCACTGTGTGTATATATATATATATATATACATATATATATATATATATATATATATATATATATGTATATAAAAACACCCAGCACGCCCCTGCGGGCGGTTTATCCTTCAAGCTCGGGTCCTCTACCAGAGGCCTGGGAGCTTGAGGGTCCTGCGCAGTATCTTAGCTGTTCCCAGGACTGCGCTCTTCTGGACAGAGATCTCCGATGTTGTTCCCGGGATCTGCTGGAGCCACTCGCCTAGCTTGGGAGTCACCGCACCTAGGGCTCCGATTACCACGGGGACCACCGTTACCTTCACCCTCCACATCCTCTCGAGCTCTTCTCTGAGCCCTTGGTATTTCTCCAGCTTCTCGTGTTCCTTCTTCCTGATATTGCTGTCATTCGGAACCGCTACATCGATCACTACGGCCGTCTTCTTCTGTTTGTCTACCACCACTATGTCCGGTTGGTTAGCCACCACCATTTTGTCCGTCTGTATCTGGAAGTCCCACAGGATCTTAGCTCGGTCATTCTCCACCACCCTTGAGGGCATCTCCCATTTTGACCTCGGGACTTCCAGGTTATACTCGGCACAGATGTTCCTGTACACTATGCCGGCCACTTGGTTATGGCGTTCCATGTATGCCTTGCCTGCTAGCATCTTGCACCCTGCTGTTATGTGCTGGATTGTCTCTGGGGCATCTTTACACAGCCATGTATGTGTGTGTGTGTGTGTGTGTGTGTATATATATATATATATATATATATATATATATATATATATATATATATATAAGTCACTCATTAATAAGTAGCTGGAAAAGAAACGTGTAGTTGTAGCAGTAAACAGTGTGTTAAGTGGATACGTTGTACAGGGAGCCACAGGCAGGAAAGATTTCCTGTGTCGTTCAGTGGTGCTTTTCGGTAATCTCAGTCTCTCACTGAACGAGCTCCTGTGACTGACCAGCATGTCATGGAGTGGGTGGGAGGTGTTATCCAACATTGTCTTTATCTTGGACAGCATCCGCCTCTCCGACACCACCTTGAGGGAGTCCAGCTCCATCCCCACAGCATTACTGGCCTTACGGATTAGTTTATTAAGTCTGTTGGCATCTGCTACCCTCAGCCTGCTCCCCCAGCATGCAACAGCATAGAGGATCGCACTGGCCACCACAGACTCATAGAAAATCCTCAGCATTTTCTGGCAGATGTTGAAGGACCTCAGTCGCCTCAAAAAATAGAGACGACTCTGGCCCTTCCTGTAAAGTGCTGTGGTGTTTTTAGCCCAGTCCAGTTTATTGTCAATGTGTACTCCAAGGTATTTATAGTCCTCCACAATGTCAACACTGTCCCCCTGGATTGAAACAGGGGTCAAGTGTTTCCTGGTCTTCCTGAAGTCCACGATCAGTTCCTTGGTCTTTGCCACGTTGAGCTGCAGATGATTCTGCTCACACCACGTGACAAAGGAGTCGACCACAGCCCGGTACTCTGTCTCATCATCCCTGCTGATGCATCCAACCACCGCAGAGTCATCAGAAAACTTCTGAAGATGGCAGGTCTCTGTGCAGTGGCTGAAGTCTGTGGTGTAGAGGGTGAAGAGGAAGGGGGAGAGGACAGTCCCCTGTGGTGCCCCTGTGTTGCTAATCACCTTGTCAGACACACACTGTGGGAGACGTACATATTGTGGTCTTCCTGTCAGGTAATCAACAATCCAGGACACCAGAGAAGCATCCACCTGCATTGCTGCTAACTTATCGCCCAGGAGGGTCGGCCTGATGGTGTTGAAAGCACTGGAAAAGTCAAAAAACATGACCCTCACAGTGCTCGCCGGCTGGTCCAGATGGGTGTAGATACGATTGAGCAGGTAGATGATGGCGTCCTCAGTTCCGAGACGAGGCTGATAAGCGAACTGAAGGGGATCCAGATGTGGTCTTACTATGGGTCGCAGCTGGTCCAGGATGAGCCTTTCCAGGGTCTTCATGATGTGGGAGGTCAGTGCCACGGGCCTGTAATCCTGGGGGCCACTGGGACGTGGCGTCTTTGGTACAGGGACGAGGCATGATGTCTTCCACATCACTGGGACCCTCTGCAGACTCAGACTCAGCATAAACAGTTTATGAAAGACTCCACACAGCTGGGGGGCACAGGCCTTGAGAACAAGGGGACTCACTCCGTCTGGTCCAGCAGACTTGCCTGAGTGAAGTCTCCTCATTTGCATCTCAACCTGGTATTGAGTGAAGGTGATGGGTGGGGGAGGGGTGTCAGGAATCTCACAGGAGGCAACATGTGAAGAGAGAGGCTGGCACAGTGGTGTGGCTCTGGATTCCAGACTGACTACAGGTGAGGTTGTGGGGGTGTGAGCAGACACTGTGGTGTCGAATCTATTGAAAAACAGATTCGCGTTGGTGGTTCTTTGTGTCCGGGGGTGGGCGTCCAGGTACACACCGGCTCACTCTTTGGCGGCCGCTTATCGGGGCCTGGAGCTTGGGGCTCGCTCGGGCCACTTCGGAGGTGGGGTGCCCCCGACCTCTCGGCCTGGGGCTCGGTCACTCAGGCACAGCTGGCTGCCGGCGGAGCTCACGGGCGCGTCACTGCAACCCCCCCTGGCTTCTGCTCCGTGGCTGCTGAGTGAACCCTCATCTGGGACTCTCCTCAGCTCTTTCTGGGACAGTGGCGCGGCTGCCCCTCTGTTGGTCTTCCTTGGTCTCTTGTGTTCTGGGGGCCTCTGGATGTCTGGAGTTTTGATCTCCTCCATACCTGCTTCATGCCCTGGAGGATGGGGCTGTGGCCCCCCCCCCCCCCCCCCACACCCTCTAGCAGATCATTACATGAAGGAACCTTTTAAAAACAAGCGCGTCCATGCTCACAGGTGTACACACGGGTGATCACACCCACAAACTACACCCTTTTTGGCTCCTACCTCAAAGCACACTGTGTTCTGCTGATCTTATGTGCTGCACAATAATTTTTAATATTTAGTATTTACTGTCATATTCCCATATATCATTGTGATGTTGTTTATTCTATTACTCTTGTTTTCTTCTGCTTGTTCTCTTTTTTCTTTCTCAACAGGTGATCCAGGTGATTGATATATGCATTTTTTTTTCTGCCCATTCTGTTGGTTTTTGTTTTTTGCCCTTCTCCCCCGTCCCTCTTCTCAGCTGTTTCTCTTTCCCTCTTTCTTTCTCCCCTTCTTTCCCCCAGTCAAGTCTGTCCCGTATTCAGCAAGTGAAAATAAAATAAACAATAAAAGGTGAATCAAATGGACCATTACGGCAAGGCTGGGATGGTCAATTTGGTAAAGTAAATCCATTGGGCATCTTTCTTTGCCTTTAGACAACAATTCTGATGGCAAAAGAGCCAAACGGGACAGGCAAAACCCCCCCCCAAAAAAACAGAAAAACAGATTCAACTCGTTGGCTCTATTCTCACCTCCCTCAGCTCCCCTGCTGTTGGTTGGCCTGAATCCAGTGATGGTCTTCATGCCCCTCCACACCTCTCTCATGCTGTTCTGCTGGAGTTTCCACTCCAGCTTCCTTCTGTAATTGTCCTTAGCCTCTCTGATCTTGTCCTTTAGTAACACCTGGACCTTCCTCACCTCCTCTTTATTGCCCCCTCTGAAAGCCCTCTTCTTGTTGTTGAGGAGGGCTTTGATGGGCTTTAATCAACTGCGCCAGAGGCTCAATACTTATATCGAACAGCAGGGGCGACAGTGAGCATCCTTGTCTACACCCACGTTCCAGTGGAAATCTGGCTGATATTGTTCCATTTACCCGTACAGCCGCCATTGGGTTGGAATAAAGAATCTGTATCCACTTAATTAAGTTTGGCCCAAATTTGAATCTTTCAAGTGTATGGCCCAAGTACTGCCAGGAAACCCTGTCGAATGCTTTTTGCGCATCAAGAGACAGAATCATTGTTTCTTCTTGTTTGGTCTTGTACAAGGACATTAAGTTCAACAATCTACGAACATTGTCCCCATAGTGCCTTCCTGCAATGAACCCCGTTTGATCTGGATTTATAACCTGTGTAATAATTTTACTAACTCTTTTGGCTAAAATCGTGGTGAGAATGCGCAAATCAGTATTAAGTAATGAGATTGGCCTGTATGATTGACAGTTTGTGGGGTCCTTGCCCTCTTTATGGATTACGACAATTGTAGCATCGTTCCAGGACGGCACCATAGTCCCAGTCTCCAGAGCGCAGTGGTAAGCTTTCAGTGATAAGGGTGCGACTTTGTCCTTAAGTTTTTTTATAGAATTCGTTAATAAAACCATCAGGGCCAGGACTGTTTTTAGTTTTAAGGTTTGAAATCACCTGTAAAATTTCTTGTTGTCGAATTGGTTCATCTAACTCCTTTGCTACAGACTCTGACAGTGTTTTTAAATTGATCTTTTCTAAGAAATCAGATAGTGTATTGTTATCTTTACATGTATCTGAATTTTTATATAATGACTCGAAAAAATTGGCAAAACAACTTGCAATTTGATTTGGTTTAGTAATTAGGGTTTGATCTGACTTCAACTTTTGGACCATATTACAAGTTTGCTGTTTCCTGAGTCTTATTGCCAGCAATCTACTAGCCCTACTACCCTGTTCATAGTACTTTTGTTTAGTGAATCTGAAATTGCCCTCAATTTTCTCGTTTATTAAACTATTAAGATCACTACGTAACATTTTAAGATCGGAAAGCAAATTGGCTGTCTGTGCTTTTTTGTGTTGTTGCTCTAGGTGTTTTATTTTGGCCTCCAATTCACACCGCCTAGCCTCTTTTCTTTTCTTCCTGGCACTTGCAAATTATATTATGCGACCTCTAATGTATGCCTTGGTGCAATCCCAGAGGGTTAAAGGCGATATTTTCGGAGTTGTGTTCAACTCCAAGTAAGTATTTAGTTCAGTATGTATGAACTCACAAAACTGGCTGTCATTTAGGAGTGAGGCATTTAATCGCCAGACTTTAATGTTCTTGATGCTCCTGTACCATCTCTCTGTCATCCTCCTCGCTCCCTCTTTGCACTCACAGTCTTTGTGCATCATTAACACTCACATGAGGAAAACCAAAGTTTTACTGGGCAGAAGATGATCATCAGTGACGCTGTCTTTAAAACACTCTTGTTAGAAATGTTCGACTTTAATGTGAAACATTCAGAGTTTTTTCTCTTGTTGTGTTTGTTTGAAGCTGCTTCCTGTTGGCTTCAGCTGTTTGGAGTTTCCATTTTCTAAACTTCTACATTCTGAACCTTCTTCAGCTCTGAACAGATGATGAAACACTGAATGATTTCAAGCACTTTGTCTAATAAACTTACATCTTTCATTCTTTATACAGATTGAAGAGCTGTGGTTTGTCAGATATTGGCCTTGATTATCTGGCAGCAGCACTGAAGTCCAACCCCTCGTATCCCACAGAGGTGGACCTGAGTGGAACCTACAGCAAGCTGCAGGGTTCAGGAGTGAAGCATCTGTGTGGTTTCCTGGAGAATCCACGATGTCGATTTGAAACTCTGAGGTCAGTCAGCATGTTTTAGTTGTGCTGAGATGAATATGATGTGAAAGTTGTGCTGACACTAAACTGCAGACATCAGGCTGATATTATACTGATCCACACTGAGGATCTTCATGGTAAAGTCTGTTTTCTTCTTCTCTGGTTTAGTCCATTGACTGCAGCAGAACAATGTTCACATTTCAAACAGTGATACTCAACGTATGGCCCGCGGCCCACACGCGGCCTGCCCACCTTTCCTGATTCAGAGAGAGGGGACCCTGATTAACTGTGTAGCTTCTTCCTCACAGTTCTAAGTATCAGACACAACAATGAATAATCCACAGCTGACTGTCTTTAGCAGGTCAAAGGTCACGGCACACAGCACTCTGTGAAACAGTTTGGAGCAGGAATTCTTGCACATTTACAAACTGACACTGCTGCACGGCATGCTGGGTAATGCTAGCTGCTCAGGTATGGGCATGCTAACGGCTGTGAGGCTCCGTGGCTGCAGAACACCGAAGAAGAGAAAAGAGAGGTGGAGGATGAAGAAAAGAGGCGGAGATGAAGCAGAAGTTTAGCTCCAGAGAGGAACTGTGTCTGTGTGGGTGGGGCTCAGGCACCTCCGCCCACACAGTGACAGTGAAGCAGGTGAAGAGTAATAAATGAAGACAGCAGACAGGATTTGATAAGCTGATGTACAAACATGTAGTATGATGGTGGCAGCTACAGAAACAGGTCCATACAGACTGAAGCGTGTCTCAGTCTGAATGTACACTGCTGTTATAAGAGCTGTGGAAACTCAGGTCAAAAGGACGTAACCACACTGCTGACAGTTCCAGGACATTCACAGAGTTACAGCATCATTTGTGACCATAAAGACAGAAAGCTCATCCAAATCCTGGGATTAAAAGTCTGTCCTGGTGGTGTCCAGTCAAACACGTCTCTGTGAAAGCTTCAATCCAACAGGCTCCAAAGTCCTTCTGCTCATTTCCTCGCCGGGTTCTTGATGCTCCTGTACCATCTCTCTGTCATCCTCCTCGCTCCCTCTTTGCACTCACAGTCTTTGTGCATCATTAACACTCACATGTGGAAAACCAAAGTTTTACTGGGCAGAAGATGATCATCAGTGACGCTGTCTTTAAAACACTCTTGTTAGAAATGTACGACTTTAATGTGAAACATTCAGAGTTTTTTCTCTTGTTGTGTTTGTTTGAAGCTGCTTCCTGTTGGCTTCAGCTGTTTGGAGTTTCCATTTTCTAAACTTCTACATTCTGAACCTTCTTCAGCTCTGAACAGATGATGAAACACTGAATGATTTCAAGCACTTTGTCTAATAAACTTACATCTTTCATTCTTTATACAGATTGGAGCGCTGTGATTTGTCAGAGATCAGCTGTGATTATCTGGAAGCAGTGCTGAAGCTCAACCCCTCCCATCTGAGAGAGCTGGACCTGAGTAATGACTACTCCTGGTTTTCGACCAACAACAACAAGCTGCAGGATCCAGGAGTGAAGCATCTGTGTGGTTTCCTGGAGAGTCCAGGATGTAAACTTGAAACTCTGAGGTCAGTCAGCATGTTTTAGTTGTGCTGAGATGAATATGATGTGAAAGTTGTGCTGACACTAAACTGCAGACATCAGGCTGATATTATACTGATCCACACTGAGGATCTTCATGGTAAAGTCTGTTTTCTTCTTCTCTGGTTTAGTCCATTGACTGCAGCAGAACAATGTTCACATTTCAAACAGTGATGCTCAACGTATGGCCCGCGGCCCACACGCGGCCTGCCCACCTTTCCTGATTCAGAGAGAGGGGACCCTGATTAACTGTGTAGCTTCTTCCTCACAGTTCTAAGTATCAGACACAACAATGAATAATCCACAGCTGACTGTCTTTAGCAGGTCAAAGGTCACGGCACACAGCAGACAGTCAGAAATATTCTAACTCTGATCATTTATCAGTTGTGACACTGTGAGACTTGATCAGAGGTGTGATCATCACAGCAGAGGCCTTTGTGTCAAAGTCACTGAGGATCAAACAGAAACACATGAAGCAGATTTTCCTCTTCTGGCTTTTTATAGCAGATAACCTTCAAAATATTCTGCAGTCGATCAAAAACTGAAGCAAACCATGAAGCAACATGTGAACATGAGCTGATGCTGCTGAAGTGAAGCAAAGTTACAGAGGTTTGATTACAGACACAGCTGAGAGTTTGTAATCTGTCATCATTTTAAAAAGTTTCCATGGAACAGCAGAAATGAGGCTTTACTGTCAGAGGCCGACAGCACTGAACACAACAGCAGACTGGTGGCTAATAAACAGTGAATGATGCAGAAACAGATGTTTGAAGCTGTTCTTGGAGTACACTGAGAGAGAGAGAGCTGTGCAGGCAGGAACAGCCAAAGTCAGAGAGAATTCATGAGCATATTGATCAAACGTGAAGCAGAGTTTGGATCTTCTTTTGCTGCTGCTTCACTCAGTTTTGGTTGGAGACAGATGAAACCTGCAGCTTCAGGATCTGTGAGCTGTCCACTTTCAGCCCCGACGGCGTGTCCGTGTACGTGCCGTCGAGTGAACGATCCACGCTCTGTGTTTCCATCTTTGTGTGTTTAGCTGCTCTCATTTACTGTTTTATCTGTTTGCTGCTTGTTGAAATAGTTTGTGAGCTTTAACCTGAGATTCTGGCAAAATACATTTATATGAAACATCGATTCAGGATTGAATGAATCAACATCGTTTTATTCAAATTAAAACCATTTAAATGGGAACATGAATTTTTTACAGCCGCCTCTAATGCTGGGTAATGTCAGCTGGTCCATGTGCAGCTGGCTGTGAGGCTCAGGGAGCGTCTACAAAGTGCAACACTGAAAGAACATCATCCATAAATATTGAGTAAGAACTGGACTCTCATACAGCGAGACTCAAATGCCTTTAAACATCAGCTTATCCTGCTGATCCAAGTCCAACACTGAGTTTGTAAAAACATGTTTGTCAATCATTTTGTTTGGTTTCTGAGGAAAATGATTCAATAAGTTGCTGCTAATACACAACATTTCATCATATTTCCTCATAACCCTCTTTTGTCTGACCATTTGATCCCATTTGAATTTGCAATAAAGGATCCACAGAGTTTGGTGACAATGATGACAGTAGATGTTTGTGTGAAAGTGCTGGAAGCAAATGAGTGTGTGATGTTCTTTCAGTGTTGCACTTTGTAGACGCTCCCTGAGCACTGGTCTCACAGCCAGCTGCACATAGAGACCAGTGTTGTTAGTCCAGGTCAGAAGATGACTTGTTGGAATGAAAATGAGCTTGTAGTTTGTCTGCTTTAATAATGTGACTGGAAAAAGGTGTTGGACTTCAAATATGTCCATTTCTGTCACACTTCACCTTTAAAAGTGAAGCCATGTGGTTCCTGGAAGGAAAAACACGACTTTTTCAAGTCTTTGTCCTGTTTTTATGAGAAATGTACGACTTTAATGTGAAACATTCAGAGTTTTTTCTCTTGTTGTGTTTGTTTGAAGCTGCTTCCTGTTGGCTTCAGCTGTTTGGAGTTTCCATTTTCTAAACTTCTACATTCTGAACCTTCTTCAGCTCTGAACAGATGATGAAACACTGAATGATTTCAAGCACTTTGTCTAATAAACTTACATCTTTCGTTCTTTATACAGATTAAGGAGCTGTGATTTGTCAGAGATCAGCTGTGATTATCTGGCAGCAGCACTGAAGTCCAACCCCTCCCATCTGAGAGAGCTGGACCTGTACAAAAACAACAAGCTGCAGGATCCAGGAGTGAAGCATCTGTGTGGTTTCCTGGAGAGTCCAGGATGTAAACTTGAAACTCTGAGGTCAGTCAGCATGTTTTAGTTGTGCTGAGATGAATATGATGTGAAAGTTGTGCTGACACTAAACTGCAGACATCAGGCTGATATTATACTGATCCACACTGAGGATCTTCATGGTAAAGTCTGTTTTCTTCTTCTCTGGTTTAGTCCATTGACTGCAGCAGAACAATGTTCACATTTCAAACAGTGATACTCAACGTATGGCCCGCGGCCCACACGCGGCCTGCCCACCTTTCCTGATTCAGAGAGAGGGGACCCTGATTAACTGTGTAGCTTCTTCCTCACAGTTCTAAGTATCAGACACAACAATGAATAATCCACAGCTGACTGTCTTTAGCAGGTCAAAGGTCACGGCACACAGCAGACAGTCAGAAATATTCTAACTCTGATCATTTATCAGTTGTGACACTGTGAGACTTGATCAGAGGTGTGATCATCACAGCAGAGGCCTTTGTGTCAAAGTCACTGAGGATCAAACAGAAACACATGAAGCAGATTTTCCTCTTCTGGCTTTTTATAGCAGATAACCTTCAAAATATTCTGCAGTCGATCAAAAACTGAAGCAAACCATGAAGCAACATGTGAACATGAGCTGATGCTGCTGAAGTGAAGCAAAGTTACAGAGGTTTGATTACAGACACAGCTGAGAGTTTGTAATCTGTCATCATTTTAAAAAGTTTCCATGGAACAGCAGAAATGAGGCTTTACTGTCAGAGGCCGACAGCACTGAACACAACAGCAGACTGGTGGCTAATAAACAGTGAATGATGCAGAAACAGATGTTTGAAGCTGTTCTTGGAGTACACTGAGAGAGAGAGAGCTGTGCAGGCAGGAACAGCCAAAGTCAGAGAGAATTCATGAGCATATTTATCAAACGTGAAGCAGAGTTTGGATCTTCTTTTGCTGCTGCTTCACTCAGTTTTGGTTGGAGACAGATGAAACCTGCAGCTTCAGGATCTGTGAGCTGTCCACTTTCAGCCCCGACGGCGTGTCCGTGTACGTGCCGTCGAGTGAACGATCCACGCTCTGTGTTTCCATCTTTGTGTGTTTAGCTGCTCTCATTTACTGTTTTAGCTGTTTGCTGCTTGTTGAAATAGTTTGTGAGCTTTAACCTGAGATTCTGGCAAAATACATTTATATTAAACATCGATTCAGGATTGAATGAATCAACATCGTTTTATTCAAATTAAAACCATTTAAATGGGAACATGAATTTTTTACAGCCGCCTCTAATGCTGGGTAATGTCAGCTGGTCCATGTGCAGCTGGCTGTGAGGCTCAGGGAGCGTCTACAAAGTGCAACACTGAAAGAACATCATCCATAAATATTGAGTAAGAACTGGACTCTCATACAGCGAGACTCAAATGCCTTTAAACATCAGCTTATCCTGCTGATCCGAGTCCAACACTGAGTTTGTAAAAACATGTTTGTCAATCATTTTGTTTGGTTTTTGAGGAAAATGATTCAATAAGTTGCTGCTAATACACAACATTTCATCATATTTCCTCATAACCCTCTTTTGTCTGACCATTTGATCCCATTTGAATTTGCAATAAAGGATCCACAGAGTTTGGTGACAATAATGACAGTAGATGTTTGTGTGAAAGTGCTGGAAGCAAATGAGTGTGTGATGTTCTTTCAGTGTTGCACTTTGTAGACGCTCCCTGAGCACTGGTCTCACAGCCAGCTGCACATAGAGACCAGTGTTGTTAGTCCAGGTCAGAAGATGACTTGTTGGAATGAAAATGAGCTTGTAGTTTGTCTGCTTTAATAATGTGACTGGAAAAAGGTGTTGGACTTCAAATATGTCCATTTCTGTCACACTTCACCTTTAAAAGTGAAGCCATGTGGTTCCTGGAAGGAAAAACACGACTTTTTCAAGTCTTTGTCCTGTTTTTATGAGAAATGTACGACTTTAATGTGAAACATTCAGAGTTTTTTCTCTTGTTGTGTTTGTTTGAAGCTGCTTCCTGTTGGCTTCAGCTGTTTGGAGTTTCCATTTTCTAAACTTCTACATTCTGAACCTTCTTCAGCTCTGAACAGATGATGAAACACTGAATGATTTCAAGCACTTTGTCTAATAAACTTACATCTTTCATTCTTTATACAGATTGAAGAACTGTGGTTTGTCAGAGATCAGCTGTGATTATCTGGCAGCAGCACTGAAGTCCAACCCCTCCCATCTGAGAGAGCTGGACCTGAGTAATGACTCCTTCTCTTCTTCAACTAAGAACAAGCTGCAGGATCCAGGAGTGAAGCATCTGTGTGGTTTCCTGGAGAGTCCAGGATGTAAACTTGAAACTCTGAGGTCAGTCAGCATGTTTTAGTTGTGCTGAGATGAATATGATGTGAAAGTTGTGCTGACACTAAACTGCAGACATCAGGCTGATATTATACTGATCCACACTGAGGATCTTCATGGTAAAGTCTGTTTTCTTCTTCTCTGGTTTAGTCCATTGACTGCAGCAGAACAATGTTCACATTTCAAACAGTGATACTCAACGTATGGCCCGCGGCCCACACGCGGCCTGCCCACCTTTACTGATTCAGAGAGCTGTGTTTGTGTGGGCGGGGCTCAGACAGCTCTGCCCACTCAGTTTGTTCCCTCCTGATTCATCTGCATGTGTTCTGCTTCACACTGCTCACCTCCACCAAAGACTTCACAAACATCTTCTTTCTTTGAGTCCAGTTTGTCCCACAAACACTTCCAAATCTCCTCCTCTGAGATTCTGCAGCTTCTTGCAGTGTGACTCAGCTGACTTCTGACAGACCACAGACTGGCACAGCATCCACATGTGTCTCCTTTCAAACAGGCTCTTGATGTTTCCTCCCACATCATTCTGGCCTCTCAGTCTCCTTTGTTCTCCAGCTCTGTAGCTCCATCTGATGAAGCTTCAGTTTTCCATGTTGGTAACAGTAAACTACAGCCTCTGCTGTCAGCTGGGTAACTAAACAGAGCTGCAGCACGTCTCTGCGGTGGTGCTACATCCAGCCTGCAGACGGCCGTCTACATGTTGTAGTGGTTTACACTCACACGACGTGCGGCGAAGTTGATGGAGTAAAGGTTAGAGTGAAAGAAGCTGAGGATGGGCTGTCAATGTGGAGCGATGAGGTGACCACCCTGCAGTCTACAGTAGAGAGTATGAAGGAGGAGCTGTCTGACCTGAAGGATAAATGTGATGAAGGCAGGAAGCGGAGAGCTAACATCCACATCATAGGGATCCCAAAGGGCCTGGACTCGAGCTCCTCCACGGCCGTATCCGTGCTACTACGTGAAGTGCTGGGTATGGATAAAGACGTTATTGTCGACCGCTCACACAGGAGCCCTATCCTGAGAAAGCCAGCTGGTAACCCGCACGCCGTCATAGCCGAGCGTCACTACTACCAGGATTGTGTGGCTACGCCGTGCCAGGGCCCAAGCCCCGCTTGAGTTTAACGGACAACCTATTGCAATATTACGACTGGGCGATATGACCCAAAGTTCATATCTCGATATTCTTTAGCTGGATGGCGATATACGATATATATCTCGATATTTTTAAAGCCAGAAAGTTCGAACAAAAAGAGAGTTCTTAGTCAAAGCTGTGTCCCAAATCTCACACAGGCACATTTATTAACATACAGCGTAGATGTACATGAAACAATTACTCAGGAATAAATGATCAGCATTTATTAAATAATAATGCTCCATAAATAAAAGAAAACAATGTTGTTTTTGTGCATAACAAAAAGCTCACAATCGTGCAGTCAAAATGTAAACTAACAGACGCTGAGCATAATAACAAGCAGCTGCTCTGTTCCCAGGTTCTACTGCGTGACTGACAGCCTGGAGTTTGAAACCCTCTTTGTAACCGAGTCAGGAGTGGACAAACATCTTGAGAAAGTTGAGGGTAAACAGGAATGTTTCCTCTGGATGAGTCCGACTCTACCAGAGGAAAAGGGGAAAGATGCAGAGAAGACAGCGCGAATGTAACAGGTGCCATTTATGGTCCTTATACACACTCAATACAGTAATATTACGTTGAAGCAGAGTACGTATCACTCCGCGAGGCTCCTCGTAGCTGTAATGCTCCAACAATCCATCAAGCGGTGCGGCCTCGTAGCTGAGCAAAGTCGTACCAAAACATCTTTTGAAAGGTTTCTGAGCGCCGTGTAGCACATAAAATCGGTTCGAGGTCAGTAAGCACAACCAGAATTCATCCATAAGGCGCACTGTCGATTTATGAGAAAATTACAGGATTTTAAGTGCAGAAAATATAGTTTATGGTTTTCCTTTGATCTTAGCAAATATCTACGCCTCTAATTGGGACGATCACAGATTTTTCACTAATGTCTTTGCGCGGCTCCCCAATATGTCATCACACAATATCATCTTTGAGGGAGACCTAAACTGCTCATTATCTGCTATGGACCACAGTTCACACAAAAGTACACTTAGTCCAAAGTCAGCATGCGTCATTCAGAGCTTTCTTGATAATTATGGGCTGGCTGATGTATGGAGATTTCATAATCCTGCTTCACGTCAATACTCTTTTTTTCTAATGTCCATAAAACATATATTTGTATAGAAAAACGTCTCCCTTTAGTTACAGAATGTGATTATAAGACTCTGGTGATTTCTCCTCTTGTTTTTTCAATGTGTATTCCTGATGCCTGCTCCAACTATCAGCCATGGAGATTCAACTCAGTGTTGTTAGCAGATGAAGAGTTTGTCAGTTACAAAAGGTCTCAAAGACATTTTTTTTCTATCAATCAGACCCCAGAGATGTCATCATCAGTCATTTGGGAATCTCTAAAAGCATCTGAGAGGCCAAATAATTTCATTTTGTGCCAAACAGAATAGAATAGAATAGAATTAGAATAGAATTCAACTTTATTGTCATTGCACATGCACAGGTACAGGGCAACGAAATGCAGTTTGCATCCATCCAGAAGTGCTTTAGTGATATAGATATATTACAATATATATTAGCAATAATATAGATATGTGAGTATATTACAGAAATGGGTCTATTGTGGTATGTTATAATGTACACGGTATGAAGTATGTTGTGAATATTCTATAACTATAAGTATGTACAGGCTGTAGTGAGTACAAGCTATGTACAGGATATGAACAGGATATAAATATGAAAAACTATACAGAATATGAAATAAATAACTTTACAGAAATCTGAGATATACAGCTATACAGAAATGGGAACTATGCAAGTTGTAAACAGTTGTAGGATTAAAGATTATCGAATGTACAGAATGATTATTTACACAGAGCTATACAGTAGTGCAGTTAAGATAAGTGAGATATGTAGATAGTTTCTACAGAGGCTATATAAAGTGCTGGTGGTTGTGAGTGGTGATTCAGTCCATGTTATTATTGTGTGTTTGAGGGTACAGTTGTCCATTGTGGGTGTGTGTATGTTCAGTCCATGAGTTTAACGTGGGTCAGATGTCAGGAGGCAGAGTTCAGGAGTCTGACAGCTGTGGGGAAGAAGCTGTTCCGGTACCTGGTGGTCTTAGTTCGGAGGCTCCTGTAGCGCCTCCCGGAGGGCAGGAGGGTGAAGAGTCCATGTGATGGGTGACTGGGGTCTTTGATGATTTTCCCAGCCCTTTTCAGACACCGCTTCCTGTAGATGTCCTTTATGGCAGGAAGTGGTGCTCCGGCGATGCGCTGGGCAGTTTTCACGACCCTCTGCAACGCCTTCCGGTCCGAGGCAGAGCAGTTCCTGTACCAGACTGTTATACAGTTGGTCAGGATGCTCTCGATGGTGCAAAGATAGAAGTTCACCAGGATGTCTGAGGACAGGTGGTTCTTCCTCAGAGTCCTCAAGAAGAAGAGGCGCTGGTGAGCCTTCTTGACCAGCTTGGAGCAGTTGGTCGTCCAGATGAGATCCTCGGAGATGTGGACTCCCAGGAACTTGAAGCTGCTCACACGCTCCACAGCTGTCCCCTTAATGTGGATGGGTGGATGTGGGTCAGCATTCCTCCTGTAGTCCACGATGAGCTCCTTGGTCTTCTCAGTGTTAAGCAGCAGGTTGTTTCTGTCGCACCACTCAGCCAGACGATCCACCTCCTCCCTGTAGGCGGCCTCATCGTTGTCACTGATGAGGCCAATCACCGTGGTGTCATCTGCAAACTTAATGATGGTGTTGGAACCATCAGCAGGTCTGCAGTCGTGGGTGAAGAGGGAGTAGAGGAAAGGGCTCATCACACAGCCTTGTGGTACACCGGTGTTCATTGTGATGGTAGATGAGCAGTGGTTATCCAGCCGGACATGTTGGGGGCGGTTGGAATAAAATAGGGACCGAGCGCCTCTCTCAGTTAGCTGATGAAATGACTAAACTACATGCTGTGTACAGCCACTCTCCTGAGCCTGTATTATATACACAGCGGTTACAATGACAAACTGAATACAATCTCATATCTACAAAACAAGCTTAGTCAAAGTTGCAGCTACGCTTATGAACATGGAGAAAAAACAGGCGAGTTATCAGCTCACCAGCTACGACTAAGAACAGCTAACCAACTATCCTTGAGATCTACAATGACCAGGGAATAAGGTCTACAGACAACCAAACTATCCTTGAGATCCACAATGATTTCAATAAGGTGTTTGATATTCCCTCCTTGGGAGAAGATGCGATCGCTAGTCTGGAGGAACCTGTCTCTAATGTTGGAATTGAAACGGCCGTACGGAGCATGCAGTCTGGAAAATCTGCTGCCCTGACGGGTATCCATCTGATTTTTTCATAAAGTTTTCTGACCGACTGAATTCACTGTTAAAATCAACTTTTGAAGAATCCTTCCTCTCACAGTCGTTGCCTCCAACAATGCATCAAGCAGTGATGTGTTTAATTGTAAAACAGGAAAAAGACCATTTAGATTGTCGTTCATGTCGTTTAATATCTTTGTTCAACACAGACACCAAGATCCTGGCTCAAGTGTTGGCCCGTCGCTTACACAAGTATTTGTCCTCCATTATTTCACCAGACGGGCTTTATTAGGCACTCTTTTTTGAACATTAGAGCTCTATTAAATATCATTTATACCCATGTTAAAGGTGATACATTGGAAACTGTCATTTGGCTTGACGCAGAAAAGGCGTTGGATCGGGTGAGATGGGATTTTTTTTTATACGCTTAAAAAATGTGTCTTTAATTTTGTATCTTGGATAAAAGTATTGTATTGCTCCCCTCTAACAGCCGTCCAGACTAACAATAATCTGCCCCCCAGGACAGGGATGCCCTCTGTCTCCTTTTTGCCATTGAACCGCTAGCTGTTGCTCTGAGACAATGTGTTGGTGTTGAGGGAAAACATCGAGGGGGTATCGAACATGAAGTCTCTCTTTATGCCGACGACATGATTTTATTTATTTCCAACCCATCGAACAGCCTCCGCAAACTTTTGGATAGACTTACAATAATAATAATAATAATACGTTTTATTTATAGGCGCCTTTAAGAGCCTCAAGGTCACCTTAATGCATACTTAAGGAATTTGGGACAATTTCTGGATATAAAGTGAATTTTGGGAAGAGCGAGGCAAAGTCTATCTGTACGACAACTGGGGAGTTTTGTGTATTTTAGCCCCTTTTAAACCCAGCTATAACAAGTTTAAGTACTCGGGCATCTGGGTGACAAGAAAACCACAAAGACTTGTATAAAACTATCTTCCTTTACTGTCGAAGCTTAAAGAGGATTTTGGAAAATGTGAGTTTTGCCTCTTTATATTTATGGTGGGGATGCAGAACAAGGAGCAAAGATGAATGTGATGCTGAATCAGCAGAAGACTTGGACTCATTTGATTCCAGCTTTGATATCATTGATTTCAAATATGTCCATTTCTGTCACACTTCACCTATAAAAGTGAAGCCATGTGGTTCCTGGAAGGAAAAACACGACTTTTTCAAGTCTTTGTCCTGTTTTTATGAGAAATGTACGACTTTAATGTGAAACATTCAGAGTTTTTTCTCTTGTTGTGTTTGTTTGAAGCTGCTTCCTGTTGGCTTCAGCTGTTTGGAGTTTCCATTTTCTAAACTTCTACATTCTGAACCTTCTTCAGCTCTGAACAGATGATGAAACACTGAATGATTTCAAGCTCTTTGTCTAATAAACTTACATCTTTCATTCTTTATACAGATTGAAGGACTGTGGTTTGTCAGAAATCAGCTGTGATTATCTGGCAGCAGCACTGAAGTCCAACCCCTCCCATCTGAGACAGCTGGACCTGAGCTCCAACAACAAGCTGCAGGATCCAGGAGTGAAGCATCTGTGTGGTTTCCTGGAGAGTCCAGGATGTAAACTTGAAACTCTGAGGTCAGTCAGCATGTTTTAGTTGTGCTGAGATGAATATGATGTGAAAGTTGTGCTGACACTAAACTGCAAACATCAGGCTGATATTATACTGATCCACACTGAGGATCTTCATGGTAAAGTCTGTTTTCTTCTTCTCTGGTTTAGTCCATTGACTGCAGCAGAACAATGTTCACATTTCAAACAGTGATACTCAACGTATGGCCCGCGGCCCACACGCGGCCTGCCCACCTTTCCTGATTCAGAGAGAGGGGACCCTGATTAACTGTGTAGCTTCTTCCTCACAGTTCTAAGTATCAGACACAACAATGAATAATCCACAGCTGACTGTCTTTAGCAGGTCAAAGGTCACGGCACACAGCAGACAGTCAGAAATATTCTAACTCTGATCATTTATCAGTTGTGACACTGTGAGACTTGATCAGAGGTGTGATCATCACAGCAGAGGCCTTTGTGTCAAAGTCACTGAGGATCAAACAGAAACACATGAAGCAGATTTTCCTCTTCTGGCTTTTTATAGCAGATAACCTTCAAAATATTCTGCAGTCGATCAAAAACTGAAGCAAACCATGAAGCAACATGTGAACATGAGCTGATGCTGCTGAAGTGAAGCAAAGTTACAGAGGTTTGATTACAGACACAGCTGAGAGTTTGTAATCTGTCATCATTTTAAAAAGTTTCCATGGAACAGCAGAAATGAGGCTTTACTGTCAGAGGCCGACAGCACTGAACACAACAGCAGACTGGTGGCTAATAAACAGTGAATGATGCAGAAACAGATGTTTGAAGCTGTTCTTGGAGTACACTGAGAGAGAGAGAGCTGTGCAGGCAGGAACAGCCAAAGTCAGAGAGAATTCATGAGCATATTTATCAAACGTGAAGCAGAGTTTGGATCTTCTTTTGCTGCTGCTTCACTCAGTTTTGGTTGGAGACAGATGAAACCTGCAGCTTCAGGATCTGTGAGCTGTCCACTTTCAGCCCCGACGGCGTGTCCGTGTACGTGCCGTCGAGTGAACGATCCACGCTCTGTGTTTCCATCTTTGTGTGTTTAGCTGCTCTCATTTACTGTTTTATCTGTTTGCTGCTTGTTGAAATAGTTTGTGAGCTTTAACCTGAGATTCTGGCAAAATACATTTATATTAAACATCGATTCAGGATTGAATGAATCAACATCGTTTTATTCAAATTAAAACCATTTAAATGGGAACATGAATTTTTTACAGCCGCCTCTAATGCTGGGTAATGTCAGCTGGTCCATGTGCAGCTGGCTGTGAGGCTCAGGGAGCGTCTACAAAGTGCAACACTGAAAGAACATCATCCATAAATATTGAGTAAGAACTGGACTCTCATACAGCGAGACTCGAATGCCTTTAAACATCAGCTTATCCTGCTGATCCAAGTCCAACACTGAGTTTGTAAAAACATGTTTGTCAATCATTTTGTTTGGTTTCTGAGGAAAATGATTCATTAACTTGCTGCTAATACACAACATTTCATCATATTTCCTCATAACCCTCTTTTGTCTGACCATTTGATCCCATTTGAATTTGCAATAAAGGATCCACAGAGTTTGGTGACAATAATGACAGTAGATGTTTGTGTGAAAGTGCTGGAAGCAAATGAGTGTGTGATGTTCTTTCAGTGTTGCACTTTGTAGACGCTCCCTGAGCACTGGTCTCACAGCCAGCTGCACATAGAGACCAGTGTTGTTAGTCCAGGTCAGAAGATGACTTGTTGGAATGAAAATGAGCTTGTAGTTTGTCTGCTTTAATAATGTGACTGGAAAAAGGTGTTGGACTTCAAATATGTCCATTTCTGTCACACTTCACCTTTAAAAGTGAAGCCATGTGGTTCCTGGAAGGAAAAACACGACTTTTTCAAGACTTTGTCCTGTTTTTATGAGAAATGTTCAACTTTAATGTGAAACATTCAGAGTTTTTTCTCTTGTTGTGTTTGTTTGAAGCTGCTTCCTGTTGGCTTCAGCTGTTTGGAGTTTCCATTTTCTAAACTTCTACATTCTGAACCTTCTTCAGCTCTGAACAGATGATGAAACACTGAATGATTTCAAGCACTTTGTCTAATAAACTTACATCTTTCATTCTTTATACAGATTGTGGAGCTGTGGTTTGTCAGAGATCAGCTGTGATTATCTGGCAGCAGCACTGAAGTCCAACCCCTCCCATCTGAGAGAGCTGAACCTGAGCTACAACTACCTGCAGGATCCAGGAGTGAAGCATCTGTGTGGTTTCCTGGAGAGTCCAGGATGTAAACTTGAAACTCTGAGGTCAGTCAGCATGTTTTAGTTGTGCTGAGATGAATATGATGTGAAAGTTGTGCTGACACTAAACTGCAGACATCAGGCTGATATTATACTGATCCACACTGAGGATCTTCATGGTAAAGTCTGTTTTCTTCTTCTCTGGTTTAGTCCATTGACTGCAGCAGAACAATGTTCACATTTCAAACCTTCAAAGAAGAAGAAAAATCCTCCACTGGAAAATTCACTGTGAAACTCTCAAACTCTTCATTGCACCTTAAAGTCTGTCTGACACTGAAATCCAAAGCAAAATGTGCGTTTGCTTTACAGACAGCAGTCCAACACAAACATACACACATCATCCAAAACACAGTCCAACATCCAAATCTCCTCCACTGCCAGCATGAATGATGGGAAAGAGAAGGAGGAACACTCTGACATTCAGGGTTAGAATGAGTTTCATCAAGCAGACTGTGAAGATCAAAGCTGCATTAGAAAGCTTACATGAATGAATGAGTGGACAGAAGTGGACAGAGATCATCTGAAGCACTTCAAAGGCTTTAAATCAGCACATTTCTCTTTATTCTTTATCAACTCTGTTAGTTTCTCTCAGTTTTCTGTGGAATGAAGCTAACAGCAGGCTAATAAGATGCTGACCAATAGGTTTCTATTAAAGGTTGTAATTTGTATATGAAAAAGTGCTTTGGCTCAGCAGGGATCAGCTTACAGGTAGAATACAGCTGCTGGATGGGATTAGCATGTCATAGCTATCTACCAAACTGCTAACTGGGGGATTTCAGGCCATCTATGGATAATTTTTGCTAACTGTTTATTCAGCTTAGGCTCACAGGGCTGCAGCCTGTGCCCTAGCTGTCATAGGGCAAGAGGCGTGGTCCACCTGCACAGGTGAGCAGTCCATCACAGGGCCAACAGAGAGCGACAGAGAAGCACTCCCTCACATCCACACCTACAGCCAATGTAGAAGCACCAATGAACCTAAGCAGCATTTCATTGGACTGTGGGAGAACATCCAACCTCCACAGAAAGGCCCAGCTGACCAACAAGCTTCAACCTACAACCTTCTTGCTCTAAGGCACTAGTGCTAACCACTTTTGCCCATTTCAGCCCAAATCCTGCATCTTCCTGTTTCTGACTCCAGGCCAGCTCCACTAACACTTTCTCATCAGACACTGCCACCTAGTGGAGGAAGTCTTAGTTCCATTTGAAGCTTCAGATTACAGTTAGTTCCTTTACAAAGAGGTGGAGGTGGTGGGGCCACAGCACCATCATCACTGAGTGCCATAGGACACTTAACCTTTGTTTCCATATGCTGGGAACTTCCTGTTGTTCCCAGGAGGACTGGAAAATGTGTGAAAATCTCCCAGTCAGTTCCTCACAGCACACTTCAATCATTTCCCTCCCACAGCATCAGGACCAGGGCTTTTTCTCTCTTTGGTCCCACTAAGAGATTTCCACACAAACACCTCATCAGTGGGACTCTCAGAGCTACCAGCCCTTTGCTACAATCACAAAGCTCTTCATTGAAATCAATGATATCAAAGCTGGAATCAAATGAGTCCAAGTCTTCTGCTGATTCAGCATCACATTCATCTTTGCTCCTTGTTCTGCATCCCCACCATGGACTTCATTCCTTTCCAAGCCAGCCTTGAGTGTCCTTTATTCAGCTCATCCTCTGCTTTACTTTTACACCTGATTTTAGCTGCTTTATCTCTCTTTCAACAGGTTTCTGTGCCTCAATCTTTTTCTTCTCTCCCTCATAACAAGACAGCTTCTTCTGCCTGAGAACATGTTGGAGTGATTTACTAATCCAGGGCTGCTTATTGGGGAAAATACTTCCTGTTTCCAAAGTAATCCCCATTTTTCCCAGAAAGAAATGTCAGTAGAAATCGATGATCTAAGTGAGAACATGAGCCTTTAAAAAGTCCCAGTGGGTGCAGTCAAAGCAGTCCCTCAGTCCCAGTATAGAGTCTTTGGTCCAGACTGGAACAACTGTGTGCCCAGTTTGAGCTCTCTTCAGTGCTGTGACCTGACAGACCCAGAGGGGCCATCACATCACATTTAGAAGCTCCCCTGATGGAGCCACAACACATGTCCAATACTTAGTCTGTCTTGTTGGACCAACTGGAAGAAATGATTCAAGGACTTAGTCACAGAACAGAGATTCAAATCTCCAAAATCCAACTGGCTGCATCAGGACATATAGTCTGAAACTCTGCACAGTTTCCTGTTTGAAGCTGCTTCCTGTTGGCTTCAGCTGTTTGGAGTTTCCATTTTCTAAACTTCTACATTCTGAACCTTCTTCAGCTCTGAACAGATGATGAAACACTGAATGATTTCAAGCACTTTGTCTAATAAACTTACATCTTTCATTCTTTATACAGATTGAAGGACTGTGGTTTGTCAAAGATCAGCTGTGATTATCTGGCAGCAGCACTGAAGTCCAACCCCTCCCATCTGAGAATGCTGGTCCTGAGCTTCAACAACCCGAAGGATCCAGATGTGAAGCAGCTGTCTGATCTTAAGAAGAGTCCAGACTACAGACTGGAGACTCTGTGGTCAGTACAGTGATGGAGTGAGTGGGTGGTGCTGTCAGCAGTATTGTACTAAACACAGTCAGTATGAAACAAAGATCCAGTGTTTCCTGTAAAGCTGCAGCTTCTCAGTGAAGCTGTGAGAGGAGAACGGTGACAGGCTTCAGGATTGGACACAAACACTTCCTGTTTCTCACCCTTATGGTCACCATAGTAACGGCTGACACGCTCTGATCAAACACTGTCAACAGCCAATCAGCTCTCTGAACAAAGCAGCACGCAGACCAATGACTGCATTGATTTCCAAGTTTAAAGCAGTGAAGAACACAGTCTGTAGGTGAGGAAGAATTTAGTGAGAGCAGATGTTTGGATGGAATTCCTCCAGTTAACAGCTGGAACCGTCCATCTGGATTGTTGGGCTTGTTGTTGGGGTTCCTACAGAGCTCAGAGTGGACACACCAAGGTTCTTCTAATGAATGAAAGTCCAAACTCAAACTAGGAGGGAAAAACATTTTCAGCAACTTCAATAAAAATCCAAAGATTAGAAAAAGTGAAGCAACAATGAGTCCTAGTACAGTCCCAGCACTGACGTCCCTGCTGCTCTTTATACTGGATGTGCTGCATCACTGACTGACAGCTGATGAAGAGTCTCTGGAAACACTCGTTTATCTCCTCTGCTCTTCCTCCTTCTCTCTGCAGGTGGAGGCGATGATGGTAAACAGGACGGTGTGTGTGCTGAGAGAGGAGCAGCTGTGTCCTGATGATCCAGAGAGGTTGAAGCAGCAGCAGCTTGTGTGTAGAGACGCTCTGACTGGGCCATGTTACTGGGAGGTGGAGAGGAGAGCTTCATCCAGCAGTGACTGACAGAGGAATGAAGTGCAGATGACTGTCAGTGCTGCAGAGTGAACTGCTCTGAGAACAGCTCCACTGTCAGACACAATGTAGAGTCCAGCATCAGCCCTGTGTGTCCCTCTGGATCTGACAGAGGATCATCAGTGTATCTGGACTGCTCCGCTGCTGCTCTGTCCTTCTACAGTCTCTGCACAGTCTCTGTCTCACTCTGGAAAGATTTTACAACTTGTTGTAATTACAGAACGTTAATATAATATTCAAACATGTGATCTTCTCTTTATTTCTGAATCTTTACCAAATAAAGAAAAACCAAACTAACAAACAGAAGCTGCCGTGTCCTTTTTCACCACATCTGTGAATCTTTTCTGTGTTTTTCCTCTTTTCCTCCTTCCTGCAGCTCCATCTTCATCATTCTGTGTCCAGTATATGTGAACACGTCCAAAGCATCTGAGCCTCATGTTACCCGTTTGTGTGAGTTACGCCTGTCGTTGTGTTGTGGTGTATAAATAAGGGGCAGGAGACAGCGCTGGATCTCTGAGTTCTTTACTCTCAATTTCTGCAACATCTGCAATATCTAGAAATGCAAACCTGTGAGCTGTGTGTGTTGTGCGTCTGCTCGGCCACCTCTCCTCCGGCCGTGCTGGAAGCAGCTGTGCGTTTGACAGTTTTATCGACTCGACAATAATCGAACAAATTAAATGTTCAAAAATATCAACTTAAGCACTTCAAAGTCAACAAAAAGCTTAAAACAATGAAATAATATTTCACTGACAAAACAACAGCTCATAAGAACGATACACAAAATAATACAGAAACAAACAAATAAAAGTTATTAACCAGGATCCATGTTTTTGTCACAAACACTGAATCAGCTGATTCACTCTTTATGTTTCTGAGTTTGTTTTGTGATTATAGTTCTGGTTTCTGTTTCTGTGTCTTCACTGTGTCCCACGTCTCCTTACTTTGGACTGTCTGTCCTGTCACTGAAGGTGTCTGCCCAACAAGGACGTGGTGCTGAATGCATCCAGACCCCTGCTGACTGTCTTTGCAGCTTCGGTCAAAGGTACAGTGTCCACTGTGACCCTGAGAGCAGGACACAGCCAGAGGTGAGTCAGCAGTTACAAACTAAATGCTGCTGACATGAATCAAACTGCTGGATAACCCACTGCTCATGAAAATGGCACCTTTCTGTTGCTTTTTGAGATTACTGAGAATATTTGAATTGTGACTCAGATGGCAGATCCAGGCTCTCAGCCTCCAGCTGAAACTTCCAGTCCTCCCCCAGCCAGAAGCTCTGATGCTGGGCTGAGAGACTTTGATCCTTCCCTGGATCCAGAAATCCAGGAGGGAGAAGGAGAACAGGACCTCCTTCCTGATCTGGAGAGGCCTGAGGGAAAGAAAGATGGAGCAGACAGAGCTTTGAACAAATCCAAACCTCCTGAGCTTCACCTCCACAAAGGTGCAGACACTGATGCACAGATTCACATGTGACACCTGCAGCGTCCAGCTTGTGCCGCTGACATTATCTCCACTCTGATACAAGCCTCATTCACTCGCTCACACACGTTCATACAATCACCTTTTCCTCACAGTCACACACATGAATGTAATGAGGGGAACTCGGGGTTCACTGTCATTCCTCAGGATACTTTGATATGCAGACTGGAGGCTCTGTGGATGAAACACCGACTGTCTGAAGCACTCTGAAGTCTTCATGATGGACTTCATCCTGATTAACACTACAATACTTGTTAGAGGCCTTTTATATGTAATAATATTCTTTTCCATTAAAGCTCTGAACATTCTCACTCTTTCTTGACCAGGTGTGACAGGTGAAGGACACCGGCGAATAGGAGGACAGAAGCTGAGAGCCATTAGTCACATGACTTCAGCTGCTGCTGCCTCACCAACCACTGGCCCCTCGGTGAGTCTAGAGTTACAGCAGTGACCACAGGAAGTGCACACGTGTGATCTAAAGCTACATGTGGGCCTGTGACCATCAGTCTTCTCACTGTGGTAGACGGGTTTGTGAGTCCCTGTGATGCTGGGAGTGTCCAGGACAGTCGCTCCTGATCGGGTCTCTCATGGAAAGCTGGTCCCAGGAATTCCTGGAAAATTCCTCCACAAAAGAGAACTGGGAACATAAGTGCAGAGTGACAGAGGTGCTCAGCAACCCTGCTGTTATATGGGAATAGAACCAGAATAGTCGGCAACCACTTGAGTTAAGTTAGCCAAAGAGATGCGACTCAGACTGACTTCATCATGTTGGCAACGTGTCTGCATTGATAAACTCCAGTTATTCACAAATCAGAGAATAATTCCAGTCATTCAGAGACAGATTGTGATTGTTTGGAGGATGTAATCGTTTCCCTTCAGGGAGCGTGTTGGACGCTCAGTGTCCGGGTGATTAGCTGATGCAACTACTTAGAATCAGTTTGTGAATATGAAGAAAATCAGTGCAGTCACTGGACAAACTCTGATTCTTCCTAGTTTCACTCTTGTTTCAGTCCAGTGTGACTGAGGTGATAAAAAATGATCTGACTTTTAGCCACACAGCTGTCTGCTAGAGAAAAAGCCTTTGTGCACAACTTTCTTAAAGGCAAACGGCACCATGTTCACTGCAGCTGCAGCAAACGCAGCAAAGAGTGAAAGTTGGACTGAGAATGTTGTGACTGTTTCATGAGAAAGAGCAGGAAAACAAGCATCACACACCCAGACACAGTGCTGGGATTAGAATTAGACTTTAGAGCCAAATGTAGGACAAAAGCTTTAATATGAAAGAGGAAAACCCAACAACAGCCAGAGCATGAAGCTCAAATCTATACCAATCACCAAGAAAGCTGACAGGCCTGTGACACGTCAGAGACGCCGTTCAAATCATAAAGAAGTTGGTTTATTGACAAAATGTAAAAAACCAAAAGAATCAAGTCAACCTTCAGTTTCGAGCGAGTAGACCAATCAGGCACAGCAGCAGCTCTAGAATAAGCAACAATTTGATGTATTACAAACAACCTTTCATATACACACATACATATGGCTCATATGCTGTTTAAAAAGGGCTCAAAGACCCAACAGATTACACAAAGTACAAAAACACTTTCATTCAGACAACAGTCAGCTGTGCACGAGACAGAGAGCCGACTACAGTTAGTAACATGGACTCACTTTGTTTCAGACACGACACAAAGTAACACAAAGCCACAAAGAGCAGAAACATCAAAAAGGAGGCAGAGCAGCAGCAACTCTCCATGAGCTGTGAGGCTAACAGCCACCCACACTTCCTGTGATGCATAATGAAAACAACATTAACCTGAAGGATGATAACAACAGAAAGAAGTCTAAGCTAACGTTACACAGCGCTCACACAGCGCTGACTGTACAGGCCTCACACAGCTACGACCTGCATCCACAACACCTGATTCTACTGAACACAAACAAGTTAATGATATATGAGCAATCCAGGGAAGGCTTCCAGGAAGGTGAGGATCCAAAGACAGCTCTACAACAGCATCAGTCAGCAACAATGTTACTAATCACTGACTCTTTCATCCTTTTATACTCAATCAAAAAGTGCTGTGTTCACATTTGTTTCTGCTGAAATCCAGAGACTGAAAATGCGTCTTTTTAAAGTTTGAATAAACTGACTGAACTTCTCACGAGTCCAACCGTGAGGAACACTTCCCCCCATGACACATCACAGGACAACGTCTCAGTGGAGGGGGGACAGTAGCTCAGTTTAGGCAGTCACACTCAGAATCGATGCCTCCAGTCAGGGTCAAACGTGGTCCTCAGAAACCTGCAGATGTTTGGGCCAAGCTCTCACTGGTCTCTGCGTCTGTAGACTGAGCTGATGTTTCTCCAGGTGTCTGGTAAAAGGACGATGCTGCTGTCCAATGAGGCGAGGAGAGAAGTAGCCAAACAGGCGAGAGCCGTGAAGGAGGAACGGCGGGCAGCTCTGGATGCCCGACATAAATACCTGATGAGCAGGCTGGCCGACGCCGGCAGCCTGGAGGAGGCGGCGGTGGAAGACGCCATCGTCTCTGATGACAGAGTAAGTTCAGAGACGTGATCCTTCCTCAGAGTTGAACCTTTGAGTCATTAATGTCTGATTCTTCCAGTTCAGTCTGATCCATGAATTCTTTGCTGCAAACGGATCCAAGAAGCTGATTTTCTTCTATCAGGATGTCAAACAGGTAACTTTGATCACATTTCAATGACTGACACATGAAGGTCTAACCGCTCTTCATAATCTGCTGTCCTGTTTGTTGCACCGTACTTTGTATTCATATCTTTTAATATCTGCCTTTCTCCCAGAGTCTGTCCTCCCGTCAGTCTTCCTTTGTGGACGCATCAAACTCAGCTGTGGCTCAGAGGAAACTCTTCCTCACTACGGGGAACTCTGAGGTTGGCTTCAGCTTTTTATGTTTAGTTCATGTGAGAATCACAGAAAAATGCTGATATGAGTGGAAGCTTCTGCTGGGAAATTGGCAAAGAGCAGATTATTGAACAGCGAGGCAGACAGTTCATTTCAGTGATGCCAGTTTATTAGAAACGAGGACTGTGGGGCTGCTGGAAGTCAGGACGGCCGCTCTCTGGATAAACCTGACAGCTGAGGTGGAGAGCAGGATTTATCCACAGACGGCTTCTTCCAAGCAAATGTCCTGAACACACCTGAGCTGAGGGTTACACAGTGTGTCCTGTGTGATCTCTGCTTTATGGTGGTTGAATCTCACAAATGTGACCATCAGACCTGACGACTTATTTGTGATGTTTTAATTAAAAATATCCTGGGTGAGGTGTTTGGGGCATGTCCCATGAGGAGGAGTCTCCAGGGCAGACCCAGGACACACTAGAGAGGTTATATCTCTCAGCAGGCCTGGGAATGCCTCAGTATTGTCCTGGATATGCTGGAGGAAGTGGTTGTTTAGGGAGGTCTGGGATTCTCTGCTTAGACTGCTGCACCTGTGACCCGGGACCAGATAAACAGGAAATGGATGTTTGAAATTCAAAGAAATCCTCTTTTAATAATGAGGAAAAAAGACAGCAGGAGATCCATCGCAACTAACAAAACACTTCAAACACATCAGTGCATCAACTTTAATCAACTTCATTTGGTTCAAATGAAGGAATCTAACAAAGCACTCACTAAAATGAAACACCAGTTAGTTTCCCGAGCTCAACAGGTCGAACACCTGAGTTTGGTTTGCGGTGCAGTTTTTATTTCTTCTAGATAACTTGGGTTATTTGCACAGGAAGGTTTTTTAAATGTATTTCTTAAGTACGATCTTATATGGGGGTTGGTTTTATAGCATAACAGAATAATGTAATAACTCTAATAGAGTATAAAACATTTGCAGAATGAAGTACAAGGTGAAGAAAAGTCAGAACGTCCCTGTTTGAAAATACAGTCTCAGAAGGTCAGAGATGGACAAATTCAGCTACAGAAACATGTGGCCATTTTTTTAAAGCCATAGAGCATATTACAGACGACACAACGAGCAAACACTGTAAACTTCTAACCACAGACCTCACACAGCTCACACACGTCAGAGTGAAGCTGTCATTTCCTGAAGCTTCCACACAAGAGAACTGGCAACAAGGTGGAGTCCTCATGGATCACTAGCAGAGAAATGTGGGTGGGTGCCAGACCACATGGACTCGACTCACTTTCTTTCATACAAAGGAGCAGACTAATGCTGTCATCCTTAAAGACTAACTAGAAACAAGCAGTGCGCTCGCATCGACTCGACTTGTTTTGCAAGTTTGAAGTGAGATGGTACTTTGGAGTCAGCCTCCCGAGATGATGGCTGGCTGGTTTTTGAAAAACATCTCATATTTATACAATGAGTAGCAGACTTTCCTGACTTGCAGAGGTCAACGTCCTCCTCAGTCATGCGCCATGAGTGGCACAGATACTATTCATCAAATAACTAACATGGCCTTGATTGTTACTCCAGAGACTTATCTGCGATGTAGCTTTATAGCATTTTCATTAGCAATCGTATGATTTGTGTTACAATGACCTTTGTGGACGGGCCCGGACCCCCAGGCCTCGTCCGTGACGCCGACGGTGAGCGCAACGTTTTTGTTTTCTTGCGCTTAAAATAACCTGATCAGCGTTCTGTGGACGGTTTGTTTACATTTCTCACATCTATGATTGTTCACACGGGTTGGACACGAGCAGAGAGGGCTTTCAAGATGAAAAAGCCAACGTGAAACTTTAACGGACGACAAAGTTTTTCAATCAAATCTCCGTCACACCCTTCCTTGACCTCATCACGTTATCCACCTTAGTCAAGGAACAGTGGTTCGGGAAAATATGCATTTGTTTTTTGGACCAGTTTAAAACGTATCTCAACTAGTGATGTGCGGATCGATACTGAAATATCGATTCCTCCGATACCCGTCATTGTGTCCGGCCCCTTGGCGTGCACACTCACAACAATGGCTGAGCGTAAACAGAGTCATGTGCAGACGTATTTTACCTCCACGAACAGCTGAGACGTGGTTTGCCATACATGTGGCAAGAATGTGAGGTGTTGTGGTAACACCGCTGACCTGGTCAAACACCTCAGAGTGAATCATATCACAGAATATGACGAGCGTATGTTGAGGTGAACTGAAGAGGAGGAGAGGGAGAGGTGCTGCCAGGGCGAGACAGACGTCTCTCACGGAGTCCTTTAATGCTGCAGGCAGGCAACAAATAGCCACAACTTCAGGTTTTTCATTTCTATATGATAATTCTGCATCATTAAGTGATAAGAACAAGTAATCTGATGTCCTGTGATCATTACGACGCTATAATTTGAGATAAAATAAAAGATAGAGTAAAAAAAATAAGTTTTTGTTCAGAGTATCGTATCAGATCAGTATCGTCGATACCACCCTGAATTTTACTTGGTATCGGATCAGAAAGGAAATCAGTGGAAATCAAATCCTGCTTCTACAGGTGTCCAGTTCATTCACTCTGACCCCTCCAGATAAGCGTTGCCAGTTCTCACTGTGCTGTAGATCACATTTTCTTGTGTTTGGGGTTATAACGGTTACTTTTGAGGTCTGTGTTATAAAGCAAGTTAATCCTGAATTTAACTGGAGAAGACAAATTCCCACTGCGTGGTGTAGTGCACAGCCAGGCATTCTTTACATTAGTTCGTTTGACAAAACCAAAAAGCCGAAAGTATTTACTTGGAGTTTGGTTTGATGAAATAAGTGCCAGAATCAGTGAATACAAATGATTCCAATGACATGAAAACTGGTGGAAGGACAAATCCCTCAAGAAAAGCACGACTAGCACATTAAGTTTGTTTGTAATCATCATCATCTCTAACATCATGCGCACAACAGTGATTTTGTTACAGAACACTAAGATAGTAAAATCTGGGAAATGATGATATTTCTTTCCAAAACTTCCTGTCTGGAAGACATTAAAGCTGCTGTGCCACCTGCAGCTTCTTTCAATCTATGTTATGTGAATATATCTTTTTTTTTTGGGTTTGAACATCCATTCAAACTCACTCTCTGCCTAGCAAGTCTCATTCCCTCATTTCCTTGGGGTCCAGCTTCACATACGTGGCACTGAGCCTTTTCCTTTGTCACCTCTTTCTGCTACATGCCTAGCCTCCCAGTTTCTTGGTCTATTTTCTTCATTTCACTAACTACACTTCTTTTTCTTTGTAAATCTCTTCCTTCAAATACTTTCAAAATCACTTTTCTTTTTTCCCTTTCTTCTGTGCAGAGAAGACGTCAAACCCCTTCTTGGCAGTTTATCTCAATAAAGCTGTACTATCCCAGCCATCTGGTAAGTCTTCCCTACTACCCAGAGCCTGTTTATACTCCTGCATGTCTCTGCCTTCACTCACTTCCTCTTCTTGATGTCCAAACTCATCCTTCAAACTACCATTTGATGCTGCATAGCTGCATTCTCCCTGACACCTCCTTGTCTCCTGTCTTTTTGATTTCACCTTCTGCATAATATTTAGTTGCCCTGTGTGCAGCTTCCTCCACTTTCATATATTTCTACAAGTTCCTCCCTGTTCTTGAAGTATGTGTGCACCACGGCCATTTCCACTTGGAAAATCTGCCCCACATCTGTCTTTCTAGATTTCTCTCCTAAACACCACACCTACCCAACACCTCATAACCTCTGTTCCCTTCACCTAAATGTCCATTGAAGTCTGTGTCAATCACCACTGTAGTATGTGGTCTCTTGCACACAAAATGTGTCTACCCTCCACCTCCATAATATGAGTCCGCCAGCCCTCCCATTGCCAGTCAGAGTCCATAACAAGTCAAAAACATAAACAGCTCGAACGTATTATTTATTTAAAAGAGAGAGAGAGAGAGAGAGAGAGAGAGAGAGAGAGAGAGAGAGAGAGAGAGAGAGAGCTCAGTTGTCCTTGCTCTAGCATCAAGAGTCAGTGACTGGCTGTTCACTGCAGGCTCAGCAGTCCAATGGCCGATCAGCAACAAAACAAATAAAAAAATAAGACACGTTCTTGATTATGACAACAAACCACATCCAAAAAAATATGACAGCAACACTTTAAGTTTTGTGTGCATTCATCATGTGCAACTCTGCAGAAAGTCTCATGTCAAGGATGTGTGGACAGGGGGGCTATTAAAAAGTTCCAGTATACAGAATAGAAAACCATCAAATGAATGAAATAAAATCTGTTGTCACAGTGGTTTTTGAAGGAACAATTACTTCACAGATGGACAGCCTCATTATATTTGAGTTAAATCTGATGATACACACTTCACGTCACCCTAGTTACATGTTTTTATTTGCCATGTGTATGTTATCCAAGGGAGGGAAAAAATGAAAAAGAAAACTTTTGATGTGTCCAGACATTTCTTCACATCAGCTGCCAGCAACCAGTTTCAGCATGTACAACTGTTGCAGTAAGTGTGCTCATGCAGACCAACTATGCTGGTCCACTGTTCTTAATGGTGCTGCATGTTGAGAAAGAAGTGAAACAAATGTTTTGTTTAACAAGTCCACTAGTGTTAGAATAACTTGGCATTTCCAATCTGTTTCTGCTGTAGTTCAATGAAAGGTTTCAGTTACTTAAGTTTGAGAAAAAACCAAAAAACCAAATTGCGTTTACAATTGTAGTTTCATCTTGTTATAAGATATTTGAAATAAAAACAAACAAAAAACATGAACAAACAAACCACAAACAAACAAACCACAAACAAACAAACCACAAACAAACAAACCACAAACAAACAAACCACTACATTTTCAGAAATATTTCTGCAGTCTGATTTACAAGTATAAACTTTCTGACCAAAACGCCACAATTTCATCCCTCAAACAAGTTGTCAACTGTGTCAACGACCAATGAGGACATCACTGCTACACTTGATGATACTCACACCTTGAAAAAGTGCAAAGGTTTCCCAACAGGACTTCGACGGTTGGTCTTCTTGATCAAGCTATAATCTGTTCTCATCAAAACCACCATAAAACCAGTTTGACAGGATGATGCTGATAAATCCCTCTAGACCTTTTTGTGACAGTATTAAAAGCTTGCTGGAAATTCTCTGTACTCATATTTGTGCTCAGTATCTGTAGGAGCCATTTTTGTGTGGGTACCTCATGTATGCCACTAGGGGTCACCTTTTGTGTTACATATGGTGTGTCTATTTAAGGTAGATAGGTCATTAGCAGCAGGTGTGCTGTTGTTGGGAAGGACCAAACAGATTGTGACCGCTGCGCTGTTATGTTAAATTGTGTTGGAATAAAGAATCTAAAGGACAAGATAAGTATGGTTTCAGTTATTGAACTAAGTTTAATACGTTTATTCATACCAGTGACATTGCATTAACCTGCCAACAAACAGCTCAGTGGCTTTAAATGTAGGCTTAGCCTCGACAGCATCTATAACACCATTAAAATGCAGTAATGGCCACACAAAAAATAAAACGTGACCATATTCAGTTTAAGCCATTTTATGTGGTTTAGTTTATACACTTGAATCACAGTAGATGATAGCTTTCTGTTTTTAAATGTCTCCATTTATTGCAAACACTATAGTTACTGTTCTGCCTTTTATAAGGTAAACTGGATATTATGGTTGCAAACGGCCCTAGAGCTCCCTCTAGTGGCTGCTTTGTAATATGGGTTTGACTACTTTGGGAAAGGAACAATGAGAAGGTGAAAAAATCAAAGATGGCGGAAAGTTATCGTTCTAAGCTGATATGGACCTTAAAATGTTGTTGCCTTGGACAAGATATGTCTGTAAGTATGAGTGACGATAAAATAATTATTATCTTTTGTTTTGTGTAAAAATGGTACGATAATTTGTACATTTGAAAGTTTTATCTTGTTATCAAATCACTTTGATTGTCACATCACATGTGCAGGTACACTGGTACAGTACATGTGAGTGAAATTCTTGTTTGCGAGCTTCACAAGCAACAGAGGTGTGCAAAAATACAATAACGTAAAACAAGCAAAATATAAGAACGGCTAAATCTGAGACTAATAAATATATGTACAATATATAATAGTACATGCATTACTGGATGTGTATACTAAATATGTTTTTCTACGCGCGTGTGTGTGTGTGTGTGTACATATTTTACAAATTAAATAGAGTAAACAATAAATAAAATATACAGAGGTTGGTAGTTGGACATGTGCAAAACAAGTGGCATTTATATACAGTGTGGAGTGCATAATGTTGAAGTTCCAGTAGTGAAGCTGAGGTGTCTATGACGTGTTCAGCAGTCTGATGGCCTCATGGAAGAAGCTGTCTCTCAGTCTGCTGGTTGGGGACCGGATGCTGCAGAACCTCCTTCCTGATGGAAGTAGTCTGAACAGTTGATGGCTGGGGGGACTGGAGTCCTTGATGATCCTCCCCGCTTTCCTCGGGCAGCGCTTCCTGTAGATGTCTTGGAGGGAGGGAAGCTCACCTCCAATTATCCGTTTAGAACACCGCACTACTCGCTGGAGAGCTTTGCAGTTGTAGGCGGTGCTGTTGCCATACCAGGTGGTGATGCATCCAGTGAGGATGCTCTCAATGGCACAGTGATAGAAGGTCCTGAGGATGCGGGGGCTCATGCCGAATCTTTTCAGTCTCCTGAGAAAGAAGAGGCGCTGCTGCGCCTTCTTCACTGTTTTGTTTGTGTGTACTGACCACGTAAGATCCTCAGCCAGGTGTACACCAAGGAACCGGAAGCTGCTCACTCTCCACAGCAGCGCCGCTGATGGTGATGGGGGTGTGTACTTCTCTGCACCTCCGGAAGTCCACTATCAACTCCTTTGTCTTTGCGACGTTGAGGGTGAGATGGTTGTCTTGACACCAGTGGGTCAGGGCGCTGACCTCCTCCCTGTAAGCCGTCTCATCACTGTTGGTGATAAGACCCACCACTGTAGTGTCGTCCGCAAACTTCACAATGATGTTGGAGCTGTTAGTGGCTGTGCAGTCATAGGTGTAGAGTGAGTACAGGAGAGGGCTCAGTACACACCCCTGTGGAGCACCAGTGTTCAGTGTGATGGGGGATGAGTTGATGCTGCCCAGTCTGACTACTTGGCGTCTATCAGACAGGAAGTTAAGGATCCAGCTGCAGAGGGAGCTGCTCAGTCCTAGATCCTGCAGTTTCCTGTCCAGCTTCGAGGGAACGATGGTATTGAATACTGAGCTGTAATCTACTGTTAGCTTGCAGTAAGAGTGTAACAAGCTAGTTTACAATGTTAGTTAGCTAATACAGTATTTTGTACTTTCAGTTTTACGATGGTCAAAGAGAAGGCAATGGTCAGAGTCCATTCTTCAATAAATCAGCACAGAAAGGAAAATAAGTCTGGTTATTGGAGCATCGTTATCTCGCTGTCTAGCTGGTGAAACTAAGGAACTCAGGGCGAGGACAGCAAAGTTACCAAAGGGGAAAAACTATCAAATTAAAACTGCATCATCTCAAAAATCACAAGTTTCTCTAAAATGTGTTTATTCTAGGGCTGCAGTTATTCATCATTTTAGTCATAAAGTATTTTATTGATTGTTCGGAAATTGAATTGGATTAGAAATAGTTTTCTTATTAATGAGCAATAATTATTATTATTCCAAAGAGAAAACACACGGGTCTTTTGGTTACCATTTTAGAAATTGCCATCCTTTAATGATTCATCTGTTAAAAAAAATATTTTGACTGCTTTTATCTAAAAAATATTTTGAGATGCTGAAATGCTGAAATAATAATAATAAAAAAAACAGACACTGATGTCAACATAAAGGTAAACACGCAATTTAGTTTCTTTAGTTTCTGGTTCTCTCCTGTATGGACTAGAGAACGCACGATACCACTTTTTTGTGTCCAGTATCGATATGAATCCGATACAGCGTATTTTTATAATCAATAAAACAGTTTTTTTAATATCTTTCTTTATTTTGTATAAGTTCATACTCAAGTTTTAAAAAACAAAACATTAAAGTTATTTAGTTATACCTGTATGCAAAAAACACACTGCACCCAAAATATTTCATAGTTCAGCAACACTGATCAATCTAATAAACTTAAACCTGCACCATCCTCCCTATTCTGGTATTTTAAAGAGTACTTAGCAGAAATATTAAACAACCTAACTAATAGGGTTGCAAACTCCCAGCAAAAAAAAAACTAAAGGGAACCATCGCCCACCCTCTGCCTCGTGATGCTTAATCGACATAATCGACTTTAATTTAATGCATGTATTTAAAAAAAATGCACAGAAATCAATTATTTTTCAACAACAATTAAATAGATTCAACATCTTTCTTCAACAGAACTGCAGACTGCACAGATGGTATCTTCCCAAAGGAAAAAGTACTATAACTTACTAGGGTATATATTAGACTTAATAGTTACTATATACAATATTAGATTTCTATACATTTTACGTTAGATAAAAACTTTGGTTGTAAGATTCAGATAATTATTTATTAAAAGCGAGACATTTTAAACGAGAATAAGAAAGAAAAGTATTTCTTTGTGCCCCCCTTTTCCCTGTTAATGCCCCAGCTGGCCCCCTGGCAAAACCGTGCTAGACCCGCCCCTGCACAGTTACCAGCTGTCAGCTACTTATAGCATTAGGCATTAAAGTAATATTAAATAAATTCTAACAACAGCTTATCAAGCTTAAACGTGCTGCTGTGGTTTATCTGCTGGTTTCCTCTTTCTGGCGCAAAGTGGGAAACAAACAAGAGAGACGGAACTTGCGATCAGCTGATCATTGATTAGTTTCATGATTGAAGTAGCAGCAGGAGAGGGAGGGGGAGAGGAGGCGCGGCAGTCGCTCCATATATCGGTTGTTAAGCTTAACGTGGGAATGCGTTACAAACATTGAGAGAGAAACTTACAAACTTGCTTTACTTCTCTAGGACAGCTTTCACTGAGAAGAAATGCCGATTTGGAAACATGTAGCGAGGCGCTAAATGCTCCACCAGACAACCGAGAGGTCTCTTGTTGTCACATGCAAGAAAGCATGCTCTGAAGAATATCCAGGTAGATCACTGTGGCGATATGTTGGTTATATTACTTTAAAGTGCAACTGGCTAATTCTTATTTTAGCCAACTCGAAAAGTAAAAATGATGCAACGACCTTGAAATAACACATTTATCTCACTGAAACATGTCATTTAAATAAAAACATTTACTGAAATTAAAATAAATATACTGAATATAATATGGCTCAGATTTAATGGAATATAATGATCCTTTTGTGTTGCTGTTAAAGAAAGGGATAATGTGTGATTACTGTTTTTAAACTATGGGCTACAAACTAAATCCTTTTATTATTTCTGTCCTCGGTTTTAACTCATTAATAATCATTAGGATGAAGCCCCCTAAAAAACAACGTAAAGGTCATGAAAATGTAAACAATTTGGCATTTTGATGATGCATCATCCACATTAAAAAGTAGAGATCATATCAGCCCTGTATTTACTTGTATCGGAGACATAAAAAATCTTTCCGTATCGCACAGCACTACAGAAAGCTCTTTTCTAGGGTTGTATTAAACATCTGTAACTACCGTAACTCCTGATCCATTTCCTCAATTAAAAGAAGTCCAATGATTCCTGAGAGCAGCAACTCTGCACTTTTCATTAATATTTGCATCATTACGGTAATCCCAGGTACATTGTTGCAGCAGCCCCGTGAAGGCAAAGGTTGAGAGAATAGTGAGTGAGCGTGATGGAACAATGTTATCACACGTTTGGCTTCTTTTTACCATGTTTGTTTGTTTTGTTCTTTCATGTGTTATTTACCAAGATTTGGATGGTGTTCTGCCTCGAGTTACCATAATGTCCCTAACATCACAAAAAAGCACAGAGTTGCTGCTTTCAAGAACTGCTGGAATTTTTCATTTGCCCCAATGGTTCAAGACTCAAGTTAGGCTAAAAACACTGGGACCAGTTTAAATGGGTTCATCTGTGTCAGCTGCATCGTCACTGCTGCTCTTATGTTATGTGTTTTTGTTGAAAACTAGGTGCTGTTTGGCCTTAATGATGTCAAACTTTTCATTCACTTGTTTGCTCCTAAATACGTTTCTATTGCAGGTCTTTTCCAGTTGAAAATGTGAGTGAGCACTACACAAATTACTGACACTGAAATACACTGAAAAGAAAAACAACTAAACTAAATCCAAACAAAAACAACTAAACGAAGTAGTTACACACGTTATAGAATATATATACTGGGCATACAAGCCTGGCCTAAGCTTTCTGTCAGGAAGACTGCAGCAGTCCAGGAGTTGGGTTAACTGTCTTTAAGTCCCACAGAAGAAATGTTTACATCAAAGTGCTTGCCAGGCTTAATCCAAATTAGGTACAGCCATACTTGAACTTATCATTGTATAGTATGTGGGACTATGAGCAATGGTTTTCTGGAAACAGAAACAGGCAATTTTATCATTAGTAGAGTCACAAATAACTAGAAAAACAATTGAAAACATAATGTACTCAACACAGCAATATCTCACAATATCCACAAGGGGTCACTATAGCTCATATATTGCCTAAATAGCACGTCATACAAATTGCCAATCATAAGGCACGGACATGGCAAGCTAGCCACAGTTAAACTAAACAATAGAAAAGTCCTTTATTTGTAATACCGCTGGATGTAATGACTGCGGGAGATTACAGCCACTGCTATTAACTTAGTGCCAAATAATCCTACCAACATGGTATCAAAGAACTGAGGCATAACTTTAACATGCACAAACAATTATAACAGCTTCATGCGAGTCATCCTGCCAAAAGGACTAACACTCACAGGTTCATAAACACACAACTTAATCACACGAAACAACTGCGATGCTCTGCAGTGGCACCTTTAGTCACTCCCACTCTGCGTGCTGAGCACATGCCCACTGATACGCTTATTTCCTTTGAGTGTGCTTGATTTCTGCCTCTAGACATTCTGAGGCCGAGTCAGAGCAGGAAACTTGAGCACACGTGGTCTCATTAAATCAGACAGCTGGAGTCATTTAAAAAGGATCTTTTAAGCAGTGCTGTCCCTCAGCTTCATAGTAGATCCATCTATGGATCAGTTTGAAAATCCTAGCTGTCTTCTTTCTAGTTATCATGTTACAAGATTTTAAGAAAACTTGAACGCTGATCATGAGTTGAATGCCACTGATCTTCAAAATCATCCAAGCTTTTTGATAAATGCACACAAAAGTCGGGTGTCCATGCCACCCGCATGCAAGGTGACAAAAATACCCCAATCAGCCTTTCAAGCTGACAGCTAAAGAAACCATTTCACCAGATTTAGCTTCTTGGATATTGTGTTCACTATACTGTGTTCAAAATGTACTTCTCATTTAAAAGAAGAAATGTAATCATGTCAATATAGAGGATTTCAAATTCTCACTCCTGTTAATTAAAAAAAGAAAAAAGTAGGATAAGACACGAGAAACTCCTTGAAAAGGACAGTCTCCATTATAGCACCTCATGGAAGCTTTGTTAGACCACCTGTCATTAAAAACTAGAAAGACCATCCAGCATCGGGAGCTTTCAGACTTCCAGGTATGACAACAAGCCTATTGCTGGTTTGCCCACTCTGACTGTGTCAGTATTTGCTCCACATACCAACTGCTCTGACCCTAAAGTAAGCCAGAATCCCACACAGCCATATGTAGGCACATTCCAACCACAAAGAATAACTGGGGATTCTTCATCCTGTAAATATCCTGAACAACTGGTTTTGGTGGTTTGATGGGAACAGATCCTCACCTGATCAGGAATACCAACGATCACCCCACCACTCATGTCTTGTTGGGAAATGTTTGCAGTCCTCAAGCTGTGAAAGTCATCAGGTGCAGCAGTCATGAATACCATGTAAACATCCCTGTTGGTAGGACAAACAAATAACAGTGGGATTCATTCGAGAAAACAGAACTTGTTTGATTCCCTGTCTGACAAAAAGAAATTAATGCAACGTAAAAATTTGATTTAAAAAATCAGCAGCATCATATGTAACCAGGTCCTAATTTACATATTGTTATAATTACACAAAATTTGTTCTAAAGCCCAAACTGCTCCTGGTATATCTGACTTTTAGCACCTCCAAGCCTGTAGTCATCTTGGTTATTAGTTAGGCCCCTCCCCCGTGTGTCGCTATGTGTATAGGCACTGTTAATGCTAGCATGAACAGATCATTCTTGCTGGCTGTTGTAGTGGCTTGAGCTAACTCTCATCCCAACTGTTTATATTTGGTTACAGGAGCTGGAGTGGGCATTAATGCTCCACAATTTACAAGCTGGGACCTGCCGCTAATCCATGGTTAAAGCCTTTACCCACATCAACACTGCAGGCAGAGGCTAACATCTGCAATACTATTAATAATTACACATAACTGTAGCAACAACAAAGAGAGGCTCGAACAAGAAAGGCTTGAAACCCTTAGAAAAGACTGATCAGAGTTGGTTCAATGAACTCTGATCATGTTCATTCGGAGTTAAGCTCGTGTGTGTTTAGAGACAGAAAGCCATCATGTTACCAGGATTCTCCAGAGAAACACAGAAATAAAGAGCAGAGCCTCCATCTTCATTTAGTGGACAGAGGAATATGATCACAAATCAGTGTGGGCCAAAATTTGTATCTTAAAAACTAGGAGGGGATAAAGTTATACCAACATACTGTAATATTTTTATAATATACACTAGCAAACTTTCATGCTGTGTGTGATATTAAAAATATTGTATTGTGTGATATCACATTCTATTGTGATCCAGCATTTTAATCTGACCTTTGATTTCTAAATGCTTCATTAAACTGTCAAATATACAAATATAGACAACTGTGGGATTTGTCTAAAGTATTTGCATATGCCATAGAAATGTTAGCACTCACAGTTTACTGGGCAAGGTTTATGCAACGTTTCAACAAGACCAGTCCACTTATGACAAACGCGATCATACGAGCATTATAGTACGATGCAGTCTCTGCATGATATGACTATCTATTCAGCTGTAACCTGACAGGGACAAAGTCTAGGAGACAGAAACTGAAGATAGACACCATTTACTGATGGACCTGTTATATTAGGTGACAATTCCACGTGAAAGTCAAAAGAAATGAATACATACAGGGCAAGTCTTTATGAGGCAAACATGATGTGCATCTCACACGAAAGCGATTTAGGTGATTTTCTGTGAGAAATGTGTAAAAAGATCCGTACTCTGAATTTCAGATACTATTGATCTGTTTGTTGTGTGTCTGAGGGTTTACGCAGGGACGTTTTGTGTAAGCACTGATTGCTACAGTAGCATCCAATCAATGCTTACAGTGCAAAGAAACTGGCCTACAGTCTGACAGCTGCATTAATGTCTACACAATCTAAGAGTTTGAAAGATGGACACACGTGAGATGATCATAAATCCACAACAGAATCCTTTCTGTCCTAACATACTGACGAGAAAATAACTGAAGCACTCGTGTCAAGAACAACAACAACAAAGGGAAACATGCCTAACTTGGATTTCAGTGATTGTGAAAACAAACATATGCAAATGAATTTCCTCTGTGCGCTTTGCCTAATTCAGGAAATCACTATCAGTCAAGTTGAGTGTGAGTCAGTGAGTATGTTATGTTCACATAGACTGTTACCTCAGGGGCTAACTTACCAGATGAAATGAACCTTTATGGAACGGAAACCCAGAATTTGTTTCAAGTCACATTTTAGCTTAACCTGCATGGTGGAAAGTGCCTGTACCAGAGACATGATTGTTGCTGCTTAGGTTAAAATATCTAGTATATGTCAATAATGTAACAAAAAAGAAGAAGAAAATCTGTGGCGGTGTAAAAGTCCCACTAAATGCGTCTCTCGGTGTACATCTAAACTATATAACGATTAACCGCCAACTGTGAGTTCAATTTAAATTTTCCTTTACAAATGTGTGTTTGTTTAGGAAGGAAAAAAATGTGTGCGCACAGTGTTCGGCAATATAGACTCAAAGGCAGCACCAAGACTGGCACGAGACTATTTCCACTGCACTGAGGGTGGGAACTCCAGGCCTCGGGGCCGCTGTCCTGCAGGGTTTAGATGTGTCCTTGATCCAACACAGCTGATTTAAATGGCTCATTTTGAACGTTGACATATACATCAAGGAATGGACCAGCCACTGCACTGATGTTAAACCAGTTCAGAAGTTCATTTATCATCATGAACCACCAATTTATGAGCAGACAAACCAAAGTACACTCCAAGATTCAGTTGCTTGTAGAAGCACGTTTAGCAGCAACAGCTCAAAGTCATTGTTTTCTGTATGACTATCAGTCTCTCACATCATTGGGGAGTCATTTAGGCTCACTCTTCTTTATAATGTTGCTTCACTTCATTGAGGTTTGCACAAATTTGTTTATGCAAAACTCACGACCACACGACTTCTATTAAGCTGAGCTTTAAACTTTCTAAAATATAAAACCTGCTAGACACCGGTGTTGTGCCAAAAAGTGATTGTCTGCCAAAATCTGATTTCTGGTATTTGCCAAAAAGTGATTGCTCGTATTTAAACTGCTATAAGTAACTTGTTGGGCTATAATATGTGAAACATATGTCAAATGCTTCCCTCATGGATGACATAAAGTCATCTTGAGCCACAAACAACATTCGTGTAACAAGGTAGAAGCCGCGATCAGTTTTTGGCAGCGACTTTTATATAACCTTTATTTATTTAGTTAAAAAAAATCTCATTAACATTAAACATGTCTTTTGTAAGAGTAAGTTGGCCAAGAGGACAGCAGCAATGGCAGCAAATATTACAATAGTTCAGTAAAAATATTTTAAGTGGGGATAAAGGAGCGGATTGGTTATAATGTAAGTACAATAACACAGAGTTGTAAAGACACTTGAAACACAGATTTTTTTTAATTCTATATAAAACCCCTTTGTAAACCCTGTTCACCGATGTTAGGGTCCCTGGGTCATTGACCCAGTGTTTTGTGTTTTTGGTTCTTTGATTTTGTTATTTCATTATATTCTAGCTTTGCTTTATGGGTTTTAGGATTATTCTTAGTTTAGGTTGTCTGGGTGGGGTTTGGTTAGAGTTTTAGTGTTCTGGTTTTCTGTCTGTGTTCCATAGTTGCTGTCTCCCCTATCTGCTGTCTCCCCACGTCCAGTCAGTGGCTGTATCCCAATTCAGGGTCTGCAGCCTTAAGGGCCGCATTTTAAGGCCGATTACGTCAGAGCGACGCGACGAAGGCTGTCCCAATTCAAAGGCTGCTCGAAATGCGGCCCCCAAATGCGTCCTTCATTTCCCTGAATTTTAAGGACGTGGCAGTGTAGACTTCGTGGCCCAACATATCCCAGAATGCATAGCGCGGCGGTGGGTGTGGATAATTTTGCCGAAATAAAACGGCGGATGAGGGGCGCCCGAAGAGTAAACTTTAAGTAAGTACTGAATATTACGTCACTTATTTATGTGCAAATGTTTAATAACGAAGAACATTAAAACATTACTGTTGGCCACATGTCGGCAAAGTTATGTGACATCAGTGACGTTTGTACTAACTTGGTTTTAAAGCCTTTACTTTCAAATATACGCCGTTCAATAGCTGAGCTTAATCTTACAGAGAACGATCAAAGCTCATGTAGAAACAAACAAACAAATGCACAAAAGATTTTCTCCTTCATTTCTGTCAAACAAAGCTGTAAGACACGTTTCCAGCTGTTAGTATCATGGTTGCTAGGCAACCTGGGCAGCGCAACGGAGGCTAGACCGTCCCATTTCACAAGCCTCGCACTTCCGGCCTTAGCGGTCTTTGAGTACGCGGCCCTTGAGGATCGTTGAGGCTGCGTACTTTAAGGCTGCAGATCCTGAATTGGGATACAGCCAGTGTCTGTGTCTGCCCTGGTCCCACGTCTCTGTTCCCTTTGTTATAGAGCCTGCCTGAGTCTGTGTTATGTTTCCTGTTTTACTTTGAAAGTCCATGTCTGATGTTAATGTGTCTGGTTTTGCTTCCCCTTGTCTCGTTAGGCCTGATTTGCCCCAGCTGTGTTTCCCTCCTGTTACCCATTCCCTGATTGCTCCCTCTGTGTATTTAAGCCCTGTGTTTCTTTGTGTCGGTGTCGTGATCTGCTTTCATTTATGCTGTGTGTTCTGGCTGCCTGGTCATGTAACGTTATTTGGATTTTTGTTACGTTTTGCCACTTTTTGCCATCCAGTAATAAAAGCTGAGTTTTGAGTTACTTTCCGCCTCCGAGTGTCTGCACTTTGGGTCCTTCTACTTCCACTCTTGCCTGCACACAGCCTTAACCTGACAACCGACGTCTATTTACCAACGTACGTAAAGATATTACACATAAAAAATACACAGAAACATTGGAAATCACTTTTTGGCACAACACCGTAACCTCTCCAGAGGTGGTATCAATATTAATATCTCTAAACCCTATAAATGTTTCTTTTAAAGTCTGACGAAAGGAAGGAGCTGCGAGAAGTGTGCCTCTCAACCGGTGGCTCGCTCAATAACGTCTGGCTGTGCAGCTGAAACCTTTTTGACCCACCAACAGTCACACAGAGGCCACAAAATCTCACATGCGGGTTTCACTCTTTCAGGCGGAGTCTCTCTAAGAAATTCTAGTTTTAACTTCAGTTCAAATGCTTCATCTTCTGTGAATCGAGTCAAATTAGAAAAAAACTAAATATAAAACAGGTTTAAATGAACAAAAAAGAAACTCATCTGATCATTGTTAACATACACAGTGAGCACTCATGCAGGTTCATCAAGACTTTGGTTTTCTAAAAAAGATCTAAAGATTTGCAGGAGGAAAAACTGAATAACACCTTTAAAATGTTAGTTTTTCCCTTTTTTGTTCGATTGTAACGTGATTAATACAAAATATTTTAAAGAAAACATTTTAAATAAAGAAAAACTTGCCTAATTAATCATTTTATCCTGTGATTTCTTTATTTCGCAATATTTTTTACTGCTTAAACATGTTGTTTGTGTTATTGTTACGGCTGCTTTGATGATTTAGGATTCAGTTTTGCTGCATGTTATCATTAAATCCTGTTTCGCCTGCTTTGCAAGAAAAATAACAGGAGACAATGTGATTAGGGCTGAGTATCAATTTCAATTCCTACAACTGCTTCAGTTCCCATTAGTAGTAATACCTACACTTTTTTTGATTTCACTTTTCTAATAGTTTCACAGGCTAATAGTTTTTAAACAGAATAGCACAAACAACATGCTCAAAAGCCGGGTGTGAGACAGCTTTGTAGCCCTGCTTGTATGGCGTGTAGCAGTGATCCAAAATCCGATCCCCTCTCGTTGGACACGAGACATGCTGGTAAAAGTTTGGCATGACTTGTCTGAGGTTCGCTTTGTTAAAGTCTCCTGCTACAATGAGGGCTGCGCCCGGGTCCTTGTTTTGAAGCGAGCTCAGCACATCATGTAATTCGGACAAAGCCATACCTGTGTCCGCTTGGGGTGGGATGTAGACCACCGTGGCAATGACTGAGGTGAACTCACGGGGCAGATAGAAAGGGCGGCACTTAATGCTCAGAAACTCCAGATGTGGCGAGCAGCCGCTGGAGAGAGTAGAAATGCTCCTGGCATCACACCACTTTCTGTTTACCATGAAACACACTCCTCCACCTTTGGTTTTGTTCGACTCTGCCGTTCTGTCCGCGCGGAGCACAAACAATGAATCCGACGGAGTTACGGCCTGGTCCGGCACGGTGGGGGTCAGCCATGTCTCCGTGAAGCACAGAATGTTGCAGTCCCTCATGTCACGTTGGAAGGTGACCCTTGCTCTTAGGTCATCGAGCTTGTTCTCCATGGATTGTACATTGGCCAGTAGGATACTGGGCAGTGGTGCGCGATGCACCTGCTGTCTCAGTCTGTTCCTAATACCAGCGCGTTTTCCCCGGCGCTTCTTTGTTCTGCGCCTCGGATGAGCGGCCCGTCCTTTGTTGTTCTCCGCGCCGCGTAGAATCTCTGGCGGCCAGGAAGGGTCAGGTTTAAAAGTGTCCAAGATTAGATGTGCAACCTTGGCACCGATGTTTACAAGTGATCCGCTGTCGTATACTATAAGGCTAGAGGATTTTGGGATGTAAACCAGAGCAAAAAATAAGTAAAAAACAAGAAAAGTGGATAGTCGGAGCGGAGCGGTCAGGAAGGCGTCTGGACGTGGCCACGCCATCTTGTCAAAGGCAATATTTTTGTAAATATTTGTGTCACAATGATTTCTATAAAAGCATTTTGTTTATGGGGATAATGTGACAAATCTTTTGTGACCCTATTAATGATCAATGGTAATTGAAGAGGAACCCTGGCTCGGGACATTTTCATGACAAGTGTCAGCGCAGACATCTACTAACGAGAGAACATGTTTTATCATCATAAACACGGTGATGTGAAGCATCGTTAAAGTGTCACTTCAGTAATGTTGACTCATGTTTTTAATAATGACTTTAAAACACTCATTTCTGTGGTTTATTTTAAGTTTACAGAATATAACATGTGGTAAGACGACGAGTTTTACTTCTCACTGTCCGTGTTATGTGTATCTATTTATCATGTATGCTACTTTGCCGAAAATGTTTCATTGTGTTCATGAAATAAACCAGACTTTCACTGTCTGCAACTTTTACTGTTTTCTGCTTTTGTTCACTCCAAGTTTGACAAACCTACAGATATCCAGAGTTAACTCACTAACAATGTGGAGCAGTCTCAGTGTATTTAGCTGCTTTTTCCCTGAACACAACCAACTAAGAGAAACGCCTGTAGGCCTCACTTTGGTCATTTTGAACGCTGAAGGAGATTTGTTCCATAGACACCTTATACTAGTGTTTCCTGCACTACTAGGCTGCATGCCAAATATCCTTGGGCAAGATACTAACCCCGTGTTTGCCTACTGGTGGTGGTCAGAGGGCCCGGTGGCGCCAGTGTCCGGCAGCCTCGCCTCTGTCAGTGCGCCCCAGGGCAGCTGTGGCTACAATGTAGCTTGCTATCACCAGTGTGTGAATGTGTGTGTGAATGGGTGAATGACTGAATGTAGTGTAAAGCGCTTTGGGGTCCTATGGACTAGAAAAGCGCTATACAAATGCAGGCCATTTACCATTTACCATTTACTATGTTCTATTTAAATCCATCCATCCATCCATCCATCCATCCATCCATCTTCATCCGCTTTATCCGGGGCCGGGTCGCGGGGGCAGCAGCCTAAGCAAAGAGGCCCAGACCTCCCTCTCCCCAGCCACCTCCTCCAGCTTATCCGGGGGAACACCAAGGCGTTCCCAGGCCAGCCGAGAGATATAATCTCTCCAGCGTGTCCTGGGTCTGCCCCGGGGCCTCCTCCCGGTGGGACATGCCTGGAACACCTCACCCAGGAGGCGCCCAGGGGGCATCCTTGTCAGATGCCCGAACCACCTCAGCTGGCTCCTTTCGATGTGGAGCAGCAGCTGCTCTACTCTGAGCCCCTCCCGGATGGCCGAACTTCTCACCCTATCTCTAAGGGAGAGGCCAGCCACCCTTCGGAGGAAGCTCATTTCTGCCGCTTGTATCCGCGATCTCGTTCTTTCGGTCACTACCCACAGCTCGTGGCCATAGGTGAGGGTAGGGACGTAGATCGACCGTTAAATTGAGAGCTTCGCTTTTACACTCAGCTCCCTCTTCACCACGACGGACCGGTGCAGCGTCCGCATTACTGCAGCCGCAGCCCCAATCCGTCTGTCGATCTCCGGCTCCCTTCTCCCATCACTCGCGAACAAGACCCCGAGATACTTGAACTCCTCCACTTGGGGCAGGAACTCATCCCCGACCCGGAGTGGGCACTCCACCCTTTTCCGGCTGAGAACCATGGCCTCAGATTTGGAGGTGCTGATCCTCATTCCCGCTGCTTCACACTCGGCTGCGAACCGTTCCAGTGCAAGCTGGAGGCCCTCACCCGATGAAGCCAACAGAACCACATCATCCCCAAAAATCAGAGATGAGATTCTGAGGCCACCAAAGCGAAAGCCCTCCGCCACTTGGCTGCGCCTAGAAATCCTGTCCATAAAAATTATGAACAGAACCGGAGACAAAGGGCAGCCCTGGCGGAGCCCATCACCCACCGGGAACGAGTCCGACTTATTGCCAGCAATGCGAACCAAGCTCTTGCAACGGTTGTATAGGGATCGAATGGCCCGTAGCAATGGGCCAGACACCCCATACTCCCGCAACACCTCCCACAGGACACCCCGAGGGACACGGTCGAATGCCTTCTCCAAGTCCACAAAACACATGTAGACTGGTTGGGCAAACTCCCATGCACCCTCAAGTATCCTGGAGAGGATAAAGAGCTGGTCCAGTGTTCCGCGACCAGGACGAAAACCGCATTGTTCCTCCTGTATCCGAGGTTCGACTAGCGGACGAACTCTCCTTTCCAGCACCCTGGCATAGACTTTCCCAGGGAGGCTGAGGAGTGTGATCCCCCTGTAGTTGGAACACACCCTCCGGTCCCCCTTCTTAAAGATGGGGACCACCACCCCGGTCTGCCAGTCCACAGGTACTGCCCCTGATCTCCACGCAACATTGCAGAGGCGTGTCAACCAGGACAGCCCTACAACGTCCAGAGCCTTCAGGAACTCGGGGCGGACCTCATCAACACCAGGGGCTCTGCCACCAAGGAGTTGTTTAACTGCCTCAGTGACCTCGCCCCCGGAAATTGGCGGGTCATTCCCCTCATCCCCAGACTCTGCTTCCTCCTCGGAAGACGTGTCAGTAGGATTAAGGAGGTCCTCGAAGTATTCCTTCCACCGCCTGACAATTTTCTCAGTCGACGTCAGTAGCGCTCCGCCAGCACTATACACAGTGCAGGTAGAGCACCGCTTTCCCCTCCTGAGACGCCTGACGGTTTGCCAGAATCTCTTCGAGGCAGTCCGAAAGTCTTTTTCCATGGCCTCTCCGAACTCCTCCCACACCCGAGTTTTTGCTTCAGCCACTGCCCGAGCCGCATTCCGCTTGGCCTGTCGATACCTGTCGGCTGCCTCCGGAGTCCCACAGGCTAACCAAGCCAGATAGGACTCCTTCTTCAGCCTGGTGGCTCCCTTCACCTCTGGTGTCCACCATTTGGTTCGGGGATTACCACCGCGGCAGGCACCAACCACCTTGCGGCCGCAGCAGCTTCGGCAATGGAGACGCTGAACATGGTCCATTTGGACTCAATGTCCCCAGTCTCCCTCGGAATGCTGTTGAAGCTCTGCCGGAGGTGTGCGTTGAAGATCTCGCGGACTGGGGCCTCTGCTAGACGTTCCCAGCACACCCTCACTACGCGTTTAGGTGCACCAGGTCTGTCCAGCGTCCTCCCCCGCCACCTGATCCAACTCACCACCAGGTGGTGATCAGTTGACAGCTCAGCCCCTCTCTTTACCCGAGTGTCCAGAACATATGGTCGCAGGTCTGCTGATACGATTACAAAATCGATCATCGACCTACGGCCTAGAGCGTCCTGGTGCCACGTGCACTTATGGACACTCTTATGTTCGAACAGGGTGTTCGTTATGGCCAAACTGTGATTAGCACAGAAGTCCAATAACAAAGCACCGCTCGGGTTCAGATCAGGGAGGCCGTTCCTCCCAATCACGCCCCTCCAGGTCTCGCTGTCGTTACCCACGTGAGCATTGAAGTCTCCCAGCAGGACAACAGAGTCTCCAGGTGGAGCACCCTCCAGCACCCCCCCCAGGGACTCTAAGAAGGCTGGGTACTCTGAACTGCCACTCGGCGCATAAGCGCAGATGACAGTCAGGACCCGTTCCCTGACCCTAAGGCGCAGGGAACAAACCCTCTCGTCCACCGGGAAAAACCCCAACGTACCGGCAGCAAGCCGAGGGGATATTAGAATACCCACCCCAGCCCGCCGCCTCTCACCAGGGGCAACTCCAGACTGAGACAGAGTCCAGCCCCTCTCCAGGAGACTGGTTCCAGAGCCCAAGCCATTTGCAGAGGTGAGCCCGACTATATCTAGCCGGTACCTCTCAACCTCACGCACTAACTCAGGCTCCTTCCCCACCAGAGAGGTGACATTCCATGTCCCTATTGCCAGTCTTGGCAGCCGGGGGTCAGTCCGCCAGGGCCTCCGCTCCTGGCCGCCACCCGGCACACTCTATTTAAATCCAGATTACTTTTATAGTTTGCAGTGAAATTTGTTAAACCGTTGCTTAATGGGACAGAAGTACACGTCACTCTTTACTAACACATTTATAGATGAGTTTATTGCTGAACGACACAGCTAGCAGTCTCACACACTCTTTAGGTTTTTCAAGTTTTGTGTGTAATGGTTTAGTCTATCAAACCTTACCCTTTTCTCCCCAGTATCACAACAGTGTGACTCCCAAAGTACAGATCAGTAAACAACCAATGATTCTTAATCCAGAACAGAAAGATACAGTTGGAAGATGAATGATTGCGTTTTTCTGATGTGTAGTAAAACGACCCCCTCTTCTTCTTCTCTGTGTTGTTGTTCTTGTTGTTCTTGTGTGTGTGTGTGTGTGTGTGTGTGTGTGTGTGTGTGTGTATGCCTTAGAAGTCAAATAATACATTAGCCCTACTTAAAAAAACATCTGAATTACATTTAGAACTGAGATTCTAAGTTGTAAGCAGAAATCTTATGCTCAGCCAGAAGCATGTTTCCCCACTTTCACAGTGCTGAGGTGTCAAATCCACAACCCCCAACAAATGGTTTGTTACACGCGGGTGTGTCATTTTACGGCTTTAATGTTTCCAGCTGATAAGGAGAATGAGTGCATTTCAAATGTGCGTCCAAAGGCTTTAAACATCCGCTTTGTCTGTAACGACAGTATCAAACTACAGAGCATTGTTTTTACTAAATTTCAACATTTTCAGATGAAAATGTTTCATTTTATTTCACTGTAACACCCCCTCAATGCCATTTTTAGGATATTCTTGGTGATCCCATGTTTTCATATTTATGCTTTTGGCACTGAGGGTATCTGATACGCACGTTGTCACTGTGTTTTGTGCTACCAGCTGTGAGGGCTCTGCTTTTGCTTTGAGCAGTCTGTTTTTATTTTGTCTCGCGAGTGTGTGTTTTTCAAACCAGATCCTCCTCAGTTTGATTTTGTTACCACAAACTTTGTGTGAAGTTCACAACAGAGGTAAAGAGATTTAAACACACCAGTTTAAGGACGCAGCGATTGGACCAGCTGCACAGGGCTGGTGAAGCAGAGAGTGTCGGGGGAGATGTGCAACAGAAGCAGAGGGAACATTTTACAAGATGATAAATGGCACATTTAGGTGATTAAGGATTTGTTGACAAGATTAAAAGACACGTCCGTCAGAGTTCAACAACATTACAGTTTGATTAAATAAAAAGTTTTTAAACTACACAAGGTTCATTTTCTCCTCTGATAGTAAGCATATTAAACATGTCAAGAAAGAAAGAGTATAAAGAAAAATAGTAAATGTGTCTAATTAAACTCTTCCTGTGAACCTTATATCATCCTTTAATATGTTCGGTGTTACAAACTTGAAGAAGCACAGAAAAGATCATCAGACATTAATCTAATCAGTTTTCAGCCTTCATTCATATTGAAAAGTTGAAATCTTCCCTGCTAGACCCAAGTGCAGCGTTTAACACCGTTGGCCAGAACATTTTATTACAGCTATTATTAAATGGAGAGTCCTCTTCACACACTGAGGTTAATTATGAAGCTCCACAGGCTTCTGTGCAAAGACCAGTTCTGTTTACATTATACGTGCTTTAGAAGACATAGCATACATTTTCACTGCTATGCATATGATACCCACTTTTATTGGTTAAACTGCCGGGATGTCTTAGACACATAATGAGCTTTAATTTTCTGCTTCTAAGTTCAGATAAAACTGAGGTTATTGTAACGGGGCGTAAAAATCTTAGAAACACTGGCTAACAAGATCCTTACTCTGGATGGCATTGCCTTAAGCCGCCTGTTGCAGTCATTTGGCACATTATAAGTCAAATTGAAGCACACGATCCCAAAGCACAACATCAACATTTATTTATATACAAAAATGAAAATTCTTTTTACAGAAAAGAATTGTAACTTCACAATATTGCATTAAGATGAGCAGACAGATTTTAATCTCAGCATCGTGCACACAGATTTTTCAGGACACTGGAAGAGTTCCTGCCGTGGATTTAGATGTTAGTGTTGTGTGGATGATCCCATTCTGTGATCTTTGTGTTACTAACACTGATGCTTTTACACTTTAGGACCCTCGAGACCTCTGCTGCTCAGCCGTCCTGATCGCTGCCTCCACTTTAACCAGAGGCTGTAACCTCTGATCATTTCACCTGCACCGACAGTAAAACTCTTCTCCAGAACCAAACGTGCCATAAACCCATCACAGCTTCATCATCAGCTCAGTCTCAGCAACATGCAGACGACCGAGCAGCAGAAACTCTGCAGGGAACGTCTGAAGTCTGTTCTTCAGTTTTCCCAGCTCACTGTTTATTGAACATGAGACAGAAAAATAAATTCACCTTTAATGTGAAACTTTTATCGCCTGTGACATATTTGCAGGAAGTCTTCGTGCTGTGATTTAGTGTCACAGCCATAAATATCACACAAGGTAAAAACTACAAGTCCCAGCATCCTCTGTGTTTAGGGAGGAGCAGTGAAAGTGAAAGTGTTGATCCTCCGTTCAGAGCAGCAGGAGGAGGAAGGTGGAGCTGAGGCAGGCGAGTGTTAACATGAATATGTTTCTTCTTATGACATAAAATAATTCCACGCTGTTCGTGTCTGTGGGTGAAACGTGAGGCCGGTCGGCTCCTCTGAGCGCTGGTTTCCTGTAAGTAGAGAGGAAGTGAGTTTAGCTGAGAGAGCAGGAGGAGAGTGAGAGCTGTGCTGAGGCAGGTGAGTGTTAACACCGCTCTGACATTACTGTGTCTCTGTGGCGGGAACAACAGGCTCCGTCAGTGGAGGCAAAAATAATCAGACTTTGGTTTTTCAAAGGAAACTACTTTATGTTGGGAGAAGCCGCGCGCTCATTGGATAACGACTTGTCAATCTCAAGTTATTAGCCAATGAGCGCGCAGGTTCACAGTAAGACCCGCCCTTATCACGACGGGTTTTAAAACTAAAATGGCGACAGAAACTCTGTGAGTGGAGTTCAGGCTGACTTTATGAAAGTGCGACGTTTGAGCCACTTCCTGTTCTCAGTGCCGGCGTCCTGATCACCGAGGTTTCTGTTGCTCTGATATCTGATATTGATTATATCGGTAAATAGGCTGTAGGCAGAAACATCAGGTCTGATCTGAAAATCCCTTCAGAAACAAACTTTAAGAGTTTTATGTCCGTGAGGCTGTAAAACTGTAACGTGTCCTGTGATCCATAAACACTCTGTGTGAATAATCTGAAGTCATTTTGAGCCTGACAGTAGTTTCCTGTCACAGAGCAGAAGCTGCAGGCAGTTTTTGGCACCTTTATATTTAATTTATTCCAAAATAAATCAATAAAGGTAGAAAAGAACTCTCAGTGACATTAAAAATCTATTTTTAAAGACAGATGTGACCAAGTGCAACAAATATAAGATGAGATGTTTACAGATATTTGAAGTATTGATCATATGTAGAACACAGAGCAGGGGCCTGTTCTTCGTACCGCGCTAAGTGAGTTAGCTGGATGAGATTGTTGACGATTTCGCGTGATCCTGGATCGTTCGGTTCCCCGAAGCCCATCCGGGACTTGCTGTCATAGCAACAGAGCCGTAAGCGTAAACCTGCTGGGGAGCAGGTTTACTTTATGTAAACAGGATTAGATCGCGGCCACGCAGGTATGCCCGCGTCATTCATACGAAAGCAACAGCGATATTCCACCACTGTTTCACCATAAATAAATAACATCAATGTAACTAAAGACAATGCAGCACCTGATCCATTTATTGATTTCACACAGATACATACAGGTCATTCCCTAAAAAAGGGAAATGTACTATTAACATTCTATTACATGTATGTGATTATTACAGATGTAATTCATATTTCAGAGTAGTAATTGTAAATTACTTCGTGTAATCAAGATGAGAGACCACGGCTATAAAAGCGAAGGTGGATTTGGGAAGTCTGTCGCAGCCATGTCCTGTCCGTATACGCGAGCCACCCATTGCGGAAGGTGCAAGATTGATAAGGAGAGTCCTCAGAATTCAGCGTATATTGCGGGACAGACAGGATCCTTTAGCTCAGCGCGACAGTGTGCTCATAGAGAGATATCGATTTTCCCGTGAGGGTATTATTTACTTAACCAACTTGTTGACGAGGGGGTGCAGGACCACCACCTGTCTTTTGTTGCTCTGCTCTTTTCTTGGTTGGTGTTATAAACAAACAGATTATTCCAGGGTCTCTTTCCAAGAGACGAAAAGTAATATAAGTGATAAATATTACCATTCTGTAGAATATTCTTATATTTCACTTTTACCTGTTCCCATGTTCTAGTGGGTCCTGTCGTGGCTCTAATGTGAAAGAGGATAAAATATAACATATTATAATATAATGTAATATAATATTGGATAATATAGTGTAATATAATAAATCTACCCTACCGCCTACTGGTGTTGGCCAGAGGGGCCGATGGCGCGATATGGCAGCCTGGCTTCTGTCAGTCTGCCCCAGGGCAGCTGTGGCTACAACCGTAGCTGCCTCCACCAGTGTGTGAATGTGAGAGTGAATGAATAGTGGCATTGTAAAGCGCTTTGGGTGCCTTGAAAAGCGCTATATCAATCCACTCCATTATTATTGTTATTATTAAATTACTTACGAGTTTAATTTGTCAGCAACTTCCTGCCAGCCCTCTCTCCTTGCTTTTGCAGCCTTTGCAGTGTTCCCTGGCGTTCTGATTTAACTCTGAAACTCCTGAAATCCCTCACTCAAGAGTTCTTGCTCTGCTGCCGAAAAATACCGAGCCGAGCGCGCTCCGTCGACATTTTCGCCGACCAATCAGAGGGTTGCCGATCAATGTTTCTACTATCGATGCGTAGCCCCTTTTACGACACCCAGTGATGTCACATTACTGCGTCCAGCTGTACTAATCGTCAACAGCAGGTGTGTTCGGGGAACCGGATTAGCGCGCTCACGGTTAGCGCGATGGTTTGGTCTTGGATGTTTCATTTGATCTTGGATGTAGTAAGCGACGTACGAAGCACAGGGCCCAGGTCCAATAACAGAGTCATGCTGCTCACAAACAGCAGTTTGGTTTCATGAGCTCACTTCCTGCAGTGATCCTCAGCTTCTCTCCAAAGGAGCCGTAACATGTGGGCTCCTCACCATGATGATGATCCCAAACACACTGAGTTCCTTCATCCACCTGATCATGTACTTATTAAATAATGTGATGGTTTTGGTGTTTTTTAAAGACTTTGAGCCTCTAAAATAACTGGTTTGGACTTTAGGGCCAAAGCTCCAACATTAGAAAGCCGTCAGTGTGATGCTTCCAGTACAACAGCACCTCTGAGTGTGTGTGTTTACCTCTCAGACTAACTCCACCCTGACATCAAGAAGATGGAGGAAGAGGACGGAGCAGCATCTGCAGCATCCAGCTGTGTGTCTGTGAGGAGTGACTGGTCCAGAGAAATACTTCCTCCATATTTCAGTCATGAACCTGCACCAACAATGTTCTTCAATCATGGAGCTCAGCTGACCATGTAAGAGAGCTGCTGACTCAGAGTTCAAAGGTTGTTTCTATAAATGTTCTGCCAGTGACATCATAACTTAACCTAACACTGGTCTGTGTATGAAGTATCATTTAGTGGCCGTTGTTAAAGTTGTATAATGATGATGCTAGTTTGGGGTGTATTTTCCTGCTGATGCAAATGCATCTACTTTGCCCTTTGTCTGGTGCTTTGGACAAAGACGTCCAATGAAACTCAGAACAACACAGTTTGCACCACCAGCAGGCAGAGGAAGTGGCTGACATCCAGAAATCCTACCAGTGGCTGAACAAAGCTGGACTGAAAGACAGCACAGAGGCACTAATCATGGCAGCACAGGAACAAGCTCCGAGCACAAGACCCATAGAGCCCGGGGTCTACATGGCTCTTTTTGGGGGGGTTGTGTTGTATTAATAGTGACTTTGTTTCTTTGGACCAAAATCTTTTGTTTTTCAGTTCAGTTGCAACATTGACTAACACTAATGCAGGGGTCGGCAACCTGCGGCTCTTTAGTCCTTACAGTGCGGCTCCTCGTGGTTTGGGAAAATAAATTAGAAGTATTTAGCTGAAGTGTATTTTATTTATGTTCTTTTTTAACTTGTAGTTCTAAATTGGAAGATTATTGTGATATTGAAATATAAAAATAAAATTATATTTTATTATTTTTTCATCGTTCAAATAAGCGTCACACTCGTGGAAGCCGGTGTACCCGCCGAAACGCCGTGCATTTATCGAGACTTTCAGCCCCAGGTAGGCCAATTATGGATCTTCGGATCCACATTATGTCAGCAGCTGTTCTCCACCGTGAACTATGTTAAAAACAAACACCGCTCACGCCTCACAGACGACAGCTTACAGTCCTGTAAAGATGAAAGTGACTTCGTACAGCCCCGACCTGCAGACGCTGTGCGCAGAGGTTCAGGAGCAGAAGTCCCGTTGTAAACATATCACGGCAGACCCGACGATGTTTGCATGAACACGCTTTTCAGCTTCTCTTTATTGACCACTTTTCACACACGGTTGCTGTACGCACACAGCCGGCTGTAGCTTTGCAGCTCACAGCCCGACACACACCAACACAACAGCACAGACGTTAAGGCGGCGAGGCGTGATTGCGGGTGCCGCTCAGGTGCGTCCGCCTCCCCTGCAGCGGCGCTGCAGACCACGCCCCGCCACACACATTAACCAGGTAAAATACATATTTAGGCAGAATTTTGCAAATATCTATTTTTCATCTTTCAGCAGCATAGAGCTTTTTTTCAATTATTTTTTAAAAGTCAGGTCAAGGCTCCAAAAGCCCAAAGGAGATATAAGGGTGGCGGCTCACAGCAGTTTTTGTTTGCTACATCATTTTAGTTCAGCTGGGTGTCTTTCCTTTTGTTATATTTCTTTAAGAGTTCAAATGTGTTCATTACATAAATAACATGTAATTTTCTCTGTAGCACTTCATGGATTTCATAAGCAACACACCTTAGTTGTTCACACAAAGCATAAAGGTAAAAACAGTATATACAGTGTTATCTTCATTCTAGATGTCAAAAAGTATTTGTGGCTCCCAGTGTTTTCTTTTGCGTGGAAACTGGCTCCAAATGGCTCTTTGGGTCCTGAAGGTTGCTGACCCCTGACCTAATGGTATATTTTTTTTAGCTGGATCGTTCTATAAAAACATGAATCAAATCTGAGAAAAGTTTCCACCTGACCTGTTGAATGTTATTGAAGCCAGAAGTTTGCCTTCATACTGTGTTTCTTGCATGCCTTTTGTGGTGTACTAATTGATGTGAAATGAATGCAATGTGGTTGTGTTTGCAGAGGTCAGAGGTCACAGTCTCCAGCATCCAGCTGTGTGTCTGTGAGGAGTGACTGGTCCAGAGACAGACCTCCATATTTCAGTCATGAACCTGCACCAACAGTGAACTTCAATCATGGAGCTCAGCTGACCATGTAAGAGAGCTGCTGACTCAGAGTTCAAAGGTTGTTTCTATAAATGTTCTGCCAGTGACATCATAACTTAACCTAACACTGGTCTGTGTATGAAGTATCATTTAGTGGCAGTTGTTAAAGTTGTATAATGATGATGCTAGTTTGGGGTGTATTTTCCTGCTGATGCAAATGCATCTACTTTGCCCTTTGTCTGGTGCTTTGGACAAAGACGTCCAATGAAACTCAGAACAACACAGTTTGCACCACCAGCAGGCAGAGGAAGTGGCTGACATCCAGAAATCCTACCAGTGGCTGAACAAAGCTGGACTGAAAGACAGCACAGAGGCACTAATCATGGCAGCACAGGAACAAGCTCCGAGCACAAGACCCATAGAGCCCGGGGTCTACATGGCTCTTTTTGGGGGGGTTGTGTTGTATTAATAGTGACTTTGTTTCTTTGGACCAAAATCTTTTGTTTTTCAGTTCAGTTGCAACATTGACTAACACTAATGCAGGGGTCGGCAACCTGCGGCTCTTTAGTCCTTACAGTGCGGCTCCTCGTGGTTTGGGAAAATAAATTAGAAGTATTTAGCTGAAGTGTATTTTATTTATGTTCTTTTTTAACTTGTAGTTCTAAATTGGAAGATTATTGTGATATTGAAATATAAAAAGAAAATTATATTTTTTATTTTTTCATCGTTCAAATAAGCGTCACACTCGTGGAAGCCGGTGTACCCGCCGAAACGCCGTGCATTTATCGAGACTTTCAGCCCCAGGTAGGCCAATTATGGCTCTTCGGATCCACATTATGTCAGCAGCTGTTCTCCACCGTGAACTACGTTAAAAACAAACACCGCTCACTAGGGATGGGTATCGAAAACCGGTTCTTGTTGAGAACCGGTTCCCACTGTTTCAGTTCCTTGGAATCGTTTGCCATTTTTGCAAACGATTCCCTTATCGATTCCAGTCACCCTGAATGACGTCACCACGTTGCGGAGCGTCATTTACCTGGCAGGAAACATGGCGGCTCAAACGCTAAAAAGATTGGTTATACTTTACAAGAACGGATGACAACAGGGCAACTTGCAATACTTGCAAAGTAGATACTTCATTTAAGGGAGGAAACACTACGAATATGCAAAAGCATTTGCTCACAAAACACACGATGACCTTAAATGAATGTCGTGTTTTTAATTCCGCTCCGGACTCGTGAATCTCAACCCAGCAGCAGTGGTAACGTTTGCACGTCCTCTCCCGTTAATGCGGCAGGTAAATAATCAGCTAACAGTGCATATTATGTTAGCGCGATCTGCCTTATCTGCCATTACTGCGCGTTTAGGTGACCATGATGAGAGAGACAGAGTCTGGCTGGCGCTCGCTGGCAGTTCTCGCTGCAGTCTACCGGTAGCGTCTCCTTTCAAGCCAGGATAGACTAATGTTACCGAGCAGTGACTAAGTTTGTGGTCAAAGGCTTGCACCCATTTGCCACAGCAGATGCCCCCGATTTTCGGTAAGTGAATGTGTTTAATTGTAGGCAGGGACATTACTGGATATTCTTGTGTAATTGCTACAGAATAATTTATGTTATACTTTGTTATTGCTACAGAAGAATATTTATTTTATTATTTTACATTTACAATTTTTTTCCCCGGGGTCCCTGTGACACCACATTGAAGAGCCGTAGGCTGGATCTCTTAAGATCTCACTGTTGGGTTTGTAAGGCCATGTTACTCCTAAATTTCTATCTTGTTCAAAGAGAAGATATAAAACAAAGTTCTAAGCTAATCGACCTTAGTGTTCTCCTTTTTTAAAAAGAATCGATAAAGAATCGAATCGTTAAACAGAATCGAAAATGGAATCGGAATCGTGAAAATCTTATCAATACCCATCCCTACCGCTCACGCCTCACAGACGACAGCTTACAGTCCTGTAAAGATGAAAGTGACTTCGTACAGCCCCGACCTGCAGACGCTGTGCGCAGAGGTTCAGGAGCAGAAGTCCCGTTGTAAACATATCACGGCAGACCCGACGATGTTTGCATGAACTCGCTTTTCAGCTTCTCTTTATTGACCACTTTTCACACACGGTTGCTGTACGCACACAGCCGGCTGTAGCTTTGCAGCTCACAGCCCGACACACCAACACAACAGCACAGACGTTAAGGCGGCGAGGCGTGATTGCGGGTGCCGCTCAGGTGCGTCCGCCTCCCCTGCAGCGGCGCTGCAGACCACGCCCCGCCACACACATTAACCAGGTAAAATACATATTTAGGCAGAATTTTGCAAATATCTATTTTTCATCTTTCAGCAGCATAGAGCTTTTTTTCCAATTGTTTTTTAAAAGTCAGGTCAAGGCTCCAAAAGCCCAAAGGAGATATAAGGGTGGCGGCTCACAGCAGTTTTTGTTTGCTACATCATTTTAGTTCAGCTGGGTGTCTTTCCTTTGGTTATATTTCTTTAAGAGTTCAAATGTGTTCATTACATAAATAACATGTAATTTTCTCTGTAGCACTTCATGGATTTCATAAGCAACACACCTTAGTTGTTCACACAAAGCATAAAGGTAAAAACAGTATATACAGTGTTATCTTCATTCTAGATGTCAAAAAGTATTTGTGGCTCCCAGTGTTTTCTTTTGCGTGGAAACTGGCTCCAAATGGCTCTTTGGGTCCTGAAGGTTGCTGACCCCTGACCTAATGGTATATTTTTTTTAGCTGGATCGTTCTATAAAAACATGAATCAAATCTGAGAAAGGTTTCCACCTGACCTGTTGAATGTTATTGAAGCCAGAAGTTTGCCTTCATACTGTGTTTCTTGCATGCCTTTTGTGGTGTACTAATTGATGTGAAATGAATGCAATGTGGTTGTGTTTGCAGAGGTCAGAGGTCACAGTCTCCAGTATCCAGCTGTGTGTCTGTGAGGAGTGACTGGTCCAGAGACAGACCTCCACACTTCAGTCATGAACCTGCACCAACAGTGAACTTCAATCATGGAGCTCAGCTGACCATGTAAGAGAGCTGCTGACTCAGAGTTCAAAGGTTGTTTCTATAAATGTTCTGCCAGTGACATCATAACTTAACCTAACACTGGTCTGTGTATGAAGTATCATTTAGTGGCAGTTGTTAAAGTTGTATAATGATGATGCTAGTTTGGGGTGTATTTTCCTGCTGATGCAAATGCATCTACTTTGCCCTTTGTCTGGTGCTTTGGACAAAGACGTCCAATGAAACTCAGAACAACACAGTTTGCACCACCAGCAGGCAGAGGAAGTGGCTGACATCCAGAAATCCTACCAGTGGCTGAACAAAGCTGGACTGAAAGACAGCACAGAGGCACTAATCATGGCAGCACAGGAACAAGCTCCGAGCACAAGACCCATAGAGCCCGGGGTCTACATGGCTCTTTTTGGGGGGGTTGTGTTGTATTAATAGTGACTTTGTTTCTTTGGACCTGACCAAAATCTTTTGTTTTTCAGTTCAGTTGCAACATTGACTAACACTAATGCAGGGGTCGGCAACCTGCGGCTCTTTAGTCCTTACAGTGCGGCTCCTCGTGGTTTGGGAAAATAAATTAGAAGTATTTAGCTGAAGTGTATTTTATTTATGTTCTTTTTTAACTTGTAGTTCTAAATTGGAAGATTATTGTGATATTGAAATATAAAAAGAAAATTATATTTTTTATTTTTTCATCGTTCAAATAAGCGTCACACTCGTGGAAGCCGGTGTACCCGCCGAAACGCCTGCATTTATCGAGACTTTCAGCCCCAGGTAGGCCAATTATGGATCTTCGGATCCACATTATGTCAGCAGCTGTTCTCCACCGTGAACTATGTTAAAAACAAACACCGCTCACGCCTCACAGACGACAGCTTACAGTCCTGTAAAGATGAAAGTGACTTCGTACAGCCCCGACCTGCAGACGCTGTGCGCAGAGGTTCAGGAGCAGAAGTCCCGTTGTAAACATATCACGGCAGACCCGACGATGTTTGCATGAACACGCTTTTCAGCTTCTCTTTATTGACCACTTTTCACACACGGCTGCTGTACGCACACAGCCGGCTGTAGCTTTGCAGCTCACAGCCCGACACACAACAACACAACAGCACAGACGTTAAGGCGGCGAGGCGTGATTGCGGGTGCCGCTCAGGTGCGTCCCCCTCCCCTGCAGCGGCGCTGCAGACCACGCCATCATGGAGCTCAGCTGACCATGTAAGAGAGCTGCTGACTCAAGAGTTCAAAGGTTGTTTCTATAAATGTTCTGCCAGTGACATCATAAATGATTCCTAATGGTGGTCCGGGTACGATAATGCTAGTATCAATCGTAGTAGTAATGCAATCCAAGGTAATGATTTCTTCTCTGTTGCTGTGAACGTCTCTGCAGCCGTCTGTACTCTAATCTGAGACAACTATTACTGACAGAAACCATCACATCATCCAGTTTGTGTGTTTGCAGCTGCTTAAAAGATTTTAAACAGAGATTAATCAGTAATTCATGTGATGTGTTTGTGTTTGCAGAGGTCAGAGGTCACAGTCTCCAGCATCCAGCTGTGTGTCTATGAGGAGTGACTGGTCCAAAGACAATCCTCCACTCTTCAGTCATGAACCTGCAGCAACAATGTTCTTCAATCATGGAGCTCAGCTGACCATGTAAGAGAGCTGCTGACTCATTTACGGGTGTTTGAAATTCTGTGACCACTTTGTAATTTTAGTTTATATTTTAAAGTGTTTTTATTTGTAGTTGCCTGTATTTTTATTACACTGTGTGTAACGTGGTGGTTTGTGCTGTTTGGGATTGTTTTGGTGTATTTGTGTCAGAACATCAGATAAATGATTTCATCACATTTTAAAAGAAAGTATCAGGATAATAATCTGAACTGAGTCATCAGAAATAGAAAGATGGTCTCAACAGGCCACTGAGCTGATCTCCAAAGAAATGCAGAAGATTGAAGAGTCCGAGGCTGTTTATTTGTCACAGGCATCGTCATACACGTACAACACAGTGAAATGTGCTGAGCTGCTCCTGTGACTGGACAAAACATTATAAACAATCATTAAATGAAATAATGAAACATTGTGCAGATGTAATGTTAAAGTGCTTTGTGCCACATTAGCACAGCATGTACTGACAGAGCAGTGCAAGCAGAACAAAGCAAATGAGCAAAGTGATGTAAACAGAGTAACTGAACAGAGTGAGCAGAGTAATATCAGCAGTAATGAAGCAGCAGGATCAGTGTAGCAGCGTGTGACGTCATAATGAATCAGGTATGATCTGAAATATGACAGTGAGACAAGAACATGATGTAAGGTCCTGTTTAAACCCTGATGGTGATGCTATGAGGGGAGCATGTTCTGATTTAGGACTTGGATGGTCTGAGGATAGAAGCTCCTCTCTGTTTGTGTCCTGATGGTGCAGAAGCTTCTGCCTGATTGTAGAAGGAGCTGAAGCCAGCATCATCCCAGAGGTGAAGCTCCTCTGTGTGCAGACCTGAGGTCAGATTCCTCCAGGCTGATGTTCAGGATCTACAGAAACGTGTGGTTGTAGTTATTGCTGCACTGTGTGCTGACAGCAGATACTCAGAACAAAGCGCTGCACACGTGTTCTTTACAAACATCTGTACATATCAAATATGGATCATGGCAGTGAATGAACACGTTTCTGTCATTTGTTTCATTGGCTTCTTTTTTCTGCCTGTGTTCATGTGATTAATGTCTAACACATAAACAGGTTTGTAATCAAACATCACATCATCAGGGAGGCATCATGAAACAAAGTTACTGCTGGAGGCTGAACTCAATTTGGTGGCAATGTTCAAAAATATCACTCAGATCATTTCAAAGCTTTTAGTTCTTCTTCTTCACTTCTGTAAAAGAATAGAAAGGAAATCAGAACCCAGAAGTTCACTTCCTGATGACTGAACTCTTTCAAAATAAAGCTGAAAGCTCTGAATGTGACACCGCTGCTCCACCACAGTTTTTAGAGGAGGTCAAAGGTCAGTTGAAAGTGATGGATCCCAAACTTCCAGTACATCCAGTGAAGGACATAATCAGCTCTGTGATGAAGGCTTTTACTGTGGAGTTTGTAGGCTGATCACTCTGTGTTTAATAAGACAGGCAGGAACAGCAAAGGAAACTTGGATTCTGAACTCAAACACAAGTTTCTCCACTTTGACTTTTCTCTGTGACCATCAGAGCTTCTGCACAGTGTCATCAAATCTGGATGTTTGTCACTGACAGTCAATGATTTTAGTGATAAAGAAATGTGTTCACAGAGGGAGGAAGAGGAAGAGGAGTGGTGTCTGTGAGGAGGAGCAGCTGTCCTGCTGTGCTTTGTGTCAGGACGTCCTGAAGGATCCAGTCTCTACCAGCTGTGGACACTGGTTCTGCAGACAGTGCATCTCCTCATACTGGGACCAGTCTGCTTCATCAGGAGACTGGTCCTGTCCCCAGTGTGGAGAAAGATCCAGAAGCAGAGCTGGACTGCAGACAGCCAGTCAGAGCAGCTGTGTACAAAGTAAGACTGAACATCTGTCTGCTGATGGACTCATTTCTGAAAACTGGACTTCTTGTTGTTGTTCAGACATTGAAGAGTTTTCTTTCTGTTTTTCTTTCTTTCAGCAGATGTTGGTCTGCAGGAGGTTTTAGATGAACATAAGATCAGTCTGAGGAGGAGATGTGAACGTGTGACTGAAGGAAGTGATGAAACAGGAAGTAGAACCCTCCTCAACAGGATCTACACTGAGCTCTACATCACAGAGGGACAGAGTGAAGAGGTTCATAGCCAACATGAGGTGAGGCAGCTGGAGACAGCTTCCAAGATGGACGCCCTCCATGACACTCCAATCAGGTGCCAGGACATCTTTAAAGCCTTACCTGACCAACAGAGACCCATCAGAGTGGTTCTGACCAACGGCGTGGCTGGTGTTGGAAAAACCTTCTCAGTGCAGAAGTTCACTCTGGACTGGGCAGAGGGCTTGGAGAACCAACATGTCAGTGTGGTGGTTCTGCTTTCATTCAGGGAGCTGAACCTGATCAGAGAGGAGCAGTACAGTCTTCTGGAGCTGCTCCATGTTTTCCATCCAACATTACAGAAGGTCACAGCAGAGAAGCTGGCTGTCTCTCAGCTTTTGTTCATCTTTGACGGCCTGGATGAAAGCAGACTTTCATTGGATTTCACCAACAGGAAGCTGCTGTCTGATGTCACACAGAAGTCATCAGTCAGCCAGCTGCTGACAAACCTCATCCAGGGGAATCTGCTTCCCTCGGCTCTCGTCTGGATAACTTCCCGACCTGCAGCAGCCAATCAGATCCCTCCTACATGTGTTGACAGGCTAACAGAAGTACGAGGCTTCACTGACGCCCAGAAGGAGGAGTACTTCAGGAGGAGATTCAGTGATGAAGAGCTGTCCAGCAGAATCATCTCCCACATGAAGACATCCAGGAGCCTCCACATCATGTGTAGAATCCCAGTCTTCTGCTGGATCACTGCTACAGTTCTGGAGCACATGTTGACTACAGAGCAGAGAGGAGAGCTGCCCAAGACCCTGACTGACATGTACTCACACTTCCTGCTGGTTCAGACAAAGAGGAAGAAGAACAAGTACCACGAGGGACATGAGACGAGTCCACAGGAGCTGACGGAGGCTGACAGGGAAGTTCTTCTGAAGCTGGGGAGGCTGGCGTTTGAACACCTGGAGAAAGGAAACATCATGTTCTACCAAGAAGACCTGGAGCAGTGTGGTCTGGATGTGACAGAGGCCTCGGTGTACTCAGGAGTTTGTACAGAGATCTTCAAAAGAGAGTGTGTGATCTTCCAGAAACCAGTCTACTGCTTTGTTCATCTGAGCATCCAGGAGTTTCTGGCTGCAGTCTACATGTTCCACTGTTTCACCAACAGGAAGTCAGAGGTGCTGAAGAACTTCTTGGGAAAAAAATACAAAGAGTCATCTCTGGATGATTTTTTGATGGAAACACTAACAAAATCCTTCAGGAGTAAAAATGGTCGTCTGGACCTGTTTGTTCGCTTCCTTCATGGCCTCTGTCTGGAGTCCAACCAGAGACTCTTAGGAGGTCTGCTGGGTCAGACAGAGAACAGTCCAGAAACCATCCAGAGAGTCATCAAGAATCTTAAAGAAAGGAAGACAAAATCCTCTCCTGACAGAAGCATCAACATCTTCCACTGTCTGATGGAGATGAACGACATCTTATTATCTCAGGAGATCCAAGAGTTCCTGAAGTCAGAGAACAAATCAAAGAAACTCTCTGAGATCCACTGCTCAGCTCTGGCCTTCATGCTGCAGATGTCAGAGGAGGTTCTGGATGAGTTGGACCTGAAGAAGTACAACACAACAAAGGAGGGACGACTGAGACTGATTCCAGCTGTGAGGAACTTCAGAAAGGCTCGGTGAGTCCAGATGTGATCATTAATATTATCAGTTGGTGATAGTTTAGTTACTCAGTCATAAACTGCAATCATTTCTTATTTGAGGTCACACTAGGGCTGCCACAAACGATTATTTTTGTGATTATTTGACTAATCAGATCAAAAATAAAACATACAGCTTATTGCACCAGCATGCATCTGCTGTTATGTAACTATCATTAGCTTACAGCTTAGAGTTTTTAAGGTATGTGCTAACTAAAAATAAAGACCAGATGATAGTTTATTAAACTTTTAATGAAATTTGCAGATTGTAGCAACAAACAGAAAGGCCCCCAAAATGTGTGCCGAGTTCTTCAGTGTGATTTCTCCACGATGAAAGCACACTGTGCTCCACATAGTTATGAAGATCTTGATTAACCACATTAGCTTCACATTAGTAACTTTGTCCTCGACAGCTCGGCCATCTTCAGAACCTGCCCAGGAATTGAACTGCACATGTGCACTGGCTCCAGACGTGGGGTTGTCCTGCATAGTCAGTGGTGTCAGTAGATCATTAAGTAAAATAATATGTAACTAGATTCCTTTGAAAGAGCAACCATGGACGACAAAGCTGGGCGGAGTCTGCTCTAAGACACCAAATGAGCAAATGTTTGCTGACCTGTATCAGTGATCACCTTTTTGTTGGCCTGGTCCCCCAGTCCTCCCACTCCCCCTGGTCCTCGGTGGATGCTGTCACTTCCTCTGACACCGGCTCACCATTTATGTTGTGTCAAAAATCAAACGTGAAGATCTAATTTACTCTAAACTCTCTGACTGTTACTAATATAGTCATAAAATATGCAACAACCACTGGAGATGGAGATGAAGCTTCAACTTGCAGAAAATAGTTTATTAAAATCAGTTTGAATAAACCCAAGGCTCAGAGCAAAAGAGACAAAAGCGCCCCCAAGTGGTCAGACTGTAGACGAACAGAATAAACCCTATCAAAGACAAACACGCTGGAAGCATCTTTTCTAACACTCCAGTATTTATTAGCATTTAGTATAAATTTATTGTGACTTTGAAGACGTTCAGTGTTTCCTTTGGTATAACGGAGGTCTGACTACAGTCCAGTAAACACACTGATTAGGATTATAGATTAAACTGCAGTAATACTTTCACAGTGTGCAGTGATGCACAGGTCCGAGTGGTTTTACACTGAAATTCTCAACAACAGGAAACTATAAGAATTTGTTACTCTAATAATAAACATAGAAGAAGAAAAACATTTTTCATTTAGAGTTGATGAATATAAATGAATTTGAACTTTACAAACCAATCAAAGACAAACTGATCCATGTGAGTTTATAACAATATTCAAAGGCTGCTGCTGGACACAGACAGGTAACATCATTTTGACTTGCTGTCACCTGGATCTGGAGTCATAAACACTGAAGCGCTGAACATTAATACAAGTCTGTTTCTGCCAACTAGTGATAAACCTGCAGACTAATGGCTCAGAAAGCTAAAACGAGCCAATCATTTCTGTGTTTAGTTCCCCTGAAATCCTGCTGCTGTTCTGAACCATAGTTTCTGATCTGAAGGTCAAACAGAGTCATGATGGTTGTTTCTATTTGTCCCTTTTTAGTTTTGTTCCCCTGAAATCAGATGTGATATCAGCAGCTCTGAGTTCATTCATCATTATTGTCCAGTGATGAGATTTCTGCTCCGTTTGGTGACAGTCAGCAGATTTTTCCTGAGTGTGGACGTGAACAGTCGTACCTGACAGCAGCAGGTAGCAAACAGAGATCGTCTTTCCAGCTGGAACTCTTCACTGAGCTGAGCTCATTCAAAATGTTCTGGATTCAAGACAGGAAACAGTCCACATGTGTGTCTTCACTCTGACTCTGGATCAGATCTCACTGACAGACTGTGGACATTATGGAAGCCTAAATGTGACGCCATCTTCCTCCTTCATCTGCAGATTAAAGCCAAACAAAGATTCTCATTAAAAGTCTGCAGGTCTGAGAGAGACTGAATCGTTGTGTCATGTCAAACACAGTAAGAGGAGCTGAAGCACAGATGTGAAGAGCAGATGTTCATCAGATTATGACCTCACTCTGTTTTGTCTTCATATACATTCAGTCTGTGTTTATAATGCAGACTTTCTGCTTTTATAATAACACATTTTGTATTTTCTATGATCACAGACTGGCTGACTGTGGACTCTCAGGGACTCATTGTGAAGTTGTGGCCTCGGCTCTGAAGTCCATCCCCTCCCATCTGACAGAGCTGGACATTAGTAACAACAAGCTGCAGGATTCAGCAGTGAAGCTTCTGTGTGCTGGACTGGAGAGTCCAAACTGTCGACTGGAGACTCTGAGGTGAGTTCACTGACTGCAGCTGTTGTTGTTTTTCTATATTTCAGATCTTTGATATTTGAAACGTTCTTTAGTTCCTAAATGTTCAGGATGTGTCTGAAGACAAATGTGAAGAAGTTTGAGTGCTTTCAGAAATGTTGTGTCTTTCCAAACGACTGAACAACAGTTTTTCCTCTTGGCTCCAAATAGAAGTGACAGACTTGAGCAGCGTTCATTTAAAGGCTGACAGAAGTGCAGTGGTGACGGGGAGATGTTTGTCAGGACAGCTTTTTAGCCTCCACAGGTTCATGTTGTGCTCCATCAGTCAGTGAAGATGAAGTCAGTACTGGTGAGGCTGTAGAGTGTGTGAGGGATGTGAATGAGGCTGTTGGAGATCTGATGATAGCAGATAAAAACAGGCTGCAGAGACTTTGAGCTTGTGTGGAAACAGACAGAGAAAAGAAAGACATGAATGTCAAAGCTAATAAAGGTGAAGTTAGGAGCTGTGATGATGTTCATGTATCAGAAGCTGATCGGGCTGCTACAGAGACGACCCACACAGCTGCTGTGGTGAGGTTTGTGTTAAAGCAGAGGAACACAGGCCCAAACATGACAGCAAAGCAGGTTTCAGGCTCTGTGAGAGGATTTCAAACAGAAGCTGGAGAAGAGAAAGGACTACAGAAAGAAGGCAGCTGAGACCAGTCCAAGTGTTTCCATGGAGCCCAGTCTAACATTCATTTATACACTAACGTACAGAAGTGAACGGGAAAATGAATCCATAGTTTCAAATGTAGAAACAGTTCTCAGTTCATTTACAGAGTTTAATACAGTTCATGAGGAAATGTTCAAAACAGCAGCTGAGAAGAAATCTGCTTCACAAAGTTGGATCCAATTCCAATAGTTTGTGATGCACTTGAACGCAGCGTGAGCAGTTCACTGCCTAACCCCACAGAGACTGTCAGTCTGGACTTTTCTTTATTTCTATTGGCTGTCAGTGAGATTTCAGAGCAATCAGAGACTGTGGGTCTGTGTATGAAGTATAATTCATGTGCAGTTGTTGAAGTTGTAGAATGAGAAATGGCAGTTTGGGGTATTTCCTGCTTTCATTGTCCTGCTTGTGCTGATGAAAATGTTTATTGACGTGTGAATTCATTCTTCAACGCTCGATTCTGCCTGAACAACGAGAAACTTTGCTTATTTTTGTGTAACACAATTCAAAGTAGGGCTGGGTATCGTCACTGATTTGTAGAATCGATTCGATTCAATTCGATTGGAATCTGGGAAATGTTGCCTCAGACAGTCAGAAATATTATAATTCAGATCAGTATATTTACATATTTTTGTATCTATAAAAGGGAAGCTGGCACTTTCGCGACTTTATCAAAGGTGTGAGCATCACAGCAGAGGCCTTTGTGTCAAAGTAGCTGAAGATAAAACACAGAAAAACATGAAGCTGATTTTCCTGGGATTTTATAAAAATATTCTGCAGTAGATCAAAAACACATAAACATTACCTGATGCTGCTGAAGTGAAGCAGAGCAAAGTTACACCGTTTTTATTACAAACACAGCGTTTTGCAGTTTTGCATAATTTTAAAAAGTTTAAATTTGTTCAGTATTGAATGGCAGAAATGAGGCTTTCTTTTCGAAAGTAAGGAAAAGGAAAAAAAACAGCGGCCGACAGCCTGTAAACAACGGTAGACTTGTGCGTAACAAGCAAGCGAATAATGCAGAAAACAGATTTTTAGACGGGAAACTGTTCTTGAAGTACAGAGAGAGAGAGAGAGAGAGAGAGAGCTGTGCATGAAGTGTGATTTTTATCCTGGTGGAAGCAAAACAGCAAAAGTCAGAGTGAGTTCATGACGATGTTTATGTGAAGCGTAGTTTGGATCTTCTTTTGCTGCTGGTTCAGTCAATATTGTTTGGAGAGAGATAAAACTAACAGCTTTAGAATCAGCGTAAAAAGGACGTAATAGAATAGAATAGAATAGAATAGCCTTTATTGTCATTGTACAGAGTACAACGAAATTGGAGTGCCACTCCCTTGGTGCAAGATTCAATAATAAATATAAATGTAAAATATAAAAAGTACAATAAAACAATCGCAAGTATTCAAACAATAGTAAGTAAGATATATGCAGGATAGCAGCATTAATATAATGACAGTATGAATAGCAGCATAATATAATGGCAGTGACGGTATGGTATAGCTAAGCAGGTTCAAACAGGTTAAACACAAAGCTCGGAGCCGCTGAAACATCAGAATCAGCGAGCTGTCGGCTTTCAACCCCGACCGTGTCCGTGTCATCGGGTGAGAAAAGCGACATCTCACTGATTCTGATTCGCGGGTCGCGCTGTGTGTTTAAGTCTTTGTGCAGAATCCGTGTTCCTGCTCTCATTTACTGTCTTAGCTGTTGTTGAAATTTTGTGAGATTTCACCAGAAATTCTGGAATTTCAAGCAAAATAAATTTATATTAAAAAATCGATTCAGGATTTTAATTAATCGATTTTACGTTATCCAAGCCAGAATCGATTTTAATCGATAAATCGATTATAAAAACCCACCCCCTAAAAGCGTCCTATTAGACCCATTAAACACTAACTTAGATGAATACTTAGATTTAAACCTTTATTGTTTCACAAAGGGTTAAAAAGGGAACGTCCACAGTTTAGACTGCAGCAGATTTTATTAAAGCAGTTTGACAGGAGCAAAGCAAAAACACAAAGAATAAGTGTTTCACATATTAATACATATAACATAATAATAAAAGAAAAGCAAAAGAATGATACAAAAGAATGAAAAAGTTGTCCAGAGCAGCAGGATGTCTGAGGTCTGCAGAAACACAAAAACACAGCAGCTAAAAATAGTTGTTGAAAGAAAACGAGGTGGGAGCTGCTGATTCCTGAGCTTTGATACTGGATTAGCTTCAGTAGTTATTCCCATCACTGCTGTAGGAGCTACATTTAGTCACAGCTGATTGTCTCCTTTGACCAATCAGAAGACTACTGTTGTAAAAACAAGCAGACAAAGAACCAATGAGAGTGAAGAACAGGATAAAGAGCTCGTGTGATGGAGGCAAAGCAATAATCAGCAGACTGTAGCAGTTTCTATCTGGATGAAAGTAGAAGGAGCTCAGCGGAGCTCAGTCCCATATCTTTGGTTAGAAACAACATCAGTGATTTCCTGCTGCTCGAGATGATTCCAGCAGCTCTCATTACAGCAGCTGATGAGAGAAACAGCTGATGGCTCACAGCTCGTACACTGTTGGATCTCCAGATGTTCACGTGGCTGAAGTCTGTGAAGAAACTGTGGTCCACGTAGTTCACACGGCCTCAGATTGGACCGAGCTCCCTGGATCACTGCAGCATCCTCAGCTGGTACATGGACGTCTCTGCTCCTCAGTCTTGGAGCCCCTGCAGGTCCGTCCACACCACCAGGGTCTTCTCACTCACCTTTCCTTTGTCCTCGTCCTTCATCGGCCGTGCTGTGTCTTTGTTCCTGCGGTGTTGTTCCCACGATGCAGCGCTGATGTTCCCTCCTTGAATGCACAACAAGTACGGTGCTGGTCTTTCTCGGGTGGAGCAGAGACAGATTGAAGTCTTTCAGGCTTTAGTGCCGACTTCCCTGACAGAAGCTGGACTCCATGGTCTGCACAGGAGGCTTCTACACTGTGTGGAGGTGACTCCTGGACTTGAAGACAGGCTGCAGGTACATGTGTGATGAAGAGGAGCTACAGCAGTGTGATGGAGCTGCAGGTCTGAAGGAAGTCCTGCTGTCCTGTCCCACCCTCATCTTTGCTTCCTCTGTCTTCTCTGGACTTGTCCTCCTGTTTCAGAAACAGCACTGCTTCATGCCGAGGGTGGACGGGAGCGTTGGCTCTGATTCTTTTACCGTCCACCACAAGGAGACACTGATGCTGACCTCCTGATTCATCTGCATGTGTTCTGCTTCACACTGCTCACCTCCACCAAAGACTTCACAAACATCTTCTTTCTTTGAGTCCAGTTTGTCCCACAAACACTTCCAAATCTCCTCCTCTGAGATTCTGCAGCTTCTTGCAGTGTGACTCAGCTGACTTCTGACAGACCACAGACTGGCACAGCATCCACATGTGTCTCCTTTCAAACAGGCTCTTGATGTTTCCTCCCACATCATTCTGGCCTCTCAGTCTCCTTTGTTCTCCAGCTCTGTAGCTCCAGCTGGTGAAGCTTCAGTTTTCCATGTTGGTAACAGTAAACTACAGCCTCTGCTGTCAGCTGGGTAACTAAACAGAGCTGCAGCACGTCTCTGCGGTGGTGCTACATCCAGCCTGCAGACGGCCGTCTACATGTTGTAGTGGTTTACAGTCACCAGGGGGCGCTGTCCCAGCCATGCAGGCAGTGGGCTGCTCTGCTTGTGCTGTTGTTGGTGAAGCTGAAGTGAAAGTGATAGGTTTGTAGTTTGAACCTATCCACTGGAACGTTAAGGACAATCTGCTACGCAGCAAAAAGCAAGACACAAGGCACCAAAGTTCTCTGGTTTACTCATGCATGAGGGAGACCTGGCTGGAGCCAAGCGTCGTTCCACCACTTGACCACCATCAGACTCTCAGCCAGGCTCCCCATAGCACTCCTTTTATTGTGGTTACATGAATATGCATAGGGTCATTAACATATAGCATCTCACATAGGTATACATGTGAACAAAGAATACTGTGTGTGTGTGTGTGTGTGTGTGTGTGTGTGTGTGTGTGTGTGTGTGTGTGTGTGTGTGTGTGTGTGGTACTGCTGATCAAAGGGTCATATAACATCCTTGGTCAGGAAGAGGGTAGACCCCCCTTCACCCTAGATGGTTCACCCTAGATAACATGGTGAGGAAGTCCAGCAGTTCATCTAAACAAAAAGCACTTAGACTAGAACAGACGTAGCTACGTTAATCCTGCCATAAAACAATAAGAGAAGGTACGACCTCTCTCGTGCTCCCAGGATGTGGGTGTGCATTCCAGTGTGGAATACACACCAAGCCCCTGCAGCCTGCTAAAGATCACACATCCTATCACTACACAATTGATTATACACCTCTAAGAATATATGGTTAAATATTTCCTAATACAAATGACAATAATAAAATCTAAACCCATCAGAAAGCGAGAGTTAAAACACTGAACAGTGTCCACTGAGCTTCTCATGCTCTTCTCATGCTCAAAGAAGTTTAACAGGAAGGACGACTCGTCCATCAGGCGTCCAGCTGTCCGTGACCGTGTCCACAGCAGAGTGTGACCGAGGCTTCATGCTAACACGCACACATGAAGCTAATACCACCACGAGCAGTTGCTCAGTGGATTTGGAGGACAAATGTCTGCAGCTTCTCACAGGCAGTATGCAGAATGTGGATCTCCACAAAGACTGTGGAGAGCTCGTCCCACACTCTAAATCCAAACTTGTCTGCACAAAACTTCTCACACGTTCCCGTCACAAGTGTCTTCTAAGTGAAGCTACCAGGTTCAGGTCCAGCTTGTTTATCTGGAGCTGCAGTAGATGATCCATCCTCACAAAGCAACACAGCAGATATGCAAACACACAACACAACCAAAGGATTCTCTATGCATGTCTGTGGCTGATGCTGCTGGAACGAAGCTGTTTGAAACCTTGTTGTTCTGCACTTTGGGACCAGAAGAGGAAACTGAAGCTCTGTGCAGAGGGTCCAATGGAAGCAGCCAAGCGCTGTAAGTGTCTGCTGTACAGGGATGCTGGTTCAGCTGTGGCTCAGTTTCACAGTGTGACTCAATAAAAGCAGCAGGAAATCAAAGCTTGATGCTTTCATCAGTGTGGAAATAAGAAAGTTTCCTGTGACAGACGCTGGAGCTCTTTCACTCTCAGCTTCACAGTTTCAGCTTCAAACTTCTTCCAACATGTTTCTAACACGGCCACATTCCACCTTAATGGAGCTGATATCTTGTGCATCAGCACATTTTCTAAAGGCAGCGATCACATCTTTAGTTTTGGATGTTTAACTGCAGATTGTTTATGTGTTTATAGCACATTAATTACAGCAGCAGCATTGACCACAGTGCTGTACAAGAATCCAAAATAACGATTAAAATAACTCCTAATATTAATATCACACATCAAATATCAAATAACTCTCATGCTGTATTAAAAGCCAGTGAATACAAATGTGTTTTAAGAGCAGATTTACAGAGACTGACAGCAGGAGCTGGGGCTGTTCGATAGAACGATGTATATATGATGACCATATGAAAACGTCTATCGTTTCATATCACGCTCTTTGTTTCCTGCTTATGTGTTTGTGTTTTCCAGATAAAGCTTTCAAAATAAATCTGAAGATCCTGTTGAGAGTTTTCAAAATAAACACAATACAGTACTGCGGTCGCTCGTTTATCGAGTTACGTTCTAAAAATAAGTCTCAGAATGAAGTAGCAGCTTTATGTTTTACAAGTATTATAGAAGTTTTAAGGCAGTTAAACCCTCACTGCACACTTTCTACACTTTTCTCAGACAGGCATGAACATTTTCACACTTTTCTCTCTTGTTTAAACAAAGTTCAAACCTTCATAGAAAAATAAGTTCATTATTAAAGAATGAAAGCAAAGTGTTTCTGAAACGTGTCAAATCAGCCTTTGCTGGCATTAAATGAGCTTCTGTGTGAGGAGCACTCGTCCATGGCCTGGGCTCCTCGCTGTCAGGTAAAGTTTCATAAAGCTTTTGAGTTTTTCTGCAGATAATGTTGGTGTCCAGCACGATGTTCTTTTTCCTGCGGTCACTGAGCCACAAAGCCAAAGCTGACTCCATCCTTACGATGTTCTTGTTGTGGACAGTTACAACCTTTTTGCCTCCTTGTTGAAACTATGATGGTCAGCATCTTCCTCTGCCTTTGGCTGCTACCACAGGTGCAAAACGTCTCGTCATCATTGTTGTTTGTTGGGACAAAACGTACAAACATACAGTGCAGCACTGCAGAGTCACACTGCTGTAAATTTGAACACATTCTGTACTGTACAGGAGACACGGCACGAGATTGGCTGACAATGGTCTACAGCCAATCAGGACGCAGAACACAATGCGCTGTAAAAAACAAAAACATGCAAAATTGCACAAAAAAGATCAGCGAAACAGCGAGGCCGCCAAAGGTGAACTGTGTTACAGCGAGGGACCAGCGTATATGTGGTTGTTGGGACGATAAATGTCTTTGAGCTTGTGTCAGAAGACGAGCTGCAGCTTTCTGGACCAGCTGCAGTCTTGCCAGGCAGGTCCCACTAACTCCAACATATAAGGAGTTACAATAATCCAGCTGGGACGTCATGAAAACGTGGATCGCCCGTTCAAGGTTTTTAAAAGATAGAAATGATCTCACCTTAGATAAAAGCCTCAGTTTGAAGAAAGACCGCTGTACAACTGAGCTCAGCTGTTTTTCAAATTGCCGTCAAATATAAGCCCCAAATGTAATAATGCGATTTAATAAAAGAGCTGAACCAGTCTAATAGAGCGCCCTTGATGCCGCCATGCTCCAATGGTGAGGTCAAGATGCTGTGGTCAACAGTGTCAAAGGCAGCGGTCAGATCCAAAAGCACAGCGGAGTCTCCTGATCAGTGGCTGATAAAAGATCATTAAGAACTTTTCAAAGTGCAGTTTCAGTGCTGTGAAGAGCTTAAAAACCAGACTGAAACCTTTACAACAGATTGCAGCTGAACAAATATAATCTTTTACAAAATCTTCGGCAGGAAGGGAAGCTTTGAAATAGGCCTGAAATTTGAGCGGACAGAGGATCCAGATCAGGTTTTTAGTACAGGCTGTACAACAGCATGTTTAAAACAGGCTGTACAACACCTGAACTAAGACTGCTGTTAAAAATCGCTAAGATGTCGGAACCAACAACCTTTAAAATCTTTTTAAACACGTGTTGGAACAACATCATTTGGACAAGATGATGTCTTTACAGCATCACATCGTTCCTCCACCTGATCAAACCACACAGGCTCAAACTGATCAAAAACAGCTGAGCAGGTGAATATTTTAGCCACGGTGCGATCTCGGGCGAGAGTATCGATGATGGCCAAAGGGCAGCGTCCAGCTCTACGGCCGCTGAAGAGCAGACTCAACAGACGCGCGTGATGTGGATCCTACTGCTCTAAAATTGGAGCTTCTTCAATCCATTAAAGAGGACATTAGTACGCTGTTAAAAGAAGAACTCAGAAATGCATTGAAAGAAGATTTTGACAATATAAGGGCTGACGTGCAAGGACTGAGAAATGAGATCGCTAACAGCATGGCGGCGACGTGCGGCGAAGTTGATGGAGTAAAGGTTACAGTGAAAGAAGCTGAGGATGGGCTGTCAATGTGGAGCGATGAGGTGACCACCCTGCAGTCTACAGTAGAGAGTATGAAGGAGGAGCTGTCTGACCTGAAGGATAAATGTGATGAAGGCAGGAAGCGGAGAGCTAACATCCACATCATAGGGATCCCAGAGGGCCTGGACTCGAGCTCCTCCACGGCCGTATCCGTGCTACTACGTGAAGTGCTGGGTATGGATAAAGACGTTATTGTCGACCGCTCACACAGGAGCCCTATCCTGAGAAAGCCAGCTGGTAACCCGCACGCCGTCATTGCCGAGCGTCACTACTACCAGGATTGTGTGGCTACGCCGTGCCAGGGCCCAAGCCCCGCTTGAGTTTAACGGACAACCTATTGCAATATTACGACTGGGCGATATGACCCAAAGTTCATATCTCGATATTCTTTAGCTGGATGGCGATATACGATATATATCTCGATATTTTTAAAGCCAGAGTTCGAACAAAAAGAGAGTTCTTAGTCAAAGCTGTGTCCCAAATCTCACACAGGCACATTTATTAACATACAGCGTAGATGTACATGAAACAATTACTCAGAAATAAATGATCAGCATTTATTAAATAATAATGCTCCATAAATAAAAGAAAACAATGTTGTTTTTGTGCATAACAAAAAGCTCACAATCGTGCAGTCAAAATGTAAACAGACGCTGAGCATAATAACAAGCAGCTGCTCTGTTCCCAGGTTCTACTGCGTGACTGACAGCCTGGAGTTTGAAACCCTCTTTGTAACCGTGTCTCTTACAGGTGCCATTTATGGTCCTTATACACACTCAATACAGTAATATTACGTTGAAGCAGAGTACGTATCACTCCGCGAGGCTCCTCGTAGCTGTAATGCTCCAACAATCCATCAAGCGGTGCGGCCTCGTAGCTGAGCAAAGTCGTACCAAAACATCTTTTGAAAGGTTTCTGAGCGCCGTGTAGCACATAAAATCGGTTCGAGGTCAGTAAGCACAACCAGAATTCATCCATAAGCCGCACTGTCGATTTATGAGAAAATTACAGGATTTTAAGTGCAGAAAATATAGTTTATGGTTTTCCTTTGATCTTAGCAAATATCTACGCCTCTAATTGGGACGATCACAGATTTTTCACTAATGTCTTTGCGCGGCTCCCCAATATGTCATCACACAATATCATCTTTGAGGGAGACCTAAACTGCTCATTATCTGCTATGGACCACAGTTCACACAAAAGTACACTTAGTCCAAACTCAGCATGCGTCATTCAGAGCTTTCTTGATAATTATGGGCTGGCTGATGTATGGAGATTTCATAATCCTGCTTCACGTCAATACTCTTTTTTTTCTAATGTCCATAAAACATATATTTGTATAGAAAAACGTCTCCCTTTAGTTACAGAATGTGATTCTAAGACTCTGGTGATTTCTCCTCTTGTTTTTTCAATGTGTATTCCTGATGCCTGCTCCAACTATCAGCCATGGAGATTCAACTCAGTGTTGTTAGCAGATGAAGAGTTTGTCAGTTACAAAAGGTCTCAAAGAGATTTTTTTTCTATCAATCAGACCCCAGAGATGTCATCATCAGTCATTTGGGAATCTCTAAAAGCATCTGAGAGGCCAAATAATTTCATTTTGTGCCAAACAAAGTGCAACACTGAAAGAACATCATCCATAAATATTGAGTAAGAACTGGACTCTCATACAGCGAGACTCAAATGCCTTTAAACATCAGCTTATCCTGCTGATCCAAGTCCAACACTGACTTTGTAAAAACATGTTTGTCAATCATTTTGTTTGGTTTCTGAGGAAAATGATTCAATAACTTGCTGCCAATACACAACATTTCATCATATTTCCTCATAACCCTCTTTTGTCTGACCATTTGATCCCATTTGAATTTGCAATAAAGGATCCACAGAGTTTGGTGACAATAATGACAGTAGATGTTTGTGTGAAAGTGCTGGAAGCAAATGAGTGTGTGATGTTCTTTCAGTGTTGCACTTTGTAGACGCTCCCTGAGCACTGGTCTCACAGCCAGCTGCACATAGAGACCAGTGTTGTTAGTCCAGGTCAGAAGATGACTTGTTGGAATGAAAATGAGCTTGTAGTTTGTCTGCTTTAATAATGTGACTGGAAAAAGGTGTTGGACTTCAAATATGTCCATTTCTTCCACACTTCACCTTTAAAAGTGAAGCCATGTGGTTCCTGGAAGGAAAAACACGACTTTTTCAAGTCTTTGTCCTGTTTTTATGAGAAATGTACGACTTTAATGTGAAACATTCAGAGTTTTTTCTCTTGTTGTGTTTGTTTGAAGCTGCTTCCTGTTGGCTTCAGCTGTTTGGAGTTTCCATTTTCTAAACTTCTACATTCTGAACCTTCTTCAGCTCTGAACAGATGATGAAACACTGAATGATTTCAAGCACTTTGTCTAATAAACTTACATCTTTCATTCTTTATACAGATTGATGAACTGTGGTTTGTCAAAGATCAGCTGTGATTATCTGGCAGCAGCACTGAAGTCCAACCCCTCCCATCTGAGACAGCTGGACCTGTACTACAACAACCTGAAGGATCCAGATGTGAAGCAGCTGTCTGATCTTCAGCAGAGTCCAGACTACAGACTGGAGACTCTGTGGTCAGTAGAGTGATGCAGTGAGTGGGTGGTGCTGTCAGCAGTATTGTACTAAACACAGTCAGTATGAAACAAAGATCCAGTGTTTCCTGTAAAGCTGCAGCTTCTCAGTGAAGCTGTGAGAGGAGAACGGTGACAGGCTTCAGGATTGGACACAAACACTTCCTGTTTCTCACCCTTATGGTCACCATAGTAACGGCTGACACGCTCTGATCAAACACTGTCAACAGCCAATCAGCTCTCTGAACAAAGCAGCACGCAGACCAATGACTGCATTGATTTCCAAGTTTAAAGCAGTGAAGAACACAGTCTGTAGGTGAGGAAGAATTTAGTGAGAGCAGATGTTTGGATGGAATTCCTCCAGTTAACAGCTGGAACCGTCCATCTGGATTGTTGGGCTTGTTGTTGGGGTTCCTACAGAGCTCAGAGTGGACACACCAAGGTTCTTCTAATGAATGAAAGTCCAAACTCAAACTAGGAGGGAAAAACATTTTCAGCAACTTCAATAAAAATCCAAAGATTAGAAAAAGTGAAGCAACAATGAGTCCTAGTACAGTCCCAGCACTGACGTCCCTGCTGCTCTTTATACTGGATGTGCTGCATCACTGACTGACAGCTGATGAAGAGTCTCTGGAAACACTCGTTTATCTCCTCTGCTCTTCCTCCTTCTCTCTGCAGGTGGAGGCCATGATGGTAAACAGGACGGTGTGTGTGCTGAGAGAGGAGCAGCTGTGTCCTGATGATCCAGAGAGGTTGAAGCAGCAGCAGCTTGTGTGTAGAGACGCTCTGACTGGGCCATGTTACTGGGAGGTGGAGAGGAGAGCTTCATCCAGCAGTGACTGACAGAGGAATGAAGTGCAGATGACTGTCAGTGCTGCAGAGTGAACTGCTCTGAGAACAGCTCCACTGTCAGACACAATGTAGAGTCCAGCATCAGCCCTGTGTGTCCCTCTGGATCTGACAGAGGATCATCAGTGTATCTGGACTGCTCTGCTGCTGCTCTGTCCTTCTACAGTCTCTGCACAGTCTCTGTCTCACTCTGGAAAGATTTTACAACTTGTTGTAATTACAGAACGTTAATATAATATTCAAACATGTGATCTTCTCTTTATTTCTGAATCTTTACCAAATAAAGAAAAACCAAACTAACAAACAGAAGCTGTCGTGTCCTTTTTCACCACATCTGTGAATCTTTTCTGTGTTTTTCCTCTTTTCCTCCTTCCTGCAGCTCCATCTTCATCATTCTGTGTCCAGTATATGTGAACACGTCCAAAGCATCTGAGCCTCATGTTACCCGTTTGTGTGAGTTACGCCTGTCGTTGTGTTGTGGTGTATAAATAAGGGGCAGGAGACAGCGCTGGATCTCCGAGTTCTTTACTCTCAATTTCTGCAACATCTGCAATATCTAGAAATGCAAACCTGTGAGCTGTGTGTGTTGTGCGTCTGCTCGGCCACCTCTCCTCCGGCCGTGCTGGAAGCAGCTGTGCGTTTGACAGTTTTATCGACTCGACAATAATCGAACAAATGAAATGTTCAAAAATATCAACTTAAGCACTTCAAAGTCAACAAAAAGCTTAAAACAATGAAATAATATTTCACTGAAAAAACAACAGCTCATAAGAACGATACACAAAATAATACAGAAACAAACAAATAAAAGTTATTAACCAGGATCCATGTTTTTGTCACAAACACTGAATCAGCTGATTCACTCTTTATGTTTCTGAGTTTGTTTTGTGATTATAGTTCTGGTTTCTGTTTCTGTGTCTTCACTGTGTCCCACGTCTCCTTACTTTGGACTCTGTGTTATATTTCCTGTTTTACTTTGACAGTCCTGTGTTACTGTTTCCTGTCTCGTGTGTGTAATTGGTCCCAGCTGTGTTTCCCTCCTCTCCCGTTCCCTGATTACTAAACTGCGTCCACGCCGCCGGCGCTCCTCTCCACAGCTGGATTCCAGGATTTCAGAGCATCCAGCTGTGGTGAGTGATGGAGACACTTTCTCTGCTCCCTCAGTAATCAGGACAGTTTATTGAACATCAGAGGACATAAAGGACTGTTTTTCACCTGCCCGTTCTGAACCTGGACATTAAAGACTGCTGGCTTCAAGGACATTAATCCCAGTGTCAGCCAGCCAATAACAGCCTGTGTTTTTCAGCTCTTTAGGAGTCAGAAATGAGAAAGACACAGACTGCTAACCGCTCCCTGCAGGAAATAAGCTCCGCCTCTTCCTTTCCTGTATATGAGTGATTCTGACATGAGACACAATGAGTTTCCTGTTTATTGTGACTTAAAGCGAGCAGCAAAGACACTAAACTGTGTGTTTCCAGCTGAAGCTGCTTTTTGTGTTGCTCCCACAATCCTGTCTAAAACAGTCAGTGAGGAAAACTCAGTTTATGCTTCCAAGCTCATTGTGAGAGGGCACATTGTGTTCCTGCAAGTGCTGATTTTGTCTGCATCCCTGAGTTTAGTGAGCTGCCTCCAAGGACTTGTGAAGCCCAGTGTGTTAAGGCTGCATCTCCCAGATGTTTCCACCTTTCCAGCACAGACGATAAATGTTCCCACAAAGGCTCAAAGACTGTTTGATTTTCTGAGTGTTGGCCTCAAGAGATTGCTCAGTGAGCACCTGAGTGTTTCTGGGACATCAGACACTAACTGGAACTTCAAGTCTGGTTCTGAAGCTGCACATGCAAAGACTGTTTCTGGTTGTAGAGACCTGGCTGTTCCAGGGATTGTAACCTCCCCAGAGGCTGAGCTGCTGACCTCAGCTGACTCTGGAGCCTTGAAGGTAACTAAGTTTGCACCGCTCGGGTGAGCCATCTCAGCTGCAACAGCCTCCACAGAGAGCTCACGCAAGCTTACCCAGCCTGCTGAGGATTTTATGCTGCTGCAGCCCAAAAGGCATCCTGAGCTGGCTGACAGCCACCCACAGCTTCAGCTGCCTCAGCCAGGGGTCTCCACACCTGCTGGCCCTGCATCTGCTCTGACTGGGGGCTCCGGAGAGCCGCGCCAGCCATCCATCTCTGCTGGGGCTCCTGTTTGAGAATGTAGGAGTGTAAACTTCAAATATCTGCTCGGTTTGTCAAGATATCACATATTTGCAAAAGTGCTCTGACGTTTTTGGAGACGTCTCTTACCCACCATCTGGATAGCTAACCGGGAGGTCGAGGGTCATTAGAGCCGGCGAGAACAGCGGACTCCCGGCACATCGTTTTTGGACCCCCACGGCCTTTGGCTGTTCAGGTTTAAACATGATATATAAGTCACTTAGATCACGTAAAAATGTTATCGTTTGGCTTTTTTCAGTGTTGTTTGTTTGGTTTGGCTGAAGTTACAGTTTTCACACAGCTGAATAAACGTCAAACAGAAAAGTGATTAAACAGAAGTGTGAGACGGTCGAGAGTTTACTCCAGTGTCCTGTTAGATTTTAGACAGCAAGGAGCAGACGGCTGAGTTTATTAAACTCCACCGAGACAGCGGTGACGCGGATCTGAAGGCCAGACCGTCACAGCCGCTCACTTCCCGCCTACCCGACCTTTGGAGGACCCGGCCCACGTAGACCTTGAAGGCCGGGTCCTCAGGAGGATGCAGCCTGTGAGTTTGGACACGCCATGACACATGATGTTCTACAGCTGATGTGTTTAAATGAGCTCTACAGGTGATCAGACTTATTAACGTTACCAGCATAATAAACTGTCCTGTCACTGAAGGTGTCTGCCCAACAAGGACGTGGTGCTGAATGCATCCAGACCCCTGCTGACTGTCTTTGCAGCTTCGGTCAAAGGTACAGTGTCCACTGTGACCCTGAGAGCAGGACACAGCCAGAGGTGAGTCAGCAGTTACAAACTAAATGCTGCTGACATGAATCAAACTGCTGGATAACCCACTGCTCATGAAAATGGCACCTTTCTGTTGCTTTTTGAGATTACTGAGAATATTTGAATTGTGACTCAGATGGCAGATCCAGGCTCTCAGCCTCCAGCTGAAACTTCCAGTCCTCCCCCAGCCAGAAGCTCTGATGCTGGGCTGAGAGACTTTGATCCTTCCCTGGATCCAGAAATCCAGGAGGGAGAAGGAGAACAGGACCTCCTTCCTGATCTGGAGAGGCCTGAGGGAAAGAAAGATGGAGCAGACAGAGCTTTGAACAAATCCAAACCTCCTGAGCTTCACCTCCACAAAGGTGCAGACACTGATGCACAGATTCACATGTGACACCTGCAGCGTCCAGCTTGTGCCGCTGACATTATCTCCACTCTGATACAAGCCTCATTCACTCGCTCACACACGTTCATACAATCACCTTTTCCTCACAGTCACACACATGAATGTAATGAGGGGAACTCGGGCTTCACTGTCATTCCTCAGGATCCTTTGATATGCAGACTGGAGGCTCTGTGGATGAAACACCGACTGTCTGAAGCACTCTGAAGTGTTCATGATGGACTTCATCCTGATTAACACTACAATACTTGTTAGAGGCCTTTTATATGTAATAATATTCTTTTCCATTAAAGCTCTGAACATTCTCACTCTTTCTTGACCAGGTGTGACAGGTGAAGGACACCGGCGAATAGGAGGACAGAAGCTGAGAGCCATTAGTCACATGACTTCAGCTGCTGCTGCCTCACCAACCACTGGCCCCTCGGTGAGTCTAGAGTTACAGCAGTGACCACAGGAAGTGCACACGTGTGATCTAAAGCTACATGTGGGCCTGTGACCATCAGTCTTCTCACTGTGGTAGACGGGTTTGTGAGTCCCTGTGATGCTGGGAGTGTCCAGGACAGTCGCTCCTGATCGGGTCTCTCATGGAAAGCTGGTCCCAGGAATTCCTGGAAAATTCCTCCACAAAAGAGAACTGGGAACATAAGTGCAGAGTGACAGAGGTGCTCAGCAACCCTGCTGTTATATGGGAATAGAACCAGAATAGTCGGCAACCACTTGAGTTAAGTTAGCCAAAGAGATGCGACTCAGACTGACTTCATCATGTTGGCAACGTGTCTGCATTGATAAACTCCAGTTATTGACAAATCAGAGAATAATTCCAGTCGTTCAGAGACAGATTGTGATTGTTTGGAGGATGTAATCGTTTCCCTTCAGGGAGCGTGTTGGACGCTCAGTGTCCGGGTGATTAGCTGATGCAACTACTTAGAATCAGTTTGTGAATATGAAGAAAATCAGTGCAGTCACTGGACAAACTCTGATTCTTCCTAGTTTCACTCTTGTTTCAGTCCAGTGTGACTGAGGTGGTAAAAAATGATCTGACTTTTAGCCACACAGCTGTCTGCTAGAGAAAAAGCCTTTGTGCACAACTTTCTTAAAGGCAAACGGCACCATGTTCACTGCAGCTGCAGCAAACGCAGCAAAGAGTGAAAGTTGGACTGAGAATGTTGTGACTGTTTCATGAGAAAGAGCAGGAAAACAAGCATCACACACCCAGACACAGTGCTGGGATTAGAATTAGACTTTAGAGCCAAATGTAGGACAAAAGCTTTAATATGAAAGAGGAAAACCCAACAACAGCCAGAGCATGAAGCTCAAATCTATACCAATCACCAAGAAAGCTGACAGGCCTGTGACACGTCAGAGACGCCGTTCAAATCATAAAGAAGTTGGTTTATTGACAAAATGTAAAAAACCAAAAGAATCAAGTCAACCTTCAGTTTCGAGCGAGTAGACCAATCAGGCACAGCAGCAGCTCTAGAATAAGCAACAATTTGATGTATTACAAACAACCTTTCATATACACACATACATATGGCTCATATGCTGTTTAAAAAGGGCTCAAAGACCCAACAGATTACACAAAGTACAAAAACACTTTCATTCAGACAACAGTCAGCTGTGCACGAGACAGAGAGCCGACTACAGTTAGTAACATGGACTCACTTTGTTTCAGACACGACACAAAGTGACACAAAGCCACAAAGAGCAGAAACATCAAAAAGGAGGCAGAGCAGCAGCAACTCTCCATGAGCTGTGAGGCTAACAGCCACCCACACTTCCTGTGATGCATAATGACAACAACATTAACCTGAAGGATGATAACAACAGAAAGAAGTCTAAGCTAACGTTACACAGCGCTCACACAGCGCTGACTGTACAGGCCTCACACAGCTACGACCTGCATCCACAACACCTGATTCTACTGAACACAAACAAGTTAATGATATATGAGCGATCCAGGGAAGGCTTCCAGGAAGGTGAGGATCCAAAGACAGCTCTACAACAGCATCAGTCAGCAACAATGTTACTAATCACTGACTCTTTCATCCTTTTATACTCAATCAAAAAGTGCTGTGTTCACATTTGTTTCTGCTGAAATCCAGAGACTGAAAATGCGTCTTTTTAAAGTTTGAATAAACTGACTGAACTTGTCACGAGTCCAACCGTGAGGAACACTTCCCCCCATGACACATCACAGGAGAACGTCTCAGTGGAGGGGGGACAGTAGCTCAGTTTAGGCAGTCACACTCAGAATCGATGCCTCCAGTCAGGGTCAAACGTGGTCCTCAGAAACCTGCAGATGTTTGGGCCAAGCTCTCACTGGTCTCTGCGTCTGTAGACTGAGCTGATGTTTCTCCAGGTGTCTGGTAAAAGGACGATGCTGCTGTCCAATGAGGCGAGGAGAGAAGTAGCCAAACAGGCGAGAGCCGTGAAGGAGGAACGGCGGGCAGCTCTGGATGCCCAACATAAATACCTGATGAGCAGGCTGGCCGACGCCGGCAGCCTGGAGGAGGCGGCGGTGGAAGACGCCATCGTCTCTGATGACAGAGTAAGTTCAGAGACGTGATCCTTCCTCAGAGTTGAACCTTTGAGTCATTAATGTCTGATTCTTCCAGTTCAGTCTGATCCATGAATTCTTTGCTGCAAACGGATCCAAGAAGCTGATTTTCTTCTATCAGGATGTCAAACAGGTAACTTTGATCACATTTCAATGACTGACACATGAAGGTCTAACCGCTCTTCATAATCTGCTGTCCTGTTTGTTGCAGCGTACTTTGTATTCATATCTTTTAATATCTGCCTTTCTCCCAGAGTCTGTCCTCCCGTCAGTCTTCCTTTGTGGACGCATCAAACTCAGCTGTGGCTCAGAGGAAACTCTTCCTCACTACGGGGAACTCTGAGGTTGGCTTCAGCTTTTTATGTTTAGTTCATGTGAGAATCACAGAAAAATGCTGATATGAGTGGAAGGTTCTGCTGGGAAATTGGCAAAGAGCAGATTATTGAACAGCGAGGCAGACGGTTCATTTCAGTGATGCCAGTTTATTAGAAACGAGGACTGTGGGGCTGCTGGAAGTCAGGACGGCCGTTCTCTGGATAAACCTGACAGCTGAGGTGGAGAGCAGGATTTATCCACAGACGGCTTCTTCCAAGCAAATGTCCTGAACACACCTGAGCTGAGGGTTACACAGTGTGTCCTGTGTGATCTCTGCTTTATGGTGGTTGAATCTCACAAATGTGACCATCAGACCTGACGACTTATTTGTGATGTTTTAATTAAAAATATCCTGGGTGAGGTGTTTGGGGCCTGTCCCATGAGGAGGAGTCTCCAGGGCAGACCCAGGACACACTAGAGAGGTTATATCTCTCAGCAGGCCTGGGAATGCCTCAGTATTGTCCTGGATATGCTGGAGGAAGTGGTTGTTTAGGGAGGTCTGGGATTCTCTGCTTAGACTGCTGCACCTGTGACCCGGGACCAGATAAACAGGAAATGGATGTTTGAAATTCAAAGAAATCCTCTTTTAATAATGAGGAAAAAAGACAGCAGGAGATCCATCGCAACTAACAAAACACTTCAAACACATCAATGCATCAACTTTAATCAACTTCATTTGGTTCAAATGAAGGAATCTAACAAAGCACTCACTAAAATGAAACACCAGTTAGTTTCCCGAGCTCAACAGGTCGAACACCTGAGTTTGGTTTGCGGTGCAGTTTTTATTTCTTCTAGATAACCTGGGTTATTTGCACAGGAAGGTTTTTTAAATGTATTTCTTAAGTACGATCTTATATGGGGGTTGATTTTATAGCATAACAGAATAATGTAATAACTCTAATAGAGTATAAAACATTTGCAGAATGAAGTACAAGGTGAAGAAAAGTCAGAACGTCCCTGTTTGAAAATACAGCCTCAGAAGGTCAGAGATGGACAAATTCAGCTACAGAAACATGTGGCCATTTTTTTAAAGCCATAGAGCATATTACAGACGACACAAAGAGCAAACACTGTAAACTTCTAACCACAGACCTCACACAGCTCACACACATCAGAGTGAAGCTGTCATTTCCTGAAGCTTCCACACAAGAGAACTGGCAACAAGGTGGAGTCCTCATGGATCACTAGCAGAGAAATGTGGGTGGGTGCCAGACCACATGGACTCGACTCACTTTATTTCATACAAAGGAGCAGACTAATGCTGTCATCCTTAAAGACTAACTAGAAACAAGCAGTGCGCTCGCATCGACTCGACTTGTTTTGCAAGTTTGAAGTGAGATGGTACTTTGGAGTCAGCCTCCCGAGATGATGGCTGGCTGGTTTTTGAAAGAAATCTCATATTTATACAATGAGCAGCAGACTTTCCTGACTTGCAGAGGTCAACGTCCTCCTCAGTCATGCGCCATGAGTGGCACAGATACTATTCATCAAATAACTAACATGGCCTTGATTGTTACTCCAGAGACTTATCTGCGATGTAGCTTTATAGCATTTTCATTAGCAATCGTATGATTTGTGTTACAATGACCTTTGTGGACGGGCCCGGACCCCCAGGCCTCGTCCGTGACGCCGACGGTGAGCGCAACGTTTTTGTTTTCTTGCGCTTAAAATAACCTGATCAGCGTTCTGTGGACGGTTTGTTTACATTTCTCACATCTGTGATTGTTCACACGGGTTGGACACGAGCAGAGAGGGCTTTCAAGATGAAAAAGCCAACGTGAAACTTTAACGGACGACAAAGTTTTTCAATCAAATCTCCGTCACACCCTTCCTTGACCTCATCACGTTATCCACCTTAGTCAAGGAACAGTGGTTCGGGAAAATATGCATTTGTTTCTTGGACCAGTTTAAAACGTATCTCAACTAGTGATGTGCGGATCAATACTGAAATATCGATTCCTCCGATACCCGTCATTGTGTCCGGCCCCTTGGCGTGCACACTCACAACAATGGCTGAGCGTAAACAGAGTCATGTGCAGACGTATTTTACCTCCACGAACAGCTGAGACGTGGTTTGCCATACATGTGGCAAGAATGTGAGGTGTTGTGGTAACACCGCTGACCTGGTCAAACACCTCAGAGTGAATCATATCACAGAATATGACGAGCGTATGTTGAGGGGAACTGAAGAGGAGGAGAGGGAGAGGTGCTGCCAGGGCGAGACAGACGTCTCTCACGGAGTCCTTTAATGCTGCAGGCAGGCAACAAATAGCCACAACTTCAGGTTTTTCATTTCTATATGATAATTCTGCATCATTAAGTGATAAGAACAAGTAATCTGATGTCCTGTGATCATTACGACGCTATAATTTGAGATAAAATAAAAGATAGAGTAAAAAAAATAAGTTTTTGTACAGAGTATCGGTATCAGATCAGTATCGTCGATACCACCCTGAATTTTACTTGGTATCAGATCGGAAAGGAAATCAGTGGAAATCAAATCCTGCTTCTACAGGTGTCCAGTTCATTCACTCTGACCCCTCCAGATAAGCGTTGCCAGTTCTCACTGTGCTGTAGATCACATTTTCTTGTGTTTGGGGTTATAACGGTTACTTTTGAGGTCTGTGTTATAAAGCAAGTTAATCCTGAATTTAACTGGAGAAGACAAATTCCCACTGCGTGGTGTAGTGCACAGCCAGGCACTCTTTACATTAGTTCGTTTGACAAAACCAAAAAGCCGAAAGTATTTACTTGGAGTTTGGTTTGATGAAATAAGTGCCAGAATCAGTGAATACAAATGATTCCAATGACATGAAAACTGGTGGAAGGACAAATCCCTCAAGAAAAGCACGACTAGCACATTAAGTTTGTTTGTAATCATCATCATCTCTAACACCATGCGCACAGCAGTGATTTTGTTACAGAACACTAAGATAGTAAAATCTGGGAAATGATGATATTTCTTTCCAAAACTTCCTGTCTGGAAGACATTAAAGCTGCTGTGCCACCTGCAGCTTCTTTCAATCTACGTTATGTGAATATATCTTTTTCTTTTTGGGTTTGAACATCCATTCAAACTCACTCTCTGCCTAGCAAGTCTCATTCCCTCATTTCCTTGGGGTCCAGCTTCACATACGTGGCACTGAGCCTTTTCCTTTGTCACCTCTTTCTGCTACATGCCTCGCCTCCCAGTTTCTTGGTCTATTTTCTTCATTTCGCTAACTACACTTCTTTTTCTTTGTAAATCTCTTCCTTCAAATACTTTCAAAATCACTTTTCTTTTTTCCCTTTCTTCTGTGCAGAGAAGACGTCAAACCCCTTCTTGGCAGTTTATCTCAATAAAGCTGTACTATCCCAGCCATCTGGTAAGTCTTCCCTACTACCCAGAGCCTGTTTATACTCCTGCATGTCTCTGCCTTCACTCACTTCCTCTTCTTGATGTCCAAACTCATCCTTCAAACTACCATTTGATGCTGCATAGCTGCATTCTCCCTGACACCTCCTTGTCTCCTGTCTTTTTGATTTCACCTTCTGCATAATATTTAGTTGCCCTGTGTGCAGCTTCCTCCACTTTCATATATTTCTACAAGTTCCTCCCTGTTCTTGAAGTATGTGTGCACCACGGCCATTTCCACTTGGAAAATCTGCCCCACATCTGTCTTTCTAGATTTCTCTCCTAAACACCACACCTACCCAACACCTCATAACCTCTGTTCCCTTCACCTAAATGTCCATTGAAGTCTGTGTCAGTCACCACTGTAGTATGTGGTCTCTTGCACACAAAATGTGTCTACCCTCCACCTCCATAATATGAGTCCGCCAGCCCTCCCATTGCCAGTCATAGTCCATAACAAGTCAAAAACATAAACAGCTCGAACGTATTATTTATTTAAAAGAGAGAGAGAGAGAGAGAGAGAGAGAGAGAGAGAGAGAGAGGCACGTTCTTGATTATGACAACAAACCACATCCAAAAAAATATGACAGCAACACTTTAAGTTTTGTGTGCATTCATCATGTGCAACTCTGCAGAAAGTCTCATGTCAAGGATGTGTGGACAGGGGGGCTATTAAAAAGTTCCAGTATACAGAATAGAAAACCATCAAATGAATGAAATAAAATCTGTTGTCACAGTGGTTTTTGAAGGAACAACTACTTCACAGATGGACAGCCTCATTATATTTTAGTTAAACCTGATGATACACACTTCACATCACCCTAGTTACATGTTTTTATTTGCCATGTGTATGTTATCCAAGGGAGGGAAAAAATGAAAAAGAAAACTTTTGATGTGTCCAGACATTTCTTCACATCAGCTGCCAGCAACCAGTTTCAGCATGTACACCTGTTGCAGTAAGTGTGCTCATGCAGACCAACTATGCTGGTCCACTGTTCTTAATGGTGCTGCATGTTGAGAAAGAAGTGAAACAAATGTTTTGTTTAACAAGTCCACTAGTGTTAGAATAACTTGGCATTTCCAATCTGTTTCTGCTGTAGTTCAATGAAAGGTTTCAGTTACTTAAGTTTGAGAAAAAACCAAAAAACCAAATTGCATTTACAATTGTAGTTTCATCTTGTTATAAGATATTTGAAATAAAAACAAACAAACCACAAACAAACAAACCACAAACAAACAAACCACAAACAAACAAACCACAAACAAACAAACCACAAACAAACAAACCACAAACAAACAAACCACAAACAAACAAACCACAAACAAACAAACCACTACATCTTCAGAAATATTTCTGCAGTCTGATTTACAAGTATAAACTTTCTGACCAAAACGCCACAATTTCATCCCTCAAACAAGTTGTCAACTGTGTCAACGACCAATGAGGACATCACTGCTACACTTGTTGATACTCACACCTTGAAAAGGTGCAAAGGTTTCCCAACAGGACTTCGACGGTTGGTCTTCTTGATCAAGCTATAATCTGTTCTCATCAAAACCACCATAAAACCAGTTTGACAGGATGATGCTGATAAATCCCTCTAGACCTTTTTGTGACAGTATTAAAAGCTTGCTGGAAATTCTCTGTACTCATATTTGTGCTCAGTATCTGTAGGAGCCATTTTTGTGTGGGTACCTCATGTATGCCACTAGGGGTCACCTTTTGTGTTACATATGGTGTGTCTATTTAAGGTAGATAGGTCATTAGCAGCAGGTGTGTTGTTGTTGGGAAGGAGCAAACAGATTGTGACCGCTGCGCTGTTATGTTAAATTGTGTAAGAATAAAGAATCTAAAGGACAAGATAAGTATGGTTTCAGTTATTGAACTAAGTTTAATACGTTTATTCATACCAGTGACATTGCATTAACCTGCCAACAAACAGCTCAGTGGCTTTAAATGTAGGCTTAGCCTCGACAGCATCTATAACACCATTAAAATGCAGTAATGGCCACACAAAAAATAAAACGTGACCATATTCAGTTTAAGCCATTTTATGTGGTTTAGTTTATACACTTGAATCACAGTAGATGATAGCTTTCTGTTTTTAAATGTCTCCATTTATTGCAAACACTATAGTTACTGTTCTGCCTTTTATAAGGTAAACTGGATATTATGGTTGCAAACGGCCCTAGAGCTCCCTCTAGTGGCTGCTTTGTAATATGGGTTTGACTACTTTGGGAAAGGAACAATGAGAACGTGAAAAAATCAAAGATGGCAGAAAGTTATCGTTCTAAGCTGATATGGACCTTAAAATGTTGTTGCCTTGGACAAGATATGTCTGTAAGTATGAGTGACGATAAAATAATTATTATCTTTTGTTTTGTGTAAAAATGGTACGATCATTTGTACATTTGAAAGTTTTATCTTGTTATCAAATCACTTTGATTGTCACATCACATGTGCAGGTACACTGGTACAGTACATGTGAGTGAAATTCTTGTTTGCGAGCTTCACAAGCAACAGAGGTGTGCAAAAATACAATAACGTAAAACAAGCAAAATATAAGAACGGCTAAATCTGAGACTAATAAATATATGTACAATATATAATAGTACATGCATTACTGGATGTGTATACTAAATATGTTTTTCTACGCGCGCGTGTGTGTGTACATATTTTACAAATTAAATAGAGTAAACAATAAAATAAAATATACAGAGGTTGGTAGTTGGACATGTGCAAAACAAGTGGCATTTATATACAGTGTGGAGTGCATAATGTTGAAGTTCCAGTAGTGAAGCTGAGGTGTCTATGACGTGTTCAGCAGTCTGATGGCCTGGTGGAAAAAGCTGTCTCTCAGTCTGCTGGTTGGGGACCGGATGCTGCAGAACCTCCTTCCTGATGGAAGTAGTCTGAACAGTTGATGGCTGGGGGGACTGGAGTCCATGATGATCCTCCCCGCTTTCCTCAGGCACCGCTTCCTGTAGATGTCTTGGAGGGAGGGAAGCTCACCTCCAATTATCCGTTCAGAGCACCGCACTACTCGCTGGAGAGCTTTGCAGTTGTAGGCGGTGCTGTTGCCATACCAGGTGGTGATGCATCCAGTGAGGATGCTCTCAATGGCACAGTGATAGAAGGTCCTGAGGATACGGGGGCTCATGCCGAATCTTTTCAGTCTCCTGAGAAAGAAGAGGCGCTGCTGCGCCTTCTTCACTGTTTTGTTTATGTGTCCTGACCACGTAAGATCCTCAGCCAGGTGTACCCCAAGGAAGCGGAAGCTGCTCACTCTCTCCACAGCAGCGCCGCTGATGGTGATGGGGGTGTGTACTTCTCTGCACCTCCGGAAGTCCACTATCAACTCCTTTGTCTTTGCGACGTTGAGGGTGAGATGGTTGTCTTGACACCAGTGGGTCAGGGCGCTGACCTCCTCCCTGTAAGCCGTCTCATCACTGTTGGTGATAAGACCCACCACTGTAGTGTCGTCCGCAAACTTCACAATGATGTTGGAGTTGTTAGTGGCTGTGCAGTCATAGGTGTAGAGTGAGTACAGGAGAGGGCTCAGTACACACCCCTGTGGTGCACCAGTGTTCAGTGTGATGGGGGATGAGGTGATGCTGCCCAGTCTGACTACTTGGCGTCTATCAGACAGGAAGTTAAGGATCCAGCTGCAGAGGGAGCTGCTCAGTCCTAGATCCTGCAGTTTCCTGTCCAGCTTCGAGGGAACGATGGTATTGAATGCTGAGCTGTAATCTACTGTTAGCTTGCAGTAAGAGTGTAACAAGCTAGTTTACAATGTTAGTTAGCTAATACAGTATTTTGTACTTTCAGTTTTACGATGGTCAAAGAGAAGGCAATGGTCAGAGGCCATTCTTCAATAAATCAGCGCAGAAAGGAAAACAAGTCTGGTTATTGGAGCATCGTTATCTCGCTGTCTAGCTGGTGAAACTAAGGAACTCAGGGCGAGGACAGCAAAGTTACCAAAGGGGAAAAACTATCAAATTAAAACTGCATCATCTCAAAAATCACAAGTTCCTCTAAAATGTGTTTATTCTAGGGTTGCGGTTATTCATCATTTTAGTCATAAAGTATTTTATTGATTGTTCGAAAATTGAATTGGATTAGAAATAGTTTTCTTATTAATGAGCAATAATTATTATTATTCAAAAGAGAAAACACACGGGTCTTTTGGTTACCATTTTAGAAATTGCCATCCTTTAATGATTCATCTGTTAAAAAAAATATTTTGACTGCTTTTATCTAAAAAATATTTTGAGATGCTGAAATGCTGAAATAGTAATAATAAAAAAAACAGACACTGATGTCAACATAAAGGTAAACACGCAATTTAGTTTCTTTAGTTTCTGGTTCTCTCCTGTATGGACTAGAGAACGCACGATACCACTTTTTTGTGTCCAGTATCGATATGAATCCGATACAGCGTATTTTTATAATCAATAAAACAGTTTTTTTAATATCTTTCTTTATTTTGTATAAGTTCATACTCAAGTTTTAAAAAATAAAACATTAAAGTTATTTAGTTATACCTGTATGCAAAAAACACACTGCACCCAAAATATTTCATAGTTCAGCAACACTGATCAATCTAATAAACTTAAACCTGCACCATCCTCCCTATTCTGGTATTTTAAAGAGTACTTAGCAGAAATATTAAACAACCTAACTAATAGGGTTGCAAACTCCCAGCAAAAAAAAAAAACTAAAGGGAACCATCGCCCACCCTCTGCCTCGTGATGCTTAATCGACATAATCGACTTTAATTTAATGCATGTATTTAAAAAAAATGCACAGAAATCAATTATTTTTCAACAACAATTAAATAGATTCAACATCTTTCTTCAACAGAACTGCAGACTGCACAGATGGTATCTTCCCAAAGGAAAAAGTACTATAACTTACTAGGGTATATATTAGACTTAATAGTTACTATATACAATATTAGATTTCTATACATTTTACGTTAGATAAAAACTTTGGTTGTAAGATTCAGATAATTATTTATTAAAAGCGAGACATTTTAAACGAGAATAAGAAAGAAAAGTATTTCTTTGTGGCCCCCTTTTCCCTGTTAATGCCCCAGCTGGCCCCCTGGCAAAACCGTGCTAGACCCGCCCCTGCACAGTTACCAGCTGTCAGCTACTTATAGCATTAGGCATTAAAGTAATATTAAATAAATTCTAACAACAGCTTATCAAGCTTAAACGTGCTGCTGTGGTTTATCTGCTGGTTTCCTCTTTCTGGCGCAAAGTGGGAAACAAACAAGAGAGACGGAACTTGCGATCAGCTGATCATTGATTAGTTTCATGATTGAAGTAGCAGCAGGAGAGGGAGGGGGAGAGGAGGCGCGGCAGTCGCTCCATATATCGGTTGTTAAGCTTAACGTGGGAATGCGTTACAAACATTGAGAGAGAAACTTACAAACTTGCTTTACTTCTCTAGGACAGCTTTCACTGAGAAGAAATGCCGATTTGGAAACATGTAGCGAGCTGCTAAATGCTCCACCAGACAACCGAGAGGTCTCTTGTTGTCACATGCAAGAAAGCATGCTCTGAAGAATATCCAGGTAGATCACTGTGGCGATATGTTGGTTATATTACTTTAAAGTGCAACTGGCTAATTCTTATTTTAGCCAACTCAAAAAGTAAAAATGATGCAACGACCTTGAAATAACACATTTATCTCACTGAAACATGTCATTTAAATAAAAACATTTACTGAAATTAAAATAAATATACTGAATATAATATGGCTCAGATTTAATGGAATATAATGATCCTTTTGTGTTGCTGTTAAAGAAAGGGATAATGTGTGATTACTGTTTTTAAACTATGGGCTACAAACTAAATCCTTTTATTATTTCTGTCCTCGGTTTTAACTCATTAATAATCATTAGGATGAAGCCCCCTAAAAAACAACGTAAAGGTCATGAAAATGTAAACAATTTGGCATTTTGATGATGCATCATCCACATTAAAAAGTAGAGATCATATCAGCCCTGTATTTACTTGTATCGGAGACATAAAAAATCTTTCCGTATCGCACAGCACTACAGAAAGCTCTTTTCTAGGGTTGTATTAAACATCTGTAACTACCGTAACTCCTGATCCATTTCCTCAATTAAAAGAAGTCCAATGATTCCTGAGAGCAGCAACTCTGCACTTTTCATTAATATTTGCATCATTACGGTAATCCCAGGTACATTGTTGCAGCAGCCCCGTGAAGGCAAAGGTTGAGAGAATAGTGAGTGAGCGTGATGGAACAATGTTATCACACGTTTGGCTTCTTTTTACCATGTTTGTTTGTTTTGTTCTTTCATGTGTTATTTACCAAGATTTGGATGGTGTTCTGCCTCGAGTTACCATAATGTCCCTAACATCACAAAAAAAGCACAGAGTTGCTGCTTTCAAGAACTGCTGGAATTTTTCATTTGCCCCAATGGTTCAAGACTCAAGTTAGGCTAAAATCACTGGGACCAGTTTAAATGGGTTCATCTGTGTCAGCTGCATCGTCACTGCTGCTCTTATGTTATGTGTTTTTGTTGAAAACTAGGTGCTGTTTGGCCTTAATGATGTCAAACTTTTCATTCACTTGTTTGCTCCTAAATACGTTTCTATTGCAGGTCTTTTCCAGTTGAAAATGTGAGTGAGCACTACACAAATTACTGACACTGAAATACACTGAAAAGAAAAAAAACAAAACTAAATCCAAACAAAAACAACTAAACAAAGTAGTTACACACGTTATAGAATATATATACTGGGCATACAAGCCTGGCCTAAGCTTTCTGTCAGGAAGACTGCAGCAGTCCAGGAGTTGGGTTAACTGTCTTTAAGTCCCACAGAAGAAATGTTTACATCAAAGTGCTTGCCAGGCTTAATCCAAATTAGGTACAGCCATACTTGAACTTATCATTGTATAGTATGTGGGACTATGAGCAATGGTTTTCTGGAAACAGAAACAGGCAATTTTATCATTAGTAGAGTCACAAATAACTAGAAAAACAATTGAAAACATAATGTACTCAACACAGCAATATCTCACAATATCCACAAGGGGTCACTATAGCTCATATATTGCCTAAATAGCACGTCATACAAATTGCCAATCATAAGGCACGGACATGGCAAACTAGCCACAGTTAAACTAAACAATAGAAAAGTCCTTTATTTGTAATACCGCTGGATGTAATGACTGCGGGAGATTACAGCCACTGCTATTAACTTAGTGCCAAATAATCCTACCAACATGGCATCAAAGAACTGAGGCATAACTTTAACATGCACAAACAATTATAACAGCTTCATGCGAGTCATCCTGGCAAAAGGACTAACACTCACAGGTTCATAAACACACAACTTAATCACACGAAACAACTGCGATGCTCTGCAGTGGCACCTTTAGTCACTCCCACTCTGCGTGCTGAGCACATGCCCACTGATACGCTTATTTCCTTTGAGTGTGCTTGATTTCTGCCTCTAGACATTCTGAGGCCGAGTCAGAGCAGGAAACTTGAGCACACGTGGTCTCATTAAATCAGACAGCTGGAGTCATTTAAAAAGGATCTTTTAAGCAGTGCTGTCCCTCAGCTTCATAGTAGATCCATCTATGGATCAGTTTGAAAATCCTAGCTGTCTTCTTTCTAGTTATCATGTTACAAGATTTTAAGAAAACTTGAACGCTGATCATGAGTTGAATGCCACTGATCTTCAAAATCATCCAAGCTTTTTGATAAATGCACACAAAAGTCGGGTGTCCATGCCACCCGCATGCAAGGTGACAAAAATACCCCAATCAGCCTTTCAAGCTGACAGCTAAAGAAACCATTTCACCAGATTTAGCTTCTTGGATATTGTGTTCACTATACTGTGTTCAAAATGTACTTCTCATTTAATAGAAGAAATGTAATCATGTCAATATAGAGGATTTCAAATTCTCACTCCTGTTAATTAAAAAAAGAAAAAAGTAGGATAAGACATGAGAAACTCCTTGAAAAGGACAGTCTCCATTATAGCACCTCATGGAAGCTTTGTTAGACGACCTGTCATTAAAAACTAGAAAGACCATCCAGCATCGGGAGCTTTCAGACTTCCAGGTACGACAACAAGCCTATTGCTGGTTTGCCCACTCTGACTGTGTCAGTATTTGCTCCACATACCAACTGCTCTGACCCTAAAGTAAGCCAGAATCCCACACAGCCATATGTAGGCACATTCCAACCACAAAGAATAACTGGGGATTCTTCATCCTGTAAACATCCTGAACAACTGGTTTTGGTGGTTTGATGGGAACAGATCCTCACCTGATCAGGAATACCAACGATCACCCCACCACTCATGTCTTGTTGGGAAATGTTTGCAGTCCTCAAGCTGTGAAAGTCATCAGGTGCAGCAGTCATGAATACCATGTAAACATCCCTGTTGGTAGGACAAACAAATAACAGTGGGATTCATTCGAGAAAACAGAACTTGTTTGATTCCCTGTCTGACAAAAAGAAATTAATGCAACGTAAAAATTTGATTTAAAAAATCAGCAGCATCATATGTAACCAGGTCCTAAATTACATATTGTTATAATTACACAAAATTTGTTCTAAAGCCCAAACTGCTCCTGGTATATCTGACTTTTAGCACCTCCAAGCCTGTAGTCATCTTGGTTATTAGTTAGGCCCCTCCCCCGTGTGTCGCTATGTGTATAGGCACTGTTAATGCTAGCATGAACAGATCATTCTTGCTGGCTTAAAAGTTGTAGTGGCTTGAGCTAACTCTCATCCCAACTGTTTATATTTGGTTATAGGAGCTGGAGTGGGCATTAATGCTCCACAATTTACAAGCTGGGACCTGCCGCTAATCCATGGTTAAAGCCTTTACCCACATCAACACTGCAGGCAGAGGCTAACATCTGCAATACTATTAATAATTACACATAACTGTAGCAACAACAAAGAGAGGCTCGAACAAGAAAGGCTTGAAACCCTTAGAAAAGACTGATCAGAGTTGGTTCAATGAACTCTGATCATGTTCATTCGGAGTTAAGCTCGTGTGTGTTTAGAGACAGAAAGCCATCATGTTACCAGGATTCTCCAGAGAAACACAGAAATAAAGAGCAGAGCCTCCATCTTCATTTAGTGGACAGAGGAATATGATCACAAATCAGTGTGGGCCAAAATTTGTATCTTAAAAACTAGGAGGGGATAAAGTTATACCAACATACTGTAATATTTTTATAATATACACTAGCAAACTTTCATGCTGTGTGTGATATTAAAAATATTGTATTGTGTGATATCACATTCTATTGTGATACAGCATTTTAATCTGACCTTTGATTTCTAAATGCTTCATTAAACTGTCAAATATACAAATATAGACAACTGTGGGATTTGTCTAAAGTATTTGCATATGCCATAGAAATGTTAGCACTCACAGTTTACTGGGCAAGGTTTATGCAACGTTTCAACAAGACCAGTCCACTTATGACAAACGCGATCATACGAGCATTATAGTACGATGCAGTCTCTGCATGATATGACTATCTATTCAGCTGTAACCTGACAGGGACAAAGTCTAGGAGACAGAAACTGAAGATAGACACCATTTACTGATGGACCTGTTATATTAGGTGACAATTCCACGTGAAAGTCAAAAGAAATGAATACATACAGGGCAAGTCTTTATGAGGCAAACATGATGTGCATCTCACACGAAAGCGATTTAGGTGATTTTCTGTGAGAAATGTGTAAAAAGATCCGTACTCTGAATTTCAGATACTATTGATCTGTTTGTTGTGTGTCTGAGGGTTTACGCAGGGACGTTTTGTGTAAGCACTGATTGCTACAGTAGCATCCAATCAATGCTTACAGTGCAAAGAAACTGGCCTACAGTCTGACAGCTGCATTAATGTCTACACAATCTAAGAGTTTGAAAGATGGACACACGTGAGATGATCATAAATCCACAACAGAATCCTTTCTGTCCTAACATACTGATGAGAAAATAACTGAAGCACTCGTGTCAAGAACAACAACAACAAAGGGAAACATGCCTAACTTGGATTTCAGTGATTGTGAAAACAAACATATGCAAATGAATTTCCTCTGTGCGCTTTGCCTAATTCAGGAAATCACTATCAGTCAAGTTGAGTGTGAGTCAGTGTGAGTATGTTATGTTCACATAGACTGTTACCTCAGGGGCTGACTTACCAGATGAAATGAACCTTTATGGAACAGAAACCCAGAATTTGTTTCAAGTCACATTTTAGCTTAACCTGCATGGTGGAAAGTGCCTGTACCAGAGACATGATTGTTGCTGCTTAGGTTAAAATATCTAGTATATGTCAATAATGTAACAAAAAAGAAGAAGAAAATCTGTGGCGGTGTAAAAGTCCCACTAAATGCGTCTCTCGGTGTACATCTAAACTATATAACGATTAACCGCCAACTGTGAGTTCAATTTAAATTTTCCTTTACAAATGTGTGTTTGTTTAGGAAGGAAAAAAATGTGTGCGCACAGTGTTCGGCAATATAGACTCAAAGGCAGCACCAAGACTGGCACGAGACTATTTCCACTGCACTGAGGGTGGGAACTCCAGGCCTCGGGGCCGCTGTCCTGCAGGGTTTAGATGTGTCCTTGATCCAACACAGCTGATTTAAATGGCTCATTTTGAACGTTGACATATACATCAAGGAATGGACCAGCCACTGCACTGATGTTAAACCAGTTCAGAAGTTCATTTATCATCATGAACCACCAATTTATGAGCAGACAAACCAAAGTACACTCCAAGATTCAGTTGCTTGTAGAAGCACGTTTAGCAGCAACAGCTCAAAGTCATTGTTTTCTGTATGACTATCAGTCTCTCACATCATTGGGGAGTCATTTAGGCTCACTCTTCTTTATAATGTTGCTTCACTTCATTGAGGTTTGCACAAATTTGTTTATGCAAAACTCACAACCACACGACTTCTATTAAGCTGAGCTTTAAACTTTCTAAAATATAAAACCTGCTAGACACCGGTGTTGTGCCAAAAAGTGATTGTCTGCCAAAAACTGATTTCTGGTATTTGCCAAAAAGTGATTGCTCGTATTTAAACTGCTATAAGTAACTTGTTGGGCTATAATATGTGAAACATATGTCAAATGCTTCCCTCATGGATGACATAAAGTCATCTTGAGCCACAAACAACATTCGTGTAACAAGGTAGAAGCCGCGATCAGTTTTTGGCAGCGACTTTTATATAACCTTTATTTATTTAGTTAAAAAAAAATCTCATTAACATTAAACATGTCTTTTGAAAGAGTAAGTTGGCCAAGAGGACAGCAGCAATGGCAGCAAATATTACAATAGTTCAGTAAAAATATTTTAAGTGAGGATAAAGGAGCGGATTGGTTATAATGTAAGTACAGGGTGGGCCATTTATATGGATACACCGTAATAACATGGGAATGGTTGGTGATATTAAAGTCCTGTTTGTGGCACATTAGTATATGTGAGGGGCAAACTCCTCAAGATGGGTGGTGACCATGGTGGCCATTTAGAAGTCGGCCATCTTGGATACAACTTTTGTTTTTTCAATAGGAAGAGGGCCATGTGACACATCAAACTTATTGGTAATGTCACAAGAAAAACAATGGTGTGCTTGGTTTCAACGTAAACCTCCAGCAGAACCAGGCTCAGGGAGGGGCGGGGCCATCTGCTGACCGGTTGGGGTGAGAGAAGGAAGACAGGATGAAGACATGCTGTGGAAGCGAGACAGAGATTAATAACAGATATGATTCAATGCAGAGAGGTCTGTTAATACATAGTGAGTGAACCAACCAACCACAGCATCTGTGGTGAGAGAGTCATCAAGGAGTTCAGGCACTCCATCAAGCTCACAGTCACAGACTCAGGTGAGATTCTAGAGTTGCAGGGCTTCCTCCAGAGCAGCTGTTAGAAACACAGCTGCATCTTCTTTCTCTCACACACAGAAAAGAGTGAGACAGAGTGAGGCATCAGGGAGTTTAATTACCAGCTTTAAGACAAATGAATGAGAGTGCTGAATGATAGCACTCATGAGTGGTGCAGCATGCTTTAATTACTACCCACTAGTGAATGTGTCAGCAGCTGAAACTGTATTAATGGTGATTTAAAGAAACGAGTCCCAGTGTGTAGACCAGGCAAGCTGCTTCACTTGTAACACACTGGCAGAAACCCCAAGTCAGTTAGGATGACTGCCTGAACATTTTAATGTTTCCACTGGTCACTGAGGTGGTACGTTACAGGGATCCAGTCTGTTCATTTACAGGACTCTACTAGAGCTGCTTTGCATGACTCACAGTTGAAATAATGCTTCTTTGTCTGATGCAGGGCCTTGGTTCACCCCATCAGTCGTGCAGGGGGTCGTCTGCTCTGCAAAAGTGCACTTTAATGTAAACTGTGCAGCAGTGCTGCAAACTAATCCAGACGAAATAAAAGCACAATGTCAGGAGCTACTGCAGTTCAGCATCAAACGTAGGCCAAATCAATCATTAATATGATTTTCATGATCATCTTGTTTGTCTTAATGTTCTTATGATTCAAAGAAACATCCAGCAGCTGTGAGATCGGCTGTACTGATTTAAAATGAAGTGTGTACGGCCCCAAAGCCTCTGAATGAGCTGCAGATGTGTTTCAAACTCCTGTAACAAAAGCAAACATGTCTGCATACCGGCTAACTTTGTCCACACACTGTTTCTGCTCTGCAGGTTTCACAGATGAAGATGCAAATAGTGGAGGATACGGGGATGGAGGAGATTGGGTTGGACTTTCATTAATAGTTTGTCTGTTAGTTTGGGCTGTTTGTTGTTCCTGCTGCTTCCGCTGTCGTCATAATTACCTGCAAGGAACTAAAGCCATTATAGCAGCATCCTCCTGAAAACAACATCTGCTCTGCTTTTCCACAAGAATGAAGATGCAGAGGTCTGGCTTTAGGATCTGAGCTCAGATAACATCTGGAGTTTAAAGCATCATTTTAATCTTCTTCTGCACAAAATGGCTCAGTCGAGTGCTGCCAACTCCAAGAGGTTTTCGGAGGATCGGGTGATGGAGATCTATAAAGTAGGAGTAACATTATATAGCTACTATGTCAAAATTCTATAGTATGGTATATGATATGGCACAGCCCTGCTGTAAAGATCAAATGTGTGACAGTGAAAGGTGCTACAAAGAAGTCGGGAGAGAAATGCTGCAGAAAAGTCTCTTTAGCAAACAACGAGCAAACATAAAGCCCGTCCATTTCACATTTAAGGCAGGTAGTATGTTTGTTTTTCTAATGTTGACAAACTGACCCTCCATCCATCCACTTCTGCTGATCCTTTTCAGGGTCGCGGGGGCGCTGGAGCCTAACCCAGCTGTCTTAGAGCGAGACAGACTGAAGACCTGTCCAGTCCGCTGTCCCTACTAAGTGCATGTCCTTGAAACAGTGGAATAAAAACTAAAGCAATGACAAATAATGATCCTCATCATCAACATTACTACCGAAATGTGAACTAGCAAGTACAGCCTGAGCTCATAGAAACAACATCTTTGTAATCTGTAACAGTTTTGGATTTTTGGACATGTTAAACAACTTTTAAAGGGTTTTTCACAAAGATGCTGAACATTAAATGCAGGATGCCACAGACATCCATTTTAGCCAACAATCTGCCATCTTCACCTCCAGTGTTCAAATAAAACGGAGACGTTGTGACATCAGCAGGAGACAGAGATCAGCTAGAGACACGCAGACAGTTTAAGCAGGCTGCTGTTCAAGTGGAGGCTGGTATGAATCCTGCTTCTGTTTATGTTTCCTGTTGAACAAAAACTTGACCAGAAACTGACATACCAACTTTCAGACTAGCAGATCCATCCTCCTTCCCTCCATCCTCTGTGTGTCCTTCTGTCTGACCTGCAGCTGAGAAACAGGTGTGAGGTGTCAGCTGTCAGGTAGGTGATGAGTGAAGAACAGAACAGAATCCATTTCCTCTTCAAACTGCTGTCAGACATGAGCTGTGTTCCAATTCGTCGGCTGCATCCTTCGGAGGACCCGGCCTTTGCGGTCTACGTGGGCCGGGATGGTGGGGACAGAGAGGCTGTAACTACGTCTGCTGGTGTCACTGTGACCTCAGAGCAGTTTACATGAAACATGAAACGAATTACAACTTTTGCGATATTGACCAGCTCATGATGCAGAGTGTAGACTGTATCTGTGATAATGAAAATGATTTAAGGACTGGTTTATGACACGTCTATAAAAAATATAAAGTCTGTACAAATGTGAAACTACAAAGTTAAAAGCAGCTGGAACGACAGCTGTTCAAAGCTGAACACTTACATCAGCCAGAAGACAGAGTGAGTCCTCCATCTCTCTGAAGGAGGCCATCGTGGTGAGCACAGATGCAGCAGCAGTGTGGATGTGTCCACTCTCACAGTGTCTCTCTTTCAAGTTTGTCCTCACATTCTCAAAAAAAGAACATGTCTATGCAGATGCCCAGAGCCTAACAACACACCCGCTATAAAAACTTTTGCACCACCAGATTTTCATATACTTACATTTGAAAGTGTTCGTCTCCTGCATTAACTCCCACTTCGATCACTATCATTATCAGAAAAATATCTCCTGTATGGCCCGCAATGAATCCTGGGATATGTTGGGCCACAAAGGACACACCTGACCCATCCTTCAAATTCAGGGAAATGAAGGACGCATTTGGAAGACTTCAAATTTGAACAGCCTTCGTCGTGTCCATGTGATACAATTTCCTACAAATGTGGCATTCGAAGCATCCTCTCCCTGAATTTGGAAACACCCAATGTGATGATAGAGAGCAGGAAGAACCAGTCTCAACAAGAGACACACACACCTGATTTCCTGTAACTGCAGAGGGGAGGAGCCACCCGAGCAGGTGGGAACAGGAAGAGAAACAGCTGAGCCTCCGTCAGAGCAGCAGGAGGACGGTGGAGCTGAGGCAGGGTGAGTGTTAACACCACATTGTTGTAGTTTTGCTGTCAGAGTCTCTGAGTGTGTTTGTTTGTGTGACTGTAGAGAGAAGAAGAGTCACAGTGAGCTCTGTAGCTGTGATTGGCTCAATAATCACCTTCAATGGACTGAACGCAGAGAACGAGCCGAGGAACCTGACAAACCTGTTTGTGTGTGTGTCTGTGTGTGTGTGTGTACCTGTTTAGACATGTTTGTGAGGACAAAGAGTTGGTATGCTACTATGTGGGCTAATAGAGTCCCACAAAATGGCCGTCCTCACGAGTTTGAGGATATTTTTGAGGCTTTTTGGTGTCCTCACTAAAATCTGAAAACAAGTGTCTGTGTGTGTGTCTGTGTGTGTATGTGTCATAAAGAGAGTCGAGTTCACGGTCGCACACTTTCTATCTCAGAGGCTGTATCCCAATTCTTCGGAGCCCCTCTGATGACATGGTCCAAAAAATAAATCAATTGTGGCCACAAAATACTACTTCGTGCGCACGAAATGCTAATTTGTGGGCACGAAACACTTGACCAATAACCGTGATCCTTCCCAGGCCCTTGCAGTTGGTTGACAATAAAATCTATCCCGGCGTCCAGGCCCTGTAAAGCAACTGGGCTCTCAGTATCCTGTTTAAATGTCTCTCCGTAATAATGGTTCCTTGCATTGCAGGCTTTTCAAAATGCATTGTAGCTCATTCCCAGCCTAAAATAAAACTCACTCATACCGTCTCTGTCCACGGTGTATAGGTTTAGCCTATTCTCATGCTTGTGTCTCTACGCAGCTGTCCAGGAATTGTATCAATATGATGTTGCCACAAATGCGTAATTCGTTGCCACGTTATACCCATTTCGTGCTCTCGAAAATAGTATTTCGAGGGTATTTTGTGGCCACAATTTATTTATTTTTGGACCATGTCATCAGAGGGGCTCCGTACAATTCAGGTACTATTATTATACTATTAGTGTTAATTGTACTTTCTGCAGTGTTTAAATGATTACATATACACACAGTTACTGTCCCTCCACACATACGACTTGGTTCTCCTTCTATGCCCCAGCTTTGTTTACTTTTTCCCACCGAGGCTTCTAGACTTCTGATTGGCCAGCATTTCTGCACGGTTAGGAATATATCTCCACCTGTTGCTTTGGCATGTTCCTAGCAGTGTTTTCCTTCATTTCTGCCTTTACGTGTGGACGGGATTATTTTTGAAAACAAAAACGGAAAATCTCCGTTCTCAAAAATACCCGTGTACGTGTGGACGTAGCCTCAGTCTATGTATTTACTGCTTTGTGGTGAAGGTCCGTGTCTCATGTCAGTGTGTTTAGTTTGCGTTTCCTCTGTCTCATCTTGTCAATCACTCCCAGCTGTGTCCTGGGACAGGGATAAAGGGCAAAAAAACAAAAACCAACTAAATAAGCAGACAAAAAATAAAATATATATATATATATATATACACACACACACATACATCAATCACCTGGATCACCTGTTGAGAAAGAAAAAAGAAAACAAGCAGAAGAAAACGAGAGCAATACAATAAACAACATCACAATGATATATAGTAATATAACAGTAAATACTAAATATTAAACATTATTGTGCAGCACATAAGATCAACAGAACACAGTGTGCTTTGAGGTACACTCTAAGAACTAAAACTGATAATTACTTAAATATTTTGGTGCAACACAGTGACATTTTAGACCTTCTTCAGAATACTGTATATACTATGGGCATCATGGTGCTGATCCAGAATCCTTACATTATTATTTATTACTAGAGCTACAATAATAAAGCAATGAGGAGGGGGAAGTAATAAATATGAAATAATGTATTTATGATGATTCCATTTGTTTCACTATCCACTCTGTGCAGGGCAAAGCTTATTACATGTATAGAGATACAATCATTTTACTGCTGTAAAATCCAAATTTTGTCTTATTTAAAATATAAATCTAATATAATCTGCATCTTAATGTATGTTCTTTAAAATACAGTGTGTTTTTTAATATATTATAATTATAATAATGCATAATTATGTGGACATGCATATTAGATCGTTTTTTAGTGAAATATAATCCCCCCAGAAAGGCAGGAAATGCTCTGTAACTTACTTTAAAACTAAATATGTTCCCTAAAACGGTGACAGAGCTACAGACCCATGACAGCCTTACACAGGTAGCCAGCAGCTATGACCAGCACTACTTGTGCAGTTAATAAAAGGACAGGTAATGTTTGTCACGCTGTTGCACACACAGCACGCTCGTTTGTTTCAGTTCGTCAAATTGCCACAAGACAACTTACCAACGTGTACGTAATAAGCTGATACTCCTGGGTGCTACACACTACAGTGTACGCTGTACAGCTACTTACTGGGTTTGTCGCATCAGTCTGTGTCTCTGAGTTAACTTGTGTTTCTCCTACAGCTCCGGACCGCAAAAAATGCGCGTGCTCTTTGTGAGCTCGTTCCCGGCTCGTAACCAGCGCGTTCTGCCATCAAGGGCGATCATTGGTTAAATGTGATCATGTGACTGATGCAAGCCAGATCCTTTTATTTAGCAAAACTGTGATTAATAGTTAAATATTATTGTTGAAGGGCACAGACAGGACTCCGCACGCACGCACACATTAAAAAAAATAATACTTTTTTTTTTTAAAAAGTAGCCTCAACAAAAGGGCACCTTGGGCACCCATCAGGAAAGGGGCGGGTGCTCAAGCCCCTCTAGCCCCCCCCCCCCCCCCTCCTGCACGTGCCTGTCGCAGAGAACGGGGGTGTGAGAAGACTCCAAAACCTCCCTCCGCCCGCTCATTGTAGTGTTGATGCATGTGTGTTCTAAGGTGCATTTCCCCAGCTTTGGAAAATTCAGAGGCACAGATGAAGCTGGGGTACACAAAAACTGTAAAGCCAGGTGGAAAGGGTTCAGATAAGATGTCTTCCTGTTCCCCCAGTACGTTAAAGGATCCTCTGATCTTGGAATGTTTCTCTCCGACACTCTCCACAATACTAAGGGGTTGGCAGTCCGTTATAATAAAACTCAGGACGGCATGGTCCAGAACAGACTTCCTAGGTGCTTGATTTCAAAATAATAAAACGCATGTTAATTAAAAAATGATGATAAAGCAGTTCAGTGTCAATATAGGCCGACCTGTGTTCATTCTCGGTGTGTTTGTCTCCTCATTTTCATGTTTGGTTCTGTAATGCCTGAACACTGAGGAGGTGCTTTTGATTGTGTAACAAAGCTCAGCAGAATAGAAAATAAATAATTTACACTGCAAGTCACATTGCTGTTTTTCCTATTCTGATAGATTACACTGAAACAAAGACAGACAAACTATTCCCTTATTTGCAATTAAAAGATCAAAATGATCCCACACAGCAGAAACATTTTTTTTTCTTTCAAGCTCAATTTTGTTATGGAGAGATGTTTTTTTTTTTTTTTTTTTTTATCTTTGCGAGAGTAATTTTGGTTTTTTGGGGGTTTTTTTTGGTGGCGACTCATCCCATTGACAGATGCAGATGCGGTACCTTTTAAACACAGTTTAGCGCGTTGGTAATGAGCGATACAGCCGCTGTATCGATCACGTGACTTTTTCTTAAAGCGACACACGCACCGATACAGGTTTCGCTCTGTGAGCTTGATACAAGCGTCGGTGCATCAGTGTTGCTGGACCCATCACTACTATATAGTGATGTGTTGTGGTGCTTTGCTCCCACCCCTTGTGTTCCGTGTTTTCGTCTTCCCTTCGTGTAATTCTTCATATTCGTGTACTGTTAGTTTTCCCAGTTTAGGTTTTTGCTTAGTTTCCATGCTCACCTTCGCCATTTCTGTTTGTATCACCATGTGATGAATAAACTCACTTGCATCTGAGCTGCCTGCATAAAGGGTCCTTTGATAATTTACACACAGCTCGCAAACCGTGACAAAAACACTGGAAAAATTGGGCTGTTCTAAAACGTTTGACGGGTAGTGTATATATTTAGTTTATATATTTTCTTTATTTATAATAGTTTGTTTTATATTGTAGCAAAGTGTTACTTGGATACTTCTCTATGTGCTTCTTCATGTGCAATTTTGTTGCATTCTGAGCCTAAGAAATTTATTGTGATGAACTGCTGTTAGAATCAAGTTAAATTCTGATAAATCAGACAATTACCTCTCCAGCTGTTGTTACAGTCTTTGTTTATCGGGTCCTTACAGGGTAAAAGATGACGACACCTAAAGAAATCCTTCTGGGGACTTTGGAGGATTTGGGACGTGATGACTTTGAAAAATTTAAGTGGCATCTGAAGAACGGGTCTGTAGAAGGTTTACCAGCAATCCCAGTGAGTAAACTGGAGAATGCAGAGAGGACGGACATAGTGGATCTGATGTTTGATACCTACTCTATCAACACTTTTGAAGTCACTAAAAATCTTTTGGGGAGGATAAACAAGAATGATCTGTTGGAGAATTTAAATAAAACCATCCCAGAACCCACAGGTAAGTCAGGGAATGACTAAACAAAAAATACATAAACAATAAAAACCTTAGTTAACATTACACAGGTGCCATTAAAATCCATATAAATAATAAATCCAAAACACTTGCCAACACTTTCAGGAGTGAGAGACTGCAGAAAGCCAACAGTTTATGTTTTATGCATCTGCACAAATAACCTCCTGTGTACACACATGAATATCTGCTCTTTGGGTTGGTTTGATTAAAATGGGACCAGCAGCAGGTTTTCTGCCCATTTTACAGATTTATATTGTCAGATTGGTTTTAGAGCTGTTTTATCAACATAAATGAGGCGACAACAACAGTTTGGGACACGTCACAAATATGATCAAAGTGCTATTTCTTAAATCTATTTACCAGTTGAAGGTAAAGTTAAAAAAATGGCTGCCATTTCTTTCTGCTGTTTGGAGACCCAAACAAAAAAATGCCCACACAGTAAATGCTTTTTATTATGGTTGATAAACAGGACACTAAGGTGATTGGTCAAAGGTTGGAGGAAAGCCACAGTTCTCCTTATTTGACTGAAATCCACCATTTCAGCTCACGTTTTTTCTTCTGCAGCTTTCTGGGAGATTCCACTTCAGCCTTCTGCTGGCAACGCTCCCGTTACCAAGCTTCCCTTAGGCAGCATCATTAGAAGACATAGCATACATTTACACTGCTATGCAGATGATACCCAGCTCCATCTGTCCATGAAGTCAGATAACACACACCAATTAGTTAAACTGCAGGAATGTCTTAAAGACATAAAGACCTGGATGGCCGCTAACTTTCTGCTTCTTAATTCAGATCAAACTGAGGTTATTGTACTCGGCCCTGAAAATCTTAGAAATATGGTATCTAAGCAGATTCTTACTCTGGATGGCATTACCTTGGCCTCCAGTAACGCTGTGAGGAACCTTGGAGTCATTTTTGACCAGGACATGTCCTTCAACGCACATATTAAACAAATATGCAAGACTGCTTTCTTCCATTTGTGCAACATCTCTAAAGTTAGAAATATCCTGTCTCAGAGTGACGCTGAAAAACTAGTTCTGTCATGGTCCTGGGTCGTTCAGCGTTTTGTTTCATTTTTGGTATCACCTTGTGTACTTTGTGTTAATTCTGATTTTGTATTAGTTCTTAGGTTGATCTCTACCTGTGTCTTTCCTCTGTGTTCTGTTCGTGTCCCCGAGTTTGTGTTGTAAAACAGTCTGTTTCCTGTTTTACTTTGAAGGTTTGTGTCTCGTCTTGTGAATTAGGATCAGCTGTGCTCCCCTCCTGTGTGTCATTCCCTCATTACCTTGTGTGTATTTATAGTATGTGTCTGCCTGTGTTCCTCGTTGTGTCGTCTGCATTACTGTGTTAATCAGTGTTACTACTCGTCTCTCTATCCAGCCTTCTTTGTGTCATCTCTGTGTATTCCCCGCTGTCCTTATGTTTTCAGGTTTGTCTGTTACAGTGGCAAAAGTATTCGGCCCCCTTGAACTTTTCCACATTTTGTCACATTACAGCCACAAACATGAATCAGTTTTATTTGAATTCCAGGTGAAAGACCAACACAAAGCGGTGTACACGTGAGAAGTGGAATGAGAATCATACATGACTCCAAACATTTTTTACAAATAAATAACTGCAAAGTGGGGTGTGCGTAATTATTCAGCCCCCTTTGGTTTGAGTGCAGTCAGTTGCACATAGACGTTGCCTGATGAGTGCTAATGACTAAATAGAGTGCACCTGTGTGTAATCGAACAAGGCCGAACAAGGAGAGTGCTGATCCGAAATGCAGCCAAGAGGCCCATGGTGACTCTGGACGAGCTGCAGAGATCTACAGCTCAGGTGGGGGAATCTGTCCATAGGACAATTATTAGTCGTGCACTGCACAAAGTTGGCCTTTATGGAAGAGTGGCAAGAAGAAAGCCATTGTTAACAGAAAACCATAAGAAGTCCCGTTTGCAGTTTGCCACAAGCCATGTGGGGGACACAGCAAACATGTGGAAGAAGGTGCTCTGGTCAGATGAGACCAAAATGGAACTTATTGTTCAAAATGCAAAACGCTATGTGTGGTGGAAAACTAACACTGCACATCACTCTGAACACACCATCCCCACTGTCAAATATGGTGGTGGCAGCATCATGCTCTGGGGGTGCTTCTCTTCAGCAGGGACAGGGAAGCTGGTCAGAGTTGATGGGAAGATGGATGGAGCCAAATACAGGACAGTCTTGGAAGAAAACCTCTTGGAGTCTGCAAAAGACTTGAGACTGGGGCGGAGGTTCACCTTCCAGCAGGACAACGACCCTGAACATAAAGCCAGGGCAACAATGGAGTGGTTTAAAACAAAACATGTCCATGTGTTAGAACGGCCCAGTCAAAGTCCAGATCTAAATCCAATCCAGAATCTGTGGCAAGATCTGAAAACTGCTGTTCACAAACGCTGCCCATCTAATCTGCCTGAGCTGGAGCTGTTTTGCAAAGAAGAATGGGCAAAGATTTCAGTCTGTAGATGTGCAAAGCTGGTAGAGACAGACCCTAAAAGACTGGCAGCTGTAACTGCAGCAAAAGCTGGTTCTACAAAGTATTGACTCAGGGGGCTGAATAATTACGCACACCCCACTTTGCAGTTATTTATTTGTACAAAATGTTTGGAATGATGTATGATTTTCGTTCCACTTCTCACGTGTGCACCACTTTGTGTTGGTCTTTCACCTGGAATTCCACTAACATTGATTCATGTTTGTGGCTGTAATGTGACAAAATGTGGAAAAGTTCAAGGGGGCCGAATACTTTTGCAAGCCACTGTAGTTTTTCCAGTTTAGGTTTATGTTTAGTTCTGCCCTCACCTTGGTTTGTTCACTGTAAATAAAACCTCACTCGCATCTCCACCACTGTCTGCAACTTGGGTCCTCATTTAACTCCACCGCACGACTGCTGCCCCAGCCGTGACAAGTTTATGCATTTATTACGTCAAGGCTGGACGACTGTAATTCATTATTATCAGCAAGTCCTAAAAACTCGCTGAAAAGGCTTCAGTTAATCCAAAATGCTGCAGCAAGAGTCCTGACAGGGACTAGAAAGAGAGAGCAGATTTCTCCTGTATCGACTTCCTGTTAAATCCAGAATTGAATTCAAAATCCTGCTCCTCACATACAAGGTCTTAAATAATCAGGCCCCATCTTATCTTAATGACCTTGTAGTACCATATCCCCCTATTAGAGCACTTCGCTCTCGCTCTGCAGGCCTACTTGTTGTTCACAGAGTATTTAAAAGTAGAATGGGAGGCAGAGCCTTCAGTTTTCAGGACCCAAAAAGATAGTTGGGGTTTTTTCTGTTGTATTATTGTAGGTTCTTTATCTTACAATATAAAGCACATTGGGGTGACTGTTGTTGTTATTTGGAGGAATTAATAAAAAAAACTTTTATACTTGAAATTCTTTCATTTATTCTACATATTTATTCATTACTGGCTCCATAGTGTTGTTTATGTAATATGTGAAATGTTGCTAGTATTGATTTGGTGCTGTATAAATAAACACAATTAAATCAAATGTGTCTCTATAAAACCTGCCCTCAGTTATAACCCAAGTGTCAGGGCTCAATGGCTCATGAAAAGGAATGGAGTCAAGCACAGAACCAAAAAACGGAGGCTGAGTGACTTTTAACAGAAATGTATTTTACTAGATTTCTTGACGGAGAAAGCTGAATCACGGCTAAATTCAACAGCAAGCGAGGTATTATGAGAAGTGCAGAGCTGAGGCCAGAACATAAGCTGAGGCAGGTCAAAGGAACAACAGGGGCAGAATCGGGCGAATAGAAACTATCCAGGATCACTGGAACAAAGGAGATAATAATCAGAGTGGTCCACAGTGTAGTGAATGAGTCCAAGATTTAAAAACTAAGAGGTGTTACGTGGCTGCAGGTGGAGATCAGCTGGAGGAGGAGATGAATTAAATCTGGGTACAGAGTGAGATGTGGGTGCACAGGGAGGCAGGCAGCTGAGGATGGCAGTTTGCAAGAGGGAGTTTTCCCAGCAGTGGCAGGCCAGAATCCTGAGGCGTGACTTATGGCGAGAGTTGGAAGATGTATCCAGGTGCCGACTAGGGAACAGGAAAAGAGGGTTACGCGAAACAAGCTGAGGAGCACAAGACAAAATGTGAGGCAGAGAACTGACTGTGGTAAGCACACAATCTGGAGAAGGTTCATTGTGAGTGCTGCTCATAAATACTGCCGGAGTAATTGGCAACAGGTGAGGAGCAGGGAGGAGTGAGGAGGGCTCCACCCAGGGGAGGAGAGCTGATGCTGTGGAAAGTTACTCAGACTCACTCGGATCATGACACCAAGAGTCCAGTGAACTGAACACATAACCACAGTAACCAGAATGCAGTTTTCTCATTTGTGTCATTTGCTGTTTATTCATGCAGAGATTCTCACTGAGTGTCAGCTCAAACTCAAGTCAGACCTGAAGCAGAAGTTCCAGTGTGTGCTCGAGGGGATTTCTACAACAGAAAACTCGACCCTCCTGAGTCAGATCTACACAGAGCTCTACATCACAGGGGGAGGGACTGCAGAGGTCAATGATGAACATGAGGTCAGACAGATTGAAACAGCATCCAGGAAACCAGACAGACCAGAAACAACCATCAGACAAGAAGACATCTTTAAACTCCCACCTGGAAGAGATAAACCAATCAGAACAGTGCTGACAATGGGAGTGGCTGGCATTGGGAAAACAGTCCTAACACAGAAGTTCACTCTGGACTGGGCTGAAGACAAAGCCAACCAGGACATCCAGTTCATGTTTCCATTCACTTTCAGAGAGCTGAATCTGCGGAAAGAGGAAAAGTTCAGCTTGGTGGAACTTGTTCATCACTTCTTTACTGAAACCAAAGAAGCAGGAATCTGCAGCTTTGAAGACTTCCAGGTTGTGTTCATCTTTGATGGTCTGGATGAGTGTCGACTTCCTCTGGACTTCCACAAAACTACAATCCTGACTGACCCTAGAAAGTCCACCTCAGTGGATGTGCTGCTGATAAACCTCATCAGGGGGGAACTGCTTCCCTCTGCTCGCCTCTGGATAACCACACGACCCGCAGCAGCCAATAAGATCCTTCGTGACATTGTTGACATGGTGACAGAGGTCAGAGGGTTCACTGACCCACAGAAGGAGGAGTACTTCAGGAAGAGATTCAGAGATGAGGAGCAGGCCAGCAGCATCATCTCCCACATCAAGACATCACGAAGCCTCCACATCATGTGCCACATCCCAGTCTTCTGCTGGATCACTGCTACAGTTCTGGAGTTTGTCATGAAGAACAAAGAGAGCGAAGATCTGCCTAAGACTCTCACAGAGCTCTACATACGCCTTGTGCTATTTCACCTAACAACGAAGGACATCAAGTATGATGAGACAGATTCATGCAGGAAGATCATTGAGTCTCTGGGAAAACTGGCCTTTGATCAGCTGCAGAAAGGAAACCTGATCTTCTATCAATCAGACCTGACAGAGTGTGGCATCGATATCAGAGCAGCCTCAGTGTACTCAGGAGTGTTCACACAGATCTTTAAAGCTGATGAGTGCCACATGTTCAACAACGTTGTTTACTGTTTCATCCATCTGAGCATTCAGGAGTTCTTTGCTGCTCTTCATGTCTATCTGACCTTCATCAACTCTGGAGTCAACCTGCTTAAGAAACAATCTCCTCTCTTTAAAATCTTCCAGAAAACACTTACTGTAAAAGACTTCTACCAGAGTGCTGTGGACAAAGCCTTAGAGAGTCCAAATGGACACCTGGACTTGTTCCTCCGCTTCCTCCTGGGTCTTTCACTGCAGACCAATCAGGATCTTCTATGCATGCTGACACAGACAGGAAGTAGCTCACAGACCAATCAGGAAACAGTCCAGTACATCAAGAAGAAGCTCAGTGGGAAACTGTCTGCAGAGAAAAGCATCAACCTGTTCCACTGTCTGAATGAACTGGATGATCGTTCTCTAGTGGAGGAGATCCAACAGTCCCTGAGATCAGGACGTCTCTCCACAGATCAACTGTCTCCTGCTCAGTGGTCGGCTCTGGTCTTCATCTTACTGTCATCAGATCTGGATGAGTTCGACCTGAAGAAATACTCCCGTTCAGAGGAGGCATTGTTGAAGCTGCTGCCAGTGGTCAAAGCATCCAAGAAAGTGCTGTAAGTGAATCTATGAACAAATATGTTTAATAATGCTAGATGAATAAAAGAATATGTCTCCATTGTTATTCTTCCTCAGGCTGAGAGATTGTAAACTCTCTGAAAGAAGCTTTGAAGCTTTGTCTGAAATTCTCAGCTCCCCATCCAATCATCTGAGAGAGCTGGACCTGAGCTCGAACTACCTGCAGGATTCAGGATTGGATTTGCTGTGTGTTGGACTAAAGAGTCCTGACTGTAAACTTGAAACTCTCAGGTAAGGATACAGACTTTTTGACACTTTTTGACTCTTAAATCTGTAAGTTTATCTTGATGTGGACGTTCAAAGTCCGCACAATTTTCCTTTTAAGTTCCTGAGTTCATATTTTTGACTGTCAGGTTGTCTGGACAGATGTTTTTATTTTATTTTATTTTTTTTACTCGTCCCTAAAGTCAGAACTAAACCCACATGTAGATGACTTTCTGTTACTGGAGCAGCCTTCCTGAAGACAGCAGTGTGTTTTCATGCTTTTAAAGCCAAACTCACCTTTCAGACCTGGCTTTCATTTATTATCTATTTTTGTTTGTTTATTATGTATTTATTTCTACAGTTTAACTACTGCTCACATCTTTTATCCTCCTTTTTAATTGTTCATTTCTTTTTACCCAGTGTTTCTATATTGCACTTTGTATTTGTCATCTATATTTACCATGCACTACTTTGCTCATTTATTGTTTGGTTTTAATGTTATTAAATTCCGGTCCTTTGGTATTCTTTACGGCCAAAAAGACACGGCTCAAAAGCGGTCTTTTTACTTTAAAAATGATCTTTATTTTACATATCCGTATATGGAGACCTGAACACAACCCCAGGTCTGAAGCACAAAACAGGAAGCCTAGTCATTTATATAGACGTCACACACACTTTACGTTTCGATCAAACACTCTGCTTAGTTTCACTTTTCGCTGGAAAAAGCATGTAATATCCTCTTAGACAACCTCTGAGGCCGTCACGGAGCAGCTGTATTTGTACTGACATTAGATTACACACAGGTGCACTCTATTTAGTCATTAGCACTCATCAGGCAACGTCTATGGGCAACTGACTGCACTCAGACCAAAGGGGGCTGAATAATTACGCACACCCCACTTTGCAGTTATTTATTTGTAAAAAATGTTTGGAATCATGTACGATTTTCATTCCTCTTCTCACATGTGCACCACTTTGTGTTGGTCTTTCACCTGGAATTCCAATAAAATTGATTCATGTTTGTGGCTGTAATGTGACAAAATGTGGAAAAGTTCAAGGGGGCCGAATACTTTTACAAGCCACTGTATTAATCCCCCGGGTGGTTTTCACACAGCTGAATAAACGTCAAACAGAAAACTGATTAAGCAGAAGTGTGAGATGGTCGAGAGTTTACTCCAGTGTCCTGTTATATTTTAGATAGCAAGGAGCAGACAGCTGAGTTTATTAAACTCCACCGAGACAGCGGTGATGCTAATCTGAAGGCTAGACCGTCCCATTTCATAGCCGTTTACTTCTGGCCTACCCGACCTTCTGAGGACCCGGCCCACATAGACCACGAAGTCCGGGTCCTCAGGAGGATGCAGAACGAAGTGACAGCTCCCCAAAAACGAAGCCAAAACACCTCTATCGCCCCCTGGTGTCTGGCTGCAGTATAGGTCATAAACCCCGCCTCCTCCATGTTAGCGGATGGGACTGGGGACAGACTAAAATAAATTTATTCTCCTCAGATATTTTTCCAAAGATTCTTTCTTTTCTTATCAATAGTTCTCATCACGCTGATTTATGTCCAAGTTTGATTCTAATTCCGACAGCGGTGATGTTAAAATGGGGTGTAACTAGGGTTGCCAACCGTCCCTTAAAATACGGAATCGTCCCGTATTTCGAAACAAAAGTACACGTCCCGTATTGAGCTAATAAGGGACGCACTTTGTCCCGTAATACAGTGAGAATCAAAAGTAGTCTATAAATGTTAATGGAATTAACGCTTTGTTTGAAAACATAATTCCCAGCCCCTCTCCTGCTTTGTGACCAATGAGCTGACAGCACACTTATGACAATTCGAGTATGACAATTCAGATTACCGCTCATCTCATTGGTCGAGGAAAGGTCGCTTGCGGAGAAAATACCGGAAGACAACAGATGACCACAACAAGAAGCATGGCCAACAGGGGAACAAACGCCGACTCTGCGGTGCAAGTCTCGGATGACAGTACACCTAAAGCTGGGCAAACACTGTGCGATTTTTTCAGTCGCGTTATTCAGCTCCTGCTCAAACTGCACGATTGACTCACAGGGGTTAGACGTTCGTATGTCACGATGTACTCTCACACTATACCGCCCGATGCTCTGATGCGACCTGAGTGCTCACACTGTGCCTCCATAACATGAAGGTTATAACAGAAAATCTGTCGCTCGCTCTCTGTCTTTCACTCACACAGACACACCACTACCATCAACTTTGCTAAATTGCTAATGAAAAACATTGATCAGGCAGCTGTGATTGAGCAGCAGTGTAAATCCAACTATTTTCACGGTTGTTGTGGTCGTGATAATTTTGTGAGGCCACATCGAAAAGGCTCGGATGAGCTTTCCAAAGTTCTACAAGTTGTGCCTCCATCGCTTGTGTCCAGATCACACGCTGCACAGCCGTGCTGCGCCGTCTTTTTCACCAACGTTTACGTGTTTGCGCGTGAGCAGTGTGAGCGCCTGTGGTGACACCCTCACGAGCGATTGATGATCGGGAGCTGGTCGTGAGGTGTTAATCACTTCTCGTTACCCCACGTATACTACACGACGCACGATGAAGGCCAAAATCGGTCCGATCACCAAAACGGTCGCACGACTCAAAAATCGGCTCAAAATGGGCCTAAAACCGCACAGTGTGAGCCCAGCATTAGAGCAGCAATGTTTGTTCCCCTCAGAGAAAGGGAAGAATGGGAAAAGGAAAACACCTGGCTGGAAAAAGTTAATATGGGCATGTGCAGTGAATATCAGCGCTATGTGGCCAGAAGTGTGATAATATAATTTATTTTGTGTAATAAACAACTGCAAGGATAGATGATTACAACAAATTGATGACTAATACATAAAAGTAATACATAGATGAATAATGATGATGAGTTAAGATGCGTAATCATGGGAACAGGCGGGTTTACAAACAGGAGCAGCTGATTAGCATTAGAAAAGCTGAAATAATACCTCAACTGAAGCCAATTGTACTAAATGCACTAAATGTGCACTGTTAGAAGAATATTTTTCTTTCTATTGTTTTCTATTATTTTAAGTTAAGCAGGACAGAGTGCTTTTAAAGAAAGATTTACTTATATTCTCAAAAGTTAAGCATGACAGGCTTCTGTTTAAGAAAGAGACCTGTTTTACTGTGTTAATGTTGTCATTTTGAGCTAAAAATAAATGGCTAAATGATCATTTGTTTCACATGTGTTCATATCACAAAGAATAGAATATGCATCTACTTAAATCAACTTCAAGTCAAATGGTTAAAAAAATAATTTCACACACAAAAAAAGAGCTAGAAAATTCACCACACTGGGAAGGGTGAAGACAACTGGGTCGCCCGGCCCTGGCCACGAGGTGTCCCTTATTTATTTTTCAGGGAGTTGGCAACCCTAGGTGTAACGTCATCATAGCAGCTTTGACCGGCAGCTGCAGTCACGGAGAAACTTGCGTATCTCTGTTCGGGAATAGCAGATAGAGGTAGGCTCTGAGAGGACGGCCAGCGTTTACGCTACGAAGAGACGACCGAGTGTTTTAACCTGACAGCCTGAGGTGTTCTTCAGTAAACTGGACTACCCGACAGAAGGACCCGAGGCCCCGCTGCACTTTTTCGGTAAGTTAAACGTGTTTGTAAGCTACTCCGTAACTACCGTCCTTAGCTCGGTCCTGAGACCTAGCTAGCTAAGATGAGCACTCGGCCGTCAGGGTTTGTTTAGCTAACCCGTGCAGGTGAATGAATTTACCCTGACTAAAGAAATCAAGAGAAACGCCCCGGGCTGCTCAGTCACTAATTACCGTTACTGTACTTTTATTACAAGTGTTATACTGTAAAGGCAACAGGCTGCACCCCGCTGCAGCTCCTGTGCAGAGCTGAATATTAAATATCTTATTAAACAGCACCATGTTTTCAGTCTCCACATGCGTAAAGACAGTAACACCAACTTTAAAAACCTGGCACTTCAGTAACTCCTCATTAATCTGTAAAAACTGATCAAATAGCAAAGGCAAGGCAAGTTTATTTGTATAGCACAATTCAACAACAAGGTGATTCAAAGTGCTTTACAGAGACATTAGAAACAAAAACAAATAAAAAGCATGATTTAAAATTGATTAAAACAAGCTAACTAATTAACAAACAAACAAAACAGTATATAAAATCAAAACAGATAAAATCAGAACAGTAGATAAAATCAGTAGTTAAAATGTAAGTTTTGAAATTTAAGCTTAAAAGTGTGGATTTGGTGTTTTATTCAAATGCAGCTGAGAACAGGTGAGTCTTCAACCTGGATTTAAATAAACTGAGTGTTTCAGCTGATCTGAGGCTTTCTGGGAGTTTGTTCCAGATATAAGGAGCATAAAAGCTGAATGCAGCTTCTCCGTGTCTGGTTCTGACTCTGGGAACTGATAAAAGACCGGATCCAGATGACCTGAGGGATCTGGAAGGTTCATACTGGGTCAGGAGGTCATTGATGTATTTTGGTCCTAAACCATTCAGAGCTTTATAGACCAGCATCAGAACTTTAAAGTCTATCCTCTGACGGACAGGCAGCCAGTGTAAAGACCTCAGAGCTGGACTGATGTGGTCCACTTTTTTGGTCTTAGTGAGGACTCGAGCAGCAGAGTTCTGAATGAGCTGTAGTTGTCTGACTGATTTTTTTTAGGTAGACCTGTAAAGATGCTGTTACAGTAATCAAGCCTACTAAAGATGAATGCATGGACTAGTTTTTCCAGGTCCTGTTGAGACATCAGATCTTTTGTCCTTGAAATATTCTTGAGGTGATAGTAAGCTGACTTAGTTATTGTCTTAATGTGTTTGTGGAATACGCTAGGCACAGACACGCGCACACGCAGGTATGTATTGCCAAGATCCACATTTATTGATTTTGTCACAGTTCAGTTGGTCGCATAGACTGACAGCTCGCCAACCCAGCTGATGTGTGTCTCTCTTTTCCTTTCACTCGGCGCTCCTCTCCGTCTCACTATAACACAGGGGAGGGAAACCATCATCAGACACCATCACCATCAGCTGTCCTTACCGCCCTCGCAGCGCCGCCCCGTTGAGCCTTCTGCTCCATTCCTCCCCTGCAGCCGCGCCCGGGGCCACGCCTCCGCCACAGTGTTTTTCTAAGTTTAGGTCTGCATCCATCACTACACCCAAATTTCTTGCCTGGTTTGTGGTTTTTAGGTGTATAGATTGAAGTTCTCTGGTGACCTGTAATCGTTTTTCTTTTGCGCCAAAGACTATTACCTCAGTTTTGTTTTTGTTTAGCTGGAGAAAATTGTGGCACAACCAGTCATTAATTTCCTCAATGCATTTACCAAGAGCCTGTACAGGGCCTCGGTCTCCTGGTGACATTGTGATATATATTTGTGTGTCATCTGCATAGCTGTGGTAGTTTATTTTGTTGTTCTTTATAATCTGTGCCAGTGGGAGCATGTAAATGTTAAACAGAGGGGGTCCCAAGATGGAACCTTGGGGAACTCCACATGTGATGCTTGTCTGCTCAGATGTGAAGTTACCTATTGATACAAAGTAGCCCGATATTTACTGAAACCAACGACTTCCTCTTGGCAGCTTAAGTTAAAATTAGTGATGGGCAGATGAAGCTTCATGAAGCACTGAAGCTTTTCATCCAATTGGTTCACCCCAGCGCAAAGCTTCTTGAAGCTTCATTTGCTCTAGTAGGACACCTACTGGACGTAAAAATATTAGTTGGCATGAATTCGAAGAGTGTGGCCTTTTGCACACAGCCTGTAAATGTCAACAACAAAAGGAGTGTGTAAAACATGTATATTGTAGTGATGGCAGTATACTGTGTATATTTGTACTGGCAGTATGGAAAATGATCATTTGGAAATGCTTAAAATGGAAATGATCATTTACTGTGAGGTGAGGTGTGGTTGGGGTGTGGTTGTGCTTTTGTAACGTGCCTGTTCACATTTTATTCTGTAAAAACTAAATTTCCACTGCTTTTATGACCTTTTTAGTGGGGAGAACATAGCTAGGTTTTAATGATTTAACAAATCTTTTAAATCCTTTGTCCTCCACAATGCTAAATGGCTGGGAGTCCTCGATCACCATGCTAACCAGGTCTTCATCTATTTGAGATTGTTCTCCTGAGGAAAGACAATAAAGACAAAGCACATCCTCCTCTTCTTAGCTGGCTCCAGTCTCTCCTGACTTTCTCTCCTCACTCTCATAAACCTCCAAACTCTCACTAACCGCAACTCTCCATCAAACACCCACATTTTGAATGGAGTCTGAGGGGTTTATATCTGTCATAGCTCGCAGCAAAGTTCGAACCACTTCATGAACCAGTCACGTGGTACAGCCGGGCAGCGAGGCTTCGGACGTCATCATTTTCAGCTCCTCCCATAAATGAAGCAAGCCTCGATACGCGCATCGCGGAAACGCCCCCTCCATTACTCGACACAAGCTTCGAAGCCTCGATACAGAACGTCACATCACTAGTTAAAATGTTTGTTTAATTTTTCCACTGATTAATTTTTTAGCGCTGACTGTATTTTTTATACTGAGTTTGTTGCAAATATTCAGGTTAAAAACTGTCTGAAATATTGTTAATGAGGTATGTTCACAAAGACACATGTGCAGAACTCTGTACAGCTTCCATCCTTTACGACAAATAGTTTGAAGCATTAATATTTCTTGTTCAATACCACTGCTGATACCAGTGCTGATACCAGTGCTGATACCACCTCTGTATGTTGTGACCAGGATGCAGCAGCAGACTGAACCAGGACTGAAACCTGCTCCATCATCTCATCTTTGCAGATGTCCATTTATAAAGCTCCAACAACTCAAAGGTGAACATGATATAGGAACATCTGTTAGTATATAAGGCTTTTTTTAAATAAACAGCTCATATGTCAGCTGTCAGCAGAACTGTAGGACTGAAAAAATGTAAGAGAAGAGAAGAACACTCCCGAGTGTGTGAGGACAGAAGGATCAGCTTTATTTCAGATTTGAGAGATAAACTTTATATTTCAGTTTGTGATGATTGTGTTCTCGTTGTGATTACAGGAGCCGTCCTCAGATTCAGACCTCAGCACCACCCAGTGACAGCAGACAGATCATCCTATAGCTTCACTCTTTGTAGTAACTCCATAATTAACTGATGAAAACAGTCCAAAGGTTAAAGCACCACATGCGCTGTCAGTGACAGCTGCAGCTGTTTAAAGATAAAGTTAAAAGGATGAATCACCCATGTAACTGTGTCACTGTATATCAGCATCAACAGGACCTGAGTTTGGTGTTTCAGAGAGCTGTTGTCTACGTCTGTGTGCTGTCATTGCTCAGTCTGACCGAACGATGGACAGACTCAAGTTTGACTTTGAATCAAACTGTGTTGTTAAACAGTTTCATGGTTCAAAAAACAAAGCAATCAAAAACACTTTTTTCATACTTGTGTTAAGTTTTGTATAGAAATGAGACCAAATTGATTGTGAGGTTAAATGTGATAGAAACAGCTCACACTGACATCCATCCTGATCAAACATGAGTGTCATGAAGCCTGTTTGCAGTTGTTTGCACTGTTTTCCACTCTGGATGTTGTTTCTGTTCAGCTGTGAGTATAAAAGGCTCCATTCTACAACCTGTTTGTGTTAGTTGTTCAATAGAAACATTATTTTGTGCTGATGTTGCACTTCTTTTATTCACAACCAAAGAGTTTTTGACGTCCGCATCAAAATACAAAGATCAGTATTGTCTAATGTTTTGGCTGCAGTGTGTTTTTGCAGACAGGTATAACTGAACAGCTTTAGTGTTTAGATTTTTTAAACTTGAGTATGAACTTATACAAAATGCAGCAAGATATTAAAAAACGTTTGATTATAAAATCGACTATATTGGATTCATATCGATATCGGACATAAAAAGTGGCATCGTTCCATCTCTGCTTTGACTAGAGACACAGCTCTAATCAAAGAGGTGGTCCGCTTGCCTCCGCCCCAGAGAGAAGGGTTACATCTCCTGGGTTTAGGTGCGGCTTGCCCCTCTGAGGGCGGGGGTACCTGGACTTGGGATATAGAGTATGTTTGGGGAGTGCGACGGTCTGTGCAGTTTCTATTTGTGTCTGTCTACACGTTGGGTGAGTGCCGAGTATTTGGTTGTGCATATGGGGTGGGAATGCACGTTTGTGTCCGCGTGCGCCTGTTCGTCTGTGTCTATGTGTCAGGTTGGGTCTTAGACTCCACCTCTCTGGGTACATCTCAGGCCCTCCAAAGTACGGAGGCCTATCTCCCCTCACCACACTCCCTGCCGGTGGCTGATGCCCTCAGACGTTGGTGTGTTGGTGGTCCTTGTCGTCTGGGGCTGGGCGCTCATGTATGTACCGGCTCACTCTTGGTGGCCGATTGGCGATTCCCCCCCCTTTTGGTGGTTCTCCTCGGGTCCTTGTACTCTGGGGCCTCTGGATATCTGGGGCCTGGATCTCCTCCATACCTGCTTCATGAACATGAGCTGATGCTGCTGAAGTGAAGCAAAGTTACAGAGGTTTGATTAATATTGAGTAATAACTGGACTCTCATACAGCGAGACTCAAATGCCTTTAAACATCAGCTTATCCTGCTGATCCAAGTCCAACACTGAGTTTGTAAAAAGATTCAATAAGTTGCTGCTAATACACAACATTTCATCATATTTCCTCATAAGCCTCTTTTGTCTGACCATTTGATCCCATTTGAATTTGCAATAAAGGATCCACAGAGTTTGGTGACAATAATGACAGTAGATGTTTGTGTGAAAGTGCTGGAAGCAAATGAGTGTGTGATGTTCTTTCAGTGTTGCACTTTGTAGACGCTCCCTGAGCACTGGTCTCACAGCCAGCTGCACATAGAGACCAGTGTTGTTAGTCCAGGTCAGAAGATGACTTGTTGGAATGAAAATGAGCTTGTAGTTTGTCTGCTTTAATAATGTGACTGGAAAAAGGTGTTGGACTTCAAATATGTCCATTTCTGTCACACTTCACCTTTAAAAGTGAAGCCATGTGGTTCCTGGAAGGAAAAACACGACTTTTTCAAGTCTTTGTCCTGTTTTTATGAGAAATGTACGACTTTAATGTGAAACATTCAGAGTTTTTTCTCTTGTTGTGTTTGTTTGAAGCTGCTTCCTGTTGGCTTCAGCTGTTTGGAGTTTCCATTTTCTAAACTTCTACATTCTGAACCTTCTTCAGCTCTGAACAGATGATGAAACACTGAATGATTTCAAGCACTTTGTCTAATAAACTTACATCTTTCATTCTTTATACAGATTGGACAGCTGTGGTTTGTCAGAGATCAGCTGTGATTATCTGGCAGCAGCACTGAAGTCCAACCCCTCCCATCTGAGACAGCTGGACCTGAGCTCCAACAACAACCTGCAGGATCCAGGAGTGAAGCATCTGTGTGGTTTCCTGGAGAGTCCAGGATGTAAACTTGAAACTCTGAGGTCAGTCAGCATGTTTTAGTTGTGCTGAGATGAATATGATGTGAAAGTTGTGCTGACACTAAACTGCAGACATCAGGCTGATATTATACTGATCTACACTGAGGATCTTCATGGTAAAGTCTGTTTTCTTCTTCTCTGGTTTAGTCCATTGACTGCAGCAGAACAATGTTCACATTTCAAACAGTGATACTCAACGTATGGCCCGCGGCCCACACGCGGCCTGCCCACCTTTCCTGATTCAGAGAGAGGGGACCCTGATTAACTGTGTAGCTTCTTCCTCACAGTTCTAAGTATCAGACACAACAATGAATAATCCACAGCTGACTGTCTTTAGCAGGTCAAAGGTCACGGCACACAGCAGACAGTCAGAAATATTCTAACTCTGATCATTTATCAGTTGTGACACTGTGAGACTTGATCAGAGGTGTGATCATCACAGCAGAGGCCTTTGTGTCAAAGTCACTGAGGATCAAACAGAAACACATGAAGCAGATTTTCCTCTTCTGGCTTTTTATAGCAGATAACCTTCAAAATATTCTGCAGTCGATCAAAAACTGAAGCAAACCATGAAGCAACATGTGAACATGAGCTGATGCTGCTGAAGTGAAGCAAAGTTACAGAGGTTTGATTACAGACACAGCTGAGAGTTTGTAATCTGTCATCATTTTAAAAAGTTTCCATGGAACAGCAGAAATGAGGCTTTACTGTCAGAGGCCGACAGCACTGAACACAACAGCAGACTGGTGGCTAATAAACAGTGAATGATGCAGAAACAGATGTTTGAAGCTGTTCTTGGAGTACACTGAGAGAGAGAGAGCTGTGCAGGCAGGAACAGCCAAAGTCAGAGAGAATTCATGAGCATATTTATCAAACGTGAAGCAGAGTTTGGATCTTCTTTTGCTGCTGCTTCACTCAGTTTTGGTTGGAGACAGATGAAACCTGCAGCTTCAGGATCTGTGAGCTGTCCACTTTCAGCCCCGACGGCGTGTCCGTGTACGTGCCGTCGAGTGAACGATCCACGCTCTGTGTTTCCATCTTTGTGTATGTGATCAAGATGGCGCCGAGTATGGCAGCCTCGTCGCGAGCTCCCCCAAGCAACGGCTTTCTTCTGTGTTTAATTTTACTTTTCCTTTATTTTTTCATGAGCAGCACTTGTCTCCTTGTGTACGACCGACAAACCTTACTGGACATAAAAGACGGTCTTTCTTATAACTTTCCGGAGTTCAAGTTTTGCAACACGGACGCTCCGTTTGCAGACCCCCCATTCATCTCACCTGAGACGCCTTTGTTCTCTGGCCCTGGAGGCCGCAAACGCCGACGCAGAGGGAGAAGATCTGGCGTTCTGGTTCGACTGAGAGGGCGCACTTACAGACCACCGTTACCCAGTTTATTACTGGCTAATATGCAGTCTCTGGAGAACAAGCTGTGCGAGCTTCGGGCACGGATCTCATTCCAGCGAGAGATGCGGGACTGCTGCGTGATCTGCCTCACAGAAACCTGGCTATCGGACAAGGTACCAGACTCCGCAATACAACTGCCGGGGTTCTCCGTGCACCGCGCGGACAGGTCACAGGATCTTACTGGGAAAAGCAGAGGTGGTGGTGTGTGTTTCATGATCAACAACAGCTGGTGTGATTATGCGAACGTGCACCCGGTCAAATCCTTCTGCTCACCGGACCTGGAGTACCTGATGATTAAGTGCCGGCCATTCTGGCTACCGAGGGAATTTACAGCAGTGATTATTACGGCTGTTTACATTCCCCCACAAGCCGACACTGACCGAGCACTCAGGGAACTGTACAGCGCGATCAGCAGCGAGGAAACCGCACACCCAGAGGCAGCGTTTATCACAGCCGGAGACTTTAATAAGGGAAACCTGAAGAAAGTCTCACCAAAACTCCATCAACACATCCTTTTCAACACACGTGGAAACCGGCAACTCGACCACTGTTACACCTCTTTCCGGGATGCGTACAAAGCCCTCCCCCGCGCCCCATTCGGCCAATCAGATCACTGCTCCATCCTGCTCCTGCCCGCCTACAGGCAGAAGCTGAAACAGGAAGCTCCAACCCGGAGGGCGGTGCACTGTTGGATGGACCAATCGGAGTCTGCGCTGCGGGACTGTTTTGATCACGCGGACTGGGAAATGTTTCACGTGGCTGCTAGGAAAATTGATGAGTACACAGACTCAGTCTGTGGATTTATCAGGAAATGCGTGGAAGATGTCGTCCCATCCAGAACAGTCAAATCCTTCCCAAATCAAAAACCCTGGATTAACGGAGATGTTCGCGCGGCACTGGCGGCACGGAACACCGCCTTTGCCTCCGCGAACACATCGGACTACAAACACGCACATTACCAACTCCGGAAGACGATCAAAGCAGCCAAACGTGAGTACAGGGACAGGGTGGAGCAGCAGTTTGACAACCCTCGGAGTATGTGGCAGGGACTAAACACGATCACAGACTTTAGAGGGAAAACCAGCACACCGCAGACCACGGCCTCTCTATGTGAGGATCTAAACGTATTCTACGCTAGATTCGACACAGCGAACACCATGAGACCGGACAGTGTGCGCACCGCGGATGACGTCAGTGCGCACGCTGTGTCTGAGGAGGATGTGCGGAAGTGCTTCAGGAAGGTGAACGCACGCAAAGCTACTGGTCCGGACGGGATTCCCGGCCGCGTCCTCAAGTCATGCGCGGCTCAGCTGGCTGGAGTGTTCACACACATCTTCAACCTTTCCCTCTCTCTGTCTGTAGTCCCAGCCTGCTTCAAAATGGCCACCATCGTCCCTGTACCCAAATCCTCCACCATCTCCTCATTGAACGACTGGCGACCTGTAGCCCTGACCCCCATCGTGAGCAAATGCTTCGAGAAGCTGGTCAGGGACTTCATCTGCTCTGCACTACCCGACTCACTGGACCCTCTACAGTTTGCATACCGCCACAACAGGTCCACTGATGATGCCATAGCCCTGACACTACACACTGCCCTGTCACACCTGGAGAAGAGAGACACGTATGTGAGAATGCTGTTTGTAGATTACAGCTCAGCATTCAATACCATCGTTCCCTCAAAGCTGGACAGGAAACTGCAGGATCTAGGACTGAGCAGCTCCCTCTGCAGCTGGATCCTTAGCTTCCTGTCTGACAGACGCCAAGTGGTCAGACTGGGCAGCATCACCTCATCCCCCATCACACTGAACACTGGTGCACCACAGGGGTGTGTACTGAGCCCTCTCCTGTACTCACTCTACACCTACGACTGCACAGCCACTAACAGCTCCAACATCATTGTGAAGTTTGCGGACGACACTACAGTGGTGGGTCTTATCACCAACGGTGATGAGACGGCTTACAGGGAGGAGGTCAGCGCCCTGACCCACTGGTGTCAAGACAACCATCTCACCCTCAACGTCGCAAAGACAAAGGAGTTGATAGTGGACTTCCGGAGGTGCAGAGAAGTACACACCCCCATCAGTGAGCAGCTTCCGGTTCCTTGGTGTACATCTGGCTGAGGATCTTACGTGGTCAGTACACACAAACAAAACAGTGAAGAAGGCGCAGCAGCGCCTCTTCTTTCTCAGGAGACTGAAAAGATTTGGCATGAGCCCCCGCATCCTCAGCAACAGCACCGCTTACAACCGCAAAGCTCTCCAGCAAGTAGTGCGGTGCTCTGAACGGATAATTGGAGGTGAGCTTCCCTCCCTCCAAGACATCTACAGGAAGCGGTGCCTGAGGAAAGCGGGGAGGATCATCAAGGACTCCAGTCCCCCCAGCCATCAACTGTTCAGACTACTTCCATCAGGAAGGAGGTTCTGCAGCATCCGGTCCCCAACCAGCAGACTGAGAGACAGCTTTTTCCATCAGGCCATCAGACTGCTGGACACTTCATAGACACCTCAGCGCTTCACTACTGGAACTTTAACATTATGCACTACATACTGTACAGTAATGCCACTGTTTTGCACATGTCTCAACTCTGTATATTTTTATATATTTATTGTTTACTCTATTTAATTTGTAAAATATGTGTACACACACACACACACGTAGGAAAATATTTAGTATACACATCCAGAAATGCATACACTATTATATATTGTACATATATTTATTAGTTTCAGATGTAGCCATTCTTGTATTCTGCTTGTTTACGTTATTGTATTTTTGCACACCTCTGTTGCTTGTGAAGCTCGCACACAAGAATTTCACTCACATGTGCTGTACCAGTGTACCTGCACATGTGATGTGACAATAAAAGTGATTTGATTTGATTTGATTCCTACAAAGTGTGTGTGTTCAGTATGAGATGAGTGTGAACGAAACCATGGAGGAGCGGGCCGTGGCTGCTCTCACACACGTTTGCTGCAGGGGCGGAGCTACAGAAATGTTCATAGGGGGCAAAATCAAAGCCATTATTGTTGACACATATGCAGCTGTTACATCCTGTAATATGCATTAAATATGGTTCAAATACATTAAATGCATTAAATATACATGTTTCATATAAATACAGTCTACAACTGTGTTTCCTTCAGCCCACATAAGGAAACAGTTGAGTCAGATAAAGACAGAAGGCCTTTTCCACGTCCATCTGCTCAGTGTTAAAGTGCTGATGATGTTCAAGCTCAGGCAGCAGGAGGGATTTCTAAGCATCCTTCACTGATCCACAACAAAGGTCCAGAGTTTGATCCGTCCTAGTAGGACAGGAAACATACTGATAAGAGTTTCAAAGTGTCTTTGTAAGCAGACATGATTGAAATGAGCCAGTCTGAGTTTGGTTCCTGCAGTTTGTGCTTCATAAACAGAGCTGAAGCAGAGGCAGCGTGTGCCTGCAGGTGAATGTACACTGCTGTTATAAGAGCTGTGGAAACTCAGGTCAAAAGGACGTAACCACACTGCTGACAGTTCCAGGACATTCACAGAGTTACAGCATCATTTGTGACCATAAAGACAGAAAGCTCATCCAAATGCTGGGATTAAAAGTCTGTCCTGGTGGTGTCCAGTCAAACACGTCTCTGTGAAAGCTTCAGTCCAACAGGCTCCAAAGTCCTTCTGCTCATTTCCTCGCCGGGTTCTTGATGCTCCTGTACCATCTCTCTGTCATCCTCCTCGCTCCCTCTTTGCACTCACAGTCTTTGTGCATCATTAACACTCACATGTGGAAAACCAAAGTTTTACTGGGCAGAAGATGATCATCAGTGACGCTGTCTTTAAAACACTCTTGTTAGAAATGTACGACTTTAATGTGAAACATTCAGAGTTTTTTCTCTTGTTGTGTTTGTTTGAAGCTGCTTCCTGTTGGCTTCAGCTGTTTGGAGTTTCCATTTTCTAAACTTCTACATTCTGAACCTTCTTCAGCTCTGAACAGATGATGAAACACTGAATGATTTCAAGCACTTTGTCTAATAAACTTACATCTTTCATTCTTTATACAGATTGAAGAGCTGTGATTTGTCAGATATTGGCCTTGATTATCTGGCAGCAGCACTGAAGTCCAACCCCTCGTATCCCACAGAGGTGGACCTGAGTGGAACCTACAGCAACCTGAAGGGTTCAGGAGTGAAGCATCTGTGTGATTTCCTGGAGAATCCACGATGTCGATTTGAAACTCTGGGGTCAGTCAGCATGTTTTAGTTGTGCTGAGATGAATATGATGTGAAAGTTGTGCTGACACTAAACTGCAGACATCAGGCTGATATTATACTGATCCACACTGAGGATCTTCATGGTAAAGTCTGTTTTCTTCTTCTCTGGTTTAGTCCATTGACTGCAGCAGAACAATGTTCACATTTCAAACAGTGATACTCAACGTATGGCCCGCGGCCCACACGCGGCCTGCCCACCTTTCCTGATTCAGAGAGAGGAGACCTTGATTACCTGTGTAGCTTCTTCCTCACAGTTCTAAGTATCAGACACAACAATGAATAATCCACAGCTGACTGTCTTTAGCAGGTCAAAGGTCACGGCACACAGCACTCTGTGAAACAGTTTGGAGCAGGAATTCTTGCACATTTACAAACTGACACTGCTGCACGGCATGCTGGGTAATGCTAGCTGCTCAGGTATGGGCGTGCTAACGGCTGTGAGGCTCTGTGGCTGCAGAACACTGAAGAAGAGAAAAGAGAGGTGGAGGATGAAGAAAAGAGGCGGAGATGAAGCAGAAGTTTAGCTCCAGAGAGGAAATGTTTCTGTGTGGGTGGGTGATAGGTTTGTAGCTTGAACCTATTCGCTGGAACGTTGAAGACAATATAATTACACAGCAAGCAAGACACGAAGTAGGCAAAGTTCTTCTTGTTACTCATTCAATTCAATTCAATTTTATTTATATAGCGCCAAATCACAACAAAAGTCGTCTCAAGGCGCTTCATAGATACAGAGAAAAACCCAACAATCATATGACCCTCTATGAGCAAGCACTTTGGCGACAGTGGGAAGGAAAAACTCCCTTTTTACAGGAAGAAACCTCCGGCAGAACCAGGCTCAGGGAGGGGCGGGGCCATCTGCTGGTTGGGGTGAGAGAAGGAAGACAGGATGAAGACATGCTGTGGAAGAGAGACAGAGGTTAATAACAGATATGATTTAATGCAGAGAGGTCTGTTAACACATAGTGAGTGAGAAAGGTGACTGGAAAGGAAAAACTCAATGCATCATGGGAGTCCCCCGGCAGCCTACGTCTATTGCAGCATAACTAAGGGAGGATTCAGGGTCACCTGGTCCAGCCCTAACTATATGCTTTAGCAAAAAGGAAAGTTTTAAGCCTAATCTTAAAAGTAGAGATAGTGTCTGTCTCCCGAATCCAAACTGGAAGCTGGTTCCACAGAAGAGGGGCCTGAAAACTGAAGGCTCTGCCTCCCATTCTACTTTTAAATACTCTAGGAACAACAAGTAGGCCTGCAGAGCGAGAGCGAAGTGCTCTAATAGGGTGATATGGTACTACAAGGTCATTAAGATAAGATGGGGCCTGATTATTTAAGACCTTGTATGTGAGGAGCAGGATTTTGAATTCAATTCTGGATTTAACAGGAAGCCAATGAAGGGAAGCCAAAACAGGAGAAATCTGCTCTCTCTTTCTAGTCCCTGTCAGGACTCTTGCTGCAGCATTTTGGATTAGCTGAAGGCTTTTCAGCGAGTTTTTTGGACATCCTGATAATAATGAATTACAGTAGTCCAGCCTGGAAGTAATAAATGCATGAACTAGTTTTTCAGCATCACTCTGAGACAGGATATTTCTAATTTTAGAGATGTTGCACAAATGGAAGAAAGCAGTCTTACATATTTGTTTAATATGTGCGTTGAAGGACATGTCCTGGTCAAAAATGACTCCAAGGTTCCTCACAGCGTTACTGGAGGCCAAGGTAATGCCATCCAGAGTAAGAATCTGGTTAGATACCATATTTCTAAGCTTTTCAGGGCCGAGTACAATAACCTCAGTTTGATCTGTATTAAGAAGCAGAAAGTTATGCATGAGGGAGACCTGCCTGGAGCCAAGTGTCGTTCCCCATAGCACTCCTTTTATTGTGGTTACATGAATATGCATAGGGTCATTAACATGACGTCTACATAGGTATACATGTGAACAAAGAATACTGTGTGTGTGTGTGGGGGGGGGGTCAGAGTGTGACCCCATAAATGACTTCCCTAAACCTGCTGGTCTGGAAGTCCAACAGTTCATCTAAACAAAAGGCACTTAGCATAAAACAGATACAGCCACGTTTATCCTTCCATAAAACAATAAAACAAGGTACGACCTCTTCCCATGCTCCCAGGATGTAGGTGTGCATTCCAGTGTGGAATACACACCAAGCCTTTGCAGCCTGCTAAAGATCACACATCCTATCAGTACACAATTGATTATACACCTCTAAGCATCAGAATCAGAATCAGAAAGGGTTTTATTGCCAAATGTTGAGCAGGTTTACAACATTAGGAAATTGCTGCGGTGCTTCAGTGCAAACATACTGTCATAAAAATATAAAAATAAGAATAAGAATTAAAAGTGCTAAGTAGATAGATATAGACATGATATATACATGAGTGCAGGTGGTGATCAGTGCCAAACATGGAATGATGCAGTGAACACAGCATAGGGTGTTAGTGGTGGGAACAGTCATACGGTTATTGTTCATGTGTCCGACAGCAGAGGGGAAGAAACTGTTCTTATGGCGAGAGGTTCTGGTGCGAATGGACCGGAGCCTCCTGCCTGAGGGGAGCAGGTCAAACAGACTGTGTCCAGGGTGAGAAGGGTCAGCTGAGATCCGAGCTGCACGCCCCAGTGTCCTGGAGGTGTACAGGTCCTGCAGAGATGGGAGTCTGCAGCCAATCACCTTGTCAGCAGAGCGCACAACACGCTGCAGTCTCTGTTTGTCCCTGACAGTGGCTCCAGCGTACCACACGGTGATGGAGGAGGTGAGGATGGACTCGATGATTGCAGTGTAGAACTGCATCATCGTCCGTGTTGGCAGGTTGAATTTCTTCAGCTGCCTCAGGAAGTACATCCTCTGCTGGGCTTTCTTAATGACGGAGGTGATGGTGGGCTCCCACTTCAGGTCCTGGGTGATGGTGATACCCAGGAAGCGGAATGAGTCCACAGAGGTGATGGGGGTGTCAGACAGGATGATGGGGGGGAGTGGGGCTGTGTGCGTCCTGAAGTCCACAATAATCTCCACTGTCTTCTGGGCATTCAGCACCAGGTTGTTGTGGCTGCACCAGGACACCAGACGTTCAACCTCCCTCCTGTAGGCAGACTCATATATGGTTAAATATTTCTAAGCATAAATGACAATCAACAATACAAAACCTAACAGCGGGGCTCAGGCAGCTCCGCCCACACAGTGACAGTGAAGCAGGTGAAGAGTAATAAATGAAGACAGCAGACAGGATTTGATAAGCTGATGTACAAACATGTAGAAACGGGTCCATACAGACTGAAGCGTGTCTCCTTTGCATCTTCCATATTTGATACTGAGAGTTTCCAGAAGAGCAAACATCAAACAAGCCTCCAAACATGTGACGAGTCAGACTGACATCATTTCTACAGAGAACAGTGTGAGCTCTCAGCAGGTCACTTCAATAAGAAGGACAAAGTGCAGCAGGAATGACTAAACCCACTAACAGTCTGATATCCCCGTGTTCCTGTTGTTCTACAGCATCATCATTAATGCTGCTCCACCACCATCACTGCAGCTGACCAATCAGCTTCTGTCACGTCATGTGACGCTCTGTGACTCAGACTGGAGAAATGCTAAATGGCTAACCTGAAGCTAACCTGAGAAACAGTCAAAGTACTGATGATTCCTACAAAGTGTGTGTGTTCAGTATGAGATGAGTGTGAATGAAACCATGGAGGAGCGGGCCGTGGCTGCTCTCACACACGTTTGCTGCAGGGGCGGAGCTACAGAAATGTTCATAGGGGGCAAAATCAAAGCCATTATTGTTGACACATATGCAGCTGTTACATCCTGTAATATGCATTAAATATGGTTCAAATACATTAAATGCATTAAATATACATGTTTCATATAAATACAGTCTACAACTGTGTTTCCTTCAGCCCACATAAGGAAACAGTTGAGTCAGATAAAGACAGAAGGCCTTTTCCACGTCCATCTGCTCAGTGTTAAAGTGCTGATGATGTTCAAGCTCAGGCAGCAGGAGGGATTTCTAAGCATCCTTCACTGATCCACAACAAAGGTCCAGAGTTTGATCCGTCCTAGTAGGACAGGAAACATACTGATAAGAGTTTCAAAGTGTCTTTGTAAGCAGACATGATTGAAATGAGCCAGTCTGAGTTTGGTTCCTGCAGTTTGTGCTTCATAAACAGAGCTGAAGCAGAGGCAGCGTGTGCCTGCAGGTGAATGTACACTGCTGTTATAAGAGCTGTGGAAACTCAGGTCAAAAGGACGTAACCATACTGCTGACAGTTCCAGGACAGTCACAGAGTTACAGCATGAACTGCAAACATGAATAATGACAGTAGATGTTTGTGTGAAAGTGCTGGAAGCAAATGAGTGTGTGATGTTCTTTCAGTGTTGCACTTTGTAGACGCTCCCTGAGCACTGGTCTCACAGCCAGCTGCACATAGAGACCAGTGTTGTTAGTCCAGGTCAGAAGATGACTTGTTGGAATGAAAATGAGCTTGTAGTTTGTCTGCTTTAATAATGTGACTGGAAAAAGGTGTTGGACTTCAAATATGTCCATTTCTGTCACACTTCACCTTTAAAAGTGAAGCCATGTGGTTCCTGGAAGGAAAAACACGACTTTTTCAAGTCTTTGTCCTGTTTTTATGAGAAATGTACGACTTTAATGTGAAACATTCAGAGTTTTTTCTCTTGTTGTGTTTGTTTGAAGCTGCTTCCTGTTGGCTTCAGCTGTTTGGAGTTTCCATTTTCTAAACTTCTACATTCTGAACCATCTTCAGCTCTGAACAGATGATGAAACACTGAATGATTTCAAGCTCTTTGTCTAATAAACTTACATCTTTCATTCTTTATACAGATTGAAGACCTGTGGTTTGTCAGATATTGGCCTTGATTATCTGGCAGCAGCGCTGAAGTCCAACCCCTCGTATCCCACAGAGGTGGACCTGAGTGGAACCTACAGCAACCTGAAGGATTCAGGAGTGAAGCATCTGTGTGATTTCCTGGAGAATCCACGATGTCGATTTGAAACTCTGAGGTCAGTCAGCATGTTTTAGTTGTGCTGAGATGAATATGATGTGAAAGTTGTGCTGACACTAAACTGCAGACATCAGGCTGATATTATACTGATCCACACTGAGGATCTTCATGGTAAAGTCTGTTTTCTTCTTCTCTGGTTTAGTCCATTGACTGCAGCAGAACAATGTTCACATTTCAAACAGTGATACTCAACGTATGGCCCGCGGCCCACACGCGGCCTGCCCACCTTTCCTGATTCAGAGAGAGGGGACCCTGATTACCTGTGTAGCTTCTTCCTCACAGTTCTAAGTATCAGACACAACAATGAATAATCCACAGCTGACTGTCTTTAGCAGGTCAAAGGTCACGGCACACAGCACTCTGTGAAACAGTTTGGAGCAGGAATTCTTGCACATTTACAAACTGACACTGCTGCACGGCATGCTGGGTAATGCTAGCTGCTCAGGTATGGGCGTGCTAACGGCTGTGAGGCTCTGTGGCTGCAGAACACTGAAGAAGAGAAAAGAGAGGTGGAGGATGAAGAAAAGAGGCGGAGATGAAGCAGAAGTTTAGCTCCAGAGAGGAGATGTGTCTGTGTGGGTGGGTGATAGGTTTGTAGCTTGAACCTATTCGCTGGAACGTTGAAGACAATATAATTACACAGCAAGCAAGACACGAAGTAGGCAAAGTTCTTCTTGTTACTCATTCAATTCAATTCAATTTTATTTATATAGCGCCAAATCACAACAAAAGTCGTCTCAAGGCGCTTCATAGATACAGAGAAAAACCCAACAATCATATGACCCTCTATGAGCAAGCACTTTGGCGACAGTGGGAAGGAAAAACTCCCTTTTTACAGGAAGAAACCTCCGGCAGAACCAGGCTCAGGGAGGGGCGGGGCCATCTGCTGGTTGGGGTGAGAGAAGGAAGACAGGATGAAGACATGCTGTGGAAGAGAGACAGAGGTTAATAACAGATATGATTTAATGCAGAGAGGTCTATTAACACATAGTGAGTGAGAAAGGTGACTGGAAAGGAAAAACTCAATGCATCATGGGAGTCCCCCGGCAGCCTACGTCTATTGCAGCATAACTAAGGGAGGATTCAGGGTCACCTGGTCCAGCCCTAACTATATGCTTTAGCAAAAAGGAAAGTTTTAAGCCTAATCTTAAAAGTAGAGATAGTGTCTGTCTCCCGAATCCAAACTGGAAGCTGGTTCCACAGAAGAGGGGCCTGAAAACTGAAGGCTCTGCCTCCCATTCTACTTTTAAATACTCTAGGAACAACAAGTAGGCCTGCAGAGCGAGAGCGAAGTGCTCTAATAGGGTGATATGGTACTACAAGGTCATTAAGATAAGATGGGGCCTGATTATTTAAGACCTTGTATGTGAGGAGCAGGATTTTGAATTCAATTCTGGATTTAACAGGAAGCCAATGAAGGGAAGCCAAAACAGGAGAAATCTGCTCTCTCTTTCTAGTCCCTGTCAGGACTCTTGCTGCAGCATTTTGGATTAGCTGAAGGCTTTTCAGCGAGTTTTTTGGACATCCTGATAATAATGAATTACAGTAGTCCAGCCTGGAAGTAATAAATGCATGAACTAGTTTTTCAGCATCACTCTGAGACAGGATATTTCTAATTTTAGAGATGTTGCACAAATGGAAGAACGCAGTCTTACATATTTGTTTAATATGTGCGTTGAAGGACATGTCCTGGTCAAAAATGACTCCAAGGTTCCTCACAGCGTTACTGGAGGCCAAGGTAATGCCATCCAGAGTAAGAATCTGGTTAGATACCATATTTCTAAGCTTTTCAGGGCCGAGTACAATAACCTCAGTTTGATCTGTATTAAGAAGCAGAAAGTTATGCATGAGGGAGACCTGCCTGGAGCCAAGTGTCGTTCCCCATAGCACTCCTTTTATTGTGGTTACATGAATATGCATAGGGTCATTAACATGACGTCTACATAGGTATACATGTGAACAAAGAATACTGTGTGTGTGTGTGGGGGGGGGGTCAGAGTGTGACCCCATAAATGACTTCCCTAAACCTGCTGGTCTGGAAGTCCAACAGTTCATCTAAACAAAAGGCACTTAGCATAAAACAGATACAGCCACGTTTATCCTTCCATAAAACAATAAAACAAGGTACGACCTCTTCCCATGCTCCCAGGATGTAGGTGTGCATTCCAGTGTGGAATACACACCAAGCCTTTGCAGCCTGCTAAAGATCACACATCCTATCAGTACACAATTGATTATACACCTCTAAGCATCAGAATCAGAATCAGAATCAGAAAGGGTTTTATTGCCAAATGTTGAGCAGGTTTACAACATTAGGAAATTGCTGCGGTGCTTCAGTGCAAACATACTGTCATAAAAATATAAAAATAAGAATAAGAATTAAAAGTGCTAAGTAGATAGATATAGACATGATATATACATGAGTGCAGGTGGTGATCAGTGCCAAACATGGAATGATGCAGTGAACACAGCATAGGGTGTTAGTGGTGGGAACAGTCATACGGTTATTGTTCATGTGTCCGACAGCAGAGGGGAAGAAACTGTTCTTATGGCGAGAGGTTCTGGTGCGAATGGACCGGAGCCTCCTGCCTGAGGGGAGCAGGTCAAACAGACTGTGTCCAGGGTGAGAAGGGTCAGCTGAGATCCGAGCTGCACGCCCCAGTGTCCTGGAGGTGTACAGGTCCTGCAGAGATGGGAGTCTGCAGCCAATCACCTTGTCAGCAGAGTGCACAACACGCTGCAGTCTCTGTTTGTCCCTGATAGTGGCTCCAGCGTACCACACGGTGATGGAGGAGGTGAGGATGGACTCGATGATTGCAGTGTAGAATTGCATCATCGTCCGTGTTGGCAGGTTGAATTTCTTCAGCTGCCTCAGGAAGTACATCCTCTGCTGGGCTTTCTTAATGACGGAGGTGATGGTGGGCTCCCACTTCAGGTCCTGGGTGATGGTGATACCCAGGAAGCGGAATGAGTCCACAGAGGTGATGGGGGTGTCAGACAGGATGATGGGGGGGAGTGGGGCTGTGTGCGTCCTGAAGTCCACAATAATCTCCACTGTCTTCTGGGCATTCAGCACCAGGTTGTTGTGGCTGCACCAGGACACCAGACGTTCAACCTCCCTCCTGTAGGCAGACTCATATATGGTTAAATATTTCTAAGCATAAATGACAATCAACAATACAAAACCTAACAGCGGGGCTCAGGCAGCTCCGCCCACACAGTGACAGTGAAGCAGGTGAAGAGTAATAAATGAAGACAGCAGACAGGATTTGATAAGCTGATGTACAAACATGTAGAAACGGGTCCATACAGACTGAAGCGTGTCTCCTTTGCATCTTCCATATTTGATACTGAGAGTTTCCAGAAGAGCAAACATCAAACAAGCCTCCAAACATGTGACGAGTCAGACTGACATCATTTCTACAGAGAACAGTGTGAGCTCTCAGCAGGTCACTTCAATAAGAAGGACAAAGTGCAGCAGGAATGACTAAACCCACTAACAGTCTGATATCCCCGTGTTCCTGTTGTTCTACAGCATCATCATTAATGCTGCTCCACCACCATCACTGCAGCTGACCAATCAGCTTCTGTCACGTCATGTGACGCTCTGTGACTCAGACTGGAGAAATGCTAAATGGCTAACCTGAAGCTAACCTGAGAAACAGTCAAAGTACTGATGATTCCTACAAAGTGTGTGTGTTCAGTATGAGATGAGTGTGAATGAAACCATGGAGGAGCGGGCCGTGGCTGCTCTCACACACGTTTGCTGCAGGGGCGGATCTACAGAAATGTTCATAGGGGGCAAAATCAAAGCCATTATTGTTGACACATATGCAGCTGTTACATCCTGTAATATGCATTAAATATGGTTCAAATACATTAAATGCATTAAATATACATGTTTCATATAAATACAGTCTACAACTGTGTTTCCTTCAGCCCACATAAGGAAACAGTTGAGTCAGATAAAGACAGAAGGCCTTTTCCACGTCCATCTGCTCAGTGTTAAAGTGCTGATGATGTTCAAGCTCAGGCAGCAGGAGGGATTTCTAAGCATCCTTCACTGATCCACAACAAAGGTCCAGAGTTTGATCCGTCCTAGTAGGACAGGAAACATACTGATAAGAGTTTCAAAGTGTCTTTGTAAGCAGACATGATTGAAATGAGCCAGTCTGAGTTTGGTTCCTGCAGTTTGTGCTTCATAAACAGAGCTGAAGCAGAGGCAGCGTGTGCCTGCAGGTGAATGTACACTGCTGTTATAAGAGCTGTGGAAACTCAGGTCAAAAGGACGTAACCACACTGCTGACAGTTCCAGGACAGTCACAGAGTTACAGCATGAACTGCAAACATGAATAATGACAGTAGATGTTTGTGTGAAAGTGCTGGAAGCAAATGAGTGTGTGATGTTCTTTCAGTGTTGCACTTTGTAGACGCTCCCTGAGCACTGGTCTCACAGCCAGCTGCACATAGAGACCAGTGTTGTTAGTCCAGGTCAGAAGATGACTTGTTGGAATGAAAATGAGCTTGTAGTTTGTCTGCTTTAATAATGTGACTGGAAAAAGGTGTTGGACTTCAAATATGTCCATTTCTGTCACACTTCACCTTTAAAAGTGAAGCCATGTGGTTCCTGGAAGGAAAAACACGACTTTTTCAAGTCTTTGTCCTGTTTTTATGAGAAATGTACGACTTTAATGTGAAACATTCAGAGTTTTTTCTCTTGTTGTGTTTGTTTGAAGCTGCTTCCTGTTGGCTTCAGCTGTTTGGAGTTTCCATTTTCTAAACTTCTACATTCTGAACCTTCTTCAGCTCTGAACAGATGATGAAACACTGAATGATTTCAAGCACTTTGTCTAATAAACTTACATCTTTCATTCTTTATACAGATTGAAGAGCTGTGATTTGTCAGATATTGGCCTTGATTATCTGGCAGCAGCACTGAAGTCCAACCCCTCGTATCCCACAGAGGTGGACCTGAGTGGAACCTACAGCAACCTGAAGGATACAGGAGTGAAGCATCTGTGTGATTTCCTGGATAATCCACGATGTCGATTTGAAACTCTGAGGTCAGTCAGCATGTTTTAGTTGTGCTGAGATGAATATGATGTGAAAGTTGTGCTGACACTAAACTGCAGACATCAGGCTGATATTATACTGATCCACACTGAGGATCTTCATGGTAAAGTCTGTTTTCTTCTTCTCTGGTTTAGTCCATTGACTGCAGCAGAACAATGTTCACATTTCAAACAGTGATGCTCAACGTATGGCCCGCGGCCCACACGCGGCCTGCCCACCTTTCCTAATTCAGAGAGAGGGGACCCTGATTAACTGTGTAGCTTCTTCCTCACAGTTCTAAGTATCAGACACAACAATGAATAATCCACAGCTGACTGTCTTTAGCAGGTCAAAGGTCACGGCACTCAGCACTCTGTGAAACAGTTTGGAGCAGGAATTCTTGCACATTTACAAACTGACACTGCTGCACGGCATGCTGGGTGATGCTAGCTGCTCAGGTATGGGTGTGGTAACGGCTGTGAGACTCTGTGGCTGCAGAACACTGAAGAAGAGAAAAGAGAGGTGGAGGATGAAGAAAAGAGGCGGAGATGAAGCAGAAGTTAAGCTCTAGAGAGGAGCTGTCACTGTGTGGGCGGGGCTCAGGCAGCTCCGCCCACACAGTGACAGTGAAGCAGGTGAAGAGTAATAAATGAAGACAGCAGACAGGATTTGATAAGCTGATGTACAAACATGTAGAATGATGGTGGCAGCTACAGAAACAGGTCCATACAGACTGAAGCGTGTCTCAGTCTGAATGTACACTGCTGTTATAAGAGCTGTGGAAACTCAGGTCAAAAGGACGTAACCACACTGCTGACAGTTCCAGGACATTCACAGAGTTACAGCATCATTTGTGAACATAAAGACAGAAAGCTCATCCAAATCCTGGGATTAAAAGTCTGTCCTGGTGGTGTCCAGTCAAACACGTCTCTGTGAAAGCTTCAATCCAACAGGCTCCAAAGTCCTTCTGCTCATTTCCTCGCCGGGTTCTTGATGCTCCTGTACCATCTCTCTGTCATCCTCCTCGCTCCCTCTTTGCACTCACAGTCTTTGTGCATCATTAACGCTCACATGTGGAAAACCAAAGTTTTACTGGGCAGAAGATGATCATCAGTGACTCTGTCTTTAAAATACTCTTGTTAGAAATGTTCGACTTTAATGTGAAACATTCAGAGTTTTTTCTCTTGTTGTGTTTGTTTGAAGCTGCTTCCTGTTGGCTTCAGCTGTTTGGAGTTTCTATTTTCTAAACTTCTACATTCTGAACCTTCTTCAGCTCTGAACAGATGATGAAACACTGAATGATTTCAAGCACTTTGTCTAATAAACTTACATCTTTCATTCTCTATACAGATTGGAGCGCTGTGATTTGTCAGAGATCAGCTGTGATTATCTGGAAGCAGTGCTGAAGCTCAACCCTTCGTATCCCAGAGAGGTGGACCTGAGCTCCCACAAGCTGCAGGATCCAGGAGTGAAGCAGCTGTGTGTTCTTCTGGAGAATCCACAACATCAAATTGAAACTCTGAGGTCAGTCTCCACGTTTTAGTTGTGCTGACACTGTCGATCTGTGGAATTAAAACCTTTATACAGGAAGTCTGGTTCAGCTCTTTGTAGACCTTCTAATCTCTGATGCTCTGAGTCTTACTCAGTAGATGATGCAGAGTTGTGAAGCCGATGTGGGTGAGGACACTCGCCCAGCTCTAACTACTTTGACGTCCAGGCGGCTTCCCTGCTTGTCCTGATACAAACAAACCTGAGTAACCTTGCAGGTCAGATCTCATCAGTCACACCTGTTATGGCAGCTCTCCTCTAGATTGTAGTTCTTGTTAACCTGGGATGGTTTTAGAAGCCTGGACCACAGACTGCAAGGGAAGATATTACTGGGAAAGGCCAAAGCAACCTATTAGACCCATTAAACACTAACATAGATGAATACTCAGATTTAAACCTTTATTGTTTCACAAAGGGTTAAAAAGGGAACGTCCACAGTTTAGACTGCAGCAGATTTTATTAAAGCAGTTTGACAGGAGCAAAGCAAAAACACAAAGAATAAGTGTTTCACATATTAATACATATAACATAATAATAAAACAAAAGCAAAAGAATGATAAAAAAAGAATGAAAAAGCTGTCCAGAGCAGCAGGATGTCTGAGGTCTGCAGAAACACAAAAACACAGCAGCTAAAAATAGTTGTTGAAAGAAAACGAGGTGGGAGCTGCTGATTCCTGAGCTTTGATACTGGATTAGCTTCAGTAGTTATTCCCATCACTGCTGTAGGAGCTACATTTAGTCACAGCTGATTGTCTCCTTTGACCAATCAGAAGACTACTGTTGTAAAAACAAGCAGACAAAGAACCAATGAGAGTGAAGAACAGGATAAAGAGCTCGTGTGATGGAGGCAAAGCAATAATCAGCAGACTGTAGCAGTTTCTATCTGGATGAAAGTAGAAGGAGCTCAGCGGAGCTCAGTCCCATATCTTTGTTTAGAAACAACATCAGTGATTTCCTGCTGCTCGAGATGATTCCAGCAGCTCTCATTACAGCAGCTGATGAGAGAAACAGCTGATGGCTCACAGCTCGTGCACTGTTGGATCTCCAGATGTTCACGTGGCTGAAGTCTGTGAAGAAACTGTGGTCCACGTAGTTCACACGGCCTCAGATTGGACCGAGCTCCCTGGATCACTGCAGCATCCTCAGCTGGTACATGGACGTCTCTGCTCCTCAGTCTTGGAGCCCCTGCAGGTCCGTCCACACCACCAGGGTCTTCTCACTCACCTTTCCTTTGTCCTCGTCCTTCATCTGCCGTGCTGTGTCTTTGTTCCTGCGGTGTTGTTCCCACGATGCAGCGCTGATGTTCCCTCCTTGAATGCACAACAAGTACGGTGCTGGTCTTTCTCGGGTGGAGCAGAGACAGATTGAAGTCTTTCAGGCTTTAGTGCCGACTTCCCTGACAGAGGCTGGACTCCATGGTCTGCACAGGAGGCTTCTACACTGTGTGGAGGTGACTCCTGGACTTGAAGGCAGGCTGCAGGTACATGTGTGATGAAGAGGAGCTACAGCAGTGTGATGGAGCTGCAGGTGTGAAGGAAGTCCTGCTGTCCTGTCCCACCCTCATCTTTGCTTCCTCTGTCTTCTCTGGACTTGTCCTCCTGTTTCAGAAACAGCACTGCTTCATGCCGAGGGTGGACGGGAGCGTTGGCTCTGATTCTTTTACCGTCCACCACAAGGAGACACTGATGCTGACCTCCTGATTCATCTGCATGTGTTCTGCTTCACACTGCTCACCTCCACCAAAGACTTCACAAACATCTTCTTTCTTTGAGTCCAGTTTGTCCCACAAACACTTCCAAATCTCCTCCTCTGAGATTCTGCAGCTTCTTGCAGTGTGACTCAGCTGACTTCTGACAGACCACAGACTGGCACAGCATCCACATGTGTCTCCTTTCAAACAGGCTCTTGATGTTTCCTCCCACATCATTCTGGCCTCTCAGTCTCCTTTGTTCTCCAGCTCTGTAGCTCCAGCTGGTGAAGCTTCAGTTTTCCATGTTGGTAACAGTAAACTACAGCCTCTGCTGTCAGCTGGGTAACTAAACAGAGCTGCAGCACGTCTCTGCGGTGGTGCTACATCCAGCCTGCAGACGGCCGTCTACATGTTGTAGTGGTTTACAGTCACCAGGGGGCGCTGTCCCAGCCATGCAGGCAGTGGGCTGCTCTGCTTGTGCTGTTGTTGGTGAAGCTGAAGTGAAAGTGATAGGTTTGTAGTTTGAACCTATCCACTGGAACGTTAAGGACAATCTGCTACGCAGCAAAACGCAAGACACAAGGCACCAAAGTTCTCTGGTTTACTCATGCATGAGGGAGACCTGGCTGGAGCCAAGCGTCGTTCCACCACTTGACCACCATCAGACTCTCAGCCAGGCTCCCCATAGCACTCCTTTTATTGTGGTTACATGAATATGCATAGGGTCATTAACATATAGCATCTCACATAGGTATACATGTGAACAAAGAATACTGTGTGTGTGTGTGTGTGTGTGTGTGTGTGTGTGTGTGTGTGTGTGTGTGTGTGTGTGTGTGTGTGTGTGTGTGTGTGTGGTACTGCTGATCAAAGGGTCATATAACATCCTTGGTCAGGAAGAGGGTAGACCCCCCTTCACCCTAGATGGTTCACCCTAGATAACATGGTGAGGAAGTCCAGCAGTTCATCTAAACAAAAAGCACTTAGACTAGAACAGACGTAGCTACGTTAATCCTGCCATAAAACAATAAGAGAAGGTACGACCTCTCTCGTGCTCCCAGGATGTGGGTGTGCATTCTAGTGTGGAATACACACCAAGCCCCTGCAGCCTGCTAAAGATCACACATCCTATCACTACACAATTGATTATACACCTCTAAGAATATATGGTTAAATATTTCCTAATACAAATGACAATAATAAAATCTAAACCCATCAGAAAGCGAGAGTTAAAACACTGAACAGTGTCCACTGAGCTTCTCATGCTCTTCTCATGCTCAAAGAAGTTTAACAGGAAGGACGACTCGTCCATCAGGCGTCCAGCTGTCCGTGACCGTGTCCACAGCAGAGTGTGACCGAGGCTTCATGCTAACACGCACACATGAAGCTAATACCACCACGAGCAGCTGCTCAGTGGATTTGGAGGACAAATGTCTGCAGCTTCTCACAGGCAGTATGCAGAATGTGGATCTCCACAAAGACTGTGGAGAGCTCGTCCCAAACTCTAAATCCAAACTTGTCTGCACAAAACTTCTCACACGTTCCCGTCACAAGTGTCTTCTAAGTGAAGCTACCAGGTTCAGGTGCAGCTTGTTTATCTGGAGCTGCAGGAGATGATCCATCCTCACAAAGCAACACAGCAGATATGCAAACGCACAACACAACCAAAGGATTCTCTCTGCATGTCTGTGGCTGATGCTGCTGGAACGAAGCTGTTTGAAACCTTGTTGTTCTGCACTTTGGGACCAGAAGAGGAAACTGAAGCTCTGTGCAGAGGGTCCAATGGAAGCAGCCAAGCGCTGTAAGTGTCTGCTGTACTGGGATGCTGGTTCAGCTGTGGCTCAGTTTCATAGTGTGACTCAATAAAAGCAGCAGGAAATCAAAGCTTGATGCTTTCATCAGTGTGGAAATAAGAAAGTTTCCTGTGACAGACGCTGGAGCTCTTTCACTCTCAGCTTCACAGTTTCAGCTTCAAACTTCTTCCAACATGTTTCTAACACGGCCACATTCCACCTTAATGGAGCTGATATCTTGTGCATCAGCACATTTTCTAAAGGCAGCGATCACATCTTTAGTTTTGGATGTTTAACTGCAGATTGTTTATGTGTTTATAGCACATTAATTACAGCAGCAGCGTTGACCACAGTGCTGTACAAGAATCCAAAATAACGATTAAAATAACTCCTAATATTAATATCACACATCAAATATCAAATAACTCTCATGCTGTATTAAAAGCCAGTGAATACAAATGTGTTTTCAGAGCAGATTTACAGAGACTGACAGCAGGAGCTGGGGCTGTTCGATAGAACGATGTATATATGATGACCATATGAAAACGTCTATCGTTTCATATCACGCTCTTTGTTTCCTGCTTATGTGTTTGTGTTTTCCAGATAAAGCTTTCAAAATAAATCTGAAGATCCTGTTGAGAGTTTTCAAAATAAACACAACACATTACTGCGGTCGCTCGTTTATCGAGTTACGTTCTAAAAATAAGTCTCAGAATGAAGTAGCAGCTTTATGTTTTACAAGTATTATAGAAGTTTTAAGGCAGTTAAACCCTCACTGCACACTTTCTACACTTTTCTCAGACAGGCATGAACATTTTCACACTTTTCTCTCTTGTTTAAACAAAGTTCAAACCTTCATAGAAAAATAAGTTCATTATTAAAGAGTGAAAGCAAAGTGTTTCTGAAACGTGTCAAATCAGCCTTTGCTGGCATTAAATGAGCTTCTGTGTGAGGAGCACTCGTCCATGGCCTGGGCTCCTCGCTGTCAGGTAAAGTTTCATAAAGCTTTTGAGTTTTTCTGCAGATAATGTTGGTGTCCAGCACGATGTTCTTTTTCCTGCGGTCACTGAGCCACAAAGCCAAAGCTGACTCCATCCTTACGATGTTCTTGTTGTGGACAGTTACAACCTTTTTGCCTCCTTGTTGAAACTATGATGGTCAGCATCTTCCTCTGCCTTTGGCTGCTACCACAGGTGCAAAACGTCTCGTCATCATTGTTGTTTGTTGGGACAAAACGTACAAACATACAGTGCAGCACTGCAGAGTCACACTGCTGTAAATTTGAACACATTCTGTACTGTACAGGAGACACGGCACGAGATTGGCTGACAATGGTCTACAGCCAATCAGGACGCAGAACACAATGCGCTGTAAAAAACAAAAACATGCAAAATTGCACAAAAAAGATCAGCGAAACAGCGAGGCCGCCAAAGGTGAACTGTGTTACAGCGAGGGACCAGCGTATATGTGGTTGTTGGGACGATAAATGTCTTTGAGCTTGTGTCAGAAGACGAGCTGCAGCTTTCTGGACCAGCTGCAGTCTTGCCAGGCAGGTCCCACTAACTCCAACATATAAGGAGTTACAATAATCCAGCTGGGACGTCATGAAAACGTGGATCGCCCGTTCAAGGTTTTTAAAAGATAGAAATGATCTCACCTTAGATAAAAGCCTCAGTTTGAAGAAAGACCGCTGTACAACTGAGCTCAGCTGTTTTTCAAATTGCCGTCAAATATAAGCCCCAAATGTAATAATGCGATTTAATAAAAGAGCTGAACCAGTCTAATAGAGCGCCCTTGATGCCGCCATGCTCCAATGGTGAGGTCAAGATGCTGTGGTCAAGGCAGCGGTCAGATCCAAAAGCACAGCTGAGTCTCCTGATCAGTGGCTGATAAAAGATCATTAAGAACTTTCCAAAGTGCAGTTTCAGTGCTGTGAAGAGCTTTAAAACCAGACTGAAACCTTTACAACAGATTGCAGCTGAACAAATATAATCTTTTACAAAATCTTCGACAGGAAGGGAAGCTTTGAAATAGGCCTGAAATTTGAGCGGACAGAGGATCCAGATCAGGTTTTTAGTACAGGCTGTACAACAGCATGTTTAAAACAGGCTGTACAACACCTGAACTAAGACTGCTGTTAAAAATCGCTAAGATGTCGGAACCGACAACCTTTAAAATCTTTTTAAACACGTGTTGGAACAACTTCATTTGGACAAGATGATGTCTTTATAGCATCACATCGTTCCTCCACCTGATCAAACCACACAGGCTCAAACTGATCAAAAACAGCTGAGCAGGTGAATATTTTAGCCCCGGTGCGATCTCGGGCGAGAGTATCGATGATGGCCAAAGGGCAGCGTCCAGCTCTACGGCCGCTGAAGAGCAGACTCAACAGACGCGCGTGATGTGGATCCTACTGCTCTAAAACTGGAGCTTCTTCAATCCATTAAAGAGGACATTAGTACGCTGTTAAAAGAAGAACTCAGAAATGCATTGAAAGAAGATTTTGACAATATAAGGGCTGACGTGCAAGGACTGAGAAATGAGATCGCTAACAGCATGGCGGCGACGTGCGGCGAAGTTGATGGAGTAAAGGTTACAGTGAAAGAAGCTGAGGATGGGCTGTCAATGTGGAGCGATGAGGTGACCACCCTGCAGTCTACAGTAGAGAGTATGAAGGAGGAGCTGTCTGACCTGAAGGATAAATGTGATGAAGGCAGGAAGCGGAGAGCTAACATCCACATCATAGGGATCCCAGAGGGCCTGGACTCGAGCTCCTCCACGGCCGTATCCGTGCTACTACGTGAAGTGCTGGGTATGGATAAAGACGTTATTGTCGACCGCTCACACAGGAGCCCTATCCTGAGAAAGCCAGCTGGTAACCCGCACGCCGTCATAGCCGAGCGTCACTACTACCAGGATTGTGTGGCTACGCCGTGCCAGGGCCCAAGCCCCGCTTGAGTTTAACGGACAACCTATTGCAATATTACGACTGGGCGATATGACCCAAAGTTCATATCTCGATATTCTTTAGCTGGATGGCGATATACGATATATATCTCGATATTTTTAAAGCCAGAAAGTTCGAACAAAAAGAGAGTTCTTAGTCAAAGCTGTGTCCCAAATCTCACACAGGCACATTTATTAACATACAGCGTAGATGTACATGAAACAATTACTCAGGAATAAATGATCAGCATTTATTAAATAATAATGCTCCATAAATAAAAGAAAACAATGTTGTGTTTGTGCATAACAAAAAGCTCACAATCGTGCAGTCAAAATGTAAACAGACGCTGAGCATAATAACAAGCAGCTGCTCTGTTCCCAGGTTCTACTGCGTGACTGACAGCCTGGAGTTTGAAACCCTCTTTGTAACCGTGTCTCTTACAGGTGCCATTTATGGTCCTTATACACACTCAATACAGTAATATTACGTTGAAGCAGAGTACGTATCACTCCGCGAGGCTCCTCGTAGCTGTAATGCTCCAACAATCCATCAAGCGGTGCGGCCTCGTAGCTGAGCAAAGTCGTACCAAAACATCTTTTGAAAGGTTTCTGAGCGCCGTGTAGCACATAAAATCGGTTCGAGGTCAGTAAGCACAACCAGAATTCATCCATAAGGCGCACTGTCGATTTATGAGAAAAATACAGGATTTTAAGTGCAGAAAACATAGTTTATGGTTTTCCTTTGATCTTAGCAAATATCTACGCCTCTAATTGGGACGATCACAGATTTTTCACTAATGTCTTTGCGCGGCTCCCCAATATGTCATCACACAATATCATCTTTGAGGGAGACCTAAACTGCTCATTATCTGCTATGGACCACAGTTCACACAAAAGTACACTTAGTCCAAAGTCAGCATGCGTCATTCAGAGCTTTCTTGATAATTATGGGCTGGCTGATGTATGGAGATTTCATAATCCTGCTTCACGTCAATACTCTTTTTTTTTCTAATGTCCATAAAACATATATTTGTATAGAAAAACGTCTCCCTTTAGTTACAGAATGTGATTATAAGACTCTGGTGATTTCTCCTCTTGTTTTTTCAATGTGTATTCCTGATGCCTGCTCCAACTATCAGCCATGGAGATTCAACTCAGTGTTGTTAGCAGATGAAGAGTTTGTCAGTTACAAAAGGTCTCAAAGACATTTTTTTTCTATCAATCAGACCCCAGAGATGTCATCATCAGTCATTTGGGAATCTCTAAAAGCATCTGAGAGGCCAAATAATTTCATTTTGTGCCAAACAAAGTGCAACACTGAAAGAACATCATCCATAAATATTGAGTAAGAACTGGACTCTCATACAGCGAGACTCAAATGCCTTTAAACATCAGCTTATCCTGCTGATCCAAGTCCAACACTGAGTTTGTAAAAACATGTTTGTCAATCATTTTGTTTGGTTTCTGAGGAAAATGATTCAATAAGTTGCTGCTAATACACAACATTTCATCATATTTCCTCATAACCCTCTTTTGTCTGACCATTTGATCCCATTTGAATTTGCAATAAAGGATCCACAGAGTTTGGTGACAATAATGACAGTAGATGTTTGTGTGAAAGTGCTGGAAGCAAATGAGTGTGTGATGTTCTTTCAGTGTTGCACTTTGTAGACGCTCCCTGAGCACTGGTCTCACAGCCAGCTGCACATAGAGACCAGTGTTGTTAGTCCAGGTCAGAAGATGACTTGTTGGAATGAAAATGAGCTTGTAGTTTGTCTGCTTTAATAATGTGACTGGAAAAAGGTGTTGGACTTCAAATATGTCCATTTCTGTCACACTTCACCTTTAAAAGTGAAGCCATGTGGTTCCTGGAAGGAAAAACACGACTTTTTCAAGTCTTTGTCCTGTTTTTATGAGAAATGTACGACTTTAATGTGAAACATTCAGAGTTTTTTCTCTTGTTGTGTTTGTTTGAAGCTGCTTCCTGTTGGCTTCAGCTGTTTGGAGTTTCCATTTTCTAAACTTCTACATTCTGAACCTTCTTCAGCTCTGAACAGATGATGAAACACTGAATGATTTCAAGCACTTTGTCTAATAAACTTACATCTTTCATTCTTTATACAGATTGAAGGACTGTGGTTTGTCAGAGATCAGCTGTGATTATCTGGCAGCAGCACTGAAGTCCAACCCCTCCCATCTGAGAGAGCTGGACCTGTTCTACAACAAGAACCTGCAGGATCCAGGAGTGAAGCATCTGTGTGGTTTCCTGGAGAGTCCAGGATGTAAACTTGAAACTCTGAGGTCAGTCAGCATGTTTTAGTTGTGCTGAGATGAATATGATGTGAAAGTTGTGCTGACACTAAACTGCAGACATCAGGCTGATATTATACTGATCCACACTGAGGATCTTCATGGTAAAGTCTGTTTTCTTCTTCTCTGGTTTAGTCCATTGACTGCAGCAGAACAATGTTCACATTTCAAACCTTCAAAGAAGAAGAAAAATCCTCCACTGGAAAATTCACTGTGAAACTCTCAAACTCTTCATTGCACCTTAAAGTCTGTCTGACACTGAAATCCAAAGCAAAATGTGCGTTTGCTTTACAGACAGCAGTCCAACACAAACATACACACATCATCCAAAACACAGTCCAACATCCAAATCTCCTCCACTGCCAGCATGAATGATGGGAAAGAGAAGGAGGAACACTCTGACATTCAGGGTTAGAATGAGTTTCATCAAGCAGACTGTGAAGATCAAAGCTGCATTAGAAAGCTTACATGAATGAATGAGTGGACAGAAGTGGACAGAGATCATCTGAAGCACTTCAAAGGCTTTAAATCAGCACATTTCTCTTTATTCTTTATCAACTCTGTTAGTTTCTCTCAGTTTTCTGTGGAATGAAGCTAACAGCAGGCTAATAAGATGCTGACCAATAGGTTTCTATTAAAGGTTGTAATTTGTATATGAAAAAGTGCTTTGGCTCAGCAGGGATCAGCTTACAGGTAGAATACAGCTGCTGGATGGGATTAGCATGTCATAGCTATCTACCAAACTGCTAACTGGGGGATTTCAGGCCATCTATGGATCATTTTTGCTAACTGTTTATTCAGCTTAGGCTCACAGGGCTGCAGCCTGTGCCCTAGCTGTCATAGGGCAAGAGGCGTGGTCCACCTGCACAGGTGAGCAGTCCATCACAGGGCCAACAGAGAGCGACAGAGACGCACTCCCTCACATCCACACCTACAGCCAATGTAGAAGCACCAATGAACCTAAGCAGCATTTCATTGGACTGTGGGAGAACATCCAACCTCCACAGAAAGGCCCAGCTGACCAACAAGCTTCAACCTACAACCTTCTTGCTCTAAGGCACTAGTGCTAACCACTTTTGCCCATTTCAGCCCAAATCCTGCATCTTCCTGTTTCTGACTCCAGGCCAGCTCCACTAACACTTTCTCATCAGACACTGCCACCTAGTGGAGGAAGTCTTAGTTCCATTTGAAGCTTCAGATTACAGTTAGTTCCTTTACAAAGAGGTGGAGGTGGTGGGGCCACAGCACCATCATCACTGAGTGCCATAGGACACTTAACCTTTGTTTCCATATGCTGGGAACTTCCTGTTGTTCCAAGGAGGACTGGAAAATGTGTGAAAATCTCCCAGTCAGTTCCTCACAGCACACTTCAATCATTTCCCTCCCACAGCATCAGGACCAGGGCTTTTTCTCTCTTTGGTCCCACTAAGAGATTTCCACACAAACACCTCATCAGTGGGACTCTCAGAGCTACCAGCCCTTTGCTACAATCACAAAGCTCTTCATTGAAATCAATGATATCAAAGCTGGAATCAAATGAGTCCAAGTCTTCTGCTGATTCAGCATCACATTCATCTTTGCTCCTTGTTCTGCATCCCCACCATGGACTTCATTCCTTTCCAAGCCAGCCTTGAGTGTCCTTTATTCAGCTCATCCTCTGCTTTACTTTTACACCTGATTTTAGCTGCTTTATCTCTCTTTCAACAGGTTTCTGTGCCTCAATCTTTTTCTTCTCATAACAAGACAGCTTCTTCTGCCTGAGAACATGTTGGAGTGATTTACTAATCCAGGGCTGCTTATTGGGGAAAATACTTCCTGTTTCCAAAGTAATCCCCATTTTTCCCAGAAAGAAATGTCAGTAGAAATCGATGATCTAAGTGAGAACATGAGCCTTTAAAAAGTCCCAGTGGGTGCAGTCAAAGCAGTCCCTCAGTCCCAGTATAGAGTCTTTGGTCCAGACTGGAACAACTGTGTGCCCAGTTTGAGCTCTCTTCAGTGCTGTGACCTGACAGACCCAGAGGGGCCATCACATCACATTTAGAAGCTCCCCTGATGGAGCCACAACACATGTCCAATACTTAGTCTGTCTTGTTGGACCAACTGGAAGAAATGATTCAAGGACTTAGTCACACACAGAACAGAGATTCAAATCTCCAAAATCCAACTGGCTGCATCAGGACATATAGTCTGAAACTCTGCACAGTTTCCTGTTTGAAGCTGCTTCCTGTTGGCTTCAGCTGTTTGGAGTTTCCATTTTCTAAACTTCTACATTCTGAACCTTCTTCAGCTCTGAACAGATGATGAAACACTGAATGATTTCAAGCACTTTGTCTAATAAACTTACATCTTTCATTCTTTATACAGATTGAAGAGATGTGGTTTGTCAGAGATCAGCTGTGATTATCTGGCAGCAGCACTGAAGTCCAACCCCTCCCATCTGAGAGAGCTGGACCTGTACTACAACAACCTGAAGGATCCAGATGTGAAGCAGCTGTCTGATCTTAAGAAGAGTCCAGACTACAGACTGGAGACTCTGAGGTCAGTAGAGTGATGGAGTGAGTGGGTGGTGCTGTCAGCAGTGTTGTACTAAACACAGTCAGTATGAAACAAAGATCCAGTGTTTCCTGTAAAGCTGCAGCTTCTCAGTGAAGCTGTGAGAGGAGAACGGTGACAGGCTTCAGGATTGGACACAAACACTTCCTGTTTCTCACCTTTATGGTCACCATAGTAACGGCTGACACGCTCTGATCAAACACTGTCAACAGCCAATCAGCTCTCTGAACAAAGCAGCACGCAGACCAATGACTGCATTGATTTCCAAGTTTAAAGCAGTGAAGAACACAGTCTGTAGGTGAGGAAGAATTTAGTGAGAGCAGATGTTTGGATGGAATTCCTCCAGTTAACAGCTGGAACCGTCCATCTGGATTGTTGGGCTTGTTGTTGGGGTTCCTACAGAGCTCAGAGTGGACACACCAAGGTTCTTCTAATGAATGAAAGTCCAAACTCAAACTAGGAGGCAAAAACATTTTCAGCAACTTCAATAAAAATCCAAAGATTAGAAAAAGTGAAGCAACAATGAGTCCTAGTACAGTCCCAGCACTGACGTCCCTGCTGCTCTTTATACTGGATGTGCTGCATCACTGACTGACAGCTGATGAAGAGTCTCTGGAAACACTCGTTTATCTCCTCTGCTCTTCCTCCTTCTCTCTGCAGGTGGAGCTGATGATGGTAAACAGGACGGTGTGTGTGCTGAGAGAGGAGCAGCTGTGTCCTGATGATCCAGAGAGGTTGAAGCAGCAGCAGCTTGTGTGTAGAGACGCTCTGACTGGGCCATGTTACTGGGAGGTGGAGAGGAGAGCTTCATCCAGCAGTGACTGACAGAGGAATGAAGTGCAGATGACTGTCAGTGCTGCAGAGTGAACTGCTCTGAGAACAGCTCCACTGTCAGACACAATGTAGAGTCCAGCATCAGCCCTGTGTGTCCCTCTGGATCTGACAGAGGATCATCAGTGTATCTGGACTGCTCTGCTGCTGCTCTGTCCTTCTACAGTCTCTGCACAGTCTCTGTCTCACTCTGGAATGATTTTACAACTTGTTGTAATTACAGAACGTTAATATAATATTCAAACATGTGATCTTCTCTTTATTTCTGAATCTTTACCAAATAAAGAAAAACCAAACTAACAAACAGAAGCTGTCGTGTCCTTTTTCACCACATCTGTGAATCTTTTCTGTGTTTTTCCTCTTTTCCTCCTTCCTGCAGCTCCATCTTCATCATTCTGTGTCCAGTATATGTGAACACGTCCAAAGCATCTGAGCCTCATGTTACCCGTTTGTGTGAGTTACGCCTGTCGTTGTGTTGTGGTGTATAAATAAGGGGCAGGAGACAGCGCTGGATCTCTGAGTTCTTTACTCTCAATTTCTGCAACATCTGCAATATCTAGAAATGCAAACCTGTGAGCTGTGTGTGTTGTGCGTCTGCTCGGCCACCTCTCCTCCGGCCGTGCTGGAAGCAGCTGTGCGTTTGACAGTTTTATCGACTCGACAATAATCGAACAAATTAAATGTTCAAAAATATCAACTTAAGCACTTCAAAGTCAACAAAAAGCTTAAAACAATGAAATAATATTTCACTGACAAAACAACAGCTCATAAGAACGATACACAAAATAATACAGAAACAAACAAATAAAAGTTATTAACCAGGATCCATGTTTTTGTCACAAACACTGAATCAGCTGATTCACTCTTTATGTTTCTGAGTTTGTTTTGTGATTATAGTTCTGGTTTGTTTCTGTGTCTTCACTGTGTCCCACGTCTCCTTACTTTGGACTGTCTGTCCTGTCACTGAAGGTGTCTGCCCAACAAGGACGTGGTGCTGAATGCATCCAGACCCCTGCTGACTGTCTTTGCAGCTTCGGTCAAAGGTACAGTGTCCACTGTGACCCTGAGAGCAGGACACAGCCAGAGGTGAGTCAGCAGTTACAAACTAAATGCTGCTGACATGAATCAAACTGCTGGATAACCCACTGCTCATGAAAATGGCACCTTTCTGTTGCTTTTTGACATTACTGAGAATATTTGAATTGTGACTCAGATGGCAGATCCAGGCTCTCAGCCTCCAGCTGAAACTTCCAGTCCTCCCCCAGCCAGAAGCTCTGATGCTGGGCTGAGAGACTTTGATCCTTCCCTGGATCCAGAAATCCAGGAGGGAGAAGGAGAACAGGACCTCCTTCCTGATCTGGAGAGGCCTGAGGGAAAGAAAGATGGAGCAGACAGAGCTTTGAACAAATCCAAACCTCCTGAGCTTCACCTCCACAAAGGTGCAGACACTGATGCACAGATTCACATGTGACACCTGCAGCGTCCAGCTTGTGCCGCTGACATTATCTCCACTCTGATACAAGCCTCATTCACTCGCTCACACACGTTCATACAATCACCTTTTCCTCACAGTCACACACATGAATGTAATGAGGGGAACTCGGGTTCACTGTCATTCCTCAGGATGCTTTGATATGCAGACTGGAGGCTCTGTGGATGAAACACCGACTGTCTGAACCACTCTGAAGTGTTCATGATGGACTTCATCCTGATTAACACTACAATACTTGTTAGAGGCCTTTTATATGTAATAATATTCTTTTCCATTAAAGCTCTGAACATTCTCACTCTTTCTTGACCAGGTGTGACAGGTGAAGGACACCGGCGAATAGGAGGACAGAAGCTGAGAGCCATTAGTCACATGACTTCAGCTGGCTGATGCAACTACTTAGAATCAGTTTGTGAATATGAAGAAAATCAGTGCAGTCACTGGACAAACTCTGATTCTTCCTAGTTTCACTCTTGTTTCAGTCCAGTGTGACTGAGGTGGTAAAAAATGATCTGACTTTTAGCCACACAGCTGTCTGCTAGAGAAAAAGCCTTTGTGCACAACTTTCTTAAAGGCAAACGGCACCATGTTCACTGCAGCTGCAGCAAACGCAGCAAAGAGTGAAAGTTGGACTGAGAATGTTGTGACTGTTTCATGAGAAAGAGCAGGAAAACAAGCATCACACACCCAGACACAGTGCTGGGATTAGAATTAGACTTTAGAGCCAAATGTAGGACAAAAGCTTTAATATGAAAGAGGAAAACCCAACAACAGCCAGAGCATGAAGCTCAAATCTATACCAATCACCAAGAAAGCTGACAGGCCTGTGACACGTCAGAGACGCCGTTCAAATCATAAAGAAGTTGGTTTATTGACAAAATGTAAAAAACCAAAAGAATCAAGTCAACCTTCAGTTTCGAGCGAGTAGACCAATCAGGCACAGCAGCAGCTCTAGAATAAGCAACAATTTGATGTATTACAAACAACCTTTCATATACACACATACATATGGCTCATATGCTGTTTAAAAAGGCCTCAAAGACCCAACAGATTACACAAAGTACAAAAACACTTTCATTCAGACAACAGTCAGCTGTGCACGAGACAGAGAGCCGACTACAGTTAGTAACATGGACTCACTTTGTTTCAGACACGACACAAAGTAACACAAAGCCACAAAGAGCAGAAACATCAAAAAGGAGGCAGAGCAGCAGCAACTCTCCATGAGCTGTGAGGCTAACAGCCACCCACACTTCCTGTGATGCATAATGAAAACAACATTAACCTGAAGGATGATAACAACAGAAAGAAGTCTAAGCTAACGTTACACAGCGCTCACACAGCGCTGACTGTACAGGCCTCACACAGCTACGACCTGCATCCACAACACCTGATTCTACTGAACACAAACAAGTTAATGATATATGAGCAATCCAGGGAAGGCTTCCAGGAAGGTGAGGATCCAAAGACAGCTCTACAACAGCATCAGTCAGCAACAATGTTACTGATCACTGACTCTTTCATCCTTTTATACTCAATCAAAAAGTGCTGTGTTCACATTTGTTTCTGCTGAAATCCAGAGACTGAAAATGCGTCTTTTTAAAGTTTGAATAAACTGACTGAACTTCTCACGAGTCCAACCGTGAGGAACACTTCCCCCCATGACACATCACAGGACAACGTCTCAGTGGAGGGGGGGCAGTAGCTCAGTTTAGGCAGTCACTCTCAGAATCGATGCCTCCAGTCAGGGTCAAACGTGGTCCTCAGAAACCTGCAGATGTTTGGGCCAAGCTCTCACTGGTCTCTGCGTCTGTAGACTGAGCTGATGTTTCTCCAGGTGTCTGGTAAAAGGACGATGCTGCTGTCCAATGAGGCGAGGAGAGAAGTAGCCAAACAGGCGAGAGCCGTGAAGGAGGAACGGCGGGCAGCTCTGGATGCCCGACATAAATACCTGATGAGCAGGCTGGCCGACGCCGGCAGCCTGGAGGAGGCGGCGGTGGAAGACGCCATCGTCTCTGATGACAGAGTAAGTTCAGAGACGTGATCCTTCCTCAGAGTTGAACCTTTGAGTCATTAATGTCTGATTCTTCCAGTTCAGTCTGATCCATGAATTCTTTGCTGCAAACGGATCCAAGAAGCTGATTTTCTTCTATCAGGATGTCAAACAGGTAACTTTGATCACATTTCAATGACTGACACATGAAGGTCTAACCGCTCTTCATAATCTGCTGTCCTGTTTGTTGCAGCGTACTTTGTATTCATATCTTTTAATATCTGCCTTTCTCCCAGAGTCTGTCCTCCCGTCAGTCTTCCTTTGTGGACGCATCAAACTCAGCTGTGGCTCAGAGGAAACTCTTCCTCACTACGGGGAACTCTGAGGTTGGCTTCAGCTTTTTATGTTTAGTTCATGTGAGAATCACAGAAAAATGCTGATATGAGTGGAAGCTTCTGCTGGGAAATTGGCAAAGAGCAGATTATTGAACAGCGAGGCAGACAGTTCATTTCAGTGATGCCAGTTTATTAGAAACGAGGACTGTGGGGCTGCTGGAAGTCAGGACGGCCGTTCTCTGGATAAACCTGACAGCTGAGGTGGAGAGCAGGATTTATCCACAGACGGCTTCTTCCAAGCAAATGTCCTGAACACACCTGAGCTGAGGGTTACACAGTGTGTCCTGTGTGATCTCTGCTTTATGGTGGTTGAATCTCACAAATGTGACCATCAGACCTGACGACTTATTTGTGATGTTTTCATTAAAAATATCCTGGGTGAGGTGTTTGGGGCCTGTCCCATGAGGAGGAGTCTCCAGGGCAGACCCAGGACACACTAGAGAGGTTATATCTCTCAGCAGGCCTGGGAATGCCTCAGTATTGTCCTGGATATGCTGGAGGAAGTGGTTGTTTAGGGAGGTCTGGGATTCTCTGCTTAGACTGCTGCACCTGTGACCCGGGACCAGATAAACAGGAAATGGATGTTTGAAATTCAAAGAAATCCTCTTTTAATAATGAGGAAAAAAGACAGCAGGAGATCCATCGCAACTAACAAAACACTTCAAACACATCAATGCATCAACTTTAATCAACTTCATTTGGTTCAAATGAAGGAATCTAACAAAGCACTCACTAAAATGAAACACCAGTTAGTTTCCCGAGCTCAACAGGTCGAACACCTGAGTTTGGTTTGCGGTGCAGTTTTTATTTCTTCTAGATAACCTGGGTTATTTGCACAGGAAGGGTTTTTAAATGTATTTCTTAAGTACGATCTTATATGGGGGTTGATTTTATAGCATAACAGAATAATGTAATAACTCTAATAGAGTATAAAACATTTGCAGAATGAAGTACAGGGACGTTTCAAACAGAACGTCCCTGTTTGAAAATACAGTCTCAGAAGGTCAGAGATGGACAAATTCAGCTACAGAAACATGTGGCCATTTTTTTAAAGCCATAGAGCATATTACAGACGACACAAAGAGCAAACACTGTAAACTTCTAACCACAGACCTCACACAGCTCACACACGTCAGAGTGAAGCTGTCATTTCCTGAAGCTTCCACACAAGAGAACTGGCAACAAGGTGGAGTCCTCATGGATCACTAGCAGAGAAATGTGGGTGGGTGCCAGACCACATGGACTCGACTCACTTTATTTCATACAAAGGAGCAGACTAATGCTGTCATCCTTAAAGACTAACTAGAAACAAGCAGTGCGCTCGCATCGACTCGACTTGTTTTGCAAGTTTGAAGTGAGATGGTACTTTGGAGTCAGCCTCCCGAGATGATGGCTGGCTGGTTTTTGAAAAACATCTCATATTTATACAATGAGTAGCAGACTTTCCTGACTTGCAGAGGTCAACGTCCTCCTCAGTCATGCGCCATGAGTGGCACAGATACTATTCATCAAATAACTAACATGGCCTTGATTGTTACTCCAGAGACTTATCTGCGATGTAGCTTTATAGCATTTTCATTAGCAATCGTATGATTTGTGTTACAATGACCTTTGTGGACGGGCCCGGACCCCCAGGCCTCGTCCGTGACGCCGACGGTGAGCGCAACGTTTTTGTTTTCTTGCGCTTAAAATAACCTGATCAGCGTTCTGCGGACGGTTTGTTTACATTTCTCACATCTGTGATTGTTCACACGGGTTGGACACGAGCAGAGAGGGCTTTCAAGATGAAAAAGCCAACGTGAAACTTTAACGGACAACAAAGTTTTTCAATCAAATCTCCGTCACACCCTTCCTTGACCTCATCACGTTATCCACCTTAGTCAAGGAACAGTGGTTCGGGAAAATATGCATTTGTTTTTTGGACCAGTTTAAAACGTATCTCAACTAGTGATGTGCGGATCGATACTGAAATATCGATTCCTCCGATACCCGTCATTGTGTCCGGCCCCTTGGCGTGCACACTCACAACAATGGCTGAGCGTAAACAGAGTCATGTGCAGACGTATTTTACCTCCACGAACAGCTGAGACGTGGTTTGCCATACATGTGGCAAGAATGTGAGGTGTTGTGGTAACACCGCTGACCTGGTCAAACACCTCAGAGTGAATCACATCACAGAATATGACGAGCGTATGTTGAGGCGAACTGAAGAGGAGGAGAGGGAGAGGTGCTGCCAGGGCGAGACAGACGTCTCTCACGGAGTCCTTTAATGCTGCAGGCAGGCAACAAATAGCCACAACTTCAGGTTTTTCATTTCTATATGATAATTCTGCATCATTAAGTGATAAGAACAAGTAATCTGATGTCCTGTGATCATTACGACGCTATAATTTGAGATAAAATAAAAGATAGAGTAAAAAAATTAGTTTTTGTACAGAGTATCGGTATCAGATCAGTATCGTCGATACCACCCTGAACTTTACTTGGTATCGGATTGGAAAGGAAATCAGTGGAAATCAAATCCTGCTTCTACAGGTGTCCAGTTCATTCACTCTGACCCCTCCAGATAAGCGTTGCCAGTTCTCACTGTGCTGTAGATCACATTTTCTTGTGTTTGGGGTTATAACGGTTACTTTTGAGGTCTGTGTTATAAAGCAAGTTAATCCTGAATTTAACTGGAGAAGACAAATTCCCACTGCGTGGTGTAGTGCACAGCCAGGCATTCTTTACATTAGTTCGTTTGACAAAACCAAAAAGCCGAAAGTATTTACTTGGAGTTTGGTTTGATGAAATAAGTGCCAGAATCAGTGAATACAAATGATTCCAATGACATGAAAACTGGTCGAAGGACAAATCCCTCAAGAAAAGCACGACTAGCACATTAAGTTTGTTTGTAATCATCATCATCTCTAACACCATGCGCACAACAGTGATTTTGTTACAGAACACTAAGATAGTAAAATCTGGGAAATGATGATATTTCTTTCCAAAGCTTCCTGTCTGGAAGACATTAAAGCTGCTGTGCCACCTGCAGCTTCTTTCAATCTATGTTATGTGAATATATCTTTTTTTTTTTGGGGTTTGAACATCCATTCAAACTCACTCTCTGCCTAGCAAGTCTCATTCCCTCATTTCCTTGGGGTCCAGCTTCACATACGTGGCACTGAGCCTTTTCCTTTGTCACCTCTTTCTGCTACATGCCTAGCCTCCCAGTTTCTTGGTCTATTTTCTTCATTTCACTAACTACACTTCTTTTTCTTTGTAAATCTCTTCCTTCAAATACTTTCAAAATCACTTTTCTTTTTTCCCTTTCTTCTGTGCAGAGAAGACGTCAAACCCCTTCTTGGCAGTTTATCTCAATAAAGCTGTACTATCCCAGCCATCTGGTAAGTCTTCCCTACTACCCAGAGCCTGTTTATACTCCTGCATGTCTCTGCCTTCACTCACTTCCTCTTCTTGATGTCCAAACTCATCCTTCAAACTACCATTTGATGCTGCATAGCTGCATTCTCCCTGACACCTCCTTGTCTCCTGTCTTTTTGATTTCACCTTCTGCATAATATTTAGTTGCCCTGTGTGCAGCTTCCTCCACTTTCATATATTTCTACAAGTTCCTCCCTGTTCTTGAAGTATGTGTGCACCACGGCCATTTCCACTTGGAAAATCTGCCCCACATCTGTCTTTCTAGATTTCTCTCCTAAACACCACACCTACCCAACACCTCATAACCTCTGTTCCCTTCACCTAAATGTCCATTGAAGTCTGTGTCAATCACCACTGTAGTATGTGGTCTCTTGCACACAAAATGTGTCTACCCTCCACCTCCATAATATGAGTCCGCCAGCCCTCCCATTGCCAGTCATAGTCCATAACAAGTCAAAAACATAAACAGCTCGAACGTATTATTTATTTAAAAGAGAGAGAGAGAGAGAGAGAGAGAGAGAGAGAGAGAGAGAGAGAGAGAGAGAGCTCAGTTGTCCTTGCTCTAGCATCAAGAGTCAGTGACTGGCTGTTCACTGCAGGCTCAGCTGTCCAATGGCCGATCAGCAACAAAACAAATAAAAAAATAAGACACGTTCTTGATTATGACAACAAACCACATCCAAAAAAATATGACAGCAACACTTTAAGTTTTGTGTGCATTCATCATGTGCAACTCTGCAGAAAGTCTCATGTCAAGGATGTGTGGACAGGGGGGCTATTAAAAAGTTCCAGTATACAGAATAGAAAACCATCAAATGAATGAAATAAAATCTGTTGTCACAGTGGTTTTTGAAGGAACAATTACTTCACAGATGGACAGCCTCATTATATTTGAGTTAAACCTGATGATACACACTTCACGTCACCCTAGTTACATGTTTTTATTTGCCATGTGTATGTTATCCAAGGGAGGAAGAAAATGAAAAAGAAAACTTTTGATGTGTCCAGACATTTCTTCACATCAGCTGCCAGCAACCAGTTTCAGCATGTACAACTGTTGCAGTAAGTGTGCTCATGCAGACCAACTATGCTGGTCCACTGTTCTTAATGGTGCTGCATGTTGAGAAAGAAGTGAAACAAATGTTTTGTTTAACAAGTCCACTAGTGTTAGAATAACTTGGCATTTCCAATCTGTTTCTGCTGTAGTTCAATGAAAGGTTTCAGTTACTTAAGTTTGAGAAAAACCAAAAAAACCGTTGGCCAGCTTCCCTCAGGGTCACTCCACGGTTGATGACATGGTCCACTATTGTAGCTCTGATGTCATCAGCAATTCTATTTCTTACGGTGTGTTCACACCGAACGCGATGGACGCGAATAAAACGCCCCAAACGCCCCTAATTTGACGCGTGTACATTCGCGTCTCAACGCGTGTCCAAGAAAAATCCATCGCGCGTCAAAATATGATATTTTGACGCGCGTGAACCGGAAATGTGGGAGGAATGTGGGAGGGAGTTGTGCCAGACCGGTATCTTTGCAAGATGGCAGCTATCGAGCTAGCGCTTGAAGAGAGAGTCTCCCTTCTCTATGTACTGTGGAGAGCAGAGCAGCAGCGTAAAAGACGTCCTCGCCGTACCTGGGTCCTCCAGAGGCATGAGCAGTTTGGTGAGCTTCACCACTTGCTCCAGGAGCTGCGCCTGGATGACGGCCGATTCCAGCGCTATCACCATCGGCCAGTTTGAGGTAGAGGTCTGCATTCCCGCGGCTGTCCCGCGGGAGCCGCGGGACCTGACCAGATTTCTTGCGGCGCGGGAATAAATTTCCAAATAAAATGCGGTAGCGGTCGGTAACTCTGGTGTAATTTGAACGGGAGCGGGCGGCCTGAAAATATAGCGTGCCCGACATTTTTTCGGAACAGCATATCTGTGATTTCCTCATTCTAATTGAGCACTGGTACAGCCAGTGCTCACGCCTGTTACACGCACTGAGCGCATGGATCAGTGCTTTTTGCACGTGCATTTTACTTGCACAGTCTGTGACTCTGTGCGCGCATCACCTGCATCAGAGCGCGCTTTACCAACATGGCAGAGCAAACTGAAGATGCAATTTCCTTGAAGGACGTTCAGCTGGGATTAGACAACGGTCAGTTTACTTTAAGGAAACCCACATCAGGCAAGTCTGATGTATGGGAGTCTTTTTCATGCGTCATAGACGCAAATGGAAAAAAATTACCCTTTGTACAATGCGATAAATGCCTCAAAGTTTTACCCTTTTGCAGTCACAAGACTGGAACCTCAGGTTTAAGGCGGCACTCATGTCCCATCACAAAGGGGCAAACAAAACTGGCATTTACTAAATCTTTGCTGGTGCCAGAGAAGTTTAAAAAAGAAACCAGAGACAAATGTGTTCAGTTTGTTTGCCAAGACATTCGACCGTATGATACCATCTCTGGAAAAGGCTTCACACAGCTGGCCCAACATTTGGTCGACACAGCAGCAAGAATAGGAAAATTCGATGTCTGTGAGATACTACCACACCCCACAACGGTGTCAAGAAATGTTGAAATGAGGGCTCAGAGTCTACGTAAACATGTTGTGGAGGAAATCACTGCAACAATATCGAAGTTTGGATGCGCTGTTACAGCAGACATATGGACAGAAACATATCGAAAAACGTCCTTTTTGTCTGCAACCATCCATTACGTTAATGAGCAATCTGAGCTACATTCAAGAGTGCTTTTTGCTGCCCCTTTTGACCCAAGCACCTCAAAGACAGGTGAAAACATTCGAAGGCACCTGCTGCAGAATCTCAGAGTGTTTGGCATTGATGCGACAGACATGGGCAAAAAGATTATTTTTGTCACAGATCGTGGAGCCAACATGATCAGTGCCTTACGAGAATACACGAGGCTAAACTGCACAGCGCACATACTAAACGTGACTCTCTCCAGTGCGTTTGGTACTGCCATAATCGAAAAGTCTCCAGAGATCACTAGCCTTCTGACTGATGTTAAAAAGTTGGTTACATATTTCAAACACTCAGGACAGCAGGGCAAGCTTAAAACGTCACTGAAACAATCCATAGAGACACGATGGAACTCTAACTTTGACATGTTAAATTCTGTCTTGGAACAGTACGAAGACATTGCATCTGTGCTGACTGAGAGCAATAATTATGACAAGATCGGACGCATTAGCATCAGTACTCTTAAGTTACTAGTATCATTCCTAAAACCCTTCAAAGAGGCAACTGACGACTTGGAAACTGATAACACAGCTCCCAGTGCCTCACTTGTTCTTCCGTGGTCTGTGCGATTAATTGAGCACTGTACATCAGCCACAAAAGACCCTCTGCTCTCTGAAATTGCAACCGTCTGTGTAACACGGCTGAAAGAATTACTGTCAGCAGACAGCACTTCATCCCATTCTGTTCACATGCTTTATAAAATAGCAACCTTTCTGACACCAAATCTGCGAGGTCTGAGAATGTTAGATGAAAGAGGGCGACAGAATGTGATACAGGGAGTCAAGGAGATGATCGAAGATTTAAAGTTTGATCATGCACATGATGAGGATGTTGAACCAACACCTGCCAAAAGGCCTACTGTTCTTCATAAATTTTCAGATTGGGAGGAAGAGGAAGAATCATGTGGATCAAAATCACTAGATGTTCAGATTCAGGAGTACAGGACCATGAAACTTGAATTATCAAGTCAACAAAACATTTTGCAGTGGTGGAATTCCAACAGTTCCCAGTTCCCTGCCCTGAGCAACCTTGCAAGATTTGTCCTCTGCATCCCGGCAACGAGTGCACCTTCCGAGAGAGCATTCAGCCTTTGTGGTCGGATTTTGGAGGAGAGACGTTCAGTACTGAAACCCTCATCAGTCAGTGACATTCTTTTCCTGCATGGAAATTTAAAATAATTTGGATTTTTTAAGTAAGTTTCGTTCATTTGATTAATAGTTTATAATTTTGAGATGTCGTTTATTGTTGTATTTATATATGCATATTTTCTTTTGTAGGAGAGACCTTGAATTCGACATTGGGACATTTTTTCGTTAAACTGATAGTTTAAACAACCATTTAATTTCGCAGTGGCCAACTATTTTGTTCTTTTGTTTACAATTTTAAGTGACTTTTTTTTTTTTTCGCGACACTTTCCCTACTGTGTTGACAGAAAAATGTTACGTTTGTATTTTACATAAAAATAACAAGTAGGCCACAATGCTGTATTCGTTTTTATTTATTTTATTTTTGCAACACGTTTTCCATGTTAAAAGATAAATGTTGCATGTTGACAGATAAATGCATCTTGTTTAAGAAAAATAAATACAATCATTGCACAACCTGCAGTTTTATCTGTTATCTCTATTTTTTGGTGGTACCCCATTTAAATGTGAGATTTTGGAAACCAGATCTAAATTTAGCGGGAACGGTCGGGTCGGGTAGAAAATTATTCTAAGCGGGCAGCGGGTGAACAAAGACTGAATATACAGCGGGAGCGGTCGGGTGCGGTACAAAACCTTGCGGGAGCGGGACTAAAAAAACATTCCCGCGCAGACCTCTAGTTTGAGGACCTGTTTTCCCTCGTTGGTCCCAGCATCGCCCGCCTAGACACCAACTACAGACGCTCAATCCCACCTGCAGAGCGCCTGTCCGTCTGCCTGAGGTTAGTAAAACTATTTAATATGGTAGTCCTTTATTGATATCTGTGCTAATATGCTAATCCATCCAGTTATACACTGCTAACATGGATGTGCTATGCTAACAGTGAATGCTGTCGGTGTTTACTGAAAGCAAACTGGGGTACAGAGACGACTCTTTATAATATTTCTAGTGATACTCAGAAGCTCTCATCAAGTCCCGATTTAATTCGATTTATGCTGTTATCAGTGTTTGCATGATAGCATGGCTGTGGTGTCACATCAATGTATGCGCTCGGTGTTTGCTGATATCAAACTGTAGCATTAGGACCACTGAGTTAACCTTGTAGTGATACTCACTCCTTTTTATTTAGACCTGGTTTGATTCTGGGATAGTTGAATATTTGTATATAATCCCTGCAGCTGTCAGACTCTATAGCAGGGGTCACAGCCTTTATTAAAACAGAGTTAGATAAAACTGAACAGTTTGGTTCATCTCTAGTTACATGGTTCTATCTTGATAAGCTGTCTTATCACAGATTAATTTTTCAAAAATATTAATGATTTAAGCAAGGAAAGGGCTACATGTCAACATACAACTCTTTATTTCTATTAATGTCTTACTTCATTCCTACCTGATTGACATGTTTAGGAATTGTGAGTGATTGGCTCACTGTAGTTGTGAAAGTTGCTACCAATCAAATTATGATATGTTAAAGTTAAAACAAAACACAACTGTTTTAGATATTATCTAATATACATTTTGTAATTATCCTTATAATTACAAAATGTTTTATGTAAGATTTAAGTTTTGTGATTTATATCTGACATCACAAAAGTATTTTGGAATTTGAATAATGTATTTTGTAACTGCAGTACACATAATACTGATTTTGAACAATTCTGTCCAGGTTCCTTGTCACCGGGGACTCCTTCAGGACCATCGCGTTCAGTTTCAGAGTCGGTGTGTCCATGGTGAGCCAGATCACCCCCCAGGCAGCGACGTCCATCTGGGACTGTCTAGTGGACGACTTCATGGCTGTGCCTTCACCTGGAGACTGGCGCTCCATCACAGAGGGATTCCAGGAGCGCTGGAACTTTCCTCTGTGCTGTGCAGCTCTGGATGGGAAGCACATCCAGACAAAGGCACCCCATATATCATATAGGAGACACACACATTGATATACACTAAATATTCATTTCATTTCTTTTTTGTGGTGCCCAAATTGATGCACCTGCTTGATTTTGTTTAAACAATTATTGCACACTTTCTGTAAATCCAGTAAACTTCTTTTCACTTCTCAAATATCACTGTGTGTGTCTCCTGTATGATATTTAACTGACATTTTTTATTGTAACAACCAACGATTTATACAGGAAAATAATGTCTATTAACAAGGTTGCCCAAACTTCTGCATCCCACTGTATCAGTATATTTTGTCATTAGTATAATATGAAATAAATTCTACATGTGTCAAGTTGTGTGCCAACATTTGCTGTGTAGTAGAACTGAGACATTAGTTATTATAAACATTTATTTGAAATAATATTAAAAGTCTCAAACAGAAAAACATTAAACATAAATATATAAAATATAAGAATTTACAGAGAGACAGGAATAAAAAAGGACCCAGCTGCTCTCCAGAGCAGGAACAAGGCTGAGGAGGAAATGCTCCATTGGAGACTGGTGTGGCCTCTTCAGGGACTCCAGGATGGCCAGCTCCACCGCCGATGGACCGTCCTGGGACCCGTCCCTCATCTGCCTCGGAGCCGTCCTCCTCTGTGGGCCTGTAAAACAGCACAAAACACAAAGAAATGAGAAGGCTGCTACTAGATTTTAATTTCAACATTGAAAAAAAAAAAAAACAATAACAGGATATAATCAGATTGGTTGTAGATATTTAGTAAAGGTGATCACAAGGGAATCCCACCGACTAAAAAGGTATCAGTGCTTGCTGTACATATCTGTGGGTGCAGCAGCAGGAGCTCAGGGACTGGGGATGCTCTGCTGCAGAATCAGTTGGTTCTATCAATACAGTATTAAATGTTAACAGGTTGGATATAATAATCGTAGAGTAGACAGTGGTCCCTCATTTATTGCAGGGGTTCTCAGAATAACTAGCCCCTGGTCACAGTTCTCACAATTGATTCTCAAAGTGCAAACCTTTGTAGATTGCAAAACGTAAAAGTATTATTATGCCGCGGTTTGTCTTCATCTGCCTGCCACTTTCGTGCGCCTTTTTCCCTCACGGTGCAGGTGTCTATTTCCGAATGAGGCTCATAGTTATGGGTGTTTTTGTGCTGTTTTTTCTATTGGACGCGATGGTTATCAAAACCAAACGTGATAAATTTGGCAAGCGCAGGAGATTTGTCAATCAGGCTGCAGAATGCAATGCTGTACTGTGCAATAAAAAATCAGCGAAAAAGCAAAGCAGTGACGGATGAACAGCGGGACCACTGTGTGCTGTTTATTAATAAACAATAAAATATATTCCTAAATGATAACATGCATAAAAGCAGAACGGTATTTGTACGTCAGTGGGAAAATAGCGGTGGCTTGCTAGCTTTTGTGCGGCTTCCCCGGGTCAGTGAAAACTTTCAAAAGAGAAATGAATGAACTTACCAGGTTGCCAGATCTCTTCACATATCTTCCTCCAAGCTCGGTCCTTTTTATTCCTGTCTCGGTACTGAAAGCAGCTGGTGTTGTACAGCTCCGAGTTGTTTGCTACTGCATTGATTAGCCTTCCCCTCCATTGAAGTATGAAAGGCTTTGGCTGGATCTGCCCCTTTGACCTAGGTAACAGCCACGTCACCAGGCTCCTGATTGGTTGTCGCGGCGCGATTTGACGCTGGAGTTCAGATTTTTCCAACTCGAGCGGTAGACGCGAAACGCGCGTATGCACAAAATGCAACACAAAAACTCACACGCGTGGTTTTATTCGCGAGTCAAACGCGCCAGACGCGCTACACTGATGCGCGTTTCACGCGTTTTGGCGTTTTCGCGACGCAAATCTGCTTCCGAATTTTCGCGGTACCCGCAATCGCGCGTCATCGCGCCTTTCCATTGACTTTACATGTAAACCTGACGCTCTATTCGCGTCCATCGCGTTCGGTGTGAACACACCGTTACTCTTCTTACCCGTCCTCTCCCCCCTCCTCGTCCTCCTCTTGCTCCTCCTTGTCCTTGTCGTCCTCTTCATCCTACTTCTTCACCTCCACGTCCTCTTCCTCGGCCTCCTCTCACTCTTCCTGCTCCCTCCATTGTACTCCACACACAGAGCTTACCTGTATCATAGTGCTTAGGCTGATTGCAAAGTGAACTAATTATCTAAAAAAGCTTTCACATGTGGCAGTGTGCCAGACAGTTGACAAAATAGTGTAAATAATGGCCATAAATGTGTATAGTTTTGCTAGGAGTGCGTTGATCATTTGGAAATTGAGTGCAAAGCAGTGAGTTGTGTTTACAGTTCTGCAAAAAGAGTGCTGTGCAGTGGATTGTAGCTACAGGTTTGCAAAGTGTGTGTTACAAAATGGCAAACTGAGTGCAAAGCAGTGTTTGTGCTTTTAGTTTTGCACACTCAGTGAGTGGTTTTGCTATAAGTATCAATAGTTTTAGGAATTGTGCTGTAAGAATCACAGTTAGGGTTTAAGCATTCAGAAAAACCTGTAATAAACGCACACGCATGCGTCTTCAGCATTACTGGGTTTCTGCAGCTCCTGGTTTCCTGTTTAATACATTCACACAAGCAATCAAACGCTATGAATCGTTCCACAATGTTTGCAGTCACTTTTCTTATCCCTCCTGACTCAAGAGCATAAAGCGATCTACGTTAGCTCTGGGAATTCTGACGGTCGTTCAGTAAATCTTTGTTTAATCTCTTTATTTGCTTTTTGGAGAAGTGAAGGTACAAAAACCTCGTCAATCAAATTTGCTTCGGTGGACAGAAAACAGCCGTTGTAGACTGTTTGGGGTTACCTTTTATAAGTATTGAATTTTCAAAAGTGAAGTCAGTTCTTCTGACCAGGTTCAGACCAGGATGAACACAAGTATGATACTGGACCCACTAGAGAACTGGTCCCAGCTGTGGGTTCACCTCCTCCTGCTGAACTCATAGGACAGACTCTAATGTAGCATCACGTTCATCGGTCACTCCTGACCTCCTGTGAAGCATGACGGATGTGTAATTAATGACTTCATTATTTGGGGCATTATTGCTCTAAAAATCATATTAATAGTATTATTATTATTGTGCTTTAGGCTGCACTGATAACGCAGAGGTCTCTTCTTCCTCTGGGCTGTTTAAAGGGCCAGTTTGTCCAAAGCTGTGTATATACCAGCTGCTGTCAGGCTTCAGATGTCTGCATTAGTCCACAGTCCACTGTTTGTAAGCCATTGCTTTACTGCAAAAGTTCCCATCTACTGTAAAGAAATGGAGATAAGCAGGCACATAATATGAAAAGGCATGCTGTAGCTGACTTTGTCTTTTCTGATCCATCGGTTTGTGTGGCTCTTTCCACAGGAGGGACCTAACCCACACTTTATTTACTTATATGATAAGTTTAGTGGAGTGTAGTGCAAAATACACAGTGTTTACTTTTAATTTAACAACATGAAGCTGCATCAAGTTTCCATGGTGACTGCTCAAGAAATTCTGCATTCATAAATAAACATCAGACTGTCAAAAGAGCTCATCTGTGCGAGACCACCGAGCTGAGGGCATTTTCAGGTCCAGATCCCCCGTACGCCATCGTTGGAGAGCAGTTGACGTTTTTCTTCCTGACTTTGATTTGAACACGTTTAAATGGAAAAGAGTCAAGGAATCTATAAGCCTATCAGGGTATGTGACGCTTTTGCTTTTACTGCATTTCAGTAATTTGAAGAATTTGATGTCGTTTTAAAAGTTGACAAACTGAGAATCATTTTAAGTAACAATGACTAAATTGCTATTTCTTTGACAGGTGTTGTTCAACACACCGATTTATGAACGTGCTCTAAAGATCTGCTGGCATCTTCTGGGCTACAGGACTCAGGTTAGACCCAGATTCATGCAAACCAAAGCTGACAGAAAATATCAGGTCATTTCTGAGGACCTGAGAGTGGTGGTGATTAAATGTCTCCTTTACTTTTAGGTTGCGATAATGACGGAGTTTCTCAGACTTCAGCAGGAAGATCTAATTCCACCGAACCTCACTGCTGAAGATCTGAGAGATCTTTTGGTGGAGAAGAGCAGGGAGACGCTCAGAGAGCAGTGAGTTACTGTCACACCTGAAAGTCTGTTTGTGATGACGTGTAAGTGCTGAGAGAAAACCTCTGCTTTGCTTTCTTTTGAAGGCTGTGGGAGTTTGAGTTAGAGGATTTTGACGAAGAGGAAGCCAAACCTCTTCTAAGGCTGGTAAGACGAGAAAACCCACAAGACTTTTTTTTCATTACGTGCACATAACCTTTACACATAAGCGCACTGTAAATGTGTTTTCTGTTTCAGGTGTGGGCGGTGAACGTCAGCAATAAAATGAGGGACGTTGAATTTGAAGCCAGGTTGCTTCTTCAGTTCCCAGAGGCCGTACCTCCTAAATTTCAGTGAGTCACATGTAACATACAGTTATTAACCCTGTAAGACCCAACCCATCAAAAAACAGCCAGAAAATTCAGATTCTTTGGAACTGAGATGTTTATCAACCCTTTAAACAAAAGCCACACATGAGTTCTTTGCTATGTCATGTTGTGTATGATTTACTTTTATTGTGTATTTATTTTTTGTATCACATTTGATACACTGGGTGTTTTTGGTAACTTTGTGTTAACGACAATGTTACCTTTAGACTAAAAAAGAGTTTTGTCCACAACATTTAGAAATTATAGCAAGTATTGATCATGTTGATGAGATCGAGGTCTCAGAAACTCATGTATGATACAAAGGTGGTTACAGGGTTAACAGTCCAGCTACAGTGTTTCAATATTTAAATGATGCTTTGAATATGTTTAACAGATAACTCTTATCATGTTTTTCTACAGAGCACCTAAACTCCTCAGCGCGGTGAAGGATTACGTTGAAATCCTGAAAAAGAAGCAGCAGGAACAGCCTAACAGCAAACTGCTCACCGCGCAGGAGGTAGTGGTCGAGGTAGTTCCCCGCGTTCTCCAGGGCTTCTGGGAGCTTCCTCCTCGTCCCCTCCTAAACATGGCCTCCCAGAGTCTAAGTATCCTCTCCACCAGTGTCACCAAGGCCACTTTAGATCGTGTCTCCAAGAGCCTCACGGCGATGGAAACACAGGCCGTCTTCACCCGCTCTATCCGAGACGATCTGGTCGACAGCATCCTGACGGAGATTAGACAGAAATTTCCTGAAGAAATTCTGTCTATCCAAGTTGCAAACTTTGCACCCCTGTTGCTGAAGACCATTGCTGATGTAGCAAGGATCCGGATATGTGAAATCTTTGAGCCCCCTTCAAGTCCTGATGTGAAGAGCACAAATGGTGAGCGCTCCTCTGACGGCCTTTCAGTGGCAAATGTTCCACCAGCCGAAGAAGCTCTGTCAGAAAGTGTTGCAGAGCCCGACGCTCCCTGTGAGGAACTTCTTTCTGAAAGGGCATCCAGTCTGAGTACTCGAGACCTTACGATCGAAGGAGCTCTGTCAGAAAGTGTTGCAGAGCCCGACGTTCCCTGTGAGGAACTTCTTTCTGAAAGGGCATCCAGTCTGAGTACTCGAGACCTTACGATCGAAGGAGCTCTGTCAGAAAGTGTTGCAGAGCCCGACGCTCCCTGTGAGGAACCCTATGGCGAGTCCAAATCCTGTGTTGAAGGTGAAGATCATATGATCAACGGATCTTGTTCTGAAATTGGGCCGGTTCCTGATGTTCCCTTTGAGGAACCTTTTCCAGAACCTGAAGCCAGCATGAAGTCCGAAGACCGTCAGATCAAGAAGAAGAAAAAGGGCTTCTTCAAAAGACTGAGAAGTCTGTTCTGCTGCTGTTGCAGACCAAAAGTCACCGACTGACACTGAAGCTGTGACCCAGTGTTGGTGTTGCAGTAACTCTAAATATGTAAATATGTTCCTTAATGATTGTTCTTCATGTTTTTGGGGGTTTCTTTAGTTTTCAGTGGGCTGGGTGTTTTTTCTCCTCCGCGTTCTTTACTTGATTCTTGTTCATAGTTCCTGATTTGTTTTCCTAGTTCTTGTTTCTTAGTTTGTAGTTTCTTGAGTCCACCTGAGTTTCCAGCAATAAAAGCTGCCGATTCAAGTTTCATTCCACGTAAGAGTCCTGTGTTTGGGTCCTACTACCTGCCTGTCACAGCACACCATGACAGAAACTTTATAAACTCATTCATATTTCTACACGAGTCTCCAGCTATGTTAAAGATTTTTTTTCTTTCAAACATTTGTAAGAATCTCTTATGGTTCTCAAAATACTTCCACAAGTCCAGTAAGTGTAGTGCAGTAACATATTGATGGTATTATTTTTAATAATTATTTATTATTTTTAATGCACTTTGAACTGAAACTGGTATATAAAATGTACTTCCTGTAGAAAATGCAGTGTGAATGCTAATAGCTGAATAGCTTGAGTTGAATTTTTATAATTGCTGAAATCTTTGGTGAAAAACATGTTACAGTTTTTGCCCGTTGCTTGAACACATTTTGCAAAACGTCGCTCATTGTGCCAAAACTCTAAACACAAGTAAACATGACACATCAAAATATACCATTCACATCTGTGCCAAACTGAAACTCTGCTGTCAAAACCTAACATTCCTCTGTCAAGATGTAACTCTGTTGACAAAATGACACATACTTGCATCACATGCAGATCAGATCAGGGGGACACACTAGTCTACTTCATATAAAACACTGCAGTCTTTCATTGTCATTGTTTATTCTGAAGGCACATTTTCAGGAGACACAAACAACCAAAAAAAAGCAAATAGGCCTACTCAATATTGTCCACTGCAGCACCATCAATTCAGATAAAGCAAAACACAAACATAATACAGTAATAGAAAAAACACTATACTGTACACACAAAAAATCATGACAATTGTGCATACGTGGGCTCATGGATCCCGCCGTCTGTTGGGGTCTGGCCACAGGACCTCATCGACATCGCAAGCAGTGTCTTCTCCCGCTGGGCACCGGGGAAAATATCCTCTTGCATGTCGAAACCATCCATGGATTGCTGTCACCTGAATGTAAATAGAAATATATGTGGTGGCCCCTAGAGACAAAACACGTACAAACTCCAAAGCACATTTCTAGCTTGAACTGAACTTCCAAAACAGAGCTACCTAGAACAGCGGTCCCCAACCCCCGGGCCTCGGACTGGTACCGGTCCGTGAGTCGTTTGGTACCGGGCCGCGAGAGTTGAGGCTCAGGTGTGAAATGTCTGGTTTTCAGGGTTTTTATCGCTTTTCAGCGTTATTTTGTTATCGTTTTTATCATTAACTCGGTTTTCCTGGGTCTTTTCACGTGTGTTATGAATAAATCTTCTTTTTCGGTACCGGTACTAGTTTTATTTTGTTGTATTTATCCGCGACACCTTAAAGGCCGGTCCGTGAAAATATTGTCGGGCATAAACCGGTCGGTGGTGCAAAAAAGGTTGGAGACCGCTGACCTAGATCACGTAAATGACACAATTGAAAGCATGAAAGCATATGTGTATTGTTTGTGTATTTATGCACAAGCATTCATATATATTCAAATCATTAAAAAACAAAAGTTCATTTGCCTGTTACTACCACACACCAAATCTGGTCGTGGTACTTGGTGAACTGAGAGACACAACAGCAGAGGTCACTATTAATGCTATAAAAGAGGCCTTTGCAAGACATGCAGTTGCCGAGACTGTGGTATCGGACAACAGGCCGCAAGTTTCATCATAACAGTTCAAGCACTTTGCTAAAGAGTACCAGTTCACACATGAAACGAGCAGCCCCAGGTACCCCCAAGCCAACGGGGAGGCAGAACGCGCTGATCGTACCATTAAAGACTTGAGAGGACTGTGACTACAGCAGAGCACTGCTAGCGTGCAGGGCCACCCCACTGGAACATGGGCTCTCACCGGCACAGTTGCTCATGGGGAGACACCTGCGTACCTCTCTGCCACAAGCTGCTGCGAAGCTGGTGCCAAAGTGGCCCGACCTACAGGCTTTTCGCGAGAAGGATGAGGAGGGGAGGCGTGAGCAGGCAAAACACTACAACCGCAGACATAGAGTCAGGACAGAAGGTGTGGATTACTACTGAAGGAACCACTGGAGCAGTAGTTGGACCTGCCAGTGCTCCCAGATCTTATGTGGTAGAGACAGACAGGTTTTCTAAGGAGAAATAGGAGCCACCTCACACCAACAGGGACTGTTACCAGATCTGGTCGAGCGGTGAGACCTCGTGTAAGATTGGATGTGTAATTCTCTGAAGTTATCCATTCAGGCCCTATTCAAAGCTGGCTTAGGCTGTTAGAGATGTTTACAATTATGTGTTTCGTTTAAATGTAAGTGAACAAGTGAGAGATGTGTATCATTTTAACGTTTGATAATGCTCTGCATTCCTGTTCTTGTGAGCTGAGTGAGTCATTATGAAGTATGTCTTTAGCTAAAAGGAGGTGTAGCGGGAGACTACTGTACCCATAAGGCTGTGTGTGTGTGTGTGGGGGGGGGGTATGATCTAAATTATAATATTGCTGACTGTCTGAGGCAAAATTTCCCCAAATCGAATCGAATCATGGATTGAATCGATTCGGGCAAGGGCGTCGATTTGGCATGGACGGAGGGGACATGTCCCCACCAATATCCAGCGATTATTGAATTGTCCTCACCAATAATTTGATCTCTTCGAGTAAAGAAAAGCAAACCTGATAGAAAGAAGAAAAAAAAAGATCTGTCAACGTCTCATTCACCCAACGGTGCCGAAAGAGTTAAATTACGTCCTGTACTGGAGTCCTACCTCATGTGACAAATATGGCCAATGTGATTGGCTGAACCTTTCAGGGAGCTCCGTTGAGTTTTAGCAGCGGCAAGCCTGCGCTCCCAGGAGGAGAGGAGGACGGCAGCAAAGAGGAAGAACCTGGATATAAGAAAGTATTTTTCAGAGAAACCTGTAAGTCACTTAAAGCCAAGTTCACTCATAATGTCACGGTCTGGCTGGCAGACCGTGGGGGTGTAGGGAAGGAGGACACAGGCGCGGTGCTCTATGTACAAGCAGTGCGTTTATTTACAGCGATGGACAGACATGACAATAAATCCCGTGCTCTCCCGACTCCCGTGACGTGTCCTCTTCCCAGTGCTAGTGCTCCTGTCTCCGCTTCTCCGTGATGAGCACCCCGTGCTCGCTGTCCTCTCGTCTCCCCGTAACTCCTGGGGACATAAGAGAGAGGAAGCCGTCAGACACACAATAATGCAGCAGACTCAAACTAGGAACTGGTCGAGAGACTGACGTGAAGCCACGCAATGATCCAGCGTCGGAGAGAGCTCCACCACACTCTCAAATAGCTCCTCCGACAGGCCTGATCAGCTGCAGGTGTGGCCAATCACCTGCCAGGGCCACACACACACACACACACACACACACACACACACACACACACACACACACACACACACGTCTACAAGCAGGGAGAACGAGGGACAGCAATACAAAATACATACATTATAATATTAGTCCATAACTGCTCAGGGTCCTGGGTCTGACACATAAAATGTGTCCGTCACAATAACGTTGCAGGCTATGCTAGGCTTTGGCCCACATCAGTCTAAAACTGTATGTAACCATGAATAACGTGTTTTGGAAACTAACAGCACAACATGCAGCACTGTTAGTTCTCTCAGTCTCAGAGCAGCGTTTCTAATTCTAATCTAAGTGAAGCTGTCAGAGAAAACAGCAGCCTCGAGCAGCCAGGATATTAGTTTACAGAGGCTGTTAGAATTATATGCCTAACGTTAAAATGTTGGTGACACAAGAATTTCATCTTAATGGCACTGACGTATTCATAGGTCATAGTTATGATTTTGCAAATATTCCACCTTGTAGTGCAGTTTGCACAACTTGTTTTAAAAATGCACTCAGCCTACAAACATTACTGATCAGTCAAGATCAGACACACTGAAGCAGCTCCACATTTTATTCTTATTGTCATGTATGTCCTATTTGTCAGGTGACAGAAGAAGCAACACAAAGCTCAGAGAGCAATGGTGACACAAGATCACAGGTGGAATTGGATGATGACGCAGAATGAGAAGAGCGAAAGTGGATCGCTAAATGAAACGGATGAACCAGAACTGGTTTGTAAAAATGCTGCAGCTTCAGTGGTGTGGAACTGGTTTAGCTTTTGTCCGTCAGATACACAACAAAGCACTATTTTTGGTAGAGCATGCTAGCGGGCCGTCGTTATTACCGTGTTGTTTGGAAAATACGGCGCACTTAAAATCAATCCTTTGATTTTTCTGAAAGTCGACAGAGCCCCTTATAACCCCGTGTGCCTTATGTATGAACTCTGGTTGTGTTTACTGACCTCGAAACGATTTTATGTGCACGGCGCTCGAAAATCTGTCAGATGTTTCAGTACGACTTTGCTAAGCTACCACCGCTTGATGGATTGTCGGAGCGTTACGGCTGTCGTAGGCAGGAGCCTCGCGGAGTGAGCCATGTCTCCGTGACGACCAGGACACAGCAGTCACGGACGATTGGCTGTGAGAAGTAGGTTCAGTTCGTCTATTTTGTTGACGACCGACCGTGCGCTGGTCAGAAAGATGCTCGGGAGCGGTGGTTTGAAAGGCTGCTTCTTTAGCCTGGCCAGCAGGCCCGACAGGCATCCCCGCTTTTGTTTGCGTTCCTTCCGCCGCCTGCGTTTCTTGGCAGAGCCGATAACAATCCACGGAGCACCCGATGTTCTCGCTATCTCCGGGGGGATGTTGTGCACCCTCTGATAATCACTGGTAATGGGGATCTGGCTGTTATATCCAATCTTGCATAATTCCAGATGGTTGTAGGAAAATTTGGCTTCACAATAAGGAAAACAAAAGAAGAAGAAAAAGTGGAGAAACAAAAAAGAAAGGCACCCAAGTGGAGAGCATAGAGCCGCTGCGTCTGTGCGCGCCGCCATCTAGTATACTTCTTCTAGTACACAGCCTGGAGGTGTGTTTGGTGTCATTGTCCTGTTGAAAACTGGTCCCTAAATGCAATTTCTCAACGAGAAGTTTGGGCTCGGGTGAGTCTGCGTGCTGAAGATATCTACCTATTCGGAACCATGGTAACAGGGTTCTGGCTGATCGGAGCTGGCTTGAGAAAGCGGAACCGGCTGTTCAAAACCCCACAAGGCTGCCCGCTGGGATTGGAACGATGGGAGAGGCGTGAGTTTCTCAAAATGGGCTCATTGAGTCAGCACGGATAAGATCTTGGAGAGGCTACGGCTGCTGTGAATACTCAGAATAAGATCTCTGACTGCAGACTGGATACATCTCGGAAGGGCTCGCTCGGAATAACATCTCTGGGCACAAATTGGATGACATCTCGGGGAGGCACACTGCCGTGAGTTCTCAGAATCGGCTCCTTGAGCACAAGAATGACAACATCACAGAACGCAAGTATGGCGAAGCTCGCGGCTCTCCAACGGGAGATTGAGAGACCAGTGTTGGACTGTAGAACTGCTTTGAAATTCATATGAGCTGTTCGCACTAAAGTAAAAAGCACCATCACTTATGCGGATACCCCTTCAGCCCCAGACGTGGGCTCAAGGTCGGAGCTGAACAACACCCTGATAACGACTGTGTTGAGTCTGTTCCTTCCCATTCCATGCAAGGCCACCTGGGTTGGCTGGAAGACTGTTTACTTAGCCTGGCAGGGCGAAGGACACTGTCTCAGCTGAACCCTGGACACGCACACACATACAGGGAGTGCAGAATTATTAGGCAAATGAGAAGGGGTGTGGTCTAATGACATCAACACCCTATATCAGGTGTGCATAATTATTAGGCAACATCCTTTCCTTTGGCAAAACGGGTCAAAAGAAGGACTTGACAGGCTCAGAAAAGTCAAAAATAGTGAGATATCTTGCAGAGGGATGCAGCAGTCTCAAAATTACAAAGCTTCTGAAGCGTGATCATCGAACAATCAAGCGTTTCATTCAAAATAGTCAACAGGGTCGCAAGAAGCGTGTGGAAAAACCAAGGCGCAAAATAACTGCCCATGAACTGAGAAAAGTCAAGCGTGCAGCTGCCAAGATGCCACTTGCCACCAGTTTGGCCATATTTCAGAGCTGCAACATCACTGGAGTGCCCAAAAGCACAAGGTGTGCAATACTCAGAGACATGGCCAAGGTAAGAAAGGCTGAAAGACGACCACCACTGAACAAGACACACAAGCTGAAACGTCAAGACTGGGCCAAGAAATATCTCAAGACTGGTTTTTCTAAGGTTTTATGGACTGATGAAATGAAAGTGAGTCTTGATGGGCCAGATGGATGGGCCCGTGGCTGGATTGGTAAAGGGCAGAGAGCTCCAGTCCGACTCAGACGCCAGCAAGGTGGAGGTGGAGTACTGGTTTGGGCTGGTATCATCAAAGATGAGCTTGTGGGGCCTTTTCGGGTTGAGGATGGAGTCAAGCTCAACTCCCAGTCCTACTGCCAGTTTCTGGAAGACACCTTCTTCAAGCAGTGGTACAGGAAGAAGTCTGCATCCTTCAAGAAAAACATGATTTTCATGCAGGACAATGCTCCATCACACGCGTCCAAGTACTCCACAGTGTGGCTGCAAGAAAGGGTATAAAAGAAGAAAAACTAATGACATGGCCTCCTTGTTCACCTGATCTGAACCCCATTGAGAACCTGTGGTCCATCATCAAATGTGAGATTTACAAGGAGGGAAAACAGTACACCTCTCTGAACAGTGTCTGGGAGGCTGTGGTTGCTGCTGCACGCAATGTTGATGGTGAACAGATCAAAACACTGACAGAATCCATGGATGGCAGGCTTTTGAGTGTCCTTGCAAAGAAAGGTGGCTATATTGGTCGCTGATTTGTTTTTGAATGTCAGAAATGTATATTTGTGAATGTGGAGATGTTATATTGGTTTCACTGGTAAAAATCAATAATTGAAATGGGTATATATTTGTTTTTTGTTAAGTTGCCTAATAATTCTGCACAGTAATAGTCACCTGCACACACAGATATCCCCCTAAAATAGCTAAAACTAAAAACAAACTAGAAACCACTTCCAAAAACATTCAGCTTTGATATTAATGAGTTTTTTGGGTTCATTGAGAACATGGTTGTTGTTCAATAATAACATTATTCCTCAAAAATACAACTTGCCTAATAATTCTGCACTCCCTGTATTTGCTTTCGTAGCTGGTGGAGACGGATGGCATTGTCTGCCCTCACTAGGTCCACAACGGCAAGTTCTTGCTGTTGTGTGAACAGGCGTTGGCGTCCTGCCCCAGAAGGTCTTCGAGTCATTCTAGAGAATTCTCATAGTCAGGCCATGGTTGATGACATGGTCCACCAAAGTTGCTCTTATATCATCAGAAATATGGGTCTGTGCGTGGCCTCTTCGACGACCTCCTCCTCCTCTTGCTCTCCCTCCATCCATGCTTGCAAAGTTCTTGAATTGGCTAAACTGAGGGCTTTTTGTAGTTGGCTAATTGGTGTTCAGTTTTTCAAGTACGTGCCTTCAGGTGTGTATTGAGTGGTTGCAATTACCCGATGTGCTTTGTATTTTGGATGTTTTCCAGGGTGGCACCCTGAAATTTCATTTTGTGAACGAAGTGTCTTATGTGTGAAATAGAGTGTAGTATGCAGGACCATGTGTGTTGCATAATTGCAACTAGGGTGCAAAGCAGTGCTTTTGTTTAAGGTATGGGTACATGTGTTTGAGGTATGGTAACAAAAGCTTCAAGTTCAAGAGCAGACTGCAGCGGACTGTACGGGCAGCAGATAGGATCATCGGCACCCCCCTGCCCTCCATCCTGGATGGAGGGCAGGGGGGTGCCGCTCAAGAACCAGGAAACGGGCAGGGAAAATCATCACAGACCCCTCACACCCTGCACACAGACTTTTTGATCTGCTGCCCTCTGGCAGACGGTACAGAAGCCTGCAGACCAGGACCACCCGACACAGGAACAGTTTCTTTCCCCTCGCCATCTCCCTTCTTAACACTTGACCTGTCACACTGCTCCCACTGCCAGACTGCAGCTGCACCTTATGTACATTTGTAGTATTCATTCCACCTCATTCATTTCTGTATTTTATGTCTATACGTTTAGATTCGTTATTTATAGTTGCTGTTGTGGATAAGGCGTAGCTTTGGGTCACGTGGTGTCGGTAATAGTGATTGCTATATCATCTGTTCACGTCCTGAGGGAATTTTTGTGAATGAGTGGGTGATGGAGGAAGTCGACTTTTGCTGACCGCTCAAGCTTGGAATGTTTTGATCACTGTTTTTCTACCGATTTTAAGGATTTGATAACAAATAAAGGAGTTTTAACCTGGAACTTTGACTTACGTTTTAAACAGCGGGCGCGTCAACATTATTCCCCTATTCAGCTGCTCGGCGACTCAAAGGCTTGACAGTCGCCAATAGTTGCTTTACACAGCTTTGTGTATGTGTGTATATAGACACGTGTGTGTGTGTGTGTGTGTGTGTGTGTGTGTGTGTGTGTGTGTGTGTGTGTGTGTGTGTGTGTGTGTGTGTGTGTGTGTGTGTGTGTGTGTGTGTGCCCTCACAGAAGGAAGGTCACAGCAGGAGCTTTTCTCGAACGCATTTCCAATCAGTTTTTTACAAGAAGTGTGGCTCATACAACGGTATAAATGTATTCTTTGTGATACTTTATAAATATGAAACTCTAAAGATTTTGAGTTCATGCACATTGTGAAACAAGAATCTAAATATTTGTGTCACAATGATTTCTATAAAAGCATTTTGTTTATGGGGATAATGTGACAAATCTTTTGTGACCCTATTAATGATCAGTGGTAATTGAAGAGGAACCCTGGCTCGGGACATTTTCATGACAAGTGTCAGCGCAGACATCTACTAACGAGAGAACATGTTTTATCATCATAAACACGGTGATGTGAAGCATCGCTAAAGTGTCACTTCAGTAATGTTGACTCATGTTTTTAATAATGACTTTAAAACACTCATTTCTGTGGTTTATTTTAAGTTTACAGAATATAACATGTGGTAAGACGACGAGTTTTACTTCTCACTGTCCATGTCATGTGTATCTATTTATCATGTATGCTACTTTGCCGAAAATGTTTCATTGTGTTCATGAAATAAACCAGACTTTCACTGTCTGCATCTTTTACTGTTTTCTGCTTTTGTTCACTCCAAGTTTGACAAACCTACAGATATCCAGAGTTAACTCACTAACAATGTGGAGCAGTCTCAGTGTATTTAGCTGCTTTTTCCCTGAACACAACCAACTAAGAGAAACGCCTGTAGGCCTCACTTTGGTCATTTTGAACGCTGAAGGAGATTTGTTCCATAGACACCTTATACTAGTGTTTCCTGCACTACTATGTTCTATTTAAATCCAGATTCCTTTTATAGTTTGCAGTGAAATTTGTTAAACCGTTGCTTAATGGGACAGAAGTACAAGTCACTCTTTACTAACACATTTATAGATGAGTTTATTGCTGAACGACACAGCTGGCAGTCTCACACACTCTTTAGGTTTTTCAAGTTTTGTGTGTAATGGTTTAGTCTATTTTTAGTCCTGCTTTTGCTTTGAGCAGTCTGTTTTTATTTTGTCTCGCGAGTGTGTGTTTTTCAAACGAGATCCTCCTCAGTTTGATTTTGTTACCACAAACTTTGTGTGAAGTTCACAACAGAGGTAAAGAGATTTAAACACACCAGTTTAAGGAGGCAGCGATTGGACCAGCTGCACAGGGCTGGTGAAGCAGAGAGTGTCGGGGGAGATGTGCAACAGAAGCAGAGGGAACATTTTACAAGATGATAAATGGCACATTTAGGTGATTAAGGATTTGTTGACAAGATTAAAAGACACGTCCGTCAGAGTTCAACAACATTACAGTTTGATTAAATAAAAAGTTTTTAAACTACACAAGGTTCATTTTCTCCTCTGATAGTAATCATATTAAACATGTCAAGAAAGAAAGAGTATAAAGAAAAATAGTAAATGTGTCTAATTAAACTCTTCCTGTGAACCTTATATCATCCTTTAATATGTTCGGTGTTACAAACTTGAAGAAGCACAGAAAAGATCATCAGACATTAATCTAATCAGTTTTCAGCCTTCATTCATATTGAAAAGTTGAAATCTTCCCTGCTAGACCCAAGTGCAGCGTTTAACACCGTTGGCCAGAACATTTTATTACAGCTATTATTAAATGGAGAGTCCTCTTCACACACTGAGGTTAATTATGAAGCTCCACAGGCTTCTGTGCAAAGACCAGTTCTGTTTACATTATACGTGCTTTAGAAGACATAGCATACATTTTCACTGCTATGCATATGATACCCGCTTTTATTGGTTAAACTGCCTGGATGTCTTAGACACATAATGAGCTTTAATTTTCTGCTTCTAAGTTCAGATAGAACTGAGGTTATTGTAACGGGGCGTAAAAATCTTAGAAACACTGTGGCTAACAAGATCCTTACTCTGGATGGCATCGCCTTAAGCCGCCTGTTGCAGCCATTTGGCACATTATAAGTCAAATTGAAGCACACGATCCCAAAGCACAACATCAACATTTATTTATATACAAAAATGAAAATTCTTTTTACAGAAAAGAATTGTAACTTCACAATATTGCATTAAGATGAGCAGACAGATTTTAATCTCAGCATCGTGCACACAGATTTTTCAGGACACTGGAAGAGTTCCTGCCGTGGATTTAGATGTTAGTGTTGTGTGGATGATCCCATTCTGTGATCTTTGTGTTACTAACACTGATGCTTTTACACTTTAGGACCCTCGAGACCTCTGCTGCTCAGCCGTCCTGATCGCTGCCTCCACTTTAACCAGAGGCTGTAACCTCTGATCATTTCACCTGCACCGACAGTAAAACTCTTCTCCAGAACCAAACGTGCCATAAACCCGTCACAGCTTCATCATCAGCTCAGTCTCAGCAACATGCAGACGACCGAGCAGCAGAAACTCTGCAGGGAACGTCTGAAGTCTGTTCTTCAGTTTTCCCAGCTCACTGTTTATTGAACATGAGACAGAAAAATAACTTCACCTTTAATGTGAAACTTTTATCGCCTGTGACATATTTGCAGGAAGTTTTCATGCTGTGATTTAGTGTCACAGCCATAAATATCACACAAGGTAAAAACTACAAGTCCCAGCATCCTCTGTGTTTAGGGAGGAGCAGTGAAAGTGAAAGTGTTGATCCTCCGTTCAGAGCAGCAGGAGGAGGAAGGTGGAGCTGAGGCAGGCGAGTGTTAACATGAATATGTTTCTTCTTATGACATAAAATAATTCCACGCTGTTCGTGTCTGTGGGTGAAACGTGAGGCCGGTCGGCTCCTCTGAGCGCTGGTTTCCTGTAAGTAGAGAGGAAGTGAGTTTAGCTGAGAGAGCAGGAGGAGAGTGAGAGCTGTGCTGAGGCAGGTAAGTGTTAACACCGCTCTGACATTACTGTGTCTCTGTGGCGGGAACAACAGGCTCCGTCAGTGGAGGCAAAAATAATCAGACTTTGGTTTTTCAAAGGAAACTACTTTATGTTGGGAGAAGCCGCGCGCTCATTGGATAACGACTTGTCAATCTCAAGTTATTAGCCAATGAGCGCGCAGGTTCACAGTAAGACCCGCCCTTATCACGACGGGTTTTAAAACTAAAATGGCGACAGAAACTCTGTGAGTGGAGTTCAGGCTGACTTTATGAAAGTGCGACGTTTGAGCGACTTCCTGTTCTCAGTGCCGGCGTCCTGATCACCGAGGTTTCTGTTGCTCTGATGTCTGATATTGATTATATCGGTAAACAGGCTGCAGGCAGAAACATCAGGTCTGATCTGAAAATCCCTTCAGAAACAAACTTTAAGAGTTTTATGTCCGTGAGGCTGTAAAACTGTAACGTGTCCTGTGATCTATAAACACTCTGTGATGAATAATCTGAAGTCATTTTGAGCCTGACAGTAGTTTCCTGTCACAGAGCTGAAGCTGCAGGCAGTTTTTGGCACCTTTATATTTAATTTATTCCAAAATAAATCAATAAAGGTAGAAAAGAACTCTCAGTGACATTAAAAATCTATTTTTAAAGACAGATGTGACCAAGTGCAACAAATATAAGATGAGATGTTTACAGATATTTGAAGTATTGATCATATGTAGAACACAGAGCAGGTCCAATAACAGAGTCATGCTGCTCACAAACAGCAGTTTGGTTTCATGAGCTCACTTCCTGCAGTGATCCTCAGCTTCTCTCCAAAGGAGCCGTAACATGTGGGCTCCTCACCATGATGATGATCCCAAACACACTGAGTTCCTTCATCCACCTGATCATGTACTTATTAAATAATGTGATGGTTTTGGTGTTTTTTAAAGACTTTGAGCCTCTAAAATAACTGGTTTGGACTTTAGGGCCAAAGCTCCAACATTAGAAAGCCGTCAGTGTGATGCTTCCAGTACAACAGCACCTCTGAGTGTGTGTGTTTACCTCTCAGACTAACTCCACCCTGACATCAAGAAGATGGAGGAAGAGGACGGAGCAGCATCCAGCTGTGTGTCTGTGAGGAGTGACGGGGTTACACAAACACCTCCACCTTACAGTCATGGACCTGCAGCAATAATGTAAGAACACTACTAACTTTATTAGTCATTTCAACATAACCATGACAGAATCATTGATCTGTGATTGGTTCAAACTGTTTGATCTGAGTTTGCTTTTTATTGACTTGTTTTCTTGCTAAGATCTGAACTCTGTAAGTTTAAGTGAAGTCAGTGCAGCAGAATCAGAGAAGAGCTGAGAACAAACTGAGTTCATTCAGAGACAGAAAAACTGGCTGATGATTGGCTGACCTGTCAGCGTTATGAGGCAGACACAATATCACAGAGGGATCAGCTGATCATATGGCTGTCAGAGAGAACTGATCAGTTATTGATGTTTGTGTTTGCAGAGGTCAGAGGTCACAGTCTCCAGCATCCAGCTGTGTGTCTGTGAGGAGTGACAGGTCCAGAAACAGACCTCCACATTTCAGTGATGAACCTGCACCAACAGTGAACTTCAATCATGGAGCTCAGCTGACCATGTAAGAGAGCTGCTGACTCAGAGTTCAAAGGTTGTTTCTATAAATGTTCTGCCAGTGACATCATAACTTAACCTAACACTGGTCTGTGTATGAAGTATCATTTAGTGGCAGTTGTTAAAGTTGTATAATGATGATGCTAGTTTGGGGTGTATTTTCCTGCTGATGCAAATGCATCTACTTTGCCCTTTGTCTGGTGCTTTGGACAAAGACGTCCAATGAAACTCAGAATGACACAGTTTGCACCACCAGCAGGCAGAGGAAGTGGCTGACATCCAGAAATCCTACCAGTGGCTGAACAAAGCTGGACTGAAAGACAGCACAGAGGCACTAATCATGGCAGCACAGGAACAAGCTCCGAGCACAAGACCCATAGAGCCCGGGGTCTACATGGCTCTTTTTGGGAGGGTTGTGTTGTATTAATAGTGACTTTGTTTCTTTGGACCAAAATCTTTTGTTTTTCAGTTCAGTTGCAACATTGACTAACACTAATGCAGGGGTCGGCAACCTGCGGCTCTTTAGTCCTTACAGTGCGGCTCCTCGTGGTTTGGGAAAATAAATTAGAAGTATTTAGCTGAAGTGTATTTTATTTATGTTCTTTTTTAACTTGTAGTTCTAAATTGGAAGATTATTGTGATATTGAAATCTAAAAATAAAATTATATTTTTTATTTTTTCATCGCTCAAATAAGCGTCACACTCGTGGAAGCCGGTGTACCCGCCGAAACGCCGTGCATTTATCGAGACTTTCAGCCCCAGGTAGGCCAATTATGGATCTTGGATCCACATTATGTCAGCAGCTGTTCTCCACCGTGAACTATGTTAAAAACAAACACCGCTCACGCCTCACAGACGACAGCTTACAGTCCTGTAAAGATGAAAGTGACTTCGTACAGCCCCGACCTGCAGACGCTGTGCGCAGAGGTTCAGGAGCAGAAGTCCCGTTGTAAACATATCACGGCAGACCCGACGATGTTTGCATGAACACGCTTTTCAGCTTCTCTTTATTGACCACTTTTCACACACGGTTGCTGTACGCACACAGCCGGCTGTAGCTTTGCAGCTCACAGCCCGACACACACCAACACAACAGCACAGACGTTAAGGCGGCGAGGCGTGATTGCGGGTGCTGCTCAGGTGCGTCCGCCTCCCCTGCAGCGGCGCTGCAGACCACGCCCCGCCACACACATTAACCAGGTAAAATACATATTTAGGCAGAATTTTGCAAATATCTATTTTTCATCTTTCAGCAGCATAGAGCTTTTTTTCCAATTATTTTTTAAAAGTCAGGTCAAGGCTCCAAAAGCCCAAAGGAGATATAAGGGTGGCGGCTCACAGCAGTTTTTGTTTGCTACATCATTTTAGTTCAGCTGGGTGTCTTTCCTTTTGTTATATTTCTTTAAGAGTTCAAATGTGTTCATTACATAAATAACATGTAATTTTCTCTGTAGCACTTCATGGATTTCATAAGCAACACACCTTAGTTGTTCACACAAAGCATAAAGGTAAAAAACAGTATATACAGTGTTATCTTCATTCTAGATGTCAAAAAGTATTTGTGGCTCCCAGTGTTTTCTTTTGCGTGGAAACTGGCTCCAAATGGCTCTTTGGGTCCTGAAGGTTGCTGACCCCTGACCTAATGGTATATTTTTTTTAGCTGGATCGTTCTATAAAAACATGAATCAAATCTGAGAAAAGTTTCCACCTGACCTGTTGAATGTTATTGAAGCCAGAAGTTTGCCTTCATACTGTGTTTCTTGCATGCCTTTTGTGGTGTACTAATTGATGTGAAATGAATGCAATGTGGTTGTGTTTGCAGAGGTCAGAGGTCACAGTCTCCAGCATCCAGCTGTGTGTCTGTGAGGAGTGACTGGTCCAGAAACACACCTCCACAATTCAGTAATGAACCTGCAGCAACAATGTTCTTCAATCATGGAGCTCAGCTGACCATGTAAGAGAGCTGCTGACTCAGAGTTCAAAGGTTGTTTCTATAAATGTTCTACCAGTGACATCATAAATGATTCCTAATGGTGGTCCGGGTACAATAATGCTAGTATCAATCGTAGTAGTAATGCAATCCAAGGTAATGATTTCTTCTCTGTTGCTGTGAACGTCTCTGCAGCCGTCTGTACTCTAATCTGAGACAACTATTACTGACAGAAACCATCACATCATCCAGTTTGTGTGTTTGCAGCTGCTTAAAAGATTTTAAACAGAGATTAATCAGTAATTCATGTGATGTGTTTGTGTTTGCAGAGGTCAGAGGTCACAGTCTCCAGCATCCAGCTGTGTGTCTATGAGGAGTGACTGGTCCAAAGACAAACCTCCAGGCTTCAGTGATGAACCTGCAGCAACAATGTTCTTCAATCATGGAGCTCAGCTGACCATGTAAGAGAGCTGCTGACTCATTTACGGGTGTTTGAAATTCTGTGACCACTTTGTAATTTTAGTTTATATTTTAAAGTGTTTTTATTTGTAGTTGCCTGTATTTTTATTACACTGTGTGTAACGTGGTGGTTTGTGCTGTTTGGGATTGTTTTGGTGTATTTGTGTCAGAACATCAGATAAATGATTTCATCACATTTTAAAAGAAAGTATCAGGATAATAATCTGAACTGAGTCATCAGAAATAGAAAGATGGTCTCAACAGGCCACTGAGCTGATCTCCAAAGAAATGCAGAAGATTGAAGAGTCCGAGGCTGTTTATTTGTCACAGGCATCGTCATACACGTACAACACAGTGAAATGTGCTGAGCTGCTCCTGTGACTGGACAAAACATTATAAACAATCATTAAATGAAATAATGAAACATTGTGCAGATGTAATGTTAAAGTGCTTTGTGCCACATTAGCACAGCATGTACTGACAGAGCAGTGCAAGCAGAACAAAGCAAATGAGCAAAGTGATGTAAACAGAGTAACTGAACAGAGTGAGCAGAGTAATATCAGCAGTAATGAAGCAGCAGGATCAGTGTAGCAGCGTGTGACGTCATAATGAATCAGGTATGATCTGAAATATGACAGTGAGACAAGAACATGATGTAAGGTCCTGTTTAAACCCTGATGGTGATGCTATGAGGGGAGCATGTTCTGATTTAGGACTTGGATGGTCTGAGGATAGAAGCTCCTCTCTGTTTGTGTCCTGATGGTGCAGAAGCTTCTGCCTGATTGGCTCTGTGATGAAGGCTTTTACTGTGGAGTTTGTAGGCTGATCACTCTGTGTTTAATAAGACAGGCAGGAACAGCAAAGGAAACTTGGATTCTGAACTCAAACACAAGTTTCTCCACTTTGACTTTTCTCTGTGACCATCAGAGCTTCTGCACAGTGTCATCAAATCTGGATGTTTGTCACTGACAGTCAATGATTTTAGTGATAAAGAAATGTGTTCACAGAGGGAGGAAGAGGAAGAGGAGTGGTGTCTGTGAGGAGGAGCAGCTGTCCTGCTGTGCTTTGTGTCAGGACGTCCTGAAGGATCCAGTCTCTACCAGCTGTGGACACTGGTTCTGCAGACAGTGCATCTCCTCATACTGGGACCAGTCTGCTTCATCAGGAGACTGGTCCTGTCCCCAGTGTGGAGAAAGATCCAGAAGCAGAGCTGGACTGCAGACAGCCAGTCAGAGCAGCTGTGTACAAAGTAAGACTGAACATCTGTCTGCTGATGGACTCATTTCTGAAAACTGGACTTCTTGTTGTTGTTCAGACATTGAAGAGTTTTCTTTCTGTTTTTCTTTCTTTCAGCAGATGTTGGTCTGCAGGAGGTTTTAGATGAACATAAGATCAGTCTGAGGAGGAGATGTGAACGTGTGACTGAAGGAAGTGATGAAACAGGAAGTAGAACCCTCCTCAACAGGATCTACACTGAGCTCTACATCACAGAGGGACAGAGTGAAGAGGTTCATAGCCAACATGAGGTGAGGCAGCTGGAGACAGCTTCCAAGATGGACGCCCTCCATGACACTCCAATCAGGTGCCAGGACATCTTTAAAGCCTTACCTGACCAACAGAGACCCATCAGAGTGGTTCTGACCAACGGCGTGGCTGGTGTTGGAAAAACCTTCTCAGTGCAGAAGTTCACTCTGGACTGGGCAGAGGGCTTGGAGAACCAACATGTCAGTGTGGTGGTTCTGCTTTCATTCAGGGAGCTGAACCTGATCAGAGATGAGCAGTACAGTCTTCTGGAGCTGCTCCATGTTTTCCATCCAACATTAGAGAAGGTCACAGCAGAGAAGCTGGCTGTCTCTCAGCTTTTGTTCATCTTTGACGGCCTGGATGAAAGCAGACTTTCATTGGATTTCACCAACAGGAAGCTGCTGTCTGATGTCACACAGAAGTCATCAGTCAGCCAGCTGCTGACAAACCTCATCCAGGGGAATCTGCTTCCCTCGGCTCTCGTCTGGATAACTTCCCGACCTGCAGCGGCCAATCAGATCCCTCCTACATGTGTTGACAGGCTAACAGAAGTACGAGGCTTCACTGACGCCCAGAAGGAGGAGTACTTCAGGAGGAGATTCAGTGATGAAGAGCTGTCCAGCAGAATCATCTCCCACATGAAGACATCCAGGAGCCTCCACATCATGTGTAGAATCCCAGTCTTCTGCTGGATCACTGCTACAGTTCTGGAGCACATGTTGACTACAGAGCAGAGAGGAGAGCTGCCCAAGACCCTGACTGACATGTACTCACACTTCCTGCTGGTTCAGACAAAGAGGAAGAAGAACAAGTACCACGAGGGACATGAGACGAGTCCACAGGAGCTGACAGAGGCTGACAGGGAAGTTCTTCTGAAACTGGGGAGGCTGGCGTTTGAACATCTGGAGAAAGGAAACATCATGTTCTACCAAGAAGACCTGGAGCAGTGTGGTCTGGATGTGACAGAGGCCTCGGTGTACTCAGGAGTTTGTACAGAGATCTTCAAAAGAGAGTGTGTGATCTTCCAGAAACCAGTCTACTGCTTTGTTCATCTGAGCATCCAGGAGTTTCTGGCTGCAGTCTACATGTTCCACTGTTTCACCAACAGGAAGTCAGAGGTGCTGAAGAACTTCCTGGGAAAAAAATACAAAGAGTCATCTCTGGATGATTTCCTTAAACGAGCCATGGAGAAATCCCTCCAGAGTAAAAATGGCCACCTGGACCTGTTTGTCCGCTTCCTTCATGGCCTCTGTCTGGAGTCCAACCAGAGACTCTTAGGAGGTCTGCTGGGTCAGACAGAGAACAGTCCAGAAACCATCCAGAGAGTCATCAAGAACCTGAAGAATAACAAGAAGTTTAATTCCTGTCCTGACAGAAACATCAACATCTTCCACTGTCTGATGGAGATGAACGACCTCTCAGTACATCAGGAGATCCAAGAGTTCCTGAAGTCAAAGCAAAGGTCAAAGAAACTCTCTGAGATCCACTGCTCAGCTCTGGCCTTCATGCTGCAGATGTCAGAGGAGGTTCTGGATGAGTTTGACCTGCAGAAGTACAAAGCTTCAAAGGAGGGACGACTGAGACTGATTCCAGCTGTGAGGAACTGCAGAAAGGCTCGGTGAGTCCAGATGTGATCATTACATCATTGATCAGTGTCGGTTAATAGTTTAATGTTTAAATTAAAAACACAGTCCTTGGTTATAAAGTGCTTTACAAACACCAACGTTACGGCTAACAGCTGGATTCTCCTGTTTCAGTGCAGCTAGCCAAACAACAAAGAGCCACTTGCTGCTAAAGACAGAGTGAAAGTGGACGGTATATCCTCCATTCTTCATGTAAAACACATGCAATGAATTGTAATGCACCATCTGTGTTTACCTTCATGCAGTTTTCTCTTTATGGTGGACTTGGATATTTAAATGTTTACCTCCTGGAGAGTCTTGTTCACTTGATTAGTTTTTGTGAAGGGGATTCTCCTCACCCCGTCTCCAAGGGAGACACCAGCTACCCTTCAGAGAAAATTTATTTGCCCCACTGGTAACCACGATCTGGTTCTTCCCGTCACTGCCCACAGCTCGTGACCATAGGTGAGGGCAGGGACGTAGATCGACCGGTAAATTGAGAGCTTCGCTGTCAGGCTCAGCTCTCTCTCTTCACCACGACAGACCAGTACAGTGTCCACCTCACTGTTACCGCAGCAACAGTCTGTCTGTTGATTCCTGCTCCCCTCCCCCTTCTTTACACGACCCTGAGATACTCAGACTCCTCCACCTGGGGCAGGAACGTCTCTGAGCCAGAGTGGGCACTCCACCCTTTCCCAGCTGAGGACCATGGCCTCAGATGCTGATCCTCATTCACACGGCTTCACACTCTGCTGAGAACAGCTCCACTGTGAGCTGGAGGCCATCACCTGATGAAGCCAACAGAACCACATCCTCTGTGAAAACAGAGACCAGACTCTGGCTGTATCCCAATTCAGGGTCTGCAGCCTTAAAGGACGCATTTTAAGGCCGATTACATCACAGCGACGCGACGAAGGTCGCTGCTCGAAATGCGGCCCTCAAATGCGTCCTTAATTTCGCTGAATTTTAAGGACGTGGCGGTGTAGACTTCATATAGTATACTACTATACTATACACTATTATTAGTATAGTCTACTATTATACTAGACACTATTATTAGTATAGTATACTATTATACTAGACACTATTATTAGTATAGTATACTATACTATACACTATTATTAGTGTAGTCTACTATTATACTGTACATATCTGTTTTTAACAGGGAATCTTGATCATGTTACATTTGACTTCTGTTGAGCTTCTTGAATTGTCACCTTCAGTTCCTTTCATTTACTCTTCCAGTGTCTTTGGTTTAAATGTATTTACCCTGATAACTGCATATGAAACAGTTGACCTCTTGTCACTCACTATTATCTGTTTGCCATAAAAGTGTTGGTGATGTGTTGGGAGAATCATTATTTTCAGTCTCTTCTTATAAACATAGTGAGGCAAAGATGTGGGTCGTGGTCCCTGATAATCAGACGTGTCTGTGTTCTGTTACATGTGACGTTAGAGAGGTTTTAGTGGAGATAAAAACAGGACCAACATCACTCGTGACTGCTTTCCTGTCTTCAGTGTGTTTACTGTTGGAGCTCGTCCTCCTGTTGCATCTGTCACAGCTGTTACGCTCCTCTGTGACTCCTCCTCTGTCTGCTGTCACACTGCAGGAGTTTTTGGTCATGGCGTGTGAATAACTGCCGAGGTCGGCTAGGACGACGCCACCACTCGTTGTCAGACCCTGTCACGCTGTCTGGTGTCATCTTTAGCCGAGGTTATTAAGAACTTCAAAATGAAACCAGTCTCTGTTTTCAGTCTCCGCCCTCTTTTGCAGCTTTGAGCCAGGTTGTAACACCTGTTAAAGTCACCACCTGTTGTGACCGGGGAGTGAGATGAGTGTGAGAAAGATGAAAACAACGTCTCATTCTGACTAGTTACTGGGAACTGATGTGTGATGATGCAATAACAAAGATGACTGTTTCTATGATTTTCTGTTTTATTAATTGTTTTTATTGATGATAAGGACAGGCAGAGGAGATTGGATGGATTTACTTTGTTTTATTATTTTGCACTGAAATGGAGTCCAGTGTACAGTCCTTGGCGTTGCACATATGTTTTAGCTGAGACTGTAGTGGGCACTCTTTAAATGTCGGGTCAGTTTGTCACGTTAGAGCCTATTTGTGCCTGTTAGTGCTGACGATGACTTCAGACCGAGCTGACTGAGGGGTCTAAGCTCATGATGCCACCAGCAACACCCGGGTCATGCTGCAGAGTTTTCAAACCCCGCTGACACTCGACATAATTTACTCAGGTTATATCAGGTGATCTAAGAAAGGCCGCTTAGAAAGAAAAGCGAGTGCACTGCTTTAAGTTTCTTGAAGATGTTTAATCCGAACATTCAGCTTCTTCACTTCTAAAACCAAAAAGTGGAGAGTCCCAGATTTTAATCCTAGTGGGAGTGTCCCTTAAGAGGGTCGCTGACCAACTATTGATCATGTGGCTCATCACATGAGCCAAGCTGTGAAAAAGGGTGTGGGTGATTATCAGCAGAGGTTTCAAGAGATGAAACGTCTTCAAGAAACTTAAAGAAGTCACTTTTCTTTCCAGGCTCCTTAGATTACCATGACTGTATGATGAGAACCTGCACAGACATATCAGGTGAAGTTTTCAGTGTTTTGGTTCAGTTTAATGTAAAAATGGAGATGAAACGCATATAAAGGCTCGTTTACACCACTGAGCCCTGCTCTAAAACACTGACACAGATCTGTCTGTGAAGCTGGCTTTAACAAATAAGAGCTTCAAGTTTTAAAAACATGTTTAGCGCCAAACTGTCCACTTTACTGTCTGTAGCAGGAAGTGGCTGTTTGGCACTGAAACGGGAGAATCCAGCTGTTAGCCGTGATGTTGTGTTTGTAAAGCTCTTCATAAACGAGGACTGTGGAGGAGGAGAGCCTGTGTGAGTCAGGTGGTTCACCGGCCGAGTGTGTCAGCGGCAGAAACAGCTGATCAGCGCCGTTTTATGCAGTAAAATAATCTTTCTGTTCCCAAACACATCCACACAGTTTGCAACATAACAGCCCACTACATGCACATCTCACCGCAAACATGCATAAACCTGAACATAAAATATGTCCTGTACCTGTGTGATCTCTTTAAGTAACTCACAGAATATCAACACTAACGCCACAAGTTTGTTGGTATTTTAACATTTTGACTAGGGCTGGGCGATATGACCCAAAATTCATATCTCGATATTTTTTAGCTGGATGGCGATATAAGATATATATCTCGATATTTTTTTTTAAGCCATAAAGTAAGAACAAAAAGAGAGTTCTTAGTCAAAGCTGTGTCCCAGATGTCACACAGGCACTTTTATTAACATACAGCACAGATGTACATGAAAAATTACTCAAAATTAAATTATGAGCATTCATTAAATAATAATGCTCCATAAATAAAAGAAAACAAGGTTGTTTTTGTGCTAAACAAAGAGCTCACAATTGTGCAGTCAAAATATAAACTAAAAGACGCTGAGCGTAATAACAAAGACAGATTTCACAGCTGCTCTGTTCCCAAGTTTTACTGTGTGACTGACAGCCTGGAGTTTGAAATCCGCTTCATAACCACGTCTCTTACAGGTGCCATTTATGGTCCTTATACACACACAATACGGTAATATTACGTTGATGCACAGTACGTATCACTCCGCGAAGCTCCTCGGTAGCCGTAATGCGCCGACAACCTATCAAGCGGTGCAGCTCCGTAGCTTACCAAAGTCGTACTCAAACATTTTGACAGATTGCTGAGCGCCGTGTACCACATAAAATCGGTTCGCGGCCATCAAGCACAACCAGAATTCATACATAAGGCGCGCTATCAACTTTTGAGAGAATGAAAGGATTTTAGGGTTAGCGCTGTTAGCGCTGTTAGCTCGTTAGCGTGGTTAGCTCGTTAGCACGTTGACGCCGTCCAGCCCCACGCATGGGGCTATGCGCAGTAACTCGTTAACGGAGATTTGCCGTGTCCGTCTTGTCGCTGCCTGCACGTGAAGCGATGGGGGAGGAGGGGGAGTTGTCTTCAGTGAAGGCGAGGCGGAGTAACGTTGCGTAGAGACAAAAGTGGACGAAAGAGAGGCAAACTTGCGGCTCCACAACTATAATTATAACGTAACATAGACTATATCGATATAAAGGATATGGTCACATCTTATATCTCGTATAAAAATATATCGATATGTTTTAAAAACTCGATATATCGCCCAGCTCTAATTTTGACCATTGATTTTGAATTAAAACCAACAGTTAAAATATTTTTACACCTGAGGAAAGAGCAGCAGAAATATTAAGACAGATAAATCATTCTGTCTTCAGTCTCCATGAACAGCATCAACATCCTCTGGTGAAATTTCTCTTTCCTCCTTAAAATATATTAAATGTCAGTTTAATTCCAGATTAATGGTTAAAACATGTATGTCACATATGAACATCAGGAAATAAAGAAAAGTGACTGATTCAGTTCCATATATGCTCCAGGGAGGCGTTAAGGTTCATTGAAATTGTTCAGTTATTAAAGTTTAATCTGAGCCGAGCTGACTTCCTCAGGAACAAATAAACACCGAGATAAACTTCACCTTACAGATATAATCTAAATGAATCATATCCAATCTCAGAGAGTTGACAGTCAGCTGTGTGCTGGGAGACATGTTTGTCTGCAGTGTACGAGCTCCCCAAAAATGTCGGAGTGAATACATTAATATTAAAAGTGTAGCTGGTGACACAGAAACAGAGGATTTAAGAAGTTTAAGTGTAGGTCGGGTCCACACATGTCCAAACACCTGTGCGTAGTCCTGCTTGTTACTGAGAAACGCACACTAATAAAATGGCCATAAGGCCAAAGCAATGGTTTTGACTGGTGTTGACCCCGCCCCCACCCTGAGTGTGGATGCTGAGAGAAGGGCCAGCTGTGAATATGAGGCTGTGGGAGCAGATGGAGAGAGAGTATGTCGGGGTATCCCAGTACAAACTTTACTGGGGTCAGAAATTAGACAGACTCCAGTTCCTTTGTTTGATTTATCTAGTTTGATGTTAGGAAAGAGATTCATGATTTGTACACATGGAAACTCCCTGAGTGGGAACAAAGAGTGTCCTGTCAGGAAGAGCATTTGGAATATGGATGTTGAGGATGTGACAGTGCCTGAAATCCTGCTGCTGTTCTGAACCATAGTTTCTGATCTGAAGGTCAAACAGAGTCATGATGGTTGTTTCTATTTGTCCCTTTTTAGTTTAGTTCCCCTGAAATCAGATGTGATATCAGCAGCTCTGAGTTCATTCATCATTATTGTCCAGTGATGACATTTCTGCTCCGTTTGGTGACAGTCAGCAGATTTTTCCTGAGTGTGGACGTGAACAGTCGTACCTGACAGCAGCAGGTAGCAAACAGAGATCGTCTTTCCAGCTGGAACTCTTCACTGAGCTGAGCTCATTCAAAATGTTCTAGATTCAAGACAGGAAACAGTCCAAATGTGTGTCTTCACTCTGACTCTGGATCAGATCTCACTGACAGACTGTGGACATTATGGAAGCCTAAATGTGACACCATCTTCCTCCTTCATCTGCAGATTAAAGCCAAACAAAGATTCTCATTAAAAGTCTGCAGGTCTGAGAGAGACTGAATCGTTGTGTCATGTCAAACACAGTAAGAGGAGCTGAAGCACAGATGTGAAGAGCAGATGTTCATCAGATTATGACCTCACTCTGTTTTGTCTTCATATACATTCAGTCTGTGTTTATAATGCAGACTTTCTGCTTTTATAATAACACATTTTATATTTTCTATAATCACAGACTGACTCAGTGTCGACTCTCAGAGACTCACTGTGAAGTTGTGGCCTCGGCCCTGAAGTCCATCCCCTCCCATCTGACAGAGCTGGACATGAGTGAGAACAAGCTGCAGGATTCAGCAGTGAAGCTTCTGTGTGCTGGACTGGAGAGTCCAAACTGTCGACTGGAGACTCTGAGGTGAGTTCACTGACTGCAGCTGTTGTTGTTTTTCTATATTTCTGATCTTTGATATTTGAAACGTTCTTTAGTTCCTAAATGTTCAGGATGTGTCTGAAGACAAATGTGAAGAAGTTTGAGTGCTTTCAGAAATGTTGTGTCTTTCCAAACGACTGAACAACAGTTTTCCTCTTGGCTCCAAATAGAAGTGACAGACTTGAGCAGGGTTCATTTAAAGGCTGACAGAAGTGCAGTGGTGATGGGGAGATGTTTGTCAGGACAGCTTTTCAGCCTCCACAGGTTCATGTTGTGCTCCATCAGTCAGTGAAGATGAAGTCAGTACTGGTGAGGCTGTAGAGTGTGTGAGGGATGTGAATGAGGCTGTTGGAGAGCTGATGATAGCAGATAAAAACAGGCTGCAGAGACTTTGAGCTTGTGTGGAAACAGACAGAGAAAAGAAAGACATGAATGTCAAAGCTAATAAAGGTGAAGTTAGGAGCTGTGATGATGTTCATGTATCAGAAGCTGATCGGGCTGCTACAGAGACGACCCACACAGCTGCTGTGGTGAGGTTTGTGTTAAAGCAGAGGAACACAGGCCCACACATGACAGCAAAGCAGGTTTCAGGCTCTGTGAGAGGATTTCAAACAGAAGCTGGAGAAGAGAAAGGACTACAGAAAGAAGGCAGCTGAGACCAGTCCAAGTGTTTCCATGGAGCCCAGTCTAACATTCATTTATACACTAACGTACAGAAGTGAACGGGAAAATGAATCCATAGTTTCAAATGTAGAAATAGTTCTCAGTTCATTTACAGAGTTTAATACAGTTCATGAGGAAATGTTCAGTTCGATTCAATTCGATTGGAATCTGGGAAATTTTGCCTCAGACAGAAATATTATAATTCAGTACATTTACATATTTTTGTGTCTATAAAAGGGAAGCTGGCACTTTCGAGACTTTATCAAATGTGTGAGCATCACAGCAGAGGCCTTTGTGTCAAAGTAGCTGAAGATAAAACACAGAAAAACATGAAGGTGATTTTCCTGTTCTGGGATTTTATAGAAATATTCTGCAGTAGATCAAAAACGAAAGAAAACCATGAATCAACACATGAACATTACCTGATGCTGCTGAAGTGAAGCAGAGCAAAGTTACAGTGTTTTTGTTAAAGACACAACTGAGCGTTTTGCAATTTGCATAATTTTAAAAAGTTTAAATTTGTTCAGTATTGAACAGCAGAAATTAGGTTTTCTTTTCGAAAGCAAGTAAAAGGAAAAAAACAGCGGCCGACACCGCTGTAAACAACGGTAGACTTGTGCGTAACAAGCAAGCGAATAATGCAGAAAACAGATTTTAAACAGGAAACTGTTCTTGAAGTACAGAGAGAGAGAGAGAGAGAGAGAGAGCTGTGCATGAAGTGTGATTTTATCCTGGTGGAAACAAACAGCAAAAGTCAGAGTGAGTTCATGACGATGTTTATGTGAAGCGTAGTTTGGATCTTCTTTTGCTGCTGGTTCAGTCAATATTGTTTGTAGAGAGATAAAACTAACAGCTTCAGAATCGAGCGCAAAAAGGACGTAAACACAAAGCGTGGACCCGCCGAAACATCAGAATCGGCGAGCTGTCGGCTTTCAGCCCCGACCGTGTCTGTGCCGTCAGTGAGAAAGGCGACATCTCACTGATTCTGATGTGTCGGCGGGTCCGAGCTTTGTGTTTACGTCTCTGTGCAGAATCCGTGTTCCTGCTCTCATTCACTGTTTCAGCTGTTTGGTGGTTGTTAAAGTTTTGTGAGGTTTAACCTGAGATTCTGACATTTCGGGCAAAATAAATTAATATTAAAAAATTGATTCAGGATTTTAATTAATCAATATCACGTTATCCAAGCCAGAATCGATTTTAATCGATGAATCGATTATTAAAACCCACTCCTAATTCAAAGCACTGAAGCATCGACTTATTTCATTATCCAACAATGAAAACAAGAAACACAGACAGCTGGCCTTCAAAGTAAAAGCTGCTCCTTTTGAAACATGTTGGTGGTAAAATGTAAGAAGAGCTGAAGCACATAAATGATCTACATGCCAAAATATTAAACACAGTTGATATATTTGTGTGAGTGTTGTGATTCAGGTGTAGATGTAATAATGTACATATAGCAGAGTTTCCTCTTCTAGATCAGCTGATCAGAGTCGGGCCAATCAGCTCTGAGCATGCTCAGTCTGAGTTATGGAGCCACATACTATGATTCACCATGGCAACGGCATGAGCAGAGGCTCCGTGTGAATCCAGAGGAGCAGGAACATGAATGATGACAGTAGATGTTTGTGTGAAAGTGCTGGAAGCAAATGAGTGTGTGATGTTCTTTCAGTGTTGCACTTTGTAGACGCTCCCTGAGCACTGGTCTCACAGCCAGCTGCACATAGAGACCAGTGTTGTTAGTCCAGGTCAGAAGATGACTTGTTGGAATGAAAATGAGCTTGTAGTTTGTCTGCTTTAATAATGTGACTGGAAAAAGGTGTTGGACTTCAAATATGTCCATTTCTGTCACACTTCACCTTTAAAAGTGAAGCCATGTGGTTCCCGGAAGGAAAAACACGACTTTTTCAAGTCTTTGTCCTGTTTTTATGAGAAATGTACGACTTTAATGTGAAACATTCAGAGTTTTTTCTCTTGTTGTGTTTGTTTGAAGCTGCTTCCTGTTGGCTTCAGCTGTTTGGAGTTTCCATTTTCTAAACTTCTACATTCTGAACCTTCTTCAGCTCTGAACAGATGATGAAACACTGAATGATTTCAAGCACTTTGTCTAATAAACTTACATCTTTCATTTTTTATACAGATTGAAGAGCTGTGGTTTGTCAGATATTGGCCTTGATTATCTGGCAGCAGCACTGAAGTCCAACCCCTCGTATCCCACAGAGGTGGACCTGAGTGGAACCTACAGCAACCTGCAGGATCCAGGAGTGAAGCATCTGTGTGGTTTCCTGGAGAATCCACGATGTCGATTTGAAACTCTGGGGTCAGTCAGCATGTTTTAGTTGTGCTGAGATGAATATGATGTGAAAGTTGTGCTGACACTAAACTGCAGACATCAGGCTGATATTATACTGATCCACACTGAGGATCTTCATGGTAAAGTCTGTTTTCTTCTTCTCTGGTTTAGTCCATTGACTGCAGCAGAACAATGTTCACATTTCAAACAGTGATACTCAACGTATGGCCCGCGGCCCACACGCGGCCTGCCCACCTTTCCTGATTCAGAGAGAGGGGACCCTGATTAACTGTGTAGCTTCTTCCTCACAGTTCTAAGTATCAGACACAACAATGAATAATCCACAGCTGACTGTCTTTAGCAGGTCAAAGGTCACGGCACACAGCACTCTGTGAAACAGTTTGGAGCAGGAATTCTTGCACATTTACAAACTGACACTGCTGCACGGCATGCTGGGTAATGCTAGCTGCTCAGGTATGGGCGTGCTAATGGCTGTGAGGCTCTGTGGCTGCAGAACACCGAAGAAGAGAAAAGAGAGGTGGAGGATGAAGAAAAGAGGCGGAGATGAAGCAGAAGTTTTGCTCCAGAGAGGAGCTGTGTCTGTGTGGGCAGGGCTCAGACAGCTCCGCCCACACAGTGACAGTGAAGCAGGTGAAGAGTAATAAATGAAGAAAGCAGACAGTATTTGATAAGCTGATGTACAAACATGTAGGTCGTGTCCAAATTCATGGGCTGCATCCTCCTGAGGCCGCATTTGTAGACCGATTACGTCACAGCGACACGTCGAAGGCTGTCCAAATTCGTAGACTCCTCCGAATGCAGCCAACAAATGCGTCCTCCTTTTCCCCGAATTTGAAGGATGGGTCGGGTGTGTCCTTCGTGGCCTACCATATCCCAGAATTCATAGCGCGGCCCAGCCAAACTCCAGTTTCCAACAATGGCGGCCGCTACTAAGTTTTAAAATTACTCATACTAATCTTTCTCGGTCACAAAATAAACTTTTAACATATTTTCAGGCGAGAAAGTAGCTGTGTAAACATCAAATATCTGCTCGGTTTATCAAGATACCGCATATTTGCAAAAGTGCTTCGACGTTTTCGGAGACGTCTGCTACCCACCAGCTCGATAGCTCGCCGGGAGCTCGAGGGTCACTGAAGCCGCCGAGAACGGCACAACTCCCGGCACATCATTTTCACATCACCGCGGACTTTCGCTACTCAGGTTAAACGTGATATATAAGTCACTTAGACAACCTCAAAATGTTATTGTTTGGCTTTTTTCAGTGTTTTGTTTGTTCGTGAGTAAATCGGTTTGGCTGAGATTAAAGTTATTAGATTAGATTAGATAAAATAAAACTTTATTAATCCCCCAGGTGGGTTCCTCCTTGGTCTTTACAGAGCTGACTAAACGTCAAACAGAAAACTGATTAAACAGAAGTATGAGACGGTCGAGAATTTACGCCAGTGTCCTGTTATATTTTAGATAGCAAGGAGCAGACGGCTGAGTTTATTAAACTCCACCGAGACAGCGGTGACGCTAATCAGAAGGCTAGACCGTCCAATTTCCCCAGCCGTTTATTTCCAGCCTACCCGACCTTCTGAGGACCCAGCCCACGTAGACCGCAAAGGCCGGGTCCTCGGGAGGATGCAGCCCATGAATTTGGACACGACCGTAGAATGATGGTGGCAGCTACAGAAACAGGTCCATACAGACTGAAGCGTGTCTCAGTCTGAATGTACACTGCTGTTATAAGAGCTGTGGAAACTCAGGTCAAAAGGACGTAACCACACTGCTGACAGTTCCAGGACATTCACAGAGTTACAGCATCATTTGTGACCATAAAGACAGAAAGCTCATCCAAATCCTGGGATTAAAAGTCTGTCCTGGTGGTGTCCAGTCAAACACGTCTCTGTGAAAGCTTCAATCCAACAGGCTCCAAAGTCCTTCTGCTCATTTCCTCGCCGGGTTCTTGATGCTCCTGTACCATCTCTCTGTCATCCTCCTCGCTCCCTCTTTGCACTCACAGTCTTTGTGCATCATTAACACTCACATGAGGAAACCCAAAGTTTTACTGGGCAGAAGATGATCATCAGTGACGCTGTCTTTAAAACACTCTTGTTAGAAATGTACGACTTTAATGTGAAACATTCAGAGTTTTTTCTCTTGTTGTGTTTGTTTGAAGCTGCTTCCTGTTGGCTTCAGCTGTTTGGAGTTTCCATTTTCTAAACTTCTACATTCTGAACCTTCTTCAGCTCTGAACAGATGATGAAACACTGAATGATTTCAAGCACTTTGTCTAATAAACTTACATCTTTCATTCTCTATACAGATTGTGGGGCTGTGATTTGTCAGAGATCAGCTGTGATTATCTGGAAGCAGTGCTGAAGCTCAACCCTTCGTATCCCAGAGAGGTGGACTTGAGCTCCAACAAGCTGCAGGATTCAGGAGTGAAGCAGCTGTGTGTTCTTCTGGAGAATCCACAACATCAAATTGAAACTCTGAGGTCAGTCTCCACGTTTTAGTTGTGCTGACACTGTCGATCTGTGGAACTAAAACCTTTATACAGGAAGTCTGGTTCAGCTCTTTGTAGACCTTCTAATCTCTGATGCTCTGAGTCTTACTCAGTAGATGATGCAGAGTTGTGAAGCCGATGTGGGTGAGGACACTCGCCCAGCTCTAACTACTTTGACGTCCAGGCGGCTTCCCTGCTTGTCCTGATACAAACAAACCTGAGTAACCTTGCAGGTCAGATCTCATCAGTCACACCTGTTATGGCAGCTCTCCTCTAGATTGTAGTTCTTGTTAACCTGGGATGGTTTTAGAAGCCTGGACCACAGACTGCAAGGGAAGATATTACTGGGAAAGGCCAAAGCAACCTATTAGACCCATTAAACACTAACATAGATGAATACTCAGATTTAAACCTTTATTGTTTCACAAAGGGTTAAAAAGGGAACGTCCACAGTTTAGACTGCAGCAGATTTTATTAAAGCAGTTTGACAGGAGCAAAGCAAAAACACAAAGAATAAGTGTTTCACATATTAATACATATAACATAATAATAAAAGAAAAGCAAAATAATGATACAAAAGAATGAAAAAGTTGTCCAGAGCAGCAGGATGTCTGAGGTCTGCAGAAACACAAAAACACAGCAGCTAAAAATAGTTGTTGAAAGAAAACGAGGTGGGAGCTGCTGATTCCTGAGCTTTGATACTGGATTAGCTTCAGTAGTTATTCCCATCACTGCTGTAGGAGCTACATTTAGTCACAGCTGATTGTCTTTGACCAATCAGAAGACTACTGTTGTAAAAACAAGCAGACAAAGAACCAATGAGAGTGAAGAACAGGATAAAGAGCTCGTGTGATGGAGGCAAAGCAATAATCAGCAGACTGTAGCAGTTTCTATCTGGATGAAAGTAGAAGGAGCTCAGCGGAGCTCAGTCCCATATCTTTGTTTAGAAACAACATCAGTGATTTCCTGCTGCTCGAGATGATTCCAGCAGCTCTCATTACAGCAGCTGATGAGAGAAACAGCTGATGGCTCACAGCTCGTACACTGTTGGATCTCCAGATGTTCACGTGGCTGAAGTCTGTGAAGAAACTGTGGTCCACGTAGTTCACACGGCCTCAGATTGGACCGAGCTCCCTGGATCACTGCAGCATCCTCAGCTGGTACATGGACGTCTCTGCTCCTCAGTCTTGGAGCCCCTGCAGGTCCGTCCACACCACCAGGGTCTTCTCACTCACCTTTCCTTTGTCCTCGTCCTTCATCGGCCGTGCTGTGTCTTTGTTCCTGCGGTGTTGTTCCCACGATGCAGCGCTGATGTTCCCTCCTTGAATGCACAACAAGTACGGTGCTGGTCTTTCTCGGGTGGAGCAGAGACAGATTGAAGTCTTTCAGGCTTTAGTGCCGACTTCCCTGACAGAGGCTGGACTCCATGGTCTGCACAGGAGGCTTCTACACTGTGTGGAGGTGACTCCTGGACTTGAAGACAGGCTGCAGGTACATGTGTGATGAAGAGGAGCTACAGCAGTGTGATGGAGCTGCAGGTCTGAAGGAAGTCCTGCTGTCCTGTCCCACCCTCATCTTTGCTTCCTCTGTCTTCTCTGGACTTGTCCTCCTGTTTCAGAAACAGCACTGCTTCATGCCGAGGGTGGACGGGAGCGTTGGCTCTGATTCTTTTACCGTCCACCACAAGGAGACACTGATGCTGACCTCCTGATTCATCTGCATGTGTTCTGCTTCACACTGCTCACCTCCACCAAAGACTTCACAAACATCTTCTTTCTTTGAGTCCAGTTTGTCCCACAAACACTTCCAAATCTCCTCCTCTGAGATTCTGCAGCTTCTTGCAGTGTGACTCAGCTGACTTCTGACAGACCACAGACTGGCACAGCATCCACATGTGTCTCCTTTCAAACAGGCTCTTGATGTTTCCTCCCACATCATTCTGGCCTCTCAGTCTCCTTTGTTCTCCAGCTCTGTAGCTCCAGCTGGTGAAGCTTCAGTTTTCCATGTTGGTAACAGTAAACTACAGCCTCTGCTGTCAGCTGGGTAACTAAACAGAGCTGCAGCACGTCTCTGCGGTGGTGCTACATCCAGCCTGCAGACGGCCGTCTACATGTTGTAGTGGTTTACAATCACCAGGGGGCGCTGTCCCAGCCATGCAGGCAGTGGGCTGCTCTGCTTGTGCTGTTGTTGGTGAAGCTGAAGTGAAAGCGAGAGTTAAAACCCTGAACAGTGTCCACTGAGCTTCTCATGCTATTCTCATGCTCAAAGAAGCTTAACAGGAAGGACGACTCGTCCATCAGGCGTCCAGCTGTCCGTGACCGTGTCCACAGCAGAGTGTGACCGAGGCTTCATGCTAACACGCACACATGAAGCTAATACCACCACGAGCAGCTGCTCAGTGGATTTGGAGGACAAATGTCTGCAGCTTCTCACAGGCAGTATGCAGAATGTGGATCTCCACAAAGACTGTGGAGAGCTCGTCCCACACTCTAAATCCACACTTGTCTGCACAAAACTTCTCACACGTTCCCGTCACAAGTGTCTTCTAAGTGAAGCTACCAGGTTCAGGTCCAGCTTGTTTATCTGGAGCTGCAGGAGATGATCCATCCTCACAAAGCAACACAGACAGCAGATATGCAAACACACAACACAACCAAAGGATTCTCTCTGCATGTCTGTGGCTGATGCTGCTGGAACGAAGCTGTTTGAAACCTTGTTGTTCTGCACTTTGGGACCAGAAGAGGAAACTGAAGCTCTGTGCAGAGGGTCCAATGGAAGCAGCCAAGCGCTGTAAGTGTCTGCTGTACAGGGATGCTGGTTCAGCTGTGGCTCAGTTTCACAGTGTGACTCAATAAAAGCAGCAGGAAGTCAAAGCTTGATGCTTTCATCAGTGTGGAAATAAGAAAGTTTCCTGTGACAGACGCTGGAGCTCTTTCACTCTCAGCTTCACAGTTTCAGCTTCAAACTTCTTCCAACATGTTTCTAACACGGCCACATTCCACCTTAATGGAGCTGATATCTTGTGCATCAGCACATTTTCTAAAGGCAGCGATCACATCTTTAGTTTTGGATGTTTAACTGCAGATTGTTTATGTGTTTATAGCACATTAATTACAGCAGCAGCGTTGACCACAGTGCTGTACAAGAATCCAAAATAACTATTAAAATAACTCCTAATATTAATATCACACATCAAATATCAAATAACTCTCATGCTGTATTAAAAGCCAGTGAATACAAATGTGTTTTAAGAGCAGATTTACAGAGACTGGCAGCAGGAGCTGGGGCTGTTCGATAGAACGATGTATATATGATGACCATATGAAAACGTCTATCGTTTCATATCACGCTCTTTGTTTCCTGCTTATGTGTTTGTGTTTTCCAGATAAAGCTTTCAAAATAAATCTGAAGATCCTGTTGAGAGTTTTCAAAATAAACACAATACAGTACTGCGGTCGCTCGTTTATCGAGTTACGTTCTAAAAATAAGTCTCAGAATGAAGTAGCAGCTTTATGTTTTACAAGTATTATAGAAGTTTTAAGGCAGTTAAACCCTCACTGCACACTTTCTACACTTTTCTCAGACAGGCATGAACATTTTCACACTTTTCTCTCTTGTTTAAACAAAGTTCAAACCTTCATAGAAAAATAAGTTTTTAAAATTATTAAAGAGTGAAAGCAAAGTGTTTCTGAAATGTGTCAAATCAGCCTTTGCTGGCATTAAATGAGCTTCTGTGTGAGGAGCACTCGTCCATGGCCTGGGCTCCTCGCTGTCAGGTAAAGTTTCATAAAGCTTTTGAGTTTTTCTGCAGATAATGTTGGTGTCCAGCACGATGTTCTTTTTCCTGCGGTCACTGAGCCACAAAGCCAAAGCTGACTCCATCCTTACGATGTTCTTGTTGTGGACAGTTACAACCTTTTTGCCTCCTTGTTGAAACTATGATGGTCAGCATCTTCCTCTGCCTTTGGCTGCTACCACAGGTGCAAAACGTCTCGTCATCATTGTTGTTTGTTGGGACACAACGTACAAACATACAGTGCAGCACTGCAGAGTCACACTGCTGTAAATTTGAACACATTCTGTACTGTACAGGAGACACGGCACGAGATTGGCTGACAATGGTCTACAGCCAATCAGGACGCAGAACACAATGCGCTGTAAAAAACAAAAACATGCAAAATTGCACAAAAAAGATCAGCGAAACAGCGAGGCCGCCAAAGGTGAACTGTGTTACAGCGAGGGACCAGCGTATATGTGGTTGTTGGGACGATAAATGTCTTTGAGCTTGTGTCAGAAGACGAGCTGCAGCTTTCTGGACCAGCTGCAGTCTTGCCAGGCAGGTCCCACTAACTCCAACATATAAGGAGTTACAATAATCCAGCTGGGACGTCATGAAAACGTGGATCGCCCGTTCAAGGTTTTTAAAAGATAGAAATGATCTCACCTTAGATAAAAGCCTCAGTTTGAAGAAAGACCGCTGTACAACTGAGCTCAGCTGTTTTTCAAATTGCCATCAAATATAAGCCCCAAATGTAATAATGCGATTTAATAAAAGAGCTGAACCAGTCTAATAGAGCGCCCTTGATGCCGCCATGCTCCAATGGTGAGGTCAAGATGCTGTGGTCAAGGCAGCGGTCAGATCCAAAAGCACAGCTGAGTCTCCTGATCAGTGGCTGATAAAAGATCATTAAGAACTTTTCAAAGGGCAGTTTCAGTGCTGTGAAGAGCTTTAAAACTAGACTGAAACCTTTACAACAGATTGCAGCTGAACAAATATAATCTTTTACAAAATCTTCGACAGGAAGGGAAGCTTTGAAATAGGCCTGAAGTTTGAGCGGACAGAGGATCCAGATCAGGTTTTTAGTACAGGCTGTACAACAGCATGTTTAAAACAGGCTGTACAACACCTGAACTAAGACTGCTGTTAAAAATCGCTAAGATGTCGGAACCAACAACCTTTAAAATCTTTTTAAACACGTGTTGGAACAACATCATTTGGACAAGATGATGTCTTTATAGCATCACATCGTTCCTCCACCTGATCAAACCACATGGGCTCAAACTGATCAAAAACAGCTGAGCAGGTGAATATTTTAGCCCCGGTGCGATCTCGGGCGAGAGTATCGATGATGGCCAAAGGGCAGCGTCCAGCTCTACGGCCGCTGAAGAGCAGACTCAACAGACGCGCGTGATGTGGATCCTACTGCTCTAAAATTGGAGCTTCTTCAATCCATTAAAGAGGACATTAGTACGCTGTTAAAAGAAGAAGTCAGAAATGCATTGAAAGAAGATTTTGACAATATAAGGGCTGACGTGCAAGGACTGAGAAATGAGATCGCTAACAGCATGGCGGCGACGTGCGGCGAAGTTGATGGAGTAAAGGTTACAGTGAAAGAAGCTGAGGATGGGCTGTCAATGTGGAGCGATGAGGTGACCACCCTGCAGTCTACAGTAGAGAGTATGAAGGAGGAGCTGTCTGACCTGAAGGATAAATGTGATGAAGGCAGGAAGCGGAGAGCTAACATCCACATCATAGGGATCCCAGAGGGCCTGGACTCGAGCTCCTCCACGGCCGTATCCGTGCTACTACGTGAAGTGCTGGGTATGGATAAAGACGTTATTGTCGACCGCTCACACAGGAGCCCTATCCTGAGAAAGCCAGCTGGTAACCCGCACGCCGTCATAGCCGAGCGTCACTACTACCAGGATTGTGTGGCTACGCCGTGCCAGGGCCCAAGCCCCGCTTGAGTTTAACGGACAACCTATTGCAATATTACGACTGGGCGATATGACCCAAAGTTCATATCTCGATATTCTTTAGCTGGATGGCGATATACGATATATATCTCGATATTTTTAAAGCCAGAAAGTTCGAACAAAAAGAGAGTTCTTAGTCAAAGCTGTGTCCCAAATCTCACACAGGCACATTTATTAACATACAGCGTAGATGTACATGAAACAATTACTCAGAAATAAATGATCAGCATTTATTAAATAATAATGCTCCATAAATAAAAGAAAACAATGTTGTGTTTGTGCATAACAAACAGCTCACAATCGTGCAGTCAAAATGTAAACAGACGCTGAGCATAATAACAAGCAGCTGCTCTGTTCCCAGGTTCTACTGCGTGACTGACAGCCTGGAGTTTGAAACCCTCTTTGTAACCGTGTCTCTTACAGGTGCCATTTATGGTCCTTATACACACTCAATACAGTAATATTACGTTGAAGCAGAGTACGTATCACTCCGCGAGGCTCCTCGTAGCTGTAATGCTCCAACAATCCATCAAGCGGTGCGGCCTCGTAGCTGAGCAAAGTCGTACCAAAACATCTGTTGAAAGGTTTCTGAGCGCCGTGTAGCACATAAAATCGGTTCGAGGTCAGTAAGCACAACCAGAATTCATCCATAAGGCGCACTGTCGATTTATGAGAAAATTACAGGATTTTAAGTGCAGAAAACATAGTTTATGGTTTTCCTTTGATCTTAGCAAATATCTACGCCTCTAATTGGGACGATCACAGATTTTTCACTAATGTCTTTGCGCGGCTCCCCAATATGTCATCACACAATATCATCTTTGAGGGAGACCTAAACTGCTCATTATCTGCTATGGACCACAGTTCACACAAAAGTACACTTAGTCCAAAGTCAGCATGCGTCATTCAGAGCTTTCTTGATAATTATGGGCTGGCTGATGTATGGAGATTTCATAATCCTGCTTCACGTCAATACTCTTTTTTTTCTAATGTCCATAAAACATATATTTGTATAGAAAAACGTCTCCCTTTAGTTACAGAATGTGATTATAAGACTCTGGTGATTTCTCCTCTTGCTTTTTCAATGTGTATTCCTGATGCCTGCTCCAACTATCAGCCATGGAGATTCAACTCAGTGTTGTTAGCAGATGAAGAGTTTGTCAGTTACAAAAGGTCTCAAAGAGATTTTTTTTTCTATCAATCAGACCCCAGAGATGTCATCATCAGTCATTTGGGAATCTCTAAAAGCATCTGAGAGGCCAAATAATTTCATTTTGTGCCAAACAAAGTGCAACACTGAAAGAACATCATCCATAAATATTGAGTAAGAACTGGACTCTCATACAGCGAGACTCAAATGCCTTTAAACATCAGCTTATCCTGCTGATCCAAGTCCAACACTGAGTTTGTAAAAACATGTTTGTCAATCATTTTGTTTGGTTTCTGAGGAAAATGATTCAATAACTTGCTGCTAATACACAACATTTCATCATATTTCCTCATAACCCTCTTTTGTCTGACCATTTGATCCCATTTGAATTTGCAATAAAGGATCCACAGAGTTTGGTGACAATAATGACAGTAGATGTTTGTGTGAAAGTGCTGGAAGCAAATGAGTGTGTGATGTTCTTTCAGTGTTGCACTTTGTAGACGCTCCCTGAGCACTGGTCTCACAGCCAGCTGCACATAGAGACCAGTGTTGTTAGTCCAGGTCAGAAGATGACTTGTTGGAATGAAAATGAGCTTGTAGTTTGTCTGCTTTAATAATGTGACTGGAAAAAGGTGTTGGACTTCAAATATGTCCATTTCTGTCACACTTCACCTTTAAAAGTGAAGCCATGTGGTTCCTGGAAGGAAAAACACGACTTTTTCAAGTCTTTGTCCTGTTTTTATGAGAAATGTACGACTTTAATGTGAAACATTCAGAGTTTTTTCTCTTGTTGTGTTTGTTTGAAGCTGCTTCCTGTTGGCTTCAGCTGTTTGGAGTTTCCATTTTCTAAACTTCTACATTCTGAACCTTCTTCAGCTCTGAACAGATGATGAAACACTGAATGATTTCAAGCACTTTGTCTAATAAACTTACATCTTTCATTCTTTATACAGATTGATGGGCTGTGATTTGTCAGAGATCAGCTGTGATTATCTGGCAGCAGCACTGAAGTCCAACCCCTCCCATCTGAGAGAGCTGGACCTGAGTAATGACTCCTTGTCTTTGAATAAGAACAACAAGCTGCAGCATCCAGGAGTGAAGCATCTGTGTGGTTTCCTGGAGAGTCCAGGATGTAAACTTGAAACTCTGAGGTCAGTCAGCATGTTTTAGTTGTGCTGAGATGAATATGATGTGAAAGTTGTGCTGACACTAAACTGCAGACATCAGGCTGATATTATACTGATCCACACTGAGGATCTTCATGGTAAAGTCTGTTTTCTTCTTCTCTGGTTTAGTCCATTGACTGCAGCAGAACAATGTTCACATTTCAAACAGTGATACTCAACGTATGGCCCGCGGCCCACACGCGGCCTGCCCACCTTTCCTGATTCAGAGAGAGGGGACCCTGATTAACTGTGTAGCTTCTTCCTCACAGTTCTAAGTATCAGACACAACAATGAATAATCCACAGCTGACTGTCTTTAGCAGGTCAAAGGTCACGGCACACAGCAGACAGTCAGAAATATTCTAACTCTGATCATTTATCAGTTGTGACACTGTGAGACTTGATCAGAGGTGTGATCATCACAGCAGAGGCCTTTGTGTCAAAGTCACTGAGGATCAAACAGAAACACATGAAGCAGATTTTCCTCTTCTGGCTTTTTATAGCAGATAACCTTCAAAATATTCTGCAGTCGATCAAAAACTGAAGCAAACCATGAAGCAACATGTGAACATGAGCTGATGCTGCTGAAGTGAAGCAAAGTTACAGAGGTTTGATTACAGACACAGCTGAGAGTTTGTAATCTGTCATCATTTTAAAAAGTTTCCATGGAACAGCAGAAATGAGGCTTTACTGTCAGAGGCCGACAGCACTGAACACAACAGCAGACTGGTGGCTAATAAACAGTGAATGATGCAGAAACAGATGTTTGAAGCTGTTCTTGGAGTACACTGAGAGAGAGAGAGCTGTGCAGGCAGGAACAGCCAAAGTCAGAGAGAATTCATGAGCATATTGATCAAACGTGAAGCAGAGTTTGGATCTTCTTTTGCTGCTGCTTCACTCAGTTTTGGTTGGAGACAGATGAAACCTGCAGCTTCAGGATCTGTGAGCTGTCCACTTTCAGCCCCGACGGCGTGTCCGTGTACGTGCCGTCGAGTGAACGATCCACGCTCTGTGTTTCCATCTTTGTGTGTTTAGCTGCTCTCATTTACTGTTTTAGCTGTTTGCTGCTTGTTGAAATAGTTTGTGAGCTTTAACCTGAGATTCTGGCAAAATACATTTATATTAAACATCGATTCAGGATTGAATGAATCAACATCGTTTTATTCAAATTAAAACCATTTAAATGGGAACATGAATTTTTTACAGCCGCCTCTAATGCTGGGTAATGTCAGCTGGTCCATGTGCAGCTGGCTGTGAGGCTCAGGGAGCGTCTACAAAGTGCAACACTGAAAGAACATCATCCATAAATATTGAGTAAGAACTGGACTCTCATACAGCGAGACTCAAATGCCTTTAAACATCAGCTTATCCTGCTGATCCAAGTCCAACACTGACTTTGTAAAAACATGTTTGTCAATCATTTTGTTTGGTTTCTGAGGAAAATGATTCAATAACTTGCTGCTAATACACAACATTTCATCATATTTCCTCATAACCCTCTTTTGTCTGACCATTTGATCCCATTTGAATTTGCAATAAAGGATCCACAGAGTTTGGTGACAATAATGACAGTAGATGTTTGTGTGAAAGTGCTGGAAGCAAATGAGTGTGTGATGTTCTTTCAGTGTTGCACTTTGTAGACGCTCCCTGAGCACTGGTCTCACAGCCAGCTGCACATAGAGACCAGTGTTGTTAGTCCAGGTCAGAAGATGACTTGTTGGAATGAAAATGAGCTTGTAGTTTGTCTGCTTTAATAATGTGACTGGAAAAAGGTGTTGGACTTCAAATATGTCCATTTCTGTCACACTTCACCTTTAAAAGTGAAGCCATGTGGTTCCTGGAAGGAAAAACACGACTTTTTCAAGTCTTTGTCCTGTTTTTATGAGAAATGTACGACTTTAATGTGAAACATTCAGAGTTTTTTCTCTTGTTGTGTTTGTTTGAAGCTGCTTCCTGTTGGCTTCAGCTGTTTGGAGTTTCCATTTTCTAAACTTCTACATTCTGAACCTTCTTCAGCTCTGAACAGATGATGAAACACTGAATGATTTCAAGCACTTTGTCTAATAAACTTACATCTTTCATTCTTTATACAGATTGATGGACTGTGGTTTGTCAGATATTGGCCTTGATTATCTGGCAGCAGCACTGAAGTCCAACCCCTCGTATCCCACAGAGGTGGACCTGAGTGGAACCTACAGCAACCTGAAGGGTTCAGGAGTGAAGCATCTGTGTGATTTTCGGGAGAATCCACGATGTCGATTTGAAACTCTGAGGTCAGTCAGCATGTTTTAGTTGTGCTGAGATGAATATGATGTGAAAGTTGTGCTGACACTAAACTGCAGACATCAGGCTGATATTATACTGATCCACACTGAGGATCTTCATGGTAAAGTCTGTTTTCTTCTTCTCTGGTTTAGTCCATTGACTGCAGCAGAACAATGTTCACATTTCAAACAGTGATACTCAACGTATGGCCCGCGGCCCACACGCGGCCTGCCCACCTTTCCTGATTCAGAGAGAGGGGACCCTGATTAACTGTGTAGCTTCTTCCTCACAGTTCTAAGTATCAGACACAACAATGAATAATCCACAGCTGACTGTCTTTAGCAGGTCAAAGGTCACGGCACACAGCACTCTGTGAAACAGTTTGGAGCAGGAATTCTTGCACATTTACAAACTGACACTGCTGCACGGCATGCTGGGTAATGCTAGCTGCTCAGGTATGGGCGTGCTAATGGCTGTGAGGCTCTGTGGCTGCAGAACACCGAAGAAGAGAAAAGAGAGGTGGAGGATGAAGAAAAGAGGCGGAGATGAAGCAGAAGTTTTGCTCCAGAGAGGAGCTGTGTCTGTGTGGGCGGGGCTCAGGCTGCTCCGCCCACACAGTGACAGTGAAGCAGGTCGTGTCCAAATTCATGGGCTGCATCCTCCTGAGGCCGCATTTGTAGACCTAATACGTCCAGTTTCCAACAATGGCGGCCGCTACTAAGTTTTAAAATTACTCATACTAATCTTTCTCGGTCACAAAATAAACTTTTAACATATTTTCAGGCGAGAAAGTAGCTGTGTAAACATCAAATATCTGCTCGGTTTATCAAGATACCGCATATTTGCAAAAGTGCTTCGACGTTTTCGGAGACGTCTGCTACCCACCAGCTCGATAGCTCGCCGGGAGCTCGAGGGTCACTGAAGCCGCCGAGAACGGCACAACTCCCGGCACATCATTTTCACATCACCGCGGACTTTCGCTACTCAGGTTAAACGTGATATATAAGTCACTTAGACAACCTCAAAATGTTATTGTTTGGCTTTTTTCAGTGTTTTGTTTGTTCGTGAGTAAATCGGTTTGGCTGAGATTAAAGTTATTAGATTAGATTAGATAAAATAAAACTTTATTAATCCCCCAGGTGGGTTCCTCCTTGGTCTTTACAGAGCTGACTAAACGTCAAACAGAAAACTGATTAAACAGAAGTATGAGACGGTCGAGAATTTACGCCAGTGTCCTGTTATATTTTAGATAGCAAGGAGCAGACGGCTGAGTTTATTAAACTCCACCGAGACAGCGGTGACGCTAATCAGAAGGCTAGACCGTCCAATTTCCCCAGCCGTTTATTTCCAGCCTACCCGACCTTCTGAGGACCCAGCCCACGTAGACCGCAAAGGCCGGGTCCTCGGGAGGATGCAGCCCATGAATTTGGACACGACCGTAGAATGATGGTGGCAGCTACAGAAACAGGTCCATACAGACTGAAGTGTGTCTCAGTCTGAATGTACACTGCTGTTATAAGAGCTGTGGAAACTCAGGTCAAAAGGACGTAACCACACTGCTGACAGTTCCAGGACATTCACAGAGTTACAGCATCATTTGTGACCATAAAGACAGAAAGCTCATCCAAATCCTGGGATTAAAAGTCTGTCCTGGTGGTGTCCAGTCAAACACGTCTCTGTGAAAGCTTCAATCCAACAGGCTCCAAAGTCCTTCTGCTCATTTCCTCGCCGGGTTCTTGATGCTCCTGTACCATCTCTCTGTCATCCTCCTCGCTCCCTCTTTGCACTCACAGTCTTTGTGCATCATTAACACTCACATGTGGAAACCCAAAGTTTTACTGGGCAGAAGATGATCATCAGTGACTCTGTCTTTAAAATACTCTTGTTAGAAATGTACGACTTTAATGTGAAACATTCAGAGTTTTTTCTCTTGTTGTGTTTGTTTGAAGCTGCTTCCTGTTGGCTTCAGCTGTTTGGAGTTTCCATTTTCTAAACTTCTACATTCTGAACCTTCTTCAGCTCTGAACAGATGATGAAACACTGAATGATTTCAAGCACTTTGTCTAATAAACTTACATCTTTCATTCTCTATACAGATTGGAGAGCTGTGATTTGTCAGAGATCAGCTGTGATTATCTGGAAGCAGTGCTGAAGCTCAACCCTTCGTATCCCAGAGAGGTGGACCTGAGCTACCACAAGCTGCAGGATTCAGGAGTGAAGCAGCTGTGTGTTCTTCTGGAGAATCCACAACATCAAATTGAAACTCTGAGGTCAGTCTCCACGTTTTAGTTGTGCTGACACTGTCGATCTGTGGAACTAAAACCTTTATACAGGAAGTCTGGTTCAGCTCTTTGTAGACCTTCTAATCTCTGATGCTCTGAGTCTTACTCAGTAGATGATGCAGAGTTGTGAAGCCGATGTGGGTGAGGACACTCGCCCAGCTCTAACTACTTTGACGTCCAGGCGGCTTCCCTGCTTGTCCTGATACAAACAAACCTGAGTAACCTTGCAGGTCAGATCTCATCAGTCACACCTGTTATGGCAGCTCTCCTCTAGATTGTAGTTCTTGTTAACCTGGGATGGTTTTAGAAGCCTGGACCACAGACTGCAAGGGAAGATATTACTGGGAAAGGCCAAAGCAACCTATTAGACCCATTAAACACTAACATAGATGAATACTCAGATTTAAACCTTTATTGTTTCACAAAGGCTTAAAAAGGGAACGTCCACAGTTTAGACTGCAGCAGATTTTATTAAAGCAGTTTGACAGGAGCAAAGCAAAAACACAAAGAATAAGTGTTTCACATATTAATACATATAACATAATAATAAAAGAAAAGCAAAAGAATGATACAAAAGAATGAAAAAGTTGTCCAGAGCAGCAGGATGTCTGAGGTCTGCAGAAACACAAAAACACAGCAGCTAAAAATAGTTGTTGAAAGAAAACGAGGTGGGAGCTGCTGATTCCTGAGCTTTGATACTGGATTAGCTTCAGTAGTTATTCCCATCACTGCTGTAGGAGCTACATTTAGTCACAGCTGATTGTCTCCTTTGACCAATCAGAAGACTACTGTTGTAAAAACAAGCAGACAAAGAACCAATGAGAGTGAAGAACAGGATAAAGAGCTCGTGTGATGGAGGCAAAGCAATAATCAGCAGACTGTAGCAGTTTCTATCTGGATGAAAGTAGAAGGAGCTCAGCGGAGCTCAGTCCCATATCTTTGTTTAGAAACAACATCAGTGATTTCCTGCTGCTCGAGATGATTCCAGCAGCTCTCATTACAGCAGCTGATGAGAGAAACAGCTGATGGCTCACAGCTCGTGCACTGTTGGATCTCCAGATGTTCACGTGGCTGAAGTCTGTGAAGAAACTGTGGTCCACGTAGTTCACACGGCCTCAGATTGGACCGAGCTCCCTGGATCACTGCAGCATCCTCAGCTGGTACATGGACGTCTCTGCTCCTCAGTCTTGGAGCCCCTGCAGGTCCGTCCACACCACCAGGGTCTTCTCACTCACCTTTCCTTTGTCCTCGTCCTTCATCGGCCGTGCTGTGTCTTTGTTCCTGCGGTGTTGTTCCCACGATGCAGCGCTGATGTTCCCTCCTTGAATGCACAACAAGTACGGTGCTGGTCTTTCTCGGGTGGAGCAGAGACAGATTGAAGTCTTTCAGGCTTTAGTGCCGACTTCCCTGACAGAGGCTGGACTCCATGGTCTGCACAGGAGGCTTCTACACTGTGTGGAGGTGACTCCTGGACTCGAAGACAGGCTGCAGGTACATGTGTGATGAAGAGGAGCTACAGCAGTGTGATGGAGCTGCAGGTGTGAAGGAAGTCCTGCTGTCCTGTCCCACCCTCATCTTTGCTTCCTCTGTCTTCTCTGGACTTGTCCTCCTGTTTCAGAAACAGCACTGCTTCATGCCGAGGGTGGACGGGAGCATTGGCTCTGATTCTTTTACCGTCCACCACAAGGAGACACTGATGCTGACCTCCTGATTCATCTGCATGTGTTCTGCTTCACACTGCTCACCTCCACCAAAGACTTCACAAACATCTTCTTTCTTTGAGTCCAGTTTGTCCCACAAACACTTCCAAATCTCCTCCTCTGAGATTCTGCAGCTTCTTGCAGTGTGACTCAGCTGACTTCTGACAGACCACAGACTGGCACAGCATCCACATGTGTCTCCTTTCAAACAGGCTCTTGATGTTTCCTCCCACATCATTCTGGCCTCTCAGTCTCCTTTGTTCTCCAGCTCTGTAGCTCCAGCTGGTGAAGCTTCAGTTTTCCATGTTGGTAACAGTAAACTACAGCCTCTGCTGTCAGCTGGGTAACTAAACAGAGCTGCAGCACGTCTCTGCGGTGGTGCTACATCCAGCCTGCAGACGGCCGTCTACATGTTGTAGTGGTTTACAGTCACCAGGGGGCGCTGTCCCAGCCATGCAGGCAGTGGGCTGCTCTGCTTGTGCTGTTGTTGGTGAAGCTGAAGTGAAAGTGATAGGTTTGTAGTTTGAACCTATCCACTGGAACGTTAAGGACAATCTGCTACGCAGCAAAAAGCAAGACACAAGGCACCAAAGTTCTCTGGTTTACTCATGCATGAGGGAGACCTGGCTGGAGCCAAGCGTCGTTCCACCACTTGACCACCATCAGACTCTCAGCCAGGCTCCCCATAGCACTCCTTTTATTGTGGTTACATGAATATGCATAGGGTCATTAACATATAGCATCTCACATAGGTATACATGTGAACAAAGAATACTGTGTGTGTGTGTGTGTGGTACTGCTGATCAAAGGGTCATATAACATCCTTGGTCAGGAAGAGGGTAGACCCCCCTTCACCCTAGATGGTTCACCCTAGATAACATGGTGAGGAAGTCCAGCAGTTCATCTAAACAAAAAGCACTTAGACTAGAACAGACGTAGCTACGTTAATCCTGCCATAAAACAATAAGAGAAGGTACGACCTCTCTCGTGCTCCCAGGATGTGGGTGTGCATTCTAGTGTGGAATACACACCAAGCCCCTGCAGCCTGCTAAAGATCACACATCCTATCACTACACAATTGATTATACACCTCTAAGAATATATGGTTAAATATTTCCTAATACAAATGACAATAATAAAATCTAAACCCATCAGAAAGCGAGAGTTAAAACACTGAACAGTGTCCACTGAGCTTCTCATGCTCTTCTCATGCTCAAAGAAGTTTAACAGGAAGGACGACTCGTCCATCAGGCGTCCAGCTGTCCGTGACCGTGTCCACAGCAGCGTGTGACCGAGGCTTCATGCTAACACGCACACATGAAGCTAATACCACCACGAGCAGCTGCTCAGTGGATTTGGAGGACAAATGTCTGCAGCTTCTCACAGGCAGTATGCAGAATGTGGATCTCCACAAAGACTGTGGAGAGCTCGTCCCACACTCTAAATCCACACTTGTCTGCACAAAACTTCTCACACGTTCCCGTCACAAGTGTCTTCTAAGTGAAGCTACCAGGTTCAGGTCCAGCTTGTTTATCTGGAGCTGCAGGAGATGATCCATCCTCACAAAGCAACACAGACAGCAGATATGCAAACACACAACACAACCAAAGGATTCTCTCTGCATGTCTGTGGCTGATGCTGCTGGAACGAAGCTGTTTGAAACCTTGTTGTTCTGCACTTTGGGACCAGAAGAGGAAACTGAAGCTCTGTGCAGAGGGTCCAATGGAAGCAGCCAAGCGCTGTAAGTGTCTGCTGTACAGGGATGCTGGTTCAGCTGTGGCTCAGTTTCACAGTGTGACTCAATAAAAGCAGCAGGAAATCAAAGCTTGATGCTTTCATCAGTGTGGAAATAAGAAAGTTTCCTGTGACAGACGCTGGAGCTCTTTCACTCTCAGCTTCACAGTTTCAGCTTCAAACTTCTTCCAACATGTTTCTAACACGGCCACATTCCACCTTAATGGAGCTGATATCTTGTGCATCAGCACATTTTCTAAAGGCAGCGATCACATCTTTAGTTTTGGATGTTTAACTGCAGATTGTTTATGTGTTTATAGCACATTAATTACAGCAGCAGCGTTGACCACAGTGCTGTACAAGAATCCAAAATAACGATTAAAATAACTCCTAATATTAATATCACACATCAAATATCAAATAACTCTCATGCTGTATTAAAAGCCAGTGAATACAAATGTGTTTTCAGAGCAGATTTACAGAGACTGACAGCAGGAGCTGGGGCTGTTCGATAGAACGATGTATATATGATGACCATATGAAAACGTCTATCGTTTCATATCACGCTCTTTGTTTCCTGCTTATGTGTTTGTGTTTTCCAGATAAAGCTTTCAAAATAAATCTGAAGATCCTGTTGAGAGTTTTCAAAATAAACACAATACAGTACTGCGGTCGCTCGTTTATCGAGTTACGTTCTAAAAATAAGTCTCAGAATGAAGTAGCAGCTTTATGTTTTACAAGTATTATAGAAGTTTTAAGGCAGTTAAACCCTCACTGCACACTTTCTACACTTTTCTCAGACAGGCATGAACATTTTCACACTTTTCTCTCTTGTTTAAACAAAGTTCAAACCTTCATAGAAAAATAAGTTCATTATTAAAGAATGAAAGCAAAGTGTTTCTGAAACGTGTCAAATCAGCCTTTGCTGGCATTAAATGAGCTTGGTTCTGTGTGAGGAGCACTCGTCCATGGCCTGGGCTCCTCGCTGTCAGGTAAAGTTTCATAAAGCTTTTGAGTTTTTCTGCAGATAATGTTGGTGTCCAGCACGATGTTCTTTTTCCTGCGGTCACTGAGCCACAAAGCCAAAGCTGACTCCATCCTTATGATGTTCTTGTTGTGGACAGTTACAACCTTTTTGCCTCCTTGTTGAAACTATGATGGTCAGCATCTTCCTCTGCCTTTGGCTGCTACCACAGGTGCAAAACGTCTCGTCATCATTGTTGTTTGTTGGGACAAAACGTACAAACATACAGTGCAGCACTGCAGAGTCACACTGCTGTAAATTTGAACACATTCTGTACTGTACAGGAGACACGGCACGAGATTGACTGACAATGGTCTACAGCCAATCAGGACGCAGAACACAATGCGCTGTAAAAAACAAAAACATGCAAAATTGCACAAAAAAGATCAGCGAAACAGCGAGGCCGCCAAAGGTGAACTGTGTTACAGCGAGGGACCAGCGTATATGTGGTTGTTGGGACGATAAATGTCTTTGAGCTTGTGTCAGAAGACGAGCTGCAGCTTTCTGGACCAGCTGCAGTCTTGCCAGGCAGGTCCCACTAACTCCAACATATAAGGAGTTACCGCTGTACAACTGAGCTCAGCTGTTTTTCAAATTGCCATCAAATATAAGCCCCAAATGTAATAATGCGATTTAATAAAAGAGCTGAACCAGTCTAATAGAGCGCCCTTGATGCCGCCATGCTCCAATGGTGAGGTCAAGATGCTGTGGTCAAGGCAGCGGTCAGATCCAAAAGCACAGCTGAGTCTCCTGATCAGTGGCTGATAAAAGATCATTAAGAACTTTTCAAAGGGCAGTTTCAGTGCTGTGAAGAGCTTTAAAACTAGACTGAAACCTTTACAACAGATTGCAGCTGAACAAATATAATCTTTTACAAAATCTTCGACAGGAAGGGAAGCTTTGAAATAGGCCTGAAATTTGAGCGGACAGAGGATCCAGATCAGGTTTTTAGTACAGGCTGTACAACAGCATGTTTAAAACAGGCTGTACAACACCTGAACTAAGACTGCTGTTAAAAATCGCTAAGATGTCGGAACCGACAACCTTTAAAATCTTTTTAAACACGTGTTGGAACAACTTCATTTGGACAAGATGATGTCTTTATAGCATCACATCGTTCCTCCACCTGATCAAACCACACAGGCTCAAACTGATCAAAAACAGCTGAGCAGGTGAATATTTTAGCCCCGGTGCGATCTCGGGCGAGAGTATCGATGATGGCCAAAGGGCAGCGTCCAGCTCTACGGCCGCTGAAGAGCAGACTCAACAGACGCGCGTGATGTGGATCCTACTGCTCTAAAACTGGAGCTTCTTCAATCCATTAAAGAGGACATTAGTACGCTGTTAAAAGAAGAAGTCAGAAATGCATTGAAAGAAGATTTTGACAATATAAGGGCTGACGTGCAAGGACTGAGAAATGAGATCGCTAACAGCATGGCGGCGACGTGCGGCAAAGTTGATGGAGTAAAGGTTACAGTGAAAGAAGCTGAGGATGGGCTGTCAATGTGGAGCGATGAGGTGACCACCCTGCAGTCTACAGTAGAGAGTATGAAGGAGGAGCTGTCTGACCTGAAGGATAAATGTGATGAAGGCAGGAAGCGGAGAGCTAACATCCACATCATAGGGATCCCAGAGGGCCTGGACTCGAGCTCCTCCACGGCCGTATCCGTGCTACTACGTGAAGTGCTGGGTATGGATAAAGACGTTATTGTCGACCGCTCACACAGGAGCCCTATCCTGAGAAAGCCAGCTGGTGACCCGCACGCCGTCATAGCCGAGCGTCACTACTACCAGGATTGTGTGGCTACGCCGTGCCAGGGCCCAAGCCCCGCTTGAGTTTAACGGACAACCTATTGCAATATTACGACTGGGCGATATGACCCAAAGTTCATATCTCGATATTCTTTAGCTGGATGGCGATATACGATATATATCTCGATATTTTTAAAGCCAGAAAGTACGAACAAAAAGAGAGTTCTTAGTCAAAGCTGTGTCCCAAATCTCACACAGGCACATTTATTAACATACAGCGTAGATGTACATGAAACAATTACTCAGAAATAAATGATCAGCATTTATTAAATAATAATGCTCCATAAATAAAAGAAAACAATGTTGTTTTTGTGCATAACAAAAAGCTCACAATCGTGCAGTCAAAATGTAAACAGATGCTGAGCATAATAACAAGCAGCTGCTCTGTTCCCAGGTTCTACTGCGTGACTGACAGCCTGGAGTTTGAAACCCTCTTTGTAACCGTGTCTCTTACAGGTGCCATTTATGGTCCTTATACACACTCAATACAGTAATATTACGTTGAAGCAGAGTACGTATCACTCCGCGAGGCTCCTCGTAGCTGTAATGCTCCAACAATCCATCAAGCGGTGCGGCCTCGTAGCTGAGCAAAGTCGTACCAAAACATCTTTTGAAAGGTTTCTGAGCGCCGTGTAGCACATAAAATCGGTTCGAGGTCAGTAAGCACAACCAGAATTCATCCATAAGGCGCACTGTCGATTTATGAGAAAATTACAGGATTTTAAGTGCAGAAAATATAGTTTATGGTTTTCCTTTGATCTTAGCAAATATCTACGCCTCTAATTGGGACGATCACAGATTTTTCACTAATGTCTTTGCGCGGCTCCCCAATATGTCATCACACAATATCATCTTTGAGGGAGACCTAAACTGCTAATTATCTGCTATGGACCACAGTTCACACAAAAGTACACTTAGTCCAAAGTCAGCATGCGTCATTCAGAGCTTTCTTGATAATTATGGGCTGGCTGATGTATGGAGATTTCATAATCCTGCTTCACGTCAATACTCTTTTTTTTCTAATGTCCATAAAACATATATTTGTATAGAAAAACGTCTCCCTTTAGTTACAGAATGTGATTATAAGACTGGTGATTTCTCCTCTTGTTTTTTCAATGTGTATTCCTGATGCCTGCTCCAACTATCAGCCATGGAGATTCAACTCAGTGTTGTTAGCAGATGAAGAGTTTGTCAGTTACAAAAGGTCTCAAAGACATTTTTTTTCTATTAATCAGACCCCAGAGATGTCATCATCAGTTTGTCTGCTTTAATAATGTGACTGGAAAAAGGTGTTGGACTTCAAATATGTCCATTTCTTTCACACTTCACCTTTAAAAGTGAAGCCATGTGGTTCCTGGAAGGAAAAACACGACTTTTTCAAGTCTTTGTCCTGTTTTTATGAGAAATGTACGACTTTAATGTGAAACATTCAGAGTTTTTTCTCTTGTTGTGTTTGTTTGAAGCTGCTTCCTGTTGGCTTCAGCTGTTTGGAGTTTCCATTTTCTAAACTTCTACATTCTGAACCTTCTTCAGCTCTGAACAGATGATGAAACACTGAATGATTTCAAGCACTTTGTCTAATAAACTTACATCTTTCATTCTTTATACAGATTGAGTTTCTGTGGTTTGTCAGAGATCAGCTGTGATTATCTGGCAGCAGCACTGAAGTCCAACCCCTCCCATCTGAGACAGCTGGACCTGTGGGGAAACAACCTGAAGGATCCAGGAGTGAAGCATCTGTGTGGTTTCCTGGAGAGTCCAGGATGTAAACTTGAAACTCTGAGGTCAGTCAGCATGTTTTAGTTGTGCTGAGATGAATATGATGTGAAAGTTGTGCTGACACTAAACTGCAGACATCAGGCTGATATTATACTGATCCACACTGAGGATCTTCATGGTAAAGTCTGTTTTCTTCTTCTCTGGTTTAGTCCATTGACTGCAGCAGAACAATGTTCACATTTCAAACAGTGATACTCAACGTATGGCCCGCGGCCCACACGCGGCCTGCCCACCTTTCCTGATTCAGAGAGAGGGGACCCTGATTAACTGTGTAGCTTCTTCCTCACAGTTCTAAGTATCAGACACAACAATGAATAATCCACAGCTGACTGTCTTTAGCAGGTCAAAGGTCACGGCACACAGCAGACAGTCAGAAATATTCTAACTCTGATCATTTATCAGTTGTGACACTGTGAGACTTGATCAGAGGTGTGATCATCACAGCAGAGGCCTTTGTGTCAAAGTCACTGAGGATCAAACAGAAACACATGAAGCAGATTTTCCTCTTCTGGCTTTTTATAGCAGATAACCTTCAAAATATTCTGCAGTCGATCAAAAACTGAAGCAAACCATGAAGCAACATGTGAACATGAGCTGATGCTGCTGAAGTGAAGCAAAGTTACAGAGGTTTGATTACAGACACAGCTGAGAGTTTGTAATCTGTCATCATTTTAAAAAGTTTCCATGGAACAGCAGAAATGAGGCTTTACTGTCAGAGGCCGACAGCACTGAACACAACAGCAGACTGGTGGCTAATAAACAGTGAATGATGCAGAAACAGATGTTTGAAGCTGTTCTTGGAGTACACTGAGAGAGAGAGAGCTGTGCAGGCAGGAACAGCCAAAGTCAGAGAGAATTCATGAGCATATTGATCAAACGTGAAGCAGAGTTTGGATCTTCTTTTGCTGCTGCTTCACTCAGTTTTGGTTGGAGACAGATGAAACCTGCAGCTTCAGGATCTGTGAGCTGTCCACTTTCAGCCCTGACGGCGTGTCCGTGTACGTGCCGTCGAGTGAACGATCCACGCTCTGTTTCCATCTTTGTGTGTTTAGCTGCTCTCATTTACTGTTTTATCTGTTTGCTGCTTGTTGAAATAGTTTGTGAGCTTTAACCTGAGATTCTGGCAAAATACATTTATATTAAACATCGATTCAGGATTGAATGAATCAACATCGTTTTATTCAAATTAAAACCATTTAAATGGGAACATGAATTTTTTACAGCCGCCTCTAATGCTGGGTAATGTCAGCTGGTCCATGTGCAGCTGGCTGTGAGGCTCAGGGAGCGTCTACAAAGTGCAACACTGAAAGAACATCATCCATAAATATTGAGTAAGAACTGGACTCTCATACAGCGAGACTCAAATGCCTTTAAACATCAGCTTATCCTGCTGATCCAAGTCCAACACTGAGTTTGTAAAAACATGTTTGTCAATCATTTTGTTTGGTTTCTGAGGAAAAAGATTCAATAACTTGCTGCTAATACACAACATTTCATCATATTTCCTCATAACCCTCTTTTGTCTGACCATTTGATCCCATTTGAATTTGCAATAAAGGATCCACAGAGTTTGGTGACAATAATGACAGTAGATGTTTGTGTGAAAGTGCTGGAAGCAAATGAGTGTGTGATGTTCTTTCAGTGTTGCACTTTGTAGACGCTCCCTGAGCACTGGTCTCACAGCCAGCTGCACATAGAGACCAGTGTTGTTAGTCCAGGTCAGAAGATGACTTGTTGGAATGAAAATGAGCTTGTAGTTTGTCTGCTTTAATAATGTGACTGGAAAAAGGTGTTGGACTTCAAATATGTCCATTTCTGTCACACTTCACCTTTAAAAGTGAAGCCATGTGGTTCCTGGAAGGAAAAACACGACTTTTTCAAGTCTTTGTCCTGTTTTTATGAGAAATGTACGACTTTAATGTGAAACATTCAGAGTTTTTTCTCTTGTTGTGTTTGTTTGAAGCTGCTTCCTGTTGGCTTCAGCTGTTTGGAGTTTCCATTTTCTAAACTTCTACATTCTGAACCTTCTTCAGCTCTGAACAGATGATGAAACACTGAATGATTTCAAGCACTTTGTCTAATAAACTTACATCTTTCATTCTTTATACAGATTGTGGAGCTGTGGTTTGTCAGAGATCAGCTGTGATTATCTGGCAGCAGCACTGAAGTCCAACCCCTCCCATCTGAGAGAGCTGGACCTGAGCGACAACGACAACCTGCAGGATCCAGGAGTGAAGCATCTGTGTGGTTTCCTGGAGAGTCCAGGATGTAAACTTGAAACTCTGAGGTCAGTCAGCATGTTTTAGTTGTGCTGAGATGAATATGATGTGAAAGTTGTGCTGACACTAAACTGCAGACATCAGGCTGATATTATACTGATCCACACTGAGGATCTTCATGGTAAAGTCTGTTTTCTTCTTCTCTGGTTTAGTCCATTGACTGCAGCAGAACAATGTTCACATTTCAAACAGTGATACTCAACGTATGGCCCGCGGCCCACACGCGGCCTGCCCACCTTTCCTGATTCAGAGAGAGGGGACCCTGATTAACTGTGTAGCTTCTTCCTCACAGTTCTAAGTATCAGACACAACAATGAATAATCCACAGCTGACTGTCTTTAGCAGGTCAAAGGTCACGGCACACAGCAGACAGTCAGAAATATTCTAACTCTGATCATTTATCAGTTGTGACACTGTGAGACTTGATCAGAGGTGTGATCATCACAGCAGAGGCCTTTGTGTCAAAGTCACTGAGGATCAAACAGAAACACATGAAGCAGATTTTCCTCTTCTGGCTTTTTATAGCAGATAACCTTCAAAATATTCTGCAGTCGATCAAAAACTGAAGCAAACCATGAAGCAACATGTGAACATGAGCTGATGCTGCTGAAGTGAAGCAAAGTTACAGAGGTTTGATTACAGACACAGCTGAGAGTTTGTAATCTGTCATCATTTTAAAAAGTTTCCATGGAACAGCAGAAATGAGGCTTTACTGTCAGAGGCCGACAGCACTGAACACAACAGCAGACTGGTGGCTAATAAACAGTGAATGATGCAGAAACAGATGTTTGAAGCTGTTCTTGGAGTACACTGAGAGAGAGAGAGCTGTGCAGGCAGGAACAGCCAAAGTCAGAGAGAATTCATGAGCATATTGATCAAACGTGAAGCAGAGTTTGGATCTTCTTTTGCTGCTGCTTCACTCAGTTTTGGTTGGAGACAGATGAAACCTGCAGCTTCAGGATCTGTGAGCTGTCCACTTTCAGCCCCGACGGCGTGTCCGTGTACGTGCCGTCGAGTGAACGATCCACGCTCTGTGTTTCCATCTTTGTGTGTTTAGCTGCTCTCATTTACTGTTTTAGCTGTTTGCTGCTTGTTGAAATAGTTTGTGAGCTTTAACCTGAGATTCTGGCAAAATACATTTATATTAAACATCGATTCAGGATTGAATGAATCAACATCGTTTTATTCAAATTAAAACCATTTAAATGGGAACATGAATTTTTTACAGCCGCCTCTAATGCTGGGTAATGTCAGCTGGTCCATGTGCAGCTGGCTGTGAGGCTCAGGGAGCGTCTACAAAGTGCAACACTGAAAGAACATCATCCATAAATATTGAGTAAGAACTGGACTCTCATACAGCGAGACTCAAATGCCTTTAAACATCAGCTTATCCTGCTGATCCAAGTCCAACACTGACTTTGTAAAAACATGTTTGTCAATCATTTTGTTTGGTTTCTGAGGAAAATGATTCAATAACTTGCTGCTAATACACAACATTTCATCATATTTCCTCATAACCCTCTTTTGTCTGACCATTTGATCCCATTTGAATTTGCAATAAAGGATCCACAGAGTTTGGTGACAATAATGACAGTAGATGTTTGTGTGAAAGTGCTGGAAGCAAATGAGTGTGTGATGTTCTTTCAGTGTTGCACTTTGTAGACGCTCCCTGAGCACTGGTCTCACAGCCAGCTGCACATAGAGACCAGTGTTGTTAGTCCAGGTCAGAAGATGACTTGTTGGAATGAAAATGAGCTTGTAGTTTGTCTGCTTTAATAATGTGACTGGAAAAAGGTGTTGGACTTCAAATATGTCCATTTCTGTCACACTTCACCTTTAAAAGTGAAGCCATGTGGTTCCTGGAAGGAAAAACACGACTGTAAGCGCCAGACGTCTGCTTTATATTTTATTTACGATTGAGTTCATGTTTGTTTTATTATTCATAGATTCATTACATAAGTGCAGTAGTAGCATGAAACCCTGTGTGAGAGGGAAGGGGAGGAGCATGGACAGAGAGGTTAGGAGTCTCACGGTTTTCTGACCGTGTACACAGCTAGTATTGGATAACTGCTATTTTTTGGAATTTTCATGCCTTTTTTTTTTGGAAGGAGTTCATTGCTACATCCTCAGTTTGTAATAAATAAAACAGTCTTCAAACCATAATGCAACTGGAAGCATTTCTTTGGGAAACCAGGAACACGCGTCAGCCATAGACTCCCCTTTTTTGAACTTGGTTTATTGGAAATTACCCTACATTTAGTCAGAAAACCTTCTTGCTCCTTTTTTGGGAAAAGGAATACTGAAAAGGATCATGTTTAGCAACGCCGTGCACTGTGGATTGAAGGCAATAGCCTACTTGGAGGAAGAATCACGGTAAGCAGTGAAAACAAGCTTTGCTACTGTGGAAATTTGTCATAATGCATGAGAGTGATGAAGAACTAGTGTGTGGAAAAAGAGAACCAAAAATGACAGAAAAGGCTGTCGAGGAAAAGCTGCACAGGTTGACCCAGTCTAGAAAGGCTAAGCTAGGCCACCTAACTAGCCAAGCTAATCAGCTCGAACGGCTAATGGAAGATGATGCTAACGTGAATGCTGTTAAGCAGAAATTGCGTTTAGACTACCAAGATTCATTTGGAGAACTGTGTAAGATAAATGATAGTTTGAGAGTATTAATGCATGAGGAAGAATTTGAAAAGGACCAAAGTTCTTGGTATGAACCTAATGCTAGTCGTATTCGTGGATTTATGCAACATGTGGAAACGTGGGTTAAAGCAGCTGAGGAGCGCACAGAACAAGCTAGACAGTGTGATGCAGACATCCAGCCTTCCGACAGTGTTTCTGTGATGTCCGCTGCATTAAGCAGTAAAAGCAGGAGGCGCAGGTCAGCCGTTGGGAGCCAAGTGTCCACTGCTTCCTCAGTACGCCTCAAAGCTGAAATGGAGAGAGCCACATTGCTTGCACAAGCAACTGCTCTCAAACAAAAACAAGAGCTTGAACGACAGGAAACTGAGTTGAAAGCAAAAAGAGAGCAGCTAGATCTGCAAATTGCTATTGCCGCCTCTGATGCTAAAATAAAGGTATTAGAGAATTTTGAAAATGAGCGCTCGTCACATGTGAGTCCTGCATACCCAACGACTATTGATTCTGGATTCATACCATTACCTGTAAGTCAAACTCCAGTCACCAACACAGAAAATGGATATGGGGAATTCATGCCTTTACAAAATCACCCTATTGGTACGCAGCAGTCTAGAGTGGATTTTGCAGCAGATGAGCAAGCAGTTGAAACACTCTGTACTGTTATGACACGTCAGAATAATATAACAGAGCTGATGGTGAAACAACAAAAAATGATGACATTGCCACCTTTAGACATCCCTACCTTCAGTGGTGATCCTCTAGATTACAATACATTTGTAAGCGCCTTTGAGCACGGAGTAGAGTCTCGCACTGAAAGTCCTAAGGATCGCCTCTACTTCTTGGAGCAGTTCACTAATGGACAGCCGAAAGAGCTAATAAAGAGCTGCCTTCATATGAAGCCAGATGTAGGCTATCACAAGGCTAAACAGCTCCTCAAAGAGCATTTCGGAAATGACTACAAAGTTGCTGTAGCCTACATGAACAAGGTCTCAAACTGGGCACCTATCAAGCCAGAAGATGCAGAAGCTTTAAATGCGTTTTCACTCTTTCTGACAGCTTGCTGTAACACCATGGCTGAAGTGAGTTACATGGAGGAACTTGATAACGTCGCAAGCCTGAAAGCCATTGTAGCAAAACTTCCATACAAGTTACGTGAAAGGTGGAGATCTGTTGTGTGTGGTATGCAAGAGCGAGGCGACAGACGAGTCAAGTTCAATGATTTGGTGGAGTTTATTAATAAACAAGCCAAAATTGCACTTCACCCTGTTTTTGGTGACATAAAGGATAGCACCACTGCTAAACCATTCACCATTAAACAAAACAGTAACAAGGATCAGAAAAGGGTTGTAATGAAGAAGTCATTCACCACCAGTGCCATACCATTGGACATTCAGGAGAAAGACACAAAGACAATGGAAAACACAAATTATGTGAAACCCACTCCACAGGCATGTCTGTTCTGTAACGGTGGGCACATCATAGACCTGTGTGGTAAGTTTAAGGGCAAGCCACACAACGAAAAGTTGGAATTTTTGAAAGGCAAAGGACTGTGTTTTAGCTGTTTGAAGCAAGGTCACATGAGCAAACTTTGTAAGAGAAAGGTGAGCTGTGAGGTATGTTCTCTTGCTCATCATACATTGTTGCATATCAAGAAAAGGGACACAGACGCTGACACAGAGAAGAAAACTAAGAACAGTGAAAGTCAAACAATCTTAAGTGCCTTTGTCTGTGCAGAGTCTGAGGATTGTGGGCCAACTGGGGCCGGGGAAGATGACTGCACACTTGCAATAGTTCCTGTACAGGTCAAGGCCAAAAAGGGAAGTGTAGTAGTGCAGACTTACGCCTTCTTGGACCCAGGAAGCTCTGCCACATTCTGTACAGAGACATTAATGGACAAATTGAAGATCACTGGAAGGAAAACTGACATACTACTGAAAACTATGAATGAAGAGAAACCTGTCTGTACTCATGTAGTGTCAGGCTTGGAGGTCAGTAGTTTATCTGGTGACGACTTTATTGATCTGCCAGATGTCTTCACACAAAGGACAATACCTGTAGGAAAAGAAAACATACCCCTACAGAAAGATCTCGAAAAGTGGCCTTACCTTAAAGAAGTAAAACTGCCTCGAATTGAGACTGACATTGGATTGCTTATAGGAGCAAATGTACCTAAAGCAATGGAGCCATGGGAGGTTGTAAGCAGTGTAGGTAATGGACCGTATGCTGTAAGAACCAAGCTAGGTTGGACTGTGAATGGACCTTTGAGAGAAACTGGCTGTCATGCAGACAAGAGAAACCCAGCCAAGGCTAATGCAAACCGCATATCAGTGAGCCGTTTAGAGAACCTGTGGCTTCAACAGTTCATGGTGGATTTTCCAGAGGGAAGAAAACATGATGAAGTGGAAATGTCAAGAGAGGACCATCAGTTTATGGACATGGCCATGGAATCTGCAAAACTGATGGATGGCCACTATACAATATGTCTACCTCTGAAGAACAGATTGGTCAACATGCCAAATAATCGCTCAGTCGCTGAACAACGAGCACGTAACTTGAGGCTTAAATTTCTCAGGAATGACTGCTTCCGACAAGAGTACACAGACTTCATGGAAGACCTTCTTAAAAAGGGCTATGCAGTACAACTGTCAAATGATGAACTGGCGCACAAAGAAGGAAAAGTGTGGTATATACCCCATCACGCCGTGTACCACCCTGTGAAGCAGAAATTAAGAGTTGTGTTCGACTGTGCAGCATCCTATCAGGGCACATCCCTGAATGATCAACTTCTTCAGGGTCCAGATTTGACCAGCAGTCTCATTGGTGTTGTCATACGATTTAGACAGGAACCTGTTGCAATTATGGCAGACGTTGAAGCAATGTTTCACCAGGTGAAGGTGCCTGACGGTGACTCTGACTTACTTAGGTTCCTCTGGTGGACAGGTGGCGACTGCAATCAAGCTTTGACTGAGCACAAGATGACTGTGCATTTGTTTGGGGCCACATCCTCACCCAGTTGTGCCAATTTCGCTTTGAGGAAGTGTGCTGAAGACCAGAGTAGGCAGTTCAGGGCTGAAGTTGTTCAAACAGTATTGCAGAACTTTTACGTTGATGACTGTCTCAAGTCTGTCGCTACGGAGGAGGCAGCTATATCAATGTGTCAAGATCTAATGAAAATCTGTGCCAACGGAGGCTTCCGTCTCAACAAATGGGTGAGCAACCGAAGGAAGGTGCTTGACTCCATCCCAAAGTCTGAACTGGCAGCAGAAATGAAAAGCCTGGACCTGGATCATGGCAAACTTCCACTTGAGAGGGCCCTTGGTCTCAATTGGTGTGTTGAGTCAGACACATTCAGATTTAAGATCAACATCAAAGATCGCCCATTCACAAGAAGAGGACTTCTTTCTGTCATTGGATCAGTGTATGACCCATTAGGCATTTTGGCGCCAGCAGTCTTGCCAGCAAAGATTATCCTGCAGGAATTGTGCAGATTGAAGATCGGGTGGGATGACGACTTACCTGAGCACATAAAGATGCGGTGGACTGACTGGTTAACCAGCCTTCCTGCTTTGGAACACTTCTCAGTTGCAAGATGTTTCAAGCCCAAAGATTTTGGAAATGATGTATTTGCACAACTACATCACTTTGCAGATGCAAGTGAGGATGCATATGGCTCAGTCAGCTACCTACTCATGCGTAACACGAGCAATGAGACACAATGTGCATTTATGATGGGCAAGTCCAGAGTGGCGCCTCTCAGGCCTCCTACCATACCCCGTCTGGAATTGACTGCTGCTACAGTAGCCATTAGGATGGATAGTGTCCTGAGAAGAGAGCTACAACTGAACCTTGCAGAATCAGTTTTTTGGACAGACAGTATGGTGGTGCTCCAGTATCTCCGGAATGAGACCACGCGTTTTCGTACGTTTGTGGCAAACAGAGTTGCAGCTATTCTGAAAGGCTCTGATGTGGAACAGTGGAAACACATCAGCACAGACAAGAATCCTGCTGACTGCGCCTCAAGAGGGCAAAGAGTAGATGAATTTATGAAGAACAGAACGTGGGTGTCTGGGCCAGATTTTCTTCGCAGTCCAGTAGAGTTTTGGCCTAACACTCCATTGAATTGTCCGGAAATCACTTCTGGTGATCCTGAGATCAAGAAGGCCACAGTAAACAAAATAGAGGTGGAAGAAAATGTTGCTCCATTCAAGAGACTGATAAATTACTTCTCATCATGGACAAAGTTGAAAAGAGCGGTGGTGTGGTTCCTGAAACTTAAAGCCTTACTTTGGAGTCTCTGTCAAAAACGTAAAGAGCTATGCGTAACCAGTGTGGAGAATAGCTTTGACAATGATCGACAGCTGAGGCAAAGTCAGATTGACAGTTTCAGGACAAGCTTTAAGCCTACACAAATTTCAGTGGAAGACCTGAATCAAGCAGAGCTCGATATAATCAGATTTTGCCAAAAGGAGAAATTCTCGGAAGAGGTTTCAGCTCTTCACAAGGGACAAAGTGTGAAGCGCAACAGCCATTTATACAAACTGAACCCTGTACTACAGGAAGATCTGTTGAGAGTTGGTGGAAGATTGAGCTGGGCAGCTATGCCGGAAATCGCTAAGCAGCCTATTATCCTGTCTAGAGACTTTCACATTTCTGACTTAGTCCTCCAACAGATACATGAAGAAACTGGGCATGGAGGGCGCAATCACATGCTCTCTGAATTGCGACAGAAGTTTTGGATCCCAAGTGCCAACACAGCCATTAGAAAGATCATCGCAAAGTGTGTGACATGTCGTCGCCTGCATGGGAGAGTTGGGAAACAACTGATGGCTGATCTTCCACAAGAGCGAGTGTTGCCAGATGATCCACCCTTCACCCGGGTTGGTGTAGACTACTTTGGCCCATTCGAAGTAAGACGTGGAAGAACCATCTTAAAAAGATACGGTGTTATATTCACTTGTTTAGCGGTTCGTGCAGTACACATAGAGCTGGCCTCATCATTAGACACAGATTCATGCATAAATGCAATCCGGCGCTTCATAGCACGGAGAGGACAAGTGAAGGCGATTCGCTCAGATAATGGGACAAATTTTGTTGCTGCCAATCGTGAGCTGAAGGAAGCAATCGCTGACTGGAACACTTCACCGTTTCAGCATCTATTTCAACAGCATGGAATTAAGTGGACATTTAACCCTCCCACTGCTTCACATCATGGCGGAGCATGGGAGAGGTTGATAAGATCAATACGAAAAGTGCTGAATTCTACTGTGAGAGAACAAGTTCTGGAAGAAGAATGCCTTCATACAGTCTTATGCGAGGCAGAGTCGATCATCAACAGCCGACCAATCACCAGGGCATCAAGCGACCCAAATGATTTGGAGGCTCTGACACCTAATCATCTTTTGTTGTTGAAAACAAAATCTTCATTGCCTCCAGGATTGTTTGACCAGAATGACCTCTACTCACGACGTAGATGGAAACAGGTGCAATATATGTCCAATCTATTTTGGAAGAGATGGACTAAAGAATACCTACCTCAACTTCAGGAACGTCAGCGGTGGGCCACAGCATCAAGAAACTTTGCAGAAGGAGATGTTGTTCTTCTTGTGGACGACTGTGCACCACGAAATTCATGGATTATGGGAAAGATCATCAAAACAGTTCCAGACAAGAAGGGTCTCGTTCGCCGAGTACGGATAAAGACAAAGACTAATGTTTTGGACAGACCCATCACCAAGATTTGTCTGCTTGTGGAATCTGAATGGGCTAGTGGTAAAGACTAAGCCCCTACGATGAGCCATGTGCTAGCAACCTCTGGCTCTTTCCTTCTTTCTCTCTTTCGTTCTTTTCTTTCTTATTCTTTTTCACCTGTTCTTTTGGAAATGGACAGAAACCAGCCTTAATATACTTTGCAAAGCTGATTGGCAAAGTATTGGACAATTCATTTGTCTATAAATAATATTTTGTCATGTGTTTAAACATTGGATATGTCTAAACGTGGTTCATATTAAGTTTGTAAAGTTAAAAAATGTGGTAATTGTTCTAAGGCAATACATTATTAGAACAATTAGGGGCCGGTAATGTAAGCGCCAGACGTCTGCTTTATATTTTATTTACGATTGAGTTCATGTTTGTTTTATTATTCATAGATTCATTACATAAGTGCAGTAGTAGCATGAAACCCTGTGTGAGAGGGAAGGGGAGGAGCATGGACAGAGAGGTTAGGAGTCTCACGGTTTTCTGACCGTGTACACAGCTAGTATTGGATAACTGCTATTTTTTGGAATTTTCATGCCTTTTTTTTTTGGAAGGAGTTCATTGCTACATCCTCAGTTTGTAATAAATAAAACAGTCTTCAAACCATAATGCAACTGGAAGCATTTCTTTGGGAAACCAGGAACACGCGTCAGCCATAGACTCCCCTTTTTTGAACTTGGTTTATTGGAAATTACCCTACAACGACTTTTTCAAGTCTTTGTCCTGTTTTTATGAGAAATGTACGACTTTAATGTGAAACATTCAGAGTTTTTTCTCTTGTTGTGTTTGTTTGAAGCTGCTTCCTGTTGGCTTCAGCTGTTTGGAGTTTCCATTTTCTAAACTTCTGCATTCTGAACCTTCTTCAGCTCTGAACAGATGATGAAACACTGAATGATTTCAAGCACTTTGTCTAATAAACTTACATCTTTCATTCTTTATACAGATTGATGAACTGTGGTTTGTCAGAGATCAGCTGTGATTATCTGGCAGCAGCACTGAAGTCCAACCCCTCCCATCTGAGAGAGCTGGACCTGAGCGACAACGACAACCTGCAGGATCCAGGAGTGAAGCATCTGTGTGGTTTCCTGGAGAGTCCAGGATGTAAACTTGAAACTCTGAGGTCAGTCAGCATGTTTTAGTTGTGCTGAGATGAATATGATGTGAAAGTTGTGCTGACACTAAACTGCAGACATCAGGCTGATATTATACTGATCCACACTGAGGATCTTCATGGTAAAGTCTGTTTTCTTCTTCTCTGGTTTAGTCCATTGACTGCAGCAGAACAATGTTCACATTTCAAACCTTCAAAGAAGAAGAAAAATCCTCCACTGGAAAATTCACTGTGAAACTCTCAAACTCTTCATTGCACCTTAAAGTCTGTCTGACACTGAAATCCAAAGCAAAATGTGCGTTTGCTTTACAGACAGCAGTCCAACACAAACATACACACATCATCCAAAACACAGTCCAACATCCAAATCTCCTCCACTGCCAGCATGAATGATGGGAAAGAGAAGGAGGAACACTCTGACATTCAGGGTTAGAATGAGTTTCATCAAGCAGACTGTGAAGATCAAAGCTGCATTAGAAAGCTTACATGAATGAATGAGTGGACAGAAGTGGACAGAGATCATCTGAAGCACTTCAAAGGCTTTAAATCAGCACATTTCTCTTTATTCTTTATCAACTCTGTTAGTTTCTCTCAGTTTTCTGTGGAATGAAGCTAACAGCAGGCTAATAAGATGCTGACCAATAGGTTTCTATTAAAGGTTGTAATTTGTATATGAAAAAGTGCTTTGGCTCAGCAGGGATCAGCTTACAGGTAGAATACAGCTGCTGGATGGGATTAGCATGTCATAGCTATCTACCAAACTGCTAACTGGGGGATTTCAGGCCATCTATGGATCATTTTTGCTAACTGTTTATTCAGCTTAGGCTCACAGGGCTGCAGCCTGTGCCCTAGCTGTCATAGGGCAAGAGGCGTGGTCCACCTGCACAGGTGAGCAGTCCATCACAGGGCCAACAGAGAGACAGAGAAGCACTCCCTCACATCCACACCTACAGCCAATGTAGAAGCACCAATGAACCTAAGCAGCATTTCATTGGACTGTGGGAGAACATCCAACCTCCACAGAAAGGCCCAGCTGACCAACAAGCTTCAACCTACAACCTTCTTGCTCTAAGGCACTAGTGCTAACCACTTTTGCCCATTTCAGCCCAAATCCTGCATCTTCCTGTTTCTGACTCCAGGCCAGCTCCACTAACACTTTCTCATCAGACACTGCCACCTAGTGGAGGAAGTCTTAGTTCCATTTGAAGCTTCAGATTACAGTTAGTTCCTTTACAAAGAGGTGGAGGTGGTGGGGCCGCAGCACCATCATCACTGAGTGCCATAGGACACTTAACCTTTGTTTCCATATGCTGGGAACTTCCTGTTGTTCCAAGGAGGACTGGAAAATGTGTGAAAATCTCCCAGTCAGTTCCTCACAGCACACTTCAATCATTTCCCTCCCACAGCATCAGGACCAGGGCTTTTTCTCTCTTTGGTCCCACTAAGAGATTTCCACACAAACAGCTCATCAGTGGGACTCTCAGAGCTACCAGCCCTTTGCTACAATCACAAAGCTCTTCATTGAAATCAATGATATCAAAGCTGGAATCAAATGAGTCCAAGTCTTCTGCTGATTCAGCATCACATTCATCTTTGCTCCTTGTCCTGCATCCCCACCATGGACTTCATTCCTTTCCAAGCCAGCCTTGAGTGTCCTTTATTCAGCTCATCCTCTGCTTTACTTTTACACCTGATTTTAGCTGCTTTATCTCTCTTTCAACAGGTTTCTGTGCCTCAATCTTTTTCTTCTCTCCCTCATAACAAGACAGCTTCTTCTGCCTGAGAACATGTTGGAGTGATTTACTAATCCAGGGCTGCTTATTGGGGAAAATACTTCCTGTTTCCAAAGTAATCCCCATTTTTCCCAGAAAGAAATGTCAGTAGAAATCGATGATCTAAGTGAGAACATGAGCCTTTAAAAAGTCCCAGTGGGTGCAGTCAAAGCAGTCCCTCAGTCCCAGTATAGAGTCTTTGGTCCAGACTGGAACTACTGTGTGCCCAGTTTGAGCTCTCTTCAGTGCTGTGACCTGACAGACCCAGAGGGGCCATCACATCACATTTAGAAGCTCCCCTGATGGAGCCACAACACATGTCCAATACTTAGTCTGTCTTGTTGGACCAACTGGAAGAAATGATTCAAGGACTTAGTCACAGAACAGAGATTCAAATCTCCAAAATCCAACTGGCTGCATCAGGACATATAGTCTGAAACTCTGCACAGTTTCCTGTTTGAAGCTGCTTCCTGTTGGCTTCAGCTGTTTGGAGTTTCCATTTTCTAAACTTCTACATTCTGAACCTTCTTCAGCTCTGAACAGATGATGAAACACTGAATGATTTCAAGCACTTTGTCTAATAAACTTACATCTTTCATTCTTTATACAGATTGTGGGGCTGTGGTTTGTCAAAGATCAGCTGTGATTATCTGGCAGCAGCACTGAAGTCCAACCCCTCCCATCTGAGAGAGCTGTACCTGTACTACAACAACCTGAAGGATCCAGATGTGAAGCAGCTGTCTGATCTTCAGCAGAGTCCAGACTACAGACTGGAGACTCTGAGGTCAGTAGAGTGATGGAGTGAGTGGGTGGTGCTGTCAGCAGTGTTGTACTAAACACAGTCAGTATGAAACAAAGATCCAGTGTTTCCTGTAAAGCTGCAGCTTCTCAGTGAAGCTGTGAGAGGAGAACGGTGACAGGCTTCAGGATTGGACACAAACACTTCCTGTTTCTCACCTTTATGGTCACCATAGTAACGGCTGACACGCTCTGATCAAACACTGTCAACAGCCAATCAGCTCTCTGAACAAAGCAGCACGCAGACCAATGACTGCATTGATTTCCAAGTTTAAAGCAGTGAAGAACACAGTCTGTAGGTGAGGAAGAATTTAGTGAGAGCAGATGTTTGGATGGAATTCCTCCAGTTAACAGCTGGAACCGTCCATCTGGATTGTTGGGCTTGTTGTTGGGGTTCCTACAGAGCTCAGAGTGGACACACCAAGGTTCTTCTAATGAATGAAAGTCCAAACTCAAACTAGGAGGGAAAAACATTTTCAGCAACTTCAATAAAAATCCAAAGATTAGAAAAAGTGAAGCAACAATGAGTCCTAGTACAGTCCCAGCACTGACGTCCCTGCTGCTCTTTATACTGGATGTGCTGCATCACTGACTGACAGCTGATGAAGAGTCTCTGGAAACACTCGTTTATCTCCTCTGCTCTTCCTCCTTCTCTCTGCAGGTGGAGCTGATGATGGTAAACAGGACGGTGTGTGTGCTGAGAGAGGAGCAGCTGTGTCCTGATGATCCAGAGAGGTTGAAGCAGCAGCAGCTTGTGTGTAGAGACGCTCTGACTGGGCCATGTTACTGGGAGGTGGAGAGGAGAGCTTCATCCAGCAGTGACTGACAGAGGAATGAAGTGCAGATGACTGTCAGTGCTGCAGAGTGAACTGCTCTGAGAACAGCTCCACTGTCAGACACAATGTAGAGTCCAGCATCAGCCCTGTGTGTCCCTCTGGATCTGACAGAGGATCATCAGTGTATCTGGACTGCTCTGCTGCTGCTCTGTCCTTCTACAGTCTCTGCACAGTCTCTGTCTCACTCTGGAAAGATTTTACAACTTGTTGTAATTACAGAACGTTAATATAATATTCAAACATGTGATCTTCTCTTTATTTCTGAATCTTTACCAAATAAAGAAAAACCAAACTAACAAACAGAAGCTGTCGTGTCCTTTTTCACCACATCTGTGAATCTTTTCTGTGTTTTTCCTCTTTTCCTCCTTCCTGCAGCTCCATCTTCATCATTCTGTGTCCAGTATATGTGAACACGTCCAAAGCATCTGAGCCTCATGTTACCCGTTTGTGTGAGTTACGCCTGTCGTTGTGTTGTGGTGTATAAATAAGGGGCAGGAGACAGCGCTGGATCTCTGAGTTCTTTACTCTCAATTTCTGCAACATCTGCAATATATAGAAATGCAAACCTGTGAGCTGTGTGTGTTGTGCGTCTGCTCGGCCACCTCTCCTCCGGCCGTGCTGGAAGCAGCTGTGCGTTTGACAGTTTTATCGACTCGACAATAATCGAACAAATTAAATGTTCAAAAATATCAACTTAAGCACTTCAAAGTCAACAAAAAGCTTAAAACAATGAAATAATATTTCACTGACAAAACAACAGCTCATAAGAACGATACACAAAATAATACAGAAACAAACAAATAAAAGTTATTAACCAGGATCCATGTTTTTGTCACAAACACTGAATCAGCTGATTCACTCTTTATGTTTCTGAGTTTGTTTTGTGATTATAGTTCTGGTTTCTGTTTCTGTGTCTTCACTGTGTCCCACGTCTCCTTACTTTGGACTCTGTGTTATATTTCCTGTTTTACTTTGACAGTCCTGTGTTACTGTTTCCTGTCTCGTGTGTGTTTTTCACCTGCCCGTTCTGAACCTGGACATTAAAGACTGCTGGCTTCAAGGACATTAATCCCAGTGTCAGCCAGCCAATAACAGCCTGTGTTTTTCAGCTCTTTAGGAGTCAGAAATGAGAAAGACACAGACTGCTAACCTCTCCCTGCAGGAAATAAGCTCCGCCTCTTCCTGTCCTGTATATGAGTGATTCTGACATGAGACACAATGAGTTTCCTGTTTATTGTGACTTAAAGCGAGCAGCAAAGCCACTAAACTGTGTGTTTCCAGCTGAAGCTGCTTTTTGTGTTGCTCCCACAATCCTGTCTGAAACAGTCAGTGAGGAAAACTCAATGTGACTTCAGAGTGACAGAGGTAAGCGACTCATGTTGTAACTGACGTCAGACGCCGGAGATTTTGGCGTAAAATTAAAGCGAATGGTAGTTTAGAATTGAACAAATTCCTTTAAGCTTCAGTATTACCAAATACACTTATCAATAGTCTTCTAACTAACAATATTTGTCTAAATCATCTCCAACACCCTGGAGAACAACGGGGAGAGTTTAGAGGCTCTCCAAGATTACATTGATCAGTGCTTCCAGGATCTTGTGATGAAGAAGGCTCAGAGTGCAAAACCTTCATCAAAACCCACCTGAAGCTGCTGGAGGACACGGTGAAGAACATCGCCTTTGATAGAGTGCATCGCATCGGCCCCATGCGGGCTGCGACCGGGAGACCACGTCCTACTGTGGCCAAGTTCGGCCACTTCAAACAAAAGGAACAGGTGAAAAGTCTCCGTGTCCATCGGTGTTTCTCCACGTCTCTCTTCCTTCTTCGTGTCATCTCTGTGTTTCCCTGCTGCCCTCATGTTTTCTGCTTTGTCTGTTAGTTCTTCCCAGTTTAGGTTGATGTTCACTTCTTCCCTCACCTTTGTTATTTTCACTGTAAATAAATCTCCACTCGCATCTCCACCGCCGTCTGCATCTTGGTCCTCATTCACTCCACCACACGACTGCTGCCCCAGCCGTGACAACTTTTGATGTTTCCTCTACATTTACCTTTAAAAATTATTTACTTTGCCTTGTTTGGTATCATTTGGTATCAGATGGCCGACTTCTAAATGGCCACCATGGTCACCACCGAACTTGAGGAGTTTGCCCCCTCACATATACTAATGTGCCACAAACAGGACTTTAACATCACCAACCATTCCTATGTTATTACGGTGTATCCATATAACTGGCCCACCCTGTACAGTTATGCTTTCATTTTGACATACTGTATTAACACAATTCAGGGAGGATTCTAGGATCAGAGCTTTGGGGGGCTGAGCACCCAGAGAGCTGCCCAGCCAGCCAAGATACACTTTACTCGTCACAATGAGACTTCTTCCCCGTCTCTGTTGGTCCCTGCATCCTCCCTGTCCTCATGTTGTCTTCGCCTCCTTTATCAGTCATCATAATTTTACCGTCTCTGTGCAAGTCTGCAAATTTCTTTTTTAAATCAAAAGATTATTAAATCCATCAAGTCTCTCTGTGCCTGGGTCCTCGTCACAAAACATGACATCACTGTTTTGTACTTTTTAACAATTTAATCCCACATTTGTGAAAGAAAAGCAAAACACTTTTTTGAAAAGTCTGTAACAAAACCATCAAATCTGATCAAGGTTATTTAAATGCTGCAAAAGAAGAATGGATTGGAATAAAAAAAAATACATATCCTAACCTTAATTACTGGAGGAGAATAATGAATGATGCTCATAGTGAGTAAGAAGTAAACTGAGTGCATATTTTGGACAGAGATTCACTTTTAATGAGTTTGTATAATATAATACAGATGCATAAAAACACTCCTGAAACAGAATAAATTATTACAAATAAATTATTACAAAATATTAAAAAATATTATGGATACTTTTGTTGTTAAAATGTTACCTCTCAACCAAGTTCTGCCTTTTATATTTTTAGTAGTGTGTCACACAAACAGGAAATATTGTTAAAAAAAGTAAGTAAGTGCTGAAGCACCCCAAAAATGAACCAAAGCACCCCAAAAATGAACCAAAGCACCCCAAAAATGAACCAAAGCACCCCAAAAATGAACCAAAGCACCCCAAAAATGAACCAAAGCACCCCAAAAATGAACCAAAGCACCCTAAAAATGGGCTAAAATCGCCCCTGTTAACAAATAATAGCCCAACAGTCACTTTTATGCTTACTGTAGCTGTTAGCTAAAAACACTAATTTAGCCTAGTTTGCCCTGAATTCAGCTTTGACAGACATGATTGACTGTTTCCAGTAGAATTCCTCGTTGTCATCTTGTTCCCTCTCAGAGCCCCGTATGCTTCGGGGGGCTTTCCCTACAGCAGGGAAATGTGCCAAAGAACGTCCAAAACATTGCATTTTAGGTTTATTTATGCCTTACACACAATCCCAACACTTTAGCTAACTTAACAACTTTGGCTAAAGTCTATAGTTAGTCTTACTCGTTTGTACAACATTTCTGGATCGCCACTGTTTGAAATGATATGACATATGACTCTCACTGAAACAGCAAACTTTGTAGAAAACACAACACTTCTGATTCTCTATCTAGCTGTTTGCTCACAGCTGTAGATTACATTATAAGTGGTTGTTCACTCTTGTCAATAATTACATTTCTAAATTCTATTTGTGCAGTTACATGTAAACAAAGTCCAATATTGTATCTAAATGATTGTGTTATGGTGGGACAGTTTCCAATTTTGTTGTATTATTGTACTAGGTATGACTGTGCAAGAGTTATCTTATCTTCCTTGCTTGCACCACACTCTTTGCAGAAATGGTGCACAGCAGCACTGCATCATGTTATTGTGTTGTATAATATACCAGAACTAATACAAAGCAACATCCATGTACACTATAGGTCCATGCCAATGTGCCCAAATGGGACCTCCATAAATGGTAAGGGGCGCAAAGGCACTTTAAGACCAGTGGGCACACCATCGGTGCACATCCGCTCGGATGCTTTTTTCTATTCATTTATTTCCCTGTTTATTTATTGATGCACAAAAGCAATTATCTCAGAGACACCATCCTCTTAACAGAGACTCAAATCAGGAACCTGCAGATTATTAGTCAGCAGCTTTAACTTCCTGTCTTTGTCTCACTAAACCTTCCACGTGGAAACTTGAGCTGCCCACTCAAGCACAGTAGGCTTCAACTGGCTCTGCTCAAGTCACTTCAGTATCTGAGAAACTGTCTCGATGCATGCCAAAGAACACTTTGACAATACGCTTGTGTTGAGTCAAATCCACCACAAGCATATTCTATGGCAGTTTAATTCCACTCCACATAAAAATAGTCACGTATTATTTCCCCCCACCACACTTCCTGCCAGTAGCTGGTGCCCCCACCCACAGTGCATTAGTGGTTCTCTGTGTTTAGTGGCTCACTCTGGGCGGCTGCTCGGTGGGGCCCGGCCCCCTGGCTCTGTTGGGCCTGTGCTGCGGGTGGGGTGCCCTCAGGTCTCGGCCCTCTGGGCCCATTTACTGTGTGCTGCTCAGTGACATTTAACAACACCTGCAAAGCCAGGCTTCTACCTTTCTACCTATAAAACCCGGAGAGCAGCCAAATGGCTGATAGGCTTTTAGCTAAGCTTTTGCTTCAGCCAAGTGGAAGCTAAATTGGCTAGTCATTCATATGTATATTAGGTTGTTACCTGGGAATTCTGGAGGGAGGGGAGTGGGGGTGTGTGATTGAGGGCGTGGGGGAGCTGCTAAAAGCTGTGCACTTCCTTTTGTGTTTCATCTTGATGCATTCTCAATCATCCAGGGAAATAAATCTCCAAAAGTCACCAACTTGGAGTGTTTCAGTTTGCCATCTTAGGGAGAAATCAACACACATGGGTGTATGTCCTTTGTTGCTGAGATTTATTGATAAAAACAGTACAAAAAACCAACCATTTGTACACATATTTACAAATAATAATAAAAAGCGAGTGAGTACATTTCAACATTTTCAGCAATCACTCACAATCCTGGCACTGCCATGGTATCTGTAGTCTGCATTTACCACATGTGTATCTGTTGCAGTGAACACATCGCACAGTGGCATGATTGTTCTTGCATTTGTGTTTGACCTGACACGTGGCTCTTTTTCCAGGGCTAGGTGTGGAGGGTTGTGTCCAAAGCAACTGTTCTTTTCTTGCCTTCTTCCCAGCTACATGAGAGTGAGCCAGCTCTCTTGCAAGCTCCACCAGGAAGTCCACCCGTCTTTCCTTCGTCCCGGTGCATGCTTGATACAGCACATGTGCATTCAGTGCTGCCATGTCAATCATGTTATAAAACACGGCAACTGGCCAGCACCGTGTTCCTCTGCGGACAGTGTACTCCCGAACCATCTGGTCCATCACATCCACGCCACACTTTGTTTTGTTGTAAAGGGTGACAGTGTTTGGCTTCCTTTTGGTAGTGTTATCAGTCTGAACCACGCTGTGCATGCTGCTAAGAATATAGACTGTCTTCTTCCGTTTGGCCGCATACGCCATCAGCGTGGCAGCAGAGGTTGAAAACACCTAAGAAATAAGATAAATTGTTATTTCCATAGCCCTTTTACACACAATGAAACACATAAACATAGAACCACAAAAGACCTGCAACATACCTGAGTGGTGAATTCATTGCGATCTGTCTGTCTAGTGCAGGGGTGCTCACACTTTTTCCGCATGTGAGCTACTTATAAAATGACCAAGTCAACATGATCTACCCACTACAAAAATCCAAAACATATACTTATTTATAAATATATTGAGGATTCTTTATATCTACAATGTATATACATGCATAACCGCAATATCCAATATTTCACAACACAATTAACAATGTAAATTTTTTGTCATTACCTGAGTTTACTCTGATGACTTGCACTGAATTGAATCAGCCAGGGATGCATAGTCCGGACAGTAGCTGCTGACGGCCAGCCTCAAACACACTTCCAAATGTTCATCAGTCATGGTGGAACGGTACTTGGACTTAATGATGTTCATGTGGGAAAATGATGACTCACATAAATAAGTGGAGCCGAATAATGCAGTCAAAGAGGCAGCACATTTCCTCATGTTGGGGTACTTTACTTCTGTGAGTAAGTTCCAGAACTGTCCATGATCTCTGGACTTCAGCTCAATGTCAGCTTGTAGTGTCAAAATCTCATCTTCCACTCCAGAAGAGTTCAGGTGAAATAGTTTTGCAATTTTTGATGCGAGTGAATCGACATCAGCATCTTCCCGAAAAGGATAGCACATGAAGGTAGCGACTGGCTCGAGCAAAGAAAAGTCTTGAAAGCGTTTGTCAAACTCTGACAGACAATTGTCAATCTGCTCTGTGTAGCGTGCACTGTCAAGTTGCAAACAGGCCATCCCCTGCATCTCCAGCTCTGACGCCAGGTTTTGAAAGTTTATCAAATCATGGCGCTGCAGCTTTAAAGAGAGATGTTGCATCTTTCGTTTGAAAGCATTAACTGAGCTGATCATGTTGATCACTGTTTTGTCTTTTCCTTGCAGCTGTAGATTAAGGTCATTCAACATGTTTGTCAGATCGGTTAAAAATGCCAAGTCTAACAGCCACTGACCGTCATTAAGTTGCATGTATTCTGCTTGTCCAGCTACACGGAAAAACTCCTTAATCTCCGGACAGAGCTCTCGAAATCTTTGCAGGAATTTCCCTCGACTAAGCCACCTCACGTCAGTGTGTAGCAACAACTCAGAGTGGTCGCAGTCAGCCTTCTCCAGATGTGCACGAAATAACCGTCTTTGAAGAGATCTGGCGCGAATAGAACAGGCGATCTTCGTTGCAACATTCATGATCTCCTTCATGTTGAGCATTTTAGCGCATAACGCTTGTTGGTGGATTATGCAATGGTAATTTAGGAAGTCCGGGAAAGCATCGTCCTGCCTGCACTTGGCAATAAATCCATTCAAGCGGCCAACCATTGCGGGTGCTCCATCTGTGGTAATAGACACCAATTTGTACACTGGGAGCTGGGTTTTCTCGATAAAGTTTTTGAACGACTGAAATATGTCCTCTCCTCGCGTCTGTTCTTTCATGGGCAGGACTGTTAATAGCTCTTCTTTTGCAGTGATATCAGTAAACACCATACGAATGAAAATGCACACCTGGGCTGTGTCACTCACGTCCGTAGATTCGTCCAACTGCAGTGAGAAACACTGGCAATCTCCGATGTCCTTCCAAAGTTGCTGGGTTAAATCCTCCGCCATGGCTTCACAGCGCCGTGTAACTGTACTTCTTGACAGCTGGAGAGCTTTGATCGAAGATGTTATTTCTGCCTTATTTTTAAAGTCTCGGAACAATGAGTCAGCTGCTTCAACGAATGCCTCTTTTACCATCTCTCCATCTTGAAAAGACTTCTTGTTTTTAACGATGATGTGACTCACCCGGAACGATGCTTCGGTGGCGGCTTTCGCTTTTGAAGTTTGTTGTGTGAAAAATGACTGCTGTCCGGACAACTGGGATTTTAGTTCCTTCACCTTTTTCTTTCTTAGCTCGCTTTTCGGCGGGAATGTAGTGTCGTATTTTCCGTGAACAGTTCGAAAATGCCGCTCCACATTTCCCTTCTTTGGCATTGCGATGGCAGCCTGGCAGATGAGGCAAACGCACTTCGAAAATGACATCGTGAAAAAAAAGTCCTCCTCCCATTCCGTATGAAAGTGATACGTTTTTGTCTTCTTACTTGGTCCAGCTCCCTCACTCATTTTTAACCCTTTCTTAGGTTTAAGAGAAAAAACCGAGAGCTAAAAATTGGAGTTAGCTGCTGGCTAGCTTGTCAGTTTTACTACACTTCGCGCCGCTGTTTGCGCATGCGCAGTGACCTAAGCGTCAGAAAAAATCCGATGTCATCTGACTGGCTTCCCTGTATCAATCAAGTGACGGGATGGATGATAGGCTGGCATCTATTTTTTTAATGCCATGCGATCTACCAATACTACCTTTGCGATCGACTGGTCGATCGCGATCGACGTATTGAGCACCCCTGGTCTAGTGGATTGAGGAATTTCCCTGCGAATCTTGTTGACTGTGCCGAGGATGGTGGTTTTCAGTCTAAGAAGTTTTTGCGCGAGTGAAAGCGATGTGAAAAAATTGTCCGTGGTAACATTTCTGCCCTTGTCTAGGAACCATCAGCCTCATCACTACATTTTCAGAAAGTCTCTCCCTAGTGGGACGATTGGGGTCCTTGCCAAGATATGGGAAGACATTGCAAATGTACTTGGATTTTAGGTCGCAAGCCACCCAAAACTTGATCCCAAACTTGTCAGGTTTACTTGCAATATACTGCAGGAAACAGCACCGAGTCTTTGATGGGAAAAGCTGTTCATCAACGGTGATATGTAGACCAGGGTTGTAGCACGTGATGCAGTTGGTGACAAATGATCCCCACACACTGGAAATTGCAGCGAACTTATCAGTCTTTGCTCGATCACTGCGGGTGGACTTGTCATCAAAGCGTAGGTGTTGCATGATGTCTTGGAAGCGGTTCCGTGCCATAGTTCCAATGATCTGTGGGTTTCCCAGGTTTGCTGACCAGCAGTCACGTAAAGATGGAACCCTGTTAACCCCCCACAAGATGACAATTGCAATAAATGCCATTAGTTCAGGGAGGTCCATGAACCAATGAACATGCTCCATTTGCTGTGCATGTTGAATAGTCCATTCTTGAATGCTATGAAGCATGTCAAGCAGAGGTGTGGACTCGAGTCACATGACTTGGACTCGAGTCAGACTCGAGTCATTAATTTTATGACTTTAGACTTGACTTGAAAAAATGTTCTAAGACTTGTGACTTGACTTGGACTTTTACACCAATGACTTGGGACTTGAATTGGACTTGAACCGGTTTACTTGAAAAGACTTGATATTTTACCCCAAATATAAAATTTAACATGCATATTATATAGAGATTGAAAATGTGACGTCATTCACGGGTAGAACCGCAAAGGATTCTGGGAACTCGTGGCAAGCGGTACTAGCGCACGCAGGCTTTCAATTAAAATCAGTTATACAGCGATAAAAAGAAACACAAAAATGTCAAGAAGCCGTTGTATTATTAACTGCAATAGCCGGTCGCATGACAGCCACGGGAAGCCGACGGGTAAAGAGATCGGTTGTTATCGGATTACGTCGTTGAAGAGAAATTGTTCGAGCCATGTTTCCGAAGTAACAAAGACGCGATGGATGGCCTGGATTGCAGCCATTCAAAGATAAAATATAACGTCCCAGAACTCTCCAGCTCACAGGTTAGTCTGCTCCAAGCATTTCCACAAAGGTCAGTCTGCTGTTGTAGTTAATGCGTCATTTTTCTTAACATAATTGGTGATATAGGTTACAAGCAAGTCTGGCGCTGAACAGAAATTGTCGCGCTATGCTCCTTTCTTTATTGTGCATAAATAGTGAATTGTCCTGACACAATATTGCGTTTCGCTTCTGTTATTATGGTACATTGACAAAAACATATACTTTTATTCACAGGATAAAACAGGTTTTTTGTATCACTAATTGTCCAGTACGATTACAGCATACAATATTATTGTCACTGCTACATTTCTGTGATGCTACCAGAAATTATTTCCACTACTAATTAATTACCGTTGAGCTCAAAGGTCCTATTAATAAACGGTTAACGAATGTGTATTTATGACGACAATTTGTGAGACTGGTAAACTTATGATATGTACGATGGTCTTTCGTTCTACACGGTGCATTTCAAGGTCCTGTACCCATCCGTCGGTAAACTGTACCTGGGCTTGTTGCAGTGACCGGAAGTTACTAAACTTCATGAGTGTATGCACTCACTCCAAGAACCGTATGATTATAAATATGCATATAAATATGCTAAGATGAGATAGCTGACTTCATCTAACTAGCAAATGTTTTCCAGGCTACGTTGGTGATGCAGTTTTTTTTTAATGTGTATGATATTTTTGTCATGCGATTTTAAAGCCGGTCCTACAACCGCATCCAAGAATAACATGCAGCTTATCTCAGAACTGTCGGTGAAAATTATTCTTGGAGCTAGGTTTAATTGAGCTGCATTTTAAAGAGGTGCAATTTCACAATTTGTGTATATTTTCTAAGTTCACTATTTTGTCATGTGTTGAGAAAAACACAGATTTAAAAATTACATGGTCTAATATTTACATTTAGCATATAACTGCAACATTATTTTTTCGTTTTTTTTTTTAAAGACTCGAAAGGACTTGAAATTCAAAGTTTCAGACTTGTGACTTGACTCGGACTTTTACACCAGTGACTTGAGACTCGACTCTGACTTGCCTGACATTACTTGAGACTTGACTTGAGACTTGAGGATAAAGACTTGAGACTTACTTGAGACTTGCAAAACAATGACTTGGTCCCACCTCTGATGTCAAGAGTGATGAAACACAGGAAGCTCTGAAGGCGACTCGAGATACTTCTCCTGGCCTTAGCCGTTGGCTCTCCATCTGCAGCGTACGCTTCTATTGGGGTGAAAGGGAGACAGGTCCCCACCTGTTCTTCATGCCACACTGTGCCATCTTTCGCTGTCTCAGTCCCCAAACAAGCTCTCTTTTTAGGTGCAGAAGCAGTCTCCTCATCTGCAGTGTGAACAAATTCAAATTGTGAGCAATGGGAAGGTCAAACAAAATCACAAATGCATGCATAGATACTAATTATAATTCCAGTATCTCCTCCTCTGTATCAGAATAATGTCTGAAATATCTTACTTACTAACTACATCCACTTACTTGTTTGAAATGAAATAGGAAATAACATGAAATGAAACTAACCGGAAGACTGATCAGACAGCTCTGAGTCCGAATCCGGCTGAACTTCTAGGTCTTCTCCATCCGAGTCACAAGGGTCGACTTCCCTCAGGATCATTTCCAAGGCCTGCTGAGTGGTGAGTCATATCTGCATTTTCTTTCCTTGGAGAGGAGGTCCGTACACCACAGAATTCTTCAGGGCAATGAAGGATTAGGCTAAGTGCAGTGAGATTGTATCATATATATAGGGCTTGGCTTCCTGATCAATGGTCCACTACCAAAAGGAAGCCAAGCCCTGTCACCCTTTACAACAAAACAAGGTGTGATCAATGGTCCATTGTGATTATGCTTTTATTATACCAGTGGTCTGATTGATGCCACAATGGACGACTGATCAATGGTCCACTACCAAAAGGAAGCCAAGCCCTGTCACCCTTTACAACAAAACAAGGTGTGATCACAGGGCTTGGCTTCCTTTTGGTAGTGGACAATTGATCAGGAAGCCAAGCCAAGGTAAATGCAGACTACAGATACCATGGCAGTGCCAGGATTGTGAGTGATTGCTGAAAATGTTGAAATGTACTTACTCGCTTTTTATTATTATTTGTAAATATGTGTACAAATGGTTGGTTTTTTGTACTGTTTTTATCAATAAATCTCAGCAACAAAGGACATACACCCATGTGTGTTGATTTCTCCCTAAGATGGCAAACTGAAACACTCCAAGTTGGTGACTTTTGGAGATTTATTTCCCTGGATGATTGAGAATGCATCAAGATGAAACACAAAAGGAAGTGCACAGCTTTTAGCAGCTCCCCCACGCCCTCAATCACACACCCCCACTCCCCTCCCTCCAGAATTCCCAGGTAACAACCTAATATACATATGAATGACTGGCCAATTTAGCTTCCACTTGGCTGAAGCTAAAGCTTAGCTAAAAGCCTACCAGCCATTTGGCAGCTCTCCGGGTTTTATAGGTAGAAAAGCCAAATGGCTGGTCTCTGGGAGTTTAATTAATATCTATTATTTACTACTACTTACTAGATTAGATTAGATAGATTAGATAGAACTTTATTAATCCCTCGGGTGGGTTCCTCTGGGAAATTCGATTTCCAAAAAAGCACAGCACCGACAGATGTTACAGAGTTACAGAATATTATATATATATACACACACACACACACACATATATATAAATACAGAGACAATATAAATAAAATATACGAAGGGGATAAATAGAATAAATAGGAATAAAAAATAAAAATACAAGTGAATTGCACATTTCAAGTATTGAGGTCTATTGCACTGTTGACTACAGAGATGGGCAGTAACGCGTTACAAGTAACGCGTTACTGTAATCTGATTACTTTTTTCAAGTAACGAGTAAAGTAAGGGATTACTATTGCAAAAACGGTAATTAGATTACCGTTACTTTCCCGTAGGAACGCTGCGTTACTGCGTTACTAAAACCGTGGTTTTTTGCGAGAATGTCTCATGACAGTGACGTAAGCGAGTGCGCCGTTCGTGACAACAGCTGTGTGCAGATCAACAATGGATCACATATCGATTGTGGGAGAGAGTATGAGCGTGCAGCGTTTAAAGCGTGGAAGTACTGACCTTACTTTGAGTTTGATTCCATAAAAAGTGACAAAAACATTAGCGTCCATCGTGCGTGGGAAGAAAACTTCTTTTTACAGCGAAAAAAACCCCTAAACTTCCAAGCAAGCACCGAGTGCGCTATGACGTAATGGGAAACTCACAGAGAAACTCGCGGATTCTTCAACTGACCGCGGCACACCTGCACCAGGGTGAACCTCCGCCTACCACAGTCCTGCTTTACAGGTGAAAATAGAGCAACAGGACCGCTGAGTCTTTGACTTTATTTATTTTCTGCTGCGTTTTACTTGCATCTATTTGAAAGACTGAGTGTAAACACAAAAAATATTTTATTTTATGTGCTGGAATGTGTAGAAAATAGGTTTAAATGTTAAACTAATTTATTCAAGTCAGAGAATGTTGCATATAATTACATTTTTGCTTGATGCATAAAGTTAAAAGATTAAAACTAATAAAACAAGTTTAAAAAAAGAGACTTTTCCATTTGATTACATTTTGTATGATGGATTATGCAGAAAAAGTAGAATTGGGCTGAAAGATCTATCGCTTTATCACCTATTCAGGTTGTAAATCGTGTTTTTAAAAAGTAACTAAGTAACTAAGTAATTAATTACTTTTGAAAATAAGTAATCAGTAAAGTAACGGGATTACTTTTTGGGGAAAGTAATCAGTAATTAGTTACTGATTACTTTTTTCAAGTAACTTGACCAACACTGGTTGACTATTTACAAAAGTATTGCACAAAAGGTATCGCACAGTGAGGTGAAGAGGCACTACAGCTTAGTTGTTCCCCCCTCCTTTGTCCTCCTGTTTCCCCTCCCTCTCCCCTCCAGAGAGGAGTTAAACAGTCTGATGGCGTGTGGGACAAAGGAGTTTTTAAGTCTGTTAGTTCTTGTCTTTGGGAGAAGCAACCTGTCACTGAACAGACTCTTCTGGTTGTTAATGGCCGTGTGCAGAGGATGCCTGGCATTGTCTATAATGTCCATCAGTTTCTTTAATGTCCTTTTCTCTGCCACTGTCACCAGAGTGTCCAGCTTCATGCCGACCACAGAGCTAGCCCTCCTGATCAGTTTCTCCAGCCTGGATGAGTCCTTCTTTGCTGTGCTGCTCCCCCAGCACACCACAGCATAGAAAAGTACTCCAGCAACCACCGACTGGTAAAACATCCTCAGGAGCTTCCTGCAGATGTTAAAAGACCTCAGCCTCCTGAGGAAGTACAGTCGGCTTTGGGCTTTTTTATACAGGTGCTCTGTGTTGCATGACCAGTCCAGTTTATTGTCCACCCACAGCCCGAGGTACTTGTACTTGTTGACCACCTCCACCTCCTCCCCCTCTATCTGAACCGGCAGTGGACCTGCTCTAGACCTCCCGAAGTCCACAACCAGTTCCTTAGTCCTTGAGGTGTTGAGTTGCAGGTGGTTTGTGTGACTCCATGCGACAAAGTTCCTCACCAGACTTCTGTACTCCTCTTCCTGATCATCCCAGATACACCCCATGATGGCTGTGTCGTCTGCAAACTTCTGAATGTGGCATAATTCAGAGTTGTAGCAGAAGTCAGAGGTGTACAGGGTGAAGAGAAGAGGGGACAGCACAGTTCCCTGTGGTGCTCCTGTGCTGCTGACCACTGTGTCAGATGTGATGTCCTTCAGCCTGACGTACTGTGGTCTGTCGGTGAGGTAGTCGGAGATCCAAGCGACCAGGCAGGGGTCCACCTCCATCCTGTTCAGTTTTTCCTGAAGCATACAGGGCCGGATGGTATTAAAGGCACTGGAAAAGTCAAGAAACAGGATCCTGACCGTGCCTTTTCCCCCATCCAGGTGTGAGTGGGCTCTGTGTAGGAGGTACAGGATGGCATCCTCCACTCCGACACCCGCCTTGTATGCAAACTGTAGTGGGTCCTGGGCATGTTGTACCTGTGGTCGGAGGAGGTTGAGGAAGAGCCGCTCTAGAGTCTTCATAAGATGTGACGTCAGTGCCACCGGTCGGAAGTCATTCAGCTCATTGGGCCGGTTCTTTTTGGGGACCGGGACGATGCAGGATGTCTTCCATAGGGCGGGCACTCTCCCCAGTCGCAGACTGAGGTTGAAGACTCGTTGCAGCGGCTCCCCAAGTTCAGCAGCACACGCCTTTAGCATCCTAGGACACACCTTGTCTGGGCCTGCTGCCTTTCTGGGGCGAAGCTTCCTCAGTTGCCTCCTGACCTGATCCACTGTGACACTGGGAGATGTTTGGGAGGAGGGGAGGGGGGGAGATGTCTTGCTGCTGAGAGAGGGATTGGAGGAGGGGGGTGTCATGGTGTCAGGAAGGGGGGGAAGCGAGGGAGGTAGGAGAGTGGGGATTGGACTCTGTAGTGAAGGTGAGGGTGAGGGTGGGGGGGTTGTGGGCTGGTCAAACCTGTTGAAGAAGTTGTTGAGTTCGTTTGCCTTCTCCACAGTCCCCCCCACTGTGCTTTTCTTGGTGTTGTGGCCTGTGATGGTTTTCACACCATTCCAGACCTCCCTCATATTGTTCCTCTCCAACTTCTGCTCCACCTTCCTCCTGTAGGTGTCCTTTGCTTCCCTCAGGCAGCGTTTCACCTCCCGCTGTGCTGCTTTCATCTCCTCCTTCACTTTGCTCCTGAAAGCCTTCTTCTTCATGTTGAGGACAGCTTTGACTTCCTGTGTTACCCACGGTTTGTTATTAGGATAACACCGTACCGTCTTAGCAGGGGCGACCGTGTCCACACAAAAGTTGAGGTAGTCTGTAAGACAGTGTGTCGCCCCCTCTATGTCCTCACCATGTGGGCTCAGGAGCACATCCCAGTCTGTGGTGTCATAACAGTCCCTCAGAGCATCCTCCTTTTCTGGGGTCCATCTCCGGATGGAGCGCGTTGTGACCGGCTGCCTTTGGACGAGGGGTGTGTATTGTGGCTGTAGGTAAACCAGGTTGTGGTCTGACTTCCCTAGTGGGGGGAGGGGGGTGGCTCTGTATGCATCTCTCACATTAGCATATAGTAGGTCAATTGTCCTGTTGCTCCTTGTGGGACAATTCACTAGCCTAGTTACTGCATATTATTGGTTGTTGCTGTGGGTTCCCCACTGTGTTGGTTTTTCCTTGTGTTTTTCAGCAGATGATGAAATAGATTTTCAGTATTTTTTCTCTCTTCCTCTCCATCTATTTCTCTTCTTCTCTATTTTTCCCTCTTCTTCTGTTAACTTTCTCCCCAGCTTATCTTTTTTCTGCTTTCCTGACCCCCGTTCTGATTCTAGTGACTCAAAATAAAATAAAATCAGAATCAAATTCTAATAAAATATGACTATCAAGTGGACCAGTATAGCAAAAACCATAATGGTGGCAGAGGCCACAGAGCCAAGTGGCAGGATTTTCAACGTTCAAACCAGATAAAAAACAGAAATTAAATGGTGTTAAAAGCCATGAATTCAGGCAATTCATTCACAACATCATTACAAGTTTTACTGGACGTTAATATTTTTCTCTTTTTTCAGTGCAAAACAAACTAACAGTACACATGATGCTGGCAAGTTAAAATGTCAGTGTCTTTTATAGATAGCATGTCTAGCATCATAGTTTTATAGATCACGTAGTCAGGATAAAAACTCCATCTCTGATTATTATTGTACATGACTGTGACATGCAGTGGCCTCAGCATCATGATGAAGGCGACCGGAGGAGATAGTTTGGTAGACATCGATGTTTTGCCGATGAAGGCTCATGTAGCGGTCCTCTTTGTCCTAAACAACAATTTACACTGTCATTTACATTTAATTAAAGTGCAGCTTAAAACACAGACATAATGCACTGCAGCCTCGGCACAATTAAGTGTAAAACAGAACTATGGAAAACTCACAAACATCTGGCGAGTTTCAGATCCTGTTAAGTTAGTTAGACCTGATCTGTTTTCTCTGTTAGGATAAAAACATCAGAGGTCATGGGGTGAAAAATACCTCCAACACAAGACTAGCTATGTCTACAACTAATGTGTGGTGTTTTAAAAGAACCTATGAGATACTTTGAACACCACAGTGGCTGCTGTATGCAGTAATGTGCTCAAGTGATTTCAAAGGGTCATTTCATGAGTTTAAGTGCGTCAGTAAAAGTTTTCACCTGCGAGGATTTCTCCTCAGGCTGTAACCACAGGTTATCACAGCCACACTGATGAGTGAAGCAGCAGCAGAAATGATGGGAACTGTAGCCATGAACTTCATGCCAGAAGAATCTCCATCGTCTGTTCAATGTTGCCACACACACAAAAAAACTTCATTTTGAAAACATGAAAAGTCACGACATTTGCATTAACCTGTTATATTAAAGTGGAAAACATGTTTATCTTTTCATTACATTAGAGTTTCAATTGCATCATTCAAACATTTCACTGATGAAATAACACCAAAGTTGTGATTGGAGCAGTTTTATAATGAAATTTTAAACAAATTAGCCAGAAGAAGAGCTTAAAAACATTCCAGATGTTCATCTCCTGACTGAAACCTTTCATTAATCCGCTGCAGGCGGGAATGACGACCTCAAACCATGTATGACAGAAAAGAAAGTGTTAACGCAGTTCCAAACATCCACCTTGAATCTGCGGTGTGGGTATAAATAGAAAATGTTTTTACCTCTCACAGTCACACTGAGATGGAGAACATACAATCCACCACGAAATCCACACTCACAGGTGTAGTTCCCACTGTCTTCAGATGTTAAGTTGAGCAGGTGGAGAAACACAGTCTCATTTTCTTTGATCAGTGTGAACCTGGAGTCACAGCCATGAATAAAGCCTCGGTCGTAACGATAGAGCAGACGACGCTGTTCTCCTCGGCTCCTCTCTGTGCTGATCTCACACAGTATCATCACAGTAATATTCAGAGTTGTTTTGCTGCATATTTGAGTGGAATCGGGTTTCTTTCCAATTGTCTTCACAAGAGTCTCTATAAATTGTTCCAGTTAAAATGAAACAAAATCGGGATTATAGTTTCTATATATTTGTTGTTGTGGGAAAATCAATCACATATATTATTTCACTAACCTAACTAAAGCTTTCTTCTTAAACACCTGGCTTTACAGCTTTTCTTTTTTAATTATATATATTTACCTTCACTGCTAAAAACCACAAGCAGAAGCAGGAGAAAGCAGAGTTTCCGTGCAGTCATGCTGGTGAGGAAGTAACTGTGGCTGACAGTGTGAGGTAGACTATAGTGAAAGCAGGAAGACTTGCACCCTCCTTATTTCACCTCTTGTGTCTACACTGAAACTTTTACTATGTCTAAAATAGAAGTGCATAAAAGTGGAAGGACAGTAGAAGGTAAACCACCAACATTGTTTAAGCCAGACTGATCTCTCTGTTTATCTGGATGGACATTGTGTTCAAATTATGATGAGATGTTTGTTCAAAAACAAAACTAGTCTGATACAAAGAGTCATGTTTGCCACAGTTTATTGTGTTTGTATTGTATTAAATCTGAGAGCCTGAGTTGGAGTATTATGACTGAATGGTCTCCATTACTGGGAAACAAATATCCAGTGTGAAAAGATGGACGTTTATTATAATATATGAATATTATTATATTAGTATGTCACCTAAAGTTTTATATACTTTAAAATGTTTCATAGAGCTTTATTATCCACTCCCACAGTTCCTGCGCTTCTTGCTGAGCGTGTCTTGTTGTCGTGTTGATGGTTCACTGAGATGATAGTCTGGTAGGAATCACTCGATGGCTGCTGAAGGTTTGTATAGGGCTGATCTGGCTCATCGTCATCCTTTAGAAAAGTGAAATATTTTAGGTATTAATCAAGTTCAACCCGGTCTACCCACACACTCTATTGATCTTTAAATCTCTCCATCTGTTGCCTGGATTATTTAATGTTTCTGCTCATTTCTGTAAGAGCTTCTTCACAAAATAAAGGACACTGAAGTTGGCACTAATAGTATTATAACACTAATCTGTAATTATCTATATAAGTAACATCCTAAAACATAAATGTACATGTTTTATGTTTACTGGCAAACTTTTAACTAGCTGCTGTAGATCGTAGCAATAAATTGCTCACCAAACCGTTGGGATTTTCAGGTACAGACACTCCAGATGTTCCTGACCTTAAGCAGCCACGCTGATAAGAAAGGATGTCAGCATTAGTGTAACACTATTCACATTCAAACAGAGAAAAATCAAGTAAGAACATCTACATTTATATTATCTTCTCTCTTAATAATGATAATTATTTTTGGAAGGATAAAAAGTGTTCATTCTAGACATGATGTTTAACATACACCGAATTCTCATTTATTGAAATGTGATGTTTCCTTTTACTTTCTCTACATCTATATCATCTTTGAATTACTACAGCAAAAATAGTCTCACCCATTACTTTTCCTCCAGTAGATAAATCCCACGATAACTCCAGTTATAAAGATGATCACAACACCGGGCAGATAAACGGAAAAAGATTTGTCTGCTGAAGTGTGGGCCTCGTTTGTGTCTAAATCATTGAAAAGATGCATTTGTCCGTAAAATCATTTACTTTCATTTCCTGGAAATCAAAACACAAATCAAACACAGTTTACGTCTACTGAAACTCTGAGTGAAGTAATGAAACCCCAGTTTTATAACCACAGAGCTTTAAATATTGTCACTGTGCTCTTTTCTTTTGTCTTCTTCTTCTTCTTTTGCATCTTTTCTGAATATTACTATGAACTGAAATTGGTCCAACTGCTTATATACATTCACTGGCCACTTTATGAGGTATACTTGTTCAGGGTGTAACACAAATATTTCAGTGTTCATTTCATTTGTCAATCACATGTCAGCTTCATCTTCCTGGTTAAATAAAGGTTAATAAAATAATAAAATGTCAGCAAATCAATGCTCAAACAGAGCAACATGGCACATGTTACTGGTCCCAGTGCTTCACAAACTGCTGATCTGCTGGGATTTTCACACACAATCATCTCTGTTCACAGACAATGGTCTGAAAAATAGAAAATATCCAGTGAGCTGTGATTCTCTGGGTAAAAATGCTGTTTACACATCAAACCTTGAGGCAGAGCGGACCACACTGGATATCACTGCTGTCCTCTAACAACAGCAAGCTGAGGCTACAGTTTGCAAGTCTGGACAACAGAAGACTAAAAAAACGATGCCTTGCCCGATGAGTTGATTTCTAACAGTTCAGACTGCTGGTGGTGTAATGCTCTGTGAAGGATTTTCTTTGCAAACTTTGGACCCTGTAGTGACCACTGAGCATCATTTAAACACCACAGCCTGCCTGAAGGTTGTTGCTGACCACATTCATGTCTTTATGCCCAAAAAATACCCATCGTCTGATGGCTGCTTCCAGCAGGATACCACACCATGTCACGGCGCTCAAATCATGTACGGCCTGCGCAGTCACCAGATCTCAATCCAGCAGAGCACCTTTGGGATGTGGTGGAACGGAAAGTTTGCTTCAAGTAAGAGCAGCTGACGAATCTGCAGCAACTGTGTGATGATGTAATTTCAATATGTCTTGAGAATCTTTGAGGAATGTTTTTAGCGCCTTGTTGTGCCACAAAAAATGAAGACATGTTTGATGGCTGAAGGTGGTCCAACTCGGTTCAAAGATGTACCTGATAAATGAGTCAGTGAGAGTATTTAAACTGCTGTCAGTGAAAATAAGAAGAAAAGAAATGAACAAATTACAAGAATAAAAAACACATAAGCAGGTCAATACAATGCTGACACAGTGCTGAATAACTGTGTCAGATAAAGAAACCAAAATGCATTTACCTTCCACAGTGACACTGATATGGACAATATATGTCCCTTCAGTGTTTGTACACTCACAGGTGAAGTTCCCACTATCAGCTGGTGTTAAACTGGTCAGCTCCAGAAAGGCAGTCTGATTTTCTTTTGTTATTGAGAACCTGGGGTCACATTCCTGAGTAACGTTCTCTCCGTGTCGATACAGCAGATGACACTCTCCTCCTGTGTCCCTCTGTCTTTTGATCTTACAGATAATCAAAACAATAGTAGTCTGACTTTCCTTGTTGCAAATCCGAGTGACATCGTGTTCTCTCCTGACTGTCTTCACAACAGTCTCTGTAAACAGGGACAGCAAAATACGGTAAATACAAGATTCAGCCTGTGTCAGAGAGGACTTTAGTTTCTATATTTTGTGAATGTTAAACCATCTTTTTAATCCCATAATAATGTGTTTAGTTTAAACTAAAAGCAAGGAGGTTATAAATTTAAAAATATTAATAATGCATAATGAAAATAGTTTCCTTGTATTACCTTCAGCATCATGGGACACAGCTAGTGGTAACAGCAAAATCAAGCAAAGTTTTGATACGTCCATGCTTGTTAACATGTCTATGAGCCACCGACAGTGAAGAGGAAGATGTGCGGAAAGAAACAAGCTGAAGCTTTCCTGGCTAAGCAGACGTCAGACTGTTGCCCTTCACGGGGCAAGTGTGAAATGATGTAAAAAGGAAGTGTACTGACAGGACTTTCATATTAAAAGGCTGTAAAGTTGAAACACTGTGCGAGCTCCCACACAAAAAGAAAACAAGCTAATTTTTCTTTATCACAGAGGAATTATTACACTGCTAACTGTCATGTTCGCTGAAGCTGAAGGATGGATAATATTGTAAAAGTAACAACAAAACTACCATTTATCATAACATTATAAGCATTTTAAACTAAAATAGCGTGTTACGTCATCAAACCGCTTCATCCAATCACTCAGATACTTACAAAGTTTTGACTGCATTACCTTTAAAATTTGTACGAAGATGAGCATAAAATGAATAAAACTGACATGCTTGCATTTGTTGTGTAGTGCAACAGGTGTATGTGGCTGAGGGATTCCCATGATGCAATGCGTATTTCTCCTTCAGTCACCTTTCTCGCTCACTGTGTGTTAATGCAGCTCTCTGCATTGAATCATATCTGTTATTAACCTCTGTCTCTCTTCCACAGCGTGTCTTTATCCTGTCTTCCTTCTCTCATCCCAACCAGTCGCAGCAGATGGCCCCGCCCCTCCCTGAGCCTGGTTCTGCTGGAGGTTTCTTCCTGTTAAAAGGGAGTTTTTCCTTCCCACTGTCTCCAGACTGCTCACTCATAGGGAGTCATATGATTGTTGGGCTTTTTCTCTGTATGTATTATTGTAGGGTCTGCCTTATAATATTGTTGTGATTTGTCGCTGTGCAAATAAAATTGAATTGAAAATTGAATTGTGAAGGCCACACCAGAAGCTACACAATTGGGAAGTCAGTAACGTCAGACACCAGCATCTTTATTTTAATTTTAATGCACATTTCCACAAACATGCAAAGACATGCAGCTTGTGGGGATAGGTTAATTGGATAATCCAAATTGCCACTAGGTGTGAATGTGCGAGTGAATGTGAGTGCGAATGGTTGTCTGTCCCTATGTGTTAGCCCTGCGACAGACTGGCGACCTGTCCAGGGTGTACCCCGCCTTTCGCCCTATGACAGCTGGGATAGGCTCCAGCGCCCCCCGCGACCCTGAAAAGGATAAGCGGCAGCGAATGGATGGATGGATGGATTTCCACAAACATAAATAATGACACATGTCCCATAAACAATTTCTGGTTAATGTTTTACTGGTGCTGGAGGTCTGTTGGACTGCTGAGGGTAACTGGAGAGAAAATGATGTGTTGTTTTCACTGGACGTTAAGGCGTCTGGGAAGGGATCTCAGACCATTTACATCCTGGGCCATCTGACCTCAGGAAATCACATGATAAGGTGGGGCCAGGTTTCACAATGAGCTCACCTGAAACCCTGGCTGATTAGGACCCACATCCGCTTTCACACCTTGGCTCATGTGATTAGGTAGAGGATCATCAGGGGGTCCTTTGTCCCTCTTTGGGGGGAAACTCCCACTGGTTTTAAGTCTGGGACTCCCCACCATTGACCCTTAGAACTGAAGAAGCTTCTCGGATGAGAGGTGAAACGTCTTCAAGCAACTCAAGAAGTCCAGACGCTTTTCTTTCCAAGCTCCTTAGACTATGATGACCTGGATGACTGAGAACCTTCACAGACTTAAGTATTAAATTAATAGTTGGTTTTCATTCTTTGTTTTTAGATAATTTTTTTTCTATTCGTATCCCCTCGTGTATTTAACTGGCCAGTTCAGTCCAATTTACTTTGGGAAATATTTAATCTGAGGTAGGGATGCACCGATACCGGTATCTGGTATCGGCCTCGATACCACATTTTCTAAAGTACTCGTTAAAAGTTCCCCGATACCGAGGACCGATACCACGGTCTGAGACCTGTCTATGTTTGAGCGGCATGTAAGGGGTTAATCACAGGCGCTGAGTGCCCGCCCCCAGGCCCCGGCTGCGTCTCAGAGCTGGGAGAAGGCGAGGCGAGACAAGTCAGCCGTGTGGAACTATTTCAAAGTGAACGAAGACACGAAAACAAAGGCGGACTGCAAATTGTGCTCATCGAAATTGTCCAGAGGAGGCTCTAAAGGTAGCGCATTTAACACAAGTAATTTAATCAAGCACCTAAAATCCCAACACGACAACGAGTACAAAGAGTTTGCCCACGCTTATTTACCCACGCTTATTTACCCACGCTTATTAGCACAGAGGAGCATAGCTGATGCTAAAGCAGTGGGACGGAAAATAGTTGGGCATTTTAAACATTCCGCCTTAGCCTACTCCCGCCTCGAGGACATTCAGGGACAGCTCAACCAGCCAATAAAGAGACTGCAGCAGGACATACAGACACGCTGGAAGAGCACGTATTACATGACATCAGTCCTATTTTTCCACATATTAATACATTTATGAATTTTGTGCAGGTATAAAGAGCGCTTCTTCTCCAACACTGCTCCAGAGGCCAAGCTGCACCTGAAGCAGGAGCTTCTAGAGGTGAGGCAGAGGGGAGTCGGGCAGAAGCTGCAGAACCTCCTGCTAAACTGTTCCTCAAGGCCCAGGCTGCCGCTGGCAGCAGGTGCTGCCATTGAGCTCGACACATACCTCGGAGACGCCCCAAGCCCTCGTGAAGACAGTCCTCTGAAGTACTGGGGTGTCAACAAAATCAGGTTCCCCACTTTGGCTAAAATAGCCTGTAAATAGCTCTCAGCCCCATGTAGCAGTGTGGACAGTGAAAGGCTTTTTAGCTCAGTGTCACACATTATAGATGAAAACAGAAACAGTCTGACTGCTGATGATGCAGAAAAGCTACTTTTCTTAAAAAACCCTGCCACTCACTGTTTCTCTCCATTTAGTGAGTCATCTTAGACTTGATGTTAATACCTACCTCAGCTGCACTGACTGCCACAGTTCTATGTCAGTGGATGTTGTTAGTTTATTCACATATTGTGCACTAAATGGCAAAGATGTTTATTAATGCCCCTTGTGTTGTCCAAAGCGGCAGAGTTTAAAATAAACTGAAAAATACTTGAGTTGCACTGTCACTGTTTACATTTTTTTTATAATTATTTATTCTGTAATATGTTGCATACAACATGCTTTTATTTTAAATAAATGTTCTTAATTCCAAACCAGTCCCTTGTTTGTTTGTTGTTAAATTATAGGACTAAAGCTGTTACCTGTAAATTTAAATCATGTTTTTATTAAGTACTCGGTATCGGCGAGTACTGAAATGCAAGTACTCGTACTCGTACTGGTTTCCAAAAAAGTGGTATCGGTGCATCCCTAATCTGAGGTAAACATTTTGCTTTTCATTTGACCCCTGACCTGTCTGCTGTAATGCAGGAGGCAGGTTTATGACCTATACTGCAGCCAGACGCCACAGGAAGCCTTCCTCCATGTTTTCTTTACAGTAATTGATTCAGCCAGTTTAAGTCTCCTTTGTTTTTGTGCATTAGATCACTGTGTGGGTTGTGTTGAGTGCTTATGTATTTGTAAGTAGCCATTATGACTTGACTAGTGGTGTTTATCTCTTTTAAGGGTCTAGTATCATCAGTTAATTAGTTTTTACACTTTGCAGGCACTTTGCTGTAAATACAACAACACTGCTGAAAACTCTAATTTAAATAATTACTACTGATGCACCTATCAAATAAACTAACATTTGCACAGGTGTTGAAATGCTGGACTCTTCCTCTCCTAAATCTGTGGCAGAGAAAAAATGTTGCAGGAGTGTTTTTTTTACATGATATGTAAGAAAAATAAGAAAAAGAAAGAAACCCTGTGATTTTAATGTGAATGCATTACTGACATCTTATCCAAACACACATTGTGCACACTACTTTATCCCCTATTACAACTGCAGCTTTTATTAGTGCATGTTCACGGGACTTCTGATTCTATAGGGTCTTGACAAAAGTCTCTGCAATCAATTGATTACAATCAAGTGATTCAATTGAAACATGGAAATCAGCATTTCACCATTTTATACTATACATACATGTTTTGCTTTCAAGACTGGACAGGAGTGGCATGTGGGCGGCATTGTAGAGTGTGTTGACAGGAGGAAAACTTACACGCTCAGTAAATCACCCCCGTCACTACCTAAACCTCAAAGTCTGTAAACAGGAAGTGCATCTGCATGAAAGCTTCTGTTTTATATGCAGACAGATGACCTTTTGATGTAAAACCTTTCTCTGTATCTAGAGAAACACTTTAACTATATATTCAACTATATAGTTTAACATTTGGTCCGTAACTATCATTTAAAAACAATAAAAAGGTTTAAAAGAATATACATAGGCGGCTATAAAGACTGCAGGTCAAACATCGTGCAGATACAGAAGGACCTCCTGGGGTCCAAAATGTCGCACTATTACCGAGCAATGCTTACAATAGTCTTGCATGGTTAGCCAGTTAGACAGATGCAAATGTTAAAGTGCTAAAACAGACATGTAAATAAAATACAACATCATGTTAGCAGCTTATTGGTATTAATGTCTCTTAAAGCTCTCCATGACCTAGCTGCATCTTAACTCTCTGAGCTGCCACAGTCTTATAAACCCACCCGCTGTCTCAGGTCAGCTGATCAGCTGTTCCTGAATGTTCCCAGGACTGAGCGTAAACTTAGAGGACATCGTGCTTTTGCTGCAGCATCTCTGAAACTGTGACACGATCTGCCTTTAGAGATTAGACAGGCTTCTTCTCTGCCTGTTCTTAAATCACTCCTGAAAACTCATCTCTTCACCCTGACCTTTGACACCTTGTAAGATGTTGGTTTTTAGTTTGAGTTTTTTAGTTTATTTTTGCTGTTTTATCTTGTTTTGAAATATAGGGCTGTTTACATTTTTTATGTATTATGTGTTTTATTTTTTTACTGTTATGTTTTATTCTATTGTTCTTAACTCATTTACTGTACAGCACTTTGGTTTTGTCCTGGGTTTTTTAAAGTGCTTTCTCAATAAAGATGGATTGGATTGGACTGGAAGATAAACACTTTAGTTTGCAGTACTGTGGTGAGTTCACAGTAAAGCACTGTGTTGGACTGGCGCACAGTGATTGTGGCGTTCATGGTCAGTGTTAGGTTACCTCAAGTACAGTGGATTCATTTGCATTTAAGCTGATGATGCTTCGATTAAGTCATCAAATTTCACCTTTATATCAGCTCTATAAGCCAATTCTCAGGATACTGTTAGTGTAGGAAATGGAAAGACAACCAAGATATCTGTGAAACGTCTGCTTACATCTTGAATTCAGCTCCGGCGTATGTGGTAAGTTGTTAATGAGTGACTTTAATTGATTCTTTCTTCAGATGTGGCTATACACTCTACTGAGAATAAGCATACTGTCATGATATAAGTGGATCTTCAAAATAGACATCAAAATAGGTCATGGAGAAAATAAGTATAAAAAGTAAAGATCTTATTAGGAATAATACTGTTTGGATAATTATAACTGTTAGGTATTTTAGTACCATGGGAGCATTTACTGGATATTGTTTTATAGTGACATTATACAGGAAAACTCTGTCATTCAACAAGGTTGAAATACCACAGAGATCACTCCCTCAGCTACATTAGTTTCTTAATCTTTTAGACGCCTGTTGAAGGCCAAATGGTTTGTTTCAGATTTCACTAATGAAAGAACTCTTCGTTTTGTGCCTTGAAAATATGTCGCTGAGATAATCACAATTGTAGCTGAACTAATAAACTACACAAAGGATGCTTCTTCACCCAAGGGCAGGAAGACGCTGCCTTATCTTGGTCTGTACTGGTTTAAACTGATAAATCTGCTGTCTCATGAATTTTACCCTCTATATAAACTGTTGTACTTGTGAATAAAGTTGAGTCACTTTGGGAAGACAATCTAAAGCAGTCTCTGTTTTCTTGTTCTCCCAAGCTGCTCCCGAGCTGCTCGTACTAACACGCTGAATGGCATGCTTGAATATTACTTGAGAATATATTTGACTGTGTTACAGACTAAGGGACATTCTCTGCTGATAGGTGAAGGTACATTCTCTGCTGATAGACGTCCACGCCTCGGAGGAAGCCGATCCACGGAGTAGGCCCTGGAAACAGTTTCCTTCAATAACCATCATAAGCAACCGAATCATCTCAACATGTATTTGCTCAAAAATGTATTTATTATCACAAACATGTATTTAATTATCAACAAAAGGAAAATCAACAGTTTCTAGAACTCCAACAGGGGCAGGACTTGGAGGTACTGGGATTTCAGGAGGCAGCAGAATGGTACACTGGTCAGTGTCATTATTATTGACCTGTGATGGTGGATGGCCTTGGAGGGAGCTGAGAGGTAACTCAGACCTCTTGTCTTCAGGACACGTAAAGCAAACATACTCCTTCTCAGCAGCTGGAGACTTAGAGACATCCCAACTCATCAGCCTCATGCGTTTGGGCATCAAATGTTCCTCTTCATCATTAACAGAAAAAGCAGTAGAATATCTGCGCTTTCTGCAGAGACCTACCTCTGCAGTGGGTGGAGGTCTCGGAGGCAGAGGAACATCGCTAGGACACATGAAAAATGTCACTTCATCATCCAGGGATGCATGATCATTTTTCAAATCTGGATTAATGATCTTGTCAGTGTACTTTGCATGGAAGCTGGCATCAGCAGGTGGAGGATTTGAAGAAACTGGAACATCAGAACTCATCAGCCTCATGCGTTTGGGCATCAAATGTTCCTCTTCATCCTCCACAGAAAAAGCAGTAGAATATCTGCGCTTTCTGCAGAGACCTACCTCTGCAGTGGGTGGAGGCACTGGGATTTCAGGAGGCAGCAGAATGGTACACTGGTCAGTGTCATTATTATTGACCTGTGATGGTGGATGGCCTTGGAGGGAGCTGAGAGGTAACTCAGACCTCTTGTCTTCAGGACACGTAAAGCAAACATACTCCTTCTCAGCAGCTGGAGACTTAGAGACATCCCAACTCATCAGCCTCATGCGTTTGGGCATCAAATGTTCCTCTTCATCATTAACAGAAAAAGCAGTAGAATATCTGCGCTTTCTGCAGAGACCTAACTCTGCAGTGGGTGGAGGTCTCGGAGGCAGAGGAACATCAGTAGGACACATGAAAAATGTCACGTCATCATCCAGGGATGAATGATCGTTTTTCAAATCTGGATGCATGATCTTGTCTGTGTCCTTCGACTGAAGGCTGGCATCAGCAGGTGGTGGACTTAGGAGCTCACATGCAGGTGCGCTGATAGGTCGGAACATGAAAGCGGGAACTTCATTGTCCAGAGCACAACGGTCTGCACTGGATGAGCGTGGGAGCTTCTCCTTTGCCTGTGGAGGAGGCAGACTTTGACTTTGTGTTGCAGAGGAACATTTAAGTCATCTGACGTTTTGCTCTGTTACATATTATTATTGTTGTTGTTGGATTTTTCTTTAAAAATTCACATGATTTAATGTTTAGAAACAGACACAGTGAAGGGTAACTTACCACAGCTCGAGCCATTTTAGGCGTCTGTCAAGGCAAAGACGCAGGATTTGGTTTCTCTGTGTAAGATTACAGGACAGTTGTCAGTTTCATTTTCAAGTCAGTTGGATAAATTCATATCAAACTTCTCAAACTGTATCATTAAAGCATTGTTTAGGTGGACAAATATGAAAGATATGAAGATAAAAACAGTAACAGCTGGCAATCAAGGGAAAACAACCTCACGAAAAAGGTCTTAATCATTGTTGTTTTAAAGTAAATCTTTCAGTGCTTACTTCAGTGATTGTTTGAAGTCTCTGTGCTTGTTGTCAGTCGCAGATTTGTGTAAAATATTTGCAGTTTGTGAATAAAGTTTGCAGGAGCTCCAAAGTTTGTCTGTTCAATACCAAAGTAATGAGGAGACTGAGTGCAGGTTTGGAATCCTCAGTGACAGAAGAATGCAGCAATGTTTGAATTTGAATTTGTTATTGTTTTATTAACAACAACTACCAGGATCATACCATAGCAACACAGTGATGCCCAATCAAATGTCAGGTACAAGGGATAGCCCACATACACATCCAACAGCACAGTAAAGCAATGGGCACCAATGCCACCAGTCAGGCCTTAAAAATACTGAGTTATATAACAGCACACTGACAGTGTCTCATCCAAAAATATAAAATGTATAAATACAGTTAATATCATTTTTATTTAAATTTTATTTAATTCTCTTCATATAGTGCCAAACAGATGTCTCAAGTCGTCACTGTTACAACATAGATAAACATGAACATGAAATCCATTATTTAATTCTCTTCCATTCACTCCAGTTCAATTCAATAGCTATATAGATGGATAGACAGATACTGTATTATATACTATATTGATTCCAAATGGAGAATTAATGTGTTATATCACCAGGATAATGAATTCAAGTAGTACAATCTCCAATAAACAGACAACACAGTTCAAGTTCAAAGTGCAATATGTGCAGGATCCAGGCTTTATATTGTAAGATGCAAAATGTTTATATATACATAATATTGTTGAAAAAATAAAGAAAGTTAAAAATCAAAATAAGTTTATTGTCACTGTGGCTGATGTGATTGCAATATGAACCCGGAAGCAGACAAGGGAGAGATGGAACTGAATCTTAACAAAAAAACAAACCATTCATTAGGTTGAAAAACACGAACACAAAACAAGGCCCAGCAAACAGGGGCGGAAACTAAAACTAAAACCTATCCTGGGAATAACTCGGTATGACTATGACAACTATGACAAGAAAAACATGAACATGAATCCGAGGAGGTGCATGCGAGAAACTCTGATGAAAAAACATGAACATGAACATGGACCTAAACAGAATCAGGAGATAACCTGAAACCCGGAATAACGTGAACGGAGGAAAACGCACCAACACTGCCCAGAGGAAGACAGCGGACTTAAATACACAGAAGAGAAAGGAGGGAAGTGGAAACACAGCTGACACAAATGAACCTGACACCACAGGGGAAGCAAAATGAAACACACTGAACATGGAAACACAACCCTTTCATAATAAAAGACGAAACAAGGAGAGACGTGGACGTGTGATAGGCTGAGTTGCCAAATGGCTGGTAGGCTTTTAGCTAGGCTTTAGCTTCAGCCAAGTGGAAGCTAAATTGGCTAGTCATTCATATGTAAATTAGGTTGTTACCTGAGAATTCTGGAGGGGAGTGGGGGTGTGTGAATGATTGCTGATTTCTAACTGCCAACTGCCTCTTTGTTTGCCTGGGGGGGGGCTGCTAAAAGCGGTGAACTTCCTTTTGTGTTCGTCTTGATGCATTCTCAATCATCCAGGAAAATAAATCTCCAAAAGTCACCAACTTGGAGTGGTTAGTTTCCTGAGCCACAAGGAAACTTGTGTTTCAGTTTGCCATCTTAGGGAGAAGGAGGATCATCATAGTTTTGGTGGTTGTATGAACTTAGAATGCATAAACTAATAATTTGTTTTAATTAAAAAACTTTCCCTCTGTCATTTCCTGAGTGTTTCAAAATAAAAGTCCTCTCTTTCATGTTTTGAATGTGAGGCTGTTCCTGTGATGCCTTCAAATCTGTTTCAGTCTGCAGATTTTTACATTTCAGACCCAAAGTGACTCAAACATTTACTTAAAAGAGGTTTTTGTTCGTCTGGGTTTTCCTGCTCAGCAGCGCTAAACAGGCAAAAGCAGAAACACACAAACAGAAAGAAACAGGAAAATATGTGTTTCTGTGAACAATGCAGCAGCAAAATGAAAGACCAGGATTTATTTTTAATGATTGACCAGTGTTGGGTAAGTTACTTTAAATTAGTAACTTAGTTACATTACTAGTTACTTCTATCAAAAGTAACTCAGTTACTTCAAGTTACTCGTTACTTTCAAAGTAACTAGTTACTAGGGAAAGTAACTTTGGTTTTACTCAGAATTCTCTTGTTAATGTGTTGCTTCCATAACTTTGCCAGTCTTCTAGCTTGCTTACCTGCCACAAGTGCACTGTGCCACCTACCTTTTACATCCAACACAAAAACTGCAGTCGTGGTGCTTTCGACTGTACTCAGAACTCGGAAATTCTGCCTTCTGAATAGGAAGATGTAGGTAACACCAGACTGCAGATGAGCTGCATACAGAGCTGGACTGGGACAAAAAAATCAGCCTGGGCATTTTGACTAGAGACCGGCTCACCATTATAGCAAAAATCCTAAAGCCTTTGAATGAAAACAAACGCTGTTGTGACAGTGATGCTCACTGTCTTGATGGTATATATGTATCAATCTATCAATCGTTTGTTGTAAGATTCAGATAATGATTTTTTAAAAGCGAGACATTTTAAACGAGAATAAGAAAGAAAAGTATTTCTTTGTGCCCCCCTTTCCCTGTTAATGCCCTACCTGGCCCCCCTGGCAAAACTTTGCTAGACCCGCCCCTGCACAGTTACCAGCTGTCAGCTACCTAAAAAAGGATCCTGGTGTTATTTGTCTCTCAGAAACAGTTCATAACTTCCCTTCAACTCATCCATGTCACCTAAAAGGTAAACCTGTTTCTCCATCACAGCTCTGATGATTCAGTAAGGACATCTCCTGGTTTCATCTTCATGTTTCCCTCTCACCACATAACCAAACCGACATCATGACCAGCAGCTTTACAGCTGTGGCTCCAGCAAACATCAGCTGATACTAGAAATTAATATGAAATAAATTCTAACAACAGCTGATCAAGCTTAAACGTGCTGCTGTTGTTTAACGTGAACTCCGCTGGTTTCCTCTTTCTGATGCAAAGTGGGCGATAAACAAACAAGAGAAACGATCAGCTGATCATTGATCAGTTTTCATGATTGAAGTAGAAACAGGAGAGGGAGGGGGAGAGAATGAAAGAAGAAGAGGCAGCTGTGCAGCAAAGACACAGAATAACTCCAGCTTTGTGCCTTTTTCATTGTAGCTGAATTACGGGACTAACTGTTCCTTTTCACCTCAATAAGAAATGCGTAATATTTTCTCTGAATACCAGATGAGACGGTTGGCAACTCTAATAACTTATGAACGAAATAAAGTTCAACATCATTAACTTCATAGCACCACCCAGCTGTATAGAAACTCTGTCATGCTAGCTAGTATGCAGTACGGAAAAAGTCAGCATAACGAAAATAAACTCCACCTAAACTTGGTTCATATCTGACCCAGAGAGACTGCAGGTCATAACTTCTTACCTGAAGTTCAGTTCACACTTGGACCGGCGGCTGCCTCGGGTCTCTTTTCCTTCTGCATCCCCCTTTCCCTCCTCCACCTGCTGCCTCCACCACTTGCTAATGTTACTGAATCTGTGGAAGCTCCGCGATAGCCACCACACGGAGTAACGAATAACGAGCCTATCTAAATCCCAGTAACGACTAACGCGTTCCTGATTTTAGTATAATAACTAGTTACCGTGCTCGTTACCACAATAATAACGTAGTTACTGTAACGTGTTACTTAATAACGCGTTAGTCCCAACACTGTGATTGACAAAAACATTAAATGATCATGTTTATTTTCACATAAATGTTCCATCGGTCCTTCTTTTACAATAAGTTTAGAAATGAAAAATAATAATAACACACCAGGAAAAAGCCAACAGCACGAGTCCTGAAAGGCTTAAAGAGAAAATAAACGCACAAAGAATGAAACAAAAAGGCACAAAACCTCAAAACAAGAGTGAATTAAATCTGAGCGACACACAAAGATGCTAAAAGCCCCAAACATGAACCTGTGAGGTCATTAATACCTGTGTGTGTGCATGTTTACATGTCTTTGTGGGGACCAAAATGCCCGTCCCCACAAGTTTGAAGACATTTGTGAGACTCAGAATGTGGTTTTAGTGTCAGGGACAGTCAGGTCAGGGTTAGGCATTCAGTCTTAATGGTTAGAGTAAAAGGCTGAGGAGAGCATGATGTCAAATAGATGTCCCCACAAGGATATGAAAACACAACCGTGTGTGTGTGTTACTGTGAATTTGTGAGACAAGTGAAGATTTCAGAATCAGTGAGAAATGTTTCACTTCCTGTTGGTGAAGAAGAGCAGACTCCTCTTCAGCCACAGAAATGAAGAAGCTTTTATTTTGTCAGCCTGACAAACACGAGCTGAGCCACGAGCAGAGGCGACCCTGCAGAGGTGAAGGTCACAGTCAGAATCAGCGCCAGAGAACCGCACAAGGACGGCCTCATTGGTCACGGCTGAGTTCATTATGTGATGGTAACAAGCTGATTATTACAGAACAGGAAACACACGTCTGCTCATCAAACACCAGCTGCTGCTGCTTTTATCAGTCTGACAACAAAACCTCACAAGAAAGAAGTTTTTGTGAGTTTGCAGCGTTCCTCTAAACTGAAAACTAAAACAGACTGAAAATGGGAACACGCACCCACACTCGAGAGTCAGGCAGCTTAAATGTGTTTGTCTTCATCTGTAGTTACGTTTCATTGGCTGGAAATGTGCTAACTGGAATCCTTCATGAGTCCAGATGAACAAAAACAAGTGTTTACTGCTCCACGCTGCACGAATCTGAATCAAAATCACTCAGACGCGCCCACGTAGGCATTCCACTAAAACCATGTGACCACCTTCACCTTTAAACCTGTCGTGAATATAATTTTAGACTCTTCACTTTATTTTGAAAGAACAGATTTGCAGGAAGTGCGGCTGCTGCAGAAACTCTTCACTTTTCACTGGCTTTAATCTTGAAGGTTTCTCCAGATGTGGAACATTCATGCTAAACATTCAACATCTGACGACCGTCTCCGTGTAAAACACTGACAAACTCAAACTTTATACGGTAACTGACAGATTTATTCCTCCATTTTCAGGCATTTCACAATGAACTTGGATTAGTTTGATGATTTTATTCACGTTGGTGAATAAAACCAGCCAAGAGGCTGATTCCTGCAGAGGAGGAGGCAGAGTGGAGGAATCTGCAGGTTCTGTCTCTAACACACAACCAGAGCTTCAATCATAACGAGCACATAATAAAACCATGATCCCCCCTGATCGACTCTTTTAGCCTGTTTCCTCTGGATCGAACAGGATCTAACAAACCCCAGCTTCTGCTGGGACACTGGTCATCATGGGAGGAAAAAGATGGCTGCCGTGTTGCCGTTTCCTGTCTTACACCAGCATTATACTTCCTGTATCTGTGGGTCTGAGTTTTTAATCAGAGGATGAACTTAAAGCTTTCAGTCTGCTCTACAACCCAGCACCTATCCACACGTCTGCTAAGTGGACTGGAAATCAGTAAAACTTCTACCAGACTTTAGTAAATATTGCATTAAGATGAGCAGACAGATTTTAATCTCAGCATCGTGCACACAGATTTTTCAGGACACTGGAAGAGTTCCTGCCGTGGATTTAGATGTTAGTGTTGTGTGGATGATCCCATTCTGTGATCTTTGTGTTACTAACACTGATGACACCACCGTTATTGGACTCATCTCGGACGGGGATGAGTCTGCCTACAGGAGGGAGGTTGAACGTCTGGTGTCCTGGTGCAGCCACAACAACCTGGTGCTGAATGCCCAGAAGACAGTGGAGATTATTGTGGACTTCAGGACGCACACAGCTCCACTCCCCCCCATCATCCTGACTGACACCCCCATCACCTCTGTGGACTCATTCCGCTTCCTGGGTACCACCATCACCCAGGACCTGAAGTGGGAGCCCACCATCACCTCCGTCATTAAGAAAGCCCAGCAGAGGATGTACTTCCTGAGGCAGCTGAAGAAATTCAACCTGCCAACACGGACGATGATGCAGTTCTACACTGCAATCATCGAGTCCATCCTCACCTCCTCCATCACTGTGTGGTACGCTGGAGCCACTATCAGGGACAAACAGAGACTGCAGCGTGTTGTGCGCTCTGCTGACAAGGTGATTGGCTGCAGACTCCCATCTCTGCAGGACCTGTACACCTCCAGGACACTGGGGCGTGCAGCTCGGATCTCAGCTGACCCTTCTCACCCTGGACACAGTCTGTTTGACCTGCTCCCCTCAGGCAGGAGGCTCCGGTCCATTCGCACCAGAACCTCTCGCCATAAGAACAGTTTCTTCCCCTCTGCTGTTGGACTCATGAACAATAACCGTATGACTGTTCCCACCACTAACACATGACCCTATGCTGTGTTCACTGCATCATTCCATGTTTGGCACTGATCACCACCTGCACTCATGTATATATCATGTATATATTTATCTACTTAGCACTTTTAATTCTTATTCTTATTTTTATTTTCATGTCTATTTAAGCGTAATTTATGACAGTATGTTTGCACTGAAGCACCGCAGCAATTTCCTAATGTTGTAAACCTGCTCAACATTTGGCAATAAAACCCTTTCTGATTCTGATTCTGATGCTTTTACACTTTAGGACCCACGAGACCTCTGCTGCTCAGCCGTCCTGATCGCTGCCTCCACTTTAACCAGAGGCTGTAACCTCTGATCATTTCACCTGCACCGGCAGTAAAACTCTTCTCCACAACCAAACGTGCCATAAACCCGTCACAGCTTCATCATCAGCTCAGTCTCAGCAACATGCAGACGACCGAGCAGCAGAAACTCTGCAGGGAACGTCTGAAGTCTGTTCTTCAGTTTTCCCAGCTCACTGTTTATTGAACATGAGACAGAAAAATAACTTCACCTTTAATGTGAAACTTTTATCGCCTGTGACATGTTTGCAGGAAGTCTTCGTGCTGTGATTTAGTGTCACAGCCATAAATATCACACAAGGTAAAAACTACAAGTCCCAGCATCCTCTGTGTTTAGGGAGGAGCAGTGAAAGTGAAAGTGTTGATCCTCCGTTCAGAGCAGCAGGAGGAGGAAGGTGGAGCTGAGGCAGGTGAGTGTTAACATGAATATGTTTCTTCTTATGACATAAAATAATTCCACGCTGTTCGTGTCTGTGGGTGAAACGTGAGGCCGGTCGGCTCCTCTGAGCGCTGGTTTCCTGTAAGTAGAGAGGAAGTGAGTTTAGCTGAGAGAGCAGGAGGAGAGTGAGAGCTGTGCTGAGGCAGGTGAGTGTTAACACCGCTCTGACATTACTGTGTCTCTGTGGCGGGAACAACAGGCTCCGTCAGTGGAGGCAAAAATAATCAGACTTTGGTTTTTCAAAGGAAACTACTTTATGTTGGGAGAAGCCGCGCGCTCATTGGATAACGACTTGTCAATCTCAAGTTATTAGCCAATGAGCGCGCAGGTTCACAGTAAGACCCGCCCTTATCACGACGGGTTTTAAAACTAAAATGGCGACAGAAACTCTGTGAGTGGAGTTCAGGCTGACTTTATGAAAGTGCGACGTTTGAGCGACTTCCTGTTCTCAGTCCCGGCGTCCTGATCACCGAGGTTTCTGTTGCTCTGATGTCTGATATTGATTATATCGGTAAACAGGCTGTAGGCAGAAACATCAGGTCTGATCTGAAAATCCCTTCAGAAACAAACTTTAAGAGTTTTATGTCCGTGAGGCTGTAAAACTGTAACGTGTCCTGTGATCTATAAACACTCTGTGATGAATAATCTGAAGTCATTTTGAGCCTGACAGTAGTTTCCTGTCACAGAGCAGAAGCTGCAGGCAGTTTTTGGCACCTTTATATTTAATTTATTCCAAAATAAATCAATAAAGGTAGAAAAGAACTCTCAGTGACATTAAAAATCTATTTTTAAAGACAGATGTGACCAAGTGCAACAAATATAAGATGAGATGTTTACAGATATTTGAAGTATTGATCATATGTAGAACACAGAGCAGGTCCAATAACAGAGTCATCCTGCTCACAAACAGCAGTTTGGTTTCATGAGCTCACTTCCTGCAGTGATCCTCAGCTTCTCTCCAAAGGAGCCGTAACATGTGGGCTCCTCACCATGATGATGATCCCAAACACACTGAGTTCCTTCATCCACCTGATCATGTACTTATTAAATAATGTGATGGTTTTGGTGTTTTTTAAAGACTTTGAGCCTCTAAAATAACTGGTTTGGACTTTAGGGCCAAAGCTCCAACATTAGAAAGCCGTCAGTGTGATGCTTCCAGTACAACAGCACCTCTGAGTGTGTGTGTTTACCTCTCAGACTAACTCCACCCTGACATCAAGAAGATGGAGGAAGAGGACGGAGCAGCATCCAGCTGTGTGTCTGTGAGGAGTGACGGAGTTACACAAACACCTCCACCTTACAGTCATGGACCTGCAGCAATAATGTAAGAACACTACTAACTTTATTAGTCATTTCAACATAACCATGACAGAATCATTGATCTGTGATTGGTTCAAACTGTTTGATCTGAGTTTGATTTTTATTGACTTGTTTTCTTGCTAAGATCTGAACTCTGTAAGTTTAAGTGAAGTCAGTGCAGCAGAATCAGAGAGAAGAGCTGAGAACAAACTGAGTTCATTCAGAGACAGAAAAAACCGCTGATGATTGGCTGACCTGTCAGCGTTATGAGACAGACACAATATCACAGAGGGATCAGCTGATCATATGGCTGTCAGAGAGAACTGATCAGTTATTGATGTTTGTGTTTGCAGAGGTCAGAGGTCACAGTCTCCAGCATCCAGCTGTGTGTCTGTGAGGAGTGACTCGTCCAAAGAAAAAGTTCCTCCACACTTCAGTGATGAACCTGCAGCAACAATGTTCTTCAATCATGGAGCTCAGCTGACCATGTAAGAGAGCTGCTGACTCAGAGTTCAAAGGTTGTTTCTATAAATGTTCTGCCAGTGACATCATAACTTAACCTAACACTGGTCTGTGTATGAAGTATCATTTAGTGGCAGTTGTTAAAGTTGTATAATGATGATGCTAGTTTGGGGTGTATTTTCCTGCTGATGCAAATGCATCTACTTTGCCCTTTGTCTGGTGCTTTGGACAAAGACGTCCAATGAAACTCAGAACAACACAGTTTGCACCACCAGCAGGCAGAGGAAGTGGCTGACATCCAGAAATCCTACCAGTGGCTGAACAAAGCTGGACTGAAAGACAGCACAGAGGCACTAATCATGGCAGCACAGGAACAAGCTCCGAGCACAAGACCCATAGAGCCCGGGGTCTACATGGCTCTTTTTGGGGGGGTTGTGTTGTATTAATAGTGACTTTGTTTCTTTGGACCTGACCAAAATCTTTTGTTTTTCAGTTCAGTTGCAACATTGACTAACACTAATGCAGGGGTCGGCAACCTGCGGCTCTTTAGTCCTTACAGTGCGGCTCCTCGTGGTTTGGGAAAATAAATTAGAAGTATTTAGCTGAAGTGTATTTTATTTATGTTCTTTTTTAACTTGTAGTTCTAAATTGGAAGATTATTGTGATATTGAAATATAAAAATAAAATTATATTTTTTTATTTTTTGATCGTTCAAATAAGCGTCACACTCGTGGAAGCCGGTGTACCCGCCGAAACGCCGTGCATTTATCGAGACTTTCAGCCCCAGGAAGGCCAATTATGGATCTTCGGATCCACATTATGTCAGCAGCTGTTCTCCACCGTGAACTATGTTAAAAACAAACACCGCTCACGCCTCACAGACGACAGCTTACAGTCCTGTAAAGATGAAAGTGACTTCGTACAGCCCCGACCTGCAGACGCTGTGCGCAGAGGTTCAGGAGCAGAAGTCCCGTTGTAAACATATCACGGCAGACCCGACGATGTTTGCATGAACTCGCTTTTCAGCTTCTCTTTATTGACCACTTTTCACACACGGTTGCTGTACGCACACAGCCGGCTGTAGCTTTGCAGCTCACAGCCCGACACACACCAACACAACAGCACAGACGTTAAGGCGGCGAGGCGTGATTGCGGGTGCCGCTCAGGTGCGTCCGCCTCGCCGCTGCAGACCACGCCCCGCCACACACATTAACCAGGTAAAATACATATTTAGGCAGAATTTTGCAAATATCTATTTTTCATCTTTCAGCAGCATAGAGCTTTTTTTCCAATTATTTTTTAAAAGTCAGGTCAAGGCTCCAAAAGCCCAAAGGAGATATAAGGGTGGCGGCTCACAGCAGTTTTTGTTTGCTACATCATTTTAGTTCAGCTGGGTGTCTTTCCTTTGGTTATATTTCTTTAAGAGTTCAAATGTGTTCATTACATAAATAACATGTAATTTTCTCTGTAGCACTTCATGGATTTCATAAGCAACACACCTTAGTTGTTCACACAAAGCATAAAGGTAAAAAACAGTATATACAGTGTTATCTTCATTCTAGATGTCAAAAAGTATTTGTGGCTCCCAGTGTTTTCTTTTGCGTGGAAACTGGCTCCAAATGGCTCTTTGGGTCCTGAAGGTTGCTGACCCCTGACCTAATGGTATATTTTTTTAGCTGGATCGTTCTATAAAAACATGAATCAAATCTGAGAAAAGTTTCCACCTGACCTGTTGAATGTTATTGAAGCCAGAAGTTTGCCTTCATACTGTGTTCCTTGCATGCCTTTTGTGGTGTACTAATTGATGTGAAATGAATGCAATGTGGTTGTGTTTGCAGAGGTCAGAGGTCACAGTCTCCAGTATCCAGCTGTGTGTCTGTGAGGAGTGACTGGTCCAGAAACACACCTCCATATTTCAGTGATGAACCTGCAGCAACAATGTTCTTCAATCATGGAGCTCAGCTGACCATGTAAGAGAGCTGCTGACTCAGAGTTCAAAGGTTGTTTCTATAAATGTTCTGCCAGTGACATCATAAATGATTCCTAATGGTGGTCCGGGTACGATAATGCTAGTATCAATCGTAGTAGTAATGCAATCCAAGGTAATGATTTCTTCTCTGTTGCTGTGAACGTCTCTGCAGCCGTCTGTACTCTAATCTGAGACAACTATTACTGACAGAAACCATCACATCATCCAGTTTGTGTGTTTGCAGCTGCTTAAAAGATTTTAAACAGAGATTAATCTGTAATTCATGTGATGTGTTTGTGTTTGCAGAGGTCAGAGGTCACAGTCTCCAGCATCCAGCTGTGTGTCTGTGAGGAGTGACCGGTCCAAAGAAATAGGTCCTCCATATTTCAGTCATGAACCTGCAGCAACAATGTTCTTCAATCATGGAGCTCAGCTGACCATGTAAGAGAGCTGCTGACTCATTTACGGGTGTTTGAAATTCTGTGACCACTTTGTAATTTTAGTTTATATTTTTAAAGTGTTTTTATTTGTAGTTGCCTGTATTTTTATTACACTGTGTGTAACGTGGTGGTTTGTGCTGTTTGGGATCGTTTTGGTGTATTTGTGTCAGAACATCAGATAAATGATTTCATCACATTTTAAAAGAAAGTATCAGGATAATAATCTGAACTGAGTCATCAGAAATAGAAAGATGGTCTCAACAGGCCACTGAGCTGATCTCCAAAGAAATGCAGAAGATTGAAGAGTCCGAGGCTGTTTATTTGTCACAGGCATCGTCATACACGTACAACACAGTGAAATGTGCTGAGCTGCTCCTGTGACTGGACAAAACATTAGAAACAATCATTAAATGAAATAATGAAACATTGTGCAGATGTAATGTTAAAGTGCTTTGTGCCACATTAGCACAGCATGTACTGACAGAGCAGTGCAAGCAGAACAAAGCAAATGAGCAAAGTGATGTAAACAGAGTAACTGAACAGAGTGAGCAGAGTAATATCAGCAGTAATGAAGCAGCAGGATCAGTGTAGCAGCGTGTGACGTCATAATGAATCAGGTATGATCTGAAATATGACAGTGAGACAAGAACATGATGTAAGGTCCTGTTTAAACCCTGATGGTGATGCTATGAGGGGAGCATGTTCTGATTTAGGACTTGGATGGTCTGAGGATAGAAGCTCCTCTCTGTTTGTGTCCTGATGGTGCAGAAGCTTCTGCCTGATTGTAGAAGGAGCTGAAGCCAGCATCATCCCAGAGGTGAAGCTCCTCTGTGTGCAGACCTGAGGTCAGATTCCTCCAGGCTGATGTTCAGGATCTACAGAAACGTGTGGTTGTAGTTATTGCTGCACTGTGTGCTGACAGCAGATCCTCAGAACAAAGCGCTGCACACGTGTTCTTTACAAACATCTGTACATAGAAAATATGGATCATGGCAGTGAATGAACACGTTTCTGTCATTTGTTTCATTGGCTTCTTTTTTCTGCCTGTGTTCATGTGATTAATGTCTAACACATAAACAGGTTTGTAATCAAACATCACATCATCAGGGAGGCATCATGAAACAAAGTTACTGCTGGAGGCTGAACTCAATTTGGTGGCAATGTTCAAAAATATCACTCAGATCATTTCAAAGCTTTTAGTTCTTCTTCTTCACTTCTGTAAAATAATAGAAAGGAAATCAGAACCCAGAAGTTCACTTCCTGATGACTGAACTCTTTCAAAATAAAGCTGAAAGCTCTGAATATGACACCGCTGCTCCACCACAGTTTTTAGAGGAGGTCAAAGGTCAGTTGAAAGTGATGGATCCCAAACTTCCAGTACATCCAGTGAAGGACATAATCAGCTCTGTGATGAAGGCTTTTACTGTGGAGTTTGTAGGCTGATCACTCTGTGTTTAATAAGACAGGCAGGAACAGCAAAGGAAACTTGGATTCTGAACTCAAACACAAGTTTCTCCACTTTGACTTTTCTCTGTGACCATCAGAGCTTCTGCACAGTGTCATCAAATCTGGATGTTTGTCACTGACAGTCAATGATTTTAGTGATAAAGAAATGTGTTCACAGAGGGAGGAAGAGGAAGAGGAGTGGTGTCTGTGAGGAGGAGCAGCTGTCCTGCTGTGCTTTGTGTCAGGACGTCCTGAAGGATCCAGTCTCTACCAGCTGTGGACACTGGTTCTGCAGACAGTGCATGTCCTCATACTGGGACCAGTCTGCTTCATCAGGAGACTGGTCCTGTCCCCAGTGTGGAGAAAGATCCAGAAGCAGAGCTGGACTGCAGACAGCCAGTCAGAGCAGCTGTGTACAAAGTAAGACTGAACATCTGTCTGCTGATGGACTCATTTCTGAAAACTGGACTTCTTGTTGTTGTTCAGACATTGAAGAGTTTTCTTTCTGTTTTTCTTTCTTTCAGCAGATGTTGGTCTTCAGGAGGTTTTAGATGAACATAAGATCAGTCTGAGGAGGAGATGTGAACGTGTGACTGAAGGAAGTGATGAAACAGGAAGTAGAACCCTCCTCAACAGGATCTACACTGAGCTCTACATCACAGAGGGACAGAGTGAAGAGGTTCATAGCCAACATGAGGTGAGGCAGCTGGAGACAGCTTCCAAGATGGACGCCCTCCATGACACTCCAATCAGGTGCCAGGACATCTTTAAAGCCTTACCTGACCAACAGAGACCCATCAGAGTGGTTCTGACCAACGGCGTGGCTGGTGTTGGAAAAACCTTCTCAGTGCAGAAGTTCACTCTGGACTGGGCAGAGGGCTTGGAGAACCAACATGTCAGTGTGGTGGTTCTGCTTTCATTCAGGGAGCTGAACCTGATCAGAGAGGAGCAGTACAGTCTTCTGGAGCTGCTCCATGTTTTCCATCCAACACTACAGAAGGTCACAGCAGAGAAGCTGGCTGTCTCTCAGCTTTTGTTCATCTTTGACGGCCTGGATGAAAGCAGACTTTCATTGGATTTCACCAACAGGAAGCTGCTGTCTGATGTCACACAGAAGTCATCAGTCAGCCAGCTGCTGACAAACCTCATCCAGGGGAATCTGCTTCCCTCGGCTCTCGTCTGGATAACTTCCCGACCTGCAGCAGCCAATCAGATCCCTCCTACATGTGTTGACAGGCTAACAGAAGTACGAGGCTTCACTGACGCCCAGAAAGAGGAGTACTTCAGGAGGAGATTCAGTGATGAAGAGCTGTCCAGCAGAATCATCTCCCACATGAAGACATCCAGGAGCCTCCACATCATGTGTAGAATCCCAGTCTTCTGCTGGATCACTGCTACAGTTCTGGAGCACATGTTGACTACAGAGCAGAGAGGAGAGCTGCCCAAGACCCTGACTGACATGTACTCACACTTCCTGCTGGTTCAGACAAAGAGGAAGAAGAACAAGTACCACGAGGGACATGAGACGAGTCCACAGGAGCTGACGGAGGCTGACAGGGAAGTTCTTCTGAAGCTGGGGAGGCTGGCGTTTGAACATCTGGAGAAAGGAAACATCATGTTCTACCAAGAAGACCTGGAACAGTGTGGTCTGGATGTGACAGAGGCCTCGGTGTACTCAGGAGTTTGTACAGAGATCTTCAAAAGAGAGTGTGTGATCTTCCAGAAACCAGTCTACTGCTTTGTTCATCTGAGCATCCAGGAGTTTCTGGCTGCAGTCTACATGTTCCACTGTTTCACCAACAGGAAGACAGAGGTGCTGAAGAACTTCTTGGGAAAAAAATACAAAGAGTCATCTCTGGATGATTTTTTGATGGAAACACTAACAAAATCCTTCAGGAGTAAAAATGGTCGTCTGGACCTGTTTGTCCGCTTCCTTCATGGCCTCTGTCTGGAGTCCAACCAGAGACTCTTAGGAGGTCTGCTGGGTCAGACAGAGAACAGTCCAGAAACCATCCAGAGTGTCATCAAGAACCTGAAGAATAACAAGAAGCTTAAAATCTCTCCTGACAGAAGCATCAACATCTTCCACTGTCTGATGGAGATTAACGACCTCTCATTACACCAGGAGATCCAAGAGTTCCTGAAGTCAGAGAACAGATCAAAGAAGAAACTCACTATGATCCAGTGCTCAGCTCTGGCCTTCATGCTGCAGATGTCAGAGGAGGTTCTGGATGAGTTGGACCTGCAGAAGTACAACACATCAGCAGAGGGACGACAGAGACTGATTCCAGCTGTGAGGAACTGCAGAAAGGCTCGGTGAGTCCAAGATTTGTTATTCAGAAATGCAGAAGCTGGAGGATGTTTGGTCATTTGTTCTGACACAAGCTGTTGTGTAATATTTTTGAAAGAGTTTCCAAAACCAAATTTGTGTAAAGTTGGAAATAAACATTTCCAGTTAACTCTGTCAAACGTTTTTTCTGCATCTAAAGAAAATATTGTAGTTTCGATGTTTTTACTGCATGAGTAGTCTATGAAACTAAGTAATCTACGTGTATTTGTTGATGAGTGCCGACCTTTTATGAAACCAGTTTGGTCAGGATGAATTAAGAGGGGGGTTATTTTCTCTAATCTCTTTGAGAGAGCTTTGCAGATTATTTTAAGGTCTACATTTATAAGGGATATTGGACGATAGCTTGAGGGATGTACAGGGTCTTTGCCTGGTTTTAGCAGGAGACTAATGTTTGCAGAATTCATATTTGATGGAAGTCTGCCCTTTTCTTTGATTTCCAACAACGTTCTGTAAAAAACTGGTGCCAGAATCGTCCAGAATTCTTTGTAGAATTCTGCCATCTGGACCTGGAGCCTTATTATTGGGCATACTTATCAGGGCTTCCTGGAGTTCACCCGGCGTCACCTGGTGAATCCACTGACATTGCTTGACTGTCTAGTAATTTTGGAAGAGTTACGCTGTCAAGAAACTACTAAATGTCTTTTTTAGACGCGTTTATTTGTGGTGAATATAAAGTTTCATAGAAATCCCTAAAAATGTTGTTCATTCTTTCAGGTCATACATTGTGTTCCCAGATCATCTTTAACAGCACATATAGTTGTTTTTTCTTTATTTATTTTTAACTGGTTAGCTAAAAATCAACCAAATTTGTTACTGTGTTCAAATTTTTGGGGTATTTTGTTCAGTATTTCCTAAGTCCACTCTTTTTTAAAAATATTTAACAAAGTCTTCATCTCAGTGTCTGAGATGTCACTCAGCAGTGAGCTGCTGACCAAAAAATAATCCAGGCGAGAGTAGGAGTGATGGACATGTGAGAAGAAAGTACAGTCGTGGCCAAAAAGTTTTGAGAATGACACAAATATTAGTTTTCACAAAGTTTGCTGCTAAACTGCTTTTAGATCTTTGTTTCAGTTGTGTCTGTGATGTACTGAAATATAATGACAAGCACTTCATACGTTTCAAAGGCTTTTATTGACAATTACATGACATTTATGCAAACAGTCAGTATTTGCAGTGTTGGCCCTTCTTTTTCAGGACCTCTGCAATTCGACTGGGCGTGCTCTCAGTCAAATCCTGACTGACAGCAACCCATTCTGTCATAATCACTTCTTGGAGTTTGTCAGAATTAGTGGGTTTTTGTTTCCTCCACCCGCCTCTTGAGGATTGACCACAAATTCTCAATTGGATTAAGATCTGGGGACCTGGTCCCCGAGCCAGTTATCACTTTTGCCTTATGGCACGGTGCTGTGGAACGCCAGGACTGCCATAATGAAATAATTAAATACACCATTAAATAATTAATTAAATGTGGCAATAATTAATTAAAATTGGAAATAATTAAATAAATATTTACAACACATTTAAATAAGTATTGACAGTTTTAATTAATTATTTAATGATGTATTTATTTAATTCATTTTGGCACTTTTGTCCCCTTCATGTCTCAACTTGAAATCATTTTATCTGTCAGCCTCACCCATCAAACTAAGTGGGCGGGGTTAACGCTGCCACTGCAGCTTCTCTAGCATTTGATTGGTTGCCGTGCAAAGTAAGTCAAGACAGGTCGATCCTAGATAATCGATTGCTTGTGTGGCCTTGGGGCAGCCAGGTATCCCAGAATGCATTTCAAATCACCGTCAGCAATGGTGGTGTAAAGTTATAAAATATCCTGTTTTTCTGTCACCAACTACACTTTTAACAGTGTTTTAGCCGCGACTGTCGCAGCGTAATCTTCACACGTCTGGTCAGGTTGTCAACATAGAACATGTTTGCAAAAGTGCTCAGATGTTTTCAGAGATTTCACTCGCTCTGCTAACAGTCAGCTGACAGAGAGCACCGAGCTCACAGCCCCGGTGTTCCAGCTTAACTGTTTTTGGGGTTTTTTTGGGGGGGGGGTTACGTTACCCAGTTTGTTTACATATTCCACTGTCCGTGTTCCACATGTTGCATTTGCAGATTCTCATTTTCACCGTCTTTTTCCGCCTTGTGTCTCTGTGCTTCTGTAACATAAAGAACGAGCTGACGTGTTTCTCAGGACACCAGCGATCAGCTCAACAGGCCCTCAGTTTACCTGCATGCATCCTCCTCCTCACCTGTCAGCTGTTTAGCTGCTAATTCAAGAAACGCGCCCACGTGACCTGGTGATAGTCACAGTTTAACTGGGCAGCCGGTGCTCGATATAACGCAATGTCAGCGCATTTTTCTGCACAAGATAAGTAAATATAGTTTTTTCCCCGAGCGCAGAGCTGCTGAAGCTTGTTTCCCTACAGAGCACTTTATAGGCGAACCAACTTCATCAGCAGCTGATGTCCAATCACACAGCTTTGAAACCTCAGCTGAGTTTTAGCTCTCAGTGGTTAAACGCTGGACTTAATTCACTCAGGTTCTGTCTGTCGGGTCACGTTTACTTCGCTGTTTTATTTACAACTGAGCAAATCGGTTTGGCTGAGGTTAAACTGCATGTCTCCAAAAGTTGATTCTGTTCATCTGGACGTAGCGTTTTGTTTCGTCATCATCCAGGTGACTTCTTCAGTCTCAGCTGACTGCAGGTTTCAATCTTATAAACAGTACATTTGCATAATGACTGAAACCAGCCCACTGAAGGAACAATGGGCTGGGAGGTCAGTTCATTAATCAGAATTATGCAAACTGTCACAGCCATTGATCAACAACCACTGATCAATGTCCATGAGTCCCATTCACAGAGAGTTGGGGAATGGCTGCAATCACAGCATGTAAGATGGTGACAGATGTACCCTTAGGCTCCTCCTCGATTCAGAGATGGTCTTTCCCTTTTCACTTACTTCCCTGGATGATTGAGAATGCATCAAGACGTCATAACTTCATAGTTTTACTGAAGTTTAATGGTTCACTGTGTTAGACTGAACCGTTCGCTTTTCTTTATCTGGTGTGTTTTGGATTTAACAGTGAATTTTGAGATTAAACTGACTTTTAAAATGTTTTTATACAAAGAGGAAAGAGACGGCGTATTTCCACCGAGAGGAGCAGAGCTTGCAACAGCGTGTTCAGACTGCAACCTGGGCAGAAATATTACATCATCTGGTTTTTAATAGTTATTCAACTGTATTCTAAGCACCAGCGATCTGTTAGAATTTTTAGAGTTTACTTAACTAAAAATAAACGAGGTTAACATATAATTTGTGTGATTGTTTTTGTTTGTTTGTGTGTGTTTCGGTCATGTTATGTTTACCTGTCAAAGGCTTGTTAGAAACTATGAAACACATCATGCAGACTTCTGGATGTTAGAAGAAAACTAATACTGCTCATGAATGAGACTAAAGGCAGGAAGGTGTCCTGTAAAACTAAACATGTTAATAGGACCTCCCTATTTATATCATAGTTTATGATATCCGGTTGTTCAGTCTGACGTCACTAGCCGTGTCTGGGTCTAAACTCCGCTGCAGGTCCATATATCAAACGATCACTATGGCATTACTGAGAGTTGAAAAACTGTCTAAAGTCTTTCATCTTTAATAAAATGATCAGCGTTCTGCTCTACCAGGTGTAACAATTGAGTTTAACATCCAGGCATCCATGAAAACGGAATTTATGACAATTAACGGAGTTAGAAGTTAGCAGGGAGTTAGCTCGCTAGCTTCTATCTAAATACAATATAGCATGTCCTGACTGCGGGGTTTTGGAAACAAATTAAAACGTACAGCTCTGCTATCACTTCCAGCATAAATGAAGACAGAAAACTAAACAGCAGTGACGTTTGTAGGGTTACTGAAGTTGGGCTAGCTGGTATATAATGATGTGCTACGTGACCGCTAGCGACACAGCTATGTTAGCATAATATAAACAAGCTAACTTTTTTTCCACTCGATAAAATTTAACGTGAGTGTTCTCGGTGGTCAGGAACAAATGTAATCGCATGGCAGGATGCTGTAAAAGGACCAAACTTCAGCCAGGAGAACAACTGAGATAATCCATCCACAATACGAGGTTAGTCATTCATATACTGCTGCATGGGCTGGGCTGTAGCTACATCCTAAGGTTTTAAAAACTGAGCTTAAATAAATGATTAGCGGTAATAAAAGCCGAGGGAGGTCAACAGTGGTCGCTGACTGTTTTAGGAGCTTTTTGAGATCAAATAGAAGAAAATACATAACATTAAACATGTTAACAACACAAAAGCCATATTAAACGCAGACTACTTTAGACCCGGAAGTAGGATTCGTCGCGTCATCACTGAACAACCGGATAGCACGTGTATTTCAGTAATAGCCTGCTGATTTCAGTGTAGTGGTGAACAGTCACACAGCTCCGTGGGTGTTATCTGTGAGACTGCTTAACTATAATTTATCCAAGTTAACGTCAGTTAACCATTCAGACAGTTCTGTTGCAATGACAAACCTCATGTCGCCGGTAGGTTTCCGCTGTGCCAGCTGTTTACATTACAGCTGCTTATGCAGTAACCATGGTAACCACGGACTCCAGGTCAGACAACAATTTTACATATACGATCTTAAAACAGGACACAGCCACTGTACGTGCTGGCCTCATATCAAATGTGAACGCAGACTGAGTCTATGTTTGACGTTTGTTTATATCTAATCTTCCTCTCAAACATTTAAACAGCAGCGAGTCTGCAGCTGAGGGAACACAAACTCAAACTGTTGGAACAGGTTTGATCGTTTTGTGTATGATTTATGATTTATTAAACGTATAAATGTTATTCTAATCTGCTGCTGAGTCTCTTACGCTGATGAAAATGCAGAAAACACAGATCACGGACACCTGTTCAACCAATCACATTCATTCCACTTTGATCTGCGACAAACAGACGGTTCATCTCTGTTACAGTGTTGCGTTAGACTGCTATATTTTTTGTTCTTTATGCTGTAGATTTTCACGTCTCTGGAATAGTTGGCAGTAAAAAGGATGATTTTGTGTAAAATCATATTGATATGAGCCGTGACATATTCGTAGATGACAGTTAGATTAGTCAGCTGGGAAACTCTGGGTTAACTCAGAGAGCTGAAGATATCGTGGACATGCTGACCTCGCTCCGTGGTGTACAGGGCCGTTTACCCTCGTGATTAATATTCACAATAAAAATATTAGCCGAACATCATGAAGTCTGTATGTGTGTCATAGTGTCGAACAACCTTTGTACAGTTAAAGCCAGCAGTTACTACATGAAACACCAACGTTATCTCTTTTATGCGTTTATACGCAGGTCACGCTGATTACTGAACAAAAACACAAAGATTAGATGTTAATCGGATTTATTTGCTTTCTCTCCTCCTTAAACATGTTTTTATGTTAGTTATAATTCAGAATTGGCGACTGAAACACGCAGGACACATACGAACATCAGGAAATAAAAACCTGATGAATATAACCTCAGTAAATGAAGTCAGTGTACTGCGGGGGTTATGGCGGCTGAAATCAAATCACTTTGACTGTCACATCACATGTGCAGGTACACTGGTACAGTACATGCGAGTGAAATTCTTGTGTGCGAGCTTCACAAGCAACAGAGGTGTGCAAAAATACAATAACATAAGAACAAGCAAAATAGAAGAATGGCTAAATCTGAGAGTTATATGGAAATTAAATAGAGTAAACAATAAAATAAAATATACAGAGGTTGGTAGTTGGACATGTGCAAAACAAGTGGCATTTATATACAGTGTGGAGTGCATAATGTTGAAGTTCCAGTAGTGAAGGTGAGGTGTCTATGAAGTGTCCAGCAGTCTGATGGCCTGGTGGAAAAAGCTCTCTCAGTCTGCTGGTTGGGGACCGGATGCTGCAGAACCTCCTTCCTGATGGAAGTAGTCTGAACAGTTGATGGCTGGGGGGACTGGAGTCCTTGATGGTCCTCCCCGCTTTCCTCAGGCAGCGCTTCCTGTAGATGTCTTGGAGGGAGGGAAGCTCACCTCCAATTATCCGTTCAGAACACCGCACTACTCGCTGGAGAGCTTTGCGGTTGTAAGCGGTGCTGTTGCCGTACCAGGTGGTGATGCATCCGGTGAGGATGCTCTCAATGGCAAAGCGATAGAAGGTCCTGAGGATGCGGGGGCTCATGCCGAATCTTTTCAGTCTCCTGACAAAGAAGAGGCGCTGCTGCGCCTTCTTCACTGTTTTGTTTATGTGTCCTGACTAGGGCTGCATGATTAATCGTTAGAAAATCGCGATCTCAATTCATACTTATGTGCGATCTCATTTCCAAATTACAACGATTTTAAAAAAAAGAGAGAGAGAAAAGACGACGACGATTGTACCGCATTTAGATCCGGGACGTAATCTGCATGAAAACAAGCGCTCACTCTTCCTGCTCAACAAATGACAAGGGCGGAGCCTTATACCACGTGGTACAGAAGCTGGCTGCGAAAATTAGCAGGGAAAAAACCACGGAGAGCACGTCAGGGATGACGAAAGTAACAGGAGAAAATCCGTCCCGGTCAACAACCCAAACATCAATAACGGGAACCTTATACAGCGCTTCCCTATACACGTCGAACTCCCGCAGGCACAAAGAAATTAGGGAGGCTATCACTTATCACCTGACCAAAGATATGGCTCCCATCAACACTGTGCAAAACGAGGGATTTAGGAAAATGATCAACACCCTAGACAAACGCTACACAGTGCCGTCCCGCAACTATTTTTCTATTGTTGCACTACCTGCTCTATACACGCAGTGTGGAGCAACGGTGGAGACGGAATTTCAAGCAGTACAACATTTTGCGGCAACAACAAAACGTGAGACATTTGTTGTTTTTATGTTTATTTATTGTTTTTATGTTCAGTCTCAACTGTTACGAAGTTGATGTGCAGTTAATAAGTGCAATAAATATTTATACTGGAAAAGAAAATCGTGAGAGAATCGTGATCTCAATTCTAAGCCAAAAAATCGTGATTCTCATTTTATGCAAAATCGTGCAGCCCTAGTACTGACCACGTAAGATCGTCAGCCAGATGTACACCAAGGAAGCGGAAGCTGCTCACTCTCCACAGCAGCACCGTTGATGGTGATGGGGGTGTGTACTTCTCTGCACCTCCGGAAGTCCACTATCAACTCCTTTGTCTTTGCGACGTTGAGGGTGAGATGGTTGTCTTGACACCGGTGGGTCAGGGCGCTGACCTCCTCCCTGTAAGCCGTCTCATCACCTTTGGTGATAAGACCCACCACTGTAGTGTCGTCCGCAAACTGTACTCCGCCCTCTCCTGTGAGTACAGGACAGGGCTCAGTACACACCCCTGTGGAGCACCAGTGTTCAGTGTGAGGGGGGATGAGTTGATGCTGCCCAGTCTGACCACTTGGCATCTGTCAGACAGGAAGTTAAGAATCCAGCTGCAGAGGGAGCTGCTCAGTCCTAGATCCTGCAGTTTCCTGTCCAGCTTCGAGGGAACGATGGTATTGAATGCTGAGCTGTAATCTACAAACAGCATTCTCACATACGTGTCTCTCTTCTCCAGGTGTGACAGGGCAGTGTGTAGTGTCAGGGCTATGGCATCATCAGTGGACCTCTTGTGGCGGTATGCAAATTGTAGAGGGTCCAGTGAGTCGGGTAGTGCAGAGCAGATGAAGTCCCTGACCAGCTTCTCGAAGCATTTGCTCACAATGGGGGTCAGGGCTACAGGTCGCCAGAAGTTCAATGATGAGATGGTGGAGGATTTGGGTACAGAGACGATGGTGGCCATTTTGAAGAAGGCTGGGACTACAGACAGAGAGAGGGAAAGGTTGAAGATGTGTGTAAACACTGTGTGTGCGCACTGACGTCATCCACCAGTGTCCTGTTATATTTTAGATAGCAAGGAGCAGACGGCCGAGGTTATTAAACTCCACCGAGACAGCGGTGACGCTAATCAGAAGGCTAGACCGTCTGATATTACAGCCTCGCACTTCCGGCCTACCCGACCTTCGGAGGACCCGGCCCACATAGACCGTGAAGGCCGGGTCCTCAGGAGGATGCAGCCTATGAAAGTACTCACTGGCTGTATCACAATTCAGGGTCTGAAGCCTTAACGGTCCTCAAGGGCCGCGTACTCAAAGACCGCAAGGCCGGAAGTGCAAGGCTTGTGAAATGGGACGGCAGGAGCAGGAACATGAATAATGACAATAGATGTTTGTGTGAAAGTGCTGGAAGCAAATGAGTGTGTGATGTTCTTTCAGTGTTGCACTTTGTAGACGCTCCCTGAGCACTGGTCTCACAGCCAGCTGCACATAGAGACCAGTGTTGTTAGTCCAGGTCAGAAGATGACTTGTTGGAATGAAAATGAGCTTGTAGTTTGTCTGCTTTAATAATGTGACTGGAAAAAGGTGTTGGACTTCAAATATGTCCATTTCTGTCACACTTCACCTTTAAAAGTGAAGCCATGTGGTTCCTGGAAGGAAAAACACGACTTTTTCAAGTCTTTGTCCTGTTTTTATGAGAAATGTACGACTTTAATGTGAAACATTCAGAGTTTTTTCTCTTGTTGTGTTTGTTTGAAGCTGCTTCCTGTTGGCTTCAGCTGTTTGGAGTTTCCATTTTCTAAACTTCTACATTCTGAACCTTCTTCAGCTCTGAACAGATGATGAAACACTGAATGATTTCAAGCACTTTGTCTAATAAACTTACATCTTTCATTCTTTATACAGTGTCTGTGGTTTGTCAGATATTGGCCTTGATTATCTGGCAGCAGCGCTGAAGTCCAACCCCTCGTATCCCACAGAGGTGGACCTGAGTGGAACCTACAGCAACCTGAAGGATCCAGGAGTGAAGCATCTGTGTGGTTTCCTGGAGAGTCCAGGATGTAAACTTGAAACTCTGAGGTCAGTCAGCATGTTTTAGTTGTGCTGAGATGAATATGATGTGAAAGTTGTGCTGACACTAAACTGCAGACATCAGGCTGATATTATACTGATCCACACTGAGGATCTTCATGGTAAAGTCTGTTTTCTTCTTCTCTGGTTTAGTCCATTGACTGCAGCAGAACAATGTTCACATTTCAAACAGTGATACTCAACGTATGGCCCGCGGCCCACACGCGGCCTGCCCACCTTTCCTGATTCAGAGAGAGGGGACCCTGATTAACTGTGTAGCTTCTTCCTCACAGTTCTAAGTATCAGACACAACAATGAATAATCCACAGCTGACTGTCTTTAGCAGGTCAAAGGTCACGGCACACAGCAGACAGTCAGAAATATTCTAACTCTGATCATTTATCAGTTGTGACACTGTGAGACTTGATCAGAGGTGTGATCATCACAGCAGAGGCCTTTGTGTCAAAGTCACTGAGGATCAAACAGAAACACATGAAGCAGATTTTCCTCTTCTGGCTTTTTATAGCAGATAACCTTCAAAATATTCTGCAGTCGATCAAAAACTGAAGCAAACCATGAATCAACATGTGAACATGAATTTTTTACAGCCGCCTCTAATGCTGGGTAATGTCAGCTGGTCCATGTGCAGCTGGCTGTGAGGCTCAGGGAGCGTCTACAAAGTGCAACACTGAAAGAACATCATCCATAAATATTGAGTAAGAACTGGACTCTCATACAGCGAGACTCAAATGCCTTTAAACATCAGCTTATCCTGCTGATCCAAGTCCAACACTGAGTTTGTAAAAACATGTTTGTCAATCATTTTGTTTGGTTTCTGAGGAAAAAGATTCAATAAGTTGCTGCTAATACACAACATTTCATCATATTTCCTCATAACCCTCTTTTGTCTGACCATTTGATCCCATTTGAATTTGCAATAAAGGATCCACAGAGTTTGGTGACAATAATGACAGTAGATGTTTGTGTGAAAGTGCTGGAAGCAAATGAGTGTGTGATGTTCTTTCAGTGTTGCCCTTTGTAGACGCTCCCTGAGCACTGGTCTCACAGCCAGCTGCACATAGAGACCAGTGTTGTTAGTCCAGGTCAGAAGATGACTTGTTGGAATGAAAATGAGCTTGTAGTTTGTCTGCTTTAATAATGTGACTGGAAAAAGGTGTTGGACTTCAAATATGTCCATTTCTTTCACACTTCACCTTTAAAAGTGAAGCCATGTGGTTCCTGGAAGGAAAAACACGACTTTTTCAACTCTTTGTCCTGTTTTTATGAGAAATGTACGACTTTAATGTTCTTTTTTTTATACTCAATTTTTATTATAATTTACAACATTGCAACTTGTACTTGTCAATGTTCACAAGTAGGACAGTTACAGGAACCGCAATGCAGAAATGTAGATTAAAATAAGAACTGCAATTAGGAAGCACAAAACAAAACCCAAGCAAAACAAACAAACAGACAACAACATAACAAAAAGAAAACAAAACAAAAACTTTATGTAATATTAAATAACATGTGATAGGGCTGGGCGATATATCAAAAATTTATCGTTACCGAAATTTATGACTCTCATCGACGTCATTTTGCCCATGTCGGTAAATTCGGTATTTAAAAAAAAAAAGGAAAGGCATTTGCAGGTTGGCGATGTTCATGTCCCTTTAAGACGCTGTGCTACGTTACAGACTTGACGGGGTGGAGTCACATGACTCTACTACCTGTAACAAGACGAGACACGGGTGAACAAATGGAGGACGATTTAAATGTTGAAGCAGCAGCGACGGAGGTAGGCTGGTGGAGGAGGAAGAGGAGACGCTTGTTAACAAAAAAAATGCATCATCAATCGTTTGGCAACATTTTGGATTCAACAAGGATGATATTGATCAAAAAATTGTTAAATGTAAACTCTGCAAAAAGACTGTTGCGTCAAGTCAAGGTAACACAACCAACCTCTTAATAAATAATATTTATTATTAAACTATTTTGTTTACAAGGGATCTACATTTTTTAGAGAGCATGGTTACATATTGTATCCGACACTTTTTATTTTGTTCAGTTAATAAATCTTAACCACTAAAAGTACTTACTACTATTGTCTTCATTTATTTTCAGTGACATTTTACAGTCCTTTAAAGTGGTAATAATATAATTGCAATGAATAGGTCTAGGGGGAATAATATTATCAAAATAACTGGAGGAACTATGCTGCCTGCCACAGCCCCATCAAATGAAAAAAAAAAAAACGTTTGTTTTTTGGCACTTGGGGTGGTTATCGTCCATTTATCGTTATCGAGGTTAACTGCTCAATTTATCATGATATTGATTTTAGGCCATATCGCCCAGCCCTAACATGTGACAAACTTAGCCGTAAATGGACAAAACGAAACAGACCTATGCTAAATTATTGAAACAGTAAAGCATGTATGAGTCGCCAACGCTCAGTAAACAATTCTCTCTGAATCTGCAGAGCAGATGTTATTTCCTCCATCTGGTAAATTTCTCTTGCTTTATCAATCCACATATTATATGAAGGTGGGTCAAGATTCAGCCATTTAATAGTGATACACTTTAGTGCTGCTGTAAGCAAGATTCTTAAGAGATACGTTTTATTGTTTCCCGCAAAACCCTTTGGTAAGACTCCTAAAATGGCTAACTGTTGGTCTTTTGTTAATGGTTGTTGGAAAACTGTATTGAGAACTTTAAATATGTCATTCCAAAGTGGGCAGAGTTTTGGGCATGACCAGAATATATGTGAGTGGGTTCCTAAAGAAGTACCACAATTTCGCCAGCAGGTGTCAGGATTTGTAGGCTTCATTTTGGCAATTATCTCTGGGGTTCTAAAATATCTCATGACCACCTTCCATTTAAATTCTCTCCACAGCCCAGAATTAGTCACCAGATGGGCTTCACCGAACACCTCTTCCCAGGTGTCCTCTGAGATTTGAGTGCCAGTCTCAGCTTCCCACCTTGCCTTAATATCCAAAGTTGCATTTGTATTGAAACTCATAAATGCGTTATAAAAATGAGTGATTAATTTTGGGGAGGAATTACTTTGAAATGTTTTTAGAAATATTTCCTCAATGGGTGAGGGCTCCAAAACTTGCCTCCATTCTTTATGTTTTGTCAAAAAGCTTCTTAGCTGCAGAAATCTAAAAAAGTCAGAAGAAGGAAGCCGAAACTGACCTCAACTGTTCAAATGAGCTCAGGTGCCCATTCCTCACAACATGACAAAGTTGATGAAGCCCGCTATGTGACCATGCTCTGAAGCCAGAGTCTTCCACAATAGGAGAAAAACCCTGCAGGGAGGAGAGGCTTGATAACATTGAAATTTCTTTTGGAAGACCAAATGATTGTTTGATTCTACGCCAAATCTTTAGTGTGACCCTCGTCCGTTCCCCCATATGCACATTTTTAATTGAAATGTTAGAAAAAAGCAGGGATTCCAATGATCTTTCGCACATTGTCTTCTCAATGTTTAGCCACTGAGTTTCAGACAAATCCCGCACCCATACAGTCAGGGGTCTCATCTGAGCTGCCCAGAAATAATATTTCAGATTTGGAACAGCCAATCCCCCCTGCAGCTTTGACAGTTTTAATCTTTGGAACTTGATCCTTGGGCGTTTGCTTTGCCATATAAATTTGGAAAAAAGTTTATCTAAATTATCAAATGTAGAGTTGGGAATGTTAATAGGCAGCATTTGAAAAAGGTCTAGAAGTCTTGGCAATACATTCATACGTATACTCTCGATCCGACCCAAGAAAGACAGAGGCAGGACTGTCCATCTCTCTAAATCTTTTTTTATTTTTGCAACTATAACTTCATAATTTACTTTAAACAAGTCTGATAATGAGTGAGGAATTTGAATTCCTAAATACTTGATACCTTCGTTTGGCCATTTAAAGCCACATCGCTCCTTGAATGTTAGTGAAATGTTTCCTCCTATATCCATTGCCAATGTTTTGTCAATATGGCACTATATTGCAGGAAGGCAATATAGTGCCATAGTTGTCATGGTCCTGGGTCGTTGACCCAGCGTTTTGTGACTATTTCCCTCTGTTCTAGTTATTCTGTGTCCTCCCCCCTTGTGTCCGGTTCGGGTTCTAGATTTCCTGTTTTACTTTGTAGGTCTGTGTCTCGTTATGCCCATTAAGTTCCAGCTGTGTCCCCTCCTGTGTGCCATTTCCTCATTACCTGGTGTGTGTATTTATAGTTGGTGTCTGCCTGTGCTCCTCGTCGGCTCGTCTGCGTTCATCCATGTATCACTGCGTTCCTCCGTGTAGCTCTGCATTCTATGGTGTTTCGTTCCTGTCTCTGCGTCTCTCTGCCCCGCACCCCTTTTGTATGGTCTCAGGTTTGTCTTTAGTTTCTCCCAGTTTAGGTTTGTAATTGCTCATGTTGAGTTGCCTGTTTTTGCCACCACCACCACCTTGTAAATAAACATCACTCTGTCATCAGTTCGCTGCATCTTGGGTCCTCCTTTTCCTCCACACCACACGGCTCCCTCCGCCAGCCGTGACAATAGTGCCTTCCTGCAATGAACCCCGTTTGATCTGGATTTATAACCTGTGTAATAATTTTACTAACTCTTTTGGCTAAAATCGTGGTGAGAATGCGCAAATCAGTATTAAGTAATGAGATTGGCCTGTATGATTGACAGTTTGTGGGGTCCTTGCCCTCTTTATGGATTACAACAACTGTAGCATCGTTCCAGGACGACGCGCACACACATACACTTACACTGATAAGCACGCACTCATCCCCCTCCCTTTCCAAACGCCTTCGATGCTTGTTTCCTGTGGGGGAAGACGGCGGGTCCGTGTGCCACGCTGGAATGGTAGCGCTGTGTAGGACGACTGCTGTGTTCCTTCGTATTACTCCTCACCCCCTACCCAACCCCGGTGGCTTGTCACGTGCTCCAATGTTGTAATATGGACATTTATGTGCTCTCTGTGCAGAGGAGTTTTTTTTGTTTCCTGTTCTCATGCTGTCCTCCCATAGGTGCCCAGCCTGAGAAGAGGTCTCTTTTTTTCCTCATGTACTTTTCCCATTGTTGTGTACTTTTTCAGTTGTTTTTTTTCCTGTAACGCTGCCGATCTCCGACTGTATTCCCATGTGATGTCTTTGTTGTGTGTGTAAGTCGGGGGGGGGGGGCAACCTGCATATGGCCAATAAAGCATTCGTTCAATTCAATTCAATTCATAGTCCCAGTCTCCAGAGCGCAGTGGTAAGCTTTCAGTAATAAGGGTGCGACTTTGTCCTTAAGTTTTTTAAGTGCTAAGCCTTTTAAGTGTTAAGGTTTGAAATCACCTGTAAAATTTCTTGTTCATCGAACTCCTTTGCTACAGATTCTGACAGTGTTTTTAAATTGATCTTTTCTAAGAAATCAGATAGTGTATTGTTATCTTTACATGTATCTGAATTTTTATATAATGACTCGAAAAAATTGGCAAAACAACTTGCAATTTGATTTGGTTTAGTAATTAGGGTTTGATCTGACGTCAACTTTTGGACCATATTACAAGTTTGCTGTTTCCTGAGTCTTATTGCCAGCAATCTACTAGCCCTACTACCCTGTTCATAGTACTTTTGTTTAGTGAATCTTAAATTGCCCTCAATTTTCACGTTCATTAAACTATTAAGCTCACTACGTAACATTTTAAGATCGGAAAGCAAATTGGCTGTCTGTGCTTTTTTGTGTTGTTGCTCTAGGTGTTTTATTTTGGCCTCCAATTCACACCGCCTAGCCTCTTTTCTTTTTTTCCCGGCACTTGCAAATGATATTATGCAACCTCTAATGTATGTCTTGGTGCAATCCCAGAGAGTTAAAGGCGATATTTTCGGAGTTGTGTTCAACTGCAAGTAAGTATTTAGTTCAGTATGTATGAACTCAAAAAACTGCCAGTCATTTAGGAGTGAGGCATTTAATCGCCAGACTTTAATGTTCTTGATGCTCCTGTACCATCTCTGTGTCATCCTCCTCGCTCCCTCTTTGCACTCACAGTCTTTGTGCATCATTAACACTCACATGAGGAAACCCAAAGTTTTACTGGGCAGAAGATGATCATCAGTGACTCTGTCTTTAAAACACTCTTGTTAGAAATGTACGACTTTAATGTGAAACATTCAGAGTTTTTTCTCTTGTTGTGTTTGTTTGAAGCTGCTTCCTGTTGGCTTCAGCTGTTTGGAGTTTCCATTTTCTAAACTTCTACATTCTGAACCTTCTTCAGCTCTGAACAGATGATGAAACACTGAATGATTTCAAGCACTTTGTCTAATAAACTTACATCTTTCATTCTCTATACAGATTGTGGGGCTGTGATTTGTCAGAGATCAGCTGTGATTATCTGGAAGCAGTGCTGAAGCTCAACCCTTCGTATCCCAGAGAGGTGGAGCTGAGCTACCACAAGCTGCAGGATTCAGGAGTGAAGCAGCTGTGTGTTCTTCTGGAGAATCCACAACATCAAATTGAAACTCTGAGGTCAGTCTCCACGTTTTAGTTGTGCTGACACTGTCGATCTGTGGAACTAAAACCTTTATACAGGAAGTCTGGTTCAGCTCTTTGTAGACCTTCTAATCTCTGATGCTCTGAGTCTTACTCAGTAGATGATGCAGAGTTGTGAAGCCGATGTGGGTGAGGACACTCGCCCAGCTCTAACTACTTTGACGTCCAGGCGGCTTCCCTGCTTGTCCTGATACAAACAAACCTGAGTAACCTTGCAGGTCAGATCTCATCAGTCACACCTGTTATGGCAGCTCTCCTCTAGATTGTAGTTCTTGTTAACCTGGGATGGTTTTAGAAGCCTGGACCACAGACTGCAAGGGAAGATATTACTGGGAAAGGCCAAAGCAACCTATTAGACCCATTAAACACTAACATAGATGAATACTCAGATTTAAACCTTTATTGTTTCACAAAGGGTTAAAAAGGGAACGTCCACAGTTTAGACTGCAGCAGATTTTATTAAAGCAGTTTGACAGGAGCAAAGCAAAAACACAAAGAATAAGTGTTTCACATATTAATACATATAACATAATAATAAAAGAAAAGCAAAATAATGATAAAAAAGAATGAAAAAGTTGTCCAGAGCAGCAGGATGTCTGAGGTCTGCAGAAACACAAAAACACAGCAGCTAAAAATAGTTGTTGAAAGAAAACGAGGTGGGAGCTGCTGATTCCTGAGCTTTGATACTGGATTAGCTTCAGTAGTTTTTCCCATCACTGCTGTAGGAGCTACATTTAGTCACAGCTGATTGTCTCCTTTGACCAATCAGAAGACTACTGTTGTAAAAACAAGCAGACAAAGAACCAATGAGAGTGAAGAACAGGATAAAGAGCTCGTGTGATGGAGGCAAAGCAATAATCAGCAGACTGTAGCAGTTTCTATCTGGATGAAAGTAGAAGGAGCTCAGCGGAGCTCAGTCCCATATCTTTGGTTAGAAACAACATCAGTGATTTCCTGCTGCTCGAGATGATTCCAGCAGCTCTCATTCCAGCAGCTGATGAGAGAAACAGCTGATGGCTCACAGCTCGTGCACTGTTGGATCTCCAGATGTTCACGTGGCTGAAGTCTGTGAAGAAACTGTGGTCCACGTAGTTCACACGGCCTCAGATTGGACCGAGCTCCCTGGATCACTGCAGCATCCTCAGCTGGTACATGGACGTCTCTGTTCCTCAGTCTTGGAGCCCCTGCAGGTCCGTCCACACCACCAGGGTCTTCTCACTCACCTTTCCTTTGTCCTCGTCCTTCATCGGCCGTGCTGTGTCTTTGTTCCTGCGGTGTTGTTCCCACGATGCAGCGCTGATGTTCCCTCCTTGAATGCACAGCAAGTACGGTGCTGGTCTTTCTCGGGTGGAGCAGAGACAGATTGAAGTCTTTCAGGCTTTAGTGCCGACTTCCCTGACAGAGGCTGGACTCCATGGTCTGCACAGGAGGCTTCTACACTGTGTGGAGGTGACTCCTGGACTCGAAGACAGGCTGCAGGTACATGTGTGATGAAGAGGAGCTACAGCAGTGTGATGGAGCTGCAGGTCTGAAGGAAGTCCTGCTGTCCTGTCCCACCCTCATCTTTGCTTCCTCTGTCTTCTCTGGACTTGTCCTCCTGTTTCAGAAACAGCACTGCTTCATGCCGAGGGTGGACGGGAGCGTTGGCTCTGATTCTTTTACCGTCCACCACAAGGAGACACTGATGCTGACCTCCTGATTCATCTGCATGTGTTCTGCTTCACACTGCTCACCTCCACCAAAGACTTCACAAACATCTTCTTTCTTTGAGTCCAGTTTGTCCCACAAACACTTCCAAATCTCCTCCTCTGAGATTCTGCAGCTTCTTGCAGTGTGACTCAGCTGACTTCTGACAGACCACAGACTGGCACAGCATCCACATGTGTCTCCTTTCAAACAGGCTCTTGATGTTTCCTCCCACATCATTCTGGCCTCTCAGTCTCCTTTGTTCTCCAGCTCTGTAGCTCCAGCTGGTGAAGCTTCAGTTTTCCATGTTGGTAACAGTAAACTACAGCCTCTGCTGTCAGCTGGGTGACTAAACAGAGCTGCAGCACGTCTCTGCGGTGGTGCTACATCCAGCCTGCAGACGGCCGTCTACATGTTGTAGTGGTTTACAGTCACCAGGGGGCGCTGTCCCAGCCATGCAGGCAGTGGGCTGCTCTGCTTGTGCTGTTGTTGGTGAAGCTGAAGTGAAAGTGAGAGTTAAAACACTGAACAGTGTCCACTGAGCTTCTCATGCTCTTCTCATGCTCAAAGAAGTTTAACAGGAAGGACGACTCGTCCATCAGGCGTCCAGCTGTCCGTGACCGTGTCCACAGCAGAGTGTGACCGAGGCTTCATGCTAACACGCACACATGAAGCTAATACCACCACGAGCAGCTGCTCAGTGGATTTGGAGGACAAATGTCTGCAGCTTCTCACAGGCAGTATGCAGAATGTGGATCTCCACAAAGACTGTGGAGAGCTCGTCCCACACTCTAAATCCAAACTTGTCTGCACAAAACTTCTCACACGTTCCCGTCACAAGTGTCTTCTAAGTGAAGCTACCAGGTTCAGGTCCAGCTTGTTTATCTGGAGCTGCAGGAGATGATCCATCCTCACAAAGCAACACAGCAGATATGCAAACACACAACACAACCAAAGGATTCTCTCTGCATGTCTGTGGCTGATGCTGCTGGAACGAAGCTGTTTGAAACCTTGTTGTTCTGCACTTTGGGACCAGAAGAGGAAACTGAAGCTCTGTGCAGAGGGTCCAATGGAAGCAGCCAAGCGCTGTAAGTGTCTGCTGTACAGGGATGCTGGTTCAGCTGTGGCTCAGTTTCACAGTGTGACTCAATAAAAGCAGCAGGAAATCAAAGCTTGATGCTTTCATCAGTGTGGAAATAAGAAAGTTTCCTGTGACAGACGCTGGAGCTCTTTCACTCTCAGCTTCACAGTTTCAGCTTCAAACTTCTTCCAACATGTTTCTAACACGGCCACATTCCACCTTAATGGAGCTGATATCTTGTGCATCAGCACATTTTCTAAAGGCAGCGATCACATCTTTAGTTTTGGATGTTTAACTGCAGATTGTTTATGTGTTTATAGCACATTAATTACAGCAGCAGCGTTGACCACAGTGCTGTACAAGAATCCAAAATAACTATTAAAATAACTCCTAATATTAATATCACACATCAAATATCAAATAACTCTCATGCTGTATTAAAAGCCAGTGAATACAAATGTGTTTTAAGAGCAGATTTACAGAGACTGACAGCAGGAGCTGGGGCTGTTCGATAGAACGATGTATATATGATGACCATATGAAAACGTCTATCGTTTCATATCACGCTCTTTGTTTCCTGCTTATGTGTTTGTGTTTTCCAGATAAAGCTTTCAAAATAAATCTGAAGATCCTGTTGAGACTTTTCAAAATAAACACAATACAGTACTGCGGTCGCTCGTTTATCGAGTTACGTTCTAAAAATAAGTCTCAGAATGAAGTAGCAGCTTTATGTTTTACAAGTATTATAGAAGTTTTAAGGCAGTTAAACCCTCACTGCACACTTTCTACACTTTTCTCAGACAGGCATGAACATTTTCACACTTTTCTCTCTTGTTTAAACAAAGTTCAAACCTTCATAGAAAAATAAGTTCATTATTAAAGAGTGAAAGCAAAGTGTTTCTGAAACGTGTCAAATCAGCCTTTGCTGGCATTAAATGAGCTTCTGTGTGAGGAGCACTCGTCCATGGCCTGGGCTCCTCGCTGTCAGGTAAAGTTTCATAAAGCTTTTGAGTTTTTCTGCAGATAATGTTGGTGTCCAGCACGATGTTCTTTTTCCTGCGGTCACTGAGCCACAAAGCCAAAGCTGACTCCATCCTTACGATGTTCTTGTTGTGGACAGTTACAACCTTTTTGCCTCCTTGTTGAAACTATGATGGTCAGCATCTTCCTCTGCCTTTGGCTGCTACCACAGGTGCAAAACGTCTCGTCATCATTGTTGTTTGTTGGGACAAAACGTACAAACATACAGTGCAGCACTGCAGAGTCACACTGCTGTAAATTTGAACACATTCTGTACTGTACAGGAGACACGGCACGAGATTGGCTGTAGACCATTGTCAGCCAATCAGGACGCAGAACACAATGCGCTGTAAAAAACAAAAACATGCAAAATTGCACAAAAAAGATCAGCGAAACAGCGAGGCCGCCAAAGGTGAACTGTGTTACAGCGAGGGACCAGCGTATATGTGGTTGTTGGGACGATAAATGTCTTTGAGCTTGTGTCAGAAGACGAGCTGCAGCTTTCTGGACCAGCTGCAGTCTTGCCAGGCAGGTCCCACTAACTCCAACATATAAGGAGTTACAATAATCCAGCTGGGACGTCATGAAAACGTGGATCGCCCGTTCAAGGTTTTTAAAAGATATAAATGATCTCACCTTAGATAAAAGCCTCAGTTTGAAGAAAGACCGCTGTACAACTGAGCTCAGCTGTTTTTCAAATTGCCGTCAAATATAAGCCCCAAATGTAATAATGCGATTTAATAAAAGAGCTGAACCAGTCTAATAGAGCGCCCTTGATGCCGCCATGCTCCAATGGTGAGGTCAAGATGCTGTGGTCAAGGCAGCAGTCAGATCCAAAAGCACAGCTGAGTCTCCTGATCAGTGGCTGATAAAAGATCATTAAGAACTTTTCAAAGTGCAGTTTCAGTGCTGTGAAGAGCTTTAAAACCAGACTGAAACCTTTACAACAGATTGCAGCTGAACAAATATAATCTTTTACAAAATCTTCGACAGGAAGGGAAGCTTTGAAATAGGCCTGAAGTTTGAGCGGACAGAGGATCCAGATCAGGTTTTTAGTACAGGCTGTACAACAGCATGTTTAAAACAGGCTGTACAACACCTGAACTAAGACTGCTGTTAAAAATCGCTAAGATGTCGGAACCAACAACCTTTAAAATCTTTTTAAACACGTGTTGGAACAACTTCATTTGGACAAGATGATGTCTTTATAGCATCACATCGTTCCTCCACCTGATCAAACCACACAGGCTCAAACTGATCAAAAACAGCTGAGCAGGTGAATATTTTAGCCCCGGTGCGATCTCGGGCGAGAGTATCGATGATGGCCAAAGGGCAGCGTCCAGCTCTACGGCCGCTGAAGAGCAGACTCAACAGACGCGCGTGATGTGGATCCTACTGCTCTAAAACTGGAGCTTCTTCAATCCATTAAAGAGGACATTAGTACGCTGTTAAAAGAAGAAGTCAGAAATGCATTGAAAGAAGATTTTGACAATATAAGGGCTGACGTGCAAGGACTGAGAAATGAGATCGCTAACAGCATGGCGGCGACGTGCGGCGAAGTTGATGGAGTAAAGGTTACAGTGAAAGAAGCTGAGGATGGGCTGTCAATGTGGAGCGATGAGGTGACCACCCTGCAGTCTACAGTAGAGAGTATGAAGGAGGAGCTGTCTGACCTGAAGGATAAATGTGATGAAGGCAGGAAGCGGAGAGCTAACATCCACATCATAGGGATCCCAGAGGGCCTGGACTCGAGCTCCTCCACGGCCGTATCCGTGCTACTACGTGAAGTGCTGGGTATGGATAAAGACGTTATTGTCGACCGCTCACACAGGAGCCCTATCCTGAGAAAGCCAGCTGGTAACCCGCACGCCGTCATAGCCGAGCGTCACTACTACCAGGATTGTGTGGCTACGCCGTGCCAGGGCCCAAGCCCCGCTTGAGTTTAACGGACAACCTATTGCAATATTACGACTGGGCGATATGACCCAAAGTTCATATCTCGATATTCTTTAGCTGGATGGCGATATACGATATATATCTCGATATTTTTAAAGCCAGAAAGTACGAACAAAAAGAGAGTTCTTAGTCAAAGCTGTGTCCCAAATCTCACACAGGCACATTTATTAACATACAGCGTAGATGTACATGAAACAATTACTCAGGAATAAATGATCAGCATTTATTAAATAATAATGCTCCATAAATAAAAGAAAACAATGTTGTGTTTGTGCATAACAAAAAGCTCACAATCGTGCAGTCAAAATGTAAACAGACGCTGAGCATAATAACAAGCAGCTGCTCTGTTCCCAGGTTCTACTGCGTGACTGACAGCCTGGAGTTTGAAACCCTCTTTGTAACCGTGTCTCTTACAGGTGCCATTTATGGTCCTTATACACACTCAATACAGTAATATTACGTTGAAGCAGAGTACGTATCACTCCGCGAGGCTCCTCGTAGCTGTAATGCTCCAACAATCCATCAAGCGGTGCGGCCTCGTAGCTGAGCAAAGTCGTACCAAAACATCTTTTGAAAGGTTTCTGAGCGCCGTGTAGCACATAAAATCGGTTCGAGGTCAGTAAGCACAACCAGAATTCATCCATAAGCCGCACTGTCGATTTATGAGAAAATTACAGGATTTTAAGTGCAGAAAATATAGTTTATGGTTTTCCTTTGATCTTAGCAAATATCTACGCCTCTAATTGGGACGATCACAGATTTTTCACTAATGTCTTTGCGCGGCTCCCCAATATGTCATCACACAATATCATCTTTGAGGGAGACCTAAACTGCTCATTATCTGCTATGGACCACAGTTCACACAAAAGTACACTTAGTCCAAACTCAGCATGCGTCATTCAGAGCTTTCTTGATAATTATGGGCTGGCTGATGTATGGAGATTTCATAATCCTGCTTCACGTCAATACTCTTTTTTTCTAATGTCCATAAAACATATATTTGTATAGAAAAACGTCTCCCTTTAGTTACAGAATGTGATTATAAGACTCTGGTGATTTCTCCTCTTGCTTTTTCAATGTGTATTCCTGATGCCTGCTCCAACTATCAGCCATGGAGATTCAACTCAGTGTTGTTAGCAGATGAAGAGTTTGTCAGTTACAAAAGGTCTCAAAGACATTTTTTTTCTATCAATCAGACCCCAGAGATGTCATCATCAGTCATTTGGGAATCTCTAAAAGCATCTGAGAGGCCAAATAATTTCATTTTGTGCCAAACAAAGTGCAACACTGAAAGAACATCATCCATAAATATTGAGTAAGAACTGGACTCTCATACAGCGAGACTCAAATGCCTTTAAACATCAGCTTATCCTGCTGATCCAAGTCCAACACTGAGTTTGTAAAAACATGTTTGTCAATCATTTTGTTTGGTTTCTGAGGAAAATGATTCAATAAGTTGCTGCTAATACACAACATTTCATCATATTTCCTCATAACCCTCTTTTGTCTGACCATTTGATCCCATTTGAATTTGCAATAAAGGATCCACAGAGTTTGGTGACAATAATGACAGTAGATGTTTGTGTGAAAGTGCTGAAAGCAAATGAGTGTGTGATGTTCTTTCAGTGTTGCACTTTGTAGACGCTCCCTGAGCACTGGTCTCACAGCCAGCTGCACATAGAGACCAGTGTTGTTAGTCCAGGTCAGAAGATGACTTGTTGGAATGAAAATGAGCTTGTAGTTTGTCTGCTTTAATAATGTGACTGGAAAAAGGTGTTGGACTTCAAATATGTCCATTTCTGTCACACTTCACCTTTAAAAGTGAAGCCATGTGGTTCCTGGAAGGAAAAACACGACTTTTTCAAGTCTTCGTCCTGTTTTTATGAGAAATGTACGACTTTAATGTGAAACATTCAGAGTTTTTTCTCTTGTTGTGTTTGTTTGAAGCTGCTTCCTGTTGGCTTCAGCTGTTTGGAGTTTCCATTTTCTAAACTTCTACATTCTGAACCTTCTTCAGCTCTGAACAGATGATGAAACACTGAATGATTTCAAGCACTTTGTCTAATAAACTTACATCTTTCATTCTTTATACAGATTGAAGAGCTGTGGTTTGTCAGAGATCAGCTGTGATTATCTGGCAGCAGCACTGAAGTCCAACCCCTCCCATCTGAGAGAGCTGGACCTGAGCGACAACTACAAGCTGCAGGATCCAGGAGTGAAGCATCTGTGTGGTTTCCTGGAGAGTCCAGGATGTAAACTTGAAACTCTGAGGTCAGTCAGCATGTTTTAGTTGTGCTGAGATGAATATGATGTGAAAGTTGTGCTGACACTAAACTGCAGACATCAGGCTGATATTATACTGATCCACACTGAGGATCTTCATGGTAAAGTCTGTTTTCTTCTTCTCTGGTTTAGTCCATTGACTGCAGCAGAACAATGTTCACATTTCAAACAGTGATACTCAACGTATGGCCCGCGGCCCACACGCGGCCTGCCCACCTTTCCTGATTCAGAGAGAGGGGACCCTGATTAACTGTGTAGCTTCTTCCTCACAGTTCTAAGTATCAGACACAACAATGAATAATCCACAGCTGACCGTCTTTAGAGGGTCAAAGGTCACGGCACACAGCAGACAGTCAGAAATATTCTAACTCTGATCATTTATCAGTTGTGACACTGTGAGACTTGATCAGAGGTGTGATCATCACAGCAGAGGCCTTTGTGTCAAAGTCACTGAGGATCAAACAGAAACACATGAAGCAGATTTTCCTCTTCTGGCTTTTTATAGCAGATAACCTTCAAAATATTCTGCAGTCGATCAAAAACTGAAGCAAACCATGAAGCAACATGTGAACATGAGCTGATGCTGCTGAAGTGAAGCAAAGTTACAGAGGTTTGATTACAGACACAGCTGAGAGTTTGTAATCTGTCATCATTTTAAAAAGTTTCCATGGAACAGCAGAAATGAGGCTTTACTGTCAGAGGCCGACAGCACTGAACACAACAGCAGACTGGTGGCTAATAAACAGTGAATGATGCAGAAACAGATGTTTGAAGCTGTTCTTGGAGTACACTGAGAGAGAGAGAGCTGTGCAGGCAGGAACAGCCAAAGTCAGAGAATTCATGAGCATATTTATCAAACGTGAAGCAGAGTTTGGATCTTCTTTTGCTGCTGCTTCACTCAGTTTTGGTTGGAGACAGATGAAACCTGCAGCTTCAGGATCTGTGAGCTGTCCACTTTCAGCCCCGACGGCGTGTCCGTGTACGTGCCGTCGAGTGAACGATCCACGCTCTGTGTTTCCATCTTTGTGTGTTTAGCTGCTCTCATTTACTGTTTTAGCTGTTTGCTGCTTGTTGAAATAGTTTGTGAGCTTTAACCTGAGATTCTGGCAAAATACATTTATATTAAACATCGATTCAGGATTGAATGAATCAACATCGTTTTATTCAAATTAAAACCATTTAAATGGGAACATGAATTTTTTACAGCCGCCTCTAATGCTGGGTAATGTCAGCTGGTCCATGTGCAGCTGGCTGTGAGGCTCAGGGAGCGTCGACAAAGTGCAACACTGAAAGAACATCATCCATAAATATTGAGTAAGAACTGGACTCTCATACAGCGAGACTCAAATGCCTTTAAACATCAGCTTATCCTGCTGATCCAAGTCCAACACTGAGTTTGTAAAAACATGTTTGTCAATCATTTTGTTTGGTTTCTGAGGAAAAAGATTCAATAAGTTGCTGCTAATACACAACATTTCATCATATTTCCTCATAACCCTCTTTTGTCTGACCATTTGATCCCATTTGAATTTGCAATAAAGGATCCACAGAGTTTGGTGACAATAATGACAGTAGATGTTTGTGTGAAAGTGCTGGAAGCAAATGAGTGTGTGATGTTCTTTCAGTGTTGCACTTTGTAGACGCTCCCTGAGCACTGGTCTCACAGCCAGCTGCACATAGAGACCAGTGTTGTTAGTCCAGGTCAGAAGATGACTTGTTGGAATGAAAATGAGCTTGTAGTTTGTCTGCTTTAATAATGTGACTGGAAAAAGGTGTTGGACTTCAAATATGTCCATTTCTGTCACACTTCACCTTTAAAAGTGAAGCCATGTGGTTCCTGGAAGGAAAAACACGACTTTTTCAAGTCTTTGTCCTGTTTTTATGAGAAATGTACGACTTTAATGTGAAACATTCAGAGTTTTTTCTCTTGTTGTGTTTGTTTGAAGCTGCTTCCTGTTGGCTTCAGCTGTTTGGAGTTTCCATTTTCTAAACTTCTACATTCTGAACCTTCTTCAGCTCTGAACAGATGATGAAACACTGAATGATTTCAAGCACTTTGTCTAATAAACTTACATCTTTCATTCTTTATACAGATTGAAGAGCTGTGGTTTGTCAGAGATCAGCTGTGATTATCTGGCAGCAGCACTGAAGTCCAACCCCTCCCATCTGAGAGAGCTGGACCTGTTCTACAACAACAAGCTGCAGGATCCAGGAGTGAAGCATCTGTGTGGTTTCCTGGAGAGTCCAGGATGTAAACTTGAAACTCTGAGGTCAGTCAGCATGTTTTAGTTGTGCTGAGATGAATATGATGTGAAAGTTGTGCTGACACTAAACTGCAGACATCAGGCTGATATTATACTGATCCACACTGAGGATCTTCATGGTAAAGTCTGTTTTCTTCTTCTCTGGTTTAGTCCATTGACTGCAGCAGAACAATGTTCACATTTCAAACCTTCACAGAAGAAGAAAAATCCTCCACTGGAAAATTCACTATGAAACTCTCAAACTCTTCATTCCACCTTAAAGTCTGTCTGACACTGAAATCCAAAGCAAAATGTGTGTTTGCTTTACAGACAGCAGTCCAACACAAACATACACACATCATCCAAAACACAGTCCAACATCCAAATCTCCTCCACTGCCAGCATGAATGATGGGAAAGAGAAGGAGGAACACTCTGACATTCAGGCTTAGAATGAGTTTCATCAAGCAGACTGTGAAGATCAAAGCTGCATTAGAAAGCTTACATGAATGAATGAGTGGACAGAAGTGGACAGAGATCATCTGAAGCACTTCAAAGGCTTTAAATCAGCACATTTCTCTTTATTCTTTATCAACTCTGTTAGTTTCTCCCAGTTTTCTGTGGAATGAAGCTAACAGCAGGCTAATAAGATGCTGAACAATAGGTTTCTATTAAAGGTTGTAATTTGTATATGAAAAAGTGCTTTGGCTCAGCAGGGATCAGCTTACAGGTAGAATACAGCTGCTGGATGGGATTAGCATGTCATAGCTATCTACCAAACTGCTAACTGGGGGATTTCAGGCCATCTATGGATCATTTTTGCTAACTGTTTATTCAGCTTAGGCTCACAGGGCTGCAGCCTGTGCCCTAGCTGTCATAGGGCAAGAGGCGTGGTCCACCTGCACAGGTGAGCAGTCCATCACAGGGCCAACAGAGAGCGACAGAGAAGCACTCCCTCACATCCACACCTACAGCCAATGTAGAAGCACCAATGAACCTAAGCAGCATTTCATTGGACTGTGGGAGAACATCCAACCTCCACAGAAAGGCCCAGCTGACCAACAAGCTTCAACCTACAACCTTCTTGCTCTAAGGCACTAGTGCTAACCACTTTTGCCCATTTCAGCCCAAATCCTGCATCTTCCTGTTTCTGACTCCAGGCCAGCTCCACTAACACTTTCTCATCAGACACTGCCACCTAGTGGAGGAAGTCTTAGTTCCATTTGAAGCGTCAGATTACAGTTAGTTCCTTTACAAAGAGGTGGAGGTGGTGGGGCCACAGCACCATCATCACTGAGTGCCATAGGACACTTAACCTTTGTTTCCATATGCTGGGAACTTCCTGTTGTTCCAAGGAGGACTGGAAAATGTGTGAAAATCTCCCAGTCAGTTCCTCACAGCACACTTCAATCATTTCCCTCCCACAGCATCAGGACCAGGGCTTTTTCTCTCTTTGGTCCCACTAAGAGATTTCCACACAAACACCTCATCAGTGGGACTCTCAGAGCTACCAGCCCTTTGCTACAATCACAAAGCTCTTCATTGAAATCAATGATATCAAAGCTGGAATCAAATGAGTCCAAGTCTTCTGCTGATTCAGCATCACATTCATCTTTGCTCCTTGTTCTGCATCCCCACCATGGACTTCATTCCTTTCCAAGCCAGCCTTGAGTGTCCTTTATTCAGCTCATCCTCTGCTTTACTTTTACACCTGATTTTAGCTGCTTTATCTCTCTTTCAACAGGTTTCTGTGCCTCAATCTTTTTCTTCTCTCCCTCATAACAAGACAGCTTCTTCTGCCTGAGAACATGTTGGAGTGATTTACTAATCCAGGGCTGCTTATTGGGGAAAATACTTCCTGTTTCCAAAGTAATCCCCATTTTCCCCAGAAAGAAATGTCAGTAGAAATCGATGATCTAAGTGAGAACATGAGCCTTTAAAAAGTCCCAGTGGGTGCAGTCAAAGCAGTCCCTCAGTCCCAGTATAGAGTCTTTGGTCCAGACTGGAACAACTGTGTGCCCAGTTTGAGCTCTCTTCAGTGCTGTGACCTGACAGACCCAGAGGGGCCATCACATCACATTTAGAAGCTCCCCTGATGGAGCCACAACACATGTCCAATACTTAGTCTGTCTTGTTGGACCAACTGGAAGAAATGATTCAAGGACTTAGTCACAGAACAGAGATTCAAATCTCCAAAATCCAACTGGCTGCATCAGGACATATAGTCTGAAACTCTGCACAGTTTCCTGTTTGAAGCTGCTTCCTGTTGGCTTCAGCTGTTTGGAGTTTCCATTTTCTAAACTTCTACATTCTGAACCTTCTTCAGCTCTGAACAGATGATGAAACACTGAATGATTTCAAGCACTTTGTCTAATAAACTTACATCTTTCATTCTTTATACAGATTGTGGAGCTGTGGTTTGTCAGAGATCAGCTGTGATTATCTGGCAGCAGCACTGAAGTCCAACCCCTCCCATCTGAGAGAGCTGGACCTGAGCTACAACTACAACCTGAAGGATCCAGATGTGAAGCAGCTGTCTGATCTTAAGAAGAGTCCAGACTACAGACTGGAGACTCTGGTGTAAGTAGAGTGATGGAGTGAGTGGGTGGTGCTGTCAGCAGTATTGTACTAAACACAGTCAGTATGAAACAAAGATCCAGTGTTTCCTGTAAAGCTGCAGCTTCTCAGTGAAGCTGTGAGAGGAGAACGGTGACAGGCTTCAGGATTGGACACAAACACTTCCTGTTTCTCACCTTTATGGTCACCATAGTAACGGCTGACACGCTCTGATCAAACACTGTCAACAGCCAATCAGCTCTCTGAACAAAGCAGCACGCAGACCAATGACTGCATTGATTTCCAAGTTTAAAGCAGTGAAGAACACAGTCTGTAGGTGAGGAAGAATTTAGTGAGAGCAGATGTTTGGATGGAATTCCTCCAGTTAACAGCTGGAACCGTCCATCTGGATTGTTGGGCTTGTTGTTGGGGTTCCTACAGAGCTCAGAGTGGACACACCAAGGTTCTTCTAATGAATGAAAGTCCAAACTCAAACTAGGAGGGAAAAACATTTTCAGCAACTTCAATAAAAATCCAAAGATTAGAAAAAGTGAAGCAACAATGAGTCCTAGTACAGTCCCAGCACTGACGTCCCTGCTGCTCTTTATACTGGATGTGCTGCATCACTGACTGACAGCTGATGAAGAGTCTCTGGAAACACTCGTTTATCTCCTCTGCTCTTCCTCCTTCTCTCTGCAGGTGGTGATGATGGTAAACAGGACGGTGTGTGTGCTGAGAGAGGAGCAGCTGTGTCCTGATGATCCAGAGAGGTTGAAGCAGCAGCAGCTTGTGTGTAGAGACGCTCTGACTGGGCCATGTTACTGGGAGGTGGAGAGGAGAGCTTCATCCAGCAGTGACTGACAGAGGAATGAAGTGCAGATGACTGTCAGTGCTGCAGAGTGAACTGCTCTGAGAACAGCTCCACTGTCAGACACAATGTAGAGTCCAGCATCAGCCCTGTGTGTCCCTCTGGATCTGACAGAGGATCATCAGTGTATCTGGACTGCTCTGCTGCTGCTCTGTCCTTCTACAGTCTCTGCACAGTCTCTGTCTCACTCTGGAAAGATTTTACAACTTGTTGTAATTACAGAACGTTAATATAATATTCAAACATGTGATCTTCTCTTTATTTCTGAATCTTTACCAAATAAAGAAAAACCAAACTAACAAACAGAAGCTGTCGTGTCCTTTTTCACCACATCTGTGAATCTTTTCTGTGTTTTTCCTCTTTTCCTCCTTCCTGCAGCTCCATCTTCATCATTCTGTGTCCAGTATATGTGAACACGTCCAAAGCATCTGAGCCTCATGTTACCCGTTTGTGTGAGTTACGCCTGTCGTTGTGTTGTGGTGTATAAATAAGGGGCAGGAGACAGCGCTGGATCTCCGAGTTCTTTACTCTCAATTTCTGCAACATCTGCAATATCTAGAAATGCAAACCTGTGAGCTGTGTGTGTTGTGCGTCTGCTCGGCCACCTCTCCTCCGGCCGTGCTGGAAGCAGCTGTGCGTTTGACAGTTTTATCGACTCGACAATAATCGAACAAATTAAATGTTCAAAAATATCAACTTAAGCACTTCAAAGTCAACAAAAAGCTTAAAACAATGAAATAATATTTCACTGACAAAACAACAGCTCATAAGAACGATACACAAAATAATACAGAAACAAGCAAATAAAAGTTATTAACCAGGATCCATGTTTTTGTCACAAACACTGAATCAGCTGATTCACTCTTTATGTTTCTGAGTTTGTTTTGTGATTATAGTTCTGGTTTCTGTTTCTGTGTCTTCACTGTGTCCCACGTCTCCTTACTTTGGACTGTCTGTCCTGTCACTGAAGGTGTCTGCCCAACAAGGACGTGGTGCTGAATGCATCCAGACCCCTGCTGACTGTCTTTGCAGCTTCGGTCAAAGGTACAGTGTCCACTGTGACCCTGAGAGCAGGACACAGCCAGAGGTGAGTCAGCAGTTACAAACTAAATGCTGCTGACATGAATCAAACTGCTGGATAACCCACTGCTCATGAAAATGGCACCTTTCTGTTGCTTTTTGAGATTACTGAGAATATTTGAATTGTGACTCAGATGGCAGATCCAGGCTCTCAGCCTCCAGCTGAAACTTCCAGTCCTCCCCCAGCCAGAAGCTCTGATGCTGGGCTGAGAGACTTTGATCCTTCCCTGGATCCAGAAATCCAGGAGGGAGAAGGAGAACAGGACCTCCTTCCTGATCTGGAGAGGCCTGAGGGAAAGAAAGATGGAGCAGACAGAGCTTTGAACAAATCCAAACCTCCTGAGCTTCACCTCCACAAAGGTGCAGACACTGATGCACAGATTCACATGTGACACCTGCAGCGTCCAGCTTGTGCCGCTGACATTATCTCCACTCTGATACAAGCCTCATTCACTCGCTCACACACGTTCATACAATCACCTTTTCCTCACAGTCACACACATGAATGTAATGAGGGGAACTCGGGGTTCACTGTCATTCCTCAGGATCCTTTGATATGCAGACTGGAGGCTCTGTGGATGAAACACCGACTGTCTGAAGCACTCTGAAGTCTTCATGATGGACTTCATCCTGATTAACACTACAATACTTGTTAGAGGCCTTTTATATGTAATAATATTCTTTTCCATTAAAGCTCTGAACATTCTCACTCTTTCTTGACCAGGTGTGACAGGTGAAGGACACCGGCGAATAGGAGGACAGAAGCTGAGAGCCATTAGTCACATGACTTCAGCTGCTGCTGCCTCACCAACCACTGGCCCCTCGGTGAGTCTAGAGTTACAGCAGTGACCACAGGAAGTGCACACGTGTGATCTAAAGCTACATGTGGGCCTGTGACCATCAGTCTTCTCACTGTGGTAGACGGGTTTGTGAGTCCCTGTGATGCTGGGAGTGTCCAGGACAGTCGCTCCTGATCGGGTCTCTCATGGAAAGCTGGTCCCAGGAATTCCTGGAAAATTCCTCCACAAAAGAGAACTGGGAACATAAGTGCAGAGTGACAGAGGTGCTCAGCAACCCTGCTGTTATATGGGAATAGAACCAGAATAGTCGGCAACCACTTGAGTTAAGTTAGCCAAAGAGATGCGACTCAGACTGACTTCATCATGTTGGCAACGTGTCTGCATTGATAAACTCCAGTTATTGACAAATCAGAGAATAATTCCAGTCATTCAGAGACAGATTGTGATTGTTTGGAGGATGTAATCGTTTCCCTTCAGGGAGCGTGTTGGACGCTCAGTGTCCGGGTGATTAGCTGATGCAACTACTTAGAATCAGTTTGTGAATATGAAGAAAATCAGTGCAGTCACTGGACAAACTCTGATTCTTCCTAGTTTCACTCTTGTTTCAGTCCAGTGTGACTGAGGTGGTAAAAAATGATCTGACTTTTAGCCACACAGCTGTCTGCTAGAGAAAAAGCCTTTGTGCACAACTTTCTTAAAGGCAAACGGCACCATGTTCACTGCAGCTGCAGCAAACGCAGCAAAGAGTGAAAGTTGGACTGAGAATGTTGTGACTGTTTCATGAGAAAGAGCAGGAAAACAAGCATCACACACCCAGACACAGTGCTGGGATTAGAATTAGACTTTAGAGCCAAATGTAGGACAAAAGCTTTAATATGAAAGAGGAAAACCCAACAACAGCCAGAGCATGAAGCTCAAATCTACACCAATCACCAAGAAAGCTGACAGGCCTGTGACACGTCAGAGACGCCGTTCAAATCATAAAGAAGTTGGTTTATTGACAAAATGTAAAAAACCAAAAGAATCAAGTCAACCTTCAGTTTCGAGCGAGTAGACCAATCAGGCACAGCAGCAGCTCTAGAATAAGCAACAGTTTGATGTATTACAAACAACCTTTCATATACACACATACATATGGCTCACATGCTGTTTAAAAAGGGCTCAAAGACCCAACAGATTACACAAAGTACAAAAACACTTTCATTCAGACAACAGTCAGCTGTGCACGAGACAGAGAGCCGACTACAGTTAGTAACATGGACTCACTTTGTTTCAGACACGACACAAAGTAACACAAAGCCACAAAGAGCAGAAACATCAAAAAGGAGGCAGAGCAGCAGCAACTCTCCATGAGCTGTGAGGCTAACAGCCACCCACACTTCCTGTGATGCATAATGAAAACAACATTAACCTGAAGGATGATAACAACAGAAAGAAGTCTAAGCTAACGTTACACAGCGCTCACACAGCGCTGACTGTACAGGCCTCACACAGCTACGACCTGCATCCACAACACCTGATTCTACTGAACACAAACAAGTTAATGATATATGAGCAATCCAGGGAAGGCTTCCAGGAAGGTGAGGATCCAAAGACAGCTCTACAACAGCATCAGTCAGCAACAATGTTACTAATCACTGACTCTTTCATCCTTTTATACTCAATCAAAAAGTGCTGTGTTCACATTTGTTTCTGCTGAAATCCAGAGACTGAAAATGCGTCTTTTTAAAGTTTGAATAAACTGACTGAACTTCTCACGAGTCCAACCGTGAGGAACACTTCCCCCCATGACACATCACAGGACAACGTCTCAGTGGAGGGGGGGCAGTAGCTCAGTTTAGGCAGTCACACTCAGAATCGATGCCTCCAGTCAGGGTCAAACGTGGTCCTCAGAAACCTGCAGATGTTTGGGCCAAGCTCTCACTGGTCTCTGCGTCTGTAGACTGAGCTGATGTTTCTCCAGGTGTCTGGTAAAAGGACGATGCTGCTGTCCAATGAGGCGAGGAGAGAAGTAGCCAAACAGGCGAGAGCCGTGAAGGAGGAACGGCGGGCAGCTCTGGATGCCCGACATAAATACCTGATGAGCAGGCTGGCCGACGCCGGCAGCCTGGAGGAGGCGGCGGTGGAAGACGCCATCGTCTCTGATGACAGAGTAAGTTCAGAGACGTGATCCTTCCTCAGAGTTGAACCTTTGAGTCATTAATGTCTGATTCTTCCAGTTCAGTCTGATCCATGAATTCTTTGCTGCAAACGGATCCAAGAAGCTGATTTTCTTCTATCAGGATGTCAAACAGGTAACTTTGATCACATTTCAATGACTGACACATGAAGGTCTAACCGCTCTTCATAATCTGCTGTCCTGTTTGTTGCAGCGTACTTTGTATTCATATCTTTTAATATCTGCCTTTCTCCCAGAGTCTGTCCTCCCGTCAGTCTTCCTTTGTGGACGCATCAAACTCAGCTGTGGCTCAGAGGAAACTCTTCCTCACTACGGGGAACTCTGAGGTTGGCTTCAGCTTTTTATGTTTAGTTCATGTGAGAATCACAGAAAAATGCTGATATGAGTGGAAGCTTCTGCTGGGAAATTGGCAAAGAGCAGATTATTGAACAGCGAGGCAGACAGTTCATTTCAGTGATGCCAGTTTATTAGAAACGAGGACTGTGGGGCTGCTGGAAGTCAGGACGGCCGTTCTCTGGATAAACCTGACAGCTGAGGTGGAGAGCAGGATTTATCCACAGACGGCTTCTTCCAAGCAAATGTCCTGAACACACCTGAGCTGAGGGTTACACAGTGTGTCCTGTGTGATCTCTGCTTTATGGTGGTTGAATCTCACAAATGTGACCATCAGACCTGACGACTTATTTGTGATGTTTTAATTAAAAATATCCTGGGTGAGGTGTTTGGGGCCTGTCCCATGAGGAGGAGTCTCCAGGGCAGACCCAGGACACACTAGAGAGGTTATATCTCTCAGCAGGCCTGGGAATGCCTCAGTATTGTCCTGGATATGCTGGAGGAAGTGGTTGTTTAGGGAGGTCTGGGATTCTCTGCTTAGACTGCTGCACCTGTGACCCGGGACCAGATAAACAGGAAATGGATGTTTGAAATTCAAAGAAATCCTCTTTTAATAATGAGGAAAAAAGACAGCAGGAGATCCATCGCAACTAACAAAACACTTCAAACACATCAATGCATCAACTTTAATCAGCTTCATTTGGTTCAAATGAAGGAATCTAACAAAGCACTCACTAAAATGAAACACCAGTTAGTTTCCCGAGCTCAACAGGTCGAACACCTGAGTTTGGTTTGCGGTGCAGTTTTTATTTCTTCTAGATAACTTGGGTTATTTGCACAGGAAGGTTTTTAAATGTATTTCTTAAGTACGATCTTATATGGGGGTTGATTTTATAGCATAACAGAATAATGTAATAACTCTAATAGAGTATAAAACATTTGCAGAATGAAGTACAAGGTGAAGAAAAGTCAGAACGTCCCTATTTGAAAATCCAGTCTCAGAAGGTCAGAGATGGACAAATTCAGCTACAGAAACATGTGGCCATTTTTTTAAAGCCATAGAGCATATTACAGACGACACAAAGAGCAAACACTGTAAACTTCTAACCACAGACCTCACACAGCTCACACACGTCAGAGTGAAGCTGTCATTTCCTGAAGCTTCCACACAAGAGAACTGGCAACAAGGTGGAGTCCTCATGGATCACTAGCAGAGAAATGTGGGTGGGTGCCAGACCACATGGACTCGACTCACTTTCTTTCATACAAAGGAGCAGACTAATGCTGTCATCCTTAAAGACTAACTAGAAACAAGCAGTGCGCTCGCATCGACTCGACTTGTTTTGCAAGTTTGAAGTGAGATGGTACTTTGGAGTCAGCCTCCCGAGATGATGGCTGGCTGGTTTTTGAAAAAAATCTCTTATTTATACAATGAGTAGCAGACTTTCCTGACTTGCAGAGGTCAACGTCCTCCTCAGTCATGCGCCATGAGTGGCACAGATACTATTCATCAAATAACTAACATGGCCTTGATTGTTATTCCAGAGACTTATCTGCGATGTAGCTTTATAGCATTTTCATTAGCAATCGTATGATTTGTGTTACAATGACCTTTGTGGACGGGCCCGGACCCCCAGGCCTCGTCCGTGACGCCGACGGTGAGCGCAACGTTTTTGTTTTCTTGCGCTTAAAATAACCTGATCAGCGTTCTGCGGACGGTTTGTTTACATTTCTCACATCTGTGATTGTTCACACGGGTTGGACACGAGCAGAGAGGGCTTTCAAGATGAAAAAGCCAACGTGAAACTTTAACGGACGACAATTGCAAGTTTTTCAATCAAATCTCCGTCACACCCTTCCTTGACCTCATCACGTTATCCACCTTAGTCAAGGAACAGTGGTTCGGGAAAATATGCATTTGTTTTTTGGGACTACTTTAAAACGTATCTCAACTAGTGATGTGCGGATCGATACTGAAATATCGATTCCTCCGATACCCGTCATTGTGTCCGGCCCCTTGGCGTGCACACTCACAACAATGGCTGAGTGTAAACAGAGTCATGTGCAGACGTATTTTACCTCCACGAACAGCTGAGACGTGGTTTGCCATACATGTGGCAAGAATGTGAGGTGTTGTGGTAACACCGCTGACCTGGTCAAACACCTCAGAGTGAATCACATCACAGAATATGACGAGCGTATGTTGAGGCGAACTGAAGAGGAGGAGAGGGAGAGGTGCTGCCAGGGCGAGACAGACGTCTCTCACGGAGTCCTTTAATGCTGCAGGCAGGCAACAAATAGCCACAACTTCAGGTTTTTCATTTCTATATGATAATTCTGCATCATTAAGTGATAAGAACAAGTAATCTGATGTCCTGTGATCATTACGACGCTATAATTTGAGATAAAATAAAAGATAGAGTAAAAAAAATAAGTTTTTGTTCAGAGTATCGTATCAGATCAGTATCGTCGATACCACCCTGAATTTTACTTGGTATCAGATCGGAAAGGAAATCAGTGGAAATCAAATCCTGCTTCTACAGGTGTCCAGTTCATTCACTCTGACCCCTCCAGATAAGCGTTGCCAGTTCTCACTGTGCTGTAGATCACATTTTCTTGTGTTTGGGGTTATAACGGTTACTTTTGAGGTCTGTGTTATAAAGCAAGTTAATCCTGAATTTAACTGGAGAAGACAAATTCCCACTGCGTGGTGTAGTGCACAGCCAGGCATTCTTTACATTAGTTCGTTTGACAAAACCAAAAAGCCGAAAGTATTTACTTGGAGTTTGGTTTGATGAAATAAGTGCCAGAATCAGTGAATACAAATGATTCCAATGACATGAAAACTGGTGGAAGGACAAATCCCTCAAGAAAAGCACGACTAGCACATTAAGTTTGTTTGTAATCATCATCATCTCTAACACCATGCGCACAACAGTGATTTTGTTACAGAACACTAAGATAGTAAAATCTGGGAAATGATGATATTTCTTTCCAAAACTTCCTGTCTGGAAGACATTAAAGCTGCTGTGCCACCTGCAGCTTCTTTCAATCTATGTTATGTGAATATATCTTTTTCTTTTGGGTTTGAACATCCATTCAAACTCACTCTCTGCCTAGCAAGTCTCATTCCCTCATTTCCTTGGGGTCCAGCTTCACATACGTGGCACTGAGCCTTTTCCTTTGTCACCTCTTTCTGCTACATGCCTAGCCTCCCAGTTTCTTGGTCTATTTTCTTCATTTCGCTAACTACACTTCTTTTTCTTTGTAAATCTCTTCCTTCAAATACTTTCAAAATCACTTTTCTTTTTTCCCTTTCTTCTGTGCAGAGAAGCCGTCAAACCCCTTCTTGGCAGTTTATCTCAATAAAGCTGTACTATCCCAGCCATCTGGTAAGTCTTCCCTACTACCCAGAGCCTGTTTATACTCCTGCATGTCTCTGCCTTCACTCACTTCCTCTTCTTGATGTCCAAACTCATCCTTCAAACTACCATTTGATGCTGCATAGCTGCATTCTCCCTGACACCTCCTTGTCTCCTGTCTTTTTGATTTCACCTTCTGCGTAATATTTAGTTGCCCTGTGTGCAGCTTCCTCCACTTTCATATATTTCTACAAGTTCCTCCCTGTTCTTGAAGTATGTGTGCACCACGGCCATTTCCACTTGGAAAATCTGCCCCACATCTGTCTTTCTAGATTTCTCTCCTAAACACCACACCTACCCAACACCTCATAACCTCTGTTCCCTTCACCTAAATGTCCATTGAAGTCTGTGTCAATCACCACTGTAGTATGTGGTCTCTTGCACACAAAATGTGTCTACCCTCCACCTCCATAATATGAGTCCGCCAGCCCTCCCATTGCCAGTCAGAGTCCATAACAAGTCAAAAACATAAACAGCTCGAACGTATTATTTATTTAAAAGAGAGAGAGAGAGAGAGAGAGAGAGAGAGAGAGAGAGAGAGAGAGAGAGAGCTCAGTTGTCCTTGCTCTAGCATCAAGAGTCAGTGACTGGCTGTTCACTGCAGGCTCAGCTGTCCAATGGCCGATCAGCAACAAAACAAATAAAAAAATAAGACACGTTCTTGATTATGACAACAAACCACATCCAAAAAAATATGACAGCAACACTTTAAGTTTTGTGTGCATTCATCATGTGCAACTCTGCAGAAAGTCTCATGTCAAGGATGTGTGGACAGGGGGGCTATTAAAAAGTTCCAGTATACAGAATAGAAAACCATCAAATGAATGAAATAAAATCTGTTGTCACAGTGGTTTTTGAAGGAACAATTACTTCACAGATGGACAGCCTCATTATATTTTAGTTAAACCTGATGATACACACTTCACGTCACCCTAGTTACATGTTTTTATTTGCCATGTGTATGTTATCCAAGGGAGGAAGAAAATGAAAAAGAAAACTTTTGATGTGTCCAGACATTTCTTCACATCAGCTGCCAGCAACCAGTTTCAGCATGTACAACTGTTGCAGTAAGTGTGCTCATGCAGACCAACTATGCTGGTCCACTGTTCTTAATGGTGCTGCATGTTGAGAAAGAAGTGAAACAAATGTTTTGTTTAACAAGTCCACTAGTGTTAGAATAACTTGGCATTTCCAATCTGTTTCTGCTGTAGTTCAATGAAAGGTTTCAGTTACTTAAGTTTGAGAAAAAACCAAAAAACAAATTGCGTTTACAATTGTAGTTTCATCTTGTTATAAGATATTTGAAATAAAAACAAACAAAAAACATGAACAAACAAACCACAAACAAACCACAAACAAACAAACCACAAACAAACAAACCACAAACAAACAAACCACAAACAAACAAACCACTACATTTTCAGAAATATTTCTGCAGTCTGATTTACAAGTATAAACTTTCTGACCAAAACGCCACAATTTCATCCCTCAAACAAGTTGTCAACTGTGTCAACGACCAATGAGGACATCACTGCTACACTTGATGATACTCACACCTTGAAAAAGTGCAAAGGTTTCCCAACAGGACTTCGACGGTTGGTCTTCTTGATCAAGCTATAATCTGTTCTCATCAAAACCACCATAAAACCAGTTTGACAGGATGATGCTGATAAATCCCTCTAGACCTTTTTGTGACAGTATTAAAAGCTTGCTGGAAATTCTCTGTACTCATATTTGTGCTCAGTATCTGTAGGAGCCATTTTTGTGTGGGTACCTCATGTATGCCACTAGGGGTCACCTTTTGTGTTACATATGGTGTGTCTATTTAAGGTAGATAGGTCATTAGCAGCAGGTGTGTTGTTGTTGGGAAGGAGCAAACAGATTGTGACCGCTGCGCTGTTATGTTAAATTGTGTTGGAATAAAGAATCTAAAGGACAAGATAAGTATGGTTTCAGTTATTGAACTAAGTTTAATACGTTTATTCATACCAGTGACATTGCATTAACCTGCCAACAAACAGCTCAGTGGCTTTAAATGTAGGCTTAGCCTCGACAGCATCTATAACACCATTAAAATGCAGTAATGGCCACACAAAAAATAAAACGTGACCATATTCAGTTTAAGCCATTTTATGTGGTTTAGTTTATACACTTGAATCACAGTAGATGATAGCTTTCTGTTTTTAAATGTCTCCATTTATTGCAAACACTATAGTTACTGTTCTGCCTTTTATAAGGTAAACTGGATATTATGGTTGCAAACGGCCCTAGAGCTCCCTCTAGTGGCTGCTTTGTAATATGGGTTTGACTACTTTGGGAAAGGAACAATGAGAAGGTGAAAAAATCAAAGATGGCGGAAAGTTATCGTTCTAAGCTGATATGGACCTTAAAATGTTGTTGCCTTGGACAAGATATGTCTGTAAGTATGAGTGATGATAAAATAATTATTAACTTTTGTTTTGTGTAAAAATGGTACGATAATTTGTACATTTGAAAGTTTTATCTTGTTATCAAATCACTTTGATTGTCACATCACATGTGCAGGTACACTGGTACAGTACATGTGAGTGAAATTCTTGTTTGCGAGCTTCACAAGCAACAGAGGTGTGCAAAAATACAATAACGTAAAACAAGCAAAATATAAGAACGGCTAAATCTGAGACTAATAAATATATGTACAATATATAATAGTACATGCATTACTGGATGTGTATACTAAATATGTTTTTCTACGCGCGCGTGTGTGTGTGTACATATTTTACAAATTAAATAGAGTAAACAATAAAATAAAATATACAGAGGTTGGTAGTTGGACATGTGCAAAACAAGTGGCATTTACAGTATGGAGTGCATAATGTTGAAGTTCCAGTAGTGAAGGTGAGGTGTCTATGAAGTGTCCAGCAGTCTGATGGCCTGGTGGAAGAAGATGTCTCTCAGTCTGCTGGTTGGGGACCGGATGCTGCAGAACCTCCTTCCTGATGGAAGTAGTCTGAACAGTTGATGGCTGGGGGGACTGGAGTCCTTGATGATCCTCCCCGCTTTCCTCAGGCAGCGCTTCCTGTAGATGTCTTGGAGGGAGGGAAGCTCACCTCCAATTATCCGTTCAGAACACCGCACTACTCGCTGGAGAGCTTTGCGGTTGTAAGCGGTGCTGTTGCCGTACCAGGTGGTGATGCATCCAGTGAGGATGCTCTCAATGGCACAGTGATAGAAGGTCCTGAGGATGCGGGGGCTCATGCCAAATCTTTTCAGTGTCCTGAGAAAGAAGAGGCGCTGCTGCGCCTTCTTCACTGTTTTGTTTATGTGTACTGACCACGTAAGATCCTCAGCCAGGTGTACACCAAGGAACCGGAAGCTGCTCACTCTCCACAGCAGCGCCGTTGATGGTGATGGGGGTGTGTACTTCTCTGCACCTCCGGAAGTCCACTATCAACTCCTTTGTCTTTGCGACGTTGAGGGTGAGATGGTTGTCTTGACACCAGTGGGTCAGGGCGCTGACCACCTCCCTGTAAGCTGTCTCATCACTGTTGGTGATAAGACCCACCACTGTAGTGTCATCCGCAAACTTCACAATGATGTTGGAGTTGTTAGTGGCTGTGCAGTCATAGGTGTAGAGTGAGTACAGGAGAGGGCTCAGTACACACCCCTGTGGAGCACCAGTGTTCAGTGTGATGGGGGATGAGGTGATGCTGCCCAGTCTGACTACTTGGCGTCTATCAGACAGGAAGCTAAGGATCCAGTTGCAGAGGGAGCTGCTCAGTCCTAGATCCTGCAGTTTCCTGTCCAGCTTCGAGGGAACGATGGTATTGAATACTGAGCTGTAATCTACTGTTAGCTTGCAGTAAGAGTGTAACAAGCTAGTTTACAATGTTAGTTAGCTAATACAGTATTTTGTACTTTCAGTTTTACGATGGTCAAAGAGAAGGCAATGGTCAGAGGCCATTCTTCAATAAATCAGCGCAGAAAGGAAAATAAGTCTGGTTATTGGAGCATCGTTATCTCGCTGTCTAGCTGGTGAAACTAAGGAACTCAGGGCGAGGACAGCAAAGTTACCAAAGGGGAAAAACTATCAAATTAAAACTGCATCATCTCAAAAATCACAAGTTTCTCTAAAATGTGTTTATTCTAGGGCTGCAGTTATTCATCATTTTAGTCATCAATCATTTTATTGATTGTTCGAAAATTGAATTGGATTAGAAATAGTTTTCTTATTAATGAGCAATAATTATTATTATTCCAAAGAGAAAACACACGGGTCTTTTGGTTACCATTTTAGAAATTGCCATCCTTTAATGATTCATCTGTTAAAAAAAATATTTTGACTGCTTTTATCTAAAAAATATTTTGAGATGCTGAAATGCTGAAATAATAATAATAAAAAAAACAGACACTGATGTCAACATAAAGGTAAACACGCAATTTAGTTTCTTTAGTTTCTGGTTCTCTCCTGTATGGACTAGAGAACGCACGATACCACTTTTTTGTGTCCAGTATCGATATGAATCCGATACAGCGTATTTTTATAATCAATAAAACAGTTTTTTTAATATCTTTCTTTATTTTGTATAAGTTCATACTCAAGTTTTAAAAAATAAAACATTAAAGTTATTTAGTTATACCTGTATGCAAAAAACACACTGCACCCAAAATATTTGATAGTTCAGCAACACTGATCAATCTAATAAACTTAAACCTGCACCATCCTCCCTATTCTGGTATTTTAAAGAGTACTTAGCAGAAATATTAAACAACCTAACTAATAGGGTTGCAAACTCCCAGCAAAAAAAAAACTAAAGGGAACCATCGCCCACCCTCTGCCTCGTGGTGCTTAATCGACATAATCGACTTTAATTTAATGCATGTATTTAAAAAAAAATGCACAGAAATCAATTATTTTTCAACAACAATTAAATAGATTCAACATCTTTCTTCAACAGAACTGCAGACTGCACAGATGGTATCTTCCCAAAGGAAAAAGTACTATAACTTACTAGGGTATATATTAGACTTAATAGTTACTATATACAATATTAGATTTCTATACATTTTACGTTAGATAAAAACTTTGGTTATAAGATTCAGATAATTATTTATTAAAAGCGAGACATTTTAAATGAGAATAAGAAAGAAAAGTATTTCTTTGTGCCCCCCTTTTCCCTGTTAATGCCCCAGCTGGCCCCCTGGCAAAACCGTGCTAGACCCGCCCCTGCACAGTTACCAGCTGTCAGCTACTTATAGCATTAGGCATTAAAGTAATATTAAATAAATTCTAACAACAGCTTATCAAGCTTAAACGTGCTGCTGTGGTTTATCTGCTGGTTTCCTCTTTCTGGCGCAAAGTGGGAAACAAACAAGAGAGACGGAACTTGCGATCAGCTGATCATTGATTAGTTTCATGATTGAAGTAGCAGCAGGAGAGGGAGGGGGAGAGGAGACGCGGCAGTCGCTCCATATATCGGTTGTTAAGCTTAACGTGGGAATGCGTTACAAACATTGAGAGAGAAACTTACAAACTTGCTTTACTTCTCTAGGACAGCTTTCACTGAGAAGAAATGCCGATTTGGAAACATGTAGCGAGGCGCTAAATGCTCCACCAGACAACCGAGAGGTCTCTTGTTGTCACATGCAAGAAAGCATGCTCTGAAGAATATCCAGGTAGATAACTGTGGCGATATGTTGGTTATATTACTTTAAAGTGCAACTGGCTAATTCTTATTTTAGCCAACTCGAAAAGTAAAAATGATGCAACGACCTTGAAATAACATTTATCTCACTGAAACATGTCATTTAAATAAAAACATTTACTGAAATTAAAATAAATATACTGAATATAATATGGCTCAGATTTAATGGAATATAATTACCCTTTTGTGTTGCTGTTAAAGAAAGGGATAATGTGTGATTACTGTTTTTAAACTATGGGCTACAAACTAAATCCTTTTATTATTTCTGTCCTCGGTTTTAACTCATTAATAATCATTAGGATGAAGCCCCCTAAAAAACAACGTAAAGGTCATGAAAATGTAAACAATTTGGCATTTTGATGATGCATCATCCACATTAAAAAGTAGAGATCATATCAGCCCTGTATTTACTTGTATCGGATACATAAAACATCTTTCCGTATCACACAGCACTACAGAAAGCTCTTTTCTAGGGTTGTATTAAACATCTGTAAGAGTTGCTGCTTTCAAGAACTGCTGGAATTTTTCATTTGCCCCAATGGTTCAAGACTCAAGTTAGGCTAAAAACACTGGGACCAGTTTAAATTTTTATTATTATTAACCTTTATTTAACCAGGAAAAGTCCCATTGAGATTAAAAACCTCTTTTGCAAGGGAGTCCTGGCCAAGAGGCGACAACACGTTGAAATTACAAAGTTACATACATATTATAAATAACAATTACATTTTAAAAACATTTTTTCTGGCTCTCTCAATCTGGACTTAAAAGCATTTAATGAAATAAGATCTGCTATCTTCCAGTCTTTTTGCATCATGTTCCATGTGAAAGGGGCAGCATAAGTAAAAGCCCTCTTTCCCAGTTCAGTTCTGGCAAATGGAACATTGAGCAATAAAAGATCGCTTGAACGCAGGCTGTAAGAAACAGTACTTCTCCGTGTGAGCAGATCGCAAATGTAGGTGGGCATTTGTCCAAGCAGGGCCTTATAAATAAAGATGCACCAGTGAGCAAACCTCCTGGAGGACAACGAAGGCCATCCCACTCGAGCGTACAGATCACAACAATGGGTCAAGGCCCTACAGTTTGTAATAAACCGTAAGGAGGCATGATAAACTGAGTCAATCTTATGAAGACACTGGGCGGAAGCATTCATGTACAGCAGATCACCATAATCTAAAACAGATAAAAATGTAGCATTTACAAGACGCTTTTTTGTCTCAAAAGAAAAGCAAAATTTGTTTCGAAAGAAAAATCCCAATTTTAGTTTGAGTTTTTTCACAAGATTGTCTATGTGAGGTTTAAAGGTCAGAGAATCATCAATTAAAAAGCCAAGATATTTATACGTATGCACCACTTCTATGAGGTTTCCCTCAAGAGTGGACACCAAGGGGACAGTTTGAGGAAATCTCTTCATGTTTGAAAACAACATTAGCTTTGTCTTTTCAGCATTGAGAACCAATTTCAGCTCCAGAAGTGTGTGCTGAACCACGTCAAAAGCTTTCTGCAACGATTCTATTGCCTTTTCAAAGTTTGAGCCAAAGGAATAAATAACTGTGTCATCAGCATAAAAATGCATACTAGCATTGGACACATTTTGTCCCAAATCATTTATATACATGATGAACAGCAGAGGTCCTAAAATTGAACCCTGTGGCACCCCAGTGTGAATATTCAAAAGTTCTGAGCACAGATTTTCACATTTAATGCATTGAGTCCTGTCACTCAAATAATTAGTAAACCAGGAGACAACATGTCTAGACAGCCCCAAAGAAAGAAGCCTATGCTTTAAAATGGCGTGATCCACAGTGTCGAAAGCTTTTGACAGGTCAATAAAGAGAGAAGCACAGTGCTGTTTTTTATCAAGAGCAACAAGTATGTCATTTATCACTTTTGTGGCAGCCGTGACAGCACTATGCTGTTTTCTGAACCCAGATTGTAGTTTTGAAAGAACTTCATTAGAGTACAAGAACTCTTTTAATTGCTCACTGACGAGAGACTCAAGGACTTTTGCCAAAACACACAAGTTTGATATTGGCCTGTAATTAGTCAAAATGGCCGGGTCGCCTCCTTTTAATATTGGCGTAACAAAAGCAGACTTCCAAACAAGTGGAATTTCTTTATTTTGGATTGAAAGATTAAAAAGGATCGTAAGAGGTTGTGCAATGTAATCAGCTGCTATTTTCAGAAAATAGGGCTCTATTAAGTCTGGCCCTGGGGGTTTCCTGTGATCTAAGGCTTTAAGAGCTTTATGCACTTCCTGGACAGAAAAAGGAGAAAAATCAAAAAGCTCCCCAATATATGTTTGGGGTTCTGTGCAGGGAATCATGGGGGCTGCTCCAACAGAGTTAAATAAAAAACCAGTAGCTACGAAGTGCTTGTTAAAGCTGTTTAAGACCTCAGTTCTGTCATAAACTGGGACAGAATCTTTTAAAATGAATTTTGGAAGAGCCTGTGATATTTTATTTATAGATAAGGACTTAATTACTTTCCAAAATTTCTGAGGGTTATTGAGGTTTTCTGTAGTAACAGATAAATAATATTCTGACTTAGCCTTCTTGATAAGTGTCGTGCATTAGTTTCTTAATTTCCTGAAGTCTAACCAGTCAGTCAGGGAATCGTTTTTCCTAGCTTTTGCCCATGCCACGTTACGCTGATGGATGGACTCTGATAATTCCGATGAAAACCAAGGGTTCTCCCGTCCCTTGACCCTAAATTTTTTGGCAGGTGCATGCTTATTTAAAATCTTCATAAAAATTTCTTTAAAATAAGCCCAAGCCAGATGGATGTCTGGTATCAGACTCAAGTTTTCCCAATTTACCATAGACAAGTCATAATGAAACGCTTGCTCATTAAATATTTTAAAATTTCTTTTACAGATGATACGCGGTTTACATTTAGGGATTTTAGTGTTCCTACTGGTAGCAACTACACAATGATCACTTAAATCATTACAAAACACGCCTAGAGACAGAAACTTATGAGGGACATTTGTTAGAATTAGGTCAATCAAAGTAGATTTGTCAGGACTCTTTATATTTGGCCTTGTAGGTAGGTTGACCAACTGGCTAAGATTAACAGAGTCACAGAAGGATTTAAATTCATCAGAAGCTATATTCAGCCAGTCCCAGTTCAAGTCTCCGGCCAATAGAAGTTCGTTATATTTTAATTTGGACAGAAGATGCTTTAGAGATAATAAAGTTTCCTTTACAGCAGACGGAGGCCTATAGCACCCAACAACTGTTATAGAAAGAGACTTTACTATTTTAATATCCAAAGCCAAGAATTCCATTTGTTTAGGAATAGATACAGATAAAACAATGGATACTTCATATCTTGATTTAACATAAATTGCTACGCCTCCACCTTTCCTAGGCCTATCTGTGCGATAAAGATTGTATCCCGTTATGTTGATGTCATCATCTGTAATAGATTTGGACAACCAAGTTTCGGAGATAATCACAATATCCGCGTTTGTCGATTTCGCCCAAATTCTGACCAAGTCCATCTTGTGTAATAAGCTGCGTACATTTAGATGAACACATTTTAACCCTGGCTGAGATTTAAAATCGGCAGGGGTCTGGACACTTTTCAATTCAGGTCCAGGATTTGGTTGCACATCTCCGGATATAAGTAAAAGTAAAACAATCATCATTAACCTTCGTTTCATATTACATTTAAAAGCATTTTCGTACTTTGCAGATGTTAACGACAAATACTGCTTTTTCTTAAGTGAAAGTGAAAGATTATACAGAACAAGGGAACCTTGTAATTTGGGTAATACTTCATATCGATTTAAGCTAGCAACCAGAGCCAGATGAATCGTTGGTGACTCCAGGTGCACTGCTACAGTTGACCTAGTGCCACTAAAATAAGTTTCACCCATACTCAGCTCATATTTTGCAGTTCTCACCCAAGGAGCACCGCAATGTCCCAAGTCCCAAACCACGAATACACACAATAAAGCTTCGATAAGTGTCCTCGTCTTCATAATGATAGCCCAGAGTCCAAAATGGGGGTGAATACAAAAAGCTCCAACCTATTAGCTCCGAATCCGAGCAGAGGTGGACTAAGCAATCCGGGGATCAGATGGAGGGGAAAGAAAATGGGTTCATGTGTGTCAGCTGCATCGTCACTGCTGCTCTTATGTTATGTGTTTTTGTTGAAAACTAGGTGCTGTTTGGCCTTAATGATGTCAAACTTTTCATTCACTTGTTTGCTCCTAAATACGTTTCTATTGCAGGTCTTTTCCAGTTGAAAATGTGAGTGAGCACTACACAAATTACTGACACTGAAATACACTGAAAAGAAAAACAACAAAACTAAATCCAAACAAAAACAACTAAACGAAGTAGTTACACACGTTATAGAATATATATACTGGGCATACAAGCCTGGCCTAAGCTTTCTGTCAGGAAGACTGCAGCAGTCCAGGAGTTGGGTTAACTGTCTTTAAGTCCCACAGAAGAAATGTTTACATCAAAGTGCTTGCCAGGCTTAATCCAAATTAGGTACAGCCATACTTGAACTTATCATTGTATAGTATGTGGGACTATGAGCAATGGTTTTCTGGAAACAGAAACAGGCAATTTTATCTTTAGTAGAGTCACAAATAACTAGAAAAACAATTGAAAACATAATGTACTCAACACAGCAATATCTCACAATATCCACAAGGGGTCACTATAGCTCATATATTGCCTAAATAGCACGTCATACAAATTGCCAATCATAAGGCACGGACATGGCAAGCTAGCCACAGTTAAACTAAACAATAGAAAAGTCCTTTATTTGTAATACCGCTGGATGTAATGACTGCGGGAGATTACAGCCACTGCTATTAACTTAGTGCCAAATAATCCTACCAACATGGTATCAAAGAACTGAGGCATAACTTTAACATGCACAAACAATTATAACAGCTTCATGCGAGTCATCCTGCCAAAAGGACTAACACTCACAGGTTCATAAACACACAACTTAATCACACGAAACAACTGCGATGCTCTGCAGTGGCACCTTTAGTCACTCCCACTCTGCGTGCTGAGCACATGCCCACTGATACGCTTATTTCCTTTGAGTGTGCTTGATTTCTGCCTCTAGACATTCTGAGGCCGAGTCAGAGCAGGAAACTTGAGCACACGTGGTCTCATTAAATCAGACAGCTGGAGTCATTTAAAAAGGATCTTTTAAGCAGTGCTGTCCCTCAGCTTCATAGTAGATCCATCTATGGATCAGTTTGAAAATCCTAGCTGTCTTCTTTCTAGTTATCATGTTACAAGATTTTAAGAAAACTTGAACGCTGATCATGAGTTGAATGCCACTGATCTTCAAAATCATCCAAGCTTTTTGATAAATGCACACAAAAGTCGGGTGTCCATGCCACCCGCATGCAAGGTGACAAAAATACCCCAATCAGCCTTTCAAGCTGACAGCTAAAGAAACCATTTCACCAGATTTAGCTTCTTGGATATTGTGTTCACTATACTGTGTTCAAAATGTACTTCTCATTTAATAGAAGAAATGTAATCATGTCAATATAGAGGATTTCAAATTCTCACTCCTGTTAATTTAAAAAAAGAAAAAAGTAGGATAAGACATGAGAAACTCCTTGAAAAGGACAGTCTCCATTATAGCACCTCATGGAAGCTTTGTTAGACGACCTGTCATTAAAAACTAGAAAGACCATCCAGCATCGGGAGCTTTCAGACTTCCAGGTATGACAACAAGCCTATTGCCGGTTTGCCCACTCTGACTGTGTCAGTATTTGCTCCACATACCAACTGCTCTGACCCTAAAGTAAGCCAGAATCCCACACAGCCATATGTAGGCACATTCCAACCACAAAGAATAACTGGGGATTCTTCATCCTGTAAACATCCTGAACAACTGGTTTTGGTGGTTTGATGGGAACAGATCCTCACCTGATCAGGAATACCAACGATCACCCCACCACTCATGTCTTGTTGGGAAATGTTTGCAGTCCTCAAGCTGTGAAAGTCATCAGGTGCAGCAGTCATGAATACCATGTAAACATCCCTGTTGGTAGGACAAACAAATAACAGTGGGATTCATTCGAGAAAACAGAACTTGTTTGATTCCCTGTCTGACAAAAAGAAATTAATGCAACGTAAAAATTAGATTTAAAAAATCAGCAGCATCATATGTAACCAGGTCCTAAATTACATATTGTTATAATTACACAAAATTTGTTCTAAAGCCCAAACTGCTCCTGGTATATCTGACTTTTAGCACCTCCAAGCCTGTAGTCATCTTGGTTATTAGTTAGGCCCCTCCCCCGTGTGTCGCTATGTGTATAGGCACTGTTAATGCTAGCATGAACAGATCATTCTTGCTGGCTGTTGTAGTGGCTTGAGCTAACTCTCATCCCAACTGTTTATATTTGGTTATAGGAGCTGGAGTGGGCATTAATGCTCCACAATTTACAAGCTGGGACCTGCCGCTAATCCATGGTTAAAGCCTTTACCCACATCAACACTGCAGGCAGAGGCTAACATCTGCAATACTATTAATAATTACACATAACTGTAGCAACAACAAAGAGAGGCTCGAACAAGAAAGGCTTGAAACCCTTAGAAAAGACTGATCAGAGTTGGTTCAATGAACTCTGATCATGTTCATTCGGAGTTAAGCTCGTGTGTGTTTAGAGACAGAAAGCCATCATGTTACCAGGATTCTCCAGAGAAACACAGAAATAAAGAGCAGAGCCTCCATCTTCATTTAGTGGACAGAGGAATATGATCACAAATCAGTGTGGGCCAAAATTTGTATCTTAAAAACTAGGAGGGGATAAAGTTATACCAACATACTGTAATATTTTTATAATATACACTAGCAAACTTTCATGCTGTGTGTGATATTAAAAATATTGTATTGTGTGATATCACATTCTATTGTGATCCAGCATTTTAATCTGACCTTTGATTTCTAAATGCTTCATTAAACTGTCAAATATACAAATATAGACAACTGTGGGATTTGTCTAAAGTATTTGCATATGCCATAGAAATGTTAGCACTCACAGTTTACTGGGCAAGGTTTATGCAACGTTTCAACAAGACCAGTCCACTTATGACAAACGCGATCATACGAGCATTATAGTACGATGCAGTCTCTGCATGATATGACTATCTATTCAGCTGTAACCTGACAGGGACAAAGTCTAGGAGACAGAAACTGAAGATAGACACCATTTACTGATGGACCTGTTATATTAGGTGACAATTCCACGTGAAAGTCAAAAGAAATGAATACATACAGGGCAAGTCTTTATGAGGCAAACATGATGTGCATCTCACACGAAAGCGATTTAGGTGATTTTCTGTGAGAAATGTGTAAAAAGATCCGTACTCTGAATTTCAGATACTATTGATCTGTTTGTTGTGTGTCTGAGGGTTTACGCAGGGACGTTTTGTGTAAGCACTGATTGCTACAGTAGCATCCAATCAATGCTTACAGTGCAAAGAAACTGGCCTACAGTCTGACAGCTGCATTAATGTCTACACAATCTAAGAGTTTGAAAGATGGACACACGTGAGATGATCATAAATCCACAACAGAATCCTTTCTGTCCTAACATACTGATGAGAAAATAACTGAAGCACTCGTGTCAAGAACAACAACAACAAAGGGAAACATGCCTAACTTGGATTTCAGTGATTGTGAAAACAAACATATGCAATTGAATTTCCTCTGTGCGCTTTGCCTAATTCAGGAAATCACTATCAATCAAGTTGAGTGTGAGTCAGTGAGTATGTTATGTTCACATAGACTTTGAAAGTCCATGTCTGATGTTAATGTGTCTGGTTTTGCTTCCCCTTGTCTCGTTAGGCCTGATTTGCCCCAGCTGTGTTTCCCTCCTGTTACCCATTCCCTGATTGCTCCCTCTGTGTATTTAAGCCCTGTGTTTCTTTGTGTCGGTGTCGTGATCTGCTTTCATTTATGCTGTGTGTTCTGGCTGCCTGGTCATGTAACGTTATTTGGATTTTTGTTACGTTTTGCCACTTTTTGCCATCCAGCAATAAAAGCTGAGTTTTGAGTTACTTTCCGCCTCCGAGTGTCTGCACTTTGGGTCCTTCTACTTCCACTCTTGCCTGCACACAGCCTTAACCTGACAACCGAAGTCTATTTACCAACGTACGTAAAGATATTACACATAAAAAATACACAGAAACATTGGAAATCACTTTTTGGCACAACACCGTAACCTCTCCAGAGGTGGTATCAATATTAATATCTCTAAACCCTATAAATGTTTCTTTTAAAGTCTGACGAAAGGAAGGAGCTGCGAGAAGTGTGCCTCTCAACCGGTGGCTCGCTCAATAACGTCTGGCTGTGCAGCTGAAACCTTTTTGACCCACCAACAGTCACACAGAGGCCACAAAATCTCACATGCGGGTTTCAGTCTTTCAGGCGGAGTCTCTCTGAGAAATTCTAGTTTTAACTTCAGTTCAAATGCTTCATCTTCTGTGAATCGAGTCAAATTAGAAAAAACTAAATATAAAACAGGGTTAAATGAACAAAAAAGAAACTCATCTGATCATTGTTAACATACACAGTGAGCACTCATGCAGGTTCATCAAGACTTTGCTTTTCTAAAAAAGATCTAAAGATTTGCATGAGGAAAAACTGAATAACACCTTTAAAATGTTAGTTTTTCCCTTTTTTGTTCGATTGTAACGTGATTAATACAAAATATTTTAAAGAAAACATTTTAAATAAAGAAAAACTTGCCTAATTAATCATTTTATCCTGTGATTTCTTTATTTCGCAATATTTTTTACTGATTAAACATGTTGTTTGTGTTATTGTTACGGCTGCTTTGATGATTTAGGATTCAGTTTTGCTGCATGTTATCATTAAATCCTGTTTCGCCTGGTTTGCAAGAAAAATAACAGGAGACAATGTGATTAGGGCTGAGTATCAATTTCAATTCCTACAACTGCTTCAGTTCCCATTAGTAGTAATACCTACACTTTTTTTGATTTCACTTTTCTAATAGTTTCACAGGCTAATAGTTTTTAAACAGAATAGCACAAACAACATGTATCCCTTTAGAAATCAAACTGTGATACTTCTAAAAGCACATATTCACACCTAGCCACACTAGCACTGTATCAACCCCCAATGTTCCTTTAATGCAACTAGCCCTATAATTATCTACTAGTCACAAACACACTGCAACAGTAAGACTTGTTGATTACACATAGATGATTTATCTACTTTAGGAGCATTTGACTTTTTCTTTAGCGCTCCGAAAAGACACAGAGGCTAATAGTTTTAAATAGAGCACCACAAACAACAACAGGTATTCCTTTAGAAATAAACTTTTCTGGTGTTACTTCTAAAAACTACAGATTCTTAACTAGTCACACTCTGCAACAGTTAGAGTGGGTTACAGTTAGGCCCCCAACAGTCAGCAAAAGAAGTCATAAAACAATAAAAGAGGCTCCCTTTATCAAGAGCATCCCAGCACTCACACATCCCAACTGTAGTTCCATAGTTTTTCCACCTTTTTCATTACAAACAGTTTATCTTATCTTATCATGTCAGAGGTCAACTGAAACCATGTCCAACTGAACCTCCAAAGGTTTTACACCTATTCTTACACCCCACACCTTTATCTCTGCAGGCAGACAATTACACCTCCTACTGACTAACTGTACCTCTATAGTTTCCACCTTTTTTCATTACAAACTGCTCTTTTATCTGTCAATTACACTTTCTACAGACCAACTGAACCTCCATAGGCTTTCCACCTTTCTTCTTTACATCCTACTCTTTTATCTCTACATCTCAGAGCCCAACTGAAACCAAGTCCACCTATATAAAAACACCCTAATCAGAAACCCTGTATTTTTCCTCAGCACTTCACAACTACCGCAAGGTATAGCGTTTTAACTTTTTACTTTTTCGGATCCCAGACACAGCGGTGTGAGGTACTTAGCACACAGTTTGGACATGTAGATAACATCGTTTGTTTGGAACACAGCAGCAGAGAGGTAGAATTCACATGAGTTTAATTGAATCAAACCTCATTTTACGGATCTAAGTGGCTCCTCATCACGAGCCAATTCACCATTTTATTTAAATATCTGAATTTTCGGAATGATGATCCAAGCGGGACACAGAGGCTGCTAGTTTTAACACACCAGAATGCAAATATAAATAAAAGCCTGACTATCCTGAGAGCTGCAGCGACACCGTTCTTTCACACGGATGCCTGAATGTGCGTTGGAGCCGACTTTGCTACCCGCACAGAGCGTTTCTGACCTACGGGCGTTGCTTATACAATAGAGAAAAGCAACAATACAGCGCGTTTCTCTGCTCCAAGACATCCCAGGGCCTTTCACAAGGTAAGCATGTCTGTTATACCCAGAGCATAAATGTCTGGATGTCAGCGCTGATTATTCAAACCCTGTTTAAAATGTGACACATATGTTGTCTGAAAACAAATCCTCTAAATTTGCAAAGTTACTGATTTAAAAATATATTTTCAAATTTTTAGTTGCATGACAAACATATGATAGACTCTTGAGCATATTTATTTATATAGCTACATTCACAATGGTATAACTGTGCTAAATAAAAGATGCCCAAGCACCAATGCACTCTAATGCAAACCTCTAAAAAAAATAAATATTCTTCTTAGGAAGACCAGAGAGCAGGGCATTACAGTAATCAATGCGACTGGTAATAAAAGCATGCATCAGCATCTCCGTGTTGGCCCGAGAGAGAATAGGGCGGACTCTGGCTATATTCTTTAGATGATAAAATCCAATTTTGGTTACATGTTTAACATGTGGGATAAAACCAAGCTCAGAGTCAAAAATAACACCCAGGTTTTTCACTTGTAGCGAAGGACATAGTGAAAATGCCTCTAATTTAGACAAGAGTTTCTCTCTCTGAGCCTCAGGACCGGTGCATGGAGGGCTGGGGCCTCTTCTGCCCCCCCAACGGAGACCACGTAGGTAGTCGGAGGCTGTAAGACAGCGGCTCTCTGGAGAAATCTGATATCTCAGGAGGATGACAGGATTCAACCAGAGAAGCTGCTTCATTATAAACGAGGTTTATAACTGAAATCTATGATACACATAAACACCCGTCCATGCACTTAAGTAGTGAGTGAGTATTCACTCCAGTGATGAGCTGTGAGAAAGAAACTGCACACACAGCGATCGGGCGTTATCAGCGACCATAAGATTATTATTGCCAAGCAAGGACCCGCAGCTCGAGCAGGCTGAAGAAATGCTTTAATGCTGATGCAGGCTTCACAGTGTAGAAATGAGAACTCTAAGAAACAAAACAACAGAAGTCATGTATGAAACACAACACAGTTAACATGTGAAGCACTTACAGTTTTTTCTGATGGCTTGAGCACATTTTTTGTAACTATTGGCAATTTTTGCAAAACTCTACACACAAGTAAGAAAACTCTTCACCCAATCAGCAAAACATTGTAGTTTCCTTGTAAAAGCGAATAAGCCTTAACTTAACTGATTAACTCTCCACACCTTTGTAAAAATGGTATTTTTGTGTCCAACAGTTAACACAAGCCATCATCTACTAAGCACACAATGCACCAACTACACACTGATGGTATGAATGAAAAACACATCTGGCTTTTGCTTTCTCTGTGCACAAGGTAGGCCATGTCAGATTGAGCTCATACTTCTGTTATAGATCCATCCAGTGCTACAGATCTTTGTGCAAAGTGACTGTACTCACCGATTCTCATTTCAAAATGTCCTCATGATGCCTGCTACAGTGTAGCAGCTCGAGTTAGGCTGGACCCGTTGGCCAGCTTCCCTCAGGGTCACTCCACGGTTGATGACATGGTCCACTATTGTAGCTCTGATGTCATCAGCAATTCTATTTCTTACTCTTCTTACCCGTCCTCTCCCCCCTCCTCGTCCTCCTCTTGCTCCTCCTTGTCCTTGTCGTCCTCTTCATCCTACTTCTTCACCTCCACGTCCTCTTCCTCGGCCTCCTCTCACTCTTCCTGCTCCCTCCATTGTACTCCACACACAGAGCTTACCTGTATCATAGTGCTTAGGCTGATTGCAAAGTGAACTAATTATCTAAAAAAGCTTTCACATGTGGCAGTGTGCCAGACAGTTGACAAAATAGTGTAAATAATGGCCATAAATGTGTATAGTTTTGCTAGGAGTGCGTTGATCATTTGGAAATTGAGTGCAAAGCAGTGAGTTGTGTTTACAGTTCTGCAAAAAGAGTGCTGTGCAGTGGATTGTAGCTACAGGTTTGCAAAGTGTGTGTTACAAAATGGCAAACTGAGTGCAAAGCAGTGTTTGTACTTTTAGTTTTGCACACTCAGTGAGTGGTTTTGCTATAAGTATCAATAGTTTTAGGAATTGTGCTGTAAGAATCACAGTTAGGGTTTAAGCATTCAGAAAAACCTGTAATAAACGCACACGCATGCGTCTTCAGCATTACTGGGTTTCTGCAGCTCCTGGTTTCCTGTTTAATACATTCACACAAGCAATCAAACGCTATGAATCGTTCCACAATGTTTGCAGTCACTTTTCTTATCCCTCCTGACTCAAGAGCATAAAGCGATCTACGTTAGCTCTGGGAATTCTGACGGTCGTTCAGTAAATCTTTGTTTAATCTCTTTATTTGCTTTTTGGAGAAGTGAAGGTACAAAAACCTCGTCAATCAAATTTGCTTCGGTGGACAGAAAACAGCCGTTGTAGACTGTTTGGGGTTACCTTTTATAAGTATTGAATTTTCAAAAGTGAAGTCAGTTCTTCTGACCAGGTTCAGACCAGGATGAACACAAGTATGATACTGGACCCACTAGAGAACTGGTCCCAGCTGTGGGTTCACCTCCTCCTGCTGAACTCATAGGACAGACTCTAATGTAGCATCACGTTCATCGGTCACTCCTGACCTCCTGTGAAGCATGACGGATGTGTAATTAATGACTTCAGTATTTGGGGCATTATTGCTCTAAAAATCATATTAATAGTATTATTATTATTGTGCTTTAGGCTGCACTGATAACGCAGAGGTCTCTTCTTCCTCTGGGCTGTTTAAAGGGCCAGTTTGTCCAAAGCTGTGTATATACCAGCTGCTGTCAGGCTTCAGATGTCTGCATTAGTCCACAGTCCACTGTTTGTAAGCCATTGCTTTACTGCAAAAGTTCCCATCTACTGTAAAGAAATGGAGATAAGCAGGCACATAATATGAAAAGGCATGCTGGAGCTGACTTTGTCTTTTCTGATCCATCGGTTTGTGTGGCTCTTTCCACAGGAGGGACCTAACCCACACTTTATTTACTTATATGATAAGTTTAGTGGAGTGTAGTGCAAAATACACAGTGTTTACTTTTAATTTAACAACATGAAGCTGCATCAAGTTTCCATGGTGACTGCTCAAGAAATTCTGCATTCATAAATAAACATCAGACTGTCAAAAGAGCTCATCTGTGCGAGACCACCGAGCTGAGAGCATTTTCAGGTCCAGATCCCCCGTACGCCATCGTTGGAGAGCAGTTGACGTTTTTCTTCCTGACTTTGATTTGAACACGTTTAAATGGAAAAGAGTCAAGGAATCTATAAGCCTATCAGGGTATGTGACGCTTTTGCTTTTACTGCATTTCAGTAATTTGAAGAATTTGATGTCGTTTTAAAAGTTGACAAACTGAGAATCATTTTAAGTAACAATGACTAAATTGCTATTTCTTTGACAGGTGTTGTTCAACACACCGATTTATGAAACAGCTGTAAAGATCTGCTGGTATCTTCCGGGCTACAAGGCTCAGGTTAGACCCAGATTCATGCAAACCAAAGCTGACAGAAAATATCAGGTCATTTCTGAGGACCTGAGAGTGGTGGTGATTAAATGTCTCCTTTACTTTTAGGTTGCGATAATGACGGAGTTTCTCAGACTTCAGCAGGAAGATCTAATTCCACCGAACCTCACTGCTGAAGATCTGAGAGATCTTTTGGTGGAGAAGAGCAGGGAGACGCTCAGAGAGCAGTGAGTTACTGTCACACCTGAAAGTCTGTTTGTGATGACGTGTAAGTGCTGAGAGAAAACCTCTGCTTTGCTTTCTTTTGAAGGCTGTGGGAGTTTGAGTTAGAGGATTTTGACGAAGAGGAAGCCAAACCTCTTCTAAGGCTGGTAAGACGAGAAAACCCACAAGACTTTTTTTTCATTACGTGCACATAACCTTTACACATAAGCGCACTGTAAATGTGTTTTCTGTTTCAGGTGTGGGCGGTGAACGTCAGCAATAAAATGAGGGACGTTGAATTTGAAGCCAGGTTGCTTCTTCAGTTCCCAGAGGCCGTACCTCCTAAATTTCAGTGAGTCACATGTAACATACAGTTATTAACCCTGTAAGACCCAACCCATCAAAAAACAGCCAGAAAATTCAGATTCTTTGGAACTGAGATGTTTATCAACCCTTTAAACAAAAGCCACACATGAGTTCTTTGCTATGTCATGTTGTGTATGATTTACTTTTATTGTGTATTTATTTTTTGTATCACATTTGATACACTGGGTGTTTTTGGCAACTTTTTGTTAACGACAATGTTAACTTTAGACTAAAAAAGAGTTTTGTCCACAACATTTAGAAATTATAGCAAGTATTGATCATGTTGATGAGATCGAGGTCTCAGAAACTCATGTATGATACAAAGGTGGTTACAGGGTTAACAGTCCAGCTACAGTGTTTCAATATTTAAATGATGCTTTGAATATGTTTAACAGATAACTCTTATCATGTTTTTCTACAGAGCACCTAAATTCCTCAGCGCGGTGAAGGATTACGTTGAAATCCTGAAAAAGAAGCAGCAGGAACAGCCTAACAGCAAACTGCTCACCGCGCAGGAGGTAGTGGTCGAGGTAGTTCCCCGCGTTCTCCAGGGCTTCTGGGAGCTTCCTCCTCGTCCCCTCCTAAACATGGCCTCCCAGAGTCTAAGTATCCTCTCCACCAGTGTCACCAAGGCCACTTTAGATCGTGTCTCCAAGAGCCTCACGGCGATGGAAACACAGGCCGTCTTCACCCGCTCTATCCGAGACGATCTGGTTGACAGCATCCTGACGGAGATTAGACAGAAATTTCCTGAAGAAATTCTGTCTATCCAAGTTGCAAACTTTGCACCCCTGTTGCTGAAGACCATTGCTGATGTAGCAAGGATCCGGATATGTGAAATCTTTGAGCCCCCTTCAAGTCCTGATGTGAAGAGCACAAATGGTGAGCGCTCCTCTGACGGCCTTTCAGTGGCAAATGTTCCACCAGCCGAAGAAGCTCTGTCAGAAAGTGTTGCAGAGCCCGACGCTCCCTGTGAGGAACTTCTTTCTGAAAGGGCATCCAGTCTGAGTACTCGAGACCTTACGATCGAAGGAGCTCTGTCAGAAAGTGTTGCAGAGCCCGACGTTCCCTGTGAGGAACTTCTTTCTGAAAGGGCATCCAGTCTGAGTACTCGAGACCTTACGATCGAAGGAGCTCTGTCAGAAAGTGTTGCAGAGCTCGACGTTCCCTGTGAGGAACTTCTTTCTGAAAGGGCATCCAGTCTGAGTACTCGAGACCTTACGATCGAAGGAGCTCTGTCAGAAAGTGTTGCAGAGCCCGACGCTCCCTGTGAGGAACTTCTTTCTGAAAGGGCATCCAGTCTGAGTACTCGAGACCTTACGATCGAAGGAGCTCTGTCAGAAAGTGTTGCAGAGCCCGACGCTCCCTGTGAGGAACCCTATGGCGAGTCCAAATCCTGTGTTGAAGGTGAAGATCATATGATCAACGGATCTTGTTCTGAAATTGGGCCGGTTCCTGATGTTCCCTTTGAGGAACCTTTTCCAGAACCTGAAGCCAGCATGAAGTCCAAAGACCGTCAGATCAAGAAGAAGAAAAAGGGCTTCTTCAAAAGACTGAGAAGTCTGTTCTGCTGCTGTTGCAGACCAAAAGTCACCGACTGACACTGAAGCTGTGACCCAGTGTTGGTGTTGCAGTAACTCTAAATATGTAAATATGTTCCTTAATGATTGTTCTTCATGTTTTTGGGGGTTTCTTTAGTTTTCAGTGGGCTGGGTGTTTTTTCTCCTCCGTGTTCTTTACTTGATTCTTGTTCATAGTTCCTGATTTGTTTTCCTAGTTCTTGTTTCTTAGTTTGTAGTTTCTTGAGTCCACCTGAGTTTCCAGCAATAAAAGCTGCCGATTCAAGTTTCATTCCACGTAAGAGTCCTGTGTTTGGGTCCTACTACCTGCCTGTCACAGCACACCATGACAGAAACTTTATAAACTCATTCATATTTCTACACGAGTCTCCAGCTATGTTAAAGATTTTTTTTCTTTCAAACATTTGTAAGAATCTCTTATGGTTCTCAAAATACTTCCACAAGTCCAGTAAGTGTAGTGCAGTAACATATTGATGGTATTATTTTTAATAATTATTTATTATTTTTAATGCACTTTGAACTGAAACTGGTATATAAAATGTACTTCCTGTAGAAAATGCAGTGTGAATGCTAATAGCTGAATAGCTTGAGTTGAATTTTTATAATTGCTGAAATCTTTGGTGAAAAACATGTTACAGTTTTTGCCCGTTGCTTGAACACATTTTGCAAAACGTCGCTCATTGTGCCAAAACTCTAAACACAAGTAAACATGACACATCAAAATATACCATTCACATCTGTGCCAAACTGAAACTCTGCTGTCAAAACCTAACATTCCTCTGTCAAGATGTAACTCTGTTGACAAAATGACACATACTTGCATCACATGCAGATCAGATCAGGGGGACACACTAGTCTACTTCATATAAAACACTGCAGTCTTTCATTGTCATTGTTTATTCTGAAGGCACATTTTCAGGAGACACAAACAACCAAAAAAAGCAAATAGGCCTACTCAATATTGTCCACTGCAGCACCATCAATTCAGATAAAGCAAAACACAAACATAATACAGTAATAGAAAAAACACTATACTGTACACACAAAAAATCATGACAATTGTGCATACGTGGGCTCATGGATCCCGCCGTCTGTTGGGGTCTGGCCACAGGACCTCATCGACATCGCAAGCAGTGTCTTCTCCCGCTGGGCACCGGGGAAAATATCCTCTTGCATGTCGAAACCATCCATGGATTGCTGTCACCTGAATGTAAATAGAAATATATGTGGTGGCCCCTAGAGACAAAACACGTACAAACTCCAAAGCACATTTCTAGCTTGAACTGAACTTCCAAAACAGAGCTACCTAGAACAGCGGTCCCCAACCCCCGGGCCTCGGACTGGTACCGGTCCGTGAGTCGTTTGGTACCGGGCCGCGAGAGTTGAGGCTCAGGTGTGAAATGTCTGGTTTTCAGGGTTTTTATCGCTTTTCAGCGTTATTTTGTTATCGTTTTTATCATTAACTCGGTTTTCCTGGGTCTTTTCACGTGTGTTATGAATAAATCTTCTTTTTCGGTACCGGTACTAGTTTTATTTTGTTGTATTTATCCGCGACACCTTAAAGGCCGGTCCGTGAAAATATTGTCGGGCATAAACCGGTCAGTGGTGCAAAAAAGGTTGGAGACCGCTGACCTAGATCACGTAAATGACACAATTGAAAGCATGAAAGCATATGTGTATTGTTTGTGTATTTATGCACAAGCATTCATATATATTCAAATCATTAAAAAACAAAAGTTCATTTGCCTGTTACTACCACACACCAAATCTGGTCGTTGGTACTTGGTGAACTGAGAGACACAACAGCAGAGGTCACTATTAATGCTATAAAAGAGGCCTTTGCAAGACATGCAGTTGCCGAGACTGTGGTATCGGACAACAGGCCGCAAGTTTCATCAGAACAGTTCAAGCACTTTGCTAAAGAGTACCAGTTCACACATGAAACGAGCAGCCCCAGGTACCCCCAAGCCAACGGGGAGGCAGAACGCGCTGATCGTACCATTAAAGACTTGAGAGGACTGTGACTACAGCAGAGCACTGCTAGCGTGCAGGGCCACCCCACTGGAACATGGGCTCTCACCGGCACAGTTGCTCATGGGGAGACACCTGCGTACCTCTCTGCCACAAGCTGCTGCGAAGCTGGTGCCAAAGTGGCCCGACCTACAGGCTTTTCGCGAGAAGGATGAGGAGGGGAGGCGTGAGCAGGCAAAACACTACAACCGCAGACATAGAGTCAGGACAGAAGGTGTAGATTACTACTGAAGGAACCACTGGAGCAGTAGTTGGACCTGCCAGTGCTCCCAGATCTTATGTGGTAGAGACAGACAGGTTTTCTAAGGAGAAATAGGAGCCACCTCACACCAACAGGGACTGTTACCAGATCTGGTCGAGCGGTGAGACCTCGTGTAAGATTGGATGTGTAATTCTCTGAAGTTATCCATTCAGGCCCTATTCAAAGCTGGCTTAGGCTGTTAGAGATGTTTACAATTATGTGTTTCGTTTAAATGTAAGTGAACAAGTGAGAGATGTGTATCATTTTAACGTTTGATAATGCTCTGCATTCCTGTTCTTGTGAGCTGAGTGAGTCATTGTGAAGTATGTCTTTAGCTAAAAGGAGGTGTAGCGGGAGACTACTGTACCCATAAGGCTGTGTGTGTGTGTGTGTGTGGGGGGGGGGGGGGGGGTATGATCTAAATTATAATATTGCTGACTGTCTGAGGCAAAATTTCCCCGAATCGAATCGAATCATGGATTGAATCGATTCGGGCAAGGGCGTCGATTTGGCATGGACGGAGGGGACATGTCCCCACCAATATCCAGCGATTATTGAATTGTCCTCACCAATAATTTGATCTCTTCGAGTAAAGAAAAGCAAACCTGATAGAAAGAAGAAAAAAAAAATCTGTCAACGTCTCATTCACCCAGCGGTGCCGAAAGAGTTAAATTACGTCCTGTACTGGAGTCCTACCTCATGTGACAAATATGGCCAATGTGATTGGCTGAACCTTTCAGGGAGCTCCGTTGAGTTTTAGCAGCGGCAAGCCTGCGCTCCCAGGAGGAGAGGAGGACGGCAGCAAAGAGGAAGAACCTGGATATAAGAAAGTATTTTTCAGAGAAACCTGTAAGTCACTTAAAGCCAAGTTCACTCATAATGTCACGGTCTGGGTGGCAGACCGTGGGGGTGTAGGGAAGGAGGACACAGGCGCGGTGCTCTATGTACAAGCAGTGCATTTATTTACAGCGATGGACAGACATGACAATAAATCCCGTGCTCTCCCGACTCCCGTGACGTGTCCTCTTCCCAGTGCTAGTGCTCCTGTCTCCGCTTCTCCGTGATGAGCACCCCGTGCTCGCTGTCCTCTCGTCTCCCCGTAACTCCTGGGGACATAAGAGAGAGGAAGCCGTCAGACACACAATAATGCAGCAGACTCAAACTAGGAACTGGTCGAGAGACTGACGTGAAGCCACGCAATGATCCAGCGTCGGAGAGAGCTCCACCACACTCTCAAATAGCTCCTCCGACAGGCCTGATCAGCTGCAGGTGTGGCCAATCACCTGCCAGGGCCACACACACACACACACACACACACACACACACACACACTGTTACGGTTCGGCGTTGGCAGTGTATTGTTTTAGGTGTTTTGTTTTGGCGTGACTGTTATGTGTTTCCTGTTTTACTTTGAAAGTCTGTGTTATCTTAGTGTTCAGTTTACGTTTCCTTGTCTCGTCAGGTCTAATTTGCCCCAGCTGTGTTTCCCTCCTGTGGTCCATTCCCTAATTGCTCCTTCTATGTATTTAAGCCCTGTGTTTCTGTATGTCATGGTCGCGATCTTCCCCCCGTTGTAAATAGTTTGACGTTTTGTGTTTTGATGTAAATGAATATCGTATTTTGCTTTGAAGAAATAGTTGTCGATACTTTCGTTTTGGGATTATTTTTGTGGAAGCCCGTATTAGTTTTTTTGTGTGTTTTTTTTTCTTTATTTTTACTTTTTTCGTGTTGCACTCCGGTTGCCTAGGCCGGGGTGTAACACACACACACACACACACACACACACACACACACACACACGTCTACAAGCAGGGAGAACGAGGGACAGCAATACAAAATACATACATTATAATATTAGTCCATAACTGCTCAGGGTCCTGGGTCTGACACATAAAATGTGTCCGTCACAATAACGTTGCAGGCTATGCTAGGCTTTGGCCCACATCAGTCTAAAACTGTATGTAACCATGAATAACGTGTTTTGGAAACAAACAGCACAACATGCAGCACTGTTAGTTCTCTCAGTCTCAGAGCAGCGTTTCTAATTCTAATCTAAGTGAAGCTGTCAGAGAAAACAGCAGCCTCGAGCAGCCAGGATATTAGTTTACAGAGGCTGTTAGAATTATATGCCTAACGTTAAAATGTTGGTGACACAAGAATTTCATCTTAATGGCACTGACGTATTCATAGGTCATAGTTATGATTTTGCAAATATTCCACCTTGTAGTGCAGTTTGCACAACTTGTTTTAAAAATGCACTCAGCCTACAAACATTACTGATCAGTCAAGATCTGCACAAAGTGACAGACACACTGAAGCAGCTCCACATTTTATTCTTATTGTCATGTATGTCCTATTTGTCAGGTGACAGAAGAAGCAACACAAAGCTCAGAGAGCAATGGTGACACAAGATCACAGGTGGAATTGGATGATGACGCAGAATGAGAAGAGCGAAAGTGGATCGCTAAATGAAACGGATGAACCAGAACTGGTTTGTAAAAATGCTGCAGCTTCAGTGGTGTGGAACTGGTTTAGCTTTCGTCCGTCAGATACACAACAAAGCACTATTTTTGGTAGAGCATGCTAGCGGGCCGTCGTTATTACCGTGTTGTTTGGAAAATACGGCGCACTTAAAATCAATCCTTTGATTTTTCTGAAAGTCGACAGAGCCCCTTATAACCCCGTGTGCCTTATGTATGAACTCTGGTTGTGTTTACTGACCTCGAAACGATTTTATGTGCACGGCGCTCGAAAATCTGTCAGATGTTTCAGTACGACTTTGCTAAGCTACCACCGCTTGATGGATTGTCGGAGCGTTACGGCTGTCGTAGGCAGGAGCCTCGCGGAGTGAGCCATGTCTCCGTGACGACCAGGACACAGCAGTCACGGACGATTGGCTGTGCGGCGAGAAGTAGGTTCAGTTCATCTATTTTGTTGACGACCGACCGTGCGCTGGTCAGAAAGATGCTCGGGAGCGGTGGTTTGAAAAAAAAAAAAAAAAAAAAAAAAAGAAAGGCTGCTTCTTTAGCCTGGCCAGCAGGCCCGACAGGCATCCTCGCTTTTGTTTGCGTTCCTTCCGCCGCCTGCGTTTCTTGGCAGAGCCGATAACAATCCACGGAGCCCCCGATGTTCTCGCTATCTCCGGGGGGATGTTGTGCACCCTCTGATAATCACTGGTAATGGGGATCTGGCTGTTATATCCGATCTTGCATAATTCCAGATGGTTGTAGGAAAATTTGGCTTCACAATAAGGAAAACAAAAGAAGAAGAAAAAGTGGAGAAACAAAAAAGAAAGGCACCCAAGTGGAGAGCATAGAGCCGCTGCGTCTGTGCGCGCCGCCATCTAGTATACTTCTTCTAGTACACAGCCTGGAGGTGTGTTTGGGGTCATTGTCCTGTTGAAAACTGGTCCCTAAATGCAATTTCTCAACGAGAAGTTTGGGCTCGGGTGAGTCTGCGTGCTGAAGATATCTACCTATTCGGAACCATGGTAACAGGGTTCTGGCTGATCGGAGCTGGCTTGAGAAAGCGGAACCGGCTGTTCAAACCCCCACAAGGCTGCCCGCTGGGATTGGAACGATGGGAGAGGCGTGAGTTTCTCAAAATGGGCTCATTGAGTCAGCACGGATAAGATCTTGGAGAGACTACGGCTGCTGTGGATACTCAGAATAAGATCTCTGACTGCAGACTGGATACATCTCGGAAAGGCTCGCTCGGAATAACATCTCTGGGCACAAATTGGATGACATCTCGGGGAGGCACACTGCCGTGAGTTCTCAGAATCGGCTCCTTGAGCACAAGAATGACAACATCACAGAACGCAAGTATGGCGAAGCTCGCGGCTCTCCAACGGGAGATTGAGAGACCAGTGTTGGACTGTAGAACTGCTTTGAAATTCATATGAGCTGTTCGCACTAAAGTAAAAAGCACCATCACTTATGCGGATACCCCTTCAGCCCCAGACGTGGGCTCAAGGTCGGAGCTGAACAACACCCTGATAACGACTGTGTTGAGTCTGTTCCTTCCCATTCCATGCAAGGCCACCTGGGTTGGCTGGAAGACTGTTCACTTAGCCTGGCAGGGCGAAGGACACTGTCTCAGCTGAACCCTGGACACGCACACACATACAGGGAGTGCAGAATTATTAGGCAAATGAGAAGGGGTGTGGTCTAATGACATCAACACCCTATATCAGGTGTGCATAATTATTAGGCAACATCCTTTCCTTTGGCAAAATGGGTCAAAAGAAGGACTTGACAGGCTCAGAAAAGTCAAAAATAGTGAGATATTTTGCAGAGGGATGCAGCAGTCTCAAAATTACAAAGCTTCTGAAGCGTGATCATCGAACAATCAAGCGTTTCATTCAAAATAGTCAACAGGGTCGCAAGAAGCGTGTGGAAAAACCAAGGCGCAAAATAACTGCCCATGAACTGAGAAAAGTCAAGCGTGCAGCTGCCAAGATGCCACTTGCCACCAGTTTGGCCATATTTCAGAGCTGCAACATCACTGGAGTGCCCGAAAGCACAAGGTGTGCAATACTCAGAGACATGGCCAAGGTAAGAAAGGCTGAAAGACGACCACCACTGAACAAGACACACAAGCTGAAACGTCAAGACTGGGCCAAGAAATATCTCAAGACTGGTTTTTCTAAGGTTTTATGGACTGATGACATGAGAGTGAGTCTTGATGGGCCAGATGGATGGGCCCGTGGCTGGATTGGTAAAGGGCAGAGAGCTCCAATCCGACTCAGACGCCAGCAAGGTGGAGGTGGAGTACTGGTTTGGGCTGGTATCATCAAAGATGAGCTTGTGGGGCCTTTTCGGGTTGAGGATGGAGTCAAGCTCAACTCCCAGTCCTACTGCCAGTTTCTGGAAGACACCTTCTTCAAGCAGTGATACAGGAAGAAGTCTGCATCCTTCAAGAAAAACATGATTTTCATGCAGGACAATGCTCCATCACACGCGTCCAAGTACTCCACAGCGTGGCTGGCAAGAAAGGGTATAAAAGAAGAAAAACTAATGACATGGCCTCCTTGTTCACCTGATCTGAACCCCATTGAGAACCTGTGGTCCATCATCAAATGTGAGATTTACAAGGAGGGAAAACAGTACACCTCTCTGAACAGTGTCTGGGAGGCTGTGGTTGCTGCTGCACGCAATGTTGATGGTGAACAGATCAAAACACTGACAGAATCCATGGATGGCAGGCTTTTGAGTGTCCTTGCAAAGAAAGGTGGCTATATTGGTCGCTGATTTGTTTTTGTTTTGTTTTTGAATGTCAGAAATGTATATTTGTGAATGTGGAGATGTTATATTGGTTTCACTGGTAAAAATCAATAATTGAAATGGGTATATATTTGTTTTTTGTTAAGTTGCCTAATAATTATGCACAGTAATAGTCACCTGCACACACAGATATCCCCCTAAAATAGCTAAAACTAAAAACAAACTAGAAACTACTTCCAAAAACATTCAGCTTTGATATTAATGAGTTTTTTGGGTTCATTGAGAACATGGTTGTTGTTCAATAATAACATTATTCCTCAAAAATACAACTTGCCTAATAATTCTGCACTCCCTGTATTTGCTTTCGTAGCTGGTGGAGACGGATGGCATTGTCTGCCCTCACTAGGTCCACAACGGCAAGTTCCTGCTGTTGTGTGAACAGGCGTTGGCGTCCTGCCCCAGAAGGTCTTCGAGTCATTGTAGAGAATTCTCATAGTCAGGCCATGGTTGATGACATGGTCCACCAAAGTTGCTCTTATAGCATCAGAAATATGGGTCTGTGCGTGGCCTCTTCGACGACCTCCTCCTCTTGCTCTCCCTCCATCCATGCTTGCAAAGTTCTTTAATTGGCTAAACTGAGGGCTTTTTGTAGTTGGCTAATTGGTGTTCAGTTTTTCAAGTACGTGCCTTCAGGTGTGTATTGAGTGGTTGCAATTACCCGATGTGCTTTGTATTTTGGATGTTTTCCAGGGTGGCACCCTGAAATTTCATTTTGTGAACGAAGTGTCTTATGTGTGAAATAGAGTGTAGTATGCAGGACCATGTGTGTTGCATAATTGCAACTAGGGTGCAAAGCAGTGCTTTTGTTTAAGGTATGGGTACATGTGTTTGAGGTATGGTAACAAAAGCTTCAAGTTCAAGAGCAGACTGCAGCGGACTGTACGGGCAGCAGATAGGATCATCGGCACCCCCCTGCCCTCCATCCTGGATGGAGGGCAGGGGGGTGCCGCTCAAGAACCAGGAAACGGGCAGGGAAAATCATCACAGACCCCTCACACCCTGGACACAGACTTTGTGATCTGCTGCCCTCTGGCAGACGGTACAGAAGCCTGCAGACCAGGACCACCCGACACAGGAACAGTTTCTTTCCCCTCGCCATCTCCCTTCTTAACAGTTGACCTGTCACACTGCTCCCACTGCCAGACTGCAGCTGCACCTTATGTACATTTTGTAGTATTCATTCCACCTCATTCATTTCTGTATTTTATGTATATACGTTTAGATTCGTTATTTATAGTTGCTGTTGTGGATAAGGCGTAGCTTTGGGTCACGTGGTGTCGGTAATAGTGATTGCTATATCATCTGTTCACGTCCTGAGGGAATTTTTGTGAATGAGTGGGTGATGGGGGAAGTCGACTTTTGCTGACCGCTCAAGCTTGGAATGTTTTGATCACTGTTTTTCTACCGATTTTAAGGATTTGATAACAAATAAAGGAGTTTTAACCTGGAACTTTGACTTACGTTTTAAACAGCGGGCGCGTCAACATTATTCCCCTATTCAGCTGCTCGGCGACTCAAAGGCTTGACAGTCGCCAGTAGTTGCTTTACACAGCTTTGTGTATGTATGTGTAGCAGACATCTACTAACGAGAGAACATGTTTTATCATCATAAACACGGTGATGTGAAGCATCATTAAAGTGTCACTTCCGTAATGTTGACTCATGTTTTTAATAATGACTTTAAAACACTAATTTCTGTGGTTTATTTTAAGTTTACAGAATATAACATGTGGTAAGACGACGAGTTTTACTTCTCACTGTCCGTGTCATGTGTATCTATTTATCATGTATGCTACTTTGCTCTGTGGACTGTAAAATGTTTCATTGTGTTCATGAAATAAACCAGACTTTCACTGTCTGCATCTTTTACTGTTTTCTGCTTTTGTTCACTCCAAGTTTGACAAACCTACAGATATCCAGAGTTAACTCACTAACAATGTGGAGCAGTCTCAGTGTATTTAGCTGCTTTTTCCCTGAACACAACCAACTGAGAGAAACGCCTGTAGGCCTCACTTTGGTCATTTTGAACGCTGAAGGAGATTTGTTCCATAGACACCTTATACTAGTGTTTCCTGCACTACTATGTTCTATTTAAATCCAGATTCCTTTTATAGTTTGCAGTGAAATTTGTTAAACCGTTGCTTAATGGGACAGAAGTACAAGTCACTCTTTACTAACACATTTATAGATGAGTTTATTGCTGAACGACACAGCTAGCAGTCTCACACACTCTTTAGGTTTTTCAACTTTTGTGTGTAATGGTTTAGTCTATCAAACCTTACCCTTTTCTCCCCAGTATCACAACAGTGTGACTCCCAAAGTACAGATCAGTAAACAACCAATGATTCTAAATCCAGAACAGAAAGATACAGTTGGAAGATGAATGATTGCGTTTTTATGATGTGTAGTAAAACGACCCCCTCTTCTTCTTCTCTGTGTTGTTGTTGTTCGTGTGTGTGTGTGTGTGTGTGTGTGTGTGTGTGTGTGTGTGTGTGTGTGTGTGTGTGTGTGTGTGTGTGTGTGTGTGTGTGCCTTAGAAGTCAAATAATACATTAGCCCTACTTAAAAAAACATCTGAATTTCATTTAGAGCTGAGATTCTAAGTTGTAAGCAGAAATCTTAAGCTCAGCCAGAAGCATGTTTCCCCACTTTCACAATGCTGAGGTGTCAAATCCACAACCCCCAACAAATGGTTTGTTACACGCCACAGTGTTTCTAAGATTTTTACGCCCCGTTACAATAACCTCAGTTTATCTGAACTTAGAAGCAGAAAATTAAAGCTCATTATGTGTCTAAGACATCCCGGCAGTTTAACCAATAAAAGCGGGTATCATATGCATAGCAGTGAAAATGTATGCTATGTCTTCTAAAGCACATATAATGTAAACAGAACTGGTCTTTGCACAGAAGCCTGTGGAGCTTCATAATTAACCTCAGTGTGTGAAGAGGACTCTCCATTTAATAATAGCTGTAATAAAATGTTCTGGCCAACGGTGTGTCATTTTATGGCTTTAATGTTTCCAGCTGATAAGGAGAATGAGTGCATTTCAAATGTGCATCCAAAGGCTTTAAACATCCGCTTTGTCTGTAACGACAGTATCAAACTACAGAGAATTGTTTTTACTAAAATGAAACATTTTCAGATGAAAATGTTTCATTTTATTTCACTGTAACACCCCCTCAATGCCATTTTTAGGATATTCTTGGTGATCCCATGTTTTCATATTTATGCTTTTGGCACTGAGGGTATCTGATACGCACGTTGTCACTGTGTTTTGTGCTACCAGCTGTGAGCTCTGCTTTTGCTTTGAGCAGTCTGTTTTTATTTTGTCTCGCGAGTGTGTGTTTTTCAAACCAGATCCTCCTCAGTTTGATTTTGTTACCACAAACTTTGTGTGAAGTTCACAACAGAGGTAAAGAGATTTAAACACACCAGTTTAAGGACGCAGCGATTGGACCAGCTGCACAGGGCTGGTGAAGCAGAGAGTGTCGGGGGAGATGTGCAACAGAAGCAGAGGGAACATTTTACAAGATGATAAATGGCACATTTAGGTGATTAAGGATTTGTTGACAAGATTAAAAGACACGTCCGTCAGAGTTCAACAACATTACAGTTTGATTAAATAAAAAGTTTTTAAACTACACAAGGTTCATTTTCTCCTCTGATAGTAAGCATATTAAACATGTCAAGAAAGAAAGAGTATAAAGAAAAATAGTAAATGTGTCTAATTAAACTCTTCCTGTGAACCTTATATCATCCTTTAATATGTTCGGTGTTACAAACTTGAAGAAGCACAGAAAAGATCATCAGACATTAATCTAATCAGTTTTCAGCCTTCATTCATATTGAAAAGTTGAAATCTTCCCTGCTAGACCCAAGTGCAGCGTTTAACACCGTTGGCCAGAACATTTTATTACAGCTATTATTAAATGGAGAGTCCTCTTCACACACTGAGGTTAATTATGAAGCTCCACAGGCTTCTGTGCAAAGACCAGTTCTGTTTACATTATACGTGCTTTAGAAGACATAGCATACATTTTCACTGCTATGCATATGATACCCGCTTTTATTGGTTAAACTGCCGGGATGTCTTAGACACATAATGAGCTTTAATTTTCTGCTTCTAAGTTCAGATAAAACTGAGGTTATTGTAACGGGGCGTAAAAATCTTAGAAACACTGTGGCTAACACGATCCTTACTCTGGATGGCATCGCCTTAAGCCGCCTGTTGCAGTCATTTGGCACATTATAAGTAAAATTGAAGCCCACGATCCCAAAGCACAACATCAACATTTATTTATATACAAAAATGAAAATTCTTTTTACAGAAAAGAATTGTAACTTCACAATATTGCATTAAGATGAGCAGACAGATTTTAATCTCAGCATCGTGCACACAGATTTTTCAGGACACTGGAAGAGTTCCTGCCGTGGATTTAGATGTTAGTGTTGTGTGGATGATCCCATTCTGTCATCTTTGTGTTACTAACACTGATGCTTTTACACTTTAGGACCCTCGAGACCTCTGCTGCTCAGCCGTCCTGATCGCTGCCTCCACTTTAACCAGAGGCTGTAACCTCTGATCATTTCACCTGCACCGACAGTAAAACTCTTCTCCAGAACCAAACGTGCCATAAACCCATCACAGCTTCATCATCAGCTCAGTCTCAGCAACATGCAGACGACCGAGCAGCAGAAACTCTGCAGGGAACGTCTGAAGTCTGTTCTTCAGTTTTCCCAGCTCACTGTTTATTGAACATGAGACAGAAAAATAATTTCACCTTTAATGTGAAACTTTTATCGCCTGTGACATGTTTGCAGGAAGTTTTCATGCTGTGATTTAGTGTCACAGCCATAAATATCACACAAGGTAAAAACTACAAGTCCCAGCATCCTCTGTGTTTAGGGAGGAGCAGTGAAAGTGAAAGTGTTGATCCTCCGTTCAGAGCAGCAGGAGGAGGAAGGTGGAGCTGAGGCAGGTGAGTGTTAACATGAATATGTTTCTTCTTATGACATAAAATAATTCCACGCTGTTCGTGTCTGTGGGTGAAACGTGAGGCCGGTCGGCTCCTCTGAGCGCTGGTTTCCTGTAAGTAGAGAGGAAGTGAGTTTAGCTGAGAGAGCAGGAGGAGAGTGAGAGCTGTGCTGAGGCAGGTGAGTGTTAACACCGCTCTGACATTACTGTGTCTCTGTGGCGGGAACAACAGGCTCCGTCAGTGGAGGCAAAAATAATCAGACTTTGGTTTTTCAAAGGAAACTACTTCATGTTGGGAGAAGCCGCGCGCTCATTGGATAACGACTTGTCAATCTCAAGTTATTAGCCAATGAGCGCGCAGGTTCACAGTAAGACCCGCCCTTATCACGACGGGTTTTAAAACTAAAATGGCGACAGAAACTCTGTGAGTGGAGTTCAGGCTGACTTTATGAAAGTGCGACGTTTGAGCCACTTCCTGTTCTCAGTGCCGGCGTCCTGATCACCGAGGTTTCTGTTGCTCTGATGTCTGATATTGATTATATCGGTAAACAGGCTGTAGGCAGAAACATCAGGTCTGATCTGAAAATCCCTTCAGAAACAAACTTTAAGAGTTTTATGTCCGTGAGGCTGTAAAACTGTAACGTGTCCTGTGATCTATAAACACTCTGTGATGAATAATCTGAAGTCATTTTGAGCCTGACAGTAGTTTCCTGTCACAGAGCAGAAGCTGCAGGCAGTTTTTGGCACCTTTATATTTAATTTATTCCAAAATAAATCAATAAAGGTAGAAAAGAACTCTCAGTGACATTAAAAATCTATTTTTAAAGACAGATGTGACCAAGTGCAACAAATATAAGATGAGATGTTTACAGATATTTGAAGTATTGATCATATGTAGAACACAGAGCAGGTCCAATAACAGAGTCATGCTGCTCACAAACAGCAGTTTGGTTTCATGAGCTCACTTCCTGCAGTGATCCTCAGCTTCTCTCCAAAGGAGCCGTAACATGTGGGCTCCTCACCATGATGATGATCCCAAACACACGGAGTTCCTTCATCCACCTGATCATGTACTTATTAAATAATGTGATGGTTTTGGTGTTTTTTAAAGACTTTGAGCCTCTAAAATAACTGGTTTGGACTTTAGGGCCAAAGCTCCAACATTAGAAAGCCGTCAGTGTGATGCTTCCAGTACAACAGCACCTCTGAGTGTGTGTGTTTACCTCTCAGACTAACTCCACCCTGACATCAAGAAGATGGAGGAAGAGGACGGAGCAGCATCCAGCTGTGTGTCTGTGAGGAGTGACGGAGTTACACAAACACCTCCACCTTACAGTCATGGACCTGCAGCAATAATGTAAGAACACTACTAACTTTATTAGTCATTTCAACATAACCATGACAGAATCATTGATCTGTGATTGGTTCAAACTGTTTGATCTGAGTTTGATTTTTATTGACTTGTTTTCTTGCTAAGATCTGAACTCTGTAAGTTTAAGTGAAGTCAGTGCAGCAGAATCAGAGAGAAGAGCTGAGAACAAACTGAGTTCATTCAGAGACAGAAAAAACCGCTGATGATTGGCTGACCTGTCAGCGTTATGAGGCAGACACAATATCACAGAGGGATCAGCTGATCATATGGCTGTCAGAGAGAACTGATCACTTATTGATGTTTGTGTTTGCAGAGGTCAGAGGTCACAGTCTCCAGTATCCAGCTGTGTGTCTGTGAGGAGTGACTGGTCCAGAGAAAAACCTCCAGCCTTCAGTAATGAACCTGCAGCAACAATGTTCTTCAATCATGGAGCTCAGCTGACCATGTAAGAGAGCTGCTGACTCAGAGTTCAAAGGTTGTTTCTATAAATGTTCTACCAGTGACATCATAACTTAACCTAACACTGGTCTGTGTATGAAGTATCATTTAGTGGCAGTTGTTAAAGTTGTATAATGATGATGCTAGTTTGGGGTGTATTTTCCTGCTGATGCAAATGCATCTACTTTGCCCTTTGTCTGGTGCTTTGGACAAAGACGTCCAATGAAACTCAGAATGACACAGTTTGCACCACCAGCAGGCAGAGGAAGTGGCTGACATCCAGAAATCCTACCAGTGGCTGAACAAAGCTGGACTGAAAGACAGCACAGAGGCACTAATCATGGCAGCACAGGAACAAGCTCCGAGCACAAGACCCATAGAGCCCGGGGTCTACATGGCTCTTTTTGGGGGGGTTGTGTTGTATTAATAGTGACTTTGTTTCTTTGGACCAAAATCTTTTGTTTTTCAGTTCAGTTGCAACATTGACTAACACTAATGCAGGGGTCGGCAACCTGCGGCTCTTTAGTCCTTACAGTGCGGCTCCTCGTGGTTTGGGAAAATAAATTAGAAGTATTTAGCTGAAGTGTATTTTATTTATGTTCTTTTTTAACTTGTAGTTCTAAATTGGAAGATTATTGTGATATTGAAATATAAAAATAAAATTATATTTTATTATTTTTTCATCGTTCAAATAAGCGTCACACTCGTGGAAGCCGGTGTACCCGCCGAAACGCCGTGCATTTATCGAGACTTTCAGCCCCAGGTAGGCCAATTATGGATCTTCGGATCCACATTATGTCAGCAGCTGTTCTCCACCGTGAACTATGTTAAAAACAAACACGCTCACACCTCACAGACGACAGCTTACAGTCCTGTAAAGATGAAAGTGACTTCGTACAGCCCCGACCTGCAGACGCTGTGCGCAGAGGTTCAGGAGCAGAAGTCCCGTTGTAAACATATCACGGCAGACCCGACGATGTTTGCATGAACACGCTTTTCAGCTTCTCTTTATTGACCACTTTTCACACACGGTTGCTGTACGCACACAGCCGGCTGTAGCTTTGCAGCTCACAGCCCGACACACACCAACACAACAGCACAGACGTTAAGGCGGCGAGGCGTGATTGCGGGTGCCGCTCAGGTGCGTCCGCCTCCCCTGCAGCGGCGCTGCAGACCACGCCCCGCCACACACATTAACCAGGTAAAATACATATTTAGGCAGAATTTTGCAAATATCTATTTTTCATCTTTCAGCAGCATAGAGCTTTTTTTCCAATTATTTTTTAAAAGTCAGGTCAAGGCTCCAAAAGCACAAAGGAGATATAAGGGTGGCGGCTCACAGCAGCTTTTGTTTGCTACATCATTTTAGTTCAGCTGGGTGTCTTTCCTTTGGTTATATTTCTTTAAGAGTTCAAATGTGTTCATTACATAAATAACATGTAATTTTCTCTGTAGCACTTCATGGATTTCATAAGCAACACACCTTAGTTGTTCACACAAAGCATAAAGGTAAAAAACAGTATATACAGTGTTATCTTCATTCTAGACGTCAAAAAGTATTTGTGGCTCCCAGTGTTTTCTTTTGCATGGAAACTGGCTCCAAATGGCTCTTTGGGTCCTGAAGGTTGCTGACCCCTGACCTAATGGTATATTTTTTTTAGCTGGATCGTTCTATAAAAACATGAATCAAATCTGAGAAAAGTTTCCACCTGACCTGTTGAATGTTATTGAAGCCAGAAGTTTGCCTTCATACTGTGTTTCTTGCATGCCTTTTGTGGTGTACTAATTGATGTGAAATGAATGCAATGTGGTTGTGTTTGCAGAGGTCAGAGGTCACAGTCTCCAGCATCCAGCTGTGTGTCTGTGAGGAGTGACGTGTCCAAAGACAGACCTCTAAACTTCAGTCATGAACCTGCAGCAACAATGTTCTTCAATCATGGAGCTCAGCTGACCATGTAAGAGAGCTGCTGACTCATTTACGGGTGTTTGAAATTCTGTGACCACTTTGTAATTTTAGTTTATATTTTAAAGTGTTTTTATTTGTAGTTGCCTGTATTTTTATTACACTGTGTGTAACGTGGTGGTTTGTGCTGTTTGGGATTGTTTTGGTGTATTTGTGTCAGAACATCAGATAAATGATTTCATCACATTTTAAAAGAAAGTATCAGGATAATAATCTGAACTGAGTCATCAGAAATAGAAAGATGGTCTCAACAGGCCACTGAGCTGATCTCCAAAGAAATGCAGAAGATTGAAGAGTCCGAGGCTGTTTATTTGTCACAGGCATCGTCATACACGTACAACACAGTGAAATGTGCTGAGCTGCTCCTGTGACTGGACAAAACATTAGAAACAATCATTAAATGAAATAATGAAACATTGTGCAGATGTAATGTTAAAGTGCTTTGTGCCACATTAGCACAGCATGTACTGACAGAGCAGTGCAAGCAGAACAAAGCAAATGAGCAAAGTGATGTAAACAGAGTAACTGAACAGAGTGAGCAGAGTAATATCAGCAGTAATGAAGCAGCAGGATCAGTGTAGCAGCGTGTGACGTCATAATGAATCAGGTATGATCTGAAATATGACAGTGAGACAAGAACATGATGTAAGGTCCTGTTTAAACCCTGATGGTGATGCTATGAGGGGAGCATGTTCTGATTTAGGACTTGGATGGTCTGAGGATAGAAGCTCCTCTCTGTTTGTGTCCTGATGGTGCAGAAGCTTCTGCCTGATTGTAGAAGGAGCTGAAGCCAGCATCATCCCAGAGGTGAAGCTCCTCTGTGCAGTGTGGTCTGGATGTGACAGAGGCCTCGGTGTACTCAGGAGTTTGTACAGAGATCTTCAAAAGAGAGTGTGTGATCTTCCAGAAACCAGTCTACTGCTTTGTTCATCTGAGCATCCAGGAGTTTCTGGCTGCAGTCTACATGTTCCACTGTTTCACCAACAGGAAGTCAGAGGTGCTGAAGAACTTCCTGGGAAAAAAATACAACGAGTCATCTCTGGATGATTTTTTGATGGAAACACTAATAAAATCCTTCAGGAGTAAAAATGGTCATCTGGACCTGTTTGTCCGCTTCCTTCATGGCCTCTGTCTGGAGTCCAACCAGAGACTCTTAGGAGGTCTGCTGGGTCAGACAGAGAACAGTCCAGAAACCATCCAGAGAGTCATCAAGAATCTAAAAAAAAGGAAGACAAAATCCTCTCCTGACAGAAGCATCAACATCTTCCACTGTCTGATGGAGATGAACGACATCTTATTATCTCAGGAGATCCAAGAGTTCCTGAAGTCAGAGAACAAATCAAAGAAACTCTCTGAGATCCACTGCTCAGCTCTGGCCTTCATGCTGCAGATGTCAGAGGAGGTTCTGGATGAGTTGGACCTGAAGAAGTACAACACAACAAAGGAGGGACGACAGAGACTGATTCCAGCTGTGAGGAACTTCAGAAAGGCTCGGTGAGTCCAGATGTGATCATTAATATTATCAGTTGGTGATAGTTTAGTTACTCAGTCATAAACTGCAATCATTTCTTATTTGAGGTCACACTAGGGCTGCCACAAACGATTATTTTTGTGATTATTTGACTAATCAGATCAAAAATAAAACATACAGCTTATTGCACCAGCATGCATCTGCTGTTATGTAACTATCATTAGCTTACAGCTTAGAGTTTTTAAGGTATGTGCTAACTAAAAATAAAGACCAGATGATAGTTTATTAAACTTTTAATGAAATTTGCAGATTGTAGCAACAAACAGAAAGGCCCCCAAAATGTGTGCCGAGTTCTTCAGTGTGATTTCTCCACGGTGAAAGCACACTCTGCTCCACATAGTTATGAAGATCTTTGTTAACCACATTAGCTTCACATTAGTAACTTTGTCCTCGACAGCTCGGCCATCTTCAGAACCTGCCCAGGAATTGAACTGCACATGTGCACTGGCTCCAGACGTGGGGTTGTCCTGCATAGTCAGTGGTGTCAGTAGATCATTAAGTAAAATAATATGTAACTAGATTCCTTTGAAAGAGCAACCATGGACGACAAAGCTGGGCGGAGTCTGCTCTAAGACACCAAATGAGCAAATGTTTGCTGACCTGTATCAGTGATCACCTTTTTGTTGGCCTGGTCCCCCAGTCCTCCCACTCCCCCTGGTCCTCGGTGGATGCTGTCACTTCCTCTGACACTGGCTCACCATTTATGTTGTGTCAAAAATCAAACGTGAAGATCTAATTTACTCTAAACTCTCTGACTGTTACTAATATAGTCATAAAATATGCAACAACCACTGGAGATGGAGATGAAGCTTCAACTTGCAGAAAATAGTTTATTAAAATCAGTTTGAATAAACCCAAGGCTCAGAGCAAAAGAGACAAAAGCGCCCCCAAGTGGTCAGACAATAGACGAACAGAATAAACCCTATCAAAGACAAACACGCTGGAAGCATCTTTTCTAACACTCCAGTATTTATTAGCATTTAGTATAAATTTATTGTGACTTTGAAGACGTTCAGTGTTTCCTTTGGTATAACGGAGGTCTGACTACAGTCCAGTAAACACACTGATTAGGATTATAGATTAAACTGCAGTAATACTTTCACAGTGTGCAGTGATGCACAGGTCCGAGTGGTTTTACACTGAAATTCTCAACAACAGGAAACTATAAGAATTTGTTACTCTAATAATAAACATAGAAGAAGAAAAACATTTTTCATTTAGAGTTGATGAATATAAATGAATTTGAACTTTACAAACCAATCAAAGACAAACTGATCCATGTGAGTTTATAACAATATTCAAAGGCTGCTGCTGGACACAGACAGGTAACATCATTTTGACTTGCTGTCACCTGGATCTGGAGTCATAAACACTGAAGCGCTGAACATTAATACAAGTCTGTTTCTGCCAACTAGTGATAAACCTGCAGATTAATGGCTCAGAAAGCTAAAATGAGCCAATCATTTCTGTGTTTAGTTCCCCTGAAATCAGATGTGATATCAGCAGCTCTGAGTTCATTCATCATTATTGTCCAGTGATGACATTTCTGCTCCGTTTGGTGACAGTCCGCAGATTTTTCCTGAGTGTGGACGTGAACAGTCGTACCTGACAGCAGCAGGTAGCAAACAGAGATCGTCTTTCCAGCTGGAACTCTTCACTGAGCTGAGCTCATTCAAAATGTTCTGGATTCAAGACAGGAAACAGTCCACATGTGTGTCTTCACTCTGACTCTGGATCAGATCTCACTGACAGACTGTGGACATTATGGAAGCCTAAATGTGACACCATCTTCCTCCTTCATCTGCAGATTAAAGCCAAACAAAGATTCTCATTAAAAGTCTGCAGGTCTGAGAGAGACTCAATCGTTGTGTCATGTCAAACACAGTAAGAAGAGCTGAAGCACAGATGTGAAGAGCAGATGTTCATCAGATTATGACCTCACTCTGTTTTGTCTTCATATACATTCAGTCTGTGTTTATAATGCAGACTTTCTGCTTTTATAATAACACATTTTGTATTTTCTATGATCACAGACTGGCTGACTGTGGACTCTCAGGGACTCATTGTGAAGTTGTGGCCTCGGCTCTGAAGTCCATCCCCTCCCATCTGACAGAACTGGACATGAGTGAGAACAAGCTGCAGGATTCAGCAGTGAAGCTTCTGTGTGCTGGACTGGAGAGTCCAAACTGTCGACTGGAGACTCTGAGGTGAGTTCACTGACTGCAGCTGTTGTTGTTTTTCTATATTTCAGATCTTTGATATTTGAAACGTTCTTTAGTTCCTAAATGTTCAGGATGTGTCTGAAGACAAATGTGAAGAAGTTTGAGTGCTTTCAGAAATGTTGTGTCTTTCCAAACGACTGAACAACAGTTTTTCCTCTTGGCTCCAAATAGAAGTGACAGACTTGAGCAGGGTTCATTTAAAGGCTGACAGAAGTGGAGTGGTGACGGGGAGATGTTTGTCAGGACAGCTTTTCAGCCTCCACAGGTTCATGTTGTGCTCCATCAGTCAGTGAAGATCAGTACTGGTGAGGCTGTAGAGTGTGTGAGGGATGTGAATGAGGCTGTTGGAGATCTGATGATAGCAGATAAAAACAGGCTGCAGAGACTTTGAGCTTGTGTGGAAACAGACAGAGAAAAGAAAGACATGAATGTCAAAGCTAATAAAGGTGAAGTTAGGAGCTGTGATGATGTTCATGTATCAGAAGCTGATCGGGCTGCTACAGAGACGACCCACACAGCTGCTGTGGTGAGGTTTGTGTTAAAGCAGAGGAACACAGGCCCACACATGACAGCAAAGCAGGTTTCAGGCTCTGTGAGAGGATTTCAAACAGAAGCTGGAGAAGAGAAAGGACTACAGAAAGAAGGCAGCTGAGACCAGTCCAAGTGTTTCCATGGAGCCCAGTCTAACATTCATTTATACACTAACGTACAGAAGTGAACGGGAAAATGAATCCATAGTTTCAAATGTAGAAATAGTTCTCAGTTCATTTACAGAGTTTAATACAGTTCATGAGGAAATGTTCAAAACAGCAGCTGAGAAAAAATCTGCTTCACAAAGTTGGATCCAATTCCAATAGTTTGTGATGCACTTGAACGCAGCGTGAGCAGTTCACTGCCTAACCCCACAGAGACTGTCAGTCTGGACTTTTCTTTATTTCTATTGGCTGTCAGTGAGATTTCAGAGCAATCAGAGACTGTGGGTCTGTGTATGAAGTATAATTCATGTGCAGTTGTTGAAGTTGTAGAATGAGAAATAGCAGTTTGGGGTATTTCCTGCTTTCATTGTCCTGCTTGTGCTGATGAAAATGTTTATTGACGTGTGAATTCATTCTTCAACGCTCGATTCTGCCTGAACAACGAGAAAACTTTGCTTTGTGTAACAATTCAAAGCACTGAAGCATCGACTTATTTCATTATCCAACAATGAAAACAGGAAACACAGACAACTGGCCTTCAAAGTAAAAGCTGCTCCTTTTGAAACATGTTGGTGGTAAAATGTAAGAAGAGCTGAAGCACATAAATGATCTACATGCCAAAATATTAAACACAGTTGATATATTTGTGTGAGTGTTGTGATTCAGGTGTAGATGTAATAATGTACATATAGCAGAGTTTTCTCTTCTAGATCAGCTGATCAGAGTAAGGCCAATCAGCTCTGAGCATGCTCAGTCTGAGTTATGGAGCCACATACTATGATTCACCATGGCAACGGCATGAGCAGAGGCTCCGTGTGAATCCAGAGGAGCAGAAACATGAATGATGACAGTAGATGATTGTGTGAAAGTGCTGGAAGCAAATGAGTGTGTGATGTTCTTTCAGTGTTGCACTTTGTAGACGCTCCCTGAGCACTGGTCTCACAGCCAGCTGCACATAGAGACCAGTGTTGTTAGTCCAGGTCAGAAGATGACTTGTTGGAATGAAAATGAGCTTGTAGTTTGTCTGCTTTAATAATGTGACTGGAAAAAGGTGTTGGACTTCAAATATGTCCATTTCTGTCACACTTCACCTTTAAAAGTGAAGCCATGTGGTTCCTGGAAGGAAAAACACGACTTTTTCAAGTCTTTGTCCTGTTTTTATGAGAAATGTACGACTTTAATGTGAAACATTCAGAGTTTTTTCTCTTGTTGTGTTTGTTTGAAGCTGCTTCCTGTTGGCTTCAGCTGTTTGGATTTTCCATTTTCTAAACTTCTACATTCTGAACCTTCTTCAGCTCTGAACAGATGATGAAACACTGAATGATGTCAAGCACTTTGTCTAATAAACTTACATCTTTCATTCTTTATACAGATTGAAGAGCTGTGGTTTGTCAGATATTGGCCTTGATTATCTGGCAGCAGCGCTGAAGTCCAACCCCTCGTATCCCACAGAGGTGGACCTGAGTGGAACCTACAGCAACCTGAAGGATTCAGGAGTGAAGCATCTGTGTGGTTTCCTGGAGAATCCACGATGTCGATTTGAAACTCTGAGGTCAGTCAGCATGTTTTAGTTGTGCTGAGATGAATATGATGTGAAAGTTGTGCTGACACTAAACTGCAGACATCAGGCTGATATTATACTGATCCACACTGAGGATCTTCATGGTAAAGTCTGTTTTCTTCTTCTCTGGTTTAGTCCATTGACTGCAGCAGAACAGTGTTCACATTTCAAACAGTGATGCTCAACGTATGGCCCGCGGCCCACACGCGGCCTGCCCACCTTTCCTAATTCAGAGAGAGGGGACCCTGATTAACTGTGTAGCTTCTTCCTCACAGTTCTAAGTATCAGACACAACAATGAATAATCCACAGCTGACTGTTTTTAGCAGGTCAAAGGTCACGGCACACAGCACTCTGTGAAACAGTTTGGAGCAGGAATTCTTGCACATTTACAAACTGACACTGCTGCACGGCATGCTGGGTAATGCTAGCTGCTCAGGTATGGGCGTGCTAACGGCTGTGAGGCTCTGTGGCTGCAGAACACTGAAGAAGAGAAAAGAGAGGTGGAGGATGAAGAAAAGAGGCGGAGATGAAGCAGAAGTTAAGCTCCAGAGAGGAAATGTTTCTGTGTGGGTGGGTGATAGGTTTGTAGCTTGAACCTATTCGCTGGAACGTTGAAGACAATATAATTACACAGCAAGCAAGACACGAAGTAGGCAAAGTTCTTCTTGTTACTCATTCAATTCAATTCAATTTTATTTATATAGCGCCAAATCACAACAAAAGTCGCCTCAAGGCGCTTCATAGATACAGAGAAAAACCCAACAATCATATGACCCTCTATGAGCAAGCACTTTGGCGACAGTGGGAAGGAAAAACTCCCTTTTTACAGGAAGAAACCTCCAGCAGAACCAAGCTCAGGGAGGGGCGGGGCCATCTGCTGGTTGGGGTGAGAGAAGGAAGACAGGATGAAGACATGCTGTGGAAGAGAGACAGAGGCTAATAACAGATATGATTTAATGCAGAGAGGTCTGTTAACACATAGTGAGTGAGAAAGGTGACTGGAAAGGAAAAACTCAATGCATCATGGGAGTCCCCCGGCAGCCTACGTCTATTGCAGCATAACTAAGGGAGGATTCAGGGTCACCTGGTCCAGCCCTAACTATATGCTTTAGCAAAAAGGAAAGTTTTAAGCCTAATCTTAAAAGTAGAGATAGTGTCTGTCTCCCGAATCCGAACTGGAAGCTGGTTCCACAGAAGAGGGGCCTGAAAACTGAAGGCTCTGCCTCCCATTCTACTTTTAAATACTCTAGGAACAACAAGTAGGCCTGCAGAGCGAGAGCGAAGTGCTCTAATAGGGTGATATGGTACTACAAGGTCATTAAGATAAGATGGGGCCTGATTATTTAAGACCTTGTATGTGAGGAGCAGGATTTTGAATTCAATTCTGGATTTAACAGGAAGCCAATGAAGGGAAGCCAAAACAGGAGAAATATGCTCTCTCTTTCTAGTCCCTGTCAGGACTCTTGCTGCAGCATTTTGGATTAGCTGAAGGCTTTTCAGTGAGTTTTTTGGACATCCTGATAATAATGAATTACAGTAGTCCAGCCTGGAAGTAATAAATGCATGAACTAGTTCTTCAGCGTCACTCTGAGACAGGATATTTCTAATTTTAGAGATGTTGCACAAATGGAAGAACGCAGTCTTACATATTTGTTTAATATGTGCGTTGAAGGACATGTCCTGGTCAAAAATGACTCCAAGGTTCCTCACAGCATTACTGGAGGCCAAGGTAATGCCATCCAGAGTAAGAATCTGGTTAGATACCATATTTCTAAGCTTTTCAGGGCCGAGTACAATAACCTCAGTTTGATCTGAATTAAGAAGCAGAAAGTTATGCATGAGGGAGACCTGCCTGGAGCCAAGTGTCGTTCCCCATAGCACTCCTTTTATTGTGGTTACATGAATATGCATAGGGTCATTAACATATGACGTCTACATAGGTATACATGTGAACAAAGAATACTGTTTGTGTGTGTGTGTGTGTGTGTGTGTGGGGGGGGGGGGGTCAGAGTGTGACCCCATAAATGACTTCCCTAAACCTGCTGGTCTGGAAGTCCAACAGTTCATCTAAACAAAAGGCACTTAGCATAAAACAGATACAGCCATGTTTATCCTGCCATAAAACAATAAAACAAGGTACGACCTCTTCCCATGCTCCCAGGATGTAGGCGTGCATTCCAGTGTGGAATACACACCAAGCCTTTGCAGCCTGCTAAAGATCACACATCCTATCAGTACGCAATTGATTATACACCTCTAAGCATATATGGTTAAATATTTCTAAGCATAAATGACAATCAACAATACAAAACCTAACAGCGGGGCTCAGACAGCTCCGCCCACACAGTGACAGTGAAGCAGGTGAAGAGTAATAAATGAAGACGGCAGACAGGATTTGATAAGCTGATGTACAAACATGTAGAAACGGGTCCATACAGACTGAAGCGTGTCTCCTTTGCATCTTCCATATTTGATACTGAGAGTTTCCAGAAGAGCAAACATCAAACACGCCTCCAAACATGTGACGAGTCAGACTGACATCATTTCTACAGAGAACAGTGTGAGCTCTCAGCAGCTCACTTCAATAAGAAGGACAAAGTGCAGCAGGAATGACTAAACCCACTAACAGTCTGATATCCCCGTGTTCCTGTTGTTCTACAGCATCATCATTAATGCTGCTCCACCACCATCACTGCAGCTGACCAATCAGCTTCTGTCACGTCATGTGACGCTCTGTGACTCAGACTGGAGAAATGCTAAATGGCTAACCTGAAGCTAACCTGAGAAACAGTCAAAGTACTGATGATTCCTACAAAGTGTGTGTGTTCAGTATGAGATGAGTGTGAATGAAACCATGGAGGAGCGGGCCGTGGCTGCTCTCACACACGTTTGCTGCAGGGGCGGAGCTACAGAAATGTTCATAGGGGGCAAAATCAAAGCCATTATTGTTGACACATATGCAGCTGTTACATCCTGTAATATGCATCAAATATGGTTCAAATACATTAAATGCATTAAATATACATGTTTCATATAAATACAGTCTACAACGGTGTTTTCTTCAGCCCACATAAGGAAACAGTTGAGTCAGATAAAGACAGAAGGCCTTTTCCACGTCCCTCTGCTCAGTGTTAAAGTGCTGATGATGTTCAAGCTCAGGCAGCAGGAGGGATTTCTAAGCATCCTTCACTGATCCACAACAAAGGTCCAGAGTTTGATCCGTCCTAGTAGGACAGGAAACATACTGATAAGAGTTTCAAAGTGTCTTTGTAAGCAGACATGATTGAAATGAGCCAGTCTGAGTTTGGTTCCTGCAGTTTGTGCTTCATAAACGGAGCTGAAGCAGAGGCAGCGTGTGCCTGCAGGTGAATGTACACTGCTGTTATAAGAGCTGTGGAAACTCAGGTCAAAAGGACGTAACCACACTGCTGACAGTTCCAGGACAGTCACAGAGTTACAGCATGAACTGCAAACATGAATAATGACAGTAGATGTTTGTGTGAAAGTGCTGGAAGCAAATGAGTGTGTGATGTTCTTTCAGTGTTGCACTTTGTAGACGCTCCCTGAGCACTGGTCTCACAGCCAGCTGCACATAGAGACCAGTGTTGTTAGTCCAGGTCAGAAGATGACTTGTTGGAATGAAAATGAGCTTGTAGTTTGTCTGCTTTAATAATGTGACTGGAAAAAGGTGTTGGACTTCAAATATGTCCATTTCTGTCACACTTCACCTTTAAAAGTGAAGCCATGTGGTTCCTGGAAGGAAAAACACGACTTTTTCACGTCTTTGTCCTGTTTTCATGAGAAATGTTCGACTTTAATGTGAAACATTCAGAGTTTTTTCTCTTGTTGTGTTTGTTTGAAGCTGCTTCCTGTTGGCTTCAGCTGTTTGGAGTTTCCATTTTCTAAACTTCTACATTCTGAACCTTCTTCAGCTCTGAACAGATGATGAAACACTGAATGATTTCAAGCACTTTGTCTAATAAACTTACATCTTTCATTCTTTATACAGTGTCTGTGGTTTGTCAGATATTGGCCTTGATTATCTGGCAGCAGCACTGAAGTCCAACCCCTCGTATCCCACAGAGGTGGACCTGAGTGGAACCTACAGCAACCTGAAGGATTCAGGAGTGAAGCATCTGTGTGATTTTCGGGAGAATCCACGATGTCGATTTGAAACTCTGAGGTCAGTCAGCATGTTTTAGTTGTGCTGAGATGAATATGATGTGAAAGTTGGGCTGACACTAAACTGCAGACATCAGGCTGATATTATACTGATCCACACTGAGGATCTTCATGGTAAAGTCTGTTTTCTTCTTCTCTGGTTTAGTCCATTGACTGCAGCAGAACAATGTTCACATTTCAAACAGTGATACTCAACGTATGGCCCGCGGCCCACACGCGGCCTGCCCACCTTTCCTGATTCAGAGAGAGGGGACCCTGATTAACTGTGTAGCTTCTTCCTCACAGTTCTAAGTATCAGACACAACAATGAATAATCCACAGCTGACTGTCTTTAGCAGGTCAAAGGTCACGGCACACAGCACTCTGTGAAACAGTTTGGAGCAGGAATTCTTGCACATTTACAAACTGACACTGCTGCACGGCATGCTGGGTAATGCTAGCTGCTCAGGTATGGGCGTGCTAACGGCTGTGAGGCTCTGTGGCTGCAGAACACTGAAGAAGAGAAAAGAGAGGTGGAGGATGAAGAAAAGAGGCGGAGATGAAGCAGAAGTTTTGCTCCAGAGAGGAGCTGTGTCTGTGTGGGCGGGGCTCAGGCAGCTCCGCCCACACAGTGACAGTGAAGCAGGTGAAGAGTAATAAATGAAGACAGCAGACAGGATTTGATAAGCTGATGTACAAACATGTAGTATGATGGTGGCAGCTACAGAAACAGGTCCATACAGACTGAAGCGTGTCTCAGTCTGAATGTACACTGCTGTTATAAGAGCTGTGGAAACTCAGGTCAAAAGGACGTAACCACACTGCTGACAGTTCCAGGACATTCACAGAGTTACAGCATCATTTGTGACCATAAAGACAGAAAGCTCATCCAAATCCTGGGATTAAAAGTCTGTCCTGGTGGTGTCCAGTCAAACACGTCTCTGTGAAAGCTTCAATCCAACAGGCTCCAAAGTCCTTCTGCTCATTTCCTCGCCGGGTTCTTGATGCTCCTGTACCATCTCTCTGTCATCCTCCTCGCTCCCTCTTTGCACTCACAGTCTTTGTGCATCATTAACACTCACATGAGGAAAACCAAAGTTTTACTGGGCAGAAGATGATCATCAGTGACTCTGTCTTTAAAACACTCTTGTTAGAAATGTTCGACTTTAATGTGAAACATTCAGAGTTTTTTCTCTTGTTGTGTTTGTTTGAAGCTGCTTCCTGTTGGCTTCAGCTGTTTGGAGTTTCCATTTTCTAAACTTCTACATTCTGAACCTTCTTCAGCTCTGAACAGATGATGAAACACTGAATGATATCAAGCACTTTGTCTAATAAACTTACATCTTTCATTCTCTATACAGATTGGAGCGCTGTGATTTGTCAGAGATCAGCTGTGATTATCTGGAAGCAGTGCTGAAGCTCAACCCTTCGTATCCCAGAGAGGTGGACCTGAGCTACCACAAGCTGCAGGATTCAGGAGTGAACCAGCTGTGTGTTCTTCTGGGGAATCCACAACATCAAATTGAAACTCTGAGGTCAGTCTCCACATTTTAGTTGTGCTGACACTGTCGATCTGTGGAACTAAAACCTTTATACAGGAAGTCTGGTTCAGCTCTTTGTAGACCTTCTAATCTCTGATGCTCTGAGTCTTACTCAGTAGATGATGCAGAGTTGTGAAGCCGATGTGGGTGAGGACACTCGCCCAGCTCTAACTACTTTGACGTCCAGGTGTCTTCCCTGCTTGTCCTGATACACCACCAAGGTCTTCTCACTCACCTTTCCTTTGTCCTCGTCCTTCATCGGCCGTGCTGTGTCTTTGTTCCTGCGGTGTTGTTCCCACGATGCAGCGCTGATGTTCCCTCCTTGAATGCACAACAAGTACGGTGCTGGTCTTTCTCGGGTGGAGCAGAGACAGATTGAAGTCTTTCAGGCTTTAGTGCCGACTTCCCTGACAGAGGCTGGACTCCATGGTCTGCACAGGAGGCTTCTACACTGTGTGGAGGTGACTCCTGGACTCGAAGACAGGCTGCAGGTACATGTGTGATGAAGAGGAGCTACAGCAGTGTGATGGAGCTGCAGGTGTGAAGGAAGTCCTGCTGTCCTGTCCCACCCTCATCTTTGCTTCCTCTGTCTTCTCTGGACTTGTCCTCCTGTTTCAGAAACAGCACTGCTTCATGCCGAGGGTGGACGGGAGCGTTGGCTCTGATTCTTTTACCGTCCACCACAAGGAGACACTGATGCTGACCTCCTGATTCATCTGCATGTGTTCTGCTTCACACTGCTCACCTCCACCAAAGACTTCACAAACATCTTCTTTCTTTGAGTCCAGTTTGTCCCACAAACACTTCCAAATCTCCTCCTCTGAGATTCTGCAGCTTCTTGCAGTGTGACTCAGCTGACTTCTGACAGACCACAGACTGGCACAGCATCCACATGTGTCTCCTTTCAAACAGGCTCTTGATGTTTCCTCCCACATCATTCTGGCCTCTCAGTCTCCTTTGTTCTCCAGCTCTGTAGCTCCAGCTGGTGAAGCTTCAGTTTTCCATGTTGGTAACAGTAAACTACAGCCTCTGCTGTCAGCTGGGTAACTAAACAGAGCTGCAGCACGTCTCTGCGGTGGTGCTACATCCAGCCTGCAGACGGCCGTCTACATGTTGTAGTGGTTTACAGTCACCAGGGGGCGCTGTCCCAGCCATGCAGGCAGTGGGCTGCTCTGCTTGTGCTGTTGTTGGTGAAGCTGAAGTGAAAGCGAGAGTTAAAACACTGAACAGTGTCCACTGAGCTTCTCATGCTATTCTCATGCTCAAAGAAGTTTAACAGGAAGGACGACTCGTCCATCAGGCGTCCAGCTGTCCGTGACCGTGTCCACAGCAGAGTGTGATCGAGGCTTCATGCTAACACGCACACATGAAACTAATACCACCACGAGCAGCTGCTCAGTGGATTTGGAGGACAAATGTCTGCAGCTTCTCACAGGCAGTATGCAGAATGTGGATCTCCACAAAGACTGTGGAGAGCTCGTCCCACACTCTAAATCCAAACTTGTCTGCACAAAACTTCTCACACGTTCCCGTCACAAGTGTCTTCTAAGTGAAGCTACCAGGTTCAGGTCCAGCTTGTTTATCTGGAGCTGCAGGAGATGATCCATCCTCACAAAGCAACACAGCAGATATGCAAACACACAACACAACCAAAGGATTCTCTCTGCATGTCTGTGGCTGATGCTGCTGGAACGAAGCTGTTTGAAACCTTGTTGTTCTGCACTTTGGGACCAGAAGAGGAAACTGAAGCTCTGTGCAGAGGGTCCAATGGAAGCAGCCAAGCGCTGTAAGTGTCTGCTGTACAGGGATGCTGGTTCAGCTGTGGCTCAGTTTCACAGTGTGACTCAATAAAAGCAGCAGGAAATCAAAGCTTGATGCTTTCATCAGTGTGGAAATAAGAAAGTTTCCTGTGACAGACGCTGGAGCTCTTTCACTCTCAGCTTCACAGTTTCAGCTTCAAACTTCTTCCAACATGTTTCTAACACGGCCACATTCCACCTTAATGGAGCTGATATCTTGTGCATCAGCACATTTTCTAAAGGCAGCGATCACATCTTTAGTTTTGGATGTTTAACTGCAGATTGTTTATGTGTTTATAGCACATTAATTACAGCAGCAGCGTTGACCACAGTGCTGTACAAGAATCCAAAATAACTATTAAAATAACTCCTAATATTAATATCACACATCAAATATCAAATAACTCTCATGCTGTATTAAAAGCCAGTGAATACAAATGTGTTTTCAGAGCAGATTTACAGAGACTGACAGCAGGAGCTGGGGCTGTTCGATAGAACGATGTATATATGATGACCATATGAAAACGTCTATCGTTTCATATCACGCTCTTTGTTTCCTGCTTATGTGTTTGTGTTTTCCAGATAAAGCTTTCAAAATAAATCTGAAGATCCTGTTGAGAGTTTTCAAAATAAACACAATACAGTACTGCGGTCGCTCGTTTATCGAGTTACGTTCTAAAAATAAGTCTCAGAATGAAGTATCAGCTTTATGTTTTACAAGTATTATAGAAGTTTTAAGGCAGTTAAACCCTCACTGCACACTTTCTACACTTTTCTCAGACAGGCATGAACATTTTCACACTTTTCTCTCTTGTTTAAACAAAGTTCAAACCTTCATAGAAAAATAAGTTCATTATTAAAGAATGAAAGCAAAGTGTTTCTGAAATGTGTCAAATCAGCCTTTGCTGGCATTAAATGAGCTTCTGTGTGAGGAGCACTCGTCCATGGCCTGGGCTCCTCGCTGTCAGGTAAAGTTTCATAAAGCTTTTGAGTTTTTCTGCAGATAATGTTGGTGTCCAGCACGATGTTCTTTTTCCTGCGGTCACTGAGCCACAAAGCCAAAGCTGACTCCATCCTTACGATGTTCTTGTTGTGGACAGTTACAACCTTTTTGCCTCCTTGTTGAAACTATGATGGTCAGCATCTTCCTCTGCCTTTGGCTGCTACCACAGGTGCAAAACGTCTCGTCATCATTGTTGTTTGTTGGGACAAAACGTACAAACATACAGTGCAGCACTGCAGAGTCACACTGCTGTAAATTTGAACACATTCTGTACTGTACAGGAGACACGGCACGAGATTGGCTGACAATGGTCTACAGCCAATCAGGACGCAGAACACAACGCGCTGTAAAAAACAAAAACATGCAAAATTGCACAAAAAAGATCAGCGAAACAGCGAGGCCGCCAAAGGTGAACTGTGTTACAGCGAGGGACCAGCGTATATGTGGTTGTTGGGACGATAAATGTCTTTGAGCTTGTGTCAGAAGACGAGCTGCAGCTTTCTGGACCAGCTGCAGTCTTGCCAGGCAGGTCCCACTAACTCCAACATATAAGGAGTTACAATAATCCAGCTGGGACGTCATGAAAACGTGGATCGCCCGTTCAAGGTTTTTAAAAGATATAAATGATCTCACCTTAGATAAAAGCCTCAGTTTGAAGAAAGACCGCTGTACAACTGAGCTCAGCTGTTTTTCAAATTGCTGTCAAATATAAGCCCCAAATGTAATAATGCGATTTAATAAAAGAGCTGAACCAGTCTAATAGAGCGCCCTTGATGCCGCCATGCTCCAATGGTGAGGTCAAGATGCTGTGGTCAACAGTGTCAAAGGCAGCGGTCAGATCCAAAAGCACAGCGGAGTCTCCTGATCAGTGGCTGATAAAAGATCATTAAGAACTTTTCAAAGTGCAGTTTCAGTGCTGTGAAGAGCTTTAAAACTAGACTGAAACCTTTACAACAGATTGCAGCTGAACAAATATAATCTTTTACAAAATCTTCGACAGGAAGGGAAGCTTTGAAATAGGCCTGAAATTTGAGCGGACAGAGGATCCAGATCAGGTTTTTAGTACAGGCTGTACAACAGCATGTTTAAAACAGGCTGTACAACACCTGAACTAAGACTGCTGTTAAAAATCGCTAAGATGTCGGAACCAACAACCTTTAAAATCTTTTTAAACACATGTTGGAACAACTTCATTTGGACAAGATGTCTTTATAGCATCACATCATTCCTCCACCTGATCAAACCACACAGGCTCAAACTGATCAAAAACAGCTGAGCAGGTGAATATTTTAGCCCCGGTGCGATCTCGGGCGAGAGTATCGATGATGGCCAAAGGGCAGCGTCCAGCTCTACGGCCGCTGAAGAGCAGACTCAACAGACGCGCGTGATGTGGATCCTACTGCTCTAAAACTGGAGCTTCTTCAATCCATTAAAGAGGACATTAGTACGCTGTTAAAAGAAGAACTCAGAAATGCATTGAAAGAAGATTTTGACAATATAAGGGCTGACGTGCAAGGACTGAGAAATGAGATCGCTAACAGCATGGCGGCGACGTGCGGCGAAGTTGATGGAGTAAAGGTTACAGTGAAAGAAGCTGAGGATGGGCTGTCAATGTGGAGCGATGAGGTGACCACCCTGCAGTCTACAGTAGAGAGTATGAAGGAGGAGCTGTCTGACCTGAAGGATAAATGTGATGAAGGCAGGAAGCGGAGAGCTAACATCCACATCATAGGGATCCCAGAGGGCCTGGACTCGAGCTCCTCCACGGCCGTATCCGTGCTACGACGTGAAGTGCTGGGTATGGATAAAGACGTTATTGTCGACCGCTCACACAGGAGCCCTATCCTGAGAAAGCCAGCTGGTAACCCGCACGCCGTCATAGCCGAGCGTCACTACTACCAGGATTGTGTGGCTACGCCGTGCCAGGGCCCAAGCCCCGCTTGAGTTTAACGGACAACCTATTGCAATATTACGACTGGGCGATATGACCCAAAGTTCATATCTCGATATTCTTTAGCTGGATGGCGATATACGATATATATCTCGATATTTTTAAAGCCAGAAAGTACGAACAAAAAGAGAGTTCTTAGTCAAAGCTGTGTCCCAAATCTCACACAGGCACATTTATTAACATACAGCGTAGATGTACATGAAACAATTACTCAGAAATAAATGATCAGCATTTATTAAATAATAATGCTCCATAAATAAAAGAAAACTGTTGTGTTTGTGCATAACAAAAAGCTCACAATCGTGCAGTCAAAATGTAAACAGACGCTGAGCATAATAACAAGCAGCTGCTCTGTTCCCAGGTTCTACTGCGTGACTGACAGCCTGGAGTTTGAAACACTCTTTGTAACCGTGTCTCTTACAGGTGCCATTTATGGTCCTTATACACACTCAATACAGTAATATTACGTTGAAGCAGAGTACGTATCACTCCGCGAGGCTCCTCGTAGCTGTAATGCTCCAACAATCCATCAAGCGGTGCGGCCTCGTAGCTGAGCAAAGTCGTACCAAAACATCTTTTGAAAGGTTTCTGAGCGCCGTGTAGCACATAAAATCGGTTCGAGGTCAGTAAGCACAACCAGAATTCATCCATAAGCCGCACTGTCGATTTATGAGAAAATTACAGGATTTTAAGTGCAGAAAATATAGTTTATGGTTTTCCTTTGATCTTAGCAAATATCTACGCCTCTAATTGGGACGATCACAGATTTTTCACTAATGTCTTTGCGCGGCTCCCCAATATGTCATCACACAATATCATCTTTGAGGGAGACCTAAACTGCTCATTATCTGCTATGGACCACAGTTCACACAAAAGTACACTTAGTCCAAAGTCAACATGCGTCATTCAGAGCTTTCTTGATAATTATGGGCTGGCTGATGTATGGAGATTTCATAATCCTGCTTCACATCAATACTCTTTTTTTTTTCTAATGTCCATAAAACATATATTTGTATAGAAAAACGTCTCCCTTTAGTTACAGAATGTGATTATAAGACTCTGGTGATTTCTCCTCTTGTTTTTTCAATGTGTATTCCTGATGCCTGCTCCAACTATCAGCCATGGAGATTCAACTCAGTGTTGTTAGCAGATGAAGAGTTTGTCAGTTACAAAAGGTCTCAAAGAGATTTTTTTTCTATCAATCAGACCCCAGAGATGTCATCATCAGTCATTTGGGAATCTCTAAAAGCATCTGAGAGGCCAAATAATTTCATTTTGTGCCAAACAAAGTGCAACACTGAAAGAACATCATCCATAAATATTGAGTAAGAACTGGACTCTCATACAGCGAGACTCAAATGCCTTTAAACATCAGCTTATCCTGCTGATCCAAGTCCAACACTGAGTTTGTAAAAACATGTTTGTCAATCATTTTGTTTGGTTTCTGAGGAAAAAGATTCAATAACTTGCTGCTAATACACAACATTTCATCATATTTCCTCATAACCCTCTTTTGTCTGACCATTTGATCCCATTTGAATTTGCAATAAAGGATCCACAGAGTTTGGTGACAATAATGACAGTAGATGTTTGTGTGAAAGTGCTGGAAGCAAATGAGTGTGTGATGTTCTTTCAGTGTTGCACTTTGTAGACGCTCCCTGAGCACTGGTCTCACAGCCAGCTGCACATAGAGACCAGTGTTGTTAGTCCAGGTCAGAAGATGACTTGTTGGAATGAAAATGAGCTTGTAGTTTGTCTGCTTTAATAATGTGACTGGAAAAAGGTGTTGGACTTCAAATATGTCCATTTCTGTCACACTTCACCTTTAAAAGTGAAGCCATGTGGTTCCTGGAAGGAAAAACACGACTTTTTCAAGTCTTTGTCCTGTTTTTATGAGAAATGTACGACTTTAATGTGAAACATTCAGAGTTTTTTCTCTTGTTGTGTTTCTTTGAAGCTGCTTCCTGTTGGCTTCAGCTGTTTGGAGTTTCCATTTTCTAAACTTCTACATTCTGAACCTTCTTCAGCTCTGAACAGATGGTGAAACACTGAATGATTTCAAGCACTTTGTCTAATAAACTTACATCTTTCATTCTTTATACAGATTTATGGACTGTGGTTTGTCAGAGATCAGCTGTGATTATCTGGCAGCAGCACTGAAGTCCAACCCCTCCCATCTGAGACAGCTGGACCTGAGCAGGAACTACAACCTGAAGGATCCAGGAGTGAAGCATCTGTGTGGTTTCCTGGAGAGTCCAGGATGTAAACTTGAAACTCTGAGGTCAGTCAGCATGTTTTAGTTGTGCTGAGATGAATATGATGTGAAAGTTGTGCTGACACTAAACTGCAGACATCAGGCTGATATTATACTGATCCACACTGAGGATCTTCATGGTAAAGTCTGTTTTCTTCTTCTCTGGTTTAGTCCATTGACTGCAGCAGAACAATGTTCACATTTCAAACAGTGATGCTCAACGTATGGCCCGCGGCCCACACGCGGCCTGCCCACCTTTCCTGATTCAGAGAGAGGGGACCCTGATTAACTGTGTAGCTTCTTCCTCACAGTTCTAAGTATCAGACACAACAATGAATAATCCACAGCTGACTGTCTTTAGCAGGTCAAAGGTCACGGCACACAGCAGACAGTCAGAAATATTCTAACTCTGATCATTTATCAGTTGTGACACTGTGAGACTTGATCAGAGGTGTGATCATCACAGCAGAGGCCTTTGTGTCAAAGTCACTGAGGATCAAACAGAAACACATGAAGCAGATTTTCCTCTTCTGGCTTTTTATAGCAGATAACCTTCAAAATATTCTGCAGTCGATCAAAAACTGAAGCAAACCATGAAGCAACATGTGAACATGAGCTGATGCTGCTGAAGTGAAGCAAAGTTACAGAGGTTTGATTACAGACACAGCTGAGAGTTTGTAATCTGTCATCATTTTAAAAAGTTTCCATGGAACAGCAGAAATGAGGCTTTACTGTCAGAGGCCGACAGCACTGAACACAACAGCAGACTGGTGGCTAATAAACAGTGAATGATGCAGAAACAGATGTTTGAAGCTGTTCTTGGAGTACACTGAGAGAGAGAGAGCTGTGCAGGCAGGAACAGCCAAAGTCAGAGAGAATTCATGAGCATATTGATCAAACGTGAAGCAGAGTTTGGATCTTCTTTTGCTGCTGCTTCACTCAGTTTTGGTTGGAGACAGATGAAACCTGCAGCTTCAGGATCTGTGAGCTGTCCACTTTCAGCCCCGACGGCGTGTCCGTGTACGTGCCGTGGAGTGAACGATCCACGCTCTGTGTTTCCATCTTTGTGTGTTTAGCTGCTCTCATTTACTGTTTTATCTGTTTGCTGCTTGTTGAAATAGTTTGTGAGCTTTAACCTGAGATTCTGGCAAAATACATTTATATTAAACATCGATTCAGGATTGAATGAATCAACATCGTTTTATTCAAATTAAAACCATTTAAATGGGAACATGAATTTTTTACAGCCGCCTCTAATGCTGGGTAATGTCAGCTGGTCCATGTGCAGCTGGCTGTGAGGCTCAGGGAGCGTCTACAAAGTGCAACACTGAAAGAACATCATCCATAAATATTGAGTAAGAACTGGACTCTCATACAGCGAGACTCAAATGCCTTTAAACATCAGCTTATCCTGCTGATCCAAGTCCAACACTGAGTTTGTAAAAACATGTTTGTCAATCATTTTGTTTGGTTTCTGAGGAAAAAGATTCAATAACTTGCTGCTAATACACAACATTTCATCATATTTCCTCATAACCCTCTTTTGTCTGACCATTTGATCCCATTTGAATTTGCAATAAAGGATCCACAGAGTTTGGTGACAATAATGACAGTAGATGTTTGTGTGAAAGTGCTGGAAGCAAATGAGTGTGTGATGTTCTTTCAGTGTTGCACTTTGTAGACGCTCCCTGAGCACTGGTCTCACAGCCAGCTGCACATAGAGACCAGTGTTGTTAGTCCAGGTCAGAAGATGACTTGTTGCAATGAAAATGAGCTTGTAGTTTGTCTGCTTTAATAATGTGACTGGAAAAAGGTGTTGGACTTCAAATATGTCCATTTCTGTCACACTTCACCTTTAAAAGTGAAGCCATGTGGTTCCTGGAAGGAAAAACACGACTTTTTCAAGTCTTTGTCCTGTTTTTATGAGAAATGTACGACTTTAATGTGAAACATTCAGAGTTTTTTCTCTTGTTGTGTTTGTTTGAAGCTGCTTCCTGTTGGCTTCAGCTGTTTGGAGTTTCCATTTTCTAAACTTCTACATTCTGAACCTTCTTCAGCTCTGAACAGATGATGAAACACTGAATGATTTCAAGCACTTTGTCTAATGAACTTACATCTTTCATTCTTTATACAGATTGAAGGGCTGTGGTTTGTCAGAGATCAGCTGTGATTATCTGGCAGCAGCACTGAAGTCCAACCCCTCCAATCTGAGAGAGCTGGACCTGAGTAATGACTGGTTTTCGACTAAGAACAACAAGCTGCAGGATCCAGGAGTGAAGCATCTGTGTGGTTTCCTGGAGAGTCCAGGATGTAAACTTGAAACTCTGGGGTCAGTCAGCATGTTTTAGTTGTGCTGAGATGAATATGATGTGAAAGTTGTGCTGACACTAAACTGCAGACATCAGGCTGATATTATACTGATCCACACTGAGGATCTTCATGGTAAAGTCTGTTTTCTTCTTCTCTGGTTTAGTCCATTGACTGCAGCAGAACAATGTTCACATTTCAAACCTTCAAAGAAGAAGAAAAATCCTCCACTGGAAAATTCACTGTGAAACTCTCAAACTCTTCATTGCACCTTAAAGTCTGTCTGACACTGAAATCCAAAGCAAAATGTGCGTTTGCTTTACAGACAGCAGTCCAACACAAACATACACACATCATCCAAAACACAGTCCAACATCCAAATCTCCTCCACTGCCAGCATGAATGATGGGAAAGAGAAGGAGGAACACTCTGACATTCAGGGTTAGAATGAGTTTCATCAAGCAGACTGTGAAGATCAGAGCTGCATTAGAAAGCTTACATGAATGAATGAGTGGACAGAAGTGGACAGAGATCATCTGAAGCACTTCAAAGGCTTTAAATCAGCACATTTCTCTTTATTCTTTATCAACTCTGTTAGTTTCTCTCAGTTTTCTGTGGAATGAAGCTAACAGCAGGCTAATAAGATGCTGACCAATAGGTTTCTATTAAAGGTTGTAATTTGTATATGAAAAAGTGCTTTGGCTCAGCAGGGATCAGCTTACAGGTAGAATACAGCTGCTGGATGGGATTAGCATGTCATAGCTATCTACCAAACTGCTAACTGGGGGATTTCAGGCCATCTATGGATCATTTTTGCTAACTGTTTATTCAGCTTAGGCTCACAGGGCTGCAGCCTGTGCCCTAGCTGTCATAGGGCAAGAGGCGTGGTCCACCTGCACAGGTGAGCAGTCCATCACAGGGCCAACAGAGAGCGACAGAGAAGCACTCCCTCACATCCACACCTACAGCCAATGTAGAAGCACCAATGAACCTAAGCAGCATTTCATTGGACTGTGGGAGAACATCCAACCTCCACAGAAAGGCCCAGCTGACCAACAAGCTTCAACCTACAACCTTCTTGCTCTAAGGCACTAGTGCTAACCACTTTTGCCCATTTCAGCCCAAATCCTGCATCTTCCTGTTTCTGACTCCAGGCCAGCTCCACTAACACTTTCTCATCAGACACTGCCACCTAGTGGAGGAAGTCTTAGTTCCATTTGAAGCTTCAGATTACAGTTAGTTCCTTTACAAAGAGGTGGAGGTGGTGGGGCCACAGCACCATCATCACTGAGTGCCATAGGACACTTAACCTTTGTTTCCATATGCTGGGAACTTCCTGTTGTTCCAAGGAGGACTGGAAAATGTGTGAAAATCTCCCAGTCAGTTCCTCACAGCACACTTCAATCATTTCCCTCCCACAGCATCAGGACCAGGGCTTTTTCTCTCTTTGGTCCCACTAAGAGATTTCCACACAAACACCTCATCAGTGGGACTCTCAGAGCTACCAGCCCTTTGCTACAATCACAAAGCTCTTCATTGAAATCAATGATATCAAAGCTGGAATCAAATGAGTCCAAGTCTTCTGCTGATTCAGCATCACATTCATCTTTGCTCCTTGTTCTGCATCCCCACCATGGACTTCATTCCTTTCCAAGCCAGCCTTGAGTGTCCTTTATTCAGCTCATCCTCTGCTTTACTTTTACACCTGATTTTAGCTGCTTTATCTCTCTTTCAACAGGTTTCTGTGCCTCAATCTTTTTCTTCTCTCCCTCATAACAAGACAGCTTCTTCTGCCTGAGAACATGTTGGAGTGATTTACTAATCCAGGGCTGCTTATTGGGGAAAATACTTCCTGTTTCCAAAGTAATCCCCATTTTTCCCAGAAAGAAATGTCAGTAGAAATCGATGATCTAAGTGAGAACATGAGCCTTTAAAAAGTCCCAGTGGGTGCAGTCAAAGCAGTCCCTCAGTCCCAGTATAGAGTCTTTGGTCCAGACTGGAACAGCTGTGTGCCCAGTTTGAGCTCTCTTCAGTGCTGTGACCTGACAGACCCAGAGGGGCCATCACATCACATTTAGAAGCTCCCCTGATGGAGCCACAACACATGTCCAATACTTAGTCTGTCTTGTTGGACCAACTGGAAGAAAAGATTCAAGGACTTAGTCACAGAACAGAGATTCAAATCTCCAAAATCCAACTGGCTGCATCAGGACATATAGTCTGAAACTCTGCACAGTTTCCTGTTTGAAGCTGCTTCCTGTTGGCTTCAGCTGTTTGGAGTTTCCATTTTCTAAACTTCTACATTCTGAACCTTCTTCAGCTCTGAACAGATGATGAAACACTGAATGATTTCAAGCACTTTGTCTAATAAACTTACATCTTTCATTCTTTATACAGATTGTGGGGCTGTGGTTTGTCAAAGATCAGCTGTGATTATCTGGCAGCAGCACTGAAGTCCAACCCCTCCCATCTGAGAGAGCTGGACCTGTGGGGAAATAACCTGAAGGATCCAGATGTGAAGCAGCTGTCTGATCTTCAGCAGAGTCCAGACTACAGACTGGAGACTCTGAGGTCAGTAGAGTGATGGAGTGAGTGGGTGGTGCTGTCAGCAGTATTGTACTAAACACAGTCAGTATGAAACAAAGATCCAGTGTTTCCTGTAAAGCTGCAGCTTCTCAGTGAAGCTGTGAGAGGAGAACGGTGACAGGCTTCAGGATTGGACACAAACACTTCCTGTTTCTCACCTTTATGGTCACCATAGTAACGGCTGACACGCTCTGATCAAACACTGTCAACAGCCAATCAGCTCTCTGAACAAAGCAGCACGCAGACCAATGACTGCATTGATTTCCAAGTTTAAAGCAGTGAAGAACACAGTCTGTAGGTGAGGAAGAATTTAGTGAGAGCAGATGTTTGGATGGAATTCCTCCAGTTAACAGCTGGAACCGTCCATCTGGATTGTTGGGCTTGTTGTTGGGGTTCCTACAGAGCTCAGAGTGGACACACCAAGGTTCTTCTAATGAATGAAAGTCCAAACTCAAACTAGGAGGGAAAAACATTTTCAGCAACTTCAATAAAAATCCAAAGATTAGAAAAAGTGAAGCAACAATGAGTCCTAGTACAGTCCCAGCACTGACGTCCCTGCTGCTCTTTATACTGGATGTGCTGCATCACTGACTGACAGCTGATGAAGAGTCTCTGGAAACACTCGTTTATCTCCTCTGCTCTTCCTCCTTCTCTCTGCAGGTGGAGGTGATGATGGTAAACAGGACGGTGTGTGTGCTGAGAGAGGAGCAGCTGTGTCCTGATGATCCAGAGAGGTTGAAGCAGCAGCAGCTTGTGTGTAGAGACGCTCTGACTGGGCCATGTTACTGGGAGGTGGAGAGGAGAGCTTCATCCAGCAGTGACTGACAGAGGAATGAAGTGCAGATGACTGTCAGTGCTGCAGAGTGAACTGCTCTGAGAACAGCTCCACTGTCAGACACAATGTAGAGTCCAGCATCAGCCCTGTGTGTCCCTCTGGATCTGACAGAGGATCATCAGTGTATCTGGACTGCTCTGCTGCTGCTCTGTCCTTCTACAGTCTCTGCACAGTCTCTGTCTCACTCTGGAAAGATTTTACAACTTGTTGTAATTACAGAACGTTAATATAATATTCAAACATGTGATCTTCTCTTTATTTCTGAATCTTTACCAAATAAAGAAAAACCAAACTAACAAACAGAAGCTGTCGTGTCCTTTTTCACCACATCTGTGAATCTTTTCTGTGTTTTTCCTCTTTTCCTCCTTCCTGCAGCTCCATCTTCATCATTCTGTGTCCAGTATATGTGAACACGTCCAAAGCATCTGAGCCTCATGTTACCCGTTTGTGTGAGTTACGCCTGTCGTTGTGTTGTGGTGTATAAATAAGGGGCAGGAGACAGCGCTGGATCTCCGAGTTCTTTACTCTCAATTTCTGCAACATCTGCAATATCTAGAAATGCAAACCTGTGAGCTGTGTGTGTTGTGCGTCTGCTCGGCCACCTCTCCTCCGGCCGTGCTGGAAGCAGCTGTGCGTTTGACAGTTTTATCGACTCGACAATAATCGAACAAATTAAATGTTCAAAAATATCAACTTAAGCACTTCAAAGTCAACAAAAAGCTTAAAACAATGAAATAATATTTCACTGACAAAACAACAGCTCATAAGAACGATACACAAAATAATACAGAAACAAACAAATAAAAGTTATTAACCAGGATCCATGTTTTTGTCACAAACACTGAATCAGCTGATTCACTCTTTATGTTTCTGAGTTTGTTTTGTGATTATAGTTCTGGTTTCTGTTTCTGTGTCTTCACTGTGTCCCACGTCTCCTTACTTTGGACTCTGTGTTATATTTCCTGTTTTACTTTGACAGTCCTGTGTTACTGTTTCCTGTCTCGTGTGTGTAATTGGTCCCAGCTGTGTTTCCCTCCTGCCTCCCGTTCCCTGATTACTAAACTGCGTCCACGCCGCCGGCGCTCCTCTCCACAGCTGGATTCCAGGATTTCAGAGCATCCAGCTGTGGTGAGTAATGGAGACACTTTCTCTGCTCCCTCAGTAATCAGGACAGTTTATTGAACATCAGAGGACATAAAGGACTGTTTTTCACCTGCCCGTTCTGAACCTGGACATTAAAGACTGCTGGCTTCAAGGACATTAATCCCAGTGTCAGCCAGCCAATAACAGCCTGTGTTTTTCAGCTCTTTAGGAGTCAGAAATGAGAAAGACACAGACTGCTAACCGCTCCCTGCAGGAAATAAGCTCCGCCTCTTCCTGTCCTGTATATGAGTGATTCTGACATGAGACACAATGAGTTTCCTGTTTATTGTGACTTAAAGCGAGCAGCAAAGACACTAAACTGTGTGTTTCCAGCTGAAGCTGCTTTTTGTGTTGCTCCCACAATCCTGTCTAAAACAGTCAGTGAGGAAAACTCAGTTTATGCTTCCAAGCTCATTGTGAGAGGGCACATTGTGTTCCTGCAAGTGCTGATTTTGTCTGCATCCCTGAGTTTAGTGAGCTGCCTCCAAGGACTTGTGAAGCCCAGTGTGTTAAGGCTGCATCTCCCAGATGTTTCCACCTTTCCAGCACAGACGATAAATGTTCCCACAAAGGCTCAAAGACGGTTTGATTTTCTGAGTGTTGGCCTCAAGAGATTGCTCAGTGAGCACCTGAGTGTTTCTGGGACATCGGACACTAACTGGAACTTCAAGTCTGGTTCTGAAGCTGCACATGCAAAGACTGTTTCTGGTTGTAGAGACCTGGCTGTTCCAGGGATTGTAACCTCCCCAGAGGCTGAGCTGCTGACCTCAGCTGACTCTGGAGCCTTGAAGGTAACTAAGTTTGCACCGCTCGGGTGAGCCATCTCAGCTGCAACAGCCTCCACAGAGAGCTCACGCAAGCTTACCCAGCCTGCTGAGGATTTTATGCTGCTGCAGCCCAAAAGGCATCCTGAGCTGGCTGACAGCCACCCACAGCTTCAGCTGCCTCAGCCAGGGGTCTCCACACCTGCTGGCCCTGCATCTGCTCTGACTGGGGGCTCCGGAGAGCCGCGCCAGCCATCCATCTCTGCTGGGGCTCCTGTTTGAGAATGTAGGAGTGTAAACTTCAAATATCTGCTCGGTTTGTCAAGATATCACATATTTGCAAAAGTGCTCTGACGTTTTTGGAGACGTCTGTTACCCACCATCTGGATAGCTAACCGGGAGGTCGAGGGTCATTAGAGCCGGCGAGAACAGCGGACTCCCGGCACATCGTTTTTGGACCCCCACGGCCTTTGGCTGTTCAGGTTTAAACATGATATATAAGTCACTTAGATCACGTAAAAATGTTATCGTTTGGCTTTTTTCAGTGTTGTTTGTTTGGTTTCGCTGAAGTTACAGTTTTCACACGGCTGAATAAACGTCAAACAGAAAAGTGATTAAACAGAAGTGTGAGACGGTCGAGAGTTTACTCCTGTGTCCTGTTAGATTTTAGACAGCAAGGAGCAGACGGCTGAGTTTATTAAACTCCACCGAGACAGCGGTGACACGGATCTGAAGGCCAGACCGTCACAGCCGCTCACTTCCCGCCTACCCGACCTTTGGAGGCCGGGTCCTCAGGAGGATGCAGCCTGTGAATTTGGACACGCCATGACACATGATGTTCTACAGCTGATGTGTTTAAATGAGCTCTACAGGTGAACAGACTTATTAACGTTACCAGCATAATAAACTGTCCTGTCACTGAAGGTGTCTGCCCGACAAGGACGTGGTGCTGAATGCATCCAGACCCCTGCTGACTGTCTTTGCAGCTTCGGTCAAAGGTACAGTGTCCACTGTGACCCTGAGAGCAGGATACAGCCAGAGGTGAGTCAGCAGTTACAAACTAAATGCTGCTGACATGAATCAAACTGCTGGATAACCCACTGCTCATGAAAATGGCACCTTTCTGTTGCTTTTTGAGATTACTGAGAATATTTGAATTGTGACTCAGATGGCAGATCCAGGCTCTCAGCCTCCAGCTGAAACTTCCAGTCCTCCCCCAGCCAGAAGCTCTGATGCTGGGCTGAGAGACTTTGATCCTTCCCTGGATCCAGAAATCCAGGAGGGAGAAGGAGAACAGGACCTCCTTCCTGATCTGGAGAGGCCTGAGGGAAAGAAAGATGGAGCAGACAGAGCTTTGAACAAATCCAAACCTCCTGAGCTTCACCTCCACAAAGGTGCAGACACTGATGCACAGATTCACATGTGACACCTGCAGCGTCCAGCTTGTGCCGCTGACATTATCTCCACTCTGATACAAGCCTCATTCACTCGCTCACACACGTTCATACAATCACCTTTTCCTCACAGTCACACACATGAATGTAATGAGGGGAACTCGGGCTTCACTGTCATTCCTCAGGATACTTTGATATGCAGACTGGAGGCTCTGTGGATGAAACACCGACTGTCTGAAGCACTCTGAAGTGTTCATGATGGACTTCATCCTGATTAACACTACAATACTTGTTAGAGGCCTTTTATATGTAATAATATTCTTTTCCATTAAAGCTCTGAACATTCTCACTCTTTCTTGACCAGGTGTGACAGGTGAAGGACACCGGCGAATAGGAGGACAGAAGCTGAGAGCCATTAGTCACATGACTTCAGCTGCTGCTGCCTCACCAACCACTGGCCCCTCAGTGAGTCTAGAGTTACAGCAGTGACCACAGGAAGTGCACACGTGTGATCTAAAGCTACATGTGGGCCTGTGACCATCAGTCTTCTCACTGTGGTAGACGGGTTTGTGAGTCCCTGTGATGCTGGGAGTGTCCAGGACAGTCGCTCCTGATCGGGTCTCTCATGGAAAGCTGGTCCCAGGAATTCCTGGAAAATTCCTCCACAAAAGAGAACTGGGAACATAAGTGCAGAGTGACAGAGGTGCTCAGCAACCCTGCTGTTATATGGGAATAGAACCAGAATAGTCGGCAACCACTTGAGTTAAGTTAGCCAAAGAGATGCGACTCAGACTGACTTCATCATGTTGGCAACGTGTCTGCATTGATAAACTCCAGTTATTGACAAATCAGAGAATAATTCCAGTCGTTCAGAGACAGATTGTGATTGTTTGGAGGATGTAATCGTTTCCCTTCAGGGAGCGTGTTGGACGCTCAGTGTCCGGGTGATTAGCTGGCTGATGCAACTACTTAGAATCAGTTTGTGAATATGAAGAAAATCAGTGCAGTCACTGGACAAACTCTGATTCTTCCTAGTTTCACTCTTGTTTCAGTCCAGTGTGACTGAGGTGGTAAAAAATGATCTGACTTTTAGCCACACAGCTGTCTGCTAGAGAAAAAGCCTTTGTGCACAACTTTCTTAAAGGCAAACGGCACCATGTTCACTGCAGCTGCAGCAAACGCAGCAAAGAGTGAAAGTTGGACTGAGAATGTTGTGACTGTTTCATGAGAAAGAGCAGGAAAACAAGCATCACACACCCAGACACAGTGCTGGGATTAGAATTAGACTTTAGAGCCAAATGTAGGACAAAAGCTTTAATATGAAAGAGGAAAACCCAACAACAGCCAGAGCATGAAGCTCAAAACTACACCAATCACCAAGAAAGCTGACAGGCCTGTGACACGTCAGAGACGCCGTTCAAATCATAAAGAAGTTGGTTTATTGACAAAATGTAAAAAACCAAAAGAATCAAGTCAACCTTCAGTTTCGAGCGAGTAGACCAATCAGGCACAGCAGCAGCTCTAGAATAAGCAACAATTTGATGTATTACAAACAACCTTTCATATACACACATACATATGGCTCATATGCTGTTTAAAAAGGGCTCAAAGACCCAACAGATTACACAAAGTACAAAAACACTTTCATTCAGACAACAGTCAGCTGTGCACGAGACAGAGAGCCGACTACAGTTAGTAACATGGACTCACTTTGTTTCAGACACGACACAAAGTAACACAAAGCCACAAAGAGCAGAAACATCAAAAAGGAGGCAGAGCAGCAGCAACTCTCCATGAGCTGTGAGGCTAACAGCCACCCACACTTCCTGTGATGCATAATGAAAACAACATTAACCTGAAGGATGATAACAACAGAAAGAAGTCTAAGCTAACGTTACACAGCGCTCACACAGCGCTGACTGTACAGGCCTCACACAGCTACGACCTGCATCCACAACACCTGATTCTACTGAACACAAACAAGTTAATGATATATGAGCAATCCAGGGAAGGCTTCCAGGAAGGTGAGGATCCAAAGACAGCTCTACAACAGCATCAGTCAGCAACAATGTTACTGATCACTGACTCTTTCATCCTTTTATACTCAATCAAAAAGTGCTGTGTTCACATTTGTTTCTGCTGAAATCCAGAGACTGAAAATGCGTCTTTTTAAAGTTTGAATAAACTGACTGAACTTCTCACGAGTCCAACCGTGAGGAACACTTCCCCCCATGACACATCACAGGACAACGTCTCAGTGGAGGGGGGACAGTAGCTCAGTTTAGGCAGTCACACTCAGAATCGATGCCTCCAGTCAGGGTCAAACGTGGTCCTCAGAAACCTGCAGATGTTTGGGCCAAGCTCTCACTGGTCTCTGCGTCTGTAGACTGAGCTGATGTTTCTCCAGGTGTCTGGTAAAAGGACGATGCTGCTGTCCAATGAGGCGAGGAGAGAAGTAGCCAAACAGGCGAGAGCCGTGAAGGAGGAACGGCGGGCAGCTCTGGATGCCCGACATAAATACCTGATGAGCAGGCTGGCCGACGCCGGCAGCCTGGAGGAGGCGGCGGTGGAAGACGCCATCGTCTCTGATGACAGAGTAAGTTCAGAGACGTGATCCTTCCTCAGAGTTGAGCCTTTGAGTCATTAATGTTTGATTCTTCCAGTTCAGTCTGATCCATGAATTCTTTGCTGCAAACGGATCCAAGAAGCTGATTTTCTTCTATCAGGATGTCAAACAGGTAACTTTGATCACATTTCAATGACTGACACATGAAGGTCTAACCGCTCTTCATAATCTGCTGTCCTGTTTGTTGCAGCGTACTTTGTATTCATATCTTTTAATATCTGCCTTTCTCCCAGAGTCTGTCCTCCCGTCAGTCTTCCTTTGTGGACGCATCAAACTCAGCTGTGGCTCAGAGGAAACTCTTCCTCACTACGGGGAACTCTGAGGTTGGCTTCAGCTTTTTATGTTTAGTTCATGTGAGAATCACAGAAAAATGCTGATATGAGTGGAAGCTTCTGCTGGGAAATTGGCAAAGAGCAGATTATTGAACAGCGAGGCAGACAGTTCATTTCAGTGATGCCAGTTTATTAGAAACGAGGACTGTGGGGCTGCTGGAAGTCAGGACGGCCGTTCTCTGGATAAACCTGACAGCTGAGGTGGAGAGCAGGATTTATCCACAGACGGCTTCTTCCAAGCAAATGTCCTGAACACACCTGAGCTGAGGGTTACACAGTGTGTCCTGTGTGATCTCTGCTTTATGGTGGTTGAATCTCACAAATGTGACCATCAGACCTGACGACTTATTTGTGATGTTTTCATTAAAAATATCCTGGGTGAGGTGTTTGGGGCCTGTCCCATGAGGAGAAGTCTCCAGGGCAGACCCAGGACACACTAGAGAGGTTATATCTCTCAGCAGGCCTGGGAATGCCTCAGTATTGTCCTGGATATGCTGGAGGAAGTGGTTGTTTAGGGAGGTCTGGGATTCTCTGCTTAGACTGCTGCACCTGTGACCCGGGACCAGATAAACAGGAAATGGATGTTTGAAATTCAAAGAAATCCTCTTTTAATAATGAGGAAAAAAGACAGCAGGAGATCCATCGCAACTAACAAAACACTTCAAACACATCAATGCATCAACTTTAATCAACTTCATTTGGTTCAAATGAAGGAATCTAACAAAGCACTCACTAAAATGAAACACCAGTTAGTTTCCCGAGCTCAACAGGTCGAACACCTGAGTTTGGTTTGCGGTGCAGTTTTTATTTCTTCTAGATAACTTGGGTTATTTGCACAGGAAGGTTTTTAAATGTATTTCTTAAGTACGATCTTATATGGGGGTTGATTTTATAGCATAACAGAATAATGTAATAACTCTAATAGAGTATGAAACATTTGCAGAATGAAGTACAAGGTGAAGAAAAGTCAGAACGTCCCTGTTTGAAAATACAGTCTTAGAAGGTCAGAGATGGACAAATTCAGCTACAGAAACATGTGGCCATTTTTTTAAAGCCATAGAGCATATTACAGACGACACAAAGAGCAAACACTGTAAACTTCTAACCACAGACCTCACACAGCTCACACACGTCAGAGTGAAGCTGTCATTTCCTGAAGCTTCCACACAAGAGAACTGGCAACAAGGTGGAGTCCTCATGGATCACTAGCAGAGAAATGTGGGTGGGTGCCAGACCACATGGACTCGACTCACTTTATTTCATACAAAGGAGCAGACTAATGCTGTCATCCTTAAAGACTAACTAGAAACAAGCAGTGCGCTCGCATCGACTCGACTTGTTTTGCAAGTTTGAAGTGAGATGGTACTTTGGAGTCAGCCTCCCGAGATGATGGCTGGTTTTTGAAAAAAATCTCATATTTATACAATGAGCAGCAGACTTTCCTGACTTGCAGAGGTCAACGTCCTCCTCAGTCATGCGCCATGAGTGGCACAGATACTATTCATCAAATAACTAACATGGCCTTGATTGTTACTCCAGAGACTTATCTGCGATGTAGCTTTATAGCATTTTCATTAGCAATCGTATGATTTGTGTTACAATGACCTTTGTGGACGGGCCCGGACCCCCAGGCCTCGTCTGTGACGCCGACGGTGAGCGCAACGTTTTTGTTTTCTTGCGCTTAAAATAACCTGATCAGCGTTCTGCGGACGGTTTGTTTACATTTCTCACATCTGTGATTGTTCACCCGGGTTGGACACGAGCAGAGAGGGCTTTCAAGATGAAAAAGCCAACGTGAAACTTTAACGGACGACAAAGTTTTTCAATCAAATCTCCGTCACACCCTTCCTTGACCTCATCACGTTATCCACCTTAGTCAAGGAACAGTGGTTCGGGAAAATATGCATTTGTTTTTTGGACCAGTTTAAAACGTATCTCAACTAGTGATGTGCGGATCGATACTGAAATATCGATTCCTCCGATACCCGTCATTGTGTCCGGCCCCTTGGCGTGCACACTCACAACAATGGCTGAGCGTAAACAGAGTCATGTGCAGACGTATTTTACCTCCACGAACAGCTGAGACGTGGTTTGCCATACATGTGGCAAGAATGTGAGGTGTTGTGGTAACACCGCTGACCTGGTCAAACACCTCAGAGTGAATCACATCACAGAATATGACGAGCGTATGTTGAGGCGAACTGAAGAGGAGGAGAGGGAGAGGTGCTGCCAGGGCGAGACAGACGTCTCTCACGGAGTCCTTTAATGCTGCAGGCAGGCAACAAATAGCCACAACTTCAGGTTTTTCATTTCTATATGATAATTCTGCATCATTAAGTGATAAGAACAAGTAATCTGATGTCCTGTGATCATTACGACGCTATAATTTGAGATAAAATAAAAGATAGAGTAAAAAAAATAAGTTTTTGTTCAGAGTATCGGTATCAGATCAGTATCGTCGATACCACCCTGAATTTTACTTGGTATCGGATCGGAAAGGAAATCAGTGGAAATCAAATCCTGCTTCTACAGGTGTCCAGTTCATTCACTCTGACCCCTCCAGATAAGCGTTGCCAGTTCTCACTGTGCTGTAGATCACATTTTCTTGTGTTTGGGGTTATAACGGTTACTTTTGAGGTCTGTGTTATAAAGCAAGTTAATCCTGAATTTAACTGGAGAAGACAAATTCCCACTGCGTGGTGTAGTGCACAGCCAGGCATTCTTTACATTAGTTCGTTTGACAAAACCAAAAAGCCGAAAGTATTTACTTGGAGTTTGGTTTGATGAAATAAGTGCCAGAATCAGTGAATACAAATGATTCCAATGACATGAAAACTGGTCGAAGGACAAATCCCTCAAGAAAAGCACGACTAGCACATTAAGTGTTTTTGTAATCATCATCATCTCTAACACCATGCGCACAACAGTGATTTTGTTACAGAACACTAAGATAGTAAAATCTGGGAAATGATGATATTTCTTTCCAAAACTTCCTGTCTGGAAGACATTAAAGCTGCTGTGCCACCTGCAGCTTCTTTCAATCTATGTTATGTGAATATATCTTTTTTTGGGGTTTGAACATCCATTCAAACTCACTCTCTGCCTAGCAAGTCTCATTCCCTCATTTCCTTGGGGTCCAGCTTCACATACGTGGCACTGAGCCTTTTCCTTTGTCACCTCTTTCTGCTACATGCCTAGCCTCCCAGTTTCTTGGTCTATTTTCTTCATTTCGCTAACTACACTTCTTTTTCTTTGTAAATCTCTTCCTTCAAATACTTTCAAAATCACTTTTCTTTTTTCCCTTTCTTCTGTGCAGAGAAGACGTCAAAGCCCTTCTTGGCAGTTTATCTCAATAAAGCTGTACTATCCCAGCCATCTGGTAAGTCTTCCCTACTACCCAGAGCCTGTTTATACTCCTGCATGTCTCTGCCTTCACTCACTTCCTCTTCTTGATGTCCAAACTCATCCTTCAAACTACCATTTGATGCTGCATAGCTGCATTCTCCCTGACACCTCCTTGTCTCCTGTCTTTTTGATTTCACCTTCTGCATAATATTTAGTTGCCCTGTGTGCAGCTTCCTCCACTTTCATATATTTCTACAAGTTCCTCCCTGTTCTTGAAGTATGTGTGCACCACGGCCATTTCCACTTGGAAAATCTGCCCCACATCTGTCTTTCTAGATTTCTCTCCTAAACACCACACCTACCCAACACCTCATAACCTCTGTTCCCTTCACCTAAATGTCCATTGAAGTCTGTGTCAATCACCACTGTAGTATGTGGTCTCTTGCACACAAAATGTGTCTACCCTCCACCTCCATAATATGAGTCCGCCAGCCCTCCCATTGCCAGTCATAGTCCATAACAAGTCAAAAACATAAACAGCTCGAACGTACTATTTATTTAAAAGAGAGAGAGAGAGAGAGAGAGAGAGAGAGAGAGAGAGAGAGAGAGAGAGAGAGAGAGCTCAGTTGTCCTTGCTCTAGCATCAAGAGTCAGTGACTGGCTGTTCACTGCAGGCTCAGCAGTCCAATGGCCGATCAGCAACAAAACAAATAAAAAATAAGACACGTTCTTGATTATGACAACAAACCACATCCAAAAAAATATGACAGCAACACTTTAAGTTTTGTGTGCATTCATCATGTGCAACTCTGCAGAAAGTCTCATGTCAAGGATGTGTGGACAGGGGGGCTATTAAAAAGTTCCAGTATACAGAATAGAAAACCATCAAATGAATGAAATAAAATCTGTTGTCACAGTGGTTTTTGAAGGAACAATTACTTCACAGATGGACAGCCTCATTATATTTTAGTTAAACCTGATGATACACACTTCACGTCACCCTAGTTACATGTTTTTATTTGCCATGTGTATGTTATCCAAGGGAGGAAGAAAATGAAAAAGAAAACTTTTGATGTGTCCAGACATTTCTTCACATCAGCTGCCAGCAACCAGTTTCAGCATGTACAACTGTTGCAGTAAGTGTGCTCATGCAGACCAACTATGCTGGTCCACTGTTCTTAATGGTGCTGCATGTTGAGAAAGAAGTGAAACAAATGTTTTGTTTAACAAGTCCACTAGTGTTAGAATAACTTGGCATTTCCAATCTGTTTCTGCTGTAGTTCAATGAAAGGTTTCAGTTACTTAAGTTTGAGAAAAAACCAAAAAACCAAATTGCGTTTACAATTGTAGTTTCATCTTGTTATAAGATATTTGAAATAAAAACAAACAAACCACAAACAAACAAACCACAAACAAACAAACCACAAACAAACAAACCACAAACAAACAAACCACAAACAAACAAACCACAAACAAACAAACCACTACATTTTCAGAAATATTTCTGCAGTCTGATTTACAAGTATAAACTTTCTGACCAAAACGCCACAATTTCATCCCTCAAACAAGTTGTCAACTGTGTCAACGACCAATGAGGACATCACTGCTACACTTGATGATACTCACACCTTGAAAAAGTGCAAAGGTTTCCCAACAGGACTTCGACGGTTGGTCTTCTTGATCAAGCTATAATCTGTTCTCATCAAAACCACCATAAAACCAGTTTGACAGGATGATGCTGATAAATCCCTCTAGACCTTTTTGTGACAGTATTAAAAGCTTGCTGGAAATTCTCTGTACTCATATTTGTGCTCAGTATCTGTAGGAGCCATTTTTGTGTGGGTACCTCATGTATGCCACTAGGGGTCACCTTTTGTGTTACATATGGTGTGTCTATTTAAGGTAGATAGGTCATTAGCAGCAGGTGTGTTGTTGTTGGGAAGGAGCAAACAGATTGTGACCGCTGCGCTGTTATGTTAAATTGTGTTGGAATAAAGAATCTAAAGGACAAGATAAGTATGGTTTCAGTTATTGAACTAAGTTTAATACGTTTATTCATACCAGTGACATTGCATTAACCTGCCAACAAACAGCTCAGTGGCTTTAAATGTAGGCTTAGCCTCGACAGCATCTATAACACCATTAAAATGCAGTAATGGCCACACAAAAAATAAAACGTGACCATATTCAGTTTAAGCCATTTTATGTGGTTTAGTTTATACACTTGAATCACAGTAGATGATAGCTTTCTGGTTTTAAATGTCTCCATTTATTGCAAACACTATAGTTACTGTTCTGCCTTTTATAAGGTAAACTGGATATTATGGTTGCAAACGGCCCTAGAGCTCCCTCTAGTGGCTGCTTTGTAATATGGGTTTGACTACTTTGGGAAAGGAACAATGAGAACGTGAAAAAATCAAAGATGGCGGAAAGTTATCGTTCTAAGCTGATATGGACCTTAAAATGTTGTTGCCTTGGACAAGATATGTCTGTAAGTATGAGTGACGATAAAATAATTATTATCTTTTGTTTTGTGTAAAAATGGTACGATAATTTGTACATTTGAAAGTTTTATCTTGTTATCAAATCACTTTGATTGTCACATCACATGTGCAGGTACACTGGTACAGTACATGTGAGTGAAATTCTTGTTTGCGAGCTTCACAAGCAACAGAGGTGTGCAAAAATACAATAACGTAAAACAAGCAAAATATAAGAACGGCTAAATCTGAGACTAATAAATATATGTACAATATATAATAGTACATGCATTACTGGATGTGTATACTAAATATGTTTTTCTACGCGCGCGCGCGTGTGTGTGTGTGTGTGTGTGTGTGTGTGTGTGTGTGTGTGTGTGTGTGTGTGTGTGTGTGTGTACATATTTTACAAATTAAATAGAGTAAACAATAAAATAAAATATACAGAGGTTGGTAGTTGGACATGTGCAAAACAAGTGGCATTTATATACAGTGTGGAGTGCATAATGTTGAAGTTCCAGTAGTGAAGCTGAGGTGTCTATGACGTGTTCAGCAGTCTGATGGCCTGGTGGAAAAAGCTGTCTCTCGGTCTGCTGGTTGGGGACCAGATGCTGCAGAACCTCCTTCCTGATGGAAGTAGTCTGAACAGTTGATGGCTGGGGGGACTGGAGTCCTTGATGGTCCTCCCCGCTTTCCTCAGGCAGCGCTTCCTGTAGATGTCTTGGAGGGAGGGAAGCTCACCTCCAATTATCCGTTCAGAGCACCGCACTACTCGCTGGAGAGCTTTGCGGTTGTAAGCGGTGCTGTTGCCGTACCAGGTGGTGATGCATCCAGTGAGGATGCTCTCAATGGCACAGCGATAGAAGGTCCTGAGGATGCGGGGGCTCATGCCAAATCTTTTCAGTCTCCTGAGAAAGAAGAGGCGCTGCTGCGCCTTCTTCACTGTTTTGTTTATGTGTCCTGACCACGTAAGATCCTCAGCCAGATGTACACCAAGGAACCGGAAGCTGCTCACTCTCCACAGCAGCGCCGTTGATGGTGATGGGGGTGTGTACTTCTCTGCACCTCCGGAAGTCCACTATCAACTCCTTTGTCTTTGCGACGTTGAGGGTGAGATGGTTGTCTTGACACCAGTGGGTCAGGGCGCTGACCACCTCCCTGTAAGCCGTCTCATCACTGTTGGTGATAAGACCCACCACTGTAGTGTCGTCCGCAAACTTCACAATGATGTTGGAGTTGTTAGTGGCTGTGCAGTCATAGGTGTAGAGTGAGTACAGGAGAGGGCTCAGTACACACCCCTGTGGTGCACCAGTGTTCAGTGTGATGGGGGATGAGGTGATGCTGCGCAGTCTGACTACTTGGCGTCTATCAGACAGGAAGTTAAGGATCCAGCTGCAGAGGGAGCTGCTCAGTCCTAGATCCTGCAGATTCCTGTCCAGCTTCGAGGGAACGATGGTATTGAATACTGAGCTGTAATCTACTGTTAGCTTGCAGTAAGAGTGTAACAAGCTAGTTTACAATGTTAGTTAGCTAATACAGTATTTTGTACTTTCAGTTTTACGATGGTCAAAGAGAAGGCAATGGTCAGAGGTGTTAAGGTTCAAAGTTGAGGAAGGAGAGTACACACCACCCATGGTCCAGAAGGTCTTGGTCAAACAATGATTTTAATGAACACACGTGTGGGAAGACACTCTGTACGCAGACAGCCAGTAGTCCTCGACTTAATCAAAGCATGAACAGATATTTTATAGCATCAGGGTTTGTTTACTGACGCCCCTTCATACGTCACAGACAGGATATATACATGCGTCAAATCAAAACCACAATAACCTTTTAACACAGTTTAAAAGAACATCGTCTTCCATCTTCATAACAGGTGCATCCTGTCACTGCCGGATGCTCGCTTGTCATCTTGACACCTCAGCAGCAGTTCTGCGACAAACTGCTCTTTGCAACATCAGCAAAACATAATTAAACTTTCCCCCATAAATGAATCTAACTAAAAGTGTGTGTGTGTCTGCGTCTGTGTGCTAACCACAATTGCACCCTGTTTCACCTCGCGACTAGCTCCTGACCCCTCACCAGACAGAGAGACAGAAACCACTCTCGTATGTGTAATAATCGAACTGAAACTATGGATATGACTTTTACTAAATAAATGTTTTAATCAAGAACCTCTACTAAACATAATAACTGTGTGCATAAGCATCTTAAGGCCTTCTTAAAGCTATCTGTTACATTGTTAAAGCAATGATCATACTGCAGATTATATTATGCTGGTCAAATACTTTTTGTTCATCCCCACAATCCCCCTTTCGACCTCTGGAACACCAGAGGTCGCAATACATTGTGTCCTCGCTCAGCAAATCAGACAACCTCATGTCATCTAATTGGTCCGGTAATAAACACCAGCTCCCCTTCGAGAACACTCCATGTGTAAGCTTAGGTTTTCTCGGTCCCTCTCTGCAGGCCTCGAGATCTCCAGGATCCTCGCCCCTCCTGTGGACGCCGAGATCGATCTTCTGCAAAGGAAACAAAACACCTTTTCCTGCATCTCCCTAACTTATCCTATTTGGGACTCTTTAATCAAAAGCCTGATCCTAATTATCTTCTTAACTTATTGACTTGTATTTATATATATTCTTCAACATTACTCATCCCTTTAAAACTCTTTAAGCCCTGCTTTCACGTCCGGTTGCTCGCTCTATTTTTCCCTTATCTGATCATCAACATCCTGTGCACAAATTGTCGCTGCTGCAAGTTCCTCTACTCTAAAAGATCCAAAAGAAAACACCCACTTTAATCAATTAAGTTTAAGCATATAAGCAATTACTCCTGTATACATTTCATCATAGCTAAATGCTGCCTTGAAACAACTCCTATGTGTTAACTTCATTTTAACCTCACATTTCCTATGTTATAACCCATTTTGGTATAGCCTTTTTATTTCATTTTGCTCCTTTAATGTAACCATACCTTCTAATCTTCTAATTCTAGTTTATCAGACTTAACCAAAATATATGCTTTCCTTCCTCTTTGGTCCTTCTTTAAGTTCAGTTAAAAGCTAAATGAATTTAAGGCCTTTTGCCTGGAATCAATACTGTCATGTGTGTTTCTTAACTCTGTGTCTGTAAGCGTGTGCAATCCTTCATGAACTCATATTATCCTCACAGTAGATTGGCTAATCATAGCGCTAGCCAAAGGCTCGTGACCCTCCAGAGACAAATTTGAGCCACAACTCCTTTAAAAGCACAAAATGCAATATGTATAAAAATCATTTCTACGTAGAAGCTCCCCCTTTATCCTAAAGATAAACCTATGTAATATCTGTATGTGTACGCCTACATTATAACCACTTCTTCTAAAGATCAAAAAAATCAAACCTGTTCTCCTCCTTCAACCCTCACTAATTTTCCCTCTAAGATTTATTCACAGCTTTGAAAAACCGGCATTGTATCTTCTAAACAGGATTCAGTTCTGTCATGGTCCTGGGCCATGCTGGCCCAGTATTCTTGGTTCCTTGTATTTTCGCTCCTTATTTAGGCCAGGTTTTCTCAGGTGTCCTATTGTGGTGTTCCCTAAGTGTTTTTTCCCTTTGTGACTCTTACCCCCTTGTGCCCCTCTGTCTATTTATGAGCTCTCGTCTCTCTTTGTGTTTATTCCATGTTTCCCCCAGCCTGTTATGTCTGTGTTCTCCCCGTGCTTTCTCTCCTCCTGTCTGAACCTCTGTGTACTTCCTGTTTTACTTTGACAGTCTCTCGTCAGTATGCGTAATGTTGTATTTGTTACAGGTACCGGGTGGCAGCACCTGTAGACAGCTATATATGTGTCCTGTAAACAGGAAAGAAATGATCAGACAGGGAGACGTGGCTTGCCGTTTCCTGAATACTCCGCCATTATTTATTCAAATTCACAATTATGCACTCCTTTCATTACTTTTACAGTATTACAACTGTGTATTTACTTATTCTTAACATAGCTCACACACACATTCTCCATAACACATTCCAATGTTATAAACATGACCAATTTTCTTGTAAGACTTGGTTCAAAATGAATTCCAACAAGACAAATCTATAAATCTCAAATAGCTTGAAAGAATGGTATAATCAGTACCATCTTGACATGTGCACTGAATTCACGGAAACACTTTATGGCAGAAACAAGATACTAAAACAATACAGGATAACGGTGGAGCCGATCACTAACATCACAGAGCATAGGAGGTGTGCGACCCAAACTAACATGCTAACCTTAGCATGCTGCTAAAGCCGTAAACAAATACTTACAAAAGTGTAATTTACTGTACTACACAATGTTGTACGCTTTCACTTTCCAACCGTAATGGTTAGTCTATGCTATATAATGGATGTGATTGCTATTATATTCTATTTCGGGCACGATACGAACCTGTAAACAGGAAAGAAATGATCAGACAGGGAGACGTGGCTTGCCGTTTCCTGAATACTCCGCCATTATGAGAAAACAGCGCGGAGCATGCGCTTCAGGCTGCTAACAACAGGCCAAACCATGGTCTCACACTGCCACCTATTGGTATAAAAATGAAGCGTCCACTACAAATATCCCAGGGTAGTTACCAAGTTTCCTGTTACAATTACTGTAGTTATTTAGGGCATTTCCAAATGGAAATATCACTTACATTGAAAGTGAAATTACTTAAATTAATTCACATAAATGTGATCACACATTAGTGGGTATCACACACTCCCTGACAAAAATAAAATGGCTCCCAACATTCACAAAATCATGACATTTTGAACTTTTGCTTCTCAAATTCTTATTAACTCTTATCAGTCCAAGAACTAGTTATGAAACAAGCAGTGGGGGTGGTGTGTATGCAGATGGGGTCAGTGATGCGTGATACTGGTATGGTGAGTATGGTATTGGGGTGCAGTACATTGGTGACTGTGACATACACATGGGCGGCACAATTGCCAATGGTGGGTATGGAAATACAGTGTATGATGGTATGGTTGTGGCAGGTAACTGTGGTGCTGTGCGTTCCCCAACTAGATTAACTGCCGCATGTGACTGCACTGAGGGTTTACCCAGTGATTCATAAGTCAGAAACTGTCGTGGTTTCCTGTGACGGGTAGATCTTCTAATGTCCGTACAAGTATGTCCCGGTGGTTGAACCTGTATGTTAGACTGCGAATGAGTTTCACACTCCTCACCAGACCCTCTGGGTTCAGATAGGTTGTCACTACCCACTTCCATTTCTTCCATCTCCTCTCTCAGAGAACATGGCAGGTGTGAGCATTCTCTCCCAGTTTCCTCTTCGAATTGTTCAATGCTGACGGATGGTGAATGCTCAGGCATAGTCAGTATGTCTTCCATCGTCTGCACAGGTGAATGTCCATTTTTTGTGTTTGTGGTCACTCTAATAGGTTCTTTGGTCTGGTATGACTGAGATGCAGGGTGTTGCTCATGGTCCAGGTTCCTTCTCACGGTCCTTTCAACAGGTGCTCTTAGCCAGTACCCCGAGCAATCACTCTCAGAACCGCTGTCAGAGTTATCCCACATGTCTGTTTGTCTTTGTGCATCTGCAGATCTTTCCATCCTTCGTCTGTTGCATGTTGTCTTTCCAATCGCAGGCTTTGCCAGGGGGGGAGTGACTTGAACAGGTAAGTCATTTACAAGTAACAGCAGATTGCGATGTAATGTTCGGGTTCTTTTTGGGTCTCCAGCTTCAGGATGGACTACGTAAACTGGGCTATCTGCTAGCTGCTCTTTTACTATATAAATAGTCCTCTCCCAATATGATCTCAACTTGCCAGGTCCTCCCCGCTCACTGAGGTTTCTGACCAGAACTCTGTCTCCTGGCTTAAGCATGACTCCTTTTGCCTTTTTATCATATGTTATTTTGCCTCTTGCACTAGACTTCTTGCTATTTTCACTAGCAATCCGATAAGCTTCCGACATTCGTTCGGCCCATTTCTTGGCATATCCTGTAGGTGAGTATGTTTCATTCTCCCCCTTCAATCCAAACAGCAGATCAACTGGTAGATGCGGGTGTCGTCCATAGAGGAGATAGAATGGTGAGTAGCCGGTGGACTCATGTCGAGTACAGTTGTACGCATGTACAAGATGTGGGAGGTGGTCTTTCCACTGTACTTTTTCCTTTTCGGTTAATGTTCTCAACATCTGGAGTATTGTCCTGTTGAGACGTTCTGAAGGGTTACTTTGAGGATGGTAAGGTGATGTTCTAGAATGTCCGACACCAGATAATTTCTGTAGTGTCCTGAACAGTTCATTCTCAAATTCACGACCCTGGTCGTGATGTAGTTTGGATGGGTATCCAAATCTGGGTATGAAATCCTGGAAAATCCGTTCAGCAGCTGTTTTCCCACTCTTGTTCCTTGTGGGGTATGCTTGAGCAAATCTAGTGAAATGGTCAATTACCACGAGAATATACTCATACCCTCCACGGCTGGCTTCCAAATGCAAAAAGTCAATGCACACCAGTTCTAAAGGGTAGTCCGATCTTATACTACCCATGGGAGCCCTGACGTGTGTTACTGGTTTCTTGGACATGATACAGGGACACTTCTGGGTCACATAGGCTTCAATGTCCTTAGCCATAAAGGGCCAATAGAATCTGTCCCTTGCGAGATGTAGCACTCGGTCTGTCCCAACATGACCCATCGTGTCATGTAAATGTCTTAATGCTAAAGTCCTGTACTTGGCAGGAAGCACTAATTGTCTTCTGTCACTGGTACATCTATACAAGAGGTCATTTTCAAGATGTAATTTACCCCACTCGTGGAGGAGTTTATGGGCAGTTCCTCTTACCATCTTGCGTATTTCATCTGTCAGTTTTGCTCCATCTAGTTTCAGCTTGAGGATTTGGCCAATGGCTGGATCCTCTCTTTGAGCTTTAACTAGATCATCATGGCTGATGCTCAGCGAGTTGATATGAGGCTGCTGATGGGGGTCCAGAGAAGAGATATTGAGCATGGCTACCCAAGCAACATCTTTCTGTCTGGCCACCTGGCTTCCATCCCAGACTGCCTTCACTGCCTCATCTGGAAATCCCTCTGTACAAGCAGTTTCATATTTCTCTATATCCAAGGGGAGACGAGAAAGAGTGTCTGCGTCTACATTTGACTTTCCTGGCCTGTATCTGATGTCGAACCGGAAATCTGAGAGCTCTCCAACCCACCTATGTCCCACTGCGTTTAACTTTGCGGTACTCATTACATAGGTTAGGGGGTTGTTATCTGTATAAACTGTGAAGTGTGGGGCATAGTACAGGTAGTCACGGAATTTTTCACATACAGCCCATTTCAACGCAAGGAACTCTAATTTTCCACTATGCAGGTGGTAATTGCGTTCTGCTTGTGTCAGAGTCCTAGATCCATAGCCAATTACTCTCAATTTCCCATGTTGACGCTGATACAGGACAGCTCCTAAGCCCTGGTCAGATGCATCTGTATGCAATGTGAAAGGCAGGCTAAAATCAGGATATGTCAGAACAGGGGGGTTGGTGAGGAGGGTTACCAACTGTTCTAACGCTCTCTGGTGTTTTAGAGTCCACTCAACGTGCTCTCGAGAGGACAGCTGTGAGTGTTTGTTGTTTCTCACAGATTTTGGACACTGAGTTTTGCCTGGCTTGGTCTGAAGGAGTTCATAGATTGGTTTAGCTATCCGGGAAAAATCCTGGATATACGAGCGGTAGTAGCTTAGAAAGCCTGCCAGCTTCCTCACATCACCAACTGTTTGAGGTGTCTTAGATGTCAGGGTTTTGACAGCCTCCAGGTCTGCCGGGTCTATTCTGACTCCTTCAGCGGACACAAGCCGACCCACATATCTGACTTCTTGTTTGAAGAGGTCACATTTCTCCGGCCTCAATTTTACTCCATGTTCTTGGAGTGCCTGGAGAACCTTGCGGAGGGTCTCAACATGGTCGTCAAATGTTTTTGCATAGCAAAGTACATCGTCGAGGTATGGGATGCAACATTCATCTCTAAGAGAGCCAAGCATCTCTTCCATGCTCCGCTGAAAAGCAGCTGGGGCATTTGTGAGACCAAATGGAATGCGAACCCATTCATAAAGACCCCATGGTGTTATGAAGGCAGTGAGGTGGCGAGAGCCCTCAGCTACAAAACCCTGGTGGTAAGCTTTTCCTTGGTCTAAGATGCTAAACCATGAGTACCCACCCAGAGTATCAATCAGATCCTGTATCCTGGGCAGTGGGTGTCGATCAGGAACAGTCTTTTTGTTCAGAAGGCGATAGTCTATGCATAAGCGTAAACTGCCATCTTTCTTTCTGACACAGACGACTGGGGCGGCGTACGGGGACTGAGACTTTACTATCCAGCCTTTTACCAAAAGTTCTTGTATGTACTCTTTAACCTCTTTAAAAAGTGGCTTAGGGATGGATGAGTAGGTTTTCTGAACAGGGATATCATCTTTCAAGTTGATTGCCATTTGCAAACTGGGTATGCATCCTATATCACTACTGTCACGAGCAAAAGCCCCAGCTTCCTCGCAAAGCATTTTGTTAACTTTTGCCTGTTGTTCCTCATTAAGATGGCTGATGTCGACAGGAGGCTGCCATAGGGGTAAGTTGGTATGAGTAGATGTAGAGGTGGCACTATTGGCTGTCACTGTGGGCTTTGATTCTCCTAGTGAGTCCATTGTAATCACCTTCTCAACAGAATGAATACTGCCAAGGGCTGTTTTCCTTGGTAGTGTGATGTTATGTTTTGTGTTGTTGCCCACAGGTACCTCTACAAAGGGCCTCTTGGTGCTTTGCACTTCAAGCAGTCCTTCACAGACATCTAGCTCAGCAAGCTGTGTGTTGTTATCATCAGGCTCAAAGAGGAAAACAGATTCGGACAGGTTCATGGCAGGTGAGACTGGACACTTAACCCAAATCACCTGACCCGCTGGAATAAGGGTGTCATACCTGCCAGTCCGCAGGCGTCCACATTGTGCAGGGGCTTCATCAGCCTTGATGAGGTTTACCAGGAGCTCTGCCTTTTCTGTTGGTATTGACATGGCATTGCAAAGCAGGGTGACGAGAGTTGGCATGAACCGTCCTGGTTGTTCCTGCACAAGTTCCTCCATCACATTGAAACCCAGCAGCGGTCTCTCCAAAACAAAACTGCTTACAAGAAAAGGCACAGTTATTGACAAATTAGGGTCTTCATTCCCTCTCAAATTAACTGTGATTGGCACCCAGCCATCAAATGGGAGAGTGTCACCATTCACAGCACGGACTTTTAACTCTTCTTCATTATCAATGACTTCATCAAGTGACCTTACAGGTGTATCTGGTAGATACTTATTTTTCCACTCTCTGTCAATCATGCTCACTTGAGCTCCCGTGTCCAACAAAGCACTAACTGCTAAACCATTTAGATGGCACTGGGTGAGAGCTTTTTTTCCAATTAGTTTGGCTAATTTTTCACTTTTACTGTTGGGTGAACTGCCAAGAAGTATAGCAGATTTATTTTCTTGGTTATTCTGTCTCTGGGTTGGCACTACATTATGTTTGGTGTCAGCGTCACACTTTGCCAAACTTACAGCAACAGTCTCACTAGTACTACATAGGTCAGATTGGGACGGAGAGTGGGACACGGTCACTGTTTGTCCCGTGACAGGGACCGGCTCCCGTTTCCCTGACGTATTGTTTTCTTCATGCAGCCAACTGCGCGGTGGCCTTCCTCACCACAGTGAAAACAGTGGGGACAGTCGGGGCGGTCTTGTTCTATGCACTTTTCACAGCCATACTTTCTTTCTCTGTGGTGATCGGTTTTGATTTTCTTGTACTGGCTGCTCTGTTCAGCTGTTATTTGTAGTGACTGTGTCATTTGTTCAACAATGCTTGCAAGTTTTTCGACTTTCTCTGACAGCTGCTGGATCATATCCACCTTAGGTCTTTTTCCTGCATTTTCCTCTTTCAATACAGGACACTGCATACCGTTAATCTCAACTTGTGTGCTGTGCACATTGGTGTTTCTCTGACGGGTGACTGACCCTAGACGACGCTGTCTTTCACTTTCATCACTCATTACTTTCTTCATTTGTTTAAGGATAGTCTCATCTGTGACATTGGCATCTGCAAGGAGTGGCTTTAACTCTCTACGAATGTCACTATGTTTGTGGCCCAGTCCTTGATACACAGTATGAAGAAATACATCCTGAACTGTACTGGCTGAGTACTTTACATCTGAGTTGGTATGCTTCGAGGTGAGCAAGATCTTTTGTTTGAGACCTATGACTCGATACAGAAACTGTTGTGGTGTCTCACTGTCACTTTGTTTGGTGCACATGAGTTCCTGGAAGAGTTCTGTGTTGTTTTGCTCACCAAGGTGAGAATGGAGGAAGTCTTTAAGCTCCTCTACTGTCAGTTCATCCTTGTTCATTAGCATGTCTTTGAAATTACCAGGTTTGATAACTCTCATGACAGCCCTCACAATTTCGGCATCATTAAACTGTTCTTTGAGACCCTCTTCAATCTGGCGGCAGATGCTGTTATAACTGATGTCTGATCCCTGGTCTCCAATCTGGCCCCCGTGAATCTTAAACTCCCTGCGATGGAGGTAAGACAAGTCTCTTAGGGACACCACCTTGTCATGTCTCATGGGTGCTTGAGTTTCAACTAAGCTGTCATTGTGTGGTGTGCTTCTACAATGAGCCTGTGATGGTATCTGAGAGGTGAGTTGAGAACCTGATGTGGGCATGTACTGCTTAATTTTCTTAGAGAGCTCTTCGTAACTGAAGAGTATTTTTTGTAGTTCTATATCACGTTGGGAAACAGCAGTAGAGCTGGTATTCTGGGTCACACTGTCAGTTACTTCTGTACCACTATTATGACCATCTTCTAAAAACATTGCATTAGTTGGACTCATTTCAACACTGACATCATGAGGCTGAGCATTTGGACATAGATCACATGAATCATTACCAGTGGCAGCCTGTATCTGCAAATCAGAAACATGACCCTGGGTAACAGCATCAACAACATCTTTCAGTGACAATAAGTGTGACATGCCCTGATCTTCTGACTCTAATAAAGCCTTACTGCACATGAAACCACTGATGTACTCGAAGCAGCTGTCTTCATCCCCTGACTTAAGGCAAGACTGATCCACTCCTGGCACTGGACCCAGAGACTTGGCAATCTGGAACAGTTCATCAGCAGAGAGGGTGAGAAGGTCTTTCTTGATGGCCCACACCAAGCTCCTCCTCTCACCTTCCGCCATGGTTGCTTCCCTATCCCTTGCAGTGGGTCACACAATGTCAGCTTTCGTACAGTTTTTGCCTTGATGGGCGATGGTCCGAGCACCAAGCAGCACCAAGCAGCACCAAGCAGCACCAAGCAGTCCTTATTTATCTTTTTTTCCTTACTACTTGTCCATTGCGCTAGTTGTGACACATGGCCAATGCATTTCCTGCACAATCAGTAGCATCTATTCTCCATCAGGCAGCAGCAGGTGTAGGTAACAACCAGCAGACTGGACTTGTCGGTGTTTTCTTGCCACTCTTGGCCCAAAGTACCGGTATTACTGGATCAGCTCCCAGCCTCAAAGGCAGGACTGATCCCGGACGAGCCCCCAGAAAACTGTTACAGGTACCGGGTGGCAGCACCTGTAGACAGCTATATATGTGTCCTGTAAACAGGAAAGAAATGATCAGACAGGGAGACGTGGCTTGCCGTTTCCTGAATACTCCGCCATTATTTATTCAAATTCACAATTATGCACTCCTTTCATTACTTTTACAGTATTACAACTGTGTATTTACTTATTCTTAACATAGCTCACACACACATTCTCCATAACACATTCCAATGTTATAAACATGACCAATTTTCTTGTAAGACTTGGTTCAAAATGAATTCCAACAAGACAAATCTATAAATCTCAAATAGCTTGAAAGAATGGTATAATCAGTACCATCTTGACATGTGCACTGAATTCACGGAAACACTTTATGGCAGAAACAAGATACTAAAACAATACAGGATAACGGTGGAGCCGATCACTAACATCACAGGGCATAGGAGGTGTGCGACCCAAACTAACATGCTAACCTTAGCATGCTGCTAAAGCCGTAAACAAATACTTACAAAAGTGTAATTTACTGTACTACACAATGTTGTACGCTTTCACTTTCCAACCGTAATGGTTAGTCTATGCTATATAATGGATGTGATTGCTATTATATTCTATTTCGGGCACGATACGAACCTGTAAACAGGAAAGAAATGATCAGACAGGGAGACGTGGCTTGCCGTTTCCTGAATACTCCGCCATTATGAGAAAACAGCGCGGAGCATGCGCTTCAGGCTGCTAACAACAGGCCAAACCATGGTCTCACACTGCCACCTATTGGTATAAAAATGAAGCGTCCACTACAAATATCCCAGGGTAGTTACCAAGTTTCCTGTTACAATTACTGTAGTTATTTAGGGCATTTCCAAATGGAAATATCACTTACATTGAAAGTGAAATTACTTAAATTAATTCACATAAATGTGATCACACATTAGTGGGTATCACATATTCACTCCTGCCCTGTCTCGTTATGTTTATCAGTGTCACCTGTGTTCCCCACCTGTGTGTAATCTCCCTGTGTTCTCTGGGTGTATTTAAGTTGTGTCTTCTGTTATGGTAGTTGCTGGTTTGTCTGTGTTGTTTCCCCTCGGTCTCCCTGCATCTCGTTTCTGGTTTGTGTTATTAGCTTACCCAGTTTAGGTTTCCGGTTTCTTGTTTTTCCACCAGTGCTGTTTTGTGCCCACCGTTGTAAATAAATATTCACCTGCACCAGAGCTGCCGCCTTTTGGGTCCTTTTCTACAACTCCACACGGCTTGCCTCGCAAACCGTGACAAGTTCACTTTTAATCCTTTAACCTTAACTTAAAAATAACAGTTTCAGTTTTACCATATCCAAATGATCAAAAACCCAAAAGGTCCTAAAATGATCCTAAATTATTAAACAATTAAATTAATAAACCCTAAACCCCCCTTTATCTTGATACATTTCATGTGTCAAGATACTATACAAAACTTAAAAATGCTCAGTTTCCCCACTCATGTTCCAATCTATGTCATAAAAATAAACTTAAAACAGAACAGTTATCAGTCATGTGTTTCTTCAATTAATGATAACTGAGTTTCATCAAAAATATTTCCCCTTTAGCATTTGGCATTCTCCCAACAATATACTATAATCCCATAATCTAACCCCAGTCAACAAAACAAAACAGAAATTTTCTCTGGTAAAAACAAATTGTTTGTCCACATTAATTCATCCTCACTCACATTCAGTCACACATTCACTCACATGCAGTCACACCATGTATTTGCTGATAGTGGAGCCTCCCGCACGATCAGATACTCCACCCTCAGCAAAATGAGCTCAGTCATTTTTTATTTTCCATAGGAAAATATTTCTTTATGCTTTTGGACTGGATTGACTCGCATAAAATCCTTTTTACAGGGACTTACGACCTTGATCAGTCCCCACAGGTAGCTCTCCTCAGCCAATTGTAATCTGGAAAGCCGCCTTATATTTGCTCTTCCCGAGAATTTTCAGCGCCGTTATTCACTGTTGCAGGCCTGCTTAAAACAGAAATGAAAAATAGAGCTGATTGTTAGCTCATAAAAACAAAACAAAATCACCTGACAGGTTTTCTTTAAGTGCACTGTTACAAAATAATGGGCCCAATTTTAGACATGTCCATGTTTCCTAAAACTCCCCCTCTTAAAAACAAAAATAACAACAACAACCTAACTGACAGAATCAACCCCTCACCACAACAACCTCAACAACCTTAAACACACAAGTCTTGCCACCACATAATTTCACCTCCTCAATACACCAAAAGTCTCATTAAAACCACACAATTTGCACACAAAAATCACCCCCTTATGCTCTGTAACATACTTCAATTCAGCATAAAACATAACCCCCTTTGTCATATGGCTTCTTCTATTCCTCAATTACAAACACAAATGTATTTTATTAAACATTCACACCATTGTATCATTCATACAAAATAGCAAGCTGTTCTTCATTGCATATGTTTGTGTTCTTAGCCAAGTTTAATCTGTATCTATGCATTAATCTCGATGAGCTTGTCTTGTCTTCATAAGGTTAATGCATTTTCTGCTTGTGTATGTGAATTTGCATATGTTGCTTTTGCAGTGTGTCAGACTCCTGCACAATTCTCCACTTAAGCCGTCAGTTTCTTTCCCAAATTTGCTAACCCAAATTTTAAGTTCCCACCTTATTAACAGCATTCCTGCTCCTCAGCCAGAAGTTAGGGCCCACTTGTCAGGTTTATGGAGACATGGCGCTGTAAACAATTCAACCAGAAACTTGCCTTGGCATGTCCAGTCAAGTTAACCTACAGGTCTCTTCCGACCGCTGCACGTGGAAAATTGATCCAGATCTGTTTCGCCCCTATAGAAACACAACTGAGACATTTTCATTATTATCATATGTACTTAAACTACCCGTTTCCCTTTCTCTGGTCAGAGGTCCCAACTTATGTTATGTATATACGTGTAAGCAGGTCTTCATTGCTTTTCCTATGTAGTTTGTTAATGTTCAGTAAGTGTAAGCTGCTTTCTTCATTGCCTCTATATGTTATAGTCAGGTTTAATTCATGCATCTTTTCCCTGATTTCTTAATTCAAAACTATCTCACTTCTGATTCTTTCCAGAAATAATTTCACATGTAACACTTTGTCTATGTGTGTTTTCTATTCTTGTTTACCTCTTTGTTTGTGACGGTGGACATCTCTAAACCATCATGAGTTCAAGCTTCACTTTCAGTCCAATTACACCCTGTATTCTCACAGTCGAACTCGTCCTGCTTCACCTCTCACTGGTCACTGTCCTCTTCTCTCAGTGTCCTTTTGTTGTCTTGAATTCCAGCAAACACAGTCTGTTTCTTCTCTGTTTCTCTTCAGTATTTTCCTTTTGGATCAAGTCCCAGCCTGGCAAAATACCACATTCAGTGCCTTTAAACAGTCATGTCACACTGTTCTTACCAGCCTGCTGTCCACCGTGCATGGTTCATCACGTGGTTTCTTCTTGTCTGTTGATTCTTTCACTCGTCCCTTTCAAGATTACTCCAAGCAAGACAAATCTGACAGTGTCCAGTGCTTTACCACCGTTCATTATCCCACTGTTCAACTGCCCAGCCTGTAATTTACAGTACATGTTTCCACCTCGTGGTTCTCTACATGCTGCTGCTGGTGTCGTCAGTGTGGTTTCAGTTGCACTGTCTTTTGCCTGCTATTAATTCTTCTCAAGTCCACGATGTTCTGTCGGTCTTCATCAGGAGATTAACTGTCCTTTGAGCTTCTTCTCAGGATGGGGACAAGTGCGAGGTCAAGCTGTAAAATTTTAAGCCAAAATCTGGCCTGTTTTCTCCCAATTATGCTACTCTAGTGGTTTTGGCGCCGTACTCAAAATTCCAGGTTGAGAGAAGTCCACCTTCATTTATCTGTAATCTGTGTTAACACACTAAAACATACAATTAATATCCTTTTCATTTCTTTTCTCAAAACCTCCATTCGCTTTATCTGCCTAGAGTTTAACTCATCTGTTTCTCTCTCTGGGTGCTCACTCGTCACCTTATATGGGCATGCAAACTTCCTGTCACCCACACCATTTCCTGTTACACACACACAGCACGCAGCTGCTCAGAGCAGCTCAAGCTGCTTTGCTGTTTCTCCAGGCTAATCAAACTTATTTTGTATTTACAATCTACAAACCCTCTGTAATTCTACTAACTTTTGACCTAAAATGTAGCATCATTCACACAATGATTTCATAATCCTCTCACACACACCTTTTAAATAAACTAAACTCTTATAACATCACTCATGCATCTCTTAAATTAAAAACACTTTCAAACTTTAAAACATCCTACTTTACATCACCAAAGAAATACCTCTCACACCTTTATTCATCATTCAAAACCTTCTAGTCACCGCATTCACACAAGAAATTGAAAAAATAAAACACACCAGCAACTATTGCTGGAGAGAAGTTACTACTGAAAGTAATGTGTTAATCTTAAGTATATACAGTGCACTCAATATATTTATATATCTACATCCAAACTCAGTCAATTACTATACATCCACTACGGCAACTCAAAACTTTATTTATAGTCCTCTAATAAACATAAATGGCATTTGAAACACACACTCAACAATGTTTGCAGCAGTATTTGTAAAACCAACTGTGGCTTAAACAGTTCACTGCTTACTCATTTGCATTTTCACTCACACACACACCGTCTAAAAATAGCTCCAGCATTGCCTCAGACTCCTTTCACACAGAGATCTCTTATTTTATATTACAAAGACATCTTATATTTACAACCACTGTCAGATCTGTCAGCTTTAGCGCCTACACAATTTAGACAAATTTAAAATAACCGCCCAGCGGATAAACTCCCTGAGTTTTTTGCGACCAATTAACCAGTATCAAGACTTTAACTGTTTCTGGCCTCATTTCTAAAATCCCTAACTCAATTTAAAAGCGTCAACCAACCCAAACTTTACCTGAAGCTCTATTTTTGGCATTTCACAGCCAAGGCTTACCTCGAAGTGTTAAGTTAAAGTTACACGCCCGAAGTCCAACTTCTCCTGTCCAAAAAAGCGCAGGTACCGTTCCAAACGGTAAGGAGACTCTAACTCATAGCTTAATTCCAGGATGCCCTGTACCCCACAGTTAAGCCACACTGAACTATCCCTCTTCGCCGAGAGGTCAATGTCGCGCGTCCACGACAAGGAGGGAGCGTAACCTCCGGGCTCTGCGCTTCCTAGCAGACTCGAACTGCCGTTCTAGAATAATTTATAATACTTTGAAACAACAATCAACACCCAAAACAAGTGTATAACTGAGGCAGGTGCAACCTAGTGGTCAATGGAGACTCCAACTCACAAAATGACCGCTCAGGTCCACTCTTATGACCAAATTTGGACTCTAACCAACACAATAACCAATTCCCTACCAAACTACTTGAGACTCTAACTCAATTTCTTTGGGACTTCAACCCAGTATTTAAACTTTTCTTATCAGACTCTTAACTGCTTTCATTTCTTCTTAGCAGAACTCTAACTGCTTCAACTCATGAAATTTTCATCAAAATCAAAACAGACATCCACCAGTAACTTCAGTGAGTAGACTTAAATTTTATCATGTCCAATTTGGCACACTTTGGAAATAATTCAACAGGTAGTGCCTTACCATTCTTCAATAAATCAGCACAGAAAGGAAAATAAGTCTGGTTATTGGAGCATCGTTATCTCGCTGTCTAGCTGGTGAAACTAAGGAACTCAGGGCGAGGACAGCAAAGTTACCAAAGGGGAAAAACTATCAAATTAAACCTGCATCATCTCAAAAATCACAAGTTTCTCTAAAATGTGTTTATTCTAGGGCTGCAGTTATTCATCATTTTAGTCATAAAGTATTTTATTGATTGTTCGAAAATTGAATTGGATTAGAAATAGTTTTCTTATTAATGAGCAATAATTATTATTATTCCAAAGAGAAAACACACGGGTCTTTTGGTTACCATTTTAGAAATTGCCATCCTTTAATGATTCATCTGTTAAAAAAAATATTTTGACTGCTTTTATCTAAAAAATATTTTGAGATGCTGAAATGCTGAAATAATAATAATAAAAAAAACAGACACTGATGTCAACATAAAGGTAAACACGCAATTTAGTTTCTTTAGTTTCTGGTTCTCTCCTGTATGGACTAGAGAACGCACGATACCACTTTTTTGTGTCCAGTATCGATATGAATCCGATACAGCGTATTTTTATAATCAATAAAACAGTTTTTTTTAATATCTTTCTTTATTTTGTATAAGTTCATACTCAAGTTTTAAAAAATAAAACATTAAAGTTATTTAGTTATACCTGTATGCAAAAAACACACTGCACCCAAAATATTTCATAGTTCAGCAACACTGATCAATCTAATAAACTTAAACCTGCACCATCCTCCCTATTCTGGTATTTTAAAGAGTACTTAGCAGAAATATTAAACAACCTAACTAATAGGGTTGCAAACTCCCAGCAAAAAAAAAAACTAAAGGGAACCATCGCCCACCCTCTGCCTCGTGATGCTTAATCGACATAATCGACTTTAATTTAATGCATGTATTTAAAAAAATGCACAGAAATCAATTATTTTTCAACAACAATTAAATAGATTCAACATCTTTCTTCAACAGAACTGCAGACTGCACAGATGGTATCTTCCCAAAGGAAAAAGTACTATAACTTACTAGGGTATATATTAGACTTAATAGTTACTATATACAATATTAGATTTCTATACATTTTACGTTAGATAAAAACTTTGGTTGTAAGATTCAGATAATTATTTATTAAAAGCGAGACATTTTAAACGAGAATAAGAAAGAAAAGTATTTCTTTGTGCCCCCCTTTTCCCTGTTAATGCCCCAGCTGGCCCCCTGGCAAAACCGTGCTAGACCCGCCCCTGCACAGTTACCAGCTGTCAGCTACTTATAGCATTAGGCATTAAAGTAATATTAAATAAATTCTAACAACAGCTTATCAAGCTTAAACGTGCTGCTGTGGTTTATCTGCTGGTTTCCTCTTTCTGGCGCAAAGTGGGAAACAAACAAGAGAGACGGAACTTGCGATCAGCTGATCATTGATTAGTTTCATGATTGAAGTAGCAGCAGGAGAGGGAGGGGGAGAGGAGACGCGGCAGTCGCTCCATATATCGGTTGTTAAGCTTAACGTGGGAATGCGTTACAAACATTGAGAGAGAAACTTACAAACTTGCTTTACTTCTCTAGGACAGCTTTCACTGAGAAGAAATGCCGATTTGGAAACATGTAGCGAGGCGCTAAATGCTCCACCAGACAACCGAGAGGTCTCTTGTTGTCACATGCAAGAAAGCATGCTCTGAAGAATATCCAGGTAGATAACTGTGGCGATATGTTGGTTATATTACTTTAAAGTGCAACTGGCTAATTCTTATTTTAGCCAACTCGAAAAGTAAAAATGATGCAACGACCTTGAAATAACACATTTATCTCACTGAAACATGTCATTTAAATAAAAACATTTACTGAAATTAAAATAAATATACTGAATATAATATGGCTCAGATTTAATGGAATATAATGATCCTTTTGTGTTGCTGTTAAAGAAAGGGATAATGTGTGATTACTGCTTTTAAACTATGGGCTACAAACTAAATCCTTTTATTATTTCTGTCCTCGGTTTTAACTCATTAATAATCATTAGGATGAAGCCCCCTAAAAAACAACATAAAGGTCATGAAAATGTAAACAATTTGGCATTTTGATGATGCATCATCCACATTAAAAAGTAGAGATCATATCAGCCCTGTATTTACTTGTATCGGATACATAAAAAATCTTTCCGTATCGCACAGCACTACAGAAAGCTCTTTTCTAGGGTTGTATTAAACATCTGTAACTACCGTAACTCCTGATCCATTTCCTCAATTAAAAGAAGTCCAATGATTCCTGAGAGCAGCAACTCTGCACTTTTCATTAATATTTGCATCATTACGGTAATCCCAGGTACATTGTTGCAGCAGCCCCGTGAAGGCAAAGGTTGAGAGAATAGTGAGTGAGCGTGATGGAACAATGTTATCACACGTTTGGCTTCTTTTTACCATGTTTGTTTCTTTTGTTCTTTCATGTGTTATTTACCAAGATTTGGATGGTGTTCTGCCTCGAGTTACCATAATGTCCCTAACATCACAAAAAAGCACAGAGTTGCTGCTTTCAAGAACTGCTGGAATTTCTCATTTGCCCCAATGGTTCAAGACTCAAGTTAGGCTAAAAACACTGGGACCAGTTTAAATGGGTTCATGTGTGTCAGCTGCATCGTCACTGCTGCTCTTATGTTATGTGTTTTTGTTGAAAACTAGGTGCTGTTTGGCCTTAATGATGTCAAACTTTTCATTCACTTGTTTGCTCCTAAATACGTTTCTATTGCAGGTCTTTTCCAGTTGAAAATGTGAGTGAGCACTACACAAATTACTGACACTGAAATACACTGAAAAGAAAAACAACTAAACTAAATCCAAACAAAAACAACTAAACGAAGTAGTTACACACGTTATAGAATATATATACTGGGCATACAAGCCTGGCCTAAGCTTTCTGTCAGGAAGACTGCAGCAGTCCAGGAGTTGGGTTAACTGTCTTTAAGTCCCACAGAAGAAATGTTTACATCAAAGTGCTTGCCAGGCTTAATCCAAATTAGGTACAGCCATACTTGAACTTATCATTGTATAGTATGTGGGACTATGAGCAATGGTTTTCTGGAAACAGAAACAGGCAATTTTATCATTAGTAGAGTCACAAATAACTAGAAAAACAATTGAAAACATAATGTACTCAACACAGCAATATCTCACAATATCCACAAGGGGTCACTATAGCTCATATATTGCCTAAATAGCACGTCATACAAATTGCCAATCATAAGGCACGGACATGGCAAGCTAGCCACAGTTAAACTAAACAATAGAAAAGTCCTTTATTTGTAATACCGCTGGATGTAATGACTGTGGGAGATTACAGCCACTGCTATTAACTTAGTGCCAAATAATCCTACCAACATGGTATCAAAGAACTGAGGCATAACTTTAACATGCACAAACAATTATAACAGCTTCATGCGAGTCATCCTGCCAAAAGGACTAACACTCACAGGTTCATAAACACACAACTTAATCACACGAAACAACTGCGATGCTCTGCAGTGGCACCTTTAGTCACTCCCACTCTGCGTGCTGAGCACATGCCCACTGATACGCTTATTTCCTTTGAGTGTGCTTGATTTCTGCCTCTAGACATTCTGAGGCCGAGTCAGAGCAGGAAACTTGAGCACACGTGGTCTCATTAAATCAGACAGCTGGAGTCATTTAAAAAGGATCTTTTAAGCAGTGCTGTCCCTCAGCTTCATAGTAGATCCATCTATGGATCAGTTTGAAAATCCTAGCTGTCTTCTTTCTAGTTATCATGTTACAAGATTTTAAGAAAACTTGAACGCTGATCATGAGTTGAATGCCACTGATCTTCAAAATCATCCAAGCTTTTTGATAAATGCACACAAAAGTCGGGTGTCCATGCCACCCGCATGCAAGGTGACAAAAATACCCCAATCAGCCTTTCAAGCTGACAGCTAAAGAAACCATTTCACCAGATTTAGCTTCTTGGATATTGTGTTCACTATACTGTGTTCAAAATGTACTTCTCATTTAATAGAAGAAATGTAATCATGTCAATATAGAGGATTTCAAATTCTCACTCCTGTTAATTAAAAAAAAGAAAAAAGTAGGATAAGACATGAGAAACTCCTTGAAAAGGACAGTCTCCATTATAGCACCTCATGGAAGCTTTGTTAGACGACCTGTCATTAAAAACTAGAAAGACCATCCAGCATCGGGAGCTTTCAGACTTCCAGGTATGACAACAAGCCTATTGCTGGTTTGCCCACTCTGACTGTGTCAGTATTTGCTCCACATACCAACTGCTCTGACCCTAAAGTAAGCCAGAATCCCACACAGCCATATGTAGGCACATTCCAACCACAAAGAATAACTGGGGATTCTTCATCCTGTAAACATCCTGAACAACTGGTTTTGGTGGTTTGATGGGAACAGATCCTCACCTGATCAGGAATACCAACGATCACCCCACCACTCATGTCTTGTTGGGAAATGTTTGCAGTCCTCAAGCTGTGAAAGTCATCAGGTGCAGCAGTCATGAATACCATGTAAACATCCCTGTTGGTAGGACAAACAAATAACAGTGGGATTCATTCGAGAAAACAGAACTTGTTTGATTCCCTGTCTGACAAAAAGAAATTAATGCAACGTAAAAATTAGATTTAAAAAATCAGCAGCATCATATGTAACCAGGTCCTAAATTACATATTGTTATAATTACACAAAATTTGTTCTAAAGCCCAAACTGCTCCTGGTATATCTGACTTTTAGCACCTCCAAGCCTGTAGTCATCTTGGTTATTAGTTAGGCCCCTCCCCCGTGTGTCGCTATGTGTATAGGCACTGTTAATGCTAGCATGAACAGATCATTCTTGCTGGCTGTTGTAGTGGCTTGAGCTAACTCTCATCCCAACTGTTTATATTTGGTTATAGGAGCTGGAGTGGGCATTAATGCTCCACAAATTACAAGCTGGGACCTGCCGCTAATCCATGGTTAAAGCCTTTACCCACATCAACACTGCAGGCAGAGGCTAACATCTGCAATACTATTAATAATTACACATAACTGTAGCAACAACAAAGAGAGGCTCGAACAAGAAAGGCTTGAAACCCTTAGAAAAGACTGATCAGAGTTGGTTCAATGAACTCTGATCATGTTCATTCGGAGTTAAGCTCGTGTGTGTTTAGAGACAGAAAGCCATCATGTTACCAGGATTCTCCAGAGAAACACAGAAATAAAGAGCAGAGCCTCCATCTTCATTTAGTGGACAGAGGAATATGATCACAAATCAGTGTGGGCCAAAATTTGTATCTTAAAAACTAGGAGGGGATAAAGTTATACCAACATACTGTAATATTTTTATAATATACACTAGCAAACTTTCATGCTGTGTGTGATATTAAAAATATTGTATTGTGTGATATCACATTCTATTGTGATACAGCATTTTAATCTGACCTTTGATTTCTAAATGCTTCATTAAACTGTCAAATATACAAATATAGACAACTGTGGGATTTGTCTAAAGTATTTGCATATGCCATAGAAATGTTAGCACTCACAGTTTACTGGGCAAGGTTTATGCAAAGTTTCAACAAGACCAGTCCACTTATGACAAACGCGATCATACGAGCATTATAGTACGATGCAGTCTCTGCATGATATGACTATCTATTCAGCTGTAACCTGACAGGGACAAAGTCTAGGAGACAGAAACTGAAGATAGACACCATTTACTGATGGACCTGTTATATTAGGTGACAATTCCACGTGAAAGTCAAAAGAAATGAATACATACAGGGCAAGTCTTTATGAGGCAAACATGATGTGCATCTCACACGAAAGCGATTTAGGTGATTTTCTGTGAGAAATGTGTAAAAAGATCCGTACTCTGAATTTCAGATACTATTGATCTGTTTGTTGTGTGTCTGAGGGTTTACGCAGGGACGTTTTGTGTAAGCACTGATTGCTACAGTAGCATCCAATCAATGCTTACAGTGCAAAGAAACTGGCCTACAGTCTGACAGCTGCATTAATGTCTACACAATCTAAGAGTTTGAAAGATGGACACACGTGAGATGATCATAAATCCACAACAGAATCCTTTCTGTCCTAACATACTGATGAGAAAATAACTGAAGCACTCGTGTCAAGAACAACAACAACAAAGGGAAACATGCCTAACTTGGATTTCAGTGATTGTGAAAACAAACATATGCAAATGAATTTCCTCTGTGCGCTTTGCCTAATTCAGGAAATCACTATCAGTCAAGTTGAGTGTGAGTCAGTGAGTATGTTATGTTCACATAGACTGTTACCTCAGGGGCTAACTTACCAGATGAAATGAACCTTTATGGAACGGAAACCCAGAATTTGTTTCAAGTCACATTTTAGCTTAACCTGCATGGTGGAAAGTGCCTGTACCAGAGACATGATTGTTGCTGCTTAGGTTAAAATATCTAGTATATGTCAATAATGTAACAAAAAAGAAGAAGAAAATCTGTGGCGGTGTAAAAGTCCCACTAAATGCGTCTCTCGGTGTACATCTAAACTATATAACGATTAACCGCCAACTGTGAGTTCAATTTAAATTTTCCTTTACAAATGTGTGTTTGTTTAGGAAGGAAAAAAATGTGTGCGCACAGTGTTCGGCAATATAGACTCAAAGGCAGCACCAAGACTGGCACGAGACTATTTCCACTGCACTGAGGGTGGGAACTCCAGGCCTCGGGGCCGCTGTCCTGCAGGGTTTAGATGTGTCCTTGATCCAACACAGCTGATTTAAATGGCTCATTTTGGACGTTGACATATACATCAAGGAATGGACCAGCCACTGCACTGATGTTAAACCAGTTCAGAAGTTCATTTATCATCATGAACCACCAATTTATGAGCAGACAAACCAAAGTGCACTCCAAGATTCAGTTGCTTGTAGAAGCACGTTTAGCAGCAACAGCTCAAAGTCATTGTTTTCTGTATGACTATCAGTCTCTCACATCATTGGGGAGTCATTTAGGCTCACTCTTCTTTATAATGTTGCTTCACTTCATTGAGGTTTGCACAAATTTGTTTATGCAAAACTCACGACCACACTACTTCTATTAAGCTGAGCTTTAAACTTTCTAAAATATAAAACCTGCTAGACACCGGTGTTGTGCCAAAAAGTGATTGTCTGCCAAAAAGTGATTTCTGGTATTTGCCAAAAAGTGATTGCTCGTATTTAAACTGCTATAAGTAACTTGTTGGGCTATAATATGTGAAACATATGTCAAATGCTATTACAATAGTTCAGTAAAAATATTTTAAGTGGGGATAAAGGAGCGGATTGGTTATAATGTAAGTACAATAACACAGAGTTGTAAAGACACTTGAAACACAGATTTTTTTTTTAAATTCTATATAAAACCTCTTTGTAAACCCTGTTCACCGATGTTAGGGTCCCTGGGTTGTTGACCCAGTGTTTTGTGTTTTTGGTTCTTTGATTTTGTTATTTCATTATATTCTAGCTTTGCTTTATGGGTTTTAGGATTATTCTTAGTTTAGGTTGTCTGGGTGGGGTTTGGTTAGAGTTTTAGTGTTCTGGTTTTCTGTCTGTGTTCCATAGTTGCTGTCTCCCCTATCTGCTGTCTCCCCACGTCCAGTCAGTGGCTGTATCCCAATTCAGGGTCTGCAGCCTTAAGGGCCGCATTTTAAGGCCGATTACGTCAGAGCGACGCGACGAAGGCTGTCCCAATTCGAAGGCTGCTCGAAATGCGGCCCCCAAATGCGTCCTTCATTTCCCTGAATTTTAAGGACGTGGCAGTGTAGACTTGGTGGCCCAACATATCCCAGAATGCATAGCGCGGCGGTGGGTGTGGATAATTTTGCCGAAATAAAACGGCGGATGAGGGGCGCCCGAAGAGTAAACTTTAAGTAAGTACTGAATATTACGTCACTTATTTATGTGCAAATGTTTAATAACGAAGAACATTAAAACATTACTGTTGGCCACATGTCGGCAAAGTTATGTGACATTAGTGACGTTTGTACTAACTTGGTTTTAAAGCCTTTACTTTCAAATATACGCCGTTCAATAGCTGAGCTTAATCTTACAGAGATTGATCAAAGCTCATGTAGAAACAAACAAACAAATGCACAAAAGATTTTCTCCTTTATTTCTGTCAAACAAAGCTGTAAGACACGTTTCCAGCTGTTGGTATCATGGTTGCTAGGCAACCTGGGCAGCGCAACGGAGGCTAGACCGTCCCATTTCACAAGCCTCGCACTTCCGGCCTTAGCGGTCTTTGAGTACGCGGCCCTTGAGGATCGTTGAGGCTGCGTACTTTAAGGCTGCAGATCCTGAATTGGGATACAGCCAGTGTCTGTGTCTGCCCTGGTCCCACGTCTCTGTTCCCTTTGTTATAGAGCCTGCCTGAGTCTGTGTTATGTTTCCTGTTTTACTTTGAAAGTCCATGTCTGATGTTAATGTGTCTGGTTTTGCTTCCCCTTGTCTCGTTAGGCCTGATTTGCCCCAGCTGTGTTTCCCTCCTGTTACCCATTCCCTGATTGCTCCCTCTGTGTATTTAAGCCCTGTGTTTCTTTGTGTCGGTGTCGTGATCTGCTTTCATTTATGCTGTGTGTTCTGGCTGCCTGGTCATGTAACGTTATTTGGATTTTTGTTACGTTTTGCCACTTTTTGCCATCCAGCAATAAAAGCTGAGTTTTGAGTTACTTTCCGCCTCCGAGTGTCTGCACTTTGGGTCCTTCTACTTCCACTCTTGCCTGCACACAGCCTTAACCTGACAACCGAAGTCTATTTACCAACGTACAGTACGTAAAGATATTACACATAAAAAATACACAGAAACATTGGAAATCACTTTTTGGCACAACACCGTAACCTCTCCAGAGGTGGTATCAATATTAATATCTCTAAACCCTATAAATGTTTCTTTTAAAGTCTGACGAAAGGAAGGAGCTGCGAGAAGTGTGCCTCTCAACCGGTGGCTCGCTCAATAACGTCTGGCTGTGCAGCTGAAACCTTTTTGACCCACCAACAGTCACACAGAGGCCACAAAATCTCACATGCGGGTTTCACTCTTTCAGGCGGAGTCTCTCTAAGAAATTCTAGTTTTAACTTCAGTTCAAATGCTTCATCTTCTGTGAATCGAGTCAAATTAGAAAAAACTAAATATAAAACAGGTTTAAATGAACAAAAAAGAAACTCATCTGATCATTGTTAACATACACAGTGAGCACTCATGCAGGTTCATCGAGACTTTGCTTTTCTAAAAAAGATCTAAAGATTTGCATGAGGAAAAACTGAATAACACCTTTAAAATGTTAGTTTTTCCCTTTTTTGTTCGATTGTAACGTGATTAATACAAAATATTTTAAAGAAAACATTTTAAATAAAGAAAAACTTACCTAATTAATCATTTTATCCTGTGATTTCTTTATTTCGCAATATTTTTTACTGATTAAACATGTTGTTTGTGTCATTGTTACGGCTGCTTTGATGATTTAGGATTCAGTTTTGCTGCATGTTATCATTAAATCCTGTTTCGCCTGCTTTGCAAGAAAAATAACAGGAGACAATGTGATTAGGGCTGAGTATCAATTTCAATTCCTACAACTGCTTCAGTTCCCATTAGTAGTAATACCTACACTTTTTCTGATTTCACTTTTCTAATAGTTTCACAGGCTAATAGTTTTTAAACAGAATAGCACAAACAACATGTATCCCTTTAGAAATCAAACTGTGATACTTCTAAAAGCACATATTCACACCGAGCCACACTAGCACTGTATTAACCCCCAATGTTCCTTTAATGCAACTAGCCCTATAATTATCTACTAGTCACAAACACACTGCAACAGTAAGACTTGTTGATTACACATAGATGATTTATCTACTTTAGGAGCATTTGACTTTTTCTTTAGCGCTCCGAAAAGACACAGAGGCTAATAGTTTTAAACAGAGCACCACAAACAACAACAGGTATTCCTTTAGAAATAAACTTTTCTGGTGTTACTTCTAAAAACTACAGATTCTTAACTAGTCACACTCTGCAACAGTTAGACAGAGTGGGTTACAGTTAGGCCCCCAACAGTCAGCAAAAGAAGTCATAAAACAATAAAAGAGGCTCCCTTTATCAAGAGCATCCCAGCACTCACACATCCCAACTGTAGTTCCATAGTTTTTCCACCTTTTTCATTACAAACAGTTCCTTTATCTTATCTTATCATGTCAGAGGTCAACTGAAACCATGTCCACCTGAACCTCCAAAGGTTTTGCACCTTTTCTTACACCCCACACCTTTATCTGTGCAGGCAGACAATTACACCTCCTACTGACTAACTGTACCTCTATAGTTTCCACCTTTTTTCATTACAAACTGCATTTCTGGATGTATACTAAATGTTTTTCTACGTGTGTGTGTGTATACACATTTTTACAAATTAAATAGAGTAAACAATAAATAAAATATATAAAAATATACAGAGTTGAGACATGTGCAAAACAAGTGGCATTTATATACAGTGTGGAGTGCATAATGTTGAAGTTCCAGTAGTGAAGGTGAGGTGTCTATGAAGTGTCCAGCAGTCTGATGGCCTGGTGGAAGAAGATGTCTCTCAGTCTGCTGGTTGGGGACCGGATGCTGCAGAACCTCCTTCCTGATGGAAGTAGTCTGAACAGTTGATGGCTGGGGGGACTGGAGTCCTTGATGGTCCTCCCCGCTTTCCTCAGGCAGCGCTTCCTGTAGATGTCTTGGAGGGAGGGAAGCTCACCTCCAATTATCCGTTCAGAACACCGCACTACTTGCTGGAGAGCTTTGCAGTTGTAGGCGGTGCTGTTGCCGTACCAGGTGGTGATGCATCCAGTGAGGATGCTCTCAATGGCACAGTGATAGAAGGTCCTGAGGATGCGGGGGCTCATGCCGAATCTTTTCAGTCTCCTGAGAAAGAAGAGGCGCTGCTGCGCCTTCTTCACTGTTTTGTTTATGTGTACTGACCACGTAAGATCCTCAGCCAGATGTACCCCAAGGAACCGGAAGCTGCTCACTCTCTCCACAGCAGCGCCGTTGATGGTGATGGGGGTGTGTACTTCTCTGCACCTCCGGAAGTCCACTATCAACTCCTTTGTCTTTGCGACGTTGAGGGTGAGATGGTTGTCTTGACACCAGTGGGTCAGGGCGCTGACCTCCTCCCTGTAAGCCGTCTCATCACTGTTGGTGATAAGACCCACCACTGTAGTGTCGTCCGCAAACTTCACAATGATGTTGGAGTTGTTAGTGGCTGTGCAGTCGTAGGTGTAGAGTGAGTACAGGAGAGGGCTCAGTACACACCCCTGTGGAGCACCAGTGTTCAGTGTGATGGGGAATGAGGTGATGCTGCCCAGTCTGACCACTTGGCATCTGTCAGACAGGAAGCTAAGGATCCAGCTGCAGAGGGAGCTGCTCAGTCCTAGATCCTGCAGTTTCCTGTCCAGCTTCGAGGGAACGATGGTATTGAATGCTGAGCTGTAATCTACAAACAGCATTCTCACATACGTGTCTCTCTTCTCCAGGTGTGACAGGGCAGTATGTAGTGTCAGGGCTATGGCATCATCAGTGGACCTGTTGTGGCGGTATGCGAACTGTAGAGGGTCCAGTGAGTCGGGTAGTGCAGAGCAGATGAAGTCCCTGACCAGCTTCTCGAAGCATTTGCTTACGATGGGGGTCAGGGCTACAGGTCGCCAGTCGTTCAATGAGGAGATGGTGGAGGATTTGGGTACAGGGACGATGGTGGCCATTTTGAAGCAGGCTGGGACTACAGACAGAGAGAGGGAAAGGTTGAAGATGTGTGTGAACACTCCAGCCAGCTGAGCCGCGCATGACTTGAGGACGCGGCCGGGAATCCCGTCCGGACCAGTAGCTTTGTGCGCGTTCACCTTCCTGAAGCACTTCCGCACATCCTCCTCAGACACAGCGTGCGCACTGACGTCATCCGCGGTGCGCACACTGTCCGGTCTCATGGTGTTCGCTGTGTCGAATCTAGCGTAGAATACGTTTAGATCCTCACACAGAGAGGCCGTGGTCTGCGGTGTGCTGGTTTTCCCTCTAAAGTCTGTGATCGTGTTTAGTCCCTGCCACATACTCCGAGGGTTGTCAAACTGTTGCTCCACCCTGTCCCTGTACTCACATTTGGCTGCTTTGATCGTCTTCCGGAGTTGGTAATGTGCGTGTTTGTAGTCCGATGTGTTCGCGGAGGCAAAAGCAGTGCTCCGTGCCGCCAGTGCCGCGCGAACATCTCCGTTAATCCAGGGTTTTTGATTTGGGAAGGATTTGACTGTTCTGGATGGGACGACATCTTCCACGCATTTCCTGATAAATCCACAGACTGAGTCTGTGTATTCATCAATGTCCCTAGCAGCCACGTGAAACATTTCCCAGTCCGCGTGATCAAAACAGTTCCGCAGCGTAGATTCCGATTGGTCCGTCCAACAGTGCACCGCCCTCCGGGTTGGAGCTTCCCATTTCAGCTTCTGCCTGTAGGCGGGCAGGAGCAGGATGGAGCGGTGATCTGATTGGCCGAATGGGGCGCGGGGGAGGGCTTTGTACGCATCCCGGAAAGAGGTGTAGCAGTGGTCAAGTAGCCGGTCTCCACGAGTGCTAAAATGGATGTGTTGGTGGAGTTTTGGTGAGACTTTCTTCAGGTTTCCCTTATTAAAGTCTCCGGCTGTGATAAACGCTGCCTCTGGGTGTGCGGTTTCCTCACTGCTGATCGCGCTGTACAGTTCCCTGAGTGCTCGGTTAGTGTCGGCTTGTGGGGGAATGTAAACAGCCGTAATAATCACTGCTGTAAATTCCCTCGGTAGCCAGAATGGCCGGCACTTAATCATCAGGTACTCCAGATCCGGTGAGCAGAAGGATTTGACCGGGTGCACGTTCGCATAATCACACCAGCTGTTGTTGATCATGAAACATACACCACCGCCTCTGCTTTTCCCAGTAAGATCCTGTGACCTGTCCGCGCGGTGCACAGAGAACCCCGGTAGTTGTATTGCGGAGTCTGGTACCTTGTCCGATAGCCAGGTTTCTGTGAGGCAGATCACGCAGCAGTCCCGCATCTCTCGCTGGAATGAGATCCGTGCCCGAAGCTCGCACAGCTTGTTTTCCAGAGACTGCACATTAGCCAGTAATAAACTGGTTAATGGTGGTCTGTTAGTGAGTCCGTCTCAGTCGAACCAGAACGCCAGATCAACTCCCTCTGCGTCCCGAGTTTGTTTTGCGAGATCTCGCAAAAGTCCGTCTTAATTTTTTTTCTCCCATGTCCCCTGCGGGGCTCCGTATATTAAACATGTCAAGAAAGAAAGAGTATAAAGAAAAATAGTAAATGTGTCTAATTAAACTCTTCCTGTGAACCTTATATCATCCTTTAATATGTTCGGTGTTACAAACTTGAAGAAGCACAGAAAAGATCATCAGACATTAATCTAATCAGTTTTCAGCCTTCATTCATATTGAAAAGTTGAAATCTTCCCTGCTAGACCCAAGTGCAGCGTTTAACACCGTTGGCCATAACATTTTATTACAGCTATTATTAAATGGAGAGTCCTCTTCACACACTGAGGTTAATTATGAAGCTCCACAGGCTTCTGTGCAAAGACCAGTTCTGCTTACATTATACGTGCTTTAGAAGACATAGCATACATTTTCACTGCTATGCATATGATACCCACTTTTATTGGTTAAACTGCCGGGATGTCTTAGACACATAATGAGCTTTAATTTTCTGCTTCTAAGTTCAGATAAACTGAGGTTATTGTAACGGGGCGTAAAAATCTTAGAAACACTGTGGCTAACACGATCCTTACTCTGGATGGCATTGCCTTAAGCCGCCTGTTGCAGTCATTTGGCACATTATAAGTAAAATTGAAGCACACGATCCCAAAGCACAACATCAACATTTATTTATATACAAAAATGAAAATTCTTTTTACAGAAAAGAATTGTAACTTCACAATATTGCATTAAGATGAGCAGACAGATTTTAATCTCAGCATCGTGCACACAGATTTTTCAGGACACTGGAAGAGTTCCTGCCGTGGATTTAGATGTTAGTGTTGAGTGGATGATCCCATTCTGTGATCTTTGTGTTACTAACACTGATGCTTTTACACTTTAGGACCCTCGAGACCTCTGCTGCTCAGCCGTCCTGATCGCTGCCTCCACTTTAACCAGAGGCTGTAACCTCTGATCATTTCACCTGCACCGACAGTAAAACTCTTCTCCAGAACCAAACGTGCCATAAACCCATCACAGCTTCATCATCAGCTCAGTCTCAGCAACATGCAGACGACCGAGCAGCAGAAACTCTGCAGGGAACGTCTGAAGTCTGTTCTTCAGTTTTCCCAGCTCACTGTTTATTGAACATGAGACAGAAAAATAACTTCACCTTTAATGTGAAACTTTTATCGCCTGTGACATGTTTGCAGGAAGTTTTCATGCTGTGATTTAGTGTCACAGCCATAAATATCACACAAGGTAAAAACTGCAAGTCCCAGCATCCTCTGTGTTTAGGGAGGAGCAGTGAAAGTGAAAGTGTTGATCCTCCGTTCAGAGCAGCAGGAGGAGGAAGGTGGAGCTGAGGCAGGTGAGTGTTAACATGAATATGTTTCTTCTTATGACATAAAATAATTCCACACTGTTCGTGTCTGTGGGTGAAACGTGAGGCCGGTCGGCTCCTCTGAGCGCTGGTTTCCTGTAAGTAGAGAGGAAGTGAGTTTAGCTGAGAGAGCAGGAGGAGAGTGAGAGCTGTGCTGAGGCAGGTGAGTGTTAACACCGCTCTGACATTACTGTGTCTCTGTGGCGGGAACAACAGGCTCCGTCAGTGGAGGCAAAAATAATCAGACTTTGGTTTTTCAAAGGAAACTACTTTATGTTGGGAGAAGCCGCGCGCTCATTGGATAACGACTTGTCAATCTCAAGTTATTAGCCAATGAGCGCGCAGGTTCACAGTAAGACCCGCCCTTATCACGACGTCTTTTAAAACTAAAATGGCGACAGAAACTCGGTGAGTGGAGTTCAGGCTGACTTTATGAAAGTGCGACGTTTGAGCCACTTCCTGTTCTCAGTCCCGGCGTCCTGATCACCGAGGTTTCTGTTGCTCTGATATCTGATATTGATTATATCGGTAAACAGGCTGTAGGCAGAAACATCAGGTCTGATCTGAAAATCCCTTCAGAAACAAACTTTAAGAGTTTTATGTCCGTGTGAGGCCGCACGCTGATTGGATAACCACCTGTCAGTCTCAAGTTATTAGCCAATGAGCGCGCAGATTCACAGTAAGATCTTATCACGTCATTCTTTTAAACTAAAACATTGACAGTAAAACTGTAACGTGTCCTGTGATCTATAAACACTCTGTGATGAATAATCTGAAGTCATTTTGAGCCTGACAGTAGTTTCCTGTCACAGAGCAGAAGCTGCAGGCAGTTTTTGGCACCTTTATATTTAATTTATTCCAAAATAAATCAATAAAGTTAGAAAAGAACTCTCAGTGACATTAAAATCTATTTTTAAAGACAGATGTGACCAAGTGCAACAAATATAAGATGAGATGTTTACAGATATTTGAAGTATTGATCATATGTAGAACACAGAGCAGGTCCAATAACAGAGTCATCCTGCTCACAAACAGCAGTTTGGTTTCATGAGCTCACTTCCTGCAGTGATCCTCAGCTTCTCTCCAAAGGAGCCGTAACATGTGGGCTCCTCACCATGATGATGATCCCAAACACACGGAGTTCCTTCATCCACCTGATCATGTACTTATTAAATAATGTGATGGTTTTGGTGTTTTTTAAAGACTTTGAGCCTCTAAAATAACTGGTTTGGACTTTAGGGCCAAAGCTCCAACATTAGAAAGCCGTCAGTGTGATGCTTCCAGTACAACAGCACCTCTGAGTGTGTGTGTTTACCTCTCAGACTAACTCCACCCTGACATCAAGAAGATGGAGGAAGAGGACGGAGCAGCATCCAGCTGTGTGTCTGTGAGGAGTGACGGAGTTACACAAACACCTCCACCTTACAGTCATGGACCTGCAGCAATAATGTAAGAACACTACTAACTTTATTAGTCATTTCAACATAACCATGACAGAATCATTGATCTGTGATTGGTTCAAACTGTTTGATCTGAGTTTGCTTTTTATTGACTTGTTTTCTTGCTAAGATCTGAACTCTGTAAGTTTAAGTGAAGTCAGTGCAGCAGAATCAGAGAGAAGAGCTGAGAACAAACTGAGTTCATTCAGAGACAGAAAAAACTGGCTGATGATTGGCTGACCTGTCAGCGTTATGAGGCAGACACAATATCACAGAGGGATCAGCTGATCATATGGCTGTCAGAGAGAACTGATCAGTTATTGATGTTTGTGTTTGCAGAGGTCAGAGGTCACAGTCTCCAGCATCCAGCTGTGTGTCTGTGAGGAGTGACTGGTCCAGAGAAATACTTCCTCCAGTCTTCAGTCATGAACCTGCAGCAACAGTGAACTTCAATCATGGAGCTCAGCTGACCATGTAAGAGAGCTGCTGACTCAGAGTTCAAAGGTTGTTTCTATAAATGTTCTGCCAGTGACATCATAAATGATTCCTAATGGTGGTCCGGGTACGATAATGCTAGTATCAATCGTAGTAGTAATGCAATCCAAGGTAATGATTTCTTCACACCAACACAACAGCACAGACGTTAAGGCGGCGAGGCGTGATTGCGGGTGCCGCTCAGGTGCGTCCGCCTCCCCTGCAGCGGCGCTGCAGACCACGCCCCGCCACACACATTAACCAGGTAAAATACATATTTAGGCAGAATTTTGCAAATATCTATTTTTCATCTTTCAGCAGCATAGAGCTTTTTTTCCAATTGTTTTTTTAAAGTCAGGTCAAGGCTCCAAAAGCCCAAAGGAGATATAAGGGTGGCGGCTCACAGCAGTTTTTGTTTGCTACATCATTTTAGTTCAGCTGGGTGTCTTTCCTTTTGTTATATTTCTTTAAGAGTTCAAATGTGTTCATTACATAAATAACATGTAATTTTCTCTGTAGCACTTCATGGATTTCATAAGCAACACACCTTAGTTGTTCACACAAAGCATAAAGGTAAAAAACAGTATATACAGTGTTATCTTCATTCTAGATGTCAAAAAGTATTTGTGGCTCCCAGTGTTTTCTTTTGTGTGGAAACTGGCTCCAAATGGCTCTTTGGGTCCTGAAGGTTGCTGACCCCTGACCTAATGGTATATTTTTTTTAGCTGGATCGTTCTATAAAAACATGAATCAAATCTGAGAAAAGTTTCCACCTGACCTGTTGAATGTTATTGAAGCCAGAAGTTTGCCTTCATACTGTGTTTCTTGCATGCCTTTTGTGGTGTACTAATTGATGTGAAATGAATGCAATGTGGTTGTGTTTGCAGAGGTCAGAGGTCACAGTCTCCAGTATCCAGCTGTGTGTCTGTGAGGAGTGACTGGTCCAAAGACAGACCTGTAAACTTCAGTCATGAACCTGCAGCAACAATGTTCTTCAATCATGGAGCTCAGCTGACCATGTAAGAGAGCTGCTGACTCAGAGTTCAAAGGTTGTTTCTATAAATATGTTCTACCAGTGACATCATAAATGATTCCTAATGGTGGTCCGGGTACGATAATGCTAGTATCAATCGTAGTAGTAATGCAATCCAAGGTAATGATTTCTTCTCTGTTGCTGTGAACGTCTCTGCAGCCGTCTGTACTCTAATCTGAGACAACTATTACTGACAGAAACCATCACATCATCCAGTTTGTGTGTTTGCAGCTGCTTAAAAGATTTTAAACAGAGATTAATCAGTAATTCATGTGATGTGTTTGTGTTTGCAGAGGTCAGAGGTCACAGTCTCCAGCATCCAGCTGTGTGTCTGTGAGGAGTGACTGGTCCAAAGACAAACCTCCAGTCTTCAGTCATGAACCTGCAGCAACAATGTTCTTCAATCATGGAGCTCAGCTGACCATGTAAGAGAGCTGCTGACTCATTTACGGGTGTTTGAAATTCTGTGACCACTTTGTAATTTTAGTTTATATTTTTAAAGTGTTTTTATTTGTAGTTGCCTGTATTTTTATTACACTGTGTGTAACGTGGTGGTTTGTGCTGTTTGGGATTGTTTTGGTGTATTTGTGTCAGAACATCAGATAAATGATTTCATCACATTTTAAAAGAAAGTATCAGGATAATAATCTGAACTGAGTCATCAGAAATAGAAAGATGGTCTCAACAGGCCACTGAGCTGATCTCCAAAGAAATGCAGAAGATTGAAGAGTCCGAGGCTGTTTATTTGTCACAGGCATCGTCATACACGTACAACACAGTGAAATGTGCTGAGCTGCTCCTGTGACTGGACAAAACATTAGAAACAATCATTAAATGAAATAATGAAACATTGTGCAGATGTAATGTTAAAGTGCTTTGTGCCACATTAGCACAGCATGTACTGACAGAGCAGTGCAAGCAGAACAAAGCAAATGAGCAAAGTGATGTAAACAGAGTAACTGAACAGAGTGAGCAGAGTAATATCAGCAGTAATGAAGCAGCAGGATCAGTGTAGCAGCGTGTGACGTCATAATGAATCAGGTATGATCTGAAATATGACAGTGAGACAAGAACATGATGTAAGGTCCTGTTTAAACCCTGATGGTGATGCTATGAGGGGAGCATGTTCTGATTTAGGACTTGGATGGTCTGAGGATAGAAGCTCCTCTCTGTTTGTGTCCTGATGGTGCAGAAGCTTCTGCCTGATTGTAGAAGGAGCTGACGCCAGCATCATCCCAGAGGTGAAGCTCCTCTGTGTGCAGACCTGAGGTCAGATTCCTCCAGGCTGATGTTCAGGATCTACAGAAACGTGTGGTTGTAGTTATTGCTGCACTGTGTGCTGACAGCAGATACTCAGAACAAAGCGCTGCACACGTGTTCTTTACAAACATCTGTACATATCAAATATGGATCATGGCAGTGAATGAACACGTTTCTGTCATTTGTTTCATTGGCTTCTTTTTTCTGCCTGTGTTCATGTGATTAATGTCTAACACATAAACAGGTTTGTAATCAAACATCACATCATCAGGGAGGCATCATGAAACAAAGTTACTGCTGGAGGCTGAACTCAATTTGGTGGCAATGTTCAAAAATATCACTCAGATCATTTCAAAGCTTTTAGTTCTTCTTCTTCACTTCTGTAAAATAATAGAAAGGAAATCAGAACCAAGAAGTTCACTTCCTGATGACTGAACTCTTTCAAAATAAAGCTGAAAGCTCTGAATGTGACACCGCTGCTCCACCACAGTTTTTAGAGGAGGTCAAAGGTCAGTTGAAAGTGATGGATCCCAAACTTCCAGTACATCCAGTGAAGGACATAATCAGCTCTGTGATGAAGGCTTTTACTGTGGAGTTTGTAGGCTGATCACTGTGTTTAATAAGACAGGCAGGAACAGCAAAGGAAACTTGGATTCTGAACTCAAACACAAGTTTCTCCACTTTGACTTTTCTCTGTGACCATCAGAGCTTCTGCACAGTGTCATCAAATCTGGATGTTTGTCACTGACAGTCAATGATTTTAGTGATAAAGAAATGTGTTCACAGAGGGAGGAAGAGGAAGAGGAGTGGTGTCTGTGAGGAGGAGCAGCTGTCCTGCTGTGCTTTGTGTCAGGACGTCCTGAAGGATCCAGTCTCTACCAGCTGTGGACACTGGTTCTGCAGACAGTGCATCTCCTCATACTGGGACCAGTCTGCTTCATCAGGAGACTGGTCCTGTCCCCAGTGTGGAGAAAGATCCAGAAGCAGAGCTGGACTGCAGACAGCCAGTCAGAGCAGCTGTGTACAAAGTAAGACTGAACATCTGTCTGCTGATGGACTCATTTCTGAAAACTGGACTTCTTGTTGTTGTTCAGACATTGAAGAGTTTTCTTTCTGTTTTTCTTTCTTTCAGCAGATGTTGGTCTGCAGGAGGTTTTAGATGAACATAAGATCAGTCTGAGGAGGAGATGTGAACGTGTGACTGAAGGAAGTGATGAAACAGGAAGTAGAACCCTCCTCAACAGGATCTACACTGAGCTCTACATCACAGAGGGACAGAGTGAAGAGGTTCATAGCCAACATGAGGTGAGGCAGCTGGAGACAGCTTCCAAGATGGACGCCCTCCATGACACTCCAATCAGGTGCCAGGACATCTTTAAAGCCTTACCTGACCAACAGAGACCCATCAGAGTGGTTCTGACCAACGGCGTGGCTGGTGTTGGAAAAACCTTCTCAGTGCAGAAGTTCACTCTGGACTGGGCAGAGGGCTTGGAGAACCAACATGTCAGTGTGGTGGTTCTGCTTTCATTCAGGGAGCTGAACCTGATCAGAGAGGAGCAGTACAGTCTTCTGGAGCTGCTCCATGTTTTCCATCCAACACTACAGAAGGTCACAGCAGAGACGCTGGCTGTCTCTCAGCTTTTGTTCATCTTTGACGGCCTGGATGAAAGCAGACTTTCATTGGATTTCACCAACAGGAAGCTGCTGTCTGATGTCACACAGAAGTCATCAGTCAGCCAGCTGCTGACAAACCTCATCCAGGGGAATCTGCTTCCCTCGGCTCTCGTCTGGATAACTTCCCGACCTGCAGCGGCCAATCAGATCCCTCCTACATGTGTTGACAGGCTAACAGAAGTACGAGGCTTCACTGACGCCCAGAAGGAGGAGTACTTCAGGAGGAGATTCAGTGATGAAGAGCTGTCCAGCAGAATCATCTCCCACATGAAGACATCCAGGAGCCTCCACATCATGTGTAGTATCCCAGTCTTCTGCTGGATCACTGCTACAGTTCTGGAGCACATGTTGACTACAGAGCAGAGAGGAGAGCTGCCCAAGACCCTGACTGACATGTACTCACACTTCCTGCTGGTTCAGACAAAGAGGAAGAAGAACAAGTACCACGAGGGACATGAGACGAGTCCACAGGAGCTGACGGAGGCTGACAGGGAAGTTCTTCTGAAGCTGGGGAGGCTGGCGTTTGAACATCTGGAGAAAGGAAACATCATGTTCTACCAAGAAGACCTGGAGCAGTGTGGTCTGGATGTGACAGAGGCCTCGGTGTACTCAGGAGTTTGTACAGAGATCTTCAAAAGAGAGTGTGTGATCTTCCAGAAACCAGTCTACTGCTTTGTTCATCTGAGCATCCAGGAGTTTCTGGCTGCAGTCTACATGTTCCACTGTTTCACCAACAGGAAGTCGGAGGTGCTGAAGGACTTCCTGGGAAGAAAATACAACGAGTCATCTCTGGATGATTTTTTGATGGAAACACTAACAAAATCCTTCAGGAGTAAAAATGGTCGTCTGGACCTGTTTGTTCGCTTCCTTCATGGCCTCTGTCTGGAGTCCAACCAGAGACTCTTAGGAGGTCTGCTGGGTCAGACAGAGAACAGTCCAGAAACCATCCAGAGAGTCATCAAGAACCTGAAGAATAACAAGAAGCTTAAAATCTCTCCTGACAGAAGCATCAACATCTTCCACTGTCTGATGGAGATTAACGACCTCTCATTACACCAGGAGATCCAAGAGTTCCTGAAGTCAGAGAACAGATCAAAGAAGAAACTCACTATGATCCAGTGCTCAGCTCTGGCCTTCATGCTGCAGATGTCAGAGGATGTTCTGGATGAGTTAGACCTGCAGAAGTACAACACATCAGCAGAGGGACGACAGAGACTGATTCCAGCTGTGAGGAACTGCAGAAAGGCTCGGTGAGTCCAAGATTTGTTATTCAGAAATGCAGAAGCTGGAGGATGTTTGGTCATTTGTTCTGACACAAGCTGTTGTGTAATATTTTTGAAAGAGTTTCCAAAACCAAATTTGTGTAAAGTTGGAAATAAACATTTCCAGTTAACTCTGTCAAACGTTTTTTCTGCATCTAAAGAAAATATTGTAGTTTCGATGTTTTTACTGCATGAGTAGTCTATGAAACTAAGTAATCTACGTGTATTTGTTGATGAGTGCCTACCTTTTATGAAACCAGTTTGGTCAGGATGAATTAAGAGGGAGGTTATTTTCTCTAATCTCTTTGAGAGAGCTTTGCAGATTATTTTAAGGTCTACATTTATAAGTGATATTGGACGATAGCTTGAGGGATGTACAGGGTCTTTGCCTGGTTTTAGCAGGAGACTAATGTTTGCAGAATTCATATTTGATGGAAGTCTTCCCTTTTCTTTGATTTCCAACAACGTTCTGTAAAAAACTGGTGCCAGAATCGGCAGAATTTTGGAAGAGTTACGCTGTCAAGAAAGTAATAAATGTCTTTTTTAGACGCGTTTATTTGTGGTGAATATAAAGTTTCATAGAAATCCCTAAAAATGTTGTTCATTCTTTCAGATCATACATTGTGTTCCCAGATCATCTTTAACAGCACATATAGTTGTTTTTTCTTTCTTTATTTTTAACTGGTTAGCTAGAAATCGACCAAATTTGTTACTGTGTTCAAATTTTTGGGGTATTTTGTTCAGTATTTCCTAAGTCCACTCTTTTTTAAAAATATTTAACAAAGTCTTCATCTCCAGTTTTTACTCGGCAGAATGTTCTTCTTATGTATTATTGTTAAAGATCCAGGAGAATGATCGCTGACAGCTGTAAGGTGAATCTCAGTGTCTGAGATGTCACTCTGCAGTGAGCTGCTGACCAAAAAATAATCCAGGCGAGAGTAGGAGTGATGGACATGTGAGAAGAAAGTACAGTCGTGGCCAAAAAGTTTTGAGAATGACACAAATATTAGTTTTCACAAAGTTTGCTGCTAAACTGCTTTTAGATCTTTGTTTCAGTTGTGTCTGTGATGTACTGAAATATAATGACAAGCACTTCATACGTTTCAAAGGCTTTTATTGACAATTACATGACATTTATGCAAACAGTCAGTATTTGCAGTGTTGGCCCTTCTTTTTCAGGACCTCTGCAATTCGACTGGGCGTGCTCTCAGTCAAATCTTGACTGACAGCAACCCATTCTGTCATAATCACTTCTTGGAGTTTATCAGAATTAGTGGGTTTTTTTTCCTCCACCCGCCTCTTGAGGATTGACCACAAATTCTCAACTGGATTAAGATCTGGGGACCTGGTCCCCGAGCCAGTTATCACTTTTGCCTTATGGCACGGTGCTGTGGAACGCCAGGACTGCCATAGTGAATTAATTAAATACACCATTAAATAATTAATTAAATGTGGCAATAATTAATTACAATTGGAAATAATTAACTAAATAAATATTTATGACACATTTAATTAATTATTGACAATTTTAATTAGTTATTTAATGATGTATTTATTTAATTCATTTTGGCACTTTTGTCCCCTTCATGTCTCAACTTGAAATCATTTTATCTGTCAGCCTCACCCATCAAACTAAGTGCATCATGCTAACTGCAGCTTCTCTAGCATTTGATTGGTTGCCGTGCAAAGTAAGTCAAGACAGGTCGATCCTAGATAATCGATTGCTTGTGTGGCCTTGGGGCAGCCAGGTATCCCAGAATGCATTTCAAATCACCGTCAGCAATGGTGGTGTAAAGTTATAAAATATCCTGTTTTTCTGTCACCAACTACACTTTTAACAGTGTTTTAGCCGCGAATGTCGCAGCGTAATCTTCACATGTCTGGTCAGGTTGTCAACATAGAACGTGTTTGCAAAAGTGCTCAGATGTTTTCAGAGTTTTCACTCGCTCTGCTAACAGTCAGCTGACAGAGTGCACTGAGCTCACAGCCCCGGTGTTCCAGCTTAACTGTTTTTTTGGGGGGGGTTACGTTACCCAGTTTGTTTACATATTCCACTGTCCGTGTTCCACATGTTGCATTTGCAGATTCTCATTTTCACTGTCTTTTTCCGCCTTGTGTCTCTGTGCTTCTGTAACATAAAGAACGAGCTGACGTGTTTCTCAGGACACCAGCGATCAGCTCAACAGGCCCTCAGTTTACCTGCATGCATCCTCCTCCTCACCTGTCAGCTGTTTAGCTGCGATATAACGCAATGTCACATTTTTCTGCACAAGATAAGTAAATATAGTTTTTTCCCGAGCGCAGAGCTGCTGAAGCTTGTTTCCCTACAGAGCACTTTATAGGCGAACCAGCTTCATCAGCAGCTGATGTCCAATCACACAGCTTTGAAACCTCACCTGAGTTTTAGCTCTCAGTGGTTAAACGCTGGACTTAATTCACTCAGGTTCTGTCTGTCGGGTCACGTTTACTTCGCTGTTTTATTTACAACTGAGCAAATCGGTTTGGCTGAGGTTAAACTGCATGTCTCCAAAAGTTGATTCTGTTCATCTGGACGTAGCGTTTTGTTTCGTCATCATCAGGTGACTTCTTCAGTCTCAGCTGACTGCAGGTTTCAATCTTATAAACAGTACATTTGCATAATGACTGAAACCAGCCCACTGAAGGAACAATGGGCTGGGAGGTCAGTTCATTAATCAGAATTATGCAAACTGTCACAGCCATTGATCAACAACCACTGATCAATGTCCATGAGTCCCATTCACAGAGAGTTGGGGAACGGCTGCAATCACAGCATGTAAGATGGTGACAGATGTACCCTTAGGCTCCTCCTCGATTCAGAGATGGTCTTTCCCTTTTCACTTACTTACCTGGATGATTGAGAATGCATCAAGACGTCATAACTTCATAGTTTTACTGAAGTTTAATGGTTCACTGTGTTAGACTGAACCGTTCGCTTTTCTTTATCTGGTGTGTTTTGGATTTAACAGTGAATTTTGAGATTAAACTGACTTTTAAAATGTTTTTATACAAAGAGGAAAGAGACGGCGCATTTCCACCGAGAGGAGCAGAGCTTGCAACAGCGTGTTCAGACTGCAACCTGGGCAGAAATATTACATCATCTGGTTTTTAATAGTTATTCAACTGTATTCTAAGCACCAGCGATCTGTTAGAATTTTTAGAGTTTACTTAACTAAAAATAAACGAGGTTAACATATAATTTGTGTGATTGTTTTTGTTTGTTTGTGTGTGTTTCGGTCATGTTATGTTTACCTGTCAAAGGCTTGTTAAAAACTATGAAACACATCGTGCAGACTTCTGGATGTTAGAAGAAAACTAATACTGCTCATGAATGAGACTAAAGGCAGGAAGGTGTCCTGTAAAACTAAACATGTTAATAGGACCTCCCTATTTATATCATAGTTTATGATATAGCACGTGTATTTCAGTAATAGCCTGCTGATTTCAGTGTAGTGGTGAACAGTCACACAGCTCCGTGGGTGTTATCTGTGAGACTGCTTAACTATAATTTATCCAAGTTAACGTCAGTTAACCATTCAGACAGTTCTGTTGCAATGACAAACCTCATGTCGCCGGTAGGTTTCCGCTGTGCCAGCTGTTTACATTACAGCTGCTTATGCAGTAACCATGGTAACCACGGACTCCAGGTCAGACAACAATTTTACATATACGATCTTAAAACAGGACACAGCCACTGTACGTGCTGGCCTCATATCAAATGTGAACGCAGACTGAGTCTATGTTTGACGTTTGTTTATATCTAATCTTCCTCTCAAACATTTAAACAGCAGCGAGTCTGCAGCTGAGGGAACACAAACTCAAACTGTCGGAACAGGTTTGATCGTTTTGTGTATGATTTATGATTTATTAAACGTATAAATGTTATTCTAATCTGCTGCTGAGTCTCTTACGCTGATGAAAATGCAGAAAACACAGATCACGGACACCTGTTCAACCAATCACATTCATTCCACTTTGATCTGCGACAAACAGACGGTTCATCTCTGTTACAGTGTTGCGTTAGACTGCTATATTTTTTGTTCTTTATGCTGTAGATTTTCACGTCTCTGGAATAGTTGGCAGTAAAAAGGATGATTTTCTGTAAAATCATATTGATATGAGCCGTGACATATTCGTAGATGACAGTTAGATTAGTCAGCTGGGAAACTCTGGGTTAACTCAGAGAGCTGAAGATATCGTGGACATGCTGACCTCGCTCCGTGGTGTACAGGGCCGTTTACCCTCATGATTAATATTCACAATAAAAATATTAGCCGAACATCATGAAGTCTGTATGTGTGTCATAGTGTCGAACAACCTTTGTACAGTTAAAGCCAGCAGTTACTACATGAAACACCAACGTTATCTCTTTTATGCGTTTATACGCAGGTCACGCTGATTACTGAACAAAAACCCAAAGATCAGATGTTAATCGGATTTATTTGCTCTCTCTCCTCCTTAAACATGTTTTTATGTTAGTTATAATTCAGAATTGGCGACTGAAACACGCAGGACACATACGAACATCAGGAAATAAAAACCTGATAAATATAACCTCAGTAAATGAAGTCCGTGTATTGCGGGGGTTATGGCAGCTGAAATCAAATCACTTTGACTGTCACATCACATGTGCAGGTACACTGGTACAGTACATGCGAGTGAAATTCTTGTGTGCGAGCTTCACAAGCAACAGAGGTGTGCAAAAATACAATAACATAAGAACAAGCAAAATAGAAGAACGGCTAAATCTGAGAGTTATATGGAAATTAAATAGAGTAAACAATAAAATAAAATATACAGAGGTTGGTAGTTGGACATGTGCAAAACAAGTGGCATTTATATACAGTGTGGAGTGCATAATGTTGAAGTTCCAGTAGTGAAGGTGAGGTGTCTATGAAGTGTCCAGCAGTCTGATGGCCTGGTGGAAAAAGCTGTCTCTCAGTCTGCTGGTTGGGGACCGGATGCTGCAGAACCTCCTTCCTGATGGAAGTAGTCTGAACAGTTGATGGCTGGGGGGACTGGAGTCCTTGATGATCCTCCCCGCTTTCCTCAGGCAGCGCTTCCTGTAGATGTCCTGTAGGGAGGGAAGCTCACCTCCAATTATCCTAATTACATTTGGCCCGCGAAACCATTCCAAATTACCAAATTACTATTGTTATACAACATAACGTGAGACATTTGTTGTTTTTATGTTCAGTCTCAACTGTTACGAAGTTGATGTGCAGTTAATAAGTGCAATAAATATTTATACTGGAAAAGAAAACCGTGAGAGAATCGTGATCTCAATTCTAAGCCAAAAAATCGTGATTCTCATTTTATGCAAAATCGTGCAGCCCTAGTACTGACCACGTAAGATCGTCAGCCAGATGTACACCAAGGAAGCTGAAGCTGCTCACTCTCCACAGCAGCGCCGTTGATGGTGATGGGGGTGTGTACTTCTCTGCACCTCCGGAAGTCCACTATCACCTCCTTTGTCTTTGCGACGTTGAGGGTGAGATGGTTGGCTTGACACCAGTGGGTCAGGGCGCTGACCTCCTCCCTGTAAGCCGTCTCATCACCGTTGGTGGTAAGACCCACCACTGTAGTGTCGTCCGCAAACTGTACTCCGCCCTCTCCTGTGAGTACAGGAGAGGGCTCAGTACACACCCCTGTGGAGCACCAGTGTTCAGTGTGAGGGGGGATGAGGTGATGCTGCCCAGTCTGACCACTTGGCATCTGTCAGACAGGAAGTTAAGAATCCAGCTGCAAAGGGAGCTGCTCAGTCCTAGATCCTGCAGTTTCCTGTCCAGCTTCGAGGGAACGATGGTATTGAATACTGAGCTGTAATCTACAAACAGCATTCTCACATACAGTGGGGCAAAAAAGTATTTAGTCAGCCACCGATTGTGCAAGTTCCCCCACCTAAAATGATGACAGAGGTCAGTAATTTGCACCAGAGGTACACTTCAACTGTGAGAGACAGAATGTGAAAAAAAAATCCATGAATCCACATGGTAGGATTTGTAAAGAATTTATTGGTAAATCAGGGTGGAAAATAAGTATTTGGTCAATAACAAAAATACAACTCAATACTTTGTAACATAACCTTTGTTGGCAATAACAGAGGTCAAACGTTTACTATAGGTCTTTACCAGGTTTGCACACACAGTAGCTGGTATTTTGGCCCAGTCCTCCATGCAGATCTTCTCGAGAGCAGTGATGTTTTGGGGCTGTCGCCGAACAACACGGACTTTCAACTCCCGCCACAGATTTTCTATGGGGTTGAGGTCTGGAGACTGGCTAGGCCACTCCAGGACTTTCAAATGCTTCTTACGGAGCCACTCCTTTGTTGCCCGGGCGATGTGTTTTGGATCATTGTCATGTTGGAAGACCCAGCCTCGTTTCATCTTCAAAGTTCTCACTGATGGAAGGAGGTTTTGGCTCAAAATCTCACGATACATGGCCCCATTCATTCTGTCCTTAACACGGATCAGTCGTCCTGTCCCCTTGGCAGAAAAACAGCCCCATAGCATGATGTTTCCACCCCCATGCTTCACAGTAGGTATGGTGTTCTTGGGATGCAACTCAGTATTCTTCGTCCTCCAAACACGACGAGTTGAGTTTATACCAAAAAGTTCTACTTTGGTTTCATCTGACCACATGACATTCTCCCAATCCTCTGCTGTATCATCCATGTGCTCTCTGGGAAACTTCAGACGGGCCTGGACATGCACTGGCTTCAGCAGCGGAACACGTCTGGCACTGCGGGATTTGATTCCCTGCCGTTGTAGTGTGTTACTGATGGTGACCTTTGTTACTTTGGTCCCAGCTCTCTGCAGGTCATTCACCAGGTCCCCCCGTGTGGTTCTGGGATCTTTGCTCACCGTTCTCATGATCATTTTGACCCCACGGGATGAGATCTTGCATGGAGCCCCAGATCAGGGGAGATTATCAGTGGTCTTGTATGTCTTCCATTTTCTGATGATTGCTCCCACAGTTGATTTTTTCACACCAAGCTGCTTGCCTATTGTAGATTCACTCTTCCCAGTCTGGTGCAGGTCTACAATACTTTTCCTGGTGTCCTTCGAAAGCTCTTTGGTCTTGGCCATGGCAGAGTTTGGAGTCTGACTGTTTGAGGCTGTGGACAGGTGTCTTTTATACAGATGATGAGTTCAAACAGGTGCCATTCATACAGGTAACGAGTGGGGGACAGAAAAGCTTCTTACAGAAGACGTTACAGGTCTGTGAGAGCCAGAGATTTTCCATGTTTGAGGTGACCAAATACTTATTTTCCACCCTGATTTACGAATAAATTCTTTACAAATCCTACCATGTGGATTCATGGATTTTTTTTTTCACATTCTGTCTCTCACAGTTGAAGTGTACCTCTGGTGCAAATTACTGACCTCTGTCATCATTTTAAGTGGGGGAACTTGCACAATCGGTGGCTGACTAAATACTTTTTTGCCCCACTGTACGTGTCTCTCTTCTCCAGGTGTGACAGGGCAGGCCGGGTCCTCAGGAGGATGCAGCCTATGAAAGTACTCACTGGCTGTATCACAATTCAGGGTCTGAAGCCTTAACGGTCCTCAAGGGCCGCGTACTCAAAGACCGCAAAGGACGGAAGTGCGAGGCTTTTGAAATGGGACGGCAGGAGCAGGAACATGAATAATGACAATAGATGTTTGTGTGAAAGTGCTGGAAGCAAATGAGTGTGTGATGTTCTTTCAGTGTTGCACTTTGTAGACGCTCCCTGAGCACTGGTCTCACAGGCAGCTGCACATAGAGACCAGTGTTGTTAGTCCAGGTCAGAAGATGACTTGTTGGAATGAAAATGAGCTTGTAGTTTGTCTGCTTTAATAATGTGACTGGAAAAAGGTGTTGGACTTCAAATATGTCCATTTCTGTCACACTTCACCTTTAAAAGTGAAGCCATGTGGTTCCTGGAAGGAAAAACACGACTTTTTCAAGTCTTTGTCCTGTTTTTATGAGAAATGTACGACTTTAATGTGAAACATTCAGAGTTTTTTCTCTTGTTGTGTTTGTTTGAAGCTGCTTCCTGTTGGCTTCAGCTGTTTGGAGTTTCTATTTTCTAAACTTCTACATTCTGAACCTTCTTCAGCTCTGAACAGATGATGAAACACTGAATGATTTCAAGCTCTTTCTCTAATAAACTTACATCTTTCATTCTTTATACAGTGTCTGTGGTTTGTCAGATATTGGCCTTGATTATCTGGCAGCAGCACTGAAGTCCAACCCCTCGTATCCCACAGAGGTGGACCTGAGTGGAACCTACAGCAACCTGAAGGATACAGGAGTGAAGCATCTGTGTGGTTTCCTGGAGAATCCACGATGTCGATTTGAAACTCTGAGGTCAGTCAGCATGTTTTAGTTGTGCTGAGATGAATATGATGTGAAAGTTGTGCTGACACTAAACTGCAGACATCAGGCTGATATTATACTGATCCACACTGAGGATCTTCATGGTAAAGTCTGTTTTCTTCTTCTCTGGTTTAGTCCATTGACTGCAGCAGAACAATGTTCACATTTCAAACAGTGATACTCAACGTATGGCCCGTGGCCCACACGCGGCCTGCCCACCTTTCCTGATTCAGAGAGAGGGGACCCTGATTAACTGTGTAGCTTCTTCCTCACAGTTCTAAGTATCAGACACAACAATGAATAATCCACAGCTGACTGTCTTTAGCAGGTCAAAGGTCACGGCACACAGCAGACAGTCAGAAATATTCTAACTCTGATCATTTATCAGTTGTGACACTGTGAGACTTGATCAGAGGTGTGATCATCACAGCAGAGGCCTTTGTGTCAAAGTCACTGAGGATCAAACAGAAACACATGAAGCAGATTTTCCTCTTCTGGCTTTTTATAGCAGATAACCTTCAAAATATTCTGCAGTCGATCAAAAACTGAAGCAAACCATGAAGCAACATGTGAACATGAGCTGATGCTGCTGAAGTGAAGCAAAGTTACAGAGGTTTGATTACAGACACAGCTGAGAGTTTGTAATCTGTCATCATTTTAAAAAGTTTCCATGGAACAGCAGAAATGAGGCTTTACTGTCAGAGGCCGACAGCACTGAACACAACAGCAGACTGGTGGCTAATAAACAGTGAATGATGCAGAAACAGATGTTTGAAGCTGTTCTTGGAGTACACTGAGAGAGAGAGAGCTGTGCAGGCAGGAACAGCCAAAGTCAGAGAGAATTCATGAGCATATTGATCAAACGTGAAGCAGAGTTTGGATCTTCTTTTGCTGCTGCTTCACTCAGTTTTGGTTGGAGACAGATGAAACCTGCAGCTTCAGGATCTGTGAGCTGTCCACTTTCAGCCCCGACGGCATTTTCTAAACTTCTACATTCTGAACCTTCTTCAGCTCTGAACAGATGATGAAACACTGAATGATTTCAAGCACTTTGTCTAATAAACTTACATCTTTCATTCTTTATACAGATTGAAGAGCTGTGGTTTGTCAGAGATCAGCTGTGATTATCTGGCAGCAGCACTGAAGTCCAACCCCTCCCATCTGAGAGAGCTGGAGCTGTATGGAAACAACCTGAAGGATCCAGATGTGAAGCAGCTGTCTGATCTTCAGAAGAGTCCAGACTACAGACTGGAGACTCTGAGGTCAGTAGAGTGATGGAGTGAGTGGGTGGTGCTGTCAGCAGTATTGTACTAAACACAGTCAGTATGAAACAAAGATCCAGTGTTTCCTGTAAAGCTGCAGCTTCTCAGTGAAGCTGTGAGAGGAGAACGGTGACAGGCTTCAGGATTGGACACAAACACTTCCTGTTTCTCACCTTTATGGTCACCATAGTAACGGCTGACACGCTCTGATCAAACACTGTCAACAGCCAATCAGCTCTCTGAACAAAGCAGCACGCAGACCAATGACTGCATTGATTTCCAAGTTTAAAGCAGTGAAGAACACAGTCTGTAGGTGAGGAAGAATTTAGTGAGAGCAGATGTTTGGATGGAATTCCTCCAGTTAACAGCTGGAACCGCCCATCTGGATTGTTGGGCTTGTTGTTGGGGTTCCTACAGAGCTCAGAGTGGACACACCAAGGTTCTTCTAATGAATGAAAGTCCAAACTCAAACTAGGAGGGAAAAACATTTTCAGCAACTTCAATAAAAATCCAAAGATTAGAAAAAGTGAAGCAACAATGAGTCCTAGTACAGTCCCAGCACTGACGTCCCTGCTGCTCTTTATACTGGATGTGCTGCATCACTGACTGACAGCTGATGAAGAGTCTCTGGAAACACTCGTTTATCTCCTCTGCTCTTCCTCCTTCTCTCTGCAGGTGGAGGTGATGATGGTAAACAGGACGGTGTGTGTGCTGAGAGAGGAGCAGCTGTGTCCTGATGATCCAGAGAGGTTGAAGCAGCAGCAGCTTGTGTGTAGAGACGCTCTGACTGGGCCATGTTACTGGGAGGTGGAGAGGAGAGCTTCATCCAGCAGTGACTGACAGAGGAATGAAGTGCAGATGACTGTCAGTGCTGCAGAGTGAACTGCTCTGAGAACAGCTCCACTGTCAGACACAATGTAGAGTCCAGCATCAGCCCTGTGTGTCCCTCTGGATCTGACAGAGGATCATCAGTGTATCTGGACTGCTCTGCTGCTGCTCTGTCCTTCTACAGTCTCTGCACAGTCTCTGTCTCACTCTGGAAAGATTTTACAACTTGTTGTAATTACAGAACGTTAATATAATATTCAAACATGTGATCTTCTCTTTATTTCTGAATCTTTACCAAATAAAGAAAAACCAAACTAACAAACAGAAGCTGTCGTGTCCTTTTTCACCACATCTGTGAATCTTTTCTGTGTTTTTCCTCTTTTCCTCCTTCCTGCAGCTCCATCTTCATCATTCTGTGTCCAGTATATGTGAACACGTCCAAAGCATCTGAGCCTCATGTTACCCGTTTGTGTGAGTTACGCCTGTCGTTGTGTTGTGGTGTATAAATAAGGGGCAGGAGACAGCGCTGGATCTCTGAGTTCTTTACTCTCAATTTCTGCAACATCTGCAATATCTAGAAATGCAAACCTGTGAGCTGTGTGTGTTGTGCGTCTGCTCGGCCACCTCTCCTCCGGCCGTGCTGGAAGCAGCTGTGCGTTTGACAGTTTTATCGACTCGACAATAATCGAACAAATTAAATGTTCAAAAATATCAACTTAAGCACTTCAAAGTCAACAAAAAGCTTAAAACAATGAAATAATATTTCACTGACAAAACAACAGCTCATAAGAACGATACACAAAATAATACAGAAACAAACAAATAAAAGTTATTAACCAGGATCCATGTTTTTGTCACAAACACTGAATCAGCTGATTCACTCTTTATGTTTCTGAGTTTGTTTTGTGATTATAGTTCTGGTTTCTGTTTCTGTGTCTTCACTGTGTCCCACGTCTCCTTACTTTGGACTCTGTGTTATATTTCCTGTTTTACTTTGACAGTCCTGTGTTACTGTTTCCTGTCTCGTGTGTGTAATTGGTCCCAGCTGTGTTTCCCTCCTGCCTCCCGTTCCCTGATTACTAAACTGCGTCCACGCCGCCGGCGCTCCTCTCCACAGCTGGATTCCAGGATTTCAGAGCATCCAGCTGTGGTGAGTGATGGAGACACTTTCTCTGCTCCCTCAGTAATCAGGACAGTTTATTGAACATCAGAGGACATAAAGGACTGTTTTTCACCTGCCCGTTCTGAACCTGGACATTAAAGACTGCTGGCTTCAAGGACATTAATCCCAGTGTCAGCCAGCCAATAACAGCCTGTGTTTTTCAGCTCTTTAGGAGTCAGAAATGAGAAAGACACAGACTGCTAACCGCTCCCTGCAGGAAATAAGCTCCGCCTCTTCCTGTCCTGTATATGAGGGATTCTGACATGAGACACAATGAGTTTCCTGTTTATTGTGACTTAAAGCGAGCAGCAAAGACACTAAACTGTGTGTTTCCAGCTGAAGCTGCTTTTTGTGTTGCTCCCACAATCCTGTCTGAAACAGTCAGTGAGGAAAACTCAGTTTATGCTTCCAAGCTCATTGTGAGAGGGCACATTGTGTTCCTGCAAGTGCTGATTTTGTCTGCATCCCTGAGTTTAGTGAGCTGCCTCCAAGGACTTGTGAAGCCCAGTGTGTTAAGGCTGCATCTCCCAGATGTTTCCACCTTTCCAGCAGAGACGATAAATGTTCCCACAAAGGCTCAAAGACTGTTTGATTTTCTGAGTGTTGGCCTCAAGAGATTGCTCAGTGAGCACCTGAGTGTTTCTGGGACATCGGACACTAACTGGAACTTCAAGTCTGGTTCTGAAGCTGCACATGCAAAGACTGTTTCTGGTTGTAGAGACCTGGCTGTTCCAGGGATTGTAACCTCCCCAGAGGCTGAGCTGCTGACCTCAGCTGACTCTGGAGCCTTGAAGGTAACTAAGTTTGCACCGCTCGGGTGAGCCATCTCAGCTGCAACAGCCTCCACAGAGAGCTCACGCAAGCTTACCCAACCTGCTGAGGATTTTATGCTGCTGCAGCCCAAAATGGGCTAAAATCGCCCCTGTTAACAAATAACAGCCCAACAGTAACTTTTATGCTTATTGTAGCTGTTAGCTAAAAACACTAATTTAGCTTAGTTTGCCCTGAATTCAGCTTTAACAGACATGATCGACTGTTTCCAGTTAGGGTTGCCAACCGTCCCTTAAAATACAGAATCGTCCCGTATTTAGAAACAAAAGTACACGTCCCGTATTGAGCTAATAAGGGACGCACTTTGTCCCGTAATACAGTGAGACTCAAAAGTAGTCTATAACTTTTAATGGAATTAACACTTTGTTTGAAAACATAATTCCCAGCCCCTCTCCTGCTTTGTGACCAATGAGCTGACAGCACACTTATCGCACACTGTTTGCCCAGCTTTATGCTGGGCAAACACTGTGCGATTTTTTTTTTCAGTCACATTATTCAGCTCCTGCTCAAACTGCACGATTGACTCGCAGGGGTTAGAAGTTGGTAGGTCACGATGCAGGTCTCACACTATACGGCCCGATGCTCTGATGCGACCTGAGTGCTCACACTGTGCCTCCATAAAATGAAGGTTATAGCAGAAAATCTGTCGCTCTCTGTCTTTCACTCACACAGACACACCACCACCATCAACTTTGCTAAATTGCTAATGAAAAACATTGATCAGGCAGCTGTGATTGAGCAGCAGTGTAAATCCAACTATTTTCACGGTTGTTGTGGTCGTGATAATTTTGTGAGGCCACATCGAAAAGGCTCGGATGAGCTTTCCAAAGTTCTACAAGTTCACACGCTGCACAGCCGTGCTGCTCCGTCTTTTTCACCGACGTTTACGTGTTTGCGCGTGAGCAGTGTGAGCGGCTCACGAGCGATTGATGATCGGGAGCTGCTCGAGGTGTTAATCGCTTCTCGTTACCCCACGTATACTACACGACGCACGACGAAGGCCAAAAAACGGTCCGATCACCAAAACGGTCGCACGACTCAAAAATCGGCTCAAAATGGGCCTAAAACCGCACAGTGTGAGCCCAGCATTAGAGCAGCAATGTTTGTTCCCCTCAGAGAAAGGGAAGAATGGGACAAGGAAAACACCTGGCTGGAAAAAGTTAATATGGGCATGTGCAGTCAATATCAGCGCTATGTGGCCAGAAGTGTGATAATATAACTTATTTTGTGTAAGAAACAACTGCAAGGATAGATGATTACAACAAATAGATGACTAATACATAAAAGTAATACATAGATGAATAATGATGATGAGTTAAGATGCGTAATCATGGGAACAGGCGGGTTTACAAACAGGAGCAGCTGATTAGCATTAGAAAAGCTGAAATAATACCTCAACTGAAGCCAATTGTACTAAATGCACTAAATGTGCACTGTTAGAAGAATATTTTTCTTTCTATTGTTTTCTATTATTTTAAGTTAAGCAGGACAGAGTTCTTTTAAAGAAAGATTTACTTATATTCTCAAAAGTTAAGCATGACAGGCTTCTGTTTAAGAAAGAGACCTGTTTTACTGTGTTAATGTTGTCATTTTGAGCTAAAAATAAATGGCTAAATGATCATTTGTTTCCCATGTGTTCATATCACAAAGAATAGAATAGGATTTAAGTAGAACATATCTACTTAAATCAACTTCAAGTCAAATGGTTAAAAAAAAGAGCTAGAAAATTCACCACACTGGGAAGGGTGAAGACAACTGGGTCGCCTGGCCCTGGCCACGAGGTGTCCCTTATTTATTTTTCAGGAAGTTGGCAACCCTATTTCCAGTAGAATTCCTCGTTGTCATCTTGTTCCCTCTCAGAGCCCCGTATGCTTGCAGAGACCCCTACAGCAGGGAAATGTGCCAAAGAACGTCCAAAACATTGCATTTTAGGTTTATTTATGCCTTACACACAATCCCAACTCTTTAGCTAACTTAACAACTTTGGCTAAAGTCTATAGTTAGTCTTACTCGTTTGTACAACATTTCTGGATCGCCACTGTTTGAAATGATATGACATATGACTCTCACTGAAACAGCAAACTTTGTAGAAAACAACACTTCTGATTCTCTATCTAGCTGTTTGCTCACAGCTGTAGATTACATTATAAGTGGTTGCTCACTCTTGTCAATAATTACATTTCTAAATTCTATTTGTGCAGTTACATGTAAACAAAGTCCAATATTGTATCTAAATGATTGTGTTATGGTGGGACAGTTTCCAATTTTGTTGTATTATTGCACTAGGTATGACTGTGCAAGAGTTATCTTATCTTCCTTGCTTGCACCACACTCTTTGCAGAAATGGTGCACAGCAGCACTGCATCATGTTATTGTGTTGTATAATATACCAGAACTAATACAAAGCAATATCCATGTACACTATAGGTCCATGCCAACGTGCCCAAATGGGACCTCCATAAATGGTAAGGGGCGCAAAGGCACTTTAAGACCAGTGGGCACACCATCGGTGCACATCCGCTCGGATGCTTTTTTCTATTCATTTATTTCCCTGTTTATTTATCGATGCACAAAAGCAATTATCTCAGAGACACCATCCTCTTAACAGAGACTCAAATCAGGAACCTGCAGATTATTAGTCAGCAGCTTTAACTTCCTGTCTTTGTCTCACTAAACCTTCCACGTGGAAACTTGAGCTGCCCACTCAAGCACAGTAGGCTTTAACTGGCTCTGCTCAAGTCACTTCAGTATCTGAGAAACTGTCTCGATGCATGCCAAAGAACACTTTGACAATACGCTTGTGTTGAGTCAAATCCACCACAAGCATATTCTATGGCAGTTTAATTCCACTCCACATAAAAATAATCACGTATTATTTCCCCCCACCACACTTCCTGCCAGTAGCTGGTGCCCCCACCCACAGTGCATTAGTGGTTCTCTGTGTTTAGTGGCTCATTCTGGGCGGCTGCTCGGTGGGGCCCGGCCCCCTGGCTCTGTTGGGCCTGTGCTGCGGGTGGGGTGCCCTCAGGTCTCGGCCCTCTGGGCCCATTTACTGCTCAGTAACATTTAATATCTATTATTTACTACTACTTACTAGCCTACTTACTGCATATTATTGGTTGTTGCTGTGGGTTCCCCACTGTGTTGGTTTTTCCTTGTGTTTTTCAGCAGATGATGAAATAGATTTTCAGTATGTTTTCTCTCTTCCTCTCCATCTATTTCTCTTCTTCTCTATTTTTCCCTCTTCTTCTGTTAACTTTCTCCCCAGCTTATCTTTTTTCTTCTTTCCTGACCCCCGTTCTGATTCTAATGACTCAAAATAAAGTAAAATCATCATCAAATATGACTATCAAGTGGACCAGTATAGCAAAAACCATAATGGTGGCAGAGGCCACAGAGCCAAGTGGCAGGATTTTCAACGTTCAAACCAGATAAAAAACAGAAATTAAATGGTGTTAAAAGCCATGAATTAAGGCAATTCATTCACAACATCATTACAAGTTTTACTGGACGTTAATATTTTTCTCTTTTTTCAGTGCAAAACAAACTAACAGTACACATGATGCTGGCAAGTTAAAATGTCAGTGTCTTTTATAGATAGCATGTCTAGCATCATAGTTTTATAGATCACGTAGTCAGGGTAAAAACTCCATCTCTGATTATTATTGTACATGACTGTGACATGCAGCGGCCTCAGCATCATGATGAAGGCGACCGGAGGAGATAGTTTGGTAGACATCGATGTTTTGCCGATGAAGGCTCATGTAGCGGTCCTCTTTGTCCTAAACAACAATTTACACTGTCATTTACATTTAATTAAAGTGCAGCTTAAAACACAGACATAATGCACTGCAGCCTCGGCACAATTAAGTGTAAAACAGAACTATGGAAAACTCACAAACATCTGGCGAGTTTCAGATCCTGTTAAGTTAGTTAGACCTGATCTGTTTTCTCTGTTAGGATAAAAACATCAGAGGTCATGGGGTGAAAAATACCTCCAACACAAGACTAGCTATGTCTACAACTAATGTGTGGTGTTTTAAAAGAACCTATGAGATACTTTGAACACCACAGTGGCTGCTGTATGCAGTAATGTGCTCAAGTGATTTCAAAGGGTCATTTCATGAGTTTAAGTGCGTCAGTAAAAGTTTTCACCTGCGAGGATTTCTCCTCAGGCTGTAACCACAGGTTATCACAGCCACACTGATGAGTGAAGCAGCAGCAGAAATGATGGGAACTGTAGCCATGAACTTCATGCCAGAAGAATCTCCATCGTCTGTTGAATGTTGCCACACACACACAAAAAAACTTCATTTTGAAAACATGAAAAGTCACGAAATTTGCATTAACCTGTTATATTAAAGTGGAAAACATGTTTATCTTTTCATTACATTAGAGTTACAATTGCATCATTCAAACATTTCACTGATGAAATAACACCAAAGTTGTGATTGGAGCAGTTTTATAATGAAATTTTAAACAAATTAGACAGAAGAAGAGCTTAAAAACATTCCAGATGTTCATCTCCTGACTGAAACCTTTCATTAAGCCGCTGCAGGCGGGAATGACGACCTCAAACCATGTATGACAGAAAAGAAAGTGTTAACGCAGTTCCAAACATCCACCTTGAATCTGCGGTGTGGGTATAAATAGAAAATGTTTTTACCTCTCACAGTCACACTGAGATGGAGAACATACAATCCACCACGAAATCCACACTCACAGGTGTAGTTCCCACTGTCTTCAGATGTTAAGTTGAGCAGGTGGAGAAACACAGTCTCATTTTCTTTGATCAGTGTGAACCTGGAGTCACAGCCATGAATAAAGCCTCGGTCGTAACGATAGAGCAGACGACGCTGTTCTCCTCGGCTCCTCTCTGTGCTGATCTCACACAGTATCATCACAGTAATATTCAGAGTTGTTTTGCTGCATATTTGAGTGGAATCGGGTTTCTTTCCAATTGTCTTCACAAGAGTCTCTATAAATTGTTCCAGTTAAAATGAAACAAAATCGGGATTATAGTTTCTATATATTTGTTGTTGTGGGAAAATCAATCACATATATTATTTCACTAACCTAACTAAAGCTTTCTTCTTAAACACCTGGCTTTACAGCTTTTCTTTTTTAATTATATATATTTACCTTCACTGCTAAAAACCACAAGCAGAAGCAGGAGAAAGCAGAGTTTCCGTGCAGTCATGCTGGTGAGGAAGTAACTGTGGCTGACAGTGTGAGGTAGACTATAGTGAAAGCAGGAAGACTTGCACCCTCCTTATTTCACCTCTTGTGTCTACACTGAAACTTTTACTATGTCTAAAATAGAAGTGCATAAAAGTGGAAGGACAGTAGAAGGTAAACCACCAACATTGTTTAAGCCAGACTGATCTCTCTGTTTATCTGGATGGACATTGTGTTCAAATTATGATGAGATGTTTGTTCAAAAACAAAACTAGTCTGATACAAAGAGTCATGTTTGCCACAGTTTATTGTGTTTGTATTGTATTAAATCTGAGAGCCTGAGTTGGAGTATTATGACTGAATGGTCTCCATTACTGGGAAACAACTATCCAGTGTGAAAAGATGGACGTTTATTATAATATATGAATATTATTATATTAGTATGTCACCTAAAGTTTTATATACTTTAAAATGTTTCATAGAGCTTTATTATCCACTCCCACAGTTCCTGTGCTTCTTGCTGAGCGTGTCTTGTTGTCGTGTTGATGGTTCACTGAGATGATAGTCTGGTAGGAATCACTCGATGGCTGCTGAAGGTTTGTATAGGGCTGATCTGGCTCATCGTCATCCTTTAGAAAAGTGAAATATTTTAGGTATTAATCAAGTTCAACCCGGTCTACCCACACACTCTATTGATCTTTAAATCTCTCCATCTGTTGCCTGGATTATTTAATGTTTCTGCTCATTTCTGTAAGAGCTTCTTCACAAAATAAAGGACACTGAAGTTGGCACTAATAGTATTATAACACTAATCTGTAATTATCTATATAAGTAACATCCTAAAACATAAATGTACATGTTTTACCAAGTCTGCCAGAGCTCATATTATATTTTTACATGCTGTAGTGCCATTTTTGGGAGCATTTCAAGTTGATATACATAAATACAACCATTATAGCCCAAATTCTAATAATATGTCTGCATTAAGTGCACAGTAATTACATAAATTGCAAAAAAATGCAATAAACTACCAAAAAATTGAAAATCGTTTTTGTTTTTGAACATATATTTCTAGTTAGAGAAATTTAAGAGGCTTATCTCTCAAAACTGTAAATACAAAATAGTTGCACAAAATAGTTTCCCACCACAGGAAATTTATTTTGAGTGTCTTCATAGTTTTATTTCTGAAATACACCAATTTTTATATAATGCAGGAAAAACAAAAATAAATATTATAATGCAAAATTAATCATCAAAATAAACTATTTCCAGCAGTGCAATTTGAGTTCTAAGCATCCCAGAAACGACACAGAAAGTCATAAAGTCAAACATAACTTTTAAAAACACCAGTATAGGCTCATAAGGCCCTGATGGTAAAAAACTACATTTCTGCAAACTTTTAACTAGCTGCTGTAGATCGTAGCAATAAATTGCTCACCAAACCGTTGGGATTTTCAGGTACAGACACTCCAGATGTTCCTGACCTTAAGCAGCCACGTTGATAAGAAAGGATGTCAGCATTAGTGTAACACTATTCACATTCAAACAGAGAAAAATCAAGTAAGAACATCTACATTTATATTATCTTCTCTCTTAATAATGATAATTATTTTTGGAAGGATAAAAAGTGTTCATTCTAGACATGATGTTTAACATACACCGAATTCTCATTTATTGAAATGCGATGTTTCCTTTTACTTTCTCTACATCTATATCATCTTTGAATTACTACAGCAAAAATAGTCTCACCCATTACTTTTCCTCCAGTAGATAAATCCCACGATAACTCCAGTTATAAAGATGATCACAACACCGGGCAGATAAACGGAAAAAGATTTGTCTGCTGAAGTGTGGGCCTCGTTTGTGTCTAAATCATTGAAAAGATGCATTTGTCAGTAAAATCATTTACTTTCATTTCCTGGAAATCAAAACACAAATCAAACACAGTTTACGTCTACTGAAACTCTGAGTGAAGTAATGAAACCCCAGTTTTATAACCACAGAGCTTTAAATATTGTCACTGTGCTCTTTTCTTTTGTCTTCTTCTTCTTCTTTTGCATCTTTTCTGAATATTACTATGAACTGAAATTGGTCCAACTGCTTATATACATTCACTGGCCACTTTATGAGGTATACTTGTTCAGGGTGTAACACAAATATTTCAGTGTTCATTTCATTTGTCAATCACATGTCAGCTTCATCTTCCTGGTTAAATAAAGGTTAATAAAATAATAAAATGTCAGCAAATCAATGCTCAAACAGAGCAACATGGCACATGTTACTGGTCCCAGTGCTTCACAAACTGCTGATCTGCTGGGATTTTCCCACACAATCATCTCTGTTCACAGACAATGGTCTGAAAAATAGAAAATATCCAGTGAGCTGTGATTCTCTGGGTAAAAATGCTGTTTACACATCAAACCTTGAGGCAGAGCGGACCACACTGGATATCACTGCTGTCCTCTAACAACAGCAAGCTGAGGCTACAGTTTGCAAGTCTGGACAACAGAAGACTAAAAAAACGATGCCTTGCCCGATGAGTTGATTTCTAACAGTTCAGACTGCTGGTGGTGTAATGCTCTGTGGGGGATTTTCTTTGCAAACTTTGGACCCTGTAGTAACCACTGAGCATCATTTAAACACCACAGCCTGCCTGAAGGTTGTTGCTGACCACATTCATGTCTTTATGCCCAAAAAATACCCATCGTCTGATGGCTGCTTCCAGCAGGATACCACACCATGTCACGGCGCTCAAATCATGTACGACCTGTGCAGTCACCAGATCTCAATCCAGCAGAGCACCTTTGGGATGTGGTGGAACGGAAAGTTTGCTTCAAGTAAGAGCAGCTGACGAATCTGCAGCAACTGTGTGATGATGTAATTTCAATATGTCTTGAGAATCTTTGAGGAATGTTTTTAGCGCCTTGTTGTGCCACAAAAAATGAAGACATGTTTGATGGCTGAAGGTGGTCCAACTCGGTTCAAAGATGTACCTGATAAATGAGTCAGTGAGAGTATTTAAACTGCTGTAAGTGAAAATAAGAAGAAAAGAAATGAACAAATTACAAGAATAAAAAACACATAAGCAGGTCAATACAATGCTGACACAGTGCTGAATAACTGTGTCAAATAAAGAAACCAAAATGCATTTACCTTCCACAGTGACACTGATATGGACAATATATGTCCCTTCAGTGTTTGTACACTCACAGGTGAAGTTCCCACTATCAGCTGGTGTTAAACTGGTCAGCTCCAGAAAGGCAGTCTGATTTTCTTTTGTTATTGAGAACCTGGGGTCACATTCCTGAGTAACGTTCTCTCCGTGTCGATACAGCAGATGACACTCTCCTCCTGTGTCCCTCTGTCTTTTGATCTTACAGATAATCAAAACAATAGTAGTCTGACTTTCCTTGTTGCAAATCCGAGTGACATCGTGTTCTCTCCTGACTGTCTTCACAACAGTCTCTGTAAACAGGGACAGCAAAATACGGTAAATACAAGATTCAGCCTGTGTCAGAGAGGACTTTAGTTTCTATATTTTGTGAATGTTAAACCATCTTTTTAATCCCATAATAATGTGTTTAGTTTAAACTAAAAGCAAGGAGGTTATAAATTTAAAAATATTAATAATGCATAATGAAAATAGTTTCCTTGTATTACCTTCAGCATCATGGGACACAGCTAGTGGTAACAGCAAAATCAAGCAAAGTTTTGATACGTCCATGCTTGTTAACATGTCTATGAGCCACCGACAGTGAAGAGGAAGATGTGCGGAAAGAAACAAGCTGAAGCTTTCCTGGCTAAGCAGACGTCAGACTGTTGCCCTTCACGGGGCAAGTGTGAAATGATGTAAAAAGGAAGTGTACTGACAGGACTTTCATATTAAAAGGCTGTAAAGTTGAAACACTGTGCGAGCTCCCACACAAAAAGAAAACAGGCTAATTTTTCTTTATCACAGAGGAATTATTACACTGCTAACTGTCATGTTCACTGAAACTGAAGGATGGATAATATTGTAAAAGTAACAACAAAACTACCATTTATCATAACATTATAAGCATTTTAAACTAAAATAGCGTGTGTTATGGTTCAAAATATTGGGGATGGAGACAAGAGGAAAAACCACAATAACAACACTGGTCCGGTCGGGTTGAGTCAAACGATGATTTTAATGAACACACGCGTGGGAGATGGGCACTGATGCAGACAGCCTCAGATCTCAAAATGGTGGAGCATTGCTCAAACTCTTATAGCCTCTGGTGCCTCCACCTTATCATAAAAAGCCTAAACATTCACATGCTTTCTCTCACACAGCGCCTAAGCTACGACCTTGGCTCCCCGTCTATCTGCTCCTGCTGAGATGGGGCAGAAAACTCCAGTATATTCTGTTCTCTTCTAATCAGACAAATAAGACAATTACTTTCTGCGAACAGTATTTCTTATAACTCAGCAGTATAATGCATCATAAAACAATATCATTCATTCACAACAAGTCAGCAGTTTAATGTAATGCAAATCAGTTTAACTAATGCAATAGTTATCAGCTTCTTCTAATTCAGGAGAATAATGCCAACTAAAACTACATAATAATTCACCATCTTTAATTAGGGGTCTAACATGGCATAAAATAATATTATAATCTAATAATTCCCCCTGATGAGCTCATTAGAATAATGAGCTCACCAACACCCCATAATCCAGTGTGGCTGGGTTCATCTCTTCTCACTCCTGAGGTCCTTTGTCCCCCTGAGGGGCGAACCATATGTGGGATGACCTCTGTGTTTGCGCAGTTCAGATGCAAGACAAACTATTATTCCAACAATAGCAGGTACAGATGACACTCCCCAGGTCTCCCACAGCTTTATTTGGTGCTACCTTATACCCTCCAGACGTACTCAGACTAGAACCTCTGTCCAAGGAGCTTTTAGCCTTTTATGTTATTGCTGCAGCTACCAGTGTCGTCCAGTTGGGTGATCCTCTGCTCTTCATTCTTCAACCTCAGGGGTTAGACAACCCTTCAGTCGTGGCACAGATCAGGGGATTATTCTGCCCCCGATTTCAAACAACGATCTGTGTATCCTCCAGAAAAAGGAACAGGAACGTGTCCCCCTTTTTGCCCAAGAGCCTCTCGAACTTCGTTGGTCTGGTGTTCCCGGATTTCCGCCAACCCCTTCATGGTTATTGCTGTGTTTATGGGATCCATCCTTTTGTGGTGACTAGCTGGAGCCCAAACGCCATGACCCTTGGACCCAGTTGGTGTCTTGGCAGTCACTGTGTCTGTCTCTGCTGCGGAGGATCCTCGTATATCTGTGACCTCGTCTGGTGTCTGTTCCTTTCTCTGTAAGAGACAGAAAACCAAAACACCTCTCTTCCTAACCCTAATAATCTAATGTTGTTATCTACTGACCTTCTAGTGATTCAGAATTGGTTTAAAAACATTCAGAATGTTCCAGGGACTTATTCTAATCATATCCTATGTGTGTGTAAGCGTGTTTGCATTTAGCCCTCTGCACTCAAAGTCAATACCTGCAATATATCACGCCGAACGAAGCTTATGACCTTCAAAAGACCAAGTGCCAACTCGTTATAAGCACATTTGAAAGGTGTGTCTGAACATTATTGAAACCACTCTTTTTAACAAAAGACAAAGAAATTAACAAATCTTCTAAACGCTATTCAGTTCATTTCAATGATTGATGCTTACACATGAAAATAATGATCTATGCTTCTTACTGATTCTCTACAAAAGACCGGAAACTTCTCGGGCCGCTATTAGCTTAAGTTTTACCATTCCTAAGGTATTAAAGACACAAATGAAGTTATAAAATGTTCAAATAATCCTTGTTTGATGTTAAAGCTCAACTTCCCCCCCCTTTTTTTTTTGACACATCCCCATGTGTCAAATCAACGGAGCTAGAACATTAAAAGAAAAGGTTAGGCAGCTACAAGGTTTCCCAGATCGTTAAGGTGATCTGCGTGTAATGTTCTGACTCAGGTATTTAATATTTTAATAAATGTCGTTTAATTAACTGCCACTATTTAAACTAAACTTAAAGACATAATTGAAGAAAAGATCACAAAAAATAACATGATATCAGTGTTTTGTAAGCGCGTGCGGCCTTCTATGCTCGAAGCCTTTTCCCTCAATAGATCAGTCAGACATTCGCGCTGACTGTAGCTTTTAACCCTTATTAACTTGAGCACAACTCTACAATGAGCAACAAGTTGCAATATGTATAAAAATGATCATGGTTACACCTGCAATGAAAAATTATATCATTATCCTAACACCTGTAAATAGAAGATTCATCAGAGGTTATAACCATCACAGGAACACAGATGTTAGTATAAGGTCAAAAGCTTCAATATATGATCATCGATGCAATACTTGTTGCATGATTCTCATACAATAATAATGCTGATATTAAAATAACAGTAAAACACCCCCTTTTATCCCGTTTCGCTTGACACATAAACGTTTATAAATGCCTCTTTTAAATGTTATTTCCCCCTGTTCTCCCCTTACTGACCACAGCAGGGGGATCTTAGTTTTGAATCAGCCATGAATCCAGCTCACCTGATTCATCAGTGAGCTCCACCGTCACTGGCGTCTGACAGGGTGGCGCTGCATATTCTTCCTTTAATGTCACTATTTTCAACCTGTTAATTAGAGTGCTTAAACCTGAAGTCGACTACGTCCACAACAAGTCAATACAGCTGTAAATGTGGCCAATTATCAATCTATTACCAATCAATAACAACAGATAACTTCTATTTTATGCATGCTTTTAATCAACCACTCACCCAGAGGATCTCCAATCCCAGGAAATTCCTTCTCCTCAGTCAATGAGTCTGTCCTCCTTCCATGCCCTGGTAACTGGTCCATCCAGAGCCATATGATCTCAAATATACATAAAACAAGCCAAACCACACCTTGGTCACACCAACTCTCTTCCGCCCCGAAGATGTCCAATGCCATCCTAGTATGGACTGAAAGTGGCTTTAACGCTGACTGTCCTGACAATCCATCTTATAACATTTCCTGGTCAGATCTGCCAATCTCCGCCCCAGGGTTTTAACTATTTTGCAATTTTCATTAGTTTCTATGTTTTTTCTAGTTTTGCCTCCAGATTTTCAATTTTTTTTTACCAGTTGGAATCAGTTTTTACCAATTCTTTGCTAGTTTAGTCTAGTTTTTATTTTCCTGAAAATCCTTAGTTTCAGTTTAGTTTTAGTTGTGTTTTGCAAAAATTAAGTGTAACAAAATCTCAGTTCCATCATATCAATCATGCTCTTCTGGTTATCCTTGGGTGTTGAGACTAATAACTATTAACTCTTGCCGCACCGAGTGTTCCTAATTTTGGTTGAAGTGAATTGATAACCTTTTTGAAGGCGATTGTTTCACACATTTATTTAGATGTCCCAGTCCTGTTATCTCGGGATACATCACGCTGCCTTATCTGGGGTTAGCTGTTTTCGGGGGATGCGGGTTGAGTGGGGGAGCTCTTCAAGGTAAGCTAGGTTAACCTTCTTGTGTGAGCTTTTCAAGTGCACTTTAAGGTTTGTGGGATTTTTCGTGTCATAAATGTCCCTCATAACCCCCTGATGGCCCAGTAATTCATTTTTGCGCACTGTAGTACACATTTAGTTTTTGCTTGTAGCTCTCATACTCTACTTGCCACTCCTCTAAGTCCTGATGTTTCTTAGCGAGGACAACAGTACCTTTAAAATTATATCACATGTGTGGGGGTGTGGCCTTGCCAATTGTTTTTCCCACCTTTTCAAAATGGCTGACGTGCCCACAAGCACATTTTATGGAAGAAAGAAAGGTAAGCTTGATATTTACATTTAAAATGTTTTGTTAAACTCAGATTTTTATTAATTTTCAAAGAATAAACATCTAGTAAATGATTTGAGGGGTCTTTAAGAATTAGGCTCATTTAGTTTCACGGAGAACATGACAAAATATGGTTCACTCCACTTGCCTGAAATGGTTAACAGTCCAAGGCATTTCAGTTGTAGAATGGGTGCAACAGTAAAACATATGTGAGATGTGGGAAGTGCCAAATGTTCCTTTGTGTCTCCAAATAAAAATAAAAATCACAGTACTTCCTCAGATATCATAAATGAATTGACTTTTGTGAAATAGAAAGCCCAGTGCAATCACTTATTCCTGAACCAATGGCTTACAGCTAGTGAAGTGTCAGTGACTTCTAAGTTGATCCCTGATCTACATTTTTATGATATTGTTATATAAATAAGTTTTAATATCCTGCTTACAAAAATTTCAGTGGAACATGTAATCTTCTTAAATAGCTCTTGAATGTTGTTAGTTTCACATTCGTGATCAATGAACTCCCCTTGTGCACTGTAGTGCACATGTTGTAAAATTTAAATAAAATTAGTTAAAAACAATTTTGTTTTTGTAATGTGTTTATTTTACCGTCCCAGCACTTGATTTATCTTAAAAAGAAAAAAGAAAAAGAAAAAAATGAAAATACTTTTCCCTTTTTTCTTTCCCTGGGTCTCAGGAGGACATTGTGTCTCTCTCCACTACAAGACTCTTGCTATATCTAAAAAACAGTCATATTCAAAGTAATCCTAAATTGGACTCTGGCGCTTTCTCCCGACTTTTCCTGACATGATTCTGCGCGTGGACGGAGCAGCAACACAGACGACTCGACTAACGTACTGCCTTGACTTTACTATTGCAGGGCACGCACACATCAATGCAACTAAACACATTTTGCTATAAATCTAGTTAATTTTAGTTAGTTTTGTGAACATTCAGTACAGTTTTAGTTAGTTTTCCTTTTTGTTTTGATTTTATTACCGTTAACGCAAATTTTTCCACTTCTAGTTTTCGTTATTTCATTTGTTGTCTTTAATAATAATAATCTTCTCTGCACCCTGGAATAAACATAATCAATATGATCAACATTTTGCTGCGTATCAATTCACCTTTTTGATTCAAATGCTCCAGCCTTATGTGGTTTGTGACATGTGTTGATCTAAACCTCCACTCTGTCTCTAAATGTTTGAAGAATTTTTCAAGTTCGGGGTCAAATTTTGAGAATTTGACCATAAGTGAAAGTTATGGCGTTATCACCCCCTTTGGGGATTACCTTTTCCAGTTTTGATGATATTCCTCCCCATTCTCTATTTTTTGCAAGTACCCCTCTTCGGTGGCGAGAAACTGTTGGTGTGATCAAGCGGGTGCTGTAAAAACAAAAGCTCAGGACAGAACAGTCACCAATCATGTACTTCATTCAAAATTAACAAATATCAAACTTCATATTGATCCTCTTAGTGTAATGGTACATTTTAATTTGCACTTCTCAAAACTGAAAACAATATTCTCTTTATTTTACTCTTGTTCTTGTGCAGCACCACCCCTCAGCACATGCCCCTGTTATTTTATCTTACTTTTAAATTGTTGACTACTTCAAGAAAGCGCCCAAAAGACGGGGACCAGTGTTTATCATTACATATCTCCATTTTGAGTGTGGCTGTCTATCATTCCCCTGTTATTCATAGACCTCGGTGGAGGTTTTTTTTGTTGTTGTTTTTTTTTTTTACCTCTATAAAAATTAATTGACTCTTTACAGTGACCCACTATGGTTAATAATAACATGTTCAGTCATGAGTGGAATCAAACCTTTTCTTCACTTTAGCATTTAACATTCCCCACCATATAATATGATACATTAATCGAAACACAGCTACTAAAACACAATTTTCTTAATGCAAACATCAGTAACTCAAAATTAGCAACCAAAGGGTTCAGCCTGCAGTTCACACTCCTGTGAAGCTACAGCTCTTTAGTCTCTGTCATCCTTCTGTTCTTGCAAAAACAAAACATCCACCCTTCTTTTACAGGCTGGGTGAATTGTCTGTGGACATTCAATAATCCTAAAGTCGGTACCGTTTTTGTCTCAATATCAAGTCAGTTAAAACTTTTAGTCGTCAGTCCGTCACAGTCCAGTCACATGCATACATCCACACACATTCATACCAGATATTGCTGATAATGGAGTCTCACGCGCAACCTATTCGAGCCTCCATCACCAGCAAGATGACGTCATCATTTTAAAGGAAACAGTTCCTTGTTTGTTTTTTTTTTCTTTTTTGGACTGGATCGACTCGCTGCAATCCTTTTAGGCTCAGGACTTCTCATGTGATCAATGTCCCATATAAGTGAATTTCTCCCAAGCCCATTATAATCATGGAGAAAAATACTTTGCGACTGTTTTCAGTAAGAATATTTTATAGCGCTTTAAAGTTCAATCTCTCAGGCCTGGATTAAAGAGCTGATTTGTTAAATCAGGAACTCACAAGATACCAAAATATCACCACCGGTGGATCACACCTCTCTGATGTTCTTATCTCAGTGCACTGTAACAAAAGCAAAAACAAACGTAACCAATAAAACACTCATATAATAACAAATACTGGGGCCCATTACAAACATGTCCAAAGATCAAACCCTCTTTCTCTATGTTAGAGAAAGAGAACAATCCAAACCTCACTGATAGAATCAACCTAGTGTCAAACAAAACCCAAAAATCAACCAAAACTTCACACACTATATTGTGTAGGCATACAGGTACCGTAACTCCTTTTTGCACTGACAAATACATGTTGGATTGACTTAATTCAATAGTGGACACTGGTTGCACACAAATGTTTTGCTTTGGCAGAAACTTAAACAACTGAGTCAAATCAACACAACCTTTTCATATTCTCTCCGAAATAAAACTCACACCGTTAATTCATCATTTTCACTCTGTACCACTGCTCCTTATCAGGCTGTGTGAAGCACAGTAAACAATTCAGTGGAGGCCTTGAGCCATAAACAGACATCACGCACAGACATTGTTTTCACAACCAAACTACTTTAGACCTTGTCCCCTAAATCTACACAGATGCCCTCTGTGTGGCATGAAATGCATTTAACCAATAAACAATCAATGGCTTCTTGTTGTTGTAACCGACTCCATATTTGGATGTTTGTGTGCAGCATTTGTTAGTAAAGCATTCTTCATTGCAACAGCGTGTGTGTATCACTCTTTATTGCACAAGCTTGTAAATGTGTGTGTGTGGATCACTCCTCAGTGAGTTGAATCAGCATTTCGATTTTTTTTTTTTTGCACGTGTGTGTGTCATTTCTCACTCAATCAACGAGTGCATATGTTCATATGTGTGTTTCTCTTCATTCTGAGTCAGTGCATGTAGATGTGTGTGTTTGTGTGGGTGTTTGTGTTCATCACTTTCCTGTTCTGGTGTTCTGGGTAAACCACAGCCTGAAGCATGCCCTGGGGTCCTGCCCTCCTCCTTTTCAGTCTGTTTGCATCCGTTGGTGCTGCTGCTCAAAGTTCTGTCCATACTGGTTCTGGCCCCAATTGAGGCAGTGCTTTTCTCCAGTGTCCTGCAACTTCTCCCTGTTCCACTCCTCCTTAACTTGACCCTTTTTCTTCTGTAGCTCCTTCAGGGCTTGCTCCTGCTGTTGGAGCTTCTTCGTCAGGTTTGGCGACCTCCTGCTCCAGCAAGCTCCGGCCTGATTCCAAGTCCTGTGTCTGGGACTCCAAGCCTGATGGGTTCGATTATCAGCCAGCTCCTCCTGAGCCATGGTCAGTTTCTGCTCTGATGCCTTGAGCTCTTACTGAGGGCAGAAACCTCAGAATCTTTTCCGTCCACTTCAGATTGAAGTCCATCGATGTTTTCCTTGCTTTGCTCCACGGCCTTTTGCGGCTCTGCTGTTCGGCTCTTCTCAGAGGTCAGCTCCTGGCCAAGCCCCGACACCTGTGCCTTCAGCTTATTTTCTCCTGGTGTTTTGTCCATTCTGAGGTGCCTCCTGACCTCAGTTACTCCTCCTGTCTCTGGCACGCCCTTTTTGCTGCCCGACAATCATTGTTGGTCCGTCACTGTCCTGCACAGTTTTAATGCAGAGTGGTTAAGGTCAGCATTGTTTTGCTCGGCCTCACTTTTCATCTGGGCTTAATGGGCGTCTCATCACAGCTCTGTCAGCTGAAGCTGTCTTTTTCCATATGGCAAGAGTGTGAAGAGTGTGTGAGAGGGGTGTGTCCGATCAGGCACAATGCTGTTGGCTTTGCGAATGCCTCGTTTTCCAAATCCAGATGTTTATTTGTCACGTACACAGCAACAGAGAGAACAGTCTGTTGTTGGGATGGCTGAGGTCCTTCACGATCTTCCTGGTCTTGGTCCAGCACCGCCTGCTGTAGATTGAGTGCAGGTCAGGGTGCTCAGAGCGGATGGTGCGCTCAGCTGATTGCACAACCCTCTGTAGAGCTTGTCTGTCCGGCATGGTGCTGTTCCCGAACCAGACAGTGATACAGCTGCTCAGGATGCTCTCGATAGTTTCTCTATAGAAGGTGGTCAGAATCAGTGGTGGGAGCCGGGCCTTTCTCAGTCTTCTCAGAAAGAAGAGACGCTGACGGAAATCTCCCCGTGTAGTGAAACGGGCCTTGGATTTAACGCTCTCCGTCTCCGCTGCATGAGATCGTTTTCCTGCAGCACTGTTGACATTTTCAAGTTGTTGTTGTGGGTCCAGCTGCTTTAGCATTTGGTCAGGGTCACATCAAAGATGGTAGAGGAGAGAGCAAAGATGGTAGGGGGGAGAGCAGGAGTCCAGGGTCAGCTTCGGCTTTCAGGGCCGACAAAGCAGCCGCCTGTAACCAAGCATAAAGAGAAAAAACAAAACAAAAACAAAACAAAAACAGATGAACAGGAAAATGATGTTATTTTGGCTGCGTTATTCAGAGAGGGGAGAAACAACGGGACCAGGCCCTGTGTCAGCCTTCTCTCCCCCTTTTTTTGTTTTTTCTCACCATATAATCCACTCATGACCCACCAAGCTGACAGGACATCACAGGTACATGTTAAAATTCTTAAGATCGGTGCGTTGGTGGTTCTTTGTGTCCGGGGATGGGCGTCCAGGTACACACCGGCTCACTCCTTGGCGGCCGCTTATCGGGGCCTGGAGCCTGGGGCTCGCTCGGGCCACTTCGGAGGTGGGGTGCCCCCGGCCTCTCGGCCTGGGGCTCGGTCACTCAGGCGCAGCTGGCTGCCGGCGGAGCTCACGGGCGCGTCACTGCAACTCCCCCTGGCTTCTGCTCCGCGGCTGCTGAGTGAGCCCTCATCTGGGACTCTCCTCAGCTCTTTCCGGGACAGTGGCGCAGCTGCCCCTCTGTTGGTCTTCCTTGGTATCTTGTGTTCTGGGGGCCTCTGGATGTCTGGAGTTTTGATCTCCTCCACACCTGCTTCAAGCCCTGGAGGATGGGGCTGTGGCCCCCCCCCCACACCCTCTAGCAGATCATTACATGAAGGAACCTTTTAAAAACAAGCGCGTCCATGCTCACAGGTGTACACACGGGTGATCACACCCACAAACTACACCCTTTTTGGCTCCTACCTCAAAGCACACTGTGTTCTGTTGATCTTATGTGCTGCACAATAATGTTTAACATTTAGTATTTACTGTCATATTCCCATATATCATTGTGATGTTGTTTATTCTATTACTCTTGTTCTCTTCTGCTTGCTTTCTTTTTTCTTTCTCAGCAGGTGATCCAGGTGATTGATATATGCATTTTTTTTTTCTCTGCCCGTTCTGTTGGTTTTTGTCTTTTGCCCTTCTCCCCCGTCCCTCTTCTCAGCTGTTTCTCTTTCCCTCTTTCTTTCTCCCCTTCTTTCCCCCAGTCAAGTCTGTCCCGTATTCAGTAAGTGAAAATAAAATAAACAATAAAAGGTGAATCAAATGGACCATTACGGCAAGGCTGGGATGGTCAGTTTGGTAAAGTAAATCCGTTGGGCATCTTTCTTTGCCTTTAGACAACAATTCTGATGAAAAAGAGCCAAACGGGACAGGCCAAAAAAAAAAAAAAAAAAAAAAAAAAGATCGTGTTTAAAAGCACAAAAATTTGAATTTTCTTTCATCTGGTAATCACTTGTATTGATCAATCAGCAGAAAACATGTCACAATTTGACTTTTCTAACCACTAAATTTGTCGTGTTATCACTGGTTGGTCAGACCAGTGCCTTTTTTTTTTTTTGAAGTTAAGTTGTTGTCCTGCAACCCAGAGAGTTTATTTGTTAGTAGTGGATAAACTTTATTATTTAACGGCGGGTGTATGTTAAGTTTCACTGCTTTAAACTTGCTGGAAAATCTTCACGTGTTCATGAGTGTAAGCTGTTTCTTCATTGCGTGTATGTGCGTTTGTAGGTGGGCTAATTTAACGTTTTTTCCTCAAACAAGGCATTTCTCTAACATGTGCCTCTCTCTCACATTACTCTGCTTGTGTGTGTTTTTGTTTCACCTTTTGTTGTGATGCTCCGGAAGCCTTCCCAACCTCCACAAGTCTGTTGGCCCCAATTTTATGTGTTAAAGCTTCTCTTAATTTCTCCTTTAATTCTCTGCTAGCTGCTGTCTTTTCCACAGCTGCTGATTCTTGCTGAGTGTGGTTTCCATTACTATAATTTGCTTCGGCCGCTGTGCTTGTGGGGGCAGTTGGTCCAGGCCCGTAGCCACCTGTATCAACACACTGAGAGATTTATTTAATATCATTTTCCTCACAATCTTACTCTGCCGGCTGACGTGCCGGTCTTAATCATGCTCGATTTGTCTCTTCTATATCAAAACCCAGCCGAACATCAAACATTCAGCGTAGTCATTCAAAACCTTATCTGTAGTATTATAATCAGCAAAATCAGCGTTTTAATTACAGGCATGTATCATTATTTGCAAATCATAATTATAAAACTCAAAAACACGCTAAACAGCAACAGAAGTCCTCTGTGCGCTCCACAGCTCATTTGCATGTTCACACACAGTCTAAAAATAGCTCGCAGCGCTGCAGTGCGCTGTCGTCACACACAGGGTCACACAAAGCTCAGACAAAACTCTTTTATTTTATATTACAAAGACGTCTTATATTTACAATCACTGACAGGCCTGACAGATTCAGCGCCTAACAATTTCGACAAATTTAAGTTAACGGGTCCAACCGAAGAAAGTCCAACTTTTTTGTAATCAATCAAACAGTATCTGTTACTTCTGGAACAGTTTCTGACCTAATTTCTAAAGAGCACCTACACAATTTCGACAAATTTAACCATAACGGGTCCAACCGAAGAAAGTCCAACTTTTTTGTAATCAATCAAACAGTATCAGACTCTAACTTTATCTGGCCTAATCCCTAAGGTCCCTAACTCAATTTAACAGTATTCAAAAAAGCACATCACACCGTTCCAAACGGTGAGGAGACTCTAACTCCTAGCTTATTTCAGGATGCCCTGTACCCCACAGATAAGCCAAACTGAACTAACCCTGTTCGCCGACAGGTCAAGACCGCGCGTCCACGGCCAGGAGGGAGCGTAACCTCCGGGCTATGCGCTTCTTAGCGGACTCTAACCGCCGTTCTATAATAATTTATAACAATTTCAAACACCAGTCAACGCCCTAAAACAAGAGTATGACTAAGGCAAGTGTCACCTAGAGGTCAATGGGGACTCGAACCCACAAACTGACCACTCAGGTCCACTCTATAACCAATTTGGACTCTAACCAACAAAATGACCAATTCCCTATCAAACTACTTGAGACTCTAACTCAATTCCTTGGGACTCGAACCCAGCATTTCTTTCAATTCCTTTTTCAACTTCATTAAAGACTCTTAGCCGACTTTAACTGCATAACACACACGGATCCTCATCAAAATCAAAACAGACCCTCTACCAGTAATTTCAGTGAGTAGACTTTAATTTAGTCATATCCAATTTGGCACACTTTGGAAATAATTCAACAGGTAGTGCCTTACCTTTAGATAAGCCGGCTTATGCCCACTAGTGATGGGATTTCCGGCTCTTTTTAGAGATCCGGCTCTTTCGGTTCGGCTCACTAAAAAGAGCCGGCTCTTTCGGCTCCGAACCGGCTCTTCAGGTTGTTTTGTTGCTTTAATTAATTTATTATTAACAATAATATAAAATTATGCACAAACGGAATTACTAACGTAAAAAAAAGTGGTTTTATTTGTATATGTTTAAATATAAATATATGCGGTGGCCCCTAGAGACAAAACACGTACAAACTCCAAAACACATTTCTAGCATGAACTGAACTTCCAAAGCAGAGCTACTAGATCACTTAAATTACACAATTGAAAGCATGTGTGTATTGTTTGTGTATTTATACACAGGCACTCATATATATTCAAATAATTAAAAAATTTTTTTCATTTACCTGTTACTACCACACACCAAAATCCGGTCGTTGGTACTTGCTGGCTTGTGTAGCCACTAGGTAACAAAAGCTCAACTCTGCGCCCAGCATCCTGGAGCACTTCTGTTGTCTTTTGTACGTGTTTTGAGTTTTTATGTGCTTCTTTGTTTTTTGTACGTGTTTTTACATGTTTTGGAGTTTTTACGTGTTTTGGAGTTCGTACGTGATTTGAAGTTTGTATGTGCTTTGTCTGTAGGAGCCACTGTAAATTAAACTTTTATTTTTTCACTCCACATAAAATGTAATAAATAAATCATATAATACAAAAATCAACTATTCACATTTCAACTTTTAACTATTTAAATTTTCAGCTTTTTCCTTTTACAAATTTAAAGTGAAAACAACACAAAACACTGCAAACCACAACACAATTAAATATAAATTATAATATGAAAACAAAAAGAACATGCATATTCTCTGTCATATGGACCTGCATGAATAAACTTTCTGAATCCTTTATCATCTGCAACCGAAAATAGTTGTGGATGATTACTATACCTTTCTAATGTGACGTTGTTGTCCCTGCCTCTCTTTCTCTCTCTGGCTCTGTTCCTGTGCTACTGAGTGTAACTACCGCCCCTCCCCCCTCTGCCCAGCATAAAGCACAAGGCTCAGGTGCGAAGTGAAGCGGAAAAAAAGTGCGAGAGAGAGAGAGGGTGAGAGAAAGAAAGAAAAAAAAACCCCACGTGACGGCTCGCGATAAGGAGCCGGCTCGCGTCGTTCACGTCAAAGAGCCGGCTCTAAGAGCCATTTCGTTCGCGAACGACCCATCACTAATGCCCACTCACATAAGACCACTGGCTCGTGCCTGTCCGTTCGACAACCTCGGACCGTCCAAACTTTTAAATTCCACCCCAATACCACAGGACGAGCCCCCAAAATGTTATGGTTCAAAATATTGGGGATGGAGACAAGAGGAAAAACCACAATAACAACACTGGTCCGGTCGGGTTGAGTCAAACGATGATTTTAATGAACACACGCGTGGGAGATGGACACTGATGCAGACAGCCTCAGATCTCAAAATGGTGGAGCATTGCTCAAACTCTTATAGCCTCTGGTGCCTCCACCTTATCATAAAAAGCCTAAACATTCACATGCTTTCTCTCACACAGCGCCTAAGCTACGACCTTGGCTCCCCGTCTATCTGCTCCTGCTGAGATGGGGCAGAAAACTCCAGTATATTCTGTTCTCTTCTAATCAGACAAATAAGACAATAACTTTCTGCGAACAGTATTTCTTATAACTCAGCAGTATAATGCATCATAAAACAATATCATTCATTCACAACAAGTCAGCAGTTTAATGTAATGCAAATCAGTTTAACTAATGCAATAGTTATCAGCTTCTTCTAATTCAGGATGTTAAAGATATTCTATTATCAAAGTACTCAGATGCAATGAAATATCACTCAGACACTTAGAGCAGTTTTAAACGTGCACGGGTGAGAGACTCAGGGAGAGACTCACACACCTCCTTGGTGCAGTCTGGCTTTATTTATACACATCATGAAGCATACAAAAAAGGAAATATCATCCTTATCTTGTCAAGAAAACAGGTGTGGTTTATCAAAAAACTTCGTGTTCTCTACAAGGTTGTTTCTTACTCGTGGGTGGCGGTTTCCTGCTAGTGTGAAGGCAAACAGTGACAATGTGAAAGCAAAGACTGATAATGTGAAGGCAAGCAGTTTCCGTTATAAAGTAGGGAGCCAGCAATTAAAATATGCAGCTGGTTGAGTACAGAACAGAAATATAAACACTCTTAGCTGATTATTATATGAATAATAAAACCTTTAAAAGCAAAAATACTCTGACATTCCCTCCTGTTGTTTAGATTTCTCACATGACAGTACTGTTATTTTTGTCAGTTCATAACCTCTTGTCTAAACATTTTCGGTTTGAACGTCATAAAACAGTCCTGTGTTCAATTAAACTAAACATTACTGTATGGATCATCTTTCAAAATTTCTTCCATTTGAGACGTCATCACATAAGCATTGATAGAAGTTGTCACCATGTTTGATACCATTTTCTTCAGACAGGGTACTACACATGTTGTGAAAACACATAACAGTAAAAGCAAAAATGCTATTCCAACAAGTCCTTTAATCAGAAGGGACTTCCATGAACCACCTAGTAACCATGTCAACCAATCATCAGTGCTTGTGACATAGTCTTGTTGTTCAGCATCTTTAATCTTTCTCAAGGTGTTCAAAGCGTCGGTCATGTTTTGTGAGTGTATGTTGTCTGGGATGTATGTACAACATGTAGTGTCAAACAATACACACAAACCTCCTTTTTCAGCTAGAATCATGTCTAGTGCGACTCTGTGTTGCATCACTACAATGCGTATTGCGTCGATTTCTTCATTTTGCGCTTTGTTGATTTTCATTGAAGCATTTAGAAACAGTCCAAATCGATAGTCAAGTGTCTCGATCCTCAGCATGTTTTTCCCAACTCCTACCCAAGGGAACAAGGAGTGGAGGACTTTCTGACCATCAGTCCATAGTTTGAAGTTCTTGGGCACATCTGATCCATAGACTGAGTCATGTGGCATTACTTCAGTGACTTCAGCAACTTCACGTTTTGCTCTTGACGTGTGTGTCTCTGCTGTGATCTTGAAGGTGTGGTCTGAAATTAGTACTGGTGCACACAGACCGGTGGAGTTCGGTGGGAGCATGAAGTAGGTTTTAGGCCCGCAGGCCCAAGCGGCTCCCTAGACCCAGAAAGTTCCATTTTTGAAGGTGTGTATTCCTTTGGATTGGGTCAGGTCAAGTGTCTGTGTGCAGTTGCGGTTTCGTCCAAGTTTCCTGTTTCCATCGGAGAAGTTGAAACACATTGGGTGCTGTATGTCCGGCGGCAAAACTATGGCGAATGATTTGTTTTTTGTGTTGTTGGCTTTGACGTTTACCCAATGTTTTTCGTTGCAGGTGTAGTTCCAGTTCGTCAGATTGTAGGCACAAGGGGTTGTCTGTTCAATTAGAATACGTCGTTGTGAAAGTGGTTTCGTGACACATTTGACGTCTGTGTCACTACACCATGGAATTAGGTCTTCTTTCTTTGTGCTTTGACCTTTTAGGGTCAGTCCTGTTGCCATCAAATCTCTGCGTGTGCAATTGCCAGTTGTTGCTTTGTTGAACACACACACACATCGCTTCGTCAAGTTCAGGTGCCTTTCCATATATTGTTGCGTGTACGGCTGTTGTTGGCATATGTGAACATACATAGCATTCCGTGCTGTTGTCGGTGCGTGTTCTATCATACACATATCTATACCACGCGTTGTTCATCCATGGGTGGTTATGGTCTTGGTTCAGGTCACGTAGATGCGAATTATCATGTGTCCATCTTTTTTGCAGGTGGTGTTGTTTATTTCCTCTCATCTGGGTGAGTGTTAGTAGGCTCACTAGGAGCGCAATGCTGGCCACTAGGAGGACAAGTGTCTTCATGATGACCAGGCACACCTAGACTTCTGGTGAGTAGACTATTGGCGAGAAGTAAAAAAGGGCGGGATATACCCAATCAGCCCTTCCCTTCACCAATAGATCACCTAGAAGCCAGGGGAGCCGGCGTCTAAGCGTCTGGATTGTCACTCACTTTTTTACAGTGGCTGTGGTGGATCCAAGATGGTCTTTCTGCTATTTTGCAGGCGGTGGGTGTGGTAAGTAGGACTTGGTATGGGCCCTCCCACCTTGGTGAACTCCAATTCTTTCTCTGGAGTACTTTGATCAGGATCCAATCACCTGGTTGTAACCTGCAAGACACTGGAGAGAAATCACTCGGCAGTTGGTTGTTTAACACAATCTCTTTATTTTCAAACAGTTTAGTCATCCATTCTGCTAGGGTAGTTTCCCTTATTGATTTATTAATAGGTTCACTGGTAATTGGCAATGGAAACGCTCTCCCGTGGATGATTTCAAAAGGTGTAAGTTTCTGAGAACCTTGTGTTATTCTCATCCACATCTTTACTAGGCCTAGACATTCAGGCCATGGTCTTCCTGTTTCTTCCATGCATTTTCTTAATCTCTGTTTTATTGTGCCGTTAGTTCTTTCCACTAATCCTGCGCTTTGTGGGTGATATGCACAGTGATGTTTGATGCTAAATCCTAGAGCTTCAGAGACTTTGCTGATGATGTCATTAACAAAATGTGTTCCATTGTCTGACCTTATCAGACTGGGAATGCCATATGTGGGGATGAAGTGATTGCATAAACACTTTGCCACTGATATTGCATCTGCTCTTTTTACTGGATAGATTTCTGGCCATTTTGAAAATACATCTATAATTACTAGAGCATATCTTGATGCTTGGCATTCGTTAAGTTCAATAAAATCCATGTGGATTGTATGGAAAACTAGCCTCTCTTAGGTCTTAAGTTTCCTTGTGAGTTGTGTTGTTTTTTTTGTTTTTTGTTTTTTTGACAGAATAGGCATGTTCTTACAAATTATTCGCTAAAGTTTCAAAATTTATAGTGTGTATTGCATTGTTTATCTATACTATATCTCCCTCCTGTTGACACAGGTGTTTACCTCATGTGTCACTACAACCGCTGTCCTGTGTAATGACTCTGTTAATATAGGTTTTCCATCACAGACCATTAAGTCATCTTTCAGTTTACTCCACATTTCAGCCACTTGTTTTGTTCAGTGATTGTTGCAGCTTGTTGTTCGGTTTTTAGTACATCAAGTGGTATTTGTAGGCAGTAGTTGGTTTCTAGTAGCTCTGCCGATTGTTTGCAGCCTGTTTTGCTGCTTGTTCTGCAAAATTATTTCCTTTTGTGACAATATAATTGTCTTTTTGATGTGCTCCACATGTGCACAGTGCCAATTGTTTTGGCAAGGTGATCACTTCCAGCAAGATTTTTTTTTTTCTTCTCTATAGATGGAACATTACATTCTCACTTGAGGCATTTTTAGATAATTTCTAGTTTTTCAAAGAATTCACACATCTCACACATCTTACATATTTTAAACAAGTATTGTCACGAATTTGTTTCCAAATCAACAAAATAAAATAATCAAACAAAACCGAAAACATACATGAGTCAGGACCCAAAAAGAAAAATGCTGCTACTGAAACAGAGCAGACATGTGAGGGAAAACTGAGCTCACAGACAGCTGCATGTGTTGGCTTTTATGCAGCTTCTGCTCTAAAAACAAATAAATAAAAAATAAAAGAAAATGTGTAACATGCTCATCAACTTAGCGGTGTCCACATATTTAATTCAGCTTCACAATCCTGTAACTTTAGCTGTTGTCTACAGGGTTTGGCTTATTAGTTGTTACTATAGATGTGCTCTATATCTCAGTAATATTTTATCCAGGTTTTCAAGCATGTCAAGTGCCTCTATGCACCTAAGTAGTTTAGATATTTCCTTTATTTTCTTCATCTCCTATGTCATTATACTGAGTTTGAGCAAACCTTAAGCTTGATGCAGACTACTTCATAACAATTGTCCATCTCACATCATACTGACTAGGTTACTTCTTATTATTATCATCTTTTTCTTTCCATATAATAACAACAGTATATTACAACATTTTATCAGTGTATATAAAAGTGTATATTACTATACTACTACTGAGCCAATTTAATAGTTGGGATCATCTTACTCAGCAAACAGATAACTTAGAATTCATCCAATCTGTACAAATTTGCTTCTTCTCTGAACAGGTTTGTGCCTACTTTTTAGACTGGTCTTCTGTTTGCCTCATCTCAGATCCAACCTTCGGTCACTTTCATTCTTTCTGTTGCATGTCTAACCAAGCAATTTATTATTATATATTTTATATTTTATTTTGTGTCCATCAAGGGCTTCGGGTGATCTGCAGCTTCACCTTTTCCCAAGCTGGAGACATTTACCTTTTCACACACTTTCCTTGGCTGACCAATGACACAGCCTTAATGTACCTTATGCATCTCTCTATTTTATTTAAAAGGTTTTCGTGTGAATTATTTCCTTTTATTTATTTTATACATTCTGGGCATGAACGTCTTACCAACTATGTTTCATTGTTAATATAAGTTTACAGGTTGTTATCCTTCCTATTATTAGTTTCAATACATTAAAAATAAGTTCTAATGTAATTTTGTCTTTATTTATTTTATTTTTGTACTTCTTATATTTATATCTATTCGTTGAGGTCTGTTTCCAACCTTTTTAAACTACTTTGATCTCTAGTTTTCACTTAATAAGGGTTTTATCAGTCACTGCAGTTTGTCCGGCGCCTGGACATTTTTCTCTAGCCACTGCTCGTCAGCAGTGAGTTTTGTTGATTTATTACCCATTTTTCTTTTTCCTCTTGTTATTATTATTTATTTATTTATAAATATATTTGCGTTTACACACACACATACACACCCGTGGTGCTTTCTCTGGCACGAGGAATGGGAGAGGCTATTGACACGGCCTTCTACTTTCAAGCTAGCCTTGAAAGCGGTGTCAATTTTATGTGATGAAACACAACCTTTTCCCGTACCACCAGAACTCGAGCAACCAACGGTAAACAATTCGGTGGAGTAGTTCAGCCTCCTTAATGTGCTGTAAAATCAACTTACTCCACCAACAAAACAGTAAAACAACAGATTATACGCGTAATGAGTTTTTTATTCTGGGCAACAGTGTGTCTTTCTACATTGCTCCAAGCCCTCTTTCAGGCGAGCTGCTTCGTAACCTCTACGAGTCCTTTTTCAGACGAGAATGTTACTATCCTGTCGTATTTTGACATTAAACTTGCTCCAAGCCCTCTTTCAGGCGAGCTGTAACCTCTACCAGTCCTTTTTCAGACGAGAATGTTACTTAATTAATCTGTCATACATTGACGGGAAACTATTTAATGTACAGACCACAGGTTGCCTCAGTCGTTTTGCGCAAGATGTGAGTGAGTGCTAAATATTCACCTGAGTTATTGTGTGGTTGCTTTGGTTTCCTTCATCAACCCCTGAAGTCGTGGACCTCTTATAAGAACGCTGGCCAGAACCCGAACGTCACGTCTCTGGACTTTATCCTCTGCCTGGAGAAGAGTCGACAGCGTGGGCTTCTCACGACGTCAGGACTTGACGAAGGTCTCCTATTGGAGCATTGAAAAAAATATCAATGTCCACTCCGGCTCGAAGGACCAATTAAATGTTAAAGATATTCTATTATCAAAGTACTCAGATGCAATGAAATATCACTCAGACACTTAGAGCAGTTTTAAACGTGCACGGGTGAGAGACTCAGGGAGAGACTCACACACCTCCTTGGTGCAGTCTGGCTTTATTTATACACATCATGAAGCATACAAAAAAGGAAATATCATCCTTATCTTGTCAAGAAAACAGGTGTGGTTTATCAAAAAACTTCGTGTTCTCTACAAGGTTGTTTCTTACTCGTGGGTGGCGGCTTCCTGCTAGTGTGAAGGCAAACAGTGACAATGTGAAGGCAAAGACTGATAATGTGAAGGCAAGCAGTTTCCGTTATAAAGTAGGGAGCCAGCAATTAAAATATGCAGCTGGTTGAGTACAGAACAGAAATATAAACACTCTTAGCTGATCATTATATGAATAATAAAATCTTAGAAAGCAAAAATACTCTGACAGATAATTATAACCATCATAAGCAACCGAATCATCTCAACATGTATTTGCTCAAAAATGTATTTATTACCACAAACACGTATTTAATTATCAACAAAAGGAAAATCAACAGTTTCTAGAACTCCAACAGGGGCAGGACTTGGAGGTACTGGGATTTCAGGAGGCAGCAGAATGGTACACTGGTCAGTGTCATTATTATTGACCTGTGATGGTGGATGGCCTTGGAGGGAGCTGAGAGGTAACTCAGACCTCTTGTCTTCAGGACACATAAAGCAAACATACTCCTTCTCAGCAGCTGGAGACTTAGAGACATCCCAACTCATCAGCCTCATGCGTTTGGGCATCAAATGTTCCTCTTCATCATTAACAGAAAAAGCAGTAGAATACCTGCGCTTTCTGCAGAGACCTACCTCTGCAGTGGGTGGAGGTCTCGGAGGCAGAGGAACATCGCTAGGACACATGAAAAATGTCACTTCATCATCCAGGGATGCATGATCATTTTTCAAATCTGGATTAATGATCTTGTCAGTGTACTTTGCATGGAAGCTGGCATCAGCAGGTGGAGGATTTGAAGAAACTGGAACATCAGAACTCATCAGCCTCATGCGTTTGGGCATCAAATGTTCCTCTTCATCCTCCACAGAAAAAGCAGTAGAATATCTGCGCTTTCTGCAGAGACCTACCTCTGCAGTGGGTGGAGGCACTGGGATTTCAGGAGGCAGCAGAATGGTACACTGGTCAGTGTCATTATTATTGACCTGTGATGGTGGATGGCCTTGGAGGGAGCTGAGAGGTAACTCAGACCTCTTGTCTTCAGGACACGTAAAGCAAACATACTCCTTCTCAGCAGCTGGAGACTTAGAGACATCCCAACTCACCAGCCTCATGCGTTTGGGCATCAAATGTTCCTCTTCATCATTAACAGAAAAAGCAGTAGAATATCTGCGCTTTCTGCAGAGACCTAACTCTGCAGTGGGTGGAGGTCTCGGAGGCAGAGGAACATCGCTAGGACACATGAAAAACATCACTTCATCATCCAGGGATGAACGATCGTTTTTCAAATCTGGATTAATGATCTTGTCAGTGTCCTTTGCATGAAAGCTGGCATCAGCAGGTGGAGGATTTGAAGAAACTGGTACATCAGAACTCATCAGCCTCATGCGTTTGGGCATCAAATGTTCCTCTTCATCATTAACAGAAAAAGCAGTAGAATATCTGCGCTTTCTGCAGAGACCTAACTCTGCAGTGGGTGGAGGTCTCGGAGGCAGAGGAACATCAGTAGGACACATGAAAAATGTCACTTCATCATCCAGGGATGAACGATCGTTTTTCAAATCTGGATGCATGATCTTGTCTGTGTCCTTCGACTGAAAGCTGGCATCAGCAGGTGGTGGACTTAGGAGCTCACATGCAGGTGCGCTGATAGGTCGGAACATGAAAGCGGGAACTTCATTGTCCAGAGCACAACGGTCTGCACTGGATGAGCGTGGGAGCTTCTCCTTTGCCTGTGGAGGAGGCAGACTTTGACTTTGTGTTGCAGAGGAACATTCAAGTCATCTGACGTTTTGCTCTGTTACATATTATTATTGTTGTTGTTGGATTTTTCTTTAAAAATTCACACGATTGAATGTTTAGAAACAGACACAGTGAAGGGTAACTTACCACAGCTCGAGCCATTTTAGGCGTCTGTCAAGGCAAAGACGCAGGATTTGGTTTCTCTGTGTAAGATTACAGGACAGTTGTCAGTTTCATTTTCAAGTCAGTTGGATATCAAACTTCTCAAACTGTATCATTAAAGCATTGTTCAGGTGGACAAATATGAAAGATATGAAGATAAAAACAGTAACAGCTGGCAATCAAGGGAAAACAACCTCACGAAAAAGGTCTTAATCATTATTGTTTTAAAGTAAATCTTTCAGTCCTTACTTCAGTGATTGTTTGAAGTCTCTGTGCTTGTTGTCAGTCGCAGATTTGTGTAAAATATTTGCAGTTTGTGAATAAAGTTTGCAGGAGCTCCAAAGTTTGTCTGTTCAATACCAAAGTAATGAGGAGACTGAGTGCAGGTTTGGAATCCTCAGTGACAGAAGAATGCAGCAATGTTTGAATTTGAATTTGTTATTGTTTTATTAACAACAACTACCAGGATCATACCATAGCAACACAGTGATGCCCAATCAAATGTCAGGTACAAGGGATAGCCCACATACACATCCAACAGCACAGTAAAGCAATGGGCACCAATGCCACCAGTCAGGCCTTAAAAATACCTGAGTTATATAACAGCACACTGACAGTGTCTCATCCAAAAATATAAAATGTATAAATACAGTTAATATCATTTTCATTTAAATTTTATTTAATTCTCTTCATATAGTGCCAAACAGATGTCTCAAGTCGCCACTGTTACAACATAGATAAACATGAACATGAAATCCATTATTTAATTCTCTTCCATTCACTCCAGTTCAATTCAATAGCTATATAGATGGATAGACAGATACTGTATTATATACTATATTGATTCCAAATGGAGAATTAATGTGTTATATCACCAGGATAATGAATTCAAGTAGTACAATCTCCAATAAACAGACAACACAGTTCAAGTTCAAAGTGCAATATGTGCAGGATCCAGGCTTTATATTGTAAGATGCAAAATGTTTATATATACATAATATTGTTGAAAAAATAAAGAAAGTTAAAAATCAAAATAAGTTTATTGTCACTGTGGCTGATGTGATTGCAATATGAACCCGGAAGCAGACAAGGGAGAGATGGAACTGAATCTTAACAAAAAACAAACCATTTATTAGGTTGAAAAACACGAACACAAAACAAGGCCCAGCAAACAGGAGTGGAAACTAAAACTAAAACCTATCCTGGGAATAACTCGGTATGACTATGACAACTATGACAAGAAAAACATGAACATGAATCCGAGGAGGTGCATGCGAGAAACTCTGATGAAAAAACATGAACATGAACATGGACCTAAACAGAATCAGGAGATAACCTGAAACCCGGAATAACGTGAACGGAGGAAAACGCACCAACACTGCCCAGAGGAAGACAGCGGACTTAAATACACAGAAGAGAAAGGAGGGAAGTGGAAACACAGCTGACACAAATGAACCTGACACCACAGGGGAAGCAAAATGAAACACACTGAACATGGAAACACAACTCTTTCATAATAAAAGACGAAACAAGGAGAGACGTGGACGTGTGATGGGCTGAGTTGCCAAATGGCTGGTAGGCTTTTAGCTAGGCTTTAGCTTCAGCCAAGTGGAAGCTAAATTGGCTAGTCATTCATATGTAAATTAGGTTGTTACCTGAGAATTCTGGAGGGGAGTGGGGGTGTGTGAATGATTGCTGATTTCTAACTGCCAACTGCCTCTTTGTTTGTCTGGGGGGGAGCTGCTAAAAGCGGTGAACTTCCTTTTGTGTTCGTCTTGATGCATTCTCAATCATCCAGGAAAATAAATCTCCAAAAGTCACCAACTTGGAGTGGTTAGTTTCCTGAGCCACAAGGAAACTTGTGTTTCAGTTTGCCATCTTAGGGAGAAATCAACACACGTGGGTGTATTTCCTCTGTTGCTGAGATTTATTGATAAAAACAGTACAAAAAAACCAACCATTTGTACACATATTTACAAATAATAATAAAAAGCGAGTGAGTACATTTCAACATTTTCAGCAATCACTCACAATCCTGGCACTGCCATGGTATCTGTAGTCTGCATTTACCACATGTGTATCTGTAGCAGTGAACACATCGCACAGTGGCATGATTGTTCTTGCATTTGTGTTTGACCTGACACATGGCTCTTTTTCCAGGACTAGGTGTGGAGGGTTGTGTCCGAAGCAACTGTTCTTTTCTTGCCTTCTTCCCAGCTACATGAGAGTGAGCCAGCTCTCTTGCAAGCTCCACCAGGAAGTCCACCCGTCTTTCCTTCGTCCCGGTGCATGCTTGATACAGCACATCCTGCGGTGCTCCATAGGATAATTCTAAAAAATGCTTTAGTTCCTCACATTTTAATGCAACCCACTGAATTAAAGCTGAAACTACATCTGAGTTGTATCATTTCAAATTCATTGTTGTAATTTACAGAACCAAAGTTAGAGAAAGTTGTTTCTGTCCAAAGTCTTATAGACATAACTGTATGATTTTCAATGATTTCAAGGACAGCTGAAGATAAAAAGTATTCAACAAGGAGAGACCAGGAATTAGTGACGTGCAGAGTTTGAATAAGAAGCTGTAATTAGACTGAATGCAAGACGAGAGCAAAGCCATGGCAACAGCAGGAAGTGGAGCAGGACCTGCGTGTGTCCATGAAGCTCGATGTTTTTGTGCACAGATCACATGCAGTCTGAAATGTTGTGCAGTCCAGACTGTATATTTTGCTGAGTGAAATACAAAAGCTTCCTTCATGGATGGAAAAGAAACTGTTTCAGTGTCAAATGAAACACTTTCTGTTGATTTCAACTCCCAGAACTGAGTTCAGCTGAGCTCCACGGTGCAACAATTAGACTCCACTATGTTTCCTCTGTTTTGTAACAGCAACAGGCTGTTTAGGGCAAGATTTGCTAAAAGGCTCAAAACAGCGCTTACAGACATGGTTCGTTTTTTGGGCCAATTACAAAAGTTCTGCTGTTTTCTAAACACAGGAGATGTGAGTTCAAATGTATAAAACACAAAAATAAGATATGCTTATTTGTATTAAATATCTGGATAATGATCTGTAGATGTTAAAAACATTAATAACACAGTTTGAATGTCCAGAATTGGGTCTTCATCAGGGTCACAAAAATCTTTGAGATTCTGTCTCTGACACACAATCCTGTCGCTGCGCTCGATTTGTAAACACTAACAGCTCTTTGACTCCAGAACCCAGTTTGTGTTGGTGCGAGGCATTAGTGGATCTCTCTCTTAGAGTAGAGTTAGAGTTACTACAGTTTCTTAGGAAACTGAAGAAGGCCCGTCTCCCTCCTCCAGATTCCCGTGCAAATGTCAGACAATTCAAAATCCTGTTTGACTTTATAAAGGAGACACAAATGTGCAACAATCTTGACAGAGTGCTACAGTGTCACAGACAGTTGCACTGCCTTTGATGAGAAACACTGAGTGATAGTAAAACTAAACAATCACTGCAACACACTGATACAGGAGAAGTTGTGATTGTTCTTTTCATTTGTCCTGTTGTGTAGTTTGGCTGTAGTGTGCCCCCCACCCACCCCCCTTTCAAGAAGCCAGCTGTATGATCGTCCACATTAAGAGAAGGAGTTAAAAGTGGGAGTCAAAACCTCCAACTTAAAGTGGAACATTAATGTCACACAAATGCAGACACAGACTCAGTGCCATTTTTATATTGTTAGATTCAGAGATTTTATTGAAGTTCTCAGTTATATTAGGGACATACAGAATGCTTTCTAATGGAATAAGAGGAGAGAGTGAAGCAACTGTGCCACCCTAAGGACCATGGAGTGGGATTAATGATGAGTTGTGCTCATTTGATACCAACTAATGTGTGTTGGGTGCATTGTGAGCGCCGTCCAGGAGCGAACCAAACCCCAAGACTGGCAATTGGGACATTGAATGTCACCTCTCTGGTGGGGAAGGAGCCTGAGTTAGTGCGTGAGGTTGAGAGGAACCGGCTAGATATAGTCAGGCTCACCTCAACACACGGCTTGGGCTCTGGAACCAGCCTCCTGGAGAGGGGCTGGACTCTGTCTCAGTCTGGAGTTGCCCCTGGTGAGAGGCGGCGGCCTGGGGTGGGTATCCTGGTGTCCCTTCAGCTTGCTGCCTGTATGTTGGGGTTTCTCCCAGTGGATGAGAGGGTTTGTTATCTGTGCCTCCGGGTTGGGGTTCAGAGTACCCAGCCTTCTTGGAGTCCCTGGGTGGGACACTGGAGGGTCCTACTGGGAGACTTAAATGCTCATGTGGGCAACAACATTGAAACCTGGAGGGGCGTGATTGGGAGGAATGGACCCCAGGACCTGAACCCGAGTGGTGTTTTGTTATTGAACTTCTGTGCAAACCACAGCTTGGCCATAACGAACACCATGTTCGAACATAAGAGTGTCCATAAGTGCACGTGGCACCAGGACACTCTAGGCCACAGGTTGGTGATTTGTTGAGTCTTCTCAGTTTGTGCTAAATCATTGAGTTGATTCTCAGTACTGTTCATTAGAGTTCCTGACCTGTTCTTTCCTGTACCTAGATTTCCTGGACGCGTCCCTGACCCTGTGTGGATTGCCTGTTGCTGGATTGGCATGAGAGTGTAACGGTGTGAGGGTGAGTGGCTGAAGAGGAGTGAGCGTGCGAGCCTGGAAGAGGTGAGTGTAACGCAGACGATGCGACGAGGAGCACAGGCAGACAGGAGGGGACACAGCTGGAACTAATGGGCATAACGAGACACAAACCTACAAAGTAAAACAGGAAACTCACAGGCTGTTTCACAATACCAACTTGGGGACACGAACAGAACACAGAGGAAAGACACAGGTAGGGACAATAGAAACACTAAACACACAACTCAAACCCTAAGAACAAATACAAAACAGCAGAAACTGGAAAATAATACCAACAAACTCAAAACACTGGGTCAATGACTCAGGACCACGACAGATCTGCCCTGTTTCACACTTAACACTTTGTGCCCACAGAAATTGGGCGCACCCACAGAAACGCAAAGCAGGAGATGAAGCATCGCTGAATATATGTCCAAACCAACTTCATTCTAAGCCAAAGACTAGAAAATATGGTGAAGCATATTTTACATGTAGTTGTTTTTTCCTGTGTAATAATATTCAACATTGCTATCAATACCTACCTCGGCACTTGTGCAGGTGAAACCAAAGGGAAGATAATCACACCGTGACGCCTCTGCCTTTGTAAATGGAGGGACAGTAACTGCATGTGTGTATGTAAGTGTGTAAAACCTGCAGATAGTCAGATTAACAGTATTTTGTCTCTATCTGCCATTCTGCAATTCATCTCATGTAAAAAATAATGCGCGCACGTGACGTGAAAAAAAGGCACATATCTTTGACGTTGCGTGACCAACTCTGTATTCCTCGTCTACACGTAAACGCAAAAAAGGAGTTTTAAAAAATCTCAGTTTTCGGTGATTCAAAACGCCGTTTACATGTGGATGAACAACAGGTTCTCACTCCCAACTCGTCAAACGTGTGACGCATGGTCAGGCTCCCTCTGCTTCACTTATGGACGCGCAGGGTACCCCCCTCGCGTCGGGAATTGACGTGAAGGGTCCTCCGATTGAAGAGATTGCCACGGAAGTGCCTGTTGTCGGTATATTTAGACATTTTCCAAATCACATTGTAGTGACGTATACAGAACACAACAAATTATATAATGTAAACAACTACCTGAAAAACAGGTAGAACAATACTTTTGTATCGTTTATTGCATTTACGGAGGGAGTGATGTATGCTGGGTAATGGCACAGCTAGCTACTGGGTGACTTTATTCACCCGCTTCGGCTGTTATCAGTCCATACAATGGGCGTTATTAGCACAAATCAGTCCCATAGATATGGGCCATCTCCTGCTAGATTGTTCAGAAGGTTGTTCTCATCCATCCAGATGGAGGATCACTAACAGGAGCGTGGAAGACTCCAGAATCCACTCTGGCTGGAATCCGGTGGATATGCAGTGTGTACAGGTAAAACCATTTAAACGGACAGCATTTATAGAATGACTATTAACCCTTTAGAGCCGATCGGAGCGGGAACGCTCTGTTATGCGTAACTATTTTTAAATCCCAGTAGCACTGCAACCACGTAAGCTAGCGCAAATATTTTTTTTGCATATGAAACCGGAGGAGTTGTACTTACATCTTATGCCATCAGCTTGTCCTAGGTCACGGTTTCCTTCCACATAAAGCTTTGCAAAAACTGCATAAAAAGCGCTTGCAGGAACAAAAACATAATATTCCAGAAACACGCTTTACCGATCCGATCAGCTGTCCATAACACTTCCTACGTTGGAATAGACGTCAGCGCGAACTTTTGCATTTCCGCCATTACCTGCCCGAAACCGGAAGTGACGTCATTTTCGCGGAAATGTAGTCTTTTTTGCGATCAGGGCCTCAGGGCCTATACTGGTCTTTTTAAAAGTTATCTTTGACTTTATGACTTTCTGTGTCGTTTCTGGGATGCTTAGGACTCATATTGCACTGCTGGAAATAGGTTATTTTGATGCATATGCTGCTTTTTTGCAAATTTGCAGTATAATATTTATTTTCGTTTTTCCTGCAGTGTATAAAATTTGGTGTATTTCAAAAATAAAACTACGAAGACACTCAAAATAAATTTCCTGTGGTGGGAAACTATTTTGTGCAACTTTTTTGTATTTACAGTTTTGAGGGATAAGCCTCTTAAATTTCTCTAACTACAAATATATGTTAAAAAATCAAAAACGATTTTCAATTTTTTTGTAGTTTATTGCACTTTTTTGCAATTTATGTAATTACTATGCACTTAATGAATACATATTATTAAAATCTGGGCTATAATGTTTGTATTGATGTATAGCAACTTGAAATGCTCCCAAAAATGGCTCCACAGCATGTAAAAATATAATATAAGCTCTGGCGGACTTGGTTCTATGGTAGGTCTTAAAGGGTTAAAAGTCAGCGAGTGTCAGTAATGTTAATGTGGTTATCTTAGTAATACACCGAGTGCTAATATAACAGCTTTAAGATGCATTTGTAGATATTATTACGTGTTTTACCGTCTTTATGGTGCTAGCTTAAAGTTACGGTGTAAACGTTAGCTTATATTAGAGGAAAGCTGTTACTGTTTAAACGATGTTAGCACAGAAATATTAGCTTCTGTCATGACTGATGAAGTTACTAGTTAAAAAAGTTTTCAGTAAAGTGTTTAATCGCAGCCACAGACTGACAGCAAATATCTCGATTAGCTTCAGTGCATCTGTAATAAATATGTGCAAGTTTCAGTGCTTCGTTTAAACTGTATGATACTTACACTCACCCAGGGTCAGTGTAAAATACAATCCTAGCTGTGTGAACAAAGCCTGGCTCCTTTAATCCTGCATGACAAACCTCAGGATGCAGGTTATTATTACTCTTTCCTGCTGGCACACCTGTCACACCTGAGAGTCAGCTAGAAACGTACAGTGTAGTGTGCATCATGCAAAGACTGCCAGACTCTGTAATACTGCAAATGATCAGTGACTCAGGTTAACACTAAACTTTAAATGGCACCTCTGTGTCTCTGTGTGCTGAACATCTAGGATTGAGTCAGGCTGCATTACTGGTGTCAAGCCAGCCTCCAATTCGAGACTTGCAGTCAAGCCAGCCTCGAGTTTGTTTTTGCGTATTCAAAGTATTACGGGAATGGATGTGGAAACCGGATTTCAAAATAAAAGCCAACTTCGAGTGAGTTAACAGATATGTTAAGAACATAATAACATATAATTTAGGCTTTTTTTTATTTTACAAACTCTAATGAACGATCTATATGACACAGCCTTGTACCCTAATTGTGCCCTGTCACTATCAAGGCCATCTTATTTTGGATTTCAAAGTAAAAGCCCTGTGAATCTTCATTTTTGAACTACTCTTTCAATGACTTCATAATGCTCTTAAAAGCAAAAGTCGTATTTCCTTTTTTTTTTTTTTTTTTTTTTGCCTGTCCCGTTTGGGAAAGAGAAACAGCTGAGAAGAGGGACGGGGGAGAAGGGCAAAAGACAAAAACCAACAGAACGGGCAGAGAAAGAAAAAAAAATGCATATATCAATCACCTGGATCACCTGCTGAGAAAGAAAAAAGAAAGCAAGCAGAAGAGAACAAGAGTAATAGAATAAACAACATCACAATGATATATGGGAATATGACAGTAAATACTAAATGTTAAACATTATTGTGCAGCACATAAGATCAACAGAACACAGTGTGCTTTGAGGTAGGAGCCAAAAAGGGTGTAGTTTGTGGGTGTGATCACCCGTGTGTACACCTGTGAGCATGGACGCGCTTGTTTTTTGTTTTTTAAAAGGTTCCTTCATGTAATGATCTGCTAGAGGGTGTGGGGGGGCCACAGCCCCGTCCTCCAGGGCATGAAGCAGGTATGGAGGAGATCAAAACTCCAGACATCCAGAGGCCCCCAGAACACAAGAGACCAAGGAAGACCAACAGAGGGGCAGCCGCGCCACTGTCCCAGAAAGAGCTGAGGAGAGTCCCAGATGAGGGCTCACTCAGCAGCCGCGGAGCAGAAGCCAGGGGGAGTTGCAGTGACGCGCCCGTGAGCTCCGCCGGCAGCCAGCTGTGCCTGAGTGACCGATGCTCTAAAATGAAAAATTCTTGTTTCGACAGGGTAATTCCACTTTAGATCAACAGTATACAACCCCACAGTGATACCATATCAATATCAAGTCATTCTGATTTTGCTTTCAAAAACAAAAGCCCTTTCAAATTGTCCATAATTGACCTAACTTTCATTGATTTCAAAATGCTCTAAAATGGAAGATTCCTGTTTCCACAGGGTGATTCTACCTTAGATCAACAGTATACAGCCCCACAGTGATACCATATCAATCTTTTCTTTGTATTTGTAATGTTATGAAATATAACTATTTTCATAAAAGTAACATAGGTAAATCTGTTTATCTTGGAAAACAAAACCCAGAAAACAGCTCAATACAAGGAGAGTAAATTGTAAATTCCAAAAGGTGCAGTCATGATAACATTAAAGGTGCTTTAAAGGTAAATGACAACATCACGGAAATGTGAATGAAATATGTATGAAAACGTTTCACCGTATTATGTTGCTCAAATTATCACTTTGGTGGAGACAACAGAGTACGTCTTCAAATATTTTGACACAAGCATCCAATAAGTCTGTGGTTTAACAGCACAGGAGACAATTCCACGCTTCTTCCTTTGCTTTTTTAAAGTCATTGTTGGTCATGTCAAGGCACTGTTCATGGTACCATCTTTGACAGTTGTCACATTGTATCTATTTAAAATTAAACAGACAAAGCAAAAAAAAAAACATTTATACTCAAAGACTTTTACACATTTTTGAGAAATTCAAATACCCTCCAACTCACCCAGTTCATCATTGAAGGTCCTGATCCATGTGGCTTGGTCAGCGAACACATGGCACAGTTGCTGTTAGTGTCAAAAACTAAAATACAGGATCAAAACACATTAGATAGACATTTTTAATTGAAGGCCAATTCATGCATATGTTAAACTGTGTACTTAAAAATTTCTATCGATTAGACCACAGCATAAAGTGCCATTGTGCACTATAATAATACTACTAACAGAATAATACATTTCAATCTACACACGCACACATATACATTCAAAATACATATACACACACACACATTTTCTCTCTTATTCACCCCCAAACCAACCTGATGCTTGTAGTATCTCCACAGCCATCAATTTTCTTTACTCTGCCATTTTCTCTTTTGATGTTTTTAATTTCATGACGGGAAAATCTGGAAATACTTTCATCACTGCCCGTGACATCTACCGAGAAATACTCAAAATTTTAATTGTGAAAAAAAAAACACAATTCTGCTCAATATAAAATTTCTGATGTTTATAATCTTGCATAAACAGTATGAAAAACAAAGAGCAATAAATAGATTTAAGTCTTTATGAACACCAGGTAACTTCTAACACTCAGTTGTTGAAATGGACATCGTGGATGAATAACTATGTGATATACCTTGTAAACATAGAGAACAAAATGGACAGGGTTAAAAATAACACTCCACTCTACAGTAAGGGCCAGAGCCATGTATATTCTTTTAAGCTGATGAATAACTGAAATAGGGAACATCTCTAGTTACTAGTTATTAGATATAGTCTGCTTCCAATGTGTGGGCAGCTGACTTCTTTTAACATCTGTTGGGCAATACTCAGTACATTCTATAAAAATGTTGTGGAGAGTCGCAACCTGTGTTATGCTAGTGCCACAGAGACTCAATAAAGTGAGTCCACAGGGTGGCCCTACAGTCTCGTAAGGTGCTGTCAGAGATGTGGATGTTTTCCAAGTTAACCACAATGCTGGACAATACATACCACCTGCATCATGATGTGCTAGCCATTCACCAGAGCGTGCTCAGTGAGAGAATGAGATTACTGATAATGCACCATTATGACACAGGAAATAATTCCCTACGGTGACTTGCTCTCTTTAAAGTATAAGTACTATCTGCAATCGCTGTGCAGCCTTAATATTTGCAAATCCTAAAAAGAGTATGTCACAAAATCTGCATGACTTAGGGCACCAAAGTATTAACCATATACTTAATTTGTGCAGTATACTGTGAAATTTAGAATTAAGATGTATTCATATCTATTACAGCTACTGTTATGGATGTGGATATTCTTCTGACCATGGCATGATGGCATGGCAAACAAGTAAGAAATTATATACAAATGTATATTATCATCACTTACCATCACCACTAATACTCCACAGCTGAAGCCATCCTTCTGCACTGGATGGGTCAAGACACCTCCCTTCCATTTAATGTCGACCCATTCTGTTTTTGCGTGGCGGGTTCTCCTCATTTTTAAGTAATCACTGCACATTATTACAAAGCAGAATACAATTTGGTATATGTCATATTTCCTAATTTAAAAAAAAAAGATATTTTACAGAATTAAAGAGAATTTTATTTATTTTTTATTTATTTATTTTTTGGCCTGTCTCGTTTGGCTCTTTTGCCATCAGAATTATTGTCTTAATAATTTGTTCACCTGATAATTTTTATTTAACCGTACTGATTTATTTTGCAAATGAGACCTGGCCAAGAGGATGCCAACAGAGAAACACGCATTGTGGGGCCAGGTACAAAAAGCTTCTACAAAAATGCAGTTGTAGTAAACTAACTTGTAAAGCCTATTTGCATATAACAAAATGTGTTGAAGCCTAAGTACCTGAATTTACGTGCAGCGAGTTTAGAGTCTTCCTCCTCTGATGAACTTGGGGCAGGATCAAGGAGATAAACAGTGTGATTCACTGCATTGATGAATTGTAGCAAAGATAAATCATTAAAACAATATTAATATATCGTCATTAAAAAAATACACAGGCTTTAAAGTTATAATCTTGTTGCTTACCAGAAACTTCCAGTGTACATTTTTAATGTTAACAAACGTGACAATGGCCTGCTACTGATCGAAGTTTACCTGTCAGAAAACATTTATGTATTTCTTACAGTTTGTGGAATTCTATTAGCATTCAATCAGTAATTCTTTCTAAATGTATTTGAACATAATTATATGGACATTGGACAGTCATCTTACGTTCCGCAAGCTTTGGCGAGAAAGCTGTGTCCGATCACCAAAGAAAATCAAGCCCGCTGTGTAATGGTTCATAATGTAGATCCCCTTTTGCTCCTTTTTTGCCAGACAATGAAAAAGCCCTTCAATTACCTACGTAAAGAATTTTCATAAACACAAAGCTATGTAATTTATATAATTTAAATTGTGTTAATGATAAATAATTACATGATAATGTCCTTTTAATTGAATTACATTACACATTCGAATTATTGTGGTTATGAGTGCTTAAATTAATCATTGATATACCTCGCCTGTTAGCCACAGGTGTGGTCGAAGGGTTCGCAAATCACTGTGGCGGATAATTATGGACGTACCATGGTTTGTTGAGGGAAGCACAGAAACCACAACCTCTGTGTCTCTTTTCTTCCACAAAGACAGGACCTCCTCATTAAAGAAAAACACACTTAACATACGATCTTACCAGCTATTGGACATGATTTTGTTATTTCTAACAAAGGTTTATGGACTGTTATTAACAATATGTCTTTGGAAAATTCATTCAAAATGTATCACTCCAAGTCTTGAATGGTAAATGAACTGGTTCTTATAAAGCGCTTTTCTACTCTTCTGAGCACTCAAAGCGATTTACACAACTTGTGCATTCACCCAAGCAGATTTTTCTAAGTGTGTTCTAAGTAACATTCACACACAATCGATGGATGCACTGGAGAGCAATTTATGGTTAGTATCTTGGATTTTTGGTATGCAGACTAGGAGAAGCCAGTAATCAAACCAGCAACCTTCAAATCAGTAGATGACCTGCTCTACCACCTGAGCTACAGCCACCCTTGAGCACTGGTAACTATATAAACTCAAAGCTGTAATGGCAACACTTGCAAAGTTAATTTTCCCATACTCTAACTATGTTCCCGAATGCTTTTTCCCATTCAGTTTCTACTGAGGAAAAAATATTTATTTATTTAGTTATTCTCAAAATTTACCATGTAATCACTGCATTCATTTAGAATTTTGGTGCCTCCCACTTAAGTTAAGGTTACAACTAGTCAACCAAAATCCTGGATATTCACATCGAATGAGTTGAACATGAATATCAACATGTAAATAAATAAGATTTGCCCTTCATACACGTGTCCATGACTGATTACTGTGTCATGGAAAGGATCTTCTATGGAAAAAGAAGGCATTACTATTACTTTGATGAATCCTTTATGTTAGCAGTTGTCAATCCTACCTGGAATTCTGGAGTTTCCAAGGTAACATCCTCAACTCTACCAGTCTGCACAGGGGAACTCGGGGCCATAGAGGAAGCAACCTATATAAATATCGTGTACAAGAAATACAAAAAATGTTATGCAAAATATTGGTCTTTATATATGAACGATAAATTTGCGCAACATTTTATACCGTCTTTGAAGATCTCCTGAAAGGAAATGGCTTGCGGAGTACTGTGTCACGGTCCTGAGTCTGTGGGCTCTGTGTTTTTCTGTTTGTATTAGTTATCTTTGTTTTCATGATGTGTTTTGATTCTCTTGGGTTTGATTTCTGTCACTGTATCCCCTAGTTTAGTCCATGCCTGTTCAGTTTCCTGTTTTACTTTGAAAGTCTGTGTACTATGTCAATGTGTTGAGTTTTGCCGCCCCTTGTCTTGTCATGTCTGATGAGTCCCAGCTGTGTTCTCCTCCTGTTTCACATTCCCTAATCACCTCAGTATGTATTTAAGCCCTGTGTTTTTCCCTGCCAGTTGTTGCGTCCTCCACGTTTGTTGTGTGTGTATCCATGGTCGTCTACCTTCAGCATTTCCTGTCTAGTTAGTTTAAGTTGTTGTTTATGTATCGTCCAAAGGTGACTCTCCAGCAAATAAAGCCGTCGTTTAAGTTAATGTTTTGTCTCCGAGTCCTGCACGTGGGTCCAGCCACTGACAGCCACACAACTCATCGTGACATACTGTTACATATCTCCTCTTCTTTTTTTGGCGACGTTCCTTCCATTTTTCTTCGTCCACTCTAAATTTCTGAACCAAAAATATGAGTCATTGAACATTGTTTAGGAATTACAAGTGAAAGGCTGTGACAACATTTTCCTTAATTTACAATAAACCAAAACACACAAAAATGTCCAGTAAGACACACAGGTGCAACCAAGCTATAACATCACAACGTGGGGCACCTCAATATCCCACCACATCAAGAAGACTTTTTTTTAATGTTCCATTTTGAAACGGCAAAGCATTGATGGACATCAGCCAGTCATTTTGCAAACCTTTCTTTGAAGCATTCTTTTTGAGTCTTCGTACTCCTTCAGCAGCGCTGTGTGACTGATTTGATACTGGACAACAAAGTCATCCAGCCTGGTGAGCCTTCCCGAATGTAGACGGATATGTTTCAGATCCCACTGGCTCTTCTCCATTATCCCCTGCGTTTTATTATTCTCAGTAATATTCTGAAAAATCAAATTAAGAAATCATTAAATGTGATTTTTTTTAAACATACACATTGTTGTTGTGTGCAATGTTGTATGATCTGCAATACAGATGACTCCTCTGGACCCGCCGTTTCTCAATCACACCACACAAATATGTATATATACTAAAAATCATGTGTCTTACTTGTCTCTTGATCTTTCTTAAGGCATTGTATTTGTTGTGGTACTGCTCATACATTTTCCCAGTGCCATGTCTTCCAAGGTCACCTTTGGATTTTGAAGATTAGAATAATATTGATGTGTGTAATTTCATTTTATAAACTAATTACTTGTCTACTTTAAAATGGCTTACCTAACATTATTGCAGACCATAATCCAGAAAAAGGAAGAAGATATTTGCTGATGTGCTCCATGAGCCCCTTGCTGTAGTAAGGGTTTGCCTCACCATCCATCTCCAATGATGTGTTGGAAATGAGCTTCTTAAAATGTCTCCCAAAGAGGTTGTTTCCCTTGACTCCCTAGCCAACAGACAAAACAGAATAATTATGTGATTTGAACATTGTGTGCACTCATCTTTCATATCTATAATCTAAAAACCCAACATTATGTTGTATAAAACATTTAAAATTACTTGTGACTTGTGATTATTATGCTATTCCAAAGTATTTAAAAAGATATATAAGAGGCAAAAGTTTAGCCTTTAGTTTTAATAAAAATTGACTTCAGTTTACCTTCAGGTCCTCATCAGCTTTTGAGTTTCTGTCATTGCCATCAACATCAACATTGGCTTTCTGCATCAACAACTGAAGGTTGTGAAAATGTTTTTCAACATTCTCACCACTACACGGACTCCCAAAAACAACTGCAGCACTTTGAACCATGTCAGTGAGGTCTTTTAAGGAAGTTGCAGTAGTGAAGACTCCAAAAGTGTGCATTGCAAGATGGTAGTTCTTTGGTGCACTGCAGTTAAAGAAAAAATTGTCTTTAAGTGTTTCCAAAACAGTAATAATGTTTTCCCAAATTGAAAAATGAAATGCCATGTCACATGTCACAATAAAAAACAAACAAGTGAATACCGTATTAAAAGGACTACACTTACTACTTTTTACAGATCTCCTTGGCATTCTTCATAACATGACTAAGGCATCTGTGAAGAATTGGAACCTTGAAGTCTTCCTTGTTTCCTTTCCCCGAAGCGATGTTATAATAATGATTTATTGTGTCAGAGAGATTTTTTTTGCAAAAGCTAAACAGATAGCTTGCATTAGGACCATAGATCCATCACACATAAGCATTAAAGGTGAACGCATGGCTTTGCGCCCAAAGGCCCTTGCAACATCAGTCAGAAATGCTTCCAAAAAATATGTAACTGAGGCAGTGGTATGGTCACATGTTAAATATGTAGCCACTGGTAGGGGAGAGGATGTTTTCCGTGGATTTCTTACTACAAGTTCGTAAACATAGAAAGGAGGCGAACCCTTTCTTTTTTTCATGATACTTCCTGTAGCATCCAAATAAAGTATGTCCTCCCGACAGCGGCTCTGGAAAATCTCAATGCTCCTGGAAGACCATAAAAAAACACCTTTTGGATGTAACATCACTTTCTGCAATACATCCTCTGGGTTGTTCTTCTTGTTTGCCACCATTAACTGGAGACTCATAATCTCATTATGATGAAGACGACTTTTCTTTTGGATTTCCAAGGCTATGTTTCTCAACACTTGAGGAGTTGGAACTTCATCTCTACAGCCCGATTGCACAACATCATCATCCATTTTGCTCATTGTTTCCAGATACATGGCTCTAGGTAATTGCTTTTCCAATTCATGGCCAATTTTATCTCTCTTATGAGCTCTTACAGGTCTTCTTCTTAGTTCATAGTGGTTGTGCACACACTCGAGACCTTGAAAATTGACTTTTGCCTTTAGATCGTCTTCATTATCTACAGTGACAGTGACAGTGACTGGACAATCCTCAAAACTGCAGTAACCCAGACACCAGAAGAAAGGGCCCTTTCTTACTGAGTCCAAAGCCTTGACTCTGTGCCTTTTGAAGGCAAAGGAACAATATGGAAACACTGTCCGTATTCCGTCTGAAATCAGATTTGTCCACTGTAGTCCCTTGTATCCTCTTTGGGATCTCTTATTTTTTATATTAGTCCATTCTTTCCTTTTCAGGAAAAAAAAATTTGTTGCAAGTGGGACCCTGATTCTTATGAATCCATCATCAGATGAGTTGCTGTTAGGCTAAAAAAGAGGAAAAATTTATTTTGTGAGAAAACATTTTGTCCATGTTACATAACTACCGTAATATCAGTAAATATACCTGAAATACTTGTGTATTTTAAGTATATTAACAACCAGTGTTTCTAATGTCAGAATATATAGCAAAAAATCATGTTGAGAAGTGTCATGAAATATAAATTTCATTCTATGTTACAACATTTGATAAAATTCTTTATTTAATTGTATATTGTGTTTTTAAAAATATTTTTTATGTAATATAAAGTGGTCATTTAAACAATGATCCTAGCGCCAATCATAACTTATGTGAAAGCATTTTTAATGACTGACCTGCTCAGGAGACAGCTGTCCATCCTCCTGCAAGGAGATGTCCGGTGACAGAGAAGCGGCAGCTGATAGTTCTTCTGGTTGCTATTACATGAGTTGAGAGGTGTAACTTTAGTGTAATTACATGGAAGTGTTAAGGAGAAATTATGATAGTACAGACAGACTGACCTGCGCAGGAGACAGCTGTCCATCTTCCTGCGAGGAGATGTCCGGTGACAGAGAAGCGGCAGCTGATAGTTCTTCCTGTTGAAAATGACATTACCCGTAACAATATTAATTTTAGGGATAATTTCAACAGTAACACATTGACTAAAATTTGGTATACCAACATATTTGATATCAAACACATAGAATTTTATTTATGGAACCTGCTCTGGTGGCTTTTGTCCATTATCTGAATCCCCTTTGACTGGTATAGACAAGTTCTGTAGAGAACAGGCATACATTTTTAATAAATTTGATTTTAACTAAATAATTCAATACAATATATATTTTTTTAAATAAGTGAAAAGAACTAACCTGACGAAATGCATCACAAATTCTGTAGCGGTTATTTTGATTATTCTGAATACCAAGTGTCAGGCAAACTTGACCTCAGGGGCCTTCTTTATGAAGTGCATGGTCCTCCAGTTGTGTTAAAAGTCCGCTTGTTCACTGTAGCTGGTTTATACTACGTTACCCATGATGCACCTCGGTATCTGTACTTCCGGTTGGGAACGTGTTCAGCGCAGCGCTGCACAGATGAGAGGTGTGTCGGAGGAGTAACGTATTAACGTGCATTCGGTGTGAGTTAATACTGCGTGCGTGCTTACCATGTGAGTATTGTAAGATGAGAGTGAGGCTTGTTGACTTTATCTGTGTAATTTGCTATCGCTAAGAGGCTAGTCCCGTTGCTATCGCTAAGAGGCTAGTCTCGTTGCTATCGCTAAGAGGCTAGTCCCATTGCTATCGCTAAGATGCGTTTTGTTTGGCCTACTACAGGCAGCCTTGTGTTCAGCCCATATTTCATTCCATATACGACTTACTGTCAAGCATTGTGGTTGTAGGTGGATGTAACTATTTACTATGTTTATTCTCTGAATCGTTGCAATCTGCAGAGGTCTGGTTTGCCAATGTATATACAAGCCAGAAATTCATTTATGGTCTTAGGGTGCCATCTAGTGGCCATGAGGTTATGGCAGATTGTATAACATTACGCTGGAAACCCACAGTACTGTATAAGGGGTACACTGCTATCCATAGTGGTTAATACAAATGTTTGTTCTTTCTGTTTACAGATGACCACACACACACACATACCCATATACACACTCACACCCCCGTTACCTGCATGTGAATACTGTAATGCCTCCCTACCAACGCTGTACATCCTGTTGATGTCATCTGCCACCTCTTTAGTAAAGTTATTTGAACTACATCACTGTGGAGTACCATTCCTTCTGACCGAGGACAACTCAGTTGAAGCGTGATCGGCAAACATACATACATTACAAGTTGGATGCCATGTTTTTTCAGCTGTTCCACAGTTTCAATAATTTCATTGATTGTAATCGTTTTATTTTTGTTCTAAAACAGAAGATATAGCATTTTCAGTTTTATTTTTCATGGAAAATGTATATGAAAGAAAAGAAGAAAAAAATACATACCCCAAATAAGCAGAAGCGGTAGACTCTAAGTGTAAAAAAGAAATCATTACATTGTCATTTATATCATTGAAATCATAACATTTTATAAAGAATATGTATAATATTCTCAATGAATTGAGAACAATTTTAAATCGGTGCCACTAATTACAAAACTATCAACTTTGTTTCTATTCAAGTACTATTTGAACATGTTTTTGTGAAATGCAATGCCCCTGAAGAAAATGTGCAGCACTTGATGTTAAAAAGCCATTGCCTGTTAGCAACAGATGTGCCTGTTATAGAACACGTGTTAATTAATTTCTGCCGTATGCTACAACTTTGCCTGAGTCCTGTGCGCAAATCTTTTTTTGTTTTTGCTCATAGCGAAGCCTGTTATCGAAAAAAAACCCCAGTAATAATATGGTGAAATAAATGTAATTTTAAGAAAAAAGACATTTTTACAATCAGAAATAGACTAGCTAATATCTTAGGCTAGGCTACAAGTAGGGATGGGTATCGTTTAGGTTTTATCCAATACCGGTGCCAAATCGGTACTTTTGAAACGGTGCCGGTGCTCAAACGGTGCTTAAAGAATGGAGAACACAAAATTGGTCCAAAAACCTCTCATGTTCAGCTGGTTTTTTGTAAAAAGATAACAATGTTAGCCTTTTCTACAGCTATGGGGCATATATGGTATCACTCTTGGCTGGAAGCAGTGCTTAAACAATGGAAAAAACACAAACTTTGTCCAAAAACCTCTCATGTTTAGCTGTTTTCCACTTTTTCTTTGGTCATTTTAGCCTTTTTGGCCAGGGTGAAGGGAGTATCTGCCATCAAACACGAAGACAGCCGCATGTAGCTATGATGATGTTTGCTAGTTCACCTTACATGCATTAATGTAATAACGTGGTTAGCCTACTCAAAGTAAATTACACACGAACAACATTACGCTACTCACGCAGAGAAGAACGGCTGCTGCTGCATCATCATCCTCATCATTTCTGCTACACTGGCAGGGCTAGGGGCCAGGACTCTCCTCTTCGGGTTTTTGGGGATGTTGCTAAATCCGGGTCTGATAACAGGCACCACACCCGCAGTAGATGCGCTCGGTGTGAGGTCTCGCAGCAAGTTATCAAATATGGCGCATTTCTCGGCTTTAAAAAAAAAACGCTATGCGTCGCCAGGTGTTTCATCAGATTCGAGGTGTTACCTCCTTTGACAGTATCACAGTATCAGCTTAAAGCACTTGTTGCAGGCTGCTGAGTTTGCATATTTTGCTGTGAAGTACAGCCAGACTTTTGACCGCTTCATCTTGGGCATTTTTAATCTGTAGCTCTGCTCTAAAAGAACGTACGTACCTGGACCCGCCTACTATCCTCAGAAACATAAAATGATTGGCTAGAAGTGTATCACAGCTCAGGAAAAAAAAGCACCGAAATAAAGCACCGAAATGTGCGCTGCTTTTCGGTCTGGTTACTACCGTTTATGGCACCGGACACCGGTACCCATCCCTAGCTACAAGACTTGATTACTCAATTACATGTAATTGGAGATGAACTACTTTGTTAGCAAATTTTAAAAGTTAATATTTAAAGTTTATACTTAAAAAACGAACTCACCCCTTCTCCTTCTTCGGCATTTTTTCTGCACAAGACTTTTATGTTCAAAATGACATGTTTTCACCTCTAGTTTTTGGAATGTCGACAGAGTCAGACACTCAAAGCTCGCATGTCCAGTAGTGGGCGGTATAGGCTCTCCAACAGATTTTGTTTTTTTCAAGTGGACCATTATGGCTTTGCAATATTGCTCCACTTGATTAAAATTTTAAAATATCTCTATTTATTCAATCATTTTATTGTAAAATTTAAATTTGCAGTTATTATCAAAGGAATACACATAAGTGGTTGATAGGAAATATTAAGACTTAGACAAGAGACGTTCAAAAGATGGGGAAAAACAGAGGGGATGTGGGACGGTGACACAAGACAGTAAATTCCATTGGATTACCTACTGGAAGAAAAAAACAGAAAAGAAAACAAGCAAAAATATAACACAGTACACAACAGCAAGTATCACATCCACAACCTAGATAAGTATAAGTAACAGTAGAGAATAAATATTGGTGTCAGCACGGCCCCTGCCAAGAAACATTACCATCTACATGTATTTAAAATTGAGACGTGGGCACCGGCAACTTAGGAGAGGTTGAATACACAGACCATCCCTTGGACGCCATTCAGCATGCCCAGCACAAGTGATGTTGATGTATAGATTGTGGAATAAAATTGAGGTACAGGTGGTCGGAAGGGGACACAGCAGGAATGTCTCACACCCACCTCAGTGAAACAACTGTACGCCAAAGCCCTGCATGTGTGGCGGTGTGATGGAGTGGGGATGAGGAGGGGAGGGAAGTGAAGTGAAGGCAAAGTACTCTCTCGTGGGGCCAGGTCCCCCGCTGACCCAAGTAGGCACCCCTGGAAGCCACAGAGGCCCATCCGGACGGGGGCCTACATTAGCACCACCACCAAGCCCCACGGAGCCTTGGGTGGTGGGCGCACATCGTAACCCACCACAGAGGAAAATACATCCACCCAAACATTCAATAATCTCTCTGACTGCATAAGACGAAAGACACCACAGCTGAGTTTATTGTCCACCTCTGTACTAATTTTAAAGTTAACTATTGTCTTTTTTTTGTGGGTTTTAAATGTGGTGAATACTTGACAAACAAATTAAAAAGAAAAAACCAAAAAGACAATTATAAATTAAAGGGCCTTGGAGATGTCATTCAAACTAACACCATTGCACATCAAAACATAAATGTGAGTAACAGAAAGAATAAAAAAACATTTCAGAATAATTCTAAGGTGGAATTACCCTGTGGAAACAGGAACTTTCCATTTTAGAGCATTTTGAAATCACTAAAAGTTAGGTCAATTATGGACAATTTGAAAGGGCTTTTATTTTTGAAAGCAAAATCAGAATTACTTGATATTGATATGGTATCACTGTGGGGTTGTATACTGTTGATCTAAAGTGGAATTACCCTGTGGAAACAAGAATTTTTCATTTTAGAGCATTTTGAATCGTTAGAAGATTAAGTCAAATATCGGCAATTTCAAAGGGCCATTACTATGAAAAGCAAAATCAGACTGACTTGATATTGATATGGTATCACTGTGAAAAAGACTGCGGTTGGAAAGTGTTGATACAAAGTTCAAATAGTATTTGGAAATACGACTTTTGCTTTTCAGAGCATTATGAAGTCATTGAAAGAGTAGTTCAAAAATGAAGATTCACAGGGCTTTTACTTTGAAATCCAAACTAAGATTGCCTTGATAGTGACAGGGCACAATTAGGGTACAAGGCTGTGTCATATAGATCGTTCATTAGAGTTTGTAAAATAAAAATAAAAAGCCTAAATTATATGTTATTATGTTCTTAACATATCTGTTAATTGTTAATTAGATGCATTTTTTTTCTTTTTCTGCCCATTCTGTTGGTTTTTGTTTTTTTGCCCTTCTCCCCCGTCCCTCTTCTCAGCTGTTTCTCTTTCCCTCTTTCTTTCTCCCCTTCATTCCCCCAGTCAAGTCTGTCCCGTATTCAGCAAGTGAAAATAAAATAAACAATAAAAGGTGAATCAAATGGACCATTACGGCAAGGCTGGGATGGTCAATTTGGTAAAGTAAATCCGTTGGGCATCTTTCTTTGCCTTTAGACAATAATTCTGATGGCAAAAGAGCCAAACGGGACAGGCAAAAAAAAAACAAAAAAAAAAAGTCCAGTCACACCTCTAACACTTAACACCCACAACTACTACTTGGCTCTATATTAGGAGCCACTGACTCACCTGCCAAACACCACCTTTTACAGCACCTACTGTTTATAATGCTGCTCTGTCCTTTCCACAACACCTACCTTCATGGTTTTGCTGAGAATACCAAGCCACAAGGTGACATTCACATGATTTAATTAGGAAAGAAACTAGCATACATTCAAGCGGATCCCAAGAGTGAGTTACTTAAAAGACAGTAAATGCACAACTTCCTCAAAGCACTTCAAATATGTGTGAAATTGAAGCCAAAAAATTCCCAGCTAACTTTCCAGGAAGTCCTCCATGCCCGTGCTTTGAATTGGTTTCTTTTTAGATAGATTGCAAACAGTTTGACATGTTGACGTATGTAAAGTGCAGTAAAAATAGAAAGAAAATGCACATGCACTCATGTATATATCTTTCTACGTAGCACTCTTAATTCTTACTCTCATGTATATATCTCATGTATATCTCATGCACATATCTTTCCACGTAGCACTTTTAATTCTTATCCCTACTTTTATTTTTTCCATGTCTATTTAAGTGTTATTTATGACACCATGTTTGCACTGAAGCACCGCAGCAATTTCCTAATGTTGTAAACCTGCTCAACATTTGGCAATAAACCCCATTCTGATTCTGATTCTGATTCTGAAAAGAAAGTAGAAAAGAGAAAAAAAACAAAAAAAAACATATCTGTTAATTCACTCGAAGTTGGCTTTTATTTTGAAATCCGGTTTCCACATCCATTCCCGTAATACTTTGAATACACAAAGAACGTAAAACAAACTGGAGGCTGGCTTGACTGCAAGTCTCGAATTGGAGGCTGGCTTGACACCAGTGCTGCACTGACTGTGGGACTGTAATGTGTTAAAAGCAGGTTGAAGACGGCTCAGAAACATTTGAAGATTAAAATTTAGCATTATGGCTGCTGGTGGTTTGTAATATCTACTCAGCTGTATTTTTGTTACTAATTTATGTTGTTGTTTAACACAGATTTCAGAAGAGCAAATATGCTTAATAGTTTAACTAGATTTCATTTGTCAGTGTGGGACTGCTGAGTCACCTGAAGAACTCATTTCATTCATTCTCCACATGATGTTCATTTACAGAAATGTTTCACAGGAACTGATTTCTCCCAAAGGGTGAACTAGTGTGTTTCCATAGATTACCTCTGTATGAATGTACTTCTTAAATGAAGGCAAGTGTTTGTCCTTTTCTGTTCCTCAGGTACAGTACGTGATATCAAGGGCAGGCGGTCAACACTGGGGGTAGACAAGAAGCAGACGTACTTCCAAGAGGGAGCTGCAGTGAGGTCAGAGGTCAGAATTTAACAGCTCAGGTTTATATTTTAGAGGTTATAAAAAATCAAAATGTATTTATAAAGAAACCTTTAAATAATAGTCATAATTATGCTTATTATAAGAAATATCAAACATTTAAGTGGATTTTCTGTTACACATATCGTGTTAGCCCTGCAATAAACTGGCAGCCTGTCTTTGTCCTGTATCAGCTGGGATAGGCTTCATCCTCCCGCAACCCTGAATTGGATACATTGTATTCCAATTATGTAATCTGATCATTTACAAACTGAAGGTATCTAATCAAAATGTAAGTAATAATTATAAAATGGGAAAGCAGAAATAAGTGTGACATAAATGTAAATGTGTGAGCTGACAGAGAGGACAGCTACATGTAGTCTGAAAAACCTCCTGTTAAAGGAGGAACCAGTTAGAAGCTGTTTTCAAAGTAGCTGAGCAGATTTCATCTCAAGTAAGCGATTAAGTGTTTGTTCGTTTGTTCTGCCACTTAAAGAGCATTTAAGGACGTCGTTTGAGTGTCCAGTTGAATTAATTCTACTGGCTCTCATGGTCATTTGTTATTATAGACATATTTTTCATGTTCATCCAGCTATTTAGTAAATTCTATCTATTTAGTAATATCCATCAGCTATAAAATGTAATATAAATATAAAAATATCTAAATATCTCCTGTCCTTTATGTTTTAATGATGTAAGTCTGTTATCGTGTTACATTAGCATTCCTCACATATCAATGAGATGCTGTACAGTACAATCCTACTGACACAGCAGAGGGATAACGACGGCTATTCAACATCGTTACACGACACATTCGAGCTGCATGACACAGACAAAGTGACTAAATCATCTTTTTTGTGGTTTATTGTCTTCAAACCAGCAGACAAAGCTGATGGCAGAAGATGTCAGAGAAGAACTTCAGGCCGTGGACTGAAAAGGTATTTTTTTCTTGTTATCAAAAGACATTTGGAGTGGCAGCTTCTACAACTGGTTGTGCTAAAGTAAAGCTTACAGTCTAAGAAATCTCAGTGTTGATATTCAGCACAAAGAGAAAAGAGCCACCAAAAAGCTGTCAGCCACAGATGTGCTATAAGAGTTAGAAACTCTACTTATGGAGAAACTTTCTAAGTCTAACAGGGGACAGGTACTCCTGCCCAAATAACATGATATAACCCCACATACAGCCCAGCCATAAAGTGAACCAAGTCATTTAGTTAAAGACAGCATGGGACCAAATGTAACCAGCCTGCACCAACCTGACATTTCTTCTTCCTGAATTAAATGAATGAATGGATGAAAGTTAAATGACTACAAACCTAAAGCCACTAGTTCCCACACTGGAGCTCCCTGACACTGTGTGCTAACCGTATTTAGCTTGTATCAATAGTTGTAACAGGCTAAGATACGTGAGACACTGCATTGAATTTGTTCCTGTCTTAATGATTTCAGCTGACTGGTTTCAGCTCAGATGTTCTGCTTTTTCCTTTCAGTAGATCAAAGCAGCTCGTGCTCCTTCTGCTTCCAATTTAGAAGAAGAAGAAGAAGGCGAAGGCTTCAGCGAAGTGGCGTTCATGGTCTCAGTGAACAGTCACGGTCACACACTGCATGTGGTTTTAAAAGCAACATGTCTGTTCAGTACAACAATGGAGATGTGTAATATTAGTGCAGCTACGGTTTGTTCTTGAACATCAGTTCTGTTTTCTACTTTGATCACTTAGACCAAAAAAGTGTTGTTTTCAGATTCTTTCTTTTACATCTATAAAGCACCTGCTCATTTTTTATTACAATTAGTTTCACATGAATGTTAGTGTTTCCTTTATGATCTTTTAATGCTTACACTACACTGTACATGTCTACATTAGAGACATTTCTGTTTCCTGTTTCTGTTGACTCAGAGTTGTGAAATGTTCTTTTATTTGATGCACAATATGAAGTTCATAATTTTCTTACAAATAAAACTCTAATGACAAACATGAACAGCTGTGCTTATTTCTGAGACATGAGTTTTTGAATGTGTTCATATTTAGACAGTGTGCATCTGTCTGCTGAAACTGTGATGGTGAACCTGAGGTGATGGTCAACAGAAGGCAAATATACATCAATATAAAACAATATTGAAGTAATGTCTTTACCCTCTGCAGCGTGTGGACGCTGTGCACGCAATCACCTTATTCACTGTAGTAAACATGCACCGCTAGCTCACGTGACTGACTGTCTCCATGGTTACATCGTATATTATTAGCTATGTAAACAGCTTCCAAAGATGCCGCCATAGCTCTCTGCAGCTGTAACACTTTCACACTTTGCAAATCATTTCATGTTTTTGATAGTTATGAAGACAGAATGTGTTTTTAAGGTCATGCTAGGCGGTTGCTATGGTGGTTGCTGTGGACTTGGGTGGACCGCGTCCGATTCCTGTTATTAGCTGTCCGCCGCAGGAAGGCTGCGTTCCACTTACAAGTAGTGACAGTCTGCCGCAACTCGAACTCAAACCCCACTTTGTTCTTTAATTATAGGCCTTTCATAGCCGTTCATGACACGCACATACACACATAAAGCATTTTGCCTCACCATGAGAATGCAAGTTTACCTAACCTAACCTTAAAGTATCTGATATAGGATAGAAAAATGAAGCAACCAGAGATTTAATGATGAAGACTCTGGGTTCTGTAGTTCACGTTTTACAGTCCTGAATGACTCTTTGCATATGATTTATTGAAGAGGAGATTAGAATGCACTTTACATTTAGACTGTTGCTGTTTCATTTTTTACATTGTTGCCGTGTTATGTCATGAATAAGGTTCACCTGCTGGGGGTTTGATGGATCAGCTGGACAATACAGTCAAAGACAGACTTCATTCATCATATGCAAGAATCCTAGTTGGATTTTTGTTGTCACTCATGTTTTTGAACCAAATATTGAAAACAATTCTGACAGACTGGATACCTCGTCAGGGTGTACATTACCTTGTACTCAAGCATCCCAGGACAGAGCCCTGCCCCACCATGAGCCTGGGTGGATACGTGGTTATAATATAAAAGGACCGATACTGAATATGAATATTTCATGAAAATTGAATTATAATACAAATTAGTAATAAGGGTTTCTCTGCACCCTTATCTACCCCATATTCAAAGAGCTGCGGGCAGAGAGGGTGACAGGAGAGGATGGCACTGAAGAGAAGATGCTCGGTTTCTGGAGTCTCCTGGTCCTGTCAGTATTAGTAGGATGCATCTGCTGTCTTCTCGTGGATGCTCACCTACCTTGACTCCTTCCAGCCTGGTATGGATTTCCCAACACAGTGGCCCACGTCAGAGACGTTTAATATTGATTACATATGTCTGAATTGCTAACCCTAACCCTAGCTCAACAGACCACAATGCCCTGGACTGTCAGTATTATTACATGCTGTGAACATAAGTACCTTTGATCACAGTTTATATTGTAAAAGAGAAGGAATATTGGAAAAAAGATCAACATTGTGATATTATTTCTTCCAAACTGACCAGAAACATGCTTGTCAGACTCTCACAGCAAAGGATCAGACTCACTGTGCATGACAGCTCAGGCCAATGATGTCTGTTAGATTGTCAGTTGTTTAGTGCTTCTGTACAGTTAGGGTCACCGTCTCTATTTCAGAATAATTAATATGCGGAAAACACTAAAAGTTGATTGTCTTCCAATATTCTAGCATAATTAAAAAACTTTGACTTTAAGTACATATTATTAGTCCTAATGCCAGCATGATTCTTCATAACTCCTGCTTTGAAATACTGAACTTTAAAATGTACCTGATGAAAGATCATTTACAGTGGCACTCTGTCAGGATCATTCTGACTGTAAGATCACTGTATTAATCTGAATCCTTCTGAAATGTGCTGTGAATGAATGCTGATGCAACTCACTGTGGGAAAGCTGTTAATAAAAGGAATCTGTGACACATGCAACACATTCACAGAGGAAGAGGACACAAAGGGAGGACACGCAGAGGCTGTGTTGAAGTCAGAAATCCAAATCTTTATTAAAAAACAGGCGGCGGTAACAAACAGGAAGACAAGCAGTCCATCAAACAGACTACAGGGTCAAACATACAGAGAATTCAAACAGCAGTAAAAAATAACTGGACACTGAAAAACTTAAAGCAATGTGTGACGCAATAGAAGGAAGCAGCGCAGTATATTCACTGAATTATCATCAATTACAAAAGAGAAAAACGACGATTTCTAAGGATTATTTTCTTAAATGCAGTTAGAGTGTGGCTGGTAAAGATGGAAACATACAGAATGTAAACTGTGTGAGTTTGTGAACTTTGTTAGTAACAAATGAGGTAAAAACCCAAAACAGACAAAACACAGAAAGAGGCTCTCAGTATTCATTCATAATTAGAAAGAAACATTCTGGTCGTGGATTTTTACAGTCTTAGTTCCGCTCGCTGTCATCATTATAATCATCATGATCAATGGCGAGGTCCTGAGGTGGGTGGGGCTGTCTCTGGTGATGTCACCATGAAGGAACAGCATCTGGCACGTGTTGGTGAAACATCTCAGTACACTGGTGTAGTTTCCTCTCCAGCTGTTTGACACGTGACACTTGAACATTAAGGGGAAGAAGAAGAAACAGTGTTAGGTCAGGTGACCACATGGTTTCTAAAGTAACTGACAGGAAGTAACCAGGCCGTCAGAAATGGATGGCATGTGTTTAGAAATACTGGAGTTGGGTAACTCTACTTACCAAAAGCAGAAGCACACAGATGAAGGATCAGATGCTGAATGTTGCAGGAACATGCTCATGTGTGGTGGTCATTCAGTGCTGCTCCGGCAGGTTACACAGTCCAAGACTGATATGCTGCCCATCTGAGAGTTTGAAAACACACATGCAAAGATTTATTTTGTATTACAGTCAAAGTTGGATGTTCATTTTTGTCCTTTAAAAATGTTTGTGTATTTGAAAGCACTAACATTTAAGGATGACTTGGATCGTCTCCTTTAAAGGGGAGACAAGTGTATCCACTGATCCACGTCACTTTACCTGGATGATGACTCCTCCGCCCTCACTCAGAAACACTCCTAATATAACCAAGCAAATAAATAATATTGAAGATTTACTTACATCATTACAAAAACAGCAAAAACATCTCCCTTTGATTCTATTTCTCCATTCCTGCTGAACATCAGGCAACAAATATCTCAATAAATCACAGTAAAATGTAAAGCACATTCTTTCTCTGCTTTGTCTAACCTCTGCAGAGCCTCTGTCAAGAAAATCATAACTGTAAGCATAAAACCAAAATATACATTTCATAACACGTCACTGGACAAACCTCGGTCAGTTGATTTCCTCTGTGCAGTGCAGACGAACATCAGTCAGCAAGTGACTCTGCTGGTTCTTCTGAGGAAACACCACCGTCTCTCCACACCGTCACCATCTGTGAGCACAAACTGCCGCTCTGCTCTGCCAGCATGTAGGAATCACATATCACACACACAGGGGTGAAGAAACATCAGAGCTCAACTTTGGATACTTTAGATCTTAACAGATCAAAGCAGCTCTTAGTTTCAACAATCAGACAAACAATGATACCAAACTGATTCTGTATGAATACAATATGGTATTTTCAATACAGGTGTCAAATTAATTTATTAAAACTAATACAGATATATGTATATTTTTTTTGATAAATTAGTTTGCTAAATTATAAGAATATATTTTTTATTTTTTTTTCATTTAACAATTGCAACTGAAAGAAATTAAATATTGAACAAAAATATATTGTCACATTCTGAGCATGCTCAGCACGCTGACAGACTTGAAGTTGCTACAGATTTTAAGAATGTCACAGGCTGGGTCTCTGACCCAGCGCTCTGAGTTCATTTTTGTATTTGTCTCATTTTGATATGTGATTAGTTTTGTGTCATTTCCTATCTAGCTTTAGTTTAAGCTGTTATTTATTATTGTTCCCTTGGTTTTCTATGTTTTGGGTTCTTGTATTATTCTTCACGTATTAGGTCTGTTAAGTTGTGTTGTCATGTCTAGTTTTAGTATTTCCCGTTTTATTCTGACAGTGTCATGTGTTCTTTGTTCATTGTATTTAGCTTTCCTCCTCCTGGTCCTGTCATTTAGGTTTATGTCAGTCAGCTGTTTCCCCCATGTGTCTCCACTTCCCCTGATCACCTCATGTATGTATTTAAGCCCTCTGTTTTCTGCATGTCATTGTCGGGTCGTCTGTTTACCGCACCTCAGTCATAGGTCTAGTTTTCGGCTGTTATTTCCACGTTAGTCATAGTCTTAGCCTGTTTATTTCCACCTCAGTCATAGTTATAGTTTTTGGTCTCAGTACCGTTTAGTATTTTGTTTCTTAGTGTCTTGTCAGTTTACTTTGGTTTCCTGGTTTACTTCTGCCGTCATCTAATAAAGGATCACTTTTTCTGTTCAACCTTCAACTCCTCGTCCTCATCTGCTTTTGGGTCCTGTTTCCATTACACACCGGCGCACCCCGCCGTGACAAAGAAGTGATAATTATGGGGAAGAAACTTCTCTTGTTCATCCGTTTAATCAAACATTTGATGCCTCAGCTGTCTCAGTCTATAGCGTTCTGCAACTACAACTAACCTGAAGCTTGGATTTGGCTGCAGGTGCCCCTGTACATCCTTCTCAGATGTGGGTACCAGTTAATCCCACTTCTTCCTGACCTTTGCTTCATCACAAGACCAAAGGTGGCATCCCGTGTCACAGTCTTATCATCATCCAGAAGAAACATTTGAAGAAACATCATGGAGAAGAAACATTTACGCGCCTCCTGGTTTTGTTTTCTGATCCTGCGAAAAGACTGAGGACAAAGCCCAGAGAACACGAGATACACAACATTCAGACTCAACAGCCTCCATAAATGAAGAGCACCAGGTTGGTTCAGTTATAGTAGATATGAGCATACTTCACATTACTGGGTATGAATAATAATGAGGAGGCAAACTTTGAAGATGCAGAGCATGATGTCCCATCATCAGACTGTAAACAAACATCCACCAGGCTTCTTTGTTGCCAAAATTGATGATTCTCCTATCAGGGATCAGTAGCGTGTATTAACGTGTGGTATAAGCAGCAGTCACTGAAATATTACTGTTTCAGATAAGAAATCTAGGACATAAAAGCCAGGGTGGGCGGGATCTCTGCAAACTGACTTACCTCTGCAAGTGTGAAGCTCAACAAAAATCTGACTCTCCAGTCACAGATAGGGGTGGGTATTGATAAGATTTTCACGATTTGATTCCATTTTCGATTCTGTTTAACGATTCGATTCTTTATCTATTCTTTTTAAAAAAGGAGAACACTAAGGTCGATTAGCTTAGAACTTTGTTTTATAGCTTCTCTTTGAACAAGATATAAATTTAGGAGTAACATGGCCTTACAAACACAGCAGTGAGATCTTAAGAGATCCAGCCTACGGCTCTTCAATGGGGTGTCACAGGGTCCCCAGGAAAAGAAATTGTAAATGTAAAATAATAAAATAAATATTCTTCTGTAGCAATAACAAAGTATAACATAAATTAATCTGTAGCAATTACACAAGAATATCCAGTAATGTCCCTGTGTACAAAAGGCCAGCCAGTTCGCAGAACTCATGAACGGAGCCACATCTGCGGAGTAAGATATCAGCATACTGCTGCCGTTTAGCCAATGAGCGGTGAGGCAACCCATTCTCTTCGCCAATCAGAAGACACAATTCTACCTCATCACTACGCACACGTCGACGCAGAGAGTTCGGTCGGAGCTGCAGGTGGGAAGAGTCAGCAGAGTTTACTCACCGTGTGGATTTTCGTTCCTTCTAATGCTGTTAGCGGTGTGCGTCCATGAGACTGTAAGTTTCTGTGTTTTATCGTGTTTGTTCTTTGCTGCGGCCATTATCCTCCCTTGTTTAATCCTTGGCGCATACTTTGTTTACCGATTGTTACTGCCGTTTACTGCGAAGCAGCCTCTGCCGTGCGGTCATTAAGGGACCGTCACTAATTTCTCATGTTAGCTCTGATGTAAAGTGCCTAGTTAGGATTTATGTAAATAGTAAAATTAGCATTTGTTGACACTCCCTTATTTTGGTTGAATGTTCCACTATCCAGTATTGTTTGTATTGTTGTATTACACATTTAATTCACTCTGTTCACATAATTATGGAAGACTTTTATGTTCTTTCCAACAGAAACCACACCATCACTCACCACACGGCATATAGCATTTTACAGCCTGTTAAATCCCCTCACTCACATTATGGATGTGTGCTTCGGATTCTTGCTAAATAAATGAGTGAACGGCAGATACCTGAGTGGCAGTGGATTTTGTGGATACGCCATCTGTTCTTATCGGACAACCCTGTTGAGATTGTGGATTCATAGAGTCAGCACCTTATCATCTACATCATTCATAGTCAGGAGGTCAAGTCCATCCCTCTTAAAGTGACCTCCTCCATTACACCTGCCTACAATTAAACACATTCACTTACCGAAAATCAGGGGCATCTGCTGTGGCAAATGGGTGCAAACCTTTTACCACAAACTTAGTCACTGCTTCGTCTATCCTGGCCTGAAAGGACACCGGTAGACTGCAGCAACAACTGCCAGCACCTGAGCCAGCCAGACTCTGTCTCTCTCATCATGGTCACCTAAATGCACAGTAATAGCAGGTTTTGTAATAAGGCAGATCGCGCTAACATAATATGCACTGTTAGTTGATTATTTACCTGCCGCATTAACGGGAGAGGACGTGCAAACGTTACTGCTGCTGCTGGGTTGAGATTCACGAGATTCATTTAAGGTCATCGCGTCTTTTGTGAGCAAATGCTTTTGCATATTCGTAGTGTTTCCTCCCTTAAATGAAATATCCACTTTGCAAGTATTGCAAGTTCCCCTGTTGTCATCCGTTCTCGTAAAGTATAATCAAACTTTTGAGCGTTTGAGCCGCTTAGGCGCCGTGTTTCCTGCCAGGTAAATGATGCTCCGCAATGTGGTGACGTCATTCGGGGCGACTGGAATTGATAAGGGAATCGTTTGCAAAAATGGCAAACAGTTCCAAGGAATTGAAACAGTGGGAACCGGTTCTCCACAAGAACCGGTTTTGATACCCATCCCTAGTCACAGACAAACAAAAACTCCAGCTGGGAGATAGAAAACGCTGTCTGGGTCTTGCTGGATGTTGCTGGTCAGAGTCCACACATTAGCAGAGTGCTTCTTGGTCCCACTGACCCATGTGGACAGCGACTGTGGAGAACTGTTCTGGAAAACAGAAAAAGACAATTAAAATAACAAAAAGCCAAACAGGATTTCCACAAAGACTCTCTTGGAATCAGCAATCAAAAAAAATCACTGGTTCATATTTCAATCAAATATGAACAGGTTCCTTAACTGTATGCAGTTCAGATCTGATTTAATTTAATTTCCTTCACACAGCACATTCGTCCAGGCTGACAGGTAAACATAGAATTAATCTCAGGTAACATGACTCATAGTAGAGATTCAGTAAGAAAGATTGCAGGCTCTAATATTATTACCACACAATCCAAGGACACACCAACAGCTCCGATTTGTAGAACTATTTAAACAAATGTCTTCTGAATATTCAATTCATGTTCACAGTGGGAGGGTGGGGGGGGGGGGGGGTGTAGAATATTTCTAACATTTTGAGTTATTTTCCAGTGTTAGAAAATCAGCACTGCTCAGTGTTAGCCATTTCTCCAGGCTGGAGAAATTGATCAGGAGGGCTAGCTCTGTGGTCGGCATGAAGCTGGACACTCTGGTGACAGTGGCAGAGAAAAGGACATTAAAGAAACTGATGGACATTATGGACAATGCCAGGCATCCTCTGCACACGGCCATAAACAACCAGAAGAGTCTGTTCAGTGACAGGTTGCTTCTCCCCAAGACAAGAACTAACAGACTTAAAAACTCCTTTGTCCCACACGCCATCAGACTGTTTAACTCCTCTCTGGAGGGGAGAGGGAGGGGAAACAGGAGGACAAAGGAGGGGGGAACAACTAAGCTGTAGTGCCTCTTCACCTCACTGTACAATACCTTGTGCAATACTTTTTGTAAATAGTCAACAGTGCAATAGACTCAAGACTTGAAATGTGCAATTCACTTGTATTTTTATTTTTTATTCCTATTTATTCTATTTATCCCCTTTGTATATTTTATTTATATTTGTTTCTGTATTTATATATATGTGTGTGTGTGTGTGTGTGTGTGTGTGTGTATATATATATATTTATATATATATAACAATTCTGTAACTGTAACTTCGGTCGTTGCTGTGCTTTTTTTGGAAATCGAATTTCCCAGAGGAACCCACCCGAGGGATTAATAAAGTTCTATCTTATCTTATCTTATCTTATCTCTTATCTTGTTAATCTTCAAAACTGACTAGGTTACTTTTAAACATATAACACTGTCAAAAGTGTTAATTTAACACTCAACAGTGTTGTATTTAACACTCAGAGGTGTGGACCCATATAGACACTCTCCAGTGTTAATTTAACACTGGAGATTTTGCTGTGCACACTCGAGAGTCAGGCAGCTTAAATGTGTTTGTCTTCATCTGTAGTTACGTTTCATTGGCTGGAAATGTGCTAACTGGAATCATTCACGAGTCCAGATGAACAAAAACAAGTGTTTACTGCTCCACGCTGCACGAATCTGAATCAAAATCACTCAGACGCGCCCACGTAGGCATTCCACTAAAACCATGTGACCACCTTCACCTTTAAACCTGTCGTGAATATAATTTTAGACTCTTCACTTTATTTTGAAAGAACAGATTTGCAGGAAGTGCGGCTGCTGCAGAAACTCTTCACTTTTCACTGGCTTTAATCTTGAAGGTTTCTCCAGATGTGGAACATTCATGCTAAACATTCAACATCTGACGACCGTCTCCGTGTAAAACACTGACAAACTCAAACTTTATACGGTAACTGACAGATTTATTCCTCCATTTTCAGGCATTTCACAATGAACTTGGATTAGTTTGATGATTTTATTCACGTCGGTGAATAAAACCAGCCAAGAGGCTGATTCCTGCAGAGGAGGAGGCAGAGTGGAGGAATCTGCAGGTTCTGTCTCTAACACACAACCAGAGCTTCAATCATAACGAGCACATAATAAAACCATGATCCCCCCTGATCGACTCTTTTAGCCTGTTTCCTCTGGATCGAACAGGATCTAACAAACCCCAGCTTCTGCTGGGACACTGGTCATCATGGGAGGAAAAAGATGGCTGCCATGTTGCTGTTTCCTGTCTTACACCAGGGTTATACTTCCTGTATCTGTGGGTCTGAGTTTTTAATCAGAGGATGAACTTAAAGCTTTCAGTCTGCTCTACAACCCACCACCTATCCACACGTCTGCTAAGTCGACTGGAAATCAGTAAAACTTCTACCAGACTTTAGTAAATATTGCATTAAGATGAGCAGACAGATTTTAATCTCAGCATCGTGCACACAGATTTTTCAGGACACTGGAAGAGTTCCTGCCGTGGATTTAGATGTTAGTGTTGTGTGGATGATCCCATTCTGTGATCTTTGTGTTACTAACACTGATGCTTTTACACTTTAGGACCCTCGAGACCTCTGCTGCTCAGCCGTCCTGATCGCTGCCTCCACTTTAACCAGAGGCTGTAACCTCTGATCATTTCACCTGCACCGGCAGTAAAACTCTTCTCCAGAACCAAACGTGCCATAAACCCATCACAGCTTCATCATCAGCTCAGTCTCAGCAACATGCAGACGACCGAGCAGCAGAAACTCTGCAGGGAACGTCTGAAGTCTGTTCTTCAGTTTTCCCAGCTCACTGTTTATTGAACATGAGACAGAAAAATAAATTCACCTTTAATGTGAAACTTTTATCGCCTGTGACATGTTTGCAGGAAGTTTTCATGCTGTGATTTAGTGTCACAGCCATAAATATCACACAAGGTAGTCAAAGGAGCTTGCAAAGAAAAGCGTCTGGACTTCTTTAAGTTGCTTGAAGACGTTTCACCTCTCATCCGAGAAGCTTCTTCAGTTCTAAGGTCAAATGGTGGAGAGTCCCAGATATAACCCTAGTGGGAGTATCCCCCCACAGAGGGACAAAAGGACCCCCTGATGATCCTCTAATCACCTGAGCCAAGGTGTGAAATTGGGTGTGGGACCCAATCAGCCAGAGTTTCGGGTGAGTTCATTGTGAAACCTGGCCCCACCTTGTCATGCGAAGTCCAGACGCTTTTCATTGCAAGCTCCTTTGACTACGATGACCTGGATGACTGAGAACCTTCACAGACAGATCACACAAGGTAAAAACTACAAGTCCCAGCATCCTCTGTGTTTAGGGAGGAGCAGTGAAAGTGTTGATCCTCCGTTCAGAGCAGCAGGAGGAGGAAGGTGGAGCTGAGGCAGGCGAGTGTTAACATGAATATGTTTCTTCTTATGACATAAAATAATTCCACGCTGTTCGTGTCTGTGGGTGAAACGTGAGGCCGGTCGGCTCCTCTGAGCGCTGGTTTCCTGTAAGTAGAGAGGAAGTGAGTTTAGCTGAGAGAGCAGGAGGAGAGTGAGAGCTGTGCTGAGGCAGCTGAGTGTTAACACCGCTCTGACATTACTGTGTCTCTGTGGCGGGAACAACAGGCTCCGTCAGTGGAGGCAAAAATAATCAGACTTTGGTTTTTCAAAGGAAACTACTTTATGTTGGGAGAAGCCGCGCGCTCATTGGATAACGACTTGTCAATCTCAAGTTATTAGCCAATGAGCGCGCAGGTTCACAGTAAGACCCGCCCTTATCACGACGTCTTTAAAACTAAACGTCCAAATTCATCGGCTGCATCCTCCCGAGGACCCGGCCTTCGCGGTGTACGTGGGCTGGGTCCTCAGAAGGTTGGATATGCTGGAAGTAGTGAGGGCCAAATGAAGCTTTCCGAAGCACTGAAGCTTGTATTGAAAAACTGTTCATTACTCGAAGCTTTTCAACACAGTCCTCTCCGGTGACATCTGGTGGTGAAAATTTTGAAGAGCAGCTTGAATCTGCAAAATAAAACGGACTGCTCAATCATCACTGCTCACTCAAGAGCAGGGACGTGCAGAGGGGGGGGGCTAGAGGGGCTTGAGCACCCGCCCCTTTCCTGATGAGTGCCCAAAGTGCCCTTTTGTTGAGGCAACTTTTAAATTTTTTATTTTTATTTATTTATTTATTTTATGTGTGTGTGCGTGCGGAGTCCTGTCTGTGCCTCTCAACAATAATATTTAACTATTAATCATAGTTTTGCTAAATAAAAGGATCTGGCTTGCATCAGTCACATGATCACATTTAACCAATGATCGCCCTCGACGGCAGAACGCGCTGGTTACGAGCCGGGAACGAGCTCACAAAGAGCACGCGCATCTTTTGCGGTCCGGAGCTGTAGGAGAAACACAAGTTAACTCAGAGACACAGACTGATGCGACAAACCCAGTAAGTAGCTGTACAGCGTACACTGTAGTGTGTAGCACACAGGAGTATTGGCTTATTACGTACACGTTGGTAAGTTGTCTTGTTGCAACTGACGAACTGAAACAAACGAGCGTGCTGTGTGTGCAACAGCGTGACAAACATTACCTGTCCTTTTATTAACTGCACAAGTAGTGCTGGTCATAGCTGCTGGCTACCTGTGTAAGGCTGTCATAGGTCTGTAGCTCTGTCACCGTTTCAGGGAACATATTTAGTTTTAAAGTATTTAGAACATATTTAGTTTTAAAGTATTTAGAACATATTTAGTTTTAAAGTATTTAGAACATATTTAGTTTTAAAGTAAGTTACAGAGCATTTCCTGCCTTTCTGAGGGGATTATATTTCACTAAAAACGATCTAATATGCATGTCCACATAATAATTATTATAATTATAATATATTAAAAAACACACACTGTATTTTAAAGAACATACATTAAGAAGCAGATTATATTAGATTTATATATTTAATAAGACAAAATTTGGATTTTACAGCAGTAAAATGATTGTATCTCTGCAGTTTAAAAATGTAATAAGCTTTGCCCTGCACAGAGTGGATAGTGAAACAAATGCAATCATCATAAATACATTATTTCATATTTATTACTTCCCCCTCCTCATTGCTTTATTATTGTAGCTCTAGTAATGAATAATAATGTAAGGATTCTGGATCAGCACTATGATGCCCATAGTATATACAGTATTCTGAAGAAGGTCTAAAATGTCACTGTGTGTGCATGTGTGTGTTTTATTTAGCTGGATTTAAAAAAATTATTACTCATGATATAACATTGTGCAGACATGGCTGGTAAGGACATGAGGAGGAAACAGTAGGAGCTGTGTGAGGCTACTAAAGGCAGTGCTATAACATTTTTCTGTCATCATTTTATTATAGATTAAGTGCAAGAGTTGTTAGGTGTGGATAATTAGATTATAGTTTATTGCAATAGCAAGTTGTGCCTTGTTCTCAGATAGACAGCAAGTGGAGAGTGATATATGAAATGATGGGATGGAAGGAAGAAGAGAAGCAAAGAGTGATTCACAGGCAGAGCCGAGTTTATGTCACAGTTTTTCGTTGCCTTATGGTTCCAAGCGCTGTCACCAATCTTTGCATTTTGTTATTATCTCATGACACTTGTTTAATCAGCTACCATCTCTCCTGTGGACTTTTTAATGTCTACAGTCTCAGATCAACACAGCCCTGCCCTTTCCATATTAGATTGTTGATGAATGTGTGTTGTTGTTATTCAGCCTGGTTCAATGTGCCCCTTTTTAACTTTGAGCACCCGCCCCTTTAAACGTCTCTGCACGGCCCTGGACTTATATATCACGTTTAACCTGAGTAGCGAAAGTCCGCGGTGATCTGAAAATGATGTGCCGGGAGTTGTGCCGTTCTCGGTGGCTTCAGTGACCCTCGAGCTCCCGGCTGGCTATAGTGCTGGTGGGTAGCAGACGTCTCCGAAAACGTCGAAGCACTTTTGCAAATATGCGGTATTTTGATAAACCGAGCAGATATTTGATGTTTACACAGCTACTTTCTCGCCTGAAAATATGTTAAAAGTTTATTTTGTGACCCAGAAAGATTAGTATGAGTAATTTTAAAACTTAGTAGCGGCCGCCAAATTGAGGAACTGGATTTGGTGGTCATGAAAATGGCATTAAACAAGTCCCCAGGGACAGATGGACTCACTACTAATTTTTATCAATTCTTCTGGAAGGACCTAAGAACTTTATTGTTTGATGCATTAAAGGAATCGATAGAGAAAAAAAGAACTGATGCCGAGCATGAAACAAGCGCTGATAACCCTGATCCCTAAATCGGGTAAGGATAAAAGAATTTTAGACAATTTAAGACCCATCACCTTAAACACTGACTATAAGATCCTGTCTGGAGCTGTAGCTGAGAGGCTAAAGAAAGGCATCTCAAACATTATCAGTGAAACACAATCAGGTTTTTTGAAAGGAAGACTAATTCATAACAATATTGGGCTGGTTTTGGACCTCCTTGAGTACAGTGAAATAATCCAAGATGTCACGGTCCTGAGTCTGTGGACTCAGTGTTTTTCTGTTTGTATTAGTTATCTTTGATTTCATGATGTGTTTTGATTCTCTTGGGTTTGATTTTTGTCGCTAGTATTCCTAACTCCCTAGGTCCTTGGCATTTCTTGTGTTCTCCTTCTTAGGTCGTGGTTCTGTGTTACTTCTGTTAGTATACAGTCATCTCTGTCAGTGTGTCTCTTGTTCTGTCACTGTATCCCCTAGTTTAGTCCACGTCTGTTCAGTTTCCTGTTTTACTTTGAAAGTCTGTGTACTATGTCAATGTGTTGAGTTTTGCCGCCCCTTGTCTTGTCATGTCTGATGAGTCCCAGCTGTGTTCTCCTCCTGTTTCACATTCCCTAATCACCTCAGTATGTATTTAAGCCCTGTGTTTTTCTCTGCCAGTTGTTGCGTCCTCCACGTTTGTTGTGTGTGTATTCGTTGTCGTCTACCTTCATCATCTCCAGTCTAGTTAGTTTAAGTTGTTGTTTATGTATCGCCAAGGGTGACTCACCAGCAAATAAAGCTGTCGTTTAAGTTAATGTTTTGTCTCTGAGTCCTGCACGTGGGTCCAGCCACTGACAGCCACACAACTCATCGTGACACAAGAGAGAGGATACATCCTGTTCTTAGATTTTTACAAAGCATCTGACTCAGTTGAACATACGTTCATATTCAAAACTCTGCAGTCTTTTGGTTTTGGACAGGAATTTATCAATGTTATAGAGATGCTATATAATGACATTAACAGCTCTGTTTTGCTAGAACATGGTACATGTTCAAGGTTTGAGGTTAATAGAGGGATAAGGCAGGGATGTAGCAGCTCACCACTTCTGTTCATCATGGTTGCTGAGCTGTTGTCTATTTTGATTAAAAACAGTCACATTGAGGGGTTAACTGTGATGGGTGAACAGATAATAATCAGTCAGCTCGCAGATGATACCACCCTGTTTTTAAAAAATGAGGACCAGATTCCTTTAGCCTTACAGGTGATCAACCACTTCTCCAAAGCTTCTGGCCTGCAGCTGAATATTAATGAATAAGAAATTCTAGCTCTGCATGAGTGTCCCCTGCAAGCAATAGATAATATACAGATCAAAAAAAGAGGTTAAGTATCTGGGCATTGTAATTTGCAAGGATAAGACATCAACAGAAAATAAGAATATCTGTGCCAATATAGAAAAGTGTAAGTCAATTTTAAACAGGTGGCTGCAAAGGGACATAACTCTGTTTGGGAGAATCTTGCTAACCAAAATGGACAGTCTGTCCAGACTAATCTATCCAGCCTTTTCTCTGCCCATATCTCCAAAACTAATTAAATCTATAAATAATCTTAATTTTAGGTTCATATGGAGGAACAAATGTCATTATATAAAGAAAAATGATATGATTAAGAATTATGAAGAGGGTGGGGCTAATGCCATTGACTTTGATGTTATGAATGGTGTACTAAAATTGAAATGGTTAAGATCTTTCATTAGGAACAAAAATTCCTTTTGGAACATTATTCCCAGTGTGATTTTTGGCAAAATGGGTGGAATAGACTTTTTGTTACGTTGTGACTTTGATTGCAGTTCGTTACCTGTTAAACTCTCAGCTTTCCATCAGCAGGTCCTTCTCTACTGGAAGATCTTAAGGGATTTGGGCTGTAGCTCATTTTACGGATGATAATGGGGTCTTATTAAAACATGATACGTTTTGTGAGAAATTTGATGTAAGATGTACTGTTAAGAGATATAAATCCCTAGTGAAAGCCATCCCAGTCCCTTTGAGATCAAGGATAAAAGAAGATATTGTGCAGTCTAAAATTTCTCCTGGACTGAGGCAGCTCTGCATAGCTGGAGCTGAATTTGGTGACAGCAGGTTTACAAACAAAGTGATCAGGAATATTTTGATCAACGACATTTGCCCTAATCTGGTTAAAAGAAATTATATCCTTAAAGAATTTGAGACCATGGAGGTTAAGGCGATAAGAAAAAAGTATATTTCACTTCCTCTTTCCCCTAAAGTAAAAGAGGTTCACTTTAAAATCATTAATGAGGTTTATCCAACCAATGAATTCTTAGGACAGAAATTTAACTTAGATGTGAACGCCTGCACATTTTGTGAAAATGATATTGAAAGTCTGGATCACTTGTTTTTCAACTGTGAATCAGTGCACTCCTTCTGGACTGACATGTGGAGCTGGCTACAGTCCAGGAGAATTCAGTTACCACATTTGACGGTGACAGTAATAAAGTTTGGAATACTTGCTGAGAATGCAGATTTTGACCTGTTGATTAGGACGATTTTGTTAATGGGAAAATTTTTCTTCACAAATGCAGATACTTTAAAGCTAAACCATTTATAAACAGATGGCTGAATGACTTTAGACTCTGGGCTAAATCGCTGAAACTTGTGAATAACAAGAAAGCCCATAAACTTGTTGTTTTATTTAAAGAGTTTAATCTATGTTAAAAAAGAAGAAACCTCCCTATTTTATAATCATGACTGCCATTTTTTGCTCATGGTATTTTTTGCTCATGGTATTTTTTGCCTTTGGTTCAAATCCTTCAAAATACATACAAAATCAGTATCGATACTGACGTAAATTAATAGAAATAGAGATGGACCGATACGTAATATCGCATTGGTCCATCTCTATTTCCCTTTCTGGATTAAGGAAGGTTGTAAAAGCAGCTCGATGTACAACCTGTTCTTTGGATCCTCTACCAGCCTGGGCTATAAAGGAACTGTGGTCAGCATTAGGACCCTACAACCTGTTTCTTTTAAATACTTCATTGAGTCTTTCCTGAATGTTTTAAATCAGCTGTGGTAGTACCAATCTTGAAAAAGCCTGGACTGGATGTTGACATGGTCGCAAATAGGGCAGGGTATCGTCACTGAATTCTAGAATCGATTTGATTCCGATTCACAAGGTCCTGAATCAATTCGATCCACGATTCGATTCAATTCGATTTGAATCTGGGAAATTTTGCCTCAGACAGTCAGAAATATTATAATTCAGATCAGTACATTTACATATTTTTGTATCTATAAAAAGGAAGCTGACACTCGCAAGACTTTATCAAAGGTGTGAGCATCACAGCAGAGGCCTTTGTGTCAAAGTAGCTGAAGATAAAACAGAAAAACATGAAGGTGGTTTTATAAAAATATTCTACAGTAGATCAAAAACGAAAGAAAACCATTAATCGACATATGAACATTACCTCTGAAGTTACAGCGGTTTTATGACAGACACAGCGTTTTGCAATTTGCATAATTTTTAAAAGTTTAAATTTGTTCAGAAGCCTGTTGAACGGCAGAAATTAGGTTTTCTTTTCGGAAGTAAGTAAAAGGAAAAAAACAGCGGCCGACAGCGCTGTAAACAACGGTAGACTTGTGCGTAACAAGCAAGCGAATAATGCAGAAAACAGATTTTTAGACAGGAAACTGTGTGTGAGAGAGAGAGAGAGAGAGAGAGAGCGAGCTGTGCATGACGTGTGATTTTATCCTGGTGGAAGCAAAACAGCAAAAGTCAGAGTGAGTTCATGACGATGTTTATGTGAAGCGTAGTTTGGATCTTCTTTTGCTGCTGGTTCAGTCAATATTGTTTGGAGAGAGATAAAACTAACAGCTTTAGAATCAGCGTAAAAAGGACGTAAACACAAAGCTCGGAGCCGCCGAAACATCAGAATCAGCGAGCTGTCGGCTTTCAGCCCCGACCGTGTCCGTGCCATCGGGTGAGAAAGGCGACATCTCACTGATTCTGATGCGTCGGCGGCTCTGAGCTTTGTGTTTACGTCTTTGTGCAGAATCCGTGTTCCTGCTCTCATTTACTGTTTCAGCTGTTTGGTGGTTGTTAAAGTTTTGTGAGGTTTAACCTGAGATTCTGGCGTTGGTGCAAAATGCAGCTGCTCGCATTTTAACAAGAACTGGGAAATTTGAGCACATTACCCCTGTTCTGAGATGTCTTCACTGGCTACCTTGTCAGGTTCGAGCAGATTTTAAGGTCCTGCTGCTCACCTACAAGGCTTTAAACGGATTGGCACCTTCATACCTCTCCGACCTTTTACACCTTTATGTTCCATCTCGTGCTCTCCGATCTCAGGACTCTGGTCTTCTAAAAGTTCTTAGAGCCAGAAAAAAGACAATTGGAGAGCTTTTTCTTTTCATGCCCCGTTTCAGTGGAACAACCTCCCACAAGATATTCGGCAGGCTGCTCTGTGGAGGTTTTTAAAACCAAGTTGAAGACACATTTGTTCACCCGATCCTACATGTCTTAATTCTATGGCTTTTAGTTTTTACATTTTTATTGTTTTTAACTTGTATTGTGTCTTTTACCTGTATTGCTATGTATCGCTTTTATTTTATTTATCTCTTTAGTTGTACAGCACTTTGTTTGAAAGCGCTTTATAAATAAAGTTATTATCATTATTATTATTATTACAAGGTCCACGTTGTGTTTGCCTCTGTTAGTTGCTGGTTTGTCTATGTAGCTGTCAGGGTCCTGGGTCTCCTGAGCTGGTGGTTTCAGTTCTTTGTGATTTTTGTATTATGTCGTTTGTGAGTTATTCTATGCTTCCTAGGTTTTGATTCCCTGCCCCCCTTGTTTCTCTGTGCACTCTGTTCTGTGTTTAGTCTTCTCTGTCCATTTGTTCCGCCCTGTGTTGTTGCCTTCTGTGTCTCCCTCTGTGTAACTGTCTATATAGTGATGTGTTGTGGTGCTTTGCTCCCACCCCTTGTGTTCCGTGTTTTCGTCTTCCCTTCGTGTAATTCTTCATATTCGTGTACTATTAGTTTTTAGGTTTTTGCTTAGTTTCCATGCTCACCTTCGCCATTTCTGTTTGTATCACCATGTGATGAATAAACTCACTTGCATCTGAGCTGCCTGCATAAAGGGTCCTTTGATAATTTACACACGGCTCGCAAACCGTGACAAAAACACTGGAAAAATTGGGCTGTCCTAAAACATTTGACGGGTAGTGTATATATTTAGTTTATATATTTTCTTTATTTATAATAGTTTGTTTTATATTGTAGCAAAGTGTTACTTGGATACTTCTCTATGTGCTTCTTCATGTGCAATTTTGTTGCATTCTGAGCCTTAGAAATTTATTGGTGGTAGTGATGAACTGCTGTTAGAATCAAGTTAAATTCTGATAAATCAGACAATTACCTCTCCAGCTGTTGTTACAGTCTTTGTTTATCGGGTCCTTACAGGGTAAAAGATGACGACACCTAAAGAAATCCTTCTGGGGACTTTGGAGGATTTGGGACGTGATGACTTTGAAAAATTTAAGTGGCATCTGAAGAACGGGTCTGTAGAAGGTTTACCAGCAATCCCAGTGAGTAAACTGGAGAATGCAGAGAGGACGAACATAGTGGATCTGATGTTTGATACCTACTCTATCAACACTTTTGAAGTCACTAAAAATCTTTTGGGGAGGATAAACAGGAATGATCTGTTGGAGAATTTAAATAAAACCATCCCAGAACCCACAGGTAAGTCAGGGAATGACTAAACAAAAAATACATAAACAATAAAAACCTTAGTTAACATTACACAGGTGCCATTAAAATCCATATAAATAATAACTCCAAAACACTTGCCAACACTTTCAGGAGTGAGAGACTGCAGAAAGCCAACAGTTTGTGTTTTATGCATCTGCACAAATAACCTCCTGTGTACACACATGAATATCTGCTCTTTGGGTTGGTTTGATTAAAATGGGACCAGCAGCAGGTTTTCTGCCCATTTTACAGATTTATATTGTCAGATTGGTTTTAGAGCTGTTTTATCAACATAAATGAGGCGACAACAACAGTTTGGGACACGTCACAAATATGATCAAAGTGCTTTTTCTTAAATCTATTTACCAGTTGAAGGTAAAGTTAAAAAAATGGCTGCCATTTCTTTCTGCTGTTTGGAGACCCAAACAAAAAAATGCCCAGACAGTAAATGCTTTTTATTATGGTTGATAAACAGGACACTAAGGTGATTGGTCAAAGGTTGGAGGAAAGCCACAGTTCTCCTTATATGACTGAAATCCACCATTTCAGCTCATGCTTTTTCTTCTGCAGCTTTCTTGGAGATTCCACTTCAGCCTTCTGCTGGCAACGCTCCCGTTACCAAGCTTCCCTTAGGCAGCATCATTAGAAGACATAGCATACATTTACACTGCTATGCAGATGATACCCAGCTCCATCTGTCCATGAAGCCAGATAACACACACCAATGAGTTAAACTGCAGGAATGTCTTAAAGACATAAAGACCTGGATGGCCGCTAACTTTCTGCTTCTTAATACAGATAAAACTGAGGTTATTGTACTCGGCCCTGAAAATCTTAGAAATATGGTATCTAAGCAGATTCTTACTCTGGATGGCATTACCTTGGCCTCCAGTAACACTGTGAGGAACCTTGGAGTCATTTTTGACCAGGACATGTCCTTCAACGCACATATTAAACAAACATGTAAGACTGCTTTCTTCCATTTGTGCAACATCTCTAAAGTTAGAAATATCCCGTCTCAGAGAGACTCTGAAAAACTAGTTCATGCATTTATTACTTCCAGGCTGGACGACTGTAATTCATTATTATCAGGATGTCCAAAAAACTCGCTGAAAAGCCTTCAGCTAATCCAAAATGCTGCAGCAAGAGTCCTGACAGGGACTAGAAAGAGAGAGCATATTTCTCCTGTATCGGCTTCCCTTCATTGGCTTCCTGTTAAATCCAGAATTCAAAATCCTGCTCCTCACATACAAGGTCTTAAATAATCAGGCCCCATCTTATCTTAATGACCTTGTAGTACCATATCACCCTGTTAGAGCACTTCGCTCTCGCTCTGCAGACTTACTTGTTGTTCACAGAGTATTTAAAAGTAGAATGGGAGGCAGAGCCTTCAGTTTTCAGGACCCAAAAAGATAGTTGGGGTTTTTTTCTGTTGTATTATTGTAGGTTCTTTATCTTACAATATAAAGCACATTGGGGTGACTGTTGTTGTTATTTGGAGGAATTAAAAAAAAACTTTTATACTTGAAATTCTTTCATTTATTCTACATATTTATTCATTACTGGCTCCATAGTGTTGTTTATGTAATATGTGAAATGTTGCTAGTATTGATTTGGTGCTGTATAAATAAACATAATTAAATCGAATGTGTCTCTATAAAACCTGCCCTCAGTTATAACCCAAGTGTCAGGGCTCAATGGCTCATGAAAAGGAATGGAGTCAAGCACAGAACCAAAAAACGGAGGCTGAGTGACTTTTAACAGAAATGTATTTTACTAGATTTCTTGACGGAGAAAGCTGAATCACGGCTAAATTCAACAGCAAGCGAGGTATTATGAGAAGTGCAGAGCTGAGGCCAGAACATAAGCTGAGGCAGGTCAAAGGAACAACAGGGGCAGAATCGGGCGAATAGAAACTATCCAGGATCACTGGAACAAAGGAGATAATAATCAGAGTGGTCCACAGTGTAGTGAATGAGTCCAAGATTTAAAAACTAAGAGGTGTTACGTGGCTGCAGGTGGAGATCAGCTGGAGGAGGAGATGAATTAAATCTGGGTACAGAGTGAGATGTGGGTGCACAGGGAGGCAGGCAGCTGAGGATGGCAGTTTGCAAGAGTGAGTTTTCCCAGCAGTGGCAGGCCAGAATCCTGAGGCGTGACTTATGGCGAGAGTTGGAAGATGTATCCAGGTGCCGACTAGGGAACAGGAAAAGAGGGTTACGCGAAACAAGCTGAGGAGCACAAGACAAAATGTGAGGCAGAGAACTGACTGTGGTAAGCAGACAATCTGGAGAAGGTTCATTGTGAGTGCTGCTCATAAATACTGCCGGAGTAATTGGCAACAGGTGAGGAGCAGGGAGGAGTGAGGAGGGCTCCACCCAGGGGAGGAGAGCTGATGCTGTGGAAAGTTACTCAGACTCACTCGGATCATGACACCAAGAGTCCAGTGAACTGAACACATAACCACAGTAACCAGAATGCAGTTTTCTCATTTGTGTCATTTGCTGTTTATTCATGCAGAGATTCTCACTGAGTGTCAGCTCAAACTCAAGTCAGACCTGAAGCAGAAGTTCCAGTGTGTGCTCGAGGGGATTTCTACAACAGAAAACCCGACCCTCCTGAGTCAGATCTACACAGAGCTCTACATCACAGGGGGAGGGACTGCAGAGGTCAATGATGAACATGAGGTCAGACAGATTGAAACAGCATCCAGGAAACCAGACAGACCAGAAACAACCATCAGACAAGAAGACATCTTTAAACTCCCACCTGGAAGAGATAAACCAATCAGAACAGTGCTGACAATGGGAGTGGCTGGCATTGGGAAAACAGTCCTAACACAGAAGTTCACCCTGGACTGGGCTGAAGACAAAGCCAACCAGGACATCCAGTTCATGTTTCCATTCACTTTCAGAAAGCTGAATCTGCTGAAGGAGGACAAGTTCAGCTTGGTGGAACTTGTTCATCACATCTTTACTGAAACCAAAAAAGCAGGAATCTACATCTTTGAAGACTTCCAGGTTGTGTTCATCTTTGATGGTCTGGATGAGTGTCGACCTCCTCTGGACTTCCACAAAACTGCAATCCTGACTGACCCTAGAAAGTCCACCTCAGTGGATGTGCTGCTGATAAACCTCATCAGGGGGGAACTGCTTCCCTCTGCTCGCCTCTGGATAACCACACGACCTGCAGCAGCCAATCAGATCCCTCCTGACTGTGTTGGCGTGGTGACAGAGGTCAGAGGGTTCACTGACCCACAGAAGGAGGAGTACTTCAGGAAGAGATTCGGAGATGAGGAGCAGGCCAGCAGCATCATCTCCCACATCAAGACATCACGAAGCCTCCACATCATGTGCCACATCCCAGTCTTCTGCTGGATCACTGCTACAGTTCTGGAGTTTGTCATGAAGAACAAAGAGAGCAAAGATCTGCCTAAGACTCTCACAGAGCTCTACCTACGCCTTGTGCTATTTCACCTAAAAACGAAGGACATCAAGTATGATGGAGGAGCTGAGACAGATTCATGCAGGAAGATCATTGAGTCTCTGGGAAAACTGGCCTTTGATCAGCTGCAGAAAGGAAACCTGATCTTCTATAAATCAGACCTGACAGAGTGTGGCATCGATATCAGAGCAGCCTCAGTGTACTCAGGAGTGTTCACACAGATCTTTAAAGCTGATGAGTGTCACATGTTCACCGGTGTCGTTTACTGTTTCGTCCATCTGAGCATTCAGGAGTTCTTTGCTGCTCTTCATGTTTATCTGACCTTCATCAACTCTGGAGTCAACCTGCTTAAGAAACAATCTCCTCGCTTTAAAATCTTCCAGAAAACACTTACTGTAAAAGACTTCTACCAGAGTGCTGTGGACAAAGCCTTAGAGAGTCCAAATGGACACCTGGACTTGTTCCTCCGCTTCCTCCTGGGTCTTTCACTGCAGACCAATCAGGATCTCCTATGCATGCTGACACAGACAGGAACTAGCTCACAGACCAATCAGGAAACAGTCCAGTACATCAAGAAGAAGCTCAGTGGGAAACTCTCTGGAGAGAAAAGCATTAACCTGCTCCACTGTCTGAATGAACTGAATGATCGTTCTCTAGTGGAGGAGATCCAACAGTCCCTGAGATCAGGACGTCTCTCCACAGATCAACTGTCTCCTGCTCAGTGGTCGGCTCTGGTCTTCATCTTACTGTCATCAGATCTGGATGAGTTCGACCTGGATAAATACTCCCGTTCAGAGAAGGCATTTTTGAAGCTGCTGCCAGTGGTCAAAGCATCCAAGAAAGTGCTGTAAGTGAATCTATGAACAAATATGTTTAATAATGCTAGATGAATAAAAGAATATGTCTCCATTGTTATTCTTCCTCAGGCTGAGAGATTGTAAACTCTCAAAAAGAAGCTTTGAAGCTTTGTCTGAAATTCTCAGCTCCCCATCCAATCATCTGAGAGAGCTGGACCTGAGCTCGAACTACCTGCAGGATTCAGGATTGGATTTGCTGTGTGTTGGACTAAAGAGTCCTGACTGTAAACTTGAAACTCTCAGGTAAGGATACAGACTTTTTGACACTTTTTGACTCTTAAATCTGTAAGTTTATCTTGATGCGGACGTTCAAAGTCAGCACAATTTTCCTTTTAAGTTCCTGAGTTTATATTTTTGACTGTCAGGTTGTCTGGACAGATGTTTTTATTTTATTTTATTTTTTTTACTCGTCCCTAAAGTCAGAACTAAACCCACATGTACTGTAGATGACTTTCTGTTACTGGAGCAGCCTTCCTGAAGACAGCAGTGTGTTTTCATGCTTTTAAAGCCAAACTCACCTTTCAGACCTGGCTTTCATTTATTATCTATTTTTGTTTGTTTATTATATATTTATTTCTACTGTTTAACTACTGCTCACATCTGTTATCCTCCTTTTTAATTGTTCATTTCTTTTTACCCAGTGTTTCTATATTGCACTTTGTATTTGTCATCTATATTTATCATGCACTACTTTGCTCATTTATTGTTTGGTTTTAATGTTATTAAATTCCGGTCCTTTGGTATTCTTTACGGCCAAAAAGACACGGCTCAAAAGTGGTCTTTTTACTTTAAAAAATTATCTTTATTTTACATATCCGGATATGGAGACCTGAACACACAACCCCAGGTCTGAAGCACAAAACAGGAAGCCTAGTCATTTATATAGACATCACACACACTTTAAGTTTCGATCAAACACTCTGCTTAGTTTCACTTTTTGCCTGCAAAAGCATGTAATTTCCTGTCAGTCCTGTCGGCACAGAGTGTACTCAGAGTTGGGCCTTTCTTATAAAGCAATATAATCAGCATATAAGTATTTAAGATTATAAATTTAAACCTCAACAATGTTCTTACCTGGTCTCTGGTTTGTTTGTTTGTTTGTTTGTTTGTTTGTTTGTTTGTTTGTTTGTTTGTTTGTTTGTTTGTTTGTTTGTTTGTTTGTTTGTTTGTTTGTTTGTTTGGTTTGCTCAGTTCTGTTTTTCTGAGGTTTTTAAGTTATTAAATTTGTAACTGTAGTGATTTGTGTGTGTGACAGAGAGGCACTGCCAGGGATTTTTGACACAAGTTGTTCTTGTAAAATCAGTCTGTGAAGGTTCTCAGACATCCAGGTCATCGTAGTCTAAGGAGCTTGGAAAGAAAAGTGTCTGGACTTCTTTAAGTTTCCTTGAAGATGTTTCACCTCTTATGAGAGAAGCGTCTTCAGTTCTAAGGGTCAAATGGTGGAGTGGGGCAGTCAGTGAAAGGGCAATGGTGGTGGCTCAGGGTTTGTATGTTTGGGGGGTTCAGAGGGAAAAGATGAATGCAGGTCTGGAGTTGGTGTGTGAGAGCAGGGAGTGAATCTGATCAAACATGAGTGTCATGAAGCCTGTTTGCAGTTATTTGCACTGTTTTCCACTCTGGATGTTGTTTCTGTTCAGCTGTGAGTATAAAAGGCTCCATTCTACAACCTGTTTGTGTTAGTTGTTCAATAGAAACATTATTTTGTGCTGATGTTGCACTTCTTTTATTCACAACCAAAGAGTTTTTGAAGTCTGCATCAAAAGGATTTAAATGACTTTTGAATATTACTTTAAATACTTTAGATTTAAAATTCTGATAAAAGTTTAAATACAAAGATCACTATATTCTAATGTTTTGGCTGCAGTGTGTTTTTGCAGACAGGTATAACAGAACAGCTTTAGTGTTTAGATTGTTTAAACTTGAGTATGAATTTATACAAAATGCAGCAAGAGATTAAAAAAAAACGTTTGATTATAAAATCAACTATATTGGATTCCTATCGATATCGGACATGAAAAGTGGCATCGTTCCATCTCTGCTTTGATTAGAGACACAGCTCTGTGTTTTCCAATTTGTCATTTTGAAAATTTACATTTCTTCACTGTTGAACAGCAGAAATGAGACTTTCCTGTCAGAGGTCATTTTTTAAAAATGAGGTGAATCAACCATGAAAACCATGAATCAACATGTGAACATGAGCTGATGCTGCTGAAGTGAAGCAAAGTTACAGAGGTTTGATTAGGTAATGAGTCCTAATGAGTCCAAGTCTTCTGCTGAATCAGCAGAAGACTTGGACTCATTTGATTCCAGCTTTGATATCATTGATTTCAATATGTCCATTTCTTTCACACTTCACCTTTAAAAGTGAAGCCATGTGGTTCCTGGAAGGAAAAACACGACTTTTTCAAGTCTTTGTCCTGTTTTTATGAGAAATGTACGACTTTAATGTGAAACATTCAGAGTTTTTTCTCTTGTTGTGTTTGTTTGAAGCTGCTTCCTGTTGGCTTCAGCTGTTTGGAGTTTCCATTTTCTAAACTTCTACATTCTGAACCTTCTTCAGCTCTGAACAGATGATGAAACACTGAATGATTTCAAGCACTTTGTCTAATAAACTTACATCTTTCATTCTTTATACAGATTGATGAGCTGTGGTTTGTCAGAGATCAGCTGTGATTATCTGGCAGCAGCACTGAAGTCCAACCCCTCCCATCTGAGACAGCTGGACCTGAGCATCAACAACAAGCTGCAGGATCCAGGAGTGAAGCATCTGTGTGGTTTCCTGGAGAGTCCAGGATGTAAACTTGAAACTCTGAGGTCAGTCAGCATGTTTTAGTTGTGCTGAGATGAATATGATGTGAAAGTTGTGCTGACACTAAACTGCAGACATCAGGCTGATATTATACTGATCCACACTGAGGATCTTCATGGTAAAGTCTGTTTTCTTCTTCTCTGGTTTAGTCCATTGACTGCAGCAGAACAATGTTCACATTTCAAACAGTGATACTCAACGTATGGCCCGCGGCCCACACGCGGCCTGCCCACCTTTCCTGATTCAGAGAGAGGGGACCCTGATTAACTGTGTAGCTTCTTCCTCACAGTTCTAAGTATCAGACACAACAATGAATAATCCACAGCTGACTGTCTTTAGCAGGTCAAAGGTCACGGCACACAGCAGACAGTCAGAAATATTCTAACTCTGATCATTTATCAGTTGTGACACTGTGAGACTTGATCAGAGGTGTGATCATCACAGCAGAGGCCTTTGTGTCAAAGTCACTGAGGATCAAACAGAAACACATGAAGCAGATTTTCCTCTTCTGGCTTTTTATAGCAGATAACCTTCAAAATATTCTGCAGTCGATCAAAAACTGAAGCAAACCATGAAGCAACATGTGAACATGAGCTGATGCTGCTGAAGTGAAGCAAAGTTACAGAGGTTTGATTACAGACACAGCTGAGAGTTTGTAATCTGTCATCATTTTAAAAAGTTTCCATGGAACAGCAGAAATGAGGCTTTACTGTCAGAGGCCGACAGCACTGAACACAACAGCAGACTGGTGGCTAATAAACAGTGAATGATGCAGAAACAGATGTTTGAAGCTGTTCTTGGAGTACACTGAGAGAGAGAGAGCTGTGCAGGCAGGAACAGCCAAAGTCAGAGAGAATTCATGAGCATATTTATCAAACATGAAGCAGAGTTTGGATCTTCTTTTGCTGCTGCTTCACTCAGTTTTGGTTGGAGACAGATGAAACCTGCAGCTTCAGGATCTGTGAGCTGTCCACTTTCAGCCCCGACGGCGTGTCCGTGTACGTGCCGTCGAGTGAACGATCCACGCTCTGTTTCCATCTTTGTGTGTTTAGCTGCTCTCATTTACTGTTTTAGCTGTTTGCTGCTTGTTGAAATAGTTTGTGAGCTTTAACCTGAGATTCTGGCAAAATACATTTATATTAAACATCGATTCAGGATTGAATGAATCAACATCGTTTTATTCAAATTAAAACCATTTAAATGGGAACATGAATTTTTTACAGCCGCCTCTAATGCTGGGTAATGTCAGCTGGTCCATGTGCAGCTGGCTGTGAGGCTCAGGGAGCGTCGACAAAGTGCAACACTGAAAGAACATCATCCATAAATATTGAGTAATAACTGGACTCTCATACAGTGAGACTCAAATGCCTTTAAACATCAGCTTATCCTGCTGATCCAAGTCCAACACTGAGTTTGTAAAAACATGTTTGTTAATCATTTTGTTTGGTTTCTGAGGAAAAAGATTCAATAACTTGCTGCTAATACACAACATTTCATCATATTTCCTCATAACCCTCTTTTGTCTGACCATTTGATCCCATTTGAATTTGCAATAAAGGATCCACAGAGTTTGGTGACAATAATGACAGTAGATGTTTGTGTGAAAGTGCTGCAAGCAAATGAGTGTGTGATGTTCTTTCAGTGTTGCACTTTGTAGACGCTCCCTGAGCACTGGTCTCACAGCCAGCTGCACATAGAGACCAGTGTTGTTAGTCCAGGTCAGAAGATGACTTGTTGGAATGAAAATGAGCTTGTAGTTTGTCTGCTTTAATAATGTGACTGGAAAAAGGTGTTGGACTTCAAATATGTCCATTTCTGTCACACTTCACCTTTAAAAGTGAAGCCATGTGGTTCCTGGAAGGAAAAACACGACTTTTTCAAGTCTTTGTCCTGTTTTCATGAGACATGTACGACTTTAATGTGAAACATTCAGAGTTTTTTCTCTTGTTGTGTTTGTTTGAAGCTGCTTCCTGTTGGCTTCAGCTGTTTGGAGTTTCCATTTTCTAAACTTCTACATTCTGAACCTTCTTCAGCTCTGAACAGATGATGAAACACTGAATGATTTCAAGCACTTTGTCTGATAAACTTACATCTTTCATTCTTTATACAGATTGGTGGACTGTGGTTTGTCAGAGATCAGCTGTGATTATCTGGCAGCAGCACTGAAGTCCAACCCCTCCCATCTGAGAGAGCTGGACCTGAGCTTCAACAGCAACCTGCAGGATCCAGGAGTGAAGCATCTGTGTGGTTTCCTGGAGAGTCCAGGATGTAAACTTGAAACTCTGAGGTCAGTCAGCATGTTTTAGTTGTGCTGAGATGAATATGATGTGAAAGTTGTGCTGACACTAAACTGCAGACATCAGGCTGATATTATACTGATCCACACTGAGGATCTTCATGGTAAAGTCTGTTTTCTTCTTCTCTGGTTTAGTCCATTGACTGCAGCAGAACAATGTTCACATTTCAAACAGTGATACTCAACGTATGGCCCGCGGCCCACACGCGGCCTGCCCACCTTTCCTGATTCAGAGAGAGGGGACCCTGATTAACTGTGTAGCTTCTTCCTCACAGTTCTAAGTATCAGACACAACAATGAATAATCCACAGCTGACTGTCTTTAGCAGGTCAAAGGTCACGGCACACAGCAGACAGTCAGAAATATTCTAACTCTGATCATTTATCAGTTGTGACACTGTGAGACTTGATCAGAGGTGTGATCATCACAGCAGAGGCCTTTGTGTCAAAGTCACTGAGGATCAAACAGAAACACATGAAGCAGATTTTCCTCTTCTGGCTTTTTATAGCAGATAACCTTCAAAATATTCTGCAGTCGATCAAAAACTGAAGCAAACCATGAAGCAACATGTGAACATGAGCTGATGCTGCTGAAGTGAAGCAAAGTTACAGAGGTTTGATTACAGACACAGCTGAGAGTTTGTAATCTGTCATCATTTTAAAAAGTTTCCATGGAACAGCAGAAATGAGGCTTTACTGTCAGAGGCCGACAGCACTGAACACAACAGCAGACTGGTGGCTAATAAACAGTGAATGATGCAGAAACAGATGTTTGAAGCTGTTCTTGGAGTACACTGAGAGAGAGAGAGCTGTGCAGGCAGGAACAGCCAAAGTCAGAGAGAATTCATGAGCATATTGATCAAACGTGAAGCAGAGTTTGGATCTTCTTTTGCTGCTGCTTCACTCAGTTTTGGTTGGAGACAGATGAAACCTGCAGCTTCAGGATCTGTGAGCTGTCCACTTTCAGCCCCGACGGCGTGTCCGTGTACGTGCCGTGGAGTGAACGATCCACGCTCTGTGTTTCCATCTTTGTGTGTTTATCTGCTCTCATTTACTGTTTTAGCTGTTTGCTGCTTGTTGAAATAGTTTGTGAGCTTTAACCTGAGATTCTGGCAAAATACATTTATATTAAACATCGATTCAGGATTGAATGAATCAACATCGTTTTATTCAAATTAAAACCATTTAAATGGGAACATGAATTTTTTACAGCCGCCTCTAATGCTGGGTAATGTCAGCTGGTCCATGTGCAGCTGGCTGTGAGGCTCAGGGAGCGTCTACAAAGTGCAACACTGAAAGAACATCATCCATAAATATTGAGTAAGAACTGGACTCTCATACAGCGAGACTCAAATGCCTTTAAACATCAGCTTATCCTGCTGATCCAAGTCCAACACTGAGTTTGTAAAAACATGTTTGTCAATCATTTTGTTTGGTTTCTGAGGAAAAAGATTCAATAACTTGCTGCTAATACACAACATTTCATCATATTTCCTCATAACCCTCTTTTGTCTGACCATTTGATCCCATTTGAATTTGCAATAAAGGATCCACAGAGTTTGGTGACAATAATGACAGTAGATGTTTGTGTGAAAGTGCTGGAAGCAAATGAGTGTGTGATGTTCTTTCAGTGTTGCACTTTGTAGACGCTCCCTGAGCACTGGTCTCACAGCCAGCTGCACATAGAGACCAGTGTTGTTAGTCCAGGTCAGAAGATGACTTGTTGGAATGAAAATGAGCTTGTAGTTTGTCTGCTTTAATAATGTGACTGGAAAAAGGTGTTGGACTTCAAATATGTCCATTTCTGTCACACTTCACCTTTAAAAGTGAAGCCATGTGGTTCCTGGAAGGAAAAACACGACTTTTTCAAGTCTTTGTCCTGTTTTTATGAGAAATGTACGACTTTAATGTGAAACATTCAGAGTTTTTTCTCTTGTTGTGTTTGTTTGAAGCTGCTTCCTGTTGGCTTCAGCTGTTTGGAGTTTCCATTTTCTAAACTTCTACATTCTGAACCTTCTTCAGCTCTGAACAGATGATGAAACACTGAATGATTTCAAGCACTTTGTCTAATAAACTTACATCTTTCATTCTTTATACAGATTGCAGAGCTGTGGTTTGTCAGAGATCAGCTGTGATTATCTGGCAGCAGCACTGAAGTCCAACCCCTCCCATCTGAGAGAGCTGGACCTGTGGGGAAACAAGCTGCAGGATCCAGGAGTGAAGCATCTGTGTGGTTTCCTGGAGAGTCCAGGATGTAAACTTGAAACTCTGAGGTCAGTCAGCATGTTTTAGTTGTGCTGAGATGAATATGATGTGAAAGTTGTGCTGACACTAAACTGCAGACATCAGGCTGATATTATACTGATCCACACTGAGGATCTTCATGGTAAAGTCTGTTTTCTTCTTCTCTGGTTTAGTCCATTGACTGCAGCAGAACAATGTTCACATTTCAAACCTTCAAAGAAGAAGAAAAATCCTCCACTGGAAAATTCACTGTGAAACTCTCAAACTCTTCATTGCACCTTAAAGTCTGTCTGACACTGAAATCCAAAGCAAAATGTGCGTTTGCTTTACAGACAGCAGTCCAACACAAACATACACACATCATCCAAAACACAGTCCAACATCCAAATCTCCTCCACTGCCAGCATGAATGATGGGAAAGAGAAGCAGGAACACTCTGACATTCAGGGTTAGAATGAGTTTCATCAAGCAGACTGTGAAGATCAAAGCTGCATTAGAAAGCTTACATGAATGAATGAGTGGACAGAAGTGGACAGAGATCATCTGAAGCACTTCAAAGGCTTTAAATCAGCACATTTCTCTTTATTCTTTATCAACTCTGTTAGTTTCTCTCAGTTTTCTGTGGAATGAAGCTAACAGCAGGCTAATAAGATGCTGACCAATAGGTTTCTATTAAAGGTTGTAATTTGTATATGAAAAAGTGCTTTGGCTCAGCAGGGATCAGCTTACAGGTAGAATACAGCTGCTGGATGGGATTAGCATGTCATAGCTATCTACCAAACTGCTAACTGGGGGATTTCAGGCCATCTATGGATCATTTTTGCTAACTGTTTATTCAGCTTATGCTCACAGGGCTGCAGCCTGTGCCCTAGCTGTCATAGGGCAAGAGGCGTGGTCCACCTGCACAGGTGAGCAGTCCATCACAGGGCCAACAGAGAGCGACAGAGAAGCACTCCCTCACATCCACACCTACAGCCAATGTAGAAGCACCAATGAACCTAAGCAGCATTTCATTGGACTGTGGGAGAACATCCAACCTCCACAGAAAGGCCCAGCTGACCAACAAGCTTCAACCTACAACCTTCTTGCTCTAAGGCACTAGTGCTAACCACTTTTGCCCATTTCAGCCCAAATCCTGCATCTTCCTGTTTCTGACTCCAGGCCAGCTCCACTAACACTTTCTCATCAGACACTGCCACCTAGTGGAGGAAGTCTTAGTTCCATTTGAAGCTTCAGATTACAGTTAGTTCCTTTACAAAGAGGTGGAGGTGGTGGGGCCACAGCACCATCATCACTGAGTGCCATAGGACACTTAACCTTTGTTTCCATATGCTGGGAACTTCCTGTTGTTCCAAGGAGGACTGGAAAATGTGTGAAAATCTCCCAGTCAGTTCCTCACAGCACACTTCAATCATTTCCCTCCCACAGCATCAGGACCAGGGCTTTTTCTCTCTTTGGTCCCACTAAGAGATTTCCACACAAACACCTCATCAGTGGGACTCTCAGAGCTACCAGCCCTTTGCTACAATCACAAAGCTCTTCATTGAAATCAATGATATCAAAGCTGGAATCAAATGAGTCCAAGTCTTCTGCTGATTCAGCATCACATTCATCTTTGCTCCTTGTTCTGCATCCCCACCATGGACTTCATTCCTTTCCAAGCCAGCCTTGAGTGTCCTTTATTCAGCTCATCCTCTGCTTTACTTTTACACCTGATTTTAGCTGCTTTATCTCTCTTTCAACAGGTTTCTGTGCCTCAATCTTTTTCTTCTCTCCCTCATAACAAGACAGCTTCTTCTGCCTGAGAACATGTTGGAATGATTTACTAATCCAGGGCTGCTTATTGGGGAAAATACTTCCTGTTTCCAAAGTAATCCCCATTTTTCCCAGAAAGAAATGTCAGTAGAAATCGATGATCTAAGTGAGAACATGAGCCTTTCAAAAGTCCCAGTGGGTGCAGTCAAAGCAGTCCCTCAGTCCCAGTATAGAGTCTTTGGTCCAGACTGGAACAACTGTGTGCCCAGTTTGAGCTCTCTTCAGTGCTGTGACCTGACAGAGCCAGAGGGGCCATCACATCACATTTAGAAGCTCCCCTGATGGAGCCACAACACATGTCCAATACTTAGTCTGTCTTGTTGGACCAACTGGAAGAAATGATTCAAGGACTTAGTCACAGAACAGAGATTCAAATCTCCAAAATCCAACTGGCTGCATCAGGACATATAGTCTGAAACTCTGCACAGTTTCCTGTTTGAAGCTGCTTCCTGTTGGCTTCAGCTGTTTGGAGTTTCCATTTTCTAAACTTCTACATTCTGAACCTTCTTCAGCTCTGAACAGATGATGAAACACTGAATGATTTCAAGCACTTTGTCTAATAAACTTACATCTTTCATTCTTTATACAGATTGAGTTACTGTGGTTTGTCAAAGATCAGCTGTGATTATCTGGCAGCAGCACTGAAGTCCAACCCCTCCCATCTGAGAGAGCTGGAGCTGTACAACTACAACCTGAAGGATCCAGATGTGAAGCAGCTGTCTGATCTTCAGCAGAGTCCAGACTACAGACTGGAGACTCTGGAGTAAGTAGAGTGATGGAGTGAGTGGGTGGTGCTGTCAGCAGTATTGTACTAAACACAGTCAGTATGAAACAAAGATCCAGTGTTTCCTGTAAAGCTGCAGCTTCTCAGTGAAGCTGTGAGAGGAGAACGGTGACAGGCTTCAGGATTGGACACAAACACTTCCTGTTTCTCACCTTTATGGTCACCATAGTAACGGCTGACACGCTCTGATCAAACACTGTCAACAGCCAATCAGCTCTCTGAACAAAGCAGCACGCAGACCAATGACTGCATTGATTTCCAAGTTTAAAGCAGTGAAGAACACAGTCTGTAGGTGAGGAAGAATTTAGTGAGAGCAGATGTTTGGATGGAATTCCTCCAGTTAACAGCTGGAACCGTCCATCTGGATTGTTGGGCTTGTTGTTGGGGTTCCTACAGAGCTCAGAGTGGACACACCAAGGTTCTTCTAATGAATGAAAGTCCAAACTCAAACTAGGAGGGAAAAACATTTTCAGCAACTTCAATAAAAATCCAAAGATTAGAAAAAGTGAAGCAACAATGAGTCCTAGTACAGTCCCAGCACTGACGTCCCTGCTGCTCTTTATACTGGATGTGCTGCATCACTGACTGACAGCTGATGAAGAGTCTCTGGAAACACTCGTTTATCTCCTCTGCTCTTCCTCCTTCTCTCTGCAGGTGGAGGTGATGATGGTAAACAGGACGGTGTGTGTGCTGAGAGAGGAGCAGCTGTGTCCTGATGATCCAGAGAGGTTGAAGCAGCAGCAGCTTGTGTGTAGAGACGCTGTGACTGGGCCATGTTACTGGGAGGTGGAGAGGAGAGCTTCATCCAGCAGTGACTGACAGAGGAATGAAGTGCAGATGACTGTCAGTGCTGCAGAGTGAACTGCTCTGAGAACAGCTCCACTGTCAGACACAATGTAGAGTCCAGCATCAGCCCTGTGTGTCCCTCTGGATCTGACAGAGGATCATCAGTGTATCTGGACTGCTCTGCTGCTGCTCTGTCCTTCTACAGTCTCTGCACAGTCTCTGTCTCACTCTGGAAAGATTTTACAACTTGTTGTAATTACAGAACGTTAATATAATATTCAAACATGTGATCTTCTCTTTATTTCTGAATCTTTACCAAATAAAGAAAAACCAAACTAACAAACAGAAGCTGTCGTGTCCTTTTTCACCACATCTGTGAATCTTTTCTGTGTTTTTCCTCTTTTCCTCCTTCCTGCAGCTCCATCTTCATCATTCTGTGTCCAGTATATGTGAACACGTCCAAAGCATCTGAGCCTCATGTTACCCGTTTGTGTGAGTTACGCCTGTCGTTGTGTTGTGGTGTATAAATAAGGGGCAGGAGACAGCGCTGGATCTCCGAGTTCTTTACTCTCAATTTCTGCAACATCTGCAATATATAGAAATGCAAACCTGTGAGCTGTGTGTGTTGTGCGTCTGCTCGGCCACCTCTCCTCCGGCCGTGCTGGAAGCAGCTGTGCGTTTGACAGTTTTATCGACTCGACAATAATCGAACAAATTAAATGTTCAAAAATATCAACTTAAGCACTTCAAAGTCAACAAAAAGCTTAAAACAATGAAATAATATTTCACTGACAAAACAACAGCTCATAAGAACGATACACAAAATAATACAGAAACAAACAAATAAAAGTTATTAACCAGGATCCATGTTTTTGTCACAAACACTGAATCAGCTGATTCACTCTTTATGTTTCTGAGTTTGTTTTGTGATTATAGTTCTGGTTTCTGTTTCTGTGTCTTCACTGTGTCCCACGTCTCCTTACTTTGGACTGTCTGTCCTGTCACTGAAGGTGTCTGCCCAACAAGGACGTGGTGCTGAATGCATCCAGACCCCTGCTGACTGTCTTTGCAGCTTCGGTCAAAGGTACAGTGTCCACTGTGACCCTGAGAGCAGGACACAGCCAGAGGTGAGTCAGCAGTTACAAACTAAATGCTGCTGACATGAATCAAACTGCTGGATAACCCACTGCTCATGAAAATGGCACCTTTCTGTTGCTTTTTGAGATTACTGAGAATATTTGAATTGTGACTCAGATGGCAGATCCAGGCTCTCAGCCTCCAGCTGAAACTTCCAGTCCTCCCCCAGCCAGAAGCTCTGATGCTGGGCTGAGAGACTTTGATCCTTCCCTGGATCCAGAAATCCAGGAGGGAGAAGGAGAACAGGACCTCCTTCCTGATCTGGAGAGGCCTGAGGGAAAGAAAGATGGAGCAGACAGAGCTTTGAACAAATCCAAACCTCCTGAGCTTCACCTCCACAAAGGTGCAGACACTGATGCACAGATTCACATGTGACACCTGCAGCGTCCAGCTTGTGCCGCTGACATTATCTCCACTCTGATACAAGCCTCATTCACTCGCTCACACACGTTCATACAATCACCTTTTCCTCACAGTCACACACATGAATGTAATGAGGGGAACTCGGGGTTCACTGTCATTCCTCAGGATCCTTTGATATGCAGACTGGAGGCTCTGTGGATGAAACACCGACTGTCTGAAGCACTCTGAAGTGTTCATGATGGACTTCATCCTGATTAACACTACAATACTTGTTAGAGGCCTTTTATATGTAATAATATTCTTTTCCATTAAAGCTCTGAACATTCTCACTCTTTCTTGACCAGGTGTGACAGGTGAAGGACACCGGCGAATAGGAGGACAGAAGCTGAGAGCCATTAGTCACATGACTTCAGCTGCTGCTGCCTCACCAACCACTGGCCCCTCGGTGAGTCTAGAGTTACAGCAGTGACCACAGGAAGTGCACACGTGTGATCTAAAGCTACATGTGGGCCTGTGACCATCAGTCTTCTCACTGTGGTAGACGGGTTTGTGAGTCCCTGTGATGCTGGGAGTGTCCAGGACAGTCGCTCCTGATCGGGTCTCTCATGGAAAGCTGGTCCCAGGAATTCCTGGAAAATTCCTCCACAAAAGAGAACTGGGAACATAAGTGCAGAGTGACAGAGGTGCTCAGCAACCCTGCTGTTATATGGGAATAGAACCAGAATAGTCGGCAACCACTTGAGTTAAGTTAGCCAAAGAGATGCGACTCAGACTGACTTCATCATGTTGGCAACGTGTCTGCATTGATAAACTCCAGTTATTGACAAATCAGAGAATAATTCCAGTCATTCAGAGACAGATTGTGATTGTTTGGAGGATGTAATCGTTTCCCTTCAGGGAGCGTGTTGGACGCTCAGTGTCCGGGTGATTAGCTGATGCAACTACTTAGAATCAGTTTGTGAATATGAAGAAAATCAGTGCAGTCACTGGACAAACTCTGATTCTTCCTAGTTTCACTCTTGTTTCAGTCCAGTGTGACTGAGGTGGTAAAAAATGATCTGACTTTTAGCCACACAGCTGTCTGCTAGAGAAAAAGCCTTTGTGCACAACTTTCTTAAAGGCAAACGGCACCATGTTCACTGCAGCTGCAGCAAACGCAGCAAAGAGTGAAAGTTGGACTGAGAATGTTGTGACTGTTTCATGAGAAAGAGCAGGAAAACAAGCATCACACACCCAGACACAGTGCTGGGATTAGAATTAGACTTTAGAGCCAAATGTAGGACAAAAGCTTTAATATGAAAGAGGAAAACCCAACAACAGCCAGAGCACGAAGCTCAAATCTATACCAATCACCAAGAAAGCTGACAGGCCTGTGACACGTCAGAGACGCCGTTCAAATCATAAAGAAGTTGGTTTATTGACAAAATGTAAAAAACCAAAAGAATCAAGTCAACCTTCAGTTTCGAGCGAGTAGACCAATCAGGCACAGCAGCAGCTCTAGAATAAGCAACAATTTGATGTATTACAAACAACCTTTCATATACACACATACATATGGCTCATATGCTGTTTAAAAAGGGCTCAAAGACCCAACAGATTACACAAAGTACAAAAATACTTTCATTCAGACAACAGTCAGCTGTGCACGAGACAGAGAGCCGACTACAGTTAGTAACATGGACTCACTTTGTTTCAGACACGACACAAAGTAACACAAAGCCACAAAGAGCAGAAACATCAAAAAGGAGGCAGAGCAGCAGCAACTCTCCATGAGCTGTGAGGCTAACAGCCACCCACACTTCCTGTGATGCATAATGACAACAACATTAACCTGAAGGATGATAACAACAGAAAGAAGTCTAAGCTAACGTTACACAGCGCTCACACAGCGCTGACTGTACAGGCCTCACACAGCTACGACCTGCATCCACAACACCTGATTCTACTGAACACAAACAAGTTAATGATATATGAGCAATCCAGGGAAGGCTTCCAGGAAGGTGAGGATCCAAAGACAGCTCTACAACAGCATCAGTCAGCAACAATGTTACTAATCACTGACTCTTTCATCCTTTTATACTCAATCAAAAAGTGCTGTGTTCACATTTGTTTCTGCTGAAATCCAGAGACTGAAAATGCGTCTTTTTAAAGTTTGAATAAACTGACTGAACTTCTCACGAGTCCAACCGTGAGGAACACTTCCCCCCATGACACATCACAGGACAACGTCTCAGTGGAGGGGGGACAGTAGCTCAGTTTAGGCAGTCACTCTCAGAATCGATGCCTCCAGTCAGGGTCAAACGTGGTCCTCAGAAACCTGCAGATGTTTGGGCCAAGCTCTCACTGGTCTCTGCGTCTGTAGACTGAGCTGATGTTTCTCCAGGTGTCTGGTAAAAGGACGATGCTGCTGTCCAATGAGGCGAGGAGAGAAGTAGCCAAACAGGCGAGAGCCGTGAAGGAGGAACGGCGGGCAGCTCTGGATGCCCGACATAAATACCTGATGAGCAGCCTGGAGGAGGCGGCGGTGGAAGACGCCATCGTCTCTGATGACAGAGTAAGTTCAGAGACGTGATCCTTCCTCAGAGTTGAACCTTTGAGTCATTAATGTCTGATTCTTCCAGTTCAGTCTGATCCATGAATTCTTTGCTGCAAACGGATCCAAGAAGCTGATTTTCTTCTATCAGGATGTCAAACAGGTAACTTTGATCACATTTCAATGACTGACACATGAAGGTCTAACCGCTCTTCATAATCTGCTGTCCTGTTTGTTGCAGCGTACTTTGTATTCATATCTTTTAATATCTGCCTTTCTCCCAGAGTCTGTCCTCCCGTCAGTCTTCCTTTGTGGACGCATCAAACTCAGCTGTGGCTCAGAGGAAACTCTTCCTCACTACGGGGAACTCTGAGGTTGGCTTCAGCTTTTTATGTTTAGTTCATGTGAGAATCACAGAAAAATGCTGATATGAGTGGAAGGTTCTGCTGGGAAATTGGCAAAGAGCAGATTATTGAACAGCGAGGCAGACAGTTCATTTCAGTGATGCCAGTTTATTAGAAACGAGGACTGTGGGGCTGCTGGAAGTCAGGACGGCCATTCTCTGGATAAACCTGACAGCTGAGGTGGAGAGCAGGATTTATCCACAGACGGCTTCTTCCAAGCAAATGTCCTGAACACACCTGAGCTGAGGGTTACACAGTGTGTCCTGTGTGATCTCTGCTTTATGGTGGTTGAATCTCACAAATGTGACCATCAGACCTGACGACTTATTTGTGATGTTTTAATTAAAAATATCCTGGGTGAGGTGTTTGGGGCCTGTCCCATGAGGAGGAGTCTCCAGGGCAGACCCAGGACACACTAGAGAGGTTATATCTCTCAGCAGGCCTGGGAATGCCTCAGTATTGTCCTGGATATGCTGGAGGAAGTGGTTGTTTAGGGAGGTCTGGGATTCTCTGCTTAGACTGCTGCACCTGTGACCCGGGACCAGATAAACAGGAAATGGATGTTTGAAATTCAAAGAAATCCTCTTTTAATAATGAGGAAAAAAGACAGCAGGAGATCCATCGCAACTAACAAAACACTTCAAACACATCAATGCATCAACTTTAATCAACTTCATTTGGTTCAAATGAAGGAATCTAACAAAGCACTCACTAAAATGAAACACCAGTTAGTTTCCCGAGCTCAACAGGTCGAACACCTGAGTTTGGTTTGCGGTGCAGTTTTTATTTCTTCTAGATAACTTGGGTTATTTGCACAGGAAGGTTTTTTAAATGTATTTCTTAAGTACGATCTTATATGGGGGTTGATTTTATAGCATAACAGAATAATGTAATAACTCTAATAGAGTATAAAACATTTGCAGAATGAAGTACAAGGTGAAGAAAAGTCAGAACGTCCCTGTTTGAAAATACAGTCTCAGAAGGTCAGAGATGGACAAATTCAGCTACAGAAACATGTGGCCATTTTTTTAAAGCCATAGAGCATATTACAGACGACACAAAGAGCAAACACTGTAAACTTCTAACCACAGACCTCACACAGCTCACACACGTCAGAGTGAAGCTGTCATTTCCTGAAGCTTCCACACAAGAGAACTGGCAACAAGGTGGAGTCCTCATGGATCACTAGCAGAGAAATGTGGGTGGGTGCCAGACCACATGGACTCGACTCACTTTATTTCATACAAAGGAGCAGACTAATGCTGTCATCCTTAAAGACTAACTAGAAACAAGCAGTGCGCTCGCATCGACTCGACTTGTTTTGCAAGTTTGAAGTGAGATGGTACTTTGGAGTCAGCCTCCCGAGATGATGGCTGGCTGGTTTTTGAAAAACATCTCATATTTATACAATGAGTAGCAGACTTTCCTGACTTGCAGAGGTCAACGTCCTCCTCAGTCATGCGCCATGAGTGGCACAGATACTATTCATCAAATAACTAACATGGCCTTGATTGTTACTCCAGAGACTTATCTGCGATGTAGCTTTATAGCATTTTCATTAGCAATCGTATGATTTGTGTTACAATGACCTTTGTGGACGGGCCCGGACCCCCAGGCCTCGTCCGTGACGCCGACGGTGAGCGCAACGTTTTTGTTTTCTTGCGCTTAAAATAACCTGATCAGCGTTCTGCGGACAGTTTGTTTACATTTCTCACATCTGTGATTGTTCACACGGGTTGGACACGAGCAGAGAGGGCTTTCAAGATGAAAAAGCCAACGTGAAACTTTAACGGACGACAAAGTTTTTCAATCAAATCTCCGTCACACCCTTCCTTGACCTCATCACGTTATCCACCTTAGTCAAGGAACAGTGGTTCGGGAAAATATGCATTTGTTTTTTGGACTACTTTAAAACGTATCTCGACTCGTGATGTGCGGATCGATACTGAAATATCGATTCCTCCGATACCCGTCATTGTGTCCGGCCCCTTGGCGTGCACACTCACAACAATGGCTGAGCGTAAACAGAGTCATGTGCAGACGTATTTTACCTCCACGAACAGCTGAGACGTGGTTTGCCATACATGTGGCAAGAATGTGAGGTGTTGTGGTAACACCGCTGACCTGGTCAAACACCTCAGAGTGAATCACATCACAGAATATGACGAGCGTATGTTGAGGCGAACTGAAGAGGAGGAGAGGGAGAGGTGCTGCCAGGGCGAGACAGACGTCTCTCACAGAGTCCTTTAATGCTGCAGGCAGGCAACAAATAGCCACAACTTCAGGTTTTTCATTTCTATATGATAATTCTGCATCATTAAGTGATAAGAACAAGTAATCTGATGTCCTGTGATCATTACGACGCTATAATTTGAGATAAAATAAAAGATAGAGTAAAAAAAATAAGTTTTTGTTCAGAGTATCGGTATCAGATCAGTATCGTCGATACCACCCTGAATTTTACTTGGTATCAGATCAGAAAGGAAATCAGTGGAAATCAAATCCTGCTTCTACAGGTGTCCAGTTCATTCACTCTGACCCCTCCAGATAAGCGTTGCCAGTTCTCACTGTGCTGTAGATCACATTTTCTTGTGTTTGGGGTTATAACGGTTACTTTTGAGGTCTGTGTTATAAAGCAAGTTAATCCTGAATTTAACTGGAGAAGACAAATTCCCACTGCGTGGTGTAGTGCACAGCCAGGCATTCTTTACATTAGTTCGTTTGACAAAACCAAAAAGCCGAAAGTATTTACTTGGAGTTTGGTTTGATGAAATAAGTGCCAGAATCAGTGAATACAAATGATTCCAATGACATGAAAACTGGTCGAAGGACAAATCCCTCAAGAAAAGCACGACTAGCACATTAAGTTTGTTTGTAATCATCATCATCTCTAACACCATGCGCACAACAGTGATTTTGTTACAGAACACTAAGATAGTAAAATCTGGGAAATGATGATATTTCTTTCCAAAACTTCCTGTCTGGAAGACATTAAAGCTGCTGTGCCACCTGCAGCTTCTTTCAATCTATGTTATGTGAATATATCTTTTTTTTTTGGGTTTGAACATCCATTCAAACTCACTCTCTGCCTAGCAAGTCTCATTCCCTCATTTCCTTGGGGTCCAGCTTCACATACGTGGCACTGAGCCTTTTCCTTTGTCACCTCTTTCTGCTACATGCCTAGCCTCCCAGTTTCTTGGTCTATTTTCTTCATTTCACTAACTACACTTCTTTTTCTTTGTAAATCTCTTCCTTCAAATACTTTCAAAATCACTTTTCTTTTTTCCCTTTCTTCTGTGCAGAGAAGTCGTCAAACCCCTTCTTGGCAGTTTATCTCAATAAAGCTGTACTATCCCAGCCATCTGGTAAGTCTTCCCTACTACCCAGAGCCTGTTTATACTCCTGCATGTCTCTGCCTTCACTCACTTCCTCTTCTTGATGTCCAAACTCATCCTTCAAACTACCATTTGATGCTGCATAGCTGCATTCTCCCTGACACCTCCTTGTCTCCTGTCTTTTTGATTTCACCTTCTGCATAATATTTAGTTGCCCTGTGTGCAGCTTCCTCCACTTTCATATATTTCTACAAGTTCCTCCCTGTTCTTGAAGTATGTGTGCACCACGGCCATTTCCACTTGGAAAATCTGCCCCACATCTGTCTTTCTAGATTTCTCTCCTAAACACCACACCTACCCAACACCTCATAACCTCTGTTCCCTTCACCTAAATGTCCATTGAAGTCTGTGTCAATCACCACTGTAGTATGTGGTCTCTTGCACACAAAATGTGTCTACCCTCCACCTCCATAATATGAGTCCGCCAGCCCTCCCATTGCCAGTCAGAGTCCATAACAAGTCAAAAACATAAACAGCTCGAACGTATTATTTATTTAAAGAGAGAGAGAGAGAGAGAGAGAGAGAGAGAGAGAGAGAGAGCTCAGCTGTCCTTGCTCTAGCATCAAGAGTCAGTGACTGGCTGTTCACTGCAGGCTCAGCAGTCCAATGGCCGATCAGCAACAAAACAAATAAAAAAATAAGACACATTCTTGATTATGACAACAAACCACATCCAAAAAAATATGACAGCAACACTTTAAGTTTTGTGTGCATTCATCATGTGCAACTCTGCAGAAAGTCTCATGTCAAGGATGTGTGGACAGGGGGGCTATTAAAAAGTTCCAGTATACAGAATAGAAAACCATCAAATGAATGAAATAAAATCTGTTGTCACAGTGGTTTTTGAAGGAACAATTACTTCACAGATGGACAGCCTCATTATATTTTAGTTAAATCTGATGATACACACTTCACGTCACCCTAGTTACATGTTTTTATTTGCCATGTGTATGTTATCCAAGGGAGGAAGAAAATGAAAAAGAAAACTTTTGATGTGTCCAGACATTTCTTCACATCAGCTGCCAGCAACCAGTTTCAGCATGTACAACTGTTGCAGTAAGTGTGCTCATGCAGACCAACTATGCTGGTCCACTGTTCTTAATGGTGCTGCATGTTGAGAAAGAAGTGAAACAAATGTTTTGTTTAACAAGTCCACTAGTGTTAGAATAACTTGGCATTTCCAATCTGTTTCTGCTGTAGTTCAATGAAAGGTTTCAGTTACTTAAGTTTGAGAAAAAACCAAAAAACAAATTGCGTTTACAATTGTAGTTTCATCTTGTTATAAGATATTTGAAATAAAAACAAACAAAAAACATGAACAAACAAACCACAAACAAACAAACCACAAACAAACAAACCACAAACAAACCACAAACAAACAAACCACAAACAAACAAACCACAAACAAACAAACCACAAACAAACAAACCACTACATTTTCAGAAATATTTCTGCAGTCTGATTTACAAGTATAAACTTTCTGACCAAAACGCCACAATTTCATCCCTCAAACAAGTTGTCAACTGTGTCAACGACCAATGAGGACATCACTGCTACACTTGATGATACTCACACCTTGAAAAAGTGCAAAGGTTTCCCAACAGGACTTCGACGGTTGGTCTTCTTGATCAAGCTATAATCTGTTCTCATCAAAACCACCATAAAACCAGTTTGACAGGATGATGCTGATAAATCCCTCTAGACCTTTTTGTGACAGTATTAAAAGCTTGCTGGAAATTCTCTGTACTCATATTTGTGCTCAGTATCTGTAGGAGCCATTTTTGTGTGGGTACCTCATGTATGCCACTAGGGGTCACCTTTTGTGTTACATATGGTGTGTCTATTTAAGGTAGATAGGTCATTAGCAGCAGGTGTGTTGTTGTTGGGAAGGAGCAAACAGATTGTGACCGCTGCGCTGTTATGTTAAATTGTGTTGGAATAAAGAATCTAAAGGACAAGATAAGTATGGTTTCAGTTATTGAACTAAGTTTAATACGTTTATTCATACCAGTGACATTGCATTAACCTGCCAACAAACAGCTCAGTGGCTTTAAATGTAGGCTTAGCCTCGACAGCATCTATAACACCATTAAAATGCAGTAATGGCCACACAAAAAATAAAACGTGACCATATTCAGTTTAAGCCATTTTATGTGGTTTAGTTTATACACTTGAATCACAGTAGATTTAAATGTCTCCATTTATTGCAAACACTATAGTTACTGTTCTGCCTTTTATAAGGTAAACTGGATATTATGGTTGCAAACGGCCCTAGAGCTCCCTCTAGTGGCTGCTTTGTAATATGGGTTTGACTACTTTGGGAAAGGAACAATGAGAAGGTGAAAAAATCAAAGATGGCGGAAAGTTATCGTTCTAAGCTGATATGGACCTTAAAATGTTGTTGCCTTGGACAAGATATGTCTGTAAGTATGAGTGACGATAAAATAATTATTATCTTTTGTTTTGTGTAAAAATGGTACGATAATTTGTACATTTGAAAGTTTTATCTTGTTATCAAATCACTTTGATTGTCACATCACATGTGCAGGTACACTGGTACAGTACATGTGAGTGAAATTCTTGTTTGCGAGCTTCACAAGCAACAGAGGTGTGCAAAAATACAATAACGTAAAACAAGCAAAATATAAGAACGGCTAAATCTGAGACTAATAAATATATGTACAATATATAATAGTACATGCATTACTGGATGTGTATACTAAATATGTTTTTCTACACGCGCGTGTGTGTGTGTGTACATATTTTACAAATTAAATAGAGTAAACAATAAAATAAAATATACAGAGGTTGGTAGTTGGACATGTGCAAAACAAGTGGCATTTATATACAGTGTGTAGTGCATAATGTTGAAGTTCCAGTAGTGAAGCTGAGGTGTCTATGAAGTGTTCAGCAGTCTGATGGCCTGGTGGAAGAAGCTGTCTCTCAGTCTGCTGGTTGGGGACCGGATGCTGCAGAACCTCCTTCCTGATGGAAGTAGTCTGAACAGTTGATGGCTGGGGGGACTGGAGTCCTTGATGGTCCTCCCCGCTTTCCTCAGGCAGCGCTTCCTGTAGATGTCTTGGAGGGAGGGAAGCTCACCTCCAATTATCCGTTCAGAGCACCGCACTACTCGCTGGAGAGCTTTGCAGTTGTAGGCGGTGCTGTTGCCGTACCAGGTGGTGATGCATCCAGTGAGGATGCTCTCAATGGCACAGTGATAGAAGGTCCTGAGGATGCGGGGGCTCATGCCGAATCTTTTCAGTCTCCTGAGAAAGAAGAGGCGCTGCTGCGCCTTCTTCACTGTTTTGTTTATGTGTCCTGACCACGTAAGATCCTCAGCCAGGTGTACACCAAGGAAGCGGAAGCTGCTCACTCTCCACAGCAGTGCCGCTGATGGTGATGGGGGTGTGTACTTCTCTGCTCCTCCGGAAGTCCACTATCAACTCCTTTGTCTTTGCGACGTTGAGGGTGAGATGGTTGTCTTGACACCAGTGGGTCAGGGCGCTGACCTCCTCCCTGTAAGCCGTCTCATCACTGTTGGTGATAAGACCCACCACTGTAGTGTCGTCCGCAAACTTCACAATGATGTTGGAGTTGTTAGTGGCTGTGCAGTCGTAGGTGTAGAGTGAGTACAGGAGAGGGCTCAGTACACACCCCTGTGGAGCACCAGTGTTCAGTGTGATGGGGGATGAGGTGATGCTGCGCAGTCTGACTACTTGGCGTCTATCAGACAGGAAGTTAAGGATCCAGCTGCAGAGGGAGCTGCTCAGTCCTAGATCCTGCAGTTTCCTGTCCAGCTTCGAGGGAACGATGGTATTGAATACTGAGCTGTAATCTACTGTTAGCTTGCAGTAAGAGTGTAACAAACTAGTTTACAATGTTAGTTAGCTAATACAGTATTTTGTATTTTCAGTTTTACGATGGTCAAAGAGAAGGCAATGGTCAGAGGCCATTCTTCAATAAATCAGCGCAGAAAGGAAAATAAGTCTGGTTATTGGAGCATCGTTATCTCGCTGTCTAGCTGGTGAAACTAAGGAACTCAGGGCGAGGACAGCAAAGTTACCAAAGGGGAAAAACTATCAAATTAAAACTGCATCATCTCAAAAATCACAAGTTTCTCTAAAATGTGTTTATTCTAGGGCTGCAGTTATTCATCATTTTAGTCATCAATCATTTTATTGATTGTTCGAAAATTGAATTGGATTAGAAATAGTTTTCTTATTAATGAGCAATAATAATTATTATTCAAAAGAGAAAACACACGGGTCTGTTGGTTACCATTTTAGAAATTGCCATCCTTTAATGATTCATCTGTTAAAAAAAATATTTTGACTGCTTTTATCTAAAAAATATTTTGACTGCTTTTATCTAAAAAATATTTTGACTGCTTTTATCTAAAAAATATTTTGAGATGCTGAAATGCTGAAATAATAATAATAAAAAAAAAACAGACACTGATGTCAACATAAAGGTAAACACGCAATTTAGTTTCTTTAGTTTCTGGTTCTCTCCTGTATGGACTAGAGAACGCACGATACCACTTTTTTGTGTCCAGTATCGATATGAATCCGATACAGCGTATTTTTATAATCAATAAAACAGTTTTTTTAATATCTTTCTTTATTTTGTATAAGTTCATACTCAAGTTTTAAAAAATAAAACATTAAAGTTATTTAGTTATACCTGTATGCAAAAAACACACTGCACCCAAAATATTTCATAGTTCAGCAACACTGATCAATCTAATAAACTTAAACCTGCACCATCCTCCCTATTCTGGTATTTTAAAGAGTACTTAGCAGAAATATTAAACAACCTAACTAATAGGGTTGCAAACTCCCAGCAAAAAAAAAAAACTAAAGGGAACCATCGCCCACCCTCTGCCTCGTGGTGCTTAATCCACATAATCGACTTTAATTTAATGCATGTATTTAAAAAAAAATGCACAGAAATCAATTATTTTTCAACAACAATTAAATAGATTCAACATCTTTCTTCAACAGAACTGCAGACTGCACAGATGGTATCTTCCCAAAGGAAAAAGTACTATAACTTACTAGGGTATATATTAGACTTAATAGTTACTATATACAATATTAGATTTCTATACATTTTACGTTAGATAAAAACTTTGGTTGTAAGATTCAGATAATTATTTATTAAAAGCGAGACATTTTAAACGAGAATAAGAAAGAAAAGTATTTCTTTGTGCCCCCCTTTTCCCTGTTAATGCCCCAGCTGGCCCCCTAGCAAAACCGTGCTAGACCCGCCCCTGCACAGTTACCAGCTGTCAGCTACTTATAGCATTAGGCATTAAAGTAATATTAAATAAATTCTAACAACAGCTTATCAAGCTTAAACGTGCTGCTGTGGTTTATCTGCTGGTTTCCTCTTTCTGGCGCAAAGTGGGAAACAAACAAGAGAGACGGAACTTGCGATCAGCTGATCATTGATTAGTTTCATGATTGAAGTAGCAGCAGGAGAGGGAGGGGGAGAGGAGGCGCGGCAGTCGCTCCATATATCGGTTGTTAAGCTTAACGTGGGAATGCGTTACAAACATTGAGAGAGAAACTTACAAACTTGCTTTACTTCTCTAGGACAGCTTTCACTGAGAAGAAATGCCGATTTGGAAACATGTAGCGAGGCGCTAAATGCTCCACCAGACAACCGAGAGGTCTCTTGTTGTCACATGCAAGAAAGCATGCTCTGAAGAATATCCAGGTAGATAACTGTGGCGATATGTTGGTTATATTACTTTAAAGTGCAACTGGCTAATTCTTATTTTAGCCAACTCGAAAAGTAAAAATGATGCAACGACCTTGAAATAACACATTTATCTCACTGAAACATGTCATTTAAATAAAAACATTTACTGAAATTAAAATAAATATACTGAATATAATATGGCTCAGATTTAATGGAATATAATGATCCTTTTGTGTTGCTGTTAAAGAAAGGGATAATGTGTGAATACTGTTTTTAAACTATGGGCTACAAACTAAATCCTTTTATTATTTCTGTCCTCGGTTTTAACTCATTAATAATCATTAGGATGAAGCCCCCTAAAAAACAACGTAAAGGTCATGAAAATGTAAACAATTTGGCATTTTGATGATGCATCATCCACATTAAAAAGTAGAGATCATATCAGCCCTGTATTTACTTGTATCGGATACATAAAAAATCTTTCCGTATCGCACAGCACTACAGAAAGCTCTTTTCTAGGGTTGTATTAAACATCTGTAACTACCGTAACTCCTGATCCATTTCCTCAATTAAAAGAAGTCCAATGATTCCTGAGAGCAGCAACTCTGCACTTTTCATTAATATTTGCATCATTACGGTAATCCCAGGTACATTGTTGCAGCAGCCCCGTGAAGGCAAAGGTTGAGAGAATAGTGAGTGAGCGTGATGGAACAATGTTATCACACGTTTGGCTTCTTTTTACCATGTTTGTTTCTTTTGTTCTTTCATGTGTTATTTACCAAGATTTGGATGGTGTTCTGCCTCGAGTTACCATAATGTCCCTAACATCACAAAAAAGCACAGAGTTGCTGCTTTCAAGAACTGCTGGAATTTTTCATTTGCCCCAATGGTTCAAGACTCAAGTTAGGCTAAAAACACTGGGACCAGTTTAAACGGGTTCATGTGTGTCAGCTGCATCGTCACTGCTGCTCTTATGTTATGTGTTTTTGTTGAAAACTAGGTGCTGTTTGGCCTTAATGATGTCAAACTTTTCATTCACTTGTTTGCTCCTAAATACGTTTCTATTGCAGGTCTTTTCCAGTTGAAAATGTGAGTGAGCACTACACAAATTACTGACACTGAAATACACTGAAAAGAAAAACAACTAAACTAAATCCAAACAAAAACAACTAAACGAAGTAGTTACACACGTTATAGAATATATATACTGGGCATACAAGCCTGGCCTAAGCTTTCTGTCAGGAAGACTGCAGCAGTCCAGGAGTTGGGTTAACTGTCTTTAAGTCCCACAGAAGAAATGTTTACATCAAAGTGCTTGCCAGGCTTAATCCAAATTAGGTACAGCCATACTTGAACTTATCATTGTATAGTATGTGGGACTATGAGCAATGGTTTTCTGGAAACAGAAACAGGCAATTTTATCATTAGTAGAGTCACAAATAACTAGAAAAACAATTGAAAACATAATGTACTCAACACAGCAATATCTCACAATATCCACAAGGGGTCACTATAGCTCATATATTGCCTAAATAGCACGTCATACAAATTGCCAATCATAAGGCACGGACATGGCAAGCTAGCCACAGTTAAACTAAACAATAGAAAAGTCCTTTATTTGTAATACCGCTGGATGTAATGACTGCGGGAGATTACAGCCACTGCTATTAACTTAGTGCCAAATAATCCTACCAACATGGTATCAAAGAACTGAGGCATAACTTTAACATGCACAAACAATTATAACAGCTTCATGCGAGTCATCCTGCCAAAAGGACTAACACTCACAGGTTCATAAACACACAACTTAATCACACGAAACAACTGCGATGCTCTGCAGTGGCACCTTTAGTCACTCCCACTCTGCGTGCTGAGCACATGCCCACTGATACGCTTATTTCCTTTGAGTGTGCTTGATTTCTGCCTCTAGACATTCTGAGGCCGAGTCAGAGCAGGAAACTTGAGCACACGTGGTCTCATTAAATCAGACAGCTGGAGTCATTTAAAAAGGATCTTTTAAGCAGTGCTGTCCCTCAGCTTCATAGTAGATCCATCTATGGATCAGTTTGAAAATCCTAGCTGTCTTCTTTCTAGTTATCATGTTACAAGATTTTAAGAAAACTTGAACGCTGATCATGAGTTGAATGCCACTGATCTTCAAAATCATCCAAGCTTTTTGATAAATGCACACAAAAGTCGGGTGTCCATGCCACCCGCATGCAAGGTGACAAAAATACCCCAATCAGCCTTTCAAGCTGACAGCTAAAGAAACATTTCACCAGATTTAGCTTCTTGGATATTGTGTTCACTATACTGTGTTCAAAATGTACTTCTCATTTAATAGAAGAAATGTAATCATGTCAATATAGAGGATTTCAAATTCTCACTCCTGTTAATTAAAAAAAAGAAAAAAGTAGGATAAGACATGAGAAACTCCTTGAAAAGGACAGTCTCCATTATAGCACCTCATGGAAGCTTTGTTAGACGACCTGTCATTAAAAACTAGAAAGACCATCCAGCATCGGGAGCTTTCAGACTTCCAGGTATGACAACAAGCCTATTGCTGGTTTGCCCACTCTGACTGTGTCAGTATTTGCTCCACATACCAACTGCTCTGACCCTAAAGTAAGCCAGAATCACACACAGCCATATGTAGGCACATTCCAACCACAAAGAATAACTGGGGATTCTTCATCCTGTAAACATCCTGAACAACTGGTTTTGGTGGTTTGATGGGAACAGATCCTCACCTGATCAGGAATACCAACGATCACCCCACCACTCATGTCTTGTTGGGAAATGTTTGCAGTCCTCAAGCTGTGAAAGTCATCAGGTGCAGCAGTCATGAATACCATGTAAACATCCCTGTTGGTAGGACAAACAAATAACAGTGGGATTCATTCGAGAAAACAGAACTTGTTTGATTCCCTGTCTGACAAAAAGAAATTAATGCAACGTAAAAATTAGATTTAAAAAATCAGCAGCATCATATGTAACCAGGTCCTAAATTACATATTGTTATAATTACACAAAATTTGTTCTAAAGCCCAAACTGCTCCTGGTATATCTGACTTTTAGCACCTCCAAGCCTGTAGTCATCTTGGTTATTAGTTAGGCCCCTCCCCCATGTGTCGCTATGTGTATAGGCACTGTTAATGCTAGCATGAACAGATCATTCTTGCTGGCTGTTGTAGTGGCTTGAGCTAACTCTCATCCCAACTGTTTATATTTGGTTATAGGAGCTGGAGTGGGCATTAATGCTCCACAATTTACAAGCTGGGACCTGCCGCTAATCCATGGTTAAAGCCTTTACCCACATCAACACTGCAGGCAGAGGCTAACATCTGCAATACTATTAATAATTACACATAACTGTAGCAACAACAAAGAGAGGCTCGAACAAGAAAGGCTTGAAACCCTTAGAAAAGACTGATCAGAGTTGGTTCAATGAACTCTGATCATGTTCATTCGGAGTTAAGCTCGTGTGTGTTTAGAGACAGAAAGCCATCATGTTACCAGGATTCTCCAGAGAAACACAGAAATAAAGAGCAGAGCCTCCATCTTCATTTAGTGGACAGAGGAATATGATCACAAATCAGTGTGGGCCAAAATTTGTATCTTAAAAACTAGGAGGGGATAAAGTTATACCAACATACTGTAATATTTTTATAATATACACTAGCAAACTTTCATGCTGTGTGTGATATTAAAAATATTGTATTGTGTGATATCACATTCTATTGTGATCCAGCATTTTAATCTGACCTTTGATTTCTAAATGCTTCATTAAACTGTCAAATATACAAATATAGACAACTGTGGGATTTGTCTAAAGTATTTGCATATGCCATAGAAATGTTAGCACTCACAGTTTACTGGGCAAGGTTTATGCAAAGTTTCAACAAGACCAGTCCACTTATGACAAACGCGATCATACGAGCATTATAGTACGATTCAGTCTCTGCATGATATGACTATCTATTCAGCTGTAACCTGACAGGGACAAAGTCTAGGAGACAGAAACTGAAGATAGACACCATTTACTGATGGACCTGTTATATTAGGTGACAATTCCACGTGAAAGTCAAAAGAAATGAATACATACAGGGCAAGTCTTTATGAGGCAAACATGATATGCATCTCACACGAAAGCGATTTAGGTGATTTTCTGTGAGAAATGTGTAAAAAGATCCGTACTCTGAATTTCAGATACTATTGATCTGTTTGTTGTGTGTCTGAGGGTTTACGCAGGGACGTTTTGTGTAAGCACTGATTGCTACAGTAGCATCCAATCAATGCTTACAGTGCAAAGAAACTGGCCTACAGTCTGACAGCTGCATTAATGTCTACACAATCTAAGAGTTTGAAAGATGGACACACGTGAGATGATCATAAATCCACAACAGAATCCTTTCTGTCCTAACATACTGATGAGAAAATAACTGAAGCACTCGTGTCAAGAACAACAACAAAAAAGGGAAACATGCCTAACTTGGATTTCAGTGATTGTGAAAACAAACATATGCAAATGAATTTCCTCTGTGCGCTTTGCCTAATTCAGGAAATCACTATCAGTCAAGTTGAGTGTGAGTCAGTGAGTATGTTATGTTCACATAGACTGTTACCTCAGGGGCTAACTTACCAGAAGAAATGAACCTTTATGGAACGGAAACCCAGAATTTGTTTCAAGTCACATTTTAGCTTAACCTGCATGGTGGAAAGTGCCTGTACCAGAGACATGATTGTTGCTGCTTAGGTTAAAATATCTAGTATATGTCAATAATGTAACAAAAAAGAAGAAGAAAATCTGTGGCGGTGTAAAAGTCCCACTAAATGCGTCTCTCGGTGTACATCTAAACTATATAACGATTAACCGCCAACTGTGAGTTCAATTTAAATTTTCCTTTACAAATGTGTGTTTGTTTAGGAAGGAAAGAAATGTGTGCACACAGTGTTCGGCAATATAGACTCAAAGGCAGCACCAAGACTGGCACGAGACTATTTCCACTGCACTGAGGGTGGGAACTCCAGGCCTCGGGGCCGCTGTCCTGCAGGGTTTAGATGTGTCCTTGATCCAACACAGCTGATTTAAATGGCTCATTTTGAACGTTGACATATACATCAAGGAATGGACCAGCCACTGCACTGATGTTAAACCAGTTCAGAAGTTCATTTATCATCATGAACCACCAATTTATGAGCAGACAAACCAAAGTACACTCCAAGATTCAGTTGCTTGTAGAAGCACGTTTAGCAGCAACAGCTCAAAGTCATTGTTTTCTGTATGACTATCAGTCTCTCACATCATTGGGGAGTCATTTAGGCTCACTCTTCTTTATAATGTTGCTTCACTTCATTGAGGTTTGCACAAATTTGTTTATGCAAAACTCACGACCACACTACTTCTATTAAGCTGAGCTTTAAACTTTCTAAAATATAAAACCTGCTAGACACCGGTGTTGTGCCAAAAAGTGATTGTCTGCCAAAAACTGATTTCTGGTATTTGCCAAAAAGTGATTGCTCGTATTTAAACTGCTATAAGTAACTTGTTGGGCTATAATATGTGAAACATATGTCAAATGCTTCCCTCATGGATGACATAAAGTCATCTTGAGCCACAAACAACATTCGTGTAACAAGGTAGAAGCCGCGATCAGTTTTTGGCAGCGACTTTTATATAACCTTTATTTATTTAGTTAAAAAAAAATCTCATTAACATTAAACATGTCTTTTGTAAGAGTAAGTTGGCCAAGAGGAAATATTACAATAGTTCAGTAAAAATATTTTAAGTGAGGATAAAGGAGCGGATTGGTTATAATGTAAGTACAGGGTGGGCCATTTATATGGATACACCGTAATAACATGGGAATGGTTGGTGATATTAAAGTCCTGTTTGTGGCACATTAGTATATGTGAGGGGCAAACTCCTCAAGATGGGTGGTGACCATGGTGGCCATTTAGAAGTCGGCCATCTTGGATACAACTTTTGTTTTTTCAATAGGAAGAGGGCCATGTGACACATCAAACTTATTGGTAATGTCACAAGAAAAACAATGGTGTGCTTGGTTTCAACGTAAACCTCCAGCAGAACCAGGCTCAGGGAGGGGCGGGGCCATCTGCTGACCGGTTGGGGTGAGAGAAGGAAGACAGGATGAAGACATGCTGTGGAAGCGAGACAGAGATTAATAACAGATATGATTCAATGCAGAGAGGTCTGTTAATACATAGTGAGTGAACCAACCAACCACAGCATCTGTGGTGAGAGAGTCATCAAGGAGTTCAGGCACTCCATCAAGCTCACAGTCACAGACTCAGGTGAGATTCTAGAGTTGCAGGGCTTCCTCCAGAGCAGCTGTTAGAAACACAGCTGCATCTTCTTTCTCTCACACACAGAAAAGAGTGAGACAGAGTGAGGCATCAGGGAGTTTAATTACCAGCTTTAAGACAAATGAATGAGAGTGCTGAATGATAGCACTCATGAGTGGTGCAGCATGCTTTAATTACTACCCACTAGTGAATGTGTCAGCAGCTGAAACTGTATTAATGGTGATTTAAAGAAACGAGTCCCAGTGTGTAGACCAGGCAAGCTGCTTCACTTGTAACACACTGGCAGAAACCCCAAGTCAGTTAGGATGACTACCTGAACATTTGAATGTTTCCACTGGTCACTGAGGTGGTACGTTACAGGGATCCAGTCTGTTCATTTACAGGACTCTACTAGAGCTGCTTTGCATGACTCACAGTTGAAATAATGCTTCTTTGTCTGATGCAGGGCCTTGGTTCACCCCATCAGTCGTGCAGGGGGTCGTCTGCTCTGCAAAAGTGCACTTTAATGTAAACTGTGCAGCAGTGCTGCAAACTAATCCAGACGAAATAAAAGCACAATGTCAGGAGCTACTGCAGTTCAGCATCAAACGTAGGCCAAATCAATCATTAATATGATTTTCATGATCATCTTGTTTGTCTTAATGTTCTTATGATTCAAAGAAACATCCAGCAGCTGTGAGATTGGCTGTACTGATTTAAAATGAAGTGTGTACGGCCCCAAAGCCTCTGAATGAGCTGCAGATGTGTTTCAAACTCCTGTAACAAAAGCAAACATGTCTGCATACCGGCTAACTTTGTCCACACACTGTTTCTGCTCTGCAGGTTTCACAGATGAAAATGCAAATAGTGGAGGATACGGGGATGGAGGAGATTGGGTTGGACTTTCATTAATATTTTGTCTGTTAGTTTGGGCTGTTTGTTGTTCCTGCTGCTTCCGCTGTCGTCATAATTACCTGCAAGGAACTAAAGCCATTATAGCAGCATCCTCCTGAAAACAACATCTGCTCTGCTTTTCCACAAGAATGAAGATGCAGAGGTCTGGCTTTAGGATCTGAGCTCAGATAACATCTGGAGTTTAAAGCATCATTTTAATCTTCTTCTGCACAAAATGGCTCAGTCGAGTGCTGCCAACTCCAAGAGGTTTTCGGAGGATCGGGTGATGGAGATCTATAAAGTAGGAGTAACATTATATAGCTACTATGTCAAAATTCTATAGTATGGTATATGATATGGCACAGCCCTGCTGTAAAGATCAAATGTGTGACAGTGAAAGGTGCTGCAAAGAAGTCGGGAGAGAAATGCTGCAGAAAAGTCTCTTTAGCAAACAACGAGCAAACATAAAGCCCGTCCATTTCACATTTAAGGCAGGTAGTATGTTTGTTTTTCTAATGTTGACAAACTGACCCTCCATCCATCCACTTCTGCTGATCCTTTTCAGGGTCGCGGGGGCGCTGGAGCCTAACCCAGCTGTCTTAGAGCGAGACAGACTGAAGACCTGTCCAGTCCGCTGTCCCTACTAAGTGCATGTCCTTGAAACAGTGGAATAAAAACTAAAGCAATGACAAATAATGATCCTCATCATCAACATTACTACCGAAATGTGAACTAGCAAGTACAGCCTGAGCCCATAGAAACAACATCTTTGTAATCTGTAACAGTTTTGGATTTTTGGACATGTTAAACAACTTTTAAAGGGTTTTTCACAAAGATGCTGAACATTAAATGCAGGATGCCACAGACATCCATTTTAGCCAACAATCTGCCATCTTCACCTCCAGTGTTCAAATAAAACGGAGACGTTGTGACATCAGCAGGAGACAGAGATCAGCTAGAGACACGCAGACAGTTTAAGCAGGCTGCTGTTCAAGTGGAGGCTGGTATGAATCCTGCTTCTGTTTATGTTTCCTGTTGAACAAAAACTTGACCAGAAACTGACATACCAACTTTCAGACTAGCAGATCCATCCTCCTTCCCTCCATCCTCTGTGTGTCCTTCTGTCTGACCTGCAGCTGAGAAACAGGTGTGAGGTGTCAGCTGTCAGGTAGGTGATGAGTGAAGAACAGAACAGAATCCATTTCCTCTTCAAACTGCTGTCAGACATGAGCTGTGTTCCAATTCGTCGGCTGCATCCTTCGGAGGACCCGGCCTTTGCGGTCTACGTGGGCCGGGATGGTGGGGACAGAGAGGCTGTAACTACATCTGCTGGTGTCACTGTGACCTCAGAGCAGTTTACATGAAACATGAAACGAATTACAACTTTTGCGATATTGACCAGCTCATGATGCAGAGTGTAGACTGTATCTGTGATAATGAAAATGATTTAAGGACTGGTTTATGACACGTCTATAAAAAATATAAAGTCTGTACAAATGTGAAACTACAAAGTTAAAAGCAGCTGGAACGACACCTGTTCAAAGCTGAACACTTACATCAGCCAGAAGACAGAGTGAGTCCTCCATCTCTCTGAAGGAGGCCATCGTGGTGAGCACAGATGCAGCAGCAGTGTGGATGTGTCCACTCTCACAGTGTCTCTCTTTCAAGTTTGTCCTCACATTCTCAAAAAAAGAACATGTCTATGCAGATGCCCAGAGCCTAACAACACACCCGCTATAAAAACTTTTGCACCACCAGATTTTCATATACTTACATTTGAAAGTGTTCGTCTCCTGCATTAACTCCCACTTCGATCGCTATCATTATCAGAAAAATATCTCCTGTATGGCCCGCAATGAATCCTGGGATATGTTGGGCCACAAAGGACACACCTGACCCATCCTTCAAATTCAGGGAAATGAAGGACGCATTTGGAAGACTTCAAATTTGAACAGCCTTCGTCGCGTCCATGTGATACAATTTCCTACAAATGTGGCATTCGAAGCATCCTCTCCCTGAATTTGGAAACACCCAATGTGATGATAGAGAGCAGGAAGAACCAGTCTCAACAAGAGACACACACACCTGATTTCCTGTAACTGCAGAGGGGAGGAGCCACCCGAGCAGGTGGGAACAGGAAGAGAAACAGCTGAGCCTCCGTCAGAGCAGCAGGAGGACGGTGGAGCTGAGGCAGGGTGAGTGTTAACACCACATTGTTGTAGTTTTGCTGTCAGAGTCTCTGAGTGTGTTTGTTTGTGTGACTGTAGAGAGAAGAAGAGTCACAGTGAGCTCTGTAGCTGTGATTGGCTCAATAATCACCTTCAATGGACTGAACGCAGAGAACGAGCCGAGGAACCTGACAAACCTGTTTGTGTGTGTGTCTGTGTGTGTGTGTGTACCTGTTTAGACATGTTTGTGAGGACAAAGAGTTGGTATGCTACTATGTGGGCTAATAGAGTCCCACAAAATGGCCGTCCTCACGAGTTTGAGGATATTTTTGAGGCTTTTTGGTGTCCTCACTAAAATCTGAAAACAAGTGTCTGTGTGTGTGTCTGTGTGTGTATGTGTCATAAAGAGAGTCGAGTTCACGGTCGCACACTTTCTATCTCAGAGGCTGTATCCCAATTCTTCGGAGCCCCTCTGATGACATGGTCCAAAAAATAAATCAATTGTGGCCACAAAATACTACTTCGTGCGCACGAAATGCTAATTTGTGGGCACGAAACACTTGACCAATAACCGTGATCCTTCCCAGGCCCTTGCAGTTGGTTGACAATAAAATCTATCCCGGCGTCCAGGCCCTGTAAAGCAACTGGGCTCTCAGTATCCTGTTTAAATGTCTCTCCGTAATAATGGTTCCTTGCATTGCAGGCTTTTCAAAATGCATTGTAGCTCATTCCCAGCCTAAAATAAAACTCACTCATACCGTCTCTGTCCACGGTGTATAGGTTTAGCCTACTCTCATGCTTGTGTCTCTACGCAGCTGTCCAGGAATTGTATCAATATGATGTTGCCACAAATGCGTAATTCGTTGCCACGTTATACCCATTTCGTGCTCTCGAAAATAGTATTTCGAGGGTATTTTGTGGCCACAATTTATTTATTTTTGGACCATGTCATCAGAGGGGCTCCGTACAATTCAGGTACTATTATTATACTATTAGTGTTAATTGTACTTTCTGCAGTGTTTAAATGATTACATATACACACAGTTACTGTCCCTCCACACATACGACTTGGTTCTCCTTCTATGCCCCAGCTTTGTTTACTTTTTCCCACCGAGGCTTCTAGACTTCTGATTGGCCAGCATTTCTGCACGGTTAGGAATATATCTCCACCTGTTGCTTTGGCATGTTCCTAGCAGTGTTTTCCTTCATTTCTGCCTTTACGTGTGGACGGGATTATTTTTGAAAACAAAAACGGAAAATCTCCGTTCTCAAAAATACCCGTGTACGTGTGGACGTAGCCTCAGTCTATGTATTTACTGCTTTGTGGTGAAGGTCCGTGTCTCATGTCAGTGTGTTTAGTTTGCGTTTCCTCTGTCTCATCTTGTCAATCACTCCCAGCTGTGTCCTGGGACAGGGATAAAGGGCAAAAAAACAAAAACCAACTAAATAAGCAGACAAAAAAAAAAAAATATATATATATATATATATATACACACACACACATACATCAATCACCTGGATCACCTGTTGAGAAAGAAAAAAGAAAACAAGCAGAAGAAAACGAGAGCAATACAATAAACAACATCACAATGATATATAGTAATATAACAGTAAATACTAAATATTAAACATTATTGTGCAGCACATAAGATCAACAGAACACAGTGTGCTTTGAGGTACACTCTAAGAACTAAAACTGATAATTACTTAAATATTTTGGTGCAACACACTGACATTTTAGACCTTCTTCAGAATACTGTATATACTATGGGCATCATGGTGCTGATCCAGAATCCTTACATTATTATTTATTACTAGAGCTACAATAATAAAGCAATGAGGAGGGGGAAGTAATAAATATGAAATAATGTATTTATGATGATTCCATTTGTTTCACTATCCACTCTGTGCAGGGCAAAGCTTATTACATGTATAGAGATACAATCATTTTACTGCTGTAAAATCCAAATTTTGTCTTATTTAAAATATAAATCTAATATAATCTGCATCTTAATGTATGTTCTTTAAAATACAGCGTGTGTTTTTTAATATATTATAATTATAATAATGCATAATTATGTGGACATGTATATTAGATCGTTTTTTAGTGAAATATAATCCCCCCAGAAGGACAGGAAATGCTCTGTAACTTACTTTAAAACTAAATATGTTCACTAAAACGGTGACAGAGCTACAGACCTATGACAGCCTTACACAGGTAGCCAGCAGCTATGACCAGCACTACATGTGCAGTTAATAAAAGGACAGGTAATGTTTGTCGCGCTGTTGCACACACAGCACGCTCGTTTGTTTCAGTTCGTCAAATTGCCACAAGACAACTTACCAACGTGTACGTAATAAGCTAATACTCCTGTGTGCTACACACTACAGTGTACGCTGTACAGCTACTTACTGGGTTTGTCGCATCAGTCTGTGTCTCTGAGTTAACTTGTGTTTCTCCTACAGCTCCGGACCGCAAAAAATGCGCGTGCTCTTTGTGAGCTCGTTCCCGGCTCGTAACCAGCGCGTTCTGCCGTCGAGGGCGATCATTGGTTAAATGTGATCATGTGACTGATGCAAGCCAGATCCTTTTATTTAGCAAAACTGTGATTAATAGTTAAATATTATTGTTGAAGGGCACAGACAGGACTCCGCACGCACGCACACATTAAAAAAAATAATACTTTTTTTTTTTAAAAAGTTGCCTCAACAAAAGGGCACCTTGGGCACCCATCAGGAAAGGGGCGGGTGCTCAAGCCCCTCTAGCCCCCCCCTCTGCACGTGCCTGTCGCAGAGAACGGGGGTGTGAGAAGACTCCAAAACCTCCCTCCGCCCGCTCATTGTAGTGTTGATGCATGTGTGTTCTAAGGTGCATTTCCCCAGCTTTGGAAAATTCAGAGGCACAGATGAAGCTGGGGTACACAAAAACTGTAAAGCCAGGTGGAAAAGGTTCAGATAAGATGTCTTCCTGTTCCCCCAGTACGTTAAAGGATCCTCTGATCTTGGAATGTTTCTCTCCGACACTCTCCACAATACTAAGGGGTTGGCAGTCCGTTATAATAAAACTCAGGACTGCATGGTCCAGAACAGACTTCCTAGGTGCTTGATTTCAAAATAATAAAACGCATGTTAATTAAAAAATGATGATAAAGCAGTTCAGTGTCAATATAGGCCGACCTGTGTTCATTCTCGGTGTGTTTGTCTCCTCATTTTCATGTTTGGTTCTGTAATGCCTGAACACTGAGGAGGTGCTTTTGATTGTGTAACAAAGCTCAGCAGAATAGAAAATAAATAATTTACACTGCAAGTCACATTGCTGTTTTTCCTATTCTGATAGATTACACTGAAACAAAGACAGACAAACTATTCCCTTATTTGCAGTTAAAAGATCAAAATGATCCCACACAGCAGAAACATTTTTTTTTCTTTCAAGCTCAATTTTGTTATGGAGAGATGTTTTTTTTTTTTTTTTTATCTTTGCGAGAGTAATTTTGGTTTTTTGGGGGGTTTTTTGGTGGCGACTCATCCCATTGACAGATGCAGATGCGGTACCTTTTAAACACAGTTTAGCGCGTTGGTAATGAGCGATACAGCAGCTGTATCGATCACGTGACTTTTTCTTAAAGCGACACACGCACCGATACAGGTTTCGCTCTGTGAGCTTGATACAAGCGTCGGTGCATCAGTGTTGCTGGACCCATCACTACTATTTCGGAGTTGACGTCACGCCGCAATGCATTGTGGGAGCGCGGCGGCATTTTCGGGGTCTACGAATCAAATCAAACACACTGTGTTGGAACGACGATTACAAGATGCTTAAAAGCAGCTTAAAAGAGAATGGACTGTATAGAGACCGATTGCGTCCAGAGGCGAAGCGGCGGTACTTGCAGAAAATAGCGTGCATTGGAAATGTGGACCCGTATGAAATACGGCCGTGGAGTAGAAACCCTGAAGACCAACCGCTATTGACATAGCCTGATATATTTCATACCTTATCTGTGGAGTCAGCGTGTACAAGTCGTCATTCAATCAAAGGTAAGTCAGCTCGAGTACAGCGAGTGAAATGCGTTTGATTTCCCTGCAAACATTCAGATTACTGCAGCATAAATTCATTCATGAGGGGAAATTACAGTGAGAACATGTGGAGACTGTTAGGTGGATAACATAGTGAGTTCAGTGCATTGATGAGACACTGTCCTGAAGGATTTAGTTATTCTCTATGGTTAAAGAAATTGCAATGATTTATTAATGTTTATTATAAATAATTCTAATTATACATCTTGCTTCCATATTTGTATCTTGTGTCACTAAAAATACATTTTATTTTAGTTTTATACTTTGATTAATGACCTGCAGAATCTCCTTAACATATTAAGTGATTCATAATTGTCACTTTATGCTTTCTCCATCTCTAAAGTGATGACATCCTTGCATTACATACTTTAGGTTCATTTTCTGCAGGCAGGTTTCTGACAGAACAGGCAGATTTACACTATAACATGCAGCGTTCTATAGATGGACACATAAAGAAATGAAAAATCACATGTATGTGCTAACTTTCTTGACACTGTTACATTTATGATAAAGTAGATTAAACACATTTGTGTCGGCCTTGGCTCATAGTTCTTGTCTTTAAATGAACTTTGTCTGTGTGTGTTTCAGGTGCTGCACTCTAAGACTGAATGAACCAGCATTGCAGCCATGGGTCACTGTGAGCATCACAGGGAAGGTTGAAGCCGCCCGCTGCACCTGTATGGCCGGAGTCGCAGAGACCTGCACCCACGTCGCTGCTCTTCTGTCTAAAGTAGACGGAACAGTGTTGATCCGTGGCACAAGGACTGTTACAGATGAACCTGCATACTGGGTTTTGCCTGGTAATAATACCAAGATACACCCAGAGGTTGGCCATAAGATAGACGACTTCTCTTCAGCTGCCCAAAAAAAGGCTCTTGATCAAAACATACACAGACCATCTGTAGTGACAGGTAAAAGGAGCCGTCCTCAAAAAAGAAAAACCCCACCTGCTACTGTGGAGGAGTTGTCACTGCTATAATGCCATCATGTTTTATCTAGGGGTCTAGATGTATGCCTGTAGTGCACTGCTGTGTAAATAATTTGCATTTACTGAATATGTACTGACTGAGTCCCACTGTTCAAAAGTTGAATAAAGAAACTAAATTATTTTGCCTTTTTTTTTTTTTTATTAAAACCACTTTATAGAACATCACATCAGTAACAGTGTAGAATCCATGTCATTTACAGTTTACAAATGACAAAATGTTTACACCAAATCATGAGTGTTTACATGATATCACCCACTACTAACATTACTTTATTTACTGTATCTTTTGAAAAAATAACAGCACAAGACTTAAGAACATTTAACAGGAGCAGGTTTCATTCTTCTCTGGTTTTATTATCACACTGTTCACCAAACGCAGCAAACCTTCACCATCTTATCCAGAAGGGTCACCTCTTCACCCTCACATGGAAGAAGTAATCTGATTGGCATGGTGGTTTGTTTGAAGCAGGTCCCTCGTGTAGCGCTGGAAACCAGTCACGATGTTTCATCCATTTCATCGGCTGGTTTGCTGCAATAATGCCAAATAATTAGCAACTCTATAAATAGACGGTAGTTCTGCAAAATCACTCAGTAGGATGTTTGTTCTAATTTGCTATGAGCTCAGAGCGCATCGAAAATGAAACTAATAGGCTATAAAGATATGAACATATTTAGAACTTACTGGAATGAAAATGTCTGGAGCACCAACAGATATTTGGAGATGGAAGAGAGCTGCACGTCAGCTCATCTCACAGCTGCTATCCAGGCTGGACGCCTTCGTTTGGTAACATCGATACACGAGCTGCCTCATGTCGCTTCCAGGTTGGGAAAGCATAAAAAGACAATCCAACCTTATTCCCGTGCCGGTCGTAAGATCGAACATTGCAGCCGAGCACACAGCAAGTACGAACCATGGCTATGCTATCGCTCCTAGCTTAGACCCCCAAAATGGTGAATCGGGCCAAAATCCTTTCCACGCCCACCCCCGTGACATCACGCTCCGAAGCCCTATAGTGATGTGTTGTGGTGCTTTGCTCCCACCCCTTGTGTTCCGTGTTTTCGTCTTCCCTTCGTGTACTTCTTCATATTCGTGTACTATTAGTTTTTAGGTTTTTGCTTAGTTTCCATGCTCACCTTCGCCATTTCTGTTTGTATCACCATGTGATGAATAAACTCACTTGCATCTGAGCTGCCTGCATAAAGGGTCCTTTGATAATTTACACACGGCTCGCAAACCGTGACAAAAACACTGGAAAAATTGGGCTGTTCTAAAACGTTTGACGGGTAGTGTATATATTTAGTTTATATATTTTCTTTATTTATAATAGTTTGTTTTATATTGTAGCAAAGTGTTACTTGGATACTTCTCTATGTGCTTCTTCATGTGCAATTTTGTTGCATTCTGAGCCTAAGAAATTTATTGTGATGAACTGCTGTTAGAATCAAGTTAAATTCTGATAAATCAGACAATTACCTCTCCAGCTGTTGTTACAGTCTTTGTTTATCGGGTCCTTACAGGGTAAAAGATGACGACACCTAAAGAAATCCTTCTGGGGACTTTGGAGGATTTGGAACGTGATGAATTTGAAAAATTTAAGTGGCATCTGAAGAACGGGTCTGTAGAAGGTTTACCAGCAATCCCAGTGAGTAAACTGGAGAATGCAGAGAGGACGGACATAGTGGATCTGATGTTTGATACCTACTCTATCAACACTTTTGAAGTTGCTAAAAATCTTTTGGGGAGGATAAACAAGAATGATCTGTTGGAGAATTTAAATAAAACCATCCCAGAACCCACAGGTAAGTCAGGGAATGACTAAACAAAAAATACATAAACAATAAAAACCTTAGTTAACATTACACAGATGCCATTAAAATCTATATAAATAATAAATCCAAAACACTTGCCAACACTTTCAGGAGTGAGAGACTGCAGAAAGCCAACAGTTTATGTGTTTTATGCATCTGCACAAATAACCTCCTGTGTACACATGAATATCTGCTCTTTGGGTTGGTTTGATTAAAATGGGACCAGCAGCAGGTTTTCTGCCCATTTTACAGATTTATATTGTCAGATTGGTTTTAGAGCTGTTTTATCAACATAAATGAGGCGACAACAACAGTTTGGGACACGTCACAAATATGATCAAAGTGCTTTCTCTTAAATCTATTTACCAGTTGAAGGTAAAGTTAAAAAAATGGCTGCCATTTCTTTCTGCTGTTTGGAGACCCAAACAAAAAAATGCCCACACAGTAAATGCTTTTTATTATGGTTGATAAACAGGACACTAAGGTGATTGGTCAAAGGTTGGAGGAAAGCCACAGTTCTCCTTATTTGACTGAAATCCACCATTTCAGCTCATGTTTTTTCTTCTGCAGCTTTCTGGGAGATTCCACTTCAGCCTTCTGCTGGCAACGCTCCCGTTACCAAGCTTCCCTTAGGCAGTATCATTAGAAGACATAGCATACATTTACACTGCTATGCAGATGATACCCAGCTCCATCTGTCCATGAAGTCAGATAACACACACCAATTAGTTAAACTGCAGGAATGTCTTAAAGACATAAAGACCTGGATGGCCGCTAACTTTCTGCTTCTTAATTCAGATCAAACTGAGGTTATTGTACTCGGCCCTGAAAATCTTAGAAATATGGTATCTAAGCAGATTCTTACTCTGGATGGCATTACCTTGGCCTCCAGTAACACTGTGAGGAACCTTGGAGTAATTTTTGACCAGGACATGTCCTTCAACGCACATATTAAACAAATATGCAAGACTGCTTTCTTCCATTTGTGCAACATCTCTAAAGTTAGAAATATCCTGTCTCAGAGTGACGCTGAAAAACTAGTTCTGTCATGGTCCTGGGTCGTTCAGCGTTTTGTTTCATTTTTGGTATCACCTTGTGTACTTTGTGTTAATTCTGATTTTGTATTAGTTCTTAGGTTGATCTCTACCTGTGTCTTTCCTCTGTGTTCTGTTCGTGTCCCCGAGTTTGTGTTGTAAAACAGTCTGTTTCCTGTTTTACTTTGAAGGTTTGTGTCTCGTCTTGTGAATTAGGATCAGCTGTGCTCCCCTCCTGTGTGTCATTCCCTCATTACCTTGTGTGTATTTATAGTATGTGTCTGCCTGTGTTCCTCGTTGTGTTGTCTGCATTACTGTGTTAATCAGTGTTACTACTCGTCTCTCTATCCAGCCTTCTTTGTGTCATCTCTGTGTATTCCCCGCTGTCCTTATGTTTTCAGGTTTGTCTGTCACAGTGGCTTGCAAAAGTATTCGGCCCCCTTGAACTTTTCCACATTTTGTCACATTACAGCCACAAACATGAATCAGTTTTATTTGAATTCCAGGTGAAAGACCAACACAAAGCGGTGCACACGTGAGAAGTGGAATGAGAATCATACATGACTCCAAACATTTTTTACAAATAAATAACTGCAAAGTGGGGTGTGCGTAATTATTCAGCCCCCTTTGGTTTGAGTGCAGTCAGTTGCCCATAGACGTTGCCTGATGAGTGCTAATGACTAAATAGAGTGCACCTGTGTGTAATCGAACAAGGCCGAACAAGGAGAGTGCTGATCCGAAATGCAGCCAAGAGGCCCATGGTGACTCTGGACGAGCTGCAGAGATCTACAGCTCAGGTGGGGGAATTATTAGTCGTGCACTGCACAAAGTTGGCCTTTATGGAAGAGTGGCAAGAAGAAAGCCATTGTTAACAGAAAACCATAAGAAGTCCCGTTTGCAGTTTGCCACAAGCCATGTGGGGGACACAGCAAACATGTGGAAGAAGGTGCTCAGGTCAGATGAGACCAAAATGGAACTTATTGTTCAAAATGCAAAACGCTATGTGTGGTGGAAAACTAACACTGCACATCACTCTGAACATCCCCACTGTCAAATATGGTGGTGGCAGCATCATGCTCTGGGGGTGCTTCTCTTCAGCAGGGACAGGGAAGCTGGTCAGAGTTGATGGGAAGATGGATGGAGCCAAATACAGGGCAATCTTGGAAGAAAACCTCTTGGAGTCTGCAAAAGACTTGAGACTGGGGCGGAGGTTCCCCTTCCAGCAGGACAACGACCCTGAACATAAAGCCAGGGCAACAATGGAATGGTTTAAAACAAAACATGTCCATGTGTTAGAACGGCCCAGTCAAAGTCCAGATCTAAATCCAATCCAGAATCTGTGGCAAGATCTGAAAACTGCTGTTCACAAACGCTGCCCATCTAATCTGCCTGAGCTGGAGCTGTTTTGCAAAGAAGAATGGGCAAAGATTTCAGTCTGTAGATGTGCAAAGCTGGTAGAGACAGACCCTAAAAGACTGGCAGCTGTAACTGCAGCAAAAGCTGGTTCTACAAAGTATTGACTCAGGGGGCTGAATAATTACACACACCCCACTTTGCAGTTATTTATTTGTACAAAATGTTTGGAATGATGTATGATTTTCGTTCCACTTCTCACGTGTGCACCACTTTGTGTTGGTCTTTCACCTGGAATTCCACTAACATTGATTCATGTTTGTGGCTGTAATGTGACAAAATGGGGAAAAGTTCAAGGGGGCCGAATACTTTTGCAAGCCACTGTAGTTTTTCCAGTTTAGGTTTATGTTTAGTTCTGCCCTCACCTTGGTTTGTTCACTGTAAATAAAACCTCACTCACATCTCCACCACTGTCTGCAACTTGGGTCCTCATTTAACTCCACCGCACGACTGCTGCCCCAGCCGTGACAAGTTTATGCATTTATTACGTCAAGGCTGGATGACTGTAATTCATTATTATCAGCAAGTCCTAAAAACTCGCTGAAAAGGCTTCAGTTAATCCAAAATGCTGCAGCAAGAGTCCTGACAGGGACTAGAAAGAGAGAGCAGATTTCTCCTGTATCGACTTCTTGTTAAATCCAGAATTTAATTCAAAATCCTGCTCCTCACATACAAGGTCTTAAATAATCAGGCCCCATCTTATCTTAATGACCTTGTAGTACCATATCACCCTATTAGAGCACTTCGCTCTCGCTCTGCAGGCCTACTTGTTGTTCACAGAGTATTTAAAAGTAGAATGGGAGGCAGAGCCTTCAGTTTTCAGGACCCAAAAAGATAGTTGGGTTTTTTTCTGTTGTATTATTGTAGGTTCTTTACTTTACAATATAAAGCACATTGGGGTGACTGTTGTTGTTATTTGGAGGAATTAATAAAAAAAAACTTTTATACTTGAAATTCTTTCATTTATTCTACATATTTATTCATCACTGGCTCCATAGTGTTGTTTATGTAATATGTGAAATGTTGCTAGTATTGATTTGGTGCTGTATAAATAAACACAATTAAATCAAATGTGTCTCTATAAAACCTGCCCTCAGTTATAACCCAAGTGTCAGGGCTCAATGGCTCATGAAAAGGAATGGAGTCAAGCACAGAACCAAAAAACGGAGGCTGAGTGACTTTTAACAGAAATGTATTTTACTAGATTTCTTGACGGAGAAAGCTGAATCACGGCTAAATTCAACAGCAAGCGAGGTATTATGAGAAGTGCAGAGCTGAGGCCAGAACATAAGCTGAGGCAGGTCAAAGGAACAACAGGGGCAGAATCGGGCGAATAGAAACTATCCAGGATCACTGGAACAAAGGAGATAATAATCAGAGTGGTCCACAGTGTAGTGAATGAGTCCAAGATTTAAAAACTAAGAGGTGTTACGTGGCTGCAGGTGGAGATCAGCTGGAGGAGGAGATGAATTAAATCTGGGTACAGAGTGAGATGTGGGTGCACAGGGAGGCAGGCAGGTGAGGATGGCAGTTTGCAAGAGTGAGTTTTCCCAGCAGTGGCAGGCCAGAATCCTGAGGCGTGACTTATGGCGAGAGTTGGAAGATGTATCCAGGTGCCGACTAGGGAACAGGAAAAGAGGGTTACGCGAAACAAGCTGAGGAGCACAAGACAAAATGTGAGGCAGAGAACTGACTGTGGTAAGCAGACAATCTGGAGAAGGTTCATTGTGAGTGCTGCTCATAAATACTGCCGGAGTAATTGGCAACAGGTGAGGAGCAGGGAGGAGTGAGGAGGGCTCCACCCAGGCGAGGAGAGCTGATCCTGTGGAAAGTTACTCAGACTCACCCGGATCATGACACCAAGAGTCCAGTGAACTGAACACATAACCACAGTAACCAGAATGCAGTTTTCTCATTTGTGTCATTTGCTGTTTATTCATGCAGAGATTCTCACTGAGTGTCAGCTCAAACTCAAGTCAGACCTGAAGCAGAAGTTCCAGTGTGTGCTCGAGGGGATTTCTACAACAGAAAACCCGACCCTCCTGAGTCAGATCTACACAGAGCTCTACATCACAGGGGGAGGGACTGCAGAGGTTAATGATGAACATGAGGTCAGACAGATTGAAACAGCATCCAGGAAACCAGACAGACCAGAAACAACCATCAGACAAGAAGACATCTTTAAACTCCCACCTGGAAGAGATAAACCAATCAGAACAGTACTGACAATGGGAGTGGCTGGCATTGGGAAAACAGTCCTAACACAGAAGTTCACTCTGGACTGGGCTGAAGACAAAGCCAACCAGGACATCCAGTTCATGTTTCCATTCACTTTCAGAGAGCTGAATCTGCTGAAAGAGGAAAAGTTCAGCTTGGTGGAACTTGTTCATCACATCTTTACTGAAACCAAAAAAGCAGGAATCTACATCTTTGAAGACTTCCAGGTTGTGTTCATCTTTGATGGTCTGGATGAGTGTCGACCTCCTCTGGACTTCCACAAAACTGCAATCCTGACTGACCCTAGAAAGTCCACCTCAGTGGATGTGCTGCTGATAAACCTCATCAGGGGGAAACTGCTTCCCTCTGCTCGCCTCTGGATAACCACACGACCTGCAGCAGCCAATAAGATCCTTTGTGACATTGTTGACATGGTGACAGAAGTCAGAGGGTTCACTGACCCACAGAAGGAGGAGTACTTCAGGAAGAGATTCAGAGATGAGGAGCAGGCCAGCAGCATCATCTCCCACATCAAGACATCACGAAGCCTCCACATCATGTGCCACATCCCAGTCTTCTGCTGGATCACTGCTACAGTTCTGGAGTTTGTCATGAAGAACAAAGAGAGTCAAGATCTGCCTAAGACTCTCACAGAGCTCTACCTACGCCTTGTGCTATTTCACCTAACAACGAAGGACATCAAGTATGATGACACAGATTCATGCAGGAAGATCATTGAGTCTCTGGGAAAACTGGCCTTTGATCAGCTGCAGAAAGGAAACCTGATCTTCTATCAATCAGACCTGACAGAGTGTGGCATCGATATCAGAGCAGCCTCAGTGTACTCAGGAGTGTTCACACAGATCTTTAAAGCTGATGAGTGTCACATGTTCAACAACGTTGTTTACTGTTTCGTCCATCTGAGCATTCAGGAGTTCTTTGCTGCTCTTCATGTCTATCTGACCTTCATCAACTCTGGAGTCAACCTGCTTAAGAAACAATCTCCTCGCTTTAAAATCTTCCAGAAAACACTTACTGTAAAAGACTTCTACCAGAGTGCTGTGGACAAAGCCTTAAAGAGTCCAAATGGACACCTGGACTTGTTCCTCCGCTTCCTCCTGGGTCTTTCACTGCAGACCAATCAGGATCTTCTATGCATGCTGACACAGACAGGAAGTAGCTCACAGACCAATCAGGAAACAGTTCACTACATCAAGAAGAAGCTCAGTGGGAAACTGTCTGCAGAGAAAAGCATCAACCTGTTCCACTGTCTGAATGAACTGGATGATCGTTCTCTAGTGGAGGAGATCCAACAGTCCCTGAGATCAGGACGTCTCTCCACAGATCAACTGTCTCCTGCTCAGTGGTCGGCTCTGGTCTTCATCTTACTGTCATCAGATCTGGATGAGTTCGACCTGAAGAAATACTCCCGTTCAGAGAAGGCATTTTTGAAGCTGCTGCCAGTGGTCAAAGCATCCAAGAAAGTGCTGTAAGTGAATCTATGAACAAATATGTTTAATAATGCTAGATGAATAAAAGAATATGTCTCCATTGTTATTCTTCCTCAGGCTGAGAGATTGTAAACTCTCAAAAAGAAGCTTTGAAGCTTTGTCTGAAATTCTCAGCTCCCCATCCAATCATCTGAGAGAGCTGGACCTGAGCTCGAACTACCTGCAGGATTCAGAATTGGATTTGCTGTGTGTTGGACTAAAGAGTCCTGACTGTAAACTTGAAACTCTCGGGTAAGGATACAGACTTTTTGACACTTTTTGACTCTTAAATCTGTAAGTTTATCTTGATGCGGACGTTCAAAGTCAGCACAATTTTCCTTTTAAGTTCCTGAGTTTATATTTTTGACTGTCAGGTTGTCTGGACAGATGTTTTTATTTTATTTTATTTTTTTACTTGTCCCTAAAGTCAGAACTAAACCCACATGTAGATGACTTTCAAATTGAAATTCAAATTCAAATTCAAATTTTATTTGTCACGTACACAGTCATACACAGTACGATATGTAGTGAAATGCTTGGACAACTGCTCGTGACCTAAAGAAAACAAAAAAGGAAAAGGCTATGAATAAGATAGGAAATAAATATGAAAAATTAAAAAGGGTAAATTTAACTAGGAAGGAATAAAATATAAATTAAGGTTAAAAATGAAATAACTGTACAACACAAATTAGAATGAAGGGTAAATTTAACTGGGAAAGAATAAGATAAAATACATAAATTAAAGTTGAAAATAAAATAAGTGTACAACAAAATACACAATATAGAACTATATAAGAATGTATGAAGAAATATAAATAAATATATACACAATAACAGCAGCTGTACAAGTATTAGCTTGAAATGAAGAATATAGTGTCCAGTGTTGTGCAATCCACATTATGTCTTGTGCAGTGCAAATATGCTTAAAGTGATTTAAGTGATGAAGTGAAAACAATGTCCAGAATGTCCAGTGTGTGTGTGTAAGAACTATATGTGTGGGTCAGTACTGTGTGGTGGTGTGATTGTGATTGAGAGACCGTATCGCCTGCAGGAAGAAGCTCCTCCTCAGTCTCTCTGTGTTGGTCTTCAGGGAGCGGAATCGCTTTCCTGACCTCAACAGAGAGAACAGTCTGTTGTTGGGATGGCTGAGGTCCTTCACGATCTTCCTGGCCTTGGTCCAGCACCGCCTGCTGTAGATTGAGTGCAGGTCAGGGAGCTCGGAGCGGATGGTGCGCTCAGCTGATCGCACAACCCTCTGTAGAGCTCGTCTGTCCTGCATGGTGCTGTTCCCGAACCAGGTTAAGATGTTTCCCGTCAGGATGCTCTCTATGGTGCACGAGTAAAAGTTCCTGAGCACCTTGGAGGGCAGTTGGAAGTCTCTCAAGCGGCGTCCGGGTACACACCGGCTCACTCCTTGGCGGCTCGCTCGGGCCACTTCGGAGGTGGGGTGCCCCCGGCCTCTCGGCCTGGGGCTCGGTCACTCAGGCACAGCTGGCTGCCGGCGGAGCTCACGGGCGCGTCACTGCAACTCCCCCTGGCTTCTGCTCCGCGGCTGCTGAGTGAGCCCTCATCTGGGACTCTCCTCAGCTCTTACTGGGACAGTGGCGCGGCTGCCCCTCTGTGGGTCTTCCTTGGTCTCTTGTGTTCTGGGGGCCTCTGGATGTCTGGAGTTTTGATCTCCTCCATACCTGCTTGATACCATAGAGGACAGGGCTGTGGCTCCCCACACTCCCTAGCAGATCATTACATGGAGAAACCTTTGGAATGCAAGCATGCTGATCCACACAGGTATGCACACAGGTGTACACACGGGTATTCATAGACGCGGACTACAGCTTTCTTGGCTGCTGCCTCAAAGCACACTGTGCGCTGGCTATCTTGCGTGCTGCACAATATAGTTTATTATTTAGTAACTATCGATATCTACTGCTAGCTAGTTTATTGTGATGGTGCTTTTTTTTTCTTATTATGTTGCTCTTTGTTGTTTGCTTTCTCCTCTGTTTTTTTTTCTCCATACAGGTGACCCAGGAGTTTTGTTTTTTTTGTTTGTTTGTTTTTTTCTCTCTTCCCCCCCTTCTCACCGTCTCTTCTCCCCTTTGGTTTTCTTTTTTTCTCTCCCTCTCTTTCTTTCATTCTTTCCCCCTGTCCTATCCCACAGTCATGTCTGTCCCGTTTGTAGCAACTGAAAATAAAATAAATTCATAATTATAATAAAGGTCAATCAAATGGACCAATATCGCAAGGCCATGATGATCCACTTGGTAAAATAAATCCGCTTGGCATCTTTCTTGGCCTTAAGACAACAATTCTGATGGCTAAAGATCCAAACGGGACAAAAAAAAAAAAAAGGAAGTCTCTCAAGCGTCTGAGGTGGTAGAGACGCTGTTGGGCCTTTTTCACCACGGTGTTGATGTGACAGGACCATGACAGGTCCTGCGTGATGTGAACTCCGAGGTATTTGAAGTTGTCCACTCTCTCCACTGGGCACTCGTTGATGACGGGGGTCTGGTAGTTCCTCTCCTGCTTAGTGCTGAAGTCCACTATCAGCTCCTTTGTCTTACTGATGTTTAGAAGGAGGTTGTTCCTCTGGCACCAGTTCTCCAGATTCCTAATCTCCTTCAGGTAGGCCGTCTCGTTGTTATCAGAGATCAGGCCCACCACGACGGTGTCGTCAGCAAACTTGATGATGGTGGTGGAGCTGGTAGTGGCCACACAGTCATATGTGTACAGAGAGTACAGCAGGGGGCTCAGAACACACCCCTGGGGGGCTCCAGTGCTGAGAGTGGTGGAGGCTGAGACATGTCGGCCCATCCTTACTGCCTGTGGTCTGCCAGTTAGGAAGTTGGAGATCCACTGACACATAGATGAGCTGAGTCCCAGATGCTCCAGCTTGGTGGTGAGTGTGGAGGGAATTATGGTGTTAAATGCAGAGCTGTAGTCTATAATAATAATAATAATAATAATGGATACTTTATTGATCCCCATGAGGAAATTACTTGTTTTTCTCTGCATTTGACCCATTCACTCAGTGAAGCAGTGGGCAGCCCACTAAGCAGGCGCCCGGGGAGCAGTGTGTAGGGACGGTACCTTGCTCAGGGGTACCTCAGGGTAGCCGTTAAGTGGATTCGAACCGCCGACCTTCCGATCATGGGGTGCCCACTTTACCTACTGAGCTATCCCTGCCCCCTATGAAGAGCATTTTAACATAATTCCCCCTTCTAGTGTCCAAGTGAGTAAGTGATGTGTGGAGGAGATGAGAGATGGCATCGTCTGTGGAACGATTTGGACGGTAAGCGAACTGTAGTGGGTCCAGTGTGTCTGGTGGTGAAGAAATGATGAAGTCTCTGACCAGGCGTTCAAAACACTTCATCACTACTGAGGTGAGGGCTACAGGGCGATAGTCATTGAGAGAAGCAGGGTGGGGTTTCTTCGGGACAGGAACAATGATGGACTCTTTGAAGCATGTGGGGATCACCGACTGAGATAAAGAGATGTTGAATATCTCAGTGAACACAGGAGCTAGCTGGTATGCGCAGTCTCTTAGGATACGACCTGGGATGCCGTCTGGTCCTGCTGCTTTCCTGGTGTTCACTCTCTTGAAGGCTCTCCTTACTTCATGCTCGGAGATGACGAGCACGTTTCCGGTGCTGGCAGTATCTTCCTGTCTGCAGCCGTTAGCGCCGCTAGCACTAGCATTGTTGGAGTCCTTAGCTGCAGCCTCAAAGCGAGCATAGAAAGTTACTGGAGCAGCCTTCCTGAAGACAGCAGTGTGTTTTCATGCTTTTAAAGCCAAACTCACCTTTCAGACCTGGCTTTCATTTATTATCTATTTTTATTTGTTTATTATATATTTATTTCTACTGTTTAACTACTGCTCACATCTTTTATCCTCCTTTTTAATTGTTCATTTCTTTTTACCCAGTGTTTCTATATTGCACTTTGTATTTGTCATCTATATTTATCATGCACTACTTTGCTCATTTATTGTTTGGTTTTAATGTTATTAAATTCCGGTTCTTTTGGTATTCGTTGTGGCCAAAAAGACACGGCTCAAAAGTGGTCTTTTTACTTTAAAAGATTATCTTTATTTTACATATCCGGATATGGAGACCTGAACACACAACCCCAGGTCTGAAGCACAAAACAGCAAGCCTAGTCATTTATATAGACATCACACACACTTTAAGTTTCGACCAAACACTCTGCTTAGTTTCACTTTTCGCCTGCAAAAGCATGTAATTTCCTGTCAGTCCTGTCGGCACAGAGTGTACTCAGATTTGGGCCTTTCTTATAAAGCAATATAATCAGCATATAAGTATTTAAGATTATAAATTTAAACCTCAACAATGTTCTTACCTGGGGTCCGTTCTTCGTACCTCGCTTACTACATCCAAGATCAAATCATCGCGCCAACTTTGAGCTTGCTATTCCGGTACTCCGAACACACCTGTTGTTGACGATTAGTATAGCTGGATGAAGTAATGTGAGATCACTGGGTGGCTTAACAGGGGCTACGCATCGATAGTAGAAACATTGATCGGCAACCCTTTGTTTGTTTATTGATTTCACACAGATACATACAGGTCATTTCCTAAAAAAGGGAAATGTACTATTAACATTCTATTACATGTATGTGATTATTACAGATGTAATTCATATTTCAGAGTAGTAATTGCAAATTACTTTGTGTAATCAAGATGAGAGACCACGGCTATAAAAGCGAAGGTGGATTTGGGAAGTCTGTCGCAGCCATGTCCTGTCCGTATACGCGAGCCACCCATTGCGGAAGGTGCAAGATTGATAAGGAGAGTCCTCAGAATCCAGCGTATATTGCGGGACAGACAGGATCCTTTAGCTCAGCGCGACAGTGTGCTCATAGAGAGATATCGATATTCCCGTGAGGGTATTATTTACTTAACCAACTTGTTGACGAGGGGGTGCAGGACCACCACCTGTCTTTTTTGCTCTGCCCTTTTCTTGGTTGCTGTTATGAACAAACAGATTATTCCAGGGTCTCTTTCCAAGAGACGAAAAGCAATATAAGTGATAAATATTACCATTCTGTAGAATATTCTTATATTTCACTTTTGCTTGTTCCCATGTTCTAGTGGGTCCTGTTGTGGCTCTAATGTGAAAGGGGATATAATGTAATATAATATAATATAATGTAATATAATATTGGATAATATAGTGTAATATGATAAATCTACCCTACCGCCTACTGGTGTTGGCCAGAGGGGCCGATGGTGCGATATGGCAGCCTGGCTTCTGTCAGTCTGCCCCAGGGCAGCTGTGGCTACAACTGATTAAACTCTGAAACTCCTGAAATCCCTCACTCAAGAGTTCTTGCTCTGCTGCCGAAAAATACCGAGTGCGCTCCTTCGACATTTCCGCCGACCAATCAGAGGGTTGCCGATCAATGTTTCTGCTATCGATGTGTAGCCCCTTTTACGACACCCAGTGATCTCACATTACTTCATCCAGCTGTACTAATCGTCAACAGCAGGTGTGTTCGGAGAACCGGATTAGCGAGCTCACCGTTAGCGCGATGATTTGGTCTTGGATGTGTCATTTGATCTTGGATGTAGTAAGCGACGTACGAAGAACGGGCCCCAGGTCTCTGGTTTGTTTGTTTGTTTGTTTGTTTGTTTTGCTCAGTTCTGTTTTTCTGAGGTTTTTTAAGTTATTAAATTTGTAACTCTAGTGATTTGTGTGTGTGACAGAGAGGCACTGCTAGGGATTTTTTGACACAAGTTGTTCTTGTAAAATCAGTCTGTGGAGGTTCTCAGACATCCAGGTCACCGTAGTCTAAGGAGCTTGGAAAGAAAAGCGTCTTCTTTAAGTTTCCTTGAAGATGTTTCACCTCTTATGAGAGGGTCAAATGGTGGAGTAGGGCAGTCAGTGAAAGGGCAATGGTGGTGGCTCAGGGTTTGTATGTTTGGGGGGTTCAGAGGGAAAAGATGAATGCAGGTCTGGAGTTGGTGTGTGAGAGCAGGGAGTGAATTCAGCATCCTGACAACCTGGATGAAGCTGTCTCTCAGTCTCCTGGTTCTGGCCCGGAGGCTCTTCAGTCTCCTCCCTGATGGCAGCAGGTCCTGACAAGCATGTTGATAGTGTCACCACCCGATCGTTGGGGGGTGGAGTCTTCTGTGCTGGGGTGTCGTTCTGTGTCTCAAAGCAAGAGAAAATTTCACTTAGCTCTTACGGTAATGTGGTGGACCCGACAGCGGTCTGAGGAGTGGGCTTGTAGTCTGTGATGGTCTGTATCCCTTGCCACAGCCTCTGAGTATCTCTGCTGTCACTGAAGCTTTGCAAAATCCTCCTGGAGCACTGCATTTCCACCTCTCTGATGCACGTGACAGGTTTGCCCTTGCTGTTGTTAGGCTCACCTCATCCCCAGCTTTCAAGGCTGCATTTCTCACCCTCAGGAGCCTGTAGACCTCACCTGTGAGCCATGGTTTCTGATTGGCCTGGACAGTGGTCTCTATGACCTCATCGATGCCTTTTGAGATGTAGCCAATGACAGTTTCTGTATATTCCTGCAGGTCTGTGGTGTTGTCATGTGTGGCGGCCTGTTTAAGGATCTCCCAGTCTGTGGTGGAAAAGCAGTATTGCAGGTCCTTCTGGCCACACACGTACCTGCTTACGAACTGGTTTAGTGACTTTGACCAGGGGCCTGTATGCTGGCATTAGCATAACAGTGATGTGATCAGAGGCACCAAAGTGGGTGGGGGGCTTTGTAATCTCCTCTCTTGGTGGTGAAAACATTATCCAAAAAGTCGTTTCCTTGTGTTGGAAATTCAATGTGTCTATGCAGTAGTAAACATAGGGGGTGTCCAAATTCATGGGCTGCATCCTCCTGAGGACGCATTTGTAGACCGATTACGTCACAGCGACACGATGAAGGCTGTCCAAATTCATAGACTCCTCTGAATGCAGCCGACCAATGCGTCCTCTTTTTCCCCCAAATTAAAGGATGGGTCGGGTGTGTCCTTCGTGGCCCACCATATCCCAGAATTCATAGCGTGGCCCATCCAATTCCACTTTCCGGCAATGGCGGTCGCTACTAAGTTTTCAATATTACTCTTATTACTCTTTCTGGGTCACAAAATAAACTTTTAACATATTTTCAGGTGAGAATGTAGCTGTGTAAACTTTAAATATCTGCTCAGTTTATCAAGATATCGCATATTTGCAAAAGTGCTCCGACGTTTCTGAGACGTCTGTTACCCACCAGCTCGATAGCTAGCCGAGAGCTCGAGGGTCAGTAGAGCCGCCGAGAACAGCAAACTCCCGGCACATCATGTTCAGATCACCGCGGTCTTTCGCTACTCAGGTTAAACGTAATATATAAGTGACTTAGACAACCTAAAAATGTTATTGTTTGACTTTTTTCAGTGTTTTATTTGTTCCTGAGTAAATCAGTTTGGCTGAGATTAAAGTTATTAGATTAGATTAGACAAAATAAACCTTTACAGTGGCAAAAGTATTCGGTCCCCTTGAACTTTCCCACATTTTGTCACGTTACAGCCACAAACATGAATCAATTTTATTGGAATTCCACGTGAAAGACCAACACAAACTGGTGTACACATGAGAAGTGGAATGAAAATCATACATGACTCCAAACATTTTTTACAAATAAATAACTGCAAAGTGGGGTGTGTGTAATTATTCAGTCCCCTTTGGTCTGAGTGCAGTCAGTTGCCCATAGACGTTGCCTGATGAGTGCTAATGACTAAATAGAGTGCACCTGTGTGTAATCTAATGTCAGTACAAATACAGCTGCTCTGCGACGGCCTCAGAGGTTGTCTAAGAGAATATTGAGAGCAACAACACTATGAAGTCCAAAGAACACAGCAGACAGGTCAGGGATAAAGTTATTGAGAAATTTAAAGCAGGCTTAGGCTACAAAAAGATTTCCCAAGCCTTGAACATCCCACGGAGCACTGTTCAATAGTGATGGGCAGATGAAGCCTCATGAAGCACTGAAGCTTTTCATCCAATTGGTTCACCCCAACGCGAAGCTTCTTGAAGCTTCATTTGCTCTAGCAGGACACCTACTGGACGTAAAAATATTAGTTGGCATGAATTTGAAGAGTGTGGCATTTTGCACACAGCCTGTGAATGTCAACAACAAAAGGAGTGTGTAAAACATCTATATTGTAGTGATGGCAGTATACTGTGTATATTTATGCTGGCAGTATGGAAAATGATTATTTGGAAATGCCTAAAATGGAAATGATCATATACTGTGAGGTGAGGTGTGGACAGTGGTTGTGCTTTTGTAACATTGAGGCAAGGACAGTGATTAGTAGGGGTGCAACGATACACAAAATTCACGGTTCGGTTCGGTTCGATACTTTGGTGTCACGGTTCGATATTTTTTCGATACAAATAAAATGTTCATGCCTTTTTAATTTGTCATTTATTAAAATTATAAATATATATTTTAACTCAAAAGTACAGTTTTTAAATTTAACCCTAACCCTTGTGCGTGTTTTTTATTTTGACAGCGAATGCGAACCACTTATGTGCACCCCTGGTTATTTAGCTCGTCATATTGCAGCCACAGAAATTCTTTTGTCCATGAAACCATAAAGCTGCACTTTCTTTTTACCTTATAGTCTGATTTGTCATAACTTCTCCGTTTTGTGGTAAGCTTTTCTTTGGCTGTCACTTCTTCACCCTGACCTGTCTTATTTGGCTCAGCAGAACTAAAATATATATTCTGCTGCTTTTACACACACACACACATAACGCTCAGCGATTCTCTGCGCGATCAACTTCTCACATGTTTAAGCTTGCTGCGGGAGATTTCACTTGTCATGTTTGCATAGTAAGCTAACAATTAATAAGACAATGTCAGAGGAATTGGTGCACAAATTATCATCACTCACAGATCAGTGCTGTCGCTCTCTATACACAGTTCGCACGATTGCAAAGTGAAAGCAAAAAAACAAGCGCAAATTCAAACGCGATTTCAATATGTCACATATTGACAGTGGCTCACCGATGCCAATGACATAATTACCCAGCTACATTTCCGAAAGAATGCAAAAGCATTGACATATATTTTTCCTTCCTACAATAGCCCGACGGGCAGGGCAGAGATAGATTTTGGTAGCCCGACTGAAAAAAATCGCTAGCCCCGGGACGTCGGGCTAGCGATATTGCGAGCCCTGTATCTGATTGAGGAATCACTCATCTTTGTCTTTGCACTAGGATAATGTCGGTGTAAATGTGCAGTCATATTCGTTGTGTTCCCACTAGTGCTTTCAGGTTAATCTTGTTGAAATGACCTTAACGCCACAACACGGCAAATCTCCGTTAACGAGCTACCGCCGATCGCCCCGTGCATGGGGCTAGACGGCCAACACGTTAACGAGCTAACTGCGCTAACACACTAGCTCCCACCCATGTAATTGAGCATTGCATGGCACATACAACATACTGTTTTACTTTAGTCCATGACTCGCTTACCTTCAGGGTCATACGTCACATGAAAACCAAAATAATTCCAAATGCCAGATCTGAATGAGGGTGGGCGAGGTCCAAGTTGCAAGGAGTGCTTAACTTCTGTCTCGCTAGCTTGCCCTGCGCTCTTCCTTCTGATGATGCTGTCTGTGTTGAGCGCTCAGTGGATCTGCGCTGGACAGTACAGCCTAGGCGGAGTAGTCGAACGCAGATTCACTGAGCGCTCAACACAGACAGCATCGTCAGAAGGAAAGTTGATAAAATAAATTACAAATTTTGTATTGTTCGATACATATGCGTACCGAACCGAAAGCACTGTATCGAACGGTTCAATATCGATACGAATATCATTGCACCCCTAGTGATTAGTGTTTAGGGGACACATCATTGGTTTTTATTTAAAAACAACAGTTTCTCCACTGTGGCAGGTCGTAGGCGATTTCTTTTTTTTCCAAACTGTCTCTAACTCTCACTAACCGCAACTCTCCATCAAACGCCCACATTTTGAATGGGGTCTGAGGGGTTTATATCGCTGTCATAGCTCGCGGCAAAGTTTGAACCGCTTCCTGAACCAGTCACGTGGTACAGCCGGACAGCGAGGCTTCGGACGTCATCATTTTCAGCTCCTCCCATAAATGAAGCAAGCCTCGATACGCGCTTCGCGGAAACGCCCCCTCCATTACTCGACACACGCTTCGAAGCCTCGATACAGAACGTCACATCACTACTGTTCAAGCCATCATTCAGAAATGGAAGAAGTATGGAACAACTGTAAACCTACCAAGACAAGGCTGTCCACCTAAACTCACAGGCCGAACAAGGAGAGCGCTGATCAGAAATGCAGCCAAGAGGCCCATGGTGACTCTGGATGAGCTGCAGAGATCTACAGCTCAGGTGGGGAATCTGTCCATAGGACAACTATTAGTCGTGCACTGCACAAAGTTGGCCTTTATGGAAGAGTGGCAAGAAGAAAGCCATTGTTAACAGAAAACCATAAGAAGTGCCGTTTGCAGTTTGCCACAAGCCATGTGGGGGACACAGCAAACATGTGGAAGAAGCTGCTCTGGTCAGATGAGACCAAAATGGAACTTTTTGTTCAAAATGCTCTGTGTGGAAAACTAACACTGCACATCACTCTGAACACACCATCCCCACTGTCAAATATGGTGGCAGCATCATGCTCTGGGGGTGCTTCTCTTCAGCAGGGACAGGGAAGCTGGTCAGAGTTGATGGGAAGATGGATGGAGCCAAATACAGGGCAATCTTGGAAGAAAACCTCTTGGAGTCTGCAAAAGACTTGAGACTGGGGCGGAGCTTCACCTTCCAGCAGGACAACGACCCTAAACATAAAGCCAGGGCAACAATGGAGTGGTTTAAAACAAAACATGTCCATGTGTTAGAACGGCCCAGTCAAAGTCCAGATCTAAATCCAATCAGGAGTCTGTGGCAAGATCTGAAAACTGCTGTTCACAAACGCTGCCCATCTAATCTGACTGAGCTGGAGCTGTTTTGCAAAGAAGAATGGGCAAAGATTTCAGTCTGTAGATGTGCAAAGCTGGTAGAGACAGACCCTAAAAGACTGGCAGCTGTAATTGCAGCAAAAGCTGGTTCTACAAAGTATTGACTCAGGGGGCTGAATAATTACACACACCCCACTTTGCAGTTATTTATTTGTACAAAATGTTTGGAATGATGTATGATTTTCGTTCCACTTCTCACGTGTGCACCACTTTGTGTTGGTCTTTCACCTGGAAGTCCAATAAAAAATGATTCGTGTTTGTGGCTGTAATGTGACAAAATGGGGAAAAGTTCAAGGGGACCGAATACTTTTGCAAGCCACTTTATTAATCCCCCGGGTGGTTTTCACACAGCTGAATAAACGTCAAACAGAAAACTGATTAAGCAGAAGTGTGAGATGGTCGAGAGTTTACTCCAGTGTCCTGTTATATTTTAGATAGCAAGGAGCAGACAGCTTAGTTTATTAAACTCCATCGAGACAGCGGTGATGCTAATCTGAAGGCTAGACCGTCCCATTTCATAGCCGTTTACTTCTGGCCTACCCGACCTTTGGAGGTATAGTTCTCATCACGCTGATTTATGTCCAAGTTTGATTCTAATTCCGACAGCGGTGATGTTAAAATGGGGTGTAACGTCATCATAGCAGCTTTGACTCAGAGTGATGCTGAAAAACTAGTTCATGCATTTATTACGTCCAGGCTGGACGACTGTAATTCATTATTATCAGGATGTCCAAAAAACTCGCTGAAAAGCCTTCAGCTAATCCAAAATGCTGCAGCAAGAGTCCTGACAGGGACTAGAAAGAGAGAGCAGATTTCTCCTGTTTTGGCTTCCCTTCATTGGCTTCCTGTTAAATCCAGAATTGAATTCAAAATCCTGCTCCTCACATACAAGGTCTTAAATAATCAGGCCCCATCTTATCTTAATGACCTTGTAGTACCATATCACCCTATTAGAGCACTTCGCTCTCGCTCTGCAAGCCTACTTGTTGTTCCTAGAGTATTTAAAAGTAGAATGGGAGGCAGAGCCTTCAGTTTTCAGGCCCCTCTTCTGTGGAACCAGCTTCCAGTTTGGATTCGGGAGACAGACACTATCTCTACTTTTAAGATTAGGCTTCAAACTTTCCTTTTTGCTAAAGCATATAGTTAGGGCCAGAGGTGTGGACTCGAGTCACATGACTTGGACTCGAGTCAGACTCGAGTCATTAATTTTATGACTTTAGACTTGACTTGAAAAAATGTTCTAAGACTTGTGACTTGACTTGGACTTTTACACCAATGACTTGGGACTTGAATTGGACTTGAACCGGTTTACTTGAAAAGACTTGATATTTTACCCCAAATATAAAATTTAACATGCATATTATATAGAGATTGAAAATGTGACGTCATTCACGGGTAGAACCGCAAAGGATTCTGGGAACTCGTGGCAAGCGGTACTAGCGCACGCAGGCTTTCAATTGAAACCAGTCACACAGCGATAAAAAGAAACACAAAAATGTCAAGAAGCTGTTGTGTTATTAACTGCAATAGCCGGTCGCATGACAGCCACGGGAAGCCGACGGGTAAAGAGATCGGTTTTTATCGGATTACGTCGTTGAAGAGAAATTGTTCGAGCCATGTTTCCGAAGTAACAAAGATGCGACTGGATTGCAGCCATTCAAAGACCAATTATAACGTCCCAGAACCCTCCAGCTCACAGGTTAGTCTGCTCCAAGCATTTCCACAAAGGTCAGTCTGCTGTTGTAGTTAAGGCGTCATTTTTCTTAACATAATTGGTGATATAGGTTACAAGCAAGTCTGGCGCTGAACAGAAATTGTCGCGCTATGCTCCTTTGTTTATTGTGCATAAATAGTGAATTGTCCTGACACAATATTGTGTTTCGCTTCTGTTATTATGGTACATTGACAAAAACATATACTTTTATTCACAGGGTAAAACTGTTGTTTTGTATCACTAATTGTCCAGTGCGATTACAGCATACAATATTATTGTCACTGCTACATTTCTGTGATGCTACCAGAAATTATTTCCACTGCTAATTAACTACCGTTGAGCTCAAAGGTCCTATTAATAAACGGTTAACGAATGTGTATTTATGACGACGATTTGTGAGACTGGTAAACTTATGATACGTACGATGGTCTTTCGTTCTACACGGTGCGTTTCAAGGTCCTGCACCCATCCGTCGGTAAACTGTACCTGGGCTTGTTGCAGTGACCGGAAGTTACTAAACTTCATGAGTGTGTGCACTCACTCCAAGAAGCGTATAATTATAAATATGCATATAAATATGCTACGATGAGATAGCTGACTTCATCTAACTAGCAAATGTTTTCCAGGCTACGTTGGTGATGCAGTTTTTTTTTAAATTATATTTTTTTTAAAATATCATTTATTTATGTATGATATTTTTGTCATGCGATTTTAAAGTCGGTCCTACAACCGCATCCAAGAATAACATGCAGCTTATCTCAGAACTGTCGGTGAAAATTATTCTTGGAGCTAGGTTTAATTGAGCTGCATTTTAAAGAGGTGCAATTTCACAATTTGTGTATATTTTCTAAGTTCACTATTTTGTCATGTGTTGAGAAAAACACAGATTTAAAAATTACATGGTCTAATATTTACATTTAGCATATAACTGCAACATGCTTTTTTTTCGTTTTTTTTTTAAAGACTAGAAAGGACTTGAAATTCAAAATTTCAGACTTGTGACTTTACTTGGACTTTTACACCAGTGACTTGAGACTCGACTCTGACTTGCCTGACATTACTTGAGACTTGACTTGAGACTTGAAGATAAAGACTTGAGACTTACTTGAGACTTGCAAAACAATGACTTGGTCCCACCTCTGGTTAGGGCTGGACCAGGTGACCCTGAATACTCCCTTAGTTCTGTCATGTTTCGGCCGTGTGGCAGGCAGGATGAGGACCCAAATTGCAAACTCACACACACGGGGGATAAACTCAAAATGCAGCTTTATTGCTGATAAGTGATAAACAATAACGATGATACAAAAAGCAATACAAAACTACACTAAACTGGGAAAAGCTAAAGTAACATATACTGGAAGACACGGGGAGAACCACACACGGCATGAGGGAGAACACGACGCCGAACAGAGGGAGACTCAGACAGAAATACACAGAGGGTAAACGAGGAAAGTGGGCACACACGGGGAACACAGGTGATACTGATAATCATAACAAGACACGGCAGGAGTGAACATAACACTGATGGGAGATGGGCAAAGTAAAGCGGGACGTACACAAAGGTTCAAATAGGAGGAGGGAGAGCACGGGGAGAACGCAGACATAACGGGCTGGGGAAAACATAGAATAAAGCACAAAGGGAGACGAGGGCTCATAAATACATAGAGGACACACAGGGGGGAAGAGCCATGAAGGGAAAACACTTAGGGAACAACACAACAGGGCAACTCAGAAAACATGGCCTAAATAAGGAACAAAATACAAAAATGCATGAAAACTAAGAATACTGGGCCCACATGGCCCAGGACCATGACAAGTTATGCTGCAATAGATGTAGGCTGCCGGGGGATTCCCATGATGCATTGAGTTTTTCCTTTCCAGTCACCTTTCTCACTCACTATGTATTAATAGACCTCTCTGCATTGAATCATATCTGTTATTAACCTCTGTCTCTCTTCCACAGCATGTCTTTTATCCTGTCTTCGTTCTCTCACCCCAACCAGCAGATGGCCGCCCCTCCCTGAGCCTGGTTCTGGGAGGTTTCTTCCTGTTAAAAGGGAGTTTTTCCTTTCCACTGTCGCCAAAGTGCTTGCTCATAGGGGGTCATATGATTGTTGGGTTTTTCTCTGTATCTATGAAGCACCTTGAGACGACTTTTGTTGTGATTTGGCGCTATATAAATAAAATTGAATTGAATTGAATTGAATTGAATTGAATTGAATTGACTGGCAGCTGCAGTCACGGAGAAACTTGCGTATCTCTGTTCGGGAATAGCAGATAGAGGTAGGCTCTGAGAGGACGGCCAGCGTTTACGCTACGAAGACACGACCGAGTGTTTTAACCTGACAGCCTGAGGTGTTCTTCAGTAAACTGGACTACCCGACAGAAGGACCCGAGGCCCCGCTGCACTTTTTCGGTAAGTTAAACGTGTTTGTAAGCTACTCCGTAACTACCGTCCTTAGCTCGGTCCTGAGACCTAGCTAGCTAAGATGAGCACTCGGCCGTCAGGGTTTGTTTAGCTAACCCGTGCAGGTGAATGAATTTACCCTGACTAAAGAAATCAAGAGAAACGCCCCGGGCTGCTCAGTCACTAATTACCGTTACTGTACTTTTATTACAAGTATTATACTGTAAAGGCAACAGGCTGCACCCCGCTGCAGCTCCTGTGCAGAGCTGAATATTAAATATCTTATTAACACTAGGAAGGCCCAGGCTTCTACCTTTCTACCTTTAAAACCCGGAGAGCAGCCAAATGGCTGGTAGGCTTTTAGCTAAGCTTTAGCTTCAGGCAAGTGGAAGCTAAATTGGCTAGTCATTCATATGTAAATTGGGTTGTTACCTGGGAATTCTGGAGGGAGGGGAGTGGGGGTGTGTGGATGAGGGGGTGGGGGAGCTGCTAAAAGCGGTGAGCTTCCTTTTGTTTCATCTTGATGCATTCTCAATCATCCAGGGAAACAAATCTCCAAAAGTCACCAACTTGGAGTGTTTCAGTTTGCCATCTTAGGGAGAAATCAACACACATGGGTGTATGTCCTTTGTTGCTGAGATTTATTGATAAAAACAGTACAAAAAATCAACCATTTGTACACATTTTTACAAATAATTATAAAAAGTGAGTGAGTACATTTCAACATTTTCAGCAATCACTCACAATCCTGGCACTGCCATGGTATCTGTAGTCTGCATTTACCTTGGCTTGGCTTCCTGATCAATTGTCCACTACCAAAAGGAAGCCAAGCCCTGTGATCACACCTTGTTTTGTTGTAAAGGGTGGCAGGGCTTGGCTTCCTTTTGGTAGTGGAGCATTGATCAGTCGTCCATTGTGGCATCAATGTGATCACACCTTGTTTTGTTGTAAAGGGTGGCAGGGCTTGGCTTCCTTTTGGTAGTGGAGCATTGATCAGTCGTCCATTGTGGCATCAATGTGATCACACCTTGTTTTGTTGTAAAGGGTGGCAGGGCTTGGCTTCCTTTTGGTAGTGGAGCATTGATCAGTCGTCCATTGTGGCATCAATGTGATCACACCTTGTTTTGTTGTAAAGGGTGGCAGGGCTTGGCTTCCTTTTGGTAGTGGAGCATTGATCAGTCGTCCATTGTGGCATCAATGTGATCACACCTACAAAGTTACAAAGTTTTCAAAGAAGAACTCAAGCCACTTCTTCTATCTTGCTTCAACTGGACTCTGAATCAGGGAATAGCTCCACCATCATGGGGAGAAGCTATTATAACAATCTTACCCAAAGAAGGAAAAAACAAAGAATACTGCAAGTATTGTAGAGGATATCTCAGAGATGGAAAAAATAACACTCAACATTAGACTGATGGGAGGTAAATACGACAGACTATGGAGGAAGTGGAAAACATTCAGAAGTGACACAAATGAAATAACATAATAGGTTTTCTTTTTTTTTCTGCAATGTGATAAATGGAGAAAGATATGTAAACTCCAGACTCTGTTTGTTTATATGTATGTCTGTTTGTTATTTTCTTTACTGTATGTCCACAATGATAAAATAACCTAATAAAAATCAAAGTAAAAAAAAAAAAAAAAAGGTAGTGGAGCATTGATCAGTCGTCCATTGTGGCATCAATGTGATCACACCTTGTTTTGTTGTAAAGGGTGGCAGGGCTTGGCTTCCTTTTGGTAGTGGAGCATTGATCAGTCGTCCATTGTGGCATCAATGTGATCACACCTACAAAGTTACAAAGTTTTCAAAGAAGAACTCAAGCCACTTCTTCTATCTTGCTTCAACTGGACTCTGAATCAGGGAATAGCTCCACCATCATGGGGAGAAGCTATTATAACAATCTTACCCAAAGAAGGAAAAAACAAAGAATACTGCAAGAATTATAGACCCATTTGTATGTCTGTTTGTTATTTTCTTTACTGTATGTCCACAATGATAAAATAACCTAATAAAAATCAAAGTAAAAAAAAAAAAAAAAAAGGTAGTGGAGCATTGATCAGTCGTCCATTGTGGCATCAATGTGATCACACCTTGTTTTGTTGTAAAGGGTGGCAGGGCTTGGCTTCCTTTTGGTAGTGGAGCATTGATCAGTCGTCCATTGTGGCATCAATGTGATCACACCTTGTTTTGTTGTAAAGGGTGGCAGGGCTTGGCTTCCTTTTGGTAGTGGAGCATTGATCAGTCGTCCATTGTGGCATCAATGTGATCACACCTTGTTTTGTTGTAAAGGGTGGCAGGGCTTGGCTTCCTTTTGGTAGTGGAGCATTGATCAGTCGTCCATTGTGGCATCAATGTGATCACACCTACAAAGTTACAAAGTTTTCAAAGAAGAACTCAAGCCACTTCTTCTATCTTGCTTCAACTGGACTCTGAATCAGGGAATAGCTCCACCATCATGGGGAGAAGCTATTATAACAATCTTACCCAAAGAAGGAAAAAACAAAGAATACTGCAAGAATTATAGACCCATTTGTATGTCTGTTTGTTATTTTCTTTACTGTATGTCCACAATGATAAAATAACCTAATAAAAATCAAAGTAAAAAAAAAAAAAAAAAAGGTAGTGGAGCATTGATCAGTCGTCCATTGTGGCATCAATGTGATCACACCTTGTTTTGTTGTAAAGGGTGGCAGGGCTTGGCTTCCTTTTGGTAGTGGAGCATTGATCAGTCGTCCATTGTGGCATCAATGTGATCACACCTTGTTTTGTTGTAAAGGGTGGCAGGGCTTGGCTTCCTTTTGGTAGTGGAGCATTGATCAGTCGTCCATTGTGGCATCAATGTGATCACACCTTGTTTTGTTGTAAAGGGTGGCAGGGCTTGGCTTCCTTTTGGTAGTGGAGCATTGATCAGTCGTCCATTGTGGCATCAATGTGATCACACCTTGTTTTGTTGTAAAGGGTGGCAGGGCTTGGCTTCCTTTTGGTAGTGGAGCATTGATCAGGAAGCCAAGCCCTATATATATGATACAATCTCACTACACTTAGCCTAATCCTTCATTGCCCTGAAGAATTCTGTGGTGTACGGACCTCCTCTCCAAGGAAAGAAAATGCAGAGAAGACTCACCACTCAGCAGGCCTTGGAAATGATCCTGAGGGAAGTCGACCCTTGTGACTCGGATGGAGAAGACCTACAAGTTCAGCCGGATTCGGACTCAGAGCTGTCTGATCAGTCTTCCGGTTAGTTGCATTTCATGTTATTTCCTATTTCATTTCAAATAAGTAAGTGGATGTAGTTTGTAAGTAAGATATTTCAGACATTATTCTGATACAGAGGAGGAGATACTGGACCTTCCCATTGCTCACAATTTGAATTTGTTCACACTGCAGATGAGGAGACTGCTTCTGCACCTAAAAAGAGAGCTTGTTTGGGGACTGAGACAGCGAAAGATGGCACAGTGTGGCGTGAAGAACAGGTGGGGACCTGTCTCCCTTTCACCCCAATAGAAGCGTACGCTGCAGATGGAGAGCCAACGGCTAAGGCCAGGAGAAATATCACGAGTCGCCTTCGGAGCTTCCTGTGTTTCATCACTCTTGACATGCTTCGTAGCATTCAAGAATGGACTGTTCAACATGCACAGCAAACGGAGCATGTTCATTGGTTCATGGACCTCCCTGAACTAATGGCATTTATTGCAATTGTCATCTTGCGGGGGGTTACCAGGGTTCCATCTCTAAATGACTGCTGGTCAGCAAACCTGGGAAACCCACAGATAATTGGAACTATGGCACGAAACCGCTTCAAAGAAATCATGCAACACCTACGCTTTGATGACAAGTCCACCCGCAGTGATCGAGCAAAGACTGATAAGTTCGCTGCAATTTCCAGTTTGTGGGGATCATTTGTCACCAACTGCATCACGTGCTACAACCCTGGTCTACATATCACCGTTGATGAACAGCTTTTCCCATCAAAGACTCGGTGCAGTTTCCTGCAGTATATTGCAAGTAAGCCGGACAAGTTTGGGATCAAGTTTTGGGTGGCTTGCGACCTAAAATCCAAGTACATTTGCAATGTCTTCCCATATCTTGGCAAGGACCCCAGTCGTCCCACTGGGGAGAGACTTTCTGAAAATGTAGTAATGAGGCTGATGGAACCATTCCTAGACAAGGGCAGAAATGTTACCACGGACAATTTTTTCACATCGCTTTCACTTGCGCAAAAACTTCTTAGACGGAAAACCACCATCCTCGGCACAGTCAACAAGATTCGCAGGGAAATTCCTCAATCCACTAGACAGACAGATCGCAATGAATTCACCACTCAGGTATGTTGCAGGTCTTTTCTGGTTCTATGTTTATGTGTTTCATTGTGTGTAAAAGTGCTATGGAAATAACAATTTATCTTATTTCTTAGGTGTTTTCAACCTCTGCTGCCACGCTGACGGCGTATGCGGCCAAACGGAAGAAGACAGTCTATATTCTTAGCAGCATGCACGGCGTGGTTCAGACTGATAACACTACCAAAAGGAAGCCAAACACTGTCACCCTTTACAACAAAACAAAGTGTGGCGTGGATGTGATGGACCAGATGGTTCGGGAGTACACTGTCCGCAGAGGAACACGGCGCTGGCCAGTTGCCGTGTTTTATAACATGATTGACATGGCAGCACTGAATGCACATGTGCTGTATCAAGCATGCTCCGGGACGAAGGAAAGACGGGTGGACTTCCTGGTGGAGCTTGCAAGGGAGTTAGCTCACTCTCATGTAGCTGCGAAGAAGGCAAGAAAAGAACAGTTGCCTTTGACACAACCCTCCACACCGAGCCCTGGAAAAAGAGCCATGTGTCAGGTCAAACACAATTGCAAGAACAATCATGCCACTGTGCGATGTGTTCACTGCAACAGATACACATGTGGTAAATGCAGACTACAGATACCATGGCAGTGCCAGGATTGTGAGTGATTGCTGAAAATGTTGAAATGTACTCACTCACTTTTTATAATTATTTGTAAAAATGTGTACAAATGGTTGATTTTTTGTACTGTTTTTATCAATAAATCTCAGCAACAAAGGACATACACCCATGTGTGTTGATTTCTCCCTAAGATGGCAAACTGAAACACTCCAAGTTGGTGACTTTTGGAGATTTGTTTCCCTGGATGATTGAGAATGCATCAAGATGAAACAAAAGGAAGCTCACCGCTTTTAGCAGCTCCCCCACCCCCTCATCCACACACCCCCACTCCCCTCCCTCCAGAATTCCCAGGTAACAACCCAATTTACATATGAATGACTAGCCAATTTAGCTTCCACTTGCCTGAAGCTAAAGCTTAGCTAAAAGCCTACCAGCCATTTGGCTGCTCTCCGGGTTTTAAAGGTAGAAAAGCCAAATGGCTGGGCTCTGGGCCTTCCTAGTGTTAAACAGCACCATGTTTTCAGTCTCCACATGTGTAGAGACAGTAACACCAACTTTAAAAACCTGGCACCTCAGTAACTCCTCATTAATCTGTAAAAACCGATCAAATAGCAAAGCCTGATATTTACTGAAACCAACGACTTCCTCTTGGCAGCTTAAGTTAAAATTTTAATTTTTCGACTGATTAATTTTTTAGCACTGACTGTATTTTTTATACTGAGTTTGTTGCAAATATTCAGGTTAAAAACTGTCTGAAATATTGTTAATGAGGTATGTTCACAAAGACACATGTGCAGAACTCTGTACAGCTTCCATCCTTTAAGACAAATAGTTTGAAGCATTAATATTTCTTCTTCAATACCAGTGCTGATACCAGTGCTGATACCAGTGCTGATACCAGTGCTGATACCACCTCCGTATGTTGTGACCAGGATGCAGCAGCACTGAAACCTGCTCCATCATCACATCTTTGCAGATGTCCATTTATAAAGCTCCAACAACTCAAAGGTGACCATGATATAGGAACATCTGTTCGTATATAAGGCTTTTTTAAAATAAACAGCTCATATGTCAGCTGTCAGCAGAACTGTAGGACTGAAAAAATGTAAGAGAAGAGAAGAACACTCCCGAGTGTGTGAGGACAGAAGGATCAGCTTTATTTCAGATTTGAGAGATAAACTTTATTTATTTATTTATTTATTTATTTATTTATTTATTTATTTATTTAGGACAGTGCATGTTAATGAACATAAATGTAAAAAAAAAAAATTACATGAATGTAAACATACCAGATTATAGCCAAGGACTAATTTCCATCTGTTGTCCTTAAGCATAAAAAATAGACATAATAATTCATAAAAATTCATCATTCATTCATAATAAAAACTCCGTCACCAAACTTACACACACACACCATTCTGTTCCCAAATAAAACATTAAAACTGTACAATTCATACATGATCGCACACTTGATTTGTCCATAACCAGTTTTTCACCTTTGCCTTAAACAAACTGAGTGTAGAGCATTCTCTAATGGGTTGAGGAAGACTGTTCCACAGATGGCCTCCCTGGACAGAGAGGACGTTCTGCCCAAATGCTGTCCGTCTGTGGGGTATAAACAAGTCTCCTCGGATTGTAGCTCGAGTGGTCCTGTCTCAGCTTTCTTTATGCCTAATGAACTGCTTTAATGGTGGTGGAGCAAGGGAGTGTAAGACTTTATATATTAAACTCACTCTTTTAAGTTTCACCTAGTTATTGAAGTTCAGTAATTTATGTTTTTTTAACACATGACAGTGGTGGTGGGAAGTCGGTTTTTTGTCAAGTAGTTTTAAACTTCTTTTATAAATGTTTTCAATAGTTTTAAGTGTTGTTGGACAAGCAAGTGACCAGGACGTCAAACAATAGTCCATATGAGAGATGATCATTGAGTAAAAATAAGTTTTTGCAACATTCATATTTAAATTATTACGTATATGATTAAAATTTCGATTATTAAATTTAAGTACCTGGGACACTTTATTTATGTGACTCTTGAAGGATAATGTTGGGTCTAGAATGACCCCAAGATATTTAAATTCTGGAGCTAATTCAAGCTCTACTCCATCATATTTATATTTCAGTTTGTGATGATTGTGTTCTTGTTGTGACTACAGGAGCCGTCCTCAGATTCAGACCTCAGCACCACCCAGTGACAGCAGACAGATCATCCTATAGTTTCACTCTTTGTAGTAACTCCATAATTAACTGATGAAAACAGTCCAAAGGTTAAAGTACCACATGCGCTGTCAGTGACAGCTGCAGCTGTTTAAAGATAAAGTTAAAAGGATGAATCACCCATGTAACTGTGTCACTGTATATCAGCATCAACAGGACCTGAGTTTGGTGTTTCAGAGAGCTGTTGTCTACGTCTGTGTGCTGTCATTGCTCAGTCTGACCGAACGATGGACAGACTCAAGTTTGACTTTGAAACAAACTGTGTTGTTAAACAGTTTCATGGTTCAAAAAACAAAACAATCAAAAACACTTTTTTCATACTTGTGTTAAGTTTTGTATAGAAATGAGACCAAATTGATTGTGAGGTTAAATGTGATAGAAACAGCTCACACTGACATCCATCCTGATCAAACATGAGTGTCATGAAGCCTGTTTGCAGTTGTTTGCACTGTTTTCCACTCTGGATGTTGTTTCTGTTCAGCTGTGAGTATAAAAGGCTCCATTCTACAACCTGTTTGTGTTAGTTGTTCAATAGAAACATTATTTTGTGCTGATGTTGCACTTCTTTTATTCACAACCAAAGAGTTTTTGACGTCCGCATCAAAATACAAAGATCAGTATTGTCTAATGTTTTGGCTGCAGTGTGTTTTTGCAGACAGGTATAACTGAACAGCTTTAGTGTTTAGATTTTTTAAACTTGAGTATGAACTTATACAAAATGCAGCAAGATATTAAAAAACGTTTGATTATAAAATCGACTATATTGGATTCATATCGATATCAGACATAAAAAGTGGCATTGTTCCATCTCTGCTTTGACTAGAGACACAGCTCTAATCAAAGAGGTGGTCCGCTTGCCTCCGCCCCAGAGAGAAGGGTTACATCTCCTGGGTTTAGGTGCGGCTTGCCCCTCTGAGGGCGGGGGTACCTGGACTTGGGATATAGAGTATGTTTGGGGAGTGCGACGGTCTGTGCAGTTTCTATTTGTGTCTGTCTACACGTTGGGTGAGTGCCGAGTATTTGGTTGTGCATATGGGGTGGGAATGCACGTTTGTGTCCGCGTGCGCCTGTCTATGTGTCAGGTTGGGTCTTAGACTCAACCTCTCTGGGTACATCTCAGGCCCTCCAAAGTACGGAGGCCTATCTCCCCTCACCACACTCCCTGCCGGTGGCTGATGCCCTCAGACGTTGGTGTGTTGGTGGTCCTTGTCGTCTGGGGCTGGGCGCTCATGTATGTACCGGCTCACTCCTGGTGGCCGATTGGCGATTCCCCCCCTTTTGGTGGTCCTCCTCGGGTCCTTGTACTCTGGGGCCTCTGGATATCTGGGGCCTGGATCTCCTCCATACCTGCTTCATACCCTGGTGGACGGGGCTATGGCTCCCCACACTCCCTAGCAGATCGTTACATGGAGAAACCTTTGGAATACAAGCATGCTGATCCACACAGGTGTGCACACAGGTGTACACACGGGTGTTCACAGATGCGGACTACACCTTTATGGCTGCTGCCTCTAAGCACATTGTGCGCTGTCTATCTTGCATGCTGCACAATATCGTTTATTATTTAGTATCTACTGTTATCTACTACTAGCTAGTTTATTGTGATGGTGCTGTTTTTATTATGTTGCTTGCTTTCTCTTCTGTTTTTTTTTCTCCATACAGGTGATCCAGGTGTTTTGTTTGTTTTTCTTTTTTTCTTCCCCCTTTCTCACCGTCTCTTCTCCCCTTTGGTTTTCTTTCTCTCCCTCTCTTTCTTTCATTCTCTCTCCCTGTCCTGTCCCCCAGTCATGTCTGTCCCGTTTGTAGCAACAGAAAATAAAATAAATTCATAATTATAATAAAGGTCAATCAAATGGACCAATATGGAAAGGCCATGATGATCCACTTGGTAAAATAAATCCGCTTGGCTTCTTTCTTGGCGTTAAGACAACAATTCTGATGGCTAAAGATCCAAACGGGACACACACAAAAAAAGAGACACAGCTCTGTGTTTTCCAATTTGTCATCGTTTTGAAAGTTTACATTTCTTCAGTGTTGAGCAGCAGAAATGAGACTTTCCTGTCAGAGGTCATTTTTAAAAAAATGAGGTGAATCAACCATGAAGCAACATGTGAACATGAGCTGATGCTGCTGAAGTGAAGCAAAGTTACAGAGCTTTGATTAATATTGAGTAAGAACTGGACTCTCATACAGCGAGACTCAAATGCCTTTAAACATCAGCTTATCCTGCTGATCCAAGTCCAACACTGAGTTTGTAAAAACATGTTTGTCAATCATTTTGTTTGGTTTCTGAGGAAAAAGATTCAATAAGTTGCTGCTAATACACAACATTTCATCATATTTCCTCATAACCCTCTTTTGTCTGACCATTTGATCCCATTTGAATTTGCAATAAAGGATCCACAGAGTTTGGTGACAATAATGACAGTAGATGTTTGTGTGAAAGTGCTGGAAGCAAATGAGTGTGTGATGTTCTTTCAGTGTTGCACTTTGTAGACGCTCCCTGAGCACTGGTCTCACAGCCAGCTGCACATAGAGACCAGTGTTGTTAGTCCAGGTCAGAAGATGACTTGTTGGAATGAAAATGAGCTTGTAGTTTGTCTGCTTTAATAATGTGACTGGAAAAAGGTGTTGGACTTCAAATATGTCCATTTCTGTCACACTTCACCTTTAAAAGTGAAGCCATGTGGTTCCTGGAAGGAAAAACACGACTTTTTCAAGTCTTTGTCCTGTTTTTATGAGAAATGTACGACTTTAATGTGAAACATTCAGAGTTTTTTCTCTTGTTGTGTTTGTTTGAAGCTGCTTCCTGTTGGCTTCAGCTGTTTGGAGTTTCCATTTTCTAAACTTCTACATTCTGAAGCTTCTTCAGCTCTGAACAGATGATGAAACACTGAATGATTTCAAGCACTTTGTCTAATAAACTTACATCTTTCATTCTTTATACAGATTGAGGGGCTGTGGTTTGTCAGAGATCAGCTGTGATTATCTGGCAGCAGCACTGAAGTCCAACCCCTCCCATCTGAGACAGCTGGACCTGAGTAATGACTCCTTGTCTTTGAATAAGAACAAGCTGCAGGATCCAGGAGTGAAGCATCTGTGTGGTTTCCTGCAGAGTCCAGGATGTAAACTTGAAACTCTGAGGTCAGTCAGCATGTTTTAGTTGTGCTGAGATGAATATGATGTGAAAGTTGTGCTGACACTAAACTGCAGACATCAGGCTGATATTATACTGATCCACACTGAGGATCTTCATGGTAAAGTCTGTTTTCTTCTTCTCTGGTTTAGTCCATTGACTGCAGCAGAACAATGTTCACATTTCAAACAGTGATACTCAACGTATGGCCCGCGGCCCACACGCGGCCTGCCCACCTTTCCTGATTCAGAGAGAGGGGACCCTGATTAACTGTGTAGCTTCTTCCTCACAGTTCTAAGTATCAGACACAACAATGAATAATCCACAGCTGACTGTCTTTAGCAGGTCAAAGGTCACGGCACACAGCAGACAGTCAGAAATATTCTAACTCTGATCATTTATCAGTTGTGACACTGTGAGACTTGATCAGAGGTGTGATCATCACAGCAGAGGCCTTTGTGTCAAAGTCACTGAGGATCAAACAGAAACACATGAAGCAGATTTTCCTCTTCTGGCTTTTTATAGCAGATAACCTTCAAAATATTCTGCAGTCGATCAAAAACTGAAGCAAACCATGAAGCAACATGTGAACATGAGCTGATGCTGCTGAAGTGAAGCAAAGTTACAGAGGTTTGATTACAGACACAGCTGAGAGTTTGTAATCTGTCATCATTTTAAAAAGTTTCCATGGAACAGCAGAAATGAGGCTTTACTGTCAGAGGCCGACAGCACTGAACACAACAGCAGACTGGTGGCTAATAAACAGTGAATGATGCAGAAACAGATGTTTGAAGCTGTTCTTGGAGTACACTGAGAGAGAGAGAGCTGTGCAGGCAGGAACAGCCAAAGTCAGAGAGAATTCATGAGCATATTGATCAAACGTGAAGCAGAGTTTGGATCTTCTTTTGCTGCTGCTTCACTCAGTTTTGGTTGGAGACAGATGAAACCTGCAGCTTCAGGATCTGTGAGCTGTCCACTTTCAGCCCCGACGGCGTGTCCGTGTACGTGCCGTCGAGTGAACGATCCACGCTCTGTGTTTCCATCTTTGTGTGTTTAGCTGCTCTCATTTACTGTTTTATCTGTTTGCTGCTTGTTGAAATAGTTTGTGAGCTTTAACCTGAGATTCTGGCAAAATACATTTATATTAAACATCGATTCAGGATTGAATGAATCAACATCGTTTTATTCAAATTAAAACCATTTAAATGGGAACATGAATTTTTTACAGCCGCCTCTAATGCTGGGTAATGTCAGCTGGTCCATGTGCAGCTGGCTGTGAGGCTCAGGGAGCGTCGACAAAGTGCAACACTGAAAGAACATCATCCATAAATATTGAGTAAGAACTGGACTCTCATACAGCGAGACTCAAATGCCTTTAAACATCAGCTTATCCTGCTGATCCAAGTCCAACACTGAGTTTGTAAAAACATGTTTGTCAATCATTTTGTTTGGTTTCTGAGGAAAATGATTCAATAACTTGCTGCTAATACACAACATTTCATCATATTTCCTCATAACCCTCTTTTGTCTGACCATTTGATCCCATTTGAATTTGCAATAAAGGATCCACAGAGTTTGGTGACAATAATGACAGTAGATGTTTGTGTGAAAGTGCTGGAAGCAAATGAGTGTGTGATGTTCTTTCAGTGTTGCACTTTGTAGACGCTCCCTGAGCACTGGTCTCACAGCCAGCTGCACATAGAGACCAGTGTTGTTAGTCCAGGTCAGAAGATGACTTGTTGGAATGAAAATGAGCTTGTAGTTTGTCTGCTTTAATAATGTGACTGGAAAAAGGTGTTGGACTTCAAATATGTCCATTTCTGTCACACTTCACCTTTAAAAGTGAAGCCATGTGGTTCCTGGAAGGAAAAACACGACTTTTTCAAGTCTTTGTCCTGTTTTTATGAGAAATGTACGACTTTAATGTGAAACATTCAGAGTTTTTTCTCTTGTTGTGTTTGTTTGAAGCTGCTTCCTGTTGGCTTCAGCTGTTTGGAGTTTCCATTTTCTAAACTTCTACATTCTGAAGCTTCTTCAGCTCTGAACAGATGATGAAACACTGAATGATTTCAAGCACTTTGTCTAATAAACTTACATCTTTCATTCTTTATACAGATTGTGGCTCTGTGGTTTGTCAGAGATCAGCTGTGATTATCTGGCAGCAGCACTGAAGTCCAACCCCTCCCATCTGAGAGAGCTGGACCTGTTCTACAACTACAACCTGCAGGATCCAGGAGTGAAGCATCTGTGTGGTTTCCTGGAGAGTCCAGGATGTAAACTTGAAACTCTGGGGTCAGTCAGCATGTTTTAGTTGTGCTGAGATGAATATGATGTGAAAGTTGTGCTGACACTAAACTGCAGACATCAGGCTGATATTATACTGATCCACACTGAGGATCTTCATGGTAAAGTCTGTTTTCTTCTTCTCTGGTTTAGTCCATTGACTGCAGCAGAACAATGTTCACATTTCAAACCTTCAAAGAAGAAGAAAAATCCTCCAGTGGAAAATTCACTGTGAAACTCTCAAACTCTTCATTGCACCTTAAAGTCTGTGTGACACTGAAATCCAAAGCAAAATGTGCGTTTGCTTTACAGACAGCAGTCCAACACAAACATACACACATCATCCAAAACACAGTCCAACATCCAAATCTCCTCCACTGCCAGCATGAATGATGGGAAAGAGAAGCAGGAACACTCTGACATTCAGGGTTAGAATGAGTTTCATCAAGCAGACTGTGAAGATCAAAGCTGCATTAGAAAGCTTACATGAATGAATGAGTGGACAGAAGTGGACAGAGATCATCTGAAGCACTTCAAAGGCTTTAAATCAGCACATTTCTCTTTATTCTTTATCAACTCTGTTAGTTTCTCTCAGTTTTCTGTGGAATGAAGCTAACAGCAGGCTAATAAGATGCTGACCAATAGGTTTCTATTAAAGGTTGTAATTTGTATATGAAAAAGTGCTTTGGCTCAGCAGGGATCAGCTTACAGGTAGAATACAGCTGCTGGATGGGATTAGCATGTCATAGCTATCTACCAAACTGCTAACTGGGGGATTTCAGGCCATCTATGGATCATTTTTGCTAACTGTTTATTCAGCTTAGGCTCACAGGGCTGCAGCCTGTGCCCTAGCTGTCATAGGGCAAGAGGCGTGGTCCACCTGCACAGGTGAGCAGTCCATCACAGGGCCAACAGAGAGACAGAGAAGCACTCCCTCACATCCACACCTACAGCCAATGTAGAAGCACCAATGAACCTAAGCAGCATTTCATTGGACTGTGGGAGAACATCCAACCTCCACAGAAAGGCCCAGCTGACCAACAAGCTTCAACCTACAACCTTCTTGCTCTAAGGCACTAGTGCTAACCACTTTTGCCCATTTCAGCCCAAATCCTGCATCTTCCTGTTTCTGACTCCAGGCCAGCTCCACTAACACTTTCTCATCAGACACTGCCACCTAGTGGAGGAAGTCTTAGTTCCATTTGAAGCTTCAGATTACAGTTAGTTCCTTTACAAAGAGGTGGAGGTGGTGGGGCCACAGCACCATCATCACTGAGTGCCATAGGACACTTAACCTTTGTTTCCATATGCTGGGAACTTCCTGTTGTTCCAAGGAGGACTGGAAAATGTGTGAAAATCTCCCAGTCACTTCCTCACAGCACACTTCAATCATTTCCCTCCCACAGCATCAGGACCAGGGCTTTTTCTCTCTTTGGTCCCACTAAGAGATTTCCACACAAACACCTCATCAGTGGGACTCTCAGAGCTACCAGCCCTTTGCTACAATCACAAAGCTCTTCATTGAAATCAATGATATCAAAGCTGGAATCAAATGAGTCCAAGTCTTCTGCTGATTCAGCATCACATTCATCTTTGCTCCTTGTTCTGCATCCCCACCATGGACTTCATTCCTTTCCAAGCCAGCCTTGAGTGTCCTTTATTCAGCTCATCCTCTGCTTTACTTTTACACCTGATTTTAGCTGCTTTATCTCTCTTTCAACAGGTTTCTGTGCCTCAATCTTTTTCTTCTCTCCCTCATAACAAGACAGCTTCTTCTGCCTGAGAACATGTTGGAGTGATTTACTAATCCAGGGCTGCTTATTGGGGAAAATACTTCCTGTTTCCAAAGTAATCCCCATTTTTCCCAGAAAGAAATGTCAGTAGAAATCGATGATCTAAGTGAGAACATGAGCCTTTAAAAAGTCCCAGTGGGTGCAGTCAAAGCAGTCCCTCAGTCCCAGTATAGAGTCTTTGGTCCAGACTGGAACAGCTGTGTGCCCAGTTTGAGCTCTCTTCAGTGCTGTGACCTGACAGACCCAGAGGGGCCATCACATCACATTTAGAAGCTCCCCTGATGGAGCCACAACACATGTCCAATACTTAGTCTGTCTTGTTGGACCAACTGGAAGAAATGATTCAAGGACTTAGTCACAGAACAGAGATTCAAATCTCCAAAATCCAACTGGCTGCATCAGGACATATAGTCTGAAACTCTGCACAGTTTCCTGTTTGAAGCTGCTTCCTGTTGGCTTCAGCTGTTTGGAGTTTCCATTTTCTAAACTTCTACATTCTGAACCTTCTTCAGCTCTGAACAGATGATGAAACACTGAATGATTTCAAGCACTTTGTCTAATAAACTTACATCTTTCATTCTTTATACAGATTGAAGAGCTGTGGTTTGTCAGAGATCAGCTGTGATTATCTGGCAGCAGCACTGAAGTCCAACCCCTCCCATCTGAGAGAGCTGGACCTGGACTTTAACAACCTGAAGGATCCAGATGTGAAGCAGCTGTCTGATCTTAAGAAGAGTCCAGACTACAGACTGGAGACTCTGGAGTAAGTAGAGTGATGGAGTGAGTGGGTGGTGCTGTCAGCAGTATTGTACTAAACACAGTCAGTATGAAACAAAGATCCAGTGTTTCCTGTAAAGCTGCAGCTTCTCAGTGAAGCTGTGAGAGGAGAACGGTGACAGGCTTCAGGATTGGACACAAACACTTCCTGTTTCTCACCTTTATGGTCACCATAGTAACGGCTGACACGCTCTGATCAAACACTGTCAACAGCCAATCAGCTCTCTGAACAAAGCAGCACGCAGACCAATGACTGCATTGATTTCCAAGTTTAAAGCAGTGAAGAACACAGTCTGTAGGTGAGGAAGAATTTAGTGAGAGCAGATGTTTGGATGGAATTCCTCCAGTTAACAGCTGGAACCGTCCATCTGGATTGTTGGGCTTGTTGTTGGGGTTCCTACAGAGCTCAGAGTGGACACACCAAGGTTCTTCTAATGAATGAAAGTCCAAACTCAAACTAGGAAGGAAAAACATTTTCAGCAACTTCAATAAAAATCCAAAGATTAGAAAAAGTGAAGCAACAATGAGTCCTAGTACAGTCCCAGCACTGACGTCCCTGCTGCTCTTTATACTGGATGTGCTGCATCACTGACTGACAGCTGATGAAGAGTCTCTGGAAACACTCGTTTATCTCCTCTGCTCTTCCTCCTTCTCTCTGCAGGTGGAGGTGATGATGGTAAACAGGACGGTGTGTGTGCTGAGAGAGGAGCAGCTGTGTCCTGATGATCCAGAGAGGTTGAAGCAGCAGCAGCTTGTGTGTAGAGACGCTCTGACTGGGCCATGTTACTGGGAGGTGGAGAGGAGAGCTTCATCCAGCAGTGACTGACAGAGGAATGAAGTGCAGATGACTGTCAGTGCTGCAGAGTGAACTGCTCTGAGAACAGCTCCACTGTCAGACACAATGTAGAGTCCAGCATCAGCCCTGTGTGTCCCTCTGGATCTGACAGAGGATCATCAGTGTATCTGGACTGCTCTGCTGCTGCTCTGTCCTTCTACAGTCTCTGCACAGTCTCTGTCTCACTCTGGAAAGATTTTACAACTTGTTGTAATTACAGAACGTTAATATAATATTCAAACATGTGATCTTCTCTTTATTTCTGAATCTTTACCAAATAAAGAAAAACCAAACGAACAAACAGAAGCTGTCGTGTCCTTTTTCACCACATCTGTGAATCTTTTCTGTGTTTTTCCTCTTTTCCTCCTTCCTGCAGCTCCATCTTCATCATTCTGTGTCCAGTATATGTGAACACGTCCAAAGCATCTGAGCCTCATGTTACCCGTTTGTGTGAGTTACGCCTGTCGTTGTGTTGTGGTGTATAAATAAGGGGCAGGAGACAGCGCTGGATCTCTGAGTTCTTTACTCTCAATTTCTGCAACATCTGCAATATATAGAAATGCAAACCTGTGAGCTGTGTGTGTTGTGCGTCTGCTCGGCCACCTCTCCTCCGGCCGTGCTGGAAGCAGCTGTGCGTTTGACAGTTTTATCGACTCGACAATAATCGAACAAATTAAATGTTCAAAAATATCAACTTAAGCACTTCAAAGTCAACAAAAAGCTTAAAACAATGAAATAATATTTCACTGACAAAACAACAGCTCATAAGAACGATACACAAAATAATACAGAAACAAACAAATAAAAGTTATTAACCAGGATCCATGTTTTTGTCACAAACACTGAATCAGCTGATTCACTCTTTATGTTTCTGAGTTTGTTTTGTGATTATAGTTCTGGTTTCTGTTTCTGTGTCTTCACTGTGTCCCACGTCTCCTTACTTTGGACTCTGTGTTATATTTCCTGTTTTACTTTGACAGTCCTGTGTTACTGTTTCCTGTCTCGTGTGTGTAATTGGTCCCAGCTGTGTTTCCCTCCTGTCTCCCGTTCCCTGATTACTAAACTGCGTCCACGCCGCTGGCGCTCCTCTCCACAGCTGGATTCCAGGATTTCAGAGCATCCAGCTGTGGTGAGTGATGGAGACACTTTCTCTGCTCCCTCAGTAATCAGGACAGTTTATTGAACATCAGAGGACATAAAGGACTGTTTTTCACCTGCCCGTTCTGAACCTGGACATTAAAGACTGCTGGCTTCAAGGACATTAATCCCAGTGTCAGCCAGCCAATAACAGCCTGTGTTTTTCAGCTCTTTAGGAGTCAGAAATGAGAAAGACACAGACTGCTAACCGCTCCCTGCAGGAAATAAGCTCCGCCTCTTCCTTTCCTGTATATGAGTGATTCTGACATGAGACACAATGAGTTTCCTGTTTATTGTGACTTAAAGCGAGCAGCAAAGACACTAAACTGTGTGTTTCCAGCTGAAGCTGCTTTTTGTGTTGCTCCCACAATCCTGTCTAAAACAGTCAGTGAGGAAAACTCAATGTGACTTCAGAGTGACAGAGATAAGCGACTCATGTTGTAACTGACGTCAGACGCCGGAGATTTTGGCGTAAAATTAAAGTGAATGGTAGTTTAGAATTGAACAAATTCCTTTAAGCTTCAGTATTACCAAAAACACTTATCAATAGTCTTCTAACTAACAATATTTGTCTAAATCATCTCCAACACCCTGGAGAACAACGGGGAGAGTTTAGAGGCTCTCCAAGATTACATTGATCAGTGCTTCCAGGATCTTGTGATGAAGAAGGCTCAGAGTGCAAAACCTTCATCAAAACCCACCTGAAGCTGCTGGAGGACACGGTGAAGAACATCGCCTTTGATAGAGTGCATCGCATCGGCCCCATGCGGGCTGCGACCGGGAGACCACGTCCTACTGTGGCCAAGTTCGGCCACTTCAAACAAAAGGAACAGGTGAAAAGTCTCCGTGTCCATCGGTGTTTCTCCACGTCTCTCTGTCTTCTTCGTGTCATCTCTGTGTTTCCCTGCTGCCCTCATGTTTTCTGCTTTGTCTGTTAGTTTGTCCCAGTTTAGGTTGATGTTCGCTTCTTCCCTCACCTTTGTTATTTTCACTGTAAATAAATCTCCACTCGCATCTCCACCGCCGTCTGCATCTTGGTCCTCATTCACTCCACCACACGACTGCTGCCCCAGCCGTGACAACTTTTGATGTTTCCTCTACATTCACTTTTAAAAATTATTTACTTTGCCTTGTTTGGTATCATTTGGTATCAGATGGCCGACTTCTAAATGGTCACCATGGTCACCACCAAACTTGAGGAGTTTGCCCCCTCACATATACTAATGTGCCACAAACAGGACTTTAACATCACCAACCATTCCTATGTTATTACGGTGTATCCATATAACTGGCCCACCCTGTACAGTTATGCTTTCATGTTGACATACTGTATTAACACAATTCAGGGAGGATTCTAGGATCAGAGCTTTGGGGGGCTGAGCACCCAGAGAGCTGCCCAGCCAGCCAAGATACACTTTACTCGTCACAATGAGACTTCTTCCCCGTCTCTGTCCCTGCATCCTCCCTGTCCTCATCGTCTGTTGTCTTCGCCTCCTTTATCAGTCATCATAATTTTACCATCTCTGTGCAAGTCTGCAAATTTCTTTATTAAATCAAAAGATTCTTAAATTCATCAAGTCTCTCTGTGCCTGGGTCCTCGTCACAAAACATGACATCACTGTTTTGTACTTTTTAACAATTTAATCCCACATTTGTGAAAGAAAAGCAAAACACTTTTTTGAAAAGTCTGTAACAAAACCATCAAATCTGATCAAGGTTATTTAAATGCTGCCAAAGAAGAATGGATTGGAATAAAAAAAATACATATCCTAACCTTAATTACTGGAGGAGAATAATGAATGATGCTCATAGTGAGTAAGAAGTAAACTGAGTGCATATTTTGGACAGAGATTCACTTTTAATGTGTTTGTATAATATAATACAGATGCATAAAAACACTCCTGAAACAGAATAAATTATTACAAATAAATTATTACAAAATATTAAAAAATATTATGGATACTTTTGTTGTTAAAATGTTACCTCTCAACCAAGTTCTGCCTTTTATATTTTTAGTAGTGTGTCACACAAACAGGAAATATTGTCAAAAAAAAGTAAGTAATTGCTGAAGCACCCCCAAAAATGAACCAAAGCACCCCAAAAATGAACCAAAGCACCCCAAAAATGGGCTAAAATCGCCCCTGTTAACAAATAATAGCCCAACAGTCACTTTTATGCTTACTGTAGCTGTTAGCTAAAAACACTAATTTAGCCTAGTTTGCCATGAATTAAGCTTTGACAGACATGATCGACTGTTTCCAGTAGAATTCCTCGTTGTCATCTTGTTCCCTCTCAGAGCCCCGTATGCTTGCAGAGACCCCTACAGTAGGGAAATGTGCCAAAGAACGTCCAAAACATTGCATTTTAGGTTTATTTATGCCTTACACACAATCCCAACTCTTTAGCTAACTTAACAACTTTGGCTAAAGTCTATAGTTAGTCTTACTCGTTTGTACAACATTTCTGGATCGCCACTGTTTGAAATGATATGACATATGACTCTCACTGAAACAGCAAACTTTGTAGAAAACACAACACTTCTGATTCTCTATCTAGCTGTTTGGTCACAGCTGTAGATTACATTATAAGTGGTTGTTCACTCTTGTCAATAATTACATTTCTAAATTCTATTTGTGCAGTTACATGTAGACAAAGTCCAATATTGTATCTAAATGATTGTGTTATGGTGGGACAGTTTCCAGTTTTGTTGTATTATTGCACTAGGTATGACTGTGCAAGAGTTATCTTATCTTCCTTGCTTGCACCACACTCTTTGCAGAAATGGTGCACAGCAGCACTGCATCATGTTATTGTGTTGTATAATATACCAGAACTAATACAAAGCAACATCCATGTACACTATAGGTCCATACCAATGTGCCCAAATGGGACCTCCATAAATGGTAAGGGACGTTAATATTTTTCTCTTTTTTCAGTGCAAAACAAACTAACAGTACACATGATGCTGGCAAGTTAAAATGTCAGTGTCTTTTATAGATAGCATGTCTAGCATCATAGTTTTATAGATCACGTAGTCAGGGTAAAAACTCCATCTCTGATTATTATTGTACATGACTGTGACATGCAGTGGCCTCAGCATCATGATGAAGGCGACCGGAGGAGATAGTTTGGTAGACATCGATGTTTTGCCGATGAAGGCTCATGTAGCGGTCCTCTTTGTCCTAAACAACAATTTACACTGTCATTTACATTTAATTAAAGTGCAGCTTAAAACACAGACATAATGCACTGCAGCCTCGGCACAATTAAGTGTAAAACAGAACTATGGAAAACTCACAAACATCTGGCGAGTTTCAGATCCTGTTAAGTTAGTTAGACCTGATCTGTTTTCTCTGTTAGGATAAAAACATCAGAGGTCATGGGGTGAAAAATACCTCAAAAACAAGACCAGCTATGTCTACAACTAATGTGTGGTGTTTGAAAAGAACCTATGAGATACTTTGAACACCACAGTGGCTGCTGTATGCAGTAATGTGCTCAAGTGATTTCAAAGGGTCATTTCATGAGTTTAAGTGCGTCAGTAAAAGTTTTCACCTGCGAGGATTTCTCCTCAGGCTGTAACCACAGGTTATCACAGCCACACTGATGAGTGAAGCAGCAGCAGAAATGATGGGAACTGTAGCCATGAACTTCATGCCAGAAGAATCTCCATCGTCTGTTGAATGTTGCCACACACACACAAAAAAACTTCATTTTGAAAACATGAAAAGTCACAAAATTTGCATTAACCTGTTATATTAAAGTGGAAAACATGTTTATCTTTTCATTACATTAGAGTTACAATTGCATCATTCAAACACTTCACTGATGAAATAACACCAAAGTTGTGATTGGAGCAGTTTTATAATGAAATTTTAAAAAATTAGCCAGAAGAAGAGCTTAAAAACATTCCAGATGTTCATCTCCTGACTGAAACCTTTCATTAATCCGCTGCAGGCGGGAATGACGACCTCAAACCATGTATGACAGAAAAGAAAGTGTTAACGCAGTTCCAAACATCCACCTTGAATCTGCGGTGTGGGTATAAATAGAAAATGTTTTTACCTCTCACAGTCACACTGAGATGGAGAACATACAATCCACCACGAAATCCACACTCACAGGTGTAGTTCCCACTGTCTTCAGATGTTAAGTTGAGCAGGTGGAGAAACACAGTCTCATTTTCTTTGATCAGTGTGAACCTGGAGTCACAGCCATGAATAAAGCCTCGGTCGTAACGATAGAGCAGACGACGCTGTTCTCCTCGGCTCCTCTCTGTGCTGATCTCACACAGTATCATCACAGTAATATTCAGAGTTGTTTTGCTGCATATTTGAGTGGAATCGGGTTTCTTTCCAATTGTCTTCACAAGAGTCTCTATAAATTGTTCCAGTTAAAATGAAACAAAATCGGGATTATAGTTTCTATATATTTGTTGTTGTGGGAAAATCAATCACATATATTATTTCACTAACCTAACTAAAGCTTTCTTCTTAAACACCTGGCTTTACAGCTTTTCTTTTTTAATTATATATATTTACCTTCACTGCTAAAAACCACAAGCAGAAGCAGGAGAAAGCAGAGTTTCCGTGCAGTCATGCTGGTGAGGAAGTAACTGTGGCTGACAGTGTGAGGTAGACTATAGTGAAAGCAGGAAGACTTGCACCCTCCTTATTTCACCTCTTGTGTCTACACTGAAACTTTTACTATGTCTAAAATAGAAGTGCATAAAAGTGGAAGGACAGTAGAAGGTAAACCACCAACATTGTTTAAGCCAGACTGATCTCTCTGTTTATCTGGATGGACATTGTGTTCAAATTATGATGAGATGTTTGTTCAAAAACAAAACTAGTCTGATACAAAGAGTCATGTTTGCCACAGTTTATTGTGTTTGTATTGTATTAAATCTGAGAGCCTGAGTTGGAGTATTATGACTGAATGGTCTCCATTACTGGGAAACAAATATCCAGTGTGAAAAGATGGACGTTTATTATAATATATGAATATTATTATATTAGTATGTCACCTAAAGTTTTATATACTTTAAAATGTTTCATAGAGCTTTATTATCCACTCCCACAGTTCCTGCGCTTCTTGCTGAGCGTGTCTTGTTGTCGTGTTGATGGTTCACTGAGATGAGAGTCTGGTAGGAATCACTCGATGGCTGCTGAAGGTTTGTATAGGGCTGATCTGGCTCATCGTCATCCTTTAGAAAAGTGAAATATTTTAGGTATTAATCAAGTTCAACCCGGTCTACCCACACACTCTATTGATCTTTAAATCTCTCCATCTGTTGCCTGGATTATTTAATGTTTCTGCTCATTTCTGTAAGAGCTTCTTCACAAAATAAAGGACACTGAAGTTGGCACTAATAGTATTATAACACTAATCTGTAATTATCTATATAAGTAGTTAACATCCTAAAACATAAATGTACATGTTTTATGTTTACTGGCAAACTTTTAACTAGCTGCTGTAGATCGTAGCAATAAATTGCTCACCAAACCGTTGGGATTTTCAGGTACAGACACTCCAGATGTTCCTGACCTTAAGCAGCCACGTTGATAAGAAAGGATGTCAGCATTAGTGTAACACTATTCACATTCAAACAGAGAAAAATCAAGTAAGAACATCTACATTTATATTATCTTCTCTCTTAATAATGATAATTATTTTTGGAAGGATAAAAAGTGTTCATTCTAGACATGATGTTTAACATACACCGAATTCTCATTTATTGAAATGTGAATTTTCCTTTTACTTTCTCTACATCTATATCATCTTTGAATTACTGCAGCAAAAATAGTCTCACCCATTACTTTTCCTCCAGTAGATAAATCCCACGATAACTCCAGTTATAAAGATGATCACAACACCGGGCAGATAAACGGAAAAAGATTTGTCTGCTGAAGTGTGGGCCTCGTTTGTGTCTAAATCATTGAAAAGATGCATTTGTCAGTAAAATCATTTACTTTCATTTCCTGGAAATCAAAACACAAATCAAACACAGTTTACGTCTACTGAAACTCTGAGTGAAGTAATGAAACCCCAGTTTTATAACCACAGAGCTTTAAATATTGTCACTGTGCTCTTTTCTTTTGTCTTCTTCTTCTTCTTTTGCAGTCTTTTCTGAATATTACTATGAACTGAAATTGGTCCAACTGCTTATATACATTCACTGGCCACTTTATGAGGTATACTTGTTCAGGGTGTAACACAAATATTTCAGTGTTCATTTCATTTGTCAATCACATGTCAGCTTCATCTTCCTGGTTAAATAAAGGTTAATAAAATAATAAAATGTCAGCAAATCAATGCTCAAACAGAGCAACATGGCACATGTTACTGGTCCCAGTGCTTCACAAACTGCTGATCTGCTGGGATTTTCCCACACAATCATCTCTGTTCACAGACAATGGTCTGAAAAATAGAAAATATCCAGTGAGCTGTGATTCTCTGGGTAAAAATGCTGTTTACACATCAAACCTTGAGGCAGAGCGGACCACACTGGATATCACTGCTGTCCTCTAACAACAGCAAGCTGAGGCTACAGTTTGCAAGTCTGGACAACAGAAGACTAAAAAAACGATGCCTTGCCCGATGAGTTGATTTCTAACAGTTCAGACTGCTGGTGGTGTAATGCTCTGTGAAGGATTTTCTTTGCAAACTTTGGACCCTGTAGTAACCACTGAGCATCATTTAAACACCACAGCCTGCCTGAAGGTTGTTGCTGACCACATTCATGTCTTTATGCCCAAAAAATACCCATCGTCTGATGGCTGCTTCCAGCAGGATACCACACCATGTCACGGCGCTCAAATCATGTACGGCCTGCGCAGTCACCAGATCTCAATCCAGCAGAGCACCTTTGGGATGTGGTGGAACGGAAAGTTTGCTTCAAGTAAGAGCAGCTGACGAATCTGCAGCAACTGTGTGATGATGTAATTTCAATATGTCTTGAGAATCTTTGAGGAGTGTTTTTAGCGCCTTGTTGTGCCACAAAAAATGAAGACATGTTTGATGGCTGAAGGTGGTCCAACTCGGTTCAAAGATGTACCTGATAAATGAGTCAGTGAGAGTATTTAAACTGCTGTAAGTGAAAATAAGAAGAAAAGAAATGAACAAATTACAAGAATAAAAAACACATAAGCAGGTCAATACAATGCTAACACAGTGCTGAATAACTGTGTCAGATAAAGAAACCAAAATGCATTTACCTTCCACAGTGACACTGATATGGACAATATATGTCCCTTCAGTGTTTGTACACTCACAGGTGAAGTTCCCACTATCAGCTGGTGTTAAACTGGTCAGCTCCAGAAAGGCAGTCTGATTTTCTTTTGTTATTGAGAACCTGGGGTCACATTCCTGAGTAACGTTCTCTCCGTGTCGATACAGCAGATGACACTCTCCTCCTGTGTCCCTCTGTCTTTTGATCTTACAGATAATCAAAACAATAGTAGTCTGACTTTCCTTGTTGCAAATCCGAGTGACATCGTGTTCTCTCCTGACTGTCTTCACAACAGTCTCTGTAAACAGGGACAGCAAAATACGGTAAATACAAGATTCAGCCTGTGTCAGAGAGGACTTTAGTTTCTATATTTTGTGAATGTTAAACCATCTTTTTAATCCCATAATAATGTGTTTAGTTTAAACTAAAAGCAAGGAGGTTATAAATTTAAAAATATTAATAATGCATAATGAAAATAGTTTCCTTGTATTACCTTCAGCATCATGGGACACAGCTAGTGGTAACAGCAAAATCAAGCAAAGTTTTGATACGTCCATGCTTGTTAACATGTCTGTGAGCCACCGACAGTGAAGAGGAAGATGTGCGGAAAGAAACAAGCTGAAGCTTTCCTGGCTAAGCAGACGTCAGACTGTTGCCCTTCACGGGGCAAGTGTGAAATGATGTAAAAAGGAAGTGTACTGACAGGACTTTCATATTAAAAGGCTGTAAAGTTGAAACACTGTGCGAGCTCCCACACAAAAAGAAAACAAGCTAATTTTTCTTTATCACAGAGGAATTATTACACTGCTAACTGTCATGTTCGCTGAAACTGAAGGATGGATAATATTGTAAAAGTAACAACAAAACTACCATTTATCATAACATTATAAGCATTTTAAACTAAAATAGCGTGTTACGTCATCAAACCGCTTCATCCAATCACTCAGATACTTACAAAGTTTTGACTGCATTACCTTTAAAATTTGTACGAAGATGAGCATAAAATGAATAAAACTGACATGCTTGCATTTGTTGTGTAGTGCAACAGGTGTATGTGGCTGAGGGATTCCCATGATGCAATGCGTATTTCTTCTTCAGTCACCTTTCCTACTCACTGTGTGTTAATGCAGCTCTCTGCATTGAATCATATCTGTTATTAACCTCTGTCTCTCTTCCACAGCGTGTCTTTATCCTGTCTTCCTTCTCTCATCCCAACCAGTCGCAGCAGATGGCCCCGCCCCTCCCTGAGCCTGGTTCTGCTGGAGGTTTCTTCCTGTTAAAAGGGGGATTTTCCTTCCCACTGTCTCCAGACTGCTCACTCATAGGGAGTCATATGATTGTTGGGCTTTTACTCTGTATGCATTATTGTAGGGTCTGCCTTATAATATTGTTGTGATTTGTCGCTGTGCAAATAAAATTGAATTGAAAATTGAATTGTGAAGGCCACACCAGAAGCCACACAATTGGGAAGTCAGTAACGTCAGACACCAGCATCTTTATTTTAATTTAATGCACATTTCCACAAACATAAATAACGACACATGTCCCATAAACTATTTCTGGTTAATGTTTTACTGGTGCTGGAGGTCTGTTGGACTGCTGAGGGTAACTGGAGAGAAAATGATGTGTTGTTTTCACTGGACGTTAAGGCGTCTGGGAAGGGATCTCAGACCATTTACATCCTGGGCCATCTGACCTCAGGAAATCACATGATAAAGTGGGGCCAGGTTTCACAATGAGCTCACCCAAAACCCTGGCTGATTAGGACCCACATCCGCTTTCACACCTTGGCTCATGTGATTAGGTAGAGGATCATCAGGGGGTCCTTTGTCCCTCTTTGGGGGGAAACTCCCACTGGTTTTAAGTCTGGGACTCCCCACCATTGACCCTTAGAACTGAAGAAGCTTCTCGGATGAGAGGTGAAACGTCTTCAAGCAACTCAAGAAGTCCAGACGCTTTTCTTTCCAAGCTCCTTAGACTACGATGACCTGGATGACTGAGAACCTTCACAGACTTAAGTATTAAATTAATAGTTGGTTTTCATTCTTTGTTTTTAGATATTTTATTTTCTATTCTTATCCCCTCGTGTATTTAACTGGCCAGTTCAGTCCAATTTACTTTGGGAAATATTTAATCTGAGGTAGGGTTGCACCGATACCGGTATCTGGTATCGGCCTCGATACCACATTTTCTAAAGTACTCGTGAAAAGTTCCCCGATACCGAGGACCGATACCACGGTCTGAGACCTGTCTATGTTTGAGCGGCATGTAAGGGGTTAATCACAGGCGCCGAGTGCCCGCCCCCAGGCCCCGGCTGCATCTCAGAGCGGGGAGAAGGCGAGGCGAGACAAGTCAGCCGTGTGGAACTATTTCAAAGTGAACGAAGACACGAAAACAAAGGCGGACTGCAAATTGTGCTCATCGAAATTGTCCAGAGGAGGCTCTAAAGGTAGCGCATTTAACACAAGTAATTTAATCAAGCACCTAAAATCCCAACACGACAACGAGTACAAAGAGTTTGCCCACGCTTATTTACCCACACTTATTAGCACAGAGGAGCATAGCTGATGCTAAAGCAGTGGGACGGAAAATAGTTGGGCATTTTAAACATTCCGCCTTAGCCTACTCCCGCCTCGAGGACATTCAGGGACAGCTCAACCAGCCAATAAAGAGACTGCAGCAGGACATACAGACACGCTGGAAGAGCACGTATTACATGACATCAGTCCTATTTTTCCACATATTAATACATTTATGAATTTTGTGCAGGTATAAAGAGCGCTTCTTCTCCAACAACACTGCTCCAGAGGCCAAGCTGCACCTGAAGCAGGAGCTTCTAGAGGTGAGGCAGAGGGGAGTCGGGCAGAAGCTGCAGAACCTCCTGCTAAACTGTTCCTCAAGGCCCAGGCTGCCGCTGGCAGCAGGTGCTGCCATTGAGCTCGACACATACCTCGGAGAGGCCCCAAGCCCTCGTGAAGACAGTCCTCTGAAGTACTGGGGTGTCAACAAAATCAGGTTCCCCACTTTGGCTAAAATAGCCTGTAAATAGCTCTCAGCCCCATGTAGCAGTGTGGACAGTGAAAGGCTTTTTAGCTCAGTGTCACACATTATAGATGAAAACAGAAACAGTCTGACTGCTGATGATGCAGAAAAGCTACTTTTCTTAAAAAACCCTGCCACTCACTGTTTCTCTCCATTTAGTGAGTCATCTTAGACTTGATGTTAATACCTACCTCAGTTGCACTGACTGCCACAGTTCTATGTCAGTGGATGTTGTTAGTTTATTCACATATTGTGCACTAAATGGCAAAGATGTTTATTAATGCCCCTTGTGTTGTCCAAAGCGGCAGAGTTTAAAATAAACTGAAAAATACTTGAGTTGCACTGTCACTGTTTACATTTTTTTTATAATTATTTATTCTGTAATATGTTGCATACAACATGCTTTTATTTTAAATAAATGTTCTTAATTCCAAACCAGTCCCTTGTTTTTTTGTTGTTAAATTATAGGACTAAAGCTGTTACCTGTAAATTTAAATCATGTTTTTATTAAGTACTCGGTATCGGTGAGTACTGAAATGCAAGTACTCGTACTCGTACTCGTTTCCAAAAAAGTGGTATCGGTGCATCCCTAATCTGAGGTAAACATTTTGCTTTTCATTTGACCCCTGACCTGTCTGCTGTAATGCAGGAGGCAGGTTTATGACCTATACTGCAGCCAGACACCACAGGAAGCCTTCCTCCATGTTTTCTTTACAGTAATTGATTCAGCCAGTTTAAGTCTCCTTTGTTTTTGTGCATTAGATCACTGTGTGGGTTGTGTTGAGTGCTTATGTATTTGTAAGTAGCCATTATGACTTGACTAGTGGTGTTTATCTCTTTTAAGGGTCTAGTATCATCAGTTAATTAGTTTTTACACTTTGCAGGCACTTTGCTGTAAATACAACAACACTGCTGAAAACTCTAATTTAAATAATTACTACTGATGCACCTATCAAATAAACTAACATTTGCACAGGTGTTGAAATGCTGGACTCTTCCTCTCCTAAATCTGTGGCAGAGAAAAAATGCTGCAGGAGTGTTTTTTTACATGATATGTAAGAAAAATAAGAAAAAGAAAGAAACCCTGTGATTTTAATGTGAATGCATTACTGACATCTTATGCAAACACACATTGTGCACACCACTTTATCCCCTATTACAACTGCAGCTTTTATTAGTGCATGTTCACGGGACTTCTGATTCTATAGGGTCTTGACAAAAGTCTCTGCAATCAATTGATTACAATCAAGTGATTCAATTGAAACATGGAAATCAGCATTTCACCATTTTATACTATACATACATGTTTTGCTTTCAAGACTGGACAGGAGTGGCATGTGGGCGGCATTGTAGAGTGTGTTGACAGGAGGAAAACTTACACGCTCAGTAAATCACCCCCGTCACTACCTAAACCTCAAAGTCTGTAAACAGGAAGTGCATCTGCATGAAAGCTTCTGTTTTATATGCAGACAGATGACCTTTTGATGTAAAACCTTTCTCTGTATCTAGAGAAACACTTTAACTATATATTCAACTATATAGTTTAACATTTGGTCCGTAACTATCATTTAAAAACAATAAAAAGGTTTAAAAGAATATACATAGGCGGCTATAAAGACTGCAGGTCAAACATCGTGCAGATACAGAAGGACCTCCTGGGGTCCAAAATGTCGCACTATTACAGAGCAATGCTTACAATAGTCTTGCATGGTTAGCCAGTTAGACAGATGCAAATGTTAAAGTGCTAAAACAGACATGTAAATAAAATACAACATCATGTTAGCAGCTTATTGGTATTAATGTCTCTTAAAGCTCTCCATGACCTAGCTGCATCTTAACTCTCTGAGCTGCCACAGTCTTATAAACCCACCCGCTGTCTCAGGTCAGCTGATCAGCTGTTCCTGAATGTTCCCAGGACTGAGCGTAAACTTAGAGGACATCGTGCTTTTGCTGCAGCATCTCTGAAACTGTGACACGATCTGCCTTTAGAGATTAGACAGGCTTCTTCTCTGCCTGTTCTTAAATCACTCCTGAAAACTCATCTCTTCACCCTGACCTTTGACACCTTGTAAGATGTTGGTTTTTAGTTTGAGTTTTTTAGTTTATTTTTGCTGTTTTATCTCCAAAAGTCACCAACTTGGAGTGGTTAGTTTCCTGAGCCACGAGGAAACTTGTGTTTCAGTTTGCCATCTTAGGGAGAAATCAACACACATGGCTGTATTTCCTTTGTTGCTGAGATTTATTGATAAAAACAGTACAAAAAAAACCCAACCATTTGTACACATATTTACAAATAATAATAAAAAGCGAGTGAGTACATTTCAACATTTTCAGCAATCACTCACAATCCTGGCACTGCCATGGTATCTGTAGTCTGCATTTACCACATGTGTATCTGTAGCAGTGAACACATCGCACAGTGGCATGATTGTTCTTGCATTTGTGTTTGACCTGACACATGGCTCTTTTTCCAGGGCTAGGTGTGGAGGGTTGTGTCCGAAGCAACTGTTCTTTTCTTGCCTTCTTCCCAGCTACATGAGAGTGAGCCAGCTCTCTTGCAAGCTCCACCAGGAAGTCCACCCGTCTTTCCTTCGTCCCAGTGCATGCTTGATACAGCACATCCTGCGGGGCTCCATAGGATAATTCTTTTTTTTTTTTTTCTTTATTTAGGGCAATTGATTTGCCCAACAAACAGGTTGAATGTTAGTGTTATTTGGGTGTGCTTCATGGAGCTAAGCATTATGTTAGCATTTGTTGTGTTTGTGCATATCTGTTGGTTTTTTAGTTTATTTTTGCTGTTTTATCTTGTTTTGAAATATAGGGCTGTTTACATTTTTTATGTATTATGTGTTTTATTTTTTTACTGTTATGTTTTATTCTATTGTTCTTAACTCATTTACTGTACAGCACTTTGGTTTTGTCCTGGGTATTTTAAAGTGCTTTCTCAATAAAGATGGATTGGATTGGACTGGAAGATAAACACTTTAGTTTGCAGTACTGTGGTGAGTTCACAGTAAAGCACTGTGTTGGACTGGCACACAGTGATTGTGGCGTTCATGGTCAGTGTTAGGTTACCTCAAGTACAGTGGATTCATTTGCATTTAAGCTGATGATGCTTCGATTAAGTCATCAAATTTCACCTTTATATCAGCTCTATAAGCCAATTCTCAGGATACTGTTAGTGTAGGAAATGGAAAGACAACCAAGATATCTGTGAAACGTCTGCTTACATCTTGAATTCAGCTCCGGCGTATGTGGTAAGTTGTTAATGAGTGACTTTAATTGATTCTTTCTTCAGATGTGGCTATACACTCTACTGAGAATAAGCATACTGTCATGATATGAGTGGATCTTCAAAATAGACATCAAAATAGGTCATGGAGAAAATAAGTAGAAAAAGTAAAGATCTTATTAGGAATAATACTGTTTGGATAATTATAACCATCATAATCAACCAAATCATCTCAACATGTATTTGCTCAAAAATGTATTTATTACCACAAACATGTATTTAATTATCAACAAAAGGAAAATCAACAGTTTCTAGAACTCCAACAGGGGCAGGACTTGGAGGTACTGGGATTTCAGGAGGCAGCAGAATGGTACACTGGTCAGTGTCATTATTATTGACCTGTGATGGTGGATGGCCTTGGAGGGAGCTGAGAGGTAACTCAGACCTCTTGTCTTCAGGACACGTAAAGCAAACATACTCCTTCTCAGCAGCTGGAGACTTAGAGACATCCCAACTCATCAGCCTCATGCGTTTGGGCATCAAGTGTTCCTCTTCATCATTAACAGAAAAAGCAGTAGAATACCTGCGCTTTCTGCAGAGACCTAACTCTGCAGTGGGTGGAGGTCTCGGAGGCAGAGGAACATCGCTAGGACACATGAAAAACATCACTTCATCATCTAGGGATGAACGATCGTTTTTCAAATCTGGATGAATGATCTTGTCAGTGTCCTTTGCATGAAAGCTGGCATCAGCAGGTGGAGGATTTGAAGAAACTGGTACATCAGAACTCATCAGCCTCATGCGTTTGGGCATCAAATGTTCCTCTTCATCATTAACAGAAAAAGCAGTAGAATATCTGCGCTTTCTGCAGAGACCTACCTCTGCAGTGGGTGGAGGCACTGGGATTTCAGGAGGCAGCAGAATGGTACACTGGTCAGTGTCATTATTATTGACCTGTGATGGTGGATGGCCTTGGAGGGAGCTGAGAGGTAACTCAGACCTCTTGTCTTCAGGACACGTAAAGCAAACATACTCCTTCTCAGCAGCTGGAGACTTAGAGACATCCCAACTCATCAGCCTCATGCGTTTGGGCATCAAATGTTCCTCTTCATCATTAACAGAAAAAGCAGTAGAATATCTGCGCTTTCTGCAGAGACCTAACTCTGCAGTGGGTGGAGGTCTCGGAGGCAGAGGAACATCTCTAGGACACATGAAAAACATCACTTCATCATCCAGGGATGTATGATCATTTTTCAAATCTGGATGAATGATCTTGTCAGTGTCCTTTGCATGAAAGCTGGCATCAGCAGGTGGAGGATTTGAAGAAACTGGTACATCAGAACTCATCAGCCTCATGCGTTTGGGCATCAAATGTTCCTCTTCATCATTAACAGAAAAAGCAGTAGAATATCTGCGCTTTCTGCAGAGACCTACCTCTGCAGTGGGTGGAGGTCTCGGAGGCAGAGGAACATCAGTAGGACACATGAAAAACGTCACGTCATCATCCAGGGATGAACGATCGTTTTTCAAATCTGGATACATGATCTTGTCTGTGTCCTTCGACTGAAAGCTGGCATCAGCAGGTGTTGGACTTAGGAGCTCACATGCAGGTGCGCTGATAGGTCGGAACATGAAAGCGGGAACTTCATTGTCCAGAGCACAACGGTCTGCACTGGATGAGCGTGGGAGCTTCTCCTTTGCCTGTGGAGGAGGCAGACTTTGACTTTGTGTTGCAGAGGAACATTTAAGTCATCTGACGTTTTGCTCTGTTACATATTATTATTGTTGTTGTTGGATTTTTCTTTAAAAATTCACACGATTTAATGTTTAGAAACAGACACAGTGAAGGGTAACTTACCACAGCTCGAGCCATTTTAGGCGTCTGTCAAGGCAAAGACGCAGGATTTGGTTTCTCTGTGTAAGATTACAGGACAGTTGTCAGTTTCAGTTTCAAGTCAGTTGGATAAATTCATATCAAACTTCTCAAACTGTATCATTAAAGCATTGTTTAGGTGGACAAATATGAAAGATATGAAGATAAAAACAGTAACAGCTGGCAATCAAGGGAAAACAACCTTACGAAAAAGGTCTTAATCATTATTGTTTTAAAGTAAATCTTTCAGTCCTTACTTCAGTGATTGTTTGAAGTCTCTGTGCTTGTTGTCAGTCGCAGATTTGTGTAAAATATTTGCAGTTTGTTAATAAAGTTTGCAGGAGCTCCAAAGTTTGTCTGTTCAATACCAAAGTAATGAGGAGACTGAGTGAAGGTTTGGAATCCTCAGTGACAGAAGAATGCAGCAATGTTTGAATTTGAATTTGTTATTGTTTTATTAACAACAACTACCAGGATCATACCATAGCAACACAGTGATGCCCAATCAAATGTCAGGTACAAGGGATAGCCCACATACACATCCAACAGCACAGTAAAGCAATGGGCACCAATGCCACCAGTCAGGCCTTAAAAATACCTGAGTTATATAACAGCACACTGACAGTGTCTCATCCAAAAATATAAAATGTATAAATACAGTTAATATCATTTTTATTTAAATTTTATTTAATTCTCTTCATATAGTGCCAAACAGATGTCTCAAGTCGTCACTGTTACAACATAGATAAACATGAACATGAAATCCATTATTTAATTCTCTTCCATTCACTCCAGTTCAATTCAATAGCTATATAGATGGATAGACAGATACTGTATTATATACTATATTGATTCCAAATGGATAATTAATGTGTTATATCACCAGGATAATGAATTCAAGTAGTACAATCTCCAATAAACAGACAACACAGTTCAAGTTCAAAGTGCAATATGTGCAGGATCCAGGCTTTATATTGTAAGATGCAAAATGTTTATATATACATAATATTGTTGAAAAAATAAAGAAAGTTAAAAATCAAAATAAGTTTATTGTCACTGTGGCTGATGTGATTGCAATATGAACCTGGAAGCAGACAAGGGAGAGATGGAACTGAATCTTAACAAAAAAACAAACCATTTATTAGGTTGAAAAACACGAACACAAAACAAGGCCCAGCAAACAGGGGCGGAAACTAAAACTAAAACCTATCCTGGGAATAACTCGGTATGACTATGACAACTATGACAAGAAAAACATGAACATGAATCCGAGGAGGTGCATGCGAGAAACTCTGATGAAAAAACATGAACATGAACATGGACCTAAACAGAATCAGGAGATAACCTGAAACCCGGAATAACATGAAAGGAGGAAAACGCACCAACACTGCCCAGAGGAAGACAGCGGACTTAAATACACAGAAGAGAAAGGAGGGAAGTGGAAACACAGCTGACACAAATGAACCTGACACCACAGGGGAAGCAAAATGAAACACACTGAACATGGAAACACAACCCTTTCATAATAAAAGACGAAACAAGGAGAGACGTGGACGTGTGATGGGCTGAGTTGCCAAATGGCTGGTAGGCTTTTAGCTAGGCTTTAGCTTCAGCCAAGTGGAAGCTAAATTGGCTAGTCATTCATATGTAAATTAGGTTGTTACCTGAGAATTCTGGAGGGGAGTGGGGGTGTGTGAATGATTGCTGATTTCTAACTGCCAACTGCCTCTTTGTTTGTCTGGGGGGGAGCTGCTAAAAGCGGTGAACTTCCTTTTGTGTTCGTCTTGATGCATTCTCAATCATCCAGGAAAATAAATCTCCAAAAGTCACCAACTTGGAGTGGTTAGTTTCCTGAGCCACGAGGAAACTTGTGTTTCAGTTTGCCATCTTAGGGAGAAATCAACACACATGGCTGTATTTCCTTTGTTGCTGAGATTTATTGATAAAAACAGTACAAAAAAACCAACCATTTGTACACATATTTACAAATAATAATAAAAAGCGAGTGAGTACATTTCAACATTTTCAGCAATCACTCACAATCCTGGCACTGCCATGGTATCTGTAGTCTGCATTTACCACATGTGTATCTGTAGCAGTGAACACATCGCACAGTGGCATGATTGTTCTTGCATTTGTGTTTGACCTGACACATGGCTCTTTTTCCAGGGCTAGGTGTGGAGGGTTGTGTCCGAAGCAACTGTTCTTTTCTTGCCTTCTTCCCAGCTACATGAGAGTGAGCCAGCTCTCTTGCAAGCTCCACCAGGAAGTCCACCCGTCTTTCCTTCGTCCCAGTGCATGCTTGATACAGCACATCCTGCGGGGCTCCATAGGATAATTCTTTTTTTTTTTTTTTCTTTATTTAGGGCAATTGATTTGCCCAACAAACAGGTTGAATGTTAGTGTTATTTGGGTGTGCTTCATGGAGCTAAGCATTATGTTAGCATTTGTTGTGTTTGTGCATATCTGTTGGTTTTTGGGTGACGTGGGGGCAGGAATTGGACAAAGTGAGACATACTAAGGTAGAAAGACCAAGAGAGAGACAGAAAGAGAGAGAGGGTGTCGGCACTCCAAAAGAAAAAAAAATGGTAGTTTTCTGACAAGCTAAGCTGACTTAAAATGCTTACCAAGGGCCATATTGAATAAAGATGATGGGCTTAGCTAGGTGGAGGAGGAGGTAGGGGGCTGAACTGGAGGCTGTGTGGGAAAAGGGTTACACTAGGGACAAGGAGAAAATAGTGGTGTATACAAAAACAGACATTCTTGAAGTCAGTTAATAATATTAGAAATGCAAGTAGACCTCATGATACTTAATTTAAGTTTGTTTACACTGAAGGAGATTCCACAGTCTGTAAGTAGATCATCTGAGAGCTATTATTATCACCATTTAATTGAAGTCAGTTTTTTTTTTTTTTTTTTTTTTTGCCTGTCCCATTTGGTTCTTTATTCATCAGAATTGTTGTCTGAAGACCAACAAGGATACCCAATGGATTTACTTTGCCAAATGGATCATCGTGGCATTGCCGTATTGGTCCATTTGGTCGATCTTTGTTTTTATTATTTATTATATTTTATTTTCAGATGTTACAGACGGGACAGACATGAGTGAGGGATAGGAAAGGGAGAAAGAAAGAGGAAGGAAAGGAAAAACAGAAGGGGAGAGGGACAGTGAGAAAGGGGGGGAGAAAAAAAATAAAAATCTCCTGGATCACCTGTTGAGAGAAGAATAGAAAACAAGCAAAAAAACAAAAAAAACAAAGCAACATACTAAACACAACACCATCGCATTAATCTAGCTAAGTGTAAACAGCAGTAAATACTAAATATTCAATGTTGTTGTGCAGCACGCAGGACAGATGTGCTTCGAAGTAGCAGCCAAGAAAGGTGTAATTTAAGTCTACGAGCAGTGAACACCCGTGTGCATACCTGTGTGGATCAGCGTGCTTGTATTCCAAAGGTTTCTCCATGTAACGATCTGCTAGGGAGTGTGGGGGGGCCACAGCCCCGTCCTCCAGGGTATGAAGCAGGTATGGAGGAGATCAAAACTCCAGACATCCAGAGGCCCCCAGAACACAAGAGACCATGGAAGACCAACAGAGGGGCAGCCGCACCACTGTCCCAGTAAGAGCTGAGGAGAGTCCCAGATGAGGGTTCACTCAGCAGCCGCGGAGCAGAAGCCAGGGGGAGTTGCAGTGACGCGCCGGTGAGCTCCGCCGGCAGCCAGCTGAGCCTGAGTGACCGAGCCCCAGGCCGAGAGGCCGGGGGCACCCCACCTCCGAAGTGGACCGAGCGAGCCCCAGGTTCCAGGCCCCGATAAGCGCCCGCCAAGGAGTGAGCCGGTGTGTACCTGGACGCCCACCCCCAGACACAAAGAACCACCAACGCACCGACACCTGAGGGAGTCCGCCACCGGCAGGGGAAGTGGTGGTGGGTGGAGATAGGCCTCCAAACCTTGGAGGGCCTGAGGTGTCCCCAGAGAGGTGGTGTCTGATACCCAACCTGACATATAGACACAGACATACAGGCACACACAGATACAAACATCCATTCCCCCCCTCATGCTCTCATATGCACTCACTCCACACTCAACCAACGTGGAGACAGACATAAAGAGACGCTGTACACACGATCACACTCCCCAAGCGTACTCTACAAACCGGGTCTAGGTACCCTTGCCCCTGGAGGGGGGAACTGCACCCAGACCCAGGTGGTGTTACCCTTTTCCCTGCGGTGGGGAGAGGCAGACCACCCCGACTCCGTAGCAGCAGGGAGGCCCCACACTCCAGACCGCAGTCGGACGGCCAACTCCTCCTAGCCCTCCCGCTCCAGCAGGCCGCAGAGAATGGGGGTGGGAGAAGACTCCAAACCTCCCTCCACCCGCTCATTGTAGTGTTGATGCATGTGTGTTCTAAGGTGCATTTAAAACCCAGGAGGGCATGGAGCTACCTGCCAAGGAGCAGCAGGTAAGCGCATTGTCCCTCCTGATAGCCCTCAATGTCTACGTGTATTTAAAATTGAGAGGTGGGCAACGACGCCAGGGGTGATGTGTACACCCTGATGGTAATATGGACTCTGTGATTGTGCCCACCCCCAAGATCCTATATGTATGTGTAATGAGAGTGTGAATAATGTGAATGTCTAAGATTTATTGATAAAAACAGTACAAAATATTTACAAATAATAATAAAAAGTGAGTGAGTACATTTCAACATTTTCAGCAATCACTCACAATCCTGGCACTGCCATGGTATCTGTAGTCTGCATTTACCACATGTGTATCTGTAGCAGTGAACACATCGCACAGTGGCATGATTGTTCTTGCATTTGTGTTTGACCTGACACATGGCTCTTTTTCCAGGGCTAGGTGTGGAGGGTTGTGTCCGAAGCAACTGTTCTTTTCTTGCCTTCTTCCCAGCTACATGAGAGTGAGCCAGCTCTCTTGCAAGCTCCACCAGGAAGTCCACCCGTCTTTCCTTCGTCCCGGTGCATGCTTGATACAGCACATCCTGCGGGGCTCCATAGGGTAATTCTAAAAAATGCTTTAGTTCCTCACATTTTAATGCAACCCACTGAATTAAAGCTGAAACTACATCTGAGTTGTATCATTTCAAATTCATTGTTGTAATTTACAGAACCAAAGTTAGAGAAAGTTGTTTCTGTCCAAAGTCTTATAGACATAACTGTATGATTTTCAATGATTTCAAGGACAGCTGAAGATAAAAAGTATTCAACAAGGAGAGACAATGTTAAAAACAATGTTAAAAACATTCATAACACAGTTTGAATGTCCAGAATTGGGTCTTCATCAGGGTCACAAAAATCTTTGAGATTCTGTCTCTGACACACAATCCTGTCGCTGCGCTCGATTTGTAAACACTAACAGCTCTTTGACTCCAGAACCCAGTTTGTGTTGGTGCGAGGCATTAGTGGATCTCTCTCTTAGAGTAGAGTTAGAGTTACTACAGTTTCTTAGGAAACTGAAGAAGGCCCGTCTCCCTCCTCCAGGTTCCCGTGCAAATGTCAGACAATTCAAAATCCTGTTTGACTTTATAAAGGAGACACAAATGTGCAAAAATCTTGACAGAGTGCTACAGTGTCACAGACAGTTGCACTGCCTTTGATGAGAAACACTGAGTGATAGTAAAACTAAACAATCACTGCAACACACTGATACAGGAGAAGTTGTGATTGTTCTTTTCATTTGTCCTGTTGTGTAGTTTGGCTGTAGTGTGCCCCCCACCCACCCCCCTTTCAAGAAGCCAGCTGTATGATCGTCCACATTAAGAGAAGGAGTTAAAAGTGGGAGTCAGAACCTCCAACTTAAAGTGGAACATTAATGTCACACAAATGCAGACACAGACTCAGTGCCATTTTTATATTGTTAGATTCAGAGATTTTATTGAAGTTCTCAGTTATATTAGGGACATACAGAATGCTTTCTAATGGAATAAGAGGAGAGAGTGAAGCAACTGTGCCACCCTAAGGACCATGGAGTGGGATTAATGATGAGTTGTGCTCATTTGATACCAACTAATGTGTGTTGGGTGCATTGTGAGCGCCGTCCAGGAGCGAACCAAACCCCAAGACTGGCAATTGGGACATTGAATGTCACCTCTCTGGTGGGGAAGGAGCCTGAGTTAGTGCGTGAGGTTGAGAGGAACCGGCTAGATATAGTCAGGCTCACCTCAACACACGGCTTGGGCTCTGGAACCAGCCTCCTGGAGAGGGGCTGGACTCTGTCTCAGTCTGGAGTTGCCCCTGGTGAGAGGCCTGGGGTGGGTATCCTGGTGTCCCTTCAGCTTGCTGCCTGTATGTTGGGGTTTCTCCCAGTGGATGAGAGGGTTTGTTATCTGTGCCTCCGGGTTGGGGTTCAGAGTACCCAGCCTTCTTGGAGTCCCTGGGTGGGACACTGGAGGGTCCTACTGGGAGACTTAAATGCTCATGTGGGCAACAACATTGAAACCTGGAGGGGCGTGATTGGGAGGAATGGACCCCAGGACCTGAACCCGAGTGGTGTTTTGTTATTGAACTTCTGTGCAAACCACAGCTTGGCCATAACGAACACCATGTTCGAACATAAGAGTGTCCATAAGTGCACGTGGCACCAGGACACTCTAGGCCACAGGTTGGTGATTTGTTGAGTCTTCTCAGTTTGTGCTAAATCATTGAGTTGATTCTCAGTACTGTTCATTAGAGTTCCTGACCTGTTCTTTCCTGTACCTAGATTTCCTGGACGCGTCCCTGACCCTGTGTGGATTGCCTGTTGCTGGATTGGCATGAGAGTGTAACGGTGTGAGGGTGAGTGGCTGAAGAGGAGTGAGCGTGCGAGCCTGGAAGAGGTGAGTGTAACACAGACGATGCGACGAGGAGCACAGGCAGACAGGAGGGGACACAGCTGGAACTAATGGGCATAACGAGACACAAACCTACAAAGTAAAACAGGAAACTCACAGGCTGTTTCACAATACCAACTTGGGGACACGAACAGAACACAGAGGAAAGACACAGGTAGGGACAATAGAAACACTAAACACACAACTCAAACCCTAAGAACAAATACAAAACAGCAGAAACTGGAAAATAATACCAACAAACTCAAAACACTGGGTCAATGACTCAGGACCATGACAGATCTGCCCTGTTTCACACTTAACACTTTGTGCCCACAGAAATTGGGCGCACCCACAGAAACGCAAAGCAGGAGATGAAGCATCGCTGAATATATGTCCAAACCAACTTCATTCTAAGCCAAAGACTAGAAAATATGGTGAAGCATATTTTACATGTAGTTGTTTTTTCCTGTGTAATAATATTCAACATTGCTATCAATACCTACCTCGGCACTTGTGCAGGTGAAACCAAAGGGAAGATAATCACACCGTGACGCCTCTTCCTTTGTAAATGGAGGGACAGTAACTGCATGTGTGTATGTAAGCGTGTAAAACCTGCAGATAGTCAGATTAACAGTATTTTGTCTCTATCTGCCATTCTGCAATTCATCTCATGTAAACAATAATGTGCGCACAGCGTGACGTGAAAAAAAGGCACATATCTTTGACGTTGCGTGACCAACTCTGTATTCCTCGTCCACAGGTAAACGCAAAAAAGGAGTTTTAAAAAATCTCAGTTTTCGGTGATTCGAAACGCCGTTTACATGTGGACGAATAACACGTTCTCACTCCCAACTCGTCAAACGTGTGACGCATGGTCAGGCTCCCTGTGCTTCACTTATGGACGCGCAGGGTACCCCCCTCGCGTCGGGAATTGACGTGAAGGGCCCTCCGATTCAAGAGATTGCCGCGGAAGTGCCTGTTGTCGGTATATTTAGACATTTTCCAAATCACATTGTAGTGACGTATACAGAACACAATAAATTATATAATGTAAACAACTACCTGGAAAACAGGTAGAACGATACTTTTGTATCGTTTATTGCATTTACGGAGGGAGTGATGTATGCTGGGTAATGGCACAGCTAGCTACTGGGTGACTTTATTCACCCGCTTCGGCTGTTATCAGTCCATACAATGGGCGTTATTAGCACAAATCAGTCCCATAGATATGGGCCATCTCCTGCTAGATTGTTCAGAAGGTTGTTCTCATCCATCCAGATGGAGGATCACTAACAGGAGCGTGGAAGACTCCAGAATCCACTCTGGCTAGAATCCAGTGGATATGCAGTGTGTACAGGTAAGACCGTTTAAACGGACAGCATTTATTGAATGACTATTAAAAGTCAGCGAGTGTCAGTAATGTTAATGTGGTTATGTTAGTAATACACAGAGTGCTAATATAACAGCTTTAAGATGCATTTGTAGATATTATTACGTGTTTTACCGTCTTTATGGTGCTAGCTTAAAGTTACAGTGTAAACGTTAGCTTATATTGGAGTAAAGCTGTTACTGTTTAAATGATGTTAGCACAGAAATATTAGCTTCTGTTATGACTGATGAAGTTACTAGTTAATAAAGTTTCCAGTAAAGTGTTTAATCGCAGCCACAGATTGACAGCAAATATCTCGATTAGCTTCAGTGCATCTGTAATAAATATGTGCAAGTTTCAGTGCTTCGTTTAAACTGTATGATACTTATACTGACCCAGGGTCAGTGTAAAATACAATCCTAGCTGTGTGAACAAAGCCTGGCTCCTTTAATCCTGCATGAAAAACCTCAGGATGCAGGTTATTATTATTCTTTCCTGCTGGCACACCTGTCACACCTGAGAGTCAGCTAGAAACTCACAGTGACGTGGACATCATGCAAAGACTGCCAGACTCTGTAATACTGCAAATGATCAGTGACTCAGGTTAACACTAAACTTTAAACGGCACCTCTGTGTCTCTGTGTGCTGAACATCTAGGATTGAGTCAGGCTGCATTGACTGTGGGACTTTAATGTGTTAAAAGCAGGTTGAAACGGCTCAGAAACATTTGAAGATTAAAATTTAGCATTATGGCTGCTGGTGGTTTGTAAAGCCTCTACTCAGCTGTATTTTTGTTACTAATTTATGTTTGTTGTTGTTTAACACAGATTTCAGAAGAGCAAAGATGCTTAATAGTTTAACTAGATTTCATTTGTCAGTGTGGGACTGCTGAGTCACCTGAAGAACTCATTTCATTCATTCTCCACATGATGTTCATTTACAGAAATGTTTCACAGGAACTGATTCCTCCCAAAGGGTGAACTAGTGTGTTTCCATAGATTACCTCTGTATGAATGTACTTCTTAAATGAAGGCAAGTGTTTGTCCTTTTTTGTTCCTCAGGTACAGTACGTGATATCAAGGGCAGGCGGTCAACACTGGGGGTAGACAAGAAGCAGACGTACTTCCAAGAGGGAGCTGCAGTGAGGTCAGAGGTCAGAATCTGAAACAGCTCAGGTTTATATTTTAGAGGTTATAAAAAATCAAAATGTATTTATAAAGAAACCTTTAAATAATAGTCATAATTATGATTATTATAAGAAATATCAAACATTTAAGTGGATTTTCTGTTACACATATTGTGTTAGCCCTGCAATAAACTGGCAGCCTGTCTTTGTCCTGTATCAGCTGGGATAGGCTTCATCCTCCCGCAACCCTGAATTGGATACATTGTATTCCAATTATGTAATCTGATCATTTACAAACTCAAGGTATCTAATCAAAATGTAAGTAATAATTATAAAATGGGAAAGCAGAAATAAGTGTGACATAAATGTAAATGTGTGAGCTGACATAGAGGACAGCTACATGCAGTCTGAAAAACCTTTGTTGTCAAGTTTGCAGGTATATCAGCACGAGACATTCTTACATAGAAGAGACATTAAAGTCTCTAACTCAGTGAAGCATTATTGGTCCCGTCTGTTTGGATAAATATAATAACCCGATGTATGTCCATTTATTGACACATTTTCTTAAGTGCTTATCCAGTTCAGGATCACAGTGGAGCTGCAGCTGGATATGTTCAGTAAATAAACCTTACAAAAGTTAACAATAAACCTGCATCCATGTACGTTGTTGTCCACAGGATGAGAAAATCAAACTGGAAGACTGTGGAACATGTTAATAAATGTTTGTGTGTTTGTCCCTGTGTCTTTCACAGGAGGCGCTGGAAGGTTTCCCTAATAGTTCCTGGTGAATCAAAGCAGAACCATAAAGATTGCTGGACTGCATGATGGCCTTACCCCTGAGCCGTCATCCTGTTAAAGGAGGAACCAGTTAGAAGCTGTTTTCAAAGTAGCTGAGCAGATTTCTTACTTGAGGTAAGCGATTAACTGTTTGTTCATCTGTTCTGCCACTTAAAGAGCATTTAAGGACGTCTTTTGAGTGTCCAGTTGAATTAATTCTACTGGCTCTCATGGTCATTTGTTATTATAGACATATTTTTCATGTTCATCCAGCTATTTAGTAAATTCTATCTATTTAGTAATATCCGTCAGCTATAAAATGTAATATAAATATAAAAATATCTAAATATCTCCTGTCCTTTATGTTTTAATGATGTAAGTCTGTTTACATTAGCATTCCTCACATATCAATGAGATGCTGTACAGTACAATCCTACTGACACAGCAGAAGGATAACGACGGCTATTCAACATCGTTACACGACAGATTCGAGCTGCATGACGCAGACAAAGTGACTAAATCATCTTTTTTGTGGTTTATTGTCTTCAAACCAGCAGACAAAGCTGATGGCAGAAGATGTCAGAGAAGAACTTCAGGCCGTGGACTGAAAAGGTATTTTTTTCTTGTTATCAAAAGACATTTGGAGTGGCAGCTTCTACAACTGGTTGTGCTGAAGTAAAGCTTACAGTCTAAGAAATCACAGTGTTGATATTCAGCACAAAGAGAAAAGCTCACTTGTTTGAATTTATTTACAATCATAGTTTTATAAATTCTGACTGTAAACAGCTTTTACAGCTTTGATATTGTTTGACACTCGATATCAGGTGATGGGGTTTAATTTAAAGGTTTCTGTGTCCCAATGAGCCATTTACACTGACCAGTGTTTCACTTTAACTGTAACACATTCATTATTTAGATTCAACAAAGAAATAACTGAATGTAAAAAATGGCAGCCCTCAGGCAGGTTTATAGAGATATATGCATGCATTATGAAATTTATGTATCCCAGATAATTGTTATTCATCTAGTCATGGCAGACCCACCCCTTCCTCACAAGTTAACTGCAACCCAAAAGAACTAGTGGGGCTATTTACACACTCAAACCAGTGTGGGGTAAAAAGAGCCACCAAAAAGCTGTCAGCCACAGATGTGCTAGAAGAGTTAGAAGCTCTGCTTATGGAGAAACTTTCTAAGTCTAACAGAGGACAGGTACTCCTGCCCAAATAACATGATATAACCCCACATACAGCCCAGCCATAAAGTGAACCAAGTCATTTAGTTAAAGACAGCATGGGACCAAATGCATGTAACCAGCCTGCATCAACCTGACATTTCTTCCTCCTGAATTAAATGAATGAATGGATGAAAGTTAAATGACTACAAACGTAAAGCCACTAGTTCCCACACTGGAGCTCCCTGACACTGTGTGTTAACCGTATTTAGCTTGTATCAACAGTTGTAACAGGCTAAGCCACCTGAGAGACTGCATTGAATGATTGTTCCTGTCTTAATGGTTTCAGCTCAGATGTTCTGCTTTTTCCTTTCAGTAGATCAAAGCAGCTCGTGCTCCTTCTGCTTCCAATTTAGAAGAAGAAGAAGAAGAAGAAGAAGAAGAAGAAGAAGGCGAAGGCTTCAGCGAAGTGGCGTTCATGGTCTCAGTGAACAGTCACGGTCACACACTGCATGTGGTTTTAAAAGCAACATGTCTGTTCACCACAACAATGGAGATGTGTAATATTAGTGCAGCTACGGTTTGTTCTTGAACATCAGTTCTGTTTTCTACTTTGATCACTTAGACCAAAAAAGTGTTGTTTTCAGATTCTTTCTTTTACATCTATAAAGCACCTGCTCATTTTTTTTATTACAGTTAGTTTCACATGAATGTTAGTGTTTCCTTTATGATCTTTTAATGCTTACACTACACTGTACATGTCTACATTAGAGACATTTCTGTTTCCTGTTTCTGTTGACTTAGAATTGTGAAATGTTCTTTTATTTGATGCACAATATGAAGTTCATAATTTTCTTACAAATAAAACTCTAATGACAAACATGAACAGCTGTGCTTATTTCTGAGACATGAGTTTTTGAATGTGTTCATATTTAGACAGTGTGCATCTGTCTGCTGAAACTGTGATGGTGAACCTGAGGTGATGGTCAACAGAAGGCAAATATACATCAATATAAAACAATATTGAAGTAATGTCTTTACCCTCTGCAGCGTGTGGACACTGTGCACGCAATCACCTTATTCACTGTAGTAAACATGCACCGCTAGCTCACGTGACTGACTGTCTCCATGGTTACATCGTATATTATTAGCTATGTAAACAGCTTCCAAAGATACCGCCATAGCTCTCTGCAGCTGTAACACTTTCACACTTTGCAAATCATTTCACGTGTTTGATAGTTATGAAGACAGAATGTGTTTTTAAGGTCATGCTAGGCGGTTGCTATGGTGGTTGCTGTGGACTTGGGTGGACCGCGTCCGATTCCTGTTATTAGCTGTCCGCCACAGGAAGGCTGCGTTCCATTTACAAGTAGTGACAGTCTGCCGCAACTCGAACTCAAACCCCACTTTGTTCTTTAATTATAGGCCTTTTATAGCCGTTCATGACACGCACACACACACATAAAGCACTTTGCCTCACCATGAGAATGCAACTTCACCTAACCTAACCTTAAAGTATCTGATATAGGATAGAAAAATGAAGCAACCAGAGATTTAATGATGAAGACTCTGGGTTCTGTAGTTCACGTTTTACAGTCCTGAATGACTCTTTGAATATGATTTATTGAAGAGGAGTTTAGAATGCACTTTACATTTAGACTGTTGCTGTTTCATTTTTTACATTGTTGCCGTGTTATGTCATGAATAAGGTTCACCTGCTGGGGGTTTGATGGATCAGCTGGACAATACAGTCAAAGACAGACTTCATTCATCATATGCAAGAATCCTAGTTGGATTTTTGTTGTCACTCATGTTTTTGAACCAAATATTGAAAACAATTCTGACAGACTGGATACCTGGTCAGGGTGTACATTACCTTGTACTCAAGCATCCCAGGACAGAGCCCTGCCCCACCATGAGCCTGGGTGGATACGTGGTTATTAATATAAAAGGACCGATACTGAATATGAATATTTCATGAAAATTGAATTATAATACAAATTAGTAATAAGGGTTTCTCTGCGCCCTTATCTACCCCATACTCAAAGAGCTGCGGGCAGAGAGGGTGACAGGCGAGGATGGCACTGAAGAGAAGATGCTCGGTTTCTGGAGTCTCCTGGTCCTGTCAGTATTAGTAGGATGCATCTGCTGTGTCTTCTCGTGGATGCTCACCTACCTTGACTCGTTCCAGCCTGGTATGGATTTCCCAACACTGCAGACAGTGGCCCACGTCAGAGACGTTTAATATTGATTACATATGTCTGAATTGCTAACCCTAACCCTAGCTCAACAGACCACAATGCCCTGGACTGTCAGTATTATTACATGCTGTGAACATAAGTACCTTTGATCACAGTTTATGTTGTAAAAGAGAAGGAATATTGAAAGAAAGATCAACATTGTGATATTATTTCTTCCAAACTGACCAGAAACATGCTTGTCAGACTCTCACAGCAAAGGATCAGACTCACTGTGCATGACAGCTCAGGCCAATGATGTCTGTTAGATTGTCAGTTGTTTAGTGCTTCTGTACAGTTAGGGTCACCGTCTCTATTTCAGAATAATTAATATGCGGAAAACACTAAAAGTTGATTGTCTTCCAATATTCTAGCATAATTAAAAAACTTTGACTTTGTAAGTACATATTATTAGTCCTAATGCCAGCATAATTCTTCATAACTCCTGCTTTGAAATACTGAACTTTAAAATTGACCTGATGAAAGATCATTTACAGTGGCACTCTGTCAGGATCATTCTGACTGTAAGATCACTGTATTAATCTGAATCCTTCTGAAATGTGCTGTGAATGAATGCTGATGCAACTCACTGTGGGAAAGCTGTTAATAAAAGGAATCTGTGACACATGCAGCACATTCACAGAGGAAGAGGACACAAAGGGAGGACACGCAGAGGCTGTGTTGAAGTCAGAAATCCAAATCTTTATTAAAAAACAGGCGGCGGTAACAAACAGGAAGACAAGCAGTCCATCAAACAGTCTACAGGGTCAAACATACAGAGAATTCAAACAGCAGTAAAAAATAACTGGACACTGAAAAACTTAAAGCAATGTGTGACGCAATAAAAGGAAGCAGCGCAGTATATTCACTGAATTATCATCAATTACAAAAGAGAAAAACGACGATTTCTAAGGATTATTTTCTTAAATGCAGTTAGAGTGTGGCTGGTAAAGATGGAAACATACAGAATGTAAACTGTGTGAGTTTGTGAACTTTGTTAGAAACAAATGAGGTAAAAAAAACAACCCCAAAACAGACAAAACACAGAAAGAGGCTCTCAGTATTCATTCATAATTAGAAAGAAACATTCTGGTCGTGGATTTTTACAGTCTTAGTTCCGCTCGCTGTCATCATTATAATCATCATGATCAATGGCGAGGTCCTGAGGTGGGCGGGGCTGTCTCTGGTGATGTCACCATGAAGGAACAGCATCTGGCACGTGTTGGTGAAACATCCCAGTACACTGGTGTAGTTTCCTCTCCAGCTGTTGGACATGTGACACTTGAACATTAAGGGGAAGAAGAAGAAACAGTGTTAGGTCAGGTGACCACATGGTTTCTAAAGTAACTGACAGGAAGTAACCAGGCCGTCAGAAATGGATGGCATGTGTTTAGAGTTACTGGAGTTGGGTAACTCTACTTACCAAAAGCAGAAGCACACAGATGAAGGATCAGATGCTGAATGTTGCAGGAACATGCTCGTGTGTGGTGGTCATTCAGTGCTGCTCCGGCAGGTTACACAGTCCAAGACTGATATGCTGCCCATCTGAGAGTTTGAAAACACACATGCAAAGATTTATTTTGTATTACAGTCAAAGTTGGATGTTCATTTTTGTCCTTTAAAAATGTTTGTGTATTTGAAAGCACTAACATTTAAGGATGACTTGGATCGTCTCCTTTAAAGGGGAGACAAGTGTATCCACTGATCTACGTCACTTTACCTGGATGATGACTCCTCCGCCCTCACTCAGAAACACTCCTAATATAACCAAGCAAATAAATAATATTGAAGATTTACATCATTACAAAAACAGCAAAAACATCTCCCTTTGATTCTATTTCTCCATTCCTGCTGAACATCAGGCAACAAATATCTCAATAAATCACAGTAAAATGTAAAGCACATGTTTTCTCTGCTTTGTCTAACCTCTGCAGAGCCTCTGTCAAGAAAATCATAACTGTAAGCATAAAACCAAAATATACATTTCATAACACGTCACTGGACAAACCTCGGTCAGTTGATTTCCTCTGTGCAGTGCAGACGAACATCAGTCAGCAAGTGACTCTGCTGGTTCTTCTGAGGAAACACCACCGTCTCTCCACACCGTCACCATCTGTGAGCACAAACTGCCGCTCTGCTCTGCCAGCATGTAGGAATCACATATCACACACACAGGGGTGAAGAAACATCAGAGCTCAACTTTGGATACTTTAGATCTTAACAGATCAAAGCAGCTCTTAGTTTCAGCAATCAGACAAACAATGATACCAAACTGATTCTGTATGAATACAATATGGTATTTTCAATACAGCTGTCAAATTAATTTATTAAAACTAATACAGATATATGTATATTTTTTTTGATAAATTAGTTTGCTAAATTATAAGAATATATTTTTATTTTTTTTTCATTTAACAATTGCAACTGAAAGAAATTAAATATTGAACAAAAATATATTGTCACATTCTGAGCATGCTCAGCACGCTGACAGACTTGAAGTTGCTACAGATTTTAAGAACTGATAATTATGGGGAAGAAACTTCTCTTGTTCATCCGTTTAATCAAACATTTGATGCCTCAGCTGTCTCAGTCCTATAGCGTTCTGCAACTACAACTAACCTGAAGCTTGGATTTGGCTGCAGGTGCCCCTGTACATCCTTCTCAGATGTGGGTACCAGTTAATCCCACTTCTTCCTGAGCTTTGCTTCATCACAAGACCAAAGGTGGCATCCCGTGTCACAGTCTTATCATCATCCAGAATCAGAATCAGAATCAGAAAGGGTTTTATTGCCAAATGTTGAGTTTACAACATTAGGAAATTGCTGCGGTGCTTCAGTGCAAACATACTGTTATAAATTACACTTAAATAGACATGAAAATAAAAATAAGAATAAGAATTAAAAGTGCTAAGTGGATAGATATATACATGATATATACATGAGTGCAGGTGGTGATCAGTGCCAAACATGGAATGATGCAGTGAACACAGCGTAGGGTGTTAGTGGTGGGAACAGTCATACGGTTATTGTTCATGTGTCCGACAGCAGAGGGGAAGAAACTGTTCTTATGGCGAGAGGTTCTGGTGCGAATGGACCGGAGCCTCCTGCCTGAGGGGAGCAGGTCAAACAGACTGTGTCCAGGGTGAGAAGGGTCAGCTGAGATCCGAACTGCACGCCCCAGTGTCCTGGAGGTGTACAGGTCCTGCAGAGATGGGAGTCTGCAGCCAATCACCTTCTCAGCAGAGCGCACAACACGCTGCAGTCTCTGTTTGTCCCTGATAGTGGCTCCAGCGTACCACACGGTGATGGAGGAGGTGAGGATGGACTCGATGATTGCAGTGTAGAATTGCGTCATCGTCCGTGTTGGCAGGTTGAATTTCTTCAGCTGCCTCAGGAAGTACATCCTCTGCTGGGCTTTCTTAATGACGGAGGTGATGGTGGGCTCCCACTTCAGGTCCTGGGTGATGGTGGTACCCAGGAAGCGGAATGAGTCCACAGAGGTGATGGGGGTGTCAGTCAGGATGATGGGGGGGAGTGGAGCTGTGTGCTTCCTGAAGTCCACAATAATCTCCACTGTCTTCTGGGCATTCAGCACCAGGTTGTTGTGGCTGCACCAGGACACCAGACGTTCAACCTCCCTCCTGTAGGCAGACTCATCCCCGTCCGAGATGAGTCCAATAATGGTGGTGTCATCTGCAAACTTGATTAGCTTGACAGACTGGTGGGCGGAGGTGCAGCAGTTGGTGTACAGGGAGAAAAGCAGAGGAGAAAGAACACAGCCCTGAGGGGAGCCGGTGCTGATGGTCCGGGAGTCCGAGACATTCTTTCCCAGCCTCACATGCTGCTTCCTGTCCGTCAGGAAGTCAGTGATCCACCGGCAGATGGGATCAGGCACATTCATCTGGGAAAGCTTGCCTTGGAGATGGTCTGGAAGGATGGTGTTGAAGGCAGAGCTGAAGTCCACAAACAGGATCCTGGCGTAGGTTCCTGGGGAGTCCAGATGCTGCAGGATGAAATGTAGGGCCATGTTGATGGTGTCATCTACAGACCTGTTGGCTCTGTATGCAAACTGCAGGGGGTCCAGGAGGGGGGCCGTGAGGGTCCAGAATGTTTCCAGAAGAAACATTTGAAGAAACATCATGGAGAAGAAACATTTATGCGCCTCCTGGTTTTGTTTTCTGATCCTGCGAAAAGACTGAGGACAACAAAGCCCAGAGAACACGAGATACACAACATCCAACATTCAGACTCAACAGCCTCCATAAATGAAGACCACCGCGTTTGTTCAGTTATAGTAGATATGAGCATACTTCACATTACTGGGTATGAATAATAATGAGGAGGCAAACTTTGAAGATGCAGAGCATGATGTCCCATCATCAGACTGTAAACAAACATCCACCAGGCTTCTTTGTTGCCAAAATTGATGATTCTCCTATCAGGGATCAGTAGCGTGTATTAACCTGTGGTATAAGCAGCAGTCACTGAAATATTACTGTTTCAAATAAGAAATCTAGCACATAAAAGCCAGGGTGGGAGGGATCTCTGCAAACTGACTTACCTCTGCAAGTGTGAAGCTCAACAAAAATCTGACTCTCCAGTCACAGACAAACAAAAACTCCAGCTGGGAGATAGAAAACGCTGTCTGGGTCTTGCTGGATGTTGCTGGTCAGAGTCCACACATTAGCAGAGTGCTTCTTGGTCCCACTGACCCATGTGGACAGCGACTGTGGAGAACTGTTCTGGAAAACAGAGAAGAGAATTAAAATAACAAAAAGCCAAACAGGATTTCCACAAAGACTCTCTTGGAATCAGCAATCAAAAAAATCACTGGTTCATATTTCAATCAAATATGAACAGGTTCCTTAACTGTACGCAGTTCAGATCTGATTTAATTTAATTTCCTTCACACAGCACATTCGTCCAGGCCGACAGGTAAACATAGAATTAATCTCAGGTAACATGACTCATAGTAGAGATTCAGTAAGAAAGATTGCAGGCTCTAATATTATTACCACACAATCCAAGGACACACCAACAGCTCAGATTTGTAGAACTATTTAAACAAATGTCTTCTGAATATTCAATTCATGTTCACAGTGGGAGGGTGGGGGGTGTCGTGGAATTTTTAAAATAAAGTCTGCAACACAGAAAGAGCTGTGATCAAGCTATTTATTACTGCGCCAACACACATCAAACATCACAGTTCAGTCATGTCAGCGCTGCCACAGAAGTGGTGCTCCTCCTCCTTTATGCATTCCAAGGAAGAGGAAGTTACAAACTGATCCTACCACACTTCAACGGATCAATGGTTATGCTGTTTTGTGCCCTTGGCCTTATCAGCACCTGTAAAGGGAGTTGTTTTCTCAAACTGCTGAAGTAAGTTCATCTAGTTTTAGAAACTTTCACTGAACAGTAACAGTGTCACAACTAAGCATATGCATAAGCACTTAAATACTTTAAATGAGAATAACAGAAAATTTCTATTAAAAAGGCTAGAGCCTGTCCCAGTAGTCATAGGTAGAGCACACCTGGACAGGTCACCAGTCTGTCAGAGGACTAACACAGAGACAGACATCAGAGTAACAAATCTATTTAAAATTAATGTAAGTTTGCTGCAGCTGTATGTATGAACATATGTTTCTGTGCTCACAGTCCACCTCTCAGGAACCTGCAGTTCACTTTTAGTCAACTTTAAACAGACCTCACAACAGGCTGATGTGGCTGGATCAGTAGTCTGATTTAAGTACGATACCTTTGGCCAGGGATTCATCTGGTGCATCGCTTCACTGCAGTCTTACATATTTTCCCCACACCTGAATAAAAAATTACTGATATATACAAATAACAGCTTCAGCTGATGCAGCCTGACTCAATCCTAGATGTTCAGCACACAGAGACACAGAGGTGCCGTTTAAAGTTTAGTGTTAACCTGAGTCACTGATCATTTGCAGTATTACAGAGTCTGGCAGTCTTTGCATGATGCACACTACACTGTACGTTTCTAGCTGACTCTCAGGTGTGACAGGTGTGCCAGCAGGAAAGAGTAATAATAACCTGCATCCTGAGGTTTGTCATGCAGGACAATACTTGTATTTGCTTAATTGTTTACTAAATGTTTGAGGTGTGAAATAAACCGCAATGGAGCAAAATATGGGCGTGTGTGGTTGGAGGATGTGTTTGTGTCTATGCGTGCGAGCGTGCGCGCGCGAGAAGGGGAGGGGGGTGCGAACATTTTTCTTGTAAAACAAGAGGGGCCCAGCAAAAAAAGTTTGGGAACCACTGCTTTAGGGTTTCCTGACCGCCATGCGCCAGGAGACGACACCTGTCCAGGGGCTGGGCCTTGGACATGGTCACCCTTAGCAACGATGTCACCAAGATGATGAGGGAGGTCGTCTAAGCTCCGCCCCCTGGAGATGTGGGTGGAGTCTATATCTATGGTCTTTTTCTGGATGGAGCGGGATGGGACAGACATGGCGCCAAACTCGCTGAGGCTCCGCCCAAAGTTTGTCTTTTTAAAATCAGTGTTTTTTTAACTTAGATTAAAATAATAAACTGAAGCTTTAAAAAAAAGAAAACTTCAGTGTTCAAAAGTCCAACGTTTTACTGTTTCTGTATTTTTTTGTAAATTAACATAAAAACATTTTTAAAAAACATCTTAAAGATTAATTTAATGAAAAATTATGAAATAATAATTAATTTGTCAGCAATTTAGGAACTAAATGAAATCAAAGTATTTTTGTTTTTGCTCAGTAATAATAAGTTTGTCTCGGCCCCTCAGGTCCTCTTCACCCCCCTCCCTGTGGTCCACGTCTTCGCCGTCAGCTCAGCCAATATGGCCGACAGTAAGCGTCCCCCTGGCGGCGGGGGGGCGGTCAGCCTGTACTCGTGTCCCGTCTACAAGAAGCCTCGACGCACCGACCCGAACTTCATCTTCTCCCTGCAGCTGAGGAGCGTGCAGCCGCCCGAGCACTGGACACTGCGAGGCGCCGCACTGCTCTGCGACTGCAAGTGATCCAAACGTTGTTGTTCCACAGACACGGACAGACACTCACCGTGGGGCTCTGCTGTGTCTCACTCAGACCTCCCCACAGGTTTCACTTTGAGCTTTTCTTTTTTATTCTGATGTTCTGATAATTTCCATTTTTCTTCAGCACCAAACATGTTTGTAGGTTTTTAGTCTGTTAAATTTATGAAAATCAAAATGTTTCCACCTCTTCTCTCTGCAAGTCTCTAATAATAATAATAATAATAATAATAATAATAATAATAATAATAATAATAGTAACATTAATGATCGTGTATGTGACCTCACACAGTAAAGCTGATGTGAGGATCATCACAGTTTTGGTGGTTGTATGAACTTAGAATGCATAAAATAATAATTTGTTTTAATTAAAAAACTTTCCCTCTGTCATTTCCTGAGTGTTTCAAAATAAAAGTCCTCTCTTTCATGTTTTGAATGTGAGGCTGTTCCTGTGATGCCTTCAAATCTGTTTCAGTCTGCAGTTTTTTACAGTTCAGACCCAAAGTGACTCAAACATTTACTTAAAAGAGGTTTTTGTTCGTCTGGGTTTTCCTGCTCAGCAGCTCTAAACAGGCAAAAGCAGAAACACACAAACAGAAAGAAACAGGAAAATATGTGTTTCTGTGAACAATGCAGCAGCAAAATGAAAGACCAGGATTTATTTTTAATGACTGACAAAAACATTAAATGATCATGTTTATTTTCACATAAATGTTCCATCGGTCCTTCTTTTACAATAAGTTTAGAAATGAAAAATAATAATAACACACCAGGAAAAAGCCAACAGCACGAGTCCTGAAAGGCTTAAAGAGAAAATAAACGCACAAAGAATGAAACAAAAAGGCACAAAACCTCAAAACAAGAGTGAATTAAATCTGAGCGACACACAAAGATGCTAAAAGCCCCAAACATGAACCTGTGAGGTCATTAATACCTGTGTGTGTGCATGTTTACATGTCTTTGTGGGGACCAAAATGCCCGTCCCCACAAGTTTGAAGACATTTGTGAGACTCAGAATGTGGTTTTAGTGTCAGGGACAGTCAGGTCAGGGTTAGGCATTCAGTCTTAATGGTTAGAGTAAAAGGCTGAGGAGAGCATGATGTCAAATAGATGTCCCCACAAGGATATGAAAACACAACCGTGTGTGTGTTACTGTGAATTTGTGAAACAAGTGAAGATTTCAGAATCAGTGAGAAATGTTTCACTTCCTGTTGGTGAAGAAGAGCAGACTCCTCTTCAGCCACAGAAATGAAGAAGCTTTTATTTTGTCAGCCTGACAAACACGAGCTGAGCCACGAGCAGAGGCGACCCTGCAGAGGTGAAGGTCACAGTCAGAATCAGCGCCAGAGAACCGCACAAGGACGGCCTCATTGGTCACGGCTGAGTTCATTATGTGATGGTAACAAGCTGATTATTACAGAACAGGAAACACACGTCTGCTCATCAAACACCAGCTGCTGCTGCTTTTATCAGTCTGACAACAAAACCTCACAAGAAAGAAGTTTTTGTGAGTTTGCAGCGTTCCTCTAAACTGAAAACTAAAACAGACTGAAAATGGGAACACGCACCCACACTCGAGAGTCAGGCAGCTTAAATGTGTTTGTCTTCATCTGTAGTTACGTTTCATTGGCTGGAAATGTGCTAACTGGAATCCTTCATGAGTCCAGATGAACAAAAACAAGTGTTTACTGCTCCACGCTGCACGAATCTGAATCAAAATCACTCAGACGCGCCCACGTAGGCATTCCACTAAAACCATGTGACCACCTTCACCTTTAAACCTGTCGTGAATATAATTTTGACTCTTCCCTTTATTTTGAAAGAACAGATTTGCAGGAAGTGCGGCTGCTGCAGAAACTCTTCACTTTTCACTGGCTTTAATCTTGAAGGTTTCTCCAGATGTGGAACTTTCATGCTAAACATTCAACATCTGACGACCGTCTCCGTGTAAAACACTGACAAACTCAAACTTTATACGGTAACTGACAGATTTATTCCTCCATTTTCAGGCATTTCACAATGAACTTGGATTAGTTTGATGATTTTATTCACGTTGGTGAATAAAACCAGCCAAGAGGCTGATTCCTGCAGAGGAGGAGGCAGAGTGGAGGAATCTGCAGGTTCTGTCTCTAACACACAACCAGAGCTTCAATCATAACGAGCACATAATAAAACCATGATCCCCCTGATCGACTCTTTTAGCCTGTTTCCTCTGGATCGAACAGGATCTAACAAACCCCAGCTTCTGCTGGGACACTGGTCATCATGGGAGGAAAAAGATGGCTGCCATGTTGCCGTTTCCTGTCTTACACCAGGGTTATACTTCCTGTATCTGTGGGTCTGAGTTTTTAATCAGAGGATGAACTTAAAGCTTTCAGTCTGCTCTACAACCCACCACCTATCCACACGTCTGCTAAGTGGACTGGAAATCAGTAAAACTTCTACCAGACTTTAGTAAATATTGCATTAAGATGAGCAGACAGATTTTAATCTCAGCATCGTGCACACAGATTTTTCAGGACACTGGAAGAGTTCCTGCCGTGGATTTAGATGTTAGTGTTGTGTGGATGATCCCATTCTGTCATCTTTGTGTTACTAACACTGATGCTTTTACACCTTAGGACCCTCGAGACCTCTGCTGCTCAGCTGTCCTGATCGCTGCCTCCACTTTAACCAGAGGCTGTAACCTCTGATCATTTCACCTGCACCGACAGTAAAACTCTTCTCCAGAACCAAACGTGCCATAAACCCGTCACAGCTTCATCATCAGCTCAGTCTCAGCAACATGCAGACGACCGAGCAGCAGAAACTCTGCAGGGAACGTCTGAAGTCTGTTCTTCAGTTTTCCCAGCTCACTGTTTATTGAACATGAGACAGAAAAATAATTTCACCTTTAATGTGAAACTTTTATCGCCTGTGACATGTTTGCAGGAAGTTTACATGCTGTGATTTAGTGTCACAGCCATAAATATCACACAAGCATCCTGTGTCCCATGTGTCCCAGCATCCTCTGTTGTCAGGGTTCCTGGGTCTGAGCGACCCAGGATCCCTGAGCAGTTATGAATTATATTATTATTATTGTATGTATATTTGGTGTTGCTGTCTTTCTCCCTGTTTGCGTGTGTGTATATGTGTTTCGGCGGGCGCCTTCAGGCCTGGTGGGTGTGGCCCTGCTGACGGTCTGGCCACACCCGAAGCCACAGACCTGCTGCTGATCAGGCCACGTCGGGGGAGCTACTTAGGAGAGTCTTGGAGCTCCCACCGACGCGGGATCATTCCGTGAGACTCCATGTTAGTCATCCTGTTGAACTGAGTTAGTGTGTGTATGCCCGCGGTTATATGTGTCCTGACGGCTGCGTCTATTGTGTCCCCAGGAGAAGTCTGGAGCGCCAGACGGCAGCCAGCACGAGGGGTGCTGAGACACGGGAGCGGAGAGCACTGAGACACGGACTGGTCACGGAGAGACACGACACGGGAGTCAGGGAAAGCACGGGGATTTATTGTTACACTGTAAATAAACGCACTGTTTGTACATAGAGCACCGCGCCTGGGTCCTGCTTCCCCACACCTCCCACGGTTTGCCATGCCGAGCCGTGACATCTGTGTTTAGGGAGGAGCAGTGAAAGTGAAAGTGTTGATCCTCCGTTCAGAGTAGTGATGGGATTTCCGGCTCTTTTTAGAGAACCGGCTCTTTCGGCTCCAAACCGGCTCTTCAGGTTGTTTTGTTGCTTTAATTAATTTATTATTAACAATAATATAAAATTATGCACAAAAGGAATTACTGACGTAAAAAAAAGTGGTTATGGTAGATATATGCGGTGGCCCCTAGAGACAAAACACGTACAAACTCCAAAACACATTTCTAGCATGAACTGAACTTCCAAAGCAGAGCTACTAGATCACTTAAATTACACAATTGAAAGCATGTGTGTATTGTTTGTGTATTTATACACAGGCACTCATATATATTCAAATAATTTAAAAAAAATTTCATTTACCTGTTACTACCACACACCAAATCCGGTCATTGGTACTTGCTGGCTTGTGTAGCCACTAGGTAACAAAAGCTCAACACTGCGCCCAGCATCCTGGAGCACTTCTGTTGTCTTTTGTACGTGTTTTGAGTTTTTATGTGCTTCTGAGTTTTTATGTGCTTCGGAGTTTTTATGTGCTTCGGAGTTTTTACGTGTTTTGGAGTTTGTACGTGATTTGAAGTTTGTATGTGCTTTGTCTCTAGGGGCCACCGTAAATATACTTTTATTTATTCACTCCACATAAAATGTAATAAATAATATAATATATCACATTATAATAATAATGAAATAATGAAATAATAATAATAATTATATAATACAAAAATCAACTATTCACATTTCAACTTTTAACTGTTTAAATTTTCAGCTTTTTCCTTTTACAAATTTAAAGTGAAACAACACAAAACACTGCAAACCACAACACAATTAAATATAAATTAAAATATGAAAACAAAAAGAACATGCATATTCTCTGTCATATGGACCTGCATGAATAAACTTTCTGAATCCTTTATCATCTCCAACTGAAAATAGTTGTGGATGATTACTATACCTTTCTAATGTGACGTTGTTGGCCCTGCCTCTTTCTCTCTCTCTGCCTCTGTTCCTGTGCTACTGAGTGTAACTACCGCCCCTCCCCCCTCTGCCCAGCGTAAAGCACAAGGCTCGTGTGCAGAGTGAAGCAGGAAAAAAAGTGCAAGAGAGAGAGAGGGAGAGCGAGAGAGAGGCTGAGAGAAAGAAAAAAAAAACATGTGACGGCTCGTGATAAGAAGGCGGCTGCGTTGTTCACGTCTAAGATCCGGCTCTAAGAGCCATTTCGTTCGCGAACGACCCATCACTAGTTCAGAGCAGCAGGAGGAGGAAGGTGGAGCTGAGGCAGGTGAGTGTTAACATGAATATGTTTCTTCTTATGACATAAAATAATTCCACACTGTTCGTGTCTGTGGATGAAACGTCAGGCCGGTCGGCTCCTCTGAGCGCTGGTTTCCTGTAAGTAGAGAGGAAGTGAGTTTAGCTGAGAGAGCAGGAGGAGAGTGAGAGCTGTGCTGAGGCAGGTGAGTGTTAACACCGCTCTGACATTACTGTGTCTCTGTGGCGGGAACAACAGGCTCCGTCAGTGGAGGCAAAAATAATCAGACTTTGGTTTTTCAAAGGAAACTACTTTATGTTGGGAGAAGCCGCACTAATTGGATAACGGCTTGTCAATCTCAAGTTATTAGCCAATGAGCGCGCAGGTTCACAGTAAGACCCGCCCTTATCACGACATTTTTAAAACCTAAAATGGCGACAGAAACTTTTTTTTTTTTTAATTAAACTTTATTTATAAACAACAGTATAACATACAAGGCACCATCATTAATCCGATTATGTTACATTCTCGGTTGAGCATTATAGCAAAACAAACAAACAAACAAACAAACAAACAAAACGAACAAAAAAAAAAAACAACAACAATAAGCACAAAGCTAAAAGAGTTAGCACAAAAAGAAAGAACAATCATTGAAGGATTTGAACCAAAGGCAAAAAATAACGTGCAAAAAAAGGGCAGTCGTGATTATAAAATAGGGAGTTTTTTTTTTTTTAACATAGGTTAAACTCTTTAAATAAAACAACAAGTTTAAGGACTTTCTTGTTATTCACAAGTTTAAGCGATTTAGCCCAGAGTTTAAAGTCATTCAGCCATCTGTTTATACATAGTTTAGCTTTAAAGTATCTGCATTTGTGAATAAAAATTTTTCCCATTAACAAAATCGTCCTAATCAACAGGTCAAAATCTGCATTCTCAGCAAGTATTCCAAACTTTATTACTGTCACCGTCAAATGTGGTAACTGAATTCTCCTGGACTGTAGCCAGCTCCACATGTCAGTCCAGAAGGAGTGCACTGATTCACAGTAGAAAAACAAGTGATCCAGACTTTCAATATCATTTTCACAAAATGTGCAGGCGTTCACATCTAAGTTAAATTTCCGTCTTAAGAATTCATTGGTTGGATAAACCTCATTAATGATTTTAAAGTGAACCTCTTTTACTTTATGGGAAAGAGGAAGTGAAATACAGTGGGGCAAAAAAGTATTTAGTCAGCCACCGATTGTGCAAGTTCCCCAACTTAAAATGATGACAGAGGTCAGTAATTTGCACCAGAGGTACACTTCAACTGTGAGAGACAGAATGTGAAAAAAAAATCCATGAATTCACATGGTAGGATTTGTAAAGAATTTATTCGTAAATCAGGGTGGAAAATAAGTATTTGGTCAATAACAAAAATACAACTCAATACTTTGTAACATAACCTTTGTTGGCAATAACAGAGGTCAAACGTTTACTATAGGTCTTTACCAGGTTTGCACACACAGTAGCTGGTATTTTGGCCCATTCCTCCATGCAGATCTTCTCGAGAGCAGTGGTGTTTTGGGGCTGTCGCCGAGCAACACGGACTTTCAACTCCCGCCACAGATTTTCTATGGGGTTGAGGTCTGGAGACTGGCTAGGCCACTCCAGGACTTTCAAATGCTTCTTACGGAGCCACTCCTTTGTTGCCCGGGCGGTGTGTTTTGGATCATGTTGGAAGACCCAGCCGCGTTTCATCTTCAAAGTTTTCACTGATGGAAGGAGGTTTTGGCTCAAAATCTCACGATACATGGCCCCATTCATTCTGTCCTTAACACGGATCAGTCGTCCTGTCCCCTTGGCAGAAAAACAGCCCCATAGCATGATGTTTCCACCCCCATGCTTCACAGTAGGTATGGTGTTCTTGGGATGCAACTCAGTATTCTTCGTCCTCCAAACACAACGAGTTGAGTTTATACCAAAAAGTTCTACTTTGGTTTCATCTGACCACATGACATTCTCCCAATCCTCTGCTGTATCATCCATGTGCTCTCTGGCAAACTTCAGACGGGCCTGGACATGCACTGGCTTCAGCAGCGGAACACGTCTGGCACTGCGGGATTTGATTCCCTGCCGTTGTAGTGTGTTACTGATGGTGACCTTTGTTACTTTGGTCCCAGCTCTCTGCAGGTCATTCACCAGGTCCCACCGTGTGGTTCTGGGATCTTTGCTCACCATTCTCATGATCATTTTGACCCCACGGGATGAGATCTTGCGTGGAGCCCCAGATCGTGGGAGATTATCAGTGGTCTTGTATGTCTTCCATTTTCTGATGATTGCTCCCACAGTTGATTTCTTCACACCAAGCTGCTTGCCTATTGTAGATTCACTCTTCCCAGTCTGGTGCAGGTCTACAATACTTTTCCTGGTGTCCTTCGAAAGCTCTTTGGTCTTGGCCATGGCGGAGTTTGGAGTCTGACTGTTTGAGGCTGTGGACAGGTGTCTTTTATACAGATGATGAGTTCAAACAGGTGCCATTCATACAGGTAACGAGTGGGGGACAGAAAAGCTTCTTACAGAAGACGTTACAGGTCTGTGAGAGCCAGAGATTTTCCTTGTTTGAGGTGACCAAATACTTATTTTCCACCCTAATTTACGAATAAATTCTTTACAAATCCTACCATGTGAATTCATGGATTTTTTTTCACATTCTGTCTCTCACAGTTGAAGTGTACCTCTGGTGCAAATTACTGACCTCTGTCATCATTTTAAGTTGGGGAACTTGCACAATCGGTGGCTGACTAAATACTTTTTTGCCCCACTGTATACTTTTTTCTTATCGCCTTAACCTCCATGGTCTCAAATTCTTTAAGAATATAATTTCTTTTAACCGGATTAGGGCAAATTTAGTTTATCAAAATATTCCTGATCACTTTGTTTGTAAACCTGCTGTCACCAAATTCAGCTCCAGCTATGCAGAGCTGCCTCAGTCCAGGAGAAATTTTAGCGTGCACAATATCTTCTTTTATCATTGATCTCAAAGGGACTGGGATGGCTTTCACTAGGGATTGATATCTCTTAACAGTACATCTTACATCAAATTTCTCACAAAACGTATCATGTTTTAATAAGACCCCATTATCATCCATAAAATGAGCTACAGCCCAAATCCCTTTAGATCTCCATTCATCCATGTACACAGATTTCCTACACAAACGGATATACCTGTTGTTCCATATAGGGGTATTGTGAGGAGTAAAGTTATGTTTGTAGATTAATTTCCAGTAGAGAAGGACCTGCTGATGGAAAGCTGAGAGTTTAACAGGTAACGAACTGCAATCAAAGTCACAACGTAACAAAAAGTCTATTCCACCCATTTTGCCAAAAATCACATTGGGAATAATGTTCCAAAAGGAATTTTTGTTCCTAATGAAAGATCTTAACCATTTCAGTTTCAGTACACCATTCATAACATCATAGTCAATGGCATTAGCCCCACCCTCTTCATAATTCTTAATCATATCATTTTTCTTTATTTAATGACATTTGTTCCTCCATATGAACCTAAAATTAAGATTATTTATAGATTTAATTAGTTTTGGAGATATGGGCAGAGAAAAGGCTGGATAGATTAGTCTGGACAGACTGTCCATTTTGGTTAGCAAGATTCTCCCAAACAGAGTTATGTCCCTTTGCAGCCACCTGTTTAATATAGACTTACACTTTTCTATATTGGTACAGATATTCTTATTTTCAGTTGATGTCTTATCCTTGCAAATTACAATGCCCAGATACTTCACCTCTTTTTTGATCTGTATATTATCTATTGCTTGCAGGGTACACTCATGCAGAGCTAGAATTTCGCATTTATTAATATTCAGCTGTAGGCCAGAAGCTTTGGAGAAGTGGTTGATCGCCTGTAAGGCTAAAGGAATCTGGTCCTCATTTTTTAGAAACAGGGTGGTATCATCTGCGAGCTGACTGATTATTATCTGTTCACCCATCACAGTTAACCCCTCAATGTGACTGTTTATAATCAAAATAGACAACAGCTCAGCAACCATGATGAACAGAAGTGGTGACCTGCTACATCCCTGCCTTATCCCTCTATTAACCTCAAACCTTGAACATGTACCATGTTCTAGCAAAACAGAGCTGTTAATGTCATTATATAGCATCTCTATAACATTGATAAATTCCTCTCCAAAACCAAAAGACTGCAGAGTTTTGAATATGAACGTATGTTCAACTGAGTCAAATGCTTTGTAAAAATCCAAGAACAGGATGTATCCTCTCTCTTGGATTAATTCACTGTACTCAAGGAGGTCCAAAACCAGCCTAATATTGTTATGAATTAGTCTTCCTTTCAAAAAACCTGATTGTGTTTCACTGATAATGTTTGAGATGCCTTTCTTTATCCTCTCAGCTACAGCTCCAGACAGGATCTTATAGTCAGTGTTTAGTAAGGTGATGGGTCTTAAATTGTCTAAAATTCTTTTATCCTTACCTGATTTAGGAATCAGGGTTATCAACCCTTGTTTCATGCTTGGCATCAGTTCTTTTTTCTCTATCGATTCCTTTAATGCATCAAACAATAAAGTTCTTAGGTCCTTCCAGAAGAATTGATAAAAATTAGTAGTGAGTCCATCTGTCCCTGGGGACTTGTTTAATGCCATTTTCATGACCACCAAATCCAGTTCCTCAATTTGGCGGCCGCTACTAAGTTTTAAAATTACTCATACTAATCTTTCTGGGTCACAAAATAAACTTTTAACATATTTTCAGGCGAGAAAGTAGCTGTGTAAACATCAAATATCTGCTCGGTTTATCAAGATACCGCATATTTGCAAAAGTGCTTCGACGTTTTTTTGAGACGTCTGCTACCCACCAGCACTATAGCCAGCCGGGAGCTCGAGGGTCACTGAAGCCACCGAGAACGGCACAACTCCCGGCACATCATTTTCAGATCACCGCGGACTTTCGCTACTCAGGTTAAACGTGATATATAAGTCACTTAGACAACCTAAAAATGTTATTGTTTGGCTTTTTTCAGTGTTTTGTTTGTTCGTGAGTAAATCGGTTTGGCTGAGATTAAAGTTATTAGATTAGGTTAGATAAAATAAAACTTTATTAATCCCCCGGGTGGGTTCCTCCTTGGTTTTTACACAGCTGAATAAACATCAAACAGAAAACTGATTAAACAGAAGTATGAGACGGTCGAGAATTTACTCCAGTGTCCTGTTATATTGCAGATAGCAAGGAGGGGTTGCAGATAGCACGGCCAGTACCTTGGGTTGACTCTACTGTCAGGAGAGCTCTCAAAGCACGGACCACTGCCTATAAAAATGGGCTCACATCGGGTGATATGACCAGCTACAAAGCAGCTTCTTATGGTTTAAGGAAGACTGTGAAAGCGGCTAAGAGGCGCTATAAGGACAATGTGGAGTCGCATTTCCAACACGGTGACTCCCGACGTATATGGGACGGGCTACGAAAAATCACAGATTATAAACCCAGCACTGTGAGATGTATGAAACCAGAATTAGCTGACGACCTCAATGCCTTTTTTGCGCGTTTCGAGGTGCCTGCTGTGGCAGCAATTCAGAGCTCCGCACCTGCCCCCGCTGCTGAACCAGCACCATTGATACTCTCTGAGCATGATGTGAGGAGAGCTCTGAGGGCAACAAACTGCAGGAAGGCAGCGGGACCAGATAGCATACCGGGACGTGTGCTAAGAGTATGTGCAGATCAGTTGACCACAGTTTTCACTAGCCTCTTCAATGCCTCTCTGGCTCAGCAGGTAGTCCCCACCTGCTTTAAAACATCAGTGATTGTTCCGATCCCGAAGAACACCCGCCCAGCCAGCCTAAATGATTATCGCCCAGTAGCCCTAACATCTGTAGTGATGAAGTGTTTTGAGAGGCTCATGAAACCCTTCATCAGTTCCCTCCTTCCTCCCGACTTCGACTCACTGCAGTTTGCATACCGGACAAACAGATCTACCGGAGATGCTGTAGCACAGGTCCTGCATACCACACTGAGCCATCTAGATGAGGGATGTGGGAACTATGTGAGAATGCTGTTTATAGATTACAGCTCAGCATTCAACACCATAGTTCCCCACACCCTCTCGGGTAAGCTCCAAGATCTGGGATTCAGTACATCTTTGTGCAGGTGGATTTATAGCTTCCTGACCACGAGACCACAGTCAGTGAGAATAGGGGATGTGTACTCCCATACACTCTCATTGAACATAGGGGCCCCCCAGGGATGTGTACTGAGCCCCCTTCTCTACTCCCTCTACACCGCGGACTGCACGGCCAGACACCCCACTAATTCCATTGTGAAGTTTGCTGACGACACAGTGGTGGTGGGACTCATCTCTGGGAACGACGAGACGGCCTACCAGAGTGAGGTGGATGGACTAGCAAAGTGGTGTGTGGCAAATCACCTCTCCATGAACATCAGTAAAACAAAGGAGATGGTGATTGACTTCAGAAAACAGAGAGGTGAGAAAACTCACACCCCAATTCAGATCTATGGAACCCCTGTGGAGAGAGTCTCCAACTTCAAATACCTCGGTGTCCACATCAACGAGGACCTCACTTGGAGTACACACACGGACTTCCTCATTAGTAAAGGCAGACAGCGCCTCTATCACCTGAGGCGTCTAAAGAGGTTTAAGATCTCCAAGAATATACAGAGGAGATTCTACACTGGTGTCATTGAGAGCATCCTGTGCAACAACATCATGGTGTGGTACGGGAACTGCACAGTACAGCAACAGAAAGCCCTGCAGAGGGTTGTGCGCACAGCTGAACGCACTATGGGAACATCTCTACCAGCACTGCAGGACATCTATGCTGAAAGGTGCAGATCCAGGGCCATCAGGATCATTAGGGATTCTAGCCATCCCGCCCACAAACTGTTCAGGCCACTGAGGTCAGGGAAGCGCCTCTGTAGCCTGAAAACAAGAACAGAAAGGTTCAGGAGGAGTTTTTACCCACAAACTGTGAGACTCCTCAACCAAAACACAAACCGGACAACATGATGGACTGTCAAGGCGCGGCTGTGTGGCAGGCAGGAGGAGGACCCAAACGCAAAACTCACAGACACGGGGATGAACTCAAAATCACAGCTTTAATGCTGGAATGGCAGAACATAGGAAATACAAAACTAAACTGGGAAAAGTAAACTAACATACGCAGAGAGACACAGGGAGATCCACACAACATGAGGGACGACGTCACACTGAACAGAGGGAGACGCAGACAGAAATACACAGAGGGTTAACGAGGGAAGTGGGAACACAGGTGACACTGATAATCATAACGAGACAGGGCGGGGTGAACTGAACACTGACGGGAGAGGTGAAACAGGAAGTACAGGAGGAGAGAGAGCACGAGTAGAACACCAACGTAACAGGCAGGGGAGACATGGAATAAACACGAAAGGGGACGAGGGCTCATAAATACATAGAGGGCACACAGGGGGAAGAGAGAGCACGGGGAGAACTTAGACATAATGGGCAGGGGAAGCATGGAATAAAACATAAGGAGAGACGAGGGCTCACAGATACACAGAGGGGCACACAGGGAGACATGAAGGGCAAGGGATCAAAACTAGAAGCCATAGAATAAATCACACACAAGTACAATAATACGAAAATCACAAAGAACTAAAAACGCTGGGTCAGGAGACCCAGGACCGTGACATGGACAATCTCACACACAGTACATAATTTGCACTTTATCTTTCTTCTCTGAACCTTATCCGTACCTTATTATATACATCTGTACTATGTAAATATGTATATTTTTATAGTCTTCTCATTCAACTCATTACAGTGCAATATCTTGCACGTCATGGATATATATTTATAAGCACAAACATATGGACTTTTACATTGTTTTTTTATATATGTTTTTACTTTTAACTTTTGTTTCTTTTCCTTTTTTTCTTAGCTTATGTAAAATCCTTTTTAGCATGTTTGCACAGTCGGGGGGAGTACTTTTTTAGCCAGAAAAAACATTTCACTGTATGTTGTACCAGCTATAATTACATGTGACAAATAAATAAAGAATTGAATTGAATTGAGCAGACAGCCGAGTTTATTAAACTCCACCGAGACAGCGGTGACGCTAATCAGAAGGCTAGACCGTCCAATTTCCCCAGCCGTTTACTTCCAGCATATCCAACCTTCTGAGGACCCAGCTTACGTACGCCGCGAAGGCCGGGTCCTCAGGAGGATACAGCCGATGAATTTGGACACTGTCACTACCCGATCGGGGGGGTGCCAAGATGGCGGAGTGAGTAGACGCTCTCTACCGAGTTCTGCACAGAAAGTTCGTGAACAACGGTAAAACCTCAACTTTATGCTGCTAACACTAACAATTCACTAAATAAGAGAAGATACAGCAATCGTAGGGCAAGAAGCAGCAGAATGCCGAATCAGAAAGGAGCGAAAAGGGGACTGGAAAGTTCCAAGTCTAAGATAGCGCCTGAGAATGCTAACGAGGAGAGTGATACGCCCAGCAACGTGCTAATGGATAGCTTCCATAACTACGCAGCTACTACTGGCGGAGCGCTGCTGACGTCGAGTGAGAAAATTGTCAGGCGGTGGAAGGAATACTTCGAGGACCTCCTTAATCCCACTGACACGTCTTCCGAGGAGGAAGCAGAGTCTGGGGATGAGGGAAATGACCCGCCAATTTCCGGGGGCGAGGTCACTGAGGCAGTTAAACAACTCCTTGGTGGCAGAGCCCCTGGTGTTGATGAGGTCCGCCCCGAGTTCCTGAAGGCTCTGGACGTTGTAGGGCTGTCCTGGTTGACACGCCTCTGCAATGTTGCGTGGAGATCAGGGGCAGTACCTGTGGACTGGCAGACCGGGGTGGTGGTCCCCATCTTTAAGAAGGGGGACCGGAGGGTGTGTTCCAACTTCAGGGGGATCACACTCCTCAGCCTCCCTGGGAAAGTCTATGCCAGGGTGCTGGAAAGGAGAGTTCGTCCGCTAGTCGAACCTCGGATACAGGAGGAACAATGCGGTTTTCGTCCTGGTCGCGGAACACTGGACCAGCTCTTTATCCTCTCGAGGATACTTGAGGGTGCATGGGAGTTTGCCCAACCAGTCTACATGTGTTTTGTGGACTTGGAGAAGGCATTCGACCGTGTCCCTCGGGGTGTCCTGTGGGAGGTGTTGCGGGAGTATGGGGTGTCTGGCCCATTGCTACGGGCCATTCGATCCCTATACAACCGTTGTAAGAGCTTGGTTCGCATTGCCGGCAATAAGTCGGACTCGTTCCCGGTGGGTGATGGGCTCCGCCAGGGCTGCCCTTTGTCTCCGGTTCTGTTCATAATTTTTATGGACAGGATTTCTAGGCGCAGCCAAGTGGCAGAGGGCTTTTGCTTTGGTGGCCTCAGAATCTCATCTCTGCTTTTTGCGGATGATGTGGTTCTGTTGGCTTCATCGGGTGAGGGCCTCCAGCTCGCACTGGAACGGTTCGCAGCCGAGTGTGAAGCAGCGGGAATGAGGATCAGCACCTCCAAATCTGAGGCCATGGTTCTCAGCCGGAAAAGGGTGGAGTGCCCACTCCGGGTCGGGGATGAGTTCCTGCCCCAAGTGGAGGAGTTCAAGTATCTCGGGGTCTTGTTCGCGAGTGATGGGAGAAGGGAGCCGGAGATCGACAGACGGATTGGGGCTGCGGCTGCAGTAATGCAGACGCTGCACCGGTCCGTCGTGGTGAAGAGGGAGCTGAGTGTAAAAGCGAAGCTCTCAATTTACCGGTCAATCTACGTCCCTACCCTCACCTATGGCCACGAGCTGTGGGTAGTGACCGAAAGAACGAGATCGCGGATACAAGCGGCAGAAATGAGCTTCCTCCGAAGGGTGGCTGGCCTCTCCCTTAGAGATAGGGTGAGAAGTTCGGCCATCCGGGAGGGGCTCAGAGTAGAGCCGCTGCTGCTTCACATCGAAAGGAGCCAGCTGAGGTGGTTCGGGCATCTGACAAGGATGCCCCCTGGGCGCCTCCTGGGTGAGGTGTTCCAGGCATGTCCCACCGGGAGGAGGCCCCGGGGCAGACCCAGGACACGCTGGAGAGATTATATCTCTCGGCTGGCCTGGGAACACCTTGGTGTTCCCCCGGATAAGCTGGAGGAGGTGGCTGGGGAGAGGGAGGTCTGGGCCTCTTTGCTTAGGCTGCTGTCCCCGCGACCCGGCCTCGGATAAAGCGGATGAAGATGGATGGATGGATGGAGAGATAAAACTAACAGCTTTAGAATCAGCGTAAAAAGGACGTAAACACAAAGCTCGGAGCCGCCGAAACATCAGAATCAGCGAGCTGTCGGCTTTCAGCCCGACAGTCCGTGCCATCGGGTGAGAAAGGCGACATCTCACTGATTCTGATGCGTCGGCGGCTCCGAGCTTTGTGTTTACGTCTTTGTGCAGAATCCGTGTTCCTGCTCTCATTTACTGTTTTAGCTGTTTGGTGGTTGTTAAAGTTTTGTGAGGTTTAACCTGAGATTCTGGCGTTGGTGCAAAATGCAGCTGCTCGCATTTTAACAAGAACTGGGAAATTTGAGCACATTACCCCTGTTCTGAGATGTCTTCACTGGCTACCTTGTCAGGTTCGAGCAGATTTTAAGGTCCTGCTGCTCACCTACAAGGCTTTAAACGGATTGGCACCTTCATACCTCTCCGACCTTTTACACCTTTATGTTCCATCTCGTGCTCTCCGATCTCAGGACTCTGGTCTTCTAAAAGTTCTTCGAGCCAGAAAAAAGACAATTGGAGAGCTTTTTCTTTTCATGCCCCATTTCTGCGGAACAACCTCCCACAAGATATTCGGCAGGCTGCTCTGTGGAGGTTTTTAAAACCAAGTTGAAGACACATTTGTTCACCCGATCCTACATGTCTTAATTCTATGGCTTTTAGTTTTTACATTTTTATTGTTTTTAACTTGTATTGTGTCTTTTACCTGTATTGCTATGTATCGCTTTTATTTAATTTATCTCTTTAGTTGTACAGCACTTTGTTTGAAAGCGCTTTATAAATAAAGTTGTTATTATTATTATTATTATTATTACAAGGTCCACGTTTACGGGAACATCTGCTACAGATATGGGAGACTATTTGATTTCTATTGTAGACAGAAGCCACGGGTGTGTTCAGTCAAACGTTTAGAATAAACTTTGGTCTATAAATGTGTTTCATGATTTATTTTTAACTCCAACTGCTTATTTGTACTATGCTTTCATTTCAGAGTGCAATGAGAAATAAAAAGGATATTTTCAATAAAACTGTCACGATCCTGGGTCTGTGACTCAGTGTTTTCTGTTTTGTATTGTTAATCTTTGATTTCATGATGTATCTTTGTTTATTCTTACGTTTTGGTTCTGTGTTTTGTTGTACCTCTAAGTTCAGTCTATGTATTTCCTGCTTTGTTGTGAAGGTCCGTGTCTCATGTCAGTGTGTTTAGTTTGCGTTTCCTCTGTCTCGTCTTGTCAATCACTCCCAGATGTGTCTTCCTTCTGTGTCTTATTCCCTCGTTATCCCTCTGTGTATTTAAACCTTGTGTTTGCCTCTGTTAGTTGCTGGTTCGTCTGCGTATCTGTCAGGGTCCTGGGTCTCCTGATCTAGTGGTTTCAGTTCTTTGTGATTTTTGTGTTATGCCAGTTTAGTTTGTGAGTTATTCTATATTTCCTAGGTTTTGATTCCCTGCCCCCCTTGTTTCTCTGTGCACTCTGTTCTGTGTTTAGTCTTCTCTGTCCATTTGTTCCGCCCTGTGTTGTTGCCTTCTGTGTCTCCCTCTGTGTAACTGTCTATATAGTGATGTGTTGTGGTGCTTTGCTCCCACCCCTTGTGTTCCGTGTTTTCGTCTTCCCTTCGTGTACTTCTTCATATTCGTGTACTATTAGTTTTTAGGTTTTTGCTTAGTTTCCATGCTCACCTTCTCCATTTCTGTTTGTATCACCATGTGATGAATAAACTCACTTGCATCTGAGCTGCCTGCATAAAGGGTCCTTTGATAATTTACACACGGCTCGCAAACCGTGACAAAAACACTGGAAAAATTGGGCTGTTCTAAAACGTTTGACGGGTAGTGTATATATTTAGTTTATATATTTTCTTTATTTATAATAGTTTGTTTTATATTGTAGCAAAGTGTTACTTGGATACTTCTCTATGTGCTTCTTTATATGCAATTTTGTTGCATTCTGAGCCTTAGAAATTTATTGGTGGTAGTGATGAACTGCTGTTAGAATCAAGTTAAATTCCGATAAATCAGACAATTACCTCTCCAGCTGTTGTTACAGTCTTTGTTTATCGGGTCCTTACAGGGTAAAAGATGACGACACCTAAAGAAATCCTTCTGGGGACTTTGAAGGATTTGGGACGTGATGACTTTGAAGAATTTAAGTGGCATCTGAAGAATGGGTCTGTAGAAGGTTTACCAGCAATCCCAGAGAGTGAACTGGAGAATGCAGAGAGGACGAACATAGTGGATCTGATGTTTGATACCTACTCTATCAACACTTTTGAAGTTGCTAAAAATCTTTTGGGGAGGTTAAACAGGAATGATCTGTTGGAGAATTTAAATAAAACCATCCCAGAACCCACAGGTAAGTCAGGGAATGACTAAACAAAAAACACATAAACAATAAAAACATTAGGTGACATTACACAGGTGCCATAAGCATCCATATAAATAATAAATCCAAAACACTTGCCAACACTTTCAGGAGTGAGAGACTGCAGAAAGCCAACAGTTTGTGTTTTATGTATCTGCACAAATAACCTCCTGTGTACACACATGAATATCTGCTCTCTGGGTTGGTTTGATTAAAATGGGAGCAGCAGCAGGTTTTCAGCCCATTTTACAGATTTGTATTGTCAGATTGGTTTTAGAGCTGTTTTATCAACATAAATGAGGCGACAACAACAGTTTGGGACACGTCACAAATATGATCAAAGTGATAGGGTTTCCGAAAGAGACTCAGGCGCAGGCCAGGGTATTCCTTTAAGCGAAGAACAGTGCGTTTATTTACAGTGAACACATTCACCAAGTGGCTACATACAACGTGCAGGGGAAACGGGTCCGGGTCGCCAGGGTCCGTGGGAAACAGGGTTGGGAGAAGGGTGCTCCACACTTTCTGTACAAATGTTCCTCCTCAATCACTTCTCTCAGAATCGGGTTCCAAAAAAAACGATACTGATAGCTCAACGATCCAGCGAAGACTAGTGCAGACTCGCCATCTAAGTAGTGCAGTAATCAGCTGGGATCAGCGGCCGGTGCGGTGATGAGCAGGTGTGCAGGCCAGCAGCGGGAGCCCGCAATGAGCGTCGCCGCGGCGAGAGAGAGAGTGAGAGAGAGCAAACAAACCACAAACATATTGCACAATAGAGGATCGACCAGCGGGGCACAGGGACCATGACACAAAGTGCTTTTTCTTAAATCTATTTACTAGTTGAAGGTAAAGTTAAAAAAAATGGCTGCCATTTCTTTCTGCTGTTTGGAGACCCAAACAAAAAAATGCCCAGACAGTAAATGCTTTTTATTATGGTTGATAAACAGGACACTAAGGTGATTGGTCAAAAGTTTGAGGAAAGCCACAGTTCTCCTTGTTTGACTGAAATCCACCATTTCAGCTCACGTTTTTTCTTCTGCAGCTTTCTGGGAGATTCCACTTCAGCCTTCTGCTGGCAACGCTCCCATTACCATGCTTCCCTTAGGCAGCATCATTAGAAAACATAGCATACATTTACACTGCTATGCAGATGACACCCAGCTCTATCTGTCCATGAAGCCAGATAACACACACCAATTAGTTAAACTCCAGGAATGTCTTAAAGACATAAAGACCTGGATGGCCGCTAACTTTCTGCTTCTTAATTCACATCAAACTGAGGTTATTGTACTCGGCCCTGAAAATCTTAGAAATATGGTATCTAACCAGATTCTTACTCTGGATGGCATTACCTTGGCCTCCAGTAACGCTGTGAGGAACCTTGGAGTCATTTTTGACCAGGACATGTCCTTCAACGCACATATTAAACAAATATGTAAGACTGCTTTCTTCCATTTGTGCAACATCTCTAAATTTAGAAATATCCTGTCTCAGAGTGACGCTGAAAAACTAGTTCATGCATTTATTACTTCCAGGCTGGACTACTGTAATTCATTATTATCAGGATGTCCAAAAAACTCGCTGAAAAGCCTTCAGCTAATCCAAAATGCTGCAGCAAGAGTCCTGACAGGGACTAGAAAGAGAGAGCAGATTTCTCCTGTTTTGGCTTCCCTTCATTGGCTTCCTGTTAAATCCAGAATTGAATTCAAAATCCTGCTCCTCACATACAAGGTCTTAAATAATCAGGCCCCATCTTATCTTAATGACCTTGTAGTACCATATCACCCTATTAGAGCACTTCGCTCTCGCTCTGCAGGCCTACTTGTTGTTCACAGAGTATTTAAAAGTAGAATGGGAGGCAGAGCCTTCAGTTTTCAGGCCCCAAAAAGATAGTTGGGTTTTTTTTCTGTTGTATTATTGTAGGTTCTTTACCTTACAATATAAAGCACATTGGGGTGACTGTTGTTGTTATTTGGAGGAATTTAAAAAAAACTTTTTTACTTGAAATTCTTTCATTTATTCTACATATTTATTCATTACTGGCTCCATAGTGTTGTTTATGTAATATGTGAAATGTTGCTAGTATTGATTTGGTGCTGTATAAATAAACACAATTAAATCAAATGTGTCTCTATAAAACCTGCCCTCACTTATAACCCAAGTGTCAGGGCTCAATGGCTCATGAAAAGGAATGGAGTCAAGCACAGAACCAAAAAACGGAGGCTGAGTGACTTTTAACAGAAATGTATTTTACTAGATTTCTTGACAGAGAAAGCTGAATCACGGCTAAATTCAACAGCAAGCGAGGTATTATGAGAAGTGCAGAGCTGAGGCCAGAACATAAGCTGAGGCAGGTCAAAGGAACAACAGGGGCAGAATCGGGCGAATAGAAACTATCCAGGATCACTGGAACAAAGGAGATAATAATCAGAGTGGTCCACAGTGTAGTGAATGAGTCCAAGATTTAAAAACTAAGAGGTGTTACGTGGCTGCAGGTGGAGATCAGCTGGAGGAGGAGATGAATTAAATCTGGGTACAGAGTGAGATGTAGGTGCACATGGAGGCAGGCAGCTGAGGATGGCAGTTTGCAAGAGTGAGTTTTCCCAGCAGTGGCAGGGCAGAATCCTGAGGCGTGACTTATGGCGAGAGTTGGAAGATGTATCCAGGTGCCGACTAGGGAACAGGAAAAGAGGGTTACGCGAAACAAGCTGAGGAGCACAAGACAAAATGTGAGGCAGAGAACTGACTGTGGTAAGCAGACAATCTGGAGAAGGTTCATTGTGAGTGCTGCTCATAGATACTGCCGGAGTAATTGGCAACAGGTGAGGAGCAGGGAGGAGTGAGGAGGGCTACACCCAGGCGAGGAGAGCTGATGCTGTGGAAAGTTACTCAGACTCACTCGGATCATGACACCAAGAGTCCAGTGAACTGAACACATAATAACCACAGTAACCAGAATGCAGTTTTCTCATTTGTGTCATTTGCTGTTTATTCATGCAGAGATTCTCACTGAGTGTCAGCTCAAACTCAAGTCAGACCTGAAGCAGAAGTTCCAGTGTGTGCTCGAGGGGATTTCTACAACAGAAAACCCGACCCTCCTGAGTCAGATCTACACAGAGCTCTATATCACAGGGGGAGGGACTGCAGAGGTCAATGATGAACATGAGGTCAGACAGATTGAAACAGCAACCAGGAAACCAGACAGACCAGAAACAACCATCAGACAAGAAGACATCTTTAAACTCCCACCTGGAAGAGATAAACCAATCAGAACAGTGCTGACAATGGGAGTGGCTGGCATTGGGAAAACAGTCCTAACACAGAAGTTCACTCTGGACTGGGCTGAAGACAAAGCCAACCAGGACATCCAGTTCATGTTTCCATTCACTTTCAGAGAGCTGAATCTGCTGAAAGAGGAAAAGTTCAGCTTGGTGGAACTTGTTCATCACATCTTTACTGAAACCAAAAAAGCAGGAATCTACATCTTTGAAGACTTCCAGGTTGTGTTCATCTTTGATGGTTTGGATGAGTGTCGACCTCCTCTGGACTTCCACAAAACTACAATCCTGACTGACCCTAGAAAGTCCACCTCAGTGGATGTGCTGCTGATAAACCTCATCAGGGGGAAACTGCTTCCCTCTGCTCGCCTCTGGATAACCACACGACCTGCAGCAGCCAATCAGATCCCTCCTGACTGTGTTGGCGTGGTGACAGAGGTCAGAGGGTTCACTGACCCACAGAAGGAGGAGTACTTCAGGAAGAGATTCAGAGATGAGGAGCAGGCCAGCAGCATCATCTCCCACATCAAGACATCACGAAGCCTCCACATCATGTGCCACATCCCAGTCTTCTGCTGGATCACTGCTACAGTTCTGGAGTTTGTCATGAAGAACAAAGAGAGCAAAGATCTGCCTAAGACTCTCACAGAGCTCTACCTACGTCTTGTGCTATTTCACCTAAAAACGAAGGACATCAAGTATGATGGAGGAGCTGAGACAGAGTCGTGCAGGAAGATCATTGAGTCTCTGGGAAAACTGGCCTTTGATCAGCTGCAGAAAGGAAACCTGATCTTCTATGAATCAGACCTGACAGAGTGTGGCATCGATATCAGAGCAGCCTCAGTGTACTCAGGAGTGTTCACACAGATCTTTAAAGCTGATGAGTGCCACATGTTCAACAACGTTGTTTACTGTTTCGTCCATCTGAGCATTCAGGAGTTCTTTGCTGCTCTTCATGTCTATCTGACCTTCATCAACTCTGGAGTCAACCTGCTTAAGAAACAATCTCCTCGCTTTAAAATCTTCCAGAAAACACTTACTGTAAAAGACTTCTACCAGAGTGCTGTGGACAAAGCCTTAGAGAGTCCAAATGGCCACCTGGACTTGTTCCTCCGCTTCCTCCTGGGTCTTTCACTGCAGACCAATCAGGATCTCCTATGCATGCTGACACAGACAGGAAGTAGCTCACAGACCAATCAGGAAACAGTTCACTACATCAAGAAGAAGCTCAGTGGGAAACTGTCTGCAGAGAAAAGCATCAACCTGTTCCACTGTCTGAATGAACTGGATGATCGTTCTCTAGTGGAGGAGATCCAACAGTCCCTGAGATCAGGACGTCTCTCCACAGATCAACTGTCTCCTGCTCAGTGGTCGGCTCTGGTCTTCATCTTACTGTCATCAGATCTGGATGAGTTCGACCTGGAGAAATACTCCCGTTCAGAGAAGGCATTTTTGAAGCTGCTGCCAGTGGTCAAAGCATCCAAGAAAGTGCTGTAAGTGAATCTATGAACAAATATGTTTAATAATGCTAGATGAATAAAAGAATATGTCTCCATTGGTATTCTTCCTCAGGCTGAGAGATTGTAAACTCTCAAAAAGAAGCTTTGAAGCTTTGTCTGAAATTCTCAGCTCCCCATCCAATCATCTGAGAGAGCTGGACCTGAGCTCGAACCAACTGCAGGATTCAGAATTGGATTTGCTGTGTGTTGGACTAAAGAGTCCTGACTGTAAACTTGAAACTCTCAGGTAAGGATACAGACTTTTTGACACTTTTTGACTCTTAAATCTGTAAGTTTATCTTGATGCGGACGTTCAAAGTCAGCACAATTTTCCTTTTAAGTTCCTGAGTTTATATTTTTGACTGTCAGGTTGTCTGGACAGATGTTTTTATTTTATTTTGTTTTTTTTACTTGTCCCTAAAGTCAGAACTAAACCCACATGTAGATGACTTTCTGTTACTGGAGCAGCCTTCCTGAAGACAGCAGTGTGTTTTCATGCTTTTAAAGCCAAACTCACCTTTCAGACCTGGCTTTCATTTATTATCTATTTTTGTTTGTTTATTATATATTTATTTCTACTGTTTAACTACTGCTCACATCTGTTATCCTCCTTTTTAATTGTTCATTTCTTTTTACCCAGTGTTTCTATATTGCACTTTGTATTTGTCTATATTTATCATGCACTACTTTGCTCATTTATTGTTTGGTTTTAATGTTATTAAATTCCGGTTCTTTTGGTATTTGTTATGGCCAAAAAGACACGGCTCAAAAGTGGTCTTTTTACTTTTTAAGTTATTAAATTTGTAACTGTAGTGATTTGTGTGTGTGACAGAGAGGCACTGCCAGGGATTTTTGACACAAGTTGTTCTTGTAAAAACAGTCTGTGAAGGTTCTCAGACATCCAGGTCATCGTAGTCTAAGAAGCTTGGAAAGAAAAGCGTCTGGACTTCTTCAAGTTTCCTTGAAGATGTTTCACCTCTTATGAGAGAAGCGTCTTCAGTTCTAAGAGTCAAATGGTGGAGTGGGGCAGTCAGTGAAAGGGCAATGGTGGTGGCTCAGGGTTTGTATGTTTGGGGGGTTCAGAGGGAAAAGATGAATGCAGGTCTGGAGTTGGTGTGTGAGAGCAGGGAGTGAATCTGATCAAACATGAGTGTCATGAAGCCTGTTTGCAGTTATTTGCACTGTTTTCGACTCTGGATGTTGTTTCTGTTCAGCTGTGAGTAGAAAAGGCTCCATTCTACAACCTGTTTGTGTTAGTTGTTCAATAGAAACATTATTTGGTGCTGATGTTGCACTTCTTTTATTCACAACCAAAGAGTTTTTGAAGTCTGCATCAGACTGATTTAAATGACTTTTGAATATTACTTTAAATACTTAGATTTAAAGTTCTGAAAAAAGTTTAAATACAAAGATCAGTATTGTCTAATGTTTTGGCTGCAGTGTGTTTTTGCAGACAGGTATAACAGAACAGCTTTAGTGTTTAGATTTTTTAAACTTGAGTATGAATTTATACAAAATGCAGCAAGAGATTAAAAAAAACGTTTGATTATAAAATCGACTATATTGGATTCATATCGATATCGGACATAAAACGTGGCATCGTTCCATCTCTGCTTTGATTAGAGACACAGCTCTAATCAAAGAGATGGTCCGCTTGCCTCCGCCCCAGAGAGAAGGGTTACATCTCCTGGGTTTAGGTGTTTTCCAATTTGTCATCATTTTGAAAAGTTTACATTTCTTCAGTGTTGAGCAGCAGAAATGAGGCTTTACTGTCAGAGGCCGACAGCACTGAACACAACAGCAGACTGGTGGCTAATAAACAGTGAATGATGCAGAAACAGATGTTTGAAGCTGTTCTTGGAGTACACTGAGAGAGAGAGAGCTGTGCAGGCAGGAACAGCCAAAGTCAGAGAGAATTCATGAGCATATTGATCAAACGTGAAGCAGAGTTTGGATCTTCTTTTGCTGCTGCTTCACTCAGTTTTGGTTGGAGACAGATGAAACCTGCAGCTTCAGGATCTGTGAGCTGTCCACTTTCAGCCCCGACGGCGTGTCCGTGTACGTGCCGTCGAGTGAACGATCCACGCTCTGTGTTTCCATCTTTGTGTGTTTAGCTGCTCTCATTTACTGTTTTAGCTGTTTGCTGCTTGTTGAAATAGTTTGTGAGCTTTAACCTGAGATTCTGGCAAAATACATTTATATTAAACATCGATTCAGGATTGAATGAATCAACATCGTTTTATTCAAATTAAAACCATTTAAATGGGAACATGAATTTTTTACAGCCGCCTCTAATGCTGGGTAATGTCAGCTGGTCCATGTGCAGCTGGCTGTGAGGCTCAGGGAGCGTCTACAAAGTGCAACACTGAAAGAACATCATCCATAAATATTGAGTAAGAACTGGACTCTCATACAGCGAGACTCAAATGCCTTTAAACATCAGCTTATCCTGCTGATCCAAGTCCAACACTGAGTTTGTAAAAACATGTTTGTCAATCATTTTGTTTGGTTTCTGAGGAAAATGTATATTTTATATATTTTATTATTATTATTATTTTATTTTATTTTTTTACTATTTAATTTGTAAAAATGTGTATACACACACACACACACACACACACACACACACACACACACACACACACACACACGTAGGAAAATATTTAGTATACACATCCAGAAATGCATACACTATTATATATTGTACATATATTTATTAGTTTCAGGTTGGCCATTCTTGTATTTTGCTCGTTTGTGTTGTTGTGTTTGCACATCTCTGTTGCTTGTGGGGCTCGCACACAAGAATTTCACTCGCATGTGCTGTGCCAGTGTGCCTGCACATGTGATGTGACAATAAAAAGTGATTTGATTTGATTTGATTTGATTTGAAATGATTCAATAAGTTGCTGCTAATACACAACATTTCATCATATTTCCTCATAACCCTCTTTTGTCTGACCATTTGATCCCATTTGAATTTGCAATAAAGGATCCACAGAGTTTGGTGACAATAATGACAGTAGATGTTTGTGTGAAAGTGCTGGAAGCAAATGAGTGTGTGATGTTCTTTCAGTGTTGCACTTTGTAGACGCTCCCTGAGCACTGGTCTCACAGCCAGCTGCACATAGAGACCAGTGTTGTTAGTCCAGGTCAGAAGATGACTTGTTGGAATGAAAATGAGCTTGTAGTTTGTCTGCTTTAATAATGTGACTGGAAAAAGGTGTTGGACTTCAAATATGTCCATTTCTGTCACACTTCACCTTTAAAAGTGAAGCCATGTGGTTCCTGGAAGGAAAAACACGACTTTTTCAAGTCTTTGTCCTGTTTTTATGAGAAATGTACGACTTTAATGTTCTTTTTTCTATACTCAATTTTTATTATAATTTACAACATTGCAACTTGTACTTGTCAATGTTCACAAGTAGGACAGTTACAGGAACCGCAATGCAGAAATCTAGATTAAAATAAGAATTGCAATTAGGAAGCACAAAACAAAACCCAAGCAAACAAACAAACAGACAACAACATAACAAAAAGAAAACAAAACAAAAACTTTATGTAATATTAAATAACATGTGACAAACTTAGCCGTAAATGGACAAAACGAAACAGACCTATGCTAAATTATTGAAACAGTAAAGCATGTATGGGTCGCCAATGCTCAGGAAACAATTCTCTCTGAATCCGCAGAGCAGATGTTATTTCCTCCATCTGGTAAATTTCTCTTGCTTTATCAATCCACATATTATATGAAGGTGGGTCAAGATTCAGCCATTTAATAGTGATACACTTTAGTGCTGCTGTAAGATTCTTAAGAGATACGTTTTATTGTTTCCCGCAAAACCCTTTGGTAAGACTCCTAAAATGGCTAACTGTTGGTCTTTTGTTAATGGTTGTTGGAAAACTGTACTGAGAACTTTAAATATGTCATTCCAAAGTGAGCAGAGTTTTGGGCATGACCAGAATATATGTGAGTGGGTTCCTAAAGAAGTACCACAATTTCGCCAGCAGGTGTCAGGATTTGTAGGCTTCATTTTGGCCATTATCTCTGGGGTTCTAAAATATCTCATGACCACCTTCCATTTAAATTCTCTCCACAGCCCAGAATTAGTCACCAGATGGGCTTCACCGAACACCTCTTCCCAGGTGTCCTCTGAGATTTGAGTGCCAGTCTCAGCTTCCCACCTTGCCTTAATATCCAAAGTTGCATTTGTATTGAAACTCATAAATGCGTTATAAAAATGACTGATTAATTTTGGGGAGGAATTACTTTGAAATATTTTTAGAAATATTTCCTCAATGGGTGAGGCCTCCAAAACTTGCCTCCATTCTTTATGTTTTGTCAAAAAGCTTCTTAGCTGCAGAAATCTAAAAAAGTCAGAAGAAGGAAGCCGAAACTGACCTCAACTGTTCAAATGAGCTCAGGTGCCCATTCCTCACAACATGACAAAGTTTATGAAGCCCGCTATGTGACCATGCTCTGAAGCCAGAGTCTTCCACAACAGGAGAAAAACCCTGCAGGGAGGAGAGCCTTGATAACATTGAAATTTCTTTTGGAAGACCAAATGATTGTTTGATTCTACGCCAAATCTTTAGTGTGACCCTCGTCCGTTCCCCCATATGCACATTTTTAATTGAAATGTTAGAACAAAGCAGGGATTCCAATGATCTTTCGCACATTGTCTTCTCAATGTTTAGCCACTGAGTTTCAGACAAATCCCGCACCCATACAGTCAGGGGTCTCATCTGAGCTGCCCAGAAATAATATTTCAGGTTTGGAACAGCCAATCCCCCCTGCAGGTTTGACAGTTTTAATGTTTGGAACTTGATCATCCCTCATGTGTATTTAGTCTCTGTGTCGCGTCATCTGTGTTCCCACCCTCCATATTTTCATGCCCAGTCTTTTGTATTCTTAGCCATAGCTTTCTGTGTCTTCATGATTTATTATAGTATTAGTTCCCCAGTTTAGTTCTCTTCACTGTGATTCTGCCTTGTTTGATGTCTTCAGCCGAAATAAAGGCTCGCTTTTCGTTCAAAACTCAGTTTCATGTCTGCGCCAGTGTCTGCGCCTGAGTCCTCCACACACTCTCCATACGGTCAGCCACTGTGACCGTGACACTAAACTACATGCTGTGTGCAGCCACTCTCCTGAGCCTGTATTATATACACAGCGGTTACAATGACAAACTGAATACAATCTCATATCTACAAAACAAGCTGAGTCAAAGTTGCAGCTACGCTTATGAACATGGAGAAAAAACAGGCGAGTTATCAGCTCACCAGCTACGACTAAGAACAGCTAACCAACTATCCTTGAGATCTACAATGACCAGGGAATAAGGTCTACAGACAACCAAACTATCCTTGAGATCCACAATGATTTCAATAAGGTGTTTGATATTCCCTCCTTGGGAGAAGATGCGATCGCTAGTCTGGAGGAACCTGTCTCTAATGTTGGAATTGAAACGGCCGTACGGAGCACGCAGTCTGGAAAATCTGCTGCCCCGACGGGTATCCATCTGATTTTTTCATAAAGTTTTCTGACCGACTGAATTCACTGTTAAAATCAACTTTTGAAGAATCCTTCCTCTCACAGTCGTTGCCTCCAACAATGCATCAAGCAGTGATGTGTTTAATTGTAAAACAGGAAAAAGACCATTTAGATTGTCGTTCATGTCGTTTAATATCTTTGTTCAACACAGACACCAAGATCCTGGCTCAAGTGTTGGCCCGTCGCTTACACAAGTATTTGTCCTCCATTATTTCACCAGACGGGCTTTATTAGGCACTCTTTTTTGAACATTAGAGCTCTATTAAATATCATTTATACCCATGTTAAAGGTGATACATTGGAAACCGTAATTTGGCTTGACGCAGAAACGGCGTTGGATCGGGTGAGATGGGATTTTTTTTTATACGCTTAAAAAATGTGTCTTTAATTTTGTATCTTGGATAAAAGTATTGTATTGCTCCCCTCTAACAGCCGTCCGGACTAACAATAATCTGCCCCCCAGGACAGGGATGCCCTCTGTCTCCTTTTTGCCATTGAACCGCTAGCTGTTGCTCTGAGACAATGTGTTGGTGTTGAGGGAAAACATCGAGGGGGTATCGAACATGAAGTCTCTCTTTATGCCGACGACAGGATTTTATTTATTTCCAACCCATCGAACAGCCTCCGCAAACTTTTGGATAGACTTACAATAATAATAATAATACGTTTTATTTATAGGCGCCTTTAAGAGCCTCAAGGTCACCTTAATGCATACTTAAGGAATTTGGGACAATTTCTGGATATAAAGTGAATTTTGGGAAGAGCGAGGCAAAGTCTATCTGTACGACAACTGGGGAGTTTTGTGTATTTTAGCCCCTTTTAAACCCAGCTATAACAAGTTTAAGTACTCGGGCATCTGGGTGACAAGAAAACCACAAAGACTTGTATAAAACTATCTTCCTTTATTGTCGAAGCTTAAAGAGGATTTTGGAAAATGTGAGTTTTGCCTCTTTATATTTATGGTGGGGATGCAGAACAAGGAGCAAAGATGAATGTGATGCTGAATCAGCAGAAGACTTGGACTCATTTGATTCCAGCTTTGATATCATTGATTTCAATATGTCCATTTCTGTCACACTTCACCTTTAAAAGTGAAGCCATGTGGTTCCTGGAAGGAAAAACACGACTTTTTCAAGTCTTTGTCCTGTTTTTATGAGAAATGTACGACTTTAATGTGAAACATTCAGAGTTTTTTCTCTTGTTGTGTTTGTTTGAAGCTGCTTCCTGTTGGCTTCAGCTGTTTGGAGTTTCCATTTTCTAAACTTCTACATTCTGAACCTTCTTCAGCTCTGAACAGATGATGAAACACTGAATGATTTCAAGCACTTTGTCTAATAAACTTACATCTTTCATTCTTTATACAGATTGCAGAGCTGTGGTTTGTCAGAGATCAGCTGTGATTATCTGGCAGCAGCACTGAAGTCCAACCCCTCCCATCTGAGAGTGCTGGTGCTGAGCGACAACAACAAGCTGCAGGATCCAGGAGTGAAGCATCTGTGTGGTTTCCTGGAGAGTCCAGGATGTAAACTTGAAACTCTGAGGTCAGTCAGCATGTTTTAGTTGTGCTGAGATGAATATGATGTGAAAGTTGTGCTGACACTAAACTGCAGACATCAGGCTGATATTATACTGATCCACACTGAGGATCTTCATGGTAAAGTCTGTTTTCTTCTTCTCTGGTTTAGTCCATTGACTGCAGCAGAACAATGTTCACATTTCAAACAGTGATACTCAACGTATGGCCCGCGGCCCACACGCAGGCCGCGTGTGGGCCGCGGGCCATACGTTGAGTATCACTGCCTGCCCACCTTTCCTGATTCAGAGAGAGGGGACCCTGATTAACTGTGTAGCTTCTTCCTCACAGTTCTAAGTATCAGACACAACAATGAATAATCCACAGCTGACTGTCTTTAGCAGGTCAAAGGTCACGGCACACAGCAGACAGTCAGAAATATTCTAACTCTGATCATTTATCAGTTGTGACACTGTGAGACTTGATCAGAGGTGTGATCATCACAGCAGAGGCCTTTGTGTCAAAGTCACTGAGGATCAAACAGAAACACATGAAGCAGATTTTCCTCTTCTGGCTTTTTATAGCAGATAACCTTCAAAATATTCTGCAGTCGATCAAAAACTGAAGCAAACCATGAAGCAACATGTGAACATGAGCTGATGCTGCTGAAGTGAAGCAAAGTTACAGAGGTTTGATTACAGACACAGCTGAGAGTTTGTAATCTGTCATCATTTTAAAAAGTTTCCATGGAACAGCAGAAATGAGGCTTTACTGTCAGAGGCCGACAGCACTGAACACAACAGCAGACTGGTGGCTAATAAACAGTGAATGATGCAGAAACAGATGTTTGAAGCTGTTCTTGGAGTACACTGAGAGAGAGAGAGCTGTGCAGGCAGGAACAGCCAAAGTCAGAGAGAATTCATGAGCATATTGATCAAACGTGAAGCAGAGTTTGGATCTTCTTTTGCTGCTGCTTCACTCAGTTTTGGTTGGAGACAGATGAAACCTGCAGCTTCAGGATCTGTGAGCTGTCCACTTTCAGCCCCGACGGCGTGTCCGTGTACGTGCCGTCGAGTGAACGATCCACGCTCTGTGTTTCCATCTTTGTGTGTTTAGCTGCTCTCATTTACTGTTTTAGCTGTTTGCTGCTTGTTGAAATAGTTTGTGAGCTTTAACCTGAGATTCTGGCAAAATACATTTATATTAAACATCGATTCAGGATTGAATGAATCAACATCGTTTTATTCAAATTAAAACCATTTAAATGGGAACATGAATTTTTTACAGCCGCCTCTAATGCTGGGTAATGTCAGCTGGTCCATGTGCAGCTGGCTGTGAGGCTCAGGGAGCGTCTACAAAGTGCAACACTGAAAGAACATCATCCATAAATATTGAGTAAGAACTGGACTCTCATACAGCGAGACTCAAATGCCTTTAAACATCAGCTTATCCTGCTGATCCAAGTCCAACACTGAGTTTGTAAAAACATGTTTGTCAATCATTTTGTTTGGTTTCTGAGGAAAATGATTCAATAAGTTGCTGCTAATACACAACATTTCATCATATTTCCTCATAACCCTCTTTTGTCTGACCATTTGATCCCATTTGAATTTGCAATAAAGGATCCACAGAGTTTGGTGACAATAATGACAGTAGATGTTTGTGTGAAAGTGCTGGAAGCAAATGAGTGTGTGATGTTCTTTCAGTGTTGCACTTTGTAGACGCTCCCTGAGCACTGGTCTCACAGCCAGCTGCACATAGAGACCAGTGTTGTTAGTCCAGGTCAGAAGATGACTTGTTGGAATGAAAATGAGCTTGTAGTTTGTCTGCTTTAATAATGTGACTGGAAAAAGGTGTTGGACTTCAAATATGTCCATTTCTGTCACACTTCACCTTTAAAAGTGAAGCCATGTGGTTCCTGGAAGGAAAAACACGACTTTTTCAAGTCTTTGTCCTGTTTTTATGAGAAATGTACGACTTTAATGTGAAACATTCAGAGTTTTTTCTCTTGTTGTGTTTGTTTGAAGCTGCTTCCTGTTGGCTTCAGCTGTTTGGAGTTTCCATTTTCTAAACTTCTACATTCTGAACCTTCTTCAGCTCTGAACAGATGATGAAACACTGAATGATTTCAAGCACTTTGTCTAATAAACTTACATCTTTCATTCTTTATACAGATTGAAGAACTGTGGTTTGTCAGATATCAGCTGTGATTATCTGGCAGCAGCACTGAAGTCCAACCCCTCCCATCTGAGAGAGCTGGACCTGAGTAATGACTCCTCCTCTTCTTCAACTAAGAACAACCTGCAGGATCCAGGAGTGAAGCATCTGTGTGGTTTCCTGGAGAGTCCAGGATGTAAACTTGAAACTCTGAGGTCAGTCAGCATGTTTTAGTTGTGCTGAGATGAATATGATGTGAAAGTTGTGCTGACACTAAACTGCAGACATCAGGCTGATATTATACTGATCCACACTGAGGATCTTCATGGTAAAGTCTGTTTTCTTCTTCTCTGGTTTAGTCCATTGACTGCAGCAGAACAATGTTCACATTTCAAACAGTGATACTCAACGTATGGCCCGCGGCCCACACGCGGCCTGCCCACCTTTCCTGATTCAGAGAGAGGGGACCCTGATTAACTGTGTAGCTTCTTCCTCACAGTTCTAAGTATCAGACACAACAATGAATAATCCACAGCTGACTGTCTTTAGCAGGTCAAAGGTCACGGCACACAGCAGACAGTCAGAAATATTCTAACTCTGATCATTTATCAGTTGTGACACTGTGAGACTTGATCAGAGGTGTGATCATCACAGCAGAGGCCTTTGTGTCAAAGTCACTGAGGATCAAACAGAAACACATGAAGCAGATTTTCCTCTTCTGGCTTTTTATAGCAGATAACCTTCAAAATATTCTGCAGTCGATCAAAAACTGAAGCAAACCATGAAGCAACATGTGAACATGAGCTGATGCTGCTGAAGTGAAGCAAAGTTACAGAGGTTTGATTACAGACACAGCTGAGAGTTTGTAATCTGTCATCATTTTAAAAAGTTTCCATGGAACAGCAGAAATGAGGCTTTACTGTCAGAGGCCGACAGCACTGAACACAACAGCAGACTGGTGGCTAATAAACAGTGAATGATGCAGAAACAGATGTTTGAAGCTGTTCTTGGAGTACACTGAGAGAGAGAGAGCTGTGCAGGCAGGAACAGCCAAAGTCAGAGAGAATTCATGAGCATATTGATCAAACGTGAAGCAGAGTTTGGATCTTCTTTTGCTGCTGCTTCACTCAGTTTTGGTTGGAGACAGATGAAACCTGCAGCTTCAGGATCTGTGAGCTGTCCACTTTCAGCCCCGACGGCGTGTCCGTGTACGTGCCGTCGAGTGAACGATCCACGCTCTGTGTTTCCATCTTTGTGTGTTTAGCTGCTCTCATTTACTGTTTTAGCTGTTTGCTGCTTGTTGAAATAGTTTGTGAGCTTTAACCTGAGATTCTGGCAAAATACATTTATATTAAACATCGATTCAGGATTGAATGAATCAACATCGTTTTATTCAAATTAAAACCATTTAAATGGGAACATGAATTTTTTACAGCCGCCTCTAATGCTGGGTAATGTCAGCTGGTCCATGTGCAGCTGGCTGTGAGGCTCAGGGAGCGTCTACAAAGTGCAACACTGAAAGAACATCATCCATAAATATTGAGTAAGAACTGGACTCTCATACAGCGAGACTCAAATGCCTTTAAACATCAGCTTATCCTGCTGATCCAAGTCCAACACTGAGTTTGTAAAAACATGTTTGTCAATCATTTTGTTTGGTTTCTGAGGAAAATGATTCAATAAGTTGCTGCTAATACACAACATTTCATCATATTTCCTCATAACCCTCTTTTGTCTGACCATTTGATCCCATTTGAATTTGCAATAAAGGATCCACAGAGTTTGGTGACAATAATGACAGTAGATGTTTGCGTGAAAGTGCTGGAAGCAAATGAGTGTGTGATGTTCTTTCAGTGTTGCACTTTGTAGACGCTCCCTGAGCACTGGTCTCACAGCCAGCTGCACATAGAGACCAGTGTTGTTAGTCCAGGTCAGAAGATGACTTGTTGGAATGAAAATGAGCTTGTAGTTTGTCTGCTTTAATAATGTGACTGGAAAAAGGTGTTGGACTTCAAATATGTCCATTTCTGTCACACTTCACCTTTAAAAGTGAAGCCATGTGGTTCCTGGAAGGAAAAACACGACTTTTTCAAGTCTTTGTCCTGTTTTTATGAGAAATGTTCGACTTTAATGTGAAACATTCAGAGTTTTTTCTCTTGTTGTGTTTGTTTGAAGCTGCTTCCTGTTGGCTTCAGCTGTTTGGAGTTTCCATTTTCTAAACTTCTACATTCTGAACCTTCTTCAGCTCTGAACAGATGATGAAACACTGAATGATTTCAAGCACTTTGTCTAATAAACTTACATCTTTCATTCTTTATACAGATTGAAGAGCTGTTATTTGTCAGATATTGGCCTTGATTATCTGGCAGCAGCACTGAAGTCCAACCCCTCGTATCCCACAGAGGTGGACCTGAGTGGAACCTACAGCAACCTGAAGGATACAGGAGTGAAGCATCTGTGTGATTTCCTGGAGAATCCACGATGTCGATTTGAAACTCTGAGGTCAGTCAGCATGTTTTAGTTGTGCTGAGATGAATATGATGTGAAAGTTGTGCTGACACTAAACTGCAGACATCAGGCTGATATTATACTGATCCACACTGAGGATCTTCATGGTAAAGTCTGTTTTCTTCTTCTCTGGTTTAGTCCATTGACTGCAGCAGAACTATGTTCACATTTCAAACAGTGATACTCAACGTATGGCCCGCGGCCCACACGCGGCCTGCCCACCTTTCCTGATTCAGAGAGAGGGGACCCTGATTAACTGTGTAGCTTCTTCCTCACAGTTCTAAGTATCAGACACAACAATGACTAATCCACAGCTGACTGTCTTTAGCAGGTCAAAGGTCACGGCACACAGCACTCTGGGAAACAGTTTGGAGCAGGAATTCTTGCACATTTACAAACTGACACTGCTGCACGGCATGCTGGGTAATGCTAGCTGCTCAGGTATGGGCGTGCTAATGGCTGTGAGACTCTGTGGCTGCAGAACACTGAAGAAGAGAAAAGAGAGGTGGAGGATGAAGAAAAGAGGCGGAGATGAAGCAGAAGTTTAACTCTAGAGAGGAGCTGTGTCTGTGTGGGTGGGGCTCAGGCAGCTCCGCCCACACAGTGACAGTGAAGCAGGTGAAGAGTAATAAATGAAGACAGCAGACAGGATTTGATAAGCTGATGTACAAACATGTAGTATGATGGTGGCAGCTACAGAAACAGGTCCATACAGACTCAAGCGTGTCTCAGTCTGAATGTACACTGCTGTTATAAGAGCTGTGGAAACTCAGGTCAAAAGGACGTAACCACACTGCTGACAGTTCCAGGATAGTCCCAGAGTTACAGCATCATTTGTGAACATAAAGACAGAAAGCTCATCCAAATCCTGGGATTAAAAGTCTGTCCTGGTGGTGTCCAGTCAAACACGTCTCTGTGAAAGCTTCAATCCAACAGGCTCCAAAGTCCTTCTGCTCATTTCCTCGCCGGGTTCTTGATGCTCCTGTACCATCTCTCTGTCATCCTCCTCGCTCCCTCTTTGTACTCACAGTCTTTGTGCATCATTAACACTCACATGAGGAAAACCAAAGTTTTACTGGGCAGAAGATGATCATCAGTGACGCTGTCTTTAAAACACTCTTGTTAGAAATGTTCGACTTTAATGTGAAACATTCAGAGTTTTTTCTCTTGTTGTGTTTGTTTGAAGCTGCTTCCTGTTGGCTTCAGCTGTTTGGAGTTTCCATTTTCTAAACTTCTACATTCTGAACCTTCTTCAGCTCTGAACAGATGATGAAACACTGAATGATTTCAAGCTCTTTGTCTAATAAACTTACATCTTTCATTCTTTATACAGATTGAAGAGCTGTGGTTTGTCAGAGATCAGCTGTGATTATCTGGAAGCAGTGCTGAAGTCCAACCCCTCCCATCTGAGAGAGCTGGACCTGAGCTCCAACAATAAGCTGCAGGATCCAGGAGTGAAGCATCTGTGTGGTTTCCTGGAGAGTCCAGGATGTAAACTTGAAACTCTGAGGTCAGTCAGCATGTTTTAGTTGTGCTGAGATGAATATGATGTGAAAGTTGTGCTGACACTAAACTGCAGACATCAGGCTGATATTATACTGATCCACACTGAGGATCTTCATGGTAAAGTCTGTTTTCTTCTTCTCTGGTTTAGTCCATTGACTGCAGCAGAACAATGTTCACATTTCAAACAGTGATGCTCAACGTATGGCCCGCGGCCCACACGCGGCCTGCCCACCTTTCCTGATTCAGAGAGAGGGGACCCTGATTAACTGTGTAGCTTCTTCCTCACAGTTCTAAGTATCAGACACAACAATGAATAATCCACAGCTGACTGTCTTTAGCAGGTCAAAGGTCACGGCACACAGCAATCTGTGAAACAGTTTGGAGCAGGAATTCTTGCACATTTACAAACTGACACTGCTGCACGGCATGCTGGGTAATGCTAGCTGCTCAGGTATGGGCGTGCTAATGGCTGTGAGGCTCCGTGGCTGCAGAACACTGAAGAAGAGAAAAGAGAGGTGGAGGATGAAGAAAAGAGGCGGAGATGAAGCAGAAGTTTAGCTCCAGAGAGGAGCTGTGTCTGTGTGGGTGGGGCTCAGGCAGCTCCGCCCACTCAGTTTGTTCCCTCCTGATTCATCTGCATGTGTTCTGCTTCACACTGCTCACCTCCACCAAAGACTTCACAAACATCTTCTTTCTTTGAGTCCAGTTTGTCCCACAAACACTTCCAAATCTCCTCCTCTGAGATTCTGCAGCTTCTTGCAGTGTGACTCAGCTGACTTCTGACAGACCACAGACTGGCACAGCATCCACATGTGTCTCCTTTCAAACAGGCTCTTGATGTTTCCTCCCACATCATTCTGGCCTCTCAGTCTCCTTTGTTCTCCAGCTCTGTAGCTCCAGCTGGTGAAGCTTCAGTTTTCCATGTTGGTAACAGTAAACTACAGCCTCTGCTGTCAGCTGGGTAACTAAACAGAGCTGCAGCACGTCTCTGCGGTGGTGCTACATCCAGCCTGCAGACGGCCGTCTACATGTTGTAGTGGTTTACAGTCACCAGGGGGCGCTGTCCCAGCCATGCAGGCAGTGGGCTGCTCTGCTTGTGCTGTTGTTGGTGAAGCTGAAGTGAAAACGAGAGTTAAAACCCTGAACAGTGTCCACTGAGCTTCTCATGCTCTTCTCATGCTCAAAGAAGTTTAACAGGAAGGACGACTCGTCCATCAGGCGTCCAGCTGTCCGTGACCGTGTCCACAGCAGAGTGTGACCGAGGCTTCATGCTAACACGCACACATGAAGCTAATACCACCACGAGCAGCTGCTCAGTGGATTTGGAGGACAAATGTCTGCAGCTTCTCACAGGCAGTATGCAGAATGTGGATCTCCACAAAGACTGTGGAGAGCTCGTCCCACACTCTAAATCCAAACTTGTCTGCACAAAACTTCTCACACGTTCCCGTCACAAGTGTCTTCTAAGTGAAGCTACCAGGTTCAGGTCCAGCTTGTTTATCTGGAGCTGCAGGAGATGATCCATCCTCACAAAGCAACACAGACAGCAGATATGCAAACACACAACACAACCAAAGGATTCTCTCTGCATGTCTGTGGCTGATGCTGCTGGAACGAAGCTGTTTGAAACCTTGTTGTTCTGCACTTTGGGACCAGAAGAGGAACCTGAAGCTCTGTGCAGAGGGTCCAATGGAAGCAGCCAAGCGCTGTAAGTGTCTGCTGTACAGGGATGCTGGTTCAGCTGTGGCTCAGTTTCACAGTGTGACTCAATAAAAGCAGCAGGAAATCAAAGCTTGATGCTTTCATCAGTGTGGAAATAAGAAAGTTTCCTGTGACAGACGCTGGAGCTCTTTCACTCTCAGCTTCACAGTTTCAGCTTCAAACTTCTTCCAACATGTTTCTAACACGGCCACATTCCACCTTAATGGAGCTGATATCTTGTGCATCAGCACATTTTCTAAAGGCAGCGATCACATCTTTAGTTTTGGATGTTTAACTGCAGATTGTTTATGTGTTTCTAGCACATTAATTACAGCAGCAGCGTTGACCACAGTGCTGTACAAGAATCCAAAATAACTATTAAAATAACTCCTAATATTAATATCACACATCAAATATCAAATAACTCTCATGCTGTATTAAAAGCCAGTGAATACAAATGTGTTTTCAGAGCAGATTTACAGAGACTGACAGCAGGAGCTGGGGCTGTTCGATAGAACGATGTATATATGATGACCATATGAAAACGTCTATCGTTTCATATCACGCTCTTTGTTTCCTGCTTATGTGTTTGTGTTTTCCAGATAAAGCTTTCAAAATAAATCTGAAGATCCTGTTGAGACTTTTCAAAATAAACACAATACAGTACTGCGGTCGCTCGTTTATCGAGTTACGTTCTAAAAATAAGTCTCAGAATGAAGTAGCAGCTTTATGTTTTACAAGTATTATAGAAGTTTTAAGGCAGTTAAACCCTCACTGCACACTTTCTACACTTTTCTCAGACAGGCATGAACATTTTCACACTTTTCTCTCTTGTTTAAACAAAGTTCAAACCTTCATAGAAAAAAAAGTTCATTATTAAAGAGTGAAAGCAAAGTGTTTCTGGAACGTGTCAAATCAGCCTTTGCTGGCATTAAATGAGCTTCTGTGTGAGGAGCACTCGTCCATGGCCTGGGCTCCTCGCTGTCAGGTAAAGTTTCATAAAGCTTTTGAGTTTTTCTGCAGATAATGTTGGTGTCCAGCACGATGTTCTTTTTCCTGCGGTCACTGAGCCACAAAGCCAAAGCTGACTCCATCCTTACGATGTTCTTGTTGTGGACAGTTACAACCTTTTTGCCTCCTTGTTGAAACTATGATGGTCAGCATCTTCCTCTGCCTTTGGCTGCTACCACAGGTGCAAAACGTCTCGTCATCATTGTTGTTTGTTGGGACAAAACGTACAAACATACAGTGCAGCACTGCAGAGTCACACTGCTGTAAATTTGAACACATTCTGTACTGTACAGGAGACACGGCACGAGATTGGCTGACAATGGTCTACAGCCAATCAGGACGCAGAACACAACGCGCTGTAAAAAACAAAAGCATGCAAAATTGCACAAAAAAGATCAGCGAAACAGCGAGGCCGCCAAAGGTGAACTGTGTTACAGCGAGGGACCAGCGTATATGTGGTTGTTGGGACGATAAATGTCTTTGAGCTTGTGTCAGAAGACGAGCTGCAGCTTTCTGGACCAGCTGCAGTCTTGCCAGGCAGGTCCCACTAACTCCAACATATAAGGAGTTACAATAATCCAGCTGGGACGTCATGAAAACGTGGATCGCCCGTTCAAGGTTTTTAAAAGATATAAATGATCTCACCTTAGATAAAAGCCTCAGTTTGAAGAAAGACCGCTGTACAACTGAGCTCAGCTGTTTTTCAAATTGCCGTCAAATATAAGCCCCAAATGTAATAATGCGATTTAATAAAAGAGCTGAACCAGTCTAATAGAGCGCCCTTGATGCCGCCATGCTCCAATGGTGAGGTCAAGATGCTGTGGTCAAGGCAGCGGTCAGATCCAAAAGCACAGCGGAGTCTCCTGATCAGTGGCTGATAAAAGATCATTAAGAACTTTTCAAAGTGCAGTTTCAGTGCTGTGAAGAGCTTTAAAACCAGACTGAAACCTTTACAACAGATTGCAGCTGAACAAATATAATCTTTTACAAAATCTTCGACAGGAAGGGAAGCTTTGAAATAGGCCTGAAATTTGAGCGCACAGAGGATCCAGATCAGGTTTTTAGTACAGGCTGTACAACAGCATGTTTAAAACAGGCTGTACAACACCTGAACTAAGACTGCTGTTAAAAATCGCTAAGATGTCGGAACCGACAACCTTTAAAATCTTTTTAAACACGTGTTGGAACAACATCATTTGGACAAGATGATGTCTTTATAGCATCACATCGTTCCTCCACCTGATCAAACCACACAGGCTCAAACTGATCAAAAACAGCTGAGCAGGTGAATATTTTAGCCCCGGTGCGATCTCGGGCGAGAGTATCGATGATGGCCAAAGGGCAGCGTCCAGCTCTACGGCCGCTGAAGAGCAGACTCAACAGACGCGCGTGATGTGGATCCTACTGCTCTAAAACTGGAGCTTCTTCAATCCATTAAAGAGGACATTAGTACGCTGTTAAAAGAAGAAGTCAGAAATGCATTGAAAGAAGATTTTGACAATATAAGGGCTGACGTGCAAGGACTGAGAAATGAGATCGCTAACAGCATGGCGGCGACGTGCGGCAAAGTTGATGGAGTAAAGGTTAGAGTGAAAGAAGCTGAGGATGGGCTGTCAATGTGGAGCGATGAGGTGACCACCCTGCAGTCTACAGTAGAGAGTATGAAGGAGGAGCTGTCTGACCTGAAGGATAAATGTGATGAAGGCAGGAAGCGAAGAGCTAACATCCACATCATAGGGATCCCAGAGGGCCTGGACTCGAGCTCCTCCACGGCCGTATCCGTGCTACTACGTGAAGTGCTGGGTATGGATAAAGACGTTATTGTCGACCGCTCACACAGGAGCCCTATCCTGAGAAAGCCAGCTGGTAACCCGCACGCCGTCATAGCCGAGCGTCACTACTACCAGGATTGTGTGGCTACGCCGTGCCAGGGCCCAAGCCCCGCTTGAGTTTAACGGACAACCTATTGCAATATTACGACTGGGCGATATGACCCAAAGTTCATATCTCGATATTCTTTAGCTGGATGGCGATATACGATATATATCTCGATATTTTTGAAGCCAGAAAGTACGAACAAAAAGAGAGTTCTTAGTCAAAGCTGTGTCCCAAATCTCACACAGGCACATTTATTAACATACAGCGTAGATGTACATGAAACAATTACTCAGAAATAAATGATCAGCATTTATTAAATAATAATGCTCCATAAATAAAAGAAAACAATGTTGTTTTTGTGCATAACAAAAAGCTCACAATCGTGCAGTCAAAATGTAAACAGACGCTGAGCATAATAACAAGCAGCTGCTCTGTTCCCAGGTTCTACTGCGTGACTGACAGCCTGGAGTTTGAAACCCTCTTTGTAACCGTGTCTCTTACAGGTGCCATTTATGGTCCTTATACACACTCAATACAGTAATATTACGTTGAAGCAGAGTACGTATCACTCCGCGAGGCTCCTCGTAGCTGTAATGCTCCAACAATCCATCAAGCGGTGCGACCTCGTAGCTTAGTAAAGTCGTACCAAAACATCTTTTGAAAGGTTTCTGAGCGCCGTGTAGCACATAAAATCGGTTCGAGGTCAGTAAGCACAACCAGAATTCATCCATAAGGCGCACTGTCGATTTATGAGAAAATTACAGGATTTTAAGTGCAGAAAATATAGTTTATGGTTTTCCTTTGATCTTAGCAAATATCTACGCCTCTAATTGGGACGACCACAGATTTTTCACTAATGTCTTTGCGCGGCTCCCCAATATGTCATCACACAATATCATCTTTGAGGGAGACCTAAACTGCTCATTATCTGCTATGGACCACAGTTCACACAAAAGTACACTTAGTCCAAACTCAGCATGCGTCATTCAGAGCTTTCTTGATAATTATGGGCTGGCTGATGTATGGAGATTTCATAATCCTGCTTCACGTCAATACTCTTTTTTTTCTAATGTCCATGAAACATATATTTGTATAGAAAAACGTCTCCCTTTAGTTACAGAATGTGATTATAAGACTCTGGTGATTTCTCCTCTTGTTTTTTCAATGTGTATTCCTGATGCCTGCTCCAACTATCAGCCATGGAGATTCAACTCAGTGTTGTTAGCAGATGAAGAGTTTGTCAGTTACAAAAGGTCTCAAAGACATTTTTTCTATTAATCAGACCACAGAGATGTCATCATCAGTTTGTCTGCTTTAATAATGTGACTGGAAAAAGGTGTTGGACTTCAAATATGTCCATTTCTTTCACACTTCACCTTTAAAAGTGAAGCCATGTGGTTCCTGGAAGGAAAAACACAACTTTTTCAAGTCTTTGTCCTGTTTTTATGAGAAATGTACGACTTTAATGTGAAACAGTCAGAGTTTTTTCTCTTGTTGTGTTTGTTTGAAGCTGCTTCCTGTTGGCTTCAGCTGTTTGGAGTTTCCATTTTCTAAACTTCTACATTCTGAAGCTTCTTCAGCTCTGAACAGATGATGAAACACTGAATGATTTCAAGCACTTTGTCTAATAAACTTACATCTTTCATTCTTTATACAGATTGCAGAGCTGTGGTTTGTCAGAGATCAGCTGTGATTATCTGGCAGCAGCACTGAAGTCCAACCCCTCCCATCTGAGAGAGCTGGACCTGTGGGGAAACAACCTGCAGGATTCAGGAGTGAAGCATCTGTGTGGTTTCCTGGAGAGTCCAGGATGTAAACTTGAAACTCTGAGGTCAGTCAGCATGTTTTAGTTGTGCTGAGATGAATATGATGTGAAAGTTGTGCTGACACTAAACTGCAGACATCAGGCTGATATTATACTGATCCACACTGAGGATCTTCATGGTAAAGTCTGTTTTCTTCTTCTCTGGTTTAGTCCATTGACTGCAGCAGAACAATGTTCACATTTCAAACCTTCAAAGAAGAAGAAAAATCCTCCACTGGAAAATTCACTGTGAAACTCTCAAACTCTTCATTGCACCTTAAAGTCTGTCTGACACTGAAATCCAAAGCAAAATGTGCGTTTGCTTTACAGACAGCAGTCCAACACAAACATACACACATCATCCAAAACACAGTCCAACATCCAAATCTCCTCCACTGCCAGCATGAATGATGGGAAAGAGAAGGAGGAACACTCTGACATTCAGGGTTAGAATGAGTTTCATCAAGCAGACTGTGAAGATCAAAGCTGCATTAGAAAGCTTACATGAATGAATGAGTGGACAGAAGTGGACAGAGATCATCTGAAGCACTTCAAAGGCTTTAAATCAGCACATTTCTCTTTATTCTTTATCAACTCTGTTAGTTTCTCTCAGTTTTCTGTGGAATGAAGCTAACAGCAGGCTAATAAGATGCTGACCAATAGGTTTCTATTAAAGGTTGTAATTTGTATATGAAAAAGTGCTTTGGCTCAGCAGGGATCAGCTTACAGGTAGAATACAGCTGCTGGATGGGATTAGCATGTCATAGCTATCTACCAAACTGCTAACTGGGGGATTTCAGGCCATCTATGGATCATTTTTGCTAACTGTTTATTCAGCTTAGGCTCACAGGGCTGCAGCCTGTGCCCTAGCTGTCATAGGGCAAGAGGCGTGGTCCACCTGCACAGGTGAGCAGTCCATCACAGGGCCAACAGAGAGCGACAGAGAAGCACTCCCTCACATCCACACCTACAGCCAATGTAGAAGCACCAATGAACCTAAGCAGCATTTCATTGGACTGTGGGAGAACATCCAACCTCCACAGAAAGGCCCAGCTGACCAACAAGCTTCAACCTACAACCTTCTTGCTCTAAGGCACTAGTGCTAACCACTTTTGCCCATTTCAGCCCAAATCCTGCATCTTCCTGTTTCTGACTCCAGGCCAGCTCCACTAACACTTTCTCATCAGACACTGCCACCTAGTGGAGGAAGTCTTAGTTCCATTTGAAGCTTCAGATTACAGTTAGTTCCTTTACAAAGAGGTGGAGGTGGTGGGGCCACAGCACCATCATCACTGAGTGCCATAGGACACTTAACCTTTGTTTCCATATGCTGGGAACTTCCTGTTGTTCCAAGGAGGACTGGAAAATGTGTGAAAATCTCCCAGTCACTTCCTCACAGCACACTTCAATCATTTCCCTCCCACAGCATCAGGACCAGGGCTTTTTCTCTCTTTGGTCCCACTAAGAGATTTCCACACAAACACCTCATCAGTGGGACTCTCAGAGCTACCAGCCCTTTGCTACAATCACAAAGCTCTTCATTGAAATCAATGATATCAAAGCTGGAATCAAATGAGTCCAAGTCTTCTGCTGATTCAGCATCACATTCATCTTTGCTCCTTGTTCTGCATCCCCACCATGGACTTCATTCCTTTCCAAGCCAGCCTTGAGTGTCCTTTATTCAGCTCATCCTCTGCTTTACTTTTACACCTGATTTTAGCTGCTTTATCTCTCTTTCAACAGGTTTCTGTGCCTCAATCTTTTTCTTCTCTCCCTCATAACAAGACAGCTTCTTCTGCCTGAGAACATGTTGGAGTGATTTACTAATCCAGGGCTGCTTATTGGGGAAAATACTTCCTGTTTCCAAAGTAATCCCCATTTTTCCCAGAAAGAAATGTCAGTAGAAATCGATGATCTAAGTGAGAACATGAGCCTTTCAAAAGTCCCAGTGGGTGCAGTCAAAGCAGTCCCTCAGTCCCAGTATAGAGTCTTTGGTCCAGACTGGAACAACTGTGTGCCCAGTTTGAGCTCTCTTCAGTGCTATGACCTGACAGACCCAGAGGGGCCATCACATCACATTTAGAAGCTCCCCTGATGGAGCCACAACACATGTCCAATACTTAGTCTGTCTTGTTGGACCAACTGGAAGAAATGATTCAAGGACTTAGTCACAGAACAGAGATTCAAATCTCCAAAATCCAACTGGCTGCATCAGGACATATAGTCTGAAACTCTGCACAGTTTCCTGTTTGAAGCTGCTTCCTGTTGGCTTCAGCTGTTTGGAGTTTCCATTTTCTAAACTTCTACATTCTGAACCTTCTTCAGCTCTGAACAGATGATGAAACACTGAATGATTTCAAGCACTTTGTCTAATAAACTTACATTTTCATTCTTTATACAGATTGAGCTGGTGTGGTTTGTCAAAGATCAGCTGTGATTATCTGGCAGCAGCACTGAAGTCCAACCCCTCCCATCTGAGAGAGCTGGACCTGTATGGAAACAACCTGAAGGATCCAGATGTGAAGCAGCTGTCTGATCTTCAGCAGAGTCCAGACTACAGACTGGAGACTCTGGAGTAAGTAGAGTGATGGAGTGAGTGGGTGGTGCTGTCAGCAGTATTGTACTAAACACAGTCAGTATAAAACAAAGATCCAGTGTTTCCTGTAAAGCTGCAGCTTCTCAGTGAAGCTGTGAGAGGAGAACGGTGACAGGCTTCAGGATTGGACACAAACACTTCCTGTTTCTCACCTTTATGGTCACCATAGTAACGGCTGACACGCTCTGATCAAACACTGTCAACAGCCAATCAGCTCTCTGAACAAAGCAGCACGCAGACCAATGACTGCATTGATTTCCAAGTTTAAAGCAGTGAAGAACACAGTCTGTAGGTGAGGAAGAATTTAGTGAGAGCAGATGTTTGGATGGAATTCCTCCAGTTAACAGCTGGAACCGTCCATCTGGATTGTTGGGCTTGTTGTTGGGGTTCCTACAGAGCTCAGAGTGGACACACCAAGGTTCTTCTAATGAATGAAAGTCCAAACTCAAACTAGGAGGGAAAAACATTTTCAGCAACTTCAATAAAAATCCAAAGATTAGAAAAAGTGAAGCAACAATGAGTCCTAGTACAGTCCCAGCACTGACGTCCCTGCTGCTCTTTATACTGGATGTGCTGCATCACTGACTGACAGCTGATGAAGAGTCTCTGGAAACACTCGTTTATCTCCTCTGCTCTTCCTCCTTCTCTCTGCAGGTGGAGCTGATGATGGTAAACAGGACGGTGTGTGTGCTGAGAGAGGAGCAGCTGTGTCCTGATGATCCAGAGAGGTTGAAGCAGCAGCAGCTTGTGTGTAGAGACGCTCTGACTGGGCCATGTTACTGGGAGGTGGAGAGGAGAGCTTCATCCAGCAGTGACTGACAGAGGAATGAAGTGCAGATGACTGTCAGTGCTGCAGAGTGAACTGCTCTGAGAACAGCTCCACTGTCAGACACAATGTAGAGTCCAGCATCAGCCCTGTGTGTCCCTCTGGATCTGACAGAGGATCATCAGTGTATCTGGACTGCTCTGCTGCTGCTCTGTCCTTCTACAGTCTCTGCACAGTCTCTGTCTCACTCTGGAAAGATTTTACAACTTGTTGTAATTACAGAACGTTAATATAATATTCAAACATGTGATCTTCTCTTTATTTCTGAATCTTTACCAAATAAAGAAAAACCAAACTAACAAACAGAAGCTGTCGTGTCCTTTTTCACCACATCTGTGAATCTTTTCTGTGTTTTTCCTCTTTTCCTCCTTCCTGCAGCTCCATCTTCATCATTCTGTGTCCAGTATATGTGAACACGTCCAAAGCATCTGAGCCTCATGTTACCCGTTTGTGTGAGTTACGCCTGTCGTTGTGTTGTGGTGTATAAATAAGGGGCAGGAGACAGCGCTGGATCTCTGAGTTCTTTACTCTCAATTTCTGCAACATCTGCAATATCTAGAAATGCAAACCTGTGAGCTGTGTGTGTTGTGCGTCTGCTCGGCCACCTCTCCTCCGGCCATGCTGGAAGCAGCTGTGCGTTTGACAGTTTTATCGACTCGACAATAATCGAACAAATTAAATGTTCAAAAATATCAACTTAAGCACTTCAAAGTCAACAAAAAGCTTAAAACAATGAAATAATATTTCACTGACAAAACAACAGCTCATAAGAACGATACACAAAATAATACAGAAACAAACAAATAAAAGTTATTAACCAGGATCCATGTTTTTGTCACAAACACTGAATCAGCTGATTCACTCTTTATGTTTCTGAGTTTGTTTTGTGATTATAGTTCTGGTTTCTGTTTCTGTGTCTTCACTGTGTCCCACGTCTCCTTACTTTGGACTGTCTGTCCTGTCACTGAAGGTGTCTGCCCAACAAGGACGTGGTGCTGAATGCATCCAGACCCCTGCTGGCTGTCTTTGCAGCTTCGGTCAAAGGTACAGTGTCCACTGTGACCCTGAGAGCAGGACACAGCCAGAGGTGAGTCAGCAGTTACAAACTAAATGCTGCTGACATGAATCAAACTGCTGGATAACCCACTGCTCATGAAAATGGCACCTTTCTGTTGCTTTTTGAGATTACTGAGAATATTTGAATTGTGACTCAGATGGCAGATCCAGGCTCTCAGCCTCCAGCTGAAACTTCCAGTCCTCCCCCAGCCAGAAGCTCTGATGCTGGGCTGAGAGACTTTGATCCTTCCCTGGATCCAGAAATCCAGGAGGGAGAAGGAGAACAGGACCTCCTTCCTGATCTGGAGAGGCCTGAGGGAAAGAAAGATGGAGCAGACAGAGCTTTGAACAAATCCAAACCTCCTGAGCTTCACCTCCACAAAGGTGCAGACACTGATGCACAGATTCACATGTGACACCTGCAGCGTCCAGCTTGTGCCGCTGACATTATCTCCACTCTGATACAAGCCTCATTCACTCGCTCACACACGTTCATACAATCACCTTTTCCTCACAGTCACACACATGAATGTAATGAGGGGAACTCGGGGTTCACTGTCATTCCTCAGGATCCTTTGATATGCAGACTGGAGGCTCTGTGGATGAAACACCGACTGTCTGAACCACTCTGAAGTCTTCATGATGGACTTCATCCTGATTAACACTACAATACTTGTTAGAGGCCTTTTATATGTAATAATATTCTTTTCCATTAAAGCTCTGAACATTCTCACTCTTTCTTGACCAGGTGTGACAGGTGAAGGACACCGGCGAATAGGAGGACAGAAGCTGAGAGCCATTAGTCACATGACTTCAGCTGCTGCTGCCTCACCAACCACTGGCCCCTCGGTGAGTCTAGAGTTACAGCAGTGACCACAGGAAGTGCACACGTGTGATCTAAAGCTACATGTGGGCCTGTGACCATCAGTCTTCTCACTGTGGTGGACGGGTTTGTGAGTCCCTGTGATGCTGGGAGTGTCCAGGACAGTCGCTCCTGATCGGGTCTCTCATGGAAAGCTGGTCCCAGGAATTCCTGGAAAATTCCTCCACAAAAGAGAACTGGGAACATAAGTGCAGAGTGACAGAGGTGCTCAGCAACCCTGCTGTTATATGGGAATAGAACCAGAATAGTCGGCAACCAGTTGAGTTAAGTTAGCCAAAGAGATGCGACTCAGACTGACTTCATCATGTTGGCAACGTGTCTGCATTGATAAATTCCAGTTATTGACAAATCAGAGAATAATTCCAGTCGTTCAGAGACAGATTGTGATTGTTTGGAGGATGTAATCGTTTCCCTTCAGGGAGCGTGTTGGACGCTCAGTGTCCGGGTGATTAGCTGGCTGATGCAACTACTTAGAATCAGTTTGTGAATATGAAGAAAATCAGTGCAGTCACTGGACAAACTCTGATTCTTCCTAGTTTCACTCTTGTTTCAGTCCAGTGTGACTGAGGTGGTAAAAAATGATCTGACTTTTAGCCACACAGCTGTCTGCTAGAGAAAAAGCCTTTGTGCACAACTTTCTTAAAGGCAAACGGCACCATGTTCACTGCAGCTGCAGCAAACGCAGCAAAGAGTGAAAGTTGGACTGAGAATGTTGTGACTGTTTCATGAGAAAGAGCAGGAAAACAAGCATCACACACCCAGACACAGTGCTGGGATTAGAATTAGACTTTAGAGCCAAATGTAGGACAAAAGCTTTAATATGAAAGAGGAAAACCCAACAACAGCCAGAGCATGAAGCTCAAATCTATACCAATCACCAAGAAAGCTGACAGGCCTGTGACACGTCAGAGACGCCGTTCAAATCATAAAGAAGTTGGTTTATTGACAAAATGTAAAAAACCAAAAGAATCAAGTCAACCTTCAGTTTCGAGCGAGTAGACCAATCAGGCACAGCAGCAGCTCTAGAATAAGCAACAATTTGATGTATTACAAACAACCTTTCATATACACACATACATATGGCTCATATGCTGTTTAAAAAGGGCTCAAAGACCCAACAGATTACACAAAGTACAAAAATACTTTCATTCAGACAACAGTCAGCTGTGCACGAGACAGAGAGCCGACTACAGTTAGTAACATGGACTCACTTTGTTTCAGACACGAGACAAAGTAACAAAAAGCCACAAAGAGCAGAAACATCAAAAAGGAGGCAGAGCAGCAGCAACTCTCCATGAGCTGTGAGGCTAACAGCCACCCACACTTCCTGTGATGCATAATGAAAACAACATTAACCTGAAGGATGATAACAACAGAAAGAAGTCTAAGCTAACGTTACACAGCGCTCACACAGCGCTGACTGTACAGGCCTCACACAGCTACGACCTGCATCCACAACACCTGATTCTACTGAACACAAACAAGTTAATGATATATGAGCAATCCAGGGAAGGCTTCCAGGAAGGTGAGGATCCAAAGACAGCTCTACAACAGCATCAGTCAGCAACAATGTTACTAATCACTGACTCTTTCATCCTTTTATACTCAATCAAAAAGTGCTGTGTTCACATTTGTTTCTGCTGAAATCCAGAGACTGAAAATGCGTCTTTTTAAAGTTTGAATAAACTGACTGAACTTCTCACGAGTCCAACCGTGAGGAACACTTCCCCCCATGACACATCACAGGACAACGTCTCAGTGGAGGGGGGACAGTAGCTCAGTTTAGGCAGTCACACTCAGAATCGATGCCTCCAGTCAGGGTCAAACGTGGTCCTCAGAAACCTGCAGATGTTTGGGCCAAGCTCTCACTGGTCTCTGCGTCTGTAGACTGAGCTGATGTTTCTCCAGGTGTCTGGTAAAAGGACGATGCTGCTGTCCAATGAGGCGAGGAGAGAAGTAGCCAAACAGGCGAGAGCCGTGAAGGAGGAACGGCGGGCAGCTCTGGATGCCCGACATAAATACCTGATGAGCAGGCTGGCAGACGCCGGCAGCCTGGAGGAGGCGGCGATGGAAGACGCCATCGTCTCTGATGACAGAGTAAGTTCAGAGACGTGATCCTTCCTCAGAGTTGAACCTTTGAGTCATTAATGTCTGATTCTTCCAGTTCAGTCTGATCCATGAATTCTTTGCTGCAAACGGATCCAAGAAGCTGATTTTCTTCTATCAGGATGTCAAACAGTCAAACAAAACACTTCAAACACATCAGTGCATCAACTTTAATCAACTTCATTTGGTTCAAATGAAGGAATCTAACAAAGCACTCACTAAAATGAAACACCAGTTAGTTTCCCGAGCTCAACAGGTCGAACACCTGAGTTTGGTTTGCGGTGCAGTTTTTATTTCTTCTAGATAACTTGGGTTATTTGCACAGGAAGGTTTTTTAAATGTATTTCTTAAGTACGATCTTATATGGGGGTTGATTTTATAGCATAACAGAATAATGTAATAACTCTAATAGAGTATAAAACATTTGCAGAATGAAGTACAAGGTGAAGAAAAGTCAGAACGTCCCTGTTTGAAAATACAGCCTCAGAAGGTCAGAGATGGACAAATTCAGCTACAGAAACATGTGGCCATTTTTTTAAAGCCATAGAGCATATTACAGACGACACAAAGAGCAAACACTGTAAACTTCTAACCACAGACCTCACACAGCTCACACACGTCAGAGTGAAGCTGTCATTTCCTGAAGCTTCCACACAAGAGAACTGGCAACAAGGTGGAGTCCTCATGGATCACTAGCAGAGAAATGTGGGTGGGTGCCAGACCACATGGACTCGACTCACTTTCTTTCATACAAAGGAGCAGACTAATGCTGTCATCCTTAAAGACTAACTAGAAACAAGCAGTGCGCTCGCATCGACTCGACTTGTTTTGCAAGTTTGAAGTGAGATGGTACTTTGGAGTCAGCCTCCCGAGATGATGGCTGGTTTTTGAAAAACATCTCATATTTATACAATGAGTAGCAGACTTTCCTGACTTGCAGAGGTCAACGTCCTCCTCAGTCATGCGCCATGAGTGGCACAGATACTATTCATCAAATAACTAACATGGCCTTGATTGTTACTCCAGAGACTTATCTGCGATGTAGCTTTATAGCATTTTCATTAGCAATCGTATGATTTGTGTTACAATGACCTTTGTGGACGGGCCCGGACCCCCAGGCCTCGTCCGTGACGCCGACGGTGAGCGCAACGTTTTTGTTTTCTTGCGCTTAAAATAACCTGATCAGCGTTCTGCGGACGGTTTGTTTACATTTCTCACATCTGTGATTGTTCACACGGGTTGGACACGAGCAGAGAGGGCTTTCAAGATGAAAAAGCCAACGTGAAACTTTAACGGACGACAAAGTTTTTCAATCAAATCTCCGTCACACCCTTCCTTGACCTCATCACGTTATCCACCTTAGTCAAGGAACAGTGGTTCGGGAAAATATGCATTTGTTTTTTGGACCAGTTTAAAACGTATCTCGACTCGTGATGTGCGGATCGATACTGAAATATCGATTCCTCCGATACCCGTCATTGTGTCCGGCCCCTTGGCGTGCACACTCACAACAATGGCTGAGCGTAAACAGAGTCATGTGCAGACGTATTTTACCTCCACGAACAGCTGAGACGTGGTTTGCCATACATGTGGCAAGAATGTGAGGTGTTGTGGTAACACCGCTGACCTGGTCAAACACCTCAGAGTGAATCATATCACAGAATATGACGAGCGTATGTTGAGGCGAACTGAAGAGGAGGAGAGGGAGAGGTGCTGCCAGGGCGAGACAGACGTCTCTCACGGAGTCCTTTAATGCTGCAGGCAGGCAACAAATAGCCACAACTTCAGGTTTTTCATTTCTATATGATAATTCTGCATCATTAAGTGATAAGAACAAGTAATCTGATGTCCTGTGATCATTACGACGCTATAATTTGAGATAAAATAAAAGATAGAGTAAAAAAAACAAGTTTTTGTACAGAGTATCGTATCAGATCAGTATCGTCGATACCACCCTGAATTTTACTTGGTATCGGATCGGAAAGGAAATCAGTGGAAATCAAATCCTGCTTCTACAGGTGTCCAGTTCATTCACTCTGACCCCTCCAGATAAGCGTTGCCAGTTCTCACTGTGCTGTAGATCACATTTTCTTGTGTTTGGGGTTATAACGGTTACTTTTGAGGTCTGTGTTATAAAGCAAGTTAATCCTGAATTTAACTGGAGAAGACAAATTCCCACTGCGTGGTGTAGTGCACAGCCAGGCATTCTTTACATTAGTTCGTTTGACAAAACCAAAAACCTGAAAGTATTTACTTGGAGTTTGGTTTGATGAAATAAGTGCCAGAATCAGTGAATACAAATGATTCCAATGACATGAAAACTGGTCGAAGGACAAATCCCTCAAGAAAAGCACGACTAGCACATTAAGTTTTTTTGTAATCATCATCATCTCTAACACCATGCGCACAACAGTGATTTTGTTACAGAACACTAAGATAGTAAAATCTGGGAAATGATGATATTTCTTTCCAAAACTTCCTGTCTGGAAGACATTAAAGCTGCTGTGCCACCTGCAGCTTCTTTCAATCTATGTTATGTGAATATATCTTTTTTTGGGGGGGTTTGAACATCCATTCAAACTCACTCTCTGCCTAGCAAGTCTCATTCCCTCATTTCCTTGGGGTCCAGCTTCACATACGTGGCACTGAGCCTTTTCCTTTGTCACCTCTTTCTGCTACATGCCTAGCCTCCCAGTTTCTTGGTCTATTTTCTTCATTTCACTAACTACACTTCTTTTTCTTTGTAAATCTCTTCCTTCAAATACTTTCAAAATCACTTTTCTTTTTTCCCTTTCTTCTGTGCAGAGAAGACGTCAAACCCCTTCTTGGCAGTTTATCTCAATAAAGCTGTACTATCCCAGCCATCTGGTAAGTCTTCCCTACTACCCAGAGCCTGTTTATACTCCTGCATGTCTCTGCCTTCACTCACTTCCTCTTCTTGATGTCCAAACTCATCCTTCAAACTACCATTTGATGCTGCATAGCTGCATTCTCCCTGACACCTCCTTGTCTCCTGTCTTTTTGATTTCACCTTCTGCATAATATTTAGTTGCCCTGTGTGCAGCTTCCTCCACTTTCATATATTTCTACAAGTTCCTCCCTGTTCTTGAAGTATGTGTGCACCACGGCCATTTCCACTTGGAAAATCTGCCCCACATCTGTCTTTCTAGATTTCTCTCCTAAACACCACACCTACCCAACACCTCATAACCTCTGTTCCCTTCACCTAAATGTCCATTGAAGTCTGTGTCAATCACCACTGTAGTATGTGGTCTCTTGCACACAAAATGTGTCTACCCTCCACCTCCATAATATGAGTCCGCCAGCCCTCCCATTGCCAGTCAGAGTCCATAACAAGTCAAAAACATAAACAGCTCGAACGTATTATTTATTTAAAAGAGAGAGAGAGAGAGAGAGAGAGAGAGAGAGAGAGAGAGCTCAGTTGTCCTTGCTCTAGCATCAAGAGTCAGTGACTGGCTGTTCACTGCAGGCTCAGCAGTCCAATGGCCGATCAGCAACAACACAAATAAAAAAATAAGACACGTTCTTGATTATGACAACAAACCACATCCAAAAAAATATGACAGCAACACTTTAAGTTTTGTGTGCATTCATCATGTGCAACTCTGCAGAAAGTCTCATGTCAAGGATGTGTGGACAGGGGGGCTATTAAAAAGTTCCAGTATACAGAATAGAAAACCATCAAATGAATGAAATAAAATCTGTTGTCACAGTGGTTTTTGAAGGAACGATTACTTCACAGATGGACAGCCTCATTATATTTTAGTTAAATCTGATGATACACACTTCACGTCACCCTAGTTACATGTTTTTATTTGCCATGTGTATGTTATCCAAGGGAGGGAAAAAATGAAAAAGAAAACTTTTGATGTGTCCAGACATTTCTTCACATCAGCTGCCAGCAACCAGTTTCAGCATGTACAACTGTTGCAGTAAGTGTGCTCATGCAGACCAACTATGCTGGTCCACTGTTCTTAATGGTGCTGCATGTTGAGAAAGAAGTGAAACAAATGTTTTGTTTAACAAGTCCACTAGTGTTAGAATAACTTGGCATTTCCAATCTGTTTCTGCTGTAGTTCAATGAAAGGTTTCAGTTACTTAAGTTTGAGAAAAACCAAAAAAAACGTTGGTCAGCTTCCCTCAGGGTCACTCCACGGTTGATGACATGGTCCACTATTGTAGCTCTGATGTCATCAGCAATTCTATTTCTTACTCTTCTTACCCGTCCTCTCCCCCTCCTCGTCCTCCTCTTGCTCCTCCTTGTCCTTGTCGTCCTCTTCATCCTACTTCTTCACCTCCACGTCCTCTTCCTCGGCCTCCTCTCACTCTTCCTGCTCCCTCCATTGTACTCCACACACAGAGCTTACCTGTATCATAGTGCTTAGGCTGATTGCAAAGTGAACTAATTATCTAAAAAAGCTTTCACATGTGGCAGTGTGCCAGACAGTTGACAAAATAGTGTAAATAATGGCCATAAATGTGTATAGTTTTGCTAGGAGTGCGTTGATCATTTGGAAATTGAGTGCAAAGCAGTGAGTTGTGTTTACAGTTCTGCAAAAAGAGTGCTGTGCAGTGGATTGTAGCTACAGGTTTGCAAAGTGTGTGTTACAAAATGGCAAACTGAGTGCAAAGCAGTGTTTGTGCTTTTAGTTTTGCACACTCAGTGAGTGGTTTTGCTATAAGTATCAATAGTTTTAGGAATTGTGCTGTAAGAATCACAGTTAGGGTTTAAGCATTCAGAAAAACCTGTAATAAACGCACACGCATGCGTCTTCAGCATTACTGGGTTTCTGCAGCTCCTGGTTTCCTGTTTAATACATTCACACAAGCAATCAAACGCTATGAATCGTTCCACAATGTTTGCAGTCACTTTTCTTATCCCTCCTGACTCAAGAGCATAAAGCGATCTACGTTAGCTCTGGGAATTCTGACGGTCGTTCAGTAAATCTTTGTTTAATCTCTTTATTTGCTTTTTGGAGAAGTGAAGGTACAAAAACCTCGTCAATCAAATTTGCTTCGGTGGACAGAAAACAGCCGTTGTAGACTGTTTGGGGTTACCTTTTATAAGTATTGAATTTTCAAAAGTGAAGTCAGTTCTTCTGACCAGGTTCAGACCAGGATGAACACAAGTATGATACTGGACCCACTAGAGAACTGGTCCCAGCTGTGGGTTCACCTCCTCCTGCTGAACTCATAGGACAGACTCTAATGTAGCATCACGTTCATCGGTCACTCCTGACCTCCTGTGAAGCATGATGAATGTGTAATTAATGACTTCATTATTTGGGGCATTATTGCTCTAAAAATCATATTAATAGTATTATTATTATTGTGCTTTAGGCTGCACTGATAACGCAGAGGTCTCTTCTTCCTCTGGGCTGTTTAAAGGGCCAGTTTGTCCAAAGCTGTGTATATACCAGCTGCTGTCAGGCTTCAGATGTCTGCATTAGTCCACAGTCCACTGTTTGTAAGCCATTGCTTTACTGCAAAAGTTCCCATCTACTGTAAAGAAATGGAGATAAGCAGGCACATAATATGAAAAGGCATGCTGTAGCTGACTTTGTCTTTTCTGATCCATCGGTTTGTGTGGCTCTTTCCACAGGAGGGACCTAACCCACACTTTATTTACTTATATGATAAGTTTAGTGGAGTGTAGTGCAAAATACACAGTGTTTACTTTTAATTTAACAACATGAAGCTGCATCAAGTTTCCATGGTGACTGCTCAAGAAATTCTGCATTCATAAATAAACATCAGACTGTCAAAAGAGCTCATCTGTGCGAGACCACCGAGCTGAGAGCATTTTCAGGTCCAGATCCCCCGTACGCCATCGTTGGAGAGCAGTTGACGTTTTTCTTCCTGACTTTGATTTGAACACGTTTAAATGGAAAAGAGTCAAGGAATCTATAAGCCTATCAGGGTATGTGACGCTTTTGCTTTTACTGCATTTCAGTAATTTGAAGAATTTGATGTCGTTTTAAAAGTTGACAAACTGAGAATCATTTTAAGTAACAATGACTAAATTGCTATTTCTTTGACAGGTGTTGTTCAACACACCGATTTATGAAACAGCTGTAAAGATCTGCTGGTATCTTCCGGGCTACAAGGCTCAGGTTAGACCCAGATTCATGCAAACCAAAGCTGACAGAAAATATCAGGTCATTTCTGAGGACCTGAGAGTGGTGGTGATTAAATGTCTCCTTTACTTTTAGGTTGCGATAATGACGGAGTTTCTCAGACTTCAGCAGGAAGATCTAATTCCACCGAACCTCACTGCTGAAGATCTGAGAGATCTTTTGGTGGAGGAGAGCAGGGAGACGCTCAGAGAGCAGTGAGTTACTGTCACACCTGAAAGTCTGTTTGTGATGACGTGTAAGTGCTGAGAGAAAACCTCTGCTTTGCTTTCTTTTGAAGGCTGTGGGAGTTTGAGTTAGAGGATTTTGACGAAGAGGAAGCCAAACCTCTTCTAAGGCTGGTAAGACGAGAAAACCCACAAGACTTTTTTTTCATTACGTGCACATAACCTTTACACATAAGCGCACTGTAAATGTGTTTTCTGTTTCAGGTGTGGGCGGTGAACGTCAGCAATAAAATGAGGGACGTTGAATTTGAAGCCAGGTTGCTTCTTCAGTTCCCAGAGGCCGTACCTCCTAAATTTCAGTGAGTCACATGTAACATACAGTTATTAACCCTGTAAGACCCAACCCATCAAAAAACAGCCAGAAAATTCAGATTCTTTGGAACTGAGATGTTTATCAACCCTTTAAACAAAAGCCACACATGAGTTCTTTGCTATGTCATGTTGTGTATGATTTACTTTTATTGTGTATTTATTTTTTGTATCACATTTGATACACTGGGTGTTTTTGGCAACTTTGTGTTAACGACAATGTTAACTTTAGACTAAAAAAGAGTTTTGTCCACAACATTTAGAAATTATAGCAAGTATTGATCATGTTGATGAGATCGAGGTCTCAGAAACTCATGTATGATACAAAGGTGGTTACAGGGTTAACAGTCCAGCTACAGTGTTTCAATATTTAAATGATGCTTTGAATATGTTTAACAGATAACTCTTATCATGTTTTTCTACAGAGCACCTAAACTCCTCAGCGCGGTGAAGGATTACGTTGAAATCCTGAAAAAGAAGCAGCAGGAACAGCCTAACAGCAAACTGCTCACCGCGCAGGAGGTAGTGGTCGAGGTAGTTCCCCGCGTTCTCCAGGGCTTCTGGGAGCTTCCTCCTCGTCCCCTCCTAAACATGGCCTCCCAGAGTCTAAGTATCCTCTCCACCAGTGTCACCAAGGCCACTTTAGATCGTGTCTCCAAGAGCCTCACGGCGATGGAAACACAGGCCGTCTTCACCCGCTCTATCCGAGACGATCTGGTCGACAGCATCCTGACGGAGATTAGACAGAAATTTCCTGAAGAAATTCTGTCTATCCAAGTTGCAAACTTTGCACCCCTGTTGCTGAAGACCATTGCTGATGTAGCAAGGATCCGGATATGTGAAATCTTTGAGCCCCCTTCAAGTCCTGATGTGAAGAGCACAAATGGTGAGCGCTCCTCTGACGGCCTTTCAGTGGCAAATGTTCCACCAGCCAAAGAAGCTCTGTCAGAAAGTGTTGCAGAGCCCGACGTTCCCTGTGAGGAACTTCTTTCTGAAAGGGCATCCAGTCTGAGTACTCGAGACCTTACGATCGAAGGAGCTCTGTCAGAAAGTGTTGCAGAGCCCGACGCTCCCTGTGAGGAACTTCTTTCTGAAAGGGCATCCAGTCTGAGTACTCGAGACCTTACGATCGAAGGAGCTCTGTCAGAAAGTGTTGCAGAGCCCGACGCTCCCTGTGAGGAACTTCTTTCTGAAAGGGCATCCAGTCTGAGTACTCGAGACCTTACGATCGAAGGAGCTCTGTCAGAAAGTGTTGCAGAGCCCGACGCTCCCTGTGAGGAACCCTATGGCGAGTCCAAATCCTGTGTTGAAGGTGAAGATCATATGATCAACGGATCTTGTTCTGAAATTGGGCCGGTTCCTGATGTTCCCTTTGAGGAACCTTTTCCAGAACCTGAAGCCAGCATGAAGTCCGAAGACCGTCAGATCAAGAAGAAGAAAAAGGGCTTCTTCAAAAGACTGAGAAGTCTGTTCTGCTGCTGTTGCAGACCAAAAGTCACCGACTGACACTGAAGCTGTGACCCAGTGTTGGTGTTGCAGTAACTCTAAATATGTAAATATGTTCCTTAATGATTGTTCTTCATGTTTTTGGGGGTTTCTTTAGTTTTCAGTGGGCTGGGTGTTTTTTCTCCTCCGTGTTCTTTACTTGATTCTTGTTCATAGTTCCTGATTTGTTTTCCTAGTTCTTGTTTCTTAGTTTGTAGTTTCTTGAGTCCACCTGAGTTTCCAGCAATAAAAGCTGCCGATTCAAGTTTCATTCCACGTAAGAGTCCTGTGTTTGGGTCCTACTACCTGCCTGTCACAGCACACCATGACAGAAACTTTATAAACTCATTCATATTTCTACACGAGTCTCCAGCTATGTTAAATATTTTTTTTCTTTCAAACATTTGTAAGAATCTCTTATGGTTCTCAAAATACTTCCACAAGTCCAGTAAGTGTAGTGCAGTAACATATTGATGGTATTATTTTTAATAATTATTTATTATTTTTAATGCACTTTGAACTGAAACTGGTATATAAAATGTACTTCCTGTAGAAAATGCAGTGTGAATGCTAATAGCTGAATAGCTTGAGTTGAATTTTTATAATTGCTGAAATCTTTGGTGAAAAACATGTTACAGTTTTTGCCCGTTGCTTGAACACATTTTGCAAAACGTCGCTCATTGTGCCAAAACTCTAAACACAAGTAAACATGACACATCAAAATATACCATTCACATCTGTGCCAAACTGAAACTCTGCTGTCAAAACCTAACATTCCTCTGTCAAGATGTAACTCTGTTGACAAAATGACACATACTTGCATCACATGCAGATCAGATCAGGGGGACACACTAGTCTACTTCATATAAAACACTGCAGTCTTTCATTGTCATTGTTTATTCTGAAGGCACATTTTCAGGAGACACAAACAACCAAAAAAAGCAAATAGGCCTACTCAATATTGTCCACTGCAGCACCATCAATTCAGATAAAGCAAAACACAAACATAATACAGTAATAGAAAAAACACTATACTGTACACACAAAAAATCATGACAATTGTGCATACGTGGGCTCATGGATCCCGCCGTCTGTTGGGGTCTGGCCACAGGACCTCATCGACATCGCAAGCAGTGTCTTCTCCCGCTGGGCACCGGGGAAAATATCCTCTTGCATGTCGAAACCATCCATGGATTGCTGTCACCTGAATGTAAATAGAAATATATGTGGTGGCCCCTAGAGACAAAACACGTACAAACTCCAAAGCACATTTCTAGCTTGAACTGAACTTCCAAAACAGAGCTACCTAGAACAGCGGTCCCCAACCCCCGGGCCTCGGACTGGTACCGGTCCGTGAGTCGTTTGGTACCGGGCCGCGAGAGTTGAGGCTCAGGTGTGAAATGTCTGGTTTTCAGGGTTTTTATCGCTTTTCAGCGTTATTTTGTTATCGTTTTTATCATTAACTCGGTTTTCCTGGGTCTTTTCACGTGTGTTATGAATAAATCTTCTTTTTCGGTACCGGTACTAGTTTTATTTTGTTGTATTTATCCGCGACACCTTAAAGGCCGGTCCGTGAAAATATTGTCGGGCATAAACCGGTCGGTGGTGCAAAAAAGGTTGGAGACCGCTGACCTAGATCACGTAAATGACACAATTGAAAGCATGAAAGCATATGTGTATTGTTTGTGTATTTATGCACAAGCATTCATATATATTCAAATCATTAAAAAAAAAAAGTTCATTTGCCTGTTACTACCACACACCAAATCTGGTCGTGGTACTTGGTGAACTGAGAGACACAACAGCAGAGGTCACTATTAATGCTATAAAAGAGGCCTTTGCAAGACATGCAGTTGCCGAGACTGTGGTATCGGACAACAGGCCGCAAGTTTCATCAGAACAGTTCAAGCACTTTGCTAAAGAGTACCAGTTCACACATGAAACGAGCAGCCCCAGGTACCCCCAAGCCAACGGGGAGGCAGAACGCGCTGATCGTACCATTAAAGACTTGAGAGGACTGTGACTACAGCAGAGCACTGCTAGCGTGCAGGGCCACCCCACTGGAACATGGGCTCTCACCGGCACAGTTGCTCATGGGGAGACACCTGCGTACCTCTCTGCCACAAGCTGCTGCGAAGCTGGTGCCAAAGTGGCCCGACCTACAGGCTTTTCGCGAGAAGGATGAGGAGGGGAGGCGTGAGCAGGCAAAACACTACAACCGCAGACATAGAGTCAGGACAGAAGGTGTGGATTACTACTGAAGGAACCACTGGAGCAGTAGTTGGACCTGCCAGTGCTCCCAGATCTTATGTGGTAGAGACAGACAGGTTTTCTAAGGAGAAATAGGAGCCACCTCACACCAACAGGGACTGTTACCAGATCTGGTCGAGCGGTGAGACCTCGTGTAAGATTGGATGTGTAATTCTCTGAAGTTATCCATTCAGGCCCTATTCAAAGCTGGCTTAGGCTGTTAGAGATGTTTACAATTATGTGTTTCGTTTAAATGTAAGTGAACAAGTGAGAGATGTGTATCATTTTAACGTTTGATAATGCTCTGCATTCCTGTTCTTGTGAGCTGAGTGAGTCATTGTGAAGTATGTCTTTAGCTAAAAGGAGGTGTAGCAGGAGACTACTGTACCCATAAGGCTGTGTGTGTGTGTGTGTGGGGGGGGGGGGGATGATCTAAATTATAATATTGCTGACTGTCTGAGGCAAAATTTCCCCAAATCGAATCGAATCGAATCATGGATTGAATCGATTCGGGCAAGGGCGTCGATTTGGCATGGACGGAGGGGACATGTCCCCACCAATATCCAGCGATTATTGAATTGTCCTCACCAATAATTTGATCTCTTCGAGTAAAGAAAAGCAAACCTGATAGAAAGAAGAAAAAAAAAGATCTGTCAACGTCTCATTCACCCAGCAGTGCCGAAAGAGTTAAATTACGTCCTGTACTGGAGTCCTACCTCATGTGACAAATATGGCCAATGTGATTGGCTGAACCTTTCAGGGAGCTCCGTTGAGTTTTAGCAGCGGCAAGCCTGCGCTCCCAGGAGGAGAGGAGGACGGCAGCAAAGAGGAAGAACCTGGATATAAGAAAGTATTTTTCAGAGAAACCTGTAAGTCACTTAAAGCCAAGTTCACTCATAATGTCACGGTCTGGCTGGCAGACCGTGGGGGTGTAGGGAAGGAGGACACAGGCGCGGTGCTCTATGTACAAGCAGTGCGTTTATTTACAGCGATGGACAGACATGACAATAAATCCCGTGCTCTCCCGACTCCCGTGACGTGTCCTCTTCCCAGTGCTAGTGCTCCTGTCTCCGCTTCTCCGTGATGAGCACCCCGTGCTCGCTGTCCTCTCGTCTCCCCGTAACTCCTGGGGACATAAGAGAGAGGAAGCCGTCAGACACACAATAAAGCAGCAGACTCAAACTAGGAACTGGTCGAGAGACTGACGTGAAGCCACGCAATGATCCAGCGTCGGAGAGAGCTCCACCACACTCTCAAATAGCTCCTCCGACAGGCCTGATCAGCTGCAGGTGTGGCCAATCACCTGCCAGGGCCACACACACACACACACACGTCTACAAGCAGGGAGAACGAGGGACAGCAATACAAAATACATACATTATAATATTAGTCCATAACTGCTCAGGGTCCTGGGTCTGACACATAAAATGTGTCCGTCACAATAACGTTGCAGGCTATGCTAGGCTTTGGCCCACATCAGTCTAAAACTGTATGTAACCATGAATAACGTGTTTTGGAAACTAACAGCACAACATGCAGCACTGTTAGTTCTCTCAGTCTCAGAGCAGCGTTTCTAATTCTAATCTAAGTGAAGCTGTCAGAGAAAACAGCAGCCTCGAGCAGCCAGGATATTAGTTTACAGAGGCTGTTAGAATTATATGCCTAATGTTAAAATGTTGGTGACACAAGAATTTCATCTTAATGGCACTGACGTATTCATAGGTCATAGTTATGATTTTGCAAATATTCCACCTTGTAGTGCAGTTTGCACAACTTGTTTTAAAAATGCACTCAGCCTACAAACATTACTGATCAGTCAAGATCTGCACAAAGTGACAGACACACTGAAGCAGCTCCACATTTTATTCTTATTGTCATGTATGTCCTATTTGTCAGGTGACAGAAGAAGCAACACAAAGCTCAGAGAGCAATGGTGACACAAGATCACAGGTGGAATTGGATGATGACGCAGAATGAGAAGAGCGAAAGTGGATCGCTAAATGAAACGGATGAACCAGAACTGGTTTGTAAAAATGCTGCAGCTTCAGTGGTGTGGAACTGGTTTAGCTTTCGTCCGTCAGATACACAACAAAGCACTATTTTTGGTAGAGCATGCTAGCGGGCCGTCGTTATTACCGTGTTGTTTGGAAAATACGGCGCACTTAAAATCAATCCTTTGATTTTTCTGAAAGTCGACAGAGCCCCTTATAACCCCGTGTGCCTTATGTATGAACTCTGGTTGTGTTTACTGACCTCGAAACGATTTTATGTGCACGGCGCTCGAAAATCTGTCAGATGTTTCAGTACGACTTTGCTAAGCTACCACCGCTTGATGGATTGTCGGAGCGTTACGGCTGTCGTAGGCAGGAGCCTCGCGGAGTGAGCCATGTCTCCGTGACGACCAGGACACAGCAGTCACGGACGATTGGCTGTGCGGCGAGAAGTAGGTTCAGTTCGTCTATTTTGTTGACGACCGACCGTGCGCTGGTCAGAAAGATGCTCGGGAGCGGTGGTTTGAAAGGCTGCTTCTTTAGCCTGGCCAGCAGGCCCGACAGGCATCCCCGCTTTTGTTTGCGTTCCTTCCGCCGCCTGCGTTTCTTGGCAGAGCCGATAACAATCCACGGAGCACCCGATGTTCTCGCTATCTCCGGGGGGATGTTGTGCACCCTCTGATAATCACTGGTAATGGGGATCTGGCTGTTATATCCGATCTTGCATAATTCCAGATGGTTGTAGGAAAATTTGGCTTCACAATAAGGAAAACAAAAGAAGAAGAAAAAGTGGAGAAACAAAAAAGAAAGGCACCCAAGTGGAGAGCATAGAGCCGCTGCGTCTGTGCGCGCCGCCATCTAGTATACTTCTTCTAGTACACAGCCTGGAGGTGTGTTTGGGGTCATTGTCCTGTTGAAAACTGGTCCCTAAATGCAATTTCTCAACGAGAAGTTTGGGCTCGGGTGAGTCTGCGTGCTGAAGATATCTACCTATTCAGAACCATGGTAACAGGGTTCTGGCTGATCGGAGCTGGCTTGAGAAAGCGGAACCGGCTGTTCAAACCCCCACAAGGCTGCCCGCTGGGATTGGAACGATGGGAGAGGCGTGAGTTTCTCAAAATGGGCTCATTGAGTCAGCACGGATAAGATCTTGGAGAGGCTACGGCTGCTGTGAATACTCAGAATAAGATCTCTGCCTGCAGACTGGATACATCTCGGAAGGGCTCGCTCAGAATAACATCTCTGGGCGCAAATTGGATGACATCTCGGGGAGGCACACTGCCGTGAGTTCTCAGAATCGGCTCCTTGAGCACAAGAATGACAACATCACAGAACGCAAGTATGGCGAAGCTCGCGGCTCTCCAACGGGAGATTGAGAGACCAGTGTTGGACTGTAGAACTGCTTTGAAATTCATATGAGCTGTTCGCACTAAAGTAAAAAGCACCATCACTTATGCGGAGACCCTCTCGGCGCCAGCTGTGGGCTCAAGGCTGGAGCCGAACAAAAACACCCTGATAACGACTGTGTTGAGTCTGTTCCTTCCTATTCCATGCAAGGCCACCTGGGTTGGCTGGAAGACTGTTTACTTAGCCTGGCAGGGCGAAGGACACTGTCTCAGCTGAACCCTGGACACACACACACATACAGGGAGTGCAGAATTATTAGGCAAATGAGTATTTTGTCCACATCATCCTCTTCATGCATGCTGTCTTCCAAGCTGTATAGGCTCAAAAGCCTACTACCAATTAAGCATATTAGGTGATGTGCATCTCTGTTGATAGGTTTGTAGCTTGAACCCATCCGCTGGAACGTTGAAGACAATATAATTACACTGCAAAGCAAGACACAAGTAGGCAAAGACTTCATGTTTCTCGTGCACGGGAGAAATGACCGGACAAAGCGCCATTCCTTCGCTTGACCCCAGTCACTCTCGTCCGTCCTCCCGTACCACTGTTCTTTTATTGAGGTTACATGAATATGCATAGGTTCATTAACATATGACGTCTACATACACACAAAGAGTACCTTGCCTGTGTGTGTGTGTGTGTGTGTGACTTGTGTGAGGTCAAGATGTGACCCTGTGAAGACTCCCCAAAGCTGGTGCCAGAAGTCTGGGTCCATCTAACAAAAGGCTCTTATACTTAAACAGATATACGTGTGTTTGCTATACCATAAATCAGCAAAAGAAGATACGACCTCTCCTCTGTAGGGGAGTGAACTCACCCCCCTCTTCATGCTACACAGAGTTGTTACAGACCTCCTAGAATGAGACATTCTTTCAATCTACAAATGATTATATACTTCTAAGCATATATAAGTAAATATTTCTAAGCATAAATGACAATCAACAATACAAAACCTATCACTCCCTATTCTGGTATTTTAAAGAGTACTTAGCAGAAATATTAAACAACCTAACTAATAGGGTTGCAAACTCCCAGCAAAAAAAAAACTAAAGGGAACCATCGCCCACCCTCTGCCTCGTGATGCTTAATCGACATAATCGACTTTAATTTAATGCATGTATTTAAAAAAAATGCACAGAAATCAATTATTTTTCAACAACAATTAAATAGATTCAACATCTTTCTTCAACAGAACTGCAGACTGCACAGATGGTATCTTCCCAAAGGAAAAAGTACTATAACTTACCAGGGTATATATTAGACTTAATAGTTACTATATACAATATTAGATTTCTATACATTTTACGTTAGATAAAAACTTTGGTTGTAAGATTCAGATAATTATTTATTAAAAGCGAGACATTTTAAACGAGAATAAGAAAGAAAAGTATTTCTTTGTGCCCCCCTTTTCCCTGTTAATGCCCCAGCTGGCCCCCTGGCAAAACCGTGCTAGACCCGCCCCTGCACAGTTACCAGCTGTCAGCTACTTATAGCATTAGGCATTAAAGTAATATTAAATAAATTCTAACAACAGCTTATCAAGCTTAAACGTGCTGCTGTGGTTTATCTGCTGGTTTCCTCTTTCTGGCGCAAAGTGGGAAACAAACAAGAGAGACGGAACTTGCGATCAGCTGATCATTGATTAGTTTCATGATTGAAGTAGCAGCAGGAGAGGGAGGGGGAGAGGAGGCGCGGCAGTCGCTCCATATATCGGTTGTTAAGCTTAACGTGGGAATGCGTTACAAACATTGAGAGAGAAACTTACAAACTTGCTTTACTTCTCTAGGACAGCTTTCACTGAAAAGAAATGCCGATTTGGAAACATGTAGCGAGGCGCTAAATGCTCCACCAGACAACCGAGAGGTCTCTTGTTGTCACATGCAAGAAAGCATGCTCTGAAGAATATCCAGGTAGATAACTGTGGCGATATGTTGGTTATATTACTTTAAAGTGCAACTGGCTAATTCTTATTTTAGCCAACTCGAAAAGTAAAAATGATGCAACGACCTTGAAATAACATTTATCTCACTGAAACATGTCATTTAAATAAAAACATTTACTGAAATTAAAATAAATATACTGAATATAATATGGCTCAGATTTAATGGAATATAATGACCCTTTTGTGTTGCTGTTAAAGAAAGGGATAATGTGTGATTACTGCTTTTAAACTATGGGCTACAAACTAAATCCTTTTATTATTTCTGTCCTCGGTTTTAACTCATTAATAATCATTAGGATGAAGCCCCCTAAAAAACAACGTAAAGGTCATGAAAATGTAAACAATTTGGCATTTTGATGATGCATCATCCACATTAAAAAGTAGAGATCATATCAGCCCTGTATTTACTTGTATCGGATACATAAAACATCTTTCCGTATCGCACAGCACTACAGAAAGCTCTTTTCTAGGGTTGTATTAAACATCTGTAACTACCGTAACTCCTGATCCATTTCCTCAATTAAAAGAAGTCCAATGATTCCTGAGAGCAGCAACTCTGCACTTTTCATTAATATTTGCATCATTACGGTAATCCCAGGTACATTGTTGCAGCAGCCCCGTGAAGGCAAAGGTTGAGAGAATAGTGAGTGAGCGTGATGGAACAATGTTATCACACGTTTGGCTTCTTTTTACCATGTTTGTTTGTTTTGTTCTTTCATGTGTTATTTACCACGATTTGGATGGTGTTCTGCCTCGAGTTACCATAATGTCCCTAACATCACAAAAAAGCACAGAGTTGCTGCTTTCAAGAACTGCTGGAATTTCTCATTTGCCCCAATGGTTCAAGACTCAAGTTAGGCTAAAAACACTGGGACCAGTTTAAATGGGTTCATCTGTGTCAGCTGCATCGTCACTGCTGCTCTTATGTTATGTGTTTTTGTTGAAAACTAGGTGCTGTTTGGGCTTAATGATGTCAAACTTTTCATTCACTTGTTTGCTCCTAAATACGTTTCTATTGCAGGTCTTTTCCAGTTGAAAATGTGAGTGAGCACTACACAAATTACTGACACTGAAATACACTGAAAAGAAAAACAACTAAACTAAATCCAAACAAAAACAACTAAACGAAGTAGTTACACACGTTATAGAATATATATACTGGGCATACAAGCCTGGCCTAAGCTTTCTGTCAGGAAGACTGCAGCAGTCCAGGAGTTGGGTTAACTGTCTTTAAGTCCCACAGAAGAAATGTTTACATCAAAGTGCTTGCCAGGCTTAATCCAAATTAGGTACAGCCATACTTGAACTTATCATTGTATAGTATGTGGGACTATGAGCAATGGTTTTCTGGAAACAGAAACAGGCAATTTTATCATTAGTAGAGTCACAAATAACTAGAAAAACAATTGAAAACATAATGTACTCAACACAGCAATATCTCACAATATCCACAAGGGGTCACTATAGCTCATATATTGCCTAAATAGCACGTCATACAAATTGCCAATCATAAGGCACGGACATGGCAAGCTAGCCACAGTTAAACTAAACAATAGAAAAGTCCTTTATTTGTAATACCGCTGGATGTAATGACTGCGGGAGATTACAGCCACTGCTATTAACTTAGTGCCAAATAATCCTACCAACATGGTATCAAAGAACTGAGGCATAACTTTAACATGCACAAACAATTATAACAGCTTCATGCGAGTCATCCTGCCAAAAGGACTAACACTCACAGGTTCATAAACACACAACTTAATCACACGAAACAACTGCGATGCTCTGCAGTGGCACCTTTAGTCACTCCCACTCTGCGTGCTGAGCACATGCCCACTGATACGCTTATTTCCTTTGAGTGTGCTTGATTTCTGCCTCTAGACATTCTGAGGCCGAGTCAGAGCAGGAAACTTGAGCACACGTGGTCTCATTAAATCAGACAGCTGGAGTCATTTAAAAAGGATCTTTTAAGCAGTGCTGTCCCTCAGCTTCATAGTAGATCCATCTATGGATCAGTTTGAAAATCCTAGCTGTCTTCTTTCTAGTTATCATGTTACAAGATTTTAAGAAAACTTGAACGCTGATCATGAGTTGAATGCCACTGATCTTCAAAATCATCCAAGCTTTTTGATAAATGCACACAAAAGTCGGGTGTCCATGCCACCCGCATGCAAGGTGACAAAAATACCCCAATCAGCCTTTCAAGCTGACAGCTAAAGAAACCATTTCACCAGATTTAGCTTCTTGGATATTGTGTTCACTATACTGTGTTCAAAATGTACTTCTCATTTAATAGAAGAAATGTAATCATGTCAATTTAGAGGATTTCAAATTCTCACTCCTGTTAATTAAAAAAAAGAAAAAAGTAGGATAAGACATGAGAAACTCCTTGAAAAGGACAGTCTCCATTATAGCACCTCATGGAAGCTTTGTTAGACGACCTGTCATTAAAAACTAGAAAGACCATCCAGCATCGGGAGCTTTCAGACTTCCAGGTATGACAACAAGCCTATTGCTGGTTTGCCCACTCTGACTGTGTCAGTATTTGCTCCACATACCAACTGCTCTGACCCTAAAGTAAGCCAGAATCACACACAGCCATATGTAGGCACATTCCAACCACAAAGAATAACTGGGGATTCTTCATCCTGTAAACATCCTGAACAACTGGTTTTGGTGGTTTGATGGGAACAGATCCTCACCTGATCAGGAATACCAACGATCACCCCACCACTCATGTCTTGTTGGGAAATGTTTGCAGTCCTCAAGCTGTGAAAGTCATCAGGTGCAGCAGTCATGAATACCATGTAAACATCCCTGTTGGTAGGACAAACAAATAACAGTGGGATTCATTCGAGAAAACAGAACTTGTTTGATTCCCTGTCTGACAAAAAGAAATTAATGCAACGTAAAAATTAGATTTAAAAAATCAGCAGCATCATATGTAACCAGGTCCTAAATTACATATTGTTATAATTACACAAAATTTGTTCTAAAGCCCAAACTGCTCCTGGTATATCTGACTTTTAGCACCTCCAAGCCTGTAGTCATCTTGGTTATTAGTTAGGCCCCTCCCCCGTGTGTCGCTATGTGTATAGGCACTGTTAATGCTAGCATGAACAGATCATTCTTGCTGGCTGTTGTAGTGGCTTGAGCTAACTCTCATCCCAACTGTTTATATTTGGTTATAGGAGCTGGAGTGGGCATTAATGCTCCACAATTTACAAGCTGGGACCTGCCGCTAATCCATGGTTAAAGCCTTTACCCACATCAACACTGCAGGCAGAGGCTAACATCTGCAATACTATTAATAATTACACATAACTGTAGCAACAACAAAGAGAGGCTCGAACAAGAAAGGCTTGAAACCCTTAGAAAAGACTGATCAGAGTTGGTTCAATGAACTCTGATCGTGTTCATTCGGAGTTAAGCTCGTGTGTGTTTAGAGACAGAAAGCCATCATGTTACCAGGATTCTCCAGAGAAACACAGAAATAAAGAGCAGAGCCTCCATCTTCATTTAGTGGACAGAGGAATATGATCACAAATCAGTGTGGGCCAAAATTTGTATCTTAAAAACTAGGAGGGGATAAAGTTATACCAACATACTATAATATTTTTATAATATACACTAGCAAACTTTCATGCTGTGTGTGATATTAAAAATATTGTATTGTGTGATATCACATTCTATTGTGATACAGCATTTTAATCTGACCTTTGATTTCTAAATGCTTCATTAAACTGTCAAATATACAAATATAGACAACTGTGGGATTTGTCTAAAGTATTTGCATATGCCATAGAAATGTTAGCACTCACAGTTTACTGGGCAAGGTTTATGCAACGTTTCAACAAGACCAGTCCACTTATGACAAACGCGATCATACGAGCATTATAGTACGATGCAGTCTCTGCATGATATGACTATCTATTCAGCTGTAACCTGACAGGGACAAAGTCTAGGAGACAGAAACTGAAGATAGACACCATTTACTGATGGACCTGTTATATTAGGTGACAATTCCACGTGAAAGTCAAAAGAAATAAATACATACAGGGCAAGTCTTTATGAGGCAAACATGATGTGCATCTCACACGAAAGCGATTTAGGTGATTTTCTGTGAGAAATGTGTAAAAAGATCCGTACTCTGAATTTCAGATACTATTGATCTGTTTGTTGTGTGTCTGAGGGTTTACGCAGGGACGTTTTGTGTAAGCACTGATTGCTACAGTAGCATCCAATCAATGCTTACAGTGCAAAGAAACTGGCCTACAGTCTGACAGCTGCATTAATGTCTACACAATCTAAGAGTTTGAAAGATGGACACACGTGAGATGATCATAAATCCACAACAGAATCCTTTCTGTCCTAACATACTGATGAGAAAATAACTGAAGCACTCGTGTCAAGAACAACAACAAAAAAGGGAAACATGCCTAACTTGGATTTCAGTGATTGTGAAAACAAACATATGCAAATGAATTTCCTCTGTGCGCTTTGCCTAATTCAGGAAATCACTATCAGTCAAGTTGAGTGTGAGTCAGTGAGTATGTTCTGTTCACATAGACTGTTACCTCAGGGGCTAACTTACCAGATGAAATGAACCTTTATGGAACGGAAACCCAGAATTTGTTTCAAGTCACATTTTAGCTTAACCTGCATGGTGGAAAGTGCCTGTACCAGAGACATGATTGTTGCTGCTTAGGTTAAAATATCTAGTATATGTCAATAATGTAACAAAAAAGAAGAAGAAAATCTGTGGCGGTGTAAAAGTCCCACTAAATGCGTCTCTCGGTGTACATCTAAACTATATAACGATTAACCGCCAACTGTGAGTTCAATTTAAATTTTCCTTTACAAATGTGTGTTTGTTTAGGAAGGAAAAAAATGTGTGCGCACAGTGTTCGGCAATATAGACTCAAAGGCAGCACCAAGACTGGCACGAGACTATTTCCACTGCACTGAGGGTGGGAACTCCAGGCCTCGGGGCCGCTGTCCTGCAGGGTTTAGATGTGTCCTTGATCCAACACAGCTGATTTAAATGGCTCATTTTGAACGTTGACATATACATCAAGGAATGGACCAGCCACTGCACTGATGTTAAACCAGTTCAGAAGTTCATTTATCATCATGAACCACCAATTTATGAGCAGACAAACCAAAGTACACTCCAAGATTCAGTTGCTTGTAGAAGCACGTTTAGCAGCAACAGCTCAAAGTCATTGTTTTCTGTATGACTATCAGTCTCTCACATCATTGGGGAGTCATTTAGGCTCACTCTTCTTTATAATGTTGCTTCACTTCATTGAGGTTTGCACAAATTTGTTTATGCAAAACTCACGACCACACTACTTCTATTAAGCTGAGCTTTAAACTTTCTAAAATATAAAACCTGCTAGACACCGGTGTTGTGCCAAAAAGTGATTGTCTGCCAAAAAGTGATTGCTCGTATTTAAACTGCTATAAGTAACTTGTTGGGCTATAATATGTGAAACATATGTCAAATGCTTCCCTCATGGATGACATAAAGTCATCTTGAGCCACAAACAACATTCGTGTAACAAGGTAGAAGCCGCGATCAGTTTTTGGCAGCGACTTTTATATAACCTTTATTTATGTAGTTAAAAAAAAATCTCATTAACATTAAACATGTCTTTTGTAAGAGTAAGTTGGCCAAGAGGACAGCAGCAATGGCAGCAAATATTACAATAGTTCAGTAAAAATATTTTAAGTGGGGATAAAGGAGCGGATTGGTTATAATGTAAGTACAATAACACAGAGTTGTAAAGACACTTGAAACACAGATTTCTTTTTAATTCTATATAAAACCCCTTTGTAAACCCTGTTCACCGATGTTAGGGTCCCTGGGTCGTTGACCCAGTGTTTTGTGTTTTTGGTTCTTTGATTTTGTTATTTCATTATATTCTAGCTTTGCTTTATGGGTTTTAGGATTATTCTTAGTTTAGGTTCTCTGGGTGGGGTTTGGTTAGAGTTTTAGTGTTCTGGTTTTCTGTCTGTGTTCCATAGTTGCTGTCTCCCCTATCTGCTGTATCCCCACGTCCAGTCAGTGGCTGTATCCCAATTCAGGGTCTGCAGCCTTAAGGGCCGCATTTTAAGGCCGATTACGTCAGAGCGACGCGACGAAGGCTGTCCCAATTCGAAGGCTGCTCGAAATGCGGCCCCCAAATGCGTCCTTCATTTCCCTGAATTTTAAGGACGTGGCAGTGTAGACTTCGTGGCCCAACATATCCCAGAATGCATAGCGCGGCGGTGGGTGTGGATAATTTTGCCGAAATAAAACGGCGGATGAGGGGCGCCCGAAGAGTAAACTTTAAGTAAGTACTGAATATTATGTCACTTATTTATGTGCAAATGTTTAATAACGAAGAACATTAAAACATTACTGTTGGCCACATGTCGGCAAAGTTATGTGACATTAGTGACGTTTGTACTAACTTGGTTTTAAAGCCTTTACTTTAAAATATACACCGTTCACTAGCTGAGCTTAATCTTACAGAGATTGATCAAAGCTCATGTAGAAACAAACAAACAAATGCACAAAAGATTTTCTCCTTCATTTCTGTCAAACACAGCTGTAAGACACGTTTCCAGCTGTTGGTATCATGGTTGCTAGGCAACCTGGGCAGCGCAACGGAGGCTAGACCGTCCCATTTCACAAGCCTCGCACTTCCGGCCTTAGCGGTCTTTGAGTACGCGGCCCTTGAGGATCGTTGAGGCTGCGTACTTTAAGGCTGCAGATCCTGAATTGGGATACAGCCAGTGTCTGTGTCTGCCCTGGTCCCACGTCTCTGTTCCCTTTGTTATAGAGCCTGCCTGAGTCTGTGTTATGTTTCCTGTTTTACTTTGAAAGTCCATGTCTGATGTTAATGTGTCTGGTTTTGCTTCCCCTTGTCTCGTTAGGCCTGATTTGCCCCAGCTGTGTTTCCCTCCTGTTACCCATTCCCTGATTGCTCCCTCTGTGTATTTAAGCCCTGTGTTTCTTTGTGTCGGTGTCGTGATCTGCTTTCATTTATGCTGTGTGTTCTGGCTGCCTGGTCATGTAATGTTATTTGGATTTTTGTTACGTTTTGCCACTTTTTGCCATCCAGCAATAAAAGCTGAGTTTTGAGTTACTTTCCGCCTCCGAGTGTCTGCACTTTGGGTCCTTCTACTTCCACTCTTGCCTGCACACAGCCTTAACCTGACAACCGACGTCTATTTACCAACGTACGTAAAGATATTACACATAAAAAATACACAGAAACATTGGAAATCACTTTTTGGCACAACACCGTAACCTCTCCAGAGGTGGTATCAATATTAATGTCTCTAAACCCTATAAATGTTTCTTTTAAAGTCTGACGAAAGGAAGGAGCTGCGAGAAGTGTGCCTCTCAACCGGTGGCTCGCTCAATAACGTCTGGCTGTGCAGCTGAAACCTTTTTGACCCACCAACAGTCACACAGAGGCCACAAAATCTCACATGCGGGTTTCAGTCTTTCAGGCGGAGTCTCTCTAAGAAATTCTAGTTTTAACTTCAGTTCAAATGCTTCATCTTCTGTGAATCGAGTCAAATTAGAAAAAAACTAAATATAAAACAGGTTTAAATGAACAAAAAAGAAACTCATCTGATCATTGTTAACATACACAGTGAGCACTCATGCAGGTTCATCAAGACTTTGCTTTTCTAAAAAAGATCTAAAGATTTGCATGAGGAAAAACTGAATAACACCTTTAAAATGTTAGTTTTTCCCTTTTTTGTTCGATTGTAACGTGATTAATACAAAATATTTTAAAGAAAACATTTTAAAAAAGAAAAACTTGCCTAATTAATCATTTTATCCTGTGATTTCTTTATTTCGCAATATTTTTTACTGATTAAACATGTTGTTTGTGTCATTGTTACGGCTGCTTTGATGATTTAGGATTCAGTTTTGCTGCATGTTATCATTAAATCCTGTTTCGCCTGGTTTGCAAGAAAAATAACAGGAGACAATGTGATTAGGGCTGAGTATCAATTTCAATTCCTACAACTGCTTCAGTTCCCATTAGTAGTAATACCTACACTTTTTTGATTTCACTTTTCTAATAGTTTCACAGGCTAATAGTTTTTAAACAGAATAGCACAAACAACATGTATCCCTTTAGAAATCAAACTGTGATACTTCTAAAAGCACATATTCACACCGAGCCACACTAGCACTGTATCAACCCCCAATGTTCCTTTAATGCAACTAGCCCTATAATTATCTACTAGTCACAAACACACTGCAACAGTAAGACTTGTTGATTACACATAGATGATTTATCTACTTTAGGAGCATTTGACTTTTTCTTTAGCGCTCCGAAAAGACACAGAGGCTAATAGTTTTAAATAGAGCACCACAAACAACAGCAGGTATTCCTTTAGAAATAAACTTTTCTGGTGTTACTTCTAAAAACTACAGATTCTTAACTAGTCACACTCTGCAACAGTTAGACAGAGTGGGTTACAGTTAGGCCCCCAACAGTCAGCAAAAGAAGTCATAAAACAATAAAAGAGGCTCCCTTTATCAAGAGCATCCCAGCACTCACACATCCCAACTGTAGTTCCATAGTTTTTCCACCTTTTTCATTACAAACAGTTCCTTTATCTTATCTTATCATGTCAGAGGTCAACTGAAACCATGTCCACCTGAACCTCCAAAGGTTTTGCACCTTTTCTTACACCCCACACCTTTATCTCTGCAGGCAGACAATTACACCTCCTACTGACTAACTGTACCTCTATAGTTTCCACCTTTTTTCATTACAAACTGCTCTTTTATCTGTCAATTACACTTTCTACAGACCAACTGAACCTCCATAGGCTTTCCACCTTTCTTCTTTACATCCTACTCTTTTATCTCTACATCTCAGAGCCCAACTGAAACCAAGTCCACCTATATAAAAACACCCTAATCAGAAACCCTGTATTTTTCCTCAGCACTTCACAACTACCGCAAGGTATAGCATTTTAACTTTTTACTTTTTCGGATCCCAGACACAGCGGTGTGAGGTACTTAGCACACAGTTTGGACATGTAGATAACATCGTTTGTTTGGAACACAGCAGCAGAGAGGTAGAATTCACACGAGTTTAATTTAATCAAACCTCATTTTACGGATCTAAGTGGCTCCTCATCACGAGCCAATTCACCATTTTATTTAAATATCTGAATTTTCGGAATGATGATCCAAGCGGGACACAGAGGCTGCTAGTTTTAACACACCAGAATGCAAATATAAATAAAAGCCTGACTATCCTGAGAGCTGCAGCGACACCGTTCTTTCACACGGATGCCTGGATGTGCGTTGGAGCCGACTTTGCTACCCGCACAGAGCGTTTCTGACCTACGGGCGCTGCTTATACAATAGAGAAAAGCAACAATATAGCGCATTTCTCTGCTCCAAGACATCCCAGGGCCTTTCACAAGGTAAGCATGTCTGTTATACCCAGAGCATAAATGTCTGGATGTCAGCGCTGATTATTCAAACCCTGTTTAAAATGTGACACATATGTTGTCTGAAAACAAATCCTCTAAATTTGCAAAGTTACTGATTTAAAAATATATTTTCAAATTTTTAGTTGCATGACAAACATATGATAGACTCTTGAGCATATTTATTTATATAGCTACATTCACAATGGTATAACCGTGCTAAATAAAAGATGCCCAAGCACCAATGCACTCTAATGCAAACCTCTAAAAAAAATAAATATTCTTCTTAGGAAGACCAGAGAGCAGGGCATTACAGTAATCAATACGACTGGTAATAAAAGCATGCATCAGCATCTCCGTGTTGGCCCGAGAGAGAATAGGGCGGACTCTGGCTATATTTTTTAGATGATAAAATCCAATTTTGGTTACATGTTTAACATGTGGGATAAAACCAAGCTCAGAGTCAAAAATAACACCCAGGTTTTTCACTTGTAGCGAAGGACATAGTGAAAATGCCTCTAATTTAGACAAGAGTTTCTCTCTCTGAGCCTCAGGACCGGTGCATGGAGGGCTGGGGCCTCTTCTGCCCCCCCAACGGAGACCACGTAGGTAGTCGGAGGCTGTAAGACAGCGGCTCTCTGGAGAAATCTGATATCTCAGGAGGATGACAGGATTCAACCAGAGAAGCTGCTTCATTATAAACGAGGTTTATAACTGAAATCTATGATACACATAAACACCCGTCCATGCACTTAAGTAGTGAGTGAGTATTCACTCCAGTGATGAGCTGTGAGAAAGAAACTGCACACACAGCGATCGGGCGTTATCAGCGACCATAAGATTATTATTGCCAAGCAAGGACCCGCAGCTCGAGCAGGCTGAAGAAATCCTTTAATGCTGATGCAGGCTTCACAGTGTAGAAATGAGAACTCTAAGAAACAAAACAACAGAAGTCATGTATGAAACACAACACAGTTAACATGTGAAGCACTTACAGTTTTTTCTGATGGCTTGAGCACATTTTTGGTAACTATTGGCAATTTTTGCAAAACTCTACACACAAGTAAGAAAACTCTTCACCCAATCAGCAAAACATTGTAGTTTCCTTGTAAAAGCGAATAAGCCTTAACTTAACTGATTAACTCTCCACACCTTTGGAAAAATGGTATTTTTGTGTCCAACAGTTAACACAAGCCATCATCTACTAAGCACACAATGCACCAACTACACACTGATGGTATGAATGAAAAACACATCTGGCTTTTGCTTTCTCTGTGCACAAGGTAGGCCATGTCAGATTGAGCTCATACTTCTGTTATAGATCCATCCAGTGCTACAAGTCTTTGTGCAAAGTGACTGTACTCACCGATTCTCATTTCAAAATGTCCTCATGATGCCTGCTACAGTGTAGCAGCTCGAGTTAGGCTGGACCCGTTGGCCAGCTTCCCTCAGGGTCACTCCACGGTTGATGACATGGTCCACTATTGTAGCTCTGATGTCATCAGCAATTCTATTTCTTACTCTTCTTACCCGTCCTCTCCCCCCTCCTCGTCCTCCTCTTGCTCCTCCTTGTCCTTGTCGTCCTCTTCATCCTACTTCTTCACCTCCACGTCCTCTTCCTCGGCCTCCTCTCACTCTTCCTGCTCCCTCCATTGTACTCCACACACAGAGCTTACCTGTATCATAGTGCTTAGGCTGATTGCAAAGTGAACTAATTATCTAAAAAAGCTTTCACATGTGGCAGTGTGCCAGACAGTTGACAAAATAGTGTAAATAATGGCCATAAATGTGTATAGTTTTGCTAGGAGTGCGTTGATCATTTGGAAATTGAGTGCAAAGCAGTGAGTTGTGTTTACAGTTCTGCAAAAAGAGTGCTGTGCAGTGGATTGTAGCTACAGGTTTGCAAAGTGTGTGTTACAAAATGGCAAACTGAGTGCAAAGCAGTGTTTGTGCTTTTAGTTTTGCACACTCAGTGAGTGGTTTTGCTATAAGTATCAATAGTTTTAGGAATTGTGCTGTAAGAATCACAGTTAGGGTTTAAGCATTCAGAAAAACCTGTAATAAACGCACACGCATGCGTCTTCAGCATTACTGGGTTTCTGCAGCTCCTGGTTTCCTGTTTAATACATTCACACAAGCAATCAAACGCTATGAATCGTTCCACAATGTTTGCAGTCACTTTTCTTATCCCTCCTGACTCAAGAGCATAAAGCGATCTACGTTAGCTCTGGGAATTCTGACGGTCGTTCAGTAAATCTTTGTTTAATCTCTTTATTTGCTTTTTGGAGAAGTGAAGGTACAAAAACCTCGTCAATCAAATTTGCTTCGGTGGACAGAAAACAGCCGTTGTAGACTGTTTGGGGTTACCTTTTATAAGTATTGAATTTTCAAAAGTGAAGTCAGTTCTTCTGACCAGGTTCAGACCAGGATGAACACAAGTATGATACTGGACCCACTAGAGAACTGGTCCCAGCTGTGGGTTCACCTCCTCCTGCTGAACTCATAGGACAGACTCTAATGTAGCATCACGTTCATCGGTCACTCCTGACCTCCTGTGAAGCATGACGAATGTGTAATTAATGACTTCAGTATTTGGGGGCATTATTGCTCTAAAAATCATATTAATAGTATTATTATTATTGTGCTTTAGGCTGCACTGATAACGCAGAGGTCTCTTCTTCCTCTGGGCTGTTTAAAGGGCCAGTTTGTCCAAAGCTGTGTATATACCAGCTGCTGTCAGGCTTCAGATGTCTGCATTAGTCCACGGTCCACTGTTTGTAAGCCATTGCTTTACTGCAAAAGTTCCCATCTACTGTAAAGAAATGGAGATAAGCAGGCACATAATATGAAAAGGCATGCTGGAGCTGACTTTGTCTTTTCTGATCCATCGGTTTGTGTGGCTCTTTCCACAGGAGGGACCTAACCCACACTTTATTTACTTATATGATAAGTTTAGTGGAGTGGAGTGCAAAATACACAGTGTTTACTTTTAATTTAACAACATGAAGCTGCATCAAGTTTCCATGGTGACTGCTCAAGAAATTCTGCATTCATAAATAAACATCAGACTGTCAAAAGAGCTCATCTGTGCGAGACCACCGAGCTGAGAGCATTTTCAGGTCCAGATCCCCCGTACGCCATCGTTGGAGAGCAGTTGACGTTTTTCTTCCTGACTTTGATTTGAACACGTTTAAATGGAAAAGAGTCAAGGAATCTATAAGCCTATCAGGGTATGTGACGCTTTTGCTTTTACTGCATTTCAGTAATTTGAAGAATTTGATGTCGTTTTAAAAGTTGACAAACTGAGAATCATTTTAAGTAACAATGACTAAATTGCTATTTCTTTGACAGGTGTTGTTCAACACACCGATTTATGAAACAGCTGTAAAGATCTGCTGGTATCTTCCGGGCTACAAGGCTCAGGTTAGACCCAGATTCATGCAAACCAAAGCTGACAGAAAATATCAGGTCATTTCTGAGGACCTGAGAGTGGTGGTGATTAAATGTCTCCTTTACTTTTAGGTTGCGATAATGACGGAGTTTCTCAGACTTCAGCAGGAAGATCTAATTCCACCGAACCTCACTGCTGAAGATCTGAGAGATCTTTTGGTGGAGAAGAGCAGGGAGACGCTCAGAGAGCAGTGAGTTACTGTCACGCCTGAAAGTCTGTTTGTGATGACGTGTAAGTGCTGAGAGAAAACCTCTGCTTTGCTTTCTTTTGAAGGCTGTGGGAGTTTGAGTTAGAGGATTTTGACGAAGAGGAAGCCAAACCTCTTCTAAGGCTGGTAAGACGAGAAAACCCACAAGACTTTTTTTTCATTACGTGCACATAACCTTTACACATAAGCGCACTGTAAATGTGTTTTCTGTTTCAGGTGTGGGCGGTGAACGTCAGCAATAAAATGAGGGACGTTGAATTTGAAGCCAGGTTGCTTCTTCAGTTCCCAGAGGCCGTACCTCCTAAATTTCAGTGAGTCACATGTAACATACAGTTATTAACCCTGTAAGACCCAACCCATCAAAAAACAGCCAGAAAATTCAGATTCTTTGGAACTGAGATGTTTATCAACCCTTTAAACAAAAGCCACACATGAGTTCTTTGCTATGTCATGTTGTGTATGATTTACTTTTATTGTGTATTTATTTTTTGTATCACATTTGATACACTGGGTGTTTTTGGCAACTTTGTGTTAACGACAATGTTAACTTTAGACTAAAAAAGAGTTTTGTCCACAACATTTAGAAATTATAGCAAGTATTGATCATGTTGATGAGATCGAGGTCTCAGAAACTCATGTATGATACAAAGGTGGTTACAGGGTTAACAGTCCAGCTACAGTGTTTCAATATTTAAATGATGCTTTGAATATGTTTAACAGGTAACTCTTATCATGTTTTTCTACAGAGCACCTAAACTCCTCAGCGCGGTGAAGGATTACGTTGAAATCCTGAAAAAGAAGCAGCAGGAACAGCCTAACAGCAAACTGCTCACCGCGCAGGAGGTAGTGGTCGAGGTAGTTCCCCGCGTTCTCCAGGGCTTCTGGGAGCTTCCTCCTCGTCCCCTCCTAAACATGGCCTCCCAGAGTCTAAGTATCCTCTCCACCAGTGTCACCAAGGCCACTTTAGATCGTGTCTCCAAGAGCCTCACGGCGATGGAAACACAGGCCGTCTTCACCCGCTCTATCCGAGACGATCTGGTCGACAGCATCCTGACGGAGATTAGACAGAAATTTCCTGAAGAAATTCTGTCTATCCAAGTTGCAAACTTTGCACCCCTGTTGCTGAAGACCATTGCTGATGTAGCAAGGATCCGGATATGTGAAATCTTTGAGCCCCCTTCAAGTCCTGATGTGAAGAGCACAAATGGTGAGCGCTCCTCTGACGGCCTTTCAGTGGCAAATGTTCCACCAGCCGAAGAAGCTCTGTCAGAAAGTGTTGCAGAGCCCGACGTTCCCTGTGAGGAACTTCTTTCTGAAAGGGCATCCAGTCTGAGTACTCGAGACCTTACGATCGAAGGAGCTCTGTCAGAAAGTGTTGCAGAGCCCGACGTTCCCTGTGAGGAACTTCTTTCTGAAAGGGCATCCAGTCTGAGTACTTGAGACCTTACGATCGAAGGAGCTCTGTCAGAAAGTGTTGCAGAGCTCGACGCTCCCTGTGAGGAACTTCTTTCTGAAAGGGCATCCAGTCTGAGTACTTGAGACCTTACGATCGAAGGAGCTCTGTCAGAAAGTGTTGCAGAGCCCGACGCTCCCTGTGAGGAACCCTATGGCGAGTCCAAATCCTGTGTTGAAGGTGAAGATCATATGATCAACGGATCTTGTTCTGAAATTGGGCCGGTTCCTGATGTTCCCTTTGAGGAACCTTTTCCAGAACCTGAAGCCAGCATGAAGTCCGAAGACCGTCAGAGCAAGAAGAAGAAAAAGGGCTTCTTCAAAAGACTGAGAAGTCTGTTCTGCTGCTGTTGCAGACCAAAAGTCACCGACTGACACTGAAGCTGTGACCCAGTGTTGGTGTTGCAGTAACTCTAAATATGTAAATATGTTCCTTAATGATTGTTCTTCATGTTTTTGGGGGTTTCTTTAGTTTTCAGTGGGCTGGGTGTTTTTTCTCCTCCGTGTTCTTTACTTGATTCTTGTTCATAGTTCCTGATTTGTTTTCCTAGTTCTTGTTTCTTAGTTTGTAGTTTCTTGAGTCCACCTGAGTTTCCAGCAATAAAAGCTGCCGATTCAAGTTTCATTCCACGTAAGAGTCCTGTGTTTGGGTCCTACTACCTGCCTGTCACAGCACACCATGACAGAAACTTTATAAACTCATTCATATTTCTACACGAGTCTCCAGCTATGTTAAAGATTTTTTTTCTTTCAAACATTTGTAAGAATCTCTTATGGTTCTCAAAATACTTCCACAAGTCCAGTAAGTGTAGTGCAGTAACATATTGATGGTATTATTTTTAATAATTATTTATTATTTTTAATGCACTTTGAACTGAAACTGGTATATAAAATGTACTTCCTGTAGAAAATGCAGTGTGAATGCTAATAGCTGAATAGCTTGAGTTGAATTTTTATAATTGCTGAAATCTTTGGTGAAAAACATGTTACAGTTTTTGCCCGTTGCTTGAACACATTTTGCAAAACGTCGCTCATTGTGCCAAAACTCTAAACACAAGTAAACAGGACACATCAAAATATACCATTCACATCTGTGCCAAACTGAAACTCTGCTGTCAAAACCTAACATTCCTCTGTCAAGATGTAACTCTGTTGACAAAATGACACATACTTGCATCACATGCAGATCAGATCAGGGGGACACACTAGTCTACTTCATATAAAACACTGCAGTCTTTCATTGTCATTGTTTATTCTGAAGGCACATTTTCAGGAGACACAAACAACCAAAAAAAGCAAATAGGCCTACTCAATATTGTCCACTGCAGCACCATGAATTCAGATAAAGCAAAACACAAACATAATACAGTAATAGAAAAAACACTATACTGTACACACAAAAAATCATGACAATTGTGCATACGTGGGCTCATGGATCCCGCCGTCTGTTGGGGTCTGGCCACAGGACCTCATCGACATCGCAAGCAGTGTCTTCTCCCGCTGGGCACCGGGGAAAATATCCTCTTGCATGTCGAAACCATCCATGGATTGCTGTCACCTGAATGTAAATAGAAATATATGTGGTGGCCCCTAGAGACAAAACACGTACAAACTCCAAAGCACATTTCTAGCTTGAACTGAACTTCCAAAACAGAGCTACCTAGAACAGCGGTCCCCAACCCCCGGGCCTCGGACTGGTACCGGTCCGTGAGTCGTTTGGTACCGGGCCGCGAGAGTTGAGGCTCAGGTGTGAAATGTCTGGTTTTCAGGGTTTTTATCGCTTTTCAGCGTTATTTTGTTATCGTTTTTATCATTAACTCGGTTTTCCTGGGTCTTTTCACGTGTGTTATGAATAAATCTTCTTTTTCGGTACCGGTACTAGTTTTATTTTGTTGTATTTATCCGTGACACCTTAAAGGCCGGTCCGTGAAAATATTGTCGGGCATAAACCGGTCGGTGGTGCAAAAAAGGTTGGAGACCGCTGACCTAGATCACGTAAATTACACAATTGAAAGCATGAAAGCATATGTGTATTGTTTGTGTATTTATGCACAAGCATTCATATATATTCAAATCATTAAAAAAAAAAAGTTCATTTGCCTGTTACTACCACACACCAAATCTGGTCGTTGGTACTTGCTGAACTGAGAGACACAACAGCAGAGGTCACTATTAATGCTATAAAAGAGGCCTTTGCAAGACATGCAGTTGCCGAGACTGTGGTATCGGACAACAGGCCGAAAGTTTCATCAGAACAGTTCAAGCACTTTGCTAAAGAGTACCAGTTCACACATGAAACGAGCAGCCCCAGGTACCCCCAAGCCAACGGGGAGGCAGAACGCGCTGATCGTACCATTAAAGACTTGAGAGGACTGTGACTACAGCAGAGCACTGCTAGCGTGCAGGGCCACCCCACTGGAACATGGGCTCTCACCGGCACAGTTGCTCATGGGGAGACACCTGCGTACCTCTCTGCCACAAGCTGCTGCGAAGCTGGTGCCAAAGTGGCCCGACCTACAGGCTTTTCGCGAGAAGGATGAGGAGGGGAGGCGTGAGCAGGCAAAACACTACAACCGCAGACATAGAGTCAGGACAGAAGGTGTGGATTACTACTGAAGGAACCACTGGAGCAGTAGTTGGACCTGCCAGTGCTCCCAGATCTTATGTGGTAGAGACAGACAGGTTTTCTAAGGAGAAATAGGAGCCACCTCACACCAACAGGGACTGTTACCAGATCTGGTCGAGCGGTGAGACCTCGTGTAAGATTGGATGTGTAATTCTCTGAAGTTATCCATTCAGGCCCTATTCAAAGCTGGCTTAGGCTGTTAGAGATGTTTACAATTATGTGTTTCGTTTAAATGTAAGTGAACAAGTGAGAGATGTGTATCATTTTAACGTTTGATAATGCTCTGCATTCCTGTTCTTGTGAGCTGAGTGAGTCATTGTGAAGTATGTCTTTAGCTAAAAGGAGGTGTAGCAGGAGACTACTGTACCCATAAGGCTGTGTGTGTGTGTGTGTGTGGGGGGGGGGGGGGGGGTATGATCTAAATTATAATATTGCTGACTGTCTGAGGCAAAATTTCCCCAAATCGAATCGAATCGAATCATGGATTGAATCGATTCGGGCAAGGGCGTCGATTTGGCATGGACGGAGGGGACATGTCCCCACCAATATCCAGCGATTATTGAATTGTCCTCACCAATAATTTGATCTCTTTGAGTAAAGAAAAGCAAACCTGATAGAAAGAAGAAAAAAAAAATCTGTCAACGTCTCATTCACCCAGCGGTGCCGAAAGAGTTAAATTACGTCCTGTACTGGAGTCCTACCTCATGTGACAAATATGGCCAATGTGATTGGCTGAACCTTTCAGGGAGCTCTGTTGAGTTTTAGCAGCGGCAAGCCTGCGCTCCCAGGAGGAGAGGAGGACGGCAGCAAAGAGGAAGAACCTGGATATAAGAAAGTATTTTTCAGAGAAACCTGTAAGTCACTTAAAGCCAAGTTCACTCATAATGTCACGGTCTGGCTGGCAGACCGTGGGGGTGTAGGGAAGGAGGACACAGGCGCGGTGCTCTATGTACAAGCAGTGCGTTTATTTACAGCGATGGACAGACATGACAATAAATCCCGTGCTCTCCCGACTCCCGTGACGTGTCCTCTTCCCAGTGCTAGTGCTCCTGTCTCCGCTTCTCCGTGATGAGCACCCCGTGCTCGCTGTCCTCTCGTCTCCCCGTAACTCCTGGGGACATAAGAGAGAGGAAGCCGTCAGACACACAATAATGCAGCAGACTCAAACTAGGAACTGGTCGAGAGACTGACGTGAAGCCACGCAATGATCCAGCGTCGGAGAGAGCTCCACCACACTCTCAAATAGCTCCTCCGACAGGCCTGATCAGCTGCAGGTGTGGCCAATCACCTGCCAGGGCCACACACACACACACACACACACACACACACACACACACACACACACACACACACACGTCTACAAGCAGGGAGAACGAGGGACAGCAATACAAAATACATACATTATAATATTAGTCCATAACTGCTCAGGGTCCTGGGTCTGACACATAAAATGTGTCCGTCACAATAACGTTGCAGGCTATGCTAGGCTTTGGCCCACATCAGTCTAAAACTGTATGTAACCATGAATAACGTGTTTTGGAAACTAACAGCACAACATGCAGCACTGTTAGTTCTCTCAGTCTCAGAGCAGCGTTTCTAATTCTAATCTAAGTGAAGCTGTCAGAGAAAACAGCAGCCTCGAGCAGCCAGGATATTAGTTTACAGAGGCTGTTAGAATTATATGCCTAACGTTAAAATGTTGGTGACACAAGAATTTCATCTTAATGGCACTGACGTATTCATAGGTCATAGTTATGATTTTGCAAATATTCCACCTTGTAGTGCAGTTTGCACAACTTGTTTTAAAAATGCACTCAGCCTACAAACATTACTGATCAGTCAAGATCTGCACAAAGTGACAGACACACTGAAGCAGCTCCACATTTTATTCTTATTGTCATGTATGTCCTATTTGTCAGGTGACAGAAGAAGCAACACAAAGCTCAGAGAGCAATGGTGACACAAGATCACAGGTGGAATTGGATGATGACGCAGAATGAGAAGAGCGAAAGTGGATCGCTAAATGAAACGGATGAACCAGAACTGGTTTGTAAAAATGCTGCAGCTTCAGTGGTGTGGAACTGGTTTAGCTTTCGTCCGTCAGATACACAACAAAGCACTATTTTTGGTAGAGCATGCTAGCGGGCCGTCGTTATTACCGTGTTGTTTGGAAAATACGGCGCACTTAAAATCAATCCTTTGATTTTTCTGAAAGTCGACAGAGCCCCTTATAACCCCGTGTGCCTTATGTATGAACTCTGGTTGTGTTTACTGACCTCGAAACGATTTTATGTGCACGGCGCTCGAAAATCTGTCAGATGTTTCAGTACGACTTTGCTAAGCTACCACCGCTTGATGGATTGTCGGAGCGTTACGGCTGTCGTAGGCAGGAGCCTCGCGGAGTGAGCCATGTCTCCGTGACGACCAGGACACAGCAGTCACGGACGATTGGCTGTGCGGCGAGAAGTAGGTTCAGTTCATCTATTTTGTTGACGACCGACCGTGCGCTGGTCAGAAAGATGCTCGGGAGCGGTGGTTTGAAAGGCTGCTTCTTTAGCCTGGCCAGCAGGCCCGACAGGCATCCCCGCTTTTGTTTGCGTTCCTTCCGCCGCCTGCGTTTCTTGGCAGAGCCGATAACAATCCACGGAGCACCCGATGTTCTCGCTATCTCTGGGGGGATGTTGTGCACCCTCTGATAATCACTGGTAATGGGGATCTGGCTGTTATATCCGATCTTGCATAATTCCAGATGGTTGTAGGAAAATTTGGCTTCACAATAAGGAAAACAAAAGAAGAAGAAAAAGTGGAGAAACAAAAAAGAAAGGCACCCAAGTGGAGAGCATAGAGCCGCTGCGTCTGTGCGCGCCGCCATCTAGTATACTTCTTCTAGTACACAGCCTGGAGGTGTGTTTGGGGTCATTGTCCTGTTGAAAACTGGTCCCTAAATGCAATTTCTCAACGAGAAGTTTGGGCTCGGGTGAGTCTGCGTGCTGAAGATATCTACCTATTTGGAACCATGGTAACAGGGTTCTGGCTGATCGGAGCTGGCTTGAGAAAGCGGAACCGGCTGTTCAAACCCCCACAAGGCTGCCCGCTGGGATTGGAACGATGGGAGAGGCGTGAGTTTCTCAAAATGGGCTCATTGAGTCAGCACGGATAAGATCTTGGAGAGGCTACGGCTGCTGTGGATACTCAGAATAAGATCTCTGACTGCAGACTGGATACATCTCGGAAAGGCTCGCTCGGAATAACATCTCTGGGCGCAAATTGGATGACATCTCGGGGAGGCACACTGCCGTGAGTTCTCAGAATCGGCTCCTTGAGCACAAGAATGACAACATCACAGAACGCAAGTATGGCGAAGCTCGCGGCTCTCCAACGGGAGATTGAGAGACCAGTGTTGGACTGTAGAACTGCTCTGAAATTCATATGAGCTGTTCGCACTAAAGTAAAAAGCACCATCACTTATGCGGAGACCCTCTCGGCGCCAGCTGTGGGCTCAAGGCTGGAGCCGAACAAAAACACCCTGATAACGACTGTGTTGAGTCTGTTCCTTCCCATTCCATGCAAGGCCACCTGGGTTGGCTGGAAGACTGTTTACTTAGCCTGGCAGGGCGAAGGACACTGTCTCAGCTGAACCCTGGACACGCACACACATACAGGGAGTGCAGAATTATTAGGCAAATGAGTATTTTGTCCACATCATCCTCTTCATGCATGCTGTCTTCCAAGCTGTATAGGCTCAAAAGCCTACTACCAATTAAGCATATTAGGTGATGTGCATCTCTGTTGATAGGTTTGTAGCTTGAACCCATCCGCTGGAACGTTGAAGACAATATAATTACACTGCAAAGCAAGACACAAGTAGGCAAAGACTTCATGTTTCTCGTGCACGGGAGAAATGACCGGACAAAGCGCCATTCCTTCGCTTGACCCCAGTCACTCTCGTCCGTCCTCCCGTACCACTGTTCTTTTATTGAGGTTACATGAATATGCATAGGTTCATTAACATATGACGTCTACATACACACAAAGAGTACCTTGCCTGTGTGTGTGTGTGTGTGTGTGTGTGTGTGTGTGTGTGTGTGTGTGTGTGTGACTTGTGTGAGGTCAAGATGTGACCCTGTGAAGACTCCCCAAAGCTGGTGCCAGAAGTCTGGGTCCATCTAACAAAAGGCTCTTATACTTAAACAGATATACGTGTGTTTGCTATACCATAAATCAGCAAAAGAAGATACGACCTCTCCTCTGTAGGGGAGTGAACTCACCCCCTCTTCATGCTACACAGAGTTGTTACAGACCTCCTAGAATGAGACATTCTTTCAATCTACAAATGATTATATACTTCTAAGCATATATAAGTAAATATTTCTAAGCATAAATGACAATCAACAATACAAAACCTATCACTCCCTATTCTGGTATTTTAAAGAGTACTTAGCAGAAATATTAAACAACCTAACTAATAGGGTTGCAAACTCCCAGCAAAAAAAAAACTAAAGGGAACCATCGCCCACCCTCTGCCTCGTGGTGCTAAATCCACATAATCGACTTTAATTTAATGCATGTATTTAAAAAAAATGCACAGAAATCAATTATTTTTCAACAACAATTAAATAGATTCAACATCTTTCTTCAACAGAACTGCAGACTGCACAGATGGTATCTTCCCAAAGGAAAAAGTACTATAACTTACTAGGGTATATATTAGACTTAATAGTTACTATATACAATATTAGATTTCTATACATTTTACGTTAGATAAAAACTTTGGTTATAAGATTCAGATAATTATTTATTAAAAGCGAGACATTTTAAACGAGAATAAGAAAGAAAAGTATTTCTTTGTGCCCCCCTTTTCCCTGTTAATGCCCCAGCTGGCCCCCTGGCAAAACCGTGCTAGACCCGCCCCTGCACAGTTACCAGCTGTCAGCTACTTATAGCATTAGGCATTAAAGTAATATTAAATAAATTCTAACAACAGCTTATCAAGCTTAAACGTGCTGCTGTGGTTTATCTGCTGGTTTCCTCTTTCTGGCGCAAAGTGGGAAACAAACAAGAGAGACGGAACTTGCGATCAGCTGATCATTGATTAGTTTCATGATTGAAGTAGCAGCAGGAGAGGGAGGGGGAGAGGAGACGCGGCAGTCGCTCCATATATCGGTTGTTAAGCTTAACGTGGGAATGCGTTACAAACATTGAGAGAGAAACTTACAAACTTGCTTTACTTCTCTAGGACAGCTTTCACTGAGAAGAAATGCCGATTTGGAAACATGTAGCGAGGCGCTAAATGCTCCACCAGACAACCGAGAGGTCTCTTGTTGTCACATGCAAGAAAGCATGCTCTGAAGAATATCCAGGTAGATAACTGTGGCGATATGTTGGTTATATTACTTTAAAGTGCAACTGGCTAATTCTTATTTTAGCCAACTCGAAAAGTAAAAATGATGCAACGACCTTGAAATAACACATTTATCTCACTGAAACATGTCATTTAAATAAAAACATTTACTGAAATTAAAATAAATATACTGAATATAATATGGCTCAGATTTAATGGAATATAATGATCCTTTTGTGTTGCTGTTAAAGAAAGGGATAATGTGTGAATACTGTTTTTAAACTATGGGCTACAAACTAAATCCTTTTATTATTTCTGTCCTCGGTTTTAACTCATTAATAATCATTAGGATGAAGCCCCCTAAAAAACAACGTAAAGGTCATGAAAATGTAAACAATTTGGCATTTTGATGATGCATCATCCACATTAAAAAGTAGAGATCATATCAGCCCTGTATTTACTTGTATCGGATACATAAAAAATCTTTCCGTATCGCACAGCACTACAGAAAGCTCTTTTCTAGGGTTGTATTAAACATCTGTAACTACCGTAACTCCTGATCCATTTCCTCAATTAAAAGAAGTCCAATGATTCCTGAGAGCAGCAACTCTGCACTTTTCATTAATATTTGCATCATTACGGTAATCCCAGGTACATTGTTGCAGCAGCCCCGTGAAGGCAAAGGTTGAGAGAATAGTGAGTGAGCGTGATGGAACAATGTTATCACACGTTTGGCTTCTTTTTACCATGTTTGTTTGTTTTGTTCTTTCATGTGTTATTTACCAAGATTTGGATGGTGTTCTGCCTCGAGTTACCATAATGTCCCGAACATCACAAAAAAAGCACAGAGTTGCTGCTTTCAAGAACTGCTGGAATTTCTCATTTGCCCCAATGGTTCAAGACTCAAGTTAGGCTAAAAACACTGGGACCAGTTTAAATGGGTTCATCTGTGTCAGCTGCATCGTCACTGCTGCTCTTATGTTATGTGTTTTTGTTGAAAACTAGGTGCTGTTTGGCCTTAATGATGTCAAACTTTTCATTCACTTGTTTGCTCCTAAATACGTTTCTATTGCAGGTCTTTTCCAGTTGAAAATGTGAGTGAGCACTACACAAATTACTGACACTGAAATACACTGAAAAGAAAAACAACTAAACTAAATCCAAACAAAAACAACTAAACGAAGTAGTTACACACGTTATAGAATATATATACTGGGCATACAAGCCTGGCCTAAGCTTTCTGTCAGGAAGACTGCAGCAGTCCAGGAGTTGGGTTAACTGTCTTTAAGTCCCACAGAAGAAATGTTTACATCAAAGTGCTTGCCAGGCTTAATCCAAATTAGGTACAGCCATACTTGAACTTATCATTGTATAGTATGTGGGACTATGAGCAATGGTTTTCTGGAAACAGAAACAGGCAATTTTATCATTAGTAGAGTCACAAATAACTAGAAAAACAATTGAAAACATAATGTACTCAACACAGCAATATCTCACAATATCCACAAGGGGTCACTATAGCTCATATATTGCCTAAATAGCACGTCATACAAATTGCCAATCATAAGGCACGGACATGGCAAGCTAGCCACAGTTAAACTAAACAATAGAAAAGTCCTTTATTTGTAATCTGGATGTAATGACTGCGGGAGATTACAGCCACTGCTATTAACTTAGTGCCAAATAATCCTACCAACATGGTATCAAAGAACTGAGGCATAACTTTAACATGCACAAACAATTATAACAGCTTCATGCGAGTCATCCTGCCAAAAGGACTAACACTCACAGGTTCATAAACACACAACTTAATCACACGAAACAACTGCGATGCTCTGCAGTGGCACCTTTAGTCACTCCCACTCTGCGTGCTGAGCACATGCCCACTGATACGCTTATTTCCTTTGAGTGTGCTTGATTTCTGCCTCTAGACATTCTGAGGCCGAGTCAGAGCAGGAAACTTGAGCACACGTGGTCTCATTAAATCAGACAGCTGGAGTCATTTAAAAAGGATCTTTTAAGCAGTGCTGTCCCTCAGCTTCATAGTAGATCCATCTATGGATCAGTTTGAAAATCCTAGCTGTCTTCTTTCTAGTTATCATGTTACAAGATTTTAAGAAAACTTGAACGCTGATCATGAGTTGAATGCCACTGATCTTCAAAATCATCCAAGCTTTTTGATAAATGCACACAAAAGTCGGGTGTCCATGCCACCCGCATGCAAGGTGACAAAAATACCCCAATCAGCCTTTCAAGCTGACAGCTAAAGAAACCATTTCACCAGATTTAGCTTCTTGGATATTGTGTTCACTGTACTGTGTTCAAAATGTACTTCTCATTTAATAGAAGAAATGTAATCATGTCAATATAGAGGATTTCAAATTCTCACTCCTGTTAATTAAAAAAAAGAAAAAAGTAGGATAAGACATGAGAAACTCCTTGAAAAGGACAGTCTCCATTATAGCACCTCATGGAAGCTTTGTTAGACGACCTGTCATTAAAAACTAGAAAGACCATCCAGCATCGGGAGCTTTCAGACTTCCAGGTATGACAACAAGCCTATTGCTGGTTTGCCCACTCTGACTGTGTCAGTATTTGCTCCACATACCAACTGCTCTGACCCTAAAGTAAGCCAGAATCCCACACAGCCATATGTAGGCACATTCCAACCACAAAGAATAACTGGGGATTCTTCATCCTGTAAACATCCTGAACAACTGGTTTTGGTGGTTTGATGGGAACAGATCCTCACCTGATCAGGAATACCAACGATCACCCCACCACTCATGTCTTGTGGGGAAATGTTTGCAGTCCTCAAGCTGTGAAAGTCATCAGGTGCAGCAGTCATGAATACCATGTAAACATCCCTGTTGGTAGGACAAAGAAATAACAGTGGGATTCATTCGAGAAAACAGAACTTGTTTGATTCCCTGTCTGACAAAAAGAAATTAATGCAACGTAAAAATTAGATTTAAAAAATCAGCAGCATCATATGTAACCAGGTCCTAAATTACATATTGTTATAATTACACAAAATTTGTTCTAAAGCCCAAACTGCTCCTGGTATATCTGACTTTTAGCACCTCCAAGCCTGTAGTCATCTTGGTTATTAGTTAGGCCCCTCCCCCGTGTGTCGCTATGTGTATAGGCACTGTTAATGCTAGCATGAACAGATCATTCTTGCTGGCTGTTGTAGTGGCTTGAGCTAACTCTCATCCCAACTGTTTATATTTGGTTATAGGAGCTGGAGTGGGCATTAATGCTCCACAATTTACAAGCTGGGACCTGCCGCTAATCCATGGTTAAAGCCTTTACCCACATCAACACTGCAGGCAGAGGCTAACATCTGCAATACTATTACAGTTTTTCTCGATTGCTAAAACACATTTCTTGAAACTACGCCTCATATCCTCACAACAGTAAACACAAATCCATAACATCTCACTCAATTCCCCAAACATCCTATTTCCAGGTCAAAATGAAGCTCTACACCCAAAACTATTCACTCCTGCTGAAAAACCAAACTTTGCCCTCAGACATCAAACACAAGCCCTCAAAAACACACACACTACAACAGAGTTTTGCACACTGGTACAAATAATTCAAAACAATAGTTCCAAAACAATTAGGTTGCTTATGGTTCTCCCCTTCAAAACCCTTGTCACATGATAAACACAAAAAGACGCAACCAATGTATGTACAGTGGCACATTGTCATTCATGTACTATACAGTACAACACACACCAGAAACATTATCCCACCTCAGCATCTTGTCTTTGGTCTGGGTCAGGCCAGAGAATCTCATCCACATCACAGGCTATATTGGCCCCAGCCAGGCAGCGGGGGTAAAATCCTCTTGCATGCCTGATCCACCCCTGGCATGCATCTACTGATATGTCTAGGCAGGCCTCTTCCATGGCCTGAAGGAGGTGAACACGGACATAAGGTTCTCGGTCATACACTTTCCACCGCCATGCCGAAAATAACTCCTCTATCGGGTTTAGAAAGGGAGAGTATGCAGGCAGAAAGATATTAGAAAACCTTGGGTTATTGGTAAACCAGTCACGAACCAGAGCAGCGTGATGGAAGCTGACGTTATCCCACACAACAACGTAGTGAGGCTGCTCTGGCTGTGCTGGTTCCCTATAGTCCAGCTGGAACATATGTTGTCTTAAACCATCAAGAAAAGCAAGGAGAAGCATAGTGTTATAGGGTCCTAGTACGGCATGGCGGTGGAGTACCCCTCGTTGGCTGATGGCTGCGCACATAGTGACATTCCCCCCATGCTGACCAGGGACATTTACAATAGCCTGATGGCCAATTATGTTCCTCCCCCTTTTCCTTCTTTTGGTCAGGTTAAAACCTGCCTCATCCACAAAGATTATTTCATGGGGAACAGGCCGTCCTTCAATCTCAAAGATTCTCTGCAAAACACATAACACAGTAGAGTCAATCGGTACCCTGAACCACAGTTCAAGAGTGCTGAAATGGCAGCATAAAATGGTAAATGGCCTGTATTTATATAGCGCTTTACTAGTCCCTAAGGACCCCAAAGCGCTTTACATATCCAGTCATCCACCCATTCACACACTGGTGATGGCAGCTACATTGTAGCCACAGCCACCCTGGGGCACACTGACAGAGGCGAGGCTGCCGGACACTGGCGCCACCGGGCCCTCTGACCACTACCAGTAGGCAACGGGTGAAGTGTCTTGCCCAAGGACACAACGACCGAGACTGTCCAAGCCGGGGCTCGAACCGGCAACCTTCCGATTACAAGGCGAACTCCCAACTCTTGAGCCACGATCGCCCATAAACTGCCATGCTGTGATGGTACACAATACTTTATACAGTATCAAAACTCATACCTGAACATATTCCACACGTTGGTTTTTCACTCTGTCAGAGTTTCGTTCGAAAGGGACTCGGTATGCCTGTTTCATCCGGAATTGATTCTTTCGGAGGATGCGGTCAATTGTGGAGAGGCTGATGGCATTTATGCCTCGAAAAAGATGATCATCCTCAATCACTCTCCTTTGAATCTCTTGCAGCGGATTACATTATTTGCAATTACCATGTTTACAAGTTCCCTCTCTTGCTCCTCCGACAAAAGCCTTAACCTGCCTCCACCAGGTGGTCGTCTCTGTGTCCTACAAAAATAGAAGCAGTCATTACTGTAACTGTCACACATTCATTTTACAGGAAAATAATGGAAACATACTGAAACTCAAGACACATAAGTTCAGTAACTTAAACGTTACTGTACAAAGCAGTCTTACTGCAAGTACACCTACCTGTTTTCCTCCCTGAAGCTTCTGATGATGGAGGCAACAGTGAAGCGACTCAAATTTGGTTGTACTCGTTGCCCAGCCTCCCTCATAGTCATCCCATGGACAAGGACATGGTCAACTAAAGTGGCTCGAATTTCATCTGAGACTGACTGTCTTCTTGCCCTTGCTCTTCCCCTTCCTTGTCGCCATCGTTCTCCACCTCCACCTCCTTCACCACGTCCTCTTTCTCCACCACGTCCTCTTCCTTTGCATCTCTTTGGATCCATTGTTTCAAACCTGAATGAGCTGACTTTGGCCCTTTTATCTATCCATCGCATGTTCTGATTGGTGTGTGCTAAATTTTGAATCCTAGTGTTTCCACCTGGTTAATTGTGTGCTAATTGAGCTCAAGCTATGCTGACTTAAGTTAACATTATTGCATGCTAGTGCTTTCTAAATGACTGGTGTAAGCACTGTAAAATGTAGGGATTTGTGTGTAGAGTTTTGCAGTAACAGTTCACCAAATTTGAGTCATGTGTCAAAGCAGGGAATAGTGTTTATAGTTCAGGGAAATGGGTGAGCTTTTTGAACAATAGCGTTACGGTTTTGAAATTTTAGTTTAGAGGCCTGGTTATAGTGTTTAAGCAATCGAGAAAAACTGTAATAATTACACATAACTGTAGCAACAACAAAGAGAGGCTCGAACAAGAAAGGCTTGAAACCCTTAGAAAAGACTGATCAGAGTTGGTTCAATGAACTCTGATCATGTTCATTCGGAGATAAGCTCGTGTGTGTTTAGAGACAGAAAGCCATCATGTTACCAGGATTCTCCAGAGAAACACAGAAATAAAGAGCAGAGCCTCCATCTTCATTTAGTGGACAGAGGAATATGATCACAAATCAGTGTGGGCCAAAATTTGTATCTTAAAAACTAGGAGGGGATAAAGTTATACCAACATACTGTAATATTTTTATAATATACACTAGCAAACTTTCATGCTGTGTGTGATATTAAAAATATTGTATTGTGTGATATCACATTCTATTGTGATACAGCATTTTAATCTGACCTTTGATTTCTAAATGCCTCATTAAACTGTCAAATGTACAAATATAGACAACTGTGGGATTTGTCTAAAGTATTTGCATATGCCATAGAAATGTTAGCACTCACAGTTTACTGGGCAAGGTTTATGCAACGTTTCAACAAGACCAGTCCACTTATGACAAACGCGATCATACAAGCATTATAGTACGATGCAGTCTCTGCATGATATGACTATCTATTCAGCTGTAACCTGACAGGGACAAAGTCTAGGAGACAGAAACTGAAGATAGACACCATTTACTGATGGACCTGTTATATTAGGTGACAATTCCACGTGAAAGTCAAAAGAAATGAATACATACAGGGCAAGTCTTTATGAGGCAAACATGATGTGCATCTCACACGAAAGCGATTTAGGTGATTTTCTGTGAGAAATGTGTAAAAAGATCCGTACTCTGAATTTCAGATACTATTGATCTGTTTGTTGTGTGTCTGAGGGTTTACGCAGGGACGTTTTGTGTAAGCACTGATTGCTACAGTAGCATCCAATCAATGCTTACAGTGCAAAGAAACTGGCCTACAGTCTGACAGCTGCATTAATGTCTACACAATCTAAGAGTTTGAAAGATGGACACACGTGAGATGATCATAAATCCACAACAGAATCCTTTCTGTCCTAACATACTGATGAGAAAATAACTGAAGCACTCGTGTCAAGAACAACAACAACAAAGGGAAACATGCCTAACTTGGATTTCAGTGATTGTGAAAACAAACCTATGCAAATGAATTTCCTCTGTGCGCTTTGCCTAATTCAGGAAATCACTATCAGTCAAGTTGAGTGTGAGTCAGTGAGTATGTTATGTTCACATAGACTGTTACCTCAGGGGCTAACTTACCAGATGAAATGAACCTTTATGGAACGGAAACCCAGAATTTGTTTCAAGTCACATTTTAGCTTAACCTGCATGGTGGAAAGTGCCTGTACCAGAGACATGATTGTTGCTGCTTAGGTTAAAATATCTAGTATATGTCAATAATGTAACAAAAAAGAAGAAGAAAATCTGTGGCGGTGTAAAAGTCCCACTAAATGCGTCTCTCGGTGTACATCTAAACTATATAACGATTAACCGCCAACTGTGAGTTCAATTTAAATTTTCCTTTACAAATGTGTGTTTGTTTAGGAAGGAAAGAAATGTGTGCGCACAGTGTTCGGCAATATAGACTCAAAGGCAGCAGCAAGACTGGCACGAGACTATTTCCACTGCACTGAGGGTGGGAACTCCAGGCCTCGGGGCCGCTGTCCTGCAGGGTTTAGATGTGTCCTTGATCCAACACAGCTGATTTAAATGGCTCATTTTGAACGTTGACATATACATCAAGGAATGGACCAGCCACTGCACTGATGTTAAACCAGTTCAGAAGTTCATTTATCATCATGAACCACCAATTTATGAGCAGACAAACCAAAGTACACTCCAAGATTCAGTTGCTTGTAGAAGCACGTTTAGCAGCAACAGCTCAAAGTCATTGTTTTCTGTATGACTATCAGTCTCTCACATCATTGGGGAGTCATTTAGGCTCACTCTTCTTTATAATGTTGCTTCACTTCATTGAGGTTTGCACAAATTTGTTTATGCAAAACTCACGACCACACTACTTCTATTAAGCTGAGCTTTAAACTTTCTAAAATATAAAACCTGCTAGACACCGGTGTTGTGCCAAAAAGTGATTGTCTGCCAAAAAGTGATTTCTGGTATTTGCCAAAAAGTGATTGCTCGTATTTAAACTGCTATAAGTAACTTGTTGGGCTATAATATGTGAAACATATGTCAAATGCTTCCCTCATGGATGACATAAAGTCATCTTGAGCCACAAACAACATTCGTGTAACAAGGTAGAAGCCGCGATCAGTTTTTGGCAGCGACTTTTATATAAACTTTATTTATGTAGTTAAAAAAAAATCTCATTAACATTAAAAATGTCTTTTGTAAGAGTAAGTTGGCCAAGAGGAAATATTACAATAGTTCAGTAAAAATATTTTAAGTGAGGATAAAGGAGCGGATTGGTTATAATGTAAGTACAGGGTGGGCCATTTATATGGATACACCGTAATAACATGGGAATGGTTGGTGATATTAAAGTCCTGTTTGTGGCACATTAGTATATGTGAGGGGCAAACTCCTCAAGATGGGTGGTGACCATGGTGGCCATTTAGAAGTCGGCCATCTTGGATACAACTTTTGTTTTTTCAATAGGAAGAGGGCCATGTGACACATCAAACTTATTGGTAATGTCACAAGAAAAACAATGGTGTGCTTGGTTTCAACGTAAACCTCCAGCAGAACCAGGCTCAGGGAGGGGCGGGGCCATCTGCTGACCGGTTGGGGTGAGAGAAGAAAGACAGGATGAAGACATGCTGTGGAAGCGAGACAGAGATTAATAACAGATATGATTCAATGCAGAGAGGTCTGTTAATACATAGTGAGTGAACCAACCAACCACAGCATCTGTGGTGAGAGAGTCATCAAGGAGTTCAGGCACTCCATCAAGCTCACAGTCACAGACTCAGGTGAGATTCTAGAGTTGCAGGGCTTCCTCCAGAGCAGCTGTTAGAAACACAGCTGCATCTTCTTTCTCTCACACACAGAAAAGAGTGAGACAGAGTGAGGCATCAGGGAGTTTAATTACCAGCTTTAAGACAAATGAATGAGAGTGCTGAATGATAGCACTCATGAGTGGTGCAGCATGCTTTAATTACTACCCACTAGTGAATGTGTCAGCAGCTGAAACTGTATTAATGGTGATTTAAAGAAACGAGTCCCAGTGTGTAGACCAGGCAAGCTGCTTCACTTGTAACACACTGGCAGAAACCCCAAGTCAGTTAGGATGACTACCTGAACATTTGAATGTTTCCACTGGTCACTGAGGTGGTACGTTACAGGGATCCAGTCTGTTCATTTACAGGACTCTACTAGAGCTGCTTTGCATGACTCACAGTTTAAATAATGCTTCTTTGTCTGATGCAGGGCCTTGGTTCACCCCATCAGTCGTGCAGGGGGTCGTCTGCTCTGCAAAAGTGCACTTTAATGTAAACTGTGCAGCAGTGCTGCAAACTAATCCAGACGAAATAAAAGCACAATGTCAGGAGCTACTGCAGTTCAGCATCAAACGTAGGCCAAATCAATCATTAATATGATTTTCATGATCATCTTGTTTGTCTTAATGTTCTTATGATTCAAAGAAACATCCAGCAGCTGTGAGATCGGCTGTACTGATTTAAAATGGAGTGTGTACGGCCCCAAAGCCTCTGAATGAGCTGCAGATGTGTTTCAAACTCCTGTAACAAAAGCAAACATGTCTGCATACCGGCTAACTTTGTCCACACACTGTTTCTGCTCTGCAGGTTTCACAGATGAAGATGCAAATAGTGGAGGATACGGGGATGGAGGAGATTGGGTTGGACTTTCATTAATATTTTGTCTGTTAGTTTGGGCTGTTTGTTGTTCCTGCTGCTTCCGCTGTCGTCATAATTACCTGCAAGGAACTAAAGCCATTATAGCAGCATCCTCCTGAAAACAACATCTGCTCTGCTTTTCCACAAGAATGAAGATGCAGAGGTCTGGCTTTAGGATCTGAGCTCAGATAACATCTGGAGTTTAAAGCATCATTTTAATCTTCTTCTGCACAAAATGGCTCAGTCGAGTGCTGCCAACTCCAAGAGGTTTTCGGAGGATCGGGTGATGGAGATCTATAAAGTAGGAGTAACATTATATAGCTACTATGTCAAAATTCTATAGTATGGTATATGATATGGCACAGCCCTGCTGTAAAGATCAAATGTGTGACAGTGAAAGGTGCTACAAAGAAGTCGGGAGAGAAATGCTGCAGAAAAGTCTCTTTAGCAAACAACGAGCAAACATAAAGCCCGTCCATTTCACATTTAAGGCAGGTAGTATGTTTGTTTTTCTAATGTTGACAAACTGACCCTCCATCCATCCACTTCTGCTGATCCTTTTCAGGGTCGCGGGGGCGCTGGAGCCTAACCCAGCTGTCTTAGAGCGAGACAGACTGAAGACCTGTCCAGTCCGCTGTCCCTACTAAGTGCATGTCCTTGAAACAGTGGAATAAAAACTAAAGCAATGACAAATAATGATCCTCATCATCAACATTACTACCGAAATGTGAACTAGCAAGTACAGCCTGAGCTCATAGAAACAACATCTTTGTAATCTGTAACAGTTTTGGATTTTTGGACATGTTAAACAACTTTTAAAGGGTTTTTCACAAAGATGCTGAACATTAAATGCAGGATGCCACAGACATCCATTTTAGCCAACAATCTGCCATCTTGACCTCCAGTGTTCAAATAAAACGGAGACATTGTGACATCAGCAGGAGACAGAGATCAGCTAGAGACACGCAGACAGTTTAAGCAGGCTGCTGTTCAAGTGGAGGCTGGTATGAATCCTGCTTCTGTTTATGTTTCCTGTTGAACAAAAACTTGACCAGAAACTGACATACCAACTTTCAGACTAGCAGATCCATCCTCCTTCCCTCCATCCTCTGTGTGTCCTTCTGTCTGACCTGCAGCTGAGAAACAGGTGTGAGGTGTCAGCTGTCAGGTAGGTGATGAGTGAAGAACAGAACAGAATCTATTTCCTCTTCAAACTGCTGTTAGACATGAGCTGTGTTCCAATTCGTCGGCTGCATCCTTCGGAGGACCCGGCCTTTGCGGTCTACGTGGGCCGGGATGGTGGGGACAGAGAGGCTGTAACTATATCTGCTGGTGTCACTGTGACCTCAGAGCAGTTTACATGAAACATGAAACGAATTACAACTTTTGCGATATTGACCAGCTCATGATGCAGAGTGTAGACTGTATCTGTGATAATGAAAATGATTTAAGGACTGGTTTATGACACGTCTATAAAAAATATAAAGTCTGTACAAATGTGAAACTACAAAGTTAAAAGCAGCTGGAACGACAGCTGTTCAAAGCTGAACACTTACATCAGCCAGAAGACAGAGTGAGTCCTCCATCTCTCTGAAGGAGGCCATCGTGGTGAGCACAGATGCAGCAGCAGTGTGGATGTGTCCACTCTCACAGTGTCTCTCTTTCAAGTTTGTCCTCACATTCTCAAAAAAAGAACATGTCTATGCAGATGCCCAGAGCCTAACAACACACCCGCTATAAAAACTTTTGCACCACCAGATTTTCATATACTTACATTTGAAAGTGTTCGTCTCCTGCATTAACTCCCACTTCGATCACTATCATTATCAGAAAAATATCTCCTGTATGGCCCGCAATGAATCCTGGGATATGTTGGGCCACAAAGGACACACCTGACCCATCCTTCAAATTCAGGGAAATGAAGGACGCATTTGGAAGACTTCAAATTTGAACAGCCTTCGTCGCGTCCATGTGATACAATTTCCTACAAATGTGGCATTCGAAGCATCCTCTCCCTGAATTTGGAAACACCCAATGTGATGATAGAGAGCAGGAAGAACCAGTCTCAACAAGAGACACACACACCTGATTTCCTGTAACTGCAGAGGGGAGGAGCCACCTGAGCAGGTGGGAACAGGAAGAGAAACAGCTGAGCCTCCGTCAGAGCAGCAGGAGGACGGTGGAGCTGAGGCAGGGTGAGTGTTAACACCACATTGTTGTAGTTTTGCTGTCAGAGTCTCTGAGTGTGTTTGTTTGTGTGACTGTAGAGAGAAGAAGAGTCACAGTGAGCTCTGTAGCTGTGATTGGCTCAATAATCACCTTCAATGGACTGAACGCAGAGAACGAGCCGAGGAACCTGACAAACCTGTTTGTGTGTGTCTGTGTGTGTGTGTGTGTGTACCTGTTTAGACATCTTTGTGAGGACAAAGAGTTGGTATGTAACTATACTTGTGGGGACTAATAGAGTCCCACAAAATGGCCGTCCCCACGAGTTTGAGGATATTTTTGAGGCTTTTTGGTGTCCTCACTAAAATCTGAAAACAAGTGTCTGTGTGTGTGTCTGTGTGTGTATGTGTCATAAAGAGAGTCGAGAGTCGTATAACGTGCCCACGAAATACTTATTTGTGCCCACGAAATATGTATAACATGCACACGAAATGCTAATTTGTGGGCACGAAACACTTGACCAATAACCGTGATCCTTCCCAGGCCCTTGCAGTTGGTTGACAATAAAATCTATCCCGGCGTCCAGGTCCTGTAAAGCAGCTGGGCTCTCAGTATCCTGTTTAAATGTCTCTCCGTAATAATGGTTCCTTGCATTGCAGGCTTTTCAAAATGCATTGTAGCTCATTCCCAGCCTAAAATAAAACTCACTCATACCGTCTCTGTCCACGGTGTATAGGTTTAGCCTGCTCTCATGCTTATGTCTCTACGCAGCTGTCCAGGAATTGTATCAATATGATGTGCGCACGTTATCTATTTCGTTGCCACAAATGAGTAATTCATTGCCACGTTATACCCATTTCATGCCCACAAATTAGCATTTCATGCGCACGTTATACCTATTTCGTGCCCTCGAAAATAGTATTTCGAGGGCACGAAATAGTATTTTGTGGCCACAATTTATTTATTTTTGGACCATGTCATCAGAGGGGCTCCGTACAATTCAGGTTCTGCAGCCTCAACGGTCCTCAAGGGCCACGTACTCAAGGACCGCTAAGGCCGGAAGTACGAGGCTTGTGAAATGGGCGGTCTAGCCTCCGTCGCGCTGCCCCGGTTGCCTAGCAACCATGATACTAACAGCTGGAAACGTTTCACACAGCTTTGTTTGACAGAAATGAAGGAGAACATATTTTAGACATCTTTGTGAAGGACGCATTTCGAGCAGCCTTTGAATTGGGAAAGCCTTCGGTGCGCCACTGTGACGTAATCGGCCTTAAAATGCAGCCTTTAAGGCTACAGACCCTGAATTGGGATACAGCCTTTATGAAAGTGCGACGTTTGAGCCACTTCCTGTTCTCAGTCCCGGCGTCCTGATCACCGAGGTTTCTGTTGCTCTGATAGCTGATATTGATTATATCGGTAAACAGGCTGTAGGCAGAAACATCAGGTCTGATCTGAAAATCCCTTCAGAAACAAACTTTAAGAGTTTTATGTCCGTGTGAGGCCGCACGCTGATTGGATAACCACCTGTCAGTCTCAGGGTATTAGCCAATGAGCGCGCAGATTCACAGTAAGATCTTATCACGTCATTCTTTTTAACTAAAACATCAACAGTAAAACTGTAACGTGTCCTGTGATCTATAAACACTCTGTGATGAATAATCTGAAGTCATTTTGAGCCTGACAGTAGTTTCCTGTCACAGAGCAGAAGCTGCAGGCAGTTTTTGGCACCTTTATATTTAATTTATTCCAAAATAAATCAATAAAGGTAGAAAAGAACTCTCAGTGACATTAAAAATCTATTTTTAAAGACAGATGTGACCAAGTGCAACAAATATAAGATGAGATGTTTACAGATATTTGAAGTATTGATCATATGTAGAACACAGAGCAGGTCCAATAACAGAGTCATCCTGCTCACAAACAGCAGTTTGGTTTCATGAGCTCACTTCCTGCAGTGATCCTCAGCTTCTCTCCAAAGGAGCCGTAACATGTGGGCTCCTCACCATGATGATGATCCCAAACACACTGAGTTCCTTCATCCACCTGATCATGTACTTATTAAATAATGTGATGGTTTTGGTGTTTTTTAAAGACTTTGAGCCTCTAAAATAACTGGTTTGGACTTTAGGGCCAAAGCTCCAACATTAGAAAGCCGTCAGTGTGATGCTTCCAGTACAACAGCACCTCTGAGTGTGTGTGTTTACCTCTCAGACTAACTCCACCCTGACATCAAGAAGATGGAGGAAGAGGACGGAGCAGCATCTGCAGCATCCAGCTGTGTGTCTGTGAGGAGTGACTGGTCCAGAGAAATACTTCCTCCAGTCTTCAGTGATGAACCTGCAGCAACAATGTTCTTCAATCATGGAGCTCAGCTGACCATGTAAGAGAGCTGCTGACTCAGAGTTCAAAGGTTGTTTCTATAAATGTTCTGCCAGTGACATCATAACTTAACCTAACACTGGTCTGTGTATGAAGTATCATTTAGTGGCCGTTGTTAAAGTTGTATAATGATGATGCTAGTTTGGGGTGTATTTTCCTGCTGATGCAAATGCATCTACTTTGCCCTTTGTCTGGTGCTTTGGACAAAGACGTCCAATGAAACTCAGAACGACACAGTTTGCACCACCAGCAGGCAGAGGAAGTGGCTGACATCCAGAAATCCTACCAGTGGCTGAACAAAGCTGGACTGAAAGACAGCACAGAGGCACTAATCATGGCAGCACAGGAACAAGCTCCGAGCACAAGACCCATAGAGCCCGGGGTCTACATGGCTCTTTTTGGGGGGGTTGTGTTGTATTAATAGTGACTTTGTTTCTTTGGACCTGACCAAAATCTTTTGTTTTTCAGTTCAGTTGCAACATTGACTAACACTAATGCAGGGGTCTTTTGTTATATTTCTGTAAGAGTTCAAATGTGTTCATTACATAAATAACATGTAATTTTCTCTGTAGCACTTCATGGATTTCATAAGCAACACACCTTAGTTGTTCACACAAAGCATAAAGGTAAAAAACAGTATATACAGTGTTATCTTCATTCTAGATGTCAAAAAGTATTTGTGGCTCCCAGTGTTTTCTTTTGCGTGGAAACTGGCTCCAAATGGCTCTTTGGGTCCTGAAGGTTGCTGACCCCTGACCTAATGGTATATTTTTTTTAGCTGGATCGTTCTATAAAAACATGAATCAAATCTGAGAAAAGTTTCCACCTGACCTGTTGAATGTTATTGAAGCCAGAAGTTTGCCTTCATACTGTGTTTCTTGCATGCCTTTTGTGGTGTACTAATTGATGTGAAATGAATGCAATGTGGTTGTGTTTGCAGAGGTCAGAGGTCACAGTCTCCAGCATCCAGCTGTGTGTCTGTGAGGAGTGACTGGTCCAAAGACAAACCTCCAGCCTTCAGTGATGAACCTGCAGCAACAGTGAACTTCAATCATGGAGCTCAGCTGACCATGTAAGAGAGCTGCTAAGTCAGAGTTCAAAGGTTGTTTCTATAAATGTTCTACCAGTGACATCGTAAATGATTCCTAATGGTGGTCCGGGTACGATAATGCTAGTACACTGAAAAAAATTTGGAGTGACATTTACTTAAAAAAAGCTAGGCAACTTTTTCCACACAGAAAGTGCTTGTAATCTTTACTCGGGCTATTTCTAAGTAATATTTACTTACTAGAACCATCTATTTTTTATGTGAAATACACAAGTAAATTGCACTGGCAATACTCATCTACAGGTTGTAACTTTTACTCAGAATACCATTGCATCCAATTACAAAACCCAAGTGAACATTGCTGATATTTCTTTGTGTTTCTTACTCATCTTTTCTTTGTTATATTCTATGTAATTATTAAGTAATATTTATTATGAATGTACTAGTTAATATTAATCGAATTGAATAAATATTCTTATTATTCTATTAAATAATAAATCAATATTTTCTAAAAACAAATATTTGCAGCTTAAGAGACACTTTTATTTCACAGTTGAAATGGCATAGATATATTTAAAATATCTACATAACATTATAACCACAAAAAACATGGCCATAGAACTTCTTGATCGCAAATTTCAAAACAGAGCATATACACATATACAAAAAAACAACAACATGCTATTCAAAAACTCAGTGTGCACTGTCCCCTTTCTTCTAATCAACTTTCAGAACACATACATCAACTCTGTCCATTAACAGTTGCAATCACTACCTTTGCAGACATTCTCAGAACGTTCAGGACAGAAAGAACTTGTATAAAACTGAGCAACATTTGAAATTACTGTCAGAAAACAGACAAAATGCAAACAAATTAATTGTGCTGGACAAAAGCACAAATAACACTGGAACACTCACACTAAAAGTTTCTTGTGGAGAGACTGGACCTTTGGTGACATTTTAAGGATGTCAAGCTCAAGAAACAGCTTCTGAAATACCTCAAACGTATATTTCAGTTTCAGTGGGTAACTTAAGTTGACAGCATAGATGACACCCATGAGCAGGAGGCAAGCGTTTGTCACACTTCCGCAGTCCTCCAGAATTTCTGTCCCCTCAATGATGACCGACACGTTCACAGGATCTTGGTTTTCCTGTGCCACATTGGGATGGATTACGATGATCTTCATCATGTGATTACTGCAGTCCTCTTTCAATGCTTCTTGGCTGACGTCCTCCTGTGAAAACAAACAAACCACAATTAGAAATAACTAGAATAGATTCCAAGTAAAAGAAAAGGTTAAGAGAAAAAAAAATGTAAAAATAAAAAAGAGGTAGAGAATCTTTGACCTTCAATATATCATCACAAGTGAAGACCAGATTATAAGGTTAGACAATTTTAATACAGTCATTATGATCATCAGATACCTGATGGTCTTTGATCAGCTCCTCTCCACTCTCTCCAAGATACTCAACTAAGCAACGAATGATAATGTCCCTTCTGCCATCGACATGATGCTATTAAACCCAAAAAGAAAATTTATTGCAGAAAATACACAACATAACATATGTAACATACATACATAACAGCACATACAGATATAAACAGAAAGTTACCCATGGAGAATGTAAGCCTGCAGCTACATTCTAACGTTGTGAAGTGTACAACTTAACATGAATTTCTCAACGATGTGTGTTAAGACAAGAGTCCAGTGCATGTCATAATCTGTGGGTCCAGAAACTGTCTCTGCCCAGTGAGGAAAGTTTTCTGCCTCATCACTGGACATGCAAATGAATTTTTTGCAACATATCAGTACCTCCTATCACAATATTAACCAGTCAAGGACAGGAATTCCCACACACAAGAGTAATATTTTGGGAAATAATTGTATTGGAGTCTATGGGCAGCAGGAAGGGATCTCGCTGCACTCAGAGGGTCACTTTGAAAATTCTGTAAATTTCTCTGCTTTTGAGCGCATATTAAGGGAGAGATGACAGGTTTGTATACACTTGTAGAGACAATCATGTGCATAAATTGTTAATTGTGGCCACAGTGTCAGGATCAGGAGAACAGTTTCAGCCAACACAGACACTGATCAGAATAAAGGACAAGTTCAGTATTTTACACTTAAAGCCCTGTTTTCAGTTTATGATGAAATCGAACGATTTTGATTGAAATTTGGACACATGCTGCTGGCCGGAGCTTTTTTGGTTTCTGTGGTAGCACATCCCCACCTCCACAATGGCTTCATAGGTGCACTGGAACAATCCTTCCTAAAATGCATAAAACTGTCGTTTACAAAGACGTGAAACTCACCGAGTGGTCAGAAGTGTTCACTGATATGTTCACACAAAAATCGCTGCAAAAGATACTTTCCAACTGGTTTTTATTGTAGTTTTTGTCCAACTCCATTGACTTGTATTAGATGTGCTGTGATGTACGGTATTAGTCCGCCGCTATTCCATTCTATTATTCAAGCTCTCGGCGGAAGAATGTACAGGTGTAAGGCGTTTGAAAAAATAGGTCCAGTTTTACAACAAATGGTAAAACACCTGTTGGAAAGCATTTTTGCAACGATTTGTGTGTGAACATATCAGTGAACACCCCTGACCACTCGGTGAGTTTCACGTCTTTGTATGAAGCCATTGTGGAGGTGGGGGTGTGCTACCACAGAAACCAAAAAAGCTCCGGCCAGCAGCATGTGTCCAAATTTCAATCAAAATCGTTCGATTTCATCATAAACAATCTGAAAACAAAGCTTTAAGTTTAAAATAACAAACTTGTCAACTTGTCCTTTAAATAAGAGTGATACATTCTCAGTGTGTATGACCTCATCTTTTCCATTAGATTATGTAATTAAAATAATTTAAAATTTTACCTTATTGAGTGAGTCCAACATTGGTTTTATTTTGGTCCCTGCAGTCCCGCCCTTCCTTCGAAATATCTCCAGGAGTTTGGTGGTGTACCTGTCCAATCTGGACAAAAACGTTCGCTCCAGATGAATTGTGGTTATTCGCTTAAACTCCTCTTTGATCTGAAATGAGAGATAAAACACAAAATCATGTCAAAGATGACTCATGAGATCTCACATACACTTAGTTGCTGCATGAACAAGAACTGGATTTACCTGATTTTCACAGAACAGAGAAGGCCACCTCTCTAAGAGGTCTTGGATTGCGGGGCAATCCTTGACAACCTCTTTTCTTCTCATAGCGAAAGACTTCTCCATTTTCTCATTAATTGCCCTCTCATTGTTCTTCTTCTTCATTTCCTTCAGCAAATCTAGTCTATCCATCTCTAAGGTTTCCTCAGTCTCACCGAATGGCAGTGGTGGCAGATAGTTGACTTCAGCTTTTTTGGCCCTTTTAAAGCCTTTAAGTGAACCCTCTTCACTGGAGCATCGTCTCTTCAGTGTGTTCACCTCGAGCTCTGGAATGGCTAATTGGCGACCTCTTAACTTTGCCCTGTAGTTGCCCATTTTATACTTTATCCTCTGTTGCCAACCATATAGGCCATTAAAAGAACCTGGCTCTTTGAGGCATGGGTATTTTGCTACCAAGGCTTCAGCAACAGCTAAAATCTGGACACCAGTTGGATATGCTGTGAAGCCAAATATAGTCTCTGCAAGCTTCTCAAGAATGCTACTAGTTACGCTTGGGTTGTTCAAAAGTGTGCCATCATTTTCATAAGCTTGCTTTCCTGCTTCCAGTGCAAGGTCTATATCATAAGAGAAGTCTGGTATTTCAAACTTAAATGGCCATGGCTTAGACCTGTAGGATGGTCCACTCTCATCTGGGGAGGACAACAGGATTGTGTCGCATACAGATGAGGAGGAGCTTGCTTCTGTAGATAGTGGAACTGGAGATTCGACTTCTGACATGTCCACAGTAGTGAGACTTAAGATTACTGGTTCAGTTTTTACTACTTTGAGGTTAGCTTTATCTTGTACTTCCTCAATCGAGGTCAAAGTGAAGAACTGACCATCGAAATCCATGTCCTGGTACATAACAGTGAATGGTCCTGTAATATCAAATGTCTCTCGAAGAACATCATTGAGGTCCTGAAGTGTGCTTGGGATGCCTGCAGGTAAAAGTAGTTTGTGGACATCATCCTCCCCAAAAATTATCCGCAGTTTCGCTGAGGGTGCCATATCAACAGGAAGAAGCTGCAACAACAGAAGAGAAATACAGACATTTATTCACAAGCTTCTCTCCTCACATTTCAAAAAGATAGGCAAATGTGGTGCTTTAAAGTTGTCAGGCGTCTTCCTGCAAGGGTGTATGAAGCCAAAGGATAAAAATCTTTAAGCTCTCTTTGCTCAAGTAACTGCACACTCCCTGTGTTCTCCAGCTCATAACTCCTCAGGTGTTCATTGTACCATGTATTTTGTTGTCTCACGAAAAAAGTCAGTTTGTTACAAATCACCATTATCTGTAACACTTCAGAAAAGTCAGGCAGTCCTGCAGTGGAACCACAACACAACAACATTCCCACTGCATAGTTGGTGCCTAAACTGCACACATTATTGGCAACATGCACAGCTGTAACAGCAGGGAATCTGCATTTCACCAGGTCTTTTAGATCATCCTTAAGCACATCTAAAGAGACCTCTGTTGTTTTTGTGACCGCAAGTGATGGTTTGACAGAATGTGATTGATGATATGCAACCATGAGCTGGTGCTTATTTGCAAGAGACAGCAAAATATTCCTGAAACAACCAGTGTGTCTTACCACCTTCTTGAAAAAGCTGTGTTTGGCCTCGAATCTCATTGTCCAGAGGGCAGCTAGGGGGCCAAATTCCCGAATGAGCTGAGGATAGTGCTCAAGGAAATGGTGCTTGGGAATGAGCTTATGTTGGGGGAAAACATCAAGGAATCTGCTTCGGTGTTCTGAAATGATGCTGTCAAGATAGCAAATGCTTTCTTCAGTATGGACTCGAGACATGACAAGGTCCACAATGTCTTTCAGTGTCATCAGCATCTGCCATACAGGCTCTTGTTGGGGTACTTTTAAACCTATAATCAGAGGCAAAAGACGTAATAAGCACCAATTTTCATGTGCGTTGCCCCCTACTGATTTTCGAGTCGAAAAGTTAGCAGGAATGAGATGAGGGCGATTTGTTTTATCACTCCACTTGTATGGGAAATTGGAAATGGCATCATTCAGTTCCATGAGAGAAAAATATTTTTTCTTGATCAAGTTATCAAATGCCAAAGCCAGTTCCACTGGAACAATACCCTCCAGCAGATCATGTAAAACATCTGGAGGGTAACCAGATGTAACATGAAAATGCTCAAGTTTTTCTGACAATGCACACTGTTTTTTTACACCATAACAATGAGGGTGATCTGGACTAGACACAGCTGTCTGTACATGCAGTGTATGTTGATCTTTGGTTCTTTGATGAAAAGACCCAGATCTCACTTCATTGGACTGAAACTTGGATCGCTCCCCAACACAAAACCGGCAGATGTATGACCCTGCAAAGCTTTCGACAAATCCTGCCACAGAGTGCGCCCCCAAATTATCTGCCACCACACTGACCACAGTCCCTTTAATGGCTTTCCCTAACGCTGGAACAAAAAGACCATCTTTCTCCAAGCTTTGGATATCTGTTAACAGTGGCTCTAAAACTCGCTGGAATCCAAACTGCTTGGTGTCTTCAGCCTTACACAGAATTGCAAGGTAGATTGATGTCAATGTGGAACGTAATTGCACCGGAATGTTTCCCAACACCCAATAGACAGCTGTGACTTTGTGCTTTTTTCGAGATGTCCCAAGAGGATTACATACCTCAAAGTCATCAATGTACAGGATGAGACTCACTCTGTTCTCCTCTACAGAGAAAAACTTGTTGTTTTGATAGTGAGATCCATCACGAAATGTCTGGTACTTAAAGTCATTTTCAGTTTTTTTTTCACCTTCAAATGTGTTTTCTTGAAAAGACTTACTTAGGACCTGCACCAAGGAGGGCAATATTGGGACATACTGGAAGGTTTTGCCCTTTTTTTTTTATCAAGTATGTGTTCTTCTGGTTCAACAACTGAAAAATGCTTCTTCATAAATTCTCTTCTCTTGTAATAAGTTGTGAAAGGGCCACCTGTCCCCAAGGCAGTACTTATAGGGTGTGTCTCACAAAGATTTTTCACTAAATCTGAGATAATGGCTGGATCCAGATCACAGTTATGGCTTTTCAAGGTGGACACCACCACATCTCTTAAAAGTGGACCAGATGCAGAGGTGGATATAAACTGAAGCTCATCTACTATTTCATCAATGCATTTGTTTGGGACATTGAACATGCTTTCTAACTTTAAAAATAGATGGCCAAATTTCTCTTTTATATCTTGAGACAACTCCTGTGGTTCCCCATCCCAAAGCTCTAAGCTCTCTTCCACATAGGTCTCATCCTGAGCAAACATGGGTTCATTAGGTTTGCTTTTTAATACTTCAGTTTTAAAATCCTCAAGGGTGTGTGACTGGTGTTTTCTGTGTCTATGTGTAGCAAAGGTGGAATAAATATTTGTACTGAAGTTGCAGTCTTTGAAGACACATGCAACTACTTCAAACTTCCTTAAGTGGTTGTTAAGATGCTCAAAATACTGCTTCTCTGAATTAAAAAAAACAGAGCAGCAAAGTAGACAAGTAAATGAAAGAGGTCCACTTTGTGTGACCATCTTCACATGGTGTCGAGACAAATGGGTCTTAAGGGCATTAAATGTTTTAAACGAGCAAGGGCAATCAGTGTGAAGACAAGGGAACGACTGGCTGCGACCACCATTTCCATGCTTTAGTCTGTAGTGTTTTAACAATCCCAACCTCTTCTCTGACTCAAAGCTACATATCTTACACATCCATCTCATGTTGTGGCACCTTAAACAGACAAATTATGTGACAAGTTAAACCTAATCGTTACTAATTTGATCTTACCTTGTGGAGTTCAAATTAGCAGTCAGAAGGTCCTATGTTCTGTAAAAAAAAAAGAAAAAAGAAAAAAAAAGAAAAAAGGTTATCTATATGCTTTTCAACTAATTTCTACTAACTCAAGGATGCACACTGATATTATTATTATTTTTTTTACATATGTTAGTTCGGTGGCAAATTTAAAACAGGTCAATATGAAGACTTGAGTGAAATCGAGTGCGTATATCGTTTTTTGTTTTGTTATTTTTCAAAATACACCTCATGGCAGCTGTGCAGCAATTATTTTAAACTGGACCGTGGTCGTTTTATTCACAAAGACGTTAGTTAAGGCAGCAGGCGTGTGTTGTTTAGGTGGCCATCTAAGCTGTAAAGTGCTGTGGGAAATTCTGGACATACCTCCTGCCAGGAAAGTTAGTCAGCAAGTCTAGCAGGAAAATACACTATTTGCTAGCGCAGCTTCTTTCAGTGCGGAGAAACTGACTTAAGTAGGTGAGCCAACAGGAACGTACAAAGTTTGTTCCGCTTAAAACTTACATTCATGGTTCTACTTCTTCCCGTTTCCGTCAAGTCTGCCAACCGTCGAAATGTGGACCATGGTATGTCTGAAGAAAGACCGCTCAAATGTGGGGAGGGGCTTTGACGTCATGCTCCGAATGCAGAGAAGGTGGCCATATTCACTGATGTCACTCCATTACATTTTACTTGGAAATATCAACTAATTAAGCCAATGAATTGGTTTAGTGAATATTACTTGGATCGAATGATTCAATTTACATACAAAACTGAGGACACATAATTACAAACAATCCTCAAGTAATGCACTACAAGAAAAACTGCTATTTTAAAGTAATAGCACTGAATTTGTAATTTTTTGTAAAATTTATATAGCTAATTGAAATAATAATTACAGGGCCAAAAAAACATTTTTTTCAGTGTATTAATCGTAGTAGTAATGCAATCCAAGGTAATGATTTCTTCTCTGTTGCTGTGAACGTCTCTGCAGCCGTCTGTACTCTAATCTGAGACAACTATTACTGACAGAAACCATCACATCATCCAGTTTGTGTGTTTGCAGCTGCTTAAAAGATTTTAAACAGAGATTAATCAGTAATTCATGTGATGTGTTTGTGTTTGCAGAGGTCAGAGGTCACAGTCTCCAGCATCCAGCTGTGTGTCTGTGAGGAGTGACTGGTCCAAAGAAATAGTTCCTCCAAACTTCAGTGATGAACCTGCAGCAACAATGTTCTTCAGTCATGGAGCTCAGCTGACCATGTAAGAGAGCTGCTGACTCATTTACGGGTGTTTGAAATTCTGTGACCACTTTGTAATTTTAGTTTATATTTTTAAAGTGTTTTTATTTGTAGTTGCCTGTATTTTTATTACACTGTGTGTAACGTGGTGGTTTGTGCTGTTTGGGATTGTTTTGGTGTATTTGTGTCAGAACATCAGATAAATGATTTCATCACATTTTAAAAGAAAGTATCAGGACAATAATCTGAACTGAGTCATCAGAAATAGAAAGATGGTCTCAACAGGCCACTGAGCTGATCTCCAAAGAAATGCAGAAGATTGAAGAGTCCGAGGCTGTTTATTTGTCACAGGCATCGTCATACACGTACAACACAGTGAAATGTGCTGAGCTGCTCCTGTGACTGGACAAAACATTAGAAACAATCATTAAATGAAATAATGAAACATTGTGCAGATGTAATGTTAAAGTGCTTTGTGCCACATTAGCACAGCATGTACTGACAGAGCAGTGCAAGCAGAACAAAGCAAATGAGCAAAGTGATGTAAACAGAGTAACTGAACAGAGTGAGCAGAGTAATATCAGCAGTAATGAAGCAGCAGGATCAGTGTAGCAGCGTGTGACGTCATAATGAATCAGGTATGATCTGAAATATGACAGTGAGACAAGAACATGATGTAAGGTCCTGTTTAAACCCTGATGGTGATGCTATGAGGGGAGCATGTTCTGATTTAGGACTTGGATGGTCTGAGGATAGAAGCTCCTCTCTGTTTGTGTCCTGATGGTGCAGAAGCTTCTGCCTGATTGTAGAAGGAGCTGAAGCCAGCATCATCCCAGAGGTGAAGCTCCTCTGTGTGCAGACCTGAGGTCAGATTCCTCCAGGCTGATGTTCAGGATCTACAGAAACGTGTGGTTGTAGTTATTGCTGCACTGTGTGCTGACAGCAGATACTCAGAACAAAGCGCTGCACACGTGTTCTTTACAAACATCTGTACATATCAAATATGGATCATGGCAGTGAATGAACACGTTTCTGTCATTTGTTTCATTGGCTTCTTTTTTCTGCCTGTGTTCATGTGATTAATGTCTAACACATAAACAGGTTTGTAATCAAACATCACATCATCAGGGAGGCATCATGAAACAAAGTTACTGCTGGAGGCTGAACTCAATTTGGTGGCAATGTTCAAAAATATCACTCAGATCATTTCAAAGCTTTTAGTTCTTCTTCTTCACTTCTGTAAAATAATAGAAAGAAAATCAGAACCAAGAAGTTCACTTCCTGATGACTGAACTCTTTCAAAATAAAGCTGAAAGCTCTGAATGTGACACCGCTGCTCCACCACAGTTTTTAGAGGAGGTCAAAGGTCAGTTGAAAGTGATGGATCCCAAACTTCCAGTACATCCAGTGAAGGACATAATCAGCTCTGTGATGAAGGCTTTTACTGTGGAGTTTGTAGGCTGATCACTCTGTGTTTAATAAGACAGGCAGGAACAGCAAAGGAAACTTGGATTCTGAACTCAAACACAAGTTTCTCCACTTTGACTTTTCTCTGTGACCATCAGAGCTTCTGCACAGTGTCATCAAATCTGGATGTTTGTCACTGACAGTCAATGATTTTAGTGATAAAGAAATGTGTTCACAGAGGGAGGAAGAGGAAGAGGAGTGGTGTCTGTGAGGAGGAGCAGCTGTCCTGCTGTGCTTTGTGTCAGGACGTCCTGAAGGATCCAGTCTCTAACAGCTGTGGACACTGGTTCTGCAGACAGTGCATCTCCTCATACTGGGACCAGTCTGCTTCATCAGGAGACTGGTCCTGTCCCCAGTGTGGAGAAAGATCCAGAAGCAGAGCTGGACTGCAGACAGCCAGTCAGAGCAGCTGTGTACAAAGTAAGACTGAACATCTGTCTGCTGATGGACTCATTTCTGAAAACTGGACTTCTTGTTGTTGTTCAGACATTGAAGAGTTTTCTTTCTGTTTTTCTTTCTTTCAGCAGATGTTGGTCTGCAGGAGGTTTTAGATGAACATAAGATCAGTCTGAGGAGGAGATGTGAACGTGTGACTGAAGGAAGTGATGAAACAGGAAGTAGAACCCTCCTCAACAGGATCTACACTGAGCTCTACATCACAGAGGGACAGAGTGAAGAGGTTCATAGCCAACATGAGGTGAGGCAGCTGGAGACAGCTTCCAAGATGGACGCCCTCCATGACACTCCAATCAGGTGCCAGGACATCTTTAAAGCCTTACCTGACCAACAGAGACCCATCAGAGTGGTTCTGACCAACGGCGTGGCTGGTGTTGGAAAAACCTTCTCAGTGCAGAAGTTCACTCTGGACTGGGCGGAGGGCTTGGAGAACCAACATGTCAGTGTGGTGGTTCTGCTTTCATTCAGGGAGCTGAACCTGATCAGAGAGGAGCAGTACAGTCTTCTGGAGCTGCTCCATGTTTTCCATCCAACATTACAGAAGGTCACAGCAGAGAAGCTGGCTGTCTCTCAGCTTTTGTTCATCTTTGACGGCCTGGATGAAAGCAGACTTTCATTGGATTTCACCAACAGGAAGCTGCTGTCTGATGTCACACAGAAGTCATCAGTCAGCCAGCTGCTGACAAACCTCATCCAGGGGAATCTGCTTCCCTCGGCTCTCGTCTGGATAACTTCCCGACCTGCAGCAGCCAATCAGATCCCTCCTACATGTGTTGACAGGCTAACAGAAGTACGAGGATTCACTGACGCCCAGAAGGAGGAGTACTTCAGGAGGAGATTCAGTGATGAAGAGCTGTCCAGCAGAATCATCTCCCACATGAAGACATCCAGGAGCCTCCACATCATGTGTAGAATCCCAGTCTTCTGCTGGATCACTGCTACAGTTCTGGAGCACATGTTGACTACAGAGCAGAGAGGAGAGCTGCCCAAGACCCTGACTGACATGTACTCACACTTCCTGCTGGTTCAGACAAAGAGGAAGAAGAACAAGTACCACGAGGGACATGAGACGAGTCCACAGGAGCTGACGGAGGCTGACAGGGAAGTTCTTCTGAAGCTGGGGAGGCTGGCGTTTGAACACCTGGAGAAAGGAAACATCATGTTCTACCAAGAAGACCTGGAGCAGTGTGGTCTGGATGTGACAGAGGCCTCGGTGTACTCAGGAGTTTGTACAGAGATCTTCAAAAGAGAGTGTGTGATCTTCCAGAAACCAGTCTACTGCTTTGTTCATCTGAGCATCCAGGAGTTTCTGGCTGCAGTCTACATGTTCCACTGTTTCACCAACAGGAAGTCAGAGGTGCTGAAGGACTTCCTGGGAAAAAAATACAAAGAGTCATCTCTGGACAATTTTTTGATGGAAACACTAACAAAATCCTTCAGGAGTAAAAATGGCCACCTGGACCTGTTTGTTCGCTTCCTTCATGGCCTCTGTCTGGAGTCCAACCAGAGACTCTTAGGAGGTCTGCTGGGTCAGACAGAGAACAGTCCAGAAACCATCCAGAGAGTCATCAAGAATCTAAAAGAAAGGAAGACAAAATCCTCTCCTGACAGAAGCATTAACATCTTCCACTGTCTGATGGAGATGAACGACATCTTATTATCTCAGGAGATCCAAGAGTTCCTGAAGTCAGAGAACAAATCAAAGGAACTCTCTGAGATCCACTGCTCAGCTCTGGCCTTCATGCTGCAGATGTCAGAGGAGGTTCTGGATGAGTTTGACCTGCAGAAGTACAACACATCAGCAGAGGGACGACGTCGACTGATTGCAGCTGTGAGGAACTTCAGAAAGGCTCGGTGAGTCCAGATGTGATCATTAATATTATCAATTAGTGATAGTTTAGTTACTCAGTCACACAGTAATAAATTCTGCTTTATTTTGTGTTCACAGTGAAGAGTTGTTTTCATGCTTTTAAAAATGTTTTGTTTTTTATCAGAACACTACATTTGTATTATTCTGGCAGAGACCTTGGTAGGAGAGTGCACCTTCACATGTATGTGGGTGTGTAACTGTGAGCTTTTCACCACGTCGTCGGTTTTTAGTCTTACGCTGAGTTTGCAGTCTGACATGTTTTATCTGTGTGCTGTTTCCGCTTGGTCGTGTTAACACGGTGCAGCAGACAGTAATGAGACTGTTGCTCATGTCTGTGCTGCTGTTGGTCTGTTAGCATTGCTCCTTAGGAGAGAAGACTGAAGTGAGACTTTACAAAGAACGTGTTTGTAGTAAAGTGAAACTGTGTGAAACAGTGAAGATGGTCCAAAGCAGCCTCTGTTTGTGCTTCTGATCACTGCTCTTTCTGTCTGATGTTATTGTCTTTATCTGGGCTCTGATTGCACTTTCTTAATTTTTCCAACTAATTATTGAACGTGTGAACAATCACATTATCTGTGACATCATCACCATCAGCATATGTGCTTCAGTTCTTTAGTTTTTCTTTCCTCTGTACTAAAGAGCTGAGATGGACAGCAGTGTGCCAGCATACATCCAAAATTAGAGTCAAAGGTCACTGCAGGTCATTATTTTTATACTGTCACCACTCGTGACTCCGCCCCTTTACAACAAAAGTCCCACAAACAGCGTGTGAGGTCACGAACACACCACAGCATCACCAAGTCACAAGGACGAGGCTCTGACAGGGACGACTCACAGCAGGAAGAGGTCAGTCTGTGCCCGTTGGCAGAGTGTTGGGCGTGATCACGTCGTATCTGCATTATTTGGTACGATCATCATAGAAATGATCAGAAATCATCACCAGACGAGAAGCTGAGCTTTGATTACTTGATGCCAGCATCATCATCATCATCCCTGGTGGTTGGTGACGTGTAGCAGCAGTGAGTGGGCCAGAGTGATTTGTGTGTTTGTTTTTCTTAAAGTGGATTGTTGAGTCATTCTGGCTCGTTTTGGTTTCACAGCCATCCTCCTCACCTGGATGCTGACTTGCCACTTAGTGAGAGCTCTGTGGAGATCTTCAGGTTCGCCAGTATAGTCGAGAGTCACTTTTATTCTTTTGGGACCCGACGCTGGAGATGTGGAGCTCACAGGGGCCTTACTTGCCGAGTTCTTCAGCGTGATTTCTCCACGGTGAACAGGTTTACCGTGGAGCACAAGAAAGCTGACCTTATTGCTTCGATGGAAACGGAGTAAGGCCGAGTTTTAGGACCACGGTAAGAAAAATATTCCCGATCATTTTAAGATAAAGTCGAGGTTAAAGTCAAAATTGTATTTGGAGAAAAAAGTTGAAATGTGGAGATTTGATGTTTCAAGACAAACTGCCAGGTTTGCTGTCCCCTCTACAAAACGCTTTGTTTAGATGAGTTAGTGAAACAAAGTGATCCACCGTCTTATGATAATAACTTTATTTCTAAAGCGCTTTCAAACAAAGTGCTGAACCAATATTTCATCATCCAGTTTTGCAGCATCCATCCTCTTTATTGTATGAAGGTGGAACCATCGATAACCTCGCATCCGTCCATTACAAGACATTTGATTTTGTACAAATCTTCCAGATTTGTGTTTTTCAGCTTTCTGCACCATCCTTTCAGCATCTTTATACTTTTCACCACACTGTGTTTATATAACACATGGATGTGTAACAGGAATCATTTCCCTTCTTTAGCTAACACCACTGCTGAAGTTTCACTGACTCAGAGAGTACAGCAGCTGTGGCACTTTGTCCTGAAACAGCAAATCTCCACATTTCTTCTTTATTCTCAAAGTCATTTTCACCTTTAATGTTGAAATTAAGGACATTATTTTTTCCTTAATGTGGCATGGGCCTTCTGTATAACAGAGACCCAGCAGTAACTAGTGAAGCCCAGTGTGAGGGTCTCTGTCTTTAAAATAATGAGAGCTGGTGATAAAGTGGTGGTGAGGGAATCACGGCTGAGACTGAACTTCGATCCGCCTCCCTGCATCCTTTTTACTTACCAAGAGAGTTTCCACAGATCCTTGTTACTGATGTGTACGTTCAACTGAGGGCGAATGTGGAAGTCGCCACTCAGACCACAGTAACGTCACACCAGACGCTCCCAGTTTATTTTGTCATTTTAATCAATGTACAGTTGGGAGGTCGCTCGCTGACGTTTGTTATGGCTCCATCAAGGAACCTAATAAATCTTTCTGTAGAGCTCTCTGTGGCATGTTTGACTGAAATGTGTTTTATTTGGTTCCCATCATGAAATCTGTCTTAAAGAGAACTAGACCTCAGTGCTGGTTCTGGTGTGGTCAGCGAGTCCATCCAGACCCTTCAAGACTGTTTTTCTTGGACTGATTAGGACTTATTTCAAAATGCTTGTGTGACTTGGATAAATTTACAGACTGTGCACATGTGCACTGGCTCCAGACGTGGGGTTGTCCTGCATAGTCAGTGGTGTCAGTAGATCATTAAGTAAAATAATATGTTACTAGATTCCTTTGAAAGAGCAACCATGGACGACAAAGCTGGGCGGAGTCTGCTCTAAGACACCAAATGAGCAAATGTTTGCTGACCTGTATCAGTGATCACCTTTTTGTTGGCCTGGTCCCCCAGTCCTCCCACTCCCCCCGGTCCTCGGTGGATGCTGTCACTTCCTCTGACACTGGCTCACCATTTATGTTGTGTCAAAAATCAAACGTGAAGATCTAATTTACTCTAAACTCTCTGACTGTTACTAATATAGTCATAAAATATGCAACAACCACTGGAGATGGAGATGAAGCTTCAACTTGCAGAAAATAGTTTATTAAAATCAGTTTGAATAAACCCAAGGCTCAGAGCAAAAGAGACAAAAGCGCCCCCAAGTGGTCAGACTGTAGACGAACAGAATAAACCCTATCAAAGACAAACACGCTGGAAGCATCTTTTCTAACACTCCAGTATTTATTAGCATTTATTATAAATTTATTGTGACTTTGAAGACGTTCAGTGTTTCCTTTGGTATAACGGAGGTCTGACTACAGTCCAGTAAACACACTGATTAGGATTATAGATTAAACTGCAGTAATACTTTCACAGTGTGCAGTGATGCACAGGTCCGAGTGGTTTTACACTGGAATTCTCAACAACAGGAAACTATAAGAATTTGTTACTCTAATAATAAACAAAGAAGAAGAAAAACATTTTTCATTTAGAGTTGATGAATATAAATGAATTTGAACTTTACAAACCAATCAAAGACAAACTGATCCATGTGAGTTTATAACAATATTCAAAGGCTGCTGCTGGACACAGACAGGTAACATCATTTTGACTTGCTGTCACCTGGATCTGGAGTCATAAACACTGAAGCGCTGAACATTAATACAAGTCTGTTTCTGCCAACTAGTGATAAACCTGCAGACTAATGGCTCAGAAAGCTAAAAGGAGCCAATCATTTCTGTGTTTAGTTCCCCTGAAATCAGATGTGATATCAGCAGCTCTGAGTTCATTCATCATTATTGTCCAGTGATGAGATTTCTGCTCCGTTTGGTGACAGTCAGCAGATTTTTCCTGAGTGTGGACGTGAACAGTCGTACCTGACAGCAGCAGGTAGCAAACAGAGATCGTCTTTCCAGCTGGAACTCTTCACTGAGCTGAGCTCATTCAAAATGTTCTGGATTCAAGACAGGAAACAGTCCACATGTGTGTCTTCACTCTGACTCTGGATCAGATCTCACTGACAGACTGTGGACATTATGGAAGCCTAAATGTGACACCATCTTCCTCCTTCATCTGCAGATTAAAGCCAAACAAAGATTCTCATTACAGTTTTTTCTGATTGCTTAAGCACATTTTTTGTAACTATTGGCTAATTTTGCAAAACTCTTCACACAAATAAGAAAACCTGTCACCCAATAATCAAAACATTGTAGTTCTCTTGCAAAAGCAAACACAGCTAGATTAACTCTTCACACCTTCGTAAAAATGGTGTTTCCGTATCAAACAGTACACACAAGCCATCATCTACTAAGCACACAATGCGCCAACTGCACACTGATGGTATGAATACAAAACACATCTGGCTTTTGCTTTCTCTGTGCACAAGGTAGGCTATGTCAGTTTGAGCTCATACTTCTGTCATAGATCCATAAGCATAGAGGGATCCAAACTTCAAGTACTGGTGTTTATTCAAACACATCAAAACAAACACAAGTGTTCATTTCCAAGTATAGGATTATTTGCAATCGCCATAATGACTATATGGGTTACTTGGTCTGCAGTGAACATGCTTCCTCTGCCCCCAGCATCTGGTCATCTAGCAATTCTGTAAAGTAACAATTTCAGTATTTTTACATCAGTGGTATTGGTGTGTTTCTCATTGGCATATGGCGGTGATACAAATCTTTGTGCGAAGTGACTGTACTAACCGATTCTCATTTCAAGATGTCCTTATGGTGCTTGCTACAGTGTAGCGGCTCGAGTTAGGCTGGACCCGTTGGCCAGCTACCCTCAGGGTCATTCCACGGTTGATTACATGGTCCACTATTGTAGCTCTGATGTCATCAGCAATTCTATTTCCTACTCTTCCTACCCTTCCTCTCCCCCCTCCTCATCCTCCTCTCCCCCCTCCTCGTCTTCCTCTTGCTCCTCCTTGTCCTTGTCGTCCTCTTCATCCTACTTCTTCACCTCCACGTCCTCTTCCTCGGCCTCCTCTACTTCTCACTCTTTCTGCTCCCTCCATTGTACTCCGCACACACAGCTTACCTGTATTATAGTGCTTAGGCTGATTGCAAAGTGAACTAATTATCTAAAAAAGCTTTCACATGTGAAAGTGTGCCAGACAGTTGGCAAATTAGTGTTAATGATAGCCATACATGTGTGTACTTTTGCTAGGAGTGTGTTGGAAATTTGGTAATTGAGTGTTGTGCAGTTTTTGTGCTTTTAGTTTTGCAAACTCAGTGAGTGGTTTTGCTATAAGTCTGAATAGTTTTAGAGATTGTGCTACAGGAATCACAGTTAGGGTTTAAGCATTCAGAAAAAACTGTAAAAGTCTGCAGGTCTGAGAGAGACTCAATCGTTGTGTCATGTCAAACACAGTAAGAGGAGCTGAAGCACAGATGTGAAGAGCAGATGTTCATCAGATTATGACCTCACTCTGTTTTGTCTTCATATACATTCAGTCTGTGTTTATAATGCAGACTTTCTGCTTTTATAATAACACATTTTATATTTTCTGTAATCTCAGACTGACTCTGTGTCGACTCTCAGGGACTCATTGTGAAGTTGTGGCCTCGGCTCTGAAGTCCATCCCCTCCCATCTGACAGAGCTGGACATTAGTAACAACGAGCTGCAGGATTCAGCAGTGAAGCTTCTGTGTGCTGGACTGGAGAGTCCAAACTGTCGACTGGAGACTCTGAGGTGAGTTCACTGACTGCAGCTGTTGTTGTTTTTCTATATTTCTGATCTTTGATATTTGAAACGTTCTTTAGTTCCTAAATGTTCAGGATGTGTCTGAAGACAAATGTGAAGAAGTTTGAGTGCTTTCAGAAATGTTGTGTCTTTCCAAACGACTGAACAACAGTTTTTCCTCTTGGCTCCAAATAGAAGTGACAGACTTGAGCAGGGTTCATTTAAAGGCTGACAGAAGTGGAGTGGTGACGGGGAGATGTTTGTCAGGACAGCTTTTCAGCCTCCACAGGTTCATGTTGTGCTCCGTCAGTCAGTGAAGATGAAGTCAGTACTGGTGAGGCTGTAGAGTGTGTGAGGGATGTGAATGAGGCTGTTGGAGATCTGATGATAGCAGATAAAAACAGGCTGCAGAGACTTTGAGCTTTTGTGGAAACAGACAGAGAAAAGAAAGACATGAATGTCAAAGCTAATAAAGGTGAAGTTAGGAGCTGTGACGATGTTCATGTATCAGAAGCTGATCGGGCTGCTACAGAGACGACCCACACAGCTGCTGTGGTGAGGTTTGTGTTAAAGCAGAGGAACACAGGCCCACACATGACAGCAAAGCAGGTTTCAGGCTCTGTGAGAGGATTTCAAACAGAAGCTGGAGAAGAGAAAGGACTACAGAAAGAAGGCAGCTGAGACCAGTCCAAGTGTTTCCATGGAGCCCAGTCTAACATTCATTTATACACTAACGTACAGAAGTGAACGGGAAAATGAATCCATAGTTTCAAATGTAGAAATAGTTCTCAGTTCATTTACAGAGTTTAATACAGTTCATGAGGAAATGTTCAAAACAGCAGCTGAGAAAAAATCTGCTTCACAAAGTTGGATCCAATTCCAATAGTTTGTGATGCACTTGAACGCAGCGTGAGCAGTTCACTGCCTAACCCCACAGAGACTGTCAGTCTGGACTTTTCTTTATTTCTATTGGCTGTCAGTGAGATTTCAGAGCAATCAGAGACTGTGGGTCTGTGTATGAAGTATAATTCATGTGCAGTTGTTGAAGTTGTAGAATGAGAAATGGCAGTTTGGGGTATTTCCTGCTTTCATTGTCCTGCTTGTGCTGATGAAAATGTTTATTGACGTGTGAATTCATTCTTCAATGCTCAATTCTGCCTGAACAACGAGAAACTTTGCTTATTTTTGTGTAACACAATTCAAAGTAGGGCTGGGTATCGTCACTGATTTCTAGAATCGATTCGATTCAATTCGATTGGAATGTGGGAAATTTTGCCTCAGACAGTCAGAAATATTATAATTCAGATCAGTATATTTACATATTTTTGTATCTATAAAAGGGAAGCTGGCACTTTCGCGACTTTATCAAAGGTGTGAGCATCACAGCAGAGGCCTTTGTGTCAAAGTAGCTGAAGATAAAACACAGAAAAACATGAAGCTGATTTTCCTGTTCTGGGATTTTATAAAAATATTCTGCAGTAGATCAAAAACACATAAACATTACCTGATGCTGCTGAAGTGAAGCAGAGCAAAGTTACACCGTTTTTATTACAAACACAGCGTTTTGCAGTTTTGCATAATTTTAAAAAGTTAAAATTTGTTCAGTATTGAACGGCAGAAATGAGGCTTTCTTTTCGAAAGTAAGTAAAAGGAAAAAAAACAGCGACCGACAGCGCTGTAAACAACGGTAGACTTGTGCGTAACAAGCAAGCGAATAATGCAGAAAACAGATTTTTAGATGGGAAACTGTTCTTGAAGTACAGAGAGAGAGAGAGAGAGAGAGAGAGAGCGAGCTGTGCATGAAGTGTGATTTTATCCTGGTGGAAACAAACAGCAAAAGTCAGAGTGAGTTCATGACGATGTTTATGTGAAGCGTAGTTTGGATCTTCTTTTGCTGCTGGTTCAGTCAATATTGTTTGGAGAGAGATAAAACTAACAGCTTTAGAATCAGTGTAAAAAGGACGTAATAGAATAGAATAGAATAGAATAGCCTTTATTGTCATTGTACAGAGTACAACGAAATTGGAGTGCCACTCCCTTGGTGCAAGATTCAATAATAAATATAAATGTAAAATATAAAAAGTACAATAAAACAATCGCAAGTATTCAAACAATAGTAAGTAAGATATATGCAGGATAGCAGCATTAATATAATGACAGTATGAATAGCAGCATAATATAATGGCAGTGACGGTATGGTATAGCTAAGCAGGTTCAAACAGGTTAAACACAAAGCTCGGAGCCGCTGAAACATCAGAATCAGCGAGCTGTCGGCTTTCAACCCCGACCGTGTCTGTGTCATCGGGTGAGAAAAGCGACATCTCACTGATTCTGATTCGCGGGTCGCGCTGTGTGTTTAAGTCTTTGTGCAGAATCCGTGTTCCTGCTCTCATTTACTGTCTTAGCTGTTGTTGAAATTTTGTGAGATTTCACCAGAAATTCTGGAATTTCAAGCAAAATAAATTTATATTAAAAAATAGATTCAGGATTTTAATTAATCGATTTTACGTTATCCAAGCCAGAATCGATTTTAATCGATAAATCGATTATAAAAACCCACCCCCTAAAAGCGTCCTATTAGACCCATTAAACACTAACATAGATGAATACTCAGATTTAAACCTTTATTGTTTCACAAAGGCTTAAAAAGGGAACGTCCACAGTTTAGTGTGCAGCAGATTTTATTAAAGCAGTCTGACAGGAGCAAAGCAAAAACACAAAGAATAAGTGTTTCACATATTAATACATATAACATAATAATAAAAGAAAAGCAAAATAATGATACAAAAGAATGAAAAAGTTGTCCAGAGCAGCAGGATGTCTGAGGTCTGCAGAAACACAAAAACACAGCAGCTAAAAATAGTTGTTGAAAGAAAACGAGGTGGGAGCTGCTGATTCCTGAGCTTTGATACTGGATTAGCTTCAGTAGTTATTCCCATCACTGCTGTAGGAGCTACATTTAGTCACAGCTGATTGTCTTCTTTGACCAATCATAAGACTACTGTTGTAAAAACAAGCAGACAAAGAACCAATGAGAGTGAAGAACAGGATAAAGAGCTCGTGTGATGGAGGCAAAGCAATAATCAGCAGACTGTAGCAGTTTCTATCTGGATGAAAGTAGAAGGAGCTCAGCGGAGCTCAGTCCCATATCTTTGGTTAGAAACAACATCAGTGATTTCCTGCTGCTCGAGATGATTCCAGCAGCTCTCATTAGTTTTCAGTTTTCAGTTTTATTTGTCATATGGAAGTTAGCACAGGGTCAACATTGCAATGAAATGTGTTTGATGAGCAGCAGTCACTCAGCAGCATGATACAGTAGGAGAAAATATAATAAAATAAAATAAAATAATAAAGACAGATTGAAGTCTTTCAGGCTTTAGTGCCGACTTCCCTGACAGAGGCTGGACTCCATGGTCTGCACAGGAGGCTTCTACACTGTGTGGAGGTGACTCCTGGACTTGAAGACAGGCTGCAGGTACATGTGTGATGAAGAGGACCTACAGCAGTGTGATGGAGCTGCAGGTGTGAAGGAAGTCCTGCTGTCCTGTCCCACCCTCATCTTTGCTTCCTCTGTCTTCTCTGGACTTGTCCTCCTGTTTCAGAAACAGCACTGCTTCATGCCGAGGGTGGACGGGAGCGTTGGCTCTGATTCTTTTACCGTCCACCACAAGGAGACACTGATGCTGACCTCCTGATTCATCTGCATGTGTTCTGCTTCACACTGCTCACCTCCACCAAAGACTTCACAAACATCTTCTTTCTTTGAGTCCAGTTTGTCCCACAAACACTTCCAAATCTCCTCCTCTGAGATTCTGCAGCTTCTTGCAGTGTGACTCAGCTGACTTCTGACAGACCACAGACTGGCACAGCATCCACATGTGTCTCCTTTCAAACAGGCTCTTGATGTTTCCTCCCACATCATTCTGGCCTCTCAGTCTCCTTTGTTCTCCAGCTCTGTAGCTCCAGCTGGTGAAGCTTCAGTTTTCCATGTTGGTAACAGTAAACTACAGCCTCTGCTGTCAGCTGGGTAACTAAACAGAGCTGCAGCACGTCTCTGCGGTGGTGCTACATCCAGCCTGCAGACGGCCGTCTACATGTTGTAGTGGTTTACAGTCACCAGGGGGCGCTGTCCCAGCCATGCAGGCAGTGGGCTGCTCTGCTTGTGCTGTTGTTGGTGAAGCTGAAGTGAAAGCGAGAGTTAAAACCCTGAACAGTGTCCACTGAGCTTCTCATGCTCTTCTCATGCTCAAAGAAGTTTAACAGGAAGGACGACTCGTCCCTCAGGCGTCCAGCTGTCCGTGACCGTGTCCACAGCAGAGTGTGACCGAGGCTTCATGCTAACACGCACACATAAAGCTAATACCACCACGAGCAGCTGCTCAGTGGATTTGGAGGACAAATGTCTGCAGCTTCTCACAGGCAGTATGCAGAATGTGGATCTCCACAAAGACTGTGGAGAGCTCGTCCCACACTCTAAATCCAAACTTGTCTGCACAAAACTTCTCACACGTTCCCGTCACAAGTGTCTTCTAAGTGAAGCTACCAGGTTCAGGTCCAGCTTGTTTATCTGGAGCTGCAGGAGATGATCCATCCTCACAAAGCAACACAGCAGATATGCAAACACACAACACAACCAAAGGATTCTCTCTGCATGTCTGTGGCTGATGCTGCTGGAACGAAGCTGTTTGAAACCTTGTTGTTCTGCACTTTGGGACCAGAAGAGGAAACTGAAGCTCTGTGCAGAGGGTCCAATGGAAGCAGCCAAGCGCTGTAAGTGTCTGCTGTACAGGGATGCTGGTTCAGCTGTGGCTCAGTTTCACAGTGTGACTCAATAAAAGCAGCAGGAAATCAAAGCTTGATGCTTTCATCAGTGTGGAAATAAGAAAGTTTCCTGTGACAGACGCTGGAGCTCTTTCACTCTCAGCTTCACAGTTTCAGCTTCAAACTTCTTCCAACATGTTTCTAACACGGCCACATTCCACCTTAATGGAGCTGATATCTTGTGCATCAGCACATTTTCTAAAGGCAGCGATCACATCTTTAGTTTTGGATGTTTAACTGCAGATTGTTTGTGTTTATAGCACATTAATTACAGCAGCAGCGTTGACCACAGTGCTGTACAAGAATCCAAGATAACGATTAAAATAACTCCTAATATTAATATCACACATCAAATATCAAATAACTCTCATGCTGTATTAAAAGCCAGTGAATACAAATGTGTTTTCAGAGCAGATTTACAGAGACTGACAGCAGGAGCTGGGGCTGTTCGATAGAACGATGTATATATGATGACCATATGAAAACGTCTATCGTTTCATATCACGCTCTTTGTTTCCTGCTTATGTGTTTGTGTTTTCCAGATAAAGCTTTCAAAATAAATCTGAAGATCCTGTTGAGAGTTTTCAAAATAAACACAATACAGTACTGCGGTCGCTCGTTTATCGAGTTACGTTCTAAAAATAAGTCTCAGAATGAAGTAGCAGCTTTATGTTTTACAAGTATTATAGAAGTTTTAAGGCAGTTAAACCCTCACTGCACACTTTCTACACTTTTCTCAGACAGGCATGAACATTTTCACACTTTTCTCTCTTGTTTAAACAAAGTTCAAACCTTCATAGAAAAATAAGTTCATTATTAAAGAGTGAAAACAAAGTGTTTCTGAAATGTGTCAAATCAGCCTTTTGCTGGCATTAAATGAGCTTCTGTGTGAGGAGCACTCGTCCATGGCCTGGGCTCCTCGCTGTCAGGTAAAGTTTCATAAAGCTTTTGAGTTTTTCTGCAGATAATGTTGGTGTCCAGCACGATGTTCTTTTTCCTGCGGTCACTGAGCCACAAAGCCAAAGCTGACTCCATCCTTACGATGTTCTTGTTGTGGACAGTTACAATCTTTTTGCCTCCTTGTTGAAACTATGATGGTCAGCATCTTCCTCTGCCTTTGGCTGCTACCACAGGTGCAAAACGTCTCGTCATCATTGTTGTTTGTTGGGACAAAACGTACAAACATACAGTGCAGCACTGCAGAGTCACACTGCTGTAAATTTGAACACATTCTGTACTGTACAGGAGACACGGCACGAGATTGGCTGACAATGGTCTACAGCCAATCAGGACGCAGAACACAATGCGCTGTACAAAACAAAAACATGCAAAATTGCACAAAAAAGATCAGCGAAACAGCGAGGCCGCCAAAGGTGAACTGTGTTACAGCGAGGGACCAGCGTATATGTGGTTGTTGGGACGATAAATGTCTTTGAGCTTGTGTCAGAAGACGAGCTGCAGCTTTCTGGACCAGCTGCAGTCTTGCCAGGCAGGTCCCACTAACTCCAACATATAAGGAGTTACAATAATCCAGCTGGGACGTCATGAAAACGTGGATCGCCCGTTCAAGGTTTTTAAAAGATAGAAATGATCTCACCTTAGATAAAAGCCTCAGTTTGAAGAAAGACCGCTGTACAACTGAGCTCAGCTGTTTTTCAAATTGCCGTCAAATATAAGCCCCAAATGTAATAATGCGATTTAATAAAAGAGCTGAACCAGTCTAATAGAGCGCCCTTGATGCCGCCATGCTCCAATGGTGAGGTCAAGATGCTGTGGTCAAGGCAGCGGTCAGATCCAAAAGCATAGCTGAGTCTCCTGATCAGTGGCTGATAAAAGATCATTAAGAACTTTCCAAAGTGCAGTTTCAGTGCTGTGAAGAGCTTTAAAACCAGACTGAAACCTTTACAACAGATTGCAGCTGAACAAATATAATCTTTTACAAAATCTTCGACAGGAAGGGAAGCTTTGAAATAGGCCTGAAATTTGAGCGGACAGAGGATCCAGATCAGGTTTTTAGTACAGGCTGTACAACAGCATGTTTAAAACAGGCTGTACAACACCTGAACTAAGACTGCTGTTAAAAATCGCTAAGATGTCGGAACCGACAACCTTTAAAATCTTTTTAAACACGTGTTGGAACAACTTCATTTGGACAAGATGATGTCTTTATAGCATCACATCGTTCCTCCACCTGATCAAACCACACAGGCTCAAACTGATCAAAAACAGCTGAGCAGGTGAATATTTTAGCCCCGGTGCGATCTCGGGCGAGAGTATCGATGATGGCCAAAGGGCAGCGTCCAGCTCTACGGCCGCTGAAGAGCAGACTCAACAGACGCGCGTGATGTGGATCCTACTGCTCTAAAACTGGAGCTTCTTCAATCCATTAAAGAGGACATTAGTACGCTGTTAAAAGAAGAAGTCAGAAATGCATTGAAAGAAGATTTTGACAATATAAGGGCTGACGTGCAAGGACTGAGAAATGAGATCGCTAAAAGCATGGCGGCGACGTGCGGCGAAGTTGATGGAGTAAAGGTTACAGTGAAAGAAGCTGAGGATGGGCTGTCAATGTGGAGCAATGAGGTGACCACCCTGCAGTCTACAGTAGAGAGTATGAAGGAGGAGCTGTCTGACCTGAAGGATAAATGTGATGAAGGCAGGAAGCGGAGAGCTAACATCCACATCATAGGGATCCCAGAGGGCCTAGACTCGAGCTCCTCCACGGCCGTATCCGTGCTACTACGTGAAGTGCTGGGTATGGATAAAGACGTTATTGTCGACCGCTCACACAGGAGCCCTATCCTGAGAAAGCCAGCTGGTAACCCGCACGCCGTCATAGCCGAGCGTCACTACTACCAGGATTGTGTGGCTACGCCGTGCCAGGGCCCAAGCCCCGCTTGAGTTTAACGGACAACCTATTGCAATATTACAACTGGGCGATATGACCCAAAGTTCATATCTCGATATTCTTTAGCTGGATGGCGATATACGATATATATCTCGATATTTTTAAAGCCAGAAAGTTCGAACAAAAAGAGAGTTCTTAGTCAAAGCTGTGTCCCAAATCTCACACAGGCACATTTATTAACATACAGCGTAGATGTACATGAAACAATTACTCAGGAATAAATGATCAGCATTTATTAAATAATAATGCTCCATAAATAAAAGAAAACAATGTTGTGTTTGTGCATAACAAAAAGCTCACAATCGTGCAGTCAAAATGTAAACAGACGCTGAGCATAATAACAAGCAGCTGCTCTGTTCCCAGGTTCTACTGCGTGACTGACAGCCTGGAGTTTGAAACCCTCTTTGTAACCGTGTCTCTTACAGGTGCCATTTATGGTCCTTATACACACTCAATACAGTAATATTACGTTGAAGCAGAGTACGTATCACTCCGCGAGGCTCCTCGTAGCTGTAATGCTCCAACAATCCATCAAGCGGTGCGGCCTCGTAGCTGAGCAAAGTCGTACCAAAACATCTTTTGAAAGGTTTCTGAGCGCCGTGTAGCACATAAAATCGGTTCGAGGTCAGTAAGCACAACCAGAATTCATCCATAAGCCGCACTGTCGATTTATGAGAAAATTACAGGATTTTAAGTGCAGAAAATATAGTTTATGGTTTTCATTTGATCTTAGCAAATATCTACGCCTCTAATTGGGACGATCACAGATTTTTCACTAATGTCTTTGCGCGGCTCGCCAATATGTCATCACACAATATCATCTTTGAGGGAGACCTAAACTGCTCATTATCTGCTATGGACCACAGTTCACACAAAAGTACACTTAGTCCAAAGTCAGCATGCGTCATTCAGAGCTTTCTTGATCATTATGGGCTGGCTGATGTATGGAGATTTCATAATCCTGCTTCACGTCAATACTCTTTTTTTTTCTAATGTCCATAAAACATATATTTGTATAGAAAAACGTCTCCCTTTAGTTACAGAATGTGATTATAAGACTCTGGTGATTTCTCCTCTTGTTTTTTCAATGTGTATTCCTGATGCCTGCTCCAACTATCAGCCATGGAGATTCAACTCAGTGTTGTTAGCAGATGAAGAGTTTGTCAGTTACAAAAGGTCTCAAAGACATTTTTTTTCTATCAATCAGACCCCAGAGATGTCATCATCAGTCATTTGGGAATCTCTAAAAGCATCTGAGAGGCCAAATAATTTCATTTTGTGCCAAACAAAGTGCAACACTGAAAGAACATCATCCATAAATATTGAGTAAGAACTGGACTCTCATACAGCGAGACTCAAATGCCTTTAAACATCAGCTTATCCTGCTGATCCAAGTCCAACACTGAGTTTGTAAAAACATGTTTGTCAATCATTTTGTTTGGTTTCTGAGGAAAATGATTCAATAAGTTGCTGCTAATACACAACATTTCATCATATTTCCTCATAACCCTCTTTTGTCTGACCATTTGATCCCATTTGAATTTGCAATAAAGGATCCACAGAGTTTGGTGACAATAATGACAGTAGATGTTTGTGTGAAAGTGCTGGAAGCAAATGAGTGTGTGATGTTCTTTCAGTGTTGCACTTTGTAGACGCTCCCTGAGCACTGGTCTCACAGCCAGCTGCACATAGAGACCAGTGTTGTTAGTCCAGGTCAGAAGATGACTTGTTGGAATGAAAATGAGCTTGTAGTTTGTCTGCTTTAATAATGTGACTGGAAAAAGGTGTTGGACTTCAAATATGTCCATTTCTGTCACACTTCACCTTTAAAAGTGAAGCCATGTGGTTCCTGGAAGGAAAAACACGACTTTTTCAAGTCTTTGTCCTGTTTTTATGAGAAATGTACGACTTTAATGTGAAACATTCAGAGTTTTTTCTCTTGTTGTGTTTGTTTGAAGCTGCTTCCTGTTGGCTTCAGCTGTTTGGAGTTTCCATTTTCTAAACTTCTACATTCTGAACCTTCTTCAGCTCTGAACAGGTGATGAAACACTGAATGATTTCAAGCACTTTGTCTAATAAACTTACATCTTTCATTCTTTATACAGATTGAAGAGATGTGGTTTGTCAAAGATCAGCTGTGATTATCTGGCAGCAGCACTGAAGTCCAACCCCTCCCATCTGAGAGAGCTGGACCTGAGCTTCAACAACAACCTTCAGGATCCAGGAGTGAAGCATCTGTGTGGTTTCCTGGAGAGTCCAGGATGTAAACTTGAAACTCTGAGGTCAGTCAGCATGTTTTAGTTGTGCTGAGATGAATATGATGTGAAAGTTGTGCTGACACTAAACTGCAGACATCAGGCTGATATTATACTGATCCACACTGAGGATCTTCATGGTAAAGTCTGTTTTCTTCTTCTCTGGTTTAGTCCATTGACTGCAGCAGAACAATGTTCACATTTCAAACAGTGATACTCAACGTATGGCCCGCGGCCCACACGCGGTCTGCCCACCTTTCCTGATTCAGAGAGAGGGGACCCTGATTAACTGTGTAGCTTCTTCCTCACAGTTCTAAGTATCAGACACAACAATGAATAATCCACAGCTGACTGTCTTTAGAGGGTCAAAGGTCACGGCACACAGCAGACAGTCAGAAATATTCTAACTCTGATCATTTATCAGTTGTGACCCTGTGAGACTTGATCAGAGGTGTGATCATCATAGCAGAGGCCTTTGTGTCAAAGTCACTGAGGATCAAACAGAAACACATGAAGCAGATTTTCCTCTTCTGGCTTTTTATAGCAGATAACCTTCAAAATATTCTGCAGTCGATCAAAAACTGAAGCAAACCATGAAGCAACATGTGAACATGAGCTGATGCTGCTGAAGTGAAGCAAAGTTACAGAGGTTTGATTACAGACACAGCTGAGAGTTTGTAATCTGTCATCATTTTAAAAAGCTTCCATGGAACAGCAGAAATGAGGCTTTACTGTCAGAGGCCGACAGCACTGAACACAACAGCAGACTGGTGGCTAATAAACAGTGAATGATGCAGAAACAGATGTTTGAAGCTGTTCTTGGAGTACACTGAGAGAGAGAGAGCTGTGCAGGCAGGAACAGCCAAAGTCAGAGAGGATTCATGAGCATGTTTATCAAACGTGAAGCAGAGTTTGGATCTTCTTTTGCTGCTGCTTCACTCAGTTTTGGTTGGAGACAGATGAAACCTGCAGCTTCAGGATCTGTGAGCTGTCCACTTTCAGCCCCGACGGCGTGTCCGTGTACGTGCCGTCGAGTGAACGATCCACGCTCTGTGTTTCCATCTTTGTGTGTTTAGCTGCTCTCATTTACTGTTTTATCTGTTTGCTGCTTGTTGAAATAGTTTGTGAGCTTTAACCTGAGATTCTGGCAAAATACATTTATATTAAACATCGATTCAGGATTGAATGAATCAACATCGTTTTATTCAAATTAAAACCATTTAAATGGGAACATGAATTTTTTACAGCCGCCTCTAATGCTGGGTAATGTCAGCTGGTCCATGTGCAGCTGGCTGTGAGGCTCAGGGAGCGTCTACAAAGTGCAACACTGAAAGAACATCATCCATAAATATTGAGTAAGAACTGGACTCTCATACAGCGAGACTCAAATGCCTTTAAACATCAGCTTATCCTGCTGATCCAAGTCCAACACTGAGTTTGTAAAAACATGTTTGTCAATCATTTTGTTTGGTTTCTGAGGAAAAAGATTCAATAACTTGCTGCTAATACACAACATTTCATCATATTTCCTCATAACCCTCTTTTGTCTGACCATTTGATCCCATTTGAATTTGCAATAAAGGATCCACAGAGTTTGGTGACAATAATGACAGTAGATGTTTGTGTGAAAGTGCTGGAAGCAAATGAGTGTGTGATGTTCTTTCAGTGTTGCACTTTGTAGACGCTCCCTGAGCACTGGTCTCACAGCCAGCTGCACATAGAGACCAGTGTTGTTAGTCCAGGTCAGAAGATGACTTGTTGGAATGAAAATGAGCTTGTAGTTTGTCTGCTTTAATAATGTGACTGGAAAAAGGTGTTGGACTTCAAATATGTCCATTTCTGTCACACTTCACCTTTAAAAGTGAAGCCATGTGGTTCCTGGAAGGAAAAACACGACTTTTTCAAGTCTTTGTCCTGTTTTTATGAGAAATGTTCGACTTTAATGTGAAACATTCAGAGTTTTTTCTCTTGTTGTGTTTGTTTGAAGCTGCTTCCTGTTGGCTTCAGCTGTTTGGAGTTTCCATTTTCTAAACTTCTACATTCTGAACCTTCTTCAGCTCTGAACAGATGATGAAACACTGAATGATTTCAAGCACTTTGTCTAATAAACTTACATCTTTCATTCTTTATACAGATTGAAGGACTGTGGTTTGTCAGAGATCAGCTGTGATTATCTGGCAGCAGCACTGAAGTCCAACCCCTCCCATCTGAGAGAGCTGGACCTGAGCTCCAACTACAAGCTGCAGGATCCAGGAGTGAAGCATCTGTGTGGTTTCCTGGAGAGTCCAGGATGTAAACTTGAAACTCTGAGGTCAGTCAGCATGTTTTAGTTGTGCTGAGATGAATATGATGTGAAAGTTGTGCTGACACTAAACTGCAGACATCAGGCTGATATTATACTGATCCACACTGAGGATCTTCATGGTAAAGTCTGTTTTCTTCTTCTCTGGTTTAGTCCATTGACTGCAGCAGAACAATGTTCACATTTCAAACAGTGATACTCAACATATGGCCCGCGGCCCACACGCGGCCTGCCCACCTTTACTGATTCAGAGAGCTGTGTTTGTGTGGGCGGGGCTCAGACAGCTCCGCCCACTCAGTTTTTTCCCTCCTGATTCATCTGCATGTGTTCTGCTTCACACTGCTCACCTCCACCAAAGACTTCACAAACATCTTCTTTCTTTGAGTCCAGTTTGTCCCACAAACACTTCCAAATCTCCTCCTCTGAGATTCTGCAGCTTCTTGCAGTGTGACTCAGCTGACTTCTGACAGACCACAGACTGGCACAGCATCCACATGTGTCTCCTTTCAAACAGGCTCTTGATGTTTCCTCCCACATCCTTCTGGCCTCTCAGTCTCCTTTGTTCTCCAGCTCTGTAGCTCCATCTGATGAAGCTTCAGTTTTCCATGTTGGTAACAGTAAACTACAGCCTCTGCTGTCAGCTGGGTAACTAAACAGAGCTGCAGCACGTCTCTGCGGTGGTGCTACATCCAGCCTGCAGACGGCCGTCTACATGTTGTAGTGGTTTACACTCACACGACGTGCGGCGAAGTTGATGGAGTAAAGGTTAGAGTGAAAGAAGCTGAGGATGGGCTGTCAATGTGGAGCGATGAGGTGACCACCCTGCAGTCTACAGTAGAGAGTATGAAGGAGGAGCTGTCTGACCTGAAGGATAAATGTGATGAAGGCAGGAAGCGGAGAGCTAACATCCACATCATAGGGATCCCAAAGGGCCTGGACTCGAGCTCCTCCACGGCCGTATCCGTGCTACTACGTGAAGTGCTGGGTATGGATAAAGACGTTATTGTCGACCGCTCACACAGGAGCCCTATCCTGAGAAAGCCAGCTGGTAACCCGCACGCCGTCATAGCCGAGCGTCACTACTACCAGGATTGTGTGGCTACGCCGTGCCAGGGCCCAAGCCCCGCTTGAGTTTAACGGACAACCTATTGCAATATTACGACTGGGCGATATGACCCTAAATTCATATCTCGATATTCTTTAGGTGGATGGCGATATACGATATATATCTCGATATTTTTAAAGCCAGAAAGTACGAACAAAAAGAGAGTTCTTAGTCAAAGCTGTGTCCCAAATCTCACACAGGCACATTTATTAACATACAGCGTAGATGTACATGAAACAATTACTCAGGAATAAATGATCAGCATTTATTAAATAATAATGCTCCATAAATAAAAGAAAACAATGTTGTGTTTGTGCATAACAAAAAGCTCACAATCGTGCAGTCAAAATGTAAACAGACGCTGAGCATAATAACAAGCAGCTGCTCTGTTCCCAGGTTCTACTGCGTGACTGACAGCCTGGAGTTTGAAACCCTCTTTGTAACCGTGTCTCTTACAGGTGCCATTTATGGTCCTTATACACACTCAATACAGTAATATTACGTTGAAGCAGAGTACGTATCACTCCGCGAGGCTCCTCGTAGCTGTAATGCTCCAACAATCCATCAAGCGGTGCGGCCTCGTAGCTGAGCAAAGTCGTACCAAAACATCTTTTGAAAGGTTTCTGAGCGCCGTGTAGCACATAAAATCGGTTCGAGGTCAGTAAGCACAACCAGAATTCATCCATAAGCCGCACTGTCGATTTATGAGAAAATTACAGGATTTTAAGTGCAGAAAACATAGTTTATGGTTTTCCTTTGATCTTAGCAAATATCTACGCCTCTAACTGGGACGATCACAGATTTTTCACTAATGTCTTTGCGCGGCTCGCCAATATGTCATCACACAATATCATCTTTGAGGGAGACCTAAACTGCTCATTATCTGCTATGGACCACAGTTCACACAAAAGTACACTTAGTCCAAAGTCAGCATGCGTCATTCAGAGCTTTCTTGATCATTATGGGCTGGCTGATGTATGGAGATTTCATAATCCTGCTTCACGTCAATACTCTTTTTTTTTCTAATGTCCATAAAACATATATTTGTATAGAAAAACGTCTCCCTTTAGTTACAGAATGTGATTATAAGACTCTGGTGATTTCTCCTCTTGTTTTTTCAATGTGTATTCCTGATGCCTGCTCCAACTATCAGCCATGGAGATTCAACTCAGTGTTGTTAGCAGATGAAGAGTTTGTCAGTTACAAAAGGTCTCAAAGACATTTTTTTTCTATCAATCAGACCCCAGAGATGTCATCATCAGTCATTTGGGAATCTCTAAAAGCATCTGAGAGGCCAAATAATTTCATTTTGTGCCAAACAAAGTGCAACACTGAAAGAACATCATCCATAAATATTGAGTAAGAACTGGACTCTCATACAGCGAGACTCAAATGCCTTTAAACATCAGCTTATCCTGCTGATCCAAGTCCAACACTGAGTTTGTAAAAACATGTTTGTCAAACATTTTGTTTGGTTTCTGAGGAAAATGATTCAATAAGTTGCTGCTAATACACAACATTTCATCATATTTCCTCATAACCCTCTTTTGTCTGACCATTTGATCCCATTTGAATTTGCAATAAAGGATCCACAGAGTTTGGTGACAATAATGACAGTAGATGTTTGTGTGAAAGTGCTGGAAGCAAATGAGTGTGTGATGTTCTTTCAGTGTTGCACTTTGTAGACGCTCCCTGAGCACTGGTCTCACAGCCAGCTGCACATAGAGACCAGTGTTGTTAGTCCAGGTCAGAAGATGACTTGTTGGAATGAAAATGAGCTTGTAGTTTGTCTGCTTTAATAATGTGACTGGAAAAAGGTGTTGGACTTCAAATATGTCCATTTCTGTCACACTTCACCTTTAAAAGTGAAGCCATGTGGTTCCTGGAAGGAAAAACACGACTTTTTCAAGTCTTTGTCCTGTTTTTATGAGAAATGTACGACTTTAATGTGAAACATTCAGAGTTTTTTCTCTTGTTGTGTTTGTTTGAAGCTGCTTCCTGTTGGCTTCAGCTGTTTGGAGTTTCCATTTTCTAAACTTCTACATTCTGAACCTTCTTCAGCTCTGAACAGATGATGAAACACTGAATGATTTCAAGCACTTTGTCTAATAAACTTACATCTTTCATTCTTTATACAGATTGAGGAGCTGTGGTTTGTCAGAGATCAGCTGTGATTATCTGGCAGCAGCACTGAAGTCCAACCCCTCCCATCTGAGAGAGCTGAACCTGAGTAATGACTACTCCTGGTTTTCGACCAACAACAACAACCTTCAGGATCCAGGAGTGAAGCATCTGTGTGGTTTCCTGGAGAGTCCAGGATGTAAACTTGAAACTCTGAGGTCAGTCAGCATGTTTTAGTTGTGCTGAGATGAATATGATGTGAAAGTTGTGCTGACACTAAACTGCAGACATCAGGCTGATATTATACTGATCCACACTGAGGATCTTCATGGTAAAGTCTGTTTTCTTCTTCTCTGGTTTAGTCCATTGACTGCAGCAGAACAATGTTCACATTTCAAACAGTGATACTCAACGTATGGCCCGCGGCCCACACGCGGCCTGCCCACCTTTCCTGATTCAGAGAGAGGGGACCCTGATTAACTGTGTAGCTTCTTCCTCGCAGTTCTAAGTATCAGACACAACAATGAATAATCCACAGCTGACTGTCTTTAGCAGGTCAAAGGTCACGGCACACAGCAGACAGTCAGAAATATTCTAACTCTGATCATTTATCAGTTGTGACACTGTGAGACTTGATCAGAGGTGTGATCATCACAGCAGAGGCCTTTGTGTCAAAGTCACTGAGGATCAAACAGAAACACATGAAGCAGATTTTCCTCTTCTGGCTTTTTATAGCAGATAACCTTCAAAATATTCTGCAGTCGATCAAAAACTGAAGCAAACCATGAAGCAACATGGGAACATGAGCTGATGCTGCTGAAGTGAAGCAAAGTTACAGAGGTTTGATTACAGACACAGCTGAGAGTTTGTAATCTGTCATCATTTTAAAAAGTTTCCATGGAACAGCAGAAATGAGGCTTTACTGTCAGAGGCCGACAGCACTGAACACAACAGCAGACTGGTGGCTAATAAACAGTGAATGATGCAGAAACAGATGTTTGAAGCTGTTCTTGGAGTACACTGAGAGAGAGAGAGCTGTGCAGGCAGGAACAGCCAAAGTCAGAGAGAATTCATGAGCATATTGATCAAACGTGAAGCAGAGTTTGGATCTTCTTTTGCTGCTGCTTCACTCAGTTTTGGTTGGAGACAGATGAAACCTGCAGCTTCAGGATCTGTGAGCTGTCCACTTTCAGCCCCGACGGCGTGTCCGTGTACGTGCCGTCGAGTGAACGATCCACGCTCTGTGTTTCCATCTTTGTGTGTTTAGCTGCTCTCATTTACTGTTTTAGCTGTTTGCTGCTTGTTGAAATAGTTTGTGAGCTTTAACCTGAGATTCTGGCAAAATACATTTATATTAAACATCGATTCAGGATTGAATGAATCAACATCGTTTTATTCAAATTAAAACCATTTAAATGGGAACATGAATTTTTTACAGCCGCCTCTAATGCTGGGTAATGTCAGCTGGTCCATGTGCAGCTGGCTGTGAGGCTCAGGGAGCGTCGACAAAGTGCAACACTGAAAGAACATCATCCATAAATATTGAGTAAGAACTGGACTCTCATACAGCGAGACTCAAATGCCTTTAAACATCAGCTTATCCTGCTGATCCAAGTCCAACACTGAGTTTGTAAAAACATGTTTGTCAATCATTTTGTTTGGTTTCTGAGGAAAATGATTCAATAACTTGCTGCTAATACACAACATTTCATCATATTTCCTCATAACCCTCTTTTGTCTGACCATTTGATCCCATTTGAATTTGCAATAAAGGATCCACAGAGTTTGGTGACAATAATGACAGTAGATGTTTGTGTGAAAGTGCTGGAAGCAAATGAGTGTGTGATGTTCTTTCAGTGTTGCACTTTGTAGACGCTCCCTGAGCACTGGTCTCACAGCCAGCTGCACATAGAGACCAGTGTTGTTAGTCCAGGTCAGAAGATGACTTGTTGGAATGAAAATGAGCTTGTAGTTTGTCTGCTTTAATAATGTGACTGGAAAAAGGTGTTGGACTTCAAATATGTCCATTTCTGTCACACTTCACCTTTAAAAGTGAAGCCATGTGGTTCCTGGAAGGAAAAACACGACTTTTTCAAGTCTTTGTCCTGTTTTTATGAGAAATGTACGACTTTAATGTGAAACATTCAGAGTTTTTTCTCTTGTTGTGTTTGTTTGAAGCTGCTTCCTGTTGGCTTCAGCTGTTTGGAGTTTCCATTTTCTAAACTTCTACATTCTGAACCTTCTTCAGCTCTGAACAGATGATGAAACACTGAATGATTTCAAGCACTTTGTCTAATAAACTTACATCTTTCATTCTTTATACAGATTGAAGAGCTGTGGTTTGTCAAAGATCAGCTGTGATTATCTGGCAGCAGCACTGAAGTCCAACCCCTCCCATCTGAGAGAGCTGGACCTGAGCTCCAACAACAAGCTGCAGGATCCAGGAGTGAAGCATCTGTGTGGTTTCCTGGAGAGTCCAGGATGTAAACTTGAAACTCTGAGGTCAGTCAGCATGTTTTAGTTGTGCTGAGATGAATATGATGTGAAAGTTGTGCTGACACTAAACTGCAGACATCAGGCTGATATTATACTGATCCACACTGAGGATCTTCATGGTAAAGTCTGTTTTCTTCTTCTCTGGTTTAGTCCATTGACTGCAGCAGAACAATGTTCACATTTCAAACAGTGATATTCAACGTATGGCCCGCGGCCCACACGCGGCCTGCCCACCTTTCCTGATTCAGAGAGAGGGGACCCTGATTAGCTGTGTAGCTTCTTCCTCACAGTTCTAAGTATCAGACACAACAATGAATAATCCACAGCTGACTGTCTTTAGAGGGTCAAAGGTCACGGCACACAGCAGACAGTCAGAAATATTCTAACTCTGATCATTTATCAGTTGTGACACTGTGAGACTTGATCAGAGGTGTGATCATCACAGCAGAGGCCTTTGTGTCAAAGTCACTGAGGATCAAACAGAAACACATGAAGCAGATTTCACGGCACACAGCACTCTGTGAAACAGTTTGGAGCAGGAATTCTTGCACATTTACAAACTAACACTGCTGCACGGCATGCTGGGTAATGCTAGCTGCTCAGGTATGGGCGTGCTAACAGCTGTGAGGCTCCGTGGCTGCAGAACACTGAAGAAGAGAAAAGAGAGGTGGAGGATGAAGAAAAGAGGCAGAGATGAAGCAGACGTTTTGTCATGGAACGCTGTGCGGCAGGCAGGAGTAGGACCCAAAATGCAGGACTCACAGGCACGAGGGAATAAACTCAAAAGGCAGCTTTATTGCGTAACAGAAGATGATAGGCGATACAAAACTAGACTGGGAAAAACTAACATAAGGCTCACCAGGAAACACGGGGAATCACACACAGCATGAGGGACGACGTCACGCTGAACAGAGGGAGACGCAGACAGAAATACACAGAGGGTTAACGAGGGAAGTGGGAACACACGGGGAACACAGGTGACACTGATAATCATAACGAGACAGGGCGGGGTGAACTGAACACTGACGGGAGAGGTGAAACAGGAAGTACAGGAGGAGAGAGAGCACGAGTAGAACACCAACGTAACAGGCAGGGGAGACATGGAATAAACACGAAAGGGGACGAGGGCTCATAAATACATAGAGGGCACACAGGGGGAAGAGAGAGCACGGGGAGAACTTAGACATAATGGGCAGGGGAAGCATGGAATAAAACATAAGGAGAGACGAGGGCTCACAGATACACAGAGGGGCACACAGGGAGACATGAAGGGCAAGGGATCAAAACTAGAAGCCATGGAATAAATCACACACAAGTACAATAATACGAAAATCACAAAGAACTAAAAACGCTGGGTCAGGAGACCCAGGACCGTGACAGTACCCCCCCCTCAAGGGCTGGCTCCAGACAGCCCAAACACAGAAAAACAAAACCAAACAGAAAACAACCCAGGGCGGGCGGCGGGGGCCCAGGACGGAGGGCTCGGAACAGAAAACAAAGAGCACAGCAAACACCGGAGCCCAAGAAAATAACTCAAATACAGAGCAGTTCAGGAGGCCGGCCGTGCGCAAGGCAACGGCGGCGACGCGGAAACAGTTCAGGAGGCCGGCCGTGCGCAAGGCAACGGCGGCGACGAAGGAGACGACGGAGTAGTTCAGGAGGCCGACCGCGCGGGAGGCGGCGGCGACGATGACAGCGCTGGTCCGGGGGCCGGCCGTGCGGAAGGCGACGGCGGCCACTCAGGCGATGACGGTGCAGTTCAGGGGGCCGGCCGCGCGGAAGGCAGCGGCGGCGGCTCTCCAGTGTCAGGTGTACTGGCCGAGGCCCGGTGGGCACAGGACCAGTCGAGACGGGACCAGGCGAAGCACAGGCTGAGGAGGCTGCAGCAGACGAAGACTCTGAGGAGGCTGCAGCAGACGAAGACTCTGAGGAGGCTGCAGCAGACGAAGACTCTGAGGAGGCTGCAGCAGACGAAGAGGCTGAGGCCGGGCCAGGCGGAGCTGCAGAGGCTGAGGCCGGGCCAGGCGGAGCTGCAGAGGCTGAGGCCGGGCCAGGCGGAGCTGCAGAGGCTGAGGCCGGGCCAGGCGGAGCTGCAGAGGCTGAGGCCGGGCCAGGCGGAGCTGCAGAGGCTGAGGCCGGGCCAGGCGGAGCTGCAGAGGCTGGCCCAGGCGATGACGAAGCGGTCGCAGATGGCGGCTGGACAGGCTCCTCGGGCCCTCCAGCTGATGCGGCGTGAGGCTGGACAGGCTCCTCGGACCCTCCAGCGGAGACGTGAGGCTGGACAGGCTCCTCGGACCCTCCAGCGGAGACGTGAGGCTGGACAGGCTCCTCGGACCCTCCAGCGGAGACAGGAGGCTGAACGGGCCCCTCGGACCCTCCAGCGGAGACAGGAGGCTGAACGGGCCCCTCGGACCCTCCAGCGGAGACAGGAGGCTGAACGGGCCCCTCGGACCCTCCAGCGGAGACAGGAGGCTGAACGGGCCTCTCGGACCCTCCAGCGGAGACAGGAGGCTGAACGGGCCTCTCGGACCCTCCAGCGGAGACGAGGAGGTGCTGGCCGGGCTCACTGGAACCCCCAGCGGATGAGGCAGATGGCGGCGTGGGAGCCACGGAGTCCTGGATGAGCTCATCCGAGCTTCCAGCAGGAGCTGATGTAGAGCCAGAGAGGTTTGGGACCCCTGGCTGAATGTTAAGCCGAACAGAAGACCGTATTGCTATCGGGGACTGGGCCAATGGTTCAGGTGCGAGCTGAGCTGCTGGACACACGGGGACCTGAGCTGCTGGACACACGGGGACCTGAGCTGCTGGACACACGGGGACCTGAGCTGCTGGACACACGGGGACCTGAGCTGCTAACGGTGGAGAAGTAAATGACTGCACAGGGGACTGAACTGATGTCTGTAGTAACGGTGGTGGTGAGAGTGGAGTAGGTGGTGGAGTTAATGACTTCACAGGGGAATGAACTAGAGGTAGTGACGGTTGTGGTGCTGGTGGTTGAGTGGGTGACTGTGCTAAAGGAGGCTGCACTGGGGACAGCAGGGCTGCTGGAGACTGCACTGGGGACACTGGAGACTGCACTGGGGACACTGGAGACTGCACTGGGGAAAGCAGAGCTGCAGGTGACTGCGCTAGAGACCGCAGTGATGGTTGTAGTGGAGGTGTGACGGGTGGAGGAGTGGCTGAAGTGGCTGCGGGTCGGGCGGCTAGTGGCTCAGCTACAGAGCATATTAACGGCAGGGCTATGGGTTGAATGACTGACTGAGTAGCAGCCTGAGTGGCTGGGTGAAGCGACGGTTGTGGTGGAAGAGAAACAGGTGGTAGTGTGGATGATGGAGCTAAGGGCGACTGAGTGGCAGACCGAACTGATGACTGAAGCGATGGTAGAGGTGAAAATGGAGCTTGTGGTGGAGTTAATGGCTGAGCTAGCGGGGACACAGGAGACTGAGCTGCGGGTGGCGGCGAGGGAGCTAACTGAGCTGCGGGTGGCGGCGAGGGAGCTAACTGAGCTGCGGGTGGCGGCGAGGGAGCTAACTGAGCTGCGGGTGGCGGCGAGGGAGCTAACTGAGCTGCGGGTGGCGGCGAGGGAGCTAACGGAGCTGCGGGTGGCGGCGAGGGAGCTAACGGAGCTGCGGGTGGCGGCGAGGGAGCTAACGGAGCTGCGGGTGGCGGCGAGGGAGCTAACGGAGCTGCGGGTGGCGGCGAGGGAGCTAACGGAGCTGCGGGTGGCGGCGAGGGAGCTAACGGAGCTGCGGGTGGCGGCGAGGGAGCTAACGGAGCTGGAAGTAGCAGCGAGGGAGCCGACGGAGCTTCTGGCAGCACAGAAGGTGAATTAGAAGGCCGAATGTCCGGCTGTGGGGTGGCGCGTCGGCGGCGTGAATGCCGTTTCTTTTTTGATGATGGCTCTGACGGGCCGAGCGGCTCCACATCCGGCCCTTCAGGCAGGTGGGTAGTAGCAGCTGGGGGATGAAGGTGGAGCTCGTTGCGGATTAAATCCTGTTCGAGTGGGTGGAGCGCACTGAGTAGCCAGGGAAGACCAGAGAACAAGCGCTGTAGTCTGGTTTCCACAGCACGGCGAAATTCCTTCCCCTCATGTTCGAGCCACAGATGCAGGAGTCTTTCCACGGAGTAGATTATGTCCAGACGCAGTTCTTCTGGTGGGTTGAGTGCTGCTGGGTCCATATCTGGTGACGTCGTACTGTCATGGAACGCTGTGCGGCAGGCAGGAGTAGGACCCAAAATGCAGGACTCACAGGCACGAGGGAATAAACTCAAAAGGCAGCTTTATTGCGTAACAGAAGATGATAGGCGATACAAAACTAGACTGGGAAAAACTAACATAAGGCTCACCAGGAAACACGGGGAATCACACACAGCATGAGGGACGACGTCACGCTGAACAGAGGGAGACGCAGACAGAAATACACAGAGGGTTAACGAGGGAAGTGGGAACACACGGGGAACACAGGTGACACTGATAATCATAACGAGACAGGGCGGGGTGAACTGAACACTGACGGGAGAGGTGAAACAGGAAGTACAGGAGGAGAGAGAGCACGAGTAGAACACCAACGTAACAGGCAGGGGAGACATGGAATTAACACGAAAGGGGACGAGGGCTCATAAATACATAGAGGGCACACAGGGGGAAGAGAGAGCACGGGGAGAACTTAGACATAATGGGCAGGGGAAGCATGGAATAAAACATAAGGAGAGACGAGGGCTCACAGATACACAGAGGGGCACACAGGGAGACATGAAGGGCAAGGGATCAAAACTAGAAGCCATGGAATAAATCACACACAAGTACAATAATACGAAAATCACAAAGAACTAAAAACGCTGGGTCAGGAGACCCAGGACCGTGACACGTTTAGTTCCAGAGAGAAGCTGTGTCTGTGTGGGCGGGGCTCAGACAGCTCCGCCCACTCAGTTTGTTCCCTCCTGATTCATCTGCATGTGTTCTGCTTCACACTGCTCACCTCCACCAAAGACTTCACAAACATCTTCTTTCTTTGAGTCCAGTTTGTCCCACAAACACTTCCAAATCTCCTCCTCTGAGATTCTGCAGCTTCTTGCAGTGTGACTCAGCTGACTTCTGACAGACCACAGACTGGCACAGCATCCACATGTGTCTCCTTTCAAACAGGCTCTTGATGTTTCCTCCCACATCATTCTGGCCTCTCAGTCTCCTTTGTTCTCCAGCTCTGTAGCTCCAGCTGGTGAAGCTTCAGTTTTCCATGTTGGTAACAGTAAACTACAGCCTCTGCTGTCAGCTGGGTAACTAAACAGAGCTGCAGCACGTCTCTGCGGTGGTGCTACATCCAGCCTGCAGACGGCCGTCTACATGTTGTAGTGGTTTACAGTCACCAGGGGGCGCTGTCCCAGCCATGCAGGCAGTGGGCTGCTCTGCTTGTGCTGTTGTTGGTGAAGCTGAAGTGAAAGCGAGAGTTAAAACCCTGAACAGTGTCCACTGAGCTTCTCATGCTCTTCTCATGCTCAAAGAAGTTTAACAGGAAGGACGACTCGTCCATCAGGCGTCCAGCTGTCCGTGACCGTGTCCACAGCAGAGTGTGACCGAGGCTTCATGCTAACACGCACACATGAAGCTAATACCACCACGAGCAGCTGCTCAGTGGATTTGGAGGACAAATGTCTGCAGCTTCTCACAGGCAGTATGCAGAATGTGGATCTCCACAAAGACTGTGGAGAGCTCGTCCCACACTCTAAATCCACACTTGTTTGCACAAAACTTCTCACACGTTCCCGTCACAAGTGTCTTCTAAGTGAAGCTACCAGGTTCAGGTCCAGCTTGTTTATCTGGAGCTGCAGGAGATGATCCATCCTCACAAAGCAACACAGCAGATATGCAAACACACAACACAACCAAAGGATTCTCTCTGCATGTCTGTGGCTGATGCTGCTGGAACGAAGCTGTTTGAAACCTTGTTGTTCTGCACTTTGGGACCAGAAGAGGAAACTGAAGCTCTGTGCAGAGGGTCCAATGGAAGCAGCCAAGCGCTGTAAGTGTCTGCTGTACAGGGATGCTGGTTCAGCTGTGGCTCAGTTTCACAGTGTGACTCAATAAAAGCAGCAGGAAATCAAAGCTTGATGCTTTCATCAGTGTGGAAATAAGAAAGTTTCCTGTGACAGACGCTGGAGCTCTTTCACTCTCAGCTTCACAGTTTCAGCTTCAAACTTCTTCCAACATGTTTCTAACACGGCCACATTCCACCTTAATGGAGCTGATATCTTGTGCATCAGCACATTTTCTAAAGGCAGCGATCACATCTTTAGTTTTGGATGTTTAACTGCAGATTGTTTATGTGTTTATAGCACATTAATTACAGCAGCAGCGTTGACCACAGTGCTGTACAAGAATCCAAAATAACGATTAAAATAACTCCTAATATTAATATCACACATCAAATATCAAATAACTCTCATGCTGTATTAAAAGCCAGTGAATACAAATGTGTTTTCAGAGCAGATTTACAGAGACTGACAGCAGGAGCTGGGGCTGTTCGATAGAACGATGTATATATGATGACCATATGAAAACGTCTATCGTTTCATATCACGCTCTTTGTTTCCTGCTTATGTGTTTGTGTTTTCCAGATAAAGCTTTCAAAATAAATCTGAAGATCCTGTTGAGAGTTTTCAAAATAAACACAATACAGTACTGCGGTCGCTCGTTTATCGAGTTACGTTCTAAAAATAAGTCTCAGAATGAAGTAGCAGCTTTATGTTTTACAAGTATTATAGAAGTTTTAAGGCAGTTAAACCCTCACTGCACACTTTCTACACTTTTCTCAGACAGGCATGAACATTTTCACACTTTTCTCTCTTGTTTAAACAAAGTTCAAACCTTCATAGAAAAATAAGTTCATTATTAAAGAGTGAAAGCAAAGTGTTTCTGAAACGTGTCAAATCAGCCTTTGCTGGCATTAAATGAGCTTGGTTCTGTGTGAGGAGCACTCGTCCATGGCCTCGCTGTCAGGTAAAGTTTCATAAAGCTTTTGAGTTTTTCTGCAGATAATGTTGGTGTCCAGCACGATGTTCTTTTTCCTGCGGTCACTGAGCCACAAAGCCAAAGCTGACTCCATCCTTACGATGTTCTTGTTGTGGACAGTTACAATCTTTTTGCCTCCTTGTTGAAACTATGATGGTCAGCATCTTCCTCTGCCTTTGGCTGCTACCACAGGTGCAAAACGTCTCGTCATCATTGTTGTTTGTTGGGGACAAAACGTACAAACATACAGTGCAGCACTGCAGAGTCACACTGCTGTAAATTTGAACACATTCTGTACTGTACAGGAGACACGGCACGAGATTGGCTGACAATGGTCTACAGCCAATCAGGACGCAGAACACAATGCGCTGTAAAAAACAAAAACATGCAAAATTGCACAAAAAAGATCAGCGAAACAGCGAGGCCGCCAAAGGTGAACTGTGTTACAGCGAGGGACCAGCGTATATGTGGTTGTTGGGACGATAAATGTCTTTGAGCTTGTGTCAGAAGACGAGCTGCAGCTTTCTGGACCAGCTGCAGTCTTGCCAGGCAGGTCCCACTAACTCCAACATATAAGGAGTTACAATAATCCAGCTGGGACGTCATGAAAACGTGGATCGCCCGTTCAAGGTTTTTAAAAGATAGAAATGATCTCACCTTAGATAAAAGCCTCAGTTTGAAGAAAGACCGCTGTACAACTGAGCTCAGCTGTTTTTCAAATTGCCGTCAAATATAAGCCCCAAATGTAATAATGCGATTTAATAAAAGAGCTGAACCAGTCTAATAGAGCGCCCTTGATGCCGCCATGCTCCAATGGTGAGGTCAAGATGCTGTGGTCAAGGCAGCGGTCAGATCCAAAAGCACAGCTGAGTCTCCTGATCAGTGGCTGATAAAAGATCATTAAGAACTTTTCAAAGTGCAGTTTCAGTGCTGTGAAGAGCTTTAAAACCAGACTGAAACCTTTACAACAGATTGCAGCTGAACAAATATAATCTTTTACAAAATCTTCGACAGGAAGGGAAGCTTTGAAATAGGCCTGAAGTTTGAGCAGACAGAGGATCCAGATCAGGTTTTTAGTACAGGCTGTACAACAGCATGTTTAAAACAGGCTGTACAACACCTGAACTAAGACTGCTGTTAAAAATCGCTAAGATGTCGGAACCAACAACCTTTAAAATCTTTTTAAACACGTGTTGGAACAACTTCATTTGGACAAGATGATGTCTTTATAGCATCACATCGTTCCTCCACCTGATCAAAAACAGCTGAGCAGGTGAATATTTTAGCCCCGGTGCGATCTCGGGCGAGAGTATCGATGATGGCCAAAGGGCAGCGTCCAGCTCTACGGCCGCTGAAGAGCAGACTCAACAGACGCGCGTGATGTGGATCCTACTGCTCTAAAACTGGAGCTTCTTCAATCCATTAAAGAGACACAAAACCACAAAGACTTGTATAAAACTATCTTCCTTTATTCTCGAAGCTTAAAGAGGATTTTGGAAAATGTGAGTTTTGCCTCTTTATATTTATGGTGGGGATGCAGAACAAGGAGCAAAGATGAATGTGATGCTGAATCAGCAGAAGACTTGGACTCATTTGATTCCAGCTTTGATATCATTGAGTTCAATATGTCCATTTCTTTCACACTTCACCTTTAAAAGTGAAGCCATGTGGTTCCTGGAAGGAAAAACACGACTTTTTCAAGTCTTTGTCCTGTTTTTATGAGAAATGTACGACTTTAATGTGAAACATTCAGAGTTTTTTCTCTTGTTGTGTTTGTTTGAAGCTGCTTCCTGTTGGCTTCAGCTGTTTGGAGTTTCCATTTTCTAAACTTCTACATTCTGAACCTTCTTCAGCTCTGAACAGATGATGAAACACTGAATGATTTCAAGCACTTTGTCTAATAAACTTACATCTTTCATTCTTTATACAGATTGAGGAGCTGTGGTTTGTCAGAGATCAGCTGTGATTATCTGGCAGCAGCACTGAAGTCCAACCCCTCCCATCTGAGACAGCTGGACCTGAGTAATGACTCCTCCTCTTCTTCAACTAAGAACAACCTGCAGGATCCAGGAGTGAAGCATCTGTGTGGTTTCCTGGAGAGTCCAGGATGTAAACTTGAAACTCTGAGGTCAGTCAGCATGTTTTAGTTGTGCTGAGATGAATATGATGTGAAAGTTGTGCTGACACTAAACTGCAGACATCAGGCTGATATTATACTGATCCACACTGAGGATCTTCATGGTAAAGTCCATTTTCTTCTTCTCTGGTTTAGTCCATTGACTGCAGCAGAACAATGTTCACATTTTTTTTAAACAATGTCTTTTTTATTAAGAGGTTTCCTTTTATACACGTAAACATCAACGTATATATTATACATATAAACAGAAAGAGAAGAGAAGGATTACAGATGATCTGTACATTAGGGTTAAGTAGTACATTTAAGCTGTGAAATGAGTTCAAAAATGTATCTTTGGCTGTGAAATAAAAGAAAAAAAAGAAAAAAGGGAAAGAAAGAGAAAAAAGAGAATATAAACAAATGTATAAAATATCCCAAAGTAACAAAATCCCTGCAAAACAATCCCATTCATTCCCACCCAGGTCACTGCCTGCACCCGCACACTGTATTTCCACACCTGACTTAAGAGAGTTTGCTGAAAAATTCTTATAGATTTTGAAAAGCATCAAGGAAGGGTCCCCACATGTCTTGAAATTTCCCAGTGGAGTTCTGAAGTGAGTGTCTTATCTTTTCCAGTTTTAGACAGGCCATGAGGTCATATAACCACTGTTTGTGAGTGGGAGGGGCAGCGTCCCGCCACCTCAGTAGGATTGCCCTCCTGGCCAACAGGGAACAGAATGATAATGCCTGTTTTTTTAGAGGTAGAAGCACCTCATTCCCACTGATGCCAAACAGAGCAAGAAGGGGGCCGGGGGCCAGCGTCACACTGAGAATCCTGGACAGGGTACGAAAAACCTCTGACCAGAACTGAGTGAGATTGGGACAAGACCAGTACATGTGGACCAGTGAGGCTTCAGCAGTTTTGCATCTGTCACAATATGGAGAGATTTCAGGGTAGATACGGGATAATCTGGATTTTGAGAAATGGGCTCTATGCACCACTTTGAACTGGATTAAACAATGGCGGGCACATAGTGATGTTGTGTTGACATGTTTGAGTATAGAGGCCCATGTTTCGTCAGAGATTGTCATGTTTTAAGTCTTCTTCCCACAGTGTCTTGAGCTTGGATGAAGAGGTATGTGTCAAATTTAACATTTTATTGTAAAGCAAGGAAATCAGCCCTCTATTGGTGGGATTGAGTTGTAGGATAGTTTCTAGTAGTGTAGGCTCTGGTGGAGGGCTTGAGCCTGAAGTCTGGGAACAAATAAAGTGCCTGACTTGCAAGTATCTGAAAAAGTGTGATGGTGGAAGAATATATTTATTAGCAAGTTGTTCAAATGATGCTAGTTTGTTGGCTATGAATAGGTCCTTGAAGCAAGTTATTCCACTTCTGTGCCACTCCGCAAACCCACCATCCTGGGTAGAAGGTTTAAAGAGATGGTTAGATGCAATGGGGCTGAGAAGGGAGAAGTCACAAAGTTTAAAATATTTCCTAAACTGGCCCCATATTTTTAATGAGTGCACCACTACAGGGTTGGGAATGAAGTTGAATGAAGAGGATGAGAGTGGAGAACAAAGTGCAGCTGGTAAGGCTATACTGTTGTCACTATGCAATTCCATAGTGACCCAGTCAGGACAACCACTCCGATTATGGTAAAAATACCAAAACACCAAACATCGTATGTTAGCAGCCCAATAATAAAAACGAAAGTTGGGAAGTGCAAACCCACCCTCAATTTTAGATTTTTGAAGATGCATCTTATTAAGCCTTGGGCGTTTACTCTGCCACAGATAAGATGAGATGACAGAGTCCAGCTTATTGAAAAAAGTGTTGGGAATGAAAATGGGTGTGGCCTGGAAAAGGTATAGAAATGTGCGGCCTGAATTGATACGTCCTACCAGAGACATAGAGAGTGGTGTCCAGTGGGTAAGGGACCGCTTCACTTGGTTCAGCAATGCACTCACATTTTCTGTGAAAAGGTTTTTATGTTTTTTTGTCACTGTGATTCCCAAATATGTAATTTTTGTCCTTTCAACTCTGAAGGGCAAGCAGGTGAAGTCTAACATACTGGCTTTGCTACTTAGCGGGAAGAGCTCACTTTTATTAAGGTTCAGTTTATACCCTGAAATCTGACCAAATTGACTAAGCAGATTCAATGCAGATGGTAGTGAGGCTAAGGGCTTAGAAATAAAGAGCAGGAGATCATCTGCATAGAGCGAGACCTTATGTTCTGTATTGTTTCTCCAAATGCCGTGTACCTCTTTGCAACTGTGGAACGCAATGGCAAGGGGTTCTATGGCCAGATCAAAAAGCAGGGGGCTGAGAGGACATCCCTGGCGTGTGCCTCTGTGAAGTTTGAAAGGTTTTGACAATTGGAGGTTAGTTCGTATTGTAGCAGATGGTTGAAAATAGAGTAATTTAATCCATGAAGTAAATTTTGCTCTAAAGCCAAATCTATCAAGGACTGCAAAGAGATAATCAAACTCAACTCGATCAAAGGCCTTTTCAGCGTCAAGCGAGACCACACATTCATCAGAGTCTGTAGAGCTGGAGTAGACTATGTTAAATAGCCTCCTTATGTTAAAATATGAATGACGACCTTTAATGAAGCCTGTCTGGTCTTTCGAAATAATTTGTGGAAGAACTATTTCTAGTCTACGGGCAAGTATCTTGGCTAATATTTTAACGTCTGTGTTCAGTAGAGAAATGGGTCTATAGGAGGCACATTCCAACGGATCTTTTCCTTTCTTTTTAATAAGTGTAATACAGGCTTCATAGAATGATCGAGGAAGAGATCCTTGTTCCTTGCAGTCTGTGAGGGTTGCACTAAGCTGCGTGGACAGTAATGAAGAGAAGTGTTTGAAAAATTCTGACGGAAAACCATCCGGACCCGGACACTTACCAGAGTGCATCGAAGCTATAGCCAAGGAAACTTCTAACTGGGAGATGGGTTCATCCAGCCTTGTTTTAAGTTCTGGTGGAATTTCAGGAATGTTCACATTTCAAACAGTGATACTCAACGTATGGCCCGCGGCCCACACGCGGCCTGCCCACCTTTCCTGATTCAGAGAGAGGGGACCCTGATTAACTGTGTAGCTTCTTCCTCACAGTTCTAAGTATCAGACACAACAATGAATAATCCACAGCCGACTGTCTTTAGCAGGTCAAAGGTCACGGCACACAGCAGACAGTCAGAAATATTCTAACTCTGATCATTTATCAGTTGTGACACTGTGAGACTTGATCAGAGGTGTGATCATCACAGCAGAGGCCTTTGTGTCAAAGTCACTGAGGATCAAACAGAAACACATGAAGCAGATTTTCCTCTTCTGGCTTTTTATAGCAGATAACCTTCAAAATATTCTGCAGTCGATCAAAAACTGAAGCAAACCATGAAGCAACATGTGAACATGAGCTGATGCTGCTGAAGTGAAGCAAAGTTACAGAGGTTTGATTACAGACACAGCTGAGAGTTTGTAATCTGTCATCATTTTAAAAAGTTTCCATGGAACAGCAGAAATGAGGCTTTACTGTCAGAGGCCGACAGCACTGAACACAACAGCAGACTGGTGGCTAATAAACAGTGAATGATGCAGAAACAGATGTTTGAAGCTGTTCTTGGAGTACACTGAGAGAGAGAGAGCTGTGCAGGCAGGAACAGCCAAAGTCAGAGAGAATTCATGAGCATATTGATCAAACGTGAAGCAGAGTTTGGATCTTCTTTTGCTGCTGCTTCACTCAGTTTTGGTTGGAGACAGATGAAACCTGCAGCTTCAGGATCTGTGAGCTGTCCACTTTCAGCCCCGACGGCGTGTCCGTGTACGTGCCGTCGAGTGAACGATCCACGCTCTGTGTTTCCATCTTTGTGTGTTTAGCTGCTCTCATTTACTGTTTTAGCTGTTTGCTGCTTGTTGAAATAGTTTGTGAGCTTTAACCTGAGATTCTGGCAAAATACATTTATATTAAACATCGATTCAGGATTGAATGAATCAACATCGTTTTATTCAAATTAAAACCATTTAAATGGGAACATGAATTTTTTACAGCCGCCTCTAATGCTGGGTAATGTCAGCTGGTCCATGTGCAGCTGGCTGTGAGGCTCAGGGAGCGTCGACAAAGTGCAACACTGAAAGAACATCATCCATAAATATTGAGTAAGAACTGGACTCTCATACAGCGAGACTCAAATGCCTTTAAACATCAGCTTATCCTGCTGATCCAAGTCCAACACTGAGTTTGTAAAAACATGTTTGTCAATCATTTTGTTTGGTTTCTGAGGAAAATGATTCAATAACTTGCTGCTAATACACAACATTTCATCATATTTCCTCATAACCCTCTTTTGTCTGACCATTTGATCCCATTTGAATTTGCAATAAAGGATCCACAGAGTTTGGTGACAATAATGACAGTAGATGTTTGTGTGAAAGTGCTGGAAGCAAATGAGTGTGTGATGTTCTTTCAGTGTTGCACTTTGTAGACGCTCCCTGAGCACTGGTCTCACAGCCAGCTGCACATAGAGACCAGTGTTGTTAGTCCAGGTCAGAAGATGACTTGTTGGAATGAAAATGAGCTTGTAGTTTGTCTGCTTTAATAATGTGACTGGAAAAAGGTGTTGGACTTCAAATATGTCCATTTCTGTCACACTTCACCTTTAAAAGTGAAGCCATGTGGTTCCTGGAAGGAAAAACACGACTTTTTCAAGTCTTTGTCCTGTTTTTATGAGAAATGTACGACTTTAATGTTCTTTTTTTTTTTTTTTAACTAAATTTTTATTATAATTTACAACATTGCAACTTGTACTTGTCAGTGTTCACAAGTAGGACAGTTACAGGAACCGCAATGCAGAAATGTAGATTAAAATAAGAACTGCAATTAGGAAGCACAAAACAAAACCCAAGCAAGCAAACAAACAAACAGACAACAACAAAAACAAAAAGAAAACAAAAACTTTATGTAATATTAAATAACATGTGACAAACTTAGCCATAAATGAACAAAACGAAAGAGACCTATGCTAAATTATTGAAACAGTAAAGCATGTATGGGTCGCCAACGCTCAGTAAACAATTCTCTCTGAATCCGCAGAGCAGATGTTATTTCCTCCATCTGGTAAATTTCTCTTGCTTTATCAATCCACATATTATATGAAGATGGGTCAAGATTCAGCCATTTAATAGTGATACACTTTAGTGCTGCTGTAAGATTCTTAAGAGATACGTTTTATTGTTTCCCGCAAAACCATTTGGTAAGACTCCTAAAATGGCTAACTGTTGGTCTTTTGTTAATGGTTGTTGGAAAACTGTACTGAGAACTTTAAATATGTCATTCCAAAGTGAGCAGATTTTTGGGCATGACCAGAATATATGTGAGTGGGTTCCTAAAGAAGTACCACAATTTCGCCAGCAGGTGTCAGGATTTGTAGGCTTCATTTTGGCAATTATCTCTGGGGTTCTAAAATATCTCATGACCACCTTCCATTTAAATTCTCTCCACAGCCCAGAATTAGTCACCAGATGGGCTTCACCGAACACCTCTTCCCAGGTGTCCTCTGAGATTTGAGTGCCAGTCTCAGCTTCCCACCTTGCCTTAATATCCAAAGTTGCATTTGTATTGAAACTCATAAATGCGTTATAAAAATGACTGATTAATTTTGGGGAGGAATTACTTTGAAATGTTTTTAGAAATATTTCCTCAATGGGTGAGGGCTCCAAAACTTGCCTCCATTCTTTATGTTTTGTCAAAAAGCTTCTTAGCTGCAGAAATCTAAAAAAGTCAGAAGAAGGAAGCCGAAACTGACCTCAACTGTTCAAATGAGCTCAGGTGCCCATTCCTCACAACATGACAAAGTTTATGAAGCCCGCTATTTGACCATGCTCTGAAGCCAGAGTCTTCCACAATAGGAGAAAAACCCTGCAGGGAGGAGAGCCTTGATAACATTGAAATTTCTTTTGGAAGACCAAATGATTTTTTGATTCTACGCCAAATCTTTAGTGTGACCCTCGTCCGTTCCCCCATATGCACATTTTTAATTGAAATGTTAGAACAAAGCAGGGATTCCAATGATCTTTCGCACATTGTCTTCTCAATGTTTAGCCACTGAGTTTCAGACAAATCCCGCACCCATACAGTCAGGGGTCTCATGAGCTGCCCAGAAATAATATTTCAGGTTTGGAACAGCCAATCCCCCCTGCAGCTTTGACAGTTTTAATGTTTGGAACTTGATCCTTGGGCGTTTGCCTTGCCATATAAATTAGGAAAAAAGTTTATCTAAATTATCAAATGTAGAGTTGGGAATGTTAATAGGCAGCATTTGAAAAAGGTCTAGAAGTCTTGGCAATACATTCATACGTATACTCTCGATCCGACCCAAGAAAGACAGAGGCAGGACTGTCCATCTCTCTAAGTCTTTTTTTATTTTTGCAGCTATAACTTCATAATTTATTTTAAACAAGTCTGATAATGAGTGAGGAATTTGAATTCCTAAATACTTGATACCTTCGTTTGGCCATTTAAAGCCACATCGCTCCTTGAATGTTAGTGAAATGTTTCCTCCTATATCCATTGCCAATGTTTTGTCAATATTAACTGTGTAACCAGAGAGGTAAACGTATGTACTAATAATTTCTTTTAAATGAGGTAAACTGAGTGCAGGATTTGAAATGTATAAAAGTACATCGTCTGCATAGATGGACAATTTATGCTGTTCTCCATTAATTGAAAGGCCCTGAATTTCATGTTCTGATCACCACCTGCACTCATGTATATATCTATCTACTTAGCACTTTTAATTCTTATTCTTATTTTTATTTTAATGTCTATTTTAGCGTAATTTATGACAGTATGTTTGCACTGAAGCACCGCAGCAATTTCCTAATGTTGTAAACCTGCTCAACATTTGGCAATAAAACCCTTTCTGATTCTGATTCTGATTCATCTCTAATCAGAATCAGAATACTTTATTGATCCCTGGGGGAAATTATTTTTTTGTTACAGTGCTCCATTATAAACCAACATAAACCAACATTAAGACAAGACAGACAATATGCTAACTAAGAATAGTACAATATATACATATTAGGGGTGCAACGATACACAAAATTCACGGTTCGGTTCGGTTCGATACTTTGGTGTCACGGTTCGATATTTTTTCGATACAAAAAGAAATGTTCATGCCTTTTTAATTTGTCATTTATTAAAATTATAAATATATATTTTAACTCAAAAGTACAGTTTTTAAATTTAACCCTAACCCTTGTGCGTGTTTTTTATTTTGACAGCGAATGCGCACCTGGGGACCACTTATGTGCAGCCCTGGTTACAGTGGGGCAAAAAAGTATTTAGTCAGCCACCGATTGTGCAAGTTCCCCCACTTAAAATGATGACAGAGGTCAGTAATTTGCACCAGAGGTACACTTCAACTGTGAGAGACAGAATGTGAAAAAAAATCCATGAATTCACATGGTAGGATTTGTAAAGAATTTATTCGTAAATCAGGGTGGAAAATAAGTATTTGGTCACCTCAAACAAGGAAAATCTATGGCTCTCACAGACCTGTAACGTCTTCTGTAAGAAGCTTTTCTGTCCCCCACTCGTTACCTGTATGAATGGCACCTGTTTGAACTCATCATCTGTATAAAAGACACCTGTCCACAGCCTCAAACAGTCAGACTCCAAACTCTGCCATGGCCAAGACCAAAGAGCTTTCGAAGGACACCAGGAAAAGTATTGTAGACCTGCACCAGACTGGGAAGAGTGAATCTACAATAGGCAAGCAGCTTGGTGTGAAAAAATCAACTGTGGGAGCAATCATCAGAAAATGGAAGACATACAAGACCACTGATAATCTCCCTCGATCTGGGGCTCCACGCAAGATCTCATCCTGTGGGGTCAAAATGATCATGAGAACGGTGAGCAAAGATCCCAGAACCACACGGGGGGACCTGGTGAATGACCTGCAGAGAGCTGGGACCAAAGTAACAAAGGTCACCATCAGTAACACACTACAACGGCAGGGAATCAAATCCCGCAGTGCCAGACGTGTTCCGCTGCTGAAGCCAGTGCATGTCCAGGCCCGTCTGAAGTTTGCCAGAGAGCACATGGATGATACAGCAGAGGATTGGGAGAATGTCATGTGGTCAGATGAAACCAAAGTAGAACTTTTTGGTATAAACTCAACTCGTCGTGTTTGGAGGAAGAAGAATACTGAGTTGCATCCCAAGAACACCATACCTACTGTGAAGCATGGGGGTGGAAACATCATGCTATGGGGCTGTTTTTCTGCCAAGGGGACAGGACGACTGATCCGTGTTAAGGACAGAATGAATGGGGCCATGTATCGTGAGATTTTGAGCCAAAACCTCCTTCCATCAGTGAGAACTTTGAAGATGAAACGAGGCTGGGTCTTCCAACATGACAATGATCCAAAACACACCGCCTGGGCAACAAAGGAGTGGCTCCGTAAGAAGCATTTGAAAGTCCTGGAGTGGCCTAGCCAGTCTCCAGACCTCAACCCCATAGAAAATCTGTGGCGGGAGTTGAAAGTCCGTGTTGCTCGGCGACAGCCCCAAAACATCACTGCTCTCGAGAAGATCTGCATGGAGGAATGGGCCAAAATACCAGCTACTGTGTGTGCAAACCTGGTAAAGACCTATAGTAAACGTTTGACCTCTGTTATTGCCAACAAAGGTTATGTTACAAAGTATTGAGTTATATTTTTGTTATTGACCAAATACTTATTTTCCACCCTGATTTACGAATAAATTCTTTATAAATCCTACCATGTGGATTCATGGATTTTTTTTTCACATTCTGTCTCTCACAGTTGAAGTGTACCTCTGGTGCAAATTACTGACCTCTGTCATCATTTTAAGTGGGGGAACTTGCACAATCGGTGGGTGACTAAATTCTTTTTTGCCCCACTGTATATAGCTCATCATATTGCAGCCACAGAAATTATTTTGTCCATGAAACCATAAAGCTGCACTTTCTTTTTGCCTTATAGTCTGATTTGTCATAACTTTTCCGTTTTGTGGTAAGCTTTTCTTTGGCTGTCACTTCTTCACCCTGACCTGTCTTATTTGGCTCAGCAGAACTAAAATATATATCCTGCTGCTTTTACACATGGACTCACATAAGCTCAGCGATTCTCTGCGCGATCAACCTCTCACATGTTTAAGCTGCGGGAGATTTCACTTGTCATGTTTGCATAGTAAGCTAACGATTAATAAGACGATGTCAGAGGAATTGGTGCACAAATTATCACCACTCACCAATCAGTGCTGTCGCTCTCTACACACAGTTCGCGCGATTGCAAAGTGAAAGCAAAAAACAATGCCAATGACATAATTACCCAGCTACATTTCCGAAAGAATGCAAAAGCATTGACATATATTTTTCCTTCCTACAATAGCCCGACGGGCAGGGCAGAGATAGATTTTGGTAGCCCGACTGGAAAAATCGCTAGCCTCAGGACGTCGGGCTAGCGATATTGCGAGCCCTGTATCTGACTGAGGAATCACTCATCTTTGGAAAAGAGAGTTTATTACAGAGAAATGTCTCTTTCCAAAATAAAAGCTATACTATACGCTTCTTCTGGGCTATATTCTCAGCAGCATATTAAACATATCAGGTCCCCATAAGGAGAATCATGTGCTAACGGCTGTCTAAATGACTCTGGTAAAGTTTGTAGCATGCGTGCTTGTTGTTTTTGTCTGCTTCCACTTGTCTTTGCACTAGGATGATGTCGGAGTAAATGTGCAGTCATATTCGTTGTGTTCCCACTAGTGCTTTCAGGTTAATCTCGTTGAAATGACCTTAACGCCACAACACGGCAAATCTCCTTTAACGAGCTACCCCTGATCGCCCCGTGCATCGGGCTAGACGGCCAACACGTTAACGAGCTAACTGCGCTAACACACTAGCTCCATGACGCACTTACCTTCAGGGTCATACGTCACATGAAAACCAAAATAATTCCAAACGCCAGATCTGAATGAGGGTGGGGGAGGTTCAATTTGCCATGTTGCAAGGAGAGCTTAACTTCTGTCTCGCTAGCTTGCCCTGCGCTCTTCCTTCTGACTATGCTGTCTGTGTTGAGCGCTCAGTGGATCTGCGCTCGACAAGTGCAGCCTAGGCGGAGTAGTCAAACGCAGATTCACTGAGCGCTCAACGCAGACAGCATCGTCAGAAAGAAAGTTGATAAAATAAATTACAAATTTTGTATTGTTCGATACATATGTGTACCGAACCGAAAGCACTGTATCGAACGGTTCAATATCGATACGAATATCGTTGCACCCCTAATACATATATATATATATATATATATATATATATATATATATATATATATATATATATATATATATATATATATATATATATATATATATATATGTGTATATGTATATGTATATATATGTATATGTATATATGTATATGTATATATGTATATATATATGTATATATATATATGTATATGTATATATGTATATATATATATATATATATATATATATATATATATATATATATATATATATATATATATATATACATACACGATCAGTTCCTTGGTCTTTGCCACGTTGAGCTGCAGATGATTCTGCTCACACCACGTGACAAAGGAGTCGACCACAGCCCGGTACTCTGTCTCATCATCCCTGCTGATGCATCCAACCACCGCAGAGTCATCAGAAAACTTCTGAAGATGGCAGGTCTCTGTGCAGTGGCTGAAGTCTGTGGTGTAGAGGGTGAAGAGGAAGGGGGAGAGGACAGTCCCCTGTGGTGCCCCTGTGTTGCTGATTACCTTGTCAGACACACACTGTGGGAGACGTACATATTGTGGTCTTCCTGTCAGGTAATCAACAATCCAGGACACCAGAGAAGCATCCACCTGCATTGCTGCTAACTTATCGCCCAGGAGGGTCGGCCTGATGGTATTGAAAGCACTAGAAAAGTCAAAAAACATGACCCTCACAGTGCTCGCCGGCTGGTCCAGATGGGTGTAGATACGATTGAGCAGGTAGATGATGGCGTCCTCAGTTCCGAGACGAGGCTGATAAGCGAACTGAAGGGGATCCAGATGTGGTCTTACTATGGGTCGCAGCTGGTCCAGGATGAGCCTTTCCAGGGTCTTCATGATGTGGGAGGTCAGTGCCACGGGCCTGTAATCCTGGGGGCCACTGGGACGTGGCGTCTTTGGTACAGGGACGAGGCATGATGTCTTCCACATCACTGGGACCCTCTGCAGACTCAGACTCAGCATAAACAGTTTATGAAAGACTCCACACAGCTGGGGGGCACAGGTCTTGAGGACGAGGGGACTCACTCCGTCTGGTCCAGCAGACTTGCCTGAGTGAAGTCTCCTCATTTGCATCTCAACCTGGTATTGAGTGAAGGTGATGGGTGGGGGAGAGGTGTCAGGAATCTCACAGGAGGCAACAGCGCCATGTGAAGAGAGAGGCTGGCGCAGTGGTGTGGCTCTGGATTCCAGACTGACTACAGGTGAGGTTGTGGGGGTGTGAGCAGACACTGTGGTGTCGAATCTATTGAAAAACAGATTCGCGTTGGTGGTTCTTTGTGTCCGGGGGTGGGCGTCAAGGTACACACCGGCTCACTCTTTGGCGGCCGCTTATCGGGGCCTGGAGCTTGGGGCTCGCTCGGGCCACTTCGGAGGTGGGGTGCCCCCGACCTCTCGGCCTGGGGCTCGGTCACTCAGGCACAGCTGGCTGCCGGCGGAGCTCACGGGCGCGTCACTGCAACCCCCCCTGGCTTCTGCTCCGCGGCTGCTGGGTGAGCCCTCATCTGGGACTCTCCTCAGCTCTTTCTGGGACAGTGGCGCGGCTGCCCCTCTGTTGGTCTTCCTTGGTCTCTTGTGTTCTGGGGGCCTCTGGATGTCTGGAGTTTTGATCTCCTCCATACCTGCTTCATGCCCTGGAGGATGGGGCTGTGGCCCCCCCCACACCCTCTAGCAGATCATTACATGAAGGAACCTTTTAAAAACAAGCGCGTCCATGCTCACAGGTGTACACACGGGTGATCACACCCACAAACTACACCCTTTTGGCTCCTACCTCAAAGCACACTGTGTTCTGCTGATCTTATGTGCTGCACAATAATGTTTAATATTTAGTATTTACTGTCATATTCCCATATATCATTGTGATGTTGTTTATTCTATTACTCTTGTTTTCTTCTGCTTGTTCTCTTTTTTCTTTCTCAGCAGGTGATCCAGGTGATTGATATATGCATTTTTTTTTTCTGCCCATTCTGTTGGTTTTTGTTTTTTGCCCTTCTCCCCCGTCCCTCTTCTCAGCTGTTTCTCTTTCCCTCTTTCTTTCTCCCCTTCTTTCCCCCAGTCAAGTCTGTCCCGTATTCAGCAAGTGAAAATAAAATAAACAATAAAAGGTGAATCAAATGGACCATTACGGCAAGGCTGGGATGGTCAATTTGGTAAAGTAAATCCGTTGGGCATCTTTCTTTGCCTTTAGACAACAATTCTGATGGCAAAAGAGCCAAACGGGACAGGCAAAACCCCCCCCAAAAAAACAGAAAAACAGATTCAACTCGTTGGCTCTATTCTCACCTCCCTCAGCTCCCCTGCTGTTGGTTGGCCTGAATCCAGTGATGGTCTTCATGCCCCTCCACACCTCTCTCATGCTGTTCTGCTGGAGTTTCCACTCCAGCTTCCTTCTGTAATTGTCCTTAGCCTCTCTGATCTTGTCCTTTAGTAACACCTGGACCTTCCTCACCTCCTCTTTATTGCCCCCTCTGAAAGCCCTCTTCTTGTTGTTGAGGAGGGCTTTGATGGGCTTTAATCAACTGCGCCAGAGGCTCAATACTTATATCGAACAGCAGGGGCGACAGTGAGCATCCTTGTCTACACCCACGTTCCAGTGGAAATCTGGCTGATATTGTTCCATTTACCCGTACAGCCGCCATTGGGTTGGAATAAAGAATCTGTATCCACTTAATTAAGTTTGGCCCAAATTTGAATCTTTCAAGTGTATGGCCCAAGTACTGCCAGGAAACCCTGTCGAATGCTTTTTGCGCATCAAGAGACAGAATCATTGTTTCTTCTTGTTTGGTCTTGTACAAGGACATTAAGTTCAACAATCTACGAACATTGTCCCCATAGTGCCTTCCTGCAATGAACCCCGTTTGATCTGGATTTATAACCTGTGTAATAATTTTACTAACTCTTTTGGCTAAAATCGTGGTGAGAATGCGCAAATCAGTATTAAGTAATGAGATTGGCCTGTATGATTGACAGTTTGTGGGGTCCTTGCCCTCTTTATGGATTACGACAATTGTAGCATCGTTCCAGGACGGCACCATAGTCCCAGTCTCCAGAGCGCAGTGGTAAGCTTTCAGTAATAAGGGTGCGACTTTGTCCTTAAGTTTTTTTATAGAATTCGTTAATAAAACCATCAGGGCCAGGACTGTTTTTAGTTTTAAGGTTTGAAATCACCTGTAAAATTTCTTGTTGTCGAATTGGTTCATCTAACTCCTTTGCTACAGACTCTGACAGTGTTTTTAAATTGATCTTTTCTAAGAAATCAGATAGTGTATTGTTATCTTTACATGTATCTGAATTTTTATATAATGACTCGAAAAAATTGGCAAAACAACTTGCAATTTGATTTGGTTTAGTAATCAGGGTTTGATCTGACTTCAACTTTTGGACCATATTACAAGTTTGCTGTTTCCTGAGTCTTATTGCCAGCAATCTACTAGCCCTACTACCCTGTTCATAGTACTTTTGTTTAGTGAATCTGAAATTGCCCTCAATTTTCTCGTTTATTAAACTATTAAGCTCACTACGTAACATTTTAAGATCGGAAAGCAAATTGGCTGTCTGTGCTTTTTTGTGTTGTTGCTCTAGGTGTTTTATTTTGGCCTCCAATTGCCTTGGCGCAATCCCAGAGAGTTAAAGGCGATATCTCTGGAGTTGTGTTCAACTGCAAGTATTTAGTTCAGTATGTATGAACTCAAAAAACTGCCAATCATTTAGGAGTGAGGCATTTAGTCGCCAGACTTTAATGTTCTTGATGCTCCTGTACCATCTCTCTGTCATCCTCCTCGCTCCCTCTTTGCACTCACAGTCTTTGTGCATCATTAACACTCACATGAGGAAAACCAAAGTTTTACTGGGCAGAAGATGATCATCAGTGACGCTGTCTTTAAAATACTCTTGTTAGAAATGTACGACTTTAATGTGAAACATTCAGAGTTTTTTCTCTTGTTGTGTTTGTTTGAAGCTGCTTCCTGTTGGCTTCAGCTGTTTGGAGTTTCCATTTTCTAAACTTCTACATTCTGAACCTTCTTCAGCTCTGAACAGATGATGAAACACTGAATGATTTCAAGCACTTTGTCTAATAAACTTACATCTTTCATTCTTTATACAGATTGAAGACCTGTGGTTTGTCAGATATTGGCCTTGATTATCTGGCAGCAGCGCTGAAGTCCAACCCCTCGTATCCCACAGAGGTGGACCTGAGTGGAACCTACAGCAACCTGCAGGATCCAGGAGTGAAGCATCTGTGTGGTTTCCTGGAGAGTCCACGATGTCGATTTGAAACTCTGAGGTCAGTCAGCATGTTTTAGTTGTGCTGAGATGAATATGATGTGAAAGTTGTGCTGACACTAAACTGCAGACATCAGGCTGATATTATACTGATCCACACTGAGGATCTTCATGGTAAAGTCTGTTTTCTTCTTCTCTGGTTTAGTCCATTGACTGCAGCAGAACAATGTTCACATTTCAAACAGTGATACTCAACGTATGGCCCGCGGCCCACACGCGGCCTGCCCACCTTTCCTGATTCAGAGAGAGGGGACCCTGATTAACTGTGTAGCTTCTTCCTCACAGTTCTAAGTATCAGACACAACAATGACTAATCCACAGCTGACTGCCTTTAGCAGGTCAAAGGTCACGGCACACAGCAGACAGTCAGAAATATTCTAACTCTGATCATTTATCAGTTGTGACACTGTGAGACTTGATCAGAGGTGTGATCATCACAGCAGAGGCCTTTGTGTCAAAGTCACTGAGGATCAAACAGAAACACATGAAGCAGATTTTCCTCTTCTGGCTTTTTATAGCAGGTAACCTTCAAAATATTCTGCAGTCGATCAAAAACTGAAGCAAACCATGAAGCAACATGTGAACATGAGCTGATGCTGCTGAAGTGAAGCAAAGTTACAGAGGTTTGATTACAGACACAGCTGAGAGTTTGTAATCTGTCATCATTTTAAAAAGTTTCCATGGAACAGCAGAAATGAGGCTTTACTGTCAGAGGCCGACAGCACTGAACACAACAGCAGACTGGTGGCTAATAAACAGTGAATGATGCAGAAACAGATGTTTGAAGCTGTTCTTGGAGTACACTGAGAGAGAGAGAGCTGTGCAGGCAGGAACAGCCAAAGTCAGAGAGAATTCATGAGCATATTGATCAAACGTGAAGCAGAGTTTGGATCTTCTTTTGCTGCTGCTTCACTCAGTTTTGGTTGGAGACAGATGAAACCTGCAGCTTCAGGATCTGTGAGCTGTCCACTTTCAGCCCCGACGGCGTGTCCGTGTACGTGCCGTCGAGTGAACGATCCAGGCTCTGTGTTTCCATCTTTGTGTGTTTAGCTGCTCTCATTTACTGTTTTAGCTGTTTGCTGCTTGTTGAAATAGTTTGTGAGCTTTAACCTGAGATTCTGGCAAAATACATTTATATTAAACATCGATTCAGGATTGAATGAATCAACATCGTTTTATTCAAATTAAAACCATTTAAATGGGAACATGAATTTTTTACAGCCGCCTCTAATGCTGGGTAATGTCAGCTGGTCCATGTGCAGCTGGCTGTGAGGCTCAGGGAGCGTCTACAAAGTGCAACACTGAAAGAACATCATCCATAAATATTGAGTAAGAACTGGACTCTCATACAGCGAGACTCAAATGCCTTTAAACATCAGCTTATCCTGCTGATCCAAGTCCAACACTGAGTTTGTAAAAACATGTTTGTCAATCATTTTGTTTGGTTTCTGAGGAAAAAGATTCAATAAGTTGCTGCTAATACACAACATTTCATCATATTTCCTCATAACCCTCTTTTGTCTGACCATTTGATCCCATTTGAATTTGCAATAAAGGATCCACAGAGTTTGGTGACAATAATGACAGTAGATGTTTGTGTGAAAGTGCTGAAAGCAAATGAGTGTGTGATGTTCTTTCAGTGTTGCACTTTGTAGACGCTCCCTGAGCACTGGTCTCACAGCCAGCTGCACATAGAGACCAGTGTTGTTAGTCCAGGTCAGAAGATGACTTGTTGGAATGAAAATGAGCTTGTAGTTTGTCTGCTTTAATAATGTGACTGGAAAAAGGTGTTGGACTTCAAATATGTCCATTTCTGTCACACTTCACCTTTAAAAGTGAAGCCATGTGGTTCCTGGAAGGAAAAACACGACTTTTTCAAGTCTTTGTCCTGTTTTTATGAGAAATGTACGACTTTAATGTGAAAGATTCAGAGTTTTTTCTCTTGTTGTGTTTGTTTGAAGCTGCTTCCTGTTGGCTTCAGCTGTTTGGAGTTTCCATTTTCTAAACTTCTACATTCTGAACCTTCTTCAGCTCTGAACAGATGATGAAACACTGAATGATTTCAAGCTCTTTGTCTAATAAACTTACATCTTTCATTCTTTATACAGATTGGACAGCTGTGATTTGTCAGAGATCAGCTGTGATTATCTGGCAGCAGCACTGAAGTCCAACCCCTCCCATCTGAGACAGCTGGACCTGAGAAACAACGACAACCTGCAGGATCCAGGAGTGAAGCATCTGTGTGGTTTCCTGGAGAGTCCAGGATGTAAACTTGAAACTCTGAGGTCAGTCAGCATGTTTTAGTTGTGCTGAGATGAATATGATGTGAAAGTTGTGCTGACACTAAACTGCAGACATCAGGCTGATATTATACTGATCCACACTGAGGATCTTCATGGTAAAGTCTGTTTTCTTCTTCTCTGGTTTAGTCCATTGACTGCAGCAGAACAATGTTCACATTTCAAACCTTCAAAGAAGAAGAAAAATCCTCCACTGGAAAATTCACTGTGAAACTCTCAAACTCTTCATTGCACCTTAAAGTCTGTGTGACACTGAAATCCAAAGCAAAATGTGCGTTTGCTTTACAGACAGCAGTCCAACACAAACATACACACATCATCCAAAACACAGTCCAACATCCAAATCTCCTCCACTGCCAGCATGAATGATGGGAAAGAGAAGGAGGAACACTCTGACATTCAGGGTTAGAATGAGTTTCATCAAGCAGACTGTGAAGATCAAAGCTGCATTAGAAAGCTTACATGAATGAATGAGTGGACAGAAGTGGACAGAGATCATCTGAAGCACTTCAAAGGCTTTAAATCAGCACATTTCTCTTTATTCTTTATCAACTCTGTTAGTTTCTCTCAGTTTTCTGTGGAATGAAGCTAACAGCAGGCTAATAAGATGCTGACCAATAGGTTTCTATTAAAGGTTGTAATTTGCATATGAAAAAGTGCTTTGGCTCAGCAGGGATCAGCTTACAGGTAGAATACAGCTGCTGGATGGGATTAGCATGTCATAGCTATCTACCAAACTGCTAACTGGGGGATTTCAGGCCATCTATGGATCATTTTTGCTAACTGTTTATTCAGCTTAGGCTCACAGGGCTGCAGCCTGTGCCCTAGCTGTCATAGGGCAAGAGGCGTGGTCCACCTGCACAGGTGAGCAGTCCATCACAGGGCCAACAGAGAGCGACAGAGAAGCACTCCCTCACATCCACACCTACAGCCAATGTAGAAGCACCAATGAACCTAAGCAGCATTTCATTGGACTGTGGGAGAACATCCAACCTCCACAGAAAGGCCCAGCTGACCAACAAGCTTCAACCTACAACCTTCTTGCTCTAAGGCACTAGTGCTAACCACTTTTGCCCATTTCAGCCCAAATCCTGCATCTTCCTGTTTCTGACTCCAGGCCAGCTCCACTAACACTTTCTCATCAGACACTGCCACCTAGTGGAGGAAGTCTTAGTTCCATTTGAAGCTTCAGATTACAGCTAGTTCCTTTACAAAGAGGTGGAGGTGGTGGGGCCACAGCACCATCATCACTACTTAACCTTTGTTTCCATATGCTGGGAACTTCCTGTTGTTCCAAGGAGGACTGGAAAATGTGTGAAAATCTCCCAGTCAGTTCCTCACAGCACACTTCAGTCATTTCCCTCCCACAGCATCAGGACCAGGGCTTTTTCTCTCTTTGGTCCCACTAAGAGATTTCCACACAAACACCTCATCAGTGGGACTCTCAGAGCTACCAGCCCTTTGCTACAATCACAAAGCTCTTCATTGAAATCAATGATATCAAAGCTGGAATCAAATGAGTCCAAGTCTTCTGCTGATTCAGCATCACATTCATCTTTGCTCCTTGTTCTGCATCCCCACCATGGACTTCATTCCTTTCCAAGCCAGCCTTGAGTGTCCTTTATTCAGCTCATCCTCTGCTTTACTTTTACACCTGATTTTAGCTGCTTTATCTCTCTTTCAACAGGTTTCTGTGCCTCAATCTTTTTCTTCTCTCCCTCATAACAAGACAGCTTCTTCTGCCTGAGAACATGTTGGAGTGATTTACTAATCCAGGGCTGCTTATTGGGGAAAATACTTCCTGTTTCCAAAGTAATCCCCATTTTTCCCAGAAAGAAATGTCAGTAGAAATCGATGATCTAAGTGAGAACATGAGCCTTTAAAAAGTCCCAGTGGGTGCAGTCAAAGCAGTCCCTCAGTCCCAGTATAGAGTCTTTGGTCCAGACTGGAACAGCTGTGTGCCCAGTTTGAGCTCTCTTCAGTGCTGTGACCTGACAGACCCAGAGGGGCCATCACATCACATTTAGAAGCTCCCCTGATGGAGCCACAACACATGTCCAATACTTAGTCTGTCTTGTTGGACCAACTGGAAGAAATGATTCAAGGACTTAGTCACAGAACAGAGATTCAAATCTCCAAAATCCAACTGGCTGCATCAGGACATATAGTCTGAAACTCTGCACAGTTTCCTGTTTGAAGCTGCTTCCTGTTGGCTTCAGCTGTTTGGAGTTTCCATTTTCTAAACTTCTACATTCTGAACCTTCTTCAGCTCTGAACAGATGATGAAACACTGAATGATTTCAAGCACTTTGTCTAATAAACTTACATCTTTCATTCTTTATACAGATTGATGAACTGTGGTTTGTCAAAGATCAGCTGTGATTATCTGGCAGCAGCACTGAAGTCCAACCCCTCCCATCTGAGACAGCTGGACCTGTACTACAACAACCTGAAGGATCCAGATGTGAAGCAGCTGTCTGATCTTCAGCAGAGTCCAGACTACAGACTGGAGACTCTGAGGTCAGTAGAGTGATGGAGTGAGTGGGTGGTGCTGTCAGCAGTATTGTACTAAACACAGTCAGTATGAAACAAAGATCCAGTGTTTCCTGTAAAGCTGCAGCTTCTCAGTGAAGCTGTGAGAGGAGAACGGTGACAGGCTTCAGGATTGGACACAAACACTTCCTGTTTCTCACCTTTATGGTCACCATAGTAACGGCTGACACGCTCTGATCAAACACTGTCAACAGCCAATCAGCTCTCTGAACAAAGCAGCACGCAGACCAATGACTGCATTGATTTCCAAGTTTAAAGCAGTGAAGAACACAGTCTGTAGGTGAGGAAGAATTTAGTGAGAGCAGATGTTTGGATGGAATTCCTCCAGTTAACAGCTGGAACCGTCCATCTGGATTGTTGGGCTTGTTGTTGGGGTTCCTACAGAGCTCAGAGTGGACACACCAAGGTTCTTCTAATGAATGAAAGTCCAAACTCAAACTAGGAGGGAAAAACATTTTCAGCAACTTCAATAAAAATCCAAAGATTAGAAAAAGTGAAGCAACAATGAGTCCTAGTACAGTCCCAGCACTGACGTCCCTGCTGCTCTTTATACTGGATGTGCTGCATCACTGACTGACAGCTGATGAAGAGTCTCTGGAAACACTCGTTTATCTCCTCTGCTCTTCCTCCTTCTCTCTGCAGGTGGAGGTGATGATGGTAAACAGGACGGTGTGTGTGCTGAGAGAGGAGCAGCTGTGTCCTGATGATCCAGAGAGGTTGAAGCAGCAGCAGCTTGTGTGTAGAGACGCTCTGACTGGGCCATGTTACTGGGAGGTGGAGAGGAGAGCTTCATCCAGCAGTGACTGACAGAGGAATGAAGTGCAGATGACTGTCATTGCTGCAGAGTGAACTGCTCTGAGAACAGCTCCACTGTCAGACACAATGTAGAGTCCAGCATCAGCCCTGTGTGTCCCTCTGGATCTGACAGAGGATCATCAGTGTATCTGGACTGCTCTGCTGCTGCTCTGTCCTTCTACAGTCTCTGCACAGTCTCTGTCTCACTCTGGAAAGATTTTACAACTTGTTGTAATTACAGAACGTTAATATAATATTCAAACATGTGATCTTCTCTTTATTTCTGAATCTTTACCAAATAAAGAAAAACCAAACTAACAAACAGAAGCTGTCGTGTCCTTTTTCACCACATCTGTGAATCTTTTCTGTGTTTTTCCTCTTTTCCTCCTTCCTGCAGCTCCATCTTCATCATTCTGTGTCCAGTATATGTGAACACGTCCAAAGCATCTGAGCCTCATGTTACCCGTTTGTGTGAGTTACGCCTGTCGTTGTGTTGTGGTGTATAAATAAGGGGCAGGAGACAGCGCTGGATCTCTGAGTTCTTTACTCTCAATTTCTGCAACATCTGCAATATATAGAAATGCAAACCTGTGAGCTGTGTGTGTTGTGCGTCTGCTCGGCCACCTCTCCTCCGGCCGTGCTGGAAGCAGCTGTGCGTTTGACAGTTTTATCGACTCGACAATAATCGAACAAATTAAATGTTCAAAAATATCAACTTAAGCACTTCAAAGTCAACAAAAAGCTTAAAACAATGAAATAATATTTCACTGACAAAACAACAGCTCATAAGAACGATACACAAAATAATACAGAAACAAACAAAAGTTATTAACCAGGATCCATGTTTTTGTCACAAACACTGAATCAGCTGATTCACTCTTTATGTTTCTGAGTTTGTTTTGTGATTATAGTTCTGGTTTCTGTTTCTGTGTCTTCACTGTGTCCCACGTCTCCTTACTTTGGACTGTCTGTCCTGTCACTGAAGGTGTCTGCCCAACAAGGACGTGGTGCTGAATGCATCCAGACCCCTGCTGACTGTCTTTGCAGCTTCGGTCAAAGGTACAGTGTCCACTGTGACCCTGAGAGCAGGACACAGCCAGAGGTGAGTCAGCAGTTACAAACTAAATGCTGCTGACATGAATCAAACTGCTGGATAACCCACTGCTCATGAAAATGGCACCTTTCTGTTGCTTTTTGAGATTACTGAGAATATTTGAATTGTGACTCAGATGGCAGATCCAGGCTCTCAGCCTCCAGCTGAAACTTCCAGTCCTCCCCCAGCCAGAAGCTCTGATGCTGGGCTGAGAGACTTTGATCCTTCCCTGGATCCAGAAATCCAGGAGGGAGAAGGAGAACAGGACCTCCTTCCTGATCTGGAGAGGCCTGAGGGAAAGAAAGATGGAGCAGACAGAGCTTTGAACAAATCCAAACCTCCTGAGCTTCACCTCCACAAAGGTGCAGACACTGATGCACAGATTCACATGTGACACCTGCAGCGTCCAGCTTGTGCCGCTGACATTATCTCCACTCTGATACAAGCCTCATTCACTCGCTCACACACGTTCATACAATCACCTTTTCCTCACAGTCACACACATGAATGTAATGAGGGGAACTCGGGGTTCACTGTCATTCCTCAGGATCCTTTGATATGCAGACTGGAGGCTCTGTGGATGAAACCACCGACTGTCTGAACCACTCTGAAGTGTTCATGATGGACTTCATCCTGATTAACACTACAATACTTGTTAGAGGCCTTTTATATGTAATAATATTCTTTTCCATTAAAGCTCTGAACATTCTCACTCTTTCTTGACCAGGTGTGACAGGTGAAGGACACCGGCGAATAGGAGGACAGAAGCTGAGAGCCATTAGTCACATGACTTCAGCTGCTGCTGCCTCACCAACCACTGGCCCCTCGGTGAGTCTAGAGTTACAGCAGTGACCACAGGAAGTGCACACGTGTGATCTAAAGCTACATGTGGGCCTGTGACCATCAGTCTTCTCACTGTGGTAGACGGGTTTGTGAGTCCCTGTGATGCTGGGAGTGTCCAGGACAGTCGCTCCTGATCGGGTCTCTCATGGAAAGCTGGTCCCAGGAATTCCTGGAAAATTCCTCCACAAAAGAGAACTGGGAACATAAGTGCAGAGTGACAGAGGTGCTCAGCAACCCTGCTGTTATATGGGAATAGAACCAGAATAGTCGGCAACCACTTGAGTTAAGTTAGCCAAAGAGATGCGACTCAGACTGACTTCATCATGTTGGCAACGTGTCTGCATTGATAAACTCCAGTTATTCACAAATCAGAGAATAATTCCAGTCATTCAGAGACAGATTGTGATTGTTTGGAGGATGTAATCGTTTCCCTTCAGGGAGTGTGTTGGACGCTCAGTGTCCGGGTGATTAGCTGATGCAACTACTTAGAATCAGTTTGTGAATATGAAGAAAATCAGTGCAGTCACTGGACAAACTCTGATTCTTCCTAGTTTCACTCTTGTTTCAGTCCAGTGTGACTGAGGTGGTAAAAAATGATCTGACTTTTAGCCACACAGCTGTCTGCTAGAGAAAAAGCCTTTGTGCACAACTTTCTTAAAGGCAAACGGCACCATGTTCACTGCAGCTGCAGCAAACGCAGCAAAGAGTGAAAGTTGGACTGAGAATGTTGTGACTGTTTCATGAGAAAGAGCAGGAAAACAAGCATCACACACCCAGACACAGTGCTGGGATTAGAATTAGACTTTAGAGCCAAATGTAGGACAAAAGCTTTAATATGAAAGAGGAAAACCCAACAACAGCCAGAGCATGAAGCTCAAATCTATACCAATCACCAAGAAAGCTGACAGGCCAGTGACACGTCAGAGACGCCGTTCAAATCATAAAGAAGTTGGTTTATTGACAAAATGTAAAAAACCAAAAGAATCAAGTCAACCTTCAGTTTCGAGCGAGTAGACCAATCAGGCACAGCAGCAGCTCTAGAATAAGCAACAATTTGATGTATTACAAACAACCTTTCATATACACACATACATATGGCTCATATGCTGTTTAAAAAGGCCTCAAAGACCCAACAGATTACACAAAGTACAAAAACACTTTCATTCAGACAACAGTCAGCTGTGCACGAGACAGAGAGCCGACTACAGTTAGTAACATGGACTCACTTTGTTTCAGACACGACACAAAGTAACACAAAGCCACAAAGAGCAGAAACATCAAAGAGGAGGCAGAGCAGCAGCAACTCTCCATGAGCTGTGAGGCTAACAGCCACCCACACTTCCTGTGATGCATAATGAAAACAACATTAACCTGAAGGATGATAACAACAGAAAGAAGTCTAAGCTAACGTTACACAGCGCTCACACAACGCTGACTGTACAGGCCTCACACAGCTACGACCTGCATCCACAACACCTGATTCTACTGAACACAAACAAGTTAATGATATATGAGCAATCCAGGGAAGGCTTCCAGGAAGGTGAGGATCCAAAGACAGCTCTACAACAGCATCAGTCAGCAACAATGTTACTAATCACTGACTCTTTCATCCTTTTATACTCAATCAAAAAGTGCTGTGTTCACATTTGTTTCTGCTGAAATCCAGAGACTGAAAATGCGTCTTTTTAAAGTTTGAATAAACTGACTGAACTTCTCACGAGTCCAACCGTGAGGAACACTTCCCCCCATGACACATCACAGGAGAACGTCTCAGTGGAGGGGGGACAGTAGCTCAGTTTAGGCAGTCACTCTCAGAATCGATGCCTCCAGTCAGGGTCAAACGTGGTCCTCAGAAACCTGCAGATGTTTGGGCCAAGCTCTCACTGGTCTCTGCGTCTGTAGACTGAGCTGATGTTTCTCCAGGTGTCTGGTAAAAGGACGATGCTGCTGTCCAATGAGGCGAGGAGAGAAGTAGCCAAACAGGCGAGAGCCGTGAAGGAGGAACGGCGGGCAGCTCTGGATGCCCGACATAAATACCTGATGAGCAGGCTGGCCGACGCCGGCAGCCTGGAGGAGGCGGCGGTGGAAGACGCCATCGTCTCTGATGACAGAGTAAGTTCAGAGACGTGATCCTTCCTCAGAGTTGAACCTTTGAGTCATTAATGTCTGATTCTTCCAGTTCAGTCTGATCCATGAATTCTTTGCTGCAAACGGATCCAAGAAGCTGATTTTCTTCTATCAGGATGTCAAACAGGTAACTTTGATCACATTTCTTTTTTTTTTTCTTTTCTTTTTTTTCTTTTTTTTTCTTTTTTTTTACTCTCTTCCTCTTTTCTCTTCTTTTTAGTGCTCGGAGACTAACCCTCTCTGCACAGGAGGAACAAACTGTGCGCACTTAGTTTGTTTCTTAGCACTAATTAGCAGATATGTGTCTTGCCAATCAAGTTTGCTAGTATTAGCAGCTAGCTTAGCCGTCAAGCTTTTTATCTAAATATGGTCATTGGCAACTCCAAAAAAGCAGTGGTGAAAATGCCAACAATGACGTCAACATTTTCTCAGAGCAGTGGGGAGCACTACAGTGTTTCTGTCGTATGGCAGCACCTATTGTAAGGAGAAAAATGCTGAAATGTGACTCGCTGATCTTGCTATGGCTATGATAACATTATTCAGTTCATTGTTATGTAAAATATGTTTATACTATTTAAGGTATTCATTGCAATGGGTGGTTCCACACTGCAGTCTCTAATCTTGCAAGGAAAGAGAGGAGCTTCCCTCTGTAATGGAAGGACATTTTGAAATAAAGACGGCTGCAACTTTTCCTTCTCTTTTTCTGGACCTCCAGCGCACCTTTAGCGAACAAAGAAAAGCACAAATGAAAACAGGAATAAAATAAAATCTTTTGAACAAGTGTCTATTTGTGAATCACTGTATTATTTCATTTATTTGTTTCTGTTTATTTATGTTTTGAACTATCATAATATTTTCTCCAAACTTCTGATGATAGTAGAATTTGGATTTGAATCCAAAATATGACTATCCAATAAAACCAGTAAATGTGTATTTGTATCAGACATCATTTGGGTTCATTGCAATTTCAGAACAAATTCTTATTATTAGTAGTAGTAGCAGTATAAACCTCTATTACAAATGTATTCTTTACCTGTCATTATAAATTTGCCATTGTATTGATTTGATTTATAAATTAAGCCAAATAAATTATTAATTTTACAACTGAGAGTCCTATGTGTATGTTTTGCCACCATCATGGCTCTCGTCAATGAACTATTTTTAGACATGCTGTAACTGTCATGTGCTCAAACGACTTTCTGTAAACACAATGAAGATTTCTATCCTTCCTGGTAAACTATTTGTGAAGTTTCAAGAACTTTGCTCCTCTGAAAAAGCATCACTCAGAGGAATGTTGGCAGTGACTCAGAGAGACGATCAGACATGTAGAGCACCATAAACTCAGTGACTGAAGGGTCACACATTCAGCTTTGGATTCACTGTAAAACGTGAAGCTGGAGATGATTTCATTCACCAGCAACAGCAGACAGCTGAATGGAAAAGTTCAAAGGTTTAAAACCACAACATTTGGAAATCCGGAGGATGTCATTTAATGTTGTGTCAGAGATAATTCCCCCCAAGTTATTAGTGAATATTTCATAATAGAAATGACCAGGTTTCCCTATTGACAAGGGTGTCATATTTGATACATGGGTTTTTGAGATCCTAACCTACTTATATGTTTTGTTTTGTTTTTTGCAGTTATTTAATTTTTTTATATGACTGTCCTTGATTATTTTACTATCTTGTGTATTTTAAAATTTAAAAAAACTGACAGTGTAAGAGTCAAGGCAGGGATTACTGTCATAGCGCTTTGAAATTATTTAAACTAAGAAGGAAGGATCATAGTAAAATACACGTTTAGAAGTTGAAATGTTGAAATGTAAATCTGTAAGTAACAATTTGTAATACCTTTATTATATTATCTTCTACATTTCCAGTTAAGATTTAAAGCTCGGCTTAAATTTTGTCAGATTTATTTTTAACGTAAGTGACCTCTCGGGGGATTTTAAGGGTTCCAAGGAAGACAAGTAACTTGCTTAAACTGACATAATTATTGCATGTTTGCCGGAGTCAGCAAGCTGAAGAAAAATTTGGATCTTACTGGAATCAGATCAGAGACATAACATCAGAAGTGGTGGGGAGGTTGGGAAATTCAGGAGGCAGGAGGATAAAAACAAGCTCAGACATATCTGACGTTCAGTTCAAAGAACTCAATAAAACAGAAAAACTCTTTGATGCAGTTCTTGGAAGCAAACGTGGGATGGTTTTCATCAGCAGGCAGGTTTCTTTCAAAATGAAACTACAGTTCAGATCAGACTCAGATCCATCTGTTCAGTCACTTTCTACTGCTTTATTCAATTCAGGGTTGTGGTGGAGCTGGAGCCTGTCCCAGTTTCACAGGACGAGATGCAGGGGACACACCCTGAACAGGTTGCCAGTCTGCCACAGGGCCAACAAAGAGAGACAGAGTCCTGCAGGAATGTGGGTTACTCGGTTTTGCCAAGAGAAAAGTATAGAATAGTTTGCCAGTCAGCAATTAACATATAACCACTCCAAGGTTCACCCAGTGCTATTTGAATAAATTTGCGCCAGAGGCTTTACAAAGCATTTCAAACAAACACCGTACCATATGGTTACAAAGCATTTCAAACAAACACCGTACCATATGCACAAAAATGCTAAAAGTTGAGTAAAAGTTAAGAGAAGGATATTGTAGGGGAGACCGGGGATAGTTGTAACGTGGGTCAGTTGTAACACTTCCAATTTCTCCAATCAGGGCTAAGTTTCAAATGATGTGACTCATCCTGTGCATGCCCAACTCAGTTCTGCTATCACATGTGAAAAATCAGCACATTTTGTCAAACACAGACAATTTAACACGAAAAAAAGTAATTTGTATGCCAAAAAGTAAGTTTTTCTACTTTATTTCAATTTCTAATAGCATTATCTGCTTTGCAGTTAAACTCATCAAACTTGAATTATGTTATTTGTATGTCTATGGGGATATATTCTGTGTAGGTCTTTAGTGCTAATGTTTTAGCCGTTGGCTGTAATGTTAGCTAGTTCATGGCTATAGGAGTCTGGGTCAGTTGTAACAGCAACAGTCTGGGTTAGTTGTAACAATAATGCAGATGTTACAACTTACCACACTATTACTTTAACTTATATTAAACAAGTTGGGGCAGCGACATCAGCAGAGAGAGGTTCACTGGTCACATTTCTATATGTGGTTAATGCCATTGGCAACACAATTACTTCACTGTTTGTGTTCCCACACATACATTATGCAGACCTCTGCATCAGAGATGGACCAGTAGGAAGTACTGGTAGTGGAAATAAATCAGGATGGGTGCAAGAAACAGATTTCCTCATCTTTCTGAAGCACTTTGCAAACCACACCAAGGTAAGCCATGATAAAAAGTAATGGAACTGCGATGCTGGTGAACAACTACATTTTTTCAGCTTCATTGTTATGTTCAAAATTGGTGCAAGAGTTGTAGGTTATGATGCCCACTGAGCCAATGAGGCCAAACTCAAGGAAGACCAACCAAAATTAATGAAATATTCAGTTGCAGAAAATTCCATAATTTGTCTTTTTTGGGGGGTTGGAATATGTTCAAAAGTTAGATTTCTGCATTCTGTCACACACACACACAGCTACATAAATGGCTCTAAGTGCATTCATGTGTTGAATAAACAAAGATTACATGTTAATATTTTGTTAGTACCCTTATTTCATTGTGTTACATTTTACCCCAGGATATGTTACAACTAAGCCAGACTATGGGGTTAATTGTAACATTTCACTTTTTTTTTTTTTTGTGTCCCGTTTGGATCTTTAGCCATCAGAATTGTTGTCTTAAGGCCAAGAAAGATGCCAAGCGGATTTATTTTACCAAGTGGATCATCATGGCCTTGCCATATTGGTCCATTTGATTGACCTTTATTATAATTATGAATTTATTTTATTTTCAGTTGCTACAAACGGGACAGACATGACTGGGGGACAGGACAGGGGGAAAGAATGAAAGAAAGAGAGGGAGAGAAAGAAAACCAAAGGGGAGAAGAGACGGTGAGAAGGGGGGAAGAAAGAAAAAAAAAACAAAAAAAAAAACACCAACAAAAAAACAAACAAACACCTGGGTCACCTGTATGGAGAAAAAAATACAGAAGAGAAAGCAAACAACAAAGAACAACATAATAAAAAAAACAGCACCATCACAATAAACTAGCTAGCAGTAGATATCAGTAGATACTAAATAATAAACGATATTGTGCAGCACGCAAGATAGACAGCGCACAGTGTGCTTTGAGGCAGCAGCCAAGAAAGCTAGTCTGCGTCTGTGAACACCCGTGTGTACACCTGTGTGCATACCTGTGTGGATCAGCATGCTTGTATTCCAAAGGTTTCTCCATGTAACGATCTGCTAGGGAGTGTGGGGAGCCACAGCCCCGTCCTCTATGGTATCAAGCAGGTATGGAGGAGATCAAAACTCCAGACATCCAGAGGCCCCCAGAACACAAGAGACCAAGGAAGACCAACAGAGGGGCCGCCGCGCCACTGTCCCAGTTTGATCACATTTCAATGACTGACACATGAAGGTCTAACCGCTCTTCATAATCTGCTGTCCTGTTTGTTGCAGCGTACTTTGTATTCATATCTTTTAATATCTGCCTTTCTCCCAGAGTCTGTCCTCCCGTCAGTCTTCCTTTGTGGACGCATCAAACTCAGCTGTGGCTCAGAGGAAACTCTTCCTCACTACGGGGAACTCTGAGGTTGGCTTCAGCTTTTTGTGTTTAGTTAATGTGAGAATCACAGAAAAATGCTGATATGAGTGGAAGCTTCTGCTGGGAAATTGGCAAAGAGCAGATTATTGAACAGCGAGGCAGACAGTTCATTTCAGTGATGCCAGTTTATTAGAAACGAGGACTGGAAGTCAGGACGGCCGTTCTCTGGATAAACCTGACAGCTGAGGTGGAGAGCAGGATTTATCCACAGACGGCTTCTTCCAAGCAAATGTCCTGAACACACCTGAGCTGAGGGTTACACAGAAACGTGTCTTAAAGCACGAGCCTGGATCAGACTCGAGGACTCAGAGCTCAGGTGTGTGACGTCACATTGATCCACCTCTCGGGGTTTTTGTGTTCTGATGTATCTGGTTTCTCTTTAAGCTCCAAACAATACCGAGCCTACGATTCATCATTGTCCTGCTCAGAGATGATGAGCCTGAGCGTGTTTGTGTTTCCATGGATCAAACTGTGCTGTTTTGTTTGGTTAACGAGGTGATTAAAGTCTTTGACCAAACACTGGATGACTGACAGCTGCAGGCTGAACATCAGGAGGTCGAGAGGCCGAAGTCTGAGGAGCTCAAAGCTCCACAAACACTTATTCACAGAAAAAAGGACTACAAACATGGAGGAGCAGCAATCAGAACATGAGCTAAAGGCTACATGCTAATAACATTTCCCCTGGATGTGGTTTTAACAGGATCATGAATGATGAAGTATTTAAAGTCAGTTCCAGCCTGAGTCGGTGCCGTGTTGGCAGCTCTGATATGCAGAAACGTTCAAACATGGGACAGGAATAAAAACACTCCTGTGACGTCAGAGTTTATGAATGATGACAAACTGTTGCTTGTTTTTAGAAACTTTGTTGATGCTTAAAATGATCAGGAAATAAAAGCTGAATAGATCCACTTCAAACAGGAGAAGCTTTCCAGTTTGCATCAGCTGGGAAACTCGCTCATATCCAGTGTTGGGCAAGTTACTTTCAAATAGTCATTCAAAATTCATTAAGTCATTAATTATAGTTACTAATTACTTCTTCAAAAAGTAACTTAGTTAGTAACTGAGTGACAAGGTTCTAGATGTAATTAATTACTAGGAAAAGTAACTATTGTGTAACTTTAAAAATACCCTCTGGGCTCCAGGGTATAATCGGCCATTGTGACTCCTTTTGTCAGGGTCCTGGGTCGCAGCGTTTTGTGTTTCCTTTTGGTTTCATCTTGTGTTTGGTGTTTATTCTGATTTTGTTTTAGTTCTTAGGGTTTGGTTCTTATGTTTAGTGCTTCCGTGTTTTATCAGCCCTGCCTGTGTCTGTCCTCTGTGCTCTGTTCGTGTCCTTGTGTTGTAAAACAGTCTGTGTGTTTCCTGTTTTACTTTGAAGGTTTGTGTCTCGTCTTGTGGTTCAGCTGTGCTCCCCTCCTGTGTGTCATCCCCTCATTACCTCGTGTGTATTTATAGTGTGTGTCTGCCTGTGTTGCTTGTGGCGTCGTCTGCATTACTCTGTGTGTCTCCGTGTCCATCGGTGTTTCTCCACGTCTCTCTGCCTTCTTCGTGTCATCTCTGTGTTTCCCTGCTGCCCTCATGTTTTCTGCTTTGTCTGTTAGTTTGTCCCAGTTTAGGTTGATGTTCGCTTCTTCCCTCACCTTTGTTATTTTCACTGTAAATAAATCTCCACCGCCGTCTGCATCTTGGTCCTCATTCACTCCACCACACGACTGCTGCCCCAGCCGTGACAGCTTTTTATGTTTCCTCTACATTTACCTTTAAAAATTATTTACTTTGCCGTGTTTGGTATCATTCTTTTCAGCACAACCTCACGTGTCTGAATCTGCAGTTATGTTTTCATTTTGACAAACTGTATTAACACAATTGATCTAAAATCAGACAGAAAACAAAAAAGTTATATTTTTTACTGTAACAACCACGAACATGTTTAACAAATCATTTTTATAACTTTAAATGTAAATATAAATTTGAAAATTATACACACAAGTTTTGCAAACAACAAAGTTATTTGCAGCCATTTACCTTTTACCCTTTTTTTAATAACCATTAAACTATTTCCAGAACAATCAGCTGTTCTGCATTCAATAAGACGCCACACGAATTATTTGTGCGACTCCAAAATAATAATTAGTGTCCAGTATAAAGGAGAAGATCACAGCCTGATACCTGCAGGTCTGACAGCAGCTCATAAGCAGAGAGTGCTCGCTGCTGTCCTTAGACACTAAACATGAAACTATTGAGGAACAAACACGCGTATATATTGTTTATCATGACTCTGGTTTTACTGGCCTATCAACACAGTTTATAAACTGGTATATGTCACCTTGTTGCTTTGTCTGTAAGTGGTCATGTGATTGTCTTACCACGACTCCTTTATTCTTCCTCAGGCAAACAGCAGCACTCATGCGATTGTTTTGCCCCCTGAGCTCCAGCTGTTGTGCCAAAAAGTGATGGTCTGTCTGCGGGAGCGCACAGCTGCTTAAAGCTGCAGCGCCCAGATTACTTACAGCTACTTCCTGCAGCTGATATAAGCTGCTGTAAGCTGAACACAGCTTCAACCGTCTGTTTGTTGAAAAATAGTAACGGACCGCCCCACATTTTCTTGTTAGTAATTGTAACGGCGTTGTAACGATAGGAATAGTAATTAGATTACTCTTTACTGAAAAAGTAGTGCCGTTACTCCCATTACTGGTAACGAGCAGCCTGCAGAGCTCTCCAACCACCCCGTCTTTAAAGCCCATGAAAGGTTTTCCTTTGCATGGTGAACTTTGGTGACAGAGTGCAGAGGAAGTGCTCTGTCTGCGTCACGTTAAAGGAATCTGAACTCCATCACGTTCTGTATTTCCAGCCTTTACTGGGGAAATGTCTGTTCTTCCTGAGAACCACTGAGAAGGCCATAACCACCGCTAACGTGCAGCAGGTCAGTAACTGGTCTGGGTCACCTCCTCACCTGCACATTTAACAAACCGCACAGACCTCATTGGTTGACTGTGACGTGGATGCAGCCAATCATTCTGATCTTCTCGTGCAACCTGATGTTTCCAGGAAGTGAACTTTGGCGTGTTGGACTGCGGCGGCGGCGTCCTGAACAGTCTGGAAACTCTGCTGACTCACATCATGTTACCTGCTCTCAGGTCGCAGCAGGTAAAACACCTCCATCCATTCAGGCTTTCACTGAGCACAAAAAGGGAGATGTTTTAAGCTTCCAGTGATCACATGACGCCATATATGAAGACTTTGTTGATGGTGGGAAGGAAGAACTCTCTTTAAACAGGAAGAGACTGAAAGCAAAGAAAGGGGCAGGGAGGGGCAGCCATGAGGGGTCAATCCTGTGAAGAGAAGCCAGTGTAGGAGAAATCTGCTCTCTCTTTCTAGTCCCTGTCAGGACTCTTGCTGCAGCATTTTGGATCAACTGAAGGCTTTTCAGGGAGTTTTTTGGACATCCTGATAATAATGAATTACAGTCGTCCAGCCTGGAAGTAATAAATGCATGAACTAGTTTTTCAGCGTCACTCTGAGACAGGATATTTCTAACTTTAGAGATGTTGCACAAATGGAAGAACGCAGTCTTACATGTTTGTTTAATATGTGCGTTGAAGGACATGTGCTGGTCAAACATGACTCCAAGGTTCCTCACAGTGTTACTGGAGGCCACACCTTGGGCTCATCTGTACCTGCTGGTTTCTCTTTGTGGGCTTTGACTGTAGAGCAGCTGTTACATAATGATCCATGAAAAGTCTTATTTGTGTGCAGTGCTCCTCCTGATGCTTTTGGCTGTGAATGAGGTAAAAAGTGAAACAGGAAAACACATTAACCTTTGTTGTTATTGCTGACCTTTGACCCTGTGCCCAGTCGTGGGGCTCTGTGCAGGACGGCGCCTCGTGTCCACACGTCCAGTCCTTCCTGTCCTCGGTGGATCAGTTTGTCAGTAATCTGAGCTCAGCCCGACTGAACATGGAGAGAAAGTTGCAGCTGCAGCACGTGGAGCTTCCTGACGCCATCAGCCAGCTGAGCAGCCCTGCAGACTACAGAGCAGCAGGTATGACGCTCAAGCTGTTCACATCTCACACAAACAATAAGACTGTTGGAAATACAGGAAACATCATTTAAAGCTTTAAAAATCAACTCTCAGGTAAATCAAACCAGTTTATCTGTGGAAGCTAAAGGAAGCATCTGACCTGAGACGATGGCTTCTTTGAAATAATGAGTCCGTGTTCACGCGTGTTTAGAGGAACTCGTGTGTTTCGCTCTCAGCCAATAACAGTGAGCTGGTGGAGCGTCTGGAGGAGGTGTCGACCCTGTGGACCAATCAAATCAAGCAGGTGCTGACGGAGAACGAGCAGATGAGGAAAGAGGCCGACGACGTCGGGCCGTCGGCCGAGCTGGAGCACTGGAAGAGCCGCACGGTGACCTTCAACAGGTAGACGCGTCCTCTCAGCTGGATCTCCTGCAGCGTCAGCATTTACAGGTTTCACTTTAAACTCAGTTTATCAAACATGATCTGACGTCTGTGGACAGAAGCTCCTCAGACCTGCAACAGTTTAGTCTCCACTCTGAGACTTCAGGACAAAACCACTTTTACACAATATAACTTTCTGTTCTTTCTCTTTCTGCTCTTTAAAGTTGAAATGTTCCAAAATATTCATGTTTGTTTGTTTGTAGAATAGTTTTTAACCCTTTCATGCATGAATTATGACGACATCAATCAGGATTTATTCTTTAGTATTTTTATTCATCTTTAGGGATGAAAACAGATTTTTGAACTTCATTTTTTTAAACATGTATTTTTCCATCTTGGTTTGAAGAAATGTTTTGTGCACTTACACTGGCTGACCAGTAGGTGGCAGGTATGGCGCGACACATCAGAGTCCAATGTAGAGTTTATGTGCAAGTACAACATCAACACTGACACGAATACAAGCAAACAGCCTTTGAACTCTGTGTGTGTGTGTGTGTGTGTGTGTGTGTGTGTGTGTGTGTGTGTGTGTGTGTCAGGCCGGTGCTGCTGCAGTGAGTCTCTGACTGCTGTAATCTGAATGCGGCGTATCAGCGAAGCTTCCACAGCGTCAGAGACAAACTGAGAGGAAACCTGAGAACAGACAGTTTGACTTCAGGTGATCAGTAACTGACTCTGAGTCAGAGCGTGTCAGCAGCGTCATGCTAACCTTTACACACGTGTGTGCGTGTTTTCAGTGAGAACTACATCTTCGGGAAGTTTGACTCTTTCTACCGCCGTCTGGAGAAGATGGCCGACATGGCGTCCACGCTGGAGAGCCTGGCTGCTCTGCAGAGCATGAAGGTGGATGATTGTCAGATTAGAAACAAGTGACTCCATCAGATATTCATCAATGCACAATAATAATTATAATAAGACATTTATAATATAAAAATGGTCGAATTAAAGTCGATGCAAAGCTACAGTGATGAATGGACATTTGTAATGATCTTGTATAAATGTATTTCCTCCTTTTATTATTTATTAATCGTGTCAAAAGTCTATTTTCCAGAAATGAGACGGATTCAAACTGAGCTCAGGTGTGTTTCAGGTGGAGGGCGTGGAGAAGATCTATGTTAGCTACCAGACCATCGTCTCCACGACTGAGTCCAAGACCTGTGACGTCCTGGATCAGCGCAAACTGGAGGAGATTTCAAGGGGAAACAATAGAATCAGATAAACAGAATAACATACGAGACAAAATAGAAAAATACTATATCTGTCATTTATGACAATAATCATTGAATTATACTTTGAATCTCAGCGTTTACGTGAATCCTAGTTCGGTCTTCACAGTATTGGCCAACAATAACAATGATTGATTGGATCATTACTCACATTTCTTTTTTAAAATCAGCTGAGAAAAGATCTCATTTCAGTTTTTCATCAGAGGTGAAGGTCACCGACTGCCAGACAGTCACAGGACTTATAAAGATACAGAAGACTTGATTTTCAGTCTCATGTGCATCCCTGTGCTCTGCTGCCAAAACTGAATCTGGATTTATTTGAAAATTCTGAAATGATTCTGATCATTCTCCACTTTTATTATTATGGTCTGTGTGTCAGATTGGGCCTGAATATTCTTCCAGATATGCTTCCTGACAGAAATCTTCTTCTGTTCTTAATCCTGTGTTTGTGGAGCAGCTTTGTGCTTTCAGTGTCTGTAAAAGTGTGTTAAGAAAACAAAAAAGGCTCCACAGTGTGTTTGTGCTTTGGTGTTTTAATGGTTTCTTCTTCTTTGTAATAATAGAAAAGCTGGTGCTCAGAGGAAGAGGGCGGCTTTACTTGGTGTCAGTGACAGAAATGAAAAGAAGCTGAAACGAGTGAGAAGGACGATGAAGGAAACATCTGTGCTGTGTCTGCTCTGTAAGGAGAATCTCTGTGTTTCTTTGACTTCTTGCACTTTGACTGTCGGCTCTCCTGATAACTGATGATGGAGGAGAAGACATGAAAACAAAACAGCTGAATAGAAACTACTGACTCTGCAGGACCCGTTGTCCTCAGTCACCATGTTGACCTCAAAAGGTCTCGATCACAAATGTGGTGTTACAGATGTCACCAATTACAAGCCAAATGTTGTGTATTACAAATGTGTTATTATCATGTAATTGTAAGTTTGTATGCTGTCTCATCATCACATCCTAAAATAAGAGCTCTTTAACACCTCAGCAGAGATCAGGTGCTGTTGTTCTTTTGAACACTTCACCTTTTAAAAGACTGAAAATGATAAGAAATGAGAGGCAGAGTGAAGAGAAGGGGCTCGACACACATCCTTGGGGAGCCTGTGTTCAGTGTTCTTGTGCTGGAGGTGTTGCTGCCGACCTGTCTGCTGTCTTCCTCTCAGGACATCCAGCAGCCAGTGACACAGCGAGGTGCTGATGCCCAGCAGATCCAGTTTGTGAATGAGTTGCTGGGGAAAGATGGTGTTGAACGCTGAAGTCTGTGAACATCATTCTAACGTATGAGTGTCCAGATGTGTGAGGGCTGAATAAGAGGGCAGTTGAAATCGCATCATCGGTCGAGCGGTTTGAGCGGTATGTGACTGACATGGATCCAGGTTGGAGGGAAGTTTTGATTTGATGCATGACTAACTGTTCAAAGCTCTTCATAATGATGGAGGTGAGTGGGACCGGACAGTCGTCCTTCATGCAGGAGGGACACGACTACTTCAGCACAGGAATGATGGTGGAGAGTTTGAGGCTTGTGAGAACAACAGCCTGACTCAGTGAAGGATTAAAGATGTCTGTGAAGTATGATTGGACTACAAATGTTCCAACCAACGTTCATCAGTCCTATAAATGAGATGGTGATATTCACACAGGTCACTTTTTGATGGGCGGAGCAATGTAATCATGCACTGACTGATTTTACACGTTTGGTTTTTAAATGCTTTTCTTGTTTGTTTCACTACTAATATAGCTACTTTTGGATTATTTCTGTATTTATTTATGTGAGATGTTCTTTTTTTATTTTGTGTTTGTTATTTGGTCGAGTGTGTGAGACAGATAAAGACTGGAACGGCCTGTAAACACAGTTATAGTGGAAAAAAGAAGCCAGTTTCTCTGTTTCCCTCCCACTGTGGTGTTTTTGTTCTAAATTTGAATCAAATGTTTTGGGTTTTTCTGAACACAGACTGCTGCCTGTGCACTTGTGCCTTAATTAAAAAACAAATATTTGATGGAAGTTGAGTCTCTGAAGGCACACAGGTGTTTGTGCCAAGCAGGAGCTCTCTTTAAAGCACTTGTTGGTAAAAATGAATCCATTCAGTGTGACTGGACCTTCATGTTCTCTACCTGATCTCCCCTGATGGCTTTTTTTTACCCATGTTACACTACAGTGCTATTGATCCGTATCATCCCCTCCCTGCTCAGCATGACCTCCATGACTGTTAGTAATAAAATGTGCGCACGGGAGCATCATCATCATCACAGTGGAGCTTCATCACAGCTTAATCTGTAGGAGTTGTGCGGGACTGTGGGTGTTCAGAGGATGTGAAATGGCACTGCCTCTATAATCTGAGCTTTGTCTTGGACTACAAGAGCTAATCTGCCTATGGGGCCTCTTAAAGCAACACAACAGTCTATTCATCCAAGGCTGCTACTAAACGAGATGCGCAGATGTGGCCATACATCATTCTCCATATGTGATCCTCTCGGGCACCTGCTTTAGGCACTTGTAGCATCAAATTAATCCCCCCCCCCCCCCCCCCTTTATGTGGTGTAAAGGGAAACAAGGGCACAAGAGAATGAGTGTAAACTATCAAAGGTGGACAGGAGGGCAAATGATGATGAATATCCACCGCGTCACTGCTTGGGAATCTAGTCAACAAGTCTTCGGCTTTCCAGTTCTCCTTTCTTCTGTTGTGTGTGTGCGCGTGTGTGCGTGCAGTTGTGTACCAGAGAGAGAGAGACCTGCTCCACAAGAAGGAGGGAGAGAGGAGCGAGAGAAAGAGGAAGGCTGCGTGTAGTTACATGCAAACTGCATCTGCATCTCTCTGAGACTGAGCTCAGTACTGCTGCTGTTAGAACACATGTTTTCAGAGCCGTTGCAGGGGAGATATGAACTTAAAAACAACAACATGCTTGGACACTGCCAGCATCATGGACGGGTTTTTAAATCCCACACAGTTGCAAAGCAGAAGATGAAGCGTCGCCAAATATGTTTCCAAACCAACTTCCTTCCAAGCCAAAGAAGAAAATATGATGTCCAAATCACGGACAAGCAGCATCCCACAGCTGTTTATGTTTTTAAAACGATTCTGCACAGAGAAGCATTTTTTGAAAACTGTATTGATTAGGGCTGTTCGATATAACGATATGTGTCGGATGACGATACAAAAACATCTATCGTTTCATTTTACGCTATCGTTTGTTTCGTGGTGTCGCAAAATAAACTGTTTACAGCAATATTTTTTCATGTTTTGATGGTCACTGTAGAGGCTATATTCATTTCTTAAAGTTCTCTTTCTCTTATATTTAATATAACCACACTACGGACGGACAAGCGCCTGTTTTTATGCATTGTCGTTAGCAACAACGATGGTAAAACCATCGACTGTCCGCTTGTTTATTTTCCACATAAACCTTTCACAATAAAGCCATAAAGCCTGTTGAGACTTTTCAAAATAAACTGAATCACGTGAAAGATGCAGAGTGTTTACGGATGAGAAGCAAAAACTAAAGCTTAGACTCAAACGTTAGAACAGGCTTGTCCCTGCAGCACGCCGTGTAATAAATACTCACAAAGAAAACGGCGGCCGTTACAACTTATGTCTAAAAATGTATCGTTTCAATTAAAACACTCGACTCCAGGTACACGACGCCCAGCTTGAAACACTTCACGCAAGTCGAGCTGCCCGAGATTCACAGAATTTACAGAAAATGTAAAATTTTTGCAGGAGCGATTCTAGGATCAGAGCTTCGGGGGGCTGAGCACCCAGAGAGCTGCCCAGCCAGCCAAGATACACTTTACTCATCACAATGAGACTTCTTCCCCGTCTCTGTCGGTCCCTGCATCCTCCCTGTCCTCATGTTGTCTTCGTCTCCTTTATCAGTCATCATAATTTTACCATCTCTGTGCAAGTCTGCAAATTTCTTTATTAAATCAAAAGATTCTTAAATCCATCAAGTCTCTCTGTGCCTGGGTCCTCGTCACAAAACATGACATCACTGTTTTGTACTTTTTAACAATTTAATCCCACATTTGTGAAAAAAAAGCAAAACACTTTTTTGAAAAGTCTGTAACAAAACCATCAATTCTGATCAAGGTTATTTAAATGCTGCCAAAGAAGAATGGATTGGAATAAAAAAAATACATATCCTAACCTTAATTACTGGAGGAGAATAATGAATGATGCTCATAGTGAGAAAGAAGTAAACTGAGTGCATATTTTGGACAGAGATTCACTTTTAATGTGTTTGTATAATATAATACAGATGCATAAAAAACATAATTACATTAATAAATAAATAAATTATTACAAATAAATTATTACAAAATATTTAAAAAACGAATATAAAAATGGAGGCAACTTTGCCTGTGGTAGAATGTATACAATGCATGAAAAAATCTTTACTGCAGATACTAATTTTGTGTTTTTAGATTTATGAGTTTCATGCTTTCATAGTGGTGCTTGGGAGAGCTTGACATTTTTATCAGGTGGTCCACACTGTAAAAAGTGTGAAAAACACTGATAAGTGTATGTGTGCTTCTGGAAAACATTTAAAGCTGCAGTACAGAATCTTTGAAACAAGCTTAAAACATTTGTAGAATATAAACAGAGCATCTGCTTCTCTTTACAGCTCCTCACTCCACCAGGGCTGTTTGGCTCTGATGGTGTGCAAATGTGATGCACGTACTGCGGCAGTCATACAGACAACTGGACGGTCCAAAAGTTGGCCGACCTATTACTGGCTGAGGTTTTAGTAGAGTTGTGGCTGAACCACATAAAAATATATCATTAATTTTAATCTCCCCAATCAATGATAATGTTATGTTGGAATGTTGTTAAAGAGGGTCAAAATGTTTCAACCCAGTTTGTTTTGCAGATTCTGTTTAGCAGCTTTAATATAGGGAGAACACAACTTCCAGATATTGTGAGTAAAATCAGGTTTTTTCTCTTTGTCAGTTTAACAGTTTCTGTTGTGCCTGTCACTGTTCCCTGTCTGTTTTCTTACCTGGTTCTTCCTGACCTTGTACTTTCTCCTCACGTTCCCCTCTTTCCTCTCTCCCTCTTTCGACTGACAATCATACACAAATAGATTCTATTCAATCAGATGAAAAATTAAATTAATATGAAAAAATACTATTAAGATCACTAACAAAAAGTCCTCTCTCAGTCTACTTTCAACCAAAAGGCAAATAACCAAACCACACGAACATCTAATAAAAGATATAAACATTGAAACACTGATCCAACATTATTCTTGATTCACGGATCATTTGATCTTACACTTTTACCTGAATGTGGCTCCTTTTTTTGAAAAAACTTCCTTATATCCATTATGAACCTGGCTGTCTCTCTGTACACACACACACACACACACACACACACACACACACACACACACACACACACACACACACACACACACACACACAACAGGAGTTATAAGGTTAATGGGCATTCAGTCAGTTAGCTAGTTAGCATCCATTTAAAACAGGACAGTGGTAACAACAGCAGGCTACGGACAATTATAAGTTTTAGATTTTAAATAGTCTGTATACATTTCAATGGGAGCAACAGGACGGTCAAATGTCGCTGATTTTACTACAGAGCAGGACGGATTGTAGGGTAGCAAACATCGTGGGAAAACACGCTTTCAACACTGCAGGTTACCTGGTGTAATGTTTTTCAGCTAAAAGAAACATGGCCTGACTCCTACCTAACTATATAAAGAGTAACTGAAGGTTAAATGCAGCCAATATGTCCTGTTTTAAGCCAGGCACTTACACCTCCGCTCTGCTGCGTCTCAGCCACCATCCTCTGGCAGAAAGGGCGCTAAAGCCAGAGCAGGGGAGAGCTGGAACAAACCACTTTAGGAGGGGGGGGAGGTTATCTATACTTTTGTTGTTAAAGTGTTACGTCTCAACCAAGTCTGTATGCTTTTTATATTTTTAGTAGTGTGTCACACAAACAGCAAATATTTTCAAAAAAGTAAGAAATCTTTGGGGGTGCTTTGATTCATTTTGGGGGGTGCTGAAGCACCCAGGCTAACTGGGAACATTCCCGCATCAATCAAGTCAAACTTCTGTTATTGAAGCTAGCCGCCCACAATGGTGGAGAGAAAAGTTGATTCTGAAAGCAGAGCCTTTCAGCGCCAGTGGGAGACTGAATATATGTTTACAGACATGCTGGTAAACCCATGTATCTTATTAGTGGAGCTAATGTGGCTGTAATTAAGGAATTTAATTTAAGACGGCACTTCGAGACAAAACGTCAGGATAACCTGAAAAACCTAAATGCAGAGCAGAAACTACAGAAAGTAGAAGAGCTAAAGAAGAATCTGACATTTCAGCAGACGTTTGTCACTGTGATAGATTGATTATTTGTTGAAGTTCATAATGGAGTAAAAAGTTGTGGTTAAAAGTTACCCAATATATTATTCAATTTATTTCAAATATGTAAATGTATAAACAAGGGTAAACGAAGTCCCATCAAAGAGATGTAATGTAACACAGGCTAAAATAGTTAAAAGAGTTCATGACTATGTTCAACCGGATAATAATCCTTAATGCGACTACAACCTGTGTAACATTCAATCTGTGATCTACTTGTTGAGCCTGGGGAATAATCCATGTGATTTAGTGATCACGATTGATTAGTTATGCCTGCCGTTGCCGGAAGGGGGAGCTCTGGCCACGAAGCAATGAAGCTGCTGAAGGAGAAGCATCGTGTCTGAGCGTCGTCATTGACTTATCCCCTTTTCAGCCCCTTTTCAGGGTGTAACATCACCAGAGCAAAATCACAAAGTGAAGCTGTTGTGAGAGCAAGTTTTATTGTAGCAGAGGAGCCAAATCAGCCCGATACCACTCTGAAGAGCTGCATGATGAAGCTGTGCGACGTCTTGTGTCCAAACAAAACGCAGATTTTTGCAAATGTGAGCCTGAGCAGAAATACGATTGCTGATCGGGTTTGTGAGATGGCCACTGATTTAAGAACACAGTTGTGTGAAAGAAGCAAAAACTTTATTGTTTGCTGTGGATGAAAGTACAGACATGATGGACATTGCACAGCTGGCCATCTTCATCCGTGGAGAGGAAATACTGAACATTAAATCGATGCACGGGACAACGACAGGGAAAGACATTTTTGAAAACGTATGTTAAAGTGTAACCGACATGAAACTGCCCTTGTGTGTGCTTTTTTTGCTTTTTCTGGGGGTTTTGGCAGCATGTTCATATTTCTAACTTGCATAATTTTGACAGGATATATTTTTATGAAGAGCAAAATATTTAAAGTTTATTTAATCTGGAATATTATTCCTGTCTGTTTTTATTCATATTTATGTTTAAAAAAACATTGTTTTAGTGTGTTCAATAAATGTTTATCTTGTTTGGCCCACGACCTAAAGTGTGCCTTGAGTTTTGGCCCCTTGTGCGATTGAGTTTGACGCCCCTGATCTAATCTGACTGAGCTGGAGCTGTTTTGCAAAGAAGAATGTGCAAAGATTTCAGTCTGTAGATGTGCAAAGCTGGTACAGACAGACCCTAAAAGACTGGCAGCTGGAACTGCAGCAAAAGCTGGTTCTACAAAGTATTGACTCAGGGGCTGAATAATTACACACACCCCACTTTGCAGTTATTTATTTGTACAAAATGTTTGGAATCATGTATGATTTTCGTTCCACTTCTCACGTGTGCACCACTTTGTGTTGGTCTTTCACCTGGAATTCCACTAACATTGATTCATGTTTGTGACTGTAATGTGACAAAATGTGGAAAAGTTCATGGGGGCCGAATATTTTTGCAAGCCACTGTGTCACGATCCTGGGTCTTATGACCCAGTGTTTTGAGTTTTAGTTCTTTTGATGTTTATAGTGTATGTTTAAGCTTATTAGGTTTCCTATGTTCGTTTGCTTATTAGCTCCCCCTTGTGTTTTCAACCCCTGTGAAGTCTCCCTTGCCCTTCGTGTGTTTCATGTCTGTTGTCTTATGTTGTCATGTCTGCCTCTCGTGTTTCCTGTTTTATTTTGAAGAGATCTCGTGTTTTTATATTATGGATTATGTTTTGAGTCCTTTGTTGTACTGTTTCCTGTTTCCCTAGATTTCAGTTATGGTTATCATAGGTTTAGTTCTTTGGCTTTGTAATATGGCTTCCCTGTGTTCAATGTTGTGTCTACTGTGACCTCTTTATACCATGTTTCTGGTCCCTATGTTCTGTCTTCTCAGTTGCTGTTAAGTTTGCATGTTTAGAGTTCAGTGTGTTTCCTGTTTTATTTTGAAGGTCCATGTCTCATGTGAGTGTTTCTAGTTTTGCTTCCCTTGTCTCGTCCAGCCTGATTACTCCCAGCTGTGCTCTCCTTCTGTGTCTCATTCCCTCGTTATCCCTCAGTGTATTTAAGCCCTGTGTTTCTCTTTGTCAGTGTCGTAGTCTCCCTCATGGCTGTGTTTCCCTGTGTGTCAGTTTATCCATGCCCCAGTTTAGTTTTGTTATATTTTTGTGCCATTCTGCAATAAAGCAGCTTTTTGAGTTTTATTCCTGCGTGGTGAGTTTTGCGTTTGGGTCCTTCTCTTGCCTGTACACAGCCGAAACATGACACACTGTATATTTGAGATGGGCAGTTCACAGTCAGCCTGACACCTGCTGGCAGTCAGGTGATGATGACGCAGACGAGCTTTAGTCTACATCAAACATCTGTGATACCAGATTATTAATAACATGTGCAAACAAGGAAATTATAAAAAATATGAGCAGTGATTGTAAAGAACAGTGTGTTTCAAAAAATGCAATTTTATCCCTGTGTCAACATACGAGGCTAACACACCAAAGTCCCCCAAACTTTCAGTTCTGCTCCATCTTTTTAGCACCAAATCACAAGAACAGTGACCTCAAAGCATTTTGTACTCGACTGAAATAGTTTACATTAATACAGAGGAAATGCTAACAATCACGGCTCCCTGTGAACAAGCACTTAGCAACAGTGTGAAGGAAAAACTCCCTTGTAACAGGAGGAAACCTCCAGCAGGTCCAAGCTCAGGGAGGCGCGGCCATCTGCTGGTGTATTGGTGGTAAAAGGAGGGAGAAAAGGAAAAGAAAGCACGGGGAGACGCCACAACACACAGACTAAAGGAAAGGGGGGACAAAATTCACTGGCAGTGCTGATATAGAAACATGTGGGCAGTGAAAACATTTCCAAGTTCTTGTATTTATTTTTAAATCCTTCTATTTTCTCACCCCACCTACCTGTCTGAGCTGCGTTACTCCTACTGATGAGAGGTCACATGAAGGTGCTTTTCAACTTGATAAATTACCCCAGACTTTTTCAATCAATAGGTAAGAGTGTGTTCACATGAAAGAGGCAGTGTTCCCATGTTTACGATTCTGACCAATCAGAAACAGACACAGGTCTATTGGCATCAGAGCCACTGATGGTGTGTGTGTGTCCATGACTCACACAGAAATCAAAGCGACGCCCAGACAAGAGGCCACCTTTCGCTGTCCGTGTCCCAGAGCTGCAGCCATCACCCTGCTGCAGTGGAGCAGACGTGGCCTGGATCCTCTGTTCTATCGTAACTTGTTTCAAAGACAGCAGCCTGAGTCCTTTGGAGACCGAGTGGAGTTGAAGGATGGAGACCTCACTTTGATTCTGAAGAACGTCATCATCAGCGATAACGGCACAAACAAGTGTCGGATTGTGTTCAGGAACAAAAAGAGCACAGAGAGATCGTTCAGTGCTTCATCAAGCTCACAGTGAGGCCTCGGGTGAGTTTGGATCATCCTACTACTGCTGTTACTGCAAAATATACAGAAAATGCAAAAAATCCTCTTGATTTTCTCATGTTAAATATTCCAGTTCTTTGATCTTTGGGCTGAAGGAAGAACAGCACTCGGTGTATAAATGCTCAAACAACAATCTCTTTATTCCAGACAAGCACTTTGACCATAAACCATCCGGATGGGGAGATGAGCGCGGGAGGGTGTCCGCCTGATCTCCAAGTGTCTGAGCGTTTCTCACATTCTTATAGCTTCAGCCCCTCCAAGCTAAACATCCACATTCTTTCTCTCTCAGTGAGCCCGAGTTATGACCTCGGCTTCCTGTGCAGCATGTTCTGTTCTTTTCTAAGAGAGACGTTTCTGTGATTGTGAGGAACATCAGCATCAGCGATACAGGAAGATATGAATGTAAGATTACAGCCAACCACAGCATCTGTGGTGAGAGAGTCATCAAGGAGTTCAGGCACTCCATCAAGCTCACAGGCACAGACTCAGGTGAGATTCTAGAGTTGCAGGGCTTCCTCCAGAGCAGCTGTTAGAAACACAGCTGCATCTTCTTTCTCTCACACACAGAAAAGAGTGAGACAGAGTGAGGCATCAGGGAGTTTAATTACCAGCTTTAAGACAAATGAATGAGAGTGCTGAATGATAGCACTCATGAGTGGTGCAGCATGCTTTAATTACTACCCACTAGTGAATGTGTCAGCAGCTGAAACTGTATTAATGGTGATTTAAAGAAACGAGTCCCAGTGTGTAGACCAGGCGAGCTGCTTCACTTGTAACACACTGGCAGAAACCCCAAGTCAGTTAGGATGACTACCTGAACATTTGAATGTTTCCACTGGTCACTGAGGTGGTACGTTACAGGGATCCAGTCTGTTCATTTACAGGACTCTACTAGAGCTGCTTTGCATGACTCACAGTTGAAATAATGCTTCTTTGTCTGATGCAGGGCCTTGGTTCACCCCATCAGTCGTGCAGGGGGTCGTCTGCTCTGCAAAAGTGCACTTTAATGTAAACTGTGCAGCAGTGCTGCAAACTAATCCAGACGAAATAAAAGCACAATGTCAGGAGCTACTGCAGTTCAGCATCAAACGTAGGCCAAATCAATCATTAATATGATTTTCATGATCATCTTGTTTGTCTTAATGTTCTTATGATTCAAAGAAACATCCAGCAGCTGTGAGATCGGCTGTACTGATTTAAAATGAAGTGTGTACGGCCCCAAAGCCTCTGAATGAGCTGCAGATGTGTTTCAAACTCCTGTAACAAAAGCAAACATGTCTGCATACCGGCTAACTTTGTCCACACACTGTTTCTGCTCTGCAGGTTTCACAGATGAAGATGCAAATAGTGGAGGATACGGGGATGGAGGAGATTGGGTTGGACTTTCATTAATATTTTGTCTGTTAGTTTGGGCTGTTTGTTGTTCCTGCTGCTTCCGCTGTCGTCATAATTACCTGCAAGGAACTAAAGCCATTATAGCAGCATCCTCCTGAAAACAACATCTGCTCTGCTTTTCCACAAGAATGAAGATGCAGAGGTCTGGCTTTAGGATCTGAGCTCAGATAACATCTGGAGTTTAAAGCATCATTTTAATCTTCTTCTGCACAAAATGGCTCAGTCGAGTGCTGCCAACTCCGAGAGGTTTTCGGAGGATCGGGTGATGGAGATCTATAAAGTAGGAGTAACATTATATAGCTACTATGTCAAAATTCTATAGTATGGTATATGATATGGCACAGCCCTGCTGTAAAGATCAAATGTGTGACAGTGAAAGGTGCTGCAAAGAAGTCGGGAGAGAAATGCTGCAGAAAAGTCTCTTTAGCAAACAACGAGCAAACATAAAGCCCGTCCATTTCACATTTAAGGCAGGTAGTATGTTTGTTTTTCTAATGTTGACAAACTGACCCTCCATCCATCCACTTCTGCTGATCCTTTTCAGGGTCGCGGGGGCGCTGAACCCTAACCCAGCTGTCTTAGAGCGAGACAGACTGAAGACCTGTCCAGTCCGCTGTCCCTACTAAGTGCATGTCCTTGAAACAGTGGAATAAAAACTAAAGCAATGACAAATAATGATCCTCATCATCAACATTACTACCGAAATGTGAACTAGCAAGTACAGCCTGAGCCCATAGAAACAACATCTTTGTAATCTGTAACAGTTTTGGATTTTTGGACATGTTAAACAACTTTTAAAGGGTTTTTCACAAAGATGCTGAACATTAAATGCAGGATGCCACAGACATCCATTTTAGCCAACAATCTGCCATCTTCACCTCCAGTGTTCAAATAAAACGGAGACGTTGTGACATCAGCAGGAGACAGAGATCAGCTAGAGACACGCAGACAGTTTAAGCAGGCTGCTGTTCAAGTGGAGGCTGGTATGAATCCTGCTTCTGTTTATGTTTCCTGTTGAACAAAAACTTGACCAGAAACTGACATACCAACTTTCAGACTAGCAGATCCATCCTCCTTCCCTCCATCCTCTGTGTGTCCTTCTGTCTGACCTGCAGCTGAGAAACAGGTGTGAGGTGTCAGCTGTCAGGTAGGTGATGAGTGAAGAACAGAACAGAATCCATTTCCTCTTCAAACTGCTGTCAGACATGAGCTGTGTTCCAATTCGTCGGCTGCATCCTTCGGAGGACCCGGCCTTTGCGGTCTACGTGGGCCGGGATGGTGGGGACAGAGAGGCTGTAACTACATCTGCTGGTGTCACTGTGACCTCAGAGCAGTTTACATGAAACATGAAACGAATTACAACTTTTGCGATATTGACCAGCTCATGATGCAGAGTGTAGACTGTATCTGTGATAATGAAAATGATTTAAGGACTGGTTTATGACACGTCTATAAAAAATATAAAGTCTGTACAAATGTGAAACTACAAAGTTAAAAGCAGCTGGAACGACAGCTGTTCAAAGCTGAACACTTACATCAGCCAGAAGACAGAGTGAGTCCTCCATCTCTCTGAAGGAGGCCATCGTGGTGAGCACAGATGCAGCAGCAGTGTGGATGTGTCCACTCTCACAGTGTCTCTCTTTCAAGTTTGTCCTCACATTCTCAAAAAAAGAACATGTCTATGCAGATGCCCAGAGCCTAACAACACACCCGCTATAAAAACTTTTGCACCACCAGATTTTCATATACTTACATTTGAAAGTGTTCGTCTCCTGCATTAACTCCCACTTCGATCACTATCATTATCAGAAAAATATCTCCTGTATGGCCCGCAATGAATCCTGGGATATGTTGGGCCACAAAGGACACACCTGACCCATCCTTCAAATTCAGGGAAATGAAGGACGCATTTGGAAGACTTCAAATTTGAACAGCCTTCGTCGCGTCCATGTGATACAATTTCCTACAAATGTGGCATTCGAAGCATCCTCTCCCTGAATTTGGAAACACCCAATGTGATGATAGAGAGCAGGAAGAACCAGTCTCAACAAGAGACACACACACCTGATTTCCTGTAACTGCAGAGGGGAGGAGCCACCCGAGCAGGTGGGAACAGGAAGAGAAACAGCTGAGCCTCCGTCAGAGCAGCAGGAGGACGGTGGAGCTGAGGCAGGGTGAGTGTTAACACCACATTGTTGTAGTTTTGCTGTCAGAGTCTCTGAGTGTGTTTGTTTGTGTGACTGTAGAGAGAAGAAGAGTCACAGTGAGCTCTGTAGCTGTGATTGGCTCAATAATCACCTTCAATGGACTGAACGCAGAGAACGAGCCGAGGAACCTGACAAACCTGTTTGTGTGTGTGTCTGTGTGTGTGTGTGTACCTGTTTAGACATGTTTGTGAGGACAAAGAGTTGGTATGCTACTATGTGGGCTAATAGAGTCCCACAAAATGGCCGTCCTCACGAGTTTGAGGATATTTTTGAGGCTTTTTGGTGTCCTCACTAAAATCTGAAAACAAGTGTCTGTGTGTGTGTCTGTGTGTGTATGTGTCATATAGAGAGTCGAGTTCACGGTCGCACACTTTCTATCTCAGAGGCTGTATCCCAATTCTTCGGAGCCCCTCTGATGACATGGTCCAAAAAATAAATCAATTGTGGCCACAAAATACTACTTCGTGCACACGAAATGCTAATTTGTGGGCACGAAACACTTGACCAATAACCGTGATCCTTCCCAGGCCCTTGCAGTTGGTTGACAATAAAATCTATCCCGGCGTCCAGGCCCTGTAAAGCAACTGGGCTCTCAGTATCCTGTTTAAATGTCTCTCCGTAATAATGGTTCCTTGCATTGCAGGCTTTTCAAAATGCATTGTAGCTCATTCCCAGCCTAAAATAAAACTCACTCATACCGTCTCTGTCCACGGTGTATAGGTTTAGCCTACTCTCATGCTTGTGTCTCTACGCAGCTGTCCAGGAATTGTATCAATATGATGTTGCCACAAATGCGTAATTCGTTGCCACGTTATACCCATTTCGTGCTCTCGAAAATAGTATTTCGAGGGTATTTTGTGGCCACAATTTATTTATTTTTGGACCATGTCATCAGAGGGGCTCCGTACAATTCAGGTACTATTATTATACTATTAGTGTTAATTGTACTTTCTGCAGTGTTTAAATGATTACATATACACACAGTTACTGTCCCTCCACACATACGACTTGGTTCTCCTTCTATGCCCCAGCTTTGTTTACTTTTTCCCACCGAGGCTTCTAGACTTCTGATTGGCCAGCATTTCTGCACGGTTAGGAATATATCTCCACCTGTTGCTTTGGCATGTTCCTAGCAGTGTTTTCCTTCATTTCTGCCTTTACGTGTGGACGGGATTATTTTTGAAAACAAAAACGGAAAATCTCCGTTCTCAAAAATACCCGTGTACGTGTGGACGTAGCCTCAGTCTATGTATTTACTGCTTTGTGGTGAAGGTCCGTGTCTCATGTCAGTGTGTTTAGTTTGCGTTTCCTCTGTCTCATCTTGTCAATCACTCCCAGCTGTGTCCTGGGACAGGGATAAAGGGCAAAAAAACAAAAACCAACTAAATAAGCAGACAAAAAAAAAAAAAAATATATATATATATATATATATACACACACACACATACATCAATCACCTGGATCACCTGTTGAGAAAGAAAAAAGAAAACAAGCAGAAGAAAACGAGAGCAATACAATAAACAACATCACAATGATATATAGTAATATAACAGTAAATACTAAATATTAAACATTATTGTGCAGCACATAAGATCAACAGAACACAGTGTGCTTTGAGGTACACTCTAAGAACTAAAACTGATAATTACTTAAATATTTTGGTGCAACACACTGACATTTTAGACCTTCTTCAGAATACTGTATATACTATGGGCATCATGGTGCTGATCCAGAATCCTTACATTATTATTTATTACTAGAGCTACAATAATAAAGCAATGAGGAGGGGGAAGTAATAAATATGAAATAATGTATTTATGATGATTCCATTTGTTTCACTATCCACTCTGTGCAGGGGCAAAGCTTATTACATGTATAGAGATACAATCATTTTACTGCTGTAAAATCCAAATTTTGTCTTATTTAAAATATAAATCTAATATAATCTGCATCTTAATGTATGTTCTTTAAAATACAGTGTGTTTTTTAATATATTATAATTATAATAATGCATAATTATGTGGACATGTATATTAGATCGTTTTTTAGTGAAATATAATCCCCCCAGAAAGGCAGGAAATGCTCTGTAACTTACTTTAAAACTAAATATGTTCACTCAAACGGTGACAGAGCTACAGACCCATGACAGCCTTACACAGGTAGCCAGCAGCTATGACCAGCACTACATGTGCAGTTAATAAAAGGACAGGTAATGTTTGTCACGCTGTTGCACACACAGCACGCTCGTTTGTTTCAGTTCGTCAAATTGCCACAAGACAACTTACCAACGTGTACGTAATAAGCTAATACTCCTGTGTGCTACACACTACAGTGTACGCTGTACACCTACTTACTGGTTTTGTCGCATCAGTCTGTGTCTCTGAGTTAACTTGTGTTTCTCTTACAGCTCCGGACCGCAAAAGATGCGCGTGCTCTTTGTGAGCTCGTTCCCGGCTCGTAACCAGCGCGTTCTGCCATCAAGGGCGATCATTGGTTAAATGTGATCATGTGACTGATGCAAGCCAGATCCTTTTATTTAGCAAAACTGTGATTAATAGTTAAATATTATTGTTGAAGGGCACAGACAGGACTCCGCACGCACGCACACATAAAAATAAATAATACTTTTTTTTTTTAAAAAAAGTTGCCTCAACAAAAGGGCACCTTGGGCACCCATCAGGAAAGGGGCGGGTGCTCAAGCCCCTCTAGCCCCCCCCCCCTCTGCACGTGCCTGTCGCAGAGAACGGGGGTGTGAGAAGACTCCAAAACCTCCCTCCGCCCGCTCATTGTAGTGTTGATGCATGTGTGTTCTAAGGTGCATTTCCCCAGCTTTGGAAAATTCAGAGGCACAGATGAAGCTGGGGTACACAAAAACTGTAAAGCCAGGTGGAAAAGGTTCAGATAAGATGTCTTCCTGTTCCCCCAGTACGTTAAAGGATCCTCTGATCTTGGAATGTTTCTCTCCGACACTCTCCACAATACTAAGGGGTTGGCAGTCCGTTATAATAAAACTCAGGACTGCATGGTCCAGAACAGACTTCCTAGGTGCTTGATTTCAAAATAATAAAACGCATGTTAATTAAAAAATGATGATAAAGCAGTTCAGTGTCAATATAGGCCGACCTGTGTTCATTCTCGGTGTGTTTGTCTCCTCATTTTCATGTTTGGTTCTGTAATGCCTGAACACTGAGGAGGTGCTTTTGATTGTGTAACAAAGCTCAGCAGAATAGAAAATAAATAATTTACACTGCAAGTCACATTGCTGTTTTTCCTATTCTGATAGATTACACTGAAACAAAGACAGACAAACTATTCCCTTATTTGCAGTTAAAAGATCAAAATGATCCCACACAGCAGAAACATTTTTTTTTCTTTCAAGCTCAATTTTGTTATGGAGAGATGTTTTTATTTATTTATTTTTTTTATCTTTGCGAGAGTAATTTTGGTTTTTTTGGGGGGTTTTTTGGTGGCGACTCATCCCATTGACAGATGCAGATGCGGTACCTTTTAAACACAGTTTAGCGCGTTGGTAATGAGCGATACAGCAGCTGTATCGATCACGTGACTTTTTCTTAAAGCGACACACGCACCGATACAGGTTTCGCTCTGTGAGCTTGATACAAGCGTCGGTGCATCAGTGTTGCTGGACCCATCACTACTATATAGTGATGTGTTGTGGTGCTTTGCTCCCACCCCTTGTGTTCCGTGTTTTCGTCTTCCCTTCGTGTAATTCTTCATATTCGTGTACTGTTAGTTTTCCCAGTTTAGGTTTTTGCTTAGTTTCCATGCTCACCTTCGCCATTTCTGTTTGTATCACCATGTGATGAATAAACTCACTTGCATCTGAGCTGCCTGCATAAAGGGTCCTTTAATAATTTACACACGGCTCGCAAACCGTGACAAAAACACTGGAAAAATTGGGCTGTTCTAAAACGTTTGACGGGTAGTGTATATATTTAGTTTATATATTTTCTTTATTTATAATAGTTTGTTTTATATTGTAGCAAAGTGTTACTTGGATACTTCTCTATGTGCTTCTTCATGTGCAATTTTGTTGCATTCTGAGCCTAAGAAATTTATTGGTGGTAGTGATGAACTGCTGTTAGAATCAAGTTAAATTCTGATAAATCAGACAATTACCTCTCCAGCTGTTGTTACAGTCTTTGTTTATCGGGTCCTTACAGGGTAAAAGATGACGACACCTAAAGAAATCCTTCTGGGGACTTTGAAGGATTTGGGACGTGATGACTTTGAAGAATTTAAGTGGCATCTGAAGAACGGGTCTGTAGAAGGTTTACCAGCAATCCCAGAGAGTGAACTGGAGAATGCAGAGAGGACGGACATAGTGGATCTGATGTTTGATACCTACTCTATCAACACTTTTGAAGTCACTAAAAATCTTTTGGGGAGGATAAACAAGAATGATCTGTTGGAGAATTTAAATAAAACCATCCCAGAACCCACAGGTAAGTCAGGGAATGACTAAACAAAAAACACATAAACAATAAAAACATTAGTTAACATTACACAGGTGCCATTAAAATCTATATAAATAATAAATCCAAAACACTTGCCAACACTTTCAGGAGTGAGAGACTGCAGAAAGCCAACAGTTTGTGTTTTATGCATCTGCACAAATAACCTCCTGTGTACACATGAATATCTGCTCTTTGGGTTGGTTTGATTAAAATGGGACCAGCAGCAGGTTTTCTGCTCATTTTACAGATTTATATTGTCAGATTGGTTTTAGAGCTGTTTTATCAACATAAATGAGGCGACAACAACAGTTTGGGACACGTCACAAATATGATCAAAGTGCTTTTTCTTAAATCTATTTACCAGTTGAAGGTAAAGTTAAAAAAAATGGCTGCCATTTCTTTCTGCTGTTTGGAGACCCAAACAAAAAAATGCCCACACAGTAAATGCTTTTTATTATGGTTGATAAACAGGACACTAAGGTGATTGGTCAAAGGTTGGAGGAAAGCCACAGTTCTCCTTATTTGACTAAAATCCACCATTTCAGCTCATGTTTTTTCTTCTGCAGCTTTCTGGGAGATTCCACTTCAGCCTTCTGCTGGCAACGCTCCCGTTACCAAGCTTCCCTTAGGTAGTGTCATTAGAAGACATAGCATACATTTACACTGCTATGCAGATGACACCCAGCTCCATCTGTCCATGAAGTCAGATAACACACACCAATTAGTTAAACTGCAGGAATGTCTTAAAGACATAAAGACCTGGATGGCCGCTAACTTTCTGCTTCTTAATTCAGATCAAACTGAGGTTATTGTACTCGGCCCTGAAAATCTTAGAAATATGGTATCTAAGCAGATTCTTACTCTGGATGGCATTACCTTGGCCTCCAGTAACACTGTGAGGAACCTTGGAGTCATTTTTGACCAGGACATGTCCTTCAACGCACATATTAAACAAATATGCAAGACTGCTTTCTTCCATTTGTGCAACATCTCTAAAGTTAGAAATATCCTGTCTCAGAGTGACGCTGAAAAACTAGTTCTGTCATGGTCCTGGGTCGTTCAGCGTTTTGTTTCATTTTTGGTATCACCTTGTGTACTTTGTGTTAATTCTGATTTTGTATTAGTTCTTAGGTTGATCTCTACCTGTGTCTTTCCTCTGTGTTCTGTTCGTGTCCCCGAGTTTGTGTTGTAAAACAGTCTGTTTCCTGTTTTACTTTGAAGGTTTGTGTCTCGTCTTGTGAATTAGGATCAGCTGTGCTCCCCTCCTGTGTGTCATTCCCTCATTACCTTGTGTGTATTTATAGTATGTGTCTGCCTGTGTTCCTCGTTGTGTCGTCTGCATTACTGTGTTAATCAGTGTTACTACTCGTCTCTCTATCCAGCCTTCTTTGTGTCATCTCTGTGTATTCCCCGCTGTCCTTATGTTTTCAGGTTTGTCTGTTACAGTGGCTTGCAAAAGTATTCGGCCCCCTTGAACTTTTCCACATTTTGTCACATTACAGCCACAAACATGAATCAATTTTATTGGAATTCCAGGTGAAAGACCAACACAAAGCGGTGTACACGTGAGAAGTGGAATGAGAATCATACATGACTCCAAACATTTTTTACAAATAAATAACTGCAAAGTGGGGTGTGCGTAATTATTCAGCCCCCTTTGGTTTGAGTGCAGTCAGTTGCCCATAGACGTTGCCTGATGAGTGCTAATGACTAAATAGAGTGCACCTGTGTGTAATCGAATAACGCCGAACAAAGAGAGCGCTGATCAGAAATGCAGCCAAGAGGCCCATGGTGCCTCTGGACGAGCTGCAGAGATCTACAGCTCAGGTGGGGGAATCTGTCCATAGGACAACTATTAGTCGTGCACTGCACAAAGTTGGCCTTTATGGAAGAGTGGCAAGAAGAAAGCCATTGTTAACAGAAAACCATAAGAAGTCCCGTTTGCAGTTTGCCACAAGCCATGTGGGGGACACAGCAAACATGTGGAAGAAGCTGCTCAGGTCAGATGAGACCAAAATGGAACTTTTTGTTCAAAATGCAAAACGCTATGTGTGGTGGAAAACTAACACTGCACATGACTCTGAACACACCATCCCCACTGTCAAATATGGTGGTGGCAGCATCATGCTCTGGGGGTGCTTCTCTTCAGCAGGGACAGGGAAGCTGGTCAGAGTTGATGGGAAGATGGATGGAGCCAAATACAGGGCAATCTTGGAAGAAAACCTCTTGGAGTCTGCAAAAGACTTGAGACTGGGGCGGAGGTTCCCCTTCCAGCAGGACAACGACCCTGAACATAAAGCCAGGGCAACAATGGAGTGGTTTAAAACAAAACATGTCCATGTGTTAGAACGGCCCAGTCAAAGTCCAGATCTAAATCCAATCCAGAATCTGTGGCAAGATCTGAAAACTGCTGTTCACAAACGCTGCCCATCTAATCTGCCTGAGCTGGAGCTGTTTTGCAAAGAAGAATGGGCAAGAATTTCAGTCTGTAGATGTGCAAAGCTGGTAGAGACAGACCCTAAAAGACTGGCAGCTGTAACTGCAGCAAAAGCTGGTTCTACAAAGTATTGACTCAGGGGGCTGAATAATTACGCACACCCCACTTTGCAGTTATTTATTTGTACAAAATGTTTGGAATGATGTATGATTTTCGTTCCACTTCTCACGTGTGCACCACGTTGTGTTGGTCTTTCACCTGGAATTCCACTAACATTGATTCATGTTTGTGGCTGTAATGTGACAAAATGTGGAAAAGTTCAAGGGGGCCGAATACTTTTGCAAGCCACTGTAGTTTTTCCAGTTTAGGTTTATGTTTAGTTCTGCCCTCACCTTGGTTTGTTCACTGTAAATAAAACCTCACTCGCATCTCCACCACTGTCTGCAACTTGGGTCCTCATTTAACTCCACCGCACGACTGCTGCCCCAGCCGTGACAAGTTTATGCATTTATTACGTCAAGGCTGGACGACTGTAATTCATTATTATCAGCAAGTCCTAAAAACTCGCTGAAAAGGCTTCAGTTAATCCAAAATGCTGCAGCAAGAGTCCTGACAGGGACTAGAAAGAGAGAGCAGATTTCTCCTGTATCGACTTCCTGTTAAATCCAGAATTGAATTCAAAATCCTGCTCCTCACATACAAGGTCTTAAATAATCAGGCCCCATCTTATCTTAATGACCTTGTAGTACCATATCCCCCTATTAGAGCACTTCGCTCTCGCTCTGCAGGCCTACTTGTTGTTCACAGAGTATTTAAAAGTAGAATGGGAGGCAGAGCCTTCAGTTTTCAGGACCCAAAAAGATAGTTGGGGTTTTTTCTGTTGTATTATTGTAGGTTCTTTATCTTACAATATAAAGCACATTGGGGTGACTGTTGTTGTTATTTGGAGGAATTAATAAAAAAAACTTTTATACTTGAAATTCTTTCATTTATTCTACATATTTATTCATCACTGGCTCCATAGTGTTGTTTATGTAATATGTGAAATGTTGCTAGTATTGATTTGGTGCTGTATAAATAAACATAATTAATTCGAATGTGTCTCTATAAAACCTGCCCTCAGTTATAACCCAAGTGTCAGGGCTCAATGGCTCATGAAAAGGAATGGAGTCAAGCACAGAACCAAAAAACGGAGGCTGAGTGACTTTTAACAGAAATGTATTTTACTAGATTTCTTGACGGAGAAAGCTGAATCACGGCTAAATTCAACAGCAAGCGAGGTATTATGAGAAGTGCAGAGCTGAGGCCAGAACATAAGCTGAGGCAGGTCAAAGGAACAACAGGGGCAGAATCGGGCGAATAGAAACTATCCAGGATCACTGGAACAAAGGAGATAATAATCAGAGTGGTCCACAGTGTAGTGAATGAGTCCAAGATTTAAAAACTAAGAGGTGTTACGTGGCTGCAGGTGGAGATCAGCTGGAGGAGGAGATGAATTAAATCTGGGTACAGAGTGAGATGTGGGTGCACAGGGAGGCAGGCAGGTGAGGATGGCAGTTTGCAAGAGTGAGTTTTCCCAGCAGTGGCAGGCCAGAATCCTGAGGCGTGACTTATGGCGAGAGTTGGAAGATGTATCCAGGTGCCGACTAGGGAACAGGAAAAGAGGGTTACGCGAAACAAGCTGAGGAGCACAAGACAAAATGTGAGGCAGAGAACTGACTGTGCTAAGCACACAATCTGGAGAAGGTTCATTGTGAGTGCTGCTCATAAATACTGCCGGAGTAATTGGCAACAGGTGAGGAGCACGGAGGAGTGAGGAGGGCTCCACCCAGGGGAGGAGAGCTGATGCTGTGGAAAGTTACTCAGACTCACTCGGATCATGACACCAAGAGTCCAGTGAACTGAACACATAACCACAGTAACCAGAATGCAGTTTTCTCATTTGTGTCATTTGCTGTTTATTCATGCAGAGATTCTCACTGAGTGTCAGCTCAAACTCAAGTCAGACCTGAAGCAGAAGTTCCAGTGTGTGCTCGAGGGGATTTCTACAACAGAAAACCCGACCCTCCTGAGTCAGATCTACACAGAGCTCTACATCACAGGGGGAGGGACTGCAGAGGTTAATGATGAACATGAGGTCAGACAGATTGAAACAGCATCCAGGAAACCAGACAGACCAGAAACAACCATCAGACAAGAAGACATCTTTAAACTCCCACCTGGAAGAGATAAACCAATCAGAACAGTGCTGACAATGGGAGTGGCTGGCATTGGGAAAACAGTCCTAACACAGAAGTTCACTCTGGACTGGGCTGAAGACAAAGCCAACCAGGACATCCAGTTCATGTTTCCATTCACTTTCAGAGAGCTGAATCTGCTGAAAGAGGAAAAGTTCAGCTTGGTGGAACTTGTTCATCACATCTTTACTGAAACCAAAAAAGCAGGAATCTACACCTTTGAAGACTTCCAGGTTGTGTTCATCTTTGATGGTCTGGATGAGTGTCGACCTCCTCTGGACTTCCACAAAACTACAATCCTGACTGACCCTAGAAAGTCCACCTCAGTGGATGTGCTGCTGATAAACCTCATCAGGGGGAAACTGCTTCCCTCTGCTCGCCTCTGGATAACCACACGACCTGCAGCAGCCAATCAGATCCCTCCTGACTGTGTTGGCGTGGTGACAGAGGTCAGAGGGTTCACTGACCCACAGAAGGAGGAGTACTTCAGGAAGAGATTCGGAGATTCGGAGCAGGCCAGCAGCATCATCTCCCACATCAAGACATCACGAAGCCTCCACATCATGTGCCACATCCCAGTCTTCTGCTGGATCACTGCTACAGTTCTGGAGTTTGTCATGAAGAACAAAGAGAGCAAAGATCTGCCTAAGACTCTCACAGAGCTCTACCTACGTCTTGTGCTATTTCACCTAAAAACGAAGGACATCAAGTATGATGGAGGAGCTGAGACAGAGTCGTGCAGGAAGATCATTGAGTCTCTGGGAAAACTGGCCTTTGATCAGCTGCAGAAAGGAAACCTGATCTTCTATAAATCAGACCTGACAGAGTGTGGCATCGATATCAGAGCAGCCTCAGTGTACTCAGGAGTGTTCACACAGATCTTTAAAGCTGATGAGTGCCACATGTTCAACAACGTTGTTTACTGTTTCATCCATCTGAGCATTCAGGAGTTCTTTGCTGCTCTTCATGTCTATCTGACCTTCATCAACTCTGGAGTCAACCTGCTTAAGAAACAATCTCCTCGCTTTAAAATCTTCCAGAAAACACTTACTGTAAAAGACTTCTACCAGAGTGCTGTGGACAAAGCCTTAGAGAGTCCAAATGGACACCTGGACTTGTTCCTCCGCTTCCTCCTGGGTCTTTCACTGCAGACCAATCAGGATCTCCTATGCATGCTGACACAGACAGGAAGTAGCTCACAGACCAATCAGGAAACAGTTCACTACATCAAGAAGAAGCTCAGTGGGAAACTGTCTGCAGAGAAAAGCATCAACCTGTTCCACTGTCTGAATGAACTGGATGATCGTTCTCTAGTGGAGGAGATCCAACAGTCCCTGAGATCAGGACGTCTCTCCACAGATCAACTGTCTCCTGCTCAGTGGTCGGCTCTGGTCTTCATCTTACTGTCATCAGATCTGGATGAGTTCGACCTGGAGAAATACTCCCGTTCAGAGAAGGCATTGTTGAAGCTGCTGCCAGTGGTCAAAGCATCCAAGAAAGTGCTGTAAGTGAATCTATGAACAAATATGTTTAATAATGCTAGATGAATAAAAGAATATGTCTCCATTGTTATTCTTCCTCAGGCTGAGAGATTGTAAACTCTCAAAAAGAAGCTTTGAAGCTTTGTCTGAAATTCTCAGCTCCCCATCCAATCATCTGAGAGAGCTGGACCTGAGCTCGAACTACCTGCAGGATTCAGACTTGGATTTGCTGTGTGTTGGACTAAAGAGTCCTGATTGTAAACTTGAAACTCTCAGGTAAGGATACAGACTTTTTGACACTTTTTGACTCTTAAATCTGTAAGTTTATCTTGATGTGGACGTTCAAAGTCAGCACAATTTTCCTTTTAAGTTCCTGAGTTTATATTTTTGACTGTCAGGTTGTCTGGACAGATGTTTTTATTTTATTTTGTTTTTTTTACTTGTCCATAAAGTCAGAACTAAACCCACATGTAGATGACTTTCTGTTACTGGAGCAGCCTTCCTGAAGACAGCAGTGTGTTTTCATGCTTTTAAAGCCAAACTCACCTTTCAGACCTGGCTTTCATTTATTATCTATTTTTGTTTGTTTATTATATATTTATTTCTACTGTTTAACTACTGCTCACATCTTTTATCCTCCTTTTTAATTGTTCATTTCTTTTTACCCAGTGTTTCTATATTGCACTTTGTATTTGTCTATATTTATCATGCACTACTTTGCTCATTTATTGTTTGGTTTTAATGTTATTAAATTTCGGTTCTTTTGGTATTCGTTATGGCCAAAAAGACACGGCTCAAAAGTGGTCTTTTTACTTTTTAAGTTATTAAATTTGTAACTCTAGTGATTTGTGTGTGTGACAGAGAGGCACTGCCAGGGATTTTTGACACAAGTTGTTCTTGTAAAATCAGTCTGTGAAGGTTCTCAGACATCCAGGTCATCATAGTCTAAGAAGCTTGGAAAGAAAAGCGTCTGGACTTCTTTAAGTTTCCTTGAAGATGTTTCACCTCTTATGAGAGAAGCGTCTTCAGTTCTAAGGGTCAAATGGTGGAGTGGGGCAGTCAGTGAAAGGGCAATGGTGGTGGCTCAGGGTTTGTATGTTTGGGGGGTTCAGAGGGAAAAGATGAATGCAGGTCTGGAGTTGGTGTGTGAGAGCAGGGAGTGAATCTGATCAAACATGAGTGTCATGAAGCCTGTTTGCAGTTGTTTGCACTGTTTTCCACTCTGGATGTTGTTTCTGTTCAGCTGTGAGTAGAAAAGGCTCCATTCTACAACCTGTTTGTGTTAGTTGTTCAATAGAAACATTATTTGGTGCTGATGTTGCACTTCTTTTATTCACAACCAAAGAGTTTTTGAAGTCTGCATCAGACTGATTTAAATGACTTTTGAATATTACTTTAAATACTTAGATTTAAAATTCTGATAAAAGTTTAAATACAAAGATCAGTATTGTCTAATGTTTTGGCTGCAGTGTGTTTTTGCAGACAGGTATAACAGAACATCTTTAGTGTTTAGATTTTTTAAACTTGAGTATGAATTTATACAAAATGCAGCAAGATATTAAAAAAAAAAGTGGCATCGTTCCATCTCTGCTTTGATTAGAGACACAGCTCTAATCAAAGAGGTGGTCCGCTTGCCTCCGCCCCGGAGAGAAGGGTTACATCTCCTGGGTTTAGGTGTTTTCCAATTTGTCATCATTTTGAAAAGTTTACATTTCTTCAGTGTTGAGCAGCAGAAATGAGACTTTCCTGTCAGAGGTCATTTTTGAAAAAATGAGGTAAATCAACCATGAAAACCATGAAGCAACATGTGAACATGAGCTGATGCTGCTGAAGTGAAGCAAAGTTACAGAGGTTTGATTACAGACACAGCTGAGAGTTTGTAATCTGTCATCATTTTAAAAAGTTTCCATGGAACAGCAGAAATGAGGCTTTACTGTCAGAGGCCGACAGCACTGAACACAACAGCAGACTGGTGGCTAATAAACAGTGAATGATGCAGAAACAGATGTTTGAAGCTGTTCTTGGAGTACACTGAGAGAGAGAGAGCTGTGCAGGCAGGAACAGCCAAAGTCAGAGAGAATTCATGAGCATATTGATCAAACGTGAAGCAGAGTTTGGATCTTCTTTTGCTGCTGCTTCACTCAGTTTTGGTTGGAGACAGATGAAACCTGCAGCTTCAGGATCTGTGAGCTGTCCACTTTCAGCCCCGACGGCGTGTCCGTGTACGTGCCGTCGAGTGAACGATCCACGCTCTGTGTTTCCATCTTTGTGTGTTTAGCTGCTCTCATTTACTGTTTTATCTGTTTGCTGCTTGTTGAAATAGTTTGTGAGCTTTAACCTGAGATTCTGGCAAAATACATTTATATTAAACATCGATTCAGGATTGAATGAATCAACATCATTTTATTCAAATTAAAACCATTTAAATGGGAACATGAATTTTTTACAGCCGCCTCTAATGCTGGGTAATGTCAGCTGGTCCATGTGCAGCTGGCTGTGAGGCTCAGGGAGCGTCTACAAAGTGCAACACTGAAAGAACATCATCCATAAATATTGAGTAAGAACTGGACTCTCATACAGCGAGACTCAAATGCCTTTAAACATCAGCTTATCCTGCTGATCCAAGTCCAACACTGAGTTTGTAAAAAGATGTTTGTCAATCATTTTGTTTGGTTTCTGAGGAAAAAGATTCAATAAGTTGCTGCTAATACACAACATTTCATCATATTTCCTCATAAGCCTCTTTTGTCTGACCATTTGATCCCATTTGAATTTGCAATAAAGGATCCACAGAGTTTGGTGACAATAATGACAGTAGATGTTTGTGTGAAAGTGCTGGAAGCAAATGAGTGTGTGATGTTCTTTCAGTGTTGCACTTTGTAGACGCTCCCTGAGCACTGGTCTCACAGCCAGCTGCACATAGAGACCAGTGTTGTTAGTCCAGGTCAGAAGATGACTTGTTGGAATGAAAATGAGCTTGTAGTTTGTCTGCTTTAATAATGTGACTGGAAAAAGGTGTTGGACTTCAAATATGTCCATTTCTGTCACACTTCACCTTTAAAAGTGAAGCCATGTGGTTCCTGGAAGGAAAAACACGACTTTTTCAAGTCTTTGTCCTGTTTTTATGAGAAATGTACGACTTTAATGTTCTTTTTTCTATACTCAATTTTTATTATAATTTACAACATTGCAACTTGTACTTGTCAATGTTCACAAGTAGGACAGTTACAGGAACTGCAATGCAGAAATGTAGATTAAAATAAGAACTGCAATTAGGAAGCACAAAACAAAACCCAAGCAAGCAAACAAACAGACAACAACATAACAAAAAGAAAACAAAACATAAACTTTATGTAATATTAAATAACATGTGACAAACTTAGCCATAAATGAACAAAACGAAACAGACCTATGCTAAATTATTGAAACAGTAAAGCATGTATGGGTCGCCAACGCTCAGTAAACAATTCTCTCTGAATCCGCAGAGCAGATGTTATTTCCTCCATCTGGTAAATTTCTCTTGCTTTATCAATCCACATATTATATGAAGGTGGGTCAAGATTCAGCCATTTAATAGTGATACACTTTAGTGCTGCTGTAAGATTCTTAAGAGATACTTTTTATTGTTTCCCGCAAAACCCTTTGGTAAGACTCCTAAAATGACTAACTGTTGGTCTTTGTTAATGGTTGTTGGAAAACTGTACTGAGAACTTTAAATATGTCATTCCAAAGTGGGCAGATTTTTGGGCATGACCAGAATATATGTGAGTGAGTTCCTAAAGAAGTACCACAATTTCGCCAGCAGGTGTCAGGATTTGTAGGCTTCATTTTGGCAATTATCTCTGGGGTTCTAAAATATCTCATGACCACCTTCCATTTAAATTCTCTCCACAGCCCAGAATTAGTCACCAGATGGGCTTCACCGAACACCTCTTCCCAGGTGTCCTCTGAGATTTGAGTGGCAGTCTCAGCTTCCCACCTTGCCTTAATATCCAAAGTTGCATTTGTATTGAAACTCATAAATGTGTTATAAAAATGACTGATTAATTTTGGGGAGGAATTACTTTGAAATATTTTTAGAAATATTTCCTCAATGGGTGAGGGCTCCAAAACTTGCCTCCATTCTTTATGTTTTGTCAAAAAGCTTCTTAGCTGCAGAAATCTAAAAAAGTCAGAAGAAGGAAGCCGAAACTGACCTCAACTGTTCAAATGAGCTCAGGTGCCCATTCCTCACAACATGACAAAGTTTATGAAGCCCGCTATGTGACCATGCTCTGAAGCCAGAGTCTTCCACAATAGGAGAAAAACCCTGCAGGGAGGAGAGCCTTGATAACATTGAAATTTCTTTTGGACGACCAAATGATTGTTTGATTCTACGCCAAATCTTTAGTGTGACCCTCGTCCGTTCCCCCATATGCACATTTTTAATTGAAATGTTAGAACAAAGCAGGGATTCCAATGATCTTTCGCACATTGTCTTCTCAATGTTTAGCCACTGAGTTTCAGACAAATCCCGCACCCATACAGTCAGGGGTCTCATCTGAGCTGCCCAGAAATAATATTTCAGGTTTGGAACAGCCAATCCCCCCTGCAGGTTTGACAGTTTTAATGTTTGGAACTTGATCATCCCTCATGTGTATTTAGTCTCTGTGTCGCGTCATCTGTGTTCCCACCCTCCATATTTTCATGCCCAGTCTTTTGTATTCTTAGCCATAGCTTTCCGTGTCTTCATGATTTATTATAGTATTAGTTCCCCAGTTTAGTTCTCTTCACTGTGATTCTGCCTTGTTTGATGTCTTCAGCCGAAATAAAGGCACGCTTTTCGTTCAAAACTCAGTTTCATGTCTGCGCCAGTGTCTGCGCCTGAGTCCTCCACACACTCTCCATACGGTCAGCCACTGTGACCGTGACACTAAACTACATGCTGTGTGCAGCCACTCTCCTGAGCCTGTACTATATACACAGCGGTTACAATGACAAACTGAATACAATCTCATATCTACAAAACAGGCTGAGTCAAAGTTGCAGCTACGCTTATGAACATGGAGAAAAAACAGGCGAGTTATCAGCTCACCAGCTACGACTAAGAACAGCTAACCAACTATCCTTGAGATCCACAATGATTTCAATAAGGTGTTTTATATTCCCTCCTTGGGAGAAGATGCGATCGCTAGTCTGGAGGAACCTGTCTCTAATGTTGGAATTGAAACGGCCGTACGGAGCATGCAGTCTGGAAAATCTGCTGCCCCGACGGGTATCCATCTGATTTTTTCATAAAGTTTTCTGACCGACTGAATTCACTGTTAAAATCAACTTTTGAAGAATCCTTCCTCTCACAGTCGTTGCCTCCAACAATGCATCAAGCAGTGATGTGTTTAATTGTAAAACAGGAAAAAGACCATTTAGATTGTCGTTCATGTCGTTTAATATCTTTGTTCAACACAGACACCAAGATCCTGGCTCAAGTGTTGGCCCGTCGCTTACACAAGTATTTGTCCTCCATTATTTCACCAGACGGGCTTTATTAGGCACTCTTTTTTGAACATTAGAGCTCTATTAAATATCATTTATACCCATGTTAAAGGTGATACATTGGAAACTGTAATTTGGCTTGACGCAGAAAAGGCGTTGGATCGGGTGAGATGGGATTTTTTTTTATACGCTTAAAAAATGTGGCTTTAATTTTGTATCTTGGATAAAAGTATTGTATTGCTCCCCTCTAACAGCCGTCCGGACTAACAATAATCTGCCCCCCAGGACAGGGATGCCCTCTGTCTCCTTTTTGCCATTGAACCGCTAGCTGTTGCTCTGAGACAATGTGTTGGTGTTGAGGGAAAACATCGAGGGGGTATCGAACATGAAGTCTCTCTTTATGCCGACGACATGATTTTATTTATTTCCAACCCATCGAACAGCCTCCGCAAACTTTTGGATAGACTTACAATAATAATAATAATACGTTTTATTTATAGGCGCCTTTAAGAGCCTCAAGGTCACCTTAATGCATACTTAAGGAATTTGGGACAATTTCTGGATATAAAGTGAATTTTGGGAAGAGCGAGGCAAAGTCTATCTGTACGACAACTGGGGAGTTTTGTGTATTTTAGCCCCTTTTAAACCCAGCTATAACAAGTTTAAGTACTCGGGCATCTGGGTGACAAGAAAACCACAAAGACTTGTATAAAACTATCTTCCTTTATTGTCGAAGCTTAAAGAGGATTTTGGAAAATGTGAGTTTTGCCTCTTGATATTTATGGTGGGGATGCAGAACAAGGAGCAAAGATGAATGTGATGCTGAATCAGCAGAAGACTTGGACTCATTTGATTCCAGCTTTGATATCATTGATTTCAATATGTCCATTTCTGTCACACTTCACCTTTAAAAGTGAAGCCATGTGGTTCCTGGAAGGAAAAACACGACTTTTTCAAGTCTTTGTCCTGTTTTTATGATAAATGTACGACTTTAATGTGAAACATTCAGAGTTTTTTCTCTTGTTGTGTTTGTTTGAAGCTGCTTCCTGTTGGCTTCAGCTGTTTGGAGTTTCCATTTTCTAAACTTCTACATTCTGAACCTTCTTCAGCTCTGAACAGATGATGAAACACTGAATGATTTCAAGCACTTTGTCTAATAAACTTACATCTTTCATTCTTTATACAGATTGAGGAGCTGTGGTTTGTCAGAGATCAGCTGTGATTATCTGGCAGCAGCACTGAAGTCCAACCCCTCCCATCTGAGACAGCTGGACCTGAGCGACAACAACAAGCTGCAGGATCCAGGAGTGAAGCATCTGTGTGGTTTCCTGGAGAGTCCAGGATGTAAACTTGAAACTCTGAGGTCAGTCAGCATGTTTTAGTTGTGCTGAGATGAATATGATGTGAAAGTTGTGCTGACACTAAACTGCAGACATCAGGCTGATATTATACTGATCCACACTGAGGATCTTCATGGTAAAGTCTGTTTTCTTCTTCTCTGGTTTAGTCCATTGACTGCAGCAGAACAATGTTCACATTTCAAACAGTGATACTCAACGTATGGCCCGCGGCCCACACGCGGCCTGCCCACCTTTCCTGATTCAGAGAGAGGGGACCCTGATTAACTGTGTAGCTTCTTCCTCACAGTTCTAAGTATCAGACACAACAATGAATAATCCACAGCTGACTGTCTTTAGCAGGTCAAAGGTCACGGCACACAGCAGACAGTCAGAAATATTCTAACTCTGATCATTTATCAGTTGTGACACTGTGAGACTTGATCAGAGGTGTGATCATCACAGCAGAGGCCTTTGTGTCAAAGTCACTGAGGATCAAACAGAAACACATGAAGCAGATTTTCCTCTTCTGGCTTTTTATAGCAGATAACCTTCAAAATATTCTGCAGTCGATCAAAAACTGAAGCAAACCATGAAGCAACATGTGAACATGAGCTGATGCTGCTGAAGTGAAGCAAAGTTACAGAGGTTTGATTACAGACACAGCTGAGAGTTTGTAATCTGTCATCATTTTAAAAAGTTTCCATGGAACAGCAGAAATGAGGCTTTACTGTCAGAGGCCGACAGCACTGAACACAACAGCAGACTGGTGGCTAATAAACAGTGAATGATGCAGAAACAGATGTTTGAAGCTGTTCTTGGAGTACACTGAGAGAGAGAGAGCTGTGCAGGCAGGAACAGCCAAAGTCAGAGAGAATTCATGAGCATATTGATCAAACGTGAAGCAGAGTTTGGATCTTCTTTTGCTGCTGCTTCACTCAGTTTTGGTTGGAGACAGATGAAACCTGCAGCTTCAGGATCTGTGAGCTGTCCACTTTCAGCCCCGACGGCGTGTCCGTGTACGTGCCGTGGAGTGAACGATCCACGCTCTGTGTTTCCATCTTTGTGTGTTTAGCTGCTCTCATTTACTGTTTTATCTGTTTGCTGCTTGTTGAAATAGTTTGTGAGCTTTAACCTGAGATTCTGGCAAAATACATTTATATTAAACATCGATTCAGGATTGAATGAATCAACATCGTTTTATTCAAATTAAAACCATTTAAATGGGAACATGAATTTTTTACAGCCGCCTCTAATGCTGGGTAATGTCAGCTGGTCCATGTGCAGCTGGCTGTGAGGCTCAGGGAGCGTCTACAAAGTGCAACACTGAAAGAACATCATCCATAAATATTGAGTAAGAACTGGACTCTCATACAGCGAGACTCAAATGCCTTTAAACATCAGCTTATCCTGCTGATCCAAGTCCAACACTGAGTTTGTAAAAAGATGTTTGTCAATCATTTTGTTTGGTTTCTGAGGAAAAAGATTCAATAAGTTGCTGCTAATACACAACATTTCATCATATTTCCTCATAACCCTCTTTTGTCTGACCATTTGATCCCATTTGAATTTGCAATAAAGGATCCACAGAGTTTGGTGACAATAATGACAGTAGATGTTTGTGTGAAAGTGCTGGAAGCAAATGAGTGTGTGATGTTCGTTCAGTGTTGCACTTTGTAGACGCTCCCTGAGCACTGGTCTCACAGCCAGCTGCACATAGAGACCAGTGTTGTTAGTCCAGGTCAGAAGATGACTTGTTGGAATGAAAATGAGCTTGTAGTTTGTCTGCTTTAATAATGTGACTGGAAAAAGGTGTTGGACTTCAAATATGTCCATTTCTGTCACACTTCACCTATAAAAGTGAAGCCATGTGGTTCCTGGAAGGAAAAACACGACTTTTTCAAGTCTTTGTCCTGTTTTTATGAGAAATGTACGACTTTAATGTGAAACATTCAGAGTTTTTTCTCTTGTTGTGTTTGTTTGAAGCTGCTTCCTGTTGGCTTCAGCTGTTTGGAGTTTCCATTTTCTAAACTTCTACATTCTGAACCTTCTTCAGCTCTGAACAGATGATGAAACACTGAATGATTTCAAGCACTTTGTCTAATAAACTTACATCTTTCATTCTTTATACAGATTGAAGAGCTGTGATTTGTCAGATATTGGCCTTGATTATCTGGCAGCAGCACTGAAGTCCAACCCCTCGTATCCCACAGAGGTGGACCTGAGTGGAACCTACAGCAACCTGAAGGGTTCAGGAGTGAAGCATCTGTGTGGTTTCCTGGAGAATCCACGATGTCGATTTGAAACTCTGAGGTCAGTCAGCATGTTTTAGTTGTGCTGAGATGAATATGATGTGAAAGTTGTGCTGACACTAAACTGCAGACATCAGGCTGATATTATACTGATCCACACTGAGGATCTTCATGGTAAAGTCTGTTTTCTTCTTCTCTGGTTTAGTCCATTGACTGCAGCAGAACAATGTTCACATTTCAAACAGTGATACTCAACGTATGGCCCGCGGCCCACACGCGGCCTGCCCACCTTTCCTGATTCAGAGAGAGGGGACCCTGATTAACTGTGTAGCTTCTTCCTCACAGTTCTAAGTATCAGACACAACAATGAATAATCCACAGCTGACTGTCTTTAGCAGGTCAAAGGTCACGGCACACAGCACTCTGTGAAACAGTTTGGAGCAGGAATTCTTGCACATTTACAAACTGACACTGCTGCACAGCATGCTGGGTAATGCTAGCTGCTCAGGTATGGGCGTGCTAACGGCTGTGAGGCTCTGTGGCTGCAGAACACTGAAGAAGAGAAAAGAGAGGTGGAGGATGAAGAAAAGAGGTGGAGATGAAGCAGAAGTTAAGCTCCAGAGAGGAAATGTTTCTGTGTGGGTAGGTGATAGGTTTGTAGCTTGAACCTATTCGCTGGAACGTTGAAGACAATATAATTACACAGCAAGCAAGACACGAAGTAGGCAAAGTTCTTCTTGTTACTCATTCAATTCAATTCAATTCAATTTTATTTATATAGCGCCAAATCACAACAAAAGTCGCCTCAAGGCGCTTCATAGATACAGAGAAAAACCCAACAATCATATGACCCCCTATGAGCAAGCACTTTGGCGACAGTGGGAAGGAAAAACTCCCTTTTTACAGGAAGAAACCTCCAGCAGAACCAAGCTCAGGGAGGGGCGGCCTTCTGCTGGTTGGGGTGAGAGAAGGAAGACAGGATAAAAGACATGCTGTGGAAGAGAGACAGAGGCTAATAACAGATATGATTCAATGCAGAGAGGTCTGTTAACACATAGTGAGTGAGAAAGGTGACTGGAAAGGAAAAACTCAATGCATCATGGGAATCCCCTGGCAGCCTACGTCTATTGCAGCATAACTAAGGGAGGATTCAGGGTCACCTGGTCCAGCCCTAACTATATGCTTTAGCAAAAAGGAAAGTTTGAAGCCTAATCTTAAAAGTAGAGATAGTGTCTGTCTCCCGAATCCGAACTGGAAGCTGGTTCCACAGAAGAGGGGCCTGAAAACTGAAGGCTCTGCCTCCCATTCTACTTTTAAATACTCTAGGAACAACAAGTAGGCCTGCAGAGCGAGAGCGAAGTGCTCTAATAGGGTGATATGGTACTACAAGGTCATTAAGATAAGATGGGGCCTGATTATTTAAGACCTTGTATGTGAGGAGCAGGATTTTGAATTCAATTCTGGATTTAACAGGAAGCCAATGAAGGGAAGCCAAAACAGGAGAAATCCGCTCTCTCTTTCTAGTCCCTGTCAGGACTCTTGCTGCAGCATTTTGGATTAGCTGAAGGCTTTTCAGTGAGTTTTTTGGACATCCTGATAATAATGAATTACAGTAGTCCAGCCTTGACGTAATAAATGCATGAACTAGTTCTTCAGCATCACTCTGAGACAGGATATTTCTAACTTTAGAGATGTTGCGCAAATGGAAGAACGCAGTCTTACATATTTGTTTAATATGTGCGTTGAAGGACATTTCTTGGTCAAAAATGACTCCAAGGTTCCTCACAGCGTTACTGGAGGCCAAGGTAATGCCATCCAGAGTAAGAATCTGGTTAGATACCATATTTCTAAGCTTTTCAGGGCCGAGTACAATAAGCTCAGTTTTATCTGAAATGAGAAGCAGAAAGTTATGCATGAGGGAGACCTGCCTGGAGCCAAGTGTCGTTCCCCATAGCACTCCTTTTATTGTGGTTACATGAATATGCATAGGGTCATTAACATATGACGTCTACATAGGTATACATGTGAACAAAGAATACTGTTTGTGTGTTTGTGTGTGTGTGTGTGTGTGTGGGGGGGGGGGGGGGGGGGGGGGGGGTCAGAGTGTGACCCCATAAATGACTTCCCTAAACCTGCTGGTCTGGAAGTCCAACAGTTCATCTAAACAAAAGGCACTTAGCATAAAACAGATACAGCCACGTTTATCCTGCCATAAAACAATAAAACAAGGTACGACCTCTTCCCATGCTCCCAGGATGTAGGCGTGCATTCCAGTGTGGAATACACACCCAGACTTTGCAGCCTGCTAAAGATCACACATCCTATCAGTACGCAATTGATTATACACCTCTAAGCATATATGGTTAAATATTTCTAAGCATAAATGACAATCAACAATACAAAACCTAACAGCGGGGCTCAGGCAGCTCCGCCCACACAGTGACAGTGAAGCAGGTGAAGAGTAATAAATGAAGACAGCAGACAGGATTTGATAAGCTGATGTACAAACATGTAGAAACGGGTCCATACAGACTGAAGCGTGTCTCCTTTGCATCTTCCATATTTGATACTGAGAGTTTCCAGAAGAGCAAACATCAAACACGCCTCCAAACATGTGACGAGTCAGACTGACATCATTTCTACAGAGAACAGTGTGAGCTCTCAGCAGGTCACTTCAATAAGAAGGACAAAGTGCAGCAGGAATGACTAAACCCACTAACAGTCTGATATCCCCGTGTTCCTGTTGTTCTACAGCATCATCATTAATGCTGCTCCACCACCATCACTGCAGCTGACCAATCAGCTTCTGTCACGTCATGTGACGCTCTGTGACTCAGACTGGAGAAATGCTAAATGGCTAACCTGAAGCTAACCTGAGAAACAGTCAAAGTACTGATGATTCCTACAAAGTGTGTGTGTTCAGTATGAGATGAGTGTGAACGAAACCATGGAGGAGCGGGCCGTGGCTGCTCTCACACACGTTTGCTGCAGGGGCGGAGCTACAGAAATGTTCATAGGGGGCAAAATCAAAGCCATTATTGTTGACACATATGCAGCTGTTACATCCTGTAATATGCATTAAATATGGTTCAAATACATTAAATGCATTAAATATACATGTTTCATATAAATAAAGTCTACAACTGTGTTTTCTTCAGCCCACATAAGGAAACAGTTGAGTCAGATAAATGTCGTGTCCAAATTCATGGGCTGCATCCTCCTGAGGCCGCATTTGTAGACCGATTACGTCACAGCGACACGTCGAAGGCTGTCCAAATTCGTAGACTCCTCCGAATGCAGCCGACAAATGCGTCCTCCTTTTCCCCGAATTTGAAGGATGGGTCGGGTGTGTCCTTCGTGGCCTACCATATCCCAGAATTCATAGCGCGGCCCAGCCAAACTCCAGTTTCCAACAATGGCGGCCGCTACTAAGTTTTAAAATTACTCATACTAATCTTTCTGGGTCAGAAAATAAACTTTTAACATATTTTCAGGCGAGAAAGTAGTTGTGTAAACATCAAATATCAGCTCGGTTTATCAAGATATCGCATATTTGCAAAAGTGCTTCGACGTTTTCGGAGACGTCTGCTACCCACCAGCTCGAAAGCCAGCCAGGAGCTCGAGGTTACTGATGCGGCCGAGAACGGCACAACTCCCGGCACATCATTTTCAGATCACCGCGGACTTTCGCTACTCGGGTTAAACGTAAGATATAAGTCACTTAGACAACCTAAAAATGTTATTGTTGGGCTCTTTTCAGTGTTTTGTTTGTTCGTGAGTAAATCGGTTTGGCTGAGATTAAAGTTATTAGATTAGATTAGATAAAATAAAACTTAATCCCCCAGGTGGGTTCCTCCTTGGTTTTTACACAGCTGACTAAACGTCAAACAGAAAACTGATTAAACAGAAGTGTGAGACAGTCGAGAATTTATGCCAGTGTCCTGTTATATTTTAGATAGCAAGGAGCAGACGGCTGAGTTTATTAAACTCCACCGAGACAGCGGTGACGCTAATCAGAAGGCTAGACTGTCCAATTTCACGGCCGTTTACTTCCGGCCTACCCGAACTTCTGAGGACCCAGCCCACGTAGACCGCGAAGGCCAGGTCCTCAGGAGGATGCAGCCCATGAATTTGGACACGACCAAAGACAGAAGGCCTTTTCCACGTCCCTCTGCTCAGTGTTAAAGTGCTGATGATGTTCAAGCTCAGGCAGCAGGAGGGATTTCTAAGCATCCTTCACTGATCCACAACAAAGGTCCAGAGTTTGATCCCTCCTAGTAGGACAGGAAACATACTGATAAGAGTTTCAAAGTGTCTTTGTAAGCAGACATGATTGAAATGAGCCAGTCTGAGTTTGGTTCCTGCAGTTTGTGCTTCATAAACAGAGCTGAAGCAGAGGCAGCGTGTGCCTGCAGGTGAATGTACACTGCTGTTATAAGAGCTGTGGAAACTCAGGTCAAAAGGACGTAACCACACTGCTGACAGTTCCAGGACAGTCACAGAGTTACAGCATGAACTGCAAACATGAATGATGACAGTAGATGATTGTGTGAAAGTGCTAGAAGCAAATGAGTGTGTGATGTTCTTTCAGTGTTGCACTTTGTAGACGCTCCCTGAGCACTGGTCTCACAGCCAGCTGCACATAGAGACCAGTGTTGTTAGTCCAGGTCAGAAGATGACTTGTTGGAATGAAAATGAGCTTGTAGTTTGTCTGCTTTAATAATGTGACTGGAAAAAGGTGTTGGACTTCAAATATGTCCATTTCTGTCACACTTCACCTTTAAAAGTGAAGCCATGTGGTTCCTGGAAGGAAAAACACGACTTTTTCAAGTCTTTGTCCTGTTTTTATGAGAAATGTACGACTTTAATGTGAAACATTCAGAGTTTTTTTCTCTTGTTGTGTTTGTTTGAAGCTGCTTCCTGTTGACTTCAGCTGTTTGGAGTTTCCATTTTCTAAACTTCTACATTCTGAACCTTCTTCAGCTCTGAACAGATGATGAAACACTGAATGATTTCAAGCACTTTGTCTAATAAACTTACATCTTTCATTCTTTATACAGATTGAAGAGCTGTGATTTGTCAGATATTGGCCTTGATTATCTGGCAGCAGCGCTGAAGTCCACGTATCCCACAGAGGTGGACCTGAGTGGAACCTACAGCAACCTGAAGGGTTCAGGAGTGAAGCATCTGTGTGATTTCCTGGAGAATCCACGATGTCGATTTGAAACTCTGAGGTCAGTCAGCATGTTTTAGTTGTGCTGAGATGAATATGATGTGAAAGTTGTGCTGACACTAAACTGCAGACATCAGGCTGATATTATACTGATCCACACTGAGGATCTTCATGGTAAAGTCTGTTTTCTTCTTCTCTGGTTTAGTCCATTGACTGCAGCAGAACAATGTTCACATTTCAAACAGTGATGCTCAACGTATGGCCCGCGGCCCACACGCGGCCTGCCCACCTTTCCTAATTCAGAGAGAGGGGACCCTGATTAACTGTGTAGCTTCTTCCTCACAGTTCTAAGTATCAGACACAACAATGAATAATCCACAGCTGACTGTCTTTAGCAGGTCAAAGGTCACGGCACACAGCACTCTGTGAAACAGTTTGGAGCAGGAATTCTTGCACATTTACAAACTGACACTGCTGCACAGCATGCTGGGTAATGCTAGCTGCTCAGGTATGGGCGTGCTAACGGCTGTGAGGCTCTGTGGCTGCAGAACACTGAAGAAGAGAAAAGAGAGGTGGAGGATGAAGAAAAGAGGTGGAGATGAAGCAGAAGTTTTGCTCCAGAGAGGAGCTGTGTCTGTGTGGGTGAGGCTCAGGCAGCTCCGCCCACACAGTGACAGTGAAGCAGGTGAAGAGTAATAAATGAAGACAGCAGACAGGATTTGATAAGCTGATGTACAAACATGTAGAATGATGGTGGCAGCTACAGAAACAGGTCCATACAGACTGAAGCGTGTCTCAGTCTGAATGTACACTGCTGTTATAAGAGCTGTGGAAACTCAGGTCAAAAGGACGTAACCACACTGCTGACAGTTCCAGGACATTCACAGAGTTACAGCATCATTTGTGAACATAAAGACAGAAAGCTCATCCAAATCCTGGGATTAAAAGTCTGTCCTGGTGGTGTCCAGTCAAACACGTCTCTGTGAAAGCTTCAATCCAACAGGCTCCAAAGTCCTTCTGCTCATTTCCTCGCCGGGTTCTTGATGCTCCTGTACCATCTCTCTGTCATCCTCCTCGCTCCCTCTTTGCACTCACAGTCTTTGTGCATCATTAACACTCACATGTGGAAAACCAAAGTTTTACTGGGCAGAAGATGATCATCAGTGACGCTGTCTTTAAAATACTCTTGTTAGAAATGTTCGACTTTAATGTGAAACATTCAGAGTTTTTTCTCTTGTTGTGTTTGTTTGAAGCTGCTTCCTGTTGGCTTCAGCTGTTTGGAGTTTCCATTTTCTAAACTTCTACATTCTGAACCTTCTTCAGCTCTGAACAGATGATGAAACACTGAATGATTTCAAGCACTTTGTCTAATAAACTTACATCTTTCATTCTTTATACAGATTGGAGAGCTGTGATTTGTCAGAGATCAGCTGTGATTATCTGGAAGCAGTGCTGAAGCTCAACCCTTCGTATCCCAGAGAGGTGGACCTGAGCTACCACAAGCTGCAGGATTCAGGAGTGAAGCAGCTGTGTGTTCTTCTGGAGAATCCACAACATCAAATTGAAACTCTGAGGTCAGTCTCCACGTTTTAGTTGTGCTGACACTGTCGATCTGTGGAACTAAAACCTTTATACAGGAAGTCTGGTTCAGCTCTTTGTAGACCTTCTAATCTCTGATGCTCTGAGTCTTACTCAGTAGATGATGCAGAGTTGTGAAGCCGATGTGGGTGAGGACACTCGCCCAGCTCTAACTACTTTGACGTCCAGGCGGCTTCCCTGCTTGTCCTGATACAAACAAACCTGAGTAACCTTGCAGGTCAGATCTCATCAGTCACACCTGTTATGGCAGCTCTCCTCTAGATTGTAGTTCTTGTTAACCTGGGATGGTTTTAGAAGCCTGGACCACAGACTGCAAGGGAAGATATTACTGGGAAAGGCCAAAGCAACCTATTAGACCCATTAAACACTAACATAGATGAATACTCAGATTTAAACCTTTATTGTTTCACAAAGGGTTAAAAAGGGAACGTCCACAGTTTAGACTGCAGCAGATTTTATTAAAGCAGTTTGACAGGAGCAAAGCAAAAACACAAAGAATAAGTGTTTCACATATTAATACATATAACATAATAATAAAAGAAAAGCAAAATAATGATAAAAAAGAATGAAAAAGTTGTCCAGAGCAGCAGGATGTCTGAGGTCTGCAGAAACACAAAAACACAGCAGCTAAAAATAGTTGTTGAAAGAAAACGAGGTGGGAGCTGCTGATTCCTGAGCTTTGATACTGGATTAGCTTCAGTAGTTATTCCCATCACTGCTGTAGGAGCTACATTTAGTCACAGCTGATTGTCTCCTTTGACCAATCAGAAGACTACTGTTGTAAAAACAAGCAGACAAAGAACCAATGAGAGTGAAGAACAGGATAAAGAGCTCGTGTGATGGAGGCAAAGCAATAATCAGCAGACTGTAGCAGTTTCTATCTGGATGAAAGTAGAAGGAGCTCAGCGGAGCTCAGTCCCATATCTTTGGTTAGAAACAACATCAGTGATTTCCTGCTGCTCGAGATGATTCCAGCAGCTCTCATTACAGCAGCTGATGAGAGAAACAGCTGATGGCTCACAGCTCGTGCACTGTTGGATCTCCAGATGTTCACGTGGCTGAAGTCTGTGAAGAAACTTTGGTCCACGTAGTTCACACGGCCTCAGATTGGACTGAGCTCCCTGGATCACTGCAGCATCCTCAGCTGGTACATGGACGTCTCTGCTCCTCAGTCTTGGAGCCCCTGCAGGTCCGTCCACACCACCGGGGTCTTCTCACTCACCTTTCCTTTGTCCTCGTCCTTCATCGGCCGTGCTGTGTCTTTGTTCCTGAGGTGTTGTTCCCACGATGCAGCGCTGATGTTCCCTCCTTGAATGCACAACAAGTACGGTGCTGGTCTTTCTCGGGTGGAGCAGAGACAGATTGAAGTCTTTCAGGCTTTAGTGCCGACTTCCCTGACAGAGGCTGGACTCCATGGTCTGCACAGGAGGCTTCTACACTGTGTGGAGGTGACTCCTGGACTTGAAGACAGGCTGCAGGTACATGTGTGATGAAGAGGAGCTACAGCAGTGTGATGGAGCTGCAGGTGTGAAGGAAGTCCTGCTGTCCTGTCCCACCCTCATCTTTGCTTCCTCTGTCTTCTCTGGACTTGTCCTCCTGTTTCAGAAACAGCACTGCTTCATGCCGAGGGTGGACGGGAGCGTTGGCTCTGATTCTTTTACCGTCCACCACAAGGAGACACTGATGCTGACCTCCTGATTCATCTGCATGTGTTCTGCTTCACACTGCTCACCTCCACCAAAGACTTCACAAACATCTTCTTTCTTTGAGTCCAGTTTGTCCCACAAACACTTCCAAATCTCCTCCTCTGAGATTCTGCAGCTTCTTGCAGTGTGACTCAGCTGACTTCTGACAGACCACAGACTGGCACAGCATCCACATGTGTCTCCTTTCAAACAGGCTCTTGATGTTTCCTCCCACATCATTCTGGCCTCTCAGTCTCCTTTGTTCTCCAGCTCTGTAGCTCCAGCTGGTGAAGCTTCAGTTTTCCATGTTGGTAACAGTAAACTACAGCCTCTGCTGTCAGCTGGGTAACTAAACAGAGCTGCAGCACGTCTCTGCGGTGGTGCTACATCCAGCCTGCAGACGGCCGTCTACATGTTGTAGTGGTTTACAGTCACCAGGGGGCGCTGTCCCAGCCATGCAGGCAGTGGGCTGCTCTGCTTGTGCTGTTGTTGGTGAAGCTGAAGTGAAAGTGATAGGTTTGTAGTTTGAACCTATCCACTGGAACGTTAAGGACAATCTGCTACGCAGCAAAAAGCAAGACACAAGGCACCAAAGTTCTCTGGTTTACTCATGCATGAGGGAGACCTGGCTGGAGCCAAGCGTCGTTCCACCACTTGACCACCATCAGACTCTCAGCCAGGCTCCCCATAGCACTCCTTTTATTGTGGTTACATGAATATGCATAGGGTCATTAACATATAGCATCTCACATAGGTATACATGTGAACAAAGAATACTGTGTGTGTGTGTGTGTGTGTGTGTGTGTGTGTGTGTGTGTGTGTGTGTGTGTGTGTGTGTGTGTGTGTGTGTGTGTGTGTGTGTGTGGTACTGCTGATCAAAGGGTCATATAACATCCTTGGTCAGGAAGAGGGTAGACCCCCCTTCACCCTAGATGGTTCACCCTAGATAACATGGTGAGGAAGTCCAGCAGTTCATCTAAACAAAAAGCACTTAGACTAGAACAGACGTAGCTACGTTAATCCTGCCATAAAACAATAAGAGAAGGTACGACCTCTCTCGTGCTCCCAGGATGTGGGTGTGCATTCCAGTGTGGAATACACACCAAGCCCCTGCAGCCTGCTAAAGATCACACATCCTATCACTACACAATTGATTATACACCTCTAAGAATATATGGTTAAATATTTCCTAATACAAATGACAATAATAAAATCTAAACCCATCATCACCACCCTGTATTGTCATTTTTTAAGGCTATACGGCATATATATATCTTCAGCTCTATACCACTTGTCAACATTTTCAGTGCAGGCTTCATTTCATACACACATATTAGCCTTAGCATCCATGTCACTCTGCTGCAACAGTATGAAATTGGTAAAGGTGTTAGCAATCATTTTATTCACCATCGATCTTACACATGGCAAGATGCAACCTGTAAACAAGCAAAGCAAAGCCAATAATGTAAGAATGGGAGTCAAAAACTTTAGAAACATATTCCACCATGGTCCAGATGTCAACCAGGCTATCCAGCCTTGTGACGTGTCTCCTCCTGATGTGTGGTCCGCCACATATTTCTGCAGAGCAGTTAAGTTCTGCAGTGCCTCATAGATGTCTCCTCCAGTCGTATATCCATCCGGAATAAACGTACAACATGTCTCTCCAATCAGCTTACACACTCCTCCTTGTGATGCTGTTATCAAGTCTAGGGTCAGCCTGTTCTGCAGTACCATCGTTCTGATGGCCTTTTGCTCCTCCACTAAGGCTGTTCCCAGAGTCTTAGTGAGATTAATGTGTCGCAGTAAGGCATATCGGTTGATCTCCACATGATCCCGCACCTCTGCAACTCCGATGTTTGGGATCAAACTTTGGAAGAATTTAGCTCCTCCACTCCAAATGCGGAATTCTCGTGGCACTCCAGTGTCTACTGTCACTCCAAAAGAGTTAGGTGAGGCTATATTCACCTCACGCTTCCGTCGGTTGCTAGGGTGATGTTCAACTCTGTCCATGAAGAAGACATGATCCGATAACTTCACCACGGCACACAATCCTCCCCATCCCTCAGGGAGTGATAGATAGGCTTTATGTCCACACAAGAAATACCAATCAGCCAAAACTCTTGTTCCTTTACTGCTCGGCACCATCCTTGCACATCCTGTCCACTTCTGACTCTTTGCTTTTACTGGTATCCTGTAAGCCCGGTTGGACTTGCATTCAGTCCTCCTTAATGTCAAGTTCTCAGCTCACTTTGCACTGGTCAAGCATTTCATACACCTGCTCTCATTCTCTGGAGGGCAGTAGGTGTATATGTATCCACATAAACGAAGCGGCAGCTCCCCCACTGACAGTGATCCATTGTTCATCACACACAACGGCAGTTGAGCTGTATTCAGCTTGTTCAGCAATATTATGTCTGGCAGTGGGTCTGACACTTGAGGCCAGGCCAATAAGTCAGTTTGCTCAGAACAATTCACATCTATAAGTGGCGACTTACTCCAGGTGATGTTCAGAGGTGTACTATAGTTGGCCTGGGACCAGAGGACTCTGTTGCCAGGATGAGTTGCTAAGCCCAACAGACACCAACTCCTGTCCTCTGGTATGCTGTACGGCCACAGTCCAGATGTATATGCGGATAACGGCATATGAGCACACACATAGCAGTCCGTCCTATTGTTCAAGTGAGCAGTTGTATTCATAAACTGCCACCAAAAGTTTGTAGAATAGCCATGAGGGTATTGGGTGTGGTTTCCTTGGACATACAGGGTCTCCACAGCTGACCATGATGACATCAAAGCCATGACATCAGGTTGTGTAAAGCGCTTTGGGGTCCTTAGGGACTAGAAAAGCGCTATACAAATACAGGCCATTTACCATTTACCATTACACCCAGCAGGGTAGACAACACTTTACCAGCCATTCTGATGAGTACCTGTGGCTCAGTTGGTTTCTTCACCGGATTGAGACGAAGGGCCCTAGAGGCTTTCCCCCCCTTTGTACCCGGTCTTCCTGCCACTTACTCCGAGCTGGCCTGGATGTGTGTCACCTTTTTGCAGTGGCTTTGGTGTATCCAGGTGGGTCGTTCTGCAATCTTCACAGCAGTTGGTGTTGTCAGCAGAGCCTGGTATGGTCCGTCCCACCGTGGCTTCGACCAGCACTTCCTCTTTATGACCTTTATCAGTACCCAGTCCCCTGGCTTCAGACGTTCTTCCTGTACAGAAACAGAATCATCTGGCAGATTATTTGCACTCATGACTTCTTTGCTTTTCAGCATTTTAATCATCCAGTCTGCTAGTGTGTTTTCTTCTTCTGCTTTATCATTATCATTACAAAACACTGGAACTCTAAATGGCCTGCCATATATTATTTCAAAAGGCGTTAGGCCATTATCAGTTGGCGTGATTCTCATATACATTTTCACTAGCTCAATGCAGTCTACCCATGTTCTGCCTGTTTCCTCCATTGTTTTCCTGAGTCTCAGCTTTACTGTGCCATTAGTCCTTTCAACCAGCCCTGCACTTTGTGGGTGATATGAGCAATGGTTTTTCAGCGTTATCCCCAGATGTTGTGACATTTTCTCAATTACTTCATTCACAAAATGAGGACCATTGTCACTGTAAATAGTCTGGGGGATCCCATGCTCTGGGATCACATTTTTGCATATCACTTTAGCCACTGAAATAGCATCTGCTTTCTTAGTGGGGACAACTTCTACCCACTTTGAGAACGGGCACACAATCACCAGGCAGTACCTGTAGGTGTTACAGTTAGACAACTCAATGAAATCCATATGGATTACTTCAAATGGGTAGCTGGGTCTGGGAAACTTTCCTCTCCTAGGTCTGAGGTTTCCCTGAGCATTATGTTTACAACATATTAAACATGCTTTACAAAAATGTTTTGAATAAGCATTGAATCCCAGTGTGAAAAACTGCCGTTCGACTGCTGCCACCATCCCAGCTGTCGAGACATGGCAGAGCCCGTGGCTCAAACTTGCAGCAGTCCTATATAGGTTCTTAGGCAATATAGGTTTATCACAAAGATAGTAGACATCACCTCGCAGGCTTGCTCCTTTAGTGAGCCACAGCTGCTTCTCAGCTGGAGGTGAGTGTGACTGCATGTCTGCTAACACATCATGTGTGATGGGCGTAGTTTGCTCCTGTGACGCCAGAACATGAACCCCATGTGTTCCAAGGGCCGCTTCCTTTGCAATTTTATCTGCAAAGGCGTTGCCTAGTACAATGGGGTCAGTGCCACGTGTGTGTGCTGCACATTTACAAACCGCAACTTTACTAGGCAGTAAGACTGCTTTCAACAGGGCCTGCAACAATGTCGCATGCTCCACAGGTTTACCTGTTGATGTTGTCATGCCTCGTCTTGACCACTGAGCGGCAAAGAAATGAAGTGTAGCATATGCATACTGACTGTCAGTATATATAGTCACTGCCTCCTGTCTCTTCTGCGCCTGTTCTAACCACAATTTAGCGGACGCCACTTGTAACTCTCTCTCCTGTTTCAATTTCCCTGTCGCACAAGCTGCTTTCACTGTCAACTGGTCTACTAACATTTGACATTGTCCTACAACCAATTTACCTTCAAAATCATATTTCTTGCGCCAATGTCCTAAATACTTTGCGCTACCGGGAGCGAATTTCACCATAAACTTCTCGTCACCCTCTGACACACTCTTGGTTGCTTGGGAACCCATAATAACAACAACAGCTGCCGACGTCACAGACCACGTGTTCTGCTCCGCACACACTCACACAACAACAACAACAACAAAAAATATCCTCACACACAAACAACAAAAATTAGGCCTATTGTCTCAACGCAGTCTCACACAGTGACTGCGTGCTTTGTCGCACACAGTGGCAAAGACTTACATAGCAGTGATCACGCGCTTTATCGCACACAGTGATAAAGACTTTCAACGCAACCTCACACAGTGGATGCGCGCTTTGCTGCACACAGCGGCAAAGAATAGTCGCACACAGTGACTACACGCTTTATCGCACACAGTGATAAAGACTTTACAACTCAGCCTCACACAGTGGCTTAGATTTTTCACATACCTACTTGGTGTTGCTTATTGCGAGTAGCATCAGTCCCGAATCCCGTCAATCGTCATCCATCGAGGAGAAAAAACAGACGGCTAATCCACCGGCTCGATGACGAATTCTCACGCCTCGGGACTTTGCTGCAGGACCTCTATAAGTCCTGGCTGACGTCAGTCTGTCGGCGTGTCTCTTTTCCCCTCGGTGAATGTCGACTCCAGGGATCCGGCTCTCGAAGGACCAATTAATGATAGGTTTGTAGTTTGAACCTATCCACTGGAACGTTAAGGACAATCTGCTACGCAGCAAAAAGCAAGACACAAGGCACCAAAGTTCTCTGGTTTACTCATGCATGAGGGAGACCTGGCTGGAGCCAAGCGTCGTTCCGCCACTTGACCACCATCAGACTCTCAGCCAGGCTCCCCATAGCACTCCTTTTATTGTGGTTACATGAATATGCATAGGGTCATTAACATATAGCATCTCACATAGGTATACATGTGAACAAAGAATACTGTGTGTGTGTGTGTGTGTGTGTGTGTGTGTGTGTGTGTGTGTGTGTGTGTGTGTGTGTGTGTGTGTGTGTGTGTGGTACTGCTGATCAAAGGGTCATATAACATTCCTTCCTTGGTCAGGAAGAGGGTAGACCCCCCTTCACCCTAGATGGTTCACCCTAGATAACATGGTGAGGAAGTCCAGCAGTTCATCTAAACAAAAAGCACTTAGACTAGAACAGACGTAGCTACGTTAATCCTGCCATAAAACAATAAGAGAAGGTACGACCTCTCTCGTGCTCCCAGGATGTGGGTGTGCATTCTAGTGTGGAATACACACCAAGCCCCTGCAGCCTGCTAAAGATCACACATCCTATCACTACACAATTGATTATACACCTCTAAGAATATATGGTTAAATATTTCCTAATACAAATGACAATAATAAAATCTAAACCCATCAGAAAGCGAGAGTTAAAACCCTGAACAGTGTCCACTGAGCTTCTTATGCTATTCTCATGCTCAAAGAAGTTTAACAGGAAGGACGACTCGTCCATCAGGCGTCCAGCTGTCCGTGACCGTGTCCACAGCAGAGTGTGACCGAGGCTTCATGCTAACACGCACACATGAAGCTAATACCACCACGAGCAGCTGCTCAGTGGATTTGGAGGACAAATGTCTGCAGCTTCTCACAGGCAGTATGCAGAATGTGGATCTCCACAAAGACTGTGGAGAGCTCGTCCCACACTCTAAATCCAAACTTGTCTGCACAAAACTTCTCACACGTTCCCGTCACAAGTGTCTTCTAAGTGAAGCTACCAGGTTCAGGTCCAGCTTGTTTATCTGGAGCTGCAGGAGATGATCCATCCTCACAAAGCAACACAGCAGATATGCAAACACACAACACAACCAAAGGATTCTCTATGCATGTCTGTGGCTGATGCTGCTGGAACGAAGCTGTTTGAAACCTTGTTGTTCTGCACTTTGGGACCAGAAGAGGAAACTGAAGCTCTGTGCAGAGGGTTCAATGGAAGCAGCCAAGCGCTGTAAGTGTCTGCTGTACAGGGATGCTGGTTCAGCTGTGGCTCAGTTTCACAGTGTGACTCAATAAAAGCAGCAGGAAATCAAAGCTTGATGCTTTCATCAGTGTGGAAATAAGAAAGTTTCCTGTGACAGACGCTGGAGCTCTTTCACTCTCAGCTTCACAGTTTCAGCTTCAAACTTCTTCCAACATGTTTCTAACACGGCCACATTCCACCTTAATGGAGCTGATATCTTGTGCATCAGCACATTTTCTAAAGGCAGCGATCACATCTTTAGTTTTGGATGTTTAACTGCAGATTGTTTATGTGTTTATAGCACATTAATTACAGCAGCAGCGTTGACCACAGTGCTGTACAAGAATCCAAAATAACTATTAAAATAACTCCTAATATTAATATCACACATCAAATATCAAATAACTCTCATGCTGTATTAAAAGCCAGTGAATACAAATGTGTTTTCAGAGCAGATTTACAGAGACTGACAGCAGGAGCTGGGGCTGTTCGATAGAACGATGTATATATGATGACCATATGAAAACGTCTATCGTTTCATATCACGCTCTTTGTTTCCTGCTTATGTGTTTGTGTTTTCCAGATAAAGCTTTCAAAATAAATCTGAAGATCCTGTTGAGAGTTTTCAAAATAAACACAATACATTACTGCGGTCGCTCGTTTATCGAGTTACGTTCTAAAAATAAGTCTCAGAATGAAGTAGCAGCTTTATGTTTTACAAGTATTATAGAAGTTTTAAGGCAGTTAAACCCTCACTGCACACTTTCTACACTTTTCTCAGACAGGCATGAACATTTTCACACTTTTCTCTCTTGTTTAAACAAAGTTCAAACCTTCATAGAAAAATAAGTTCATTATTAAAGAGTGAAAGCAAAGTGTTTCTGAAATGTGTCAAATCAGCCTTTGCTGGCATTAAATGAGCTTGGTTCTGTGTGAGGAGCACTCGTCCATGGCCTGGGCTCCTCGCTGTCAGGTAAAGTTTCATAAAGCTTTTGAGTTTTTCTGCAGATAATGTTGGTGTCCAGCACGATGTTCTTTTTCCTGCGGTCACTGAGGCACAAAGCCAAAGCTGACTCCATCCTTACGATGTTCTTGTTGTGGACAGTTACAACCTTTTTGCCTCCTTGTTGAAACTATGATGGTCAGCATCTTCCTCTGCCTTTGGCTGCTACCACAGGTGCAAAACGTCTCGTCATCATTGTTGTTTGTTGGGGACAAAACGTACAAACATACAGTGCAGCACTGCAGAGTCACACTGCTGTAAATTTGAACACATTCTGTACTGTACAGGAGACACGGCACGAGATTGGCTGACAATGGTCTACAGCCAATCAGGACGCAGAACACAATGCGCTGTAAAAAACAAAAACATGCAAAATTGCACAAAAAAGATCAGCGAAACAGCGAGGCCGCCAAAGGTGAACTGTGTTACAGCGAGGGACCAGCGTATATGTGGTTGTTGGGACGATAAATGTCTTTGAGCTTGTGTCAGAAGACGAGCTGCAGCTTTCTGGACCAGCTGCAGTCTTGCCAGGCAGGTCCCACTAACTCCAACATATAAGGAGTTACAATAATCCAGCTGGGACGTCATGAAAACGTGGATCGCCCGTTCAAGGTTTTTAAAAGATAGAAATGATCTCACCTTAGATAAAAGCCTCAGTTTGAAGAAAGACCGCTGTACAACTGAGCTCAGCTGTTTTTCAAATTGCCGTCAAATATAAGCCCCAAATGTAATAATGCGATTTAATAAAAGAGCTGAACCAGTCTAATAGAGCGCCCTTGATGCCGCCATGCTCCAATGGTGAGGTCAAGATGCTGTGGTCAACGCAGCGGTCAGATCCAAAAGCACAGCGGAGTCTCCTGATCAGTGGCTGATAAAAGATCATTAAGAACTTTTCAAAGTGCAGTTTCAGTGCTGTGAAGAGCTTTAAAACTAGACTGAAACCTTTACAACAGATTGCAGCTGAACAAATATAATCTTTTACAAAATCTTCGACAGGAAGGGAAGCTTTGAAATAGGCCTGAAGTTTGAGCGGACAGAGGATCCAGATCAGGTTTTTAGTACAGGCTGTACAACAGCATGTTTAAAACAGGCTGTACAACACCTGAACTAAGACTGCTGTTAAAAATCGCTAAGATGTCGGAACCGACAACCTTTAAAATCTTTTTAAACACGTGTTGGAACAACTTCATTTGGACAAGATGATGTCTTTATAGCATCACATCGTTCCTCCACCTGATCAAACCACACAGGCTCAAACTGATCAAAAACAGCTGAGCAGGTGAATATTTTAGCCCCGGTGCGATCTCGGGCGAGAGTATCGATGATGGCCAAAGGGCAGCGTCCAGCTCTACGGCCGCTGAAGAGCAGACTCAACAGACACGCGTGATGTGGATCCTACTGCTCTAAAACTGGAGCTTCTTCAATCCATTAAAGAGGACATTAGTACGCTGTTAAAAGAAGAACTCAGAAATGCATTGAAAGAAGATTTTGACAATATAAGGGCTGACGTGCAAGGACTGAGAAATGAGATCACTAACAGCATGGCGGCGACGTGCGGCGAAGTTGATGGAGTAAAGGTTACAGTGAAAGAAGCTGAGGATGGGCTGTCAATGTGGAGCGATGAGGTGACCACCCTGCAGTCTACAGTAGAGAGTATGAAGGAGGAGCTGTCTGACCTGAAGGATAAATGTGATGAAGGCAGGAAGCGGAGAGCTAACATCCACATCATAGGGATCCCAGAGGGCCTGGACTCGAGCTCCTCCACGGCCGTATCCGTGCTACTACGTGAAGTGCTGGGTATGGATAAAGACGTTATTGTCGACCGCTCACACAGGAGCCCTATCCTGAGAAAGCCAGCTGGTAACCCGCACGCCGTCATAGCCGAGCGTCACTACTACCAGGATTGTGTGGCTACGCCGTGCCAGGGCCCAAGCCCCGCTTGAGTTTAACGGACAACCTATTGCAATATTACGACTGGGCGATATGACCCAAAGTTCATATCTCGATATTCTTTAGCTGGATGGCGATATACGATATATATCTCGATATTTTTGAAGCCAGAAAGTTCGAACAAAAAGAGAGTTCTTAGTCAAAGCTGTGTCCCAAATCTCACACAGGCACATTTATTAACATACAGCGTAGATGTACATGAAACAATTACTCAGGAATAAATGATCAGCATTTATTAAATAATAATGCTCCATAAATAAAAGAAAACAATGTTGTTTTTGTGCATAACAAAAAGCTCACAATCGTGCAGTCAAAATGTAAACAGACGCTGAGCATAATAACAAGCAGCTGCTCTGTTCCCAGGTTCTACTGCGTGACTGACAGCCTGGAGTTTGAAACCCTCTTTGTAACCGTGTCTCTTACAGGTGCCATTTATGGTCCTTATACACACTCAATACAGTAATATTACGTTGAAGCAGAGTACGTATCACTCCGCGAGGCTCCTCGTAGCTGTAATGCTCCAACAATCCATCAAGCGGTGCGGCCTCGTAGCTGAGCAAAGTCGTACCAAAACATCTTTTGAAAGGTTTCTGAGCGCCGTGTAGCACATAAAATCGGTTCGAGGTCAGTAAGCACAACCAGAATTCATCCATAAGGCGCACTGTCGATTTATGAGAAAATTACAGGATTTTAAGTGCAGAAAATATAGTTTATGGTTTTCATTTGATCTTAGCAAATATCTACGCCTCTAATTGGGACGATCACAGATTTTTCACTAATGTCTTTGCGCGGCTCCCCAATATGTCATCACACAATATCATCTTTGAGGGAGACCTAAACTGCTCATTATCTGCTATGGACCACAGTTCACACAAAAGTACACTTAGTCCAAAGTCAGCATGCGTCATTCAGAGCTTTCTTGATAATTATGGGCTGGCTGATGTATGGAGATTTCATAATCCTGCTTCACGTCAATACTCTTTTTTTTCTAATGTCCATAAAACATATATTTGTATAGAAAAACGTCTCCCTTTAGTTACAGAATGTGATTATAAGACTCTGGTGATTTCTCCTCTTGTTTTTTCAATGTGTATTCCTGATGCCTGCTCCAACTATCAGCCATGGAGATTCAACTCAGTGTTGTTAGCAGATGAAGAGTTTGTCAGTTACAAAAGGTCTCAAAGACATTTTTTTTCTATTAATCAGACCCCAGAGATGTCATCATCAGTTTGTCTGCTTTAATAATGTGACTGGAAAAAGGTGTTGGACTTCAAATATGTCCATTTCTTTCACACTTCACCTTTAAAAGTGAAGCCATGTGGTTCCTGGAAGGAAAAACACGACTTCTTCAAGTCTTTGTCCTGTTTTTATGAGAAATGTACGACTTTAAAATGAAACATTCAGAGTTTTTTCTCTTGTTGTGTTTGTTTGAAGCTGCTTCCTGTTGGCTTCAGCTGTTTGGAGTTTCCATTTTCTAAACTTCTACATTCTGAACCTTCTTCAGCTCTGAACAGATGATGAAACACTGAATGATTTCAAGCACTTTGTCTAATAAACTTACATCTTTCATTCTTTATACAGATTGATGAGCTGTGGTTTGTCAGAGATCAGCTGTGATTATCTGGCAGCAGCACTGAAGTCCAACCCCTCCCATCTGAGAGAGCTGGACCTGAGCTCCAACAACAAGCTGCAGGATTCAGGAGTGAAGCATCTGTGTGGTTTCCTGGAGAGTCCAGGATGTAAACTTGAAACTCTGAGGTCAGTCAGCATGTTTTAGTTGTGCTGAGATGAATATGATGTGAAAGTTGTGCTGACACTAAACTGCAGACATCAGGCTGATATTATACTGATCCACACTGAGGATCTTCATGGTAAAGTCTGTTTTCTTCTTCTCTGGTTTAGTCCATTGACTGCAGCAGAACAATGTTCACATTTCAAACAGTGATACTCAACGTATGGCCCGCGGCCCACACGCGACCTGCCCACCTTTCCTGATTCAGAGAGAGGGGACCCTGATTAGCTGTGTAGCTTCTTCCTCACAGTTCTAAGTATCAGACACAACAATGAATAATCCACAGCTGACTGTCTTTAGCAGGTCAAAGGTCACGGCACACAGCAGACAGTCAGAAATATTCTAACTCTGATCATTTATCAGTTGTGACACTGTGAGACTTGATCAGAGGTGTGATCATCACAGCAGAGGCCTTTGTGTCAAAGTCACTGAGGATCAAACAGAAACACATGAAGCAGATTTTCCTCTTCTGGCTTTTTATAGCAGATAACCTTCAAAATATTCTGCGGTCGATCAAAAACTGAAGCAAACCATGAAGCAACATGTTCAGTTCAGTTCAGTTCATTTTTATTTCAAACATTTCAAACATGTGCCTTCACAATCATTACAAAATATCATTCCATTATTTGTTTGAAAAGGAGTAGGCTGAAGTATTTGCTTATTTGTTCCTACCCCCTCAAGTTTTACCTCTCATTCATTTAATTTTTTTTTGTCTTAAATTAAACAAACAACATATGAAACATATAAACATATGAAGTAAAACAAAACATAACATACATAAATCAAAAACAAGAAATTAGCAAGCCCCACCACAGTATAGTTTCTTTCATATGAAAAATACAGAATGTGTATATTTGCAGATACACAAGTTATGGAAAAACAACAAACCAAAACAAAACAAAAAAACAAAAAAACAACCAAAAAAGAACCGCAACACCATTACCAGCAACATTACCATCCTGGGTTAACCCCGTTTTCTTCATTCTTATACTTATTTAAAATTAGGTTTTTATATTTTACTTTAAACTGTTTTATGTTTTGACTGTCTTTTATTTCTTCTGTTAGACTGTTCCATAATTTAACTCCTGCAATTGAGATTGACATAGTTCTTAAAGTTGTTCTAGCACTTTGTATTTTTAAATTCCATTTCCCTCTTAAGTTATACCCACCTTCTCTTTCTATGAACAATTTACAGATTTCTTTGGGAAGCAATTTATTTCTGACTTTATACATTATTTGCGCTGTTTTAAGCTTCACCAAGTCTTGGAATTTAATAGCTTGCATTTTGACAAAGAGTGCATTTGTATGGTCCCTGTACCCTACATTATTTATTAATCTAATGGCCCTTTTCTGTATTATAGTTATTGTTTGTGTGTTACTTTTGTATGTGTTTCCCCAGACCTCTACACAGTAGCTCATATATGGCAGTAGTAAAGCACAGTATAAAATGTGCAGTGCTTTCTGATCCAACATATGCTTTGCTTTTCCCAGGACGGCAATGCCCCGTATGGAACGCCAGGACTGCCATAATGAATTAATTAAATACACCATTAAATAATTAATTAAATGTGTCAATAATTAATTAAAATTGGAATTAATTAATTAAATAAATAGTTATGACACATGTAATTAATTAATTATTGACACATTTAATTAATTATTTATGTATTTCACATTTTAATTAATTATTGACACATTTAATTAATTAATTATTGACACATTTAATTAATTATTTATGTATTTCACATTTTAATTAATTATTGACACATTTAATTAATTATTGACACATTTAATTAATTATTTAATGATATATTTATTTATTTCATTTTGGCAGTCCCGGCGCCTGGCTCTCGTCATGAAATAATTTTATCTGTCAGCCTCACCCATCAAACTCAGGGGGCGGGGTTAACGCTGCCCATGCAGCTTCTCTAACATTTGATTGGTTGCCGTGCAAAGTAAGTCAAAACAGGTCGATCCTAGATAATCGATTGCTTGTGTAGACTTGGGGCAGCCAGTTATCCCAGAATGCAGATCAAATCACAGGCAGCAATGGTGGTGGTGTAGTTTTAAAATACCCCGTTTTTCTGTCACCAGCTACACTTTTAACAGTGTTTTAGCCGCGAATGTCGCGCCGTATGTCTGGTCAGGTTGTCAACATAGAACATGCTTGCAAAAGTGCTCAGATGTTTTCAGAGATTTCACTAGCTCTGCTAACAGTTAGCATGCAGAGCGCACCGAGGGGGTACATTAACCGGTTTGTTTACATATTCCACTCTCCGTGTTCCACATGTTGCATTCGCAGATTCTCATTTTCACCGAACGATCGTCTCTTTCCGCCTGGTCTTGTGTCTCTGTGCTTCTGTAACATAAAGAACGAGCTGACATTTTTCTCACGAAACCAGCGATCAGCTCAGCAGACCCTCAGTTTACCTGCATGCATCCTCCTCCTCATCTGTCAGCTGTTTAACACCTGCTGCTAATTCAAGAAACACGCCTAGTTACCTGGTGATAGTCACAGTTTAACTGGGCAGCCGGTGCTCGATATAACGCAATGTCAGCGCATTTTTCTGCACAAGATAAGTAAATATAGTGTTTTCCCCGAGCGCAGAGCTGCTGGAGCTTGTTTCCTTACAGAGCACTTTATAGGCGAACAGCTTCATCAGCGGCTGATGTCCAATCACCAGCACACAGCTTTCAAACCTCAGCTGAGTTTTAGCTCTCAGTGGTTAAACGCTGGACTTCATTCACTCAGGTTCTGTCTGTCGGGTCACGTTTACTTCGCTGTTTTATTTACAACTGAGCAAATCGGTTTGGCTGAGGTTAAAGTTACGTTTCATAACTGCATAGTTTCACAGACGTTTAATGAACCACTGGCACATGTGTTAGACTGAACTATCATCTAAATATCATCTGTTTTTTAATAGTTATTCAACTGTATTCTAAGCACCAGCTGTCTGTTAGAATGTGATTTTTTTTCTCTCTCTGTTGGCAGAGGTATAAAAATGCGCAGGAAAATCTGACGTGCATGGCGAACTTCACCGACGATATTTAGGGAGGAATAAACACACATCAAACATAAATGAACCATTTGCCTGTCTCCATAATTGAGAGAATTTTCTCTTCTTATATCAACACTCTCTCTCTCTCTCTCTTTTTTTTTTTTGCTTTTTCGGTCATGTTATGTTTACCTGTCAAAGGCTTGTTACAAACTATGAAACACATTGTGCAGACTTCTGGATGTTAGAAGAAAACGAATACTGCTCATGAATGAGACTAAAGGCAGGAAGGTGTCCTTTAAAACTAAACATGTTAATAGGACCTCCCTGTTTATATCATAGTTTATGATATAGCACGTGTATTTCAGTAATAGCCTGCTGAGGCCACTATACGTGCTGGCCTCATATCAAATGTGAAGGCAGACTGAGTCTATGTTTGACGTTTGTTTATATCTAATCTTCCTTTTCAAACATTTAAACAGCAGCGAGTCTGCAGCTGAGGGAATACAAATTCAAATTGTCGGAACAGGTTTGCTCGTTTCTTGGATTCATTTGGTGATTTATTAAATGTATAACTGTAATTCTAATCTGCTGCTGAGTCTCTTACACTTTTCTTTATGCTGTATATTTTCACGTCTCTGGAATAGTTGGCAGTTAGATAGTCAGCTGGGAAACTCATGGAGCTGAGGATATCGTGGATATGCTGACCTCGCTGCGTGGTGTACAGAGCGAGGTCAGCATGATTAATATTCACAATAAAAATATTAGCCGAACATCATGAAGTCTGTATGTGTTTCATAGTGTCGAACAACCTTTGTACAGTTAAAGCCAGCAGTTACTACATGACGGAAACACCAACGTTATCTCTTTTATGTGTTTATACACAGGTCACGCTGATTACTGAACAAAAACCCAAAGATCAGATGTTAAACAGATTTGCTCTCTCTCCTCCTTAAACATTGTGGCATGAATAAGGCACGGCGGGACCACAGAGCGACGTTCAGAGCCAACTTTATTTGATTCACATCACACCACACCACCACCAACCCCTGAGTCCCCGTGTTTTAACACGGCGGGCGTGATTGCGGATGCCGTGCAGGTGCGTCCGCACGGCCCCGCAGACCACGCCCCACCACATACCCCCATCGCCCGATTGAGGCCGGGGAGTGATCCGGCCAAACCTACTCCCCCCCGCGACCTGGGGCGAGACTCGGCCCCTACACATCGGCGCCCCAGCCCCCGACCAAGCGACGGGGAAGCGTCCGTTCTGGTGGCCGCCCGCGCATCCAGCGGCAACGGCGAAGCTGGTCCGGAGGTCGGCCGCGTAGCAAGCGGACACGGCCCCACCGGCATGGCCGTGTGCTCCTGCACACAGGCGGCTGGGCAGACGCCAGGCGCGCAGAATCGACTGGTGGCAGCGAGGCTGGACTAGCCAGCCCGCCGATCCCCGGCCTAGCGGGGCTGTCCCGCTCCTCTGCCTCCAACTCCGGCTGCACAGGCTGCCCTGGAGCAGGGACCTCCGTCTCCCCGCACAGCTGCTCCGCCACCGCCTCCGCCACTCCCGTTTGGAGCGGCTCCCCGCACTGCGCCTCCGCCCCCAGCAGGCACCGCCCCTCGCCCCCCTCCGGGTGGAGCGACTCCTCTGCCTCCGACAGGTGTAGACCCTCGCCCGCCTCGTCCTCGGCCTCCGATTGGAGCGGCTCCTCCACCGCTCCCGGCAGGAGCAGCCCTTCACCCGGCTGCTGCTCCTCCTCCTCCGGCAGGCTCGGACCCCCGCGTGGCTCGTCCACCACCTCCGGCTGCCGAGGTGACCCACACGGCTCCTCCACTGTCCTCGAGACACACTTGTGGGGGTGGCGCCCAGGCCCAGAGCAGCGCTGCCAGCTCTGCCATCTTCCCCAGGTGGCGTTCGCTCTCCTGCCGCAGCTCCTCCTGTTGGCGACGCACCTCCGCCGCCTGCTTCCGCTGGGTGGCCGCTATTTCGGCCACCATCTCGGCCAGCTCTTTCCTTTCCTGGCTCTGGTAGGTACCCGCCATGCCGCCTCCTGGGTTTCGGCACCAATGTGGCATGAATAAGGCACGGCGGGACCACAGAGCGACGTTCAGAGCCAACTTTATTTGATTCACATCACACCACACCACCACCAACCCCTGAGTCCCCGTGTTTTAACACGGCGGGCGTGATTGCGGATGCCGTGCAGGTGCGTCCGCACGGCCCCGCAGACCACGCCCCACCACAACATGTTTTTAATGTTAGTTATAATTCAGAATTGGCGACTGAAACACGTAGGACACATAAGAACATCAGGAAATAAAACACCGATAAATATAACCTCAGTAAAAGAAGTCAGCGGGGGTTACTACAGCTGTGTACCGGGGCCTGCGCTTTGTCGGTGGGATTGCTTGCGAGGCGAGCGGGTCTATCCCACGCTTTGCCGTGAGACTGGGACGACATCTCCGAAATCATCGAAACACTTTTGCAAAGAGGCTGTATCTTGACAAACCGACCAGACACATGAAGATTAAACCACTACATTCTCGGCTAAAAAAATATTAAAACGGTATTTGGTAACACACAAACAGGGTTTTTCAAAGCTCAGTTCTGTTAGCTTCCACATGCCGGTTGTTGTGTGCTAGAAACAATGGCCACCAGGCCAAAGCAATGGTTTTGACTCGATCAGCGTTAACCCCGCCCCCTGAGTTTGATGGGTGAGGCTGACAGATAAAATTATTTCATGATGAGAGCCAGGCGTCAGGACTGCCAAAATGAAATAAATAAATATATCATTAAATAATTAATTAAATGTGTCAATAATTAATTAAATGTGTCAATAATTAATTAAATGTGTCAATAATTAATTAAAATGTGAAATACATAAATAATTAATTAAATATGTCAATAATTAATTAATTAAATGTGTCAATAATTAATTAAAATGTGAAATACATAAATAATTAATTAAATGTGTCAATAATTAATTAATTACATATATCATAACTATTTATTTAATTAATTAATTCCAATTTTAATTAATTATTGCCACATTTAATTAATTATTTAATGGTGTATTTAATTAATTCATTATGGCAGTCCTGGCGTTCCATAGCCCCGTGCCAATTTCCCCCGAACATAAGTAATGTGTGGCTTCCAACAGAGCTTGTGGTCAATGATCACCCCAAGAAATTTTATTTCATTTACTCTTTCTAAATATACATTGTCAACACATATTTCTACTTCGATGTTTTTCTTTTGGTTTCCAAACAACATAAATTTGGTTTTATCGAGATTCAATGATAATTTATTTATATCAAACCACTTCTTTAATATCGTTAATTCCTGTGTGATCATTTCCAAAACCTGTGGCAATTCCCCACCTGCACACAGTATATTTGTGTCATCTGCAAATATTACAAACTTTAAAATCTCCGATACTCTGCAGATATCATTTAAGTACATAATAAACATTTTTGGACCCAGTACTGAACCTTGAGGTACTCCACAAGCTATATCCATCAAATTAGATTTATATTCATTTATTTGTACATATTGTTGCCTATTCCCTACATAGCTTTTTAACCATTCCAAAACCACTCCCCTAAACCCGTACTTTTCCAGTTTTTTTAATAGAATTTCATGATTAACAGTATCAAACGCCTTCTTTAGATCTAAGAAAACTCCGAGCGCATACCTCTTATTATCCATACATTCCGTTATCTTTTCCATTAAATCTATCAGTGCCAAAGCTGTTGATCTGTTGTTTCTGAACCCATACTGACTATCTGTCCTTAATTCATATTTTTCCACAAAACTGTCAAATCTTTTTATGAAGAGTTTTTCCATTATCTTAGAGAACTGGGAGAGTATTGACACTGGTCTATAGTTTGTGAAATGATGTCTTTCACCGGTTTTGTAAATGGGAATAACTTTAGCAACTTTCATTTTTTGTGGAAAAACTCCTTTTTGAAACGACAAGTTGAATATATATTTTAATGGTTTTACGATACCATCAATAACTGTCTTTACCATTACCATATCAATATCATTCCAGTCTGTACTGGTTTTGTTCTTAAGTCCTCTAACCATGTCATAAATCTCTTTCTCTTCCACTGCTCTTAAAAACATTGAGCTACTATTCCTTTCAATATTTTCACCAGTGTCCCTTTCTATTCCATCAACCTTTATTTCTTCTGCCAGTTTTGGCCCTATGTTTACGAAGAATTCATTAAAGCCATTTACTATCTCCTCCATGTTATTAATACTTCTTGTCCCTTCTATAAAGTACCCAGGGTAATCATTATTCCTTGATTCATTTTTGATTATTCTGTTTAATACATTCCATATATCTCTTGTGTTATCTTTATTGTGTTCTAACCTTTTAATGTAATACTCTCTTTTACAGGATCTCATTATATTAGTTAATTTATTTTTGTAAGTTTTATACTTCATTTCAGTTTCTATTGTTCTCTTTTTTATGAATTCTCGATATAGGGTATTCTTTTTTTTGCTGGCATTTTGTAGTCCTTTTGTCATCCATGGTCTTCCTGCATAGTTGTGTTTCCTATTGATTTCAATTACTGGGCAGTTTTTATCAAGTAATGTGTTAAATGTTCTTAAAAATCCTTCGTAAGCTTTATTAACTTCTGTTTGTTCATATACAATATTCCAATCTTGCTTTAAAAGTTCATTTCTAAGACAATTTAAATGGGAACATGAATTTTTTACAGCCGCCTCTAATGCTGGGTAATGTCAGCTGGTCCATGTGCAGCTGGCTGTGAGGCTCAGGGAGCGTCTACAAAGTGCAACACTGAAAGAACATCATCCATAAATATTGAGTAAGAACTGGACTCTCATACAGAGAGACTCAAATGCCTTTAAACATCAGCTTATCCTGCTGATCCAAGTCCAACACTGAGTTTGTAAAAACATGTTTGTCAATCATTTTGTTTGGTTTCTGAGGAAAATGATTCAATAAGTTGCTGCTAATACACAACATTTCATCATATTTCCTCATAACCCTCTTTTGTCTGACCATTTGATCCCATTTGAATTTGCAATAAAGGATCCACCGAGTTTGGTGACAATAATGACAGTAGATGTTTGTGTGAAAGTGCTGGAAGCAAATGAGTGTGTGATGTTCTTTCAGTGTTGCACTTTGTAGACGCTCCCTGAGCACTGGTCTCACAGCCAGCTGCACATAGAGACCAGTGTTGTTAGTCCAGGTAAGAAGATGACTTGTTGGAATGAAAATGAGCTTGTAGTTTGTCTGCTTTAATAATGTGACTGAAAAAAGGTGTTGGACTTCAAATATGTCCATTTCTGTCACACTTCACCTTTAAAAGTGAAGCCATGTGGTTCCTGGAAGGAAAAACACGACTTCTTCAAGTCTTTGTCCTGTTTTTATGAGAAATGTACGACTTTAATGTGAAACATTCAGAGTTTTTTCTCTTGTTGTGTTTGTTTGAAGCTGCTTCCTGTTGGCTTCAGCTGTTTGGAGTTTCCATTTTCTAAACTTCTACATTCTGAACCTTCTTCAGCTCTGAACAGATGATGAAACACTGAATGATTTCAAGCACTTTGTCTAATAAACTTACATCTTTCATTCTTTATACAGATTGTGGAGCTGTGGTTTGTCAGAGATCAGCTGTGATTATCTGGCAGCAGCACTGAAGTCCAACCCCTCCCATCTGAGACAGCTGAACCTGTTCAACAACAACAAGCTGCAGGATCCAGGAGTGAAGCATCTGTGTGGTTTCCTGGAGAGTCCAGGATGTAAACTTGAAACTCTGAGGTCAGTCAGCATGTTTTAGTTGTGCTGAGATGAATATGATGTGAAAGTTGTGCTGACACTAAACTGCAGACATCAGGCTGATATTATACTGATCCACACTGAGGATCTTCATGGTAAAGTCTGTTTTCTTCTTCTCTGGTTTAGTCCATTGACTGCAGCAGAACAATGTTCACATTTCAAACCTTCAAAGAAGAAGAAAAATCCTCCACTGGAAAATTCACTGTGAAACTCTCAAACTCTTCATTGCACCTTAAAGTCTGTCTGACACTGAAATCCAAAGCAAAATGTGCGTTTGCTTTACAGACAGCAGTCCAACACAAACATACACACATCACCCAAAACACAGTCCAACATCCAAATCTCCTCCACTGCCAGCATGAATGATGGGAAAGAGAAGGAGGAACACTCTGACATTCAGGGTTAGAATGAGTTTCATCAAGCAGACTGTGAAGATCAAAGCTGCATTAGAAAGCTTACATGAATGAATGAGTGGACAGAAGTGGACAGAGATCATCTGAAGCACTTCAAAGGCTTTAAATCAGCACATTTCTCTTTATTCTTTATCAACTCTGTTAGTTTCTCTCAGTTTTCTGTGGAATGAAGCTAACAGCAGGCTAATAAGATGCTGACCAATAGGTTTCTATTAAAGGTTGTAATTTGTATATGAAAAAGTGCTTTGGCTCAGCAGGGATCAGCTTACAGGTAGAATACAGCTGCTGGATGGGATTAGCATGTCATAGCTATCTACCAAACTGCTAACTGGGGGATTTCAGGCCATCTATGGATCATTTTTGCTAACTGTTTATTCAGCTTAGGCTCACAGGGCTGCAGCCTGTGCCCTAGCTGTCATAGGGCAAGAGGCGTGGTCCACCTGCACAGGTGAGCAGTCCATCACAGGGCCAACAGAGAGCAACAGAGAAGCACTCCCTCACATCCACACCTACAGCCAATGTAGAAGCACCAATGAACCTAAGCAGCATTTCATTGGACTGTGGGAGAACATCCAACCTCCACAGAAAGGCCCAGCTGACCAACAAGCTTCAACCTACAACCTTCTTGCTCTAAGGCACTAGTGCTAACCACTTTTGCCCATTTCAGCCCAAATCTTGCATCTTCCTGTTTCTGACTCCAGGCCAGCTCCACTAACACTTTCTCATCAGACACTGCCACCTAGTGGAGGAAGTCTTAGTTCCATTTGAAGCTTCAGATTACAGTTAGTTCCTTTACAAAGAGGTGGAGGTGGTGGGGCCACAGCACCATCATCACTGAGTGCCATAGGACACTTAACCTTTGTTTCCATATGCTGGGAACTTCCTGTTGTTCCAAGGAGGACTGGAAAATGTGTGAAAATCTCCCAGTCAGTTCCTCACAGCACACTTCAATCATTTCCCTCCCACAGCATCAGGACCAGGGCTTTTTCTCTCTTTGGTCCCACTAAGAGATTTCCACACAAACACCTCATCAGTGGGACTCTCAGAGCTACCAGCCCTTTGCTACAATCACAAAGCTCTTCATTGAAATCAATGATATCAAAGCTGGAATCAAATGAGTCCAAGTCTTCTGCTGATTCAGCATCACATTCATCTTTGCTCCTTGTCCTGCATCCCCACCATGGACTTCATTCCTTTCCAAGCCAGCCTTGAGTGTCCTTTATTCAGCTCATCCTCTGCTTTACTTTTACACCTGATTTTAGCTGCTTTATCTCTCTTTCAACAGGTTTCTGTGCCTCAATCTTTTTCTTCTCTCCCTCATAACAAGACAGCTTCTTCTGCCTGAGAACATGTTGGAGTGATTTACTAATCCAGGGCTGCTTATTGGGGAAAATACTTCCTGTTTCCAAAGTAATCCCCATTTTTCCCAGAAAGAAATGTCAGTAGAAATCGATGATCTAAGTGAGAACATGAGCCTTTAAAAAGTCCCAGTGGGTGCAGTCAAAGCAGTCCCTCAGTCCCAGTATAGAGTCTTTGGTCCAGACTGGAACAGCTGTGTGCCCAGTTTGAGCTCTCTTCAGTGCTGTGACCTGACAGACCCAGAGGGGCCATCACATCACATTTAGAAGCTCCCCTGATGGAGCCACAACACATGTCCAATACTTAGTCTGTCTTGTTGGACCAACTGGAAGAAATGATTCAAGGACTTAGTCACAGAACAGAGATTCAAATCTCCAAAATCCAACTGGCTGCATCAGGACATATAGTCTGAAACTCTGCACAGTTTCCTGTTTGAAGCTGCTTCCTGTTGGCTTCAGCTGTTTGGAGTTTCCATTTTCTAAACTTCTACATTCTGAACCTTCTTCAGCTCTGAACAGATGATGAAACACTGAATGATTTCAAGCACTTTGTCTAATAAACTTACATCTTTCATTCTTTATACAGATTGATGAGCTGTGGTTTGTCAAAGATCAGCTGTGATTATCTGGCAGCAGCACTGAAGTCCAACCCCTCCCATCTGAGAGAGCTGCACCTGAGCTACAACTACAACCTGAAGGATCCAGATGTGAAGCAGCTGTCTGATCTTCAGCAGAGTCCAGACTACAGACTGGAGACTCTGGTGTAAGTAGAGTGATGGAGTGAGTGGGTGGTGCTGTCAGCAGTATTGTACTAAACACAGTCAGTATGAAACAAAGATCCAGTGTTTCCTGTAAAGCTGCAGCTTCTCAGTGAAGCTGTGAGAGGAGAACGGTGACAGGCTTCAGGATTGGACACAAACACTTCCTGTTTCTCACCTTTATGGTCACCATAGTAACGGCTGACACGCTCTGATCAAACACTGTCAACAGCCAATCAGCTCTCTGAACAAAGCAGCACGCAGACCAATGACTGCATTGATTTCCAAGTTTAAAGCAGTGAAGAACACAGTCTGTAGGTGAGGAAGAATTTAGTGAGAGCAGATGTTTGGATGGAATTCCTCCAGTTAACAGCTGGAACCGTCCATCTGGATTGTTGGGCTTGTTGTTGGGGTTCCTACAGAGCTCAGAGTGGACACACCAAGGTTCTTCTAATGAATGAAAGTCCAAACTCAAACTAGGAGGGAAAAACATTTTCAGCAACTTCAATAAAAATCCAAAGATTAGAAAAAGTGAAGCAACAATGAGTCCTAGTACAGTCCCAGCACTGACGTCCCTGCTGCTCTTTATACTGGATGTGCTGCATCACTGACTGACAGCTGATGAAGAGTCTCTGGAAACACTCGTTTATCTCCTCTGCTCTTCCTCCTTCTCTCTGCAGGTGGAGCTGGTGATGATGGTAAACAGGACGGTGTGTGTGCTGAGAGAGGAGCAGCTGTGTCCTGATGATCCAGAGAGGTTGAAGCAGCAGCAGCTTGTGTGTAGAGACGCTCTGACTGGGCCATGTTACTGGGAGGTGGAGAGGAGAGCTTCATCCAGCAGTGACTGACAGAGGAATGAAGTGCAGATGACTGTCAGTGCTGCAGAGTGAACTGCTCTGAGAACAGCTCCACTGTCAGACACAATGTAGAGTCCAGCATCAGCCCTGTGTGTCCCTCTGGATCTGACAGAGGATCATCAGTGTATCTGGACTGCTCTGCTGCTGCTCTGTCCTTCTACAGTCTCTGCACAGTCTCTGTCTCACTCTGGAAAGATTTTACAACTTGTTGTAATTACAGAACGTTAATATAATATTCCAACATGTGATCTTCTCTTTATTTCTGAATCTTTACCAAATAAAGAAAAACCAAACTAACAAACAGAAGCTGTCGTGTCCTTTTTCACCACATCTGTGAATCTTTTCTGTGTTTTTCCTCTTTTCCTCCTTCCTGCAGCTCCATCTTCATCATTCTGTGTCCAGTATATGTGAACACGTCCAAAGCATCTGAGCCTCATGTTACCCGTTTGTGTGAGTTACGCCTGTCGTTGTGTTGTGGTGTATAAATAAGGGGCAGGAGACAGCGCTGGATCTCTGAGTTCTTTACTCTCAATTTCTGCAACATCTGCAATATCTAGAAATGCAAACCTGTGAGCTGTGTGTGTTGTGCGTCTGCTCGGCCACCTCTCCTCCGGCCGTGCTGGAAGCAGCTGTGCGTTTGACAGTTTTATCGACTCGACAATAATCGAACAAATTAAATGTTCAAAAATATCAACTTAAGCACTTCAAAGTCAACAAAAAGCTTAAAACAATGAAATAATATTTCACTGACAAAACAACAGCTCATAAGAACGATACACAAAATAATACAGAAACAAACAAATAAAAGTTATTAACCAGGATCCATGTTTTTGTCACAAACACTGAATCAGCTGATTCACTCTTTATGTTTCTGAGTTTGTTTTGTGATTATAGTTCTGGTTTCTGTTTCTGTGTCTTCACTGTGTCCCACGTCTCCTTACTTTGGACTGTCTGTCCTGTCACTGAAGGTGTCTGCCCAACAAGGACGTGGTGCTGAATGCATCCAGACCCCTGCTGACTGTCTTTGCAGCTTCGGTCAAAGGTACAGTGTCCACTGTGACCCTGAGAGCAGGACACAGCCAGAGGTGAGTCAGCAGTTACAAACTAAATGCTGCTGACATGAATCAAACTGCTGGATAACCCACTGCTCATGAAAATGGCACCTTTCTGTTGCTTTTTGAGATTACTGAGAATATTTGAATTGTGACTCAGATGGCAGATCCAGGCTCTCAGCCTCCAGCTGAAACTTCCAGTCCTCCCCCAGCCAGAAGCTCTGATGCTGGGCTGAGAGACTTTGATCCTTCCCTGGATCCAGAAATCCAGGAGGGAGAAGGAGAACAGGACCTCCTTCCTGATCTGGAGAGGCCTGAGGGAAAGAAAGATGGAGCAGACAGAGCTTTGAACAAATCCAAACCTCCTGAGCTTCACCTCCACAAAGGTGCAGACACTGATGCACAGATTCACATGTGACACCTGCAGCGTCCAGCTTGTGCCGCTGACATTATCTCCACTCTGATACAAGCCTCATTCACTCGCTCACACACGTTCATACAATCACCTTTTCCTCACAGTCACACACATGAATGTAATGAGGGGAACTCGGGGTTCACTGTCATTCCTCAGGATCCTTTGATATGCAGACTGGAGGCTCTGTGGATGAAACACCGACTGTCTGAACCACTCTGAAGTGTTCATGATGGACTTCATCCTGATTAACACTACAATACTTGTTAGAGGCCTTTTATATGTAATAATATTCTTTTCCATTAAAGCTCTGAACATTCTCACTCTTTCTTGACCAGGTGTGACAGGTGAAGGACACCGGCGAATAGGAGGACAGAAGCTGAGAGCCATTAGTCACATGACTTCAGCTGGCTGATGCAATTAGAATCAGTTTGTGAATATGAAGAAAATCAGTGCAGTCACTGGACAAACTCTGATTCTTCCTAGTTTCACTCTTGTTTCAGTCCAGTGTGACTGAGGTGGTAAAAAATGATCTGACTTTTAGCCACACAGCTGTCTGCTAGAGAAAAAGCCTTTGTGCACAACTTTCTTAAAGGCAAACGGCACCATGTTCACTGCAGCTGCAGCAAACGCAGCAAAGAGTGAAAGTTGGACTGAGAATGTTGTGACTGTTTCATGAGAAAGAGCAGGAAAACAAGCATCACACACCCAGACACAGTGCTGGGATTAGAATTAGACTTTAGAGCCAAATGTAGGACAAAAGCTTTAATATGAAAGAGGAAAACCCAACAACAGCCAGAGCATGAAGCTCAAATCTATACCAATCACCAAGAAAGCTGACAGGCCTGTGACACGTCAGAGACGCCGTTCAAATCATAAAGAAGTTGGTTTATTGACAAAATGTAAAAAACCAAAAGAATCAAGTCAACCTTCAGTTTAGAGCGAGTAGACCAATCAGGCACAGCAGCAGCTCTAGAATAAGCAACAATTTGATGTATTACAAACAACCTTTCATATACACACATACATATGGCTCATATGCTGTTTAAAAAGGGCTCAAAGACCCAACAGATTACACAAAGTACAAAAACACTTTCATTCAGACAACAGTCAGCTGTGCACGAGACAGAGAGCCGACTACAGTTAGTAACATGGACTCACTTTGTTTCAGACACGACACAAAGTAACACAAAGCCACAAAGAGCAGAAACATCAAAAAGGAGGCAGAGCAGCAGCAACTCTCCATGAGCTGTGAGGCTAACAGCCACCCACACTTCCTGTGATGCATAATGAAAACAACATTAACCTGAAGGATGATAACAACAGAAAGAAGTCTAAGCTAACGTTACACAGCGCTCACACAGCGCTGACTGTACAGGCCTCACACAGCTACGACCTGCATCCACAACACCTGATTCTACTGAACACAAACAAGTTAATGATATATGAGCAATCCAGGGAAGGCTTCCAGGAAGGTGAGGATCCAAAGACAGCTCTACAACAGCATCAGTCAGCAACAATGTTACTAATCACTGACTCTTTCATCCTTTTATACTCAATCAAAAAGTGCTGTGTTCACATTTGTTTCTGCTGAAATCCAGAGACTGAAAATGCGTCTTTTTAAAGTTTGAATAAACTGACTGAACTTGTCACGAGTCCAACCGTGAGGAACACTTCCCCCCATGACACATCACAGGACAACGTCTCAGTGGAGGGGGGACAGTAGCTCAGTTTAGGCAGTCACACTCAGAATCGATGCCTCCAGTCAGGGTCAAACGTGGTCCTCAGAAACCTGCAGATGTTTGGGCCAAGCTCTCACTGGTCTCTGCGTCTGTAGACTGAGCTGATGTTTCTCCAGGTGTCTGGTAAAAGGACGATGCTGCTGTCCAATGAGGCGAGGAGAGAAGTAGCCAAACAGGCGAGAGCCGTGAAGGAGGAACGGCGGGCAGCTCTGGATGCCCGACATAAATACCTGATGAGCAGGCTGGCCGACGCCGGCAGCCTGGAGGAGGCGGCGGTGGAAGACGCCATCGTCTCTGATGACAGAGTAAGTTCAGAGACGTGATCCTTCCTCAGAGTTGAACCTTTGAGTCATTAATGTCTGATTCTTCCAGTTCAGTCTGATCCATGAATTCTTTGCTGCAAACGGATCCAAGAAGCTGATTTTCTTCTATCAGGATGTCAAACAGGTAACTTTGATCACATTTCAATGACTGACACATGAAGGTCTAACCGCTCTTCATAATCTGCTGTCCTGTTTGTTGCAGCGTACTTTGTATTCATATCTTTTAATATCTGCCTTTCTCCCAGAGTCTGTCCTCCCGTCAGTCTTCCTTTGTGGACGCATCAAACTCAGCTGTGGCTCAGAGGAAACTCTTCCTCACTACGGGGAACTCTGAGGTTGGCTTCAGCTTTTTATGTTTAGTTCATGTGAGAATCACAGAAAAATGCTGATATGAGTGGAAGCTTCTGCTGGGAAATTGGCAAAGAGCAGATTATTGAACAGCGAGGCAGACAGTTCATTTCAGTGATGCCAGTTTATTAGAAACGAGGACTGTGGGGCTGCTGGAAGTCAGGACGGCCGTTCTCTGGATAAACCTGACAGCTGAGGTGGAGAGCAGGATTTATCCACAGACGGCTTCTTCCAAGCAAATGTCCTGAACACACCTGAGCTGAGGGTTACACAGTGTGTCCTGTGTGATCTCTGCTTTATGGTGGTTGAATCTCACAAATGTGACCATCAGACCTGACGACTTATTTGTGATGTTTTCATTAAAAATATCCTGGGTGAGGTGTTTGGGGCCTGTCCCATGAGGAGGAGTCTCCAGGGCAGACCCAGGACACACTAGAGAGGTTATATCTCTCAGCAGGCCTGGGAATGCCTCAGTATTGTCCTGGATATGCTGGAGGAAGTGGTTGTTTAGGGAGGTCTGGGATTCTCTGCTTAGACTGCTGCACCTGTGACCCGGGACCAGATAAACAGGAAATGGATGTTTGAAATTCAAAGAAATCCTCTTTTAATAATGAGGAAAAAAGACAGCAGGAGATCCATCGCAACTAACAAAACACTTCAAACACATCAATGCATCAACTTTAATCAACTTCATTTGGTTCAAATGAAGGAATCTAACAAAGCACTCACTAAAATGAAACACCAGTTAGTTTCCCGAGCTCAACAGGTCGAACACCTGAGTTTGGTTTGCGGTGCAGTTTTTATTTCTTCTAGATAACTTGGGTTATTTGCACAGGAAGGTTTTTTAAATGTATTTCTTAAGTACGATCTTATATGGGGGTTGATTTTATAGCATAACAGAATAATGTAATAACTCTAATAGAGTATAAAACATTTGCAGAATGAAGTACAAGGTGAAGAAAAGTCAGAACGTCCCTATTTGAAAATACAGCCTCAGAAGGTCAGAGATGGACAAATTCAGCTACAGAAACATGTGGCCATTTTTTTAAAGCCATAGAGCATATTACAGACGACACAAAGAGCAAACACTGTAAACTTCTAACCACAGACCTCACACAGCTCACACACGTCAGAGTGAAGCTGTCATTTCCTGAAGCTTCCACACAAGAGAACTGGCAACAAGGTGGAGTCCTCATGGATCACTAGCAGAGAAATGTGGGTGGGTGCCAGACCACATGGACTCGACTCACTTTATTTCATACAAAGGAGCAGACTAATGCTGTCATCCTTAAAGACTAACTAGAAACAAGCAGTGCGCTCGCATCGACTCGACTTGTTTTGCAAGTTTGAAGTGAGATGGTACTTTGGAGTCAGCCTCCCGAGATGATGGCTGGTTTTTGAAAAACATCTCATATTTATACAATGAGTAGCAGACTTTCCTGACTTGCAGAGGTCAACGTCCTCCTCAGTCATGCGCCATGAGTGGCACAGATACTATTCATCAAATAACTAACATGGCCTTGATTGTTACTCCAGAGACTTATCTGCGATGTAGCTTTATAGCATTTTCATTAGCAATCGTATGATTTGTGTTACAATGACCTTTGTGGACGGGCCCGGACCCCCAGGCCTCGTCCGTGACGCCGACGGTGAGCGCAACGTTTTTGTTTTCTTGCGCTTAAAATAACCTGATCAGCGTTCTGCGGACGGTTTGTTTACATTTCTCACATCTGTGATTGTTCACACGGGTTGGACACGAGCAGAGAGGGCTTTCAAGATGAAAAAGCCAACGTGAAACTTTAACGGACGACAAAGTTTTTCAATCAAATCTCCGTCACACCCTTCCTTGACCTCATCACGTTATCCACCTTAGTCAAGGAACAGTGGTTCGGGAAAATATGCATTTGTTTTTTGGACCAGTTTAAAACGTATCTCGACTCGTGATGTGCGGATCGATACTGAAATATCGATTCCTCCGATACCCGTCATTGTGTCCGGCCCCTTGGCGTGCACACTCACAACAATGGCTGAGCGTAAACAGAGTCATGTGCAGACGTATTTTACCTCCACGAACAGCTGAGACGTGGTTTGCCATACATGTGGCAAGAATGTGAGGTGTTGTGGTAACACCGCTGACCTGGTCAAACACCTCAGAGTGAATCACATCACAGAATATGACGAGCGTATGTTGAGGCGAACTGAAGAGGAGGAGAGGGAGAGGTGCTGCCAGGGCGAGACAGACGTCTCTCACAGAGTCCTTTAATGCTGCAGGCAGGCAACAAATAGCCACAACTTCAGGTTTTTCATTTCTATATGATAATTCTGCATCATTAAGTGATAAGAACAAGTAATCTGATGTCCTGTGATCATTACGACGCTATAATTTGAGATAAAATAAAAGATAGAGTAAAAAAAATAAGTTTTTGTTCAGAGTATCGGTATCAGATCAGTATCGTCGATACCACCCTGAATTTTACTTGGTATCAGATCAGAAAGGAAATCAGTGGAAATCAAATCCTGCTTCTACAGGTGTCCAGTTCATTCACTCTGACCCCTCCAGATAAGCGTTGCCAGTTCTCACTGTGCTGTAGATCACATTTTCTTGTGTTTGGGGTTATAACGGTTACTTTTGAGGTCTGTGTTATAAAGCAAGTTAATCCTGAATTTAACTGGAGAAGACAAATTCCCACTGCGTGGTGTAGTGCACAGCCAGGCATTCTTTACATTAGTTCGTTTGACAAAACCAAAAAGCCGAAAGTATTTACTTGGAGTTTGGTTTGATGAAATAAGTGCCAGAATCAGTGAATACAAATGATTCCAATGACATGAAAACTGGTCGAAGGACAAATCCCTCAAGAAAAGCACGACTAGCACATTAAGTTTGTTTGTAATCATCATCATCTCTAACACCATGCGCACAACAGTGATTTTGTTACAGAACACTAAGATAGTAAAATCTGGGAAATGATGATATTTCTTTCCAAAACTTCCTGTCTGGAAGACATTAAAGCTGCTGTGCCACCTGCAGCTTCTTTCAATCTATGTTATGTGAATATATCTTTTTTTTTTGGGTTTGAACATCCATTCAAACTCACTCTCTGCCTAGCAAGTCTCATTCCCTCATTTCCTTGGGGTCCAGCTTCACATACGTGGCACTGAGCCTTTTCCTTTGTCACCTCTTTCTGCTACATGCCTAGCCTCCCAGTTTCTTGGTCTATTTTCTTCATTTCACTAACTACACTTCTTTTTCTTTGTAAATCTCTTCCTTCAAATACTTTCAAAATCACTTTTCTTTTTTCCCTTTCTTCTGTGCAGAGAAGTCGTCAAACCCCTTCTTGGCAGTTTATCTCAATAAAGCTGTACTATCCCAGCCATCTGGTAAGTCTTCCCTACTACCCAGAGCCTGTTTATACTCCTGCATGTCTCTGCCTTCACTCACTTCCTCTTCTTGATGTCCAAACTCATCCTTCAAACTACCATTTGATGCTGCATAGCTGCATTCTCCCTGACACCTCCTTGTCTCCTGTCTTTTTGATTTCACCTTCTGCATAATATTTAGTTGCCCTGTGTGCAGCTTCCTCCACTTTCATATATTTCTACAAGTTCCTCCCTGTTCTTGAAGTATGTGTGCACCACGGCCATTTCCACTTGGAAAATCTGCCCCACATCTGTCTTTCTAGATTTCTCTCCTAAACACCACACCTACCCAACACCTCATAACCTCTGTTCCCTTCACCTAAATGTCCATTGAAGTCTGTGTCAATCACCACTGTAGTATGTGGTCTCTTGCACACAAAATGTGTCTACCCTCCACCTCCATAATATGAGTCCGCCAGCCCTCCCATTGCCAGTCAGAGTCCATAACAAGTCAAAAACATAAACAGCTCGAACGTATTATTTATTTAAAAGAGAGAGAGAGAGAGAGAGAGAGAGAGAGAGAGAGCTCAGTTGTCCTTGCTCTAGCATCAAGAGTCAGTGACTGGCTGTTCACTGCAGGCTCAGCAGTCCAATGGCCGATCAGCAACAACACAAATAAAAAAATAAGACACGTTCTTGATTATGACAACAAACCACATCCAAAAAAATATGACAGCAACACTTTAAGTTTTGTGTGCATTCATCATGTGCAACTCTGCAGAAAGTCTCATGTCAAGGATGTGTGGACAGGGGGGCTATTAAAAAGTTCCAGTATACAGAATAGAAAACCATCAAATGAATGAAATAAAATCTGTTGTCACAGTGGTTTTTGAAGGAACAATTACTTCACAGATGGACAGCCTCATTATATTTGAGTTAAACCTGATGATACACACTTCACGTCACCCTAGTTACATGTTTTTATTTGCCATGTGTATGTTATCCAAGGGAGGAAGAAAATGAAAAAGAAAACTTTTGATGTGTCCAGACATTTCTTCACATCAGCTGCCAGCAACCAGTTTCAGCATGTACAACTGTTGCAGTAAGTGTGCTCATGCAGACCAACTATGCTGGTCCACTGTTCTTACAGTTTTTTCTGATTGCTTGAGCACATTTATTGTAACTATTGGCTAATTTTGCAAAACTCTTCACACAAATAAGAAAACCTGTCACCCAATAATCAAAACATTGTAGTTCTCTTGCAAAAGCAAACACAGCTAGATTAACTCTTCACACCTTTGTAAAAATGGTGTTTCCGTATCAAACAGTACACACAAGCCATCATCTACTAAGCACACAATGCGCCAACTGCACACTGATGGTATCTGGCTTTTGCCTTCCCTGTGCACAAGGTAGGCTATGTCAGTTTGAGCTCATACTTCTGTCATAGATCCATAAGCATGGAGGGATCCAAACTTCAAGTACTGGTGTTTAGTCAAACACATCAAAACAAACACAAGTGTTTATTTCCAAGTATAGGATTATTTGCAATCGCCATAATGACTATATGGGTTACGTGGTCTGCAGTGAACATGCTTCCTCTCGCCCCTCCTCGTCTTCCTCTTGCTCCTCCTTGTCCTTGTCGTCCTCTTCATCCTACTTCTTCACCTCCACGTCCTCTTCCTCGGCCTCCTCTACTTCTCACTCTTTCTGCTCCCTCCATTGTACTCCACACACACAGCTTACCTGTATTATAGTGCTTAGGCTGATTGCAAAGTGAACGAATTATCTAAGAAAGTTTTCACATGTGAAAGTGTGCCAGACAGTTGGCAAATTAGTGTTAATGATAGCCATACATGTGTATACTTTTGCTAGGAGTGTGTTGGAAATTTGGTAATTGAGTGTTGTGCAGTGAATTCTGCCTACAGTTTTGCAAAGTGTGTGTTACAAAATTGCAAACTGAGTGCAAAGCAGTTTTTGTGCTTTTAGTTTTGCAAACTCAGTGAGTGGTTTTGCTATAAGTCTGACTAGTTTTAGAAATTGTGCTACAGGATTCACAGTTAGTGTTTAGGCATTCGGTAAAAACTGTAATGGTGCTGCATGTTGAGAAAGAAGTGAAACAAATGTTTTGTTTAACAAGTCCACTAGTGTTAGAATAACTTGGCATTTCCAATCTGTTTCTGCTGTAGTTCAATGAAAGGTTTCAGTTACTTAAGTTTGAGAAAAACCAAAAAAACCATTGGCCAGCTTCCCTCAGGGTCACTCCACGGTTGATGACATGGTCCACTATTGTAGCTCTGATGTCATCAGCAATTCTATTTCTTACTCTTCTTACCCGTCCTCTCCCCCCTCCTCGTCCTCCTCTTGCTCCTCCTTGTCCTTGTCGTCCTCTTCATCCTACTTCTTCACCTCCACGTCCTCTTCCTCGGCCTCCTCTCACTCTTCCTGCTCCCTCCATTGTACTCCACACACAGAGCTTACCTGTATCATAGTGCTTAGGCTGATTGCAAAGTGAACTAATTATCTAAAAAAGCTTTCACATGTGGCAGTGTGCCAGACAGTTGACAAAATAGTGTAAATAATGGCCATAAATGTGTATAGTTTTGCTAGGAGTGCGTTGATCATTTGGAAATTGAGTGCAAAGCAGTGAGTTGTGTTTACAGTTCTGCAAAAAGAGTGCTGTGCAGTGGATTGTAGCTACAGGTTTGCAAAGTGTGTGTTACAAAATGGCAAACTGAGTGCAAAGCAGTGTTTGTGCTTTTAGTTTTGCACACTCAGTGAGTGGTTTTGCCATAAGTGTCAATAGTTTTAGGAATTGTGCTGTAAGAATCACAGTTAGGGTTTAAGCATTCAGAAAAACCTGTAATAAACGCACACGCATGCGTCTTCAGCATTACTGGGTTTCTGCAGCTCCTGGTTTCCTGTTTAATACATTCACACAAGCAATCAAACGCTATGAATCGTTCCACAATGTTTGCAGTCACTTTTCTTATCCCTCCTGACTCAAGAGCATAAAGCGATCTACGTTAGCTCTGGGAATTCTGACGGTCGTTCAGTAAATCTTTGTTTAATCTCTTTATTTGCTTTTTGGAGAAGTGAAGGTACAAAAACCTCGTCAATCAAATTTGCTTCGGTGGACAGAAAACAGCCGTTGTAGACTGTTTGGGGTTACCTTTTATAAGTATTGAATTTTCAAAAGTGAAGTCAGTTCTTCTGACCAGGTTCAGACCAGGATGAACACAAGTATGATACTGGACCCACTAGAGAACTGGTCCCAGCTGTGGGTTCACCTCCTCCTGCTGAACTCATAGGACAGACTCTAATGTAGCATCATGTTCATCGGTCACTCCTGACCTCCTGTGAAGCATGACGGATGTGTAATTAATGACTTCAGTATTTGGGGCATTATTGCTCTAAAAATCATATTAATAGTATTATTATTATTGTGCTTTAGGCTGCACTGATAACGCAGAGGTCTCTTCTTCCTCTGGGCTGTTTAAAGGGCCAGTTTGTCCAAAGCTGTGTATATACCAGCTGCTGTCAGGCTTCAGATGTCTGCATTAGTCCACAGTCCACTGTTTGTAAGCCATTGCTTTACTGCAAAAGTTCCCATCTACTGTAAAGAAATGGAGATAAGCAGGCACATAATATGAAAAGGCATGCTGTAGCTGACTTTGTCTTTTCTGATCCATCGGTTTGTGTGGCTCTTTCCACAGGAAGGACCTAACCCACACTTTATTTACTTATATGATAAGTTTAGTGGAGTGTAGTGCAAAATACACAGTGTTTACTTTTAATTTAACAACATGAAGCTGCATCAAGTTTCCATGGTGACTGCTCAAGAAATTCTGCATTCATAAATAAACATCAGACTGTCAAAAGAGCTCATCTGTGCGAGACCACCGAGCTGAGAGCGTTTTCAGGTCCAGATCCCCCGTACGCCATCGTTGGAGAGCAGTTGACGTTTTTCTTCCTGACTTTGATTTGAACACGTTTAAATGGAAAAGAGTCAAGGAATCTATAAGCCTATCAGGGTATGTGACGCTTTTGCTTTTACTGCATTTCAGTCATTTGAAGAATTTGATGTCGTTTTAAAAGTTGACAAACTGAGAATCATTTTAAGTAACAATGACTAAATTGCTATTTCTTTGACAGGTGTTGTTCAACACACCGATTTATGAAACAGCTGTAAAGATCTGCTGGTATCTTCCGGGCTACAAGGCTCAGGTTAGACCCAGATTCATGCAAACCAAAGCTGACAGAAAATATCAGGTCATTTCTGAGGACCTGAGAGTGGTGGTGATTAAATGTCTCCTTTACTTTTAGGTTGCGATAATGACGGAGTTTCTCAGACTTCAGCAGGAAGATCTAATTCCACCGAACCTCACTGCTGAAGATCTGAGAGATCTTTTGGTGGAGAAGAGCAGGGAGACGCTCAGAGAGCAGTGAGTTACTGTCACGCCTGAAAGTCTGTTTGTGATGACGTGTAAGTGCTGAGAGAAAACCTCTGCTTTGCTTTCTTTTGAAGGCTGTGGGAGTTTGAGTTAGAGGATTTTGACGAAGAGGAAGCCAAACCTCTTCTAAGGCTGGTAAGACGAGAAAACCCACAAGACTTTTTTTTCATTACATGCACATAACCTTTACACATAAGCGCACTGTAAATGTGTTTTCTGTTTCAGGTGTGGGCGGTGAACGTCAGCAATAAAATGAGGGACGTTGAATTTGAAGCCAGGTTGCTTCTTCAGTTCCCAGAGGCCGTACCTCCTAAATTTCAGTGAGTCACATGTAACATACAGTTATTAACCCTGTAAGACCCAACCCATCAAAAAACAGCCAGAAAATTCAGATTCTTTGGAACTGAGATGTTTATCAACCCTTTAAACAAAAGCCACACATGAGTTCTTTGCTATGTCATGTTGTGTATGATTTACTTTTATTGTGTATTTATTTTTTGTATCACATTTGATACACTGGGTGTTTTTGGCAACTTTTTGTTAACGACAATGTTAACTTTAGACTAAAAAAGAGTTTTGTCCACAACATTTAGAAATTATAGCAAGTATTGATCATGTTGATGAGATCGAGGTCTCAGAAACTCATGTATGATACAAAGGTGGTTACAGGGTTAACAGTCCAGCTACAGTGTTTCAATATTTAAATGATGCTTTGAATATGTTTAACAGATAACTCTTATCATGTTTTTCTACAGAGCACCTAAACTCCTCAGCGCGGTGAAGGATTACGTTGAAATCCTGAAAAAGAAGCAGCAGGAACAGCCTAACAGCAAACTGCTCACCGCGCAGGAGGTAGTGGTCGAGGTAGTTCCCCGCGTTCTCCAGGGCTTCTGGGAGCTTCCTCCTCGTCCCCTCCTAAACATGGCCTCCCAGAGTCTAAGTATCCTCTCCACCAGTGTCACCAAGGCCACTTTAGATCGTGTCTCCAAGAGCCTCACGGCGATGGAAACACAGGCCGTCTTCACCCGCTCTATCCGAGACGATCTGGTCGACAGCATCCTGACGGAGATTAGACAGAAATTTCCTGAAGAAATTCTGTCTATCCAAGTTGCAAACTTTGCACCCCTGTTGCTGAAGACCATTGCTGATGTAGCAAGGATCCGGATATGTGAAATCTTTGAGCCCCCTTCAAGTCCTGATGTGAAGAGCACAAATGGTGAGCGCTCCTCTGACGGCCTTTCAGTGGCAAATGTTCCACCAGCCGAAGAAGCTCTGTCAGAAAGTGTTGCAGAGCCCGACGCTCCCTGTGAGGAACTTCTTTCTGAAAGGGCATCCAGTCTGAGTACTCGAGACCTTACGATCGAAGGAGCTCTGTCAGAAAGTGTTGCAGAGCCCGACGCTCCCTGTGAGGAACTTCTTTCTGAAAGGGCATCCAGTCTGAGTACTCGAGACCTTACGATCGAAGGAGCTCTGTCAGAAAGTGTTGCAGAGCCCGACGCTCCCTGTGAGGAACCCTATGGCGAGTCCAAATCCTGTGTTGAAGGTGAAGATCATATGATCAACGGATCTTGTTCTGAAATTGGGCCGGTTCCTGATGTTCCCTTTGAGGAACCTTTTCCAGAACCTGAAGCCATAATGAAGTCCGAAGACCGTCAGATCAAGAAGAAGAAAAAGGGCTTCTTCAAAAGACTGAGAAGTCTGTTCTGCTGCTGTTGCAGACCAAAAGTCACCGACTGACACTGAAGCTGTGACCCAGTGTTGGTGTTGCAGTAACTCTAAATATGTAAATATGTTCCTTAATGATTGTTCTTCATGTTTTTGGGGGTTTCTTTAGTTTTCAGTGGGCTGGGTGTTTTTTCTCCTCCGTGTTCTTTACTTGATTCTTGTTCATAGTTCCTGATTTGTTTTCCTAGTTCTTGTTTCTTAGTTTGTAGTTTCTTGAGTCCACCTGAGTTTCCAGCAATAAAAGCTGCCGATTCAAGTTTCATTCCACGTAAGAGTCCTGTGTTTGGGTCCTACTACCTGCCTGTCACAGCACACCATGACAGAAACTTTATAAACTCATTCATATTTCTACACGAGTCTCCAGCTATGTTAAAGATTTTTTTTCTTTCAAACATTTGTAAGAATCTCTTATGGTTCTCAAAATACTTCCACAAGTCCAGTAAGTGTAGTGCAGTAACATATTGATGGTATTATTTTTAATAATTATTTATTATTTTTAATGCACTTTGAACTGAAACTGGTATATAAAATGTACTTCCTGTAGAAAATGCAGTGTGAATGCTAATAGCTGAATAGCTTGAGTTGAATTTTTATAATTGCTGAAATCTTTGGTGAAAAACATGTTACAGTTTTTGCCCGTTGCTTGAACACATTTTGCAAAACGTCGCTCATTGTGCCAAAACTCTAAACACAAGTAAACATGACACATCAAAATATACCATTCACATCTGTGCCAAACTGAAACTCTGCTGTCAAAACCTAACATTCCTCTGTCAAGATGTAACTCTGTTGACAAAATGACACATACTTGCATCACATGCAGATCAGATCAGGGGGACACACTAGTCTACTTCATATAAAACACTGCAGTCTTTCATTGTCATTGTTTATTCTGAAGGCACATTTTCAGGAGACACAAACAACCAAAAAAAGCAAATAGGCCTACTCAATATTGTCCACTGCAGCACCATCAATTCAGATAAAGCAAAACACAAACATAATACAGTAATAGAAAAAACACTATACTGTACACACAAAAAATCATGACAATTGTGCATACGTGGGCTCATGGATCCCGCCGTCTGTTGGGGTCTGGCCACAGGACCTCATCGACATCGCAAGCAGTGTCTTCTCCCGCTGGGCACCGGGGAAAATATCCTCTTGCATGTCGAAACCATCCATGGATTGCTGTCACCTGAATGTAAATAGAAATATATGTGGTGGCCCCTAGAGACAAAACACGTACAAACTCCAAAGCACATTTCTAGCTTGAACTGAACTTCCAAAACAGAGCTACCTAGAACAGCGGTCCCCAACCCCCGGGCCTCGGACTGGTACCGGTCCGTGAGTCGTTTGGTACCGGGCCGCGAGAGTTGAGGCTCAGGTGTGAAATGTCTGGTTTTCAGGGTTTTTATTGCTTTTCAGCGTTATTTTGTTATCGTTTTTATCATTAACTCGGTTTTCCTGGGTCTTTTCACGTGTGTTATGAATAAATCTTCTTTTTCGGTACCGGTACTAGTTTTATTTTGTTGTATTTATCCGTGACACCTTAAAGGCCGGTCCGTGAAAATATTGTCGGGCATAAACCAGTCGGTGGTGCAAAAAAGGTTGGAGACCGCTGACCTAGATCACGTAAATGACACAATTGAAAGCATGAAAGCATATGTGTATTGTTTGTGTATTTATGCACAAGCATTCATATATATTCAAATCATTAAAAAACAAAAGTTCATTTGCCTGTTACTACCACACACCAAATCTGGTCGTTGGTACTTGGTGAACTGAGAGACACAACAGCAGAGGTCACTATTAATGCTATAAAAGAGGCCTTTGCAAGACATGCAGTTGCCGAGACTGTGGTATCGGACAACAGGCCGCAAGTTTCATCAGAACAGTTCAAGCACTTTGCTAAAGAGTACCAGTTCACACATGAAACGAGCAGCCCCAGGTACCCCCAAGCCAACGGGGAGGCAGAACGCGCTGATCGTACCATTAAAGACTTGAGAGGACTGTGACTACAGCAGAGCACTGCTAGCGTGCAGGGCCACCCCACTGGAACATGGGCTCTCACCGGCACAGTTGCTCATGGGGAGACACCTGCGTACCTCTCTGCCACAAGCTGCTGCGAAGCTGGTGCCAAAGTGGCCCGACCTACAGGCTTTTCGCGAGAAGGATGAGGAGGGGAGGCGTGAGCAGGCAAAACACTACAACCGCAGACATAGAGTCAGGACAGAAGGTGTGGATTACTACTGAAGGAACCACTGGAGCAGTAGTTGGACCTGCCAGTGCTCCCAGATCTTATGTGGTAGAGACAGACAGGTTTTCTAAGGAGAAATAGGAGCCACCTCACACCAACAGGGACTGTTACTGGTCGAGCGGTGAGACCTCGTGTAAGATTGGATGTGTAATTCTCTGAAGTTATCCATTCAGGCCCTATTCAAAGCTGGCTTAGGCTGTTAGAGATGTTTACAATTATGTGTTTCGTTTAAATGTAAGTGAACAAGTGAGAGATGTGTATCATTTTAACGTTTGATAATGCTCTGCATTCCTGTTCTTGTGAGCTGAGTGAGTCATTGTGAAGTATGTCTTTAGCTAAAAGGAGGTGTAGCAGGAGACTACTGTACCCATAAGGCTGTGTGTGTGTGTGTGTGTGGGGGGGGGGGGGGGGGGGGTATGATCTAAATTATAATATTGCTGACTGTCTGAGGCAAAATTTCCCCGAATCGAATCGAATCATGGATTGAATCGATTCGGGCAAGGGCGTCGATTTGGCATGGACGGAGGGGACATGTCCCCACCAATATCCAGCGATTATTGAATTGTCCTCACCAATAATTTGATCTCTTCGAGTAAAGAAAAGCAAACCTGATAGAAAGAAGAAAAAAAAAGATCTGTCAACGTCTCATTCACCCAGCGGTGCCGAAAGAGTTAAATTACGTCCTGTACTGGAGTCCTACCTCATGTGACAAATATGGCCAATGTGATTGGCTGAACCTTTCAGGGAGCTCTGTTGAGTTTTAGCAGCGGCAAGCCTGCGCTCCCAGGAGGAGAGGAGGACGGCAGCAAAGAGGAAGAACCTGGATATAAGAAAGTATTTTTCAGAGAAACCTGTAAGTCACTTAAAGCCAAGTTCACTCATAATGTCACGGTCTGGCTGGCAGACCGTGGGGGTGTAGGGAAGGAGGACACAGGCGCGGTGCTCTATGTACAAGCAGTGCGTTTATTTACAGCGATGGACAGACATGACAATAAATCCCGTGCTCTCCCGACTCCCGTGACGTGTCCTCTTCCCAGTGCTAGAGCTCCTGTCTCCGCTTCTCCGTGATGAGCACCCCGTGCTCGCTGTCCTCTCGTCTCCCCGTAACTCCTGGGGACATAAGAGAGAGGAAGCCGTCAGACACACAATAATGCAGCAGACTCAAACTAGGAACTGGTCGAGAGACTGACGTGAAGCCACGCAATGATCCAGCGTCGGAGAGAGCTCCACCACACTCTCAAATAGCTCCTCCGACAGGCCTGATCAGCTGCAGGTGTGGCCAATCACCTGCCAGGGCCACACACACACACACACACACACACACACACACACACACACACACACACACACGTCTACAAGCAGGGAGAACGAGGGACAGCAATACAAAATACATACATTATAATATTAGTCCATAACTGCTCAGGGTCCTGGGTCTGACACATAAAATGTGTCCGTCACAATAACGTTGCAGGCTATGCTAGGCTTTGGCCCACATCAGTCTAAAACTGTATGTAACCATGAATAACGTGTTTTGGAAACTAACAGCACAACATGCAGCACTGTTAGTTCTCTCAGTCTCAGAGCAGCGTTTCTAATTCTAATCTAAGTGAAGCTGTCAGAGAAAACAGCAGCCTCGAGCAGCCAGGATATTAGTTTACAGAGGCTGTTAGAATTATATGCCTAACGTTAAAATGTTGGTGACACAAGAATTTCATCTTAATGGCACTGACGTATTCATAGGTCATAGTTATGATTTTGCAAATATTCCACCTTGTAGTGCAGTTTGCACAACTTGTTTTAAAAATGCACTCAGCCTACAAACATTACTGATCAGTCAAGATCTGCACAAAGTGACAGACACACTGAAGCAGCTCCACATTTTATTCTTATTGTCATGTATGTCCTATTTGTCAGGTGACAGAAGAAGCAACACAAAGCTCAGAGAGCAATGGTGACACAAGATCACAGGTGGAATTGGATGATGACGCAGAATGAGAAGAGCGAAAGTGGATCGCTAAATGAAACGGATGAACCAGAACTGGTTTGTAAAAATGCTGCAGCTTCAGTGGTGTGGAACTGGTTTAGCTTTCGTCCGTCAGATACACAACAAAGCACTATTTTTGGTAGAGCATGCTAGCGGGCCGTCGTTATTACCGTGTTGTTTGGAAAATACGGCGCACTTAAAATCAATCCTTTGATTTTTCTGAAAGTCGACAGAGCCCCTTATAACCCCGTGTGCCTTATGTATGAACTCTGGTTGTGTTTACTGACCTCGAAACGATTTTATGTGCACGGCGCTCGAAAATCTGTCAGATGTTTCAGTACGACTTTGCTAAGCTACCACCGCTTGATGGATTGTCGGAGCGTTACGGCTGTCGTAGGCAGGAGCCTCGCGGAGTGAGCCATGTCTCCGTGACGACCAGGACACAGCAGTCACGGACGATTGGCTGTGCGGCGAGAAGTAGGTTCAGTTCGTCTATTTTGTTGACGACCGACCGTGCGCTGGTCAGAAAGATGCTCGGGAGCGGTGGTTTGAAAGGCTGCTTCTTTAGCCTGGCCAGCAGGCCCGACAGGCATCCCCGCTTTTGTTTGCGTTCCTTCCGCCGCCTGCGTTTCTTGGCAGAGCCGATAACAATCCACGGAGCACCCGATGTTCTCGCTATCTCCGGGGGGATGTTGTGCACCCTCTGATAATCACTGGTAATGGGGATCTGGCTGTTATATCCGATCTTGCATAATTCCAGATGGTTGTAGGAAAATTTGGCTTCACAATAAGGAAAACAAAAGAAGAAGAAAAAGTGGAGAAACAAAAAAGAAAGGCACCCAAGTGGAGAGCATAGAGCCGCTGCGTCTGTGCGCGCCGCCATCTAGTATACTTCTTCTAGTACACAGCCTGGAGGTGTGTTTGGGGTCATTGTCCTGTTGAAAACTGGTCCCTAAATGCAATTTCTCAACGAGAAGTTTGGGCTCGGGTAAGTCTGCGTGCTGAAGATATCTACCTATTCGGAACCATGGTAACAGGGTTCTGGCTGATCGGAGCTGGCTTGAGAAAGCGGAACCGGCTGTTCAAACCCCCACAAGGCTGCCCGCTGGGATTGGAACGATGGGAGAGGCGTGAGTTTCTCAAAATGGGCTCATTGAGTCAGCACGGATAAGATCTTGGAGAGGCTACGGCTGCTGTGGATACTCAGAATAAGATCTCTGACTGCAGACTGGATACATCTCGGAAAGGCTCGCTCAGAATAACATCTCGGGGAGGCACACTGCCGTGAGTTCTCAGAATCGAATCCCCCCTGCCATCCAGGAGGGCAGGGGGGTGCCGCTCAAGAACCAGGAAACGGGCAGGGAAAATCATCACAGACCCCTCACACCCTGCACACAGACTTTTTGATCTGCTGCCCTCTGGCAGACGGTACAGAAGCCTGCAGACCAGGACCACCCGACACAGGAACAGTTTCTTTCCCCTCGCCATCTCCCTTCTTAACAGTTGACCTGTCACACTGCTCCCACTGCCAGACTGCAGCTGCACCTTATGTACATTTGTAGTATTCATTCCACCTCATTCATTTCTGTCTTTTATGTATATACGTTTAGATTCGTTATTTATAGTTGCTGTTGTGGATAAGGCGTAGCTTTGGGTCACGTGGTGTCAGTAATAGTGATTGCTATATCATCTGTTCACGTCCTGAGGGAATTTTTGTGAATGAGTGGGTGATGGGGGAAGTCGACTTTTGCTGACCGCTCAAGCTTGGAATGTTTTGATCACTGTTTTTCTACTGATTTTAAGGATTTGATAACAAATAAAGGAGTTTTAACCTGGAACTTTGACTTACGTTTTAAACAGCGGGCGCGTCAACATTATTCGCCTATTCAGCTGCTCGGCGACTCAAAGGCTTGACAGTCGCCAATAGTTGCTTTACACAGCTTTGTGTATGTGTGTATATAGACACGTGTGTGTGTGTGTGTGTGTGTGTGTGTGTGTGTGTGTGTGTGTGTGTGTGTGTGTGTGTGTGTGTGTGTGTGTGTGTGTGTGTGTGTGCCCTCACAGAAGGAAGGTCACAGCAGGAGCTTTTCTCGAACGCATTTCCAATCAGTTTTTTACAAGAAGTGTGGCTCATACAACGGTATAAATGTATTCTTTTTTTTTTTTTTTTTTTTTTTTTTTTTTGATCTTTAAGTTTATTGACTTTTATATTACAGAACAAGCAAAGAATAATAGTACAGTTAACATGAGATTTATATTAAAGAACAGTCCCCAAAATAAACAAATATAAATTAAAAGGAACAACAACAATAATAATAATAATAAAAATAAATAAATAATAAAATAAAACAAAACCGATGCACAGCATGGGTAAAACAAACAGGACGCGAACGAAAAATAAAAACAACAAAAACAAAGAAACGGTCAACAAAGAAAACAACAGCAAAAAAAAAAAAAAAAAAAGAAGACCACACACACACAAAGAAACCCAAAACTCAGCACCAAGTATCACCCTCTAAATTAATTCCCTTCATAATGTCTCAGAAACTCAGTTAAAGGTAACCATATTTCTTCAAAATCTGCTCCCTTTCCTCTGACAATATAAGTAAGTCGTTCTAATACAATACATGATGCCATCTCCTTCACCCACATATGACTTGAGGGTACATCCACTTTCTTCCAATACAAAGATATTAAGCGCCTAGCTTGCAGGAGGCCAAAGTCAATTAACTTTAGCTGTCTGGTGCTAAAGTCACAGTTCTTTGGATATATACCCAACACACACATTTTTGCTTCAACAGGTATATTTACTCCAACAATCTAGATAAAGTTTGCGTGATTAATTTCCAGTACTGTTGTAATTCTGGACAGCTCCATACACAGTGGAGCAGAGTGCCCCTCTCGTCTAAACATTTACTGCAGCTATCTGGGATGACAGGCGACCAGCGATTCAGTTTGACTGGGGTTATGTAAGTCCTCATCAACCACTTATATTGGAGGAGTTTCATCCTTGTATTAATTGATTGCCTTTGGGCTTTCAAACATGCAGTTTCCCAGTCCACCTCGTGTATCTCCTCTTGGATGTCAGCCCTCCATGCGTCCAACTTGTCAGTGGCAGAATCCCCATCATGCGTTAACAGAGCTGTATAAACTGAAGAGATATGACCTCTGCCCACTGGCTTTTGAAGTATGACATTCTCCAAGTGTGATAATGGTGGCTCAGATACAATCCGTTTATATTTTGACATAATGAAATGTTTAACTTGTAGATATTTAAAAAAATGTTTTTTGGGGATGCAGTATATTCGGCATAGCTGATCAAATGTAAGAAGGTTGCCATCCTTATAAAGATCTGCCACCCTCTGTACACCTTTATCTGCCCAGATTTTGAAACCCCCATCCACTCTTCCTGCTTTAAAACATGTGTTGCCCCAAATAGGTGAAAAACGAGAGATAGAAGACTTATCTCCCATATACTGATGGGCCCTATACCAAACATCTATTGTGTTTTTTAAAAAAGGGTTATTTGTCATTTTTTTTAAATTGCTCGGGCTCGCAGAATATAAATACAGATTTAACTGAAGATTTGTTACTGATGTTTGTTCAATTTGTAACCAGGCCGGGGGTGTCTCAGCGGAAAAGTAGAACATGGCTGAGCGCAGTTGTGCAGACCAGTAATACAGTCTAAGATTAGGGAGTTGTAACCCCCCTCTTTCATATGGTAGGTACAACAAGCGAAGTCTTAGTCTAGGTTTTTTATTATTCCAAATAAATCTATTAAAGATACCGTTTAGTTTATCAAAGAATTCTTTTGGAAGAGGCAGAGGAAGTGACTGGAAGAGATATAAAAATTTGGGCAATATATTCATTTTAATCATGTTTATACGGCCAATCACTGATATGGGCATTGTCATCCATTTATTTAGAGATTCCTCCACTTCACTAATCAGAGGATCATAGTTTGTTGCTACAATGGTATCAATGTCCGGGGTGATTTTAACTCCAAGATACACAAATCCTTCTTTTGCATTAATAAATGGGGTTTGTATAATAGGATTTAGCCTTTCATCCTTGTTCAGAAATAGGATTGAGGATTTTGAGTCGTTTATGTTATAGCCAGAGAATTGTCCGAATAACTCCATTTGTTGCATTAATTTTGGTATACTAACAGACAGCCTAGTCAGAAACACTATCAGGTCATCAGCATACAGAGCCAATCTATGCTCCTGATCTCCTAACTGGACACATAAATGTATTCTTTGTGATACTTTATAAATATGAAACTCTAAAGATTTTGAGTTCATGCACATTGTGAAACAAGAATCTAAATATTTGTGTCACAATGATTTCTATAAAAGCATTTTGTTTATGGGGATAATGTGACAAATCTTTTGTTACCCTATTAATGATCAGTGATAATTGAAGAGGAACCCTGGCTCGGGACATTTTCATGACAAGTGTCAGCGCAGACATCTACTAACGAGAGAACATGTTTTATCATCATAAACACGGTGATGTGAAGCATCGTTAAAGTGTCACTTCAGTAATGTTGACTCATGTTTTTAATAATGACTTTAAAACACTCATTTCTGTGGTTTATTTTAAGTTTACAGAATATAACATGTGGTAAGACGACGAGTTTTACTTCTCACTGTCCGTGTTATGTGTATCTATTTATCATGTATGCTACTTTGCCGAAAATGTTTCATTGTGTTCATGAAATAAACCAGACTTTCACTGTCTGCATCTTTTACTGTTTTCTGCTTTTGTTCACTCCAAGTTTGACAAACCTACAGATATCCAGAGTTAACTCACTAACAATGTGGAGCAGTCTCAGTGTATTTAGCTGCTTTTTCCCTGAACACAACCAACTGAGAGAAACGCCTGTAGGCCTCACTTTGGTCATTTTGAACGCTGAAGGAGATTTGTTCCATAGACACCTTATACTAGTGTTTCCTGCACTACTATGTTCTATTTAAATCCAGATTCCTTTTATAGTTTGCAGTGAAATTTGTTAAACCGTTGCTTAATGGGACAGAAGTACACGTCACTCTTTACTAACACATTTATAGATGAGTTTATTGCTGAACGACACAGCTAGCAGTCTCACACACTCTTTAGGTTTTTCAAGTTTTGTGTGTAATGGTTTAGTCTATCAAACCTTACCCTTTTCTCCCCAGTATCACAACAGTGTGACTCCCAAAGTACAGATCAGTAAACAACCAATGATTCTAAATCCAGAACAGAAAGATACAGTTGGAAGATGAATGATTGCGTTTTTATGATGTGTAGTAAAACGACCCCCTCTTCTTCTTCTCTGTGTTGTTGTTGTTCTTGACTACAGAGAATTGTTTTTACTAAAATGAAACATTTTCAGATGAAAATGTTTCATTTTATTTCACTGTAACACCCCCTCAATGCCATTTTTAGGATATTCTTGGTGATCCCATGTTTTCATATTTATGCTTTTGGCACTGAGGGTATCTGATACGCACGTTGTCACTGTGTTTTGTGCTACCAGCTGTGAGGGCTCTGCTTTTGCTTTGAGCAGTCTGTTTTTATTTTGTCTCGCGAGTGTGTGTTTTTCAAACCAGATCCTCCTCAGTTTGATTTTGTTACCACAAACTTTGTGTGAAGTTCACAACAGAGGTAAAGAGATTTAAACACACCAGTTTAAGGACGCAGCGATTGGACCAGCTGCACAGGGCTGGTGAAGCAGAGAGTGTCGGGGGAGATGTGCAACAGAAGCAGAGGGAACATTTTACTAGATGATAAATGGCACATTTAGGTGATTAAGGATTTGTTGACAAGATTAAAAGACACGTCCGTCAGAGTTCAACAACATTACAGTTTGATTAAATAAAAAGTTTTTAAACTACACAAGGTTCATTTTCTCCTCTGATAGTAAGCATATTAAACAGGTCAAGAAAGAAAGAGTATAAAGAAAAATAGTAAATGTGTGTCTAATTAAACTCTTCCTGTGAACCTTATATCATCCTTTAATATGTTCGGTGTTACAAACTTGAAGAAGCACAGAAAAGATCATCAGACATTAATCTAATCAGTTTTCAGCCTTCATTCATATTGAAAAGTTGAAATCTTCCCTGCTAGACCCAAGTGCAGCGTTTAACACCGTTGGCCAGAACATTTTATTACAGCTATTATTAAATGGAGAGTCCTCTTCACACACTGAGGTTAATTATGAAGCTCCACAGGCTTCTGTGCAAAGACCAGTTCTGTTTACATTATACGTGCTTTAGAAGACATAGCATACATTTTCACTGCTATGCATATGATACCCGCTTTTATTGGTTAAACTGCCGGGATGTCTTAGACACATAATGAGCTTTAATTTTCTGCTTCTAAGTTCAGATAAAACTGAGGTTATTGTAACGGGGCGTAAAAATCTTAGAAACACTGTGGCTAACACGATCCTTACTCTGGATGGCATCGCCTTAAGCTGCCTGTTGCAGTCATTTGGCACATTACAAGTCAAATTGAAGCACACGATCCCAAAGCACAACATCAACATTTATTTACATACAAAAATGAAAATTCTTTTTACAGAAAAGAATTGTAACTTCACAATATTGCATTAAGATGAGCAGACAGATTTTAATCTCAGCATCGTGCACACAGATTTTTCAGGACACTGGAAGAGTTCCTGCCGTGGATTTAGATGTTAGTGTTGTGTGGATGATCCCATTCTGTCATCTTTGTGTTACTAACACTGATGCTTTTACACTTTAGGACCCTCGAGACCTCTGCTGCTCAGCCATCCTGATCGCTGCCTCCACTTTAACCAGAGGCTGTAACCTCTGATCATTTCACCTGCACCGACAGTAAAACTCTTCTCCAGAACCAAACGTGCCATAAACCCATCACAGCTTCATCATCAGCTCAGTCTCAGCAACATGCAGACGACCGAGCAGCAGAAACTCTGCAGGGAACGTCTGAAGTCTGTTCTTCAGTTTTCCCAGCTCACTGTTTATTGAACATGAGACAGAAAAATAACTTCACCTTTAATGTGAAACTTTTATCGCCTGTGACATGTTTGCAGGAAGTTTTCATGCTGTGATTTAGTGTCACAGCCATAAATATCACACAAGGTAAAAACTACAAGTCCCAGCATCCTCTGTGTTTAGGGAGGAGCAGTGAAAGTGAAAGTGTTGATTCTCCGTTCAGAGCAGCAGGAGGAGGAAGGTGGAGCTGAGGCAGGTGAGTGTTAACATGAATATGTTTCTTCTTATAACATAAAATAATTCCACGCTGTTCGTGTCTGTGGGTGAAACGTGAGGCCGGTCGGCTCCTCTGAGCGCTGGTTTCCTGTAAGTAGAGAGGAAGTGAGTTTAGCTGAGAGAGCAGGAGGAGAGTGAGAGCTGTGCTGAGGCAGCTGAGTGTTAACACCGCTCTGACATTACTGTGTCTCTGTGGCGGGAACAACAGGCTCCGTCAGTGGAGGCAAAAATAATCAGACTTTGGTTTTTCAAAGGAAACTACTTTATGTTGGGAGAAGCCGCGCGCTCATTGGATAACGACTTGTCAATCTCAAGTTATTAGCCAATGAGCGCACAGGTTCACAGTAAGACCCGCCCTTATCACGACGTCTTTAAAACTAAACGTCCAAATTCATCGGCTGCATCCTCCCGAGGACCCGGCCTTCGCGGTGTACGTGGGCTGGGTCCTCAGAAGGTTGGATATGCTGGAAGTAGTGAGGGCCAAATGAAGCTTTCCGAAGCACTGAAGCTTGTATTGAAAAACTGTTCATTACTCGAAGCTTTTCAACACAGTCCTCTCCGGTGACATCTGGTGGTGAAAATTTTGAAGAGCAGCTTGAATCTGCAAAATAAAACGGACTGCTCAATCATCACTGCTCACTCAAGAGCAGGGACGTGCAGAGGGGGGGGGCTAGAGGGGCTTGAGCACCCGCCCCTTTCCTGATGAGTGCCCAAAGTGCCCTTTTGTTGAGGCAACTTTTAAATTTTCTTTATTCATTTATTTATTTATTTATTTATTTATTTATTTATTTATTTATTTTATGTGTGCGTGCGTGCGGAGTCCTGTCTGTGCCCTTCAACAATAATATTTAACTATTAATCATAGTTTTGCTAAATAAAAGGATCTGGCTTGCATCAGTCACATGATCACATTTAACCAATGATCGCCCTCGACGGCAGAACGCGCTGGTTACGAGCCGGGAACGAGCTCACAAAGAGCACGCGCATCTTTTGCGGTCCGGAGCTGTAGGAGAAACACAAGTTAACTCAGAGACACAGACTGATGCGACAAACCCAGTAAGTAGGTGTACAGCGTACACTGTAGTGTGTAGCACCCAGGAGTATTAGCTTATTACGTACACGTTGGTAAGTTGTCTTGTTGCAACTGACGAACTGAAACAAACGAGCGTGCTGTGTGTGCAACAGCGCGACAAACATTACCTGTCCTTTTATTAACTGCACAAGTAGTGCTGGTCACAGCTGCTGGCTACCTGTGTAAGGCTGTCATGGGTCTGTAGCTCTGTCACCGTTTTAGTGAACATATTTAGTTTTAAAGTAAGTTACAGAGCATTTCCTGCCCTTCTGAGGGGATTATATTTCACTAAAAAACGATCTAATATGCATGTCCACATAATAATAATTATAATTATAATATATTAAAAAACACACGCTGTATTTTAAAGAACATACATTAAGAAGCAGATTATATTAGATTTATATATTTAATAAGACAAAATTTGGATTTTACAGCAGTAAAATGATTGTATCTCTACAGTTTAAAAATGTAATAAGCTTTGCCCTGCACAGAGTGGATAGTGAAACAAATGCAATCATCATAAATACATTATTTCATATTTATTACTTCCCCCTCCTCATTGCTTTATTATTGTAGCTCTAGTAATAAATAATAATGTAAGGATTCTGGATCAGCACCATGATGCCCACAGTATATACAGTATTCTGAAGAAGGTCTAAAATGTCACTGTGTGTGCATGTGTGTGTTTTATTTAGCTGGATTTAAAAAAATTATTACTCATGATATAACATTGTGCAGACATGGCTGGTAAGGACATGAGGAGGAAACAGTAGGAGCTGTGTGAGGCTACTAAAGGCAGGGCTATAACATTTTTCTCTCATCATTTTATTATAGATTAAGTGCAAGAGTTGTTAGGTGTGGATAATTAGATTATAGTTTATTGCAATAGCAAGTTGTGCCTTGTTCTCAGATAGACAGCAAGTGGAGAGTGATATATGAAATGATGGGATGGAAGGAAGAAGAGAAGCAAAGAGTGATTCACAGGCAGAGCCTAATTTGTTTCTCACAGTTTTTTGTTGCCTTATGGTTCCAAGCGCTGTCACCAATCTTTGCATTTTGTTATTATCTCATGACACTTGTTTAATCAGCTACCATCTCTCCTGTGGACTTTTTAATGTCTAGAGTCTCAGATCAACACAGCCCTGCCCTTTCCATATTAGATTGTTGATGAATGTGTGTTGTTGTTATTCAGCCTGGTTCAATGTGCCCCTTTTTAACTTTGAGCACCCGCCCCTTTAAACCTCTCTGCACGGCCCTGGACTTATATATCATGTTTAACCTGAGTAGCGAAAGTCCGCGGTGATCTGAAAATGATGTGCCGGGAGTTGTGCCGTTCTCGGCGGCTTCAGTGACCCTCGAGCTCCCGGCTGGCTATAGTGCTGGTGGGTAGCAGACGTCTCCGAAAACGTCGAAGCACTTTTGCAAATATGCGGTATCTTGATAAACCGAGCAGATATTTGATGTTTACACAGCTACTTTCTCGCCTGAAAATATGTTAAAAGTTTATTTTGTGACCCAGAAAGATTAGTATGAGTAATTTTAAAACTTAGTAGCGGCCGCCAAATTGAGGAACTGGATTTGGTGGTCATGAAAATGGCATTAAACAAGTCCCCAGGGACAGATGGACTCACTACAAATTTTTATCAATTCTTCTGGAAGGACCTAAGAACTTTATTGTTTGATGCATTAAAGGAATCGATAGAGAAAAAAAGAACTGATGCCGAGCATGAAACAAGCGCTGATAACCCTGATCCCTAAATCGGGTAAGGATAAAAGAATTTTAGACAATTTAAGACCCATCACCTTAAACACTGACTATAAGATCCTGTCTGGAGCTGTAGCTGAGAGGCTAAAGAAAGGCATCTCAAACATTATCAGTGAAACACAATCAGGTTTTCTGAAAGGAAGACTAATTCATAACAATATTGGGCTGGTTTTGGACCTCCTTGAGTACAGTGAAATAATCCAAGATGTCACGGTCCTGAGTCTGTGGACTCAGTGTTTTTCTGTTTGTATTAGTTATCTTTGATTTCATGATGTGTTTTGATTCTCTTGGGTTTGATTTTTGTCGCTAGTATTCCTAACTCCCTAGGTCCTTGGCATTTCTTGTGTTCTCCTTCTTAGGTCGTGGTTCTGTGTTACTTCTGTTAGTATACAGTCATCTCTGTCAGTGTGTCTCTTGTTCTGTCACTGTATCCCCTAGTTTAGTCCACGTCTGTTCAGTTTCCTGTTTTACTTTGAAAGTCTGTGTACTATGTCAATGTGTTGAGTTTTGCCGCCCCTTGTCTTGTCATGTCTGATGAGTCCCAGCTGTGTTCTCCTCCTGTTTCACATTCCCTAATCACCTCAGTATGTATTTAAGCCCTGTGTTTTTCTCTGCCAGTTGTTGCGTCCTCCACGTTTGTTGTGTGTGTATTCGTTGTCGTCTACCTTCAGCATCTCCAGTCTAGTTAGTTTAAATTGTTGGTTATGTATCGCCAAGGGTGACTCACCAGGAAATAAAGCTGTCGTTTAAGTTAATGTTTTGTCTCCGAGTCCTGCACGTGGGTCCAGCCACTGACAGCCACACAACTCATCGTGACACAAGAGAGAGGATACATCCTGTTCTTAGATTTTTACAAAGCATTTGACTCAGTTGAACATACGTTCATATTCAAAACTCTGCAGTCTTTTGGTTTTGGAGAGGAATTTATCAATGTTATAGAGATGCTATATAATGACATTAACAGCTCTGTTTTGCTAGAACATGGTACATGTTCAAGGTTTGAGGTTAATAGAGGGATAAGGCAGGGATGTAGCAGCTCACCACTTCTGTTCATCATGGTTGCTGAGCTGTTGTCTATTTTGATTAAAAACAGTCACATTGAGGGGTTAACTGTGATGGGTGAACAGATAATAATCAGTCAGCTCGCAGATGATACCACCCTGTTTCTAAAAAATGAGGACCAGATTCCTTTAGCCTTACAGGCGATCAACCATTTCTCCAAAGCTTCTGGCCTACAGCTGAATATTAATGAATAAGAAATTCTAGCTCTGCATGAGTGGCCCCTGCAAGCAATAGATAATATACAGATCAAAAAAGAGGTGAAGTATCTGGGCATTGTAATTTGCAAGGATAAGACATCAACTGAAAATAAGAATATCTGTACCAATATAGAAAAGTGTAAGTCAATTTTAAACAGGTGGCTGCAAAGGGACATAACTCTGTTTGGGAGAATCTTGCTAACCAAAATGGACAGTCTGTCCAGACTAATCTATCCAGCCTTTTCTCTGCCCATATCTCCAAAACGAATTCAATCTATAAATAATCTTAATTTTAGGTTCATATGGAGGAACAAATGTCATTATATAAAGAAAAATGATATGATTAAGAATTATGAAGAGGGTGGGGCTAATGCCATTGACTTTGATGTTATGAATGGTGTACTAAAACTGAAATGGTTAAGATCTTTCATTAGGAACAAAAATTCCTTTTGGAACATTATTCCCAGTGTGATTTTTGGCAAAATGGGTGGAATAGACTTTTTGTTACGTTGTGACTTTGATTGCAGTTCGTTACCTGTTAAACTCTCAGCTTTCCATCAGCAGGTCCTTCTCTACTGGAAGATCTTAAGGGATTTGGGCTGTAGCTCATTTTACGGATGATAATGGGGTCTTATTAAAACATGATACGTTTTGTGAGAAATTTGATGTAAGATGTACTGCTAACAGATATAAATCCCTAGTGAAAGCCATCCCAGTCCCTTTGAGATCAATGATAAAAGAAGATATTGTGCACTCTAAAATTTCTCCTGGACTGAGGCAGCTCTGCATAGCTGGAGCTGAATTTGGTGACAGCAGGTTTACAAACAAAGTGATCAGGAATATTTTGATCAACGACATTTGCCCTAATCCGGTTAAAAGAAATTATATCCTTAAAGAATTTGAGACCATGGAGGTTAAGGCAATAAGAAAAAAGTATATTTCACTTCCTCTTTCCCCTAAAGTAAAAGAGGTTCACTTTAAAATCATTAATGAGGTTTATCCAACCAATGAATTCTTAAGACGGAAATTTAACTTAGATGTGAACGCCTGCACATTTTGTGAAAATGATATTGAAAGTCTGGATCACTTGTTTTTCTACTGTGAATCAGTGCACTCCTTCTGGACTGACATGTGGAGCTGGCTACAGTCCAGGAGAATTCAGTTACCACATTTGACGGTGACAGTAATAAAGTTTGGAATACTTGCTGAGAATGCAGATTTTGACCTGTTGATTAGGACGATTTTGTTAATGGGAAAATTTTTTCTTCACAAATGCAGATACTTTAAAGCTAAACCATGTATAAACAGATGGCTGAATGACTTTAGACTCTGGGCTAAATCGCTGAAACTTGTGAATAACAAGAAAGCTCATAAACTTGTTGTTTTATTTAATGAGTTTAGTCTATGTTAAAAAAAAAGAAACCTCCCTATTTTATAATCATGACTGCCATTTTTTGCTCATGGTATTTTTTGCCTTTGGTTCAAATCCTTCAAAATACATACAAAATCAGTATTGATACTGACGTAAATTAATAGAAATAGAGATGGACCGATACGTAATATCGTGTGACGCCCACAAGTGTATGGTCACAATTGTAATTTTGTTGTGAATTGTTTTTGATGTAAAAGACCTGATTTTATGGTGGTATTGCACTTTTCATTTAGCGTTATGGACAATGTAATTGCGTGGCATTGCCACAAGGGGGAGATAGTGGTGAGTGCGATAGGCCGTTGCAACGCGTCTCTGCCTCAGACGAGGAAGAGCCTGCAGACCGAACGCAACTGATGTCTCCTGTCTCTGCTTTTCTGTTAAAAAAACAGGTTAGTGGTTCAAGTTTGCTCACTGCAATGTACATATAAAGGCAAGAAACCTTTTTCTGTCTTTGTTTAAAGACCACGAATGTTGTGAGAGAGTGTGTTTTCACTGATTGAGAGAAAGCTAACTATACCGCCATTTGTAATGGCAGCCGCCATTTCACTCGTAGTCTAAATAGGCAGCTGGTCTTATTACCTGTTTTATTTTGTGACAAATGGAGCTCTTAGACACTTCTTTTATCCTGGCATTATTGGAAGTTACAGTTGATTAGGACCTACCCAGTTCTTATGTGTCAAATGTAAATAGTCTGATGTATACTGTTTGTGGATGATTGTGAACTGTTTGTGAGCAAGGGAAGAATATTTTTGTTTATTGGTTACAAATGTAATATATTGTTTGAATCTGTTAAAGTATAAGAAAAGTATAAAGGTGACATAAGCGGGTTAATTGCAGTGTTAGTGGTGCTGCACAGAAATGTTTTGATGCTGAAATGCAGTAAAATTGGTTACAGATTTATTGTAAATAAGGACGTTCATATACAATGATTATTTTGTAAGTTTATTCTTGCGAGAGTGCAAGGTAACCAAAAGGGTTTGAGCTATGGACCTAATTGAATGTTTGTGTTGTTAAAAGAGAAATGTGTGTGTCTAAATGAAAAGAAAAGGACGTTGTTAAACTCTGTTAATAAATCAGACGAGGAAGAGCCTGCAGACCGAACGCAACTGATGTCTCCTGTCTCTGCTTTTCTGTTAAAAAAACAGTTTAAAAACAGACCCCATCGAAGGCCTGTAACAATCGCATTGGTCCATCTCTATTTCCCTTTCTGGATTAAGTAAGGTTGTAAAAGCAGCTCGATGTACAACCTGTTCTTTGGATCCTCTACCAGCCTGGGCTATAAAGGAACTGTGGTCAGCATTAGGACCCTACAACCTGTTTCTTTTAAATACTTCATTGAGTCTTTCCTGAATGTTTTAAATCAGCTGTGGTAGTACCAATCTTGAAAAAGCCTGGGCTGGATGTTGACATGGTCGCAAATAGGGCAGGGTATCGACACTGAATTCTAGAATCAATTTGATTCCGATTCACAAGGTCCTGAATCAATTCGATCCACGATTCGATTCAATTCGATTTGAATCTGGGAAATTTTGCCTCAGACAGTCAGAAATATTATAATTCAGATCAGTACATTTACATATTTTTGTATCTATAAAAAGGAAGCTGACACTCGCAAGACTTTATCAAAGGTGTGAGCATCACAGCAGAGGCCTTTGTGTCAAAGTAGCTGAAGATAAAACAGAAAAACATGAAGGTGGTTTTATAAAAATATTCTACAGTAGATCAAAAACGAAAGAAAACCATTAATCAACATATGAACATTACCTCTGAAGTTACAGCGGTTTTATTAGAGACACAGCGTTTTGCAATTTGCATAATTTTAAAAAGTTTAAATTTGTTCAGAAGCCTGTTGAACGGCAGAAATTAGGTTTTCTTTTTGGAAGTAAGTAAAAGGAAAAAAACAGCGGCCGACAGCGCTGTAAACAACGGTAGACTTGTGCGTAACAAGCAAGCGAATAATGCAGAAAACAGATTTTTAGACAGGAAACTGTGTGTGTGAGAGAGAGAGAGAGAGAGAGAGAGAGAGCTGTGCATGACGTGTGATTTTATCCTGGTGGAAGCAAAACAGCAAAAGTCAGAGTGAGTTCATGACGATGTTTATGTGAAGCGTAGTTTGGATCTTCTTTTGCTGCTGGTTCAGTCAATATTGTTTGGAGAGAGATAAAACTAACAGCTTTAGAATCAGCGTAAAAAGGACGTAAACACAAAGCTCGGAGCCGCCGAAACATCAGAATCAGCGAGCTGTCGGCTTTCAGCCCCGACCGTGTCCGTGCCATCGGGTGAGAAAGGCGACATCGCACTGATTCTGATGTGTCGGCGGCTCTGAGCTTTGTGTTTACGTCTTTGTGCAGAATCCGTGTTCCTGCTCTCATTTACTGTTTCAGCTGTTTGGTGGTTGTTAAAGTTTTGTGAGGTTTAACCTGAGATTCTGGCGTTGGTGCAAAATGCAGCTGCTCGCATTTTAACAAGAACTGGGAAATTTGAGCACATTACCCCTGTTCTGAGATCTCTTCACTGGCTACCTTGTCAGGTTCGAGCAGATTTTAAGGTCCTGCTGCTCACCTACAAGGCTTTAAACGGATTGGCACCTTCATACCTCTCCGACCTTTTACACCTTTATGTTCCATCTCGTGCTCTCCGATCTCAGGACTCTGGTCTTCTAAAAGTTCTTAGAGCCAGAAAAAAGACAATTGGAGAGCTTTTTCTTTTCATGCCCCGTTTCTGTGGAACAACCTCCCACAAGATATTCGGCAGGCTGCTCTGTGGAGGTTTTTAAAACCAAGTTGAAGACACATTTGTTCACCCGATCCTACATGTCTTAATTCTATGGCTTTTAGTTTTTACATTTTTATTGTTTTTAACTTGTATTGTGTCTTTTACCTGTATTGCTATGTATCGCTTTTATTTTATTTATCTCTTTAGTTGTACAGCACTTTGTTTGAAAGCGCTTTATAAATAAAGTTATTATTATTATTATTATTATTACAAGGTCCACGTTTACGGGAACATCTGCTACAGATATGGGAGAATATTTGATTTCTATTGTAGACAGAAGCCACGGGTGTGTTCAGTCAAACGTTTAGAATAAACTTTGGTCTATAAATGTGTTTCATGATTTATTTTTAACTCCAACTGCTTATTTGTACTATGCTTTCATTTCAGAGCGCAATGAGAAATAAAAAGGATATTTTCAATAAAACTGTCACGATCCTGGGTCTGTGACTCAGTGTTTTCTGTTTTGTATTGTTAATCTTTGATTTCATGATGTATCTTTGTTTATTCTTACGTTTTGGTTCTGTGTTTTGTTGTACCTCTAAGTTCAGTCTTTCTATTTCCTGCTTTGTTGTGAAGGTCCGTGTCTCATGTCAGTGTGTTTGGTTTGCGTTTCCTCTGTCTCGTCTTGTCAATCACTCCCAGCTGTGTCCTCCTTCTGTGTCTCATTCCCTCGTTATCCCTATGTGTATTTAAGCCTTGTGTTTGCCTCTGTTAGTTGCTGGTTTGTCTGTGTATCTGTCAGGGTCCTGGGTCTCCTGAGCTAGTGGTTTCAGTTCTTTGTGATTTTTGTGTTATGTCAGTTTAGTTTGTGAGTTATTCTATGCTTCCTAGGTTTTGATTCCCTGTCCCCCTTGTTTCTCTGTGCGCTCTGTTCTGTGTTTAGTCTTCTCTGTCCATTTGTTCCGCCCTGTGTTGTTGCCTTCTGTGTCTCCCTCTGTGTAACTGTCTATATAGTGATGTGTTGTGGTGCTTTGCTTCCACCCCTTGTGTTCCGTGTTTTCGTCTTCCCTTCGTGTACTTCTTCATATTCGTGTACTATTAGTTTTTAGGTTTTTGCTTAGTTTCCATGCTCACCTTCGCCATTTCTGTTTGTATCACCATGTGATGAATAAACTCACTTGCATCTGAGCTGCCTGCATAAAGGGTCCTTTGATAATTTACACACGGCTCGCAAACCGTGACAAAAACACTGGAAAAATTGGGCTGTTCTAAAACGTTTGACGGGTAGTGTATATATTTAGTTTATATATTTTCTTTATTTATAATTGTTTGTTTTATATTGTAGCAAAGTGTTACTTGGATACTTCTCTATGTGCTTCTTCATGTGCAATTTTGTTGCATTCTGAGCCTTAGAAATTTATTGTGATGAACTGCTGTTAGAATCAAGTTAAATTCTGATAAATCAGACAATTACCTCTCCAGCTGTTGTTACAGTCTTTGTTTATCGGATCCTTACAGGGTAAAAGATGACGACACCTAAAGAAATCCTTCTGGGGACTTTGAAGGATTTGGGACGTGATGACTTTGAAGAATTTAAGTGGCATCTGAAGAACGGGTCTGTAGAAGGTTTACCAGCAATCCCAGAGAGTGAACTGGAGAATGCAGAGAGGACGGACATAGTGGATCTGATGTTTGATACCTACTCTATCAACACTTTTGAAGTCACTAAAAATCTTTTGGGGAGGATAAACAAGAATGATCTGTTGGAGAATTTAAATAAAACCATCCCAGAACCCACAGGTAAGTCAGGGAATGACTAAACAAAAAATACATAAACAATAAAAACATTAGTTAACATTACACAGGTGCCATTAAAATCTATATAAATAATAAATCCAAAACACTTGCCAACACTTTCAGGAGTGAGAGACTGCAGAAAGCCAACAGTTTGTGTTTTATGCATCTGCACAAATAACCTCCTGTGTACACATGAATATCTGCTCTTTGGGTTGGTTTGATTAAAATGGGACCAGCAGCAGGTTTTCTGCCCATTTTACAGATTTATATTGTCAGATTGGTTTTAGAGCTGTTTTATCAACATAAATGAGGCGACAACAACAGTTTGGGACACGTCACAAATATGATCAAAGTGCTTTCTCTTAAATCTATTTACCAGTTGAAGGTAAAGTTAAAAAAAATGGCTGCCATTTCTTTCTGCTGTTTGGAGACCCAAACAAAAAAATGCCCACACAGTAAATGCTTTTTATTATGGTTTATAAACAGGACACTAAGGTGATTGGTCAAAAGTTGGAGGAAAGCCACAGTTCTCCTTATATGACTGAAATCCACCATTTCAGCTCATGTTTTTTCTTCTGCAGCTTTCTGGGAGATTCCACTTCAGCCTTCTGCTGGCAACGCTCCAGTTACCAAGCTTCCCTTAGGCAGCATCATTAGAAGACATAGCATACATTTACACTGCTATGCTGATGACACCCAGCTCCATCTGTCCATGAAGCCAGATAACACACACCAATGAGTTAAACTGCAGGAATGTCTTAAAGACATAAAGACCTGGATGGCCGCTAACTTTCTGCTTCTTAATACAGATCAAACTGAGGTTATTGTACTCGGCCCTGAAAATCTTAGAAATATGGTATCTAACCAGATTCGTACTCTGGATGGCATTACCTTGGCCTCCAGTAACACTGTGAGGAACCTTGGAGTCATTTTTGACCAGGACATGTCCTTCAACGCACATATTAAACAAACATGTAAGACTGCTTTCTTCCATTTGTGCAACTAAAGTTAGAAATATCCTGTCTCAGAGAGACTCTGAAAAACTAGTTCATGCATTTATTACTTCCAATTCATTATTATCAGGAAGTCCAAAAAATTCCCTGAAAAGCCTTCAGTTAATCCAAAATGCTGCAGCAAGAGTCCTGACAGGGACTAGAAAGAGAGAGCAGATTTCTCCTGTATCGGCTTCCCTTCATTGGCTTCCTGTTAAATCCAGAATTCAAAATCCTGCTCCTCACATACAAGGTCTTAAATAATCAGGCCCCATCTTATCTTAATGACCTTGTAGTACCATATGACCCTATTAGAGCACTTCGCTCTCACACTGCAGGCCTACTTGTTGTTCACAGAGTATTTAAAAGTAGAATGGGAGGCAGAGCCTTCAGTTCTCAGGACCCAAAAAGATAGTTGGGTTTTTTTCTGTTGTATTATTGTAGGTTCTTTATCTTACAATATAAAGCACATTGGGGTGACTGTTGTTGTTATTTGGAGGAATTAAAAAAAACGTTTATACTTGAAATTCTTTCATTTATTCTACATATTTATTCATCACTGGCTCCATAGTGTTGTTTATGTAATATGTGAAATGTTGCTAGTATTGATTTGGTGCTGTATAAATAAACATAATTAAATCGAATGTGTCTCTATAAAACCTGCCCTCAGTTATAACTAGAGTTGGATGTCTCGAGACCGGTCTCGAGACCACTTTTACGTGGTCTTGGTCTCGTCTTGGTCTCGACGGACTTTTGTCTTGGTCTCGGTCTTGGTCTCGCTGTTTCGGTCTTGCGTTCTCAAATCGACATAGTGTTCGGGAGATTTGGAGTCAACCATCAGCGGAGCGGGGGGGGTGGCTTACTGGGCTTAAGCCCGGGTCATTTTTTCAGAAGCATGGGGTCTTTTGGAGTGTAATTTTTTAGTTAGATGCCTGACTGACAACTGTATAAAACAAAAACAACACACGAAGCACAGAGCGCACCGTCGTAAATTCCCCCTAATTTTGGTATGATCCGAGCTCAGGCACTAGGCGACTGAGCACAGCACCCATGTGAGCCAGGGGGGAGAAGCTGCTGGCTGCGAGTTTGCTGCAGACAGAGGAGAACTTAAGTTTGACCAGGTACCAAAGCAAATCATTCGTACTGAACTAATAATGTAAATATGACGGTGTATCACAAAAGATTGATATCAAACTGATCACTTGGTTGCGTTACTTGCTCTTCGAGTGAATCAACAAATGGCGAAATGAAAAGCCGAACAGCAACAATGCTGTTTCTTTAGAGATTTACATTTCATATTTTCAGTTGTTACCCTCCACGGCTAAACAAACTCTCTAAATCGGTTTCAATTGTGTACTGATGTACACAATCTTAATGTACAACCTTAAACCTGCTGCTGGTCCCATTTTAATCAAACCAACCCAAAGAGCAGATATTCATGTGTACACAGGAGGTTATTTGAAACCAGATATTTACATACACTTTATGGAGAAAACATAAAAACTTTTTTTTACTGTTAAACATCAATTTAGAGTAAACTTTTGTTTTAGATAAATAAATGTTGAAATATCTTTTGAATTAGTTAAATGTCAGAATAAAAAGAGGGAGCTGTCTATTTTAATCACTTTCATCAAATTTAGGAGTACATGTACACTAAGTTTATTGTTAATTAATAAGAAACTCCAGACGATTCGATTCTGAGCTGAAGAAGCTTCTGATAGGTTAGTAGAGTCCATGTGAGTAAACTGGTGGCACAGCTGTGGATGCATATAAGGCAAAACACAGAGCCTGTTTCTTTGACATGGGGAAATCAAGAGATATCAACCAAAACACCAGGAAAAGAACTGTGGAGCTCCATAAGTGTGGCTCAATCTGAATACAATTTGGTGCCATTTGCTATTAAGAAATACAGATAGTTTCTCTCTTTACTCTTAAAGTTAACAAATATGTTTTTTATATTTATCAATTTAAAAAAATAAACATTTAGTCTGATTTGATGTTACAATTAAAAAGTGTTTGTGTTTTTATCTGAAGAGTACATAAATATGTGGTTTCAACTGTATAGTTGATGATGTTGGTGTTTGGCTTGATTGTCAGCACAAAGAGGGAGAGAGAGAGGAGCAGAGAGGGAGAGAGAGAATGAGGACAGAACAGAGATGAACAAGAGCAGGTGAGACACACATGTTAGTCAAATGGTTGTTTGCCAAAACTCATCAGAACATGTATCTAGTACCTAGTGTTTCTTTTTAGATACCATTTGTTACTTTTCAAATTCTATATTTATTACGTTTGCACAACAAGGCTACATAATTATATAAACTTTTCTCAATCTAAATATTGTACTTTGGTAGAATTAAAAAATAAGTGTAGTGCAGGTCTATGATGATTTTTTAGTGCTACTATCATCTAGTTCTGATTCTGGTTCTGTCTTGGTTACTGTTGTAGTCCTGTTTTAATTCCAGATCAGTTCTGGGTCTGGTTGAATTGGGGTTTAGTCCCTGTGTCTTGATACAGGCCCGACTTTGTTCTGCCTTGTTGCTTAATTAAAAAACTAGTTTAAGGTGTCCTGCATATGTATATAGAATAGCATCTGGCTGCAGTTTAAAGACTTTTTTTGTCTCGGTCTTGGTCTCGTCTCGTCTCAGTCTCGGTCTTGGTCTCGTCTCAACTTGGTCTTGGTCTTGTCTTGGTCTCGATACCCTCTGGTCTTGGTCTTGTCTTGGTCTCGGATTAGGCGGTCTTGACTACAAGTCTAGTTATAACCCAAGTGTCAGGGCTCAATGGCTCATGAAAAGGAATGGAGTCAAGCACAGAACCAAAAAACGGAGGCTGAGTGACTTTTAACAGAAATGTATTTTACTAGATTTCTTGACGGAGAAAGCTGAATCACGGCTAAATTCAACAGCAAGCGAGGTATTATGAGAAGTGCAGAGCTGAGGCCAGAACATAAGCTGAGGCAGGTCAAAGGAACAACAGGGGCAGAATCGGGCGAATAGAAACTATCCAGGATCACTGGAACAAAGGAGATAATAATCAGAGTGGTCCACAGTGTAGTGAATGAGTCCAAGATTTAAAAACTAAGAGGTGTTACGTGGCTGCAGGTGGAGATCAGCTGGAGGAGGAGATGAATTAAATCTGGGTACAGAGTGAGATGTGGGTGCACAGGGAGGCAGGCAGCTGAGGATGGCAGTTTGCAAGAGTGAGTTTTCCCAGCAGTGGCAGGCCAGAATCCTGAGGCGTGACTTATGGCGAGAGTTGGAAGATGTATCCAGGTGCCGACTAGGGAACAGGAAAAGAGGGTTACGCGAAACAAGCTGAGGAGCACAAGACAAAATGTGAGGCAGAGAACTGACTGTGCTAAGCAGACAATCTGGAGAAGGTTCATTGTGAGTGCTGCTCATAGATACTGCCGGAGTAATTAGCAACAGGTGAGGAGCAGGGAGGAGTGAGGAGGGCTCCACCCAGGGGAGGAGAGCTGATGCTGTGGAAAGTTACTCAGACTCACCCGGATCATGACACCAAGAGTCCAGTGAACTGAACACATAACCACAGTAACCAGAATGCAGTTTTCTCATTTGTGTCATTTGCTGTTTATTCATGCAGAGATTCTCACTGAGTGTCAGCTCAAACTCAAGTCAGACCTGAAGCAGAAGTTCCAGTGTGTGCTCGAGGGGATTTCTACAACAGAAAACCCGACCCTCCTGAGTCAGTTCTACACAGAGCTCTACATCACAGGGGGAGGGACTGCAGAGGTCAATGATGAACATGAGGTTAGACAGATTGAAACAGCATCCAGGAAACCAGACAGACCAGAAACAACCATCAGACAAGAAGACATCTTTAAACTCCCACCTGGAAGAGATAAACCAATCAGAACAGTGCTGACAATGGGAGTGGCTGGCATTGGGAAAACAGTCCTAACACAGAAGTTCACTCTGGACTGGGCTGAAGACAAAGCCAACCAGGACATCCAGTTCATGTTTCCATTCACTTTCAGAGAGCTGAATCTGCTGAAAGAGGAAAAGTTCAGCTTGGTGGAACTTGTTCATTACTTCTTCACTGAAACCAAAGAAGCAGGAATCTACATCTTTGAAGACTTCCAGGTTGTGTTCATCTTTGATGGTCTGGATGAGTGTCGACCTCCTCTGGACTTCCACAAAACTACAATCCTGACTGACCCTAGAAAGTCCACCTCAGTGGATGTGCTGCTGATAAACCTCATTAGGGGGAAACTGCTTCCCTCTGCTCGCCTCTGGATAACCACACGACCTGCAGCAGCCAATCAGATCCCAGACTGTGTTGGCGTGGTGACAGAGGTCAGAGGGTTCACTGACCCACAGAAGGAGGAGTACTTCAGGAAGAGATTCAGAGATGAGGAGCAGGCCAGCAGCATCATCTCCCACATCAAGACATCACGAAGCCTCCACATCATGTGCCACATCCCAGTCTTCTGCTGGATCACTGCTACAGTTCTGGAGTTTGTCATGAAGAACAAAGAGAGCAAAGATCTGCCTAAGACTCTCACAGAGCTCTACCTACGCCTTGTGCTATTTCACCTAAAAACGAAGGACATCAAGTATGATGGAGGAGCTGAGACAGAGTCATGCAGGAAGATCATTGAGTCTCTGGGAAAACTGGCCTTTGATCAGCTGCAGAAAGGAAACCTGATCTTCTATGAATCAGACCTGACAGAGTGTGGCATCAATATCAGAGCAGCCTCAGTGTACTCAGGAGTGTTCACACAGATCTTTAAAGCTGATGAGTGCCACATGTTCAACAACGTTGTTTACTGTTTCATCCATCTGAGCATTCAGGAGTTCTTTGCTGCTCTTCATGTCTATCTGACCTTCATCAACTCTGGAGTCAACCTGCTTAAGAAACAATCTCCTCGCTTTAAAATCTTCCAGAAAACACTTACTGTAAAAGACTTCTACCAGAGTGCTGTGGACAAAGCCTTAGAGAGTCCAAATGGCCACCTGGACTTGTTCCTCCGCTTCCTCCTGGGTCTTTCACTGCAGACCAATCAGGATCTCCTATGCATGCTGACACAGACAGGAAGTAGCTCACAGACCAATCAGGAAACAGTTCACTACATCAAGAAGAAGCTCAGTGGGAAACTGTCTGCAGAGAAAAGCATCAACCTGTTCCACTGTCTGAATGAACTGGATGATCGTTCTCTAGTGGAGGAGATCCAACAGTCCCTGAGATCAGGACGTCTCTCCACAGATCAACTGTCTCCTGCTCAGTGGTCAGCTCTGGTCTTCATCTTACTGTCATCAGATCTGGATGAGTTCGACCTGGAGAAATACTCCCGTTCAGAGAAGGCATTTTTGAAGCTGCTGCCAGTGGTCAAAGCATCCAAGAAAGTGCTGTAAGTGAATCTATGAACAAATATGTTTAATAATGCTAGATGAATAAAAGAATATGTCTCCATTGTTATTCTTCCTCAGGCTGAGAGATTGTAAACTCTCAAAAAGAAGCTTTGAAGCTTTGTCTGAAATTCTCAGCTCCCCATCCAATCATCTGAGAGAGCTGGACCTGAGCTCGAACAAGCTGCAGGATTCAGGATTGGATTTGCTGTGTGTTGGACTAAAGAGTCCTGACTGTAAACTTGAAACTCTCAGGTAAGGATACAGACTTTTTGACACTTTTTGACTCTTAAATCTGTAAGTTTATCTTGATGCGGACGTTCAAAGTCAGCACAATTTTCCTTTTAAGTTCCTGAGTTTATATTTTTGACTGTCAGGTTGTCTGGACAGATGTTTTTATTTTATTTTATTTTTTTACTTGTCCCTAAAGTCAGAACTAAACCCACATGTAGATGACTTTCTGTTACTGGAGCAGCCTTCCTGAAGACAGCAGTGTGTTTTCATGCTTTTAAAGCCAAACTCACCTTTCAGACCTGGCTTTCATTTATTATCTATTTTTGTTTGTTTATTATATATTTATTTCTACTGTTTAACTACTGCTCACATCTGTTATCCTCCTTTTTAATTGTTCATTTCTTTTTACCCAGTGTTTCTATATTGCACTTTGTATTTGTCTATATTTATCATGCACTACTTTGCTCATTTATTGTTTGGTTTTAATGTTATTAAATTTCGGTTCTTTTGGTATTCTTTACGGCCAAAAAGACACGGCTCAAAAGTGGTCTTTTTACTTTTTAAGTTATTAAATTTGTAACTGTAGTGATTTGTGTGTGTGACAGAGAGGCACTGCCAGGGATTTTTGACACAAGTTGTTCTTGTAAAATCAGTCTGTGAAGGTTCTCAGACATCCAGGTCATCGTAGTCTAAGGAGCTTGGAAAGAAAAGCGTCTGGACTTCTTTAAGTTTCCTTGAAGATGTTTCACCTCTTATGAGAGAAGCGTCTTCAGTTCTAAGGGTCAAATGGTGGAGTGGGGCAGTCAGTGAAAGGGCAATGGTAGTGTCTCAGGGTTTGTATGTTTGGGGGGTTCAGAGGGAAAAGATGAATGCAGGTCTGGAGTTGGTGTGTGAGAGCAGGGAGTGAATCTGAACAAACATGAGTGTCATGAAGCCTGTTTGCAGTTATTTGCACTGTTTTCCACTCTGGATGTTGTTTCTGTTCAGCTGTGAGTAGAAAAGGCTCCATTCTACAACCTGTTTGTGTTAGTTGTTCAATAGAAACATTATTTTGTGCTGATGTTGCACTTCTTTTATTCACAACCAAAGAGTTTTTGAAGTCTGCATAAAAATGATTTAAATGACTTTTGAATATTACTTTAAATACTTAGATTTAAAGTTCTGAAAAAAGTTTAAATACAAAGATCAGTATTGTCTAATGTTTTGGCTGCAGTGTGTTTTTGCAGACAGGTATAACAGAACAGCTTTAGTGTTTAGATTTTTTAAACTTGAGTATGAATTTATACAAAATGCAGCAAGATATTAAAAAAAAAAAGTGGCATCGTTCCATCTCTGCTTTGATTAGAGACACAGCTCTAATCAAAGAGGTGGTCCGCTTGCCTCCGCCCCAGAGAGAAGGGTTACATCTCCTGGGTTTAGGTGTTTTCCAATTTGTCATCATTTTGAAAAGTTTACATTTCTTCAGTGTTGAGCAGCAGAAATGAGACTTTCCTGTCAGAGGTCATTTTTGAAAAAATGAGGAGAATCAACCATGAAAACCATGAATCAACATGTGAACATGAGCTGATGCTGCTGAAGTGAAGCAAAGTTACAGAGGTTTGATTACAGACACAGCTGAGAGTTTGTAATCTGTCATCATTTTAAAAAGTTTCCATGGAACAGCAGAAATGAGGCTTTACTGTCAGAGGCCGACAGCACTGAACACAACAGCAGACTGGTGGCTAATAAACAGTGAATGATGCAGAAACAGATGTTTGAAGCTGTTCTTGGAGTACACTGAGAGAGAGAGAGCTGTGCAGGCAGGAACAGCCAAAGTCAGAGAGAATTCATGAGCATATTGATCAAACGTGAAGCAGAGTTTGGATCTTCTTTTGCTGCTGCTTCACTCAGTTTTGGTTGGAGACAGATGAAACCTGCAGCTTCAGGATCTGTGAGCTGTCCACTTTCAGCCCCGACGGCGTGTCCGTGTACGTGCCGTCGAGTGAACGATCCACGCTCTGTGTTTCCATCTTTATGTGTTTAGCTGCTCTCATTTACTGTTTTATCTGTTTGCTGCTTGTTGAAATAGTTTGTGAGCTTTAACCTGAGATTCTGGCAAAATACATTTATATTAAACATCGATTCAGGATTGAATGAATCAACATCGTTTTATTCAAATTAAAACCATTCAAATGGGAACATGAATTTTTTACAGCCGCCTCTAATGCTGGGTAATGTCAGCTGGTCCATGTGCAGCTGGCTGTGAGGCTCAGGGAGCGTCTACAAAGTGCAACACTGAAAGAACATCATCCATAAATATTGAGTAAGAACTGGACTCTCATACAGCGAGACTCAAATGCCTTTAAACATCAGCTTATCCTGCTGATCCAAGTCCAACACTGAGTTTGTAAAAACATGTTTGTCAATCATTTTGTTTGGTTTCTGAGGAAAATGATTCAATAACTTGCTGCTAATACACAACATTTCATCATATTTCCTCATAACCCTCTTTTGTCTGACCATTTGATCCCATTTGAATTTGCAATAAAGGATCCACAGAGTTTGGTGACAATAATGACAGTAGATGTTTGTGTGAAAGTGCTGGAAGCAAATGAGTGTGTGATGTTCTTTCAGTGTTGCACTTTGTAGACGCTCCCTGAGCACTGGTCTCACAGCCAGCTGCACATAGAGACCAGTGTTGTTAGTCCAGGTCAGAAGATGACTTGTTGGAATGAAAATGAGCTTGTAGTTTGTCTGCTTTAATAATGTGACTGGAAAAAGGTGTTGGACTTCAAATATGTCCATTTCTGTCACACTTCACCTTTAAAAGTGAAGCCATGTGGTTCCTGGAAGGAAAAACACGACTTTTTCAAGTCTTTGTCCTGTTTTTATGAGACATGTACGACTTTAATGTGAAACATTCAGAGTTTTTTCTCTTGTTGTGTTTGTTTGAAGCTGCTTCCTGTTGGCTTCAGCTGTTTGGAGTTTCCATTTTCTAAACTTCTACATTCTGAACCTTCTTCAGCTCTGAACAGATGATGAAACACTGAATGATTTCAAGCACTTTGTCTAATAAACTTACATCTTTCATTCTTTATACAGATTGGAGAGCTGTGGTTTGTCAGAGATCAGCTGTGATTATCTGGCAGCAGCACTGAAGTCCAACCCCTCCCATCTGAGAGAGCTGGACCTGAGCAGGAACTACAACCTGAAGGATCCAGGAGTGAAGCATCTGTGTGGTTTCCTGGAGAGTCCAGGATGTAAACTTGAAACTCTGAGGTCAGTCAGCATGTTTTAGTTGTGCTGAGATGAATATGATGTGAAAGTTGTGCTGACACTAAACTGCAGACATCAGGCTGATATTATACTGATCCACACTGAGGATCTTCATGGTAAAGTCTGTTTTCTTCTTCTCTGGTTTAGTCCATTGACTGCAGCAGAACAATGTTCACATTTCAAACAGTGATACTCAACGTATGGCCCGCGGCCCACACGCGGCCTGCCCACCTTTCCTGATTCAGAGAGAGGGGACCCTGATTAACTGTGTAGCTTCTTCCTCACAGTTCTAAGTATCAGACACAACAATGAATAATCCACAGCTGACTGTCTTTAGCAGGTCAAAGGTCACGGCACACAGCAGACAGTCAGAAATATTCTAACTCTGATCATTTATCAGTTGTGACACTGTGAGACTTGATCAGAGGTGTGATCATCACAGCAGAGGCCTTTGTGTCAAAGTCACTGAGGATCAAACAGAAACACATGAAGCAGATTTTCCTCTTCTGGCTTTTTATAGCAGATAACCTTCAAAATATTCTGCAGTCGATCAAAAACTGAAGCAAACCATGAAGCAACATGTGAACATGAGCTGATGCTGCTGAAGTGAAGCAAAGTTACAGAGGTTTGATTACAGACACAGCTGAGAGTTTGTAATCTGTCATCATTTTAAAAAGTTTCCATGGAACAGCAGAAATGAGGCTTTACTGTCAGAGGCCGACAGCACTGAACACAACAGCAGACTGGTGGCTAATAAACAGTGAATGATGCAGAAACAGATGTTTGAAGCTGTTCTTGGAGTACACTGAGAGAGAGAGAGCTGTGCAGGCAGGAACAGCCAAAGTCAGAGAGAATTCATGAGCATATTGATCAAACGTGAAGCAGAGTTTGGATCTTCTTTTGCTGCTGCTTCACTCAGTTTTGGTTGGAGACAGATGAAACCTGCAGCTTCAGGATCTGTGAGCTGTCCACTTTCAGCCCCGACGGCGTGTCCGTGTACGTGCCGTCGAGTGAACGATCCACGCTCTGTGTTTCCATCTTTGTGTGTTTAGCTGCTCTCATTTACTGTTTTAGCTGTTTGCTGCTTGTTGAAATAGTTTGTGAGCTTTAACCTGAGATTCTGGCAAAATACATTTATATTAAACATCGATTCAGGATTGAATGAATCAACATCGTTTTATTCAAATTAAAACCATTTAAATGGGAACATGAATTTTTTACAGCCGCCTCTAATGCTGGGTAATGTCAGCTGGTCCATGTGCAGCTGGCTGTGAGGCTCAGGGAGCGTCTACAAAGTGCAACACTGAAAGAACATCATCCATAAATATTGAGTAAGAACTGGACTCTCATACAGCGAGACTCAAATGCCTTTAAACATCAGCTTATCCTGCTGATCCAAGTCCAACACTGAGTTTGTAAAAACATGTTTGTCAATCATTTTGTTTGGTTTCTGAGGAAAAAGATTCAATAACTTGCTGCTAATACACAACATTTCATCATATTTCCTCATAACCCTCTTTTGTCTGACCATTTGATCCCATTTGAATTTGCAATAAAGGATCCACAGAGTTTGGTGACAATAATGACAGTAGATGTTTGTGTGAAAGTGCTGGAAGCAAATGAGTGTGTGATGTTCTTTCAGTGTTGCACTTTGTAGACGCTCCCTGAGCACTGGTCTCACAGCCAGCTGCACATAGAGACCAGTGTTGTTAGTCCAGGTCAGAAGATGACTTGTTGGAATGAAAATGAGCTTGTAGTTTGTCTGCTTTAATAATGTGACTGGAAAAAGGTGTTGGACTTCAAATATGTCCATTTCTGTCACACTTCACCTTTAAAAGTGAAGCCATGTGGTTCCTGGAAGGAAAAACACGACTTTTTCAAGTCTTTGTCCTGTTTTTATGAGAAATGTACGACTTTAATGTGAAACATTCAGAGTTTTTTCTCTTGTTGTGTTTGTTTGAAGCTGCTTCCTGTTGGCTTCAGCTGTTTGGAGTTTCCATTTTCTAAACTTCTACATTCTGAACCTTCTTCAGCTCTGAACAGATGATGAAACACTGAATGATTTCAAGCACTTTGTCTAATAAACTTACATCTTTCATTCTTTATACAGATTGGAGAGCTGTGGTTTGTCAGAGATCAGCTGTGATTATCTGGCAGCAGCACTGAAGTCCAACCCCTCCCATCTGAGAGAGCTGGACCTGTTCTACAACAACAAGCTGCAGGATCCAGGAGTGAAGCATCTGTGTGGTTTCCTGGAGAGTCCAGGATGTAAACTTGAAACTCTGAGGTCAGTCAGCATGTTTTAGTTGTGCTGAGATGAATATGATGTGAAAGTTGTGCTGACACTAAACTGCAGACATCAGGCTGATATTATACTGATCCACACTGAGGATCTTCATGGTAAAGTCTGTTTTCTTCTTCTCTGGTTTAGTCCATTGACTGCAGCAGAACAATGTTCACATTTCAAACCTTCACAGAAGAAGAAAAATCCTCCACTGGAAAATTCACTGTGAAACTCTCAAACTCTTCATTGCACCTTAAAGTCTGTGTGACACTGAAATCCAAAGCAAAATGTGCGTTTGCTTTACAGACAGCAGTCCAACACAAACATACACACATCATCCAAAACACAGTCCAACATCCAAATCTCCTCCACTGCCAGCATGAATGATGGGAAAGAGAAGGAGGAACACTCTGACATTCAGGGTTAGAATGAGTTTCATCAAGCAGACTGTGAAGATCAAAGCTGCATTAGAAAGCTTACATGAATGAATGAGTGGACAGAAGTGGACAGAGATCATCTGAAGCACTTCAAAGGCTTTAAATCAGCACATTTCTCTTTATTCTTTATCAACTCTGTTAGTTTCTCTCAGTTTTCTGTGGAATGAAGCTAACAGCAGGCTAATAAGATGCTGACCAATAGGTTTCTATTAAAGGTTGTAATTTGTATATGAAAAAGTGCTTTGGCTCAGCAGGGATCAGCTTACAGGTAGAATACAGCTGCTGGATGGGATTAGCATGTCATAGCTATCTACCAAACTGCTAACTGGGGGATTTCAGGCCATCTATGGATCATTTTTGCTAACTGTTTATTCAGCTTAGGCTCACAGGGCTGCAGCCTGTGCCCTAGCTGTCATAGGGCAAGAGGCGTGGTCCACCTGCACAGGTGAGCAGTCCATCACAGGGCCAACAGAGAGCGACAGAGAAGCACTCCCTCACATCCACACCTACAGCCAATGTAGAAGCACCAATGAACCTAAGCAGCATTTCATTGGACTGTGGGAGAACATCCAACCTCCACAGAAAGGCCCAGCTGACCAACAAGCTTCAACCTACAACCTTCTTGCTCTAAGGCACTAGTGCTAACCACTTTTGCCCATTTCAGCCCAAATCCTGCATCTTCCTGTTTCTGACTCCAGGCCAGCTCCACTAACACTTTCTCATCAGACACTGCCACCTAGTGGAGGAAGTCTTAGTTCCATTTGAAGCTTCAGATTACAGTTAGTTCCTTTACAAAGAGGTGGAGGTGGTGGGGCCACGGCACCATCATCACTGAGTGCCATAGGACACTTAACCTTTGTTTCCATATGCTGGGAACTTCCTGTTGTTCCAAGGAGGACTGGAAAATGTGTGAAAATCTCCCAGTCAGTTCCTCACAGCACACTTCAATCATTTCCCTCCCACAGCATCAGGACCAGGGCTTTTTCTCTCTCTGGTCCCACTAAGAGATTTCCACACAAACACCTCATCAGTGGGACTCTCAGAGCTACCAGCCCTTTGCTACAATCACAAAGCTCTTCATTGAAATCAATGATATCAAAGCTGGAATCAAATGAGTCCAAGTCTTCTGCTGATTCAGCATGACATTCATCTTTGCTCCTTGTTCTGCATCCCCACCATGGACTTCATTCCTTTCCAAGCCAGCCTTGAGTGTCCTTTATTCAGCTCATCCTCTGCTTTACTTTTACACCTGATTTTAGCTGCTTTATCTCTCTTTCAACAGGTTTCTGTGCCTCAATCTTTTTCTTCTCTCCCTCATAACAAGACAGCTTCTTCTGCCTGAGAACATGTTGGAGTGATTTACTAATCCAGGGCTGCTTATTGGGGAAAATACTTCCTGTTTGCAAAGTAATCCCCATTTTTCCCAGAAAGAAATGTCAGTAGAAATCGATGATCTAAGTGAGAACATGAGCCTTTAAAAAGTCCCAGTGGGTGCAGTCAAAGCAGTCCCTCAGTCCCAGTATAGAGTCTTTGGTCCAGACTGGAACAGCTGTGTGCCCAGTTTGAGCTCTCTTCAGTGCTGTGACCTGACAGAGCCAGAGGGGCCATCACATCACATTTAGAAGCTCCCCTGATGGAGCCACAACACATGTCCAATACTTAGTCTGTCTTGTTGGACCAACTGGAAGAAATGATTCAAGGACTTAGTCACAGAACAGAGATTCAAATCTCCAAAATCCAACTGGCTGCATCAGGACATATAGTCTGAAACTCTGCACAGTTTCCTGTTTGAAGCTGCTTCCTGTTGGCTTCAGCTGTTTGGAGTTTCCATTTTCTAAACTTCTACATTCTGAACCTTCTTCAGCTCTGAACAGATGATGAAACACTGAATGATTTCAAGCACTTTGTCTAATAAACTTACATCTTTCATTCTTTATACAGATTGATGGACTGTGGTTTGTCAGAGATCAGCTGTGATTATCTGGCAGCAGCACTGAAGTCCAACCCCTCCCATCTGAGAGTGCTGAACCTACAACTTAACAACCTGAAGGATCCAGATGTGAAGCAGCTGTCTGATCTTCAGCAGAGTCCAGACTACAGACTGGAGACTCTGTGGTCAGTAGAGTGATGGAGTGAGTGGGTGGTGCTGTCAGCAGTATTGTACTAAACACAGTCAGTATGAAACAAAGATCCAGTGTTTCCTGTAAAGCTGCAGCTTCTCAGTGAAGCTGTGAGAGGAGAACGGTGACAGGCTTCAGGATTGGACACAAACACTTCCTGTTTCTCACCTTTATGGTCACCATAGTAACGGCTGACACGCTCTGATCAAACACTGTCAACAGCCAATCAGCTCTCTGAACAAAGCAGCACGCAGACCAATGACTGCATTGATTTCCAAGTTTAAAGCAGTGAAGAACACAGTCTGTAGGTGAGGAAGAATTTAGTGAGAGCAGATGTTTGGATGGAATTCCTCCAGTTAACAGCTGGAACCGTCCATCTGGATTGTTGGGCTTGTTGTTGGGGTTCCTACAGAGCTCAGAGTGGACACACCAAGGTTCTTCTAATGAATGAAAGTCCAAACTCAAACTAGGAGGGAAAAACATTTTCAGCAACTTCAATAAAAATCCAAAGATTAGAAAAAGTGAAGCAACAATGAGTCCTAGTACAGTCCCAGCACTGACGTCCCTGCTGCTCTTTATACTGGATGTGCTGCATCACTGACTGACAGCTGATGAAGAGTCTCTGGAAACACTCGTTTATCTCCTCTGCTCTTCCTCCTTCTCTCTGCAGGTGGAGGTGATGATGGTAAACAGGACGGTGTGTGTGCTGAGAGAGGAGCAGCTGTGTCCTGATGATCCAGAGAGGTTGAAGCAGCAGCAGCTTGTGTGTAGAGACGCTCTGACTGGGCCATGTTACTGGGAGGTGGAGAGGAGAGCTTCATCCAGCAGTGACTGACAGAGGAATGAAGTGCAGATGACTGTCAGTGCTGCAGAGTGAACTGCTCTGAGAACAGCTCCACTGTCAGACACAATGTAGAGTCCAGCATCAGCCCTGTGTGTCCCTCTGGATCTGACAGAGGATCATCAGTGTATCTGGACTGCTCTGCTGCTGCTCTGTCCTTCTACAGTCTCTGCACAGTCTCTGTCTCACTCTGGAAAGATTTTACAACTTGTTGTAATTACAGAACGTTAATATAATATTCCAACATGTGATCTTCTCTTTATTTCTGAATCTTTACCAAATAAAGAAAAACCAAACTAACAAACAGAAGCTGTCGTGTCCTTTTTCACCACATCTGTGAATCTTTTCTGTGTTTTTCCTCTTTTCCTCCTTCCTGCAGCTCCATCTTCATCATTCTGTGTCCAGTATATGTGAACACGTCCAAAGCATCTGAGCCTCATGTTACCCGTTTGTGTGAGTTACGCCTGTCGTTGTGTTGTGGTGTATAAATAAGGGGCAGGAGACAGCGCTGGATCTCCGAGTTCTTTACTCTCAATTTCTGCAACATCTGCAATATCTAGAAATGCAAACCTGTGAGCTGTGTGTGTTGTGCGTCTGCTCGGCCACCTCTCCTCCGGCCATGCTGGAAGCAGCTGTGCGTTTGACAGTTTTATCGACTCGACAATAATCGAACAAATTAAATGTTCAAAAATATCAACTTAAGCACTTCAAAGTCAACAAAAAGCTTAAAACAATGAAATAATATTTCACTGAAAAATCAACAGCTCATAAGAACGATACACAAAATAATACAGAAACAAACAAATAAAAGTTATTAACCAGGATCCATGTTTTTGTCACAAACACTGAATCAGCTGATTCACTCTTTATGTTTCTGAGTTTGTTTTGTGATTATAGTTCTGGTTTCTGTTTCTGTGTCTTCACTGTGTCCCACGTCTCCTTACTTTGGACTCTGTGTTATATTTCCTGTTTTACTTTGACAGTCCTGTGTTACTGTTTCCTGTCTCGTGTGTGTAATTGGTCCCAGCTGTGTTTCCCTCCTGTCTCCCGTTCCCTGATTACTAAACTGCGTCCACGCCGCCGGCGCTCCTCTCCACAGCTGGATTCCAGGATTTCAGAGCATCCAGCTGTGGTGAGTGATGGAGACACTTTCTCTGCTCCCTCAGTAATCAGGACAGTTTATTGAACATCAGAGGACATAAAGGACTGTTTTTCACCTGCCCGTTCTGAACCTGGACATTAAAGACTGCTGGCTTCAAGGACATTAATCCCAGTGTCAGCCAGCCAATAACAGCCTGTGTTTTTCAGCTCTTTAGGAGTCAGAAATGAGAAAGACACAGACTGCTAACCTCTCCCTGCAGGAAATAAGCTCCGCCTCTTCCTTTCCTGTATATGAGTGATTGTGACATGAGACACAATGAGTTTCCTGTTTATTGTGACTTAAAGCGAGCAGCAAAGACACTAAACTGTGTGTTTCCAGCTGAAGCTGCTTTTTGTGTTGCTCCCACAATCCTGTCTGAAACAGTCAGTGAGGAAAACTCAGTTTATGCTTCCAAGCTCATTGTGAGAGGGCACATTGTGTTCCTGCAAGTGCTGATTTTGTCTGCATCCCTGAGTTTAGTGAGCTGCCTCCAAGGACTTGTGAAGCCCAGTGTGTTAAGGCTGCATCTCCCAGATGTTTCCACCTTTCCAGCAGAGACGATAAATGTTCCCACAAAGGCTCAAAGACGGTTTGATTTTGTGAGTGTTGGCCTCAAGAGATTGCTCAGTGAGCACCTGAGTGTTTCTGGGACATCGGACACTAACTCGAACTTCAAGTCTGGTTCTGAAGCTGCACATGCAAAGACTGTTTCTGGTTGTAGAGACCTGGCTGTTCCAGGGATTGTAACCTCCCCAGAGGCTGAGCTGCTGACCTCAGCTGACTCTGGAGCGTTGAAGGTAACTAAGTTTGCACCGCTCGGGTGAGCCATCTCAGCTGCAACAGCCTCCACAGAGAGCTCACGCAAGCTTACCCAGCCTGCTGAGGATTTTATGCTGCTGCAGCCCAAAAGGCATCCTGAGCTGGCTGACAGCCACCCACAGCTTCAGCTGCCTCAGCCAGGGGTCTCCACACCTGCTGGCCCTGCATCTGCTCTGACTGGGGGCTCCGGAGAGCCGCGCCAGCCATCCATCTCTGCTGGGGCTCCTGTTTGAGAATGTAGGAGTGTAAACTTCAAATATCTGCTCGGTTTGTCAAGATATCACATATTTGCAAAAGTGCTCTGACGTTTTTGGAGACGTCTGTTACCCACCATCTGGATAGCTAACCGGGAGGTCGAGGGTCATTAGAGCCGGCGAGAACAGCAGACTCCCGGCACATCGTTTTTGGACCCCCACGGCCTTTGGCTGTTCAGGTTTAAACATGATATATAAGTCACTTAGATCACGTAAAAATGTTATCGTTTGGCTTTTTTCAGTGTTGTTTGTTTGGTTTGGCTGAAGTTACAGTTTTCACACAGCTGAATAAACGTCAAACAGAAAAGTGATTAAACAGAAGTGTGAGACGGTCGAGAGTTTACTCCAGTGTCCTGTTAGATTTTAGACAGCAAGGAGCAGACGGCTGAGTTTATTAAACTCCACCGAGACAGCGGTGACGCGGATCTGAAGGCCAGACCGTCACAGCCGCTCACTTCCCGCCTACCCGACCTTTGGAGGACCCGGCCCACGTAGACCTTGAAGGCCGGGTCCTCAGGAGGATGCAGCCTGTGAGTTTGGACACGCCGTGACACATGATGTTCTACAGCTGATGTGTTTAAATGAGCTCTACAGGTGATCAGACTTATTAACGTTACCAGCATAATAAACTGTCCTGTCACTGAAGGTGTCTGCCCAACAAGGACGTGGTGCTGAATGCATCCAGACCCCTGCTGACTGTCTTTGCAGCTTCGGTCAAAGGTACAGTGTCCACTGTGACCCTGAGAGCAGGACACAGCCAGAGGTGAGTCAGCAGTTACAAACTAAATGCTGCTGACATGAATCAAACTGCTGGATAACCCACTGCTCATGAAAATGGCACCTTTCTGTTGCTTTTTGAGATTACTGAGAATATTTGAATTGTGACTCAGATGGCAGATCCAGGCTCTCAGCCTCCAGCTGAAACTTCCAGTCCTCCCCCAGCCAGAAGCTCTGATGCTGGGCTGAGAGACTTTGATCCTTCCCTGGATCCAGAAATCCAGGAGGGAGAAGGAGAACAGGACCTCCTTCCTGATCTGGAGAGGCCTGAGGGAAAGAAAGATGGAGCAGACAGAGCTTTCAACAAATCCAAACCTCCTGAGCTTCACCTCCACAAAGGTGCAGACACTGATGCACAGATTCACATGTGACACCTGCAGCGTCCAGCTTGTGCCGCTGACATTATCTCCACTCTGATACAAGCCTCATTCACTCGCTCACACACGTTCATACAATCACCTTTTCCTCACAGTCACACACATGAATGTAATGAGGGGAACTCGGGGTTCACTGTCATTCCTCAGGATCCTTTGATATGCAGACTGGAGGCTCTGTGGATGAAACACCGACTGTCTGAAGCACTCTGAAGTGTTCATGATGGACTTCATCCTGATTAACACTACAATACTTGTTAGAGGCCTTTTATATGTAATAATATTCTTTTCCATTAAAGCTCTGAACATTCTCACTCTTTCTTGACCAGGTGTGACAGGTGAAGGACACCGGCGAATAGGAGGACAGAAGCTGAGAGCCATTAGTCACATGACTTCAGCTGCTGCTGCCTCACCAACCACTGGCCCCTCGGTGAGTCTAGAGTTACAGCAGTGACCACAGGAAGTGCACACGTGTGATCTAAAGCTACATGTGGGCCTGTGACCATCAGTCTTCTCACTGTGGTAGACGGGTTTGTGAGTCCCTGTGATGCTGGGAGTGTCCAGGACAGTCGCTCCTGATCGGGTCTCTCATGGAAAGCTGGTCCCAGGAATTCCTGGAAAATTCCTCCACAAAAGAGAACTGGGAACATAAGTGCAGAGTGACAGAGGTGCTCAGCAACCCTGCTGTTATATGGGAATAGAACCAGAATAGTCGGCAACCACTTGAGTTAAGTTAGCCAAAGAGATGCGACTCAGACTGACTTCATCATGTTGGCAACGTGTCTGCATTGATAAACTCCAGTTATTGACAAATCAGAGAATAATTCCAGTCGTTCAGAGACAGATTGTGATTGTTTGGAGGATGTAATCGTTTCCCTTCAGGGAGCGTGTTGGACGCTCAGTGTCCGGGTGATTAGCTGGCTGATGCAACTACTTAGAATCAGTTTGTGAATATGAAGAAAATCAGTGCAGTCACTGGACAAACTCTGATTCTTCCTAGTTTCACTCTTGTTTCAGTCCAGTGTGACTGAGGTGGTAAAAAATGATCTGACTTTTAGCCACACAGCTGTCTGCTAGAGAAAAAGCCTTTGTGCACAACTTTCTTAAAGGCAAACGGCACCATGTTCACTGCAGCTGCAGCAAACGCAGCAAAGAGTGAAAGTTGGACTGAGAATGTTGTGACTGTTTCATGAGAAAGAGCAGGAAAACAAGCATCACACACCCAGACACAGTGCTGGGATTAGAATTAGACTTTAGAGCCAAATGTAGGACAAAAGCTTTAATATGAAAGAGGAAAACCCAACAACAGCCAGAGCATGAAGCTCAAATCTATACCAATCACCAAGAAAGCTGACAGGCCTGTGACACGTCAGAGACGCCGTTCAAATCATAAAGAAGTTGGTTTATTGACAAAATGTAAAAAACCAAAAGAATCAAGTCAACCTTCAGTTTAGAGCGAGTAGACCAATCAGGCACAGCAGCAGCTCTAGAATAAGCAACAATTTGATGTATTACAAACAACCTTTCATATACACACATACATATGGCTCATATGCTGTTTAAAAAGGGCTCAAAGACCCAACAGATTACACAAAGTACAAAAACACTTTCATTCAGACAACAGTCAGCTGTGCACGAGACAGAGAGCCGACTACAGTTAGTAACATGGACTCACTTTGTTTCAGACACGACACAAAGTAACACAAAGCCACAAAGAGCAGAAACATCAAAAAGGAGGCAGAGCAGCAGCAACTCTCCATGAGCTGTGAGGCTAACAGCCACCCACACTTCCTGTGATGCATAATGAAAACAACATTAACCTGAAGGATGATAACAACAGAAAGAAGTCTAAGCTAACGTTACACAGCGCTCACACAGCGCTGACTGTACAGGCCTCACACAGCTACGACCTGCATCCACAACACCTGATTCTACTGAACACAAACAAGTTAATGATATATGAGCAATCCAGGGAAGGCTTCCAGGAAGGTGAGGATCCAAAGACAGCTCTACAACAGCATCAGTCAGCAACAATGTTACTAATCACTGACTCTTTCATCCTTTTATACTCAATCAAAAAGTGCTGTGTTCACATTTGTTTCTGCTGAAATCCAGAGACTGAAAATGCGTCTTTTTAAAGTTTGAATAAACTGACTGAACTTCTCACGAGTCCAACCGTGAGGAACACTTCCCCCCATGACACATCACAGGACAACGTCTCAGTGGAGGGGGGACAGTAGCTCAGTTTAGGCAGTCACACTCAGAATCGATGCCTCCAGTCAGGGTCAAACGTGGTCCTCAGAAACCTGCAGATGTTTGGGCCAAGCTCTCACTGGTCTCTGCGTCTGTAGACTGAGCTGATGTTTCTCCAGGTGTCTGGTAAAAGGACGATGCTGCTGTCCAATGAGGCGAGGAGAGAAGTAGCCAAACAGGCGAGAGCCGTGAAGGAGGAACGGCGGGCAGCTCTGGATGCCCGACATAAATACCTGATGAGCAGGCTGGCCGACGCCGGCAGCCTGGAGGAGGCGGCGGTGGAAGACGCCATCGTCTCTGATGACAGAGTAAGTTCAGAGACGTGATCCTTCCTCAGAGTTGAACCTTTGAGTCATTAATGTCTGATTCTTCCAGTTCAGTCTGATCCATGAATTCTTTGCTGCAAACGGATCCAAGAAGCTGATTTTCTTCTATCAGGATGTCAAACAGGTAACTTTGATCACATTTCAATGACTGACACATGAAGGTCTAACCGCTCTTCATAATCTGCTGTCCTGTTTGTTGCAGCGTACTTTGTATTCATATCTTTTAATATCTGCCTTTCTCCCAGAGTCTGTCCTCCCGTCAGTCTTCCTTTGTGGACGCATCAAACTCAGCTGTGGCTCAGAGGAAACTCTTCCTCACTACGGGGAACTCTGAGGTTGGCTTCAGCTTTTTATGTTTAGTTCATGTGAGAATCACAGAAAAATGCTGATATGAGTGGAAGCTTCTGCTGGGAAATTGGCAAAGAGCAGATTATTGAACAGCGAGGCAGACAGTTCATTTCAGTGATGCCAGTTTATTAGAAACGAGGACTGTGGGGCTGCTGGAAGTCAGGACGGCCGTTCTCTGGATAAACCTGACAGCTGAGGTGGAGAGCAGGATTTATCCACAGACGGCTTCTTCCAAGCAAATGTCCTGAACACACCTGAGCTGAGGGTTACACAGTGTGTCCTGTGTGATCTCTGCTTTATGGTGGTTGAATCTCACAAATGTGACCATCAGACCTGACGACTTATTTGTGATGTTTTAATTAAAAATATCCTGGGTGAGGTGTTTGGGGCCTGTCCCATGAGGAGGAGTCTCCAGGGCAGACCCAGGACACACTAGAGAGGTTATATCTCTCAGCAGGCCTGGGAATGCCTCAGTATTGTCCTGGATATGCTGGAGGAAGTGGTTGTTTAGGGAGGTCTGGGATTCTCTGCTTAGACTGCTGCACCTGTGACCCGGGACCAGATAAACAGGAAATGGATGTTTGAAATTCAAAGAAATCCTCTTTTAATAATGAGGAAAAAAGACAGCAGGAGATCCATCGCAACTAACAAAATACTTCAAACACATCAATGCATCAACTTTAATCAACTTCATTTGGTTCAAATGAAGGAATCTAACAAAGCACTCACTAAAATGAAACACCAGTTAGTTTCCCGAGCTCAACAGGTCGAACAGCTGAGTTTGGTTTGCGGTGCAGTTTTTATTTCTTCTAGATAACTTGGGTTATTTGCACAGGAAGGTTTTTAAATGTATTTCTTAAGTACGATCTTATATGGGGGTTGATTTTATAGCATAACAGAATAATGTAATAACTCTAATAGAGTATAAAACATTTGCAGAATGAAGTACAAGGTGAAGAAAAGTCAGAACGTCCCTATTTGAAAATACAGTCTCAGAAGGTCAGAGATGGACAAATTCAGCTACAGAAACATGTGGCCATTTTTTTAAAGCCATAGAGCATATTACAGACGACACAAAGAGCAAACACTGTAAACTTCTAACCACAGACCTCACACAGCTCACACACGTCAGAGTGAAGCTGTCATTTCCTGAAGCTTCCACACAAGAGAACTGGCAACAAGGTGGAGTCCTCATGGATCACTAGCAGAGAAATGTGGGTGGGTGCCAGACCACATGGACTCGACTCACTTTATTTCATACAAAGGAGCAGACTAATGCTGTCATCCTTAAAGACTAACTAGAAACAAGCAGTGCGCTCGCATCGACTCGACTTGTTTTGCAAGTTTGAAGTGAGATGGTACTTTGGAGTCAGCCTCCCGAGATGATGGCTGGTTTTTGAAAAACATCTCATATTTATACAATGAGTAGCAGACTTTCCTGACTTGCAGAGGTCAACGTCCTCCTCAGTCATGCGCCATGAGTGGCACAGATACTATTCATCAAATAACTAACATGGCCTTGATTGTTACTCCAGAGACTTATCTGCGATGTAGCTTTATAGCATTTTCATTAGCAATCGTATGATTTGTGTTACAATGACCTTTGTGGACGGGCCCGGACCCCCAGGCCTCGTCCGTGACGCCGACGGTGAGCGCAACGTTTTTGTTTTCTTGCGCTTAAAATAACCTGATCAGCGTTCTGCGGACGGTTTGTTTACATTTCTCACATCTATGATTGTTCACACGGGTTGGACACGAGCAGAGAGGGCTTTCAAGATGAAAAAGCCAACGTGAAACTTTAACGGACGACAAAGTTTTTCAATCAAATCTCCGTCACACCCTTCCTTGACCTCATCACGTTATCCACCTTAGTCAAGGAACAGTGGTTCGGGAAAATATGCATTTGTTTTTTGGGACTACTTTAAAACGTATCTCAACTAGTGATGTGCGGATCGATACTGAAATATCGATTCCTCCGATACCCGTCATTGTGTCCGGCCCCTTGGCGTGCACACTCACAACAATGGCTGAGCGTAAACAGAGTCATGTGCAGACGTATTTTACCTCCACGAACAGCTGAGACGTGGTTTGCCATACATGTGGCAAGAATGTGAGGTGTTGTGGTAACACCGCTGACCTGGTCAAACACCTCAGAGTGAATCATATCACAGAATATGACGAGCGTATGTTGAGGCGAACTGAAGAGGAGGAGAGGGAGAGGTGCTGCCAGGGCGAGACAGACGTCTCTCACGGAGTCCTTTAATGCTGCAGGCAGGCAACAAATAGCCACAACTTCAGGTTTTTCATTTCTATATGATAATTCTGCATCATTAAGTGATAAGAACAAGTAATCTGATGTCCTGTGATCATTACGACGCTATAATTTGAGATAAAATAAAAGATAGAGTAAAAAAATAAGGTTTTGTTCAGAGTATCGTATCAGATCAGTATCGTCGATACCACCCTGAATTTTACTTGGTATCGGATCAGAAAGGAAATCAGTGGAAATCAAATCCTGCTTCTACAGGTGTCCAGTTCATTCACTCTGACCCCTCCAGATAAGCGTTGCCAGTTCTCACTGTGCTGTAGATCACATTTTCTTGTGTTTGGGGTTATAACGGTTACTTTTGAGGTCTGTGTTATAAAGCAAGTTAATCCTGAATTTAACTGGAGAAGACAAATTCCCACTGCGTGGTGTAGTGCACAGCCAGGCATTCTTTACATTAGTTCGTTTGACAAAACCAAAAAGCCGAAAGTATTTACTTGGAGTTTGGTTTGATGAAATAAGTGCCAGAATCAGTGAATACAAATGATTCCAATGACATGAAAACTGGTGGAAGGACAAATCCCTCAAGAAAAGCACGACTAGCACATTAAGTTTGTTTGTAATCATCATCATCTCTAACACCATGCGCACAACAGTGATTTTGTTACAGAACACTAAGATAGTAAAATCTGGGAAATGATGATATTTCTTTCCAAAACTTCCTGTCTGGAAGACATTAAAGCTGCTGTGCCACCTGCAGCTTCTTTCAATCTATGTTATGTGAATATATCTTTTTTTTTTTGGGTTTGAACATCCATTCAAACTCACTCTCTGCCTAGCAAGTCTCATTCCCTCATTTCCTTGGGGTCCAGCTTCACATACGTGGCACTGAGCCTTTTCCTTTGTCACCTCTTTCTGCTACATGCCTAGCCTCCCAGTTTCTTGGTCTATTTTCTTCATTTCACTAACTACACTTCTTTTTCTTTGTAAATCTCTTCCTTCAAATACTTTCAAAATCACTTTTCTTTTTTCCCTTTCTTCTGTGCAGAGAAGTCGTCAAACCCCTTCTTGGCAGTTTATCTCAATAAAGCTGTACTATCCCAGCCATCTGGTAAGTCTTCCCTACTACCCAGAGCCTGTTTATACTCCTGCATGTCTCTGCCTTCACTCACTTCCTCTTCTTGATGTCCAAACTCATCCTTCAAACTACCATTTGATGCTGCATAGCTGCATTCTCCCTGACACCTCCTTGTCTCCTGTCTTTTTGATTTCACCTTCTGCATAATATTTAGTTGCCCTGTGTGCAGCTTCCTCCACTTTCATATATTTCTACAAGTTCCTCCCTGTTCTTGAAGTATGTGTGCACCACGGCCATTTCCACTTGGAAAATCTGCCCCACATCTGTCTTTCTAGATTTCTCTCCTAAACACCACACCTACCCAACACCTCATAACCTCTGTTCCCTTCACCTAAATGTCCATTGAAGTCTGTGTCAATCACCACTGTAGTATGTGGTCTCTTGCACACAAAATGTGTCTACCCTCCACCTCCATAATATGAGTCCGCCAGCCCTCCCATTGCCAGTCAGAGTCCATAACAAGTCAAAAACATAAACAGCTCGAACGTATTATTTATTTAAAAAAGAGAGAGAGAGAGAGAGAGAGAGAGAGAGAGAGAGAGAGAGAGAGAGCTCAGTTGTCCTTGCTCTAGCATCAAGAGTCAGTGACTGGCTGTTCACTGCAGGCTCAGCAGTCCAATGGCCGATCAGCAACAAAACAAATAAAAAAATAAGACACGTTCTTGATTATGACAACAAACCACATCCAAAAAAATATGACAGCAACACTTTAAGTTTTGTGTGCATTCATCATGTGCAACTCTGCAGAAAGTCTCATGTCAAGGATGTGTGGACAGGGGGGCTATTAAAAAGTTCCAGTATACAGAATAGAAAACCATCAAATGAATGAAATAAAATCTGTTGTCACAGTGGTTTTTGAAGGAACAATTACTTCACAGATGGACAGCCTCATTATATTTGAGTTAAATCTGATGATACACACTTCACGTCACCCTAGTTACATGTTTTTATTTGCCATGTGTATGTTATCCAAGGGAGGAAGAAAATGAAAAAGAAAACTTTTGATGTGTCCAGACATTTCTTCACATCAGCTGCCAGCAACCAGTTTCAGCATGTACAACTGTTGCAGTAAGTGTGCTCATGCAGACCAACTATGCTGGTCCACTGTTCTTACAGTTTTTTCTGATTGCTTAAGCACATTTTTTGTAACTATTGGCTAATTTTGCAAAACTCTTCACACAAATAAGAAAACCTGTCACCCAATCATCAAAACATTGTCGTTCTCTTGCAAAAGCAAACACAGCTAGATTAACTCTTCACACCTTCGTAAAAATGGTGTTTCCGTATCAAACAGTACACACAAGCCATCATCTACTAAGCACACAATGCGCCAACTGCACACTGATGGTATGAATACAAAACACATCTGGCTTTTGCTTTCTCTGTGCACAAGGTAGGCTATGTCAGTTTGAGCTCATACTTCTGTCATAGATCCATAAGCATAGAGGGATCCAAACTTCAAGTACTGGTGTTTATTCAAACACATCAAAACAAACACAAGTGTTTATTTCCAAGTATAGGATTATTTGCAATCGCCATAATGACTATATGGGTTACTTGGTCTGCAGTGAACATGCTTCCTCTGCCCCCAGCATCTGGTCATCTAGCAATTCTGTAAAGTAACAATTTCAGTATTTTTACATCAATGGTATTGGTGTGTTTCTCATTGGCATATGGCAGTGCTACAAATCTTAGTGCGAAGTGACTGTGCTAACCGATTCTCATTTCAAGATGTCCTTATGGTACTTGCTACAGTGTAGCGGCTCGAGTTAGGCTGGACCCGTTGGCCAGCTACCCTCAGGGTCATTCCACGGTTGATGACATGGTCCACTATTGTAGCTCTGATGTCATCAGCAATTCTATTTCTTACTCTTCCTACCCTTCCTCTCCCCCCTCCTCATCTTCCTCTCCCCCCTCCTCGTCCTCCTCTTGCTCCTCCTTGTCCTTGTCGTCCTCTTCATCCTACTTCTTCACCTCCACGTCCTCTTCCTCGGCCTCCTCTACTTCTCACTCTTTCTGCTCCCTCCATTGTACTCCGCACACACAGCTTACCTGTATCATAGTGCTTAGGCTGATTGCAAAGTGAACTAATTATCTAAAAAAGTTTTCACATGTGAAAGTGTGCCAGACAGTTGGCAAATTAGTGTTAATGATAGCCATACATGTGTATACTTTTGCTAGGAGTGTGTTGGAAATTTGGTAATTGAGTGTTGTGCAGTGAATTCTGCCTACAGTTTTGCAAAGTGTGTGTTACAAAATTGCAAACTGAGTGCAAAGCAGTTTTTGTGCTTTTAGTTTTGCAAACTCAGTGAGTGGTTTTGCTATAAGTCTGAATAGTTTTAGAGATTGTGCTACAGGAATCACTCCTTGTCCTTGTCGTCCTCTTCATCCTACTTCTTCACCTCCACGTCCTCTTCCTCGGCCTCCTCTCACTCTTCCTGCTCCCTCCATTGTACTCCACACACAGAGCTTACCTGTATCATAGTGCTTAGGCTGATTGCAAAGTGAACTAATTATCTAAAAAAGCTTTCACATGTGGCAGTGTGCCAGACAGTTGACAAAATAGTGTAAATAATGGCCATAAATGTGTATAGTTTTGCTAGGAGTGCGTTGATCATTTGGAAATTGAGTGCAAAGCAGTGAGTTGTGTTTACAGTTCTGCAAAAAGAGTGCTGTGCAGTGGATTGTAGCTACAGGTTTGCAAAGTGTGTGTTACAAAATGGCAAACTGAGTGCAAAGCAGTGTTTGTGCTTTTAGTTTTGCACACTCAGTGAGTGGTTTTGCTATAAGTATCAATAGTTTTAGGAATTGTGCTGTAAGAATCACAGTTAGGGTTTAAGCATTCAGAAAAACCTGTAATAAACGCACACGCATGCGTCTTCAGCATTACTGGGTTTCTGCAGCTCCTGGTTTCCTGTTTAATACATTCACACAAGCAATCAAACGCTATGAATCGTTCCACAATGTTTGCAGTCACTTTTCTTATCCCTCCTGACTCAAGAGCATAAAGCGATCTACGTTAGCTCTGGGAATTCTGACGGTCGTTCAGTAAATCTTTGTTTAATCTCTTTATTTGCTTTTTGGAGAAGTGAAGGTACAAAAACCTCGTCAATCAAATTTGCTTCGGTGGACAGAAAACAGCCGTTGTAGACTGTTTGGGGTTACCTTTTATAAGTATTGAATTTTCAAAAGTGAAGTCAGTTCTTCTGACCAGGTTCAGACCAGGATGAACACAAGTATGATACTGGACCCACTAGAGAACTGGTCCCAGCTGTGGGTTCACCTCCTCCTGCTGAACTCATAGGACAGACTCTAATGTAGCATCACGTTCATCGGTCACTCCTGACCTCCTGTGAAGCATGACGGATGTGTAATTAATGACTTCATTATTTGGGGCATTATTGCTCTAAAAATCATATTAATAGTATTATTATTATTGTGCTTTAGGCTGCACTGATAACGCAGAGGTCTCTTCTTCCTCTGGGCTGTTTAAAGGGCCAGTTTGTCCAAAGCTGTGTATATACCAGCTGCTGTCAGGCTTCAGATGTCTGCATTAGTCCACAGTCCACTGTTTGTAAGCCATTGCTTTACTGCAAAAGTTCCCATCTACTGTAAAGAAATGGAGATAAGCAGGCACATAATATGAAAAGGCATGCTGTAGCTGACTTTGTCTTTTCTGATCCATCGGTTTGTGTGGCTCTTTCCACAGGAAGGACCTAACCCACACTTTATTTACTTATATGATAAGTTTAGTGGAGTGTAGTGCAAAATACACAGTGTTTACTTTTAATTTAACAACATGAAGCTGCATCAAGTTTCCATGGTGACTGCTCAAGAAATTCTGCATTCATAAATAAACATCAGACTGTCAAAAGAGCTCATCTGTGCGAGACCACCGAGCTGAGAGCATTTTCAGGTCCAGATCCCCCGTACGCCATCGTTGGAGAGCAGTTGACGTTTTTCTTCCTGACTTTGATTTGAACACGTTTAAATGGAAAAGAGTCAAGGAATCTATAAGCCTATCAGGGTATGTGACGCTTTTGCTTTTACTGCATTTCAGTAATTTGAAGAATTTGATGTCGTTTTAAAAGTTGACAAACTGAGAATCATTTTAAGTAACAATGACTAAATTGCTATTTCTTTGACAGGTGTTGTTCAACACACGGATTTATGAAACAGCTGTAAAGATCTGCTGGTATCTTCCGGGCTACAAGGCTCAGGTTAGACCCAGATTCATGCAAACCAAAGCTGACAGAAAATATCAGGTCATTTCTGAGGACCTGAGAGTGGTGGTGATTAAATGTCTCCTTTACTTTTAGGTTGCGATAATGACGGAGTTTCTCAGACTTCAGCAGGAAGATCTAATTCCACCGAACCTCACTGCTGAAGATCTGAGAGATCTTTTGGTGGAGAAGAGCAGGGAGACGCTCAGAGAGCAGTGAGTTACTGTCACGCCTGAAAGTCTGTTTGTGATGACGTGTAAGTGCTGAGAGAAAACCTCTGCTTTGCTTTCTTTTGAAGGCTGTGGGAGTTTGAGTTAGAGGATTTTGACGAAGAGGAAGCCAAACCTCTTCTAAGGCTGGTAAGACGAGAAAACCCACAAGACTTTTTTTTTCATTACGTGCACATAACCTTTACACATAAGCGCACTGTAAATGTGTTTTCTGTTTCAGGTGTGGGCGGTGAACGTCAGCAATAAAATGAGGGACGTTGAATTTGAAGCCAGGTTGCTTCTTCAGTTCCCAGAGGCCGTACCTCCTAAATTTCAGTGAGTCACATGTAACATACAGTTATTAACCCTGTAAGACCCAACCCATCAAAAAACAGCCAGAAAATTCAGATTCTTTGGAACTGAGATGTTTATCAACCCTTTAAACAAAAGCCACACATGAGTTCTTTGCTATGTCATGTTGTGTATGATTTACTTTTATTGTGTATTTATTTTTTGTATCACATTTGATACACTGGGTGTTTTTGGCAACTTTTTGTTAACGACAATGTTAACTTTAGACTAAAAAAGAGTTTTGTCCACAACATTTAGAAATTATAACAAGTATTGATCATGTTGATGAGATCGAGGTCTCAGAAACTCATGTATGATACAAAGGTGGTTACAGGGTTAACAGTCCAGCTACAGTGTTTCAATATTTAAATGATGCTTTGAATATGTTTAACAGATAACTCTTATCATGTTTTTCTACAGAGCACCTAAACTCCTCAGCGCGGTGAAGGATTACGTTGAAATCCTGAAAAAGAAGCAGCAGGAACAGCCTAACAGCAAACTGCTCACCGCGCAGGAGGTAGTGGTCGAGGTAGTTCCCCGCGTTCTCCAGGGCTTCTGGGAGCTTCCTCCTCGTCCCCTCCTAAACATGGCCTCCCAGAGTCTAAGTATCCTCTCCACCAGTGTCACCAAGGCCACTTTAGATCGTGTCTCCAAGAGCCTCACGGCGATGGAAACACAGGCCGTCTTCACCCGCTCTATCCGAGACGATCTGGTCGACAGCATCCTGACGGAGATTAGACAGAAATTTCCTGAAGAAATTCTGTCTATCCAAGTTGCAAACTTTGCACCCCTGTTGCTGAAGACCATTGCTGATGTAGCAAGGATCCGGATATGTGAAATCTTTGAGCCCCCTTCAAGTCCTGATGTGAAGAGCACAAATGGTGAGCGCTCCTCTGACGGCCTTTCAGTGGCAAATGTTCCACCAGCCGAAGGAGCTCTGTCAGAAAGTGTTGCAGAGCCCGACGCTCCCTGTGAGGAACTTCTTTCTGAAAGGGCATCCAGTCTGAGTACTCGAGACCTTACGATCGAAGGAGCTCTGTCAGAAAGTGTTGCAGAGCCCGACGCTCCCTGTGAGGAACTTCTTTCTGAAAGGGCATCCAGTCTGAGTACTCGAGACCTTACGATCGAAGGAGCTCTGTCAGAAAGTGTTGCAGAGCCCGACGCTCCCTGTGAGGAACCCTATGGCGAGTCCAAATCCTGTGTTGAAGGTGAAGATCATATGATCAACGGATCTTGTTCTGAAATTGGGCCGGTTCCTGATGTTCCTGATGAACCTTTTCCAGAACCTGAAGCCAGAATGAAGTCCGAAGACCGTCAGATCAAGAAGAAGAAAAAGGGCTTCTTCAAAAGACTGAGAAGTCTGTTCTGCTGCTGTTGCAGACCAAAAGTCACCGACTGACACTGAAGCTGTGACCCAGTGTTGGTGTTGCAGTAACTCTAAATATGTAAATATGTTCCTTAATGATTGTTCTTCATGTTTTTGGGGGTTTCTTTAGTTTTCAGTGGGCTGGGTGTTTTTTCTCCTCCGTGTTCTTTACTTGATTCTTGTTCATAGTTCCTGATTTGTTTTCCTAGTTCTTGTTTCTTAGTTTGTAGTTTCTTGAGTCCACCTGAGTTTCCAGCAATAAAAGCTGCCGATTCAAGTTTCATTCCACGTAAGAGTCCTGTGTTTGGGTCCTACTACCTGCCTGTCACAGCACACCATGACAGAAACTTTATAAACTCATTCATATTTCTACACGAGTCTCCAGCTATGTTAAAGATTTTTTTTCTTTCAAACATTTGTAAGAATCTCTTATGGTTCTCAAAATACTTCCACAAGTCCAGTAAGTGTAGTGCAGTAACATATTGATGGTATTATTTTTAATAATTATTTATTATTTTTAATGCACTTTGAACTGAAACTGGTATATAAAATGTACTTCCTGTAGAAAATGCAGTGTGAATGCTAATAGCTGAATAGCTTGAGTTGAATTTTTATAATTGCTGAAATCTTTGGTGAAAAACATGTTACAGTTTTTGCCCGTTGCTTGAACACATTTTGCAAAACGTCGCTCATTGTGCCAAAACTCTAAACACAAGTAAACATGACACATCAAAATATACCATTCACATCTGTGCCAAACTGAAACTCTGCTGTCAAAACCTAACATTCCTCTGTCAAGATGTAACTCTGTTGACAAAATGACACATACTTGCATCACATGCAGATCAGATCAGGGGGACACACTAGTCTACTTCATATAAAACACTGCAGTCTTTCATTGTCATTGTTTATTCTGAAGGCACATTTTCAGGAGACACAAACAACCAAAAAAAGCAAATAGGCCTACTCAATATTGTCCACTGCAGCACCATCAATTCAGATAAAGCAAAACACAAACATAATACAGTAATAGAAAAAACACTATACTGTACACACAAAAAATCATGACAATTGTGCATACGTGGGCTCATGGATCCCGCCGTCTGTTGGGGTCTGGCCACAGGACCTCATCGACATCGCAAGCAGTGTCTTCTCCCGCTGGGCACCGGGGAAAATATCCTCTTGCATGTCGAAACCATCCATGGATTGCTGTCACCTGAATGTAAATAGAAATATATGTGGTGGCCCCTAGAGACAAAACACGTACAAACTCCAAAGCACATTTCTAGCTTGAACTGAACTTCCAAAACAGAGCTACCTAGAACAGCGGTCCCCAACCCCCGGGCCTCGGACTGGTACCGGTCCGTGAGTCGTTTGGTACCGGGCCGCGAGAGTTGAGGCTCAGGTGTGAAATGTCTGGTTTTCAGGGTTTTTATTGCTTTTCAGCGTTATTTTGTTATCGTTTTTATCATTAACTCGGTTTTCCTGGGTCTTTTCACGTGTGTTATGAATAAATCTTCTTTTTCGGTACCGGTACTAGTTTTATTTTGTTGTATTTATCCGCGACACCTTAAAGGCCGGTCCGTGAAAATATTGTCGGGCATAAACCGGTCGGTGGTGCAAAAAAGGTTGGAGACCGCTGACCTAGATCACGTAAATGACACAATTGAAAGCATGAAAGCATATGTGTATTGTTTGTGTATTTATGCACAAGCATTCATATATATTCAAATCATTAAAAAACAAAAGTTCATTTGCCTGTTACTACCACACACCAAATCTGGTCGTTGGTACTTGGTGAACTGAGAGACACAACAGCAGAGGTCACTATTAATGCTATAAAAGAGGCCTTTGCAAGACATGCAGTTGCCGAGACTGTGGTATCGGACAACAGGCCGCAAGTTTCATCAGAACAGTTCAAGCACTTTGCTAAAGAGTACCAGTTCACACATGAAACGAGCAGCCCCAGGTACCCCCAAGCCAACGGGGAGGCAGAACGCGCTGATCGTACCATTAAAGACTTGAGAGGACTGTGACTACAGCAGAGCACTGCTAGCGTGCAGGGCCACCCCACTGGAACATGGGCTCTCACCGGCACAGTTGCTCATGGGGAGACACCTGCGTACCTCTCTGCCACAAGCTGCTGCGAAGCTGGTGCCAAAGTGGCCCGACCTACAGGCTTTTCGCGAGAAGGATGAGGAGGGGAGGCGTGAGCAGGCAAAACACTACAACCGCAGACATAGAGTCAGGACAGAAGGTGTGGATTACTACTGAAGGAACCACTGGAGCAGTAGTTGGACCTGCCAGTGCTCCCAGATCTTATGTGGTAGAGACAGACAGGTTTTCTAAGGAGAAATAGGAGCCACCTCACACCAACAGGGACTGTTACCAGATCTGGTCGAGCGGTGAGACCTCGTGTAAGATTGGATGTGTAATTCTCTGAAGTTATCCATTCAGGCCCTATTCAAAGCTGGCTTAGGCTGTTAGAGATGTTTACAATTATGTGTTTCGTTTAAATGTAAGTGAACAAGTGAGAGATGTGTATCATTTCAACGTTTGATAATGCTCTGCATTCCTGTTCTTGTGAGCTGAGTGAGTCATTGTGAAGTATGTCTTTAGCTAAAAGGAGGTGTAGCGGGAGACTACTGTACCCATAAGGCTGTGTGTGTGTGTAGCTTGTATCAACAGTTGTAACAGGCTAAGCCACCTGAGACACTGCATTGAATGATTGTTCCTGTCTTAATGGTTTCAGCTCAGATGTTCTGCTTTTTCCTTTCAGTAGATCAAAGCAGCTCGTGCTCCTTCTGCTTCCAATTTAGAAGAAGAAGAAGAAGAAGGCGAAGGCTTCAGCGAAGTGGCGTTCATGGTCTCAGTGAACAGTCACGGTCACACACTGCATGTGGTTTTAAAAGCAACATGTCTGTTCACCACAACAATGGAGATGTGTAATATTAGTGCAGCTACGGTTTGTTCTTGAACATCAGTTCTGTTTTCTACTTTGATCACTTAGACCAAAAAAGTGTTGTTTTCAGATTCTTTCTTTTACATCTATAAAGCACCTGTTCATTTTTTTATTACAGTTAGTTTCACATGAATGTTAGTGTTTCCTTTATGATCTTTTAATGCTTACACTACACTGTACACGTCTACATTAGAGACATTTCTGTTTCCTGTTTCTGTTGACTCAGAGTTGTGAAATGTTCTTTTATTTGATGCACAATATGAAGTTCATAATTTTCTTACAAATAAAACTCTAATGACAAACATGAACAGCTGTGCTTATTTCTGAGACATGAGTTTTTGAATGTGTTGATATTTAGACAGTGTGCATCTGTCTGCTGAAACTGTGATGGTGAACCTGAGGTGATGGTCAACAGAAGGCTAATATATATCAATATAAAACAATATTGAAGTAATGTCTTTACCCTCTGCAGCATGTGGACGCTGTGCACGCAATCACCTTATTCACTGTAGTAAACATGCACCGCTAGCTCACGTGACCGACTGTCTCCATGGTTACATTGTATATTATTAGCTATGTAAACAGCTTCCAAAGATACCGCCATAGCTCTCTGCAGCTGTAACACTTTCACACTTTGCAAATCATTTCATGTTTTTGATCGTTATGAAGACAGAATATGTTTTTAAGGTCATGCTAGGCGGTTGCTATGGTGGTTGCTGTGGACTTGGGTGGACCGCGTCCGATTCCTGTTATTAGCTGTCCGCCACAGGAAGGCTGCGTTCCATTTACAAGTAGTGACAGTCTGCCGCAACTCGAACTCAAACCCCGCTTTGTTCTTTAATTATAGGCCTTTTATAGCCGTTCATGACACGCACACACACACATAAAGCACTTTGCCTCACCATGAGAATGCAACTTCACCTAACCTAACCTTAAAGTATCTGATATAGGATAGAAAAATGAAGCAACCAGAGATTTAATGATGAAGACTCTGGGTTCTGTAGTTCACGTTTTACAGTCCTGAATGACTCTTTGAATATGATTTATTGAAGAGGAGATTAGAATGCACTTTACATTTAGACTGTTGCTGTTTCATTTTTTACATTGTTGCCGTGTTATGTCATGAATAAGGTTCACCTGCTGGGGGTTTGATGGATCAGCTGGACAATACAGTCAAAGACAGACTTCATTCATCATATGCAAGAATCCTAGTTGGATTTTTGTTGTCACTCATGTTTTTGAACCAAATATTGAAAACAATTCTGACAGACTGGATACCTGGTCAGGGTGTACATTACCTTGTACTCAAGCATCCCAGGACAGAGCCCTGCCCCACCATGAGCCTGGGTGGATACGTGGTTATTAATATAAAAGGACCAATACTGAATATGAATATTTCATGAAAATTGAATTATAATACAAATTAGTAATAAGGGTTTCTCTGCGCCCTTATCTACCCCATACTCAGCTGCGGGCAGAGAGGGTGACAGGCGAGGATGGCACTGAAGAGAAGATGCTCGGTTTCTGGAGTCTCCTGGTCCTGTCAGTAGGATGCATCTGCTGTGTCTTCTCGTGGATGCTCACCTACCTTGACTCGTTCCAGCCTGGTATGGATTTCCCAACACAGTGGCCCACGTCAGAGACGTTTAATATTGATTACATATGTCTGAATTGCTAACCCTAACCCTAGCTCAACAGACCACAATGCCCTGGACTGTCAGTATTATTACATGCTGTGAACATAAGTACCTTTGATCACAGTTTATATTGTAAAAGAGAAGGAATATTGAAAAAAAAGATCAACATTGTGATATTATTTCTTCCAAACTGACCAGAAACATGCTTGTCAGACTCTCACAGCAAAGGATCAGACTCACTGTGCATGACAGCTCAGGCCAATGATGTCTGTTAGATTGTCAGTTGTTTAGTGCTTCTGTACAGTTAGGGTCACCGTCTCTATTTCAGAATAATTAATATGCGGAAAACACTAAAAGTTGATTGTCTTCCAGTATTCTAGCATAATTAAAAAACTTTGACTTTGTAAGTACATATTATTAGTCCTAATGCCAGCATGATTCTTCATAACTCCTGCTTTGAAATACTGAACTTTAAAATGTACCTGATGAAAGATCATTTACAGTGGCACTCTGTCAGGATCATTCTGACTGTAAGATCACTGTATTAATCTGAATCCTTCTGAAATGTGCTGTGAATGAATGCTGATGCAACTCACTGTGGGAAAGCTGTTAATAAAAGGAATCTGTGACACATGCAACACATTCACAGAGGAAGAGGACACAAAGGGAGGACACACAGAGGCTGTGTTGAAGTCAGAAATCCAAATCTTTATTAAAAAACAGGCAGCGGTAACAAACAGGAAGACAAGCAGTCCATCAAACAGACTACAGGGTCAAACATACAGAGAATTCAAACAGCAGTAAAAAATAACTGGACACTGAAAAACTTAAAGCAATGTGTGACGCAATAGAAGGAAGCAGCGCAGTATATTCACTGAATTATCATCAATTACAAAAGAGAAAAACGACGATTTCTAAGGATTATTTTCTTAAATGCAGTTAGTGTGGCTGGTAAAGATGGAAACATACAGAATGTAAACTGTGTGAGTTTGTGAACTTTGTTAGTAACAAATGAGGTAAAAACCCAAAACAGACAAAACACAGAAAGAGGCTCTCAGTATTCATTCATAATTAGAAAGAAACATTCTGGTCGTGGATTTTTACAGTCTTAGTTCCGCTCGCTGTCATCATTATAATCATCATGATCAATGGCGAGGTCCTGAGGTGGGTGGGGCTGTCTCTGGTGATGTCACCATGAAGGAACAGCATCTGGCACGTGTTGCTGAAACATCCCAGTACACTGGTGTAGTTTCCTCTCCAGCTGTTTGACATGTGACACTTGAACATTAAGGGGAAGAAGAAGAAACAGTGTTAGGTCAGGTGACCACATGGTTTCTAAAGTAACTGACAGGAAGTAACCAGGCCGTTAGAAATGGATGGCATGTGTTTAGAGTTACTGGAGTTGGGTAACTCTACTTACCAAAAGCAGAAGCACACAGATGAAGGATCAGATGCTGAATGTTGCAGGAACATGCTCATGTGTGGTGGTCATTCAGTGCTGCTCCGGCAGGTTACACAGTCCAAGACTGATATGCTGCCCATCTGAGAGTTTGAAAACACACATGCAAAGATTTATTTTGTATTACAGTCAAAGTTGGATGTTCATTTTTGTCCTTTAAAAATGTTTGTGTATTTGAAAGCACTAACATTTAAGGATGACTTGGATCGTCTCCTTTAAAGGGGAGACAAGTGTATCCACTGATCCACGTCACTTTACCTGGATGATGACTCCTCCGCCCTCACTCAGAAACACTCCTAATATAACCAAGCAAATAAATAATATTGAAGATTTACTTACATCATTACAAAAACAGCAAAAACATCTCCCTTTGATTCTATTTCTCCATTCCTGCTGAACATCAGGCAACAAATATCTCAATAAATCACAGTAAAATGTAAAGCACATGTTTTCTCTGCTTTGTCTAACCTCTGCAGAGCTTCTGTCAAGAAAATCATAACTGTAAGCATAAAACCAAAATATACATTTCATAACACGTCACTGGACAAACCTCGGTCAGTTGATTTCCTCTGTGCAGTGCAGACGAACATCAGTCAGCAAGTGACTCTGCTGGTTCTTCTGAGGAAACACCACCGTCTCTCCACACCGTCACCATCTGTGAGCACAAACTGCCGCTCTGCTCTGCCAGCATGTAGGAATCACATATCACACACACAAGGGTGAAGAAACATCAGAGCTCAACTTTGGATACTTTAGATCTTAACAGATCAAAGCAGCTCTTAGTTTCAACAATCAGACAAACAATGATACCAAACTGATTCTGTATGAATACAATATGGTATTTTCAATACAGGTGTCAAATTAATTTATTAAAACAAATACAGATATATGTATATTTTTTTTGATAAATTAGTTTGCTAAATTATAAGAATATATTTTTTTATTTTTTTTCATTTAACAATTGCAACTGAAAGAAATTAAATATTGAACAAAAATATATTGTCACATTCTGAGCATGCTCAGCATGCTGACAGACTTGAAGTTGCTACAGATTTTAAGAATGTCACAGGCTGGGTCTCTGACCCAGCGCTCTGAGTTCATTTTTGTATTTGTCTCATTTTGATATGTGATTAGTTTTGTGTCATTTCCTATCTAGCTTTAGTTTAAGCTGTTATTTATTATTGTTCCCTTGGTTTTCTATGTTTTGGGTTCTTGTATTATTCTTCACGTATTAGGTCTGTTAAGTTGTGTTGTCATGTCTAGTTTTAGTATTTCCCGTTTTATTCTGACAGTGTCATGTGTTCTTTGTTCATTGTATTTAGCTTTCCTCCTCCTGGTCCTGTCATTTAGGTTTATGTCAGTCAGCTGTTTCCCCCATGTGTCTCCACTTCCCCTGATCACCTCATGTATGTATTTAAGCCCTCTGTTTTCTGCATGTCATTGTCGGGTCGTCTGTTTACCTCACCTCAGTCATAGGTCTAGTTTTTGTCTGTTATTTCCACGTTAGTCATAGTCTTAGCCTGTTTATTTCCACCTCAGTCATAGTTATAGTTTTTGGTCTCAGTACCGTTTAGTATTTTGTTTCTTAGTGTCTTGTCAGTTTACTTTGGTTTCCTGGTTTACTTCTGCCGTCATCTAATAAAGGATCACTTTTTCTGTTCAACCTTCAACTCCTCGTCCTCATCTGCTTTTGGGTCCTGTTTCCATTACACACCGGCGCACCCCGCCGTGACAAAGAAGTGATAATTATGGGGAAGAAACTTCTCTTGTTCATCCGTTTAATCAAACATTTGATGCCTCAGCTGTCTCAGTCTATAGCGTTCTGCAACTACAACTAACCTGAAGCTTGGATTTGGCTGCAGGTGCCCCTGTACATCCTTCTCAGATGTGGGTACCAGTTAATCCCACTTCTTCCTGACCTTTGCTTCATCACAAGACCAAAGGTGGCATCCCGTGTCACAGTCTTATCATCATCCAGAAGAAACATTTGAAGAAACATCATGGAGAAGAAACATTTACGCGCCTCCTGGTTTTGTTTTCTGATCCTGCGAAAAGACTGAGGACAAAGCCCAGAGAACACGAGATACACAACATTCAGACTCAACAGCCTCCATAAATGAAGAGCACCAGGTTGGTTCAGTTATAGTAGATATGAGCATACTTCACATTACTGGGTATGAATAATAATGAGGAGGCAAACTTTGAAGATGCAGAGCATGATGTCCCATCATCAGACTGTAAACAAACATCCACCAGGCTTCTTTGTTGCCAAAATTGATGATTCTCCTATCAGGGATCAGTAGCGTGTATTAACGTGTGGTATAAGCAGCAGTCACTGAAATATTACTGTTTCAGATAAGAAATCTAGGACATAAAAGCCAGGGTGGGCGGGATCTCTGCAAACTGACTTACCTCTGCAAGTGTGAAGCTCAACAAAAATCTGACTCTCCAGTCACAGATAGGGGTGGGTATTGATAAGATTTTCACGATTTGATTCCATTTTCGATTCTGTTTAACGATTCGATTCTTTATCTATTCTTTTTAAAAAAAGGAGAACACTAAGGTCGATTAGCTTAGAACTTTGTTTTATAGCTTCTCTTTGAACAAGATATAAATTTAGGAGTAACATGGCCTTACAAACGCAGCAGTGAGATCTTAAGAGATCCAGCCTACGGCTCTTCAATGGGGTGTCACAGGGTCCCCAGGAAAAGAAATTGTAAATGTAAAATAATAAAATAAATATTCTTCTGTAGCAATAACAAAGTATAACATAAATTAATCTGTAGCAATTACACAAGAATATCCAGTAATGTCCCTGTGTACAAAAGGCCAGCCAGTTCGCAGAACTCATGAACGGAGCCACATCTGCGGAGTAAGATATCAGCATACTGCTGCCGTTTAGCCAATGAGCGGTGAGGCAACCCATTCTCTTCGCCAATCAGAAGACACAATTCTACCTCATCACTACGCACACGTCGACGCAGAGAGTTCGGTCGGAGCTGCAGGTGGGAAGAGTCAGCAGAGTTTACTCACCGTGTGGATTTTCGTTCCTTCTAATGCTGTTAGCGGTGTGCGTCCATGAGACTGTAAGTTTCTGTGTTTTATCGTGTTTGTTCTTTGCTGCGGCCATTATCCTCCCTTGTTTAATCCTTGGCGCATACTTTGTTTACCGATTGTTACTGCCGTTTACTGCGAAGCAGCCTCTGCCGTGCGGTCATTAAGGGACCGTCACTAATTTCTCATGTTAGCTCTGATGTAAAGTGCCTAGTTAGGATTTATGTAAATAGTAAAATTAGCATTTGTTGACACTCCCTTATTTTGGTTGAATGTTCCACTATCCAGTATTGTTTGTATTGTTGTATTACACATTTAATTCACTCTGTTCACATAATTATGGAAGACTTTTATGTTCTTTCCAACAGAAACCACACCATCACTCACCACACGGCATATAGCATTTTACAGCCTGTTAAATCCCCTCACTCACATTATGGATGTGTGCTTCGGATTCTTGTTAATAAATGAGTGAACGGCAGATACCTGAGTGGCAGTGGATTTTGTGGATACGCCATCTGTTCTTATCGGACAACCCTGTTGAGATTGTGGATTCATAGAGTCAGCACCTTATCATCTACATCATTCATAGTCAGGAGGTCAAGTCCATCCCTCTTAAAGTGACCTCCTCCATTACACCCTGCCTACAATTAAACACATTCACTTACCGAAAATCAGGGGCATCTGCTGTGGCAAATGGGTGCAAACCTTTTACCACAAACTTAGTCACTGCTTCGTCTATCCTGGCCTGAAAGGACACCGGTAGACTGCAGCAACAACTGCCAGCACCTGAGCCAGCCAGACTCTGTCTCTCTCATCATGGTCACCTAAATGCACAGTAATAGCAGGTTTTGTAATAAGGCAGATCGCGCTAACATAATATGCACTGTTAGTTGATTATTTACCTGCCGCATTAACGGGAGAGGACGTGCAAACGTTACTGCTGCTGCTGGGTTGAGATTCACGAGATTCATTTAAGGTCATCGCGTCTTTTGTGAGCAAATGCTTTTGCATATTCGTAGTGTTTCCTCCCTTAAATGAAATATCCACTTTGCAAGTATTGCAAGTTCCCCTGTTGTCATCCGTTCTCGTAAAGTATAATCAAACTTTTGAGCGTTTGAGCCGCTTAGGCGCCGTGTTTCCTGCCAGGTAAATGATGCTCCGCAATGTGGTGACGTCATTCGGGGCGACTGGAATTGATAAGGGAATCGTTTGCAAAAATGGCAAACAGTTCCAAGGAATTGAAACAGTGGGAACCGGTTCTCCACAAGAACCGGTTTTCGATACCCATCCCTAGTCACAGACAAACAAAAACTCCAGCTGGGAGATAGAAAACGCTGTCTGGGTCTTGCTGGATGTTGCTGGTCAGAGTCCCACATTAGCAGAGTGCTTCTTGGTCCCACTGACCCATGTGGACAGCGACTGTGGAGAACTGTTCTGGAAAACAGAAAAAGACAATTAAAATAACAAAAAGCCAAACAGGATTTCCACAAAGACTCTCCTGGAATCAGCAATCAAAAAAAATCACTGGTTCATATTTCAATCAAATATGAACAGGTTCCTTAACTGTATGCAGTTCAGATCTGATTTAATTTAATTTCCTTCACACAGCACATTCGTCCAGGCTGACAGGTAAACATAGAATTAATCTCAGGTAACATGACTCATAGTAGAGATTCAGTAAGAAAGATTGCAGGCTCTAATATTATTACCACACAATCCAAGGACACACCAACAGCTCCGATTTGTAGAACTATTTAAACAAATGTCTTCTGAATATTCAATTCATGTTCACAGTGGGAGGAGGGGGGGGGTGTAGAATATTTCTAACATTTTGAGTTATTTTCCAGTGTTAGAAAATCAGCACTGCTCAGTGTTAGCCATTTCTCCAGGCTGGAGAAATTGATCAGGAGGGCTAGCTCTGTGGTCGGCATGAAGCTGGACACTCTGGTGACAGTGGCAGAGAAAAGGACATTAAAGAAACTGATGGACATTATGGACAATGCCAGGCATCCTCTGCACACGGCCATAAACAACCAGAAGAGTCTGTTCAGTGACAGGTTGCTTCTCCCCAAGACAAGAACTAACAGACTTAAAAACTCCTTTGTCCCACACGCCATCAGACTGTTTAACTCCTCTCTGGAGGGGAGAGGGAGGGGAAACAGGAAACAGGAGGACAAAGGAGGGGGGAACAACTAAGCTGTAGTGCCTCTTCACCTCACTGTACAATACCTTGTGCAATACTTTTTGTAAATAGTCAACAGTGCAATAGACTCAAGACTTGAAATGTGCAATTCACTTGTATTTTTATTTTTTATTCCTATTTATTCTATTTATCCCCTTTGTATATTTTATTTATATTTGTTTCTGTATTTATATATATGTGTGTGTGTGTGTGTGTGTGTGTGTGTGTGTGTGTGTGTGTGTGTGTGTGTGTGTGTGTATATATATATATATATTTATATATATATAACAATTCTGTAACTGTAACTTCGGTCGTTGCTGTGCTTTTTTTGGAAATCGAATTTCCCAGAGGAACCCACCCGAGGGATTAATAAAGTTCTATCTTATCTTATCTCTTATCTTGTTAATCTTCAAAACTGACTAGGTTACTTTTAAACATATAACACTGTCAAAAGTGTTAATTTAACACTCAACAGTGTTGTATTTAACACTCAGAGGTGTGGACCCATATAGACACTCTCCAGTGTTAATTTAACACTGGAGATTTTGCTGTGCACACTCGAGAGTCAGGCAGCTTAAATGTGTTTGTCTTCATCTGTAGTTACGTTTCATTGGCTGGAAATGTGCTAACTGGAATCCTTCATGAGTCCAGATGAACAAAAACAAGTGTTTACTGCTCCACGCTGCACGAATCTGAATCAAAATCACTCAGACGCGCCCACGTAGGCATTCCACTAAAACCATGTGACCACCTTCACCTTTAAACCTGTCGTGAATATAATTTTAGACTCTTCACTTTATTTTGAAAGAACAGATTTGCAGGAAGTGCGGCTGCTGCAGAAACTCTTCACTTTTCACTGGCTTTAATCTTGAAGGTTTCTCCAGATGTGGAACTTTCATGCTAAACATTCAACATCTGACGACCGTCTCCGTGTAAAACACTGACAAACTCAAACTTTATACGGTAACTGACAGATTTATTCCTCCATTTTCAGGCATTTCACAATGAACTTGGATTAGTTTGATGATTTTATTCACGTTGGTGAATAAAACCAGCCAAGAGGCTGATTCCTGCAGAAGAGGAGGAGGCAGAGTGGAGGAATCTGCAGGTTCTGTCTCTAACACACAACCAGAGCTTCAATCATAACGAGCACATAATAAAACCATGATCCCCCCTGATCGACTCTTTTAGCCTGTTTCCTCTGGATCGAACAGGATCTAACAAACCCCAGCTTCTGCTGGGACACTGGTCATCATGGGAGGAAAAAGATGGCTGCCATGTTGCTGTTTCCTTTCTTACACCAGGGTTATACTTCCTGTATCTGTGGGTCTGAGTTTTTAATCAGAGGATGAACTTAAAGCTTTCAGTCTGCTCTACAACCCACCACCTATCCACACGTCTGCTAAGTGGACTGGAAATCAGTAAAACTTCTACCAGACTTTAGTAAATATTGCATTAAGATGAGCAGACAGATTTTAATCTCAGCATCGTGCACACAGATTTTTCAGGACACTGGAAGAGTTCCTGCCGTGGATTTAGATGTTAGTGTTGTGTGGATGATCCCATTCTGTCATCTTTGTGTTACTAACACTGATGCTTTTACACTTTAGGACCCTCGAGACCTCTGCTGCTCAGCCGTCCTGATCGCTGCCTCCACTTTAACCAGAGGCTGTAACCTCTGATCATTTCACCTGCACCGGCAGTAAAACTCTTCTCCAGAACCAAACGTGCCATAAACCCGTCACAGCTTCATCATCAGCTCAGTCTCAGCAACATGCAGACGACCGAGCAGCAGAAACTCTGCAGGGAACGTCTGAAGTCTGTTCTTCAGTTTTCCCAGCTCACTGTTTATTGAACATGAGACAGAAAAATAACTTCACCTTTAATGTGAAACTTTTATCGCCTGTGACATATTTGCAGGAAGTCTTCGTGCTGTGATTTAGTGTCACAGCCATAAATATCACACAAGGTAAAAACTACAAGTCCCAGCATCCTCTGTGTTTAGGGAGGAGCAGTGAAACAATGTACATTTCAAATTCCTTTAATTTTAAATATGTTTATATTGTCTATCCTGTAAAATAGTCAGATGTCTATTCATATTAATGTACAGAATTCACCTGCTTGCTGCTACTACTGTACATTCACCCAATATATATATATATATAATGTTCTTCCTCTACCCCCCCAATTTTTGCACATGTTGAGGAGCGTGTCAGGCTACATTTCACTGTGTGTTATACTTATATAACTATGCATGTGGCAAATAAAGAACCTTGAACCTTGAACCTTGAAAGTGAAAGTGTTGATCCTCCGTTCAGAGCAGCAGGAGGAGGAAGGTGGAGCTGAGGCAGGTGAGTGTTAACATGAATATGTTTCTTCTTATGACATAAAATAATTCCACACTGTTCGTGTCTGTGGGTGAAACGTGAGGCCGGTCGGCTCCTCTGAGCGCTGGTTTCCTGTAAGTAGAGAGGAAGTGAGTTTAGCTGAGAGAGCAGGAGGAGAGTGAGAGCTGTGCTGAGGCAGGTGAGTGTTAACACCGCTCTGACATTACTGTGTCTCTGTGGCGGGAACAACAGGCTCCGTCAGTGGAGGCAAAAATAATCAGACTTTGGTTTTTCAAAGGAAACTACTTTATGTTGGGAGAAGCCGCGCGCTCATTGGATAACGACTTGTCAATCTCAAGTTATTAGCCAATGAGCGCGCAGGTTCACAGTAAGACCCGCCCTTATCACGACGTCTTTTAAAAACTAAAATGGCGACAGAAACTTTTTTTTTTTTAATTAAACTTTATTTACAAACAACAGTATAACATACAAGGCACCATAATTAATCCGATTATGTTACATCCTCGGTTGAGCATCAGAGGCGGAGCCAGATATTTGAAACACCCGGGGCTTAGCCCAAAGAGTAGTATGCATGTGGGATTTTTTTTTTTTTTTTTGGGGGGGGGGGGAGAAATGACTGAAAGATTAATAGGCTCTGTTCAAAAAAGAATGACTTCATATAGGGAAAAATATATATCACATGTGCAGGACACCTTAAACGAGTTTTTTAATTAAGCAGCAAGGCAGAACAAGGTCAGGGCTGTATCAAGACACGAGGACTAAACCCCAATTCAACCAGACCCAGAACTGATCCAGAATTAAAACAGGACTACAACAGTTCAAAATCAGGACTACTGAGGACTTAACCAAGACAGAACCAGAATCAGAACTAGATGATAGCACTAAAAATCATCATAGACCTGCACTACACTTGTTTTTTACAGTTTTTTCTGAATGCTTAAACCCTAACTGTGATTCCTGTAGCACAATCTCTAAAACTATTCAGACTTATAGCAAAACCACTCACTGAGTTTGCAAAACTAAAAGCACAAAAACTGCTTTGCACTCAGTTTGCAATTTTGTAACACACACTTTGCAAAACTGTAGGCACAATTCACTGCACACTTTCACATCTGGCACACTTTCACATGTGAAAACTTTTTTAGATAATTAGTTCACTTTGCAATCAGCTTAAGCACTATAATACAGGTAAGCTGTGTGTGCGGAGTGCAATGGAGGGAGCAGAAAGAGTGAGAAGTAGAGGAGGCCGAGGAAGAGGACGTGGAGGTGAAGAAGTAGGATGAAGAGGACGACAAGGACAAGGAGGAGCAAGAGGAAGATGAGGAGGAGGGAGAGGAAGATGAGGAGGGGGGAGAGGAAGGGTAGGAAGAGTAAGAAATAGAATTGCTGATGACATCAGAGCTACAATAGTGGACCATGTCATCAACCGTGGAATGACCCTGAGGGTAGCTGGCCAACGGGTCCAGCCTAACTCGAGCCGCTACACTGTAGCAAGCACCATAAGGACATCTTGAAATGAGAATCGGTTAGTACAGTCACTTCGCACAAAGATTTGTAGCACTGCCGTATGCCAATGAGAAACACACCAATACCATTGATGTAAAAATACTGAAATTGTTACTTTACAGAATTGCTAGATGACCAGATGCTGGGGCAGAGGAAGCATGTTCACTGCAGACCAAGTAACCCATATAGTCATTATGGCGATTGCAAATAATCCTATACTTGGAAATAAACACTTGTGTTTGTTTTGATGTGTTTGAATAAACACCAGTACTTGAAGTTTGGATCCCTCTATGCTTATGGATCTATGACAGAAGTATGAGCTCAAACTGACATAGCCTACCTTGTGCACAGAGAAAGCAAAAGCCAGATGTGTTTTGTATTCATACCATCAGTGTGCAGTTGGCGCATTGTGTGCTTAGTAGATGATGGCTTGTGTGTACTGTTTGATACGGAAACACCATTTTTACAAAGGTGTGAAGAGTTAATCTAGCTGTGTTTGCTTTTGCAAGAGAACGACAATGTTTTGATTATTGGGTGACAGGTTTTCTTATTTGTGTGAAGAGTTTTGCAAAATTAGCCAATAGTCACAAACAATGTGCTTAAGCAATCAGAAAAAACTGTAATTCTACCAAAGTCCACTATTTAGATTCAGAAAAGTTTATATAATTATTTAGCCTTGTTGTACAAACAAGCCTGCAGAACTTAATAAATATAGAATTTGAAAAATAACAAACCTAAAAAGAAACACTAGGTACGAGATACATGAGGACCTATGATACGCTGATACTTTTGGTAAACAACCATTTGACTAACATGCGTGTCTCACCTGCTCTTGTTCATCTGTTCTGTCCTCGTTCTCCTCTCTCTCCCTCTTTGTGCTGACAATCATCAAATATACAGTTGAAACCAGATATTTACTCTTCAGATAAAAACACTTTTTTAATTGTAACATCAAATCAGACTAAATGTTTATTTTTTTAGATTGATAAATATAAAAACATATTTGTTAACTTTAAGAGTAAAGAGAGAAACTATCTGTATTTCTTAATAGCAAATGGCACCAAATTGTATTCAAACTGAGCCACACTTATGAAGCTCCACAGTTCTTTTTCTGGTGTTTTGGTTGACATCTCTTGATGTTCCCATGTCAAAGAAACAGCCTCTGTGTTTTGCCTTATATGCATCCACAGCTGTGCCACCAGTTTACTCACATGGACTCTACTAACCTATCAGAAGCTTCTTCAGCTCAGAATGGAATCGTCTGGAGTTTTCTTATTAATTAACAATAAACTTAGTGTATATGTACTCCTTAATATGATGAAAGTGATAATAAATAGAAGCTCTGTCTCTCTTTATTCTGACATTTAACTAATTCAAAAGATATTTCAATATTTATCTAAAACAAAAGTTTACTCTAAATTGATGTTGTACAGTAAAAATGTTTTATGTTTTCTCCCTAAAGAGTAAATATCTGGTTACAAATGTGAATATCCTGCTGTGTACTGAAATCCCTCTTGTTTTGCATAGAAATATACTGAACAACATACAAAACATAATATATAAAATAACATCTACCTGAGTTTTTTCTTTGAAAGAACCCTCTAATGTCCATTCTTATGTTTCAGTACATAACTGAAACCGATTTAGTCGGGGAGGGTAAGAACTGAAAATATGAAATAAACACACGTAAGCTAAGACTCTCTAAAAAAATAGCATTTGTTCGGCTTTTCATTTCGCCATTTATTGATTCACTCGAAAAGCAAGTAACGTAATATTGGTCAAGTGATCAGTTTGATATCAATCTTTCGTGATGCACTGTCATATTTACATTATTTGTACAGTACGAATGATTTTCTTTGGTACCTGGTCAAACTTCAGCTCTCCTTAGTATGGCTGGCTGCGTTTCTCCAACAGCGCACTCACTGCTGGCAGCAGCTGCCCCGCCCCCTCGCTCAGTCGCTTAGTGCCTGAGCTCGGATCATACCAATATCAGGGGGGATTCACGCACAGTCGTAAATTCCCACAGTGTGCACTATGTGCTTCGAATATTGTGTGTACTTTTTGTTTGATACAGTTGTCAGCCAGGCATCTAACTATGAAAAATTACACTCCAAAAGACCCCGGGCTTCTGACAAAACAACCCGGGCTTAAGCCCAGTAAGCCACCCCCACGCTCCGCCCCTGTTGAGCATTATAGCAAAACAAACAAACAAACAAACAAAACGAACAAAAAAAAAACAACAACAACAACAATAAGCACAAAGCTAAAAGAGTTAGCACAAAAAGAAAGAACAGTCATTGAAGGATTTGAACCAAAGGCAAAAAATAACGTGCAAAAAAAGGGCAGTCGTGATTATAAAATAGGGAGTTTTTTTTTTAACATAGGTTAAACTCTTTAAATAAAACAACAAGTTTATGGGCTTTCTTGTTATTCACAAGTTTCAGCGATTTAGCCCAGAGTCTAAAGTCATTCAGCCATCTGTTTATACATGGTTTAGCTTTAAAGTATCTGCATTTGTGAAGAAAAAATTTTCCCATCGTAAAGAAAACTCCCTTAAAATATGGACAATAACAAACCTGCTAAATTCCTTCCAGAATCTCTGTGTAAAAGAACAGTACCAAAAAAGATGTGTCACAGTTTCTGGATGATCCCCACAGAAAGTACAATTAGTATTAATGTCCCTTTTAAATTTTACCATGTAGTGACTGGCTGCATAACATTTATGTAGAATTTTAAATGAGACTTCTTTCACCTTATTTACAATCAAATATTTATGGGGGACCATCCAGACTGTCTTCCACTTGATATCTGGAACATATCGGTTCCAATAAGATATTACATATGGGAGAGAGACGATATCTTCTTGGAATAAACTACGTATTCTCTTATTGCTGTTACCAAGTTCCTGTGAAAAGCAGATTTTTCCTATTGGTAACTCAGCTGGATCAGGGAGAGCATAGGTGTCAAACTCTGGCCCGCGAAGCCATACCAAATTATTATTAGAGCTGGCCTACTGGTATTATACAGCTAATATATATATTGTTTAGTATTAAGCTTTGCTTGTTCCATATTCAGTTTTTCAGAAAAACTTGTTTGAGTCCATAAGAAGAGATTCATTCTTAAATCTGGAGGAAGATTTTTTTTTCAGTAAATATTAATGTTAGCCCGCGACCTTGTTCCAGTTTTGAATTTTGGCCCACTGTGTATTTGAGTTTGACACCCCTGAGGGAGAGTGACTGAGGTAGATATTGAGCTGTCAGTGTTTTTATATAATATTAAAGTCCCTGAGGGTATGGCACCAAGCACCATTGAGAATTCCTGAACACTGATTGGAAAATTATATAGTGCAATAAAGTCGTTGTAAGTAAGTAGTTGTCCCTCTTTATTAACCAATAGGATCCCATTTTGGACCCAAGTTCCCAGGAAAAGTGATTTATTTTTCTATAAAATATCTCTGTTGTTCCAGATAAGGTATTTGTGAGGTGAGAAGTTGTGTTTATAAATGAGGGTCCACGCTAAGAGGACCTGCTTATGGAAGGATGAAAGCTTTACAGGGAGTTTCTCAACATTGTAATTACAATTTAAAACAAAATTAAAGCCACCAAAACGAGAGAAAATATAATGTGGTATAAAGTTCCAGATAGAGGTAGGGTTTTTAAGAAAATGTTTGGCCCAATTAATTTTGAAAGTGTTATTTAAAGTAGAAAAGTCTAAAACGTTAAGCCCACCTGATTCGTACTTATTCATCACAACAGTTTTTCTAATATAATGCGTACGGTTTTTCCATATAAAATTAAAGAGCATACGGTCAATATCTTTACTAATTTTCTTATCCAGATGTAAGGAGACAGCAGCATATGTTAATCGGGATATCCCTTCTGCTTTAGTAATTAACACTGTACCTGATTTTTGGTCTTTGGATATTAACAGATTGGGATTGGGGCTGCAGCTGCAGTAATGCGGACGCTGGACGCCGGTCAGTCGTGGTGAAGAGGGAGCTGAGTGTAAAAGCGAAGCTCTCAATTTACCGGTCGATCTACGGTCGATCTACGTCCCTACCCTCACCTATGGCCACGAGCTGTGGGTAGTGACCGAAAGAACGAGATCGCGGATACAAGCGGCAGAAATGAGCTTCCTCCGAAGGGTGGCTGGCCTCTCCCTTAGAGATAGGGTGAGAAGTTCGGCCATCTGGGAGGGGCTCAGAGTAGAGCAGCTGCTGCTCCACATCGAAAGGAGCCAGCTGAGGTGGTTCGGGCATCTGACAAGGATGCCCCCTGGGTGAGGTGTTTCAGGCATGTCCCACCGGGAGGAGGCCCCGGGGCAGACCCAGGACACGCTGGAGAGGTTATATCTCTCGGCTGGCCTGGGAACGCCTTGGTGTTCCACCGGATAAGCTGGAGGAGGTGGCTGGGGAGAGGGAGGTCTGGGCCTCTTTGCTTAGGCTGCTGCCCCCGCGACCCGGCCTCGGATAAAGCGGATGAAGATGGATGGATGGATATTAACAGTCCCAAGTATGTGACTTCTTGTCTAACAGAGATATTACAGATAGTATTTGCAGGGCAGTCTTTAATTGCTAGTAACTCACACTTTTTTAGATTTAGGCATAAACCAGAGGCCTCAGAGAAATCACTAATTTAGTAAGAGCTGGAGGGATTTGGTTTGCATTCTTCAAGAAGAGTGTGGTGTCATCGGCTAACTGGCTGATGACGAGCTCCTTATCAGCTATGGTGATTCCTTGTACAACACTGTTTGAAATATTAGTTGCAAGAATTTGTGTACAAAGTAAAAATAAATATGGTGAAATAGGACATCCTTGGCGAATACCACGTTTCAGGTCAAATCTCGGGGTGGAGCCGTTAATCATTTTAATAGATCTATTGCCATTTGTGTATAAGGTTTTGACAGCTTTACAGAAAAACTTGCCAAAGCCAAATTTTTCCAAAGAGTGGAAAATAAATTGATGTTCAATTGTATCAAAAGCCTTATAAAAATCCAGGAAGAGAATGAAGCTATTGTCAGATACCAAATCAGAGTAATCAAGTAAATCCAAAACCAGTCTAATGTTATTAGAAATGTGTCTGTTTCTCATAAAGCCCGATTGTGTCTCATCAATAATTGTTTCCAAGACCTCTTTAATTCTGTTAGCAAGTATTAAAGCCATAACCTTATAGTCATTATTGAGCAGGGAGATGGGTCTCCAATTATCAATAAAGAGTAAGTCTTTGTTTGGTTTTGGAATAAGTGTTATGAGACCTTGAGTTAGAGAAGGAGGGAGGATGTTATTCTCTATACTTTCTGTAAAAACCTGCAGTAAAAATGGAGCCAGGAGATTAGAAAATGATTTATAAAACTCTGCAGTCAAACCATCTGTGCCGGGAGATTTGTTGGCCTTAAGTGCAGAAATGGAATTACAAACTTCCTCCACAGTCAGAGGGCTGTCACAATAACTTCTATCTTCCACAACAATAGATTTTAGGTTTTTAATATTATTGAAAAATCCTGTTGAGACAGCCTCATTATATTTTGAGTTGTATAGTTTAGTATAGAATTCGGCACAGAAATGTGAAATTTCTCCAGGATTGTCAGAGACAATGCCATTAATATTTAGTTGATGAATAGAGTTTGTTTTTGATCTGTATTTTTCAAGTCTGAAAAAGTAAGCAGAATTTTGTTCACCCTCCTCCAGCCACCTCTTCCTGGATCTTATGAAAGCACCCTCAGCCTTGAGTCGTTATAAACCGTCCAATTTATTTTGAAGTTCTAGTAAACTTAATTTATCTTCCTCTGAGATTTCTTCTGGGGACTTCTGGTAATAAGAGGCAATTCTGCTTATTACTTCTTGTTCTTCAGCTTTCCTTAATTTAGCAATTTGACTCCCATATCTTCTCAAGAATTTGCATGCTTCAAATTTAAAAAGTTCCCAATTGGTACAAAAGGACTTCTCTCTGTTAGCTTTGTTCCAATAATAAACAATTAATTTATTAATCTGCATGTTAACCATTTTATCTTTTAGTAAAGAATTATTTAACTTCCAATAAGAGAATTTATGAGGTATATTATCCAGTGTAAACATTCGGACGTTAATGTAAATTGCTCTATGATCAGTGAGGGGCGTGGCAAGTATATTAATGGTAATATTATCTTTATCAATACAGTCAGAAACAAGCCAAAAGTCAATACGTGATTGCCTGGATCCTGTCTTATTGCTCCAAGTAAAGAGTCTATCATCTGGAAATTTTTCTCTCCAAATATCCACAAGATTAAATTTTCCCATGAAATTTTTTAAGTTTGCACTGTATGAAGACTGCTGCCCTGGAGGCCACCTATCAACCGTATTGTCTAAAGCAATGTTAAAGTCTCCACCAATTAAGAGGACTGAATTTGGGTATTTGGAGAGCCAGAAATCAATTCTTTCTTCTAAGGAGTCAAGTAATTTATCATTTTCAGTTTTATTATTGTAACCATATATATTTACTGCAATGAAAGTACTGTTATTGTGTCTGATTAGTGAGCAGAGGTAGTGTCCTAAGGTGTCACAGTCAGAGTGTAACACATCTCCAGAAAAATAATTTTTAAGCGTGCCAACTCCAGCAGAACGCTCAGAGCCATGGGACAACCAGACTTCATTACCCCATTGTGATTTCCAAAAATTTGTATCAGCAGGTGTGGAATGACTCTCTTGGAAAAAGCAAAAATCTGTTTTAAATTGTTTGGCAAATAAAAACAAAGCTTTGCGTTTACATGTTTGTCTTAAACCCCTGGTATTAAGAGAAACAAATGAAAAAGACAAAGTTATTAGAAAAAAGAAAGAGAAAAAGTAAGTTCTAAACTTCTACAACTAAGAATAGATCTATAGGATAAGGGGACCGGGTGCTGCACAATTTAGGTAGTAGAACAGTAAAAACCCTGAGTGACTAAGCTTATAAAAATACAGTATTTAACTATCTGCTATGGTTTAAATATAGCTTTTTATAGATAAACACACTCTTCAACACAAAATAAAACTTTAACCTGAGGGTGAAAATATCAAGTTCACCATGTAAACAAGCTTACAGAAATGTCATTTCGGAGACTGAATAAGCGTCTCTATGAAGGAGGGAAAACTTCTGATCCACTGATGAATCCTCGGCCTCCCACGAAATAAGCCGGCTTACCCTCCTTACGGGCTTTGTCTATCATCGGCCACAGTTTGTCACGACGTTCTCTGTCCTCCCTGGACAGATCTTCAGCGAACCTCAAATGATTGTCCTGCAGGTAGGAGGATGTTTTGGCTGCTTTCCATACAGCATCTCTGTAGATTCGGGAGGTGAACTGCACGATGATGCCTCTAGGTCTGGTGCTACCTTGTCGCTTGGCTCCGAGTCGGTGTACGGTGTCGATGACGTCAGGCAGCCTATGATTTTGTTCTGGCAGAACAGACTGGCATATCACAGTCACCTTTCCCCTTGCGTCTTCTTTCTCAGCCTCCCTGACTCCATGTAGTCTGAGATTCCACCTCCTGGAATATCTTTCCAACTCAGAGATTCTCTGTTGGCAGTTGTCCACTCGACCTTCCTCTTTAGTTACTTTTTTTTCCAAGTCGCAAACTTTCCCCTTCATATCTTTCATTTCCGCGCACACAAAATCAATCGTCTTTTTGAGACCCTCAATCTGGAGCGTATTCTCTTTCACCATGTTGGAGTTCTCTCTCACCATGCTCTCAATGTTATCAGACCTGGTGTTTATTAGTGCCGACAGACGAGAAATTATCTCATTTACATCAACTGGGTCAGAGTTGCTGCGTTCGTACATCACCTTCTTCGGAGCTGGCGATTTGAGAGGTGTAACAGGGAGAGGTGGGAACTCATCCACTTCTTCTTCGGCTAACGTGAGTGCCACCGTAGTAGCTGCGTAGTTATGGAAGCTATCCATTAGCACGTTGCTGGGCGTAGCACTCTCCTCGTTAGCATTCTCAGGCGCTATCTTAGACTTGGAACTTTCCAGTCCCCTTTTCGCTCCTTTCTGATTAAGCATTCTGCTGCTTCTTGCCCTATGATTGCTGCATCTTCTCTTATTTAGTGAATTGTTAGTGTTAGCAGCATAAAGTTGAGGTTTTACCGTTGTTCACGAACTTTCTGTGCAGAACTCGGTAGAGAGCGTCTACTCACTCCGCCATTTGGCACACCCCCGATCGGGTAGTGACAGTGTCCAAATTCATCGGCTGCATCCTCCCGAGGACCCGGCCTTCGCGGCGTACGTGGGCTGGGTCCTCAGAAGGTTGGATATGCTGGAAGTAAACAGCTGGGGAAATTGGACGGTCTAGCCTTCTGATTAGCGTCACCGCTGTCTCGGTGGAGTTTAATAAACTCGGCTGTCTGCTCCTTGCTATCTGCAATATAACAGGACACTGGAGTAAATTCTCGACCGTCTCATACTTCTGTTTAATCAGTTTTCTGTTTGATGTTTATTCAGCTGTGTAAAAACCAAGGAGGAACCCACCCAGGGGATTAATAAAGTTTTATTTTATCTAATCTAATCTAATAACTTTAATCTCAGCCAAACCGATTTACTCACGAACAAACAAAACACTGAAAAAAGCCAAACAATAACATTTTTAGGTTGTCTAAGTAAGTTATGCAGGCCCGTGCAGAGGGGGGCTGGAGGGGCTTGAGCACCCGCCCCTTTCCTGATGGGTGCCCAAAGTGCCCTTTTGTTGAGGCAACTTTTAAAAAACATTATTATTATTTTTTTTTTTTTATGTGTGTGTGCGTGCGGAGTCCTGTCTGTGCCCCTCAACAATAATATTTAACTATTAATCACAGTTTTGCTAAATAAAAGGATCTGGCTTGCATCAGTCACATGATCACATTTAACCAATGATCGCCCTTGACGGCAGAACGCGCTGGTTACGAGCCGGGAACGAGCTCACAAAGAGCACGCGCATTTTTAGCGGTCCGGAGCTGTAGGAGAAACACAAGTTAACTCAGAGACACAGACTGATGCGACAAACCCAGTAAGTAGGTGTACAGCGTACACTGTAGTGTGTAGCACACAGGAGTATTGGCTTATTACGTACACGTTGGTAAGTTGTCTTGTTGCAACTGACGAACTGAAACAAACGAGCGTGCTGTGTGTGCAACAGCGTGACAAACATTACCTGTCCTTTTATTAACTGCACATGTAGTGCTGGTCATAGCTGCTGGCTCACTGGGTAAGGCTGTCATAGGTCTGTAGCTCTGTCACCGTTTTAGTGAACATATTTAGTTTTAAAGTAAGTTACAGAGCATTTCCTGCCTTTCTGGGGGGATTATATTTCACTAAAAACGATCTAATATACATGTCCACATAATTATGCATTATTATAATATTTTAAAAAACACACGCTGTATTTTAAAGAACATACTTTAAGAAGCAGATTATATTAGATTTATATTTAAAATAAGACAAAATTTGGATTTTACAGCAGTAAAATGATTGTATCTCTATACATGTAATAAGCTTTGCCCTGCACAGAGTGGATAGTGAAACAAATGGAATCATCATAAATACATTATTTCATATTTATTACTTCCCCCTCCTCATTGCTTTATTATTGTAGCTCTAGTAATAAATAATAATGTAAGGATTCTGGATCAGCACCATTATGCCCATAGTATATACAGTATTCTGAAGAAGGTCTAAAATGTCAGTGTGTGTGCATGTGCTTGTTTTATGTATATGGATTCTTTTAAATTATTACTCATGATATAACATTGTCCAGACATGGCTGGTAAGGACATGAGGAGGAAACAGTAGGAGCTGTGTGAGGCTACTAAAGGCAGGGCTATAACATTTTTCTGTCATCATTTTATTATAGATTAAGTGCAAGAGTTGTTAGGTGTGGATAATTAGATTATAGTTTATTGCAATAGCAAGTTGTGCCTTGTTCTCAGATGGACAGCAAGTGGAGAGTGATATATGAAATGATGGGATGGAAGGAAGAAGAGAAGCAAAGAGTGATTCACAGGCAGAGCCTAATTTGTTTCTCACAGTTTTTTGTTGCCTTATGGTTCCAAGCGCTGTCACCAATCTTTGCATTTTGTTATTATCTCATGACACTTGTTTAATCAGCTACCATCTCTCCTATGGACTTTTTAATGTCTACAGTCTCAGATCAACACAGCCCTGCCCTTCAGCACTATCCACAGCAACCCCTCAACAGCAACATTGTACCCATCAGGTAAAACATCGACTACGTTTGCTTTGCCTTGTCGCCACCTCACAACAGTGATATAGTATGATGCAATCCCATATTAGATTGTTGATGAATGTGTGTTGTTGTTATTCAGCCTGGTTCAATGTGCCCCTTTTTAACTTTGAGCACCCGCCCCTTTAAACGTCTCTGCACGGCCCTGGACTTATATATCACGTTTAACCTGAGTAGCGAAAGTCCGCGGTGATCTGAAAATGATGTGCCGGGAGTTGTGCCGTTCTCGGTGGCTTCAGTGACCCTCGAGCTCCCGGCTGGCTATAGTGCTGGTGGGTAGCAGACGTCTCCGAAAACGTCGAAGCACTTTTGCAAATATGCGGTATCTTGATAAACCGAGCAGATATTTGATGTTTACACAGCTACTTTCTCGCCTGAAAATATGTTAAAAGTTTATTTTGTGACCCAGAAAGATTAGTATGAGTAATTTTAAAACTTAGTAGCGGCCGCCAAATTGAGGAACTGGATTTGGTGGTCATGAAAATGGCATTAAACAAGTCCCCAGGGACAGATGGACTCACTACTAATTTTTATCAATTCTTCTGGAAGGACCTAAGAACTTTATTGTTTGATGCATTAAAGGAATCGATAGAGAAAAAAAGAACTGATGCCGAGCATGAAACAAGCGCTGATAACCCTGATCCCTAAATCGGGTAAGGATAAAAGAATTTTAGACAATTTAAGACCCATCACCTTAAACACTGACTATAAGATCCTGTCTGGAGCTGTAGCTGAGAGGCTAAAGAAAGGCATCTCAAACATTATCAGTGAAACACAATCAGGTTTTTTGAAAGGAAGACTAATTCATAACAATATTGGGCTGGTTTTGGACCTCCTTGAGTACAGTGAAATAATCCAAGATGTCACGGTCCTGAGTCTGTGGACTCAGTGTTTTTCTGTTTGTATTAGTTATCTTTGATTTCATGATGTGTTTTGATTCTCTTAGGTTTGATTTTTGTCGCTAGTATTCCTAACTCCCTAGGTCCTTGGCATTTCTTGTGTTCTCCTTCTTAGGTCGTGGTTCTGTGTTACTTCTGTTAGTATACAGTCATCTCTGTCAGTGTGTCTCTTGTTCTGTCACTGTATCCCCTAGTTTAGTCCACGTCTGTTCAGTTTCCTGTTTTACTTTGAAAGTCTGTGTACTATGTCAATGTGTTGAGTTTTGCCGCCCCTTGTCTTGTCATGTCTGATGAGTCCCAGCTGTGTTCTCCTCTTGTTTCACATTCCCTAATCACCTCAGTATGTATTTAAGCCCTGTGTTTTTCCCTGCCAGTTGTTGCGTCCTCCACGTTTGTTGTGTGTGTATTCGTTGTCGTCTACCTTCATCATCTCCAGTCTAGTTAGTTTAAGTTGTTGTTTATGTATCGCCAAGGGTGACTCACCAGCAAATAAAGCTGTCGTTTAAGTTAATGTTTTGTCTCCGAGTCCTGCACGTGGGTCCAGCCACTGACAGCCACACAACTCATCGTGACACAAGAGAGAGGATACATCCTGTTCTTAGATTTTTACAAAGCATTTGACTCAGTTGAACATACGTTCATATTAAAAACTCTGCAGTCTTTTGGTTTTGGACAGGAATTTATCAATGTTATAGAGATGCTATATAATGACATTAACAGCTCTGTTTTGCTAGAACATGGTACATGTTCAAGGTTTGAGGTTAATAGAGGGATAAAGCAGGGATGTAGCAGCTCACCACTTCTGTTCATCATGGTTGCTGAGTTATCTATTTTGATTAAAAACAGTCACATTGAGGGGTTAACTGTGATGGGTGAACAGATAATAATCAGTCAGCTCGCAGATGATACCACCCTGTTTCTAAAAAATGAGGACCAGATTCCTTTAGCCTTACAGGTGATCAACCACTTCTCCAAAGCTTCTGGCCTACAGCTGAATATTAATGAATAAGAAATTCTAGCTCTGCATGAGTGTCCCCTGCAAGCAATAAATAATATACAGATAAAAAAAGAGGTGAAGTATCTGGGCATTGTAATTTGCAAGGATAAGACATCAACAGAAAATAAGAATATCTGTGCCAATATAGAAAAGTGTAAGTCTATTTTAAACAGGTGGCTGCAAAGGGACATAACTCTGTTTGGGAGAATCTTGCTAACCAAAATGGACAGTCTGTCCAGACTAATCTATCCAGCCTTTTCTCTGCCCATATCTCCAAAACGAATTCAATCTATAAATAATCTTAATTTTAGGTTCATATGGAGGAACAAATGTCATTATATAAAGAAAAATGATATGATTAAGAATTATGAAGAGGGTGGGGCTAATGCCATTGACTTTGATGTTATGAATGGTGTACTAAAACTGAAATGGTTAAGATCTTTCATTAGGAACAAAAATTCCTTTTGGAACATTATTCCCAGTGTGATTTTTGGCAAAATGGGTGGAATAGACTTTTTGTTACGTTGTGACTTTGATTGCAGTTCGTTACCTGTTAAACTCTCAGCTTTCCATCAGCAGGTCCTTCTCTACTGGAAGATCTAAAGGGATTTGGGCTGTAGCTCATTTTACGGATGATAATGGGGTCTTATTAAAACATGATACGTTTTGTGAGAAATTTGATGTAAGATGTACTGCTAACAGATATAAATCCCTAGTGAAAGCCATCCCAGTCCCTTTGAGATCAATGATAAAAGAAGATATTGTGCAGTCTAAAATTTCTCCTGGACTGAGGCAGCTCTGCATAGCTGGAGTTGAATTTGGTGACAGCAGGTTTACAAACAAGGTGATCAGGAATATTTTGATCAACGACATTTGCCCTAATCCGGTTAAAAGAAATTATATCCTTAAAGAATTTGAGACCATGGAGGTTAAGGCGATAAGAAAAAAGTATATTTCACTTCCTCTTTCCCCTAAAGTAAAAGAGGTTCACTTTAAAATCATTAATGAGGTTTATCCAACCAATGAATTCTTAAGACGGAAATTTAACTTAGATGTGAACGCCTGCACATTTTGTGAAAATGATATTGAAAGTCTGGATCACTTGTTTTTCTACTGTGAATCAGTGCACTCCTTCTGGACTGACATGTGGAGCTGGCTACAGTCCAGGAGAATTCAGTTACCACATTTGACGGTGACAGTAATAAAGTTTGGAATACTTGCTGAGAATGCAGATTTTGACCTGTTGATTAGGACGATTTTGTTAATGGGAAAAATTTTTTCTTCACAAATGCAGATACTTTAAAGCAACATATAAACAAGATGGCTGAATGACTTTAGACTCTGGGCTAAATCGCTGAAACTTGTGAATAACAAGAAAGCTCATAAACTTGTTGTTTTATTTAACGAGTTTAATCTATGTTAAAAAAAAGAAACCTCCCTATTTTATAATCATGACTGCCATTTTTTGCTCATGGTATTTTTTGCCTTTGGTTCAAATCCTTCAAAATACATACAAAATCAGTATCGATACTGACGTAAATTAATAGAAATAGAGATGGACCGATACGTAATATCGCATCGGTCCATCTCTATTTCCCTTTCTGGATTAAGGAAGGTTGTAAAAGCAGCTCGATGTACAACCTGTTCTTTGGATCCTCTACCAGCCTGGGCTATAAAGGAACTGTGGTCAGCATTAGGACCCTACAACCTGTTTCTTTTAAATACTTCATTGAGTCTTTCCTGAATGTTTTAAATCAGCTGTGGTAGTACCAATCTTGAAAAAGCCTGGACTGGATGTTGACATGGTCGCAAATAGGGCAGGGTATCGTCACTGAATTCTAGAATCGATTTGATTCCAATTCACAAGGTCCTGAATCAATTCGATCCACGATTTGATTCAATTCGATTTGAATCTGGGAAATTTTGCCTCAGACAGTCAGAAATATTATAATTCAGATCAGTACATTTACATATTTTTGTATCTATAAAAAGGAAGCTGACACTCGCAAGACTTTATCAAAGGTGTGAGCATCACAGCAGAGGCCTTTGTGTCAAAGTAGCTGAAGATAAAACAGAAAAACATGAAGGTGGTTTTATAAAAATATTCTACAGTAGATCAAAAGCGAAAGAAAACCATTAATCGACATATGAACATTACCTCTGAAGTTACAGCGGTTTTATTAGAGACACAGCGTTTTGCAATTTGCATAATTTTAAAAAGTTTAAATTTGTTCAGAAGCCTGTTGAACGGCAGAAATTAGGTTTTCTTTTCGGAAGTAAGTAAAAGGAAAAAAAACAACGGTAGACTTGTGCGTAACAAGCAAGCGAATAATGCAGAAAACAGATTTTTAGACAGGAAACTGTGTGTGAGAGAGAGAGAGAGAGAGAGAGCGAGCTGTGCATGACGTGTGATTTTATCCTGGTGGAAGCAAAACAGCAAAAGTCAGAGTGAGTTCATGACGATGTTTATGTGAAGCGTAGTTTGGATCTTCTTTTGCTGCTGGTTCAGTCAATATTGTTTGGAGAGAGATAAAACTAACAGCTTTAGAATCAGCGTAAAAAGGACGTAAACACAAAGCTCGGAGCCGCCGAAACATCAGAATCAGCGAGCTGTCGGCTTTCAGCCCCGACCGTGTCCGTGCCATCGGGTGAGAAAGGCAACATCTCACTGATTCTGATGTGTCGGCGGCTCTGAGCTTTGTGTTTACGTCTTTGTGCAGAATCCGTGTTCCTGCTCTCATTTACTGTTTCAGCTGTTTGGTGGTTGTTAAAGTTTTGTGAGGTTTAACCTGAGATTCTGGCGTTGGTGCAAAATGCAGCTGCTCGCATTTTAACAAGAACTGGGAAATTTGAGCACATTACCCCTGTTCTGAGATCTCTTCACTGGCTACCTTGTCAGGTTCGAGCAGATTTTAAGGTCCTGCTGCTCACCTACAAGGCTTTAAACGGATTGGCACCTTCATACCTCTCCGACCTTTTACACCTTTATGTTCCATCTCGTGCTCTCCGATCTCAGGACTCTGGTCTTCCAAAAGTTCTTAGAGCCAGAAAAAAGACAATTGGAGAGCTTTTTCTTTTCATGCCCCGTTTCTGTGGAACAACCTCCCACAAGATATTCGGCAGGCTGCTCTGTGGAGGTTTTTAAAACCAAGTTGAAGACACATTTGTTCACCCGATCCTACATGTCTTAATTCTATGGCTTTTAGTTTTTACATTTTTATTGTTTTTAACTTGTATTGTGTCTTTTACCTGTATTGCTATGTATCGCTTTTATTTTATTTATCTCTTTAGTTGTACAGCACTTTGTTTGAAAGCGCTTTATAAATAAAGTTATTATTATTATTATTATTACAAGGTCCACGTTTACGGGAACATCTGCCACAGATATGGGAGAATATTTGATTTCTATTGTAGACAGAAGCCACGGGTGTGTTCAGTCAAACGTTTAGAATAAACTTTGGTCTATAAATGTGTTTCATGATTTATTTTTAACTCCAACTGCTTATTTGTACTATGCTTTCATTTCAGAGTGCAATGAGAAATAAAAAGGATATTTTCAATAAAACTGTCACGATCCTGGGTCTGTGACTCAGTGTTTTCTGTTTTGTATTGTTAATCTTTGATTTCATGATGTATCTTTGTTTATTCTTACGTTTTGGTTCTGTGTTTTGTTGTACCTCTAAGTTCAGTCTTTGTATTTCCTGCTTTGTTGTGAAGGTCCGTGTCTCATGTCAGTGTGTTTAGTTTGCGTTTCCTCTGTCTCGTCTTGTCAATCACTCCCAGCTGTGTCCTCCTTCTGTGTCTCATTCCCTCGTTATCCCTCTGTGTATTTAAACCTTGTGTTTGCCTCTGTTAGTTGCTGGTTTGTCTGTGTATCTGTCAGGGTCCTGGGTCTCCTGAGCTAGTGGTTTCAGTTCTTTGTGATTTTTGTGTTATGTCAGTTTAGTTTGTGAGTTATTCTATGCTTCCTAGGTTTTGATTCCCTGCCCCCCTTGTTTCTCTGTGCACTCTGTACTGTGTTTAGTCTTCTCTGTCCATTTGTTCCGCCCTGTGTTGTTGCCTTCTGTGTCTCCCTCTGTGTAACTGTCTATATAGTGATGTGTTGTGGTGCTTTGCTCCCACCCCTTGTGTTCTGTGTTTTCGTCTTCCCTTCGTGTACTTCTTCATATTCGTGTACTATTAGTTTTTAGGTTTTTGCTTAGTTTCCATGCTCACCTTCGCCATTTCTGTTTGTATCACCATGTGATGAATAAACTCACTTGCATCTGAGCTGCCTGCATAAAGGGTCCTTTGATAATTTACACACGGCTCGCAAACCGTGACAAAAACACTGGAAAAATTGGGCTGTTCTAAAACGTTTGACGGGTAGTGTATATATTTAGTTTATATATTTTCTTTATTTATAATAGTTTGTTTTATATTGTAGCAAAGTGTTACTTGGATACTTCTCTATGTGCTTCTTCATGTGCAATTTTGTTGCATTCTGAGCCTTAGAAATTTATTGTGATGAACTGCTGTTAGAATCAAGTTAAATTCTGATAAATCAGACAATTACCTCTCCAGCTGTTGTTACAGTCTTTGTTTATCGGGTCCTTACAGGGTAAAAGATGACGACACCTAAAGAAATCCTTCTGGGGACTTTGGAGGATTTGGGACGTGATGACTTTGAAAAATTTAAGTGGCATCTGAAGAACGGGTCTGTAGAAGGTTTACCAGCAATCCCAGTGAGTAAACTGGAGAATGCAGAGAGGACGGACATAGTGGATCTGATGTTTGATACCTACTCTATCAACACTTTTGAAGTCACTAAAAATCTTTTGGGGAGGATAAACAAGAATGATCTGTTGGAGAATTTAAATAAAACCATCCCAGAACCCACAGGTAAGTCAGGGAATGACTAAACAAAAAACACATAAACAATAAAAACATTAGTTAACATTACACAGGTGCCATTAAAATCCATATAAATAATAAATCCAAAACACTTGCCAACACTTTCAGGAGTGAGAGACTGCAGAAAGCCAACAGTTTGTGTTTTATGCATCTGCACAAATAACCTCCTGTGTACACACATGAATATCTGCTCTTTGGGTTGGTTTGATTAAAATGGGACCAGCAGCAGGTTTTCTGCCCATTTTACAGATTTATATTGTCAGATTGGTTTTAGAGCTGTTTTATCAACATAAATGAGGCGACAACAACAGTTTGGGACACGTCACAAATATGATCAAAGTGCTTTCTCTTAAATCTATTTACCAGTTGAAGGTAAAGTTAAAAAAATGGCTGCCATTTCTTTCTGCTGTTTGGAGACCCAAACAAAAAAATGCCCAGACAGTAAATGCTTTTTATTATGGTTGATAAACAGGACACTAAGGTGATTGGTCAAAGGTTGGAGGAAAGCCACAGTTCTCCTTATATGACTGAAATCCACCATTTCAGCTCATGTTTTTTCTTCTGCAGCTTTCTGGGAGATTCCACTTCAGCCTTCTGCTGGCAACGCTCCCATTACCAAGCTTCCCTTAGGCAGCATCATTAGAAGACATAGCATACATTTACACTGCTATGCAGATGATACCCAGCTCCATCTGTCCATGAAGTCAGATAACACACACCAATGAGTTAAACTGCAGGAACGTCTTAAAGACATAAAGACCTGGATGGCCGCTAACTTTCTGCTTCTTAATTCAGATCAAACTGAGGTTATTGTACTCGGCCCTGAAAATCTTAGAAATATGGTATCTAACCAGATTCTTACTCTGGATGGCATTACCTTGGCCTCCAGTAACGCTGTGAGGAACCTTGGAGTCATTTTTGACCAGGACATGTCCTTCAACGCACATATTAAACAAACATGTAAGACTGCTTTCTTCCATTTGTGCAACTAAAGTTAGAAATATCCTGTCTCAGAGAGACTCTGAAAAACTAGTTCATGCATTTATTACTTCCAGGCTGGACGACTGTAATTCATTATTATCAGGATGTCCAAAAAACTCGCTGAAAAGCCTTCAGCTAATCCAAAATGCTGCAGCAAGAGTCCTGACAGGGACTAGAAAGAGAGAGCAGATTTCTCCTGTTTTGGCTTCCCTTCATTGGCTTCCTGTTAAATCCAGAATTCAAAATCCTGCTCCTCACATACAAGGTCTTAAATAATCAGGCCCCATCTTATCTTAATGACCTTGTAGTACCATATCACCCTGTTAGAGCACTTCGCTCTCGCTCTGCAGGCCTACTTGTTGTTCACAGAGTATTTAAAAGTAGAATGGGAGGCAGAGCCTTCAGTTTTCAGGACCCAAAAAGATATTTGTTTTTTTTTTCAGTTGTATTATTGTAGGTTCTTTATCTTACAATATAAAGCACATTGGGGTGACTGTTGTTGTTATTTGGAGGAATTAAAAAAAAACTTTTATACTTGAAATTCTTTCATTTATTCTACATATTTATTCATCACTGGCTCCATAGTGTTGATTATGTAATATGTGAAATGTTGCTAGTATTGATTTGGTGCTGTATAAATAAACACAATTAAATCAAATGTGTCTCTATAAAACCTGCCCTCAGTTATAACCCAAGTGTCAGGGCTCAATGGCTCATGAAAAGGAATGGAGTCAAGCACAGAACCAAAAAACGGAGGCTGAGTGACTTTTAACAGAAATGTATTTTACTAGATTTCTTGACGGAGAAAGCTGAATCACGGCTAAATTCAACAGCAAGCGAGGTATTATGAGAAGTGCAGAGCTGAGGCCAGAACATAAGCTGAGGCAGGTCAAAGGAACAACAGGGGCAGAATCGGGCGAATAGAAACTATCCAGGATCACTGGAACAAAGGAGATAATAATCAGAGTGGTCCACAGTGTAGTGAATGAGTCCAAGATTTAAAAACTAAGAGGTGTTACGTGGCTGCAGGTGGAGATCAGCTGGAGGAGGAGATGAATTAAATCTGGGTACAGAGTGAGATGTGGGTGCACAGGGAGGCAGGCAGCTGAGGATGGCAGTTTGCAAGAGGGAGTTTTCCCAGCAGTGGCAGGCCAGAATCCTGAGGCGTGACTTATGGCGAGAGTTGGAAGATGTATCCAGGTGCCGACTAGGGAACAGGAAAAGAGGGTTACGCGAAACAAGCTGAGGAGCACAAGACAAAATGTGAGGCAGAGAACTGACTGTGGTAAGCACACAATCTGGAGAAGGTTCATTGTGAGTGCTGCTCATAGATACTGCCGGAGTAATTGGCAACAGGTGAGGAGCAGGGAGGAGTGAGGAGGGCTCCACCCAGGGGAGGAGAGCTGATGCTGTGGAAAGTTACTCAGACTCACCCGGATCATGACACCAAGAGTCCAGTGAACTGAACACATAACCACAGTAACCAGAATGCAGTTTTCTCATTTGTGTCATTTGCTGTTTATTCATGCAGAGATTCTCACTGAGTGTCAGCTCAAACTCAAGTCAGACCTGAAGCAGAAGTTCCAGTGTGTGCTCGAGGGGATTTCTACAACAGAAAACCCGACCCTCCTGAGTCAGATCTACACAGAGCTCTACATCACAGGGGGAGGGACTGCAGAGGTCAATGATGAACATGAGGTCAGACAGATTGAAACAGCATCCAGGAAACCAGACAGACCAGAAACAACCATCAGACAAGAAGACATCTTTAAACTCCCACCTGGAAGAGATAAACCAATCAGAACAGTGCTGACAATGGGAGTGGCTGGCATTGGGAAAACAGTCCTAACACAGAAGTTCACTCTGGACTGGGCTGAAGACAAAGCCAACCAGGACATCCAGTTCATGTTTCCATTCACTTTCAGAGAGCTGAATCTGCTGAAAGAGGAAAAGTTCAGCTTGGTGGAACTTGTTCATCACATCTTTACTGAAACCAAAAAAGCAGGAATCTACATCTTTGAAGACTTCCAGGTTGTGTTCATCTTTGATGGTCTGGATGAGTGTCGACCTCCTCTGGACTTCCACAAAACTGCAATCCTGACTGACCCTAGAAAGTCCACCTCAGTGGATGTGCTGCTGATAAACCTCATCAGGGGGAAACTGCTTCCCTCTGCTCGCCTCTGGATAACCACACGACCTGCAGCAGCCAATAAGATCCTTTGTGACATTGTTGACATGGTGACAGAAGTCAGAGGGTTCACTGACCCACAGAAGGAGGAGTACTTCAGGAAGAGATTCAGAGATGAGGAGCAGGCCAGCAGCATCATCTCCCACATCAAGACATCACGAAGCCTCCACATCATGTGCCACATCCCAGTCTTCTGCTGGATCACTGCTACAGTTCTGGAGTTTGTCATGAAGAACAAAGAGAGCAAAGATCTGCCTAAGACTCTCACAGAGCTCTACCTACGTCTTGTGCTATTTCACCTAAAAACGAAGGACATCAAGTATGATGGAGGAGCTGAGACAGATTCATGCAGGAAGATCATTGAGTCTCTGGGAAAACTGGCCTTTGATCAGCTGCAGAAAGGAAACCTGATCTTCTATAAATCAGACCTGACAGAGTGTGGCATCGATATCAGAGCAGCCTCAGTGTACTCAGGAGTGTTCACACAGATCTTTAAAGCTGATGAGTGTCACATGTTCACCGGTGTCGTTTACTGTTTCGTCCATCTGAGCATTCAGGAGTTCTTTGCTGCTCTTCATGTCTATCTGACCTTCATCAACTCTGGAGTCAACCTGCTTAAGAAACAATCTCCTCTCTTTAAAATCTTCCAGAAAACACTTACTGTAAAAGACTTCTACCAGAGTGCTGTGGACAAAGCCTTAGAGAGTCCAAATGGACACCTGGACTTGTTCCTCCGCTTCCTCCTGGGTCTTTCACTGCAGACCAATCAGGATCTTCTATGCATGCTGACAGAGACAGGAAGTAGCTCACAGACCAATCAGGAAACAGTCCAGTACATCAAGAAGAAGCTCAGTGGGAAACTGTCTGCAGAGAAAAGCATCAACCTGTTCCACTGTCTGAATGAACTGGATGATCGTTCTCTAGTGGAGGAGATCCAACAGTCCCTGAGATCAGGACGTCTCTCCACAGATCAACTGTCTCCTGCTCAGTGGTCGGCTCTGGTCTTCATCTTACTGTCATCAGATCTGGATGAGTTCAACCTGAAGAAATACTCCCGTTCAGAGAAGGCATTTTTGAAGCTGCTGCCAGTGGTCAAAGCATCCAAGAAAGTGCTGTAAGTGAATCTATGAACAAATATGTTTAATAATGCTAGATGAATAAAAGAATATGTCTCCATTGTTATTCTTCCTCAGGCTGAGAGATTGTAAACTCTCAAAAAGAAGCTTTGAAGCTTTGTCTGAAATTCTCAGCTCCCCATCCAATCATCTGAGAGAGCTGGACCTGAGCTCGAACAAACTGCAGGATTCAGGATTGGATTTGCTGTGTGTTGGACTAAAGAGTCCTGACTGTAAACTTGAAACTCTCGGGTAAGGATACAGACTTTTTGACACTTTTTGACTCTTAAATCTGTAAGTTTATCTTGATGCGGACGTTCAAAGTCAGCACAATTTTCCTTTTAAGTTCCTGAGTTTATATTTTTGACTGTCAGGTTGTCTGGACAGATGTTTTTATTTTATTTTATTTTTTTACTTGTCCCTAAAGTCAGAACTAAACCCACATGTAGATGACTTTCAAATTCAAATTCAAATTCAAATTTTATTTGTCACGTACACAGTCATACACAGTACGATATGTAGTGAAATGCTTGGACAACTGCTCGTGACCTAAAGAAAACAAAAAAGGAAAAGGCTATGAATAAGATAGGAAATAAATATGAAAAATTAAAAAGGGTAAATTTAACTAGGAAGGAATAAAATATAAATTAAGGTTAAAAATGAAATAACTGTACAACACAAATTAGAATGAAGGGTAAATTTAACTGGGAAAGAATAAGATAATATACATAAATTAAAGTTGAAAATAAAATAACTGTACAACAAAATACACAATATAGAACTATATAAGAATGTATGAAGAAATATAAATAAATATATACACAATAACAGCAGCTGTACAAGTATTAGCTTGAAATGAAGAATATAGTGTCCAGTGTTGTGCAATCCACATTATGTCTTGTGCAGTGCAAATATGCTTAAAGTGATTTAAGTGATGAAGTGAAAACAATGTCCAGAATGTCCAGTGTGTGTGTGTAAGAACTGTATGTGTGGGTCAGTACTGTGTGGTGGTGTGATTGAGAGACCGTATCGCCTGCGGGAAGAAGCTCCTCCTCAGTCTCTCTGTGTTGGTCTTCAGGGAGCGGAATCGCTTTCCTGACCTCAACAGAGAGAACAGTCTGTTGTTGGGATGGCTGAGGTCCTTCACGATCTTCCTGGCCTTGGTCCAGCACCGCCTGCTGTAGATTGAGTGCAGGTCAGGGAGCTCGGAGCGGATGGTGCGCTCAGCTGATCGCACAACCCTCTGTAGAGCTCGTCTGTCCTGCATGGTGCTGTTCCCGAACCAGGTTAAGATGTTTCCCGTCAGGATGCTCTCTATGGTGCACGAGTAAAAGTTCCTGAGCACCTTGGAGGGCAGTTGGAAGTCTCTCAAGCCGCGTCCGGGTACACACCGGCTCACTCCTTGGCGGCTCGCTCGGGCCACTTCGGAGGTGGGGTGCCCCCGGCCTCTCGGCCTGGGGCTCGGTCACTCAGGCACAGCTGGCTGCCGGCGGAGCTCACGGGCGCGTCACTGCAACTCCCCCTGGCTTCTGCTCCGCGGCTGCTGAATGAGCCCTCATCTGGGACTCTCCTTAGCTCTTACTGGGACAGTGGCACGGCTGCCCCTCTGTGGGTCTTCCTTGGTCTCTTGTGTTCTGGGGGCCTCTGGATGTCTGGAGTTTTGATCTCCTCCATACCTGCTTGATACCATAGAGGACAGGGCTGTGGCTCCCCACACTCCCTAGCAGATCATTACATGGAGAAACCTTTGGAATGCAAGCATGCTGATCCACACAGGTATGCACACAGGTGTACACATGGGTATTCATAGACGCGGACTACAGCTTTCTTGGCTGCTGCCTCAAAGCACACTGTGCGCTGGCTATCTTGCGTGCTGCACAATATCGTTTATTATTTAGTAACTATCGATATCTACTGCTAGCTAGTTTATTGTGATGGTGCTTTTTTTTTCTTATTATGTTGCTCTTTGTTGTTTGCTTTCTCCTCTGTTTTTTTTTCTCCATACAGGTGACCCAGGAGTTTTGTTTTTTTTGTTTGTTTGTTTTTTTCTCTCTTCCCCCCCTTCTCACCGTCTCTTCTCCCCTTTGGTTTTCTTTTTTTCTCTCCCTCTCTTTCTTTCATTCTTTCCCCCTGTCCTATCCCACAGTCATGTCTGTCCCGTTTGTAGCAACTGAAAATAAAATAAATTCATAATTATAATAAAGGTCAATCAAATGGACCAATATGGCAAGGCCATGATGATCCACTTGGTAAAATAAATCCACTTGGCATCTTTCTTGGCCTTAAGACAACAATTCTGATGGCTAAAGATCCAAACGGGACAAAAAAAAAAAAAAAGGAAGTCTCTCGAGCGTCTGAGGTGGTAGAGACGCTGTTGGGCCTTTTTCACCACGGTGTTGATGTGACAGGACCATGACAGGTCCTGCGTGATGTGAACTCCGAGGTATTTGAAGTTGTCCACTCTCTCCACTGGGCACTCGTTGATGACGGGGGTCTGGTAGTTCCTCTCCTGCTTAGTGCTGAAGTCCACTATCAGCTCCTTTGTCTTACTGATGTTTAGAAGGAGGTTGTTCCTCTGGCACCAGTTCTCCAGATTCCTAATCTCCTTCAGGTAGGCCGTCTCGTTGTTATCAGAGATCAGGCCCACCACGACGGTGTCGTCAGCAAACTTGATGATGGTGGTGGAGCTGGTAGTGGCCACACAGTCATATGTGTACAGAGAGTACAGCAGGGGGCTCAGAACACACCCCTGGGGGGCTCCAGTGCTGAGAGTGGTGGAGGCTGAGACATGTCCGCCCATCCTTACTGCCTGTGGTCTGCCAGTTAGGAAGTTGGAGATCCACTGACACATAGATGAGCTGAGTCCCAGATGCTCCAGCTTGGTGGTGAGTGTGGAGGGAATTATGGTGTTAAATGCAGAGCTGTAGTCTATAATAATAATAATGGATACTTTATTGATCCCCATGGGGAAATTACTTGTTTTTCTCTGCATTTGACCCATTCACTCGGTGAAGCAGTGGGCAGCCCACTAAGCAGGCGCCCGGGGAGCAGTGTGTAGGGACGGTACCTTGCTCAGGGGTACCTCAGGGTAGCCGTTAAGTGGATTCGAACCGCCGACCTTCCGATCATGGGGTGCCCACTTTACCTACTGAGCTATCCCTGCCCCCTATGAAGAGCATTTTAACATAATTCCCCCTTCTAGTGTCCAAGTGAGTAAGTGATGTGTGGAGGAGATGAGAGATGGCATCGTCTGTGGAACGATTTGGACGGTAAGCGAACTGTAGTGGGTCCAGTGTGTCTGGTAGTGAAGAAATGATGAAGTCTCTGACCAGGCGTTCAAAACACTTCATCACTACTGAGGTGAGGGCTACAGGGCGATAGTCATTGAGAGAAGCAGGGTGGGGTTTCTTCGGGACAGGAACAATGATGGACTCTTTGAAGCATGTGGGGATCACCGACTGAGATAAAGAGATGTTGAATATCTCAGTGAACACAGGAGCTAGCTGGTATGCGCAGTCTCTTAGGATACGACCTGGGATGCCGTCTGGTCCTGCTGCTTTCCTGGTGTTCACTCTCTTGAAGGCTCTCCTTACTTCATGCTCGGAGATGACGAGCACGTTTCCGGTGCTGGCAGTATCTTCCTGTCTACAGCCGTTAGCGCCGCTAGCACTAGCATTGTTGGAGTCCTTAGCTGCAGCCTCGAAGCGAGCATAGAAAGTTACTGGAGCAGCCTTCCTGAAGACAGCAGTGTGTTTTCATGCTTTTAAAGCCAAACTCACCTTTCAGACCTGGCTTTCATTTATTATCTATTTTTATTTGTTTATTATATATTTATTTCTACTGTTTAACTACTGCTCACATCTTTTATCCTCCTTTTTAATTGTTCATTTCTTTTTACCCAGTGTTTCTATATTGCACTTTGTATTTGTCATCTATATTTATCATGCACTACTTTGCTCATTTATTGTTTGGTTTTAATGTTATTAAATTCCGGTTCTTTTGGTATTCGTTATGGCCAAAAAGACACGGCTCAAAAGTGGTCTTTTTACTTTAAAAGATTATCTTTATTTTACATATCCGGATATGGAGACCTGAACACACAACCCCAGGTCTGAAGCACAAAACAGCAAGCCTAGTCATTTATATAGACATCACACACACTTTAAGTTTCGACCAAACACTCTGCTTAGTTTCACTTTTCGCCTGCAAAAGCATGTAATTTCCTGTCAGTCCTGTCGGCACAGAGTGTACTCAGATTTGGGCCTTTCTTATAAAGCAATATAATCAGCATATAAGTATTTAAGATTATAAATTTAAACCTCAACAATGTTCTTACCTGGGGTCCGTTCTTCGTACCTCGCTTACTACATCCAAGATCAAATCATCGCGCCAACTTTGAGCTTGCTATTCCGGTACTCCGAACACACCTGTTGTTGACGATTAGTATAGCTGGATGAAGTAATGTGAGATCACTGGGTGGCTTAACAGGGGCTACGCATCGATAGTAGAAACATTGATCGGCAACCCTTTGTTTGTTCATTGATTTCACACAGATACATACAGGTCATTTCCTAAAAAAGGGAAATGTACTATTAACATTCTATTACATGTATGTGATTATTACAGATGTAATTCATATTTCAGAGTAGTAATTGCAAATTACTTTGTGTAATCAAGATGAGAGACCACGGCTATAAAAGAGAAGGTGGATTTGGGAAGTCTGTCGCAGCCATGTCCTGTCCGTATACGCGAGCCACCCATTGCGGAAGGTGCAAGATTGATAAGGAGAGTCCTCAGAATTCAGCGTATATTGCGGGACAGACAGGATCCTTTAGCTCAGCGCGACAGTGTGCTCATAGAGAGATATCGATATTCCCATGAGGGTATTATTTACTTAACCAACTTGTTGACGAGGGGGTGCAGGACCACCACCTGTCTTTTTTGCTCTGCCCTTTTCTTGGTTGCTGTTATGAACAAACAGATTATTCCAGGGTCTCTTTCCAAGAGACTAAAAGCAATATAAGTGATAAATATTACCATTCTGTAGAATATTCTTATATTTCACTTTTACTTGTTCCCATGTTCTAGTGGGTCCTGTTGTGGCTCTAATGTGAAAGGGGATATAATGTAATATAATATAATATAATGTAATATAATATTGGATAATATAGTGTAATATAATAAATCTACCCTACCGCCTACTGGTGTTGGCCAGAGGGGCCGATGGCGCGATATGACAGCCTGGCTTCTGTCAGTCTGCCCCAGGGCAGCTGTGGCTACAACTGATTAAACTCTGAAACTCCTGAAATCCCTCACTCAAGAGTTCTTGCTCTGCTGCCGAAAAATACAGAGCGCGCTCCTTCGACATTTCCGCCGACCAATCAGAGGGTTGCCGATCAATGTTTCTGCTATCGATGTGTAGCCCCTTTTACGACACCCAGTGATCTCACATTACTTCATCCAGCTGTACTAATCGTCAACAGCAGGTGTGTTCGGAGAACCGGATTAGCGAGCTCACCGTTAGCGCGATGGTTTGGTCTTGGATGTGTCATTTGATCTTGGATGTAGTAAGCGACGTACGAAGAACGGGCCCCAGGTCTCTGGTTTGTTTGTTTGTTTGTTTGTTTGTTTGTTTTGCTCAGTTCTGTTTTTCTGAGGTTTTTTAAGTTATTAAATTTGTAACTCTAGTGATTTGTGTATGTGACAGAGAGGCACTGCTAGGGATTTTTTGACACAAGTTGTTCTTGTAAAATCAGTCTGTGGAGGTTCTCAGACATCCAGGTCACCGTAGTCTAAGGAGCTTGGAAAGAAAAGCGTCTTCTTTAAGTTTCCTTGAAGATGTTTCACCTCTTATGAGAGGGTCAAATGGTGGAGTAGGGCAGTCAGTGAAAGGGCAATGGTGGTGGCTCAGGGTTTGTATGTTTGGGGGGTTCAGAGGGAAAAGATGAATGCAGGTCTGGAGTTGGTGTGTGAGAGCAGGGAGTGAATTCAGCATCCTGACAACCTGGATGAAGCTGTTCTGGCCCGGAGGCTCTTCAGTCTCCTCCCTGATGGCAGCAGGTCCTGACAAGCATGTTGATAGTGTCACCACCCGATTGTTGGGGGGTGGAGTCTTCTGTGCTGGGGTGTCGTTCTGTGTCTCAAAGCAAGAGAAAATTTCACTTAGCTCTTACGGTAATGTGGTGGACCCGACAGCGGTCTGAGGAGTGGGCTTGTAGTCTGTGATGGTCTGTATCCCTTGCCACAGCCTCTGAGTATCTCTGCTGTCACTGAAGCTTTGCAAAATCCTCCTGGAGCACTGCATTTCCACCTCTCTGATGCATGTGACAGGTTTGCCCTTGCTGTTGTTAGGCTCACCTCATCCCCAGCTTTCAAGGCTGCATTTCTCACCCTCAGGAGCCTGTAGACCTCACCTGTGAGCCATGGTTTCTGATTGGCCTGGACAGTGGTCTCTATGACCTCATCGATGCCTTTTGAGATGTAGCCAATGACAGTTTCTGTATATTCCTGCAGGTCTGTGGTGTTGTCATGTGTGGCGGCCTGTTTAAGGATCTCCCAGTCTGTGGTGGAAAAGCAGTATTGCAGGTCCTTCTGGCCACACACGTACCTGCTTACGAACTGGTTTAGTGACTTTGACCAGGGGCCTGTATGCTGGCATTAGCATAACAGTGATGTGATCAGAGGCACCAAAGTGGGTGGGGGGCTTTGTAATCTCCTCTCTTGGTGGTGAAAACATTATCCAAAAAGTCGTTTCCTTGTGTTGGAAATTCAATGTGTCTATGCAGTAGTAAACATAGGGGGTGTCCAAATTCATGGGCTGCATCCTCCTGAGGACGCATTTGTAGACCGATTACGTCACAGCGACACGATGAAGGCTGTCCAAATTCATAGACTCCTCCGAATGCAGCCGACCAATGCGTCCTCTTTTTCCCCAAAATTAAAGGATGGGTCGGGTGTGTCCTTCGTGGCCCACCATATCCCAGAATTCATAGCGTGGCCCATCCAATTCCACTTTCCGGCAATGGCGGTCGCTACTAAGTTTTCAATATTACTCTTATTACTCTTTCTGGGTCACAAAATAAACTTTTAACATGTTTTCAGGTGAGAATGTAGCTGTGTAAACTTTAAATATCTGCTCAGTTTATCAAGATATTGCATATTTGCAAAAGTGCTCCGACGTTTCTGAGACGTCTGTTACCCACCAGCTCGATAGCTAGCCGAGAGCTCGAGGGTCAGTAGAGCCGCCGAGAACAGCAAACTCCCGGCACATCATGTTCAGATCACCGCGGTCTTTCGCTACTCAGGTTAAACGTAATATATAAGTGACTTAGACAACCTAAAAATGTTATTGTTTGACTTTTTTCAGTGTTTTATTTGTTCCTGAGTAAATCAGTTTGGCTGAGATTAAAGTTATTAGATTAGATTAGACAAAATAAACCTTTACAGTGGCAAAAGTATTCGGTCCCCTTGAACTTTCCCACATTTTGTCACGTTACAGCCACAAACATGAATCAATTTTATTGGAATTCCACGTGAAAGACCAACACAAACTGGTGTACACATGAGAAGTGGAATGAAAATCATACATGACTCCAAACATTTTTTACAAATAAATAACTGCAAAGTGCGGTGTGTGTAATTATTCAGCCCCCTTTGGTCTGAGTGCAGTCAGTTGCCCATAGACGTTGCCTGATGAGTGCTAATGACTAAATAGAGTGCACCTGTGTGTAATCTAATGTCAGTACAAATACAGCTGCTCTGCGACGGCCTCAGAGGTTGTCTAAGAGAATATTGAGAGCAACAACACCATGAAGTCCAAAGAACACAGCAGACAGGTCAGGGATAAAGTTATTGAGAAATTTAAAGCAGGCTTAGGCTACAAAAAGATTTCCCAAGCCTTGAACATCCCACGGAGCACTGTTCAATAGTGATGGGCAGATGAAGCCTCATGAAGCACTGAAGCTTTTCATCCAATTGGTTCACCCCAACGCGAAGCTTCTTGAAGCTTCATTTGCTCTAGCAGGACACCTACTGGACGTAAAAATATTAGTTGGCATGAATTTGAAGAGTGTGGCATTTTGCACACAGCCTGTGAATGTCAACAACAAAAGGAGTGTGTAAAACATCTATATTGTAGTGATGGCAGTATACTGTGTATATTTATGCTGGCAGTATGGAAAATGATTATTTGGAAATGCCTAAAATGGAAATGATCATATACTGTGAGGTGAGGTGTGGACAGTGGTTGTGCTTTTGTAACATTGAGGCAAGGACAGTGATTAGTAGGGGTGCAACGATACACAAAATTCACGGTTCGGTTCGGTTCGATACTTTGGTGTCACGGTTCGATATTTTTTCAATACAAAAAAAATGTTCATGCCTTTTTAATTTGTCATTTATTAAAATTATAAATATATATTTTAACTCAAAAGTACAGTTTTTAAATTTAACCCTAACCCTTGTGCGTGTTTTTTATTTTGACAGCGAATGCGAACCACTTATGTGCAGCCCTGGTTATTTAGCTCGTCATATTGCAGCCACAGAAATTCTTTTGTCCATGAAACCATAAAGCTGCACTTTCTTTTTGCCTTATAGTCTGATTTGTCATAACTTCAGACGATGCTGTCTGTGTTGAGCGCTCAGTGGATCTGCGCTGGACAGTACAGCCTAGGCGGAGTAGTTGAACGCAGATTCACTGAGCGCTCAACACAGACAGCATCGTCAGAAGGAAAGTTGATAAAATAAATTACAAATTTTGTATTGTTCGATACATATGCGTACCGAACCGAAAGCACTGTATCGAACGGTTCAATATCGATACGAATATCGTTGCACCCCTAGTGATTAGTGTTTAGGGGACACATCATTGGTTTTTATTTAAAAACAACAGTTTCTCCACTGTGGCAGGTCGTAGGCGATTTCTTTTTTTTCCAAACTGTCTCTAACTCTCACTAACCGCAACTCTCCATCAAACGCCCACATTTTGAATGGGGTCTGAGGGGTTTATATCGCTGTCATAGCTCGCGGCAAAGTTTGAACCGCTTCCTGAACCAGTCACGTGGTACAGCCGGACAGCGAGGCTTCGGACGTCATCATTTTCAGCTCCTCCCATAAATGAAGCAAGCCTCGATACGCGCTTCGCGGAAACGCCCCCTCCATTACTCGACACACGCTTCGAAGCCTCGATACAGAACGTCACATCACTACTGTTCAAGCCATCATTCAGAAATGGAAGAAGTATGGAACAACTGTAAACCTACCAAGACAAGGCTGTCCACCTAAACTCACAGGCCGAACAAGGAGAGCGCTGATCAGAAATGCAGCCAAGAGGCCCACGGTGACTCTGGATGAGCTGCAGAGATCTACAGCTCAGGTGGGGAATCTGTCCATAGGACAACTATTAGTCGTGCACTGCACAAAGTTGGCCTTTATGGAAGAGTGGCAAGAAGAAAGCCATTGTTAACAGAAAACCATAAGAAGTGCCGTTTGCAGTTTGCCACAAGCCATGTGGGGGACACAGCAAACATGTGGAAGAAGCTGCTCTGGTCAGATGAGACCAAAATGGAACTTTTTGTTCAAAATGCTCTGTGTGGAAAACTAACAGTGCACATCACTCTGAACACACCATCCCCACTGTCAAATATGGTGGTGGCAGCATCATGCTCTGGGGGTGCTTCTCTTCAGCAGGGACAGGGAAGCTGGTCAGAGTTGATGGGAAGATGGATGGAGCCAAATACAGGGCAATCTTGGAAGAAAACCTCTTGGAGTCTGCAAAAGACTTGAGACTGGGGCGGAGGTTCCCCTTCCAGCAGGACAACGACCCTGAACATAAAGCCAGGGCAACAATGGAGTGGTTTAAAACAAAACATATCCATGTGTTAGAACGGCCCAGTCAAAGTCCAGATCTAAATCCAATCAGGAGTCTGTGGCAAGATCTGAAAACTGCTGTTCACAAACGCTGCCCATCTAATCTGACTGAGCTGGAGCTGTTTTGCAAAGAAGAATGGGCAAAGATTTCAGTCTGTAGATGTGCAAAGCTGGTAGAGACAGACCCTAAAAGACTGGCAGCTGGAACTGCAGCAAAAGCTGGTTCTACAAAGTATTGACTCAGGGGCTGAATAATTACACACACCCCACTTTGCAGTTATTTATTTGTACAAAATGTTTGGAATCATGTATGATTTTCGTTCCACTTCTCACGTGTGCACCACTTTGTGTTGGTCTTTCACCTGGAAGTCCAATAAAAAATGATTCGTGTTTGTGGCTGTAATGTGACAAAATGGGGAAAAGTTCAAGGGGACCGAATACTTTTGCAAGCCACTTTATTAATCCCCCGGGTGGTTTTCACACAGCTGAATAAACGTCAAACAGAAAACTGATTAAGCAGAAGTGTGAGATGGTCGAGAGTTTACTCCAGTGTCCTGTTATATTTTAGATAGCAAGGAGCAGACAGCTGAGTTTATTAAACTCCATCGAGACAGTGGTGATGCTAATCTGAAGGCTAGACCGTCCCATTTCATAGCCGTTTACTTCTGGCCTACCCGACCTTTGGAGGTATAGTTCTCATCACGCTGATTTATGTCCAAGTTTGATTCTAATTCCGACAGCGGTGATGTTAAAATGGGGTGTAACGTCATCATAGCAGCTTTGACTCAGAGTGATGCTGAAAAACTAGTTCATGCATTTATTACGTCCAGGCTGGACGACTGTAATTCATTATTATCAGGATGTCCAAAAAACTCGCTGAAAAGCCTTCAGCTAATCCAAAATGCTGCAGCAAGAGTCCTGACAGGGACTAGAAAGAGAGAGCAGATTTCTCCTGTTTTGGCTTCCCTTCATTGGCTTCCTGTTAAATCCAGAATTGAATTCAAAATCCTGCTCCTCACATACAAGGTCTTAAATAATCAGGCCCCATCTTATCTTAATGACCTTGTAGTACCATATCACCCTATTAGAGCACTTCGCTCTCGCTCTGCAAGCCTACTTGTTGTTCCTAGAGTATTTAAAAGTAGAATGGGAGGGAGAGCCTTCAGTTTTCAGGCCCCTCTTCTGTGGAACCAGCTTCCAGTTTGGATTCGGGAGACAGACACTATCTCTACTTTTAAGATTAGGCTTCAAACTTTCCTTTTTGCTAAAGCATATAGTTAGGGCTGGACCAGGTGACCCTGAATACTCCCTTAGTTATGCTGCAATAGACGTAGGCTGCCGGGGGATTCCCATGATGCATTGAGTTTTTCCTTTCCAGTCACCTTTCTCACTCACTATGTGTTAACAGACCTCTCTGCATTGAATCATATCTGTTATTAACCTCTGTCTCTCTTCCACAGCATGTCTTTTATCCTGTCTTCGTTCTCTCACCCCAACCGGTCGCAGCAGATGGCCCCGCCCCTCCCTGAGCCTGGTTCTGCCGGAGGTTTCTTCCTGTTAAAAGGGAGTTTTTCCTTCCCACTGTCGCCAAAGTGCTTGCTCATAGGGGGTCATATGATTGTTGGGTTTTTCTCTGTATCTATGAAGCGCCTTGAGGCGACTTTTGTTGTGATTTGGCGCTATATAAATAAAATTGAATTGAATTGAATTGAATTGACTGGCAGCTGCAGTCACGGAGAAACTTGCGTATCTCTGTCCGGGAATAGCAGATAGAGCGTAGACTCTGAGAGGACGGCCAGCGTTTACGCTACGAAGACACGGCCGAGTGTTTTAACCTGACAGCCTGAGGTGTTCTTCAGTAAACTGGACTACCCGACAGAAGGACCCGAGGCCCCGCTGCACTTTTTCGGTAAGTTAAACGTGTTTGTAAGCTACTCCGTAACTACCGTCCTTTGCTCGGTCCTGAGACCTAGCTAGCTAAGATGAGCACTCGGCCGTCAGGGTTTGTTTAGCTAACCCGTGCAGGTGAATGAATTTACTCTGACTAAAGAAATCAAGAGAAACGCCCCGGGCTGCTCAGTCACTAATTACCGTTACTGTACTTTTATTACAAGTATTATACTGTAAAGGCAACAGGCTGCACCCTGCTGCAGCTCCTGTGCAGAGCTGAATATTAAATATCTTATTAAACAGCACCATGTTTTCAGTCTCCACATGTGTAAAGACAGTAACACCTACTTTAAAAACCTGGCACTTCAGTAACTCCTCATTAATCTGTAAAAACTGATCAAATAGCAAAGCCTGATATTTACTGAAACCAACGACTTCCTCTTGGCAGCTTAAGTTAAAATTTTAATTTTTTGACTGATTAATTTTTTAGCGCTGACTGTATTTTTTATACTGAGTTTGTTGCAAATATTCAGGTTAAAAACTGTCTGAAATATTGTTAATGAGGTATGTTCACAAAGACACATGTGCAGAACTCTGTACAGCTTCCATCCTTTAAGACAAATAGTTTGAAGCATTAATATTTCTTCTTCAATACCAGTGCTGATACCAGTGCTGATACCAGTGCTGATACCAGTGCTGATACCACCTCCGTATGTTGTGACCAGGATGCAGCAGCACTGAAACCTGCTCCATCATCACATCTTTGCAGATGTCCATTTATAAAGCTCCAACAACTCAAAGGTGAACATGATATAGGAACATCTGTTCGTATATAAGGCTTTTTTTAAATAAACAGCTCATATGTCAGCTGTCAGCAGAACTGTAGGACTGAAAAAATGTAAGAGAAGAGAAGAACACTCCCGAGTGTGTGAGGACAGAAGGATCAGCTTTGTTTCAGATTTGAGAGATAAACTTTATTTATTTATTTATTTATTTATTTATTTAGGACAGTGCATGTTAATGAACATAAATGTAAAAAAAAAATTACATGAATGTAAACATACCAGATTATAGCCAAGGACTAATTTCCATCTGTTGTCCTTAAGCATAAAAAATAGACATAATAATTCATAAAAATTCATCATTCATTCATAATAAAAACTCCGTCACCAAACTTACACATACACACCATTCTGTTCCCAAATAAAACATTAAAACTGTACAATTCATACATGATCGCACACTTGATTTGTCCATAACCAGTTTTTAACCTTTGCCTTAAACAAACTGAGTGTAGAGCATTCTCTAATGGGTTGAGGAAGACTGTTCCACAGATGGCCTCCCTGGACAGAGAGGACGTTCTGCCCAAATGCTGTCCGTCTGTGGGGTATAAACAAGTCTCCTCGGATTGTAGCTCGAGTGGTCCTGTCTGAGCTTTCTTTATGCCTAATGAACTGCTTTAATGGTGGTGGAGCAAGGGAGTGTAAGACTTTATATATTAAACTCACTCTTTTAAGTTTCACCTAGTTATTGAAGTTCAGTAATTTATGTTTTTTAACACATGACAGTGGTGGTGGGAAGTCGGTTTTTTGTCAAGTAGTTTTAAACGTCTTTTATAAATGTTTTCAATAGTTTTAAGTGTTGTTGGACAAGCAAGTGACCAGGACGTCAAACAATAGTCCATATGAGAGATGATCATTGAGTAAAAATAAGTTTTTGCAACATTCATATTTAAATTATTACGTATATGATTAAAATTTCGATTATTAAATTTAAGTACCTGGGACACTTTATTTATGTGACTCTTCAAGGATAATGTTGGGTCTAGAATGACCCCAAGATATTTAAATTCTGGAGCTAATTCAAGCTCTACTCCATCATATTTATATTTCAGTTTGTGATGATTGTGTTCTTGTTGTGACTACAGGAGCCGTCCTCAGATTCAGACCTCAGCACCACCCAGTGACAGCAGACAGATCATCCTATAGCTTCACTCTTTGTAGTAACTCCATAATTAACTGATGAAAACAGTCCAAAGGTTAAAGTACCACATGCGCTGTCAGTGACAGCTGCAGCTGTTTAAAGATAAAGTTAAAAGGATGAATCACCCATGTAACTGTGTCACTGTATATCAGCATCAACAGGACCTGAGTTTGGTGTTTCAGAGAGCTGTTGTCTACGTCTGTGTGCTGTCATTGCTCAGTCTGACCGAACGATGGACAGACTCAAGTTTGACTTTGAATCAAACTGTGTTGTTAAACAGTTTCATGGTTCAAAAAACAAAACAATCAAAAACACTTTTTTCATACTTGTGTTAAGTTTTGTATAGAAATGAGACAAAATTGATTGTGAGGTTAAATGTGATAGAAACAGCTCACACTGACATCCATCCTGATCAAACATGAGTGTCACGAAGCCTGTTTGCAGTTGTTTGCACTGTTTTCCACTCTGGATGTTGTTTCTGTTCAGCTGTGAGTATAAAAGGCTCCATTCTACAACCTGTTTGTGTTAGTTGTTCAATAGAAACATTATTTTGTGCTGATGTTGCACTTCTTTTATTCACAACCAAAGAGTTTTTGACGTCCGCATCAAAATACAAAGATCAGTATTGTCTAATGTTTTGGCTGCAGTGTGTTTTTGCAGACAGGTATAACTGAACAGCTTTAGTGTTTAGATTTTTTAAACTTGAGTATGAACTTATACAAAATGCAGCAAGATATTAAAAAAACGTTTGATTATAAAATCGACTATATTGGATTCATATCGATATCGGACATAAAAGTGGCATCGTTCCATCTCTGCTTTGACTAGAGACACAGCTCTAATCAAAGAGGTGGTCCGCTTGCCTCCGCCCCAGAGAGAAGGGTTACATCTCCTGGGTTTAGGTGCGGCTTGCCCCTCTGACGGCGGGGGTACCTGGACTTGGGATATAGAGTATGTTTGGGGAGTGCGACGGTCTGTGCAGTTTCTATTTGTGTCTGTCTACACGTTGGGTGAGTGCCGAGTATTTGGTTGTGCATATGGGGTGGGAATGCACGTTGGTGTCCGCGTGCGCCTGTTCGTCTGTGTCTATGTGTCAGGTTGGGTCTTAGACTCAACCTCTCTGGGTACATCTCAGGCCCTCCAAAGTACGGAGGCCTATCTCCCCTCACCACACTCCCTGCCGGTGGCTGATGCCCTCAGACGTTGGTGTGTTGGTGGTCCTTGTCGTCTGGGGCTGGGCGCTCATGTATGTACCGGCTCACTCCTGGTGGCCGATTGGCAATTCCCCCCCTTTTGGTGGTCCTCCTCGGGTCCTTGTACTCTGGGGCCTCTGGATATCTGGGGCCTGGATCTCCTCCATACCTGCTTCATACCCTGGAGGACGGGGCTGTGGCCCCCCCACACTCCCTAGCAGATCGTTACATGGAGAAACCTTTGGAATACAAGCATGCTGATCCACACAGGTGTGCACACAGGTGTACACACGGGTGTTCACAGACGCGGACTACACCTTTATGGCTGCTGCCTCTAAGCACATTGTGCGCTGTCTATCTTGCGTGCTGCACAATATCGTTTATTATTTAGTATCTACTGTTACCTACTTTTTTTTTTCTTCCCCCCCCTTCTCACCGTCTCTTCTCCCCTTTGGTTTTCTTTCTCTCCCTCTCTTTCTTTCATTCTCTCTCCCTGTCCTATCCCCCAGTCATGTCTGTCCCGTTTGTAGCAACCGAAAATAAAATAAATTCATAATTATAATAAAGGTCAATCAAATGGACCAATATGGAAAGGCCATGATGATCCACTTGGTAAAATAAATCCGCTTGGCATCTTTCTTGGCGTTAAGACAACAATTCTGATGGCTAAAGATCCAAACGGGACACACAAAAAAAAAGAGACACAGCTCTGTGTTTTCCAATTTGTCATCGTTTTGAAAGTTTACATTTCTTCAGTGTTGAGCAGCAGAAATGAGACTTTCCTGTCAGAGGTCATTTTTTAAAAAATGAGGTGAATCAACCATGAAAACCATGAATCAACATGTGAACATGAGCTGATGCTGCTGAAGTGAAGCAAAGTTACAGAGCTTTGATTAATATTGAGTAAGAACTGGACTCTCATACAGCGAGACTCAAATGCCTTTAAACATCAGCTTATCCTGCTGATCCAAGTCCAACACTGAGTTTGTAAAAACATGTTTGTCAATCATTTTGTTTGGTTTCTGAGGAAAATGATTCAATAACTTGCTGCTAATACACAACATTTCATCATATTTCCTCATAACCCTCTTTTGTCTGACCATTTGATCCCATTTGAATTTGCAATAAAGGATCCACAGAGTTTGGTGACAATGATGACAGTAGATGTTTGTGTGAAAGTGCTGGAAGCAAATGAGTGTGTGATGTTCTTTCAGTGTTGCACTTTGTAGACGCTCCCTGAGCACTGGTCTCACAGCCAGCTGCACATAGAGACCAGTGTTGTTAGTCCAGGTCAGAAGATGACTTGTTGGAATGAAAATGAGCTTGTAGTTTGTCTGCTTTAATAATGTGACTGGAAAAAGGTGTTGGACTTCAAATATGTCCATTTCTGTCACACTTCACCTTTAAAAGTGAAGCCATGTGGTTCCTGGAAGGAAAAACACGACTTTTTCAAGTCTTTGTCCTGTTTTTATGAGAAATGTACGACTTTAATGTGAAACATTCAGAGTTTTTTCTCTTGTTGTGTTTGTTTGAAGCTGCTTCCTGTTGGCTTCAGCTGTTTGGAGTTTCCATTTTCTAAACTTCTACATTCTGAACCTTCTTCAGCTCTGAACAGATGATGAAACACTGAATGATTTCAAGCACTTTGTCTAATAAACTTACATCTTTCATTCTTTATACAGATTGAAGAGCTGTGGTTTGTCAGATATTGGCCTTGATTATCTGGCAGCAGCACTGAAGTCCAACCCCTCGTATCCCACAGAGGTGGACCTGAGTGGAATCTACAGCAACCTGAAGGGTTCAGGAGTGAAGCATCTGTGTGGTTTTCGGGAGAATCCACGATGTCGATTTGAAACTCTGAGGTCAGTCAGCATGTTTTAGTTGTGCTGAGATGAATATGATGTGAAAGTTGTGCTGACACTAAACTGCAGACATCAGGCTGATATTATACTGATCCACACTGAGGATCTTCATGGTAAAGTCTGTTTTCTTCTTCTCTGGTTTAGTCCATTGACTGCAGCAGAACAATGTTCACATTTCAAACAGTGATACTCAACGTATGGCCCGCGGCCCACACGCGGCCTGCCCACCTTTCCTGATTCAGAGAGAGGGGACCCTGATTAACTGTGTAGCTTCTTCCTCACAGTTCTAAGTATCAGACACAACAATGAATAATCCACAGCTGACTGTCTTTAGCAGGTCAAAGGTCACGGCACACAGCACTCTGTGAAACAGTTTGGAGCAGGAATTCTTGCACATTTACAAACTGACACTGCTGCACGGCATGCTGGGTAATGCTAGCTGCTCAGGTATGGGCGTGCTAATGGCTGTGAGGCTCTGTGGCTGCAGAACACCGAAGAAGAGAAAAGAGGTGGAGGATGAAGAAAAGAGGCGGAGATGAAGCAGAAGTTTTGCTCCAGAGAGGAGCTGTGTCTGTGTGGGCGGGGCTCAGACAGCTCCGCCCACACAGTGACAGTGAAGCAGGTGAAGAGTAATAAATGAAGACAGCAGACAGTATTTGATAAGCTGATGTACAAACATGTAGGTCGTGTCCAAATTCATGGGCTGCATCCTCCTGAGGCCGCATTTGTAGACCGATTACGTCGCAGCGACACGTCGAAGGCTGTCCAAATTCGTAGACTCCTCCGAATGCAGCCAACAAATGCGTCCTCCTTTTCCCTGAATTTGAAGGATGGGTCGGGTGTGTCCTTCGTGGCCTACCATATCCCAGAATTCATAGCGCGGCCCAGCCAAACTCCAGTTTCCAACAATGGCGGCCGCTACTAAGTTTTAAAATTACTCATACTAATCTTTTTCGGTCACAAAATAAACTTTTAACATATTTTCAGGCGAGAAAGTAGCTGTGTAAACATCAAATATCTGCTCGGTTTATCAAGATACCGCATATTTGCAAAAGTGCTTCGACGTTTTCGGAGACGTCTGCTACCCACCAGCTCGATAGCTCGCCGGGAGCTCGAGGGTCACTGAAGCCGCCGAGAACGGCACAACTCCCGGCACATCATTTTCACATCACCGCGGACTTTCGCTACTCAGGTTAAACGTGATATATAAGTCACTTAGACAACCTCAAAATGTTATTGTTTGGCTTTTTTCAGTGTTTTGTTTGTTCGTGAGTAAATCGGTTTGGCTGAGATTAAAGTTATTAGATTAGATTAGATAAAATAAAACTTTATTAATCCCCCAGGTGGGTTCCTCCTTGGTCTTTACAGAGCTGACTAAACGTCAAACAGAAAACTGATTAAACAGAAGTATGAGACGGTCGAGAATTTACGCCAGTGTCCTGTTATATTTTAGATAGCAAGGAGCAGACGGCTGAGTTTATTAAACTCCACCGAGACAGCGGTGACGCTAATCAGAAGGCTAGACCGTCCAATTTCCCCAGCCGTTTATTTCCAGCCTACCCGACCTTCTGAGGACCCAGCCCACGTAGACCGCAAAGGCCGGGTCCTCGGGAGGATGCAGCCCATGAATTTGGACACGACCGTAGAATGATGGTGGCAGCTACAGAAACAGGTCCATACAGACTGAAGCGTGTCTCAGTCTGAATGTACACTGCTGTTATAAGAGCTGTGGAAACTCAGGTCAAAAGGACGTAACCACACTGCTGACAGTTCCAGGACATTCACAGAGTTACAGCATCATTTGTGACCATAAAGACAGAAAGCTCATCCAAATCCTGGGATTAAAAGTCTGTCCTGGTGGTGTCCAGTCAAACACGTCTCTGTGAAAGCTTCAATCCAACAGGCTCCAAAGTCCTTCTGCTCATTTCCTCGCCGGGTTCTTGATGCTCCTGTACCATCTCTCTGTCATCCTCCTCGCTCCCTCTTTGCACTCACAGTCTTTGTGCATCATTAACACTCACATGTGGAAAACCAAAGTTTTACTGGGCAGAAGATGATCATCAGTGACTCTGTCTTTAAAACACTCTTGTTAGAAATGTACGACTTTAATGTGAAACATTCAGAGTTTTTTCTCTTGTTGTGTTTGTTTGAAGCTGCTTCCTGTTGGCTTCAGCTGTTTGGAGTTTCCATTTTCTAAACTTCTACATTCTGAACCTTCTTCAGCTCTGAACAGATGATGAAACACTGAATGATTTCAAGCACTTTGTCTAATAAACTTACATCTTTCATTCTCTATACAGATTGAGGGGCTGTGATTTGTCAGAGATCAGCTGTGATTATCTGGAAGCAGTGCTGAAGCTCAACCCTTCGTATCCCAGAGTGGTGGACCTGAGAGACCACAAGCTGCAGGATTCAGGAGTGAAGCAGCTGTGTGTTCTTCTGGAGAATCCACAACATCAAATTGAAACTCTGAGGTCAGTCTCCACGTTTTAGTTGTGCTGACACTGTCGATCTGTGGAACTAAAACCTTTATACAGGAAGTCTGGTTCAGCTCTTTGTAGACCTTCTAATCTCTGATGCTCTGAGTCTTACTCAGTAGATGATGCAGAGTTGTGAAGCCGATGTGGGTGAGGACACTCGCCCAGCTCTAAGTACTTTGACGTCCAGGCGGCTTCCCTGCTTGTCCTGATACAAACAAACCTGAGTAACCTTGCAGGTCAGATCTCATCAGTCACACCTGTTATGGCAGCTCTCCTCTAGATTGTAGTTCTTGTTAACCTGGGATGGTTTTAGAAGCCTGGACCACAGACTGCAAGGGAAGATATTACTGGGAAAGGCCAAAGCAACCTATTAGACCCATTAAACACTAACATAGATGAATACTCAGATTTAAACCTTTATTGTTTCACAAAGGGTTAAAAAGGGAACGTCCACAGTTTAGACTGCAGCAGATTTTATTAAAGCAGTTTGACAGGAGCAAAGCAAAAACACAAAGAATAAGTGTTTCACATATTAATACATATAACATAATAATAAAAGAAAAGCAAAATAATGATACAAAAGAATGAAAAAGTTGTCCAGAGCAGCAGGATGTCTGAGGTCTGCAGAAACACAAAAACACAGCAGCTAAAAATAGTTGTTGAAAGAAAACGAGGTGGGAGCTGCTGATTCCTGAGCTTTGATACTGGATTAGCTTCAGTAGTTATTCCCATCACTGCTGTAGGAGCTACATTTAGTCACAGCTGATTGTCTCCTTTGACCAATCAGAAGACTACTGTTGTAAAAACAAGCAGACAAAGAACCAATGAGAGTGAAGAACAGGATAAAGAGCTCGTGTGATGGAGGCAAAGCAATAATCAGCAGACTGTAGCAGTTTCTATCTGGATGAAAGTAGAAGGAGCTCAGCGGAGCTCAGTCCCATATCTTTGTTTAGAAACAACATCAGTGATTTCCTGCTGCTCGAGATGATTCCAGCAGCTCTCATTACAGCAGCTGATGAGAGAAACAGCTGATGGCTCACAGCTCGTACACTGTTGGATCTCCAGATGTTCACGTGGCTGAAGTCTGTGAAGAAACTGTGGTCCACGTAGTTCACACGGCCTCAGATTGGACCGAGCTCCCTGGATCACTGCAGCATCCTCAGCTGGTACATGGACGTCTCTGCTCCTCAGTCTTGGAGCCCCTGCAGGTCCGTCCACACCACCGGGGTCTTCTCACTCACCTTTCCTTTGTCCTCGTCCTTCATCGGCCGTGCTGTGTCTTTGTTCCTGCGGTGTTGTTCCCACGATGCAGCGCTGATGTTCCCTCCTTGAATGCACAACAAGTACGGTGCTGGTCTTTCTCGGGTGGAGCAGAGACAGATTGAAGTCTTTCAGGCTTTAGTGCCGACTTCCCTGACAGAGGCTGGACTCCATGGTCTGCACAGGAGGCTTCTACACTGTGTGGAGGTGACTCCTGGACTTGAAGACAGGCTGCAGGTACATGTGTGATGAAGAGGAGCTACAGCAGTGTGATGGAGCTGCAGGTGTGAAGGAAGTCCTGCTGTCCTGTCCCACCCTCATCTTTGCTTCCTCTGTCTTCTCTGGACTTGTCCTCCTGTTTCAGAAACAGCACTGCTTCATGCCGAGGGTGGACGGGAGCGTTGGCTCTGATTCTTTTACCGTCCACCACAAGGAGACACTGATGCTGACCTCCTGATTCATCTGCATGTGTTCTGCTTCACACTGCTCACCTCCACCAAAGACTTCACAAACATCTTCTTTCTTTGAGTCCAGTTTGTCCCACAAACACTTCCAAATCTCCTCCTCTGAGATTCTGCAGCTTCTTGCAGTGTGACTCAGCTGACTTCTGACAGACCACAGACTGGCACAGCATCCACATGTGTCTCCTTTCAAACAGGCTCTTGATGTTTCCTCCCACATCATTCTGGCCTCTCAGTCTCCTTTGTTCTCCAGCTCTGTAGCTCCAGCTGGTGAAGCTTCAGTTTTCCATGTTGGTAACAGTAAACTACAGCCTCTGCTGTCAGCTGGGTAACTAAACAGAGCTGCAGCACGTCTCTGCGGTGGTGCTACATCCAGCCTGCAGACGGCCGTCTACATGTTGTAGTGGTTTACAGTCACCAGGGGGCGCTGTCCCAGCCATGCAGGCAGTGGGCTGCTCTGCTTGTGCTGTTGTTGGTGAAGCTGAAGTGAAAGCGAGAGTTAAAACCCTGAACAGTGTCCACTGAGCTTCTCATGCTCTTCTCATGCTCAAAGAAGTTTAACAGGAAGGACGACTCGTCCATCAGGCGTCCAGCTGTCCGTGACCGTGTCCACAGCAGAGTGTGACCGAGGCTTCATGCTAACACGCACACATGAAGCTAATACCACCACGAGCAGCTGCTCAGTGGATTTGGAGGACAAATGTCTGCAGCTTCTCACAGGCAGTATGCAGAATGTGGATCTCCACAAAGACTGTGGAGAGCTCGTCCCACACTCTAAATCCACACTTGTCTGCACAAAACTTCTCACACGTTCCCGTCACAAGTGTCTTCTAAGTGAAGCTACCAGGTTCAGGTCCAGCTTGTTTATCTGGAGCTGCAGGAGATGATCCATCCTCACAAAGCAACACAGCAGATATGCAAACACACAACACAACCAAAGGATTCTCTCTGCATGTCTGTGGCTGATGCTGCTGGAACGAAGCTGTTTGAAACCTTGTTGTTCTGCACTTTGGGACCAGAAGAGGAAACTGAAGCTCTGTGCAGAGGGTCCAATGGAAGCAGCCAAGCGCTGTAAGTGTCTGCTGTACAGGGATGCTGGTTCAGCTGTGGCTCAGTTTCACAGTGTGACTCAATAAAAGCAGCAGGAAATCAAAGCTTGATGCTTTCATCAGTGTGGAAATAAGAAAGTTTCCTGTGACAGACGCTGGAGCTCTTTCACTCTCAGCTTCACAGTTTCAGCTTCAAACTTCTTCCAACATGTTTCTAACACGGCCACATTCCACCTTAATGGAGCTGATATCTTGTGCATCAGCACATTTTCTAAAGGCAGCGATCACATCTTTAGTTTTGGATGTTTAACTGCAGATTGTTTATGTGTTTATAGCACATTAATTACAGCAGCAGCGTTGACCACAGTGCTGTACAAGAATCCAAGATAACTATTAAAATAACTCCTAATATTAATATCACACATCAAATATCAAATAACTCTCATGCTGTATTAAAAGCCAGTGAATACAAATGTGTTTTAAGAGCAGATTTACAGAGACTGACAGCAGGAGCTGGGGCTGTTCGATAGAACGATGTATATATGATGACCATATGAAAACGTCTATCGTTTCATATCACGCTCTTTGTTTCCTGCTTATGTGTTTGTGTTTTCCAGATAAAGCTTTCAAAATAAATCTGAAGATCCTGTTGAGAGTTTTCAAAATAAACACAATACATTACTGCGGTCGCTCGTTTATCGAGTTACGTTCTAAAAATAAGTCTCAGAATGAAGTAGCAGCTTTATGTTTTACAAGTATTATAGAAGTTTTAAGGCAGTTAAACCCTCACTGCACACTTTCTACACTTTTCTCAGACAGGCATGAACATTTTCACACTTTTCTCTCTTGTTTAAACAAAGTTCAAACCTTCATAGAAAAATAAGTTCATTATTAAAGAATGAAAGCAAAGTGTTTCTGAAACGTGTCAAATCAGCCTTTGCTGGCATTAAATGAGCTTCTGTGTGAGGAGCACTCGTCCATGGCCTGGGCTCCTCGCTGTCAGGTAAAGTTTCATAAAGCTTTTGAGTTTTTCTGCAGATAATGTTGGTGTCCAGCACGATGTTCTTTTTCCTGCGGTCACTGAGCCACAAAGCCAAAGCTGACTCCATCCTTACGATGTTCTTGTTGTGGACAGTTACAACCTTTTTGCCTCCTTGTTGAAACTATGATGGTCAGCATCTTCCTCTGCCTTTGGCTGCTACCACAGGTGCAAAACGTCTCGTCATCATTGTTGTTTGTTGGGACAAAACGTACAAACATACAGTGCAGCACTGCAGAGTCACACTGCTGTAAATTTGAACACATTCTGTACTGTACAGGAGACACGGCACGAGATTGGCTGACAATGGTCTACAGCCAATCAGGACGCAGAACACAATGCGCTGTAAAAAACAAAAACATGCAAAATTGCACAAAAAAGATCAGCGAAACAGCGAGGCCGCCAAAGGTGAACTGTGTTACAGCGAGGGACCAGCGTATATGTGGTTGTTGGGACGATAAATGTCTTTGAGCTTGTGTCAGAAGACGAGCTGCAGCTTTCTGGACCAGCTGCAGTCTTGCCAGGCAGGTCCCACTAACTCCAACATATAAGGAGTTACAATAATCCAGCTGGGACGTCATGAAAACGTGGATCGCCCGTTCAAGGTTTTTAAAAGATATAAATGATCTCACCTTAGATAAAAGCCTCAGTTTGAAGAAAGACCGCTGTACAACTGAGCTCAGCTGTTTTTCAAATTGCCGTCAAATATAAGCCCCAAATGTAATAATGCGATTTAATAAAAGAGCTGAACCAGTCTAATAGAGCGCCCTTGATGCCGCCATGCTCCAATGGTGAGGTCAAGATGCTGTGGTCAAGGCAGCGGTCAGATCCAAAAGCACAGCGGAGTCTCCTGATCAGTGGCTGATAAAAGATCATTAAGAACTTTTCAAAGTGCAGTTTCAGTGCTGTGAAGAGCTTTAAAACCAGACTGAAACCTTTACAACAGATTGCAGCTGAACAAATATAATCTTTTACAAAATCTTCGACAGGAAGGGAAGCTTTGAAATAGGCCTGAAATTTGAGCAGACAGAGGATCCAGATCAGGTTTTTAGTACAGGCTGTACAACAGCATGTTTAAAACAGGCTGTACAACACCTGAACTAAGACTGCTGTTAAAAATCGCTAAGATGTCGGAACCAACAACCTTTAAAATCTTTTTAAACATGTGTTGGAACAACATCATTTGGACAAGATGATGTCTTTATAGCATCACATCGTTCCTCCACCTGATCAAACCACACAGGCTCAAACTGATCAAAAACAGCTGAGCAGGTGAATATTTTAGCCCCGGTGCGATCTCGGGCGAGAGTATCGATGATGGCCAAAGGGCAGCGTCCAGCTCTACGGCCGCTGAAGAGCAGACTCAACAGACGCGCGTGATGTGGATCCTACTGCTCTAAAACTGGAGCTTCTTCAATCCATTAAAGAGGACATTAGTACGCTGTTAAAAGAAGAAGTCAGAAATGCATTGAAAGAAGATTTTGACAATATAAGGGCTGACGTGCAAGGACTGAGAAATGCGATCGCTAACAGCATGGCGGCGACGTGCGGCGAAGTTGATGGAGTAAAGGTTACAGTGAAAGAAGCTGAGGATGGGCTGTCAATGTGGAGCGATGAGGTGACCACCCTGCAGTCTACAGTAGAGAGTATGAAGGAGGAGCTGTCTGACCTGAAGGATAAATGTGATGAAGGCAGGAAGCGGAGAGCTAACATCCACATCATAGGGATCCCAGAGGGCCTGGACTCGAGCTCCTCCACGGCCGTATCCGTGCTACTACGTGAAGTGCTGGGTATGGATAAAGACGTTATTGTCGACCGCTCACACAGGAGCCCTATCCTGAGAAAGCCAGCTGGTAACCCGCACGCCGTCATAGCCGAGCGTCACTACTACCAGGATTGTGTGGCTACGCCGTGCCAGGGCCCAAGCCCCGCTTGAGTTTAACGGACAACCTATTGCAATATTACGACTGGGCGATATGACCCAAAGTTCATATCTCGATATTCTTTAGCTGGATGGCGATATACGATATATATCTCGATATTTTTAAAGCCAGAAAGTACGAACAAAAAGAGAGTTCTTAGTCAAAGCTGTGTCCCAAATCTCACACAGGCACATTTATTAACATACAGCGTAGATGTACATGAAACAATTACTCAGAAATAAATGATCAGCATTTATTAAATAATAATGCTCCATAAATAAAAGAAAACAATGTTGTGTTTGTGCATAACAAAAAGCTCACAATCGTGCAGTCAAAATGTAAACAGACGCTGAGCATAATAACAAGCAGCTGCTCTGTTCCCAGGTTCTACTGCGTGACTGACAGCCTGGAGTTTGAAACCCTCTTTGTAACCGTGTCTCTTACAGGTGCCATTTATGGTCCTTATACACACTCAATACAGTAATATTACGTTGAAGCAGAGTACGTATCACTCCGCGAGGCTCCTCGTAGCTGTAATGCTCCAACAATCCATCAAGCGGTGCGGCCTCGTAGCTGAGCAAAGTCGTACCAAAACATCTTTTGAAAGGTTTCTGAGCGCCGTGTAGCACATAAAATCGGTTCGAGGTCAGTAAGCACAACCAGAATTCATCCATAAGGCGCACTGTCGATTTATGAGAAAATTACAGGATTTTAAGTGCAGAAAATATAGTTTATGGTTTTCCTTTGATCTTAGCAAATATCTACGCCTCTAATTGGGACGATCACAGATTTTTCACTAATGTCTTTGCGCGGCTCCCCAATATGTCATCACACAATATCATCTTTGAGGGAGACCTAAACTGCTCATTATCTGCTATGGACCACAGTTCACACAAAAGTACACTTAGTCCAAAGTCAGCATGCGTCATTCAGAGCTTTCTTGATCATTATGGGCTGGCTGATGTATGGAGATTTCATAATCCTGCTTCACATCAATACTCTTTTTTTCTAATGTCCATAAAACATATATTTGTATAGAAAAACGTCTCCCTTTAGTTACAGAATGTGATTATAAGACTCTGGTGATTTCTCCTCTTGTTTTTTCAATGTGTATTCCTGATGCCTGCTCCAACTATCAGCCATGGAGATTCAACTCAGTGTTGTTAGCAGATGAAGAGTTTGTCAGTTACAAAAGGTCTCAAAGACATTTTTTTTCTATCAATCAGACCCCAGAGATGTCATCATCAGTCATTTGGGAATCTCTAAAAGCATCTGAGAGGCCAAATAATTTCATTTTGTGCCAAACAAAGTGCAACACTGAAAGAACATCATCCATAAATATTGAGTAAGAACTGGACTCTCATACAGCGAGACTCAAATGCCTTTAAACATCAGCTTATCCTGCTGATCCAAGTCCAACACTGAGTTTGTAAAAACATGTTTGTCAATCATTTTGTTTGGTTTCTGAGGAAAAAGATTCAATAACTTGCTGCTAATACACAACATTTCATCATATTTCCTCATAACCCTCTTTTGTCTGACCATTTGATCCCATTTGAATTTGCAATAAAGGATCCACAGAGTTTGGTGACAATAATGACAGTAGATGTTTGTGTGAAAGTGCTGCAAGCAAATGAGTGTGTGATGTTCTTTCAGTGTTGCACTTTGTAGACGCTCCCTGAGCACTGGTCTCACAGCCAGCTGCACATAGAGACCAGTGTTGTTAGTCCAGGTCAGAAGATGACTTGTTGGAATGAAAATGAGCTTGTAGTTTGTCTGCTTTAATAATGTGACTGGAAAAAGGTCTTGGACTTCAAATATGTCCATTTCTGTCACACTTCACCTTTAAAAGTGAAGCCATGTGGTTCCTGGAAGGAAAAACACGACTTTTTCAAGTCTTTGTCCTGTTTTTATGAGAAATGTACGACTTTAATGTGAAACATTCAGAGTTTTTTCTCTTGTTGTGTTTGTTTGAAGCTGCTTCCTGTTGGCTTCAGCTGTTTGGAGTTTCCATTTTCTAAACTTCTACATTCTGAACCTTCTTCAGCTCTGAACAGATGATGAAACACTGAATGATTTCAAGCTCTTTGTCTAATAAACTTACATCTTTCATTCTTTATACAGATTGAAGAGCTGTGGTTTGTCAGAGATCAGCTGTGATTATCTGGCAGCAGCACTGAAGTCCAACCCCTCCCATCTGAGAGAGCTGGACCTGTACTACAACAACAAGCTGCAGGATCCAGGAGTGAAGCATCTGTGTGGTTTCCTGGAGAGTCCAGGATGTAAACTTGAAACTCTGAGGTCAGTCAGCATGTTTTAGTTGTGCTGAGATGAATATGATGTGAAAGTTGTGCTGACACTAAACTGCAGACATCAGGCTGATATTATACTGATCCACACTGAGGATCTTCATGGTAAAGTCTGTTTTCTTCTTCTCTGGTTTAGTCCATTGACTGCAGCAGAACAATGTTCACATTTCAAACCTTCAAAGAAGAAGAAAATTCCTCCAGTGGAAAATTCACTGTGAAACTCTCAAACTCTTCATTGCACCTTAAAGTCTGTCTGACACTGAAATCCAAAGCAAAATGTGCGTTTGCTTTACATACAGCAGTCCAACACAAACATACACACATCATCCAAAACACAGTCCAACATCCAAATCTCCTCCACTGCCAGCATGAATGATGGGAAAGAGAAGGAGGAACACTCTGACATTCAGGGTTAGAATGAGTTTCATCAAGCAGACTGTGAAGATCAAAGCTGCATTAGAAAGCTTACATGAATGAATGAGTGGACAGAAGTGGACAGAGATCATCTGAAGCACTTCAAAGGCTTTAAATCAGCACATTTCTCTTTATTCTTTATCAACTCTGTTAGTTTCTCTCAGTTTTCTGTGGAATGAAGCTAACAGCAGGCTAATAAGATGCTGACCAATAGGTTTCTATTAAAGGTTGTAATTTGTATATGAAAAAGTGCTTTGGCTCAGCAGGGATCAGCTTACAGGTAGAATACAGCTGCTGGATGGGATTAGCATGTCATAGCTATCTACCAAACTGCTAACTGGGGGATTTCAGGCCATCTATGGATCATTTTTGCTAACTGTTTATTCAGCTTAGGCTCACAGGGCTGCAGCCTGTGCCCTAGCTGTCATAGGGCAAGAGGCGTGGTCCACCTGCACAGGTGAGCAGTCCATCACAGGGCCAACAGAGAGCGACAGAGAAGCACTCCCTCACATCCACACCTACAGCCAATGTAGAAGCACCAATGAACCTAAGCAGCATTTCATTGGACTGTGGGAGAACATCCAACCTCCACAGAAAGGCCCAGCTGACCAACAAGCTTCAACCTACAACCTTCTTGCTCTAAGGCACTAGTGCTAACCACTTTTGCCCATTTCAGCCCAAATCCTGCATCTTCCTGTTTCTGACTCCAGGCCAGCTCCACTAACACTTTCTCATCAGACACTGCCACCTAGTGGAGGAAGTCTTAGTTCCATTTGAAGCTTCAGATTACAGTTAGTTCCTTTACAAAGAGGTGGAGGTGGTGGGGCCACAGCACCATCATCACTGAGTGCCATAGGACACTTAACCTTTGTTTCCATATGCTGGGAACTTCCTGTTGTTCCAAGGAGGACTGGAAAATGTGTGAAAATCTCCCAGTCAGTTCCTCACAGCACACTTCAATCATTTCCCTCCCACAGCATCAGGACCAGGGCTTTTTCTCTCTTTGGTCCCACTAAGAGATTTCCACACAAACACCTCATCAGTGGGACTCTCAGAGCTACCAGCCCTTTGCTACAATCACAAAGCTCTTCATTGAAATCAATGATATCAAAGCTGGAATCAAATGAGTCCAAGTCTTCTGCTGATTCAGCATCACATTCATCTTTGCTCCTTGTTCTGCATCCCCACCATGGACTTCATTCCTTTCCAAGCCAGCCTTGAGTGTCCTTTATTCAGCTCATCCTCTGCTTTACTTTTACACCTGATTTTAGCTGCTTTATCTCTCTTTCAACAGGTTTCTGTGCCTCAATCTTTTTCTTCTCTCCCTCATAACAAGACAGCTTCTTCTGCCTGAGAACATGTTGGAGTGATTTACTAATCCAGGGCTGCTTATTGGGGAAAATACTTCCTGTTTCCAAAGTAATCCCCATTTTTCCCAGAAAGAAATGTCAGTAGAAATCGATGATCTAAGTGAGAACATGAGCCTTTCAAAAGTCCCAGTGGGTGCAGTCAAAGCAGTCCCTCAGTCCCAGTATAGAGTCTTTGGTCCAGACTGGAACAGCTGTGTGCCCAGTTTGAGCTCTCTTCAGTGCTGTGACCTGACAGACCCAGAGGGGCCATCACATCACATTTAGAAGCTCCCCTGATGGAGCCACAACACATGTCCAATACTTAGTCTGTCTTGTTGGACCAACTGGAAGAAATGATTCAAGGACTTAGTCACAGAACAGAGATTCAAATCTCCAAAATCCAACTGGCTGCATCAGGACATATAGTCTGAAACTCTGCACAGTTTCCTGTTTGAAGCTGCTTCCTGTTGGCTTCAGCTGTTTGGAGTTTCCATTTTCTAAACTTCTACATTCTGAACCTTCTTCAGCTCTGAACAGATGATGAAACACTGAATGATTTCAAGCACTTTGTCTAATAAACTTACATCTTTCATTCTTTATACAGATTGTGGAGCTGTGGTTTGTCAGAGATCAGCTGTGATTATCTGGCAGCAGCACTGAAGTCCAACCCCTCCCATCTGAGACAGCTGGAGCTGTACTACAACAACCTGCAGGATCCAGATGTGAAGCAGCTGTCTGATCTTCAGCAGAGTCCAGACTACAGACTGGAGACTCTGAGGTCAGTAGAGTGATGGAGTGAGTGGGTGGTGCTGTCAGCAGTATTGTACTAAACACAGTCAGTATGAAACAAAGATCCAGTGTTTCCTGTAAAGCTGCAGCTTCTCAGTGAAGCTGTGAGAGGAGAACGGTGACAGGCTTCAGGATTGGACACAAACACTTCCTGTTTCTCACCTTTATGGTCACCATAGTAACGGCTGACACGCTCTGATCAAACACTGTCAACAGCCAATCAGCTCTCTGAACAAAGCAGCACGCAGACCAATGACTGCATTGATTTCCAAGTTTAAAGCAGTGAAGAACACAGTCTGTAGGTGAGGAAGAATTTAGTGAGAGCAGATGTTTGGATGGAATTCCTCCAGTTAACAGCTGGAACCGTCCATCTGGATTGTTGGGCTTGTTGTTGGGGTTCCTACAGAGCTCAGAGTGGACACACCAAGGTTCTTCTAATGAATGAAAGTCCAAACTCAAACTAGGAGGGAAAAACATTTTCAGCAACTTCAATAAAAATCCAAAGATTAGAAAAAGTGAAGCAACAATGAGTCCTAGTACAGTCCCAGCACTGACGTCCCTGCTGCTCTTTATACTGGATGTGCTGCATCACTGACTGACAGCTGATGAAGAGTCTCTGGAAACACTCGTTTATCTCCTCTGCTCTTCCTCCTTCTCTCTGCAGGTGGAGCTGATGATGGTAAACAGGACGGTGTGTGTGCTGAGAGAGGAGCAGCTGTGTCCTGATGATCCAGAGAGGTTGAAGCAGCAGCAGCTTGTGTGTAGAGACGCTCTGACTGGGCCATGTTACTGGGAGGTGGAGAGGAGAGCTTCATCCAGCAGTGACTGACAGAGGAATGAAGTGCAGATGACTGTCAGTGCTGCAGAGTGAACTGCTCTGAGAACAGCTCCACTGTCAGACACAATGTAGAGTCCAGCATCAGCCCTGTGTGTCCCTCTGGATCTGACAGAGGATCATCAGTGTATCTGGACTGCTCTGCTGCTGCTCTGTCCTTCTACAGTCTCTGCACAGTCTCTGTCTCACTCTGGAAAGATTTTACAACTTGTTGTAATTACAGAACGTTAATATAATATTCAAACATGTGATCTTCTCTTTATTTCTGAATCTTTACCAAATAAAGAAAAACCAAACTAACAAACAGAAGCTGTCGTGTCCTTTTTCACCACATCTGTGAATCTTTTCTGTGTTTTTCCTCTTTTCCTCCTTCCTGCAGCTCCATCTTCATCATTCTGTGTCCAGTATATGTGAACACGTCCAAAGCATCTGAGCCTCATGTTACCCGTTTGTGTGAGTTACGCCTGTCGTTGTGTTGTGGTGTATAAATAAGGGGCAGGAGACAGCGCTGGATCTCCGAGTTCTTTACTCTCAATTTCTGCAACATCTGCAATATATAGAAATGCAAACCTGTGAGCTGTGTGTGTTGTGCGTCTGCTCGGCCACCTCTCCTCCGGCCGTGCTGGAAGCAGCTGTGCGTTTGACAGTTCAACTTAAGCACTTCAAAGTCAACAAAAAGCTTAAAACAATGAAATAATATTTCACTGACAAAACAACAGCTCATAAGAACGATACACAAAATAATACAGAAACAAACAAATAAAAGTTATTAACCAGGATCCATGTTTTTGTCACAAACACTGAATCAGCTGATTCACTCTTTATGTTTCTGAGTTTGTTTTGTGATTATAGTTCTGGTTTCTGTTTCTGTGTCTTCACTGTGTCCCACGTCTCCTTACTTTGGACTCTGTGTTATATTTCCTGTTTTACTTTGACAGTCCTGTGTTACTGTTTCCTGTCTCGTGTGTGTAATTGGTCCCAGCTGTGTTTCCCTCCTGTCTCCCGTTCCCTGATTACTAAACTGCGTCCACGCCGCCGGCGCTCCTCTCCACAGCTGGATTCCAGGATTTCAGAGCATCCAGCTGTGGTGAGTGATGGAGACACTTTCTCTGCTCCCTCAGTAATCAGGACAGTTTATTGAACATCAGAGGACATAAAGGACTGTTTTTCACCTGCCCGTTCTGAACCTGGACATTAAAGACTGCTGGCTTCAAGGACATTAATCCCAGTGTCAGCCAGCCAATAACAGCCTGTGTTTTTCAGCTCTTTAGGAGTCAGAAATGAGAAAGACACAGACTGCTAACCGCTCCCTGCAGGAAATAAGCTCCGCCTCTTCCTGTCCTGTATATGAGTGATTCTGACATGAGACACAATGAGTTTCCTGTTTATTGTGACTTAAAGCGAGCAGCAAAGACACTAAACTGTGTGTTTCCAGCTGAAGCTGCTTTTTGTGTTGCTCCCACAATCCTGTCTAAAACAGTCAGTGAGGAAAACTCAATGTGACTTCAGAGTGACAGAGGTAAGCGACTCATGTTGTAACTGACGTCAGACGCCGGAGATTTTGGCGGAAAATTAAAGCGAACGGTAGTTTAGAATTGAACAAATTCCTTTAAGCTTCAGTATTACCAAATACACTTATCAATAGTCTTCTAACTAACAATATTTGTCTAAATCATCTCCAACACCCTGGAGAACAACGGGGAGAGTTTAGAGGCTCTCCAAGATTACATTGATCAGTGCTTCCAGGATCTTGTGATGAAGAAGGCTCAGAGTGCAAAAACTTCATCAAAACCCACCTGAAGCTGCTGGAGGACACGGTGAAGAACATCGCCTTTGATAGAGTGCATCGCATCGGCCCCATGCGGGCTGCGACCAGGAGACCACGTCCTACTGTGGCCAAGTTCGGCCACTTCAAACAAAAGGAACAGGTGAAAAGTCTCCGTGTCCATCGGTGTTTCTCCACGTCTCTCTTCCTTCTTCGTGTCATCTCTGTGTTTCCCTGCTGCCCTCATGTTTTCTGCTTTGTCTGTTAGTTCTTCCCAGTTTAGGTTGATGTTCGCTTCTTCCCTCACCTTTGTTATTTTCACTGTAAATAAATCTCCACTCGCATCTCCACCGCCGTCTGCATCTTGGTCCTCATTCACTCCACCACACGACTGCTGCCCCAGCCGTGACAACGTTTGATGTTTCCTCTACATTTACCTTTAAAAATTATTTACTTTGCCTTGTTTGGTATCATTTGGTATCAGATGGCCGACTTCTAAATGGCCACCATGGTCACCACCGAACTTGAGGAGTTTGCCCCCTCACATATACTAATGTGCCACAAACAGGACTTTAACATCACCAACCATTCCCATGTTATTACGGTGTATCCATATAACTGGCCCACCCTGTACAGTTATGCTTTCATTTTGACATACTGTATTAACACAATTCAGGGAGGATTCTAGGATCAGAGCTTCGGGGGGCTGAGCACCCAGAGAGCTGCCCAGCCAGCCAAGATACACTTTACTCGTCACAATGAGACTTCTTCCCCGTCTCTGTCGGTCCCTGCATCCTCCCTGTCCTCATCGTCTGTTGTCTTCGTCTCCTTTATCAGTCATCATAATTTTACCATCTCTGTGCAAGTCTGCAAATTTCTTTATTAAATCAAAAGATTATTAAATCCATCAAGTCTCTCTGTGCCTGGGTCCTCGTCACAAAACATGACATCACTGTTTTGTACTTTTTAACAATTTAATCCCACATTTGTGAAAGAAAAGCAAAACACTTTTTTGAAAAGTCTGTAACAAAACCATCAATTCTGATCAAGGTTATTTAAATGCTGCCAAAGAAGAATGGATTGGAATAAAAAAAATACATATCCTAACCTTAATTACTGGAGGAGAATAATGAATGATGCTCACAGTGAGTAAGAAGTAAACTGAGTGCATATTTTGGACAGAGATTCACTTTTAATGTGTTTGTATAATATAATACAGATGCATAAAAACACTCCTGAAACAGAATAAATTATTACAAATAAATTATTACAAAATATTAAAAAATATTATGGATACTTTTGTTGTTAAAATGTTACCTCTCAACCAAGTTCTGCCTTTTATATTTTTAGTAGTGTGTCACACAAACAGCAAATATTGTCAAAAAAAAGTAAGTAAGTGCTGAAGCACCCCCAAAAATGAACCAAAGCACCCCAAAAATGAACCAAAGCACCCCAAAAATGAACCAAAGCACCCCAAAAATGAACCAAAGCACCCCAAAAATGAACCAAAGCACCCCCAAAAATGAACCAAAGCACCCCCCAAAATGGGCTAAAATCGCCCCTGTTAACAAATAATAGCCCAACAGTCACTTTTATGCTTACTGTAGCTGTTAGCTAAAAACACTAATTTAGCCTAGTTTGCCCTGAATTCAGCTTTGACAGACATGATCGACTGTTTCCAGTAGAATTCCTCGTTGTCATCTTGTTCCCTCTCAGAGCCCCGTATGCTTGCAGAGACCCCTACAGTAGGGAAATGTGCCAAAGAACGTCCAAAACATTGCATTTTAGGTTTATTTATGCCTTACACACAATCCCAACTCTTTAGCTAACTTAACAACTTTGGCTAAAGTCTATAGTTAGTCTTACTCGTTTGTACAACATTTCTGGATCGCCACTGTTTGAAATGATATGACATATGACTCTCACTGAAACAGCAAACTTTGTAGAAAACACAACACTTCTGATTCTCTATCTAGCTGTTTGGTCACAGCTGTAGATTACATTATAAGTGGTTGTTCACTCTTGTCAATAATTACATTTCTAAATTCTATTTGTGCAGTTACATGTAAACAAAGTCCAATATTGTATCTAAATGATTGTGTTATGGTGGGACAGTTTCCAATTTTGTTGTATTATTGTACTAGGTATGACTGTGCAAGAGTTATCTTATCTTCCTTGCTTGCACCACACTCTTTGCAGAAATGGTGCACAGCAGCACTGCATCATGTTATTGTGTTGTATAATATACCAGAACTAATACAAAGCAACATCCATGTACACTATAGGTCCATGCCAATGTGCCCAAATGGGACCTCCATAAATGGTAAGGGGCGCAAAGGCACTTTAAGACCAGTGGGCACACCGTCGGTGCACATCCGCTCGGATGCTTTTTTCTATTCATTTATTTCCCTGTTTATTTATCGATGCACAAAAGCAATTATCTCAGAGACACCATCCTCTTAACAGAGACTCAAATCAGGAACCTGCAGATTATTAGTCAGCAGCTTTAACTTCCTGTCTTTGTCTCACTAAACCTTCCACGTGGAAACTTGAGCTGCCCACTCAAGCACAGTAGGCTTTAACTGGCTCTGCTCAAGTCACTTCAGTATCTGAGAAACTGTCTCGATGCATGCCAAAGAACACTTTGACAATACGCTTGTGTTGAGTCAAATCCACCACAAGCATATTCTATGGCAGTTTAATTCCACTCCACATAAAAATAGTCACGTATTATTTCCCCCCACCACACTTCCTGCCAGTAGCTGGTGCCCCCACCCACAGTGCATTAGTGGTTCTCTGTGTTTAGTGGCTCACTCTGGGCGGCTGCTCGGTGGGGCCCGGCCCCCTGGCTCTGTTGGGCCTGTGCTGCGGGTGGGGTGCCCTCAGGTCTCGGCCCTCTGGGCCCATTTACTGCTCAGTAACATTTAATATCTATTATTTACTACTACTTACTAGCCTACTTACTGCATATTATTGGTTGTTGCTGTGGGTTCCCCACTGTGTTGGTTTTTCCTTGTGTTTTTCAGCAGATGATGAAATAGATTTTCAGTATTTTTTCTCTCTTCCTCTCCATCTATTTCTCTTCTTCTCTATTTTTCCCTCTTCTTCTGTTAACTTTCTCCCCAGCTTATCTTTTTTCTTCTTTCCTGACCCCCGTTCTGATTCTAATGACTCAAAATAAAATAAAATCATCATCAAATATGACTATCAAGTGGACCAGTATAGCAAAAACCATAATGGTGGCAGAGGCCACAGAGCCAAGTGGCAGGATTTTCAACGTTCAAACCAGATAAAAAACAGAAATTAAATGGTGTTAAAAGCCATGAATTAAGGCAATTCATTCACAACATAATTACAAGTTTTACTGGACGTTAATATTTTTCTCTTTTTTCAGTGCAAAACAAACTAACAGTACACATGATGCTGGCAAGTTAAAATGTCAGTGTCTTTTATAGATAGCATGTCTAGCATCATAGTTTTATAGATCACGTAGTCAGGATAAAAACTCCATCTCTGATTGTTATTGTACATGACTGTGACATGCAGCGGCCTCAGCATCATGATGAAGGCGACCGGAGGAGATAGTTTGGTAGACATCGATGTTTTGCTGATGAAGGCTCATGTAGCGGTCCTCTTTGTCCTAAACAACAATTTACACTGTCATTTACATTTAATTAAAGTGCAGCTTAAAAAACAGACATAATGCACTGCAGCCTCGGCACAATTAAGTGTAAAACAGAACTATGGAAAACTCACAAACATCTGGCGAGTTTCAGATCCTGTTAAGTTAGTTAGACCTGATCTGTTTTCTCTGTTAGGATAAAAACATCAGAGGTCATGGGGTGAAAAATACCTCAAAAACAAGACTAGCTATGTCTACAACTAATGTGTGGTGTTTTAAAAGAACCTATGAGATACTTTGAACACCACAGTGGCTGCTGTATGCAGTAATGTGCTCAAGTGATTTCAAAGGGTCATTTCATGAGTTTAAGTGCGTCAGTAAAAGTTTTCACCTGCGAGGATTTCTCCTCAGGCTGTAACCACAGGTTATCACAGCCACACTGATGAGTGAAGCAGCAGCAGAAATGATGGGAACTGTAGCCATGAACTTCATGCCAGAAGAATCTCCATCGTCTGTTGAATGTTGCCACACACACACAAAAAAACTTCATTTTGAAAACATGAAAAGTCACGAAATTTGCATTAACCTGTTATATTAAAGTGGAAAACATGTTTATCTTTTCATTACATTAGAGTTACAATTGCATCATTCAAACACTTCACTGATGAAATAACACCAAAGTTGTGATTGGAGCAGTTTTATAATGAAATTTAAAAAAAAATTAGCCAGAAGAAGAGCTTAAAAACATTCCAGATGTTCATCTCCTGACTGAAACCTTATATTAATCCGCTGCAGGCGGGAATGACGACCTCAAACCATGTATGGCAGAAAAGAAAGTGTTAACGCAGTTCCAAACATCCACCTTGAATCTGCGGTGTGGGTATAAATAGAAAATGTTTTTACCTCTCACAGTCACACTGAGATGGAGAACATACAATCCACCACGAAATCCACACTCACAGGTGTAGTTCCCACTGTCTTCAGATGTTAAGTTGAGCAGGTGGAGAAACACAGTCTCATTTTCTTTGATCAGTGTGAACCTGGAGTCACAGCCATGAATAAAGCCTCGGTCGTAACGATAGAGCAGACGACGCTGTTCTCCTCGGCTCCTCTCTGTGCTGATCTCACACAGTATCATCACAGTAATATTCAGAGTTGTTTTGCTGCATATTTGAGTGGAATCGGGTTTCTTTCCAATTGTCTTCACAAGAGTCTCTATAAATTGTTCCAGTTAAAATGAAACAAAATCGGGATTATAGTTTCTATATATTTGTTGTTGTGGGAAAATCAATCACATATATTATTTCACTAACCTAACTAAAGCTTTCTTCTTAAACACCTGGCTTTACAGCTTTTCTTTTTTAATTATATATATTTACCTTCACTGCTAAAAACCACAAGCAGAAGCAGGAGAAAGCAGAGTTTCCGTGCAGTCATGCTGGTGAGGAAGTAACTGTGGCTGACAGTGTGAGGTAGACTATAGTGAAAGCAGGAAGACTTGCACCCTCCTTATTTCACCTCTTGTGTCTACACTGAAACTTTTACTATGTCTAAAATAGAAGTGCATAAAAGTGGAAGGACAGTAGAAGGTAAACCACCAACATTGTTTAAGCCAGACTGATCTCTCTGTTTATCTGGATGGACATTGTGTTCAAATTATGATGAGATGTTTGTTCAAAAACAAAACTAGTCTGATACAAAGAGTCATGTTTGCCACAGTTTATTGTGTTTGTATTGTATTAAATCTGAGAGCCTGAGTTGGAGTATTATGACTGAATGGTCTCCATTACTGGGAAACAAATATCCAGTGTGAAAAGATGGACGTTTATTATAATATATGAATATTATTATATTAGTATGTCACCTAAAGTTTTATATACTTTAAAATGTTTCATAGAGCTTTATTATCCACTCCCACAGTTCCTGCGCTTCTTGCTGAGCGTGTCTTGTTGTCGTGTTGATGGTTCACTGAGATGAGAGTCTGGTAGGAATCACTCGATGGCTGCTGAAGGTTTGTATAGGGCTGATCTGGCTCATCGTCATCCTTTAGAAAAGTGAAATATTTTAGGTATTAATCAAGTTCAACCCGGTCTACCCACACACTCTATTGATCTTTAAATCTCTCCATCTGTTGCCTGGATTATTTAATGTTTCTGCTCATTTCTGTAAGAGCTTCTTCACAAAATAAAGGACACTGAAGTTGGCACTAATAGTATTATAACACTAATCTGTAATTATCTATATAAGTAACATCCTAAAACATAAATGTACATGTTTTACCAAGTCTGCCAGAGCTCATATTATATTTTTACATGCTGTAGTGCCATTTTTGGGAGCATTTCAAGTTGATATACATCAATACAACCATTATAGCCCAAATTCTAATAATATGTCTGCATTAAGTGCACAGTAATTACATAAATTGCAAAAAAAATGCAATAAACTACCAAAAAATTGAAAATCGTTTTTGTTTTTGAACATATATTTCTAGTTAGAGAAATTTAAGAGGCTTATCTCTCAAAACTGTAAATACAAAATAGTTGCACAAAATAGTTTCCCACCACAGGAAATTTATTTTGAGTGTCTTCATAGTTTTATTTCTGAAATACACCAATTTTTATATAATGCAGGAAAAACAAAAATAAATATTATAATGCAAAATTAATCATCAAAATAAACTATTTCCAGCAGTGCAATTTGAGTTCTAAGCATCCCAGAAACGACACAGAAAGTCATAAAGTCAAACATAACTTTTAAAAACACCAGTATAGGCTCATAAGGCCCTGATGGTAAAAAACTACATTTCTGCAAACTTTTAACTAGCTGCTGTAGATCGTAGCAATAAATTGCTCACCAAACCGTTGGGATTTTCAGGTACAGACACTCCAGATGTTCCTGACCTTAAGCAGCCACGCTGATAAGAGAGGATGTCAGCATTAGTGTAACACTATTCACATTCAAACAGAGAAAAATCAAGTAAGAACATCTACATTTATATTATCTTCTCTCTTAATAATGATAATTATTTTTGGAAGGATAAAAAGTGTTCATTCTAGACATGATGTTTAACATACAGCGAATTCTCATTTATTGAAATGTGATGTTTCCTTTTACTTTCTCTACATCTATATCATCTTTGAGTTACTACAGCAAAAATAGTCTCACCCATTACTTTTCCTCCAGTAGATAAATCCCACGATAACTCCAGTTATAAAGATGATCACAACACCGGGCAGATAAACGGAAAAAGATTTGTCTGCTGAAGTGTGGGCCTCGTTTGTGTCTAAATCATTGAAAAGATGCATTTGTCAGTAAAATCATTTACTTTCATTTCCTGGAAATCAAAACACAAATCAAACACAGTTTACGTCTACTGAAACTCTGAGTGAAGTAATGAAACCCCAGTTTTATAACCACAGAGCTTTAAATATTGTCACTGTGCTCTTTTCTTTTGTCTTCTTCTTCTTCTTTTGCATCTTTTCTGAATATTACTATGAACTGAAATTGGTCCAACTGCTTATATACATTCACTGGCCACTTTATGAGGTATACTTGTTCAGGGTGTAACACAAATATTTCAGTGTTCATTTCATTTGTCAATCACATGTCAGCTTCATCTTCCTGGTTAAATAAAGGTTAATAAAATAATAAAATGTCAGCAAATCAATGCTCAAACAGAGCAACATGGCACATGTTACTGGTCCCAGTGCTTCACAAACTGCTGATCTGCTGGGATTTTCCCACACAATCATCTCTGTTCACAGACAATGGTCTGAAAAATAGAAAATATCCAGTGAGCTGTGATTCTCTGGGTAAAAATGCTGTTTACACATCAAACCTTGAGGCAGAGCGGACCACACTGGATATCACTGCTGTCCTCTAACAACAGCAAGCTGAGGCTACAGTTTGCAAGTCTGGACAACAGAAGACTAAAAAAACGATGCCTTGCCCGATGAGTTGATTTCTAACAGTTCAGACTGCTGGTGGTGTAATGCTCTGTGGGGGATTTTCTTTGCAAACTTTGGACCCTGTAGTGACCACTGAGCATCATTTAAACACCACAGCCTGCCTGAAGGTTGTTGCTGACCACATTCATGTCTTTATGCCCAAAAAATACCCATCGTCTGATGGCTGCTTCCAGCAGGATACCACACCATGTCACGGCGCTCAAATCATGTACGGCCTGCGCAGTCACCAGATCTCAATCCAGCAGAGCACCTTTGGGATGTGGTGGAACGGAAAGTTTGCTTCAAGTAAGAGCAGCTGACGAATCTGCAGCAACTGTGTGATGATGTAATTTCAATATGTCTTGAGAATCTTTGAGGAATGTTTTTAGCGCCTTGTTGTGCCACAAAAAATGAAGACATGTTTGATGGCTGAAGGTGGTCCAACTCGGTTCAAAGATGTACCTGATAAATGAGTCAGTGAGAGTATTTAAACTGCTGTAAGTGAAAATAAGAAGAAAAGAAATGAACAAATTACAAGAATAAAAAACACATAAGCAGGTCAATACAATGCTAACACAGTGCTGAATAACTGTGTCAGATAAAGAAACCAAAATGCATTTACCTTCCACAGTGACACTGATATGGACAATATATGTCCCTTCAGTGTTTGTACACTCACAGGTGAAGTTCCCACTATCAGCTGGTGTTAAACTGGTCAGCTCCAGAAAGGCAGTCTGATTTTCTTTTGTTATTGAGAACCTGGGGTCACATTCATGAGTAACGTTCTCTCCGTGTCGATACAGCAGATGACACTCTCCTCCTGTGTCCCTCTGTCTTTTGATCTTACAGATAATCAAAACAATAGTAGTCTGACTTTCCTTGTTGCAAATCCGAGTGACATCGTGTTCTCTCCTGACTGTCTTCACAACAGTCTCTGTAAACAGGGACAGCAAAATACGGTAAATACAAGATTCAGCCTGTGTCAGAGAGGACTTTAGTTTCTATATTTTGTGAATGTTAAACCATCTTTTTAATCCCATAATAATGTGTTTAGTTTAAACTAAAAGCAAGGAGGTTATAAATTTAAAAATATTAATAATGCATAATGAAAATAGTTTCCTTGTATTACCTTCAGCATCATGGGACACAGCTAGTGGTAACAGCAAAATCAAGCAAAGTTTTGATACGTCCATGCTTGTTAACATGTCTGTAAGCCACCGACAGTGAAGAGGAAGATGTGCGGAAAGAAACAAGCTGAAGCTTTCCTGGCTAAGCAGATGTCAGACTGTTGCCCTTCACGGGGCAAGTGTGAAATGATGTAAAAAGGAAGTGTACTGACAGGACTTTCATATTAAAAGGCTGTAAAGTTGAAACACTGTGCGAGCTCCCACACAAAAAGAAAACAAGCTAATTTTTCTTTATCACAGAGGAATTATTACACTGCTAACTGTCATGTTCGCTGAAACTGAAGGATGGATAATATTGTAAAAGTAACAACAAAACTACCATTTATCATAACATTATAAGCATTTTAAACTAAAACAGCGTGTTACGTCATCAAACCGCTTCATCCAATCACTCAGATACTTACAAAGTTTTGACTGCATTACCTTTAAAATTTGTACGAAGATGAGCATAAAATGAATAAAACTGACATGCTTGCATTTGTTGTGTAGTGCAACAGGTGTATGTGGCTGAGGGATTCCCATGATGCAATGCGTATTTCTTCTTCAGTCACCTTTCCTACTCACTGTGTGTTAATGCAGCTCTCTGCATTGAATCATACCTGTTATTAACCTCTGTCTCTCTTCCACAGCGTGTCTTTATCCTGTCTTCCTTCTCTCATCCCAACCAGTCGCAGCAGATGGCCCCGCCCCTCCCTGAGCCTGGTTCTGCTGGAGGTTTCTTCCTGTTAAAAGGGAGTTTTTCCTTCCCACTGTCTCCAGACTGCTCACTCATAGGGAGTCATATGATTGTTGGGCTTTTTCTCTGTATGTATTATTGTAGGGTCTGCCTTACAATATAAAGCGCCTTGAGGCGACTTTATATTGTTGTGATTTGTCGCTGTGCAAATAAAATTGAATTGAAAATTGAATTGTGAAGGCCACACCAGAAGCCACACAATTGGGAAGTCAGTAACGTCAGACACCAGCATCTTTATTTTAATTTTAATGCACATTTCCACAAACATAAATAACGACACATGTCCCATAAACTATTTCTGGTTAATGTTTTACTGGTGCTGGAGGTCTGTTGGACTGCTGAGGGTAACTGGAGAGAAAATGATGTGTTGTTTTCACTGGACGTTAAGGCGTCTGGGAAGGGATCTCAGACCATTTACATCCTGGGCCATCTGACCTCAGGAAATCACATGATAAGGTGGGGCCAGGTTTCACAATGAGCTCACCCGAAACCCTGGCTGATTAGGACCCACACCCGCTTTCACACCTTGGCTCATGTGATTAGGTAGAGGATCATCAGGGGTCCTTTGTCCCTCTTTGGGGGGAAACTCCCACTGGTTTTAAGTCTGGGACTCCCCACCATTGACCCTTAGAACTGAAGAAGCTTCTCGGATGAGAGGTGAAACGTCTTCAAGCAACTCAAGAAGTCCAGACGCTTTTCTTTGCAAGCTCCTTAGACTACGATGACCTGGATGACTGAGAACCTTCACAGACTTAAGTATTAAATTAATAGTTGGTTTTCATTCTTTGTTTTTAGATATTTTTTTTTCTATTCGTATCCCCTCGTGTATTTAACTGGCCAGTTCAGTCCAATTTACTTTGGGAAATATTTAATCTGAGGTAGGGTTGCACCGATACCGGTATCTGGTATCGGCCTCGATACCACATTTTCTAAAGTACTCGTTAAAAGTTCCCCGATACCGAGGACCGATACCACGGTCTGAGACCTGTCTATGTTTGAGCGGCATGTAAGGGGTTAATCACAGGCGCCGAGTGCCCGCCCCCAGGCCCCGGCTGCATCTCAGAGCTGGGAGAAGGCGAGGCGAGACAAGTCAGCCGTGTGGAACTATTTCAAAGTGAACGAAGACACGAAAACAAAGGCGGACTGCAAATTATGCTCATCGAAATTGTCCAGAGGAGGCTCAAAAGGTAGCGCATTTAACACAAGTAATTTAATCAAGCACCTAAAATCCCAACACGACAACGAGTACAAAGAGTTTACCCACGCTTATTTACCCACGCTTATTAGCACAGAGGAGCATAGCTGATGCTAAAGCAGTGGGACGGAAAATAGTTGGGCATTTTAAACATTTTAAACGCCTTAGCCTACTCCCGCCTCGAGGACATTCAGGGACAGCTCAACCAGCCAATAAAGAGACTGCAGCAGGACGTACAGACACGCTGGAACAGCACCTATTACATGACATCAGTCCTATTTTTCCACATATTAATACATTTATGAATTTTGTGCAGGTATAAAGAGCGCTTCTTCTCCAACAACACTGCTCCAGAGGCCAAGCTGCACCTGAAGCAGGAGCTTCTAGAGGTGAGGCAGAGGGGAGTCGGGCAGAAGCTGCAGAACCTCCTGCTAAACTGTTCCTCAAGGCCCAGGCTGCCGCTGGCAGCAGGTGCTGCCATTGAGCTCGACACATACCTCGGAGAGGCCCCAAGCCCTCGTGAAGACAGTCCTCTGAAGTACTGGGGTGTCAACAAAATCAGGTTCCCCACTTTGGCTAAAATAGCCTGTAAATAGCTCTCAGCCCCATGTAGCAGTGTGGACAGTGAAAGGCTTTTTAGCTCAGTGTCACACATTATAGATGAAAACAGAAACAGTCTGACTGCTGATGATGCAGAAAAGCTACTTTTCTTAAAAAACCCTGCCACTCACTGTTTCTCTCCATTTAGTGAGTCATCTTAGACTTGATGTTAATACCTACCTCAGCTGCACTGACTGCCACAGTTCTATGTCAGTGGATGTTGTTAGTTTATTCACATATTGTGCACTAAATGGCAAAGATGTTTATTAATGCCCCTTGTGTTGTCCAAAGCGGCAGAGTTTAAAATAAACTGAAAAATACTTGAGTTGCACTGTCACTGTTTAAATTTTTTTATAATTATTTATTCTGTAATATGTTGCATACAACATGCTTTTATTTTAAATAAATGTTCTTAATTCCAAACCAGTCCCTTGTTTGTTTGTTGTTAAATTATAGGACTAAAGCTGTTACCTGTAAATTTAAATCATGTTTTTATTAAGTACTCGGTATCGGCGAGTACTGAAATGCAAGTACTCGTACTCGTTTCCAAAAAAGTGGTATCGGTGCATCCCTAATCTGAGGTAAACATTTTGCTTTTCATTTGACCCCTGACCTGTCTGCTGTAATGCAGGAGGCAGGTTTATGACCTATACTGCAGCCAGACACCACAGGAAGCCTTCCTCCATGTTTTCTTTACAGTAATTGATTCAGCCAGTTTAAGTCTCCTTTGTTTTTGTGCATTAGATCACTGTGTGGGTTGTGTTGAGTGGTTATGTATTTGTAAGTAGCCATTATGACTTGACTAGTGGTGTTTATCTCTTTTAAGGGTCTAGTATCATCAGTTAATTAGTTTTTACTGTTTGAAGAATTATAACCATCATAAGCAACCGAATCATCTCAACATGTATTTGCTCAAAAATGTATTTATTACCACAAACATGTATTTAATTATCAACAAAAGGAAAATCAACAGTTTCTAGAACTCCAACAGGGGCAGGACTTGGAGGTACTGGGATTTCAGGAGGCAGCAGAATGGTACACTGGTCAGTGTCATTATTATTGACCTGTGATGGTGGATGGCCTTGGAGGGAGCTGAGAGGTAACTCAGACCTCTTGTCTTCAGGACACGTAAAGCAAACATACTCCTTCTCAGCAGCTGGAGACTTAGAGACATCCCAACTCATCAGCCTCATGCGTTTGGGCATCAAATGTTCCTCTTCATCATTAACAGAAAAAGCAGTAGAATACCTGCGCTTTCTGCAGAGACCTACCTCTGCAGTGGGTGGAGGTCTCGGAGGCAGAGGAACATCGCTAGGACACATGAAAAACATCACGTCATCATCCAGGGATGAACCATCGTTTTTCAAATCTGGATGCATGATCTTGTCTGTGTCCTTTGCATGAAAGCTGGCATCAGCAGGTGGAGGATTTGAAGAAACTGGTACATCAGAACTCATCAGCCTCATGCGTTTGGGCATCAAATGTTCCTCTTCATCATTAACAGAAAAAGCAGTAGAATATCTGCGCTTTCTGCAGAGACCTACCTCTGCAGTGGGTGGAGGCACTGGGATTTCAGGAGGCAGCAGAATGGTACACTGGTCAGTGTCATTATTATTGACCTGTGATGGTGGATGGCCTTGGAGGGAGCTGAGAGGAAACTCAGACCTCTTGTCTTCAGGACACATAAAGCAAACATACTCCTTCTCAGCAGCTGGAGACTTAGAGACATCCCAACTCATCAGCCTCATGCGTTTGGGCATCAAATGTTCCTCTTCATCATTAACAGAAAAAGCAGTAGAATATCTGCGCTTTCTGCAGAGACCTAACTCTGCAGTGGGTGGAGGTCTCGGAGGCAGAGGAACATCAGTAGGACACATGAAAAATGTCACTTCATCATCCAGGGATGAACGATCGTTTTTCAAATCTGGATGCATGATCTTGTCTGTGTCCTTCGACTGAAAGCTGGCATCAGCAGGTGGTGGACTTAGGAGCTCACATGCAGGTGCGCTGATAGGTCGGAACATGAAAGCGGGAACTTCATTGTCCAGAGCACAACGGTCTGCATTGGATGAGCGTGGGAGCTTCTCCTTTGCCTGTGGAGGAGGCAGACTTTGACTTTGTGTTGCAGAGGAACATTTAAGTCATCTGACGTTTTGCTCTGTTACATATTATTATTGTTGTTGTTGGATTTTTCTTTAAAAATTCACACGATTTAATGTTTAGAAACAGACACAGTGAAGGGTAACTTACCACAGCTCGAGCCATTTTAGGCGTCTGTCAAGGCAAAGACGCAGGATTTGGTTTCTCTGTGTAAGATTACAGGACAGTTGTCAGTTTCTTTTTCAAGTCAGTTGGATAAATTCATATCACACTTCTCAAACTGTATCATTAAAGCATTGTTTAGGTGGACAAATATGAAAGATATGAAGATAAAAACAGTAACAGCTGGCAATCAAGGGAAAACAACCTTACGAAAAAGGTCTTAATCATTATTGTTTTAAAGTAAATCTTTCAGTCCTTACTTCAGTGATTGTTTGAAGTCTCTGTGCTTGTTGTCAGTCGCAGATTTGTGTAAAATATTTGCAGTTTGTGAATAAAGTTTGCAGGAGCTCCAAAGTTTGTCTGTTCAATACCAAAGTAATGAGGAGACTGAGTGCAGGTTTGGAATCCTCAGTGACAGAAGAATGCAGCAATGTTTGAATTTGAATTTGTTATTGTTTTATTAACAACAACTACCAGGATCATACCATAGCAACACAGTGATGCCCAATCAAATGTCAGGTACAAGGGATAGCCCACATACACATCCAACAGCACAGTAAAGCAATGGGCACCAATGCCACCAGTCAGGCCTTAAAAATACCTGAGTTATATAACAGCACACTGACAGTGTCTCATCCAAAAATATAAAATGTATAAATACAGTTAATATCATTTTCATTTAAATTTTATTTAATTCTCTTCATATAGTGCCAAACAGATGTCTCAAGTCGCCACTGTTACAACATAGATAAACATGAACATGAAATCCATTATTTAATTCTCTTCCATTCACTCCAGTTCAATTCAATAGCTATATAGATGGATAGACAGATACTGTATTATATACTATATTGATTCCAAATGGAGAATTAATGTGTTATATCACCAGGATAATGAATTCAAGTAGTACAATCTCCAATAAACAGACAACACAGTTCAAGTTCAAAGTGCAATATGTGCAGGATCCAGGCTTTATATTGTAAGATGCAAAATGTTTATATATACATAATATTGTTGAAAAAATAAAGAAAGTTAAAAATCAAAATAAGTTTATTGTCACTGTGGCTGATGTGATTGCAATATGAACCCGGAAGCAGACAAGGGAGAGATGGAACTGAATCTTAACAAAAAAACAAACCATTTATTAGGTTGAAAAACACGAACACAAAACAAGGCCCAGCAAACAGGAGCGGAAACTAAAACTAAAACCTATCCTGGGAATAACTCGGTATGACTATGACAACTATGACAAGAAAAACATGAACATGAATCCGAGGAGGTGCATGCGAGAAACTCTGATGAAAAAACATGAACATGAACATGGACCTAAACAGAATCAGGAGATAACCTGAAACCCGGAATAACGTGAACGGAGGAAAACGCACCAACACTGCCCAGAGGAAGACAGCGGACTTAAATACACAGAAGAGAAAGGAGGGAAGTGGAAACACAGCTGACACAAATGAACCTGACACCACAGGGGAAGCAAAATGAAACACACTGAACATGGAAACACAACCCTTTCATAATAAAAGACGAAACAAGGAGAGACGTGGACGTGTGATGGGCTGAGTTGCCAAATGGCTGGTAGGCTTTTAGCTAGGCTTTAGCTTCAGCCAAGTGGAAGCTAAATTGGCTAGTCATTCATAAGTAAATTAGGTTGTTACCTGAGAATTCTGGAGGGGAGTGGGGGTGTGTGAATGATTGCTGATTTCTAACTGCCAACTGCCTCTTTGTTTGTCTGGGGGGGAGCTGCTAAAAGCGGTGAACTTCCTTTTGTGTTTGTCTTGATGCATTCTCAATCATCCAGGAAATTAAATCTCCAAAAGTCACCAACTTGGAGTGGTTAGTTTCCTGAGCCACAAGGAAACTTGTGTTTCAGTTTGCCATCTTAGGGAGAAATCAACACACATGGGTGTATGTCCTTTGTTGCTGACATTTATTGATAAAAACAGTACAAAAAAACCAACCATTTGTACACATATTTACAAATAATAAGAAAAAGTGAGTGAGTACATTTCAACATTTGCAGCAATCACTCACAATCCTGGCACTGCCATGGTATCTGTAGTCTGCATTTACCACATGTGTATCTGTAGCAGTGAACACATCGCACAGTGGCATGATTGTTCTTGCATTTGTGTTTGACCTGACACATGGCTCTTTTTCCAGGGCTCGGTGTGGAGGGTTGTGTCCGAAGCAACTGTTCTTTTCTTGCCTTCTTCCCAGCTACATGAGAGTGAGCCAACTCTCTTGCAAGCTCCACCAGGAAGTCCACCCGTCTTTCCTTCGTCCCGGTGCATGCTTGATACAGCACATCCTGCGGAGCTCCATAGGATAATTCTAAAAAATGCTTTAGTTCCTCACATTTTAATGCAACCCACTGAATTAAAGCTGAAACTACATCTGAGTTGTATCATTTCAAATTCATTGTTGTAATTTACAGAACCAAAGTTAGAGAAAGTTGTTTCTGTCCAAAGTCTTATAGACATAACTGTATGATTTTCAATGATTTCAAGGACAGCTGAAGATAAAAAGTATTCAACAAGGAGAGACCAGGAATTAGTGACGTGCAGAGTTTGAATAAGAAGCTGTAATTAGACTGAATGCAAGACGAGAGCAAAGCCATGGCAACAGCAGGAAGTGGAGCAGGACCTGCGTGTGTCCATGAAGCTCGATGTTTTTGTGCACAGATCACATGCAGTCTGAAATGTTGTGCAGTCCAGACTGTATATTTTGCTGAGTGAAATACAAAAGCTTCCTTCATGGATGGAAAAGAAACTGTTTCAGTGTCAAATGAAACACTTTCTGTTGATTTCAACTCCCAGAACTGAGTTCAGCTGAGCTCCACGGTGCAACAATTAGACTCCACTATGTTTTCTCTGCTTTGTAACAGCAACAGGCTGTTTAGGGCAAGATTTGCTAAAAGGCTCAAAACAGCGCTTACAGACATGGTTCGTTTTTTGGGCCAATTACAAAAGTTCTGCTGTTTTCTAAACACAGGAGATGTGAGTTCAAATCTATAAAACACAAATATAAGACATGCTTATTTGTATTAAATATCTGGATAATGATCTGTAGATGTTAAAAACATTAATAACACAGTTTGAATGTCCAGAATTGGGTCTTCATCAGGGCCACAAAAATCTTTGAGATTCTGTCTCTGACACACAATCCTGTCGCTGCGCTCGATTTGTAAACACTAACAGCTGTTTGACTCCAGAACCCAGTTTGTGTTGGTGCGAGGCATTAGTGGATCTCTCTCTTAGAGTAGAGTTAGAGTTACTACAGTTTCTTAGGAAACTGAAGAAGGCCCGTCTCCCTCCTCCAGATTCCCGTGCAAATGTCAGACAATTCAAAATCCTGTTTGACTTTATAAAGGAGACACAAATGTGCAACAATCTTGACAGAGTGCCACAGTGTCACAGACAGTTGCACTGCCTTTGATGAGAAACACTGAGTGATAGTAAAACTAAACAATCACTGCAACACACTGATACAGGAGAAGTTGTGATTGTTCTTTTCATTTGTCCTGTTGTGTAGTTTGGCTGTAGTGTGCCCCCCACCCACCCCCCTTTCAAGAAGCCAGCTGTATGATCGTCCACATTAAGAGAAGGAGTTAAAAGTGGGAGTCAAAACCTCCAACTTAAAGTGGAACATTAATGTCACACAAATGCAGACACAGACTCAGTGCCATTTTTATATTGTTAGATTCAGAGATTTTATTGAAGTTCTCAGTTATATTAGGGACATACAGAATGCTTTCTAATGGAATAAGAGGAGAGAGTGAAGCAACTGTGCCACCCTAAGGACCATGGAGTGGGATTAATGATGAGTTGTGCTCATTTGATACCAACTAATGTGTGTTGGGTGCATTGTGGGCGCCGCCCAGGAGCGAACCAAATCCCAAGACTGGCAATTGGGACATTGAATGTCACCTCTCTGGTGGGGAAGGAGGCTGAGTTAGTGCGTGAGGTTGAGAGGAACCGGTTAGATATAGTCAGGCTCACCTCAACACACGGCTTGGGCTCTGGAACCAGCCTCCTGGAGAGGGGCTGGACTCTGTCTCAGTCTGGAGTTGCCCCTGGTGAGAGGCCTGGGGTGGGTATCCTGGTGTCCCTTCAGCTTGCTGCCTGTATGTTGGGGTTCCTCCCAGTGGATGAGAGGGTTTGTTATCTGTGCCTCCGGGTTGGGGTTCAGAGTACCCAGCCTTCTTGGAGTCCCTAGTTGGGACACTGGAGGGTCCTACTGGGAGACTTAAATGCTCATGTGGGCAACAACAGTGAAACCTGGAGGGGCGTGATTGGGAGGAATGGACCCCAGGACCTGAACCCGAGTGGTGTTTTGTTATTGAACTTCTGTGCAAACCACAGCTTGGCCATAACGAACACCATGTTCGAACATAAGAGTGTCCATAAGTGCACGTGGCACCAGGACACTCTAGGCCACAGGTTGGTGATTTGTTGAGTCTTCTCAGTTTGTGCTAAATCATTGAGTTGATTCTCAGTACTGTTCATTACAGTTCCTGACCTGTTCTTTCCTGTACCTAGATTTCCTGACCCTGTGTGGATTGCCTGTTGCTGGATTGGCATGAGAGTGTAACGGTGTGAGGGTGAGTGGCTGAAGAGGAGTGAGCGTGCGAGCCTGGAAGAGGTGAGTGTAACACAGACGATGCGACGAGGAGCACAGGCAGACAGGAGGGGACACAGCTGGAACTAATGGGCATAACGAGACACAAACCTACAAAGTAAAACAGGAAACTCACAGGCTGTTTCACAATACCAACTTGGGGACACGAACAGAACAGAAAGACACAGGTAGGGACAATAGAAACACTAAACACACAACTCAAACCCTAAGAACAAATACAAAACAGCAGAAACTGGAAAATAATATGGTATAATAATAATATGGTACATGGCACAGTTGCTGTTAGTGTCAAAAACTAAAATACAGGATCAAAACACATTAGATAGACATTTTTAATTGAAGGCCAATTCATGCATATGTTAAACTGTGTACTTAAAAATTTCTATCGATTAGACCACAGCATAAAGTGCCATTGTGCACTATAATAATACTACTAACAGAATAATACATTTCAATCTACACACACGCACACATATACATTCAAATACATATATATACACACACACACATTTTCTCTCTTATTCACCCCCAAACCAACCTGATGCTTGTAGTATCTCCACAGCCATCAATTTTCTTTACTCTGCCATTTTCTCTTTTGATGTTTTTAATTTCACGACGGGAAAATCTGGAAATACTTTCATCACTGCCCGTGACATCTACCGAGAAATACTCAAAATTTTAATTGTGAAAAAAAAAAACACAATTCTGCTCAATATAAAATTTCTGATGTTTATAATCTTGCATAAACAGTATGAAAAACAAAGAGCAATAAATAGATTTAAGTCTTTATGAACACCAGGTAACTTCTAACACTCAGTTGTTGAAATGGACATCGTGGATGAATAACTATGTGATATACCTTGTAAACATAGAGAACAAAATGGACAGGGTTAAAAATAACACTCCACTCTACAGTAAGGGCCAGAGCCATGTATATTCTTTTAAGCTGATGAATAACTGAAATAGGGAACATCTCTAGTTACTAGTTATTAGATATAGTCTGCTTCCAATGTGTGGGCAGCTGACTTCTTTTAACATCTGTTGGGCAATACTCAGTACATTCTATAAAAATGTTGTGGAGAGTCGCAACCTGTGTTATGCTAGTGCCACAGAGACTCAATAAAGTGAGTCCACAGGGTGGCCCTACAGTCTCGTAAGGTGCTGTCAGAGATGTGGATGTTTTCCAAGTTAACCACAATGCTGGACAATACATACCACCTGCATCATGATGTGCTAGCCATTCACCAGAGCGTGCTCAGTGAGAGAATGAGATTACTGATAATGCACCATTATGACACAGGAAATAATTCCCTACGGTGACTTGCTCTCTTTAAAGTATAAGTACTATCTGCAATCGCTGTGCAGCCTTAATATTTGCAAATCCTAAAAAGAGTATGTCACAAAATCTGCATGACTTAGGGCACCAAAGTATTAACCATATACTTAATTTGTGCAGTATACTGTGAAATTTAGAATTAAGATGTATTCATATCTATTACAGCTACTGTTATGGATGTGGATATTCTTCTGACCATGGCATGATGGCATGGCAAACAAGTAAGAAATTATATACAAATGTATATTATCATCACTTACCATCACCACTAATACTCCACAGCTGAAGCCATCCTTCTGCACTGGATGGGTCAAGACACCTCCCTTCCATTTAATGTCGACCCATTCTGTTTTTGCGTGGCGGGTTCTCCTCATTTTTAAGTAATCACTGCACATTATTACAAAGCAGAATACAATTTGGTATATGTCATATTTCCTAATTTAAAAAAAAAAGATATTTTACAGAATTAAAGAGAATTTTATTTATTTTTTATTTATTTATTTTTTGGCCCTTCTCGTTTGGCTCTTTTGCCATCAGAATTATTGTCTTAATAATTTGTTCACCTGATAATTTTTATAATAACCGTACTGATTTATTTTGCAAATGAGACCTGGCCAAGAGGATGCCAACAGAGAAACACGCATTGTGGGGCCAGGTACAAAAAGCTTCTACAAAAATGCAGTTGTAGTAAACTAACTTGTAAAGCCTATTTGCATATAACAAAATGTGTTGAAGCCTAAGTACCTGAATTTACGTGCAGCGAGTTTAGAGTCTTCCTCCTCTGATGAACTTGGGGCAGGATCAAGGAGATAAACAGTGTGATTCACTGCATTGATGAATTGTAGCAAAGATAAATCATTAAAACAATATTAATATATCGTCATTAAAAAAATACACAGGCTTTAAAGTTATAATCTTGTTGCTTACCAGAAACTTCCAGTGTACATTTTTAATGTTAACAAACGTGACAATGGCCTGCTACTGATCGAAGTTTACCTGTCAGAAAACATTTATGTATTTCTTACAGTTTGTGGAATTCTATTAGCATTCAATCAGTAATTCTTTCTAAATGTATTTGAACATAATTCTATGGACATTGGACAGTCATCTTACGTTCCGCAAGCTTTGGCGAGAAAGCTGTGTCCGATCACCAAAGAAAATCAAGCCCGCTGTGTAATGGTTCATAATGTAGATCCCCTTTTGCTCCTTTTTTGCCAGACAATGAAAAAGCCCTTCAATTACCTACGTAAAGAATTTTCATAAACACAAAGCTATGTAATTTATATAATTTAAATTGTGTTAATGATAAATAATTACATGATAATGTCCTTTTAATTGAATTACATTACACAGTCGAATTATTGTGGTTATGAGTGCTTAAATTAATCATTGATATACCTCGCCTGTTAGCCACAGGTGTGGTCGAAGGGTTCGCAAATCACTGTGGCGGATAATTATGGACGTACCATGGTTTGTTGAGGGAAGCACAGAAACCACAACCTCTGTGTCCCTTTTCTTCCACAAAGACAGGACCTCCTCATTAAAGAAAAACACACTTAACATACGATCTTACCAGCTATTGAACATGATTTTGTTATTTCTAACAAAGGTTTATGGACTGTTATTAACAATATGTCTTTGGAAAATTCATTCAAAATGTATCACTCCAAGTCTTGAATGGTAAATGAACTGGTTCTTATAAAGCGCTTTTCTACTCTTCTGAGCACTCAAAGCAATTTACACAACTTGTGCATTCACCCAAGCAGATTTTTCTAAGTGTGTTCTAAGTAACATTCACACACAATCGATGGATGCACTGGAGAGCAATTTATGGTTAGTATCTTGGATTTTTGGTATGCAGACTAGGAGAAGCCAGTAATCAAACCAGCAACCTTCAAATCAGTAGATGACCTGCTCTACCACCTGAGCTACAGCCACCCTTGAGCACTGGTAACTATATAAACTCAAAGCTGTAATGGCAACACTTGCAAAGTTAATTTTCCCATACTCTAACTATGTTCCCGAATGCTTTTTCCCATTCAGTTTCTACTGAGGAAAAAATATTTATTTATTTAGTTATTCTCAAAATTTACCATGTAATCACTGCATTCATTTTGAATTTTGGTGCCTCCCACTTAAGTTAAGGTTACAACTAGTCAACCAAAATCCTGGATATTCACATCGAATGAGTTGAACATGAATATCAACATGTAAATAAATAAGATTTGCCCTTCATACACGTGTCCATGACTGATTACTGTGTCATGGAAAGGATCTTCTATGGAAAAAGAAAGCATTACTATTACTTTGATGAATCCTTTATGTTAGCAGTTGTCAATCCTACCTGGAATTCTGGAGTTTCCAAGGTAACATCCTCAACTCTACCAGTCTGCACAGGGGAACTCGGGGCCATAGAGGAAGCAACCTATATAAATATCGTGTACAAGAAATACAAAAAATGTTATGCAAAATATTGGTCTTTATATATGAACGATAAATTTGCGCAACATTTTATACCGTCTTTGAAGATCTCCTGAAAGGAAATGGCTTGCGGAGTACTGTGTCACGGTCCTGAGTCTGTGGGCTCTGTGTTTTTCTGTTTGTATTAGTTATCTTTGTTTTCATGATGTGTTTTGATTCTCTTGGGTTTGATTTCTGTCACTGTATCCCCTAGTTTAGTCCACGTCTGTTCAGTTTCCTGTTTTACTTTGAAAGTCTGTGTACTATGTCAATGTGTTGAGTTTTGCCGCCCCTTGTCTTGTCATGTCTGATGAGTCCCAGCTGTGTTCTCCTCCTGTTTCACATTCCCTAATCACCTCAGTATGTATTTAAGCCCTGTGTTTTTCCCTGCCAGTTGTTGCGTCCTCCACGTTTGTTGTGTGTGTATCCATGGTCGTCTACCTTCAGCATTTCCTGTCTAGTTAGTTTAAGTTGTTGTTTATGTATCGTCCAAAGGTGACTCTCCAGCAAATAAAGCCGTCGTTTAAGTTAATGTTTTGTCTCCGAGTCCTGCACGTGGGTCCAGCCACTGACAGCCACACAACTCATCGTGACATACTGTTACATATCTCCTCTTCTTTTTTTGGCGACGTTCCTTCCATTTTTCTTCGTCCACTCTAAATTTCTGAACCAAAAATATGAGTCATTGAACATTGTTTAGGAATTACAAGTGAAAGGCTGTGACAACATTTTCCTTAATTTACAATAAACCAAAACACACAAAAATGTCCAGTAAGACACACAGGTGCAACCAAGCTATAACATCACAACGTGGGGCACCTCAATATGCCACCACATCAAGAAGACTTTTTTTTAATGTTCCATTTTGAAACGGCAAAGCATTGATGGACATCAGCCAGTCATTTTGCAAACCTTTCTTTGAAGCATTCTTTTTGAGTCTTCGTACTCCTTCAGCAGCGCTGTGTGACTGATTTGATACTGGACAACAAAGTCATCCAGCCTGGTGAGCCTTCCCGAATGTAGACGGATATGTTTCAGATCCCACTGGCTCTTCTCCATTATCCCCTGCGTTTTATTATTCTCAGTAATATTCTGAAAAATCAAATTAAGAAATCATTAAATGTGATTTTTTTTAAACATACACATTGTTGTTGTGTGCAATGTTGTATGATCTGCAATACAGATGACTCCTCTGGACCCGCCGTTTCTCAATCACACCACACAAATATGTATATATACTAAAAATCATGTGTCTTACTTGTCTCTTGATCTTTCTTAAGGCATTGTATTTGTTGTGGTACTGCTCATACATTTTCCCAGTGCCATGTCTTCCAAGGTCACCTTTGGATTTTGAAGATTAGAATAATATTGATGTGTGTAATTTCATTTTATAAACTAATTACTTGTCTACTTTAAAATGGCTTACCTAACATTATTGCAGACCATAATCCAGAAAAAGGAAGAAGATATTTGCTGATGTGCTCCATGAGCCCCTTGCTGTAGTAAGGGTTTGCCTCACCATCCATCTCCAATGATGTGTTGGAAATGAGCTTCTTAAAATGTCTCCCAAAGAGGTTGTTTCCCTTGACTCCCTAGCCAACAGACAAAACAGAATAATTATGTGATTTGAACATTGTGTGCACTCGTCTTTCATATCTATAATCTAAAAACCCAACATTATGTTGTATAAAACATTTAAAATTACTTGTGACTTGTGATTATTATGCTATTCCAAAGTATTTAAAAAGATATATAAGAGGCAAAAGTTTAGCCTTTAGTTTTAATAAAAATTGACTTCAGTTTACCTTCAGGTCCTCATCAGCTTTTGAGTTTCTGTCATTGCCATCAACATCAACATTGGCTTTCTGCATCAACAACTGAAGGTTGTGAAAATGTTTTTCAACATTCTCACCACTACACGGACTCCCAAAAACAACTGCAGCACTTTGAACCATGTCAGTGAGGTCTTTTAAGGAAGTTGCAGTAGTGAAGACTCCAAAAGTGTGCATTGCAAGATGGTAGTTCTTTGGTGCACTGCAGTTAAAGAAAAAATTGTCTTTAAGTGTTTCCAAAACAGTAATAATGTTTTCCCAAATTGAAAAATGAAATGCCATGTCACATGTCACAATAAAAAACAAACAAGTGAATACCGTATTAAAAGGACTACACTTACTACTTTTTACAGATCTCCTTGGCATTCTTCATAACATGACTAAGGCATCTGTGAAGAATTGGAACCTCGAAGTCTTCCTTGTTTCCTTTCCCCGAAGCGATGTTATAATAATGATTTATTGTGTCAGAGAGATTTTTTTTGCAAAAGCTAAACAGATAGCTTGCATTAGGACCATAGATCCATCACACATAAGCATTAAAGGTGAACGCATGGCTTTGCGCCCAAAGGCCCTTGCAACATCAGTCAGAAATGCTTCCAAAAAATATGTAACTGAGGCAGTGGTATGGTCACATGTTAAATATGTAGCCACTGGTAGGGGAGAGGATGTTTTCCGTGGATTTCTTACTACAAGTTCGTAAACATAGAAAGGAGGCGAACCCTTTCTTTTTTTCATGATACTTCCTGTAGCATCCAAATAAAGTATGTCCTCCCGACAGCGGCTCTGGAAAATCTCAATGCTCCTGGAAGACCATAAAAAAAACACCTTTTGGATGTAACATCACTTTCTGCAATACATCCTCTGGGTTGTTCTTCTTGTTTGCCACCATTAACTGGAGACTCATAATCTCATTATGATGAAGACGACTTTTCTTTTGGATTTCCAAGGCTATGTTTCTCAACACTTGAGGAGTTGGAACTTCATCTCTACAGCCCGATTGCACAACATCATCATCCATTTTGCTCATTGTTTCCAGATACATGGCTCTAGGTAATTGCTTTTCCAATTCATGGCCAATTTTATCTCTCTTATGAGCTCTTACAGGTCTTCTTCTTAGTTCATAGTGGTTGTGCACACACTCGAGACCTTGAAAATTGACTTTTGCCTTTAGATCGTCTTCATTATCTACAGTGACAGTGACAGTGACTGGACAATCCTCAAAACTGCAGTAACCCAGACACCAGAAGAAAGGGCCCTTTCTTACTGAGTCCAAAGCCTTGACTCTGTGCCTTTTGAAGGCAAAGGAACAATATGGAAACACTGTCCGTATTCCGTCTGAAATCAGATTTGTCCACTGTAGTCCCTTGTATCCTCTTTGGGATCTCTTATTTTTTATATTAGTCCATTCTTTCCTTTTGAGGAAAAAAAAATTTGTTGCAAGTGGGACCCTGATTCTTATGAATCCATCATCAGATGAGTTGCTGTTAGGCTAAAAAAGAGGAAAAATTTATTTTGTGAGAAAACATTTTGTCCATGTTACATAACTGCCGTAATATCAGTAAATATACCTGAAATACTTGTGTATTTTAAGTATATTAACAACCAGTGTTTCTAATGTCAGAATATATAGCAAAAATTCATGTTGAGAAGTGTCATGAAATATAAATTTCATTCTATGTTACAACATTTGATAAAATTCTTTATTTAATTGTATATTGTGTTTTTAAAAATATTTTTTATGTAATATAAAGTGGTCATTTAAACAATGATCCTAGCGCCAATCATAACTTATGTGAAAGCATTTTTAATGACTGACCTGCTCAGGAGACAGCTGTCCATCCTCCTCCAAGGAGATGTCCGGTGACAGAGAAGCGGCAGCTGATAGTTCTTCTGGTTGCTATTACATGAGTTGAGAGGTGTAACTTTAGTGTAATTACATGGAAGTGTTAAGGAGAAATTATGATAGTACAGACAGACTGACCTGCGCAGGAGACAGCTGTCCATCTTCCTGCGAGGAGATGTCCGGTGACAGAGAAGCGGCAGCTGATAGTTCTTCCTGTTGAAAATGACATTACCCGTAACAATATTAATTTTAGGGATAATTTCAACAGTAACACATTGACTAAAATTTGGTATACCAACATATTTGATATCAAACACATAGAATTTTATTTATGGAACCTGCTCTGGTGGCTTTTGTCCATTATCTGAATCCCCTTTGACTGGTATAGACAAGTTCTGTAGAGAACAGGCATACATTTTTAATAAATTTGATTTTAACTAAATAATTCAATACAATATATATTTTTTTAAATAAGTGAAAAGAACTAACCTGACGAAATGCATCACAAATTCTGTAGCGGTTATTTTGATTATTCTGAATACCAAGTGTCAGGCAAACTTGACCTCAGGGGCCTTCTTTATGAAGTGCATGGTCCTCCAGTTGGATGCCATGTTTTTTCAGCTGTTCCACAGTTTCAATAATTTCATTGATTGTAATCGTTTTATTTTTGTTCTAAAACAGAAGATATAGCATTTTCAGTTTTATTTTTCATGGAAAATGTATATGAAAGAAAAGAAGAAAAAAATACATACCCCAAATAAGCAGAAGCGGTAGACTCTAAGTGTAAAAAAGAAATCATTACATTGTCATTTATATCATTGAAATCATAACATTTTATAAAGAATATGTATAATATTCTCAATGAATTGAGAACAATTTTAAATCGGTGCCACTAATTACAAAACTATCAACTTTGTTTCTATTCAAGTACTATTTGAACATGTTTTTGTGAAATGCAATGCCCCTGAAGAAAATGTGCAGCACTTGATGTTAAAAAGCCATTGCCTGTTAGCAACAGATGTGCCTGTTATAGAACACGTGTTAATTAATTTCTGCCGTATGCTACAACTTTGCCTGAGTCCTGTGCGCAAATCTTTTTTTGTTTTTGCTCATAGCGAAGCCTGTTATCGAAAAAAACCCCCAGTAATAATATGGTGAAATAAATGTAATTTTAAGAAAAAAGACATTTTAACAATCAGAAATAGACTAGCTAATATCTTAGGCTAGGCTACAAGTAGGGATGGGTATCGTTTAGGTTTTATCCAATACCGGTGCCAAATCGGTACTTTTGAAACGGTGCCGGTGCTCAAACGGTGCTTAAAGAATGGAGAACACAAAATTGGTCCAAAAACCTCTCATGTTCAGCTGGTTTTTTGTAAAAAGATAACAATGTTAGCCTTTTCTACAGCTATGGGGCATATATGGTATCACTCTTGGCTGGAAGCAGTGCTTAAACAATGGAAAAAACACAAACTTTGTCCAAAAACCTCTCATGTTTAGCTGTTTTCCACTTTTTCTTTGGTCATTTTAGCCTTTTTGGCCAGGGTGAAGGGAGTATCTGCCATCAAACAAGAAGACAGCCGCATGTAGCTATGATGATGTTTGCTAGTTCACCTTACATGCATTAATGTAATAACGTGGTTAGCCTACTCAAAGTAAATTACACACGAACAACATTACGCTACTCACGCAGAGAAGAACGGCTGCTGCTGCATCATCATCCTCATCATTTCTGCTACACTGGCAGGGCTAGGGGCCAGGACTCTCCTCTTTGGGTTTTTGGGGATGTTGCTAAATCCGGGTCTGATAACAGGCACCACACCCGCAGTAGATGCGCTCGGTGTGAGGTCTCGCAGCAAGTTATCAAATATGGCGCATTTCTCGGCTTTAAAAAAAAAACGCTATGCGTCGCCAGGTGTTTCATCAGATTCGAGGTGTTACCTCCTTTGACAGTATCACAGTATCAGCTTAAAGCACTTGTTGCAGGCTGCTGAGTTTGCATATTTTGCTGTGAAGTACAGCCAGACTTTTGACCGCTTCATCTTGGGCATTTTTAATCTGTAGCTCTGCTCTAAAAGAACGTACGTACCTGGACCCGCCTACTATCCTCAGAAACATAAAATGATTGGCTAGAAGTGTATCACAGCTCAGGAAAAAAAAGCACCGAAATAAAGCACCGAAATGTGCGCTGCTTTTCGGTCTGGTTACTACCGTTTATGGCACCGGACACCGGTACCCATCCCTAGCTACAAGACTTGATTACTCAATTACATGTAATTGGAGATGAACTACTTTGTTAGCAAATTTTAAAAGTTAATATTTAAAGTTTATACTTAAAAAACGAACTCACCCCTTCTCCTTCTTCGGCATTTTTTCTGCACAAGACTTTTATGTTCAAAATGACATGTTTTCACCTCTAGTTTTTGGAATGTCGACAGAGTCAGACACTCAAAGCTCGCATGTCCAGTAGTGGGCGGTATAGGCTCTCCAACAGATTTTGTTTTTTTCAAGTGGACCATTATGGCTTTGCAATATTGCTCCACTTGATTAAAATTTTAAAATATCTCTATTTATTCAATCATTTTATTGTAAAATTTAAATTTGCAGTTATTATCAAAGGAATACACATAAGTGGTTGATAGGAAATATTAAGACTTAGACAAGAGACGTTCAAAAGATGGGGAAAAACAGAGGGGATGTGGGACGGTGACACAAGACAGTAAATTCCATTGGATTACCTACTGGAAGAAAAAAACAGAAAAGAAAACAAGCAAAAATATAACACAGTACACAACAGCAAGTATCACATCCACAACCTAGATAAGTATAAGTAACAGTAGATAATAAATATTGGTGTCAGCACGGCCCCTGCCAAGAAACATTACCATCTACATGTATTTAAAATTGAGACATGGGCACCGGCAACTTAGGAGAGGTTGAATACACAGACCATCCCTTGGACGCCATTCAGCATGCCCAGCACAAGTGATGTTGATGTATAGATTGTGGAATAAAATTGAGGTACAGGTGGTCGGAAGGGGACACAGCAGGAATGTCTCACACCCACCTCAGTGAAACAACTGTACGCCAAAGCCCTGCATGTGTGGCGGTGTGATGGAGTGGGGATGAGGAGGGGAGGGAAGTGAAGGCAAAGTACTCTCTCGTGGGGCCAGGTCCCCCGCTGACCCAAGTAGGCACCCCTGGAAGCCACAGAGGCCCATCCGGACGGGGGCCTACATTAGCACCACCACCAAGCCCCACGGAGCCTTGGGTGGTGGGCGCACATCGTAACCCACCACAGAGGAAAATACATCCACCCAAACATTCAATAATCTCTCTGACTGCATAAGACGAAAGACACCACAGCTGAGTTTATTGTCCACCTCTGTACTAATTTTAAAGTTAACTATTGTCTTTTTTTTGTGGGTTTTAAATGTGGTGAATACTTGACAAACAAATTAAAAAGAAAAAACCAAAAAGACAATTATAAATTAAAGGGCCTTGGAGATGTCATTCAAACTAACACCATTGCACATCAAAACATAAATGTGAGTAACAGAAAGAATAAAAAAACATTTCAGAATAATTCTAAGGTGGAATTACCCTGTGGAAACAGGAACTTTCCATTTTAGAGCATTTTGAAATCACTAAAAGTTAGGTCAATTATGGACAATTTGAAAGGGCTTTTATTTTTGAAAGCAAAATCAGAATTACTTGATATTGATATGGTATCACTGTGGGGTTGTATACTGTTGATCTAAAGTGGAATTACCCTGTGGAAACAAGAATTTTTCATTTTAGAGCATTTTGAATCGTTAGAAGATTAAGTCAAATATCGGCAATTTCAAAGGGCCATTACTATGAAAAGCAAAATCAGACTGACTTGATATTGATATGGTATCACTGTGAAAAAGACTGCGGTTGGAAAGTGTTGATACAAAGTTCAAATAGTATTTGGAAATACGACTTTTGCTTTTCAGAGCATTATGAAGTCATTGAAAGAGTAGTTCAAAAATGAAGATTCACAGGGCTTTTACTTTGAAATCCAAACTAAGATGGCCTTGATAGTGACAGGGCACAATTAGGGTACAAGGCTGTGTCATATAGATCGTTCATTAGAGTTTGTAAAATAAAATAAAAAAGCCTAAATTATATGTTATTATGTTCTTAACATATCTGTTAATTGTTAATTAGATGCATTTTTTTTCTTTTTCTGCCCATTCTGTTGGTTTTTGGTTTTTTGCCCTTCTCCCCCGTCCCTCTTCTCAGCTGTTTCTCTTTCCCTCTTTCTTTCTCCCCTTCTTTCCCCCAGTCAAGTCTGTCCCGTATTCAGCAAGTGAAAATAAAATAAACAATAAAAGGTGAATCAAATGGACCATTACGGCAAGGCTGGGATGGTCAATTTGGTAAAGTAAATCCGTTGGGCATCTTTCTTTGCCTTTAGACAATAATTCTGATGGCAAAAGAGCCAAACGGGACAGGCAAAAAAAAAAAAAAAAAAGTCCAGTCACACCTCCAACACTTAACACCCACAACTACTACTTGGCTCTATATTAGGAGCCACTGACTCACCTGCCAAACACCACCTTTTACAGCACCTACTGTTTATAATGCTGCTCCTCTCTGTCCTTTCCACAACACCTACCTGCATGGTTTTGCTGAGAATACCAAGCCACAAGGTGACATTCACATGATTTAATTAGGAAAGAAACTAGCATACATTCAAGCGGATCCCAAGAGTGAGTTACTTAAAAGACAGTAAATGCACAACTTCCTCAAAGCACTTCAAATATGTGTGAAATTGAAGCCAAAAAATTCCCAGCTAACTTTCCAGGAAGTCCTCCATGCCTGTGCTTTGAATTGGTTTCTTTTTAGATAGATTGCAAACAGTTTGACATGTTGACGTATGTAAAGTGCAGTAAAAATAGAAAGAAAATGCACATGCACTCATGTATATATCTTTCTACGTAGCACTCTTAATTCTTACTCTCATGTATATATCTCATGTATATCTCATGCACATATCTTTCCACGTAGCACTTTTAATTCTTATCCCTACTTTTATTTTTTCCATGTCTATTTAAGTGTTATTTATGACACCATGTTTGCACTGAAGCACCGCAGCAATTTCCTAATGTTGTAAACCTGCTCAACATTTGGCAATAAACCCCATTCTGATTCTGATTCTGATTCTGAAAAGAAAGTAGAAAAGAGAAAAAAAACAAAAAAAAACATATCTGTTAATTCACTCGAAGTTGGCTTTTATTTTGAAATCCGGTTTCCACATCCATTCCCGTAATACTTTGAATACACAAAGAACGTAAAACAAACTGGAGGCTGGCTTGACTGCAAGTCTCGAATTGGAGGCTGGCTTGACACCAGTGCTGCACTGACTGTGGGACTGTAATGTGTTAAAAGCAGGTTGAAGACGGCTCAGAAACATTTGAAGATTAAAATTTAGCATTATGGCTGCTGGTGGTTTGTAAAGCCTCTACTCAGCTGTATTTTTGTTACTAATTTATGTTTGTTGTTGTTTAACACAGATTTCAGAAGAGCAAATATGCTTAATAGTTTAACTAGATTTCAATTGTCAGTGTGGGACTGCTGAGTCACCTGAAGAACTCATTTCATTCATTCTCCACATGATGTTCATATACAGAAATGTTTCACAGGAACTGATTTCTCCCAAAGGGTGAACTAGTGTGATTCCATAGATTACCTCTGTATGAATGTACTTCTTAAATGAAGGCAAGTGTTTGTCCTTTTCTGTTCCTCAGGTACAGTACGTGATATCAAGGGCAGGCGGTCAACACTGGGGGAAGACAAGAAGCAGACGTACTTCCAAGAAGGAGCTGCAGTGAGGTCAGAGGTCAGAATCTGAAACAGCTCAGGTTTATATTTTAGAGGTTATAAAAAATCAAAATGGATTTATAAAGAAACCTTTAAATAATAGTCATAATTATGCTTATTATAAGAAATATCAAACATTTAAGTGGATTTTCTGTTACACATATTGTGTTAGCCCTGCAATAAACTGGCAGCCTGTCTTTGTCCTGTATCAGCTGGGATAGGCTTCATCCTCCCGCAACCCTGAATTGGATACATTGTATTCCAATTATGTAATCTGATCATTTACAAACTCAAGGTATCTAATCAAAATGTAAGTAATAATTATAAAATGGGAAAGCAGAAATAAGTGTGACATGAATGTAAATGTGTGAGCTGACATAGAGGACAGCTACATGTAGTCTGAAAAACCTCCTGTTAAAGGAGGAACCAGTTAGAAGCTGTTTTCAAAGTAGCTGAGCAGATTTCATCTCAAGTAAGCGATTAAGTGTTTGTTCGTTTGTTCTGCCACTTAAAGAGCATTTAAGGACGTCTTTCGAGTGTCCAGTTGAATTAATTCTACTGGCTCTCATGGTCATTTGTTATTATAGACATATTTTTCATGTTCATCCAGCTATTTAGTAAATTCTATCTATTTAGTAATATCCGTCAGCTATAAAATGTAATATAAATATAAAAATATCTAAATATCTCCTGTCCTTTATGTTTTAATGATGTAAGTCTGTTATCGTGTTACATTAGCATTCCTCACATATCAATGAGATGCTGTACAGTACAATCCTACTGACACAGCAGAAGGATAACGACAGCTATTCAACATCGTTACACGACACATTCGAGCTGCATGACACAGACAAAGTGACTAAATCATCTTTTTTGTGGTTTATTGTCTTCAAACCAGCAGACAAAGCTGATGGCAGAAGATGTCAGAGAAGAACTTCAAGCCGTGGACTGAAAAGGTATTTTTTTCTTGTTATCAAAAGACATTTGGAGTGGCAGCTTCTACAAGTGGTTGTGCTAAAGTAAAGCTTACAGTCTAAGAAATAACAGTGTTGATGTTCAGCACAAAGAGAAAAGAGCCACCAAAAAGCTGTCAGCCACAGATGTGCTATAAGAGTTAGAAACTTTACTTATGGAGAAACTTTCTAAGTCTAACAGGGGACAGGTACTCCTGCCCAAATAACATGATATAACCCCACATACAGCCCAGCCATAAAGTAAACCAAGCCATTTAGTTAAAGACAGCATGGGACCAAATGCATGTAACCAGCCTGCATCAACCTGGCATTTCTTCCTCCTGAATTAAATGAATGAATGGATGAAAGTTAAATGACTACAAACCTAAAGCCACTAGTTCCCACACTGGAGCTCCCTGACACTGTGTGTTAACCGTATTTAGCTTGAATCAACAGTTGTAACAGGCTAAGCCACCTGAGACACTGCATTGAATTTGTTCCTGTCTTAATGATTTCAGCTGACTGGTTTCAGCTCAGATGTTCTGCTTTTTCCTTTCAGTAGATCAAAGCAGCTCGTGCTCCTTCTGCTTCCAATTTAGAAGAAGAAGAAGAAGGCGAAGGCTTCAGCGAAGTGGCGTTCATGGTCTCAGTGAACAGTCAAGGTCACACACTGCATGTGGTTTTAAAAGCAACATGTCTGTTCAGTACAACGATATGTAATATTAGTGCAGCTACGGTTTGTTCTTGAACATCAGTTCTGTTTTCTACTTTGATCACTTAGACCAAAAAAGTGTTGTTTTCAGATTCTTTCTTTTACATCTATAAACCACCTGTTCATTTTTTTTATTACAATTAGTTTCACATAAATGTTAGTGTTTCCTTTATGATCTTTTAATGCTTACACTACACTGTACATGTCTACATTAGAGACATTTCTGTTTCCTGTTTCTGTTGACTTAGAGTTGTGAAATGTTCTTTTATTTGATGCACAATATGAAGTTCATAATTTTCTTACAAATAAAACTCTAATGACAAACATGAACAGCTGTGCTTATTTCTGAGACATGAGTTTTTGAATGTGTTCATATTTAGACAGTGTGCATCTGTCTGCTGAAACTGTGATGATGAACCTGAGGTGATGGTCAACAGAAGGCAAATATACATCAATATAAAACAATATTGAAGTAATGTCTTTACCCTCTGCAGCGTGTGGACGCTGTGCACGCAATCACCTTATTCACTGTAGTAAACATGCACCGCTAGCTCACGTGACTGACTGTCTCCATGGTTACATCGTATATTATTAGCTATGTAAACAGCTTCCAAAGATACCGCCATAGCTCTCTGCAGCTGTAACACTTTCACACTTTGCAAATCATTTCATGTTTTTGATAGTTATGAAGACAGAATGTGTTTTAAGGTCATGCTAGGCGGTTGCTATGGTGGTTGCTGTGGACTTGGGTGGACCGCGTCCGATTCCTGTTATTAGCTGTCCGCCACAGGAAGGCTGCGTTCCATTTACAAGTAGTGACAGTCTGACGCAACTCGAACTCAAACCCCGCTTTGTTCTTTAATTATAGGCCTTTTATAGCCGTTCATGACACGCACACACACACATAAAGCACTTTGCCTCACCATGAGAATGCAACTTCACCTAACCTAACCTTAAAGTATCTGATATAGGATAGAAAAATGAAGCAACCAGAGATTTAATGATGAAGACTCTGGGTTCTGTAGTTCACGTTTTACAGTCCTGAATGACTCTTTGCATATGATTTATTGAAGAGGACTTTAGAATGCACTTTACATTTAGACTGTTGCTGTTTCATTTTTTACATTGTTGCCGTGTTATGTCATGAATAAGGTTCACCTGCTGGGGGTTTGATGGATCAGCTGGACAATACAGTCAAAGACAGACTTCATTCATCATATGCAAGAATCCTAGTTGGATTTTTGTTCCCTCAGGGCTCTATCCTGGCCATTTGTGGCCACTTTGCTTTTCGTTTTTCAACCATTTTTGTTCTGTTAATGCCAGTGGAATGAAACTTCCCAAAGGTGTGTATTTTTGTCAGATTTTTTAATTTTCAACATCAGCTCCTTAATAATGTCAATAATATTCACTATACACTAAATAGTTCCTCTTGGTTCTATCGTGGCCATTTGTGGCCAATTGAAACCCATTATAACCACCTTTTTTGATTCCTTGTTACTGACAGTACTATATCATGCAATTTAGGTAAAATTGCTTTCATTCTAAAGTCAACACATGAAAATTGTAGTTTTTAATGTTTTTTACCAAATGACATCATTTACCCATTTTTGGCCAAGCAAGCAATTTCATGTAATATTCTGAGTTTCTAGTAGCAGCCTTTGATGGCCTACCACACTCCAATGGACCAAAAAAATGAAACAATTTTGACATAGGTTTGATCTTAAGGATCTAATAGTTTGTGTTTATGCATGACATTGCAGTACAAACATGTATTTGCAAGATAGACTGGAATAAATTCAAACATTACATAGGCTGCAGTGAATTTCTGTGGATGCAGGATATTGAGCTTTGAGGTTCCCAGTCAAACTCAGCTTTGAAGCACATGCTAAAAGCACTTTTACTCTTGTATTTTTCATCAAAAGATACCATACCCAAAATATCAACTCTAGAAATAAAAACAAAAACAAAAAAAACCCCAATCACAGGACATTTTGCAGAGTTCAAACCTGCAGCTGCAGCTGGAGCGCAAACAACAACAAACACTGTTTGTAAACGTGTCCTGGAGTTTCTGCAGGTGCAGACAGAGCTACTGCTGTAAGTAAGCCTAACAGCTTCCAGATAATGTATTCTGTCAATATGGCAAGAAGGTCATCACTGCTTCAAGCACTGCCTATATGATCTGGTCAGAGAGCAAGGACAGCAGCAGTCATCTGTCCTTGAAGAAAATACATCTGCCCAAGATGAAGAAACCTGCTCTCCAGAAGATGAGGGGACAATCTTCAAAGAGGCTGGCTGCATCACCACTGATGAGTTCTAGCCAGTGCCCGAATCCTCTTCTTTGGGGGAGGATTGGGGTTGGGGGGCATGGAGGTGGAGCCCCCCCCCCCAATGATTGGAGGGCTCCACTCACTCCACTCCAGACCACTGGAGGGCTCCACTCACACCCAGTTCTCAGGAAGTGTTGTTGCTGTGTTTTGGAGTGAAAGTGTTGAGTTCTGTGGTGATGAGCAATAAACGAGCAGTGTTTATCGACAGCTCTCGTGTCGTCTGTGTTTATTTCCACATTGGTGGCGCCGACTCCGCTCTGGATGCATCAGCAGCCGCCAGCCCTCTGCCTCCGGCTGCAGCTACGTTTGCTGTGGCGCTCGAGCTGTCGGACTTTTGGCTTCACGATCCCCCATCGTGGTTCGTGCACGTGGAGGCCCAGTTCGCCCTTCGTGGCATCTCGGCTGACGACACGAAATATCACCATGTGGTGGCTTCTCTCGACCCGCTAGCCACCCGTCGTGCGTTGACGCTCCTCCGGGATCCACCCACCCGAGAGAAGTACGCCGCCCCTAAAGAGCTGCTTCTTCGGCGCTATGCCCTCACCGACGCAGAGCGAGCCGAGAAGCTCCTCTCCCTCTCAGGCCTGGGTGGTGGTACGGCTCTCGAACTGATGGAGCACATGCTATCCTTTCTCGGACCGGACGACGGGGGATTCCTCTTCGCCCACATTTTCCTCAGACAGCTGCCGGCGGCCGTCTCGTTGGCGCAGTAGGCAGTGTGTCAGTCTCATAATCTGAAGGTGAGAGCCGGCCTCGCCAACTCTCCGCTTCTGGGCACGAAGGATTATGGCTCCCTGGCTGAGGACGCGGATCGTATTCTCTGGCTCAATATTGAGCTCTTTTATTTGGTCATTAAATTGCCTCACTGGCCACTAACACACCATGTGTGACATTGCTTTTGGCCATTCATCTCTTCCCCCCCCCCCAAAAAAAAGAAAGAATAAATAAATAAATAAAGTAAAAATAAAGCATTGTGACAGTTACTGTTACTGACCTGCAATGATGATAAAAAACATATTAGGTTTCACCATTTATATGCTAAAACATGTGAACTTTATTACTATTTTTACTATAATAATACATAACCTGACTGGTATTCAAAGGGTATAATATCAGTATAATTTGAATTATATTTTGGTTTTTATGACTAGAAGCGGTGCTAATTTAAAAAATCAAGTCAATGAAAGTAGAAAAATGTTTTAATATATGAATTTTATAGCATTTTGTAAATGTAAACAGGGGGTGGCCATTTTTGGCCACGAACAAACTGAGAGGGATTTTTTTTTGTTTTTCTCTCACTGCACAAAAAAACAAAGATGCATAAAACTCATTGATACTTTTAATTATTGCTATGCATCTAACCTTCATCATGGTTAGAAAATAAATCAGTTTGCATGTATTATTTAGAAAAAAATGGGGATTTTATGCTTTTATCCCTATGTAAATCATTACAATTATGTGATTTAACTGGTATTTAAAGGGTTAAAATTATGAATTTGATTGAAATTTTGATTTTCATGAACAGCCCTGATGCTAATCTAAAAAATCATGTAAAAAAACTGGACATTTATAGCATTTTGTAAATGTAAACAAGGGGTGGCCACTTTTGGCCACGAACAGTCTGAAAGGGTTTTTTTATGTTTTTCTGCCACTGCAGAAAAAAACAATGTTGCATAAATGTCATTGATGGTGTTAATTATTACTATGCATCTATTTCTTACAAATAAAACTCTAATGACAAACATGAACAGCTGTGCTTATTTCTGAGACATGAGTTTTTGAATGTGTTCATATTTAGACAGTGTGCATCTGTCTGCTGAAACTGTGATGTGAACCTGAGGTGATGGTCAACAGAAGGCAAATATACATCAATATAAAACAATATTGAAGTAATGTCTTTACCCTCTGCAGCGTGTGGACGCTGTGCACGCAATCACCTTATTCACTGTAGTAAACATGCACCGCTAGCTCACGTGACTGACTGTCTCCATGGTTACATCGTATATTATTAGCTATGTAAACAGCTTCCAAAGATACCGCCATAGCTCTCTGCAGCTGTAACACTTTCACACTTTGCAAATCATTTCATGTTTTTGATAGTTATGAAGACAGAATGTGTTTTTAAGGTCATGCTAGGCGGTTGCTATGGTGGTTGCTGTGGACTTGGGTGGACCGCGTCCGATTCCTGTTATTAGCTGTCCGCCACAGGAAGGCTGCGTTCCATTTACAAGTAGTGACAGTCTGCCGCAACTCGAACTCAAACCCCACTTTGTTCTTTAATTATAGGCCTTTTATAGCCGTTCATGACACGCACACACACACATAAAGCACTTTGCCTCACCATGAGAATGCAACTTCACCTAACCTAACCTTAAAGTATCTGATATAGGATAGAAAAATGAAGCAACCAGAGATTTAATGATGAAGACTCTGGGTTCTGTAGTTCACGTTTTACAGTCCTGAATGACTCTTTGCATATGATTTATTGAAGAGGACTTTAGAATGCACTTTACATTTAGACTGTTGCTGTTTCATTTTTTACATTGTTGCCGTGTTATGTCATGAATAAGGTTCACCTGCTGGGGGTTTGATGGATCAGCTGGACAATACAGTCAAAGACAGACTTCATTCATCATATGCAAGAATCCTAGTTGGATTTTTGTTCCCTCAGGGCTCTATCCTGGCCATTTGTGGCCACTTTGCTTTTCGTTTTTCAACCATTTTTGTTCTGTTAATGCCAGTGGAATGAAACTTCCCAAAGGTGTGTATTTTTGTCAGATTTTTTAATTTTCAACATCAGCTCCTTAATAATGTCAATAATATTCACTATACACTAAATAGTTCCTCTTGGTTCTATCGTGGCCATTTGTGGCCAATTGAAACCCATTATAACCACCTTTTTTGATTCCTTGTTACTGACAGTACTATATCATGCAATTTAGGTAAAATTGCTTTCATTCTAAAGTCAACACATGAAAATTGTAGTTTTTAATGTTTTTTACCAAATGACATCATTTACCCATTTTTGGCCAAGCAAGCAATTTCATGTAATATTCTGAGTTTCTAGTAGCAGCCTTTGATGGCCTACCACACTCCAATGGACCAAAATAATGAAACAATTTTGACATAGGTTTGATCTTAAGGATCTAATAGTTTGTGTTTATGCATGACATTGCAGTACAAACATGTATTTGCAAGATAGACTGGAATAAATTCAAACATTACATAGGCTGCAGTGAATTTCTGTGGATGCAGGATATTGAGCTTTGAGGTTCCCAGTCAAACTCAGCTTTGAAGCACATGCTAAAAGCACTTTTACTCTTGTATTTTTCATCAAAAGATACCATACCCAAAATATCAACTCTAGAAATAAAAACAAAAACAAAAAAAACCCCAATCACAGGACATTTTGCAGAGTTCAAACCTGCAGCTGCAGCTGGAGCGCAAACAACAACAAACACTGTTTGTAAACGTGTCCTGGAGTTTCTGCAGGTGCAGACAGAGCTACTGCTGTAAGTAAGCCTAACAGCTTCCAGATAATGTATTCTGTCAATATGGCAAGAAGGTCATCACTGCTTCAAGCACTGCCTATATGATCTGGTCAGAGAGCAAGGACAGCAGCAGTCATCTGTCCTTGAAGAAAATACATCTGCCCAAGATGAAGAAACCTGCTCTCCAGAAGATGAGGGGACAATCTTCAAAGAGGCTGGCTGCATCACCACTGATGAGTTCTAGCCAGTGCCCGAATCCTCTTCTTTGGGGGAGGATTGGGGTTGGGGGGCATGGAGGTGGAGCCCCCCCCCCCCCAATGATTGGAGGGCTCCACTCACTCCACTCCAGACCACTGGAGGGCTCCACTCACACCCAGTTCTCAGGAAGTGTTGTTGCTGTGTTTTGGAGTGAAAGTGTTGAGTTCTGTGGTGATGAGCAATAAACGAGCAGTGTTTATCGACAGCTCTCGTGTCGTCTGTGTTTATTTCCACATTGGTGGCGCCGACTCCGCTCTGGATGCATCAGCAGCCGCCAGCCCTCTGCCTCCGGCTGCAGCTACGTTTGCTGTGGCGCTCGAGCTGTCGGACTTTTGGCTTCACGATCCCCCATCGTGGTTCGTGCACGTGGAGGCCCAGTTCGCCCTTCGTGGCATCTCGGCTGACGACACGAAATATCACCATGTGGTGGCTTCTCTCGACCCGCTAGCCACCCGTCGTGCGTTGACGCTCCTCCGGGATCCACCCACCCGAGAGAAGTACGCCGCCCCTAAAGAGCTGCTTCTTCGGCGCTATGCCCTCACCGACGCAGAGCGAGCCGAGAAGCTCCTCTCCCTCTCAGGCCTGGGTGGTGGTACGGCTCTCGAACTGATGGAGCACATGCTATCCTTTCTCGGACCGGACGACGGGGGATTCCTCTTCGCCCACATTTTCCTCAGACAGCTGCCGGCGGCCGTCTCGTTGGCGCAGTAGGCAGTGTGTCAGTCTCATAATCTGAAGGTGAGAGCCGGCCTCGCCAACTCTCCGCTTCTGGGCACGAAGGATTATGGCTCCCTGGCTGAGGACGCGGATCGTATTCTCTGGCTCAATATTGAGCTCTTTTATTTGGTCATTAAATTGCCTCACTGGCCACTAACACACCATGTGTGACATTGCTTTTGGCCATTCATCTCTTCCCCCCCCCCCCCCAAAAAAAAAAGAAAGAATAAATAAATAAATAAAGTAAAAATAAAGCATTGTGACAGTTACTGTTACTGACCTGCAATGATGATAAAAAACATATTAGGTTTCACCATTTATATGCTAAAACATGTGAACTTTATTACTATTTTTACTATAATAATACATAACCTGACTGGTATTCAAAGGGTATAATATCAGTATAATTTGAATTATATTTTGGTTTTTATGACTAGAAGCGGTGCTAATTTAAAAAATCAAGTCAATGAAAGTAGAAAAATGTTTTAATATATGAATTTTATAGCATTTTGTAAATGTAAACAGGGGGTGGCCATTTTTGGCCACGAACAAACTGAGAGGGATTTTTTTTTGTTTTTCTCTCACTGCACAAAAAAACAAAGATGCATAAAACTCATTGATACTTTTAATTATTGCTATGCATCTAACCTTCATCATGGTTAGAAAATAAATCAGTTTGCATGTATTATTTAGAAAAAAATGGGGATTTTATGCTTTTATCCCTATGTAAATCATTACAATTATGTGATTTAACTGGTATTTAAAGGGTTAAAATTATGAATTTGATTGAAATTTTGATTTTCATGAACAGCCCTGATGCTAATCTAAAAAATCATGTAAAAAAACTGGACATTTATAGCATTTTGTAAATGTAAACAAGGGGTGGCCACTTTTGGCCACGAACAGTCTGAAAGGGTTTTTTTATGTTTTTCTGCCACTGCAGAAAAAAACAATGTTGCATAAATGTCATTGATGGTGTTAATTATTACTATGCATCTATTTCTTACAAATAAAACTCTAATGACAAACATGAACAGCTGTGCTTATTTCTGAGACATGAGTTTTTGAATGTGTTCATATTTAGACAGTGTGCATCTGTCTGCTGAAACTGTGATGTGAACCTGAGGTGATGGTCAACAGAAGGCAAATATACATCAATATAAAACAATATTGAAGTAATGTCTTTACCCTCTGCAGCGTGTGGACGCTGTGCACGCAATCACCTTATTCACTGTAGTAAACATGCACCGCTAGCTCACGTGACTGACTGTCTCCATGGTTACATCGTATATTATTAGCTATGTAAACAGCTTCCAAAGATACCGCCATAGCTCTCTGCAGCTGTAACACTTTCACACTTTGCAAATCATTTCATGTTTTTGATAGTTATGAAGACAGAATGTGTTTTTAAGGTCATGCTAGGCGGTTGCTATGGTGGTTGCTGTGGACTTGGGTGGACCGCGTCCGATTCCTGTTATTAGCTGTCCGCCACAGGAAGGCTGCGTTCCATTTACAAGTAGTGACAGTCTGCCGCAACTCGAACTCAAACCCCACTTTGTTCTTTAATTATAGGCCTTTTATAGCCGTTCATGACACGCACACACACACATAAAGCACTTTGCCTCACCATGAGAATGCAACTTCACCTAACCTAACCTTAAAGTATCTGATATAGGATAGAAAAATGAAGCAACCAGAGATTTAATGATGAAGACTCTGGGTTCTGTAGTTCACGTTTTACAGTCCTGAATGACTCTTTGCATATGATTTATTGAAGAGGACTTTAGAATGCACTTTACATTTAGACTGTTGCTGTTTCATTTTTTACATTGTTGCCGTGTTATGTCATGAATAAGGTTCACCTGCTGGGGGTTTGATGGATCAGCTGGACAATACAGTCAAAGACAGACTTCATTCATCATATGCAAGAATCCTAGTTGGATTTTTGTTCCCTCAGGGCTCTATCCTGGCCATTTGTGGCCACTTTGCTTTTCGTTTTTCAACCATTTTTGTTCTGTTAATGCCAGTGGAATGAAACTTCCCAAAGGTGTGTATTTTTGTCAGATTTTTTAATTTTCAACATCAGCTCCTTAATAATGTCAATAATATTCACTATACACTAAATAGTTCCTCTTGGTTCTATCGTGGCCATTTGTGGCCAATTGAAACCCATTATAACCACCTTTTTTGATTCCTTGTTACTGACAGTACTATATCATGCAATTTAGGTAAAATTGCTTTCATTCTAAAGTCAACACATGAAAATTGTAGTTTTTAATGTTTTTTACCAAATGACATCATTTACCCATTTTTGGCCAAGCAAGCAATTTCATGTAATATTCTGAGTTTCTAGTAGCAGCCTTTGATGGCCTACCACACTCCAATGGACCAAAATAATGAAACAATTTTGACATAGGTTTGATCTTAAGGATCTAATAGTTTGTGTTTATGCATGACATTGCAGTACAAACATGTATTTGCAAGATAGACTGGAATAAATTCAAACATTACATAGGCTGCAGTGAATTTCTGTGGATGCAGGATATTGAGCTTTGAGGTTCCCAGTCAAACTCAGCTTTGAAGCACATGCTAAAAGCACTTTTACTCTTGTATTTTTCATCAAAAGATACCATACCCAAAATATCAACTCTAGAAATAAAAACAAAAACAAAAAAAACCCCAATCACAGGACATTTTGCAGAGTTCAAACCTGCAGCTGCAGCTGGAGCGCAAACAACAACAAACACTGTTTGTAAACGTGTCCTGGAGTTTCTGCAGGTGCAGACAGAGCTACTGCTGTAAGTAAGCCTAACAGCTTCCAGATAATGTATTCTGTCAATATGGCAAGAAGGTCATCACTGCTTCAAGCACTGCCTATATGATCTGGTCAGAGAGCAAGGACAGCAGCAGTCATCTGTCCTTGAAGAAAATACATCTGCCCAAGATGAAGAAACCTGCTCTCCAGAAGATGAGGGGACAATCTTCAAAGAGGCTGGCTGCATCACCACTGATGAGTTCTAGCCAGTGCCCGAATCCTCTTCTTTGGGGGAGGATTGGGGTTGGGGGGCATGGAGGTGGAGCCCCCCCCCCCCAATGATTGGAGGGCTCCACTCACTCCACTCCAGACCACTGGAGGGCTCCACTCACACCCAGTTCTCAGGAAGTGTTGTTGCTGTGTTTTGGAGTGAAAGTGTTGAGTTCTGTGGTGATGAGCAATAAACGAGCAGTGTTTATCGACAGCTCTCGTGTCGTCTGTGTTTATTTCCACATTGGTGGCGCCGACTCCGCTCTGGATGCATCAGCAGCCGCCAGCCCTCTGCCTCCGGCTGCAGCTACGTTTGCTGTGGCGCTCGAGCTGTCGGACTTTTGGCTTCACGATCCCCCATCGTGGTTCGTGCACGTGGAGGCCCAGTTCGCCCTTCGTGGCATCTCGGCTGACGACACGAAATATCACCATGTGGTGGCTTCTCTCGACCCGCTAGCCACCCGTCGTGCGTTGACGCTCCTCCGGGATCCACCCACCCGAGAGAAGTACGCCGCCCCTAAAGAGCTGCTTCTTCGGCGCTATGCCCTCACCGACGCAGAGCGAGCCGAGAAGCTCCTCTCCCTCTCAGGCCTGGGTGGTGGTACGGCTCTCGAACTGATGGAGCACATGCTATCCTTTCTCGGACCGGACGACGGGGGATTCCTCTTCGCCCACATTTTCCTCAGACAGCTGCCGGCGGCCGTCTCGTTGGCGCAGTAGGCAGTGTGTCAGTCTCATAATCTGAAGGTGAGAGCCGGCCTCGCCAACTCTCCGCTTCTGGGCACGAAGGATTATGGCTCCCTGGCTGAGGACGCGGATCGTATTCTCTGGCTCAATATTGAGCTCTTTTATTTGGTCATTAAATTGCCTCACTGGCCACTAACACACCATGTGTGACATTGCTTTTGGCCATTCATCTCTTCCCCCCCCCCCCCCAAAAAAAAAGAAAGAATAAATAAATAAATAAAGTAAAAATAAAGCATTGTGACAGTTACTGTTACTGACCTGCAATGATGATAAAAAACATATTAGGTTTCACCATTTATATGCTAAAACATGTGAACTTTATTACTATTTTTACTATAATAATACATAACCTGACTGGTATTCAAAGGGTATAATATCAGTATAATTTGAATTATATTTTGGTTTTTATGACTAGAAGCGGTGCTAATTTAAAAAATCAAGTCAATGAAAGTAGAAAAATGTTTTAATATATGAATTTTATAGCATTTTGTAAATGTAAACAGGGGGTGGCCATTTTTGGCCACGAACAAACTGAGAGGGATTTTTTTTTGTTTTTCTCTCACTGCACAAAAAAACAAAGATGCATAAAACTCATTGATACTTTTAATTATTGCTATGCATCTAACCTTCATCATGGTTAGAAAATAAATCAGTTTGCATGTATTATTTAGAAAAAAATGGGGATTTTATGCTTTTATCCCTATGTAAATCATTACAATTATGTGATTTAACTGGTATTTAAAGGGTTAAAATTATGAATTTGATTGAAATTTTGATTTTCATGAACAGCCCTGATGCTAATCTAAAAAATCATGTAAAAAAACTGGACATTTATAGCATTTTGTAAATGTAAACAAGGGGTGGCCACTTTTGGCCACGAACAGTCTGAAAGGGTTTTTTTATGTTTTTCTGCCACTGCAGAAAAAAACAATGTTGCATAAATGTCATTGATGGTGTTAATTATTACTATGCATCTATTTCTTACAAATAAAACTCTAATGACAAACATGAACAGCTGTGCTTATTTCTGAGACATGAGTTTTTGAATGTGTTCATATTTAGACAGTGTGCATCTGTCTGCTGAAACTGTGATGTGAACCTGAGGTGATGGTCAACAGAAGGCAAATATACATCAATATAAAACAATATTGAAGTAATGTCTTTACCCTCTGCAGCGTGTGGACGCTGTGCACGCAATCACCTTATTCACTGTAGTAAACATGCACCGCTAGCTCACGTGACTGACTGTCTCCATGGTTACATCGTATATTATTAGCTATGTAAACAGCTTCCAAAGATACCGCCATAGCTCTCTGCAGCTGTAACACTTTCACACTTTGCAAATCATTTCATGTTTTTGATAGTTATGAAGACAGAATGTGTTTTTAAGGTCATGCTAGGCGGTTGCTATGGTGGTTGCTGTGGACTTGGGTGGACCGCGTCCGATTCCTGTTATTAGCTGTCCGCCACAGGAAGGCTGCGTTCCATTTACAAGTAGTGACAGTCTGCCGCAACTCGAACTCAAACCCCACTTTGTTCTTTAATTATAGGCCTTTTATAGCCGTTCATGACACGCACACACACACATAAAGCACTTTGCCTCACCATGAGAATGCAACTTCACCTAACCTAACCTTAAAGTATCTGATATAGGATAGAAAAATGAAGCAACCAGAGATTTAATGATGAAGACTCTGGGTTCTGTAGTTCACGTTTTACAGTCCTGAATGACTCTTTGCATATGATTTATTGAAGAGGACTTTAGAATGCACTTTACATTTAGACTGTTGCTGTTTCATTTTTTACATTGTTGCCGTGTTATGTCATGAATAAGGTTCACCTGCTGGGGGTTTGATGGATCAGCTGGACAATACAGTCAAAGACAGACTTCATTCATCATATGCAAGAATCCTAGTTGGATTTTTGTTCCCTCAGGGCTCTATCCTGGCCATTTGTGGCCACTTTGCTTTTCGTTTTTCAACCATTTTTGTTCTGTTAATGCCAGTGGAATGAAACTTCCCAAAGGTGTGTATTTTTGTCAGATTTTTTAATTTTCAACATCAGCTCCTTAATAATGTCAATAATATTCACTATACACTAAATAGTTCCTCTTGGTTCTATCGTGGCCATTTGTGGCCAATTGAAACCCATTATAACCACCTTTTTTGATTCCTTGTTACTGACAGTACTATATCATGCAATTTAGGTAAAATTGCTTTCATTCTAAAGTCAACACATGAAAATTGTAGTTTTTAATGTTTTTTACCAAATGACATCATTTACCCATTTTTGGCCAAGCAAGCAATTTCATGTAATATTCTGAGTTTCTAGTAGCAGCCTTTGATGGCCTACCACACTCCAATGGACCAAAATAATGAAACAATTTTGACATAGGTTTGATCTTAAGGATCTAATAGTTTGTGTTTATGCATGACATTGCAGTACAAACATGTATTTGCAAGATAGACTGGAATAAATTCAAACATTACATAGGCTGCAGTGAATTTCTGTGGATGCAGGATATTGAGCTTTGAGGTTCCCAGTCAAACTCAGCTTTGAAGCACATGCTAAAAGCACTTTTACTCTTGTATTTTTCATCAAAAGATACCATACCCAAAATATCAACTCTAGAAATAAAAACAAAAACAAAAAAAACCCCAATCACAGGACATTTTGCAGAGTTCAAACCTGCAGCTGCAGCTGGAGCGCAAACAACAACAAACACTGTTTGTAAACGTGTCCTGGAGTTTCTGCAGGTGCAGACAGAGCTACTGCTGTAAGTAAGCCTAACAGCTTCCAGATAATGTATTCTGTCAATATGGCAAGAAGGTCATCACTGCTTCAAGCACTGCCTATATGATCTGGTCAGAGAGCAAGGACAGCAGCAGTCATCTGTCCTTGAAGAAAATACATCTGCCCAAGATGAAGAAACCTGCTCTCCAGAAGATGAGGGGACAATCTTCAAAGAGGCTGGCTGCATCACCACTGATGAGTTCTAGCCAGTGCCCGAATCCTCTTCTTTGGGGGAGGATTGGGGTTGGGGGGCATGGAGGTGGAGCCCCCCCCCCCCAATGATTGGAGGGCTCCACTCACTCCACTCCAGACCACTGGAGGGCTCCACTCACACCCAGTTCTCAGGAAGTGTTGTTGCTGTGTTTTGGAGTGAAAGTGTTGAGTTCTGTGGTGATGAGCAATAAACGAGCAGTGTTTATCGACAGCTCTCGTGTCGTCTGTGTTTATTTCCACATTGGTGGCGCCGACTCCGCTCTGGATGCATCAGCAGCCGCCAGCCCTCTGCCTCCGGCTGCAGCTACGTTTGCTGTGGCGCTCGAGCTGTCGGACTTTTGGCTTCACGATCCCCCATCGTGGTTCGTGCACGTGGAGGCCCAGTTCGCCCTTCGTGGCATCTCGGCTGACGACACGAAATATCACCATGTGGTGGCTTCTCTCGACCCGCTAGCCACCCGTCGTGCGTTGACGCTCCTCCGGGATCCACCCACCCGAGAGAAGTACGCCGCCCCTAAAGAGCTGCTTCTTCGGCGCTATGCCCTCACCGACGCAGAGCGAGCCGAGAAGCTCCTCTCCCTCTCAGGCCTGGGTGGTGGTACGGCTCTCGAACTGATGGAGCACATGCTATCCTTTCTCGGACCGGACGACGGGGGATTCCTCTTCGCCCACATTTTCCTCAGACAGCTGCCGGCGGCCGTCTCGTTGGCGCAGTAGGCAGTGTGTCAGTCTCATAATCTGAAGGTGAGAGCCGGCCTCGCCAACTCTCCGCTTCTGGGCACGAAGGATTATGGCTCCCTGGCTGAGGACGCGGATCGTATTCTCTGGCTCAATATTGAGCTCTTTTATTTGGTCATTAAATTGCCTCACTGGCCACTAACACACCATGTGTGACATTGCTTTTGGCCATTCATCTCTTCCCCCCCCCCCCCAAAAAAAAAGAAAGAATAAATAAATAAATAAAGTAAAAATAAAGCATTGTGACAGTTACTGTTACTGACCTGCAATGATGATAAAAAACATATTAGGTTTCACCATTTATATGCTAAAACATGTGAACTTTATTACTATTTTTACTATAATAATACATAACCTGACTGGTATTCAAAGGGTATAATATCAGTATAATTTGAATTATATTTTGGTTTTTATGACTAGAAGCGGTGCTAATTTAAAAAATCAAGTCAATGAAAGTAGAAAAATGTTTTAATATATGAATTTTATAGCATTTTGTAAATGTAAACAGGGGGTGGCCATTTTTGGCCACGAACAAACTGAGAGGGATTTTTTTTTGTTTTTCTCTCACTGCACAAAAAAACAAAGATGCATAAAACTCATTGATACTTTTAATTATTGCTATGCATCTAACCTTCATCATGGTTAGAAAATAAATCAGTTTGCATGTATTATTTAGAAAAAAATGGGGATTTTATGCTTTTATCCCTATGTAAATCATTACAATTATGTGATTTAACTGGTATTTAAAGGGTTAAAATTATGAATTTGATTGAAATTTTGATTTTCATGAACAGCCCTGATGCTAATCTAAAAAATCATGTAAAAAAACTGGACATTTATAGCATTTTGTAAATGTAAACAAGGGGTGGCCACTTTTGGCCACGAACAGTCTGAAAGGGTTTTTTTATGTTTTTCTGCCACTGCAGAAAAAAACAATGTTGCATAAATGTCATTGATGGTGTTAATTATTACTATGCATCTATTTCTTACAAATAAAACTCTAATGACAAACATGAACAGCTGTGCTTATTTCTGAGACATGAGTTTTTGAATGTGTTCATATTTAGACAGTGTGCATCTGTCTGCTGAAACTGTGATGTGAACCTGAGGTGATGGTCAACAGAAGGCAAATATACATCAATATAAAACAATATTGAAGTAATGTCTTTACCCTCTGCAGCGTGTGGACGCTGTGCACGCAATCACCTTATTCACTGTAGTAAACATGCACCGCTAGCTCACGTGACTGACTGTCTCCATGGTTACATCGTATATTATTAGCTATGTAAACAGCTTCCAAAGATACCGCCATAGCTCTCTGCAGCTGTAACACTTTCACACTTTGCAAATCATTTCATGTTTTTGATAGTTATGAAGACAGAATGTGTTTTTAAGGTCATGCTAGGCGGTTGCTATGGTGGTTGCTGTGGACTTGGGTGGACCGCGTCCGATTCCTGTTATTAGCTGTCCGCCACAGGAAGGCTGCGTTCCATTTACAAGTAGTGACAGTCTGCCGCAACTCGAACTCAAACCCCACTTTGTTCTTTAATTATAGGCCTTTTATAGCCGTTCATGACACGCACACACACACATAAAGCACTTTGCCTCACCATGAGAATGCAACTTCACCTAACCTAACCTTAAAGTATCTGATATAGGATAGAAAAATGAAGCAACCAGAGATTTAATGATGAAGACTCTGGGTTCTGTAGTTCACGTTTTACAGTCCTGAATGACTCTTTGCATATGATTTATTGAAGAGGACTTTAGAATGCACTTTACATTTAGACTGTTGCTGTTTCATTTTTTACATTGTTGCCGTGTTATGTCATGAATAAGGTTCACCTGCTGGGGGTTTGATGGATCAGCTGGACAATACAGTCAAAGACAGACTTCATTCATCATATGCAAGAATCCTAGTTGGATTTTTGTTCCCTCAGGGCTCTATCCTGGCCATTTGTGGCCACTTTGCTTTTCGTTTTTCAACCATTTTTGTTCTGTTAATGCCAGTGGAATGAAACTTCCCAAAGGTGTGTATTTTTGTCAGATTTTTTAATTTTCAACATCAGCTCCTTAATAATGTCAATAATATTCACTATACACTAAATAGTTCCTCTTGGTTCTATCGTGGCCATTTGTGGCCAATTGAAACCCATTATAACCACCTTTTTTGATTCCTTGTTACTGACAGTACTATATCATGCAATTTAGGTAAAATTGCTTTCATTCTAAAGTCAACACATGAAAATTGTAGTTTTTAATGTTTTTTACCAAATGACATCATTTACCCATTTTTGGCCAAGCAAGCAATTTCATGTAATATTCTGAGTTTCTAGTAGCAGCCTTTGATGGCCTACCACACTCCAATGGACCAAAATAATGAAACAATTTTGACATAGGTTTGATCTTAAGGATCTAATAGTTTGTGTTTATGCATGACATTGCAGTACAAACATGTATTTGCAAGATAGACTGGAATAAATTCAAACATTACATAGGCTGCAGTGAATTTCTGTGGATGCAGGATATTGAGCTTTGAGGTTCCCAGTCAAACTCAGCTTTGAAGCACATGCTAAAAGCACTTTTACTCTTGTATTTTTCATCAAAAGATACCATACCCAAAATATCAACTCTAGAAATAAAAACAAAAACAAAAAAAACCCCAATCACAGGACATTTTGCAGAGTTCAAACCTGCAGCTGCAGCTGGAGCGCAAACAACAACAAACACTGTTTGTAAACGTGTCCTGGAGTTTCTGCAGGTGCAGACAGAGCTACTGCTGTAAGTAAGCCTAACAGCTTCCAGATAATGTATTCTGTCAATATGGCAAGAAGGTCATCACTGCTTCAAGCACTGCCTATATGATCTGGTCAGAGAGCAAGGACAGCAGCAGTCATCTGTCCTTGAAGAAAATACATCTGCCCAAGATGAAGAAACCTGCTCTCCAGAAGATGAGGGGACAATCTTCAAAGAGGCTGGCTGCATCACCACTGATGAGTTCTAGCCAGTGCCCGAATCCTCTTCTTTGGGGGAGGATTGGGGTTGGGGGGCATGGAGGTGGAGCCCCCCCCCCCCCAATGATTGGAGGGCTCCACTCACTCCACTCCAGACCACTGGAGGGCTCCACTCACACCCAGTTCTCAGGAAGTGTTGTTGCTGTGTTTTGGAGTGAAAGTGTTGAGTTCTGTGGTGATGAGCAATAAACGAGCAGTGTTTATCGACAGCTCTCGTGTCGTCTGTGTTTATTTCCACATTGGTGGCGCCGACTCCGCTCTGGATGCATCAGCAGCCGCCAGCCCTCTGCCTCCGGCTGCAGCTACGTTTGCTGTGGCGCTCGAGCTGTCGGACTTTTGGCTTCACGATCCCCCATCGTGGTTCGTGCACGTGGAGGCCCAGTTCGCCCTTCGTGGCATCTCGGCTGACGACACGAAATATCACCATGTGGTGGCTTCTCTCGACCCGCTAGCCACCCGTCGTGCGTTGACGCTCCTCCGGGATCCACCCACCCGAGAGAAGTACGCCGCCCCTAAAGAGCTGCTTCTTCGGCGCTATGCCCTCACCGACGCAGAGCGAGCCGAGAAGCTCCTCTCCCTCTCAGGCCTGGGTGGTGGTACGGCTCTCGAACTGATGGAGCACATGCTATCCTTTCTCGGACCGGACGACGGGGGATTCCTCTTCGCCCACATTTTCCTCAGACAGCTGCCGGCGGCCGTCTCGTTGGCGCAGTAGGCAGTGTGTCAGTCTCATAATCTGAAGGTGAGAGCCGGCCTCGCCAACTCTCCGCTTCTGGGCACGAAGGATTATGGCTCCCTGGCTGAGGACGCGGATCGTATTCTCTGGCTCAATATTGAGCTCTTTTATTTGGTCATTAAATTGCCTCACTGGCCACTAACACACCATGTGTGACATTGCTTTTGGCCATTCATCTCTTCCCCCCCCCCCCCCAAAAAAAAAGAAAGAATAAATAAATAAATAAAGTAAAAATAAAGCATTGTGACAGTTACTGTTACTGACCTGCAATGATGATAAAAAACATATTAGGTTTCACCATTTATATGCTAAAACATGTGAACTTTATTACTATTTTTACTATAATAATACATAACCTGACTGGTATTCAAAGGGTATAATATCAGTATAATTTGAATTATATTTTGGTTTTTATGACTAGAAGCGGTGCTAATTTAAAAAATCAAGTCAATGAAAGTAGAAAAATGTTTTAATATATGAATTTTATAGCATTTTGTAAATGTAAACAGGGGGTGGCCATTTTTGGCCACGAACAAACTGAGAGGGATTTTTTTTTGTTTTTCTCTCACTGCACAAAAAAACAAAGATGCATAAAACTCATTGATACTTTTAATTATTGCTATGCATCTAACCTTCATCATGGTTAGAAAATAAATCAGTTTGCATGTATTATTTAGAAAAAAATGGGGATTTTATGCTTTTATCCCTATGTAAATCATTACAATTATGTGATTTAACTGGTATTTAAAGGGTTAAAATTATGAATTTGATTGAAATTTTGATTTTCATGAACAGCCCTGATGCTAATCTAAAAAATCATGTAAAAAAACTGGACATTTATAGCATTTTGTAAATGTAAACAAGGGGTGGCCACTTTTGGCCACGAACAGTCTGAAAGGGTTTTTTTATGTTTTTCTGCCACTGCAGAAAAAAACAATGTTGCATAAATGTCATTGATGGTGTTAATTATTACTATGCATCTATTTCTTACAAATAAAACTCTAATGACAAACATGAACAGCTGTGCTTATTTCTGAGACATGAGTTTTTGAATGTGTTCATATTTAGACAGTGTGCATCTGTCTGCTGAAACTGTGATGTGAACCTGAGGTGATGGTCAACAGAAGGCAAATATACATCAATATAAAACAATATTGAAGTAATGTCTTTACCCTCTGCAGCGTGTGGACGCTGTGCACGCAATCACCTTATTCACTGTAGTAAACATGCACCGCTAGCTCACGTGACTGACTGTCTCCATGGTTACATCGTATATTATTAGCTATGTAAACAGCTTCCAAAGATACCGCCATAGCTCTCTGCAGCTGTAACACTTTCACACTTTGCAAATCATTTCATGTTTTTGATAGTTATGAAGACAGAATGTGTTTTTAAGGTCATGCTAGGCGGTTGCTATGGTGGTTGCTGTGGACTTGGGTGGACCGCGTCCGATTCCTGTTATTAGCTGTCCGCCACAGGAAGGCTGCGTTCCATTTACAAGTAGTGACAGTCTGCCGCAACTCGAACTCAAACCCCACTTTGTTCTTTAATTATAGGCCTTTTATAGCCGTTCATGACACGCACACACACACATAAAGCACTTTGCCTCACCATGAGAATGCAACTTCACCTAACCTAACCTTAAAGTATCTGATATAGGATAGAAAAATGAAGCAACCAGAGATTTAATGATGAAGACTCTGGGTTCTGTAGTTCACGTTTTACAGTCCTGAATGACTCTTTGCATATGATTTATTGAAGAGGACTTTAGAATGCACTTTACATTTAGACTGTTGCTGTTTCATTTTTTACATTGTTGCCGTGTTATGTCATGAATAAGGTTCACCTGCTGGGGGTTTGATGGATCAGCTGGACAATACAGTCAAAGACAGACTTCATTCATCATATGCAAGAATCCTAGTTGGATTTTTGTTCCCTCAGGGCTCTATCCTGGCCATTTGTGGCCACTTTGCTTTTCGTTTTTCAACCATTTTTGTTCTGTTAATGCCAGTGGAATGAAACTTCCCAAAGGTGTGTATTTTTGTCAGATTTTTTAATTTTCAACATCAGCTCCTTAATAATGTCAATAATATTCACTATACACTAAATAGTTCCTCTGGGTTCTATCGTGGCCATTTGTGGCCAATTGAAACCCATTATAACCACCTTTTTTGATTCCTTGTTACTGACAGTACTATATCATGCAATTTAGGTAAAATTGCTTTCATTCTAAAGTCAACACATGAAAATTGTAGTTTTTAATGTTTTTTACCAAATGACATCATTTACCCATTTTTGGCCAAGCAAGCAATTTCATGTAATATTCTGAGTTTCTAGTAGCAGCCTTTGATGGCCTACCACACTCCAATGGACCAAAATAATGAAACAATTTTGACATAGGTTTGATCTTAAGGATCTAATAGTTTGTGTTTATGCATGACATTGCAGTACAAACATGTATTTGCAAGATAGACTGGAATAAATTCAAACATTACATAGGCTGCAGTGAATTTCTGTGGATGCAGGATATTGAGCTTTGAGGTTCCCAGTCAAACTCAGCTTTGAAGCACATGCTAAAAGCACTTTTACTCTTGTATTTTTCATCAAAAGATACCATACCCAAAATATCAACTCTAGAAATAAAAACAAAAACAAAAAAAACCCCAATCACAGGACATTTTGCAGAGTTCAAACCTGCAGCTGCAGCTGGAGCGCAAACAACAACAAACACTGTTTGTAAACGTGTCCTGGAGTTTCTGCAGGTGCAGACAGAGCTACTGCTGTAAGTAAGCCTAACAGCTTCCAGATAATGTATTCTGTCAATATGGCAAGAAGGTCATCACTGCTTCAAGCACTGCCTATATGATCTGGTCAGAGAGCAAGGACAGCAGCAGTCATCTGTCCTTGAAGAAAATACATCTGCCCAAGATGAAGAAACCTGCTCTCCAGAAGATGAGGGGACAATCTTCAAAGAGGCTGGCTGCATCACCACTGATGAGTTCTAGCCAGTGCCCGAATCCTCTTCTTTGGGGGAGGATTGGGGTTGGGGGGCATGGAGGTGGAGCCCCCCCCCCCAATGATTGGAGGGCTCCACTCACTCCACTCCAGACCACTGGAGGGCTCCACTCACACCCAGTTCTCAGGAAGTGTTGTTGCTGTGTTTTGGAGTGAAAGTGTTGAGTTCTGTGGTGATGAGCAATAAACGAGCAGTGTTTATCGACAGCTCTCGTGTCGTCTGTGTTTATTTCCACATTGGTGGCGCCGACTCCGCTCTGGATGCATCAGCAGCCGCCAGCCCTCTGCCTCCGGCTGCAGCTACGTTTGCTGTGGCGCTCGAGCTGTCGGACTTTTGGCTTCACGATCCCCCATCGTGGTTCGTGCACGTGGAGGCCCAGTTCGCCCTTCGTGGCATCTCGGCTGACGACACGAAATATCACCATGTGGTGGCTTCTCTCGACCCGCTAGCCACCCGTCGTGCGTTGACGCTCCTCCGGGATCCACCCACCCGAGAGAAGTACGCCGCCCCTAAAGAGCTGCTTCTTCGGCGCTATGCCCTCACCGACGCAGAGCGAGCCGAGAAGCTCCTCTCCCTCTCAGGCCTGGGTGGTGGTACGGCTCTCGAACTGATGGAGCACATGCTATCCTTTCTCGGACCGGACGACGGGGGATTCCTCTTCGCCCACATTTTCCTCAGACAGCTGCCGGCGGCCGTCTCGTTGGCGCAGTAGGCAGTGTGTCAGTCTCATAATCTGAAGGTGAGAGCCGGCCTCGCCAACTCTCCGCTTCTGGGCACGAAGGATTATGGCTCCCTGGCTGAGGACGCGGATCGTATTCTCTGGCTCAATATTGAGCTCTTTTATTTGGTCATTAAATTGCCTCACTGGCCACTAACACACCATGTGTGACATTGCTTTTGGCCATTCATCTCTTCCCCCCCCCCCCCAAAAAAAAGAAAGAATAAATAAATAAATAAAGTAAAAATAAAGCATTGTGACAGTTACTGTTACTGACCTGCAATGATGATAAAAAACATATTAGGTTTCACCATTTATATGCTAAAACATGTGAACTTTATTACTATTTTTACTATAATAATACATAACCTGACTGGTATTCAAAGGGTATAATATCAGTATAATTTGAATTATATTTTGGTTTTTATGACTAGAAGCGGTGCTAATTTAAAAAATCAAGTCAATGAAAGTAGAAAAATGTTTTAATATATGAATTTTATAGCATTTTGTAAATGTAAACAGGGGGTGGCCATTTTTGGCCACGAACAAACTGAGAGGGATTTTTTTTTGTTTTTCTCTCACTGCACAAAAAAACAAAGATGCATAAAACTCATTGATACTTTTAATTATTGCTATGCATCTAACCTTCATCATGGTTAGAAAATAAATCAGTTTGCATGTATTATTTAGAAAAAAATGGGGATTTTATGCTTTTATCCCTATGTAAATCATTACAATTATGTGATTTAACTGGTATTTAAAGGGTTAAAATTATGAATTTGATTGAAATTTTGATTTTCATGAACAGCCCTGATGCTAATCTAAAAAATCATGTAAAAAAACTGGACATTTATAGCATTTTGTAAATGTAAACAAGGGGTGGCCACTTTTGGCCACGAACAGTCTGAAAGGGTTTTTTTATGTTTTTCTGCCACTGCAGAAAAAAACAATGTTGCATAAATGTCATTGATGGTGTTAATTATTACTATGCATCTATTTCTTACAAATAAAACTCTAATGACAAACATGAACAGCTGTGCTTATTTCTGAGACATGAGTTTTTGAATGTGTTCATATTTAGACAGTGTGCATCTGTCTGCTGAAACTGTGATGTGAACCTGAGGTGATGGTCAACAGAAGGCAAATATACATCAATATAAAACAATATTGAAGTAATGTCTTTACCCTCTGCAGCGTGTGGACGCTGTGCACGCAATCACCTTATTCACTGTAGTAAACATGCACCGCTAGCTCACGTGACTGACTGTCTCCATGGTTACATCGTATATTATTAGCTATGTAAACAGCTTCCAAAGATACCGCCATAGCTCTCTGCAGCTGTAACACTTTCACACTTTGCAAATCATTTCATGTTTTTGATAGTTATGAAGACAGAATGTGTTTTTAAGGTCATGCTAGGCGGTTGCTATGGTGGTTGCTGTGGACTTGGGTGGACCGCGTCCGATTCCTGTTATCAGCTGTCCGCCACAGGAAGGCTGCGTTCCATTTACAAGTAGTGACAGTCTGCCGCAACTCGAACTCAAACCCCACTTTGTTCTTTAATTATAGGCCTTTTATAGCCGTTCATGACACGCACACACACACATAAAGCACTTTGCCTCACCATGAGAATGCAACTTCACCTAACCTAACCTTAAAGTATCTGATATAGGATAGAAAAATGAAGCAACCAGAGATTTAATGATGAAGACTCTGGGTTCTGTAGTTCACGTTTTACAGTCCTGAATGACTCTTTGCATATGATTTATTGAAGAGGACTTTAGAATGCACTTTACATTTAGACTGTTGCTGTTTCATTTTTTACATTGTTGCCGTGTTATGTCATGAATAAGGTTCACCTGCTGGGGGTTTGATGGATCAGCTGGACAATACAGTCAAAGACAGACTTCATTCATCATATGCAAGAATCCTAGTTGGATTTTTGTTCCCTCAGGGCTCTATCCTGGCCATTTGTGGCCACTTTGCTTTTCGTTTTTCAACCATTTTTGTTCTGTTAATGCCAGTGGAATGAAACTTCCCAAAGGTGTGTATTTTTGTCAGATTTTTTAATTTTCAACATCAGCTCCTTAATAATGTCAATAATATTCACTATACACTAAATAGTTCCTCTTGGTTCTATCGTGGCCATTTGTGGCCAATTGAAACCCATTATAACCACCTTTTTTGATTCCTTGTTACTGACAGTACTATATCATGCAATTTAGGTAAAATTGCTTTCATTCTAAAGTCAACACATGAAAATTGTAGTTTTTAATGTTTTTTACCAAATGACATCATTTACCCATTTTTGGCCAAGCAAGCAATTTCATGTAATATTCTGAGTTTCTAGTAGCAGCCTTTGATGGCCTACCACACTCCAATGGACCAAAATAATGAAACAATTTTGACATAGGTTTGATCTTAAGGATCTAATAGTTTGTGTTTATGCATGACATTGCAGTACAAACATGTATTTGCAAGATAGACTGGAATAAATTCAAACATTACATAGGCTGCAGTGAATTTCTGTGGATGCAGGATATTGAGCTTTGAGGTTCCCAGTCAAACTCAGCTTTGAAGCACATGCTAAAAGCACTTTTACTCTTGTATTTTTCATCAAAAGATACCATACCCAAAATATCAACTCTAGAAATAAAAACAAAAACAAAAAAAACCCCAATCACAGGACATTTTGCAGAGTTCAAACCTGCAGCTGCAGCTGGAGCGCAAACAACAACAAACACTGTTTGTAAACGTGTCCTGGAGTTTCTGCAGGTGCAGACAGAGCTACTGCTGTAAGTAAGCCTAACAGCTTCCAGATAATGTATTCTGTCAATATGGCAAGAAGGTCATCACTGCTTCAAGCACTGCTTATATGATCTGGTCAGAGAGCAAGGACAGCAGCAGTCATCTGTCCTTGAAGAAAATACATCTGCCCAAGATGAAGAAACCTGCTCTCCAGAAGATGAGGGGACAATCTTCAAAGAGGCTGGCTGCATCACCACTGATGAGTTCTAGCCAGTGCCCGAATCCTCTTCTTTGGGGGAGGATTGGGGTTGGGGGGCATGGAGGTGGAGCCCCCCCCCCCAATGATTGGAGGGCTCCACTCACTCCACTCCAGACCACTGGAGGGCTCCACTCACACCCAGTTCTCAGGAAGTGTTGTTGCTGTGTTTTGGAGTGAAAGTGTTGAGTTCTGTGGTGATGAGCAATAAACGAGCAGTGTTTATCGACAGCTCTCGTGTCGTCTGTGTTTATTTCCACATTGGTGGCGCCGACTCCGCTCTGGATGCATCAGCAGCCGCCAGCCCTCTGCCTCCGGCTGCAGCTACGTTTGCTGTGGCGCTCGAGCTGTCGGACTTTTGGCTTCACGATCCCCCATCGTGGTTCGTGCACGTGGAGGCCCAGTTCGCCCTTCGTGGCATCTCGGCTGACGACACGAAATATCACCATGTGGTGGCTTCTCTCGACCCGCTAGCCACCCGTCGTGCGTTGACGCTCCTCCGGGATCCACCCACCCGAGAGAAGTACGCCGCCCCTAAAGAGCTGCTTCTTCGGCGCTATGCCCTCACCGACGCAGAGCGAGCCGAGAAGCTCCTCTCCCTCTCAGGCCTGGGTGGTGGTACGGCTCTCGAACTGATGGAGCACATGCTATCCTTTCTCGGACCGGACGACGGGGGATTCCTCTTCGCCCACATTTTCCTCAGACAGCTGCCGGCGGCCGTCTCGTTGGCGCAGTAGGCAGTGTGTCAGTCTCATAATCTGAAGGTGAGAGCCGGCCTCGCCAACTCTCCGCTTCTGGGCACGAAGGATTATGGCTCCCTGGCTGAGGACGCGGATCGTATTCTCTGGCTCAATATTGAGCTCTTTTATTTGGTCATTAAATTGCCTCACTGGCCACTAACACACCATGTGTGACATTGCTTTTGGCCATTCATCTCTTCCCCCCCCCCCAAAAAAAAGAAAGAATAAATAAATAAATAAAGTAAAAATAAAGCATTGTGACAGTTACTGTTACTGACCTGCAATGATGATAAAAAACATATTAGGTTTCACCATTTATATGCTAAAACATGTGAACTTTATTACTATTTTTACTATAATAATACATAACCTGACTGGCATTCAAAGGGTATAATATCAGTATAATTTGAATTATATTTTGGTTTTTATGACTAGAAGCGGTGCTAATTTAAAAAATCAAGTCAATGAAAGTAGAAAAATGTTTTAATATATGAATTTTATAGCATTTTGTAAATGTAAACAGGGGGTGGCCATTTTTGGCCACGAACAAACTGAGAGGGATTTTTTTTTGTTTTTCTCTCACTGCACAAAAAAACAAAGATGCATAAAACTCATTGATACTTTTAATTATTGCTATGCATCTAACCTTCATCATGGTTAGAAAATAAATCAGTTTGCATGTATTATTTAGAAAAAAATGGGGATTTTATGCTTTTATCCCTATGTAAATCATTACAATTATGTGATTTAACTGGTATTTAAAGGGTTAAAATTATGAATTTGATTGAAATTTTGATTTTCATGAACAGCCCTGATGCTAATCTAAAAAATCATGTAAAAAAACTGGACATTTATAGCATTTTGTAAATGTAAACAAGGGGTGGCCACTTTTGGCCACGAACAGTCTGAAAGGGTTTTTTTATGTTTTTCTGCCACTGCAGAAAAAAACAATGTTGCATAAATGTCATTGATGGTGTTAATTATTACTATGCATCTATTTCTTACAAATAAAACTCTAATGACAAACATGAACAGCTGTGCTTATTTCTGAGACATGAGTTTTTGAATGTGTTCATATTTAGACAGTGTGCATCTGTCTGCTGAAACTGTGATGTGAACCTGAGGTGATGGTCAACAGAAGGCAAATATACATCAATATAAAACAATATTGAAGTAATGTCTTTACCCTCTGCAGCGTGTGGACGCTGTGCACGCAATCACCTTATTCACTGTAGTAAACATGCACCGCTAGCTCACGTGACTGACTGTCTCCATGGTTACATCGTATATTATTAGCTATGTAAACAGCTTCCAAAGATACCGCCATAGCTCTCTGCAGCTGTAACACTTTCACACTTTGCAAATCATTTCATGTTTTTGATAGTTATGAAGACAGAATGTGTTTTTAAGGTCATGCTAGGCGGTTGCTATGGTGGTTGCTGTGGACTTGGGTGGACCGCGTCCGATTCCTGTTATTAGCTGTCCGCCACAGGAAGGCTGCGTTCCATTTACAAGTAGTGACAGTCTGCCGCAACTCGAACTCAAACCCCACTTTGTTCTTTAATTATAGGCCTTTTATAGCCGTTCATGACACGCACACACACACATAAAGCACTTTGCCTCACCATGAGAATGCAACTTCACCTAACCTAACCTTAAAGTATCTGATATAGGATAGAAAAATGAAGCAACCAGAGATTTAATGATGAAGACTCTGGGTTCTGTAGTTCACGTTTTACAGTCCTGAATGACTTTTTGCATATGATTTATTGAAGAGGACTTTAGAATGCACTTTACATTTAGACTGTTGCTGTTTCATTTTTTACATTGTTGCCGTGTTATGTCATGAATAAGGTTCACCTGCTGGGGGTTTGATGGATCAGCTGGACAATACAGTCAAAGACAGACTTCATTCATCATATGCAAGAATCCTAGTTGGATTTTTGTTCCCTCAGGGCTCTATCCTGGCCATTTGTGGCCACTTTGCTTTTCGTTTTTCAACCATTTTTGTTCTGTTAATGCCAGTGGAATGAAACTTCCCAAAGGTGTGTATTTTTGTCAGATTTTTTAATTTTCAACATCAGCTCCTTAATAATGTCAATAATATTCACTATACACTAAATAGTTCCTCTTGGTTCTATCGTGGCCATTTGTGGCCAATTGAAACCCATTATAACCACCTTTTTTGATTCCTTGTTACTGACAGTACTATATCATGCAATTTAGGTAAAATTGCTTTCATTCTAAAGTCAACACATGAAAATTGTAGTTTTTAATGTTTTTTACCAAATGACATCATTTACCCATTTTTGGCCAAGCAAGCAATTTCATGTAATATTCTGAGTTTCTAGTAGCAGCCTTTGATGGCCTACCACACTCCAATGGACCAAAATAATGAAACAATTTTGACATAGGTTTGATCTTAAGGATCTAATAGTTTGTGTTTATGCATGACATTGCAGTACAAACATGTCTTTGCAAGATAGACTGGAATAAATTCAAACATTACATAGGCTGCAGTGAATTTCTGTGGATGCAGGATATTGAGCTTTGAGGTTCCCAGTCAAACTCAGCTTTGAAGCACATGCTAAAAGCACTTTTACTCTTGTATTTTTCATCAAAAGATACCATACCCAAAATATCAACTCTAGAAATAAAAACAAAAACAAAAAAAACCCCAATCACAGGACATTTTGCAGAGTTCAAACCTGCAGCTGCAGCTGGAGCGCAAACAACAACAAACACTGTTTGTAAACGTGTCCTGGAGTTTCTGCAGGTGCAGACAGAGCTACTGCTGTAAGTAAGCCTAACAGCTTCCAGATAATGTATTCTGTCAATATGGCAAGAAGGTCATCACTGCTTCAAGCACTGCCTATATGATCTGGTCAGAGAGCAAGGACAGCAGCAGTCATCTGTCCTTGAAGAAAATACATCTGCCCAAGATGAAGAAACCTGCTCTCCAGAAGATGAGGGGACAATCTTCAAAGAGGCTGGCTGCATCACCACTGATGAGTTCTAGCCAGTGCCCGAATCCTCTTCTTTGGGGGAGGATTGGGGTTGGGGGGCATGGAGGTGGAGCCCCCCCCCCCCAATGATTGGAGGGCTCCACTCACTCCACTCCAGACCACTGGAGGGCTCCACTCACACCCAGTTCTCAGGAAGTGTTGTTGCTGTGTTTTGGAGTGAAAGTGTTGAGTTCTGTGGTGATGAGCAATAAACGAGCAGTGTTTATCGACAGCTCTCGTGTCGTCTGTGTTTATTTCCACATTGGTGGCGCCGACTCCGCTCTGGATGCATCAGCAGCCGCCAGCCCTCTGCCTCCGGCTGCAGCTACGTTTGCTGTGGCGCTCGAGCTGTCGGACTTTTGGCTTCACGATCCCCCATCGTGGTTCGTGCACGTGGAGGCCCAGTTCGCCCTTCGTGGCATCTCGGCTGACGACACGAAATATCACCATGTGGTGGCTTCTCTCGACCCGCTAGCCACCCGTCGTGCGTTGACGCTCCTCCGGGATCCACCCACCCGAGAGAAGTACGCCGCCCCTAAAGAGCTGCTTCTTCGGCGCTATGCCCTCACCGACGCAGAGCGAGCCGAGAAGCTCCTCTCCCTCTCAGGCCTGGGTGGTGGTACGGCTCTCGAACTGATGGAGCACATGCTATCCTTTCTCGGACCGGACGACGGGGGATTCCTCTTCGCCCACATTTTCCTCAGACAGCTGCCGGCGGCCGTCTCGTTGGCGCAGTAGGCAGTGTGTCAGTCTCATAATCTGAAGGTGAGAGCCGGCCTCGCCAACTCTCCGCTTCTGGGCACGAAGGATTATGGCTCTCTGGCTCAATATTGAGCTCTTTTATTTGGTCATTAAATTGCCTCACTGGCCACTAACACACCATGTGTGACATTGCTTTTGGCCATTCATCTCTTCCCCCCCCCCCCAAAAAAAAGAAAGAATAAATAAATAAATAAAGTAAAAATAAAGCATTGTGACAGTTACTGTTACTGACCTGCAATGATGATAAAAAACATATTAGGTTTCACCATTTATATGCTAAAACATGTGAACTTTATTACTATTTTTACTATAATAATACATAACCTGACTGGTATTCAAAGGGTATAATATCAGTATAATTTGAATTATATTTTGGTTTTTATGACTAGAAGCGGTGCTAATTTAAAAAATCAAGTCAATGAAAGTAGAAAAATGTTTTAATATATGAATTTTATAGCATTTTGTAAATGTAAACAGGGGGTGGCCATTTTTGGCCACGAACAAACTGAGAGGGATTTTTTTTTGTTTTTCTCTCACTGCACAAAAAACAAAGATGCATAAAACTCATTGATACTTTTAATTATTGCTATGCATCTAACCTTCATCATGGTTAGAAAATAAATCAGTTTGCATGTATTATTTAGAAAAAAATGGGGATTTTATGCTTTTATCCCTATGTAAATCATTACAATTATGTGATTTAACTGGTATTTAAAGGGTTAAAATTATGAATTTGATTGAAATTTTGATTTTCATGAACAGCCCTGATGCTAATCTAAAAAATCATGTAAAAAAACTGGACATTTATAGCATTTTGTAAATGTAAACAAGGGGTGGCCACTTTTGGCCACGAACAGTCTGAAAGGGTTTTTTTATGTTTTTCTGCCACTGCAGAAAAAAACAATGTTGCATAAATGTCATTGATGGTGTTAATTATTACTATGCATCTATTTCTTACAAATAAAACTCTAATGACAAACATGAACAGCTGTGCTTATTTCTGAGACATGAGTTTTTGAATGTGTTCATATTTAGACAGTGTGCATCTGTCTGCTGAAACTGTGATGTGAACCTGAGGTGATGGTCAACAGAAGGCAAATATACATCAATATAAAACAATATTGAAGTAATGTCTTTACCCTCTGCAGCGTGTGGACGCTGTGCACGCAATCACCTTATTCACTGTAGTAAACATGCACCGCTAGCTCACGTGACTGACTGTCTCCATGGTTACATCGTATATTATTAGCTATGTAAACAGCTTCCAAAGATACCGCCATAGCTCTCTGCAGCTGTAACACTTTCACACTTTGCAAATCATTTCATGTTTTTGATAGTTATGAAGACAGAATGTGTTTTTAAGGTCATGCTAGGCGGTTGCTATGGTGGTTGCTGTGGACTTGGGTGGACCGCGTCCGATTCCTGTTATTAGCTGTCCGCCACAGGAAGGCTGCGTTCCATTTACAAGTAGTGACAGTCTGCCGCAACTCGAACTCAAACCCCACTTTGTTCTTTAATTATAGGCCTTTTATTATAGGCCTTGTCACTCATGTTTTTGAACCAAATATTGAAAACAATTCTGACAGACTGGATACCTGGTCAGGTGTACATTACCTTGTACTCAAGCATCCCAGGACAGAGCCCTGCCCCACCATGAGCCTGGGTGGATACGTGGTTATTAATATAAAAGGACCGATACTGAATATGAATATTTCATGAAAACTGAATTATAATACAAATTAGTAATAAGGGTTTCTCTGCGCCCTTATCTACACCATACTCAAAGAGCTGCCGGCAGAGAGGGTAACAGGAGAGGATGGCACTGAAGAGAAGATGCTGGGTTTCTGGAGTCTCCTGGTCCTGTCAGTATTAGTAGGATGCATCTGCTGTCTTCTCGTGGATGCTCACCTACCTTGACTCCTTCCAGCCTGGTATGGATTTCCCAACACAGTGGCCCACGTCAGAGACGTTTAATATTGATTACATATGTCTGAATTGCTAACCCTAACCCTAGCTCAACAGACCACAATGCCCTGGACTGTCAGTATTATTACATGCTGTGAACATAAGTAGCTTTGATCACAGTTTATGTTGTAAAAGAGAAGGAATATTGGAAAAAAGATCAACATTGTGATATTATTTCTTCCAAACTGACCAGAAACATGCTTGTCAGACTCTCACAGCAAAGGATCAGACTCACTGTGCATGACAGCTCAGGCCAATGATGTCTGTTAGATTGTCAGTTGTTTAGTGCTTCTGTACAGTTAGGGTCACCGTCTCTATTTCAGAATAATTAATATGCGGAAAACACTAAAAGTTGATTGTCTTCCAATATTCTAGCATAATTAAAAAACTTTGACTTTGTAAGTACATATTATTAGTCCTAATGCCAGCATGATTCTTCATAACTCCTGCTTTGAAATACTGAACTTTGAAATTGACCTGATGAAAGATCATTTACAGTGGCACTCTGTCAGGATCATTCTGACTGTAAGATCACTGTATTAATCTGAATCCTTCTGAAATGTGCTGTGAATGAATGCTGATGCAACTCACTGTGGGAAAGCTGTTAATAAAAGGAATCTGTGACACATGCAACACATTCACAGAGGAAGAGGACACAAAGGGAGGACACGCAGAGGCTGTGTTGAAGTCAGAAATCCAAATCTTTATTAAAAAAAACAGGCGGCGGTAACAAACAGGAAGACAAGCAGTCCCTCAAACAGTCTACAGGGTCAAACATACAGAGAATTCAAACAGCAGTAAAAAATAACTGGACACTGAAAAACTTAAAGCAATGTGTGACGCAATAGAAGGAAGCAGCGCAGTATATTCACTGAATTATCATCAATTACAAAAGAGAAAAACGACGATTTCTAAGGATTATTTTCTTAAATGCAGTTAGTGTGGCTGGTAAAGATGGAAACATACAGAATGTAAACTGTGTGAGTTTGTGAACTTTGTTAGTAACAAATGAGGTAAAAACCCAAAACAGACAAAACACAGAAAGAGGCTCTCAGTATTCATTCATAATTAGAAAGAAACATTCTGGTCGTGGATTTTTACAGTCTTAGTTCCGCTCGCTGTCATCATTATAATCATCATGATCAATGGCGAGGTCCTGAGGTGGGTGGGGCTGTCTCTGGTGATGTCACCATGAAGGAACAGCATCTGGCACGTGTTGCTGAAACATCCCAGTACACTGGTGTAGTTTCCTCTCCAGCTGTTTGACACGTGACACTTGAACATTAAGGGGAAGAAGAAGAAACAGTGTTAGGTCAGGTGACCACATGGTTTCTAAAGTAACTGACAGGAAGTAACCAGGCCGTTAGAAATGGATGGCATGTGTTTAGAAATACTGGAGTTGGGTAACTCTACTTACCAAAAGCAGAAGCACACAGATGAAGGATCAGATGCTGAATGTTGCAGGAACATGCTCGTGTGTGGTGGTCATTCAGTGCTGCTCCGGCAGGTTACACAGTCCAAGACTGATATGCTGCTCCTCCTCCTTTATGCATTCCAAGGAAGAGGGAGGAAGTTACAAACTGATCCTACCACACTTCACGTGTCTCGCTATGAAACCTAACGGATCAATGGTTAAGCTGTTTTGTGCCCTTGGCCTTATCAGCACCTGTAAAGGGAGTTGTTTTCTCAAACTGCTGACGCTGAAGTAAGTTCATCTAGTTTTAGAAACTTTCACTGAACAGTAACAGTGTCACAACTAAGCATATGCATAAGCACTTAAATACTTTAAATGAGAATAACAGAACATTTCTTTTACAGAGGCTAGAGCCTGTCCCAGTAGTCATAGGTAGAGCACACCTGGACAGGTCACCAGTCTGTCAGAGGACTAACACAGAGACAGACATCAGAGTAACAAATCTATTTAAAATTAATGTAAGTTTGCTGCAGCTGTATGTATGAACATGTGTTTCTGTGCTCACAGTCCACCTCTCAGGAACCTGCAGTTCACTTTTAGTCTACTTTAAACAGACCTCACAAAAGGCTGATGTGGCTGGATCAGTAGTCTGATTTAAGTACGATACCTTTGGCCAGGGATTCATCTGGTGCATCGCTTCACTGCAGTCTTACGTATTTTCCCCACACCTGAATAAAAAATACTGATATATACAAATAACAGCTTCAGCTGATGCAGCCTGACTCAATCCTAAATGTTCAGCACACAGAGACACAGAGGTGCCGTTTAAAGTTTAGTGTTAACCTGAGTCACTGATCATTTGCAGTATTACAGAGTCTGGCAGTCTTTGCATGATGCACACTACACTGTAAGTTTCTAGCTGACTCTCAGGTGTGACAGGTGTGCCAGCAGGAAAGAGTAATAATAACCTGCATCCTGAGGTTTGTCATGCAGGATTAAAGGAGCCAGGCTTTGTTCACACAGCTAGGATTGTATTTTACACTGACCCTGGGTCAGTATAAGTATCATACAGTTTAAACGAAGCACTGAAACTTTTGTGTTCATACTGGAGTGCAAAATTAAAGCCAATGGAAGATGGACAAGAAAAGTTCAAAGCCATCAGGTGCTCAGTTTAGAAAAATTAGAAAAGAAGAGGAGGAGAAATGAGCCAAAGATACAGGTAAGCAGATGTGTCATTGGATAATGGCAGGTCATCCTGAAACAATCAGAATCAGAATACTTTATTAATCCCTAAGGAAATTATGTGGATTACAGTTGCGCCAAAAAGAAATGGTAAAAATAGTAACAGTAACAGACTAAACTCCAAACATTGTGTTACAGATTTTAATATATTTGTGGGGACCAAAATGCCCGTCCCCACAAGTTTGAAGACATTTGTGAGTCTCAGAATGTGGTTTTAGTGTCAGGGACAGTCAGGTCAGGGTTAGGCATTCAGTCTTAATGGTTAGAGTAAAAGGCTGAGGAGAGCATGATGTCAAATAGATGTCCCCACAAGGATATGAAAACACAACCGTGTGTGTGTGTTACTGTGAATTTGTGAGACAAGTGAAGATTTCAGAATCAGTGAGAAATGTTTCACTTCCTGTTGGTGAAGAAGAGCAGACTCCTCTTCAGCCACAGAAATGAAGAAGCTTTTATTTTGTCAGCCTGACAAACACGAGCTCAGCCACGAGCAGAAGCGACCCTGCAGAGGTGAAGGTCACAGTCAGAATCAGCGCCAGAGAACCGCACAAGGACGGCCTCATTGGTCACGGCTGAGTTCATTATGTGATGGTAACAAGCTGATTATTACAGAACAGGAAACACACGTCTGCTCATCAAACACCAGCTGCTGCTGCTTTTATCAGTCTGACAACAAAACCTCACAAGAAAGAAGTTTTTGTGAGTTTGCAGCGTTCCTCTAAACTGAAAACTAAAACAGCCTGAAAATGGGAACACGCACCCACACTCGAGTCAGGCAGCTTAAATGTGTTTGTCTTCACCTGTAGTTACGTTTCATTGGCTGGAAATGTGCTAACTGGAATCCTTCATGAGTCCAGATGAACAAAAACAAGTGTTTACTGCTCCACGCTGCACAAATCTGAATCAAAATCACTCAGACGCGCCCATGTAGGCATTCCACTAAAACCATGTGACCACCTTCACCTTTAAACCTGTCGTGAATATAATTTTAGATTCTTCACTTTATTTTGAAAGAACAGATTTGCAGGAAGTGCGGCTGCTGCAGAAACTCTTCACTTTTCACTGGCTTTAATCTTGAAGGTTTCTCCAGATGTGGAACATTCATGCTAAACATTCAACATCTGACGACCGTCTCCGTGTAAAACACTGACAAACTCAAACTTTATACGGTAACTGACAGATTTATTCCTCCATTTGCAGGCATTTCACAATGAACTTGGATTAGTTTGATGATTTTATTCACGTTGGTGAATAAAACCAGCCAAGAGGCTGATTCCTGCAGAGGAGGTGTCACGGCTGCCGAGGCGAGCCGTGTGGCTATAGAAGGAGGACCCAAGATGCAGGCAGTGGATGAGATACCGGTGGTTTATTTACAGAGGTGTAGTGGCAAACAAACAGTGGGGCATAACAAACAACTAAAGACACCTAAACTGGGAGAACTAAAAATAACAGACCTGGGAGCATATGACAACGGATGATGAATAGCAGAGAGACGCAGACGAGGAACAGGACACCGTGGAACACAGGGTAACAGACTGACACGGAGGAACACAGACGAACCGGCAACAGGCAGGAGAACACACAGGGCTTAAATACACACACACACACACACCAGTAATCAGGGGATGAGAGACAGGAGGGCAACGCAGCTGGGAGGAATCTGGGCTGACGGGACAGGGGAAACGTAAACTGATCACACTCACATATGACACGGACCTTCACAATAAAACAGGAAACTCAGATACATGGAACCAGACAAGACATTGAACTAAACAGACAGATTCACAAACAGATGGGGAGACACCATAGACAGACAGATACAGACGCAGACTCAGAGGCAGATCGAAAATAACACAGAACTTAAACAATCATCATCTAGAAAATGATAACAAACTAAAAGCGCTGGGTCACCGACCCAGGACCATGACAGTACCCCCCCCTCAAGGGCTGGCTCCAGACAGCCCAGCAGAAACACAAAAAACAGACCAAAACCAAAAAAGAAAAAAACACCCGACCAGGGTGGGCGGAGGGGGCCCAGGACGGAGGGACAGAGTCCAAAAGGCCCAGATGGTCAAGTTCAGGAGGCCGACCATGCGAACGGCAGCGGGGCCGGTCCCGATGCTGGCCACGCAGTAGGCAGCGGCGTGGAAACAGTTCTGGGGGCCGACCGTGCGGACGGCAACAGCGGCGTGGAAACAGTTCTGGGGGCCGACCGTGCGGACGGCAACAGTGGCGTGGAAACAAGTCCGGAGGCCGGCCACGTGGAAGGCAGTGGCGGCGTTCAGGAGGGCGTCCACGGTGGCGGAGATGCCCAACAGGCGGCCAGGCAGATGACCGACGATGTGGAGGTGGTAGTAGGGGACCTGAAGGCTGCGTGGCCCCTGCAGCCCCAGGTGAAGCGGAGGCTGGACCAGACGAGGCGGAAGCTGAAGCGGAGGCTGGACCAGACGAGGCGGATGCTGAAGCGGAGGCTGGACCAGACGAGGCGGACGCTGAAGCGGAGGCTGGACCAGACGAGGCGGACGCTGCTGATGAGGAGGCTGAAGCCGAGGCTGGACCAGACGACGAGGATGCAGAGGCTGGACCAGACGACGAGGATGCAGAGGCTGGACCAGACGACGAGGATGCAGAGGCTGGACCAGACGACGAGGATGCAGAGGCTGGACCAGACGACGAGGATGCAGAGGCTGGACCAGACGACGAGGATGCAGAGGCTGGACCAGACGACGAGGATGCAGAGGCTGGACCAGACGACGAGGATGCAGAGGCTGGACCAGACGACGAGGATGCAGAGGCTGGACCAGGCGACGAGGATGCAGAGGCTGGACCAGGCGACGAGGATGCAGAGGCTAGACCAGGCGACGAGGATGCAGAGGCTGGACCAGGCGACGAGGATGCAGAGGCTGGACCAGGCGACGAGGATGCAGAGGCTGGACCAGGCGACGAGGATGCAGAGGCTGGACCAGGCGACGAGGATGCAGAGGCTGGACCAGGCGACGAGGATGCAGAGGCTGGACCAGGCGACGAGGATGCAGAGGCTGGACCAGGCGACGAGGATGCAGAGGCTGGACCAGGCGACGATGAAGACACGGAGGCTGGACCAGGCGAGGATGAAGCAGTGGCTGGACCAGGTGAAGCGGATGAAGCCGAAGCATGCGCTGGACCAGGCGACGCTGAGGATGCTGAATCCGGACCAGGCGACGGCGTGGAGGATGCAGCAGAGGCCGGGCCAGGCAACGGCGTGGGAGATGCAGACGGAGGCGCTGCAGCAGGTGGCGGCATGGATGAAACTGCTGCTGCAAGCGTGGATGAGGCTGCTGGTGGAGCAGCTGGTGGTTGGACGGGCTCCTCGGGCCCCCCAGCTGACGAGGAAGGAGGCTGGACGGGCTCCTCGGGCCCCCCAGCTGACGAGGCAGAAGGCTGGACGGGCTCCTCGGGCCCCCCAGCAAAAACAGTCTCAGAACCAGTGGGCACTGGAGCCCCTGGCACACACAGAACAGAACCAGCAGGTGCGGAGACCTCTGGCAGGAACACGACAGGACCAGCAGGCACACGGGCCTCTGGCAGGAACGCAACAGGACCAGCAGGCACACGGGCCTCTGGCAGGAACGCAACAGGACCAGCAGGCACACGGGCCTCTGGCAGGAACGCAACAGGACCAGCAGGCACACGGGCCTCTGGCAGGAACGCGACAGGACCAGCAGGCACACGGGCCTCTGGCAGGAACGCGACAGAACAGGACCAGCAGGCACACGGGCCTCTGGCAGGAACGCGACAGAACAGGACCAGCAGGCACACGGGCCTCTGGCAGGGACAGAACAGGACCAGCAGGCACACGGGCCTCTGGCAGGGACAGAACAGGACCAGCAGGCACACGGGCCTCTGGCAAACACATAGCGGCCTGCAGCTGCGCAGAGCATTGACCCTGCTCAGGCAGCGACAGCTCTGTGCAGTCCTCAGCTGGCTTCTTAAACTCCAGGGGTCCAGAGTCTAATGGGGGCTGAAACCCAGCCTCTGGGGAGGCCCTGGAGTGCATCTCAGTCCCAGAACTGGCCAGCCTTTGAGGAATGTTGACATTGTTCTTGGGTTTGTCTCTCTGCTTAGAGTACGGAGTTGTTGAACTGTCCGTTATGGGTTGGACTGACATGGCTTGCTGTACAGGAGGAGTAGGTGAAGGTGATGGCTGAACAGGTTAGTGGAGCAACTGACACAGGATGCAGGGCTGGTGACTGCTGAACTGAGGATAAAGCTAATGATTCTTCTGCTAACCGGGCTACTGACTGGGCCATGGATTGTAACAGGGTTTGTAATAAGTCTGGCTGTGACTGTAATTGAGCTATGGATTGTGAGGCTGAATGTGGCCGGGCGGCTAACTGGGCTTCTGGCCGGGCGGCTAACTGAGCTTCTGGCCGGGCGGCTAACTGAGCTTCTGGCCGGGCGGCTAACTGAGCTTCTGGCCGGGCGGCTAACTGAGCTTCTGGCCGGGCGGCTAACTGAGCTTCTGGCCGGGCGGCTAACTGAGCTTCTGGCGATAAACAGTTTTTGTCCAGTGCCGTACAGAACATCACCCCTGAGTAAACGGTCCCACAGTTCAGACCAACAATACTGTCCTGTCCACTCACCACAGCTGGCTGCTCGGAAATCCCCAGGTCCGACTGTGGCGAGGAGCGTCGGCAGCGTGAGCGCCGTTTCCCCCTCGAAGGCTGGGTTGACGGGCCGGGCAGAACATCCTCTGTCGGACTGGGCAGTGAAGCATGAGCTGCAGGGTGGGTGGTAGCAGCCGGGGGGTGAAGACGGAGTCCATTCAGAATGAAATTCTGTGCGAGCGGGTGAAGTGAGCTGAGCAGCCAGGGGAGACCAGAAACCAAGCGCTGTAGCCGATTAGCCACGGCTTGGCGAAATTCTCTCCCCTCGTGCTCCAGCCACGCGTTGATTAATTTGTCCACGGAGTAAACAATGTCCTCCCGGGGCTCCTTGGGCGGGTTGAATGCTGCTGGGTCCATAGTGGCCGGTTCGTACTGTCACGGCTGCCGAGGCGAGCCGTGTGGATATAGAAGGAGGACCCAAGATGCAGGCAGTGGATGAGATACCGGTGGTTTATTTACAGAGGTGTAGTGGCAAACAAACAGTGGGGCATAACAAACAACTAAAGACACCTAAACTGGGAGAACTAAAATAACAGACCTGGGAGCATATGACAACGGATGATGAATAGCAGAGAGCCGCAGACAAAGAACAGGACACCGTGGAACACAGGGTAACAGACTGACACGGAGGAACACAGACAAACCAGCAACAGGCAGGAGAACACACAGGGCTTAAATACACACACCAGTAATCAGGGGATGAGAGACAGGAGGGCAACACAGCTGGGAGGAATCTGGGCTGACGGGACAGGGGAAACGTAAACTGATCACACTCACATATGACACGGACCTTCACAATAAAACAGGAAACTCAGATACATGGAACCAGACAAGACATTGAACTAAACAGACAGATTCACAAACAGATGGGGAGACACCATAGACAGACAGATACAGACGCAGACTCAGAGGCAGATCGAAAATAACACAGAACTTAAACAATCATCATCTAGAAAATGATAACAAACTAAAAGCGCTGGGTCACCGACCCAGGACCATGACAGGAGGAGGCAGAGTGGAGGAATCTGCAGGTTCTGTCTCTAACACACAACCAGAGCTTCAATCATAACGAGCACATAATAAAACCATGATCCCCCCTGATCGACTCTTTTAGCCTGTTTCCTCTGGATCGAACAGGATCTAACAAACCCCAGCTTCTGCTGGGACACTGGTCATCATGGGAGGAAAAAGATGGCTGCCGTGTTGCCGTTTCCTGTCTTACACCAGGGTTATACTTCCTGTATCTGTGGGTCTGAGTTTTTAATCAGAGGATGAACTTAAAGATTTCAGTCTGCTCTACAACCCACCACCTATCCACACGTCTGCTAAGTGGACTGGAAATCAGTAAAACTTCTACCAGACTTTAGTAAATATTGCATTAAGATGAGCAGACAGATTTTAATCTCAGCATCGTGCACACAGATTTTTCAGGACACTGGAAGAGTTCCTGCCGTGGATTTAGATGTTAGTGTTGTGTGGATGATCCCATTCTGTCATCTTTGTGTTACTAACACTGATGCTTTTACACTTTAGGACCCTCGAGACCTCTGCTGCTCAGCCGTCCTGATCGCTGCCTCCACTTTAACCAGAGGCTGTAACCTCTGATCATTTCACCTGCACCGACAGTAACACTCTTCTCCAGAACCAAACGTGCCATAAACCCATCACAGCTTCATCATCAGCTCAGTCTCAGCAACATGCAGACGACCGAGCAGCAGAAACTCTGCAGGGAACGTCTGAAGTCTGTTCTTCACTTTTCCCAGCTCACTGTTTATTGAACATGAGACAGAAAAATAACTTCACCTTTAATGTGAAACTTTTATCGCCTGTGACATATTTGCAGGAAGTTTTCATGCTGTGATTTAGTGTCACAGCCATAAATATCACACAAGGTAAAAACTACAAGTCCCAGCATCCTCTGTGTTTAGGGAGGAGCAGTGAAAGTGAAAGTGTTGATCCTCCGTTCAGAGTAGTGATGGGATTTCCGGCTCTCTTTAGAGAACCGGCTCTTTCGGCTCCAAACCGGCTCTTCAGGTTGTTTTGTTGCTTTAATTAATTTATTATTAACAATAATATAAAATTATGCACAAAAGGAATTACTAACGTAAAAAAAAGTGGTTATGGTAGATATATGCGGTGGCCCCTAGAGACAAAACACGTACAAACTCCAAAACACATTTCTAACTGAACTTCCAAAGCAGAGCTACTAGATCACTTAAATTACACAATTGAAATTGTTTGTGTATTTATACATAGGCACTCATATATATTCAAATAATTAAAAAACATTTTCATTTACCTGTTACTACCACACACCAAATCCGGTCATTGGTACTTGCTGGCTTGTGTAGCCACTAGGTAACAAAAGCTCAACACTGCACCCAGCATCCTGGAGCACTTCTGTTGTCTTTTGTACGTGTTTTGAGTTTTTACGTGCTTCTGAGTTTGTACGTGTTTTTACATGTTTTGGAGTTTTTACGTGTTTTGGAGTTTGTACGTGATTTGAAGTTTGTATGTGCTTTGTCTCTAGGGGCCACCATCAATATACTTTTATTTATTCACTCCACATAAAATGTAATAAATAAATCATATAATACAAAAATCAACTATTCACATTTCAACTTTTAACTATTTAAATTTTCAGCTTTTTCCTTTTAAACAAATTTAAAGTGAAACAACACAAAACACTGCAAACCACAACACAATTAAATATAAATTAAAATATGAAAACAAAAAGAACATGCACATTCTCTGTCATATGGACCTGCATGAATAAACTTTCTGAATCCTTTATCATCTGCAACTGAAAATAGTTGTGGATGATTACTATACCTTTCTAATGTGACGTTGTTGGCCCTGGCTCTTTCTCTCTCTCTCCCTCTGGCTCTGTTCCTGTGCTGCTGAGTAGTGATGTGCGGATCGATCCTGAAATATCGATTTCTCCGATACCAGCCATTTATGTTCTAGAATCGATTCTCACATTAAATATCGATATTTTAGTAATTTAGAGTAAATTTGTAGTTTATCATTAACAGGAACACAGTGGAAAGAAACTATAACATTCGGATTGTCTACATTCAAAGGAACTACTTCCTCTTCCGCCTTTCATAGTCATGTGCGAAATACGGCTGTATAAATGTCTCGCAGCCCCTTGGCGTGCGCAGTGTTGCCAACTTAGCGACTTTGTCGCTATATTTAGCGAGTTTTCAGACCCCTTAGCGACTTTTTTTTTCTAAAAAGCAACTAGCGACAAATCTGGCGACTTTTTCTGGTGTTATTGGCGACTTATTTATGACGACTTTTTGACGTGAAAGGGCGTGTTGCTCTTACTCTCAACAAGCAGCGGTGCGGCCGTGGGCACCTCACCCGTGCTAAAGCGCTCACGGGCGGAGGATAGTCCTCCCCCAGCTGCAGGAGACGTTCACACCTGTGCGTCCAAACTGCAAATGAACCGCGCATGAGCGAAGCCGCTGCTCCCGCACTGACTGTAATGCAGTCAGTTCTTCTTTTACTGTTATGCTGTTTTGTGGATCACAAGATTTAAAACTACTTATACACACACACACACACAGTAACTCCACCAGAGCGCCTATTTTGGGTCACTTTTGCCGGTCCAAGCCCGGATAAAGGAGCAGGGTTGGAATTGTGACATTAAAAAACAATAATTGCTAAAAGAAATTTAATTTGTAGTTCTAAATAAATTCTAAATGCATTTCGGACGTTTTTTGCTCACTTTATGTTTCTTCCACGATGTTATTTCTCTCTCCAACAGCGTAGGTTACAATTACATTAGCATGACCAATTATGCAAATTAGGCGATGGCGTAATTTAGCGACTTTTAGGACAACCAATGGCGATTTTCCTTACTGAGGAGTTGGCAACACTGGGCGTGCGCACTCACAACAATGGCTGAGCGTCATGTGCGGACGTATTTTACCTACACAAACAGCTGAGACGTGGTTTGCGATACATGTGGCAAAAAAGTGCTCCAAGAGTGAGGTGTTGTGGCCATATTAGGGAAAAGGGCTGTTGGGGGGGCTAAATACATTTTACAGGGTTTATTTATCGGATAAAATACGTTAAATGTCACCGTTATTATTGGCCGGTCCGGAAACAGCGGGGGTGTCCAAATTCAGAGGCTGCTTCCACCTGAGGACCCGGCCTTCGCGGTCTAAAGAAAGCCGGGTAGTACGTCACAGGCTCCCTCGGTGGAGTGAAACTCTGCTGTCTGCTCCTTGCTATCTAACATATAACCGGGCACTGATGTAATCTCTTGACCGTCTCACACTTCTGTTTAATCATTTTTTGTTTGACGTTTATTCAGCTGTATGAAAACCCCGGAGGAACCCTCCTGAGGGATTAATAAATTTCAATTTAATTTAATCTAATCTAATAACTTCAATCTCAGCCAAACCGATTTACTCACGAACAAATAAAACACTGAAAAAGCCAAACAATAACATTTTTAAGTTATCAAAGTGACTTATATATCATGTTTAACCCGAGTAGCAAAAGACCACAGCGGTTTGAAGATGATGCGTCGGTCGGCTCAGATATTTGAAGTTTACACAGCTACATTCTCACCTGAAAATATGTTAAAAGTTTTTTTGCGACCCAGAAAGGGAAATAAGAGTAATATTAAAACTAAATCGCTGCCACCATTGTTGGAAACTGGAATTGGCTGGCCGCGCTATGAATTCTGCAATATGGTTTTGTTGTCCTGGAAAATCGGGAGAAATTCAGGAGAATGGTGGCTCCGGGAGATTTTCGGGAGGGCACTGAAATTCGGTATTCTCCTGGAAAAATCGGGAGGGTTGGCATGTATGGTTGTGGCAACATCACTAACCTTGTCAAACACGTCAGAGTAAATCATATCACAGAATATGACGAGCTTATGTTGAGACGAACTGAAGAGAAGGACAGGTGCTGCTAGGGCAAGACAGACGTCTCTCACGGAGTCCTTTAGTGCTGCAGGCAGGCAAGGTGTTCAAATAGCGCACAACTTCAGTTTTTTTATTTCTATATAATGAACCTTACATTATTAAGTGATAAGAACAAGTAATCTGATGTCCTGTAATCATTATGATGCTATAATTTGAGATACAATAAATAAAATAAGTTTTTGTACAAAGTATCGGTATCGGATCAGTATCGTCGATACCACCCTGAATATTACTTGGTATCGGATCGGAAAGAAAATCAGTGGTATCGCACATCACTACTGCTGAGTGTAACTACCGCCCCTCCCCCCTCTGCCCAGCGTAGAGCACAAAGCTCGTGTGCAGAGTGAAGCAGAAAAAAAGTGCGAGAGAGAGAGAGAGGGGCTGAGAGAAAGAAAAAAAAACACGGGACGTCGTTCACGTCTAAGATCCGGCTCTAAGAGCCATTTTGTTCGCGAACGACCCATCACTGGTTCAGAGCAGCAGGAGGAGGAAGGTGGAGCTGAGGCAGGTGAGTGTTAACATGAATATGTTTCTTCTTATGACATAAAATAATTCCACGCTGTTCGTGTCTGTGGGTGAAACGTGAGGCCGCTCGGCTCCTCTGAGCGCTGGTTTCCTGTAAGTAGAGAGGAAGTGAGTTTAGCTGAGAGAGCAGGAAGAGAGTGAGAGCTGTGCTGAGGCAGGTGAGTGTTAACACCGCTCTGACATTACTGTGTCTCTGTGGCGGGAACAACAGGCTCCGTCAGTGGAGGCAAAAATAATCAGACTTTGGTTTTTCAAAGGAAACTACTTTATGTTGGGAGAAGCCGCGCGCTCATTTGATAACGGCTTGTCAATCTCAAGTTATTAGCCAATGAGGGTGCAGGTTCACAGTAAGACCCGCCCTTATCACAACATTTTTAAAAACTAAAATGCGACAGAAACTCTGGTCGTGTCTGTCCCTACCCGATCAGTACCGGAAACCCGATTGGTACCCCGCATGCGCAAATCTTACATCACTTCCTCTCTTTGCCAACATTGCAACATTCAATATATTTGAATGACACAGTTAGCGCCCAGTTAGCTCTTAGCATTTCTCAACAGCTCTGCCTCCTTTTCAACTACCGGGACATTTAAACAATGGATAATCCGTATCCGCAACAAATTTTTGCTTTTCTCCTCAACAGAGAGCGTCCCCCGATTGAACAACAGCGCCGTAAAATAAGAAGAATGGTGCCTAATGACAGAGTTAATAATACAGACTTTATAATTCGTCACGTGAAGATTCAGCAGCCAGATGAAGTGTTTACTGGCAATTGACAGTGATAGCGGACATTATCATCACTTTTCCAACAATCCTCTCCACACAGACAAGCATAAACACACTCGATTATCACTAAATCAAATTTAACACACGTTTGTAATGACGCTAATTCAGTTTACAATAGGGTTCATTCTCTCAGCCAGCAGGTGGCGGTATCCTCGTACACTGGGGAGTACACTGCCATTAAACGAACAGAAGAAGAAGAAAACCCCTGCACATGCGCGGTACGGATCGGGTAGACCCGATTTGTACGGTCCGACTTTGCACATGCGCAGTAAGGATCGGGAGTCCCGATCTGTCACTATCTTTTTATTTTTTTGTTTTTGTCTACATTATCCGGTTGTTCAGTGATGACGCGACGAATCCTACTTCCGGGTCTAAAGTAGTCTGCGTTTAATATGGGATTTGTGTTGTTAACATGTTTAATGTTATGTATTTTCTTCTATTTGATCTCAAAAAGCTCCTAAAACAGTCAGCGATCACTGTTGACCTCCCTCGGCTTTTATTACCGCTAATCATTTATTTAAGCTCAGTTTTTAAAACCTTAGGATGTAACTACAGCCCAGCCCATGCAGCAGTATATGAATGACTAACCTCGTATTGTGGATGGATTATCTCAGTTGTTCTCCTGGCTGAAGTTTGGTCCGTTTACAGCATCCTGCCATGCGATTACATTTGTTCCTGACCACCGAGAACACTCACGGTAACTTTTATCAAGTGGAAAAAAAGTTAGCTTGTTTATATTATGCTAACATAGCTGTGTCGCTAGCGGTCACGTAGCACATCATTATATACCAGCTAGCCAAACTTCAGTAACCCTACAAACGTCACTGCTGTTTAGCTTTCTGTCTTCATTTATGTTGGAAGTGATAACAGAGCTGTACGTTTTAATTTGTTTCCAAAACCCCGCAGTCAGGACATGCTATATTGTATTTAGATAGAAGCTAGCGAGCTAACTCCCTGCTAACTTCTAACTCCGTTAAATGTCATAAATTCCGTTTTCATGGATGCCTGGATGTTAAACTCAATTGTTACACCTGGTAGAGCAGAACGCTGATCATTTTTATTAAAGATGAAAGAATTTAGACAGTTTTTCAACTCTCAGTAATGCCATAGTGATCGTTTGATATATGGACCTGCAGCGGAGTTTAGACCCAGACACGGCTAGTGACGTCAGACTGAACAACCGGATATTAAATGTTTCATTATCGGAAACATTTTAAGAGATACTTGTTATTCTTAACATCTTAACAGGTACTCTGACCTGTAACTATCGTAAAATGCTTCGACCGGAAGTAGACACCTTTCGCGCATGCGGGGTACCGATCGGGTTTCCGGTACGGATCGGGTAGTGACAGTGTCCAAATTCATCGGCTGCATCCTCCTGAGGACCCTGCCTTTGCGGCGTACGTGGGCTGGGTCCTCAGAAGGTCGGATATGCCGGAAGTAAACGGCTGGGGAAATTGGACGGTCTAGCCTTCTGATTAGGCTCACCGCTGTCTCGGTGGAGTTTAATAAACTCGGTCCTCTGCTCCTTGCTATCTGCAATATAACAGGACACTGGAGTAAATTCTCGACCGTCTCATACTTCTGTTTAATCAGTTTTCTGTTTGATGTTTATTCAGCTGTGTAAAAACCAAGGAGGAACCCACCCGGGGGATTAATAAAGTTTTATTTTATCTAATCTAATCTAATAACTTTAATCTCAGCCAAACCGATTTACTCACGAACAAACAAAACACTGAAAAAGTGTAAAGTGTAATACAGGCATGTGCAGGGGGGGGGGCTGGAGGGGCTTGAGCACCCGCCCCTTTCCTGATGGGTGCCCAAAGTGCCCTTTTGTTGAGGCAATTTTTAAAAAAAATTTATTTATTTATTTTTATATGTGTGTGCGTGCGGAGTCCTGTCTGTGCCCCTCAACAATAATATTTAACTATTAATCACAGTTTTGCTAAATAAAAGGATCTGGCTTGCATCAGTCACATGATCACATTTAACCAATGATCGCCCTTGACGGCAGAACGCGCTGGTTACGAGCTGGGAACGAGCTCACAAAGAGCACGCGCATTTGTTGCGGTCCGGAGCTGTAGGAGAAACACAAGTTAACTCAGAGACACAGACTGATGCGACAAACCCAGTAAGTAGGTGTACAGCGTACACTGTAGTGTGTAGCACCCAGGAGTATTGGCTTATTACGTACACGTTGGTAAGATGTCTTGTGGTAATTTGACGAACTGAAACAAACGAGCGTGCTGTGTGTGCAACAGCGTGACAAACATTACCTGTCCTTTTATTAACTGCACAAGTAGTGCTGGTCATAGCTGCTGGCTACCTGTGTAAGGCTGTCATGGGTCTGTAGCTCTGTCACCGTTTTAGGGAACATATTTAGTTTTAAAGCAAGTTACAGAGCATTTCCTGCCTTTCTGGGGGGATTATATTTCACTAACGATCTAATATGCATGTCCACATAATTATTATTATAATTATAATATATTAAAAACACACGCTGTATTAAAAAAAAAACATACATTAAGAAACAGATTATATTAGATTTATGTTTTAAATAAGACAAAAATTGGATGTTACAGCAGTAACATTATTGTATCTCTACAGTTTAAACATGTAATAAGCTTTGCCCTGCACAGAGTGGATAGTGAAACAAATGGAATCATCATAAATACATTATTTCATATTTATTACTTCCCCCTCCTCATTGCTTTAATATTGTAGCTCTAGTAATAAATAATAATGTAAGGATGCCCACAGTATATACAGTATTCTGAAGAAGGTCTAAAATGTCACTGTGTGTGCGTGCATGTGTGTGTTTTATTTAGATGGATTTAAAAAAAAAAAAATTACTCATGATATAACATTGTCCAGACATGGCTGGTAAGGACATGAGGAGGAAACAGTAGGAGCTGTGTGAGGCTACTAAAGGCAGGGCTATAACATTTTTCTGTCATCATTTTATTATAGATTAAGTGCAAGAGTTGTTAGGTGTGGATAATTTGATTATAGTTTATTGCAATAGCAAGTTGTGCCTTGTTCTCAGATAGACAGCAAGTGGAGAGTGATGTATGAAATGATGGAAGGAAGAAGAGAAGCAAAGAGTGATTCACAGGCAGAGCCTAAATTATTTCTCACAGTTTTTTGTTGCCTTATGGTTCCAAGCGCTGTCACCAATCTTTGCATTTTGTTATTATCTCATGACACTTGTTTAATCAGCTACCATCTCTCCTGTGGACTTTTTAATGTCTACAGTCTCAGATCAACACAGCCCTGCCCTCCAGCACTATCAGCAGCAGGAGCAGCAGAAACACCTCAACAGCAACATTGTACCCATCAGGTAAAACATCGGCTACGTTTGCTTTGCCTTGTCGCCACCTCACAACAGTGATATAGTATGATGCAATCCCATATTAGATTGTTGATGAATGTGTGTTGTTGTTATTCAGCCTGGTTCAATGTGCCCCTCTTTAACTTTGAGCACCCGCCCCTTTAAACGTCTCTGCACGGCCCTGGACTTATATATCACGTTTAACCTGAGTAGCGAAAGTCCGCGGTGATCCGAAAATGATGTGCCGGGAGTTGTGCCGTTCTCGGCGGCTTCAGCGTCTCCGAAAACGTCGAAGCACTTTTGCAAATATGCGGTATCTTGGTAAACCGAGCAGATATTTGATGTTTACACAGCTACTTTCTCGCCTGAAAATATGTTAAAAGTTTATTTTGTGACCCAGAAAGATTAGTATGAGTAATTTTAAAACTTAGTAGCGGCTGCCAAATTGAGGAACTGGATTTGGTGGTCATGAAAATGGCATTAAACAAGTCCCCAGGGACAGATGGACTCACTACTAATTTTTATCAATTCTTCTGGAAGGACCTAAGAACTTTATTGTTTGATGCATTAAAGGAATCGATAGAGAAAAAAGAACTGATGCCAAGCATGAAACAAGGGTTGATAACCCTGATCCCTAAATCGGGTAAGGATAAAAGAATTCTAGACAATTTAAGACCCATCACCTTACTAAACACTGACTATAAGATCCTGTCTGGAGCTGTAGCTGAGAGGCTAAAGAAAGGCATCTCAAACATTATCAGTGAAACACCATCAGGTTTGTTGAAAGGAAGACTAATTCATAACAATATTAGGCTGGTTTTGGACCTCCTTGAGTACAGTGAAATAATCCAAGAGAGAGGATACATCCTGTTCTTGGATTTTTACAAAGCATTTGACTCAGTTGAACATACGTTCATATTCAAAACTCTGCAGTCTTTTGGTTTTGGACAGGAATTTATCAATGTTATAGAGATGTTATATAATGACATTAACAGCTCTGTTTTGCTAGAACATGGTACATGTTCAAGGTTTGAGGTTAATAGAGGGATAAGGCAGGGATGTAGCAGCTCACCACTTCTGTTCATCATGGTTGCTGAGCTGTTGTCTATTTTGATTAAAAACAGTCACATTGAGGGGTTAACTGTGATGGGTGAACAGATAATAATCAGTCAGCTCGCAGATGATACCACCCTGTTTCTAAAAAATGAGGACCAGATTCCTTTAGCCTTACAGGTGATCAACCACTTCTCCAAAGCTTCTGGCCTACAGCTGAATATTAATGAATAAGAAATTCTAGCTCTGCATGAGTGGCCCCTGCAAGCAATAAATAATATACAGATAAAAAAAGAGGTGAAGTATCTGGGCATTGTAATTTGCAAGGATAAGACATCAACTGAAAATAAGAATATCTGTGCCAATATAGAAAAGTGTAAGTCAATTTTAAACAGGTGGCTGCAAAGGGACATAACTCTGTTTGGGAGAATCTTGCTAACCAAAATGGACAGTCTGTCCAGACTAATCTATCCAGCCTTTTCTCTGCCCATACCTCCAAAACTAATTAAATCTATAAATAATCTTAATTTTAGGTTCATATTGAGGAACAAATGTCATTATATAAAGAAAAATGATATGATTAAGAATTATGAAGAGGGTGGGGCTAATGCCATTGACTTTGATGTTATGAATGGTGTACTAAAACTGAAATGGTTAAGATCTTTCATTAGGAACAAAAATTCCTTTTGGAACATTATTCCCAGTGTGATTTTTTGGCAAAATGGGTGGAATAGACTTTTTGTTATGTTATGACTTTGATTGCAGTTCGTTACCTGTTAAACTCTCAGCTTTCCATCAGCAGGTCCTTCTCTACTGGAAGATCTAAAGGGATTTGGGCTGTAGCTCATTTTACGGATGATAATGGGGTCTTATTAAAACATGAGACGTTTTGTGAGAAATTTGATGTAAGATGTACTGCTAAGAGATATAAATCCCTAGTGAAAGCCATCCCAGTCCCTTTGAGATCAATGATAAAAGAAGATATTGTGCACTCTAAAATTTCTCCTGGACTGAGGCAGCTCTGCATAGCTGGAGTTGAATTTGGTGACAGCAGGTTTACAAACAAGGTGATCAGGAATATTTTGATCAACGAAATTTGCCCTAATCTGGTTAAAAGAAATTATATCCTTAAAGAATTTGAGACCATGGAGGTTAAGGCGATAAGAAAAAAGTATATTTCACTTCCTCTTTCCCCTAAAGTAAAAGAGGTTCACTTTAAAATCATTAATGAGGTTTATCCAACCAATGAATTCTTAAGATGGAAATTTAACTTAGATGTGAACGCCTGCACATTTTGTGAAAATGATATTGAAAGTCTGGATCACTTGTTTTTCTACTGTGAATCAGTGCACTCCTTCTGGACTGACATGTGGAGCTGGCTACAGTCCAGGAGAATCCAGTTACCACATTTGACGGTGACAGTAATAAAATTTGGAATACTTGCTGAGAATGCAGATTTTGACCTGTTGATTAGGACGTTTTTGTTAATGGGAAAATTTTTTCTTCACAAATGCAGATACTTTAAAGCTAAACCATTTATAAACAGAAGGCTGAATGACTTTAAACTCTGGGCTAAATCGCTGAAACTTGTGAATAACAAGAAAGCTCATAAACTTGTTGTTTTATTTAACGAGTTTAGTCTATGTTAAAAAAAAAGAAACCTCCCTATTTTATAATCATGACTGCCCTTTTTTGCTCATGGTATTTTTTGCCTTTGGTTCAAATCCTTCAATGACTGTTCTATATTTTTGTACTAACTATTTTAGCTTTGTGTTTATTGTTTTTTTTGTTTTTTTTATGGGTTTTTTTTTTTGCTAGAATGCTCAACCGAGGATGTTACATATTCGGATTAATGGTGGTGCCTTGTATGTTATACTGTTGTTTGTAAATAAAGTTTGTAAACAAACAAACAAACAAAAACTTAGTAGCAGCTGTGTCCCAATTCAGGGTCTGCACGCTTGAGGTACGCGCACTACGTACGGTGCGTACTATAAGTACAAAAAGTGCGGAAGTGAGAGGCTTGTGAAATGGGACAGTCTAGCCTGCGTCGCGCTGTTCAGGTTGCCTAGCAACCATGATACTAACCGCGAGAAATGTTACATACAGCTTTGTGTGACAGAAATGAAGGAGAAAAATGTTTTGTTGGTCATTCATTTTTGTCATGACATCACTTTGATTAGTTGAGTATCTTGAGTATCTATCTAAGTGCTGCGTTTGACACTGTGCATCACTGCATTTTATTGGATAGGCTTGAACATTTTATTGGAATTACAGGAAATGTTTTATCATGGCTGAAATCTCACCTGTTTGGGAGGTCTCAGACTGTTAGTTTTAAAAACGATCTCTCCGAGACCTGTGCAGTGAGGCATGGGGTCCCTCAGGGCTCCATACTGGGACCATTGCTGTTTTCTATGTACCTGCTGCCTCTTGGTGTTCTTTTACATTCTTTTAATGTAACCTTTCATTGTTACGCTGATGACCTGCAGCTTTATGTTCCTTTAACCATTGGAAATTGTGCTGAAGTCTCTAAACTAGAATGTTGTTTATCTGCAATTAAGGGCTGGTTATCGGACAATTTCTTGCTCCTAAATACTGATAAGACAGAGGTGATGGTCATTGGGCCACACAAATTTCAGCACTTGTCCCAAAATTAGATCTTGAGAATTGATGACAGTGTCATGAATTGCAGGAACAAGGTAAAAAACTTGGGTGTGTGGTTCGACATGGTGAAAGAGATAACAAAGACCGCCTTTTATCATTAGAGGAACATCGCCAGAATCAGACAAGTTTTGTCAAGCGACACTGCAGAGGTTCTTGTCCATGCATTTGTGTCTTCCCGTATTGATTATTGCAATGCTCTTCTTTCTGGCCTACCAAAGAAACGTTTTAGAGGTCTGCAGATGGTGCAAAATGCAGCTGCTCGCATTTTAACAAGAACTGGGAAATTTGAGCACATTACCCTGTTCTGAGATGTCTTCACTGGCTACCTTGTCAGGTTCGAGCAGATTTTAAGGTTCTGCTGCTCACCTACAAGGCTTTAAAAGGATTGGCACCTTCATACCTCTCCGACCTTTTAACCCTTTATGTTCCATCTCGTGCTCTCCGATCTCAGGACTCTGGTCTTCTAAAAGTTCTTAGAGCCAGAAAAAAGACAATTGGAGAGCTTTTTCTTTTCATGCCCCGTTTCTGTGGAACAACCTCCCACAAGATATTCGGCAGGCTGCTCTGTGGAGGTTTTTAAAACCAAGTTGAAGACACATTTGTTCACCCGATCCTACATGTCTTAATTCTATGGCTTTTAGTTTTTACATTTTTATTGTTTTTAACTTGTATTGTGTCTTTTACCTGTATTGCTATGTATCGCTTTTATTTAATTTATCTCTTTAGTTGTACAGCACTTTGTTTGAAAGCGCTTTATAAATAAAGTTATTATTATTATTATTATTACAAGGTCCACGTTTACGGAAACATCTGCTACAGATATGGGAGAATATTTGATTTCTATTGTAGACAGAAGCCACGGGTGTGTTCAGTCAAAGGTTTAGAATAAACTTTGGTCTATAAATGTGTTTCATGATTTATTTTTAACTCCAACTGCTTATTTGTACTATGCTTTCATTTCAGAGTGCAATGAAAAATAAAAAGGATATTTTCAATAAAACTGTCACGATCCTGGGTCTGTGACTCAGTGTTTTCTGTTTTGTATTGTTAATCTTTGATTTCATGATGTGTCTTTGTTTATTCTTACGTTTTGGTTCTGTGTTTTGTTGTACCTCTAAGTTCAGTCTATGTATTTCCTGCTTTGTTCTGAAGGTCCGTGTCTCATGTCAGTGTGTTTAGTTTGCGTTTCTTCTGTCTCGTCTTGTCAATCACTCCCAGCTGTGTCCTCCTTCTGTGTCTCATTCCCTCGTTATCCCTCTGTGTATTTAAGCCTTGTGTTTGCCTCTGTTAGTTGCTGGTTCGTCTGTGTATCTGTCAGGGTCCTGGGTCTCCTGATCTAGTGTTTTCAGGTCTTTGTGATTTTTGTATTATGTCAGTTTAGTTTGTGAGTTATTCTATGCTTCCTAGGTTTTGATTCCCTGCCCCCCTTGTTTCTCTGTGCACTCTGTTCTGTAGTGATGGGCAGATGAAGCTTCATGAAGCACTGAAGCTTTTCATCCAGTTGGTTCACCCCAGCACAGAGCTTCTTGAAGCTTCATTTGCTCTAGTAGGACACCTACTGGACGTAAAAATATTAGTTGGCATGAATTTGAAGAGTGTGGCCTTTTGCACACAGCCTGTAAACGTCAACAACAAAAGGAGTGTGTAAAGCATCTATATTGTATTGATGCAGTATACTGTGTATATTTATGCTGGCTGTATGGAAAATGATCATTTGGAAATGCTTAAAATGGAAATGATCATTTACTGTGAGGTGAGGTGAGGTTGGGGTGTGGACAGTAGTTGTGCTTTTGTAACGTTGAGGTATGGACAGCTCCTGCCTGTTCACATTTTATTCTGTAAAAACTAAATTTTCACTGCTTTTATGGCCTTTTTAGTGGGGAGAACATAGCTAGGATTTAACGATTTAACAAATCTTTTAAATCCTTTGTCCTCCACAATGCTAAATGGCTGGGAGTCCTCGATCACCATGCTAACCAGGTCTTCATCTATTTGAGATTGTTCTCCTTAGGGCTGCTCGATTATGGCAAAAATGATAATCACAATTATTTTCACTGAAATTGAGATCTCGATTATTTGACGATATTTATTTAACAATAACAATGTATTGGATAATGACTTTAAAAATTGTCAAAAAATAATATAAAACAGTGTGCAAATACTGATAACAGTGCAAATGTCTGCAATATAAAAAATAAATGAAAAATGTAAACATCTATGTTTAGTGAACTTTGCAGTGTTGCTCTGTGGTGCAGCTACACTGTAGCAAAGTTTACACACTGTGTCTACTTGATCCACGTCTGACTCCGCGAACCCATAATGTTTCCACACCACTGAAGTTTTTTTTACCTCTCTTTTCAACCAACAGCAGTCACTCTCCTCTCCAAATAACTTCTGCTTAGCTTTCCGAGCTTCCCTCGGGTCCTCTTAATCAGCGGTCCCCGCGATTAAGCAGTACCGGTCCGTGAGTCATTTGGTACCGGGCCGCGAGAGTTGAGGCTCAGGTGTTAAATGTATAGTTTTCAGGGTTTTTATCGGTTTTCAGCGTTATTTTGTTATCGTTTTTATCGTTTACTCGGTTTTCCTGGGTCTTTTCACGTGTGTTATGAATAAATTTCATTTTTTTCGGTACCGGTACTAGTTTTATTTTGTTGTATTTATCCGCGACACCTTAAAGGCCGGTCCGTGAAAATATTGTCGGGCATAAACCGGTCCATGGCGCAAAAAAGGTTGGGGACCACTGCTCTTAATTGTTGTGACACGTGTTTGAAATGCAGAGAGGTGCGCTCGATTTGCCACACTGAGCAGCGCGAGAGTAAAGCACGAGGGAGGGGCTAATAATCGGCTCAGTCATTTTTAATGATCGTTGAAAGCCCAGATCGTAATTGTGATTAAAATTTGATTAATTGAGCAGCCCTAGTTCTCCTGAGGAAAGACAATAAAGACAAAGCACAAATATAAATATCACACACGTAACTTATAACAGTTGTATAATATTGTTATATCATTTAGTAACATTACTGCATGCTATATTATCATGGCATTTGATGGCTCACCTGGTCTTGCTCCACAATCGGTGTCCCCCTTATTCTCATGCAAAGCTCTGTAGTGCCTAAGCATGGATGAGGTGTTGTTGTTATATCCCAGCTCCCTGGCACATAGCAAACACTTCACATTGTACAAACGTAAAGACAGCTTAACATAAATTGTATTGCACCATCAGTATTATGAAAATACATCTTCTGTAGAAATTTACATACATTGTTGGGAGGAATAAGATCAAAATGTTCCCACACAGGGGAGGACATCCTCCTCTTCTTAGCTGGCTCCATTCTCTCCTGACTTTCTCTCCTCACTCTCATAAACCTCCAAACTGTCTCCAAACTCTCACTAACCGCAGCTCTCCATCAAACACCCACATTTTGAATGAAGTCTGAGGGGTTTATATCGCTGTCATAGCTCGCGGCAAAGTTCGAACCACTTCATGAACCAGTCACGTGGTACAGCCGGGCAGCGAGGCTTCGGACGTCATCATTTTCAGCTCCTCCCATAAATGAAGCAAGCTTCGATACGCGCATCGCGGAAACGCCCCCTCCATTACTCGACACAAGCTTCGAAGCCTCGATACAGAACGTCACATCACTACTGTTCTGTGTTTAGTCTTCTGTCCATTTGTTCTGTCCCTGTGTTGTTGCCTTCTGTGTCATCCTCTGTGTAACTGTCTATATAGTGATGTGTTGTGGTGCTTTGCTCCCACCCCTTGTGTTCCGTGTTTTCGTCTTCCCTTCGTGTATTTCTTCATATTCATGTACTGTTAGTTTTCCCGGTTTAGGTTTTTGCTTAGTTACCATGCTCACCTTTGCCATTTCTGTTTGTATCACCGTGTGATGAATAAACTCACTTGCATCTGAGCTGCCTGCATAAAGGGTCCTTTAATAATTTACACATGGCTCGCAAACCGTGACAAAAACACTGGAAAAATTGGGGTGTTCAAAAACGTTTGACGGGTAGTGTATATATATTTAGTTTATATATTTTCTTTATTTATAATAGTTTGTTTTATATTGTAGCAAAGTGTTACTTGGATACTTCTCTATGTGCTTCTTCATGTGCAATTTTGTTGCATTCTTAGAAATTTATTGGTGGTAGTGATGAACTGCTGTTAGAATCAAGTTAAATTCTGATAAATCAGACAATTACCTCTCCAGCTGTTGTTACAGTCTTTGTTTATCGGCTCCTTACAGGGTAAAAGATGACGACGCCTAAAGAAATCCTTCTGGGGACTTTGAAGGATTTGGGACGTGAAGATTTTGAAGAATTTAAGTGGCATCTGAAGAACGGGTCTGTAGAAGGTTTACCAGCAATCCCAGAGAGTGAACTGGAGAATGCAGAGAGGACAAACATAGTGGATCTGATGTTTGATACCTACTCTATCAACACTTTTGAAGTCACTAAAAATCTTTTGGGGAGGTTAAGCAGGAATGATCTGTTGGAGAATTTAAATAAAACCATCCCAGAACCCAAAGGTAAGTCAGGGAATGACTAAACAAAAAACCCATAAACAATAAAAACATTAGTTAACATTACACAGGTGCCATTAAAATCCATATAAATATTAACTCCAAAACACTTGCCAACACTTTCAGGAGTGAGAGACTGCAGAAAGCCAACAGTTTGTGTTTTATGCATCTGCACAAATAACCTCCTGTGTACACATGAATATCTGCTCTTTGGGTTGGTTTGATTAAAATGGGACCAGCAGCAGGTTTTCTGCCCATTTTACAGATTTATATTGTCAGATTGGTTTTAGAGCTGTTTTATCAACATAAATGAGGCGACAACAACAGTTTGGGACACGTCACAAATATGATCAAAGTGCTTTTTCTTAAATCTATTTACCAGTTGAAGGTAAAGTTAAAAAAAATGGCTGCCATTTCTTTCTGCTGTTTGGAGACCCAAACAAAAAAATGCCCACACAGTAAATGCTTTTTATTATGGTTGATAAACAGGACACTAAGGTGATTGGTCAAAGGTTGGAGGAAAGCCACAGTTCTCCTTATTTGACTGAAATCTCAGCTCATGTTTTTTCTTCTGCAGCTTTCTGGGAGATTCCACTTCAGCCTTCTGCTGGCAACGCTCCCATTACCATACTTCCTTTAGGCAGCATCATTAGAAGACATAGCATACATTTACACTGCTATGCAGATGACACCCAGCTCTATCTGTCCATGAAGCCAGATAACACACACCGATTAGTTAAACTGCAGGAATGTCTTAAAGACATAAAGACCTGGACGGCCGCTAACTTTCTGCTTCTTAATTCAGGTAAAACTGAGGTTATTGTACTGGGCCCTGAAAATCTTAGAAATATGGTATCTATTTTATTGGAATTACAGGAAATGTTTTATCATGGCTGAAATCTCACCTGTTTGGGAGGTCTCAGACTGTTAGTTTTAAAAACGATCTCTCCGAGACTTGTGCAGTGAGGCATGGGGTCCCTCAGGGCTCCATACTGGGACCATTGCTGTTTTCTATGTACCTGCTGCCTCTTGGTGTTCTTTTACATTCTTTTAATGTAACCTTTCATTGTTACGCTGATGACCTGCAGCTTTATGTTCCTTTAACCATTGGAAATTGTGCTGAAGTCTCTAAACTAGAATGTTGTTTATCTGCAATTAAGGGCTGGTTATCGGACAATTTCTTGCTCCTAAGTACTGATAAGACAGAGTTGATGGTCATTGGGCCACACAAATTTCAGCACTTGTCCCAAAATTAGATCTTGAGAATTGATGACAGTGTCATAAATTGCAGGAACAAGGTAAAAAACTTGGGTGTGTGGTTCGACATGGTGCTCTCCTTTGGATCTCATGTGAAAGAGATAACAAAGACCGCCTTTTATCATTAGAGGAACATCAGCCAGAATCAGACAAGTTTTGTCAAGCGACACTGCAGAGGTTCTTGTCCATGCATTTGTGTCTTCCCGTATTGATTATTGCAATGCTCTTCTTTCTGGCCTACCAAAGAAACGTTTTAGAGGTCTGCAGATGGTGCAAAATGCAGCTGCTCGCATTTTAACAAGAACTGGGAAATTTGAGCACATTACCCTGTTCTGAGATGTCTTCACTGGCTACCTTGTCAGGTTCGAGCAGATTTTAAGGTCCTGCTGCTCACCTACAAGGCTTTAAACGGATTGGCACCTTCATACCTCTCTGACCTTTTACACCTTTATGTTCCATCTCGTGCTCTCCGATCTCAGGACTCTGGTCTTCTAAAAGTTCTTAGAGCCAGAAAAAAGACAATTGGAGAGCTTTTTCTTTTCATGCCCCGTTTCTGTGGAACAACCTCCCACAAGATATTCGGCAGGCTGCTCTGTGGAGGTTTTTAAAACCAAGTTGACACATTTGTTCACCCGATCCTACATGTCTTAATTCTATGGCTTTTAGTTTTTACATTTTTATTGTTTTTAACTTCTATCTTAGAAATATGGTATCTAACCAGATTCTTACTCTGGATGGCATTACCTTGGCCTCCAGTAACACTGTGAGGAACCTTGTAGTCATTTTTGACCAGGACATGTTTCAATGCACATATTAAACAAACATGTAAGACTTCATTCTTACATTTGTGCAACATCTCTAAAGTTAGAAATATCCTGTCTCAGAGAGACTCTGAAAAACTAGTTCATGCATTTATTAATTCCAGGCTGGACGACTGTAATTCATTATTATCAGGAAGTCCTAAAAACTCGCTGAAAAGCCTTCAGCTAATCCAAAATGCTGCAGCAAGAGTCCTGACAGGGACTAGAAAGAGAGAGCAGATTTCTCCTGTTTTGGCTTCCTGTTAAATCCAGAATTCAAAATCCTGCTCCTCACATACAAGGTCTTAAGTAATCAGGCCCCATCTTACCTTAATGACCTTCTAGTACCATATCCCCCTATTAGAGCACTTCGCTTTCGCTCTGCAGGCCTACTTGTTGTTCACAGAGTATTTAAAAGTAGAATGGGAGGGAGAGCCTTCAGTTTTCAGGACCCAAAAAGATAGTTGGGTTTTTTCAGTTGTATTATTGTAGGTTCTTTATCTTACAATATAAAGCACATTGGGGTGACTCTTGTTGTTATTTGGAGGAATTAAAAAGAAAACTTTTATACTTGAAATTCTTTCATTTATTCTACATATTTATTCATTACTGGCTCCATATTGTTGTTTATGTAATATGTGAAATGTTGCTAGTATTGATTTGGTGCTGTATAAATAAACATAATTAAATCAAATATGTCTCTATAAAACCTGCCCTCAGTTATAACCCAAGTGTCAGGGCTCAATGGCTCATGAAAAGAAATGGAGTCAAGCACAGAACCAAAAAACGGAGGCTGAGTGACTTTTAAAATAAATGTATTTTACTAGATTTCTTGACAGAGAAAGCTGAATCACGGCTAAATTCAACAGCAAGCGAGGTATTATGAGAAGTGCAGAGCTGAGGCCAGAACATAAGCTGAGGCAGGTCAAAGGAACAACAGGGGCAGAAATGGGCGAATAGAAACTATCCAGGATCACTGGAACAAAGGAGATAACAGGGCCGTGCAGAGAGGTTTAAAGGTGCGGGTGCTCAAAGTTAAAAAGGGGCACATTAACAACAACACACATTCATCAAGAATCTAATATGGGCAACAAGGCAAAGCAAACGTCGCCGATGTTTTACCTGATGGGTACATGGTAAATGGCCTGCATTTGTATAGCGCTTTTCTAGTCCTTAAGGACCCCAAAGCACTTTACACTACATTCAGTCACCCATTCACACACAGGCGATAGCAAGCTACATTGTAGCCACAGCCACCCTGGGGCGCACTGACAGAGGCGAGGCTGCCGGACACTGGCGCCACCGGGCCCTCTGACCACCACCAGTAGGCAAACATGGGGTTGGTATCTTGCCCAAGGATATTTGGCATGCAGCCAGGAGGCAGCCTGGGATCGAACCACCGACCTTCTGATTAGTGGCTGACCTGCTCTGCCACCTGAGCTACAGCCACAGTACAATGTTGCTGTTGAGGTGTTTCTGCTGCTCCTGCTGCTGATAGTGCTGGAGGGCAGGGCTGTGTTGATCTGAGACTGTAGACATTAAAAAGTCCACAGGAGAGATGGTAGCTGATTAAACAAGTGTCATGAGATAATAACAAAATGCAAAGATTGGTGACAGCGCTTGGAACCATAAGGACACAAAAAACTGTGAGAAATAATTTAGGCTCTGCCTGTGAATCACTCTTCGCTTCTCTTCTTCCTTCCATCCCATCATTTCATATATCACTCTCCACTTGCTGTCTATCTGAGAACAAGGCACAACTTGCTATTGCAATAAACTATAATCTAATTATCCACACCTAACAACTCCAGCACTTAATCTATAATAAAATGATGACAGAAAAATGTTATAGCACTGCCTTTAGTAGCCTCACACAGCTCCTACTGTTTCCTCCTCATGTCCTTACCAGCCATGTCTGGACAATGTTATATCATGAGTAATATTTTTTTTAAAAATCCATCTAAATAAAACACACACATGCACGCACACACAATGACATTTTAGACCTTCTTCAGAATACTGTATATACTATGGGCATCATGGTGCTGATCCAGAATCCTTACATTATTATTTATTACTAGAGCTACAATAATAAAGCAATGAGGAGGGGGAAGTAATAAATATGAAATAATGTATTTATGATGATTCCATTTGTTTCACTATCCACTCTGTGCAGGGGCAAAGCTTATTACATGTTTAAACTGTAGAGATACAATAATTTTACTGCTGTAAAATCCAAGTTTTGTCTTATTTAAAATATAAATCTAATATAATCTGCATCTTAATGTATGTTCTTTAAAATACAGCGTGTTTTTAATATATTATAATTATAATAATGCATAATTATGTGGACATGCATATTAGATCGTTTTTTAGTGAAATATAATCCCCCCAGAAGGGCAGGAAATGCTCTGTAACTTACTTTAAAACTAAATATGTTCACTAAAACGGTGACAGAGCTACAGACCCATGACAGCCTTACACAGGTAGCCAGCAGCTATGACCAGCACTACATGTGCAGTTAATAAAAGGACAGATAATGTTTGTCACGCTGTTGCACACACAGCACGCTCATTTGTTTCAGTTCGTCAGCTGCAACAAGACAACTTACCAACGTGTACGTAATAAGCTAATACTCCTGGGTGCTACACACTACAGTGTACGCTGTACACCTACTTACTGGGTTTGTCGCATCAGTCTGTCTCTGAGTTAACTTGTGTTTCTCCTACAGCTCCGGACCGCAACAAATGCGCGTGCTCTTTGTGAGCTCGTTCCCGGCTCGTAACCAGCGCGTTCTGCCGTCAAGGGCGATCATTGGTTAATGTGATCATGTGACTGATGCAAGCCAGATCCTCTTATTTAGCAAAACTGTGATTAATAGTTAAATATTATTGTTGAAGGGCACAGACAGGACTCCGCACGCACACACACATTAAAAAAAAAATAATAATAATTTTTAAAAAAAAAATTGCCTCAACAAAAGGGCACTGTGGGCACCCATCAGGAAAGGGGCGGGTGCTCAAGCCCCTCTAGCCCCCCCTTCTGCACGTGCCTGGGAGATAATAATCAGAGTGGTCCACAGTGTAGTGAATGAGTCCAAGATTTAAAAACTAAGAGGTGTTACGTGGCTGCAGGGGGAGATCAGCTGGAGGAGGAGATGAATTAAATCTGGGTACAGAGTGAGATGTGGGTGCACAGGGAGGCAGGCAGGTGAGGATGGCAGTTTGCAAGAGTGAGTTTTCCCAGCAGTGGCAGGCCAGAATCCTGAGGCGTGATGTGAGTGAAGTTGGCCCCCCCCACCTTCTTCAAATCCAACAAAAGTGGTATCAAACGTTTGTGCTACGTTTATGCTGGTTTGTGCTGCAAAATTTTTGTTTGTGCCGCTATCATTTTAAAGATATTAATAAAAATTTCTAGAGGTCATCAGAGGTCAACCAGCCCCCCCATATTAATGGAATCAAACAAAATTGGTGTCAGTCAGTTGTGCTATGTTTGTGCTGGTTTGTGCTGCTAAAATTGTCGTTTGTGCTGCTTCTGTTTTAAAGATATTAATGAAAAGGTAAAGGTCAAAAGGACAGCCAGCCCCCCCATATTAATGGAAACAAACAAAATTGATGTCAAATGTTTGTGCTGGTTTGTGCTGGTTTGTGCTGCAAAAATGTTTGTTTGTGCTGCTATCATTTTAAAATTTTTAATAAAATAACGTCTTGATGCGTGCTTAATCATCCAGGTAAGTAAATCCCAAAAGGTTGATTCTGTTCATCTGGACATTTTCAGTTGGAGAAACGTTTCGTCACTCATCCAAGTGACTTCTTCAGTCTCAGCTGACTGCAGGTTTCCCCAACCTTATAAACACTACATTTGCATAGTGAAGGAAACTAGCACCACTGAATGAACAATGGGCTGAGGGGTTAGTTCCATGATTGTTAGTATGCAAATTCTTATGACCATTGATCAATGACAACTAATCAAAGCCTACTGATTAATGGCCATGAGTACCATTCACAGAAAGTGGGGAATGGCTACAATCACAGCATTGTAGGATGGCGAACGATGTACCCTTGGGCCCCCCTTCTCGATTCAGAGATGGTCAGCATCCTGACAGCCCGATGGACAAAGCTGTCTCTCAGTCTGTGTGTTCTGGCCCGGAGGCTCTTCAGTATCCTTCCTGATGGCAGCAAACTGAAGACGCTGCTGAAGGGATGAGTGGAGTCACCTGTAATGGAGAGGACCTTCCAGGTGAGGCAGGTGCAGCTGCTCTCACTACCCGTAGTCATTTTTTCCTGCAGAACCTAGTGCAGGAGTCATACTTGTGCTTCTCAGTTTGCAGAGGAAGTAGAGTCGCTGTTGGTCTTCTCCACATTCAGGGACAGGTTGTTGTTGCTGCACCACTCTGCCAGATGGTTAACTTCACCCCTGTAGTAGATCTCGTCGTGGGTCAGCAGAGTGAAGAGAAGGGGGCTCAACACACTAACTGACTAACCGTTCAAAGCACTTCATAATGATGGAGGTGAGTTTGACAGGACGGTAGTCCTTAAAGCAGGAGGTAGATGACTTCTTGGGTACAGTAATGATGGTGGAGGCCTTGAGGCATGTGGGAACGGCGGTACTGATTTTGGCAAGGGATCTCCACACACTGTCTGGGGATTGTGTCACCACGGTCTGCAGAGTGGGCTTGTAGTCTGTGATGGTTTGTATTCCTTGCCACTGCCTCAAGTATCTCTGCTGTCGCTGAAGCTTTGCTGTAGCTGATGCCACGTGACAGGTTTGCCCTTGCTGTTCTTTGGCTCACCTAATTCCCGGCTCTGAAGGCTTGCATTTTGCAACCTTAGGAGCATTTAAACCTGACCTGTGAGCCATGGTTTCTGATTGGCCCAGACAGTGATAGGCCTGGTGTCACGACCTGCAGGATCGGCAAGGTGCTGATCAGAATCTCTCCACTCCTAGCCATCCTTCTCTTCTCTTTTTCCCTCTCTCTCCCCCTCTCTCCTTCTCTGCCCTGTTTTGCAGGGGTGGAACTCATGGCGGCTTCACGCCCTCGGTCCACGCCTTCCTGGATTGGGAACACCTGGGCCTCATCAGACCAGCTGGTATATTAGAAGGAGGAGATCAGCTGTTCAACACTGGATTGTTGTGAAGGCTCTAGTCAGTACACGTCTAGCTCAAGTTTCCTGTGCCTCCGTCTCAGAGACTTAACGAGTGTTTCTTTGTTCCTAGATTCCCCGTGTGGAGTGTGGAGGGAGCGACTGGTTGCTAGCGGAGAAGAGAGAGGTTGAACTGAGCGCGTGTGTGATTTTCCCCGTTTTCCCTGGAGCCCTGCCCCTCACGTCTTGTATATAGCACTAACCCCGCACTGTCTGTACATACACTTGGTGAAGATCTGTAAATAAACCGTCTCTGTTTAAACGCTACTCATGAGTCCTGCGAGTGGATCCTCTAAGCAACCCGTGACACCTGGTCTCTGTGACATCATCGATGCATTTTGGGATGTAGGCAGTAACAGTTTCTGTATATTCCTTAAAGTCTGTGGTGTTGTCGTGTGTAGCTGCCTGTGGTGGAAAAGCAGTCTTGCAGTGCCTCTGAGGACCCTTCTGGCCACACCTGTACCTGCTTACGAACTGGTTTGGTGACTTTGTCCAGGGGCCTGTGGGAACCCATGGCACACCTAGGTTTCTGCCTGTACTGACCCTTATGCAAAATAGGTGGAATTAAGACACAGTTCCAAAAGCAAACACAACTGATCAGTGCTGAGAGTGGTCTTGTTGCTGAGGTTGGGGTGATCCTGTAATCTTATGAACGACCTCCAACGCTTCTATGACTGGGATGCAAGTGAAGACAGATGTAACATCTCTCTCTCACTGTACATGTACTGTTTATAAAATTAGGGAAACATAACCTGCACAAACAAAGTAATTTGCAGGACAAATGTTTGACATCAATTTTGTTCGATTTGAAGAAGGTAGGGGGGCCAATTTCACTCACATGTGTTTATAAGGTTGGGGAAACCTGCAGTCAGCTGAGACTGAAGAAGTCACTTGGATGAGTGACGAAACGTTTCTCCAACTGAAAATGTCCAGATGAACAGAATCAACCTTTTGGGATTTACTTACCTGGATGATTAAGCACGCATCAAGACGTTATTTTATTAAAAATTTTAAAATGTTAGCAGCACAAACAAACATTTTTGCAGCACAAACCAGCACAAACGTTTAACATCAATTTTGTTTGATTCCATTAATATGGGGGGGCTGGTTGACCTCTGATGACCTCTAGAAATTTTTATTAATATCTTTAAAATGATAGCGGCACAAACAAAAAATGTTGCAGCACAAACCAGCACAAACGTAGCACAAACGTAGCACAAACGTAGCACAAACGTTTGACATCAATTTTGTTTGATTTGGGTAATGTGGGGGGGCTGGTTGACCTTTTGACCTTTACCTTTTCATTAATATCTTTAAAACAGAAGCAGCACAAACGACAATTTTAGCAGCACAAACCAGCACAAACATAGCACAACTGATTGACACCAATTTTGTTTGATTCCATTAATATGGGGGGGCTGGTTGACCTTTGATGACCTCTAGAAATTTTTATTAATATCTTTAAAATGATAGCAGCACAAACAAAAATTTTTGCAGCACAAACGTAGCACAAACGTTTGATACCACTTTTGTTGGATTTGAAGAAGGTGGGGGGGGGGCAACTTCACTCACATTGAGGCGTGACTTATGGCGACAGTTGGAAGATATATCCAGGTGCCGACTAGGGAACAGGAAAAGAGGGTTACGCGAAACAAGCTGAGGAGCACAAAACAAAATGTGAGGCAGAGAACTGACTGTGGTAAGCAGACAATCTGGAGAAGGTTCATTGTGAGTGCTGCTCATAGATACTGCCGGAGTAATTAGCAACAGGTGAGGAGCAGGGAGGAGCGAGGAGGGCTCCACCCAGGGGAGGAGAGCTGATGCTGTGGAAAGTTACTCAGACTCACCCGGATCATGACACCAAGAGTCCAGTGAACTGAACACATAACCACAGTAACCAGAATGCAGTTTTCTCATTTGTGTCATTTGCTGTTTATTCATGCAGAGATTCTCACTGAGTGTCAGCTCAAACTCAAGTCAGATCTGAAGCAGAAGTTCCAGTGTGTGCTTGAGGGGATTTCTACAACAGAAAACCCGACCCTCCTGAGTCAGATCTACACAGAGCTCTACATCACAGGGGGAGGGACTGCAGAGGTCAATGATGAACATGAGGTCAGACAGATTGAAACAGCATCCAGGAAACCGGACAGACCAGAAACAACCATCAGACAAGAAGACATCTTTAAACTCCCACCTGGAAGATATAAACCAATCAGAACAGTGCTGACAATGGGAGTGGCTGGCATTGGGAAAACAGTCCTAACACAGAAGTTCACTCTGGACTGGGCTGAAGACAAAGCCAACCAGGACATCCAGTTCATGTTTCCATTCACTTTCAGAGAGCTGAATGTGCTGAAAGAGGAAAAGTTCAGCTTGGTGGAACTTGTTCATCACTTCTTTACTGAAACCAAAGAAGCAGGAATCTGCAGCTTTGAAGACTTCCAGGTTGTGTTCATCTTTGATGGTCTGGATGAGTGTCGACCTCCTCTGGACTTCCACAAAACTACAATCCTGACTGACCCTAGAAAGTCCACCTCAGTGGATGTGCTGCTGATAAACCTCATCAGGGGGAAACTGCTTCCCTCTGCTCGCCTCTGGATAACCACACGACCTGCAGCAGCCAATCAGATCCCTCCTGACTGTGTTGGCGTGGTGACAGAGGTCAGAGGGTTCACTGACCCACAGAAGGAGGAGTACTTCAGGAAGAGATTCAGAGATTCGGAGCAGGCCAGCAGCATCATCTCCCACATCAAGACATCACGAAGCCTCCACATCATGTGCCACATCCCAGTCTTCTGCTGGATCACTGCTACAGTTCTGGAGTTTGTCATGAAGAACAAAGAGAGCAAAGATCTGCCTAAGACTCTCACAGAGCTCTACCTACGCCTTGTGCTATTTCACCTAAAAACGAAGGACATCAAGTATGATGGAGGAGCTGAGACAGAGTCGTGCAGGAAGATCATTGAGTCTCTGGGAAAACTGGCCTTTGATCAGCTGCAGAAAGGAAACCTGATCTTCTATGAATCAGACCTGACAGAGTGTGGCATCGATATCAGAGCAGCCTCAGTGTACTCAGGAGTGTTCACACAGATCTTTAAAGCTGATGAGTGCCACATGTTCAACAACGTTGTTTACTGTTTCATCCATCTGAGCATTCAGGAGTTCTTTGCTGCTCTTCATGTCTATCTGACCTTCATCAACTCTGGAGTCAACCTGCTTAAGAAACAATCTCCTCGCTTTAAAATTTTCCAGAAAACACTTACTGTAAAAGACTTCTACCAGAGTGCTGTGGACAAAGCCTTGAAGAGTCCAAATGGACACCTGGACTTGTTCCTCCGCTTCCTCCTGGGTCTTTCACTGCAGACCAATCAGGATCTCCTATGCATGCTGACACAGACAGGAAGTAGCTCACAGACCAATCAGGAAACAGTTCACTACATCAAGAAGAAGCTCAGTGGGAAACTGTCTGCAGAGAAAAGCATCAACCTGTTCCACTGTCTGAATGAACTGGATGATCGTTCTCTAGTGGAGGAGATCCAACAGTCCCTGAGTTCAGGACGTCTCTTCACAGATCAACTGTCTCCTGCTCAGTGGTCGGCTCTGGTCTTCATCTTACTGTCATCAGATCTGGATGAGTTCGACCTGGAGAAATACTCCCGTTCAGAGGAGGCATTGTTGAAGCTGCTGCCAGTGGTCAAAGCATCCAAGAAAGTGCTGTAAGTGAATCTATGAACAAATATGTTTAATAATGCTAGATGAATAAAATAATATGTCTCCATTGTTATTCTTCCTCAGGCTGAGAGATTGTAAACTCTCAAAAAGAAGCTTTGAAGCTTTGTCTGAAATTCTCAGCTCCCCATCCAATCATCTGAGAGAGCTGGACCTGAGCTCGAACAAGCTGCAGGATTCAGAATTGGATTTGCTGTGTGTTGGACTAAAGAGTCCTGACTGTAAACTTGAAACTCTCGGGTAAGGATACAGACTTTTTGACACTTTTTGACTCTTAAATCTGTAAGTTTATCTTGATGCGGACGTTCAAAGTCAGCACAATTTTCCTTTTAAGTTCCTGAGTTTATATTTTTGACTGTCAGGTTGTCTGGACAGATGTTTTTATTTTATTTTATTTTTTTACTTGTCCCTAAAGTCAGAACTAAACCCACATGTAGATGACTTTCTGTTACTGGAGCAGCCTTCCTGAAGACAGCAGTGTGTTTTCATGCTTTTAAAGCCAAACTCACCTTTCAGACCCGGCTTTCATTTATTATCTATTTTTGTTTGTTTATTATATATTTATTTCTACTGTTTAACTACTGCTCACATCTGTTATCCTCCTTTTTAATTGTTCATTTCTTTTTACCCAGTGTTTCTATATTGCACTTTGTATTTGTCATCTATATTTATCATGCACTACTTTGCTCATTTATTGTTTGCTTTTAATGTTATTAAATTCCGGTCCTTTGGTATTCTTTACGGCCAAAAAGACACGGCTCAAAAGTGGTCTTTTTACTTTAAAAAATTATCTTTATTTTACATATCCGGATATGGAGACCTGAACACACAACCCCAGGTCTGAAGCACAAAACAGGAAGCCTAGTCATTTATATAGACGTCACACACACTTTAAGTTTCGATCAAACACTCTGCTTAGTTTCACTTTTTGCCTGCAAAAGCATGTAATTTCCTCTCAGTCCTGTCGGCACAGAGTGTACTCAGAGTTGGGCCTTTCTTATAAAGCAATATAATCAGCATATAAGTATTTAAGATTATAAATTTAAACCTCAACAATGTTCTTACCTGGTCTCTGGTTTGTTTGTTTGTTTGTTTGTTTGTTTGTTTGTTTGTTTGTTTGTTTGTTTGTTTGTTTGTTTGTTTGTTTGTTTGTTTGTTTGTTTGTTTGTTTGTTTGTTTGTTTGTTTGTTTGTTTGTTTGTTTGTTTGGTTGTTTGGTTTGCTCAGTTCTGTTTTTCTTAGGTTTTTAAGTTATTAAATTTGTAACTGTAGTGATTTGTGTGTGTGACAGAGAGGCACTGCCAGGGATTTTTGACACAAGTTGTTCTTGTAAAATCAGTCTGTGAAGGTTCTCAGACATCCAGGTCACCGTAGTCTAAGGAGCTTGGAAAGAAAAGCGTCTGGACTTCTTTAAGTTTCCTTGAAGATGTTTCACCTCTTATGAGAGAAGCGTCTTCAGTTCTAAGGGTCAAATGGTGGAGTGGGGCAGTCAGTGAAAGGGCAATGGTGGTGGCTCAGGGTTTGTATGTTTGGGGGGTTCAGAGGGAAAAGATGAATGCAGGTCTGGAGTTGCTGTGTGAGAGCAGGGAATGAATTCTGATCAAACATGAGTGTCATGAAGCCTGTTTGCAGTTATTTGCACTGTTTTCCACTCTGGATGTTGTTTCTGTTCAGCTGTGAGTATAAAAGGCTCCATTCTACAACCTGTTTGTGTTAGTTGTTCAATAGAAACATTATTTTGTGCTGATGTTGCACTTCTTTTATTCACAACCAAAGAGTTTTTGAAGTCTGCATCAAACTGATTTAAATGACTTTTGAATATTACTTTAAATACTTTAGATTTAAAATTCTGATAAAAGTTTAAATACAAAGATCACTATATTCTAATGTTTTGGCTGCAGTGTGTTTTTGCAGACAGGTATAACAGAACAGCTTTAGTGTTTAGATTGTTTAAACTTGAGTATGAATTTATACAAAATGCAGCAAGAGATTAAAAAAAACGTTTGATTATAAAATCGACTATATTGGATTCCTATCGATATCGGACATGAAAAGTGGCATCGTTCCATCTCTGCTTTGATTAGAGACACAGCTCTGTGTTTTCCAATTTGTCATTTTGAAAATTTACATTTCTTCACTGTTGAACAGCAGAAATGAGACTTTCCTGTCAGAGGTCATTTTTTAAAAATGAGGTGAATCAACCATGAAAACCATGAATCAACATGTGAACATGAGCTGATGCTGCTGAAGTGAAGCAAAGTTACAGAGGTTTGATTAGGTAATGAGTCCTAATGAGTCCAAGTCTTCTGCTGAATCAGCAGAAGACTTGGACTCATTTGATTCCAGCTTTGATATCATTGATTTCAATATGTCCATTTCTTTCACACTTCACCTTTAAAAGTGAAGCCATGTGGTTCCTGGAAGGAAAAACACGACTTTTTCAAGTCTTTGTCCTGTTTTTATGAGAAATGTACGACTTTAATGTGAAACATTCAGAGTTTTTTCTCTTGTTGTGTTTGTTTGAAGCTGCTTCCTGTTGGCTTCAGCTGTTTGGAGTTTCCATTTTCTAAACTTCTACATTCTGAACCTTCTTCAGCTCTGAACAGATGATGAAACACTGAATGATTTCAAGCACTTTGTCTAATAAACTTACATCTTTCATTCTTTATACAGATTGGAGCGCTGTGGTTTGTCAGAGATCAGCTGTGATTATCTGGCAGCAGCACTGAAGTCCAACCCCTCCCATCTGAGAGAGCTGGACCTGAGCGACAACTACAACCTGCAGGATCCAGGAGTGAAGCATCTGTGTGGTTTCCTGGAGAGTCCAGGATGTAAACTTGAAACTCTGAGGTCAGTCAGCATGTTTTAGTTGTGCTGAGATGAATATGATGTGAAAGTTGTGCTGACACTAAACTGCAGACATCAGGCTGATATTATACTGATCCACACTGAGGATCTTCATGGTAAAGTCTGTTTTCTTCTTCTCTGGTTTAGTCCATTGACTGCAGCAGAACAATGTTCACATTTCAAACAGTGATACTCAACGTATGGCCCGCGGCCCACACGCGGCCTGCCCACCTTTACTGATTCAGAGAGCTGTGTTTGTGTGGGCGGGGCTCAGACAGCTCTGCCCACTCAGTTTGTTCCCTCCTGATTCATCTGCATGTGTTCTGCTTCACACTGCTCACCTCCACCAAAGACTTCACAAACATCTTCTTTCTTTGAGTCCAGTTTGTCCCACAAACACTTCCAAATCTCCTCCTCTGAGATTCTGCAGCTTCTTGCAGTGTGACTCAGCTGACTTCTGACAGACCACAGACTGGCACAGCATCCACATGTGTCTCCTTTCAAACAGGCTCTTGATGTTTCCTCCCACATCATTCTGGCCTCTCAGTCTCCTTTGTTCTCCAGCTCTGTAGCTCCATCTGATGAAGCTTCAGTTTTCCATGTTGGTAACAGTAAACTACAGCCTCTGCTGTCAGCTGGGTAACTAAACAGAGCTGCAGCACGTCTCTGCGGTGGTGCTACATCCAGCCTGCAGACGGCCGTCTACATGTTGTAGTGGTTTACACTCACACGACGTGCGGCGAAGTTGATGGAGTAAAGGTTAGAGTGAAAGAAGCTGAGGATGGGGTGTCAATGTGGAGCGATGAGGTGACCACCCTGCAGTCTACAGTAGAGAGTATGAAGGAGGAGCTGTCTGACCTGAAGGATAAATGTGATGAAGGCAGGAAGCGGAGAGCTAACATCCACATCATAGGGATCCCAGAGGGCCTGGACTCGCGCTCCTCCACGGCCGTATCCGTGCTACTACGTGAAGTGCTGGGTATGGATAAAGACGTTATTGTCGACCGCTCACACAGGAGCCCTATCCTGAGAAAGCCAGCTGGTAACCCGCACGCCGTCATAGCCGAGCGTCACTACTACCAGGATTGTGTGGCTACGCCGTGCCAGGGCCCAAGCCCCGCTTGAGTTTAACGGACAACCTATTGCAATATTACGACTGGGCGATATGACCCAAAGTTCATATCTCGATATTCTTTAGCTGGGTGGCGATATACGATATATATCTCGATATTTTTGAAGCCAGAAAGTTCGAACAAAAAGAGAGTTCTTAGTCAAAGCTGTGTCCCAAATCTCACACAGGCACATTTATTAACATACAGCGTAGATGTACATGAAACAATTACTCAGAAATAAATGATCAGCATTTATTAAATAATAATGCTCCATAAATAAAAGAAAACAATGTTGTTTTTGTGCATAACAAAAAGCTCACAATCGTGCAGTCAAAATGTAAACTAACAGACGCTGAGCATAATAACAAGCAGCTGCTCTGTTCCCAGGTTCTACTGCGTGACTGACAGCCTGGAGTTTGAAATCCTCTTTGTAACCGAGTCAGGAGTGGACAAACATCTTGAGAAAGTTGAGGGTAAACAGGAATGTTTCCTCTGGATGAGTCCGACTCTACCAGAGGAAAAGGGGAAAGATGCAGAGAAGACAGCGCGAATGTAACAGGTGCCATTTATGGTCCTTATACACACTCAATACAGTAATATTACGTTGAAGCAGAGTACGTATCACTCCGCGAGGCTCCTCGTAGCTGTAATGCTCCAACAATCCATCAAGCGGTGCGGCCTCGTAGCTGAGTAAAGTCGTACCAAAACATCTTTTGAAAGGTTTCTGAGCGCCGTGTAGCACATAAAATCGGTTCGAGGTCAGTAAGCACAACCAGAATTCATCCATAAGGCGCACTGTCGATTTATGAGAAAATTACAGGATTTTAAGTGCAGAAAATATAGTTTATGGTTTTCCTTTGATCTTAGCAAATATCTACGCCTCTAATTGGGACGATCACAGATTTTTCACTAATGTCTTTGCGCGGCTCCCCAATATGTCATCACACAATATCATCTTTGAGGGAGACCTAAACTGCTCATTATCTGCTATGGACCACAGTTCACACAAAAGTACACTTAGTCCAAAGTCAGCATGCGTCATTCAGAGCTTTCTTGATCATTATGGGCTGGCTGATGTATGGAGATTTCATAATCCTGCTTCACGTCAATACTCTTTTTTTCTAATGTCCATAAAACATATATTTGTATAGAAAAACGTCTCCCTTTAGTTACAGAATGTGATTATAAGACTCTGGTGATTTCTCCTCTTGTGTTTTCAATGTGTATTCCTGATGCCTGCTCCAACTATCAGCCATGGAGATTCAACTCAGTGTTGTTAGCAGATGAAGAGTTTGTCAGTTACAAAAGGTCTCAAAGAGATTTTTTTTCTATCAATCAGACCCCAGAGATGTCATCATCAGTCATTTGGGAATCTCTAAAAGCATCTGAGAGGCCAAATAATTTCATTTTGTGCCAAACAGAATAGAATAGAATAGAATTAGAATAGAATTCAACTTTATTGTCATTGCACATGCACAGGTACAGGGCAACGAAATGCAGTTTGCATCCATCCAGAAGTGCTTTAGTGATATAGATATATTACAATATATATTAGCAATAATATAGATATGTGAGTATATTACAGAAATGGGTCTATTATGGTATGTTATAATGTACACGGTATGAAGTATGTTGTGAATATTCTATAACTATAAGTATGTACAGGCTGTAGTGAGTACAAGCTATGTACAGGATATGAACAGGATATAAATATGAAAAACTATACAGAATATGAAATAAATAACTTTACAGAATCTGAGATATACAGCTATACAGAAATGGGAACTATGCAAGTTGTAAACAGTTGTAGGATTAAAGATTATCGAATGTACAGAATGATTATTTACACAGAGCTATACAGTAGTGCAGTTAAGATAAGTGAGGGTGTAGATAGTTTCTACAGAGGCTATATAAAGTGCTGGTGGTTGTGAGTGGTGATTCAGTCCATGTTATTATTGTGTGTTTGAGGGTACAGTTGTCCATTGTGGGTGTGTGTATGTTCAGTCCATGAGTTTAACGTGGGTCAGATGTCAGGAGGCAGAGTTCAGGAGTCTGACAGCTGTGGGGAAGAAGCTGTTCCGGTACCTGGTGGTCTTAGTTCGGAGGCTCCTGTAGCGCCTCCCGGAGGGCAGGAGGGTGAAGAGTCCATGTGATGGGTGACTGGGGTCTTTGATGATTTCCCCAGCCCTTTTCAGACACCGCTTCCTGTAGATGTCCTTTATGGCAGGAAGTGGTGCTCCGGCGATGCGCTGGGCAGTTTTCACGACCCTCTGCAACGCCTTCCGGTCCGAGGCAGAGCAGTTCCCGTACCAGACTGTTATACAGTTGGTCAGGATGCTCTCGATGGTGCAACGATAGAAGTTCACCAGGATGTCTGAGGACAGGTGGTTCTTCCTCAGAGTCCTCAAGAAGAAGAGGCGCTGGTGAGCCTTCTTGACCAGCTTGGAGCAGTTGGTCGTCCAGATGAGATCCTCGGAGATGTGGACTCCCAGGAACTTGAAGCTGCTCACACGCTCCACAGCTGTCCCCTTAATGTGGATGGGTGGATGTGGGTCAGCATTCCTCCTGTAGTCCACGATGAGCTCCTTGGTCTTCTCAGTGTTAAGCAGCAGGTTGTTTCTGTCGCACCACTCAGCCAGACGATCCACCTCCTCCCTGTAGGCGGCCTCATCGTTGTCACTGATGAGGCCAATCACCGTGGTGTCATCTGCAAACTTAATGATGGTGTTGGAACCATCAGCAGGTCTGCAGTCGTGGGTGAAGAGGGAGTAGAGGAAAGGGCTCATCACACAGCCTTGTGGTATACCGGTGTTCATTGTGATGGTAGATGAGCAGTGGTTACAGTGGCGTGTCTAGAAAATTTTTGTTGGGGGGGCCAGGTAGGGGCACAGATTTGGAGAAGGGTGGCAGATTTAATTGGCAGATAATGTTTTAAAAAAAAATTCTACCAACCCTTAACCATAATTCAATAATCCTATAAACCTAATAACCAAATGCACTTTTAACTCTTATTAGAATGAGATTTTAACCACTACGGTGCAAAGTTTTTAGATACTGCGTTGATAAAGTACAAGAGATACAATCAGTGCTTTGTCAGTGTTTACTCAGCAGTCAAGGACATCAATATTTGCATAGTATTTTTACTGACATATAGTGCACATATGTTTTGGGCAAAAACATTTTTGAAAATTAAAATACGAACATTTGTAACAAACAATTGACAAATTAGCCAATGCCAATGCAAAACTTTATCTGCCTGTTAAAAAAAGAAGATAATCTTCTCACAAACTGGTGTTTGATTTTGAAACAGGAAAAAAGTGGGGAAACAACTGAAAAGACTAACATTTGAATGAAACCTGAAAGCAAGTAAATACTTTCTATGCTGCCTTATCGTAAACTTTGGTAATATTGATAAAGAACAACACTGGCTGATGATAAAATACAGTCAGCTGGCATGGTGACACTGCCAGTATTAACCTGCAGGGCTGGACTGGGACAAAAAAATTGGGCATTTTTACTACAGACCGACCCACCAGGTAGTAAAGCCATAAAGACTTTGACTGAAAACAAACCCTGTTGTGACAGTGATGTACAGTCTTGTTGGTATATGTATGATTTCTATACATTTTACGTCAGATAAAAACTTTGGTTGTAAGATTTAGATAATTATTTAATAAAAACTAGGTATTTTAAATGAGAATAAGAAAGAAAAGTATTTCTTTGTGCCCACCTTTCCCTGTTAATGCCCTACCTGGCCCCCTGGCAAAACTTTGCTAGACCCGCCCCTGCACAGTTACCAGCTGTCAGCTACATAAAAAAGGATCCTGGTGTTATTTGTCTCTCAGAAACAGTTCATAACTTCCCTTCAACTCATTCATGTCACCTAAAAGGTAAACCTGTTTCTCCATCACCTGTTCAGCTCTGATGGTTCAGTAAGGACATCTCCTGGTTTCATCTTCATGTTTCCCTCTCACCACATATCTAAACAGACATCATGACCAGCAGCTTTACAGCTGTGGCTCCAGCAAACATCAGCTGATACTAGAAATTAATATTAAATACATTCTAACAACAGCTGATCAAGCTTAAACGTGCTGCTGTTGTTTAGCGCAACATCTGCTGGTTTCCTCTTTCTGGCGCAAAGTGGGCGATAAACAAGAGAGAAAAGCCGATCAGCTGATCATTGATCAGTTTCATGATTGAAGTAGCAACAGGAGAGGGAGGGGGAGAGAATGAGAGAAGAGGCAGCTGTGCAGCATAAAGACAGAATAAATCCAGCTTTGTGTCTTTTTTCCATTCTAGCTAAAGTCCGGGACAAACTGCGTCTCTTCTCAGCTCAATACGAAACGTGTAATATTTTCTCTGAATGAGGGACCATTCCATTTTTTTAAGGAGCCGTTGGCAACTCTACTAACCTTATGAATAAAATAAAGTTCACTATCAGTAACATCATAGCACCACCCAGCTGTATAAAAACTGGCTAGAACGCAGTATGAGTTATTGCAACTGACAGTAAAAAGTCAGCAACATGAAAATAAACTCCACCTAAACTTGGTTTATATCTGACCCAGATAGACTGCAGGTCATAACTTCTTACCTGAAGTTCAGTTCACCTGACACTCGGACTGGTGGCTGCTTCGGGTCTCTCCTCCTGCCTCCCCTTCCCTCATCCACCTGTTGCCTCTGTGGAAGCCCCGTCATAGCCACCACCAAACAACGGAGTTATTTCTACACATCGACCTGCATCTGGCCAATCCACCACCTCTCATTGTTCATGCCATTACAAAAAAAATAAAAAATAAGTCACTGGGGATATGCCCGGTATGCCCGATGGCCAGTCCAGCTATGTTAACCTGCAACCAAATCTGCAGCTCCATACAGCAATGTTACGACTTAGATTATATCTTATAACGCATAACTCTTATGTTAGCTGCCCTCAGTAGCATACTGTCTGAAATATTCCACAGCTGCAATAATTCTTTAAGTGTTATTTTTTTCCTTGGTATTCTAATTTCACCGAAGTTTACTAAACTCAACAAACTTGATATTACTTACCGGGACATTTATTCTGTCCTCATTTTCTTTCACCGAAAAATTGTTTCCTGCAGTGCCATCTTTCGCGCTTGGCTCGCCTACCTTTGCTAACGTGATGCGCATAGCGCAGAAGCGATGCTGCATTCACTTACACTCGGATATCTGAGCGTCACCGTGAAAACATAATCGGACATTTGATATTTGATTGAATTTTATTGTTTTGCCTTTGGGGTGGCACCTGGGGTGGCCAGTCTGGTTTGGGGGGTGGCCTGTGCCCCCCCAGGCCACCCCGCTGGACACGCCATTGAGTGGTTATCCAGCCGGACATGTTGGGGGCGGTTGGAATAAAATAGGGACCGAGCGCCTCTCTCAGTTAGCTGATGAAATGACTAAACTACATGCTGTGTACAGCCACTCTCCTGAGCCTGTATTATATACACAGCGGTTACAATGACAAACTGAATACAATCTCATATCTACAAAACAGGCTGAGTCAAAGTTGCAGCTACGCTTATGAACATGGAGAAAAAACAGGCGAGTTATCAGCTCACCAGCTACGACTAAGAACAGCTAACCAACTATCCTTGAGATCTACAATGACCAGGGAATAAGGTCTACAGACAACCAAACTATCCTTGAGATCCACAATGATTTCAATAAGGTGTTTTATATTCCCTCCTTGGGAGAAGATGCGATCGCTAGTCTGGAGGAACCTGTCTCTAATGTTGAAATTGAAACGGCCGTACGGAGCATGCAGTCTGGAAAATCTGCTGCCCCGACGGGTATCCATCTGATTTTTTCATAAAGTTTTCTGACCGACTGAATTCACTGTTAAAATCAACTTTTGAAGAATCCTTCCTCTCACAGTCGTTGCCTCCAACAATGCATCAAGCAGTGATGTGTTTAATTGTAAAACAGGAAAAAGACCATTTAGATTGTCGTTCATGTCGTTTAATATCTTTGTTCAACACAGACACCAAGATCCTGGCTCAAGTGTTGGCCCGTCGCTTACACAAGTATTTGTCCTCCATTATTTCACAAGACGGGCTTTATTAGGCACTCTTTTTTGAACATTAGAGCTCTATTAAATATCATTTATACCCATGTTAAAGGTGATACATTGGAAACTGTCATTTGGCTTGACGCAGAAACGGCGTTGGATCGGGTGAGATGGGATTTTTTTTTTTTTATACGCTTAAAAAATGTGTCTTTAATTTTGTATCTTGGATGAAAGTATTGTATTGCTCCCCTCTAACAGCCGTCCAGACTAACAATAATCTGCCCTCCAGGACAGGGATGCCCTCTGTCTCCTTTTTGCCATTGAACCGCTAGCTGTTGCTCTGAGACAATGTGTTGGTGTTGAGGGAAAACATCGAGGGGGTATCGAACATGAAGTCTCTCTTTATGCCGACGACATGATTTTATTTATTTCCAACCCATCGAACAGCCTCCACAAACTTTTGGATAGACTTACAATAATAATAATAATACATTTTATTTATAGGCGCTTTTAAGAGCCTCAAGGTCACCTTAATGCATACTTAAGGAATTTGGGACAATTTCTGGATATAATGTGAATTTTGGGAAGAGCGAGGCAAAGTCTATCTGTACGACAACTGGGGAGTTTTGTGTATTTTAGCCCCTTTTAAACCCAGCTATAACAAGTTTAAGTACTCGGGCATCTGGGTGACAAGAAAACCACAAAGACTTGTATAAAACTATCTTCCTTTATTGTAGAAGCTTAAAGAGGATTTTGGAAAATGTGAGTTTTACCTCTTTATATTTATGGTGGGAATGCAGAACAAGGAGCAAAGATGAATGTGATGCTGAATCAGCAGAAGACTTGGACTCATTTGATTCCGGCTTTGATATCATTGATTTCAATATGTCCATTTCTGTCACACTTCACCTTTAAAAGTGAAGCCATGTGGTTCCTGGAAGGAAAAACACGACTTTTTCAAGTCTTTGTCCTGTTTTTATGAGAAATGTACGACTTTAATGTGAAACATTCAGAGTTTTTTCTCTTGTTGTGTTTGTTTGAAGCTGCTTCCTGTTGGCTTCAGCTGTTTGGAGTTTCCATTTTCTAAACTTCTACATTCTGAACCTTCTTCAGCTCTGAACAGATGATGAAACACTGAATGATTTCAAGCACTTTGTCTAATAAACTTACATTTTTCATTCTTTATACAGATTGAAGAGCTGTGGTTTGTCAGAGATCAGCTGTGATTATCTGGCAGCAGCACTGAAGTCCAACCCCTCGTATCCCACAGAGGTGGACCTGAGTGGAACCTACAGCAACCTGCAGGATCCAGGAGTGAAGCATCTGTGTGATTTGCTGGAGAATCCACGATGTCGATTTGAAACACTGAGGTCAGTCAGCATGTTTTAGTTGTGCTGAGATGAATATGATGTGAAAGTTGTGCTGACACTAAACTGCAGACATCAGGCTGATATTATACTGATCCACACTGAGGATCTTCATGGTAAAGTCTGTTTTCTTCTTCTCTGGTTTAGTCCATTGACTGCAGCAGAACAATGTTCACATTTCAAACAGTGATACTCAACGTATGGCCCGTGGCCCACACGCGGCCTGCCCACCTTTCCTGATTCAGAGAGAGGGGACCCTGATTAACTGTGTAGCTTCTTCCTCACAGTTCTAAGTATCAGACACAACAATGAATAATCCACAGCTGACTGTCTTTAGCAGGTCAAAGGTCACGGCACACAGCAGACAGTCAGAAATATTCTAACTCTGATCATTTATCAGTTGTGACACTGTGAGACTTGATCAGAGGTGTGATCATCACAGCAGAGGCCTTTGTGTCAAAGTCACTGAGGATCAAACAGAAACACATGAAGCAGATTTTCCTCTTCTGGCTTTTTATAGCAGATAACCTTCAAAATATTCTGCAGTCGATCAAAAACTGAAGCAAACCATGAAGCAACATGTGAACATGAGCTGATGCTGTTGAAGTGAAGCAAAGTTACAGAGGTTTGATTACAGACACAGCTGAGAGTTTGTAATCTGTCATCATTTTAAAAAGTTTCCATGGAACAGCAGAAATGAGGCTTTACTGTCAGAGGCCGACAGCACTGAACACAACAGCAGACTGGTGGCTAATAAACAGTGAATGATGCAGAAACAGATGTTTGAAGCTGTTCTTGGAGTACACTGAGAGAGAGAGAGCTGTGCAGGCAGGAACAGCCAAAGTCAGAGAGAATTCATGAGCATATTGATCAAACGTGAAGCAGAGTTTGGATCTTCTTTTGCTGCTGCTTCACTCAGTTTTGGTTGGAGACAGATGAAACCTGCAGCTTCAGGATCTGTGAGCTGTCCACTTTCAGCCCCGACGGCGTGTCCGTGTACGTGCCGTGGAGTGAACGATCCACGCTCTGTGTTTCCATCTTTGTGTGTTTAGCTGCTCTCATTTACTGTTTTAGCTGTTTGCTGCTTGTTGAAATAGTTTGTGAGCTTTAACCTGAGATTCTGGCAAAATACATTTATATTAAACATCGATTCAGGATTGAATGAATCAACATCGTTTTATTCAAATTAAAACCATTTAAATGGGAACATGAATTTTTTACAGCCGCCTCTAATGCTGGGTAATGTCAGCTGGTCCATGTGCAGCTGGCTGTGAGGCTCAGGGAGCGTCTACAAAGTGCAACACTGAAAGAACATCATCCATAAATATTGAGTAAGAACTGGACTCTCATACAGCGAGACTCAAATGCCTTTAAACATCAGCTTATCCTGCTGATCCAAGTCCAACACTGAGTTTGTAAAAACATGTTTGTCAATCATTTTGTTTGGTTTCTGAGGAAAATGATTCAATAACTTGCTGCTAATACACAACATTTCATCATATTTCCTCATAACCCTCTTTTGTCTGACCATTTGATCCCATTTGAATTTGCAATAAAGGATCCACAGAGTTTGGTGACAATAATGACAGTAGATGTTTGTGTGAAAGTGCTGGAAGCAAATGAGTGTGTGATGTTCTTTCAGTGTTGCACTTTGTAGACGCTCCCTGAGCACTGGTCTCACAGCCAGCTGCACATAGAGACCAGTGTTGTTAATCCAGGTCAGAAGATGACTTGTTGCAATGAAAATGAGCTTGTAGTTTGTCTGCTTTAATAATGTGACTGGAAAAAGGTGTTGGACTTCAAATATGTCCATTTCTGTCACACTTCACCTTTAAAAGTGAAGCCATGTGGTTCCTGGAAGGAAAAACACGACTTTTTCAAGTCTTTGTCCTGTTTTTATGAGAAATGTACGACTTTAATGTGAAACATTCAGAGTTTTTTCTCTTGTTGTGTTTGTTTGAAGCTGCTTCCTGTTGGCTTCAGCTGTTTGGAGTTTCCATTTTCTAAACTTCTACATTCTGAACCTTCTTCAGCTCTGAACAGATGATGAAACACTGAATGATTTCAAGCACTTTGTCTAATAAACTTACATCTTTCATTCTTTATACAGATTGGAGCGCTGTGGTTTGTCAGAGATCAGCTGTGATTATCTGGCAGCAGCACTGAAGTCCAACCCCTCCCATCTGAGAGAGCTGGACCTGAGCTCCAACAACAAGCTGCAGGATCCAGGAGTGAAGCATCTGTGTGGTTTCCTGGAGAGTCCAGGATGTAAACTTGAAACTCTGAGGTCAGTCAGCATGTTTTAGTTGTGCTGAGATGAATATGATGTGAAAGTTGTGCTGACACTAAACTGCAGACATCAGGCTGATATTATACTGATCCACACTGAGGATCTTCATGGTAAAGTCTGTTTTCTTCTTCTCTGGTTTAGTCCATTGACTGCAGCAGAACAATGTTCACATTTCAAACAGTGATACTCAACGTATGGCCCGCGGCCCACACGCGGCCTGCCCACCTTTCCTGATTCAGAGAGAGGGGACCCTGATTAACTGTGTAGCTTCTTCCTCACAGTTCTAAGTATCAGACACAACAATGAATAATCCACAGCTGACTGTCTTTAGCAGGTCAAAGGTCACGGCACACAGCAGACAGTCAGAAATATTCTAACTCTGATCATTTATCAGTTGTGACACTGTGAGACTTGATCAGAGGTGTGATCATCACAGCAGAGGCCTTTGTGTCAAAGTCACTGAGGATCAAACAGAAACACATGAAGCAGATTTTCCTCTTCTGGCTTTTTATAGCAGATAACCTTCAAAATATTCTGCAGTCGATCAAAAACTGAAGCAAACCATGAAGCAACATGTGAACATGAGCTGATGCTGCTGAAGTGAAGCAAAGTTACAGAGGTTTGATTACAGACACAGCTGAGAGTTTGTAATCTGTCATCATTTTAAAAAGTTTCCATGGAACAGCAGAAATGAGGCTTTACTGTCAGAGGCCGACAGCACTGAACACAACAGCAGACTGGTGGCTAATAAACAGTGAATGATGCAGAAACAGATGTTTGAAGCTGTTCTTGGAGTACACTGAGAGAGAGAGAGCTGTGCAGGCAGGAACAGCCAAAGTCAGAGAGAATTCATGAGCATATTGATCAAACGTGAAGCAGAGTTTGGATCTTCTTTTGCTGCTGCTTCACTCAGTTTTGGTTGGAGACAGATGAAACCTGCAGCTTCAGGATCTGTGAGCTGTCCACTTTCAGCCCCGACGGCGTGTCCGTGTACGTGCCGTCGAGTGAACGATCCACGCTCTGTGTTTCCATCTTTGTGTGTTTAGCTGCTCTCATTTACTGTTTTATCTGTTTGCTGCTTGTTGAAATAGTTTGTGAGCTTTAACCTGAGATTCTGGCAAAATACATTTATATGAAACATCGATTCAGGATTGAATGAATCAACATCGTTTTATTCAAATTAAAACCATTTAAATGGGAACATGAATTTTTTACAGCCGCCTCTAATGCTGGGTAATGTCAGCTGGTCCATGTGCAGCTGGCTGTGAGGCTCAGGGAGCGTCTACAAAGTGCAACACTGAAAGAACATCATCCATAAATATTGAGTAAGAACTGGACTCTCATACAGCGAGACTCAAATGCCTTTAAACATCAGCTTATCCTGCTGATCCAAGTCCAACACTGAGTTTGTAAAAACATGTTTGTCAATCATTTTGTTTGGTTTCTGAGGAAAAAGATTCAATAACTTGCTGCTAATACACAACATTTCATCATATTTCCTCATAACCCTCTTTTGTCTGACCATTTGATCCCATTTGAATTTGCAATAAAGGATCCACAGAGTTTGGTGACAATAATGACAGTAGATGTTTGTGTGAAAGTGCTGGAAGCAAATGAGTGTGTGATGTTCTTTCAGTGTTGCACTTTGTAGACGCTCCCTGAGCACTGGTCTCACAGCCAGCTGCACATAGAGACCAGTGTTGTTAGTCCAGGTCAGAAGATGACTTGTTGGAATGAAAATGAGCTTGTAGTTTGTCTGCTTTAATAATGTGACTGGAAAAAGGTGTTGGACTTCAAATATGTCCATTTCTGTCACACTTCACCTTTAAAAGTGAAGCCATGTGGTTCCTGGAAGGAAAAACACGACTTTTTCAAGTCTTTGTCCTGTTTTTATGAGAAATGTACGACTTTAATGTGAAACATTCAGAGTTTTTTCTCTTGTTGTGTTTGTTTGAAGCTGCTTCCTGTTGGCTTCAGCTGTTTGGAGTTTCCATTTTCTAAACTTCTACATTCTGAACCTTCTTCAGCTCTGAACAGATGATGAAACACTGAATGATTTCAAGCACTTTGTCTAATAAACTTACATCTTTCATTCTTTATACAGATTGCAGAGCTGTGGTTTGTCAGAGATCAGCTGTGATTATCTGGCAGCAGCACTGAAGTCCAACCCCTCCCATCTGAGAGAGCTGGAGCTGAGCTGGAACAACCTGCAGGATCCAGGAGTGAAGCATCTGTGTGATTTGCTGGAGAATCCACGATGTCGATTTGAAACACTGAGGTCAGTCAGCATGTTTTAGTTGTGCTGAGATGAATATGATGTGAAAGTTGTGCTGACACTAAACTGCAGACATCAGGCTGATATTATACTGATCCACACTGAGGATCTTCATGGTAAAGTCTGTTTTCTTCTTCTCTGGTTTAGTCCATTGACTGCAGCAGAACAATGTTCACATTTCAAACAGTGATACTCAACGTATGGCCCGCGGCCCACACGCGGCCTGCCCACCTTTCCTGATTCAGAGAGAGGGGACCCTGATTAACTGTGTAGCTTCTTCCTCACAGTTCTAAGTATCAGACACAACAATGAATAATCCACAGCTGACTGTCTTTAGCAGGTCAAAGGTCACGGCACACAGCAGACAGTCAGAAATATTCTAACTCTGATCATTTATCAGTTGTGACACTGTGAGACTTGATCAGAGGTGTGATCATCACAGCAGAGGCCTTTGTGTCAAAGTCACTGAGGATCAAACAGAAACACATGAAGCAGATTTTCCTCTTCTGGCTTTTTATAGCAGATAACCTTCAAAATATTCTGCAGTCGATCAAAAACTGAAGCAAACCATGAAGCAACATGTGAACATGAGCTGATGCTGCTGAAGTGAAGCAAAGTTACAGAGGTTTGATTACAGACACAGCTGAGAGTTTGTAATCTGTCATCATTTTAAAAAGTTTCCATGGAACAGCAGAAATGAGGCTTTACTGTCAGAGGCCGACAGCACTGAACACAACAGCAGACTGGTGGCTAATAAACAGTGAATGATGCAGAAACAGATGTTTGAAGCTGTTCTTGGAGTACACTGAGAGAGAGAGAGCTGTGCAGGCAGGAACAGCCAAAGTCAGAGAGAATTCATGAGCATATTGATCAAACGTGAAGCAGAGTTTGGATCTTCTTTTGCTGCTGCTTCACTCAGTTTTGGTTGGAGACAGATGAAACCTGCAGCTTCAGGATCTGTGAGCTGTCCACTTTCAGCCCCGACGGCGTGTCCGTGTACGTGCCGTCGAGTGAACGATCCACGCTCTGTGTTTCCATCTTTGTGTGTTTAGCTGCTCTCATTTACTGTTTTAGCTGTTTGCTGCTTGTTGAAATAGTTTGTGAGCTTTAACCTGAGATTCTGGCAAAATACATTTATATTAAACATCGATTCAGGATTGAATGAATCAACATCGTTTTATTCAAATTAAAACCATTTAAATGGGAACATGAATTTTTTACAGCCGCCTCTAATGCTGGGTAATGTCAGCTGGTCCATGTGCAGCTGGCTGTGAGGCTCAGGGAGCGTCTACAAAGTGCAACACTGAAAGAACATCATCCATAAATATTGAGTAAGAACTGGACTCTCATACAGCGAGACTCAAATGCCTTTAAACATCAGCTTATCCTGCTGATCCAAGTCCAACACTGAGTTTGTAAAAACATGTTTGTCAATCATTTTGTTTGGTTTCTGAGGAAAAAGATTCAATAAGTTGCTGCTAATACACAACATTTCATCATATTTCCTCATAACCCTCTTTTGTCTGACCATTTGATCCCATTTGAATTTGCAATAAAGGATCCACAGAGTTTGGTGACAATAATGACAGTAGATGTTTGTGTGAAAGTGCTGGAAGCAAATGAGTGTGTGATGTTCTTTCAGTGTTGCACTTTGTAGACGCTCCCTGAGCACTGGTCTCACAGCCAGCTGCACATAGAGACCAGTGTTGTTAGTCCAGGTCAGAAGATGACTTGTTGGAATGAAAATGAGCTTGTAGTTTGTCTGCTTTAATAATGTGACTGGAAAAAGGTGTTGGACTTCAAATATGTCCATTTCTGTCACACTTCACCTTTAAAAGTGAAGCCATGTGGTTCCTGGAAGGAAAAACACGACTTTTTCAAGTCTTTGTCCTGTTTTTATGAGAAATGTACGACTTTAATGTGAAACATTCAGAGTTTTTTCTCTTGTTGTGTTTGTTTGAAGCTGCTTCCTGTTGGCTTCAGCTGTTTGGAGTTTCCATTTTCTAAACTTCTACATTCTGAACCTTCTTCAGCTCTGAACAGATGATGAAACACTGAATGATTTCAAGCACTTTGTCTAATAAACTTACATCTTTCATTCTTTATACAGATTGGAGCGCTGTGGTTTGTCAGAGATCAGCTGTGATTATCTGGCAGCAGCACTGAAGTCCAACCCCTCCCATCTGAGAGAGCTGGAGCTGAGCTGGAACAACCTGAAGGATCTAGGAGTGAAGCATCTGTGTGGTTTCCTGGAGAGTCCAGGATGTAAACTTGAAACTCTGAGGTCAGTCAGCATGTTTTAGTTGTGCTGAGATGAATATGATGTGAAAGTTGTGCTGACACTAAACTGCAGACATCAGGCTGATATTATACTGATCCACACTGAGGATCTTCATGGTAAAGTCTGTTTTCTTCTTCTCTGGTTTAGTCCATTGACTGCAGCAGAACAATGTTCACATTTCAAACAGTGATACTCAACGTATGGCCCGCGGCCCACACGCGGCCTGCCCACCTTTCCTGATTCAGAGAGAGGGGACCCTGATTAACTGTGTAGCTTCTTCCTCACAGTTCTAAGTATCAGACACAACAATGAATAATCCACAGCTGACTGTCTTTAGCAGGTCAAAGGTCACGGCACACAGCAGACAGTCAGAAATATTCTAACTCTGATCATTTATCAGTTGTGACACTGTGAGACTTGATCAGAGGTGTGATCATCACAGCAGAGGCATTTGTGTCAAAGTCACTGAGGATCAAACAGAAACACATGAAGCAGATTTTCCTCTTCTGGCTTTTTATAGCAGATAACCTTCAAAATATTCTGCAGTCGATCAAAAACTGAAGCAAACCATGAAGCAACATGTGAACATGAGCTGATGCTGCTGAAGTGAAGCAAAGTTACAGAGGTTTGATTACAGACACAGCTGAGAGTTTGTAATCTGTCATCATTTTAAAAAGTTTCCATGGAACAGCAGAAATGAGGCTTTACTGTCAGAGGCCGACAGCACTGAACACAACAGCAGACTGGTGGCTAATAAACAGTGAATGATGCAGAAACAGATGTTTGAAGCTGTTCTTGGAGTACACTGAGAGAGAGAGAGCTGTGCAGGCAGGAACAGCCAAAGTCAGAGAGAATTCATGAGCATATTGATCAAACGTGAAGCAGAGTTTGGATCTTCTTTTGCTGCTGCTTCACTCAGTTTTGGTTGGAGACAGATGAAACCTGCAGCTTCAGGATCTGTGAGCTGTCCACTTTCAGCCCCGACGGCGTGTCCGTGTACGTGCCGTCGAGTGAACGATCCACGCTCTGTGTTTCCATCTTTGTGTGTTTAGCTGCTCTCATTTACTGTTTCATCTGTTTGCTGCTTGTTGAAATAGTTTGTGAGCTTTAACCTGAGATTCTGGCAAAATACATTTATATTAAACATCGATTCAGGATTGAATGAATCAACATCGTTTTATTCAAATTAAAACCATTTAAACGGGAACATGAATTTTTTACAGCCGCCTCTAATGCTGGGTAATGTCAGCTGGTCCATGTGCAGCTGGCTGTGAGGCTCAGGGAGCGTCTACAAAGTGTAACACTGAAAGAACATCATCCATAAATATTGAGTAAGAACTGGACTCTCATACAGCGAGACTCAAATGCCTTTAAACATCAGCTTATCCTGCTGATCCAAGTCCAACACTGAGTTTGTAAAAACATGTTTGTCAATCATTTTGTTTGGTTTCTGAGGAAAATGATTCAATAACTTGCTGCTAATACACAACATTTCATCATATTTCCTCATAACCCTCTTTTGTCTGACCATTTGATTCCATTTGAATTTGCAATAAAGGATCCACAGAGTTTGGTGACAATAATGACAGTAGATGTTTGTGTGAAAGTGCTGGAAGCAAATGAGTGTGTGATGTTCTTTCAGTGTTGCACTTTGTAGACGCTCCCTGAGCACTGGTCTCACAGCCAGCTGCACATAGAGACCAGTGTTGTTAGTCCAGGTCAGAAGATGACTTGTTGGAATGAAAATGAGCTTGTAGTTTGTCTGCTTTAATAATGTGACTGGAAAGAGGTGTTGGACTTCAAATATGTCCATTTCTGTCACACTTCACCTTTAAAAGTGAAGCCATGTGGTTCCTGGAAGGAAAAACACGACTTTTTCAAGTCTTTGTCCTGTTTTTATGAGAAATGTACGACTTTAATGTGAAACATTCAGAGTTTTTTCTCTTGTTGTGTTTGTTTGAAGCTGCTTCCTGTTGGCTTCAGCTGTTTGGAGTTTCCATTTTCTAAACTTCTACATTCTGAACCTTCTTCAGCTCTGAACAGATGATGAAACACTGAATGATTTCAAGCACTTTGTCTAATAAACTTACATCTTTCATTCTTTATACAGATTGAAGAGCTGTGGTTTGTCAGAGATCAGCTGTGATTATCTGGCAGCAGCACTGAAGTCCAACCCCTCCCATCTGAGAGAGCTGGACCTGAGCTCCAACAACAACAAGCTGCAGGATCCAGGAGTGAAGCATCTGTGTGGTTTCCTGGAGAGTCCAGGATGTAAACTTGAAACTCTGAGGTCAGTCAGCATGTTTTAGTTGTGCTGAGATGAATATGATGTGAAAGTTGTGCTGACACTAAACTGCAGACATCAGGCTGATATTATACTGATCCACACTGAGGATCTTCATGGTAAAGTCTGTTTTCTTCTTCTCTGGTTTAGTCCATTGACTGCAGCAGAACAATGTTCACATTTCAAACAGTGATGCTCAACGTATGGCCCGCGGCCCACACGCGGCCTGCCCACCTTTCCTGATTCAGAGAGAGGGGACCCTGATTAACTGTGTAGCTTCTTCCTCACAGTTCTAAGTATCAGACACAACAATGAATAATCCACAGCTGACTGTCTTTAGCAGGTCAAAGGTCACGGCACACAGCAGACAGTCAGAAATATTCTAACTCTGATCATTTATCAGTTGTGACACTGTGAGACTTGATCAGAGGTGTGATCATCACAGCAGAGGCCTTTGTGTCAAAGTCACTGAGGATCAAACAGAAACACATGAAGCAGATTTTCCTCTTCTGGCTTTTTATAGCAGATAACCTTCAAAATATTCTGCAGTCGATCAAAAACTGAAGCAAACCATGAAGCAACATGTGAACATGAGCTGATGCTGCTGAAGTGAAGCAAAGTTACAGAGGTTTGATTACAGACACAGCTGAGAGTTTGTAATCTGTCATCATTTTAAAAAGTTTCCATGGAACAGCAGAAATGAGGCTTTACTGTCAGAGGCCGACAGCACTGAACACAACAGCAGACTGGTGGCTAATAAACAGTGAATGATGCAGAAACAGATGTTTGAAGCTGTTCTTGGAGTACACTGAGAGAGAGAGAGCTGTGCAGGCAGGAACAGCCAAAGTCAGAGAGAATTCATGAGCATATTGATCAAACGTGAAGCAGAGTTTGGATCTTCTTTTGCTGCTGCTTCACTCAGTTTTGGTTGGAGACAGATGAAACCTGCAGCTTCAGGATCTGTGAGCTGTCCACTTTCAGCCCCGACGGCGTGTCCGTGTACGTGCCGTCGAGTGAACGATCCACGCTCTGTGTTTCCATCTTTGTGTGTTTAGCTGCTCTCATTTACTGTTTTATCTGTTTGCTGCTTGTTGAAATAGTTTGTGAGCTTTAACCTTATGGAACGCCAGGACTGCCATAATGAATTAATTAAATACACCATTAAATAATTAATTAAATGTGGCAATAATTAATTAAAATTGGAATTAATTAATTAAATAAATAGTTATGACACATGTAATTAATTAATTATTGACACATTTAATTAATTATTTATGTATTTCACATTTTAATTAATTATTGACACATTTAATTAATTATTGACACATTTAATTAATTATTTAATGATATATTTATTTATTTCATTTTGGCAGTCCTGGCGCCTGGCTCTCGTCATGAAATAATTTTATCTGTCAGCCTCACCCATCAAACTCAGGGGGCGGGGTTAACGCTGCCCATGCAGCTTCTCTAACATTTTATTGGTTGCCGTGCAAAGTAAGTCAAAACAGGTCGATCCTAGATAATCGATTGCTTGTGTAGACTTGGGGCAGCCAGTTATCCCAGAATGCAGATCAAATCACAGGCAGCAATGGTGGTGGTGTAGTTTTAAAATACCCCGTTTTTCTGTCACCAGCTACACTTTTAACAGTGTTTTAGCCGCGAATGTCGCGACGTATGTCTGGTCAGGTTGTCAACATAGAACATGTTTGCAAAAGTGCTCAGATGTTTTCAGAGATTTCACTAGCTCTGCTAACAGTTAGCATGCAGAGTGCACCGAGGGGGTTACGTTAACCGGTTTGTTTACATATTCCACTCTCCGTGTTCCACATGTTGCATTCGCAGATTCTCATTTTCACCGAACGATCGTCTCTTTCCGCCTGGTCTTGTGTCTCTGTGCTTCTGTAACATAAAGAACGAGCTGACATTTTTCTCACGAAACCAGCGATCAGCTCAACAGACCCTCAGTTTACCTGCATGCATCCTCCTCCTCATCTGTCAGCTGTTTAACACCTGCTGCTAATTCAAGAAACACGCCTACGTTACCTGGTGATAGTCACAGTTTAACTGGGCAGCCGGTGCTCGATATAACGCAATGTCAGCGCATTTTTCTGCACAAGATAAGTAAATATAGTGTTTTCCCCGAGCGCAGAGCTGCTGGAGCTCGTTTCCTTACAGAGCACTTTATAGGCGAGCCAGCTTTATCAGCGGCTGATGTCCAATCACCAGCACACAGCTTTGAAACCTCAGCTGAGTTTTAGCTCTCAGTGGTTAAACGCTGGACTTTATTCACTCGGGTTCTGTCTGTCGGGTCACGTTTACTTCGCTGTTTTATTTACAACTGAGCAAATCGGTTTGGCTGAGGTTAAAGTTACGTTTCATAACTGCATAGTTTCACAGACGTTTAATGGTTCACTGGCACATGTGTTAGACTGAACTATCATCTAAATATCATCTGTTTTTTAATAGTTATTCAACTGTATTCTAAGCACCAGCTGTCTGTTAGAATGTGATTTTTTTTCTCTCTCTGTTGGCAGAGGTATAAAAATGCGCAGGAAAATCTGACGTGCATGGCAAACTTCACCGACGATATTTAGGGAGGAATAAACACACATCAAACATAAATGAACCATTTGTCTGTCTCCATAATTGAGAGAATTTTCTCTTCTTATGTCAACACTCTCTCTCTCTCTCTCTCTCTCTCTCTCTCTCTCTCTCTCTCTTTTTTTTTTTCTTTTTTTTTGCTTTTTCGGTCATGTTATGTTTACCTGTCAAAGGCTTGTTACAAACTATGAAACACATTGTGCAGACTTCTGGATGTTAGAAGAAAACGAATACTGCTCATGAATGAGACTAAAGGCAGGAAGGTGTCCTTTAAAACTAAACATGTTAATAGGACCTCCCTGTTTATATCATAGTTTATGATATAGCACGTGTATTTCAGTAATAGCCTGCTGAGGCCACTATACGTGCTGGCCTCATATCAAATGTGAAGGCAGACTGAGTCTATGTTTGACGTTTTTTATATCTAATCTTCCTTTTCAAACATTTAAACAGCAGCGAGTCTGCAGCTGAGGGAATACAAATTCAAATTGTCGGAACAGGTTTGCTCGTTTCTTGGATTCATTTGGTGATTTATTAAATGTATAACTGTTATTCTAATCTGCTGCTGAGTCTCTTACACTTTTCTTTATGCTGTATATTTTCACGTCTCTGGAATAGTTGGCAGTTAGATAGTCAGCTGGGAAACTTTGTGTTAACTCATGGAGCTGAGGATATCGTGGATATGCTGACCTCGCTGCGTGGTGTACAGAGCGAGGTCAGCATGATTAATATTCACAATAAAAATATTAGCCGAACATCATGAAGTCTGTATGTGTTTCATAGTGTCGAACAACCTTTGTACAGTTAAAGCCAGCAGTTACTACATGACGGAAACACCAACGTTATCTCTTTTATGTGTTTATACACAGGTCACGCTGATTACTGAACAAAAACCCAAAGATCAGATGTTAAACAGATTTATTTGCTCTCTCTCCTCCTTAAACATGTTTTTAATGTTAGTTATAATTCAGAATTGGCGACTGAAACACGTAGGACACATAAGAACATCAGGAAATAAAACATCGATAAATATAACCTCAGTAAAAGAAGTCAGCGGGGGTTACTACAGCTGTGTACCGGGGCCTGCGCTTTGTCGGTGGGATTGCTTGCGAGGCGAGCGGGTCTATCCCACGCTTTGCCGTGAGACTGGGACGACATCTCCGAAATCATCGAAACACTTTTGCAAAGAGGCTGTATCTTGACAAACCGACCAGACACATGAAGATTAAACCACTACATTCTCGGCTAAAAAAATATTAAAACGGTATTTGGTAACACACAAACAGGGTTTTTCAAAGCTCAGTTCTGTTAGCTTCCACATGCCGGTTGTTGTGTGCTAGAAACAATGGCCACCAGGCCAAAGCAATGGTTTTGACTCGATCAGCGTTAACCCCGCCCCCTGAGTTTGATGGGTGAGGCTGACAGATAAAATTATTTCATGATGAGAGCCAGGCGTCAGGACTGCCAAAATGAAATAAATAAATATATCATTAAATAATTAATTAAATGTGTCAATAATTAATTAAATGTGTCAATAATTAATTAAATGTGTCAATAATTAATTAAAATGTGAAATACATAAATAATTAATTAAATATGTCAATAATTAATTAATTAAATGTGTCAATAATTAATTAAAATGTGAAATACATAAATAATTAATTAAATGTGTCAATAATTAATTAATTACATATATCATAACTATTTATTTAATTAATTAATTCCAATTTTAATTAATTATTGCCACATTTAATTAATTATTTAATGGTGTATTTAATTAATTCATTATGGCAGTCCTGGCGTTCCATATAACCTGAGATTCTGGCAAAATACATTTATATTAAACATCGATTCAGGATTGAATGAATCAACATCGTTTTATTCAAATTAAAACCATTTAAATGGGAACATGAATTTTTTACAGCCGCCTCTAATGCTGGGTAATGTCAGCTGGTCCATGTGCAGCTGGCTGTGAGGCTCAGGGAGCGTCTACAAAGTGCAACACTGAAAGAACATCATCCATAAATATTGAGTAAGAACTGGACTCTCATACAGCGAGACTCAAATGCCTTTAAACATCAGCTTATCCTGCTGATCCAAGTCCAACACTGAGTTTGTAAAAACATGTTTGTCAATCATTTTGTTTGGTTTCTGAGGAAAATGATTCAATAAGTTGCTGCTAATACACAACATTTCATCATATTTCCTCATAACCCTCTTTTGTCTGACCATTTGATCCCATTTGAATTTGCAATAAAGGATCCACAGAGTTTGGTGACAATAATGACAGTAGATGTTTGTGTGAAAGTGCTGGAAGCAAATGAGTGTGTGATGTTCTTTCAGTGTTGCACTTTGTAGACGCTCCCTGAGCACTGGTCTCACAGCCAGCTGCACATAGAGACCAGTGTTGTTAGTCCAGGTCAGAAGATGACTTGTTGGAATGAAAATGAGCTTGTAGTTTGTCTGCTTTAATAATGTGACTGAAAAAAGGTGTTGGACTTCAAATATGTCCATTTCTGTCACACTTCACCTTTAAAAGTGAAGCCATGTGGTTCCTGGAAGGAAAAACACGACTTTTTCAAGTCTTTGTCCTGTTTTTATGAGAAATGTTCGACTTTAATGTGAAACATTCAGAGTTTTTTCTCTTGTTGTGTTTGTTTGAAGCTGCTTCCTGTTGGCTTCAGCTGTTTGGAGTTTCCATTTTCTAAACTTCTACATTCTGAACCTTCTTCAGCTCTGAACAGATGATGAAACACTGAATGATTTCAAGCACTTTGTCTAATAAACTTACATCTTTCATTCTTTATACAGATTGAAGGACTGTGGTTTGTCAGAGATCAGCTGTGATTATCTGGCAGCAGCACTGAAGTCCAACCCCTCCCATCTGAGAGAGCTGGACCTGAGCGACAACTACAACCTGCAGGATCCAGGAGTGAAGCATCTGTGTGGTTTCCTGGAGAGTCCAGGATGTAAACTTGAAACTCTGAGGTCAGTCAGCATGTTTTAGTTGTGCTGAGATGAATATGATGTGAAAGTTGTGCTGACACTAAACTGCAGACATCAGGCTGATATTATACTGATCCACACTGAGGATCTTCATGGTAAAGTCTGTTTTCTTCTTCTCTGGTTTAGTCCATTGACTGCAGCAGAACAATGTTCACATTTCAAACAGTGATACTCAACGTATGGCCCGCGGCCCACACGCGGCCTGCCCACCTTTCCTGATTCAGAGAGAGGGGACCCTGATTAACTGTGTAGCTTCTTCCTCACAGTTCTAAGTATCAGACACAACAATGAATAATCCACAGCTGACTGTCTTTAGCAGGTCAAAGGTCACGGCACACAGCAGACAGTCAGAAATATTCTAACTCTGATCATTTATCAGTTGTGACACTGTGAGACTTGATCAGAGGTGTGATCATCACAGCAGAGGCCTTTGTGTCAAAGTCACTGAGGATCAAACAGAAACACATGAAGCAGATTTTCCTCTTCTGGCTTTTTATAGCAGATAACCTTCAAAATATTCTGCAGTCGATCAAAAACTGAAGCAAACCATGAATCAACATGTGAACATGAGCTGATGCTGCTGAAGTGAAGCAAAGTTACAGAGGTTTGATTACAGACACAGCTGAGAGTTTGTAATCTGTCATCATTTTAAAAAGTTTCCATGGAACAGCAGAAATGAGGCTTTACTGTCAGAGGCCGACAGCACTGAACACAACAGCAGACTGGTGGCTAATAAACAGTGAATGATGCAGAAACAGATGTTTGAAGCTGTTCTTGGAGTACACTGAGAGAGAGAGAGCTGTGCAGGCAGGAACAGCCAAAGTCAGAGAGAATTCATGAGCATATTGATCAAACGTGAAGCAGAGTTTGGATCTTCTTTTGCTGCTGCTTCACTCAGTTTTGGTTGGAGACAGATGAAACCTGCAGCTTCAGGATCTGTGAGCTGTCCACTTTCAGCCCCGACGGCGTGTCCGTGTACGTGCCGTCGAGTGAACGATCCACGCTCTGTGTTTCCATCTTTGTGTGTTTAGCTGCTCTCATTTACTGTTTTATCTGTTTGCTGCTTGTTGAAATAGTTTGTGAGCTTTAACCTGAGATTCTGGCAAAATACATTTATATTAAACATCGATTCAGGATTGAATGAATCAACATCGTTTTATTCAAATTAAAACCATTTAAATGGGAACATGAATTTTTTTACAGCCGCCTCTAATGCTGGGTAATGTCAGCTGGTCCATGTGCAGCTGGCTGTGAGGCTCAGGGAGCGTCTACAAAGTGCAACACTGAAAGAACATCATCCATAAATATTGAGTAAGAACTGGACTCTCATACAGCGAGACTCAAATGCCTTTAAACATCAGCTTATCCTGCTGATCCAAGTCCAACACTGAGTTTGTAAAAACATGTTTGTCAATCATTTTGTTTGGTTTCTGAGGAAAAAGATTCAATAAGTTGCTGCTAATACACAACATTTCATCATATTTCCTCATAACCCTCTTTTGTCTGACCATTTGATCCCATTTGAATTTGCAATAAAGGATCCACAGAGTTTGGTGACAATAATGACAGTAGATGTTTGTGTGAAAGTGCTGGAAGCAAATGAGTGTGTGATGTTCTTTCAGTGTTGCACTTTGTAGACGCTCCCTGAGCACTGGTCTCACAGCCAGCTGCACATAGAGACCAGTGTTGTTAGTCCAGGTCAGAAGATGACTTGTTGGAATGAAAATGAGCTTGTAGTTTGTCTGCTTTAATAATGTGACTGGAAAAAGGTGTTGGACTTCAAATATGTCCATTTCTGTCACACTTCACCTTTAAAAGTGAAGCCATGTGGTTCCTGGAAGGAAAAACACGACTTTTTCAAGTCTTTGTCCTGTTTTTATGAGAAATGTTCGACTTTAATGTGAAACATTCAGAGTTTTTTCTCTTGTTGTGTTTGTTTGAAGCTGCTTCCTGTTGGCTTCAGCTGTTTGGAGTTTCCATTTTCTAAACTTCTACATTCTGAACCTTCTTCAGCTCTGAACAGATGATGAAACACTGAATGATTTCAAGCACTTTGTCTAATAAACTTACATCTTTCATTCTTTATACAGATTGAGGAACTGTGGTTTGTCAAAGATCAGCTGTGATTATCTGGCAGCAGCACTGAAGTCCAACCCCTCCCATCTGAGAGAGCTGGACCTGAGCTCCAACAACAACCTGCAGGATCCAGGAGTGAAGCATCTGTGTGGTTTCCTGGAGAGTCCAGGATGTAAACTTGAAACTCTGAGGTCAGTCAGCATGTTTTAGTTGTGCTGAGATGAATATGATGTGAAAGTTGTGCTGACACTAAACTGCAGACATCAGGCTGATATTATACTGATCCACACTGAGGATCTTCATGGTAAAGTCTGTTTTCTTCTTCTCTGGTTTAGTCCATTGACTGCAGCAGAACAATGTTCACATTTCAAACAGTGATACTCAACGTATGGCCCGCGGCCCACACGCGGCCTGCCCACCTTTCCTGATTCAGAGAGAGGGGACCCTGATTAACTGTGTAGCTTCTTCCTCACAGTTCTAAGTATCAGACACAACAATGAATAATCCACAGCTGACTGTCTTTAGCAGGTCAAAGGTCACGGCACACAGCAGACAGTCAGAAATATTCTAACTCTGATCATTTATCAGTTGTGACACTGTGAGACTTGATCAGAGGTGTGATCATCACAGCAGAGGCCTTTGTGTCAAAGTCACTGAGGATCAAACAGAAACACATGAAGCAGATTTTCCTCTTCTGGCTTTTTATAGCAGATAACCTTCAAAATATTCTGCAGTCGATCAAAAACTGAAGCAAACCATGAAGCAACATGTGAACATGAGCTGATGCTGCTGAAGTGAAGCAAAGTTACAGAGGTTTGATTACAGACACAGCTGAGAGTTTGTAATCTGTCATCATTTTAAAAAGTTTCCATGGAACAGCAGAAATGAGGCTTTACTGTCAGAGGCCGACAGCACTGAACACAACAGCAGACTGGTGGCTAATAAACAGTGAATGATGCAGAAACAGATGTTTGAAGCTGTTCTTGGAGTACACTGAGAGAGAGAGAGCTGTGCAGGCAGGAACAGCCAAAGTCAGAGAGAATTCATGAGCATATTGATCAAACGTGAAGCAGAGTTTGGATCTTCTTTTGCTGCTGCTTCACTCAGTTTTGGTTGGAGACAGATGAAACCTGCAGCTTCAGGATCTGTGAGCTGTCCACTTTCAGCCCCGACGGCGTGTCCGTGTACGTGCCGTCGAGTGAACGATCCACGCTCTGTGTTTCCATCTTTGTGTGTTTAGCTGCTCTCATTTACTGTTTTAGCTGTTTGCTGCTTGTTGAAATAGTTTGTGAGCTTTAACCTGAGATTCTGGCAAAATACATTTATATGAAACATCGATTCAGGGTTGAATGAATCAACATCGTTTTATTCAAATTAAAACCATTTAAATGGGAACATGAATTTTTTACAGCCGCCTCTAATGCTGGGTAATGTCAGCTGGTCCATGTGCAGCTGGCTGTGAAGCTCAGGGAGCGTCTACAAAGTGCAACACTGAAAGAACATCATCCATAAATATTGAGTAAGAACTGGACTCTCATACAGCGAGACTCAAATGCCTTTAAACATCAGCTTATCCTGCTGATCCAAGTCCAACACTGAGTTTGTAAAAACATGTTTGTCAATCATTTTGTTTGGTTTCTGAGGAAAACGATTCAATAACTTGCTGCTAATACACAACATTTCATCATATTTCCTCATAACCCTCTTTTGTCTGACCATTTGATCCCATTTGAATTTGCAATAAAGGATCCACAGAGTTTGGTGACAATAATGACAGTAGATGTTTGTGTGAAAGTGCTGGAAGCAAATGAGTGTGTGATGTTCTTTCAGTGTTGCACTTTGTAGACGCTCCCTGAGCACTGGTCTCACAGCCAGCTGCACATAGAGACCAGTGTTGTTAGTCCAGGTCAGAAGATGACTTGTTGGAATGAAAATGAGCTTGTAGTTTGTCTGCTTTAATAATGTGACTGGAAAAAGGTGTTGGACTTCAAATATGTCCATTTCTGTCACACTTCACCTTTAAAAGTGAAGCCATGTGGTTCCTGGAAGGAAAAACACGACTTTTTCAAGTCTTTGTCCTGTTTTTATGAGAAATGTACGACTTTAATGTGAAACATTCAGAGTTTTTTCTCTTGTTGTGTTTGTTTGAAGCTGCTTCCTGTTGGCTTCAGCTGTTTGGAGTTTCCATTTTCTAAACTTCTACATTCTGAACCTTCTTCAGCTCTGAACAGATGATGAAACACTGAATGATTTCAAGCACTTTGTCTAATAAACTTACATCTTTCATTCTTTATACAGATTGTGGGGCTGTGGTTTGTCAGAGATCAGCTGTGATTATCTGGCAGCAGCACTGAAGTCCAACCCCTCCCATCTGAGAGAGCTGGAGCTGAGCTGGAACAACAACCTGCAGGATCCAGGAGTGAAGCATCTGTGTGGTTTCCTGGAGAGTCCAGGATGTAAACTTGAAACTCTGAGGTCAGTCAGCATGTTTTAGTTGTGCTGAGATGAATATGATGTGAAAGTTGTGCTGACACTAAACTGCAGACATCAGGCTGATATTATACTGATCCACACTGAGGATCTTCATGGTAAAGTCTGTTTTCTTCTTCTCTGGTTTAGTCCATTGACTGCAGCAGAACAATGTTCACATTTCAAACCTTCAAAGAAGAAGAAAAATCCTCCACTGGAAAATTCACTGTGAAACTCTCAAACTCTTCATTGCACCTTAAAGTCTGTGTGACACTGAAATCCAAAGCAAAATGTGCGTTTGCTTTACAGACAGCAGTCCAACAGAAACATACACACATCATCCAAAACACAGTCCAACATCCAAATCTCCTCCACTGCCAGCATGAATGATGGGAAAGAGAAGGAGGAACACTCTGACATTCAGTGTTAGAATGAGTTTCATCAAGCAGACTGTGAAGATCAAAGCTGCATTAGAAAGCTTACATGAATGAATGAGTGGACAGAAGTGGACAGAGATCATCTGAAGCACTTCAAAGGCTTTAAATCAGCACATTTCTCTTTATTCTTTATCAACTCTGTTAGTTTCTCTCAGTTTTCTGTGGAATGAAGCTAACAGCAGGCTAATAAGATGCTGACCAATAGGTTTCTATTAAAGGTTGTAATTTGTATATGAAAAAGTGCTTTGGCTCAGCAGGGATCAGCTTACAGGTAGAATACAGCTGCTGGATGGGATTAGCATGTCATAGCTATCTACCAAACTGCTAACTGGGGGATTTCAGGCCATCTATGGATCATTTTTGCTAACTGTTTATTCAGCTTAGGCTCACAGGGCTGCAGCCTGTGCCCTAGCTGTCATAGGGCAAGAGGCGTGGTCCACCTGCACAGGTGAGCAGTCCATCACAGGGCCAACAGAGAGCGACAGAGAAGCACTCCCTCACATCCACACCTACAGCCAATGTAGAAGCACCAATGAACCTAAGCAGCATTTCATTGGACTGTGGGAGAACATCCAACCTCCACAGAAAGGCCCAGCTGACCAACAAGCTTCAACCTACAACCTTCTTGCTCTAAGGCACTAGTGCTAACCACTTTTGCCCATTTCAGCCCAAATCCTGCATCTTCCTGTTTCTGACTCCAGGCCAGCTCCACTAACACTTTCTCATCAGACACTGCCACCTAGTGGAGGAAGTCTTAGTTCCATTTGAAGCTTCAGATTACAGTTAGTTCCTTTACAAAGAGGTGGAGGTGGTGGGGCCACAGCACCATCATCACTGAGTGCCATAGGACACTTAACCTTTGTTTCCATATGCTGGGAACTTCCTGTTGTTCCAAGGAGGACTGGAAAATGTATGAAACTCTCCCAGTCAGTTCCTCACAGCACACTTCAATCATTTCCCTCCCACAGCATCAGGACCAGGGCTTTTTCTCTCTTTGGTCCCACTAAGAGATTTCCACACAAACACCTCATCAGTGGGACTCTCAGAGCTACCAGCCCTTTGCTACAATCACAAAGCTCTTCATTGAAATCAATGATATCAAAGCTGGAATCAAATGAGTCCAAGTCTTCTGCTGATTCAGCATCACATTCATCTTTGCTCCTTGTTCTGCATCCCCACCATGGACTTCATTCCTTTCCAAGCCAGCCTTGAGTGTCCTTTATTCAGCTCATCCTCTGCTTTACTTTTACACCTGATTTTAGCTGCTTTATCTCTCTTTCAACAGGTTTCTGTGCCTCAATCTTTTTCTTCTCTCCCTCATAACAATGAGAACATGAGCCTTTAAAAAGTCCCAGTGGGTGCAGTCAAAGCAGTCCCTCAGTCCCAGTATAGAGTCTTTGGTCCAGACTGGAACAGCTGTGTGCCCAGTTTGAGCTCTCTTCAGTGCTGTGACCTGACAGACCCAGAGGGGCCATCACATCACATTTAGAAGCTCCCCTGATGGAGCCACAACACATGTCCAATACTTAGTCTGTCTTGTTGGACCAACTGGAAGAAATGATTCAAGGACTTAGTCACAGAACAGAGATTCAAATCTCCAAAATCCAACTGGCTGCATCAGGACATATAGTCTGAAACTCTGCACAGTTTCCTGTTTGAAGCTGCTTCCTGTTGGCTTCAGCTGTTTGGAGTTTCCATTTTCTAAACTTCTACATTCTGAACCTTCTTCAGCTCTGAACAGATGATGAAACACTGAATGATTTCAAGCACTTTGTCTAATAAACTTACATCTTTCATTCTTTATACAGATTGAGTTTCTGTGGTTTGTCAAAGATCAGCTGTGATTATCTGGCAGCAGCACTGAAGTCCAACCCCTCCCATCTGAGACAGCTGTACCTGTGGGGAAACAACCTGAAGTATCCAGATGTGAAGCAGCTGTCTGATCTTAAGCAGAGTCCAGACTACAGACTGGAGACTCTGGAGTAAGTAGAGTGATGGAGTGAGTGGGTGGTGCTGTCAGCAGTATTGTACTAAACACAGTCAGTATGAAACAAAGGTCCAGTGTTTCCTGTAAAGCTGCAGCTTCTCAGTGAAGCTGTGAGAGGAGAACGGTGACAGGCTTCAGGATTGGACACAAACACTTCCTGTTTCTCACCTTTATGGTCACCATAGTAACGGCTGACACGCTCTGATCAAACACTGTCAACAGCCAATCAGCTCTCTGAACAAAGCAGCACGCAGACCAATGACTGCATTGATTTCCAAGTTTAAAGCAGTGAAGAACACAGTCTGTAGGTGAGGAAGAATTTAGTGAGAGCAGATGTTTGGATGGAATTCCTCCAGTTAACAGCTGGAACCGTCCATCTGGATTGTTGGGCTTGTTGTTGGGGTTCCTACAGAGCTCAGAGTGGACACACCAAGGTTCTTCTAATGAATGAAAGTCCAAACTCAAACTAGGAGGGAAAAACATTTTCAGCAATTTCAATAAAAATCCAAAGATTAGAAAAAGTGAAGCAACAATGAGTCCTAGTACAGTCCCAGCACTGACGTCCCTGCTGCTCTTTATACTGGATGTGCTGCATCACTGACTGACAGCTGATGAAGAGTCTCTGGAAACACTCGTTTATCTCCTCTGCTCTTCCTCCTTCTCTCTGCAGGTGGAGGCCATGATGGTAAACAGGACGGTGTGTGTGCTGAGAGAGGAGCAGCTGTGTCCTGATGATCCAGAGAGGTTGAAGCAGCAGCAGCTTGTGTGTAGAGACGCTCTGACTGGGCCATGTTACTGGGAGGTGGAGAGGAGAGCTTCATCCAGCAGTGACTGACAGAGGAATGAAGTGCAGATGACTGTCAGTGCTGCAGAGTGAACTGCTCTGAGAACAGCTCCACTGTCAGACACAATGTAGAGTCCAGCATCAGCCCTGTGTGTCCCTCTGGATCTGACAGAGGATCATCAGTGTATCTGGACTGCTCTGCTGCTGCTCTGTCCTTCTACAGTCTCTGCACAGTCTCTGTCTCACTCTGGAAAGATTTTACAACTTGTTGTAATTACAGAACGTTAATATAATATTCAAACATGTGATCTTCTCTTTATTTCTGAATCTTTACCAAATAAAGAAAAACCAAACTAACAAACAGAAGCTGTCGTGTCCTTTTTCACCACATCTGTGAATCTTTTCTGTGTTTTTCCTCTTTTCCTCCTTCCTGCAGCTCCATCTTCATCATTCTGTGTCCAGTATATGTGAACACGTCCAAAGCATCTGAGCCTCATGTTACCCGTTTGTGTGAGTTACGCCTGTCGTTGTGTTGTGGTGTATAAATAAGGGGCAGGAGACAGCGCTGGATCTCTGAGTTCTTTACTCTCAATTTCTGCAACATCTGCAATATCTAGAAATGCAAACCTGTGAGCTGTGTGTGTTGTGCGTCTGCTCGGCCACCTCTCCTCCGGCCGTGCTGGAAGCAGCTGTGCGTTTGACAGTTTTATCGACTCGACAATAATCGAACAAATTAAATGTTCAAAAATATCAACTTAAGCACTTCAAAGTCAACAAAAAGCTTAAAACAATGAAATAATATTTCACTGACAAAACAACAGCTCATAAGAACGATACACAAAATAATACAGAAACAAACAAATAAAAGTTATTAACCAGGATCCATGTTTTTGTCACAAACACTGAATCAGCTGATTCACTCTTTATGTTTCTGAGTTTGTTTTGTGATGATAGTTCTGGTTTCTGTTTCTGTGTCTTCACTGTGTCCCACGTCTCCTTACTTTGGACTCTGTGTTATATTTCCTGTTTTACTTTGACAGTCCTGTGTTACTGTTTCCTGTCTCGTGTGTGTAATTGGTCCCAGCTGTGTTTCCCTCCTGCCTCCCGTTCCCTGATTACTAAACTGCGTCCACGCCGCCGGCGCTCCTCTCCACAGCTGGATTCCAGGATTTCAGAGCATCCAGCTGTGGTGAGTGATGGAGACACTTTCTCTGCTCCCTCAGTAATCAGGACAGTTTATTGAACATCAGAGGACATAAAGGACTGTTTTTCACCTGCCCGTTCTGAACCTGGACATTAAAGACTGCTGGCTTCAAGGACATTAATCCCAGTGTCAGCCAGCCAATAACAGCCTGTGTTTTTCAGCTCTTTAGGAGTCAGAAATGAGAAAGACACAGACTGCTAACCGCTCCCTGCAGGAAATAAGCTCCGCCTCTTCCTGTCCTGTATATGAGTGATTGTGACATGAGACACAATGAGTTTCCTGTTTATTGTGACTTAAAGCGAGCAGCAAAGACACTAAACTGTGTGTTTCCAGCTGAAGCTGCTTTTTGTGTTGCTCCCACAATCCTGTCTAAAACAGTCAGTGAGGAAAACTCAGTTTATGCTTCCAAGCTCATTGTGAGAGGGCACATTGTGTTCCTGCAAGTGCTGATTTTGTCTGCATCCCTGAGTTTAGTGAGCTGCCTCCAAGGACTTGTGAAGCCCAGTGTGTTAAGGCTGCATCTCCCAGATGTTTCCACCTTTCCAGCAGAGACGATAAATGTTCCCACAAAGGCTCAAAGACTGTTTGATTTTCTGAGTGTTGGCCTCAAGAGATTGCTCAGTGAGCACCTGAGTGTTTCTGGGACATCGGACACTAACTGGAACTTCAAGTCTGGTTCTGAAGCTGCACATGCAAAGACTGTTTCTGGTTGTAGAGACCTGGCTGTTCCAGGGATTGTAACCTCCCCAGAGGCTGAGCTGCTGACCTCAGCTGACTCTGGAGCCTTGAAGGTAACTAAGTTTGCACCGCTCGGGTGAGCCATCTCAGCTGCAACAGCCTCCACAGAGAGCTCACGCAAGCTTACCCAGCCTGCTGAGGATTTTATGCTGCTGCAGCCCAAAAGGCATCCTGAGCTGGCTGACAGCCACCCACAGCTTCAGCTGCCTCAGCCAGGGGTCTCCACACCTGCTGGCCCTGCATCTGCTCTGACTGGGGGCTCCGCAGAGCCGCGCCAGCCATCCATCTCTGCTGGGGCTCCTGTTTGAGAATGTAGGAGTGTAAACTTCAAATATCTGCTCGGTTTGTCAAGATATCACATATTTGCAAAAGTGCTCTGACGTTTTTGGAGACGTCTGTTACCCACCATCTGGATAGCTAACCGGGAGGTCGAGGGTCATTAGAGCCGGCGAGAACAGCGGACTCCCGGCACATCGTTTTTGGACCCCCACGGCCTTTGGCTGTTCAGGTTTAAACATGATATATAAGTCACTTAGATCACGTAAAAATGTTATCGTTTGGCTTTTTTCAGTGTTGTTTGTTTGGTTTGGCTGAAGTTACAGTTTTCACACAGCTGAATAAACGTCAAACAGAAAAGTGATTAAACAGAAGTGTGAGGCGGTCGAGAGTTTACTCCAGTGTCCTGTTAGATTTTAGACAGCAAGGAGCAGACGGCTGAGTTTATTAAACTCCACCGAGACAGCGGTGACGCGGATCTGAAGGCCAGACCGTCACAGCCGCTCACTTCCCGCCTACCCGACCTTTGGAGGACCCGGCCCACGTAGACCTTGAAGGCCGGGTCCTCAGGAGGATGCAGCCTGTGAATTTGGACACGCCATGACACATGATGTTCTACAGCTGATGTGTTTAAATGAGCTCTACAGGTGAACAGACTTATTAACGTTACCAGCATAATAAACTGTCCTGTCACTGAAGGTGTCTGCCCAACAAGGACGTGGTGCTGAATGCATCCAGACCCCTGCTGACTGTCTTTGCAGCTTCGGTCAAAGGTACAGTGTCCACTGTGACCCTGAGAGCAGGACACAGCCAGAGGTGAGTCAGCAGTTACAAACTAAATGCTGCTGACATGAATCAAACTGCTGGATAACCCACTGCTCATGAAAATGGCACCTTTCTGTTGCTTTTTGAGATTACTGAGAATATTTGAATTGTGACTCAGATGGCAGATCCAGGCTCTCAGCCTCCAGCTGAAACTTCCAGTCCTCCCCCAGCCAGAAGCTCTGATGCTGGGCTGAGAGACTTTGATCCTTCCCTGGATCCAGAAATCCAGGAGGGAGAAGGAGAACAGGACCTCCTTCCTGATCTGGAGAGGCCTGAGGGAAAGAAAGATGGAGCAGACAGAGCTTTGAACAAATCCAAACCTCCTGAGCTTCACCTCCACAAAGGTGCAGACACTGATGCACAGATTCACATGTGACACCTGCAGCGTCCAGCTTGTGCCGCTGACATTATCTCCACTCTGATACAAGCCTCATTCACTCGCTCACACACGTTCATACAATCACCTTTTCCTCACAGTCACACACATGAATGTAATGAGGGGAACTCGGGGTTCACTGTCATTCCTCAGGATACTTTGATATGCAGACTGGAGGCTCTGTGGATGAAACACCGACTGTCTGAACCACTCTGAAGTGTTCATGATGGACTTCATCCTGATTAACACTACAATACTTGTTAGAGGCCTTTTATATGTAATAATATTCTTTTCCATTAAAGCTCTGAACATTCTCACTCTTTCTTGACCAGGTGTGACAGGTGAAGGACACCGGCGAATAGGAGGACAGAAGCTGAGAGCCATTAGTCACATGACTTCAGCTGGCTGATGCAACTACTTAGAATCAGTTTGTGAATATGAAGAAAATCAGTGCAGTCACTGGACAAACTCTGATTCTTCCTAGTTTCACTCTTGTTTCAGTCCAGTGTGACTGAGGTGGTAAAAAATGATCTGACTTTTAGCCACACAGCTGTCTGCTAGAGAAAAAGCCTTTGTGCACAACTTTCTTAAAGGCAAACGGCACCATGTTCACTGCAGCTGCAGCAAACGCAGCAAAGAGTGAAAGTTGGACTGAGAATGTTGTGACTGTTTCATGAGAAAGAGCAGGAAAACAAGCATCACACACCCAGACACAGTGCTGGGATTAGAATTAGACTTTAGAGCCAAATGTAGGACAAAAGCTTTAATATGAAAGAGGAAAACCCAACAACAGCCAGAGCATGAAGCTCAAATCTACACCAATCACCAAGAAAGCTGACAGGCCTGTGACACGTCAGAGACGCCGTTCAAATCATAAAGAAGTTGGTTTATTGACAAAATGTAAAAAACCAAAAGAATCAAGTCAACCTTCAGTTTAGAGCGAGTAGACCAATCAGGCACTGCAGCAGCTCTAGAATAAGCAACAATTTGATGTCTTACAAACAACCTTTCATATACACACATACATATGGCTCATATGCTGTTTAAAAAGGGCTCAAAGACCCAACAGATTACACAAAGTACAAAAACACTTTCATTCAGACAACAGTTAGCTGTGCACGAGACAGAGAGCCGACTACAGTTAGTAACATGGACTCACTTTGTTTCAGACACGACACAAAGTAACACAAAGCCACAAAGAGCAGAAACATCAAAAAGGAGGCAGAGCAGCAGCAACTCTCCATGAGCTGTGAGGCTAACAGCCACCCACACTTCCTGTGATGCATAATGAAAACAACATTAACCTGAAGGATGATAACAACAGAAAGAAGTCTAAGCTAACGTTACACAGCGCTCACACAGCGCTGACTGTACAGGCCTCACACAGCTACGACCTGCATCCACAACACCTGATTCTACTGAACACAAACAAGTTAATGATATATGAGCGATCCAGGGAAGGCTTCCAGGAAGGTGAGGATCCAAAGACAGCTCTACAACAGCATCAGTCAGCAACAATGTTACTGATCACTGACTCTTTCATCCTTTTATACTCAATCAAAAAGTGCTGTGTTCACATTTGTTTCTGCTGAAATCCAGAGACTGAAAATGCGTCTTTTTAAAGTTTGAATAAACTGACTGAACTTCTCACGAGTCCAACCGTGAGGAACACTTCCCCCCATGACACATCACAGGACAACGTCTCAGTGGAGGGGGGACAGTAGCTCAGTTTAGGCAGTCACACTCAGAATCGATGCCTCCAGTCAGGGTCAAACGTGGTCCTCAGAAACCTGCAGATGTTTGGGCCAAGCTCTCACTGGTCTCTGCGTCTGTAGACTGAGCTGATGTTTCTCCAGGTGTCTGGTAAAAGGACGATGCTGCTGTCCAATGAGGCGAGGAGAGAAGTAGCCAAACAGGCGAGAGCCGTGAAGGAGGAACGGCGGGCAGCTCTGGATGCCCGACATAAATACCTGATGAGCAGGTTGGCCGACGCCGGCAGCCTGGAGGAGGCGGCGGTGGAAGACGCCATCGTCTCTGATGACAGAGTAAGTTCAGAGACGTGATCCTTCCTCAGAGTTGAACCTTTGAGTCATTAATGTCTGATTCTTCCAGTTCAGTCTGATCCATGAATTCTTTGCTGCAAACGGATCCAAGAAGCTGATTTTCTTCTATCAGGATGTCAAACAGGTAACTTTGATCACATTTCAATGACTGACACATGAAGGTCTAACCGCTCTTCATAATCTGCTGTCCTGTTTGTTGCAGCGTACTTTGTATTCATATCTTTTAATATCTGCCTTTCTCCCAGAGTCTGTCCTCCCGTCAGTCTTCCTTTGTGGACGCATCAAACTCAGCTGTGGCTCAGAGGAAACTCTTCCTCACTACGGGGAACTCTGAGGTTGGCTTCAGCTTTTTATGTTTAGTTCATGTGAGAATCACAGAAAAATGCTGATATGAGTGGAAGGTTCTGCTGGGAAATTGGCAAAGAGCAGATTATTGAACAGCGAGGCAGACAGTTCATTTCAGTGATGCCAGTTTATTAGAAACGAGGACTGTGGGGCTGCTGGAAGTCAGGACGGCCGTTCTCTGGATAAACCTGACAGCTGAGGTGGAGAGCAGGATTTATCCACAGACGGCTTCTTCCAAGCAAATGTCCTGAACACACCTGAGCTGAGGGTTACACAGTGTGTCCTGTGTGATCTCTGCTTTATGGTGGTTGAATCTCACAAATGTGACCATCAGACCTGACGACTTATTTGTGATGTTTTCATTAAAAATATCCTGGGTGAGGTGTTTGGGGCATGTCCCATGAGGAGGAGTCTCCAGGGCAGACCCAGGACACACTAGAGAGGTTATATCTCTCAGCAGGCCTGGGAATGCCTCAGTATTGTCCTGGATATGCTGGAGGAAGTGGTTGTTTAGGGAGGTCTGGGATTCTCTGCTTAGACTGCTGCACCTGTGACCCGGGACCAGATAAACAGGAAATGGATGTTTGAAATTCAAAGAAATCCTCTTTTAATAATGAGGAAAAAAGACAGCAGGAGATCCATCGCAACTAACAAAACACTTCAAACACATCAATGCATCAACTTTAATCAACTTCATTTGGTTCAAATGAAGGAATCTAACAAAGCACTCACTAAAATGAAACACCAGTTAGTTTCCCGAGCTCAACAGGTCGAACACCTGAGTTTGGTTTGCGGTGCAGTTTTTATTTCTTCTAGATAACTTGGGTTATTTGCACAGGAAGGTTTTTTAAATGTATTTCTTAAGTACGATCTTATATGGGGGTTGATTTTATAGCATAACAGAATAATGTAATAACTCTAATAGAGTATAAAACATTTGCAGAATGAAGTACAAGGTGAAGAAAAGTCAGAACGTCCCTGTTTGAAAATACAGCCTCAGAAGGTCAGAGATGGACAAATTCAGCTACAGAAACATGTGGCCATTTTTTTAAAGCCATAGAGCATATTACAGACGACACAAAGAGCAAACACTGTAAACTTCTAACCACAGACCTCACACAGCTCACACACGTCAGAGTGAAGCTGTCATTTCCTGAAGCTTCCACACAAGAGAACTGGCAACAAGGTGGAGTCCTCATGGATCACTAGCAGAGAAATGTGGGTGGGTGCCAGACCACATGGACTCGACTCACTTTATTTCATACAAAGGAGCAGACTAATGCTGTCATCCTTAAAGACTAACTAGAAACAAGCAGTGCGCTCGCATCGACTCGACTTGTTTTGCAAGTTTGAAGTGAGATGGTACTTTGGAGTCAGCCTCCCGAGATGATGGCTGGCTGGTTTTTGAAAAAAATCTCATATTTATACAATGAGTAGCAGACTTTCCTGACTTGCAGAGGTCAACGTCCTCCTCAGTCATGCGCCATGAGTGGCACAGATACTATTCATCAAATAACTAACATGGCCTTGATTGTTACTCCAGAGACTTATCTGCGATGTAGCTTTATAGCATTTTCATTAGCAATCGTATGATTTGTGTTACAATGACCTTTGTGGACGGGCCCGGACCCCCAGGCCTCGTCCGTGACGCCGACGGTGAGCGCAACGTTTTTGTTTTCTTGCGCTTAAAATAACCTGATCAGCGTTCTGCGGACGGTTTGTTTACATTTCTCACATCTGTGATTGTTCACACGGGTTGGACACGAGCAGAGAGGGCTTTCAAGATGAAAAAGCCAACGTGAAACTTTAACGGACGACAAAGTTTTTCAATCAAATCTCCGTCACACCCTTCCTTGACCTCATCACGTTATCCACCTTAGTCAAGGAACAGTGGTTCGGGAAAATATGCATTTGTTTCTTGGACCAGTTTAAAACGTATCTCAACTAGTGATGATGAAAAAAAATAAGTTTTTGTTCAGAGTATCGTATCAGATCAGTATCGTCGATACCACCCTGAATTTTACTTGGTATCGGATCGGAAAGGAAATCAGTGGAAATCAAATCCTGCTTCTACAGGTGTCCAGTTCATTCACTCTGACCCCTCCAGATAAGCGTTGCCAGTTCTCACTGTGCTGTAGATCACATTTTCTTGTGTTTGGGGTTATAACGGTTACTTTTGAGGTCTGTGTTATAAAGCAAGTTAATCCTGAATTTAACTGGAGAAGACAAATTCCCACTGCGTGGTGTAGTGCACAGCCAGGCATTCTTTACATTAGTTCGTTTGACAAAACCAAAAAGCCGAAAGTATTTACTTGGAGTTTGGTTTGATGAAATAAGTGCCAGAATCAGTGAATACAAATGATTCCAATGACATGAAAACTGGTGGAAGGACAAATCCCTCAAGAAAAGCACGACTAGCACATTAAGTTTGTTTGTAATCATCATCATCTCTAACACCATGCGCACAACAGTGATTTTGTTACAGAACACTAAGATAGTAAAATCTGGGAAATGATGATATTTCTTTCCAAAACTTCCTGTCTAGAAGACATTAAAGCTGCTGTGCCACCTGCAGCTTCTTTCAATCTATGTTATGTGAATATATCTTTTTCTTTTTGGGTTTGAACATCCATTCAAACTCACTCTCTGCCTAGCAAGTCTCATTCCCTCATTTCCTTGGGGTCCAGCTTCACATACGTGGCACTGAGCCTTTTCCTTTGTCACCTCTTTCTGCTACATGCCTAGCCTCCCAGTTTCTTGGTCTATTTTCTTCATTTCGCTAACTACACTTCTTTTTCTTTGTAAATCTCTTCCTTCAAATACTTTCAAAATCACTTTTCTTTTTTCCCTTTCTTCTGTGCAGAGAAGACGTCAAACCCCTTCTTGGCAGTTTATCTCAATAAAGCTGTACTATCCCAGCCATCTGGTAAGTCTTCCCTACTACCCAGAGCCTGTTTATACTCCTGCATGTCTCTGCCTTCACTCACTTCCTCTTCTTGATGTCCAAACTCATCCTTCAAACTACCATTTGATGCTGCATAGCTGCATTCTCCCTGACACCTCCTTGTCTCCTGTCTTTTTGATTTCACCTTCTGCATAATATTTAGTTGCCCTGTGTGCAGCTTCCTCCACTTTCATATATTTCTACAAGTTCCTCCCTGTTCTTGAAGTATGTGTGCACCACGGCCATTTCCACTTGGAAAATCTGCCCCACATCTGTCTTTCTAGATTTCTCTCCTAAACACCACACCTACCCAACACCTCATAACCTCTGTTCCCTTCACCTAAATGTCCATTGAAGTCTGTGTCAATCACCACTGTAGTATGTGGTCTCTTGCACACAAAATGTGTCTACCCTCCACCTCCATAATATGAGTCCGCCAGCCCTCCCATTGCCAGTCAGAGTCCATAACAAGTCAAAAACATAAACAGCTCGAACGTATTATTTATTTAAAAGAGAGAGAGAGAGAGAGAGAGAGAGAGAGAGAGAGAGAGCTCAGTTGTCCTTGCTCTAGCATCAAGAGTCAGTGACTGGCTGTTCACTGCAGGCTCAGCAGTCCAATGGCCGATCAGCAACAAAACAAATAAAAAAATAAGACACGTTCTTGATTATGACAACAAACCACATCCAAGAAAATATGACAGCAACACTTTAAGTTTTGTGTGCATTCATCATGTGCAACTCTGCAGAAAGTCTCATGTCAAGGATGTGTGGACAGGGGGGCTATTAAAAAGTTCCAGTATACAGAATAGAAAACCATGAAATGAATGAAATAAAATCTGTTGTCACAGTGGTTTTTGAAGGAACAATTACTTCACAGATGGACAGCCTCATTATATTTGAGTTAAATCTGATGATACACACTTCACGTCACCCTAGTTACATGTTTTTATTTGCCATGTGTATGTTATCCAAGGGAGGGAAAAAATGAAAAAGAAAACTTTTGATGTGTCCAGACATTTCTTCACATCAGCTGCCAGCAACCAGTTTCAGCATGTACAACTGTTGCAGTAAGTGTGCTCATGCAGACCAACTATGCTGGTCCACTGTTCTTAATGGTGCTGCATGTTGAGAAAGAAGTGAAACAAATGTTTTGTTTAACAAGTCCACTAGTGTTAGAATAACTTGGCATTTCCAATCTGTTTCTGCTGTAGTTCAATGAAAGGTTTCAGTTACTTAAGTTTGAGAAAAACCAAAAAAACCGTTGGCCAGCTTCCCTCAGGGTCACTCCACGGTTGATGACATGGTCCACTATTGTAGCTCTGATGTCATCAGCAATTCTATTTCTTACTCTTCTTACCCGTCCTCTCCCCCCTCCTCGTCCTCCTCTTGCTCCTCCTTGTCCTTGTCGTCCTCTTCATCCTACTTCTTCACCTCCACGTCCTCTTCCTCGGCCTCCTCTCACTCTTCCTGCTCCCTCCATTGTACTCCACACACAGAGCTTACCTGTATCATAGTGCTTAGGCTGATTGCAAAGTGAACTAATTATCTAAAAAAGCTTTCACATGTGGCAGTGTGCCAGACAGTTGACAAAATAGTGTAAATAATGGCCATAAATGTGTATAGTTTTGCTAGGAGTGCGTTGATCATTTGGAAATTGAGTGCAAAGCAGTGAGTTGTGTTTACAGTTCTGCAAAAAGAGTGCTGTGCAGTGGATTGTAGCTACAGGTTTGCAAAGTGTGTGTTACAAAATGGCAAACTGAGTGCAAAGCAGTGTTTGTGCTTTTAGTTTTGCACACTCAGTGAGTGGTTTTGCTATAAGTATCAATAGTTTTAGGAATTGTGCTGTAAGAATCACAGTTAGGGTTTAAGCATTCAGAAAAACCTGTAATAAACGCACACGCATGCGTCTTCAGCATTACTGGGTTTCTGCAGCTCCTGGTTTCCTGTTTAATACATTCACACAAGCAATCAAACGCTATGAATCGTTCCACAATGTTTGCAGTCACTTTTCTTATCCCTCCTGACTCAAGAGCATAAAGCGATCTACGTTAGCTCTGGGAATTCTGACGGTCGTTCAGTAAATCTTTGTTTAATTTCTTTATTTGCTTTTTGGAGAAGTGAAGGTACAAAAACCTCGTCAATCAAATTTGCTTCGGTGGACAGAAAACAGCCGTTGTAGACTGTTTGGGGTTACCTTTTATAAGTATTGAATTTTCAAAAGTGAAGTCAGTTCTTCTGACCAGGTTCAGACCAGGATGAACACAAGTATGATACTGGACCCACTAGAGAACTGGTCCCAGCTGTGGGTTCACCTCCTCCTGCTGAACTCATAGGACAGACTCTAATGTAGCATCACGTTCATCGGTCACTCCTGACCTCCTGTGAAGCATGACGGATGTGTAATTAATGACTTCAGTATTTGGGGGCATTATTGCTCTAAAAATCATATTAATAGTATTATTATTATTGTGCTTTAGGCTGCACTGATAACGCAGAGGTCTCTTCTTCCTCTGGGCTGTTTAAAGGGCCAGTTTGTCCAAAGCTGTGTATATACCAGCTGCTGTCAGGCTTCAGATGTCTGCATTAGTCCACAGTCCACTGTTTGTAAGCCATTGCTTTACTGCAAAAGTTCCCATCTACTGTAAAGAAATGGAGATAAGCAGGCACATAATATGAAAAGGCATGCTGTAGCTGACTTTGTCTTTTCTGATCCATCGGTTTGTGTGGCTCTTTCCACAGGAGGGACCTAACCCACACTTTATTTACTTATATGATAAGTTTAGTGGAGTGTAGTGCAAAATACACAGTGTTTACTTTTAATTTAACAACATGAAGCTGCATCAAGTTTCCATGGTGACTGCTCAAGAAATTCTGCATTCATAAATAAACATCAGACTATCAAAAGAGCTCATCTGTGCGAGACCACCGAGCTGAGAGCATTTTCAGGTCCAGATCCCCCGTACGCCATCGTTGGAGAGCAGTTGACGTTTTTCTTCCTGACTTTGATTTGAACACGTTTAAATGGAAAAGAGTCAAGGAATCTATAAGCCTATCAGGGTATGTGACGCTTTCGCTTTTACTGCATTTCAGTAATTTGAAGAATTTGATGTCGTTTTAAAAGTTGACAAACTGAGAATCATTTTAAGTAACAATGACTAAATTGCTATTTCTTTGACAGGTGTTGTTCAACACACCGATTTATGAAACAGCTGTAAAGATCTGCTGGTATCTTCCGGGCTACAAGGCTCAGGTTAGACCCAGATTCATGCAAACCAAAGCTGACAGAAAATATCAGGTCATTTCTGAGGACCTGAGAGTGGTGGTGATTAAATGTCTCCTTTACTTTTAGGTTGCGATAATGACGGAGTTTCTCAGACTTCAGCAGGAAGATCTAATTCCACCGAACCTCACTGCTGAAGATCTGAGAGATCTTTTGGTGGAGAAGAGCAGGGAGACGCTCAGAGAGCAGTGAGTTACTGTCACACCTGAAAGTCTGTTTGTGATGACGTGTAAGTGCTGAGAGAAAACCTCTGCTTTGCTTTCTTTTGAAGGCTGTGGGAGTTTGAGTTAGAGGATTTTGACGAAGAGGAAGCCAAACCTCTTCTAAGGCTGGTAAGACGAGAAAACCCACAAGACTTTTTTTTCATTATGTGCACATAACCTTTACACATAAGCGCACTGTAAATGTGTTTTCTGTTTCAGGTGTGGGCGGTGAACGTCAGCAATAAAATGAGGGACGTTGAATTTGAAGCCAGGTTGCTTCTTCAGTTCCCAGAGGCCGTACCTCCTAAATTTCAGTGAGTCACATGTAACATACAGTTATTAACCCTGTAAGACCCAACCCATCAAAAAACAGCCAGAAAATTCAGATTCTTTGGAACTGAGATGTTTATCAACCCTTTAAACAAAAGCCACACATGAGTTCTTTGCTATGTCATGTTGTGTATGATTTACTTTTATTGTGTATTTATTTTTTGTATCACATTTGATACACTGGGTGTTTTTGGCAACTTTGTGTTAACGACAATGTTAACTTTAGACTAAAAAAGAGTTTTGTCCACAACATTTAGAAATTATAGCAAGTATTGATCATGTTGATGAGATCGAGGTCTCAGAAACTCATGTATGATACAAAGGTGGTTACAGGGTTAACAGTCCAGCTACAGTGTTTCAATATTTAAATGATGCTTTGAATATGTTTAACAGATAACTCTTATCATGTTTTTCTACAGAGCACCTAAATTCCTCAGCGCGGTGAAGGATTACGTTGAAATCCTGAAAAAGAAGCAGCAGGAACAGCCTAACAGCAAACTGCTCACCGCGCAGGAGGTAGTGGTCGAGGTAGTTCCCCGCGTTCTCCAGGGCTTCTGGGAGCTTCCTCCTCGTCCCCTCCTAAACATGGCCTCCCAGAGTCTAAGTATCCTCTCCACCAGTGTCACCAAGGCCACTTTAGATCGTGTCTCCAAGAGCCTCACGGCGATGGAAACACAGGCCATCTTCACCCGCTCTGTCCGAGACGATCTGGTCGACAGCATCCTGACGGAGATTAGACAGAAATTTCCTGAAGAAATTCTGTCTATCCAAGTTGCAAACTTTGCACCCCTGTTGCTGAAGACCATTGCTGATGTAGCAAGGATCCGGATATGTGAAATCTTTGAGCCCCCTTCAAGTCCTGATGTGAAGAGCACAAATGGTGAGCGCTCCTCTGACGGCCTTTCAGTGGCAAATGTTCCACCAGCCGAAGAAGCTCTGTCAGAAAGTGTTGCAGAGCCCGACGTTCCCTGTGAGGAACTTCTTTCTGAAAGGGCATCCAGTCTGAGTACTCGAGACCTTACGATCGAAGGAGCTCTGTCAGAAAGTGTTGCAGAGCCCGACGTTCCCTGTGAGGAACTTCTTTCTGAAAGGGCATCCAGTCTGAGTACTCGAGACCTTACGATCGAAGGAGCTCTGTCAGAAAGTGTTGCAGAGCCCGACGTTCCCTGTGAGGAACTTCTTTCTGAAAGGGCATCCAGTCTGAGTACTCGAGACCTTACGATCGAAGGAGCTCTGTCAGAAAGTGTTGCAGAGCCCGACGCTCCCTGTGAGGAACCCTATGGCGAGTCCAAATCCTGTGTTGAAGGTGAAGATCATATGATCAACGGATCTTGTTCTGAAATTGGGCCGGTTCCTGATGTTCCCTTTGAGGAACCTTTTCCAGAACCTGAAGCCAGCATGAAGTCCGAAGACCGTCAGATCAAGAAGAAGAAAAAGGGCTTCTTCAAAAGACTGAGAAGTCTGTTCTGCTGCTGTTGCAGACCAAAAGTCACCGACTGACACTGAAGCTGTGACCCAGTGTTGGTGTTGCAGTAACTCTAAATATGTAAATATGTTCCTTAATGATTGTTCTTCATGTTTTTGGGGGTTTCTTTAGTTTTCAGTGGGCTGGGTGTTTTTTCTCCTCCGTGTTCTTTACTTGATTCTTGTTCATAGTTCCTGATTTGTTTTCCTAGTTCTTGTTTCTTAGTTTGTAGTTTCTTGAGTCCACCTGAGTTTCCAGCAATAAAAGCTGCCGATTCAAGTTTCATTCCACGTAAGAGTCCTGTGTTTGGGTCCTACTACCTGCCTGTCACAGCACACCATGACAGAAACTTTATAAACTCATTCATATTTCTACACGAGTCTCCAGCTATGTTAAAGTTTTTTTTCTTTCAAACATTTGTAAGAATCTCTTATGGTTCTCAAAATACTTCCACAAGTCCAGTAAGTGTAGTGCAGTAAAATATTGATGGTATTATTTTTAATAATTATTTATTATTTTTAATGCACTTTGAACTGAAACTGGTATATAAAATGTACTTCCTGTAGAAAATGCAGTGTGAATGCTAATAGCTGAATAGCTTGAGTTGAATTTTTATAATTGCTGAAATCTTTGGTGAAAAACATGTTACAGTTTTTGCCCGTTGCTTGAACACATTTTGCAAAACGTCGCTCATTGTGCCAAAACTCTAAACACAAGTAAACATGACACATCAAAATATACCATTCACATCTGTGCCAAACTGAAACTCTGCTGTCAAAACCTAACATTCCTCTGTCAAGATGTAACTCTGTTGACAAAATGACACATACTTGCATCACATGCAGATCAGATCAGGGGGACACACTAGTCTACTTCATATAAAACACTGCAGTCTTTCATTGTCATTGTTTATTCTGAAGGCACATTTTCAGGAGACACAAACAACCAAAAAAAGCAAATAGGCCTACTCAATATTGTCCACTGCAGCACCATCAATTCAGATAAAGCAAAACACAAACATAATACAGTAATAGAAAAAACACTATACTGTACACACAAAAAATCATGACAATTGTGCATACGTGGGCTCATGGATCCCGCCGTCTGTTGGGGTCTGGCCACAGGACCTCATCGACATCGCAAGCAGTGTCTTCTCCCGCTGGGCACCGGGGAAAATATCCTCTTGCATGTCGAAACCATCCATGGATTGCTGTCACCTGAATGTAAATAGAAATATATGTGGTGGCCCCTAGAGACAAAACACGTACAAACTCCAAAGCACATTTCTAGCTTGAACTGAACTTCCAAAACAGAGCTACCTAGAACAGCGGTCCCCAACCCCCGGGCCTCGGACTGGTACCGGTCCGTGAGTCGTTTGGTACCGGGCCGCGAGAGTTGAGGCTCAGGTGTGAAATGTCTGGTTTTCAGGGTTTTTATTGCTTTTCAGCGTTATTTTGTTATCGTTTTTATCATTAACTCGGTTTTCCTGGGTCTTTTCACGTGTGTTATGAATAAATCTTCTTTTTCGGTACCGGTACTAGTTTTATTTTGTTGTATTTATCCGCGACACCTTAAAGGCCGGTCCGTGAAAATATTGTCGGGCATAAACCGGTCGGTGGTGCAAAAAAGGTTGGAGACCGCTGACCTAGATCACGTAAATGACACAATTGAAAGCATGAAAGCATATGTGTATTGTTTGTGTATTTATGCACAAGCATTCATATATATTCAAATCATTAAAAAAAAAAAGTTCATTTGCCTGTTACTACCACACACCAAATCTGGTCGTTGGTACTTGCTGAACTGAGAGACACAACAGCAGAGGTCACTATTAATGCTATAAAAGAGGCCTTTGCAAGACATGCAGTTGCCGAGACTGTGGTATCGGACAACAGGCCGCAAGTTTCATCAGAACAGTTCAAGCACTTTGCTAAAGAGTACCAGTTCACACATGAAACGAGCAGCCCCAGGTACCCCCAAGCCAACGGGGAGGCAGAACGCGCTGATCGTACCATTAAAGACTTGAGAGGACTGTGACTACAGCAGAGCACTGCTAGCGTGCAGGGCCACCCCACTGGAACATGGGCTCTCACCGGCACAGTTGCTCATGGGGAGACACCTGCGTACCTCTCTGCCACAAGCTGCTGCGAAGCTGGTGCCAAAGTGGCCCGACCTACAGGCTTTTCGCGAGAAGGATGAGGAGGGGAGGCGTGAGCAGGCAAAACACTACAACCGCAGACATAGAGTCAGGACAGAAGGTGTGGATTACTACTGAAGGAACCACTGGAGCAGTAGTTGGACCTGCCAGTGCTCCCAGATCTTATGTGGTAGAGACAGACAGGTTTTCTAAGGAGAAATAGGAGCCACCTCACACCAACAGGGACTGTTACCAGATCTGGTCGAGCGGTGAGACCTCGTGTAAGATTGGATGTGTAATTCTCTGAAGTTATCCATTCAGGCCCTATTCAAAGCTGGCTTAGGCTGTTAGAGATGTTTACAATTATGTGTTTCGTTTAAATGTAAGTGAACAAGTGAGAGATGTGTATCATTTTAACGTTTGATAATGCTCTGCATTCCTGTTCTTGTGAGCTGAGTGAGTCATTGTGAAGTATGTCTTTAGCTAAAAGGAGGTGTAGCGGGAGACTACTGTACCCATAAGGCTGTGTGTGTGTGTGTGTGTGTGTGGGGGGGGGGGGGGGGGGGGGGGGGGTATGATCTAAATTATAATATTGCTGACTGTCTGAGGCAAAATTTCCCCAAATCGAATCGAATCATGGATTGAATCGATTCGGGCAAGGGCGTCGATTTGGCATGGACGGAGGGGACATGTCCCCACCAATATCCAGCGATTATTGAATTGTCCTCACCAATAATTTGATCTCTTCGAGTAAAGAAAAGCAAACCTGATAGAAAGAAGAAAAAAAGATCTGTCAACGTCTCATTCACCCAGCGGTGCCGAAAGAGTTAAATTACGTCCTGTACTGGAGTCCTACCTCATGTGACAAATATGGCCAATGTGATTGGCTGAACCTTTCAGGGAGCTCCGTTGAGTTTTAGCAGCGGCAAGCCTGCGCTCCCAGGAGGAGAGGAGGACGGCAGCAAAGAGGAAGAACCTGGATATAAGAAAGTATTTTTCAGAGAAACCTGTAAGTCACTTAAAGCCAAGTTCACTCATAATGTCACGGTCTGGCTGGCAGACCGTGGGGGTGTAGGGAAGGAGGACACAGGCGCGGTGCTCTATGTACAAGCAGTGCGTTTATTTACAGCGATGGACAGACATGACAATAAATCCCGTGCTCTCCCGACTCCCGTGACGTGTCCTCTTCCCAGTGCTAGTGCTCCTGTCTCCGCTTCTCCGTGATGAGCACCCCGTGCTCGCTGTCCTCTCGTCTCCCCGTAACTCCTGGGGACATAAGAGAGAGGAAGCCGTCAGACACACAATAATGCAGCAGACTCAAACTAGGAACTGGTCGAGAGACTGACGTGAAGCCACGCAATGATCCAGCGTCGGAGAGAGCTCCACCACACTCTCAAATAGCTCCTCCGACAGGCCTGATCAGCTGCAGGTGTGGCCAATCACCTGCCGCTGGAATGTTGAAGACAATATAATTACACTGCAAAGCAAGACACAAGTAGGCAAAGACTTCATGTTTCTCGTGCACGGGAGAAATGACCGGACAAAGCGCCATTCCTTCGCTTGACCCCAGTCACTCTCGTCCGTCCTCCCGTACCACTGTTCTTTTATTGAGGTTACATGAATATGCATAGGTTCATTAACATATGACGTCTACATACACACAAAGAGTACCTTGCGTGTGTGTGTGTGTGTGTGTGTGTGTCTGACTTGTGTGAGGTCAAGATGTGACCCTGTGAAGACTCCCCAAAGCTGGTGCCAGAAGTCTGGGTCCATCTAACAAAAGGCTCTTATACTTAAACAGATATACGTGTGTTTGCTATACCATAAATCAGCAAAAGAAGATACGACCTCTCCTCTGTAGGGGAGTGAACTCACCCCCCTCTTCATGCTACACAGAGTTGTTACAGACCTCCTAGAATGAGACATTCTTTCAATCTACAAATGATTATATACTTCTAAGCATATATAAGTAAATATTTCTAAGCATAAATGACAATCAACAATACAAAACCTATCACTCCCTATTCTGGTATTTTAAAGAGTACTTAGCAGAAATATTAAACAACCTAACTAATAGGGTTGCAAACTCCCAGCAAAAAAAAAAACTAAAGGGAACCATCGCCCACCCTCTGCCTCGTGATGCTTAATCCACATAATCGACTTTAATTTAATGCATGTATTTAAAAAAAATGCACAGAAATCAATTATTTTTCAACAACAATTAAATAGATTCAACATCTTTCTTCAACAGAACTGCAGACTGCACAGATGGTATCTTCCCAAAGGAAAAAGTACTATAACTTACCAGGGTATATATTAGACTTAATAGTTACTATATACAATATTAGATTTCTATACATTTTACGTTAGATAAAAACTTTGGTTATAAGATTCAGATAATTATTTATTAAAAGCGAGACATTTTAAACGAGAATAAGAAAGAAAAGTATTTCTTTGTGCCCCCCTTTTCCCTGTTAATGCCCCAGCTGGCCCCCTGGCAAAACCGTGCTAGACCCGCCCCTGCACAGTTACCAGCTGTCAGCTACTTATAGCATTAGGCATTAAAGTAATATTAAATAAATTCTAACAACAGCTTATCAAGCTTAAACGTGCTGCTGTGGTTTATCTGCTGGTTTCCTCTTTCTGGCGCAAAGTGGGAAACAAACAAGAGAGACGGAACTTGCGATCAGCTGATCATTGATCAGTTTCATGATTGAAGTAGCAGCAGGAGAGGGAGGGGGAGAGGAGGCGCGGCAGTCGCTCCATATATCGGTTGTTAAGCTTAACGTGGGAATGCGTTACAAACATTGAGAGAGAAACTTACAAACTTGCTTTACTTCTCTAGGACAGCTTTCACTGAGAAGAAATGCCGATTTGGAAACATGTAGCGAGGCGCTAAATGCTCCACCAGACAACCGAGAGGTCTCTTGTTGTCACATGCAAGAAAGCATGCTCTGAGGAATATCCAGGTAGATAACTGTGGCGATATGTTGGTTATATTACTTTAAAGTGCAACTGGCTAATTCTTATTTTAGCCAACTCGAAAAGTAAAAGTGATGCAACGACCTTGAAATAACACATTTATCTCACTGAAACATGTCATTTAAATAAAAACATTTACTGAAATTAAAATAAATATACTGAATATAATATGGCTCAGATTTAATGGAATATAATTACCCTTTTGTGTTGCTGTTAAAGAAAGGGATAATGTGTGATTACTGTTTTTAAACTATGGGCTACAAACTAAATCCTTTTATTATTTCTGTCCTCGGTTTTAACTCATTAATAATCATTAGGATGAAGCCCCCTAAAAAACAACGTAAAGGTCATGAAAATGTAAACAATTTGGCATTTTGATGATGCATCATCCACATTAAAAAGTATAGATCATATCAGCCCTGTATTTACTTGTATCGGAGACATAAAAAATCTTTCCGTATCGCACAGCACTACAGAAAGCTCTTTTCTAGGGTTGTATTAAACATCTGTAACTACCGTAACTCCTGATCCATTTCCTCAATTAAAAGAAGTCCAATGATTCCTGAGAGCAGCAACTCTGCACTTTTCATTAATATTTGCATCATTACGGTAATCCCAGGTACATTGTTGCAGCAGCCCCGTGAAGGCAAAGGTTGAGAGAATAGTGAGTGAGCGTGATGGAACAATGTTATCACACGTTTGGCTTCTTTTTACCATGTTTGTTTGTTTTGTTCTTTCATGTGTTATTTACCAAGATTTGGATGGTGTTCTGCCTCGAGTTACCATAATGTCCCGAACATCACAAAAAAAGCACAGAGTTGCTGCTTTCAAGAACTGCTGGAATTTTTCATTTGCCCCAATGGTTCAAGACTCAAGTTAGGCTAAAAACACTGGGACCAGTTTAAATGGGTTCATGTGTGTCAGCTGCATCGTCACTGCTGCTCTTATGTTATGTGTTTTTGTTGAAAACTAGGTGCTGTTTGGGCTTAATGATGTCAAACTTTTCATTCACTTGTTTGCTCCTAAATACGTTTCTATTGCAGGTCTTTTCCAGTTGAAATGTGAGTGAGCACTACACAAATTACTGACACTGAAATACACTGAAAAGAAAAACAACTAAACTAAATCCAAACAAGAACAACTAAACGAAGTAGTTACACACGTTATAGAATATATATACTGGGCATACAAGCCTGGCCTAAGCTTTCTGTCAGGAAGACTGCAGCAGTCCAGGAGTTGGGTTAACTGTCTTTAAGTCCCACAGAAGAAATGTTTACATCAAAGTGCTTGCCAGGCTTAATCCAAATTAGGTACAGCCATACTTGAACTTATCATTGTATAGTATGTGGGACTATGAGCAATGGTTTTCTGGAAACAGAAACAGGCAATTTTATCATTAGTAGAGTCACAAATAACTAGAAAAACAATTGAAAACATAATGTACTCAACACAGCAATATCTCACAATATCCACAAGGGGTCACTATAGCTCATATATTGCCTAAATAGCACGTCATACAAATTGCCAATCATAAGGCACGGACATGGCAAGCTAGCCACAGTTAAACTAAACAATAGAAAAGTCCTTTATTTGTAATACCGCTGGATGTAATGACTGCGGGAGATTACAGCCACTGCTATTAACTTAGTGCCAAATAATCCTACCAACATGGTATCAAAGAACTGAGGCATAACTTTAACATGCACAAACAATTATAACAGCTTCATGCAAGTCATCCTGCCAAAAGGACTAACACTCACAGGTTCATAAACACACAACTTAATCACACGAAACAACTGCGATGCTCTGCAGTGGCACCTTTAGTCACTCCCACTCTGCGTGCTGAGCACATGCCCACTGATACGCTTATTTCCTTTGAGTGTGCTTGATTTCTGCCTCTAGACATTCTGAGGCCGAGTCAGAGCAGGAAACTTGAGCACACGTGGTCTCATTAAATCAGACAGCTGGAGTCATTTAAAAAGGATCTTTTAAGCAGTGCTGTCCCTCAGCTTCATAGTAGATCCATCTATGGATCAGTTTGAAAATCCTAGCTGTCTTCTTTCTAGTTATCATGTTACAAGATTTTAAGAAAACTTGAACGCTGATCATGAGTTGAATGCCACTGATCTTCAAAATCATCCAAGCTTTTTGATAAATGCACACAAAAGTCGGGTGTCCATGCCACCCGCATGCAAGGTGACAAAAATACCCCAATCAGCCTTTCAAGCTGACAGCTAAAGAAACCATTTCACCAGATTTAGCTTCTTGGATATTGTGTTCACTGTACTGTGTTCAAAATGTACTTCTCATTTAATAGAAGAAATGTAATCATGTCAATATAGAGGATTTCAAATTCTCACTCCTGTTAATTAAAAAAAAGAAAAAAGTAGGATAAGACATGAGAAACTCCTTGAAAAGGACAGTCTCCATTATAGCACCTCATGGAAGCTTTGTTAGACGACCTGTCATTAAAAACTAGAAAGACCATCCAGCATCGGGAGCTTTCAGACTTCCAGGTATGACAACAAGCCTATTGCTGGTTTGCCCACTCTGACTGTGTCAGTATTTGCTCCACATACCAACTGCTCTGACCCTAAAGTAAGCCAGAATCCCACACAGCCATATGTAGGCACATTCCAACCACAAAGAATAACTGGGGATTCTTCATCCTGTAAACATCCTGAACAACTGGTTTTGGTGGTTTGATGGGAACAGATCCTCACCTGATCAGGAATACCAACGATCACCCCACCACTCATGTCTTGTTGGGAAATGTTTGCAGTCCTCAAGCTGTGAAAGTCATCAGGTGCAGCAGTCATGAATACCATGTAAACATCCCTGTTGGTAGGACAAACAAATAACAGTGGGATTCATTCGAGAAAACAGAACTTGTTTGATTCCCTGTCTGACAAAAAGAAATTAATGCAACGTAAAAATTAGATTTAAAAAATCAGCAGCATCATATGTAACCATGTCCTAAATTACATATTGTTATAATTACACAAAATTTGTTCTAAAGCCCAAACTGCTCCTGGTATATCTGACTTTTAGCACCTCCAAGCCTGTAGTCATCTTGGTTATTAGTTAGGCCCCTCCCCCGTGTGTCGCTATGTGTATAGGCACTGTTAATGCTAGCATGAACAGATCATTCTTGCTGGCTGTTGTAGTGGCTTGAGCTAACTCTCATCCCAACTGTTTATATTTGGTTATAGGAGCTGGAGTGGGCATTAATGCTCCACAATTTACAAGCTGGGACCTGCCGCTAATCCATGGTTAAAGCCTTTACCCACATCAACACTGCAGGCAGAGGCTAACATCTGCAATACTATTAATAATTACACATAACTGTAGCAACAACAAAGAGAGGCTCGAACAAGAAAGGCTTGAAACCCTTAGAAAAGACTGATCAGAGTTGGTTCAATGAACTCTGATCATGTTCATTCGGAGTTAAGCTCGTGTGTGTTTAGAGACAGAAAGCCATCATGTTACCAGGATTCTCCAGAGAAACACAGAAATAAAGAGCAGAGCCTCCATCTTCATTTAGTGGACAGAGGAATATGATCACAAATCAGTGTGGGCCAAAATTTGTATCTTAAAAACTAGGAGGGGATAAAGTTATACCAACATACTGTAATATTTTTATAATATACACTAGCAAACTTTCATGCTGTGTGTGATATTAAAAATATTGTATTGTGTGATATCACATTCTATTGTGATCCAGCATTTTAATCTGACCTTTGATTTCTAAATGCTTCATTAAACTGTCAAATATACAAATATAGACAACTGTGGGATTTGTCTAAAGTATTTGCATATGCCATAGAAATGTTAGCACTCACAGTTTACTGGGCAAGGTTTATGCAAAGTCTCAACAAGACCAGTCCACTTATGACAAACGCGATCATACGAGCATTATAGTACGATGCAGTCTCTGCATGATATGACTATCTATTCAGCTGTAACCTGACAGGGACAAAGTCTAGGAGACAGAAACTGAAGATAGACACCATTTACTGATGGACCTGTTATATTAGGTGACAATTCCACGTGAAAGTCAAAAGAAATGAATACATACAGGGCAAGTCTTTATGAGGCAAACATGATATGCATCTCACACGAAAGCGATTTAGGTGATTTTCTGTGAGAAATGTGTAAAAAGATCCGTACTCTGAATTTCAGATACTATTGATCTGTTTGTTGTGTGTCTGAGGGTTTACGCAGGGACGTTTTGTGTAAGCACTGATTGCTACAGTAGCATCCAATCAATGCTTACAGTGCAAAGAAACTGGCCTACAGTCTGACAGCTGCATTAATGTCTACACAATCTAAGAGTTTGAAAGATGGACACACGTGAGATGATCATAAATCCACAACAGAATCCTTTCTGTCCTAACATACTGATGAGAAAATAACTGAAGCACTCGTGTCAAGAACAACAACAACAAAGGGAAACATGCCTAACTTGGATTTCAGTGATTGTGAAAACAAACATATGCAAATGAATTTCCTCTGTGCGCTTTGCCTAATTCAGGAAATCACTATCAGTCAAGTTGAGTGTGAGTCAGTGAGTATGTTATGTTCACATAGACTGTTACCTCAGGGGCTAACTTACCAGATGAAATGAACCTTTATGGAACGGAAACCCAGAATTTGTTTCAAGTCACATTTTAGCTTAACCTGCATGGTGGAAAGTGCCTGTACCAGAGACATGATTGTTGCTGCTTAGGTTAAAATATCTAGTATATGTCAATAATGTAACAAAAAAGAAGAAGAAAATCTGTGGCGGTGTAAAAGTCCCACTAAATGCGTCTCTCGGTGTACATCTAAACTATATAACGATTAACCGCCAACTGTGAGTTCAATTTAAATTTTCCTTTACAAATGTGTGTTTGTTTAGGAAGGAAAGAAATGTGTGCACACAGTGTTCGGCAATATAGACTCAAAGGCAGCACCAAGACTGGCACGAGACTATTTCCACTGCACTGAGGGTGGGAACTCCAGGCCTCGGGGCCGCTGTCCTGCAGGGTTTAGATGTGTCCTTGATCCAACATAGCTGATTTAAATGGCTCATTTTGAACGTTGACATATACATCAAGGAATGGACCAGCCACTGCACTGATGTTAAACCAGTTCAGAAGTTCATTTATCATCATGAACCACCAATTTATGAGCAGACAAACCAAAGTGCACTCCAAGATTCAGTTGCTTGTAGAAGCACGTTTAGCAGCAACAGCTCAAAGTCATTGTTTTCTGTATGACTATCAGTCTCTCACATCATTGGGGAGTCATTTAGGCTCACTCTTCTTTATAATGTTGCTTCACTTCATTGAGGTTTGCACAAATTTGTTTATGCAAAACTCACAACCACACTACTTCTATTAAGCTGAGCTTTAAACTTTCTAAAATATAAAACCTGCTAGACACCGGTGTTGTGCCAAAAAGTGATTGTCTGCCAAAAACTGATTTCTGGTATTTGCCAAAAAGTGATTGCTCGTATTTAAACTGCTATAAGTAACTTGTTGGGCTATAATATGTGAAACATATGTCAAATGCTTCCCTCATGGATGACATAAAGTCATCTTGAGCCACAAACAACATTCGTGTAACAAGGTAGAAGCCGCGATCAGTTTTTGGCAGCGACTTTTATATAACCTTTATTTATTTAGTTAAAAAAAAATCTCATTAACATTAAACATGTCTTTTGTAAGAGTAAGTTGGCCAAGAGGACAGCAGCAATGGCAGCAAATATTACAATAGTTCAGTAAAAATATTTTAAGTGGGGATAAAGGAGCGGATTGGTTATAATGTAAGTACAGGGTGGGCCATTTATATGGATACACCGTAATAACATGGGAATGGTTGGTGATATTAAAGTCCTGTTTGTGGCACATTAGTATATGTGAGGGGCAAACTCCTCAAGATGGGTGGTGACCATGGTGGCCATTTAGAAGTCGGCCATCTTGGATACAACTTTTGTTTTTTCAATAGGAAGAGGGCCATGTGACACATCAAACTTATTGGTAATGTCACAAGAAAAACAATGGTGTGCTTGGTTTCAACGTAAACCTCCAGCAGAACCAGGCTCAGGGAGGGGCGGGGCCATCTGCTGACCGGTTGGGGTGAGAGAAGGAAGACAGGATGAAGACATGCTGTGGAAGCGAGACAGAGATTAATAACAGATATGATTCAATGCAGAGAGGTCTGTTAATACATAGTGAGTGAACCAACCAACCACAGCATCTGTGGTGAGAGAGTCATCAAGGAGTTCAGGCACTCCATCAAGCTCACAGTCACAGACTCAGGTGAGATTCTAGAGTTGCAGGGCTTCCTCCAGAGCAGCTGTTAGAAACACAGCTGCATCTTCTTTCTCTCACACACAGAAAAGAGTGAGACAGAGTGAGGCATCAGGGAGTTTAATTACCAGCTTTAAGACAAATGAATGAGAGTGCTGAATGATAGCACTCATGAGTGGTGCAGCATGCTTTAATTACTACCCACTAGTGAATGTGTCAGCAGCTGAAACTGTATTAATGGTGATTTAAAGAAACGAGTCCCAGTGTGTAGACCAGGCGAGCTGCTTCACTTGTAACACACTGGCAGAAACCCCAAGTCAGTTAGGATGACTACCTGAACATTTGAATGTTTCCACTGGTCACTGAGGTGGTACGTTACAGGGATCCAGTCTGTTCATTTACAGGACTCTACTAGAGCTGCTTTGCATGACTCACAGTTGAAATAATGCTTCTTTGTCTGATGCAGGGCCTTGGTTCACCCCATCAGTCGTGCAGGGGGTCGTCTGCTCTGCAAAAGTGCACTTTAATGTAAACTGTGCAGCAGTGCTGCAAACTAATCCAGACGAAATAAAAGCACAATGTCAGGAGCTACTGCAGTTCAGCATCAAACGTAGGCCAAATCAATCATTAATATGATTTTCATGATCATCTTGTTTGTCTTAATGTTCTTATGATTCAAAGAAACATCCAGCAGCTGTGAGATCGGCTGTACTGATTTAAAATGAAGTGTGTACGGCCCCAAAGCCTCTGAATGAGCTGCAGATGTGTTTCAAACTCCTGTAACAAAAGCAAACATGTCTGCATACCGGCTAACTTTGTCCACACACTGTTTCTGCTCTGCAGGTTTCACAGATGAAGATGCAAATAGTGGAGGATACGGGGATGGAGGAGATTGGGTTGGACTTTCATTAATATTTTGTCTGTTAGTTTGGGCTGTTTGTTGTTCCTGCTGCTTCCGCTGTCGTCATAATTACCTGCAAGGAACTAAAACCATTATAGCAGCATCCTCCTGAAAACAACATCTGCTCTGCTTTTCCACAAGAATGAAGATGCAGAGGTCTGGCTTTAGGATCTGAGCTCAGATAACATCTGGAGTTTAAAGCATCATTTTAATCTTCTTCTGCACAAAATGGCTCAGTCGAGTGCTGCCAACTCCAAGAGGTTTTCGGAGGATCGGGTGATGGAGATCTATAAAGTAGGAGTAACATTATATAGCTACTATGTCAAAATTCTATAGTATGGTATATGATATGGCACAGCCCTGCTGTAAAGATCAAATGTGTGACAGTGAAAGGTGCTGCAAAGAAGTCGGGAGAGAAATGCTGCAGAAAAGTCTCTTTAGCAAACAACGAGCAAACATAAAGCCCGTCCATTTCACATTTAAGGCAGGTAGTATGTTTGTTTTTCTAATGTTGACAAACTGACCCTCCATCCATCCACTTCTGCTGATCCTTTTCAGGGTCGCGGGGGCGCTGGAGCCTAACCCAGCTGTCTTAGAGCGAGACAGACTGAAGACCTGTCCAGTCCGCTGTCCCTACTAAGTGCATGTCCTTGAAACAGTGGAATAAAAACTAAAGCAATGACAAATAATGATCCTCATCATCAACATTACTACCGAAATGTGAACTAGCAAGTACAGCCTGAGCTCATAGAAACAACATCTTTGTAATCTGTAACAGTTTTGGATTTTTGGACATGTTAAACAACTTTTAAAGGGTTTTTCACAAAGATGCTGAACATTAAATGCAGGATGCCACAGACATCCATTTTAGCCAACAATCTGCCATCTTCACCTCCAGTGTTCAAATAAAACGGAGACGTTGTGACATCAGCAGGAGACAGAGATCAGCTAGAGACACGCAGACAGTTTAAGCAGGCTGCTGTTCAAGTGGAGGCTGGTATGAATCCTGCTTCTGTTTATGTTTCCTGTTGAACAAAAACTTGACCAGAAACTGACATACCAACTTTCAGACTAGCAGATCCATCCTCCTTCCCTCCATCCTCTGTGTGTCCTTCTGTCTGACCTGCAGCTGAGAAACAGGTGTGAGGTGTCAGCTGTCAGGTAGGTGATGAGTGAAGAACAGAACAGAATCTATTTCCTCTTCAAACTGCTGTTAGACATGAGCTGTGTTCCAATTCGTCGGCTGCATCCTTCGGAGGACCCGGCCTTTGCGGTCTACGTGGGCCGGGATGGTGGGGACAGAGAGGCTGTAACTACATCTGCTGGTGTCACTGTGACCTCAGAGCAGTTTACATGAAACATGAAACGAATTACAACTTTTGCGATATTGACCAGCTCATGATGCAGAGTGTAGACTGTATCTGTGATAATGAAAATGATTTAAGGACTGGTTTATGACACGTCTATAAAAAATATAAAGTCTGTACAAATGTGAAACTACAAAGTTAAAAGCAGCTGGAACGACAGCTGTTCAAAGCTGAACACTTACATCAGCCAGAAGACAGAGTGAGTCCTCCATCTCTCTGAAGGAGGCCATCGTGGTGAGCACAGATGCAGCAGCAGTGTGGATGTGTCCACTCTCACAGTGTCTCTCTTTCAAGTTTGTCCTCACATTCTCAAAAAAAGAACATGTCTATGCAGATGCCCAGAGCCTAACAACACACCCGCTATAAAAACTTTTGCACCACCAGATTTTCATATACTTACATTTGAAAGTGTTCGTCTCCTGCATTAACTCCCACTTCGATCACTATCATTATCAGAAAAATATCTCCTGTATGGCCCGCAATGAATCCTGGGATATGTTGGGCCACAAAGGACACACCTGACCCATCCTTCAAATTCAGGGAAATGAAGGACGCATTTGGAAGACTTCAAATTTGAACAGCCTTCGTCGCGTCCATGTGATACAATTTCCTACAAATGTGGCATTCGAAGCATCCTCTCCCTGAATTTGGAAACACCCAATGTGATGATAGAGAGCAGGAAGAACCAGTCTCAACAAGAGACACACACACCTGATTTCCTGTAACTGCAGAGGGGAGGAGCCACCCGAGCAGGTGGGAACAGGAAGAGAAACAGCTGAGCCTCCGTCAGAGCAGCAGGAGGACGGTGGAGCTGAGGCAGGGTGAGTGTTGTTGAAAACACGCAGTTCTTTGAATCTTTGGGCTGAAGGAGGGACAATACTCGGTGTATCAATGCTCAATCAACAATCATTTATTTCCATACAATTCAACAGTCAGAGCATTACAACGTCCGGACGGGAGAGATGCTACCAGAGGGTCAGGCACATGTCTCAAAATGGTGACGGGTTGCTCAGCTTTTTATAGTCTCTAGTGGCCCCCAGCTAGTCGTAAAAGCCAAAACATCACATTTTTTTCTCTGTTACAGCGCCTAAGTTATGACCTCGGCAGTTGTTTCTCTGCTTTCTGTAAGGTGGGGGTGTGGAATGTGGTCTGTCTATCTCCCCTGTCTTAGACACAGAGTCTCCTGCTTACAACCTTCTCTTCATGATTCAACAATTAAGCATGTCAAGAAAACAGTGTAACACATTCCCAGCAGATCAAGGATACAGAGTGATGCACATTTATCTAATGAACTAATATGTGAATATGTTCTGTTAACTCAAAAGTATAATGAGAACTAAACTACATACAGATCACACACTCTATTTTAAAGGGTATAATATGATCTACAACAATATCATAATTCAACTATTTTGATTACATCTATAAGGTAACATATAATAACAGAATAATATCACAATACCCTCTTTTGATCTCTCATTAAAGAGATCACTAATAACAAGCACTTCAGCGTTGCAAGGTCCAAGTTTTCTTGATCCTGAGGCCCTCTGTCCCCCTTTAACGGGTGGACCATATGGGGGATGACCTCTGTGTTCACGCAGTTCAGATGCAAGCAAAGGTAGATTTACAACCATAACAGCAGTTACAGATGACACTCCCATCACTCCCCATTTTCCCACAGCTTTTTTTTGGTGCTCCAGTTTTCCACTCCCATTTTAATGCCCCCTTATACCTTTCAAATGTACTTAGACTAGAACCTCTGTCTAAGGAGCTTTTAACCTTTATTTTTATTGCTGCAGCTACCAGTGTCTTCCAGTTGGGTGATTCTCAGCTTCTTTCTTCGACCTCCGGGGTTAGACCACCCTTTAGTCATTGCACAGTTCTGGGGATTATTCCGCCCCGATTTCAAACAAGGATCTGTGTGTTTTGGGTTCACCGGCGTGTCCCCCTTTTTGCCAAAAGCCTCTCGAACCTCGTTGGTCTGGTGTTCCCGGATTTCCGCCAACCCCTTCATGGTTATTGCTGTGTCTGTGGGATCCATCTTCTCCAGGAGCCCAAACGTCATGACACTTGACCCCAGTTGCTGTCTCGGCAGTCCCTACATCTGTCCCTGCTGTGAAGGGTCCTCACATCTCCGGGTCCCCGTCTGGTGTCTGTTCCTTTCTCTGTAAGAGACAGAAAACCAAAACACCTCTCTTCCTAACCCTAATAATCTAATGTTATTATCTACTGACCTTCTAGTGATTCAGAATTGGTCTAAAACATTCAGAATGTCCCAGGGACTTATTCTAATATCTTATGTGTGTGTAAGCATGTTTGCATTTAGCCCTCCGCACTCAAGGCATTTCTTACACTTTATCAGTCCGGACAGTCACGCCGAACGAAGCTTCTGACCTTCAAAAGGCCGAGTGCCAACTCGTTATAAGCACATTTGCAAGGTGTGTCTGAAAATTATTGAAACCCCTCTTTTTAACAAAAGACAAAAAATTAACAAATCTTCTAAACGCTATTCAGTTCATTTCAATGAGTAATGATTAAACATGAAAGTGATAGTTTCTGCTTTTTCACTGATTCTCTAAAAGGTCCGTCTTCTCGGACCGCTATTAGCTTAAGCTTTACCATTCCTAAATTATTAAACACAGAAATAACGTCATAAGATGTTCATAAAACCATTGTTTGATGTTCGGACTCAACTCCCCCTTTTTGACACACTCCCATGTGTCAATTCATTGGAGCTAGACAATTAAAAGAGAAGGTTAGTGACATCATATCTCAGAAAGTATCAGAAATTCTTCTCTCGAGTACCGTTGCTCCAGCCTTGTCATCCCTGAGGATCTTCGATCCCGAAAATGTCCCTTCTCCTCATGTAATAAAGTCTGTCATCCTTCCATGCCCTGGTAACTGGTCCATCCAGAGCTGTAACATTTTGAAATGTACATACAACAAGCCAAACCACACCTTGGTCACACCAACCCTTTCCTGCCCCGAAGATGTCCAATGCCATCCTAGTATGGACTGTCAAAAGTGGCTTTAACGCTGACTATCCTGACAATCCATTTTAGAACGTTTCCTGGTCAGATTTGCCAATCTCTGCACCAGGGTTTTAAACTTTTCGCCATTTCCATTAGTTGTTATTTTTATTTAGTTTCGACTCCAGATTTTCAATTTTTACCAGTTGTAATTAGCTTTTACCAATTCTTTGCTAGTTTAGTGTAGTTTTTATTTTCTGAAAATCCTTAGTTTCAATTTAGTTTTATTTGTGTTTTGCAAAAATTAAGTGTAACAAAATCCCAGTTCCATCATATCAGTCATGCTCTTCTGGTTATCCTTGGGTGTTGAGACTAATAACTATTAACTCTTGCCGCACCGTGTGGTCCTAATTTTGGTTGAAGTGAATTGATAACCTTTTGAAGGCGATTGTTTCACACCTTTATTTAGATGTCCCAGTCCTGTTGTCTCGGGATACATCACGCTGCCTTATCTGGGGTTAGCTGTTTTCTGGGGATGCGGGTTGAGTGGATGAGCTCTTCAAGGAGGGGGAGTGTGCTCCCCCTGATGAGGTCTTCTAGGTAAGCTAGGTTAACCTTCTTGTGTGAGCTTTTCAAGTGCACTTTAAGGTTAGTGGGACTTTTAGTTTTTTGCTTGTAGCTCTCATACTCTACTTGCCACTCCTCTAAGTCCTGATGTTTCTTAGAGAGGGCAACAGTACCTTTAAAATTATATCACATGTGTGGGGGTGTGGCCTTGCCAATTGTTTTGCCCACCTTTTCAAAATGGCTGGCGTGCCCACAAGCATATTTCATGGAAAAAGAAAGGTAAGCTTGATATTTACATTTAAAATGTTTTGTTAAACTCAGATTTTTATTTTATTCTTTTTGCAAGTACCCCTCCTCGGTGGCGAGAAACTGTTGGTGTGGTCAAGTGGGTGCTCTGGAAACAAACGCTCAGGACAGAACAGTTATCAGTCATGTACTTCCTACAAATTTTGCATATGTTTTATTCCATATTGATCCTCTGAGTGTAATGGTACATTTTAATTTGAATTTATCCAAACTAAACACAATATTTTCTTTATTTACTTTGCTCTTGTTCTTTTGCAGTACCACATCCTATCAAATGTCCCTGTCGATTATATTCTACATTTAATACTTACTATTTCAAGTGAGAACCTAAATCATGTGGACCAATGTTTATTATTGCATATCTCTATTCTGAATGTGGCAAGTCATTCATAGGTATTGTTCAATTTTGGCGATTTTCCTCTATAAAATTTAATTGACTTTTTACAGTGGCCTGCTATGGTTAATGATAACATATTCCAGTCATGAGTGGTATCAAAAGTCTTCTCCACTGTAGCATTTGGCATTCCCAATAATACAACATGATACCTTAATCAAAACACAGCTAATATAGCACAGTTTTCTTGATGCAAACATCAGTAACTCAAAATCAGCAACCACAGTGTTAAGTCTGCAGTTCATACTTATGTGAAGCTAGAGTCTCCTCCTCCAGTCTCTCTTATCCTCCTGCTCCTGAAAAAACAAAACAAAGCGAAGCATCCACCCTTCTCTTGTCGGCTGGGTGAATTGTTTATGAATTGTTTATTGGCATTTACTAATCCTAAAGTGGGTGCAGTCATTGTCTCAGTATCAAGTTAGTCAAAACTTTTAGTCGTCAGTCCATCACAGTCCATTCACATGCATACCTCCATACACATTCATACCAGATGTTGCTGATAATGGAGTCTCACGCGCAACCTATTCGAGCATCCATCACCAGCAAGATGACGTCATCATTTTAAAAGAAAACAATTCCTTGTTGTTTTTTTGGGCCGGATTGACTCGGTGCAATCCTTTTAGACTCAGAACTTCTCAGTGTTCCCTATAAGTGAATTTCTCCCAAGCCAATTACAATCATGGAGAAGCACACTTTGCAACTGTTTACAGTAATAATATTTTATAGCGCTTTAAATTTCAATCTTTCAGGCCTTGTTTAAAGAGCTGATTGTTAAATCATGAACTCACAAAATATCAACATATCACCACCGGTGGATCACACCTCTCAGATGTTTTTTCTCCAGTGCACTGTAACAAAAACGAAAACAGACATAACCAACAAAATACTACTAAAATAACACAAACTAAGGCCCGTTGCAGACATGTCCAAGCATAAAACTATCCCTCTCTCGCTTACGAGAAAGAACACAAGCCAAAGCTCACTGATAAAATCAAGCTAGCGCTAAGCAAAACCAAACAATCAACCAGAAATTCACAGGAACATTTTGCTTCCTGCCGGGACAATATTGTGTGGGAATGAGAACCTCAGGTGCCGTAACACCTTTTGTTCCTCCTTGAATTAAAACTCAATCACAGAAAATGCCGTACTCCGACCTAAAACTTACACTATTAATTCATCAATTTCACTCTGTGCCACTGTTCCTCATCAGGGCTATGTGAAGCACAGCAAAGAATTCAGTCAAGGCCTTGAGCCATAAACAGACATCACGCACAGACATTGTTTTCATAACCAAACTTTTTTAGACCTTATTCCTAAAATCTACATAAATGCCCTCTGGGTGACATATAACACATTCTAAGTATTTAATGGTAATCAATGGCTCCTCATAAAAATTATGCATTGGGATGTTTGTGTGCAGCATTTTGCATATCAACATAAGCAAAGCATTCTTCATTGCATCAGCGTGTGTGTGTGTGCGTGTGGATCACTCTTCATTGCACAAGCGTGTGCATGTGTATGTGTGTGCATCACTTCTCAGTGAATCAACATTCCCGTGTGTGTGTGTGTGTGTGTGTGTGTGTGTGTGTGTCATTTCTCACTCACTCAACGAGTGCACGTGTTCATGTGTGTATTTCACTTCATTCTGAATCTGTGTGTTTGGAGACGTGTGTGTGTTTGTGTGTGTGTGTGTTCATCACTTTCCTGTTCTGGTGTTCTGGGTAAACCACGGCCTGAAGCATGCCCTGGGGTCCTGCCCCCCTCCTTTTTCAGTTTGTTTGCGACCATTGCTGCTGCTGCTGCTGCTCAAAATTCAGTCCATCCTGGTTCTGACCCCAATTGGGGCAGTCCTTTCTCCAGTGTCGATGTTCACCGCAGGTGAAACCTGCATCTTCTTCTGTGTTTTTGTCCATTCTGAGGTGCCTTCTGTCCTCAGTTACTCCTCTTGTCTCGGTCACGCCCTTTTTCGCCACCCGATCATCCGTGTTGGTCCATCACTGTCCTGCACAGTGTGAATGCAAAGTTATCAAGGTCAGCATTCTTTCGCTCGGCCTTACTTTTCATTCGGGCTTGGCGGGCGTCTCGTCACAGCTCTGTCAGCTGACGCAGTCTGGGAATTTTCCCCCGTGTAGTGAAACGGGCCTTAGGTTTAGTGCTCTCCGTCTCGGCTGCATGAGATCACATTCCTGCAGGTCTGTTGACATTCTCAGGTCGTTGTTGTGGGTCCAGCTGTTGCAGCATTTGGTCAGTGTCACGTATGGGGGAGAGCAGGAGTCCAGTCAGCCTCGGCTTTCAGGGCCGGCAAAGCAGCCTGTAATTAAATATGTATAGAAAAAACAAAAACAAAACAAAACAAAAACAAACAAAAAACAAAAACAAACGAACAGGAAAATGATGTTGTGTTGGCTGTGTTATTCAGAGGGGAGGCAACGGGGCCAGGCCCTGTGTCAGCCTTCTCTCCCCCTTTTTTTGTTTTTTGTCTCCCGATATAATCAACTCCTAACCCACCAAGTTGACAGGACAACACCGGTATATGTTAAAATTCTTAAGATCATGTTTAAAAACCCAAAAAAGGAACTTTCTTTCATTCAGTAATCACTTTTATTAATCAATCAACAGAAAACATGTCACAATTTGAATCTTTTAACCACTAAATTTGTTGTGTCTTGCCTGGTTGGTTAGACCAGTGTTCCTTTTTTTTTTTTTTAGTTAAATTGTTGTCCTGCAACCCAGAGGGTTTCTTTGTCAGTAATGTATAGACTTCATCATTTAAGTATGTTAATTTTTCTTTAACCTTGCTGGAAAATCTTCACGTGTTCATGAGTGTAAGCTGTTTCTTCATTGCGTGTATGTGCATTTGTATAAAAGCAGGTTAATTTTATCTTTTCTCAAACTAGGCGTTACCTTAAAAGGAGCCTTTCTCTCAGATTTCTCTGCTTGTGTGTGTTTTTGTTTCACCTTTTTGTTGTGATGCTCCGGACGCCTTCCCAACCTCCACAAGTCCGTTGGCCCCAATTTTATGTGTTAAAACTTCTCTTAATTTCTCCTCTAATTCTCTCCTCGCTGCTGTCTGTTTCACAGCTGCTGATTCGTGCTGGGTGTGGTTCCCATTACCTATAATTTTGCTTCGGCCGCTGTGCTTGTGGGGGCAGTTGGTCCAGGTCCGCAGCTTCCTGTATTAACACACTAAGAGAGTTATTTTAATTTCATTTTCATCACTTTTAAACCGATAAGCAGGCAACACGCCTACCTTGACAGCGTAAACTGTACGCCAGTCTCCCAACACATTCCTCTCTCTACCCCTCCATAATTCTCCACTGCACACCTCTTACTATCTCTCCTTTTTATTTTTATTACACCACAGAGTAATACACCCAATTATGCCCGTCTATCTCTATGTGGCTCCAAATTCCCTCTTTATTTTAATTTCACACTCGTCAGGGGACAGGCACACAACAATTTCAACCACTGAAACGAGGAATTCAACCTTTTATATTTCTTTACTAAATCTAGACTCAACGTTTGTTCGCAAAATGTGTCTTGTTCTAGTCCGGAAATAAATGTGAACCCGTGATTACACGGTCGTTCCAGTGTTATTTCCGTAGCTATGCGGGGGCCCTCACCTCCCCAAGTCACCACCTCGGCACCCGGACGCCGCCGGTCCTGGCCAAGCGTCCCTGGACAGGAGGGTCGCCACTCCTAGGGCAAATGTTCCACAGGTACACTAGGCATCAACCTTTGATCCTAAAATGTGTATTTGCTCTAATGTCCTCCTAATCAAACACATTAACCGTCACTGTCACTGTGTTCACGCTTCACACTCCACACAAAACACACTCAGAGCGCGCCTCAGTCACACTCTCCCTCAGTGCGCGCTTCACCCACAAGACAGCACCCAGAGCGCGCCTCGCAGCTTCACACACACTCTCTCACCCAGAGCGCGCTTTCACACTCACACACAACACTTTTCCTCAGCGGGAATTTTACACAGAAACCTCTGAGCTCAACTATTAGATCTTCTTAAAGCACACTGCACCATAGACCAAAATACCCTTTTCTCTGCGATTATGACCGCCACCACGGGGCAAAGTCGCATCATAAAAGTGATGCTTGCATCCCCGAAGTTATACCAGACATCATAAACCAGGTTTTGCTCTATGTACTTCTTGGCAAGTAAAATTTTACTTTGTTTTATGACCGCAGCCCTTAAAAAAAAAACTCGACTGACGCCACAAACCACCGTCAAACCTCTGTTCAATGTACTAAAATTAGCACCAACCACTACTGCACTTCACGGCCGCATATCACCGGAACACGCCGTATCATAAACCAAACCTACGGACGTGTTTCGCTCTCGCGTTGCCAGTGTTTAACCGCACCGTGAAGCCAGCATCTGCTTTTCCTTAAATCAACTTCTATTTCACAGCCGGCAAGAGCCAGGACGTAACCGACATCATAAACAAACTTCAAACCTCGACTTCAATGTACTGAACTTATGGCCGCGTCTTCAGAATAAATTCTAACGTATTATTGCTACAGAAGCCAGTATTAGACAAAATTAAATGTGGAAGGTAAAGTGGCTGCACTCTAGTCCAACGTAGTATGTTATTAGTATCTCGGTAGAGGCAGATTACTGCAATCTAGACCAACGTAGTGTGTTATTAGTATCTCGGTAGAAGCAGATTACTGCAATCTAGACCAACGTAGTATGTTATTAGTATCTCGGTAGAAGCAGTTTATTTAACACCCTGGAATTCAGCCTCAACTTATGTTGTTAGTATCTTGCGCCAAAAACCAGACACCGACAAATTTACTGTGAAAATACATGTAACTCAGTGAACAGATTAATTTGGAAAGCCCAATATGCACATTTGGTATTTTTAATACAACAGGCTGTGCTTACCTTTTTATTTTTGGACCGGTCCTCTGTTCACCTCGCCTCACGATCTCACCAAAGGTCAAATCTACACCTCCTCAGCACACCAAAGATCCGGGTCACACGGCACCAAGTTGTTGAAAACACGCAGTTCTTTGAATCTTTGGGCTGAAGGAGGGACAATACTCGGTGTATCAATGCTCAATCAACAATCATTTATTTCCATACAATTCAACAGTCAGAGCATTACAACGTCCGGACGGGAGAGATGCTACCAGAGGGTCAGGCACATGTCTCAAAATGGTGACGGGTTGCTCAGCTTTTTATAGTCTCTAGTGGCCCCCAGCTAGTCGTAAAAGCCAAAACATCACATTTTTTTCTCTGTTACAGCGCCTAAGTTATGACCTCGGCAGTTGTTTCTCTGCTTTCTGTAAGGTGGGGGTGTGGAATGTGGTCTGTCTATCTCCCCTGTCTTAGACACAGAGTCTCCTGCTTACAACCTTCTCTTCATGATTCAACAATTAAGCATGTCAAGAAAACAGTGTAACACATTCCCAGCAGATCAAGGATACAGAGTGATGCACATTTATCTAATGAACTAATATGTGAATAAGTTCTGTTAACTCAAAAGTATAATGAGAACTAAACTACATACAGATCACACACTCTATTTTAAAGGGTATAATATGATCTACAACAATATCATAATTCAACTATTTTGATTACATCTATAAGGTAACATATAATAACAGAATAATATCACAGTGTTAACACCACATTGTTGTAGTTTTGCTGTCAGAGTCTCTGAGTGTGTTTGTTTGTGTGACTGTAGAGAGAAGAAGAGTCACAGTGAGCTCTGTAGCTGTGATTGGCTCAATAATCACCTTCAATGGACTGAACGCAGAGAACGAGCCGAGGAACCTGACAAACCTGTTTGTGTGTGTGTCTGTGTGTGTGTGTGTACCTGTTTAGACATGTTTGTGAGGACAAAGAGTTGGTATGCTACTATGTGGGCTAATAGAGTCCCACAAAATGGCCGTCCTCACGAGTTTGAGGATATTTTTGAGGCTTTTTGGTGTCCTCACTAAAATCTGAAAACAAGTGTCTGTGTGTGTGTCTGTGTGTGTATGTGTCATAAAGAGAGTCGAGTTCACGGTCGCACACTTTCTATCTCAGAGGCTGTATCCCAATTCTTCGGAGCCCCTCTGATGACATGGTCCAAAAAATAAATCAATTGTGGCCACAAAATACTACTTCGTGCGCACGAAATGCTAATTTGTGGGCACGAAACACTTGACCAATAACCGTGATCCTTCCCAGGCCCTTGCAGTTGGTTGACAATAAAATCTATCCCGGCGTCCAGGCCCTGTAAAGCAACTGGGCTCTCAGTATCCTGTTTAAATGTCTCTCCGTAATAATGGTTCCTTGCATTGCAGGCTTTTCAAAATGCATTGTAGCTCATTCCCAGCCTAAAATAAAACTCACTCATACCGTCTCTGTCCACGGTGTATAGGTTTAGCCTACTCTCATGCTTGTGTCTCTACGCAGCTGTCCAGGAATTGTATCAATATGATGTTGCCACAAATGCGTAATTCGTTGCCACGTTATACCCATTTCGTGCTCTCGAAAATAGTATTTCGAGGGTATTTTGTGGCCACAATTTATTTATTTTTGGACCATGTCATCAGAGGGGCTCCGTACAATTCAGGTACTATTATTATACTATTAGTGTTAATTGTACTTTCTGCAGTGTTTAAATGATTACATATACACACAGTTACTGTCCCTCCACACATACGACTTGGTTCTCCTTCTATGCCCCAGCTTTGTTTACTTTTTCCCACCGAGGCTTCTAGACTTCTGATTGGCCAGCATTTCTGCACGGTTAGGAATATATCTCCACCTGTTGCTTTGGCATGTTCCTAGCAGTGTTTTCCTTCATTTCTGCCTTTACGTGTGGACGGGATTATTTTTGAAAACAAAAACAGAAAATCTCCGTTCTCAAAAATACCCGTGTACGTGTGGACGTAGCCTCAGTCTATGTATTTACTGCTTTGTGGTGAAGGTCCGTGTCTCATGTCAGTGTGTTTAGTAGAGATGGACCGATCCGATATTACGTATCGGTATCGGTCCGATACTGACCTAAATTACTGGATCGGATATCGGAGAAAAATAAAAAATGTAATCCGATCCATTAAATATCACGAAAGCACCTCACAAAACTTGCAACACGCCGTAACTCGCCTCAGAACGTTAGCACGTCGGAGCAGTATGCATCACGTGATAGAGCGGCTGCCGCATGCGGGACCTGTCGGTGGTCTGGATAGCATGTGGAGCTTCGCTAGCAACCCAGCATTTCATCTCCGACAAAGTTATCCCCGAGAGAAGTACAGCAAGTGTGTAAGTCCATCTCTGAATGTTTGTAAAGCACTCCTGCGTTAAGCTTAACAAACGATATATGGAGCGACTGCCTCTCCGGCTGCTACTTCAATCATGAAACTGCTTAACGATCAGCTGATCGGCTTTTCTGTCGCGAGTCCGTCTCTCTTGTTTGCTTTTGGCCCACTTTGCACCAGAAAGAGGAAACCAGCGGCTAAACAACAGCAGCACGTTTAAGCTTGATCAGCTGTTGTTAGAATGTATTTAATATTACTTTCTACTCCAGGATCTTTTTCTACGTAGCTGACGCTGGTAACTGTGCAGGGGCGGATCTAGCAAAGTTTAGCCAGGGGGGCCGATAGGGCATTAACAGGGAAAAGGGGAGCAGAAAGACATACTTTTCTTTCTTATTGTCATTTAAAATGTCGAGCTTTTAATAAATAATTATCTGACACCCAAAGTTTTAATTTGATGCAAAATGAATAGAAGTCCATTACTGTATATAGTAACTATTAAGTCTAATATATATATATATATATATATATATATATATATATATATATATATATATATATATATATATATATATATATATATACATACATATACCCTAGTAAGCTATAGTACTTTTTCCTTTGGGAAGGTACCATCTGTGCAGTCTGCAATTTTGTTGAAGAAAGATGTTGAATCTATTTAATATTTTAATATATTGAAAAATAATTGATTTCTGTGCATTTTTTTTCACACTGCATCAAATTAAGGTTGATTACGTCGATTAAGCATCATGAGGTGGAGCGTGAGGGGTGGTTCCTTATTTTTTATTTATTTATTTTTGTTGTTGCTGGGAGTTGGAACCCTATTAGTTAGGTTGCTTAATATTTACGCTAAGTACTCTTTAAAATACCAGAATAGGGAGGATGGTGTAGGTTTAAGTTTATTAGATTGATCAGTGTTGCTGAACTATGAAATATTTTTTTTGCATACAGGTATAACAGAATAGCTTTAGTGTAGTTGTTGTTTTAAACTTGAGTATGAACTTATACAAAATGCAGCAAGATATTTAAAAAAAAACTGTTTTGTTAAAACACACTATATCGGATTCATATCGGTATCGGCAGATATCCAAATTTATGATATCGGTATCGGTATCGGACATAAAAAAGTGGTATCGTGCCATCTCTAGTGTTTAGTTTGCGTTTCCTCTGTCTCATCTTGTCAATCACTCCCAGCTGTGTCCTGGGACAGGGATAAAGGGCAAAAAAACAAAAACCAACTAAATAAGCAGACAAATATATATATATATATATATATATATATATATATATACACACACACACATACATCAATCACCTGGATCACCTGTTGAGAAAGAAAAAAGAAAACAAGCAGAAGAAAACGAGAGCAATACAATAAACAACATCACAATGATATATAGTAATATAACAGTAAATACTAAATATTAAACATTATTGTGCAGCACATAAGATCAACAGAACACAGTGTGCTTTGAGGTACACTCTAAGAACTAAAACTGATAATTACTTAAATATTTTGGTGCAACACACTGACATTTTAGACCTTCTTCAGAATACTGTATATACTATGGGCATCATGGTGCTGATCCAGAATCCTTACATTATTATTTATTACTAGAGCTACAATAATAAAGCAATGAGGAGGGGGAAGTAATAAATATGAAATAATGTATTTATGATGATTCCATTTGTTTCACTATCCACTCTGTGCAGGGCAAAGCTTATTACATGTATAGAGATACAATCATTTTACTGCTGTAAAATCCAAATTTTGTCTTATTTAAAATATAAATCTAATATAATCTGCATCTTAATGTATGTTCTTTAAAATACAGCGTGTTTTTAATATATTATAATTATAATAATGCATAATTATGTGGACATGTATATTAGATCGTTTTTAGTGAAATATAATCCCCCCAGAAGGGCAGGAAATGCTCTGTAACTTACTTTAAAACTAAATATGTTCCCTAAAACGGTGACAGAGCTACAGACCCATGACAGCCTTACACAGGTAGCCAGCAGCTATGACCAGCACTACTTGTGCAGTTAATAAAAGGACAGGTAATGTTTGTCACGCTGTTGCACACACAGCACGCTCGTTTGTTTCAGTTCGTCAAATTGCCACAAGACAGCTTACCAACGTGTACGTAATAAGCTAATACTCCTGTGTGCTACACACTACAGTGTACGCTGTACACCTACTTACTGGGTTTGTCGCATCAGTCTGTGTCTCTGAGTTAACTTGTGTTTCTCCTACAGCTCCGGACCGCAAAAAATGCGCGTGCTCTTTGTGAGCTCGTTCCCGGCTCGTAACCAGCGCGTTCTGCCGTCGAGGGCGATCATTGGTTAAATGTGATCATGTGACTGATGCAAGCCAGATCCTTTTATTTAGCAAAACTGTGATTAATAGTTAAATATTATTGTTGAAGGGCACAGACAGGACTCCGCAAGCACACACACATAAAAAAAAAATAATACTTTTTTTTTTTTAAAAAGTTGCCTCAACAAAAGGGCACCTTGGGCACCCATCAGGGAAGGGGCGGGTGCTCAAGCCCCTCTAGCCCCCCCCTCTGCACGTGCCTGTCGCAGAGAACGGGGGTGTGAGAAGACTCCAAAACCTCCCTCCGCCCGCTCATTGTAGTGTTGATGCATGTGTGTTCTAAGGTGCATTTCCCCAGCTTTGGAAAATTCAGAGGCACAGATGAAGCTGGGGTACACAAAAACTGTAAAGCCAGGTGGAAAAGGTTCAGATAAGATGTCTTCCTGTTCCCCCAGTACGTTAAAGGATCCTCTGATCTTGGAATGTTTCTCTCCGACACTCTCCACAATACTAAGGGGTTGGCAGTCCGTTATAATAAAACTCAGGACTGCATGGTCCAGAACAGACTTCCTAGGTGCTTGATTTCAAAATAATAAAACGCATGTTAATTAAAAAATGATGATAAAGCAGTTCAGTGTCAATATAGGCCGACCTGTGTTCATTCTCGGTGTGTTTGTCTCCTCATTTTCATGTTTGGTTCTGTAATGCCTGAACACTGAGGAGGTGCTTTTGATTGTGTAACAAAGCTCAGCAGAATAGAAAATAAATAATTTACACTGCAAGTCACATTGCTGTTTTTCCTATTCTGATAGATTACACTGAAACAAAGACAGACAAACTATTCCCTTATTTGCAGTTAAAAGATCAAAATGATCCCACACAGCAGAAACATTTTTTTTCTTTCAAGCTCAATTTTGTTATGGAGAGATGTTTTTTTTTTTTTTTTTTTTATCTTTGCGAGAGTAATTTTGGTTTTTTGGGGGGTTTTTTGGTGGCGACTCATCCCATTGACAGATGCAGATGCGGTACCTTTTAAACACAGTTTAGCGCGTTGGTAATGAGCGATACAGCAGCTGTATCGATCACGTGACTTTTTCTTAAAGCGACACACGCACCGATACAGGTTTCGCTCTGTGAGCTTGATACAAGCGTCGGTGCATCAGTGTTGCTGGACCCATCACTACTATATAGTGATGTGTTGTGGTGCTTTGCTCCCACCCCTTGTGTTCCGTGTTTTCGTCTTCCCTTCGTGTAATTCTTCATATTCGTGTACTGTTAGTTTTCCCAGTTTAGGTTTTTGCTTAGTTTCCATGCTCACCTTCGCCATTTCTGTTTGTATCACCATGTGATGAATAAACTCACTTGCATCTGAGCTGCCTGCATAAAGGGTCCTTTAATAATTTACACATGGCTCGCAAACCGTGACAAAAACACTGGAAAAATTGGGCTGTTCTAAAACGTTTGACGGGTAGTGTATATATTTAGTTTATATATTTTCTTTATTTATAATAGTTTGTTTTATATTGTAGCAAAGTGTTACTTGGATACTTCTCTATGTGCTTCTTCATGTGCAATTTTGTTGCATTCTGAGCCTAAGAAATTTATTGTGATGAACTGCTGTTAGAATCAAGTTAAATTCTGATAAATCAGACAATTACCTCTCCAGCTGTTGTTACAGTCTTTGTTTATCGGGTCCTTACAGGGTAAAAGATGACGGCACCTAAAGAAATCCTTCTGGGGACTTTGAAGGATTTGGGACGTGATGACTTTGAAGAATTTAAGTGGCATCTGAAGAACGGGTCTGTAGAAGGTTTACCAGCAATCCCAGTGAGTAAACTGGAGAATGCAGAGAGGACGAACATAGTGGATCTGATGTTTGATACCTACTCTATCAACACTTTTGAAGTTGCTAAAAATCTTTTGGGGAGGATAAACAGGAATGATCTGTTGGAGAATTTAAATAAAACCATCCCAGAACCCACAGGTAAGTCAGGGAATGACTAAACAAAAAATACATAAACAATAAAAACCTTAGTTAACATTACACAGGTGCCATTAAAATCCATATAAATAATAAATCCAAAACACTTGCCAACACTTTCAGGAGTGAGAGACTGCAGAAAGCCAACAGTTTGTGTTTTATGCATCTGCACAAATAACCTCCTGTGTACACATGAATATCTGCTCTTTGGGTTGGTTTGATTAAAATGGGACCAGCAGCAGGTTTTCTGCCCATTTTACAGATTTATATTGTCAGATTGGTTTTAGAGCTGTTTTATCAACATAAATGAGGCGACAACAACAGTTTGGGACACGTCACAAATATGATCAAAGTGCTTTCTCTTAAATCTATTTACCAGTTGAAGGTAAAGTTAAAAAAATGGCTGCCATTTCTTTCTGCTGTTTGGAGACCCAAACAAAAAAATGCCCACACAGTAAATGCTTTTTATTATGGTTGATAAACAGGACACTAAGGTGATTGGTCAAAGGTTGGAGGAAAGCCACAGTTCTCCTTATTTGACTGAAATCCACCATTTCAGCTCATGTTTTTTCTTCTGCAGCTTTCTGGGAGATTCCACTTCAGCCTTCTGCTGGCAACGCTCCCGTTACCAAGCTTCCCTTAGGCAGCATCATTAGAAGACATAGCATACATTTACACTGCTATGCAGATGATACCCAGCTCCATCTGTCCATGAAGTCAGATAACACACACCAATTAGTTAAACTGCAGGAACGTCTTAAAGACATAAAGACCTGGATGGCCGCTAACTTTCTGCTTCTTAATTCAGATCAAACTGAGGTTATTGTACTCGGCCCTGAAAATCTTAGAAATATGGTATCTAAGCAGATTCTTACTCTGGATGGCATTACCTTGGCCTCCAGTAACACTGTGAGGAACCTTGGAGTCATTTTTGACCAGGACATGTCCTTCAACGCACATATTAAACAAATATGTAAGACTGCTTTCTTCCATTTGTGCAACATCTCTAAAGTTAGAAATATCCTGTCTCAGAGTGACGCTGAAAAACTAGTTCTGTCATGGTCCTGGGTCGTTCAGCGTTTTGTTTCATTTTTGGTATCACCTTGTGTACTTTGTGTTAATTCTGATTTTGTATTAGTTCTTAGGTTGATCTCTACCTGTGTCTTTCCTCTGTGTTCTGTTCGCGTCCCCGAGTTTGTGTTGTAAAACAGTCTGTTTCCTGTTTTACTTTGAAGGTTTGTGTCTCGTCTTGTGAATTAGGATCAGCTGTGCTCCCCTCCTGTGTGTCATTCCCTCATTACCTTGTGTGTATTTATAGTATGTGTCTGCCTGTGTTCCTCGTTGTGTCGTCTGCATTACTGTGTTAATCAGTGTTACTACTCGTCTCTCTATCCAGCCTTCTTTGTGTCATCTCTGTGTATTCCCCGCTGTCCTTATGTTTTCAGGTTTGTCTGTTACAGTGGCTTGCAAAAGTATTCGGTCCCCTTGAACTTTCCCACATTTTGTCACATTACAGCCACAAACATGAATCAGTTTTATTTGAATCCCAGGTGAAAGACCAACACAAAGTGGTGCACACGTGAGAAGTGGAATGAGAATCATACATGACTCCAAACATTTTTTACAAATAAATAACTGCAAAGTGGGGTGTGCGTAATTATTCAGCCCCCTTTGGTTTGAGTGCAGTCAGTTGCACATAGACGTTGCCTGATGAGTGCTAATGACTAAATAGAGTGCACCTGTGTGTAATCGAACAAGGCCGAACAAGGAGAGTGCTGATCCGAAATGCAGCCAAGAGGCCCATGGTGACTCTGGACGAGCTGCAGAGATCTACAGCTCAGGTGGGGGAATTATTAGTCGTGCACTGCACAAAGTTGGCCTTTATGGAAGAGTGGCAAGAAGAAAGCCATTGTTAACAGAAAACCATAAGAAGTCCCGTTTGCAGTTTGCCACAAGCCATGTGGGGGACACAGCAAACATGTGGAAGAAGGTGCTCAGGTCAGATGAGACCAAAATGGAACTTATTGTTCAAAATGCAAAACGCTATGTGTGGTGGAAAACTAACACTGCACATGACTCTGAACACACCATCCCCACTGTCAAATATGGTGGTGGCAGCATCATGCTCTGGGGGTGCTTCTCTTCAGCAGGGACAGGGAAGCTGGTCAGAGTTGATGGGAAGATGGATGGAGCCAAATACAGGGCAATCTTGGAAGAAAACCTCTTGGAGTCTGCAAAAGACTTGAGACTGGGGCGGAGGTTCCCCTTCCAGCAGGACAACGACCCTGAACATAAAGCCAGGGCAACAATGGAATGGTTTAAAATAAAACATGTCCATGTGTTAGAACGGCCCAGTCAAAGTCCAGATCTAAATCCAATCCAGAATCTGTGGCAAGATCTGAAAACTGCTGTTCACAAACGCTGCCCATCTAATCTGCCTGAGCTGGAGCTGTTTTGCAAAGAAGAATGGGCAAGAATTTCAGTCTGTAGATGTGCAAAGCTGGTAGAGACAGACCCTAAAAGACTGGCAGCTGTAACTGCAGCAAAAGCTGGTTCTACAAAGTATTGACTCAGGGGGCTGAATAATTACGCACACCCCACTTTGCAGTTATTTATTTGTACAAAATGTTTGGAATGATGTATGATTTTCGTTCCACTTCTCACGTGTGCACCACTTTGTGTTGGTCTTTCACCTGGAATTCCACTAACATTGATTCATGTTTGTGGCTGTAATGTGACAAAATGTGGAAAAGTTCAAGGGGGCCGAATACTTTTGCAAGCCACTGTAGTTTTTCCAGTTTAGGTTTATGTTTAGTTCTGGCCTCACCTTGGTTTGTTCACTGTAAATAAAACCTCACTCACATCTCCACCACTGTCTGCAACTTGGGTCCTCATTTAACTCCACCGCACGACTGCTGCCCCAGCCGTGACAAGTTTATGCATTTATTACGTCAAGGCTGGATGACTGTAATTCATTATTATCAGCAAGTCCTAAAAACTCGCTGAAAAGGCTTCAGTTAATCCAAAATGCTGCAGCAAGAGTCCTGACAGGGACTAGAAAGAGAGAGCAGATTTCTCCTGTATCGACTTCTTGTTAAATCCAGAATTGAATTCAAAATCCTGCTCCTCACATACAAGGTCTTAAATAATCAGGCCCCATCTTATCTTAATGACCTTGTAGTACCATATCACCCTATTAGAGCACTTCGCTCTCGCTCTGCAGGCCTACTTGTTGTTCACAGAGTATTTAAAAGTAGAATGGGAGGCAGAGCCTTCAGTTTTCAGGACCCAAAAAGATAGTTGGGGTTTTTTCTGTTGTATTATTGTAGGTTCTTTATCTTACAATATAAAGCACATTGGGGTGACTGTTGTTGTTATTTGGAGGAATTAAAAAAAAAACTTTTATACTTGAAATTCTTTCATTTATTCTACATATTTATTCATCACTGGCTCCATAGTGTTGTTTATGTAATATGTGAAATGTTGCTAGTATTGATTTGGTGCTGTATAAATAAACACAATTAAATCAAATGTGTCTCTATAAAACCTGCCCTCAGTTATAACCCAAGTGTCAGGGCTCAATGGCTCATGAAAAGGAATGGAGTCAAGCACAGAACCAAAAAACGGAGGCTGAGTGACTTTTAACAGAAATGTATTTTACTAGATTTCTTGACGGAGAAAGCTGAATCACGGCTAAATTCAACAGCAAGCGAGGTATTATGAGAAGTGCAGAGCTGAGGCCAGAACATAAGCTGAGGCAGGTCAAAGGAACAACAGGGGCAGAATCGGGCGAATAGAAACTATCCATGATCACTGGAACAAAGGAGATAATAATCAGAGTGGTCCACAGTGTAGTGAATGAGTCCAAGATTTAAAAACTAAGAGGTGTTACGTGGCTGCAGGTGGAGATCAGCTGGAGGAGGAGATGAATTAAATCTGGGTACAGAGTGAGATGTAGGTGCACAGGGAGGCAGGCAGCTGAGGATGGCAGTTTGCAAGAGTGAGTTTTCCCAGCAGTGGCAGGCCAGAATCCTGAGGCGTGACTTATGGCGAGAGTTGGAAGATGTATCCAGGTGCCGACTAGGGAACAGGAAAAGAGGGTTACACGAAACAAGCTGAGGAGCACAAGACAAAATGTGAGGCAGAGAACTGACTGTGCTAAGCACACAATCTGGAGAAGGTTCATTGTGAGTGCTGCTCATAAATACTGCCGGAGTAATTGGCAACAGGTGAGGAGCAGGGAGGAGTGAGGAGGGCTCCACCCAGGGGAGGAGAGCTGATGCTGTGGAAAGTTACTCAGACTCACTCGGATCATGACACCAAGAGTCCAGTGAACTGAACACATAACCACAGTAACCAGAATGCAGTTTTCTCATTTGTGTCATTTGCTGTTTATTCATGCAGAGATTCTCACTGAGTGTCAGCGCAAACTCAAGTCAGACCTGAAACAGAAGTTCCAGTGTGTGCTCGAGGGGATTTCTACAACAGAAAACCCGACCCTCCTGAGTCAGATCTACACAGAGCTCTATATCACAGGGGGAGGGACTGCAGAGGTCAATGATGAACATGAGGTCAGACAGATTGAAACAGCATCCAGGAAACCAGACAGACCAGAAACAACCATCAGACAAGAAGACATCTTTAAACTCCCACCTGGAAGAGTTAAACCAATCAGAACAGTGCTGACAATGGGAGTGGCTGGCATTGGGAAAACAGTCCTAACACAGAAGTTCACTCTGGACTGGGCTGAAGACAAAGCCAACCAGGACATCCAGTTCATGTTTCCATTCACTTTCAGAGAGCTGAATCTGCTGAAAGAGGAAAAGTTCAGCTTGGTGGAACTTGTTCATCACATCTTTACTGAAACCAAAAAAGCAGGAATCTACATCTTTGAAGACTTCCAGGTTGTGTTCATCTTTGATGGTCTGGATGAGTGTCGACCTCCTCTGGACTTCCACAAAACTGCAATCCTGACTGACCCTAGAAAGTCCACCTCAGTGGATGTGCTGCTGATAAACCTCATCAGGGGGAAACTGCTTCCCTCTGCTCGCCTCTGGATAACCACACGACCTGCAGCAGCCAATAAGATCCTTTGTGACATTGTTGACATGGTGACAGAAGTCAGAGGGTTCACTGACCCACAGAAGGAGGAGTACTTCAGGAAGAGATTCGGAGATTCGGAGCAGGCCAGCAGCATCATCTCCCACATCAAGACATCACGAAGCCTCCACATCATGTGCCACATCCCAGTCTTCTGCTGGATCACTGCTACAGTTCTGGAGTTTGTCATGAAGAACAAAGAGAGTCAAGATCTGCCTAAGACTCTCACAGAGCTCTACCTACGCCTTGTGCTATTTCACCTAACAACGAAGGACATCAAGTATGATGGAGGAGCTGAGACAGAGTCATGCAGGAAGATCATTGAGTCTCTGGGAAAACTGGCCTTTGATCAGCTGCAGAAAGGAAACCTGATCTTCTATAAATCAGACCTGACAGAGTGTGGCATCGATATCAGAGCAGCCTCAGTGTACTCAGGAGTGTTCACACAGATCTTTAAAGCTGATGAGTGCCACATGTTCACCGGTGTCGTTTACTGTTTCGTCCATCTGAGCATTCAGGAGTTCTTTGCTGCTCTTCATGTCTATCTGACCTTCATCAACTCTGGAGTCAACCTGCTTAAGAAACAATCTCCTCTCTTTAAAATCTTCCAGAAAACACTTACTGTAAAAGACTTCTACCAGAGTGCTGTGGACAAAGCCTTAGAGAGTCCAAATGGACACCTGGACTTGTTCCTCCGCTTCCTCCTGGGTCTTTCACTGCAGACCAATCAGGATCTTCTATGCATGCTGACAGAGACAGGAAGTAGCTCACAGACCAATCAGGAAACAGTCCAGTACATCAAGAAGAAGCTCAGTGGGAAACTGTCTGCAGAGAAAAGCATCAACCTGTTCCACTGTCTGAATGAACTGGATGATCGTTCTCTAGTGGAGGAGATCCAACAGTCCCTGAGATTAGGACGTCTCTCCACAGATCAACTGTCTCCTGCTCAGTGGTCGGCTCTGGTCTTCATCTTACTGTCATCAGATCTGGATGAGTTCGACCTGGAGAAATACTCCCGTTCAGAGAAGGCATTTTTGAAGCTGCTGCCAGTGGTCAAAGCATCCAAGAAAGTGCTGTAAGTGAATCTATGAACAAATATGTTTAATAATGCTAGATGAATAAAAGAATATGTCTCCATTGTTATTCTTCCTCAGGCTGAGAGATTGTAAACTCTCAAAAAGAAGCTTTGAAGCTTTGTCTGAAATTCTCAGCTCCCCATCCAATCATCTGAGAGAGCTGGACCTGAGCTTGAACTACCTGCAGGATTCAAAATTGGATTTGCTGTGTGTTGGACTAAAGAGTCCTGACTGTAAACTTGAAACTCTCGGGTAAGGATACAGACTTTTTGACACTTTTTGACTCTTAAATCTGTAAGTTTATCTTGATGCGGACGTTCAAAGTCAGCACAATTTTCCTTTTAAGTTCCTGAGTTTATATTTTTGACTGTCAGGTTGTCTGGACAGATGTTTTTATTTTATTTTATTTTTTTACTTGTCCCTAAAGTCAGAACTAAACCCACATGTAGATGACTTTCAAATTCAAATTCAAATTCAAATTCAAATTTTATTTGTCACGTACACAGTCATACACAGTACGATATGTAGTGAAATGCTTGGACAACTGCTCGTGACCTAAAGAAAACAAAAAAGGAAAAGGCTATGAATAAGATAGGAAATAAATATGAAAAATTAAAAAGGGTAAATTTAACTAGGAAGGAATAAAATATAAATTAAGGTTAAAAATGAAATAACTGTACAACACAAATTAGAATGAAGGGTAAATTTAACTGGGAAAGAATAAGATAAAATATATAAATTAAAGTTGAAAATAAAATAACTGTACAACAAAATACACAATATAGAACTATATAAGAATGTATGAAGAAATATAAATAAATATATACACAATAACAGCAGCTGTACAAGTATTAGCTTGAAATGAAGAATATAGTGTCCAGTGTTGTGCAATCCACATTATGTCTTGTGCAGTGCAAATATGCTTAAAGTGATTTAAGTGATGAAGTGAAAACAATGTCCAGAATGTCCAGTGTGTGTGTAAGAACTGTATGTGTGGGTCAGTACTGTGTGGTGGTGTGATTGAGAGACCGTATCGCCTGCAGGAAGAAGCTCCTCCTCAGTCTCTCTGTGTTGGTCTTCAGGGAGCGGAATCGCTTTCCTGACCTCAACAGAGAGAACAGTCTGTTGTTGGGATGGCTGAGGTCCTTCACGATCTTCCTGGCCTTGGTCCAGCACCGCCTGCTGTAGATTGAGTGCAGGTCAGGGAGCTCGGAGCGGATGGTGCGCTCAGCTGACCGCACAACCCTCTGTAGAGCTCGTCTGTCCTGCATGGTGCTGTTCCCGAACCAGGTTAAGATGTTTCCCGTCAGGATGCTCTCTATGGTGCACGAGTAAAAGTTCCTGAGCACCTTGGAGGGCAGTTGGAAGTCTCTCAAGCGGCGTCCGGGTACACACCGGCTCACTCCTTGGCGGCTCACTCGGGCCACTTCGGAGGTGGGGTGCCCCCGGCCTCTCGGCCTGGGGCTCGGTCACTCAGGCACAGCTGGCTGCCGGCGGAGCTCACGGGCGCGTCACTGCAACTCCCCCTGGCTTCTGCTCCGCGGCTGCTGAATGAGCCCTCATCTGGGACTCTCCTTAGCTCTTACTGGGACAGTGGCGCGGCTGCCCCTCTGTGGGTCTTCCTTGGTCTCTTGTGTTCTGGGGGCCTCTGGATGTCTGGAGTTTTGATCTCCTCCATACCTGCTTGATACCATAGAGGACAGGGCTGTGGCTCCCCACACTCCCTAGCAGATCATTACATGGAGAAACCTTTGGAATGCAAGCATGCTGATCCACACAGGTATGCACACAGGTGTACACATGGGTATTCATAGACGCGGACTACAGCTTTCTTGGCTGCTGCCTCAAAGCACACTGTGCGCTGTCTATCTTGCGTGCTGCACAATATCGTTTATTATTTAGTAACTATCGATATCTACTGCTAGCTAGTTTATTGTGATGGTGCTTTTTTTTTCTTATTATGTTGCTCTTTGTTGTTTGCTTTCTCCTCTGTTTTTTTTTTCTCCATACAGGTGACCCAGGAGTTTTGTTTTTTTTGTTTGTTTGTTTTTTTCTCTCTTCCCCCCCTTCTCACCGTCTCTTCTCCCCTTTGGTTTTCTTTCTCTCCCTCTCTTTCTTTCATTCTTTCCCCCTGTCCTATCCCACAGTCATGTCTGTCCCGTTTGTAGCAACTGAAAATAAAATAAATTCATAATTATAATAAAGGTCAATCAAATGGACCAATATGGCAAGCCCATGATGATCCACTTGGTAAAATAAATCCGCTTGGCATCTTTCTTGGCCTTAAGACAACAATTCTGATGGCTAAAGATCCAAACGGGACAAAAAAAAAAAAAAGGAAGTCTCTCGAGCGTCTGAGGTGGTAGAGACGCTGTTGGGCCTTTTTCACCACGGTGTTGATGTGACAGGACCATGACAGGTCCTGCGTGATGTGAACTCCGAGGTATTTGAAGTTGTCCACTCTCTCCACTGGGCACTCGTTGATGACGGGGGTCTGGTAGTTCCTCTCCTGCTTAGTGCTGAAGTCCACTATCAGCTCCTTTGTCTTACTGATGTTTAGAAGGAGGTTGTTCCTCTGGCACCAGTTCTCCAGATTCCTAATCTCCTTCAGGTAGGCCGTCTCGTTGTTATCAGAGATCAGGCCCACCACGACGGTGTCGTCAGCAAACTTGATGATGGTGGTGGAGCTGGTAGTGGCCACACAGTCATATGTGTACAGAGAGTACAGCAGAGGGCTCAGAACACACCCCTGGGGGGCTCCAGTGCTGAGAGTGGTGGAGGCTGAGACATGTCGGCCCATCCTTACTGCCTGTGGTCTGCCAGTTAGGAAGTTGGAGATCCACTGACACATAGATGAGCTGAGTCCCAGATGCTCCAGCTTGGTGGTGAGTGTGGAGGGAATTATGGTGTTAAATGCAGAGCTGTAGTCTATAATAATAATAATAATAATAATGGATACTTTATTGATCCCCATGGGGAAATTACTTGTTTTTCTCTGCATTTGACCCATTCACTCAGTGAAGCAGTGGGCAGCCCACTAAGCAGGCGCCCGGGGAGCAGTGTGTAGGGACGGTACCTTGCTCAGGGGTACCTCAGGGTAGCCGTTAAGTGGATTCGAACCGCCAACCTTCCGATCATGGGGTGCCCACTTTACCTACTGAGCTATCCCTGCCCCCTATGAAGAGCATTTTAACATAATTCCCCCTTCTAGTGTCCAAGTGAGTAAGTGATGTGTGGAGGAGATGAGAGATGGCATCGTCTGTGGAACGATTTGGACGGTAAGCGAACTGTAGTGGGTCCAGTGTGTCTGGTGGTGAAGAAATGATGAAGTCTCTGACCAGGCGTTCAAAACACTTCATCACTACTGAGGTGAGGGCTACAGGGCGATAGTCATTGAGAGAAGCAGGGTGGGGTTTCTTCGGGACAGGAACAATGATGGACTCTTTGAAGCATGTGGGGATCACCGACTGAGATAAAGAGATGTTGAATATCTCAGTGAACACAGGAGCTAGCTGGTATGCGCAGTCTCTTAGGATACGACCTGGGATGCCGTCTGGTCCTGCTGCTTTCCTGGTGTTCACTCTCTTGAAGGCTCTCCTTACTTCATGCTTGGAGATGACGAGCACGTTTCCGGTGCTGGCAGTATCTTCCTGTCTGCAGCCGTTAGCGCCGCTAGCACTAGCATTGTTGGAGTCCTTAGCTGCAGCCTCAAAGCGAGCATAGAAAGTTACTGGAGCAGCCTTCCTGAAGACAGCAGTGTGTTTTCATGCTTTTAAAGCCAAACTCACCTTTCAGACCTGGCTTTCATTTATTATCTATTTTTATTTGTTTATTATATATTTATTTCTACTGTTTAACTACTGCTCACATCTTTTATCCTCCTTTTTAATTGTTCATTTCTTTTTAACCAGTGTTTCTATATTGCACTTTGTATTTGTCATCTATATTTATCATGCACTACTTTGCTCATTTATTGTTTGGTTTTAATGTTATTAAATTCCGGTTCTTTTGGTATTCGTTATGGCCAAAAAGACACGGCTCAAAAGTGGTCTTTTTACTTTAAAAGATTATCTTTATTTTACATATCCGGATATGGAGACCTGAACACACAACCCCAGGTCTGAAGCACAAAACAGCAAGCCTAGTCATTTATATAGACATCACACACACTTTAAGTTTCGACCAAACACTCTGCTTAGTTTCACTTTTCGCCTGCAAAAGCATGTAATTTCCTGTCAGTCCTGTCGGCACAGAGTGTACTCAGATTTGGGCCTTTCTTATAAAGCAATATAATCAGCATATAAGTATTTAAGATTATAAATTTAAACCTCAACAATGTTCTTACCTGGGGTCCGTTCTTCGTACCTCGCTTACTACATCCAAGATCAAATCATCGCGCCAACTTTGAGCTTGCTATTCCGGTACTCCGAACACACCTGTTGTTGACGATTAGTATAGCTGGATGAAGTAATGTGAGATCACTGGGTGGCTTAACAGGGGCTACGCATCGATAGTAGAAACATTGATCGGCAACCCTTTGTTTGTTTATTGATTTCACACAGATACATACAGGTCATTTCCTAAAAAAGGGAAATGTACTATTAACATTCTATTACATGTATGTGATTATTACAGATGTAATTCATATTTCAGAGTAGTAATTGCAAATTACTTTGTGTAATCAAGATGAGAGACCACGGCTATAAAAGCGAAGGTGGATTTGGGAAGTCTGTCGCAGCCATGTCCTGTCCGTATACGCGAGCCACCCATTGCGGAAGGTGCAAGACCGTTAAGGAGAGTCCTCAGAATCCAGCGTATATTGCGGGACAGACAGGATCCTTTAGCTCAGCGCGACAGTGTGCTCATAGAGAGATATCGATATTCCCGTGAGGGTATTATTTACTTAACCAACTTGTTGACGAGGGGGTGCAGGACCACCACCTGTCTTTTTTGCTCTGCCCTTTTCTTGGTTGCTGTTATGAACAAACAGATTATTTCAGGGTCTCTTTCCAAGAAACGAAAAGCAATATAAGTGATAAATATTACCATTCTGTAGAATATTCTTATATTTCACTTTTACTTGTTCCCATGTTCTAGTGGGTCCTGTTGTGGCTCTAATGTGAAAGGGGATATAATATAACAATATAATATAATGTAATATAATATAATATAATGTAATATAATATTGGATAATATAGTGTAATATAATAAATCTACCCTACCGCCTACTGGTGTTGGCCAGAGGGGCCGATGGCGCGATATGGCAGCCTGGCTTCTGTCAGTCTGCCCCAGGGCAGCTGTGGCTACAACTGATTAAACTCTGAAACTCCTGAAATCCCTCACTCAAGAGTTCTTGCTCTGCTGCCGAAAAATACCGAGCGCGCTCCTTCGACATTTCCGCCGACCAATCAGAGGGTTGCCGATCAATGTTTCTGCTATCGATGTGTAGCCCCTTTTACGACACCCAGTGATCTCACATTACTTCATCCAGCTGTACTAATCGTCAACAGCAGGTGTGTTCGGAGAACCGGATTAGCGAGCTCACCGTTAGCGCGATGATTTGGTCTTGGATGTGTCATTTGATCTTGGATGTAGTAAGCGAGGTACGAAGAACGGGCCCCAGGTCTCTGGTTTGTTTGTTTGTTTGTTTTGCTCAGTTCTGTTTTTCTGAGGTTTTTTAAGTTATTAAATTTGTAACTCTAGTGATTTGTGTGTGTGACAGAGAGGCACTGCTAGGGATTTTTTGACACAAGTTGTTCTTGTAAAATCAGTCTGTGGAGGTTCTCAGACATCCAGGTCACCGTAGTCTAAGGAGCTTGGAAAGAAAAGCGTCTTCTTTAAGTTTCCTTGAAGATGTTTCACCTCTTATGAGAGGGTCAAATGGTGGAGTAGGGCAGTCAGTGAAAGGGCAATGGTGGTGGCTCAGGGTTTGTATGTTTGGGGGGTTCAGAGGGAAAAGATGAATGCAGGTCTGGAGTTGGTGTGTGAGAGCAGGGAGTGAATTCAGCATCCTGACAACCTGGATGAAGCTGTCTCTCAGTCTCCTGGTTCTGGCCCGGAGGCTCTTCAGTCTCCTCCCTGATGGCAGCAGGTCCTGACAAGCATGTTGATAGTGTCACCACCCGATCGTTGGGGGGTGGAGTCTTCTGTGCTGGGGTGTCGTTCTGTGTCTCAAAGCAAGAGAAAATTTCACTTAGCTCTTATGGTAATATGGTGGACCCGACAGCGGTCTGAGGAGTGGGCTTGTAGTCTGTGATGGTCTGTATCCCTTGCCACAGCCTCTGAGTATCTCTGCTGTCACTGAAGCTTTGCAAAATCCTCCTGGAGCACTGCATTTCCACCTCTCTGATGCATGTGACAGGTTTGCCCTTGCTGTTGTTAGGCTCACCTCATCCCCAGCTTTCAAGGCTGCATTTCTCACCCTCAGGAGCCTGTAGACCTCACCTGTGAGCCATGGTTTCTGATTGGCCTGGACAGTGGTCTCTATGACCTCATCGATGCCTTTTGAGATGTAGCCAATGACAGTTTCTGTATATTCCTGCAGGTCTGTGGTGTTGTCATGTGTGGCGGCCTGTTTAAGGATCTCCCAGTCTGTGGTGGAAAAGCAGTATTGCAGGTCCTTCTGGCCACACACGTACCTGCTTACGAACTGGTTTAGTGACTTTGACCAGGGGCCTGTATGCTGGCATTAGCATAACAGTGATGTGATCAGAGGCACCAAAGTGGGTGGCGGGCTTTGTAATCTCCTCTCTGGGTGGTGAAAACATTATCCAAAAAGTCGTTTCCTTGTGTTGGAAATTCAATGTGTCTATGCAGTAGTAAACATAGGGGGTGTCCAAATTCATGGGCTGCATCCTCCTGAGGACGCATTTGTAGACCGATTACGTCACAGCGACACGATGAAGGCTGTCCAAATTCATAGACTCCTCTGAATGCAGCCGACCAATGCGTCCTCTTTTTCCCCAAAATTAAAGGATGGGTCGGGTGTGTCCTTCATGGCCCACCATATCCCAGAATTCATAGCGTGGCCCATCCAATTCCACTTTCCGGCAATGGCGGTCGCTACTAAGTTTTCAATATTACTCTTATTACTCTTTCTGGGTCACAAAATAAACTTTTAACATATTTTCAGGTGAGAATGTAGCTGTGTAAACTTTAAATATCTGCTCAGTTTATCAAGATATCGCATATTTGCAAAAGTGCTCCGACGTTTCTGAGACGTCTGTTACCCACCAGCTCGATAGCTAGCCGAGAGCTCGAGGGTCAGTAGAGCCGCCGAGAACAGCAAACTCCCGGCACATCATGTTCAGATCACCGCGGTCTTTCGCTACTCAGGTTAAACGTAATATATAAGTGACTTAGACAACCTAAAAATGTTATTGTTTGACTTTTTTCAGTGTTTTATTTGTTCCTGAGTAAATCAGTTTGGCTGAGATTAAAGTTATTAGATTAGATTAGACAAAATAAACCTTTACAGTGGCAAAAGTATTCGGTCCCCTTGAACTTTCCCACATTTTGTCACGTTACAGCCACAAACATGAATCAATTTTATTGGAATTCCACGTGAAAGACCAACACAAACTGGTGTACACGTGAGAAGTGGAATGAAAATCATACATGACTCCAAACATTTTTTACAAATAAATAACTGCAAAGTGGGGTGTGCGTAATTATTCAGTCCCCTTTGGTCTGAGTGCAGTCAGTTGCCCATAGACGTTGCCTGATGAGTGCTAATGACTAAATAGAGAGCACCTGTGTGTAATCTAATGTCAGTACAAATACAGCTGCTCTGCGACGGCCTCAGAGGTTGTCTAAGAGAATATTGAGAGCAACAACACTATGAAGTCCAAAGAACACAGCAGACAGGTCAGGGATAAAGTTATTGAGAAATTTAAAGCAGGCTTAGGCTACAAAAAGATTTCCCAAGCCTTGAACATCCCACGGAGCACTGTTCAATAGTGATGGGCAGATGAAGCCTCATGAAGCACTGAAGCTTTTCATCCAATTGGTTCACCCCAACGCGAAGCTTCTTGAAGCTTCATTTGCTCTAGCAGGACACCTACTGGACGTAAAAATATTAGTTGGCATGAATTTGAAGAGTGTGGCATTTTGCACACAGCCTGTGAATGTCAACAACAAAAGGAGTGTGTAAAACATCTATATTGTAGTGATGGCAGTATACTGTGTATATTTATGCTGGCAGTATGGAAAATGATTATTTGGAAATGCCTAAAATGGAAATGATCATATACTGTGAGGTGAGGTGTGGACAGTGGTTGTGCTTTTGTAACATTGAGGCAAGGACAGTGATTAGTAGGGGTGCAACGATACACAAAATTCACGGTTCGGTTCGGTTCGATACTTTGGTGTCACGGTTCGATATTTTTTCGATACAAAAAAATGTTCATGCCTTTTTAATTTGTCATTTATTAAAATTATAAATATATATTTTAACTCAAAAGTACAGTTTTTAAATTTAACCCTAACCCTTGTGCGTGTTTTTTATTTTGACAGCGAATGCGAACCACTTATGTGCACCCCTGGTTATTTAGCTCGTCATATTGCAGCCACAGAAATTCTTTTGTCCATGAAACCATAAAGCTGCACTTTCTTTTTGCCTTATAGTCTGATTTGTCATAACTTCTCCGTTTTGTGGTAAGCTTTTCTTTGGCTGTCACTTCTTCACCCTGACCTGTCTTATTTGGCTCAGCAGAACTAAAATATATATTCTGCTGCTTTTACACACACACACATAACGCTCAGCGATTCTCTGCGCGATCAACCTCTCACATGTTTAAGCTGCGGGAGATTTCACTTGTCATGTTTGCATAGTAAGCTAACAATTAATAAGACAATGTCAGAGGAATTGGTGCACAAATTATCATCACTCACAGATCAGTGCTGTCGCTCTCTATACACAGTTCGCACGATTGCAAAGTGAAAGCAAAAAAACAAGCGCAAATTCAAACGCGATTTCAATATGTCACATATTGACAGTGGCTCACCGATGCCAATGACATAATTACCCATCTACATTTCCGAAAGAATGCAAAAGCATTGACATATATTTTTCCTTCCTACAATAGCCCGACGGGCAGGGCAGAGATAGATTTTGGTAGCCCGACTGAAAAAAATCGCTAGCCCCGGGACGTCGGGCTAGCGATATTGCGAGCCCTGTATCTGATTGAGGAATCACTCATCTTTGTCTTTGCACTAGGATAATGTCGGTGTAAATGTGCAGTCATATTCGTTGTGTTCCCACTAGTGCTTTCAGGTTAATCTTGTTGAAATGACCTTAACGCCACAACACGGCAAATCTCCGTTAACGAGCTACCGCCGATCGCCCCGTGCATGGGGCTAGACGGCCAACACGTTAACGAGCTAACTGCGCTAACACACTAGCTCCCACCCATGTAATTGAGCATTGCATGGCACATCCAACATACTGTTTTACTTTAGTCCATGACTCGCTTACCTTCAGGGTCATACGTCACATGAAAACCAAAATAATTCCAAATGCCAGATCTGAATGAGGGTGGGCAAGGTCCAAGTTGCAAGGAGTGCTTAACTTCTGTCTCGCTAGCTTGCCCTGCGCTCTTCCTTCTGATGATGCTGTCTGTGTTGAGCGCTCAGTGGATCTGCGCTGGACAGTACAGCCTAGGCGGAGTAGTCGAACGCAGATTCACTGAGCGCTCAACACAGACAGCATCGTCAGAAGGAAAGTTGATAAAATAAATTACAAATTTTGTATTGTTCGATACATATGCGTACCGAACCGAAAGCACTGTATCGAACGGTTCAATATCGATACGAATATCATTGCACCCCTAGTGATTAGTGTTTAGGGGACACATCATTGGTTTTTATTTAAAAACAACAGTTTCTCCACTGTGGCAGGTCGTAGGCGATTTCTTTTTTTTCCAAACTGTCTCTAACTCTCACTAACCGCAACTCTCCATCAAACGCCCACATTTTGAATGGGGTCTGAGGGGTTTATATCGCTGTCATAGCTCGCGGCAAAGTTTGAACCGCTTCCTGAACCAGTCACGTGGTACAGCCGGACAGCGAGGCTTCGGACGTCATCATTTTCAGCTCCTCCCATAAATGAAGCAAGCCTCGATACGCGCTTCGCGGAAACGCCCCCTCCATTACTCGACACACGCTTCGAAGCCTCGATACAGAACGTCACATCACTACTGTTCAAGCCATCATTCAGAAATGGAAGAAGTATGGAACAACTGTAAACCTACCAAGACAAGGCTGTCCACCTAAACTCACAGGCCGAACAAGGAGAGCGCTGACCAGAAATGCAGCCAAGAGGCCCATGGTGACTCTGGACGAGCTGCAGAGATCTACAGCTCAGGTGGGGAATCTGTCCATAGGACAACTATTAGTCGTGCACTGCACAAAGTTGGCCTTTATGGAAGAGTGGCAAGAAGAAAGCCATTGTTAACAGAAAACCATAAGAAGTGCCGTTTGCAGTTTGCCACAAGCCATGTGGGGGACACAGCAAACATGTGGAAGAAGCTGCTCTGGTCAGATGAGACCAAAATGGAACTTTTTGTTCAAAATGCTCTGTGTGGAAAACTAACAGTGCACATCACTCTGAACACACCATCCCCACTGTCAAATATGGTGGTGGCAGCATCATGCTCTGGGGGTGCTTCTCTTCAGCAGGGACAGGGAAGCTGGTCAGAGTTGATGGGAAGATGGATGGAGCCAAATACAGGGCAATCTTGGAAGAAACCCTCTTGGAGTCTGCAAAAGACTTGAGACTGGGGCGGAGGTTCACCTTCCAGCAGGACAACGACCCTAAACATAAAGCCAGGGCAACAATGGAGTGGTTTAAAACAAAACATGTCCATGTGTTAGAACGGCCCAGTCAAAGTCCAGATCTAAATCCAATCAGGAGTCTGTGGCAAGATCTGAAAACTGCTGTTCACAAACGCTGCCCATCTAATCTGACTGAGCTGGAGCTGTTTTGCAAAGAAGAATGGGCAAAGATTTCAGTCTGTAGATGTGCAAAGCTGGTAGAGACAGACCCTAAAAGACTGGCAGCTGTAATTGCAGCAAAAGCTGGTTCTACAAAGTATTGACTCAGGGGGCTGAATAATTACACACACCCCACTTTGCAGTTATTTATTTGTACAAAATGTTTGGAATCATGTATGATTTTCGTTCCACTTCTCACGTGTGCACCACTTTGTGTTGGTCTTTCACCTGGAATTCCAATAAAAAATGATTCGTGTTTGTGGCTGTAATGTGACAAAATGGGGAAAAGTTCAAGGGGACCGAATACTTTTGCAAGCCACTTTATTAATCCCCCGGGTGGTTTTCACACAGCTGAATAAACGTCAAACAGAAAACTGATTAAGCAGAAGTGTGAGATGGTCGAGAGTTTACTCCAGTGTCCTGTTATATTTTAGATAGCAAGGAGCAGACAGCTGAGTTTATTAAACTCCATCGAGACAGTGGTGATGCTAATCTGAAGGCTAGACCGTCCCATTTCATAGCCGTTTACTTCTGGCCTACCCGACCTTTGGAGGTATAGTTCTCATCACGCTGATTTATGTCCAAGTTTGATTCTAATTCCGACAGCGGTGATGTTAAAATGGGGTGTAACGTCATCATAGCAGCTTTGACTCAGAGTGATGCTGAAAAACTAGTTCATGCATTTATTACGTCCAGGCTAGACGACTGTAATTCATTATTATCAGGATGTCCAAAAAACTCGCTGAAAAGCCTTCAGCTAATCCAAAATGCTGCAGCAAGAGTCCTGACAGGGACTAGAAAGAGAGAGCAGCTTTCTCCTGTTTTGGCTTCCCTTCATTGGCTTCCTGTTAAATCCAGAATTGAATTCAAAATCCTGCTCCTCACATACAAGGTCTTAAATAATCAGGCCCCATCTTATCTTAATGACCTTGTAGTACCATATCACCCTATTAGAGCACTTCGCTCTCGCTCTGCAAGCCTACTTGTTGTTCCTAGAGTATTTAAAAGTAGAATGGGAGGCAGAGCCTTCAGTTTTCAGGCCCCTCTTCTGTGGAACCAGCTTCCAGTTTGGATTCGGGAGACAGACACTATCTCTACTTTTAAGATTAGGCTTCAAACTTTCCTTTTTGCTAAAGCATATAGTTAGGGCCAGAGGTGTGGACTCGAGTCACATGACTTGGACTCGAGTCAGACTCGAGTCATTAATTTTATGACTTTAGACTTGACTTGAAAAAATGTTCTAAGACTTGTGACTTGACTTGGACTTTTACACCAATGACTTGGGACTTGAATTGGACTTGAACCGGTTTACTTGAAAAGACTTGATATTTTACCCCAAATATAAAATTTAACATGCATATTATATAGAGATTGAAAATGTGACGTCATTCACGGGTAGAACCGCAAAGGATTCTGGGAACTCGTGGCAAGCGGTACTAGCGCACGCAGGCTTTCAATTAAAATCAGTTATACAGCGATAAAAAGAAACACAAAAATGTCAAGAAGCTGTTGTGTTATTAACTGCAATAGCTGGTCGCATGACAGCCACGGGAAGCCGACGGGTAAAGAGATCGGTTGTTATCGGATTACGTCGTTGAAGAGAAATTGTTCGAGCCATGTTTCCGAAGTAACAAAGATGCGACTGGATTGCAGCCATTCAAAGACCAATTATAACGTCCCAGAACACTCCAGCTCACAGGTTAGTCTGCTCCAAGCATTTCTACAAAGGTCAGTCTGCTGTTGTAGTTAAGGCGTCATTTTTCTTAACATAATTGGTGATATAGGTTACAAGCAAGTCTGGTGCTGAACAGAAATTGTCGCGCTATGCTCCTTTGTTTATTGTGCATAAATAGTGAATTGTCCTGACAGAATATTGTGTTTCGCTTCTGTTATTATGGTACATTGACAAAAACATATACTTTTATTCACAGGGTAAAACAGTTGTTTTGTATCACTAATTGTCCAGTGCGATTACAGCATACAGTATTATTGTCACTGCTACATTTCTGTGATGCTACCAGAAATTATTTCCACTGCTAATTAACTACCGTTGAGCTCAAAGGTCCTATTAATAAACGGTTAACGAATGTGTATTTATGACGACGATTTGTGAGACTGGTAAACTTATGATACGTACGATGGTCTTTCGTTCTACACGGTGCGTTTCAAGGTCCTGCACCCATCCGTCGGTAAACTGTACCTGGGCTTGTTGCAGTGACCGGAAGTTACTAAACTTCATGAGTGTATGCACTCACTCCAAGAAGCGTATAATTATAAATATGCATATAAATATGCTACGATGAGATAGCTGACTTCATCTAACTAGCAAATGTTTTCCAGGCTACGTTGGTGATGCAGTTTTTTTTTAAATTATATATTTTTTAAAATATCATTTATTTATGTATGATATTTTTGTCATGCGATTTTAAAGCCGGTCCTACAAGCGCATCCAAGAATAACATGCAGCTTATCTCAGAACTGTCGGTGAAAATTATTCTTGGAGCTAGGTTTAATTGAGCTGCATTTTAAAGAGGTGCAATTTCACAATTTGTGTATATTTTCTAAGTTCACTATTTTGTCATGTGTTGAGAAAAACACAGATTTAAAAATTACATGGTCTAATATTTACATTTAGCATATAACTGCAACATGCTTTTTTTTCGTTTTTTTTTTAAAGACTAGAAAGGACTTGAAATTCAAAATTTCAGACTTGTGACTTTACTTGGACTTTTACACCAGTGACTTGAGACTCGACTCTGACTTGCCTGACATTACTTGAGACTTGACTTGAGACTTGAAGATAAAGACTTGAGACTTACTTGAGACTTGCAAAACAATGACTTGGTCCCACCTCTGGTTAGGGCTGGACCAGGTGACCCTGAATACTCCCTTAGTTATGCTGCAATAGATGTAGGCTGCCGGGGGATTCCCATGATGCATTGAGTTTTTCCTTTCCAGTCACCTTTCTCACTCACTATGTGTTAACAGACCTCTCTGCATTGAATCATATCTGTTATTAACCTCCGTCTCTCTTCCACAGCATGTCTTTTATCCTGTCTTCGTTCTCTCACCCCAACCAGCAGATGGCCGCCCCTCCCTGAGCCTGGTTCTGGGAGGTTTCTTCCTGTTAAAAGGGAGTTTTTCCTTCCCACTGTCGCCAAAGTGCTTGCTCATAGGGGGGTCATATGATTGTTGGGTTTTTCTCTGTATCTATGAAGCACCTTGAGACGACTTTTGTGATTTGGCGCTATATAAATAAAATTGAATTGAATTGAATTGAATTGAATTGACTGGCAGCTGCAGTCACGGAGAAACTTGCGTATCTCTGTTCGGGAATAGCAGATAGAGGTAGACTCTGAGAGGACGGCCAGCGTTTACGCTACGAAGACACGACCGAGTGTTTTAACCTGACAGCCTGAGGTGTTCTTCAGTAAACTGGACTACCCGACAGAAGGACCCGAGGCCCCGCTGCACTTTTTCGGTAAGTTAAACGTGTTTGTAAGCTACTCCGTAACTACCGTCCTTAGCTCGGTCCTGAGACCTAGCTAGCTAAGATGAGCACTCGGCCGTCAGGGTTTGTTTAGCTAACCCGTGCAGGTGAATGAATTTACCCTGACTAAAGAAATCAAGAGAAACGCCCCGGGCTGCTCAGTCACTAATTACCGTTACTGTACTTTTATTACAAGTATTATACTGTAAAGGCAACAGGCTGCACCCCGCTGCAGCTCCTGTGCAGAGCTGAATATTAAATATCTTATTAACCCGTTTGTGCCCAGATTTTTTTCAGAGTTGTAAGGCATATCATTTTATCAGTTGAGTCCCTCTGAATCATGTTATGTATTTATTTTTTCCATTTTGTACTTTTTTTTGAAGAAAATAGCATTTTTATGACTGGCAACAATTGTTGCCAGTAGTCACACAGCTTGTCACTAGGTCAAATGTCACCTAATAATAATAATAATAGAGAAGTAATAATAATAATATAATAAGAACAAAATAATAATATAGTCATAATAAATAATAACAAAAAGGTGGAGCCTCAGGTTCCCCCTGTATAAAATTCAAAACATCAAACAATTTGAACTGATTTCTTTATTCTCAATTTTTTTATACTCAAAAACTCAACAAACATTTTTTTCTTAGAACCTCTAAAAACATATATACATATATAACATATTTCTTCCCATACATTCCATCATCTTTCATGCATGTTCTACTCAGTGTGGTACTTCTTGAAGCACTCCACATGTAGTGGCACATCACACTTTCCACACGCAAATGATGTGCGTCCGCCGCAGTTCTTGCATCGCTTGTACCTGCTACCAGTGTTGCAGGGCCAGTGGTTCAAATTATCAAACCTGGTGGCATCAGTTATCGCCACCGCCATTGAAGATCTTCTGCCCTGCCTACTTGGCTTTGTTCCATGGCGCAGGAGGAGGGTCTGGGCTACCAGCCTCTGGAAGGAGAGGAGATCCTTCTCCCCGCTTTTCCAGGACCTAAATGAATGACAAAACAAGCATGATAGATGCATGAATGTGCATCGTTTCATCCTTTCTACAACGTCATGCCCCATATGTAGAATGTTCTGTAAAAGCAATATCACACTTGAGTTTGTGATGTTGGTCTGGATATCATCACTGTTGCTCTTGTCGACCGAAGAGCACTAGCGATGACCTCGAGTCAAACATCACCAACTCGATTGTGATATCACTAAATAACATACAGCCTTGTGTACCTGTAATAGCACCAGCTGTTCACCATGGCACTGTTCAGGGCCCAGCTGAAGCATGGCCACCACCACTTCTTGGACCGGATGTTGACTCTGTAGCGGCTGACAAACTGGTCATGCAGGTCCACTCCTCCCATGTGTGTGTTGTAGTCCTGGATACACTTGGGCTGTCTGACCTTGTCCATAGTCCGCTTCTGTTTATTCCATCTCTTCGCCTCAGTTTCGGTGAACTCCCTCTCCATGTTCGACACCACGGTGACCACGCTGTTGTCATTCCACCTTACAATCAGCTTCTCTGCCTCAACCAGATACTCAGCATCTCCTCTGGGTGTCTTCTTGAAGGTCTGGGGTGCTGTGAAGGGAACGTTATGGAGCTGAGTTTGTCGCATCGTGCCACAGCTGCCATAGCCTCTCAGGGTCATCTCATCCACCAGGGACAGGGTTGTGAAGAGGTTGTCGTGGTAAAACTTGACTCCAGGTGGCACTTCAGCTTTCTCTGCCAGGCCAAGGCCAAGGCCAGCTTTGGCCGCAATTTTGATTTTTTTGAATTTCCTGTCTTGGTTCTTAGTTTTGTGGAGCATGGGCCCAACAATCTGACTGGTCACATTTTCATTTGTGCCACTGACCTTTCTAGTCTCTGTCTGACTCACTGAGGATGAGCACCCAGGATCATCATCGGGGGGATTTGGCAGCTGCATGTCCGAATTAGGTAGAAAGCCTTCACCTTTGAGTATTCTTGATGGGAGGCGGTTATGGTCACCAGTGGCCTCATCATCAGATTGGTCACTGTCACAGTCTGTGTCATGTGCGTGCATTTCTGACTCAGGCACAACTGTGATGTCCGCCACAGTTTCAGAGTCCTGCAGCATGGCCAGGATCTCTGCTACGGTGTACCTAAGGAAAGGACAACATACATGTTAGCTAGCAAGCGAATTTTAGCTAGCAAGAAAATGATGTATGGTAATGTATAAAAATCCTATACACAGAGGCCTTGAATACCTGTGAATTTATTTAGCTAGGAATTATTCTAAAAGGACTAAAATGAGCCATTGTACATCATTCTACAATTTTAAATAAGTAAATTAGGAGCAATCCTGCAGACAGTGTTTTCCTTTAGTTAGCGACATGCTATGTGCCCACTGGCAACTTTTGTTGCCACTCACAGAAATAAGCCCATGAACAAAAAAATATTTATCCTAGGTACAATTTTTTTGGGGAGGGTTACTCTAGAGACTTGAATGATTAAATAATTATAAATATGTTTGGGGGGAAAGTCATAAGAAATTTATGAAAATTACCTCTTTCCAGGATGATTTGCATCCGCCATGTCTTCAGCCAGAAAGAGCGGGAAGCAGATGATGTCATGCGATAGGAAGCACTTGGAAACGATTTTTTAAAAATCAAAACCTTTGTCTAAGTTGTCTACTAGCATATAAGTGGAAAAAGTTGCATTAGTACCTTTGAGATTTTTTATTGTGAGTCGAAAATGACAGTGATAAACTTTGGCAACAATTGTTGCCAGTGGGGCAAAACGGGTTAAACAGCACCATGTTTTCAGTCTCCACATGTGTAAAGACAGTAACACCTACTTTAAAAACCTGGCACTTCAGTAACTCCTCATTAATCTGTAAAAACTGATCAAATAGCAAAGCCCGATATTTACTGAAACCAACGACTTCCTCTTGGCAGCTTAAGTTAAAATTTTAATTTTTCGACTGATTAATTTTTTAGCGCTGACTGTATTTTTTATACTGAGTTTGTTGCAAATATTCAGGTTAAAAACTGTCTGAAATATTGTTAATGAGGTATGTTCACAAAGACACATGTGCAGAACTCTGTACAGCTTCCATCCTTTAAGACAAATAGTTTGAAGCATTAATATTTCTTCTTCAATACCAGTGCTGATACCAGTGCTGATACCAGTGCTGATACCAGTGCTGATACCACCTCCGTATGTTGTGACCAGGATGCAGCAGCACTGAAACCTGCTCCATCATCACATCTTTGCAGATGTCCATTTATAAAGCTCCAACAACTCAAAGGTGAACATGATATAGGAACATCTGTTCGTATATAAGGCTTTTTTTAAATAAACAGCTCATATGTCAGCTGTCAGCAGAACTGTAGGACTGAAAAAATGTAAGAGAAGAGAAGAACACTCCCGAGTGTGGGAGGACAGAAGGATCAGCTTTATTTCAGATTTGAGAGATAAACTTTATTTATTTATTTATTTATTTATTTATTTATTTAGGACAGTGCATGTTAATGAACATAAATGTAAAAAAAAAAAATTACATGAATGTAAACATACCAGATTATAGCCAAGGACTAATTTCCATCTGTTGTCCTTAAGCATAAAAAATAGACATAATAATTCATAAAAATTCATCATTCATTCATAATAAAAACTCCGTCACCAAACTTACACATACACACCATTCTGTTCCCAAATAAAACATTAAAACTATACAATTCATACATGATCGCACACTTGATTTGTCCATAACCAGTTTTTAACCTTTGCCTTAAACAAACTGAGTGTAGAGCATTCTCTAATGGGTTGAGGAAGACTGTTCCACAGATGGCCTCCTGGACAGAGAGGACGTTCTGCCCAAATGCTGTCCGTCTGTGGGGTATAAACAAGTCTCCTCGGATTGTAGCTCGAGTGGTCCTGTCTGAGCTATCTTTATGCCTAATGAACTGCTTTAATGGTGGTGGAGCAAGGGAGTGTAAGACTTTATATATTAAACACACTCTTTTAAGTTTCACCTAGTTATTGAAGTTCAGTAATTTATGTTTTTTAACACATGACAGTGGTGGTGGGAAGTCGGTTTTTTGTCAAGTAGTTTTAAACGTCTTTTATAAATGTTTTCAATAGTTTTAAGTGTTGTTGGACAAGCAAGTGACCAGGACGTCAAACAATAGTCCATATGAGAGATGATCATTGAGTAAAAATAAGTTTTTGCAACATTCATATTTAAATTATTACGTATATGATTAAAATTTCGATTATTAAATTTAAGTACCTGGGACACTTTATTTATGTGACTCTTGAAGGATAATGTTGGGTCTAGAATGACCCCAAGATATTTAAATTCTGGAGCTAATTCAAGCTCTACTCCATCATATTTATATTTCAGTTTGTGATGATTGTGTTCTTGTTGTGACTACAGGAGCCGTCCTCAGATTCAGACCTCAGCACCACCCAGTGACAGCAGACAGATCATCCTATAGTTTCACTCTTTGTAGTAACTCCATAATTAACTGATGAAAACAGTCCAAAGGTTAAAGTACCACATGCGCTGTCAGTGACAGCTGCAGCTGTTTAAAGATAAAGTTAAAAGGATGAATCACCCATGTAACTGTGTCACTGTATATCAGCATCAACAGGACCTGAGTTTGGTGTTTCAGAGAGCTGTTGTCTACGTCTGTGTGCTGTCATTGCTCAGTCTGACCGAACGATGGACAGACTCAAGTTTGACTTTGAATCAAACTGTGTTGTTAAACAGTTTCATGGTTCAAAAAACAAAACAATCAAAAACACTTTTTTCATACTTGTGTTAAGTTTTGTATAGAAATGAGACCAAATTGATTGTGAGGTTAAATGTGATAGAAACAGCTCACACTGACATCCATCCTGATCAAACATGAGTGTCATGAAGCCTGTTTGCAGTTATTTGCACTGTTTTCCACTCTGGATGTTGTTTCTGTTCAGCTGTGAGTATAAAAGGCTCCATTCTACAACCTGTTTGTGTTAGTTGTTCAATAGAAACATTATTTTGTGCTGATGTTGCACTTCTTTTATTCACAACCAAAGAGTTTTTGACGTCCGCATCAAAATACAAAGATCAGTATTGTCTAATGTTTTGGCTGCAGTGTGTTTTTGCAGACAGGTATAACTGAACAGCTTTAGTGTTTAGATTTTTTAAACTTGAGTATGAACTTATACAAAATGCAGCAAGATATTAAAAAAAGTTTGATTATAAAATCGACTATATTGGATTCATATCGATATCGGACATAAAAAGTGGCATCGTTCCATCTCTGCTTTGACTAGAGACACAGCTCTAATCAAAGAGGTGGTCCGCTTGCCTCCGCCCCAGAGAGAAGGGTTACATCTCCTGGGTTTAGGTGCGGCTTGCCCCTCTGAGGGCGGGGGTACCTGGACTTGGGATATAGAGTATGTTTGGGGAGTGCGACGGTCTGTGCAGTTTCTATTTGTGTCTGTCTACACGTTGGGTGAGTGCCGAGTATTTGGTTGTGCATATGGGGTGGGAATGCACGTTGGTGTCCGCGTGCGCCTGTTCGTCTGTGTCTATGTGTCAGGTTGGGTCTTAGACTCAACCTCTCTGGGTACATCTCAGGCCCTCCAAAGTACGGAGGCCTATCTCCCCTCACCACACTCCCTGCCGGTGGCTGATGCCCTCAGACGTTGGTGTGTTGGTGGTCCTTGTCGTCTGGGGCTGGGCGCTCATGTATGTACCGGCTCACTCCTGGTGGCCGATTGGCGATTCCCCCCCTTTTGGTGGTCCTCCTCGGGTCCTTGTACTCTGGGGCCTCTGGATATCTGGGGCCTGGATCTCCTCCATACCTGCTTCATACCCTGGGGGACGGGGCTATGGCTCCCCACACTCCCTAGCAGATCGTTACATGGAGAAACCTTTGGAATACAAGCATGCTGATCCACACAGGTGTGCACACAGGTGTACACACGGGTGTTCACAGACGCGGACTACACCTTTATGGCTGCTGCCTCTAAGCACATTGTGCGCTGTCTATCTTGCGTGCTGCACAATATCGTTTATTATTTAGTATCTACTGTTATCTACTACTAGCTAGTTTATTGTGATGGTGCTGTTTTTATTATGTTGCTTGCTTTCTCTTCTGTTTTTTTTTTCTCCATACAGGTGATCCAGGTGTTTTGTTTGTTTTTCTTTTTTTCTTCCCCCCTTTCTCACCGTCTCTTCTCCCCTTTGGTTTTCTTTCTCTCCCTCTCTTTCTTTCATTCTTTCTCCCTGTCCTGTCCCCCAGTCATGTCTGTCCCGTTTGTAGCAACCGAAAATAAAATAAATTCATAATTATAATAAAGGTCAATCAAATGGACCAATATGGAAAGGCCATGATGATCCACTTGGTAAAATAAATCCGCTTGGCATCTTTCTTGGCCTTAAGACAACAATTCTGATGGCTAAAGATCCAAACGGGACACACAAAAAAAAAGAGACACAGCTCTGTGTTTTCCAATTTGTCATCGTTTTGAAAGTTTACATTTCTTCAGTGTTGAACAGCAGAAATGAGGCTTTCCTGTCAGAGGTCATTTTTAAAAAAATGAGGTGAATCAACCATGAAAACCATGAAGCAACATGTGAACATGAGCTGATGCTGCTGAAGTGAAGCAAAGTTACAGAGGTTTGATTACAGACACAGCTGAGAGTTTGTAATCTGTCATCATTTTAAAAAGTTTCCATGGAACAGCAGAAATGAGGCTTTACTGTCAGAGGCCGACAGCACTGAACACAACAGCAGACTGGTGGCTAATAAACAGTGAATGATGCAGAAACAGATGTTTGAAGCTGTTCTTGGAGTACACTGAGAGAGAGAGAGCTGTGCAGGCAGGAACAGCCAAAGTCAGAGAGAATTCATGAGCATATTTATCAAACGTGAAGCAGAGTTTGGATCTTCTTTTGCTGCTGCTTCACTCAGTTTTGGTTGGAGACAGATGAAACCTGCAGCTTCAGGATCTGTGAGCTGTCCACTTTCAGCCCCGACGGCGTGTCCGTGTACGTGCCGTCGAGTGAACGATCCACGCTCTGTGTTTCCATCTTTGTGTGTTTAGCTGCTCTCATTTACTGTTTTATCTGTTTGCTGCTTGTTGAAATAGTTTGTGAGCTTTAACCTGAGATTCTGGCAAAATACATTTATATTAAACATCGATTCAGGATTGAATGAATCAACATCGTTTTATTCAAATTAAAACCATTTAAATGGGAACATGAATTTTTTACAGCCGCCTCTAATGCTGGGTAATGTCAGCTGGTCCATGTGCAGCTGGCTGTGAGGCTCAGGGAGCGTCTACAAAGTGCAACACTGAAAGAACATCATCCATAAATATTGAGTAAGAACTGGACTCTCATACAGCGAGACTCAAATGCCTTTAAACATCAGCTTATCCTGCTGATCCAAGTCCAACACTGAGTTTGTAAAAACATGTTTGTCAATCATTTTGTTTGGTTTCTGAGGAAAATGATTCAATAACTTGCTGCTAATACACAACATTTCATCATATTTCCTCATAACCCTCTTTTGTCTGACCATTTGATCCCATTTGAATTTGCAATAAAGGATCCACAGAGTTTGGTGACAATAATGACAGTAGATGTTTGTGTGAAAGTGCTGGAAGCAAATGAGTGTGTGATGTTCTTTCAGTGTTGCACTTTGTAGACGCTCCCTGAGCACTGGTCTCACAGCCAGCTGCACATAGAGACCAGTGTTGTTAGTCCAGGTCAGAAGATGACTTGTTGGAATGAAAATGAGCTTGTAGTTTGTCTGCTTTAATAATGTGACTGGAAAAAGGTGTTGGACTTCAAATATGTCCATTTCTGTCACACTTCACCTTTAAAAGTGAAGCCATGTGGTTCCTGGAAGGAAAAACACGACTTTTTCAAGTCTTTGTCCTGTTTTTATGAGAAATGTACGACTTTAATGTGAAACATTCAGAGTTTTTTCTCTTGTTGTGTTTGTTTGAAGCTGCTTCCTGTTGGCTTCAGCTGTTTGGAGTTTCCATTTTCTAAACTTCTACATTCTGAACCTTCTTCAGCTCTGAACAGATGATGAAACACTGAATGATTTCAAGCACTTTGTCTAATAAACTTACATCTTTCATTCTTTATACAGATTGAAGAGCTGTGGTTTGTCAGAGATCAGCTGTGATTATCTGGCAGCAGCACTGAAGTCCAACCCCTCCCATCTGAGAGAGCTGGACCTGAGCTGTAACGACCTGCAGGATCCAGGAGTGAAGCATCTGTGTGGTTTCCTGGAGAGTCCAGGATGTAAACTTGAAACTCTGAGGTCAGTCAGCATGTTTTAGTTGTGCTGAGATGAATATGATGTGAAAGTTGTGCTGACACTAAACTGCAGACATCAGGCTGATATTATACTGATCCACACTGAGGATCTTCATGGTAAAGTCTGTTTTCTTCTTCTCTGGTTTAGTCCATTGACTGCAGCAGAACAATGTTCACATTTCAAACAGTGATACTCAACGTATGGCCCGCGGCCCACACGCGGCCTGCCCACCTTTCCTGATTCAGAGAGAGGGGACCCTGATTAACTGTGTAGCTTCTTCCTCACAGTTCTAAGTATCAGACACAACAATGAATAATCCACAGCTGACTGTCTTTAGCAGGTCAAAGGTCACGGCACACAGCAGACAGTCAGAAATATTCTAACTCTGATCATTTATCAGTTGTGACACTGTGAGACTTGATCAGAGGTGTGATCATCACAGCAGAGGCCTTTGTGTCAAAGTCACTGAGGATCAAACAGAAACACATGAAGCAGATTTTCCTCTTCTGGCTTTTTATAGCAGATAACCTTCAAAATATTCTGCAGTCGATCAAAAACTGAAGCAAACCATGAAGCAACATGTGAACATGAGCTGATGCTGCTGAAGTGAAGCAAAGTTACAGAGGTTTGATTACAGACACAGCTGAGAGTTTGTAATCTGTCATCATTTTAAAAAGTTTCCATGGAACAGCAGAAATGAGGCTTTACTGTCAGAGGCCGACAGCACTGAACACAACAGCAGACTGGTGGCTAATAAACAGTGAATGATGCAGAAACAGATGTTTGAAGCTGTTCTTGGAGTACACTGAGAGAGAGAGAGCTGTGCAGGCAGGAACAGCCAAAGTCAGAGAGAATTCATGAGCATATTTATCAAACGTGAAGCAGAGTTTGGATCTTCTTTTGCTGCTGCTTCACTCAGTTTTGGTTGGAGACAGATGAAACCTGCAGCTTCAGGATCTGTGAGCTGTCCACTTTCAGCCCCGACGGCGTGTCCGTGTACGTGCCGTCGAGTGAACGATCCACGCTCTGTGTTTCCATCTTTGTGTGTTTAGCTGCTCTCATTTACTGTTTTATCTGTTTGCTGCTTGTTGAAATAGTTTGTGAGCTTTAACCTGAGATTCTGGCAAAATACATTTATATTAAACATCGATTCAGGATTGAATGAATCAACATCGTTTTATTCAAATTAAAACCATTTAAATGGGAACATGAATTTTTTACAGCCGCCTCTAATGCTGGGTAATGTCAGCTGGTCCATGTGCAGCTGGCTGTGAGGCTCAGGGAGCGTCTACAAAGTGCAACACTGAAAGAACATCATCCATAAATATTGAGTAAGAACTGGACTCTCATACAGCGAGACTCAAATGCCTTTAAACATCAGCTTATCCTGCTGATCCAAGTCCAACACTGAGTTTGTAAAAACATGTTTGTCAATCATTTTGTTTGGTTTCTGAGGAAAATGATTCAATAACTTGCTGCTAATACACAACATTTCATCATATTTCCTCATAACCCTCTTTTGTCTGACCATTTGATCCCATTTGAATTTGCAATAAAGGATCCACAGAGTTTGGTGACAATAATGACAGTAGATGTTTGTGTGAAAGTGCTGGAAGCAAATGAGTGTGTGATGTTCTTTCAGTGTTGCACTTTGTAGACGCTCCCTGAGCACTGGTCTCACAGCCAGCTGCACATAGAGACCAGTGTTGTTAGTCCAGGTCAGAAGATGACTTGTTGGAATGAAAATGAGCTTGTAGTTTGTCTGCTTTAATAATGTGACTGGAAAAAGGTGTTGGACTTCAAATATGTCCATTTCTGTCACACTTCACCTTTAAAAGTGAAGCCATGTGGTTCCTGGAAGGAAAAACACGACTTTTTCAAGTCTTTGTCCTGTTTTTATGAGAAATGTACGACTTTAATGTGAAACATTCAGAGTTTTTTCTCTTGTTGTGTTTGTTTGAAGCTGCTTCCTGTTGGCTTCAGCTGTTTGGAGTTTCCATTTTCTAAACTTCTACATTCTGAACCTTCTTCAGCTCTGAACAGATGATGAAACACTGAATGATTTCAAGCACTTTGTCTAATAAACTTACATCTTTCATTCTTTATACAGATTGAAGAGCTGTGGTTTGTCAGAGATCAGCTGTGATTATCTGGCAGCAGCACTGAAGTCCAACCCCTCCCATCTGAGAGAGCTGGACCTGAGCTGTAACGACCTGCAGGATCCAGGAGTGAAGCATCTGTGTGGTTTCCTGGAGAGTCCAGGATGTAAACTTGAAACTCTGAGGTCAGTCAGCATGTTTTAGTTGTGCTGAGATGAATATGATGTGAAAGTTGTGCTGACACTAAACTGCAGACATCAGGCTGATATTATACTGATCCACACTGAGGATCTTCATGGTAAAGTCTGTTTTCTTCTTCTCTGGTTTAGTCCATTGACTGCAGCAGAACAATGTTCACATTTCAAACAGTGATACTCAACGTATGGCCCGCGGCCCACACGCGGCCTGCCCACCTTTCCTGATTCAGAGAGAGGGGACCCTGATTAACTGTGTAGCTTCTTCCTCACAGTTCTAAGTATCAGACACAACAATGAATAATCCACAGCTGACTGTCTTTAGCAGGTCAAAGGTCACGGCACACAGCAGACAGTCAGAAATATTCTAACTCTGATCATTTATCAGTTGTGACACTGTGAGACTTGATCAGAGGTGTGATCATCACAGCAGAGGCCTTTGTGTCAAAGTCACTGAGGATCAAACAGAAACACATGAAGCAGATTTTCCTCTTCTGGCTTTTTATAGCAGATAACCTTCAAAATATTCTGCAGTCGATCAAAAACTGAAGCAAACCATGAAGCAACATGTGAACATGAGCTGATGCTGCTGAAGTGAAGCAAAGTTACAGAGGTTTGATTACAGACACAGCTGAGAGTTTGTAATCTGTCATCATTTTAAAAAGTTTCCATGGAACAGCAGAAATGAGGCTTTACTGTCAGAGGCCGACAGCACTGAACACAACAGCAGACTGGTGGCTAATAAACAGTGAATGATGCAGAAACAGATGTTTGAAGCTGTTCTTGGAGTACACTGAGAGAGAGAGAGCTGTGCAGGCAGGAACAGCCAAAGTCAGAGAGAATTCATGAGCATATTTATCAAACGTGAAGCAGAGTTTGGATCTTCTTTTGCTGCTGCTTCACTCAGTTTTGGTTGGAGACAGATGAAACCTGCAGCTTCAGGATCTGTGAGCTGTCCACTTTCAGCCCCGACGGCGTGTCCGTGTACGTGCCGTCGAGTGAACGATCCACGCTCTGTGTTTCCATCTTTGTGTGTTTAGCTGCTCTCATTTACTGTTTTATCTGTTTGCTGCTTGTTGAAATAGTTTGTGAGCTTTAACCTGAGATTCTGGCAAAATACATTTATATTAAACATCGATTCAGGATTGAATGAATCAACATCGTTTTATTCAAATTAAAACCATTTAAATGGGAACATGAATTTTTTACAGCCGCCTCTAATGCTGGGTAATGTCAGCTGGTCCATGTGCAGCTGGCTGTGAGGCTCAGGGAGCGTCTACAAAGTGCAACACTGAAAGAACATCATCCATAAATATTGAGTAAGAACTGGACTCTCATACAGCGAGACTCAAATGCCTTTAAACATCAGCTTATCCTGCTGATCCAAGTCCAACACTAAGTTTGTAAAAACATGTTTGTCAATCATTTTGTTTGGTTTCTGAGGAAAATGATTCAATAACTTGCTGCTAATACACAACATTTCATCATATTTCCTCATAACCCTCTTTTGTCTGACCATTTGATCCCATTTGAATTTGCAATAAAGGATCCACAGAGTTTGGTGACAATAATGACAGTAGATGTTTGTGTGAAAGTGCTGGAAGCAAATGAGTGTGTGATGTTCTTTCAGTGTTGCACTTTGTAGACGCTCCCTGAGCACTGGTCTCACAGCCAGCTGCACATAGAGACCAGTGTTGTTAGTCCAGGTCAGAAGATGACTTGTTGGAATGAAAATGAGCTTGTAGTTTGTCTGCTTTAATAATGTGACTGGAAAAAGGTGTTGGACTTCAAATATGTCCATTTCTGTCACACTTCACCTTTAAAAGTGAAGCCATGTGGTTCCTGGAAGGAAAAACACGACTTTTTCAAGTCTTTGTCCTGTTTTTATGAGAAATGTACGACTTTAATGTGAAACATTCAGAGTTTTTTCTCTTGTTGTGTTTGTTTGAAGCTGCTTCCTGTTGGCTTCAGCTGTTTGGAGTTTCCATTTTCTAAACTTCTACATTCTGAACCTTCTTCAGCTCTGAACAGATGATGAAACACTGAATGATTTCAAGCACTTTGTCTAATAAACTTACATCTTTCATTCTTTATACAGATTGAAGAGCTGTGGTTTGTCAGATATTGGCCTTGAATATCTGGCAGCAGCACTGAAGTCCAACCCCTCGTATCCCACAGAGGTGGACCTGAGTGGAACCTACAGCAACCTGAAGGATACAGGAGTGAAGCATCTGTGTGGTTTCCTGGAGAATCCACGATGTCGATTTGAAACTCTGAGGTCAGTCAGCATGTTTTAGTTGTGCTGAGATGAATATGATGTGAAAGTTGTGCTGACACTAAACTGCAGACATCAGGCTGATATTATACTGATCCACACTGAGGATCTTCATGGTAAAGTCTGTTTTCTTCTTCTCTGGTTTAGTCCATTGACTGCAGCAGAACAATGTTCACATTTCAAACAGTGATACTCAACGTATGGCCCGCGGCCCACACGCGGCCTGCCCACCTTTCCTGATTCAGAGAGAGGGGACCCTGATTAACTGTGTAGCTTCTTCCTCACAGTTCTAAGTATCAGACACAACAATGAATAATCCACAGCTGACTGTCTTTAGCAGGTCAAAGGTCACGGCACACAGCACTCTGTGAAACAGTTTGGAGCAGGAATTCTTGCACATTTACAAACTGACACTGCTGCACGGCATGCTGGGTAATGCTAGCTGCTCAGGTATGGGCGTGCTAATGGCTGTGAGGCTCTGTGGCTGCAGAACACCGAAGAAGAGAAAAGAGAGGTGGAGGATGAAGAAAAGAGGCGGAGATGAAGCAGAAGTTTTGCTCCAGAGAGGAGCTGTGTCTGTGTGGGCAGGGCTCAGACAGCTCCGCCCACACAGTGACAGTGAAGCAGGTGAAGAGTAATAAATGAAGACAGCAGACAGTATTTGATAAGCTGATGTACAAACATGTAGGTCGTGTCCAAATTCATGGGCTGCATCCTCCTGAGGCCGCATTTGTAGACCGATTACGTCACAGCGACACGTCGAAGGCTGTCCAAATTCGTAGACTCCTCCGAATGCAGCCAACAAATGCGTCCTCCTTTTCCCCGAATTTGAAGGATGGGTTGGGTGTGTCCTTCGTGGCCTACCATATCCCAGAATTCATAGCGCGGCCCAGCCAAACTCCAGTTTCCAACAATGGCGGCCGCTACTAAGTTTTAAAATGACTCATACTAATCTTTTTCGGTCACAAAATAAACTTTTAACATATTTTCAGGCGAGAAAGTAGCTGTGTAAACATCAAATATCTGCTCGGTTTATCAAGATACCGCATATTTGCAAAAGTGCTTCGACGTTTTCGGAGACGTCTGCTACCCACCAGCTCGATAGCTCGCCGGGAGCTCGAGGGTCACTGAAGCCGCCGAGAACGGCACAACTCCCGGCACATCATTTTCAGATCACCGCGGACTTTCGCTACTCAGGTTAAACGTGATATATAAGTCACTTAGACAACCTCAAAATGTTATTGTTTGGCTTTTTTCAGTGTTTTGTTTGTTCGTGAGTAAATCGGTTTGGCTGAGATTAAAGTTATTAGATTAGATTAGATAAAATAAAACTTTATTAATCCCCCAGGTGGGTTCCTCCTTGGTCTTTACAGAGCTGACTAAACGTCAAACAGAAAACTGATTAAACAGAAGTATGAGACGGTCGAGAATTTACGCCAGTGTCCTGTTATATTTTAGATAGCAAGGAGCAGACGGCTGAGTTTATTAAACTCCACCGAGACAGCGGTGACGCTAATCAGAAGGCTAGACCGTCCAATTTCCCCAGCCGTTTATTTCCAGCCTACCCGACCTTCTGAGGACCCAGCCCACGTAGACCGCAAAGGCCGGGTCCTCGGGAGGATGCAGCCCATGAATTTGGACACGACCGTAGAATGATGGTGGCAGCTACAGAAACAGGTCCATACAGACTGAAGCGTGTCTCAGTCTGAATGTACACTGCTGTTATAAGAGCTGTGGAAACTCAGGTCAAAAGGACGTAACCACACTGCTGACAGTTCCAGGACATTCACAGAGTTACAGCATCATTTGTGACCATAAAGACAGAAAGCTCATCCAAATCCTGGGATTAAAAGTCTGTCCTGGTGGTGTCCAGTCAAACACGTCTCTGTGAAAGCTTCAATCCAACAGGCTCCAAAGTCCTTCTGCTCATTTCCTCGCCGGGTTCTTGATGCTCCTGTACCATCTCTCTGTCATCCTCCTCGCTCCCTCTTTGCACTCACAGTCTTTGTGCATCATTAACACTCACATGTGGAAAACCAAAGTTTTACTGGGCAGAAGATGATCATCAGTGACGCTGTCTTTAAAATACTCTTGTTAGAAATGTACGACTTTAATGTGAAACATTCAGAGTTTTTTCTCTTGTTGTGTTTGTTTGAAGCTGCTTCCTGTTGGCTTCAGCTGTTTGGAGTTTCCATTTTCTAAACTTCTACATTCTGAAGCTTCTTCAGCTCTGAACAGATGATGAAACACTGAATGATTTCAAGCACTTTGTCTAATAAACTTACATCTTTCATTCTCTATACAGATTGGAGCGCTGTGATTTGTCAGAGATCAGCTGTGATTATCTGGAAGCAGTGCTGAAGCTCAACCCTTCGTATCCCAGAGTGGTGGACCTGAGAGACCACAAGCTTCAGGATTCAGGAGTGAAGCAGCTGTGTGTTCTTCTGGAGAATCCACAACATCAAATTGAAACTCTGAGGTCAGTCTCCACGTTTTAGTTGTGCTGACACTGTCGATCTGTGGAACTAAAACCTTTATACAGGAAGTCTGGTTCAGCTCTTTGTAGACCTTCTAATCTCTGATGCTCTGAGTCTTACTCAGTAGATGATGCAGAGTTGTGAAGCCGATGTGGGTGAGGACACTCGCCCAGCTCTAACTACTTTGACGTCCAGGCGGCTTCCCAGCTTGTCCTGATACAAACAAACCTGAGTAACGTTGCAGGTCAGATCTCATCAGTCACACCTGTTATGGCAGCTCTCCTCTAGATTGTAGTTCTTGTTAACCTGGGATGGTTTTAGAAGCCTGGACCACAGACTGCAAGGGAAGATATTACTGGGAAAGGCCAAAGCAACCTATTAGACCCATTAAACACTAACATAGATGAATACTCAGATTTAAACCTTTATTGTTTCACAAAGGGTTAAAAAGGGAACGTCCACAGTTTAGACTGCAGCAGATTTTATTAAAGCAGTTTGACAGGAGCAAAGCAAAAACACAAAGAATAAGTGTTTCACATATTAATACATATAACATAATAATAAAAGAAAAGCAAAATAATGATAAAAAAGAATGAAAAAGTTGTCCAGAGCAGCAGGATGTCTGAGGTCTGCAGAAACACAAAAACACAGCAGCTAAAAATAGTTGTTGAAAGAAAACGAGGTGGGAGCTGCTGATTCCTGAGCTTTGATACTGGATTAGCTTCAGTAGTTATTCCCATCACTGCTGTAGGAGCTACATTTAGTCACAGCTGATTGTCTCCTTTGACCAATCAGAAGACTACTGTTGTAAAAACAAGCAGACAAAGAACCAATGAGAGTGAAGAACAGGATAAAGAGCTCGTGTGATGGAGGCAAAGCAATAATCAGCAGACTGTAGCAGTTTCTATCTGGATGAAAGTAGAAGGAGCTCAGCGGAGCTCAGTCCCATATCTTTGTTTAGAAACAACATCAGTGATTTCCTGCTGCTCGAGATGATTCCAGCAGCTCTCATTACAGCAGCTGATGAGAGAAACAGCTGATGGCTCACAGCTCGTACACTGTTGGATCTCCAGATGTTCACGTGGCTGAAGTCTGTGAAGAAACTGTGGTCCACGTAGTTCACACGGCCTCAGATTGGACCGAGCTCCCTGGATCACTGCAGCATCCTCAGCTGGTACATGGACGTCTCTGCTCCTCAGTCTTGGAGCCCTGCAGGTCCGTCCACACCACCAGGGTCTTCTCACTCACCTTTCCTTTGTCCTCGTCCTTCATCGGCCGTGCTGTGTCTTTGTTCCTGCGGTGTTGTTCCCACGATGCAGCGCTGATGTTCCCTCCTTGAATGCACAACAAGTACGGTGCTGGTCTTTCTCGGGTGGAGCAGAGACAGATTGAAGTCTTTCAGGCTTTAGTGCCGACTTCCCTGACAGAGGCTGGACTCCATGGTCTGCACAGGAGGCTTCTACACTGTGTGGAGGTGACTCCTGGACTCGAAGACAGGCTGCAGGTACATGTGTGATGAAGAGGAGCTACAGCAGTGTGATGGAGCTGCAGGTGTGAAGGAAGTCCTGCTGTCCTGTCCCACCCTCATCTTTGCTTCCTCTGTCTTCTCTGGACTTGTCCTCCTGTTTCAGAAACAGCACTGCTTCATGCCGAGGGTGGACGGGAGCGTTGGCTCTGATTCTTTTACCGTCCACCACAAGGAGACACTGATGCTGACCTCCTGATTCATCTGCATGTGTTCTGCTTCACACTGCTCACCTCCACCAAAGACTTCACAAACATCTTCTTTCTTTGAGTCCAGTTTGTCCCACAAACACTTCCAAATCTCCTCCTCTGAGATTCTGCAGCTTCTTGCAGTGTGACTCAGCTGACTTCTGACAGACCACAGACTGGCACAGCATCCACATGTGTCTCCTTTCAAACAGGCTCTTGATGTTTCCTCCCACATCATTCTGGCCTCTCAGTCTCCTTTGTTCTCCAGCTCTGTAGCTCCAGCTGGTGAAGCTTCAGTTTTCCATGTTGGTAACAGTAAACTACAGCCTCTGCTGTCAGCTGGGTAACTAAACAGAGCTGCAGCACGTCTCTGCGGTGGTGCTACATCCAGCCTGCAGACGGCCGTCTACATGTTGTAGTGGTTTACAGTCACCAGGGGGCGCTGTCCCAGCCATGCAGGCAGTGGGCTGCTCTGCTTGTGCTGTTGTTGGTGAAGCTGAAGTGAAAGTGATAGGTTTGTAGTTTGAACCTATCCACTGGAACGTTAAGGACAATCTGCTACGCAGCAAAAAGCAAGACACAAGGCACCAAAGTTCTCTGGTTTACTCATGCATGAGGGAGACCTGGCTGGAGCCAAGCGTCGTTCCACCACTTGACCACCATCAGACTCTCAGCCAGGCTCCCCATAGCACTCCTTTTATTGTGGTTACATGAATATGCATAGGGTCATTAACATATAGCATCTCACATAGGTATACATGTGAACAAAGAATACTGTGTGTGTGTGTGTGTGTGTGTGTGTGTGTGTGTGTGTGTGTGTGTGTGTGTGTGTGTGTGTGTGTGTGTGTGTGTGTGGTACTGCTGATCAAAGGGTCATATAACATCCTTGGTCAGGAAGAGGGTAGACCCCCCTTCACCCTAGATGGTTCACCCTAGATAACATGGTGAGGAAGTCCAGCAGTTCATCTAAACAAAAAGCACTTAGACTAGAACAGACGTAGCTACGTTAATCCTGCCATAAAACAATAAGAGAAGGTACGACCTCTCTCGTGCTCCCAGGATGTGGGTGTGCATTCTAGTGTGGAATACACACCAAGCCCCTGCAGCCTGCTAAAGATCACACATCCTATCACTACACAATTGATTATACACCTCTAAGAATATATGGTTAAATATTTCCTAATACAAATGACAATAATAAAATCTAAACCCATCAGAAAGCGAGAGTTAAAACCCTGAACAGTGTCCACTGAGCTTCTCATGCTCTTCTCATGCTCAAAGAAGTTTAACAGGAAGGACGACTCGTCCATCAGGCGTCCAGCTGTCCGTGACCGTGTCCACAGCAGAGTGTGACCGAGGCTTCATGCTAACACGTACACATGAAGCTAATACCACCACAAGCAGCTGCTCAGTGGATTTGGAGGACAAATGTCTGCAGCTTCTCACAGGCAGTATGCAGAATGTGGATCTCCACAAAGACTGTGGAGAGCTCGTCCCACACTCTAAATCCAAACTTGTCTGCACAAAACTTCTTACACGTTCCCGTCACAAGTGTCTTCTAAGTGAAACTACCAGGTTCAGGTCCAGCTTGTTTATCTGGAGCTGCAGGAGATGATCCATCCTCACAAAGCAACACAGACAGCAGATATGCAAACACACAACACAACCAAAGGATTCTCTCTGCATGTCTGTGGCTGATGCTGCTGGAACGAAGCTGTTTGAAACCTTGTTGTTCTGCACTTTGGGACCAGAAGAGGAAACTGAAGCTCTGTGCAGAGGGTCCAATGGAAGCAGCCAAGCGCTGTAAGTGTCTGCTGTACAGGGATGCTGGTTCAGCTGTGGCTCAGTTTCACAGTGTGACTCAATAAAAGCAGCAGGAAATCAAAGCTTGATGCTTTCATCAGTGTGGAAATAAGAAAGTTTCCTGTGACAGACGCTGGAGCTCTTTCACTCTCAGCTTCACAGTTTCAGCTTCAAACTTCTTCCAACATGTTTCTAACACGGCCACATTCCACCTTAATGGAGCTGATATCTTGTGCATCAGCACATTTTCTAAAGGCAGCGATCACATCTTTAGTTTTGGATGTTTAACTGCAGATTGTTTATGTGTTTATAGCACATTAATTACAGCAGCAGCGTTGACCACAGTGCTGTACAAGAATCCAAAATAACTATTAAAATAACTCCTAATATTAATATCACACATCAAATATCAAATAACTCTCATGCTGTATTAAAAGCCAGTGAATACAAATGTGTTTTAAGAGCAGATTTACAGAGACTGACAGCAGGAGCTGGGGCTGTTCGATAGAACGATGTATATATGATGACCATATGAAAACGTCTATCGTTTCATATCACGCTCTTTGTTTCCTGCTTATGTGTTTGTGTTTTCCAGATAAAGCTTTCAAAATAAATCTGAAGATCCTGTTGAGAGTTTTCAAAATAAACACAATACAGTACTGCGGTCGCTCGTTTATCGAGTTACGTTCTAAAAATAAGTCTCAGAATGAAGTAGCAGCTTTATGTTTTACAAGTATTATAGAAGTTTTAAGGCAGTTAAACCCTCACTGCACACTTTCTACACTTTTCTCAGACAGGCATGAACATTTTCACACTTTTCTCTCTTGTTTAAACAAAGTTCAAACCTTCATAGAAAAATAAGTTCATTATTAAAGAGTGAAAGCAAAGTGTTTCTGAAACGTGTCAAATCAGCCTTTGCTGGCATTAAATGAGCTTCTGTGTGAGGAGCACTCGTCCATGGCCTGGGCTCCTCGCTGTCAGGTAAAGTTTCATAAAGCTTTTGAGTTTTTCTGCAGATAATGTTGGTGTCCAGCACGATGTTCTTTTTCCTGCGGTCACTGAGCCACAAAGCCAAAGCTGACTCCATCCTTACGATGTTCTTGTTGTGGACAGTTACAACCTTTTTGCCTCCTTGTTGAAACTATGATGGTCAGCATCTTCCTCTGCCTTTGGCTGCTACCACAGGTGCAAAACGTCTCGTCATCATTGTTGTTTGTTGGGACAAAACGTACAAACATACAGTGCAGCACTGCAGAGTCACACTGCTGTAAATTTGAACACATTCTGTACTGTACAGGAGACACGGCACGAGATTGGCTGACAATGGTCTACAGCCAATCAGGACGCAGAACACAACGCGCTGTACAAAACAAAAACATGCAAAATTGCACAAAAAAGATCAGCGAAACAGCGAGGCCGCCAAAGGTGAACTGTGTTACAGCGAGGGACCAGCGTATATGTGGTTGTTGGGACGATAAATGTCTTTGAGCTTGTGTCGGAAGACGAGCTGCAGCTTTCTGGACCAGCTGCAGTCTTGCCAGGCAGGTCCCACTAACTCCAACATATAAGGAGTTACAATAATCCAGCTGGGACGTCATGAAAACGTGGATCGCCCGTTCAAGGTTTTTAAAAGATAGAAATGATCTCACCTTAGATAAAAGCCTCAGTTTGAAGAAAGACCGCTGTACAACTGAGCTCAGCTGTTTTTCAAATTGCCGTCAAATATAAGCCCCAAATGTAATAATGCGATTTAATAAAAGAGCTGAACCAGTCTAATAGAGCGCCCTTGATGCCGCCATGCTCCAATGGTGAGGTCAAGATGCTGTGGTCAAGGCAGCAGTCAGATCCAAAAGCACAGCTGAGTCTCCTGATCAGTGGCTGATAAAAGATCATTAAGAACTTTCCAAAGTGCAGTTTCAGTGCTGTGAAGAGCTTTAAAACCAGACTGAAACCTTTACAACAGATTGCAGCTGAACAAATATAATCTTTTACAAAATCTTCGACAGGAAGGGAAGCTTTGAAATAGGCCTGAAATTTGAGCGGACAGAGGATCCAGATCAGGTTTTTAGTACAGGCTGTACAACAGCATGTTTAAAACAGGCTGTACAACACCTGAACTAAGACTGCTGTTAAAAATCGCTAAGATGTCGGAACCGACAACCTTTAAAATCTTTTTAAACACGTGTTGGAACAACATCATTTGGACAAGATGATGTCTTTATAGCATCACATCGTTCCTCCACCTGATCAAACCACACAGGCTCAAACTGATCAAAAACAGCTGAGCAGGTGAATATTTTAGCCCCGGTGCAATCTCGGGCGAGAGTATCGATGATGGCCAAAGGGCAGCGTCCAGCTCTACGGCCGCTGAAGAGCAGACTCAACAGACGCGCGTGATGTGGATCCTACTGCTCTAAAATTGGAGCTTCTTCAATCCATTAAAGAGGACATTAGTACGCTGTTAAAAGAAGAAGTCAGAAATGCATTGAAAGAAGATTTTGACAATATAAGGGCTGACGTGCAAGGACTGAGAAATGAGATCGCTAACAGCATGGCGGCGACGTGCGGCGAAGTTGATGGAGTAAAGGTTAGAGTGAAAGAAGCTGAGGATGGGCTGTCAATGTGGAGCGATGAGGTGACCACCCTGCAGTCTACAGTAGAGAGTATGAAGGAGGAGCTGTCTGACCTGAAGGATAAATGTGATGAAGGCAGGAAGCGGAGAGCTAACATCCACATCATAGGGATCCCAGAGGGCCTGGACTCGAGCTCCTCCACGGCCGTATCCGTGCTACTACGTGAAGTGCTGGGTATGGATAAAGACGTTATTGTCGACCGCTCACACAGGAGCCCTATCCTGAGAAAGCCAGCTGGTGACCCGCACGCCGTCATAGCCGAGCGTCACTACTACCAGGATTGTGTGGCTACGCCGTGCCAGGGCCCAAGCCCCGCTTGAGTTTAACGGACAACCTATTGCAATATTACGACTGGGCGATATGACCCAAAGTTCATATCTCGATATTCTTTAGCTGGATGGCGATATACGATATATATCTCGATATTTTTAAAGCCAGAAAGTTCGAACAAAAAGAGAATTCTTAGTCAAAGCTGTGTCCCAAATCTCACACAGGCACATTTATTAACATACAGCGTAGATGTACATGAAACAATTACTCAGGAATAAATGATCAGCATTTATTAAATAATAATGCTCCATAAATAAAAGAAAACAATGTTGTTTTTGTGCATAACAAAAAGCTCACAATCGTGCAGTCAAAATGTAAACAGACGCTGAGCATAATAACAAGCAGCTGCTCTGTTCCCAGGTTCTACTGCGTGACTGACAGCCTGGAGTTTGAAACCCTCTTTGTAACCGTGTCTCTTACAGGTGCCATTTATGGTCCTTATACACACTCAGTACAGTAATATTACGTTGAAGCAGAGTACGTATCACTCCGCGAGGCTCCTCGTAGCTGTAATGCTCCAACAATCCATCAAGCGGTGCGGCCTCGTAGCTGAGCAAAGTCGTACCAAAACATCTTTTGAAAGGTTTCTGAGCGCCGTGTAGCACATAAAATCGGTTCGAGGTCAGTAAGCACAACCAGAATTCATCCATAAGGCGCACTGTCGATTTATGAGAAAATTACAGGATTTTAAGTGCAGAAAATATAGTTTATGGTTTTCCTTTGATCTTAGCAAATATCTACGCCTCTAATTGGGACGATCACAGATTTTTCACTAATGTCTTTGCGCGGCTCCCCAATATGTCATCACACAATATCATCTTTGAGGGAGACCTAAACTGCTCATTATCTGCTATGGACCACAGTTCACACAAAAGTACACTTAGTCCAAAGTCAGCATGCGTCATTCAGAGCTTTCTTGATAATTATGGGCTGGCTGATGTATGGAGATTTCATAATCCTGCTTCACGTCAATACTCTTTTTTTTCTAATGTCCATAAAACATATATTTGTATAGAAAAACGTCTCCCTTTAGTTACAGAATGTGATTATAAGACTCTGGTGATTTCTCCTCTTGTTTTTTCAATGTGTATTCCTGATGCCTGCTCCAACTATCAGCCATGGAGATTCAACTCAGTGTTGTTAGCAGATGAAGAGTTTGTCAGTTACAAAAGGTCTCAAAGAGATTTTTTTTTCTATCAATCAGACCCCAGAGATGTCATCATCAGTCATTTGGGAATCTCTAAAAGCATCTGAGAGGCCAAATAATTTCATTTTGTGCCAAACAAAGTGCAACACTGAAAGAACATCATCCATAAATATTGAGTAAGAACTGGACTCTCATACAGCGAGACTCAAATGCCTTTAAACATCAGCTTATCCTGCTGATCCAAGTCCAACACTGAGTTTGTAAAAACATGTTTGTCAATCATTTTGTTTGGTTTCTGAGGAAAAAGATTCAATAACTTGCTGCTAATACACAACATTTCATCATATTTCCTCATAACCCTCTTTTGTCTGACCATTTGATCCCATTTGAATTTGCAATAAAGGATCCACAGAGTTTGGTGACAATAATGACAGTAGATGATTGTGTGAAAGTGCTGGAAGCAAATGAGTGTGTGATGTTCTTTCAGTGTTGCACTTTGTAGACGCTCCCTGAGCACTGGTCTCACAGCCAGCTGCACATAGAGACCAGTGTTGTTAGTCCAGGTCAGAAGATGACTTGTTGCAATGAAAATGAGCTTGTAGTTTGTCTGCTTTAATAATGTGACTGGAAAAAGGTGTTGGACTTCAAATATGTCCATTTCTGTCACACTTCACCTTTAAAAGTGAAGCCATGTGGTTCCTGGAAGGAAAAACACGACTTTTTCAAGTCTTTGTCCTGTTTTTATGAGAAATGTACGACTTTAATGTGAAACATTCAGAGTTTTTTCTCTTGTTGTGTTTGTTTGAAGCTGCTTCCTGTTGGCTTCAGCTGTTTGGAGTTTCCATTTTCTAAACTTCTACATTCTGAACCTTCTTCAGCTCTGAACAGATGATGAAACACTGAATGATTTCAAGCACTTTGTCTAATAAACTTACATCTTTCATTCTTTATACAGATTGAGGAGCTGTGGTTTGTCAGAGATCAGCTGTGATTATCTGGCAGCAGCACTGAAGTCCAACCCCTCCCATCTGAGACAGCTGGACCTGAGTAATTACTCCTCCTCTTCTTCAACTAAGAACAACCTGCAGGATTCAGGAGTGAAGCATCTGTGTGGTTTCCTGGAGAGTCCAGGATGTAAACTTGAAACTCTGAGGTCAGTCAGCATGTTTTAGTTGTGCTGAGATGAATATGATGTGAAAGTTGTGCTGACACTAAACTGCAGACATCAGGCTGATATTATACTGATCCACACTGAGGATCTTCATGGTAAAGTCTGTTTTCTTCTTCTCTGGTTTAGTCCATTGACTGCAGCAGAACAATGTTCACATTTCAAACAGTGATACTCAACGTATGGCCCGCGGCCCACACGCGGCCTGCCCACCTTTCCTGATTCAGAGAGAGGGGACCCTGATTAACTGTGTAGCTTCTTCCTCACACTTCTAAGTATCAGACACAACAATGAATAATCCACAGCTGACTGTCTTTAGCAGGTCAAAGGTCACGGCACACAGCAGACAGTCAGAAATATTCTAACTCTGATCATTTATCAGTTGTGACACTGTGAGACTTGATCAGAGGTGTGATCATCACAGCAGAGGCCTTTGTGTCAAAGTCACTGAGGATCAAACAGAAACACATGAAGCAGATTTTCCTCTTCTGGCTTTTTATAGCAGATAACCTTCAAAATATTCTGCAGTCGATCAAAAACTGAAGCAAACCATGAAGCAACATGTGAACATGAGCTGATGCTGCTGAAGTGAAGCAAAGTTACAGAGGTTTGATTACAGACACAGCTGAGAGTTTGTAATCTGTCATCATTTTAAAAAGTTTCCATGGAACAGCAGAAATGAGGCTTTACTGTCAGAGGCCGACAGCACTGAACACAACAGCAGACTGGTGGCTAATAAACAGTGAATGATGCAGAAACAGATGTTTGAAGCTGTTCTTGGAGTACACTGAGAGAGAGAGAGCTGTGCAGGCAGGAACAGCCAAAGTCAGAGAGAATTCATGAGCATATTTATCAAACGTGAAGCAGAGTTTGGATCTTCTTTTGCTGCTGCTTCACTCAGTTTTGGTTGGAGACAGATGAAACCTGCAGCTTCAGGATCTGTGAGCTGTCCACTTTCAGCCCCGACGGCGTGTCCGTGTACGTGCCGTCGAGTGAACGATCCACGCTCTGTGTTTCCATCTTTGTGTGTTTAGCTGCTCTCATTTACTGTTTTATCTGTTTGCTGCTTGTTGAAATAGTTTGTGAGCTTTAACCTGAGATTCTGGCAAAATACATTTATATTAAACATCGATTCAGGATTGAATGAATCAACATCGTTTTATTCAAATTAAAACCATTTAAATGGGAACATGAATTTTTTACAGCCGCCTCTAATGCTGGGTAATGTCAGCTGGTCCATGTGCAGCTGGCTGTGAGGCTCAGGGAGCGTCTACAAAGTGCAACACTGAAAGAACATCATCCATAAATATTGAGTAAGAACTGGACTCTCATACAGCGAGACTCAAATGCCTTTAAACATCAGCTTATCCTGCTGATCCAAGTCCAACACTGAGTTTGTAAAAACATGTTTGTCAATCATTTTGTTTGGTTTCTGAGGAAAAAGATTCAATAAGTTGCTGCTAATACACAACATTTCATCATATTTCCTCATAACCCTCTTTTGTCTGACCATTTGATCCCATTTGAATTTGCAATAAAGGATCCACAGAGTTTGGTGACAATAATGACAGTAGATGTTTGTGTGAAAGTGCTGGAAGCAAATGAGTGTGTGATGTTCTTTCAGTATTGCACTTTTTAGACGCTCCCTGAGCACTGGTCTCACAGCCAGCTGCACATAGAGACCAGTGTTGTTAGTCCAGGTCAGAAGATGACTTGTTGGAATGAAAATGAGCTTGTAGTTTGTCTGCTTTAATAATGTGACTGGAAAAAGGTGTTGGACTTCAAATATGTCCATTTCTGTCACACTTCACCTTTAAAAGTGAAGCCATGTGGTTCCTGGAAGGAAAAACACGACTTTTTCAAGTCTTTGTCCTGTTTTTATGAGAAATGTACGACTTTAATGTGAAACATTCAGAGTTTTTTCTCTTGTTGTGTTTGTTTGAAGCTGCTTCCTGTTGGCTTCAGCTGTTTGGAGTTTCCATTTTCTAAACTTCTACATTCTGAACCTTCTTCAGCTCTGAACAGATGATGAAACACTGAATGATTTCAAGCACTTTGTCTAATAAACTTACATCTTTCATTCTTTATACAGATTGAAGGACTGTGGTTTGTCAGATATTGGCCTTGATTATCTGGCAGCAGCACTGAAGTCCAACCCCTCGTATCCCACAGAGGTGGACCTGAGTGGAACCTACAGCAACCTGCAGGATCCAGGAGTGAAGCATCTGTGTGGTTTCCTGGAGAATCCACGATGTCGATTTGAAACTCTGAGGTCAGTCAGCATGTTTTAGTTGTGCTGAGATGAATATGATGTGAAAGTTGTGCTGACACTAAACTGCAGACATCAGGCTGATATTATACTGATCCACACTGAGGATCTTCATGGTAAAGTCTGTTTTCTTCTTCTCTGGTTTAGTCCATTGACTGCAGCAGAACAATGTTCACATTTCAAACAGTGATACTCAACGTATGGCCCGCGGCCCACACGCGGCCTGCCCACCTTTCCTGATTCAGAGAGAGGGGACCCTGATTAACTGTGTAGCTTCTTCCTCACAGTTCTAAGTATCAGACACAACAATGAATAATCCACAGCTGACTGTCTTTAGCAGGTCAAAGGTCACGGCACACAGCACTCTGTGAAACAGTTTGGAGCAGGAATTCTTGCACATTTACAAACTGACACTGCTGCACGGCATGCTGGGTAATGCTAGCTGCTCAGGTATGGGCGTGCTAATGGCTGTGAGGCTCTGTGGCTGCAGAACACCGAAGAAGAGAAGAGAGAGGTGGTGGAGGATGAAGAAAAGAGGCGGAGATGAAGCAGAAGTTTTGCTCCAGAGAGGAGCTGTGTCTGTGTGGGCAGGGCTCAGACAGCTCCGCCCACACAGTGACAGTGAAGCAGGTGAAGAGTAATAAATGAAGACAGCAGACAGTATTTGATAAGCTGATGTACAAACATGTAGGTCGTGTCCAAATTCATGGGCTGCATCCTCCTGAGGCCGCATTTGTAGACCGATTACGTCACAGCGACACGTCGAAGGCTGTCCAAATTCGTAGACTCCTCCGAATGCAGCCAACAAATGCGTCCTCCTTTTCCCCGAATTTGAAGGATGGGTCGGGTGTGTCCTTCGTGGCCTACCATATCCCAGAATTCATAGCGCGGCCCAGCCAAACTCCAGTTTCCAACAATGGCGGCCGCTACTAAGTTTTAAAATGACTCATACTAATCTTTCTCGGTCACAAAATAAACTTTTAACATATTTTCAGGCGAGAAAGTAGCTGTGTAAACATCAAATATCTGCTCGGTTTATCAAGATACCGCATATTTGCAAAAGTGCTTCGACGTTTTCGGAGACGTCTGCTACCCACCAGCTCGATAGCTCGCCGGGAGCTCGAGGGTCACTGAAGCCGCCGAGAACGGCACAACTCCTGGCACATCATTTTCAGATCACCGCGGACTTTCGCTACTCAGGTTAAACGTGATATATAAGTCACTTAGACAACCTCAAAATGTTATTGTTGGGCTTTTTTCAGTGTTTTGTTTGTTCGTGAGTAAATCGGTTTGGCTGAGATTAAAGTTATTAGATTAGATTAGATAAAATAAAACTTTATTAATCCCCCAGGTGGGTTCCTCCTTGGTCTTTACAGAGCTGACTAAACGTCAAACAGAAAACTGATTAAACAGAAGTATGAGACGGTCGAGAATTTACGCCAGTGTCCTGTTATATTTTAGATAGCAAGGAGCAGACGGCTGAGTTTATTAAACTCCACCGAGACAGCGGTGACGCTAATCAGAAGGCTAGACCGTCCAATTTCCCCAGCCGTTTATTTCCAGCCTACCCGACCTTCTGAGGACCCAGCCCACGTAGACCGCAAAGGCCGGGTCCTCGGGAGGATGCAGCCCATGAATTTGGACACGACCGTAGAATGATGGTGGCAGCTACAGAAACAGGTCCATACAGACTGAAGCGTGTCTCAGTCTGAATGTACACTGCTGTTATAAGAGCTGTGGAAACTCAGGTCAAAAGGACGTAACCACACTGCTGACAGTTCCAGGACATTCACAGAGTTACAGCATCATTTGTGACCATAAAGACAGAAAGCTCATCCAAATCCTGGGATTAAAAGTCTGTCCTGGTGGTGTCCAGTCAAACACGTCTCTGTGAAAGCTTCAATCCAACAGGCTCCAAAGTCCTTCTGCTCATTTCCTCGCCGGGTTCTTGATGCTCCTGTACCATCTCTCTGTCATCCTCCTCGCTCCCTCTTTGCACTCACAGTCTTTGTGCATCATTAACACTCACATGTGGAAAACCAAAGTTTTACTGGGCAGAAGATGATCATCAGTGACTCTGTCTTTAAAATACTCTTGTTAGAAATGTACGACTTTAATGTGAAACATTCAGAGTTTTTTCTCTTGTTGTGTTTGTTTGAAGCTGCTTCCTGTTGGCTTCAGCTGTTTGGAGTTTCCATTTTCTAAACTTCTACATTCTGAACCTTCTTCAGCTCTGAACAGATGATGAAACACTGAATGATGTCAAGCTCACACTTTGTCTAATAAACTTACATCTTTCATTCTCTATACAGATTGGAGCGCTGTGATTTGTCAGAGATCAGCTGTGATTATCTGGAAGCAGTGCTGAAGCTCAACCCTTCGTATCCCAGAGAGGTGGACCTGAGAGACCACAAGCTGCAGGATTCAGGAGTGAAGCAGCTGTGTGTTCTTCTGGAGAATCCACAACATCAAATTGAAACTCTGAGGTCAGTCTCCACGTTTTAGTTGTGCTGACACTGTCGATCTGTGGAACTAAAACCTTTATACAGGAAGTCTGGTTCAGCTCTTTGTAGACCTTCTAATCTCTGATGCTCTGAGTCTTACTCAGTAGATGATGCAGAGTTGTGAAGCCGATGTGGGTGAGGACACTCGCCCAGCTCTAACTACTTTGACGTCCAGGCGGCTTCCCTGCTTGTCCTGATACAAACAAACCTGAGTAACCTTGCAGGTCAGATCTCATCAGTCACACCTGTTATGGCAGCTCTCCTCTAGATTGTAGTTCTTGTTAACCTGGGATGGTTTTAGAAGCCTGGACCACAGACTGCAAGGGAAGATATTACTGGGAAAGGCCAAAGCAACCTATTAGACCCATTAAACACTAACATAGATGAATACTCAGATTTAAACCTTTATTGTTTCACAAAGGGTTAAAAAGGGAACATCCACAGTTTAGACTGCAGCAGATTTTATTAAAGCAGTTTGACAGGAAGTAAAGCAAAAACACAAAGAATAAGTGTTTCACATATTAATACATATAACATAATAATAAAAGAAAAGCAAAAGAATGATACAAAAGAATGAAAAAGTTGTCCAGAGCAGCAGGATGTCTGAGGTCTGCAGAAACACAAAAACACAGCAGCTAAAAATAGTTGTTGAAAGAAAACGAGGTGGGAGCTGCTGATTCCTGAGCTTTGATACTGGATTAGCTTCAGTAGTTATTCCCATCACTGCTGTAGGAGCTACATTTAGTCACAGCTGATTGTCTCCTTTGACCAATCAGAAGACTACTGTTGTAAAAACAAGCAGACAAAGAACCAATGAGAGTGAAGAACAGGATAAAGAGCTCGTGTGATGGAGGCAAAGCAATAATCAGCAGACTGTAGCAGTTTCTATCTGGATGAAAGTAGAAGGAGCTCAGCGGAGCTCAGTCCCATATCTTTGTTTAGAAACAACATCAGTGATTTCCTGCTGCTCGAGATGATTCCAGCAGCTCTCATTACAGCAGCTGATGAGAGAAACAGCTGATGGCTCACAGCTCGTACACTGTTGGATCTCCAGATGTTCACGTGGCTGAAGTCTGTGAAGAAACTGTGGTCCACGTAGTTCACACGGCCTCAGATTGGACCGAGCTCCCTGGATCACTGCAGCATCCTCAGCTGGTACATGGACGTCTCTGCTCCTCAGTCTTGGAGCCCCTGCAGGTCCGTCCACACCACCGGGGTCTTCTCACTCACCTTTCCTTTGTCCTCGTCCTTCATCGGCCGTGCTGTGTCTTTGTTCCTGCGGTGTTGTTCCCACGATGCAGCGCTGATGTTCCCTCCTTGAATGCACAACAAGTACGGTGCTGGTCTTTCTCGGGTGGAGCAGAGACAGATTGAAGTCTTTCAGGCTTTAGTGCCGACTTCCCTGACAGAGGCTGGACTCCATGGTCTGCACAGGAGGCTTCTACACTGTGTGGAGGTGACTCCTGGACTCGAAGACAGGCTGCAGGTACATGTGTGATGAAGAGGAGCTACAGCAGTGTGATGGAGCTGCAGGTGTGAAGGAAGTCCTGCTGTCCTGTCCCACCCTCATCTTTGCTTCCTCTGTCTTCTCTGGACTTGTCCTCCTGTTTCAGAAACAGCACTGCTTCATGCCGAGGGTGGACGGGAGCGTTGGCTCTGATTCTTTTACCGTCCACCACAAGGAGACACTGATGCTGACCTCCTGATTCATCTGCATGTGTTCTGCTTCACACTGCTCACCTCCACCAAAGACTTCACAAACATCTTCTTTCTTTGAGTCCAGTTTGTCCCACAAACACTTCCAAATCTCCTCCTCTGAGATTCTGCAGCTTCTTGCAGTGTGACTCAGCTGACTTCTGACAGACCACAGACTGGCACAGCATCCACATGTGTCTCCTTTCAAACAGGCTCTTGATGTTTCCTCCCACATCATTCTGGCCTCTCAGTCTCCTTTGTTCTCCAGCTCTGTAGCTCCAGCTGGTGAAGCTTCAGTTTTCCATGTTGGTAACAGTAAACTACAGCCTCTGCTGTCAGCTGGGTAACTAAACAGAGCTGCAGCACGTCTCTGCGGTGGTGCTACATCCAGCCTGCAGACGGCCGTCTACATGTTGTAGTGGTTTACAGTCACCAGGGGGCGCTGTCCCAGCCATGCAGGCAGTGGGCTGCTCTGCTTGTGCTGTTGTTGGTGAAGCTGAAGTGAAAGTGATAGGTTTGTAGTTTGAACCTATCCACTGGAACGTTAAGGACAATCTGCTACGCAGCAAAAAGCAAGACACAAGGCACCAAAGTTCTCTGGTTTACTCATGCATGAGGGAGACCTGGCTGGAGCCAAGCGTCGTTCCACCACTTGACCACCATCAGACTCTCAGCCAGGCTCCCCATAGCACTCCTTTTATTGTGGTTACATGAATATGCATAGGGTCATTAACATATAGCATCTCACATAGGTATACATGTGAACAAAGAATACTGTGTGTGTGTGTGTGTGTGTGTGTGTGTGTGTGTGTGTGTGTGTGTGTGTGTGTGGTACTGCTGATCAAAGGGTCATATAACATCCTTGGTCAGGAAGAGGGTAGACCCCCCTTCACCCTAGATGGTTCACCCTAGATAACATGGTGAGGAAGTCCAGCAGTTCATCTAAACAAAAAGCACTTAGACTAGAACAGACGTAGCTACGTTAATCCTGCCATAAAACAATAAGAGAAGGTACGACCTCTCTCGTGCTCCCAGGATGTGGGTGTGCATTCTAGTGTGGAATACACACCAAGCCCCTGCAGCCTGCTAAAGATCACACATCCTATCACTACACAATTGATTATACACCTCTAAGAATATATGGTTAAATATTTCCTAATACAAATGACAATAATAAAATCTAAACCCATCAGAAAGCGAGAGTTAAAACACTGAACAGTGTCCACTGAGCTTCTCATGCTATTCTCATGCTCAAAGAAGTTTAACAGGAAGGACGACTCGTCCATCAGGCGTCCAGCTGTCCGTGACCGTGTCCACAGCAGAGTGTGACCGAGGCTTCATGCTAACACGCACACATGAAGCTAATACCACCACGAGCAGCTGCTCAGTGGATTTGGAGGACTAATGTCTGCAGCTTCTCACAGGCAGTATGCAGAATGTGGATCTCCACAAAGACTGTGGAGAGCTCGTCCCACACTCTAAATCCAAACTTGTCTGCACAAAACTTCTCACACGTTCCCGTCACAAGTGTCTTCTAAGTGAAGCTACCAGGTTCAGGTCCAGCTTGTTTATCTGGAGCTGCAGGAGATGATCCATCCTCACAAAGCAACACAGACAGCAGATATGCAAACACACAACACAACCAAAGGATTCTCTCTGCATGTCTGTGGCTGATGCTGCTGGAACGAAGCTGTTTGAAACCTTGTTGTTCTGCACTTTGGGACCAGAAGAGGAAACTGTGCAGAGGGTCCAATGGAAGCAGCCAAGCGCTGTAAGTGTCTGCTGTACAGGGATGCTGGTTCAGCTGTGGCTCAGTTTCACAGTGTGACTCAATAAAAGCAGCAGGAAATCAAAGCTTGATGCTTTCATCAGTGTGGAAATAAGAAAGTTTCCTGTGACAGACGCTGGAGCTCTTTCACTCTCAGCTTCACAGTTTCAGCTTCAAACTTCTTCCAACATGTTTCTAACACGGCCACATTCCACCTTAATGGAGCTGATATCTTGTGCATCAGCACATTTTCTAAAGGCAGCGATCACATCTTTAGTTTTGGATGTTTAACTGCAGATTGTTTATGTGTTTATAGCACATTAATTACAGCAGCAGCGTTGACCACAGTGCTGTACAAGAATCCAAGATAACTATTAAAATAACTCCTAATATTAATATCACACATCAAATATCAAATAACTCTCATGCTGTATTAAAAGCCAGTGAATACAAATGTGTTTTCAGAGCAGATTTACAGAGACTGACAGCAGGAGCTGGGGCTGTTCGATAGAACGATGTATATATGATGACCATATGAAAACGTCTATCGTTTCATATCACGCTCTTTGTTTCCTGCTTATGTGTTTGTGTTTTCCAGATAAAGCTTTCAAAATAAATCTGAAGATCCTGTTGAGAGTTTTCAAAATAAACACAATACATTACTGCGGTCGCTCGTTTATCGAGTTACGTTCTAAAAATAAGTCTCAGAATGAAGTAGCAGCTTTATGTTTTACAAGTATTATAGAAGTTTTAAGGCAGTTAAACCCTCACTGCACACTTTCTACACTTTTCTCAGACAGGCATGAACATTTTCACACTTTTCTCTCTTGTTTAAACAAAGTTCAAACCTTCATAGAAAAATAAGTTCATTATTAAAGAGTGAAAGCAAAGTGTTTCTGAAACGTGTCAAATCAGCCTTTGCTGGCATTAAATGAGCTTCTGTGTGAGGAGCACTCGTCCATGGCCTGGGCTCCTCGCTGTCAGGTAAAGTTTCATAAAGCTTTTGAGTTTTTCTGCAGATAATGTTGGTGTCCAGCACGATGTTCTTTTTCCTGCGGTCACTGAGCCACAAAGCCAAAGCTGACTCCATCCTTACGATGTTCTTGTTGTGGACAGTTACAACCTTTTTGCCTCCTTGTTGAAACTATGATGGTCAGCATCTTCCTCTGCCTTTGGCTGCTACCACAGGTGCAAAACGTCTCGTCATCATTGTTGTTTGTTGGGACAAAACGTACAAACATACAGTGCAGCACTGCAGAGTCACACTGCTGTAAATTTGAACACATTCTGTACTGTACAGGAGACACGGCACGAGATTGGCTGACAATGGTCTACAGCCAATCAGGACGCAGAACACAACGCGCTGTACAAAACAAAAGCATGCAAAATTGCACAAAAAAGATCAGCGAAACAGCGAGGCCGCCAAAGGTGAACTGTGTTACAGCGAGGGACCAGCGTATATGTGGTTGTTGGGACGATAAATGTCTTTGAGCTTGTGTCAGAAGACGAGCTGCAGCTTTCTGGACCAGCTGCAGTCTTGCCAGGCAGGTCCCACTAACTCCAACATATAAGGAGTTACAATAATCCAGCTGGGACGTCATGAAAACGTGGATCGCCCGTTCAAGGTTTTTAAAAGATAGAAATGATCTCACCTTAGATAAAAGCCTCAGTTTGAAGAAAGACCGCTGTACAACTGAGCTCAGCTGTTTTTCAAATTGCCGTCAAATATAAGCCCCAAATGTAATAATGCGATTTAATAAAAGAGCTGAACCAGTCTAATAGAGCGCCCTTGATGCCGCCATGCTCCAATGGTGAGGTCAAGATGCTGTGGCCAAGGCAGCAGTCAGATCCAAAAGCACAGCGGAGTCTCCTGATCAGTGGCTGATAAAAGATCATTAAGAACTTTCCAAAGGGCAGTTTCAGTGCTGTGAAGAGCTTTAAAACCAGACTGAAACCTTTACAACAGATTGCAGCTGAACAAATATAATCTTTTACAAAATCTTCGACAGGAAGGGAAGCTTTGAAATAGGCCTGAAATTTGAGCGGACAGAGGATCCAGATCAGGTTTTTAGTACAGGCTGTACAACAGCATGTTTAAAACAGGCTGTACAACACCTGAACTAAGACTGCTGTTAAAAATCGCTAAGATGTCGGAACCGACAACCTTTAAAATCTTTTTAAACACGTGTTGGAACAACATCATTTGGACAAGATGATGTCTTTATAGCATCACATCGTTCCTCCACCTGATCAAACCACACAGGCTCAAACTGATCAAAAACAGCTGAGCAGGTGAATATTTTAGCCCCGGTGCGATCTCGGGCGAGAGTATCGATGATGGCCAAAGGGCAGCGTCCAGCTCTACGGCCGCTGAAGAGCAGACTCAACAGACGCGCGTGATGTGGATCCTACTGCTCTAAAATTGGAGCTTCTTCAATCCATTAAAGAGGACATTAGTACGCTGTTAAAAGAAGAAGTCAGAAATGCATTGAAAGAAGATTTTGACAATATAAGGGCTGACGTGCAAGGACTGAGAAATGAGATCGCTAACAGCATGGCGGCGACGTGCGGCGAAGTTGATGGAGTAAAGGTTAGAGTGAAAGAAGCTGAGGATGGGCTGTCAATGTGGAGCGATGAGGTGACCACCCTGCAGTCTACAGTAGAGAGTATGAAGGAGGAGCTGTCTGACCTGAAGGATAAATGTGATGAAGGCAGGAAGCGGAGAGCTAACATCCACATCATAGGGATCCCAGAGGGCCTGGACTCGAGCTCCTCCACGGCCGTATCCGTGCTACTACGTGAAGTGCTGGGTATGGATAAAGACGTTATTGTCGACCGCTCACACAGGAGCCCTATCCTGAGAAAACCAGCTGGTAACCCGCACGCCGTCATAGCCGAGCGTCACTACTACCAGGATTGTGTGGCTACGCCGTGCCAGGGCCCAAGCCCCGCTTGAGTTTAACGGACAACCTATTGCAATATTACGACTGGGCGATATGACCCAAAGTTCATATCTCGATATTCTTTAGCTGGATGGCGATATACGATATATATCTCGATATTTTTAAAGCCAGAAAGTACGAACAAAAAGAGAGTTCTTAGTCAAAGCTGTGTCCCAAATCTCACACAGGCACATTTATTAACATACAGCGTAGATGTACATGAAACAATTACTCAGAAATAAATGATCAGCATTTATTAAATAATAATGCTCCATAAATAAAAGAAAACAATGTTGTGTTTGTGCATAACAAAAAGCTCACAATCGTGCAGTCAAAATGTAAACAGACGCTGAGCATAATAACAAGCAGCTGCTCTGTTCCCAGGTTCTACTGCGTGACTGACAGCCTGGAGTTTGAAACCCTCTTTGTAACCGTGTCTCTTACAGGTGCCATTTATGGTCCTTATACACACTCAATACAGTAATATTACGTTGAAGCAGAGTACGTATCACTCCGCGAGGCTCCTCGTAGCTGTAATGCTCCAACAATCCATCAAGCGGTGCGGCCTCGTAGCTGAGCAAAGTCGTACCAAAACATCTTTTGAAAGGTTTCTGAGCGCCGTGTAGCACATAAAATCGGTTCGAGGTCAGTAAGCACAACCAGAATTCATCCATAAGCCGCACTGTCGATTTATGAGAAAATTACAGGATTTTAAGTGCAGAAAATATAGTTTATGGTTTTCCTTTGATCTTAGCAAATATCTACGCCTCTAATTGGGACGATCACAGATTTTTCACTAATGTCTTTGCGCGGCTCCCCAATATGTCATCACACAATATCATCTTTGAGGGAGACCTAAACTGCTCATTATCTGCTATGGACCACAGTTCACACAAAAGTACACTTAGTCCAAAGTCATCATGCGTCATTCAGAGCTTTCTTGATAATTATGGGCTGGCTGATGTATGGAGATTTCATAATCCTGCTTCACGTCAATACTCTTTTTTTTCTAATGTCCATAAAACATATATTTGTATAGAAAAACGTCTCCCTTTAGTTACAGAATGTGATTATAAGACTCTGGTGATTTCTCCTCTTGTTTTTTCAATGTGTATTCCTGATGCCTGCTCCAACTATCAGCCATGGAGATTCAACTCAGTGTTGTTAGCAGATGAAGAGTTTGTCAGTTACAAAAGGTCTCAAAGAGATTTTTTTTTCTATCAATCAGACCCCAGAGATGTCATCATCAGTCATTTGGGAATCTCTAAAAGCATCTGAGAGGCCAAATAATTTCATTTTGTGCCAAACAAAGTGCAACACTGAAAGAACATCATCCATAAATATTGAGTAAGAACTGGACTCTCATACAGCGAGACTCAAATGCCTTTAAACATCAGCTTATCCTGCTGATCCAAGTCCAACACTGAGTTTGTAAAAACATGTTTGTCAATCATTTTGTTTGGTTTCTGAGGAAAAAGATTCAATAACTTGCTGCTAATACACAACATTTCATCATATTTCCTCATAACCCTCTTTTGTCTGACCATTTGATCCCATTTGAATTTGCAATAAAGGATCCACAGAGTTTGGTGACAATAATGACAGTAGATGTTTGTGTGAAAGTGCTGGAAGCAAATGAGTGTGTGATGTTCGTTCAGTGTTGCACTTTGTAGACGCTCCCTGAGCACTGGTCTCACAGCCAGCTGCACATAGAGACCAGTGTTGTTAGTCCAGGTCAGAAGATGACTTGTTGGAATGAAAATGAGCTTGTAGTTTGTCTGCTTTAATAATGTGACTGGAAAAAGGTGTTGGACTTCAAATATGTCCATTTCTGTCACACTTCACCTTTAAAAGTGAAGCCATGTGGTTCCTGGAAGGAAAAACACGACTTTTTCAAGTCTTTGTCCTGTTTTTATGAGAAATGTACGACTTTAATGTGAAACATTCAGAGTTTTTTCTCTTGTTGTGTTTGTTTGAAGCTGCTTCCTGTTGGCTTCAGCTGTTTGGAGTTTCCATTTTCTAAACTTCTACATTCTGAACCTTCTTCAGCTCTGAACAGATGATGAAACACTGAATGATTTCAAGCACTTTGTCTAATAAACTTACATCTTTCATTCTTTATACAGATTGTGGAGCTGTGGTTTGTCAGAGATCAGCTGTGATTATCTGGCAGCAGCACTGAAGTCCAACCCCTCCCATCTGAGAGAGCTGGACCTGAGTAATGACTCCTCTTCTTCAACTAAGAACAACCTGCAGGATTCAGGAGTGAAGCATCTGTGTGGTTTCCTGGAGAGTCCAGGATGTAAACTTGAAACTCTGAGGTCAGTCAGCATGTTTTAGTTGTGCTGAGATGAATATGATGTGAAAGTTGTGCTGACACTAAACTGCAGACATCAGGCTGATATTATACTGATCCACACTGAGGATCTTCATGGTAAAGTCTGTTTTCTTCTTCTCTGGTTTAGTCCATTGACTGCAGCAGAACAATGTTCACATTTCAAACAGTGATACTCAACGTATGGCCCGCGGCCCACACGCGGCCTGCCCACCTTTCCTGATTCAGAGAGAGGGGACCCTGATTAACTGTGTAGCTTCTTCCTCACACTTCTAAGTATCAGACACAACAATGAATAATCCACAGCTGACTGTCTTTAGCAGGTCAAAGGTCACGGCACACAGCAGACAGTCAGAAATATTCTAACTCTGATCATTTATCAGTTGTGACACTGTGAGACTTGATCAGAGGTGTGATCATCACAGCAGAGGCCTTTGTGTCAAAGTCACTGAGGATCAAACAGAAACACATGAAGCAGATTTTCCTCTTCTGGCTTTTTATAGCAGATAACCTTCAAAATATTCTGCAGTCGATCAAAAACTGAAGCAAACCATGAAGCAACATGTGAACATGAGCTGATGCTGCTGAAGTGAAGCAAAGTTACAGAGGTTTGATTACAGACACAGCTGAGAGTTTGTAATCTGTCATCATTTTAAAAAGTTTCCATGGAACAGCAGAAATGAGGCTTTACTGTCAGAGGCCGACAGCACTGAACACAACAGCAGACTGGTGGCTAATAAACAGTGAATGATGCAGAAACAGATGTTTGAAGCTGTTCTTGGAGTACACTGAGAGAGAGAGAGCTGTGCAGGCAGGAACAGCCAAAGTCAGAGAGAATTCATGAGCATATTGATCAAACGTGAAGCAGAGTTTGGATCTTCTTTTGCTGCTGCTTCACTCAGTTTTGGTTGGAGACAGATGAAACCTGCAGCTTCAGGATCTGTGAGCTGTCCACTTTCAGCCCCGACGGCGTGTCCGTGTACGTGCCGTCGAGTGAACGATCCACGCTCTGTGTTTCCATCTTTGTGTGTTTAGCTGCTCTCATTTACTGTTTTATCTGTTTGCTGCTTGTTGAAATAGTTTGTGAGCTTTAACCTGAGATTCTGGCAAAATACATTTATATTAAACATCGATTCAGGATTGAATGAATCAACATCGTTTTATTCAAATTAAAACCATTTAAATGGGAACATGAATTTTTTACAGCCGCCTCTAATGCTGGGTAATGTCAGCTGGTCCATGTGCAGCTGGCTGTGAGGCTCAGGGAGCGTCTACAAAGTGCAACACTGAAAGAACATCATCCATAAATATTGAGTAATAACTGGACTCTCATACAGCGAGACTCAAATGCCTTTAAACATCAGCTTATCCTGCTGATCCAAGTCCAACACTGAGTTTGTAAAAACATGTTTGTCAATCATTTTGTTTGGTTTCTGAGGAAAATGATTCAATAACTTGCTGCTAATACACAACATTTCATCATATTTCCTCATAACCCTCTTTTGTCTGACCATTTGATCCCATTTGAATTTGCAATAAAGGATCCACAGAGTTTGGTGACAATAATGACAGTAGATGTTTGTGTGAAAGTGCTGGAAGCAAATGAGTGTGTGATGTTCTTTCAGTGTTGCACTTTGTAGACGCTCCCTGAGCACTGGTCTCACAGCCAGCTGCACATAGAGACCAGTGTTGTTAGTCCAGGTCAGAAGATGACTTGTTGGAATGAAAATGAGCTTGTAGTTTGTCTGCTTTAATAATGTGACTGGAAAAAGGTGTTGGACTTCAAATATGTCCATTTCTGTCACACTTCACCTTTAAAAGTGAAGCCATGTGGTTCCTGGAAGGAAAAACACGACTTTTTCAAGTCTTTGTCCTGTTTTTATGAGACATGTACGACTTTAATGTGAAACATTCAGAGTTTTTTCTCTTGTTGTGTTTGTTTGAAGCTGCTTCCTGTTGGCTTCAGCTGTTTGGAGTTTCCATTTTCTAAACTTCTACATTCTGAACCTTCTTCAGCTCTGAACAGATGATGAAACACTGAATGATTTCAAGCACTTTGTCTAATAAACTTACATCTTTCATTCTTTATACAGATTGAAGAGCTGTGGTTTGTCAGAGATCAGCTGTGATTATCTGGCAGCAGCACTGAAGTCCAACCCCTCCCATCTGAGACAGCTGGACCTGTTCAAAAACAACAAGCTGCAGGATCCAGGAGTGAAGCATCTGTGTGGTTTCCTGGAGAGTCCAGGATGTAAACTTGAAACTCTGAGGTCAGTCAGCATGTTTTAGTTGTGCTGAGATGAATATGATGTGAAAGTTGTGCTGACACTAAACTGCAGACATCAGGCTGATATTATACTGATCCACACTGAGGATCTTCATGGTAAAGTCTGTTTTCTTCTTCTCTGGTTTAGTCCATTGACTGCAGCAGAACAATGTTCACATTTCAAACCTTCAAAGAAGAAGAAAAATCCTCCACTGGAAAATTCACTGTGAAACTCTCAAACTCTTCGTTCCACCTTAAAGTCTGTCTGACACTGAAATCCAAAGCAAAATGTGCGTTTGCTTTACAGACAGCAGTCCAACACAAACATACACACATCATCCAAAACACAGTCCAACATCCAAATCTCCTCCACTGCCAGCATGAATGATGGGAAAGAGAAGGAGGAACACTCTGACATTCAGGGTTAGAATGAGTTTCATCAAGCAGACTGTGAAGATCAAAGCTGCATTAGAAAGCTTACATGAATGAATGAGTGGACAGAAGTGGACAGAGATCATCTGAAGCACTTCAAAGGCTTTAAATCAGCACATTTCTCTTTATTCTTTATCAACTCTGTTAGTTTCTCTCAGTTTTCTGTGGAATGAAGCTAACAGCAGGCTAATAAGATGCTGACCAATAGGTTTCTATTAAAGGTTGTAATTTGTATATGAAAAAGTGCTTTGGCTCAGCAGGGATCAGCTTACAGGTAGAATACAGCTGCTGGATGGGATTAGCATGTCATAGCTATCTACCAAACTGCTAACTGGGGGATTTCAGGCCATCTATGGATCATTTTTGCTAACTGTTTATTCAGCTTAGGCTCACAGGGCTGCAGCCTGTGCCCTAGCTGTCATAGGGCAAGAGGCATGGTCCACCTGCACAGGTGAGCAGTCCATCACAGGGCCAACAGAGAGCGACAGAGAAGCACTCCCTCACATCCACACCTACAGCCAATGTAGAAGCACCAATGAACCTAAGCAGCATTTCATTGGACTGTGGGAGAACATCCAACCTCCACAGAAAGGCCCAGCTGACCAACAAGCTTCAACCTACAACCTTCTTGCTCTAAGGCACTAGTGCTAACCACTTTTGCCCATTTCAGCCCAAATCCTGCGTCTTCCTGTTTCTGACTCCAGGCCAGCTCCACTAACACTTTCTCATCAGACACTGCCACCTAGTGGAGGAAGTCTTAGTTCCATTTGAAGCTTCAGATTACAGTTAGTTCCTTTACAAAGAGGTGGAGGTGGTGGGGCCACAGCACCATCATCACTGAGTGCCATAGGACACTTAACCTTTGTTTCCATATGCTGGGAACTTCCTGTTGTTCCCAGGAGGACTGGAAAATGTGTGAAAATCTCCCAGTCAGTTCCTCACAGCACACTTCAATCATTTCCCTCCCACAGCATCAGGACCAGGGCTTTTTCTCTCTTTGGTCCCACTAAGAGATTTCCACACAAACACCTCATCAGTGGGACTCTCAGAGCTACCAGCCCTTTGCTACAATCACAAAGCTCTTCATTGAAATCAATGATATCAAAGCTGGAATCAAATCAAATGAGTCCAAGTCTTCTGCTGATTCAGCATCACATTCATCTTTGCTCCTTGTCCTGCATCCCCACCATGGACTTCATTCCTTTCCAAGCCAGCCTTGAGTGTCCTTTATTCAGCTCATCCTCTGCTTTACTTTTACACCTGATTTTAGCTGCTTTATCTCTCTTTCAACAGGTTTCTGTGCCTCAATCTTTTTCTTCTCTCCCTCATAACAAGACAGCTTCTTCTGCCTGAGAACATGTTGGAGTGATTTACTAATCCAGGGCTGCTTATTGGGGAAAATACTTCCTGTTTCCAAAGTAATCCCCATTTTTCCCAGAAAGAAACGTCAGTAGAAATCGATGATCTAAGTGAGAACATGAGCCTTTAAAAAGTCCCAGTGGGTGCAGTCAAAGCAGTCCCTCAGTCCCAGTATAGAGTCTTTGGTCCAGACTGGAACAGCTGTGTGCCCAGTTTGAGCTCTCTTCAGTGCTGTGACCTGACAGACCCAGAGGGGCCATCACATCACATTTAGAAGCTCCCCTGATGGAGCCACAACACATGTCCAATACTTAGTCTGTCTTGTTGGACCAACTGGAAGAAATGATTCAAGGACTTAGTCACAGAACAGAGATTCAAATCTCCAAAATCCAACTGGCTGCATCAGGACATATAGTCTGAAACTCTGCACAGTTTCCTGTTTGAAGCTGCTTCCTGTTGGCTTCAGCTGTTTGGAGTTTCCATTTTCTAAACTTCTACATTCTGAACCTTCTTCAGCTCTGAACAGATGATGAAACACTGAATGATTTCAAGCACTTTGTCTAATAAACTTACATCTTTCATTCTTTATACAGATTGAAGAGATGTGGTTTGTCAAAGATCAGCTGTGATTATCTGGCAGCAGCACTGAAGTCCAACCCCTCCCATCTGAGAGTGCTGGACCTGTACTTCAACAACCTGCAGGATCCAGATGTGAAGCAGCTGTCTGATCTTAAGAAGAGTCCAGACTACAGACTGGAGACTCTGAGGTCAGTAGAGTGATGGAGTGAGTGGGTGGTGCTGTCAGCAGTGTTGTACTAAACACAGTCAGTATAAAACAAAGATCCAGTGTTTCCTGTAAAGCTGCAGCTTCTCAGTGAAGCTGTGAGAGGAGAACGGTGACAGGCTTCAGGATTGGACACAAACACTTCCTGTTTCTCACCTTTATGGTCACCATAGTAACGGCTGACACGCTCTGATCAAACACTGTCAACAGCCAATCAGCTCTCTGAACAAAGCAGCACGCAGACCAATGACTGCATTGATTTCCAAGTTTAAAGCAGTGAAGAACACAGTCTGTAGGTGAGGAAGAATTTAGTGAGAGCAGATGTTTGGATGGAATTCCTCCAGTTAACAGCTGGAACCGTCCATCTGGATTGTTGGGCTTGTTGTTGGGGTTCCTACAGAGCTCAGAGTGGACACACCAAGGTTCTTCTAATGAATGAAAGTCCAAACTCAAACTAGGAGGGAAAAACATTTTCAGCAACTTCAATAAAAATCCAAAGATTAGAAAAAGTGAAGCAACAATGAGTCCTAGTACAGTCCCAGCACTGACGTCCCTGCTGCTCTTTATACTGGATGTGCTGCATCACTGACTGACAGCTGATGAAGAGTCTCTGGAAACACTCGTTTATCTCCTCTGCTCTTCCTCCTTCTCTCTGCAGGTGGAGGTTATGATGGTAAACAGGACGGTGTGTGTGCTGAGAGAGGAGCAGCTGTGTCCTGATGATCCAGAGAGGTTGAAGCAGCAGCAGCTTGTGTGTAGAGACGCTCTGACTGGGCCATGTTACTGGGAGGTGGAGAGGAGAGCTTCATCCAGCAGTGACTGACAGAGGAATGAAGTGCAGATGACTGTCAGTGCTGCAGAGTGAACTGCTCTGAGAACAGCTCCACTGTCAGACACAATGTAGAGTCCAGCATCAGCCCTGTGTGTCCCTCTGGATCTGACAGAGGATCATCAGTGTATCTGGACTGCTCTGCTGCTGCTCTGTCCTTCTACAGTCTCTGCACAGTCTCTGTCTCACTCTGGAAAGATTTTACAACTTGTTGTAATTACAGAACGTTAATATAATATTCAAACATGTGATCTTCTCTTTATTTCTGAATCTTTACCAAATAAAGAAAAACCAAACTAACAAACAGAAGCTGTCGTGTCCTTTTTCACCACATCTGTGAATCTTTTCTGTGTTTTTCCTCTTTTCCTCCTTCCTGCAGCTCCATCTTCATCATTCTGTGTCCAGTATATGTGAACACGTCCAAAGCATCTGAGCCTCATGTTACCCGTTTGTGTGAGTTACGCCTGTCGTTGTGTTGTGGTGTATAAATAAGGGGCAGGAGACAGCGCTGGATCTCTGAGTTCTTTACTCTCAAATTCTGCAACATCTGCAATATCTAGAAATGCAAACCTGTGAGCTGTGTGTGTTGTGCGTCTGCTCGGCCACCTCTCCTCCGGCCGTGCTGGAAGCAGCTGTGCGTTTGACAGTTTTATCGACTCGACAATAATCGAACAAATTAAATGTTCAAAAATATCAACTTAAGCACTTCAAAGTCAACAAAAAGCTTAAAACAATGAAATAATATTTCACTGACAAAACAACAGCTCATAAGAACGATACACAAAATAATACAGAAACAAACAAATAAAAGTTATTAACCAGGATCCATGTTTTTGTCACAAACACTGAATCAGCTGATTCACTCTTTATGTTTCTGAGTTTGTTTTGTGATTATAGTTCTGGTTTCTGTTTCTGTGTCTTCACTGTGTCCCACGTCTCCTTACTTTGGACTCTGTGTTATATTTCCTGTTTTACTTTGACAGTCCTGTGTTACTGTTTCCTGTCTCGTGTGTGTAATTGGTCCCAGCTGTGTTTCCCTCCTGCCTCCCGTTCCCTGATTACTAAACTGCGTCCACGCCGCCGGCGCTCCTCTCCACAGCTGGATTCCAGGATTTCAGAGCATCCAGCTGTGGTGAGTGATGGAGACACTTTCTCTGCTCCCTCGGTAATCAGGACAGTTTATTGAACATCAGAGGACATAAAGGACTGTTTTTCACCTGCCCGTTCTGAACCTGGACATTAAAGACTGCTGGCTTCAAGGACATTAATCCCAGTGTCAGCCAGCCAATAACAGCCTGTGTTTTTCAGCTCTTTAGGAGTCAGAAATGAGAAAGACACAGACTGCTAACCTCTCCCTGCAGGAAATAAGCTCCGCCTCTTCCTGTCCTGTATATGAGTGATTCTGACATGAGACACAATGAGTTTCCTGTTTATTGTGACTTAAAGCGAGCAGCAAAGACTAGTGATGGGCAGATGAAGCCCCATGAAGCACTGAAGCTTTTCATCCAATTGGTTCACCCCAACGCGAAGCTTCATGAAGCTTCATTTGCTCTAGCAGGACACCTACTGGACGTAAAAATAATAGCTGGCATGAATTTGAAGAGTGTGGCATTTTGCACACAGCCTGTAAATGTCAACAACAAAAGGAGTGTGTAAAACATGTATATTGTAGTGATGGCAGTATACTGTGTATATTTATAGTGGCAGTATGGGAAATGATTATTTGGAAATGCTTGAAATGGAAATGATCATTTACTGTGAGGTGAGGTGTGGTTGGGGTGTGGACAGTAGTTGTGCTTTTGTAACGTTGAGGTATGGACAGCTACACACTGAGGCTTTGAGCCTCAATCCTGCCTGTTCACATTTTATTCTGTAAAAACTAAATTTTCACTGCTTTTACGTCCTTTTTAGTGGGGAGAACATAGCTAGGATTTAATGATTTAACAAATCTTTTGAATCCTTTGTCCTCCACAATGCTAAATAGCTGGGAGTCCTCAATCACCATGCTGACCAGGTCTTCATCTATTTGAGATTGTTCTCCTGAGGAAAGACAATAAAGATAAAGCACAAATATAAATATCACACACGTAACTTATAACAGTTGTATAATATTGTTATATCATTTAGTAACATTACTGCATCCTATATTATCATTGCATTTGATGGCTCACCTGGTCTTGCTCCACAATCGGTGTCCCCCTTATTCTCATGCAAAGCTCTGTAGTGCCTAAGCATGGATGAGGTGTTGTTGTTGTCATATCCCAGCTCCCTGGCACATAGCAAACACTTCACCTTGTACAAAAGTCAAGACAGCTCAACATAAATTGTATTGCACCATCAGTATCATGAAAATACATCTTCTGTAGAAATTTACATACCTTGTTGGGAGGAATAAGATCAAAATGTTCCCACACAGGGGAGGACATCCTCCTCTTCTTAGCTGGCTCCATTCTCTCCTGACTTTCCTCACTCTCATAAACCTCCAAACGGTCTCCAAACTCTCACTAACCGCAACTCTCCATCAAACACCCACATTTTTGAATGAAGTCTGAGGGGTTTATATCGCTGTCATATCTCGCGGCAAAGTTCGAACCACTTCATGAACCAGTCACGTGGTACAGCCGGGCAGCGAGGCTTCGGACGTCATCATTTTCAGCTCCTCCCATAAATGAAGCAAGCCTCGATACGCGCTTCGCGGAAACGCCCCCTCCATTACTCGACACACGCTCCGAAGCCTCGATACAGAACGTCCCATCACTAGCAAAGACACTAAACTGTGTGTTTCCAGCTGAAGCTGCTTTTTGTGTTGCTCCCACAATCCTGTCTAAAACAGTCAGTGAGGAAAACTCAGTTTATGCTTCCAAGCTCATTGTGAGAGGGCACATTGTGTTCCTGCAAGTGCTGATTTTGTCTGCATCCCTGAGTTTAGTGAGCTGCCTCCAAGGACTTGTGAAGCCCAGTGTGTTAAGGCTGCATCTCCCAGATGTTTCCACCTTTCCAGCAGAGACGATAAATGTTCCCACAAAGGCTCAAAGACTGTTTGATTTTCTGAGTGTTGGCCTCAAGAGATTGCTCAGTGAGCACCTGAGTGTTTCTGGGACATCGGACACTAACTGGAACTTCAAGTCTTGTTCTGAAGCTGCACATGCAAAGACTGTTTCTGGTTGTAGAGACCTGGCTGTTCCAGGGATTGTAACCTCCCCAGAGGCTGAGCTGCTGACCTCAGCTGACTCTGGAGCCTTGAAGGTAACTAAGTTTGCACCGCTCGGGTGAGCCATCTCAGCTGCAACAGCCTCCACAGAGAGCTCACGCAAGCTTACCCAGCCTGCTGAGGATTTTATGCAGGTGTCTGGTAAAAGGACGATGCTGCTGTCCAATGAGGCGAGGAGAGAAGTAGCCAAACAGGCGAGAGCCGTGAAGGAGGAACGGCGGGCAGCTCTGGATGCCCGACATAAATACCTGATGAGCAGGCTGGCCGACGCCGGCAGCCTGGAGGAGGAGGCGGCGGTGGAAGACGCCATCGTCTCTGATGACAGAGTAAGTTCAGAGACGTGATCCTTCCTCAGAGTTGAACCTTTGAGTCATTAATGTCTGATTCTTCCAGTTCAGTCTGATCCATGAATTCTTTGCTGCAAACGGATCCAAGAAGCTGATTTTCTTCTATCAGGATGTCAAACAGGTAACTTTGATCACATTTCAATGACTGACACATGAAGGTCTAACCGCTCTTCATAATCTGCTGTCCTGTTTGTTGCAGCGTACTTTGTATTCATATCTTTTAATATCTGCCTTTCTCCCAGAGTCTGTCCTCCCGTCAGTCTTCCTTTGTGGACGCATCAAACTCAGCTGTGGCTCAGAGGAAACTCTTCCTCACTACGGGGAACTCTGAGGTTGGCTTCAGCTTTTTATGTTTAGTTCATGTGAGAATCACAGAAAAATGCTGATATGAGTGGAAGCTTCTGCTGGGAAATTGGCAAAGAGCAGATTATTGAACAGCGAGGCAGACAGTTCATTTCAGTGATGCCAGTTTATTAGAAACGAGGACTGTGGGGCTGCTGGAAGTCAGGACGGCCGTTCTCTGGATAAACCTGACAGCTGAGGTGGAGAGCAGGATTTATCCACAGACGGCTTCTTCCAAGCAAATGTCCTGAACACACCTGAGCTGAGGGTTACACAGTGTGTCCTGTGTGATCTCTGCTTTATGGTGGTTGAATCTCACAAATGTGACCATCAGACCTGACGACTTATTTGTGATGTTTTCATTAAAAATATCCTGGGTGAGGTGTTTGGGGCCTGTCCCATGAGGAGGAGTCTCCAGGGCAGACCCAGGACACACTAGAGAGGTTATATCTCTCAGCAGGCCTGGGAATGCCTCAGTATTGTCCTGGATATGCTGGAGGAAGTGGTTGTTTAGGGAGGTCTGGGATTCTCTGCTTAGACTGCTGCACCTGTGACCCGGGACCAGATAAACAGGAAATGGATGTTTGAAATTCAAAGAAATCCTCTTTTAATAATGAGGAAAAAAGACAGCAGGAGATCCATCGCAACTAACAAAACACTTCAAACACATCAATGCATCAACTTTAATCAACTTCATTTGGTTCAAATGAAGGAATCTAACAAAGCACTCACTAAAATGAAACACCAGTTAGTTTCCCGAGCTCAACAGGTCGAACAGCTGAGTTTGGTTTGCGGTGCAGTTTTTATTTCTTCTAGATAACTTGGGTTATTTGCACAGGAAGGTTTTTTAAATGTATTTCTTAAGTACGATCTTATATGGGGGTTGATTTTATAGCATAACAGAATAATGTAATAACTCTAATAGAGTATAAAACATTTGCAGAATGAAGTACAAGGTGAAGAAAAGTCAGAACGTCCCTATTTGAAAATACAGCCTCAGAAGGTCAGAGATGGACAAATTCAGCTACAGAAACATGTGGCCATTTTTTTAAAGCCATAGAGCATATTACAGACGACACAAAGAGCAAACACTGTAAACTTCTAACCACAGACCTCACACAGCTCACACACGTCAGAGTGAAGCTGTCATTTCCTGAAGCTTCCACACAAGAGAACTGGCAACAAGGTGGAGTCCTCATGGATCACTAGCAGAGAAATGTGGGTGGGTGCCAGACCACATGGACTCGACTCACTTTATTTCATACAAAGGAGCAGACTAATGCTGTCATCCTTAAAGACTAACTAGAAACAAGCAGTGCGCTCGCATCGACTCGACTTGTTTTGCAAGTTTGAAGTGAGATGGTACTTTGGAGTCAGCCTCCCGAGATGATGGCTGGTTTTTGAAAAAAATCTCATATTTATACAATGAGCAGCAGACTTTCCTGACTTGCAGAGGTCAACGTCCTCCTCAGTCATGCGCCATGAGTGGCACAGATACTATTCATCAAATAACTAACATGGCCTTGATTGTTACTCCAGAGACTTATCTGCGATGTAGCTTTATAGCATTTTCATTAGCAATCGTATGATTTGTGTTACAATGACCTTTGTGGACGGGCCCGGACCCCCAGGCCTCGTCCGTGACGCCGACGGTGAGCGCAACGTTTTTGTTTTCTTGCGCTTAAAATAACCTGATCAGCGTTCTGCGGACGGTTTGTTTACATTTCTCACATCTGTGATTGTTCACACGGGTTGGACACGAGCAGAGAGGGCTTTCAAGATGAAAAAGCCAACGTGAAACTTTAACGGACGACAAAGTTTTTCAATCAAATCTCTGTCACACCCTTCCTTGACCTCATCACGTTATCCACCTTAGTCAAGGAACAGTGGTTCGGGAAAATATGCATTTGTTTTTTGGACCAGTTTAAAACGTATCTCAACTAGTGATGTGCGGATCGATACTGAAATATCGATTCCTCCAATACCCGTCATTGTGTCCGGCCCCTTGGCGTGCACACTCACAACAATGGCTGAGCGTAAACAGAGTCATGTGCAGACGTATTTTACCTCCACGAACAGCTGAGACGTGGTTTGCCATACATGTGGCAAGAATGTGAGGTGTTGTGGTAACACCGCTGACCTGGTCAAACACCTCAGAGTGAATCATATCACAGAATATGACGAGCGTATGTTGAGGCAAACTGAAGAGGAGGAGAGGGAGAGGTGCTGCCAGGGCGAGACAGACGTCTCTCACGGAGTCCTTTAATGCTGCAGGCAGGCAACAAATAGCCACAACTTCAGGTTTTTCATTTCTATATGATAATTCTGCATCATTAAGTGATAAGAACAAGTAATCTGATGTCCTGTGATCATTACGACGCTATAATTTGAGATAAAATAAAAGAGAGTAAAAAAAATAAGTTTTTGTTCAGAGTATCGGTATCAGATCAGTATCGTCGATACCACCCTGAACTTTACTTGGTATCGGATCGGAAAGGAAATCAGTGGAAATCAAATCCTGCTTCTACAGGTGTCCAGTTCATTCACTCTGACCCCTCCAGATAAGCGTTGCCAGTTCTCACTGTGCTGTAGATCACATTTTCTTGTGTTTGGGGTTATAACGGTTACTTTTGAGGTCTGTGTTATAAAGCAAGTTAATCCTGAATTTAACTGGAGAAGACAAATTCCCACTGCGTGGTGTAGTGCACAGCCAGGCATTCTTTACATTAGTTCGTTTGACAAAACCAAAAAGCCGAAAGTATTTACTTGGAGTTTGGTTTGATGAAATAAGTGCCAGAATCAGTGAATACAAATGATTCCAATGACATGAAAACTGGTCGAAGGACAAATCCCTCAAGAAAAGCACGACTAGCACATTAAGTTTGTTTGTAATCATCATCATCTCTAACACCATGCGCACAACAGTGATTTTGTTACAGAACACTAAGATAGTAAAATCTGGGAAATGATGATATTTCTTTCCAAAACTTCCTGTCTGGAAGACATTAAAGCTGCTGTGCCACCTGCAGCTTCTTTCAATCTATGTTATGTGAATATATCTTTTTTTTTTTGGGTTTGAACATCCATTCAAACTCACTCTCTGCCTAGCAAGTCTCATTCCCTCATTTCCTTGGGGTCCAGCTTCACATACGTGGCACTGAGCCTTTTCCTTTGTCACCTCTTTCTAATACATGCCTAGCCTCCCAGTTTCTTGGTCTATTTTCTTCATTTCACTAACTACACTTCTTTTTCTTTGTAAATCTCTTCCTTCAAATACTTTCAAAATCACTTTTCTTTTTTCCCTTTCTTCTGTGCAGAGAAGACGTCAAACCCCTTCTTGGCAGTTTATCTCAATAAAGCTGTACTATCCCAGCCATCTGGTAAGTCTTCCCTACTACCCAGAGCCTGTTTATACTCCTGCATGTCTCTGCCTTCACTCACTTCCTCTTCTTGATGTCCAAACTCATCCTTCAAACTACCATTTGATGCTGCATAGCTGCATTCTCCCTGACACCTCCTTGTCTCCTGTCTTTTTGATTTCACCTTCTGCATAATATTTAGTTGCCCTGTGTGCAGCTTCCTCCACTTTCATATATTTCTACAAGTTCCTCCCTGTTCTTGAAGTATGTGTGCACCACGGCCATTTCCACTTGGAAAATCTGCCCCACATCTGTCTTTCTAGATTTCTCTCCTAAACACCACACCTACCCAACACCTCATAACCTCTGTTCCCTTCACCTAAATGTCCATTGAAGTCTGTGTCAATCACCACTGTAGTATGTGGTCTCTTGCACACAAAATGTGTCTACCCTCCACCTCCATAATATGAGTCCGCCAGCCCTCCCATTGCCAGTCAGAGTCCATAACAAGTCAAAAACATAAACAGCTCGAACGTATTATTTATTTAAAAAAGAGAGAGAGAGAGAGAGAGAGAGAGAGAGAGAGAGAGAGAGAGAGAGAGAGAGAGCTCAGTTGTCCTTGCTCTAGCATCAAGAGTCAGTGACTGGCTGTTCACTGCAGGCTCAGCAGTCCAATGGCCGATCAGCAACAAACCACATCCAAAAAAATATGACAGCAACACTTTAAGTTTTGTGTGCATTCATCATGTGCAACTCTGCAGAAAGTCTCATGTCAAGGATGTGTGGACAGGGGGGCTATTAAAAAGTTCCAGTATACAGAATAGAAAACCATCAAATGAATGAAATAAAATCTGTTGTCACAGTGGTTTTTGAAGGAACAATTACTTCACAGATGGACAGCCTCATTATATTTTAGTTAAACCTGATGATACACACTTCACGTCACCCTAGTTACATGTTTTTATTTGCCATGTGTATGTTATCCAAGGGAGGAAAAAAATGAAAAAGAAAACTTTTGATGTGTCCAGACATTTCTTCACATCAGCTGCCAGCAACCAGTTTCAGCATGTACAACTGTTGCAGTAAGTGTGCTCATGCAGACCAACTATGCTGGTCCACTGTTCTTAATGGTGCTGCATGTTGAGAAAGAAGTGAAACAAATGTTTTGTTTAACAAGTCCACTAGTGTTAGAATAACTTGGCATTTCCAATCTGTTTCTGCTGTAGTTCAATGAAAGGTTTCAGTTACTTAAGTTTGAGAAAAACCAAAAAAACAAATTGCGTTTACAATTGTAGTTTCATCTTGTTATAAGATATTTGAAATAAAAACAAACAAAAAACATGAACAAACAAACCACAAACAAACAAACCACAAACAAACAAACCACAAACAAACAAACCACAAACAAACAAACCACAAACAAACAAACCACAAACAAACAAACCACTACATTTTCAGAAATATTTCTGCAGTCTGATTTACAAGTATAAACTTTCTGACCAAAATGCCACAATTTCATCCCTCAAACAAGTTGTCAACTGTGTCAACGACCAATGAGGACATCACTGCTACACTTGATGATACTCACACCTTGAAAAAGTGCAAAGGTTTCCCAACAGGACTTCGACGGTTGGTCTTCTTGATCAAGCTATAATCTGTTCTCATCAAAACCACCATAAAACCAGTTTGACAGGATGATGCTGATAAATCCCTCTAGACCTTTTTGTGACAGTATTAAAAGCTTGCTGGAAATTCTCTGTACTCATATTTGTGCTCAGTATCTGTAGGAGCCATTTTTGTGTGGGTACCTCATGTATGCCACTAGGGGTCACCTTTTGTGTTACATATGGTGTGTCTATTTAAGGTAGATAGGTCATTAGCAGCAGGTGTGTTGTTGTTGGGAAGGAGCAAACAGATTGTGACCGCTGCGCTGTTATGTTAAATTGTGTTGGAATAAAGAATCTAAAGGACAAGATAAGTATGGTTTCAGTTATTGAACTAAGTTTAATACGTTTATTCATACCAGTGACATTGCATTAACCTGCCAACAAACAGCTCAGTGGCTTTAAATGTAGGCTTAGCCTCGACAGCATCTATAACACCATTAAAATGCAGTAATGGCCACACAAAAAATAAAACGTGACCATATTCAGTTTAAGCCATTTTATGTGGTTTAGTTTATACACTTGAATCACAGTAGATGATAGCTTTCTGTTTTTAAATGTCTCCATTTATTGCAAACACTATAGTTACTGTTCTGCCTTTTATAAGGTAAACTGGATATTATGGTTGCAAACGGCCCTAGAGCTCCCTCTAGTGGCTGCTTTGTAATATGGGTTTGACTACTTTGGGAAAGGAACAATGAGAAGGTGAAAAAATCAAAGATGGCGGAAAGTTATCGTTCTAAGCTGATATGGACCTTAAAATGTTGTTGCCTTGGACAAGATATGTCTGTAAGTATGAGTGACAATAAAATAATTATTATCTTTTGTTTTGTGTAAAAATGGTACGATAATTTGTACATTTGAAAGTTTTATCTTGTTATCAAATCACTTTGATTGTCACATCACATGTGCAGGTACACTGGTACAGTACATGTGAGTGAAATTCTTGTTTGCGAGCTTCACAAGCAACAGAGGTGTGCAAAAATACAATAACGTAAAACAAGCAAAATATAAGAACGGCTAAATCTGAGACTAATAAATATATGTACAATATATAATAGTACATGCATTACTGGATGTGTATACTAAATATGTTTTTCTACGTGCGCGCGTGTGTGTGTGTGTGTACATATTTTACAAATTAAATAGAGTAAACAATAAAATAAAATATACAGAGGTTGGTAGTTGGACATGTGCAAAACAAGTGGCATTTATATACAGTGTGTAGTAGGGCTGCTCAATTAATCGAATTTTATTCACGATTACGATCTGGGCTTTCAACGATCATTAAAAATGACTGAGCCGATTATTAGCCCCTCCCTCATTTATCCGCGACACCTTAAAGGCCGGTCCGTGAAAATATTGTCGGGCATAAACCGGTCCGTGGCGCAAAAAAGGTTGGAGACCGCTGATTAAGAGGACCCGAGGGAAGCTCGGAAAGCTAAGCAGAAGTTATTTGGAGAGTGACTGCCGTTGGTTGAAAAGAGAGTTTAAAAAAAAAAAACTTCAGTGGTGTTGCACACTATTTTATGTTATTTTTTTAAAGTCATTGTTAACCCTTTAAAGCCGGTCAGAGCAGCACGCTCCGTTTTGCGTAACTATTTTTAAATCCCTGTAGAACCTGAACCGTGTAAGCTAGCGCAATAATTTGTTTTGCATATGAAACCGGAGGAGTTGTACTTACATCTTATGCCATCAGCTTGTCCTAGGTCACGGTTTCGTTCCACATATAGCTTTGCAAAAATTGCATAAAAAGCACTTGCAAGAACAAAAACATAATATTCCAGAAACACGCTTTTCCGTTCCTATCAGCTGTTCGTAACACTTCCCACAGTGAAATGATGCACATGCTGTTTTCTTTGCAAATTTGCATCATAGGATTGTTTTTTGTTTTTCCTGCAGTATATAAAAATTGCTGTATCTCCAAAATAAAACTATGAAGACACTCAAAATAAATTTCCTGTGGTGGGAAACTATTTTTTGCAACTTTATTGTATTTAAAGTTTTGAGGGATAAACCTCTTAAATTTCTCCAAGTAGAAATATATGTAAACAAAACAAAAACGATTTTCAAATTTTTTTGTAGTTTATTGCACTTTTTTGCAATTTATGTAATTACTATGGACTTAATGCAGACATATTATTAAAATATGGGCTATAACAGTTGTATTGATGTATAGCAACTTGAAATGCTCCCACAAATGGCACTACAGCATGTAAAAAAAAAATAATATAAGCTCTGGTGGACTTGGTTCTATAGTAGGTCTTAAAGGGTTAAATAAATATCGTCAAATAATCGTGATTATCATTTTTGCCATAATCGAGCAGCCCTAGTGTGTAGTGCATAATGTTGAAGTTCCAGTAGTGAAGCTGAGGTGTCTATGACGTGTTCAGCAGTCTGATGGCCTGGTGGAAGAAGCTGTCTCTCAGTCTGCTGGTTGGGGACCGGATGCTGCAGAACCTCCTTCCTGATGGAAGTAGTCTGAACAGTTGATGGCTGGGGGGACTGGAGTCCTTGATGGTCCTCCTCGCTTTCCTCGGGCAGCGCTTCCTGTAGATGTCTTGGAGGGAGGGAAGCTCACCTCCAATTATCCGTTCAGAGCACCGCACTACTTGCTGGAGAGCTTTGCAGTTGTAGGCGGTGCTGTTGCCGTACCAGGTGGTGATGCATCCAGTGAGGATGCTCTCAATGGCACAGTGATAGAAGGTCCTGAGGATGCGGGGGCTCATGCCAAATCTTTTCAGTCTCCTGAGAAAGAAGAGGCGCTGCTGCGCCTTCTTCACTGTTTTGTTTATGTGTACTGACCACGTAAGATCCTCAGCCAGGTGTACACCAAGGAAGCGGAAGCTGCTCACTCTCCACAGCAGCGCCGTTGATGGTGATGGGGGTGTGTACTTCTCTGCTCCTCCGGAAGTCCACTATCAACTCCTTTGTCTTTGCGACGTTGAGGGTGAGATGGTTATCTTGACACCAGTGGGTCAGGGCGCTGACCTCCTCCCTGTAAGCCGTCTCATCACCGTTGGTGATAAGACCCACCACTGTAGTGTCGTCCGCAAACTTCACAATGATGTTGGAGTTGTTAGTGGCTGTGCAGTCATAGGTGTAGAGTGAGTACAGGAGAGGGCTCAGTACACACCCCTGTGGTGCACCAGTGTTCAGTGTGATGGGGGATGAGGTGATGCTGCCCAGTCTGACTACTTGGCGTCTATCAGACAGGAAGTTAAGGATCCAGCTGCAGAGGGAGCTGCTCAGTCCTAGATCCTGCAGTTTCCTGTCCAGCTTCGAGGGAACGATGGTATTGAATACTGAGCTGTAATCTACTGTTAGCTTGCAGTAAGAGTGTAACAAACTAGTTTACAATGTTAGTTAGCTAATACAGTATTTTGTACTTTCAGTTTTACGATGGTCAAAGAGAAGGCAATGGTCAGAGGCCATTCTTCAATAAATCAGCGCAGAAAGGAAAATAAGTCTGGTTATTGGAGCATCGTTATCTCGCTGTCTAGCTGGTGAAACTAAGGAACTCAGGGCGAGGACAGCAAAGTTACCAAAGGGGAAAAACTATCAAATTAAAACTGCATCATCTCAAAAATCACAAGTTCCTCTAAAATGTGTTTATTCTAGGGCTGCAGTTATTCATCATTTTAGTCATAAAGTATTTTATTGATTGTTCGGAAATTGAATTGGATTAGAAATAGTTTTCTTATTAACGAGCAATAATAATTATTATTCAAAAGAGAAAACACACGGGTCTTTTGGTTACCATTTTAGAAATTGCCATCCTTTAATGATTCATCTGTTAAAAAAAATATTTTGACTGCTTTTATCTAAAAAATATTTTGAGATGCTGAAATGCTGAAATAATAATAATAAAAAAAACAGACACTGATGTCAACATAAAGGTAAACACGCAATTTAGTTTCTTTAGTTTCTGGTTCTCTCCTGTATGGACTAGAGAACGCACGATACCACTTTTTTGTGTCCAGTATCGATATGAATCCGATACAGCGTATTTTTATAATCAATAAAACAGTTTTTTAAATATCTTTCTTTATTTTGTATAAGTTCATACTCAAGTTTTAAAAAATAAAACATTAAAGTTATTTAGTTATACCTGTATGCAAAAAACACACTGCACCCAAAATATTTCATAGTTCAGCAACACTGATCAATCTAATAAACTTAAACCTGCACCATCCTCCCTATTCTGGTATTTTAAAGAGTACTTAGCAGAAATATTAAACAACCTAACTAATAGGGTTGCAAACTCCCAGCAAAAAAAAAAACTAAAGGGAACCATCGCCCACCCTCTGCCTCGTGATGCTTAATCGACATAATCGACTTTAATTTAATGCATGTATTTAAAAAAAATGCACAGAAATCAATTATTTTTCAACAACAATTAAATAGATTCAACATCTTTCTTCAACAGAACTGCAGACTGCACAGATGGTATCTTCCCAAAGGAAAAAGTACTATAACTTACCAGGGTATATATTAGACTTAATAGTTACTATATACAATATTAGATTTCTATACATTTTACATTAGATAAAAACTTTGGTTATAAGATTCAGATAATTATTTATTAAAAGCGAGACATTTTAAACGAGAATAAGAAAGAAAAGTATTTCTTTGTGCCCCCCTTTTCCCTGTTAATGCCCCAGCTGGCCCCCTGGCAAAACTGTGCTAGACCCGCCCCTGCACAGTTACCAGCTGTCAGCTACTTATAGCATTAGGCATTAAAGTAATATTAAATAAATTCTAACAACAGCTTATCAAGCTTAAACGTGCTGCTGTGGTTTATCTGCTGGTTTCCTCTTTCTGGCGCAAAGTGGGAAACAAACAAGAGAGACGGAACTTGCGATCAGCTGATCATTGATTAGTTTCATGATTGAAGTAGCAGCAGGAGAGGGAGGGGGAGAGGAGGCGCGGCAGTCGCTCCATATATCGGTTGTTAAGCTTAACGTGGGAATGCGTTACAAACATTGAGAGAGAAACTTACAAACTTGCTTTACTTCTCTAGGACAGCTTTCACTGAGAAGAAATGCCGATTTGGAAACATGTAGCGAGGCGCTAAATGCTCCACCAGACAACCGAGAGGTCTCTTGTTGTCACATGCAAGAAAGCATGCTCTGAAGAATATCCAGGTAGATAACTGTGGCGATATGTTGGTTATATTACTTTAAAGTGCAACTGGCTAATTCTTATTTTAGCCAACTCGAAAAGTAAAAATGATGCAACGACCTTGAAATAACACATTTATCTCACTGAAACATGTCATTTAAATAAAAACATTTACTGAAATTAAAATAAATATACTGAATATAATATGGCTCAGATTTAATGGAATATAATTACCCTTTTGTGTTGCTGTTAAAGAAAGGGATAATGTGTGATTACTGTTTTTAAACTATGGGCTACAAACTAAATCCTTTTATTATTTCTGTCCTCGGTTTTAACTCATTAATAATCATTAGGATGAAGCCCCCTAAAAAACAACGTAAAGGTCATGAAAATGTAAACAATTTGGCATTTTGATGATGCATCATCCACATTAAAAAGTATAGATCATATCAGCCCTGTATTTACTTGTATCGGATACATAAAACATCTTTCCGTATCACACAGCACTACAGAAAGCTCTTTTCTAGGGTTGTATTAAACATCTGTAACTACCATAGGCATAACTTTAACATGCACAAACAATTATAACAGCTTCATGCGAGTCATCCTGCCAAAAGGACTAACACTCACAGGTTCATAAACACACAACTTAATCACACGAAACAACTGCGATGCTCTGCAGTGGCACCTTTAGTCACTCCCACTCTGCGTGCTGAGCACATGCCCACTGATACGCTTATTTCCTTTGAGTGTGCTTGATTTCTGCCTCTAGACATTCTGAGGCCGAGTCAGAGCAGGAAACTTGAGCACACATGGTCTCATTAAATCAGACAGCTGGAGTCATTTAAAAAGGATCTTTTAAGCAGTGCTGTCCCTCAGCTTCATAGTAGATCCATCTATGGATCAGTTTGAAAATCCTAGCTGTCTTCTTTCTAGTTATCATGTTACAAGATTTTAAGAAAACTTGAACGCTGATCATGAGTTGAATGCCACTGATCTTCAAAATCATCCAAGCTTTTTGATAAATGCACACAAAAGTCGGGTGTCCATGCCACCCGCATGCAAGGTGACAAAAATACCCCAATCAGCCTTTCAAGCTGACAGCTAAAGAAACCATTTCACCAGATTTAGCTTCTTGGATATTGTGTTCACTATACTGTGTTCAAAATGTACTTCTCATTTAATAGAAGAAATGTAATCACGTCAATATAGAGGATTTCAAATTCTCCCTCCTGTTAATTAAAAAAAAGAAAAAAGTAGGATAAGACATGAGAAACTCCTTGAAAAGGACAGTCTCCATTATAGCACCTCATGGAAGCTTTGTTAGACGACCTGTCATTAAAAACTAGAAAGACCATCCAGCATCGGGAGCTTTCAGACTTCCAGGTATGACAACAAGCCTATTGCTGGTTTGCCCACTCTGACTGTGTCAGTATTTGCTCCACATACCAACTGCTCTGACCCTAAAGTAAGCCAGAATCACACACAGCCATATGTAGGCACATTCCAACCACAAAGAATAACTGGGGATTCTTCATCCTGTAAACATCCTGAACAACTGGTTTTGGTGGTTTGATGGGAACAGATCCTCACCTGATCAGGAATACCAACGATCACCCCACCACTCATGTCTTGTTGGGAAATGTTTGCAGTCCTCAAGCTGTGAAAGTCATCAGGTGCAGCAGTCATGAATACCATGTAAACATCCCTGTTGGTAGGACAAAGAAATAACAGTGGGATTCATTCGAGAAAACAGAACTTGTTTGATTCCCTGTCTGACAAAAAGAAATTAATGCAACGTAAAAATTCGATTTAAAAAATCAGCAGCATCATATGTAACCAGGTCCTAAATTACATATTGTTATAATTACACAAAATTTGTTCTAAAGCCCAAACTGCTCCTGGTATATCTGACTTTTAGCACCTCCAAGCCTGTAGTCATCTTGGTTATTAGTTAGGCCCCTCCCCCGTGTGTCGCTATGTGTATAGGCACTGTTAATGCTAGCATGAACAGATCATTCTTGCTGGCTGTTGTAGTGGCTTGAGCTAACTCTCATCCCAACTGTTTATATTTGGTTATAGGAGCTGGAGTGGGCATTAATGCTCCACAATTTACAAGCTGGGACCTGCCGCTAATCCATGGTTAAAGCCTTTACCCACATCAACACTGCAGGCAGAGGCTAACATCTGCAATACTATTAATAATTACACATAACTGTAGCAACAACAAAGAGAGGCTCGAACAAGAAAGGCTTGAAACCCTTAGAAAAGACTGATCAGAGTTGGTTCAATGAACTCTGATCATGTTCATTCGGAGTTAAGCTCGTGTGTGTTTAGAGACAGAAAGCCATCATGTTACCAGGATTCTCCAGAGAAACACAGAAATAAAGAGCAGAGCCTCCATCTTCATTTAGTGGACAGAGGAATATGATCACAAATCAGTGTGGGCCAAAATTTGTATCTTAAAAACTAGGAGGGGATAAAGTTATACCAACATACTGTAATATTTTTATAATATACACTAGCAAACTTTCATGCTGTGTGTGATATTAAAAATATTGTATTGTGTGATATCACATTCTATTGTGATCCAGCATTTTAATCTGACCTTTGATTTCTAAATGCTTCATTAAACTGTCAAATATACAAATATAGACAACTGTGGGATTTGTCTAAAGTATTTGCATATGCCATAGAAATGTTAGCACTCACAGTTTACTGGGCAAGGTTTATGCAACGTTTCAACAAGACCAGTCCACTTATGACAAACGCGATCATACGAGCATTATAGTACGATGCAGTCTCTGCATGATATGACTATCTATTCAGCTGTAACCTGACAGGGACAAAGTCTAGGAGACAGAAACTGAAGATAGACACCATTTACTGATGGACCTGTTATATTAGGTGACAATTCCACGTGAAAGTCAAAAGAAATGAATACATACAGGGCAAGTCTTTATGAGGCAAACATGATGTGCATCTCACACGAAAGCGATTTAGGTGATTTTCTGTGAGAAATGTGTAAAAAGATCCGTACTCTGAATTTCAGATACTATTGATCTGTTTGTTGTGTGTCTGAGGGTTTACGCAGGGACGTTTTGTGTAAGCACTGATTGCTACAGTAGCATCCAATCAATGCTTACAGTGCAAAGAAACTGGCCTACAGTCTGACAGCTGCATTAATGTCTACACAATCTAAGAGTTTGAAAGATGGACACACGTGAGATGATCATAAATCCACAACAGAATCCTTTCTGTCCTAACATACTGATGAGAAAATAACTGAAGCACTCGTGACAAGAACAACAACAACAAAGGGAAACATGCCTAACTTGGATTTCAGTGATTGTGAAAACAAACATATGCAAATGAATTTCCTCTGTGCGCTTTGCCTAATTCAGGAAATCACTATCAGTCAAGTTGAGTGTGAGTCAGTGAGTATGTTATGTTCACATAGACTGTTACCTCAGGGGCTAACTTACCAGATGAAATGAACCTTTATGGAACGGAAACCCAGAATTTGTTTCAAGTCACATTTTAGCTTAACCTGCATGGTGGAAAGTGCCTGTACCAGAGACATGATTGTTGCTGCTTAGGTTAAAATATCTAGTATATGTCAATAATGTAACAAAAAAGAAGAAGAAAATCTGTGGCGGTGTAAAAGTCCTACTAAATGCGTCTCTCGGTGTACATCTAAACTATATAACGATTAACCGCCAACTGTGAGTTCAATTTAAATTTTCCTTTACAAATGTGTGTTTGTTTAGGAAGGAAAGAAATGTGTGCACACAGTGTTCGGCAATATAGACTCAAAGGCAGCACCAAGACTGGCACGAGACTATTTCCACTGCACTGAGGGTGGGAACTCCAGGCAATCAAAAGTGTTGTGCCAAAAAGTGATTGTCTGCCAAAAACTGATTTCTGGTATTTGCCAAAAAGTGATTGCTCGTATTTAAACTGCTATAAGTAACTTGTTGGGCTATAATATGTGAAACATATGTCAAATGCTTCCCTCATGGATGACATAAAGTCATCTTGAGCCACAAACAACATTCGTGTAACAAGGTAGAAGCTGCGATCAGTTTTTGGCAGCGACTTTTATATAACCTTTATTTATTTAGTTAAAAAAAAATCTCATTAACATTAAACATGTCTTTTGTAAGAGTAAGTTGGCCAAGAGGACAGCAGCAATGGCAGCAAATATTACAATAGTTCAGTAAAAATATTTTAAGTGAGGATAAAGGAGCGGATTGGTTATAATGTAAGTACAGGGTGGGCCATTTATATGGATACACCGTAATAACATGGGAATGGTTGGTGATATTAAAGTCCTGTTTGTGGCACATTAGTATATGTGAGGGGCAAACTCCTCAAGATGGGTGGTGACCATGGTGGCCATTTAGAAGTCGGCCATCTTGGATACAACTTTTGTTTTTTCAATAGGAAGAGGGCCATGTGACACATCAAACTTATTGGTAATGTCACAAGAAAAACAATGGTGTGCTTGGTTTCAACGTAAACCTCCAGCAGAACCAGGCTCAGGGAGGGGCGGGGCCATCTGCTGACCGGTTGGGGTGAGAGAAGGAAGACAGGATGAAGACATGCTGTGGAAGCGAGACAGAGATTAATAACAGATATGATTCAATGCAGAGAGGTCTGTTAATACATAGTGAGTGAACCAACCAACCACAGCATCTGTGGTGAGAGAGTCATCAAGGAGTTCAGGCACTCCATCAAGCTCACAGTCACAGACTCAGGTGAGATTCTAGAGTTGCAGGGCTTCCTCCAGAGCAGCTGTTAGAAACACAGCTGCATCTTCTTTCTCTCACACACAGAAAAGAGTGAGGCATCAGGGAGTTTAATTACCAGCTTTAAGACAAATGAATGAGAGTGCTGAATGATAGCACTCATGAGTGGTGCAGCATGCTTTAATTACTACCCACTAGTGAATGTGTCAGCAGCTGAAACTGTATTAATGGTGATTTAAAGAAACGAGTCCCAGTGTGTAGACCAGGCGAGCTGCTTCACTTGTAACACACTGGCAGAAACCCCAAGTCAGTTAGGATGACTACCTGAACATTTGAATGTTTCCACTGGTCACTGAGGTGGTACGTTACAGGGATCCAGTCTGTTCATTTACAGGACTCTACTAGAGCTGCTTTGCATGACTCACAGTTGAAATAATGCTTCTTTGTCTGATGCAGGGCCTTGGTTCACCCCATCAGTCGTGCAGGGGGTCGTCTGCTCTGCAAAAGTGCACTTTAATGTAAACTGTGCAGCAGTGCTGCAAACTAATCCAGACGAAATAAAAGCACAATGTCAGGAGCTACTGCAGTTCAGCATCAAACGTAGGCCAAATCAATCATTAATATGATTTTCATGATCATCTTGTTTGTCTTAATGTTCTTATGATTCAAAGAAACATCCAGCAGCTGTGAGATCGGCTGTACTGATTTAAAATGAAGTGTGTACGGCCCCAAAGCCTCTGAATGAGCTGCAGATGTATTTCAAACTCCTGTAACAAAAGCAAACATGTCTGCATACCGGCTAACTTTGTCCACACACTGTTTCTGCTCTGCAGGTTTCACAGATGAAGATGCAAATAGTGGAGGATACGGGGATGGAGGAGATTGGGTTGGACTTTCATTAATATTTTGTCTGTTAGTTTGGGCTGTTTGTTGTTCCTGCTGCTTCCGCTGTCGTCATAATTACCTGCAAGGAACTAAAGCCATTATAGCAGCATCCTCCTGAAAACAACATCTGCTCTGCTTTTCCACAAGAATGAAGATGCAGAGGTCTGGCTTTAGGATCTGAGCTCAGATAACATCTGGAGTTTAAAGCATCATTTTAATCTTCTTCTGCACAAAATGGCTCAGTCGAGTGCTGCCAACTCCAAGAGGTTTTCGGAGGATCGGGTGATGGAGATCTATAAAGTAGGAGTAACATTATATAGCTACTATGTCAAAATTCTATAGTATGGTATATGATATGGCACAGCCCTGCTGTAAAGATCAAATGTGTGACAGTGAAAGGTGCTACAAAGAAGTCGGGAGAGAAATGCTGCAGAAAAGTCTCTTTAGCAAACAACGAGCAAACATAAAGCCCGTCCATTTCACATTTAAGGCAGGTAGTATGTTTGTTTTTCTAATGTTGACAAACTGACCCTCCATCCATCCACTTCTGCTGATCCTTTTCAGGGTCGCGGGGGCGCTGGAGCCTAACCCAGCTGTCTTAGAGCGAGACAGACTGAAGACCTGTCCAGTCCGCTGTCCCTACTAAGTGCATGTCCTTGAAACAGTGGAATAAAAACTAAAGCAATGACAAATAATGATCCTCATCATCAACATTACTACCGAAATGTGAACTAGCAAGTACAGCCTGAGCTCATAGAAACAACATCTTTGTAATCTGTAACAGTTTTGGATTTTTGGACATGTTAAACAACTTTTAAAGGGTTTTTCACAAAGATGCTGAACATTAAATGCAGGATGCCACAGACATCCATTTTAGCCAACAATCTGCCATCTTCACCTCCAGTGTTCAAATAAAACGGAGACGTTGTGACATCAGCAGGAGACAGAGATCAGCTAGAGACACGCAGACAGTTTAAGCAGGCTGCTGTTCAAGTGGAGGCTGGTATGAATCCTGCTTCTGTTTATGTTTCCTGTTGAACAAAAACTTGACCAGAAACTGACATACCAACTTTCAGACTAGCAGATCCATCCTCCTTCCCTCCATCCTCTGTGTGTCCTTCTGTCTGACCTGCAGCTGAGAAACAGGTGTGAGGTGTCAGCTGTCAGGTAGGTGATGAGTGAAGAACAGAACAGAATCCATTTCCTCTTCAAACTGCTGTTAGACATGAGCTGTGTTCCAATTCGTCGGCTGCATCCTTCGGAGGACCCGGCCTTTGCGGTCTACGTGGGCCGGGATGGTGGGGACAGAGAGGCTGTAACTACATCTGCTGGTGTCACTGTGACCTCAGAGCAGTTTACATGAAACATGAAACGAATTACAACTTTTGTGATATTGACCAGCTCATGATGCAGAGTGTAGACTGTATCTGTGATAATGAAAATGATTTAAGGACTGGTTTATGACACGTCTATAAAAAATATAAAGTCTGTACAAATGTGAAACTACAAAGTTAAAAGCAGCTGGAACGACAGCTGTTCAAAGCTGAACACTTACATCAGCCAGAAGACAGAGTGAGTCCTCCATCTCTCTGAAGGAGGCCATCGTGGTGAGCACAGATGCAGCAGCAGTGTGGATGTGTCCACTCTCACAGTGTCTCTCTTTCAAGTTTGTCCTCACATTCTCAAAAAAAGAACATGTCTATGCAGATGCCCAGAGCCTAACAACACACCCGCTATAAAAACTTTTGCACCACCAGATTTTCATATACTTACATTTGAAAGTGTTCGTCTCCTGCATTAACTCCCACTTCGATCACTATCATTATCAGAAAAATATCTCCTGTATGGCCCGCAATGAATCCTGGGATATGTTGGGCCACAAAGGACACACCTGACCCATCCTTCAAATTCAGGGAAATGAAGGACGCATTTGGAAGACTTCAAATTTGAACAGCCTTCGTCGCGTCCATGTGATACAATTTCCTACAAATGTGGCATTCGAAGCATCCTCTCCCTGAATTTGGAAACACCCAATGTGATGATAGAGAGCAGGAAGAACCAGTCTCAACAAGAGACACACACACCTGATTTCCTGTAACTGCAGAGGGGAGGAGCCACCCGAGCAGGTGGGAACAGGAAGAGAAACAGCTGAGCCTCCGTCAGAGCAGCAGGAGGACGGTGGAGCTGAGGCAGGGTGAGTGTTAACACCACATTGTTGTAGTTTTGCTGTCAGAGTCTCTGAGTGTGTTTGTTTGTGTGACTGTAGAGAGAAGAAGAGTCACAGTGAGCTCTGTAGCTGTGATTGGCTCAATAATCACCTTCAATGGACTGAACGCAGAGAACGAGCCGAGGAACCTGACAAACCTGTTTGTGTGTGTGTCTGTGTGTGTGTGTGTACCTGTTTAGACATGTTTGTGAGGACAAAGAGTTGGTATGCTACTATGTGGGCTAATAGAGTCCCACAAAATGGCCGTCCTCACGAGTTTGAGGATATTTTTGAGGCTTTTTGGTGTCCTCACTAAAATCTGAAAACAAGTGTCTGTGTGTGTGTCTGTGTGTGTATGTGTCATAAAGAGAGTCGAGTTCACGGTCGCACACTTTCTATCTCAGAGGCTGTATCCCAATTCTTTGGAGCCCCTCTGATGACATGGTCCAAAAAATAAATCAATTGTGGCCACAAAATACTACTTCGTGCGCACGAAATGCTAATTTGTGGGCACGAAACACTTGACCAATAACCGTGATCCTTCCCAGGCCCTTGCAGTTGGTTGACAATAAAATCTATCCCGGCGTCCAGGCCCTGTAAAGCAACTGGGCTCTCAGTATCCTGTTTAAATGTCTCTCCGTAATAATGGTTCCTTGCATTGCAGGCTTTTCAAAATGCATTGTAGCTCATTCCCAGCCTAAAATAAAACTCACTCATACCGTCTCTGTCCACGGTGTATAGGTTTAGCCTACTCTCATGCTTGTGTCTCTACGCAGCTGTCCAGGAATTGTATCAATATGATGTTGCCACAAATGCGTAATTCGTTGCCACGTTATACCCATTTCGTGCTCTCGAAAATAGTATTTCGAGGGTATTTTGTGGCCACAATTTATTTATTTTTGGACCATGTCATCAGAGGGGCTCCGTACAATTCAGGTACTATTATTATACTATTAGTGTTAATTGTACTTTCTGCAGTGTTTAAATGATTACATATACACACAGTTACTGTCCCTCCACACATACGACTTGGTTCTCCTTCTATGCCCCAGCTTTGTTTACTTTTTCCCACCGAGGCTTCTAGACTTCTGATTGGCCAGCATTTCTGCACGGTTAGGAATATATCTCCACCTGTTGCTTTGGCATGTTCCTAGCAGTGTTTTCCTTCATTTCTGCCTTTACGTGTGGACGGGATTATTTTTGAAAACAAAAACGGAAAATCTCCGTTCTCAAAAATACCCGTGTACGTGTGGACGTAGCCTCAGTCTATGTATTTACTGCTTTGTGGTGAAGGTCCGTGTCTCATGTCAGTGTGTTTAGTTTGCGTTTCCTCTGTCTCATCTTGTCAATCACTCCCAGCTGTGTCCTGGGACAGGGATAAAGGGCAAAAAAACAAAAACCAACTAAATAAGCAGACAAAAAAAAAAAAAAAAATATATATATATATATATATATACACACACACACATACATCAATCACCTGGATCACCTGTTGAGAAAGAAAAAAGAAAACAAGCAGAAGAAAACGAGAGCAATACAATAAACAACATCACAATGATATATAGTAATATAACAGTAAATACTAAATATTAAACATTATTGTGCAGCACATAAGATCAACAGAACACAGTGTGCTTTGAGGTACACTCTAAGAACTAAAACTGATAATTACTTAAATATTTTGGTGCAGCACACTGACATTTTAGACCTTCTTCAGAATACTGTATATACTATGGGCATCATGGTGCTGATCCAGAATCCTTACATTATTATTCATTACTAGAGCTACAATAATAAAGCAATGAGGAGGGGGAAGTAATAAATATGAAATAATGTATTTATGATGATTCCATTTGTTTCACTATCCACTCTGTGCAGGGCAAAGCTTATTACATGTATAGAGATACAATCATTTTACTGCTGTAAAATCCAAATTTTGTCTTATTTAAAATATAAATCTAATATAATCTGCATCTTAATGTATGTTCTTTAAAATACAGCGTGTTTTTAATATATTATAATTATAATAATGCATAATTATGTGGACATGTATATTAGATCGTTTTTTAGTGAAATATAATCCCCCCAGAAAGGCAGGAAATGCTCTGTAACTTACTTTAAAACTAAATATGTTCACTAAAACGGTGACAGCTACAGACCCATGACAGCCTTACACAGGTAGCCAGCAGCTATGACCAGCACTACATGTGCAGTTAATAAAAGGACAGGTAATGTTTGTCACGCTGTTGCACACACAGCACGCTCGTTTGTTACAGTTTGTCAAATTGCCACAAGACAACTTACCAACGTGTACGTAATAAGCTAATACTCCTGTGTGCTACACACTACAGTGTACGCTGTACAGCTACTTACTGGGTTTGTCGCATCAGTCTGTGTCTCTGAGTTAACTTGTGTTTCTCCTACAGCTCCGGACCGCAAAAAATGCGCGTGCTCTTTGTGAGCTCGTTCCCGGCTCGTAACCAGCGCGTTCTGCCGTCGAGGGCGATCATTGGTTAAATGTGATCATGTGACTGATGCAAGCCAGATCCTTTTATTTAGCAAAACTGTGATTAATAGTTAAATATTATTGTTGAAGGGCACAGACAGGACTCCGCACGCACACACACATTAAAAAAAAATAATACTTTTTTTTTTTAAAAAGTTGCCTCAACAAAAGGGCACCTTGGGCACCCATCAGGAAAGGGGCGGGTGCTCAAGCCCCTCTAGCCCCCCCCCCTCTGCACGTGCCTGTCGCAGAGAACGGGGGTGTGAGAAGACTCCAAAACCTCCCTCCGCCCGCTCATTGTAGTGTTGATGCATGTGTGTTCTAAGGTGCATTTCCCCAGCTTTGGAAAATTCAGAGGCACAGATGAAGCTGGGGTACACAAAAACTGTAAAGCCAGGTGGAAAAGGTTCAGATAAGATGTCTTCCTGTTCCCCCAGTACGTTAAAGGATCCTCTGATCTTGGAATGTTTCTCTCCGACACTCTCCACAATACTAAGGGGTTGGCAGTCCGTTATAATAAAACTCAGGACTGCATGGTCCAGAACAGACTTCCTAGGTAATTGATTTCAAAATAATAAAACGCATGTTAATTAAAAAATGATGATAAAGCAGTTCAGTGTCAATATAGGCCGACCTGTGTTCATTCTCGGTGTGTTTGTCTCCTCATTTTCATGTTTGGTTCTGTAATGCCTGAACACCGAGGAGGTGCTTTTGATTGTGTAACAAAGCTCAGCAGAATAGAAAATAAATAATTTACACTGCAAGTCACATTGCTGTTTTTCCTATTCTGATAGATTACACTGAAACAAAGACAGACAAACTATTCCCTTATTTGCAGTTAAAAGATCAAAATGATCCCACACAGCAGAAACATTTTTTTTCTTTCAAGCTCAATTTTGTTATGGAGAGATGTTTTTTTTTTTTTTTTTTTTATCTTTGCGAGAGTAATTTTGGTTTTTTGGGGGGTTTTTGGTGGCGACTCATCCCATTGACAGATGCAGATGCGGTACCTTTTAAACACAGTTTAGCGCGTTGGTAATGAGCGATACAGCAGCTGTATCGATCACGTGACTTTTTCTTAAAGCGACACACGCACCGATACAGGTTTCGCTCTGTGAGCTTGATACAAGCGTCGGTGCATCAGTGTTGCTGGACCCATCACTACTATATAGTGATGTGTTGTGGTGCTTTGCTCCCACCCCTTGTGTTCCGTGTTTTCGTCTTCCCTTCGTGTAATTCTTCATATTCGTGTACTGTTAGTTTTCCCAGTTTAGGTTTTTGCTTAGTTTCCATGCTCACCTTCGCCATTTCTGTTTGTATCACCATGTGATGAATAAACTCACTTGCATCTGAGCTGCCTGCATAAAGGGTCCTTTAATAATTTACACACGGCTCGCAAACCGTGACAAAAACACTGGAAAAATTGGGCTGTTCTAAAACGTTTGACGGGTAGTGTATATATTTAGTTTATATATTTTCTTTATTTATAATAGTTTGTTTTATATTGTAGCAAAGTGTTACTTGGATACTTCTCTATGTGCTTCTTCATGTGCAATTTTGTTGCATTCTGAGCCTAAGAAATTTATTGTGATGAACTGCTGTTAGAATCAAGTTAAATTCTGATAAATCAGACAATTACCTCTCCAGCTGTTGTTACAGTCTTTGTTTATCGGGTCCTTACAAGGTAAAAGATGACGACACCTAAAGAGATCCTTCTGGGGACTTTGAAGGATTTGGGACGTGATGACTTTGAAGAATTTAAGTGGCATCTGAAGAACGGGTCTGTAGAAGGTTTCCCAGCAATCCCAGAGAGTGAACTGGAGGATGCAGAGAGGACGAACATAGTGGATCTGATGTTTGATACCTACTCTATCAACACTTTTGAAGTTGCTAAAAATCTTTTGGGGAGGATAAACAGGAATGATCTGTTGGAGAATTTAAATAAAACCATCCCAGAACCCACAGGTAAGTCAGGGAATGACTAAACAAAAAATACATAAACAATAAAAACCTTAGTTAACATTACACAGGTGCCATTAAAATCTATATAAATAATAAATCCAAAACACTTGCCAACACTTTCAGGAGTGAGAGACTGCAGAAAGCCAACAGTTTGTGTTTTATGCATCTGCACAAATAACCTCCTGTGTACACATGAATATCTGCTCTTTGGGTTGGTTTGATTAAAATGGGACCAGCAGCAGGTTTTCTGCCCATTTTACAGATTTATATTGTCAGATTGGTTTTAGAGCTGTTTTATCAACATAAATGAGGCGACAACAACAGTTTGGGACACGTCACAAATATGATCAAAGTGCTTTCTTTTAAATCTATTTACCAGTTGAAGGTAAAGTTAAAAAAATGGCTGCCATTTCTTTCTGCTGTTTGGAGACCCAAACAAAAAAATGCCCACACAGTAAATGCTTTTTATTATGGTTGATAAACAGGACACTAAGGTGATTGGTCAAAGGTTGGAGGAAAGCCACAGTTCTCCTTATATGACTGAAATCCACCATTTCAGCTCATGTTTTTTCTTCTGCAGCTTTCTGGGAGATTCCACTTCAGCCTTCTGCTGGCAACGCTCCCGTTACCAAGCTTCCCTTAGGCAGCATCATTAGAAGACATAGCATACATTTACACTGCTATGCAGATGATACCCAGCTCCATCTGTCCATGAAGTCAGATAACACACACCAATTAGTTAAACTGCAGGAATGTCTTAAAGACATAAAGACCTGGATGGCCGCTAACTTTCTGCTTCTTAATTCAGATCAAACTGAGGTTATTGTACTCGGCCCTGAAAATCTTAGAAATATGGTATCTAAGCAGATTCTTACTCTGGATGGCATTACCTTGGCCTCCAGTAACACTGTGAGGAACCTTGGAGTCATTTTTGACCAGGACATGTCCTTCAACGCACATATTAAACAAATATGCAAGACTGCTTTCTTCCATTTGTGCAACATCTCTAAAGTTAGAAATATCCTGTCTCAGAGAGACTCTGAAAAACTAGTTCTGTCATGGTCCTGGGTCGTTCAGCGTTTTGTTTCATTTTTGGTATCACCTTGTGTACTTTGTGTTAATTCTGATTTTGTATTAGTTCTTAGGTTGATCTCTACCTGTGTCTTTCCTCTGTGTTCTGTTCGTGTCCCCGAGTTTGTGTTGTAAAACAGTCTGTTTCCTGTTTTACTTTGAAGGTTTGTGTCTCGTCTTGTGAATTAGGATCAGCTGTGCTCCCCTCCTGTGTGTCATTCCCTCATTACCTTGTGTGTATTTATAGTATGTGTCTGCCTGTGTTCCTCGTTGTGTCGTCTGCATTACTGTGTTAATCAGTGTTACTACTCGTCTCTCTAGCCAGCCTTCTTTGTGTCATCTCTGTGTATTCCCCGCTGTCCTTATGTTTTCAGGTTTGTCTGTTACAGTGGCTTGCAAAAGTATTCGGCCCCCTTGAACTTTTCCACATTTTGTCACATTACAGCCACAAACATGAATCAGTTTTATTTGAATTCCAGGTGAAAGACCAACACAAAGCGGTGTACACGTGAGAAGTGGAATGAGAATCATACATGACTCCAAACATTTTTTACAAATAAATAACTGCAAAGTGGGGTGTGCGTAATTATTCAGCCCCCTTTGGTTTGAGTGCAGTCAGTTGCACATAGACGTTGCCTGATGAGTGCTAATGACTGAATAGAGTGCACCTGTGTGTAATCGAACAAGGCCGAACAAGGAGAGTGCTGATCCGAAATGCAGCCAAGAGGCCCATGGTGACTCTGGACGAGCTGCAGAGATCTACAGCTCAGGTGGGGGAATTATTAGTCGTGCACTGCACAAAGTTGGCCTTTATGGAAGAGTGGCAAGAAGAAAGCCATTGTTAACAGAAAACCATAAGAAGTCCCGTTTGCAGTTTGCCACAAGCCATGTGGGGGACACAGCAAACATGTGGAAGAAGGTGCTCTGGTCAGATGAGACCAAAATGGAACTTATTGTTCAAAATGCAAAACGCTATGTGTGGTGGAAAACTAACACTGCACATGACTCTGAACACACCATCCCCACTGTCAAATATGGTGGTGGCAGCATCATGCTCTGGGGGTGCTTCTCTTCAGCAGGGACAGGGAAGCTGGTCAGAGTTGATGGGAAGATGGATGGAGCCAAATACAGGGCAATCTTGGAAGAAAACCTCTTGGAGTCTGCAAAAGACTTGAGACTGGGGCGGAGGTTCCCCTTCCAGCAGGACAACGACCCTGAACATAAAGCCAGGGCAACAATGGAGTGGTTTAAAACAAAACATGTCCATGTGTTAGAACGGCCCAGTCAAAGTCCAGATCTAAATCCAATCCAGAATCTGTGGCAAGATCTGAAAACTGCTGTTCACAAACGCTGCCCATCTAATCTGACTGAGCTGGAGCTGTTTTGCAAAGAAGAATGGGCAAGAATTTCAGTCTGTAGATGTGCAAAGCTGGTAGAGACAGACCCTAAAAGACTGGCAGCTGTAACTGCAGCAAAAGCTGGTTCTACAAAGTATTGACTCAGGGGGCTGAATAATTACACACACCCCACTTTGCAGTTATTTATTTGTACAAAATGTTTGGAATGATGTATGATTTTCGTTCCACTTCTCACGTGTGCACCACTTTGTGTTGGTCTTTCACCTGGAATTCCACTAACATTGATTCATGTTTGTGGCTGTAATGTGACAAAATGTGGAAAAGTTCAAGGGGGCCGAATGCTTTTGCAAGCCACTGTAGTTTGTCCAGTTTAGGTTTATGTTTAGTTCTGCCCTCACCTTGGTTTGTTCACTGTAAATAAAACCTCACTCGCATCTCCACCACTGTCTGCAACTTGGGTCCTCATTTAACTCCACCGCACGACTGCTGCCCCAGCCGTGACAAGTTTATGCATTTATTACGTCAAGGCTGGACGACTGTAATTCATTATTATCAGCAAGTCCTAAAAACTCGCTGAAAAGGCTTCAGTTGGTTTTTCCGGTGACGTCATCCCAACGCATGGCAGCCTAACGAGTAGCGCTCTCTCATATATGATTTGTTCACCCCGCGAAGTGTCAAAATTATTACCAATTTTTGATAGATAGTAGAGTTACAAGCGGGGCGAACATGGGGAAAAGAGACAAACAGAAAAGCTCAGCAGAAGAACGTGTAAACGAAGGGCCTATGGCAGCGGCATCGCCATCTCGACATGAAGTCAATACTAGGGCCAATATGGATGAAGGCTCGGGCTTGACCATGATACTGGAAGAATTACGGGACTTTCGAAGAGAGTTCCAAGAATTTAAATCCGACTTGGTCAGAGCCAATAACAGGATAACCGAAGCAGAAACCCGCATTGCAAAGCTGGAAGACCGGGTCCAAAACGCGGAACAGGTGATGCTAAAGATGCTAAAAATTATCAACGAGCAAGAAAACAAAATTGTGGATCAGGAAAGCCGGGCCCGGCGAAAGAATCTGAGGCTGTATAATGTCCCTGAAGGAGTGGAGGGGTCTTCGATGACAGTTTTTGTGGAAAAAGTATTGACGGAATGCCTCGACCTCCCCCAGGGCACAGAGCTTGGTATTGAGAGATCACACCGGGCCCCGGGAGCAGTGAGGAACCGAGAGGGAACCCCACGTTCGATATTGATTTGTTTTGCACGTTACAACACCAAGGAAGAAGTTTTGCGTAAAGCGTGGGCCAAGAGGACTGTTCTGTTGAACGGTCAGAAAATATATTTCGATCAGGATTATGCACCAGCTATTCTGCGAAAACGTAAAGGCTACGCTGAAGCTAAAAGAGCTCTGAAACAACAGAACATAAGGTTCCAGACTCCTTATCCTGCTAAATTAAGGGTCTTCTATCAAGAGGGAACCATGCTTTATGCGACGGCGGAGGAAGCAACCGCGGACATGCGGACAAGGGGATTTCAGATTGATAAAGTTGCCCAGAAGCAGACTTTAATGGAACAGCTGTCAAATTTGACGTGGGCGAAGATTGGAAAGTCGCAGCGGTGTGACTCGGAGGGACATAGAGAAAGTCCCAATAGTGAGCAGCTTCAGCTATCTAGAAGGTGCTCTCCCTCTACGACAGGAGACTAATGGAGATATACTGTGCGGCCGCAATGGGTGAGATAACAAAAACTTTTCCCTTATTAGATGATTAAGATTGCAGAGAGACTGTGGAGAAATGCACCTTAAAGGAGCTAGCAGGGGCCCTTGCCCTCCAGTAAGGGGAGGTTTCCCCCTGTCTATGGGATATACGTGCCAGGGTCTGTTAGGACTGACCCCAACCTTGGAATCACATATTATTTTTGTTTTTTTGTCTTGTTTTGTTTTTTCTTTGTCCGATTCTGGACGATTGTGGTTGTTTATTATTTGGGTTGTTAAAGGGAGTTTACCAGTTGATAAATTAATTAAGTCTGGATATTTTATTTCGGATAAATGACTACTAGAGGAATTAAGGTTATATCTTTTAATGTGAATGGGCTCACGAACCCCATTAAACGAAGCCGAATCTTGAATAAAATGAAGAAAGATCGAGCGCAGATAGTATATTTACAAGAGACACACTTGAATAATAATGAACATGAAAAACTCAGGAGGATGGGTTTTACAAATATGTTCTCCTCAGCGTATGAATCAGGCCGCAGACGGGGCGTGGTAATCTTGATTTCCAGGGCACTGAACTTTGAAAAGTCATTTGAACTTAAAGATAAGGATGGGAGATTTATACTGGTACGGGGAACAGTTGATGGTAATCAGGTTACTCTAATGAATGTGTACGCCCCACCAGGAAGTGACCTAAGCTTTTTTAAGTACATTGTTAACATAATGGTGACAGAAACTCAAGGCCCTTTAATTTGCGGCGGTGATCTGAATATACGCCTACAACCGGACCTAGATAGCTCTAAAAGAAAGAAGCCGGGATCGAGTACATTATATAAAAGAATCTCAGCACTGTTCGATGAGGTGGGTTTAATTGATGTATGGAGAAATCGCTTTCCTACAAGGAGGGATTACTCTCATTTTTCAGCCCCACACTCACTTTACACGAGGATAGATTATTTTTTAATGTTTGGAAGAGATAGGGATAAAATCTTAACATGCGAGATGGGCTTGATAGATATAAGTGATCACGCACCGCTGTACCTAACGATTGATATGAATGTACACCCAAAAGTTTCAATTTGGAGATTGAATTCATCCCTGCTTAAAGATGTAGAATTTAGGAAAGTAATAAAGGCAGAGCTCAAAGATTACCTTGAAATTAATGATAATGGGGAGGTTTTACCCCCGATACTATGGGACGCATTAAAAGCTGTTATGAGGGGGAAGATTATAGCATTTGCCTCCTTCCAAAAAAAAGCAAGAGAGAAAAAAATGGAAGATTTACAAGCGATTCAAAAACAATTAGAAAGTGAGCACAAACATAAGCCTTCAGCGGGCACCTTGCAGAAACTAACAATGATTAGAAATGAAATAAATACGCAGAGTATACAGACGATAAAGAGAAAATTGTTATATTTGAAACAGAAACATTATGATGGAGGATCGCAATCAATGAAAATTTTAGCATGGAAACTTAAGAAGAAGATAGCGGAGAATACTGTAACTAAAATCAAACACCCAGAGACGGGGAATATAATGACTCATCCTTGCAAGATACAGAACGCCTTTGAATCATTTTATAAAACATTATATGCGGGAGTCCCAGGGGGGGCTGAACACGAAATGGACAACTTCCTGAACTCTTTATGCCTACCAAGCTTTAACGAGGAACAAAATAAAACGATGATAGCGGAGGTGACCGAAGCTGAACTTGTGAATGCCATCAATAGGCTGAAATCAAATAAGTCACCAGGCTCCGATGGTTACACCGCGGAGTGGTATCGGGAATTCAAACAGGATTTGATCCCTACACTACTTACTACTTTTAACTGGGTGTTAAAAACAGCGCAAATTCCACCGAGTTGGAAGGAGGCAATTATTTCGGCTATTCCGAAAGAAGGGAAAGACAAAATGGAGTGTGGCTCATATAGACCTATTTCTGTCCTTAACATAGATTATAGATTGTTTACTTCGATAATGGCCAGGAGAATGGAAGAATTTTTACCTGACTTAATTAGCAATGATCAAACGGGGTTTATAAGACGACGACAGACCCAGGATAATATACGTAGAACTCTTCATGTAATACATCAGATACAGACATCTAAGAGTACAGCCATGCTTATGAGTATTGATGCAGAAAAAGCCTTTGATTCTGTAAATTGGGACTTTCTATATAAAGTCCTGGATAAATTCGGCTTACATAAGGGAATTGTTGATACGGTGAGGGCACTATACACTAACCCCACCGCAAGAATTAAAGTTAATGGTTCTCTCTCAAATAGCTTCGTTCTGCAGAGAGGAAATAAACAAGGCTGTGCTTGGTCCCCGCTCCTGTTTGCATTGTACTTAGAACCCTTGGCACAATCAATTAGACAAAATAAAGACATTAAGGGGATCACTATTGCAGGACAGGAACACAAGCTCGCTTGTTATGCGGATGACATATTGATCTATTTAGATCAGCCCACTAACTCCTTGCCTTCGCTGATGAATCTGTGTCAAAAATTTGGGAAACTCTCTGGATATAAAATTAATATGTCTAAAACTCAAATTCTCAGCTATAACTACAACCCCCCAGCTCACATGGTTGTTCAATATCCAATGAATTGGCAAGCACAATCATTGAAATATCTAGGAGTTGTTATTCCCAAGGATTTAACTAAACTATTTGAGGAGAATTTTGGTTCTCTACAAAGGAGAATAGTGGGTGATATTAGGCGATGGAACATGATCCCCTTTCTTTCTTTACACTCACGAGTTGAATCTATTAAAATGAATATCTTGCCAAGAATATTATATTTATTCCAAACACTACCAATATCCATTGATCCAAGTCGTTTCAATGAATGGGATAAAATAATATCGCGGTTTATATGGGGGGGGAAGCGGCCGAGGGTTTGTTTTAAAACTTTACAATTACATAAGAAGGTGGGAGGATGGGGGTTGCCATCACTAAAAAATTATTATCGGGCTGCTCAGTTGAAAACGGTGGTTAATTGGTGTGATACAAGCTACCAAGCACACTGGAAGACTATAGAGGAGAATATATTTTCCTCCCCAATACAAGCTGTCCTGATGGACTCGAATATTCGAAAATATATTGACAAGATTCATAACCCCTGGGTGTCGTGCACACTTAATATATGGAGAAAAGTTGTGAAAGAATTCAAACTTGAACAGGATTTGGCTTTATTCAAATGGTATGCATATGATTCTGACTTTACCCCGAATAAATTGGACTCACGTTTTAAAAGCTGGCCTGCTAAAGGGTTATCTACATATGATAGTTTGATAAAGGATGGGAACCTTATTAGTTTTGACACGCTGAAACAGAGACACAATCTAGAAAAACAGGATTTTTTTCGATACTTGCAAATAAGACACTATATAAAGACAACAATCGGTCAGATGTCAAATACTAACGTGGAATTGGTAACTTTATTTAGACAGGCGTACAGTGGGGATGTTGACACAAGACTCATTTTTTTTTGGTACAATTTTTTTATGAATAAGCTTCCACACTCAACTGATTATGTGAAGATGTTATGGGAAAAGGAGGGAGGGATGTGTATTTCTAGGGAAGAATGGACTCAGATGTGGGAATGGCAATGGAGGAGTACTTCCTCCAAAAGCTGGAGGGAGTTCGGATGGAAAACTCTGATAAGGTTCTTTATCACTCCATGTCAAAAGGCTCACTATGATGGGAATCCTCCCGTGTGCTGGCGAAACTGTGGATACCAAGGAGCCCATCACACCCATATTATGTGGGACTGTCCTGTGCTACGGACTTACTGGAAAGACATTCATGGTATATTACAAGGCATTTTTAACTGTACATTCCCTCAGGATATGAAGACAATTTTTTTTGGCTGTATACCGCAGAACTGGTCCAAAAGTGACATATGTCTGTTACGAGCTTTATTGGTTGCAAGTAAGAAATGTATAACAAAGAAATGGTCCTCGCAAGACATACCGACTTTGTCATTATGGTGGGAAATTACGTTAGAGATATATAGGATGGAGGAAGTAAAAGCTCATGTTAATGACAGGATGGCCTGGTTCCATCTGTGCTGGGATAAGTGGGTCCAATATGTTAATACCTATAAACCGAATTTTCTCTTTAAAGCTTGAAACCACCAATTTAGTTAATTGTTTACTCCCGACAGAGCTTTCTCCTTTTATTTTATATATATATTTTTTTTTTCCTTTTTTTTTTTTTTCTTTCTCTTTCTTTCTATCTGTCTTTCTTCTCGTTTTGTTTCGTTTTTCTCTTGTAAACTGTGTTAATTAATGCCTGTAATCATCTTTATGAGGTAATATTGTAGAAATAAAGAATATAAAAAAAAAAAAAAAGAAAAGGCTTCAGTTAATCCAAAATGCTGCAGCAAGAGTCCTGACAGGGACTAGAAAGAGAGAGCAGATTTCTCCTGTATCGACTTCCTGTTAAATCCAGAATTGAATTCAAAATCCTGCTCCTCACATACAAGGTCTTAAATAATCAGGCCCCATCTTATCTTAATGACCTTGTAGTACCATATCCCCCTATTAGAGCACTTCGCTCTCGCTCTGCAGGCCTACTTGTTGTTCACAGAGTATTTAAAAGTAGAATGGGAGGCAGAGCCTTCAGTTTTCAGGACCCAAAAAGATAGTTGGGGTTTTTTCTGTTGTATTATTGTAGGTTCTTTATCTTACAATATAAAGCACATTGGGGTGACTGTTGTTGTTATTTGGAGGAATTAATAAAAAAAACTTTTATACTTGAAATTCTTTCATTTATTCTACATATTTATTCATCACTGGCTCCATAGTGTTGTTTATGTAATATGTGAAATGTTGCTAGTATTGATTTGGTGCTGTATAAATAAACACAATTAAATCAAATGTGTCTCTATAAAACCTGCCCTCAGTTATAACCCAAGTGTCAGGGCTCAATGGCTCATGAAAAGGAATGGAGTCAAGCACAGAACCAAAAAACGGAGGCTGAGTGACTTTTAACAGAAATGTATTTTACTAGATTTCTTGACTTAGAAAGCTGAATCACGGCTAAATTCAACAGCAAGCGAGGTATTATGAGAAGTGCAGAGCTGAGGCCAGAACATAAGCTGAGGCAGGTCAAAGGAACAACAGGGGCAGAATCGGGCGAATAGAAACTATCCAGGATCACTGGAACAAAGGAGATAATAATCAGAGTGGTCCACAGTGTAGTGAATGAGTCCAAGATTTAAAAACTAAGAGGTGTTACGTGGCTGCAGGTGGAGATCAGCTGGAGGAGGAGATGAATTAAATCTGGGTACAGAGTGAGATGTGGGTGCACAGGGAGGCAGGCAGCTGAGGATGGCAGTTTGCAAGAGTGAGTTTTCCCAGCAGTGGCAGGCCAGAATCCTGAGGCGTGACTTATGGCGAGAGTTGGAAGATGTATCCAGGTGCCGACTAGGGAACAGGAAAAAAGGGTTACGCGAAACAAGCTGAGGAGCACAAGACAAAATGTGAGGCAGAGAACTGACTGTGCTAAGCACACAATCTGGAGAAGGTTCATTGTGAGTGCTGCTCATAAATACTGCCGGAGTAATTGGCAACAGGTGAGGAGCAGGGAGGAGTGAGGAGGGCTCCACCCAGGGGAGGAGAGCTGATGCTGTGGAAAGTTACTCAGACTCACTCGGATCATGACACCAAGAGTCCAGTGAACTGAACACATAACCACAGTAACCAGAATGCAGTTTTCTCATTTGTGTCATTTGCTGTTTATTCATGCAGAGATTCTCACTGAGTGTCAGCTCAAACTCAAGTCAGACCTGAAGCAGAAGTTCCAGTGTGTGCTCGAGGGGATTTCTACAACAGAAAACCCGACCCTCCTGAGTCAGATCTACACAGAGCTCTACATCACAGGGGGAGGGACTGCAGAGGTCAATGATGAACATGAGGTCAGACAGATTGAAACAGCATCCAGGAAACCAGACAGACCAGAAACAACCATCAGACAAGAAGACATCTTTAAACTCCCACCTGGAAGAGATAAACCAATCAGAACAGTGCTGACAATGGGAGTGGCTGGCATTGGGAAAACAGTCCTAACACAGAAGTTCACTCTGGACTGGGCTGAAGACAAAGCCAACCAGGACATCCAGTTCATGTTTCCATTCACTTTCAGAGAGCTGAATCTGCTGAAAGAGGAAAAGTTCAGCTTGGTGGAACTTGTTCATCACATCTTTACTGAAACCAAAGAAGCAGGAATCTACATCTTTGAAGACTTCCAGGTTGTGTTCATCTTTGATGGTCTGGATGAGTGTCGACCTCCTCTGGACTTCCACAAAACTGCAATCCTGACTGACCCTAGAAAGTCCACCTCAGTGGATGTGCTGCTGATAAACCTCATCAGGGGGAAACTGCTTCCCTCTGCTCGCCTCTGGATAACCACACGACCTGCAGCAGCCAATAAGATCCTTTGTGACATTGTTGACATGGTGACAGAAGTCAGAGGGTTCACTGACCCACAGAAGGAGGAGTACTTCAGGAAGAGATTCGGAGATTCGGAGCAGGCCAGCAGCATCATCTCCCACATCAAGACATCACGAAGCCTCCACATCATGTGCCACATCCCAGTCTTCTGCTGGATCACTGCTACAGTTCTGGAGTTTGTCATGAAGAACAAAGAGAGTCAAGATCTGCCTAAGACTCTCACAGAGCTCTACCTACGCCTTGTGCTATTTCACCTAAAAACGAAGGACATCAAGTATGATGGAGGAGCTGAGACAGATTCATGCAGGAAGATCATTGAGTCTCTGGGAAAACTGGCCTTTGATCAGCTGCAGAAAGGAAACCTGATCTTCTATAAATCAGACCTGACAGAGTGTGGCATCGATATCAGAGCAGCCTCAGTGTACTCAGGAGTGTTCACACAGATCTTTAAAGCTGATGAGTGTCACATGTTCACCGGTGTCGTTTACTGTTTCGTCCATCTGAGCATTCAGGAGTTCTTTGCTGCTCTTCATGTCTATCTGACCTTCATCAACTCTGGAGTCAACCTGCTTAAGAAACAATCTCCTCGCTTTAAAATCTTCCAGAAAACACTTACTGTAAAAGACTTCTACCAGAGTGCTGTGGACAAAGCCTTAGAGAGTCCAAATGGACACCTGGACTTGTTCCTCCGCTTCCTCCTGGGTCTTTCACTGCAGACCAATCAGGATCTTCTATGCATGCTGACAGAGACAGGAAGTAGCTCACAGACCAATCAGGAAACAGTCCAGTACATCAAGAAGAAGCTCAGTGGGAAACTGTCTGCAGAGAAAAGCATCAACCTGCTCCACTGTCTGAATGAACTGGATGATCGTTCTCTAGTGGAGGAGATCCAACAGTCCCTGAGATCAGGACGTCTCTCCACAGATCAACTGTCTCCTGCTCAGTGGTCGGCTCTGGTCTTCATCTTACTGTCATCAGATCTGGATGAGTTCGACCTGGAGAAATACTCCCGTTCAGAGAAGGCATTTTTGAAGCTGCTGCCAGTGGTCAAAGCCTCCAAGAAAGTGCTGTAAGTGAATCTATGAACAAATGTGTTTAATAATGCTAGATGAATAAAAGAATATGTCTCCATTGTTATTCTTCCTCAGGCTGAGAGATTGTAAACTCTCAAAAAGAAGCTTTGAAGCTTTGTCTGAAATTCTCAGCTCCCCATCCAATCATCTGAGAGAGCTGGACCTGAGCTCGAACAAACTGCAGGTTTCAGAATTGGATTTGCTGTGTGTTGGACTAAAGAGTCCTGACTGTAAACTTGAAACTCTCAGGTAAGGATACAGACGTTTTGACACTTTTTGACTCTTAAATCTGTAAGTTTATCTTGATGTGGACGTTCAAAGTCAGCACAATTTTCCTTTTAAGTTCCTGAGTTTATATTTTTGACTGTCAGGTTGTCTGGACAGATGTTTTTATTTTATTTTATTTTTTTACTTGTCCCTAAAGTCAGAACTAAACCCACATGTAGATGACTTTCTGTTACTGGAGCAGCCTTCCTGAAGACAGCAGTGTGTTTTCATGCTTTTAAAGCCAAACTCACCTTTCAGACCTGGCTTTCATTTATTATCTATTTTTGTTTGTTTATTATATATTTATTTCTACTGTTTAACTACTGCTCACATCTGTTATCCTCCTTTTTAATTGTTCATTTCTTTTTACCCAGTGTTTCTATATTGCACTTTGTATTTGTCATCTATATTTATCATGCACTACTTTGCTCATTTATTGTTTGGTTTTAATGTTATTAAATTTCGGTTCTTTTGGTATTTGTTATGGCCAAAAAGACACGGCTCAAAAGTGGTCTTTTTACTTTTTAAGTTATTAAATTTGTAACTGTAGTGATTTTTGTGTGTGACAGAGAGGCACTGCCAGGGATTTTTGACACAAGTTGTTCTTGTAAAATCAGTCTGTGAAGGTTCTCAGACATCCAGGTCATCGTAGTCTAAGGAGCTTGGAAAGAAAAGCGTCTGGACTTCTTCAAGTTTCCTTGAAGATGTTTCACCTCTTATGAGAGAAGCGTCTTCAGTTCTAAGGGTCAAATGGTGGAGTGGGGCAGTCAGTGAAAGAGCAATGGTGGTGGCTCAGGGTTTGTATGTTTGGGGGGTTCAGAGGGAAAAGATGAATGCAGGTCTGGAGTTGGTGTGTGAGAGCAGGGAGTGAATCTGATCAAACATGAGTGTCATGAAGCCTGTTTGCAGTTATTTGCACTGTTTTCCACTCTGGATGTTGTTTCTGTTCAGCTGTGAGTAGAAAAGGCTCCATTCTACAACCTGTTTGTGTTAGTTGTTCAATAGAAACATTATTTTGTGCTGATGTTGCACTTCTTTTATTCACAACCAGAGTTTTTGAAGTCTGCATAAAAATGATTTAAATGACTTTTGAATATTACTTTAAATACTTAGATTTAAAGTTCTGAAAAAAGTTTAAATACAAAGATCAGTATTGTCTAATGTTTTGGCTGCAGTGTGTTTTTGCAGACAGGTATAACAGAACAGCTTTAGTGTTTAGATTTTTTAAACTTGAGTATGAACTTATACAAAATGCAGCAAGATATTAAAAAAAAAAGTGGCATCGTTCCATCTCTGCTTTGATTAGAGACACAGCTCTAATCAAAGAGATGGTCCGCTTGCCTCCGCCCCAGAGAGAAGGGTTACATCTCCTGGGTTTAGGTGTTTTCCAATTTGTCATCATTTTGAAAAGTTTACATTTCTTCAGTGTTGAGCAGCAGAAATGAGGCTTTACTGTCAGAGGCCGACAGCACTGAACACAACAGCAGACTGGTGGCTAATAAACAGTGAATGATGCAGAAACAGATGTTTGAAGCTGTTCTTGGAGTACACTGAGAGAGAGAGAGCTGTGCAGGCAGGAACAGCCAAAGTCAGAGAGAATTCATGAGCATATTGATCAAACGTGAAGCAGAGTTTGGATCTTCTTTTGCTGCTGCTTCACTCAGTTTTGGTTGGAGACAGATGAAACCTGCAGCTTCAGGATCTGTGAGCTGTCCACTTTCAGCCCCGACGGCGTGTCCGTGTACGTGCCGTCGAGTGAACGATCCACGCTCTGTGTTTCCATCTTTGTGTGTTTAGCTGCTCTCATTTACTGTTTTATCTGTTTGCTGCTTGTTGAAATAGTTTGTGAGCTTTAACCTGAGATTCTGGCAAAATACATTTATATTAAACATCGATTCAGGATTGAATGAATCAACATCGTTTTATTCAAATTAAAACCATTTAAATGGGAACATGAATTTTTTACAGCCGCCTCTAATGCTGGGTAATGTCAGCTGGTCCATGTGTAGCTGGCTGTGAGGCTCAGGGAGCGTCTACAAAGTGCAACACTGAAAGAACATCATCCATAAATATTGAGTAATAACTGGACTCTCATACAGCGAGACTCAAATGCCTTTAAACATCAGCTTATCCTGCTGATCCAAGTCCAACACTGAGTTTGTAAAAACATGTTTGTCAATCATTTTGTTTGGTTTTTGAGGAAAAAGATTCAATAACTTGCTGCTAATACACAACATTTCATCATATTTCCTCATAACCCTCTTTTGTCTGACCATTTGATCCCATTTGAATTTGCAATAAAGGATCCACAGAGTTTGGTGACAATAATGACAGTAGATGTTTGTGTGAAAGTGCTGGAAGCAAATGAGTGTGTGATGTTCTTTCAGTGTTGCACTTTGTAGACGCTCCCTGAGCACTGGTCTCACAGCCAGCTGCACATAGAGACCAGTGTTGTTAGTCCAGGTCAGAAGATGACTTGTTGGAATGAAAATGAGCTTGTAGTTTGTCTGCTTTAATAATGTGACTGGAAAAAGGTGTTGGACTTCAAATATGTCCATTTCTGTCACACTTCACCTTTAAAAGTGAAGCCATGTGGTTCCTGGAAGGAAAAACACGACTTTTTCAAGTCTTTGTCCTGTTTTTATGAGAAATGTACGACTTTAATGTGAAACATTCAGAGTTTTTTCTCTTGTTGTGTTTGTTTGAAGCTGCTTCCTGTTGGCTTCAGCTGTTTGGAGTTTCCATTTTCTAAACTTCTACATTCTGAACCTTCTTCAGCTCTGAACAGATGATGAAACACTGAATGATTTCAAGCACTTTGTCTAATAAACTTACATCTTTCATTCTCTATACAGATTGGAGCGCTGTGATTTGTCAGAGATCAGCTGTGATTATCTGGAAGCAGTGCTGAAGCTCAACCCTTCGTATCCCAGAGTGGTGGACCTGAGCTACCACAAGCTGCAGGATTCAGGAGTGAAGCAGCTGTGTGTTCTTCTGGAGAATCCACAACATCAAATTGAAACTCTGAGGTCAGTCTCCACGTTTTAGTTGTGCTGACACTGTCGATCTGTGGAACTAAAACCTTTATACAGGAAGTCTGGTTCAGCTCTTTGTAGACCTTCTAATCTCTGATGCTCTGAGTCTTACTCAGTAGATGATGCAGAGTTGTGAAGCCGATGTGGGTGAGGACACTCGCCCAGCTCTAACTACTTTGACGTCCAGGCGGCTTCCCTGCTTGTCCTGATACAAACAAACCTGAGTAACCTTGCAGGTCAGATCTCATCAGTCACACCTGTTATGGCAGCTCTCCTCTAGATTGTAGTTCTTGTTAACCTGGGATGGTTTTAGAAGCCTGGACCACAGACTGCAAGGGAAGATATTACTGGGAAAGGCCAAAGCAACCTATTAGACCCATTAAACACTAACATAGATGAATACTCAGATTTAAACCTTTATTGTTTCACAAAGGGTTAAAAAGGGAACGTCCACAGTTTAGACTGCAGCAGATTTTATTAAAGCAGTTTGACAGGAGCAAAGCAAAAACACAAAGAATAAGTGTTTCACATATTAATACATATAACATAATAATAAAAGAAAAGCAAAATAATGATACAAAAGAATGAAAAAGTTGTCCAGAGCAGCAGGATGTCTGAGGTCTGCAGAAACACAAAAACACAGCAGCTAAAAATAGTTGTTGAAAGAAAACGAGGTGGGAGCTGCTGATTCCTGAGCTTTGATACTGGATTAGCTTCAGTAGTTATTCCCATCACTGCTGTAGGAGCTACATTTAGTCACAGCTGATTGTCTTTGACCAATCAGAAGACTACTGTTGTAAAAACAAGCAGACAAAGAACCAATGAGAGTGAAGAACAGGATAAAGAGCTCGTGTGATGGAGGCAAAGCAATAATCAGCAGACTGTAGCAGTTTCTATCTGGATGAAAGTAGAAGGAGCTCAGCGGAGCTCAGTCCCATATCTTTGTTTAGAAACAACATCAGTGATTTCCTGCTGCTCGAGATGATTCCAGCAGCTCTCATTACAGCAGCTGATGAGAGAAACAGCTGATGCCTCACAGCTCGTGCACTGTTGGAACTCCAGATGTTCACGTGGCTGAAGTCTGTGAAGAAACTGTGGTCCACGTAGTTCACACGGCCTCAGATTGGACCGAGCTCCCTGGATCACTGCAGCATCCTCAGCTGGTACATGGACGTCTCTGCTCCTCAGTCTTGGAGCCCCTGCAGGTCCGTCCACACCACCAGGTCTTCTCACTCACCTTTCCTTTGTCCTCGTCCTTCATCGGCCGTGCTGTGTCTTTGTTCCTGCGGTGTTGTTCCCACGATGCAGCGCTGATGTTCCCTCCTTGAATGCACAACAAGTACGGTGCTGGTCTTTCTCGGGTGGAGCAGAGACAGACTGAAGTCTTTCAGGCTTTAGTGCCGACTTCCCTGACAGAGGCTGGACTCCATGGTCTGCACAGGAGGCTTCTACACTGTGTGGAGGTGACTCCTGGACTCGAAGACAGGCTGCAGGTACATGTGTGATGAAGAGGAGCTACAGCAGTGTGATGGAGCTGCAGGTGTGAAGGAAGTCCTGCTGTCCTGTCCCACCCTCATCTTTGCTTCCTCTGTCTTCTCTGGACTTGTCCTCCTGTTTCAGAAACAGCACTGCTTCATGCCGAGGGTGGACGGGAGCGTTGGCTCTGATTCTTTTACCGTCCACCACAAGGAGACACTGATGCTGACCTCCTGATTCATCTGCATGTGTTCTGCTTCACACTGCTCACCTCCACCAAAGACTTCACAAACATCTTCTTTCTTTGAGTCCAGTTTGTCCCACAAACACTTCCAAATCTCCTCCTCTGAGATTCTGCAGCTTCTTGCAGTGTGACTCAGCTGACTTCTGACAGACCACAGACTGGCACAGCATCCACATGTGTCTCCTTTCAAACAGGCTCTTGATGTTTCCTCCCACATCATTCTGGCCTCTCAGTCTCCTTTGTTCTCCAGCTCTGTAGCTCCAGCTGGTGAAGCTTCAGTTTTCCATGTTGGTAACAGTAAACTACAGCCTCTGCTGTCAGCTGGGTAACTAAACAGAGCTGCAGCACGTCTCTGCGGTGGTGCTACATCCAGCCTGCAGACGGCCGTCTACATGTTGTAGTGGTTTACAGTCACCAGGGGGCGCTGTCCCAGCCATGCAGGCAGTGGGCTGCTCTGCTTGTGCTGTTGTTGGTGAAGCTGAAGTGAAAGTGATAGGTTTGTAGTTTGAACCTATCCACTGGAACGTTAAGGACAATCTGCTACGCAGCAAAAAGCAAGACACAAGGCACCAAAGTTCTCTGGTTTACTCATGCATGAGGGAGACCTGGCTGGAGCCAAGCGTCGTTCCACCACTTGACCACCATCAGACTCTCAGCCAGGCTCCCCATAGCACTCCTTTTATTGTGGTTACATGAATATGCATAGGGTCATTAACATATAGCATCTCACATAGGTATACATGTGAACAAAGAATACTGTGTGTGTGTGTGTGTGTGTGTGTGTGTGTGTGTGTGTGTGTGTGTGTGTGTGTGTGTGTGTGTGTGTGTGTGTGTGGTACTGCTGATCAAAGGGTCATATAACATCCTTGGTCAGGAAGAGGGTAGACCCCCCTTCACCCTAGATGGTTCACCCTAGATAACATGGTGAGGAAGTCCAGCAGTTCATCTAAACAAAAAGCACTTAGACTAGAACAGACGTAGCTACGTTAATCCTGCCATAAAACAATAAGAGAAGGTACGACCTCTCTCGTGCTCCCAGGATGTGGGTGTGCATTCCAGTGTGGAATACACACCAAGCCCCTGCAGCCTGCTAAAGATCACACATCCTATCACTACACAATTGATTATACACCTCTAAGAATATATGGTTAAATATTTCCTAATACAAATGACAATAATAAAATCTAAACCCATCATCACCACCCTGTATTGTCATTTTTTAAGGCTATACGGCATATATATATCTTCAGCTCTACACCACTTGTCAACATTTTCAGTGCAGGCTTCATTTCATACACACATATTAGCCTTAGCATCCATGTCACTCTGCTGCAACAGTATGAAATTGGTAAAGGTGTTAGCAATCATTTTATTCACCATCGATCTTACACATGGCAAAATGCAACCTGTAAACAAGCAAAGCAAAGCCAATAATGTAAGAATGGGAGTCAAAAACTTTAGAAACATATTCCACCATGGTCCAGATGTCAACCAGGCTATCCAGCCTTGTGACGTGTCTCCTCCTGATGTGTGGTCCGCCACATATTTCTGCAGAGCAGTTAAGTTCTGCAGTGCCTCATAGATGTCTCCTCCAGTCGTATATCCATCCGGAATAAACGTACAACATGTCTCTCCAATCAGCTTACACACTCCTCCTTGTGATGCTGTTATCAAGTCTAGGGTCAGCCTGTTCTGCAGTACCATCGTTCTGATGGCCTTTTGCTCCTCCGCTAAGGCTGTTCCCAGAGTCTTAGTGAGATTAATGTGTCGCAGTAAGGCATATCGGTTGATCTCCACATGATCCCGCACCTCTGCAACTCCGATGTTTGGGATCAAACTTTGGAAGAATTTAGCTCCTCCACTCCAAATGCGGAATTCTCGTGGCACTCCAGTGTCTACTGTCACTCCAAAAGAGTTAGGTGAGGCTATATTCACCTCACGCTTCCGTCGGTTGCTAGGGTGATGTTCAACTCTGTCCATGAAGAAGACATGATCCGATAACTTCACCACGGCACACAATCCTCCCCATCCCTCAGGGAGTGATAGATAGGCTTTATGTCCACACAAGAAATACCAATCAGCCAAAACTCTTGTTCCTTTACTGCTCGGCACCATCCTTGCACATCCTGTCCACTTCTGACTCTTTGCTTTTACTGGTATCCTGTAAGCCCGGTTGGACTTGCATTCAGTCCTCCTTAATGTCAAGTTCTCAGCTCACTTTGCACTGGTCAAGCATTTCATACACCTGCTCTCATTCTCTGGAGGGCAGTAGGTGTATATGTATCCACATAAACGAAGCGGCAGCTCCCCCACTGACAGTGATCCATTGTTCATCACACACAACGGCAGTTGAGCTGTATTCAGCTTGTTCAGCAATATTATGTCTGGCAGTGGGTCTGACACTTGAGGCCAGGCCAATAAGTCAGTTTGCTCAGAACAATTCACATCTATAAGTGGCGACTTACTCCAGGTGATGTTCAGAGGTGTACTATAGTTGGCCTGGGACCAGAGGACTCTGTTGCCAGGATGAGTTGCTAAGCCCAACAGACACCAACTCCTGTCCTCTGGTATGCTGTACGGCCACAGTCCAGATGTATATGCGGATAACGGCATATGAGCACACACATAGCAGTCCGTCCTATTGTTCAAGTGAGCAGTTGTATTCATAAACTGCCACCAAAAGTTTGTAGAATAGCCATGAGGGTATTGGGTGTGGTTTCCTTGGACATACAGGGTCTCCACAGCTGACCATGATGACATCAAAGCCATTACACCCAGCAGGGTAGACAACACTTTACCAGCCATTCTGATGAGTACCTGTGGCTCAGTTGGTTTCTTCACCGGATTGAGACGAAGGGCCCTAGAGGCTTTCCCCCCCTTTGTACCCGGTCTTCCTGCCACTTACTCCGAGCTGGCCTGGATGTGTGTCACCTTTTTGCAGTGGCTTTGGTGTATCCAGGTGGGTCGTTCTGCAATCTTCACAGCAGTTGGTGTTGTCAGCAGAGCCTGGTATGGTCCGTCCCACCGTGGCTTCGACCAGCACTTCCTCTTTATGACCTTTATCAGTACCCAGTCCCCTGGCTTCAGACGTTCTTCCTGTACAGAAACAGAATCATCTGGCAGATTATTTGCACTCATGACTTCTTTGCTTTTCAGCATTTTAATCATCCAGTCTGCTAGTGTGTTTTCTTCTTCTGCTTTATCATTATCATTACAAAACACTGGAACTCTAAATGGCCTGCCATATATTATTTCAAAAGGCGTTAGGCCATTATCAGTTGGCGTGATTCTCATATACATTTTCACTAGCTCAATGCAGTCTACCCATGTTCTGCCTGTTTCCTCCATTGTTTTCCTGAGTCTCAGCTTTACTGTGCCATTAGTCCTTTCAACCAGCCCTGCACTTTGTGGGTGATATGAGCAATGGTTTTTCAGCGTTATCCCCAGATGTTGTGACATTTTCTCAATTACTTCATTCACAAAATGAGGACCATTGTCACTGTAAATAGTCTGGGGGATCCCATGCTCTGGGATCACATTTTTGCATATCACTTTAGCCACTGAAATAGCATCTGCTTTCTTAGTGGGGACAACTTCTACCCACTTTGAGAACGGGCACACAATCACCAGGCAGTACCTGTAGGTGTTACAGTTAGACAACTCAATGAAATCCATATGGATTACTTCAAATGGGTAGCTGGGTCTGGGAAACTTTCCTCTCCTAGGTCTGAGGTTTCCCTGAGCATTATGTTTACAACATATTAAACATGCTTTACAAAAATGTTTTGAATAAGCATTGAATCCCAGTGTGAAAAACTGCCGTTCGACTGCTGCCACCATCCCAGCTGTCGAGACATGGCAGAGCCCGTGGCTCAAACTTGCAGCAGTCCTATATAGGTTCTTAGGCAATATAGGTTTATCACAAAGATAGTAGACATCACCTCGCAGGCTTGCTCCTTTAGTGAGCCACAGCTGCTTCTCAGCTGGAGGTGAGTGTGACTGCATGTCTGCTAACACATCATGTGTGATGGGCGTAGTTTGCTCCTGTGACGCCAGAACATGAACCCCATGTGTTCCAAGGGCCGCTTCCTTTGCAATTTTATCTGCAAAGGCGTTGCCTAGTACAATGGGGTCAGTGCCACGTGTGTGTGCTGCACATTTACAAACCGCAACTTTACTAGGCAGTAAGACTGCTTTCAACAGGGCCTGCAACAATGTCGCATGCTCCACAGGTTTACCTGTTGATGTTGTCATGCCTCGTCTTGACCACTGAGCGGCAAAGAAATGAAGTGTAGCATATGCATACTGACTGTCAGTATATATAGTCACTGCCTCCTGTCTCTTCTGCGCCTGTTCTAACCACAATTTAGCGGACGCCACTTGTAACTCTCTCTCCTGTTTCAATTTCCCTGTCGCACCAGCTGCTTTCACTGTCAACTGGTCTACTAACATTTGACATTGTCCTACAACCAATTTACCTTCAAAATCATATTTCTTGCGCCAATGTCCTAAATACTTTGCGCTACCGGGAGCGAATTTCACCATAAACTTCTCGTCACCCTCTGACACACTCTTGGTTGCTTGGGAACCCATAATAACAACAACAGCTGCCGACGTCACAGACCACGTGTTCTGCTCCGCACACACTCACACAACAACAACAACAACAAAAAATATCCTCACACACAAACAACAAAAATTAGGCCTATTGTCTCAACGCAGTCTCACACAGTGACTGCGTGCTTTGTCGCACACAGTGGCAAAGACTTACATAGCAGTGATCACGCGCTTTATCGCACACAGTGATAAAGACTTTCAACGCAACCTCACACAGTGGATGCGCGCTTTGCTGCACACAGCGGCAAAGAATAGTCGCACACAGTGACTACACGCTTTATCGCACACAGTGATAAAGACTTTACAACTCAGCCTCACACAGTGGCTTAGATTTTTCACATACCTACTTGGTGTTGCTTATTGCGAGTAGCATCAGTCCCGAATCCCGTCAATCGTCATCCATCGAGGAGAAAAAACAGACGGCTAATCCACCGGCTCGATGACGAATTCTCACGCCTCGGGACTTTGCTGCAGGACCTCTATAAGTCCTGGCTGACGTCAGTCTGTCGGCGTGTCTCTTTTCCCCTCGGTGAATGTCGACTCCAGGGATCCGGCTCTCGAAGGACCAATTAATGATAGGTTTGTAGTTTGAACCTATCCACTGGAACGTTAAGGACAATCTGCTACGCAGCAAAAAGCAAGACACAAGGCACCAAAGTTCTCTGGTTTACTCATGCATGAGGGAGACCTGGCTGGAGCCAAGCGTCGTTCCACCACTTGACCACCATCAGACTCTCAGCCAGGTTCCCCATAGCACTCCTTTTATTGTGGTTACATGAATATGCATAGGGTCATTAACATATAGCATCTCACATAGGTATACATGTGAACAAAGAATACTGTGTGTGTGTGTGTGTGTGTGTGTGTGTGTGTGTGTGTGTGTGTGTGTGTGTGTGTGGTACTGCTGATCAAAGGGTCATATAACATCCTTGGTCAGGAAGAGGGTAGACCCCCCTTCACCCTAGATGGTTCACCCTAGATAACATGGTGAGGAAGTCCAGCAGTTCATCTAAACAAAAAGCACTTAGACTAGAACAGACGTAGCTACGTTAATCCTACCATAAAACAATAAGAGAAGGTACGACCTCTCTCGTGCTCCCAGGATGTGGGTGTGCATTCTAGTGTGGAATACACACCAAGCCCCTGCAGCCTGCTAAAGATCACACATCCTATCACTACACAATTGATTATACACCTCTAAGAATATATGGTTAAATATTTCCTAATACAAATGACAATAATAAAATCTAAACCCATCAGAAAGCGAGAGTTAAAACACTGAACAGTGTCCACTGAGCTTCTCATGCTATTCTCATGCTCAAAGAAGTTTAACAGGAAGGACGACTCGTCCATCAGGCGTCCAGCTGTCCGTGACCGTGTCCACAGCAGAGTGTGACCGAGGCTTCATGCTAACACGCACACATGAAGCTAATACCACCACGAGCAGCTGCTCAGTGGATTTGGAGGACAAATGTCTGCAGCTTCTCACAGGCAGTATGCAGAATGTGGATCTCCACAAAGACTGTGGAGAGCTCGTCCCACACTCTAAATCCAAACTTGTCTGCACAAAACTTCTCACACGTTCCCGTCACAAGTGTCTTCTAAGTGAAGCTACCAGGTTCAGGTCCAGCTTGTTTATCTGGAGCTGCAGGAGATGATCCATCCTCACAAAGCAACACAGCAGATATGCAAACACACAACACAACCAAAGGATTCTCTCTGCATGTCTGTGGCTGATGCTGCTGGAACGAAGCTGTTTGAAACCTTGTTGTTCTGCACTTTGGGACCAGAAGAGGAAACTGAAGCTCTGTGCAGAGGGTCCAATGGAAGCAGCCAAGCGCTGTAAGTGTCTGCTGTACAGGGATGCTGGTTCAGCTGTGGCTCAGTTTCACAGTGTGACTCAATAAAAGCAGCAGGAAATCAAAGCTTGATGCTTTCATCAGTGTGGAAATAAGAAAGTTTCCTGTGACAGACGCTGGAGCTCTTTCACTCTCAGCTTCACAGTTTCAGCTTCAAACTTCTTCCAACATGTTTCTAACACGGTCACATTCCACCTTAATGGAGCTGATATCTTGTGCATCAGCACATTTTCTAAAGGCAGCGATCACATCTTTAGTTTTGGATGTTTAACTGCAGATTGTTTGTGTTTATAGCACATTAATTACAGCAGCAGCGTTGACCACAGTGCTGTACAAGAATCCAAAATAACGATTAAAATAACTCCTAATATTAATATCACACATCAAATATCAAATAACTCTCATGCTGTATTAAAAGCCAGTGAATACAAATGTGTTTTAAGAGCAGATTTACAGAGACTGACAGCAGGAGCTGGGGCTGTTCGATAGAACGATGTATATATGATGACCATATGAAAACGTCTATCGTTTCATATCACGCTCTTTGTTTCCTGCTTATGTGTTTGTGTTTTCCAGATAAAGCTTTCAAAATAAATCTGAAGATCCTGTTGAGAGTTTTCAAAATAAACACAATACAGTACTGCGGTCGCTCGTTTATCGAGTTACGTTCTAAAAATAAGTCTCAGAATGAAGTAGCAGCTTTATGTTTTACAAGTATTATAGAAGTTTTAAGGCAGTTAAACCCTCACTGCACACTTTCTACACTTTTCTCAGACAGGCATGAACATTTTCACACTTTTCTCTCTTGTTTAAACAAAGTTCAAACCTTCATAGAAAAATAAGTTCATTATTAAAGAGTGAAAGCAAAGTGTTTCTGAAATGTGTCAAATCAGCCTTTTGCTGGCATTAAATGAGCTTCTGTGTGAGGAGCACTCGTCCATGGCCTGGGCTCCTCGCTGTCAGGTAAAGTTTCATAAAGCTTTTGAGTTTTTCTGCAGATAATGTTGGTGTCCAGCACGATGTTCTTTTTCCTGCGGTCACTGAGCCACAAAGCCAAAGCTGACTCCATCCTTACGATGTTCTTGTTGTGGACAGTTACAACCTTTTTGCCTCCTTGTTGAAACTATGATGGTCAGCATCTTCCTCTGCCTTTGGCTGCTACCACAGGTGCAAAACGTCTCGTCATCATTGTTGTTTGTTGGGGACAAAACGTACAAACATACAGTGCAGCACTGCAGAGTCACACTGCTGTAAATTTGAACACATTCTGTACTGTACAGGAGACACGGCACGAGATTGGCTGACAATGGTCTACAGCCAATCAGGACGCAGAGCACAACGCGCTGTACAAAACAAAAGCATGCAAAATTGCACAAAAAAGATCAGCGAAACAGCGAGGCCGCCAAAGGTGAACTGTGTTACAGCGAGGGACCAGCGTATATGTGGTTGTTGGGACGATAAATGTCTTTGAGCTTGTGTCAGAAGACGAGCTGCAGCTTTCTGGACCAGCTGCAGTCTTGCCAGGCAGGTCCCACTAACTCCAACATATAAGGAGTTACAATAATCCAGCTGGGACGTCATGAAAACGTGGATCGCCCGTTCAAGGTTTTTAAAAGATAGAAATGATCTCACCTTAGATAAAAGCCTCAGTTTGAAGAAAGACCGCTGTACAACTGAGCTCAGCTGTTTTTCAAATTGCCGTCAAATATAAGCCCCAAATGTAATAATGCGATTTAATAAAAGAGCTGAACCAGTCTAATAGAGCGCCCTTGATGCCGCCATGCTCCAATGGTGAGGTCAAGATGCTGTGGTCAAGGCAGCAGTCAGATCCAAAAGCACAGCGGAGTCTCCTGATCAGTGGCTGATAAAAGATCATTAAGAACTTTCCAAAGTGCAGTTTCAGTGCTGTGAAGAGCTTTAAAACCAGACTGAAACCTTTACAACAGATTGCAGCTGAACAAATATAATCTTTTACAAAATCTTCGGCAGGAAGGGAAGCTTTGAAATAGGCCTGAAGTTTGAGCGGACAGAGGATCCAGATCAGGTTTTTAGTACAGGCTGTACAACAGCATGTTTAAAACAGGCTGTACAACACCTGAACTAAGACTGCTGTTAAAAATCGCTAAGATGTCGGAACCGACAACCTTTAAAATCTTTTTAAACACGTGTTGGAACAACTTCATTTGGACAAGATGATGTCTTTATAGCATCACATCGTTCCTCCACCTGATCAAACCACACAGGCTCAAACTGATCAAAAACAGCTGAGCAGGTGAATATTTTAGCCCCGGTGCGATCTCGGGCGAGAGTATCGATGATGGCCAAAGGGCAGCGTCCAGCTCTACGGCCGCTGAAGAGCAGACTCAACAGACGCGCGTGATGTGGATCCTACTGCTCTAAAACTGGAGCTTCTTCAATCCATTAAAGAGGACATTAGTACGCTGTTAAAAGAAGAAGTCAGAAATGCATTGAAAGAAGATTTTGACAATATAAGGGCTGACGTGCAAGGACTGAGAAATGAGATCGCTAACAGCATGGCGGCGACGTGCGGCGAAGTTGATGGAGTAAAGGTTACAGTGAAAGAAGCTGAGGATGGGCTGTCAATGTGGAGCGATGAGGTGACCACCCTGCAGTCTACAGTAGAGAGTATGAAGGAGGAGCTGTCTGACCTGAAGGATAAATGTGATGAAGGCAGGAAGCGGAGAGCTAACATCCACATCATAGGGATCCCAGAGGGCCTGGACTCGAGCTCCTCCACGGCCGTATCCGTGCTACTACGTGAAGTGCTGGGTATGGATAAAGACGTTATTGTCGACCACTCACACAGGAGCCCTATCCTGAGAAAGCCAGCTGGTAACCCGCACGCCGTCATAGCCGAGCGTCACTACTACCAGGATTGTGTGGCTACGCCGTGCCAGGGCCCAAGCCCCGCTTGAGTTTAACGGACAACCTATTGCAATATTACGACTGGGCGATATGACCCAAAGTTCATATCTCGATATTCTTTAGCTGGATGGCGATATACGATATATATCTCGATATTTTTAAAGCCAGAAAGTTCGAACAAAAAGAGAGTTCTTAGTCAAAGCTGTGTCCCAAATCTCACACAGGCACATTTATTAACATACAGCGTAGATGTACATGAAACAATTACTCAGGAATAAATGATCAGCATTTATTAAATAATAATGCTCCATAAATAAAAGAAAACAATGTTGTGTTTGTGCATAACAAAAAGCTCACAATCGTGCAGTCAAAATGTAAACAGACGCTGAGCATAATAACAAGCAGCTGCTCTGTTCCCAGGTTCTACTGCGTGACTGACAGCCTGGAGTTTGAAACCCTCTTTGTAACCGTGTCTCTTACAGGTGCCATTTATGGTCCTTATACACACTCAATACAGTAATATTACGTTGAAGCAGAGTACGTATCACTCCGCGAGGCTCCTCGTAGCTGTAATGCTCCAACAATCCATCAAGCGGTGCGGCCTCGTAGCTGAGCAAAGTCGTACCAAAACATCTTTTGAAAGGTTTCTGAGCGCCGTGTAGCACATAAAATCGGTTCGAGGTCAGTAAGCACAACCAGAATTCATCCATAAGGCGCACTGTCGATTTATGAGAAAATTACAGGATTTTAAGTGCAGAATACATAGTTTATGGTTTTCCTTTGATCTTAGCAAATATCTACGCCTCTAATTGGGACGACCACAGATTTTTCACTAATGTCTTTGCGCGGCTCCCCAATATGTCATCACACAATATCATCTTTGAGGGAGACCTAAACTGCTCATTATCTGCTATGGACCACAGTTCACACAAAAGTACACTTAGTCCAAACTCAGCATGCGTCATTCAGAGCTTTCTTGATAATTATGGGCTGGCTGATGTATGGAGATTTCATAATCCTGCTTCATGTCAATACTCTTTTTTTCTAATGTCCATAAAACATATATTTGTATAGAAAAACGTCTCCCTTTAGTTACAGAATGTGATTATAAGACTCTGGTGATTTCTCCTCTTGTTTTTTCAATGTGTATTCCTGATGCCTGCTCCAACTATCAGCCATGGAGATTCAACTCAGTGTTGTTAGCAGATGAAGAGTTTGTCAGTTACAAAAGGTCTCAAAGAGATTTTTTTTCTATCAATCAGACCCCAGAGATGTCATCATCAGTCATTTGGGAATCTCTAAAAGCATCTGAGAGGCCAAATAATTTCATTTTGTGCCAAACAAAGTGCAACACTGAAAGAACATCATCCATAAATATTGAGTAAGAACTGGACTCTCATACAGCGAGACTCAAATGCCTTTAAACATCAGCTTATCCTGCTGATCCAAGTCCAACACTGAGTTTGTAAAAACATGTTTGTCAATCATTTTGTTTGGTTTCTGAGGAAAATGATTCAATAACTTGCTGCTAATACACAACATTTCATCATATTTCCTCATAACCCTCTTTTGTCTGACCATTTGATCCCATTTGAATTTGCAATAAAGGATCCACAGAGTTTGGTGACAATAATGACAGTAGATGTTTGTGTGAAAGTGCTGGAAGCAAATGAGTGTGTGATGTTCTTTCAGTGTTGCACTTTGTAGACGCTCCCTGAGCACTGGTCTCACAGCCAGCTGCACATAGAGACCAGTGTTGTTAGTCCAGGTCAGAAGATGACTTGTTGGAATGAAAATGAGCTTGTAGTTTGTCTGCTTTAATAATGTGACTGGAAAAAGGTGTTGGACTTCAAATATGTCCATTTCTTTCACACTTCACCTTTAAAAGTGAAGCCATGTGGTTCCTGGAAGGAAAAACACGACTTTTTCAAGTCTTTGTCCTGTTTTTATGAGAAATGTACGACTTTAATGTGAAACATTCAGAGTTTTTTCTCTTGTTGTGTTTGTTTGAAGCTGCTTCCTGTTGGCTTCAGCTGTTTGGAGTTTCCATTTTCTAAACTTCTACATTCTGAACCTTCTTCAGCTCTGAACAGATGATGAAACACTGAATGATTTCAAGCACTTTGTCTAATAAACTTACATCTTTCATTCTTTATACAGATTGTGGAGCTGTGGTTTGTCAAAGATCAGCTGTGATTATCTGGCAGCAGCACTGAAGTCCAACCCCTCCCATCTGAGAGAGCTGGACCTGGGTAATGACTCCTGGTCTTCGACTAAGAACAACAACTACCTGCAGGATCCAGGAGTGAAGCATCTGTGTGGTTTCCTGGAGAGTCCAGGATGTAAACTTGAAACTCTGGGGTCAGTCAGCATGTTTTAGTTGTGCTGAGATGAATATGATGTGAAAGTTGTGCTGACACTAAACTGCAGACATCAGGCTGATATTATACTGATCCACACTGAGGATCTTCATGGTAAAGTCTGTTTTCTTCTTCTCTGGTTTAGTCCATTGACTGCAGCAGAACAATGTTCACATTTCAAACAGTGATACTCAACGTATGGCCCGCGGCCCACACGCGGCCTGCCCACCTTTCCTGATTCAGAGAGAGGGGACCCTGATTAATTGTGTAGCTTCTTCCTCACAGTTCTAAGTATCAGACACAACAATGAATAATCCACAGCTGACTGTCTTTAGCAGGTCAAAGGTCACGGCACACAGCAGACAGTCAGAAATATTCTAACTCTGATCATTTATCAGTTGTGACACTGTGAGACTTGATCAGAGGTGTGATCATCACAGCAGAGGCCTTTGTGTCAAAGTCACTGAGGATCAAACAGAAACACATGAAGCAGATTTTCCTCTTCTGGCTTTTTATAGCAGATAACCTTCAAAATATTCTGCAGTCGATCAAAAACTGAAGCAAACCATGAAGCAACATGTGAACATGAGCTGATGCTGCTGAAGTGAAGCAAAGTTACAGAGGTTTGATTACAGACACAGCTGAGAGTTTGTAATCTGTCATCATTTTAAAAAGTTTCCATGGAACAGCAGAAATGAGGCTTTACTGTCAGAGGCCGACAGCACTGAACACAACAGCAGACTGGTGGCTAATAAACAGTGAATGATGCAGAAACAGATGTTTGAAGCTGTTCTTGGAGTACACTGAGAGAGAGAGAGCTGTGCAGGCAGGAACAGCCAAAGTCAGAGAGAATTCATGAGCATATTGATCAAACGTGAAGCAGAGTTTGGATCTTCTTTTGCTGCTGCTTCACTCAGTTTTGGTTGGAGACAGATGAAACCTGCAGCTTCAGGATCTGTGAGCTGTCCACTTTCAGCCCCGACGGCGTGTCCGTGTACGTGCCGTGGAGTGAACGATCCACGCTCTGTGTTTCCATCTTTGTGTGTTTAGCTGCTCTCATTTACTGTTTTATCTGTTTGCTGCTTGTTGAAATAGTTTGTGAGCTTTAACCTGAGATTCTGGCAAAATACATTTATATTAAACATCGATTCAGGATTGAATGAATCAACATCGTTTTATTCAAATTAAAACCATTTAAATGGGAACATGAATTTTTTACAGCCGCCTCTAATGCTGGGTAATGTCAGCTGGTCCATGTGCAGCTGGCTGTGAGGCTCAGGGAGCGTCTACAAAGTGTAACACTGAAAGAACATCATCCATAAATATTGAGTAATAACTGGACTCTCATACAGCGAGACTCAAATGCCTTTAAACATCAGCTTATCCTGCTGATCCAAGTCCAACACTGAGTTTGTAAAAACATGTTTGTCAATCATTTTGTTTGGTTTCTGAGGAAAATGATTCAATAACTTGCTGCTAATACACAACATTTCATCATATTTCCTCATAACCCTCTTTTGTCTGACCATTTGATCCCATTTGAATTTGCAATAAAGGATCCACAGAGTTTGGTGACAATAATGACAGTAGATGTTTGTGTGAAAGTGCTGGAAGCAAATGAGTGTGTGATGTTCTTTCAGTGTTGCACTTTGTAGACGCTCCCTGAGCACTGGTCTCACAGCCAGCTGCACATAGAGACCAGTGTTGTTAGTCCAGGTCAGAAGATGACTTGTTGGAATGAAAATGAGCTTGTAGTTTGTCTGCTTTAATAATGTGACTGGAAAAAGGTGTTGGACTTCAAATATGTCCATTTCTGTCACACTTCACCTTTAAAAGTGAAGCCATGTGGTTCCTGGAAGGAAAAACACGACTTTTTCAAGTCTTTGTCCTGTTTTTATGAGAAATGTACGACTTTAATGTGAAACATTCAGAGTTTTTTCTCTTGTTGTGTTTGTTTGAAGCTGCTTCCTGTTGGCTTCAGCTGTTTGGAGTTTCCATTTTCTAAACTTCTACATTCTGAACCTTCTTCAGCTCTGAACAGATGATGAAACACTGAATGATTTCAAGCACTTTGTCTAATAAACTTACATCTTTCATTCTTTATACAGATTGAAGGACTGTGGTTTGTCAGAGATCAGCTGTGATTATCTGGCAGCAGCACTGAAGTCCAACCCCTCCCATCTGAGACAGCTGGACCTGAGTAATGACTACTACTGGTTATCAACTAACAAAAACAACCTGCAGGATCCAGGAGTGAAGCATCTGTGTGGTTTCCTGGAGAGTCCAGGATGTAAACTTGAAACTCTGAGGTCAGTCAGCATGTTTTAGTTGTGCTGAGATGAATATGATGTGAAAGTTGTGCTGACACTAAACTGCAGACATCAGGCTGATATTATACTGATCCACACTGAGGATCTTCATGGTAAAGTCTGTTTTCTTCTTCTCTGGTTTAGTCCATTGACTGCAGCAGAACAATGTTCACATTTCAAACCTTCAAAGAAGAAGAAAAATCCTCCACTGGAAAATTCACTGTGAAACTCTCAAACTCTTCATTGCACCTTAAAGTCTGTCTGACACTGAAATCCAAAGCAAAATGTGCGTTTGCTTTACAGACAGCAGTCCAACACAAACATACACACATCATCCAAAACACAGTCCAACATCCAAATCTCCTCCACTGCCAGCATGAATGATGGGAAAGAGAAGCAGGAACACTCTGACATTCAGGCTTAGAATGAGTTTCATCAAGCAGACTGTGAAGATCAAAGCTGCATTAGAAAGCTTACATGAATGAATGAGTGGACAGAAGTGGACAGAGATCATCTGAAGCACTTCAAAGGCTTTAAATCAGCACATTTCTCTTTATTCTTTATCAACTCTGTTAGTTTCTCTCAGTTTTCTGTGGAATGAAGCTAACAGCAGGCTAATAAGATGCTGACCAATAGGTTTCTATTAAAGGTTGTAATTTGTATATGAAAAAGTGCTTTGGCTCAGCAGGGATCAGCTTACAGGTAGAATACAGCTGCTGGATGGGATTAGCATGTCATAGCTATCCACCAAACTGCTAACTGGGGGATTTCAGGCCATCTATGGATCATTTTTGCTAACTGTTTATTCAGCTTAGGCTCACAGGGCTGCAGCCTGTGCCCTAGCTGTCATAGGGCAAGAGGCGTGGTCCACCTGCACAGGTGAGCAGTCCATCACAGGGCCAACAGAGAGCGACAGAGAAGCACTCCCTCACATCCACACCTACAGCCAATGTAGAAGCACCAATGAACCTAAGCAGCATTTCATTGGACTGTGGGAGAACATCCAACCTCCACAGAAAGGCCCAGCTGACCAACAAGCTTCAACCTACAACCTTCTTGCTCTAAGGCACTAGTGCTAACCACTTTTGCCCATTTCAGCCCAAATCCTGCATCTTCCTGTTTCTGACTCCAGGCCAGCTCCACTAACACTTTCTCATCAGACACTGCCACCTAGTGGAGGAAGTCTTAGTTCCATTTGAAGCTTCAGATTACAGTTAGTTCCTTTACAAAGAGGTGGAGGTGGTGGGGCCACAGCACCATCATCACTGAGTGCCATAGGACACTTAACCTTTGTTTCCATATGCTGGGAACTTCCTGTTGTTCCAAGGAGGACTGGAAAATGTGTGAAAATCTCCCAGTCAGTTCCTCACAGCACACTTCAATCATTTCCCTCCCACAGCATCAGGACCAGGGCTTTTTCTCTCTTTGGTCCCACTAAGAGATTTCCACACAAACACCTCATCAGTGGGACTCTCAGAGCTACCAGCCCTTTGCTACAATCACAAAGCTCTTCGTTGAAATCAATGATATCAAAGCTGGAATCAAATGAGTCCAAGTCTTCTGCTCATTCAGCATCACATTCATCTTTGCTCCTTGTTCTGCATCCCCACCATGGACTTCATTCCTTTCCAAGCCAGCCTTGAGTGTCCTTTATTCAGCTCATCCTCTGCTTTACTTTTACACCTGATTTTAGCTGCTTTATCTCTCTTTCAACAGGTTTCTGTGCCTCAATCTTTTTCTTCTCTCCCTCATAACAAGACAGCTTCTTCTGCCTGAGAACATGTTGGAGTGATTTACTAATCCAGGGCTGCTTATTGGGGAAAATACTTCCTGTTTCCAAAGTAATCCCCATTTTTCCCAGAAAGAAATGTCAGTAGAAATCGATGATCTAAGTGAGAACATGAGCCTTTCAAAAGTCCCAGTGGGTGCAGTCAAAGCAGTCCCTCAGTCCCAGTATAGAGTCTTTGGTCCAGACTGGAACAGCTGTGTGCCCAGTTTGAGCTCTCTTCAGTGCTGTGACCTGACAGACCCAGAGGGGCCATCACATCACATTTAGAAGCTCCCCTGATGGAGCCACAACACATGTCCAATACTTAGTCTGTCTTGTTGGACCAACTGGAAGAAATGATTCAAGGACTTAGTCACAGAACAGAGATTCAAATCTCCAAAATCCAACTGGCTGCATCAGGACATATAGTCTGAAACTCTGCACAGTTTCCTGTTTGAAGCTGCTTCCTGTTGGCTTCAGCTGTTTGGAGTTTCCATTTTCTAAACTTCTACATTCTGAACCTTCTTCAGCTCTGAACAGATGATGAAACACTGAATGATTTCAAGCACTTTGTCTAATAAACTTACATCTTTCATTCTTTATACAGATTGTGGCGCTGTGGTTTGTCAGAGATCAGCTGTGATTATCTGGCAGCAGCACTGAAGTCCAACCCCTCCCATCTGAGAGTGCTGGAGCTGTATGGAAACAACGTGAAGGATCCAGATGTGAAGCAGCTGTCTGATCTTCAGCAGAGTCCAGACTACAGACTGGAGACTCTGAGGTCAGTAGAGTGATGGAGTGAGTGGGTGGTGCTGTCAGCAGTATTGTACTAAACACAGTCAGTATGAAACAAAGATCCAGTGTTTCCTGTAAAGCTGCAGCTTCTCAGTGAAGCTGTGAGAGGAGAACGGTGACAGGCTTCAGGATTGGACACAAACACTTCCTGTTTCTCACCTTTATGGTCACCATAGTAACGTCTGACACGCTCTGATCAAACACTGTCAACAGCCAATCAGCTCTCTGAACAAAGCAGCACGCAGACCAATGACTGCATTGATTTCCAAGTTTAAAGCAGTGAAGAACACAGTCTGTAGGTGAGGAAGAATTTAGTGAGAGCAGATGTTTGGATGGAATTCCTCCAGTTAACAGCTGGAACCGTCCATCTGGATTGTTGGGCTTGTTGTTGGGGTTCCTACAGAGCTCAGAGTGGACACACCAAGGTTCTTCTAATGAATGAAAGTCCAAACTCAAACTAGGAGGGAAAAACATTTTCAGCAACTTCAATAAAAATCCAAAGATTAGAAAAAGTGAAGCAACAATGAGTCCTAGTACAGTCCCAGCACTGACGTCCCTGCTGCTCTTTATACTGGATGTGCTGCATCACTGACTGACAGCTGATGAAGAGTCTCTGGAAACACTCGTTTATCTCCTCTGCTCTTCCTCCTTCTCTCTGCAGGTGGAGCTGGTGATGATGGTAAACAGGACGGTGTGTGTGCTGAGAGAGGAGCAGCTGTGTCCTGATGATCCAGAGAGGTTGAAGCAGCAGCAGCTTGTGTGTAGAGACGCTCTGACTGGGCCATGTTACTGGGAGGTGGAGAGGAGAGCTTCATCCAGCAGTGACTGACAGAGGAATGAAGTGCAGATGACTGTCAGTGCTGCAGAGTGAACTGCTCTGAGAACAGCTCCACTGTCAGACACAATGTAGAGTCCAGCATCAGCCCTGTGTGTCCCTCTGGATCTGACAGAGGATCATCAGTGTATCTGGACTGCTCTGCTGCTGCTCTGTCCTTCTACAGTCTCTGCACAGTCTCTGTCTCACTCTGGAAAGATTTTACAACTTGTTGTAATTACAGAACGTTAATATAATATTCAAACATGTGATCTTCTCTTTATTTCTGAATCTTTACCAAATAAAGAAAAACCAAACTAACAAACAGAAGCTGTCGTGTCCTTTTTCACCACATCTGTGAATCTTTTCTGTGTTTTTCCTCTTTTCCTCCTTCCTGCAGCTCCATCTTCATCATTCTGTGTCCAGTATATGTGAACACGTCCAAAGCATCGAAGCCTCATGTTACCCTTTTGTGTGAGTTACGCCTGTCGTTGTGTTGTGGTGTATAAATAAGGGGCAGGAGACAGCGCTGGATCTCTGAGTTCTTTACTCTCAATTTCTGCAACATCTGCAATATCTAGAAATGCAAACCTGTGAGCTGTGTGTGTTGTGCGTCTGCTCGGCCACCTCTCCTCCGGCCGTGCTGGAAGCAGCTGTGCATTTGACAGTTTTATCGACTCGACAATAATCGAACAAATTAAATGTTCAAAAATATCAACTTAAGCACTTCAAAGTCAACAAAAAGCTTAAAACAATGAAATAATATTTCACTGACAAAACAACAGCTCATAAGAACGATACACAAAATAATACAGAAACAAACAAATAAAAGTTATTAACCAGGATCCATGTTTTTGTCACAAACACTGAATCAGCTGATTCACTCTTTATGTTTCTGAGTTTGTTTTGTGATTATAGTTCTGGTTTCTGTTTCTGTGTCTTCACTGTGTCCCACGTCTCCTTACTTTGGACTCTGTGTTATATTTCCTGTTTTACTTTGACAGTCCTGTGTTACTGTTTCCTGTCTCGTGTGTGTAATTGGTCCCAGCTGTGTTTCCCTCCTGTCTCCCGTTCCCTGATTACTAAACTGCGTCCACGCCGCCGGCGCTCCTCTCCACAGCTGGATTCCAGGATTTCAGAGCATCCAGCTGTGGTGAGTGATGGAGACACTTTCTCTGCTCCCTCAGTAATCAGGACAGTTTATTGAACATCAGAGGACATAAAGGACTGTTTTTCACCTGCCCGTTCTGAACCTGGACATTAAAGACTGCTGGCTTCAAGGACATTAATCCCAGTGTCAGCCAGCCAATAACAGCCTGTGTTTTTCAGCTCTTTAGGAGTCAGAAATGAGAAAGACACAGACTGCTAACCTCTCCCTGCAGGAAATAAGCTCCGCCTCTTCCTGTCCTGTATATGAGTGATTCTGACATGAGACACAATGAGTTTCCTGTTTATTGTGACTTAAAGCGAGCAGCAAAGACACTAAACTGTGTGTTTCCAGCTGAAGCTGCTTTTTGTGTTGCTCCCACAATCCTGTCTAAAACAGTCAGTGAGGAAAACTCAGTTTATGCTTCCAAGCTCATTGTGAGAGGGCACATTGTGTTCCTGCAAGTGCTGATTTTGTCTGCATCCCTGAGTTTAGTGAGCTGCCTCCAAGGACTTGTGAAGCCCAGTGTGTTAAGGCTGCATCTCCCAGATGTTTCCACCTTTCCAGCACAGACGATAAATGTTCCCACAAAGGCTCAAAGACTGTTTGATTTTCTGAGTGTTGGCCTCAAGAGATTGCTCAGTGAGCACCTGAGTGTTTCTGGGACATCGGACACTAACTGGAACTTCAAGTATGGTTCTGAAGCTGCACATGCAAAGACTGTTTCTGGTTGTAGAGACCTGGCTGTTCCAGGGATTGTAACCTCCCCAGAGGCTGAGCTGCTGACCTCAGCTGACTCTGGAGCCTTGAAGGTAACTAAGTTTGCACCGCTCGGGTGAGCCATCTCAGCTGCAACAGCCTCCACAGAGAGCTCACGCAAGCTTACCCAGCCTGCTGAGGATTTTATGCTGCTGCAGCCCAAAAGGCATCCTGAGCTGGCTGACAGCCACCCACAGCTTCAGCTGCCTCAGCCAGGGGTCTCCACACCTGCTGGCCCTGCATCTGCTCTGACTGGGGGCTCCGGAGAGCCGCGCCAGCCATCCATCTCTGCTGGGGCTCCTGTTTGAGAATGTAGGAGTGTAAACTTCAAATATCTGCTCGGTTTGTCAAGATATCACATATTTGCAAAAGTGCTCTGACGTTTTTGGAGACGTCTGTTACCCACCATCTGGATAGCTAACCGGGAGGTCGAGGGTCATTAGAGCCGGCGAGAACAGCGGACTCCCGGCACATCGTTTTTGGACCCCCACGGCCTTTGGCTGTTCAGGTTTAAACATGATATATAAGTCACTTAGATCACGTAAAAATGTTATCGTTTGGCTTTTTTCAGTGTTGTTTGTTTGGTTTGGCTGAAGTTACAGTTTTCACACAGCTGAATAAACGTCAAACAGAAAAGTGATTAAACAGAAGTGTGAGACGGTCGAGAGTTTACTCCTGTGTCCTGTTAGATTTTAGACAGCAAGGAGCAGACGGCTGAGTTTATTAAACTCCACCCAGACAGCGGTGACGCGGATCTGAAGGCCAGACCGTCACAGCCGCTCACTTCCCGCCTACCCGACCTTTGGAGGACCCGGCCCACGTAGACCTTGAAGGCCGGGTCCTCAGGAGGATGCAGCCTGTGAGTTTGGACACGCCGTGACACATGATGTTCTACAGCTGATGTGTTTAAATGAGCTCTACAGGTGATCAGACTTATTAACGTTACCAGCATAATAAACTGTCCTGTCACTGAAGGTGTCTGCCCAACAAGGACGTGGTGCTGAATGCATCCAGACCCCTGCTGACTGTCTTTGCAGCTTCGGTCAAAGGTACAGTGTCCACTGTGACCCTGAGAGCAGGACACAGCCAGAGGTGAGTCAGCAGTTACAAACTAAATGCTGCTGACATGAATCAAACTGCTGGATAACCCACTGCTCATGAAAATGGCACCTTTCTGTTGCTTTTTGAGATTACTGAGAATATTTGAATTGTGACTCAGATGGCAGATCCAGGCTCTCAGCCTCCAGCTGAAACTTCCAGTCCTCCCCCAGCCAGAAGCTCTGATGCTGGGCTGAGAGACTTTGATCCTTCCCTGGATCCAGAAATCCAGGAGGGAGAAGGAGAACAGGACCTCCTTCCTGATCTGGAGAGGCCTGAGGGAAAGAAAGATGGAGCAGACAGAGCTTTGAACAAATCCAAACCTCCTGAGCTTCACCTCCACAAAGGTGCAGACACTGATGCACAGATTCACATGTGACACCTGCAGCGTCCAGCTTGTGCCGCTGACATTATCTCCACTCTGATACAAGCCTCATTCACTCGCTCACACACGTTCATACAATCACCTTTTCCTCACAGTCACACACATGAATGTAATGAGGGGAACTCGGGTTCACTGTCATTCCTCAGGATGCTTTGATATGCAGACTGGAGGCTCTGTGGATGAAACACCGACTGTCTGAAGCACTCTGAAGTGTTCATGATGGACTTCATCCTGATTAACACTACAATACTTGTTAGAGGCCTTTTATATGTAATAATATTCTTTTCCATTAAAGCTCTGAACATTCTCACTCTTTCTTGACCAGGTGTGACAGGTGAAGGACACCGGCGAATAGGACAGAAGCTGAGAGCCATTAGTCACATGACTTCAGCTGCTGCTGCCTCACCAACCACTGGCCCCTCGGTGAGTCTAGAGTTACAGCAGTGACCACAGGAAGTGCACACGTGTGATCTAAAGCTACATGTGGGCCTGTGACCATCAGTCTTCTCACTGTGGTAGACGGGTTTGTGAGTCCCTGTGATGCTGGGAGTGTCCAGGACAGTCGCTCCTGATCGGGTCTCTCATGGAAAGCTGGTCCCAGGAATTCCTGGAAAATTCCTCCACAAAAGAGAACTGGGAACATAAGTGCAGAGTGACAGAGGTGCTCAGCAGCCCTGCTGTTATATGGGAATAGAACCAGAATAGTCGGCAACCACTTGAGTTAAGTTAGCCAAAGAGATGCGACTCAGACTGACTTCATCATGTTGGCAACGTGTCTGCATTGATAAACTCCAGTTATTGACAAATCAGAGAATAATTCCAGTCGTTCAGAGACAGATTGTGATTGTTTGGAGGATATAATCGTTTCCCTTCAGGGAGCGTGTTGGACGCTCAGTGTCCGGGTGATTAGCTGGCTGATGCAACTACTTAGAATCAGTTTGTGAATATGAAGAAAATCAGTGCAGTCACTGGACAAACTCTGATTCTTCCTAGTTTCACTCTTGTTTCAGTCCAGTGTGACTGAGGTGGTAAAAAATGATCTGACTTTTAGCCACACAGCTGTCTGCTAGAGAAAAAGCCTTTGTGCACAACTTTCTTAAAGGCAAACGGCACCATGTTCACTGCAGCTGCAGCAAACGCAGCAAAGAGTGAAAGTTGGACTGAGAATGTTGTGACTGTTTCATGAGAAAGAGCAGGAAAACAAGCATCACACACCCAGACACAGTGCTGGGATTAGAATTAGACTTTAGAGCCAAATGTAGGACAAAAGCTTTAATATGAAAGAGGAAAACCCAACAACAGCCAGAGCATGAAGCTCAAATCTATACCAATCACCAAGAAAGCTGACAGGCCTGTGACACGTCAGAGACGCCGTTCAAATCATAAAGAAGTTGGTTTATTGACAAAATGTAAAAAACCAAAAGAATCAAGTCAACCTTCAGTTTCGAGCGAGTAGACCAATCAGGCACAGCAGCAGCTCTAGAATAAGCAACAGTTTGATGTCTTACAAACAACCTTTCATATACACACATACATATGGCTCATATGCTGTTTAAAAAGGGCTCAAAGACCCAACAGATTACACAAAGTACAAAAATACTTTCATTCAGACAACAGTCAGCTGTGCACGAGACAGAGAGCCGACTACAGTTAGTAACATGGACTCACTTTGTTTCAGACACGACACAAAGTAACACAAAGCCACAAAGAGCAGAAACATCAAAAAGGAGGCAGAGCAGCAGCAACTCTCCATGAGCTGTGAGGCTAACAGCCACCCACACTTCCTGTGATGCATAATGAAAACAACATTAACCTGAAGGATGATAACAACAGAAAGAAGTCTAAGCTAACGTTACACAGCGCTCACACAGCGCTGACTGTACAGGCCTCACACAGCTACGACCTGCATCCACAACACCTGATTCTACTGAACACAAACAAGTTAATGATATATGAGCAATCCAGGGAAGGCTTCCAGGAAGGTGAGGATCCAAAGACAGCTCTACAACAGCATCAGTCAGCAACAATGTTACTAATCACTGACTCTTTCATCCTTTTATACTCAATCAAAAAGTGCTGTGTTCACATTTGTTTCTGCTGAAATCCAGAGACTGAAAATGCGTCTTTTTAAAGTTTGAATAAACTGACTGAACTTCTCACGAGTCCAACCGTGAGGAACACTTCCCCCCATGACACATCACAGGACAACGTCTCAGTGGAGGGGGGACAGTAGCTCAGTTTAGGCAGTCACACTCAGAATCGATGCCTCCAGTCAGGGTCAAACGTGGTCCTCAGAAACCTGCAGATGTTTGGGCCAAGCTCTCACTGGTCTCTGCGTCTGTAGACTGAGCTGATGTTTCTCCAGGTGTCTGGTAAAAGGACGATGCTGCTGTCCAATGAGGCGAGGAGAGAAGTAGCCAAACAGGCGAGAGCCGTGAAGGAGGAACGGCGGGCAGCTCTGGATGCCCGACATAAATACCTGATGAGCAGGCTGGCCGACGCCGGCAGCCTGGAGGAGGCGGCGGTGGAAGACGCCATCGTCTCTGATGACAGAGTAAGTTCAGAGACGTGATCCTTCCTCAGAGTTGAACCTTTGAGTCATTAATGTCTGATTCTTCCAGTTCAGTCTGATCCATGAATTCTTTGCTGCAAACGGATCCAAGAAGCTGATTTTCTTCTATCAGGATGTCAAACAGGTAACTTTGATCACATTTCAATGACTGACACATGAAGGTCTAACCGCTCTTCATAATCTGCTGTCCTGTTTGTTGCACCGTACTTTGTATTCATATCTTTTAATATCTGCCTTTCTCCCAGAGTCTGTCCTCCCGTCAGTCTTCCTTTGTGGACGCATCAAACTCAGCTGTGGCTCAGAGGAAACTCTTCCTCACTACGGGGAACTCTGAGGTTGGCTTCAGCTTTTTATGTTTAGTTCATGTGAGAATCACAGAAAAATGCTGATATGAGTGGAAGGTTCTGCTGGGAAATTGGCAAAGAGCAGATTATTGAACAGCGAGGCAGACAGTTCATTTCAGTGATGCCAGTTTATTAGAAACGAGGACTGTGGGGCTGCTGGAAGTCAGGACGGCCGCTCTCTGGATAAACCTGACAGCTGAGGTGGAGAGCAGGATTTATCCACAGACGGCTTCTTCCAAGCAAATGTCCTGAACACACCTGAGCTGAGGGTTACACAGTGTGTCCTGTGTGATCTCTGCTTTATGGTGGTTGAATCTCACAAATGTGACCATCAGACCTGACGACTTATTTGTGATGTTTTCATTAAAAATATCCTGGGTGAGGTGTTTGGGGCCTGTCCCATGAGGAGGAGTCTCCAGGGCAGACCCAGGACACACTAGAGAGGTTATATCTCTCAGCAGGCCTGGGAATGCCTCAGTATTGTCCTGGATATGCTGGAGGAAGTGGTTGTTTAGGGAGGTCTGGGATTCTCTGCTTAGACTGCTGCACCTGTGACCCGGGACCAGATAAACAGGAAATGGATGTTTGAAATTCAAAGAAATCCTCTTTTAATAATGAGGAAAAAAGACAGCAGGAGATCCATCGCAACTAACAAAACACTTCAAACACATCAATGCATCAACTTTAATCAACTTCATTTGGTTCAAATGAAGGAATCTAACAAAGCACTCACTAAAATGAAACACCAGTTAGTTTCCCGAGCTCAACAGGTCGAACACCTGAGTTTGGTTTGCGGTGCAGTTTTTATTTCTTCTAGATAACTTGGGTTATTTGCACAGGAAGGTTTTTTAAATGTATTTCTTAAGTACGATCTTATATGGGGGTTGATTTTATAGCATAAGAGAATAATGTAATAACTCTAATAGAGTATAAAACATTTGCAGAATGAAGTACAAGGTGAAGAAAAGTCAGAACGTCCCTGTTTGAAAATACAGCCTCAGAAGGTCAGAGATGGACAAATTCAGCTACAGAAACATGTGGCCATTTTTTTAAAGCCATAGAGCATATTACAGACGACACAAAGAGCAAACACTGTAAACTTCTAACCACAGACCTCACACAGCTCACACACGTCAGAGTGAAGCTGTCATTTCCTGAAGCTTCCACACAAGAGAACTGGCAACAAGGTGGAGTCCTCATGGATCACTAGCAGAGAAATGTGGGTGGGTGCCAGACCACATGGACTCGACTCACTTTATTTCATACAAAGGAGCAGACTAATGCTGTCATCCTTAAAGACTAACTAGAAACAAGCAGTGCGCTCGCATCGACTCGACTTGTTTTGCAAGTTTGAAGTGAGATGGTACTTTGGAGTCAGCCTCCCGAGATGATGGCTGGTTTTTGAGAAAAATCTCATATTTATACAATGAGCAGCAGACTTTCCTGACTTGCAGAGGTCAACGTCCTCCTCAGTCATGCGCCATGAGTGGCACAGATACTATTCATCAAATAACTAACATGGCCTTGATTGTTACTCCAGAGACTTATCTGCGATGTAGCTTTATAGCATTTTCATTAGCAATCGTATGATTTGTGTTACAATGACCTTTGTGGACGGGCCCGGACCCCCAGGCCTCGTCCGTGACGCCGACGGTGAGCGCAACGTTTTTGTTTTCTTGCGCTTAAAATAACCTGATCAGCGTTCTGCGGACGGTTTGTTTACATTTCTCACATCTGTGATTGTTCACACGGGTTGGACACGAGCAGAGAGGGCTTTCAAGATGAAAAAGCCAACGTGAAACTTTAACGGACGACAAAGTTTTTCAATCAAATCTCCGTCACACCCTTCCTTGACCTCATCACGTTATCCACCTTAGTCAAGGAACAGTGGTTCGGGAAAATATGCATTTGTTTTTTGGACTACTTTAAAACGTATCTCAACTAGTGATGTGCGGATCGATACTGAAATATCGATTCCTCCGATACCCGTCATTGTGTCCGGCCCCTTGGCGTGCACACTCACAACAATGGCTGAGCGTAAACAGAGTCATGTGCAGACGTATTTTACCTCCACGAACAGCTGAGACGTGGTTTGCCATACATGTGGCAAGAATGTGAAGTGTTGTGGTAACACCGCTGACCTGGTCAAACACCTCAGAGTGAATCATATCACAGAATATGACGAGTGTATGTTGAGGCGAACTGAAGAGGAGGAGAGGGAGAGGTGCTGCCAGGGCGAGACAGACGTCTCTCACGGAGTCCTTTAATGCTGCAGGCAGGCAACAAATAGCCACAACTTCAGGTTTTTCATTTCTATATGATAATTCTGCATCATTAAGTGATAAGAACAAGTAATCTGATGTCCTGTGATCATTACGACGCTATAATTTGAGATAAAATAAAAGATAGAGTAAAAAAAATAAGTTTTTGTTCAGAGTATCGTATCAGATCAGTATCGTCGATACCAGCCTGAATTTTACTTGGTATCGGATCGGAAAGGAAATCAGTGGAAATCAAATCCTGCTTCTACAGGTGTCCAGTTCATTCACTCTGACCCCTCCAGATAAGCGTTGCCAGTTCTCACTGTGCTGTAGATCACATTTTCTTGTGTTTGGGGTTATAACGGTTACTTTTGAGGTCTGTGTTATAAAGCAAGTTAATCCTGAATTTAACTGGAGAAGACAAATTCCCACTGCGTGGTGTAGTGCACAGCCAGGCATTCTTTACATTAGTTCGTTTGACAAAACCAAAAAGCCGAAAGTATTTACTTGGAGTTTGGTTTGATGAAATAAGTGCCAGAATCAGTGAATACAAATGATTCCAATGACATGAAAACTGGTCGAAGGACAAATCCCTCAAGAAAAGCACGACTAGCACATTAAGTTTTTTTGTAATCATCATCATCTCTAACACCATGCGCACAACAGTGATTTTGTTACAGAACACTAAGATAGTAAAATCTGGGAAATGATGATATTTCTTTCCAAAACTTCCTGTCTGGAAGACATTAAAGCTGCTGTGCCACCTGCAGCTTCTTTCAATCTATGTTATGTGAATATATCTTTTTTTTTGGGTTTGAACATCCATTCAAACTCACTCTCTGCCTAGCAAGTCTCATTCCCTCATTTCCTTGGGGTCCAGCTTCACATATGTGGCACTGAGCCTTTTCCTTTGTCACCTCTTTCTGCTACATGCCTAGCCTCCCAGTTTCTTGGTCTATTTTCTTCATTTCGCTAACTACACTTCTTTTTCTTTGTAAATCTCTTCCTTCAAATACTTTCAAAATCACTTTTCTTTTTTCCCTTTCTTCTGTGCAGAGAAGACGTCAAACCCCTTCTTGGCAGTTTATCTCAATAAAGCTGTACTATCCCAGCCATCTGGTAAGTCTTCCCTACTACCCAGAGCCTGTTTATACTCCTGCATGTCTCTGCCTTCACTCACTTCCTCTTCTTGATGTCCAAACTCATCCTTCAAACTACCATTTGATGCTGCATAGCTGCATTCTCCCTGACACCTCCTTGTCTCCTGTCTTTTTGATTTCACCTTCTGCATAATATTTAGTTGCCCTGTGTGCAGCTTCCTCCACTTTCATATATTTCTACAAGTTCCTCCCTGTTCTTGAAGTATGTGTGCACCACGGCCATTTCCACTTGGAAAATCTGCCCCACATCTGTCTTTCTAGATTTCTCTCCTAAACACCACACCTACCCAACACCTCATAACCTCTGTTCCCTTCACCTAAATGTCCATTGAAGTCTGTGTCAATCACCACTGTAGTATGTGGTCTCTTGCACACAAAATGTGTCTACCCTCCACCTCCATAATATGAGTCCGCCAGCCCTCCCATTGCCAGTCAGAGTCCATAACAAGTCAAAAACATAAACAGCTCGAACGTATTATTTATTTAAAAGAGAGAGAGAGAGAGAGAGAGAGAGAGAGAGAGAGAGAGAGAGAGAGAGAGAGAGAGAGAGCTCAGTTGTCCTTGCTCTAGCATCAAGAGTCAGTGACTGGCTGTTCACTGCAGGCTCAGCAGTCCAATGGCCGATCAGCAACAAAACAAATAAAAAAATAAGACACGTTCTTGATTATGACAACAAACCACATCCAAAAAAATATGACAGCAACACTTTAAGTTTTGTGTGCATTCATCATGTGCAACTCTGCAGAAAGTCTCATGTCAAGGATGTGTGGACAAGGGGGCTATTAAAAAGTTCCAGTATACAGAATAGAAAACCATCAAATGAATGAAATAAAATCTGTTGTCACAGTGGTTTTTGAAGGAACAATTACTTCACAGATGGACAGCCTCATTATATTTGAGTTAAATCTGATGATACACACTTCACGTCACCCTAGTTACATGTTTTTATTTGCCATGTGTATGTTATCCAAGGGAGGAAGAAAATGAAAAAGAAAACTTTTGATGTGTCCAGACATTTCTTCACATCAGCTGCCAGCAACCAGTTTCAGCATGTACAACTGTTGCAGTAAGTGTGCTCATGCAGACCAACTATGCTGGTCCACTGTTCTTAATGGTGCTGCATGTTGAGAAAGAAGTGAAACAAATGTTTTGTTTAACAAGTCCACTAGTGTTAGAATAACTTGGCATTTCCAATCTGTTTCTGCTGTAGTTCAATGAAAGGTTTCAGTTACTTAAGTTTGAGAAAAAACCAAATTGCGTTTACAATTGTAGTTTCATCTTGTTATAAGATATTTGAAATAAAAACAAACAAAAAACATGAACAAACAAACCACAAACAAACAAACCACAAACAAACAAACCACAAACAAACAAACCACAAACAAACAAACCACAAACAAACAAACCACAAACAAACAAACCACAAACAAACAAACCACAAACAAACAAACCACAAACAAACAAACCACAAACAAACAAACCACAAACAAACAAACCACTACATTTTCAGAAATATTTCTGCAGTCTGATTTACAAGTATAAACTTTCTGACCAAAACGCCACAATTTCATCCCTCAAACAAGTTGTCAACTGTGTCAACGACCAATGAGGACATCACTGCTACACTTGATGATACTCACACCTTGAAAAAGTGCAAAGGTTTCCCAACAGGACTTCGACGGTTGGTCTTCTTGATCAAGCTATAATCTGTTCTCATCAAAACCACCATAAAACCAGTTTGACAGGATGATGCTGATAAATCCCTCTAGACCTTTTTGTGACAGTATTAAAAGCTTGCTGGAAATTCTCTGTACTCATATTTGTGCTCAGTATCTGTAGGAGCCATTTTTGTGTGGGTACCTCATGTATGCCACTAGGGGTCACCTTTTGTGTTACATATGGTGTGTCTATTTAAGGTAGATAGGTCATTAGCAGCAGGTGTGTTGTTGTTGGGAAGGAGCAAACAGATTGTGACCGCTGCGCTGTTATGTTAAATTGTGTTGGAATAAAGAATCTAAAGGACAAGATAAGTATGGTTTCAGTTATTGAACTAAGTTTAATACGTTTATTCATACCAGTGACATTGCATTAACCTGCCAACAAACAGCTCAGTGGCTTTAAATGTAGGCTTAGCCTCGACAGCATCTATAACACCATTAAAATGCAGTAATGGCCACACAAAAAATAAAACGTGACCATATTCAGTTTAAGCCATTTTATGTGGTTTAGTTTATACACTTGAATCACAGTAGATGATAGCTTTCTGTTTTTAAATGTCTCCATTTATTGCAAACACTATAGTTACTGTTCTGCCTTTTATAAGGTAAACTGGATATTATGGTTGCAAACGGCCCTAGAGCTCCCTCTAGTGGCTGCTTTGTAATATGGGTTTGACTACTTTGGGAAAGGAACAATGAGAACGTGAAAAAATCAAAGATGGCGGAAAGTTATCGTTCTAAGCTGATATGGACCTTAAAATGTTGTTGCCTTGGACAAGATATGTCTGTAAGTATGAGTGACGATAAAATAATTATTATCTTTTGTTTTGTGTAAAAATGGTACGATAATTTGTACATTTGAAAGTTTTATCTTGTTATCAAATCACTTTGATTGTCACATCACATGTGCAGGTACACTGGTACAGTACATGTGGGTGAAATTCTTGTTTGCGAGCTTCACAAGCAACAGAGGTGTGCAAAAATACAATAACGTAAAACAAGCAAAATATAAGAACGGCTAAATCTGAGACTAATAAATATATGTACAATATATAATAGTACATGCATTACTGGATGTGTATACTAAATATGTTTTTCTACGCGCGCGTGTGTGTGTACATATTTTACAAATTAAATAGAGTAAACAATAAAATAAAATATACAGAGGTTGGTAGTTGGACATGTGCAAAACAAGTGGCATTTATATACAGTGTGGAGTGCATAATGTTGAAGTTCCAGTAGTGAAGCTGAGGTGTCTATGAAGTGTCCAGCAGTCTGATGGCCTGGTGGAAAAAGCTGTCTCTCAGTCTGCTGGTTGGGGACCGGATGCTGCAGAACCTCCTTCCTGATGGAAGCAGTCTGAACAGTTGATGGCTGGGGGGACTGGAGTCCTTGATGATCCTCCCCGCTTTCCTCGGGCAGCGCTTCCTGTAGATGTCTTGGAGGGAGGGAAGCTCACCTCCAATTATCCGTTCAGAGCACCGCACTACTCGCTGGAGAGCTTTGCAGTTGTAGGCGGTGCTGTTGCCATACCAGGTGGTGATGCATCCAGTGAGGATGCTCTCAATGGCACAGTGATAGAAGGTCCTGAGGATGCGGGGGCTCATGCCGAATCTTTTCAGTCTCCTGAGAAAGAAGAGGCGCTGCTGCGCCTTCTTCACTGTTTTGTTTATGTGTACTGACCACGTAAGATCCTCAGCCAGATGTACACCAAGGAAGCGGAAGCTGCTCACTCTCCACAGCAGCGCCGTTGATGGTGATGGGGGTGTGTACTTCTCTGCACCTCCGGAAGTCCACTATCAACTCCTTTGTCTTTGCGACGTTGAGGGTGAGATGGTTGTCTTGACACCAGTGGGTCAGGGCGCTGACCTCCTCCCTGTAAGCCGTCTCATCACTGTTGGTGATAAGACCCACCACTGTAGTGTCGTCCGCAAACTTCACAATGATGTTGGAGTTGTTAGTGGCTGTGCAGTCATAGGTGTAGAGTGAGTACAGGAGAGGGCTCAGTACACACCCCTGTGGTGCACCAGTGTTCAGTGTGATGGGGGATGAGGTGATGCTGCCCAGTCTGACTACTTGGTGTCTATCAGACAGGAAGTTAAGGATCCAGCTGCAGAGGGAGCTGCTCAGTCCTAGATCCTGCAGTTTCCTGTCCAGCTTCGAGGGAACGATGGTATTGAATACTGAGCTGTAATCTACTGTTAGCTTGCAGTAAGAGTGTAACAAGCTAGTTTACAATGTTAGTTAGCTAATACAGTATTTTGTACTTTCAGTTTTACGATGGTCAAAGAGAAGGCAATGGTCAGAGGCCATTCTTCAATAAATCAGCGCAGAAAGGAAAATAAGTCTGGTTATTGGAGCATCGTTATCTCGCTGTCTAGCTGGTGAAACTAAGGAACTCAGGGCGAGGACAGCAAAGTTACCAAAGGGGAAAAACTATCAAATTAAAACTGCATCATCTCAAAAATCACAAGTTTCTCTAAAATGTGTTTATTCTAGGGCTGCAGTTATTCATCATTTTAGTCATCAATCATTTTATTGATTGTTCGAAAATTGAATTGGATTAGAAATAGTTTTCTTATTAATGAGCAATAATTATTATTATTCCAAAGAGAAAACACACGGGTCTTTTGGTTACCATTTTAGAAATTGCCATCCTTTAATGATTCATCTGTTAAAAAAAATATTTTGACTGCTTTTATCTAAAAAATATTTTGAGATGCTGAAATGCTGAAATAATAATAATAAAAAAACAGACACTGATGTCAACATAAAGGTAAACACGCAATTTAGTTTCTTTAGTTTCTGGTTCTCTCCTGTATGGACTAGAGAACGCACGATACCACTTTTTTGTGTCCAGTATCGATATGAATCCGATACAGCGTATTTTTATAATCAATAAAACTGTTTTTTTAATATCTTTCTTTATTTTGTATAAGTTCATACTCAAGTTTTAAAAAATAAAACATTAAAGTTATTTAGTTATACCTGTATGCAAAAAACACACTGCACCCAAAATATTTCATAGTTCAGCAACACTGATCAATCTAATAAACTTAAACCTGCACCATCCTCCCTATTCTGGTATTTTAAAGAGTACTTAGCAGAAATATTAAACAACCTAACTAATAGGGTTGCAAACTCCCAGCAAAAAAAAAACTAAAGGGAACCATCGCCCACCCTCTGCCTCGTGATGCTTAATCGACATAATCGACTTTAATTTAATGCATGTATTTAAAAAAAAATGCACAGAAATCAATTATTTTTCAACAACAATTAAATAGATTCAACATCTTTCTTCAACAGAACTGCAGACTGCACAGATGGTATCTTCCCAAAGGAAAAAGTACTATAACTTACTAGGGTATATATTAGACTTAATAGTTACTATATACAATATTAGATTTCTATACATTTTACGTTAGATAAAAACTTTGGTTATAAGATTCAGATAATTATTTATTAAAAGCGAGACATTTTAAACGAGAATAAGAAAGAAAAGTATTTCTTTGTGCCCCCCTTTTCCCTGTTAATGCCCCAGCTGGCCCCCTGGCAAAACCGTGCTAGACCCGCCCCTGCACAGTTACCAGCTGTCAGCTACTTATAGCATTAGGCATTAAAGTAATATTAAATAAATTCTAACAACAGCTTATCAAGCTTAAACGTGCTGCTGTGGTTTATCTGCTGGTTTCCTCTTTCTGGCGCAAAGTGGGAAACAAACAAGAGAGACGGAACTTGCGATCAGCTGATCATTGATTAGTTTCATGATTGAAGTAGCAGCAGGAGAGGGAGGGGGAGAGGAGGCGCGGCAGTCGCTCCATATATCGGTTGTTAAGCTTAACGTGGGAATGCGTTACAAACATTGAGAGAGAAACTTACAAACTTGCTTTACTTCTCTAGGACAGCTTTCACTGAGAAGAAAGGCCGATTTGGAAACATGTAGCGAGGCGCTAAATGCTCCACCAGACAACCGAGAGGTCTCTTGTTGTCACATGCAAGAAAGCATGCTCTGAAGAATATCCAGGTAGATAACTGTGGCGATATGTTGGTTATATTACTTTAAAGTGCAACTGGCTAATTCTTATTTTAGCCAACTCGAAAAGTAAAAGTGATGCAACGACCTTGAAATAACACATTTATCTCACTGAAACATGTCATTTAAATAAAAACATTTACTGAAATTAAAATAAATATACTGAATATAATATGGCTCAGATTTAATGGAATATAATGATCCTTTTGTGTTGCTGTTAAAGAAAGGGATAATGTGTGAATACTGTTTTTAAACTATGGGCTACAAACTAAATCCTTTTATTATTTCTGTCCTCGGTTTTAACTCATTAATAATCATTAGGATGAAGCCCCCTAAAAAACAACTTAAAGGTCATGAAAATGTAAACAATTTGGCATTTTGATGATGCATCATCCACATTAAAAAGTAGAGATCATATCAGCCCTGTATTTACTTGTATCGGATACATAAAAAATCTTTCCGTATCGCACAGCACTACAGAAAGCTCTTTTCTAGGGTTGTATTAAACATCTGTAACTACCGTAACTCCTGATCCATTTCCTCAATTAAAAGAAGTCCAATGATTCCTGAGAGCAGCAACTCTGCACTTTTCATTAATATTTGCATCATTACGGTAATCCCAGGTACATTGTTGCAGCAGCCCTGTGAAGGCAAAGGTTGAGAGAATAGTGAGTGAGCGTGATGGAACAATGTTATCACACGTTTGGCTTCTTTTTACCATGTTTGTTTGTTTTGTTCTTTCATGTGTTATTTACCAAGATTTGGATGGTGTTCTGCCTCGAGTTACCATAATGTCCCTAACATCACAAAAAAAGCACAGAGTTGCTGCTTTCAAGAACTGCTGGAATTTCTCATTTGCCCCAATGGTTCAAGACTGAAGTTAGGCTAAAAACACTGGGACCAGTTTAAATGGGTTCATGTGTGTCAGCTGCATCGTCACTGCTGCTCTTATGTTATGTGTTTTTGTTGAAAACTAGGTGCTGTTTGGGCTTAATGATGTCAAACTTTTCATTCACTTGTTTGCTCCTAAATACGTTTCTATTGCAGGTCTTTTCCAGTTGAAAATGTGAGTGAGCACCACACAAATTACTGACACTGAAATACACTGAAAAGAAACAAAACAAAACTAAATCCAAACAAAAACAACTAAACGAAGTAGTTACACACGTTATAGAATATATATACTGGGCATACAAGCCTGGCCTAAGCTTTCTGTCAGGAAGACTGCAGCAGTCCAGGAGTTGGGTTAACTGTCTTTAAGTCCCACAGAAGAAATGTTTACATCAAAGTGCTTGCCAGGCTTAATCCAAATTAGGTACAGCCATACTTGAACTTATCATTGTATAGTATGTGGGACTATGAGCAATGGTTTTCTGGAAACAGAAACAGGCAATTTTATCATTAGTAGAGTCACAAATAACTAGAAAAACAATTGAAAACATAATGTACTCAACACAGCAATATCTCACAATATCCACAAGGGGTCACTATAGATCATATATTGCCTAAATAGCACGTCATACAAATTGCCAATCATAAGGCACGGACATGGCAAGCTAGCCACAGTTAAACTAAACAATAGAAAAGTCCTTTATTTGTAATACCGCTGGATGTAATGACTGCGGGAGATTACAGCCACTGCTATTAACTTAGTGCCAAATAATCCTACCAACATGGTATCAAAGAACTGAGGCATAACTTTAACATGCACAAACAATTATAACAGCTTCATGCGAGTCATCCTGCCAAAAGGACTAACACTCACAGGTTCATAAACACACAACTTAATCACACGAAACAACTGCGATGCTCTGCAGTGGCACCTTTAGTCACTCCCACTCTGCGTGCTGAGCACATGCCCACTGATACGCTTATTTCCTTTGAGTGTGCTTGATTTCTGCCTCTAGACATTCTGAGGCCGAGTCAGAGCAGGAAACTTGAGCACACGTGGTCTCATTAAATCAGACAGCTGGAGTCATTTAAAAAGGATCTTTTAAGCAGTGCTGTCCCTCAGCTTCATAGTAGATCCATCTATGGATCAGTTTGAAAATCCTAGCTGTCTTCTTTCCAGTTATCATGTTACAAGATTTTAAGAAAACTTGAACGCTGATCATGAGTTGAATGCCACTGATCTTCAAAATCATCCAAGCTTTTTGATAAATGCACACAAAAGTCGGGTGTCCATGCCACCCGCATGCAAGGTGACAAAAATACCCCAATCAGCCTTTCAAGCTGACAGCTAAAGAAACCATTTCACCAGATTTAGCTTCTTGGATATTGTGTTCACTATACTGTGTTCAAAATGTACTTCTCATTTAATAGAAGAAATGTAATCATGTCAATATAGAGGATTTCAAATTCTCACTCCTGTTAATTAAAAAAAAGAAAAAAGTAGGATAAGACATGAGAAACTCCTTGAAAAGGACAGTCTCCATTATAGCACCTCATGGAAGCTTTGTTAGACGACCTGTCATTAAAAACTAGAAAGACCATCCAGCATCGGGAGCTTTCAGACTTCCAGGTACGACAACAAGCCTATTGCTGGTTTGCCCACTCTGACTGTGTCAGTATTTGCTCCACATACCAACTGCTCTGACCCTAAAGTAAGCCAGAATCCCACACAGCCATATGTAGGCACATTCCAACCACAAAGAATAACTGGGGATTCTTCATCCTGTAAACATCCTGAACAACTGGTTTTGGTGGTTTGATGGGAACAGATCCTCACCTGATCAGGAATACCAACGATCACCCCACCACTCATGTCTTGTTGGGAAATGTTTGCAGTCCTCAAGCTGTGAAAGTCATCAGGTGCAGCAGTCATGAATACCATGTAAACATCCCTGTTGGTAGGACAAACAAATAACAGTGGGATTCATTCGAGAAAACAGAACTTGTTTGATTCCCTGTCTGACAAAAAGAAATTAATGCAACGTAAAAATTAGATTTAAAAAATCAGCAGCATCATATGTAACCAGGTCCTAAATTACATATTGTTATAATTACACAAAATTTGTTCTAAAGCCCAAACTGCTCCTGGTATATCTGACTTTTAGCACCTCCAAGCCTGTAGTCATCTTGGTTATTAGTTAGGCCCCTCCCCCGTGTGTCGCTATGTGTATAGGCACTGTTAATGCTAGCATGAACAGATCATTCTTGCTGGCTGTTGTAGTGGCTTGAGCTAACTCTCATCCCAACTGTTTATATTTGGTTATAGGAGCTGGAGTGGGCATTAATGCTCCACAATTTACAAGCTGGGACCTGCCGCTAATCCATGGTTAAAGCCTTTACCCACATCAACACTGCAGGCAGAGGCTAACATCTGCAATACTATTAATAATTACACATAACTGTAGCAACAACAAAGAGAGGCTCGAACAAGAAAGGCTTGAAACCCTTAGAAAAGACTGATCAGAGTTGGTTCAATGAACTCTGATCATGTTCATTCGGAGTTAAGCTCGTGTGTGTTTAGAGACAGAAAGCCATCATGTTACCAGGATTCTCCAGAGAAACACAGAAATAAAGAGCAGAGCCTCCATCTTCATTTAGTGGACAGAGGAATATGATCACAAATCAGTGTGGGCCAAAATTTGTATCTTAAAAACTAGGAGGGGATAAAGTTATACCAACATACTGTAATATTTTTATAATATACACTAGCAAACTTTCATGCTGTGTGTGATATTAAAAATATTGTATTGTGTGATATCACATTCTATTGTGATCCAGCATTTTAATCTGACCTTTGATTTCTAAATGCTTCATTAAACTGTCAAATATACAAATATAGACAACTGTGGGATTTGTCTAAAGTATTTGCATATGCCATAGAAATGTTAGCACTCACAGTTTACTGGGCAAGGTTTATGCAAAGTTTCAACAAGACCAGTCCACTTATGACAAACGCGATCATACGAGCATTATAGTACGATGCAGTCTCTGCATGATATGACTATCTATTCAGCTGTAACCTGACAGGGACAAAGTCTAGGAGACAGAAACTGAAGATAGACACCATTTACTGATGGACCTGTTATATTAGGTGACAATTCCACGTGAAAGTCAAAAGAAATGAATACATACAGGGCAAGTCTTTATGAGGCAAACATGATGTGCATCTCACACGAAAGCGATTTAGGTGATTTTCTGTGAGAAATGTGTAAAAAGATCCGTACTCTGAATTTCAGATACTATTGATCTGTTTGTTGTGTGTCTGAGGGTTTACGCAGGGACGTTTTGTGTAAGCACTGATTGCTACAGTAGCATCCAATCAATGCTTACAGTGCAAAGAAACTGGCCTACAGTCTGACAGCTGCATTAATGTCTACACAATCTAAGAGTTTGAAAGATGGACACACGTGAGATGATCATAAATCCACAACAGAATCCTTTCTGTCCTAACATACTGATGAGAAAATAACTGAAGCACTCGTGTCAAGAACAACAACAACAAAGGGAAACATGCCTAACTTGGATTTCAGTGATTGTGAAAACAAACATATGCAAATGAATTTCCTCTGTGCGCTTTGCCTAATTCAGGAAATCACTATCAGTCAAGTTGAGTGTGAGTCAGTGAGTATGTTATGTTCACATAGACTGTTACCTCAGGGGCTAACTTACCAGATGAAATGAACCTTTATGGAACGGAAACCCAGAATTTGTTTCAAGTCACATTTTAGCTTAACCTGCATGGTGGAAAGTGCCTGTACCAGAGACATGATTGTTGCTGCTTAGGTTAAAATATCTAGTATATGTCAATAATGTAACAAAAAAGAAGAAGAAAATCTGTGGCGGTGTAAAAGTCCCACTAAATGCGTCTCTCGGTGTACATCTAAACTATATAACGATTAACCGCCAACTGTGAGTTCAATTTAAATTTTCCTTTACAAATGTGTGTTTGTTTAGGAAGGAAAAAAATGTGTGCGCACAGTGTTCGGCAATATAGACTCAAAGGCAGCACCAAGACTGGCACGAGACTATTTCCACTGCACTGAGGGTGGGAACTCCAGGCCTCGGGGCCGCTGTCCTGCAGGGTTTAGATGTGTCCTTGATCCAACACAGCTGATTTAAATGGCTCATTTTGAACATTGACATATACATCAAGGAATGGACCAGCCACTGCACTGATGTTAAACCAGTTCAGAAGTTCATTTATCATCATGAACCACCAATTTATGAGCAGACAAACCAAAGTACACTCCAAGATTCAGTTGCTTGTAGAAGCACGTTTAGCAGCAACAGCTCAAAGTCATTGTTTTCTGTATGACTATCAGTCTCTCACATCATTGGGGAGTCATTTAGGCTCACTCTTCTTTATAATGTTGCTTCACTTCATTGAGGTTTGCACAAATTTGTTTATGCAAAACTCACGACCACACTACTTCTATTAAGCTGAGCTTTAAACTTTCTAAAATATAAAACCTGCTAGACACCGGTGTTGTGCCAAAAAGTGATTGCTCGTATTTAAACTGCTATAAGTAACTTGTTGGGCTATAATATGTGAAACATATGTCAAGTGCTTCCCTCATGGATGACATAAAGTCATCTTGAGCCACAAACAACATTCGTGTAACAAGGTAGAAGCCGCGATCAGTTTTTGGCAGCGACTTTTATATAACCTTTATTTATTTAGTTAAAAAAAATCTCATTAACATTAAACATGTCTTTTGTAAGAGTAAGTTGGCCAAGAGGACAGCAGCAATGGCAGCAAATATTACAATAGTTCAGTAAAAATATTTTAAGTGGGGATAAAGGAGCGGATTGGTTATAATGTAAATACAATAACACAGAGTTGTAAAGACACTTGAAACACAGATTTTTTTTAAATTCTATATAAAACCCCTTTGTAAACCCTGTTCAGCGATGTTAGGGTCCCTGGGTCGTTGACCCAGTGTTTTGTGTTTTTGGTTCTTTGATTTTGTTATTTCATTATATTCTAGCTTTGCTTTATGGGTTTTAGGATCATTCTTAGTTTAGGTTGTCTGGGTGGGGTTTGGTTAGAGTTTTAGTGTTCTGGTTTTCTGTCTGTGTTCCATAGTTTCTGTCTCCCCTATCTGCTGTATCCCCACGTCCAGTCAGTGGCTGTATCCCAATTCAGGGTCTGCAGCCTTAAGGGCCGCATTTTAAGGCCGATTACGTCAGAGCGACGCGACGAAGGCTGTCCCAATTCGAAGGCTGCTCGAAATGCGGCCCCCAAATGCGTCCTTCATTTCCCTGAATTTTAAGGACGTGGCAGTGTAGACTTGGTGGCCCAACATATCCCAGAATGCATAGCGCGGCGGTGGGTGTGGATAATTTTGCCGAAATAAAACGGCGGATGAGGGGCGCCCGAAGAGTAAACTTTAAGTAAGTACTGAATATTATGTCACTTATTTATGTGCAAATGTTTAATAACGAAGAACATTAAAACATTACTGTTGGCCACATGTCGGCAAAGTTATGTGACATTAGTGACGTTTGTACTAACTTGGTTTTAAAGCCTTTACTTTCAAATATACGCCGTTCAATAGCTGAGCTTAATCTTACAGAGATTGATCAAAGCTCATGTAGAAACAAACAAACAAATGCACAAAAGATTTTCTCCTTCATTTCTGTCAAACAAAGCTGTAAGACACGTTTCCAGCTGTTAGTATCATGGTTGCTAGGCAACCTGGGCAGCGCAACGGAGGCTAGACCGTCCCATTTCACAAGCCTCGCACTTCCGGCCTTAGCGGTCTTTGAGTACGCGGCCCTTGAGGATCGTTGAGGCTGCGTACTTTAAGGCTGCAGATCCTGAATTGGGATACAGCCAGTGTCTGTGTCTGCCCTGGTCCCACGTCTCTGTTCCCTTTGTTATAGAGCCTGCCTGAGTCTGTGTTATGTTTCCTGTTTTACTTTGAAAGTCCATGTCTGATGTTAATGTGTCTGGTTTTGCTTCCCCTTGTCTCGTTAGGCCTGATTTGCCCCAGCTGTGTTTCCCTCCTGTTACCCATTCCCTGATTGCTCCCTCTGTGTATTTAAGCCCTGTGTTTCTTTGTGTCGGTGTCGTGATCTGCTTTCATTTATGCTGTGTGTTCTGGCTGCCTGGTCATGTAACGTTATTTGGATTTTTGTTACGTTTTGCCACTTTTTGCCATCCAGCAATAAAAGCTGAGTTTTGAGTTACTTTCCGCCTCCGAGTGTCTGCACTTTGGGTCCTTCTACTTCCACTCTTGCCTGCACACAGCCTTAACCTGACAACCGACGTCTATTTACCAACGTACGTAAAGATATTACACATAAAAAATACACAGAAACATTGGAAATCACTTTTTGGCACAACACCGTAACCTCTCCAGAGGTGGTATCAATATTAATATCTCTAAACCCTATAAATGTTTCTTTTAAAGTCTGACGAAAGGAAGGAGCTGCGAGAAGTGTGCCTCTCAACCGGTGGCTCGCTCAATAACGTCTGGCTGTGCAGCTGAAACCTTTTTGACCCACCAACAGTCACACAGAGGCCACAAAATCTCACATGCGGGTTTCAGTCTTTCAGGCGGAGTCTCTCTAAGAAATTCTAGTTTTAACTTCAGTTCAAATGCTTCATCTTCTGTGAATCGAGTCAAATTAGAAAAAAACTAAATATAAAACAGGTTTAAATGAACAAAAAAGAAACTCATCTGATCATTGTTAACATACACAGTGAGCACTCATGCAGGTTCATCAAGACTTTGCTTTTCTAAAAAAGATCTAAAGATTTGCAGGAGGAAAAACTGAATAACACCTTTAAAATGTTAGTTTTTCCCTTTTTTGTTCGATTGTAACGTGATTAATACAAAATATTTTAAAGAAAACATTTTAAATAAAGAAAAACTTGCCTAATTAATCATTTTATCCTGTGATTTCTTTATTTCGCAATATTTTTTACTGATTAAACATGTTGTTTGTGTTATTGTTACGGCTGCTTTGATGATTTAGGATTCAGTTTTGCTGCATGTTATCATTAAATCCTGTTTCGCCTGGTTTGCAAGAAAAATAACAGGAGACAATGTGATTAGGGCTGAGTATCAATTTCAATTCCTACAACTGCTTCAGTTCCCATTAGTAGTAATACCTACACTTTTTTTGATTTCACTTTTCTAATAGTTTCACAGGCTAATAGTTTTTAAACAGAATAGCACAAACAACATGTATCCCTTTAGAAATCAAACTGTGATACTTCTAAAAGCACATATTCACACCTAGCCACACTAGCACTGTATCAACCCCCAATGTTCCTTTAATGCAACTAGCCCTATAATTATCTACTAGTCACAAACACACTGCAACAGTAAGACTTGTTGATTACACATAGATGATTTATCTACTTTAGGAGCATTTGACTTTTTCTTTAGCGCTCCGAAAAGACACAGAGGCTAATAGTTTTAAATAGAGCACCACAAACAACAACAGGTATTCCTTTAGAAATAAACTTTTCTGGTGTTACTTCTAAAAACTACAGATTCTTAACTAGTCACACTCTGCAACAGTTAGACAGAGTGGGTTACAGTTAGGCCCCCAACAGTCAGCAAAAGAAGTCATAAAACAATAAAAGAGGCTCCCTTTATCAAGAGCATCCCAGCACTCACACATCCCAACTGTAGTTCCATAGTTTTTCCACCTTTTTCATTACAAACAGTTCCTTTATCTTATCTTATCATGTCAGAGGTCAACTGAAACCATGTCCAACTGAACCTCCAAAGGTTTTACACCTTTTCTTACACCCCACACCTTTATCTCTGCAGGCAGACAATTACACCTCCTACTGACTAACTGTACCTCTATAGTTTCCACCTTTTTTCATTACAAACTGCTCTTTTATCTGTCAATTACACTTTCTACAGACCAACTGAACCTCCATAGGCTTTCCACCTTTCTTCTTTACATCCTACTCTTTTATCTCTACATCTCAGAGCCCAACTGAAACCAAGTCCACCTATATAAAAACACCCTAATCAGAAACCCTGTATTTTTCCTCAGCACTTCACAACTACCGCAAGGTATAGCGTTTGAACTTTTTATTTTTTCGGATCCCAGACACAGCGGTGTGAGGTACTTAGCACACAGTTTGGACATGTAGATAACATCGTTTGTTTGGAACACAGCAGCAGAGAGGTAGAATTCACATGAGTTTAATTGAATCAAACCTCATTTTACGGATCTAAGTGGCTCCTCATCACGAGCCAATTCACCATTTTATTTAAATATCTGAATTTTCGGAATGATGATCCAAGCGGGACACAGAGGCTGCTAGTTTTAACACACCAGAATGCAAATATAAATAAAAGCCTGACTATCCTGAGAGCTGCAGCGACACCGTTCTTTCACACGGATGCCTGGATGTGCGTTGGAGCCGACTTTGCTACCCGCACAGAGCGTTTCTGACAGTCGGGCGTTGCTTATACAATAGAGAAAAGCAACAATACAGCGCGTTTCTCTGCTCCAAGACATCCCAGGGCCTTTCACAAGGTAAGCATGTCTGTTATACCCAGAGCATAAATGTCTGTATGTCAGCGCTGATTATTCAAACCCTGTTTAAAATGTGACACATATGTTGTCTGAAAACAAATCCTCTAAATTTGCAAAGTTACTGATTTAAAAATATATTTTCAAATTTTTAGTTGCATGACAAACATATGATAGACTCTTGAGCATATTTATTTATATAGCTACATTCACAATGGTATAACCGTGCTGAATAAAAGATGCCCAAGCACCAATGCACTCTAATGCAAACCTCTAAACTGCATGTTGATAAGTGCATGAAGTATACCTGTGTGTGTGTGTGTGTGTGTGTGTGTGTGTGTGTGTGTGTGTGTGTGTGTGTGTGTGTGTGTGTGTGTGTGTGTGTGTGTGTGTGTGTGTGTGTGTGGTGTGCCCTCACAGAAGGAAGGTCACAGCAGGAGCTTTTCTCGAACGCATTTCCAATCAGTTTTTTACAAGAAGTGTGGCTCATACAACGGTATAAATGTATTCTTTGTGATACTTTATAAATATGAAACTCTAAAGATTTTGAGTTCATGCACATTGTGAAACAAGAATCTAAATATTTGTGTCACAATGATTTCTATAAAAGCATTTTGTTTATGGGGATAATGTGACAAATCTTTTGTGACCCTATTAATGATCAGTGATAATTGAAGAGGAACCCTGGCTCTGGACATTTTCATGACAAGTGTCAGCGCAGACATCTACTAACGAGAGAACATGTTTTATCATCATAAACACGGTGATGTGAAGCATCATTAAAGTGTCACTTCAGTAATGTTGACTCATGTTTTTAATAATGACTTTAAAACACTAATTTCTGTGGTTTATTTTAAGTTTACAGAATATAACATGTGGTAAGACGACGAGTTTTACTTCTCACTGTCCGTGTCATGTGTATCTATTTATCATGTATGCTACTTTGCCGAAAATGTTTCATTGTGTTCATGAAATAAACCAGACTTTCACTGTTTGCATCTTTTACTGTTTTCTGCTTTTGTTCACTCCAAGTTTGACAAACCTACAGATATCCAGAGTTAACTCACTAACAATGTGGAGCAGTCTCAGTGTATTTAGCTGCTTTTTCCCTGAACACAACCAACTGAGAGAAACACCTGTAGGCCTCACTTTGGTCATTTTGAACGCTGAAGGAGATTTGTTCCATAGACACCTTATACTAGTGTTTCCTGCACTACTATGTTCTATTTAAATCCAGATTCCTTTTATAGTTTGCAGTGAAATTTGTTAAACCGTTGCTTAATGGGACAGAAGTACACGTCACTCTTTACTAACACATTTATAGATGAGTTTATTGCTGAACGACACAGCTAGCAGTCTCACACACTCTTTAGGTTTTTCAACTTTTGTGTGTAATGGTTTAGTCTATTTTTAGTCCTGCTTTTGCTTTGAGCAGTCTGTTTTTATTTTGTCTCGCGAGTGTGTGTTTTTCAAACCAGATCCTCCTCAGTTTGATTTTGTTACCACAAACTTTGTGTGAAGTTCACAACAGAGGTAAAGAGATTTAAACACACCAGTTTAAGGACGCAGCGATTGGACCAGCTGCACAGGGCTGGTGAAGCAGAGAGTGTCGGGGGAGATGTGCAACAGAAGCAGAGGGAACATTTTACAAGATGATAAATGGCACATTTAGGTGATTAAGGATTTGTTGACAAGATTAAAAGACACGTCCGTCAGAGTTCAACAACATTACAGTTTGATTAAATAAAAAGTTTTTAAACTACACAAGGTTCATTTTCTCCTCTGATAGTAATCATATTAAACATGTCAAGAAAGAAAGAGTATAAAGAAAAATAGTAAATGTGTGTCTAATTAAACTCTTCCTGTGAACCTTATATCATCCTTTAATATGTTCGGTGTTACAAACTTGAAGAAGCACAGAAAAGATCATCAGACATTAATCTAATCAGTTTTCAGCCTTCATTCATATTGAAAAGTTGAAATCTTCCTTGCTAGACCCAAGTGCAGCGTTTAACACCGTTGGCCAGAACATTTTATTACAGCTATTATTAAATGGAGAGTCCTCTTCACACACTGAGGTTAATTATGAAGCTCCACAGGCTTCTGTGCAAAGACCAGTTCTGTTTACATTATACGTGCTTTAGAAGACATAGCATACATTTTCACTGCTATGCATATGATACCCGCTTTTATTGGTTAAACTGCCGGGATGTCTTAGACACATAATGAGCTTTAATTTTCTGCTTCTAAGTTCAGATAAACTGAGGTTATTGTAACGGGGCGTAAAAATCTTAGAAACACTGTGGCTAACAAGATCCTTACTCTGGATGGCATCGCCTTAAGCCGCCTGTTGCAGTCATTTGGCACATTATAAGTCAAATTGAAGCACACGATCCCAAAGCACAACATCAACATTTATTTACATACAAAAATGAAAATTCTTTTTACAGAAAAGAATTGTAACTTCACAATATTGCATTAAGATGAGCAGACAGATTTTAATCTCAGCATCGTGCACACAGATTTTTCAGGACACTGGAAGAGTTCCTGCCGTGGATTTAGATGTTAGTGTTGTGTGGATGATCCCATTCTGTCATCTTTGTGTTACTAACACTGATGCTTTTACACTTTAGGACCCTCGAGACCTCTGCTGCTCAGCCGTCCTGATCGCTGCCTCCACTTTAACCAGAGGCTGTAACCTCTGATCATTTCACCTGCACCGGCAGTAAAACTCTTCTCCAGAACCAAACGTGCCATAAACCCGTCACAGCTTCATCATCAGCTCAGTCTCAGCAACATGCAGACGACCGAGCAGCAGAAACTCTGCAGGGAACGTCTGAAGTCTGTTCTTCAGTTTTCCCAGCTCACTGTTTATTGAACATGAGACAGAAAAATAATTTCACCTTTAATGTGAAACTTTTATCGCCTGTGACATATTTGCAGGAAGTTTTCATGCTGTGATTTAGTGTCACAGCCATAAATATCACACAAGGTAAAAACTACAAGTCCCAGCATCCTCTGTGTTTAGGGAGGAGCAGTGAAAGTGAAAGTGTTGATCCTCCGTTCAGAGCAGCAGGAGGAGGAAGGTGGAGCTGAGGCAGGTGAGTGTTAACATGAATATGTTTCTTCTTATGACATAAAATAATTCCACACTGTTCGTGTCTGTGGGTGAAACGTGAGGCCGGTCGGCTCCTCTGAGCGCTGGTTTCCTGTAAGTAGAGAGGAAGTGAGTTTAGCTGAGAGAGCAGGAGGAGAGTGAGAGCTGTGCTGAGGCAGGTGAGTGTTAACACCGCTCTGACATTACTGTGTCTCTGTGGCGGGAACAACAGGCTCCGTCAGTGGAGGCAAAAATAATCAGACTTTGGTTTTTCAAAGGAAACTACTTTATGTTGGGAGAAGCCGCGCGCTCATTGGATAACGACTTGTCAATCTCAAGTTATTAGCCAATGAGCGCGCAGGTTCACAGTAAGACCCGCCCTTATCACGATGGGTTTTAAAACTAAAATGGCGACAGAAACTCTGTGAGTGGAGTTCAGGCTGACTTTATGAAAGTGCGACGTTTGAGCCACTTCCTGTTCTCAGTCCCGGCGTCCTGATCACCGAGGTTTCTGTTGCTCTGATGTCTGATATTGATTATATCGGTAAACAGGCTGTAGGCAGAAACATCAGGTCTGATCTGAAAATCCCTTCAGAAACAAACTTTAAGAGTTTTATGTCCGTGAGGCTGTAAAACTGTAACGTGTCCTGTGATCTATAAACACTCTGTGATGAATAATCTGAAGTCATTTTGAGCCTGACAGTAGTTTCCTGTCACAGAGCAGAAGCTGCAGGCAGTTTTTGGCACCTTTATATTTAATTTATTCCAAAATAAATCAATAAAGGTAGAAAAGAACTCTCAGTGACATTAAAAATCTATTTTTAAAGACAGATGTGACCAAGTGCAACAAATATAAGATGAGATGTTTACAGATATTTGAAGTATTGATCATATGTAGAACACAGAGCAGGTCCAATAACAGAGTCATCCTGCTCACAAACAGCAGTTTGGTTTCATGAGCTCACTTCCTGCAGTGATCCTCAGCTTCTCTCCAAAGGAGCCGTAACATGTGGGCTCCTCACCATGATGATGATCCCAAACACACTGAGTTCCTTCATCCACCTGATCATGTACTTATTAAATAATGTGATGGTTTTGGTGTTTTTTAAAGACTTTGAGCCTCTAAAATAACTGGTTTGGACTTTAGGGCCAAAGCTCCAACATTAGAAAGCCGTCAGTGTGATGCTTCCAGTACAACAGCACCTCTGAGTGTGTGTGTTTACCTCTCAGACTAACTCCACCCTGACATCAAGAAGATGGAGGAAGAGGACGGAGCAGCATCCAGCTGTGTGTCTGTGAGGAGTGACGGAGTTACACAAACACCTCCACCTTACAGTCATGGACCTGCAGCAACAATGTAAGAACACTACTAACTTTATTAGTCATTTCAACATAACCATGACAGAATCATTGATCTGTGATTGGTTCAAACTGTTTGATCTGAGTTTGATTTTTATTGACTTGTTTTCTTGCTAAGATCTGAACTCTGTAAGTTTAAGTGAAGTCAGTGCAGCAGAATCAGAGAGAAGAGCTGAGAACAAACTGAGTTCATTCAGAGACAGAAAAAACTGGCTGATGATTGGCTGACCTGTCAGCGTTATGAGGCAGACACAATATCACAGAGGGATCAGCTGATCATATGGCTGTCAGAGAGAACTGATCAGTTATTGATGTTTGTGTTTGCAGAGGTCAGAGGTCACAGTCTCCAGTATCCAGCTGTGTGTCTGTGAGGAGTGACAGGTCCAAAGAAAAAGTTCCTCCAGGCTTCAGTCATGAACCTGCAGCAACAATGTTCTTCAATCATGGAGCTCAGCTGACCATGTAAGAGAGCTGCTGACTCAGAGTTCAAAGGTTGTTTCTATAAATGTTCTGCCAGTGACATCATAACTTAACCTAACACTGGTCTGTGTATGAAGTATCATTTAGTGGCAGTTGTTAAAGTTGTATAATGATGATGCTAGTTTGGGGTGTATTTTCCTGCTGATGCAAATGCATCTACTTTGCCCTTTGTCTGGTGCTTTGGACAAAGACGTCCAATGAAACTCAGAACAACACAGTTTGCACCACCAGCAGGCAGAGGAAGTGGCTGACATCCAGAAATCCTACCAGTGGCTGAACAAAGCTGGACTGAAAGACAGCACAGAGGCACTAATCATGGCAGCACAGGAACAAGCTCCGAGCACAAGACCCATAGAGCCCGGGGTCTACATGGCTCTTTTTGGGGGGGTTGTGTTGTATTAATAGTGACTTTGTTTCTTTGGACCAAAATCTTTTGTTTTTCAGTTCAGTTGCAACATTGACTAACACTAATGCAGGGGTCGGCAACCTGCGGCTCTTTAGTCCTTACAGTGCGGCTCCTCGTGGTTTGGGAAAATAAATTAGAAGTATTTAGCTGAAGTGTATTTTATTTATGTTCTTTTTTAACTTGTAGTTCTAAATTGGAAGATTATTGTGATATTGAAATATAAAAAGAAAATTATATTTTTTATTTTTTCATCGTTCAAATAAGCGTCACACTCGCGGAAGCCGGTGTACCCGCCGAAACGCCGTGCATTTATCGAGACTTTCAACCCCAGGTAGGCCAGTTATGGATCTTCGGATCCACATTATGTCAGCAGCTGTTCTCCACCGTGAACTATGTTAAAAACAAACACGCTCACGCCTCACAGACGACAGCTTACAGTCCTGTAAAGATGAAAGTGACTTCGTACAGCCCCGACCTGCAGACGCTGTGCGCAGAGGTTCAGGAGCAGAAGTCCCGTTGTAAACATATCACGGCAGACCCGACGATGTTTGCATGAACACGCTTTTCAGCTTCTCTTTATTGACCACTTTTCACACACGGTTGCTGTACGCACACAGCCGGCTGTAGCTTTGCAGCTCACAGCCCGACACACACCAACACAACAGCACAGACGTTAAGGCGGCGAGGCGTGATTGCCGCTCAGGTGCGTCCGGCGCCGCTGCAGACCACGCCCCGCCACACACATTAACCAGGTAAAATACATATTTAGGCAGAATTTTGCAAATATCTATTTTGCATCTTTCAGCAGCATAGAGCTTTTTTTCCAATTGTTTTTTAAAAGTCAGGTCAAGGCTCCAAAAGCCCAAAGGAGATATAAGGGTGGCGGCTCACAGCAGTTTTTGTTTGCTACATCATTTTAGTTCAGCTGGGTGTCTTTCCTTTGGTTATATTTCTTTAAGAGTTCAAATGTGTTCATTACATAAATAACATGTAATTTTCTCTGTAGCACTTCATGGATTTCATAAGCAACACACCTTAGTTGTTCACACAAAGCATAAAGGTAAAAAACAGTATATACAGTGTTATCTTCATTCTAGACGTCAAAAAGTATTTGTGGCTCCCAGTGTTTTCTTTTGCGTGGAAACTGGCTCCAAATGGCTCTTTGGGTCCTGAAGGTTGCTGACCCCTGACCTAATGGTATATTTTTTTTAGCTGGATCGTTCTATAAAAACATGAATCAAATCTGAGAAAAGTTTCCACCTGACCTGTTGAATGTTATTGAAGCCAGAAGTTTGCCTTCATACTGTGTTTCTTGCATGCCTTTTGTGGTGTACTAATTGATGTGAAATGAATGCAATGTGGTTGTGTTTGCAGAGGTCAGAGGTCACAGTCTCCAGTATCCAGCTGTGTGTCTGTGAGGAGTGACTGCTCCAAAGAAATACTTCCTCCAGTCTTCAGTCATGAACCTGCAGCAACAATGTTCTTCAATCATGGAGCTCAGCTGACCATGTAAGAGAGCTGCTGACTCAGTTCAAAGGTTGTTTGAAATTCTGTGACCACTTTGTAATTTTAGTTTATATTTTAAAGTGTTTTTATTTGTAGTTGCCTGTATTTTTATTACACTGTGTGTAACGTGGTGGTTTGTGCTGTTTGGGATTGTTTTGGTGTATTTGTGTCAGAACATCAGATAAATGATTTCATCACATTTTAAAAGAAAGTATCAGGATAATAATCTGAACTGAGTCATCAGAAATAGAAAGATGGTCTCAACAGGCCACTGAGCTGATCTCCAAAGAAATGCAGAAGATTGAAGAGTCCGAGGCTGTTTATTTGTCACAGGCATCGTCATACACGTACAACACAGTGAAATGTGCTGAGCTGCTCCTGTGACTGGACAAAACATTATAAACAATCATTAAATGAAATAATGAAACATTGTGCAGATGTAATGTTAAAGTGCTTTGTGCCACATTAGCACAGCATGTACTGACAGAGCAGTGCAAGCAGAACAAAGCAAATGAGCAAAGTGATGTAAACAGAGTAACTGAACAGAGTGAGCAGAGTAATATCAGCAGTAATGAAGCAGCAGGATCAGTGTAGCAGCGTGTGACGTCATAATGAATCAGGTATGATCTGAAATATGACAGTGAGACAAGAACATGATGTAAGGTCCTGTTTAAACCCTGATGGTGATGCTATGAGGGGAGCATGTTCTGATTTAGGACTTGGATGGTCTGAGGATAGAAGCTCCTCTCTGTTTGTGTCCTGATGGTGCAGAAGCTTCTGCCTGATTGTAGAAGGAGCTGAAGCCAGCATCATCCCAGAGGTGAAGCTCCTCTGTGTGCAGACCTGAGGTCAGATTCCTCCAGGCTGATGTTCAGGATCTACAGAAACGTGTGGTTGTAGTTATTGCTGCACTGTGTGCTGACAGCAGATACTCAGAACAAAGCGCTGCACACGTGTTCTTTACAAACATCTGTACATAGAAAATATGGATCATGGCAGTGAATGAACACGTTTCTGTCATTTGTTTCATTGGCTTCTTTTTTCTGCCTGTGTTCATGTGATTAATGTCTAACACATAAACAGGTTTGTAATCAAACATCACATCATCAGGGAGGCATCATGAAACAAAGTTACTGCTGGAGGCTGAACTCAATTTGGTGGCAATGTTCAAAAATATCACTCAGATCATTTCAAAGCTTTTAGTTCTTCTTCTTCACTTCTGTAAAAGAATAGAAAGGAAATCAGAACCCAGAAGTTCACTTCCTGATGACTGAACTCTTTCAAAATAAAGCTGAAAGCTCTGAATGTGACACCGCTGCTCCACCACAGTTTTTAGAGGAGGTCAAAGGTCAGTTGAAAGTGATGGATCCCAAACTTCCAGTACATCCAGTGAAGGACATAATCAGCTCTGTGATGAAGGCTTTTACTGTGGAGTTTGTAGGCTGATCACTCTGTGTTTAATAAGACAGGCAGGAACAGCAAAGGAAACTTGGATTCTGAACTCAAACACAAGTTTCTCCACTTTGACTTTTCTCTGTGACCATCAGAGCTTCTGCACAGTGTCATCAAATCTGGATGTTTGTCACTGACAGTCAATGATTTTAGTGATAAAGAAATGTGTTCACAGAGGGAGGAAGAGGAAGAGGAGTGGTGTCTGTGAGGAGGAGCAGCTGTCCTGCTGTGCTTTGTGTCAGGACGTCCTGAAGGATCCAGTCTCTACCAGCTGTGGACACTGGTTCTGCAGACAGTGCATCTCCTCATACTGGGACCAGTCTGCTTCATCAGGAGACTGGTCCTGTCCCCAGTGTGGAGAAAGATCCAGAAGCAGAGCTGGACTGCAGACAGCCAGTCAGAGCAGCTGTGTACAAAGTAAGACTGAACATCTGTCTGCTGATGGACTCATTTCTGAAAACTGGACTTCTTGTTGTTGTTCAGACATTGAAGAGTTTTCTGTCTGTTTTTCTTTCTTTCAGCAGATGTTGGTCTGCAGGAGGTTTTAGATGAACATAAGATCAGTCTGAGGAGGAGATGTGAACGTGTGACTGAAGGAAGTGATGAAACAGGAAGTAGAACCCTCCTCAACAGGATCTACACTGAGCTCTACATCACAGAGGGACAGAGTGAAGAGGTTCATAGCCAACATGAGGTGAGGCAGCTGGAGACAGCTTCCAAGATGGACGCCCTCCATGACACTCCAATCAGGTGCCAGGACATCTTTAAAGCCTTACCTGACCAACAGAGACCCATCAGAGTGGTTCTGACCAACGGCGTGGCTGGTGTTGGAAAAACCTTCTCAGTGCAGAAGTTCACTCTGGACTGGGCAGAGGGCTTGGAGAACCAACATGTCAGTGTGGTGGTTCTGCTTTCATTCAGGGAGCTGAACCTGATCAGAGAGGAGCAGTACAGTCTTCTGGAGCTGCTCCATGTTTTCCATCCAACACTACAGAAGGTCACAGCAGAGAAGCTGGCTGTCTCTCAGCTTTTGTTCATCTTTGACGGCCTGGATGAAAGCAGACTTTCATTGGATTTCACCAACAGGAAGCTGCTGTCTGATGTCACACAGAAGTCATCAGTCAGCCAGCTGCTGACAAACCTCATCCAGGGGAATCTGCTTCCCTCGGCTCTCGTCTGGATAACTTCCCGACCTGCAGCAGCCAATCAGATCCCTCCTACATGTGTTGACAGGCTAACAGAAGTACGAGGCTTCACTGACGCCCAGAAAGAGGAGTACTTAAGGAGGAGATTCAGTGATGAAGAGCTGTCCAGCAGAATCATCTCCCACATGAAGACATCCAGGAGCCTCCACATCATGTGTAGAATCCCAGTCTTCTGCTGGATCACTGCTACAGTTCTGGAGCACATGTTGACTACAGAGCAGAGAGGAGAGCTGCCCAAGACCCTGACTGACATGTACTCACACTTCCTGCTGGTTCAGACAAAGAGGAAGAAGAACAAGTACCACGAGGGACATGAGACGAGTCCACAGGAGCTGACGGAGGCTGACAGGGAAGTTCTTCTGAAGCTGGGGAGGCTGGCGTTTGAACATCTGGAGAAAGGAAACATCATGTTCTACCAAGAAGACCTGGAGCAGTGTGGTCTGGATGTGACAGAGGCCTCGGTGTACTCAGGAGTTTGTACAGAGATCTTCAAAAGAGAGTGTGTGATCTTCCAGAAACCAGTCTACTGCTTTGTTCATCTGAGCATCCAGGAGTTTCTGGCTGCAGTCTACATGTTCCACTGTTTCACCAACAGGAAGTCAGAGGTGCTGAAGAACTTCTTGGGAAAAAAATACAACGAGTCATCTCTGGGCAATTTTTTGATGGAAACACTAACAAAATCCTTCAGGAGTAAAAATGGTTGTCTGGACCTGTTTGTTCGCTTCCTTCATGGCCTCTGTCTGGAGTCCAACCAGAGACTCTTAGGAGGTCTGCTGGGTCAGACAGAGAACAGTCCAGAAACCATCCAGAGAGTCATCAAGAATCTAAAAGAAAGGAAGACAAAATCCTCTCCTGACAGAAGCATTAACATCTTCCACTGTCTGATGGAGATGAACGACATCTTATTATCTCAGGAGATCCAAGAGTTCCTGAAGTCAGAGAACAAATCAAAGAAACTCTCTGAGATCCACTGCTCAGCTCTGGCCTTCATGCTGCAGATGTCAGAGGAGGTTCTGGATGAGTTTGACCTGCAGAAGTACAACACATCAGCAGAGGGACGACGTCGACTGATTGCAGCTGTGAGGAACTTCAGAAAGGCTCGGTGAGTCCAGATGTGATCATTAATATTATCAATTAGTGATAGTTTAGTTACTCAGTCACACAGTAATAAATTCTGCTTTATTTTGTGTTCACAGTGAAGAGTTGTTTTCATGCTTTTAAAAATGTTTTGTTTTTAATCAGAACACTACGTTTGTATTATTCTGGCAGAGACCTTGGTAGGAGAGTGCACCTTCACATGTATGTGGGTGTGTAACTGTGAGCTTTTCACCACGTCGTCGGTTTTTAGTCTTACGCTGAGTTTGCAGTCTGACATGTTTTATCTGTGTGCTGTTTCCGCTTGGTCGTGTTAACACGGTGCAGCAGACAGTAATGAGACTGTTGCTCATGTCTGTGCTGCTGTTGGTCTGTTAGCATTGCTCCTTAGGAGAGAAGACTGAAGTGAGACTTTACAAAGAACGTGTTTGTAGTAAAGTGAAACTGTGTGAAACAGTGAAGATGGTCCAAAGCAGCCTCTGTTTGTGCTTCTGATCACTGCTCTTTCTGTCTGATGTTATTGTCTTTATCTGGGCTCTGATTGCACTTTCTTAATTTTTCCAACTAATTATTGAACGTGTGAACAATCACATTATCTGTGACATCATCACCATCAGCATATGTGCTCCAGTTCTTTAGTTTTTCTTTCCTCTGTACTAAAGAGCTGAGATGGACAACAGTGTGCCAGCATACATCCAAAATTAGAGTCAAAGGTCACTGCAGGTCATTATTTTTATACTGTCACCACTCGTGACTCCGCCCCTTTACAACAAAAGTCCCACAAACAGCGTGTGAGGTCACGAACACACCACAGCATCACCAAGTCACAAGGACGAGGCTCTGACAGGGACGACTCACAGCAGGAAGAGGTCAGTCTGTGCCCGTTGGCAGACTGTTGGGCGTGATCACGTCGTATCTGCATTATTTGGTACGATCATCATAGAAATGATCAGAAATCATCACCAGACGAGAAGCTGAGCTTTGATTACTTGATGCCAGCATCATCATCATCATCCCTGGTGGTTGGTGACGTGTAGCAGCAGTGAGTGGGCCAGAGTGATTTGTGTGTTTGTTTTTCTTAAAGTGGATTGTTGAGTCATTCTGGCTCGTTTTGGTTTCACAGCCATCCTCCTCACCTGGATGCTGACTTGCCACTTAGTGAGAGCTCTGTGGAGATCTTCAAGTTCGCCAGTATAGTCGAGAGTCACTTTTATTCTTTTGGGACCCGACGCTGGAGATGTGGAGCTCACAGGGGCCTTACTTGCCGAGTTCTTCAGCGTGATTTCTCCACGGTGAACAGGTTTACCGTGGAGCACAAGAAAGGTGACCTTATTGCTTCGATGGAAACGGAGTAAGGCCGAGTTTTAGGACCACGGTAAGAAAAATATTCCCGATCATTTTAAGATAAAGTCGAGGTTAAAGTCAAAATTGTATTTGGAGAAAAAAGTTGAAATGTGGAGATTTGATGTTTCAAGACAAACTGCCAGGTTTGCTGTCCCCTCTACAAAACGCTTTGTTTAGATGAGTTAGTGAAACAAAGTGATCCACCGTCTTATGATAATAACTTTATTTCTAAAGCGCTTTCAAACAAAGTGCTGAACCAATATTTCATCATCCAGTTTTGCAGCATCCATCCTCTTTATTGTATGAAGGTGGAACCATCGATAACCTCGCATCCGTCCATTACAAGACATTTGATTTTGTACAAATCTTCCAGATTTGTGTTTTTCAGCTTTCTGCACCATCCTTTCAGCATCTTTATACTTTTCACCACACTGTGTTTATATAACACATGGATGTGTAACAGGAATCATTTCCCTTCTTTAGCTAACACCACTGCTGAAGTTTCACTGACTCAGAGAGTACAGCAGCTGTGGCACTTTGTCCTGAAACAGCAAATCTCCACATTTCTTCTTTATTCTCAAAGTCATTTTCACCTTTAATGTTGAAATTAAGGACATTATTTTTTCCTTAATGTGGCATGGGCCTTCTGTATAACAGAGACCCAGCAGTAACTAGTGAAGCCCAGTGTGAGGGTCTCTGTCTTTAAAATAATGAGAGCTGGTGATAAAGTGGTGGTGAGGGAATCACGGCTGAGATTGAACTTCGATCCGCCTCCCTGCATCCTTTTTACTTACCAAGAGAGTTTCCACAGATCCTTGTTACTGATGTGTACGTTCAACTGAGGGCGAATGTGGAAGTCGCCACTCAGACCACAGTAACGTCACACCAGACGCTCCCAGTTTATTTTGTCATTTTAATCAATGTACAGTTGGGAGGTCGCTCGCTGACGTTTGTTATGGCTCCATCAAGGAACCTAATAAATCTTTCTGTAGAGCTCTCTGTGGCATGTTTGACTGAAATGTGTTTTATTTGGTTCCCATCATGAAATCTGTCTTAAAGAGAACTAAACCTCAGTGCTGGTTCTGGTGTGGTCAGCGAGTCCATCCAGACCCTTCAAGACTGTTTTTCTTGGACTGATTAGGACTTATTTCAAAATGCTTGTGTGACTTGGATAAATTTACAGACTGTGCACATGTGCACTGGCTCCAGACGTGGGGTTGTCCTGCATAGTCAGTGGTGTCAGTAGATCATTAAGTAAAATAATATGTAACTAGATTCCTTTGAAAGAGCAACCATGGACGACAAAGCTGGGCGGAGTCTGCTCTAAGACACCAAATGAGCAAATGTTTGCTGACCTGTATCAGTGATCACCTTTTTGTTGGCCTGGTCCCCCAGTCCTCCCACTCCCCCCGGTCCTCGGTGGATGCTGTCACTTCCTCTGACACCGGCTCACCATTTATGTTGTGTCAAAAATCAAACGTGAAGATCTAATTTACTCTAAACTCTCTGACTGTTACTAATATAGTCATAAAATATGCAACAACCACTGGAGATGGAGATGAAGCTTCAACTTGCAGAAAATAGTTTATTAAAATCAGTTTGAATAAACCCAAGGCTCAGAGCAAAAGAGACAAAAGCGCCCCCAAGTGGTCAGACAATAGACGAACAGAATAAACCCTATCAAAGACAAACACGCTGGAAGCATCTTTTCTAACACTCCAGTATTTATTAGCATTTATTATAAATTTATTGTGACTTTGAAGACGTTCAGTGTTTCCTTTGGTATAACGGAGGTCTGACTACAGTCCAGTAAACACACTGATTAGGATTATAGATTAAACTGCTGTAATACTTTCACAGTGTGCAGTGATGCACAGGTCCGAGTGGTTTTACACTGAAATTCTCAACAACAGGAAACTATAAGAATTTGTTACTCTAATAATAAACATAGAAGAAGAAAAACATTTTTCATTTAGAGTTGATGAATATAAATGAATTTGAACTTTACAAACCAATCAAAGACAAACTGATCCATGTGAGTTTATAACAATATTCAAAGGCTGCTGCTGGACACAGACAGGTAACATCATTTTGACTTGCTGTCACCTGGATCTGGAGTCATAAACACTGAAGCGCTGAACATTAATACAAGTGTGTTTCTGCCAACTAGTGATAAACCTGCAGACTAATGGCTCAGAAAGCTAAAACGAGCCAATCATTTCTGTGTTTAGTTCCCCTGAAATCAGATGTGATATCAGCAGCTCTGAGTTCATTCATCATTATTGTCCAGTGATGACATTTCTGCTCCGTTTGGTGACAGTCAGCAGATTTTTCCTGAGTGTGGACGTGAACAGTCGTACCTGACAGCAGCAGGTAGCAAACAGAGATCATCTTTCCAGCTGGAACTCTTCACTGAGCTGAGCTCATTCAAAATGTTCTAGATTCAAGACAGGAAACAGTCCACATGTGTGTCTTCACTCTGACTCTGGATCAGATCTCAGTGACAGACTGTGGACATTATGGAAGCCTAAATGTGACACCATCTTCCTCCTTCATCTGCAGATTAAAGCCAAACAAAGATTCTCATTAAAAGTCTGCAGGTCTGAGAGAGACTCAATCGTTGTGTCATGTCAAACACAGTAAGAGGAGCTGAAGCACAGATGTGAAGAGCAGATGTTCATCAGATTATGACCTCACTCTGTTTTGTCTTCATATACATTCAGTCTGTGTTTATAATGCAGACTTTCTGCTTTTATAGTAACACATTTTATATTTTCTGTAATCTCAGACTGACTCAGTGTCGACTCTCAGAGACTCATTGTGAAGTTGTGGCCTCGGCTCTGAAGTCCATCCCCTCCCATCTGACAGAACTGGACATTAGTAAGAACAAGCTGCAGGATTCAGCAGTGAAGCTTCTGTGTGCTGGACTGGAGAGTCCAAACTGTCGACTGGAGACTCTGAGGTGAGTTCACTGACTGCAGCTGTTGTTGTTTTTCTATATTTCTGATCTTTGATATTTGAAACGTTCTTTAGTTCCTAAATGTTCAGGATGTGTCTGAAGAGAAATGTGAAGAAGTTTGAGTGCTTTCAGAAATGTTGTGTCTTTCCAAACGACTGAACAACAGTTTTTCCTCTTGGCTCCAAATAGAAGTGACAGACTTGAGCAGGGTTCATTTAAAGGCTGACAGAAGTGCAGTGGTGACGGGGAGATGTTTGTCAGGACAGCTTTTTAGCCTCCACAGGTTCATGTTGTGCTCCATCAGTCAGTGAAGATGAAGTCAGTACTGGTGAGGCTGTAGAGTGTGTGAGGGATGTGAATGAGGCTGTTGGAGATCTGATGATAGCAGATAAAAACAGGCTGCAGAGACTTTGAGCTTGTGTGGAAACAGACAGAGAAAAGAAAGACATGAATGTCAAAGCTAATAAAGGTGAAGTTAGGAGCTGTGATGATGTTCATGTATCAGAAGCTGATCTGGCTGCTACAGAGACGACCCACACAGCTGCTGTGGTGAGGTTTGTGTTAAAGCAGAGGAACACAGGCCCACACATGACAGCAAAGCAGGTTTCAGGCTCTGTGAGAGGATTTCAAACAGAAGCTGGAGAAGAGAAAGGACTACAGAAAGAAGGCAGCTGAGACCAGTCCAAGTGTTTCCATGGAGCCCAGTCTAACATTCATTTATACACTAACGTACAGAAGTGAACGGGAAAATGAATCCATAGTTTCAAATGTAGAAATAGTTCTCAGTTCATTTACAGAGTTTAATACAGTTCATGAGGAAATGTTCAGTTCGATTCAATTCGATTGGAATCTGGGAAATTTTGCCTCAGACAGAAATATTATAATTCAGTACATTTACATATTTTTGTGTCTATAAAAGGGAAGCTGGCACTTTTGAGACTTTATCAAATGTGTGAGCATCACAGCAGAGGCCTTTGTGTCAACGTAGCTGAAGATAAAACACAGAAGAACATGAAGCTGATTTTCCTGTTCTGGGATTTTATAGAAATATTCTGCAGTAGATCAAAAACGAAAGAAAACCATGAATCAACACATGAACATTACCTGATGCTGCTGAAGTGAAGCAGAGCAAAGTTACACCGTTTTTATTACAAACACAGCGTTTTGCAATTTGCATAATTTTAAAAAGTTTAAATTTGTTCAGTATTGAACGGCAGAAATTAGGTTTTCTTTTCGAAAGCAAGTAAAAGGAAAAAAACAGCGGCCGACAGCGCTGTAAACAACGGTAGACTTGTGCGTAACAAGCAAGCGAATAATGCAGAAAACAGATTTTAAACAGGAAACTTCTTGAAGTACAGAGAGAGAGAGAGAGAGCTGTGCATGAAGTGTGATTTTATTGTGGTGGAAGCAAAACAGCAAAAGTCAGAGTGAGTTCATGACGATGTTTATGTGAAGCGTAGTTTGGATCTTCTTTTGCTGCTGGTTCAGTCAATATTGTTTGTAGAGAGATAAAACTAACAGCTTCAGAATCGAGCGCAAAAAGGACGTAAACACAAAGCGTGGACCCGCCGAAACATCAGAATCAGCGAGCTGTCGGCTTTCAGCCACGACCGTGTCTGTGCCGTCAGTGAGAAAGGCGACATCTCACTGATTCTGATGTGTCGGCGGGTCCGAGCTTTGTGTTTACGTCTCTGTGCAGAATCCGTGTTCCTGCTCTCATTTACTGTTTCAGCTGTTTGGTGGTTGTTAAAGTTTTGTGAGGTTTAACCTGAGATTCTGACATTTCGGGCAAAATAAATTAATATTAAAAAATTGATTCAGGATTTTAATTAATCAATATCACGTTATCCAAGCCAGAATCGATTTTAATCGATGAATCGATTATTAAAACCCACTCCTAATTCAAAGCACTGAAGCATCGACTTGTTCCATTATCCAACAATGAAAACAAGAAACACAGACAGCTGGCCTTCAAAGTAAAAGCTGCTCCTTTTGAAACATGTTGGTGGTAAAATGTAAGAAGAGCTGAAGCACATAAATGATCTACGTGCCAAAATATTAAACACAGTTGATATATTTGTGTGAGTGTTGTGATTCAGGTGTAGATGTAATAATGTACATATAGCAGAGTTTCCTCTTCTGGATCAGCTGATCAGAGTCAGGCCAATCAGCTCTGAGCATGCTCAGTCTGAGTTATCGAGCCACATACTATGATTCACCATGGCAACGGCATGAGCAGAGGCTCCGTGTGAATCCAGAGGAGCAGGAACATGAATGATGACAGTAGATGTTTGTGTGAAAGTGCTGGAAGCAAATGAGTGTGTGATGTTCTTTCAGTGTTGCACTTTGTAGACGCTCCCTGAGCACTGGTCTCACAGCCAGCTGCACATAGAGACCAGTGTTGTTAGTCCAGGTCAGAAGATGACTTGTTGGAATGAAAATGAGCTTGTAGTTTGTCTGCTTTAATAATGTGACTGGAAAAAGGTGTTGGACTTCAAATATGTCCATTTCTGTCACACTTCACCTTTAAAAGTGAAGCCATGTGGTTCCTGGAAGGAAAAACACGACTTTTTCAAGTCTTTGTCCTGTTTTTATGAGACATGTACGACTTTAATGTGAAACATTCAGAGTTTTTTCTCTTGTTGTGTTTGTTTGAAGCTGCTTCCTGTTGGCTTCAGCTGTTTGGAGTTTCCATTTTCTAAACTTCTACATTCTGAACCTTCTTCAGCTCTGAACAGATGATGAAACACTGAATGATTTCAAGCACTTTGTCTAATAAACTTACATCTTTCATTCTTTATACAGATTGAAGAGCTGTGGTTTGTCAGATATTGGCCTTGAATATCTGGCAGCAGCACTGAAGTCCAACCCCTCGTATCCCACAGAGGTGGACCTGAGTGGAACCTACAGCCACCTGAAGGGTTCAGGAGTGAAGCATCTGTGTGGTTTTCGGGAGAATCCACGATGTCGATTTGAAACTCTGAGGTCAGTCAGCATGTTTTAGTTGTGCTGAGATGAATATGATGTGAAAGTTGTGCTGACACTAAACTGCAGACATCAGGCTGATATTATACTGATCCACACTGAGGATCTTCATGGTAAAGTCTGTTTTCTTCTTCTCTGGTTTAGTCCATTGACTGCAGCAGAACAATGTTCACATTTCAAACAGTGATACTCAACGTATGGCCCGCGGCCCACACGCGGCCTGCCCACTGTTAAGGTTCAAAAATATTGGGGATGGACACCAGAGGAAAAACCCACAATAACAACACTGGTCCGGTCGGGTTGAGTCAAACGATGATTTAATGATCACACACGTGGGAGATGGACACTGTATGCAGACAGTCTCAGATCTCATCTCAAAAAACACATCACCATAGTTTTATGAAATCAGGGTATTAGAACGCCCCCTCATGCGTAGTGACAGGTGTAATACAATCAATGTTGACAATTTTATTTAACACAAAGAATAACATTGTCTCCTTCCCGAGGGCAGACGCTGACTGCCCCCGTCTCCTGGAACCGTCTGTACCCTGCTAAGACACAACATGGCAGCTACAAGGACTCTTTCATTTGTTAAGACCATCAGTGTGTATTGCTCTAAATCAAGTATATAATATTAAATGAATATTGCTGGATCAGCTACTTCTACTTAAAACATATTAAAACATGACTAAGCACAAAATCACCAAGAATAACATCTTATAAGTGCTGTGTAAGCGCGTGCGGCCTTCCAAGCTCAAAGCCTTTGCCCTCCATAGATCAGCCAGACTCGCGCTGGCTGTAGCTTTTAACCTTTAATTACCTTGAGCACAACTCTAGAATAAGCAACAAACTGCAATGTGTATGGAATGATCATGGTTACATCTGCAATGAAAAATCATGTTATTATTCTGGTACCTGCAAGGAAAGATCAAACTGAAATTATAGCCATCACTGTAAATGCAAAAGATAATGTAAGGTCAAAAACTTCAATTTATGCTTAATGCAAAGCTGGTTATATACTTCTAATGAACTAATAATGCCATATTAAAATATTAAATGATAATGAGAAAAACATCCCCTCCTTATTCTACACCACCTTTCCTGATTCAGAGAGAGGGGACCCTGATTAACTGTGTAGCTTCTTCCTCACAGTTCTAAGTATCAGACACAACAATGAATAATCCACAGCTGACTGTCTTTAGCAGGTCAAAGGTCACGGCACACAGCACTCTGTGAAACAGTTTGGAGCAGGAATTCTTGCACATTTACAAACTGACACTGCTGCACGGCATGCTGGGTAATGCTAGCTGCTCAGGTATGGGTGTGGCAACGGCTGTGAGGCTCTGTGGCTGCAGAACACCGAAGAAGAGAAAAGAGAGGTGGAGGATGAAGAAAAGAGGCGGAGATGAAGCAGAAGTTTTGCTCCAGAGAGGAGCTGTGTCTGTGTGGGCGGGGCTCAGACAGCTCCGCCCACACAGTGACAGTGAAGCAGGTGAAGAGTAATAAATGAAGACAGCAGACAGTATTTGATAAGCTGATGTACAAACATGTAGGTCGTGTCCAAATTCATGGGCTGCATCCTCCTGAGGCCGCATTTGTAGACCGATTACGTCACAGCGACACGTCGAAGGCTGTCCAAATTCGTAGACTCCTCCGAATGCAGCCAACAAATGCGTCCTCCTTTTCCCCGAATTTGAAGGATGGGTCGGGTGTGTCCTTCGTGGCCTACCATATCCCAGAATTCATAGCGCGGCCCAGCCAAACTCCAGTTTCCAACAATGGCGGCCGCTACTAAGTTTTAAAATTACTCATACTAATCTTTTTCGGTCACAAAATAAACTTTTAACATATTTTCAGGCGAGAAAGTAGCTGTGTAAACATCAAATATCTGCTCGGTTTATCAAGATACCGCATATTTGCAAAAGTGCTTCGACGTTTTCGGAGACGTCTGCTACCCACCAGCTCGATAGCTCGCCGGGAGCTCGAGGGTCACTGAAGCCGCCGAGAACGGCACAACTCCCGGCACATCATTTTCAGATCACCGCGGACTTTCGCTACTCAGGTTAAACGTGATATATAAGTCACTTAGACAACCTCAAAATGTTATTGTTGGGCTTTTTTCAGTGTTTTGTTTGTTCGTGAGTAAATCGGTTTGGCTGAGATTAAAGTTATTAGATTAGATAAAATAAAACTTTATTAATCCCCCAGGTGGGTTCCTCCTTGGTCTTTACAGAGCTGACTAAACGTCAAACAGAAAACTGATTAAACAGAAGTATGAGACGGTCGAGAATTTACGCCAGTGTCCTGTTATATTTTAGATAGCAAGGAGCAGACGGCTGAGTTTATTAAACTCCACCGAGACAGCGGTGACGCTAATCAGAAGGCTAGACCGTCCAATTTCCCCAGCCGTTTATTTCCAGCCTACCCGACCTTCTGAGGACCCAGCCCACGTAGACCGCAAAGGCCGGGTCCTCGGGAGGATGCAGCCCATGAATTTGGACACGACCGTAGAATGATGGTGGCAGCTACAGAAACAGGTCCATACAGACTGAAGCGTGTCTCAGTCTGAATGTACACTGCTGTTATAAGAGCTGTGGAAACTCAGGTCAAAAGGACGTAACCACACTGCTGACAGTTCCAGGACATTCACAGAGTTACAGCATCATTTGTGAACATAAAGACAGAAAGCTCATCCAAATCCTGGGATTAAAAGTCTGTCCTGGTGGTGTCCAGTCAAACACGTCTCTGTGAAAGCTTCAATCCAACAGGCTCCAAAGTCCTTCTGCTCATTTCCTCGCCGGGTTCTTGATGCTCCTGTACCATCTCTCTGTCATCCTCCTCGCTCCCTCTTTGCACTCACAGTCTTTGTGCATCATTAACACTCACATGTGGAAAACCAAAGTTTTACTGGGCAGAAGATGATCATCAGTGACTCTGTCTTTAAAACACTCTTGTTAGAAATGTTCGACTTTAATGTGAAACATTCAGAGTTTTTTCTCTTGTTGTGTTTGTTTGAAGCTGCTTCCTGTTGGCTTCAGCTGTTTGGAGTTTCCATTTTCTAAACTTCTACATTCTGAACCTTCTTCAGCTCTGAACAGATGATGAAACACTGAATGATTTCAAGCACTTTGTCTAATAAACTTACATCTTTCATTCTCTATACAGATTGGAGGACTGTGATTTGTCAGAGATCAGCTGTGATTATCTGGAAGCAGTGCTGAAGCTCAACCCTTCGTATCCCAGAGAGGTGGAGCTGAGCTACCACAAGCTTCAGGATTCAGGAGTGAAGCAGCTGTGTGTTCTTCTGGAGAATCCACAACATCAAATTGAAACTCTGAGGTCAGTCTCCACGTTTTAGTTGTGCTGACACTGTCGATCTGTGGAACTAAAACCTTTATACAGGAAGTCTGGTTCAGCTCTTTGTAGACCTTCTAATCTCTGATGCTCTGAGTCTTACTCAGTAGATGATGCAGAGTTGTGAAGCCGATGTGGGTGAGGACACTCGCCCAGCTCTAACTACTTTGACGTCCAGGCGGCTTCCCTGCTTGTCCTGATACAAACAAACCTGAGTAACGTTGCAGGTCAGATCTCATCAGTCACACCTGTTATGGCAGCTCTCCTCTAGATTGTAGTTCTTGTTAACCTGGGATGGTTTTAGAAGCCTGGACCACAGACTGCAAGGGAAGATATTACTGGGAAAGGCCAAAGCAACCTATTAGACCCATTAAACACTAACATAGATGAATACTCAGATTTAAACCTTTATTGTTTCACAAAGGGTTAAAAAGGGAACGTCCACAGTTTAGACTGCAGCAGATTTTATTAAAGCAGTTTGACAGGAGCAAAGCAAAAACACAAAGAATAAGTGTTTCACATATTAATACATATAACATAATAATAAAAGAAAAGCAAAATAATGATAAAAAAGAATGAAAAAGTTGTCCAGAGCAGCAGGATGTCTGAGGTCTGCAGAAACACAAAAACACAGCAGCTAAAAATAGTTGAAAGAAAACGAGGTGGGAGCTGCTGATTCCTGAGCTTTGATACTGGATTAGCTTCAGTAGTTATTCCCATCACTGCTGTAGGAGCTACATTTAGTCACAGCTGATTGTCTCCTTTGACCAATCAGAAGACTACTGTTGTAAAAACAAGCAGACAAAGAACCAATGAGAGTGAAGAACAGGATAAAGAGCTCGTGTGATGGAGGCAAAGCAATAATCAGCAGACTGTAGCAGTTTCTATCTGGATGAAAGTAGAAGGAGCTCAGCGGAGCTCAGTCCCATATCTTTGGTTAGAAACAACATCAGTGATTTCCTGCTGCTCGAGATGATTCCAGCAGCTCTCATTACAGCAGCTGATGAGAGAAACAGCTGATGGCTCACAGCTCGTGCACTGTTGGATCTCCAGATGTTCACGTGGCTGAAGTCTGTGAAGAAACTGTGGTCCACGTAGTTCACACGGCCTCAGATTGGACCGAGCTCCCTGGATCACTGCAGCATCCTCAGCTGGTACATGGACGTCTCTGCTCCTCAGTCTTGGAGCCCCTGCAGGTCCGTCCACACCACCAGGTCTTCTCACTCACCTTTCCTTTGTCCTCGTCCTTCATCGGCCGTGCTGTGTCTTTGTTCCTGCGGTGTTGTTCCCACGATGCAGCGCTGATGTTCCCTCCTTGAATGCACAACAAGTACGGTGCTGGTCTTTCTCGGGTGGAGCAGAGACAGATTGAAGTCTTTCAGGCTTTAGTGCCGACTTCCCTGACAGAGGCTGGACTCCATGGTCTGCACAGGAGGCTTCTACACTGTGTGGAGGTGACTCCTGGACTCGAAGACAGGCTGCAGGTACATGTGTGATGAAGAGGAGCTACAGCAGTGTGATGGAGCTGCAGGTGTGAAGGAAGTCCTGCTGTCCTGTCCCACCCTCATCTTTGCTTCCTCTGTCTTCTCTGGACTTGTCCTCCTGTTTCAGAAACAGCACTGCTTCATGCCGAGGGTGGACGGGAGCGTTGGCTCTGATTCTTTTACCGTCCACCACAAGGAGACACTGATGCTGACCTCCTGATTCATCTGCATGTGTTCTGCTTCACACTGCTCACCTCCACCAAAGACTTCACAAACATCTTCTTTCTTTGAGTCCAGTTTGTCCCACAAACACTTCCAAATCTCCTCCTCTGAGATTCTGCAGCTTCTTGCAGTGTGACTCAGCTGACTTCTGACAGACCACAGACTGGCACAGCATCCACATGTGTCTCCTTTCAAACAGGCTCTTGATGTTTCCTCCCACATCATTCTGGCCTCTCAGTCTCCTTTGTTCTCCAGCTCTGTAGCTCCAGCTGGTGAAGCTTCAGTTTTCCATGTTGGTAACAGTAAACTACAGCCTCTGCTGTCAGCTGGGTAACTAAACAGAGCTGCAGCACGTCTCTGCGGTGGTGCTACATCCAGCCTGCAGACGGCCGTCTACATGTTGTAGTGGTTTACAGTCACCAGGGGGCGCTGTCCCAGCCATGCAGGCAGTGGGCTGCTCTGCTTGTGCTGTTGTTGGTGAAGCTGAAGTGAAAGCGAGAGTTAAAACCCTGAACAGTGTCCACTGAGCTTCTCATGCTCTTCTCATGCTCAAAGAAGTTTAACAGGAAGGACGACTCGTCCATCAGGCGTCCAGCTGTCCGTGACCGTGTCCACAGCAGAGTGTGACCGAGGCTTCATGCTAACACGCACACATGAAGCTAATACCACCACGAGCAGCTGCTCAGTGGATTTGGAGGACAAATGTCTGCAGCTTCTCACAGGCAGTATGCAGAATGTGGATCTCCACAAAGACTGTGGAGAGCTCGTCCCACACTCTAAATCCAAACTTGTCTGCACAAAACTTCTCACACGTTCCCGTCACAAGTGTCTTCTAAGTGAAGCTACCAGGTTCAGGTCCAGCTTGTTTATCTGGAGCTGCAGGAGATGATCCATCCTCACAAAGCAACACAGCAGATATGCAAACACACAACACAACCAAAGGATTCTCTATGCATGTCTGTGGCTGATGCTGCTGGAACGAAGCTGTTTGAAACCTTGTTGTTCTGCACTTTGGGACCAGAAGAGGAAACTGAAGCTCTGTGCAGAGGGTCCAATGGAAGCAGCCAAGCGCTGTAAGTGTCTGCTGTACAGGGATGCTGGTTCAGCTGTGGCTCAGTTTCACAGTGTGACTCAATAAAAGCAGCAGGAAATCAAAGCTTGATGCTTTCATCAGTGTGGAAATAAGAAAGTTTCCTGTGACAGACGCTGGAGCTCTTTCACTCTCAGCTTCACAGTTTCAGCTTCAAACTTCTTCCAACATGTTTCTAACACGGCCACATTCCACCTTAATGGAGCTGATATCTTGTGCATCAGCACATTTTCTAAAGGCAGCGATCACATCTTTAGTTTTGGATGTTTAACTGCAGATTGTTTATGTGTTTATAGCACATTAATTACAGCAGCAGCGTTGACCACAGTGCTGTACAAGAATCCAAAATAACTATTAAAATAACTCCTAATATTAATATCACACATCAAATATCAAATAACTCTCATGCTGTATTAAAAGCCAGTGAATACAAATGTGTTTTAAGAGCAGATTTACAGAGACTGACAGCAGGAGCTGGGGCTGTTCGATAGAACGATGTATATATGATGACCATATGAAAACGTCTATCGTTTCATATCACGCTCTTTGTTTCCTGCTTATGTGTTTGTGTTTTCCAGATAAAGCTTTCAAAATAAATCTGAAGATCCTGTTGAGAGTTTTCAAAATAAACACAATACAGTACTGCGGTCGCTCGTTTATCGAGTTACGTTCTAAAAATAAGTCTCAGGATGAAGTAGCAGCTTTATGTTTTACAAGTATTATAGAAGTTTTAAGGCAGTTAAACCCTCACTGCACACTTTCTACACTTTTCTCAGACAGGCATGAACATTTTCACACTTTTCTCTCTTGTTTAAACAAAGTTCAAACCTTCATAGAAAAATAAGTTCATTATTAAAGAGTGAAAGCAAAGTGTTTCTGAAACGTGTCAAATCAGCCTTTGCTGGCATTAAATGAGCTTCTGTGTGAGGAGCACTCGTCCATGGCCTGGGCTCCTCGCTGTCAGGTAAAGTTTCATAAAGCTTTTGAGTTTTTCTGCAGATAATGTTGGTGTCCAGCACGATGTTCTTTTTCCTGCGGTCACTGAGCCACAAAGCCAAAGCTGACTCCATCCTTACGATGTTCTTGTTGTGGACAGTTACAACCTTTTTGCCTCCTTGTTGAAACTATGATGGTCAGCATCTTCCTCTGCCTTTGGCTGCTACCACAGGTGCAAAACGTCTCGTCATCATTGTTGTTTGTTGGGACAAAACGTACAAACATACAGTGCAGCACTGCAGAGTCACACTGCTGTAAATTTGAACACATTCTGTACTGTACAGGAGACACGGCACGAGATTGGCTGACAATGGTCTACAGCCAATCAGGACGCAGAACACAATGCGCTGTAAAAAACAAAAACATGCAAAATTGCACAAAAAAGATCAGCGAAACAGCGAGGCCGCCAAAGGTGAACTGTGTTACAGCGAGGGACCAGCGTATATGTGGTTGTTGGGACGATAAATGTCTTTGAGCTTGTGTCAGAAGACGAGCTGCAGCTTTCTGGACCAGCTGCAGTCTTGCCAGGCAGGTCCCACTAACTCCAACATATAAGGAGTTACAATAATCCAGCTGGGACGTCATGAAAACGTGGATCGCCCGTTCAAGGTTTTTAAAAGATATAAATGATCTCACCTTAGATAAAAGCCTCAGTTTGAAGAAAGACCGCTGTACAACTGAGCTCAGCTGTTTTTCAAATTGCCGTCAAATATAAGCCCCAAATGTAATAATGCGATTTAATAAAAGAGCTGAACCAGTCTAATAGAGCGCCCTTGATGCCGCCATGCTCCAATGGTGAGGTCAAGATGCTGTGGTCAAGGCAGCGGTCAGATCCAAAAGCACAGCTGAGTCTCCTGATCAGTGGCTGATAAAAGATCATTAAGAACTTTTCAAAGTGCAGTTTCAGTGCTGTGAAGAGCTTTAAAACCAGACTGAAACCTTTACAACAGATTGCAGCTGAACAAATATAATCTTTTACAAAATCTTCGACAGGAAGGGAAGCTTTGAAATAGGCCTGAAATTTGAGCGGACAGAGGATCCAGATCAGGTTTTTAGTACAGGCTGTACAACAGCATGTTTAAAACAGGCTGTACAACACCTGAACTAAGACTGCTGTTAAAAATCGCTAAGATGTCGGAACCGACAACCTTTAAAATCTTTTTAAACACGTGTTGGAACAACTTCATTTGGACAAGATGATGTCTTTATAGCATCACATCGTTCCTCCACCTGATCAAACCACACAGGCTCAAACTGATCAAAAACAGCTGAGCAGGTGAATATTTTAGCCCCGGTGCGATCTCGGGCGAGAGTATCGATGATGGCCAAAGGGCAGCGTCCAGCTCTACGGCCGCTGAAGAGCAGACTCAACAGACGCGCGTGATGTGGATCCTACTGCTCTAAAACTGGAGCTTCTTCAATCCATTAAAGAGGACATTAGTACGCTGTTAAAAGAAGAAGTCAGAAATGCATTGAAAGAAGATTTTGACAATATAAGGGCTGACGTGCAAGGACTGAGAAATGAGATCGCTAACAGCATGGCGGCGACGTGCGGCAAAGTTGATGGAGTAAAGGTTACAGTGAAAGAAGCTGAGGATGGGCTGTCAATGTGGAGCGATGAGGTGACCACCCTGCAGTCTACAGTAGAGAGTATGAAGGAGGAGCTGTCTGACCTGAAGGATAAATGTGATGAAGGCAGGAAGCGAAGAGCTAACATCCACATCATAGGGATCCCAGAGGGCCTGGACTCGAGCTCCTCCACGGCCGTATCCGTGCTACTACGTGAAGTGCTGGGTATGGATAAAGACGTTATTGTCGACCGCTCACACAGGAGCCCTATCCTGAGAAAGCCAGCTGGTAACCCGCACGCCGTCATTGCCGAGCGTCACTACTACCAGGATTGTGTGGCTACGCCGTGCCAGGGCCCAAGCCCCGCTTGAGTTTAACGGACAACCTATTGCAATATTACGACTGGGCGATATGACCCTAAATTCATATCTCGATATTCTTTAGCTGGATGGCGATATACGATATATATCTCGATATTTTTAAAGCCAGAAAGTACGAACAAAAAGAGAGTTCTTAGTCAAAGCTGTGTCCCAAATCTCACACAGGCACATTTATTAACATACAGCGTAGATGTACATGAAACAATTACTCAGAAATAAATGATCAGCATTTATTAAATAATAATGCTCCATAAATAAAAGAAAACAATGTTGTGTTTGTGCATAACAAAAAGCTCACAATCGTGCAGTCAAAATGTAAACAGACGCTGAGCATAATAACAAGCAGCTGCTCTGTTCCCAGGTTCTACTGCGTGACTGACAGCCTGGAGTTTGAAACCCTCTTTGTAACCGTGTCTCTTACAGGTGCCATTTATGGTCCTTATACACACTCAATACAGTAATATTACGTTGAAGCAGAGTACGTATCACTCCGCGAGGCTCCTCGTAGCTGTAATGCTCCAACAATCCATCAAGCGGTGCGGCCTCGTAGCTGAGCAAAGTCGTACCAAAACATCTTTTGAAAGGTTTCTGAGCGCCGTGCAGCACATAAAATCGGTTCGAGGTCAGTAAGCACAACCAGAATTCATCCATAAGGCGCACTGTCGATTTATGAGAAAATTACAGGATTTTAAGTGCAGAAAATATAGTTTATGGTTTTCCTTTGATCTTAGCAAATATCTACGCCTCTAATTGGGACGATCACAGATTTTTCACTAATGTCTTTGCGCGGCTCCCCAATATGTCATCACACAATATCATCTTTGAGGGAGACCTAAACTGCTCATTATCTGCTATGGACCACAGTTCACACAAAAGTACACTTAGTCCAAAGTCAGCATGCGTCATTCAGAGCTTTCTTGATAATTATGGGCTGGCTGATGTATGGAGATTTCATAATCCTGCTTCACGTCAATACTCTTTTTTTCTAATGTCCATAAAACATATATTTGTATAGAAAAACGTCTCCCTTTAGTTACAGAATGTGATTATAAGACTCTGGTGATTTCTCCTCTTGTTTTTTCAATGTGTATTCCTGATGCCTGCTCCAACTATCAGCCATGGAGATTCAACTCAGTGTTGTTAGCAGATGAAGAGTTTGTCAGTTACAAAAGGTCTCAAAGACATTTTTTTTCTATCAATCAGACCCCAGAGATGTCATCATCAGTCATTTGGGAATCTCTAAAAGCATCTGAGAGGCCAAATAATTTCATTTTGTGCCAAACAAGGTGCAACACTGAAAGAACATCATCCATAAATATTGAGTAAGAACTGGACTCTCATACAGCGAGACTCAAATGCCTTTAAACATCAGCTTATCCTGCTGATCCAAGTCCAACACTGAGTTTGTAAAAACATGTTTGTCAATCATTTTGTTTGGTTTCTGAGGAAAAAGATTCAATAAGTTGCTGCTAATACACAACATTTCATCATATTTCCTCATAACCCTCTTTTGTCTGACCATTTGATCCCATTTGAATTTGCAATAAAGGATCCACAGAGTTTGGTGACAATAATGACAGTAGATGTTTGTGTGAAAGTGCTGGAAGCAAATGAGTGTGTGATGTTCTTTCAGTGTTGCACTTTGTAGACGCTCCCTGAGCACTGGTCTCACAGCCAGCTGCACATAGAGACCAGTGTTGTTAGTCCAGGTCAGAAGATGACTTGTTGGAATGAAAATGAGCTTGTAGTTTGTCTGCTTTAATAATGTGACTGGAAAAAGGTGTTGGACTTCAAATATGTCCATTTCTGTCACACTTCACCTTTAAAAGTGAAGCCATGTGGTTCCTGGAAGGAAAAACACGACTTTTTCAAGTCTTTGTCCTGTTTTTATGAGAAATGTACGACTTTAATGTGAAACATTCAGAGTTTTTTCTCTTGTTGTGTTTGTTTGAAGCTGCTTCCTGTTGGCTTCAGCTGTTTGGAGTTTCCATTTTCTAAACTTCTACATTCTGAACCTTCTTCAGCTCTGAACAGATGATGAAACACTGAATGATTTCAAGCACTTTGTCTAATAAACTTACATCTTTCATTCTTTATACAGATTGAAGAGCTGTGGTTTGTCAGAGATCAGCTGTGATTATCTGGCAGCAGCACTGAAGTCCAACCCCTCCCATCTGAGACAGCTGGACCTGAGCTCCAACAATAAGCTGCAGGATCCAGGAGTGAAGCATCTGTGTGGTTTCCTGGAGAGTCCAGGATGTAAACTTGAAACTCTGAGGTCAGTCAGCATGTTTTAGTTGTGCTGAGATGAATATGATGTGAAAGTTGTGCTGACACTAAACTGCAGACATCAGGCTGATATTATACTGATCCACACTGAGGATCTTCATGGTAAAGTCTGTTTTCTTCTTCTCTGGTTTAGTCCATTGACTGCAGCAGAACAATGTTCACATTTCAAACAGTGATACTCAACGTATGGCCCGCGGCCCACACGCGGCCTGCCCACCTTTCCTGATTCAGAGAGAGGGGACCCTGATTAACTGTGTAGCTTCTTCCTCACAGTTCTAAGTATCAGACACAACAATGAATAATCCACAGCTGACTGTCTTTAGCAGGTCAAAGGTCACGGCACACAGCAGACAGTCAGAAATATTCTAACTCTGATCATTTATCAGTTGTGACACTGTGAGACTTGATCAGAGGTGTGATCATCACAGCAGAGGCCTTTGTGTCAAAGTCACTGAGGATCAAACAGAAACACATGAAGCAGATTTTCCTCTTCTGGCTTTTTATAGCAGATAACCTTCAAAATATTCTGCAGTCGATCAAAAACTGAAGCAAACCATGAAGCAACATGTGAACATGAGCTGATGCTGCTGAAGTGAAGCAAAGTTACAGAGGTTTGATTACAGACACAGCTGAGAGTTTGTAATCTGTCATCATTTTAAAAAGTTTCCATGGAACAGCAGAAATGAGGCTTTACTGTCAGAGGCCGACAGCACTGAACACAACAGCAGACTGGTGGCTAATAAACAGTGAATGATGCAGAAACAGATGTTTGAAGCTGTTCTTGGAGTACACTGAGAGAGAGAGAGCTGTGCAGGCAGGAACAGCCAAAGTCAGAGAGAATTCATGAGCATATTGATCAAACGTGAAGCAGAGTTTGGATCTTCTTTTGCTGCTGCTTCACTCAGTTTTGGTTGGAGACAGATGAAACCTGCAGCTTCAGGATCTGTGAGCTGTCCACTTTCAGCCCCGACGGCGTGTCCGTGTACGTGCCGTGGAGTGAACGATCCACGCTCTGTGTTTCCATCTTTGTGTGTTTAGCTGCTCTCATTTACTGTTTTAGCTGTTTGCTGCTTGTTGAAATAGTTTGTGAGCTTTAACCTGAGATTCTGGCAAAATACATTTATATTAAACATCGATTCAGGATTGAATGAATCAACATCGTTTTATTCAAATTAAAACCATTTAAATGGGAACATGAATTTTTTACAGCCGCCTCTAATGCTGGGTAATGTCAGCTGGTCCATGTGCAGCTGGCTGTGAGGCTCAGGGAGCGTCTACAAAGTGCAACACTGAAAGAACATCATCCATAAATATTGAGTAAGAACTGGACTCTCATACAGCGAGACTCAAATGCCTTTAAACATCAGCTTATCCTGCTGATCCAAGTCCAACACTGAGTTTGTAAAAACATGTTTGTCAATCATTTTGTTTGGTTTCTGAGGAAAAAGATTCAATAAGTTGCTGCTAATACACAACATTTCATCATATTTCCTCATAACCCTCTTTTGTCTGACCATTTGATCCCATTTGAATTTGCAATAAAGGATCCACAGAGTTTGGTGACAATAATGACAGTAGATGTTTGTGTGAAAGTGCTGGAAGCAAATGAGTGTGTGATGTTCTTTCAGTGTTGCACTTTGTAGACGCTCCCTGAGCACTGGTCTCACAGCCAGCTGCACATAGAGACCAGTGTTGTTAGTCCAGGTCAGAAGATGACTTGTTGGAATGAAAATGAGCTTGTAGTTTGTCTGCTTTAATAATGTGACTGGAAAAAGGTGTTGGACTTCAAATATGTCCATTTCTGTCACACTTCACCTTTAAAAGTGAAGCCATGTGGTTCCTGGAAGGAAAAACACGACTTTTTCAAGTCTTTGTCCTGTTTTTATGAGAAATGTACGACTTTAATGTGAAACATTCAGAGTTTTTTCTCTTGTTGTGTTTGTTTGAAGCTGCTTCCTGTTGGCTTCAGCTGTTTGGAGTTTTCATTTTCTAAACTTCTACATTCTGAACCTTCTTCAGCTCTGAACAGATGATGAAACACTGAATGATTTCAAGCACTTTGTCTAATAAACTTACATCTTTCATTCTTTATACAGATTGATGGACTGTGGTTTGTCAGAGATCAGCTGTGATTATCTGGCAGCAGCACTGAAGTCCAACCCCTCCCATCTGAGAGAGCTGGACCTGAGCTCCAACAACAACCTGCAGGATCCAGGAGTGAAGCATCTGTGTGGTTTCCTGGAGAGTCCAGGATGTAAACTTGAAACTCTGAGGTCAGTCAGCATGTTTTAGTTGTGCTGAGATGAATATGATGTGAAAGTTGTGCTGACACTAAACTGCAGACATCAGGCTGATATTATACTGATCCACACTGAGGATCTTCATGGTAAAGTCTGTTTTCTTCTTCTCTGGTTTAGTCCATTGACTGCAGCAGAACAATGTTCACATTTCAAACAGTGATACTCAACGTATGGCCCGCGGCCCACACGCGGCCTGCCCACCTTTCCTGATTCAGAGAGAGGGGACCCTGATTAACTGTGTAGCTTCTTCCTCACAGTTCTAAGTATCAGACACAACAATGAATAATCCACAGCTGACTGTCTTTAGCAGGTCAAAGGTCACGGCACACAGCAGACAGTCAGAAATATTCTAACTCTGATCATTTATCAGTTGTGACACTGTGAGACTTGATCAGAGGTGTGATCATCACAGCAGAGGCCTTTGTGTCAAAGTCACTGAGGATCAAACAGAAACACATGAAGCAGATTTTCCTCTTCTGGCTTTTTATAGCAGATAACCTTCAAAATATTCTGCAGTCGATCAAAAACTGAAGCAAACCATGAAGCAACATGTGAACATGAGCTGATGCTGCTGAAGTGAAGCAAAGTTACAGAGGTTTGATTACAGACACAGCTGAGAGTTTGTAATCTGTCATCATTTTAAAAAGTTTCCATGGAACAGCAGAAATGAGGCTTTACTGTCAGAGGCCGACAGCACTGAACACAACAGCAGACTGGTGGCTAATAAACAGTGAATGATGCAGAAACAGATGTTTGAAGCTGTTCTTGGAGTACACTGAGAGAGAGAGAGCTGTGCAGGCAGGAACAGCCAAAGTCAGAGAGAATTCATGAGCATATTGATCAAACGTGAAGCAGAGTTTGGATCTTCTTTTGCTGCTGCTTCACTCAGTTTTGGTTGGAGACAGATGAAACCTGCAGCTTCAGGATCTGTGAGCTGTCCACTTTCAGCCCCGACGGCGTGTCCGTGTACGTGCCGTGGAGTGAACGATCCACGCTCTGTGTTTCCATCTTTGTGTGTTTAGCTGCTCTCATTTACTGTTTTAGCTGTTTGCTGCTTGTTGAAATAGTTTGTGAGCTTTAACCTGAGATTCTGGCAAAATACATTTATATGAAACATCGATTCAGGATTGAATGAATCAACATCGTTTTATTCAAATTAAAACCATTTAAATGGGAACATGAATTTTTTACAGCCGCCTCTAATGCTGGGTAATGTCAGCTGGTCCATGTGCAGCTGGCTGTGAGGCTCAGGGAGTGTCTACAAAGTGCAACACTGAAAGAACATCATCCATAAATATTGAGTAAGAACTGGACTCTCATACAGCGAGACTCAAATGCCTTTAAACATCAGCTTATCCTGCTGATCCAAGTCCAACACTGAGTTTGTAAAAACATGTTTGTCAATCATTTTGTTTGGTTTCTGAGGAAAATGATTCAATAACTTGCTGCTAATACACAACATTTCATCATATTTCCTCATAACCCTCTTTTGTCTGACCATTTGATCCCATTTGAATTTGCAATAAAGGATCCACAGAGTTTGGTGACAATAATGACAGTAGATGTTTGTGTGAAAGTGCTGGAAGCAAATGAGTGTGTGATGTTCTTTCAGTGTTGCACTTTGTAGACGCTCCCTGAGCACTGGTCTCACAGCCAGCTGCACATAGAGACCAGTGTTGTTAGTCCAGGTCAGAAGATGACTTGTTGGAATGAAAATGAGCTTGTAGTTTGTCTGCTTTAATAATGTGACTGGAAAAAGGTGTTGGACTTCAAATATGTCCATTTCTGTCACACTTCACCTTTAAAAGTGAAGCCATGTGGTTCCTGGAAGGAAAAACACGACTTTTTCAAGTCTTTGTCCTGTTTTTATGAGACATGTACGACTTTAATGTGAAACATTCAGAGTTTTTTCTCTTGTTGTGTTTGTTTGAAGCTGCTTCCTGTTGGCTTCAGCTGTTTGGAGTTTCCATTTTCTAAACTTCTACATTCTGAACCTTCTTCAGCTCTGAACAGATGATGAAACACTGAATGATTTCAAGCACTTTGTCTAATAAACTTACATCTTTCATTCTTTATACAGATTGGACAGCTGTGGTTTGTCAGAGATCAGCTGTGATTATCTGGCAGCAGCACTGAAGTCCAACCCCTCCCATCTGAGAGAGCTGGACCTGAGCTCCAACAACAACCTGCAGGATCCAGGAGTGAAGCATCTGTGTGGTTTCCTGGAGAGTCCAGGATGTAAACTTGAAACTCTGAGGTCAGTCAGCATGTTTTAGTTGTGCTGAGATGAATATGATGTGAAAGTTGTGCTGACACTAAACTGCAGACATCAGGCTGATATTATACTGATCCACACTGAGGATCTTCATGGTAAAGTCTGTTTTCTTCTTCTCTGGTTTAGTCCATTGACTGCAGCAGAACAATGTTCACATTTCAAACCTTCAAAGAAGAAGAAAAATCCTCCACTGGAAAATTCACTGTGAAACTCTCAAACTCTTCATTGCACCTTAAAGTCTGTGTGACACTGAAATCCAAAGCAAAATGTGCGTTTGCTTTACAGACAGCAGTCCAACACAAACATACACACATCATCCAAAACACAGTCCAACATCCAAATCTCCTCCACTGCCAGCATGAATGATGGGAAAGAGAAGGAGGAACACTCTGACATTCAGGGTTAGAATGAGTTTCATCAAGCAGACTGTGAAGATCAAAGCTGCATTAGAAAGCTTACATGAATGAATGAGTGGACAGAAGTGGACAGAGATCATCTGAAGCACTTCAAAGGCTTTAAATCAGCACATTTCTCTTTATTCTTTATCAACTCTGTTAGTTTCTCTCAGTTTTCTGTGGAATGAAGCTAACAGCAGGCTAATAAGATGCTGACCAATAGGTTTCTATTAAAGGTTGTAATTTGTATATGAAAAAGTGCTTTGGCTCAGCAGGGATCAGCTTACAGGTAGAATACAGCTGCTGGATGGGATTAGCATGTCATAGCTATCTACCAAACTGCTAACTGGGGGATTTCAGGCCATCTATGGATCATTTTTGCTAACTGTTTATTCAGCTTAGGCTCACAGGGCTGCAGCCTGTGCCCTAGCTGTCATAGGGCAAGAGGCGTGGTCCACCTGCACAGGTGAGCAGTCCATCACAGGGCCAACAGAGAGCGACAGAGAAGCACTCCCTCACATCCACACCTACAGCCAATGTAGAAGCACCAATGAACCTAAGCAGCATTTCATTGGACTGTGGGAGAACATCCAACCTCCACAGAAAGGCCCAGCTGACCAACAAGCTTCAACCTACAACCTTCTTGCTCTAAGGCACTAGTGCTAACCACTTTTGCCCATTTCAGCCCAAATCCTGCATCTTCCTGTTTCTGACTCCAGGCCAGCTCCACTAACACTTTCTCATCAGACACTGCCACCTAGTGGAGGAAGTCTTAGTTCCATTTGAAGCTTCAGATTACAGTTAGTTCCTTTACAAAGAGGTGGAGGTGGTGGGGCCACAGCACCATCATCACTGAGTGCCATAGGACACTTAACCTTTGTTTCCATATGCTGGGAACTTCCTGTTGTTCCAAGGAGGACTGGAAAATGTGTGAAAATCTCCCAGTCAGTTCCTCACAGCACACTTCAATCATTTCCCTCCCACAGCATCAGGACCAGGGCTTTTTCTCTCTTTGGTCCCACTAAGAGATTTCCACACAAACACCTCATCAGTGGGACTCTCAGAGCTACCAGCCCTTTGCTACAATCACAAAGCTCTTCATTGAAATCAATGATATCAAAGCTGGAATCAAATGAGTCCAAGTCTTCTGCTGATTCAGCATCACATTCATCTTTGCTCCTTGTTCTGCATCCCCACCATGGACTTCATTCCTTTCCAAGCCAGCCTTGAGTGTCCTTTATTCAGCTCATCCTCTGCTTTACTTTTACACCTGATTTTAGCTGCTTTATCTCTCTTTCAACAGGTTTCTGTGCCTCAATCTTTTTCTTCTCTCCCTCATAACAAGACAGCTTCTTCTGCCTGAGAACATGTTGGAGTGATTTACTAATCCAGGGCTGCTTATTGGGGAAAATACTTCCTGTTTCCAAAGTAATCCCCATTTTTCCCAGAAAGAAATGTCAGTAGAAATCGATGATCTAAGTGAGAACATGAGCCTTTAAAAAGTCCCAGTGGGTGCAGTCAAAGCAGTCCCTCAGTCCCAGTATAGAGTCTTTGGTCCAGACTGGAACAGCTGTGTGCCCAGTTTGAGCTCTCTTCAGTGCTGTGACCTGACAGACCCAGAGGGGCCATCACATCACATTTAGAAGCTCCCCTGATGGAGCCACAACACATGTCCAATACTTAGTCTGTCTTGTTGGACCAACTGGAAGAAATGATTCAAGGACTTAGTCACAGAACAGAGATTCAAATCTCCAAAATCCAACTGGCTGCATCAGGACATATAGTCTGAAACTCTGCACAGTTTCCTGTTTGAAGCTGCTTCCTGTTGGCTTCAGCTGTTTGGAGTTTCCATTTTCTAAACTTCTACATTCTGAACCTTCTTCAGCTCTGAACAGATGATGAAACACTGAATGATTTCAAGCTCTTTGTCTAATAAACTTACATCTTTCATTCTTTATACAGATTGAGTTACTGTGGTTTGTCAAAGATCAGCTGTGATTATCTGGCAGCAGCACTGAAGTCCAACCCCTCCCATCTGAGAGAGCTGGACCTGAGCTCCAACTACAACCTGCAGGATCCAGATGTGAAGCAGCTGTCTGATCTTCAGCAGAGTCCAGACTACAGACTGGAGACTCTGGGGTCAGTAGAGTGATGGAGTGAGTGGGTGGTGCTGTCAGCAGTATTGTACTAAACACAGTCAGTATGAAACAAAGATCCAGTGTTTCCTGTAAAGCTGCAGCTTCTCAGTGAAGCTGTGAGAGGAGAACGGTGACAGGCTTCAGGATTGGACACAAACACTTCCTGTTTCTCACCTTTATGGTCACCATAGTAACGGCTGACACGCTCTGATCAAACACTGTCAACAGCCAATCAGCTCTCTGAACAAAGCAGCACGCAGACCAATGACTGCATTGATTTCCAAGTTTAAAGCAGTGAAGAACACAGTCTGTAGGTGAGGAAGAATTTAGTGAGAGCAGATGTTTGGATGGAATTCCTCCAGTTAACAGCTGGAACCGTCCATCTGGATTGTTGGGCTTGTTGTTGGGGTTCCTACAGAGCTCAGAGTGGACACACCAAGGTTCTTCTAATGAATGAAAGTCCAAACTCAAACTAGGAGGGAAAAACATTTTCAGCAACTTCAATAAAAATCCAAAGATTAGAAAAAGTGAAGCAACAATGAGTCCTAGTACAGTCCCAGCACTGACGTCCCTGCTGCTCTTTATACTGGATGTGCTGCATCACTGACTGACAGCTGATGAAGAGTCTCTGGAAACACTCGTTTATCTCCTCTGCTCTTCCTCCTTCTCTCTGCAGGTGGTGATGATGGTAAACAGGACGGTGTGTGTGCTGAGAGAGGAGCAGCTGTGTCCTGATGATCCAGAGAGGTTGAAGCAGCAGCAGCTTGTGTGTAGAGACGCTCTGACTGGGCCATGTTACTGGGAGGTGGAGAGGAGAGCTTCATCCAGCAGTGACTGACAGAGGAATGAAGTGCAGATGACTGTCAGTGCTGCAGAGTGAACTGCTCTGAGAACAGCTCCACTGTCAGACATAATGTAGAGTCCAGCATCAGCCCTGTGTGTCCCTCTGGATCTGACAGAGGATCATCAGTGTATCTGGACTGCTCTGCTGCTGCTCTGTCCTTCTACAGTCTCTGCACAGTCTCTGTCTCACTCTGGAAAGATTTTACAACTTGTTGTAATTACAGAACGTTAATATGATATTCAAACATGTGATCTTCTCTTTATTTCTGAATCTTTACCAAATAAAGAAAAACCAAACTAACAAACAGAAGCTGTCGTGTCCTTTTTCACCACATCTGTGAATCTTTTCTGTGTTTTTCCTCTTTTCCTCCTTCCTGCAGCTCCATCTTCATCATTCTGTGTCCAGTATATGTGAACACGTCCAAAGCATCTGAGCCTCATGTTACCCGTTTGTGTGAGTTACGCCTGTCGTTGTGTTGTGGTGTATAAATAAGGGGCAGGAGACAGCGCTGGATCTCTGAGTTCTTTACTCTCAATTTCTGCAACATCTGCAATATCTAGAAATGCAAACCTGTGAGCTGTGTGTGTTGTGCGTCTGCTCGGCCACCTCTCCTCCGGCCGTGCTGGAAGCAGCTGTGCGTTTGACAGTTTTATCGACTCGACAATAATCGAACAAATTAAATGTTCAAAAATATCAACTTAAGCACTTCAAAGTCAACAAAAAGCTTAAAACAATGAAATAATATTTCACTGACAAAACAACAGCTCATAAGAACGATACACAAAATAATACAGAAACAAACAAATAAAAGTTATTAACCAGGATCCATGTTTTTGTCACAAACACTGAATCAGCTGATTCACTCTTTATGTTTCTGAGTTTGTTTTGTGATTATAGTTCTGGTTTCTGTTTCTGTGTCTTCACTGTGTCCCACGTCTCCTTACTTTGGACTCTGTGTTATATTTCCTGTTTTACTTTGACAGTCCTGTGTTACTGTTTCCTGTCTCGTGTGTGTAATTGGTCCCAGCTGTGTTTCCCTCCTGCCTCCCGTTCCCTGATTACTAAACTGCGTCCACGCCGCCGGCGCTCCTCTCCACAGCTGGATTCCAGGATTTCAGAGCATCCAGCTGTGGTGAGTGATGGAGACACTTTCTCTGCTCCCTCAGTAATCAGGACAGTTTATTGAACATCAGAGGACATAAAGGACTGTTTTTCACCTGCCCGTTCTGAACCTGGACATTAAAGACTGCTGGCTTCAAGGACATTAATCCCAGTGTCAGCCAGCCAATAACAGCCTGTGTTTTTCAGCTCTTTAGGAGTCAGAAATGAGAAAGACACAGACTGCTAACCTCTCCCTGCAGGAAATAAGCTCCTCCTCTTCCTTTCCTGTATATGAGTGATTCTGACATGAGACACAATGAGTTTCCTGTTTATTGTGACTTAAAGCGAGCAGCAAAGACACTAAACTGTGTGTTTCCAGCTGAAGCTGCTTTTTGTGTTGCTCCCACAATCCTGTCTGAAACAGTCAGTGAGGAAAACTCAGTTTATGCTTCCAAGCTCATTGTGAGAGGGCACATTGTGTTCCTGCAAGTGCTGATTTTGTCTGCATCCCTGAGTTTAGTGAGCTGCCTCCAAGGACTTGTGAAGCCCAGTGTGTTAAGGCTGCATCTCCCAGATGTTTCCACCTTTCCAGCAGAGACGATAAATGTTCCCACAAAGGCTCAAAGACGGTTTGATTTTCTGAGTGTTGGCCTCAAGAGATTGCTCAGTGAGCACCTGAGTGTTTCTGGGACATCGGACACTAACTGGAACTTCAAGTCTGGTTCTGAAGCTGCACATGCAAAGACTGTTTCTGGTTGTAGAGACCTGGCTGTTCCAGGGATTGTAACCTCCCCAGAGGCTGAGCTGCTGACCTCAGCTGACTCTGGAGCCTTGAAGGTAACTAAGTTTGCACCGCTCGGGTGAGCCATCTCAGCTGCAACAGCCTCCACAGAGAGCTCACGCAAGCTTACCCAGCCTGCTGAGGATTTTATGCTGCTGCAGCCCAAAAGGCATCCTGAGCTGGCTGACTGCCACCCACAGCTTCAGCTGCCTCAGCCAGGGGTCTCCACACCTGCTGGCCCTGCATCTGCTCTGACTGGGGGCTCCGGAGAGCCGCGCCAGCCATCCATCTCTGCTGGGGCTCCTGTTTGAGAATGTAGGAGTGTAAACTTCAAATATCTGCTCGGTTTGTCAAGATATCACATATTTGCAAAAGTGCTCTGACGTTTTTGGAGACGTCTGTTACCCACCATCTGGATAGCTAACCGGGAGGTCGAGGGTCATTAGAGAACAGCGGACTCCAGGCACATCGTTTTTGGACCCCCACGGCCTTTGGCTGTTCAGGTTTAAACATGATATATAAGTCACTTAGATCACGTAAAAATGTTATCGTTTGGCTTTTTTCAGTGTTGTTTGTTTGGTTTGGCTGAAGTTACAGTTTTCACACAGCTGAATAAACGTCAAACAGAAAAGTGATTAAACAGAAGTGTGAGACTGTCGAGAGTTTACTCCAGTGTCCTGTTAGATTTTAGACAGCAAGGAGCAGACGGCTGAGTTTATTAAACTCCACCGAGACAGCGGTGACGCGGATCTGAAGGCCAGACCGTCACAGCCGCTCACTTCCCGTCTACCCGACCTTTGGAGGACCCGGCCCACGTAGACCTTGAAGGCCGGGTCCTCAGGAGGATGCAGCCTTTGAGTTTGGACACGCCATGACACATGATGTTCTACAGCTGATGTGTTTAAATGAGCTCTACAGGTGAACAGACTTATTAACGTTACCAGCATAATAAACTGTCCTGTCACTGAAGGTGTCTGCCCAACAAGGACGTGGTGCTGAATGCATCCAGACCCCTGCTGACTGTCTTTGCAGCTTCGGTCAAAGGTACAGTGTCCACTGTGACCCTGAGAGCAGGACACAGCCAGAGGTGAGTCAGCAGTTACAAACTAAATGCTGCTGACATGAATCAAACTGCTGGATAACCCACTGCTCATGAAAATGGCACCTTTCTGTTGCTTTTTGAGATTACTGAGAATATTTGAATTGTGACTCAGATGGCAGATCCAGGCTCTCAGCCTCCAGCTGAAACTTCCAGTCCTCCCCCAGCCAGAAGCTCTGATGCTGGGCTGAGAGACTTTGATCCTTCCCTGGATCCAGAAATCCAGGAGGGAGAAGGAGAACAGGACCTCCTTCCTGATCTGGAGAGGCCTGAGGGAAAGAAAGATGGAGCAGACAGAGCTTTGAACAAATCCAAACCTCCTGAGCTTCACCTCCACAAAGGTGCAGACACTGATGCACAGATTCACATGTGACACCTGCAGCATCCAGCTTGTGCCGCTGACATTATCTCCACTCTGATACAAGCCTCATTCACTCGCTCACACACGTTCATACAATCACCTTTTCCTCACAGTCACACACATGAATGTAATGAGGGGAACTCGGGGTTCACTGTCATTCCTCAGGATACTTTGATATGCAGACTGGAGGCTCTGTGGATGAAACACCGACTGTCTGAAGCACTCTGAAGTCTTCATGATGGACTTCATCCTGATTAACACTACAATACTTGTTAGAGGCCTTTTATATGTAATAATATTCTTTTCCATTAAAGCTCTGAACATTCTCACTCTTTCTTGACCAGGTGTGACAGGTGAAGGACACCGGCGAATAGGAGGACAGAAGCTGAGAGCCATTAGTCACATGACTTCAGCTGCTGCTGCCTCACCAACCACTGGCCCCTCGGTGAGTCTAGAGTTACAGCAGTGACCACAGGAAGTGCACACGTGTGATCTAAAGCTACATGTGGGCCTGTGACCATCAGTCTTCTCACTGTGGTAGACGGGTTTGTGAGTCCCTGTGATGCTGGGAGTGTCCAGGACAGTCGCTCCTGATCGGGTCTCTCATGGAAAGCTGGTCCCAGGAATTCCTGGAAAATTCCTCCACAAAAGAGAACTGGGAACATAAGTGCAGAGTGACAGAGGTGCTCAGCAGCCCTGCTGTTATATGGGAATAGAACCAGAGTAGTCGGCAACCACTTGAGTTAAGTTAGCCAAAGAGATGCGACTCAGACTGACTTCATCATGTTGGCAACGTGTCTGCATTGATAAATTCCAGTTATTGACAAATCAGAGAATAATTCCAGTCATTCAGAGACAGATTGTGATTGTTTGGAGGATGTAATCGTTTCCCTTCAGGGAGCGTGTTGGACGCTCAGTGTCCGGGTGATTAGCTGATGCAACTACTTAGAATCAGTTTGTGAATATGAAGAAAATCAGTGCAGTCACTGGACAAACTCTGATTCTTCCTAGTTTCACTCTTGTTTCAGTCCAGTGTGACTGAGGTGGTAAAAAATGATCTGACTTTTAGCCACACAGCTGTCTGCTAGAGAAAAAGCCTTTGTGCACAACTTTCTTAAAGGCAAACGGCACCATGTTCACTGCAGCTGCAGCAAACGCAGCAAAGAGTGAAAGTTGGACTGAGAATGTTGTGACTGTTTCATGAGAAAGAGCAGGAAAACAAGCATCACACACCCAGACACAGTGCTGGGATTAGAATTAGACTTTAGAGCCAAATGTAGGACAAAAGCTTTAATATGAAAGAGGAAAACCCAACAACAGCCAGAGCATGAAGCTCAAATCTATACCAATCACCAAGAAAGCTGACAGGCCTGTGACACGTCAGAGACGCCGTTCAAATCATAAAGAAGTTGGTTTATTGACAAAATGTAAAAAACCAAAAGAATCAAGTCAACCTTCAGTTTCGAGCGAGTAGACCAATCAGGCACAGCAGCAGCTCTAGAATAAGCAACAATTTGATGTATTACAAACAACCTTTCATATACACACATACATATGGCTCATATGCTGTTTAAAAAGGGCTCAAAGACCCAACAGATTACACAAAGTACAAAAACACTTTCATTCAGACAACAGTCAGCTGTGCACGAGACAGAGAGCCGACTACAGTTAGTAACATGGACTCACTTTGTTTCAGACACGACACAAAGTAACACAAAGCCACAAAGAGCAGAAACATCAAAAAGGAGGCAGAGCAGCAGCAACTCTCCATGAGCTGTGAGGCTAACAGCCACCCACACTTCCTGTGATGCATAATGAAAACAACATTAACCTGAAGGATGATAACAACAGAAAGAAGTCTAAGCTAACGTTACACAGCGCTCACACAGCGCTGACTGTACAGGCCTCACACAGCTACGACCTGCATCCACAACACCTGATTCTACTGAACACAAACAAGTTAATGATATATGAGCAATCCAGGGAAGGCTTCCAGGAAGGTGAGGATCCAAAGACAGCTCTACAACAGCATCAGTCAGCAACAATGTTACTAATCACTGACTCTTTCATCCTTTTATACTCAATCAAAAAGTGCTGTGTTCACATTTGTTTCTGCTGAAATCCAGAGACTGAAAATGCGTCTTTTTAAAGTTTGAATAAACTGACTGAACTTCTCACGAGTCCAACCGTGAGGAACACTTCCCCCCATGACACATCACAGGACAACGTCTCAGTGGAGGGGGGACAGTAGCTCAGTTTAGGCAGTCACACTCAGAATCGATGCCTCCAGTCAGGGTCAAACGTGGTCCTCAGAAACCTGCAGATGTTTGGGCCAAGCTCTCACTGGTCTCTGCGTCTGTAGACTGAGCTGATGTTTCTCCAGGTGTCTGGTAAAAGGACGATGCTGCTGTCCAATGAGGCGAGGAGAGAAGTAGCCAAACAGGCGAGAGCCGTGAAGGAGGAACGGCGGGCAGCTCTGGATGCCCGACATAAATACCTGATGAGCAGGCTGGCCGACGCCGGCAGCCTGGAGGAGGCGGCGGTGGAAGACGCCATCGTCTCTGATGACAGAGTAAGTTCAGAGACGTGATCCTTCCTCAGAGTTGAACCTTTGAGTCATTAATGTCTGATTCTTCCAGTTCAGTCTGATCCATGAATTCTTTGCTGCAAACGGATCCAAGAAGCTGATTTTCTTCTATCAGGATGTCAAACAGGTAACTTTGATCACATTTCAATGACTGACACATGAAGGTCTAACCGCTCTTCATAATCTGCTGTCCTGTTTGTTGCAGCGTACTTTGTATTCATATCTTTTAATATCTGCCTTTCTCCCAGAGTCTGTCCTCCCGTCAGTCTTCCTTTGTGGATGCATCAAACTCAGCTGTGGCTCAGAGGAAACTCTTCCTCACTACGGGGAACTCTGAGGTTGGCTTCAGCTTTTTATGTTTAGTTCATGTGAGAATCACAGAAAAATGCTGATATGAGTGGAAGGTTCTGCTGGGAAATTGGCAAAGAGCAGATTATTGAACAGCGAGGCAGACAGTTCATTTCAGTGATGCCAGTTTATTAGAAACGAGGACTGTGGGGCTGCTGGAAGTCAGGACGGCCGTTCTCTGGATAAACCTGACAGCTGAGGTGGAGAGCAGGATTTATCCACAGACGGCTTCTTCCAAGCAAATGTCCTGAACACACCTGAGCTGAGGGTTACACAGTGTGTCCTGTGTGATCTCTGCTTTATGGTGGTTGAATCTCACAAATGTGACCATCAGACCTGACGACTTATTTGTGATGTTTTCATTAAAAATATCCTGGGTGAGGTGTTTGGGGCCTGTCCCATGAGGAGGAGTCTCCAGGGCAGACCCAGGACACACTAGAGAGGTTATATCTCTCAGCAGGCCTGGGAATGCCTCAGTATTGTCCTGGATATGCTGGAGGAAGTGGTTGTTTAGGGAGGTCTGGGATTCTCTGCTTAGACTGCTGCACCTGTGACCCGGGACCAGATAAACAGGAAATGGATGTTTGAAATTCAAAGAAATCCTCTTTTAATAATGAGGAAAAAAGACAGCAGGAGATCCATCGCAACTAACAAAACACTTCAAACACATCAATGCATCAACTTTAATCAACTTCATTTGGTTCAAATGAAGGAATCTAACAAAGCACTCACTAAAATGAAACACCAGTTAGTTTCCCGAGCTCAACAGGTCGAACACCTGAGTTTGGTTTGCGGTGCAGTTTTTATTTCTTCTAGATAACTTGGGTTATTTGCACAGGAAGGTTTTTTAAATGTATTTCTTAAGTACGATCTTATATGGGGGTTGATTTTATAGCATAACAGAATAATGTAATAACTCTAATAGAGTATAAAACATTTGCAGAATGAAGTACAAGGTGAAGAAAAGTCAGAACGTCCCTATTTGAAAATACAGTCTCAGAAGGTCAGAGATGGACAAATTCAGCTACAGAAACATGTGGCCATTTTTTTAAAGCCATAGAGCATATTACAGACGACACAAAGAGCAAACACTGTAAACTTCTAACCACAGACCTCACACAGCTCACACACGTCAGAGTGAAGCTGTCATTTCCTGAAGCTTCCACACAAGAGAACTGGCAACAAGGTGGAGTCCTCATGGATCACTAGCAGAGAAATGTGGGTGGGTGCCAGACCACATGGACTCGACTCACTTTATTTCATACAAAGGAGCAGACTAATGCTGTCATCCTTAAAGACTAACTAGAAACAAGCAGTGCGCTCGCATCGACTCGACTTGTTTTGCAAGTTTGAAGTGAGATGGTACTTTGGAGTCAGCCTCCCGAGATGATGGCTGGCTGGTTTTTGAAAAAAATCTCATATTTATACAATGAGTAGCAGACTTTCCTGACTTGCAGAGGTCAACGTCCTCCTCAGTCATGCGCCATGAGTGGCACAGATACTATTCATCAAATAACTAACATGGCCTTGATTGTTACTCCAGAGACTTATCTGCGATGTAGCTTTATAGCATTTTCATTAGCAATCGTATGATTTGTGTTACAATGACCTTTGTGGACGGGCCCGGACCCCCAGGCCTCGTCCGTGACGCCGACGGTGAGCGCAACGTTTTTGTTTTCTTGCGCTTAAAATAACCTGATCAGCGTTCTGCGGATGGTTTGTTTACATTTCTCACATCTGTGATTGTTCACACGGGTTGGACACGAGCAGAGAGGGCTTTCAAGATGAAAAAGCCAACGTGAAACTTTAACGGACGACAATTGCAAGTTTTCCAATCAAATCTCCGTCACACCCTTCCTTGACCTCATCACGTTATCCACCTTAGTCAAGGAACAGTGGTTCTGGAAAATATGCATTTGTTTTTTTGGACCAGTTTAAAACGTATCTCAACTAGTGATGTGCGGATCGATACTGAAATATCGATTCCTCCGATACCCGTCATTGTGTCCGGCCCCTTGGCGTGCACACTCACAACAATGGCTGAGCGTAAACAGAGTCATGTGCAGACGTATTTTACCTCCACGAACAGCTGAGACGTGGTTTGCCATACATGTGGCAAGAATGTGAGGTGTTGTGGTAACACCGCTGACCTGGTCAAACACCTCAGAGTGAATCATATCACAGAATATGACGAGCGTATGTTGAGGCGAACTGAAGAGGAGGAGAGGGAGAGGTGCTGCCAGGGCGAGACAGACGTCTCTCACGGAGTCCTTTAATGCTGCAGGCAGGCAACAAATAGCCACAACTTCAGGTTTTTCATTTCTATATGATAATTCTGCATCATTAAGTGATAAGAACAAGTAATCTGATGTCCTGTGATCATTACGACGCTATAATTTGAGATAAAATAAAAGATAGAGTAAAAAAAATAAGTTTTTGTTCAGAGTATCGTATCAGATCAGTATCGTCGATACCACCCTGAATTTTACTTGGTATCAGATCGGAAAGGAAATCAGTGGAAATCAAATCCTGCTTCTACAGGTGTCCAGTTCATTCACTCTGACCCCTCCAGATAAGCGTTGCCAGTTCTCACTGTGCTGTAGATCACATTTTCTTGTGTTTGGGGTTATAACGGTTACTTTTGAGGTCTGTGTTATAAAGCAAGTTAATCCTGAATTTAACTGGAGAAGACAAATTCCCACTGCGTGGTGTAGTGCACAGCCAGGCATTCTTTACATTAGTTCGTTTGACAAAACCAAAGAGCCGAAAGTATTTACTTGGAGTTTGGTTTGATGAAATAAGTGCCAGAATCAGTGAATACAAATGATTCCAATGACATGAAAACTGGTGGAAGGACAAATCCCTCAAGAAAAGCACGACTAGCACATTAAGTTTTTTTGTAATCATCATCATCTCTAACACCATGCGCACAACAGTGATTTTGTTACAGAACACTAAGATAGTAAAATCTGGGAAATGATGATATTTCTTTCCAAAACTTCCTGTCTGGAAGACATTAAAGCTGCTGTGCCACCTGCAGCTTCTTTCAATCTATGTTATGTGAATATATCTTTTTTTTTTGGGTTTGAACATCCATTCAAACTCACTCTCTGCCTAGCAAGTCTCATTCCCTCATTTCCTTGGGGTCCAGCTTCACATACGTGGCACTGAGCCTTTTCCTTTGTCACCTCTTTCTGCTACATGCCTAGCCTCCCAGTTTCTTGGTCTATTTTCTTCATTTCACTAACTACACTTCTTTTTCTTTGTAAATCTCTTCCTTCAAATACTTTCAAAATCACTTTTCTTTTTTCCCTTTCTTCTGTGCAGAGAAGACGTCAAACCCCTTCTTGGCAGTTTATCTCAATAAAGCTGTACTATCCCAGCCATCTGGTAAGTCTTCCCTACTACCCAGAGCCTGTTTATACTCCTGCATGTCTCTGCCTTCACTCACTTCCTCTTCTTGATGTCCAAACTCATCCTTCAAACTACCATTTGATGCTGCATAGCTGCATTCTCCCTGACACCTCCTTGTCTCCTGTCTTTTTGATTTCACCTTCTGCATAATATTTAGTTGCCCTGTGTGCAGCTTCCTCCACTTTCATATATTTCTACAAGTTCCTCCCTGTTCTTGAAGTATGTGTGCACCACGGCCATTTCCACTTGGAAAATCTGCCCCACATCTGTCTTTCTAGATTTCTCTCCTAAACACCACACCTACCCAACACCTCATAACCTCTGTTCCCTTCACCTAAATGTCCATTGAAGTCTGTGTCAATCACCACTGTAGTATGTGGTCTCTTGCACACAAAATGTGTCTACCCTCCACCTCCATAATATGAGTCCGCCAGCCCTCCCATTGCCAGTCAGAGTCCATAACAAGTCAAAAACATAAACAGCTCGAACGTATTATTTATTTAAAAGAGAGAGAGAGAGAGAGAGAGAGAGAGAGAGAGAGAGAGAGAGAGAGAGAGAGAGCTCAGTTGTCCTTGCTCTAGCATCAAGAGTCAGTGACTGGCTGTTCACTGCAGGCTCAGCAGTCCAATGGCCGATCAGCAACAAAACAAATAAAAAATAAGACACGTTCTTGATTATGACAACAAACCACATCCAAAAAAATATGACAGCAACACTTTAAGTTTTGTGTGCATTCATCATGTGCAACTCTGCAGAAAGTCTCATGTCAAGGATGTGTGGACAGGGGGGCTATTAAAAAGTTCCAGTATACAGAATAGAAAACCATCAAATGAATGAAATAAAATCTGTTGTCACAGTGGTTTTTGAAGGAACAATTACTTCACAGATGGACAGCCTCATTATATTTGAGTTAAATCTGATGATACACACTTCACGTCACCCTAGTTACATGTTTTTATTTGCCATGTGTATGTTATCCAAGGGAGGAAGAAAATGAAAAAGAAAACTTTTGATGTGTCCAGACATTTCTTCACATCAGCTGCCAGCAACCAGTTTCAGCATGTACAACTGTTGCAGTAAGTGTGCTCATGCAGACCAACTATGCTGGTCCACTGTTCTTAATGGTGCTGCATGTTGAGAAAGAAGTGAAACAAATGTTTTGTTTAACAAGTCCACTAGTGTTAGAATAACTTGGCATTTCCAATCTGTTTCTGCTGTAGTTCAATGAAAGGTTTCAGTTACTTAAGTTTGAGAAAAAACCAAAAAAACAAATTGCGTTTACAATTGTAGTTTCATCTTGTTATAAGATATTTGAAATAAAAACAAACAAAAAACATGAACAAACAAACCACAAACAAACCACAAACAAACCACAAACAAACAAACCACAAACAAACCACAAACAAACAAACCACAAACAAACAAACCACAAACAAACAAACCACAAACAAACAAACCACAAACAAACCACAAACAAACAAACCACAAACAAACAAACCACAAACAAACAAACCACAAACAAACCACAAACAAACAAACCACAAACAAACCACAAACAAACAAACCACAAACAAACAAACCACAAACAAACAAACCACAAACAAACAAACCACTACATTTTCAGAAATATTTCTGCAGTCTGATTTACAAGTATAAACTTTCTGACCAAAACGCCACAATTTCATCCCTCAAACAAGTTGTCAACTGTGTCAATGACCAATGAGGACATCACTGCTACACTTGATGATACTCACACCTTGAAAAAGTGCAAAGGTTTCCCAACAGGACTTCGACGGTTGGTCTTCTTGATCAAGCTATAATCTGTTCTCATCAAAACCACCATAAAACCAGTTTGACAGGATGATGCTGATAAATCCCTCTAGACCTTTTTGTGACAGTATTAAAAGCTTGCTGGAAATTCTCTGTACTCATATTTGTGCTCAGTATCTGTAGGAGCCATTTTTGTGTGGGTACCTCATGTATGCCACTAGGGGTCACCTTTTGTGTTACATATGGTGTGTCTATTTAAGGTAGATAGGTCATTGGCAGCAGGTGTGTTGTTGTTGGGAAGGAGCAAACAGATTGTGACCGCTGCGCTGTTATGTTAAATTGTGTTGGAATAAAGAATCTAAAGGACAAGATAAGTATGGTTTCAGTTATTGAACTAAGTTTAATACGTTTATTCATACCAGTGACATTGCATTAACCTGCCAACAAACAGCTTAGTGGCTTTAAATGTAGGCTTAGCCTCGACAGCATCTATAACACCATTAAAATGCAGTAATGGCCACACAAAAAATAAAACGTGACCATATTCAGTTTAAGCCATTTTATGTGGTTTAGTTTATACACTTGAATCACAGTAGATGATAGCTTTCTGTTTTTAAATGTCTCCATTTATTGCAAACACTATAGTTACTGTTCTGCCTTTTATAAGGTAAACTGGATATTATGGTTGCAAACGGCCCTAGAGCTCTGTTAGGGAAAATGTTCTAAAACACTTCTTCAGTAAAGACTCAGAGAAGAGAAACACACAGAACTTCTTGCTAGCAAGGGCAGCCTCCACTCTAAGAGACTCCAGTGAGAGAACTGCCCCGGTCTTTACTTTATACTCCATTGAGCGTATGTGTGTGTGTGTGTGTGGGGTCAGAGTGTGGCCCCATAAACAACTTCCCTTAACCTGCTGGTCTGGAAAGTCCAACAGTTCATCTATATGTAAAGAAGCACTTAAACTAAAACAGACATAGCTACGTTAATCCTACCGTAAAGCAATAAGACAAGGTACGAGCTCTCATGCTCCCAGGACGTGGGGGTGCATTCCTGGGGTGCACACATCCTGTCACTACACAATTAATTATATGCTTCTAAGTATACATGGTTAAACATTTCCTAATACAAATAACTACAAACAGCATCCTACCATAAGCAAACTTATATCACTAAAAGATTATACTGACTACTAAATACAATTTTCCATTGACATTCCCTCCTGTTGTCAGAAAAAACTTTTAAAGTGAGATATCAGTTTGTAACATCTTGTCGTACATTTTCTGTCACATCGTCATTAATCACACAAAGTCTTCATGTTCCAACAGGCCAAAGTTATCATCATCATTTGTCACAGCTGTATATGCAGCAACAGTAGAAAATATTATGCGGTTAATCATGAGTCTTAAGCATGGCAATATACACGTTACAAAGACACAAAATAAAAGTAAAAATATCCCAACTCCGATGAGTAGTCTTTTTAGCACCTGTAACCAGGAGCCAGTGTATAGCCAAGAGAACCAGTCACGTGTATCACTTACATAGTCCTGATTTTGAGCCTGCTGGATCTGTCTCAAAACATTCAGGGCGTCAGTCATGTTTGATGAATGCACGTCGTCTGGTATGTAAGTGCAGCATGTGGTATTAAAAAGGACGCAAAGTCCCCCTTTCTCTGCTAATATCATGTCCAGAGCCACTTGGTGTTGCATCGCTGTAATCCGTAATGCATCAATTTCCTGGTTCTGTTGTTCGTTGATCTTACATGAAGCGTTCAGGAAAAGTCCAAACCGGTAATCCAGAGTTTCAATTCTCAGCATATTTTTTCCAGCTCCCACCCAGGGGAACAATGAATGGAGTACTTTCTGTCCAGTAGTCCATAACTTGAATTCCTTGGGCACGTCGCCTCCCCATATCGGGTCATGTGCTTGAAGTTTAGGAATCACTAATCTTCTTTTCCGGCGTACTGTAGAAGTGGTGTTCACTGCAGTCATCCTGAAGGTGTGGTCTGACAGGAATATAGGAGCACAAGTTCCTGTCCAGTCTGGGGGCAATATGAAATATGCCCGTTGTCCACATAGCCAGGCCATTCCTTGCACCCAGTATGTGCCGTTAGAGGGTCCACTCATGTTCACAGGTGCGCCCTCTCCGTGGCCTGCAGTTTGGACACAGTTTGTGGTGTCTCCAAGGGGTCTGTTACCTTTCTCTTGCTGGTAACACATGGAGTGGTTCTTTCCTGGCACTTGGTCCAGGAACACTGGGAAATGGATAGAGATATTCCGATTTGTCACATTGAAGTCGATCCAAAAGAGTTGATCACATGTTCCATTACTAAGTCCAACAGCGTGTGAGATTTTATCATCGATGATGATTCGACTGTGTTGGAATCCAATGCCAGCAAAGCTGGCTGCACACTTTGCTTGAGTGTTGTTCATATATTTGCCATATAATGTGGGGTGTGTCGACGTGCTGGGCATATGAGAACAGACATAACAGTCTGTATTTGCCGATTCTGCCTTTGTTCTGTCGTGGATATAACGGTACCAGGCATTATTCATCCACGGATGAATGTGATCTTGCGTCATGTCCCTTAGGTGAGAGTTGTCGTGTGTCCATCTCTTCTGCCTGCCTCCTGGTTCAGCTGCTGTTGAGGTCAGCTGAAGTCCTGTAAGGGTGAGCATCGTAGTCAAGGTAACCAGGAGGGTCCACCTCCCCATGGTTGCACACAGATCCGTCACACCTCACACTTGGTTGCCCTAGAGTTGATCAGAGGCTGGAGGTTGAAGTGCGAGCTTACCCTACGGGGGCTCAATCAGCACTCCCCCCTCACCACTGAAGCAACCAAGCGTGAGATTTCTCTACTGTGCTGTCTTGGGGGTGTCGGGGTTCCCTGGGACCTCAACCTTTTTGCAGTGGCTCTGATGTATCCAGGAGGGTCTCTCCGCTATTTTGCAGGCAGTTGGAGTGGTCAGAAGCACTTGAAATGGCCCCTCCCACCGTGGCGAGCTCCAATTTTTCCTTCGGAGTACTCGAACAAGGATCCAATCACCTGGCTTCAACCTGCAAGAAATAGGTGAAAGAGAGTCTTGCGGCAGTTTATTATTCAACACAACTTCTCTGTTTGTCAACAATTGAGTCATCCATTCTGCCAGAGTGGTTTCACGAATCGATTTATCTAGTGGCTCGCTAGTAACTGGTAGCGGAAAAGGTCTCCCATGTATAATCTCAAATGGGGACAGCTTGTTGCTTCCTTGTGTTATTCTCATCCACATCTTGACCAGGCCCAAACATTCTGGCCATGGTCTGCCAGTTTCTTCCATTATTTTCCTGAGCCTTTGTTTTATAGTGCCATTCGTTCTCTCCACTAATCCTGCACTCTGTGGATGATAGGCACAGTGATGTTTCAAACTGAAACCTAACACTTCAGACGCTTTGCTGATCACATCATTTACAAAATGGGTTCCATTATCTGATCTTATCAGAGTAGGAATGCCATATGTTGGAATGAAATGATTGCAGAGACACTTTGCAACTGAGATTGCGTCTGCTTTTTTCACTGGGTATATTTCCGGCCATTTTGAGAATACATCTATAATTACTAGAGCATTTTTTGAGCCCTGACACTCATTCAATTCAATAAAATCCATGTGAATTGTATGAAATGGATGAGGTGGTGTAGGAAATATCCTCTTTTTGGTCTTAAATTACCTTGGGTATTATGTTTTTGGCAAATCATACATGTTCTCACATACTCTTTTGCTGAAGTTTCAAAATTTATAGCATAAAATTGTTGGGTTATTATAAAGGTCACTCCTCCTGTCGAGATATGACTTAAACCATGACTCACTAGAGCGGCTGTCTTGTGTAACGATTTAGGAAGAATGGGTTTTCCTGCAATTTTCATTATATCATCAACATCTAGTACTGCGCCATACTTTAGCCATTGCTTTTGTTCCTTTGATGGTGCTGCTTTTTGTTCGTCCTGCAGTACAGATATCGGAATGCTATGATTTTCATGAGTGGCTAATAAAATTGTAGTTGTCATGGCTGCTGCTTTCGCAGCTTTATCAGCAAAATTGTTTCCCTTCGTAATTTCAGAGTCATCTTTCTGATGTGCTGCACATTTACAAATTGCTAAATGTCGCTGTAGTTGTACTGTTTGTAACAGTTGCTTTAGCAAATCTGCATGCTGAACTGGGTTTCCAGAGGAGGTAACCATTCCTCTGTTATCCCATATTTTTGCAAAGTGATGAACTGCTGCAAATACATACTGGCTGTCTGTGTGGATATTAATATCCTTACCTTCATGTATCTCACATGCTCTGATTACTGCAATTAGTTCTGCACTCTGAGCTGAATGCGTGTGTGGCAAAGCTCTTGCTTCTACTATAGTGTCTAATGTAGTTACTGCATATCCTACACAGTTATGCCCTAGTGCATTTTTTGATGCTGAACCATCAACAAAAATGTCAATGAAACTTTCTTGTGGTGTGCTATAAATGTCAGCACGTGGTTTAGTTTCCTCTTCTAATTTTTCCACGCAGCGATGTGTTTTTCCCTCTGTGGGTGTTGGCAACAATGTGCCAGGATTTAAAGGTCCACATCTCACTATGTTGATATGGGATTGTGAAAGCAATATGCCAACATAGGAGAGTTGTCTCGCATGTGTTAAGAAAGGTAAATGTGCTTGTAGCAGTATAGAAGTTACTGCATGCGGTACTCTAATAGTCAGGGTGTGTCCCAAAACTATGTCGGTAGATTTTTGCACTGCCTCTGCAGCTGCTGCACACGCTTGTACACAGGTTGGCATTCCCGAGGCCACTGAATCGAGTTTGCTTGAATAAAAAGCTAGTGGCCTTTGTTTTTCTCCAAATGATTGTGTCAATACTGCTTTCATGTATCCCTGTGTTCCGTCTACGTTCAAGTAGAATGTTTTGTCATAATCTGGTAATGCAAGCACAACGTTTGTTTGGAGCATGACTTTTAATTTATTAAATGCTCCTTCTGCCTCTGGTGTCCACTGTATTTTATCTTTTAAAACGAGATTTTTTCCATAAATTAGGTTTTGCAGTGGTTGTACCTGTGCCGCATATTCTGGAATCCACGCCCTGCAGTAATTGCATAACCCGAGAAAACTCATCATCTGTTGCTTAGTTTGTGGCTGTGGTGCATTTTGTATAGCTTCTTTTCTTTTGTTTAGGAGTTTCCTTCCTTCACCTGAAAGGGTGTGGCCTAAGTATGTTACTTCAGGTCTCCATAATTGGAGTTTATTCAGAGACACTTTGTGGCCTTGCTCTGCCAGGTGACGCAGCACAGCCATAGTGTTCTGTTTACACCCTTCCTCTGTGTGGCCAGTCACTAAAATATCATCTACATAAAGTAGAAACTGTCCTTCTGCTGGCAGAGGGCAGGACATCATTGATTTCTTTAAAGCGTCAGCATAGAGAGTAGGGCTGTTTTGAAATCCCTGAGGTAACCTAGTATAGGTATATCTCTGTCCCTCAAATGTGAAGCCAAACAGATGTCGCGCATCTGGATGTAAAGGTACTGAGAAAAAGGCGTTTGATAAATCTATCACTGAAAACCATTGTTCCTTTGGAGTGACTTGATTTAGTATAGTGTGAGGATTTGCTACTACTGGTGGTATCATTTCAGTAATTTCATTTATTGCTCGCAGATCATGTACCAAACGATATTTTCCAGTGTTAGCTTTCTTAACTGGGAAGATTGGAGTATTGCAGGTAGCAGAATTAGTTTTTATTAGAATTCCTGCTTTTTCCATATCTTTTATTACTGGCTTAATCCCTTCTATTGCTTCCTTAGATAAGGGATACTGTGATTTAATGGGCCTGTGGGATGAAATGGTCTGTACTTTTACCGAATCTGCGTTTTTTATTAATCCCACATCAGTTGGACCATCCGACCACAGTGTAGAAGGTAAACTTTTAAGTGCTGGCTCTTCCTCTAACGAGAGAATTTCTCATTTTTGCGTACTGTCGTACAAATGAGTGTTGGGTGTAGTTTTTACCACCCAGCCTAGTGTGTATCTCATGCACCCTGTTCTTTTACCCTGTGCCCAACCCTCTTCTTCCGTGGGCGTATATTTATCATTTTCTACTTTTTGCAGGATGTTACCTAATTGGTTCCATTGTGTACTTGTCGTTTTTGCAACTGACACATGGGGTTTTGTGATCCTATTCAGGTTTTTTATTTGATCTCGTTGGATCACGGAACATACTGCATTTCCGCTTTTTGTAACATATAAGTGTTGCAAAGTCAAATATGGGCTTTTTAGGCTGTGCACCTGTTTATCATACAGAGGGTCTGGGCCTGGGGTTTGTTTATAGCGCAGGGTGTTGTGATACTCAGTTGGCTTCATTTTTTCGGCACTTGCGGGGAGATGTTTTTCAGCTGCTTCTTTGAGCTGCATAAGAGGTGGTAAATCTAATGACCAATAGTAGTTTGGCTCTCCCTTTCCTTCCCTCTGATAGGGGTCTCCCTCTACTAACATTATTTCTGCCATCATACCTGTTTCTGTGGGGATGACTCCTATCCCTAATTTTGTCATCGCGTCTCTTCCTAGTAAGTTCACTGGGCAGGTTGGGTCTATTATACATGGCATGTTACAGGAGCGTTGACTGGGTTTATGCAAAAATGTCAGTGGCATTGTTAGTGGCTGGGTTTTTACATGCCCTGACGCTGTTTTCACCATTACTACTTCTCTAGAAAAGGTTGTGCGCGGGGGCTCTGCTTTAAGCACTGTTTTACAAGCTCCTGTGTCACACAACACTTGCAACTTTTTGCCATTTACATAGATCGTAAGCGTTGGCTTCCCGTCCAGTAAACTTACTAGCTGATGAACATTATATACTTCAGTTTCATCCTGTTCTAAATTATTTTCCACATTTGTTAAAACTTTTGCTTCTTTTTCATCTATGTGGCTCTCCCTGTCAGCTACCTGGCTGTTTGCAGCCACAGTGATTGCAGCTAGTCATTCTGTGTCAAGTGTTCTTTGTGTCTTACAGTCACGTGCAAAGTGTCCCCTTTTCCCACACTCCCAGCATGTAATGTTAAAATCACTGTTTGGTGTTTGTCTAAACCTTCCTCTACCTCTTGCTTCTCCTCTATGCATTCCTCTCCCTCTCCTTTGACCTCTGAAAACTCCCCTGTAGCCCCCACTCCCACTAAAAGCCGTAAAGACGGTGTCAGTGTCTAGGGCAAAGACTGAGGCCTTCTCTTTGTTTTTCACTACTGTTTGTGCATGATTAGCATATTGAAGCGCCTCATCTACTGTGCCTGTATCTTGTGTTACCCAGTATTTTTCTACGTGAGACCTAATGCTTGGCAGTAATCCTTTAATAAAAGCACGTTTAAATTGTTGCTGGTATGGTGATTGCGGGTCATCAGCATAATTTAGACCTGAGTTCTGTCTGAAAACTGGTCTCAGCCTGTCCATGTATTCATGTGGGTTTTCCGTGTTACTTTGTTTAACTTGGTCTATTTTACCATAGTTGGCCTTTGGCGCTAATTGTTGACGGGCCCTATCAAACACAGGTATTAATGCTGCTTGGAGATCAGCATGACCTGGGGGAAACGCTCTACCATCTGGTAGGGAGCCAGTAAAGTCTCCCCTAATTCTTCCCCAGGAGAGCCCTAGGCAGTCTTGAAATAATTGTATCACCTCGTGACCGTTTAAATGCCACTGGGTAATTACTTCACGCACGGCAACTTGCCATGGTTCGTATCCTTCCTGTATTAGTGGAATGCCTTTTATTACATTCTGCCTATCTTTATGTGTCCACGGGCGGTAAACAAGGATCGTGGGTCTGTCATCCCTGCCTCCTCCATGACTATCACCTAGGAGCGTGCCATATCTGGGGTTTGCCACTTCAACTAATGGACACGCTAATGTAGATGATGGTGGTGGTGGGTCTGGGTGTGAACCACGACTGTTGCACCCTTTTTCAGAGCCATGATCAGATCTTCCTGGATGAAAATCTATTTCATGCTCAGCTAACAGCGTTTGTGCGTCCCTGTATGCATTGTCAAGTTTAATTTTCCTATGTCTTAGCCACATGGGAGATCGTTCAAAATGAGGTTTTGATGTAATGCTGGCTGTTTCTCCTACAGTTGGTGCAGAAAATTTAACGGAGGGGTCTAAAAGAGAGTTATGTGGGTCTGTTAATGGAGGTCTTTGTTCAGTACATGCTTGTTTTGTAGTTTCATCATCAGGGGTTATTAAAGCTGCTGCTAGTTGTTTTTTCTTTTCGGTGAAGCGGTATCAGTTTTATGAGATGAAACTCAACCTTTTTCCTTTGTCACCAGTACTCCTCCTTGAATCGCTACCTTATCGTGGTGGAGGGGTTTGTGTGTCCCAGGGATCCCAGGGGCTATGTTGTCTGGGGGCTTTTGCCCCCTGGTAGGGTCTCCCATGGCAAACTGGTCCTGGGTGAGGGACCAGACAAAGAGCGATTCAGAAGACCCCCATGAAAAGAATATCGAGGGAACAGTTTACCCTGCCCGGGATAGGGTTACCGGGGCCCCGCCCTGGAGCCAGGCCCGGGGAGGGTGCCCGAGGGCGAGCGTCTGGTGGCCGGGCCTTAGTCCATGGGGCCCGGCCGGGCACAGCCCGAAGAGGAGACATGGGCCCATCCTCCCGCAGGCCCACCACCCGCAGGAGGCGCCATAGGGGTCAGGTGCATTGTGAGCCGGGTGGCGGCCAGGAGCGGAGGCCCTGGCGGACCGACCCCCGGCTGCCAAGACTGGCAATAGGGACATGGAATGTCACCTCTCTGGTGGGGAAGGAGCCTGAGTTGGTGCGTGAGGTTGAGAGGTACCGGCTAGATATAGTTGGGCTCACCTCTACGCATTGTCTGGGCTCTGGAACCAGTCTCCTGGAGAGGGGCTGGACTCTGTCTCAGTCTGGAGTTGCCCCTGGTGAGAGGCGGCGGGCTGGGGTGGGTATTCTTATATCCCCTCGGCTTGCTGCCGGTACGTTGGGGTTTTTCCCGGTGGACGAGAGGGTTTGTTCCCTGCGCCTTAGGGTCGGGGAACGGGTCCTGACTGTCATCTGCGCTTATGCGCCGAGTGGCAGTTCGGAGTACCCAGCCTTCTTAGAGTCCCTGGGGGGGGTGCTGGAAGGTGCTCCACCTGGAGACTCTGTTGTCCTGCTGGGAGACTTCAATGCTCACGTGGGTAACGACAGCGAGACCTGGAGGGGCGTGATTGGGAGGAACGGCCTCCCTGATCTGAACCCGAGCGGTGCTTTGTTATTGGACTTCTGTGCTAATCACAGTTTGGCCATAACGAACACCCTGTTCGAACATAAGAGTGTCCATAAGTGCACGTGGCACCAGGATGCTCTAGGCCGTAGGTCGATGATCGATTTTGTAATCGTATCACCAGACCTGCGACCATATGTTCTGGACACTCGGGTAAAGAGAGGGGCTGAGCTGTCAACTGATCACCACCTGGTGGTGAGTTGGATCAGGTGGCGGGGGAGGACGCTGGACAGACCTGGTGCACCTAAACGCGTAGTGAGGGTGTGCTGGGAACGTCTAGCAGAGGCCCCAGTCCGCGAGATCTTCAACGCACACCTCCGGCAGAGCTTCAACAGCATTCCGAGGGAGACTGGGGACATTGAGTCCGAATGGACCATGTTCAGCGTCTCCATTGCCGAAGCTGCTGCATTGAGCTGCGGCCGCAAGGTGGTTGGTGCCTGCCGTGGTGGTAATCCCCGAACCAAATGGTGGACACCAGAGGTGAAGGGAGCCACCAGGCTGAAGAAGGAGGCCTATCGGGCTTGGTTAGCCTGTGGGACTCCGGAGGCAGCCGACAGGTATCGACAGGCCAAGCGGAATGCGGCTCGGGCAGTGGCTGAAGCAAAAACTCGGGTGTGGGAGGAGTTCGGAGAGGCCATGGAAAAAGACTTTCGGACTGCCTCGAAGAGATTCTGGCAAACCGTCAGGCGTCTCAGGAGGGGAAAGCGGTGCTCTACCTGCACTGTGTATAGTGCTGGCGGAGCGCTGTTGACGTCGACTGAGAAAATTGTCGGGCGGTGGAAGGAATACTTCGAGGACCTCCTTAATCCCACTGACACGTCTTCCGGGGAGGAAGCAGAGTCTGGGGATGAGGGGTGTGACCCACCAATTTCCGGGGGCGAGGTCACTGAGGCAGTTAAACAACTCCTTGGTGGCAGAGCCCCTGGTGTCGATGAGGTCCGCCCCGAGTTCCTGAAGGCTCTGGACGTTGTAGGGCTGTCTTGGTTGACACGTCTCTGCAATGTTGCGTGGAGATCAGGGGCAGTACCTGTGGACTGGCAGACCGGGGTGGTGGTCCCCATCTTCAAGAAGGGGGACCGGAGGGTGTGTTCCAACTACAGGGGGATCACACTCCTCAGCCTCCCCGGGAAAGTCTATGCCAGGGTGCTGGAGAGGAGGGTTCGTCCGCTAGTCGAACCTCGGATACAGGAGGAACAATGCGGTTTTCGTCCTGGTCGCGGAACACTGGACCAGCTCTTTGTCCTCTCGAGGATACTTGAGGGTGCATGGGAGTTTGCCCAACCAGTCTACATGTGTTTTGTGGACCTGGAGAAGGCATTCGACCGTGTCCCTCGGGGCGTCCTGTGGGAGGTGTTGCGCGAGTATGGGGTGTCTGGCCCATTGCTACGGGCCATTCAATCCCTATACAACCGTTGCAAGAGCTTGGTTCGCATTGCCGGCAATAAGTCGGACTCGTTCCCGGTGGGTGATGGGCTCCGCCAAGGCTGCCCTTTGTCTCCGGTTCTGTTCATAATTTTTATGGACAGGATTTCTAGGCGCAGCCAAGTGGCGGAGGGCTTTCGCTTTGGTGGCCTCAGAATCTCATCTCTGATTTTTGCGGATGATGTGGTTCTGTTGGCTTCATCGGGTGAGGGCCTCCAGCTCGCACTGGAGCGGTTCGCAGCCGAGTGTAACGCAGCGGGAATGAGGATCAGCACCTCCAAATCTGAGGCCATGGTTCTCAGCCGGAAAAGGGTGGAGTGCCCACTCCGGGTCGGGGATGAGTTCCTGCCCCAAGTGGAGGAGTTCAAGTATCTCGGGGTCTTGTTCGCGAGTGATGGGAGAAGGGAGCTGGAGATCGACAGACGGATTGGGGCTGCGGCTGCAGTAATGCGGACGCTGCACCGGTCAGTCGTGGTGAAGAGGGAGCTGAGCGTAAAAGCGAAGCTCTCAATTTACCGGTCGATCTACGTCCCTACCCTCACCTATGGCCACGAGCTGTGGGTAGTGACCGAAAGAACGAGATCGCGGATACAAGCGGCGGAAATGAGCTTCCTCCGAAGGGTGGCTGGCCTCTCCCTTAGAGATAGGGTGAGAAGTTCGGCCATCCGGGAGGGGCTTAGAGTAGAGCAGCTGCTGCTCCACATCGAAAGGAGCCAGCTGAGGTGGTTCGGGCATCTGGCAAGGATGCCCCCTGGGCGCCTCCTGGGCGAGGTGTTCCAGGCATGTCCCACCGGGAGGAGGCCCCGGGGCAGACCCAGGACACGCTGGAGAGATTATATCTCTCGGCTGGCCTGGGAACGCCTTGGTATTCCCCCGGACAAGCTGGAGGAGGTGGCTGGGGAGAGGGAGGTCTGGACCTCTTTGCTTAGGCTGCTACCCCCGCGACCCGACCTCGGATAAGCGGATGAAGATGGATGGATGGATGGACCAGTACATGGGCTCTTGCAGGATACACAAAAATGGAAGTAGTTCAGCAATTTATTGTGCTGTAAAATCAACTTACTTCCAGACACACACACATATGGACATTTGCGCGCTTTTACAATTTGTCACGAAGTAATTTCAGCTACTTCTAAAACTAGTCAAATTCGGCTCCTTCCGGCGAACCCAACCTAATTTGTCACGAGATAATTTCAGCTACCTCTAAAACTAGTCAAATTCGGCTCCTTCCGGCGAACCCAACCTAATTTATCACGTTACTTAAACGTATTTTTAATTTGTCACGTTACTTTAAATCTTTGCGGCCGTCTTTAAATACCAAATAGTGTTTCTCACCCCCGATGTCCCACTGACGGTTCGGATCACCAGACTGAATCCCAGCGCCGTGGACCTGGTCACCGGCCCAGACTCGAATTCACGCTCTGGGACTCTCTCCTCGTCTAAGAGGGCTGTGCACAGACTTCGGTGCCGGCTCCCCACGGCGTCAGGAATCAGTGCTGGATCCTGGAACAGAGTCACAGATAACAGTTCTGATATATTCTGCTCCGTCTACGAAGGACCAAGTAAATGTTAGGGAAAATGTTCTAAAACACTTCTTCAGTAAAGACTCAGAGAAGAGAAACACACAGAACTTCTTGCTAGCAAGGGCAGCCTCCACTCTAAGAGACTCCAGTGAGAGAACTGCCCCGGTCTCTATTTATACTCCATTGAGCGTGTGTGTGTGTGTGTGTGTGTGTGTGTGTGTGTGTGTGTGTGTGTGTGTGTGTGTTGAACAAAGGGTCATATATCATGAAAGCACAAAAGGTACATCGTTGGTCATAAAGAGGGTAGTCTTCCCCCACACCCAATGTATGGTTTACCAAAGATAACACAGTGAAACCATACAAAGGGTAGGAAGCTCTACCAAACAGCAAACAGATCTTCAAGTTAGGATGTATCTACAATAAAACAAGGTACGACCTCTCCCATGCTCCCAGGATGTGGGGGGTGAACCAAGCCTGCTAAAAATCACACATCCTGTCACTACCAAATAACTACAAACAGCATCCTACCATAAGCAAACTTATATCACTAAAAGATTATACTGACTACTAAATACAATTTTCCATTGACACTTTCTTATATCCAACTTTCAACTATTTTTTTTTTTCAGACAGAGAACAATTGGATTAGTCCATTCTTCTCTGTCTGTGCATAATATATATTTTTATTGCCAGGTAACTTTCATTCTCATGAATTTTTGACTACTGCAACAGTTATAGGGTGTAGGTCCTGTTTCACTGTGGATTCCCTAAGGGGAGGGAGAGGGAAAGTAGACACACATGTTCTATAAGCACACCATAACTGCTTTTTTATCTATACATGTAAAAAGCTTACATTTGAAGGTCTGCAAATGCTCCTTTGCCGTGAGGATTTGGACAGATTTTAAATGCTTCAACTTTCCATAAAAATGAAACCAAGCTCAGCAGACTGTCATTAACTTGATTAAGCATATACAAGCTGATGAAACAGAAAGCCAAATGACAAGTAAATGAATTATTTCAGCACAAGCAGGCGACGGTGGCTTTAGATCGATTCTCATGGAGTTCCTGTTTAACCTTCAAGGGCCGGGGCTCTCCAAGTGAAAGCTGCAGGCCAGTGACAGCCCTCTGGAACACTTTATGCACCCTGTAAGTGCAAAAGTGTGTGGAGAAAAAAAGGCATTTGTATGCACTTATTCCAGCCGTAGATATTGCTATGCTCTAACACTGCAAAAAAAGTTTGAAAGTGAGCGTCTTTTCCAGCCAGTGTAACAGACTAAACCTTCCCGGCGACAAGTTAGCATGGCTTCCAGACCCCTAAATAATGATTAAAATTACTAAGTTACAAGTTCAGCAAAACTAAGTTCAGCACTTAGTGCTAAAGAGGATACAAATAATATATACAAAATAAATGAAAACTATGTTTAAATAGTTGTGGGGAAGTAACATTGTCCTTGATTTTATTGTACTGCATTGCCTGGGTGTGATGAGTCAGACAAAATGTTTTTGGGATTTCCTGAGACAGCGAGTGTTGTTGAGTTCCTCTAAAGACGACTTTTTGCCACTGTGCAGCTGCACCACACACAAAAGAAGCAAGTTGTTGTCTCTGCACCTCACCGTCATCTGCACCACCTCGTCCCTGCAGGCCGATTCATCTCACACAGACATGAACCCCATCACCGTGGTGTTGTCTGTGGATTTACTGATGGTGTTGTGGATGGGGTGCAATCATGGAATAGAGCAAGGGACATGGCATACAACCTGTTAGGAGCCCATACTGAGGCTTAGGGTGGTGGAGATGTGGGGAGCACTCTAACTGTCTGAGTGCCATCTTACAGGAAGTCTTTAGCGTTAGCTGAATGTGTCTGATGTGTGCGCACTTAAACTGGTCAGAATCCCTCTTTCCATACTGGAATATGTTTTTGTGTAAACCCTAATGAGTCTTGATTCCTCTTTAACAAGAATGTAGCAACAAGTAGTTGATGGAAAACATGAGGGTCTATTTTCTTATTGTGCTTTATTGTGCTATTTAACTGTGCTATTTAATATCTGTTTTTAATGATGCCTGCTTTATTCTGCATGGCGTTGGTGCTGGCAGTAGGGGGTCTTGCAGCTCTATATCCATCTCACATTCAAATGAAAGCGGTGACAGCCCAAGATGACTCACATCAGGATCCCTGCAGCATACACCTCAGGCGTCACATTGTTTGCCATAAGAGAGTCAGAATTGGGACAAGAACTCCTCGATGCTCCTGAACTCCCTCTGTTGTGACCGCACTGCCACATGTGGATGGACTTAAAGCTTGAAGATCTATTTATACTATCAATAACATTTTGTATTGATCCAAATGTTTAAGATCAGCAGATTTAAATCAAAGCTCAAAGTGAACTCTTTCTGTCCATTTTTCTGTGGCAATATTGATTAGAAATCACATTTTAAGAGATGTACGTGTTTGTATCTTTGTTTTAAAGACAACATTATTAAAAGCCCCCACCCTGCTCTCAGCCCTTATTTGCTAACTTTACACATCTCCATGTTAACTTCAAGATTGACTTTCAGAATTTATTGATCACTTGCAAAAAGCAATAAATGGCACAGCTCCAGCATGTATTTCAGAGCTGTTATGTGCTTTTGTGAAGAAGCTTCTATCAGCAGGTTAATCTCCTGTGATTGCTTCCAAAGCCACATTAAAAGTGATGGAGTCGCTGCAGTCAGGGCGCTACAAATCGCTACAGTTGAGAAGGAAAAAACTGTCACACTTGCATGAAAAGTGGATTCTTTTTGTAAAACTTATTATGTTGTGTTTGTTATCCCAGCATGATATGGCTGTGATCGTTCCTAAAGTTTGTCAGTGTTTCCTGAATCGTTTTTTAGAAGCTATGATCAAAATTAAAGAATTTGTGGATGAAAAGATATTTTTTTAAAAGCCTGCATTATATATTATATTATTATAATGTTAGCACATTATAGGGATGCCAACAGCATTATGTGATGGTTTGAATGTAAAATTCAGAAGTTTGCATAAACTATCCATGAGGATGAATATCATGGTAATTTGGGGCTTTTAAGTAAACTGTTCTTTTTCCAGGGTGGAATGATTGTACAGTATACATCTTTAGTAACTTGTACAAGTTTTTCTAATCCGCACGGGCTAACAACATGCATATACATCCGCTAATATTTGGTTAAATGTCCCTAAGCAAGTTGCACCTCAGCCAGATGCTTCTGGTAGCCATCAACAATCTTCTGACATAATTCTGGGCAAATATTTCACCACTCTGGCAGAATTGGTATTGAATTGAGTTCAGTTAAAGTGGTTTGCTTCTTGGCAAAACACAGGTTTTAACCGTTGTCCACAAATTTTAAACAGGGCTTTGGGAAGATTTTCAGAAGCTTAATGGTAGTCTGCGTTCTCTATTCAAAATGCACGTTTCATGTATTTGACATCATTTACTTGTTGGAACGCCCAGATTTCAGCCTTCTAGCAGGTCTAGAAGGAATTGAGCATAATTAATAGATGTACAGAATTCAATTTCAGGTATTTGGCGATTAGACTCCAATGGCCCAGCACAGCAGAACGTAACCCCATCTGTGAAAGAGACGAGAGCAGGACACCCCTGAAGTCTAGACGCTGGTGGTAGAAATAGATGGAGGCTTGAATGATGAGTGAGAGGTGGTGATGGGGAGGAGGTGGGTTGCAAATAGGTGTCTGCAAAGAAGAATGACAGATGTGCAGTGAGATTTGAAGTACACGGAGTGAAGGTTGATTGGCCTAAAGAAGGCTGGCAGAAAGATGATTGGACTAGACCGGTGATCTCACAAAAGTGGAAGTGATGCAAAGCTCAAGCTTTAGTCACCAAAAACACCTGGGAAGCAGACAGACATGTGAAGTTAAAGAATTTGGAAGTAGCCCTTTATCATTCCATCCACTTTGTGCTCGTACCCACGCTTCTGTGATCGGGCTGAAGTGATTCCCTGCCCGAGTGTCGTGCTGGGACTCTAAATCGCCTGGGTGGCTGGTCTCAGCCGGTGGGGAGCCAGACCGGCCTACGCCTGAGAATAATTATTACCAACACGAGTGGTAGTTTGACCCGTGGGGAATAAGCCTTCCTCTGTGTGTGTGTGTGTGTGTGTGTGTGTGTGTGTGTGTGTGTGTGTGTGTGTGTGTGATTTCTGTTATTAAAGTGTGTTTTATTTCAGTGAAGGAGGACGAGCCAGTGGCCCCGGGACCTCAGGTGGTGGGTCGTTTTCACACTTTCTTTTGTACAGCACTGGGTGGTCTGCAGTGATTCTTTTGGTGTGATTTTCTTTTGGTTCCACGGCTGCTGGTAAGTCCAGGTTCCACGACTGTTTATTTTTACTGTAGGACACTGTCAATAATGATGCTACATCTTGACTTTTAATATTTTATTTATAAAATATTATTTATAATATTTTATTCATTTCTATAAATAATATTTTATTTATAAAATATTATTTATAATATTTTATTCATTTCTATAAATAAAACTGTTTTAATATTGGAAGCCAACCTGCCTCAGTGTGCATCCTTGAATCTGTGCGGTCTTCTTTTATTCCTTTTCTTTATTTTTCTTAAATATATTTCCTGGGGGTGTAATTCCCCTAGGTGGCGTTGTCAAGTTTATTTATTTTGTTCATAACCCCGCCGACCACTTGGTCACATACTTGGCGTTGGTCGACAGGATGCACATCTGAGGTAGATGTTTGGTCTTGTAAATTGTTTTATTTTTTTGCAAAGATCCTAGTTCACCTGTTTGAAGGCTCTATTTGTTTTAGAGTGTGATTATAGACAAGACAGCAGTATCCAGGTAGAAGGAAGAGTAATAGGATTTTAGCACCTTGCTGATTTAATTTTCTCTTTTTTTGGGGGGGGTCAAAATTTATTATGGAGGAAGAATTGCAGCAACTTAGAGACTTGGTAGCGCAGTTAAGGGCAGATAATGAGCAATTGCGCCGGGATGGGGGCGCTGTGCTCGAGTCTGGTGGCGGGGCCGCGTCGTCCTCTTTCGTACCAGCTGGTTGCATACCAAATGTTGGTAGCCAGGCCGCCGTTACAGAGCGTCTGGTGGTGGTGCCTAGGGACCGTAAATGTCCCATGTTCAATGGTAGAACAGGCATCAATATAGCTGAATGGGTCGAAGAGGTTCAAGCATGCATGCGTGCCCGGCACCTGTCTGTTGCTGATCAAGCTTTCTTTATTTTTGACCATTTAGAGGGAGAAGCAAGGGAGGAGATCAAATTTTGCCCTAATTTAGAGCGAGGGGATCCTGCTCGGGTGTTGACCATTTTAAAGGAACTGTATGGCAATGCGCAGTCCTATGTCACTCTGCAGCAGGCTTTCTTTTCGAGGAGACAGCGGGAGGGAGAGACTTTGAAGGAGTTTTCCTTAGCGCTAATGGCTCTGATGGAGCAAGTAAAACAAAGTGCACCTGATGGTATGCGTAATGCAGAGGTGTTGCTCTGAGACCAATTTGTAGAACATGTTGTTGATAGTGGTCTCCGCAGAGAGCTTAAACAATACGTTCGCCGTGTGCCTACTGCCACCTTGTTAGAGGTGCGCGGGGAAGCATGGGAAAGAGAAGGGTTTTCAGGCGGTGTTCGTGACCGTGGCTATTCTCAACCATCGGCATATGGTTTTCAGTGTGGAGTGCACACTAGCCCTAGGTTTGCTCCTGTTGGTACACCCGAGTCCGAGTGGCGTGAGCTAAAGGAACTCCTAAAGCGCCAACAAGAGCAGTTAAATCAGCTCACTGAGACAGTGGTTTCTTTACAGAACCCCCGAAGAAGTGTTCGGCCTTCACGGGCTGGCTCGGTGATTTGTCGCCGGTGTCAGCAGCCAGGACACTTTGCTAGGGAGTGCACTGGGGAGCGGGCTTCACGCCGCCCTAGAGCAGGTTCTGATTTAGGCCCTCCTTATGCCGCAGTTGGCAATCATCTTCCCGCTACCCAGTCGGAAAACTAACGCCATCTGAGCTGCAGAGTCACAGTTCAGGTGGGGAGTTCACTGGCTCACAGAAAGATAGGATTGGCAGGCTAATTTCATCGTGTCCAAAGATGGATGTGCTTATTAGTGGGGTAACTGTCCCTTGTTTGGTGGATACTGGGTCCATGGTTTCCACCATCACAGAAAGTTTCTTTTTGGCACATTTTGCCCCTTGGGGACAAGAACGCCTTCAGTCATGCCATTGGCTACAGCTTCGGGCTGCCAATGGGCTTGCCATCCCTTACATTGGCTATTTGGAGCTCAGTGTACTCCTGTGTGGCAAGGAAATGCCCTCTTGTGGAATCCTTATAGTGAAGGACCCTCCTGGGGTTACGCCCTCTGTCCCTGACATCTTAGGAATGAACGTAATCCGCCGCTGTTATCAAGAACTGTTTGGGGCTTTTGGTGGCTCCTTGTTTAATTCTCCTTCTGTGTCACAGGCACCGAGACCAGTTTTGGAGGCCTTACATCAGTGTCACCAGTCTGCAGCCCAAGCCCCAGAGGACCCTGTTGGTACCGTTAAGGTACAGGGCCCGCGGGCCGTGCGGATACCTGGTGGTGTCATGCAGCTGGTGGCCACTACTTGTTTTCAGCAGTTGTCAGGTCAGGCTGTGCTTTTTGAACCTTCTGAGTCTGGGTTGCCAGTTGGGTTGTTGGCCTCTCCGTGTTTGGTCCAGGTGGATAAGGGCGTTGCCTACATCCCAGTCACCAATGTGGGGACAGCGGAAGCTGTTCTCCACCCGCGGACCCGTTTGGGAGTGATAAGCAAAGCTACTGTTGTTAGCCTCCCTGCCGGTGTTAGCGAGGAACACTCTTTTCCCGTTACCGTTTCCTCCCATACAACCAGCAGCCCTGCTCAAGAGATGGTGGATACGATTGACCTGTCTGCTCTCGCTGAGCCAGAGCAACATGAGGTACGGTTACTTTTGCGGAAGTACCGCTCTGTTTTCTCCACTTATGAGGGAGACTTGGGCTGCACAAACCTCATTTCGCACGACATACCGCTGCTCGACGACGCACCTGTCCGGCAGAGGTACAGGCGAATTCCTCCTTCTGATTACGAGGCTGTCAGGGCTCATATCAACCAGCTACTGGAGGCCCAGGTAATTAGGGAAAGTAGCAGTCCTTATGCCTCTCCCATCGTGTTGGTCCGCAAGAAGGATGGAAGCCTCCGTCTGTGCGTTGACTACCGTTTGCTGAATAGCAAAACAAGGAAGGACGCCTTCCCCTTACCTCGCATCGAGGAAAGTCTGGATGCCCTAGCTGGCGCACGCTGGTTTTCTACCATCGACCTGGCCAGCGGGTACAACCAGGTGCCAGTTTCTGAGCAGGATAAGCCCAAGACCGCTTTTTGCACGCCGTTTGGCCTGTTCGAGTGGAATCGTATGCCATTCGGGCTGTGCAATGCTCCTGGTACCTTCCAGCGCCTAATGCAGAGGATGTTCGGGGATCAGCAGTGCCAGTCATTACTGCTGTACCTAGACGACATCATTGTGTTCTCCTCGTCTGTCTCTCAGCACCTGCAACGGCTAGAGATGGTGATGGCAAGGCTGCAGCAACAGGGGCTCAAGGCTAAGTTAGAAAAGTGTGCCTTTTTCCAGCAGAAGGTTAACTACTTGGGCCATGTAATCTCCTGTGAGGGTGTCTCGACCGATCCAGCCAAGGTTGACGCAGTAGCCAAATGGCAGTGTCCTTGTTCCGTGTCAGAGTTGCGATCCTTTTTGGGTTTCGCCAGCTATTACCGGCGCTTTGTGGAGGGGTTCGCCGCATTGGCGGCTCCCCTGCATCAAGTGGTGGCTAAATCGGCTGGCACAAAGACAAAGAAGGGCTCGGGATAGAGTTTGAGTGCTATTTGGACCCCTCAGTGTGAGGAGAGCTTTGAGGCCCTGAAAGCAAAGCTTGTGTCTGCACCTGTGCTAGCATATGCTGACTTTACGCGCCCATTTGTCTTGGAGATTGACGCCAGCCACAGTGGTTTAGGTGCAGTTCTCTCCCAAGATGTAGAAGGTGTCGTTAGGCCAGTGGCTTATGCTAGTCGAGGTCTTCGGCCACATGAGCGCAATATGGACAATTACAGCTCCATGAAGCTGGAGTTTCTTGCGCTCAAGTGGGCCATGGCCGAGAAGTTCCGGGAGTACCTGCTGGGGCAGAAGTGTGTGGTTTACACCGATAATAATCCACTCAGTTACCTCTCTTCAGCTAAGCTGGGTGCCACCGAGCAGAGGTGGGCCTCCCAGCTGGCGGCATTCGATTTTGAGATCAAGTATCGCTCAGGCCGCAGTAATAGGAATGCTGATGCTCTCTCTCGACAGTATGAGACGAGCTCCAGCTTGGCCGAGGGTGTGTTGCCTGGGACTTGTGTCCCGACTTCACTTCAGCAGGCTCAGTGTCCAGCCGTTTTGCCTTCCGTTACTCAGTTGGAGATTGGGGCCTTTCCATCTCACTCCCTGGAGGATATTCGTGCTTTGCAGGAGGCTGACCCCCTCCTCAAGGATTTCTTGGTATACTGGAGGAGGCACACCCCGCCCTCTTCGGAGGAAAGGAGTCAGGTCCCCAAACCAGTCATGGTTCTGCTGCGTCAGTGGGATCGTCTGGTGGAGAAGGATGGCATCCTTTTTCGCCGTATCTTGCGTCCAGGTGGAGGTGAGGAAGCCCTCCAACTTGTTCTTCCAGAGGCTCTGAAGCCTGAGACCTTGAGGCAGCTGCACCAGGACCATGGGCACCAAGGTATTGAGCATACCACTGAACTGGTCAGGCAGCGTTGCTATTGGCCCGGGATGTCCTCTGACATCAAGCAATGGGTTCAGCGTTGTGAACGCTGTCAGGTCGCAAAGGACTCAGAGTTGGGGTCTCATAGTTATATGGGTCATCTGTTGGCGTCTAGGCCAAATGAAATCCTGGCCATAGACTTCACGGTGTTGGAACCTTCCCGTAGTGGAGTTGAAAACGTCTTGGTTATGACTGACGTTTTTAGCAAATACACTGTTGCAGTCCCTACCCGGGACCAGCGGGCCTCTACTGTGGCCCAGGCCCTGTTAACAGAGTGGTTTTAAGTTTGGCGTTCCAAGCCGCCTCCACTCTGACCAGGGTAGAAATTTTGAGAGTTTGGTGATGCAACAGTTATGCGAGTTGTATCGGGTAGCCAAGTCCCGTACAACCCCTTACCACCCAGCGGGTAATGGGCAGTGCGAACGGTTTAACCGAACCCTCCATAACTCTGCCATCATCTCGGAAACGCGACTGGGCTGCATGCTTACCGCATGTGCTCTTTTGCTATAATAGCATGCCGCATCAGGGCACTGGAGAGTCACCGTTTTTCTTGATGTTTGGCAGGGATCCTAGGCTGCCTATTGATTTCCTTCTAGGCCGCGTTCAGGACCCAGTGCCTGGAGAGGTACAGGACTGGGTGGCCGAGCACCAAGCCAGGTTAATGGTGGCTTTTGAGGGAGCTCGGGCACGGTTGTCGCTGGCCGCTGACCGTCGTAAGGAGCGCCATGACCAGAGAGTCCACCCTGTTCCTTTAAAGGTCGGTCAGCTGGTGTATCTTCGAGATCACAGCGCCCGGGGCCGGCACAAGATCCAGGACCTTTGGAGCTCTGTGGTCTATCAGGTGTTGAGGGCACCCCAAGAGAACGGGGCTGTTTATACCATTGCCCCCGTGGGAGACTTGGAGAAGGTTCGACATGTCCATCGTGACATGTTAAAGGCACAGGTCAGCCTAGGGCCGCCTACACCTGGTCCACCGGTTCCACCCCCACCTGTACCCGCTGACTCAGAGCAGACCTCTCTGAGTGACGACGAGTTGTGGCTCCTTGTCCCTGAGGTACCCTCACACCCTGTAGCACCTGTGGTGTCACTTCCCGATGCCTCTAGAGTTCCATCGGTGGAGCTCAGGTCCACTCCCAGAGTGATTGTAGCACCCTCGACCTCTGCTCCCCCAGGTTCTTCCTCAGGCTCTGTTGAACAGTCTGAGGTGAGTGGGCCACATTTGCGGAGAACAGCACGTTCAACAGCTGGTCAGCACTCAAATGTTTATCACTTGCCACGTCCTGTTGAATCCATGTCAGTTGCTAATGCTCAGCTTGCCATATTCAGGCCATGGTGTTAGGTTCCTTGAGTTATTGTCGGCGCGCCAATACAAAAAAGGGGGGGTAGATGTAGCCAGATGGGCTACTCTCCTTCCGTTTTTTTTTTTCTTCTCTCATTCTCTCTCTCTCACTCGCTCTACCACCCTCGCTCTCTTTCCGCTGCACTCGCTCCTTGTATCAGGTGATTGGGTTAATTGGGAACCCACCTGCACATTGATTGCAGGGTGGCGCTAGCCCGTATAAAGCTAAGCCGATGTTTTGTTGGATTAATCCCTCCTGAGCTTCTGGTGCGATACAGCAGTAAATGCTGGCGTACTGCGACGGACTGATCAGCAAGAGCCGATTATATGACAGCTACAGGTATGCTCTCGCTTAACCTCAGATTCCCTCCGAATACTGGAATTGGTGTTAATATACTTTTCCGGCCTGTTGTAGCGCAGCAGTCTGTTTAATTCTGCCATTGCGGAGAGAGGTGTTCGTGGTATCTCCACCAATGAGAGTATAGTGCCTCCGGGCCTGGGGTAAGCCGTTAGAACTACTTTTATTAGCATTCATAGCTATAAGAGTTTAAGGTTACATTTATCTGTTTCAGGGTTTCACTGCTGTACTCACCTCTCCATGGTAAATTGCCCAACCTAAATTGGAAGAGTGGACTGCCTTCTCAGCTGCTGTTGTGAACTCCTCCTTGGTGGAGTCTGCTGTCTTGTCTTGCCTTGTTTTGTCTTATCTTGTTTTTATTAAGTAGGCTTACCTTTTTTTGGGTTCGCCTGGTGTTCTATTTTACCCTGGACTGTTGCTCGTACCCACGCTTCTGTGATCGGGCTGAAGTGATTCCCTGCCCGAGTGTCGTGCTGGGACTCTAAATCGCCTGGGTGGCCGGTCTCAGCCGGTGGGGAGCCAGACCGGCCTACGCCTGAGAATAATTATTACCAGCACGAGTGGTAGTTTGACCCGTGGGGAATAAGCCTTCCTCTGTGTGTGTGTGTGTGTGTGTGATTTCTTTTATTAAAGTGTGTTTTAGTCTTTTTATGATTTGTAGCGAGCCTGACGCTCAGTGTCCTTTTATTCTTTTAACATACTTTTCTGTGTTTTATTTCAGTGAAGGAGGACGAGCCAGTGGCCCCGGGACCTCAGGTGGTGGGTCGTTTTCACACTTTCTTTTGTACAGCACTGGGTGGTCTGCAGTGATTCTTTTGGTGTGATTTTCTTTTGGTTCCACGGCTGCTGGTAAGTCCAGGTTCCACGACTGTTTATTTTTACTGTAGGACACTGTCAATACTGATGCTACATCTTGACTTTTAATATTTTATTTATAAAATATTATTTATAATATTTTATTCATTTCTATAAATAAAACTGTTTTAATATTGGAAGCCAACATGCCTCAGTGTGCATCCTTGAATCTGTGCGGTCTTCTTTTATTCCTTTTCTTTATTTTTCTTAAATATATTTCCTGGGGGTGTAATTCCCCTAGGTGGCGTTGTCAAGTTTATTTATTTTGTTCATAACCCCGCCGACCACTTGGTCACACATATAACTAGTCCAGGTGGGCAGCTGCAAATTTCAGTCAAGCTGGAAGGTGTCAATTTTGGAGCAGATGTAAAGCTCTGGCAGCATCATTCTACACTGTGTGGAGTGACACTGTTGCACCAGAAACCAATTTCCTCTCGTGAGGGTAATAGTTTAGGTTTTCTTCCAGATCTTGGCAAAGTAGTGACGCATGTGAATAATGTACATTTACATACAAGTGATGATACTGTTGTCGTTCTCTTTAATCTTCACTGAGTTCCAGGACTTGCACATTGTTCTGAGTATTGGTTAATTGTGTTTGTTGGTTCTTGTTTCTTTTGCATCTCGTTTACTGAGTTGTTTTATGTTTTATATATATTGATTTATGGGTTTATTTTGCTTTAGTGGAGGGTTGCTCCACTATGCTTGTGAGGGCTAGGCACGTGTGGTGGAATTCCCTCTGATGCATGTGAGCATACACACCGGGAAATGGGTATTACGCACCATTTAAGTTGCAGTGAGGATTGTAGACAGACTACAAAGGATCATTTTACTGAACCTTGTTATTTTAAGTAATGTTTGTAAATAACGTGTCTTAATTAACGGTTCGGTATTCCCAGCCCTGCTACTTAAGAAGTTTTTTTTTTCAGCTCTACACTTTTAGTGGTTTTGTCCAATAAACTTTGTTTGACGAACTTGACCTGCCTCGTCTCTGCTCGATAATAACGAGCCTGTGTACCTTTTATAACTGTTACAACGTTTGCGCCGGCAATCTCTCCTGGGGTGTTACACCAGGTGTTGCTGTCATCGCTGTCATCACCATCTAGTTAGTTGCCTTTACTGGTTTTCCTAATTCGAGTTGCCACACTAGCACGACCCAGATAGCAAGGAGACATTGAACAGATGTTGATTTTCCATCTGAACCATCAGAATCGTCAGGATTGAAATGTCAACACAAAACCAATGTTGAAACAACATTGAAATGCTGATGAAACCTGACACTGACATTGAAATAACATTGATTCACTGTTGTTCTGTCATGGTTGATTGTTGATCTATTTATAGTTGACAAGGTGACAACAATCACGTTGAAAAACCAATGATTTATGGTTGAGCGGGAAATTTAAGCTGCAACCACTTGGACTATTCCGCAGCACCCCTATCACATTGGTACATCCCTCCAGGTAACCATTGTCTTGTACAGTAGAGCGGGACATTCGATTTACTCTCAGCGGAATTGACCGGAGAAGGTATCAGTTCATGCACTGCACTGGCCTGCACCACGATTAGTATAAGGTAAGAATGAATGAATTTTCTTCTATTCGTTATTTCCACGGTTGCATTTGAATAACAGTAAAAAAAACAAACCAAACTTGTTAATGTAAAGTTTCGGATGAAATGTGGGAGCCCGAAATTGTGTCTACTTTCATCTTACAATCCGCCAACAAATAAATTGCACTGCAAACAAAGTCTATCAACAAAGAAAACATTTTCGTTTCATACTTTTCCGTTATATTCCCTTACAAAGCTAGCTTTAACGCTTCGAGGGTTCCTTTGTTCTTGCCGTTGCCTCGGCGCTTGACCCAGACTTTCGCTCTTGTAGTTGCTTTATGGCATAGTACTACAAATAAATTGTAAATCTGTGATATATGATTGATAAACGTAAAGGTAAATGTATAAATGTGTTCAATGACTTTGTTACTTTTAATGATTGGTGAGCACCCGCTTCGATTCGCACTCAATTCAAACTTTACGCTGCACGCTCACCTAACTTGCGTTTGCACCTTTTGTCCACACGTAAACTGCGTTTAGCATGTGTGGACGAGGAAGACGGAGAAAACGCAGCGTCAAAGGTGTGCGCCTATTTTGACGCCACACTGTGCGCCAAGTTTTTGTCTTGGTGCCATGAATTCCTACAATGGCAGACTTAGACAAAATACTGTTAATTTTATTATCTTCAGTGTTTAAATGCTTACATATACGGGTTTGCTTGTAATTGTTGCCTATATACATTTTAAGCTATTATTTATTATTTAGTTCAATCAATAGATCAAGTTTTGTAGTGACTACCCAGATAGCAAGGAAACATTGAAACACTGTTGAGTCAATATCAGGCTGTGTCATTGAATCAACGTTGAAGTGTGACGTTGACCTAAAGTCACTCTTGCACCCTTTTTAACATTGAAACAACGTCAGGTTTTGATGTTGAATCAATGTTGAAACCTGACATTGATTCAACGTTATATTTTCTAATACTGTTGACATTGAAACAATGTCAGGTTTTGATGTTGAATCAATGTTGAAACCTGACATTGATTCAACGTTATATTTTCTAATACTGTTGACATTGAAACAATGTCAGATTCTGATATTGAAACACTGTTGAGCTATGGTGTTGATTTTCCACCTCTTTCGCACAGTTGCTTTTTATTAAAACAACAGTTAAATCATGACTGGAAATCTACCTTTCTTTATAGGTATTTTAACCAATACTAAACTACTGCATGTTTCCATCAATACTTCAACCACCTAAACACATAATTGTACTTATTCCTTAAATTGGACACCCTTTATAAAAAAAAAACCAAATGTCTCACAATGTATCATGTCAATATTAATATCCTAAAATAAGAAAGCATTGCATGTGATGTAACAGAGAAAAAAAACAAACAAAAAAAGGTCAATAGGCATGTTTCGTTTGCTAAATACTTTATTAAAAGACAGTTTCCTATTTACGTTTATATGATTCACAGAAGTTTGTAATTTTTTGCATGATGTGCGTCCTGCACCACCCAAACGATCTGGGGCGTATCGGAGCCATTTCTGCACTGCTTGTGCAAAGACAAACTCGGACAGAGTTTGCCCCTAACTGCTGCGTCAGGCCATCTAGGACAAAAATACACACACACAAAATAAGTGAATTAGAGCACATGAATAAGCTCTTGTTAACTGTCTTCAGCGGGGAGAAAGTATGTAAACTCCTAGGCTGATAAACATGAAAGTCACCAGGTGTAAATCTGCAAACTGCCGCATTTGATTCCCAAAGAGCTATGAGCGGAAAAAGTGATAAGTCTTAGCATGGTGTGCCGTGTATCCTTTAAAACAAAATAAACATGGGGTCCTCGGGCTGTACAAACTACAACCTGAGGACTAAACAAGCCAAAGACCAAAGACTCCATCTCCAGATTAACCAGACATGAAAGTCTTGTTATTAAGAAAGACAAAGTAATATGGCATAAAAATGGTAAAACTTACCAAATATGCATTTGCAGAGCGCTGTATCTTTAAATGCCCTTTTTTGCTTTGTCTGGTCCTTGGTTTTTTTTTCCCTGCCCAGTTTAGTACCGAGGCCAGCTCGTTTGTAATGGCATAAGCCATTACACGGCTGACTCGCACCTCCAGTGTGGTCTCTCCAATCAAGGCAAAGCGTCTCACCTATAGACACATTTTAAGAGATGTCTTAAATGTGTATGCAAGTGCTTGTGTGTTTAATCAACAGGCCGTTGTTATGTATTTAAATCACATCTGACAGCTATTACACTTTATAGTTACAAAGTGTACATAACCTTTACATACTTACCATTGCCTTATTTGCCTCTTGTGATTGAAGAGCTGGCTCTGCATTGTTTAGCTCCTCAATGTTGTGCAAGGGCAAATCCAGAGGCAGTACCCCAGCATCTACCGATTCATTGCAGCCGGTATTGCGGATGGCTCTGACCTCCTCACGGAGTTTGTTAACAGCTCTCGTCAGGTCTGACAGAAAAAGATAATTTTTTTTTAAGTATTTAAGAATACAGACAACTTGTCAAAAGTTTCCTTGTGTCACACACAGATATGTACAAAGACACCAGACAGTATTTTATTACCTGGTATTTTCACTCGAGGGGGCTGGGGAAAGGCAAGGCAAGGCAAGTTTATTTGTATAGCACAATTCAACAACAAGGTGATTCAAAGTGCTTTACAGAGACATTAGAAACAAAAACAAATAAAAAGCATGATTTAAAATTGATTAAAACAAGCAAATAAACTAACTAACTAATTAACAAACAAACAAACAAAACAGTATATAAAATCAAAACAGATAAAATCAGAACAGTAGATAAGATCAGTAGTTAAATGTAAGTTTTGAAATTTAAGCTTAAAAGTGTGGATTTGGTGCTTTATTCAAATGCAGCTGAGAACAGGTGAGTCTTCAACCTGGATTTAAATAAACTGAGTGTTTCAGCTGATCTGAGGCTTTCTGGGAGTTTGTTCCAGATATAAGGAGCATAAAAGCTGAATGCAGCTTCTCCGTGTCTGGTTCTGACTCTGGGAACTGATAAAAGACCGGATCCAGATGACCTGAGGGATCTGGAAGGTTCATACTGGGTCAGGAGGTCATTGATGTATTTTGGTCCTAAACCATTCAGAGCTTTATAGACCAGCATCAGAACTTTAAAGTCTATCCTCTGACGGACAGGCAGCCAGTGTAAAGACCTCAGAGCTGGACTGATGTGGTCCACTTTTTTGGTCTTAGTGAGGACTCGAGCAGCAGAGTTCTGAATGAGCTGTAGTTGTCTGACTGATTTTTTTCGGTAGACCTGTAAAGATGCTGTTACAGTAATCAAGCCTACTAAAGATGAATGCATGGACTAGTTTTTCCAGGTCCTGTTGAGACATCAGATCTTTTATCCTTGAAATATTCTTGAGGTGATAGTAAGCTGACTTTGTTATTGTCTTAATGTGTTTTTCTAAGTTTAGGTCTGCATCCATCACTACACCCAAATTTCTCGCCTGGTTTGTGGTTTTTAGATGTATAGGTTGAAGTTCTCTGGTGACCTGTAATCGTTTTTCTTTGGCGCCAAAGACTATTACCTCAGTTTTGTTTTTGTTTAGCTGGAGAAAATTGTGGCACAACCAGTCATTAATTTCCTCAATGCATTTACCAAGAGCCTGCACAGGGCCTTGGTCTCCTGGTGACATTGTGATATATATTTGTGTGTCATCTGCATAGCTGTGATAGTTTATTTTGTTGTTGTTTATAATCTGTGCCAGTGGGAGCATGTAAATGTTAAACAGAAGGGGTCTCAAGATGGAACCTTGGGGAACTCCACATGTGATACTTGTCTGCTCAGATGTGAAGTTACCTATTGATACAAAGTATTTCCTGTTTTCTAAGTATGTTTTGAACCAGTTTAGTACAGTTCCTGAAAGACCTGTCCAGTTCTCCAGTCGTTTGAGTAATATGTTGTGGTCAACTGTATCAAATGCTGCACTGAGATCCAGTAAAACTAAGACTGACATTTTTCCACTGTCTGTATTCAGACATATGTCATTAAACACTTTGGTCAGAGCGGTTTCAGTGCTGTGGTTCTGTCTAAAACCTGACTGGAAGGCATCGTAGCAATTATTCTGTTTTAAGAAGTAACTGAGCTGTTGAGAAACTGCTTTTTCAATGATCTTACTTAAAAATGGGAGATTTGAGATCGGCCTGTAGTTGTTCATTTGTGTCTTGTCAAGATTGTCCTTTTTCAGTATAGGTTTGATTACAGCAGTTTTTAGTGATTCTGGAAACACACCTGATAATAAAGAAAAGTTGACGATCTGTAACAGGTCTGACTCTAAAGTCTTTGAGACCTTTTTGAAAAAACTTGTTGGCAGGACATCTAAACAGCAGGAGGAGGAGTTCAGTTGACCTAAGATGTCCTCCAGGTCTTTGCTGTTAATAGGGTGAAACTGTTTCATGGTATTTAAACAGTTTTTTGGTGGACACAGTACATATCCTGGATCTGCTGTTGATGTACCAATTGCTTGTCTATTTTTTTGGATTTTTTCTGTGAAGAATTTGGCAAAGTGCTTTGGCTCAGCAGGGATCAGCTTACAGGTAGAATACAGCTGCTGGATGGGATTAGCATGTCATAGCTATCTACCAAACTGCTAACTGGGGGATTTCAGGCCATCTATGGATCATTTTTGCTAACTGTTTATTCAGCTTAGGCTCACAGGGCTGCAGCCTGTGCCCTAGCTGTCATAGGGCAAGAGGCGTGGTCCACCTGCACAGGTGAGCAGTCCATCACAGGGCCAACAGAGAGCGACAGAGAAGCACTCCCTCACATCCACACCTACAGCCAATGTAGAAGCACCAATGAACCTAAGCAGCATTTCATTGGACTGTGGGAGAACATCCAACCTCCACAGAAAGGCCCAGCTGACCAACAAGCTTCAACCTACAACCTTCTTGCTCTAAGGCACTAGTGCTAACCACTTTTGCCCATTTCAGCCCAAATCCTGCATCTTCCTGTTTCTGACTCCAGGCCAGCTCCACTAACACTTTCTCATCAGACACTGCCACCTAGTGGAGGAAGTCTTAGTTCCATTTGAAGCTTCAGATTACAGTTAGTTCCTTTACAAAGAGGTGGAGGTGGTGGGGCCACAGCACCATCATCACTGAGTGCCATAGGACACTTAACCTTTGTTTCCATATGCTGGGAACTTCCTGTTGTTCCAAGGAGGACTGGAAAATGTGTGAAAATCTCCCAGTCAGTTCCTCACAGCACACTTCAATCATTTCCCTCCCACAGCATCAGGACCAGGGCTTTTTCTCTCTTTGGTCCCACTAAGAGATTTCCACACAAACACCTCATCAGTGGGACTCTCAGAGCTACCAGCCCTTTGCTACAATCACAAAGCTCTTCATTGAAATCAATGATATCAAAGCTGGAATCAAATGAGTCCAAGTCTTCTGCTGATTCAGCATCACATTCATCTTTGCTCCTTGTTCTGCATCCCCACCATGGACTTCATTCCTTTCCAAGCCAGCCTTGAGTGTCCTTTATTCAGCTCATCCTCTGCTTTACTTTTACACCTGATTTTAGCTGCTTTATCTCTCTTTCAACAGGTTTCTGTGCCTCAATCTTTTTCTTCTCTCCCTCATAACAAGACAGCTTCTTCTGCCTGAGAACATGTTGGAGTGATTTACTAATCCAGGGCTGCTTATTGGGGAAAATACTTCCTGTTTCCAAAGTAATCCCCATTTTTCCCAGAAAGAAATGTCAGTAGAAATCGATGATCTAAGTGAGAACATGAGCCTTTAAAAAGTCCCAGTGGGTGCAGTCAAAGCAGTCCCTCAGTCCCAGTATAGTCTTTGGTCCAGACTGGAAACACTGTGTGCCCAGTTTGAGCTCTCTTCAGTGCTGTGACCTGACAGACCCAGAGGGGCCATCACTTCACATTTAGAAGCTTCCCTGTTGGAGTCACAACACATGTCCAATACTTAGTCTGTCTTGTTGGACCAAGGGCGTAGATTTGGTTTTGCCATTGGTGGGGACGAATAATTCAACCACCGAACTCTGCCCTGTTTCTTTTTTTTTCCCTTTTTGTTTTGGCTTCTTAATAAAAAGAGGAGAAATATACTTGCCTACATATGCTATTCTACGTGCTTTTAAACCATTTAAAATCACAATTCATAGTTTTATATGTGAATTATATAATGTTAAATTACTATTAAACAAATGACTGACTAAAGTATTTTAGGCTTTAGTTTACTTCAGCCATAATCCATATAAATCAGGTATCATACAAAAATAAAAATAGAGTCATGACAATAAAAGAATATGACTTTAAGGACTTAACAACATTACTTCTGTTATATTTTGGCACTAAGGGAACACTGAATGACCTGGTGGGTTTTGTCCATAAAACTACTCGTCTAAGATTACCACAGAGTAAAAGATCTCTCAGCAAAATTATGCAACATTTTAGGCACTATTGCTCCGATCAAATCAGTGAGCTGAGATGTTTTATTCTAAACATGAACTACTGTTACAGCAACAGACATGGACTACTGGCGTCCCACACAACTCAACGTCCACTATGTGAAGGAGCCAAACACATGCCTGGTCCTCTCATTAACTGAGATAAACTGCTGGCATATTGGTTTTGCATCTATACTGTCCAGTCTCTCCTGGTGGACATACAGCAGCATTGTTTAATCTCATTTGAGTCACTGTTGACCTTACCCATGTTTTTAGTCTTCTGAGAGCACTGAGGCTTCTTTCAGCCTCAGTACCTGCGTTTTATCCTCAGATTACAATTATTATTCTGTGCTTGATGTGCCTCACCTTTGGCCCTGGCTCCTCCCCTCTGACTGCACTAGGACATATTGTCACCTGATAAAATTACACATTGATTCGTGCCATATAAAAAGTGAGACGTGTCAATTCAGATTCTTTGTCAAACATACACTAATGAATCAATTTACAGCAGCAGCCTAACAATTGTCATGATAATAAATACTAGTTAATCTATAGCACCAAATCATCAGTCAGTCACCTGTGACCTCGCCTCTTCACCTCTGAGCTACAACATGGCAGAGCTGCCTCTGTCACCTGATGAATAACAGTGAGACATTCCACATACGTGCAGTCACACATGTGCTTCAAATACAGTCATGAACCAACAAGTCATCATCCAATTCCACCTGTGATCTTGTGTCACCATTGCTCTCTGAGCTTTGTGTTGGTTCTTCTGTCACCTGACAAATAGGACATACATGACAATAAGAATAAAATGTGGAGCTGCTTCAGTGTTTCTGTCAATTTGTGCAGATCTTGACTCATCAGTAATGTTTGTAGGGTGAGTGCATTTTTAAAACAATTTGTGCAAACTGCACTACAAGGTGGATATTTGCAAAATAATGACTACCTCATGACATTTTGTCGCAAAAATTAACCCTATGAATATGTCAGCACCATTAGGATGAAATTATTGTGTCACCAACATTTTAATGTTAGACGTATAATTTTAACAGCCTCTGTGAACTAATAACTAAAACAAATCTGCGCCCTTCTGTTGGACCAACTGGAAGAAATGATTCAAAGACTTAGTCACAGAACAGAGATTCAAATCTCCAAAATCCAACTGGCTGCATCAGGACATATAGTCTGAAACTCTGCACAGTTTCCTGTTTGAAGCTGCTTCCTGTTGGCTTCAGCTGTTTGGAGTTTCCATTTTCTAAACTTCTACATTCTGAACCTTCTTCATCTCTGAACAGATGATGAAACACTGAATGATTTCAAGCACTTTGTCTAATAAACTTACATCTTTCATTCTTTATACAGATTGATGAGCTGTGGTTTGTCAAAGATCAGCTGTGATTATCTGGCAGCAGCACTGAAGTCCAACCCCTCCCATCTGAGAGAGCTGTACCTGTATGGAAACAACCTGAAGGATCCAGATGTGAAGCAGCTGTCTGATCTTCAGCAGAGTCCAGACTACAGACTGAAGACTCTGGGGTCAGTAGAGTGATGGAGTGAGTGGGTGGTGCTGTCAGCAGTATTGTACTAAACACAGTCAGTATGAAACAAAGATCCAGTGTTTCCTGTAAAGCTGCAGCTTCTCAGTGAAGCTGTGAGAGGAGAACGGTGACAGGCTTCAGGATTGGACACAAACACTTCCTGTTTCTCACCTTTATGGTCACCATAGTAACGGCTGACACGCTCTGATCAAACACTGTCAACAGCCAATCAGCTCTCTGAACAAAGCAGCACGCAGACCAATGACTGCATTGATTTCCAAGTTTAAAGCAGTGAAGAACACAGTCTGTAGGTGAGGAAGAATTTAGTGAGAGCAGATGTTTGGATGGAATTCCTCCAGTTAACAGCTGGAACCGTCCATCTGGATTGTTGGGCTTGTTGTTGGGGTTCCTACAGAGCTCAGAGTGGACACACCAAGGTTCTTCTAATGAATGAAAGTCCAAACTCAAACTAGGAGGGAAAAACATTTTCAGCAACTTCAATAAAAATCCAAAGATTAGAAAAAGTGAAGCAACAATGAGTCCTAGTACAGTCCCAGCACTGACGTCCCTGCTGCTCTTTATACTGGATGTGCTGCATCACTGACTGACAGCTGATGAAGAGTCTCTGGAAACACTCGTTTATCTCCTCTGCTCTTCCTCCTTCTCTCTGCAGGTGGTGATGATGGTAAACAGGACGGTGTGTGTGCTGAGAGAGGAGCAGCTGTGTCCTGATGATCCAGAGAGGTTGAAGCAGCAGCAGCTTGTGTGTAGAGACGCTCTGACTGGGCCATGTTACTGGGAGGTGGAGAGGAGAGCTTCATCCAGCAGTGACTGACAGAGGAATGAAGTGCAGATGACTGTCAGTGCTGCAGAGTGAACTGCTCTGAGAACAGCTCCACTGTCAGACACAATGTAGAGTCCAGCATCACCCCTGTGTGTCCCTCTGGATCTGACAGAGGATCATCAGTGTATCTGGACTGCTCTGCTGCTGCTCTGTCCTTCTACAGTCTCTGCACAGTCTCTGTCTCACTCTGGAAAGATTTTACAACTTGTTGTAATTACAGAACGTTAATATAATATTCAAACATGTGATCTTCTCTTTATTTCTGAATCTTTACCAAATAAAGAAAAACCAAACTAACAAACAGAAGCTGTCGTGTCCTTTTTCACCACATCTGTGAATCTTTTCTGTGTTTTTCCTCTTTTCCTCCTTCCTGCAGCTCCATCTTCATCATTCTGTGTCCAGTATATGTGAACACGTCCAAAGCATCTGAGCCTCATGTTACCCGTTTGTGTGAGTTACGCCTGTCGTTGTGTTGTGGTGTATAAATAAGGGGCAGGAGACAGCGCTGGATCTCTGAGTTCTTTACTCTCAATTTCTGCAACATCTGCAATATCTAGAAATGCAAACCTGTGAGCTGTGTGTGTTGTGCGTCTGCTCGGCCACCTCTCCTCCGGCCGTGCTGGAAGCAGCTGTGCGTTTGACAGTTTTATCGACTCGACAATAATCGAACAAATTAAATGTTCAAAAATATCAACTTAAGCACTTCAAAGTCAACAAAAAGCTTAAAACAATGAAATAATATTTCACTGACAAAACAACAGCTCATAAGAACGATACACAAAATAATACAGAAACAAACAAATAAAAGTTATTAACCAGGATCCATGTTTTTGTCACAAACACTGAATCAGCTGATTCACTCTTTATGTTTCTGAGTTTGTTTTGTGATTATAGTTCTGGTTTCTGTTTCTGTGTCTTCACTGTGTCCCACGTCTCCTTACTTTGGACTCTGTGTTATATTTCCTGTTTTACTTTGACAGTCCTGTGTTACTGTTTCCTGTCTCGTGTGTGTAATTGGTCCCAGCTGTGTTTCCCTCCTGTCTCCTGTTCCCTGATTACTAAACTGCGTCCACGCCGCCGGCGCTCCTCTCCACAGCTGGATTCCAGGATTTCAGAGCATCCAGCTGTGGTGAGTGATGGAGACACTTTCTCTGCTCCCTCAGTAATCAGGACAGTTTATTGAACATCAGAGGACATAAAGGACTGTTTTTCACCTGCCCGTTCTGAACCTGGACATTAAAGACTGCTGGCTTCAAGGACATTAATCCCAGTGTCAGCCAGCCAATAACAGCCTGTGTTTTTCAGCTCTTTAGGAGTCAGAAATGAGAAAGACACAGACTGCTAACCGCTCCCTGCAGGAAATAAGCTCCGCCTCTTCCTTTCCTGTATATGAGTGATTCTGACATGAGACACAATGAGTTTCCTGTTTATTGTGACTTAAAGCGAGCAGCAAAGACACTAAACTGTGTGTTTCCAGCTGAAGCTGCTTTTTGTGTTGCTCCCACAATCCTGTCTGAAACAGTCAGTGAGGAAAACTCAGTTTATGCTTCCAAGCTCATTGTGAGAGGGCACATTGTGTTCCTGCAAGTGCTGATTTTGTCTGCATCCCTGAGTTTAGTGAGCTGCTTCCAAGGACTTGTGAAGCCCAGTGTGTTAAGGCTGCATCTCCCAGATGTTTCCAGCAGAGACGATAAATGTTCCCACAAAGGCTCAAAGACGGTTTGATTTTGTGAGTGTTGGCCTCAAGAGATTGCTCAGTGAGCACCTGAGTGTTTCTGGGACATCGGACACTAACTGGAACTTCAAGTCTGGTTCTGAAGCTGCACATGCAAAGACTGTTTCTGGTTGTAGAGACCTGGCTGTTCCAGGGATTGTAACCTCCCCAGAGGCTGAGCTGCTGACCTCAGCTGACTCTGGAGCCTTGAAGGTAACTAAGTTTGCACCGCTCGGGTGAGCCATCTCAGCTGCAACAGCCTCCACAGAGAGCTCACGCAAGCTTACCCAGCCTGCTGAGGATTTTATGCTGTTGCAGCCCAAAAGGCATCCTGAGCTGGCTGACTGCCACCCACAGCTTCAGCTGCCTCAGCCAGGGGTCTCCACACCTGCTGGCCCTGCATCTGCTCTGACTGGGGGCTCCGGAGAGCCGCGCCAGCCATCCATCTCTGCTGGGGCTCCTGTTTGAGAATGTAGGAGTGTAAACTTCAAATATCTGCTCGGTTTGTCAAGATATCACATATTTGCAAAAGTGCTCTGACGTTTTTGGAGACGTCTGTTACCCACCATCTTGATAGCTAACCGGGAGGTCGAGGGTCATTAGAGCCGGCGAGAACAGCGGACTCCCGGCACATCGTTTTTGGACCCCCACGGCCTTTGGCTGTTCAGGTTTAAACATGATATATAAGTCACTTAGATCACGTAAAAATGTTATCGTTTGGCTTTTTTCAGGGTTTTTTGTTTGGTTTGGCTGAAGTTACAGTTTTCACACAGCTGAATAAACGTCAAACAGAAAAGTGATTAAACAGAAGTGTGAGACGGTCGAGAGTTTACTCCAGTGTCCTGTTAGATTTTAGACAGCAAGGAGCAGACGGCTGAGTTTATTAAACTCCACCGAGACAGCGGTGACGCGGATCTGAAGGCCAGACCGTCACAGCCGCTCACTTCCCGCCTACCCGACCTTTGGAGGACCCGGCCCACGTAGACCTTGAAGGCCGGGTCCTCAGGAGGATGCAGCCTGTGAGTTTGGACACGCCATGACACATGATGTTCTACAGCTGATGTGTTTAAATGAGCTCTACAGGTGATCAGACTTATTAACGTTACCAGCATAATAAACTGTCCTGTCACTGAAGGTGTCTGCCCAACAAGGACGTGGTGCTGAATGCATCCAGACCCCTGCTGACTGTCTTTGCAGCTTCGGTCAAAGGTACAGTGTCCACTGTGACCCTGAGAGCAGGACACAGCCAGAGGTGAGTCAGCAGTTACAAACTAAATGCTGCTGACATGAATCAAACTGCTGGATAACCCACTGCTCATGAAAATGGCACCTTTCTGTTGCTTTTTGAGATTACTGAGAATATTTGAATTGTGACTCAGATGGCAGATCCAGGCTCTCAGCCTCCAGCTGAAACTTCCAGTCCTCCCCCAGCCAGAAGCTCTGATGCTGGGCTGAGAGACTTTGATCCTTCCCTGGATCCAGAAATCCAGGAGGGAGAAGGAGAACAGGACCTCCTTCCTGATCTGGAGAGGCCTGAGGGAAAGAAAGATGGAGCAGACAGAGCTTTGAACAAATCCAAACCTCCTGAGCTTCACCTCCACAAAGGTGCAGACACTGATGCACAGATTCACATGTGACACCTGCAGCGTCCAGCTTGTGCCGCTGACATTATCTCCACTCTGATACAAGCCTCATTCACTCGCTCACACACGTTCATACAATCACCTTTTCCTCACAGTCACACACATGAATGTAATGAGGGGAAGTCGGGGTTCACTGTCATTCCTCAGGATCCTTTGATATGCAGACTGGAGGCTCTGTGGATGAAACACCGACTGTCTGAAGCACTCTGAAGTGTTCATGATGGACTTCATCCTGATTAACACTACAATACTTGTTAGAGGCCTTTTATATGTAATAATATTCTTTTCCATTAAAGCTCTGAACATTCTCACTCTTTCTTGACCAGGTGTGACAGGTGAAGGACACCGGCGAATAGGAGGACAGAAGCTGAGAGCCATTAGTCACATGACTTCAGCTGCTGCTGCCTCACCAACCACTGGCCCCTCGGTGAGTCTAGAGTTACAGCAGTGACCACAGGAAGTGCACACGTGTGATCTAAAGCTACATGTGGGCCTGTGACCATCAGTCTTCTCACTGTGGTAGACGGGTTTGTGAGTCCCTGTGATGCTGGGAGTGTCCAGGACAGTCGCTCCTGATCGGGTCTCTCATGGAAAGCTGGTCCCAGGAATTCCTGGAAAATTCCTCCACAAAAGAGAACTGGGAACATAAGTGCAGAGTGACAGAGGTGCTCAGCAGCCCTGCTGTTATATGGGAATAGAACCAGAATAGTCGGCAACCACTTGAGTTAAGTTAGCCAAAGAGATGCGACTCAGACTGACTTCATCATGTTGGCAACGTGTCTGCATTGATAAACTCCAGTTATTGACAAATCAGAGAATAATTCCAGTCATTCAGAGACAGATTGTGATTGTTTGGAGGATGTAATCGTTTCCCTTCAGGGAGCGTGTTGGACGCTCAGTGTCCGGGTGATTAGCTGATGCAACTACTTAGAATCAGTTTGTGAATATGAAGAAAATCAGTGCAGTCACTGGACAAACTCTGATTCTTCCTAGTTTCACTCTTGTTTCAGTCCAGTGTGACTGAGGTGGTAAAAAATGATCTGACTTTTAGCCACACAGCTGTCTGCTAGAGAAAAAGCCTTTGTGCACAACTTTCTTAAAGGCAAACGGCACCATGTTCACTGCAGCTGCAGCAAACGCAGCAAAGAGTGAAAGTTGGACTGAGAATGTTGTGACTGTTTCATGAGAAAGAGCAGGAAAACAAGCATCACACACCCAGACACAGTGCTGGGATTAGAATTAGACTTTAGAGCCAAATGTAGGACAAAAGCTTTAATATGAAAGAGGAAAACCCAACAACAGCCAGAGCATGAAGCTCAAATCTATACCAATCACCAAGAAAGCTGACAGGCCTGTGACACGTCAGAGACGCCGTTCAAATCATAAAGAAGTTGGTTTATTGACAAAATGTAAAAAACCAAAAGAATCAAGTCAACCTTCAGTTTCGAGCGAGTAGACCAATCAGGCACAGCAGCAGCTCTAGAATAAGCAACAATTTGATGTATTACAAACAACCTTTCATATACACACATACATATGGCTCATATGCTGTTTAAAAAGGGCTCAAAGACCCAACAGATTACACAAAGTACAAAAACACTTTCATTCAGACAACAGTCAGCTGTGCACGAGACAGAGAGCCGACTACAGTTAGTAACATGGACTCACTTTGTTTCAGACACGACACAAAGTAACACAAAGCCACAAAGAGCAGAAACATCAAAAAGGAGGCAGAGCAGCAGCAACTCTCCATGAGCTGTGAGGCTAACAGCCACCCACACTTCCTGTGATGCATAATGAAAACAACATTAACCTGAAGGATGATAACAACAGAAAGAAGTCTAAGCTAACGTTACACAGCGCTCACACAGCGCTGACTGTACAGGCCTCACACAGCTACGACCTGCATCCACAACACCTGATTCTACTGAACACAAACAAGTTAATGATATATGAGCAATCCAGGGAAGGCTTCCAGGAAGGTGAGGATCCAAAGACAGCTCTACAACAGCATCAGTCAGCAACAATGTTACTAATCACTGACTCTTTCATCCTTTTATACTCAATCAAAAAGTGCTGTGTTCACATTTGTTTCTGCTGAAATCCAGAGACTGAAAATGCGTCTTTTTAAAGTTTGAATAAACTGACTGAACTTCTCACGAGTCCAACCGTGAGGAACACTTCCCCCCATGACACATCACAGGAGAACGTCTCAGTGGAGGGGGGACAGTAGCTCAGTTTAGGCAGTCACACTCAGAATCGATGCCTCCAGTCAGGGTCAAACGTGGTCCTCAGAAACCTGCAGATGTTTGGGCCAAGCTCTCACTGGTCTCTGCGTCTGTAGACTGAGCTGATGTTTCTCCAGGTGTCTGGTAAAAGGACGATGCTGCTGTCCAATGAGGCGAGGAGAGAAGTAGCCAAACAGGCGAGAGCCGTGAAGGAGGAACGGCGGGCAGCTCTGGATGCCCGACATAAATACCTGATGAGCAGGCTGGCCGACGCCGGCAGCCTGGAGGAGGCGGCGGTGGAAGACGCCATCGTCTCTGATGACAGAGTAAGTTCAGAGACGTGATCCTTCCTCAGAGTTGAACCTTTGAGTCATTAATGTTTGATTCTTCCAGTTCAGTCTGATCCATGAATTCTTTGCTGCAAACGGATCCAAGAAGCTGATTTTCTTCTATCAGGATGTCAAACAGGTAACTTTGATCACATTTCAATGACTGACACATGAAGGTCTAACCGCTCTTCATAATCTGCTGTCCTGTTTGTTGCACCGTACTTTGTATTCATATCTTTTAATATCTGCCTTTCTCCCAGAGTCTGTCCTCCCGTCAGTCTTCCTTTGTGGACGCATCAAACTCAGCTGTGGCTCAGAGGAAACTCTTCCTCACTACGGGGAACTCTGAGGTTGGCTTCAGCTTTTTATGTTTAGTTCATGTGAGAATCACAGAAAAATGCTGATATGAGTGGAAGGTTCTGCTGGGAAATTGGCAAAGAGCAGATTATTGAACAGCGAGGCAGACAGTTCATTTCAGTGATGCCAGTTTATTAGAAACGAGGACTGTGGGGCTGCTGGAAGTCAGGACGGCCGTTCTCTGGATAAACCTGACAGCTGAGGTGGAGAGCAGGATTTATCCACAGACGGCTTCTTCCAAGCAAATGTCCTGAACACACCTGAGCTGAGGGTTACACAGTGTGTCCTGTGTGATCTCTGCTTTATGGTGGTTGAATCTCACAAATGTGACCATCAGACCTGACGACTTATTTGTGATGTTTTAATTAAAAATATCCTGGGTGAGGTGTTTGGGGCCTGTCCCATGAGGAGGAGTCTCCAGATGAAAATGTTTCATTTTATTTCGTGTAACACCCCCTCAATGCCATTTTTAGGATATTCTTGGTGATCCCATGTTTTCATATTTATGCTTTTGGCACTGAGGGTATCTGATACGCACGTTGTCACTGTGTTTTGTGCTACCAGCTGTGAGCTCTGCTTTTGCTTTGAGCAGTCTGTTTTTATGTTTTTCTACGCGCGTGTGTGTGTGTACATATTTTACAAATTAAATAGAGTAAACAATAAAATAAAATATACAGAGGTTGGTAGTTGGACATGTGCAAAACAAGTGGCATTTATATACAGTGTGTAGTGCATAATGTTGAAGTTCCAGTAGTGAAGGTGAGGTGTCTATGAAGTGTTCAGCAGTCTGATGGCCTGGTGGAAGAAGCTGTCTCTCAGTCTGCTGGTACGGGACCAGATGCTGCAGAACCTCCTTCCTGATGGAAGTAGTCTGAACAGTTGATGGCTGGGGGGACTGGAGTCCTTGATGATCCTCCCCGCTTTCCTCAGGCAGCGCTTCCTGTAGATGTCTTGGAGGGAGGGAAGCTCACCTCCAATTATCCGTTCAGAGCACCGCACTACTCGCTGGAGAGCTTTGCAGTTGTAGGCGGTGCTGTTGCCGTACCAGGTGGTGATGCATCCAGTGAGGATGCTCTCAATGGCACAGTGATAGAAGGTCCTGAGGATGCGGGGGCTCATGCCGAATCTTTTCAGTCTCCTGAGAAAGAAGAGGCGCTGCTGCGCCTTCTTCACTGTTTTGTTTGTGTGTACTGACCACGTAAGATCCTCAGCCAGATGTACCCCAAGGAAGCGGAAGCTGCTCACTCTCTCCACAGCAGCGCCGTTGATGGTGATGGGGGTGTGTACTTCTCTGCACCTCCGGAAGTCCACTATCAACTCCTTTGTCTTTGCGACGTTGAGGGTGAGATGGTTGTCTTGACACCAGTGGGTCAGGGCACTGACCTCCTCCCTGTAAGCCGTCTCATCACTGTTGGTGATAAGACCCACCACTGTAGTGTCGTCCGCAAACTTCACAATGATGTTGGAGTTGTTAGTGGCTGTGCAGTCATAGGTGTAGAGTGAGTACAGGAGAGGGCTCAGTACACACCCCCTCACTGTAACACCCCCTCAATGCCATTTTTAGGATATTCTTGGTGATCCCATGTTTTCATATTTATGCTTTTGGCACTGAGGGTATCTGATACGCACGTTGTCACTGTGTTTTGTGCTACCAGCTGTGAGGGCTCTGCTTTTGCTTTGAGCAGTCTGTTTTTATTTTGTCTCGCGAGTGTGTGTTTTTCAAACCAGATCCTCCTCAGTTTGATTTTGTTACCACAAACTTTGTGTGAAGTTCACAACAGAGGTAAAGAGATTTAAACACACCAGTTTAAGGAGGCAGCGATTGGACCAGCTGCACAGGGCTGGTGAAGCAGAGAGTGTCGGGGGAGATGTGCAACAGAAGCAGAGGGAACATTTTACAAGATGATAAATGGCACATTTAGGTGATTAAGGATTTGTTGACAAGATTAAAAGACACGTCCGTCAGAGTTCAACAACATTACAGTTTGATTAAATAAAAAGTTTTTAAACTACACAAGGTTCATTTTCTCCTCTGATAGTAATCATATTAAACATGTCAAGAAAGAAAGAGTATAAAGAAAAATAGTAAATGTGTCTAATTAAACTCTTCCTGTGAACCTTATATCATCCTTTAATATGTTCGGTGTTACAAACTTGCAGAAGCACAGAAAAGATCATCAGACATTAATCTAATCAGTTTTCAGCCTTCATTCATATTGAAAAGTTGAAATCTTCCCTGCTAGACCCAAGTGCAGCGTTTAACACCGTTGGCCAGAACATTTTATTACAGCTATTATTAAATGGAGAGTCCTCTTCACACACTGAGGTTAATTATGAAGCTCCACAGGCTTCTGTGCAAAGACCAGTTCTGTTTACATTATACGTGCTTTAGAAGACATAGCATACATTTTCACTGCTATGCATATGATACCCGCTTTTATTGGTTAAACTGCCGGGATGTCTTAGACACATAATGAGCTTTAATTTTCTGCTTCTAAGTTCAGATAAAACTGAGGTTATTGTAACGGGGCGTAAAAATCTTAGAAACACTGTGGCTAACAAGATCCTTACTCTGGATGGCATCGCCTTAAGCCGCCTGTTGCAGTCATTTGGCACATTATAAGTAAAATTGAAGCACACGATCCCAAAGCACAACATCAACATTTATTTATATACAAAAATGAAAATTCTTTTTACAGAAAAGAATTGTAACTTCACAATATTGCATTAAGATGAGCAGACAGATTTTAATCTCAGCATCGTGCACACAGATTTTTCAGGACACTGGAAGAGTTCCTGCCGTGGATTTAGATGTTAGTGTTGTGTGGATGATCCCATTCTGTGATCTTTGTGTTACTAACACTGATGCTTTTACACTTTAGGACCCTCGAGACCTCTGCTGCTCAGCCGTCCTGATCGCTGCCTCCACTTTAACCAGAGGCTGTAACCTCTGATCATTTCACCTGCACCGACAGTAAAACTCTTCTCCAGAACCAAACGTGCCATAAACCCATCACAGCTTCATCATCAGCTCAGTCTCAGCAACATGCAGACGACCGAGCAGCAGAAACTCTGCAGGGAACGTCTGAAGTCTGTTCTTCAGTTTTCCCAGCTCACTGTTTATTGAACATGAGACAGAAAAATAACTTCACCTTTAATGTGAAACTTTTATCGCCTGTGACATGTTTGCAGGAAGTTTTCATGCTGTGATTTAGTGTCACAGCCATAAATATCACACAAGGTAAAAACTACAAGTCCCAGCATCCTCTGTGTTTAGGGAGGAGCAGTGAAACAATGTACATTTCAAATTCCTTTAATTTTAAATATGTTTATATTGTCTATCCTGTAAAATAGTCAGATGTCTATTCATATTAATGTACAGAATTCACCTGCTTGCTGCTACTACTGTACATTCACCCAATATATATATATATAATGTTCTTCCTCTACCCCCCCAATTTTTGCACATGTCGAGGAGCGTGTCAGGCTACATTTCACTGTGTGTTATACTTATATAACTATGTATGTGGCAAATAAAGAACCTTGAACCTTGAACCTTGAAAGTGAAAGTGTTGATCCTCCGTTCAGAGCAGCAGGAGGAGGAAGGTGGAGCTGAGGCAGGTGAGTGTTAACATGAATATGTTTCTTCTTATGACATAAAATAATTCCACGCTGTTCGTGTCTGTGGGTGAAACGTGAGGCCGGTCGGCTCCTCTGAGCGCTGGTTTCCTGTAAGTAGAGAGGAAGTGAGTTTAGCTGAGAGAGCAGGAGGAGAGTGAGAGCTGTGCTGAGGCAGGTGAGTGTTAACACCGCTCTGACATTACTGTGTCTCTGTGGCGGGAACAACAGGCTCCGTCAGTGGAGGCAAAAATAATCAGACTTTGGTTTTTCAAAGGAAACTACTTTATGTTGGGAGAAGCCGCACGCTCATTGGATAACGGCTTGTCAATCTCAAGTTATTAGCCAATGAGCACGCAGGTTCACAGTAAGACCCGCCCTTATCACGACAAAAAAATGGCGACAGAAACTCCTTTCAGGCTGACTTTAAACTGTTTGAGCCACTTCCTGTTCTCAGTCCCGGCGTCCTGATCACCGAGGTTTCTGTTGCTCTGATGTCTGATATTGATTATATCGGTAAACAGGCTGTAGGCAGAAACATCAGGTCTGATCTGAAAATCCCTTCAGAAACAAACTTTAAGAGTTTTATGTCCGTGAGGCTGTAAAACTGTAACGTGTCCTGTGATCCATAAACACTCTGTGATGAATAATCTGAAGTCATTTTGAGCCTGACAGTAGTTTCCTGTCACAGAGCTGAAGCTGCAGGCAGTTTTTGGCACCTTTATATTTAATTTATTCCAAAATAAATCAATAAAGGTAGAAAAGAACTCTCAGTGACATTAAAAATCTATTTTTAAAGACAGATGTGACCAAGTGCAACAAATATAAGATGAGATGTTTACAGATATTTGAAGTATTGATCATATGTAGAACACAGAGCAGGTCCAATAACAGAGTCATCCTGCTCACAAACAGCAGTTTGGTTTCATGAGCTCACTTCCTGCAGTGATCCTCAGCTTCTCTCCAAAGGAGCCGTAACATGTGGGCTCCTCACCATGATGATGATCCCAAACACACTGAGTTCCTTCATCCACCTGATCATGTACTTATTAAATAATGTGATGGTTTTGGTGTTTTTTAAAGACTTTGAGCCTCTAAAATAACTGGTTTGGACTTTAGGGCCAAAGCTCCAACATTAGAAAGCCGTCAGTGTGATGCTTCCAGTACAACAGCACCTCTGAGTGTGTGTGTTTACCTCTCAGACTAACTCCACCCTGACATCAAGAAGATGGAGGAAGAGGACGGAGCAGCGTCCAGCTGTGTGTCTGTGAGGAGTGACGGAGTTACACAAACACCTCCACCTTACAGTCATGGACCTGCAGCAATAATGTAAGAACACTACTAACTTTATTAGTCATTTCAACATAACCATGACAGAATCATTGATCTGTGATTGGTTCAAACTGTTTGATCTGAGTTTGATTTTTATTGACTTGTTTTCTTGCTAAGATCTGAACTCTGTAAGTTTAAGTGAAGTCAGTGCAGCAGAATCAGAGAGAAGAGCTGAGAACAAACTGAGTTCATTCAGAGACAGAAAAAACTGGCTGATGATTGGCTGACCTGTCAGCGTTATGAGGCAGACACAATATCACAGAGGGATCAGCTGATCATATGGCTGTCAGAGAGAACTGATCAGTTATTGATGTTTGTGTTTGCAGAGGTCAGAGGTCACAGTCTCCAGCATCCAGCTGTGTGTCTGTGAGGAGTGACTGGTCCAAAGAAATACTTCCTCCAGGCTTCAGTCATGAACCTGCAGCAACAATGTTCTTCAATCATGGAGCTCAGCTGACCATGTAAGAGAGCTGCTGACTCAGAGTTCAAAGGTTGTTTCTATAAATGTTCTGCCAGTGACATCATAACTTAACCTAACACTGGTCTGTGTATGAAGTATCATTTAGTGGCCGTTGTTAAAGTTGTATAATGATGATGCTAGTTTGGGGTGTATTTTCCTGCTGATGCAAATGCATCTACTTTGCCCTTTGTCTGGTGCTTTGGACAAAGACGTCCAATGAAACTCAGAACAACACAGTTTGCACCACCAGCAGGCAGAGGAAGTGGCTGACATCCAGAAATCCTACCAGTGGCTGAACAAAGCTGGACTGAAAGACAGCACAGAGGCACTAATCATGGCAGCACAGGAACAAGCTCCGAGCACAAGACCCATAGAGCCCGGGGTCTACATGGCTCTTTTTGGGGGGGTTGTGTTGTATTAATAGTGACTTTGTTTCTTTGGACCAAAATCTTTTGTTTTTCAGTTCAGTTGCAACATTGACTAACAGTAATGCAGGGGTCGGCAACCTGCGGCTCTTTAGTCCTTACAGTGCGGCTCCTCGTGGTTTGGGAAAATAAATTAGAAGTATTTAGCTGAAGTGTATTTTATTTATGTTCTTTTTTTAACTTGTAGTTCTAAATTGGAAGATTATTGTGATATTGAAATATAAAAATAAAATTATATTTTTTTATTTTTTCATCGTTCAAATAAGCGTCACACTCGCGGAAGCCGGTGTACCCGCCGAAACGCCTGCATTTATCGAGACTTTCAGCCCCAGGTAGGCCAATTATGGATCTTGGATCCACATTATGTCAGCAGCTGTTCTCCACCGTGAACTACGTTAAAAACAAACACCGCTCACGCCTCACAGACGACAGCTTACAGTCCTGTAAAGATGAAAGTGACTTCGTACAGCCCCGATCTGCAGAATTTTGCAAATATCTATTTTTCATCTTTCAGCAGCATAGAGCTTTTTTTCCAATTATTTTTTAAAAGTCAGGTCAAGGCTCCAAAAGCCCAAAGGAGATATAAGGGTGGCGGCTCACAGCAGTTTTTGTTTGCTACATCATTTTAGTTCAGCTGGGTGTCTTTCCTTTGGTTATATTTCTTTAAGAGTTCAAATGTGTTCATTACATAAATAACATGTAATTTTCTCTGTAGCACTTCATGGATTTCATAAGCAACACACCTTAGTTGTTCACACAAAGCATAAAGGTAAAAAACAGTATATACAGTGTTATCTTCATTCTAGATGTCAAAAAGTATTTGTGGCTCCCAGTGTTTTCTTTTGCGTGGAAACTGGCTCCAAATGGCTCTTTGGGTCCTGAAGGTTGCTGACCCCTGACCTAATGGTATATTTTTTTTAGCTGGATCGTTCTATAAAAACATGAATCAAATCTGAGAAAAGTTTCCACCTGACCTGTTGAATGTTATTGAAGCCAGAAGTTTGCCTTCATACTGTGTTTCTTGCATGCCTTTTGTGGTGTACTAATTGATGTGAAATGAATGCAATGTGGTTGTATTTGCAGAGGTCAGAGGTCACAGTCTCCATCATCCAGCTGTGTGTCTGTGAGGAGTGACTGGTCCAAAGAATATCCTCCACATTTCAGTCATGAACCTGCACCAACAGTGAACTTCAATCATGGAGCTCAGCTGACCATGTAAGAGAGCTGCTGACTCAGAGTTCAAAGGTTGTTTCTATAAATGTTCTACCAGTGACATCATAAATGATTCCTAATGGTGGTCCGGGTACGATAATGCTAGTATCAATCGTAGTTGTAATGCAATCCAAGGTAATGATTTCTTCTCTGTTGCTGTGAACGTCTCTGCAGCCGTCTGTACTCTAATCTGAGACAACTATTACTGACAGAAACCATCACATCATCCAGTTTGTGTGTTTGCAGCTGCTTAAAAGATTTTAAACAGAGATTAATCTGTAATTCATGTGATGTGTTTGTGTTTGCAGAGGTCAGAGGTCACAGTCTCCAGCATCCAGCTGTGTGTCTGTGAGGAGTGACTGGTCCAAAGAAATACTTCCTCCAGTCTTCAGTCATGAACCTGCAGCAACAATGTTCTTCAGTCATGGAGCTCAGCTGACCATGTAAGAGAGCTGCTGACTCATTTACGGGTGTTTGAAATTCTGTGACCACTTTGTAATTTTAGTTTATATTTTAAAGTGTTTTTATTTGTAGTTGCCTGTATTTTTATTACACTGTGTGTAACGTGGTGGTTTGTGCTGTTTGGGATTGTTTTGGTGTATTTGTGTCAGAACATCAGATAAATGATTTCATCACATTTTAAAAGAAAGTATCAGGATAATAATCTGAACTGAGTCATCAGAAATAGAAAGATGGTCTCAACAGGCCACTGAGCTGATCTCCAAAGAAATGCAGAAGATTGAAGAGTCCGAGGCTGTTTATTTGTCACAGGCATCGTCATACACGTACAACACAGTGAAATGTGCTGAGCTGCTCCTGTGACTGGACAAAACATTATAAACAATCATTAAATGAAATAATGAAACATTGTGCAGATGTAATGTTAAAGTGCTTTGTGCCACATTAGCACAGCATGTACTGACAGAGCAGTGCAAGCAGAACAAAGCAAATGAGCAAAGTGATGTAAACAGAGTAACTGAACAGAGTGAGCAGAGTAATATCAGCAGTAATGAAGCAGCAGGATCAGTGTAGCAGCGTGTGACGTCATAATGGATCAGGTATGATCTGAAATATGACAGTGAGACAAGAACATGATGTAAGGTCCTGTTTAAACCCTGATGGTGATGCTATGAGGGGAGCATGTTCTGATTTAGGACTTGGCTGGTCTGAGGATAGAAGCTCCTCTCTGTTTGTGTCCTGATGGTGCAGAAGCTTCTGCCTGATTGTAGAAGGAGCTGAAGCCAGCATCATCCCAGAGGTGAAGCTCGTCTGTGTGCAGACCTGAGGTCAGATTCCTCCAGGCTGATGTTCAGGATCTACAGAAACGTGTGGTTGTAGTTATTGCTGCACTGTGTGCTGACAGCAGATCCTCAGAACAAAGCGCTGCACACGTGTTCTTTACAAACATCTGTACATATAAAATATGGATCATGGCAGTGAATGAACACGTTTCTGTCATTTGTTTCATTGGCTTCTTTTTTCTGCCTGTGTTCATGTGATTAATGTCTAACACATAAACAGGTTTGTAATCAAACATCACATCATCAGGGAGGCATCATGAAACAAAGTTACTGCTGGAGGCTGAACTCAATTTGGTGGCAATGTTCAAAAATATCACTCAGATCATTTCAAAGCTTTTAGTTCTTCTTCTTCACTTCTGTAAAATAATAGAAAGAAAATCAGAACCCAGAAGTTCACTTCCTGATGACTGAACTCTTTCAAAATAAAGCTGAAAGCTCTGAATGTGACACCGCTGCTCCACCACAGTTTTTAGAGGGGGTCAAAGGTCAGTTGAAAGTGATGGATCCCAAACTTCCAGTACATCCAGTGAAGGACATAATCAGCTCTGTGATGAAGGCTTTTACTGTGGAGTTTGTAGGCTGATCACTCTGTGTTTAATAAGACAGGCAGGAACAGCAAAGGAAACTTGGATTCTGAACTCAAACACAAGTTTCTCCACTTTGACTTTTCTCTGTGACCATCAGAGCTTCTGCACAGTGTCATCAAATCTGGATGTTTGTCACTGACAGTCAATGATTTTAGTGATAAAGAAATGTGTTCACAGAGGGAGGAAGAGGAAGAGGAGTGGTGTCTGTGAGGAGGAGCAGCTGTCCTGCTGTGCTTTGTGTCAGGACGTCCTGAAGGATCCAGTCTCTACCAGCTGTGGACACTGGTTCTGCAGACAGTGCATCTCCTCATACTGGGACCAGTCTGCTTCATCAGGAGACTGGTCCTGTCCCCAGTGTGGAGAAAGATCCAGAAGCAGAGCTGGACTGCAGACAGCCAGTCAGAGCAGCTGTGTACAAAGTAAGACTGAACATCTGTCTGCTGATGGACTCATTTCTGAAAACTGGACTTCTTGTTGTTGTTCAGACATTGAAGAGTTTTCTTTCTGTTTTTCTTTCTTTCAGCAGATGTTGGTCTGCAGGAGGTTTTAGATGAACATAAGATCAGTCTGAGGAGGAGATGTGAACGTGTGACTGAAGGAAGTGATGAAACAGGAAGTAGAACCCTCCTCAACAGGATCTACACTGAGCTCTACATCACAGAGGGACAGAGTGAAGAGGTTCATAGCCAACATGAGGTGAGGCAGCTGGAGACAGCTTCCAAGATGGACGCCCTCCATGACACTCCAATCAGGTGCCAGGACATCTTTAAAGCCTTACCTGACCAACAGAGACCCATCAGAGTGGTTCTGACCAACGGCGTGGCTGGTGTTGGAAAAACCTTCTCAGTGCAGAAGTTCACTCTGGACTGGGCAGAGGGCTTGGAGAACCAACATGTCAGTGTGGTGGTTCTGCTTTCATTCAGGGAGCTGAACCTGATCAGAGAGGAGCAGTACAGTCTTCTGGAGCTGCTCCATGTTTTCCATCCAACACTACAGAAGGTCACAGCAAAGAAGCTGGCTGTCTCTCAGCTTTTGTTCATCTTTGACGGCCTGGATGAAAGCAGACTTTCATTGGATTTCACCAACAGGAAGCTGCTGTCTGATGTCACACAGAAGTCATCAGTCAGCCAGCTGCTGACAAACCTCATCCAGGGGAATCTGCTTCCCTCGGCTCTCGTCTGGATAACTTCCCGACCTGCAGCAGCCAATCAGATCCCTCCTACACGTGTTGACAGGCTAACAGAAGTACGAGGCTTCACTGACGCCCAGAAGGAGGAGTACTTCAGGAGGAGATTCAGTGATGAAGAGCTGTCCAGCAGAATCATCTCCCACATGAAGACATCCAGGAGCCTCCACATCATGTGTAGAATCCCAGTCTTCTGCTGGATCACTGCTACAGTTCTGGAGCACATGTTGACTACAGAGCAGAGAGGAGAGCTGCCCAAGACCCTGACTGACATGTACTCACACTTCCTGCTGGTTCAGACAAAGAGGAAGAAGAACAAGTACCACGAGGGACATGAGACGAGTCCACAGGAACTGACGGAGGCTGACAGGGAAGTTCTTCTGAAGCTGGGGAGGCTGGCGTTTGAACATCTGGAGAAAGGAAACATCATGTTCTACCAAGAAGACCTGGAGCAGTGTGGTCTGGATGTGACAGAGGCCTCGGTGTACTCAGGAGTTTGTACAGAGATCTTCAAAAGAGAGTGTGTGATCTTCCAGAAACCAGTCTACTGCTTTGTTCATCTGAGCATCCAGGAGTTTCTGGCTGCAGTCTACATGTTCCACTGTTTCACCAACAGGAAGTCAGAGGTGCTGAAGGACTTCCTGGGAAAAAAATACAAAGAGTCATCTCTGGATGATTTCCTTAAACGAGCCATGGAGAAATCCCTCCAGAGTAAAAATGGCCACCTGGACTTGTTTGTCCGCTTCCTTCATGGCCTCTGTCTGGAGTCCAACCAGAGACTCTTAGGAGGTCTGCTGGGTCAGACAGAGAACAGTCCAGAAACCATCCAGAGAGTCATCAAGAACCTGAAGAATAACAAGAAGTTTAAATCCTCTCCTGACAGAAGCATCAACATCTTCCACTGTCTGATGGAGATGAACGACCTCTCAGTACATCAGGAGATCCAAGAGTTCCTGAAGTCAAAGAAAAGGTCAAAGGACCTCACTATGATCCACTGCTCAGCTCTGGCCTTCATGCTGCAGATGTCAGAGGAGGTTCTGGATGAGTTTGACCTGCAGAAGTACAAAGCTTCAAAGGAGGGACGACTGAGACTGATTCCAGCTGTGAGGAACTGCAGAAAGGCTCGGTGAGTCCAGATGTGATCATTACATCATTGATCAGTGTCGGTTAATAGTTTAATCTTTAAATTAAAAACACAGTCCTTGGTTATAAAGTGCTTTACAAACACCAACATTACGGCTAACAGCTGGATTCTCCTGTTTCAGTGCAGCTAGCCAAACAACAAAGAGCCACTTGCTGCTAAAGACAGAGTGAAAGTGGACGGTATATCCTCCATTCTTCATGTAAAACACATGCAATGAATTGTAATGCACCATCTGTGTTTACCTTCATGCAGTTTTCTCTTTATGGTAGACTTGGATATTTAAATGTTTCCCTCCTGGAGAGTCTTGTTCACTTGATTAGTTTTTGTGAAGGGGATTCTCCTCACCCCGTCTCCAAGGGAGACACCAGCTACCCTTCAGAGAAAATTTATTTGCCCCACTTGTAACCACGATCTGGTTCTTCCCGTCACTGCCCACAGCTCGTGACCATAGGTGAGGGCAGGGACGTAGATCGACCGGTAAATTTAGAGCTTCGCTGTCACGCTCAGCTCTCTCTCTTCACCACGACAGACCAGTACAGCGTCCACCTCACTGTTACCGCAGCAACAGTCTGTCTGTTGATTCCTGCTCCCCTCCCCCTTCTTTACTCAACCCTGAGATACTCAGACTCCTCCACCTGGGGCAGGAACTTGTCTCTGACCCAGAGTGGGCACTCCACCCTTTCCCAGCTGAGGACCATGATGCTGATCCTCATTCACACGGCTTCACACTCTGCTGAGAACAGCTCCACTGTGAGCTGGAGGCCATCACCTGATGAAGCCAACAGAACCACATCCTCTGTAAAAACAGAGACCAGACTCTGACACCACACAAGTGGAATATAAGGTCAGAGGTCAGCTAATACCTAATATGGTAATCCTGAGCTAACAGGAAAGGGAAATGCAGTGAAGAAATGGATTTTCAAATGAGGAGTGGAATCACCATTTTAAATGTACAAAGTAAATCTTTGATTTTATTTTTTAAAAGATTTTAAAATCATTTTAAAAATTGGAATTCAAAAATGTTTTTTAAAATGAAATAAATGTACTCATGTTTTATTGCACAATTTATTAATGAAGCATGAAATGTATTTTGATGTGTTTTGACTCTTCTGATCCTCCATAATATTGAGATTGTATAGAAGTTTTCAACATTTGCAGATTTAGGATTATACTGTACACTATTATTAGCATAGTATGTAACACATGGGGACACTAAAGCAGTCGCGCCAGAATGTCCTCTAAAAAGAAAGCTTCTTTAAAATACAAGCGAGTCAGACACCGAGGGCACAGAGATGAAGCAGGTCTGATCAGGAACAGTTTATTACTGGGCCAGGGAGCACAAATAAAAACACCCTTAAAATGTACGTGATACAAGGTTGTCAATTTAGTAAAACTAAATAAAACAATCCTAGAACCCGTAAAACTACCATTTTCTATATTCACTAACAAACCCCTGCTATAATTATGCCACATGTTCATTATGGGTCCATCAGCAGGCCAGGAATTCCGGCTTTAGAGCAGAGTCCACGCCAGCCCCGTCTTCGGCAGACAAGCAAGAGCCTCCCATCTTGTCCTTCCACTGGCCCATCATATCCCAGCCCAGCTTGCGTTCTGCACCCGAATCCATCATGCGACCACCGCCACAGCTCCCCTTGCATCAGTGTCCTGTAAAATAACAGATAGTAAACCTGCTGCCAATCACACGCGTTGTCTCCTACTGTTGCCGTTCCATGAGGTCAGGACTGGGTCGCCGTGTCACGCTGGCCATCTAGCATTAGCCTTCCAGTCTCGGGCTTCTCTCCTTCAGTGCTCAGCTAGCCTGCTTTTAAAAGGTCTTTACACAGCTGACACACCCATGCCTCAGCAGGTGGTCCCTATCAGCTAATTTGTCCCATGTGTAGCCAGTCCACAGTGGATTAAAAACTGTGTCACATAAAACACTAAAGCCCATGCAATAGAAACAGAATAAAACAATGCAAATAAAACGTCACTCATAAATAAACACTAAAAATCTGAATAAAAACAATATACAAGATAAATACAAATTTCCACTGTGTGACATCCCCCCATATTTTAACTGTGACAGTCCCTGTCACAACATTCAGGTGTTCTGTCCAGGAGGGTGGCTGAACAACACTTGGCCTTGCTGGCTACTGTGTCTCTGGTAGTCCCTTCTTTACACATAACACATGAAACATCAGCAATAAACTGCTACCAACGAGTTCCTTTGAATGCATCCTAGAAAAGTTACAGCATAGGTGAGTTATACAGTCCAATTGCCACATCCAGGTAACCTGCTGTTCTTCCATTTCGTGACCACATAGCATAGCTAATGTATGGGATTATCAGAACACTGACTCCTCTCAGCTCAGCTCCTCTGATATCCCTTGTGGATGAACACTACTCATGAATACTCACGTGGCAATAAAACGTCTTTTCTGTACACCCCTTGCTCACAACCCTCAACAAGGGTAGCTGATTTAAACACTTAGCATTCTATCATCTATATCTGTACCCCAGGTACTGAACACTGCTCCCAAACTTGTATCCTGTCGACAAACGCCAAAATTATGTAGCCGCTAAGACTGGTGGACCTAAATCTTCACCTCCAAGTCCGTTCACATACAAGAGGAAGGGGAGCAAGCGGGTCAGCGCTCAGGGCACAGAAACTAAGCTGGCTTTGAACACACACCATTTATTTCCATAAAAAACACAGCCAGAATCACAAATACAAGTTAAAATCCCCCGTATACAATAAAAAGAGTGTTCTCAATGCGCTAAAAACCCTGCCGGCAGAAATAACTATACACTATTAAAACAAAGCTAAAAAAATGTTTTCCATATGCTAAAATTACCCTCCCACAGTCCCATAATCCCACAGTACAGCCACATGCGGGCGAATGTGCCTTATCTGAAACAGGAGAGGAATTTCTCTTCCGGGATGGAAACCACGCCGGCCAGAAGAGCAAGGAGGGGGCTCCTGTCGCAGACCTGTCTCCTGACAGCGCGTCGCCGCACAGTCTCGCCCCACTCCACACCTGCACACGGCCTCCCTCGTAGCACCGTCAGATGCAGGCAGAGGGGCATCCCTGCCCTGTTGTGAATTGAGGGCCATCGCCACCCACTGTTGCTGTTCCTGCAGTTGGGACTGGATCGCCGAACGACTCGCGGCGCCCCACAGTCAGGCAGCAGTTCCTTCAACACACGTGCGGGCTTACACGCGTTCCTTTTTCTCCTGCTCACCTTTCGTGCGTCGCTCCTCTTGTCTCTGCGCTCACCATCCCCTTTAACAGGTCAATCTGGCAGCTGATAGGCCACCTTGGGGAACGCCCCCATCTGTTTAGTCCTCAGTGGATTAAAGGAATATGGTACAACAACATTAACACACATAATATAAGTATGAGGATAAAACCATGCAATATAAATATCACAATAAAATCATGCAAATAAAATCAACACTATGTACCAATACACAGATTGATAAAACATAAAAACACAAATTTCCACTGTGTGACAAGTATACTACTATACTAATAACAGTGTATAGTATACTATTGTACTATACACTATTATTAACATAGTATATTTTAACAGGGAATCTTGATCATGTTACATTTGACTTCTGTTGAGCTTCTTGAATTTTCACCTTCAGTTCCTTTCCTTTACTCTTCCAGTGTCTTTGGTTTAAATGTATTTACCCTGATAACTGCATATGAAACAGTTCACCTCTTGTCACTCACTATTATCTGTTTGCCATAAAAGTGTTGGTGATGTGTTGGGAGAATCATTATTTTCAGTCTCTTCTTATAAACATAGTGAGGCAAAGATGTGGGTCGTGGTCCCTGATAATCAGATGTGTCTGTGTTCTGTTACATGTGACGTTAGAGAGGTTTTAGTGGAGATAAAAACAGGACCAACATCACTCGTGACTGCTTTCCTGTCTTCAGTGTGTTTACTGTTGGAGCTCGTCCTCCTGTTGCATCTGTCACAGCTGTTACGCTCCTCTGTGACTCCTCCTCTATCTGCTGTCACACTGCAGGAGTTTTTGGTCATGGCGTGTGAATAACTGCCGAGGTCGGCTAGGACGACGCCACCACTCGTTGTCAGACCCTGTCACGCTGTCTGTTTTCATCTTTAGCCGAGGTTATTAAGAACTTCAAAATGAAACCAGTCTCTGTTTTCAGTCTCCGCCCTCTTTTGCAGCTTTGAGCCAGGTTGTAACACCTGTTAAAGTCACCACCTGTTGTGACCGGGGAGTGAGATGAGTGTGAGAAAGATGAAAACAACGTCTCATTCTGACTAGTTACTGGGAACTGATGTGTGATGATGCAATAACAAAGATGACTGTTTCTATGATTTTCTGTTTTATTAATTGTTTTTATTGATGATAAGGACAGGCAGAGGAGATTGGATGGATTTACTTCGTTTTATTCTTTTGCACTGAAATGGAGTCCAGTGTACAGTCCTTGGCGTTGCACATATGTTTTAGCTGAGACTGTAGTGGGCACTCTTTAAATGTCGGGTCAGTTTGTCACGTTAGAGCCTATTTGTGCCTGTTAGTGCTGCGATGACTTCAGACCGAGCTGACTGAGGGGTCTAAGCTCATGATGCCACCAGCAACACCCGGGTCATGCTGCAGAGTCTTCAAACCCGACATAATTTACTCAGGTTATATCAGGTGATCTAAGAAAGGCCGCTTAGAAAGAAAAGCGAGTGCACTGCTTTAAGTTTCCTGAAGATGTTTAATCCGAACATTCAGCTTCTTCACTTCTAAAACCAAAAAGTGGAGAGTCCCAGATTTTAATCCTAGTGGGAGTGTCACTTAAGAGGGTCGCTGACCAACTATTGATCATGTGGCTCATCACATGAGCCAAGCTGTGAAAAAGGGTGTGGGTGATTATCAGCAGCGGTTTCGAGAGATGAAACGTCTTCAAGAAACTTAAAGAAGTCACTTTTCTTTCCAGGCTCCTTAGATTACCATGACTGTATGATGAGAACCTACACAGACATATCAGGTGAAGTTTTCAGTGTTTTGGTTCAGTTTAATGTAAAAATGGAGATGAAACACATATAAAGGCTGGTTTACACCACTGAGCCCTGCTCTAAAACACTGACACAGATCTGTCTGTGAAGCTGGCTTTAACAAATAAGAGCTTCAAGTTTTAAAAACATGTTTAGCGCCGAACTGTCCACTTTACTGTCTGTAGCAGGAAGTGGCTGTTTGGCACTGAAACGGGAGAATCCAGCTGTTAGCCGTGATGTTGTGTTTGTAAAGCTCTTCATAAACGAGGACTGCGGAGGAGGAGAGCCTGTGTGAGTCAGGTGGTTCACCGGCCGAGTGTATCAGCGGCAGAAACAGCTGATCAGCGCCGTTTTATGCAGTTAAAATAATCTTTCTGTTCCCAAACACATCCACACAGTTTACAACATAACAGCCCACTACATGCACATCTCACCGCAAACATGCATAAACCTGAACATAAAATATGTCCTGTACCTGTGTGATCTCTTTAAGTAACTCACAGAATATCAACACTAACGCCACAAGTTTGTTGGTATTTTAACATTTTAACCATTGATTTTGAATTAAAACCAACAGTTAAAATATTTTTACACCAAAGGAAAGAGCAGCAGAAATATTAAGACAGATAAATCATTCTGTCTTCAGTCTCCATGAACAGCATCAACATCCTCTGGTGAAATTTCTCTTTCCTCCTTAAAATATATTAAATGTCAGTTTAATTCCAGATTAATGGTTAAAACATGTATGTCACATATGAACATCAGGAAATAAAGAAAAGTGACTGATTCAGTTCCATATATGCTCCAGGGAGGCGTTAAGGTTCATTGAAATTGTTCAGTTATTAAAGTTTAATCTGAGCCGAGCTGACTTCCTCAGGAACAAATAAACACCGAGATAAACTTCACCTTACAGATATAATCTAAATGAATCATATCCAATCTCAGAGAGTTGACAGTCAGCTGTGTGCTGGGAGACATGTTTGTCTGCAGTGTACGAGCTCTGACCGCTCCCCAAAAATGTCGGAGTGAATACATTAATATTAAAAGTGTAGCTGGTGACACAGAAACAGAGGATTTAAGAAGTTTAAGTGTAGGTCGGGTCCACACATGTCCAAACACCTGTGCGTAGTCCTGCTTGTTACTCAGAAACGCACACTAATAAAATGGCCATAAGGCCAAAGCAATGGTTTTGACTGGTGTTGACCCCGCCCCCACCCTGAGTGTGGATGCTGAGAGAAGGGCCAGCTGTGAATATGAGGCTGTGGGAGCAGATGGAGAGAGAGTATGTCGGGGTATCCCAGTACAAACTTTACTGGGGTCAGAAATTAGACAGACTCCAGTTCCTTTGTTTGATTTATCTAGTTTGATGTTAGGAAAGAGATTCATGAGATGGAAAAACCTCCCAGTCTACTGAGATTCAGAAATGATTTGTACACATGGAAACTCCCTGAGTGGGAACAAAGAGTGTCCTGTCAGGAAGAGCATTTGGAATATGGATGTTGAGGATGTGACAGTGCCTGAAATCCTGCTGCTGTTCTGAACCATAGTTTCTGATCTGAAGGTCAAACAGAGTCATGATGGTTGTTTCTATTTGTTCCTTTTTAGTTTAGTTCCCCTGAAATCAGATGTGATATCAGCAGCTCTGAGTTCATTCATCATTATTGTCCAGTGATGACATTTCTGCTCCGTTTGGTGACAGTCAGCAGATTTTTCCTGCGTGTGGACGTGAACAGTCGTACCTGACAGCAGCAGGTAGCAAACAGAGATTGTCTTTCCAGCTGGAACTCTTCACTGAGCTGAGCTCATTCAAAATGTTCTAGATTCAAGACAGGAAACAGTCCAAGTGTGTGTCTTCACTCTGACTCTGGATCAGATCTCAGTGACAGACTGTGGACATTATGGAAGCCTAAATGTGACACCATCTTCCTCCTTCATCTGCAGATTAAAGCCAAACAAAGATTCTCATTAAAAGTCTGCAGGTCTGAGAGAGACTGAATCGTTGTGTCATGTCAAACACAGTAAGAGGAGCTGAAGCACAGATGTGAAGAGCAGATGTTCATCAGATTATGACCTCACTCTGTTTTGTCTTCATATACATTCAGTCTGTGTTTATAATGCAGACTTTCTGCTTTTATAATAACACATTTTGTATTTTCTATGATCACAGACTGGCTGACTGTGGACTCTCAGAGACTCATTGTGAAGTTGTTGCCTCGGCTCTGAAGTCCATCCCCTCCCATCTGACAGAGCTGGACATTAGTAACAACAAGCTGCAGGATTCAGCAGTGAAGCTTCTGTGTGCTGGACTGGAGAGTCCAAACTGTCGACTGGAGACTCTGAGGTGAGTTCACTGACTGCAGCTGTTGTTGTTTTTCTATATTTCTGATCTTTGATATTTGAAACGTTCTTTAGTTCCTAAATGTTCAGGATGTGTCTGAAGACAAATGTGAAGAAGTTTGAGTGCTTTCAGAAATGTTGTGTCTTTCCAAACGACTGAACAACAGTTTTCCTCTTGGCTCCAAATAGAAGTGACAGACTTGAGCAGGGTTCATTTAAAGGCTGACAGAAGTGGAGTGGTGACGGGGAGATGTTTGACAGGACAGCTTTTCAGCCTCCACAGGTTCATGTTGTGCTCCATCAGTCAGTGAAGATGAAGTCAGTACTGGTGAGGCTGTAGAGTGTGTGAGGGATGTGAATGAGGCTGTTGGAGATCTGATGATAGCAGATAAAAACAGGCTGCAGAGACTTTGAGCTTGTGTGGGAACAGACAGAGAAAAGAAAGACATGAATGTCAAAGCTAATAAAGGTGAAGTTAGGAGCTGTGATGATGTTCATGTATCAGAAGCTGATCTGGCTGCTACAGAGACGACCCACACAGCTGCTGTGGTGAGGTTTGTGTTAAAGCAGAGGAACACAGGCCCACACATGACAGCAAAGCAGGTTTCAGGCTCTGTGAGAGGATTTCAAACAGAAGCTGGAGAAGAGAAAGGACTACAGAAAGAAGGCAGCTGAGACCAGTCCAAGTGTTTCCATGGAGCCCAGTCTAACATTCATTTATACACTAACGTACAGAAGTGAACGGGAAAATGAATCCATAGTTTCAAATGTAGAAATAGTTCTCAGTTCATTTACAGAGTTTAATACATTTCATGAGGAAATGTTCAAAGCAGCAGCTGAGAAAAAATCTGCTTCACAAAGTTGGATCCAATTCCAATAGTTTGTGATGCACTTGAACGCAGCGTGAGCAGTTCACTGCCTAACCCCACAGAGACTGTCAGTCTGGACTTTTCTTTATTTCTATTGGCTGTCAGTGAGATTTCAGAGCAATCAGAGACTGTGGGTCTGTGTATGAAGTATAATTCATGTGCAGTTGTTGAAGTTGTAGAATGAGAAATGGCAGTTTGGGGTATTTCCTGCTTTCATTGTCCTGCTTGTGCTGATGAAAATGTTTATTGACGTGTGAATTCATTCTTCAACGCTCGATTCTGCCTGAACAACGAGAAACTTTGCTTATTTTTGTGTAACACAATTCAAAGTAGGGCTGGGTATCGTCACTGATTTCTAGAATCGATTCGATTCAATTCGATTGGAATGTGGGAAATGTTGCCTCAGACAGTCAGAAATATTATAATTCAGATCAGTATATTTACATATTTTTTTATCTATAAAAGGGAAGCTGGCACTTTCGAGACTTTATCAAAGGTGTGAGCATCACAGCAGAGGCCTTTGTGTCAAAGTAGCTGAAGATAAAACACAGAAAAACATGAAGCTGATTTTCCTGGGATTTTATAAAAATATTCTGCAGTAGATCAAAAACACATAAACATTACCTGATGCTGCTGAAGTGAAGCAGAGCAAAGTTACACCGTTTTTATTACAAACACAGCGTTTTGCAGTTTTGCATAATTTTAAAAAGTTTAAATTTGTTCAGTATTGAACGGCAGAAATGAGGCTTTCTTTTCGAAAGTAAGTAAAAGGAAAAAAAACAGCGGCCGACAGCGCTGTAAACAACGGTAGACTTGTGCATAACAAGCAAGCGAATAATGCAGAAAACAGATTTTTAGACGGGAAACTGTTCTTGAAGTACAGAGAGAGAGAGAGAGAGAGAGAGAGAGAGAGAGAGAGAGCTGTGCATGAAGTGTGATTTTATCCTGGTGGAAACAAACAGCAAAAGTCAGAGTGAGTTCATGACGATGTTTATGTGAAGCGTAGTTTGGATCTTCTTTTGCTGCTGGTTCAGTCAATATTGTTTGGAGAGAGATAAAACTAACAGCTTTAGAATCAGTGTAAAAAGGTCGTAATAGAATAGAATAGAATAGCCTTTATTGTCATTGTACAGAGTACAACGAAATTGGAGTGCCACTCCCTTGGTGCAAGATTCAATAATAAATATAAATGTAAAATATAAAAAGTACAATAAAACAATCGCAAGTATTCAAACAATAGTAAGTAAGATATATGCAGGATAGCAGCATTAATATAATGACAGTATGAATAGCAGCATAATATAATGGCAGTGACGGTATGGTATAGCTAAGCAGGTTCAAACAGGTTAAACACAAAGCTCGGAGCCGCCGAAACATCAGAATCAGCGAGCTGTCGGCTTTCAACCCCGACCGTGTCCGTGTCATCGGGTGAGAAAAGCGACATCTCACTGATTCTGATTCGCGGGTCGCGCTGTGTGTTTAAGTCTTTGTGCAGAATCCGTGTTCCTGCTCTCATTTACTGTCTTAGCTGTTGTTGAGATTTTGTGAGATTTCACCAGAAATTCTGGAATTTCAAGCAAAATAAATTTATATTAAAAAATAGATTCAGGATTTTAATTAATCGATTTTACGTTATCCAAGCCAGAATCGATTTTAATCGATAAATCGATTATAAAAACCCACCCCCTAAAAGCAACCTATTAGACCCACTAAACACTAACATAGATGAATACTCAGATTTAAACCTTTATTGTTTCACAAAGGGTTAAAAAGGAAACGTCCACAGTTTAGACTGCAGCAGATTTTATTAAAGCAGTTTGACAGGAGCAAAGCAAAAACACAAAGAATAAGTGTTTCACATATTACAGTTTTTCTCGATTGCTAAAACACATTTCTTGAAACTATGCCTCATATCCTCACAACAGTAAACACAAATCCATAACATCTCACTCAATTTCCCAAACATCCTATTTTCAGGTCAAAATAAAGCTCTACACCCAAAACTATTCACTCCTGCTGAAAAACCAAACTTTGCCCTCAGACATCAAACACAAGCCCTCAAAAACACACACACTACAACAGAGTTTTGCACACTGGTACAATTAATTCAAAACAATAGTTCCAAAACAATTAGGTTGCTTATGGTTCTCCCCTTCAAAACCCTTGTCACATGATAAACACAAAAGACGCAACCAATGTATGTACAGTGGCACATTGTCATTCATGTACTATACAGTACAACACACACCAGAAACATTATCCCACCTCAGCATCTTGTCTTTGGTCTGGGTCAGGCCAGAGAATCTCATCCACATCACAGGCTATATTGGCCCCAGCCAGGCAGCGGGGGTAAAATCCTCTTGCATGCCTGATCCACCCCTGGCATGCATCTACTGATATGTCTAGGCAGGCCTCTTCCATGGCCTGAAGGAGGTGAACACGGACATAAGGTTCTCGGTCATACACTTTCCACCGCCATGCCGAAAATAACTCCTCTATCGGGTTTAGAAAGGGAGAGTATGCAGGCAGAAAGATATTAGAAAACCTTGGGTTATTGGTAAACCAGTCACGAACCAGAGCAGCGCGATGGAAGCTGACGTTATCCCACACAACAACGTAGTGAGGCTGCTCTGGCTGTGCTGGTTCCCTGTAGTCCAGCTGGAACATATGTTGTCTTAAACCATCAAGAAAAGCAAGGAGAAGCATAGTGTTATAGGGTCCTAGTACGGCATGGCGGTGGAGTACCCCTCGTTGGCTGATGGCTGCGCACATAGTGACATTCCCCCCACGCTGACCAGGGACATTTACAATAGCCCGATGGCCAATTATGTTCCTCCCCCTTTTCCTTCTTTTGGTCAGGTGAAAACCTGCCTCATCCACAAAGATTATTTCATGGGGAACAGGCCGTCCTTCAATCTCAAAGATTCTCTGCAAAACACATAACACAGTAGAGTCAATCGGTACCCTGAACCACAGTTCAAGAGTGCTGAAATGGCAGCATAAACTGCCATGCTGTGATGGTACACAATACTTTATACAGTATCAAAACTCATACCTGAACATATTCCACACGTTGGTTTTTCACTCTGTCAGAGTTTCGTTCGAAAGGGACTCGGTATGCCTGTTTCATCCGGAATTGATTCTTTCGGAGGATGCGGTCAATTGTGGAGAGGCTGATGGCATTTATGCCTCGAAAAAGATGATCATCCTCAATCACTCTCCTTTGAATCTCTTGCAGGCGGATTACATTATTTGCAATTACCATGTTTACAAGTTCCCTCTCTTGCTCCTCCGACAAAAGCCTTAACCTGCCTCCACCAGGTGGTCGTCTCTGTGTCCTACAAAAATAGAAGCACTCATTACTGTAACTGTCACACATTCATTTTACAGGAAAATAATGGAAACATACTCAAGACACATAAGTTCAGTAACTTAAACGTTACTGTACAAAGCAGTCTTACTGCAAGTACACCTACCTGTTTTCCTCCCTGAAGGTTCTGATGATGGAGGCAACAGTGAAGCGACTCAAATTTGGTTGTACTCGTTGCCCAGCCTCCCTCATAGTCATCCCATGGACAAGGACATGGTCAACTAAAGTGGCTCGAATTTCATCCGAGACTAACTGTCTTCGTGCCCTTGCTCTTCCCCTTCCTTGTCGCCGTCGTTCTCCACCTCCACCTCCTTCACCACGTCCTCCTCCTCCTCCACCTCTCCCTCCTCCTCCACCACCTTCCTGTTGTCCTAGACCACCTCCTCCTCCTCTTCCACCACGTCCTCCTCTTTCACCACGTCCTCTTCTTTCACCATGTCCTCTTCCTCCACCACGTCCTCCTCCTTCACCACGTCCTCCTCTTTCACCATGTCCTCTTCCTCCACCACGTCCTCCTCTTTCACCACGTCCTCTTCCTCCACCACGTCCTCCTCCTTCACCATGTCCTCTTCCTCCACCACGTCCTCTTTCTCCACCACGTCCTCTTCCTTTGCATCTCTTTGGATCCATTGTTTCAAACCTGAATGAGCTGACTTTGGCCCTTTTATCTATCCATCGCAGGTTCTGATTGGTGTGTGCTAAATTTTGACTCCTAGTGTTTCCACCTGGTTAATTGTGTGCTAATTGACCTCAAGCTATGCTGACTTAAGTTAACATTATTGCATGCTAGTGCTTTCTAAATGACTACATGGTGTAAGCACTGTAAAATGTAGGGATTTGTGTGTAGAGTTTTGCAGTGACAGTTCACCAAATTTGAGTCATGTGTCAAAGCAGGGAATAGTGTTTATAGTTCAGGGAAATGGGTGAGCTTTTTGAACAATAGCGTTACGGTTTTGAAATTTTAGTTTAGAGGCCTGGTTATAGTGTTTAAGCAATCGAGAAAAACTGTAATACATATAACATAATAATAAAAGAAAAGCAAAATAATGATACAAAAGAATGAAAAAGTTGTCCAGAGCAGCAGGATGTCTGAGGTCTGCAGAAACACAAAAACACAGCAGCTAAAAATAGTTGTTGAAAGAAAACGAGGTGGGAGCTGCTGATTCCTGAGCTTTGATACTGGATTAGCTTCAGTAGTTATTCCCATCACTGCTGTAGGAGCTACATTTAGTCACAGCTGATTGTCTCCTTTGACCAATCAGAAGACTACTGTTGTAAAAACAAGCAGACAAAGAACCAATGAGAGTGAAGAACAGGATAAAGAGCTCGTGTGATGGAGGCAAAGCAATAATCAGCAGACTGTAGCAGTTTCTATCTGGATGAAAGTAGAAGGAGCTCAGCGGAGCTCAGTCCCATATCTTTGTTTAGAAACAACATCAGTGATTTCCTGCTGCTCGAGATGATTCCAGCAGCTCTCATTAGTTTTCAGTTTTCAGTTTTATTTGTCATATGGAAGTTAGCACAGGGTCAACATTGCAATGAAATGTGTTTGATGAGCAGCAGTCACTCAGCAGCATGATACAGTAGGAGAAAATATAATAAAATAAAATAAAATAATAAAGACAGATTGAAGTCTTTCAGGCTTTAGTGCCGACTTCCCTGACAGAGGCTGGACTCCATGGTCTGCACAGGAGGCTTCTACACTGTGTGGAGGTGACTCCTGGACTTGAAGACAGGCTGCAGGTACATGTGTGATGAAGAGGAGCTACAGCAGTGTGATGGAGCTGCAGGTGTGAAGGAAGTCCTGCTGTCCTGTCCCACCCTCATCTTTGCTTCCTCTGTCTTCTCTGGACTTGTCCTCCTGTTTCAGAAACAGCACTGCTTCATGCCGAGGGTGGACGGGAGCGTTGGCTCTGATTCTTTTACCGTCCACCACAAGGAGACACTGATGCTGACCTCCTGATTCATCTGCATGTGTTCTGCTTCACACTGCTCACCTCCACCAAAGACTTCACAAACATCTTCTTTCTTTGAGTCCAGTTTGTCCCACAAACACTTCCAAATCTCCTCCTCTGAGATTCTGCAGCTTCTTGCAGTGTGACTCAGCTGACTTCTGACAGACCACAGACTGGCACAGCATCCACATGTGTCTCCTTTCAAACAGGCTCTTGATGTTTCCTCCCACATCATTCTGGCCTCTCAGTCTCCTTTGTTCTCCAGCTCTGTAGCTCCAGCTGGTGAAGCTTCAGTTTTCCATGTTGGTAACAGTAAACTACAGCCTCTGCTGTCAGCTGGGTAACTAAACAGAGCTGCAGCACGTCTCTGCGGTGGTGCTACATCCAGCCTGCAGACGGCCATCTACATGTTGTAGTGGTTTACAGTCACCAGGGGGCGCTGTCCCAGCCATGCAGGCAGTGGGCTGCTCTGCTTGTGCTGTTGTTGGTGAAGCTGAAGTGAAAGCGAGAGTTAAAACCCTGAACAGTGTCCACTGAGCTTCTCATGCTCTTCTCATGCTCAAAGAAGTTTAACAGGAAGGACGACTCGTCCATCAGGCGTCCAGCTGTCCGTGACCGTGTCCACAGCAGAGTGTGACCGAGGCTTCATGCTAACACGCACACATGAAGCTAATACCACCACGAGCAGCTGCTCAGTGGATTTGGAGGACAAATGTCTGCAGCTTCTCACAGGCAGTATGCAGAATGTGGATCTCCACAAAGACTGTGGAGAGCTCGTCCCACACTCTAAATCCACACTTGTCTGCACAAAACTTCTCACACGTTCCCGTCACAAGTGTCTTCTAAGTGAAGCTACCAGGTTCAGGTCCAGCTTGTTTATCTGGAGCTGCAGTAGATGATCCATCCTCACAAAGCAACACAGCAGATATACAAACACACAACACAACCAAAGGATTCTCTCTGCATGTCTGTGGCTGATGCTGCTGGAACGAAGCTGTTTGAAACCTTGTTGTTCTGCACTTTGGGACCAGAAGAGGAAACTGAAGCTCTGTGCAGAGGGTCCAATGGAAGCAGCCAAGCGCTGTAAGTGTCTGCTGTACAGGGATGCTGGTTCAGCTGTGGCTCAGTTTCACAGTGTGACTCAATAAAAGCAGCAGGAAATCAAAGCTTGATGCTTTCATCAGTGTGGAAATAAGAAGGTTTCCTGTGACAGACGCTGGAGCTCTTTCACTCTCAGCTTCACAGTTTCAGCTTCAAACTTCTTCCAACATGTTTCTAACACGGCCACATTCCACCTTAATGGAGCTGATATCTTGTGCATCAGCACATTTTCTAAAGGCAGCGATCACATCTTTAGTTTTTGATGTTTAACTGCAGATTGTTTATGTGTTTATAGCACATTAATTACAGCAGCAGCGTTGACCACAGTGCTGTACAAGAATCCAAAATAACTATTAAAATAACTCCTAATATTAATATCACACATCAAATATCAAATAACTCTCATGCTGTATTAAAAGCCAGTGAATACAAATGTGTTTTAAGAGCAGATTTACAGAGACTGACAGCAGGAGCTGGGGCTGTTCGATAGAACGATGTATATATGATGACCATATGAAAACGTCTATCGTTTCATATCACGCTCTTTGTTTCCTGCTTATGTGTTTGTGTTTTCCAGATAAAGCTTTCAAAATAAATCTGAAGATCCTGTTGAGAGTTTTCAAAATAAACACAATACAGTACTGCGGTCGCTCGTTTATCGAGTTACGTTCTAAAAATAAGTCTCAGAATGAAGTAGCAGCTTTATGTTTTACAAGTATTATAGAAGTTTTAAGGCAGTTAAACCCTCACTGCACACTTTCTACACTTTTCTCAGACAGGCATGAACATTTTCACACTTTTCTCTCTTGTTTAAACAAAGTTCAAACCTTCATAGAAAAATAAGTTCATTATTAAAGAGTGAAAGCAAAGTGTTTCTGAAACGTGTCAAATCAGCCTTTGCTGGCATTAAATGAGCTTGGTTCTGTGTGAGGAGCACTCGTCCATGGCCTGGGCTCCTCACTGTCAGGTAAAGTTTCATAAAGCTTTTGAGTTTTTCTGCAGATAATGTTGGTGTCCAGCACGATGTTCTTTTTCCTGCGGTCACTGAGCCACAAAGCCAAAGCTGACTCCATCCTTACGATGTTCTTGTTGTGGACAGTTACAACCTTTTTGCCTCCTTGTTGAAACTATGATGGTCAGCATCTTCCTCTGCCTTTGGCTGCTACCACAGGTGCAAAACGTCTCGTCATCATTGTTGTTTGTTGGGACAAAACGTACAAACATACAGTGCAGCACTGCAGAGTCACACTGCTGTAAATTTGAACACATTCTGTACTGTACAGGAGACACGGCACGAGATTGGCTGACAATGGTCTACAGCCAATCAGGACGCAGAACACAATGCGCTGTAAAAAACAAAAACATGCAAAATTGCACAAAAAAGATCAGCGAAACAGCGAGGCCGCCAAAGGTGAACTGTGTTACAGCGAGGGACCAGCGTATATGTGGTTGTTGGGACGATAAATGTCTTTGAGCTTGTGTCAGAAGACGAGCTGCAGCTTTCTGGACCAGCTGCAGTCTTGCCAGGCAGGTCCCACTAACTCCAACATATAAGGAGTTACAATAATCCAGCTGGGACGTCATGAAAACGTGGATCGCCCGTTCAAGGTTTTTAAAAGATATAAATGATCTCACCTTAGATAAAAGCCTCAGTTTGAAGAAAGACTGCTGTACAACTGAGCTCAGCTGTTTTTCAAATTGCCGTCAAATATAAGCCCCAAATGTAATAATGCGATTTAATAAAAGAGCTGAACCAGTCTAATAGAGCGCCCTTGATGCCGCCATGCTCCAATGGTGAGGTCAAGATGCTGTGGTCAAGGCAGCAGTCAGATCCAAAAGCACAGCGGAGTCTCCTGATCAGTGGCTGATAAAAGATCATTAAGAACTTTCCAAAGTGCAGTTTCAGTGCTGTGAAGAGCTTTAAAACCAGACTGAAACCTTTACAACAGATTGCAGCTGAACAAATATAATCTTTTACAAAATCTTCGACAGGAAGGGAAGCTTTGAAATAGGCCTGAAATTTGAGCGGACAGAGGATCCAGATCAGGTTTTTAGTACAGGCTGTACAACAGCATGTTTAAAACAGGCTGTACAACACCTGAACTAAGACTGCTGTTAGAAATCGCTAAGATGTCGGAACCAACAACCTTTAAAATCTTTTTAAACACGTGTTGGAACAACTTCATTTGGACAAGATGATGTCTTTATAGCATCACATCGTTCCTCCACCTGATCAAACCACACAGGCTCAAACTGATCAAAAACAGCTGAGCAGGTGAATATTTTAGCCCCGGTGCGATCTCGGGCGAGAGTATCGATGATGGCCAAAGGGCAGCGTCCAGCTCTACGGCCGCTGAAGAGCAGACTCAACAGACGCGCGTGATGTGGATCCTACTGCTCTAAAATTGGAGCTTCTTCAATCCATTAAAGAGGACATTAGTACGCTGTTAAAAGAAGAAGTCAGAAATGCATTGAAAGAAGATTTTGACAATATAAGGGCTGACGTGCAAGGACTGAGAAATGAGATCGCTAACAGCATGGCGGCGACGTGCGGCGAAGTTGATGGAGTAAAGGTTACAGTGAAAGAAGCTGAGGATGGGCTGTCAATGTGGAGCGATGAGGTGACCACCCTGCAGTCTACAGTAGAGAGTATGAAGGAGGAGCTGTCTGACCTGAAGGATAAATGTGATGAAGGCAGGAAGCGGAGAGCTAACATCCACATCATAGGGATCCCAGAGGGCCTGGACTCGAGCTCCTCCACGGCCGTATCCGTGCTACTACGTGAAGTGCTGGGTATGGATAAAGACGTTATTGTCGACCGCTCACACAGGAGCCCTATCCTGAGAAAGCCAGCTGGTAACCCGCACGCCGTCATAGCCGAGCGTCACTACTAACAGGATTGTGTGGCTACGCCGTGCCAGGGCCCAAGCCCCGCTTGAGTTTAACGGACAACCTATTGCAATATTACGACTGGGCGATATGACCCAAAGTTCATATCTCGATATTCTTTAGCTGGATGGCGATATACGATATATATCTCGATATTTTTGAAGCCAGAAAGTACGAACAAAAAGAGAGTTCTTAGTCAAAGCTGTGTCCCAAATCTCACACAGGCACATTTATTAACATACAGCGTAGATGTACATGAAACAATTACTCAGAAATAAATGATCAGCATTTATTAAATAATAATGCTCCATAAATAAAAGAAAACAATGTTGTTTTTGTGCATAACAAAAAGCTCACAATCGTGCAGTCAAAATGTAAACAGACGCTGAGCATAATAACAAGCAGCTGCTCTGTTCCCAGGTTCTACTGCGTGACTGACAGCCTGGAGTTTGAAACCCTCTTTGTAACCGTGTCTCTTACAGGTGCCATTTATGGTCCTTATACACACTCAATACAGTAATATTACGTTGAAGCAGAGTACGTATCACCCCGCGAGGCTCCTCGTAGCTGTAATGCTCCAACAATCCATCAAGCGGTGCGACCTCGTAGCTGAGCAAAGTCGTACCAAAACATCTTTTGAAAGGTTTCTGAGCGCCGTGTAGCACATAAAATCGGTTCGAGGTCAGTAAGCACAACCAGAATTCATCCATAAGCCGCACTGTCGATTTATGAGAAAATTACAGGATTTTAAGTGCATAAAATATAGTTTATGGTTTTCCTTTGATCTTAGCAAATATCTACGCCTCTAATTGGGACGATCACAGATTTTTCACTAATGTCTTTGCGCGGCTCCCCAATATGTCATCACACAATATCATCTTTGAGGGAGACCTAAACTGCTCATTATCTGCTATGGACCACAGTTCACACAAAAGTACACTTAGTCCAAAGTCAGCATGCGTCATTCAGAGCTTTCTTGATAATTATGGGCTGGCTGATGTATGGAGATTTCATAATCCTGCTTCACATCAATACTCTTTTTTTTCCTAATGTCCATAAAACATATATTTGTATAGAAAAACGTCTCCCTTTAGTTACAGAATGTGATTATAAGACTCTGGTGATTTCTCCTCTTGTTTTTTCAATGTGTATTCCTGATGCCTGCTCCAATTATCAGCCATGGAGATTCAACTCAGTGTTGTTAGCAGATGAAGAGTTTGTCAGTTACAAAAGGTCTCAAAGACATTTTTTTTCTATCAATCAGACCCCAGAGATGTCATCATCAGTCATTTGGGAATCTCTAAAAGCATCTGAGAGGCCAAATAATTTCATTTTGTGCCAAACAAAGTGCAACACTGAAAGAACATCATCCATAAATATTGAGTAAGAACTGGACTCTCATACAGCGAGACTCAAATGCCTTTAAACATCAGCTTATCCTGCTGATCCAAGTCCAACACTGAGTTTGTAAAAACATGTTTGTCAATCATTTTGTTTGGTTTCTGAGGAAAAAGATTCAATAACTTGCTGCTAATACACAACATTTCATCATATTTCCTCATAACCCTCTTTTGTCTGACCATTTGATCCCATTTGAATTTGCAATAAAGGATCCACAGAGTTTGGTGACAATAATGACAGTAGATGTTTGTGTGAAAGTGCTGGAAGCAAATGAGTGTGTGATGTTCTTTCAGTGTTGCACTTTGTAGACGCTCCCTGAGCACTGGTCTCACAGCCAGCTGCACATAGAGACCAGTGTTGTTAGTCCAGGTCAGAAGATGACTTGTTGGAATGAAAATGAGCTTGTAGTTTGTCTGCTTTAATAATGTGACTGGAAAAAGGTGTTGGACTTCAAATATGTCCATTTCTGTCACACTTCACCTTTAAAAGTGAAGCCATGTGGTTCCTGGAAGGAAAAACACGACTTTTTCAAGTCTTTGTCCTGTTTTTATGAGAAATGTACGACTTTAATGTGAAACATTCAGAGTTTTTTCTCTTGTTGTGTTTGTTTGAAGCTGCTTCCTGTTGGCTTCAGCTGTTTGGAGTTTCCATTTTCTAAACTTCTACATTCTGAACCTTCTTCAGCTCTGAACAGATGATGAAACACTGAATGATTTCAAGCTCTTTGTCTAATAAACTTACATCTTTCATTCTTTATACAGATTGTGGAACTGTGGTTTGTCAGATATCAGCTGTGATTATCTGGCAGCAGCACTGAAGTCCAACCCCTCCCATCTGAGAGAGCTGCAGCTGAATAATGACTCCTCTTCTTCAACTAAGAACAAGCTGCAGGATCCAGGAATGAAGCATCTGTGTGGTTTCCTGGAGAGTCCAGGATGTAAACTTGAAACTCTGAGGTCAGTCAGCATGTTTTAGTTGTGCTGAGATGAATATGATGTGAAAGTTGTGCTGACACTAAACTGCAGACATCAGGCTGATATTATACTGATCCACACTGAGGATCTTCATGGTAAAGTCTGTTTTCTTCTTCTCTGGTTTAGTCCATTGACTGCAGCAGAACAATGTTCACATTTCAAACCTTCAAAGAAGAAGAAAAATCCTCCACTGGAAAATTCACTGTGAAACTCTCAAACTCTTCATTGCACCTTAAAGTCTGTCTGACACTGAAATCCAAAGCAAAATGTGCGTTTGCTTTACAGACAGCAGTCCAACACAAACATACACACATCATCCAAAACACAGTCCAACATCCAAATCTCCTCCACTGCCAGCATGAATGATGGGAAAGAGAAGGAGGAACACTCTGACATTCAGGGTTAGAATGAGTTTCATCAAGCAGACTGTGAAGATCAAAGCTGCATTAGAAAGCTTACATGAATGAATGAGTGGACAGAAGTGGACAGAGATCATCTGAAGCACTTCAAAGGCTTTAAATCAGCACATTTCTCTTTATTCTTTATCAACTCTGTTAGTTTCTCTCAGTTTTCTGTGGAATGAAGCTAACAGCAGGCTAATAAGATGCTGACCAATAGGTTTCTATTAAAGGTTGTAATTTGTATATGAAAAAGTGCTTTGGCTCAGCAGGGATCAGCTTACAGGTAGAATACAGCTGCTGGATGGGATTAGCATGTCATAGCTATCTACCAAACTGCTAACTGGGGGATTTCAGGCCATCTATGGATCATTTTTGCTAACTGTTTATTCAGCTTAGGCTCACAGGGCTGCAGCCTGTGCCCTAGCTGTCATAGGGCAAGAGGCGTGGTCCACCTGCACAGGTGAGCAGTCCATCACAGGGCCAACAGAGAGCGACAGAGAAGCACTCCCTCACATCCACACCTACAGCCAATGTAGAAGCACCAATGAACCTAAGCAGCATTTCATTGGACTGTGGGAGAACATCCAACCTCCACAGAAAGGCCCAGCTGACCAACAAGCTTCAACCTACAACCTTCTTGCTCTAAGGCACTAGTGCTAACCACTTTTGCCCATTTCAGCCCAAATCCTGCATCTTCCTGTTTCTGACTCCAGGCCAGCTCCACTAACACTTTCTCATCAGACACTGCCACCTAGTGGAGGAAGTCTTAGTTCCATTTGAAGCTTCAGATTACAGTTAGTTCCTTTACAAAGAGGTGGAGGTGGTGGGGCCACAGCACCATCATCACTGAGTGCCATAGGACACTTAACCAGGGCTCTAGAGTGCGACCAATTTGGTCGCAAATGCGACCAAATTTTTCAGTGGTGCGACTAAAAAAAAATATTTGGTTGCACCTGTGCGACCAAATGTTCGGGTAGCAAAAAAAAAAAATCTGCAACCTTCCCTGTGGTCAACAACAGACACACATTTTGCCCATATCGTGGACTAAACCAATCAGAGATAGTAAGGGGCGGGACCTCTCTGATTGCCCGTGGTCCAGTTGAAAGTGCAGGTGGAAGTGGGAGGTGAGTAGCTTGAATAAAGCGATATCAATTCATTAAATCCTGAATCGACTTTTAAACATAACTGTGTTTTGCCAGAAACGCCAGATTCTCAGATTAAAGCTCACAAAACCAGTTCAACAACAACCAAACAGCAAATGAGAGCAGGTACACGGATTCCACACAAAGACGTAAACACAGAGCGGACCGACGCATCAGAATTAACTTTGTCTTTCTCGGCTTTCTCACCCGACGGCCCGCAGACGGACACGCTGTCGGAGCTCAGCGAATCCGATGTGTCCGGTCCGCGCTGTGTTTACGTCTTTTTGCGCTGATTCTGAGCTGCAGGTTTTGTCTCTCTCCAACCAAAATTCACCGAGCTGAATTTTGCCGTTTTGCTTCCACGACTATTAAAATCACACTCCATGCACAGCTAGCTCTCTCTCTAGCTCTCTCTGTACTTCAAGAACAGTTTCCCGTCTCCAATCTCTGTTTTCTGTATTATTCATTGGCTTATTACCCACCAGTCTACCGTTGTTTACAGCGCTGTGGCTGCTGTCTTTTTCTTTTCTTTTTTTCACTTAAATGACCTCGGACAAGAAAGCCTATTTTTTCTGTTGTTCAATACTGAAGAAATTTAAACTTTATATGCAGAACATTGTAGAATATCTTTAAGGTTATCTGCTATAAAAAGCCAGACCAGGAAAATCTCCTTCATGTTTTTCTGTGTTTTATTCTCAGTTACTTTCACACAAAGGCATCTGCTGTGATGTTCACAATTCTGATGAAGTCAGTACTGATAAATGATCAGAATTATAATATTTCTGACTGTCTGAGGCTAAGTTGAATCGAATCGGGACTTTGAAAACCGGAAATCGAATGGATTATAGAAATCAGTGATGATACCCAGCCCTAGTGAGCAGCCTGGGCACGACAGAAGTGGATGTAGCTGTAATAGGAAAAGAACTATTGCTAACTTTTCTGTTAAGTTAAGGCCTGATCCTTCTGAAATTCATAGCCAGTGCTCTGACACGGTGTCATCAATCTTTGAATGCTGAAAAACCACAGTGTATCCAGAAAAACACATTATATTATATAAATTATTATAAAATTTGTGTGCGCCTAACTTTTGTGCCGGTACGCCTAACTTTTTAAAGTTAGGCGTACCGGTACGCCCATGGCAAAAAGTTAGTCTAGAGCCCTGTTAACCTTTGTTTCCATATGCTGGGAACTTCCTGTTGTTCCAAGGAGGACTGGAAAATGTGTGAAACTCTCCCAGTCAGTTCCTCACAGCACACTTCAATCATTTCCCTCCCACAGCATCAGGACCAGGGCTTTTTCTCTCTTTGGTCCCACTAAGAGATTTCCACACAAACACCTCATCAGTGGGACTCTCAGAGCTACCAGCCCTTTGCTACAATCACAAAGCTCTTCATTGAAATCAATGATATCAAAGCTGGAATCAAATGAGTCCAAGTCTTCTGCTGATTCAGCATCACATTCATCTTTGCTCCTTGTTCTGCATCCCCACCATGGACTTCATTCCTTTCCAAGCCAGCCTTGAGTGTCCTTTATTCAGCTCATCCTCTGCTTTACTTTTACACCTGATTTTAGCTGCTTTATCTCTCTTTCAACAGGTTTCTGTGCCTCAATCTTTTTCTTCTCTCCCTCATAACAAGACAGCTTCTTCTGCCTGAGAACATGTTGGAGTGATTTACTAATCCAGGGCTGCTTATTGGGGAAAATACTTCCTGTTTCCAAAGTAATCCCCATTTTTCCCAGAAAGAAATGTCAGTAGAAATCGATGATCTAAGTGAGAACATGAGCCTTTAAAAAGTCCCAGTGGGTGCAGTCAAAGCAGTCCCTCAGTCCCAGTATAGAGTCTTTGGTCCAGACTGGAACAACTGTGTGCCCAGTTTGAGCTCTCTTCAGTGCTGTGACCTGACAGACCCAGAGGGGCCATCACATCACATTTAGAAGCTCCCCTGATGGAGCCACAACACATGTCCAATACTTAGTCTGTCTTGTTGGACCAACTGGAAGAAATGATTCAAGGACTTAGTCACAGAACAGAGATTCAAATCTCCAAAATCCAACTGGCTGCATCAGGACATATAGTCTGAAACTCTGCACAGTTTCCTGTTTGAAGCTGCTTCCTGTTGGCTTCAGCTGTTTGGAGTTTCCATTTTCTAAACTTCTACATTCTGAACCTTCTTCAGCTCTGAACAGATGATGAAACACTGAATGATTTCAAGCACTTTGTCTAATAAACTTACATCTTTCATTCTTTATACAGATTGTGGGGCTGTGGTTTGTCAAAGATCAGCTGTGATTATCTGGCAGCAGCACTGAAGTCCAACCCCTCCCATCTGAGAGTGCTGGACCTGAGATACAACAACATGTTTGGAAACAACCTGAAGGATCCAGATGTGAAGCAGCTGTCTGATCTTCAGCAGAGTCCAGACTACAGACTGGAGACTCTGAGGTCAGTAGAGTGATGGAGTGAGTGGGTGGTGCTGTCAGCAGTATTGTACTAAACACAGTCAGTATGAAACAAAGATCCAGTGTTTCCTGTAAAGCTGCAGCTTCTCAGTGAAGCTGTGAGAGGAGAACGGTGACAGGCTTCAGGATTGGACACAAACACTTCCTGTTTCTCACCTTTATGGTCACCATAGTAACGGCTGACACGCTCTGATCAAACACTGTCAACAGCCAATCAGCTCTCTGAACAAAGCAGCACGCAGACCAATGACTGCATTGATTTCCAAGTTTAAAGCAGTGAAGAACACAGTCTGTAGGTGAGGAAGAATTTAGTGAGAGCAGATGTTTGGATGGAATTCCTCCAGTTAACAGCTGGAACCGTCCATCTGGATTGTTGGGCTTGTTGTTGGGGTTCCTACAGAGCTCAGAGTGGACACACCAAGGTTCTTCTAATGAATGAAAGTCCAAACTCAAACTAGGAGGGAAAAACATTTTCAGCAACTTCAATAAAAATCCAAAGATTAGAAAAAGTGAAGCAACAATGAGTCCTAGTACAGTCCCAGCACTGACGTCCCTGCTGCTCTTTATACTGGATGTGCTGCATCACTGACTGACAGCTGATGAAGAGTCTCTGGAAACACTCGTTTATCTCCTCTGCTCTTCCTCCTTCTCTCTGCAGGTGGAGGTGATGATGGTAAACAGGACGGTGTGTGTGCTGAGAGAGGAGCAGCTGTGTCCTGATGATCCAGAGAGGTTGAAGCAGCAGCAGCTTGTGTGTAGAGACGCTCTGACTGGGCCATGTTACTGGGAGGTGGAGAGGAGAGCTTCATCCAGCAGTGACTGACAGAGGAATGAAGTGCAGATGACTGTCAGTGCTGCAGAGTGAACTGCTCTGAGAACAGCTCCACTGTCAGACACAATGTAGAGTCCAGCATCAGCCCTGTGTGTCCCTCTGGATCTGACAGAGGATCATCAGTGTATCTGGACTGCTCTGCTGCTGCTCTGTCCTTCTACAGTCTCTGCACAGTCTCTGTCTCACTCTGGAAAGATTTTACAACTTGTTGTAATTACAGAACGTTAATATAATATTCAAACATGTGATCTTCTCTTTATTTCTGAATCTTTACCAAATAAAGAAAAACCAAACTAACAAACAGAAGCTGTCGTGTCCTTTTTCACCACATCTGTGAATCTTTTCTGTGTTTTTCCTCTTTTCTTCCTTCCTGCAGCTCCATCTTCATCATTCTGTGTCCAGTATATGTGAACACGTCCAAAGCATCTGAGCCTCATGTTACCCGTTTGTGTGAGTTACGCCTGTCGTTGTGTTGTGGTGTATAAATAAGGGGCAGGAGACAGCGCTGGATCTCTGAGTTCTTTACTCTCAATTTCTGCAACATCTGCAATATCTAGAAATGCAAACCTGTGAGCTGTGTGTGTTGTGCGTCTGCTCGGCCACCTCTCCTCCGGCCATGCTGGAAGCAGCTGTGCGTTTGACAGTTTTATCGACTCGACAATAATCGAACAAATTAAATGTTCAAAAATATCAACTTAAGCACTTCAAAGTCAACAAAAAGCTTAAAACAATGAAATAATATTTCACTGACAAAACAACAGCTCATAAGAACGATACACAAAATAATACAGAAACAAACAAATAAAAGTTATTAACCAGGATCCATGTTTTTGTCACAAACACTGAATCAGCTGATTCACTCTTTATGTTTCTGAGTTTGTTTTGTGATTATAGTTCTGGTTTCTGTTTCTGTGTCTTCACTGTGTCCCACGTCTCCTTACTTTGGACTCTGTGTTATATTTCCTGTTTTACTTTGACAGTCCTGTGTTACTGTTTCCTGTCTCGTGTGTGTAATTGGTCCCAGCTGTGTTTCCCTCCTGTCTCCCGTTCCCTGATTACTAAACTGCGTCCACGCCGCCGGGGCTCCTCTCCACAGCTGGATTCCAGGATTTCAGAGCATCCAGCTGTGGTGAGTGATGGAGACACTTTCTCTGCTCCCTCAGTAATCAGGACAGTTTATTGAACATCAGAGGACATAAAGGACTGTTTTTCACCTGCCCGTTCTGAACCTGGACATTAAAGACTGCTGGCTTCAAGGACATTAATCCCAGTGTCAGCCAGCCAATAACAGCCTGTGTTTTTCAGCTCTTTAGGAGTCAGAAATGAGAAAGACACAGACTGCTAACCTCTCCCTGCAGGAAATAAGCTCCGCCTCTTCCTGTCCTGTATATGAGTGATTCTGACATGAGACACAATGAGTTTCCTGTTTATTGTGACTTAAAGCGAGCAGCAAAGACACTAAACTGTGTGTTTCCAGCTGAAGCTGCTTTTTGTGTTGCTCCCACAATCCTGTCTGAAACAGTCAGTGAGGAAAACTCAGTTTATGCTTCCAAGCTCATTGTGAGAGGGCACATTGTGTTCCTGCAAGTGCTGATTTTGTCTGCATCCCTGAGTTTAGTGAGCTGCCTCCAAGGACTTGTGAAGCCCAGTGTGTTAAGGCTGCATCTCCCAGATGTTTCCACCTTTCCAGCACAGACGATAAATGTTCCCACAAAGGCTCAAAGACTGTTTGATTTTCTGAGTGTTGGCCTCAAGAGATTGCTCAGTGAGCACCTGAGTGTTTCTGGGACATCGGACACTAACTGGAACTTCAAGTCTGGTTCTGAAGCTGCACATGCAAAGACTGTTTCTGGTTGTAGAGACCTGGCTGTTCCAGGGATTGTAGCCTCCCCAGAGGCTGAGCTGCTGACCTCAGCTGACTCTGGAGCCTTGAAGGTAACTAAGTTTGCACCGCTCGGGTGAGCCATCTCAGCTGCAACAGCCTCCACAGAGAGCTCACGCAAGCTTACCCAGCCTGCTGAGGATTTTATGCTGCTGCAGCCCAAAAGGCATCCTGAGCTGGCTGACAGCCACCCACAGCTTCAGCTGCCTCAGCCAGGGGTCTCCACACCTGCTGGCCCTGCATCTGCTCTGACTGGGGGCTCCGGAGAGCCGCGCCAGCCATCCATCTCTGCTGGGGCTCCTGTTTGAGAATGTAGGAGTGTAAACTTCAAATATCTGCTCGGTTTGTCAAGATATCACATATTTGCAAAAGTGCTCTGACGTTTTTGGAGACGTCTGTTACCCACCATCTGGATAGCTAACCGGGAGGTCGAGGGTCATTAGAGCCGGCGAGAACAGCGGACTCCCAGCACATCGTTTTTAGACCCCCACGGCCTTTGGCTGTTCAGGTTTAAACATGATATATAAGTCACTTAGTAGGGGTGCAACGATATTCGTATCGATATTGAACCGTTCGATACAGTGCTTTCGGTTCGGTACACATATGTATCGAACAATACAAAATTTGTAATTTATTTTATCAACTTTCCTTCTGACGATGCTGTCTGTGTTGAGCGCTCAGTGAATCTGCGTTTCTCTGTAATAAACTGTCTTTTCCAAAGATGAGTGATTCCTCAATCAGATACAGGGCTCGCAATATCGCTAGCCCGACGTCCAGGGGCTAGCTATTTTTTCAGTCGGGGTACCAAAATCTATCTCTGCCCTGCCCGTCGGGCTATTGTAGGAAGGAAAAATATATGTCAATGCTTTTGCATTCTTTCGGAAATGTAGATGGGTAATTATGTCATTGGCATCGGTGAGCCACTGTCAATATGTGACATATTGAAATCGCGTTTGAATTTGCGCTTGTTTTTTTGCTTTCACTTTGCAATCACGCGAACTGTGTATAGAGAGCAACAGCACTGATCTGTGAGTGATGATAATTTGTGCACCAATTCCTCTGACATCGTCTTATTAATCGTTAGCTTACTACGCAAACATGACAAGTGAAATCTCCCGCAGCAAGCTTAAACATGTGAGAGGTTGATCGCGCAGAGAATCGCTGAGCTTATGTGAGTGCGCGTGTAAAAGCATTTCAGTTCTGCTGAGCCAAATAAGACAGGTCAGGGTGAAGAAGTGACAGCCAAAGAAAAGCTTACCACAAAACGGAGAAGTTATGACAAATCAGACTATAAGGCAAAAAGAAAGTGCAGCTTTATGGTTTCATGGACAAAAGAATTTCTGTGGCTGCAATATGATGAGCTAAATAACCAGGGCTGCACATAAGTGGTCCGCAGGTGCGCATTCGCTGTCAAAATAAAAAACACGCACAAGGGTTAGGGTTAAATTTAAAAACTGTACTTTTGAGTTAAAATATATATTTATAATTTTAATAAATGACAAATTAAAAAGGCATGAACATTTTTTTGTATCGAAAAAATATCGAACCGTGACACCAAAGTATCGAACCGAACCGAACCGTGAATTTTGTGTATCGTTGCACCCCTAATATATATATATATATATATATATATATATATATATATATATATATATATATATATATATATATATATATATATATACTATATATATAACTCCACCGAGACAGCGGTGACGCGGATCTGAAGGCCAGACCATCACAGCCGCTCACTTCCCGCCTACCCGACCTTTGGAGGACCCGGCCCACGTAGACCTTGAAGGCCGGGTCCTCAGGAGGATGCAGCCTGTGAGTTTGGACACGCCATGACACATGATGTTCTACAGCTGATGTGTTTAAGTGAGCTCTACAGGTGATCAGACTTATTAACGTTACCAGCATAATAAACTGTCCTGTCACTGAAGGTGTCTGCCCGACAAGGACGTGGTGCTGAATGCATCCAGACCCCTGCTGACTGTCTTTGCAGCTTCGGTCAAAGGTACAGTGTCCACTGTGACCCTGAGAGCAGGACACAGCCAGAGGTGAGTCAGCAGTTACAAACTAAATGCTGCTGACATGAATCAAACTGCTGGATAACCCACTGCTCATGAAAATGGCACCTTTCTGTTGCTTTTTGAGATTACTGAGAATATTTGAATTGTGACTCAGATGGCAGATCCAGGCTCTCAGCCTCCAGCTGAAACTTCCAGTCCTCCCCCAGCCAGAAGCTCTGATGCTGGGCTGAGAGACTTTGATCCTTCCCTGGATCCAGAAATCCAGGAGGGAGAAGGAGAACAGGACCTCCTTCCTGATCTGGAGAGGCCTGAGGGAAAGAAAGATGGAGCAGACAGAGCTTTGAACAAATCCAAACCTCCTGAGCTTCACCTCCACAAAGGTGCAGACACTGATGCACAGATTCACATGTGACACCTGCAGCGTCCAGCTTGTGCCGCTGACATTATCTCCACTCTGATACAAGCCTCATTCACTCGCTCACACACGTTCATACAATCACCTTTTCCTCACAGTCACACACATGAATGTAATGAGGGGAACTCGGGGTTCACTGTCATTCCTCAGGATACTTTGATATGCAGACTGGAGGCTCTGTGGATGAAACACCGACTGTCTGAAGCACTCTGAAGTCTTCATGATGGACTTCATCCTGATTAACACTACAATACTTGTTAGAGGCCTTTTATATGTAATAATATTCTTTTCCATTAAAGCTCTGAACATTCTCACTCTTTCTTGACCAGGTGTGACAGGTGAAGGACACCGGCGAATAGGAGGACAGAAGCTGAGAGCCATTAGTCACATGACTTCAGCTGCTGCTGCCTCACCAACCACTGGCCCCTCGGTGAGTCTAGAGTTACAGCAGTGACCACAGGAAGTGCACACGTGTGATCTAAAGCTACATGTGGGCCTGTGACCATCAGTCTTCTCACTGTGGTAGACGGGTTTGTGAGTCCCTGTGATGCTGGGAGTGTCCAGGACAGTCGCTCCTGATCGGGTCTCTCATGGAAAGCTGGTCCCAGGAATTCCTGGAAAATTCCTCCACAAAAGAGAACTGGGAACATAAGTGCAGAGTGACAGAGGTGCTCAGCAACCCTGCTGTTATATGGGAATAGAACCAGAATAGTCGGCAACCACTTGAGTTAAGTTAGCCAAAGAGATGCGACTCAGACTGACTTCATCATGTTGGCAACGTGTCTGCATTGATAAACTCCAGTTATTGACAAATCAGAGAATAATTCCAGTCGTTCAGAGACAGATTGTGATTGTTTGGAGGATGTAATCGTTTCCCTTCAGGGAGCGTGTTGGACGCTCAGTGTCCGGGTGATTAGCTGGCTGATGCAACTACTTAGAATCAGTTTGTGAATATGAAGAAAATCAGTGCAGTCACTGGACAAACTCTGATTCTTCCTAGTTTCACTCTTGTTTCAGTCCAGTGTGACTGAGGTGGTAAAAAATGATCTGACTTTTAGCCACACAGCTGTCTCCTGGAGAAAAAGCCTTTGTGCACAACTTTCTTAAAGGCAAACGGCACCATGTTCACTGCAGCTGCAGCAAACGCAGCAAAGAGTGAAAGTTGGACTGAGAATGTTGTGACTGTTTCATGAGAAAGAGCAGGAAAACAAGCATCACACACCCAGACACAGTGCTGGGATTAGAATTAGACTTTAGAGCCAAATGTAGGACAAAAGCTTTAATATGAAAGAGGAAAACCCAACAACAGCCAGAGCATGAAGCTCAAATCTATACCAATCACCAAGAAAGCTGACAGGCCTGTGACACGTCAGAGACGCCGTTCAAATCATAAAGAAGTTGGTTTATTGACAAAATGTAAAAAACCAAAAGAATCAAGTCAACCTTCAGTTTCGAGCGAGTAGACCAATCAGGCACAGCAGCAGCTCTAGAATAAGCAACAATTTGATGTATTACAAACAACCTTTCATATACACACATACATATGGCTCATATGCTGTTTAAAAAGGGCTCAAAGACCCAACAGATTACACAAAGTACAAAAACACTTTCATTCAGACAACAGTCAGCTGTGCACGAGACAGAGAGCCGACTACAGTTAGTAACATGGACTCACTTTGTTTCAGACACGACACAAAGTAACACAAAGCCACAAAGAGCAGAAACATCAAAGAGGAGGCAGAGCAGCAGCAACTCTCCATGAGCTGTGAGGCTAACAGCCACCCACACTTCCTGTGATGCATAATGAAAACAACATTAACCTGAAGGATGATAACAACAGAAAGAAGTCTAAGCTAACGTTACACAGCGCTCACACAGCGCTGACTGTACAGGCCTCACACAGCTACGACCTGCATCCACAACACCTGATTCTACTGAACACAAACAAGTTAATGATATATGAGCAATCCAGGGAAGGCTTCCAGGAAGGTGAGGATCCAAAGACAGCTCTACAACAGCATCAGTCAGCAACAATGTTACTAATCACTGACTCTTTCATCCTTTTATACTCAATCAAAAAGTGCTGTGTTCACATTTGTTTCTGCTGAAATCCAGAGACTGAAAATGCGTCTTTTTAAAGTTTGAATAAACTGACTGAACTTCTCACGAGTCCAACCGTGAGGAACACTTCCCCCCATGACACATCACAGGAGAACGTCTCAGTGGAGGGGGGACAGTAGCTCAGTTTAGGCAGTCACACTCAGAATCGATGCCTCCAGTCAGGGTCAAACGTGGTCCTCAGAAACCTGCAGATGTTTGGGCCAAGCTCTCACTGGTCTCTGCGTCTGTAGACTGAGCTGATGTTTCTCCAGGTGTCTGGTAAAAGGACGATGCTGCTGTCCAATGAGGCGAGGAGAGAAGTAGCCAAACAGGCGAGAGCCGTGAAGGAGGAACGGCGGGCAGCTCTGGATGCCCGACATAAATACCTGATGAGCAGGCTGGCCGACGCCGGCAGCCTGGAGGAGGCGGCGGTGGAAGACGCCATCGTCTCTGATGACAGAGTAAGTTCAGAGACGTGATCCTTCCTCAGAGTTGAACCTTTGAGTCATTAATGTCAGATTCTTCCAGTTCAGTCTGATCCATGAATTCTTTGCTGCAAACGGATCCAAGAAGCTGATTTTCTTCTATCAGGATGTCAAACAGGTAACTTTGATCACATTTCAATGACTGACACATGAAGGTCTAACCGCTCTTCATAATCTGCTGTCCTGTTTGTTGCAGCGTACTTTGTATTCATATCTTTTAATATCTGCCTTTCTCCCAGAGTCTGTCCTCCCGTCAGTCTTCCTTTGTGGACGCATCAAACTCAGCTGTGGCTCAGAGGAAACTCTTCCTCACTACGGGGAACTCTGAGGTTGGCTTCAGCTTTTTATGTTTAGTTCATGTGAGAATCACAGAAAAATGCTGATATGAGTGGAAGCTTCTGCTGGGAAATTGGCAAAGAGCAGATTATTGAACAGCGAGGCAGACAGTTCATTTCAGTGATGCCAGTTTATTAGAAACGAGGACTGTGGGGCTGCTGGAAGTCAGGACGGCCGTTCTCTGGATAAACCTGACAGCTGAGGTGGAGAGCAGGATTTATCCACAGACGGCTTCTTCCAAGCAAATGTCCTGAACACACCTGAGCTGAGGGTTACACAGTGTGTCCTGTGTGATCTCTGCTTTATGGTGGTTGAATCTCACAAATGTGACCATCAGACCTGACGACTTATTTGTGATGTTTTAATTAAAAATATCCTGGGTGAGGTGTTTGGGGCATGTCCCATGAGGAGGAGTTTCCAGGGCAGACCCAGGACACACTAGAGAGGTTATATCTCTCAGCAGGCCTGGGAATGCCTCAGTATTGTCCTGGATATGCTGGAGGAAGTGGTTGTTTAGGGAGGTCTGGGATTCTCTGCTTAGACTGCTGCACCTGTGACCCGGGACCAGATAAACAGGAAATGGATGTTTGAAATTCAAAGAAATCCTCTTTTAATAATGAGGAAAAAAGACAGCAGGAGATCCATCGCAACTAACAAAACACTTCAAACACATCAATGCATCAACTTTAATCAACTTCATTTGGTTCAAATGAAGGAATCTAACAAAGCACTCACTAAAATGAAACACCAGTTAGTTTCCCGAGCTCAACAGGTCGAACACCTGAGTTTGGTTTGCGGTGCAGTTTTTATTTCTTCTAGATAACTTGGGTTATTTGCACAGGAAGGTTTTTTAAATGTATTTCTTAAGTACGATCTTATATGGGGGTTGATTTTATAGCATAACAGAATAATGTAATAACTCTAATAGAGTATAAAACATTTGCAGAATGAAGTACAAGGTGAAGAAAAGTCAGAACGTCCCTGTTTGAAAATCCAGTCTCAGAAGGTCAGAGATGGACAAATTCAGCTACAGAAACATGTGGCCATTTTTTTAAAGCCATAGAGCATATTACAGACGACACAAAGAGCAAACACTGTAAACTTCTAACCACAGACCTCACACAGCTCACACACGTCAGAGTGAAGCTGTCATTTCCTGAAGCTTCCACACAAGAGAACTGGCAACAAGGTGGAGTCCTCATGGATCACTAGCAGAGAAATGTGGGTGGGTGCCAGACCACATGGACTCGACTCACTTTATTTCATACAAAGGAGCAGACTAATGCTGTCATCCTTAAAGACTAACTAGAAACAAGCAGTGCGCTCGCACTGCGTGGTGTAGTGCACAGCCAGGCATTCTTTACATTAGTTCGTTTGACAAAACCAAAAAGCCGAAAGTATTTACTTGGAGTTTGGTTTGATGAAATAAGTGCCAGCATCAGTGAATGCAAATGATTCCAATGACATGAAAACTGGTCGAAGGACAAATCCCTCAAGAAAAGCACGACTAGCACATTAAGTTTGTTTGTAATCATCATCATCTCTAACACCATGCGCACAACAGTGATTTTGTTACAGAACACTAAGATAGTAAAATCTGGGAAATGATGATATTTCTTTCCAAAACTTCCTGTCTGGAAGACATTAAAGCTGCTGTGCCACCTGCAGCTTCTTTCAATCTATGTTATGTGAATATATCTTTTTTTTGGGTTTGAACATCCATTCAAACTCACTCTCTGCCTAGCAAGTCTCATTCCCTCATTTCCTTGGGGTCCAGCTTCACATACGTGGCACTGAGCCTTTTCCTTTGTCACCTCTTTCTGCTACATGCCTAGCCTCCCAGTTTCTTGGTCTATTTTCTTCATTTCGCTAACTACACTTCTTTTTCTTTGTAAATCTCTTCCTTCAAATACTTTCAAAATCACTTCTGTGCAGAGAAGACGTCAAACCCCTTCTTGGCAGTTTATCTCAATAAAGCTGTACTATCCCAGCCATCTGGTAAGTCTTCCCTACTACCCAGAGCCTGTTTATACTCCTGCATGTCTCTGCCTTCACTCACTTCCTCTTCTTGATGTCCAAACTCATCCTTCAAACTACCATTTGATGCTGCATAGCTGCATTCTCCCTGACACCTCCTTGTGTCCTGTCTTTTTGATTTCACCTTCTGCATAATATTTAGTTGCCCTGTGTGCAGCTTCCTCCACTTTCATATATTTCTACAAGTTCCTCCCTGTTCTTGAAGTATGTGTGCACCACGGCCATTTCCACTTGGAAAATCTGCCCCACATCTGTCTTTCTAGATTTCTCTCCTAAACACCACACCTACCCAACACCTCATAACCTCTGTTCCCTTCACCTAAATGTCCATTGAAGTCTGTGTCAATCACCACTGTAGTATGTGGTCTCTTGCACACAAAATGTGTCTACCCTCCACCTCCATAATATGAGTCCGCCAGCCCTCCCATTGCCAGTCAGAGTCCATAACAAGTCAAAAACATAAACAGCTCGAACGTATTATTTATTTAAAAGAGAGAGAGAGAGAGAGAGAGAGAGAGAGAGAGAGAGAGAGAGAGAGCTCAGTTGTCCTTGCTCTAGCATCAAGAGTCAGTGACTGGCTGTTCACTGCAGGCTCAGCAGTCCAATGGCCGATCAGCAACAACACAAATAAAAAATAAGACACGTTCTTGATTATGACAACAAACCACATCCAAAAAAATATGACAGCAACACTTTAAGTTTTGTGTGCATTCATCATGTGCAACTCTGCAGAAAGTCTCATGTCAAGGATGTGTGGACAGGGGGGCTATTAAAAAGTTCCAGTATACAGAATAGAAAACCATCAAATGAATGAAATAAAATCTGTTGTCACAGTGGTTTTTGAAGGAACAATTACTTCACAGATGGACAGCCTCATTATATTTTAGTTAAACCTGATGATACACACTTCACGTCACCCTAGTTACATGTTTTTATTTGCCATGTGTATGTTATCCAAGGGAGGAAGAAAATGAAAAAGAAAACTTTTGATGTGTCCAGACATTTCTTCACATCAGCTGCCAGCAACCAGTTTCAGCATGTACAACTGTTGCAGTAAGTGTGCTCATGCAGACCAACTATGCTGGTCCACTGTTCTTAATGGTGCTGCATGTTGAGAAAGAAGTGAAACAAATGTTTTGTTTAACAAGTCCACTAGTGTTAGAATAACTTGGCATTTCCAATCTGTTTCTGCTGTAGTTCAATGAAAGGTTTCAGTTACTTAAGTTTGAGAAAAACCAAAAAAAACGTTGGCCAGCTTCCCTCAGGGTCACTCCACGGTTGATGACATGGTCCACTATTGTAGCTCTGATGTCATCAGCAATTCTATTTCTTACTCTTCTTACCCGTCCTCTCCCCCCTCCTCGTCCTCCTCTTGCTCCTCCTTGTCCTTGTCGTCCTCTTCATCCTACTTCTTCACCTCCACGTCCTCTTCCTCGGCCTCCTCTCACTCTTCCTGCTCCCTCCATTGTACTCCACACACAGAGCTTACCTGTATCATAGTGCTTAGGCTGATTGCAAAGTGAACTAATTATCTAAAAAAGCTTTCACATGTGGCAGTGTGCCAGACAGTTGACAAAATAGTGTAAATAATGGCCATAAATGTGTATAGTTTTGCTAGGAGTGCGTTGATCATTTGGAAATTGAGTGCAAAGCAGTGAGTTGTGTTTACAGTTCTGCAAAAAGAGTGCTGTGCAGTGGATTGTAGCTACAGGTTTGCAAAGTGTGTGTTACAAAATGGCAAACTGAGTGCAAAGCAGTGTTTGTGCTTTTAGTTTTGCACACTCAGTGAGTGGTTTTGCTATAAGTATCAATAGTTTTAGGAATTGTGCTGTAAGAATCACAGTTAGGGTTTAAGCATTCAGAAAAACCTGTAATAAACGCACACGCATGCGTCTTCAGCATTACTGGGTTTCTGCAGCTCCTGGTTTCCTGTTTAATACATTCACACAAGCAATCAAACGCTATGAATCGTTCCACAATGTTTGCAGTCACTTTTCTTATCCCTCCTGACTCAAGAGCATAAAGCGATCTACGTTAGCTCTGGGAATTCTGACGGTCGTTCAGTAAATCTTTGTTTAATCTCTTTATTTGCTTTTTGGAGAAGTGAAGGTACAAAAACCTCGTCAATCAAATTTGCTTCGGTGGACAGAAAACAGCCGTTGTAGACTGTTTGGGGTTACCTTTTATAAGTATTGAATTTTCAAAAGTGAAGTCAGTTCTTCTGACCAGGTTCAGACCAGGATGAACACAAGTATGATACTGGACCCACTAGAGAACTGGTCCCAGCTGTGGGTTCACCTCCTCCTGCTGAACTCATAGGACAGACTCTAATGTAGCATCACGTTCATCGGTCACTCCTGACCTCCTGTGAAGCATGATGAATGTGTAATTAATGACTTCATTATTTGGGGCATTATTGCTCTAAAAATCATATTAATAGTATTATTATTATTGTGCTTTAGGCTGCACTGATAACGCAGAGGTCTCTTCTTCCTCTGGGCTGTTTAAAGGGCCAGTTTGTCCAAAGCTGTGTATATACCAGCTGCTGTCAGGCTTCAGATGTCTGCATTAGTCCACAGTCCACTGTTTGTAAGCCATTGCTTTACTGCAAAAGTTCCCATCTACTGTAAAGAAATGGAGATAAGCAGGCACATAATATGAAAAGGCATGCTGTAGCTGACTTTGTCTTTTCTGATCCATCGGTTTGTGTGGCTCTTTCCACAGGAGGGACCTAACCCACACTTTATTTACTTATATGATAAGTTTAGTGGAGTGTAGTGCAAAATACACAGTGTTTACTTTTAATTTAACAACATGAAGCTGCATCAAGTTTCCATGGTGACTGCTCAAGAAATTCTGCATTCATAAATAAACATCAGACTGTCAAAAGAGCTCATCTGTGGGAGACCACCGAGCTGAGAGCATTTTCAGGTCCAGATCCCCCGTACGCCATCGTTGGAGAGCAGTTGACGTTTTTCTTCCTGACTTTGATTTGAACACGTTTAAATGGAAAAGAGTCAAGGAATCTATAAGCCTATCAGGGTATGTGACGCTTTTGCTTTTACTGCATTTCAGTCATTTGAAGAATTTGATGTCGTTTTAAAAGTTGACAAACTGAGAATCATTTTAAGTAACAATGACTAAATTGCTATTTCTTTGACAGGTGTTGTTCAACACACCGATTTATGAATTAGCTGTAAAGATCTGCTGGTATCTTCCGGGCTACAAGGCTCAGGTTAGACCCAGATTCATGCAAACCAAAGCTGACAGAAAATATCAGGTCATTTCTGAGGACCTGAGAGTGGTGGTGATTAAATGTCTCCTTTACTTTTAGGTTGCGATAATGACGGAGTTTCTCAGACTTCAGCAGGAAGATCTAATTCCACCGAACCTCACTGCTGAAGATCTGAGAGATCTTTTGGTGAAGAAGAGCAGGGAGACGCTCAGAGAGCAGTGAGTTACTGTCACGCCTGAAAGTCTGTTTGTGATGACGTGTAAGTGCTGAGAGAAAACCTCTGCTTTGCTTTCTTTTGAAGGCTGTGGGAGTTTGAGTTAGAGGATTTTGACGAAGAGGAAGCCAAACCTCTTCTAAGGCTGGTAAGACGAGAAAACCCACAAGACTTTTTTTTCATTACGTGCACATAACCTTTACACATAAGCGCACTGTAAATGTGTTTTCTGTTTCAGGTGTGGGCGGTGAACGTCAGCAATAAAATGAGGGACGTTGAATTTGAAGCCAGGTTGCTTCTTCAGTTCCCAGAGGCCGTACCTCCTAAATTTCAGTGAGTCACATGTAACATACAGTTATTAACCCTGTAAGACCCAACCCATCAAAAAACAGCCAGAAAATTCAGATTCTTTGGAACTGAGATGTTTATCAACCCTTTAAACAAAAGCCACACATGAGTTCTTTGCTATGTCATGTTGTGTATGATTTACTTTTATTGTGTATTTATTTTTTGTATCACATTTGATACACTGGGTGTTTTTGGCAACTTTTTGTTAACGACAATGTTAACTTTAGACTAAAAAAGAGTTTTGTCCACAACATTTAGAAATTATAGCAAGTATTGATCATGTTGATGAGATCGAGGTCTCAGAAACTCATGTATGATACAAAGGTGGTTACAGGGTTAACAGTCCAGCTACAGTGTTTCAATATTTAAATGATGCTTTGAATATGTTTAACAGATAACTCTTATCATGTTTTTCTACAGAGCACCTAAACTCCTCAGCGTGGTGAAGGATTACGTTGAAATCCTGAAAAAGAAGCAGCAGGAACAGCCTAACAGCAAACTGCTCACCGCGCAGGAGGTAGTGGTCGAGGTAGTTCCCCGCGTTCTCCAGGGCTTCTGGGAGCTTCCTCCTCGTCCCCTCCTAAACATGGCCTCCCAGAGTCTAAGTATCCTCTCCACCAGTGTCACCAAGGCCACTTTAGATCGTGTCTCCAAGAGCCTCACGGCGATGGAAACACAGGCCGTCTTCACCCGCTCTATCCGAGACGATCTGGTCGACAGCATCCTGACGGAGATTAGACAGAAATTTCCTGAAGAAATTCTGTCTATCCAAGTTGCAAACTTTGCACCCCTGTTGCTGAAGACCATTGCTGATGTAGCAAGGATCCGGATATGTGAAATCTTTGAGCCCCCTTCAAGTCCTGATGTGAAGAGCACAAATGGTGAGCGCTCCTCTGACGGCCTTTCAGTGGCAAATGTTCCACCAGCCGAAGAAGCTCTGTCAGAAAGTGTTGCAGAGCCCGACGTTCCCTGTGAGGAACTTCTTTCTGAAAGGGCATCCAGTCTGAGTACTCGAGACCTTACGATCGAAGGAGCTCTGTCAGAAAGTGTTGCAGAGCCCGACGTTCCCTGTGAGGAACTTCTTTCTGAAAGGGCATCCAGTCTGAGTACTCGAGACCTTACGATCGAAGGAGCTCTGTCAGAAAGTGTTGCAGAGCCCGACGCTCCCTGTGAGGAACCCTATGGCGAGTCCAAATCCTGTGTTGAAGGTGAAGATCATATGATCAACGGATCTTGTTCTGAAATTGGGCCGGTTCCTGATGTTCCCTTTGAGGAACCTTTTCCAGAACCTGAAGCCAGCATGAAGTCCGAAGACCGTCAGATCAAGAAGAAGAAAAAGGGCTTCTTCAAAAGACTGAGAAGTCTGTTCTGCTGCTGTTGCAGACCAAAAGTCACCGACTGACACTGAAGCTGTGACCCAGTGTTGGTGTTGCAGTAACTCTAAATATGTAAATATGTTCCTTAATGATTGTTCTTCATGTTTTTGGGGGTTTCTTTAGTTTTCAGTGGGCTGGGTGTTTTTTCTCCTCCGTGTTCTTTACTTGATTCTTGTTCATAGTTCCTGATTTGTTTTCCTAGTTCTTGTTTCTTAGTTTGTAGTTTCTTGAGTCCACCTGAGTTTCCAGCAATAAAAGCTGCCGATTCAAGTTTCATTCCACGTAAGAGTCCTGTGTTTGGGTCCTACTACCTGCCTGTCACAGCACACCATGACAGAAACTTTATAAACTCATTCATATTTCTACACGAGTCTCCAGCTATGTTAAAGATTTTTTTTCTTTCAAACATTTGTAAGAATCTCTTATGGTTCTCAAAATACTTCCACAAGTCCAGTAAGTGTAGTGCAGTAACATATTGATGGTATTATTTTTAATAATTATTTATTATTTTTAATGCACTTTGAACTGAAACTGGTATATAAAATGTACTTCCTGTAGAAAATGCAGTGTGAATGCTAATAGCTGAATAGCTTGAGTTGAATTTTTATAATTGCTGAAATCTTTGGTGAAAAACATGTTACAGTTTTTGCCCGTTGCTTGAACACATTTTGCAAAACGTCGCTCATTGTGCCAAAACTCTAAACACAAGTAAACATGACACATCAAAATATACCATTCACATCTGTGCCAAACTGAAACTCTGCTGTCAAAACCTAACATTCCTCTGTCAAGATGTAACTCTGTTGACAAAATGACACATACTTGCATCACATGCAGATCAGATCAGGGGGACACACTAGTCTACTTCATATAAAACACTGCAGTCTTTCATTGTCATTGTTTATTCTGAAGGCACATTTTCAGGAGACACAAACAACCAAAAAAAGCAAATAGGCCTACTCAATATTGTCCACTGCAGCACCATCAATTCAGATAAAGCAAAACACAAACATAATACAGTAATAGAAAAAACACTATACTGTACACACAAAAAATCATGACAATTGTGCATACGTGGGCTCATGGATCCCGCCGTCTGTTGGGGTCTGGCCACAGGACCTCATCGACATCGCAAGCAGTGTCTTCTCCCGCTGGGCACCGGGGAAAATATCCTCTTGCATGTCGAAACCATCCATGGATTGCTGTCACCTGAATGTAAATAGAAATATATGTGGTGGCCCCTAGAGACAAAACACATACAAACTCCAAAGCACATTTCTAGCTTGAACTGAACTTCCAAAACAGAGCTACCTAGAACAGCGGTCCCCAACCCCCGGGCCTCGGACTGGTACCGGTCCGTGAGTCGTTTGGTACCGGGCCGCGAGAGTTGAGGCTCAGGTGTGAAATGTCTGGTTTTCAGGGTTTTTATTGCTTTTCAGCGTTATTTTATTATCGTTTTTATCATTAACTCGGTTTTCCTGGGTCTTTTCACGTGTGTTATGAATAAATCTTCTTTTTCGGTACCGGTACTAGTTTTATTTTGTTGTATTTATCCGTGACACCTTAAAGGCCGGTCCGTGAAAATATTGTCGGGCATAAACCGGTCAGTGGTGCAAAAAAGGTTGGAGACCGCTGACCTAGATCACGTAAATGACACAATTGAAAGCATGAAAGCATATGTGTATTGTTTGTGTATTTATGCACAAGCATTCATATATATTCAAATCATTAAAAAAAAAAAGTTCATTTGCCTGTTACTACCACACACCAAATCTGGTCGTGGTACTTGGTGAACTGAGAGACACAACAGCAGAGGTCACTATTAATGCTATAAAAGAGGCCTTTGCAAGACATGCAGTTGCCGAGACTGTGGTATCGGACAACAGGCCGCAAGTTTCATCAGAACAGTTCAAGCACTTTGCTAAAGAGTACCAGTTCACACATGAAACGAGCAGCCCCAGGTACCCCCAAGCCAACGGGGAGGCAGAACGCGCTGATCGTACCATTAAAGACTTGAGAGGACTGTGACTACAGCAGAGCACTGCTAGCGTGCAGGGCCACCCCACTGGAACATGGGCTCTCACCGGCACAGTTGCTCATGGGGAGACACCTGCGTACCTCTCTGCCACAAGCTGCTGCGAAGCTGGTGCCAAAGTGGCCCGACCTACAGGCTTTTCGCGAGAAGGATGAGGAGGGGAGGCGTGAGCAGGCAAAACACTACAACCGCAGACATAGAGTCAGGACAGAAGGTGTGGATTACTACTGAAGGAACCACTGGAGCAGTAGTTGGACCTGCCAGTGCTCCCAGATCTTATGTGGTAGAGACAGACAGGTTTTCTAAGGAGAAATAGGAGCCACCTCACACCAACAGGGACTGTTACCAGATCTGGTCGAGCGGTGAGACCTCGTGTAAGATTGGATGTGTAATTCTCTGAAGTTATCCATTCAGGCCCTATTCAAAGCTGGCTTAGGCTGTTAGAGATGTTTACAATTATGTGTTTCGTTTAAATGTAAGTGAACAAGTGAGAGATGTGTATCATTTTAACGTTTGATAATGCTCTGCATTCCTGTTCTTGTGAGCTGAGTGAGTCATTGTGAAGTATGTCTTTAGCTAAAAGGAGGTGTAGCGGGAGACTACTGTACCCATAAGGCTGTGTGTGTGTGTGTGTGTGGGGGGGGGGGGGGGGGGGTATGATCTAAATTATAATATTGCTGACTGTCTGAGGCAAAATTTCCCCGAATCGAATCGAATCATGGATTGAATCGATTCGGGCAAGGGCGTCGATTTGGCATGGACGGAGGGGACATGTCCCCACCAATATCCAGCGATTATTGAATTGTCCTCACCAATAATTTGATCTCTTCGAGTAAAGAAAAGCAAACCTGATAGAAAGAAGAAAAAAAAGATCTGTCAACGTCTCATTCACCCAGCGGTGCCGAAAGAGTTAAATTACGTCCTGTACTGGAGTCCTACCTCATGTGACAAATATGGCCAATGTGATTGGCTGAACCTTTCAGGGAGCTCCGTTGAGTTTTAGCAGCGGCAAGCCTGCGCTCCCAGGAGGAGAGGAGGACGGCAGCAAAGAGGAAGAACCTGGATATAAGAAAGTATTTTTCAGAGAAACCTGTAAGTCACTTAAAGCCAAGTTCACTCATAATGTCACGGTCTGGCTGGCAGACCGTGGGGGTGTAGGGAAGGAGGACACAGGCGCGGTGCTCTATGTACAAGCAGTGCGTTTATTTACAGCGATGGACAGACATGACAATAAATCCCGTGCTCTCCCGACTCCCGTGACGTGTCCTCTTCCCAGTGCTAGTGCTCCTGTCTCCGCTTCTCCGTGATGAGCACCCCGTGCTCGCTGTCCTCTCGTCTCCCCGTAACTCCTGGGGACATAAGAGAGAGGAAGCCGTCAGACACACAATAATGCAGCAGACTCAAACTAGGAACTGGTCGAGAGACTGACGTGAAGCCACGCAATGATCCAGCGTCGGAGAGAGCTCCACCACACTCTCAAATAGCTCCTCCGACAGGCCTGATCAGCTGCAGGTGTGGCCAATCACCTGCCAGGGCCACACACACACACACACACACACACACACACACACACACACACGTCTACAAGCAGGGAGAACGAGGGACAGCAATACAAAATACATACATTATAATATTAGTCCATAACTGCTCAGGGTCCTGGGTCTGACACATAAAATGTGTCCGTCACAATAACGTTGCAGGCTATGCTAGGCTTTGGCCCACATCAGTCTAAAACTGTATGTAACCATGAATAACGTGTTTTGGAAACTAACAGCACAACATGCAGCACTGTTAGTTCTCTCAGTCTCAGAGCAGCGTTTCTAATTCTAATCTAAGTGAAGCTGTCAGAGAAAACAGCAGCCTCGAGCAGCCAGGATATTAGTTTACAGAGGCTGTTAGAATTATATGCCTAACGTTAAAATGTTGGTGACACAAGAATTTCATCTTAATGGCACTGACGTATTCATAGGTCATAGTTATGATTTTGCAAATATTCCACCTTGTAGTGCAGTTTGCACAACTTGTTTTAAAAATGCACTCAGCCTACAAACATTACTGATCAGTCAAGATCTGCACAAAGTGACAGACACACTGAAGCAGCTCCACATTTTATTCTTATTGTCATGTATGTCCTATTTGTCAGGTGACAGAAGAAGCAACACAAAGCTCAGAGAGCAATGGTGACACAAGATCACAGGTGGAATTGGATGATGACGCAGAATGAGAAGAGCGAAAGTGGATCGCTAAATGAAACGGATGAACCAGAACTGGTTTGTAAAAATGCTGCAGCTTCAGTGGTGTGGAACTGGTTTAGCTTTCGTCCGTCAGATACACAACAAAGCACTATTTTTGGTAGAGCATGCTAGCGGGCCGTCGTTATTACCGTGTTGTTTGGAAAATACGGCGCACTTAAAATCAATCCTTTGATTTTTCTGAAAGTCGACAGAGCCCCTTATAACCCCGTGTGCCTTATGTATGAACTCTGGTTGTGTTTACTGACCTCGAAACGATTTTATGTGCACGGCGCTCGAAAATCTGTCAGATGTTTCAGTACGACTTTGCTAAGCTACCACCGCTTGATGGATTGTCGGAGCGTTACGGCTGTCGTAGGCAGGAGCCTCGCGGAGTGAGCCATGTCTCCGTGACGACCAGGACACAGCAGTCACGGACGATTGGCTGTGCGGCGAGAAGTAGGTTCAGTTCGTCTATTTTGTTGACGACCGACCGTGCGCTGGTCAGAAAGATGCTCGGGAGCGGTGGTTTGAAAGGCTGCTTCTTTAGCCTGGCCAGCAGGCCCGACAGGCATCCCCGCTTTTGTTTGCGTTCCTTCCGCCGCCTGCGTTTCTTGGCAGAGCCGATAACAATCCACGGAGCACCCGATGTTCTCGCTATCTCCGGGGGGATGTTGTGCACCCTCTGATAATCACTGGTAATGGGGATCTGGCTGTTATATCCGATCTTGCATAATTCCAGATGGTTGTAGGAAAATTTGGCTTCACAATAAGGAAAACAAAAGAAGAAGAAAAAGTGGAGAAACAAAAAAGAAAGGCACCCAAGTGGAGAGCATAGAGCCGCTGCGTCTGTGCGCGCCGCCATCTAGTATACTTCTTCTAGTACACAGCCTGGAGGTGTGTTTGGGGTCATTGTCCTGTTGAAAACTGGTCCCTAAATGCAATTTCTCAACGAGAAGTTTGGGCTCGGGTGAGTCTGCGTGCTGAAGATATCTACCTATTCGGAACCATGGTAACAGGGTTCTGGCTGATCGGAGCTGGCTTGAGAAAGCGGAACCGGCTGTTCAAACCCCCACAAGGCTGCCCGCTGGGATTGGAACGATGGGAGAGACGTGAGTTTCTCAAAATGGGCTCATTGAGTCAGCACGGATAAGATCTTGGAGAGACTACGGCTGCTGTGAATACTCAGAATAAGATCTCTGACTGCAGACTGGATACATCTCGGAAGGGCTCGCTCAGAATAACATCTCTGGGCGCAAATTGGATGACATCTCGGGGAGGCACACTGCCGTGAGTTCTCAGAATCGGCTCCTTGAGCACAAGAATGACAACATCACAGAACGCAAGTATGGCGAAGCTCGCGGCTCTCCAACGGGAGATTGAGAGACCAGTGTTGGACTGTAGAACTGCTTTGAAATTCATATGAGCTGTTCGCACTAAAGTAAAAAGCACCATCACTTATGCGGAGACCCTCTCGGCGCCAGCTGTGGGCTCAAGGCTGGAGCCGAACAAAAACACCCTGATAACGACTGTGTTGAGTCTGTTCCTTCCTATTCCATGCAAGGCCACCTGGGTTGGCTGGAAGACTGTTTACTTAGCCTGGCAGGGCGAAGGACACTGTCTCAGCTGAACCCTGGACACACACACACATACAGGGAGTGCAGAATTATTAGGCAAATGAGTATTTTGTCCACATCATCCTCTTCATGCATGCTGTCTTCCAAGCTGTATAGGCTCAAAAGCCTACTACCAATTAAGCATATTAGGCGATGTGCATCTCTGTTGATAGGTTTGTAGCTTGAACCCATCCGCTGGAACGTTGAAGACAATATAATTACACTGCAAAGCAAGACACAAGTAGGCAAAGACTTCATGTTTCTCGTGCACGGGAGAAATGACCGGACAAAGCGCCATTCCTTCGCTTGACCCCAGTCACTCTCGTCCGTCCTCCCGTACCACTGTTCTTTTATTGAGGTTACATGAATATGCATAGGTTCATTAACATATGACGTCTACATACACACAAAGAGTACCTTGCCTGTGTGTGTGTGTGTGTGTGTGTGTGTGTGTGTGTGTGTGTGTGTGTGTGTGTGTGTGTGACTTGTGTGAGGTCAAGATGTGACCCTGTGAAGACTCCCCAAAGCTGGTGCCAGAAGTCTGGGTCCATCTAACAAAAGGCTCTTATACTTAAACAGATATACGTGTGTTTGCTATACCATAAATCAGCAAAAGAAGATACGACCTCTCCTCTGTAGGGGAGTGAACTCACCCCCCTCTTCATGCTACACAGAGTTGTTACAGACCTCCTAGAATGAGACATTCTTTCAATCTACAAATGATTATATACTTCTATGCATATATAAGTAAATATTTCTAAGCATAAATGACAATCAACAATACAAAACCTATCACTCCCTATTCTGGTATTTTAAAGAGTACTTAGCAGAAATATTAAACAACCTAACTAATAGGGTTGCAAACTCCCAGCAAAAAAAAAAACTAAAGGGAACCATCGCCCACCCTCTGCCTCGTGGTGCTTAATCGACATAATCGACTTTAATTTAATGCATGTATTTAAAAAAAATGCACAGAAATCAATTATTTTTCAACAATTAAATAGATTCAACATCTTTCTTCAACAGAACTGCAGACTGCACAGATGGTATCTTCCCAAAGGAAAAAGTACTATAACTTACTAGGGTATATATTAGACTTAATAGTTACTATATACAATATTAGATTTCTATACATTTTACGTTAGATAAAAACTTTGGTTATAAGATTCAGATAATTATTTATTAAAAGTGAGACATTTTAAACGAGAATAAGAAAGAAAAGTATTTCTTTGTGCCCCCCTTTTCCCTGTTAATGCCCCAGCTGGCCCCCTGGCAAAACCGTGCTAGACCCGCCCCTGCACAGTTACCAGCTGTCAGCTACTTATAGCATTAGGCATTAAAGTAATATTAAATAAATTCTAACAACAGCTTATCAAGCTTAAACGTGCTGCTGTGGTTTATCTGCTGGTTTCCTCTTTCTGGCGCAAAGTGGGAAACAAACAAGAGAGACGGAACTTGCGATCAGCTGATCATTGATTAGTTTCATGATTGAAGTAGCAGCAGGAGAGGGAGGGGGAGAGGAGGCGCGGCAGTCGCTCCATATATCGGTTGTTAAGCTTAACGTGGGAATGCGTTACAAACACTGAGAGAGAAACTTACAAACTTGCTTTACTTCTCTAGGACAGCTTTCACTGAGAAGAAATGCCGATTTGGAAACATGTAGCGAGGCGCTAAATGCTCCACCAGACAACCGAGAGGTCTCTTGTTGTCACATGCAAGAAAGCATGCTCTGAAGAATATCCAGGTAGATAACTGTGGCGATATGTTGGTTATATTACTTTAAAGTGCAACTGGCTAATTCTTATTTTAGCCAACTCGAAAAGTAAAAATGATGCAACGACCTTGAAATAACACATTTATCTCACTGAAACATGTCATTTAAATAAAAACATTTACTGAAATTAAAATAAATATACTGAATATAATATGGCTCAGATTTAATGGAATATAATTATCCTTTTGTGTTGCTGTTAAAGAAAGGGATAATGTGTGATTACTGTTTTTAAACTATGGGCTACAAACTAAATCCTTTTATTATTTCTGTCCTCGGTTTTAACTCATTAATAATCATTAGGATGAAGCCCCCTAAAAAACAACGTAAAGGTCATGAAAATGTAAACAATTTGGCATTTTGATGATGCATCATCCACATTAAAAAGTAGAGATCATATCAGCCCTGTATTTACTTGTATCGGATACATAAAAAATCTTTCCGTATCGCACAGCACTACAGAAAGCTCTTTTCTAGGGTTGTATTAAACATCTGTAACTACCGTAACTCCTGATCCATTTCCTCAATTAAAAGAAGTCCAATGATTCCTGAGAGCAGCAACTCTGCGCTTTTCATTAATATTTGCATCATTACGGTAATCCCAGGTACATTGTTGCAGCAGCCCCGTGAAGGCAAAGGTTGAGAGAATAGTGAGTGAGCGTGATGGAACAATGTTATCACACGTTTGGCTTCTTTTTACCATGTTTGTTTGTTTTGTTCTTTCATGTGTTATTTACCAAGATTTGGATGGTGTTCTGCCTCGAGTTACCATAATGTCCCGAACATCACAAAAAAGCAGCTTTCAAGAACTGCTGAAATTTCTCATTTGCCCCAATGGTTCAAGACTCAAGTTAGGCTAAAAACACTGGGACCAGTTTAAATGGGTTCATGTGTGTCAGCTGCATCGTCACTGCTGCTCTTATGTTATGTGTTTTTGTTGAAAACTAGGTGCTGTTTGGCCTTAATGATGTCAAACTTTTCATTCACTTGTTTGCTCCTAAATACGTTTCTATTGCAGGTCTTTTCCAGTTGAAAATGTGAGTGAGCACTACACAAATTACTGACACTGAAATACACTGAAAAGAAAAACAACTAAACTAAATCCAAACAAAAACAACTAAACGAAGTAGTTACACACGTTATAGAATATATATACTGGGCATACAAGCCTGGCCTAAGCTTTCTGTCAGGAAGACTGCAGCAGTCCAGGAGTTGGGTTAACTGTCTTTAAGTCCCACAGAAGAAATGTTTACATCAAAGTGCTTGCCAGGCTTAATCCAAATTAGGTACAGCCATACTTGAACTTATCATTGTATAGTATGTGGGACTATGAGCAATGGTTTTCTGGAAACAGAAACAGGCAATTTTATCATTAGTAGAGTCACAAATAACTAGAAAAACAATTGAAAACATAATGTACTCAACACAGCAATATCTCACAATATCCACAAGGGGTCACTATAGCTCATATATTGCCTAAATAGCACGTCATACAAATTGCCAATCATAAGGCACGGACATGGCAAGCTAGCCACAGTTAAACTAAACAATAGAAAAGTCCTTTATTTGTAATACCGCTGGATGTAATGACTGCGGGAGATTACAGCCACTGCTATTAACTTAGTGCCAAATAATCCTACCAACATGGTATCAAAGAACTGAGGCATAACTTTAACATGCACAAACAATTATAACAGCTTCATGCGAGTCATCCTGCCAAAAGGACTAACACTCACAGGTTCATAAACACACAACTTAATCACACGAAACAACTGCGATGCTCTGCAGTGGCACCTTTAGTCACTCCCACTCTGCGTGCTGAGCACATGCCCACTGATACGCTTATTTCCTTTGAGTGTGCTTGATTTCTGCCTCTAGACATTCTGAGGCCGAGTCAGAGCAGGAAACTTGAGCACACGTGGTCTCATTAAATCAGACAGCTGGAGTCATTTAAAAAGGATCTTTTAAGCAGTGCTGTCCCTCAGCTTCATAGTAGATCCATCTATGGATCAGTTTGAAAATCCTAGCTGTCTTCTTTCCAGTTATCATGTTACAAGATTTTAAGAAAACTTGAACGCTGATCATGAGTTGAATGCCACTGATCTTCAAAATCATCCAAGCTTTTTGATAAATGCACACAAAAGTCGGGTGTCCATGCCACCCGCATGCAAGGTGACAAAAATACCCCAATCAGCCTTTCAAGCTGACAGCTAAAGAAACCATTTCACCAGATTTAGCTTCTTGGATATTGTGTTCACTGTACTGTGTTCAAAATGTACTTCTCATTTAATAGAAGAAATGTAATCATGTCAATATAGAGGATTTCAAATTCTCACTCCTGTTAATTAAAAAAAGAAAAAAGTAGGATAAGACATGAGAAACTCGTTGAAAAGGACAGTCTCCATTATAGCACCTCATGGAAGCTTTGTTAGACGACCTGTCATTAAAAACTAGAAAGACCATCCAGCATCGGGAGCTTTCAGACTTCCAGGTATGACAACAAGCCTATTGCTGGTTTGCCCACTCTGACTGTGTCAGTATTTGCTCCACATACCAACTGCTCTGACCCTAAAGTAAGCCAGAATCCCACACAGCCATATGTAGGCACATTCCAACCACAAAGAATAACTGGGGATTCTTCATCCTGTAAACATCCTGAACAACTGGTTTTGGTGGTTTGATGGGAACAGATCCTCACCTGATCAGGAATACCAACGATCACCCCACCACTCATGTCTTGTTGGGAAATGTTTGCAGTCCTCAAGCTGTGAAAGTCATCAGGTGCAGCAGTCATGAATACCATGTAAACATCCCTGTTGGTAGGACAAACAAATAACAGTGGGATTCATTCGAGAAAACAGAACTTGTTTGATTCCCTGTCTGACAAAAAGAAATTAATGCAACGTAAAAATTAGATTTAAAAAATCAGCAGCATCATATGTAACCATGTCCTAATTTACATATTGTTATAATTACACAAAATTTGTTCTAAAGCCCAAACTGCTCCTGGTATATCTGACTTTTAGCACCTCCAAGCCTGTAGTCATCTTGGTTATTAGTTAGGCCCCTCCCCCGTGTGTCGCTATGTGTATAGGCACTGTTAATGCTAGCATGAACAGATCATTCTTGCTGGCTGTTGTAGTGGCTTGAGCTAACTCTCATCCCAACTGTTTATATTTGGTTATAGGAGCTGGAGTGGGCATTAATGCTCCACAATTTACAAGCTGGTACCTGCCGCTAATCCATGGTTAAAGCCTTTACCCACATCAACACTGCAGGCAGAGGCTAACATCTGCAATACTATTAATAATTACACATAACTGTAGCAACAACAAAGAGAGGCTCGAACAAGAAAGGCTTGAAACCCTTAGAAAAGACTGATCAGAGTTGGTTCAATGAACTCTGATCATGTTCATTCGGAGTTAAGCTCGTGTGTGTTTAGAGACAGAAAGCCATCATGTTACCAGGATTCTCCAGAGAAACACAGAAATAAAGAGCAGAGCCTCCATCTTCATTTAGTGGACAGAGGAATATGATCACAAATCAGTGTGGGCCAAAATTTGTATCTTAAAAACTAGGAGGGGATAAAGTTATACCAACATACTGTAATATTTTTATAATATACACTAGCAAGCTTTCATGCTGTGTGTGATATTAAAAATATTGTATTGTGTGATATCACATTCTATTGTGATCCAGCATTTTAATCTGACCTTTGATTTCTAAATGCTTCATTAAACTGTCAAATATACAAATATAGACAACTGTGGGATTTGTCTAAAGTATTTGCATATGCCATAGAAATGTTAGCACTCACAGTTTACTGGGCAAGGTTTATGCAAAGTTTCAACAAGACCAGTCCACTTATGACAAACGCGATCATACGAGCATTATAGTACGATGCAGTCTCTGCATGATATGACTATCTATTCAGCTGTAACCTGACAGGGACAAAGTCTAGGAGACAGAAACTGAAGATAGACACCATTTACTGATGGACCTGTTATATTAGGTGACAATTCCACGTGAAAGTCTAAAGAAATGAATACATACAGGGCAAGTCTTTATGAGGCAAACATGATGTGCATCTCACACGAAAGCGATTTAGGTGATTTTCTGTGAGAAATGTGTAAAAAGATCCGTACTCTGAATTTCAGATACTATTGATCTGTTTGTTGTGTGTCTGAGGGTTTACGCAGGGACGTTGTGTGTAAGCACTGATTGCTACAGTAGCATCCAATCAATGCTTACAGTGCAAAGAAACTGGCCTACAGTCTGACAGCTGCATTAATGTCTACACAATCTAAGAGTTTGAAAGATGGACACACGTGAGATGATCATAAATCCACAACAGAATCCTTTCTGTCCTAACATACTGATGAGAAAATAACTGAAGCACTCGTGTCAAGAACAACAACAAAAAAGGGAAACATGCCTAACTTGGATTTCAGCTGATTTAAATGGCTCATTTTGAACGTTGACATATACATCAAGGAATGGACCAGCCACTGCACTGATGTTAAACCAGTTCAGAAGTTCATTTATCATCATGAACCACCAATTTATGAGCAGACAAACCAAAGTGCACTCCAAGATTCAGTTGCTTGTAGAAGCACGTTTAGCAGCAACAGCTCAAAGTCATTGTTTTCTGTATGACTATCAGTCTCTCACATCATTGGGGATTCATTTAGGCTCACTCTTCTTTATAATGTTGCTTCACTTCATTGAGGTTTGCACAAATTTGTTTATGCAAAACTCACGACCACACGACTTCTATTAAGCTGAGCTTTAAACTTTCTAAAATATAAAACCTGCTAGACACCGGTGTTGTGCCAAAAAGTGATTGTCTGCCAAAAACTGATTTCTGGTATTTGCCAAAAAGTGATTGCTCGTATTTAAACTGCTATAAGTAACTTGTTGGGCTATAATATGTGAAACATATGTCAAATGCTTCCCTCATGGATGACATAAAGTCATCTTGAGCCACAAACAACATTCGTGTAACAAGGTAGAAGCCGCGATCAGTTTTTGGCAGCGACTTTTATATAACCTTTATTTATGTAGTTAAAAAAAATCTCATTAACATTAAACATGTCTTTTGAAAGAGTAAGTTGGCCAAGAGGACAGCAGCAATGGCAGCAAATATTACAATAGTTCAGTAAAAATATTTTAAGTGGGGATAAAGGAGCGGATTGGTTATAATGTAAGTACAGGGTGGGCCATTTATATGGATACACCGTAATAACATGGGAATGGTTGGTGATATTAAAGTCCTGTTTGTGGCACATTAGTATATGTGAGGGGCAAACTCCTCAAGATGGGTGGTGACCATGGTGGCCATTTAGAAGTCGGCCATCTTGGATACAACTTTTGTTTTTTCAATAGGAAGAGGGCCATGTGACACATCAAACTTATTGGTAATGTCACAAGAAAAACAATGGTGTGCTTGGTTTCAACGTAAACCTCCAGCAGAACCAGGCTCAGGGAGGGGCGGGGCCATCTGCTGACCGGTTGGGGTGAGAGAAGGAAGACAGGATGAAGACATGCTGTGGAAGCGAGACAGAGATTAATAACAGATATGATTCAATGCAGAGAGGTCTGTTAATACATAGTGAGTGAACCAACCAACCACAGCATCTGTGGTGAGAGAGTCATCAAGGAGTTCAGGCACTCCATCAAGCTCACAGTCACAGACTCATGTGAGATTCTAGAGTTGCAGGGCTTCCTCCAGAGCAGCTGTTAGAAACACAGCTGCATCTTCTTTCTCTCACACACAGAAAAGAGTGAGACAGAGTGAGGCATCAGGGAGTTTAATTACCAGCTTTAAGACAAATGAATGAGAGTGCTGAATGATAGCACTCATGAGTGGTGCAGCATGCTTTAATTACTACCCACTAGTGAATGTGTCAGCAGCTGAAACTGTATTAATGGTGATTTAAAGAAACGAGTCCCAGTGTGTAGACCAGGCAAGCTGCTTCACTTGTAACACACTGGCAGAAACCCCAAGTCAGTTAGGATGACTACCTGAACATTTGAATGTTTCCACTGGTCACTGAGGTGGTACGTTACAGGGATCCAGTCTGTTCATTTACAGGACTCTACTAGAGCTGCTTTGCATGACTCACAGTTGAAATAATGCTTCTTTGTCTGATGCAGGGCCTTGGTTCACCCCATCAGTCGTGCAGGGGGTCGTCTGCTCTGCAAAAGTGCACTTTAATGTAAACTGTGCAGCAGTGCTGCAAACTAATCCAGACGAAATAAAAGCACAATGTCAGGAGCTACTGCAGTTCAGCATCAAACGTAGGCCAAATCAATCATTAATATGATTTTCATGATCATCTTGTTTGTCTTAATGTTCTTATGATTCAAAGAAACATCCAGCAGCTGTGAGATCGGCTGTACTGATTTAAAATGAAGTGTGTACGGCCCCAAAGCCTCTGAATGAGCTGCAGATGTGTTTCAAACTCCTGTAACAAAAGCAAACATGTCTGCATACCGGCTAACTTTGTCCACACACTGTTTCTGCTCTGCAGGTTTCACAGATGAAGATGCAAATAGTGGAGGATACGGGGATGGAGGAGATTGGGTTGGACTTTCATTAATATTTTGTCTGTTAGTTTGGGCTGTTTGTTGTTCCTGCTGCTTCCGCTGTCGTCATAATTACCTGCAAGGAACTAAAGCCATTATAGCAGCATCCTCCTGAAAACAACATCTGCTCTGCTTTTCCACAAGAATGAAGATGCAGAGGTCTGGCTTTAGGATCTGAGCTCAGATAACATCTGGAGTTTAAAGCATCATTTTAATCTTCTTCTGCACAAAATGGCTCAGTCGAGTGCTGCCAACTCCAAGAGGTTTTCGGAGGATCGGGTGATGGAGATCTATAAAGTAGGAGTAACATTATATAGCTACTATGTCAAAATTCTATAGTATGGTATATGATATGGCACAGCCCTGCTGTAAAGATCAAATGTGTGACAGTGAAAGGTGCTACAAAGAAGTCGGGAGAGAAATGCTGCAGAAAAGTCTCTTTAGCAAACAACGAGCAAACATAAAGCCCGTCCATTTCACATTTAAGGCAGGTAGTATGTTTGTTTTTCTAATGTTGACAAACTGACCCTCCATCCATCCACTTCTGCTGATCCTTTTCAGGGTCGCGGGGGCGCTGGAGCCTAACCCAGCTGTCTTAGAGCGAGACAGACTGAAGACCTGTCCAGTCCGCTGTCCCTACTAAGTGCATGTCCTTGAAACAGTGGAATAAAAACTAAAGCAATGACAAATAATGATCCTCATCATCAACATTACTACCGAAATGTGAACTAGCAAGTACAGCCTGAGCCCATAGAAACAACATCTTTGTAATCTGTAACAGTTTTGGATTTTTGGACATGTTAAACAACTTTTAAAGGGTTTTTCACAAAGATGCTGAACATTAAATGCAGGATGCCACAGACATCCATTTTAGCCAACAATCTGCCATCTTCACCTCCAGTGTTCAAATAAAACGGAGACGTTGTGACATCAGCAGGAGACAGAGATCAGCTAGAGACACGCAGACAGTTTAAGCAGGCTGCTGTTCAAGTGGAGGCTGGTATGAATCCTGCTTCTGTTTATGTTTCCTGTTGAACAAAAACTTGACCAGAAACTGACATACCAACTTTCAGACTAGCAGATCCATCCTCCTTCCCTCCATCCTCTGTGTGTCCTTCTGTCTGACCTGCAGCTGAGAAACAGGTGTGAGGTGTCAGCTGTCAGGTAGGTGATGAGTGAAGAACAGAACAGAATCCATTTCCTCTTCAAACTGCTGTCAGACATGAGCTGTGTCCCAATTCGTCGGCTGCATCCTTCGGAGGACCCGGCCTTTGCGGTCTACGTGGGCCGGGATGGTGGGGACAGAGAGGCTGTAACTACATCTGCTGGTGTCACTGTGACCTCAGAGCAGTTTACATGAAACATGAAACGAATTACAACTTTTGCGATATTGACCAGCTCATGATGCAGAGTGTAGACTGTATCTGTGATAATGAAAATGATTTAAGGACTGGTTTATGACACGTCTATAAAAAATATAAAGTCTGTACAAATGTGAAACTACAAAGTTAAAAGCAGCTGGAACGACAGCTGTTCAAAGCTGAACACTTACATCAGCCAGAAGACAGAGTGAGTCCTCCATCTCTCTGAAGGAGGCCATCGTGGTGAGCACAGATGCAGCAGCAGTGTGGATGTGTCCACTCTCACAGTGTCTCTCTTTCAAGTTTGTCCTCACATTCTCAAAAAAAGAACATGTCTATGCAGATGCCCAGAGCCTAACAACACACCCGCTATAAAAACTTTTGCACCACCAGATTTTCATATACTTACATTTGAAAGTGTTCGTCTCCTGCATTAACTCCCACTTCGATCACTATCATTATCAGAAAAATATCTCCTGTATGGCCCGCAATGAATCCTGGGATATGTTGGGCCACAAAGGACACACCTGACCCATCCTTCAAATTCAGGGAAATGAAGGACGCATTTGGAAGACTTCAAATTTGAACAGCCTTCGTCGCGTCCATGTGATACAATTTCCTACAAATGTGGCATTCGAAGCATCCTCTCCCTGAATTTGGAAACACCCAATGTGATGATAGAGAGCAGGAAGAACCAGTCTCAACAAGAGACACACACACCTGATTTCCTGTAACTGCAGAGGGGAGGAGCCACCCGAGCAGGTGGGAACAGGAAGAGAAACAGCTGAGCCTCCGTCAGAGCAGCAGGAGGACGGTGGAGCTGAGGCAGGGTGAGTGTTAACACCACATTGTTGTAGTTTTGCTGTCAGAGTCTCTGAGTGTGTTTGTTTGTGTGACTGTAGAGAGAAGAAGAGTCACAGTGAGCTCTGTAGCTGTGATTGGCTCAATAATCACCTTCAATGGACTGAACGCAGAGAACGAGCCGAGGAACCTGACAAACCTGTTTGTGTGTGTGTCTGTGTGTGTGTGTGTACCTGTTTAGACATGTTTGTGAGGACAAAGAGTTGGTATGCTACTATGTGGGCTAATAGAGTCCCACAAAATGGCCGTCCTCACGAGTTTGAGGATATTTTTGAGGCTTTTTGGTGTCCTCACTAAAATCTGAAAACAAGTGTCTGTGTGTGTGTCTGTGTGTGTATGTGTCATAAAGAGAGTCGAGTTCACGGTCGCACACTTTCTATCTCAGAGGCTGTATCCCAATTCTTCGGAGCCCCTCTGATGACATGGTCCAAAAAATAAATCAATTGTGGCCACAAAATACTACTTCGTGCGCACGAAATGCTAATTTGTGGGCACGAAACACTTGACCAATAACCGTGATCCTTCCCAGGCCCTTGCAGTTGGTTGACAATAAAATCTATCCCAGCGTCCAGGCCCTGTAAAGCAACTGGGCTCTCAGTATCCTGTTTAAATGTCTCTCCGTAATAATGGTTCCTTGCATTGCAGGCTTTTCAAAATGCATTGTAGCTCATTCCCAGCCTAAAATAAAACTCACTCATACCGTCTCTGTCCACGGTGTATAGGTTTAGCCTACTCTCATGCTTGTGTCTCTACGCAGCTGTCCAGGAATTGTATCAATATGATATGCGCACGTTATCTATTTTGTTGCCACAAATGAGTAATTCATTGCCACGTTATACCCATTTCATGCCCACAAATTAGCATTTCATGCGCACGTTATACCTATTTCGTGCCCTCGAAAATAGTATTTCGAGGGCACGAAATAGTATTTTGTGGCCACAATTTATTTATTTTTGGGCCATGTCATCAGAGGGGCTCCGTACAATTCAGGTTCTGCAGCCTCAACGATCCTCAAGGGCCACGTACTCAAGGACCGCTAAGGCCGGAACTACGAGGCTTGTGAAATGGGCGGTCTAGCCTCCGTCGCGCTGCCCCGGTTGCCTAGCAACCATGATACTAACAGCTGGAAACGTTTCACACAGCTTTGTTTGACAGAAATGAAGGAGAACATATTTTAGACATCTTTGTGAAGGACGCATTTCGAGCAGCCTTTGAATTGGGAAAGCCTTCGGTGCGCCACTGTGACGTAATCGGCCTTAAAATGCAGCCTTTAAGGCTACAGACCCTGAATTGGGATACAGCCTTTATGAAAGTGCGACGTTTGAGCCACTTCCTGTTCTCAGTGCCGGCGTCCTGATCACCGAGGTTTCTGTTGCTCTGATATCTGATATTGATTATATCGGTAAACAGGCTGTAGGCAGAAACATCAGGTCTGATCTGAAAATCCCTTCAAAAACAAACTTTAAGAGTTTTATGTCCGTGTGAGGCCGCACGCTGATTGGATAACCACCTGTCAGTCTCAGGGTATTAGCCAATGAGCGCGCAGATTCACAGTAAGATCTTATCACGTCATTCTTTTAAACTAAAACATCGACAGTAAAACTGTAACGTGTCCTGTGATCTATAAACACTCTGTGATGAATAATCTGAAGTCATTTTGAACCTGACAGTAGTTTCCTGTCACAGAGCAGAAGCTGCAGGCAGTTTTTGGCACCTTTAAATTTAATTTATTCCAAAATAAATCAATAAAGGTAGAAAAGAACTCTCAGTGACATTAAAAATCTATTTTTAAAGACAGATGTGACCAAGTGCAACAAATATAAGATGAGATGTTTACAGATATTTGAAGTATTGATCATATGTAGAACACAGAGCAGGTCCAATAACAGAGTCATCCTGCTCACAAACAGCAGTTTGGTTTCATGAGCTCACTTCCTGCAGTGATCCTCAGCTTCTCTCCAAAGGAGCCGTAACATGTGGGCTCCTCACCATGATGATGACCCCAAACACACTGAGTTCCTTCATCCACCTGATCATGTACTTATTAAATAATGTGATGGTTTTGGTGTTTTTTAACACTAGGAAGGCCCAGGCTTCTACCTTTCTACCTTTAAAACCCGCCACCAGCCAAATGGCTGGTAGGCTTTTAGCTAAGCTTTAGCTTCAGCCAAGTGGAAGCTAAATTGGCTAGTCATTCATATGTATATTAGGTTGTTACCTGGGAATTCTGGAGGGAGGGGAGTGGGGGTGTGTGATTGAGGGCGTGGGGGAGCTGCTAAAAGCTGTGCACAGTCACCAACTTGGAGTGTTTCAGTTTGCCGTCTTAGGGAGGACATTTTTACAAATAATAATAAAAAGTGAGAGTACATTCCAACATTTTCAGCAATCACTCACAATCCTGGCACTGCCATGGTATCTGTAGTCTGCATTTACCTTGGCTTGGCTTCCTGATCAATTGTCCACTACCAAAAGGAAGCCAAGCCCTGTGATCACACCCTGTTTTGTTGTAAAGGATGACAGGGCTTGATCAGTCGTCCATTGTGGCATCGTCCATTGTGGCATCAATGTGATCACACCTTGTTTTGTTGTAAAGGGTGACAGGGCTTGATCAGTCGTCCATTGTGGCATCAATGTGATCACACCCTTTTCCCATCAAGTTTTGGGTGGCCTGCGACCTAAAATCCAAGTACATTTGCAATGTCTTCCCATATCTTGGCAAGGACCCCAATCGTCCCACTGGGGAGAGACTTTCTGAAAATGTAGTAATGAGGCTGATGGAACCATTCCTAGACAAGGGCAGAAATGTTACCATGGACAATTTCTTCACATCGCTTTCACTTGCGCAAAAACTTCTTGGACGGAAAACCACCATCCTCAGCACAGTCAACAAGATTCGCAGGGAAATTCCTCAATCCACTAGACAGACAGATCGCAGTGAATTCACCACTCAGGTATGTTGCAGGTCTTTTGTGGTTCTATGTTTATGTGTTTCATTGTGTGTAAAAGGGCTATGGAAATAACAATTTATCTTATTTCTTAGGTGTTTTCAACCTCTGCTGCCACGTTGACGGCGTATGCGGCCAAACGGAAGAAGACAGTCTATATTCTTAGCAGCATGCACAGCGTGGTTCAGACTGATAACACTACCAAAAGGAAGCCAAACACGGTCACCCTTTACAACAAAACAAAGTGTGGCGTGGATGTGATGGACCAGATGGTTCGGGAGTACACTGTCCGCAAAGGAACACGGCGCTTGTAAAAATGTGTACAAATGGTTGGTTTTTTGTACCGTTTTTATCAATAAATCTCAGCAACAAAGGACATACACCCATGTGTGTTGATTTCTCCCTAAGATGGCAAACTGAAACACTCCAAGTTGGTGACTTTTGGAGATTTATTTCCCTGGATGATTGAGAATGCATCAAACTGAAACACTCCAAGTTGGTGACTGTGCACAGCTTTTAGCAGCTCCCCCACCCCCTCAATCACACACCCCCACTCCCCTCCCTCCAGAATTCCCAGGTAACAACCCAATTTACATATGAATGACTAGCCAATTTAGCTTCCACTTGGCTGAAGCTAAAGCCTAGCTAAAAGCCATTTGGCAACTCTCCGGGTTTTATAGGTAGAAAAGCCAAATGGCTGGGCTCTGGGCCTTCCTAGTGTTAAAGACTTTGAGCCTCTAAAATAACTGGTTTGGACTTTAGTGCCAAAGCTCCAACATTAGAAAGCCGTCAGTGTGATGCTTCCAGTACAACAGCACCTCTGAGTGTGTGTGTTTACCTCTCAGACTAACTCCACCCTGACATCAAGAAGATGGAGGAAGAGGACGGAGCAGCATCCAGCTGTGTGTCTGTGAGGAGTGACGGGGTTACACAAACACCTCCACCTTACAGTCATGGACCTGCAGCAATAATGTAAGAACACTACTAACTTTATTAGTCATTTCAACATAACCATGACAGAATCATTGATCTGTGATTGGTTCAAACTGTTTGATCTGAGTTTGATTTTTATTGACTTGTTTTCTTGCTAAGATCTGAACTCTGTAAGTTTAAGTGAAGTCAGTGCAGCAGAATCAGAGAGAAGAGCTGAGAACAAACTGAGTTCATTCAGAGACAGAAAAAACTGGCTGATGATTGGCTGACCTGTCAGCGTTATGAGGCAGACACAATATCACAGAGGGATCAGCTGATCATATGGCTGTCAGAGAGAACTGATCAGTTATTGATGTTTGTGTTTGCAGAGGTCAGAGGTCACAGTCTCCAGTATCCAGCTGTGTGTCTGTGAGGAGTGACTGGTCCAGAGAAAATCCTCCAGAGTTCAGTCATGAACCTGCAGCAACAATGTTCTTCAATCATGGAGCTCAGCTGACCATGTAAGAGAGCTGCTGACTCAGAGTTCAAAGGTTGTTTCTATAAATGTTCTGCCAGTGACATCATAACTTAACCTAACACTGGTCTGTGTATGAAGTATCATTTAGTGGCAGTTGTTAAAGTTGTATAATGATGATGCTAGTTTGGGGTGTATTTTCCTGCTGATGCAAATGCATCTACTTTGCCCTTTGTCTGGTGATTTGGACAAAGACGTCCAATGAAACTCAGAACGACACAGTTTGCACCACCAGCAGGCAGAGGAAGTGGCTGACATCCAGAAATCCTACCAGTGGCTGAACAAAGCTGGACTGAAAGACAGCACAGAGGCACTAATCATGGCAGCACAGGAACAAGCTCCGAGCACAAGACCCATAGAGCCCGGGGTCTACATGGCTCTACATGTAACAGAGGCCACACATAATAGAGGACACACTCTTGACCTACTGATCTCCAAAGGCCTGAGCATTTCAAAGGTTACTGTGTCTGATGTGGGCCTGTCTGATCATTACTGTGTTTTCTTTGAAAGTAAAATCTCAGCCCACACAAATATATCAACAGCAGTGATCACAAAACGGTGTATAACTGAACACAGTACTGCAATTTTTAACCAGGTCTTCCCATTAACACCTGACCTGCCCAGAGGGTCAGTCAATGAGCTCGTCAATAGCTTCAATGCTAACATGTTAAATGTAATGGACACTATTGCTCCCATTAAGGTGAAGGTTATCTCTGGAAGGAAAAAGTCTCCATGGAGAAACTCCACACTGGTGAAAAATGAAAAAAGAGAGTGTAGGAAAGCTGAGCGCAGATGGAGAAAAACAAACCTCCAGGTTCATTATGACATTTATAAAGAGAAACTTCACAATTATAATTTACAACTGAGGAATGCAAGGAGGTCCTACTTCTCTGACATCATCACTAAAAACAGCCATAATGCTCGGGTCTTATTTTCTACAGTTGACAGGCTAACAAACCCTCCTGTGTCAGTGGCAGCTGAACTTCATTCGACCATGGCCTGCAATGACTTTGCCAAATTCTTCACTGAAAAAATCCAAAAAATTAGACAAGCAATTGGTACATCAACAGCAGATCCAGGATATGTACTGTGTCCACCAAAAAACTGTTTAAACACCATGAAACAGTTTCAACCTATTAACAGCAAAGACCTGGAGGACATCTTAGGTCAACTGAACTCCTCCTCCTGCTGTTTAGATGTCCTGCCAACAAGTTTTTTCAAAAAGGTCTCAAAGACTTTAGAGTCAGACCTGTTACAGATCGTCAACTTTTCTTTATTATCAGGTGTGTTTCCAGAACCACTAAAAACTGCTGTAATCAAACCTATACTGAAAAAGGACAATCTTGACAAGACACAAATGAACAACTACAGGCCGATCTCAAATCTCCCGTTTTTAAGTAAGATCATTGAAAAAGCAGTTTCCCAACAGCTCAGTTACTTCTTAAAACAGAATAATTGCTACGATGCCTTCCAGTCAGGTTTTAGACAGAACCACAGCACTGAAACTGCTCTGACCAAAGTGTTTAATGACATATGTCTGAATACAGACAGTGGAAAAATGTCAGTCCTAGTTTTACTGGATCTCAGTGCAGCATTTGATACAGTTGACCACAACATATTACTCAAACGACTGGAGAACTGGACAGGTCTTTCAGGAACTGTACTAAACTGGTTCAAAACATACTTAGAAAACAGGAAATACTTTGTATCAATAGGTAACTTCACATCTGAGCAGACAAGTATCACATGTGGAGTTCCCCAAGGTTCCATCTTGGGACCCCTTCTGTTTAACATCTACATGCTCCCACTGGCACAGATTATAAACAACAACAAAATAAACTATCACAGCTATGCAGATGACACACAAATATATATCACAATGTCACCAGGAGACCGAGGCCCTGTACAGGCTCTTGGTAAATGCATTGAGGAAATCAATGACTGGTTGTGCCACAATTTTCTCCAGCTAAACAAAAACAAAACTGAGGTAATAGTCTTTGGCGCCAAAGAAAAACGATTACAGGTCACCAGAGAACTTCAATCTATACATCTAAAAACCACAAACCAGGCGAGAAATTTGGGTGTAGTGATGGATGCAGACCTAAACTTAGAAAAACACATTAAGACAATAACAAAGTCAGCTTACTATCACCTCAAGAATATATCAAGGATAAAAGATCTGATGTCTCAACAGGACCTGGAAAAACTAGTCCATGCATTCATCTTTAGTAGGCTTGATTACTGTAACAGCATCTTTACAGGTCTACCTAAAAAATCAGTCAGACAACTACAGCTCATTCAGAACTCTGCTGCTTGAGTCCTCACTAAGACCAAAAAAGTGGACCACATCAGTCCAGCTCTGAGGTCCTTACACTGGCTGCCTGTCCGTCAGAGGATAGACTTTAAAGTTCTGATGCTGGCCTATAAAGCTCTGAATGGTTTAGGACCAAAATACATCAATGACCTCCTGACCCAGTATGAACCTTCCAGATCCCTCAGGTCATCTGGATCCGGTCTTTTATCAGTTCCCAGAGTCAGAACCAGACACGGAGAAGCTGCATTCAGCTTTTATGCTCCTTATATCTGGAACAAACTCCCAGAAAGCCTCAGATCAGCTGAAACACTCAGTTTATTTAAATCCAGGTTGAAGACTCACCTGTTCTCAGCTGCATTTGAATAAAGCACCAAATCCACACTTTAAGCTTAAATTTCAAAACTTACATTTAACTACTGATTTTATCTACTGTTCTGATTTTATCTGTTTTGATTTTATATACTGTTTTGTTTGTTTGTTTGTTTGTTTGTTTGTTTGTTTGTTTGTTTGTTTGTTTGTTTGTTTGTTTGTTTGTTTGTTAATTAGTTAGTTAGTTTATTTGCTTGTTTTAATCAATTTTAAATCATGCTTTTTATTTGTTCTTGTTTCTAATATCTCTGTAAAGCACTTTGAATCACCTTGTTGTTGAATTGTGCTATACAAATAAACTTGCCTTGCCTTGCCTTGCCTTTTTGGGGGGGTTGTGTTGTATTAATAGTGACTTTGTTTCTTTGGACCTGACCAAAATCTTTTGTTTTTCAGTTCAGTTGCAACATTGACTAACACTAATGCAGGGGTCGGCAACCTGCGGCTCTTTAGTCCTTACAGTGCGGCTCCTCGTGGTTTGGGAAAATAAATTAGAAGTATTTAGCTGAAGTGTATTTTATTTATGTTCTTTTTTAACTTGTAGTTCTGAATTGGAAGATTATTGTGATATTGAAATATAAAAATAAAATTATATTTTTTTATTTTTTCAAGGTAAAAAACAGTATATACAGTGTTATCGTCATTCTAGATGTCAAAAAGTATTTGTGGCTCCCAGTGTTTTCTTTTGCGTGGAAACTGGCTCCAAATGGCTCTTTGGGTCCTGAAGGTTGCTGACCCCTGACCTAATGGTATATTTTTTTTAGCTGGATCGTTCTATAAAAACATGAATCAAATCTGAGAAAAGTTTCCACCTGACCTGTTGAATGTTATTGAAGCCAGAAGTTTGCCTTCATACTGTGTTTCTTGCATGCCTTTTGTGGTGTACTAATTGATGTGAAATGAATGCAATGTGGTTGTGTTTGCAGAGGTCAGAGGTCACAGTCTCCAGTATCCAGCTGTGTGTCTGTGAGGAGTGACTGGTCCAGAAACACACCTCCATATTTCAGTCATGAACCTGCACCAACAATGTTCTTCAATCATGGAGCTCAGCTGACCATGTAAGAGAGCTGCTGACTCATTTACGGGTGTTTGAAATTCTGTGACCACTTTGTAATTTTAGTTTATATTTTAAAGTGTTTTTATTTGTAGTTGCCTGTATTTTTATTACACTGTGTGTAACGTGGTGGTTTGTGCTGTTTGGGATCGTTTTGGTGTATTTGTGTCAGAACATCAGATAAATGATTTCATCACATTTTAAAAGAAAGTATCAGGATAATAATCTGAACTGAGTCATCAGAAATAGAAAGATGGTCTCAACAGGCCACTGAGCTGATCTCCAAAGAAATGCAGAAGATTGAAGAGTCCGAGGCTGTTTATTTGTCACAGGCATCGTCATACACGTACAACACAGTGAAATGTGCTGAGCTGCTCCTGTGACTGGACAAAACATTATAAACAATCATTAAATGAAATAATGAAACATTGTGCAGATGTAATGTTAAAGTGCTTTGTGCCACATTAGCACAGCATGTACTGACAGAGCAGTGCAAGCAGAACAAAGCAAATGAGCAAAGTGATGTAAACAGTAACTGAACAGAGTGAGCAGAGTAATATCAGCAGTAATGAAGCAGCAGGATCAGTGTAGCAGCGTGTGACGTCATAATGAATCAGGTATGATCTGAAATATGACAGTGAGACAAGAACATGATGTAAGGTCCTGTTTAAACCCTGATGGTGATGCTATGAGGGGAGCATGTTCTGATTTAGGACTTGGATGGTCTGAGGATAGAAGCTCCTCTCTGTTTGTGTCCTGATGGTGCAGAAGCTTCTGCCTGATTGTAGAAGGAGCTGAAGCCAGCATCATCCCAGAGGTGAAGCTCCTCTGTGTGCAGACCTGAGGTCAGATTCCTCCAGGCTGATGTTCAGGATCTACAGAAACGTGTGGTTGTAGTTATTGCTGCACTGTGTGCTGACAGCAGATACTCAGAACAAAGCGCTGCACACGTGTTCTTTACAAACATCTGTACATATAAAATATGGATCATGGCAGTGAATGAACACGTTTCTGTCATTTGTTTCATTGGCTTCTTTTTTCTGCCTGTGTTCATGTGATTAATGTCTAACACATAAACAGGTTTGTAATCAAACATCACATCATCAGGGAGGCATCATGAAACAAAGTTACTGCTGGAGGCTGAACTCAATTTGGTGGCAATGTTCAAAAATATCACTCAGATCATTTCAAAGCTTTTAGTTCTTCTTCTTCACTTCTGTAAAAGAATAGAAAGGAAATCAGAACCCAGAAGTTCACTTCCTGATGACTGAACTCTTTCAAAATAAAGCTGAAAGCTCTGAATGTGACACCGCTGCTCCACAACAGTTTTTAGAGGAGGTCAAAGGTCAGTTGAAAGTGATGGATCCCAAACTTCCAGTACATCCAGTGAAGGACATAATCAGCTCTGTGATGAAGGCTTTTACTGTGGAGTTTGTAGGCTGATCACTCTGTGTTTAATAAGACAGGCAGGAACAGCAAAGGAAACTTGGATTCTGAACTCAAACACAAGTTTCTCCACTTTGACTTTTCTCTGTGACCATCAGAGCTTCTGCACAGTGTCATCAAATCTGGATGTTTGTCACTGACAGTCAATGATTTTAGTGATAAAGAAATGTGTTCACAGAGGGAGGAAGAGGAAGAGGAGTGGTATCTGTGAGGAGGAGCAGCTGTCCTGCTGTGCTTTGTGTCAGGACGTCCTGAAGGATCCAGTCTCTACCAGCTGTGGACACTGGTTCTGCAGACAGTGCATCTCCTCATACTGGGACCAGTCTGCTTCATCAGGAGACTGGTCCTGTCCCCAGTGTGGAGAAAGATCCAGAAGCAGAGCTGGACTGCAGACAGCCAGTCAGAGCAGCTGTGTACAAAGTAAGACTGAACATCTGTCTGCTGATGGACTCATTTCTGAAAACTGGACTTCTTGTTGTTGTTCAGACATTGAAGAGTTTTCTTTCTGTTTTTCTTTCTTTCAGCAGATGTTGGTCTGCAGGAGGTTTTAGATGAACATAAGATCAGTCTGAGGAGGAGATGTGAACGTGTGACTGAAGGAAGTGATGAAAGAGGAAGTAGAACCCTCCTCAACAGGATCTACACTGAGCTCTACATCACAGAGGGACAGAGTGAAGAGGTTCATAGCCAACATGAGGTGAGGCAGCTGGAGACAGCTTCCAAGATGGACGCCCTCCATGACACTCCAATCAGGTGCCAGGACATCTTTAAAGCCTTACCTGACCAACAGAGACCCATCAGAGTGGTTCTGACCAATGGCGTGGCTGGTGTTGGAAAAACCTTCTCAGTGCAGAAGTTCACTCTGGACTGGGCAGAGGGCTTGGAGAACCAACATGTCAGTGTGGTGGTTCTGCTTTCATTCAGGGAGCTGAACCTGATCAGAGATGAGCAGTACAGTCTTCTGGAGCTGCTCCATGTTTTCCATCCAACACTACAGAAGGTCACAGCAGAGAAGCTGGCTGTCTCTCAGCTTTTGTTCATCTTTGACGGCCTGGATGAAAGCAGACTTTCATTGGATTTCACCAACAGGAAGCTGCTGTCTGATGTCACACAGAAGTCATCAGTCAGCCAGCTGCTGACAAACCTCATCCAGGGGAATCTGCTTCCCTCGGCTCTCGTCTGGATAACTTCCCGACCTGCAGCAGCCAATCAGATCCCTCCTACATGTGTTGACAGGCTAACAGAAGTACGAGGATTCACTGACGCCCAGAAGGAGGAGTACTTCAGGAGGAGATTCAGTGATGAAGAGCTGTCCAGCAGAATCATCTCCCACATGAAGACATCCAGGAGCCTCCACATCATGTGTAGAATCCCAGTCTTCTGCTGGATCACTGCTACAGTTCTGGAGCACATGTTGACTACAGAGCAGAAAGGAGAGCTGCCCAAGACCCTGACTGACATGTACTCACACTTCCTGCTGGTTCAGACAAAGAGGAAGAAGAACAAGTACCACGAGGGACATGAGACAAGTCCACAGGAGCTGACGGAGGCTGACAGGGAAGTTCTTCTGAAGCTGGGGAGGCTGGCGTTTGAACATCTGGAGAAAGGAAACATCATGTTCTACCAAGAAGACCTGGAGCAGTGTGGTCTGGATGTGACAGAGGCCTCGGTGTACTCAGGAGTTTGTACAGAGATCTTCAAAAGAGAGTGTGTGATCTTCCAGAAACCAGTCTACTGCTTTGTTCATCTGAGCATCCAGGAGTTTCTGGCTGCAGTCTACATGTTCCACTGTTTCACCAACAGGAAGTCAGAGGTGCTGAAGAACTTCCTGGGAAAAAAATACAAAGAGTCATCTCTGGATGATTTTTTGATGGAAACACTAATAAAATCCTTCAGGAGTAAAAATGGTCGTCTGGACCTGTTTGTTCGCTTCCTTCATGGCCTCTGTCTGGAGTCCAACCAGAGACTCTTAGGAGGTCTGCTGGGTCAGACAGAGAACAGTCCAGAAACCATCCAGAGAGTCATCAAGAATCTAAAAGGAAGGAAGACAAAATCCTCTCCTGACAGAAGCATCAACATCTTCCACTGTCTGATGGAGATGAACGACATCTTATTATCTCAGGAGATCCAAGAGTTCCTGAAGTCAGAGAACAAATCAAAGAAACTCTCTGAGATCCACTGCTCAGCTCTGGCCTTCATGCTGCAGATGTCAGAGGAGGTTCTGGATGAGTTTGACCTGAAGGAGTACAACACAACAAAGGAGGGACGACTGAGACTGATTCCAGCTGTGAGGAACTTCAGAAAGGCTCGGTGAGTCCAGATGTGATCATTAATATTATCAGTTGGTGATAGTTTAGTTACTCAGTCATAAACTGCAATCATTTCTTATTTGAGGTCACACTAGGGCTGCCACAAACGATTATTTTTGTGATTATTTGACTAATCAGATCAAAAATAAAACATACAGCTTATTGCACCAGCATGCATCTGCTGTTATGTAACTATCATTATCTTACAGCTTAGAGTTTTTAAGGTATGTGCTAACTAAAAATAAAGACCAGATGATAGTTTATTAAACTTTTAATGAAATTTGCAGATTGTAGCAACAAACAGAAAGGCCCCCAAAATGTGTGCCGAGTTCTTCAGTGTGATTTCTCCACGATGAAAGCACACTCTGCTACACATAGTTATGAAGATCTTGATTAACCACATTAGCTTCACATTAGTAACTTTGTCCTCGACAGCTCGGCCATCTTCAGAACCTGCCCAGGAATTGAACTGCACATGTGCACTGGCTCCAGACGTGGGGTTGTCCTGCATAGTCAGTGGTGTCAGTAGATCATTAAGTAAAATAATATGTAACTAGATTCCTTTGAAAGAGCAACCATGGACGACAAAGCTGGGCGGAGTCTGCTCTAAGACACCAAATGAGCAAATGTTTGCTGACCTGTATCAGTGATCACCTTTTTGTTGGCCTGGTCCCCCAGTCCTCCCACTCCCCCCGGTCCTCGGTGGATGCTGTCACTTCCTCTGACACTGGCTCACCATTTATGTTGTGTCAAAAATCAAACGTGAAGATCTAATTTACTCTAAACTCTCTGACTGTTACTAATATAGTCATAAAATATGCAACAACCACTGGAGATGGAGATGAAGCTTCAACTTGCAGAAAATAGTTTATTAAAATCAGTTTGAATAAACCCAAGGCTCAGAGCAAAAGAGACAAAAGCGCCCCCAAGTGGTCAGACAATAGACGAACAGAATAAACCCTATCAAAGACAAACACGCTGGAAGCATCTTTTCTAACACTCCAGTATTTATTAGCATTTATTATAAATTTATTGTGACTTTGAAGACGTTCAGTGTTTCCTTTGGTATAACGGAGGTCTGACTACAGTCCAGTAAACACACTGATTAGGATTATAGATTAAACTGCAGTAATACTTTCACAGTGTGCAGTGATGCACAGGTCCGAGTGGTTTTACACTGAAATTCTCAACAACAGGAAACTATAAGAATTTGTTACTCTAATAATAAACAAAGAAGAAGAAAAACATTTTTCATTTAGAGTTGATGAATATGAATGAATTTGAACTTTACAAACCAATCAAAGACAAACTGATCCATGTGAGTTTATAACAATATTCAAAGGCTGCTGCTGGACACAGACAGGTAACATCATTTTGACTTGCTGTCACCTGGATCTGGAGTCATAAACATTGAAGCGCTGAACATTAATACAAGTGTGTTTCTGCCAACTAGTGATAAACCTGCAGACTAATGGCTCAGAAAGCTAAAACGAGCCAATCATTTCTGTGTTTAGTTCCCCTGAAATCAGATGTGATATCAGCAGCTCTGAGTTCATTCATCATTATTGTCCAGTGATGAGATTTCTGCTCCGTTTGGTGACAGTCAGCAGATTTTTCCTGAGTGTGGACGTGAACAGTCGTACCTGACAGCAGCAGGTAGCAAACAGAGATCGTCTTTCCAGCTGGAACTCTTCACTGAGCTGAGCTCATTCAAAATGTTCTGGATTCAAGACAGGAAACAGTCCACATGTGTGTCTTCACTCTGACTCTGGATCAGATCTCACTGACAGACTGTGGACATTATGGAAGCCTAAATGTGACACCATCTTCCTCCTTCATCTGCAGATTAAAGCCAAACAAAGATTCTCATTAAAAGTCTGCAGGTCTGAGAGAGACTCAATCGTTGTGTCATGTCAAACACAGTAAGAGGAGCTGAAGCACAGATGTGAAGAGCAGATGTTCATCAGATTATGACCTCACTCTGTTTTGTCTTCATATACATTCAGTCTGTGTTTATAATGCAGACTTTCTGCTTTTATAATAACACATTTTGTATTTTCTATGATCACAGACTGGCTGACTGTGGACTCTCAGGGACTCATTGTGAAGTTGTGGCCTCGGCTCTGAAGTCCATCCCCTCCCATCTGACAGAACTGGACATGAGTAAGAACAAGCTGCAGGATTCAGCAGTGAAGCTTCTGTGTGCTGGACTGGAGAGTCCAAACTGTCGACTGGAGACTCTGAGGTGAGTTCACTGACTGCAGCTGTTGTTGTTTTTCTATATTTCTGATCTTTGATATTTGAAACGTTCTTTAGTTCCTAAATGTTCAGGATGTGTCTGAAGACAAATGTGAAGAAGTTTGAGTGCTTTCAGAAATGTTGTGTCTTTCCAAACGACTGAACAACAGTTTTTCCTCTTGGCTCCAAATAGAAGTGACAGACTTGAGCAGCGTTCATTTAAAGGCTGACAGAAGTGCAGTGGTGACGGGGAGATGTTTGTCTGGACAGCTTTTCAGCCTCCACAGGTTCATGTTGTGCTCCGTCAGTCAGTGAAGATGAAGTCAGTACTGGTGAGGCTGGTACTGGTGTGTGAGGGATGTGAATGAGGCTGTTGGAGATCTGATGATAGCAGATAAAAACAGGCTGCAGAGACTTTGAGCTTGTGTGGAAACAGACAGAGAAAAGAAAGACATGAATGTCAAAGCTAATAAAGGTGAAGTTAGGAGCTGTGATGATGTTCATGTATCAGAAGCTGATCTGGCTGCTACAGAGACGACCCACACAGCTGCTGTGGTGAGGTTTGTGTTAAAGCAGAGGAACACAGGCCCACACATGACAGCAAAGCAGGTTTCAGGCTCTGTGAGAGGATTTCAAACAGAAGCTGGAGAAGAGAAAGGACTACAGAAAGAAGGCAGCTGAGACCAGTCCAAGTGTTTCCATGGAGCCCAGTCTAACATTCATTTATACACTAACGTACAGAAGTGAACGGGAAAATGAATCCATAGTTTCAAATGTAGAAATAGTTCTCAGTTCATTTACAGAGTTTAATACATTTCATGAGGAAATGTTCAAAACAGCAGCTGAGAAAAAATCTGCTTCACAAAGTTGGATCCAATTCCAATAGTTTGTGATGCACTTGAACGCAGCGTGAGCAGTTCACTGCCTAACCCCACAGAGACTGTCAGTCTTGACTTTTCTTTATTTCTATTGGCTGTCAGTGAGATTTCAGAGCAATCAGAGACTGTGGGTCTGTGTATGAAGTATAATTCATGTGCAGTTGTTGAAGTTGTAGAATGAGAAATGGCAGTTTGGGGTATTTCCTGCTTTCATTGTCCTGCTTGTGCTGATGAAAATGTTTATTGACGTGTGAATTCATTCTTCAACGCTCGATTCTGCCTGAACAACGTGAAAACTTTGCTTTGTGTAACACAATTCAAAGCACTGAAGCATCGACTTATTTCATTATCCAACAATGAAAACAGGAAACACAGACAGCTGGCCTTCAAAGTAAAAGCTGCTCCTTTTGAAACATGTTGGTGGTAAAATGTAAGAAGAGCTGAAGCACATAAATGATCTACATGCCAAAATATTAAACACAGTTGATATATTTGTGTGAGTGTTGTGATTCAGGTGTAGATGTAATAATGTACATATAGCAGAGTTTCCTCTTCTGGATCAGCTGATCAGAGACAGGCCAATCAGCTCTGAGCATGCTCAGTCTGAGTTATCGAGCCACATACTATGATTCACCATGGCAACGGCATGAGCAGAGGCTCCGTGTGAATCCAGAGGAGCAGAAACATGAATGATGACAGTAGATGTTTGTGTGAAAGTGCTGGAAGCAAATGAGTGTGTGATGTTCTTTCAGTGTTGCACTTTGTAGACGCTCCCTGAGCACTGGTCTCACAGCCAGCTGCACATAGAGACCAGTGTTGTTAGTCCAGGTCAGAAGATGACTTGTTGGAATGAAAATGAGCTTGTAGTTTGTCTGCTTTAATAATGTGACTGGAAAAAGGTGTTGGACTTCAAATATGTCCATTTCTGTCACACTTCACCTTTAAAAGTGAAGCCATGTGGTTCCTGGAAGGAAAAACACGACTTTTTCAAGTCTTTGTCCTGTTTTTATGAGAAATGTACGACTTTAATGTGAAACATTCAGAGTTTTTTCTCTTGTTGTGTTTGTTTGAAGCTGCTTCCTGTTGGCTTCAGCTGTTTGGAGTTTCCATTTTCTAAACTTCTACATTCTGAACCTTCTTCAGCTCTGAACAGATGATGAAACACTGAATGATTTCAAGCACTTTGTCTAATAAACTTACATCTTTCATTCTTTATACAGATTGAAGAGCTGTGGTTTGTCAGAGATCAGCTGTGATTATCTGGCAGCAGCACTGAAGTCCAACCCCTCCCATCTGAGACAGCTGGACCTGAGCTCCAACAACAAGCTGCAGGATCCAGGAGTGAAGCATCTGTGTGGTTTCCTGGAGAGTCCAGGATGTAAACTTGAAACTCTGAGGTCAGTCAGCATGTTTTAGTTGTGCTGAGATGAATATGATGTGAAAGTTGTGCTGACACTAAACTGCAGACATCAGGCTGATATTATACTGATCCACACTGAGGATCTTCATGGTAAAGTCTGTTTTCTTCTTCTCTGGTTTAGTCCATTGACTGCAGCAGAACAATGTTCACATTTCAAACAGTGATACTCAACGTATGGCCCGCGGCCCACACGCGGCCTGCCCACCTTTCCTGATTCAGAGAGAGGGGACCCTGATTAACTGTGTAGCTTCTTCCTCACAGTTCTAAGTATCAGACACAACAATGAATAATCCACAGCTGACTGTCTTTAGCAGGTCAAAGGTCACGGCACACAGCAGACAGTCAGAAATATTCTAACTCTGATCATTTATCAGTTGTGACACTGTGAGACTTGATCAGAGGTGTGATCATCACAGCAGAGGCCTTTGTGTCAAAGTCACTGAGGATCAAACAGAAACACATGAAGCAGATTTTCCTCTTCTGGCTTTTTATAGCAGATAACCTTCAAAATATTCTGCAGTCGATCAAAAACTGAAGCAAACCATGAAGCAACATGTGAACATGAGCTGATGCTGCTGAAGTGAAGCAAAGTTACAGAGGTTTGATTACAGACACAGCTGAGAGTTTGTAATCTGTCATCATTTTAAAAAGTTTCCATGGAACAGCAGAAATGAGGCTTTACTGTCAGAGGCCGACAGCACTGAACACAACAGCAGACTGGTGGCTAATAAACAGTGAATGATGCAGAAACAGATGTTTGAAGCTGTTCTTGGAGTACACTGAGAGAGAGAGAGCTGTGCAGGCAGGAACAGCCAAAGTCAGAGAGAATTCATGAGCATATTGATCAAACGTGAAGCAGAGTTTGGATCTTCTTTTGCTGCTGCTTCACTCAGTTTTGGTTGGAGACAGATGAAACCTGCAGCTTCAGGATCTGTGAGCTGTCCACTTTCAGCCCGACGGCGTGTCCGTGTACGTGCCGTCGAGTGAACGAGCCACGCTCTGTGTTTCCATCTTTGTGTGTTTAGCTGCTCTCATTTACTGTTTTATCTGTTTGCTGCTTGTTGAAATAGTTTGTGAGCTTTAACCTGAGATTCTGGCAAAATACATTTATATTAAACATCGATTCAGGATTGAATGAATCAACATCATTTTATTCAAATTAAAACCATTTAAATGGGAACATGAATTTTTTACAGCCGCCTCTAATGATGGGTAATGTCAGCTGGTCCATGTGCAGCTGGCTGTGAGGCTCAGGGAGCGTCTACAAAGTGCAACACTGAAAGAACATCATCCATAAATATTGAGTAAGAACTGGACTCTCATACAGCGAGACTCAAATGCCTTTAAACATCAGCTTATCCTGCTGATCCAAGTCCAACACTGAGTTTGTAAAAACATGTTTGTCAATCATTTTGTTTGGTTTCTGAGGAAAAAGATTCAATAAGTTGCTGCTAATACACAACATTTCATCATATTTCCTCATAACCCTCTTTTGTCTGACCATTTGATCCCATTTGAATTTGCAATAAAGGATCCACAGAGTTTGGTGACAATAATGACAGTAGATGTTTGTGTGAAAGTGCTGGAAGCAAATGAGTGTGTGATGTTCTTTCAGTGTTGCACTTTGTAGACGCTCCCTGAGCACTGGTCTCACAGCCAGCTGCACATAGAGACCAGTGTTGTTAGTCCAGGTCAGAAGATGACTTGTTGGAATGAAAATGAGCTTGTAGTTTGTCTGCTTTAATAATGTGACTGGAAAAAGGTGTTGGACTTCAAATATGTCCATTTCTGTCACACTTCACCTTTAAAAGTGAAGCCATGTGGTTCCTGGAAGGAAAAACACGACTTTTTCAAGTCTTTGTCCTGTTTTTGTGAGAAATATACAACTTTAATGTGAAACATTCAGAGTTTTTTCTCTTGTTGTGTTTGTTTGAAGCTGCTTCCTGTTGGCTTCAGCTGTTTGGAGTTTCCATTTTCTAAACTTCTACATTCTGAACCTTCTTCAGCTCTGAACAGATGATGAAACACTGAATGATTTCAAGCACTTTGTCTAATAAACTTACATCTTTCATTCTTTATACAGATTGATGGACTGTGGTTTGTCAGAGATCAGCTGTGATTATCTGGCAGCAGCACTGAAGTCCAACCCCTCCCATCTGAGACAGCTGGTCCTGAGTAATGACTCCTCCTCTTCTTCAACTAAGAACAACCTGCAGGATCCAGGAGTGAAGCATCTGTGTGGTTTCCTGGAGAGTCCAGGATGTAAACTTGAAACTCTGGGGTCAGTCAGCATGTTTTAGTTGTGCTGAGATGAATATGATGTGAAAGTTGTGCTGACACTAAACTGCAGACATCAGGCTGATATTATACTGATCCACACTGAGGATCTTCATGGTAAAGTCTGTTTTCTTCTTCTCTGGTTTAGTCCATTGACTGCAGCAGAACAATGTTCACATTTCAAACAGTGATACTCAACGTATGGCCCGCGGCCCACACGCGGCCTGCCCACCTTTCCTGATTCAGAGAGAGGGGACCCTGATTAACTGTGTAGCTTCTTCCTCACAGTTCTAAGTATCAGACACAACAATGAATAATCCACAGCTGACTGTCTTTAGCAGGTCAAAGGTCACGGCACACAGCAGACAGTCAGAAATATTCTAACTCTGATCATTTATCAGTTGTGACACTGTGAGACTTGATCAGAGGTGTGATCATCACAGCAGAGGCCTTTGTGTCAAAGTCACTGAGGATCAAACAGAAACACATGAAGCAGATTTTCCTCTTCTGGCTTTTTATAGCAGATAACCTTCAAAATATTCTGCAGTCGATCAAAAACTGAAGCAAACCATGAAGCAACATGTGAACATGAGCTGATGCTGCTGAAGTGAAGCAAAGTTACAGAGGTTTGATTACAGACACAGCTGAGAGTTTGTAATCTGTCATCATTTTAAAAAGTTTCCATGGAACAGCAGAAATGAGGCTTTACTGTCAGAGGCCGACAGCACTGAACACAACAGCAGACTGGTGGCTAATAAACAGTGAATGATGCAGAAACAGATGTTTGAAGCTGTTCTTGGAGTACACTGAGAGAGAGAGAGCTGTGCAGGCAGGAACAGCCAAAGTCAGAGAGAATTCATGAGCATATTGATCAAACGTGAAGCAGAGTTTGGATCTTCTTTTGCTGCTGCTTCACTCAGTTTTGGTTGGAGACAGATGAAACCTGCAGCTTCAGGATCTGTGAGCTGTCCACTTTCAGCCCCGACGGCGTGTCCGTGTACGTGCCGTGGAGTGAACGATCCACGCTCTGTGTTTCCATCTTTGTGTGTTTAGCTGCTCTCATTTACTGTTTTATCTGTTTGCTGCTTGTTGAAATAGTTTGTGAGCTTTAACCTGAGATTCTGGCAAAATACATTTATATTAAACATCGATTCAGGATTGAATGAATCAACATCATTTTATTCAAATTAAAACCATTTAAATGGGAACATGAATTTTTTACAGCCGCCTCTAATGATGGGTAATGTCAGCTGGTCCATGTGCAGCTGGCTGTGAGGCTCAGGGAGCGTCTACAAAGTGCAACACTGAAAGAACATCATCCATAAATATTGAGTAAGAACTGGACTCTCATACAGCGAGACTCAAATGCCTTTAAACATCAGCTTATCCTGCTGATCCAAGTCCAACACTGAGTTTGTAAAAACATGTTTGTCAATCATTTTGTTTGGTTTCTGAGGAAAAAGATTCAATAAGTTGCTGCTAATACACAACATTTCATCATATTTCCTCATAACCCTCTTTTGTCTGACCATTTGATCCCATTTGAATTTGCAATAAAGGATCCACAGAGTTTGGTGACAATAATGACAGTAGATGTTTGTGTGAAAGTGCTGGAAGCAAATGAGTGTGTGATGTTCTTTCAGTGTTGCACTTTGTAGACGCTCCCTGAGCACTGGTCTCACAGCCAGCTGCACATAGAGACCAGTGTTGTTAGTCCAGGTCAGAAGATGACTTGTTGGAATGAAAATGAGCTTGTAGTTTGTCTGCTTTAATAATGTGACTGGAAAAAGGTGTTGGACTTCAAATATGTCCATTTCTGTCACACTTCACCTTTAAAAGTGAAGCCATGTGGTTCCTGGAAGGAAAAACACGACTTTTTCAAGTCTTTGTCCTGTTTTTGTGAGAAATATACGACTTTAATGTGAAACATTCAGAGTTTTTTCTCTTGTTGTGTTTGTTTGAAGCTGCTTCCTGTTGGCTTCAGCTGTTTGGAGTTTCCATTTTCTAAACTTCTACATTCTGAACCTTCTTCAGCTCTGAACAGATGATGAAACACTGAATGATTTCAAGCACTTTGTCTAATAAACTTACATCTTTCATTCTTTATACAGATTGATGGACTGTGGTTTGTCAGAGATCAGCTGTGATTATCTGGCAGCAGCACTGAAGTCCAACCCCTCCCATCTGAGACAGCTGGTCCTGAGTAATGACTCCTCCTCTTCTTCAACTAAGAACAACCTGCAGGATCCAGGAGTGAAGCATCTGTGTGGTTTCCTGGAGAGTCCAGGATGTAAACTTGAAACTCTGGGGTCAGTCAGCATGTTTTAGTTGTGCTGAGATGAATATGATGTGAAAGTTGTGCTGACACTAAACTGCAGACATCAGGCTGATATTATACTGATCCACACTGAGGATCTTCATGGTAAAGTCTGTTTTCTTCTTCTCTGGTTTAGTCCATTGACTGCAGCAGAACAATGTTCACATTTCAAACAGTGATACTCAACGTATGGCCCGCGGCCCACACGCGGCCTGCCCACCTTTCCTGATTCAGAGAGAGGGGACCCTGATTAACTGTGTAGCTTCTTCCTCACAGTTCTAAGTATCAGACACAACAATGAATAATCCACAGCTGACTGTCTTTAGCAGGTCAAAGGTCACGGCACACAGCAGACAGTCAGAAATATTCTAACTCTGATCATTTATCAGTTGTGACACTGTGAGACTTGATCAGAGGTGTGATCATCACAGCAGAGGCCTTTGTGTCAAAGTCACTGAGGATCAAACAGAAACACATGAAGCAGATTTTCCTCTTCTGGCTTTTTATAGCAGATAACCTTCAAAATATTCTGCAGTCGATCAAAAACTGAAGCAAACCATGAAGCAACATGTGAACATGAGCTGATGCTGCTGAAGTGAAGCAAAGTTACAGAGGTTTGATTACAGACACAGCTGAGAGTTTGTAATCTGTCATCATTTTAAAAAGTTTCCATGGAACAGCAGAAATGAGGCTTTACTGTCAGAGGCCGACAGCACTGAACACAACAGCAGACTGGTGGCTAATAAACAGTGAATGATGCAGAAACAGATGTTTGAAGCTGTTCTTGGAGTACACTGAGAGAGAGAGAGCTGTGCAGGCAGGAACAGCCAAAGTCAGAGAGAATTCATGAGCATATTGATCAAACGTGAAGCAGAGTTTGGATCTTCTTTTGCTGCTGCTTCACTCAGTTTTGGTTGGAGACAGATGAAACCTGCAGCTTCAGGATCTGTGAGCTGTCCACTTTCAGCCCGACGGCGTGTCCGTGTACGTGCCGTCGAGTGAACGAGCCACGCTCTGTGTTTCCATCTTTGTGTGTTTAGCTGCTCTCATTTACTGTTTTATCTGTTTGCTGCTTGTTGAAATAGTTTGTGAGCTTTAACCTGAGATTCTGGCAAAATACATTTATATTAAACATCGATTCAGGATTGAATGAATCAACATCATTTTATTCAAATTAAAACCATTTAAATGGGAACATGAATTTTTTACAGCCGCCTCTAATGATGGGTAATGTCAGCTGGTCCATGTGCAGCTGGCTGTGAGGCTCAGGGAGCGTCTACAAAGTGCAACACTGAAAGAACATCATCCATAAATATTGAGTAAGAACTGGACTCTCATACAGCGAGACTCAAATGCCTTTAAACATCAGCTTATCCTGCTGATCCAAGTCCAACACTGAGTTTGTAAAAACATGTTTGTCAATCATTTTGTTTGGTTTCTGAGGAAAAAGATTCAATAAGTTGCTGCTAATACACAACATTTCATCATATTTCCTCATAACCCTCTTTTGTCTGACCATTTGATCCCATTTGAATTTGCAATAAAGGATCCACAGAGTTTGGTGACAATAATGACAGTAGATGTTTGTGTGAAAGTGCTGGAAGCAAATGAGTGTGTGATGTTCTTTCAGTGTTGCACTTTGTAGACGCTCCCTGAGCACTGGTCTCACAGCCAGCTGCACATAGAGACCAGTGTTGTTAGTCCAGGTCAGAAGATGACTTGTTGGAATGAAAATGAGCTTGTAGTTTGTCTGCTTTAATAATGTGACTGGAAAAAGGTGTTGGACTTCAAATATGTCCATTTCTGTCACACTTCACCTTTAAAAGTGAAGCCATGTGGTTCCTGGAAGGAAAAACACGACTTTTTCAAGTCTTTGTCCTGTTTTTGTGAGAAATATACGACTTTAATGTGAAACATTCAGAGTTTTTTCTCTTGTTGTGTTTGTTTGAAGCTGCTTCCTGTTGGCTTCAGCTGTTTGGAGTTTCCATTTTCTAAACTTCTACATTCTGAACCTTCTTCAGCTCTGAACAGATGATGAAACACTGAATGATTTCAAGCACTTTGTCTAATAAACTTACATCTTTCATTCTTTATACAGATTGATGGACTGTGGTTTGTCAGAGATCAGCTGTGATTATCTGGCAGCAGCACTGAAGTCCAACCCCTCCCATCTGAGACAGCTGGTCCTGAGTAATGACTCCTCCTCTTCTTCAACTAAGAACAACCTGCAGGATCCAGGAGTGAAGCATCTGTGTGGTTTCCTGGAGAGTCCAGGATGTAAACTTGAAACTCTGGGGTCAGTCAGCATGTTTTAGTTGTGCTGAGATGAATATGATGTGAAAGTTGTGCTGACACTAAACTGCAGACATCAGGCTGATATTATACTGATCCACACTGAGGATCTTCATGGTAAAGTCTGTTTTCTTCTTCTCTGGTTTAGTCCATTGACTGCAGCAGAACAATGTTCACATTTCAAACAGTGATACTCAACGTATGGCCCGCGGCCCACACGCGGCCTGCCCACCTTTCCTGATTCAGAGAGAGGGGACCCTGATTAACTGTGTAGCTTCTTCCTCACAGTTCTAAGTATCAGACACAACAATGAATAATCCACAGCTGACTGTCTTTAGCAGGTCAAAGGTCACGGCACACAGCAGACAGTCAGAAATATTCTAACTCTGATCATTTATCAGTTGTGACACTGTGAGACTTGATCAGAGGTGTGATCATCACAGCAGAGGCCTTTGTGTCAAAGTCACTGAGGATCAAACAGAAACACATGAAGCAGATTTTCCTCTTCTGGCTTTTTATAGCAGATAACCTTCAAAATATTCTGCAGTCGATCAAAAACTGAAGCAAACCATGAAGCAACATGTGAACATGAGCTGATGCTGCTGAAGTGAAGCAAAGTTACAGAGGTTTGATTACAGACACAGCTGAGAGTTTGTAATCTGTCATCATTTTAAAAAGTTTCCATGGAACAGCAGAAATGAGGCTTTACTGTCAGAGGCCGACAGCACTGAACACAACAGCAGACTGGTGGCTAATAAACAGTGAATGATGCAGAAACAGATGTTTGAAGCTGTTCTTGGAGTACACTGAGAGAGAGAGAGCTGTGCAGGCAGGAACAGCCAAAGTCAGAGAGAATTCATGAGCATATTGATCAAACGTGAAGCAGAGTTTGGATCTTCTTTTGCTGCTGCTTCACTCAGTTTTGGTTGGAGACAGATGAAACCTGCAGCTTCAGGATCTGTGAGCTGTCCACTTTCAGCCCCGACGGCGTGTCCGTGTACATGCCGTCGAGTGAACGATCCACGCTCTGTGTTTCCATCTTTGTGTGTTTAGCTGCTCTCATTTACTGTTTTAGCTGTTTGCTGCTTGTTGAAATAGTTTGTGAGCTTTAACCTGAGATTCTGGCAAAATACATTTATATTAAACATCGATTCAGGATTGAATGAATCAACATCGTTTTATTCAAATTAAAACCATTTAAATGGGAACATGAATTTTTTACAGCCGCCTCTAATGCTGGGTAATGTCAGCTGGTCCATGTGCAGCTGGCTGTGAGGCTCAGGGAGCGTCTACAAAGTGCAACACTGAAAGAACATCATCCATAAATATTGAGTAAGAACTGGACTCTCATACAGCGAGACTCAAATGCCTTTAAACATCAGCTTATCCTGCTGATCCAAGTCCAACACTGAGTTTGTAAAAACATGTTTGTCAATCATTTTGTTTGGTTTCTGAGGAAAAAGATTCAATAAGTTGCTGCTAATACACAACATTTCATCATATTTCCTCATAACCCTCTTTTGTCTGACCATTTGATCCCATTTGAATTTGCAATAAAGGATCCACAGAGTTTGGTGACAATAATGACAGTAGATGTTTGTGTGAAAGTGCTGGAAGCAAATGAGTGTGTGATGTTCTTTCAGTGTTGCACTTTGTAGACGCTCCCTGAGCACTGGTCTCACAGCCAGCTGCACATAGAGACCAGTGTTGTTAGTCCAGGTCAGAAGATGACTTGTTGGAATGAAAATGAGCTTGTAGTTTGTCTGCTTTAATAATGTGACTGGAAAAAGGTGTTGGACTTCAAATATGTCCATTTCTGTCACACTTCACCTTTAAAAGTGAAGCCATGTGGTTCCTGGAAGGAAAAACACGACTTTTTCAAGTCTTTGTCCTGTTTTTATGAGAAATGTTCGACTTTAATGTGAAACATTCAGAGTTTTTTCTCTTGTTGTGTTTGTTTGAAGCTGCTTCCTGTTGGCTTCAGCTGTTTGGAGTTTCCATTTTCTAAACTTCTACATTCTGAACCTTCTTCAGCTCTGAACAGATGATGAAACACTGAATGATTTCAAGCACTTTGTCTAATAAACTTACATCTTTCATTCTTTATACAGATTGAAGAGCTGTGGTTTGTCAGATATTGGCCTTGATTATCTGGCAGCAGCACTGAAGTCCAACCCCTTGTATCCCACAGAGGTGGACCTGAGTGGAACCTACAGCAACCTGAAGGGTTCAGGAGTGAAGCATCTGTGTGGTTTTCGGGAGAATCCACGATGTCGATTTGAAACTCTGAGGTCAGTCAGCATGTTTTAGTTGTGCTGAGATGAATATGATGTGAAAGTTGTGCTGACACTAAACTGCAGACATCAGGCTGATATTATACTGATCCACACTGAGGATCTTCATGGTAAAGTCTGTTTTCTTCTTCTCTGGTTTAGTCCATTGACTGCAGCAGAACAATGTTCACATTTCAAACAGTGATACTCAACGTATGGCCCGCGGCCCACACGCGGCCTGCCCACCTTTCCTGATTCAGAGAGAGGGGACCCTGATTAACTGTGTAGCTTCTTCCTCACAGTTCTAAGTATCAGACACAACAATGAATAATCCACAGCTGACTGTCTTTAGCAGGTCAAAGGTCACGGCACACAGCACTCTGTGAAACAGTTTGGAGCAGGAATTCTTGCACATTTACAAACTGACACTGCTGCACGGCATGCTGGTTAATGCTAGCTGCTCAGGTATGGGCGTGCTAATGGCTGTGAGGCTCTGTGGCTGCAGAACACCGAAGAAGAGAAAAGAGAGGTGGAGGATGAAGAAAAGAGGCGGAGATGAAGCAGAAGTTTTGCTCCAGAGAGGAGCTGTGTCTGTGTGGGCGGGGCTCAGACAGCTCCGCCCACACAGTGACAGTGAAGCAGGTGAAGAGTAATAAATGAAGACAGCAGACAGTATTTGATAAGCTGATGTACAAACATGTAGGTCGTGTCCAAATTCATGGGCTGCATCCTCCTGAGGCCGCATTTGTAGACCGATTATGTCACAGCGACACGTCGAAGGCTGTCCAAATTCGTAGACTCCTCCGAATGCAGCCAACAAATGCGTCCTCCTTTTCCCCGAATTTGAAGGATGGGTCGGGTGTGTCCTTCGTGGCCTACCATATCCCAGAATTCATAGCGCGGCCCAGCCAAACTCCAGTTTCCAACAATGGCGGCCGCTACTAAGTTTTAAAATTACTCATACTAATCTTTCTCGGTCACAAAATAAACTTTTAACATATTTTCAGGCGAGAAAGTAGCTGTGTAAACATCAAATATCTGCTCGGTTTATCAAGATACCGCATATATGCAAAAGTGCTTCGGCGTTTTCGGAGACGTCTGCTACCCACCAGCTCGATAGCTCGCCGGGAGCTCGAGGGTCACTGAAGCCGCCGAGAACGGCACAACTCCCGGCACATCATTTTCAGATCACCGCGGACTTTCGCTACTCAGGTTAAACGTGATATATAAGTCACTTAGACAACCTCAAAATGTTATTGTTTGGCTTTTTTCAGTGTTTTGTTTGTTCGTGAGTAAATCGGTTTGGCTGAGATTAAAGTTATTAGATTAGATTAGATAAAATAAAACTTTATTAATCCCCCAGGTGGGTTCCTCCTTGGTCTTTACAGAGCTGACTAAACGTCAAACAGAAAACTGATTAAACAGAAGTATGAGACGGTCGAGAATTTACGCCAGTGTCCTGTTATATTTTAGATAGCAGGGAGCAGACGGCTGAGTTTATTAAACTCCACCGAGACAGCGGTGACGCTAATCAGAAGGCTAGACCGTCCAATTTCCCCAGCCGTTTATTTCCAGCCTACCCGACCTTCTGAGGACCCAGCCCACGTAGACCGCAAAGGCCGGGTCCTCGGGAGGATGCAGCCCATGAATTTGGACACGACCGTAGAATGATGGTGGCAGCTACAGAAACAGGTCCATACAGACTGAAGCGTGCCTCAGTCTGAATGTACACTGCTGTTATAAGAGCTGTGGAAACTCAGGTCAAAAGGACGTAACCACACTGCTGACAGTTCCAGGACATTCACAGAGTTACAGCATCATTTGTGACCATAAAGACAGAAAGCTCATCCAAATCCTGGGATTAAAAGTCTGTCCTGGTGGTGTCCAGTCAAACACGTCTCTGTGAAAGCTTCAATCCAACAGGCTCCAAAGTCCTTCTGCTCATTTCCTCGCCGGGTTCTTGATGCTCCTGTACCATCTCTCTGTCATCCTCCTCGCTCCCTCTTTGCACTCACAGTCTTTGTGCATCATTAACACTCACATGTGGAAACCCAAAGTTTTACTGGGCAGAAGATGATCATCAGTGACTCTGTCTTTAAAACACTCTTGTTAGAAATGTACGACTTTAATGTGAAACATTCAGAGTTTTTTCTCTTGTTGTGTTTGTTTGAAGCTGCTTCCTGTTGGCTTCAGCTGTTTGGAGTTTCCATTTTCTAAACTTCTACATTCTGAACCTTCTTCAGCTCTGAACAGATGATGAAACACTGAATGATTTCAAGCACTTTGTCTAATAAACTTACATCTTTCATTCTCTATACAGATTGGAGCGCTGTGATTTGTCAGAGATCAGCTGTGATTATCTGGAAGCAGTGCTGAAGCTCAACCCTTCGTATCCCAGAGAGGTGGACCTGAGCTACCACAAGCTGCAGGATTCAGGAGTGAAGCAGCTGTGTGTTCTTCTGGAGAATCCACAACATCAAATTGAAACTCTGAGGTCAGTCTCCACGTTTTAGTTGCGCTGACACTGTCGATCTGTGGAACTAAAGCCTTTATACAGGAAGTCTGGTTCAGCTCTTTGTAGACCTTCTAATCTCTGATGCTCTGAGTCTTACTCAGTAGATGATGCAGAGTTGTGAAGCCGATGTGGGTGAGGACACTCGCCCAGCTCTAACTACTTTGACGTCCAGGCGGCTTCCCTGCTTGTCCTGATACAAACAAACCTGAGTAACCTTGCAGGTCAGATCTCATCAGTCACACCTGTTATGGCAGCTCTCCTCTAAATTGTAGTTCTTGTTAACCTGGGATGGTTTTAGAAGCCTGGACCACAGACTGCAAGGGAAGATATTACTGGGAAAGGCCAAAGCAACCTATTAGACCCATTAAACACTAACATAGATGAATACTCAGATTTAAACCTTTATTGTTTCACAAAGGGTTAAAAAGGGAACGTCCACAGTTTAGACTGCAGCAGATTTTATTAAAGCAGTTTGACAGGAGCAAAGCAAAAACACAAAGAATAAGTGTTTCACATATTAATACATATAACATAATAATAAAAGAAAAGCAAAATAATGATAAAAAAGAATGAAAAAGTTGTCCAGAGCAGCAGGATGTCTGAGGTCTGCAGAAACACAAAAACACAGCAGCTAAAAATAGTTGTTGAAAGAAAACGAGGTGGGAGCTGCTGATTCCTGAGCTTTGATACTGGATTAGCTTCAGTAGTTATTCCCATCACTGCTGTAGGAGCTACATTTAGTCACAGCTGATTGTCTCCGTTGACCAATCAGAAGACTACTGTTGTAAAAACAAGCAGACAAAGAACCAATGAGAGTGAAGAACAGGATAAAGAGCTCGTGTGATGGAGGCAAAGCAATAATCAGCAGACTGTAGCAGTTTCTATCTGGATGAAAGTAGAAGGAGCTCAGCGGAGCTCAGTCCCATATCTTTGGTTAGAAACAACATCAGTGATTTCCTGCTGCTCGAGATGATTCCAGCAGCTCTCATTACAGCAGCTGATGAGAGAAACAGCTGATGGCTCACAGCTCGTGCACTGTTGGATCTCCAGATGTTCACGTGGCTGAAGTCTGTGAAGAAACTGTGGTCCACGTAGTTCACACGGCCTCAGATTGGACCGAGCTCCCTGGATCACTGCAGCATCCTCAGCTGGTACATGGACATCTCTGTTCCTCAGTCTTGGAGCCCCTGCAGGTCCGTCCACACCACCGGGGTCTTCTCACTCACCTTTCCTTTGTCCTCGTCCTTCATCAGCCGTGCTGTGTCTTTGTTCCTGCGGTGTTGTTCCCACGATGCAGCGCTGATGTTCCTTCCTTGAATGCACAACAAGTACGGTGCTGGTCTTTCTCGGGTGGAGCAGAGACAGATTGAAGTCTTTCAGGCTTTAGTGCCGACTTCCCTGACAGAGGCTGGACTCCATGGTCTGCACAGGAGGCTTCTACACTGTGTGGAGGTGACTCCTGGACTCGAAGACAGGCTGCAGGTACATGTGTGATGAAGAGGAGCTACAGCAGTGTGATGGAGCTGCAGGTGTGAAGGAAGTCCTGCTGTCCTGTCCCACCCTCATCTTTGCTTCCTCTGTCTTCTCTGGACTTGTCCTCCTGTTTCAGAAACAGCACTGCTTCATGCCGAGGGTGGACGGGAGCGTTGGCTCTGATTCTTTTACCGTCCACCACAAGGAGACACTGATGCTGACCTCCTGATTCATCTGCATGTGTTCTGCTTCACACTGCTCACCTCCACCAAAGACTTCACAAACATCTTCTTTCTTTGAGTCCAGTTTGTCCCACAAACACTTCCAAATCTCCTCCTGAGATTCTGCAGCTTCTTGCAGTGTGACTCAGCTGACTTCTGACAGACCACAGACTGGCACAGCATCCACATGTGTCTCCTTTCAAACAGGCTCTTGATGTTTCCTCCCACATCATTCTGGCCTCTCAGTCTCCTTTGTTCTCCAGCTCTGTAGCTCCAGCTGGTGAAGCTTCAGTTTTCCATGTTGGTAACAGTAAACTACAGCCTCTGCTGTCAGCTGGGTAACTAAACAGAGCTGCAGCACGTCTCTGCGGTGGTGCTACATCCAGCCTGCAGACGGCCGTCTACATGTTGTAGTGGTTTACAGTCACCAGGGGGCGCTGTCCCAGCCATGCAGGCAGTGGGCTGCTCTGCTTGTGCTGTTGTTGGTGAAGCTGAAGTGAAAGTGATAGGTTTGTAGTTTGAACCTATCCACTGGAACGTTAAGGACAATCTGCTACGCAGCAAAAAGCAAGACACAAGGCACCAAAGTTCTCTGGTTTACTCATGCATGAGGGAGACCTGGCTGGAGCCAAGCGTCGTTCCACCACTTGACCACCATCAGACTCTCAGCCAGGCTCCCCATAGCACTCCTTTTATTGTGGTTACATGAATATGCATAGGGTCATTAACATATAGCATCTCACATAGGTATACATGTGAACAAAGAATACTGTGTGTGTGTGTGTGTGTGTGTGTGTGTGTGTGTGTGTGTGTGTGTGTGTGTGTGTGTGTGTGTGGTACTGCTGATCAAAGGGTCATATAACATCCTTGGTCAGGAAGAGGGTAGACCCCCCTTCACCCTAGATGGTTCACCCTAGATAACATGGTGAGGAAGTCCAGCAGTTCATCTAAACAAAAAGCACTTAGACTAGAACAGACGTAGCTACGTTAATCCTGCCATAAAACAATAAGAGAAGGTACGACCTCTCTCGTGCTCCCAGGATGTGGGTGTGCATTCCAGTGTGGAATACACACCAAGCCCCTGCAGCCTGCTAAAGATCACACATCCTATCACTACACAATTGATTATACACCTCTAAGAATATATGGTTAAATATTTCCTAATACAAATGACAATAATAAAATCTAAACCCATCATCACCACCCTGTATTGTCATTTTTTAAGGCTATACGGCATATATATATCTTCAGCTCTACACCACTTGTCAACATTTTCAGTGCAGGCTTCATTTCATACACACATATTAGCCTTAGCATCCATGTCACTCTGCTGCAACAGTATGAAATTGGTAAAGGTGTTAGCAATCATTTTATTCACCATCGATCTTACACATGGCAAAATGCAACCTGTAAACAAGCAAAGCAAAGCCAATAATGTAAGAATGGGAGTCAAAAACTTTAGAAACATATTCCACCATGGTCCAGATGTCAACCAGGCTATCCAGCCTTGTGACGTGTCTCCTCCTGATGTGTGGTCCGCCACATATTTCTGCAGAGCAGTTAAGTTCTGCAGTGCCTCATAGATGTCTCCTCCAGTCGTATATCCATCCGGAATAAACGTACAACATGTCTCTCCAATCAGCTTACACACTCCTCCTTGTGATGCTGTTATCAAGTCTAGGGTCAGCCTGTTCTGCAGTACCATCGTTCTGATGGCCTTTTGCTCCTCCGCTAAGGCTGTTCCCAGAGTCTTAGTGAGATTAATGTGTCGCAGTAAGGCATATCGGTTGATCTCCACATGATCCCGCACCTCTGCAACTCCGATGTTTGGGATCAAACTTTGGAAGAATTTAGCTCCTCCACTCCAAATGCGGAATTCTCGTGGCACTCCAGTGTCTACTGTCACTCCAAAAGAGTTAGGTGAGGCTATATTCACCTCACGCTTCCGTCGGTTGCTAGGGTGATGTTCAACTCTGTCCATGAAGAAGACATGATCCGATAACTTCACCACGGCACACAATCCTCCCCATCCCTCAGGGAGTGATAGATAGGCTTTATGTCCACACAAGAAATACCAATCAGCCAAAACTCTTGTTCCTTTACTGCTCGGCACCATCCTTGCACATCCTGTCCACTTCTGACTCTTTGCTTTTACTGGTATCCTGTAAGCCCGGTTGGACTTGCATTCAGTCCTCCTTAATGTCAAGTTCTCAGCTCACTTTGCACTGGTCAAGCATTTCATACACCTGCTCTCATTCTCTGGAGGGCAGTAGGCGTATATATATCCACATAAACGAAGCGGCAGCTCCCCCACTGACAGTGATCCATTGTTCATCACACACAACGGCAGTTGAGCTGTATTCAGCTTGTTCAGCAATATTATGTCTGGCAGTGGGTCTGACACTTGAGGCCAGGCCAATAAGTCAGTTTGCTCAGAACAATTCACATCTATAAGTGGCGACTTACTCCAGGTGATGTTCAGAGGTGTACTATAGTTGGCCTGGGACCAGAGGACTCTGTTGCCAGGATGAGTTGCTAAGCCCAACAGACACCAACTCCTGTCCTCTGGTATGCTGTACGGCCACAGTCCAGATGTATATGCGGATAACGGCATATGAGCACACACATAGCAGTCCGTCCTATTGTTCAAGTGAGCAGTTGTATTCATAAACTGCCACCAAAAGTTTGTAGAATAGCCATGAGGGTATTGGGTGTGGTTTCCTTGGACATACAGGGTCTCCACAGCTGACCATGATGACATCAAAGCCATTACACCCAGCAGGGTAGACAACACTTTACCAGCCATTCTGATGAGTACCTGTGGCTCAGTTGGTTTCTTCACCGGATTGAGACGAAGGGCCCTAGAGGCTTTCCCCCCCTTTGTACCCGGTCTTCCTGCCACTTACTCCGAGCTGGCCTGGATGTGTGTCACCTTTTTGCAGTGGCTTTGGTGTATCCAGGTGGGTCGTTCTGCAATCTTCACAGCAGTTGGTGTTGTCAGCAGAGCCTGGTATGGTCCGTCCCACCGTGGCTTCGACCAGCACTTCCTCTTTATGACCTTTAGCAGTACCCAGTCCCCTGGCTTCAGACGTTCTTCCTGTACAGAAACAGAATCATCTGGCAGATTATTTGCACTCATGACTTCTTTGCTTTTCAGCATTTTAATCATCCAGTCTGCTAGTGTGTTTTCTTCTTCTGCTTTATCATTATCATTACAAAACACTGGAACTCTAAATGGCCTGCCATATATTATTTCAAAAGGCGTTAGGCCATTATCAGTTGGCGTGATTCTCATATACATTTTCACTAGCTCAATGCAGTCTACCCATGTTCTGCCTGTTTCCTCCATTGTTTTCCTGAGTCTCAGCTTTACTGTGCCATTAGTCCTTTCAACCAGCCCTGCACTTTGTGGGTGATATGAGCAATGGTTTTTCAGCGTTATCCCCAGATGTTGTGACATTTTCTCAATTACTTCATTCACAAAATGAGGACCATTGTCACTGTAAATAGTCTGGGGGATCCCATGCTCTGGGATCACATTTTTGCATATCACTTTAGCCACTGAAATAGCATCTGCTTTCTTAGTGGGGACAACTTCTACCCACTTTGAGAACGGGCACACAATCACCAGGCAGTACCTGTAGGTGTTACAGTTAGACAACTCAATGAAATCCATATGGATTACTTCAAATGGGTAGCTGGGTCTGGGAAACTTTCCTCTCCTAGGTCTGAGGTTTCCCTGAGCATTATGTTTACAACATATTAAACATGCTTTACAAAAATGTTTTGAATAAGCATTGAATCCCAGTGTGAAAAACTGCCGTTCGACTGCTGCCACCATCCCAGCTGTCGAGACATGGCAGAGCCCGTGGCTCAAACTTGCAGCAGTCCTATATAGGTTCTTAGGCAATATAGGTTTATCACAAAGATAGTAGACATCACCTCGCAGGCTTGCTCCTTTAGTGAGCCACAGCTGCTTCTCAGCTGGAGGTGAGTGTGACTGCATGTCTGCTAACACATCATGTGTGATGGGCGTAGTTTGCTCCTGTGACGCCAGAACATGAACCCCATGTGTTCCAAGGGCCGCTTCCTTTGCAATTTTATCTGCAAAGGCGTTGCCTAGTACAATGGGGTCAGTGCCACGTGTGTGTGCTGCACATTTACAAACCGCAACTTTACTAGGCAGTAAGACTGCTTTCAACAGGGCCTGCAACAATGTCGCATGCTCCACAGGTTTACCTGTTGATGTTGTCATGCCTCGTCTTGACCACTGAGCGGCAAAGAAATGAAGTGTAGCATATGCATACTGACTGTCAGTATATATAGTCACTGCCTCCTGTCTCTTCTGCGCCTGTTCTAACCACAATTTAGCGGACGCCACTTGTAACTCTCTCTCCTGTTTCAATTTCCCTGTCGCACAAGCTGCTTTCACTGTCAACTGGTCTACTAACATTTGACATTGTCCTACAACCAATTTACCTTCAAAATCATATTTCTTGCGCCAATGTCCTAAATACTTTGCGCTACCGGGAGCGAATTTCACCATAAACTTCTCGTCACCCTCTGACACACTCTTGGTTGCTTGGGAACCCATAATAACAACAACAGCTGCCGACGTCACAGACCACGTGTTCTGCTCCGCACACACTCACACAACAACAACAACAACAAAAAATATCCTCACACACAAACAACAAAAATTAGGCCTATTGTCTCAACGCAGTCTCACACAGTGACTGCGTGCTTTGTCGCACACAGTGGCAAAGACTTACATAGCAGTGATCACGCGCTTTATCGCACACAGTGATAAAGACTTTCAACGCAACCTCACACAGTGGATGCGCGCTTTGCTGCACACAGCGGCAAAGAATAGTCGCACACAGTGACTACACGCTTTATCGCACACAGTGATAAAGACTTTACAACTCAGCCTCACACAGTGGCTTAGATTTTTCACATACCTACTTGGTGTTGCTTATTGCGAGTAGCATCAGTCCCGAATCCCGTCAATCGTCATCCATCGAGGAGAAAAAACAGACGGCTAATCCACCGGCTCGATGACGAATTCTCACGCCTCGGGACTTTGCTGCAGGACCTCTATAAGTCCTGGCTGACGTCAGTCTGTCGGCGTGTCTCTTTTCCCCTCGGTGAATGTCGACTCCAGGGATCCGGCTCTCGAAGGACCAATTAATGATAGGTTTGTAGTTTGAACCTATCCACTGGAACGTTAAGGACAATCTGCTACGCAGCAAAAAGCAAGACACAAGGCACCAAAGTTCTCTGGTTTACTCATGCATGAGGGAGACCTGGCTGGAGCCAAGCGTCGTTCCACCACTTGACCACCATCAGACTCTCAGCCAGGCTCCCCATAGCACTCCTTTTATTGTGGTTACATGAATATGCATAGGGTCATTAACATATAGCATCTCACATAGGTATACATGTGAACAAAGAATACTGTGTGTGTGTGTGTGTGTGTGTGTGTGTGTGTGTGTGTGTGTGTGTGTGTGTGTGTGTGTGTGTGTGTGTGTGTGTGGTACTGCTGATCAAAGGGTCATATAACATCCTTGGTCAGGAAGAGGGTAGACCCCCCTTCACCCTAGATGGTTCACCCTAGATAACATGGTGAGGAAGTCCAGCAGTTCATCTAAACAAAAAGCACTTAGACTAGAACAGACGTAGCTACGTTAATCCTGCCATAAAACAATAAGAGAAGGTACGACCTCTCTCGTGCTCCCAGGATGTGGGTGTGCATTCTAGTGTGGAATACACACCAAGCCCCTGCAGCCTGCTAAAGATCACACATCCTATCACTACACAATTGATTATACACCTCTAAGAATATATGGTTAAATATTTCCTAATACAAATGACAATAATAAAATCTAAACCCATCAGAAAGCGAGAGTTAAAACACTGAACAGTGTCCACTGAGCTTCTTATGCTATTCTCATGCTCAAAGAAGTTTAACAGGAAGGACGACTCGTCCATCAGGCGTCCAGCTGTCCGTGACCGTGTCCACAGCAGAGTGTGACCGAGGCTTCATGCTAACATGCACACATGAAGCTAATACCACCACGAGCAGCTGCTCAGTGGATTTGGAGCACAAATGTCTGCAGCTTCTCACAGGCAGTATGCAGAATGTGGATCTCCACAAAGACTGTGGAGAGCTCGTCCCACACTCTAAATCCAAACTTGTCTGCACAAAACTTCTCACACGTTCCCGTCACAAGTGTCTTCTAAGTGAAGCTACCAGGTTCAGGTCCAGCTTGTTTATCTGGAGCTGCAGGAGATGATCCATCCTCACAAAGCAACACAGCAGATATGCAAACACACAACACAACCAAAGGATTCTCTCTGCATGTCTGTGGCTGATGCTGCTGGAACGAAGCTGTTTGAAACCTTGTTGTTCTGCACTTTGGGACCAGAAGAGGAAACTGAAGCTCTGTGCAGAGGGTCCAATGGAAGCAGCCAAGCGCTGTAAGTGTCTGCTGTACAGGGATGCTGGTTCAGCTGTGGCTCAGTTTCACAGTGTGACTCAATAAAAGCAGCAGGAAATCAAAGCTTGATGCTTTCATCAGTGTGGAAATAAGAAAGTTTCCTGTGACAGACGCTGGAGCTCTTTCACTCTCAGCTTCACAGTTTCAGCTTCAAACTTCTTCCAACATGTTTCTAACACGGCCACATTCCACCTTAATGGAGCTGATATCTTGTGCATCAGCACATTTTCTAAAGGCAGCGATCACATCTTTAGTTTTGGATGTTTAACTGCAGATTGTTTATGTGTTTATAGCACATTAATTACAGCAGCAGCGTTGACCACAGTGCTGTACAAGAATCCAAAATAACTATTAAAATAACTCCTAATATTAATATCACACATCAAATATCAAATAACTCTCATGCTGTATTAAAAGCCAGTGAATACAAATGTGTTTTCAGAGCAGATTTACAGAGACTGACAGCAGGAGCTGGGGCTGTTCGATAGAACGATGTATATATGATGACCATATGAAAACGTCTATCGTTTCATATCACGCTCTTTGTTTCCTGCTTATGTGTTTGTGTTTTCCAGATAAAGCTTTCAAAATAAATCTGAAGATCCTGTTGAGACTTTTCAAAATAAACACAATACAGTACTGCGGTCGCTCGTTTATCGAGTTACGTTCTAAAAATAAGTCTCAGAATGAAGTAGCAGCTTTATGTTTTACAAGTATTATAGAAGTTTTAAGGCAGTTAAACCCTCACTGCACACTTTCTACACTTTTCTCAGACAGGCATGAACATTTTCACACTTTTCTCTCTTGTTTAAACAAAGTTCAAACCTTCATAGAAAAATAAGTTCATTATTAAAGAGTGAAAGCAAAGTGTTTCTGAAACGTGTCAAATCAGCCTTTGCTGGCATTAAATGAGCTTGGTTCTGTGTGAGGAGCACTCGTCCATGGCCTGGGCTCCTCGCTGTCAGGTAAAGTTTCATAAAGCTTTTGAGTTTTTCTGCAGATAATGTTGGTGTCCAGCACGATGTTCTTTTTCCTGCGGTCACTGAGCCACAAAGCCAAAGCTGACTCCATCCTTACGATGTTCTTGTTGTGGACAGTTACAACCTTTTTGCCTCCTTGTTGAAACTATGATGGTCAGCATCTTCCTCTGCCTTTGGCTGCTACCACAGGTGCAAAACGTCTCGTCATCATTGTTGTTTGTTGGGACAAAACGTACAAACATACAGTGCAGCACTGCAGAGTCACACTGCTGTAAATTTGAACACATTCTGTACTGTACAGGAGACACGGCACGAGATTGGCTGACAATGGTCTACAGCCAATCAGGACGCAGAACACAATGCGCTGTAAAAAATAAAAGCATGCAAAATTGCACAAAAAAGATCAGCGAAACAGCGAGGCCGCCAAAGGTGAACTGTGTTACAGCGAGGGACCAGCGTATATGTGGTTGTTGGGACGATAAATGTCTTTGAGCTTGTGTCAGAAGACGAGCTGCAGCTTTCTGGACCAGCTGCAGTCTTGCCAGGCAGGTCCCACTAACTCCAACATATAAGGAGTTACAATAATCCAGCTGGGACGTCATGAAAACGTGGATCGCCCGTTCAAGGTTTTTAAAAGATATAAATGATCTCACCTTAGATAAAAGCCTCAGTTTGAAGAAAGACCGCTGTACAACTGAGCTGAGCTGTTTTTCAAAGGTCACATTGCCGTCAAATATAAGCCCCAAATGTAATAATCAGAATCAGAATCGTGTTTATTGGCCAAGTATATGTGCAGACACATACAGGGAATTTGGTTCCGGTAGATGGTGGCTCTCAAGCACAGCAATGTAAATCACACACACACACACACACACACACACACACACACACACACACACACACACACACACACACACACACACACACACACACACACACACACACACACACACGTCTATATATACACATTACACATACATACACAAAGCTGTGTAAACCAACTGTAAATAACGAATCTAAACGTATATACATAAAATACAGAAATGAATGAGGTGGAATGAATACTACAAAATGTACATAAGGTGCAGCTGCAGTCTGGCAGTGGGAGCAGTGTGACAGGTCAACTGTTAAGAAGGGAGATGGCGAGGGGAAAGAAACTGTTCCTGTGTCGGGTGGTCCTGGTCTGCAGGCTTCTGTACCGTCTGCCAGAGGGCAGCAGATCAAAAAGTCTGTGTGCAGGGTGTGAGGGGTCTGTGATGATTTTCCCTGCCCGTTTCCTGGTTCTTGAGAGGTACAGATCCTGGATGGAGGGCAGGGACGTGCCGATGATCCTTTCTGCTGCCCGTACAGTCCGCTGCAGTCTGCTCCTGTCCTGTTTAGTGGCTGCTCCATACCAGACTGTGATGGAGGAGCACAGGACAGACTCAATGACCAGTGTAGAACTGGATCAGCAGCTCCTGTGGAAGACTGTACTTCCCCAGTTGTCTCAGGAAGTACATCGTCTGCTGGGTCTTTTTGAGGATGGCGTTGATGTTGGTCTCCCACTTCAGGTCCTGGGAGATGGTTGTACCCAGGAACTTGAAGGTCTTCACAGTTGACACAGGGCTGTCTGATATGGTGAGAGGGAGCAGAGTAGAGGGATGTCTCCTGAAGTCCACTGTCATCTCTACAGTCTTAAGTGTGTTCAGCTCCAGATTGTGCTGACTGCACCAGAGTACCAGCCGCTCAACTTCTTGCCGGTATGCAGACTCATCACCATCTTGAATGAGGCCAATGACAGTGGTGTCATCTGCAAACTTTAGGAGTTTGACAGCCGAGTTCTTGGAGGTGCAGTCGTTAGTGTAGAGGGAGAACCGTAGTGGTGAGAGGACACATCCTTGAGGGGCACCAATACTGAGGGACCGGGTTTCAGAGGTGATCTCCCCCAGCCTCACTTGTTGCTTTCTGTCTGTCAGGAAGCTGGTGATCCACTGACAGGTAGCTGGTGACACGCTGAGCTGGGAGAGTTTGGAGGAAAGAAGTTCAGGCACAATGGTGTTAAAAGCCGAACTAAAGTCCATAAACAGGACCCTGGCATAAGTTCCCGGGCGGTCAAGGTGTTACAGGATGTAATGCAGCCCCATGTTCACTGCATCATCCACCGACCTGTTTGCCCGGTAGGCAAACTGCAGAGGGTCCAGCTGGTGGCCTGTAATGTCTTTCAGATGGGCTAACACCAGTCGTTCGAAGGATTTCATGACCACAGACGTCAAGGCGACAGGTCTGTAGTCATTCAGTCCTGTGATGGTGGGTTTCTTGGGAACAGGGATGATGGTGGAGCATTTGAAGCAGGAGGGAACTTCACACAGCTCCAGGGATCTGTTGAAGATGCGAGTAAAGATGGGAGCCAGCTGTTCAGCACAGGTTTTGAGGCAGGAGGGTGAGATGCCATCTGGTCCGGGGGCTTTCCTGGGCTTCTGTTGGCTCACATCCTGAGTGTGTATTCTGAGTTTCAGGGAGGAGGAAAGGGGGGTGAGAGGTGTGGTGGAGGTCGTTGAATCTGGATGCGATTTAATAAAAGAGCTGAACCAGTCTAATAGAGCGCCCTTGATGCCGCCATGCTCCAATGGTGAGATCAAAATGCTGTGGTCAAGGCACCGGTCAGATCCAAAAGCACAGCTGAGTCTCCTGATCAGTGGCTGATAAAAGATCATTAAGAACTTTCCAAAGTGCAGTTTCAGTGCTGTGAAGAGCTTTAAAACCAGACTGAAACCTTTACAACAGATTGCAGCTGAACAAATATAATCTTTTACAAAATCTTCGACAGGAAGGGAAGCTTTGAAATAGGCCTGAAGTTTGAGCAGACAGAGGATCCAGATCAGGTTTTTAGTACAGGCTGTACAACAGCATGTTTAAAACAGGCTGTACAACACCTGAACTAAGACTGCTGTTAAAAATCGCTAAGATGTCGGAACCAACAACCTTTAAAATCTTTTTAAACACGTGTTGGAACAACTTCATTTGGACAAGATGATGTCTTTATAGCATCACATCGTTCCTCCACCTGATCAAACCACACAGGCTCAAACTGATCAAAAACAGCTGAGCAGGTGAATATTTTAGCCCCGGTGCGATCTCGGGCGAGAGTATCGATGATGGCCAAAGGGCAGCGTCCAGCTCTACGGCCGCTGAAGAGCAGACTCAACAGACGCGCGTGATGTGGATCCTACTGCTCTAAAACTGGAGCTTCTTCAATCCATTAAAGAGGACATTAGTACGCTGTTAAAAGAAGAACTCAGAAATGCATTGAAAGAAGATTTTGACAATATAAGGGCTGACGTGCAAGGACTGAGAAATGAGATCGCTAACAGCATGGCGGCGACGTGCGGCGAAGTTGATGGAGTAAAGGTTACAGTGAAAGAAGCTGAGGATGGGCTGTCAATGTGGAGCGATGAGGTGACCACCCTGCAGTCTACAGTAGAGAGTATGAAGGAGGAGCTGTCTGACCTGAAGGATAAATGTGATGAAGGCAGGAAGCGGAGAGCTAACATCCACATCATAGGGATCCCAGAGGGCCTGGACTCGAGCTCCTCCACGGCCGTATCCGTGCTACGACGTGAAGTGCTGGGTATGGATAAAGACGTTATTGTCGACCGCTCACACAGGAGCCCTATCCTGAGAAAGCCAGCTGGTAACCCGCACGCCGTCATTGCCGAGCGTCACTACTACCAGGATTGTGTGGCTACGCCGTGCCAGGGCCCAAGCCCCGCTTGAGTTTAACGGACAACCTATTGCAATATTACGACTGGGCGATATGACCCAAAGTTCATATCTCGATATTCTTTAGCTGGATGGAGATATACGATATATATCTCGATATTTTTAAAGCCAGAAAGTACGAACAAAAAGAGAGTTCTTAGTCAAAGCTGTGTCCCAAATCTCACACAGGCACATTTATTAACATACAGCGTAGATGTACATGAAACAATTACTCAGAAATAAATGATCAGCATTTATTAAATAATAATGCTCCATAAATAAAAGAAAACAATGTTGTGTTTGTGCATAACAAACAGCTCACAATCATGCAGTCAAAATGTAAACAGACGCTGAGCATAATAACAAGCAGCTGCTCTGTTCCCAGGTTCTACTGCATGACTGACAGCCTGGAGTTTGAAACCCTCTTTGTAACCGTGTCTCTTACAGGTGCCATTTATGGTCCTTATACACACTCAATACAGTAATATTACGTTGAAGCAGAGTACGTATCACTCCGCGAGGCTCCTCGTAGCTGTAATGCTCCAACAATCCATCAAGCGGTGCGGCCTCGTAGCTGAGCAAAGTCGTACCAAAACATCTATTGAAAGGTTTCTGAGCGCCGTGTAGCACATAAAATCGGTTCGAGGTCAGTAAGCACAACCAGAATTCATCCATAAGCCGCACTGTCGATTTATGAGAAAATTACAGGATTTTAAGTGCAGAAAATATAGTTTATGGTTTTCCTTTGATCTTAGCAAATATCTACGCCTCTAATTGGGACGATCACAGATTTTTCACTAATGTCTTTGCGCGGCTCCCCAATATGTCATCACACAATATCATCTTTGAGGGAGACCTAAACTGCTCATTATCTGCTATGGACCACAGTTCACACAAAAGTACACTTAGTCCAAAGTCAGCATGCGTCATTCAGAGCTTTCTTGATAATTATGGGCTGGCTGATGTATGGAGATTTCATAATCCTGCTTCACATCAATACTCTTTTTTTTCTAATGTCCATAAAACATATATTTGTATAGAAAAACGTCTCCCTTTAGTTACAGAATGTGATTATAAGACTCTGGTGATTTCTCCTCTTGCTTTTTCAATGTGTATTCCTGATGCCTGCTCCAACTATCAGCCATGGAGATTCAACTCAGTGTTGTTAGCGGATGAAGAGTTTGTCAGTTACAAAAGGTCTCAAAGACATTTTTTTTCTATCAATCAGACCCCAGAGATGTCATCATCAGTCATTTGGGAATCTCTAAAAGCATCTGAGAGGCCAAATAATTTCATTTTGTGCCAAACAAAGTGCAACACTGAAAGAACATCATCCATAAATATTGAGTAAGAACTGGACTCTCATACAGCGAGACTCAAATGCCTTTAAACATCAGCTTATCCTGCTGATCCAAGTCCAACACTGAGTTTGTAAAAACATGTTTGTCAATCATTTTGTTTGGTTTCTGAGGAAAATGATTCAATAACTTGCTGCTAATACACAACATTTCATCATATTTCCTCATAACCCTCTTTTGTCTGACCATTTGATCCCATTTGAATTTGCAATAAAGGATCCACAGAGTTTGGTGACAATAATGACAGTAGATGTTTGTGTGAAAGTGCTGGAAGCAAATGAGTGTGTGATGTTCTTTCAGTGTTGCACTTTGTAGACGCTCCCTGAGCACTGGTCTCACAGCCAGCTGCACATAGAGACCAGTGTTGTTAGTCCAGGTCAGAAGATGACTTGTTGGAATGAAAATGAGCTTGTAGTTTGTCTGCTTTAATAATGTGACTGGAAAAAAGTGTTGGACTTCAAATATGTCCATTTCTGTCACACTTCACCTTTAAAAGTGAAGCCATGTGGTTCCTGGAAGGAAAAACACGACTTTTTCAAGTCTTTGTCCTGTTTTTATGAGAAATGTACGACTTTAATGTGAAACATTCAGAGTTTTTTCTCTTGTTGTGTTTGTTTGAAGCTGCTTCCTGTTGGCTTCAGCTGTTTGGAGTTTCCATTTTCTAAACTTCTACATTCTGAACCTTCTTCAGCTCTGAACAGATGATGAAACACTGAATGATTTCAAGCACTTTGTCTAATAAACTTACGTCTTTCATTCTTTATACAGATTGAAGAGCTGTGATTTGTCAGATATTGACCTTGATTATCTGGCAGCAGCACTGAAGTCCAACCCCTCCCATCTGAGACAGCTGGACCTGAGCTCCAACAACAAGCTGCAGGATCCAGGAGTGAAGCATCTGTGTGGTTTCCTGGAGAGTCCAGGATGTAAACTTGAAACTCTGAGGTCAGTCAGCATGTTTTAGTTGTGCTGAGATGAATATGATGTGAAAGTTGTGCTGACACTAAACTGCAGACATCAGGCTGATATTATACTGATCCACACTGAGGATCTTCATGGTAAAGTCTGTTTTCTTCTTCTCTGGTTTAGTCCATTGACTGCAGCAGAACAATGTTCACATTTCAAACAGTGATACTCAACGTATGGCCCGCGGCCCACACGCGGCCTGCCCACCTTTCCTGATTCAGAGAGAGGGGACCCTGATTAACTGTGTAGCTTCTTCCTCACAGTTCTAAGTATCAGACACAACAATGAATAATCCACAGCTGACTGTCTTTAGAGGGTCAAAGGTCACGGCACACAGCAGACAGTCAGAAATATTCTAACTCTGATCATTTATCAGTTGTGACACTGTGAGACTTGATCAGAGGTGTGATCATCACAGCAGAGGCCTTTGTGTCAAAGTCACTGAGGATCAAACAGAAACACATGAAGCAGATTTTCCTCTTCTGGCTTTTTATAGCAGATAACCTTCAAAATATTCTGCAGTCGATCAAAAACTGAAGCAAACCATGAAGCAACATGTGAACATGAGCTGATGCTGCTGAAGTGAAGCAAAGTTACAGAGGTTTGATTACAGACACAGCTGAGAGTTTGTAATCTGTCATCATTTTAAAAAGTTTCCATGGAACAGCAGAAATGAGGCTTTACTGTCAGAGGCCGACAGCACTGAACACAACAGCAGACTGGTGGCTAATAAACAGTGAATGATGCAGAAACAGATGTTTGAAGCTGTTCTTGGAGTACACTGAGAGAGAGAGAGCTGTGCAGGCAGGAACAGCCAAAGTCAGAGAGAATTCATGAGCATATTTATCAAACGTGAAGCAGAGTTTGGATCTTCTTTTGCTGCTGCTTCACTCAGTTTTGGTTGGAGACAGATGAAACCTGCAGCTTCAGGATCTGTGAGCTGTCCACTTTCAGCCCCGACGGCGTGTCCGTGTACATGCCGTCGAGTGAACGATCCACGCTCTGTGTTTCCATCTTTGTGTGTTTAGCTGCTCTCATTTACTGTTTTAGCTGTTTGCTGCTTGTTGAAATAGTTTGTGAGCTTTAACCTGAGATTCTGGCAAAATACATTTATATTAAACATCGATTCAGGATTGAATGAATCAACATCGTTTTATTCAAATTAAAACCATTTAAATGGGAACATGAATTTTTTACAGCCGCCTCTAATGCTGGGTAATGTCAGCTGGTCCATGTGCAGCTGGCTGTGAGGCTCAGGGAGCGTCTACAAAGTGCAACACTGAAAGAACATCATCAGAATCAGAATCAGAATCAGAATGGGGTTTATTGCCAAATGTTGAGCAGGTTTACAACATTAGGAAATTGCTGCGGTGCTTCAGTGCAAACATAGTGTCATAAATAGCACTTAAATAGACATGGAAAAAAATAAAAGTAGGGATAAGAATTAAAAGTGCTACGTGGGAAGATATGTGCATGAGTGCAGGTGGTGATCAGTGCCAAACATGGAATGATGCAGTGAACACAGCGTAGGGTGTTAGTGATGGGAACAGTCATACGGTTATTGTTCATGTGTCCGACAGCAGAGGGGAAGAAACTGTTCTTATGGCGAGAGGTTCTGGTGCGAATGGACCGGAGCCTCCTGCCTGAGGGGAGCAGGTCAAACAGACTGTGTCCAGGGTGAGAAGGGTCAGCTGAGATCCGAGCTGCACGCCGCAATGTCCTGGAGGTGTACAGGTCCTGCAAAGATGGGAGTCTGCAGCCAATCACCTTCTCAGCAGAGCGCACAACACGCTGCAGTCTCTGTTTGCTGCAGTCTCTGTTTCATTCATCCATAAATATTGAGTAAGAACTGGACTCTCATACAGCGAGACTCGAATGCCTTTAAACATCAGCTTATCCTGCTGATCCAAGTCCAACACTGAGTTTGTAAAAACATGTTTGTCAATCAGTTTGTTTGGTTTCTGAGGAAAATGATTCAATAACTTGCTGCTAATACACAACATTTCATCATATTTCCTCATAACCCTCTTTTGTCTGACCATTTGATCCCATTTGAATTTGCAATAAAGGATCCACAGAGTTTGGTGACAATAATGACAGTAGATGTTTGTGTGAAAGTGCTGGAAGCAAATGAGTGTGTGATGTTCTTTCAGTGTTGCACTTTGTAGACGCTCCCTGAGCACTGGTCTCACAGCCAGCTGCACATAGAGACCAGTGTTGTTAGTTCAGGTCAGAAGATGACTTGTTGGAATGAAAATGAGCTTGTAGTTTGTCTGCTTTAATAATGTGACTGGAAAAAGGTGTTGGACTTCAAATATGTCCATTTCTGTCACACTTCACCTTTAAAAGTGAAGCCATGTGGTTCCTGGAAGGAAAAACACGACTTTTTCAAGTCTTTGTCCTGTTTTTATGAGAAATGTACGACTTTAATGTGAAACATTCAGAGTTTTTTCTCTTGTTGTGTTTGTTTGAAGCTGCTTCCTGTTGGCTTCAGCTGTTTGGAGTTTCCATTTTCTAAACTTCTACATTCTGAACCTTCTTCAGCTCTGAACAGATGATGAAACACTGAATGATTTCAAGCACTTTGTCTAATAAACTTACATCTTTCATTCTTTATACAGATTGACTCTCTGTGGTTTGTCAGAGATCAGCTGTGATTATCTGGCAGCAGCACTGAAGTCCAACCCCTCCCATCTGAGACAGCTGGACCTGAGAAACAACGACAAGCTGCAGGATCCAGGAGTGAAGCATCTGTGTGGTTTCCTGGAGAGTCCAGGATGTAAACTTGAAACTCTGAGGTCAGTCAGCATGTTTTAGTTGTGCTGAGATGAATATGATGTGAAAGTTGTGCTGACACTAAACTGCAGACATCAGGCTGATATTATACTGATCCACACTGAGGATCTTCATGGTAAAGTCTGTTTTCTTCTTCTCTGGTTTAGTCCATTGACTGCAGCAGAACAATGTTCACATTTCAAACAGTGATACTCAACGTATGGCCCGCGGCCCACACGCGGCCTGCCCACCTTTCCTGATTCAGAGAGAGGGGACCCTGATTAACTGTGTAGCTTCTTCCTCACAGTTCTAAGTATCAGACACAACAATGAATAATCCACAGCTGACTGTCTTTAGCAGGTCAAAGGTCACGGCACACAGCAGACAGTCAGAAATATTCTAACTCTGATCATTTATCAGTTGTGACACTGTGAGACTTGATCAGAGGTGTGATCATCACAGCAGAGGCCTTTGTGTCAAAGTCACTGAGGATCAAACAGAAACACATGAAGCAGATTTTCCTCTTCTGGCTTTTTATAGCAGATAACCTTCAAAATATTCTGCAGTCGATCAAAAACTGAAGCAAACCATGAAGCAACATGTGAACATGAGCTGATGCTGCTGAAGTGAAGCAAAGTTACAGAGGTTTGATTACAGACACAGCTGAGAGTTTGTAATCTGTCATCATTTTAAAAAGTTTCCATGGAACAGCAGAAATGAGGCTTTACTGTCAGAGGCCGACAGCACTGAACACAACAGCAGACTGGTGGCTAATAAACAGTGAATGATGCAGAAACAGATGTTTGAAGCTGTTCTTGGAGTACACTGAGAGAGAGAGAGCTGTGCAGGCAGGAACAGCCAAAGTCAGAGAGAATTCATGAGCATATTGATCAAACGTGAAGCAGAGTTTGGATCTTCTTTTGCTGCTGCTTCACTCAGTTTTGGTTGGAGACAGATGAAACCTGCAGCTTCAGGATCTGTGAGCTGTCCACTTTCAGCCCCGACGGCGTGTCCGTGTACGTGCCGTCGAGTGAACGATCCACGCTCTGTGTTTCCATCTTTGTGTGTTTAGCTGCTCTCATTTACTGTTTTATCTGTTTGCTGCTTGTTGAAATAGTTTGTGAGCTTTAAGCTGAGATTCTGGCAAAATACATTTATATTAAACATCGATTCAGGATTGAATGAATCAACATCGTTTTATTCAAATTAAAACCATTTAAATGGGAACATGAATTTTTTACAGCCGCCTCTAATGCTGGGTAATGCTAGCTGCTCAGGTATGGGCGTGCTAACGGCTGTGAGGCTCTGTGGCTGCAGAACACTGAAGAAGAGAAAAGAGAGGTAGAGGATGAAGAAAAGAGGCGGAGATTAAGCAGAAGTTTAGCTCCAGAGAGGAGCTGTGTCTGTGCACAGTGACAGTGAAGAAGGTGAAGAGTAATAAATGAAGACAGCAGACAGGATTTGATAAGCTGATGTACAAACATGTAGAATGATGGTGGCAGCTACAGAAACAGGTCCATACAGACTGAAGCGTGTCTCAGTCTGAATGTACACTGCTGTTATAAGAGCTGTGGAAACTCAGGTCAAAAGGACGTAACCACACTGCTGACAGTTCCAGGACATTCACAGAGTTACAGCATCATTTGTGACCATAAAGACAGAAAGCTCATCCAAATCCTGGGATTAAAAGTCTGTCCTGGTGGTGTCCAGTCAAACACGTCTCTGTGAAAGCTTCAATCCAACAGGCTCCAAAGTCCTTCTGCTCATTTCCTCGCCGGGTTCTTGATGCTCCTGTACCATCTCTCTGTCATCCTCCTCGCTCCCTCTTTGCACTCACAGTCTTTGTGCATCATTAACACTCACATGAGGAAAACCAAAGTTTTACTGGGCAGAAGATGATCATCAGTGACGCTGTCTTTAAAATACTCTTGTTAGAAATGTACGACTTTAATGTGAAACATTCAGAGTTTTTTCTCTTGTTGTGTTTGTTTGAAGCTGCTTCCTGTTGGCTTCAGCTGTTTGGAGTTTCCATTTTCTAAACTTCTACATTCTGAACCTTCTTCAGCTCTGAACAGATGATGAAACACTGAATGATTTCAAGCACTTTGTCTAATAAACTTACATCTTTCATTCTCTATACAGATTGGAGAGCTGTGATTTGTCAGAGATCAGCTGTGATTATCTGGAAGCAGTGCTGAAGCTCAACCCTTCGTATCCCAGAGAGGTGGACCTGAGCTACCACAAGCTGCAGGATTCAGGAGTGAAGCAGCTGTGTGTTCTTCTGGAGAATCCACAACATCAAATTGAAACTCTGAGGTCAGTCTCCACGTTTTAGTTGTGCTGACACTGTCGATCTGTGGAACTAAAACCTTTCTACAGGAAGTCTGGTTCAGCTCTTTGTAGACCTTCTAATCTCTGATGCTCTGAGTCTTATTCAGTAGATGATGCAGAGTTGTGAAGCCGATGTGGGTGAGGACACTCGCCCAGCTCTAACTACTTTGACGTCCAGGCGGCTTCCCTGCTTGTCCTGATACAAACAAACCTGAGTAACCTTGCAGGTCAGATCTCATCAGTCACACCTGTTATGGCAGCTCTCCTCTAGATTGTAGTTCTTGTTAACCTGGGATGGTTTTAGAAGCCTGGACCACAGACTGCAAGGGAAGATATTACTGGGAAAGGCCAAAGCAACCTATTAGACCCATTAAACACTAACATAGATGAATACTCAGATTTAAACCTTTATTGTTTCACAAAGGGTTAAAAAGGGAACGTCCACAGTTTAGTGTGCAGCAGATTTTATTAAAGCAGTTTGACAGGAGCAAAGCAAAAACACAAAGAATAAGTGTTTCACATATTAATACATATAACATAATAATAAAAGAAAAGCAAAATAATGATACAAAAGAATGAAAAAGTTGTCCAGAGCAGCAGGATGTCTGAGGTCTGCAGAAACACAAAAACACAGCAGCTAAAAATAGTTGTTGAAAGAAAACGAGGTGGGAGCTGCTGATTCCTGAGCTTTGATACTGGATTAGCTTCAGTAGTTATTCCCATCACTGCTGTAGGAGCTACATTTAGTCACAGCTGATTGTCTTCTTTGACCAATCAGAAGACTACTGTTGTAAAAACAAGCAGACAAAGAACCAATGAGAGTGAAGAACAGGATAAAGAGCTCGTGTGATGGAGGCAAAGCAATAATCAGCAGACTGTAGCAGTTTCTATCTGGATGAAAGTAGAAGGAGCTCAGCGGAGCTCAGTCCCATATCTTTGGTTAGAAACAACATCAGTGATTTCCTGCTGCTCGAGATGATTCCAGCAGCTCTCATTACAGCAGCTGATGAGAGAAACAGCTGATGGCTCACAGCTCGTGCACTGTTGGATCTCCAGATGTTCACGTGGCTGAAGTCTGTGAAGAAACTGTGGTCCACGTAGTTCACACGGCCTCAGATTGGACCGAGCTCCCTGGATCACTGCAGCATCCTCAGCTGGTACATGGACGTCTCTGCTCCTCAGTCTTGGAGCCCCTGCAGGTCCGTCCACACCACCGGGGTCTTCTCACTCACCTTTCCTTTGTCCTCGTCCTTCATCGGCCGTGCTGTGTCTTTGTTCCTGCGGTGTTGTTCCCACGATGCAGCGCTGATGTTCCCTCCTTGAATGCACAACAAGTACGGTGCTGGTCTTTCTCGGGTGGAGCAGAGACAGATTGAAGTCTTTCAGGCTTTAGTGCCGACTTCCCTGACAGAGGCTGGACTCCATGGTCTGCACAGGAGGCTTCTACACTGTGTGGAGGTGACTCCTGGACTCGAAGACAGGCTGCAGGTACATGTGTGATGAAGAGGACCTACAGCAGTGTGATGGAGCTGCAGGTGTGAAGGAAGTCCTGCTGTCCTGTCCCACCCTCATCTTTGCTTCCTCTGTCTTCTCTGGACTTGTCCTCCTGTTTCAGAAACAGCACTGCTTCATGCCGAGGGTGGACGGGAGCGTTGGCTCTGATTCTTTTACCGTCCACCACAAGGAGACACTGATGCTGACCTCCTGATTCATCTGCATGTGTTCTGCTTCACACTGCTCACCTCCACCAAAGACTTCATAAACATCTTCTTTCTTTGAGTCCAGTTTGTCCCACAAACACTTCCAAATCTCCTCCTCTGAGATTCTGCAGCTTCTTGCAGTGTGACTCAGCTGACTTCTGACAGACCACAGACTGGCACAGCATCCACATGTGTCTCCTTTCAAACAGGCTCTTGATGTTTCCTCCCACATCATTCTGGCCTCTCAGTCTCCTTTGTTCTCCAGCTCTGTAGCTCCAGCTGGTGAAGCTTCAGTTTTCCATGTTGGTAACAGTAAACTACAGCCTCTGCTGTCAGCTGGGTAACTAAACAGAGCTGCAGCACGTCTCTGCGGTGGTGCTACATCCAGCCTGCAGACGGCCGTCTACATGTTGTAGTGGTTTACAGTCGCCAGGGGGCGCTGTCCCAGCCATGCAGGCAGTGGGCTGCTCTGCTTGTGCTGTTGTTGGGGAAGCTGAAGTGAAAGCGAGAGTTAAAACACTGAACAGTGTCCACTGAGCTTCTCATGCTCTTCTCATGCTCAAAGAAGTTTAACAGGAAGGACGACTCGTCCATCAGGCGTCCAGCTGTCCGTGACCGTGTCCACAGCAGAGTGTGACTGAGGCTTCATGCTAACACGCACACATGAAGCTAAAACCACCACGAGCAGCTGCTCAGTGGATTTTGAGGACAAATGTCTGCAGCTTCTCACAGGCAGTATGCAGAATGTGGATCTCCACAAAGACTGTGGAGAGCTCGTCCCACACTCTAAATCCACACTTGTCTGCACAAAACTTCTCACACGTTCCCGTCACAAGTGTCTTCTAAGTGAAGCTACCAGGTTCAGGTCCAGCTTGTTTATCTGGAGCTGCAGGAGATGATCCATCCTCACAAAGCAACACAGACAGCAGATATGCAAACGCACAACACAACCAAAGGATTCTCTCTGCATGTCTGTGGCTGATGCTGCTGGAACGAAGCTGTTTGAAACCTTGTTGTTCTGCACTTTGGGACCAGAAGAGGAAACTGAAGCTCTGTGCAGAGGGTCCAATGGAAGCAGCCAAGCGCTGTAAGTGTCTGCTGTACAGGGATGCTGGTTCAGCTGTGGCTCAGTTTGAGCCTCAGTTTGTCAAAATGAGCTTGTAGTTTGTCTGCTTTAATAATGTGACTGGAAAAAGGTGTTGGACTTCAAATATGTCCATTTCTGTCACACTTCACCTTTAAAAGTGAAGCCATGTGGTTCCTGGAAGGAAAAACACGACTTTTTCAAGTCTTTGTCCTGTTTTTATGAGAAATGTACGACTTTAATGTGAAACATTCAGAGTTTTTTCTCTTGTTGTGTTTGTTTGAAGCTGCTTCCTGTTGGCTTCAGCTGTTTGGAGTTTCCATTTTCTAAACTTCTACATTCTGAACCTTCTTCAGCTCTGAACAGATGATGAAACACTGAATGATTTCAAGCACTTTGTCTAATAAACTTACATCTTTCATTCTTTATACAGATTGACTCTCTGTGGTTTGTCAGAGATCAGCTGTGATTATCTGGCAGCAGCACTGAAGTCCAACCCCTCCCATCTGAGACAGCTGGACCTGAGAAACAACGACAAGCTGCAGGATCCAGGAGTGAAGCATCTGTGTGGTTTCCTGGAGAGTCCAGGATGTAAACTTGAAACTCTGAGGTCAGTCAGCATGTTTTAGTTGTGCTGAGATGAATATGATGTGAAAGTTGTGCTGACACTAAACTGCAGACATCAGGCTGATATTATACTGATCCACACTGAGGATCTTCATGGTAAAGTCTGTTTTCTTCTTCTCTGGTTTAGTCCATTGACTGCAGCAGAACAATGTTCACATTTCAAACAGTGATACTCAACGTATGGCCCGCGGCCCACACGCGGCCTGCCCACCTTTCCTGATTCAGAGAGAGGGGACCCTGATTAACTGTGTAGCTTCTTCCTCACAGTTCTAAGTATCAGACACAACAATGAATAATCCACAGCTGACTGTCTTTAGCAGGTCAAAGGTCATGGCACACAGCAGACAGTCAGAGATATTCTAACTCTGATCATTTATCAGTTGTGACACTGTGAGACTTGATCAGAGGTGTGATCATCACAGCAGAGGCCTTTGTGTCAAAGTCACTGAGGATCAAACAGAAACACATGAAGCAGATTTTCCTCTTCTGGCTTTTTATAGCAGATAACCTTCAAAATATTCTGCAGTCGATCAAAAACTGAAGCAAACCATGAAGCAACATGTGAACATGAGCTGATGCTGCTGAAGTGAAGCAAAGTTACAGAGGTTTGATTACAGACACAGCTGAGAGTTTGTAATCTGTCATCATTTTAAAAAGTTTCCATGGAACAGCAGAAATGAGGCTTTACTGTCAGAGGCCGACAGCACTGAACACAACAGCAGACTGGTGGCTAATAAACAGTGAATGATGCAGAAACAGATGTTTGAAGCTGTTCTTGGAGTACACTGAGAGAGAGAGAGCTGTGCAGGCAGGAACAGCCAAAGTCAGAGAGAATTCATGAGCATATTGATCAAACGTGAAGCAGAGTTTGGATCTTCTTTTGCTGCTGCTTCACTCAGTTTTGGTTGGAGACAGATGAAACCTGCAGCTTCAGGATCTGTGAGCTGTCCACTTTCAGCCCCGACGGCGTGTCCGTGTACGTGCCGTCGAGTGAACGATCCACGCTCTGTGTTTCCATCTTTGTGTGTTTAGCTGCTCTCATTTACTGTTTTATCTGTTTGCTGCTTGTTGAAATAGTTTGTGAGCTTTAAGCTGAGATTCTGGCAAAATACATTTATATTAAACATCGATTCAGGATTGAATGAATCAACATCGTTTTATTCAAATTAAAACCATTTAAATGGGAACATGAATTTTTTACAGCCGCCTCTAATGCTGGGTAATGTCAGCTGGTCCATGTGCAGCTGGCTGTGAGGCTCAGGGAGCGTCTACAAAGTGCAACACTGAAAGAACATCATCCATAAATATTGAGTAAGAACTGGACTCTCATACAGCGAGACTCAAATGCCTTTAAACATCAGCTTATCCTGCTGATCCAAGTCCAACACTGAGTTTGTAAAAACATGTTTGTCAATCATTTTGTTTGGTTTCTGAGGAAAATGATTCAATAACTTGCTGCTAATACACAACATTTCATCATATTTCCTCATAACCCTCTTTTGTCTGACCATTTGATCCCATTTGAATTTGCAATAAAGGATCCACAGAGTTTGGTGACAATAATGACAGTAGATGTTTGTGTGAAAGTGCTGGAAGCAAATGAGTGTGTGATGTTCTTTCAGTGTTGCACTTTGTAGACGCTCCCTGAGCACTGGTCTCACAGCCAGCTGCACATAGAGACCAGTGTTGTTAGTCCAGGTCAGAAGATGACTTGTTGGAATGAAAATGAGCTTGTAGTTTGTCTGCTTTAATAATGTGACTGGAAAAAGGTGTTGGACTTCAAATATGTCCATTTCTGTCACACTTCACCTTTAAAAGTGAAGCCATGTGGTTCCTGGAAGGAAAAACACGACTTTTTCAAGTCTTTGTCCTGTTTTTATGAGAAATGTTCGACTTTAATGTGAAACATTCAGAGTTTTTTCTCTTGTTGTGTTTGTTTGAAGCTGCTTCCTGTTGGCTTCAGCTGTTTGGAGTTTCCATTTTCTAAACTTCTACATTCTGAACCTTCTTCAGCTCTGAACAGATGATGAAACACTGAATGATTTCAAGCACTTTGTCTAATAAACTTACATCTTTCATTCTTTATACAGATTGGAGAGCTGTGGTTTGTCAGAGATCAGCTGTGATTATCTGGCAGCAGCACTGAAGTCCAACCCCTCCCATCTGAGACAGCTGGAGCTGTGGGGAAACAACAAGCTGCAGGATCCAGGAGTGAAGCATCTGTGTGGTTTCCTGGAGAGTCCAGGATGTAAACTTGAAACTCTGAGGTCAGTCAGCATGTTTTAGTTGTGCTGAGATGAATATGATGTGAAAGTTGTGCTGACACTAAACTGCAGACATCAGGCTGATATTATACTGATCCACACTGAGGATCTTCATGGTAAAGTCTGTTTTCTTCTTCTCTGGTTTAGTCCATTGACTGCAGCAGAACAATGTTCACATTTCAAACCTTCAAAGAAGAAGAAAAATCCTCCACTGGAAAATTCACTGTGAAACTCTCAAACTCTTCATTGCACCTTAAAGTCTGTGTGACACTGAAATCCAAAGCAAAATGTGCGTTTGCTTTACAGACAGCAGTGCAACACAAACATACACACATCATCCAAAACACAGTCCAACATCCAAATCTCCTCCACTGCCAGCATGAATGATGGGAAAGAGAAGGAGGAACACTCTGACATTCAGGGTTAGAATGAGTTTCATCAAGCAGACTGTGAAGATCAAAGCTGCATTAGAAAGCTTACATGAATGAATGAGTGGACAGAAGTGGACAGAGATCATCTGAAGCACTTCAAAGGCTTTAAATCAGCACATTTCTCTTTATTCTTTATCAACTCTGTTAGTTTCTCTCAGTTTTCTGTGGAATGAAGCTAACAGCAGGCTAATAAGATGCTGACCAATAGGTTTCTATTAAAGGTTGTAATTTGTATATGAAAAAGTGCTTTGGCTCAGCAGGGATCAGCTTACAGGTAGAATACAGCTGCTGGATGGGATTAGCATGTCATAGCTATCTACCAAACTGCTAACTGGGGGATTTCAGGCCATCTATGGATCATTTTTGCTAACTGTTTATTCAGCTTAGGCTCACAGGGCTGCAGCCTGTGCCCTAGCTGTCATAGGGCAAGAGGCGTGGTCCACCTGCACAGGTGAACAGTCCATCACAGGGCCAACAGAGAGCGACAGAGAAGCACTCCCTCACATCCACACCTACAGCCAATGTAGAAGCACCAATGAACCTAAGCAGCATTTCATTGGACTGTGGGAGAACATCCAACCTCCACAGAAAGGCCCAGCTGACCAACAAGCTTCAACCTACAACCTTCTTGCTCTAAGGCACTAGTGCTAACCACTTTTGCCCATTTCAGCCCAAATCCTGCATCTTCCTGTTTCTGACTCCAGGCCAGCTCCACTAACACTTTCTCATCAGACACTGCCACCTAGTGGAGGAAGTCTTAGTTCCATTTGAAGCTTCAGATTACAGTTAGTTCCTTTACAAAGAGGTGGAGGTGGTGGGGCCACAGCACCATCATCACTGAGTGCCGTAGGACACTTAACCTTTGTTTCCATATGCTGGGAACTTCCTGTTGTTCCAAGGAGGACTGGAAAATGTGTGAAAATCTCCCAGTCAGTTCCTCACAGCACACTTCAATCATTTCCCTCCCACAGCATCAGGACCAGGGCTTTTTCTCTCTTTGGTCCCACTAAGAGATTTCCACACAAACACCTCATCAGTGGGACTCTCAGAGCTACCAGCCCTTTGCTACAATCACAAAGCTCTTCATTGAAATCAATGATATCAAAGCTGGAATCAAATGAGTCCAAGTCTTCTGCTGATTCAGCATCACATTCATCTTTGCTCCTTGTTCTGCATCCCCACCATGGACTTCATTCCTTTCCAAGCCAGCCTTGAGTGTCCTTTATTCAGCTCATCCTCTGCTTTACTTTTACACCTGATTTTAGCTGCTTTATCTCTCTTTCAACAGGTTTCTGTGCCTCAATCTTTTTCTTCTCTCCCTCATAACAAGACAGCTTCTTCTGCCTGAGAACATGTTGGAGTGATTTACTAATCCAGGGCTGCTTATTGGGGAAAATACTTCCTGTTTCCAAAGTAATCCCCATTTTTCCCAGAAAGAAATGTCAGTAGAAATCGATGATCTAAGTGAGAACATGAGCCTTTCAAAAGTCCCAGTGGGTGCAGTCAAAGCAGTCCCTCAGTCCCAGTATAGAGTCTTTGGTCCAGACTGGAACAGCTGTGTGCCCAGTTTGAGCTCTCGTCAGTGCTGTGACCTGACAGACCCAGAGGGGCCATCACATCACATTTAGAAGCTCCCCTGATGGAGCCACAACACATGTCCAATACTTAGTCTGTCTTGTTGGACCAACTGGAAGAAATGATTCAAGGACTTAGTCACAGAACAGAGATTCAAATCTCCAAAATCCAACTGGCTGCATCAGGACATATAGTCTGAAACTCTGCACAGTTTCCTGTTTGAAGCTGCTTCCTGTTGGCTTCAGCTGTTTGGAGTTTCCATTTTCTAAACTTCTACATTCTGAACCTTCTTCAGCTCTGAACAGATGATGAAACACTGAATGATTTCAAGCACTTTGTCTAATAAACTTACATCTTTCATTCTTTATACAGATTGGAGATCTGTGGTTTGTCAAAGATCAGCTGTGATTATCTGGCAGCAGCACTGAAGTCCAACCCCTCCCATCTGAGAGTGCTGTACCTGAGCTGGAACAACCTGAAGGATCCAGATGTGAAGCAGCTGTCTGATCTTAAGAAGAGTCCAGACTACAGACTGGAGACTCTGGGGTCAGTAGAGTGATGGAGTGAGTGGGTGGTGCTGTCAGCAGTATTGTACTAAACACAGTCAGTATGAAACAAAGATCCAGTGTTTCCTGTAAAGCTGCAGCTTCTCAGTGAAGCTGTGAGAGGAGAACGGTGACAGGCTTCAGGATTGGACACAAACACTTCCTGTTTCTCACCTTTATGGTCACCATAGTAACGGCTGACACGCTCTGATCAAACACTGTCAACAGCCAATCAGCTCTCTGAACAAAGCAGCACGCAGACCAATGACTGCATTGATTTCCAAGTTTAAAGCAGTGAAGAACACAGTCTGTAGGTGAGGAAGAATTTAGTGAGAGCAGATGTTTGGATGGAATTCCTCCAGTTAACAGCTGGAACCGTCCATCTGGATTGTTGGGCTTGTTGTTGGGGTTCCTACAGAGCTCAGAGTGGACACACCAAGGTTCTTCTAATGAATGAAAGTCCAAACTCAAACTAGGAGGGAAAAACATTTTCAGCAACTTCAATAAAAATCCAAAGATTAGAAAAAGTGAAGCAACAATGAGTCCTAGTACAGTCCCAGCACTGACGTCCCTGCTGCTCTTTATACTGGATGTGCTGCATCACTGACTGACAGCTGATGAAGAGTCTCTGGAAACACTCGTTTATCTCCTCTGCTCTTCCTCCTTCTCTCTGCAGGTGGAGCTGATGATGGTAAACAGGACGGTGTGTGTGCTGAGAGAGGAGCAGCTGTGTCCTGATGATCCAGAGAGGTTGAAGCAGCAGCAGCTTGTGTGTAGAGACTGGGCCATGTTACTGGGAGGTGGAGAGGAGAGCTTCATCCAGCAGTGACTGACAGAGGAATGAAGTGCAGATGACTGTCAGTGCTGCAGAGTGAACTGCTCTGAGAACAGCTCCACTGTCAGACACAATGTAGAGTCCAGCATCAGCCCTGTGTGTCCCTCTGGATCTGACAGAGGATCATCAGTGTATCTGGACTGCTCTGCTGCTGCTCTGTCCTTCTACAGTCTCTGCACAGTCTCTGTCTCACTCTGGAAAGATTTTACAACTTGTTGTAATTACAGAACGTTAATATAATATTCAAACATGTGATCTTCTCTTTATTTCTGAATCTTTACCAAATAAAGAAAAACCAAACTAACAAACAGAAGCTGTCGTGTCCTTTTTCACCACATCTGTGAATCTTTTCTGTGTTTTTCCTCTTTTCCTCCTTCCTGCAGCTCCATCTTCATCATTCTGTGTCCAGTATATGTGAACACGTCCAAAGCATCTGAGCCTCATGTTACCCGTTTGTGTGAGTTACGCCTGTCGTTGTGTTGTGGTGTATAAATAAGGGGCAGGAGACAGCGCTGGATCTCTGAGTTCTTTACTCTCAATTTCTGCAACATCTGCAATATCTAGAAATGCAAACCTGTGAGCTGTGTGTGTTGTGCGTCTGCTCGGCCACCTCTCCTCCGGCCGTGCTGGAAGCAGCTGTGCGTTTGACAGTTTTATCGACTCGACAATAATCGAACAAATTAAATGTTCAAAAATATCAACTTAAGCACTTCAAAGTCAACAAAAAGCTTAAAACAATGAAATAATATTTCACTGACAAAACAACAGCTCATAAGAACGATACACAAAATAATACAGAAACAAACAAATAAAAGTTATTAACCAGGATCCATGTTTTTGTCACAAACACTGAATCAGCTGATTCATTCTTTATGTTTCTGAGTTTGTTTTGTGATTATAGTTCTGGTTTCTGTTTCTGTGTCTTCACTGTGTCCCACGTCTCCTTACTTTGGACTCTGTGTTATATTTCCTGTTTTACTTTGACAGTCCTGTGTTACTGTTTCCTGTCTCGTGTGTGTAATTGGTCCCAGCTGTGTTTCCCTCCTGTCTCCCGTTCCCTGATTACTAAACTGCGTCCACGCCGCCGGCGCTCCTCTCCACAGCTGGATTCCAGGATTTCAGAGCATCCAGCTGTGGTGAGTGATGGAGACACTTTCTCTGCTCCCTCAGTAATCAGGACAGTTTATTGAACATCAGAGGACATAAAGGACTGTTTTTCACCTGCCCGTTCTGAACCTGGACATTAAAGACTGCTGGCTTCAAGGACATTAATCCCAGTGTCAGCCAGCCAATAACAGCCTGTGTTTTTCAGCTCTTTAGGAGTCAGAAATGAGAAAGACACAGACTGCTAACCTCTCCCTGCAGGAAATAAGCTCCGCCTCTTCCTTTCAACAAATTCCTTTAAGCTTCAGTATTAGACTGTGTAGGCTCAACAATAACAGTGCAGCCTGCTGATAGAGGTGAAGAGGGAGGTAATTTACCCCACACAAGGTGTTCCTGAAAGGGTTCCAGCGTAACACGCTGTCTCAACTTCACTGTGCCAATCTTATCAGGCACCGCCCCTCCTCGCCAACGCTCAACATTGGAAAGCATGGATAAAAACTGTCTACAGTCATCATTGGTGACATCACCTGAGATAGATACAAGCCTCCAATACTCATCCGTATTCTTCATTACATGAATCAACGACTTAATAGCGTTACTGCCAATAATCATGTCGTCACTTTGGCCTGGAATAACCAGCATGGGGATGAGCAGCTTGAAACCATAAAGAGTCACTTCCAAATCACAAACTGCTTTAGGTTGGAACTGGTGACCCCCAGCACCAACAACAACAATGTCATTAGCTGGTTCGAGCTTCAGATCAGGGCAGGACTGTAAAAGCCGCTTAGCAGTAGCCTCACTAATAGAGCACGACATAGAGCCACTGTCGATCATGGCTCTCAGTGAAACTCCGCCCACAGTCCCCACAGCCGTATAAAACAAATTGTCAGATTTCTTAATTCTTTGCGTCATTTGGAAGACAACTGTCGTACCAGGTGGCGAAGTGGAGCACAGAGATTCATACAAGGATCCCAGGTCATCGCTGTCGCAAGTGGGAGAGTCACTCAGATGATCCACACTTTCCTCCCTCAAATGTGGATCAACTAGTTTTCCGACCGTCGAGGGGCAGAAGACGACGAGGATCCAGGACAGGCACGCCTGGTGTGGTCATTTGAGTGGCACAGAAAACAGAGTTTGTGATCTCGGCAGTGCATGAAAGCTGTGTGAGACATATCATGACAGACGGAGCAGGGCTTATCATGTAGGCCCTCAATCCTGGAACGTCTGGAGTTAGGCCGCGTGGTCAAACCAGGCTGAAAGGATCTTTGCAGAAGAACCTTCTCAAGCATGCCTATGAGGCGCTCCAAAGTAGCTGAATCTGTCGACTGTGGCTGAATGTGCTTCTCTGTTGGCTGGACAGGCAACGCTGTTGATATCTGCTGCGCATTCACTGCAACTCTCTCGGCTGTCGTGCTGCTTGAGTTCAACGTTCCTCCAGAGTGGGACTCACACAGGATTTCCTGGACCTCATTGGCTGTCCATTTATCAATTGTCTTTGATCTAAAGATCATGGCAAGCTCAGGGGAGGGACAGTTTTTGATGAACATTCGGGTGACCTCAGTGCTGGGGCTACCCAATGCCTGTCCTCGTTCCTTCAGGCGCTCAACAGCAAGATCAACAGCACGGTGCAGCCTAAGCCAGTAATCGAATGCACTTTCGCCTTTCTCTGGGAGAGTGGTGTAGAAGTCTGCCAGTGGAAGAGGTGAGCACTGAGCAGAGTCAAAGTGTCTCCTCAGGATTCCAAAAATAGCCTCAGGATCACGTGTGACATCTACGACACTGTTTCTAATGCCAACCTGGACCACATCCTTAGCCTTGCCTCTCAAATGAACAAGAATCTCCTCAGCCTGTTCTTCAGGTCTCAGACTCCCCAGCTTTATAAAGGCTCTCATCAGATCCTCCCACTCTCTCACAGAAATGAGATCAGAACCATCCCCTCTGAAGCATGGTGGGTCCTTAAGCTTCCTGTGGGACACAAACTGCACCGGCGCAGCATCAACAGCAGATGTAGATGACACAGCATGGAAAGGTGTGGCCGTGGGTGCAGGTAAGGGGGTACTAGCAGACGGGCTGAGCTGGGTTAAGATACTCTGCGCTACTCTCTGACCAACCAGTTGGATCACATCCCCCATCTGACTCACAATCTCCGTGGCAATAGTATCTGGGTTAGGAGAAGGTGAACTGTTGTTCTGAGACGTGTGTGACACAGGGCTAGGGGGAGGGACAACAACCCCTTCACTGGACTGGGGCCCTGGGATCCCCTGACTATCCCCCCTAACAAAACCACGCCCACTAACAGGAGTGTCATAACGCAAACGCAAAGGGGAACATAACAACCCCCTACCCCTACCAACAACATTAGGAGTACTCGATCCCTCCTCTGTGATGTCCATCACAACAACTAGAATAGAACAAAAATGCTATATATGCTCCTTTTTTTTTTTTTTTTAAATGTGTCAGAAAGAACAACAATGAATCACAAACGTGCAGCGCTGAAACTGGCCCACGTTGCTGAGAGGAGTCCACCGTCCAAACACTCGATTGACGGCTCACGGCACCAATGTAACCCCTGGTCAGCTTCTCTTTCCAGCGCTGTGTGAATAAAACTCTCTGGACTCGAAGTGGGTAGAGCTCAGGCGTGATTTATTCCCCAATGAAATAATTAACATTGTGAAGACATTTAAAAATAAAAAGTCCACTGACTGTTTTGGTATTGACATGATATTAGTTAAAAGTATTATAGAATATATAGTGCAACCTTTCGCATACATTTGTAATCTGTCCTTTCAAACTGGTGTGTTTCCCTCACAAATGAAAATAGCAAAAGTTATTCCAATCCATAAAAACGGAGAGAGATGTCAGTTTACCAATTACAGGCCAATATCACCACTCCCACAGTTCTCAAAAATTTTAGAAAAGTTATTTGTTAATAGACTTGATAAATATATTGAGAAGCATAATCTCCTAAGTGATAAACAATATGGCTTTAGAGTGAAAAGGTCCACTTCGATGGCAGTGATGGAACTTGTTGAAGGGATATCTAATGCTATAGATAATAAGGAATATATTGTTGGTGTTTTTATAGACTTAAAAAAGGCGTTTTATACAATTGATCATTCTATATTAATGAATAAACTAGAGAGATATGGCATAAGAGGGATAGCATACAAGTGGATGAAAAGTTACCTGGATGAAAGATATCAATATGTCAAATTCAATAATGTAAAATCTAAGCAGTTGAAGGTAACTTGTGGTGTTCCTCAGGGCTCTGTGCTGGGCCCTAAATTATTTATATTATATATAAATGACATATGTAGTGTTTCCAAACTGTTAAAATGTGTATTGTTTGCTGATGATACCACTCTGTACTGCTCAGGTAAAAACCTAGAACAGCTTCTGACTACAGCGGAAAAGGAGTTAAATATATTAAAAAACTGGTTTGATGTAAATAAGTTATCATTAAATATAAAGAAAACAAAATTGATTATTTTTGGCACTAGACAAATGAAAAATGTATCTAAAATCAGGGTTAATGGAATTGAAATTGAAAGAGTGAACGAAAATAAATTTCTTGGAGTGATGATTGATGATAAGCTGAGTTGGAAGTCTCATATAAACCACGTGAAAACAAAAATGTCAAAAACCATTGCTATTCTCTATAAAACAAAGCATGTCCTGAACAAAAAATCATTATACACACACACTTTATTGTACTCTGTTGCTTCCATATATGACTTACTGTCTGGAGATATGGGGTAATGCATATAAAACGAACACTCTTCATATTTTCAAGTTACAAAAAAGAGCTATAAGAATTATAAACCAATTAAACTATATAGAACCAACTAACATTTTGTTTATTAATCTGAATACCCTGAAATTTTATGATTTAGTTGAATATAAAATGGCACAGATAATGTATAAAGCACAAAATAACTTGCTTTGCCCCAGTACTCAGAAGCTGTTCAAAGTCAGAGAGAGTCAATATGACTTAAGGGGAACAGATTTCTAATAAGGACAAACATAAAGCAGAGATGTGTTTCTGTTAGAGGAGTTAACCTGTGGAATAGTTATGACAGTGATTTAAAAAGGTGTAATTCATTTTCCTTGTTTAAAAATATGTTTAAAAATAGAGTATTAGAAAAATATATATATTGATGTCGTTACTTATCTAAGGTGGAAAGTTGTTTTTGTTTGTTTGTTTGTTTTGTTTTTGCTTTGTTTTATTATTTGCTTCGAGCCCTGTGTACAGGAGCTGCATGCAAAAAGATCTTTTGTTAAAAGGGTTAAAACCCACCTGAAGCTGCTGGAGGACACGGTGAAGAACATCGCCTTTGATAGAGTGCATCGCATCGGCCCCATGCGGGCTGCGACCGGGAGACCACGTCCTACTGTGGCCAAGTTCGGCCACTTCAAACAAAAGGAACAGGTGAAAAGTCTCCGTGTCCATCGGTGTTTCTCCACGTCTCTCTTCCTTCTTCGTGTCATCTCTGTGTTTCCCTGCTGCCCTCATGTTTTCTGCTTTGTCTGTTAGTTCTTCCCAGTTTAGGTTGATGTTCACTTCTTCCCTCACCTTTGTTATTTTCACTGTAAATAAATCTCCACTCGCATCTCCACCGCCGTCTGCATCTTGGTCCTCATTCACTCCACCACACGACTGCTGCCCCAGCCGTGACAACTTTAGGTGTTTCCTCTACATTCACTTTTAAAAATTATTTACTTTGCCTTCTTTGGTATCATTTGGTATCAGATGGCCGACTTCTAAATGGCCACCATGGTCACCACCGAACTTGAGGAGTTTGCCCCCTCACATATACTAATGTGCCTATGCCTACATTCCTATGTTATTACAGTGTATCCATATAACTGGCCCACCCTGTACAGTTATGCTTTCATTTTGACATACTGTATTAACACAATTCAAGGAGGATTCTAGGATCAGAGCTTTGGGGGGCTGAGCACCCAGAGAGCTGCCCAGCCAGCCAAGATACACTTTACTCGTCACAATGAGACTTCTTCCCCGTCTCTGTCGGTCCCTGCATCCTCCCTGTCCTCATCGTCTGTTGTCTTCGCCTCCTTTATCAGTCATCATAATTTTACCGTCTCTGTGCACGTCTGCAAATTTCTTTATTAAATCAAAAGATTATTAAATCCATCAAGTCTCTCTGTGCCTGGGTCCTCGTCACAAAACATGACATCACTGTTTTGTACTTTTTAACAATTTAATCCCACATTTGTGAAAGAAAAGCAAAACACTTTTTTGAAAAGTCTGTAACAAAACCATCAATTCTGATCAAGGTTATTTAAATGCTGCCAAAGAAGAATGGATTGGAATAAAAAAAAATACATATCCTAACCTTAATTACTGGAGGAGAATAATGAATGATGCTCATAGTGAGTAAGAAGTAAACTGAGTGCATATTTTGGACAGAGATTCACTTTTAATGTGTTTGTATAATATAATACAGATGCATAAAAACACTCCTGAAACAGAATAAATTATTACAAATAAATTATTACAAAATATTAAAAAATATTATGGATACTTTTGTTGTTAAAATGTTACCTCTCAACCAAGTTCTGCCTTTTATATTTTTAGTAGTCTGTCACACAAACAGGAAATATTGTCAAAAAAAAGTAAGTAAGTGCTGAAGCACCCCCAAAAATGAACCAAAGCACCCCAAACATGAACCAAAGCACCCCAAAAATGAACCAAAGCACCCCAAACATGAACCAAAGCACCCCAAAAATGAACCAAAGCACCCCAAAAATGGGCTAAAATCGCCCCTGTTAACAAATAATAGCCCAACAGTCACTTTTATGCTTACTGTAGCTGTTAGCTAAAAACACTAATTTAGCCTAGTTTGCCCTGAATTCAGCTTTGACAGACATGATCGACTGTTTCCAGTAGAATTCCTCGTTGTCATCTTGTTCCCTCTCAGAGCCCCGTATGCTTGCAGAGACCCCTACAGTAGGGAAATGTGCCAAAGAACGTCCAAAACATTGCATTTTAGGTTTATTTATGCCTTACACACAATCCCAACACTTTAGCTAACTTAACAACTTTGGCTAAAGTCTATAGTTAGTCTTACTCGTTTGTACAACATTTCTGGATCGCCACTGTTTGAAATGATATGACATATGACTCTCTTTTTTTTTTTTACTTATGTAACCCGGATCCAACATTGAGCCATATTCTTCCCACAACGAGTGCAGTTACGCAGTTAGCTTAATCGGGATTGATGGTACAGGGCATTGAGTCTAAATTTAGTCTCCCCAAGAACATTCCTCTCCTTTCTGTTGCTGTGGGGCGAAGCTGAGGTTTTCAGATCCACCACGGTCACACGCACAGGATGGGAGGCACTGGAGCTTAAATGCACTCCTATGTCACACTCCTTCCTTTCCCCCTACACCACACTCTCAGTTTCCTTTTTTTCCTCTCTGTCTGTTTATCTCTCGATGCACTGGGATTTTGTGGATCACTTACTCTCCCGAGGAAACAGGATTCCGTGTCGAGACATCCAATTTCTCAAATCCATTCTTATGCGGATCAGCTGAAATATAATGTGCAAATCAAACTGGATCATTATTACAGGAAACTTTTAATTTTCAGAATTTATCATCTGATCATGAAAATGGGCAAAACCAATACTGTCTTTAATGTGGGAATATCACACTGCAGAGGTAGTAGCACTCTGGGGAGCTGTTCTTCATTTCTTTTTCACTTGCTCCTGTGCCTCTGTAAAAATTGTGAAAATAAAAAAAAGACACTGGAAGAACCTTCAGGCAAGCCATTAATATTTTGTCACAATTTGCTTTTCAGTGCAAAAACAGAAGCAAAAGCCATCTCATTTACCATAAACATTTTACATTAAAAATCTGCCTCAGGTCTGTAGATTTAACTCATTTGCGTCGGTATAGTGTCACCAAATGATCAGCAAACCTTAAATCAAATGCTTAAACCAAAATGATTTTGTAGAGCTTGTCACGGGTCCACAGGATGTAGACTCACGCTGGGTGTAGTACAAATAATGCATTTTTGAGTTGTGATGGGTGAAGCCTTGTTACATTTCTGCATCTCTCATTTTCATGTATCAATATTTTGGAATATCTCAGTGGATCTGAAAAGACTGGATAGCTCAGCTGATACAGGGGGATTGATGATAGCTGCTGAGTTCACACGCTACTGTTCTCTCTGCCTTGTTTGAGTAAACCTGAATATGAATGCTTACTGGTAGGCCAAATGCTAAGGTTTTAAAAAGCTGCATAAAATATCACCAACGGCAGCCACTGGAAGGGCCAAACCAATTTAAATATGAGAATTAAATATGTGAAGATTTTTCTTGTTTGCCTGCCTTTTTTATACCTTGAACCTGTCTGTGTAACTTTAACTGGCCTTGAGCTGCAGTCCCTGTAAGGTAATAAACTGCTGAGTGGAATCAAATGTCAGGAACATACAGGTAATGCTGGGAGGGCCCCCCTCCCAAAAATGCAAGCAATCAGTTGCAAAGAGGCTTCACGTACTTTTTTTTTTTTTTTTCTTTTTGTCCCGTTTGGATCTTTAGCCATCAGAATTGTTGTCTTAAGGCCAAGAAAGATGCCAAGCGGATTTATTTTACCAAGTGGATCATCATGGCCTTGCCATATTGGTCCATTTGATTGACCTTTATTATAATTATGAATTTATTTTATTTTCAGTTGCTAAAAACGGGACAGACATGACTGTGGGATAGGACAGGGAGAAAGAATGAAAGAGAGGGAGAGAAAGAAAACCAAAGGGGAGAAGAGACGGTGAGAAGGGGGGGAAGAAAAAACAAACAAAACACCTGGGTCACCTGTATGGAGAAAAAAAAACAGAAGAGACAGCAAACAACAAAGAGCAACATAATAAAAAAAACAGCACCCTCACAATAAACTAGCTAGCAGTAGATATCAATAGTTACTAAATAATAAACAATATTGTGCAGCACGCAAGATAGACAGCGCACAATGTGCTTTGAGGCAGCAGCCAAGAAAGCTGTAGTCCGCGTCTGTGAATACCCATGTGTACACCTGTGTGCATACCTGTGTGGATCAGCATGCTTGCATTCCAAAGGTTTCTCCATGTAATGATCTGCTAGGGAGTGTGGGGAGCCACAGCCCTGTCCTCTATGGTATCAAGCAGGTATGGAGGAGATCAAAACTCCAGACATCCAGAGGCCCCCAGAACACAAGAGACCAAGGAAGACCCACAGAGGGGCAGCCACGCCACTGTCCCAGTAAGAGCTGAGGAGAGTCCCAGATGAGGGCTCATTCAGCAGCCGCGGAGCAGAAGCCAGGGGGAGTTGCAGTGACGCGCCCGTGAGCTCCGCCGGCAGCCAGCTGTGCCTGAGTGACCGAGCCCCAGGCCGAGAGGCCGGGGGCACCCCACCTCCGAAGTGGCCCGAGCGAGCCCCAATAAGCGGCCGCCAAGGAGTGAGCCGGTGTGTACCCGGACGCCCACCCCCAGACACAAAGAACCACCAACGCACCGATACCTGAGGGAGTCCGCCACTGGCAGGGGAAGTGGTGGTGGGGGGAGATAGGCCTCCAAACCTTGGAGGGCCTGAGATGTCCCCAGAGAGGTGGCGCCTGACACCCAACCTGACATATAGACACAGACATACAGGCACACACAGACACAAACATCCATTCCCACCCTCATGCTCTCATATGCACTTACTCCACACTCAACCAACGTGGAGACAGACATAAAGAGACGCTGTACACACGATCACACTCCCCAAGCGTACTCTACAAACCGGGTCTAGGTACCCTTGCCCCTGGAGGGGGGAACTGCACCCAGATCCAGATTGTGTTACCCTTTTCCCTGCGGTGGGGAGAGGCAGACCGCCCCGACTCCGCAGCAGCAGGGAGGCCCCACACTCCAGACCGCAGTCGGACGGCCAACTCCTCCTCCTAGCCCCCCCCCCGCTCCAGCAGGCCGCAGAGAACGGGGGTGAGAGAAGACTCCAAACGACATATGACTCTCACTGAAACAGCAAACTTTGTAGAAAACACAACACTTCTGATTCTCTATCTAGCTGTTTGGTCACAGCTGTAGATTACATTATAAGTGGTTGTTCACTCTTGTCAATAATTACATTTCTAAATTCTATTTGTGCAGTTACATGTAAACAAAGTCCAATATTGTATCTAAATGATTGTGTTATGGTGGGACAGTTTCCAATTTTGTTGTATTATTGCACTAGGTATGACTGTGCAAGAGTTATCTTATCTTCCTTGCTTGCACCACACTCTTTGCAGAAATGTTGCACAGCAGCACTGCATCATGTTATTGTGTTGTATAATATACCAGAACTAATACAAAGCAATATCCATGTACACTATAGGTCCATGCCAATGTGCCCAAATGGGACCTCCATAAATGGTAAGGGGCGCAAAGGCACTTTAAGACCAGTGGGCACACCGTCGGTGCACATCCGCTCGGATGCTTTTTTCTATTCATTTATTTCCCTGTTTATTTATCGATGCACAAAAGCAATTATCTCAGAGACACCATCCTCTTAACAGAGACTCAAATCAGGAACCTGCAGATTATTAGTCAGCAGCTTTAACTTCCTGTCTTTGTCTCACTAAACCTTCCACGTGGAAACTTGAGCTGCCCACTCAAGCACAGTAGGCTTTAACTGGCTCTGCTCAAGTCACTTCAGTATCTGAGAAACTGTCTCGATGCATGCCAAAGAACACTTTGACAATACGCTTGTGTTGAGTCAAATCCACCACAAGCATATTCTATGGCAGTTTAATTCCACTCCACATAAAAATAGTCACGTATTATTTCCCCCCACCACACTTCCTGCCAGTAGCTGGTGCCCCCACCCACAGTGCATTAGTGGTTCTCTGTGTTTAGTGGCTCACTCTGGGCGGCTGCTCGGTGGGGCCCGGCCCCCTGGCTCTGTTGGGCCTGTGCTGCGGGTGGGGTGCCCTCAGGTCTCGGCCCTCTGGGCCCATTTACTGCTCAGTAACATTTAATATCTATTATTTACTACTACTTACTAGCCTACTTACTGCATATTATTGTTTGTTGCTGTGGGTTCCCCACTGTGTTGGTTTTTCCTTGTGTTTTTCAGCAGATGATGAAATAGATTTTCAGTATTTTTTCTCTCTTCCTCTCCATCTATTTCTCTTCTTCTCTATTTTTCCCTCTTCTTCTGTTAACTTTCTCCCCAGCTTATCTTTTTTCTTCTTTCCTGACCCCCGTTCTGATTCTAATGACTCAAAATAAAGTAAAATCATCATCAAATATGACTATCAAGTGGACCAGTATAGCAAAAACCATAATGGTGGCAGAGGCCACAGAGCCAAGTGGCAGGATTTTCAACGTTCAAACCAGATAAAAAACAGAAATTAAATGGTGTTAAAAGCCATGAATTCAGGCAATTCATTCACAACATCATTACAAGTTTTACTGGACGTTAATATTTTTCTCTTTTTTCAGTGCAAAACAAACTAACAGTACACATGATGCTGGCAAGTTAAAATGTCAGTGTCTTTTATAGATAGCATGTCTAGCATCATAGTTTTATAGATCACGTAGTCAGGGTAAAAACTCCATCTCTGATTATTATTGTACATGACTGTGACATGCAGTGGCCTCAGCATCATGATGAAGGCGACCGGAGGAGATAGTTTGGTAGACATCGATGTTTTGCCGATGAAGGCTCATGTAGCGGTCCTCTTTGTCCTAAACAACAATTTACACTGTCATTTACATTTAATTAAAGTGCAGCTTAAAACACAGACATAATGCACTGCAGCCTCGGCACAATTAAGTGTAAAACAGAACTATGGAAAACTCACAAACATCTGGCGAGTTTCAGATCCTGTTAAGTTAGTTAGACCTGATCTGTTTTCTCTGTTAGGATAAAAACATCAGAGGTCATGGGGTGAAAAATACCTCAAAAACAAGACTAGCTATGTCTACAACTAATGTGTGGTGTTTTAAAAGAACCTATGAGATACTTTGAACACCACAGTGGCTGCTGTATGCAGTAATGTGCTCAAGTGATTTCAAAGGGTCATTTCATGAGTTTAAGTGCGTCAGTAAAAGTTTTCACCTGCGAGGATTTCTCCTCAGGCTGTAACCACAGGTTATCACAGCCACACTGATGAGTGAAGCAGCAGCAGAAATGATGGGAACTGTAGCCATGAACTTCATGCCAGAAGAATCTCCATCGTCTGTTGAATGTTGCCACACACACACAAAAAAACTTCATTTTGAAAACATGAAAAGTCACGAAATTTGCATTAACCTGTTATATTAAAGTGGAAAACATGTTTATCTTTTCATCACATTAGAGTTACAATTGCATCATTCAAACATTTCACTGATGAAATAACACCAAAGTTGTGATTGGAGCAGTTTTATAATGAAATTTTAAACAAATTAGCCAGAAGAAGAGCTTAAAAACATTCCAGATGTTCATCTCCTGACTGAAACCTTTCATTAATCCGCTGCAGGCGGGAATGACGACCTCAAACCATGTATGACAGAAAAGAAAGTGTTAACGCAGTTCCAAACATCCACCTTGAATCTGCGGTGTGGGTATAAATAGAAAATGTTTTTACCTCTCACAGTCACACTGAGATGGAGAACATACAATCCACCACGAAATCCACACTCACAGGTGTAGTTCCCACTGTCTTCAGATGTTAAGTTGAGCAGGTGGAGAAACACAGTCTCATTTTCTTTGATCAGTGTGAACCTGGAGTCACAGCCATGAATAAAGCCTCGGTCGTAACGATAGAGCAGACGACGCTGTTCTCCTCGGCTCCTCTCTGTGCTGATCTCACACAGTATCATCACAGTAACATTCAGAGTTGTTTTGCTGCATATTTGAGTGGAATCGGGTTTCTTTCCAATTGTCTTCACAAGAGTCTCTATAAATTGTTCCAGTTAAAATGAAACAAAATCGGGATTATAGTTTCTATATATTTGTTGTTGTGGGAAAATCAATCACATATATTATTTCACTAACCTAACTAAAGCTTTCTTCTTAAACACCTGGCTTTACAGCTTTTCTTTTTTAATTATATATATTTACCTTCACTGCTAAAAACCACAAGCAGAAGCAGGAGAAAGCAGAGTTTCCGTGCAGTCATGCTGGTGAGGAAGTAACTGTGGCTGACAGTGTGAGGTAGACTACATTGAAAGCAGGAAGACTTGCACCCTCCTTATTTCACCTCTTGTGTCTACACTGAAACTTTTACTATGTCTAAAATAGAAGTGCATAAAAGTGGAAGGACAGTAGAAGGTAAACCACCAACATTGTTTAAGCCAGACTGATCTCTCTGTTTATCTGGATGGACATTGTGTTCAAATTATGATGAGATGTTTGTTCAAAAACAAAACTAGTCTGATACAAAGAGTCATGTTTGCCACAGTTTATTGTGTTTGTATTGTATTAAATCTGAGAGCCTGAGTTGGAGTATTATGACTGAATGGTCTCCATTACTGGGAAACAACTATCCAGTGTGAAAAGATGGACGTTTATTTTAATATATGAATATTATTATATTAGTATGTCACCTAAAGTTTTATATACTTTAAAATGTTTCATAGAGCTTTATTATCCACTCCGACAGTTCCTGCGCTTCTTGCTGAGCGTGTCTTGTTGTCGTGTTGATGGTTCACTGAGATGAGAGTCTGGTAGGAATCACTCGATGGCTGCTGAAGGTTTGTATAGGGCTGATCTGGCTCATCGTCATCCTTTAGAAAAGTGAAATATTTTAGGTATTAATCAAGTTCAACCCGGTCTACCCACACACTCTATTGATCTTTAAATCTCTCCATCTGTTGCCTGGATTATTTAATGTTACTGCTCATTTCTGTAAGAGCTTCTTCACAAAATAAAGGACACTGAAGTTGGCACTAACAGTATTATAACACTAATCTGTAATTATCTATATAAGTAACATCCTAAAACATAAATGTACATGTTTTACCAAGTCTGCCAGAGCTCATATTATATTTTTACATGCTGTAGTGCCATTTTTGGGAGCATTTCAAGTTGATATACATCAATACAACCATTATAGCCCAAATTCTAATAATATGTCTGCATTAAGTGCACAGTAATTACATAAATTGCAAAAAAATGCAATAAACTACCAAAAAATTGAAAATCGTTTTTGTTTTTTAACATATATTTCTAGTTAGAGAAATTTAAGAGGCTTATCTCTCAAAACTGTAAATACAAAATAGTTGCACAAAATAGTTTCCCACCACAGGAAATTTATTTTGAGTGTCTTCATAGTTTTATTTCTGAAATACACCAATTTTTATATAATGCAGGAAAAACAAAAATAAATATTATAATGCAAAATTAATCATCAAAATAAACTATTTCCAGCAGTGCAATATGAGTTCTAAGCATCCCAGAAATGAGACAGAAAGTCATAAAGTCAAACATAACTTTTAAAAACACCAGTATAGGCTCATAAGGCCCTGATGGTAAAAAACTACATTTCTGCAAACTTTTAACTAGCTGCTGTAGATCGTAGCAATAAATTGCTCACCAAACCGTTGGGATTTTCAGGTACAGACACTCCAGATGTTCCTGACCTTAAGCAGCCACGTTGATAAGAAAGGATGTCAGCATTAGTGTAACACTATTCACATTCAAACAGAGAAAAATCAAGTAAGAACATCTACATTTATATTATCTTCTCTCTTAATAATGATAATTATTTTTGGAAGGATAAAAAGTGTTCATTCTAGACATGATGTTTAACATACAGCGAATTCTCATTTATTGAAATGTGATGTTTCCTTTTACTTTCTCTACATCTATATCATCTTTGAATTACTGCAGCAAAAATAGTCTCACCCATTACTTTTCCTCCAGTAGATAAATCCCACGATAACTCCAGTTATAAAGATGATCACAACACCGGGCAGATAAACGGAAAAAGATTTGTCTGCTGAAGTGTGGGCCTCGTTTGTGTCTAAATCATTGAAAAGATGCATTTGTCAGTAAAATCATTTACTTTCATTTCCTGGAAATCAAAACACAAATCAAACACAGTTTACGTCTACTGAAACTCTGAGTGAAGTAATGAAACCCCAGTTTTATAACCACAGAGCTTTAAATATTGTCACTGTGCTCTTTTCTTTTGTCTTCTTCTTCTTTTGCATCTTTTCTGAATATTACTATGAACTGAAATTGGTCCAGCTGCTTATATACATTCACTGGCCACTTTATGAGGTATACTTGTTCAGGGTGTAACACAAATATTTCAGTGTTCATTTCATTTGTCAATCACATGTCAGCTTCATCTTCCTGGTTAAATAAAGGTTAATAAAATAATAAAATGTCAGCAAATCAATGCTCAAACAGAGCAACACGGCACATGTTACTGGTCCCAGTGCTTCACAAACTGCTGATCTGCTGGGATTTTCCCACACAATCATCTCTGTTCACAGACAATGGTCTGAAAAATAGAAAATATCCAGTGAGCTGTGATTCTCTGGGTAAAAATGCTGTTTACACATCAAACCTTGAGGCAGAGCGGACCACACTGGATATCACTGCTGTCCTCTAACAACAGCAAGCTGAGGCTACAGTTTGCAAGTCTGGACAACAGAAGACTAAAAAAACGATGCCTTGCCCGATGAGTTGATTTCTAACAGTTCAGACTGCTGGTGGTGTAATGCTCTGTGAAGGATTTTCTTTGCAAACTTTGGACCCTGTAGTGACCACTGAGCATCATTTAAACACCACAGCCTGCCTGAAGGTTGTTGCTGACCACATTCATGTCTTTATGCCCAAAAAATACCCATCGTCTGATGGCTGATTCCAGCAGGATACCACACCATGTCACGGCGCTCAAATCATGTACGGCCTGCGCAGTCACCAGATCTCAATCCAGCAGAGCACCTTTGGGATGTGGTGGAACAGAAAGTTTGCTTCAAGTAAGAGCAGCTGACGAATCTGCAGCAACTGTGTGATGATGTAATTTCAATATGTCTTGAGAATCTTTGAGGAATGTTTTTAGCGCCTTGTTGTGCCACAAAAAATGAAGACATGTTTGATGGCTGAAGGTGGTCCAACTCGGTTCAAAGATGTACCTGATAAATGAGTCAGTGAGAGTATTTAAACTGCTGTAAGTGAAAATAAGAAGAAAAGAAATGAACAAATTACAAGAATAAAAAACACATAAGCAGGTCAATACAATGCTAACACAGTGCTGAATAACTGTGTCAAATAAAGAAACCAAAATGCATTTACCTTCCACAGTGACACTGATATGGACAATATATGTGCCTTCAGTGTTTGTACACTCACAGGTGAAGTTCCCACTATCAGCTGGTGTTAAACTGGTCAGCTCCAGAAAGGCAGTCTGATTTTCTTTTGTTATTGAGAACCTGGGGTCACATTCCTGAGTAACGTTCTCTCCGTGTCGATACAGCAGATGACACTCTCCTCCTGTGTCCCTCTGTCTTTTGATCTTACAGATAATCAAAACAATAGTAGTCTCACTTTCCTTGTTGCAAATCCGAGTGACATCGTGTTCTCTCCTGACTGTCTTCACAACAGTCTCTGTAAACAGGGACAGCAAAATACGGTAAATACAAGATTCAGCCTGTGTCAGAGAGGACTTTAGTTTCTATATTTTGTGAATGTTAAACCATCTTTTTAATCCCATAATAATGTGTTTAGTTTAAACTAAAAGCAAGGAGGTTATAAATTTAAAAATATTAATAATGCATAATGAAAATAGTTTCCTTGTATTACCTTCAGCATCATGGGACACAGCTAGTGGTAACAGCAAAATCAAGCAAAGTTTTGATACGTCCATGCTTGTTAACATGTCTGTAAGCCACCGACAGTGAAGAGGAAGATGTGCGGAAAGAAACAAGCTGAAGCTTTCCTGGCTAAGCAGACGTCAGACTGTTGCCCTTCACGGGGCAAGTGTGAAATGATGTAAAAAGGAAGTGTACTGACAGGACTTTCATATTAAAAGGCTGTAAAGTTGAAACACTGTGCGAGCTCCCACACAAAAAGAAAACAAGCTAATTTTTCTTTATCACAGAGGAATTATTACACTGCTAACTGTCATGTTCGCTGAAGCTGAAGGATGGATAATATTGTAAAAGTAACAACAAAACTACCATTTATCATAACATTATAAGCATTTTAAACTAAAATAGCGTGTGTTATGGTTCAAAATATTGGGGATGGAGACAAGAGGAAAAACCACAATAACAACACTGGTCCGGTCGGGTTGAGTCAAACGATGATTTTAATGAACACACGCGTGGGAGATGGACACTGATGCAGACAGCCTCAGATCTCAAAATGGTGGAGCATTGCTCAAACTCTTATAGCCTCTGGTGCCTCCACCTTATCATAAAAAGCCTAAACATTCACATGCTTTCTCTCACACAGCGCCTAAGCTACGACCTTGGCTCCCCGTCTATCTGCTCCTGCTGAGATGGGGCAGAAAACTCCAGTATATTCTGTTCTCTTCTAATCAGACAAATAAGACAATTACTTTCTGCGAACAGTATTTCTTATAACTCAGCAGTATAATGCATCATAAAACAATATCATTCATTCACAACAAGTCAGCAGTTTAATGTAATGCAAATCAGTTTAACTAATGCAATAGTTATCAGCTTCTTCTAATTCAGGAGAATAATGCCAACTAAAACTACATAATAATTCACAATCTTTAATTAGGGGTCTAACATGGCATAAAATAATATTATAATCTAATAATTCCCCCTGATGAGCTCATTAGAATAATGAGCTCACCAACACCCCATAATCCAGTGTGGCTGGGTTCATCTCTTCTCACTCCTGAGGTCCTTTGTCCCCCTGAGGGGCGAACCATATGTGGGATGACCTCTATGTTTGCGCAGTTCAGATGCAAGACAAACTATTATTCCAACAATAGCAGGTACAGATGACACTCCCCAGGTCTCCCACAGCTTTATTTGGTGCTACCTTATACCCTCCAGACGTACTCAGACTAGAACCTCTGTCCAAGGAGCTTTTAGCCTTTTATGTTATTGCTGCAGCTACCAGTGTCGTCCAGTTGGGTGATCCTCTGCTCTTCATTCTTCAACCTCAGGGGTTAGACAACCCTTCAGTCGTGGCACAGATCAGGGGATTATTCTGCCCCGATTTCAAACAACGATCTGTGTATCCTCCAGAAAAAGGAACAGGAAGGTGTCCCCCTTTTTGCCCAAGAGCCTCTCGAACTTCGTTGGTCTGGTGTTCCCGGATTTCCGCCAACCCCTTCATGGTTATTGCTGTGTTTATGGGATCCATCCTTTTGTGGTGACTAGCTGGAGCCCAAACGCCATGACCCTTGGACCCAGTTGGTGTCTTGGCAGTCACTGTGTCTGTCTCTGCTGCGGAGGATCCTCGTATATCTGTGACCTCGTCTGGTGTCTGTTCCTTTCTCTGTAAGAGACAGAAAACCAAAACACCTCTCTTCCTAACCCTAATAATCTAATGTTGTTATCTACTGACCTTCTAGTGATTCAGAATTGGTTTAAAAACATTCAGAATGTTCCAGGGACTTATTCTAATCATATCCTATGTGTGTGTAAGCGTGTTTGCATTTAGCCCTCTGCACTCAAAGTCAATACCTGCAATATATCAGTCCGGACCATCACGCCGAACGAAGCTTATGACCTTCAAAAGACCAAGTGCCAACTCGTTATAAGCACATTTGCAAGGTGTGTCTGAAAATTATTGAAACCCCTCTTTTTAACAAAAGACAAAGAAATTAACAAATCTTCTAAACGCTATTCAGTTCATTTCAATGATTGATGCTTACACATGGAAATAATGATCTATGCTTCTTACTGATTCTCTACAAAAGACCGGAAACTTCTCGGGCCGCTATTAGCTTAAGTTTTACCATTCCTAAGGTATTAAAGACACAAATGAAGTTATAAAATGTTCAAATAATCCTTGTTTGATGTTAAAGCTCAACTTCCCCCCCCCTTTTTTTTTTTGACACATCCCCATGTGTCAAATCAACGGAGCTAGAACATTAAAAGAAAAGGTTAGGCAGCTACAAGGTTTCCCAGATCGTTAAGGTGATCTGCGTGTAATGTTCTGACTCAGGTATTTAATATTTTAATAAATGTCGTTTAATTAACTGCCACTATTTAAACTAAACTTAAAGACATAATTGAAGAAAAGATCACAAAGAATAACATGATATCAGTGTTTTGTAAGCGCGTGCGGCCTTCTATGCTCGAAGCCTTTTCCCTCAATAGATCAGTCAGACATTCGCGCTGACTGTAGCTTTTAACCCTTATTAACTTGAGCACAACTCTACAATGAGCAACAAGTTGCAATATGTATAAAAATGATCATGGTTACACCTGCAATAAAAATTATATCATTATCCTAACACCTGTAAATAGAAGATTCATCAGAGGTTATAACCATCACAGGAACACAGATGTTAGTATAAGGTCAAAAGCTTCAATAAATGATCATCGATGCAATGCTTGTTGCATGATTCTCATACAATAATAATGCTGATATTAAAATAACAGTAAAACACCCCCTTTTATCCCGTTTCGCTTGACCCATAAACGTTTATAAATGCCTCTTTTAAATGTTATTTCCCCCTGTTCTCCCCTTCCTGACCACAGCAGGGGGATCTTAGTTTTGAATCAGCCATGAATCCAGCTCACCTGATTCATCAGTGAGCTCCACCGTCACTGGCGTCTGACAGGGTGGTGCTGCATACTCTTCCTTTAATGTCACTATTTTCAACCTGTTAATTAGAGTGCTTAAACCTGAAGTCGACTACGTCCACAACAAGTCAATACAGCTGTAAATGTGGCCAATTATCAATCTATTACCAATCAATAACAACAGATAACTTCTATTTTATGCATGCTTTTAATCAACCACTCACCCAGAGGATCTCCAATCCCAGGAAATTCCTTCTCCTCAGTCAATGAGTCTGTCCTCCTTCCATGCCCTGGTAACTGGTCCATCCAGAGCCATATGATCTCAAATATACATAAAACAAGCCAAACCACACCTTGGTCACACCAACTCTCTTCCGCCCCGAAGATGTCCAATGCCATCCTAGTATGGACTGAAAGTGGCTTTAACGCTGACTGTCCTGACAATCCATCTTATAACATTTCCTGGTCAGATCTGCCAATCTCCGCCCCAGGGTTTTAACTATTTTGCAATTTTCATTAGTTTCTATGTTTTTTCTAGTTTTGCCTCCAGATTTTCAATTTTGTTTTACCAGTTGGAATCAGTTTTTACCAATTCTTTGCTAGTTTAGTCTAGTTTTTATTTTCCTGAAAATCCTTAGTTTCAGTTTAGTTTTAGTTGTGTTTTGCAAAAATTAAGTGTAACAAAATCTCAGTTCCATCATATCAATCATGCTCTTCTGGTTATCCTTGGGTGTTGAGACTAATAACTATTAACTCTTGCCGCACCGAGTGTTCCTAATTTTGGTTGAAGTGAATTGATAACCTTTTTGAAGGCGATTGTTTCACACATTTATTTAGATGTCCCAGTCCTGTTATCTCGGGATACATCACGCTGCCTTATCTGGGGTTAGCTGTTTTCGGGGGATGCGGGTTGAGTGGGGGAGCTCTTCAAGGTAAGCTAGGTTAACCTTCTTGTGTGAGCTTTTCAAGTGCACTTTAAGGTTTGTGGGATTTTTCGTGTCATAAATGTCCCTCATAACCCCCTGATGGCCCAGTAATTCATTTTTGCGCACTGTAGTACACATTTAGTTTTTGCTTGTAGCTCTCATACTCTACTTGCCACTCCTCTAAGTCCTGATGTTTCTTAGCGAGGACAACAGTACCTTTAAAATTATATCACATGTGTGGGGGTGTGGCCTTGCCAATTGTTTTTCCCACCTTTTCAAAATGGCTGACGTGCCCACAAGCACATTTTATGGAAGAAAGAAAGGTAAGCTTGATATTTACATTTAAAATGTTTTGTTAAACTCAGATTTTTATTAATTTTCAAAGAATAAACATCTAGTAAATGATTTGAGGGGTCTTTAAGAATTAGGCTCATTTAGTTTCACGGAGAACATGACAAAATATGGTTCACTCCACTTGCCTGAAATGGTTAACAGTCCAAGGCATTTCAGTTGTAGAATGGGTGCAACAGTAAAACATATGTGAGATGTGGGAAGTGCCAAATGTTCCTTTGTGTCTCCAAATAAAAATAAAAATCACAGTACTTCCTCAGATATCATAAATGAATTGACTTTTGTGAAATAGAAAGCCCAGTGCAATCACTTATTCCTGAACCAATGGCTTACAGCTAGTGAAGTGTCAGTGACTTCTAAGTTGATCCCTGATCTACATTTTTATGATATTGTTATATAAATAAGTTTTAATATCCTGCTTACAAAAATTTCAGTGGAACATGTAATCTTCTTAAATAGCTCTTGAATGTTGTTAGTTTCACATTCGTGATCAATGAACTCCCCTTGTGCACTGTAGTGCACATGTTGTAAAATTTAAATAAAATTAGTTAAAAACAATTTTGTTTTTGTAATGTGTTTATTTTACCGTCCCAGCACTTGATTTATCTTAAAAAGAAAAAAGAAAAAGAAAAAAATGAAAATACTTTCCCCTTTTTTCTTTCCCTGGGTCTCAGGAGGACATTGTGTCTCTCTCCACTACAAGACTCTTGCTATATCTAAAAAACAGTCATATTCAAAGTAATCCTAAATTGGACTCTGGCGCTTTCTCCCGACTTTTCCTGACATGATTCTGCGCGTGGACGGAGCAGCAACACAGACGACTCGACTAACGTACTGCCTTGACTTTACTATTGCAGGGCACGCACACATCAATGCAACTAAACACATTTTGCTATAAATCTAGTTAATTTTAGTTAGTTTTGTGAACATTCAGTACAGTTTTAGTTAGTTTTCCTTTTTGTTTTGATTTTATTACCGTTAACGCAAATTTTTCCACTTCTAGTTTTCGTTATTTCATTTGTTGTCTTTAATAATAATAATCTCTGCACCCTGGAATAAACATAATCAATATGATCAACATTTTGCTGCGTATCAATTCACCTTTTTGATTCAAATGCTCCAGCCTTATGTGGTTTGTGACATGTGTTGATCTAAACCTCCACTCTGTCTCTAAATGTTTGAAGAATTTTTCAAGTTCGGGGTCAAATTTTGAGAATTTGACCATAAGTGAAAGTTATGGCGTTATCACCCCCTTTGGGGATTACCTTTTCCAGTTTTGATGATATTCCTCCCCATTCTCTATTTTTTGCAAGTACCCCTCTTCGGTGGCGAGAAACTGTTGGTGTGATCAAGCGGGTGCTGTAAAAACAAAAGCTCAGGACAGAACAGTCACCAGTCATGTACTTCATTCAAAATTGACAAATATCAAACTTCATATTGATCCTCTGAGTGTAATGGTACATTTTAATTTGCACTTCTCAAAACTGAAAACAATATTCTCTTTATTTTACTCTTGTTCTTGTGCAGCACCACCCCTCAGCACATGCCCCTGTTATTTTATCTTACTTTTAAATTGTTGACTACTTCAAGAAAGCGCCCAAAAGATGGGGACCAGTGTTTATCATTACATATCTCCATTTTGAGTGTGGCTGTCTATCATTCCCCTGTTATTCATAGACCTCGGTGGAGGGTTTTTTTTTTGTTTTTTTTTACCTCTGTAAAAATTAATTGACTCTTTACAGTGACCCACTATGGTTAATAATAACATGTTCAGTCATGAGTGGAATCAAACCTTTTCTTCACTTTAGCATTTAACATTCCCCACCATATAATATGATACATTAATCGAAACACAGCTACTAAAACACAATTTTCTTAATGCAAACATCAGTAACTCAAAATTAGCAACCAAAGGGTTAAGCCTGCAGTTCACACTCCTGTGAAGCTACAGCTCTTTAGTCTCTGTCATCCTTCTGTTCTTGCAAAAACAAAACCTCCACCCTTCTTTTACAGGCTGGGTGAATTGTCTGTGGACATTCAATAATCCTAAAGTCGGTACCGTTTTTGTCTCAATATCAAGTCAGTTAAAACTTTTAGTCGTCAGTCCGTCACAGTCCAGTCACATGCATACATCCACACACATTCATACCAGATATTGCTGATAATGGAGTCTCACGCGCAACCTATTCGAGCCTCCATCACCAGCAAGATGACGTCATCATTTTAAAGGAAACAGTTCCTTGTTTGTTTTTTTTTCTTTTTTGGACTGGATCGACTCGCTGCAATCCTTTTAGGCTCAGGACTTCTCATGTGATCAATGTCCCATATAAGTGAATTTCTCCCAAGCCCATTATAATCATGGAGAAAAATACTTTGCGACTGTTTTCAGTAAGAATATTTTATAGCGCTTTAAAGTTCAATCTCTCAGGCCTGGATTAAAGAGCTGATTTGTTAAATCAGGAACTCACAAGATACCAAAATATCACCACCGGTGGATCACACCTCTCTGATGTTCTTATCTCAGTGCACTGTAACAAAAGCAAAAACAAACGTAACCAATAAAACACTCATATAATAACAAATACTGGGGCCCATTACAAACATGTCCAAAGATCAAACCCTCTTTCTCTATGTTAGAGAAAGAGAACAATCCAAACCTCACTGATAGAATCAACCTAGTGTCAAACAAAACCCAAAAATCAACCAAAACTTCACACACTATATTGTGTAGGCATACAGGCACCGTAACTCCTTTTTGCACTGACAAATACATGTTGGATTGACTTAATTCAATAGTGGACACTGGTTGCACACAAATGTTTTGCTTTGGCAGAAACTTAAACAACTGAGTCAAATCAACACAACCTTTTCATATTCTCTCCGAAATAAAACTCACACCGTTAATTCATCATTTTCACTCTGTACCACTGCTCCTTATCAGGCTGTGTGAAGCACAGTAAACAATTCAGTGGAGGCCTTGAGCCATAAACAGACATCACGCACAGACATTGTTTTCACAACCAAACTACTTTAGACCTTGTCCCCTAAATCTACACAGATGCCCTCTGTGTGGCATGAAATGCATTTAACCAATAAACAATCAATGGCTTCTTGTTGTTGTAACCGACTCCATATTTGGATGTTTGTGTGCAGCATTTGTTAGTAAAGCATTCTTCATTGCAACAGCGTGTGTGTATCACTCTTTATTGCACAAGCTTGTAAATGTGTGTGTGTGGATCACTCCTCAGTGAGTTGAATCAGCATTTCGATTTTTTTTTTTTTTGCACGTGTGTGTGTCATTTCTCACTCAATCAACGAGTGCATATGTTCATATGTGTGTTTCTCTTCATTCTGAGTCAGTGCATGTAGATGTGTGTGTTTGTGTGGGTGTTTGTGTTCATCACTTTCCTGGGCCCTGTTTCAGGAAGCCGGTTTAGTGGAAAAACTGAGTAAGTATACCCTGAGTTAACGAAAACTCTGGGTTTTCGGTTTCAGAAAGTGAGTTCAGATGAAGCCTCAGTGAGTCACTATGACGACACACTCCGTGAAGCTAACCTGCCCCCTAGCAGGTTTACTACAACTAACCCTGACTGTCTCCGCCCCTTTGTCGGAAACCTGACAGTAGGAAGTGTCGGACATGGCGTGTCCCTTCCTTGAAGAGCCAGTAGATCGTGAAGCCCAAATTCTCTGCAGAGCTCTCCGCCGGGAGAGAGTGATCAGAGCGCGTTTGGACATTTTATCATTTCCTGATGATTTTCTGTGCGAACGTTACCGTTTCTCAGCACAATCTATAAGTTATTTGGATAACATCCTCAGGCCATATATTACGCATGTGACACATCGCGGACATGCTCTCAGTTCATTACATATTATTTGTATTGCACTTCGGTTTTTTGCAAACGGGAGCTTTCTGTATAATATTGATGACGCTGAGCACGTTTCCAAGGCTACTGTCTGTCGGGCAGTCAGGAATGTTACAGTTGCACTGAAACGTGTTACAGTTGCACTGAAACGTCTCCTCGTCTGTGGTGTTCCCCGGTCATAGACCCACAAGATTCATCAAAGAGGGATGCCACAAAATTGCAGGTATCAGGATGACCAAAACTTAATTTATGATGTGGTGATACTTGAACTACTACTTAAATTTTACATTTATTTTCACGGTTCCCAGGCGTGATTGGCTGTACAGATGGCACTCACATTCCAATCATTGCTCCTTCAGTAAATGAAGGAGACTATGTGAACAGGAAGTCTTTCCACAGCATTAATGTACAGGTACATAGTTCCCTGTAGCATGTCAAACTAACAAATTATTTCATTATAGTAATGGATGCTAATTTGTGTTCTCTGCACTGTGAAGATCATATGTGATGCTGCCAACATTATCACAAATGTGGAAGCCAAGTGGCCAGGCTCTGTCCATGACTCACAAATATTCCGTGAATGTACACTGAGCACAAAATTTGGACATGGTGAGTTGAGAATACTGTAAAATATATAAAGACCAATTGCTTCAGGGACATTTGAACTGAAGTGTATCCTTCTGTCTTAGGAGAGTTCACTGGCTACTTGCTTGGTGATAGGGGGTATCCATGTTTACCCTATTTGCTTACCCCTTACCCTGACCCTGAACCGGGCCCACAGCAGTGATATAATCTGGCTAATTGCAGGACAAGAGACAGAATTGAAATGACTATCGGAATGCTTAAGGCCCGGTTCCAGTGCCTGCAAAGACTCAGGGTCACCCCAGAAAGGGCATGTGACATTATTGTGGCATCTGTGATTCTTCACAACATTGCCACAATTAGAGGAGAACACTGTCCTTCTGAACCAAACATCAGCAGTGATCCAAACCATGAACATCCTGACCCTCCCACGGACATACAAGATGGAAGAGCAGTCAGAGACACCATATGTCACAATCATTTCTTTTGACCCATCACCTCAACATGTTGAAAGACGAATAAACAGATTTTCTGTTCAACTGGCTTTATTGGTCGCCTGTATTTCCTGTACACAAAGTATTAAAAGATGTAAACCTCATAAAGTGTCTCTGTTGCTTCCTCCTCTGTAACAGCTGTCAATGTTTCTTCATTATTTTCCTGTAGTAAAGAAATAAACAACATTGCTGTTCTACTGTAAACTCATATAATCTGTGGAGTATTACTCACAACTGCATGTTGGTCTGGCTCAACAGGAGGCTGCACCAGATGCAGTACACCACCACCATCAACTGATAGCATATGAGGTTTATACAGGTCACTTATGACTTACAAGGGACCAAATGGCAATTAACAAACATACCAATCACCTTACACTTCATTGTCATTATGCTCTCAAAGACAACCAAGACTGAGGGAAGGCAAAATCAGTAGGAAAATAACTTCACTACAAAATAATCCATTATGGTAAAGAGTTTATCAAATGAATGAGTAGCACTGCAAAGGTGACTGTGAAGAAAGGATGTATGCACATCATGTATTATTTTGAATTTACCCCTTATGTAGGCACTTGTGTCTTGCGGGGTTATTGACTCAGAGGATGTCCCCGCAGAGATGCCTTCGGCCACAGGGCGCCCACTGTTTTGGCTGAGGGCCAACTGCTCAGCCTCTGTGAGTGGTGGTGGTGGAGGACCCCCACCTGTTTTTCGGGCCTCCGCTTTTTTTCTGTTGGCTATAACGGGGTCACATTTGAGCATACAGAGTAAGCAAATATGTACTTGTAATGTGCTCAGATAATTTCAATAAGTGCTTACAGAAAGAAAATTAATGTAGCCTCTAACTGCAATTGATTTACATGGGACAAACAGACCAAGCACTATGGCTCATAATACAATTATACCTTACCTGTTTGGACTATATTTTTATATTTCATTTTTACTTGCTGCCAGGCACGTTTGGGGCCTGTTGGGTTGCACCTGCGCTCACATCACGTCACAAAATAAAATGTATAAAATAACAAATAAAATAACATATGATAAAATAACGTGTTAAATGGGTGGAAATCCCTAGATCAATGTTTAAATTAACACTCACGCATTGACTCTGTCGGCTATGTTTTGCCATGCATGCTCCCTTTCTTTTGCAGCTGTGGCTGTGTTACTTTTTTCCTGCAAGATTTGCATGTTATCGGCATATGCTGCCATCAGAATTTCGGCCTCAAGCGCTGTAAAATACATTGACCGCGCCTTCTTTCCCTCCGTCTCCATGGTGACTCGCTTAATCTGTGGTCCGCTTATCAGGGCTTTATGTATCCTCGTCCGCGCGCTTCACTTGGGGTTGACGCAACTCCGCGTTGATTGAACTACTTGTTATCAGCCTTTCTGAAACCGAATATTCCGAGTTGGACAGTTCGGGGTTACTCAACCCTGCGTATCGTTTTTCACTCTGAGTTTTCTAAACCGGCTTCCTGAAACAGGGCCCTGTTCTGGTGTTCTGGGTAAACCACGGCCTGAAGCATGCCCTGGGGTCCTGCCCTCCTCCTTTTCAGTCTGTTTGCATCTGTTGGTGCTGCTGCTCAAAGTTCTGTCCATACTGGTTCTGGCCCCAATTGAGGCAGTGCTTTTCTCCAGTGTCCTGCAACTTCTCCCTGTTCCACTCCTCCTTAACTTGACCCTTTTTCTTCTGTAGCTCCTTCAGGGCTTGCTCCTGCTGTTGGAGCTTCTTCGTCAGGTTTGGCGACCTCCTGCTCCAGCAAGCTCCGGCCTGATTCCAAGTCCTGTGTCTGGGACTCCAAGCCTGATGGGTTCGATTATCAGCCAGCTCCTCCTGAGCCATGGTCAGTTTCTGCTCTGATGCCTTGAGCTCTTACTGAGGGCAGAAACCTCAGAATCTTTTCCGTCCACTTCAGATTGAAGTCCATCGATGTTTTCCTTGCTTTGCTCCACGGCCTTTTGCGGCTCTGCTGTTCGGCTCTTCTCAGAGGTCAGCTCCTGGCCGAGCCCCGACACCTGTGCCTTCAGCTTATTTTCTCCTGGTGTTTTGTCCATTCTGAGGTGCCTCCTGACCTCAGTTACTCCTCCTGTCTCTGGCACGCCCTTTTTGCTGCCCGACGATCATTGTTGGTCCGTCACTGTCCTGCACAGTTTTAATGCAGAGTGGTTAAGGTCAGCATTGTTTTGCTCGGCCTCACTTTTCATCTGGGCTTAATGGGCGTCTCATCACAGCTCTGTCAGCTGAAGCTGTCTTTTTCCATATGGCAAGAGTGTGAAGAGTGTGTGAGAGGGGTGTGTCCGATCAGGCACAATGCTGTTGGCTTTGCGAATGCCTCGTTTTCCAAATCCAGATGTTTATTTGTCACGTACACAGCAACAGAGAGAACAGTCTGTTGTTGGGATGGCTGAGGTCCTTCACGATCTTCCTGGTCTTGGTCCAGCACCGCCTGCTGTAGATTGAGTGCAGGTCAGGGTGCTCAGAGCGGATGGTGCGCTCAGCTGATTGCACAACCCTCTGTAGAGCTTGTCTGTCCGGCATGGTGCTGTTCCCGAACCAGACAGTGATACAGCTGCTCAGGATGCTCTCGATAGTTCCTCTATAGAAGGTGGTCAGAATTGGTGGTGGGAGCCGGGCCTTTCTCAGTCTTCTCAGAAAGAAGAGACGCTGACGGAAATCTCCCCGTGTAGTGAAACGGGCCTTGGATTTAACGCTCTCCGTCTCCGCTGCATGAGATCGTTTTCCTGCAGCACTGTTGACATTTTCAAGTTGTTGTTGTGGGTCCAGCTGCTTTAGCATTTGGTCAGGGTCACATCAAAGATGGTAGAGGAGAGAGCAAAGATGGTAGGGGGGAGAGCAGGAGTCCAGGGTCAGCTTCGGCTTTCAGGGCCGACAAAGCAGCCTGTAATCAAGCATAAAGAGAAAAAACAAAACAAAACAAAAACAAAAACAGATGAACAGGAAAATGATGTTATTTTGGCTGCGTTATTCAGAGAGGGGAGAAACAACGGGACCAGGCCCTGTGTCAGCCTTCTCTCCCCCTTTTTTTGTTTTTTCTCACCATATAATCCACTCATGACCCACCAAGCTGACAGGACATCACAGGTACATGTTAAAATTCTTAAGATCGGTGCGTTGGTGGTTCTTTGTGTCCGGGGATGGGCGTCCAGGTACACACCGGCTCACTCCTTGGCGGCCGCTTATCGGGGCCTGGAGCCTGGGGCTCGCTCGGGCCACTTCGGAGGTGGGGTGCCCCCGGCCTCTCGGCCTGGGGCTCGGTCACTCAGGCGCAGCTGGCTGCCGGCGGAGCTCACGGGCGCGTCACTGCAACTCCCCCTGGCTTCTGCTCCGCGGCTGCTGAGTGAGCCCTCATCTGGGACTCTCCTCAGCTCTTTCTGGGACAGTGGCGCAGCTGCCCCTCTGTTGGTCTTCCTTGGTCTCTTGTGTTCTGGGGGCCTCTGGATGTCTGGAGTTTTGATCTCCTCCACACCTGCTTCACGCCCTGGAGGACGGGGCTGTGGCCCCCCCACACCCTCTAGCAGATCATTACATGAAGGAACCTTTTAAAAAAACAAGCGCGTCCATGCTCACAGGTGTACACACGGGTGATCACACCCACAAACTACACCCTTTTTGGCTCCTACCTCAAAGCACACTGTGTTCTGTTGATCTTATGTGCTGCACAATAATGTTTAACATTTAGTATTTACTGTCATATTCCCATATATCATTGTGATATTGTTTATTCTATTACTCTTGTTCTCTTCTGCTTGCTTTCTTTTTTCTTTCTCAGCAGGTGATCCAGGTGATTGATATATGCATTTTTTTTTCTCTGCCCGTTCTGTTGGTTTTTGTCTTTTGCCCTTCTCCCCCGTCCCTCTTCTCAGCTGTTTCTCTTTCCCTCTTTCTTTCTCCCCTTCTTTCCCCCAGTCAAGTCTGTCCCGTATTCAGCAAGTGAAAATAAAATAAACAATAAAAGGTGAATCAAATGGACCATTATGGCAAGGCTGGGATGGTCAGTTTGGTAAAGTAAATCCGTTGGGCATCTTTCTTTGCCTTTAGACAACAATTCTGATGAAAAAGAGCCAAACGGGACAGGCCAAAAAAAAAAAAAAAAAAAAAGATCGTGTTTAAAAGCACAAAAATTTGAATTTTCTTTCATCTGGTAATCACTTGTATTAATCAATCAGCAGAAAACATGTCACAATTTGACTTTTCTAACCACTAAATTTGTCGTGTTATCACTGGTTGGTCAGACCAGTGCCTTTTTTTTTTTTTTGAAGTTAAGTTGTTGTCCTGCAACCCAGAGGGTTTATTTGTTAGTAGTGGATAAACTTTATTATTTAACGGCGGGTGTATGTTAAGTTTCACTGCTTTAAACTTGCTGGAAAATCTTCACGTGTTCATGAGTGTAAGCTGTTTCTTCATTGCGTGTATGTGCGTTTGTAGGTGGGCTAATTTAACGTTTTTTCCTCAAACAAGGCATTTCTCTAACATGTGCCTCTCTCTCACATTACTCTGCTTGTGTGTGTTTTTGTTTCACCTTTTGTTGTGATGCTCCGGAAGCCTTCCCAACCTCCACAAGTCTGTTGGCCCCAATTTTATGTGTTAAAGCTTCTCTTAATTTCTCCTTTAATTCTCTGCTAGCTGCTGTCTTTTCCACAGCTGCTGATTCTTGCTGAGTGTGGTTTCCATTACTATAATTTGCTTCGGCCGCTGTGCTTGTGGGGGCAGTTGGTCCAGGCCCGTAGCCACCTGTATCAACACACTGAGAGATTTATTTAATATCATTTTCCTCACAATCTTACTCTGCCGGCTGACGTGCCGGTCTTAATCATGCTCGATTTGTCTCTTCTATATCAAAACCCAGCCGAACATCAAACATTCAGCGTAGTCATTCAAAACCTTATCTGTAGTATTATAATCAGCAAAATCAGCGTTTTAATTACAGGCATGTATCATTATTTGCAAATCATAATTATAAAACTCAAAAACACGCTAAACAGCAACAAAAGTCCTCTGTGCGCTCCACAGCTCATTTGCATGTTCACACACAGTCTAAAAATAGCTCGCAGCGCTGCAGTGCGCTGTCGTCACACACAGGGTCACACAAAGCTCAGGCAAAACTCTATTATTTTATATTACAAAGACGTCTTATATTTACAACCACTGACAGGCCTGACAGATTCAGCGCCTAACAATTTCGACAAATTTAACCATAACGGGTCCAACCGAAGAAAGTCCAACTTTTTTGTAATCAATTAACCAGTATCAGACTCTAACTTTATCTGGCCTAATCCCTAAGGTCCCTAACTCAATTTAACAGTATTCAAAAAAGCACATCACACCGTTCCAAACGGTGAGGAGACTCTAACTCCTAGCTTATTTCAGGATGCCCTGTACCCCACAGATAAGCCAAACTGAACTAACCCTGTTCGCCGACAGGTCAAGACCGCGCGTCCACGGCCAGGAGGGAGCGTAACCTCCGGGCTATGCGCTTCTTAGCGGACTCTAACCGCCGTTCTATAATAATTTATAACAATTTGAAACACCAGTCAACGCCTTAAAACAAGAGTATGACTAAGGCAAGTGCCACCTAGAGGTCAATGGGGACTCGAACCCACAAACTGACCACTCAGGTCCACTCTATAACCAATTTGGACTCTAACCAACAAAATGACCAATTCCCTATCAAACTACTTGAGACTCTAACTCAATTCCTTGGGACTCAAACCCAGCATTTCTTTCAATTCCTTTTTCAACTTCATTAAAGACTCTTAGCCGACTTTAACTGCATAACACACACGGATCCTCATCAAAATCAAAACAGACCCTCTACCAGTAATTTCAGTGAGTAGACTTTAATTTAGTCATATCCAATTTGGCACACTTTGGAAATAATTCAACAGGTAGTGCCTTACCTTTAGATAAGCCGGCTTATGCCCACTCACATAAGACCACTGGCTCGTGCCTGTCCGTTCGACAACCTCGGACCGTCCAAACTTTTAAATTCCACCCCAATACCACAGGACGAGCCCCCAAAATGTTATGGTTCAAAATATTGGGGATGGAGACAAGAGGAAAAACCACAATAACAACACTGGTCTGGTCGGGTTGAGTCAAACGATGATTTTAATGATCACATGCGTGGGAGATGGACACTGATGCAGACAGTCTCAGATCTCAAAATGGTGGAGCATTGCTCAAACTCTTATAGCCTCTGGTGCCTCCACCTTATCATAAAAAGCCTAAACATTCACATGCTTTCTCTCACACAGCGCCTAAGCTACGACCTTGGCTCCCCGTCTATCTGCTCCTGCTGAGATGGGGCAGAAAACTCCAGTATATTCTGTTCTCTTCTAATCAGACAAATAAGACAATAACTTTCTGCGAACAGTATTTCTTATAACTCAGCAGTATAATGCATCATAAAACAATATCATTCATTCACAACAAGTCAGCAGTTTAATGTAATGCAAATCAGTTTAACTAATGCAATAGTTATCAGCTTCTTCTAATTCAGGAGAATAATGCCAACTAAAACTACATAATAATTCACCATCTTTAATTAGGGGTCTAACATGGCATAAAATAATATTATAATCTAATACGTGTTACGTCATCAAACCGCTTCATCCAATCACTCATATACTTACAAAGTTTTGACTGCATTACCTTTAAAATTTGTACGAAGATGAGCATAAAATGAATAAAACTGACATGCTTGCATTTGTTGTGTAGTGCAACAGGTGTATGTGGCTGAGGGATTCCCATGATGCAATGCGTATTTCTTCTTCAGTCACCTTTCCTACTCACTGTGTGTTAATGCAGCTCTCTGCATTGAATCATACCTGTTATTAACCTCTGTCTCTCTTCCACAGCGTGTCTTTATCCTGTCTTCCTTCTCTCATCCCAACCAGTCGCAGCAGATGGCCCCGCCCCTCCCTGAGTCTGGTTCTGCTGGAGGTTTCTTCCTGTTAAAAGGGGGATTTTCCTTCCCACTGTCTCCAAACTGCTCACAGTCATATGATTGTTGGGCTTTTTCTCTGTATGTATTATTGTAGGGTCTGCCTTATAATATTGTTGTGATTTGTCGCTGAGAAAATAAAATTGAATTGAAAATTGAATTGTGAAGGCCACCCCAGAAGCCACACAATTGGGAAGTCAGTAACGTCAGACACCAGCATCTTTATTTTAATTTTAATGCACATTTCCACAAACATAAATAACGACACATGTCCCATAAACAATTTCTGGTTAATGTTTTACTGGTGCTGGAGGTCTGTTGGACTGCTGAGGGTAACTGGAGAGAAAATGATGTGTTGTTTTCACTGGACGTTAAGGCGTCTGGGAAGGGATCTCAGACCATTTACATCCTGGGCCATCTGACCTCAGGAAATCACATGATAAGGTGGGGCCAGGTTTCACAATGAGCTCACCCGAAACCCTGGCTGATTAGGACCCACACCCGCTTTCACACCTTGGCTCATGTGATTAGGTAGAGGATCATCAGGGGGTCCTTTGTCCCTCTTTGGGGGGAAACTCCCACTGGTTTTAAGTCTGGGACTCCCCACCATTGACCCTTAGAACTGAAGAAGCTTCTCGGATGAGAGGTGAAACGTCTTCAAGCAACTCAAGAAGTCCAGACGCTTTTCCTTCCAAGCTCCTTAGACTACGATGACCTGGATGACTGAGAACCTTCACAGACTTAAGTATTAAATTAATAGTTGGTTTTCATTCTTTGTTTTTAGATTTCTTTTTTCTATTCGTATCCTCTCGTGTATTTAACTGGCCAGTTCAGTCCAATTTACTTTGGGAAATATTTAATCTGAGGTAGGGTTGCACCGATACCGGTATCTGGTATCGGCCTCGATACCACATTTTCTAAAGTACTCGTGAAAAGTTCCCCGATACCGAGGACCGATACCACGGTCTGAGACCTGTCTATGTTTGAGCGGCATGTAAGGGGTTAATCACAGGCGCCGAGTGCCCGCCCCCAGGCCCCGGCTGCATCTCAGAGCTGGGAGAAAGCGAGGCGAGACAAGTCAGCCGTGTGGAACTATTTCAAAGTGAACGAAGACACGAAAACAAAGGCGGACTGCAAATTGTGCTCATCGAAATTGTCCAGAGGAGGCTCAAAAGGTAGCGCATTTAACACAAGTAATTTAATCAAGCACCTAAAATCCCAACACGACAACGAGTACAAAGAGTTTGCCCACGCTTATTTACCCACGCTTATTAGCACAGAGGAGCATAGCTGATGCTAAAGCAGTGGGACGGAAAATAGTTGGGCATTTTAAACATTCCGACTTAGCCTACTCCCGCCTCGAGGACATTCAGGGACAGCTCAACCAGCCAATAAAGAGACTGCAGCAGGACATACAGACACGCTGGAAGAGCACGTATTACATGACATCAGTCCTATTTTTCCACATATTAATACATTTATGAATTTTGTGCAGGTATAAAGATCGCTTCTTCTCCAACAACACTGCTCCAGAGGCCAAGCTGCACCTGAAGCAGGAGCTTCTAGAGGTGAGGCAGAGGGGAGTCGGGCAGAAGCTGCAGAACCTCCTACTAAACTGTTCCTCAAGGCCCAGGCTGCCGCTGGCAGCAGGTGCTGCCATTGAGCTCGACACATACCTCGGAGAGGCCCCAAGCCCTCGTGAAGACAGTCCTCTGAAGTACTGGGGTGTCAACAAAATCAGGTTCCCCACTTTGGCTAAAATAGCCTGTAAATAGCTCTCAGCCCCATGTAGCAGTGTGGACAGTGAAAGGCTTTTTAGCTCAGTGTCACACATTATAGATGAAAACAGAAACAGTCTGACTGCTGATGATGCAGAAAAGCTACTTTTCTTAAAAAACCCTGCCACTCACTGTTTCTCTCCATTTAGTGAGTCACCTTAGACTTGATGTTAATACCTACCTCAGTTGCACTGACTGCCACAGTTCTATGTCAGTGGATGTTGTTAGTTTATTCACATATTGTGCACTAAATGGCAAAGATGTTTATTAATGCCCCTTGTGTTGTCCAAAGCGGCAGAGTTTAAAATAAACTGAAAAATACTTGAGTTGCACTGTCACTGTTTACATTTTTTTATAATTATTTATTCTGTAATATGTTGCATACAACATGCTTTTATTTTAAATAAATGTTCTTAATTCCAAACCAGTCCCTTGTTTTTTTGTTGTTAAATTATAGGACTAAAGCTGTTACCTGTAAATTTAAATCATGTTTTTATTAAGTACTCGGTATCGGCGAGTACTGAAATGCAAGTACTCGTACTCGTACTCGTTTCCAAAAAAGTGGTATCGGTGCATCCCTTATCTGAGGTAAACATTTTGCTTTTCATTTGACCCCTGACCTGTCTGCTGTAATGCAGGAGGCAGGTTTATGACCCATACTGCAGACAGACACCACAGGAAGCCTTCCTCCATGTTTTCTTTACAGTAATTGATTCAGCCAGTTTAAGTCTCCTTTGTTTTTGTGCATTAGATCACTGTGTGGGTTGTGTTGAGTGCTTATGTATTTGTAAGTAGCCATTATGACTTGACTAGTGGTGTTTATCTCTTTTAAGGGTCTAGTATCATCAGTTAATTAGTTTTTACACTTTGCAGGCACTTTGCTGTAAATACAACAACACTGCTGAAAACTCTAATTTAATAATTACTACTGATGCACCTATCAAATAAACTAACATTTGCACAGGTGTTGAAATGCTGGACTCTTCCTCTCCTAAATCTGTGGCAGAGAAAAAATGTTGCAGGAGTGTTTTTTTACATGATATGTAAGAAAAATAAGAAAAAGAAAGAAACCCTGTGATTTTAATGTGAATGCATTACTGACATCTTATCCAAACACACATTGTGCACACCACTTTATCCCCTATTACAACTGCAGCTTTTATTAGTGCATGTTCACGGGACTTCTGATTCTATAGGGTCTTGACAAAAGTCTCTGCAATCAATTGATTACAATCATGTGATTCAATTGAAACATGGAAATCAGCATTTCACCATTTTATACTATACAAACATGTTTTGCTTTCAAGACTGGACAGGAGTGGCATGTGGGCGGCATTGTAGAGTGTGTTGACAGGAGGAAAACTTACACGCTCAGTAAATCACCCCCGTCACTACCTAAACCTCAAAGTCTCTAAACAGGAAGTGCATCTGCATGAAAGCTTCTGTTTTATATGCAGACAGATGACCTTTTGATGTAAAACCTTTCTCTGTATCTAGAGAAACACTTTAACTATATATTCAACTATATAGTTTAACATTTGGTCCGTAACTATCATTTAAAAACAATAAAAAGGTTTAAAAGAATATACATAGGCGGCTATAAAGACTGCAGGTCAAACATCGTGCAGATACAGAAGGACCTCCTGGGGTCCAAAATGTCGCACTATTACAGAGCAATGCTTACAATAGTCTTGCATGGTTAGCCAGTTAGACAGATGCAAATGTTAAAGTGCTAAAACAGACATGTAAATAAAATACAACATCATGTTAGCAGCTTTTTGGTATTAATGTCTCTTAAAGCTCTCCATGACCTAGCTGCATCTTAACTCTCTGAGCTGCCACAGTCTTATAAACCCACCCGCTGTCTCAGGTCAGCTGATCAGCTGTTCCTGAATGTTCCCAGGACTGAGCGTAAACTTAGAGGACATCGTGCTTTTGCTGCAGCATCTCTGAAACTGTGACACGATCTGCCTTTAGAGATTAGACAGGCTTCTTCTCTGCCTGTTCTTAAATCACTCCTGAAAACTCATCTCTTCACCCTGACCTTTGACACCTTGTAAGATGTTGGTTTTTAGTTTGAGTTTTTTAGTTTATTTTTGCTGTTTTATCTTGTTTTGAAATATAGGGCTGTTTACATTTTTTATGTATTATGTGTTTTATTTTTTTACTGTTATGTTTTATTCTATTGTTCTTAACTCATTTACTGTACAGCACTTTGGTTTTGTCCTGGGTTTTTTAAAGTGCTTTCTCAATAAAGATGGATTGGATTGGACTGGAAGATAAACACTTTAGTTTGCAGTACTGTGGTGAGTTCACAGTAAAGCACTGTGTTGGACTGGCGCACAGTGATTGTGGCGTTCATGGTCAGTGTTAGGTTACCTCAAGTACAGTGGATTCATTTGCATTTAAGCTGATGATGCTTCGATTAAGTCATCAAATTTCACCTTTATATCAGCTCTATAAGCCAATTCTCAGGATACTGTTAGTGTAGGAAATGGAAAGACAACCAAGATATCTGTGAAACGTCTGCTTACATCTTGAATTCAGCTCCGGCGTATGTGGTAAGTTGTTAATGAGTGACTTTAATTTATTATTTGTTCAGATGTGGCTATACACTCTACTGAGAATAAGCATACTGTCATGATATGAGTGGATCTTCAAAATAGACATCGAAATAGGTCATGGAGAAAATAAGTATAAAAAGTAAAGATCTTATTAGGAATAATACTGTTTGGATAATTATAACCATCATAATCAACCAAATCATCTCAACACGTATTTGCTCAAAAATGTATTTATTACCACAAACATGTATTTAATTATCAACAAAAGGAAAATCAACAGTTTCTAGAACTCCAACAGGGGCAGGACTTGGAGGTACTGGGATTTCAGGAGGCAGCAGAATGGTACACTGGTCAGTGTCATTATTATTGACCTGTGATGGTGGATGGCCTTGGAGGGAGCTGAGAGGTAACTCAGACCTCTTGTCTTCAGGACACATAAAGCAAACATACTCCTTCTCAGCAGCTGGAGACTTAGAGACATCCCAACTCATCAGCCTCATGCGTTTGGGCATCAAATGTTCCTCTTCATCATTAACAGAAAAAGCAGTAGAATACCTGCGCTTTCTGCAGAGACCTACCTCTGCAGTGGGTGGAGGTCTCGGAGGCAGAGGAACATCGCTAGGACACATGAAAAATGTCACTTCATCATCCAGGGATGCATGATCATTTTTCAAATCTGGATTAATGATCTTGTCAGTGTCCTTTGCATGGAAGCTGGCATCAGCAGGTGGAGAATTTGAAGAAACTGGAACATCAGTTCCAGTTTCCACCCTAGATTCCAAGATGGCGCCGCGTATGGATGCCCTGGTGCTTCAGTGCGTTACTTTTGTCTTGTTTTTGTGCATTTCTTCTGTGTCTGGGCACTCCTCTGGATATTCTTACACCAGAGAAGAGCTCCTTAACTGCAGGACTACAACGCCTGTGGATTTATTTCCAATATTTGTCGCATCTGCGGCAGATTTACTGCTGACTCTGATCAGGAAAGTGAGACGTCGAAAGAGAGGCAAGCGAGCCGGCGTACTCGTGCGTTTGAGGAAACGCGGACTGAGAACGGCCCTTCCTGGGATCTTCCTTTCTAATGTACGCTCACTCTGGAATAAGATAGACGAACTGGCCCTGATGAGAAGCATGAACAGAGACTTTGCCTCCTCCTGTGTCTTATGTTTTACGGAGTCGTGGCTCAGTGAAGACATCCCGGACTGCGCGCTCAAGCTGGAGGGCTTTCATCTGCTGCGCGCGGACCGGCAGGCCGCTCTCTCCGGTAAAACCAAAGGTGGAGGTGTCTGCTTCTACATCAATAGTGGCTGGTGCACAGATGTAACAGTGATTGCTCAGCACTGCTCTCCCTCTCTGGAATATCTTTTTATTCACTGCAAACCGTTTTATTCTCCGCGGGAGTTTGCTTCATTCATCCTGGCCACTGTTTATATCCCGCCAGACGCGGATGCGCGAGCAGCTCAGTGCGCACTCGCAGAGCAGATTCTCCACACGGAGCGGACATACCCGGACTCTCTCATCATTGCTCTTGGGGACTTTAACAAAGCCAATCTGAGCCATGAGCTTCCGAAATACAAGCAGTATATTAAATGCCCGACCAGAGAGGAGAGGACATTGGACCACTGCTACAGCACGATCAGCGGGGCCTATCGCGCGGTGCCGCGCGCTTCACTCGGACTTTCTGATCACGTCATGATCCACCTAATCCCCGCGTACAGACAGAGGCTGAAGCTCTCCAAACCTGTCGTGAGGACTAAAAAACTGTGGAGCAACGAGGCTGTGGAGGAGCTTCGCACGTGTTTGGAGACCACAGACTGGGACACATTGAAGGCTGCTTCTAACAGCTTGGACGAGTTTACGGACACTGTCACCTCCTATATCCACTTCTGTGAGGACAGCATTGTGCCATCACGCACCAGGGTGAGTTATAACAATGACAAACCCTGGTTTACTCCTAAACTCAAAAAGCTGTGGCTGGAAAAGAGTAAGGCGTTCAGAAGCGGAGACAGGGACTGCTACAGAGAGGCCAAGTACAGGTTCACTAAAGAAGTGGACATTGCCAAACATCAGCACTCTGAGAAGATGCAGCAGCAGATCTCAGAGAATGACTCGGCCTCTGTGTGGAAAGGTTTTAGGAATATCACAAACTACAAGCCTAAAACCCCCCACTCCACTGATGACTTGCTCTTAGCCAACACCCTCAACGACTTCTACTGTCGTTTTGACGAGCCATCAGGCAGCCTTCACACCTCCAACGGCCCCAACAATAGAGGCACTTTGGACACTCATTCCCCCACCTCTCCCCCCTCCATAGAGCCATCACCACCTTCAAACTGTTCACCTACAACACCCCCCTCCTCACCCCACACAAAAGAGGATTTCACACCACCTCCTCCGACCACAACTCTTCATATTCATGAAGCAGATGTGAGGAAGCAGTTTAAGAATCTGAATGCTCGGAAAGCTCCCGGCCCAGACGGTGTGTCTCCTGCCACCCTCAGACACTGTGCAAACGAGCTGGCCCCAGTGTTTTCTGGCATCTTCAACTCCTCACTGCAGGCATGTCATGTGCCTGCCTGCTTCAAGTCCTCTACCATAATCCCTGTCCCCAAGAAACCTAGGATCACTGGACTAAATGACTACAGACCCATGGCTCTGACATCTGTGGTCATGAAGTCATTTGAGCGCCTAGTTCTCTCCCATCTCAAGACCCTCACGGCCCCCCTCCTGGACCCCCTGCAGTTTGCATATAGAGCCAACAGGTCTGTAGACGACGCCATCAACATGGCCCTACACTTCATCCTGCAGCATCTGGACTCCCCAGGAACCTACGCCAGGATCCTGTTTGTGGACTTCAGCTCTGCCTTCAACACCATCCTTCCAGACCATCTCCGAGGCAAGCTTTCCCAGATGAATGTGCCTGATCCCATCTGCCGGTGGATCACTGACTTCCTGACGGACAGGAAGCAGCACGTGAGGCTGGGGAAGAATGTCTCGGACTCCCGGACCATCAGCACCGGCTCCCCTCAGGGCTGTGTTCTTTCTCCTCTGCTCTTCTCCCTGTACACCAACTGCTGTACCTCCACCCACCAGTCTGTCAAGCTAATCAAGTTCGCAGATGACACCACCGTTATTGGACTCATCTCGGACGGGGATGAGTCTGCCTACAGGAGGGAGGTTGAACGTCTGGTGTCCTGGTGCAGCCACAACAACCTGGTGCTGAATGCCCAGAAGACAGTGGAGATTATTGTGGACTTCAGGAAGCACACAGCCCCACTCCCCCCCATCATCCTGACTGACACCCCCATCACCTCTGTGGACTCATTCCGCTTCCTGGGTACCACCATCACCCAGGACCTGAAGTGGGAGCCCACCATCACCTCCGTCATCAAGAAAGCCCAGCAGAGGATGTACTTCCTGAGGCAGCTGAAGAAATTCAACCTGCCAACACGGACGATGATGCAATTCTACACTGCAATCATCGAGTCCATCCTCACCTCCTCCATCACCGTGTGGTACGCTGGAGCCACTATCAGGGACAAACAGAGACTGCAGCGTGTTGTGCGCTCTGCTGAGAAGGTGATTGGCTGCAGACTCCCATCTCTGCAGGACCTGTACACCTCCAGGACACTGGGGCGTGCAGCTCGGATCTCAGCTGACCCTTCTCACCCTGGACACAGTCTGTTTGACCTGCTCCCCTCAGGCAGGAGGCTCCGGTCCATTCGCACCAGAACCTCTCGCCATAAGAACAGTTTCTTCCCCTCTGCTGTTGGACACATGAACAATAACCACATGACTGTCCCCGCCACTAACACATGACCCTACGCTGTGTCACTGCATCATTTCATGTCTGGCACTGATCACCACCTGCACTCATGTATATATCCTTCTACGTAGCACTCTTAATTCTTATTCTCATGTATATATCTCATGTATATCTCATGCACATATCTTTCTTTCTACATAGCACTTTAATTCTTATTCTTATTGTTTGCACTGAAGCACCGCAGCAAATTCCTAATGTTGTAAACCTCAACATCTGACAATAAACCCATTCTGATTCTGATTCTGATTCTGATTCTGATTCTGATCAGAACTCATCAGCCTCATGCGTTTGGGCATCAAATGTTCCTCTTCATCCTCCACAGAAAAAGCAGTAGAATATCTGCGCTTTCTGCAGAGACCTACCTCTGCAGTGGGTGGAGGCACTGGGATTTCAGGAGGCAGCAGAATGGTACACTGGTCAGTGTCATTATTATTGACCTGTGATGGTGGATGGCCTTGGAGGGAGCTGAGAGGTAACTCAGACCTCTTGTCTTCAGGACAAGTAAAGCAAACATACTCCTTCTCAGCAGCTGGAGACTTAGAGACATCCCAACTCATCAGCCTCATGCGTTTGGGCATCAAATGTTCCTCTTCATCATTAACAGAAAAAGCAGTAGAATATCTGCGCTTTCTGCAGAGACCTACCTCTGCAGTGGGTGGAGGTCTCGGAGGCAGAGGAACATCAGTAGGACACATGAAAAACATCACGTCATCATCCAGGGATGAACGATCGTTTTTCAAATCTGGATGCATGATCTTGTCTGTGTCCTTCGACTGAAAGCTGGCATCAGCAGGTGGTGGACTTAGGAGCTCACATGCAGGTGCACTGATAGGTCGGAACATGAAAGCGGGAACTTCATTGTCCAGAGCACAACGGTCTGCACTGGATGAGCGTGGGAGCTTCTCCTTTGCCTGTGGAGGAGGCAGACTTTGACTTTGTGTTGCAGAGGAACATTTAAGTCATCTGACGTTTTGCTCTGTTACATATTATTATTGTTGTTGTTGGATTTTTCTTTAAAAATTCACACGATTTAATGTTTAGAAACAGACACAGTGAAGGGTAACTTACCACAGCTCGAGCCATTTTAGGCGTCTGTCAAGGCAAAGACGCAGGATTTGGTTTCTCTGTGTAAGATTACAGGACAGTTGTCAGTTTCATTTTCAAGTCAGTTGGATAAATTCATATCAAACTTCTCAAACTGTATCATTAAAGCGTTGTTCAGGTGGACAAATATGAAAGATATGAAGATAAAAACAGTAACAGCTGGCAATCAAGGGAAAACAACCTTACGAAAAAGGTCTTAATCATTATTGTTTTAAAGTAAATCTTTCAGTCCTTACTTCAGTGATTGTTTGAAGTCTCTGTGCTTGTTGTCAGTCGCAGATTTGTGTAAAATATTTGCAGTTTGTGCATAAAGTTTGCAGGAGCTCCAAAGTTTGTCTGTTCAGTACCAAAGTAATGAGGAGACTGAGTGCAGGTTTGGAATCCTCAGTGACAGAAGAATGCAGCAATGTTTGAATTTGAATTTGTTATTGTTTTATTAACAACAACTACCAGGATCATACCATAGCAACACAGTGATGCCCAATCAAATGTCAGGTACAAGGGATAGCCCACATACACATCCAACAGCACAGTAAAACAATGGGCACCAATGCCACCAGTCAGGCCTTAAAAATACCTGAGTTATATAACAGCACACTGACAGTGTCTCATCCAAAAATATAAAATGTATAAATACAGTTAATATCATTTTCATTTAAATTTTATTTAATTCTCTTCATATAGTGCCAAACAGATGTCTCAAGTCGTCACTGTTACAACATAGATAAACATGAACATGAAATCCATTATTTAATTCTCTTCCATTCACTCCAGTTCAATTCAATAGCTATATAGATGGATAGACAGATACTGTATTATATACTATATTGATTCCAAATGGAGAATTAATGTGTTATATCACCAGGATAATGAATTCAAGTAGTACAATCTCCAATAAACAGACAACACAGTTCAAGTTCAAAGTGCAATATGTGCAGGATCCAGGCTTTATATTGTAAGATGCAAAATGTTTATATATACATAATATTGTTGAAAAAATAAAGAAAGTTAAAAATCAAAATAAGTTTATTGTCACTGTGGCTGATGTGATTGCAATATGAACCCGGAAGCAGACAAGGGAGAGATGGAACTGAATCTTAACAAAAAAACAAACCATTTATTAGGTTGAAAAACACGAACACAAAACAAGGCCCAGCAAACAGGAGCGGAAACTAAAACTAAAACCTATCCTGGGAATAACTCGGTATGACTATGACAACTATGACAAGAAAAACATGAACATGAATCCGAGGAGGTGCATGCGAGAAACTCTGATGAAAAAACATGAACATGAACATGGACCTAAACAGAATCAGGAGATAACCTGAAACCCGGAATAACGTGAACGGAGGAAAACGCACCAACACTGCCCAGAGGAAGACAGCGGACTTAAATACACAGAAGAGAAAGGAGGGAAGTGGAAACACAGCTGACACAAATGAACCTGACACCACAGGGGAAGCAAAATGAAACACACTGAACATGGAAACACAACCCTTTCATAATAAAAGACGAAACAAGGAGAGACGTGGACATGTGATGGGCTGAGTTGCCAAATGGCTGGTAGGCTTTTAGCTAGGCTTTAGCTTCAGCCAAGTGGAAGCTAAATTGGCTAGTCATTCATATGTAAATTAGGTTGTTACCTGAGAATTCTGGAGGGGAGTGGGGGTGTGTGAATGATTGCTGATTTCTAACTGCCAACTGCCTCTTTGTTTGTCTGGGGGGGAGCTGCTAAAAGCGGTGAACTTCCTTTTGTGTTCGTCTTGATGCATTCTCAATCATCCAGGAAAATAAATCTCCAAAAGTCACCAACTTGGAGTGGTTAGTTTCCTGAGCCACAAGGAAACTTGTGTTTCAGTTTGCCATCTTAGGGAGAAGGAGGATCATCACAGTTTTGGTGGTTGTATAAATTAATAATTTGTTTTAATTAAAAAACTTTCCCTCTGTCATTTCCTGAGTGTTTCAAAATAAAAGTCCTCTCTTTCATGTTTTGAATGTGAGGCTGTTCCTGTGATGCCTTCAAATCTGTTTCAGTCTGCAGATTTTTACATTTCAGACCCAAAGTGACTCAAACATTTACTTAAAAGAGGTTTTTGTTCGTCTGGGTTTTCCTGCTCAGCAGCTCTAAACAGGCAAAAGCAGAAACACACAAACAGAAAGAAACAGGAAAATATGTGTTTCTGTGAACAATGCAGCAGCAAAATGAAAGACCAGGATTTATTTTTAATGATTGACCAGTGTTGGGTAAGTTACTTTAAATTAGTAACTTAGTTACATTACTAGTTACTTCTATCAAAAGTAACTCAGTTACTTCAAGTTACTCGTTACTTTCAAAGTAACTAGTTACTAGGGAAAGTAACTTTGGTTTTACTCAGAATTCTCTTGTTAATGTGTTGCTTCCATAACTTTGCCAGTCTTCTAGCTTGCTTACCTGCCACAGTGCACTGTGCCACCTACCAATAGAAAGGAAAAGATAATGTGCATATTTCCACGAGAGAAATCCCACGCCTGGACCGCCGTTGACCGCCACCATGATTCTAGCCTACGTCACAGCATCATGTGCGCCTTTTACATCCAACACAAAAACTGCAGTCGTGGTGCTGTCAATTGTACTCAGAACTCGGAAATTCTGCCTTCTGAATAGGAAGATGTAGGTAACACCAGACTGCAGATGAGCTGCATACAGGGCTGGACTGGGACAAAAAAAATCAGCCTGGGCATTGTGACTAGAGACCGGCCCACCATTATAGCAAAAATCCTAAAGCCTTTGAATGAAAACAAACGCTGTTGTGACAGTGATGCTCACTGTCTTGATGGTGTATATGCATCAATCTATCAATCGTTTGTTGTAAGATTCAGATAATTATTTTTTAAAAGCGAGACACTTTAAATGAGAATAAGAAAGAAAAGTATTTCCTTGTGCCCCCCTCTCCCTGTTAATGCCCTACCTGGCCCCCCTGGCAAAACTTTGCTAGACCCGCCCCTGCACAGTTACCAGCTGTCAGCTACCTAAAAAAGGATGCTGGTGTTATTTGTCTCTCAGAAACAGTTCATAACTTCCCTTCAACTCATTCATGTCACCTAAAAGGTAAACCTGTTTCTCCATCACAGCTCTGATGATCCAGTAAGGACATCTCCTGGTTTCATCTTCATGTTTCCCTCTCACCAGATAACCAAACCGACATCATGACCAGCAGCTTTTTTGCAGCTGTGGCTCCAGCAAACATCAGCTGATACTAGAAATTAATATGAAATAAATTCTAACAACAGCTGATCAAGCTTAAACGTGCTGCTGTTGTTTAACGTGAACTCCGCTGGTTTCCTCTTTCTGATGCAAAGTGGGAGATAAACAAACAAGAGAGACGATCAGCTGATCATTGATCAGTTTTCATGATTGAAGTAGAAACGGGAGAGGGAGGGGGAGAGAATGAAAGAAGAAGAGGCAGCTGTGCAGCAAAGACACAGAATAACTCCAGCTTTGTGCCTTTTTCATTGTAGCTGAATTACGGGACTAACTGTTCCTTTTCACCTCAATAAGAAATGCGTAATATTTTCTCTGAATACCAGATGAGACGGTTGGCAATTCTAATAACTTATGAACAAAATGAAGTTCAACATCATTAACTTCATAGCACCCACCCAGCTGTATAGAAACTCTGTCATGCTAGCTAGTATGCAGTACGGAAAAAGTCAGAATAACAAAAATAAACTCCACCTAAACTTGGTTTATATCTGACCCAGAGAGACTGCAGGTCATAACTTCTTACCTGAAGTTCAGTTCACACTTGGACCGGCGGCTACCTCGGGTCTCTTCTCCTTCTGAGTCCCCCTTTCCCTCCTCCACCTGCTGGCCTCCACCACTTGCTAATGTTACTGAATCTGTGGAAGCTCCGCGATAGCCACCACACGAAGTAACGAGTAACGAGCCTATCTAAATCCCAGTAATGACTAACGCGTTCCTGATTTTAGCATAATAACTAGTTACCGTGCTCGTTACCACAATAATAACGTAGTTACTGTAACACGTTACTTAATAACGCGTTAGTCCCAACACTGTGATTGACAAAAACATTAAATGATCATGTTTATTTTCACATCAATGTTCCATCGGTCCTTCTTTTAGAATAAGTTTAGAAATGAAAAATACTAATAACACACCAGGAAAAAGCCAACAGCACGAGTCCTGAAAGGCTTAAAGATAAAATAAACGCACAAAGAATGAAACAAAAAGGCACAAAACCTCAAAACAAGAGTGAATTAAATCTGACCGACACACAAAGATGCTAAAAGCCCCAAACATGACCCTGCAGAGGTGAAGGTCACAGTCAGAATCAGCGCCAGAGAACCGCACAAGGACGGCCTCATTGGTCACGGCTGAGTTCATCATGTGATGGTAACAAGCTGATTATTACAGAACAGGAAACACACGTCTGCTCATCAAACACCAGCTGCTGCTGCTTTTATCAGTCTGACAACAAAACCTCACAAGAAAGAAGTTTTTATGAGTTTGCAGCGTTCCTCTAAACTGAAAACTAAAACAGACTGAAAATGGGAACACGCACCCACACTCGAGAGTCAGGCAGCTTAAATGTGTTTGTCTTCATCTGTAGTTACGTTTCATTGGCTGGAAATGTGCTAACTGGAATCCTTCATGAGTCCAGATGAACAAAAACAAGTGTTTACTGCTCCACGCTGCACGAATCTGAATCAAAATCACTCAGACGCGCCCACGTAGGCATTCCACTAAAACCATGTGACCACCTTCACCTTTAAACCTGTCGTGAATATAATTTTAGACTCTTCACTTTATTTTGAAAGAACAGATTTGCAGGAAGTTGCTGCAGAAACTCTTCACTTTTCACTGGCTTTAATCTTGAAGGTTTCTCCAGATGTGGAACTTTCATGCTAAACATTCAACATCTGACGACCGTCTCCGTGTAAAACACTGACAAACTCAAACTTTATACGGTAACTGACAGATTTATTCCTCCATTTTCAGGCATTTCACAATGAACTTGGATTAGTTTGATGATTTTATTCACGTCGGTGAATAAAACCAGCCAAGAGGCTGATTCCTGCAGAGGAGGAGGCAGAGTGGAGGAATCTGCAGGTTCTGTCTCTAACACACAACCAGAGCTTCAATCATAACGAGCACATAATAAAACCATGATCCCCCTGATCGACTCTTTTAGCCTGTTTCCTCTGGATCGAACAGGATCTAACAAACCCCAGCTTCTGCTGGGACACTGGTCATCATGGGAGGAAAAAGATGGCTGCCGTGTTGCCGTTTCCTGTCTTACACCAGCATTATACTTCCTGTATCTGTGGGTCTGAGTTTTTAATCAGAGGATGAACTTAAAGCTTTCAGTCTGCTCTACAACCCACCACCTATCCACACGTCTGCTAAGTGGACTGGAAATCAGTAAAACTTCTACCAGACTTTAGAAAATATTGCATTAAGATGAGCAGACAGATTTTAATCTCAGCATCGTGCACACAGATTTTTCAGGACACTGGAAGAGTTCCTGCCGTGGATTTAGATGTTAGTGTTGTGTGGATGATCCCATTCTGTCATCTTTGTGTTACTAACACTGATGCTTTTACACTTTAGGACCCTCGAGACCTCTGCTGCTCAGCCGTCCTGATCGCTGCCTCCACTTTAACCAGAGGCTGTAACCTCTGATCATTTCACCTGCACCGACAGTAAAACTCTTCTCCAGAACCAAACGTGCCATAAACCCATCACAGCTTCATCATCAGCTCAGTCTCAGCAACATGCAGACGACCGAGCAGCAGAAACTCTGCAGGGAACGTCTGAAGTCTGTTCTTCAGTTTTCCCAGCTCACTGTTTATTGAACATGAGACAGAAAAATAATTTCACCTTTAATGTGAAACTTTTATCGCCTGTGACATGTTTGCAGGAAGTTTTCATGCTGTGATTTAGTCTCACATCCATAAATATCACACAAGGTAAAAACTACAAGTCCCAGCATCCTCTGTGTTTAGGGAGGAGCAGTGAAACAATGTACATTTCAAATTCCTTTAATTTTAAATATGTTTATATTGTCTATCCTGTAAAATAGTCAGATGTCTATTCATATTAATGTACAGAATTCACCTGCTTGCTGCTACTACTGTACATTCACCCAATATATATATATATAATGTTCTTCCTCTACCCCCCCCAATTTTTGCACATGTCGAGGAGCGTGTCAGGCTACATTTCACTGTGTGTTATACTTATATAACTATGCATGTGGCAAATAAAGAACCTTGAACCTTGAACCTTGAAAGTGAAAGTGTTGATCCTCCGTTCAGAGCAGCAGGAGGAGGAAGGTGGAGCTGAGGCAGGTGAGTGTTAACATGAATATGTTTCTTCTTATGACATAAAATAATTCCACGCTGTTCGTGTCTGTGGGTGAAACGTGAGGCCGGTCGGCTCCTCTGAGCGCTGGTTTCCTGTAAGTAGAGAGGAAGTGAGTTTAGCTGAGAGAGCAGGAGGAGAGTGAGAGCTGTGCTGAGGCAGGTGAGTGTTAACACCGCTCTGACATTACTGTGTCTCTGTGGCGGGAACAACAGGCTCCGTCAGCGGAGGCAAAAATAATCAGACTTTGGTTTTTCAAAGGAAACTACTTTATGTTGGGAGAAGCCGCGCGCTCATTGGATAACGACTTGTCAATCTCAAGTTATTAGCCAATGAGCGCGCAGGTTCACAGTAAGACCCGCCCTTATCACGACGTCTTTTAAAAACTAAAATGGCGACAGAAACTTTTTTTTTTTTTAATTAAACTTTATTTACAAACAACAGTATAACATACAAGGCACCATAATTAATCCGATTATGTTACATCCTTGGTTGAGCATCAGAGGCGGAGCCAGATATTTGAAACACCCGGGGCTTAGCCCAAAGAGTAGTATGCATGTGGGATTTTTTTTTTTTTTTTGGGGGGGGGGGGGGGGGGGGTAGAAATGACTGAAAGATTAATAGGCTCTGTTCAAAAAAGAATGACTTCATATAGGGAAAAATCTATATCACATGTGCAGGACACCTTAAACTAGTTTTTTAATTAAGCAGCAAGGCAGAACAAGGTCAGGGCTGTATCAAGACACGAGGACTAAACCCCAATTCAACCAGACCCAGAACTGATCCAGAATTAAAACAGGACTACAACAGTTCAAAATCAGGACTACTGAGGACTTAACCAAGACAGAACCACAATCAGAACTAGATGATAGCACTAAAAACCATCATAGACCTGCACTACACTTGTTTTTTAATTCTACCAAAGTCCACTATTTAGATTGAGAAAAGTTTATATAATTATTTAGCCTTGTTGTGCGAACAAGCCTGCAGAACTTAATAAATACAGAATTTGAAAAATAACAAACCTAAAAAGAAACACTAGGTACGAGATACATGAGGACCTATGATACGGTGATACTTTTGGTAAACAACCATTTGACTAACATGTGAGTCTAGCCTGCTCTTGTTCATCTGTTCTGTCCTCGTTCTCCTCTCTCTCCCTCTTTGTGCTGACAATCATCAAATATACAGTTGAAACCAGATATTTACTCTTCAGATAAAAACACTTTTTTAATTGTAACATCAAATCAGACTAAATGTTTATTTTTTTAGATTGATAAATATAAAAACATATTTGTTAACTTTAAGAGTAAAGAGAGAAACTATCTGTATTTCTTAATAGCAAATGGCACCAAATTGTATTCAAACTGAGCCACACTTATGGAGCTCCACAGTTCTTTTCCTGGTGTTTTGGTTGACATCTCTTGATGTTCCCATGTCACAGAAACAGGCTCTGTGTTTTGCCTTATATGCATCCACAGCTGTGCCACCAGTTTACTCACATGGACTCTACTAACCTATCAGAAGCTTCTTCAGCTCAGAATGGAATCGTCTGGAGTTTTCTTATTAATTAACAATAAACTTAGTGTATATGTACTCCTTAATATGATGAAAGTGATAATAAATAGACAGCTCTGTCTCTCTTTATTCTGACATTTAACTAATTCAAAATATATTTCAATATTTATCTAAAACAAAAGTTTAATCTAAATTGATGTTGTACAGTAAAAATGTTTTATGTTTTCTCCCTAAAGTGTATGTAAATATCTGGTTACAAATGTGAATATCCTGCTGTGTACTGAAATCCCTCTTGTTTTGCATAGAAATATACTGAACAACATACAAAGCATAATATATAAAATAACATTTACCTGAGTTTTTTCTTTGAAAGAACCCTCTAATGTCCATTCTTATATTTCAGTACATAACTGAAACCGATTTAGTCGGGGAGGGTAAGAACTGAAAATATGAAATAAACACACGTAAGCTAAGACTCTCTAAAAAATAGCATTTGTTCGGCTTTTCATTTCGCCATTTGTTGATTCACTCAAAGAGCAAGTAACGTAATATTGGTCAAGTGATCAGTTTGATATCAATCTTTCGTGATGCACCGTCATATTTACATTATTTGTACGGTATGAATGATTTTCTTTGGTACCTGGTCAAACTTCAGCTCTACTTAGTATGGCTGACTCCGTTTCTCCAACAGCGCACTCACTGCTGGCAGCAGCTGCCCCGCCCCCTCGCTCAGTTGCTTAGTGCCTGAGCTCGGATCATACCAATATCAGGGGGGATTCACGCACAGTCGTAAATTCCCACAGTGTGCACTATGTGCTTCGAATATTGTGTGTACTTTTTGTTTTATACAGTTGTCAGCCAGGCATCTAACTATGAAAAATTACACTCCAAAAGACCCCGGGCTTCTGACAAAACAACCCGGGCTTAAGCCCAGTAAGCCACCCCCACGCTCCGCCCCTGTTGAGCATTATAGCAAAACAAACAAACAAACAAAACAACCAAAAAAAAAAAAACAACAACAACAATAAGCACAAAGCAGTCATTGAAGGACTTGAACCAAAGGCAAAAAATAACGTGCAAAAAAAGGGCAGTCGTGATTATAAAATAGGGAGGTTTTTTTTTAACATAGGTTAAACTCTTTAAATAAAACAACAAGTTTATGGGCTTTCTTGTTATTCACAAGTTTCAGCGATTTAGCCCAGAGTCTAAAGTCATTCAGCCATCTGTTTATACATGGTTTAGCTTTAAAGTATCTGCATTTGTGAAGAAAAAATTTTCCCATTAACAAAATCGTCCTAATCAACAGGTCAAAATCTGCATTCTCAGCAAGTATTCCAAATTTTATTACTGTCACTGTCAAATGTGGTAACTGAATTCTCCTGTCCAAAAATTAGTAGTAAGTCCATCTGTCCCTGGGGACTTGTTTAATGCCATTTTCATGACCACCAAATCCAGTTCCTCAATTTTAAACTCTGAATCCCACAGATCTTTGAAAGGCTTGTCAATACATGGGATGAGATTATGAATCTTATCAAAGAAACTATCAGAATCAGCTGCTGAATATTCTGAGGAGTACAATTTGGAATAAAAAGTGAAGACTTCCTTTTCAATCTTTCTGAAATCTTTACATTCAGTCCCATTTATCAACAAGCTTGAGATTAGATTTCTCTGCTGTCTACACTTTTCCAGCTTACTAAAATATGATGAGTTCTTTTCTAGTGATGGGTCGTTCGCGAACGAAATGGCTCTTAGAGCCGGCTCTTTGAAGTGAACGACGGGAGCCGGCTCCTTATTGGGAGCCGTGGGGGTTTTTTTTTCTTTCTCTTGCCCTCTCACTAACCTTTTTCGCTTAATGCCACACCTGAGCCTTGTGTTTGCGCTGAGCAGAGGGGGGAGGGAAGCAAACACAGCTGTGCGTTTGTGCCCCTCCCGCCTCTGCTCAGCGCTGGGCAGAGGGGGGAGGGGCGGTAGTTACACTCACAGCAGCAGTAGAACACGAACAGAGCAGGAGGGAGAGAGAGAAAGAGAGCAACAACAAGAGACAACGTCGTCAATTTAGAAAGGTACAGTAAAGAAAATGAGTGAAGCAACCAAGAAAACAAGCAAAATCTGGAACCACTTCAATTTTATTGACAGTACAAAGGCAGAGTGTAGAGTCTGCAAGAAAAGAATTTCATATAGAGCTGGCTCCACAAACAATATGAATAGGCAAGCAGGAAGGCTCTCTCCCAAAAAATCATCCCAGGCATATATGAAAGAGAACGTGCATCACTGCAAGAGAGGGTTAAAAAAGCCACAGCAGTGTGTCTAACAACTGACAGCTGGACATCCCAAACCACCACATCCTTCTTGTCAGTTACGTGTCACTTTATTGAAAATTATAAAATGGTATCCTGTCTTCTGGATTGTTTTGAGTTCAGTGACAGACACACTTCTGAGAACTTAGCAGAAGAGCTGCTCAAAGTGGCAAAAGAGTGGGATGTGGAAAAGAAAGTGGTTTGCTGTGTTACTGACAATGCAGCTAACATAACAAAAGCAATCAAAATCCTGAAATGGACCCACCACCCATGTCTTGCGCACACAATTAACCTTGTTGTGAGAGATGCTTTGAAGGTGATGAAGCCAGCTGTGGACAAAGTGAAGGCAATAGTGGAATTTTTCCACAGGAGCACAACAGCCACACACAAGCTCAAATCTACCCAACAACAGATGGGCATGCCTGAGCTAAAGCTCAAACAAGAATGTATCACAAGGTGGAACTCAACCTTTCATATGCTAAAACGGATTCTGGAGTCCAAGGATGCTGTCATCTCTACCCTGGCAGTTATCAATGCACCGGTTGACCCTCTGAGCCATGAGGAATGGGAGGTACTACAGCAGGCATGCACTGTTTTGGAGCCATTTGAGCAGGTCACCGTGGAGATCAGTGCAGACAGGTGAGTGTGCAAATGTTATTGCATTATTATTATTAGTAGTAGTAGTCGTAGTTAGTTGCATTGCTGGTATGAAAAGTAGATTAGACATGATCATAAATAATAATATACTGCTGAATTTTAAAAAAGCATAATTTTGAAACTTGTTATGTACTCTTTTTCAGCCATGTCACAGCCTCCAAAATGTTAATCCTGTGCAAGGGTCTGCAGAGAGTGACAGCTGAACACCAAACCAGAGTAACTACTGGAAAAGTGAAAGAGTTGGTGGATGCTCTCTGTGCATCCATGGACAGAAAATTCCACAGAATGGAATATAATGCTGTTCTCTCTGAAACCACCATTCTTGATCCAAGATTCAAGAAGCTGGTCTTTAATGACAACAGAGCGGTGGATGAAGCTCTTCAGAGAATAACTGCAGCAGCAAGATCCAGCCAACCAACTCCACTGCCAGGGAACCAAGAGGGAGAAGAGGCAGAAGAGGATGAACAAAAGGAGCAACAAGCATCTGCTGTTTGGAGGTTCTTTGAAGAACGAGCAAATAGAGACACTACCAGAAGGAATCCCTCAGCAGATGTAATACTGGAAGTGAGATCCTACATTGATGAGCCCCTTTGCCAGAGAAGTGCAGATCCACTGAGCTGGTGGGAGACAAAGGCTTATACTTATCCACGTCTTACCCAGGTGATGACACGGAGACTTTGCATTGTAGCAACATCAGTCCCCTCAGAGAGAATCTTCTCCAAAACAGGACAGATAATGAATGACAGAAGAAACCGGATCAGCTCCTCAAAGCTAAGGCACTTGATATTCCTGAATGCCAACCTTTCCGTCAATTAAAGATCTGGTTGTTCATGTTTTCTTTTTGTTTTGCATATTTTAATTGATATTTTATTGTGTTGTGGTTTGTAGTGTTTTGTGTTCTTTCGTTTTGAATTGGTTTAAAAGGAAAAAAGCTGAAAATTTAAAAGGAAAAAAGTTGAATTGTAAATAGTTGGTTTTTGTACTTATAATTTTTTTTTTTTTACATTTTGTGTGCTGTGAATAAATACAAGAATATTTATATGATAAACATTTATAAATAAAAAAGACATTTTTTACATTAATAGTTCATTGTGTGCATGATTTTATATTGTTGTTAATAATAAATTACTTAAAGCAATAAAACAACCTGAAGAGCCGGTTCGGAGCCGAAAGAGCCGGCTCTTTTTAGTGATCTGAGCCGAAAGAGCCGGTTCTCTAAAAAGAGCCGGAAATCCAATCACTATTCTTTTCACCTGCCTCAATCCACTTGGCTCTCGATCTTATAAAGGCACCGTGGGCTTTCTCTAGGTAAAGATCGTCCAATTTAGTTTGTAACTCCATCAATTTATTCTTCTCTTGCACGTTTAGTTTTTCTTTACTACAGCACTGAGTTATTTCACGAAGTAAATTACTTTCATATTCCCGTTTTTCCCTGTTCAGTTCTTTGCAGAATTTTATAGTGAATTCTCTGATTTTGAATTTAACAAATTCCCATTTCTGTATATTACCCACTACTGAGTCATCATTTTTTATATCTGTAATTATATGTCTAATTTTATCACAATACTTGTCCTTATTTAAAAGGCTGGCATTAAATTTCCAATATCCTCTGCTACTATGTCTCATCCTTGTTGGTTCTAAGACAAGATCAATGAAACAGTGATCAGAAAGGGGTGCATTGGAGATTTTAGATTGTGAAGTACACCTCAAAATGTCATCGCTCACTAACCAATAATCAAGTCTTGACCTGCTTTCTCCATTAGGTTTAAACCAAGAATAATTCTTAACTCCAGGATTCAAACTTCTCCAAATGTCTGTAAAATTATTATCACTAGAAAAGTTCTCAATAATGTTATTCTGTTGCCTCCTTCCTAAGCGAGGAGGCCATCTGTCCATCCATTCATCTGGTGTCATGTTCCAGTCTCCTCCTACTAGGATGTAATCTGTGGGGTACATAACTTTAAACTCTGAAATAACATTTGTTAGATTTTCCAATAGACTTTTATTTTGACCCTCATTATTATGTCCATAAAGATTTGTAACAATTAGAAATATACCTTCGCTCTTCAAGACTGCAGTTAACCAATGACCCTCACTATCAGCTTTATATGTTATAATCTCCCCAGGGAACTTATTAAAACAAATCGCCACACCTCCAGATCTGTTAGATCCATGACTGAAAAGAATCTTGTCTCCCCACTGATTAGCCCAAAAGGTAGCATCGGCATCCACAGAGTGAGTTTCTTGTAAAAACAGACAATGACATTTTTGCACCTTGCAAAATAAAAAAAGTGCCTTTCTCTTAACAATTTCCTTCAAACCCCGAACGTTTAATGAACCAAAAGAAATTTTTGAGTGAACCATAATAAGAATATGCTAAGAAAATAACTTTTTTTAAAAAAGAAAAGAAAAATATATAAATATGAGTTTAAATTGTAACACTTGTCACCAACTCAGTGACTAATAATCTTTAACTTTAAGTAGAACTCTTTTGTCCCATTAATAATATTCCACTGTATACAGTCTTACATCAAGTCTTTCATTCAACGTCAATGATCCTCCGTCCTTCGATGTATCCATGAGGACCCCGGAAAAAGGCCCGTTTCCCAGCCCGTCTGGCTTGTTCAATTTGCGGCCACAGCCGCCTCCTCTCTTCCCAGTCCTCCCGCGGCAGTACCTCAGCGAAGTGGAAACCCCCGTTCTTACAGACAGCCGAATCTTTGGTGCGACGCCAAATCTCCTCTTTAGCGTGTCTCAGAGCAAACACAACTCTATGCACCACATCCACAGATTCTTCAAGCTTTGATATCATATCAGGTGCGATCTTGCCAAGAATTCCAATAACCAGCGATCTGACATCTTCATCTCTTTTCTCTTCTAATCCTTTAATCCGGAGGCACCACCTCATTTTGTACCTTTCTTGCTCTCTCACTCTCTCCTTGAGATCGTAGTTATCTTTGGTCAACTGCTCGTTTCGTCTCTCCAACTCTTTAACCTTTTGTTTACATTCTTTCACCTCCTCCGAGTTGAACTGAACCGCTTTGGCTAGGCTGGCTAGCATCGTACTAGCTTGCTTGCATTGCACACTCAGGTCAGCTAGCTGCTCGTCCACTCTTTTTTCAAGGTTTAGAATCGCTTTCAATATAGTAGCATTGGAGACTTCGTCACTTTCACTTATCTCTGCTGACTTAACTTTCTTTTCTGCAGGCTTCTTACAAGGTGTAGATGGAACCGAATCATTGCCCCGTTCCCTTTTGCTCATCACTGCTACGTCCATTGCTACGTAGTCATGATCCGTTCCTTCTCTGCTGTCTTCCCTTCCATCACATGGCGATGTTGTTTCTTGTTTTTTGAGGTCGAGTTTGAATTTAGCAGGTTTAACTATACTTGGGGCAGTCATTTTACTACTTTCGAGTGGAAACAATAATGAACACAAAGTAAATTCTGGGACAAGTTCAACGAGCTCCTAATTTGTACGACTGCTCAACACGCCATCTTGCGCCACCACGGATGATGGCGACAGAAACTCTGGTCGTGTCTTTTTTTTTTAAAACTTTATTTAACAAACAATGAGTATACAACATACGAACAGATGAAGTATACAAAACAACAGAACATTAACACAAAAAGCCAAGGGTAAAAGAAAAAGGTAACAATTATAAGAATACACGCAAAAATTCACATACATATATTGTTTTGGGAGCCTTTTTGTTGGTGGAGTCTGATATTGATTGTATGTACATTTCCACATCCTTAAAATAATGACAGAAATATGGTGTTTTGTTAGTAAACTTACATTTATGGATAAAAAATTTAGCTAAAAGTATTAACAAATTTATCATAAAAAAACATTTATCATACTTCTTGGGGAACTTAAAGAAACAGAATAAAACATTTTCCCATCGTAAAGAAAACTCCCTTAAAATATGGACAATAACAAACCTGCTAAATTCCTTCCAGAATCTCTGTGTAAAAGAACAGTACCAAAAAAGATGTGTCACAGTTTCTGGATGATCCCCACAGAAAGTACAATTAGTATTAATGTCCCTTTTAAATTTTACCATGTAGTGACTGGCTGGATAACATTTATGTAGAATTTTAAATGAGACTTCTTTCACCTTATTTACAATCAAATATTTATGGGGGACCATCCAGACTGTCTTCCACTTGATATCTGGAACATATCGATTCCAATAAGATATTATATATGGGAGAGAGACGATATCTTCTTGGAATAAACTACGTATTCTCTTATTGCTGTTACCAAGTTCCTGTGAAAAGCAGATTTTTCCTATTGGTGACTCAGCTGGATCAGGGAGAGCATAGGTGTCAAACTCTGGCCCCAGCCTAATTACATTTGGCCCGCGAAGCCATACCAAATTATTATTAGAGCTGGCCTACTGGTATTATACAGCTAATATATATATTGTTTAGTATTAAGCTTTGCTTGTTCCATATTCAGTTTTTCAGAAAAACTTGTTTGAGTCCATAAGAAGAGATTCATTCTTAAATCTGGAGGAAGATTTTTTTTTCAGTAAATATTAATGTTAGCCCGCGACCTTGTTCCAGTTTTGAATTTTGGCCCACTGTGTATTTGAGTTTGACACCCCTGAGGGAGAGTGACTGAGGTAGATATTGAGCTGTCAGTGTTTTTATATAATATTAAAGTCCCTGAGGGTATGGCACCAAGCACCATTGAGAATTCCTGAACACTTGATTGGAAAATTATATAGTGCAATAAAGTCGTTGTAAGTAAGTAGTTGTCCCTCTTTATTAACCAGCTGAGCCACCAATAGGATCCCATTTTGGACCCAAGTTTCCAGGAAAAGTGATTTATTTTTATATAAAATATCTCTGTTGTTCCAGATAAGGTATTTGTGAGGTGAGAAGTTGTGTTTATAAATGAGGGTCCACGCTAAGAGGACCTGCTTATGGAAGGATGAAAGCTTTACAGGGAGTTTCTCAACATTGTAATTACAATTTAAAACAAAATTAAAGCCACCAAAACGAGAGAAAATATAATGTGGTATAAAGTTCCAGATAGAGGTAGGGTTTTTAAGAAAATGTTTGGCCCAATTAATTTTGAAAGTGTTATTTAAAGTAGAAAAGTCTAAAACGTTAAGCCCACCTGATTCGTACTTATTCATCACAACAGTTTTTCTAATATAATGCGTACGGTTTTTCCATATAAAATTAAAGAGCATACGGTCAACATCTTTACTAATTTTCTTATCCAGATGTAAGGAGACAGCAGCATATGTTAATCGGGATATCCCTTCTGCTTTAGTAATTAACACTCTACCTTTCAAAGACAAGTCCCTTTGCAGCCACTGGTTGAACTTTTTTAGGGTTTTCTGTATAATTGGAGTGAAGTTTGAAGAGAATCTTGATTTTTGGTCTTTGGATATTAACAGATTGGGATTGGGGCTGCAGCTGCAGTAATGCGGACGCTGGACGCCGGTCAGTCGTGGTGAAGAGGGAGCTGAGTGTAAAAGCGAAGCTCTCAATTTACCGGTCGATCTACGTCCCTACCCTCACCTATGGCCACGAGCTGTGGGTAGTGACCGAAAGAACGAGATCGCGGATACAAGCGGCAGAAATGAGCTTCCTCCGAAGGGTGGCTGGCCTCTCCCTTAGAGATAGGGTGAGAAGTTCGGCCATCTGGGAGGGGCTCAGAGTAGAGCAGCTGCTGCTCCACATCGAAAGGAGCCAGCTGAGGTGGTTCGGGCATCTGACAAGGATGCCCCCTGGGTGAGGTGTTTCAGGCATGTCCCACCGGGAGGAGGCCCCGGGGCAGACCCAGGACACGCTGGAGAGGTTATATCTCTCGGCTGGCCTGGGAACGCCTTGGTGTTCCACCGGATAAGCTGGAGGAGGTGGCTGGGGAGAGGGAGGTCTGGGCCTCTTTGCTTAGGCTGCTGCCCCCGCGACCCGGCCTCGGATAAAGCGGATGAAGATGGATGGATGGATATTAACAGTCCCAAGTATGTGACTTCTTGTCTAACAGAGATATTACAGATAGTATTTGCAGGGCAGTCTTTAATTGCTAGTAACTCACACTTTTTTAGATTTAGGCATAAACCAGAGGCCTCAGAGAAATCACTAATTTAGTAAGAGCTGGAGGGATTTGGTTTGCATTCTTCAAGAAGAGTGTGGTGTCATCGGCTAACTGGCTGATGACGAGCTCCTTATCAGCTATGGTGATTCCTTGTACAACACTGTTTGAAATATTAGTTGCAAGAATTTGTGTACAAAGTAAAAATAAATATGGTGAAATAGGACATCCTTGGCGAATACCACGTTTCAGGTCAAATCTCGGGGTGGAGCCGTTAATCATTTTAATAGAACTATTGCCATTTGTGTATAAGGTTTTGACAGCTTTACAGAAAAACTTGCCAAAGCCAAATTTTTCCAAAGAGTGGAAAATAAATTGATGTTCAATTGTATCAAAAGCCTTATAAAAATCCAGGAAGAGAATGAAGCTATTGTCAGATACCAAATCAGAGTAATCAAGTAAATCCAAAACCAGTCTAATGTTATTAGAAATGTGTCTGTTTCTCATAAAGCCCGATTGTGTCTCATCAATAATTGTTTCCAAGACCTCTTTAATTCTGTTAGCAAGTATTAAAGCCATAACCTTATAGTCATTATTGAGCAGGGAGATGGGTCTCCAATTATCAATAAAGAGTAAGTCTTTGTTTGGTTTTGGAATAAGTGTTATGAGACCTTGAGTTAGAGAAGGAGGGAGGATGTTATTCTCTATACTTTCTGTAAAAACCTGCAGTAAAAATGGAGCCAGGAGATTAGAAAATGATTTATAAAACTCTGCAGTCAAACCATCTGTGCCGGGAGATTTATTGGCCTTAAGTGCAGAAATGGAATTACAAACTTCCTCCACAGTCAGAGGGCTGTCACAATAACTTCTATCTTCCACAACAATAGATTTTAGGTTTTTAATATTATTGAAAAATCCTGTTGAGACAGCCTCATTATATTTTGAGTTGTATAGTTTAGTATAGAATTCGGCACAGAAATGTGAAATTTCTCCAGGATTGTCAGAGACAATGCCATTAATATTTAGTTGATGAATAGAGTTTGTTTTTGATCTGTATTTTTCAAGTCTGAAAAAGTAAGCAGAATTTTGTTCGCCCTCCTCCAGCCACCTCTTCCTGGATCTTATGAAAGCACCCTCAGCCTTGAGTCGTTATAAACCGTCCAATTTATTTTGAAGTTCTAGTAAACTTAATTTATCTTCCTCTGAGATTTCTTCTGGAGACTTCTGGTAATAAGAGGCAATTCTGCTTATTACTTCTTGTTCTTCAGCTTTCCTTAATTTAGCAATTTGACTCCCATATCTTCTCAAGAATTTGCATGCTTCAAATTTAAAAAGTTCCCAATTGGTACAAAAGGACTTCTCTCTGTTAGCTTTGTTCCAATAATAAACAATTAATTTATTAATCTGCATGTTAACCATTTTATCTTTTAGTAAAGAATTATTTAACTTCCAATAAGAGAATTTATGAGGTATATTATCCAGTGTAAACATTCGGACGTTAATGTAAATTGCTCTATGATCAGTGAGGGGAGTGGCAAGTATATTAACAGTAATATTATCTTTATCAATACAGTCAGAAACAAGCCAAAAGTCAATACGTGATTGCCTGGATCCTGTCTTATTGCTCCAAGCAAAGAGTCTATCATCTGGAAATTTTTCTCTCCAAATATCCACAAGATTAAATTTTCCCATGAAATTTTTTAAGTTTGCACTGTATGAAGACTGCTGCCCTGGAGGCCACCTATCAACCGTATTGTCTAAAGCAATGTTAAAGTCTCCACCAATTAAGAGGACTGAATTTGGGTATTTGGAGAGCCAGCAATTAATTCTTTCTTCTAAGGAGTCAAGTAATTTATCATTTTCAGTTTTATTATTGTAACCATATATATTTACTGCAATGAAAGTACTGTTATTGTGTCTGATTAGTGAGCAGAGGTAGTGTCCTAAGGTGTCACAGTCAGAGTGTAACACATCTCCAGAAAAAGAATTTTTAAGCGTGACAACTCCAGCAGAACGCTCAGAGCCATGGGACAACCAGACTTCATTACCCCATTGTGATTTCCAAAAATTTGTATCAGCAGGTGTGGAATGACTCTCTTGGAAAAAGCAAAAATCTGTTTTAAATTGTTTGGCAAATAAAAACAAAGCTTTGTGTTTACATGTTTGTCTTAAACTCCTGGTATTAAGAGAAACAAATGAAAAAGACAAAGTTATTAGAAAAAAGAAAGAGAAAAAGTAAGTTCTAAACTTCTACAACTAAGAATAGATCTATAGGATAAGGGGACCGGGTGCTGCACAATTTAGGTAGTAGAACAGTAAAAACCCTGAGTGACTAAGCTTATAAAAATACAGTATTTAACTATCTGCTATGGTTTAAATATAGCATTTTATAGATAAACACACTCTTCAACACAAAATAAAGCTTTAACCTGAGGGTGAAAATATCAAGTTCACCATGTAAACAAGCTTACAGAAATGTCATTTCGGAGACTGAATAAGCGTCTCTATGAAGGAGGGAAAACTTCTGATCCACTGATGAATCCTCGGCCTCCCACGAAATAAGCCGGCTTACCCTCCTTAGGGGCTTTGTCTATCATCGGCCACAGTTTGTCACGACGTTCTCTGTCCTCCCTGGACAGATCTTCAGCGAACCTCAAATGATTGTCCTGCAGGTAGGAGGATGTTTTGGCTGCTTTCCATACAGCATCTCTGTAGATTCGGTAGGTGAACTGTACGATGATGCCTCTAGGTCTGGTGCTACCTTGTCGCTTGGCTCCGAGTCGGTGTACGGTGTCGATGACGTCAGGCAGCCTATGATTTTGTTCTGGCAGAACAGACTGGCATATCACAGTCACCTTTCCCCTTGCGTCTTCTTTCTCAGCCTCCCTGACTCCATGTAGTCTGAGATTCCACCTCCTGGAATATCTTTCCAACTCAGAGATTCTCTGTTGGCAGTTGTCCACTCGACCTTCCTCTTTAGTTACTTTTTTTTCCAAGTCGCAAACTTTCCCCTTCATATCTTTCATTTCCGCGCACACAAAATCAATCGTCTTTTTGAGACCCTCAATCTGGAGCATATTCTCTTTCACCATGTTCGAGTTCTCTCTCACCATGCTCTCAATGTTATCAGACCTGGTGTTTATTAGTGCCGACAGACGAGAAATTGTCTCATTTACATCAACTGGGTCAGAGTTGCTGCGTTCGTACATCACCTTCTTCGGAGCTGGCGATTTGAGAGGTGTAACAGGGAGAGGTGGGAACTCATCCACTTCTTCTTCGGCTAACGTGAGTGCCACCGTAGTAGCTGTGTAGTTATGGAAGCTATCCATTAGCACGTTGCTGGGCGTAGCACTCTCCTCGTTAGCATTCTCAGGCGCTATCTTAGACTTGGAACTTTCCAGTCCCCTTTTCGCTCCTTTCTGATTAAGCATTCTGCTGCTTCTTGCCCTATGATTGCTGCATCTTCTCTTATTTAGTGAATTGTTAGTGTTAGCAGCATAAAGTTGAGGTTTTACCGTTGTTCACGAACTTTCTGTGCAGAACTCGGTAGAGAGCGTCTACTCACTCCGCCATTTGGCACACCCCCGATCGGGTAGTGACAGTGTCCAAATTCATCGGCTGCATCCTCCCGAGGACCCGGCCTTCGCGGCGTACGTGGGCTGGGTCCTCAGAAGGTTGGATATGCTGGAAGTAAACAGCTGGGGAAATTGGACGGTCTAGCCTTCTGATTAGCGTCACCGCTGTCTCGGTGGAGTTTAATAAACTCGGCCGTCTGCTCCTTGCTATCTGCAATATAACAGGACACTGGAGTAAATTCTCGACCGTCTCATACTTCTGTTTAATCAGTTTTCTGTTTGATGTTTATTCAGCTGTGTAAAAACCAAGGAGGAACCCACCCGGGGGATTAATAAAGTTTTATTTTATCTAATCTAATCTAATAACTTTAATCTCAGCCAAACCGATTTACTCACGAACAAACAAAACACTGAAAAAAGCCAAACAATAACACTTTTAGGTTGTCTATACAGGCACGTGCAGAGGGGGGGGGGGGGGGGGCTAGAGGGGCTTGAGCACCCGCCCCTTTCCTGATGGGTGCCCAAAGTGCCCTTTTGTTGAGGCAACTTTTAAAAAATTTTTTTTTTAAATTTATTTTTATGTGTGTGTGCGTGCGGAGTCCTGTCTGTGCCCTTCAACAATAATATTTAACTATTAATCATAGTTTTGCTAAATAAAAGGATCTGGCTTGCATCAGTCACATGATCACATTTAACCAATGATCGCCCTCGACGGCAGAACGCGCTGGTTACGAGCCGGGAACGAGCTCACAAAGAGCACGCGCATTTTTAGCGGTCCGGAGCTGTAGGAGAAACACAAGTTAACTCAGAGACACAGACTGATGCGACAAACCCAGTAAGTAGGTGTACAGCGTACACTGTAGTGTGTAGCACACAGGAGTATTAGCTTACTACGTACACGTTGGTAAGCTGTCTTGTGGCAATTTGACGAACTGAAACAAACGAGCGTGCTGTGTGTGCAACAGCGTGACAAACATTACCTGTCCTTTTATTAACTGCACATGTAGTGCTGGTCATAGCTGCTAGCTCACTGGGTAAGGCTGTCATGGGTCTGTAGCTCTGTCACCGTTTTAGGGAACATATTTAGTTTTAAAGTAAGTTACAGAGCATTTCCTGCCCTTCTGGGGGGATTATATTTCACTAAAAACGATCTAATATACATGTCCACATAATTATGCATTATTATAATATTTTAAAAAACACACGCTGTATTTTAAAGAACATACTTTAAGAAGCAGATTATATTAGATTTATATTTTAAATAAGACAAAATTTGGATTTTACAGCAGTAAAGTTATTGTATCTCTACAGTTTAAACATGTAATAAGCTTTGCCCCTGCACAGAGTGGATAGTGAAACAAATGGAATCATCATAAATACATTATTTCATATTTATTACTTCCCCCTCCTCATTGCTTTATTATTGTAGCTCTAGTAATAAATAATAATGTAAGGATTCTGGATCAGCACCATTATGCCCATAGTATATACAGTATTCTGAAGAAGGTCTAAAATATCACTGTGCGTGCGTGCATGTGTGTGTTTTATGTATATGGAGTTTAAAAAAAAATATTACTCATGATATAACATTTTCCAGACATGGCTGGTAAGGACATGAGGAGGAAACAGTAGGAGCTGTGTGAGGCTACTAAAGGCAGGGCTATAACATTTTTCTGTCATCATTTTATTATAGATTAAGTGCAAGAGTTGTTAGGTGTGGATAATTAGATTATAGTTTATTGCAATAGCAAGTTGTGCCTTGTTCTCAGATAGACAGCAAGTGGAGAGTGATATATGAAATGATGGGATGGAAGGAAGAAGAGAAGCAAAGAGTGATTCACAGGCAGAGCCTAATTTATTTCTCACAGTTTTTTGTTGCCTTATGGTTCCAAGCGCTGTCACCAATCTTTGCATTTTGTTATTATCTCATGACACTTGTTTAATCAGCTACCATCTCTCCTGTGGACTTTTTAATGTCTACAGTCTCAGATCAACACAGCCCTGCCCTCCAGCACTATCAGCAGCAGGAGCAGCAGAAACACCTCAACAGCAACATTGTACCCATCAGGTAAAACATCGGCTACGTTTGCTTTGCCTTGTCGCCACCTCACAACAGTGATATAGTATGATGCGATCCCATATTAGATTGTTGATGAATGTGTGTTGTTGTTATTCAGCCTGGTTCAATGTGCCCCTTTTTAACTTTGAGCACCCGCCCCTTTAAACGTCTCTGCACGGCCCTGGACTTATATATATATTAACAATATTCAACATTCGGACACCACGGCGCCAGCTGCAGGCCCAAGGCTGGAGCCCACCAAAACAACTCCCTGATAACGACTGTGTGATGACTATTCTTCCCGTCCCATGAAGGCCACCTGGGTTGGCTGGCAGACTGTTTACTTAGCCTGATAGAGCGAAGGACACTGTCTCCGCTGAACTCTGGACACGCACACACATACACTTACACTGATAAGCACACACTCATCCCCCCTCCCTTCCAAACACCTTCGATGCTTGTTTCCTGAAGGGGCAGCACGGCGGGTCTGTGTGCCGCGCTGGAATGGTAGCGCTGTGCAGGGTGGCTGCTGTGTTCGCTTCGGATTACTCCTCAACCCCCACCCACCCCTGTGGCTTGTCATGTCTTCACAATGTTGTGCTGTGGACATTTATGTGCTTCTTGTGCAGAGGAGTTTTTTTTGTTTCCTGTTCTCATGCTGTCCTACCATGGAAGCATAGCATGAGTAGGGGTCTCTTTTTTTCCTCTTGTACTTTCCCCAGTGTAGTGTACATTTCAATGTTTTTTTCTGATTCTACCAATCTCTGACCTGTATCCCCATGTAATGTTTGTGCTATATGTGTAAGGTCGGGGGGGGGTCCTATTTCACTGCAGGGCAACCTGCATGTGACGAATAAAGCTTTGATTGATTGATTGATTGATATCACCTTTAACCTGAGTAGCGAAAGTCCGCGGTGATCTGAAAATGATGTGCCGGGAGTTGTGCCGTTCTCGGCGGCTTCAGTGACCCTCGAGCTCCCGGCTGGTTATAGTGCTGGTGGGTAGCAGACGTCTCCGAAAACGTCAAAGCACTTTTGCAAATATGCGGTATCTTGATAAACCGAGCAGATATTTGATGTTTACACAGCTACTTTCTCGCCTGAAAATATGTTAAAAGTTTATTTTGTGACCCAGAAAGATTAGTATGAGTAATTTTAAAACTTAGTAGCGGCCGCCAAATTGAGGAACTGGATTTGGTGGTCATGAAAATGGCATTAAACAAGTCCCCAGGGACAGATGGACTCACTACTAATTTTTATCAATTCTTCTGGAAGGACCTAAGAACTTTATTGTTTGATGCATTAAAGGAATCGATAGAGAAAAAAAGAACTGATGCCGAGCATGAAACAAGCGCTGATAACCCTGATCCCTAAATCGGGTAAGGATAAAAGAATTTTAGACAATTTAAGACCCATCACCTTACTAAACACTGACTATAAGATCCTGTCTGGAGCTGTAGCTGAGAGGCTAAAGAAAGGCATCTCAAACATTATCAGTGAAACACAATCAGGTTTTTTGAAAGGAAGACTAATTCATAACAATATTGGGCTGGTTTTGGACCTCCTTGAGTACAGTGAAATAATCCAAGATGTCACGGTCCTGAGTCTGTGGACTCAGTGTTTTTCTGTTTGTATTAGTTATCTTTGATTTCATGATGTGTTTTGATTCTCTTGGGTTTGATTTTTGTCGCTAGTATTCCTAACTCCCTAGGTCCTTGGCATTTCTTGTGTTCTCCTTCTTAGGTCGTGGTTCTGTGTTACTTCTGTTAGTATACAGTCATCTCTGTCAGTGTGTCTCTTGTTCTGTCACTGTATCCCCTAGTTTAGTCCACGTCTGTTCAGTTTCCTGTTTTACTTTGAAAGTCTGTGTACTATGTCAATGTGTTGAGTTTTGCCGCCCCTTGTCTTGTCATGTCTGATGAGTCCCAGCTGTGTTCTCCTCCTGTTTCACATTCCCTAATCACCTCAGTATGTATTTAAGCCCTGTGTTTTTCCCTGCCAGTTGTTGCGTCCTCCACGTTTGTTGTGTGTGTATTCGTTGTCGTCTACCTTCAGCATCTCCAGTCTAGTTAGTTTAAGTTGTTGTTTATGTATCGCCAAGGGTGACTCACCAGCAAATAAAGCTGTCGTTTAAGTTAATGTTTTTTCTCTGAGTCCTGCACGTGGGTCCAGCCACTGACAGCCACACAACTCTTCGTGACACAAGAGAGAGGATACATCCTGTTCTTGGATTTTTACAAAGCATTTGACTCAGTTGAACATACGTTCATATTCAAAACTCTGCAGTCTTTTGGTTTTGGACAGGAATTTATCAATGTTATAGAGATGCTATATAATGACATTAACAGCTCTGTTTTGCTAGAACATGGTACATGTTCAAGGTTTGAGGTTAATAGAGGGATAAGGCAGGGATGTAGCAGCTCACCACTTCTGTTCATCATGGTTGCTGAGTTATCTATTTTGATTAAAAACAGTCACATTGAGGGGTTAACTGTGATGGGTGAACAGATAATAATCAGTCAGCTCGCAGATGATACCACCCTGTTTCTAAAAAATGAGGACCAGATTCCTTTAGCCTTACAGGCGATCAACCACTTCTCCAAAGCTTCTGGCCTACAGCTGAATATTAATGAATAAGAAATTCTAGCTCTGCATGAGTGTCCCCTGCAAGCAATAGATAATATACAGATCAAAAAAGAGGTGAAGTATCTGGGCATTGTAATTTGCAAGGATAAGACATCAACTGAAAATAATCTGTGCCAATATAGAAAAGTGTAAGTCTATATTAAACAGGTGGCTGCAAAGGGACATAACTCTGTTTGGGAGAATCTTGCTAACCAAAATGGACAGTCTGTCCAGACTAATCTATCCAGCCTTTTCTCTGCCCATATCTCCAAAACTAATTAAATCTATAAATAATCTTAATTTTAGGTTCATATGGAGGAACAAATGTCATTATATAAAGAAAAATGATATGATTAAGAATTATGAAGAGGGAGGGGCTAATGCCATTGACTTTGATGTTATGAATGGTGTACTAAAACTGAAATGGTTAAGATCTTTCATTAGGAACAAAAATTCCTTTTGGAACATTATTCCCAGTGTGATTTTTTGGCAAAACGGGTGGAATAGACTTTTTGTTACGTTGTGACTTTGATTGCAGTTCGTTACCTGTTAAACTCTCAGCTTTCCATCAGCAGGTCCTTCTCTACTGGAAGATCTTAAGGGATTTGGGCTGTAGCTCATTTTATGGATGATAATGGGGTCTTATTAAAACATGAGACGTTTTGTGAGAAATTTGATGTAAGATGTACTGCTAACAGATATAAATCCCTAGTGAAAGCCATCCCAGTCCCTTTGAGATCAAGGATAAAAGAAGATATTGTGCACTCTAAAATTTCTCCTGGACTGAGGCAGCTCTGCATAGCTGGAGTTGAATTTGGTGACAGCAGGTTTACAAACAAGGTGATCAGGAATATTTTGATCAACGACATTTGCCCTAATCCGGTTAAAAGAAATTATATCCTTAAAGAATTTGAGACCATGGAGGTTAAGGCGATAAGAAAAAAGTATATTTCACTTCCTCTTTCCCCTAAAGTAAAAGAGGTTCACTTTAAAATCATTAATGAGGTTTATCCAACCAATGAATTCTTAAGACGGAAATTTAACTTAGATGTGAACGCCTGCACATTTTGTGAAAATGATATTGAAAGTCTGGATCACTTGTTTTTCTACTGTGAATCAGTGCACTCCTTCTGGACTGACATGTGGAGCTGGCTACAGTCCAGGAGAATCCAGTTACCACATTTGACGGTGACAGTAATAAAATTTGGAATACTTGCTGAGAATGCAGATTTTGACCTGTTGATTAGGACGATTTTGTTAATGGGAAAATTTTTTCTTCACAAATGCAGATACTTTAAAGCTAAACCATGTATAAACAGAAGGCTGAATGACTTTAGACTCTGGGCTAAATCGCTGAAACTTGTGAATAACAAGAAAGCTCATAAACTTGTTGTTTTATTTAAAGAGTTTAATCTATGTTAAAAAAAAAAAGAAACCTCCCTATTTTATAATCATGACTGCCATTTTTTGCTCATGGTATTTTTTGCCTTTGGTTCAAATCCTTCAAAATACATACAAAATCAGTATCGATACTGACGTATCACAAGGTCCTGAATCAATTCAATCATAAATTCCGTTTTCATGGATGCCTGGATGTTAAACTCAATTGTTACACCTGGTAGAGCAGAACGCTGATCATTTTATTAAAGATGAAAGACTTTAGACAGTTTTTCAACTCTCAGTAATGCCATAGTGATCGTTTGATATATGGACCTGCAGCGGAGTTTAGACCCAGACACGGCTAGTGACGTCAGACTGAACAACCGGATAGTGATGTGTTGTGGTGCTTTGCTCCCACCCCTTGTGTTCCGTGTTTTCGTCTTCCCTTCGTGTACTTCTTCATATTCGTGTACTATTAGTTTTTAGGTTTTTGCTTAGTTTCCATGCTCACCTTCGCCATTTCTGTTTGTATCACCATGTGATGAATAAACTCACTTGCATCTGAGCTGCCTGCATAAAGGGTCCTTTGATAATTTACACACGGCTCGCAAACCGTGACAAAAACACTGGAAAAATTGGGCTGTTCTAAAACGTTTGACGGGTAGTGTATATATTTAGTTTATATATTTTCTTTATTTATAATAGTTTGTTTTCTATTGTAGCAAAGTGTTACTTGGATACTTCTCTATGTGCTTCTTCATGTGCAATTTTGTTGCATTCTGAGCCTTAGAAATTTATTGGTGGTAGTGATGAACTGCTGTTAGAATCAAGTTAAATTCTGATAAATCAGACAATTACCTCTCCAGCTGTTGTTACAGTCTTTGTTTATCGGGTCCTTACAGGGTAAAAGATGACGACACCTAAAGAAATCCTTCTGGGGACTTTGGAGGATTTGGGACGTGATGACTTTGAAAAATTTAAGTGGCATCTGAAGAACGGGTCTGTAGAAGGTTTACCAGCAATCCCAGTGAGTAAACTGGAGAATGCAGAGAGGACGGACATAGTGGATCTGATGTTTGATACCTACTCTATCAACACTTTTGAAGTCACTAAAAATCTTTTGGGGAGGATAAACAAGAATGATCTGTTGGAGAATTTAAATAAAACCATCCCAGAACCCACAGGTAAGTCAGGGAATGACTAAACAAAAAACACATAAACAATAAAAACCTTAGTTAACATTACACAGGTGCCATTAAAATCCATATAAATAATAAATCCAAAACACTTGCCAACACTTTCAGGAGTGAGAGACTGCAGAAAGCCAACAGTTTATGTGTTTTATGCATCTGCACAAATAACCTCCTGTGTACACATGAATATCTGCTCTTTGGGTTGGTTTGATTAAAATGGGACCAGCAGCAGGTTTTCTGCCCATTTTACAGATTTATATTGTGAGATTGGTTTTAGAGCTGTTTTATCAACATAAATGAGGCGACAACAACAGTTTGGGACACGTCACAAATATGATCAAAGTGCTTTCTCTTAAATCTATTTACCAGTTGAAGGTAAAGTTTAAAAAAATGGCTGCCATTTCTTTCTGCTGTTTGGAGACCCAAACAAAAAAATGCCCACACAGTAAATGCTTTTTATTATGGTTGATAAACAGGACACTAAGGTGATTGGTCAAAGGTTGGAGGAAAGCCACAGTTCTCCTTATATGACTGAAATCCACCATTTCAGCTCATGTTTTTTCTTCTGCAGCTTTCTTGGAGATTCCACTTCAGCCTTCTGCTGGCAACGCTCCCGTTACCAAGCTTCCCTTAGGCACCATCATTAGAAGACATAGCATACATTTACACTGCTATGCAGATGATACCCAGCTCCATCTGTCCATGAAGCCAGATAACACACACCAATGAGTTAAACTGCAGGAACGTCTTAAAGACACAAAGACCTGGATGGCCGCTAACTTTCTGCTTCTTAATTCAGATAAAACTGAGGTTATTGTACTCGGCCCTGAAAATCTTAGAAATATGGTATCTAAGCAGATTATTACTCTGGATGGCATTACCTTGGCCTCCAGTAACACTGTGAGGAACCTTGGAGTCATTTTTGACCAGGACATGTCCTTCAACGCACATATTAAACAAATATGCAAGACTGCTTTCTTCCATTTGTGCAACATCTCTAAATTTAGAAATATCCCGTCTCAGAGAGACTCTGAAAAACTAGTTCATGCATTTATTACTTCCAGGCTGGACGACTGTAATTCATTATTATCAGGATGTCCAAAAAACTCGCTGAAAAGCCTTCAGCTAATCCAAAATGCTGCAGCAAGAGTCCTGACAGGGACTAGAAAGAGAGAGCATATTTCTCCTGTTTTGGCTTCCCTTCATTGGCTTCCTGTTAAATCCAGAATTCAAAATCCTGCTCCTCACATACAAGGTCTTAAATAATCAGGCCCCATCTTATCTTAATGACCTTGTAGTACCATATCCCCCTATTAGAGCACTTCGCTCTCGCTCTGCAGGCCTACTTGTTGTTCACAGAGTATTTAAAAGTAGAATGGGAGGCAGAGCCTTCAGTTTTCAGGACCCAAAAAGATAGTTGGGGTTTTTTCAGTTGTATTATTGTAGGTTCTTTATCTTACAATATAAAGCACATTGGGGTGACTGTTGTTGTTATTTGGAGGAATTAAAAAAAAACTTTTATACTTGAAATTCTTTCATTTATTCTACATATTTATTCATCACTGGCTCCATAGTGTTGTTTATGTAATATGTGAAATGTTGCTAGTATTGATTTGGTGCTGTATAAATAAACACAATTAAATCAAATGTGTCTCTATAAAACCTGCCCTCAGTTATAACCCAAGTGTCAGGGCTCAATGGCTCATGAAAAGGAATGGAGTCAAGCACAGAACCAAAAAACGGAGGCTGAGTAACTTTTAACAGAAATGTATTTTACTAGATTTCTTGACGGAGAAAGCTGAATCACGGCTAAATTCAACAGCAAGCGAGGTATTATGAGAAGTGCAGAGCTGAGGCCAGAACATAAGCTGAGGCAGGTCAAAGGAACAACAGGGGCAGAATCGGGCGAATAGAAACTATCCAGGATCACTGGAACAAAGGAGATAATAATCAGAGTGGTCCACAGTGTAGTGAATGAGTCCAAGATTTAAAAGCTAAGAGGTGTTACGTGGCTGCAGGTGGAGATCAGCTGGAGGAGGAGATGAATTAAATCTGGGTACAGAGTGAGATGTGGGTGCACAGGGAGGCAGGCAGGTGAGGATGGCAGTTTGCAAGAGTGAGTTTTGCCAGCAGTGGCAGGCCAGAATCCTGAGGCGTGACTTATGGCGAGAGTTGGAAGATGTATCCAGGTGCCGACTAGGGAACAGGAAAAGAGGGTTACGCGAAACAAGCTGAGGAGCACAAGACAAAATGTGAGGCAGAGAACTGACTGTGGTAAGCAGACAATCTGGAGAAGGTTCATTGTGAGTGCTGCTCATAGATACTGCCGGAGTAATTGGCAACAGGTGAGGAGCAGGGAGGAGTGAGGAGGGCTCCACCCAGGCGAGGAGAGCTGATGCTGTGGAAAGTTACTCAGACTCACTCGGATCATGACACCAAGAGTCCAGTGAACTGAACACATAACCACAGTAACCAGAATGCAGTTTTCTCATTTGTGTCATTTGCTGTTTATTCATGCAGAGATTCTCACTGAGTGTCAGCTCAAACTCAAGTCAAAATTGAAAAAGAAGTTCCAGTGTGTGCTCGAGGGGATTTCTACAACAGAAAACCCGACCCTCCTGAGTCAGATCTACACAGAGCTCTACATCACAGGGGGAGGGACTGCAGAGGTTAATGATGAACATGAGGTCAGACAGATTGAAACAGCATCCAGGAAACCAGACAGACCAGAAACAACCATCAGACAAGAAGACATCTTTAAACTCCCACCTGGAAGAGATAAACCAATCAGAACAGTGCTGACAATGGGAGTGGCTGGCATTGGGAAAACAGTCCTAACACAGAAGTTCACTCTGGACTGGGCTGAAGACAAAGCCAACCAGGACATCCAGTTCATGTTTCCATTCACTTTCAGAAAGCTGAATCTGCTGAAAGAGGAAAAGTTCAGCTTGGTGGAACTTGTTCATCACTTCTTTACTGAAACCAAAGAAGCAGGAATCTGCATCTTTGAAGACTTCCAGGTTGTGTTCATCTTTGATGGTCTGGATGAGTGTCGACCTCCTCTGGACTTCCACAAAACTGCAATCCTGACTGACCCTAGAAAGTCCACCTCAGTGGATGTGCTGCTGATAAACCTCATTAGGGGGGAACTGCTTCCCTCTGCTCGCCTCTGGATAACCACACGACCCGCAGCAGCCAGTAAGATCCTTCGTGACATTGTTGACATGGTGACAGAAGTCAGAGGGTTCACTGACCCACAGAAGGAGGAGTACTTCAGGAAGAGATTCAGAAATGAGGAGCAGGCCAGCAGCATCATCTCCCACATCAAGACATCACGAAGCCTCCACATCATGTGCCACATCCCAGTCTTCTGCTGGATCACTGCTACAGTTCTGGAGTTTGTCATGAAGAACAAAGAGAGCAAAGATCTGCCTAAGACTCTCACAGAGCTCTACCTACGCCTTGTGCTATTTCACCTACAAACGAAGGACATCAAGTATGATGGAGGAGCTGAGACAGAGTCGTGCAGGAAGATCATTGAGTCTCTGGGAAAACTGGCCTTTGATCAGCTGCAGAAAGGAAACCTGATCTTCTATGAATCAGACCTGACAAAGTGTGGCATCGATATCAGAGCAGCCGCAGTGTACTCAGGAGTGTTCACACAGATCTTTAAAGCTGATGAGTGCCACATGTTCAACAACGTTGTTTACTGTTTCGTCCATCTGAGCATTCAGGAGTTCTTTGCTGCTCTTCATGTCTATCTGACCTTCATCAACTCTGGAGTCAACCTGCTTAAGAAACAATCTCCTCGCTTTAAAATCTTCCAGAAAACACTTACTGTAAAAGACTTCTACCAGAGTGCTGTGGACAAAGCCTTAGAGAGTCCAAATGGACACCTGGACTTGTTCCTCCGCTTCCTCCTGGGTCTTTCACTGCAGACCAATCAGGATCACCTATGCATGCTGACACAGACAGGATGTAGCTCACAGACCAATCAGGAAACAGTTCACTACATCAAGAAGAAGCTCAGTGGGAAACTGTCTGCAGAGAAAAGCATCAACCTGTTCCACTGTCTGAATGAACTGGATGATCGTTCTCTAGTGGAGGAGATCCAACAGTCCCTGAGATCAGGACGTCTCTCCACAGATCAACTGTCTCCTGCTCAGTGGTCGGCTCTGGTCTTCATCTTACTGTCATCAGATCTGGATGAGTTCGACCTGGAGAAATACTCCCGTTCAGAGAAGGCATTGTTGAAGCTGCTGCCAGTGGTCAAAGCATCCAAGAAAGTGCTGTAAGTGAATCTATGAACAAATATGTTTAATAATGCTAGATGAATAAAAGAATATGTCTCCATTGTTATTCTTCCTCAGGCTGAGAGATTGTAAACTCTCAAAAAGAAGCTTTGAAGCTTTGTCTGAAATTCTCAGCTCCCCATCCAATCATCTGAGAGAGCTGGACCTGAGCTCAAACAAGCTGCAGGATTCAGGATTGGATTTGCTGTGTGTTGGACTAAAGAGTCCTGACTGTAAACTTGAAACTCTCAGGTAAGGATACAGACTTTTTGACACTTTTTGACTCTTAAATCTGTAAGTTTATCTTGATGCGGACGTTCAAAGTCAGCACAATTTTCCTTTTAAGTTCCTGAGTTTATATTTTTGACTGTCAGGTTGTCTGGACAGATGTTTTTATTTTATTTTATTTTTTTACTTGTCCCTAAAGTCAGAACTAAACCCACATGTAGATGACTTTCAAATTCAAATTCAAATTCAAATTCAAATTTTATTTGTCACGTACACAGTCATACACAGTACGATATGTAGTGAAATGCTTGGACAACTGCTCGTGACCTAAAGAAAACAAAAAAGGAAAAGGCTATGAATAAGATAGGAAATAAATATGAAAAATTAAAAAGGGTAAATTTAACTAGGAAGGAATAAAATATAAATTAAGGTTAAAAATGAAATAACTGTACAACACAAATTAGAATGAAGGGTAAATTTAACTGGGAAAGAATAAGATAAAATACATAAATTAAAGTTGAAAATAAAATAACTGTACAACAAAATACACAATATAGAACTATATAAGAATGTATGAAGAAATATAAATAAATATATACACAATAACAGCAGCTGTACAAGTATTAGCTTGAAATGAAGAATACAATGTCCAGTGTTGTGCAATCCACATTATGTCTTGTGCAGTGCAAATATGCTTAAAGTGATTTAAGTGATGAAGTGAAAACAATGTCCAGAAAGTCCAGTGTGTGTGTAAGAACTGTATGTGTGGGTCAGTACTGTGTGGTGGTGTGATTGAGAGACCGTATCGCCTGCAGGAAGAAGCTCCTCCTCAGTCTCTCTGTGTTGGTCTTCAGGGAGCGGAATCGCTTTCCTGACCTCAACAGAGAGAACAGTCTGATGTTGGGATGGCTGAGGTCCTTCACGATCTTCCTGGCCTTGGTCCAGCACCGCCTGCTGTAGATTGAGTGCAGGTCAGGGAGCTCGGAGCGGATGGTGCGCTCAGCTGATCGCACAACCCTCTGTAGAGCTCGTCTGTCCTGCATGGTGCTGTTCCCGAACCAGGTTAAGATGTTTCCCGTCAGGATGCTCTCTATGGTGCACGAGTAAAAGTTCCTGAGCACCTTGGGGGGCAGTTGGAAGTCTCTCAAGCGGCGTCCGGGTACACACCGGCTCACTCCTTGGCGGCTCGCTCGGGCCACTTCGGAGGTGGGGTGCCCCCGGCCTCTCGGCCTGGGGCTCGGTCACTCAGGCACAGCTGGCTGCCGGCGGAGCTCACGGGCGCGTCACTGTAACTCCCCCTGGCTTCTGCTCCGCGGCTGCTGAATGAGCCCTCATCTGGGACTCTCCTTAGCTCTTACTGGGACAGTGGCACGGCTGCCCCTCTGTGGGTCTTCCTTGGTCTCTTGTGTTCTGGGGGCCTCTGGATGTCTGGAGTTTTGATCTCCTCCATACCTGCTTGATACCATAGAGGACAGGGCTGTGGCTCCCCACACTCCCTAGCAGATCATTACATGGAGAAACCTTTGGAATGCAAGCATGCTGATCCACACAGGTATGCACACAGGTGTACACATGGGTATTCATAGACGCGGACTACAGCTTTCTTGGCTGCTGCCTCAAAGCACACTGTGCGCTGGCTATCTTGCGTGCTGCACAATATCGTTTATTATTTAGTAACTATCGATATCTACTGCTAGCTAGTTTATTGTGATAGTGCTTTTTTTTTCTTATTATGTTGCTCTTTGTTGTTTGCTTTCTCCTCTGTTTTTTTTTCTCCATACAGGTGACCCAGGAGTTTTGTTTTTTTTGTTTGTTTGTTTTTTTCTCTCTTCCCCCCTTCTCACCGTCTCTTCTCCCCTTTGGTTTTCTTTTTTTCTCTCCCTCTCTTTCTTTCATTCTTTCCCCCTGTCCTATCCCACAGTCATGTCTGTCCCGTTTGTAGCAACTGAAAATAAAATAAATTCATAATTATAATAAAGGTCAATCAAATGGACCAATATGGCAAGGCCATGATGATCCACTTGGTAAAATAAATCCGCTTGGCATCTTTCTTGGCCTTAAGACAACAATTCTGATGGCTAAAGATCCAAACGGGACAAAAAAAAAAAAAAAAGGAAGTCTCTCGAGCGTCTGAGGTGGTAGAGACGCTGTTGGGCCTTTTTCACCACGGTGTTGATGTGACAGGACCATGACAGGTCCTGCGTGATGTGAACTCCGAGGTATTTGAAGTTGTCCACTCTCTCCACTGGGCACTCGTTGATGACGGGGGTCTGGTAGTTCCTCTCCTGCTTAGTGCTGAAGTCCACTATCAGCTCCTTTGTCTTACTGATGTTTAGAAGGAGGTTGTTCCTCTGGCACCAGTTCTCCAGATTCCTAATCTCCTTCAGGTAGGCCGTCTCGTTGTTATCAGAGATCAGGCCCACCACGACGGTGTCGTCAGCAAACTTGATGATGGTGGTGGAGCTGGTAGTGGCCACACAGTCATATGTGTACAGAGAGTACAGCAGGGGGCTCAGAACACACCCCTGGGGGGCTCCAGTGCTGAGAGTGGTGGAGGCTGAGACATGTCGGCCCATCCTTACTGCCTGTGGTCTGCCAGTTAGGAAGTTGGAGATCCACTGACACATAAATGAGCTGAGTCCCAGATGCTCCAGCTTGGTGGTGAGTGTGGAGGGAATTATGGTGTTAAATGCAGAGCTGTAGTCTATAATAATAATAATAATAATAATAATGGATACTTTATTGATCCCCATGGGGAAATTACTTGTTTTTCTCTGCATTTGACCCATTCACTCAGTGAAGCAGTGGGCAGCCCACTAAGCAGGCGCCCGGGGAGCAGTGTGTAGGGACGGTACCTTGCTCAGGGGTACCTCAGGGTAGCCGTTAAGTGGATTCGAACCGCCGACCTTCCGATCATGGGGTGCCCACTTTACCTTCTGAGCTATCCCTGCCCCCTATGAAGAGCATTTTAACATAATTCCCCCTTCCAGTGTCCAAGTGAGTAAGTGATGTGTGGAGGAGATGAGAGATGGCATCGTCTGTGGAACGATTTGGACGGTAAGCGAACTGTAGTGGGTCCAGTGTGTCTGGTGGTGAAGAAATGATGAAGTCTCTGACCAGGCGTTCAAAACACTTCATCACTACTGAGGTGAGGGCTACAGGGCGATAGTCATTGAGAGAAGCAGGGTGGGGTTTCTTCGGGACAGGAACAATGAGGGACTCTTTGAAGCATGTGGGGATCACCGACTGAGATAAAGAGATGTTGAATATCTCAGTGAACACAGGAGCTAGCTGGTATGCGCAGTCTCTTAGGATACGACCTGGGATGCCGTCTGGTCCTGCTGCTTTCCTGGTGTTCACTCTCTTGAAGGCTCTCCTTACTTCATGCTCGGAGATGACGAGCACGTTTCCGGTGCTGGCAGTATCTTCCCGTCTACAGCCGTTAGCGCCGCTAGCACTAGCATTGTTGGAGTCCTTAGCTGCAGCCTCGAAGCGAGCATAGAAAGTTACTGGAGCAGCCTTCCTGAAGACAGCAGTGTGTTTTCATGCTTTTAAAGCCAAACTCACCTTTCAGACCTGGCTTTCATTTATTATCTATTTTTATTTGTTTATTATATATTTATTTCTACTGTTTAACTACTGCTCACATCTTTTATCCTCCTTTTTAATTGTTCATTTCTTTTTACCCAGTGTTTCTATATTGCACTTTGTATTTGTCATCTATATTTATCATGCACTACTTTGCTCATTTATTGTTTGGTTTTAATGTTATTAAATTCCAGTTCTTTTGGTATTCGTTATGGCCAAAAAGACACGGCTCAAAAGTGGTCTTTTTACTTTAAAAGATTATCTTTATTTTACATATCCGGATATGGAGACCTGAACACACAACCCCAGGTCTGAAGCACAAAACAGCAAGCCTAGTCATTTATATAGACATCACACACACTTTAAGTTTCGACCAAACACTCTGCTTAGTTTCACTTTTCGCCTGCAAAAGCATGTAATTTCCTGTCAGTCCTGTCGGCACAGAGTGTACTCAGATTTGGGCCTTTCTTATAAAGCAATATAATCAGCATATAAGTATTTAAGATTATAAATTTAAACCTCAACAATGTTCTTACCTGGGGTCTGTTCTTCGTACCTCGCTTACTACATCCAAGATCAAATGACACATCCAAGACCAAATCATCGCGCTAACCGTGAGCTCGCTAATCCGGTTCTCCGAACACACCTGCTGTTGATGATTAGTACAGCTGGATGAAGTAATGTGAGATCACTGGGTGTCGTAAAAGGGGCTACACATCGATAGTAGAAACATTGATCGGCAACCCTCTGATTGGTCGGCGAAAATGTCGAAGGAGCGCGCTCGGCTCGGTATTTTTCGGCAGCAGAGCAAGAACTCTTGAGTGAGGGATTTCAGGAGTTTCAGAGTTTAATCAGAACGCAAGGGAACACTGCAAAGGCTGCAAAAGCAAGGAGCGAGGGCTGGCAGGAAGTTGCTGACAAATTAAACTCGTAGGTAATTTAATAATAACAATAATAATGGAGTGGATTGATATAGCGCTTTTCAAGGCACCCAAAGCGCTTTACAATGCCACTATTCAGTCACTCTCACATTCACACACTGGTGGAGGCAGCTACAGTTGTAGCCACAGCTGCCCTGGGGCAGACTGACAGAAGCCAGGCTGCCATATCGCGCCATCGGCCCCTCTGGCCAACACCAGTAGGCGGTAGGGTAGATTTATTATATTACACTATATTATCCAATATTATATTACATTATATTATAATATGTTATATTTTATCCTCTTTCACATTAGAGCCACGACAGGACCCACTAGAACATGGGAACAGGTAAAAGTGAAATATAAGAATATTCTACAGAATGGTAATATTTATCACTTATATTGCTTTTAGTCTCTTGGAAAGAGACCCTGGAATAATCTGTTTGTTTATAACAGCAACCAAGAAAAGGGCAGAGCAACAAAAGACAGGTGGTGGTCCTGCACCCCCTCGTCAACAAGTTGGTTAAGTAAATAATACCCTCACGGGAAAATCGATATCTCTCTATGAGCACACTGTCGCGCTGAGCTAAAGGATCCTGTCTGTCCCGCAATATACGCTGAATTCTGAGGACTCTCCTTATCAATCTTGCACCTTCCGCAATGGGTGGCTCGCGTATACGGACAGGACATGGCTGCGACAGACTTCCCAAATCCACCTTCGCTTTTATAGCCGTGGTCTCTCATCTTGATTACACGAAGTAATTTACAATTGCTACTCTGAAATATGAATTAAATCTGTAATAATCACATACATGTAATAGAATGTTAATAGTACATTTCCCTTTTTTAGGAAATGACCTGTATGTATCTGTGTGAAATCAATAAATGGATCAGGTGCTGCATTGTCTTTAGTTACATTGATGTTATTTATTTATGGTGAAACATAAATAAATAACATCTGTTCTTCGTACCGCGCTAAGTGAGTTAGCTGGATGAGATTGTTGACGATTTCGCGTGATCCTGGATCGTTCGGTTCCCCGAAGCCCATCCGGGACTTGCTGTCATAGCAACAGAGCCGTAAGCGTAAACCTGCTGGGGAGCAGGTTTACTTTATGTAAACAGGATTAGATCGCGGCCACGCAGGTATGCCCGCGTCATTCATACGAAAGCAACAGCGATATTCCACCACTGTTTCACCATAAATAAATAACATCAATGTAACTAAAGATAATGCAGCACCTGATCCATTTATTGATTTCACACAGGTCATTTCCTAAAAAAGGGAAATGTACTATTAACATTCTATTACATGTATGTGATTATTACAGATGTAATTCATATTTCAGAGTAGTAATTGTAAATTACTTCGTGTAATCAAGATGAGAGACCACGGCTATAAAAGCGAAGGTGGATTTGGGAAGCCTGTCACAGCCATGTCCTGTCCGTATACGCGAGCCACCCATTGCGGAAGGTGCAAGATTGATAAGGAGAGTCCTCAGAATTCAGCGTATATTGCGGGATAGACAGGATCCTTTAGCTCAGCGCGACAGTGTGCTCATAGAGAGATATCGATTTTCCCGTGAGGATATTATTCACTTAACCAACTTGTTGACGAGGGGGTGCAGGACCACCACCTGTCTTTTTTTCCTCTGCCCTTTTCTTGGTTGCTGTTATGAACAAACTAACAGAGTATTACAGGCCAGTATTACCTTGCCAAGAGACGAAAAGCAATCTAAGAGATAAATATTACCATTCTGTAGAATACTCCTGTATTCCACTTTTACTTGTTCCCATGTTCTTGTGGGTCCTGTTGTGGCTCTAATGTGAAAGGGGATATAATATAACATATTATAATATAATATAATGCCATATGATATTGGACAATATAGTGTCATATGATAGATCTACCCTACCGCCTACTGGTGTTGGCCAGAGGGGCCGATGGCGCGATATGGCAGCCTGGCTACAACCGTAGCTGCCTCCACCAGTGTGTGAATGTGGGAGTGAATGAATAGTGGTATTGTAAAGCGCTTTGGGTGCCTTGAAAAGCGCTATATAAACCCAATCCATTATTATTATTATTATTAAATTACCTACGAGTTTGATTTGTCAGCAACTTCCTGCCAGCCCTCTCTCCTTGCTTTTGCAGCCTTTGCAGTGTTCTCTTGCGTTTTCATTAAACTCTGAAACTCCTGAAATCCCTCACTCATGAGTTCTTGCTCTGCTGCCGGAAAATACCGAGCCGAGCGCGCTCCTTCGACATTTTCGCCGACCAATCAGAGGGTTGCCGATCAATGTTTCTACTATCGATGCGTAGCCCCTTTTACGACACCCAGTGATGTCACATTACTGCGTCCAGCTGTACTAATCGTCAACAGCAGGTGTGTTCGGGGAACCGGATTAGCGAGCTCACGGTTAGCGCGATGGTTTGGTCTTGGATGTGTCATTTGATCTTGGATGTAGTAAGCGACGTACGAAGAACAGGCCCCAGGCCTCAGGTCTCTGGTTTGTTTGTTTGTTTGTTTGTTTGTTTTGCTCAGTTCTGTTTTTCTGAGGTTTTTTAAGTTATTAAATTTGTAACTGTAGTGATTTGTGTGTGTGACAGAGAGGCACTGCCAGGGATTTTTGACACAAGTTGTTCTTGTAAAATCAGTCTGTGGAGGTTCTCAGACATCCAGGTCACCGTAGTCTAAGGAGCTTGGAAAGAAAAGCGTCTGGACTTCTTTAAGTTTCCTTGAAGATGTTTCACCTCTTATGAGAGGAGCGTCTTCAGTTCTAAGAGTCAAATGGTGGAGTAGGGCAGTCAGTGAAAGGGCAATGGTGGTGGCTCAGGGTTTGTATGTTTGGGGGGTTCAGAGGAAAAAGATGAATGCAGGTCTGGAGTTGGTGTGTGAGAGCAGGGAGTGAATTCAGCATCCTGACAACCTGGATGAAGCTGTTCTGGCCCGGAGGCTCTTCAGTCTCCTCCCTGATGGCAGCAGGTCCTGACAAGCATGTTGATAGTGTCACCACCCGATCGTTGGGGGGTGGAGTCTTCTGTGCTGGGGTGTCGTTCTGTGTCTCAAAGCAAGAGAAAATTTCACTTAGCTCTTACGGTAATGTGGTGGACCCGACAGCGGTCTGAGGAGTGGGCTTGTAGTCTGTGATGGTCTGTATCCCTTGCCACAGCCTCTGAGTATCTCTGCTGTCACTGAAGCTTTGCAAAATCCTCCTGGAGCACTGCATTTCCACCTCTCTGATGCACGTGACAGGTTTGCCCTTGATGTTGTTAGGCTCACCTCATCCCCAGCTTTCAAGGCTGCATTTCTCACCCTCAGGAGCCTGTAGACCTCACCTGTGAGCCATGGTTTCTGATTGGCCTGGACAGTGGTCTCTATGACCTCATCGATGCCTTTTGAGATGTAGCCAATGACAGTTTCTGTATATTCCTGCAGGTCTGTGGTGTTGTCATGTGTGGCGGCCTGTTTAAGGATCTCCCAGTCTGTGGTGGAAAAGCAGTATTGCAGGTCCTTCTGGCCACACACGTACCTGCTTACGAACTGGTTTAGTGACTTTGACCAGGGGCCTGTATGCTGGCATTAGCATAACAGTGATGTGGTCATGATGTGGGGGGCTTTGTAATCTCCTTTCTTGGTGGTGAAAACATTGTCCAAAGTGTAGTTTCCTTGTGTTGGAAATTCAATGTGTCTATGCAGTAGTAAACATAGGGGGTGTCAAAATTCATGGGCTGCATCCTCCTGAGGACGCATTTGTAGACCGATTACGTCACAGCGACACGATGAAGGCTGTCCAAATTCATAGACTCCTCTGAATGCAGCCGACCAATGCGTCCTCTTTTTCCCCAAAATTAAAGGATGGGTCGGGTGTGTCCTTCGTGGCCCACCATATCCCAGAATTCATAGCGTGGCCCATCCAATTCCACTTTCCGGCAATGGCGGTCGCTACTAAGTTTTTAATATTACTCTTATTACTCTTTCTGGGTCACAAAATAAACTTTTAACATATTTTCAGGTGAGAATGTAGCTGTGTAAACTTTAAATATCTGCTCAGTTTATCAAGATATCGCATATTGCTCAGTGCTCCGACGTTTCTGAGACGTCTGTTACCCACCAGCTCGATAGCTAGCCGAGAGCTCGAGGGTCACTAGAGCCGCCGAGAACAGCAAACTCCCGGCACATCATGTTCAGATCACCGCGGTCTTTCGCTACTCAGGTTAAACGTAATATATAAGTGACTTAGACAACCTAAAAATGTTATTGTTTGACTTTTTTCAGTGTTTTATTTGTTCCTGAGTAAATCAGTTTGGCTGAGATTAAAGTTATTAGATTAGATTAGACAAAATAAACCTTTACAGTGGCAAAAGTATTCAGTCCCCTTGAACTTTCCCACACTTTGTCACGTTACAGCCACAAACATGAATCAATTTTATTGGAATTCCACGTGAAAGACCAACACAAACTGGTGTACACATGAGAAGTGGAATGAAAATCATACATGACTCCAAACATTTTTTACAAATAAATAACTGCAAAGTGGGGTGTGTGTAATTATTCAGCCCCCTTTGGTCTGAGTGCAGTCAGTTGCCCATAGACGTTGCCTGATGAGTGCTAATGACTAAATAGAGTGCACCTGTGTGTAATCTAATGTCAGTACAAATACAGCTGCTCTGCGACGGCCTCAGAGGTTGTCTAAGAGAATATTGAGAGCAACAACACTATGAAGTCCAAAGAACACAGCAGACAGGTCAGGGATAAAGTTATTGAGAAATTTAAAGCAGGCTTAGGCTACAAAAAGATTTCCCAAGCCTTGAACATCCCACGGAGCACTGTTCAATAGTGATGGGCAGATGAAGCCTCATGAAGCACTGAAGCTTTTCATCCAATTGGTTCACCCCAACGCGAAGCTTCTTGAAGCTTCATTTGCTCTAGCAGGACACCTACTGGACGTAAAAATATTAGTTGGCATGAATTTGAAGAGTGTGGCATTTTGCACACAGCCTGTGAATGTCAACAACAAAAGGAGTGTGTAAAACATCTATATTGTAGTGATGGCAGTATACTGTGTATATTTATGCTGGCAGTATGGAAAATGATTATTTGGAAATGCCTAAAATGGAAATGATCATATACTGTGAGGTGAGGTGTGGACAGTGGTTGTGCTTTTGTAACATTGAGGCAAGGACAGTGATTAGTAGGGGTGCAACGATACACAAAATTCACGGTTCGGTTCGGTTCGATACTTTGGTGTCACGGTTCGATATTTTTTCGATACAAAAAAAATGTTCATGCCTTTTTAATTTGTCATTTATTAAAATTATAAATATATATTTTAACTCAAAAGTACAGTTTTTAAATTTAACCCTAACCCTTGTGCGTGTTTTTTATTTTGACAGCGAATGCGAACCACTTATGTGCACCCCTGGTTATATAGCTCGTCATATTGCAGCCACAGAAATTCTTTTGTCCATGAAACCATAAAGCTGCACTTTCTTTTTACCTTATAGTCTGATTTGTCATAACTTATATTCTTATAATATATATTCTGCTGCTTTTACACGCGCACTCACATAAGCTCAGCGATTCTCTGCACGATCAACCTCTCACATGTTTAAGCTTGCTGCGGGAGATTTCACTTGTCATGTTTGCATAGTAAGCTAACGATTAATAAGACAATGTCAGAGGAATTGGTGCACAAATTATCATCACTCACAGATCAGTGCTGTCGCTCTCTATACACAGTTCGCACGATTGCAAAGTGAAAGCAAAAAAACAAGCGCAAATTCAAACGCGATTTCAATATGTCACATATTGACAGTGGCTCACCGATGCCAATGACATAAGTACCCAGCTACATTTCCGAAAGAATGCAAAAGCATTGACATATATTTTTCCTTCCTACAATAGCCCGACGGGCAGGGCAGAGATAGATTTTGGTAGCCCGACTGAAAAAAATCGCTAGCCCCGGGACGTCGGGCTAGCGATATTGCGAGCCCTGTATCTGATTGAGGAATCACTCATCTTTGTCTTTGCACTAGGATAATGTCGGTGTAAATGTGCAGTCATATTCGTTGTGTTCCCACTAGTGCTTTCAGGTTAATCTTGTTGAAATGACCTTAACGCCACAACACGGCAAATCTCCGTTAACGAGCTACCGCCGATCGCCCCGTGCATGGGGCTAGACGGCCAACACGTTAACGAGCTAACTGCGCTAACACACTAGCTCCCACCCATGTAATTGAGCATTGCATGGCACATCCAACATACTGTTTTACTTTAGTCCATGACTCGCTTACCTTCAGGGTCATACGTCACATGAAAACCAAAATAATTCCAAATGCCAGATCTGAATGAGGGTGGGCGAGGTCCAAGTTACAAGGAGTGCTTAACTTCTGTCTCGCTAGCTTGCCCTGCGCTCTTCCTTCTGACGATGCTGTCTGTGTTGAGCGCTCAGTGGATCTGCGCTGGACAGTACAGCCTAGGCGGAGTAGTCGAACGCAGATTCACTGAGCGCTCAACACAGACAGCATCGTCAGAAGGAAAGTTGATAAAATAAATTACAAATTTTGTATTGTTCGATACATATGCGTACCGAACCGAAAGCACTGTATCGAACGGTTCAATATCGATACGAATATCGTTGCACCCCTAGTGATTAGTGTTTAGGGGACACATCATTGGTTTTTATTTAAAAACAACAGTTTCTCCACTGTGGCAGGTCGTAGGCGATTTCTTTTTTTTCCAAACTGTCTCTAACTCTCACTAACCGCAACTCTCCATCAAACGCCCACATTTTGAATGGGGTCTGAGGGGTTTATATCGCTGTCATAGCTCGCGGCAAAGTTTGAACCGCTTCCTGAACCAGTCACGTGGTACAGCCGGACAGCGAGGCTTCGGACGTCATCATTTTCAGCTCCTCCCATAAATGAAGCAAGCCTCGATACGCGCTTCGCGGAAACGCCCCCTCCATTACTCGACACACGCTTCGAAGCCTCGATACAGAACGTCACATCACTACTGTTCAAGCCATCATTCAGAAATGGAAGAAGTATGGAACAACTGTAAACCTACCAAGACAAGGCTGTCCACCTAAACTCACAGGCCGAACAAGGAGAGCGCTGATCAGAAATGCAGCCAAGAGGCCCATGGTGACTCTGGACGAGCTGCATAGATCTACAGCTCAGGTGGGGGAATCTGTCCATAGGACAACTATTAGTCGTGCACTGCACAAAGTTGGCCTTTATGGAAGAGTGGCAAGAAGAAAGCCATTGTTAACAGAAAACCATAAGAAGTCCCGTTTGTAGTTTGCCACAAGCCATGTAGGGGACACAGCAAACATGTGGAAGAAGCTGCTCTGGTCAGATGAGACCAAAATGGAACTTTTTGTTCAAAATGCTCTGTGTGGAAAACTAACAGTGCACATCACTCTGAACACACCATCCCCACTGTCAAATATGGTGGTGGCAGCATCATGCTCTGGGGGTGCTTCTCTTCAGCAGGGACAGGGAAGCTGGTCAGAGTTGATGGGAAGATGGATGGAGCCAAATACAGGGCAATCTTGGAAGAAACCCTCTTGGAGTCTGCAAAAGACTTGAGACTGGGGCGGAGCTTCACCTTCCAGCAGGACAACGACCCTAAACATAAAGCCAGGGCAACAATGGAGTGGTTTAAAACAACACATATCCATGTGTTAGAACGGCCCAGTCAAAGTCCAGATCTAAATCCAATCAGGAGTCTGTGGCAAGATCTGAAAACTGCTGTTCACAAACGCTGCCCATCTAATCTGACTGAGCTGGAGCTGTTTTGCAAAGAAGAATGGGCAAAGATTTCAGTCTGTAGATGTGCAAAGCTGGTAGAGACAGACCCTAAAAGACTGGCAGCTGGAACTGCAGCAAAAGCTGGTTCTACAAAGTATTGACTCAGGGGCTGAATAATTACACACACCCCACTTTGCAGTTATTTATTTGTACAAAATGTTTGGAATCATGTATGATTTTCGTTCCACTTCTCACGTGTGCACCACTTTGTGTTGGTCTTTCACCTGGAAGTCCAATAAAAAATGATTCGTGTTTGTGGCTGTAATGTGACAAAATGGGGAAAAGTTCAAGGGGACCGAATACTTTTGCAAGCCACTTTATTAATCCCCCGGGTGGTTTTCACACAGCTGAGTAAACGTCAAACAGAAAACTGATTAAGCAGAAGTGTGAGATGGTCGAGAGTTTACTCCAGTGTCCTGTTATATTTTAGATAGCAAGGAGCAGACAGCTGAGTTTATTAAACTCCATCGAGACAGTGGTGATGCTAATCTGAAGGCTAGACCGTCCCATTTCATAGCCGTTTACTTCTGGCCTACCCGACCTTTGGAGGTATAGTTCTCATCACGCTGATTTATGTCCAAGTTTGATTCTAATTCCGACAGCGGTGATGTTAAAATGGGGTGTAACGTCATCATAGCAGCTTTGACTCAGAGTGATGCTGAAAAACTAGTTCATGCATTTATTACTTCCAGGCTGGACTACTGTAATTCATTATTATCAGGATGTCCAAAAAACTCGCTGAAAAGCCTTCAGCTAATCCAAAATGCTGCAGCAAGAGTCCTGACAGGGACTAGAAAGAGAGGGCAGATTTCTCCTGTTTTGGCTTCCCTTCATTGGCTTCCTGTTAAATCCAGAATTGAATTCAAAATCCTGCTCCTCACATACAAGGTCTTAAATAATCAGGCCCCATCTTATCTTAATGACCTTGTAGTACCATATCACCCTATTAGAGCACTTCGCTCTCGCTCTGCAGGCCTACTTGTTGTTCCTAGAGTATTTAAAAGTAGAATGGGAGGGAGAGCCTTCAGTTTTCAGGCCCCTCTTCTGTGGAACCAGCTTCCAGTTTGGATTCGGGAGACAGACACTATCTCTACTTTTAAGATTAGGCTTCAAACTTTCCTTTTTGCTAAAGCATATAGTTAGGGCTGGACCAGGTGACCCTGAATCCTCCCTTAGTTATGCTGCAATAGATGTAGGCTGCCGGGGGATTCCCATGATGCATTGAGTTTTTCCTTTCCAGTCACCTTTCTCACTCACTATGTGTTAACAGACCTCTCTGCATTGAATCATATCTGTTATTAGGGCCCGAGCACCGAGAGTGCGAAGGCCCTATTGTATCTGCTCCGTTTCTTATTATTATTATTATTATTATTATTATTATTATTATTATTAGGGCCCGAGCACTGAGAGTGCGAAGGCCCTATTGTATCTGCTCCGTTTCTTATTATTATTATTATTAGGGCCCGAGCACTGACAGTGCGAAGGCCCTATTGTAATTGCTCTGTTTATTAGGGCCCGAGCACTGAGAGTGCGAAGGCCCTATTGTATCTGCTCCGTTTCTTATTATTATTATTATTATTATTATTATTATTATTATTAGGGCCCGAGCACTGACAGTGCGAAGGCCCTATTGTAATTGCTCTGTTTATTATTATTATTATTATTATTATTATTCCGGCAAATGAATTGGCCTTTTGAGGGCCTAAACATGTTCGAAAACTCATGAAATTTTGCACACGCGTCAGGTCTGGTGAAAATTTACGTATTTTAATGTTCCCAGACATGGCCAGGGAAAATTAGCTCTAGAGCGCCACCTAGAAAAATGAAAAACGCGAGCCCCCGGTATGGGTATGACCTACACGTTTGAAAGTCGGTACACCTATATAACGTTCAGAGTCGAACAAAAAAGTCTATTATGGCAATGTCCTAAACCCAACAGGAAGTCCGCCATTTTGGATTGAAGGTGACATTTTGGCTCTGATTTTACCGTTTCCATGCCTCGAACTTTAACGAACTCCTCCTTGGGGTTTGATTTCATAACCTTCAAATTTGGTCAGTGTCAACTACACCCTTGTGCCATGTTAAATTGCGGAGCTTTTGAGTTTTCACAATACTATGAGGCCGTGGCGCCATGGCGAATTTCGATGACTCGCCATGAAAATCTTATTGCCTCTCATTCTGTCATACATGTTCCGATCTGGACCAAAGAGCACACATATGATAAGGCTCCACCCCTGAACATATTTCAACTGCCATATTTGACATCAAGAACAGCGCCACCTAGTGGGAACAGGAAATGTCATGTTTTACACTTTGGGGTACAGTATAGTGATGGGTGACATCTGCAGCCTCAAATTTCTCCAGGAAAGCCTTAAGGAGTTGGTCTTGGGTTACAGTGAAAACTGTGACTTTTCGTGAAAGGGTGTGACCCCAGCAGCATGGCGAACTTTGATGTCACGCCATGAAGAAACAAATTAGTATAACTCAATGAAATCCAGTCTGATCAGTACCAGACTTTACAGGCATGATGTCAGACCCGCCCTGAACAGATTGATGTGCCCATTGTCGGAAATACGGACAGCGCCACCTAGTGGCAACAGGAAATGTCATGGCTTTAATTTTGTTGTACTGATTTTCACAGGTTCATCTTGGCCACCTCAAAAGCAGTGAATATCACCATCAGTCCCTCGTGATGCTTCAGTGCAAAAATTGTGACTTTAAACTGAACGGCGCACCCTGGTGGCAACGCTGTTCAACATGAAAGATGAAGTGGCTTTTGAGGGTCTTGGCAAGTTTATAGAGGCTTGAAATTTGGCACACACCTCCAAATGGATGAACGCTTTGTTGGCATTTGTTCATTTTCATTGAATAGCGCGAAGTGGCTCCACAGCGCCCCCTACAAAATTTCAAAACCACAGCCCCTGCTCTGTGTTTTATCTATGAGTCTGAAACTTGGTAAGCTTATGGAAGATCTTAAGATGTACAAAAAAGTCTCATGGAGCAATATCCCAAATCCAACAGGAAGTCAGCCATTTTAAAGTTAATGTGTAATTTTTGTGACATTTTCCCATCTTTTCAGGCACCGTACTTTGACGAACTCCTCCAAGGGATTTCATCAGATTGGACCGATCTGCAGTTTGTGGAATCTAAAGACCTTTGTGATGTTAAATTGCGAAGCTTTTTACGTCCAGGGAAACGGGGTGGTTATGGCGGCACTTAGAGTTTGAATCACTCGCCAAAAAGCAGTAATCTGCTGTCAGTCAAAAACACAATGTCCAATCTCTCCCAAACGTCTCAGGTGTGATGAGACTCGAGCTTGGAAGTGTTTGTTATGCCATTTGTACATAATGGTTAGAGCGCCACCTAGTGGAACGACTAACTAATCATAAATGAATGAGTTGAAATGTTAGCTGGTGGTTAAATGCATGAATTCCATCAATGTGACATCACATCGGACGTGCTGGTTTTAGGTGTTGGGCGTGGCTCGACGCGCCGGGGGTGCGAGGGCCCTCATAACGCTGCTTGCAGCTTTAATTATTATTATTATTATTATTCACCCCAAACAAGGGCCTTTTTGAGGGCCTAAACATGCTCAAAAACTCATGAAATTTTGCACACATGCCAGGTCTGGTGAAAAATTTTGTATTTTAATGGTTTTACATATGAGCACTGGGAAATGGCTCTACAGCGCCACCTATGCCTTGTTAAATGCAGCCCTACGACCACATCGTTTGAGCTACATGTATGAAATTTGGCACACATGTGTATCATGCCAAGACGAACAAAAAAGTCTGTGGGCCCATTGACGCAAACCCAACAGGAAGTCCGCCATTTGGAAGAGAAGGTGACATTTTGGCTGTAATTTTGCCATTTCCATGCCTCGAACTTTTGCGAACTCCTCCTTGGGGTTTCATTTCATAACCTTCAAATTTGGACAGTGTCAACTACACCCTTGTGCCATGTTAAATTGCGGAGCTTTTGAGTTTTCACAATACTATGAGGCCGTGGCGCCATGGCGAATTTCGATGACTCGCTAAGAAAATCTTATTGCCTCTCATTTTGTCATACATTTTCTGACCTTGACCAAAGTGAACACATATGATAAGGCTCCACCCCTGAACATATTTCAACTGCCATATTTGACATGAAGGACAGCGCCACCTAGTGGGAACAGGAAATGTCATGTTTTACACTTTGGGGTACAGTATAGTGATGGGTGACATCTGCAGCCTCAAATTTCTCCAGGAAAGCCTTAAGGAGTTGGTCTTGGGTTACAGTGAAAACTGTGAGTTTTCGCGAAAGGGTGTGACCCCAGCAGCATGGCGAACTTTGATGTCACGCCATGAAGAAACAAATTAGTATAACTCAATGAAATCCAGTCTGATCAGTACCAGACTTTACAGGCATGATGTCAGACCCGCCCTGAACAGATTGATGTGCCCATTGTCGGAAATACGGACAGCGCCACCTAGTGGCAACAGGAAATGTCATGGCTTTAACTTTGTTGTACTGATTTTCACAGGTTCATCGTGGCCACCTCAAAAGCGGTGAATATCACCATCAGTCCCTCGTGATGCTTCAGTGCAAAAATTGTGACTTTAAACTGAACGGCGCACCCTGGTGGCAACGCGGTTCATCATGAAAGATGAAGTGGCTTTTGAGGGGCTTGGAAAGTTTATAGAGGCTTGAAATTTGGCACACACCTCCAAATGGATGAAGGCATTGTTGTTATGTAACCATTTTCCTTGAATAGCGCAAAATGGCTCCACAGCGCCCCCTACAATATTTCAAAACATCAGCCCCTGCTCTGTGTTTCATCTATGAGTCTGACACTTGGTAAGCTTGTGTAAGATATCAAGATGTACAAAAAAGTCTCTTGGAGCAATATCCCAAATCCAACAGGAAGTCAGCCATTTTAAAATTAATGTGTAATTTTGATGACATTTTCCCCCCTTTTCAGGCCTCATACTTTGACGAACTCCTCCAAGGGATTTCATCATATTGAAGCATTCTTCAGTGTGTAGAATCTAAAGACCTTTGTGATGTTAAATTGCGAAGCTTTTTCCGTTCAGGGAAACGGGGTGGTCATGGCAGCACGTAGAGTTTCAATCACTCGCAAAAAGCAGTAATCTGCTGTCACTAAAAAACACAATGTCCAATCTCTCCCAAAGGTCGCAGGTGTGATGAGACTCGAGCTTGGAAATGTTTGTTATGCTATTTGTCAATAATGGTTAGAGCGCCACCTAGTGGCATGACTATAATCCTGGTTGAATAAGATGAAATGTTAGCTGGTGATTAAAAGCATGAAATCCATCAATGTGACATCACATCGGACGTGCCGGTTTGAGGTGTTGGCAGTGGCTCGACGTGCCGGGGGTGCGAGGGCCCTCATAACGCTGCTTGCAGCTTTAATTAGGGCCCGAGCACTGACTGTGCGAAGGCCCTATTGTATCTGCTCTGTTTCTTATTATTATTATTATTCAGGCAAAACAAGGGCCTTTTTGAGGGCCTAAACATGCTCAAAAACTCATGAAATTTTGCACACATGCCAGGTCTGGTGAAAAATTTTGTATTTTAATGGTTTTACATATGAGCACTGGGAAATGGCTCTACAGCGCCACCTATGCCTTGTAAAATGCAGCCCTACGACCACATCGTTTGGGCTACATGTATGAAATTTGGCACACATGTGTATCATGCCAAGACGAACAAAAAAGTCAGTGGGCCCATTGACGCAAACCCAACAGGAAGTCCGCCATTTGGACGTGAAGGTGACATTTTGGCTCTAATTTTGCCGTTTCCATGCCTCGAACTTTTTCGAACTCCTCCTTGGGATTTGGTCGTCTAAGCTTCATCTTTGGTCAGTTTCAACTACACACCTGGGCCATGTTAAATTGCGGAGCTTTTGAGTTTTCACAATACCATGAGGCCGTGGCACCACGGCGAATTTCGATGACTCGCCATGAAAATCTTATTGCCTCTCATTTTGTCATACATTTTCTGACCTTGACCAAAGTGAACACATATGATAAGGCTCCACCCCTGAACATATTTCAACTGCCATATTTGACACCAGGGACAGCGCCACCTAGTGGGAACAGGAAATGTCATGTTTTACACTTTGGGGTACAGTATTGTGATGGGTGACATCTGCAGCCTCAAATTTCTCCAGGAAAGCCTTAAGGAGTTGGTCTTGGGTTACAGTGAAAACTGTGACTTTTCGCAAAAGGGTGTGACCCCAGCGGCATGGCGAACTTTGATCTCACGCCATGAAGAAACAAATTAGTATAACTCAATGAAATCCAGTCTGATCAGTACCAGACTTTACAGGCATGATGTCAGACCCGCCCTGAACAGATTGATGTGCCCATTGTCGGGAATACGGACAGCGCCACCTAGTGGCAACAGGAAATGTCATGGCTTTAATTTTGTTGTACTGATTTTCACAGGTTCATCGTGGCCACCTCAAAAGCGGTGAATATCACCATCAGTCCCTCGTGATGCTTCAGTGCAAAAATTGTGACTTTAAACTGAACGCCGCACCCTGGTGGCAACGCCGTCCACCATGAAAGATGAAGTGGCTTTTGAGGGGCTTGGAAAGTTTAAAAAGTCTTGAAATTTGGCGCACACCTCCAATGTGGTTAAGGCTTTGTTGTTATGTGATCATTTTCATTGAATATCCCAAAATGGCTCCACAGCGCCCCCTACAAAATTTCAAAATCACAGCCCCTGCTCTGTGTTTTATGTATGAGTCTGAAACCTGGTAAGCTTATAGGAGATATCAAGATGTACAAAAAAGTCTCTTGGAGCAATATCCCAAATCCAACAGGAAGTCAGCCATTTTAAAATTAATGTGCAATTTTGGCAACATTTTCCCCTCTTTTCAGGCATCGTTCTTTGACGAACTCCTCCAAGGGATTTCATCATATTGCACTATTCTTCAGTGTGTAGAATCCAAAGACCTTTGTGATGTTAAATTGCGAAGCTTTTTCCGTTCAGGGAAACGGGGTGGTCATGGCGGCACGTAGAGTTTCAATCACTCGCAAAAAGCAGTAATCTGCTGTCACTAAAAAACACAATGTCCAATCTCTCCCAAAGGTCGCAGGTGTGATGAGACTCGAGCTTGGAAATGTTTGTTATGCTATTTGTCAATAATGGTTAGAGCGCCACCTAGTGGCATGACTATAATCCTGGTTGAATAAGATAAAATGTTAGCTGGTGATTAAAAGCATGAAATCCATCAATGTGACATCACATCGGACGTGCCGGTTTGAGGTGTTGGCAGTGGCTCGACGTGCCGGGGGTGCGAGGGCCCTCATAACGCTGCTTGCAGCTTTAATTATTATTATTATTATTATTAGGGCCCGAGCACTGAGAGTGCGAAGGCCCTATTGTATCTGCTCCGTTTCTTATTATTAGGGCCCGAGCACTGAGAGTGCGAAGGCCCTATTGTATCTGCTCCGTTTCTTATTATTAGGGCCCGAGCACTGAGAGTGCGAAGGCCCTATTGTATCTGCTCCGTTTCTTATTAGGGCCCGAGCACTGAGAGTGCGAAGGCCCTATTGTATCTGCTCCGTTTCTTATTATTATTATTATTATTATTATTATTATTATTATTATTATTATTATTATTCACCCCAAACAAGGGCCTTTTTGAGGGCCTAAACATGCTCAAAAACTCATGAAATTTTGCACACATGCCAGGTCTGGTGAAAAATTTTGTATTTTAATGGTTTTACATATGAGCACTGGGAAATGGCTCTACAGCGCCACCTATGCCTTGTAAAATGCAGCCCTACGACCACATCGTTTGGGCTACCTGTATGAAATTTGGCACACATGTGTATCATGCCAAGACGAACAAAAAAGTCAGTGGGCCCATTGACGCAAACCCAACAGGAAGTCCGCCATTTGGAAGAGAAGGTGACATTTTGGCTCTAATTTTGCCATTTCCATGCCTCGAACTTTAACGAACTCCTCCTTGGGATTTGGTCGTATAAGCTTCATATTTGGTCAGTGTCAACTACACACCTGGGCCATGTTAAATTGCGGAGCTTTTGAGTTTTCACAATACTATGAGGCCGTGGCGCCATGGCGAATTTCGATGACTCGCCATGAAAATCTTATTGCCTCTCATTCTGTCATACATGTTCCGATCTGGACCAAAGAGCACACATATGATAAGGCTCCACCCCTGAACATATTTCAACTGCCATATTTGACATCAAGGACAGCGCCACCTAGTGGGAACAGGAAATGTCATGTTTTACACTTTGGGGTACAGTATAGTGATGGGTGACATCTGCAGCCTCAAATTTCTCCAGGAAAGCCTTAAGGAGTTGGTCTTGGGTTACAGTGAAAACTGTGAGTTTTCGCGAAAGGGTGTGACCCCAGCAGCATGGCGAACTTTGATGTCACGCCATGAAGAAACAAATTAGTATAACTCAATGAAATCCAGTCTGATCAGTACCAGACTTTACAGGCATGATGTCAGACCCGCCCTGAACAGATTGATGTGCCCAATGTCGAAAATACGGACAGCGCCACCTAGTGGCAACAGGAAATGTCATGGCTTTAATTTTGTTGTACTGATTTTCACAGGTTCATCGTGGCCACCTCAAAAGCGGTGAATATCACCATCAGTCCCTCGTGATGCTTCAGTGCAAAAATTGTGACTTTAAACTGAACGGCGCACCCTGGTGGCAACGCTGTTCACCATGAAAGATGAAGTGGCTTTTGAGGGTCTTGGCAAGTTTATAGAGGCTTGAAATTTGGCACACACCTCCAAATGGATGAAGGCTTTGTTGTTATGTGATCATTTTCATTGAATAGTGCGAAATTGCTCCACAGCGCCCCCTACAAAATTTCAAAACCACAGCCCCTGCTCTGTGTTCTATGTATGATTCTGAAACCTGGTAAGCTTATAGGAGATATCAAGATGTACAAAAAAGTCTCTTGGTGCAATATCCCAAATCCAACAGGAAGTCAGCCATTTTAAAATGAATGTGCAATTTTGGCAACATTTTGCCCTCTTTCCAGGCACCTTTCTTTGACGAACTCCTCCAAGGGATTTCATTATATTGAACCAATCTCCAGTGTGTGGAATCTAAAGACCTTTGTGATGTTAAATTGCGAACGTTTTTACGTTCAGGGAAACGGGTGGTCATGGCGTCACGTGGAGTTTCAGTCACTCGCCAAAAAGCAGTAATCTGCTGTCACTCAAAATCAAAATGTCCAATATGTCCCAAAGGTCGCAGGCGTGATGAGACTCGAGCTGGGAAATGTTTGTTATGCCATTTGTCAGTAATGGTTAGAGCGCCACCTAGTGGGACGACTATAATCATGATTGAATGAGATGAAATGTTAGCTGGTGGTTGAATGCATGAATTTCATCAATGTGACATCAGATCGGACGTGCTGGTTGTAGGTGTTGGGCGTAGCTCGACGCGATGGGGTGCGAGGGCCCTCATAACGCTGCTTGCAGCTTTAATTATTATTATTATTATTATTCAGGCGAAACAAGGGCCTTTTTGAGGGCCTAAACATGCTCAAAAACTCATGAAATTTTGCACACATGCCAGGTCTGGTGAAAAATTTTGTATTTTAATGGTTTTACTTATGAGCACTGGGAAATGGCTCTAGAGCGCCACCTATGCCTTGTTAAATGCAGCCCTACGACCACATGGTTTGAGCTACATGTATGAAATTTGGCACACATGTGTATCATTCCAAGACGAACAAAAAAGTCTGTGGGCCCATTGACGCAAACCCAACAGGAAGTCCGCCATTTGGAAGAGAAGGTGACATTTTGGCTCTAATTTTGCCATTTCCATGCCTCGAACTTTAACGAACTCCTCCTTGGGATTTGGGCGTATAAGCTTCAAATTTGGACAGTGTCAACTACACCCTTGTGCCATGTTAAATTGCGGAGCTTTTGAGTTTTCACAATACCATGAGGCCGTGGCGCCATGGCGAATTTCGATGACTCGCCAAGAAAATCTTATTGCCTCTCATTTTGTCATACATTTTCTGACCTTGACCAAAGAGCACACATATGATAAGGCTCCACCCCTGAACATATTTCAACTGCCATATTTGACATAAGGGCCAGCGCCACCTAGTGGGAACAGGAAATGTCATGTTTTACACTTTGGGGTACAGTATAGTGATGGGTGACATCTGCAGCCTCAAATTTCTCCAGAAAAGCCTTAAGGAGTTGGTCTTGGGTTACAGTGAAAACTGTGACTTTTCGCAAAAGGGTGTGATCCCAGCAGCATGGCGAACTTTGATGTCACGCCATGAAGAAAGAAATTAGTATAACTCAATGAAATCCAGTCTGATCAGTACCAGACTTTACAGGCATGATGTCAGACCCGCCCTGAACAGATTGATGTGCCCATTGTCGGGAATACGGACAGCGCCACCTAGTGGGAACAGGAAATGTCATGGCTTTAATTTTGTTGTACTGATTTTCACAGGTTCATCGTGGCCACCTCAAAAGCGGTGAATATCACCATCAGTCCCTCGTGATGCTTCAGTGCAAAAATTGTGACTGTAAACTGAACGGCGCACCCTGGTGGCAACGCGGTCCACCATGAAAGATGAAGTGGCTTTTGAGGGGCTTGGAAAGTATATAGAGGCTTTAAATTTAGCACACACCTCCAAATGGATGAAGGCTTTGTTGTCATGTGATCATTTTCATTGAATAGCGCGAAATGGCTCCACAGCGCCCCCTAAAAAATTTCAAAATCACAGCCCCAGCTCTGTGTTTTATGTATGAGTCTGAAACCTGGTAAGCTTATAGGAGATATCAAGATGTACAAAAAAGTCTCTTGGAGCAATATCCCAAATCCAACAGGAAGTCAGCCATTTTAAAATTAATGTGCAATTTTGGCGACATTTTCCCCTCTTTTCAGGCTTCATACTTTGACGAACTCCTCCAAGGGATTTCATCATATTGAACCATTCTCCAGTGTGTGGAATCTAAAGACCTTTGTGATGTTAAATTGCGAAGCTTTTTACGTTCAGGGAAACGGGATGGTCATGGCACCACGTGGAGTTTGAATCACTCGCCAAAAAGCAGTAATCTGCTGTCACTCAAAAACACAATGTCCAATCTCTCCCAAAGGTCGCAGACATGATGAGACTCAAGCTCGGAAATGTTTGTTATGCCATTTGTCATTAATGGTTAGAGCGCCACCTAGTGGGACGACTATAATCATGATTGAATGAGATGAAAGGTTAGCTGTTGGTTAAATGCATGAATTCCATCAATGTGACATCAGATCGGAGGTGCTGGTTTTAGGTGTTGGGTGTGGCTCGACACGCCGGGGTGCGAGGGCCCTCATAACGCTGCTTGCAGCTTTAATTATTATTATTATTAGGGCCCGAGCACTGACAGTGCGAAGGCCCTATTGTAATTGCTCTGTTTATTATTATTATTAGGGCCCGAGCACTGACAGTGCGAAGGCCCTATTGTAATTGCTCTGTTTATTATTATTATTATTATTATTATTATTTCGGCAAATGAATTGGCCGTTTGAGGGCCTAACCATGCTCGAAAACTCATGAAATTTTGCACACGCGTCAGGTCTGGTGAAAATTTACGTATTTTAATGTTCTCAGACATGGCCAGGGAAAATTAGCTCAGTAGCGCCACCTAGAAAAATGAAAAACGCGAGCCCCCGGTATGGGTATGGCCTACAAGTTTGAAAGTCGGTACACCTATATAACGTTCAGAGTCGAACAAAAAAGTCTATTATGGCAATGTCCTAAACCCAACAGGAAGTCCGCCATTTTGGATTGAAGGTGACATTTTGGCTCTGATTTTACCGTTTCCATGCCTCGAACTTTAACGAACTCCTCCTTGGGGTTTGATTTCATAACCTTCATATTTGGTCAGTGCCAACTACACCCCTGGGCCATGTTAAATTGCGGAGCTTTTGAGTTTTCACAATACCATGAGGCCGTGGCGCCACGGCGAATTTCGATGACTCGCCATGAAAATCTTATTGCCTCTCATTTTGTCATACATTTTCTGACCTTGACCAAAGTGAACACATATGATAAGGCTCCACCCCTGAACATATTTCAACTGCCATATTTGACATGAAGGACAGCGCCACCTAGTGGGAACAGGAAATGTCATGTTTTACACTTTGGGGTACAGTATAGTGATGGGTGACATCTGCAGCCTCAAATTTCTCCAGGAAAGCCTTAAGGAGTTGGTCTTGGGGTACAGTGAAAACTGTGAGTTTTCGCGAAAGGGTGTGACCCCAGCAGCATGGCGAACTTTGATGTCACGCCATGAAGAAACAAATTAGTATAACTCAATGAAATCCAGTCTGATCAGTACCAGACTTTACAGGCATGATGTCAGACCCGCCCTGAACAGATTGATGTGCCCATTGTCGGAAATACGGACAGCGCCACCTAGTGGCAACAGGAAATGTCATGGCTTTAATTTTGTTGTACTGATTTTCACAGGTTCATCGTGGCCACCTCAAAAGCGGTGAATATCCCCATCAGTCCCTCGTGATGCTTCAGTGCAAAAATTGTGACTTTAAACTGAACGGCGCACCCTGGTGGCAACGCTGTTCAACATGAAAGATGAAGTGGCTTTTGAGGGTCTTGGCAAGTTTATAGAGGCTTGAAATTTGGCACACACCTCCAAATGGATGAAGGCTTTGTTGGCATGTGATCATTTTCATTGAATAGTGCGAAATGGCTCCACAGCGCCCCCTACAAACATTCAAAACCACAGCCCCTGCTCTGTGTTTTATGTATGAGTCTGAAACCTGGTAAGCTTATAGGAGATATCAAGAAGTACAAAAAAGTCTCTTAGAGCAATATCCCAAATCCAACAGGAAGTCAGCCATTTTAAAATTAATGTGTAATTTTGGCAACATTTTCCCATCTTTTCAGGCCTCATACTTTGACGAACTCCTCCAAGGGATTTCATCATATTGCACTATTCTTCAGTGTGTGGAATCCAAAGACCTTTGTGTTGTTAAATTGCGAAGCTTTTTACGTTCAGCGAAACGGGGTGGGAATGGCGGCACTTAGAGTTTGAATAACTCGCCACAAAGCAGTAATCTGCTGTCACTCAAAAACACAATGTCCAATCTCTCCCAAACGTCTCAGGTGTGATGAGACTGGAGCTCGGAAATGTTTGTTATGCCATTTGTCGGTAATAGTTAGAGCGCCACCTAGTGGAACGACTAAATAATCATAAATGAATGAGTTGAAATGTTAGCTGGTGGTTAAATGCATGAATTCCATCAATGTGACATCACATCGGACGTGCTGGTTTTAGGTGTTGGGCGTGGCTCGACGCGCCGGGGGTGCGAGGGCCCTCATAACGCTGCTTGCAGCTTTAATTATTATTATTATTATTATTTCGGCAAATGAATTGGCCGTTTGAGGGCCTAAACATGCTCGAAAACTCATGAAATTTTGCACACGCGTCAGGTCTGGTGAAAATTTACGTATTTTAATGTTCTCAGACATGGCCAGGGAAAATTAGCTCAGTAGCGCCACCTAGAAAAATGAAAAACGCGAGCCCCCGATATGGGTATGACCTACATGTTTGAAAGTCGGTACACCTATATAACGTTCAGAGTCGAACAAAAAAGTCTATTATGGCAATGTCCTAAACCCAACAGGAAGTCCGCCATTTTGGATTGAAGGTGACATTTTGGCTCTGATTTTACCGTTTCCATGCCTCGAACTTTAACGAACTCCTCCTTGGGGTTTGATTTCATAACCTTCATATTTGGTCAGTGCCAACTACACCCTTGTGCCATGTTAAATTGCGGAGCTTTTGAGTTTTCACAATACTATGAGGCCGTGGCGCCACGGCGAATTTCGATGACTCGCCATGAAAATCTTATTGCCTCTCATTCTGTCATACATTTTCTGACCTTGACCAAAGTGAAGACATATGATAAGGCTCCAGCCCTGAACATATTTCAACTGCCATATTTGACACCAGGGACAGCGCCACCTAGTGGGAACAGGAAATGTTATGTTTTACACTTTGGGGTACAGTATAGTGATGGGTGACATCTGCAGCCTCAAATTTCTCCAGGAAAGCCTTAAGGAGTTTGTCTTGGGTTACAGTGAAAACTGTGAGTTTTCGTGAAAGGGTGTGACCCCAGCAGCATGGCGAACTTTGATGTCACGCCATGAAGAAAGAAATTAGTATAACTCAATGAAATCCAGTCTGATCAGTACCAGACTTTACAGGCATGATGTCAGACCCGCCCTGAACAGATTGATGTGCCCATTGTCGGAAATACGGACAGCGCCACCTAGTGGCAACAGGAAATGTCATGGCTTTAATTTTGTTGTACTGATTTTCACAGGTTCATCGTGGCCACCTCAAAAGCGGTGAATATCACCATCAGTCCCTCGTGATGCTTCAGTGCAAAAAATGTGACTTTAAACTGAATGGCGCACCCTGGTGGCAATGCTGTTCAACATGAAAGATGAAGTTACTTTTGAGGGGCTTGGAAAGTTTATAGAGGCTTTAAACTTGGCCCACGCCTCCAATGTGATGAAGGCTTTGTTGTTATGTAACCATTTTCCTTGAATAGCGCAAAATGGCTCCACAGCGCCCCCTACAAAATTCCAAAATATCAGCCCCTGCTCTGTGTTTTATCTATGAGTCTGAAACTTGGTAAGCTTATAGGAGATATCAAGATGTACAAAAAAGTCTCTTGGAGCAATATCCCAAATCCAACAGGAAGTCAGCCATTTTAAAGTTAATGTGTAATTTTGGCGACATTTTCCCCTCTTTTCAGGCACCGTACTTTGACGAACTCCTCCAAGGGATTTCATCAGATTGGACCGATCTCCAGTGTGTGGAATCTAAAGACCTTTGTGATGTTAAATTGCGAAGCTTTTTACGTCCAGGGAAACGGGGTGGTTATGGCGGCACTTAGAGTGTGAGTCACTCGCCAAAAAGCAGTAATCTGCTGTTACTCAAAAACACAATGTCCAATCTCACCCAAAGGTCGCAGGCATAATGAGACTCGAGTTCGGAAATGTTTGTTATGCCATTTGTACATAATGGTTAGAGTGCCACCTAGTGGAACGACTAGCTAATCATGAATGAATGAGTTGAAATGTTAGCTGGTGGTTAAATGCATGAATTTCATCAATGTGACATCAGATCGGAGGTGCTGGTTGTAGGTGTTGGGCGTGGCTCGACGCGCCGGGGGTGCGAGGGCCCTCATAACGCTGCTTGCAGCTTTAATTATTAGGGCCCGAGCACTGACAGTGCGAAGGCCCTATTGTAATTGCTCTGTTTATTATTATTATTATTATTATTATTAGGGCCCGAGCACTGAGAGTGCGAAGGCCCTATTGTATCTGCTCCGTTTCTTATTATTAGGGCCCGAGCACCGAGAGTGCGAAGGCCCTATTGTATCTGCTCCGTTTCTTATTATTATTATTATTATTATTATTATTATTATTATTATTATTATTCAGGCGAAACAAGGGCCTTTTTGAGGGCCTAAACATGCTCAAAAACTCATGAAATTTTGCACACATGCCAGGTCTGGTGAAAAATTTTGTATTTTAATGGTTTTACATATGAGCACTGGGAAATGGCTTTACAGCGCCACCTATGCCTTGTTAAATGCAGCCCTACGACCACATCGTTTGAGCTACATGTATGAAATTTGGCACACATGTGTATCATGCCAAGACGAACAAAAAAGTCTGTGGGCCCATTGACGCAAACCCAACAGGAAGTCCGCCATTTGGAAGAGAAGGTGACATTTTGGCTCTAATTTTGCCATTTCCATGCCTCGAACTTTTGCGAACTCCTCCTTGGGATTTGGTCGTATAAGCTTCATCTTTGGTCAGTTTCAACTACACACCTGGGCCATGTTAAATTGCGGAGCTTTTGAGTTTTCACAATACCATGAGGCCGTGGCGCCATGGCGAATTTCGATGACTCGCCATGAAAATCTTATTGCCTCTCATTTTGTCATACATTTTCTGACCTTGACCAAAGTGAACACATATGATAAGGCTCCACCCCTGAACATATTTCAACTGCCATATTTGACACCAGGGACAGCGCCACCTAGTGGGAACAGGAAATGTCATGTTTTACACTTTGGGGTACAGTATTGTGATGGGTGACATCTGCAGCCTCAAATTTCTCCAGGAAAGCCTTAAGGAGTTGGTCTTGGGTTACAGTGAAAACTGTGACTTTTCGCAAAAGGGTGTGACCCCAGTGGCATGGCGAACTTTGATGTCACGCCATGAAGAAACAAATTAGTATAACTCAATGAAATCCAGTCTGATCAGTACCAGACGTTACAGGCATGATGTCAGACCCGCCCTGAACAGATTGATGTGCCCATTGTCGGGAATACGGACAGCGCCACCTAGTGGGACCAGGAAATGTCATGGCTTTAATTTTGTTGTACTGATTTTCACAGGTTCATCGTGGCCACCTCAAAAGCGGTGAATATCACCATCAGTCCCTTGTGATGCTTCAGTGCAAAAATTGTGACTTTAAACTGAACGGTGCACCCTGGTGGCAACGCGGTTCACCATGAAAGATGAAGTGGCTTTTGAGGGGCTTGGAAAGTTTAAAAAGTCTTGAAATTTGGCGCACACCTCCAATGTGGTTAAGGCTTTGTTGTTATGTGATCATTTTCATTGAATATCCCAAAATGGCTCCACAGCGCCCCCTACAAAATTTCAAAATCACAGCCCCTGCTCTGTGTTTTATGTATGAGTCTGAAACCTGGTAAGCTTATAGGAGATATCAAGATGTACAAAAAAGTCTTTTGGAGCAATATCCCAAATCCAACAGGAAGTCAGCCATTTTAAAATTAATGTGCAATTTTGGCAACATTTTCCCCTCTTTCCAGGCATCGTTCTTTGACGAACTCCTCCAAGGGATTTCATCATATTGCACTATTCTTCAGTGTGTGGAATCCAAAGACCTTTGTGTTGTTAAATTGCGAAGCTTTTTACGTTCAGGGAAACGGGGTGGTTATGGCGGCACGTAGACTCTCAATCACTCGCCAAAACGCAGTAATATGCTGTCACTCAAAAACACAATGTCCAATCTCACCCAAAGGTCGCAGGCATAATGAGACTCGAGTTCGGAAATGTTTGTTATGCCATTTGTACATAATGGTTAGAGTGCCACCTAGTGGAACGACTAGCTAATCATGAATGAATGAGTTGAAATGTTAGCTGGTGGTTAAATGCATGAATTCCATCAATGTGACATCGATCGGACGTGCTGGTTTTAGGTGTTGGGCGTGGCTCGACGCGCCGGGGGTGCGAGGGCCCTCATAACGCTGCTTGCAGCTTTAATTATTATTATTATTATTATTCACCCCAAACAAGGGCCTTTTTGAGGGCCTAAACATGCTCAAAAACTCATGAAATTTTGCACACATGCCAGGTCTGGTGAAAAATTTTGTATTTTAATGGTTTTACATATGAGCACTGGGAAATGGCTCTACAGCGCCACCTATGCCTTGTAAAATGCAGCCCTACGACCACATCGTTTGGGCTACATGTATGAAATTTGGCACACATGTGTATCATGCCAAGACAAACAAAAAAGTCAGTGGGCCCATTGACGCAAACCCAACAGGAAGTCCGCCATTTGGACGTGAAGGTGACATTTTGGCCCTAATTTTGCCGTTTCCATGCCTCGAACTTTAACGAACTCCTCCTTGGGATTTGGTCCTATAAGCTTCAAATTTGGACAGTGTCAACTACACCCTTGTGCCATGTTAAATTGCGGAGGTTTTGAGTTTTCACAATAGTATGAGGCCGTGGCGCCATGGCGAATTTTGATGACTCGCCATGAAAATCTTATTGCCTCTCATTTTGTCATACATTTTCTGACCTTGACCAAAGTGAACACATATGATAAGGCTCCACCCCTGAACATATTTCAACTGCCATATTTGACACCAGGGACAGCGCCACCTAGTGGGAACAGGAAATGTCATGTTTTACACTTTGGGGTACAGTATAGTGATGGGTGACATCTGCAGCCTCAAATTTCTCCAGGAAAGCCTTAAGGAGTTGGTCTTGGGTTACAGTGAAAACTGTGACTTTTCACGAAAGGGTGTGACCCCAGCAGCATGGCGAACTTTGATGTCACGCCATGAAGAAACAAATTAGTATAACTCAATGAAATCCAGTCTGATCAGTACCAGACTTTACAGGCATGATGTCAGACCCGCCCTGAACAGATTGATGTGCCCATTGTCGGAAATACGGACAGCGCCACCTAGTGGCAACAGGAAATGTCATGGCTTTAACTTTGTTGTACTGATTTTCACAGGTTCATCGTGGCCACCTCAAAAGCGGTGAATATCACCATCAGTCCCTCGTGATGCTTCAGTGCAAAAATTGTGACTTTAAACTGAACGGCGCACCCTGGTGGCAACGCGGTTCATCATGAAAGATGAAGTGGCTTTTGAGGGGCTTGGAAAGTTTATAGAGGCTTGAAATTTGGCGCACACCTCCAAATGGATGAAGGCATTGTTATTATGTAACCATTTTCCTTGAATAGGGCAAAATGGCTCCACAGCGCCCCCTACAATATTTCAAAACATCAGCCCCTGCTCTGTGTTTCATCTATGAGTCTGACACTTGGTAAGCTTGTGTAAGATATCAAGATGTACAAAAAAGTCTCTTGGAGCAATATCCCAAATCCAACAGGAAGTCAGCCATTTTAAAATTAATGTGTAATTTTGATGACATTTTCCCCCCTTTTCAGGCCTCATACTTTGACGAACTCCTCCAAGGGATTTCATCATATTGAAGCATTCTTCAGTGTGTAGAATCTAAAGACCTTTGTGATGTTAAATTGCGAAGCTTTTTCCGTTCAGGGAAACGGGGTGGTCATGGCGGCACGTAGAGTTTCATTCACTCGCAAAAAGCAGTAATCTGCTGTCACTAAAAAACACAATGTCCAATCTCTCCCAAAGGTCGCAGGTGTGATGAGACTCGAGCTTGGAAATGTTTGTTATGCTATTTGTCAATAATGGTTAGAGCGCCACCTAGTGGCATGACTATAATCCTGGTTGAATAAGATGAAATGTTAGCTGGTGATTAAAAGCATGAAATCCATCAATGTGACATCACATCGGACGTGCCGGTTTGAGGTGTTGGCAGTGGCTCGACGTGCCGGGGGTGCGAGGGCCCTCATAACGCTGCTTGCAGCTTTAATTATTAGGGCCCGAGCACTGAGAGTGCGAAGGCCCTATTGTATCTGCTCCGTTTCTTATTATTATTATTATTATTATTATTATTATTATTATTATTATTATTATTATTATTATTATTATTCACCCCAAACAAGGGCCTTTTTGAGGGCCTAAACATGCTCAAAAACTCATGAAATTTTGCACACATGCCAGGTCTGGTGAAAAATTTTGTATTTTAATGGTTTTACATATGAGCACTGGGAAATGGCTCTAGAGCGCCACCTATGCCTTGTTAAATGCAGCCCTACGACCACATCGTTTGAGCTACATGTATGAAATTTGGCACACATGTGTATCATGCCAAGACGAACAAAAAAGTCTGTGGGCCCATTGACGCAAACCCAACAGGAAGTCCGCCATTTGGAAGAGAAGGTGACATTTTGGCTCTAATTTTGCCATTTCCATGCCTCGAACTTTTGCGAACTCCTCCTTGGGGTTTCATTTCATAACCTTCAAATTTGGACAGTGTCAACTACACCCTTGTGCCATGTTAAATTGCGGAGCTTTTGAGTTTTCACAATACTATGAGGCCGTGGCGCCATGGCGAATTTCGATGACTCGCCATCAAAATCTTATTGCCTCTCATTTTGTCATAGATATTCTGACCTTGACCAAAGTGAACACATATGATAAGGCTCCACCCCTGAACATATTTCAACTGCCATATTTGACATCAAGGACAGCGCCACCTAGTGGGAACAGGAAATGTCATGTTTTACACTTTGGGGTACAGTATAGTGATGGGTGACATCTGCAGCCTCAAATTTCTCCAGGAAAGCCTTAAGGAGTTGGTCTTGGGTTACAGTGAAAACTATGAGTTTTCGCAAAAGGGTGTGACCCCAGCAGCATGGCGAACTTTGATGTCACGCCATGAAGAAACAAATTAGTATAACTCAATGAAATCCAGTCTGATCAGTACCAGACTTTACAGGCATGATGTCAGACCCGCCCTGAACAGATTGATGTGCCCATTGTCGGAAATACGGACAGCGCCACCTAGTGGCAACAGGAAATGTCATGGCTTTAACTTTGTTGTACTGATTTTCACAGGTTCATCGTGGCCACCTCAAAAGCGGTGAATATCACCATCAGTCCCTCGTGATGCTTCAGTGCAAAAATTGTGACTTTAAACTGAACGGCGCACCCTGGTGGCAACGCGGTTCATCATGAAAGATGAAGTGGCTTTTGAGGGGCTTGGAAAGTTTATAGAGGCTTGAAATTTGGCACACACCTCCAAATGGATGAAGGCATTGTTGTTATGTAACCATTTTCCTTGAATAGCGCAAAATGGCTCCACAGCGCCCCCTACAATATTTCAAAACATCAGCCCCTGCTCTGTGTTTCATCTATGAGTCTGACACTTGGTAAGCTTGTGTAAGATATCAAGATGTACAAAAAAGTCTCTTGGAGCAATATCCCAAATCCAACAGGAAGTCAGCCATTTTAAAATTAATGTGTAATTTTGATGACATTTTCCCCCCTTTTCAGGCCTCATACTTTGACGAACTCCTCCAAGGGATTTCATCATATTGAAGCATTCTTCAGTGTGTAGAATCTAAAGACCTTTGTGATGTTAAATTGCGAAGCTTTTTCCGTTCAGGGAAACGGGGTGGTCATGGCGGCACGTAGAGTTTCAATCACTCGCAAAAAGCAGTAATCTGCTGTCACTAAAAAACACAATGTCCAATCTCTCCCAAAGGTCGCAGGTGTGATGAGACTCGAGCTTGGAAATGTTTGTTATGCTATTTGTCAATAATGGTTAGAGCGCCACCTAGTGGCATGACTATAATCCTGGTTGAATAAGATGAAATGTTAGCTGGTGATTAAAAGCATGAAATCCATCAATGTGACATCACATCGGACGTGCCGGTTTGAGGTGTTGGCAGTGGCTCGACGTGCCGGGGGTGCGAGGGCCCTCATAACGCTGCTTGCAGCTTTAATTATTATTATTATTATTTCGGCAAATGAATTGGCCTTTTGAGGGCCTAAACATTCTCGAAAACTCATGAAATTTTGCACACGCGTCAGGTCTGGTGAAAATTTACGTATTTTAATGTTCCCAGACATGGCCAGGGAAAATTAGCTCAGTAGCGCCACCTAGAAAAATGAAAAACGCGAGCCCCCGGTATGGGTATGACCTACATGTTTGAAAGTCGGTACACCTATATAACGTTCAGAGTCGAACAAAAAAGTCTATTATGGCAATGTCCTAAACCCAACAGGAAGTCCGCCATTTTGGATTGAAGGTGACATTTTGGGTCTGATTTTACCGTTTCCATGCCTTGTACTTTAACGAACTCCTCCTTGGGATTTTGTCCTATAAACTTCAAATTTGGACAGTGTCAACTACACCCTTGTGCCATGTTAAATTGCGGAGCTTTTGAGTTTTCACAATACTATGAGGCCGTGGCGCCATGGCGAATTTCGATGACTCGCCATGAAAATCTTATTGCCTCTCATTCTGTCATACATGTTCCGATCTGGACCAAAGAGCACACATATGATAAGGCTCCACCCCTGAACATATTTCAATTGCCATATTTGACATCAAGGACAGCGCCACCTAGTGGGAACAGGAAATGTCATGTTTTACACTTTGGGGTACAGTATAGTGATGGGTGACACCTGCAGCCTCAAATTTCTCCAGAAAAGCCTTAAGGAGTTGGTCTTGGGTTACAGTGAAAACTGTCACTTTTCGCAAAAGGGTGTGACCCCAGCAGCATGGCGAACTTTGATGTCACGCCATGAAGAAACAAATTAGTATAACTCAATGAAATCCAGTCTGATCAGTACCAGACTTTACAGGCATGATGTCAGACCCGCCCTGAACAGATTGATGTGCCCATTGTCGGAAATACGGACAGCGCCACCTAGTGGCCACAGGAAATGTCATGGCTTTAATTTTGTTGTACTGATTTTCACAGGTTGATCGTGGCCACCTCAAAAGCGGTGAATATCACCATCAGTCCCTCGTGATGCTTCAGTGCAAAAATTGTGACTTTAAACTGAACGGCGCACCCTGGTGGCAACGCGGTTCACCATGAAAGATGAAGTGGCTTTTGAGGGGCTTGGAAAGTTTATAGAGGCTTGAAATTTGGCACACACCTCCAAATGGATGTAGGCTTTGTTGTCATGTGATCATTTTCATTGAATAGCGCGAAATTGCTCCACAGCGCCCCCTACAAAATTTCAAAACATCAGCCCCAGCTCTGTGTTTCATCTATGAGTCTGAAACCTGGTAAGCTTATGGAAAATATCAAGATGTACAAAAAAGTCTCTTGGAGCAATATCCCAAATCCAACAGGAAGTCAGCCATTTTAAAATTAATGTGTAATTTTGGTGACATTTTCCCCTCTTTTCAGGCTTCATACTTTGACAAACTCCTCCAAGGGATTTCATCATATTGAACCATTCTCCAGTGTGTGGAATCTAAAGACCTTTGTGATGTTAAATTGCGAAGCTTTTTACGTTCAAGGAAACGGGGTGGTCATGGCGGCACGTGGAGTTTCAATCACTCGCCAAAAAGCAGTAATCTGCTGTCACTCAAAGACACAAAGTCCAATCTCTCCCAAAGGTCGCAGGCGTGATGAGACTCGAGCTCGGAAATGTTTGTTATGCCCTTTGTCTATAATGGTTAGAGCGCCACCTAGTGGGACGACTAGCTGATCATGAATGAATGAGTTGAAATGTTAACTGGTGGTTAAATGCATGAAATCCATCAATGTGACATCACATCGGACGTGCCGGTTTGAGGTGTTGGCAGTGGCTCGACGTGCCGGGGGTGCGAGGGCCCTCATAACGCTGCTTGCAGCTTTAATTATTATTATTATTATTCACCCCAAACAAGGGCCTTTTTGAGGGCCTAAACATGCTCAAAAACTCATGAAATTTTGCACACATGCCAGGTCTGGTGAAAAATTTTGTATTTTAATGGTTTTACATATGAGCACTGGGAAATGGCTCTACGGCGCCACCTATGCCTTGTTAAATGCAGCCCTACGACCACATAGTTTGAGCTACATGTATGAAATTTGGCACACATGTGTATCATGCCAAGACGAACAAAAAAGTCAGTGGGCCCATTGACGCAAACCCAACAGGAAGTCCACCATTTGGAAGAGAAGGTGACATTTTGTCTCTAATTTTGCCATTTCCATGCCTCGAACTTTAACGAACTCCTCCTTGGCATTTGGTCCTATAAGCTTCAAATTTGGACAGTGTCAACTACACCCTTGTGCCATGTTAAATTGCGGAGCTTTTGAGTTTTCACAATAGTATGAGGCCGTGGCGCCATGGCGAATTTTGATGACTCGCCATGAAAATCTTATTGCCTCTCATTTTGTCATACATGTTCCGATCTGGACCAAAGAGCACACATATGATAAGGCTCCACCCCTGAACATATTTCAACTGCCATATTTGACACCAGGGACAGCGCCACCTAGTGGGAACAGGAAATGTCATGTTTTACACTTTGGGGTACAGTATAGTGATGGGTGACATCTGCAGCCTCAAATTTCTCCAGGAAAGCCTTAAGGAGTTGGTCTTGGGTTACAGTGAAAACTGTGACTTTTCACGAAAGGGTGTGACCCCAGCAGCATGGCGAACTTTGATGTCACGCCATGAAGAAACAAATTAGTATAACTCAATGAAATCCAGTCTGATCAGTACCAGACTTTACAGGCATGATGTCAGACCCGCCCTGAACAGATTGATGTGCCCATTGTCGGAAATACGGACAGCGCCACCTAGTGGCAACAGGAAATGTCATGGCTTTAACTTTGTTGTACTGATTTTCACAGGTTCATCGTGGCCACCTCAAAAGCGGTGAATATCACCATCAGTCCCTCGTGATGCTTCAGTGCAAAAATTGTGACTTTAAACTGAACGGCGCACCCTGGTGGCAACGCGGTTCATCATGAAAGATGAAGTGGCTTTTGAGGGGCTTGGAAAGTTTATAGAGGCTTGAAATTTGGCGCACACCTCCAAATGGATGAAGGCATTGTTATTATGTAACCATTTTCCTTGAATAGGGCAAAATGGCTCCACAGCGCCCCCTACAATATTTCAAAACATCAGCCCCTGCTCTGTGTTTCATCTATGAGTCTGACACTTGGTAAGCTTGTGTAAGATATCAAGATGTACAAAAAAGTCTCTTGGAGCAATATCCCAAATCCAACAGGAAGTCAGCCATTTTAAAATTAATGTGTAATTTTGATGACATTTTCCCCCCTTTTCAGGCCTCATACTTTGACGAACTCCTCCAAGGGATTTCATCATATTGAAGCATTCTTCAGTGTGTAGAATCTAAAGACCTTTGTGATGTTAAATTGCGAAGCTTTTTCCGTTCAGGGAAACGGGGTGGTCATGGCGGCACGTAGAGTTTCATTCACTCGCAAAAAGCAGTAATCTGCTGTCACTAAAAAACACAATGTCCAATCTCTCCCAAAGGTCGCAGGTGTGATGAGACTCGAGCTTGGAAATGTTTGTTATGCTATTTGTCAATAATGGTTAGAGCGCCACCTAGTGGCATGACTATAATCCTGGTTGAATAAGATGAAATGTTAGCTGGTGATTAAAAGCATGAAATCCATCAATGTGACATCACATCGGACGTGCCGGTTTGAGGTGTTGGCAGTGGCTCGACGTGCCGGGGGTGCGAGGGCCCTCATAACGCTGCTTGCAGCTTTAATTATTATTATTATTATTATTTCGGCAAATGAATTGGCCTTTTGAGGGCCTAAACATTCTCGAAAACTCATGAAATTTTGCACACGCGTCAGGTCTGGTGAAAATTTACGTATTTTAATGTTCCCAGACATGGCCAGGGAAAATTAGCTCAGTAGCGCCACCTAGAAAAATGAAAAACGCGAGCCCCCGGTATGGGTATGACCTACATGTTTGAAAGTCGGTACACCTATATAACGTTCAGAGTCGAACAAAAAAGTCTATTATGGCAATGTCCTAAACCCAACAGGAAGTCCGCCATTTTGGATTGAAGGTGACATTTTGGGTCTGATTTTACCGTTTCCATGCCTTGTACTTTAACGAACTCCTCCTTGGGATTTTGTCCTATAAACTTCAAATTTGGACAGTGTCAACTACACCCTTGTGCCATGTTAAATTGCGGAGCTTTTGAGTTTTCACAATACTATGAGGCCGTGGCGCCATGGCGAATTTCGATGACTCGCCATGAAAATCTTATTGCCTCTCATTCTGTCATACATGTTCCGATCTGGACCAAAGAGCACACATATGATAAGGCTCCACCCCTGAACATATTTCAATTGCCATATTTGACATCAAGGACAGCGCCACCTAGTGGGAACAGGAAATGTCATGTTTTACACTTTGGGGTACAGTATAGTGATGGGTGACACCTGCAGCCTCAAATTTCTCCAGAAAAGCCTTAAGGAGTTGGTCTTGGGTTACAGTGAAAACTGTCACTTTTCGCAAAAGGGTGTGACCCCAGCAGCATGGCGAACTTTGATGTCACGCCATGAAGAAACAAATTAGTATAACTCAATGAAATCCAGTCTGATCAGTACCAGACTTTACAGGCATGATGTCAGACCCGCCCTGAACAGATTGATGTGCCCATTGTCGGAAATACGGACAGCGCCACCTAGTGGCCACAGGAAATGTCATGGCTTTAATTTTGTTGTACTGATTTTCACAGGTTCATCGTGGCCACCTCAAAAGCGGTGAATATCAACATCAGTCCCTCGTGATGCTTCAGTGCAAAAATTGTGACTTTAAACTGAACGGCGCACCCTGGTGGCAACGCGGTTCACCATGAAAGATGAAGTGGCTTTTGAGGGGCTTGGAAAGTTTATAGAGGCTTGAAATTTGGCACACACCTCCAAATGGATGTAGGCTTTGTTGTCATGTGATCATTTTCATTGAATAGCGCGAAATTGCTCCACAGCGCCCCCTACAAAATTTCAAAACATCAGCCCCAGCTCTGTGTTTCATCTATGAGTCTGAAACCTGGTAAGCTTATGGAAAATATCAAGATGTACAAAAAAGTCTCTTGGAGCAATATCCCAAATCCAACAGGAAGTCAGCCATTTTAAAATTAATGTGTAATTTTGGTGACATTTTCCCCTCTTTTCAGGCTTCATACTTTGACAAACTCCTCCAAGGGATTTCATCATATTGAACCATTCTCCAGTGTGTGGAATCTAAAGACCTTTGTGATGTTAAATTGCGAAGCTTTTTACGTTCAAGGAAACGGGGTGGTCATGGCGGCACGTGGAGTTTCAATCACTCGCCAAAAAGCAGTAATCTGCTGTCACTCAAAGACACAAAGTCCAATCTCTCCCAAAGGTCGCAGGCGTGATGAGACTCGAGCTCGGAAATGTTTGTTATGCCCTTTGTCTATAATGGTTAGAGCGCCACCTAGTGGGACGACTAGCTGATCATGAATGAATGAGTTGAAATGTTAACTGGTGGTTAAATGCATGAAATCCATCAATGTGACATCACATCGGACGTGCCGGTTTGAGGTGTTGGCAGTGGCTCGACGTGCCGGGGGTGCGAGGGCCCTCATAACGCTGCTTGCAGCTTTAATTATTATTATTATTATTCACCCCAAACAAGGGCCTTTTTGAGGGCCTAAACATGCTCAAAAACTCATGAAATTTTGCACACATGCCAGGTCTGGTGAAAAATTTTGTATTTTAATGGTTTTACATATGAGCACTGGGAAATGGCTCTACGGCGCCACCTATGCCTTGTTAAATGCAGCCCTACGACCACATAGTTTGAGCTACATGTATGAAATTTGGCACACATGTGTATCATGCCAAGACGAACAAAAAAGTCAGTGGGCCCATTGACGCAAACCCAACAGGAAGTCCGCCATTTGGAAGAGAAGGTGACATTTTGTCTCTAATTTTGCCATTTCCATGCCTCGAACTTTAACGAACTCCTCCTTGGCATTTGGTCCTATAAGCTTCAAATTTGGACAGTGTCAACTACACCCTTGTGCCATGTTAAATTGCGGAGCTTTTGAGTTTTCACAATAGTATGAGGCCGTGGCGCCATGGCGAATTTTGATGACTCGCCATGAAAATCTTATTGCCTCTCATTTTGTCATACATGTTCCGATCTGGACCAAAGAGCACACATATGATAAGGCTCCACCCCTGAACATATTTCAACTGCCATATTTGACATCAAGGACAGCGCCACCTAGTGGGAACAGGAAATGTCATGTTTTACACTTTGGGGTACAGTATTGTGATGGGTGACATCTGCAGCCTCAAATTTCTCCAGGAAAGCCTTAAGGAGTTGGTCTTGGGTTACAGTGAAAACTGTGACTTTTCACGAAAGGGTGTGACCCCAGCAGCATGGCGAACTTTGATGTCACGCCATGAAGAAACAAATTAGTATAACTCAATGAAATCCAGTCTGATCAGTACCAGACTTTACAGGCATGATGTCAGACCCGCCCTGAACAGATTGATATGCCCATTGTCGGAAATACGGACAGCGCCACCTAGTGGCAACAGGAAATGTCATGGCTTTAACTTTGTTGTACTGATTTTCACAGGTTGATCATGGCCACCTCAAAAGCGGTGAATATCACCATCAGTCCCTCATGATGCTTCAGTGCAAAAATTGTGACTTTAAACTGAACGGCGCACCCTGGTGGCAACGCGGTTCATCATGAAAGATGAAGTGGCTTTTGAGGGGCTTGGAAAGTTTATAGAGGCTTGAAATTTGGCACACACCTCCAAATGTATGAAGGCATTGTTGTTATGTAACCATTTTCCTTGAATAGCGCAAAATGGCTCCACAGCGCCCCCTACAATATTTCAAAACATCAGCCCCTGCTCTGTGTTTCATCTATGAGTCTGACACTTGGTAAGCTTGTGTAAGATATCAAGATGTACAAAAAAGTCTCTTGGAGCAATATCCCAAATCCAACAGGAAGTCAGCCATTTTAAAATTAATGTGTAATTTTGATGACATTTTCCCCTCTTTTCAGGCCTCATACTTTGACGAACTCCTCCAAGGGATTTCATCATATTGAAGCATTCTTCAGTGTGTAGAATCTAAAGACCTTTGTGATGTTAAATTGCGAAGCTTTTTCCGTTCAGGGAAACGGGGTGGTCATGGCGGCACGTAGAGTTTCAATCACTCGCAAAAAGCAGTAATCTGCTGTCACTAAAAAACACAATGTCCAATCTCTCCCAAAGGTCGCAGGTGTGATGAGACTCGAGCTTGGAAATGTTTGTTATGCTATTTGTCAATAATGGTTAGAGCGCCACCTAGTGGCATGACTATAATCCTGGTTGAATAAGATGAAATGTTAGCTGGTGATTAAAAGCATGAAATCCATCAATGTGACATCACATCGGACGTGCTGGTTTCAGGTGTTGGGCATGGCTCGACACGCCGGGGGTGCGAGGGCCCTCATAACGCTGCTTGCAGCTTTAATTAGGGCCCGAGCACTGACAGTGCGAAGGCCCTATTGTAATTGCTCTGTTTATTAGGGCCCGAGCACTGACTGTGCGAAGGCCCTATTGTATCTGCTCCGTTTCTAATTAGGGCCCGAGCACTGACAGTGCGAAGGCCCTATTGTAATTGCTCTGTTTATTAGGGCCCGAGCACTGACAGTGCGAAGGCCCTATTGTAATTGCTCCGTTTATTATTATTATTATTATTATTATTATTATTTCGGCAAATGAATCGGCCTTTTGAGGACCTAAACATGCTCGAAAACTCATGAAATTTTGCACACGCGTCAGGTCTGGTGAAAATTTACGTATTTTAATGTTCTCAGACATGGCCAGGGAAAATTAGCTCAGTAGCGCCACCTAGAAAAATGAAAAATGCGAGCCCCCGGTATGGGTATCACCTACATGTTTGAAAGTCGGTACACCTATATAACGTTCAGAGTCGAACAAAAAAGTCTATTATGGCAATGTCCTAAACCCAACAGGAAGTCCGCCATTTTGGATTGAATGTGACATTTTGGCTCTGATTTTACCGTTTCCATGCCTCGAACTTTAACGAACTCCTCCTTGGGGTTTGATTTCATAACCTTCATATTTGGTCAGTGCCAACTACACCCTTATGCCATGTTAAATTGCGGAGCTTTTGAGTTTTCACAATACCATGAGGCCGTGGCGCCACGGCGAATTTCGATGACTCGCCATGAAAATCTTATTGCCTCTAATTCTGTCATAGATTTTCTGACCTTGACCAAAGTGAACACATATGATAAGGCTCCACCCCTGAACATATTACAACTGCCATATTTTACATCAGGGACAGCGCCACCTAGTGGGAACAGGAAATGTTATGTTTTACACTTTGGGGTACAGTATTGTGATGGGTGACATCTGCAGCCTCAAATTTCTCCAGGAAAGCCTTAAGGAGTTGGTCTTGGGTTACAGTGAAAACTGTGACTTTTCGCAAAAGGGTGTGGCCCCAGCAGCATGGCGAACTTTGATGTCACGCCATGAAGAAAGAAATTAGTATAACTCAATGAAATCCAGTCTGATCAGTACCAGACTTTACAGGCATGATGTCAGACCCGCCCTGAACAGATTGATGTGCCCATTGTCGGAAATACGGACAGCGCCACCTAGTGGCAACAGGAAATGTCATGGCTTTAATTTTGTTGTACTGATTTTCACAGGTTCATCGTGGCCACCTCAAAAGCGGTGAATATCACCATCAGTCCCTCGTGATGCTTCAGTGCAAAAATTGTGACTTTAAACTGAACGGCGCACCCTGGTGGCAATGCGGTTCATCATGAAAGATGAAGTGGCTTTTGAGGGGCTTGTAAAGTTTATAGAGGCTTGAAATTTGGCACACACCTCCAAATGGATGAAGGCATTGTTGTTATGTAACCATTTTCCTTGAATAGCGCAAAATGGCTCCACAGCGCCCCCTACAATATTTCAAAACATCAGCCCCTGCTCTGTGTTTCATCTATGAGTCTGACACTTGGTAAGCTTGTGTAAGATATCAAGATGTACAAAAAAGTCTCTTGGAGCAATATCCCAAATCCAACAGGAAGTCAGCCATTTTAAAATTAATGTGTAATTTTGATGACATTTTCCCCCCTTTTCAGGCCTCATACTTTGACGAACTCCTCCAAGGGATTTCATCATATTGAAGCATTCTTCAGTGTGTAGAATCTAAAGACCTTTGTGATGTTAAATTGCGAAGCTTTTTACGTTCAGGGAAACGGGGTGGTCATGGCGGCACGTAGAGTTTCAATCACTCGCAAAAAGCAGTAATCTGCTGTCACTAAAAAACACAAAGTCCAATCTCTCCCAAAGGTCGCAGGTGTGATGAGACTCGAACTTGGAAATGTTTGTTATGCTATTTGTCAATAATGGTTAGAGCGCCACCTAGTGGCATGACTATAATCCTGGTTGAATAAGATGAAATGTTAGCTGGTGATTAAAAGCATGAAATCCATCAATGTGACATCACATCGGACGTGCCGGTTTGAGGTGTTGGCAGTGGCTCGACGTGCCGGGGGTGCGAGGGCCCTCATAACGCTGCTTGCAGCTTTAATTATTAGGGCCCGAGCACCGAGAGTGCGAAGGCCCTATTGTATCTGCTCCGTTTCTTATTATTATTATTATTATTATTATTATTATTATTATTATTATTATTATTATTATTATTATTATTATTATTATTCACCCCAAACAAGGGCCTTTTTGAGGGCCTAAACATGCTCAAAAACTCATGAAATTTTGCACACATGCCAGGTCTGGTGAAAAATTTTGTATTTTAATGGTTTTACATATGAGCACTCGGAAATGGCTCTACAGCGCCACCTATGCCTTGTTAAATGCAGCCCTACGACCACATCGTTTGAGCTACATGTATGAAATTTGGCACACATGTGTATCATGCCAAGACGAACAAAAAAGTCTGGGGGCCCATTGACGCAAACCCAACAGGAAGTCCGCCATTTGGAAGAGAAGGTGACATTTTGGCTCTAATTTTGCCATTTCCATGCCTCGAACTTTTGCGAACTCCTCCTTGGGGTTTCATTTCTTAACCTTCAAATTTGGACAGTGTCAACTACACCCTTGTGCCATGTTAAATTGCGGAGCTTTTGAGTTTTCACAATACTATGAGGCCGTGGCGCCATGGCGAATTTCGATGACTCGCCATGAAAATCTTATTGCCTCTCATTTTGTCATACATTTTCTGACCTTGACCAAAGTGAACACATATGATAAGGCTCCACCCCTGAACATATTTCAACTGCCATATTTGACCTCAAGGACAGCGCCACCTAGTGGGAACAGGAAATGTCATGTTTTACACTTTGGGGTACAGTATAGTGATGGGTGACATCTGCAGCCTCAAATTTCTCCAGGAAAGCCTTAAGGAGTTGGTCTTGGGTTACAGTGAAAACTGTGAGTTTTCGCGAAAGGGTGTGACCCCAGCAGCATGGCGAACTTTGATGTCACGCCATGAAGAAACAAATTAGTATAACTCAATGAAATCCAGTCTGATCAGTACCAGACTTTACAGGCATGATGTCAGACCCGCCCTGAACAGATTGATATGCCCATTGTCGGAAATACGGACAGCGCCACCTAGTGGGAACAGGAAATGTCATGGCTTTAACTTTGTTGTACTGATTTTCACAGGTTGATCGTGGCCACCTCAAAAGCGGTGAATATCACCATCAGTCCCTTGTGATGCTTCAGTGCAAAAATTGTGACTTTAAACTGAACGGCGCACCCTGGTGGCAACGCGGTTCACCATGAAAGATGAAGTGGCTTTTGAGGGGCTTGGAAAGTTTAAAAAGTCTTGAAATTTGGCGCACACCTCCAATGTGGTTAAGGCTTTGTTGTTATGTGATCATTTTCATTGAATATCCCAAAATGGCTCCACAGCGCCCCCTACAAAATTTCAAAATCACAGCCCCTGCTCTGTGTTTTATGTATGAGTCTGAAACCTGGTAAGCTTATAGGTGATACCAAGATGTACAAAAAAGTCTCTTGGAGCAATATCCCAAATCCAACAGGAAGTCAGCCATTTTAAAATTAATGTGCAATTTTGGCAACATTTTCCCCTCTTTCCAGGCATCGTTCTTTGACGAACTCCTCCAAGGGATTTCATCATATTGCACTATTCTTCAGTGTGTGGAATCCAAAGACCTTTGTGTTGTTAAATTGCGAAGCTTTTTACGTTCAGGGAAACGGGGTGGTTATGGCGGCACGTAGACTCTCAATCACTCGCCAAAACGCAGTAATATGCTGTCACTCAAAAACACAATGTCCAATCTCACCCAAAGGTCGCAGGCATAATGAGACTCGAGTTCGGAAATGTTTGTTATGCCATTTGTACATAATGGTTAGAGTGCCACCTAGTGGAACGACTAGCTAATCATGAATGAATGAGTTGAAATGTTAGCTGGTGGTTAAATGCATGAATTCCATCAATGTGACATCGATCGGACGTGCTGGTTTTAGGTGTTGGGTGTGGCTCGACGCGCCGGGGGTGCGAGGGCCCTCATAACGCTGCTTGCAGCTTTAATTAGGGCCCGAGCACTGAGAGTGCGAAGGCCCTATTGTATCTGCTCCGTTTCTTATTATTATTATTATTATTCACCCCAAGCAAGGGCCTTTTTGAGGGCCTAAACATGCTCAAAAACTCATGAAATTTTGCACACATGCCAGGTTTGGTGAAAAATTTTGTATTTTAATGGTTTTACATATGAGCACTGGGAAATGGCTCTACAGCGCCACCTATGCCTTGTTAAATGCAGCCCTACGACCACATCGTTTGAGCTACATGTATGAAATTTGGCACACATGTGTATCATGCCAAGACGAACAAAAAAGTCTGGGGGCCCATTGACGCAAACCCAACAGGAAGTCCGCCATTTGGAAGAGAAGGTGACATTTTGGCTCTAATTTTGCCATTTCCATGCCTCGAACTTTAACGAACTCCTCCTTGGGATTTGGTCCTATAAGCTTCAAATTTGGACAGTGTCAACTACACCCTTGTGCCATGTTAAATTGCGGAGCTTTTGAGTTTTCACAATAGTATGAGGCCGTGGCGCCATGGCGAATTTTGATGACTCGCCATGAAAATCTTATTGCCTCTCATTCTGTCATACATGTTCCGATCTGGACCAAAGAGCACACATATGATAAGGCTCCACCCCTGAACATATTTCAACTGCCATATTTGACATCAAGGACAGCGCCACCTAGTGGGAACAGGAAATGTCATGTTTTACACTTTGGGGTACAGTATTGTGATGGGTGACATCTGCAGCCTCAAATTTCTCCAGGAAAGCCTTAAGGAGTTGGTCTTGGGTTACAGTGAAAACTGTGACTTTTCACGAAAGGGTGTGACCCCAGCAGCATGGCGAACTTTGATGTCACGCCATGAAGAAACAAATTAGTATAACTCAATGAAATCCAGTCTGATCAGTACCAGACTTTACAGGCATGATGTCAGACCCGCCCTGAACAGATTGATATGCCCATTGTCGGAAATACGGACAGCGCCACCTAGTGGCAACAGGAAATGTCATGGCTTTAACTTTGTTGTACTGATTTTCACAGGTTGATCGTGGCCACCTCAAAAGCGGTGAATATCACCATCAGTCCCTCGTGATGCTTCAGTGCAAAAATTGTGACTTTAAACTGAACGGCGCACCCTGGTGGCAACGCGGTTCATCATGAAAGATGAAGTGGCTTTTGAGGGGCTTGGAAAGTTTATAGAGGCTTGAAATTTGGCACACACCTCCAAATGGATGAAGGCATTGTTGTTATGTAACCATTTTCCTTGAATAGCGCAAAATGGCTCCACAGCGCCCCCTACAATATTTCAAAACATCAGCCCCTGCTCTGTGTTTCATCTATGAGTCTGACACTTGGTAAGCTTGTGTAAGATATCAAGGTGTACAAAAAAGTCTCTTGGAGCAATATCCCAAATCCAACAGGAAGTCAGCCATTTTAAAATTAATGTGTAATTTTGATGACATTTTCCCCCCTTTTCAGGCCTCATACTTTGACGAACTCCTCCAAGGGATTTCATCATATTGAAGCATTCTTCAGTGTGTAGAATCTAAAGACCTTTGTGATGTTAAATTGCGAAGCTTTTTCCGTTCAGGGAAACGGGGTGGTCATGGCGGCACGTAGAGTTTCAATCACTCGCAAAAAGCAGTAATCTGCTGTCACTCAAAAACACAATGTCCAATCTCTCCCAAAGGTCGTAGGTGTGATGAGACTCGAGCTTGGAAATGTTTGTTATGCTATTTGTCAATAATGGTTAGAGCGCCACCTACTGGCATGACTATAATCCTGGTTGAATAAGATGAAATGTTAGCTGGTGATTAAAAGCATGAAATCCATCAATGTGACATCACATCGGACGTGCCGGTTTGAGGTGTTGGCAGTGGCTCGACGTGCCGGGGGTGCGAGGGCCCTCATAACGCTGCTTGCAGCTTTAATTAGGGCCCGAGCACCGAGAGTGCGAAGGCCCTATTGTATCTGCTCCGTTTCTTATTATTATTATTATTATTATTATTATTATTATTATTATTATTATTATTATTATTATTATTATTATTATTCACCCCAAACAAGGGCCTTTTTGAGGGCCTAAACATGCTCAAAAACTCATGAAATTTTGCACACATGCCAGGTCTGGTGAAAAATTTTGTATTTTAATGGTTTTACATATGAGCACTGGGAAATGGCTCTACAGCGCCACCTATGCCTTGTAAAATGCAGCCCTACGACCACATCGTTTGGGCTACATGTATGAAATTTGGCACACATGTGTATCATGCCAAGACGAACAAAAAAGTCAGTGGGCCCATTGACGCAAACCCAACAGGAAGTCCGCCATTTGGACGTGAAGGTGACATTTTGGCTCTAATTTTGCCGTTTCCATGCCTCGAACTTTAACGAACTCCTCCTTGGGATTTGGTCGTATAAGCTTCATCTTTGGTCAGTTTCAACTACACACCTGGGCCATGTTAAATTGCGGAGCTTTTGAGTTTTCACAATACCATGAGGCCGTGGCGCCACGGCGAATTTCGATGACTCGCCATGAAAATCTTATTGCCTCTCATTTTGTCATACATTTTCTGACCTTGACCAAAGTGAACACATATGATAAGGCTCCACCCCTGAACATATTTCAACTGCCATATTTGACACCAGGGACAGCGCCACCTAGTGGGAACAGGAAATGTCATGTTTTACACTTTGGGGTACAGTATTGTGATTGGTGACATCTGCAGCCTCAAATTTCTCCAGGAAAGCCTTAAGGAGTTGGTCTTGGGTTACAGTGAAAACTGTGACTTTTCGCAAAAGGGTGTGACCCCAGCGGCATGGCGAACTTTGATGTCACGCCATGAAGAAACAAATTAGTATAACTCAATGAAATCCAGCCTGATCAGTACCAGACTTTACAGGCATGATGTCAGACCCGCCCTGAACAGATTGATGTGCCCATTGTCGGGAATACGGACAGCGCCACCTAGTGGGAACAGGAAATGTCATGGCTTTAATTTTGTTGTACTGATTTTCACAGGTTCATCGTGGCCACCTCAAAAGCGGTGAATATCACCATCAGTCCCTTGTGATGCTTCAGTGCAAAAATTGTGACTTTAAACTGAACGCCGCACCCTGGTGGCAACGCGGTTCACCATGAAAGATGAAGTGGCTTTTGAGGGGCTTGGAAAGTTTAAAAAGTCTTGAAATTTGGCGCACACCTCCAATGTGGATAAGGCTTTGTTGTTATGTGATCATTTTCATTGAATATCCCAAAATGGCTCCACAGCGCCCCCTAAAAAATTTCAAAATCACAGCCCCTGCTCTGTGTTTTATGTATGAGTCTGAAACCTGGTAAGCTTATAGGAGATATCAAGATGTACAAAAAAGTCTCTTGGAGCAATATCCCAAATCCAACAGGAAGTCAGCCATTTTAAAATTAATGTGCAATTTTGGCAACATTTTCCCCTCTTTTCAGGCATCGTTCTTTGACGAACTCCTCCAAGGGATTTCATCATATTGCACTATTCTTCAGTGTGTGGAATCCAAAGACCTTTGTGTTGTTAAATTGCGAAGCTTTTTACGTTCAGTGAAACGGGGTGGTTATGGCGGCACGTAGACTCTCAATCACTCGCCAAAACGCAGTAATCTGCTGTTACTCAAAAACACAATGTCCAATCTCACCCAAAGGTCGCAGGCATAATGAGACTCGAGTTCGGAAATGTTTGTTATGCCATTTGTACATAATGGTTAGAGTGCCACCTAGTGGAACGACTAGCTAATCATGAATGAATGAGTTGAAATGTTAGCTGGTGGTTAAATGCATGAATTCCATCAATGTGACATCAGATCGGACGTGCTGGTTTTAGGTGTTGGGCGTGGCTCGACGCGCCGGGGGTGCGAGGGCCCTCATAACGCTGCTTGCAGCTTTAATTATTAGGGCCCGAGCACCGAGAGTGCGAAGGCCCTATTGTATCTGCTCCGTTTCTTATTATTATTATTATTATTATTATTATTATTATTATTATTCACCCCAAACAAGGGCCTTTTTGAGGGCCTAAACATGCTCAAAAACTCATGAAATTTTGCACACATGCCAGGTCTGGTGAAAAATTTTGTATTTTAATGGTTTTACATATGAGCACTGGGAAATGGCTCTACAGCGCCACCTATGCCTTGTTAAATGCAGCCCTACGACCACATGGTTTGAGCTACATGTATGAAATTTGGCACACATGTGTATCATGCCAAGACGAACAAAAAAGTCTGTGGGCCCATTGACGCAAACCCAACAGGAAGTCCGCCATTTGGAAGAGAAGGTGACATTTTGGCTCTAATTTTGCCATTTCCATGCCTCGAACTTTTGCGAACTCCTCCTTGGGGTTTCATTTCATAACCTTCAAATTTGGACAGTGTCAACTACACCCTTGTGCCATGTTAAATTGCGGAGCTTTTGAGTTTTCACAATACTATGAGGCCGTGGCGCCATGGCGAATTTCGATGACTCGCCATGAAAATCTTATTGCCTCTCATTTTGTCATACATTTTCTGACCTTGACCAAAGTGAACACATATGATAAGGCTCCACCCCTAAACATATTTCAACTGCCATATTTGACATGAAGGACAGCGCCACCTAGTGGAAACAGGAAATGTCATGTTTTACACTTTGGGGTACAGTATAGTGATGGGTGACATCTGCAGCCTCAAATTTCTCCAGGAAAGCCTTAAGGAGTTGGTCTTGGGTTACAGTGAAAACTGTGAGTTTTCGCGAAAGGGTGTGACCCCAGCAGCATGGCGAACTTTGATGTCACGCCATGAAGAAACAAATTAGTATAACTCAATGAAATCCAGTCTGATCAGTACCAGACTTTACAGGCATGATGTCAGACGCGCCCTGAACAGATTGATGTGCCCATTGTCGGAAATACGGACAGCGCCACCTAGTGGCAACAGGAAACGTCACGGCTTTAATTTTGTTGTACTGATTTTCACAGGTTCATCGTGGCCACCTCAAAAGCGGTGAATATCACCATCAGTCCCTCGTGATGCTTCAGTGCAAAAATTGTGACTTTAAACTGAACGGCGCACCCTGGTGGCAACGCTGTTCACGATGAAAGATGAAGTGGCTTTTGAGGGTCTTGGCAAGTTTATAGAGGCTTGAAATTTGGCACACACCTCCAATGTGACGAAGGCTTTGTTGTTATGTGATCATTTTCATTGAATATCCCAAAATGGCTCCACAGCGCCCCCTACAAAATTTCAAAACCACAGCCCCAGCTCTGTGTTTTATGTATGAATCTGAAACCTGGTAGGCTTATAGGAGATATCAAGATGTACAAAAAAGTCTCTTGGAGCAATATCCCAAATCCAACAGGAAGTCAGCCATTTTAAAATTAATGTGTAATTTTGGCGACATTTTCCCCTCTTTTCAGGCTTCATACTTTGACGAACTCCTCCAAGGGATTTCATCATATTGAACCATTCTCCAGTGTGTGGAATCTAAAGACCTTTGTGATGTTAAATTGCGAAGCTTTTTACGTTCAGGGAAACGGGGTGGTCATGGCGACACGTAGAGTTTCAATCACTCGCCAAAAAGCAGTAATCTGCTGTCACTCAAAAAGACAATGTCCAATCTCTCCCAAAGCTCATAGGCGGGATGAGACTCGAGCTCGGAAATGTTTGTTATGCCATTTGTACATAATGGTTAGAGCCCCACCTAGTGGAACGACTAACTAATCATGAATGAATGAGTTGAAATGTTAGCTGGTGGTTAAATGCATGAATTCCATCAATGTGACATCAGATCGGACGTGCTGGTTTTAGGTGTTGGGCGTGGCTCGACGCGCCGGGGGTGCGAGGGCCCTCATAACGCTGCTTGCAGCTTTAATTATTATTATTATTATTCAGGCGAAACAAGGACCTTTTTGAGGGCCTAAACATGCTCAAAAACTCATGAAATTTTGCACACATGCCAGGTCTGGTGAAAAATTTTGTATTTTAATGGTTTTACATATGAGCACTGGGAAATGGCTCTAGAGCGCCACCTATGCCTTGTTAAATGCAGCCCTACGACCACATCGTTTGAGCTACATGTATGAAATTTGGCACACATGTGTATCATGCCAAGACGAACAAAAAAGTCTGGGGGACCATTGACGCAAACCCAACAGGAAGTCCGCCATTTGGAAGAGAAGGTGACATTTTGGCTCTAATTTTGCCATTTCCATGCCTCGAACTTTTGCGAACTCCTCCTTGGGGTTTCATTTCATAACCTTCAAATTTGGACAGTGTCAACTACACCCTTGTGCCATGTTAAATTGCGGAGCTTTTGAGTTTTCACAATACTATGAGGCCGTGGCGCCATGGCGAATTTCGATGACTCGCCATGAAAATCTTATTGCCTCTCATTTTGTCATACATTTTCTGACCTTGACCAAAGTGAACACATATGATAAGGCTCCACCCCTGAACATGTTTCAACTGCCATATTTGACACCAGGGACAGCGCCACCTAGTGGGAACAGGAAATGTCATGTTTTACACTTTGGGGTACAATATAGTGATGGGTGACACCTGCAGCCTCAAATTTCTCCAGGAAAGCCTTAAGGAGTTGGTCTTGGGTTACAGTGAAAACTGTGAGTTTTCGCAAAAGGGTGTGACCCCAGCAGCATGGCGAACTTTGATGTCACGCCATGAAGAAACAAATTAGTATAACTCAATGAAATCCAGTCTGATCAGTACCAGACTTTACAGGCATGATGTCAGACCCGCCCTGAACAGATTGACGTGCCCATTGTCGGAAATACGGACAGCGCCACCTAGTGGCCACAGGAAATGTCATGGCTTTAATTTTGTTGTACTGATTTTCACAGGTTCATCGTGGCCACCTCAAAAGCGGTGAATATCACCATCAGTCCCTCGTGATGCTTCAGTGCAAAAATTGTGACTTTACACTGAACGGCGCACCCTGGTGGCAACGCTGTTCAACATGAAAGATGAAGTGGCTTTTGAGGGGCTTGGAAAGTTTATAGAGGCTTTAAATTTGGCACACACCCCCAAATGGATGAAGGCTTTGTTGTCATGTGATCATTTTCATTGAATAGCGCGAAATTGCTCCACAGCGCCCCCTACAAAGATTCAAAATATCAGCCCCTGCTCTGTGTTTTATCTATGAGTCTGAAACTTGGTAAGCTCATGGAAGATATTAAGATGTACAAAAAAGTCTCTTGGAGCAATATCCCAAATCCAACAGGAAGTCAGCCATTTTAAAATTAATGTGCAATTTTGATGACATTTTCCCCTCTTTTCAGGCCTCATACTTTGACGAACTCCTCCAAGGGATTTCATCATATTGAAGCATTCTTCAGTGTGTGGAATCCAAAGACCTTTGTGTTGTTAAATTGCGAAGCTTTTTACGTCCAGGGAAACGGGGTGGTTATGGCGGCACTTAGAGTTTGAATCACTCGCCAAAAAGCAGTAATCTGCTGTCACTCAAAAACACAATGTCCAATCTCTCCCAAACGTCTCAGGTGTGATGAGACTCGAGCTTGGAAGTGTTTGTTATGCCATTTGTACATAATGGTTAGAGCGCCACCTAGTGGAACGACTAACTAATCATGAATGAATGAGTTGAAATGTTAGCTGGTGGTTAAATGCATGAATTCCATCAATGTGACATCAGATCGGACGTGCTGGTTTTAGGTGTTGGGCGTGGCTCGACGCGCCGGGGGTGCGAGGGCCCTCATAACGCTGCTTGCAGCTTTAATTAGGGCCCGAGCACCGAGAGTGCGAAGGCCCTATTGTATCTGCTCCGTTTCTTATTATTATTATTATTATTATTATTATTATTATTATTATTATTATTATTATTATTATTATTATTCACCCCAAACAAGGGCCTTTTTGAGGGCCTAAACATGCTCAAAAACTCATGAAATTTTGCACACATGCCAGGTCTGGTGAAAAATTTTGTATTTTAATGGTTTTACATATGAGCACTGGGAAATGGCTCTAGAGCGCCACCTATGCCTTGTTAAATGCAGCCCTACGACCACATGGTTTGAGCTACATGTATGAAATTTGGCACACATGTGTATCATTCCAAGACGAACAAAAAAGTCTGTGGGCCCATTGACGCAAACCCAACAGGAAGTCCGCCATTTGGAAGAGAAGGTGACATTTTGGCTCTAATTTTGCCATTTCCATGCCTCGAACTTTAACGAACTCCTCCTTGGGATTTGGTCCTATAAACTTCAAATTTGGACAGTGTCAACTACACCCTTGTGCCATGTTAAATTGCGGAGCTTTTGAGTTTTCACAATACCATGAGGCCGTGGCGCCATGGCGAATTTCGATGACTCGCCATGAAAATCTTATTGCCTCTCATTTTGTCATACATTTTCTGACCTTGACCAAAGTGAACACATATGATAAGGCTCCACCCCTGAACATATTTCAACTGCCATATTTGACATCAAGGACAGCGCCACCTAGTGGGAACAGGAAATGTCATGTTTTACACTTTGGGGTACAGTATAGTGATGGGTGACATCTGCAGCCTCAAATTTCTCCAGGAAAGCCTTAAGGAGTTGGTCTTGGGTTACAGTGAAAACTGTGACTTTTCGCGAAAGGGTGTGACCCCAGCAGCATGGCGAACTTTGATGTCACGCCATGAAGAAACAAATTAGTATAACTCAATGAAATCCAGTCTGATCAGTACCAGACTTTACAGGCATGATGTCAGACCCGCCCTGAACAGATTGATGTGCCCATTGTCGGAAATACGGACAGCGCCACCTAGTGGCAACAGGAAATGTCATGGCTTTAATTTTGTTGTACTGATTTTCACAGGTTCATCGTGGCCACCTCAAAAGCGGTGAATATCACCATCAGTCCCTCGTGATGCTTCAGTGCAAAAAATGTGACTTTAAACTGAACGGCGCACCCTGGTGGCAACGCTGTTCAACATGAAAGATGAAGTTACTTTTGAGGGGCTTGGAAAGTTTATAGAGGCTTTAAACTTGGCCCACGCCTCCAATGTGATGAAGGCTTTGTTGTTATGTAACCATTTTCCTTGAATAGCGCAAAATGGCTCCACAGCGCCCCCTACAAAATTCCAAAACCACAGCCCCAGCTCTGTGTTTTATCTATGAGTCTGAAACTTGGTAAGCTTATGGAAGATCTTAAGATGTACAAAAAAGTCTCTTGGAGCAATATCCCAAATCCAACAGGAAGTCAGCCATTTTAAAGTTAATGTGTAATTTTGGCGACATTTTCCCATCTTTTCAGGCACCGTACTTTGACGAACTCCTCCAAGGGATTTCATCAGATTGGACCGATCTGAAGTTTGTGGAATCTAAAGACCTTTGTGATGTTAAATTGCGAAGCTTTTTACATTCAGGGAAACGGGGTGGTCATGGCGGCACGTAGAGTTTCAATCACTCGCCAAAAAGCAGTAATCTGCTGTCACTCCAAAACAAAATGTCCAATCTCTCCCAAACATCGCAGGCATGAGTCGAGAGTCAAGCTCAGAAATTTTTGATATGCCATTTATCAGTAATGTTAGAGCGCCACCTAGTGGGACAAAAATAATGATTGTTGAATGAGATTAAATGTTAGCTAGTTGTTTGGCCATGGTGCCACAGTGAGTTTTGATATATTGCCATAAAAATTATCTGATTTCCTATTTTATTCATGTTTTATGGTCAGTGTCATGGATCAATGCAAACATTTTTGCATGTTTTTGACTTTAAAATGTGATTCTTGCAGCATTCTGTTTCACATTTTAGGCCTTGTAATTTCCCTCATGTAACATCCTAACACATATACAAAATTGTGTTAGAAATGTGCCCTCAACCAGAATTTAGTGTTCCATTTGGAATTTTTTTGGTCATTATGACACATTTTTGCAATTTCCAGATTGTATACTTTTGTACTCATTGTAGAGGTCTGCGAGTCACATGGAGTTCCTTTCCCTTTCAGCTGTGGCTTCTACAAGAATTGGGTGAAAAACATAAAAACAAATAAAAAACAAATTAATTAATAGCCTTGAAACATAATATAATCTGTGCCACAGGTTCAATGTGGTAGAGAAGACAAGGACAACCTCTCTTTGTGTGGTGTTTGCACATTAGTGAGTGAGAGTTTGAAGTTAAAGTTTACAGAGAGTGACAAAAAGAAAAGTTACTGTAGAGTTTCTCAAGAGCCCGTTTTGGGTGAAATATTAGTGTTCAGCTGTATATTGTGTTCACTGCCTCCACAGGAATAAAGTTCTGCTGGTGCATTCTTACGTCATCCCTCTCCATCTGTCTGCTAAGGTTTCGCAATTCGATGATATGGGCGATTTATTTATTTGCCCATAAGTAAGTTTGCTAACAATGATGGAGCTAATAGAAGCAGTTAACAGGATAGAAATTACAGCACTGTTTGAACACCACCTTTTTTGCACTCTCCTCAGAGTGTGCCGAAGTGCAGTGATTTAATTACTGAAATTCAAAACAGACACAAAGAAAGGCACGAGCCTATGTTAGAAAAAATGTTTGGATGGTGGACACATACATGCTCATGCAAGTTAGTCGTGTTTGATTCCTTTGCTTGCATTATACATCTGCACAAGTAGCACACTGTTTTGGTAGTCAAATAAAATCCTAAATTGGTGACTTTATTTTTTATGGCAATTAGTTTGGACTTCTTTGTTGTAAACGTTCAAATCAGTCTGTGCATGATTACATTGCCCCGCCCATCAAAAAGTATGCACATGCATGTATATATATCTTATATTGTTGATTGTTGGACTTAAAATTGTTGGTTGGCAAATTTTTACATATCACTTAACCCTACTTTACACTTTGCTATTAGACTTTATTTGCCCAGGCCAGAAAGCTAATTACAAGCTACAAACCAAACTCGAAGCACTAATCATCAATCAGAAGCACCCTCGATATAGATGTAACTGGATTGACATGGTTGTTTATTACTTTAATGTAAATGTAATGGTCAATAGCATGTATTAGTCCGTTATAGCCATAAGCAAGGACACCACAGGGAGTCGAACCCTATCCCAGTAAACCAGGAGTACCATTACCAGTGTCTTTTTGCTTTTTAAGGCTAAGTGGATAAAGCAAAACCTGCATTAACAACATGTGAGCATGACTACTCTGTTTGATAGCACAACTGTACTATGTGCTATTTAAAAGTGAATACTTACTGCTATCTTTAGCAAATTGTACATTTTATTTTTCTATGTGTGATGCATACATTGTATCTGAAAGATGAATGAAAAAACAGTTACAGTTATTTAGAAGTCTATGGACAGAATTTCCTCATGTGCACAAGAACCCAGTAAATTTTTGTGAAATACCCAAAGATATCTACAAAAAACTTTAAAATATTGCGTTTATTAATTAATGGTAAAGTCACTTAATGCAGGAAAAAAAAACCACTGTAATAGCAATTGGCTGAGGTTAGTCATTAAGAATGAGTGTGCACAGAATTGGGCTGACTAACATATAAAGCATAGCTAGAAGTGAGGTGTAACCTTTCCACTTCCCTCCCTTACTCAGCCATTGTGATTCAGTTAAAGGACTAGATATTACAGTCCCTGATAATGCATTGCTTTAGGATAGGAGAGAGCAGAGAGGAGAGCTAGAAGGGGGGCTGCACCAAGACACCAGACGTTCAACCTCCCTCCTGTAGGCAGACTCGTCCCCGTCCGAGATGAGTCCAATAACGGTGGTGTCATCTGCAAACTTGATTAGCTTGACAGACTGGTGGGTGGAGGTGCAGCAGTTGGTGTACAGGGAGAAGAGCAGAGGAGAAAGAACACAGCCCTGAGGGGAGCCGGTGCTGATGGTCCGGGAGTCCGAGACATTCTTTCCCAGCCTCACATGCTGCTTCCTGTCCGTCAGGAAGTCAGTGATCCACCGGCAGATGGGATCAGGCACATTCATCTGGGAAAGCTTGTCTCGGAGATGGTCTGGAAGGATGGTGTTGAAGGCAGAGCTGAAGTCCACAAACAGGATCCTGGCGTAGGTTCCTGGGGAGTCCAGATGCTGCAGGATGAAGTGTAGGGCCATGTTGATGGCGTCGTCTACAGACCTGTTGGCTCTATATGCAAACTGCAGGGGGTCCAGGAGGGGGGCGTCCGAGATGAGTCCAATAACGGTGGTGTCATCTGCAAACTTGATTAGCTTGACAGACTGGTGGGTGGTGGTGTCATCTGCAAACTTGATTAGCTTGACAGACTGGTGGGTGGAGGTGCAGCAGTTGGTGTACAGGGAGAAGAGCAGAGGAGAAAGAACACAGCCCTGAGGGGAGCCGGTGCTGATGGTCCGGGAGTCCGAGACATTCTTTCCCAGCCTCACATGCTGCTTCCTGTCCGTCAGGAAGTCAGTGATCCACCGGCAGATGGGATCAGGCACATTCATCTGGGAAAGCTTGTCTCGGAGATGGTCTGGAAGGATGGTGTTGAAGGCAGAGCTGAAGTCCACAAACAGGATCCTGGCGTAGGTTCCTGGGGAGTCCAGATGCTGCAGGATGAAGTGTAGGGCCATGTTGATGGCGTCGTCTACAGACCTGTTGGCTCTATATGCAAACTGCAGGGGGTCCAGGAGGGGGGCGTCCGAGATGAGTCCAATAACGGTGGTGTCATCTGCAAACTTGATTAGCTTGACAGACTGGTGGGTGGTGGTGTCATCTGCAAACTTGATTAGCTTGACAGACTGGTGGGTGGAGGTGCAGCAGTTGGTGTACAGGGAGAAGAGCAGAGGAGAAAGAACACAGCCCTGAGGGGAGCCGGTGCTGATGGTCCGGGAGTCCGAGACATTCTTTCCCAGCCTCACATGCTGCTTCCTGTCCGTCAGGAAGTCAGTGATCCACCGGCAGATGGGATCAGGCACATTCATCTGGGAAAGCTTGTCTCGGAGATGGTCTGGAAGGATGGTGTTGAAGGCAGAGCTGAAGTCCACAAACAGGATCCTGGCGTAGGTTCCTGGGGAGTCCAGATGCTGCAGGATGAAGTGTAGGGCCATGTTGATGGCGTCGTCTACAGACCTGTTGGCTCTATATGCAAACTGCAGGGGGTCCAGGAGGGGGGCGTCCGAGATGAGTCCAATAACGGTGGTGTCATCTGCAAACTTGATTAGCTTGACAGACTGGTGGGTGGTGGTGTCATCTGCAAACTTGATTAGCTTGACAGACTGGTGGGTGGAGGTGCAGCAGTTGGTGTACAGGGAGAAGAGCAGAGGAGAAAGAACACAGCCCTGAGGGGAGCCGGTGCTGATGGTCCGGGAGTCCGAGACATTCTTTCCCAGCCTCACATGCTGCTTCCTGTCCGTCAGGAAGTCAGTGATCCACCGGCAGATGGGATCAGGCACATTCATCTGGGAAAGCTTGTCTCGGAGATGGTCTGGAAGGATGGTGTTGAAGGCAGAGCTGAAGTCCACAAACAGGATCCTGGCGTAGGTTCCTGGGGAGTCCAGATGCTGCAGGATGAAGTGTAGGGCCATGTTGATGGCGTCGTCTACAGACCTGTTGGCTCTATATGCAAACTGCAGGGGGTCCAGGAGGGGGGCGTCCGAGATGAGTCCAATAACGGTGGTGTCATCTGCAAACTTGATTAGCTTGACAGACTGGTGGGTGGTGGTGTCATCTGCAAACTTGATTAGCTTGACAGACTGGTGGGTGGAGGTGCAGCAGTTGGTGTACAGGGAGAAGAGCAGAGGAGAAAGAACACAGCCCTGAGGGGAGCCGGTGCTGATGGTCCGGGAGTCCGAGACATTCTTTCCCAGCCTCACATGCTGCTTCCTGTCCGTCAGGAAGTCAGTGATCCACCGGCAGATGGGATCAGGCACATTCATCTGGGAAAGCTTGTCTCGGAGATGGTCTGGAAGGATGGTGTTGAAGGCAGAGCTGAAGTCCACAAACAGGATCCTGGCGTAGGTTCCTGGGGAGTCCAGATGCTGCAGGATGAAGTGTAGGGCCATGTTGATGGCGTCGTCTACAGACCTGTTGGCTCTATATGCAAACTGCAGGGGGTCCAGGAGGGGGGCGTCCGAGATGAGTCCAATAACGGTGGTGTCATCTGCAAACTTGATTAGCTTGACAGACTGGTGGGTGGTGGTGTCATCTGCAAACTTGATTAGCTTGACAGACTGGTGGGTGGAGGTGCAGCAGTTGGTGTACAGGGAGAAGAGCAGAGGAGAAAGAACACAGCCCTGAGGGGAGCCGGTGCTGATGGTCCGGGAGTCCGAGACATTCTTTCCCAGCCTCACATGCTGCTTCCTGTCCGTCAGGAAGTCAGTGATCCACCGGCAGATGGGATCAGGCACATTCATCTGGGAAAGCTTGTCTCGGAGATGGTCTGGAAGGATGGTGTTGAAGGCAGAGCTGAAGTCCACAAACAGGATCCTGGCGTAGGTTCCTGGGGAGTCCAGATGCTGCAGGATGAAGTGTAGGGCCATGTTGATGGCGTCGTCTACAGACCTGTTGGCTCTATATGCAAACTGCAGGGGGTCCAGGAGGGGGGCCGTGAGGGTCTTGAGATGGGAGAGAACTAGGCGCTCAAATGACTTCATGACCACAGATGTCAGAGCCACGGGTCTGTAGTCATTTAGTCCAGTGATCCTAGGTTTCTTGGGGACAGGGATTATGGTAGAGGACTTGAAGCAGGCAGGCACATGACATGCCTGCAGTGAGGAGTTGAAGATGCCAGAAAACACTGGGGCCAGCTCGTTTGCACAGTGTCTGAGGGTGGCAGGAGACACACCGTCTGGGCCGGGAGCTTTCCGAGCATTCAGACTCTTAAACTGCTTCCTCACATCTGCTTCATGATTTACGGAGGATTTACGGAGGATAACTTCTTCAACGGGATAGAATAGGTGATAGAGAGAAGTAAGACAAAAGGGACAAGATAGGAGAGAGCAGAGAGGGAGCTAGAAGGGGGGCGCCTGGTCTGGCTTCCCACACCTCCCCGCCGGTTTAGGCTGTACGCTCTACCTCCCCACTGCGTTCCAGAAAAGGGAAGAAGAGTAGAGAGGAGAAGAGCGGAATATTTCTTTTCTCCTTAGCATTTACGGAGGATAACTTCTTCAACGGGATAGAATAGGTAATAGAGAGAAGTAAGACAAAAGGGACAAGATAGGAGAGAGCAGAGAGGGAGCTAGAAGGGGGGCGCCTGGTCTGGCTTCCCACACCTCCCCGCCGGTTTAGGCTGTACGCTCTACCTCCCCACTGCGTTCCAGAAAAGGGAAGAAGAGTAGAGAGGAGAAGAGCGGAATATTTCTTTTCTCTCATGGTTAGCTGTGCTTTTTGTACTTTTAGGTCATTATTTACATAAATTTACACACACACACACACACATACACTGCTGCTCACTGCCCTTTTGTCATGTAGGAGTCTTGGATTTAAACGTACAAAAAATCCCTTCATGGTCACTAAAATATGTTGGAAAGACTACAGCTTTTACATCATAATGTGTTGTTTTAACATACACATGATCAATTAATGTGCCCTTCTCCGTGGTGGGCTGTGTTACATGTTGAATGAATCCTTTGTCTGTGACAAACTTGCAAATACTTGAAGATTTTAGAACATTGTCATTAAAATCTCCCATTACTACTACTGTATTACTTTTTTTATCTAGCCAATCAAGTAACTTTCCTAGGTTTTGTTTAAACAGTGCCATGGTATAAGAAGGAGGCCGATAAATAACTGCTATTAAAATGTTCCATGTACAATAGTTGCAAAGTAAACATTCTAAATTGGCATCTGGTATAGCTATAATTTCAGATGTCAAACTGTCTGCAGTATACATGCCAACGCCACCATGCTGTTGGCTTTGTATTTCAATAAATGTTGGGTTACTTCTAGTGTAAGATGCACTTCGTGGATTATGCTGAAACCCATAACCGTCAATTTTTACAGTGTCTAATGAAGAATCGGCAGACATCCATGTCTCTGTAACAGCAATACAGTTAGGCTGCAAATGCTGTGTGCACAATACCAGATCAGCTACATGTAGAGTTAAATTCTGCACATTCATTAACACTACTGTGAAATCGTGTGTCTTAGTACATGCTGTATTTTCAGACAAAAATTGGGGCATTCTTTCGATTACATCCTTTACACCACCTTTAGAGTAAATAGCTTTTTCATTGAAATCTTGAATTATTAAACCTGACAAACTCCTAACACGACTTAAGGCAACATATGCCTGTCCTGGAGCAAACACATTTTTAAGAGACACTACTGCATCATCAACAGTAACTCCTTGTACCTTATGTACTGTACAAGCCCATGCAAGTTTCAGTGGAAACTGCCGCCGCAATCCACCTTTCTCAGTTACCTTTTCTTCTTCTGCTTCAATACCTGTAGAGCCTATTTCAAGTGCTGGGTAATACACACAGTTTTTCCTCCTTTGTGCACCTATATGATTGTCATCGAATTTTACGTAAATGGTTTTGGGAAGCTTCTTGTCCTCAGTAAGATAAACTATGTGTGTTACCGTACCACATACACCATTAACAAGACCATCCATTACATCTACATTTTTACACAACATTACGCGGGCACCTTTCCCCAAGAGAAGCTTTTCATTCAAACATGTGTTATATGTTTTGGCATGATGTCCAGTTTTTAACTCCAGTTTCCCTGTTTTCCTACTATTGACAAAATCCTGAGCAGGTATCTCAACATAATCAGGACACATCTTAAACAACTGCTGCATATTATGCTCATTTACTTGTTTGTTTGTTGGAAAAATGTGTAAAGCTGAGCTAACTTCACCAGTTTCACAATGCTTTAAGCTTTTAATGTCCTTTTCTAATAATGGAGCCCCTTTAATGTGAGTTCTTAACCTGTTTAATAATTCTGCAAACCCAACATCGCTCTGCCTTACTATTTTATTTAGTTCAACAACCCTAAATAGACTAGACCACAAGTTCATACCAACATCCTCAACATACAGGGGTTTTCCTTTTACTGGAGGCAACTGAAAAAAGTCTCCAACAGTAATAACACTAACATTTCCAAAAGGCGAAAAATCTCCAATTTGTTTAATCTGTCTTAATCTACCATGGATGTAAGCCATTAGTCTCTGATCAACCATGGAGATTTCATCAATTATCAGGATCTGCAGATCACAATATTTAGCACGTAGGCAATTTAACTTTTCCTCACCCAGAGGGGTGTAAGGTAAGCGGACATCTTTACCAATGCTAAATGTGTTGTGGATTGTTGTTGCATGTAAGTTATATGCAGCAATCCCAGTAGGCGCAGTTAATAAAACACAAACATTTTCAGGATGACGACACATTGGTGACAATAACCTTGCTGCTTCATAGTGAATTGCTTTAATCAAATGGCTTTTCCCTGTTCCTGCACCTCCAGTAATAAATACATGCAATGGATCTGGGTTTTTGCCTACTGTCTTATCCAAGCACCACTGCCTAATCTGATAAAAGACTGAAAGCTGTGTCTCATTTAGAGATCTAATTAAAGCCAAACCGTCTCTTCTGGGCATAATGTCATTTCTCTTTTCTAAATGTGAAACCTGTTGGCTGCACACAGCTAAATCTGGAATATTCTCATTGTCTTCTTCCCCTATTTGCTCTTTATCTTTCCATTCCTGCTCACACTCTAAACGCTCCAACTCCTGTTCTGGACAAAGCTCACACCAGGCATCTTCTGTTACACCATCCAAATCAATTGTATTTTGAACATTATCCAGTTTATCTGCGTTTATTTCAAACTTACGTCTATTTGCATCAACAACTGATTTCACTGAATGCAGAAATCCATCGCTAAACTTCACAACACCATTCTTGTAAAACTGTTCAAATGTTGTATAGTTTGAAGGCTTTAGTTCCTGATCTACACGATATGGCAAAAACAACTGCATAATACTCTGATAAAACAATTCAGTATTTTTAGTCTCTGAAAATCGTGCATAACGAACAACTGCAGGTTGTGACCGTGTTCTCTTAGTAACAAAACCACATCTATTGTTCAACTGTATTGGCTTAGTGGATTTTTCATTTTTACTCAAAACACGATATTCGGAGGCAAATGTGGCCATACACATATCATTAAAATCACTGCTTTTTGGTCTATTTGTATACCGGTCTACAATACTAGTCATCCACATGTCCTCTGCTGTTAAATCCTGTGATGTTGCTTTTTGTCTTAACACTTTTAAGGGCAAACTCATTTTAACTACATTGTCCCCTGTTGGCACAAACACAACTTTCCTAGAACATTCTTTTAGATGCATATTTGTTAGCCTATACACAGCCTCCTGAGCACTAACATCTCTGTTATGAAGGTATACGCTGCCTAATGACTTCAAAGCCTCCCTTGCACTAACATTTCCATCTTTATATGCTTCCTTCTGAGCATTACCTAACAACAAACCCATCTCTTTTTCAGATTTTGACATGTAAGAAATTATGTAAACACAGCAGGCATAAGCATCAATTACAAATTGAATATCCAAATTAGCATTGTAACATTTCAACAGTGGCTTACTGTATTGATTTATCCAAACCTCGTTTACCTGCCTTTTCAACACAACATGTGTATTTCGACTAAAGCATTTGTATGCCTCCTCAAAAGTTGCCTGATTCATACCTAAACTCTGAAACAAATGCTCCACACTTTCAAAACTCCTACTCTCATCTGAAAGAGCTTTCTTGATTGTTGTTAAGATATCACTTGCCTGCTTTCTTCTCATCTTAAAAGAGTCTTGCTGACGCTGACTTTCACAGGCACATTGTTGTAAATCATCTTCTCTCTTATCCACTTGACACTTGCATATTTGCTCGGAAATATCACTTTTCCTATGACATATAAATGTTCGACTGGATGGTGGCCTGGGAAAATTAAACCGGCAAACTGTGTTTTTTTTTTTGCAAGTTTTAGAATGCCGCTTTGAATGCTGTTGTACAGATGAGACAATGTCCAATAAAGTCTCATCTTGTGAAGGCAATTCACAAGTTACATATTCATCAATAAACTGAATCACCTCTTCATCTGTATTTTTATCAATCTGTGGAGCATTCTCAATCCAAAACAGACAGTGCACATGAGGTGAACCTCGCTGTTGAAATTCCACTCTGTAAAAGTAATCCTTAATTTTACCAATCGGATGCAATGGAGACATGAGTACCTCCTTCAAAAAACAATGCCACCGAAAGTCAAACATCCTTGCTGCAGTCACAGGATTTCGACGCAGCAGATCACACCTGTCTGCCCACTCTAACTGTTCAACTGTTTCTGTTCTACCTTGCTGTTTCAAAATACTATAAAGAAGATTTGTCCATCGCATGTCAGCTGACGAAAATGAACAAAACCAAGTGGGTATACCAAGCTGACGAACACAAGCTAAGAGGTCACGCTGTGCTGCCTGCCAAAAAGCTGGAGTACCTCTAATAGGTTTAAGAAAACGGTACCCATCATCAAACTCCAACAACTTCTTCAAAGACTCTTCATCTTTCAACAACTCATGGCTAACATTCTGATATGTACAATCACCTTTTCCTTTTCGCAATGCTATTGACACATTAGAGATAACCTGTTCAATCTCAGACATATACTGAGCAAAAAAGATATATTCAACATTTTGTGCAAACCTGCCATCAGCATGTAAAATCCGGTTATTAAAATAACGGGACAGTGTCAAACGCTTCTCTCTGTTTTCATGATATGTATTCACCCCCTTTGGAAACAACACTGGGAAACATTTGGCTTCATTTGCATGATCAGAAAGTAATTTTACAGGATTATTCCCTTCTGCTGGAGCTAGATTCAATATGTTAGTAAAATATTGATCTAGTGCTTCCTGACCAATATCAACAGGCATGAGACATGTGTCCTGAAACATACAGTGCTGCTGTCTGTCATGTAAAAGCTCGTCATCAACATTTGAAGATATAAGACCGCTTACTGCATTTTTATCACTCTCCTCTTCCACAGCTTCCTCTTGATGCATACAAAATTGATTTTGCCAACTTTCATTGAATTCTACATCTTTATAATGCACATTTGACTCTTTTAAATATTGTAAAGCCTGTCTTATGTGGATAGTGTCAACAAACTGGTATTGATAGTGGCCTTTGTAAGTTAACTTGCGCTTTAGCTTTACTGGTAATAAAGATCCTTCCATGCTAGAACGGGGTAAGACATTGGTGGTTTCCACAATGTTTGCTGGTACACATGTCACTGGTCCATGTACTCCATTTTGTCCACCCTTAGGTAAGGCTAGCATTTTCATAAATGGTATATGTAAAGCTATTAAATGTTGTTCTAAGCTATTTAAACATGCCAATTCAGGTGGAATGGGATGAACTTCTAAATGGTTTTTTACAGATTCTGGAGGAACTTCATTTTTATTAATTTTATAATGGCATGTATAACAGATCCATAGTTTAGCTTTAACTGTTTCCAACCAGTGACATGGATTTGTACAATCTTTATTACATTTGTGTAAATAGTCTTCAGTTAAACATTTTTCTGCAATCAGTGCTGCAGTTTTAGTTTTGTTATAATAGTTTTTTTTACAATGTAACACCTGATGTCTAAATAACAACCTATGGCAGACACAGCAAACAAAATCTGGTCCATCTTTTATTTTATCTAAAAAATTTGTCATCACAAAATCAAACTGCTCTCCCTTTTCTTTCCTTTGCTGCCTTTTCAAGCTGACACCAGCAATAGCACGCCTTTTATATTCTAGATTTCCATGATACTTTTTAAAACTTACTGCTTTTAAATTTTGCCTATGCAGCTCATTTAATTTGTATTTCCTTATATTGATTTCTTTTAGCTTTTCTTTATGAGATATATTTTGCTCATATTTCCTGATGCTCATTTCTTTAACCTTTTCTTTATGAGATATATTTTGCTCATATTTCCTGATGCTCATTTCTTTAACCTTTTCTTTATGAGATACATTTTGCTTGTATTTTCTGATGCTCATTTCTTTAACCTTTTCTTTATGAGATACATTTTGCTTGTATTTTCTGATGCTCATTTCTTTAACCTTTTCTTTATGAGATACATTTTGCTTGTATTTCCTGATGCTCATTTCTTTAACCTTTTCTTTATGAGATACATTTTGCTTGTATTTTCCGATGCTCATTTCTTTAACCTTTTCTTTATGAGATACATTTTGCTTGTATTTTCTGATGCTCATTTCTTTAACCTTTTCTTTATGAGATACATTTTGCTTGTATTTTCTGATGCTCATTTCTTTAACCTTTTCTTTATGAGATACATTTTGCTTGTATTTCCTGATGCTTATTTCTTTAACCTTTTCTTTATGAGATACATTTTGCTTGTATTTTCTGATGCTCATTTCTTTAACGTTTTCTTTATGAGATACATTTTGCTTGTATTTCCCGATGCTCATTTCTTTAACCTTTTCTTTATGAGATACATTTTGCTTGTATTTCCTGATGCTTATTTCTTTAACCTTTTCTTTATGAGATACATTTTGCTTGTATTTTCTGATGCTCATTTCTTTAACGTTTTCTTTATGAGATACATTTTGCTTGTATTTCCCGATGCTCATTTCTTTAACCTTTTCTTTATGAGATACATTTTGCTTGTATTTTCTGATGCTCATTTCTTTAACCTTTTCTTTATGAGATACATTTTGCTTGTATTTTCTGATGCTCATTTCTTTAACCTTTTCTTTATGAGATACATTTTGCTTGTATTTCCTGATGCTCATTTCTTTAACCTTTTCTTTATGAGATACATTTTGCTTGTATTTCCTGATGCTCATTTCTTTAACCTTTTCTTTATGAGATACATTTTGCTTGTATTTCCAGGTGCTTATTTCTTTTACCTTTTGCCTATGCAACAAATCTTTTTGATATTTTTTTATGCTCCTTGCCTTCACCTTTTCCTTATGTAATGCATTTACTTGGTATGCAATTTGTTTTTTAAAATACTTTTTCTTTTTTGAATGCTTAGAAACCATATGTTTAGTTGATGAACTACATATATTTAATGTATCCTTCATTGCTTCTTTTGTTTTTCCTCTACACATGTGCTGTGGTGTAGATAAATTAGTCGCTCTGCATAAACCAAAACAACCCTCCTTATTAAAATGTTGCACACAAATTACTGGCACAAAATGACTATTTTCACATTTCAAGTATATCCCTTCATTTGTGGTATCCGTACTTGTGCAGCTATACTTGTGCCATTTATCTCCATTAAACATAAATATGTCCAATCCAAAAGCATTTGCTGCAGCCTGAAATTCTGTGTCAGTAGCAGGATTCCCAACATACTTCATTTGTGACTTTGAAATATACTCAGATATTGAAACATAATCTTTTACCACGAACTTCATGTGCTCTTCACCATTGTTTTCCATATACTTCAAAACAGCAAGCCTTATTTTTCTATGACTTTTCTCAGAACCACTGATTACTTCAGATAAAGCCCTAAAGAAACTATTGCTGTCCTCTATAACCTTATTTGTTTTACAAACAACACCTAAATGACCATAAACAGTGTGAACTTTGTTATCCTGCTTCTGAAAGTCAACATTAAATTTATAGCATAAACTTTGTGCAACTCCATTGGAAATGGGACTGAAGCTAAACTGACTTGCGTCATTCAAAACCTCACCATCAGCATGTGTATCTAACACTACTTCATCTGCACAAAATGTGTGATCCTGTGTTTTGTCAAAAAAAAAACTATCCTTACTCTTTAACCTAGTGCTGTATCCTTTGATAACAGATGCACTGATTTTGCAGTAGCCATAACAGGTCTGCAGTTGAGGCTTATGAACACAGACCACTGTCTCATAATGATTCCCATGACGATTTTCTAAATAGATTCCCTTTTCTGACAAAAGCTTGCCATTACAGCCGTATTTTAGCCAACGCTCATCATGAAATGTAAATACATCAACTCCTAAACAATTAGCAGTTGCTTGGATTTCAACTTCTGTAGCCCAGCTGTTAACATTTCTCATTTTAGATTTCTGAATGTAGTCTGCAACTGTTGAATACTCTGATCTTAAAATATTTCTATATATTGCAGCATTCCTCTCCAACTCTTTCACAATGGCAAGTCTTATCTTGCGATGGTGCTTTTGTGTGCCAGTCACAACCTGAGAAATAGCTCTGAAGAAACAGTTCCCATCAGCCACTATACTTTCATTTTTGCATGGAACACCTAACAAACCAACACATGTAGACGCTGGTACACTAATTTTTTCAAACTCCACATTTAACTGTGTGCACAAAGCCTGACAAACCCACTCAGAAATGGGACTAAACACCAGCTTGTTGTTTGTCACTTCACTAACAAATTCAACATCTGAATTCACCTGAGACACATCATACTGTTTTAACTTCTTAGCTTCACTGTGACCCACTGAAATCTTGCGCTTTCTTGTTGCATCATTACATAATAACCCCAAATTATACTCAGAACAACTCAAGGTCTTTCCAGACATTTTGCAACTCTCTGCCTCTATTAAAGACTCCACGATGATAACATCTCTGATGTTTGGTTCATTCTGGATTGAATCACAACTTGATTCTGGTGTAAAGGTTTTGCACGTTTTTTCACAACTGTCTTTGGGTGTGGCACTATCAGACACCATAAGGTACCTAACACAAACACCAGCTACTTCAAAAGGCTTTTGCTTCTGACTCAGGCCCGTTGCCAGCTGGCAGATGTGTCTGACCACATCTTCAAGTGACCTGAAGCACAAAACAACACTTCTTCCCTGCTCACTGACCAAACCCACAGCACTGCGTGCATGAGAATCAACTAGTGCATATTGTCCATTCTCAGAAATGACTGCACATGTACTGCCACACAATGTCAGAAGACATGTATTATACATGGCACAGATCTTTTGCAGCCCAGTCTGCAGGGTAGTGTAGACACCACTCTCAATGAGTTCCCCTTCAAGCACATCAATATCCCCACTGACAAAATCTCCATACTCAAACTCAAAGTTTTGCCCATCAATACAATACTTTTTAGGCAAATCAGGGACACACAACACACTGGATGAGTTGCTTATCATGTTGCAGTCTCTCAAATTGGTGTACAAAAGGTCACCTAAAACTACAACTCTGTCAAGAACTTTTGTCTCCCATGAAAAGACGCTATCAACTTTATGTTTTGCCAGGCTAACCAGACCTATAGCCATACACTGAACTCCTCCATATTTAAATCGATCATCAGCCTGGTGAAATGATCCTCTCACACTCTTTATAATGCAACAGCTATCCTCTGCTCCAACTCCTGTGACAGCATTAACAGTTTCAAGGTTGACAGAAGTGTTATCAACTTTAGCTGTAAGATTCGTGTCAACATCCCTGTCCACAAACACTGCACTGCTCTCCACGTCAACATCAACTTGACCTGCCTGCACAGAAATGCTGCTAACAGCATACCATTGTGCATCTAAAGACGTCTGTAAATTTCTGATGTGAAGCATCAGGTCGTCAAGGCATGTGTTAAAAACAGCCACAGCTGTGCCAATCTCAGATGCCAGCCCAGCTGCATTACGTGTGCCACAATCAACAACAACAAAATAATTCTTGTGATGAATGATGACACTAACTGCAGTGTGAAGATCCAACAGACACATGCCATCCCTCAACAGATGTTCCTGCAGCTTTTCATACAACACAGCCTCCCCTTCCGACAGCCCAAAATCTATGTAAACTGGCGGGCCAATATCAACTTTCCATTTTTGGCCAAACACAGTGTGCTGTCCAATCAGCCTGCAAACGCTATGCTTGCTGCCAATGTCCTGTCTTGCCTTAGCTATATACCTAACTAATTGGCACCCCTCTACACATATATCATCAACATCCTCCGGTTTCCATGTACACACTGGAGCTATCATATGCTTGATTGCAGCCACAACACTGCAGGCAATTAAGGCATTCACATCTGAAGTGGATGGTGCACATTGAACAGCAGTCCCAGCAACAATGGATGCTTGCAACTTCTCTGCACAAATGCAAACATTTGGGTTAGCATTGGACTTACCAGAGGGGATTCTTGGTGTGCGCCGCATGCGAAAACCCTTTTTTCTTGGCATCTACAATAAAAAGAGAAAAAAAATATATTAAACAAACATCCACACTCCAGCTCACATGTTAGTTTGCTCCAAGCATTTACACAAAGGTCAGTGTTTTGTAGTAGCTAATATGTCATTCTTCATAACAGAATTGTTGATATAGGTTACAAGCAAGTCTGGCGCTGAACAGAAATTGTCGCGCTATGCGCCTGTGTTTATTGTGCATAAATACTGAATTGTCCTGACACAATATTGCGTTTCGTTTCTTTTATTACCATGGTACATTAACAAAAACATATACTTTTATTCACAGGATAAAACTTTTTTTTTGTATCACTAATTGCCCAGTACGATTACAGCATACAATATTATTGTCACTGCTACATTTCTGTAATGAACCAGAAAATATTTCCACTACTAATTAATTACCGTTGAGCTTAAAGGTCCTATTAATAAATGGTTAACGAATGTGTATTTATGAAGACGATTTGTGAGACTGGTAAACTTATGATAGGTACGATGGTCTTTCATTCTACACGGTGCATTTCAAGGTCCTGTACCCATCTGTCGGTAAACTAGACCTGGGCTTGTTAAAGTGACCTGAAGTTACTAAAAACTTCATGAGTGTATGCACTCACTCCAAGAACCGTATGATTATCAATTTGAGCGTGGTGAAAGTTGGGCTCTCGCTAACTCTTTTGTCCACTCTGTGTGCTCGTAAGGGTCTAACCCTTTCACTCTTTTGATTTTTTTCCTCGTATCTTTTCTTTGACTTTTCATCAAGTTTGTCTTTGTACGGAGCGGTATTGTTCTCCTTCGTTTTTGTACATACCTCTTTTGGGGGGCAAAGTAAAAGCAAGAAGGTATTAGAACCGGAGAATGAACGTTTTGCGGTGCTGCAAATGCTTGCATTTGATGCATTGCTTTAATTGTTTTGCCACTAGTGCCCGGCATGCAATGCATGAAAGTCATGTGGTCTGTCAATCTCTATTATGACTACGAACACTAAAGTAAGGGGGTGGAACATGACCTTCCAGTCATGTTCAAATCAAACCTGACCATTTTAAAACTTAAGACACTCATAAATATTGTCATTTACATTTGATTGCCTAAAGGCTTTATGAGATTCTCCACACTATTAACTTATACAAGTGATGTGGGGGGGGGGGGGGGGGTGAGTGCATTGAGATTAGAATCTCACCCCCCCTGCCATTGACTGAACAAACGACTGAATAGCCCACTGAACGACTACTTAACGACCCACTGAACAATACTGGAGAACATTTTTTAAACCTTCTCTTTCCACTTTTTGCTCTTAACAGGAAGCATCAAAAAACGTCAAAAAACCCTTGTTAAAACCTCAAGCATGTAAGGCTATAGTCAGCATTTTTAATAACTTACCTTGGTTCACACCAAATCCAGCTGTTCTGCTGAAAGTTCACAGCAAGCCTTCTGAAGTATCTGTACGTGATGTCCCTTAGGAAGTTTGATCTCCTAATACAAAAAAGATATTGTACAATTAAACATTATTGACATAAGATCAGAAAAAGGTCATTTTCAGACTGAAACAGAAATAAAGAAACCTTAACCCTAGCAATTAAAATTGTGACAAAGACAAAACCCCACCCATAAATGGCATGGTTTTTTTAATGACCAGTTATGCTCAGGTTAAAATCTATACCTGTGCACCTACCAAAAATAATTAAACATCAGATTCACAAGGCTAAAATAAATGTGAGACAATAACAAAATTTTCTCAATACCTGCATAATTAGCATGATGCAAATTTAACAACTCACAATGAACGCACAACAAATCACAGCTATGTGAAAAATTACAATTATCCTCTTACGCTCTATAGCCACCAGTACTGTGGCTCAAGAGTTATGCAAAAACCTCCATGCAAATATCACGTAGTATCCACAGAAGCCTTATAATTTTAGCTAAATGGTCATATAAACCATTTCTAAAACTACCAAAGACAGCAGAAACAAGCATGATTGAAATAGCAGTTACTAAACTGCTTAAAATCTGCTAAACACACATAAACCAGCCAAAAATGTTCCACACTTCATGTATTTCATTATATTCATGTTGTGCTTTACTTGTAATAAGAAATCAGTGGCTAATTACCCGGCCTAGCTTTCACAGATTTCAGTCTTTCAAAAAAGACCACAAAATGGCTTAATGGCCCAAATTCACTAAAACAGAAAACCAAACCAAAGACTTTTCACCGGTACCCCTCCCACAAACAATAAAAAAATAACTTAAATACAAAGTAAATTCTGTTACTGAAATTTAAAATGTGGTTTTACACCAAAAATAAAATTCAATTTACAACAAATAAAACTTACCAAGAATTGCACAAGGGCAGGGTTTTTCAAAAATAATATCTTGTGATGTTTGTTATAGTGGTCTAAAATAATGTCCTCGAATCCTCAGAATGTTAAAATCCAAAGCTCTCCTCTTCTCGTTTGCTAAAAGCAAAGTGGCTTACAAACCAGTGGCACAGGTATTTATTGAAATCATGAGGGACATTCAAAAAACTTCAAATGATCCAATCACAGAAGCCAACAGGGGAGGGACTGTCACAAAGTAACCAGTGAAGTTACAATGCAATAAACAGTACTCAACACCTTTTTTCCCTTGAGTAGTTAAAACCTTTATTCAGCAGTACACTAATTTTCATAGCTGTTGTCCACACCCTTGGCTTTGCCAAAAGACACAATTCAATCTTTTGTCTCAGTCTAACCTTTTCAACAGTGTCACTTGCCCCCCCCCCCCTTGCTTGCCCTTCACACATGAAAACAAAAGACAGCCATTGATAGTCTCTGCCACCAACTGTCTCACCACACCTAATTCTGAATTAACAATTACTCAAAGTGACCTAAAACTTTTGGGTCACTTTAGGTCACAGTCCCAGTGGGTGACAGCATATAAAAGTAAGAAAGCTTAGCAAGTACCTGATGCTGTCAAATCATAAGAAATTAGCAGAAATATCGTAAAACCAAAACAGTCAAATGAAAAAGCAGCATAAGCCAAAGTTCCTTCAGAAGTACAGTATCAGAGAATGGTGAAAGACTGTTGGAATAATTGGCAGTGGATTTTATCGTGTGGTCTCTGTGTTTTTCTGTCAGTTAATCAGGCTGAATCTGCCAAACTGCTAGATCATTGAAAGGCCCACAACGAATAGACACAACGAAGGTTAAATCAATTTGGTAGCAAAAGACTGTTATTTAGCATCTTCATTGATGTCAATGACAAACAAAGAAGAATAGTTCATTCTGGTGGAAAAACCAGCACGAGTTATCTACACAAATCTTCCATAGCTCTAAGGATTAACGGCAAGTCTTGTTCCTTACTGTTCATATTGAGCTTCTGTTTAATACATTGGCAGTGCAATAGCATAGTGTTTAGGTTTATATCAACAAAATACAGGAATCTTAATAGAACAACTAGAGAATGAGAAGAATACATAAATATGAAAAAATATATTTCAGCTTCTCCTCTCTGTTGTGTTGCAACATAGCCATTCGACATGGAAAATGAAGTAGCTTTCAAGAAAGAGAAAGCTTGAAAAACTTACAAACACTGACAATCAACTAGTGTACAGCTTTCAAGTGTAATTTATACATTTTAATAGTAATGTCTTTAAAACTATCAGTGACATTGAAAGGAGTTATTAGTTATTATCAAAACATCAAATTGTTCATAAAACATAAGTTCGCTTTTTTTTATTTTAAAGCCAAAATGACACCAGTGACACCACTAGTGTTTTATAAATCTTGATTCATAAACAATTATGTTAGAAACTTATTTCCTATTCACAATACTTGTTATTATTAAACATTTAATGTGAAAAAGTTTCATCCTCCTCTTAGTCTTCATACATCTCTTTTTTTTAAACTTGTAGAGTTGTAGAATTTAAACTAATAACACATATACCATAAGGATGAATAAACAGTCAAAGAAAACCAAAATTTAAAACAGGAACATTTATTATAAAATATTTACACATCTGTCACAACTCTTTGTCTGTCTGACTGGAGTCCTCTGTCACATATGTACAAAACAAACCAAAACAATATTTTTCACAGTTGAGTATTCACAGTATTTATAAAGCAATTGTAAAAGAATTGAGTAGTTAAAATCTTTATTCAGCAGTACACTAATTTCCATAGCTGTTGTCCACACCCTTGGCCTTGCCAAAAGATGGCCTTGCCAAAAGAAACCAAGGTGAGACTCAGTCTCACCTTGGTTTCACAGCCTTACAACTTATTCATTCAACAGTGTGACCTCAAGTTTGCCCCCCCCCCCCCCCCCCCGCTTCCCCTTCACACATGAAAACAAAAGACAGCCATTGATAGTCTTTACCACTAACTGTCTCACCACACCTATTTCTGAATTAAAAATTACCCAAAGTGACCTAAAACATGCCACTTTGGGTCAAATGTGAAAAAATATATTAATCTAAGAAAACTTAGCATTATTATAAAACATCTGTCACAAGTCTTCGTCTGTCTGAGTGGTGGCCTCTGTCACATCTGAACAAAACAAAAACAAATAATATTTTTTGACAGTTAGTATTTATAAACAACTTTAACAAATATACATGGGTAAAACAGACATTTGCATATATCTAATCCTTATAAAATCACAAATGAAGAAAACAAAACATGATACTAATCATGGATTTAATATTTTCTCCAAATGATTTATCATAAACTAAAATAAATAATTCGCATTCATGTTTATTTGTATGTAGACAGTCGTTCAATAGTAATTCATAGAGTATTTTTTCTAAGTCCCATTTCTTAAAATAAGACACTGAAGCCAACATTCACTGTTTATACCATCCAAACAATACATTAAGACTTACCATCACGTGCGAATGTAATCGAAGCTTGCAATGCATCCAGCTCCTGGGCAGTGTTATTCAGCATTTCTTTTTCAGCATCCAGCTGTTCTTTTAAAACAGAAATCTTTCTTTCGGCTGCACGCCTGAGCCGCACCTGCCGAACCAAGAGGTCCATTGCCTTGGCATGAAGTTGCAAGCACCTTGTATATAGATCCTCTCTGCTGACCCCTGGGTCCAAGCAGGCATACTGAAATTACAAAATATTTTGGATCATAACAAAATTAGAAAACAGTTATTCGCTTCAATCTATGCTGCCGCTACAATGTAATGTTTGTAGTGCCAGATCACAACAACAGCTGTATAAAAGTCTCAGCTTAACCTTGTGCCATCCTTTAAAAAACTTACGTTGATCACCCTGGGGACCCAAAAAGGCCCCAGTATGGCACAAGGGTTAACAGTGACTTATATGAAAGAGCAAACAAACAAACAAACAAACACAAGAAACACTAAACACAGCATCCTTCCCAGCTCTGTAACAGGTAATGTAGCGTAAAAACAAATTTTTCTACACTATAAATAAAATTTAAGAAATATTTGTTACTTACAGTTGATAGTTGAAATTCTTGACGCAATGATTCAACTTCAGGATCATTAATCCCAGCAAACTTCGTTGGGGAAGCATATGCCATTCTCTATTTATGATAAAGTATGAGGTTAATTAGTTACATTTTACACAACATTCAAACAATATACAAACATGAGAGCATCAAAGAGACTTTACTTACACATAAACATGTAGTTAGTTCACAATAATGATCAGTAATGCAATTACATTCATTCAAAAAACACAAAACATATATATAAATGGTAAATGGCCTGTATTTCTATATCGCTTTACTAGTCCCTAAGGACCCCAAAGCGCTTTACACATCCAGAATGAAGGTGTAAATTAGTCAATGTATGACATTAAGATAATGCTCACCAACTCTTGCTGTCTGCTGCTCAAATTTGCTTAAAGAAAAGGATTGAACGCACAACAAATCACAGCTATGTGAAAAATTACAATTATCCTCTTACGCTCTATAGCCACCAGTACTGTGGCTCAAGAGTTATGCAAAAACCTCCATGCAAATATCACGTAGTATCCACAGAAGCCTTATAATTTTAGCTAAATGGTCATATAAACCATTTCTAAAACTACCAAAGACAGCAGAAACAAGCATGATTGAAATAGCAGTTACTAAACTGCTTAAAATCTGCTAAACACACATAAACCAGCCAAAAATGTTCCACACTTCATGTATTTCATTATATTCATGTTGTGCTTTACTTGTAATAAGAAATCAGTGGCTAATTACCCGGCCTAGCTTTCACAGATTTCAGTCTTTCAAAAAAGACCACAAAATGGCTTAATGGCCCAAATTCACTAAAACAGAAAACCAAACCAAAGACTTTTCACCGGTACCCCTCCCACAAACAATAAAAAAATAACTTAAATACAAAGTAAATTCTGTTACTGAAATTTAAAATGTGGTTTTACACCAAAAATAAAATTCAATTTACAACAAATAAAACTTACCAAGAATTGCACAAGGGCAGGGTTTTTCAAAAATAATCTCTTGTGATGTTTGTTATAGTGGTCTAAAATAATGTCCTCGAATCCTCAGAATGTTAAAATCCAAAGCTCTCCTCTTCTCGTTTGCTAAAAGCAAAGTGGCTTACAAACCAGTGGCACAGGTATTTATTGAAATCATGAGGGACATTCAAAAAACTTCAAATGATCTTTTGTCTCAGTCTAACCTTTTCAACAGTGTCACTTGCCCCCCCCCCCCCCTTGCTTGCCCTTCACACATGAAAACAAAAGACAGCCATTGATAGTCTCTGCCACCAACTGTCTCACCACACCTAATTCTGAATTAACAATTACCCAAAGTGACCTAAAACTTTTGGGTCACTTTAGGTCACAGTCCCAGTGGGTGACAGCATATAAAAGTAAGAAAGCTTAGCAAGTACCTGATGCTGTCAAATCATAAGAAATTAGCAGAAATATCGTAAAACCAAAACAGTCAAATGAAAAAGCAGCATAAGCCAAAGTTCCTTCAGAAGTACAGTATCAGAGAATGGTGAAAGACTGTTGGAATAATTGGCAGTGGATTTTATCGTGTGGTCTCTGTGTTTTTCTGTCAGTTAATCAGGCTGAATCTGCCAAACTGCTAGATCATTGAAAGGCCCACAACGAATAGACACAACGAAGGTTAAATCAATTTGGTAGCAAAAGACTGTTATTTAGCATCTTCATTGATGTCAATGACAAACAAAGAAGAATAGTTCATTCTGGTGAAAAACCAGCACGAGTTATCTACACAAATCTTCCATAGCTCTAAGGATTAACGGCAAGTCTTGTTCCTTACTGTTCATATTGAGCTTCTGTTTAATACATTGGCAGTGCAATAGCATAGTGTTTAGGTTTATATCAACAAAATACAGGAATCTTAATAGAACAACTAGAGAATGAGAAGAATACATAAATATGAAAAAATATATTTCAGCTTCTCCTCTCTGTTGTGTTGCAACATAGCCATTCGACATGGAAAATGAAGTAGCTTTCAAGAAAGAGAAAGCTTGAAAAACTTACAAACACTGACAATCAACTAGTGTACAGCTTTCAAGTGTAATTTATACATTTTAATAGTAATGTCTTTAAAACTATCAGTGACATTGAAAGGAGTTATTAGTTATTATCAAAACATCAAATTGTTCATAAAACATAAGTTCGCTTTTTTTTATTTTAAAGCCAAAATGACACCAGTGACACCACTAGTGTTTTATAAATCTTGATTCATAAACAATTATGTTAGAAACTTATTTCCTATTCACAATACTTGTTATTATTAAACATTTAATGTGAAAAAGTTTCATCCTCCTCTTAGTCTTCATACATCTCTTTTTTTTAAACTTGTAGAGTTGTAGAATTTAAACTAATAACACATATACCATAAGGATGAATAAACAGTCAAAGAAAACCAAAATTTAAAACAGGAACATTTATTATAAAATATTTACACATCTGTCACAACTCTTTGTCTGTCTGACTGGAGTCCTCTGTCACATATGTACAAAACAAACCAAAACAATATTTTTCACAGTTGAGTATTCACAGTATTTATAAAGCAATTGTAAAAGAATTGAGTAGTTAAAATCTTTATTCAGCAGTACACTAATTTCCATAGCTGTTGTCCACACCCTTGGCCTTGCCAAAAGATGGCCTTGCCAAAAGAAACCAAGGTGAGACTCAGTCTCACCTTGGTTTCACAGCCTTACAACTTATTCATTCAACAGTGTGACCTCAAGTTTGCCCCCCCCCCCCCCCCCCCCGCTTCCCCTTCACACATGAAAACAAAAGACAGCCATTGATAGTCTTTACCACTAACTGTCTCACCACACCTATTTCTGAATTAAAAATTACCCAAAGTGACCTAAAACATGCCACTTTGGGTCAAATGTGAAAAAATATATTAATCTAAGAAAACTTAGCATTATTATAAAACATCTGTCACAAGTCTTCGTCTGTCTGAGTGGTGGCCTCTGTCACATCTGAACAAAACAAAAACAAATAATATTTTTTGACAGTTAGTATTTATAAACAACTTTAACAAATATACATGGGTAAAACAGACATTTGCATATATCTAATCCTTATAAAATCACAAATGAAGAAAACAAAACATGATACTAATCATGGATTTAATATTTTCTCCAAATGATTTATCATAAACTAAAATAAATAATTCGCATTCATGTTTATTTGTATGTAGACAGTCGTTCAATAGTAATTCATAGAGTATTTTTTCTAAGTCCCATTTCTTAAAATAAGACACTGAAGCCAACATTCACTGTTTATACCATCCAAACAATACATTAAGACTTACCATCACGTGCGAATGTAATCGAAGCTTGCAATGCATCCAGCTCCTGGGCAGTGTTATTCAGCATTTCTTTTTCAGCATCCAGCTGTTCTTTTAAAACAGAAATCTTTCTTTCGGCTGCACGCCTGAGCCGCACCTGCCGAACCAAGAGGTCCATTGCCTTGGCATGAAGTTGCAAGCACCTTGTATATAGATCCTCTCTGCTGACCCCTGGGTCCAAGCAGGCATACTGAAATTACAAAATATTTTGGATCATAACAAAATTAGAAAACAGTTATTCGCTTCAATCTATGCTGCCGCTACAATGTAATGTTTGTAGTGCCAGATCACAACAACAGCTGTATAAAAGTCTCAGCTTAACCTTGTGCCATCCTTTAAAAAACTTACGTTGATCACCCTGGGGACCCAAAAAGGCCCCAGTATGGCACAAGGGTTAACAGTGACTTATATGAAAGAGCAAACAAACAAACAAACAAACACAAGAAACACTAAACACAGCATCCTTCCCAGCTCTGTAACAGGTAATGTAGCGTAAAAACAAATTTTTCTACACTATAAATAAAATTTAAGAAATATTTGTTACTTACAGTTGATAGTTGAAATTCTTGACGCAATGATTCAACTTCAGGATCATTAATCCCAGCAAACTTCGTTGGGGAAGCATATGCCATTCTCTATTTATGATAAAGTATGAGGTTAATTAGTTACATTTTACACAACATTCAAACAATATACAAACATGAGAGCATCAAAGAGACTTTACTTACACATAAACATGTAGTTAGTTCACAATAATGATCAGTAATGCAATTACATTCATTCAAAAAACACAAAACATATATATAAATGGTAAATGGCCTGTATTTCTATATCGCTTTACTAGTCCCTAAGGACCCCAAAGCGCTTTACACATCCAGAATGAAGGTGTAAATTAGTCAATGTATGACATTAAGATAATGCTCACCAACTCTTGCTGTCTGCTGCTCAAATTTGCTTAAAGAAAAGGATTGAACGCACAACAAATCACAGCTATGTGAAAAATTACAATTATCCTCTTACGCTCTATAGCCACCAGTACTGTGGCTCAAGAGTTATGCAAAAACCTCCATGCAAATATCACGTAGTATCCACAGAAGCCTTATAATTTTAGCTAAATGGTCATATAAACCATTTCTAAAACTACCAAAGACAGCAGAAACAAGCATGATTGAAATAGCAGTTACTAAACTGCTTAAAATCTGCTAAACACACATAAACCAGCCAAAAATGTTCCACACTTCATGTATTTCATTATATTCATGTTGTGCTTTACTTGTAATAAGAAATCAGTGGCTAATTACCCGGCCTAGCTTTCACAGATTTCAGTCTTTCAAAAAAGACCACAAAATGGCTTAATGGCCCAAATTCACTAAAACAGAAAACCAAACCAAAGACTTTTCACCGGTACCCCTCCCACAAACAATAAAAAAATAACTTAAATACAAAGTAAATTCTGTTACTGAAATTTAAAATGTGGTTTTACACCAAAAATAAAATTCAATTTACAACAAATAAAACTTACCAAGAATTGCACAAGGGCAGGGTTTTTCAAAAATAATCTCTTGTGATGTTTGTTATAGTGGTCTAAAATAATGTCCTCGAATCCTCAGAATGTTAAAATCCAAAGTTCTCCTCTTCTCGTTTGCTAAAAGCAAAGTGGCTTACAAACCAGTGGCACAGGTATTTATTGAAATCATGAGGGACATTCAAAAAACTTCAAATGATCTTTTGTCTCAGTCTAACCTTTTCAACAGTGTCACTTGCCCCCCCCCCTTGCTTGCCCTTCACACATGAAAACAAAAGACAGCCATTGATAGTCTCTGCCACCAACTGTCTCACCACACCTAATTCTGAATTAACAATTACCCAAAGTGACCTAAAACTTTTGGGTCACTTTAGGTCACAGTCCCAGTGGGTGACAGCATATAAAAGTAAGAAAGCTTAGCAAGTACCTGATGCTGTCAAATCATAAGAAATTAGCAGAAATATCGTAAAACCAAAACAGTCAAATGAAAAAGCAGCATAAGCCAAAGTTCCTTCAGAAGTACAGTATCAGAGAATGGTGAAAGACTGTTGGAATAATTGGCAGTGGATTTTATCGTGTGGTCTCTGTGTTTTTCTGTCAGTTAATCAGGCTGAATCTGCCAAACTGCTAGATCATTGAAAGGCCCACAACGAATAGACACAACGAAGGTTAAATCAATTTGGTAGCAAAAGACTGTTATTTAGCATCTTCATTGATGTCAATGACAAACAAAGAAGAATAGTTCATTCTGGTGAAAAACCAGCACGAGTTATCTACACAAATCTTCCATAGCTCTAAGGATTAACGGCAAGTCTTGTTCCTTACTGTTCATATTGAGCTTCTGTTTAATACATTGGCAGTGCAATAGCATAGTGTTTAGGTTTATATCAACAAAATACAGGAATCTTAATAGAACAACTAGAGAATGAGAAGAATACATAAATATGAAAAAATATATTTCAGCTTCTCCTCTCTGTTGTGTTGCAACATAGCCATTCGACATGGAAAATGAAGTAGCTTTCAAGAAAGAGAAAGCTTGAAAAACTTACAAACACTGACAATCAACTAGTGTACAGCTTTCAAGTGTAATTTATACATTTTAATAGTAATGTCTTTAAAACTATCAGTGACATTGAAAGGAGTTATTAGTTATTATCAAAACATCAAATTGTTCATAAAACATAAGTTCGCTTTTTTTTATTTTAAAGCCAAAATGACACCAGTGACACCACTAGTGTTTTATAAATCTTGATTCATAAACAATTATGTTAGAAACTTATTTCCTATTCACAATACTTGTTATTATTAAACATTTAATGTGAAAAAGTTTCATCCTCCTCTTAGTCTTCATACATCTCTTTTTTTTAAACTTGTAGAGTTGTAGAATTTAAACTAATAACACATATACCATAAGGATGAATAAACAGTCAAAGAAAACCAAAATTTAAAACAGGAACATTTATTATAAAATATTTACACATCTGTCACAACTCTTTGTCTGTCTGACTGGAGTCCTCTGTCACATATGTACAAAACAAACCAAAACAATATTTTTCACAGTTGAGTATTCACAGTATTTATAAAGCAATTGTAAAAGAATTGAGTAGTTAAAATCTTTATTCAGCAGTACACTAATTTCCATAGCTGTTGTCCACACCCTTGGCCTTGCCAAAAGATGGCCTTGCCAAAAGAAACCAAGGTGAGACTCAGTCTCACCTTGGTTTCACAGCCTTACAACTTATTCATTCAACAGTGTGACCTCAAGTTTGCCCCCCCCCCCCCCCCCCGCTTCCCCTTCACACATGAAAACAAAAGACAGCCATTGATAGTCTTTACCACTAACTGTCTCACCACACCTATTTCTGAATTAAAAATTACCCAAAGTGACCTAAAACATGCCACTTTGGGTCAAATGTGAAAAAATATATTAATCTAAGAAAACTTAGCATTATTATAAAACATCTGTCACAAGTCTTCGTCTGTCTGAGTGGTGGCCTCTGTCACATCTGAACAAAACAAAAACAAATAATATTTTTTGACAGTTAGTATTTATAAACAACTTTAACAAATATACATGGGTAAAACAGACATTTGCATATATCTAATCCTTATAAAATCACAAATGAAGAAAACAAAACATGATACTAATCATGGATTTAATATTTTCTCCAAATGATTTATCATAAACTAAAATAAATAATTCGCATTCATGTTTATTTGTATGTAGACAGTCGTTCAATAGTAATTCATAGAGTATTTTTTCTAAGTCCCATTTCTTAAAATAAGACACTGAAGCCAACATTCACTGTTTATACCATCCAAACAATACATTAAGACTTACCATCACGTGCGAATGTAATCGAAGCTTGCAATGCATCCAGCTCCTGGGCAGTGTTATTCAGCATTTCTTTTTCAGCATCCAGCTGTTCTTTTAAAACAGAAATCTTTCTTTCGGCTGCACGCCTGAGCCGCACCTGCCGAACCAAGAGGTCCATTGCCTTGGCATGAAGTTGCAAGCACCTTGTATATAGATCCTCTCTGCTGACCCCTGGGTCCAAGCAGGCATACTGAAATTACAAAATATTTTGGATCATAACAAAATTAGAAAACAGTTATTCGCTTCAATCTATGCTGCCGCTACAATGTAATGTTTGTAGTGCCAGATCACAACAACAGCTGTATAAAAGTCTCAGCTTAACCTTGTGCCATCCTTTAAAAAACTTACGTTGATCACCCTGGGGACCCAAAAAGGCCCCAGTATGGCACAAGGGTTAACAGTGACTTATATGAAAGAGCAAACAAACAAACAAACAAACACAAGAAACACTAAACACAGCATCCTTCCCAGCTCTGTAACAGGTAATGTAGCGTAAAAACAAATTTTTCTACACTATAAATAAAATTTAAGAAATATTTGTTACTTACAGTTGATAGTTGAAATTCTTGACGCAATGATTCAACTTCAGGATCATTAATCCCAGCAAACTTCGTTGGGGAAGCATATGCCATTCTCTATTTATGATAAAGTATGAGGTTAATTAGTTACATTTTACACAACATTCAAACAATATACAAACATGAGAGCATCAAAGAGACTTTACTTACACATAAACATGTAGTTAGTTCACAATAATGATCAGTAATGCAATTACATTCATTCAAAAAACACAAAACATATATATAAATGGTAAATGGCCTGTATTTCTATATCGCTTTACTAGTCCCTAAGGACCCCAAAGCGCTTTACACATCCAGAATGAAGGTGTAAATTAGTCAATGTATGACATTAAGATAATGCTCACCAACTCTTGCTGTCTGCTGCTCAAATTTGCTTAAAGAAAAGGATTGAACGCACAACAAATCACAGCTATGTGAAAAATTACAATTATCCTCTTACGCTCTATAGCCACCAGTACTGTGGCTCAAGAGTTATGCAAAAACCTCCATGCAAATATCACGTAGTATCCACAGAAGCCTTATAATTTTAGCTAAATGGTCATATAAACCATTTCTAAAACTACCAAAGACAGCAGAAACAAGCATGATTGAAATAGCAGTTACTAAACTGCTTAAAATCTGCTAAACACACATAAACCAGCCAAAAATGTTCCACACTTCATGTATTTCATTATATTCATGTTGTGCTTTACTTGTAATAAGAAATCAGTGGCTAATTACCCGGCCTAGCTTTCACAGATTTCAGTCTTTCAAAAAAGACCACAAAATGGCTTAATGGCCCAAATTCACTAAAACAGAAAACCAAACCAAAGACTTTTCACCGGTACCCCTCCCACAAACAATAAAAAAATAACTTAAATACAAAGTAAATTCTGTTACTGAAATTTAAAATGTGGTTTTACACCAAAAATAAAATTCAATTTACAACAAATAAAACTTACCAAGAATTGCACAAGGGCAGGGTTTTTCAAAAATAATCTCTTGTGATGTTTGTTATAGTGGTCTAAAATAATGTCCTCGAATCCTCAGAATGTTAAAATCCAAAGCTCTCCTCTTCTCGTTTGCTAAAAGCAAAGTGGCTTACAAACCAGTGGCACAGGTATTTATTGAAATCATGAGGGACATTCAAAAAACTTCAAATGATCTTTTGTCTCAGTCTAACCTTTTCAACAGTGTCACTTGCCCCCCCCCCGTTCAGGGAAACGGGGTTGTCATGGTGGCACGTGGAGTTTCAATCACTCGCCAAAAAGCAGTAATCTGCTGTCACTCAAAATCAAAATGTCCAATATGTCCCAAAGGTCGCAGGCGTGATGAGACTCGAGCTCGGAAATGTTTGTTATGCCATTTGTCAGTAATGGTTAGAGTGCCACCTAGTGGAACGACTATAATCATGATTGAATGAGATGAAATGTTAGCTGGTGGTTGAATGCATGAATTCCATCAATGTGACATGAGATCGGAGGTGCTGGTTGTAGGTGTTGGGCGTAGCTCGACGCGATGGGGTGCGAGGGACCTCATAACGCTGCTTGCAGCTTTAATTAGGGCCCGAGCACTGAGAGTGCGAAGGCCCTATTGTATCTGCTCCGTTTCTTATTATTATTATTATTATTCACCCCAAACAAGGGCCTTTTTGAGGGCCTAAACATGCTCAAAAACTCATGAAATTTTGCACACATGCCAGGTTTGGTGAAAAATTTTGTATTTTAATGGTTTTACATATGAGCACTGGGAAATGGCTCTACAGCGCCACCTATGCCTTGTTAAATGCAGCCCTACGACCACATCGTTTGAGCTACATGTATGAAATTTGGCACACATGTGTATCATGCCAAGACGAACAAAAAAGTCTGTGGGCCCATTGACGCAAACCCAACAGGAAGTCCGCCATTTGGAAGAGAAGGTGACATTTTGGCTCTAATTTTGCCATTTCCATGCCTCGAACTTTAACGAACTCCTCCTTGGGATTTGGTCCTATAAGCTTCAAATTTGGACAGTGTCAACTACACCCTTGTGCCATGTTAAATTGCGGAGCTTTTGAGTTTTCACAATAGTATGAGGCCGTGGCGCCATGGCGAATTTTGATGACTCGCCATGAAAATCTTATTGCCTCTCATTCTGTCATACATGTTCCGATCTGGACCAAAGAGCACACATATGATAAGGCTCCACCCCTGAACATATTTCAACTGCCATATTTGACATCAAGGACAGCGCCACCTAGTGGGAACAGGAAATGTCATGTTTTACACTTTGGGGTACAGTATTGTGATGGGTGACATCTGCAGCCTCAAATTTCTCCAGGAAAGCCTTAAGGAGTTGGTCTTGGGTTACAGTGAAAACTGTGACTTTTCACGAAAGGGTGTGACCCCAGCAGCATGGCGAACTTTGATGTCACGCCATGAAGAAACAAATTAGTATAACTCAATGAAATCCAGTCTGATCAGTACCAGACTTTAGAGGCATGATGTCAGACCCGCCCTGAACAGATTGATGTGCCCATTGTCGGGAATACGGACAGCGCCACCTAGTGGCAACAGGAAATGTCATGGCTTTAACTTTGTTGTACTGATTTTCACAGGTTGATCGTGGCCACCTCAAAAGCGGTGAATATCACCATCAGTCCCTCGTGATGCTTCAGTACAAAAATTGTGACTTTAAACTGAACGGCGCACCCTGGTGGCAACGCGGTTCATCATGAAAGATGAAGTGGCTTTTGAGGGGCTTGGAAAGTTTATAGAGGCTTGAAATTTGGCACACACCTCCAAATGGATGAAGGCATTGTTGTTATGTAACCATTTTCCTTGAATAGCGCAAAATGGCTCCACAGCGCCCCCTACAATATTTCAAAACATCAGCCCCTGCTCTGTGTTTCATCTATGAGTCTGACACTTGGTAAGCTTGTGTAAGATATCAAGATGTACAAAAAAGTCTCTTGGAGCAATATCCCAAATCCAACAGGAAGTCAGCGATTTTAAAATTAATGTGTAATTTTGATGACATTTTCCCCCCTTTTCAGGCCTCATACTTTGACGAACTCCTCCAAGGGATTTCATCATATTGAAGCATTCTTCAGTGTGTAGAATCTAAAGACCTTTGTGATGTTAAATTGCGAAGCTTTTTCCGTTCAGGGAAACGGGGTGGTCATGGCGGCACTTAGAGTTTCAATTACTCGCAAAAAGCAGTAATCTGCTGTCACTAAAAAACACAATGTCCAATCTCTCCCAAAGGTCGCAGGTGTGATGAGACTCGAGCTTGGAAATGTTTGTTATGCCATTTGTCAATAATGGTTAGAGCGCCACCTAGTGGCATGACTATAATCCTGGTTGAATAAGATGAAATGTTAGCTGGTGATTAAAAGCATGAAATACATCAATGTGACATCACATCGGACGTGCCGGTTTGAGGTGTTGGCAGTGGCTCGACGTGCCGGGGGTGCGAGGGCCCTCATAACGCTGCTTGCAGCTTTAATTATTATTATTATTATTATTCACCCCAAACAAGGGCCTTTTTGAGGGCCAAAACATGCTCAAAAACTCATGAAATTTTGCACACATGCCAGGTCTGGTGAAAAATTTTGTATTTTAATGGTTTTACATATGAGCACTGGGAAATGGCTCTACGGCGCCACCTATGCCTTGTTAAATGCAGCCCTACGACCACATCGTTTGAGCTACATGTATGAAATTTGGCACACATGTGTATCATGCCAAGACGAACAAAAAAGTCAGTGGGCCCATTGACGCAAACCCAACAGGAAGTCCGCCATTTGGAAGAGAAGGTGACATTTTGTCTCTAATTTTGCCATTTCCATGCCTCGAACTTTAACGAACTCCTCCTTGGCATTTGTTCCTATAAGCTTCAAATTTGGACAGTGTCAACTACACCCTTGTGCCATGTTAAATTGCGGAGCTTTTGAGTTTTCACAATACTATGAGGCCGTGGCGCCATGGCGAATTTCGATGACTCGCCATGAAAATCTTATTGCCTCTCATTCTGTCATACATGTTCCAATCTGGACCAAAGAGCACACATATGATAAGGCTCCACCCCTGAACATATTTCAACTGCCATATTTGACATCAAGGACAGCGCCACCTAGTGGGAACAGGAAATGTCATGTTTTACACTTTGGGGTACAGTATTGTGATGGGTGACATCTGCAGCCTCAAATTTCTCCAGGAAAGCCTTAAGGAGTTGGTCTTGGGTTACAGTGAAAACTGTGACTTTTCACGAAAGGGTGTGACCCCAGCAGCATGGCGAACTTTGATGTCACGCCATGAAGAAACAAATTAGTATAACTCAATGAAATCCAGTCTGATCAGTACCAGACTTTACAGGCATGATGTCAGACCCGCCCTGAACAGATTGATATGCCCATTGTCGGAAATACGGACAGCGCCACCTAGTGGCAACAGGAAATGTCATGGCTTTAACTTTGTTGTACTGATTTTCACAGGTTGATCGTGGCCACCTCAAAAGCGGTGAATATCACCATCAGTCCCTCGTGATGCTTCAGTGCAAAAATTGTGACTTTAAACTGAACGGCGCACCCTGGTGGCAACGCGGTTCATCATGAAAGATGAAGTGGCTTTTGAGGGGCTTGGAAAGTTTATAGAGGCTTGAAATTTGGCACACACCTCCAAATGGATGAAGGCATTGTTGTTATGTAACCATTTTCCTTGAATAGCGCAAAATGGCTCCACAGCGCCCCCTACAATATTTCAAAACATCAGCCCCTGCTCTGTGTTTCATCTATGAGTCTGACACTTGGTAAGCTTGTGTAAGATATCAAGATGTACAAAAAAGTCTCTTGGAGCAATATCCCAAATCCAACAGGAAGTCAGCCATTTTAAAATTAATGTGCAATTTTGATGACATTTTCCCCTCTTTTCAGGCCTCATACTTTGACGAACTCCTCCAAGGGATTTCATCATATTGAAGCATTCTTCAGTGTGTGGAATCCAAAGACCTTTGTGTTGTTAAATTGCGAAGCTTTTTACGTCCAGGGAAACGGGGTGGTTATGGCGGCACTTAGAGTTTGAATCACTCGCCAAAAAGCAGTAATCTGCTGTCACTCAAAAACACAATGTCCAATCTCTCCCAAACGTCTCAGGTGTGATGAGACTCGAGCTTGGAAGTGTTTGTTATGCCATTTGTACATAATGGTTAGAGCGCCACCTAGTGGAACGACTAACTAATCATGAATGAATGAGTTGAAATGTTAGCTGGTGGTTAAATGCATGAATTCCATCAATGTGACATCAGATCGGACGTGCTGGTTTTAGGTGTTGGGCGTGGCTCGACGCGCCGGGGGTGCGAGGGCCCTCATAACGCTGCTTGCAGCTTTAATTATTATTATTATTATTATTATTATTCCGGCAAATGAATTGGCCGTTTGAGGGCCTAAACATGCTCGAAAACTCATGAAATTTTGCACACGCGTCAGGTCTGGTGAAAATTTACGTATTTTAATGTTCTCAGACATGGCCAGGGAAAATTAGCTCAGTAGCGCCACCTAGAAAAATGAAAAACGCGAGCCCCCGGTATGGGTATGACCTACATGTTTGAAAGTCGGTACACCTATATAACGTTCAGAGTCGAACAAAAAAGTCTATTATGGCAATGTCCTAAACCCAACAGGAAGTCCGCCATTTTGGATTGAAGGTGACATTTTGGGTCTGATTTTACCGTTTCCATGCCTTGTACTTTAACGAACTCCTCCTTGGGATTTGGTCCTATAAGCTTCAAATTTGGACAGTGTCAACTACACCCTTGTGCCATGTTAAATTGCGGAGCTTTTGAGTTTTCACAATAGTATGAGGCCGTGGCGCCATGGCGAATTATGATGACTCGCCATGAAAATCTTATTGCCTCTCATTCTGTCATACATGTTCCGATCTGGACCAAAGAGCACACATATGATAAGGCTCCACCCCTGAACATATTTCAACTGCCATATTTGACATCAAGGACAGCGCCACCTAGTGGGAACAGGAAATGTCATGTTTTACACTTTGGGGTACAGTATAGTGATGGGTGACATCTGCAGCCTCAAATTTCTCCAGGAAAGCCTTAAGGAGTTGGTCTTGGGTTACAGTGAAAACTGTGACTTTTCGCGAAAGGGTGTGACCCCAGCAGCATGGCGAACTTTGATGTCACACCATGAAGAAACAAATTAGTATAACTCAATGAAATCCAGTCTGATCAGTACCAGACTTTACAGGCATGATGTCAGACCCGCCCTGAACAGATTGATGTGCCCATTGTCGGAAATACGGACAGCGCCACCTAGTGGCAACAGGAAATGTCATGGCTTTAATTTTGTTGTACTGATTTTCACAGGTTCATCTTGGCCACCTCAAAAGCGGTGAATATCACCATCAGTCCCTCGTGATGCTTCAGTGCAAAAATTGTGAGTTTAAACTGAACGGCGCACCCTGGTGGCAACGCTGTTCAACATGAAAGATGAAGTGGCTTTTGAGGGTCTTGGCAAGTTCATAGAGGCTTGAAATTTAGCACACACCTCCAAATGGATGAAGGCTTTGTTGGCATGTGATCATTTTCCTTGAATAGCGCAAAATGGCTCCACAGCGCCCCCTACAAAATTCCAAAACCACAGCCCCAGCTCTGTGTTTTATGTATGAATCTGAAACCTGGTAGGCTTATAGGAGATATCAAGATGTACAAAAAAGTCTCTTGGAGCAATATCCCAAATCCAACAGGAAGTCAGCCATTTTAAAATTAATGTGCAATTTTGGCAACATTTTCCCCTCTTTTCAGGCACCGTGCTTTGACGTACTCCTCCAAGGGATTTCATCAGATTGATGCAATCTCCAGTGTGTGGAATCTAAAGACCTTTGTGATGTTAAATTGCGAAGCTTTTTACGTTCAGGGAAACGGGATGGTTATGGCGGCACTTAGAGTTTGAATCACTCTCCAAAAAGCAATAATCTGCTGTCACTCAAAAACACAATGTCCAATCTCTCCCAAACGTCCCAGGTGTGATGAGACTCGAGCTCGGAAATGTTTGTTATGCCATTTGTACATAATGGTTAGAGCGCCACCTAGTGGAACGACTAACTAATCATGAATGAATGAGTTGAAATGTTAGCTGGTGGTTAAATGCATGAATTCCATCAATGTGACATCAGATCGGACGTGCTGGTTTTAGGTGTTGGGCATGGCTCGACGTGCCGGGGGTGCGAGGGCCCTCATAACGCTGCTTGCAGCTTTAATTAGGTCCCGAGCACTGACAGTGCGAAGGCCCTATTGTATCTGCTCCGTTTCTTATTATTATTATTATTATTATTATTATTATTATTATTATTATTATTATTATTATTATTATTATTATTCACCCCAAACAAGGGCCTTTTTGAGGGCCTAAACATGCTCAAAAACTCATGAAATTTTGCACACATGCCAGGTCTGGTGAAAAATTTTGTATTTTAATGGTTTTACATATGAGCACTGGGAAATGGCTCTACAGCGCCACCTATGCCTTGTTAAATGCAGCCCTACGACCACATCGTTTGAGCTACATGTATGAAATTTGGCACACATGTGTATCATGCCAAGACGAACAAAAAAGTCTGTGGGCCCATTGACGCAAACCCAACAGGAAGTCCGCCATTTGGAAGAGAAGGTGACATTTTGGCTCTAATTTTGCCATTTCCATGCCTCGAACTTTTGCGAACTCCTCCTTGGGGTTTCATTTCTTAACCTTCAAATTTGGACAGTGTCAACTACACCCTTGTGCCATGTTAAATTGCGGAGCTTTTGAGTTTTCACAATACTATGAGGCCGTGGCGCCATGGCGAATTTCGATGACTCGCCATGAAAATCTTATTGCCTCTCATTTTGTCATACATTTTCTGACCTTGACCAAAGTGAACACATATGATAAGGCTCCACCCCTGAACATATTTCAACTGCCATATTTGACATCAAGGACAGCGCCACCTAGTGGGAACAGGAAATGTCATGTTTTACACTTTGGGCTACAGTATAGTGATGGGTGACATCTGCAGCCTCAAATTTCTCCAGGAAAGCCTTAAGGAGTTGGTCTTGGGTTACAGTGAAAACTGTGAGTTTTCGCGAAAGGGTGTGACCCCAGCAGCATGGCGAACTTTGATGTCACGCCATGAAGAAACAAATTAGTATAACTCAATGAAATCCAGTCTGATCAGTACCAGACTTTACAGGCATGATGTCAGACCCGCCCTGAACAGATTGATGTGCCCATTGTCGGAAATACGGACAGCGCCACCTAGTGGCAACAAGAAATGTCATGGCTTTAATTTTGTTGTACTGATTTTCACAGGTTCATCGTGGCCACCTCAAAAGCGGTGAATATCACCATCAGTCCCTCGTGATGCTTCAGTGCAAAAATTGTGACTTTAAACTGAACGGCGCACCCTGGTGGCAACGCTGTTCACCATGAAAGATGAAGTGGCTTTTGAGGGTCTTGGCAAGTTTATAGAGGCTTGAAATTTGGCACACACCTCCAATGTGACGAAGGCTTTGTTGTTATGTGATCATTTTCATTGAATATCCCAAAATGGCTCCACAGCGCCCCCTACAAAATTTCAAAACCACAGCCCCAGCTCTGTGTTTTATGTATGAATCTGAAACCTGGTAGGCTTATAGGAGATATCAAGATGTACAAAAAAGTCTCTTGGAGCAATATCCCAAATCCAACAGGAAGTCAGCCATTTTAAAATTAATGTGCAATTTTGGCGACATTTTCTCCTCTTTTCAGGCTTCATACTTTGACGAACTCCTCCAAGGGATTTCATCATATTGAACCATTCTCCAGTGTGTGGAATCTAAAGACCTTTGTGATGTTAAATTGCGAAGCTTTTTACGTCCAGGGAAACGGGGTGGTTATGGCGGCACTTAGAGTTTGAATCACTCGCCAAAAAGCAGTAATCTGCTGTCACTCAAAAACACAATGTCCAATCTCTCCCAAACGTCTCAGGTGTGATGAGACTCGAGCTTGGAAGTGTTTTTTATGCCATTTGTCAGTAATGGTTAGAGCGCCACCTAGTGGGACGACTATAATGATGATTGAATGAGATGAAATGTTAGCTGGTGGTTAAATGCATGAATTCCATCAATGTGACATCAGATCGGAGGTGCTGGTTTTAGGTGTTGGGCGTGGCTCGACGCGCCGGGGGTGCGAGGGCCCTCATAACGCTGCTTGCAGCTTTAATTATTATTATTATTATTATTATTATTATTATTCACCCCAAACAAGGGCCTTTTTGAGGGCCTAAACATGCTCAAAAACTCATGAAATTTTGCACACATGCCAGGTCTGGTGAAAAATTTTGTATTTTAATGGTTTTACTTATGAGCACTGGGAAATGGCTCTAGAGCGCCACCTATGCCTTGTTAAATGCAGCCCTACGACCACATGGTTTGAGCTACATGTATGAAATTTGGCACACATGTGTATCATTCCAAGACGAACAAAAAAGTCTGTGGGCCCATTGACGCAAACCCAACAGGAAGTCCGCCATTTGGAAGAGAATGTGAGATTTTGGCTCTAATTTTGCCATTTCCATGCCTCGAACTTTAACGAACTCCTCCTTGGGATTTGGTCGTATAAGCTTCAAATTTGGACAGTGTCAACTACACCCTTGTGCCATGTTAAATTGCGGAGCTTTTGAGTTTTCACAATACTATGAGGCCGTGGCGCCATGGCGAATTTCGATGACTCGCCATGAAAATCTTATTGCCTCTCATTTTGTCATACATTTTCTGACCTTGACCAAAGAGCACACATGTGATAAGGCTCCACCCCTGAACATATTTCAACTGCCATATTTGACATCAAGGACAGCGCCACCTAGTGGGAACAGGAAATGTCATGTTTTACACTTTGGGGTACAGTATAGTGATGGGTGACATCTGCAGCCTCAAATTTCTCCAGGAAAGCCTTAAGGAGTTGGTCTTGGGTTACAGTGAAAACTGTGAGTTTTCGCGAAAGGGTGTGACCCCAGCAGCATGGCGAACTTTGATGTCACGCCATGAAGAAACAAATTAGTATAACTCAATGAAATCCAGTCTGATCAGTACCAGACTTTACAGGCATGATGTCAGACCCGCCCTGAACAGATTGATGTGCCCATTGTCGGAAATACGGACAGCGCCACCTAGTGGCAACAGGAAATGTCATGGCTTTAACTTTGTTGTACTGATTTTCACAGGTTCATCGTGGCCACCTCAAAAGCGGTGAATATCACCATCAGTCCCTCGTGATGCTTCAGTGCAAAAATTGTGACTTTAAACTGAACGGCGCACCCTGGTGGCAACGCGGTTCATCATGAAAGATGAAGTGGCTTTTGAGGGGCTTGGAAAGTTTATAGAGGCTTGAAATTTGGCACACACCTCCAAATGGATGAAGGCTTTGTTGTCATGTAACCATTTTCCTTGAATAGCGCAAAATGGTTCCACAGCGCCCCCTACAATATTTCAAAACATCAGCCCCTGCTCTGTGTTTTATCTATGAGTCTGACACTTGGTAAGCTTGTGTAAGATATCAAGATGTACAAAAAAGTCTCTTGGAGCAATATCCCAAATCCAACAGGAAGTCAGCCATTTTAAAATTAATGTGTAATTTTGGCGACATTTTCCCCTCTTTTCAGGCTTCATACTTTGACGAACTCCTCCAAGGGATTTCATCAGATTGGACCGATCTGAAGTTTGTGGAATCTAAAGACCTTTGTGATGTTGAATTGCGAAGCTTTTTACGTTCAGGGAAACGGGGTGGTCATGGCGGCACTTAGAGTTTCAATCACTCACCAAAAAGCAGTAATCTGCTGTCACTCAAAAACACAATATCCAATCTCTCCCAAACGTCGCAGGTGTGATGAGACTCGAGCTCGGAAATGTTTGTTGTGCCATTTGTCGGTAATAGTTAGAGCGCCACCTAGTGGGACGACTATAATCATGGTTCAATGAGATGAAATGTTAGCTGGTGGTTAAATGCATGAATTCCATCAATGTGACATCAGATCGGACGTGCTAGTTTTAGGTGTTGGGCGTGGCTCGACACGCCAGGGTGCGAGGGCCCTCATAACGCTGCTTGCAGCTTTAATTATTATTATTATTCACCCCAAACAAGGGCCTTTTTGAGGGCCTAAACATGCTCAAAAACTCATGAAATTTTGCACACATGCCAGGTCTGGTGAAAAATTTTGTATTTTAATGGTTTTACATATGAGCACTGGGAAATGGCTCTACAGCGCCACCTATGCCTTGTAAAATGCAGCCCTACGACCACATGGTTTGAGCTACATGTATGAAATTTGGCACACATGTGTATCATTCCAAGACGAACAAAAAAGTCTGTGGGCCCATTGACGCAAACCCAACAGGAAGTCCGCCATTTGGAAGAGAATGTGACATTTTGGCTCTAATTTTGCCATTTCCATGCCTCGAACTTTAACGAACTCCTCCTTGGGATTTGGTCGTATAAGCTTCAAATTTGGACAGTGTCAACTACACCCTTGTGCCATGTTAAATTGCGGAGCTTTTGAGTTTTCACAATACTATGAGGCCGTGGCGCCATGGCGAATTTCGATGACTCGCCATGAAAATCTTATTGCCTCTCATTTTGTCATACATTTTCTGACCTTGACCAAAGAGCACACATGTGATAAGGCTCCACCCCTGAACATATTTCAACTGCCATATTTGACCTCAAGGACAGCGCCACCTAGTGGGAACAGGAAATGTCATGTTTTACACTTTGGGGTACAGTATAGTGATGGGTGACATCTGCAGCCTCAAATTTCTCCAGGAAAGCCTTAAGGAGTTGGTCTTGGGTTACAGTGAAAACTGTGAGTTTTCGCGAAAGGGTGTGACCCCAGCAGCATGGCGAACTTTGATGTCACGCCATGAAGAAACAAATTAGTATAACTCAATGAAATCCAGTCTGATCAGTACCAGACTTTACAGGCATGATGTCAGACCCGCCCTGAACAGATTGATGTGCCCATTGTCGGAAATACGGACAGCGCCACCTAGTGGCAACAGGAAATGTCATGGCTTTAACTTTGTTGTACTGATTTTCACAGGTTCATCGTGGCCACCTCAAAAGCGGTGAATATCACCATCAGTCCCTCGTGATGCTTCAGTGCAAAAATTGTGACTTTAAACTGAACGGCGCACCCTGGTGGCAACGCGGTTCATCATGAAAGATGAAGTGGCTTTTGAGGGGCTTGGAAAGTTTATAGAGGCTTGAAATTTGGCACACACCTCCAAATGGATGAAGGCTTTGTTGTCATGTAACCATTTTCCTTGAATAGCGCAAAATGGTTCCACAGCGCCCCCTACAATATTTCAAAACATCAGCCCCTGCTCTGTGTTTTATCTATGAGTCTGACACTTGGTAAGCTTGTGTAAGATATCAAGATGTACAAAAAAGTCTCTTGGAGCAATATCCCAAATCCAACAGGAAGTCAGCCATTTTAAAATTAATGTGTAATTTTGGCGACATTTTCCCCTCTTTTCAGGCTTCATACTTTGACGAACTCCTCCAAGGGATTTCATCAGATTGGACCGATCTGAAGTTTGTGGAATCTAAAGACCTTTGTGATGTTGAATTGCGAAGCTTTTTACGTTCAGGGAAACGGGGTGGTCATGGCGGCACTTAGAGTTTCAATCACTCACCAAAAAGCAGTAATCTGCTGTCACTCAAAAACACAATATCCAATCTCTCCCAAACGTCGCAGGTGTGATGAGACTCGAGCTTGGAAATGTTTGTTATGCCATTTGTCGGTAATAGTTAGAGCGCCACCTAGTGGGACGACTATAATCATGGTTCAATGAGATGAAATGTTAGCTGGTGGTTAAATGCATGAATTCCATCAATGTGACATCAGATCGGACGTGCTAGTTTTAGGTGTTGGGCGTGGCTCGACACGCCAGGGTGCGAGGGCCCTCATAACGCTGCTTGCAGCTTTAATTATTATTATTATTCACCCCAAACAAGGGCCTTTTTGAGGGCCTAAACATGCTCAAAAACTCATGAAATTTTGCACACATGCCAGGTCTGGTGAAAAATTTTGTATTTTAATGGTTTTACATATGAGCACTGGGAAATGGCTCTACAGCGCCACCTATGCCTTGTAAAATGCAGCCCTACGACCACATCGTTTGAGCTACATGTATGAAATTTGGCACACATGTGTATCATGCCAAGACGAACAAAAAAGTCAGTGGGCCCATTGACGCAAACCCAACAGGAAGTCCGCCATTTGGAAGAGAAGGTGACATTTTGGCTCTAATTTTGCCATTTCCATGCCTCGAACTTTTGCGAACTCCTCCTTGGGGTTTCATTTCATAACCTTCAAATTTGGACAGTGTCAACTACACCCTTGTGCCATGTTAAATTGCGGAGCTTTTGAGTTTTCACAATACTATGAGGCCGTGGCGCCATGGCGAATTTCGATGACTCGCCATGAAAATCTTATTGTCTCTCATTTTGTCATACATTTTCTGACCTTGACCAAAGTGAACACATATGATAAGGCTCCACCCCTGAACATATTTCAACTGCCATATTTGACATCAAGGACAGCGCCACCTAGTGGGAACAGGAAATGTCATGTTTTACACTTTGGGGTACAGTATAGTGATGGGTGACATCTGCAGCCTCAAATTTCTCCAGGAAAGCCTTAAGGAGTTGGTCTTGGGTTACAGTGAAAACTGTGACTTTTCGCGAAAGGGTGTGACCCCAGCGGCGTGGCGAACTTTGATGTCACGCCATGAAGAAACAAATTAGTATAACTCAATGAAATCCAGTCTGATCAGTACCAGACTTTACAGGCATGATGTCAGACCCGCCCTGAACAGATTGATGTGCCCATTGTCGGGAATACGTACAGCGCCACCTAGTGGCAACAGGAAATGTCATGGCTTTAATTTTGTTGTACTGATTTTCACAGGTTCATCTTGGCCACCTCAAAAGCGGTGAATATCACCATCAGTCCCTCGTGATGCTTCAGTGCAAAAATTGTGACTTTAAACTGAACGGCGCACCCTGGTGGCAACGCTGTTCAACATGAAAGATGAAGTGGCTTTTGAGGGTCTTGGCAAGTTTATAGAGGCTTGAAATTTGGCACACACCTCCAAATGGATGTAGGCTTTGTTGTCATGTGATCATTTTCATTGAATAGCGCGAAATTGCTCCACAGCGCCCCCTACAAAATTTCAAAACATCAGCCCGAGCTCTGTGTTTCATCTATGAGTCTGAAACCTGGTAAGCTTATGGAAAATATCAAGATGTACAAAAAAGTCTCTTGGAGCAATATCCCAAATCCAACAGGAAGTCAGCCATTTTAAAATTAATGTGTAATTTTGGCGACAATTTCCCCTCTTTTCAGTCTTCATACTTTGACGAACTCCTCCAAGGGATTTCATCATATTGAACCATTCTCCAGTGTGTGGAATCTAAAGACCTTTGTGATGTTAAATTGCGAAGCTTTTTACGTTCAGTGAAACGGGGTGGTTATGGTGGCACTTAGAGTTTGAATCACTCGCCAAAAAGCAGTAATCTGCTGTCACTCAAAAACACAATGTCCAATCTCTCCCAAAGCTCATAGGCGTGATGAGACTCGAGCTCGGAAATGTTTGTTATGCCATTTGTGCATAAGGGTTAGAGCGCCACCTAGTGGAACGACTAACAAATCATGAATGAATGAGTTGAAATGTTAGCTGGTGGTTAAATGCATGAATTCCATCAATGTGACATGAGATCGGAGGTGCTGGTTTTAGGTGTTGGGCGTGGCTCGACGCGCCGGGGGTGCGAGGGCCCTCATAACGCTGCTTGCAGCTTTAATTAATCTCTGTCTCTCTTCCACAGCATGTCTTTTATCCTGTCTTCCTTCTCTCACCCCAACCGGTCGCAGCAGATGGCCCCGCCCCTCCCTGAGCCTGGTTCTGTCGGAGGTTTCTTCCTGTTAAAAGGGAGTTTTTCCTTCCCACTGTCGCCAAAGTGCTTGCTCATAGGGGGGTCATATGATTGTTGGGTTTTTCTCTGTATCTATGAAGCGCCTTGAGGCGACTTTTGTTGTGATTTGGCGCTATATAAATAAAATTGAATTGAATTGAATTGAATTGACTGGCAGCTGCAGTCACGGAGAAACTTGCGTATCTCTGTTCGGGAATAGCAGATAGAGCGTAGACTCTGAGAGGACGGCCAGCGTTTACGCTACGAAGACACGGTCGAGTGTTTTAACCTGACAGCCTGAGGTGTTCTTCAGTAAACTGGACTACCCGACAGAAGGACCCGAGGCCCCGCTGCACTTTTTCGGTAAGTTAAACGTGTTTGTAAGCTACTCCGTAACTACCGTCCTTAGCTCGGTCCTGAGACCTAGCTAGCTAAGATGAGCACTCGGCCGTCAGGGTTTGTTTAGCTAACCCGTGCAGGTGAATGAATTTACCCTGACTAAAGAAATCAAGAGAAACGCCCCGGGCTGTTCAGTCACTAATTACTGTTACTGTACTTTTATTACAAGTATTATACTGTAAAGGCAACAGGCTGCACCCTGCTGCAGCTCCTGTGCAGAGCTGAATATTAAATATCTTATTAAACAGCACCATGTTTTCAGTCTCCACATGTGTAAAGACAGTAACACCTACTTTAAAAACCTGGCACTTCAGTAACTCCTCATTAATCTGTAAAAACCGATCAAATAGCAAAGCCCGATATTTACTGAAACCAACGATTTCCTCTTGGCAGCTTAAGTTAAAATTTTAATTTTTCGACTGATTAATTTTTTAGCACTGACTGTATTTTTTATACTGAGTTTGTTGCAAATATTCAGGTTAAAAAACTGTCTGAAATATTGTTAATGAGGTATGTTCACAAAGACACATGTGCAGAACTCTGTACAGCTTCCATCCTTTAAGACAAATAGTTTGAAGCATTAATATTTCTTCTTCAATACCAGTGCTGATACCAGTGCTGATACCAGTGCTGATACCAGTGCTGATACCAGTGCTGATACCACCTCCGTATGTTGTGACCAGGATGCAGCAGCACTGAAACCTGCTCCATCATCACATCTTTGCAGATGTCCATTTATAAAGCTCCAACAACTCAAAGGTGAACATGATATAGGAACATCTGTTCGTATATAAGGCTTTTTTTAAATAAACAGCTCATATGTCAGCTGTCAGCAGAACTGTAGGACTGAAAAAATGTAAGAGAAGAGAAGAACACTCCCGAGTGTGTGAGGACAGAAGGATCAGCTTTATTTCAGATTTGAGAGATAAACTTTATTTATTTATTTATTTATTTATTTATTTATTTAGGACAGTGCATGTTAATGAACATAAATGTAAAAAAAAAAAATTACATGAATGTAAACATACCAGATTATAGCCAAGGACTAATTTCCATCTGTTGTCCTTAAGCATAAAAAATAGACATAATAATTCATAAAAATTCATCATTCATTCATAATAAAAACTCCGTCACCAAACTTACACACACACACCATTCTGTTCCCAAATAAAACATTAAAACTGTACAATTCATACATGATCGCACACTTGATTTGTCCATAACCAGTTTTTCACCTTTGCCTTAAACAAACTGAGTGTAGAGCATTCTCTAATGGGTTGAGGAAGACTGTTCCACAGATGGCCTCCCTGGACAGAGAGGACGTTCTGCCCAAATGCTGTCCGTCTGTGGGGTATAAACAAGTCTCCTCGGATTGTAGCTCGAGTGGTCCTGTCTGAGCTTTCTTTATGCCTAATGAACTGCTTTAATGGTGGTGGAGCAAGGGAGTGTAAGACTTTATATATTAAACTCACTCTTTTAAGTTTCACCTAGTTATTGAAGTTCAGTAATTTATGTTTTTTAACACATGACAGTGGTGGTGGGAAGTCGGTTTTTTGTCAAGTAGTTTTAAACTTCTTTTATAAATGTTTTCAATAGTTTTAAGTGTTGTTGGACAAGCAAGTGACCAGGACGTCAAACAATAGTCCATATGAGAGATGATCATTGAGTAAAAATAAGTTTTTGCAACATTCATATTTAAATTATTACGTATATGATTAAAATTTCGATTATTAAATTTAAGTACCTGGGACACTTTATTTATGTGACTCTTGAAGGATAATGTTGGGTCTAGAATGACCCCAAGATATTTAAATTCTGGAGCTAATTCAAGCTCTACTCCATCATATTTATATTTCAGTTTGTGATGATTGTGTTCTTGTTGTGACTACAGGAGCCGTCCTCAGATTCAGACCTCAGCACCACCCAGTGACAGCAGACAGATCATCCTATAGTTTCACTCTTTGTAGTAACTCCATAATTAACTGATGAAAACAGTCCAAAGGTTAAAGTACCACATGCGCTGTCAGTGACAGCTGCAGCTGTTTAAAGATAAAGTTAAAAGGATGAATCACCCATGTAACTGTGTCACTGTATATCAGCATCAACAGGACCTGAGTTTGGTGTTTGAGAGAGCTGTTGTCTACGTCTGTGTGCTGTCATTGCTCAGTCTGACCGAACGATGGACAGACTCAAGTTTGACTTTGAAACAAACTGTGTTGTTAAACAGTTTCATGGTTCAAAAAACAAAACAATCAAAAACACTTTTTTCATACTTGTGTTAAGTTTTGTATAGAAATGAGACCAAATTGATTGTGAGGTTAAATGTGATAGAAACAGCTCACACTGACATCCATCCTGATCAAACATGAGTGTCATGAAGCCTGTTTGCAGTTGTTTGCACTGTTTTCCACTCTGGATGTTGTTTCTGTTCAGCTGTGAGTATAAAAGGCTCCATTCTACAACCTGTTTGTGTTAGTTGTTCAATAGAAACATTATTTTGTGCTGATGTTGCACTTCTTTTATTCACAACCAAAGAGTTTTTGACGTCCGCATCAAAATACAAAGATCAGTATTGTCTAATGTTTTGGCTGCAGTGTGTTTTTGCAGACAGGTATAACTGAACAGCTTTAGTGTTTAGATTTTTTAAACTTGAGTATGAACTTATACAAAATGCAGCAAGATATTAAAAAAACGTTTGATTATAAAATCGACTATATTGGATTCATATCGATATCGGACATAAAAAGTGGCATCGTTCCATCTCTGCTTTGACTAGAGACACAGCTCTAATCAAAGAGGTGGTCCGCTTGCCTCCGCCCCAGAGAGAAGGGTTACATCTCCTGGGTTTAGGTGCGGCTTGCCCCTCTGAGGGCGGGGGTACCTGGACTTGGGATATAGAGTATGTTTGGGGAGTGCGACGGTCTGTGCAGTTTATATTTGTGTCTGTCTACACGTTGGGTGAGTGCCGAGTATTTGGTTGTGCATATGGGGTGGGAATGCACGTTTGTGTCCGCGTGCGCCTGTTCGTCTGTGTCTATGTGTCAGGTTGGGTCTTAGACTCCACCTCTCTGGGTACATCTCAGGCCCTCCAAAGTACGGAGGCCTATCTCCCCTCACCACACTCCCTGCCGGTGGCTGATGCCCTCAGACGTTGGTGTGTTGGTGGTCCTTGTCGTCTGGGGCTGGGCGCTCATGTATGTACCGGCTCACTCCTGGTGGCCGATTGGCGATTCCCCCCCTTTTGGTGGTCCTCCTCGGGTCCTTGTACTCTGGGGCCTCTGGATATCTGGGGCCTGGATCTCCTCCATACCTGCTTCATACCCTGGGGGACGGGTCTATGGCTCCCCACACTCCCTAGCAGATCGTTACATGGAGAAACCTTTGGAATACAAGCATGCTGATCCACACAGGTGTGCACACAGGTGTATACACGGGTGTTCACAGACGCGGACTACACCTTTATGGCTGCTGCCTCTAAGCACATTGTGCGCTGTCTATCTTGTGTGCTGCACAATATCGTTTATTATTTAGTATCTACTGTTATCTACTACTAGCTAGTTTATTGTGATGGTGCTGTTTTTATTATGTTGTTTGCTTTCTCTTCTGTTTTTTTTTTCTCCATACAGGTGATCCAGGTGTTTTGTTTGTTTTTCTTTTTTTCTTCCCCCCTTTCTCACCGTCTCTTCTCCCCTTTGGTTTTCTTTCTCTCCCTCTCTTTCTTTCATTCTCTCTCCCTGTCCTGTCCCCCAGTCATATCTGTCCCGTTTGTAGCAACAGAAAATAAAATAAATTCATAATTATAATAAAGGTCAATCAAATGGACCAATATGGAAAGGCCATGATGATCCACTTGGTAAAATAAATCCGCTTGGCATCTTTCTTGGCCTTAAGACAACAATTCTGATGGCTAAAGATCCAAACGGGACACACACAAAAAAAAAGAGACACAGCTCTGTGTTTTCCAATTTGTCATCGTTTTGAAAGTTTACATTTCTTCAGTGTTGAACAGCAGAAATGAGGCTTTCCTGTCAGAGATCATTTTTAAAAAAATGAGGTGAATCAACCATGAAAACCATGAAGCAACATGTGAACATGAGCTGATGCTGCTGAAGTGAAGCAAAGTTACAGAGGTTTGATTACAGACACAGCTGAGAGTTTGTAATCTGTCATCATTTTAAAAAGTTTCCATGGAACAGCAGAAATGAGGCTTTACTGTCAGAGGCCGACAGCACTGAACACAACAGCAGACTGGTGGCTAATAAACAGTGAATGATGCAGAAACAGATGTTTGAAGCTGTTCTTGGAGTACACTGAGAGAGAGAGAGCTGTGCAGGCAGGAACAGCCAAAGTCAGAGAGAATTCATGAGCATATTGATCAAACGTGAAGCAGAGTTTGGATCTTCTTTTGCTGCTGCTTCACTCAGTTTTGGTTGGAGACAGATGAAACCTGCAGCTTCAGGATCTGTGAGCTGTCCACTTTCAGCCCCGACGGCGTGTCCGTGTACGTGCCGTCGAGTGAACGATCCACGCTCTGTGTTTCCATCTTTGTGTGTTTAGCTGCTCTCATTTACTGTTTTAGCTGTTTGCTGCTTGTTGAAATAGTTTGTGAGCTTTAACCTGAGATTCTGGCAAAATACATTTATATGAAACATCGATTCAGGATTGAATGAATCAACATCGTTTTATTCAAATTAAAACCATTTAAATGGGAACATTAATTTTTTACAGCCGCCTCTAATGCTGGGTAATGTCAGCTGGTCCATGTGCAGCTGGCTGTGAGGCTCAGGGAGCGTCTACAAAGTGCAACACTGAAAGAACATCATCCATAAATATTGAGTAAGAACTGGACTCTCATACAGCAAGACTCAAATGCCTTTAAACATCAGCTTATCCTGCTGATCCAAGTCCAACACTGAGTTTGTAAAAACATGTTTGTCAATCATTTTGTTTGGTTTCTGAGGAAAATGATTCAATAAGTTGCTGCTAATACACAACATTTCATCATATTTCCTCATAACCCTCTTTTGTCTGACCATTTGATCCCATTTGAATTTGCAATAAAGGATCCACAGAGTTTGGTGACAATAATGACAGTAGATGTTTGTGTGAAAGTGCTGGAAGCAAATGAGTGTGTGATGTTCTTTCAGTGTTGCACTTTGTAGACGCTCCCTGAGCACTGGTCTCACAGCCAGCTGCACATAGAGACCAGTGTTGTTAGTCCAGGTCAGAAGATGACTTGTTGGAATGAAAATGAGCTTGTAGTTTGTCTGCTTTAATAATGTGACTGGAAAAAGGTGTTGGACTTCAAATATGTCCATTTCTGTCACACTTCACCTTTAAAAGTGAAGCCATGTGGTTCCTGGAAGGAAAAACACGACTTTTTCAAGTCTTTGTCCTGTTTTTATGAGAAATGTACGACTTTAATGTGAAACATTCAGAGTTTTTTCTCTTGTTGTGTTTGTTTGAAGCTGCTTCCTGTTGGCTTCAGCTGTTTGGAGTTTCCATTTTCTAAACTTCTACATTCTGAACCTTCTTCAGCTCTGAACAGATGATGAAACACTGAATGATTTCAAGCACTTTGTCTAATAAACTTACATCTTTCATTCTTTATACAGATTGATGGACTGTGGTTTGTCAGAGATCAGCTGTGATTATCTGGCAGCAGCACTGAAGTCCAACCCCTCCCATCTGAGAGAGCTGGACCTGAGCGACAACTACAAGCTGCAGGATCCAGGAGTGAAGCATCTGTGTGGTTTCCTGGAGAGCCCAGGATGTAAACTTGAAACTCTGAGGTCAGTCAGCATGTTTTAGTTGTGCTGAGATGAATATGATGTGAAAGTTGTGCTGACACTAAACTGCAGACATCAGGCTGATATTATACTGATCCACACTGAGGATCTTCATGGTAAAGTCTGTTTTCTTCTTCTCTGGTTTAGTCCATTGACTGCAGCAGAACAATGTTCACATTTCAAACAGTGATATTCAACGTATGGCCCGCGGCCCACACGCGGCCTTCCCACCTTTCCTGATTCAGAGAGAGGGGACCCTGATTAACTGTGTAGCTTCTTCCTCACAGTTCTAAGTATCAGACACAACAATGAATAATCCACAGCTGACTGTCTTTAGCAGGTCAAAGGTCACGGCACACAGCAGACAGTCAGAAATATTCTAACTCTGATCATTTATCAGTTGTGACACTGTGAGACTTGATCAGAGGTGTGATCATCACAGCAGAGGCCTTTGTGTCAAAGTCACTGAGGATCAAACAGAAACACATGAAGCAGATTTTCCTCTTCTGGCTTTTTATAGCAGATAACCTTCAAAATATTCTGCAGTCGATCAAAAACTGAAGCAAACCATGAAGCAACATGTGAACATGAGCTGATGCTGCTGAAGTGAAGCAAAGTTACAGAGGTTTGATTACAGACACAGCTGAGAGTTTGTAATCTGTCATCATTTTAAAAAGTTTCCATGGAACAGCAGAAATGAGGCTTTACTGTCAGAGGCCGACAGCACTGAACACAACAGCAGACTGGTGGCTAATAAACAGTGAATGATGCAGAAACAGATGTTTGAAGCTGTTCTTGGAGTACACTGAGAGAGAGAGAGCTGTGCAGGCAGGAACAGCCAAAGTCAGAGAGAATTCATGAGCATATTGATCAAACGTGAAGCAGAGTTTGGATCTTCTTTTGCTGCTGCTTCACTCAGTTTTGGTTGGAGACAGATGAAACCTGCAGCTTCAGGATCTGTGAGCTGTCCACTTTCAGCCCCGACGGCGTGTCCGTGTACGTGCCGTCGAGTGAACGATCCACGCTCTGTGTTTCCATCTTTGTGTGTTTAGCTGCTCTCATTTACTGTTTTATCTGTTTGCTGCTTGTTGAAATAGTTTGTGAGCTTTAACCTGAGATTCTGGCAAAATACATTTATATTAAACATCGATTCAGGATTGAATGAATCAACATCGTTTTATTCAAATTAAAACCATTTAAATGGGAACATGAATTTTTTACAGCCGCCTCTAATGCTGGGTAATGTCAGCTGGTCCATGTGCAGCTGGCTGTGAGGCTCAGGGAGCGTCTACAAAGTGCAACACTGAAAGAACATCATCCATAAATATTGAGTAAGAACTGGACTCTCATACAGCGAGACTCAAATGCCTTTAAACATCAGCTTATCCTGCTGATCCAAGTCCAACACTGAGTTTGTAAAAACATGTTTGTCAATCATTTTGTTTGGTTTCTGAGGAAAATGATTCAATAACTTGCTGCTAATACACAACATTTCATCATATTTCCTCATAACCCTCTTTTGTCTGACCATTTGATCCCATTTGAATTTGCAATAAAGGATCCACAGAGTTTGGTGACAATAATGACAGTAGATGTTTGTGTGAAAGTGCTGGAAGCAAATGAGTGTGTGATGTTCTTTCAGTGTTGCACTTTGTAGACGCTCCCTGAGCACTGGTCTCACAGCCAGCTGCACATAGAGACCAGTGTTGTTAGTCCAGGTCAGAAGATGACTTGTTGGAATGAAAATGAGCTTGTAGTTTGTCTGCTTTAATAATGTGACTGGAAAAAGGTGTTGGACTTCAAATATGTCCATTTCTGTCACACTTCACCTTTAAAAGTGAAGCCATGTGGTTCCTGGAAGGAAAAACACGACTTTTTCAAGTCTTTGTCCTGTTTTTATGAGAAATGTACGACTTTAATGTGAAACATTCAGAGTTTTTTCTCTTGTTGTGTTTGTTTGAAGCTGCTTCCTGTTGGCTTCAGCTGTTTGGAGTTTCCATTTTCTAAACTTCTACATTCTGAACCTTCTTCAGCTCTGAACAGATGATGAAACATTGAATGATTTCAAGCACTTTGTCTAATAAACTTACATCTTTCATTCTTTATACAGATTGATGGACTGTGGTTTGTCAGATATTGGCCTTGATTATCTGGCAGCAGCACTGAAGTCCAACCCCTCGTATCCCACAGAGGTGGACCTGAGTGGAACCTACAGCAACCTGAAGGATCCAGGAGTGAAGCATCTGTGTGGTTTCCTGGAGAATCCACGATGTCGATTTGAAACTCTGAGGTCAGTCAGCATGTTTTAGTTGTGCTGAGATGAATATGATGTGAAAGTTGTGCTGACACTAAACTGCAGACATCAGGCTGATATTATACTGATCCACACTGAGGATCTTCATGGTAAAGTCTGTTTTCTTCTTCTCTGGTTTAGTCCATTGACTGCAGCAGAACAATGTTCACATTTCAAACAGTGATACTCAACGTATGGCCCGCGGCCCACACGCGGCCTGCCCACCTTTCCTGATTCAGAGAGAGGGGACCCTGATTAACTGTGTAGCTTCTTCCTCACAGTTCTAAGTATCAGACACAACAATGAATAATCCACAGCTGACTGTCTTTAGCAGGTCAAAGGTCACGGCACACAGCAGTCTGGGAAACAGTTTGGAGCAGGAATTCTTGCACATTTACAAACTGACACTGCTGCACGGCATGCTGGGTAATGCTAGCTGCTCAGGTATGGGTGTGGTAACGGCTGTGAGACTCTGTGGCTGCAGAACACTGAAGAAGAGAAAAGAGAGGTGGAGGATGAAGAAAAGAGGCGGAGATGAAGCAGAAGTTTAACTCTAGAGAGGAGCTGTGTCTGTGTGGGTGGGGCTCAGGCAGCTCCGCCCACACAGTGACAGTGAAGCAGGTGAAGAGTAATAAATGAAGACAGCAGACAGGATTTGATAAGCTGATGTACAAACATGTAGAATGATGGTGGCAGCTACAGAAACAGGTCCATACAGACTGAAGCGTGTCTCAGTCTGAATGTACACTGCTGTTATAAGAGCTGTGGAAACTCAGGTCAAAAGGACGTAACCACACTGCTGACAGTTCCAGGGCAGTCACAGAGTTACAGCATCATTTGTGACCATAAAGACAGAAAGCTCATCCAAATCCTGGGATTAAAAGTCTGTCCTGGTGGTGTCCAGTCAAACACGTCTCTGTGAAAGCTTCAATCCAACAGGCTCCAAAGTCCTTCTGCTCATTTCCTCGCCGGGTTCTTGATGCTCCTGTACCATCTCTCTGTCATCCTCCTCGCTCCCTCTTTGCACTCACAGTCTTTGTGCATCATTAACACTCACATGAGGAAAACCAAAGTTTTACTGGGCAGAAGATGATCATCAGTGACTCTGTCTTTAAAACACTCTTGTTAGAAATGTTCGACTTTAATGTGAAACATTCAGAGTTTTTTCTCTTCTTGTGTTTGTTTTAAGCTGCTTCCTGTTGGCTTCAGCTGTTTGGAGTTTCCATTTTCTAAACTTCTACATTCTGAATCTTCTTCAGCTCTGAACAGATGATGAAACACTGAATGATTTCAAGCACTTTGTCTAATAAACTTACATCTTTCATTCTTTATACAGATTGAAGAGCTGTGGTTTGTCAGAGATCAGCTGTGATTATCTGGCAGCAGCACTGAAGTCCAACCCCTCCCATCTGAGACAGCTGGACCTGAGCTCCAACAATAAGCTGCAGGATCCAGGAGTGAAGCATCTGTGTGGTTTCCTGGAGAGTCCAGGATGTAAACTTGAAACTCTGAGGTCAGTCAGCATGTTTTAGTTGTGCTGAGATGAATATGATGTGAAAGTTGTGCTGACACTAAACTGCAGACATCAGGCTGATATTATACTGATCCACACTGAGGATCTTCATGGTAAAGTCTGTTTTCTTCTTCTCTGGTTTAGTCCATTGACTGCAGCAGAACAATGTTCACATTACAAACAGTGATACTCAACGTATGGCCCGCGGCCCACACGCGGCCTGCCCACCTTTCCTGATTCAGAGAGAGGGGACCCTGATTAACTGTGTAGCTTCTTCCTCACAGTTCTAAGTATCAGACACAACAATGAATAATCCACAGCTGACTGTCTTTAGCAGGTCAAAGGTCACGGCACACAGCAATCTGTGAAACAGTTTGGAGCAGGAATTCTTCCACATTTACAAACTGACACTGCTGCACGGCATGCTGGGTAATGCTAGCTGCTCAGGTATGGGCGTGCTAATGGCTGTGAGGCTCCGTGGCTGCAGAACACTGAAGAAGAGAAAAGAGAGGTGGAGGATGAAGAAAAGAGGCGGAGATGAAGCAGAAGTTTAGCTCCAGAGAGGAGCTGTGTCTGTGTGGGCGGGGCTCAGGCAGCTCCGCCCACTCAGTTTGTTCCCTCCTGATTCATCTGCATGTGTTCTGCTTCACACTGCTCACCTCCACCAAAGACTTCACAAACATCTTCTTTCTTTGAGTCCAGTTTGTCCCACAAACACTTCCAAATCTCCTACTCTGAGATTCTGCAGCTTCTTGCAGTGTGACTCAGCTGACTTCTGACAGACCACAGACTGGCACAGCATCCACATGTGTCTCCTTTCAAACAGGCTCTTGATGTTTCCTCCCACATCATTCTGGCCTCTCAGTCTCCTTTGTTCTCCAGCTCTGTAGCTCCAGCTGGTGAAGCTTCAGTTTTCCATGTTGGTAACAGTAAACTACAGCCTCTGCTGTCAGCTGGGTAACTAAACAGAGCTGCAGCACGTCTCTGCGGTGGTGCTACATCCAGCCTGCAGACGGCCGTCTACATGTTGTAGTGGTTTACAGTCACCAGGGGGCGCTGTCCCAGCCATGCAGGCAGTGGGCTGCTCTGCTTGTGCTGTTGTTGGTGAAGCTGAAGTGAAAGCGAGAGTTAAAACCCTGAACAGTGTCCACTGAGCTTCTCATGCTCTTCTCATGCTCAAAGAAGTTTAACAGGAAGGACGACTCGTCCATCAGGCGTCCAGCTGTCCGTGACCGTGTCCACAGCAGAGTGTGACTGAGGCTTCATGCTAACACGCACACATGAAGCTAATACCACCACGAGCAGCTGCTCAGTGGATTTGGAGGACAAATGTCTGCAGCTTCTCACAGGCAGTATGCAGAATGTGGATCTCCACAAAGACTGTGGAGAGCTCGTCCCACACTCTAAATCCACACTTGTCTGCACAAAACTTCTCACACGTTCCCGTCACAAGTGTCTTCTAAGTGAAGCTACCAGGTTCAGGTCCAGCTTGTTTATCTGGAGCTGCAGTAGATGATCCATCCTCACAAAGCAACACAGACAGCAGATATGCAAACACACAACACAACCAAAGGATTCTCTCTGCATGTCTGTGGCTGATGCTACTGGAACGAAGCTGTTTGAAACCTTGTTGTTCTGCACTTTGGGACCAGAAGAGGAAACTGAAGCTCTGTGCAGAGGGTCCAATGGAAGCAGCCAAGCGCTGTAAGTGTCTGCTGTACAGGGATGCTGGTTCAGCTGTGGCTCAGTTTCACAGTGTGACTCAATAAAAGCAGCAGGAAATCAAAGCTTGATGCTTTCATCAGTGTGGAAATAAGAAAGTTTCCTGTGACAGACGCTGGAGCTCTTTCACTCTCAGCTTCACAGTTTCAGCTTCAAACTTCTTCCAACATGTTTCTAACACGGCCACATTCCACCTTAATGGAGCTGATATCTTGTGCATCAGCACATTTTCTAAAGGCAGCGATCACATCTTTAGTTTTGGATGTTTAACTGCAGATTGTTTATGTGTTTATAGCACATTAATTACAGCAGCAGCGTTGACCACAGTGCTGTGCAAGAATCCAAAATAACGATTAAAATAACTCCTAATATTAATATCACACATCAAATATCAAATAACTCTCATGCTGTATTAAAAGCCAGTGAATACAAATGTGTTTTAAGAGCAGATTTACAGAGACTGACAGCAGGAGCTGGGGCTGTTCGATAGAACGATGTATATATGATGACCATATGAAAACGTCTATCGTTTCATATCACGCTCTTTGTTTCCTGCTTATGTGTTTGTGTTTTCCAGATAAAGCTTTCAAAATAAATCTGAAGATCCTGTTGAGAGTTTTCAAAATAAACACAATACATTACTGCGGTCGCTCGTTTATCGAGTTACGTTCCAAAAATAAGTCTCAGAATGAAGTAGCAGCTTTATGTTTTACAAGTATTATAGAAGTTTTAAGGCAGTTAAACCCTCACTGCACACTTTCTACACTTTTCTCAGACAGGCATGAACATTTTCACACTTTTCTCTCTTGTTTAAACAAAGTTCAAACCTTCATAGAAAAATAAGTTCATTATTAAAGAGTGAAAGCAAAGTGTTTCTGAAACGTGTCAAATCAGCCTTTGCTGGCATTAAATGAGCTTCTGTGTGAGGAGCACTCGTCCATGGCCTGGGCTCCTCGCTGTCAGGTAAAGTTTCATAAAGCTTTTGAGTTTTTCTGCAGATAATGTTGGTGTCCAGCACGATGTTCTTTTTCCTGCGGTCACTGAGCCACAAAGCCAAAGCTGACTCCATCCTTACGATGTTCTTGTTGTGGACAGTTACAACCTTTTTGCCTCCTTGTTGAAACTATGATGGTCAGCATCTTCCTCTGCCTTTGGCTGCTACCACAGGTGCAAAACGTCTCGTCATCATTGTTGTTTGTTGGGGACACAACGTACAAACATACAGTGCAGCACTGCAGAGTCACACTGCTGTAAATTTGAACACATTCTGTACTGTACAGGAGACACGGCACGAGATTGGCTGACAATGGTCTACAGCCAATCAGGCGCAGAACACAATGCGCTGTAAAAAACAAAAACATGCAAAATTGCACAAAAAAGATCAGCGAAACAGCGAGGCCGCCAAAGGTGAACTGTGTTACAGCGAGGGACCAGCGTATATGTGGTTGTTGGGACGATAAATGTCTTTGAGCTTGTGTCAGAAGACGAGCTGCAGCTTTCTGGACCAGCTGCAGTCTTGCCAGGCAGGTCCCACTAACTCCAACATATAAGGAGTTACAATAATCCAGCTGGGACGTCATGAAAACGTGGATCGCCCGTTCAAGGTTTTTAAAAGATAGAAATGATCTCACCTTAGATAAAAGCCTCAGTTTGAAGAAAGACCGCTGTACAACTGAGCTCAGCTGTTTTTCAAATTGCCGTCAAATATAAGCCCCAAATGTAATAATGCGATTTAATAAAAGAGCTGAACCAGTCTAATAGAGCGCCCTTGATGCCACCATGCTCCAATGGTGAGGTCAAGATGCTGTGGTCAAGGCAGCAGTCAGATCCAAAAGCACAGCGGAGTCTCCTGATCAGTGGCTGATAAAAGATCATTAAGAACTTTTCAAAGTGCAGTTTCAGTGCTGTGAAGAGCTTTAAAACCAGACTGAAACCTTTACAACAGATTGCAGCTGAACAAATATAATCTTTTACAAAATCTTCGACAGGAAGGGAAGCTTTGAAATAGGCCTGAAGTTTGAGCGGACAGAGGATCCAGATCAGGTTTTTAGTACAGGCTGTACAACAGCATGTTTAAAACAGGCTGTACAACACCTGAACTAAGACTGCTGTTAAAAATCGCTAAGATGTCGGAACCGACAACCTTTAAAATCTTTTTAAACACGTGTTGGAACAACTTCATTTGGACAAGATGATGTCTTTATAGCATCACATCGTTCCTCCACCTGATCAAACCACACAGGCTCAAACTGATCAAAAACAGCTGAGCAGGTGAATATTTTAGCCCCGGTGCGATCTCGGGCGAGAGTATCGATGATGGCCAAAGGGCAGCGTCCAGCTCTACGGCCGCTGAAGAGCAGACTCAACAGACGCGCGTGATGTGGATCCTACTGCTCTAAAACTGGAGCTTCTTCAATCCATTAAAGAGGACATTAGTACGCTGTTAAAAGAAGAAGTCAGAAATGCATTGAAAGAAGATTTTGACAATATAAGGGCTGACGTGCAAGGACTGAGAAATGAGATCGCTAACAGCATGGCGGCGACGTGCGGCGAAGTTGATGGAGTAAAGGTTACAGTGAAAGAAGCTGAGGATGGGCTGTCAATGTGGAGCGATGAGGTGACCACCCTGCAGTCTACAGTAGAGAGTATGAAGGAGGAGCTGTCTGACCTGAAGGATAAATGTGATGAAGGCAGGAAGCGGAGAGCTAACATCCACATCATAGGGATCCCAGAGGGCCTGGACTCGAGCTCCTCCACGGCCGTATCCGTGCTACTACGTGAAGTGCTGGGTATGGATAAAGACGTTATTGTCGACCGCTCACACAGGAGCCCTATCCTGAGAAAGCCAGCTGGTAACCCGCACGCCGTCATAGCCGAGCGTCACTACTACCAGGATTGTGTGGCTACGCCGTGCCAGGACCCAAGCCCCGCTTGAGTTTAACGGACAACCTATTGCAATATTACGACTGGGCGATATGACCCAAAGTTCATATCTCGATATTCTTTAGCTGGATGGCGATATACGATATATATCTCGATATTTTTAAAGCCAGAAAGTTCGAACAAAAAGAGAGTTCTTAGTCAAAGCTGTGTCCCAAATCTCACACAGGCACATTTATTAACATACAGCGTAGATGTACATGAAACAATTACTCAGGAATAAATGTTCAGCATTTATTAAATAATAATGCTCCATAAATAAAAGAAAACAATGTTGTTTTTGTGCATAACAAAAAGCTCACAATCGTGCAGTCAAAATGTAAACAGACGCTGAGCATAATAACAAGCAGCTGCTCTGTTCCCAGGTTCTACTGCGTGACTGACAGCCTGGAGTTTGAAACCCTCTTTGTAACCGTGTCTCTTACAGGTGCCATTTATGGTCCTTATACACACTCAATACAGTAATATTACGTTGAAGCAGAGTACGTATCACTCCGCGAGGCTCCTCGTAGCTGTAATGCTCCAACAATCCATCAAGCGGTGCGGCCTCGTAGCTGAGCAAAGTCGTACCAAAACATCTTTTGAAAGGTTTCTGAGCGCCGTGTAGCACATAAAATCGGTTCGAGGTCAGTAAGCACAACCAGAATTCATCCATAAGGCGCACTGTTGATTTATGAGAAAATTACAGGATTTTAAGTGCAGAAAATATAGTTTATGGTTTTCCTTTGATCTTAGCAAATATCTACGCCTCTAATTGGGACGATCACAGATTTTTCACTAATGTCTTTGCGCGGCTCCCCAATATGTCATCACACAATATCATCTTTGAGGGAGACCTAAACTGCTCATTATCTGCTATGGACCACAGTTCACACAAAAGTACACTTAGTCCAAACTCAGCATGCGTCATTCAGAGCTTTCTTGATAATTATGGGCTGGCTGATGTATGGAGATTTCATAATCCTGCTTCACATCAATACTCTTTTTTTCTAATGTCCATAAAACATATATTTGTATAGAAAAACGTCTCCCTTTAGTTACAGAATGTGATTATAAGACTCTGGTGATTTCTCCTCTTGCTTTTTCAATGTGTATTCCTGATGCCTGCTCCAACTATCAGCCATGGAGATTCAACTCAGTGTTGTTAGCAGATGAAGAGTTTGTCAGTTACAAAAGGTCTCAAAGACATTTTTTTTCTATTAATCAGACCCCAGAGATGTCATCATCAGTTTGTCTGCTTTAATAATGTGACTGGAAAAAGGTGTTGGACTTCAAATATGTCCATTTCTGTCACACTTCACCTTTAAAAGTGAAGCCATGTGGTTCCTGGAAGGAAAAACACGACTTTTTCAAGTCTTTGTCCTGTTTTTATGAGAAATGTACGACTTTAATGTGAAACATTCAGAGTTTTTTCTCTTGTTGTGTTTGTTTGAAGCTGCTTCCTGTTGGCTTCAGCTGTTTGGAGTTTCCATTTTCTAAACTTCTACATTCTGAACCTTCTTCAGCTCTGAACAGATGATGAAACACTGAATGATTTCAAGCACTTTGTCTAATAAACTTACATCTTTCATTCTTTATACAGATTGAGGGGCTGTGGTTTGTCAGAGATCAGCTGTGATTATCTGGCAGCAGCACTGAAGTCCAACCCCTCCCATCTGAGAGAGCTGGACCTGGGTAATGACTACTCCTTTTTTTCGACCAACAACAAGCTGCAGGATCCAGGAGTGAAGCATCTGTGTGGTTTCCTGGAGAGTCCAGGATGTAAACTTGAAACTCTGAGGTCAGTCAGCATGTTTTAGTTGTGCTGAGATGAATATGATGTGAAAGTTGTGCTGACACTAAACTGCAGACATCAGGCTGATATTATACTGATCCACACTGAGGATCTTCATGGTAAAGTCTGTTTTCTTCTTCTCTGGTTTAGTCCATTGACTGCAGCAGAACAATGTTCACATTTCAAACAGTGATACTCAACGTATGGCCCGCGGCCCACACGCGGCCTGCCCACCTTTCCTGATTCAGAGAGAGGGGACCCTGATTAACTGTGTAGCTTCTTCCTCACAGTTCTAAGTATCAGACACAACAATGAATAATCCACAGCTGACTGTCTTTAGCAGGTCAAAGGTCACGGCACACAGCAGACAGTCAGAAATATTCTAACTCTGATCATTTATCAGTTGTGACACTGTGAGACTTGATCAGAGGTGTGATCATCACAGCAGAGGCCTTTGTGTCAAAGTCACTGAGGATCAAACAGAAACACATGAAGCAGATTTTCCTCTTCTGGCTTTTTATAGCAGATAACCTTCAAAATATTCTGCAGTCGATCAAAAACTGAAGCAAACCATGAAGCAACATGTGAACATGAGCTGATGCTGCTGAAGTGAAGCAAAGTTACAGAGGTTTGATTACAGACACAGCTGAGAGTTTGTAATCTGTCATCATTTTAAAAAGTTTCCATGGAACAGCAGAAATGAGGCTTTACTGTCAGAGGCCGACAGCACTGAACACAACAGCAGACTGGTGGCTAATAAACAGTGAATGATGCAGAAACAGATGTTTGAAGCTGTTCTTGGAGTACACTGAGAGAGAGAGAGCTGTGCAGGCAGGAACAGCCAAAGTCAGAGAGAATTCATGAGCATATTGATCAAACGTGAAGCAGAGTTTGGATCTTCTTTTGCTGCTGCTTCACTCAGTTTTGGTTGGAGACAGATGAAACCTGCAGCTTCAGGATCTGTGAGCTGTCCACTTTCAGCCCCGACGGCGTGTCCGTGTACGTGCCGTCGAGTGAACGATCCACGCTCTGTGTTTCCATCTTTGTGTGTTTAGCTGCTCTCATTTACTGTTTTATCTGTTTGCTGCTTGTTGAAATAGTTTGTGAGCTTTAACCTGAGATTCTGGCAAAATACATTTATATTAAACATCGATTCAGGATTGAATGAATCAACATCGTTTTATTCAAATTAAAACCATTTAAATGGGAACATGAATTTTTTACAGCCGCCTCTAATGCTGGGTAATGTCAGCTGGTCCATGTGCAGCTGGCTGTGAGGCTCAGGGAGCGTCTACAAAGTGCAACACTGAAAGAACATCATCCATAAATATTGAGTAAGAACTGGACTCTCATACAGAGAGACTCAAATGCCTTTAAACATCAGCTTATCCTGCTGATCCAAGTCCAACACTGAGTTTGTAAAAACATGTTTGTCAATCATTTTGTTTGGTTTCTGAGGAAAATGATTCAATAAGTTGCTGCTAATACACAACATTTCATCATATTTCCTCATAACCCTCTTTTGTCTGACCATTTGATCCCATTTGAATTTGCAATAAAGGATCCACAGAGTTTGGTGACAATAATGACAGTAGATGTTTGTGTGAAAGTGCTGGAAGCAAATGAGTGTGTGATGTTCTTTCAGTGTTGCACTTTGTAGACGCTCCCTGAGCACTGGTCTCACAGCCAGCTGCACATAGAGACCAGTGTTGTTAGTCCAGGTCAGAAGATGACTTGTTGGAATGAAAATGAGCTTGTAGTTTGTCTGCTTTAATAATGTGACTGGAAAAAGGTGTTGGACTTCAAATATGTCCATTTCTGTCACACTTCACCTTTAAAAGTGAAGCCATGTGGTTCCTGGAAGGAAAAACACGACTTTTTCAAGTCTTTGTCCTGTTTTTATGAGAAATGTACGACTTTAATGTGAAACATTCAGAGTTTTTTCTCTTGTTGTGTTTGTTTGAAGCTGCTTCCTGTTGGCTTCAGCTGTTTGGAGTTTCCATTTTCTAAACTTCTACATTCTGAACCTTCTTCAGCTCTGAACAGATGATGAAACACTGAATGATTTCAAGCACTTTGTCTAATAAACTTACATCTTTCATTCTTTATACAGATTGAAGAGCTGTGGTTTGTCAGAGATCAGCTGTGATTATCTGGCAGCAGCACTGAAGTCCAACCCCTCCCATCTGAGAGAGCTGTACCTGTTCAACAACAGCAACCTGCAGGATCCAGGAGTGAAGCATCTGTGTGGTTTCCTGGAGAGTCCAGGATGTAAACTTGAAACTCTGGGGTCAGTCAGCATGTTTTAGTTGTGCTGAGATGAATATGATGTGAAAGTTGTGCTGACACTAAACTGCAGACATCAGGCTGATATTATACTGATCCACACTGAGGATCTTCATGGTAAAGTCTGTTTTCTTCTTCTCTGGTTTAGTCCATTGACTGCAGCAGAACAATGTTCACATTTCAAACCTTCAAAGAAGAAGAAAAATCCTCCACTGGAAAATTCACTGTGAAACTCTCAAACTCTTCATTGCACCTTAAAGTCTGTCTGACACTGAAATCCAAAGCAAAATGTGCGTTTGCTTTACAGACAGCAGTCCAACACAAACATACACACATCATCCAAAACACAGTCCAACATCCAAATCTCCTCCACTGCCAGCATGAATGATGGGAAAGAGAAGGAGGAACACTCTGACATTCAGGGTTAGAATGAGTTTCATCAAGCAGACTGTGAAGATCAAAGCTGCATTAGAAAGCTTACATGAATGAATGAGTGGACAGAAGTGGACAGAGATCATCTGAAGCACTTCAAAGGCTTTAAATCAGCACATTTCTCTTTATTCTTTATCAACTCTGTTAGTTTCTCTCAGTTTTCTGTGGAATGAAGCTAACAGCAGGCTAATAAGATGCTGACCAATAGGTTTCTATTAAAGGTTGTAATTTGTATATGAAAAAGTGCTTTGGCTCAGCAGGGATCAGCTTACAGGTAGAATACAGCTGCTGGATGGGATTAGCATGTCATAGCTATCTACCAAACTGCTAACTGGGGGATTTCAGGCCATCTATGGATCATTTTTGCTAACTGTTTATTCAGCTTAGGCTCACAGGGCTGCAGCCTGTGCCCTAGCTGTCATAGGGCAAGAGGCGTGGTCCACCTGCACAGGTGAGCAGTCCATCACAGGGCCAACAGAGAGCGACAGAGAAGCACTCCCTCACATCCACACCTACAGCCAATGTAGAAGCACCAATGAACCTAAGCAGCATTTCATTGGACTGTGGGAGAACATCCAACCTCCACAGAAAGGCCCAGCTGACCAACAAGCTTCAACCTACAACCTTCTTGCTCTAAGGCACTAGTGCTAACCACTTTTGCCCATTTCAGCCCAAATCCTGCATCTTCCTGTTTCTGACTCCAGGCCAGCTCCACTAACACTTTCTCATCAGACACTGCCACCTAGTGGAGGAAGTCTTAGTTCCATTTGAAGCTTCAGATTACAGTTAGTTCCTTTACAAAGAGGTGGAGGTGGTGGGGCCACAGCACCATCATCACTGAGTGCCATAGGACACTTAACCTTTGTTTCCATATGCTGGGAACTTCCTGTTGTTCCAAGGAGGACTGGAAAATGTGTGAAAATCTCCCAGTCAGTTCCTCACAGCACACTTCAATCATTTCCCTCCCACAGCATCAGGACCAGGGCTTTTTCTCTCTTTGGTCCCACTAAGAGATTTCCACACAAACACCTCATCAGTGGGACTCTCAGAGCTACCAGCCCTTTGCTACAATCACAAAGCTCTTCATTGAAATCAATGATATCAAAGCTGGAATCAAATGAGTCCAAGTCTTCTGCTGATTCAGCATCACATTCATCTTTGCTCCTTGTCCTGCATCCCCACCATGGACTTCATTCCTTTCCAAGCCAGCCTTGAGTGTCCTTTATTCAGCTCATCCTCTGCTTTACTTTTACACCTGATTTTAGCTGCTTTATCTCTCTTTCAACAGGTTTCTGTGCCTCAATCTTTTTCTTCTCTCCCTCATAACAAGACAGCTTCTTCTGCCTGAGAACATGTTGGAGTGATTTACTAATCCAGGGCTGCTTATTGGGGAAAATACTTCCTGTTTCCAAAGTAATCCCCATTTTTCCCAGAAAGAAATGTCAGTAGAAATCGATGATCTAAGTGAGAACATGAGCCTTTAAAAGGTCCCAGTGGGTGCAGTCAAAGCAGTCCCTCAGTCCCAGTATAGAGTCTTTGGTCCAGACTGGAACAACTGTGTGCCCAGTTTGAGCTCTCTTCAGTGCTGTGACCTGACAGACCCAGAGGGGCCATCACATCACATTTAGAAGCTCCCCTGATGGAGCCACAACACATGTCCAATACTTAGTCTGTCTTGTTGGACCAACTGGAAGAAATGATTCAAGGACTTAGTCACAGAACAGAGATTCAAATCTCCAAAATCCAACTGGCTGCATCAGGACATATAGTCTGAAACTCTGCACAGTTTCCTGTTTGAAGCTGCTTCCTGTTGGCTTCAGCTGTTTGGAGTTTCCATTTTCTAAACTTCTACATTCTGAACCTTCTTCAGCTCTGAACAGATGATGAAACACTGAATGATTTCAAGCACTTTGTCTAATAAACTTACATCTTTCATTCTTTATACAGATTGTGGAGCTGTGGTTTGTCAAAGATCAGCTGTGATTATCTGGCAGCAGCACTGAAGTCCAACCCCTCCCATCTGACAGAGCTGAACCTGTACTACAACAACCTGAAGGATCCAGATGTGAAGCAGCTGTCTGATCTTAAGAAGAGTCCAGACTACAGACTGGAGACTCTGGGGTCAGTAGAGTGATGGAGTGAGTGGGTGGTGCTGTCAGCAGTATTGTACTAAACACAGTCAGTATGAAACAAAGATCCAGTGTTTCCTGTAAAGCTGCAGCTTCTCAGTGAAGCTGTGAGAGGAGAACGGTGACAGGCTTCAGGATTGGACACAAACACTTCCTGTTTCTCACCTTTATGGTCACCATAGTAACGGCTGACACGCTCTGATCAAACACTGTCAACAGCCAATCAGCTCTCTGAACAAAGCAGCACGCAGACCAATGACTGCATTGATTTCCAAGTTTAAAGCAGTGAAGAACACAGTCTGTAGGTGAGGAAGAATTTAGTGAGAGCAGATGTTTGGATGGAATTCCTCCAGTTAACAGCTGGAACCGTCCATCTGGATTGTTGGGCTTGTTGTTGGGGTTCCTACAGAGCTCAGAGTGGACACACCAAGGTTCTTCTAATGAATGAAAGTCCAAACTCAAACTAGGAGGGAAAAACATTTTCAGCAACTTCAATAAAAATCCAAAGATTAGAAAAAGTGAAGCAACAATGAGTCCTAGTACAGTCCCAGCACTGACGTCCCTGCTGCTCTTTATACTGGATGTGCTGCATCACTGACTGACAGCTGATGAAGAGTCTCTGGAAACACTCGTTTATCCCCTCTGCTCTTCCTCCTTCTCTCTGCAGGTGGAGGTGATGATGGTAAACAGGACGGTGTGTGTGCTGAGAGAGGAGCAGCTGTGTCCTGATGATCCAGAGAGGTTGAAGCAGCAGCAGCTTGTGTGTAGAGACGCTCTGACTGGGCCATGTTACTGGGAGGTGGAGAGGAGAGCTTCATCCAGCAGTGACTGACAGAGGAATGAAGTGCAGATGACTGTCAGTGCTGCAGAGTGAACTGCTCTGAGAACAGCTCCACTGTCAGACACAATGTAGAGTCCAGCATCAGCCCTGTGTGTCCCTCTGGATCTGACAGAGGATCATCAGTGTATCTGGACTGCTCTGCTGCTGCTCTGTCCTTCTACAGTCTCTGCACAGTCTCTGTCTCACTCTGGAAAGATTTTACAACTTGTTGTAATTACAGAACGTTAATATAATATTCAAACATGTGATCTTCTCTTTATTTCTGAATCTTTACCAAATAAAGAAAAACCAAACTAACAAACAGAAGCTGTCGTGTCCTTTTTCACCACATCTGTGAATCTTTTCTGTGTTTTTCCTCTTTTCCTCCTTCCTGCAGCTCCATCTTCATCATTCTGTGTCCAGTATATGTGAACACGTCCAAAGCATCTGAGCCTCATGTTACCCGTTTGTGTGAGTTACGCCTGTCGTTGTGTTGTGGTGTATAAATAAGGGGCAGGAGACAGCGCTGGATCTCTGAGTTCTTTACTCTCAATTTCTGCAACATCTGCAATATCTAGAAATGCAAACCTGTGAGCTGTGTGTGTTGTGCGTCTGCTCGGCCACCTCTCCTCCGGCCGTGCTGGAAGCAGCTGTGCGTTTGACAGTTTTATCGACTCGACAATAATCGAACAAATTAAATGTTCAAAAATATCAACTTAAGCACTTCAAAGTCAACAAAAAGCTTAAAACAATGAAATAATATTTCACTGACAAAACAACAGCTCATAAGAACGATACACAAAATAATACAGAAACAAACAAAAGTTATTAACCAGGATCCATGTTTTTGTCACAAACACTGAATCAGCTGATTCACTCTTTATGTTTCTGAGTTTGTTTTGTGATTATAGTTCTGGTTTCTGTTTCTGTGTCTTCACTGTGTCCCACGTCTCCTTACTTTGGACTCTGTGTTATATTTCCTGTTTTACTTTGACAGTCCTGTGTTACTGTTTCCTGTCTCGTGTGTGTAATTGGTCCCAGCTGTGTTTCCCTCCTGCCTCCCGTTCCCTGATTATTAAACTGCGTCCACGCCGCCGGCGCTCCTCTCCACAGCTGGATTCCAGGATTTCAGAGCATCCAGCTGTGGTGAGTGATGGAGACACTTTCAGATGCGGATCTGAAGGCCATCTCAGCTGCAACAGCCTCCACACAGAGCTCACGCAAGCTTACCCAGCCTGCTGAGGATTTTATGCTGCTGCAGCCCAAAAGGCATCCTGAGCTGGCTGACAGCCACCCACAGCTTCAGCTGCCTCAGCCAGGGGTCTCCACACCTGCTGGCCCTGCATCTGCTCTGACTGGGGGCTCCGGAGAGCCGCGCCAGCCATCCATCTCTGCTGGGGCTCCTGTTTGAGAATGTAGGAGTGTAAACTTCAAATATCTGCTCGGTTTGTCAAGATATCACATATTTGCAAAAGTGCTCTGACGTTTTTGGAGACGTCTGTTACCCACCATCTGGATAGCTAACCGGGAGGTCGAGGGTCATTAGAGCCGGCGAGAACAGCGGACTCCCGGCACATCGTTTTTGGACCCCCACGGCCTTTGGCTGTTCAGGTTTAAACATGATATATAAGTCACTTAGATCACGTAAAAATGTTATCGTTTGGCTTTTTTCAGTGTTGTTTGTTTGGTTTGGCTGAAGTTACAGTTTTCACACAGCTGAATAAACGCCAAACAGAAAAGTGATTAAACAGAAGTGTGAGACTGTCGAGAGTTTACTCCTGTGTCCTGTTAGATTTTAGACAGCAAGGAGCAGACGGCTGAGTTTATTAAACTCCACCCAGACAGCGGTGACGCGGATCTGAAGGCCAGACCGTCACAGCCGCTCACTTCCCGCCTACCCGACCTTTGGAGGACCCGGCCCACGTAGACCTTGAAGGCCGGGTCCTCAGGAGGATGCAGCCTGTGAGTTTGGACACGCCATGACACATGATGTTCTACAGCTGATGTGTTTAAATGAGCTCTACAGGTGATCAGACTTATTAACGTTACCAGCATAATAAACTGTCCTGTCACTGAAGGTGTCTGCCCAACAAGGACGTGGTGCTGAATGCATCCAGACCCCTGCTGACTGTCTTTGCAGCTTCGGTCAAAGGTACAGTGTCCACTGTGACCCTGAGAGCAGGACACAGCCAGAGGTGAGTCAGCAGTTACAAACTAAATGCTGCTGACATGAATCAAACTGCTGGATAACCCACTGCTCATGAAAATGGCACCTTTCTGTTGCTTTTTGAGATTACTGAGAATATTTGAATTGTGACTCAGATGGCAGATCCAGGCTCTCAGCCTCCAGCTGAAACTTCCAGTCCTCCCCCAGCCAGAAGCTCTGATGCTGGGCTGAGAGACTTTGATCCTTCCCTGGATCCAGAAATCCAGGAGGGAGAAGGAGAACAGGACCTCCTTCCTGATCTGGAGAGGCCTGAGGGAAAGAAAGATGGAGCAGACAGAGCTTTGAACAAATCCAAACCTCCTGAGCTTCACCTCCACAAAGGTGCAGACACTGATGCACAGATTCACATGTGACACCTGCAGCGTCCAGCTTGTGCCGCTGACATTATCTCCACTCTGATACAAGCCTCATTCACTCGCTCACACACGTTCATACAATCACCTTTTCCTCACAGTCACACACATGAATGTAATGAGGGGAACTCGGGGTTCACTGTCATTCCTCAGGATACTTTGATATGCAGACTGGAGGCTCTGTGGATGAAACACCGACTGTCTGAAGCACTCTGAAGTCTTCATGATGGACTTCATCCTGACTTCAGCTGCTGCTGCCTCACCAACCACTGGCCCCTCGGTGAGTCTAGAGTTACAGCAGTGACCACAGGAAGTGCACACGTGTGATCTAAAGCTACATGTGGGCCTGTGACCATCAGTCTTCTCACTGTGGTAGACGGGTTTGTGAGTCCCTGTGATGCTGGGAGTGTCCAGGACAGTCGCTCCTGATCGGGTCTCTCATGGAAAGCTGGTCCCAGGAATTCCTGGAAAATTCCTCCACAAAAGAGAACTGGGAACATAAGTGCAGAGTGACAGAGGTGCTCAGCAACCCTGCTGTTATATGGGAATAGAACCAGAATAGTCGGCAACCACTTGAGTTAAGTTAGCCAAAGAGATGCGACTCAGACTGACTTCATCATGTTGGCAACGTGTCTGCATTGATAAACTCCAGTTATTGACAAATCAGAGAATAATTCCAGTCGTTCAGAGACAGATTGTGATTGTTTGGAGGATGTAATCGTTTCCCTTCAGGGAGCGTGTTGGACGCTCAGTGTCCGGGTGATTAGCTGATGCAACTACTTAGAATCAGTTTGTGAATATGAAGAAAATCAGTGCAGTCACTGGACAAACTCTGATTCTTCCTAGTTTCACTCTTGTTTCAGTCCAGTGTGACTGAGGTGGTAAAAAATGATCTGACTTTTAGCCACACAGCTGTCTGCTAGAGAAAAAGCCTTTGTGCACAACTTTCTTAAAGGCAAACGGCACCATGTTCACTGCAGCTGCAGCAAACGCAGCAAAGAGTGAAAGTTGGACTGAGAATGTTGTGACTGTTTCATGAGAAAGAGCAGGAAAACAAGCATCACACACCCAGACACAGTGCTGGGATTAGAATTAGACTTTAGAGCCAAATGTAGGACAAAAGCTTTAATATGAAAGAGGAAAACCCAACAACAGCCAGAGCACGAAGCTCAAATCTATACCAATCACCAAGAAAGCTGACAGGCCTGTGACACGTCAGAGACGCCGTTCAAATCATAAAGAAGTTGGTTTATTGACAAAATGTAAAAAACCAAAAGAATCAAGTCAACCTTCAGTTTCGAGCGAGTAGACCAATCAGGCACAGCAGCAGCTCTAGAATAAGCAACAGTTTGATGTATTACAAACAACCTTTCATATACACACATACATATGGCTCATATGCTGTTTAAAAAGGGCTCAAAGACCCAACAGATTACACAAAGTACAAAAATACTTTCATTCAGACAACAGTCAGCTGTGCACGAGACAGAGAGCCGACTACAGTTAGTAACATGGACTCACTTTGTTTCAGACACGACACAAAGTAACACAAAGCCACAAAGAGCAGAAACATCAAAAAGGAGGCAGAGCAGCAGCAACTCTCCATGAGCTGTGAGGCTAACAGCCACCCACACTTCCTGTGATGCATAATGAAAACAACATTAACCTGAAGGATGATAACAACAGAAAGAAGTCTAAGCTAACGTTACACAGCGCTCACACAGCGCTGACTGTACAGGCCTCACACAGCTACGACCTGCATCCACAACACCTGATTCTACTGAACACAAACAAGTTAATGATATATGAGCAATCCAGGGAAGGCTTCCAGGAAGGTGAGGATCCAAAGACAGCTCTACAACAGCATCAGTCAGCAACAATGTTACTAATCACTGACTCTTTCATCCTTTTATACTCAATCAAAAAGTGCTGTGTTCACATTAGTTTCTGCTGAAATCCAGAGACTGAAAATGCGTCTTTTTAAAGTTTGAATAAACTGACTGAACTTGTCACGAGTCCAACCGTGAGGAACACTTCCCCCCATGACACATCACAGGACAACGTCTCAGTGGAGGGGGGACAGTAGCTCAGTTTAGGCAGTCACACTCAGAATCGATGCCTCCAGTCAGGGTCAAACGTGGTCCTCAGAAACCTGCAGATGTTTGGGCCAAGCTCTCACTGGTCTCTGCGTCTGTAGACTGAGCTGATGTTTCTCCAGGTGTCTGGTAAAAGGACGATGCTGCTGTCCAATGAGGCGAGGAGAGAAGTAGCCAAACAGGCGAGAGCCGTGAAGGAGGAACGGCGGGCAGCTCTGGATGCCCGACATAAATACCTGATGAGCAGGCTGGCCGACGCCGGCAGCCTGGAGGAGGCGGCGGTGGAAGACGCCATCGTCTCTGATGACAGAGTAAGTTCAGAGACGTGATCCTTCCTCAGAGTTGAACCTTTGAGTCATTAATGTCTGATTCTTCCAGTTCAGTCTGATCCATGAATTCTTTGCTGCAAACGGATCCAAGAAGCTGATTTTCTTCTATCAGGATGTCAAACAGGTAACTTTGATCACATTTCAATGACTGACACATGAAGGTCTAACCGCTCTTCATAATCTGCTGTCCTGTTTGTTGCAGCGTACTTTGTATTCATATCTTTTAATATCTGCCTTTCTCCCAGAGTCTGTCCTCCCGTCAGTCTTCCTTTGTGGACGCATCAAACTCAGCTGTGGCTCAGAGGAAACTCTTCCTCACTACGGGGAACTCTGAGGTTGGCTTCAGCTTTTTATGTTTAGTTCATGTGAGAATCACAGAAAAATGCTGATATGAGTGGAAGCTTCTGCTGGGAAATTGGCAAAGAGCAGATTATTGAACAGCGAGGCAGACGGTTCATTTCAGTGATGCCAGTTTATTAGAAACGAGGACTGTGGGGCTGCTGGAAGTCAGGACGGCCGTTCTCTGGATAAACCTGACAGCTGAGGTGGAGAGCAGGATTTATCCACAGACGGCTTCTTCCAAGCAAATGTCCTGAACACACCTGAGCTGAGGGTTACACAGTGTGTCCTGTGTGATCTCTGCTTTATGGTGGTTGAATCTCACAAATGTGACCATCAGACCTGACGACTTATTTGTGATGTTTTCATTAAAAATATCCTGGGTGAGGTGTTTGGGGCCTGTCCCATGAGGAGGAGTCTCCAGGGCAGACCCAGGACACACTAGAGAGGTTATATCTCTCAGCAGGCCTGGGAATGCCTCAGTATTGTCCTGGATATGCTGGAGGAAGTGGTTGTTTAGGGAGGTCTGGGATTCTCTGCTTAGACTGCTGCACCTGTGACCCGGGACCAGATAAACAGGAAATGGATGTTTGAAATTCAAAGAAATCCTCTTTTAATAATGAGGAAAAAAGACAGCAGGAGATCCATCGCAACTAACAAAACACTTCAAACACATCAATGCATCAACTTTAATCAACTTCATTTGGTTCAAATGAAGGAATCTAACAAAGCACTCACTAAAATGAAACACCAGTTAGTTTCCCGAGCTCAACAGGTCGAACACCTGAGTTTGGTTTGCGGTGCAGTTTTTATTTCTTCTAGATAACTTGGGTTATTTGCACAGGAAGGTTTTTTAAATGTATTTCTTAAGTACGATCTTATATGGGGGTTGATTTTATAGCATAACAGAATAATGTAATAACTCTAATAGAGTATAAAACATTTGCAGAATGAAGTACAAGGTGAAGAAAAGTCAGAACGTCCCTGTTTGAAAATACAGTCTCAGAAGGTCAGAGATGGACAAATTCAGCTACAGAAACATGTGGCCATTTTTTTAAAGCCATAGAGCATATTACAGACGACACAAAGAGCAAACACTGTAAACTTCTAACCACAGACCTCACACAGCTCACACACGTCAGAGTGAAGCTGTCATTTCCTGAAGCTTCCACACAAGAGAACTGGCAACAAGGTGGAGTCCTCATGGATCACTAGCAGAGAAATGTGGGTGGGTGCCAGACCACATGGACTCGACTCACTTTATTTCATACAAAGGAGCAGACTAATGCTGTCATCCTTAAAGACTAACTAGAAACAAGCAGTGCGCTCGCATCGACTCGACTTGTTTTGCAAGTTTGAAGTGAGATGGTACTTTGGAGTCAGCCTCCCGAGATGATGGCTGGCTGGTTTTTGAAAAACATCTCATATTTATACAATGAGTAGCAGACTTTCCTGACTTGCAGAGGTCAACGTCCTCCTCAGTCATGCGCCATGAGTGGTACAGATACTATTCATCAAATAACTAACATGGCCTTGATTGTTACTCCAGAGACTTATCTGCGATGTAGCTTTATAGCATTTTCATTAGCAATCGTATGATTTGTGTTACAATGACCTTTGTGGACGGGCCCGGACCCCCAGGCCTCGTCCGTGACGCCGACGGTGAGCGCAACGTTTTTGTTTTCTTGCGCTTAAAATAACCTGATCAGCGTTCTGCGGACGGTTTGTTTACATTTCTCACATCTGTGATTGTTCACACGGGTTGGACACGAGCAGAGAGGGCTTTCAAGATGAAAAAGCCAACGTGAAACTTTAACGGACGACAAAGTTTTTCAATCAAATCTCCGTCACACCCTTCCTTGACCTCATCACGTTATCCACCTTAGTCAAGGAACAGTGGTTCGGGAAAATATGCATTTGTTTTTTGGACCAGTTTAAAACGTATCTCAACTAGTGATGTGCGGATCGATACTGAAATATCGATTCCTCCGATACCCGTCATTGTGTCCGGCCCCTTGGCGTGCACACTCACAACAATGGCTGAGCGTAAACAGAGTCATGTGCAGACGTATTTTACCTCCACGAACAGCTGAGACGTGGTTTGCCATACATGTGGCAAGAATGTGAGGTGTTGTGGTAACACCGCTGACCTGGTCAAACACCTCAGAGTGAATCACATCACAGAATATGACGAGCGTATGTTGAGGGGAACTGAAGAGGAGGAGAGGGAGAGGTGCTGCCAGGGCGAGACAGACGTCTCTCACGGAGTCCTTTAATGCTGCAGGCAGGCAACAAATAGCCACAACTTCAGGTTTTTCATTTCTATATGATAATTCTGCATCATTAAGTGATAAGAACAAGTAATCTGATGTCCTGTGATCATTACGACGCTATAATTTGAGATAAAATAAAAGAGAGTAAAAAAATACGTTTTTGTTCAGAGTATCGGTATCAGATCAGTATCGTCGATACCACCCTGAATTTTACTTGGTATCGGATCGGAAAGGAAATCAGTGGAAATCAAATCCTGCTTCTACAGGTGTCCAGTTCATTCACTCTGACCCCTCCAGATAAGCGTTGCCAGTTCTCACTGTGCTGTAGATCACATTTTCTTGTGTTTGGGGTTATAACGGTTACTTTTGAGGTCTGTGTTATAAAGCAAGTTAATCCTGAATTTAACTGGAGAAGACAAATTCCCACTGCGTGGTGTAGTGCACAGCCAGGCATTCTTTACATTAGTTCGTTTGACAAAACCAAAAAGCCGAAAGTATTTACTTGGAGTTTGGTTTGATGAAATAAGTGCCAGCATCAGTGAATACAAATGATTCCAATGACATGAAAACTGGTGGAAGGACAAATCCCTCAAGAAAAGCACGACTAGCACATTAAGTTTGTTTGTAATCATCATCATCTCTAACACCATGCGCACAACAGTGATTTTGTTACAGAACACTAAGATAGTAAAATCTGGGAAATGATGATATTTCTTTCCAAAACTTCCTGTCTGGAAGACATTAAAGCTGCTGTGCCACCTGCAGCTTCTTTCAATCTACGTTATGTGAATATATCTTTTTTTTTGGGTTTGAACATCCATTCAAACTCACTCTCTGCCTAGCAAGTCTCATTCCCTCATTTCCTTGGGGTCCAGCTTCACATACGTGGCACTGAGCCTTTTCCTTTGTCACCTCTTTCTGCTACATGCCTCGCCTCCCAGTTTCTTGGTCTATTTTCTTCATTTCGCTAACTACACTTCTTTTTCTTTGTAAATCTCTTCCTTCAAATACTTTCAAAATCACTTTTCTTTTTTCCCTTTCTTCTGTGCAGAGAAGACGTCAAACCCCTTCTTGGCAGTTTATCTCAATAAAGCTGTACTATCCCAGCCATCTGGTAAGTCTTCCCTACTACCCAGAGCCTGTTTATACTCCTGCATGTCTCTGCCTTCACTCACTTCCTCTTCTTGATGTCCAAACTCATCCTTCAAACTACCATTTGATGCTGCATAGCTGCATTCTCCCTGACACCTCCTTGTCTCCTGTCTTTTTGATTTCACCTTCTGCATAATATTTAGTTGCCCTGTGTGCAGCTTCCTCCACTTTCATATATTTCTACAAGTTCCTCCCTGTTCTTGAAGTATGTGTGCACCACGGCCATTTCCACTTGGAAAATCTGCCCCACATCTGTCTTTCTAGATTTCTCTCCTAAACACCACACCTACCCAACACCTCATAACCTCTGTTCCCTTCACCTAAATGTCCATTGAAGTCTGTGTCAATCACCACTGTAGTATGTGGTCTCTTGCACACAAAATGTGTCTACCCTCCACCTCCATAATATGAGTCCGCCAGCCCTCCCATTGCCAGTCAGAGTCCATAACAAGTCAAAAACATAAACAGCTCGAACGTATTATTTATTTAAAAGAGAGAGAGAGAGAGAGAGAGAGAGAGAGAGCTCAGTTGTCCTTGCTCTAGCATCAAGAGTCAGTGACTGGCTGTTCACTGCAGGCTCAGCAGTCCAATGGCCGATCAGCAACAAAACAAATAAAAAATAAGACACGTTCTTGATTATGACAACAAACCACATCCAAAAAAATATGACAGCAACACTTTAAGTTTTGTGTGCATTCATCATGTGCAACTCTGCAGAAAGTCTCATGTCAAGGATGTGTGGACAGGGGGGCTATTAAAAAGTTCCAGTATACAGAATAGAAAACCATCAAATGAATGAAATAAAATCTGTTGTCACAGTGGTTTTTGAAGGAACAATTACTTCACAGATGGACAGCCTCATTATATTTTAGTTAAACCTGATGATACACACTTCACGTCACCCTAGTTACATGTTTTTATTTGCCATGTGTATGTTATCCAAGGGAGGAAAAAATGAAAAAGAAAACTTTTGATGTGTCCAGACATTTCTTCACATCAGCTGCCAGCAACCAGTTTCAGCATGTACAACTGTTGCAGTAAGTGTGCTCATGCAGACCAACTATGCTGGTCCACTGTTCTTAATGGTGCTGCATGTTGAGAAAGAAGTGAAACAAATGTTTTGTTTAACAAGTCCACTAGTGTTAGAATAACTTGGCATTTCCAATCTGTTTCTGCTGTAGTTCAATGAAAGGTTTCAGTTACTTAAGTTTGAGAAAAACCAAAAAAACCGTTGGCCAGCTTCCCTCAGGGTCACTCCACGGTTGATGACATGGTCCACTATTGTAGCTCTGATGTCATCAGCAATTCTATTTCTTACTCTTCTTACCCGTCCTCTCCCCCCTCCTCGTCCTCCTCTTGCTCCTCCTTGTCCTTGTCGTCCTCTTCATCCTACTTCTTCACCTCCACGTCCTCTTCCTCGGCCTCCTCTCACTCTTCCTGCTCCCTCCATTGTACTCCACACACAGAGCTTACCTGTATCATAGTGCTTAGGCTGATTGCAAAGTGAACTAATTATCTAAAAAAGCTTTCACATGTGGCAGTGTGCCAGACAGTTGACAAAATAGTGTAAATAATGGCCATAAATGTGTATAGTTTTGCTAGGAGTGCGTTGATCATTTGGAAATTGAGTGCAAAGCAGTGAGTTGTGTTTACAGTTCTGCAAAAAGAGTGCTGTGCAGTGGATTGTAGCTACAGGTTTGCAAAGTGTGTGTTACAAAATGGCAAACTGAGTGCAAAGCAGTGTTTGTGCTTTTAGTTTTGCACACTCAGTGAGTGGTTTTGCTATAAGTATCAATAGTTTTAGGAATTGTGCTGTAAGAATCACAGTTAGGGTTTAAGCATTCAGAAAAACCTGTAATAAACGCACACGCATGCGTCTTCAGCATTACTGGGTTTCTGCAGCTCCTGGTTTCCTGTTTAATACATTCACACAAGCAATCAAACGCTATGAATCGTTCCACAATGTTTGCAGTCACTTTTCTTATCCCTCCTGACTCAAGAGCATAAAGCGATCTACGTTAGCTCTGGGAATTCTGACGGTCGTTCAGTAAATCTTTGTTTAATCTCTTTATTTGCTTTTTGGAGAAGTGAAGGTACAAAAACCTCGTCAATCAAATTTGCTTCGGTGGACAGAAAACAGCCGTTGTAGACTGTTTGGGGTTACCTTTTATAAGTATTGAATTTTCAAAAGTGAAGTCAGTTCTTCTGACCAGGTTCAGACCAGGATGAACACAAGTATGATACTGGACCCACTAGAGAACTGGTCCCAGCTGTGGGTTCACCTCCTCCTGCTGAACTCATAGGACAGACTCTAATGTAGCATCACGTTCATCGGTCACTCCTGACCTCCTGTGAAGCATGACGAATGTGTAATTAATGACTTCATTATTTGGGGCATTATTGCTCTAAAAATCATATTAATAGTATTATTATTATTGTGCTTTAGGCTGCACTGATAACGCAGAGGTCTCTTCTTCCTCTGGGCTGTTTAAAGGGCCAGTTTGTCCAAAGCTGTGTATATACCAGCTGCTGTCAGGCTTCAGATGTCTGCATTAGTCCACAGTCCACTGTTTGTAAGCCATTGCTTTACTGCAAAAGTTCCCATCTACTGTAAAGAAATGGAGATAAGCAGGCACATAATATGAAAAGGCATGCTGGAGCTGACTTTGTCTTTTCTGATCCATCGGTTTGTGTGGCTCTTTCCACAGGAGGGACCTAACCCACACTTTATTTACTTATATGATAAGTTTAGTGGAGTGGAGTGCAAAATACACAGTGTTTACTTTTAATTTAACAACATGAAGCTGCATCAAGTTTCCATGGTGACTGCTCAAGAAATTCTGCATTCATAAATAAACATCAGACTGTCAAAAGAGCTCATCTGTGCGAGACCACCGAGCTGAGAGCATTTTCAGGTCCAGATCCCCCGTACGCCATCGTTGGAGAGCAGTTGACGTTTTTCTTCCTGACTTTGATTTGAACACGTTTAAATGGAAAAGAGTCAAGGAATCTATAAGCCTATCAGGGTATGTGACGCTTTTGCTTTTACTGCATTTCAGTAATTTGAAGAATTTGATGTCGTTTTAAAAGTTGACAAACTGAAAATCATTTTAAGTAACAATGACTAAATTGCTATTTCTTTGACAGGTGTTGTTCAACACACAGATTTATGAAACAGCTGTAAAGATCTGCTGGTATCTTCCGGGCTACAAGGCTCAGGTTAGACCCAGATTCATGCAAACCAAAGCTGACAGAAAATATCAGGTCATTTCTGAGGACCTGAGAGTGGTGGTGATTAAATGTCTCCTTTACTTTTAGGTTGCGATAATGACGGAGTTTCTCAGACTTCAGCAGGAAGATCTAATTCCACCGAACCTCACTGCTGAAGATCTGAGAGATCTTTTGGTGGAGAAGAGCAGGGAGACGCTCAGAGAGCAGTGAGTTACTGTCACACCTGAAAGTCTGTTTGTGATGACGTGTAAGTGCTGAGAGAAAACCTCTGCTTTGCTTTCTTTTGAAGGCTGTGGGAGTTTGAGTTAGAGGATTTTGACGAAGAGGAAGCCAAACCTCTTCTAAGGCTGGTAAGACGAGAAAACCCACAAGACTTTTTTTTCATTACGTGCACATAACCTTTACACATAAGCGCACTGTAAATGTGTTTTCTGTTTCAGGTGTGGGCGGTGAACGTCAGCAATAAAATGAGGGACGTTGAATTTGAAGCCAGGTTGCTTCTTCAGTTCCCAGAGGCCGTACCTCCTAAATTTCAGTGAGTCACATGTAACATACAGTTATTAACCCTGTAAGACCCAACCCATCAAAAAACAGCCAGAAAATTCAGATTCTTTGGAACTGAGATGTTTATCAACCCTTTAAACAAAAGCCACACATGAGTTCTTTGCTATGTCATGTTGTGTATGATTTACTTTTATTGTGTATTTATTTTTTGTATCACATTTGATACACTGGGTGTTTTTGGCAACTTTTTGTTAACGACAATGTTAACTTTAGACTAAAAAAGAGTTTTGTCCACAACATTTAGAAATTATAGCAAGTATTGATCATGTTGATGAGATCGAGGTCTCAGAAACTCATGTATGATACAAAGGTGGTTACAGGGTTAACAGTCCAGCTACAGTGTTTCAATATTTAAATGATGCTTTGAATATGTTTAACAGATAACTCTTATCATGTTTTTCTACAGAGCACCTAAACTCCTCAGCGCGGTGAAGGATTACGTTGAAATCCTGAAAAAGAAGCAGCAGGAACAGCCTAACAGCAAACTGCTCACCGCGCAGGAGGTAGTGGTCGAGGTAGTTCCCCGCGTTCTCCAGGGCTTCTGGGAGCTTCCTCCTCGTCCCCTCCTAAACATGGCCTCCCAGAGTCTAAGTATCCTCTCCACCAGTGTCACCAAGGCCACTTTAGATCGTGTCTCCAAGAGCCTCACGGCGATGGAAACACAGGCCGTCTTCACCCGCTCTATCCGAGACGATCTGGTCGACAGCATCCTGACGGAGATTAGACAGAAATTTCCTGAAGAAATTCTGTCTATCCAAGTTGCAAACTTTGCACCCCTGTTGCTGAAGACCATTGCTGATGTAGCAAGGATCCGGATATGTGAAATCTTTGAGCCCCCTTCAAGTCCTGATGTGAAGAGCACAAATGGTGAGCGCTCCTCTGACGGCCTTTCAGTGGCAAATGTTCCACCAGCCGAAGAAGCTCTGTCAGAAAGTGTTGCAGAGCCCGACGTTCCCTGTGAGGAACTTCTTTCTGAAAGGGCATCCAGTCTGAGTACTCGAGACCTTACGATCGAAGGAGCTCTGTCAGAAAGTGTTGCAGAGCCCGACGCTCCCTGTGAGGAACCCTATGGCGAGTCCAAATCCTGTGTTGAAGGTGAAGATCATATGATCAACGGATCTTGTTCTGAAATTGGGCCGGTTCCTGATGTTCCCTTTGAGGAACCTTTTCCAGAACCTGAAGCCAGCATGAAGTCCGAAGACCGTCAGATCAAGAAGAAGAAAAAGGGCTTCTTCAAAAGACTGAGAAGTCTGTTCTGCTGCTGTTGCAGACCAAAAGTCACCGACTGACACTGAAGCTGTGACCCAGTGTTGGTGTTGCAGTAACTCTAAATATGTAAATATGTTCCTTAATGATTGTTCTTCATGTTTTTGGGGGTTTCTTTAGTTTTCAGTGGGCTGGGTGTTTTGTCTCCTCCGCGTTCTTTACTTGATTCTTGTTCATAGTTCCTGATTTGTTTTCCTAGTTCTTGTTTCTTAGTTTGTAGTTTCTTGAGTCCACCTGAGTTTCCAGCAATAAAAGCTGCCGATTCAAGTTTCATTCCACGTAAGAGTCCTGTGTTTGGGTCCTACTACCTGCCTGTCACAGCACACCATGACAGAAACTTTATAAACTCATTCATATTTCTACACGAGTCTCCAGCTATGTTAAAGATTTTTTTTCTTTCAAACATTTGTAAGAATCTCTTATGGTTCTCAAAATACTTCCACAAGTCCAGTAAGTGTAGTGCAGTAACATATTGATGGTATTATTTTTAATAATTATTTATTATTTTTAATGCACTTTGAACTGAAACTGGTATATAAAATGTACTTCCTGTAGAAAATGCAGTGTGAATGCTAATAGCTGAATAGCTTGAGTTGAATTTTTATAATTGCTGAAATCTTTGGTGAAAAACATGTTACAGTTTTTGCCCGTTGCTTGAACACATTTTGCAAAACGTCGCTCATTGTGCCAAAACTCTAAACACAAGTAAACATGACACATCAAAATATACCATTCACATCTGTGCCAAACTGAAACTCTGCTGTCAAAACCTAACATTCCTCTGTCAAGATGTAACTCTGTTGACAAAATGACACATACTTGCATCACATGCAGATCAGATCAGGGGGACACACTAGTCTACTTCATATAAAACACTGCAGTCTTTCATTGTCATTGTTTATTCTGAAGGCACATTTTCAGGAGACACAAACAACCAAAAAAAGCAAATAGGCCTACTCAATATTGTCCACTGCAGCACCATCAATTCAGATAAAGCAAAACACAAACATAATACAGTAATAGAAAAAACACTATACTGTACACACAAAAAATCATGACAATTGTGCATACGTGGGCTCATGGATCCCGCCGTCTGTTGGGGTCTGGCCACAGGACCTCATCGACATCGCAAGCAGTGTCTTCTCCCGCTGGGCACCGGGGAAAATATCCTCTTGCATGTCGAAACCATCCATGGATTGCTGTCACCTGAATGTAAACAGAAATATATGTGGTGGCCCCTAGAGACAAAACACGTACAAACTCCAAAGCACATTTCTAGCTTGAACTGAACTTCCAAAACAGAGCTACCTAGAACAGCGGTCCCCAACCCCCGGGCCTCGGACTGGTACCGGTCCGTGAGTCGTTTGGTACCGGGCCGCGAGAGTTGAGGCTCAGGTGTGAAATGTCTGGTTTTCAGGGTTTTTATCGCTTTTCAGCGTTATTTTGTTATCGTTTTTATCATTAACTCGGTTTTCCTGGGTCTTTTCACGTGTGTTATGAATAAATCTTCTTTTTCGGTACCGGTACTAGTTTTATTTTGTTGTATTTATCTGTGACACCTTAAAGGCCGGTCCGTGAAAATATTGTCGGGCATAAACCGGTCGGTGGTGCAAAAAAGGTTGGAGACCGCTGACCTAGATCACGTAAATGACACAATTGAAAGCATGAAAGCATATGTGTATTGTTTGTGTATTTATGCACAAGCATTCATATATATTCAAATCATTAAAAAACAAAAGTTCATTTGCCTGTTACTACCACACACCAAATCTGGTCGTTGGTACTTGGTGAACTGAGAGACACAACAGCAGAGGTCACTATTAATGCTATAAAAGAGGCCTTCGCAAGACATGCAGTTGCCGAGACTGTGGTATCGGACAACAGGCCGCAAGTTTCATCAGAACAGTTCAAGCACTTTGCTAAAGAGTACCAGTTCACACATGAAACGAGCAGCCCCAGGTACCCCCAAGCCAACGGGGAGGCAGAACGCGCTGATCGTACCATTAAAGACTTGAGAGGACTGTGACTACAGCAGAGCACTGCTAGCGTGCAGGGCCACCCCACTGGAACATGGGCTCTCACCGGCACAGTTGCTCATGGGGAGACACCTGCGTACCTCTCTGCCACAAGCTGCTGCGAAACTGGTGCCAAAGTGGCCCGACCTACAGGCTTTTCGCGAGAAGGATGAGGAGGGGAGGCGTGAGCAGGCAAAACACTACAACCGCAGACATAGAGTCAGGACAGAAGGTGTGGATTACTACTGAAGGAACCACTGGAGCAGTAGTTGGACCTGCCAGTGCTCCCAGATCTTATGTGGTAGAGACAGACAGGTTTTCTAAGGAGAAATAGGAGCCACCTCACACCAACAGGGACTGTTACCAGATCTGGTCGAGCGGTGAGACCTCGTGTAAGATTGGATGTGTAATTCTCTGAAGTTATCCATTCAGGCCCTATTCAAAGCTGGCTTAGGCTGTTAGAGATGTTTACAATTATGTGTTTCGTTTAAATGTAAGTGAACAAGTGAGAGATGTGTATCATTTTAACGTTTGATAATGCTCTGCATTCCTGTTCTTGTGAGCTGAGTGAGTCATTATGAAGTATGTCTTTAGCTAAAAGGAGGTGTAGCAGGAGACTACTGTACCCATAAGGCTGTGTGTGTGTGTAGCTTGTATCAACAGTTGTAACAGGCTAAGCCACCTGAGACACTGCATTGAATGATTGTTCCTGTCTTAATGGTTTCAGCTCAGATGTTCTGCTTTTTCCTTTCAGTAGATCAAAGCAGCTCGTGCTCCTTCTTCTTCCAATTTAGAAGAAGAAGAAGAAGGCGAAGGCTTCAGCGAAGTGGCGTTCATGGTCTCAGTGAACAGTCACGGTCACACACTGCATGTGGTTTTAAAAGCAACATGTCTGTTCAGTACAACGATGGAGATGTGTAATATTAGTGCAGCTACGGTTTGTTCTTGAACATCAGTTCTGTTTTCTACTTTGATCACTTAGACCAAAAAAGTGTTGTTTTCAGATTCTTTCTTTTACATCTATAAAGCACCTGTTCATTTTTTTTATTACAATTAGTTTCACATGAATGTTAGTGTTTCCTTTATGATCTTTTAATGCTTACACTACACTGTACACGTCTACATTAGAGACATTTCTGTTTCCTGTTTCTGTTGACTTAGAGTTGTGAAATGTTCTTTTACTTGATGCACAATATGAAGTTCATAATTTTCTTACAAATAAAACTCTAATGACAAACATGAACATCTGTGCTTATTTCTGAGACATGAGTTTTTGAATGTGTTCATATTTAGACAGTGTGCATCTGTCTGCTGAAACTGTGATGATGAACCTGAGGTGATGGTCAACAGAAGGCAAATATACATCAATATAAAACAATATTGAAGTAATGTCTTTACCCTCTGCAGCATGTGGACGCTGTGCACGCAATCACCTTATTCACTGTAGTAAACATGCACCGCTAGCTCACGTGACTGACTGTCTCCATGGTTACATTGTATATTATTAGCTATGTAAACAGCTTCCAAAGATACCGCCATAGCTCTCTGCAGCTGTAACACTTTCACACTTTGCAAATCATTTCATGTTTTTGATCGTTATGAAGACAGAATGTGTTTTTAAGGTCATGCTAGGCGGTTGCTATGGTGGTTGCTGTGGACTTGGGTGGACCGCGTCCGATTCCTGTTATTAGCTGTCCGCCACAGGAAGGCTGCGTTCCAAGTAGTGACAGTCTGCCGCAACTCGAACTCAAACCCCACTTTGTTCTTTAATTATAGGCCTTTTATAGCCGTTCATGACACGCACACACACACATAAAGCACTTTGCCTCACCATGAGAATGCAACTTCACCTAACCTAACCTTAAAGTATCTGATATAGGATAGAAAAATGAAGCAACCAGAGATTTAATGATGAAGACTCTGGGTTCTGTAGTTCACGTTTTACAGTCCTGAATGACTCTTTGCATATGATTTATTGAAGAGGAGTTTAGAATGCACTTTACATTTAGACTGTTGCTGTTTCATTTTTTACATTGTTGCCGTGTTATGTCATGAATAAGGTTCACCTGCTGGGGGTTTGATGGATCAGCTGGACAATACAGTCAAAGACAGACTTCATTCATCATATGCAAGAATCCTAGTTGGATTTTTGTTGTCACTCATGTTTTTGAACCAAATATTGAAAACAATTCTGACAGACTGGATACCTGGTCAGGTGTACATTACCTTGTACTCAAGCATCCCAGGACAGAGCCCTGCCCCACCATGAGCCTGGGTGGATACGTGGTTATTAATATAAAAGGACCAATACTGAATATGAATATTTCATGAAAATTGAATTATAATACAAATTAGTAATAAGGGTTTCTCTGCGCCCTTATCTACCCCATACTCAAAGAGCTGCGGGCAGAGAGGGTGACAGGAGAGGATGGCACTGAAGAGAAGATGCTCGGTTTCTGGAGTCTCCTGGTCCTGTCAGTATTAGTAGGATGCATCTGCTGTCTTCTCGTGGATGCTCACCTACCTTGACTCCTTCCAGCCTGGTATGGATTTCCCAACACTGCGGACAGTGGCCCACGTCAGAGACGTTTAATATTGATTACATATGTCTGAATTGCTAACCCTAACCCTAACCCTAGCTCAACAGACCACAATGCCCTGGACTGTCAGTATTATTACATGCTGTGAACATAAGTACCTTTGATCACAGTTTATATTGTAAAAGAGAAGGAATATTGGAAAGAAAGATCAACATTGTGATATTATTTCTTCCAAACTGACCAGAAACATGCTTGTCAGACTCTCACAGCAAAGGATCAGACTCACTGTGCATGACAGCTCAGGCCAATGATGTCTGTTAGAGTGTCAGTTGTTTAGTGCTTCTGTACAGTTAGGGTCACGTCTCTATTTCAGAATAATTAATATGCGGAAAACACTAAAAGTTGATTGTCTTCCAATATTCTAGCATAATTAAAAAACTTTGACTTTGTAAGTACATATTATTAGTCCTAATGCCAGCATGATTCTTCATAACTCCTGCTTTGAAATACTGAACTTTAAAATGTACCTGATGAAAGATCATTTACAGTGGCACTCTGTCAGGATCATTCTGACTGTAAGATCACTGTATTAATCTGAATCCTTCTGAAATGTGCTGTGAATGAATGCTGATGCAACTCACTGTGGGAAAGCTGTTAATAAAAGGAATCTGTGACACATGCAACACATTCACAGAGGAAGAGGACACAAAGGGAGGACACGCAGAGGCTGTGTTGAAGTCAGAAATCCAAATCTTTATTAAAAAACAGGCGGCGGTAACAAACAGGAAGACGAGCAGTCCATCAAACAGTCTACAGGGTCAAACATACAGAGAATTCAAACAGCAGTAAAAAATAACTGGACACTGACAAACTTAAAGCAATGTGTGACGCAATAGAAGGAAGCAGCGCAGTATATTCACTGAATTATCATCAATTACAAAAGAGAAAAACGACGATTTCTAAGGATTATTTTCTTAAATGCAGTTAGTGTGGCTGGTAAAGATGGAAACATACAGAATGTAAACTGTGTGAGTTTGTGAACTTTGTTAGTAACAAATGAGGTAAAAACCCAAAACAGACAAAACACAGAAAGAGGCTCTCAGTATTCATTCATAATTAGAAAGAAACATTCTGGTCATGGATTTTTACAGTCTTAGTTCCGCTCGCTGTCATCATTATAATCATCATGATCAATGGCGAGGTCCTGAGGTGGGTGGGGCTGTCTCTGGTGATGTCACCATGAAGGAACAGCATCTGGCACGTGTTGGTGAAACATCCCAGTACACTGGTGTAGTTTCCTCTCCAGCTGTTTGACACGTGACACTTGAACATTAAGGGGAAGAAGAAGAAACAGTGTTAGGTCAGGTGACCACATGGTTTCTAAAGTAACTGACAGGAAGTAACCAGGCCGTTAGAAATGGATGGCATGTGTTTAGAAATACTGGAGTTGGGTAACTCTACTTACCAAAAGCAGAAGCACACAGATGAAGGATCAGATGCTGAATGTTGCAGGAACATGCTCATGTGTGGTGGTCATTCAGTGCTGCTCCGGCAGGTTAGACAGTCCAAGACTGATATGCTGCTCCTCCTCCTTTATGCATTCCAAGGAAGAGGGAGGAAGTTACAAACTGATCCTACCACACTTCACGTGTCTCGCTATGAAACCTAACGGATCAATGGTTAAGCTGTTTTGTGCCCTTGGCCTTATCAGCACCTGTAAAGGGAGTTGTTTTCTCAAACTGCTGACGCTGAAGTAAGTTCATCTAGTTTTAGAAACTTTCACTGAACAGTAACAGTGTCACAACTAAGCATATGCATAAGCACTTAAATACTTTAAATGAGAATAACAGAAAATTTCTATTACAGAGGCTAGAGCCTGTCCCAGTAGTCATAGGTAGAGCACACCTGGACAGGTCACCAGTCTGTCAGAGGACTAACACAGAGACAGACATCAGAGTAACAAATCTATTTAAAATTAATGTAAGTTTGCTGCAGCTGTATGTATGAACATGTGTTTCTGTGCTCACAGTCCACCTCTCAGGAACCTGCAGTTCACTTTTAGTCTACTTTAAACAGACCTCACAAAAGGCTGATGTGGCTGGATCAGTAGTCTGATTTAAGTACGATACCTTTGGCCAGGGATTAATCTGGTGCATCGCTTCACTGCAGTCTTACGTATTTTCCCCACACCTGAATAAAAAATACTGATATATACAAATAACAGCTTCAGCTGATGCAGCCTGACTCAATCCTAAATGTTCAGCACACAGAGACACAGAGGTGCCGTTTAAAGTTTAGTGTTAACCTGAGTCACTGATCATTTGCAGTATTACAGAGTCTGGCAGTCTTTGCATGATGCACACTACACTGTAAGTTTCTAGCTGACTCTCAGGTGTGACAGGTGTGCCAGCAGGAAAGAGTAATAATAACCTGCATCCTGAGGTTTGTCATGCAGGATTAAAGGAGCCAGGCTTTGTTCACACAGCTAGGATTGTATTTTACACTGACCCTGGGTCAGTATAAGTATCATACAGTTTAAACGAAGCACTGAAACTTTTGTGTTCATACTGGAGTGCAAAATTAAAACCAATGGAAGATGGACAAGAAAAGTTCAAAGCCATCAGGTGCTCAGTTTAGAAAAATTAGAAAAGAAGAGGAGGAGAAATGAGCCAAAGATACAGGTAAGCAGATGTGTGATTGGATAATGGCAGGTCATCCTGAAACAATCAGAATCAGAATACTTTATTAATCCCTAAGGAAATTATGTGCATTACAGTTGCGCCAAAAAGAAAAATAGTGGTAAAAATAGTAACAGTAACAGACTAAACTCCAAACATTATGTTACAGATTTTAATATATTTGTGGGACCAAAATGCCCGTCCCCACAAGTTTGAAGACATTTTTGAGACTCAGAATGTGGTTTTAGTGTCAGGGACAGTCAGGTCAGGGTTAGGCATTCAGTCTTAATGGTTAGAGTAAAAGGCTGAGGAGAGCATGATGTCAAATAGATGTCCCCACAAGGATATGAAAACACAACCGTGTGTGTGTTACTGTGAATTTGTGAGACAAGTGAAGATTTCAGAATCAGTGAGAAATGTTTCACTTCCTGTTGGTGAAGAAGAGCAGACTCCTCTTCAGCCACAGAAATGAAGAAGCTTTTATTTTGTCAGCCTGACAAACACGAGCTCAGCCACGAGCAGAGGCGACCCTGCAGAGGTGAAGGTCACAGTCAGAATCAGCGCCAGAGAACCGCACAAGGACGGCCTCATTGGTCACGGCTGAGTTCATTATGTGATGGTAACAAGCTGATTATTACAGAACAGGAAACACACGTCTGCTCATCAAACACCAGCTGCTGCTGCTTTTATCAGTCTGACAACAAAACCTCACAAGAAAGAAGTTTTTGTGAGTTTGCAGCGTTCCTCTAAACTGAAAACTAAAACAGACTGAAAATGGGAACACGCACCCACACTGGAGAGTCAGGCAGCTTAAATGTGTTTGTCTTCATCTGTAGTTACGTTTCATTGGCTGGAAATGTGCTAACTGGAATCCTTCATGAGTCCAGATGAATAAAAACAAGTGTTTACTGCTCCACGCTGCACGAATCTGAATCAAAATCACTCAGACGCGCCCACGTAGGCATTCCACTAAAACCATGTGACCACCTTCACCTTTAAACCTGTCGTGAATATAATTTTAGACTCTTCACTTTATTTTGAAAGAACAGATTTGCAGGAAGTGCGGCTGCTGCAGAAACTCTTCACTTTTCACTGGCTTTAATCTTGAAGGTTTCTCCAGATGTGGAACTTTCATGCTAAACATTCAACATCTGACGACCGTCTCCGTGTAAAACACTGACAAACTCAAACTTTATACGGTAACTGACAGATTTATTCCTCCATTTTCAGGCATTTCACAATGAACTTGGATTAGTTTGATGATTTTATTCACGTTGGTGAATAAAACCAGCCAAGAGGCTGATTCCTGCAGAGGAGGAGGCAGAGTGGAGGAATCTGCAGGTTCTGTCTCTAACACACAACCAGAGCTTCAATCATAACGAGCACATAATAAAACCATGATCCCCCCTGATCGACTCTTTTAGCCTGTTTCCTCTGGATCGAACAGGATCTAACAAACCCCAGCTTCTGCTGGGACACTGGTCATCATGGGAGGAAAAAGATGGCTGCCATGTTGCTGTTTCCTTTCTTACACCAGGGTTATACTTCCTGTATCTGTGGGTCTGAGTTTTTAATCAGAGGATGAACTTAAAGCTTTCAGTCTGCTCTACAACCCACCACCTATCCACACGTCTTCTAAGTGGACTGGAAATCAGTAAAACTTCTACCAGACTTTAGAAAATATTGCATTAAGATGAGCAGACAGATTTTAATCTCAGCATCGTGCACACAGATTTTTCAGGACACTGGAAGAGTTCCTGCCGTGGATTTAGATGTTAGTGTTGTGTGGATGATCCCATTCTGTGATCTTTGTGTTACTAACACTGATGCTTTTACACTTTAGGACCCTCGAGACCTCTGCTGCTCAGCCGTCCTGATCGCTGCCTCCACTTTAACCAGAGGCTGTAACCTCTGATCATTTCACCTGCACCGGCAGTAAAACTCTTCTCCAGAACCAAATGTGCCATAAACCTGTCACAGCTTCATCATCAGCTCAGTCTCAGCAACATGCAGACGACCGAGCAGCAGAAACTCTGCAGGGAACGTCTGAAGTCTGTTCTTCAGTTTTCCCAGCTCACTGTTTATTGAACATGAGACAGAAAAATAACTTCACCTTTAATGTGAAACTTTTATTGCCTGTGACATGTTTGCAGGAAGTTTTCATGCTGTGATTTAGTGTCACAGCCATAAATATCACACAAGGTAAAAACTACAAGTCCCAGCATCCTCTGTGTTTAGGGAGGAGCAGTGAAACAATGTACATTTCAAATTCCTTTAATTTTAAATATGTTTATATTGTCTATCCTGTAAAATAGTCAGATGTCTATTCATATTAATGTACAGAATTCACCTGCTTGCTGCTACTACTGTACATTCACCCAATATATATATATATAATGTTCTTCCTCTACCCCCCCAATTTTTTCACATGTCGAGGAGCGTGTCAGGCTACATTTCACTGTGTGTTATACTTATATAACTATGCATGTGGCAAATAAAGAACCTTGAACCTTGAACCTTGAAAGTGAAAGTGTTGATCCTCCGTTCAGAGCAGCAGGAGGAGGAAGGTGGAGCTGAGGCAGGTGAGTGTTAACATGAATATGTTTCTTCTTATGACATAAAATAATTCCACGCTGTTCGTGTCTGTGGGTGAAACGTGAGGCCGGTCGGCTCCTCTGAGCGCTGGTTTCCTGTAAGTAGAGAGGAAGTGAGTTTAGCTGAGAGAGCAGGAGGTGAGTGAGAGCTGTGCTGAGGCAGGTGAGTGTTAACACCGCTCTGACATTACTGTGTCTCTGTGGCGGGAACAACAGGCTCCGTCAGTGGAGGCAAAAATAATCAGACTTTGGTTTTTCAAAGGAAACTACTTTATGTTGGGAGAAGCTGCGCGCTCATTGGATAACGGCTTGTCAATCTCAAGTTATTAGCCAATGAGCGCGCAGGTTCACAGTAAGACCCGCCCTTATCACGACGTCTTTTAAAAACTAAAATGGCGACAGAAACTTTTTTTTTTAAATTAAACTTTATTTACAAACAACAGTATAACATACAAGGCACCATAATTAATCCGATTATGTTACATCCTTGGTTGAGCATCAGAGGCGGAGCCAGATATTTGAAACACCCGGGGCTTAGCCCAAAGAGTAGTATGCATGTGGGATTTTTTTTTTTTGGGGGGGGGGGGGGGGGGGTAGAAATGACTGAAAGATTAATTGGCTCTGTTTTGAGTTTTGTTCAAAAAAGAATGACTTCATATAGGGAAAAATCTATATCACATGTGCAGGACACCTTAAACGAGTTTTTTAATTAAGCAGCAAGGCAGAACAAGGTCAGGGCTGTATCAAGACACGAGGACTAAACCCCAATTCAACCAGACCCAGAACTGATCCAGAATTAAAACAGGACTACAACAGTTCAAAATCAGGACTACTGAGGACTTAACCAAGACAGAACCACAATCAGAACTAGATGATAGCACTAAAAATCATCATAGACCTGCACTACACTTGTTTTTTAATTCTACCAAAGTCCACTATTTAGATTGAGAAAAGTTTATATAATTATTTAGCCTTGTTGTGCGAACAAGCTGCATAACTTAATAAATACAGAATTTGAAAAATAACAAACCTAAAAAGAAACACTAGGTACGAGATACATGAGGACCTATGATACGCTGATACTTTTGGTAAACAACCATTTGACTAACATGCGTGTCTCACCTGCTCTTGTTCATCTGTTCTGTCCTCGTTCTCCTCTCTCTCCCTCTTTGTGCTGACAATCATCAAATATACAGTTGAAACCAGATATTTACTCTTCAGATAAAAACACTTTTTTAATTGTAACATCAAATCAGACAAAATGTTTATTTTTTTAGATTGATAAATATAAAAACATATTTGTTAACTTTAAGAGTAAAGAGAGAAACTATCTGTATTTCTTAATTGCAAATGGCACCAAATTGTATTCAAACTGAGCCACACTTATGGAGCTCCACAGTTCTTTTTCTGGTGTTTTGGTTGACATCTCTTGATGTTCCCATGTCACAGAAACAGGCTCTGTGTTTTGCCTTATATGCATCCACAGCTGTGCCACCAGTTTACTCACATGGACTCTACAAACCTATCAGAAGCTTCTTCAGCTCAGAATGGAATCGTCTGGAGTTTTCTTATTAATTAACAATAAACTTAGTGTATATGTACTCCTTAATATGATGAAAGTGATAATAAATAGACAGCTCTGTCTCTCTTTATTCTGACATTTAACTAATTCAAAAGATATTTCAATATTTATCTAAAACAAAAGTTTAATCTAAATTGATGTTGTACAGTAAAAATGTTTTATGTTTTCTCCCTAAAGTGTATGTAAATATCTGGTTACAAATGTGAATATCCTGCTGTGTACTGAAATCCCTCTTGTTTTGCATAGAAATATACTGAACAACATACAAAGCATAATATATAAAATAACATCTACCTGAGTTTTTTCTTTGAAAGAACCCTCTAATGTCCATTCTTATATTTCAGTACATAACTGAAACCGATTTAGTCGGGGAGGGTAAGAACTGAAAATATGAAATAAACACACGTAAGCTAAGACTCTCTAAAAAAATAGCATTTGTTCGGCTTTTCATTTCGCCATTTGTTGATTCACTTGAAGAGCAAGTAACGTAATATTGGTCAAGTGATCAGTTTGATATCAATCTTTCGTGATGCACCGTCATATTTACATTATTTGTACAGTACGAATGATTTTCTTTGGTACCTGGTCAAACTTCAGCTCTCCTTAGTATGGCTGGCTGCGTTTCTCCAACAGCGCACTCACTGCTGGCAGCAGCTGCCCCGCCCCCTCGCTCAGTCGCTTAGTGCCTGAGCTCGGATCATACCAATATCAGGGGGGATTCACGCACAGTCGTAAATTCCCACAGTGTGCACTATGTGCTTCGAATATTGTGTGTACTTTTTGTTTTATACAGTTGTCAGCCAGGCATCTAACTATGAAAAATTACACTCCAAAAGACCCCGGGCTTCTGACAAAACAACCCGGGCTTAAGCCCAGTAAGCCACCCCCACGCTCCGCCCCTGTTGAGCATTATAGCAAAACAAACAAACAAACAAAACGACCAAAAAAAACAAAACAACAACAACAATAAGCACAAAGCAGTCATTGAAGGACTTGAACCAAAGGCAAAAAATAACGTGCAAAAAAAGGGCAGTCGTGATTATAAAATAGGGAGGTTTTTTTTTAACATAGATTAAACTCTTTAAATAAAACAACAAGTTTATGGGCTTTCTTGTTATTCACAAGTTTCAGCGATTTAGCCCAGAGTCTAAAGTCATTCAGCCATCTGTTTATACATGGTTTAGCTTTAAAGTATCTGCATTTGTGAAGAAAACATTTTCCCATTAACAAAATCGTCCTAATCAACAGGTCAAAATCTGCATTCTCAGCAAGTATTCCAAATTTTATTACTGTCACTGTCAAATGTGGTAACTGAATTCTCCTGTCCAAAAATTAGTAGTAAGTCCATCTGTCCCTGGGGACTTGTTTAATGCCATTTTCATGACCACCAAATCCAGTTCCTCAATTTTAAACTCTGAATCCCACAGATCTTTGAAAGGCTTGTCAATACATGGGATGAGATTATGAATCTTATCAAAGAAACTATCAGAATCAGCTGCTGAATATTCTGAGGAGTACAATTTGGAATAAAAAGTGAAGACTTCCTTTTCAATCTTTCTGAAATCTTTACATTCAGTCCCATTTATCAACAAGCTTGAGATTAGATTTCTCTGCTGTCTACACTTTTCCAGCTTACTAAAATATGATGAGTTCTTTTCTAGTGATGGGTCGTTCGCGAACGAAATGGCTCTTAGAGCCGGCTCTTTGAAGTGAACGACGGGAGCCGGCTCCTTATTGGGAGCCGTGGGGGTTTTTTTTTTTCTTTCTCTTGCCCTCTCACTAACCTTTTTCGCTTAATGCCACACCTGAGCCTTGTGTTTGCGCTGAGCAGAGGGGGGAGGGAAGCAAACACAGCTGTGCGTTTGTGCCCCTCCCCCCTCTGCTCAGCGCTGGGCAGAGGGGGGAGGGGCGGTAGTTACACTCACAGCAGCAGTAGAACACGAACAGAGCAGGAGGGAGAGAGAGAAAGAGAGCAACAACAAGAGACAACGTCGTCAATTTAGAAAGGTACAGTAAAGAAAATGAGTGAAGCAACCAAGAAAACAAGCAAAATCTGGAACCACTTCAATTTTATTGACAGTACAAAGGCAGAGTGTAGAGTCTGCAAGAAAAGAATTTCATATAGAGCTGGCTCCACAAACAATATGAATAGGCAAGCAGGAAGGCTCTCTCCCAAAAAATCATCCCAGGCATATATGAAAGAGAACGTGCATAACTGCAAGAGAGGGTTTAAAAAAAGTGCGCATGCGCCAACCAGCGTGCAGCCTGTTACAGTCGCTCCTGCTTTTCTCTTAGTTTAGCTCTTTTTTCTTACGTATTCTTTTTTTTTCTGACTTGTATTTTCCTCCGTTTTCTATCTCTTACTCAATCATGTGGATTGAGAGAGTTTTTGTTCTTCTGGTGGCCGTGGAACTGTTACTTTTATCATGGAACGGGACCGCGGCACATCTCCTACACGCACGGACTGTTTACTCCAGAGATCAGCTGATCGCCCTGATGCCGGCCGGCTCGCTGGCCAGGCCCGCAGAAGTGCCCGCAGAAGTACCAGCTGAAATTTGGAGGAAAACACATCGGGGATGCAGAGGTCAAGGACAGAAGAGAAGAAAAAAGGTGACGGTGAGACAGCGGAGGCTCGAAGCGAGGAGGAGGTTTAAACCGTGTCTGCCGTCTATCGTGATGGGAAATGTGCGATCGTTGGCAAGTAAAATCGACGAGCTCTCAGCACTGGTACGGAGTCAGAGGGAATACCGAGAGTGTAGCCTGATGTGTTTCACCGAATCATGGCTGCACCAGGTCATTCCCGATGAGAATGCTTCCGTGGAAGGCTTCCACACTGTTCGGGCGGACAGGGACAGCATCGCTAGCGGTAAGCGTAAAGGAGGTGGGCTTGCTGTTTTAGTTAACAACCGGTGGTGTAACCCTGCCAACATAACAATCAAAGAAAGGATTTGTTGCCCGGACACTGAACTGTGTGCTGTTGGACTCAGGCCGTATTATTTACCCAGGGAATTCTCTCACGTCATCTTGGTGGCTGTTTATGTTCCCCCCTCTGCTAACCCCACAGCTGCATGTGACACTATCCACTCTGCCATAGCTCGGCTACAGACTCAGCACCCGAGTGCCTTTATTGTGATCTCGGGTGACTTCAACCATGTATCACTGGACAATACACTACCAACATTCAAACAATATGTGGACTGTCCCACCAGGGGAGAGAAAACTTTAGACTTACTGTATGCTAACGTCAAGGATGCATACAGCTCCTCCTCCCTCCCCCCACTTGGTAGGTCAGATCATAACCTGATTCACCTCACCCCCCGCTATGTGCCAATTGTGAGGAGGGAACCTGTGACCACCAGGACTGTTAGGAGGTGGTCAGAGGAGGCAATAGCGGAACTACAGGGCTGTTTCGAGGTGACCGACTGGGAAACACTCTGTGAGCCTCACGCCGAGGACATCAATGGGCTTACTGAGTGTATCACAGACTACATAACTTTCTGCACCGACTCCATTGTTCCAGCTCAGACTGTTCATTGTTACCCAAATAACAAGCCGTGGGTGACTAAGGACATCAAAGCCCTCCTCAATAACAAGAAGAGGGCTTTCAGAGGGGGCAACAAAGAGGAGGTGAGGAAGGTCCAGGTGTTACTAAAGGACAAGATCAGAGAGGCTAAGGACAATTACAGGAGGAAGCTGGAGTGGAAACTCCAGCAGAACAGCATGAGAGAGGTGTGGAGGGGCATGAAGACCATCACTGGATTCAGGCCAACCAACAGCAGGGGAGCTGAGGGAGGTGAGAATAGAGCCGACGAGTTGAATCTGTTTTTCAATAGATTCGACACCACAGTGTCTGCTCCCACCCCCACAACCTCACCTGCAGTCAGTCTGGAATCCAGAGCCACACCACTGTGCCAGCCTCTCTCTTCACATGTTGCCTCCTGTGAGATTCCTGACACCCCTCCCCCACCCATCACCTTCACTCAATACCAGGTTGAGATGCAAATGAGGAGACTTCACTCAGGCAAGTCTGCTGGACCAGACGGAGTGAGTCCCCTTGTCCTCAAGGCCTGTGCCCCCCAGCTGTGTGGAGTCTTTCATAAACTGTTTATGCTGAGTCTGAGTCTGCAGAGGGTCCCGGTGATGTGGAAGACATCATGCCTCGTCCCTGTACCAAAGACGCCTCGTCCCAGTGGCCCCCAGGATTACAGGCCCGTGGCACTGACCTCCCACATCATGAAGACCCTGGAAAGGCTCATCCTGGACCAGCTGCGACCCATAGTAAGACCACATCTGGATCCCCTTCAGTTCGCTTATCAGCCTCGTCTCGGAACAGAGGACGCCATCATCTACCTGCTCAATCGTGTCTACACCCATCTGGACCAGCCGGCGAGCACTGTGAGGGTCATGTTTTTTGACTTTTCCAGTGCTTTCAACACCATCAGGCCGACCCTCCTGGGTGATAAGTTAGCAGCGATGCAGGTGGATGCTTCTCTGGTGTCCTGGATTGTTGATTACCTGACAGGAAGACCACAATATGTACGTCTCCCACAGTGTGTGTCTGACAAGGTGATCAGCAACACAGGGGCACCACAGGGGACTGTCCTCTCCCCCTTCCTCTTCACCCTCTACACCACAGACTTCAGCCACTGCACGGAGACCTGCCATCTTCAGAAGTTTTCTGATGACTCTGCGGTGGTTGGATGCATCAGCAGGGATGATGAGACAGAGTACCGGGCTGTGGTCGACTCCTTTGTCACGTGGTGTGAGCAGAATCATCTGCAGCTCAACGTGGCAAAGACCAAGGAACTGATCGTGGACTTCAGGAAGACCAGGAAACACTTGACCCCTGTTTCAATCCAGGGGGTCAGTGTTGACATTGTGGAGGACTATAAATACCTTGGAGTACACATTGACAATAAACTGGACTGGGCTAAAAACACCACAGCACTTTACAGGAAGGGCCAGAGTCGTCTCTATTTTTTGAGGCGACTGAGGTCCTTCAACATCTGCCAGAAAATGCTGAGGATTTTCTATGAGTCTGTGGTGGCCAGTGCGATCCTCTATGCTGTTGCATGCTGGGGGAGCAGGCTGAGGGTCGCAGATGCCAACAGACTTAATAAACTGATCCGTAAGGCCAGCAATGTTGTGGGGATGGAGCTGGACTCCCTCAAGGTGGTGTCGGAGAGGCGGATGCTGTCCAAGATAAAGACAATGTTGGATAACACCTCCCACCCACTCCATGACATGTTGGTCAGTCACAGGAGCTCGTTCAGTGAGAGACTGAGATTACCGAAAAGCACCACTGAACGACACAGGAAATCATTCCTGCCTGTGGCCATCTCCCTGTACAACGCATCCACTTAACACACTGTTTGCTGCTACAACTACACATGTTTCTTTTCCAAATATTTATTTATAAGTGACTTATGTATGTATGTATGTATGTATGTATATGTATATATTGTACTATTCTTAGTTAGCGTATTGTCTGTCTTGTCTTAATGTTGGTTTAAAATGGAGCACTGTAACAAAAAATAATTTCCCCCAGGGATCAATAAAGTATTCTGATTCTGATTCTGATTCTGAAAAAGCCACAGCAGTGTGTCTAACAACTGACAGCTGGACATCCCAAACCACCACATCCTTCTCGTCAGTTACGTGTCACTTTATTGAAAATTATAAAATGGTATCCTGTCTTCTGGATTGTTTTGAGTTCAGTGACAGACACACTTCTGAGAACTTAGCAGAAGAGCTGCTCAAAGTGGCAAAAGAGTGGGATGTGGAAAAGAAAGTGGTTTGCTGTGTTACTGACAATGCAGCTAACATAACAAAAGCAATTAAAATCCTGAAATGGACCCACCACCCATGTCTTGCGCACACAATTAACCTTGTTGTGAGAGATGCTTTGAAGGTGATGAAGCCAGCTGTGGACAAAGTGAAGGCAATAGTGGAATTTTTCCACAGGAGCACAACAGCCACACACAAGCTCAAATCTACCCAACAACAGATGGGCATGCCTGAGCTAAAGCTCAAACAAGAATGTATCACAAGGTGGAACTCAACCTTTCATATGCTAAAACGGATTCTGGAGTCCAAGGATGCTGTCATCTCTACCCTGGCAGTTATCAATGCACCGGTTGACCCTCTGAGCCATGAGGAATGGGAGGTACTACAGCAGGCATGCACTGTTTTGGAGCCATTTGAGCAGGTCACCGTGGAGATCAGTGCAGACAGGTGAGTGTGCAAATGTTATTGCATTATTATTATTAGTAGTAGTAGTCGTAGTTAGTTGCATTGCTGGTATGAAAAGTAGATTAGACATGATCATAAATAATAATATACTGCTGAATTTTAAAAAAGCATAATTTTGAAACTTGTTATGTACTCTTTTTCAGCCATGTCACAGCCTCCAAAATGTTAATCCTGTGCAAGGGTCTGCAGAGAGTGACAGCTGAACACCAAACCAGAGTAACTACTGGAAAAGTGAAAGAGTTGGTGGATGCTCTCTGTGCATCCATGGACAGAAAATTCCACAGAATGGAATATAATGCTGTTCTCTCTGAAACCACCATTCTTGATCCAAGATTCAAGAAGCTGGTCTTTAATGACAACAGAGCGGTGGATGAAGCTCTTCAGAGAATAACTGCAGCAGCAAGATCCAGCCAACCAACTCCACTGCCAGGGAACCAAGAGGGAGAAGAGGCAGAAGAGGATGAACAAAAGGAGCAACAAGCATCTGCTGTTTGGAGGTTCTTTGAAGAACGAGCAAATAGAGACACTACCAGAAGGAATCCCTCAGCAGATGTAATACTGGAAGTGAGATCCTACATTGATGAGCCCCTTTGCCAGAGAAGTGCAGATCCACTGAGCTGGTGGGAGACAAAGGCTTATACTTATCCACGTCTTACCCAGGTGATGACACGGAGACTTTGCATTGTAGCAACATCAGTCCCCTCAGAGAGAATCTTCTCCAAAACAGGACAGATAATGAATGACAGAAGAAACCGGATCAGCTCCTCAAAGCTAAGGCACTTGATATTCCTGAATGCCAACCTTTCCGTCAATTAAAGATCTGGTTGTTCATGTTTTCTTTTTGTTTTGCATATTTTAATTGATATTTTATTGTGTTGTGGTTTGTAGTGTTTTGTGTTCTTTCGTTTTGAATTGGTTTAAAAGGAAAAAAGCTGAAAATTTAAAAGGAAAAAAGTTGAATTGTAAATAGTTGGTTTTTGTACTTATAATTTTTTTTTTTTACATTTTGTGTGCTGTGAATAAATACAAGAATATTTATATGATAAACATTTATAAATAAAAAAGACATTTTTTACATTAGTAGTTCATTGTGTGCATGATTTTATATTGTTGTTAATAATAAATTACTTAAAGCAATAAAACAACCTGAAGAGCCGGTTCGGAGCCGAAAGAGCCGGCTCTTTTTAGTGATCTGAGCCGAAAGAGCCGGTTCTCTAAAAAAAGCCGGAAATCCAATCACTATTCTTTTCACCTGCCTCAATCCACTTGGCTCTCGATCTTATAAAGGCACCGTGGGCTTTCTCTAGGTAAAGATCGTCCAATTTAGTTTGCAGAGGTGTGGACTCGAGTCACATGACTTGGACTCGAGTCAGACTCGAGTCATTAATTTTATGACTTTAGACTTGACTTGAAAAAATGTTCTAAGACTTGTGACTTGACTTGGACTTTTACACCAATGACTTGGGACTTGAATTGGACTTGAACCGGTTTACTTGAAAAGACTTGATATTTTACCCCAAATATAAAATTTAACATGCATATTATATAGAGATTGAAAATGTGACGTCATTCACGGGTAGAACCGCAAAGGATTCTGGGAACTCGTGGCAAGCGGTACTAGCGCACGCAGGCTTTCAATTAAAATCAGTTATACAGCAATAAAAAGAAACACAAAAATGTCAAGAAGCCGTTGTATTATTAACTGCAATAGCCGGTCGCATGACAGCCACGGGAAGCCGACGGGTAAAGAGATCGGTTGTTATCGGATTACGTCGTTGAAGAGAAATTGTTCGAGCCATGTTTCCGAAGTAACAAAGACGCGACGGATGGCCTGGATTGCAGCCATTCAAAGATCAAATATAACGTCCCAGAACACTCCAGCTCACAGGTTAGTCTGCTCCAAGCATTTACACGAAGGTCAGTGTTTTTTAGTAGTTAATACGTCATTTTCATAACATAATTGGTGATATAGGTTACAAGCAAGTCTGGCGCTGAACAGAAATTGTCGCGCTATGCTCCTTTATTTATTGTGCATAAATAGTGAATTGTCCTGACACAATATTGCGTTTCGCTTCTGTTATTATGGTACATTGACAAAAACATATACTTTTATTCACAGGATAAAACAGGTTTTTTGTATCACTAATTGCCCAGTACGATTACAGCATACAGTATTATTGTCACTGCTACATTTCTGTGATGGGTACCAGAAATTATTTCCACTACTAATTAATTACCGTTGAGCTCAAAGGTCCTATTAATAAACGGTTAAGGAATGTATATTTATGACGACGATTTGTGAGACTGGTAAACTTATGATACGTACGATGGTCTTTCGTTCGACACGGTGCATTTCAAGGTCCTGCACCCATCCGTCGGTAAACTGTACCTGGGCTTGTTGCAGTGACCGGAAGTTACTAAACTTCATGAGTGTATGCGCTCACTCCAAGAACCGTATGATTATAAATATGCATATAAATATGCTACAATGAGATAGCTGACTTCATCTAACTAGCAAATGTTGTCCAGGCTACGTTGGTGATACAGTTTTTTTTAATGTGTATGATATTTTTGTCATGCGATTTTAAAGCTGGTCCTACAACCGCATCCAAGAATAACATGCAGCTTATCTCAGAACTGTCGGTGAAAATTATTCTTGGAGCTAGGTTTAATTGAGCTGCATTTTAAAGAGGTGCAATTTCACAATTTGTGTATATTTTCTAAGTTCACTATTTTGTCATGTGTTGAGAAAAACACAGATTTTAAAATTACATGGTCTAATATTTACATTTAGCATAACTGCAACATGCTTTTTTTCGTTTTTTTTTTTTTTTTTTAAAGACTCGAAAGGACTTGAAATTCAAAGTTTCAGACTTGTGACTTGACTCGGACTTTTACACCAGTGACTTGAGACTCGACTCTGACTTGCCTGACATTACTTGAGACTTGACTTGAGACTTGAGGATAAAGACTTGAGACTTACTTGAGACTTGCAAAACAATGACTTGGTCCCACCTCTGTTAGTTTGTAACTCCATCAATTTATTCTTCTCTTGCACGTTTAGTTTTTCTTTACTACAGCACTGAGTTATTTCACGAAGTAAATTACTTTCATATTCCCGTTTTTCCCTGTTCAGTTCTTTGCAGAATTTTATAGTGAATTCTCTGATTTTGAATTTAACAAATTCCCATTTCTGTATATTACCCACTACTGAGTCATCATTTTTTATATCTGTAATTATATGTCTAATTTTATCACAATACTTGTCCTTATTTAAAAGGCTGGCATTAAATTTCCAATATCCTCTGCTACTACGTCCCATCCTTGTTGGTTCTAAGACAAGATCAATGAAACAGTGATCAGAAAGGGGTGCATTGGAGATTTTAGATTGTGAAGTACACCTCAAAATGTCATCGCTCACTAACCAATAATCAAGTCTTGACCTGCTTTCTCCATTAGGTTTAAACCAAGAATAATTCTTAACTCCAGGATTCAAACTTCTCCAAATGTCTGTAAAATTATTATCACTAGAAAAGTTCTCAATAATGTTATTCTGTTGCCTCCTTCCTAAGCGAGGAGGCCATCTGTCCATCCATTCATCTGGTGTCATGTTCCAGTCTCCTCCTACTAGGATGTAATCTGTGGGGTACATAACTTTAAACTCTGAAATAACATTTGTTAGATTTTCCAATAGACTTTTATTTTGACCCTCATTATTATGTCCATAAAGATTTGTAACAATTAGAAATATACCTTCGCTCTTCAAGACTGCAGTTAACCAATGACCCTCACTATCAGCTTTATATGTTATAATCTCCCCTGGGAACTTATTAAAACAAATCGCCACACCTCCAGATCTGTTAGATCCATGACTGAAAAGAATCTTGTCTCCCCACTGATTAGCCCAAAAGGTAGCATCGGCATCCACAGAGTGAGTTTCTTGTAAAAACAGACAATGACATTTTTGCACCTTGCAAAATAAAAAAAGTGCCTTTCTCTTAACAATTTCCTTCAAACCCCGAACGTTTAATGAACCAAAAGAAATTTTTGAGTGAACCATAATAAGAATATGCTAAGAAAATAACTTTTTTTAAAAAAGAAAAGAAAAATATATAAATATGAGTTTAAATTGTAACACTTGTCACCAACTCAGTGACTAATAATCTTTAACTTTAAGTAGAACTCTTTTGTCCCATTAATAATATTCCACTGTATACAGTCTTACATCAAGTCTTTCATTCAACGTCAATGATCCTCCGTCCTTCGATGTATCCATGAGGACCCCGGAAAAAGGCCCGTTTCCCAGCCCGTCTGGCTTGTTCAATTTGTGGCCACAGCCGCCTCCTCTCTTCCCAGTCCTCCCGCGGCAGTACCTCAGCGAAGTGGAAACCCCCGTTCTTACAGACAGCCGAATCTTTGGTGCGACGCCAAATCTCCTCTTTAGCGTGTCTCAGAGCAAACAGAATGATGATACGTCGGACCTTGTTCTCAATCTTCTTCCCAACTCTATGCACCACATCCACAGATTCTTCAAGCTTTGATATCATATCAGGTGCGATCTTGCCAAGAATTCCAATAACCAGCGATCTGACATCTTCATCTCTTTTCTCTTCTAATCCTTTAATCCGGAGGCACCACCTCATTTTGTACCTTTCTTGCTCTCTCACTCTCTCCTTGAGATCGTAGTTATCTTTGGTCAACTGCTCGTTTCGTCTCTCCAACTCTTTAACCTTTTGTTTACATTCTTTCACCTCCTCCGAGTTGAACTGAACCGCTTTGGCTAGGCTGGCTAGCATCGTACTAGCTTGCTTGCATTGCACACTCAGGTCAGCTATCTGCTCGTCCACTCTTTTTTCAAGGTTTAGAATCGCTTTCAATATAGTAGCATTGGAGACTTCGTCACTTTCACTTATCTCTGCTGACTTAACTTTCTTTTCTGCAGGCTTCTTACAAGGTGTAGATGGAACCGAATCATTGCCCCGTTCCCTTTTGCTCATCACTGCTACGTCCATTGCTACGTAGTCATGATCCGTTCCTTCTCTGCTGTCTTCCCTTCCATCACATGGCGATGTTGTTTCTTGTTTTTTGAGGTCGAGTTTGAATTTAGCAGGTTTAACTATACTTGGGGCAGTCATTTTACTACTTTCGAGTGGAAACAATAACGAACACAAAGTAAATTCTGGGACAAGTTCAACGAGCTCCTAATTTGTACGACTGCTCAACACGCCATCTTGCGCCACCACGGATGATGGCGACAGAAACTCTGGCCGTGTCTTTTTTTTTTTAAACTTTATTTAACAAACAATGAGTATACAACATACGAACAGATGAAGTATACAAAACAACAGAACATTAACACAAAAAGCCAAGGGTAAAAGAAAAAGGTAACAATTATAAGAATACACGCAAAAATTCACATACATATATTGTTTTGGGAGCCTTTTTGTTGGTGGAGTCTGATATTGATTGTATGTACATTTCCACATCCTTAAAATAATGACAGAAATGTGGTGTTTTGTTAGTAAACTTACATTTATGGATAAAAAATTTTGCTAAAAGTATTAACAAATTTATCATAAAAAAACATTTATCATACTTCTTGGGGAACTTAAAGAAACAGAATAAAACATTTTCCCATCGTAAAGAAAACTCCCTTAAAATATGGACAATAACAAACCTGCTAAATTCCTTCCAGAATCTCTGTGTAAAAGAACAGTACCAAAAAAGATGTGTCACAGTTTCTGGATGATCCCCACAGAAAGTACAATTAGTATTAATGTCCCTTTTAAATTTTACCATGTAGTGACTGGCTGGATAACATTTATGTAGAATTTTAAATGAGACTTCTTTCACCTTATTTACAATCAAATATTTATGGGGGACCATCCAGACTGTCTTCCACTTGATATCTGGAACATATCGGTTCCAATAAGATATATGGGAGAGAGACGATATCTTCTTGGAATAAACTACGTATTCTCTTATTGCTGTTACCAAGTTCCTGTGAAAAGCAGATTTTTCCTATTGGTGACTCAGCTGGATCAGGGAGAGCATAGGTGTCAAACTCTGGCCCCAGCCTAATTACATTTGGCCCGCGAAGCCATACCAAATTATTATTAGAGCTGGCCTACTGGTATTATACAGCTAATATATATATTGTTTAGTATTAAGCTTTGCTTGTTCCATATTCAGTTTTTCAGAAAAACTTGTTTGAGTCCATAAGAAGAGATTCATTCTTAAATCTGGAGGAAGATTTTTTTTTCAGTAAATATTAATGTTAGCCCGCGACCTTGTTCCAGTTTTGAATTTTGGGCCACTGTGTATTTGAGTTTGACACCCCTGAGGGAGAGTGACTGAGGTAGATATTGAGCTGTCAGTGTTTTTATATAATATTAAAGTCCCTGAGGGTATGGCACCAAGCACCATTGAGAATTCCTGAACACTGATTGGAAAATTATATAGTGCAATAAAGTCGTTGTAAGTAAGTAGTTGTCCCTCTTTATTAACCAGCTGAGCCACCAATAGGATCCCATTTTGGACCCAAGTTTCCAGGAAAAGTGATTTATTTTTCTATAAAATATCTCTGTTGTTCCAGATAAGGTATTTGTGAGATGAGAAGTTGTGTTTATAAATGAGGGTCCACGCTAAGGGGACCTGCTTATGGAAGGATGAAAGCTTTACAGGGAGTTTCTCAACATTGTAATTACAATTTAAAACAAAATTAAAGCCACCAAAACAAGAGAAAATATAATGTGGTATAAAGTTCCAGATAGAGGTAGGGTTTTTAAGAAAATGTTTGGCCCAATTAATTTTGAAAGTGTTATTTAAAGTAGAAAAGTCTAAAACGTTAAGCCCACCTGATTCGTACTTATTCATCACAACAGTTTTTCTAATATAATGCGTACGGTTTTTCCATATAAAATTAAAGAGCATACGGTCAACATCTTTACTAATTTTCTTATCCAGATGTAAGGAGACAGCAGCATATGTTAATCGGGATATCCCTTCTGCTTTAGTAATTAACACTGTACCTTTCAAAGACAAGTCCCTTTGCAGCCACTGGTTGAACTTTTTTAGGGTTTTCTGTATAATTGGAGTGAAGTTTGAAGAGAATCTTGATTTTTGGTCTTTGGATATTAACAGATTGGGATTGGGGCTGCAGCTGCAGTAATGCGGACGCTGGACGCCGGTCAGTCGTGGTGAAGAGGGAGCTGAGTGTAAAAGCGAAGCTCTCAATTTACCGGTCGATCTACGGTCGATCTACGTCCCTACCCTCACCTATGGCCACGAGCTGTGGGTAGTGACCGAAAGAACGAGATCGCGGATACAAGCGGCAGAAATGAGCTTCCTCCGAAGGGTGGCTGGCCTCTCCCTTAGAGATAGGGTGAGAAGTTCGGCCATCTGGGAGGGGCTCAGAGTAGAGCAGCCGCTGCTCCACATCGAAAGGAGCCAGCTGAGGTGGTTCGGGCATCTGACAAGGATGCCCCCTGGGTGAGGTGTTTCAGGCATGTCCCACCGGGAGGAGGCCCCGGGGCAGACCCAGGACACGCTGGAGAGGTTATATCTCTCGGCTGGCCTGGGAACGCCTTGGTGTTCCACCGGATAAGCTGGAGGAGGTGGCTGGGGAGAGGGAGGTCTGGGCCTCTTTGCTTAGGCTGCTGCCCCCGCGACCCGGCCTCGGATAAAGCGGATGAAGATGGATGGATGGATATTAACAGTCCCAAGTATGTGACTTCTTGTCTAACAGAGATATTACAGATAGTATTTGCAGGGCAGTCTTTAATTGCTAGTAACTCACACTTTTTTAGATTTAGGCATAAACCAGAGGCCTCAGAGAAATCACTAATTTAGTAAGAGCTGGAGGGATTTGGTTTGCATTCTTCAAGAAGAGTGTGGTGTCATCGGCTAACTGGCTGATGACGAGCTCCTTATCAGCTATGGTGATTCCTTGTACAACACTGTTTGAAATATTAGTTGCAAGAATTTGTGTACAAAGTAAAAATAAATATGGTGAAATAGGACATCCTTGGCGAATACCACGTTTCAGGTCAAATCTCGGGGTGGAGCCGTTAATCATTTTAATAGAACTATTGCCATTTGTGTATAAGGTTTTGACAGCTTTACAGAAAAACTTGCCAAAGCCAAATTTTTCCAAAGAGTGGAAAATAAATTGATGTTCAATTGTATCAAAAGCCTTATAAAAATCCAGGAAGAGAATGAAGCTATTGTCAGATACCAAATCAGAGTAATCAAGTAAATCCAAAACCAGTCTAATGTTATTAGAAATGTGTCTGTTTCTCATAAAGCCTGATTGTGTCTCATCAATAATTGTTTCCAAGACCTCTTTAATTCTGTTAGCAAGTATTAAAGCCATAACCTTATAGTCATTATTGAGCAGGGAGATGGGTCTCCAATTATCAATAAAGAGTAAGTCTTTGTTTGGTTTTGGAATAAGTGTTATGAAACCTTGAGTTAGAGAAGGAGGGAGGATGTTATTCTCTATACTTTCTGTAAAAACCTGCAGTAAAAATGGAGCCAGGAGATTAGAAAATGATTTATAAAACTCTGCAGTCAAACCATCTGTGCCGGGAGATTTATTGGCCTTAAGTGCAGAAATGGAATTACAAACTTCCTCCACAGTCAGAGGGCTGTCACAATAACTTCTATCTTCCACAACAATAGATTTTAGGTTTTTAATATTATTGAAAAATCCTGTTGAGACAGCCTCATTATATTTTGAGTTGTATAGTTTAGTATAGAATTCGGCACAGAAATGTGAAATTTCTCCAGGATTGTCAGAGACAATGCCATTAATATTTAGTTGATGAATAGAGTTTGTTTTTGATCTGTATTTTTCAAGTCTGAAAAAGTAAGCAGAATTTTGTTCGCCCTCCTCCAGCCACCTCTTCCTGGATCTTATGAAAGCACCCTCAGCCTTGCGTCGATATAAACCGTCCAATTTATTTTGAAGTTCTAGTAAACTTAATTTATCTTCCTCTGAGATTTCTTCTGGGGACTTCTGGTAATAAGAGGCAATTCTGCTTATTACTTCTTGTTCTTCAGCTTTCCTTAATTTAGCAATTTGACTCCCATATCTTCTCAAGAATTTGCATGCTTCAAATTTAAAAAGTTCCCAATTGGTACAAAAGGACTTCTCTCTGTTAGCTTTGTTCCAATAATGAACAATTAATTTATTAATCTGCATGTTAACCATTTTATCTTTTAGTAAAGAATTATTTAACTTCCAATAAGAGAATTTATGAGGTATATTATCCAGTGTAAACATTCGGACGTTAATGTAAATTGCTCTATGATCAGTGAGGGGAGTGGCAAGTATATTAACAGTAATATTATCTTTATCAATACAGTCAGAAACAAGCCAAAAGTCAATACGTGATTGCCTGGATCCTGTCTTATTGCTCCAAGTAAAGAGTCTATTATCTGGAAATTTTTCTCTCCAAATATCCACAAGATTAAATTTTCCCATGAAATTTTTTAAGTTTGCACTGTATGAAGACTGCTGCCCTGGAGGCCACCTATCAACCGTATTGTCTAAAGCAATGTTAAAGTCTCCACCAATTAAGAGGACTGAATTTGGGTATTTGGAGAGCCAGAAATTAATTCTTTCTTCTAAGGAGTCAAGTAATTTATCATTTTCAGTTTTATTATTGTAACCATATATATTTACTGCAATGAAAGTACTGTTATTGTGTCTGATTAGTGAGCAGAGGTAGTGTCCTAAGGTGTCACAGTCAGAGTGTAACACATCTCCAGAAAAATAATTTTTAAGCGTGCCAACTCCAGCAGAACGCTCAGAGCCATGGGACAACCAGACTTCATTACCCCATTGTGATTTCCAAAAATTTGTATCAGCAGGTGTGGAATGACTCTCTTGGAAAAAGCAAAAATCTGTTTTAAATTGTTTGGCAAATAAAAACAAAGCTTTGCGTTTACATGTTTGTCTTAAACCCCTGGTATTAAGAGAAACAAATGAAAAAGACAAAGTTATTAGAAAAAAGAAAGAGAAAAAGTAAGTTCTAAACTTCTACAACTAAGAATAGATCTATAGGATAAGGGGACCGGGTGCTGCACAATTTAGGTAGTAGAACAGTAAAAACCCCGAGTGACTAAGCTTATAAAAATACAGTATTTAACTATCTGCTATGGTTTAAATATAGCTTTTTATAGATAAACACACTCTTCAACACAAAATAAAACTTTAACCTGAGGGTGAAAATATCAAGTTCACCATGTAAACAAGCTTACAGAAATGTCATTTCGGAGACTGAATTAAGCGTCTCTATGAAGGAGGGAAAACTTCTGATCCAACGATGAATCCTCGGCCTCCCACGAGATAAGCCGGCTTACCCTCCTTACGGGCTTTGTCTATCATCGGCCACAGTTTGTCACGACGTTCTCTGTCCTCCCTGGACAGATCTTCAGCGAACCTCAAATGATTGTCCTGCAGGTAGGAGGATGTTTTGGCTGCTTTCCATACAGCATCTCTGTAGATTCGGGAGGTGAACTGCACGATGATGCCTCTAGGTCTGGTGCTACCTTGTCGCTTGGCTCCGAGTCGGTGTACGGTGTCGATGACGTCAGGCAGCCTATGATTTTGTTCTGGCAGAACAGACTGGCATATCACAGTCACCTTTCCCCTTACGTCTTCTTTCTCAGCCTACCTGACTCCATGTAGTCTGAGATTCCACCTCCTGGAATATCTTTCCAACTCAGAGATTCTCTGTTGGCAGTTGTCCACTCGACCTTCCTCTTTAGTTACTTTTTTCCAAGTCGCAAACTTTCCCCTTCATATCTTTCATTTCCGCGCACACAAAATCAATCGTCTTTGTGAGACCCTCAATCTGGAGCGTATTCTCTTTCACCATGTTCAAGTTCTCTCTCACCATGCTCTCAATGTTATCAGACCTGGTGTTTATTAGTGCCGACAGACGAGAAATTATCTCATTTACATCAACTGGGTCAGAGTTGCTGCGTTCGTACATCACCTTCTTCGGAGCTGGCGATTTGAGAGGTGTAACAGGGAGAGGTGGGAACTCATCCACTTCTTCTTCGGCTAACATGAGTGCCACCGTAGTAGCTGCGTAGTTATGGAAGCTATCCATTAGCACGTTGCTGGGCGTAGCACTCTCCTCGTTAGCATTCTCAGGCGCTATCTTAGACTTGGAACTTTCCAGTCCCCTTTTCGCTCCTTTCTGATTCGGCATTCTGCTGCTTCTTGCCCTATGATTGCTGCATCTTCTCTTATTTAGTGAATTGTTAGTGTTAGCAGCATAAAGTTGAGGTTTTACCGTTGTTCACGAACTTGCCATCTTGGCACCCCCCCGGACTGGCGACAGAAACTCTGGTCGTGTCTGTCACGACCCGATCCGTACCGGAAACCCGATCCGTACCCCGCATGCGCAAATCTTACATCACTTCCTCTCTTTGCCAACATTGCGACATTCAATATATTTGATTGACACGGTTAGCGCCCAGTTAGCTCTTAGCATTTCTCAACAGCTCTGCCTCCTTTTCGACTAACGGGACATTTAAACAATGGATGATCCGTATCTGCAACAAATTTTTGCTTTTCTCCTCAACAGAGAGCGTCCCCCGATTGAACAACAGCGCCGTAAAATAAGAAGAATGGTGCCTAATGACAGAGTTAATAATACAGACTTTATAATATGTCACGTGAAGATTCAGCAGCCAGATGAAGTGTTTACTGGCAATTGACAGTGATAGCGGACATTATCATCACTTTTCCAACAATCCTCTCCACACAGACAAGCATAAATACACTCGATTATCACTAAATCAAATTTAACACACGTTTGTAATGACGGTAATTCAGTTTACAATAGGGTTCATTCGCTCGGCCAGCAGGTGGCGGTATCCTCATACACTGGGGAGTACACTGCCATTAAACAAACAGAAGAAGAAGAAAACTCCTGCACATGCGCGGTACGGATCGGGTAGACCCGATTTGTACGGTCCGACTTTGCACATGCGCAGTAAGGATCGGGAGTCCCGATCTGTCACTATCTTTTTATTTTTTTGTTTTTGTCTACGTTATATTAAATGTTTCATTATCGGAAACATTTTAAGAGATACTTGTTAATCTAAACATCTTAACTCTAGACCTGTAACTATCGTAACATGCTTTGACCGGAAGTAGACACCTTTCGCGCATGCGGGGTACTGATCGGGTTTCCGGTACGGATCGGGTAGTTACAGTGTCCAAATTCATCGGCTGCATCCTCCTGAGGACCCGGCCTTCGCGGCGTACGTGGGCTGGGTCCTCAGAAGGTTGGATATGCTGGAAGTAAACAGCTGGGGAAATTGGACGGTCTAGCCTTCTGATTAGCGTCACCACTGTCTCGGTGGAATTTAATAAACTCGGCCGTCTGCTCCTTGCTATCTGCAATATAACAGGACACTGGAGTAAATTCTCGACCGTCTCATACTTCTGTTTAATCAGTTTTCTGTTTGATGTTTATTCAGCTCTGTAAAAACCAAGGAGGAACCCACCCGGGGGATTAATAAAGTTTTATTTTATCTAATCTAATCTAATAACTTTAATCTCAGCCAAACCGATTTACTCACGAACAAACAAAACACTGAAAAAAGCCAAACAATAACGTTTTTAGGTTGTCTAAGTGACTTATGCAGGCACGTGCAGAGGGGGGGGGGGCTGGAGGGGCTTGAGCACCCACCCCTTTCCTGATGGGTGCCCAAAGTGCCCTTTTGTTGAGGCAACTTTTAAAAAACATTTATTTATTTATTTTTATGTGTGTGTGCGTGCGGAGTCCTGTCTGTGCCCCTCAACAATAATATTTAACTATTAATCACAGTTTTGCTAAATAAAAGGATCTGGCTTGCATCAGTCACATGATCACATTTAACCAATGATCGCCCTTGACGGCAGAACGCGCTGGTTACGAGCCGGGAACAAGCTCACAAAGAGCACGCGCATTTTTAGCGGTCCGGAGCTGTAGGAGAAACACAAGTTAACTCAGAGACACAGACTGATGCGACAAACCCAGTAAGTAGGTGTACAGCGTACACTGTAGTGTGTAGCACACAGGAGTATTAGCTTACTACGTACACGTTGGTAAGTTGTCTTGTGGCAATTTGACGAACTGAAACAAACGAGCGTGCTGTGTGTGCAACAGCGTGACAAACATTACCTGTCCTTTTATTAACTGCACATGTAGTGCTGGTCACAGCTGCTGGCTACCTGTGTAAGGCTGTCATAGGTCTGTAGCTCTGTCACCGTTTTAGGGAACATATTTAGTTTTAAAGTAAGTTACAGAGCATTTCCTGCCTTTCTGGGGGGATTATATTTCACTAAAACCGATCTAATATACATGTCCACATAATTATGCATTATTATAATATTTTAAAATACACACGCTGTATTTTAAAGAACATACTTTAAGAAGCAGATTATATTAGATTTATATTTTAAATAAGACAAAATTTGGATTTTACAGCAGTAAAATTATTGTATCTCTACAGTTTAAAAATGTAATAAGCTTTGCCCCTGCACAGAGTGGATAGTGAAACAAATGGAATCATCATAAATACATTATTTCATATTTATTACTTCCCCCTCCTCTTTGCTTTTTTATTGTAGCTCTAGTAATAAATAATAATGTAAGGATTCTGAATCAGCACCGTGATGCCCATAGTATATACAGTATTCTGAAGAAGGTCTAAAATGCATGAAATGTGCATGAAGTGTGATTTTATCCTGGTGGAAGCAAAACAGCAAAAGTCAGAGTGAGTTCATGACGATGTTTATGTGAAGCGTAGTTTGGATCTTCTTTTGCTGCTGGTTCAGTCAATATTGTTTGGAGAGAGATAAAACTAACAACTTTAGAATCAGCGTAAAAAGGACGTAAACACAAAGCTCGGAGCCGCCGAAACATCAGAATCAGCGAGCTGTCGGCTTTCAGCCCCGACCGTGTCCGTGCCATCGGGTGAGAAAGGCGACATCTCACTGATTCTTTCTGTTGTCTTCCTGTTCCCCCAGTACGTTAAAGGATCCTCTGATCTTGGAATGTTTCTCTCCGACACTCTCCACAATACTAAGGGGTTGGCAGTCCGTTATAATAAAACTCAGGACTGCATGGTCCAGAACAGACTTCCTAGGTGCTTGATTTCAAAATAATAAAACGCATGTTAATTAAAAAATGATGATAAAGCAGTTCAGTGTCAATATAGGCCGACCTGTGTTCATTCTCGGTGTGTTTGTCTCCTCATTTTCATGTTTGGTTCTGTAATGCCTGAACACTGAGGAGGTGCTTTTGATTGTGTAACAAAGCTCAGCAGAATAGAAAATAAATAATTTACACTGCAAGTCACATTGCTGTTTTTCCTATTCTGATAGATTACACTGAAACCACTTCCGGTTAGATAATGAGAGGGTGAAGACGCGTGTGCCACAGCTCCTGCACCTGATTTTACGAAATTTCGACAAATATCAAAGTAATACATCTTCTTCCCACAAAGCAACATAGGGATTGTGAAGAGTGCATTCTTCTCCAAATGCCTCCAAAAAAACTAAATCCGAAGCTAGTGGCGACAGAAACGACCGAATTTGATGTGGCCTCAACTGAAAATGACGGCGCCAAAGCTGGCACGCCAGTTAACTCCGCACTCGAGGAATATACACAAGGTAACAAACAAGTACTCTCTGCGATTACTTCCTTGGATAATAAGATAACTCAAATGAAAATAGACGTTTGCGACACCCTACGTGGGGAAATCGCAACGCTAAGGGCTGAAAATAATGAAGCCATCACAGCTCTAAAAACGGTAATGGAAAATTACAATGCACAGCTGAAAGATCTATCAGAATCAGCGACAACCACTTCTAACTCCGTGGTGAAACTAGAAGAAAAAGTCAAACAACTTTCTAATAAAGTGGAACAACTGTCCGAAAAATGCACTGATCTGGAAGGGCGTTCAAAGAGGAAAAATATAAGGATAGCCGGAGTACCTGAAGGTAGAGAAAAAGGTCAACGTCCTAGAGACTTTGCGGCAAGGCTACTACGAGACCTACTAGACCTGGACGAAACCCCACTGGTGGACCGTGCACACAGAGCCCTACGAGTGACCCCAGAAGAAGAGGCCCCGCCACGACACTTGATTGTGAGGATACACTATTGCCATACTATGGAAGAAATACTTCGAAGAATCTCCACCAGGAAAAATCTGAAGCTCGGAGATATCCGCGTTCAGATTTTCCGCGACCTACCCCAGGCGGTGGTAAAACGACGAGCAGCGTTTACTCCAGCAAGAAACCTGCTTCGAGACCAACCCGGAGTTAAATATGGACTTCTATACCCGGCTAAACTTAGGGTGACACACAATGGTACGGAACTGGTCTTTATAGATCCCAACGAAGCACTTCGCTACGCACAAGAAAAATTTGGATCTCAATAAGGACGGCATAAGGTAGATAAACCAGAGCTCTGCATCTGGCCCAATGACACGTACTTACTTTGATATAAAAAATCATCATTTGCCCAGGAGCTATGGACAAAGGAAGTTTTGAGATAGAATATTTTGGTAAGCTTAGTTTTTGTTATAGCATCCCCTCGAATTTTTTTTTTTTTTTGGGATACACGGAAGGGGATGCATTGCTTACGTTTTTTTTTTTGTCACGGTTACACACGGGTAGGGGGGTGGGGGGTGAGGGTTGGGACCCATATCTCGACTGTACGAATATGGAAAATACGAGAATTAAGCCGCCCTAAAGTATACAAATGCAAGATAATGGAAAGGTAAAAAATGTGGATTTAACTTTTTGTACTTGGAATGTAAAGGGTGTAAATGAACCTGTTAAAAGAGGCAAAGTTTTATCGTACTTGAAATCTCTTAACGTGGATATTATTTTTTTACAAGAAACTCACTTGAAAAATGCGGCTCACAATAAACTTAAATGTAGATGGATAAATCAGGTGTACTACTCAACACTTTCCGCCAAAACTAGAGGGGTAGCTATCTTAATCAAGAAAGATACCCCGTTCAAACATAACTCCACTATAGTTGATAAGAATGGGAGATATGTATTAGTGACTGGGGAGCTGCATACTACTCCAATTATTCTACTGAATGTCTATGGGCCCAACCATGACGATCCAGAATTCTATAGAAAGGTCTTCAGCTTAATTCCGGATATACCCAACAGTAATTTAATAATTGGAGGTGACTTTAACCTAGTATTAGACCCATATTTGGATAAATCCTTGACCAAAAAAATCACACCGTGTAAAAGCAGTAACTTTATTAAAACATATATGAAGAATATGAATATCTGTGATGCGTGGAGAATTTTAAATCCATCAGGCAGAGAGTATTCTTTCCACTCCCACGTACACAATAGTTATTCAAGGATTGATTATTTTTTGGTGGATGGAAAAATGCTCCCCCTAATTCGAAATGCAACCTATCATAATATTATTATCTCTGATCACTGCCCCGTTACTTGCTCCTTTGCACTTAGTAACCCCATTAAAACATACAGAAATTGGAGATTTGACCCACAATTACTGAACGATTTAGAATTTAAACAATATATAAACTCTCAGATGTCTTTATTCTTTGATATAAACGATAATGCTGAGACTTCTCCAGATATACTATGGGAAACGTTTAAAGCTTATATCAGGGGGTTTATAATATCATATCAAGCGTCACGGAACAAAAGGAATAAATTAGAACAGCTAAATTTAGAAAAAAGAATCCACGAACTGGACGTCAATAATGCAATGGCTCCTTCTTTAGATAAGTATAATACTATTTGTGCACTAAAATATAAACTAAACCAAATATTATCTATTAATATTAATAGAACTCTCACTTTTGTGAGACAGAACTATTTTGAATTTGGGGATAAACCCCATAAGTTGCTAGCCAGACAACTAAAGAAACTAGAAAATGATAGAGCGATTCATAAAATCAGAACAAGTAACGGAAATCTGGTCACATCACACAAAGATATTAACGATAACTTTAGACAGTTTTATGAATCCCTCTATACTTCTCATCCCACTGCAGGGCCTAATGAAATGCAGGAATTTTTAGATAAATGTGATCTTCCTGTGTTAGACCAGACAAATGCCAATATTTTGAACGCTAAGATCACAATTGAAGAAATTACAAAATCTATCGGATTACTAAAAAACAACAAGAGTCCAGGCCCTGATGGGTTAGGGAATGAGTTTTATAAATACTTTAAGATCAAATTAAGTCCATATCTATTTAAATTATATAACCATGCATACAAAATGAGCACCCTACCTCCAACATTGAATGAAGCAACTATTATAGTACTTCCAAAAAAAGGCAAAGCATTGGAGGAAGTGGGATCATATAGACCTATTTCTCTATTAAATTCTGATCAAAAAATTCTGGCTAAAATACTAGCGAGTAGACTTAATACAGTAATAGATAAATTGGTGCATTCAGACCAAACAGGTTTCATTCCAAACAGGAGTTCTTTTAATAATCTTCGACGTCTATTTAATATAATCTATTCCCCCAAGGTACAACAGGACCTACTTATACTTAGCTTGGATGCCGAAAAGGCATTCGATCATGTGGAGTGGTCCTACCTCTTTGCAGTCCTAGAAAAATTTCAACTGGGACAAGATTTCATCTCTTGGATAAAACTACTTTACAATAATCCCACAGCCAGAATTCTTACAAATCAGACATTATCAACTCAGTTTAAACTCAGCAGAGGTACAAGACAAGGATGCGCTCTTAGTCCATTATTATTTGCCCTGGCTTTGGAACCCTTAGCACAGACAATTCGAACCCATATGGATATACACGGTTATGATACAACATACACTTCTAATTCTATATCGCTTTATGCTGACGACATATTATTATACATAACAAAACCATTAATATCCCTCCCAGCAATTCTCTCCGTGATTGATAAATTCAGTACTTTCGCAGGCTACAAGATTAACTGGGGAAAAAGCGAAATACTGCCCATTAAATTAGAGAATAAACAATGGCTTACATCTTTCCCATTTAAAATAACCTATGAAAAAATCACTTACCTGGGCATTACAATACCAAAAAAATACAGCTCCCTAATGAAAGAGAATTTTCTTCCCTTACTGGAGAAACTTAAAAATAACATTCAGTACTGGAGGACACTTCCTATTTCTTTAATAGGGAGAGTGAATTCAATAAGAATGGTATTCCTCCCGCAGTATTTGTATCTGGTTCAAAACATCCCAATTTTCTTGCCCAAATCTTTTTTTAAAAAGATGGACGCCATCATTATGCCATTTATATGGAATTATAAAACACATAGAATAAAAAAAGACCACTTATGCAAACATAGATCCCTTGGTGGACTTACACTACCTAACTTTATGTACTACTACTGGGCATCAAATTTAAGAATAATTTCCCTTCTATTGGATGACACAGCAATACTCCCTAACGGCTTACAGATGGAGCGGGAGGATTGCCTTCCTTACTGTGTTGGTGGAATACTACTCTCTCCTATTCTTTTGACAAACTCATATTACAATTCGAATCCAGTGATTTATAATACCGTACAAATTTGGAGACAAATAATTAAGCACTTCAAATTGAAAAAACTATCAATGTGTACATCCATTACAGCTAACCCCTCTTTCCTTCCATCATGTGTAGACGGAGCTTTCAATATATGGCAGGAATTGGGAATTTGTAAATTAAAAGATTTATACCTAAATGATACTTTTATGTCATTCCAACATTTAAAAGATAGATTTGGATTGCCTCACAGTCATTTTTTTAGATATCTTCAACTAAGAGACTATATCCGTACATACCTGCCACAATTTGAAAACATATCGTCCGATCCTTTGGACAGATGTCTTAGTGATGGAAGGGGGTTTGAACAGAGAATTTCATTATTTTATAATTCAATACAGGAGATGAGTATACCTTCAACTACTTCAATCAAAGAGGAGTGGGAAAAAGATTTTGGGACTCTCCTATCAGAAGATTTCTGGCAGGAGGCCTTACACAACATAAATACGCCTTTTATTAATTCCCGTCACTGTTTAATTCAGTACAAAATTATACACAGACTACACTATTCAAGGGAAAAACTTCACAAAATGTATCCAGAGTGTTCCCCCCTCTGTGAAAAATGCAAGATACACTATGGAAATCTGTTACATTGTTTTGCACTATGTCCAAGGCTTCAGGGTTTTTGGTATGATATTTTTACTTATATGTCTAATATTTTTAAAAGTAAGATTGAACCAAATCCGACAGTAATCATCTTTGGGATTTCCAACGAAACACAAAATTTACAACACTCTCAAAAAAGGTTTATGGCATATGCTTTGATTATTGCAAAGAAATTGATCCTGCAGCTTTGGAAAGGCAATGAGACTCCTGTATTAAAAATGTGGCTTACTGAACTTATAAACACTCTTCACCTTGAAAAAATAAGATATAGTATGAATGACAATGTAAAAGATTTTGAATTAATCTGGCACCCTTTACTTATATACCTTGGGAAAATATAAAACTTTGTTTACTTGTTTCTCTTCCCTTTTGCCGACAGCCGGGGTATTGGGACCCCTTATGGGTGACTGCGGGTTTTTTTTTTTTTTTTTTTTTTTTTTTTTTTTTGTTGGTGTTGTTTAATTATTTGCCTTGTTAGTTTAGAAAAAAAGGAGCATAAGTTATGTTATGTCAATTTGTAAAAACTACAATCATGATACTTGCTCTCAATAAAAATATTTGAAACAGATTACACTGAAACAAAGACAGACAAACTATTCCCTTATTTGCAGTTAAAAGATCAAAATGATGCCACACAGCAGAAACATTTTTTTTCTTTCAAGCTCAATTTTGTTATGGAGAGATGTTTTTTGTTTGTTTTTTTTTTATCTTTGCGAGAGTAATTTTGGTTTTTTGGGGGGGTTTTTGGTGGCGATTCATCCCATTGACAGATGCAGATGCGGTACCTTTTAAACACAGTTTAGCGCGTTGGTAATGAGCGATACAGCAGCTGTATCGATCACGTGACTTTTTCTTAAAGCGACACACGCACCGATACAGGTTTCGCTCTGTGAGCTTGATACAAGCGTCGGTGCATCAGTGTTGCTGGACCCATCACTACTATATAGTGATGTGTTGTGGTGCTTTGCTCCCACCCCTTGTGTTCCGTGTTTTCGTCTTCCCTTCGTGTAATTCTTCATATTCGTGTACTGTTAGTTTTCCCAGTTTAGGTTTTTGCTTAGTTTCCATGCTCACCTTCGCCATTTCTGTTTGTATCACCATGTGATGAATAAACTCACTTGCATCTGAGCTGCCTGCATAAAGGGTCCTTTAATAATTTACACACGGCTCGCAAACCGTGACAAAAACACTGGAAAAATTGGGCTGTTCTAAAACATTTGACGGGTAGTGTATATATTTAGTTTATATATTTTCTTTATTTCTATAGTTTGTTTTATATTGTAGCAAAGTGTTACTTGGATACTTCTCTATGTGCTTCTTCATGTGCAATTTTGTTGCATTCTGAGCCTAAGAAATTTATTGTGATGAACTGCTGTTAGAATCAAGTTAAATTCTGATAAATCAGACAATTACCTCTCCAGCTGTTGTTACAGTCTTTGTTTATCGGGTCCTTACAGGGTAAAAGATGACGACACCTAAAGAAATCCTTCTGGGGACTTTGAAGGATTTGGGACGTGATGACTTTGAAGAATTTAAGTGGCATCTGAAGAACGGGTCTGTAGAAGGTTTACCAGCAATCCCAGAGAGTGAACTGGAGAATGCAGAGAGGATGAACATAGTGGATCTGATGTTTGATACCTACTCTATCAACACTTTTGAAGTCGCTAAAAATCTTTTGGGGAGGATAAACAAGAATGATCTGTTGGAGAATTTAAATAAAACCATCCCAGAACCCACAGGTAAGTCAGGGAATGACTAAACAAAAAATACATAAACAATAAAAACATTAGTTGACATTACACAGGTGCCATTAAAATCCATATAAATAATAAATCCAAAACACTTGCCAACACTTTCAGGAGTGAGAGACTGCAGAAAGCCAACAGTTTATGTGTTTTATGCATCTGCACAAATAACCTCCTGTGTACACACATGAATATCTGCTCTTTGGGTTGGTTTGATTAAAATGGGACCAGCAGCAGGTTTTCTGCCCATTTTACAGATTTATATTGTGAGATTGGTTTTAGAGCTGTTTTATCAACATAAATGAGGCGACAACAACAGTTTGGGACACGTCACAAATATGATCAAAGTGCTTTCTCTTAAATCTATTTACCAGTTGAAGGTAAAGTTAAAAAAAATGGCTGCCATTTCTTTCTGCTGTTTGGAGACCCAAACAAAAAAAATGCCCAGACAGTAAATGCTTTTTATTATGGTTGATAAACAGGACACTACGGTGATTGGTCAAAGGTTGGAGGAAAGCCACAGTTCTCCTTATTTGACTAAAATCCACCATTTCAGCTCATGTTTTTTCTTCTGCAGCTTTCTTGGAGATTCCACTTCAGCCTTCTGCTGGCAACGCTCCCATTACCATGCTTCCCTTAGGTAGTGTCATTAGAAGACATAGCATACATTTACACTGCTATGCAGATGACACCCAGCTCTGTCTGTCCATGAAGCCAGATAACACACACCAATGAGTTAAACTGCAGGAATGTCTTAAAGACATAAAGACCTGGATGGCCGCTAACTTTCTGCTTCTTAATTCAGATCAAACTGAGGTTATTGTACTCGGCCCTGAAAATCTTAGAAATATGGTATCTAAGCAGATTCTTACTCTGGATGGCATTACCTTGGCCTCCAGTAACGCTGTGAGGAACCTTGGAGTCATTTTTGACCAGGACATGTCCTTCAACGCACATATTAAACAAATATGCAAGACTGCTTTCTTCCATTTGTGCAACATCTCTAAAGTTAGAAATATCCTGTCTCAGAGTGACGCTGAAAAACTAGTTCTGTCATGGTCCTGGGTCGTTCAGCGTTTTGTTTCATTTTTGGTATCACCTTGTGTACTTTGTGTTAATTCTGATTTTGTATTAGTTCTTAGGTTGATCTCTACCTGTGTCTATCCTCTGTGTTCTGTTCGTGTCCCCGAGTTTGTGTTGTAAAACAGTCTGTTTCCTGTTTTACTTTGAAGGTTTGTGTCTCGTCTTGTGAATTAGGATCAGCTGTGCTCCCCTCCTGTGTGTCATTCCCTCATTACCTTGTGTGTATTTATAGTGTGTGTCTGCCTGTGTTCCTCGTTGTGTCGTCTGCATTACTGTGTTAATCAGTGTTACTACTCGTCTCTCTATCCAGCCTTCTTTGTGTCATCTCTGTGTATTCCCCGCTGTCCTTATGTTTTCAGGTTTGTCTGTTACAGTGGCAAAAGTATTCGGCCCCCTTGAACTTTTCCACATTTTGTCACATTACAGCCACAAACATGAATCAATTTTATTGGAATTCCACGTGAAAGACCAACACAAAGCGGTGTACACGTGAGAAGTGGAATGTGAATCATACATGACTCCAAACATTTTTTACAAATAAATAACTGCAAAGTGGGGTGTGTGTAATTATTCAGCCCCCTTTGGTCTGAGTGCAGTCAGTTGCCCATAGACATGGCCTGATGAGGGCTAATGACTAAATAGAGTGCACCTGTGTGTAATCGAACAAGGCCGAACAAGGAGAGCGCTGATCCGAAATGCAGCCAAGAGGCCCATGGTGACTCTGGACGAGCTGCAGAGATCTACAGCTCAGGTGGGGGAATTATTAGTCGTGCACTGCACAAAGTTGGCCTTTATGGAAGAGTGGCAAGAAGAAAGCCATTGTTAACAGAAAACCATAAGAAGTCCCGTTTGCAGTTTGCCACAAGCCATGTGGGGGACACAGCAAACATGTGGAAGAAGGTGCTCAGGTCAGATGAGACCAAAATGGAACTTATTGTTCAAAATGTGTGGTGGAAAACTAACACTGCACATGACTCTGAACACACCATCCCCACTGTCAAATATGGTGGTGGCAGCATCATGCTCTGGGGGTGCTTCTCTTCAGCAGGGACAGGGAAGCTGGTCAGAGTTGATGGGAAGATGGATGGAGCCAAATACAGGGCAATCTTGGAAGAAAACCTCTTGGAGTCTGCAAAAGACTTGAGACTGGGGCGGAGGTTCCCCTTCCAGCAGGATAACGACCCTAAACATAAAGCCAGGGCAACAATGGAATGGTTTAAAACAAAACATGTCCATGTGTTAGAACGGCCCAGTCAAAGTCCAGATCTAAATCCAATCCAGAATCTGTGGCAAGATCTGAAAACTGCTGTTCACAAACGCTGCCCATCTAATCTGCCTGAGCTGGAGCTGTTTTGCAAAGAAGAATGGGCAAAGATTTCAGTCTGTAGATGTGCAAAGCTGGTAGAGACAGACCCTAAAAGACTGGCAGCTGGAACTGCAGCAAAAGCTGGTTCTACAAAGTATTGACTCAGGGGGCTGAATAATTACGCACACCCCACTTTGCAGTTATTTATTTGTACAAAATGTTTGGAATGATGTATGATTTTCGTTCCACTTCTCACGTGTGCACCACTTTGTGTTGGTCTTTCACCTGGAATTCCACTAACATTGATTCATGTTTGTGGCTGTAATGTGACAAAATGTGGAAAAGTTCAAGGGGGCCGAATACTTTTGCAAGCCACTGTAGTTTTTCCAGTTTAGGTTTATGTTTAGTTCTGCCCTCACCTTGGTTTGTTCACTGTAAATAAAACCTCACTCGCATCTCCACCACTGTCTGCAACTTGGGTCCTCATTTAACTCCACCGCACGACTGCTGCCCCAGCCGTGACAAGTTTATGCATTTATTACGTCAAGGCTGGACGACTGTAATTCATTATTATCAGCAAGTCCTAAAAACTCGCTGAAAAGGCTTCAGTTAATCCAAAATGCTGCAGCAAGAGTCCTGACAGGGACTAGAAAGAGAGAGCATATTTCTCCTGTATCGGCTTCCCTTCATTGGCTTCCTGTTAAATCCAGAATTCAAAATCCTGCTCCTCACATACAAGGTCTTAAATAATCAGGCCCCATCTTATCTTAATGACCTTGTAGTACCATATCCCCCTATTAGAGCACTTCGCTCTCGCTCTGCAGGCCTACTTGTTGTTCACAGAGTATTTAAAAGTAGAATGGGAGGCAGAGCCTTCAGTTTTCAGGACCCAAAAAGATAGTTGGGGTTTTTTCTGTTGTATTATTGTAGGTTCTTTATCTTACAATATAAAGCACATTGGGGTGACTGTTGTTGTTATTTGGAGGAATTAATAAAAAAAACTTTTATACTTGAAATTCTTTCATTTATTCTACATATTTATTCATTACTGGCTCCATATTGTTGTTTATGTAATATGTGAAATGTTGCTAGTATTGATTTGGTGCTGTATAAATAAACACAATTAAATCAAATGTGTCTCTATAAAACCTGCCCTCAGTTATAACCCAAGTGTCAGGGCTCAATGGCTCATGAAAAGGAATGGAGTCAAGCACAGAACCAAAAAACGGAGGCTGAGTGACTTTTAACAGAAATGTATTTTACTAGATTTCTTGACGGAGAAAGCTGAATCACGGCTAAATTCAACAGCAAGCGAGGTATTATGAGAAGTGCAGAGCTGAGGCCAGAACATAAGCTGAGGCAGGTCAAAGGAACAACAGGGGCAGAATCGGGCGAATAGAAACTATCCAGGATCACTGGAACAAAGGAGATAATAATCAGAGTGGTCCACAGTGTAGTGAATGAGTCCAAGATTTAAAAACTAAGAGGTGTTACGTGGCTGCAGGTGGAGATCAGCTGGAGGAGGAGATGAATTAAATCTGGGTACAGAGTGAGATGTGGGTGCACAGGGAGGCAGGCAGCTGAGGATGGCAGTTTGCAAGAGTGAGTTTTCCCAGCAGTGGCAGGGCAGAATCCTGAGGCGTGACTTATGGCGAGAGTTGGAAGATGTATCCAGGTGCCGACTAGGGAACAGGAAAAGAGGGTTACGCGAAACAAGCTGAGGAGCACAAGACAAAATGTGAGGCAGAGAACTGACTGTGCTAAGCACACAATCTGGAGAAGGTTCATTGTGAGTGCTCCTCATAAATACTGCCGGAGTAATTGGCAACAGGTGAGGAGCAGGGAGGAGTGAGGAGGGCTCCACCCAGGGGAGGAGAGCTGATGCTGTGGAAAGTTACTCAGACTCACTCGGATCATGACACCAAGAGTCCAGTGAACTGAACACATAACCACAGTAACCAGAATGCAGTTTTCTCATTTGTGTCATTTGCTGTTTATTCATGCAGAGATTCTCACTGAGTGTCAGCTCAAACTCAAGTCAGACCTGAAGCAGAAGTTCCAGTGTGTGCTCGAGGGGATTTCTACAACAGAAAACCCGACCCTCCTGAGTCAGATCTACACAGAGCTCTACATCACAGGGGGAGGGACTGCAGAGGTCAATGATGAACATGAGGTCAGACAGATTGAAACAGCATCCAGGAAACCAGACAGACCAGAAACAACCATCAGACAAGAAGACATCTTTAAACTCCCACCTGGAAGAGATAAACCAATCAGAACAGTGCTGACAATGGGAGTGGCTGGCATTGGGAAAACAGTCCTAACACAGAAGTTCACTCTGGACTGGGCTGAAGACAAAGCCAACCAGGACATCCAGTTCATGTTTCCATTCACTTTCAGAGAGCTGAATGTGCTGAAAGAGGAAAAGTTCAGCTTGGTGGAACTTGTTCATTACTTCTTCACTGAAACCAAAGAAGCAGGAATCTACATCTTTGAAGACTTCCAGGTTGTGTTCATCTTTGATGGTCTGGATGAGTGTCGACCTCCTCTGGACTTCCACAAAACTGCAATCCTGACTGACCCTAGAAAGTCCACCTCAGTGGATGTGCTGCTGATAAACCTCATCAGGGGGAAACTGCTTCCCTCTGCTCGCCTCTGGATAACCACACGACCTGCAGCAGCCAATAAGATCCTTTGTGACATTGTTGACATGGTGACAGAAGTCAGAGGGTTCACTGACCCACAGAAGGAGGAGTACTTCAGGAAGAGATTCGGAGATTCGGAGCAGGCCAGCAGCATCATCTCCCACATCAAGACATCACGAAGCCTCCACATCATGTGCCACATCCCAGTCTTCTGCTGGATCACTGCTACAGTTCTGGAGTTTGTCATGAAGAACAAAGAGAGTCAAGATCTGCCTAAGACTCTCACAGAGCTCTACCTACGCCTTGTGCTATTTCACCTAAAAACGAAGGACATCAAGTATGATGGAGGAGCTGAGACAGATTCATGCAGGAAGATCATTGAGTCTCTGGGAAAACTGGCCTTTGATCAGCTGCAGAAAGGAAACCTGATCTTCTATAAATCAGACCTGACAGAGTGTGGCATCGATATCAGAGCAGCCTCAGTGTACTCAGGAGTGTTCACACAGATCTTTAAAGCTGATGAGTGCCACATGTTCAACAACGTTGTTTACTGTTTCATCCATCTGAGCATTCAGGAGTTCTTTGCTGCTCTTCATGTCTATCTGACCTTCATCAACTCTGGAGTCAACCTGCTTAAGAAACAATCTCCTCGCTTTAAAATCTTCCAGAAAACACTTACTGTAAAAGACTTCTACCAGAGTGCTGTGGACAAAGCCTTAGAGAGTCCAAATGGACACCTGGACTTGTTCCTCCGCTTCCTCCTGGGTCTTTCACTGCAGACCAATCAGGATCTTCTATGCATGCTGACAGAGACAGGAAGTAGCTCACAGACCAATCAGGAAACAGTCCAGTACATCAAGAAGAAGCTCAGTGGGAAACTGTCTGCAGAGAAAAGCATCAACCTGTTCCACTGTCTGAATGAACTGGATGATCGTTCTCTAGTGGAGGAGATCCAACAGTCCCTGAGTTCAGGACGTCTCTCCACAGATCAACTGTCTCCTGCTCAGTGGTCGGCTCTGGTCTTCATCTTACTGTCATCAGATCTGGATGAGTTCGACCTGGAGAAATACTCCCGTTCAGAGAAGGCATTTTTGAAGCTGCTGCCAGTGGTCAAAGCATCCAAGAAAGTGCTGTAAGTGAATCTATGAACAAATATGTTTAATAATGCTAGATGAATAAAAGAATATGTCTCCATTGTTATTCTTCCTCAGGCTGAGAGATTGTAAACTCTCAAAAAGAAGCTTTGAAGCTTTGTCTGAAATTCTCAGCTCCCCATCCAATCATCTGAGAGAGCTGGACCTGAGCTTCAACAAGCTGCAGGATTCAGGATTGGATTTGCTGTGTGTTGGACTAAAGAGTCCTGACTGTAAACTTGAAACTCTCAGGTAAGGATACAGACTTTTTGACACTTTTTGACTCTTAAATCTGTAAGTTTATCTTGATGCGGACGTTCAAAGTCAGCACAATTTTCCTTTTAAGTTCCTGAGTTTATATTTTTGACTGTCAGGTTGTCTGGACAGATGTTTTTATTTTATTTTATTTTTTTACTTGTCCCTAAAGTCAGAACTAAACCCACATGTAGATGACTTTCAAATTCAAATTCAAATTCAAATTCAAATTTTATTTGTCACGTACACAGTCATACACAGTACGATATGTAGTGAAATGCTTGGACAACTGCTCGTGACCTAAAGAAAACAAAAAAGGAAAAGGCTATGAATAAGATAGGAAATAAATATGAAAAATTAAAAAGGGTAAATTTAACTAGGAAGGAATAAAATATAAATTAAGGTTAAAAATGAAATAACTGTACAACACAAATTAGAATGAAGGGTAAATTTAACTGGGAAAGAATAAGATAAAATACATAAATTAAAGTTGAAAATAAAATAACTGTACAACAAAATACACAATATAGAACTATATAAGAATGTATGAAGAAATATAAATAAATATATACACAATAACAGCAGCTGTACAAGTATTAGCTTGAAATGAAGAATATAGTGTCCAGTGTTGTGCAATCCACATTATGTCTTGTGCAGTGCAAATATGCTTAAAGTGATTTAAGTGATGAAGTGAAAACAATGTCCAGAATGTCCAGTGTGTGTGTAAGAACTATATGTGTGGGTCAGTACTGTGTGGTGGTGTGATTGAGAGACCGTATCGCCTGCAGGAAGAAGCTCCTCCTCAGTCTCTCTGTGTTGGTCTTCAGGGAGCGGAATCGCTTTCCTGACCTCAACAGAGAGAACAGTCTGTTGTTGGGATGGCTGAGGTCCTTCACGATCTTCCTGGCCTTGGTCCAGCACCGCCTGCTGTAGATTGAGTGCAGGTCAGGGAGCTCGGAGCGGATGGTGCGCTCAGCTGATCGCACAACCCTCTGTAGAGCTCGTCTGTCCTGCATGGTACTGTTCCCGAACCAGGTTAAGATGTTTCCCGTCAGGATGCTCTCTATGGTGCACGAGTAAAAGTTCCTGAGCACCTTGGAGGGCAGTTGGAAGTCTCTCAAGCGGCGTCCGGGTACACACCGGCTCACTCCTTGGCGGCTCGCTCGGGCCACTTCGGAGGTGGGGTGCCCCCGGCCTCTCGGCCTGGGGCTCGGTCACTCAGGCACAGCTGGCTGCCGGCGGAGCTCACGGGCGCGTCACTGCAACTCCCCCTGGCTTCTGCTCCGCGGCTGCTGAATGAGCCCTCATCTGGGACTCTCCTTAGCTCTTACTGGGACAGTGGCGCGGCTGCCCCTCTGTGGGTCTTCCTTGGTCTCTTGTGTTCTGGGGGCCTCTGGATGTCTGGAGTTTTGATCTCCTCCATACCTGCTTGATACCATAGAGGACAGGGCTGTGGCTCCCCACACTCCCTAGCAGATCATTACATGGAGAAACCTTTGGAATGCAAGCATGCTGATCCACACAGGTATGCACACAGGTGTACACATGGGTATTCATAGACGCGGACTACAGCTTTCTTGGCTGCTGCCTCAAAGCACACTGTGCGCTGTCTATCTTGCGTGCTGCACAATATCGTTTATTATTTAGTAACTATCGATATCTACTGCTAGCTAGTTTATTGTGATGGTGCTTTTTTTTTCTTATTATGTTGCTCTTTGTTGTTTGCTTTCTCCTCTGTTTTTTTTTCTCCATACAGGTGACCCAGGAGTTTTGTTTTTTTTGTTTGTTTGTTTTTTTCTCTCTTCCCCCCCTTCTCACCGTCTCTTCTCCCCTTTGGTTTTCTTTTTTTCTCTCCCTCTCTTTCTTTCATTCTTTCCCCCTGTCCTATCCCACAGTCATGTCTGTCCCGTTTGTAGCAACTGAAAATAAAATAAATTCATAATTATAATAAAGGTCAATCAAATGGACCAATATGGCAAGGCCATGATGATCCACTTGGTAAAATAAATCCGCTTGGCATCTTTCTTGGCCTTAAGACAACAATTCTGATGGCTAAAAATCCAAACGGGACAAAAAAAAAAAAAAAGGAAGTCTCTCGAGCGTCTGAGGTGGTAGAGACGCTGTTGGGCCTTTTTCACCACGGTGTTGATGTGACAGGACCATGACAGGTCCTGCGTGATGTGAACTCCGAGGTATTTGAAGTTGTCCACTCTCTCCACTGGGCACTCGTTGATGACGGGGGTCTGGTAGTTCCTCTCCTGCTTAGTGCTGAAGTCCACTATCAGCTCCTTTGTCTTACTGATGTTTAGAAAGAGGTTGTTCCTCTGGCACCAGTTCTCCAGATTCCTAATCTCCTTCAGGTAGGCCGTCTCGTTGTTATCAGAGATCAGGCCCACCACGACGGTGTCGTCAGCAAACTTGATGATGGTGGTGGAGCTGGTAGTGGCCACACAGTCATATGTGTACAGAGAGTACAGCAGGGGGCTCAGAACACACCCCTGGGGGGCTCCAGTGCTGAGAGTGGTGGAGGCTGAGACATGTCGGCCCATCCTTACTGCCTGTGGTCTGCCAGTTAGGAAGTTGGAGATCCACTGACACATAGATGAGCTGAGTCCCAGATGCTCCAGCTTGGTGGTGAGTGTGGAGGGAATTATGGTGTTAAATGCAGAGCTGTAGTCTATAATAATAATAATAATAATAATAGATACTTTATTGATCCCCATGGGGAAATTACTTGTTTTTCTCTGCATTTGACCCATTCACTCAGTGAAGCAGTGGGCAGCCCACTAAGCAGGCGCCCGGGGAGCAGTGTGTAGGGACGGTACCTTGCTCAGGGGTACCTCAGGGTAGCCGTTAAGTGGATTCGAACCGCCGACCTTCCGATCATGGGGTGCCCACTTTACCTACTGAGCTATCCCTGCCCCCTATGAAGAGCATTTTAACATAATTCCCCCTTCTAGTGTCCAAGTGAGTAAGTGATGTGTGGAGGAGATGAGAGATGGCATCGTCTGTGGAACGATTTGGACGGTAAGCGAACTGTAGTGGGTCCAGTGTGTCTGGTGGTGAAGAAATGATGAAGTCTCTGACCAGGCGTTCAAAACACTTCATCACTACTGAGGTGAGGGCTACAGGGCGATAGTCATTGAGAGAAGCAGGGTGGGGTTTCTTCGGGACAGGAACAATGATGGACTCTTTGAAGCATGTGGGGATCACCGACTGAGATAAAGAGATGTTGAATATCTCAGTGAACACAGGAGCTAGCTGGTATGCGCAGTCTCTTAGGATACGACCTGGGATGCCGTCTGGTCCTGCTGCTTTCCTGGTGTTCACTCTCTTGAAGGCTCTCCTTACTTCATGCTCGGAGATGACGAGCACGTTTCCGGTGCTGGCAGTATCTTCCTGTCTACAGCCGTTAGCGCCGCTAGCACTAGCATTGTTGGAGTCCTTAGCTGCAGCCTCAAAGCGAGCATAGAAAGTTACTGGAGCAGCCTTCCTGAAGACAGCAGTGTGTTTTCATGCTTTTAAAGCCAAACTCACCTTTCAGACCTGGCTTTCATTTATTATCTATTTTTATTTGTTTATTATATATTTATTTCTACTGTTTAACTACTGCTCACATCTTTTATCCTCCTTTTTAATTGTTCATTTCTTTTTACCCAGTGTTTCTATATTGCACTTTGTATTTGTCATCTATATTTATCATGCACTACTTTGCTCATTTATTGTTTGGTTTTAATGTTATTAAATTCCGGTTCTTTTGGTATTCGTTATGGCCAAAAAGACACGGCTCAAAAGTGGTCTTTTTACTTTAAAAGATTATCTTTATTTTACATATCCGGATATGGAGACCTGAACACACAACCCCAGGTCTGAAGCACAAAACAGCAAGCCTAGTCATTTATATAGACATCACACACACTTTAAGTTTCGACCAAACACTCTGCTTAGTTTCACTTTTCGCCTGCAAAAGCATGTAATTTCCTGTCAGTCCTGTCGGCACAGAGTGTACTCAGATTTGGGCCTTTCTTATAAAGCAATATAATCAGCATATAAGTATTTAAGATTATAAATTTAAACCTCAACAATGTTCTTACCTGGGGTCCGTTCTTCGTACCTCGCTTACTACATCCAAGATCAAATCATCGTGCCAACTTTGAGCTTGCTATTCCGGTACTCCGAACACACCTGTTGTTGACGATTAGTATAGCTGGATGAAGTAATGTGAGATCACTGGGTGGCTTAACAGGGGCTACGCATCGATAGTAGAAACATTGATCGGCAACCCTTTGTTTGTTTATTGATTTCACACAGATACATACAGGTCATTTCCTAAAAAAGGGAAATGTACTATTAACATTCTATTACATGTATGTGATTATTACAGATGTAATTCATATTTCAGAGTAGTAATTGCAAATTACTTTGTGTAATCAAGATGAGAGACCACGGCTATAAAAGCGAAGGTGGATTTGGGAAGTCTGTCGCAGCCATGTCCTGTCCGTATACGCGAGCCACCCATTGCGGAAGGTGCAAGATTGATAAGGAGAGTCCTCAGAATCCAGCATATATTGCGGGACAGACAGGATCCTTTAGCTCAGCACGACAGTGTGCTCATAGAGAGATATCGATATTCCCGTGAGGGTATTATTTACTTAACCAACTTGTTGACGAGGGGGTGCAGGACCACCACCTGTCTTTTTTGCTCTGCCCTTTTCTTGGTTGCTGTTATGAACAAACAGATTATTCCAGGGTCTCTTTCCAAGAGACGAAGCAATATAAGTGATAAATATTACCATTCTGTAGAATATTCTTATATTTCACTTTTACTTGTTCCCATGTTCTAGTGGGTCCTGTTGTGGCTCTAATGTGAAAGGGGATATAATGTAACATATTATAATATAATGTAATATAATATTGGATAATATAGTGTAATATAATAAATCTACCCTACCGCCTACTGGTGTTGGCCAGAGGGGCCGATGGCGCGATATGGCAGCCTGGCTTCTGTCAGTCTGCCCCAGGGCAGCTGTGGCTACAACTGATTAAACTCTGAAACTCCTGAAATCCCTCACTCAAGAGTTCTTGCTCTGCTGCCGAAAAATACCGAGCGCGCTCCTTCGACATTTCCGCCGACCAATCAGAGGGTTGCCGATCAATGTTTCTGCTATCGATGTGTAGCCCCTTTTACGACACCCAGTGATCTCACATTACTTCATCCAGCTGTACTAATCGTCAACAGCAGGTGTGTTCGGAGAACCGGATTAGCGAGCTCACCGTTAGCGTGATGATTTGGTCTTGGATGTGTCATTTGATCTTGGATGTAGTAAGCGACGTACGAAGAACGGGCCCCAGGTCTCTGGTTTGTTTGTTTGTTTGTTTGTTTGTTTGTTTGTTTTGCTCAGTTCTGTTTTTCTGAGGTTTTTTAAGTTATTAAATTTGTAACTCTAGTGATTTGTGTGTGTGACAGAGAGGCACTGCTAGGGATTTTTTGACACAAGTTGTTCTTGTAAAATCAGTCTGTGGAGGTTCTCAGACATCCAGGTCACCGTAGTCTAAGGAGCTTGGAAAGAAAAGCGTCTTCTTTAAGTTTCCTTGAAGATGTTTCACCTCTTATGAGAGGGTCAAATGGTGGAGTAGGGCAGTCAGTGAAAGGGCAATGGTGGTGGCTCAGGGTTTGTATGTTTGGGGGGTTCAGAGGGAAAAGATGAATGCAGGTCTGGAGTTGGTGTGTGAGAGCAGGGAGTGAATTCAGCATCCTGACAACCTGGATGAAGCTGTCTCTCAGTCTCCTGGTTCTGGCCCGGAGGCTCTTCAGTCTCCTCCCTGATGGCAGCAGGTCCTGACAAGCATGTTGATAGTGTCACCACCCGATCGTTGGGGGGTGGAGTCTTCTGTGCTGGGGTGTCGTTCTGTGTCTCAAAGCAAGAGAAAATTTCACTTAGCTCTTACGGTAATGTGGTGGACCCGACAGCGGTCTGAGGAGTGGGCTTGTAGTCTGTGATGGTCTGTATCCCTTGCCACAGCCTCTGAGTATCTCTGCTGTCACTGAAGCTTTGCAAAATCCTCCTGGAGCACTGCATTTCCACCTCTCTGATGCACGTGACAGGTTTGCCCTTGATGTTGTTAGGCTCACCTCATCCCCAGCTTTCAAGGCTGCATTTCTCACCCTCAGGAGCCTGTAGACCTCACCTGTGAGCCATGGTTTCTGATTGGCCTGGACAGTGGTCTCTATGACCTCATCGATGCCTTTTGAGATGTAGCCAATGACAGTTTCTGTATATTCCTGCAGGTCTGTGGTGTTGTCATGTGTGGCGGCCTGTTTAAGGATCTCCCAGTCTGTGGTGGAAAAGCAGTATTGCAGGTCCTTCTGGCCACACACGTACCTGCTTACGAACTGGTTTAGTGACTTTGACCAGGGGCCTGTATGCTGGCATTAGCATAACAGTGATGTGATCAGAGGCACCAAAGTGGGTGGCGGGCTTTGTAATCTCTTGGTGGTGAAAACATTATCCAAAAAGTCGTTTCCTTGTGTTGGAAATTCAATGTGTCTATGCAGTAGTAAACATAGGGGGTGTCCAAATTCATGGGCTGCATCCTCCTGAGGACGCATTTGTAGACCGATTACGTCACAGCGACACGATGAAGGCTGTCCAAATTCATAGACTCCTCTGAATGCAGCCGACCAATGCGTCCTCTTTTTCCCCAAAATTAAAGGATGGGTCGGGTGTGTCCTTCGTGGCCCACCATATCCCAGAATTCATAGCGTGGCCCATCCAATTCCACTTTCCGGCAATGGCGGTCGCTACTAAGTTTTCAATATTACTCTTATTACTCTTTCTGGGTCACAAAATAAACTTTTAACATATTTTCAGGTGAGAATGTAGCTGTGTAAACTTTAAATATCTGCTCAGTTTATCAAGATATCGCATATTTGCAAAAGTGCTCCGACGTTTCTGAGACGTCTGTTACCCACCAGCTCGATAGCTAGCCGAGAGCTCGAGGGTCAGTAGAGCCGCCGAGAACAGCAAACTCCCGGCACATCATGTTCAGATCACCGCGGTCTTTCGCTACTCAGGTTAAACGTAATATATAAGTGACTTAGACAACCTAAAAATGTTATTGTTTGACTTTTTTCAGTGTTTTATTTGTTCCTGAGTAAATCAGTTTGGCTGAGATTAAAGTTATTAGATTAGATTAGACAAAATAAACCTTTACAGTGGCAAAAGTATTCGGTCCCCTTGAACTTTCCCACATTTTGTCACAAACATGAATCAATTTTATTGGAATTCCACGTGAAAGACCAACACAAACTGGTGTACACATGAGAAGTGGAATGAAAATCATACATGACTCCAAACATTTTTTACAAATAAATAACTGCAAAGTGGGGTGTGTGTAATTATTCAGCCCCCTTTGGTCTGAGTGCAGTCAGTTGCCCATAGACGTTGCCTGATGAGTGCTAATGACTAAATAGAGTGCACCTGTGTGTAATCTAATGTCAGTACAAATACAGCTGCTCTGCGACGGCCTCAGAGGTTGTCTAAGAGAATATTGAGAGCAACAACACCATGAAGTCCAAAGAACACAGCAGACAGGTCAGGGATAAAGTTATTGAGAAATTTAAAGCAGGCTTAGGCTACAAAAAGATTTCCCAAGCCTTGAACATCCCACGGAGCACTGTTCAATAGTGATGGGCAGATGAAGCCTCATGAAGCACTGAAGCTTTTCATCCAATTGGTTCACCCCAACGCAAAGCTTCTTGAAGCTTCATTTGCTCTAGCAGGACACCTACTGGACGTAAAAATATTAGTTGGCATGAATTTGAAGAGTGTGGCATTTTGCACACAGCCTGTGAATGTCAACAACAAAAGGAGTGTGTAAAACATCTATATTGTAGTGATGGCAGTATACTGTGTATATTTATGCTGGCAGTATGGAAAATGATTATTTGGAAATGCCTAAAATGGAAATGATCATATACTGTGAGGTGAGGTGTGGACAGTGGTTGTGCTTTTGTAACATTGAGGCAAGGACAGTGATTAGTAGGGGTGCAACGATACACAAAATTCACGGTTCGGTTCGGTTCGATACTTTGGTGTCACGGTTCGATATTTTTTCGATACAAAAAAAATGTTCATGCCTTTTTAATTTGTCATTTATTAAAATTATAAATATATATTTTAACTCAAAAGTACAGTTTTTAAATTTAACCCTAACCCTTGTGCGTGTTTTTTATTTTGACAGAGAATGCGCACCACTTATGTGCACCCCTGGTTATTTAGCTCGTCATATTGCAGCCACAGAAATTCTTTTGTCCATGAAACCATAAAGCTGCACTTTCTTTTTACCTTATAGTCTGATTTGTCATAACTTCTCCGTTTTGTGGTAAGCTTTTCTTTGGCTGTCACTTCTTCACCCTGACCTGTCTTATTTGGCTCAGCAGAACTAAAATATATATTCTGCTGCTTTTACACGCGCACTCACATAAGCTCAGCGATTCTCTGCGCGATCAACTTCTCACATGTTTAAGCTTGCTGCGGGAGATTTCACTTGTCATGTTTGCATAGTAAGCTAACGATTAATAAGACAATGTCAGAGGAATTGGTGCACAAATTATCATCACTCACCAATCAGTGCTGTCGCTCTCTATACACAGTTCGCACGATTGCAAAGTGAAAGCAAAAAAACAAGCGCAAATTCAAACGCGATTTCAATATGTCACATATTGACAGTGGCTCACCGATGCCAATGACATAATTACCCAGCTACATTTCCGAAAGAATGCAAAAGCATTGACATATATTTTTCCTTCCTACAATAGCCCGACGGGCAGGGCAGAGATAGATTTTGGTACCCCGACTGAAAAAATCGCTAGCCCCGGGACGTCGGGCTAGCGATATTGCGAGCCCTGTATCTGATTGAGGAATCACTCATCTTTGTCTTTGCACTAGGATAATGTCGGTGTAAATGTGCAGTCATATTCGTTATGTTCCCACTAGTGCTTTCAGGTTAATCTTGTTGAAATGACCTTAACGCCACAACACGGCAAATCTCCGTTAACGAGCTACCGCCGATCGCCCCGTGCATGGGGCTAGACGGCCAACACGTTAACGAGCTAACTGCGCTAACACACTAGCTCCCACCCATGTAATTGAGCATTGCGTGGCACATCCAACATACTGTTTTACTTTAGTCCATGACTCGCTTACCTTCAGGGTCATACGTCACATGAAAACCAAAATAATTCCAAATGCCAGATCTGAATGAGGGTGGGCGAGGTCCAAGTTGCAAGGAGTGCTTAACTTCTGTCTCGCTAGCTTGCCCTGCGCTCTTCCTTCTGACGATGCTGTCTGTGTTGAGCGCTCAGTGGATCTGCGCTGGACAGTACAGCCTAGGCGGAGTAGTCGAACGCAGATTCACTGAGCGCTCAACACAGACAGCATCGTCAGAAGGAAAGTTGATAAAATAAATTACAAATTTTGTATTGTTCGATACATATGCGTACCGAACCGAAAGCACTGTATCGAACGGTTCAATATCGATACGAATATCGTTGCACCCCTAGTGATTAGTGTTTAGGGGACACATCATTGGTTTTTATTTAAAAACAACAGTTTCTCCACTGTGGCAGGTCGTAGGCGATTTCTTTTTTTTCCAAACTGTCTCTAACTCTCACTAACCGCAACTCTCCATCAAACGCCCACATTTTGAATGGGGTCTGAGGGATTTATATCGCTGTCATAGCTCGCGGTAAAGTTTGAACCGCTTCCTGAACCAGTCACGTGGTACAGCCGGACAGCGAGGCTTCGGACGTCATCATTTTCAGCTCCTCCCATAAATGAAGCAAGCCTCGATACGCGCTTCGCGGAAACGCCCCCTCCATTACTCGACACACGCTTCGAAGCCTCGATACAGAACGTCACATCACTACTGTTCAAGCCATCATTCAGAAATGGAAGAAGTATGGAACAACTGTAAACCTACCAAGACAAGGCTGTCCACCTAAACTCACAGGCCGAACAAGGAGAGCGCTGATCAGAAATGCAGCCAAGAGGCCCATGGTGACTCTGGACGAGCTGCAGAGATCTACAGCTCAGGTGGGGAATCTGTCCATAGGACAACTATTAGTCGTGCACTGCACAAAGTTGGCCTTTATGGAAGAGTGGCAAGAAGAAAGCCATTGTTAACAGAAAACCATAAGAAGTCCCGTTTGTAGTTTGCCACAAGCCATGTAGGGGACACAGCAAACATGTGGAAGAAGCTGCTCTGGTCAGATGAGACCAAAATGGAACTTTTTGTTCAAAATGCTCTGTGTGGAAAACTAACAGTGCACATCACTCTGAACACACCATCCCCACTGTCAAATATGGTGGTGGCAGCATCATGCTCTGGGGGTGCTTCTCTTCAGCAGGGACAGGGAAGCTGGTCAGAGTTGATGGGAAGATGGATGGAGCCAAATACAGGGCAATCTTGGAAGAAACCCTCTTGGAGTCTGCAAAAGACTTGAGACTGGGGCGGAGCTTCACCTTCCAGCAGGACAACGACCCTAAACATAAAGCCAGGGCAACAATGGAGTGGTTTAAAACAAAACATATCCATGTGTTAGAACGGCCCAGTCAAAGTCCAGATCTAAATCCAATCAGGAGTCTGTGGCAAGATCTGAAAACTGCTGTTCACAAACGCTGCCCATCTAATCTGACTGAGCTGGAGCTGTTTTGCAAAGAAGAATGGGCAAAGATTTCAGTCTGTAGATGTGCAAAGCTGGTAGAGACAGACCCTAAAAGACTGGCAGCTGGAACTGCAGCAAAAGCTGGTTCTACAAAGTATTGACTCAGGGGCTGAATAATTACACACACCCCACTTTGCAGTTATTTATTTGTACAAAATGTTTGGAATCATGTATGATTTTCGTTCCACTTCTCACGTGTGCACCACTTTGTGTTGGTCTTTCACCTGGAATTCCAATAAAAAATGATTCGTGTTTGTGGCTGTAATGTGACAAAATGTGGAAAAGTTCAAGGGGACCGAATACTTTTGCAAGCCACTTTATTAATCCCCCGGGTGGTTTTCACACAGCTGAATAAACGTCAAACAGAAAACTGATTAAGCATAAGTGTGAGATGGTTGAGAGTTTACTCCAGTGTCCTGTTATATTTTAGATAGCAAGGAGCAGACAGCTGAGTTTATTAAACTCCATCGAGACAGTGGTGATGCTAATCTGAAGGCTAGACCGTCCCATTTCATAGCCGTTTACTTCTGGCCTACCCAACCTTTGGAGGCATAGTTCTCATCACGCTGATTTATGTCCAAGTTTGATTCTAATTCCGACAGCGGTGATGTTAAAATGGGGTGTAACGTCATCATAGCAGCTTTGACTCAGAGTGATGCTGAAAAACTAGTTCATGCATTTATTACGTCCAGGCTGGACGACTGTAATTCATTATTATCAGGATGTCCAAAAAACTCCCTGAAAAGCCTTCAGCTAATCCAAAATGCTGCAGCAAGAGTCCTGACAGGGACTAGAAAGAGAGAGCAGATTTCTCCTGTTTTGGCTTCCCTTCATTGGCTTCCTGTTAAATCCAGAATTGAATTCAAAATCCTGCTCCTCACATACAAGGTCTTAAATAATCAGGCCCCATCTTATCTTAATGACCTTGTAGTACCATATCACCCTATTAGAGCACTTCGCTCTCACTCTGCAAGCCTACTTGTTGTTCCTAGAGTATTTAAAAGTAGAATGGGAGGGAGAGCCTTCAGTTTTCAGGCCCCTCTTCTGTGGAACCAGCTTCCAGTTTGGATTCGGGAGACAGACACTATCTCTACTTTTAAGATTAGGCTTCAAACTTTCCTTTTTTCTAAAGCATATAGTTAGGGCTGGACCAGGTGACCCTGAATACTCCCTTAGTTATGCTGCAATAGATGTAGGCTGCCGGGGGATTCCCATGATGCATTGAGTTTTTCCTTTCCAGTCACCTTTCTCACTCACTATGTGTTAACAGACCTCTCTGCATTGAATCATATCTGTTATTAACCTCTGTCTCTCTTCCACAGCATGTCTTTTATCCTGTCTTCGTTCTCTCACCCCAACCAGCAGATGGCCCCGCCCCTCCCTGAGCCTGGTTCTGCCGGAGGTTTCATCCTGTTAAAAGGGAGTTTTTCCTTCCCACTGTCGCCAAAGTGCTTGCTCATAGGGGGGTCATATGATTGTTGGGTTTTTCTCTGTATCTATGAAGCGCCTTGAGACGACTTTTGTTGTGATTTGGCGATATATAAATAAAATTGAATTGAATTGAATTGAATTGACTGGCAGCTGCAGTCACGGAGAAACTTGCGTATCTCTGTTCGGGAATAGCAGATAGAGGTAGGCTCTGAGAGGACGGCCAGCGTTTACGCTACGAAGACACGACCGAGTGTTTTAACCTGACAGCCTGAGGTGTTCTTCAGTAAACTGGACTACCCGACAGAAGGACCCGAGGCCCCGCTGCACTTTTTCGGTAAGTTAAACGTGTTTGTAAGCTACTCCGTAACTACCGTCCTTAGCTCGGTCCTGAGACCTAGCTAGCTAAGATGAGCACTCGGCCGTCAGGGTTTGTTTAGCTAACCCGTGCAGGTGAATGAATTTACCCTGACTAAAGAAATCAAGAGAAACGCCCCGGGCTGCTCAGTCACTAATTACCGTTACTGTACTTTTATTACAAGTATTATACTGTAAAGGCAACAGGCTGCACCCTGCTGCAGCTCCTGTGCAGAGCTGAATATTAAATATCTTATTAAACAGCACCATGTTTTCAGTCTCCACATGTGTAAAGACAGTAACACCTACTTTAAAAACCTGGCACTTCAGTAACTCCTCATTAATCTGTAAAAACCGATCAAATAGCAAAGCCCGATATTTACTGAAACCAACGACTTCCTCTTGGCAGCTTAAGTTAAAATTTTAATTTTTCGACTGATTAATTTTTTAGCACTGACTGTATTTTTTATACTGAGTTTGTTGCAAATATTCAGGTTAAAAACTGTCTGAAATATTGTTAATGAGGTATGTTCACAAAGACACATGTGCAGAACTCTGTACAGCTTCCATCCTTTAAGACAAATAGTTTGAAGCATTAATATTTCTTCTTCAATACCAGTGCCCCAAGAAAGCCCAGCAGAGGATGTACTTCCTGAGGCAGCTGAAGAAATTCAACCTGCCAACACGGACGATGATGCAATTCTACACTGCAATCATCGAGTCCATCCTCACCTCCTCCATCACCGTGTGGTACGCTGGAGCCACTATCAGGGACAAACAGAGACTGCAGCGTGTTGTGCGCTCTGCTGAGAAGGTGATTGGCTGCAGACTCCCATCTCTGCAGGACCTGTACACCTCCAGGACACTGCGGCGTGCAGCTCGGATCTCAGCTGACCCTTCTCACCCTGGACACAGTCTGTTTGACCTGCTCCCCTCAGGCAGGAGGCTCCGGTCCATTCGCACCAGAACCTCTCGCCACAAGAACAGTTTCTTCCCCTCTGCTGTTGGACACATGAACAATAACCACATGATTGTCCCCGCCACTAACACATGACCCTACGCTGTGTCACTGCATCATTTCATGTTTGGCACTGATCACCACCTGCACTCATGTATATATCTTTCTACGTAGCACTCTTAATTCTTATTCTCATGTATATATCTCATGTATATCTCATGCACATATCTTTCTATCTATCTTTCTTTCTACATAGCACTTTAATTCTTATTGTCTGCACTGAAGCACCGCAGCAATTTCCTAATGTTGTAAACCTCAACATCTGGCAATAAACCCATTCTGATTCTGATTCTGATTCTGATACCAGTGCTGATACCAGTGCTGATACCACCTCCGTATGTTGTGACCAGGATGCAGCAGCACTGAAACCTGCTCCATCATCACATCTTTGCAGATGTCCATTTATAAAGCTCCAACAACTCAAAGGTGACCATGATATAGGAACATCTGTTCGTATATAAGGCTTTTTTTAAATAAACAGCTCATATGTCAGCTGTCAGCAGAACTGTAGGACTGAAAAAATGTAAGAGAAGAGAAGAACACTCCCGAGTGTGGGAGGACAGAAGGATCAGCTTTATTTCAGATTTGAGAGATAAACTTTATTTATTTATTTATTTATTTATTTATTTATTTATTTAGGACAGTGCATGTTAATGAACATAAATGTAAAAAAAATAAATTACATGAATGTAAACATACCAGATTATAGCCAAGGACTAATTTCCATCTGTTGTCCTTAAGCATAAAAAATAGACATAATAATTCATAAAAATTCATCATTCATTCATAATAAAAACTCCGTCACCAAACTTACACACACACACCATTCTGTTCCCAAATAAAACATTAAAACTGTACAATTCATACATGATCGCACACTTGATTTGTCCATAACCAGTTTTTCACCTTTGCCTTAAACAAACTGAGTGTAGAGCATTCTCTAATGGGTTGAGGAAGACTGTTCCACAGATGGCCTCCCTGGACAGAGAGGACGTTCTGCCCAAATGCTGTCCGTCTGTGGGGTATAAACAAGTCTCCTCGGATTGTAGCTCGAGTGGTCCTGTCTGAGCTTTCTTTATGCCTAATGAACTGCTTTAATGGTGGTGGAGCAAGGGAGTGTAAGACTTTATATATTAAACTCACTCTTTTAAGTTTCACCTAGTTATTGAAGTTCAGTAATTTATGTTTTTTAACACATGACAGTGGTGGTGGGAAGTCGGTTTTTTGTCAAGTAGTTTTAAACTTCTTTTATAAATTTTTCAATAGTTTTAAGTGTTGTTGGACAAGCAAGTGACCAGGACGTCAAACAATAGTCCATATGAGAGATGATCATTGAGTAAAAATAAGTTTTTGCAACATTCATATTTAAATTATTACGTATATGATTAAAATTTCGATTATTAAATTTAAGTACCTGGGACACTTTATTTATGTGACTCTTGAAGGATAATGTTGGGTCTAGAATGACCCCAAGATATTTAAATTCTGGAGCTAATTCAAGCTCTACTCCATCATATTTATATTTCAGTTTGTGATGATTGTGTTCTTGTTGTGACTACAGGAGCCGTCCTCAGATTCAGACCTCAGCACCACCCAGTGACAGCAGACAGATCATCCTATAGTTTCACTCTTTGTAGTAACTCCATAATTAACTGATGAAAACAGTCCAAAGGTTAAAGTACCACATGCGCTGTCAGTGACAGCTGCAGCTGTTTAAAGATAAAGTTAAAAGGATGAATCACCCATGTAACTGTGTCACTGTATATCAGCATCAACAGGACCTGAGTTTGGTGTTTCAGAGAGCTGTTGTCTACGTCTGTGTGCTGTCATTGCTCAGTCTGACCGAACGATGGACAGACTCAAGTTTGACTTTGAATCAAACTGTGTTGTTAAACAGTTTCATGGTTCAAAAAACAAAACAATCAAAAACACTTTTTTCATACTTGTGTTAAGTTTTGTATAGAAATGAGACAAAATTGATTGTGAGGTTAAATGTGATAGAAACAGCTCACACTGACATCCATCCTGATCAAACATGAGTGTCATGAAGCCTGTTTGCAGTTGTTTGCACTGTTTTCCACTCTGGATGTTGTTTCTGTTCAGCTGTGAGTATAAAAGGCTCCATTCTACAACCTGTTTGTGTTAGTTGTTCAATAGAAACATTATTTTGTGCTGATGTTGCACTTCTTTTATTCACAACCAAAGAGTTTTTGACGTCCGCATCAAAATACAAAGATCAGTATTGTCTAATGTTTTGGCTGCAGTGTGTTTTTGCAGACAGGTATAACTGAACAGCTTTAGTGTTTAGATTTTTTAAACTTGAGTATGAACTTATACAAAATGCAGCAAGATATTAAAAAAACGTTTGATTATAAAATCGACTATATTGGATTCATATCGATATCGGACATAAAAAGTGGCATCGTTCCATCTCTGCTTTGACTAGAGACACAGCTCTAATCAAAGAGGTGGTCCGCTTGCCTCCGCCCCAGAGAGAAGGGTTACATCTCCTGGGTTTAGGTGCGGCTTGCCCCTCTGAGGGCGGGGGTACCTGGACTTGGGATATAGAGTATGTTTGGGGAGTGCGACGGTCTGTGCAGTTTCTATTTGTGTCTGTCTACACGTTGGGTGAGTGCCGAGTATTTGGTTGTGCATATGGGGTGGGAATGCACGTTTGTGTCCGCGTGCGCCTGTCTATGTGTCAGGTTGGGTCTTAGACTCAACCTCTCTGGGTACATCTCAGGCCCTCCAAAGTACGGAGGCCTATCTCCCCTCACCACACTCCCTGCCGGTGGCTGATGCCCTCAGACGTTGGTGTGTTGGTGGTCCTTGTCGTCTGGGGCTGGGCGCTCATGTATGTACCGGCTCACTCCTGGTGGCCGATTGGCGATTCCCCCCCTTTTGGTGGTCCTCCTCGGGTCCTTGTACTCTGGGGCCTCTGGATATCTGGGGCCTGGATCTCCTCCATACCTGCTTCATACCCTGGGGGACGGTGCTATGGCTCCCCACACTCCCTAGCAGATCGTTACATGGAGAAACCTTTGGAATACAAGCATGCTGATCCACACAGGTGTGCACACAGGTGTACACACGGGTGTTCACAGACGCGGACTACACCTTTATGGGTGCTGCCTCTAAGCACATTGTGCGCTGTCTATCTTGCGTGCTGCACAATATCGTTTATTATTTAGTATCTACTGTTATCTACTACTAGCTAGTTTATTGTGATGGTGCTGTTTTTATTATGTTGCTTGCTTTCTCTTCTGTTTTTTTTTCTCCATACAGGTGATCCAGGTGTTTTGTTTGTTTTTCTTTTTTTCTTCCCCCTTTCTCACCGTCTCTTCTCCCCTTTGGTTTTCTTTCTCTCCCTCTCTTTCTTTCATTCTCTCTCCCTGTCCTGTCCCCCAGTCATGTCTGTCCCGTTTGTAGCAACCGAAAATAAAATAAATTCATAATTATAATAAAGGTCAATCAAATGGACCAATATGGAAAGGCCATGATGATCCACTTGGTAAAATAAATCCGCTTGGCATCTTTCTTGGCCTTAAGACAACAATTCTGATGGCTAAAGATCCAAACGGGACACACAAAAAAAAAGAGACACAGCTCTGTGTTTTCCAATTTGTCATCGTTTTGAAAGTTTACATTTCTTCAGTGTTGAACAGCAGAAATGAGACTTTCCTGTCAGAGGTCATTTTTAAAAAAATGAGGTGAATCAACCATGAAAACCATGAAGCAACATGTGAACATGAGCTGATGCTGCTGAAGTGAAGCAAAGTTACAGAGCTTTGATTAATATTGAGTAAGAACTGGACTCTCATACAGCGAGACTCGAATGCCTTTAAACATCAGCTTATCCTGCTGATCCAAGTCCAACACTGAGTTTGTAAAAACATGTTTGTCAATCATTTTGTTTGGTTTCTGAGGAAAATGATTCAATAAGTTGCTGCTAATACACAACATTTCATCATATTTCCTCATAACCCTCTTTTGTCTGACCATTTGATCCCATTTGAATTTGCAATAAAGGATCCACAGAGTTTGGTGACAATGATGACAGTAGATGTTTGTGTGAAAGTGCTGGAAGCAAATGAGTGTGTGATGTTCTTTCAGTGTTGCACTTTGTAGACGCTCCCTGAGCACTGGTCTCACAGCCAGCTGCACATAGAGACCAGTGTTGTTAGTCCAGGTCAGAAGATGACTTGTTGGAATGAAAATGAGCTTGTAGTTTGTCTGCTTTAATAATGTGACTGGAAAAAGGTGTTGGACTTCAAATATGTCCATTTCTGTCACACTTCACCTTTAAAAGTGAAGCCATGTGGTTCCTGGAAGGAAAAACACGACTTTTTCAAGTCTTTGTCCTGTTTTTATGAGAAATGTACGACTTTAATGTGAAACATTCAGAGTTTTTTCTCTTGTTGTGTTTGTTTGAAGCTGCTTCCTGTTGGCTTCAGCTGTTTGGAGTTTCCATTTTCTAAACTTCTACATTCTGAACCTTCTTCAGCTCTGAACAGATGATGAAACACTGAATGATTTCAAGCACTTTGTCTAATAAACTTACATCTTTCATTCTTTATACAGATTGAAGAGCTGTGATTTGTCAGAGATCAGCTGTGATTATCTGGCAGCAGCACTGAAGTCCAACCCCTCCCATCTGAGACAGCTGGACCTGAGCTTCAACTACAAGCTGCAGGATTCAGGAGTGAAGCATCTGTGTGGTTTCCTGGAGAGTCCAGGATGTAAACTTGAAACTCTGAGGTCAGTCAGCATGTTTTAGTTGTGCTGAGATGAATATGATGTGAAAGTTGTGCTGACACTAAACTGCAGACATCAGGCTGATATTATACTGATCCACACTGAGGATCTTCATGGTAAAGTCTGTTTTCTTCTTCTCTGGTTTAGTCCATTGACTGCAGCAGAACAATGTTCACATTTCAAACAGTGATACTCAACGTATGGCCCGCGGCCCACACGCGGCCTGCCCACCTTTCCTGATTCAGAGAGAGGGGACCCTGATTAACTGTGTAGCTTCTTCCTCACAGTTCTAAGTATCAGACACAACAATGAATAATCCACAGCTGACTGTCTTTAGCGGGTCAAAGGTCACGGCACACAGCAGACAGTCAGAAATATTCTAACTCTGATCATTTATCAGTTGTTACACTGTGAGACTTGATCAGAGGTGTGATCATCACAGCAGAGGCCTTTGTGTCAAAGTCACTGAGGATCAAACAGAAACACATGAAGCAGATTTTCCTCTTCTGGCTTTTTATAGCAGATAACCTTCAAAATATTCTGCAGTCGATCAAAAACTGAAGCAAACCATGAAGCAACATGTGAACATGAGCTGATGCTGCTGAAGTGAAGCAAAGTTACAGAGGTTTGATTACAGACACAGCTGAGAGTTTGTAATCTGTCATCATTTTAAAAAGTTTCCATGGAACAGCAGAAATGAGGCTTTACTGTCAGAGGCCGACAGCACTGAACACAACAGCAGACTGGTGGCTAATAAACAGTGAATGATGCAGAAACAGATGTTTGAAGCTGTTCTTGGAGTACACTGAGAGAGAGAGAGCTGTGCAGGCAGGAACAGCCAAAGTCAGAGAGAATTCATGAGCATATTTATCAAACGTGAAGCAGAGTTTGGATCTTCTTTTGCTGCTGCTTCACTCAGTTTTGGTTGGAGACAGATGAAACCTGCAGCTTCAGGATCTGTGAGCTGTCCACTTTCAGCCCCGACGGCGTGTCCGTGTACGTGCCGTCGAGTGAACGATCCACGCTCTGTGTTTCCATCTTTGTGTGTTTAGCTGCTCTCATTTACTGTTTTATCTGTTTGCTGCTTGTTGAAATAGTTTGTGAGCTTTAACCTGAGATTCTGGCAAAATACATTTATATTAAACATCGATTCAGGATTGAATGAATCAACATCGTTTTATTCAAATTAAAACCATTTAAATGGGAACATGAATTTTTTACAGCCGCCTCTAATGCTGGGTAATGTCAGCTGGTCCATGTGCAGCTGGCTGTGAGGCTCAGGGAGCGTCTACAAAGTGCAACACTGAAAGAACATCATCCATAAATATTGAGTAAGAACTGGACTCTCATACAGCGAGACTCAAATGCCTTTAAACATCAGCTTATCCTGCTGATCCAAGTCCAACACTGAGTTTGTAAAAACATGTTTGTCAATCATTTTGTTTGGTTTCTGAGGAAAATGATTCAATAACTTGCTGCTAATACACAACATTTCATCATATTTCCTCATAACCCTCTTTTGTCTGACCATTTGATCCCATTTGAATTTGCAATAAAGGATCCACAGAGTTTGGTGACAATAATGACAGTAGATGTTTGTGTGAAAGTGCTGGAAGCAAATGAGTGTGTGATGTTCTTTCAGTGTTGCACTTTGTAGACGCTCCCTGAGCACTGGTCTCACAGCCAGCTGCACATAGAGACCAGTGTTGTTAGTCCAGGTCAGAAGATGACTTGTTGGAATGAAAATGAGCTTGTAGTTTGTCTGCTTTAATAATGTGACTGGAAAAAGGTGTTGGACTTCAAATATGTCCATTTCTGTCACACTTCACCTTTAAAAGTGAAGCCATGTGGTTCCTGGAAGGAAAAACACGACTTTTTCAAGTCTTTGTCCTGTTTTTATGAGACATGTACGACTTTAATGTTCTTTTTTTTTTAACTCAATTTTTATTATAATTTACAACATTGCAACTTGTACTTGTCAATGTTCACAAGTAGGACAGTTACAGGAACTGCAATGCAGAAATCTAGATTAAAATAAGAACTGCAATTAGGAAGCACAAAACAAAACCCAAGCAAGCAAACAAACAAACAGACAACAACATAACAAAAAGAAAACAAAACAAAAACTTTATGTAATATTAAATAACTTGTGACAAACTTAGCCGTAAATGGACAAAACGAAACAGACCTATGCTAAATTATTGAAACAGTAAAGCATGTATGGGTCGCCAACGCTCAGTAAACAATTCTCTCTGAATCCGCAGAGCAGATGTTATTTCCTCCATCTGGTAAATTTCTCTTGCTTTATCAATCCACATATTATATGAAGGTGGGTCAAGATTCAGCCATTTAATAGTGATACACTTTAGTGCTGCTGTAAGCAAGATTCTTAAGAGATACGTTTTATTGTTTCCCGCAAAACCCTTTGGTAAGACTCCTAAAATGACTAACTGTTGGTCTTTTGTTAATGGTTGTTGGAAAACTGTACTGAGAACTTTAAATATGTCATTCCAAAGTGAGCAGATTTTTGGGCATGACCAGAATATATGTGAGTGGGTTCCTAAAGAAGTACCACAATTTCACCAGCAGGTGTCAGGATTTGTAGGCTTCATTTTGGCCATTATCTCTGGGGTTCTAAAATATCTCATGACCACCTTCCATTTAAATTCTCTCCACAGCCCAGAATTAGTCACCAGATGGGCTTCACCGAACACCTCTTCCCAGGTATCCTCTGAGATTTGAGTGCCAGTCTCAGCTTCCCACCTTGCCTTAATATCCAAAGTTGCATTTGTATTGAAACTCATAAATGCGTTATAAAAATGACTGATTAATTTTGGGGAGGAATTACTTTGAAATGTTTTTAGAAATATTTCCTCAATGGGTGAGGGCTCCAAAACTTGCCTCCATTCTTTATGTTTTGTCAAAAAGCTTCTTAGCTGCAGAAATTTAAAAAAGTCAAAAGAAGGAAGCCGAAACTGACCTCAACTGTTCAAATGAGCTCAGGTGCCCATTCCTCACAACATGACACAGTTTATGAAGCCCGCTATTTGACCATGCTCTGAAGCCAGAGTCTTCCACAATAGGAGAAAAACCCTGCAGGGAGGAGAGGCTTGATAGAATTGAAATTTCTTTTGGAAGACCAAATGATTGTTTGATTCTACGCCAAATCTTTAGTGTGACCCTCGTCCGTTCCCCCATATGCACATTTTTAATTGAAATGTTAGAACAAAGCAGGGATTCCAATGATCTTTCGCACATTGTCTTCTCAATGTTTAGCCACTGAGTTTCAGACAAATCCCGCACCCATACAGTCAGGGGTCTCATCTGAGCTGCCCAGAAATAATTTTTCAGGTTTGGAACAGCCAATCCCCCCTGCAGCTTTGACAGTTTTAATGTTTGGAACTTGATCATCCCTCATGTGTATTTAGTCTCTGTGTTTCATGTCTCTGTGTCGCGTCATCTGTGTTCCCACCCTCCATATTTTCATGCCCAGTCTTTTGTATTCTTAGCCATAGCTTTCCGTGTCTTCATGATTTATTATAGTATTAGTTCCCCAGTTTAGTTCTCTTCACTGTGATTCTGCCTTGTTTGATGTCTTCAGCCGAAATAAAGGCTCGCTTTTCGCTCAAAACTCAGTTCCATGTCTGCGCCAGTGTCTGCGCCTGAGTCCTCCACACACTCTCCATACGGTCAGCTACTGCGACCGTGACACTAAACTACATGCTGTGTGCAGCCACTCTCCTGAGCCTGTATTATATACACAGCGGTTACAATGACAAACTGAATACAATCTCATATCTACAAAACAGGCTGAGTCAAAGTTGCAGCTACGCTTATGAACATGGAGAAAAAACAGGCGAGTTATCAGCTCACCAGCTACGACTAAGAACAGCTAACCAACTATCCTTGAGATCTACAATGATTTCAATAAGGTGTTTGATATTCCCTCCTTGGGAGAAGATGCGATCGCTAGTCTGGAGGAACCTGTCTCTAATGTTGAAATTGAAACGGCCGTACGGAGCATGCAGTCTGGAAAATCTGCTGCCCCGACGGGTATCCATCTGATTTTTTCATAAAGTTTTCTGACCGACTGAATTCACTGTTAAAATCAACTTTTGAAGAATCCTTCCTCTCACAGTCGTTGCCTCCAACAATGCATCAAGCAGTGATGTGTTTAATTGTAAAACAGGAAAAAGACCATTTAGATTGTCGTTCATGTCGTTTAATATCTTTGTTCAACACAGACACCAAGATCCTGGCTCAAGTGTTGGCCCGTCGCTTACACAAGTATTTATCCTCCATTATTTCACCAGACGGGCTTTATTAGGCACTCTTTTTTGAACATTAGAGCTCTATTAAATATCATTTATACCCATGTTAAAGGTGATACATTGGAAACTGTAATTTGGCTTGACGCAGAAAAGGCGTTGGATCGGGTGAGATGGGATTTTTTTTTATACGCTTAAAAAATGTGTCTTTAATTTTGTATCCTGGATAAAAGTATTGTATTGCTCCCCTCTAACAGCCGTCCAGACTAACAATAATCTGCCCCCCAGGACAGGGATGCCCTCTGTCTCCTTTTTGCCATTGAACCGCTAGCTGTTGCTCTGAGACAATGTGTTGGTGTTGAGGGAAAACATGGAGGGGGTATCGAACATGAAGTCTCTCTTTATGCCGACGACATGATTTTATTTATTTCCAACCCATCGAACAGCCTCCACAAACTTTTGGATAGACTTACAATAATAATAATAATAATACGTTTTATTTATAGGCGCCTTTAAGAGCCTCAAGGTCACCTTAATGCATACTTAAGGAATTTGGGACAATTTCTGGATATAAAGTGAATTTTGGGAAGAGCGAGGCAAAGTCTATCTGTACGACAACTGGGGAGTTTTGTGTATTTTAGCCCCTTTTAAACCCAGCTATAACAAGTTTAAGTACTCGGGCATCTGGGTGACAAGAAAACCACAAAGACTTGTATAAAACTATCTTCCTTTATTGTCGAAGCTTAAAGAGGATTTTGGAAAATGTGAGTTTTGCCTCTTTATATTTATGGTGGGAATGCAGAACAAGGAGCAAAGATGAATGTGATGCTGAATCAGCAGAAGACTTGGACTCATTTGATTCCAGCTTTGATATCATCGATTTCAATATGTCCATTTCTGTCACACTTCACCTTTAAAAGTGAAGCCATGTGGTTCCTGGAAGGAAAAACACGACTTTTTCAAGTCTTTGTCCTGTTTTTATGAGAAATGTACGACTTTAATGTGAAACATTCAGAGTTTTTTCTCTTGTTGTGTTTGTTTGAAGCTGCTTCCTGTTGGCTTCAGCTGTTTGGAGTTTCCATTTTCTAAACTTCTACATTCTGAACCTTCTTCAGCTCTGAACAGATGATGAAACACTGAATGATTTCAAGCACTTTGTCTAATAAACTTACATCTTTCATTCTTTATACAGATTGAAGAGCTGTGATTTGTCAGAGATCAGCTGTGATTATCTGGCAGCAGCACTGAAGTCCAACCCCTCCCATCTGAGAGAGCTGAACCTGAGTAATGACTTCTTGTCTTTGAATAAGAACAAGCTGCAGGATCCAGGAGTGAAGCATCTGTGTGGTTTCCTGGAGAGTCCAGGATGTAAACTTGAAACTCTGAGGTCAGTCAGCATGTTTTAGTTGTGCTGAGATGAATATGATGTGAAAGTTGTGCTGACACTAAACTGCAGACATCAGGCTGATATTATACTGATCCACACTGAGGATCTTCATGGTAAAGTCTGTTTTCTTCTTCTCTGGTTTAGTCCATTGACTGCAGCAGAACAATGTTCACATTTCAAACAGTGATACTCAACGTATGGCCCGCGGCCCACACGCGGCCTGCCCACCTTTCCTGATTCAGAGAGAGGGGACCCTGATTAACTGTGTAGCTTCTTCCTCACAGTTCTAAGTATCAGACACAACAATGAATAATCCACAGCTGACTGTCTTTAGAGGGTCAAAGGTCACGGCACACAGCAGACAGTCAGAAATATTCTAACTCTGATCATTTATCAGTTGTGACACTGTGAGACTTGATCAGAGGTGTGATCATCACAGCAGAGGCCTTTGTGTCAAAGTCACTGAGGATCAAACAGAAACACATGAAGCAGATTTTCCTCTTCTGGCTTTTTATAGCAGATAACCTTCAAAATATTCTGCAGTCGATCAAAAACTGAAGCAAACCATGAAGCAACATGTGAACATGAGCTGATGCTGCTGAAGTGAAGCAAAGTTACAGAGGTTTGATTACAGACACAGCTGAGAGTTTGTAATCTGTCATCATTTTAAAAAGTTTCCATGGAACAGCAGAAATGAGGCTTTACTGTCAGAGGCCGACAGCACTGAACACAACAGCAGACTGGTGGCTAATAAACAGTGAATGATGCAGAAACAGATGTTTGAAGCTGTTCTTGGAGTACACTGAGAGAGAGAGAGCTGTGCAGGCAGGAACAGCCAAAGTCAGAGAGAATTCATGAGCATATTGATCAAACGTGAAGCAGAGTTTGGATCTTCTTTTGCTGCTGCTTCACTCAGTTTTGGTTGGAGACAGATGAAACCTGCAGCTTCAGGATCTGTGAGCTGTCCACTTTCAGCCCCGACGGCGTGTCCGTGTACGTGCCGTCGAGTGAACGATCCACGCTCTGTGTTTCCATCTTTGTGTGTTTAGCTGCTCTCATTTACTGTTTTAGCTGTTTGCTGCTTGTTGAAATAGTTTGTGAGCTTTAACCTGAGATTCTGGCAAAATACATTTATATTAAACATCGATTCAGGATTGAATGAATCAACATCGTTTTATTCAAATTAAAACCATTTAAATGGGAACATGAATTTTTTACAGCCGCCTCTAATGCTGGGTAATGTCAGCTGGTCCATGTGCAGCTGGCTGTGAGGCTCAGGGAGCGTCGACAAAGTGCAACACTGAAAGAACATCATCCATAAATATTGAGTAAGAACTGGACTCTCATACAGCGAGACTCAAATGCCTTTAAACATCAGCTTATCCTGCTGATCCAAGTCCAACACTGAGTTTGTAAAAACATGTTTGTCAATCATTTTGTTTGGTTTCTGAGGAAAATGATTCAATAAGTTGCTGCTAATACACAACATTTCATCATATTTCCTCATAACCCTCTTTTGTCTGACCATTTGATCCCATTTGAATTTGCAATAAAGGATCCACAGAGTTTGGTGACAATAATGACAGTAGATGTTTGTGTGAAAGTGCTGGAAGCAAATGAGTGTGTGATGTTCTTTCAGTGTTGCACTTTGTAGACGCTCCCTGAGCACTGGTCTCACAGCCAGCTGCACATAGAGACCAGTGTTGTTAGTCCAGGTCAGAAGATGACTTGTTGGAATGAAAATGAGCTTGTAGTTTGTCTGCTTTAATAATGTGACTGGAAAAAGGTGTTGGACTTCAAATATGTCCATTTCTGTCACACTTCACCTTTAAAAGTGAAGCCATGTGGTTCCTGGAAGGAAAAACACGACTTTTTCAAGTCTTTGTCCTGTTTTTATGAGAAATGTACGACTTTAATGTGAAACATTCAGAGTTTTTTCTCTTGTTGTGTTTGTTTGAAGCTGCTTCCTGTTGGCTTCAGCTGTTTGGAGTTTCCATTTTCTAAACTTCTACATTCTGAACCTTCTTCAGCTCTGAACAGATGATGAAACACTGAATGATTTCAAGCACTTTGTCTAATAAACTTACATCTTTCATTCTTTATACAGATTGTGGAACTGTGGTTTGTCAGAGATCAGCTGTGATTATCTGGCAGCAGCACTGAAGTCCAACCCCTCCCATCTGAGAGAGCTGGACCTGAGAAACAACGACAAGCTGCAGGATCCAGGAGTGAAGCATCTGTGTGGTTTCCTGGAGAGTCCAGGATGTAAACTTGAAACTCTGAGGTCAGTCAGCATGTTTTAGTTGTGCTGAGATGAATATGATGTGAAGGTTGTGCTGACACTAAACTGCAGACATCAGGCTGATATTATACTGATCCACACTGAGGATCTTCATGGTAAAGTCTGTTTTCTTCTTCTCTGGTTTAGTCCATTGACTGCAGCAGAACAATGTTCACATTTCAAACCTTCAAAGAAGAAGAAAAATCCTCCACTGGAAAATTCACTGTGAAACTCTCAAACTCTTCATTGCACCTTAAAGTCTGTGTGACACTGAAATCCAAAGCAAAATGTGCGTTTGCTTTACAGACAGCAGTCCAACACAAACATACACACATCATCCAAAACACAGTCCAACATCCAAATCTCCTCCACTGCCAGCATGAATGATGGGAAAGAGAAGCAGGAACACTCTGACATTCAGGGTTAGAATGAGTTTCATCAAGCAGACTGTGAAGATCAAAGCTGCATTAGAAAGCTTACATGAATGAATGAGTGGACAGAAGTGGACAGAGATCATCTGAAGCACTTCAAAGGCTTTAAATCAGCACATTTCTCTTTATTCTTTATCAACTCTGTTAGTTTCTCTCAGTTTTCTGTGGAATGAAGCTAACAGCAGGCTAATAAGATGCTGACCAATAGGTTTCTATTAAAGGTTGTAATTTGTATATGAAAAAGTGCTTTGGCTCAGCAGGGATCAGCTGACAGGTAGAATACAGCTGCTGGATGGGATTAGCATGTCATAGCTATCTACCAAACTGCTAACTGGGGGATTTCAGGCCATCTATGGATCATTTTTGCTAACTGTTTATTCAGCTTAGGCTCACAGGGCTGCAGCCTGTGCCCTAGCTGTCATAGGGCAAGAGGCGTGGTCCACCTGCACAGGTGAGCAGTCCATCACAGGGCCAACAGAGAGACAGAGAAGCACTCCCTCACATCCACACCTACAGCCAATGTAGAAGCACCAATGAACCTAAGCAGCATTTCATTGGACTGTGGGAGAACATCCAACCTCCACAGAAAGGCCCAGCTGACCAACAAGCTTCAACCTACAACCTTCTTGCTCTAAGGCACTAGTGCTAACCACTTTTGCCCATTTCAGCCCAAATCCTGCATCTTCCTGTTTCTGACTCCAGGCCAGCTCCACTAACACTTTCTCATCAGACACTGCCACCTAGTGGAGGAAGTCTTAGTTCCATTTGAAGCTTCAGATTACAGTTAGTTCCTTTACAAAGAGGTGGAGGTGGTGGGGCCACAGCACCATCATCACTGAGTGCCATAGGACACTTAACCTTTGTTTCCATATGCTGGGAACTTCCTGTTGTTCCAAGGAGGACTGGAAAATGTGTGAAAATCTCCCAGTCACTTCCTCACAGCACACTTCAATCATTTCCCTCCCACAGCATCAGGACCAGGGCTTTTTCTCTCTTTGGTCCCACTAAGAGATTTCCACACAAACACCTCATCAGTGGGACTCTCAGAGCTACCAGCCCTTTGCTACAATCACAAAGCTCTTCATTGAAATCAATGATATCAAAGCTGGAATCAAATGAGTCCAAGTCTTCTGCTGATTCAGCATCACATTCATCTTTGCTCCTTGTTCTGCATCCCCACCATGGACTTCATTCCTTTCCAAGCCAGCCTTGAGTGTCCTTTATTCAGCTCATCCTCTGCTTTACTTTTACACCTGATTTTAGCTGCTTTATCTCTCTTTCAACAGGTTTCTGTGCCTCAATCTTTTTCTTCTCTCCCTCATAACAAGACAGCTTCTTCTGCCTGAGAACATGTTGGAGTGATTTACTAATCCAGGGCTGCTTATTGGGGAAAATACTTCCTGTTTCCAAAGTAATCCCCATTTTCCCCAGAAAGAAATGTCAGTAGAAATCGATGATCTAAGTGAGAACATGAGCCTTTAAAAAGTCCCAGTGGGTGCAGTCAAAGCAGTCCCTCAGTCCCAGTATAGAGTCTTTGGTCCAGACTGGAACAACTGTGTGCCCAGTTTGAGCTCTCTTCAGTGCTGTGACCTGACAGACCCAGAGGGGCCATCACATCACATTTAGAAGCTCCCCTGATGGAGCCACAACACATGTCCAATACTTAGTCTGTCTTGTTGGACCAACTGGAAGAAATGATTCAAGGACTTAGTCACAGAACAGAGATTCAAATCTCCAAAATCCAACTGGCTGCATCAGGACATATAGTCTGAAACTCTGCACAGTTTCCTGTTTGAAGCTGCTTCCTGTTGGCTTCAGCTGTTTGGAGTTTCCATTTTCTAAACTTCTACATTCTGAACCTTCTTCAGCTCTGAACAGATGATGAAACACTGAATGATTTCAAGCACTTTGTCTAATAAACTTACATCTTTCATTCTTTATACAGATTGTGGGGCTGTGGTTTGTCAAAGATCAGCTGTGATTATCTGGCAGCAGCACTGAAGTCCAACCCCTCCCATCTGAGATTGCTCAACCTGGACTTTAACAACCTGCAGGATCCAGATGTGAAGCAGCTGTCTGATCTTCAGCAGAGTCCAGACTACAGACTGGAGACTCTGAGGTCAGTAGAGTGATGGAGTGAGTGGGTGGTGCTGTCAGCAGTATTGTACTAAACACAGTCAGTATGAAACAAAGATCCAGTGTTTCCTGTAAAGCTGCAGCTTCTCAGTGAAGCTGTGAGAGGAGAACGGTGACAGGCTTCAGGATTGGACACAAACACTTCCTGTTTCTCACCTTTATGGTCACCATAGTAACGGCTGACACGCTCTGATCAAACACTGTCAACAGCCAATCAGCTCTCTGAACAAAGCAGCACGCAGACCAATGACTGCATTGATTTCCAAGTTTAAAGCAGTGAAGAACACAGTCTGTAGGTGAGGAAGAATTTAGTGAGAGCAGATGTTTGGATGGAATTCCTCCAGTTAACAGCTGGAACCGTCCATCTGGATTGTTGGGCTTGTTGTTGGGGTTCCTACAGAGCTCAGAGTGGACACACCAAGGTTCTTCTAATGAATGAAAGTCCAAACTCAAACTAGGAGGGAAAAACATTTTCAGCAACTTCAATAAAAATCCAAAGATTAGAAAAAGTGAAGCAACAATGAGTCCTAGTACAGTCCCAGCACTGACGTCCCTGCTGCTCTTTATACTGGATGTGCTGCATCACTGACTGACAGCTGATGAAGAGTCTCTGGAAACACTCGTTTATCTCCTCTGCTCTTCCTCCTTCTCTCTGCAGGTGGAGCTGATGATGGTAAACAGGACGGTGTGTGTGCTGAGAGAGGAGCAGCTGTGTCCTGATGATCCAGAGAGGTTGAAGCAGCAGCAGCTTGTGTGTAGAGACGCTCTGACTGGGCCATGTTACTGGGAGGTGGAGAGGAGAGCTTCATCCAGCAGTGACTGACAGAGGAATGAAGTGCAGATGACTGTCAGTGCTGCAGAGTGAACTGCTCTGAGAACAGCTCCACTGTCAGACACAATGTAGAGTCCAGCATCACCCCTGTGTGTCCCTCTGGATCTGACAGAGGATCATCAGTGTATCTGGACTGCTCTGCTGCTGCTCTGTCCTTCTACAGTCTCTGCACAGTCTCTGTCTCACTCTGGAAAGATTTTACAACTTGTTGTAATTACAGAACGTTAATATAATATTCAAACATGTGATCTTCTCTTTATTTCTGAATCTTTACCAAATAAAGAAAAACCAAACTAACAAACAGAAGCTGTCGTGTCCTTTTTCACCACATCTGTGAATCTTTTCTGTGTTTTTCCTCTTTTCCTCCTTCCTGCAGCTCCATCTTCATCATTCTGTGTCCAGTATATGTGAACACGTCCAAAGCATCTGAGCCTCATGTTACCCGTTTGTGTGAGTTACGCCTGTCGTTGTGTTGTGGTGTATAAATAAGGGGCAGGAGACAGCGCTGGATCTCTGAGTTCTTTACTCTCGATTTCTGCAACATCTGCAATATCTAGAAATGCAAACCTGTGAGCTGTGTGTGTTGTGCGTCTGCTCGGCCACCTCTCCTCCGGCCGTGCTGGAAGCAGCTGTGCGTTTGACAGTTTTATCGACTCGACAATAATCGAACAAATTAAATGTTCAAAAATATCAACTTAAGCACTTCAAAGTCAACAAAAAGCTTAAAACAATGAAATAATATTTCACTGACAAAACAACAGCTCATAAGAACGATACACAAAATAATACAGAAACAAACAAATAAAAGTTATTAACCAGGATCCATGTTTTTGTCACAAACACTGAATCAGCTGATTCACTCTTTATGTTTCTGAGTTTGTTTTGTGATTATAGTTCTGGTTTCTGTTTCTGTGTCTTCACTGTGTCCCACGTCTCCTTACTTTGGACTCTGTGTTATATTTCCTGTTTTACTTTGACAGTCCTGTGTTACTGTTTCCTGTCTCGTGTGTGTAATTGGTCCCAGCTGTGTTTCCCTCCTGTCTCCCGTTCCCTGATTACTAAACTGCGTCCACGCCGCCGGCGCTCCTCTCCACAGCTGGATTCCAGGATTTCAGAGCATCCAGCTGTGGTGAGTGATGGAGACACTTTCTCTGCTCCCTCAGTAATCAGGACAGTTTATTGAACATCAGAGGACATAAAGGACTGTTTTTCACCTGCCCGTTCTGAACCTGGACATTAAAGACTGCTGGCTTCAAGGACATTAATCCCAGTGTCAGCCAGCCAATAACAGCCTGTGTTTTTCAGCTCTTTAGGAGTCAGAAATGAGAAAGACACAGACTGCTAACCTCTCCCTGCAGGAAATAAGCTCCGCCTCTTCCTGTCCTGTATATGAGTGATTTGATTCTGACATGAGACACAATGAGTTTCCTGTTTATTGTGACTTAAAGCGAGCAGCAAAGACACTAAACTGTGTGTTTCCAGCTGAAGCTGCTTTTTGTGTTGCTCCCACAATCCTGTCTAAAACAGTCAGTGAGGAAAACTCAATGTGACTTCAGAGTGTCAGAGGTAAGCGACTCATGTTGTAAGTGACGTCAGACCCTGGAGATTTTGGCGGAAAATTAAAGCGAATGGTAGTTTAGAATTGAACAAATTCCTTTAAGCTTCAGTATTACCAAATACACTTATCAATAGTCTTCTAACTAACAATATTTGTCTAAATCATCTCCAACACCCTGGAGAACAACGGGGAGAGTTTAGAGGCTCTCCAAGATTACATTGATCAGTGCTTCCAGGATCTTGTGATGAAGAAGGCTCAGAGTGCAAAAACTTCATCAAAACCCACCTGAAGCTGCTGGAGGACACGGTGAAGAACATCGCCTTTGATAGAGTGCATCGCATCGGCCCCATGCGGGCTGCGACCGGGAGACCAAGTCCTACTGTGGCCAAGTTCGGCCACTTCAAACAAAAGGAACAGGTGAAAAGTCTCCGTGTCCATCGGTGTTTCTCCACGTCTCTCTGCCTTCTTCGTGTCATCTCTGTGTTTCCCTGCTGCCCTCATGTTTTCTGCTTTGTCTGTTAGTTCTTCCCAGTTTAGGTTGATGTTCGCTTCTTCCCTCACCTTTGTTATTTTCACTGTAAATAAATCTCCACTCGCATCTCCACCGCCGTCTGCATCTTGGTCCTCATTCACTCCACCACACGACTGCTGCCCCAGCCGTGACAACGTTTGATGTTTCCTCTACATTTACCTTTAAAAATTATTTACTTTGCCTTGTTTGGTATCATTTGGTATCAGATGGCCGACTTCTAAATGGTCACCATGGTTGAAGGAAACTGTTTCCAGGGCCTACTCCGTGGATCGGCTTCCTCCGAGGCGTGGACGTCTATCAGCAGAGAATGTACCTTCACCTATCAGCAGAGAATGTCCCTTAGTCTGTAACACAGTCAAATATATTCTCAAGTAATATTCAAGCATGCCATTCAGCGTGTTAGTACGAGCAGCTCGGGAGCAGCTTGGGAGAACAAGAAAACAGAGACTGCTTTAGATTGTCTTCCCAAAGTGACTCAACTTTATTCACAAGTACAACAGTTTATATAGAGGGTAAAATTCATGAGACAGCAGATTATCAGTTTAAACCAGTACAGACCAAGATAAGGCAGCGTCTTCCTGCCCTTGGGTGAAGAAGCATCCTTTGTGTAGTTTATTAGTTCAGCTACAATTGTGATTATCTCAGCGGCATATTTTCAAGGCACAAAACGAAGAGTTCTTACATTAGTGAAATCTGAAACAAACCATTTGGCCTTCAACAGGCGTCTAAAAGATTAAGAAACTAATGTAGCTGAGGGAGTGATCTCTGTGGTATTTCAACCTTGTACCAGCCTGTGATTCTCACACATCAATTCTTGGGTCAAAGAGAAAAATAACTAAAACAAAGGGGCCTTATTGAATGACAGAGTTTTCCTGCATAATGTCACTATAAAACAATATCCAGTAAATGCTACCATGGTACTAAAATACCTAACAGTTCCACTCTTTTTTTATTATTATTTTTTAAAAAAAATAATAACTCAAATAGAAAGGAAAAATCACAAATGTAATAACATAATATAAAAAGCAAATCATAAAATGTAATAGTTCACAACCTAATGTTCAATATACACATCAGGAACATCATTGGTAACATCTGGCACATCCTCAGGATCAATTTGTGCTAATTGCAAATACATTGAAGTAGCTGTACTAGTAGCTATATGGGTTATCATTGAAAATGTGGCTTGCAGAAATGTGAACAGGGTTGCACTTTACAATACGAAATAGTAAATAAAAATCCTAAGATTAATGCAGTAGATATGATTAATAACCTAAATATATAAAAAAGACAGTTCTTTAGTCGTCTCCTGGCCTGGTCCCAGGTTCGAGAGATGACAATGGGCATTTCATTTTCTCCATTATCAGGATGAAACGAGTCTATCTTTATTAGGTTAGACATTGTGTGGTACTCTAGGCTTTCTGTTCCTGCTGGATGTTCGAGTACCTTGTTGTTGTTCAGGCGGGGGATCAGAGGGCTTTCTGAGTCTTGGCTCTTTCAGGCGTTGTGTGTTAATCAGTGATTGTGTGTGTGTAGGTGGATTGGATCCGGGCGCTGGCTCGCCTGAGACGTCATCTATAGGTGTATTGAATCCGGGCGCTGGCTCGCCGGAGACGTCATCTACTTGATCCGACGCCTTAGGTGGTTTGGTGGGGCTGGTCTTAACCCTGCTGGCATGAATCCACTGAGGTTGTCCGTCTGTTAGGATGCTGGTTCTCGTCACTGCAAGTACAGTCTGGGGGCTGGAACACGCGGCCTCCCCGAGTGCCCTTGGTTTTAGCGACTTTACCAATACCGCATCTCCTGGTTTCCACGGATGGGTTGGATCTATGGAAGGGAGAGGCTGAGAGAGACAAACTTTCTGATAGTTATTATTCAGTGTTTCTACCAGGTTATGAACATAGTCAGACAATGCAGTGTCTATGTCCCCTTCCAATAGCGGTGCCCCTCTGGAGGCTGACCATGGTGTTGGAAACGGTCTTCCCATGATTATTTCAAATGGAGATAATTTGGTTGCTGCGGATGGAGTCATTCTAATCTCGCAGAGGATTTGAGGAAGTAGTTTGATCCAGGTCATTCCTGTTTCTATCATTGCTTTAGTCAGGCGGTTTTTTATGGTCCTATTCATTCTTTCTACAACTCCTGAACTCTGAGGATGGTATGGCACATGATATTTCCAGTCTATTGCTAGAGTTTTAGCACACTTTTGAATTACTTCTGATGTGAATGAAGGTCCTCTATCACTGTTAATTTGGTGAGGTATTCCAAATCTGGGTATTATTTCATTGCACAACTTTTGACAGACTACTTCTGCAGTTTCTTTTGATGTTGGGTAAGCTTCTACCCATTTACTAAATTGGTCCACTATTACCAGTAAGTACTTGATGCTTCCTTGTGCTGGCATGTGTGTAAAATCAATTTGTAATGTATGAAATGGGAAATCTGGTTGTGGTAAATGCTGATGTTTTGCTTTTGGTTTTCCTACATTAGTTCGTGCACATGTTAGACAGGTTGCTAATATGCGTTTTACTGCGTGTGATGTTTTCTCGATTACAAATCTTGATTTTATTGCTCCTATTACCCCTCTTTGTCCGACATGACTCACACCGTGAAAATGGCGGACAAGGATTGGCAGTAGTGAAGATGGGAGGGCAATCAAACCCTCAAGGTTTTTGTATAAGCCGTCTCTGTTATCTAAGGTACAATCATTACTTTCCCAGTAAGTGTAATCTAAGGCAGAGGCTTGCTCTTGTATGAATTTTAGGTCAACATTTGTTTCTAAATAGTCTGGGAGCGTGACAAGTGGCAGCTGTAAAGGCAAAGATAATACTTCCCTTCTGGGTGGTTGCTGTGAGGCAGCAGCTGCTTTCGCGGTTACGTCTGCAAGAGCATTTCCCACTGCTTCGTCTGTGTCAGCCGTGCTGTGCCCCTTCGTTTTAACAACTGCAATTGCCGATGGCAGCTGTATAGCCTGCAAAAGTCTTTGAACAAGATCAGAATTAGCGATCGATTTTCCATCAGCAGATCTAAATCCTCTTTGTCTCCACAATGTGCCAAAGTCATGCACCACACCGAATGCATAACGGCTATCAGTGTAAATTGTTACCCGCTTATCCACATGTAACTCACAGGCGCGTATTAAAGCCATGAGCTCTGCTTTTTGTGCTGAGTGAAATGGTAATGAGTGAGCCTCTAGTATGATGTCAGGCAATGTCACCACCGAATAGCCACAAAGAAATAAGTTGTCATTTGGTTTTGAACAGGACCCGTCCACATAAACAATGACTGAGTCTGGGATTGGTGTCTGCTCTAAGTCTGGGCGTGGTGCTGTGGATTCCTGTATACGTGTCATACAATCATGATCGTCAGGGTCGTCTGAACCATCCTGTCGGTCAGAGGAACACAGCATACGAATGAGTAAGTGTGCTGGCGAATTGGGTGTGCTGCTTGCTTTTATAGTGAGATTTGCTGTTGAAGTCAGTGTAGCTTCATAACCTGAGCGACGTTGTGCGGTCATGTGTTGTGTAGTTATGTTTGCTAGAATGGTCGTGACCTGGTGATTGGTGTGTAGAATAGTGTCATGTGAGAGTGTGAGCTTCTCGCAGTCCCTTATCATGATAGAGCAAGCTGCTACTGCTCTCAGGCAGGCCGGCATCCCCTGAACTACTGCTGGCAGCACCTTTGAGTAGAAGGCTACTGGACGGTAGCCACAGCCATGCTCTTGGGCCAATACACCTGCACAGGTTGTGCCGTTCTCTGTGACGTACAGGTGGAACGGTAAGTGGTAGTCAGGCAGACCCAAACAAGGGGCGGAGGTCAGCGCTCCCTGTAATGCATTGAAAGAGGCAGTCATTTCTGTGGACCACAGTATTCGAGGAGGCTTGTCTTTTTTGCAGCATTCACGCAGAATGTGGTCATGAAAAGAACAGTCTGGTATCCACTGTCTGCAATAGTTCACCATGCCTAGGAAAGACAGCATTTCTTTCTGTGTAGTGGGCTTAGGGACAGAGGTCACAGCTTTGACCCTGTCTGTAGTCATAGAACGTTGTCCGTGAGACAGTGTAAATCCCAAATATTGAACAGAAGTCTGACAGTACTGCATTTTCTTTGCTGATGCTTTGTGGCCAGTCTGTTGGAGGTGCTGGAGTAGCATGTGTGTAGCAGTTTGACATAGTTTTTCACTTTCAGCACAGAGGAGGAGATCATCTACATACTGGATCAGAGTACAGCCCTCTGGAGGAGTGAAGCCGTCCAGGGTAGCACGTACTACCATTGAGAAAGCCGCAGGGCTGTCTACCATGCCTTGGGGTAAGCGAGTCCATGTGTACTGCTTATCTCTATGTGTAAATGCAAATATCGGCTGTGTGTCCTCATGCACAGGTACTGAGAAAAAGGCGGAGCACAAATCCACCACAGTAAAATGTGTAGCTGTTGCTGGAATAGATGTCAGTATGCTGGGGACATCTGGGACAATAGGTGGCAGAGGCATAATGACTGCATTAACTTGCCTTAAGTCTTGTGTGAAACGCCATACGCCAGGTTTGTTAGGCTTTGGCACAGGATTGACAGGAGTGTTATATGGAGATACTGTGGGCGTTATTACTCCAGCTGTCAATAAATCTCCTATGATGATGTCTAAGGCTGCGGCTTTTTCAGCGGAAATGGGATATTGCTTGACATATACCGGCTTGTTGTTTTTCAGCTGAGCATGATAAGGTGTACAGTCAATAAATCCTACATCATTCTCACCTCTTGACCATAATGTCATGTTTTGATATTCAGCTGGCAATGTGACAGCAGAGATAGTACAGTGTATGGGGTAGGTTAGATCTATGTGTTGACATGGTGCAGTGATGTCATAGCCTATGTCTGAGTTATGTGACAAAACCACTGTTTGGCCTTCACTGGTGTGAGCAGTTATCATGTTGTTGAACAGTGTGAGAGAAACAAATATGTGGCTTCCAGGCATGGGGCTACCTGGTAACGGTGTTTGCACATGTTTTTGACACAGAGTGTGACGTGGGATACCAGTCAGATGGATATTGAGTTCATTCTCCGCTGAGGCGTCCAGCTGACACAGAGGCTGTTCCTTCTCCATGGTGTCGGTGCATAGGGCAGAGAAAACATAGCTGTTATCAGTATCTGCAAACATTTCACCCTTTGTGTTAAATGAAATACACAAGTTCATTTTTGCCATTAAATCTCTGCCTAATAGATTCACAGGCGAGTTTGGAATAATTATGAATGGATGATATGTAATTTCGTCTGGTTTTGGGCCCCAGCGTGTTTTTAGAGAATGAGTTTTGGGGCATTGCACTAGAGTTCCGTTTATTCCCATGGTGTTGATGCACACAGAGGAAACAGGCCCACTATAGAATTTTCCAGACAGTGAACTTTTAGTGGCTCCACTGTCAACTAAAAAAGAATAAATCTTTTCACCTATTTCTATATCTAACATGGGCAAGCTTTCTGTGTTACGGGACAATTGCAAATGCAGCATCGTGTGTAGTGCTTCACACTGTCCCTCATCTTCACCTGGGCCTCCCTATGGTTGGTCCAGTCTTTCGTTATCATATGGGTGGGGATTAAAATGTGGATTATAAGGTTGCTGCCTAAGTGCAAAGGGGCCATTATTTTGATGTGATTCCTGTCTGCGTTGCCAGTTACCTTGTCTGTAAGAGCTCTGCTGACGCCTAGTGGCAGGAGCTGGTCCTGTGTTTTGTGGTTGAGACCTACGTGCTGCTGATTTGCATCCCCTCCTCCAGTGTCCTATTTTTCCACAATAAAAACATACGTCTCCACTCCTATCTCTCCTTCTGAAATTTCCCTGCTGCGCTTGTTGAGGGGGCGGGGCCCCTGCATACATCATTTTTTCACTTTCCTCTGAGCCTTCAACATCAAAATTCAACATCATCTTAACACTTTTAGCCTTCGTGCTGTTGGGGAAAAGATCTGCACCAGCTTTTGTTTTGACAAGTGTGATAAAGTTCTTTATTTTCATGTCATAGAGATTATCAGTGGCAGTCAGCTTCAATAGTTGTGAACATTCTGGATGAATATTGTTTAAGAATGTTGTTATGAAAATCTGATCATTTCCTCCTTCAGGCATGCATGCCTCATTAGTCCAGCAGTGTGTGAAACGTTTCATAAACACTAGAATGGATTCATCTGGCTTTTGCTTACACATGGTTACTGCATTTAAATCAATTTTATCTCTAGACATTGTGAGCAGGAATCTCTTTAGATTTTGAAAAAAGGCTGTGATTTTGTCATCATTTATCCACAAAAACGAGGAGGTGTTGGCTGCTTGGTCATTTTTAGGGTCTAGTTCCTCTACTTCTTCAATAAGCTGAGATTCAGTCACACCTGGGATTCGTTGACATAATATATATCTATAGTCAGGCCCACCCAAGTGGTGGTATCTGGTACTTCTCTGTAATGCAGAAACAAAGGCTGTAGGATTTTGTAGAGGATCGGGAAGTTCTTTAATGGTTGCTGCTAACTCTGAAATTTTAGGGGGTTGAATGCAACACATGTCCCCTATTATCATGAACGGGAGGGAGGTGCTGACGTCATTAAATTGTGATCCCTGCTTTTCTTTATAACGGGTGTTTTTGTGGGGGCCCTCTTGAGTTTTTTCCTCTTTTTTCTGCTTTAAGTAGTTCCTTATTAAATTTCTGGTGTTAGTTATTGCTTTTGGCACAGTCAAACCATTCGCTACTCTAGTGTGGCGCTGAACATGATTATCTATGACAGAAACGGCTTCCTGCAGTTCAGCTTCCGTACGTTCAGTTAAAGGATCTTTCATGATTTCCTCACACTCTGTCATTAACTGTTTTGTTTGCTTTTTATGTTCCTGTAACTCTCTTTCTCGTTCAGTGTATTCTCGTTCCTGTCTTTGATCTAGGTTAAACCAGTCATCTTCTTCTGATTTAGGTGTCATTTCAGTGCCTTCCTCACTCCTTTGGGATTCTGCTGTTAAATCAGGATATACGCGCTGATGACGTGCAGCCGCCGCAGCAGCTATTAATTCTGTTTTTTCATCATAAGGCGGCGGAGCCGTAGGTTGAACGGATGGGCATATAAGGCTAGTTTTTTCTGCAGTGGATTTACTAGAGCCTACACTGGCTTGATTTAAAGCATTTACGTCTGCTCGGGTCCTTTTTTCCATAGTGGTAGCATGCGATTGGTCACATCACGACATTCTATCATATATTTTTTACAGGACTTTTTAATCAGCCTACTTTTCTTATCACAAATAGTATTTAACATTTCTACTGACCTGTTTTCTGGCGATAATCGCTCGGGATAGGGCTCCGGAAATACATTAGGATGCATTAAAGTTATAGTTCTTAAGTTCGAGACGAAATCAGTCACGTAAGCACTTCCGCATGTTCTGGATACGTAATCATGGAAGTCTTCATTGATTCGCGAGCGTGGGTTAAACGTAACCGGAAGTGGGAGTCGTACTGAGCCGCTATTTGTGATTTTATATTTTATTTTTTTCGGTTTTACAGTTAATTTTGATTTTTTATCGGACCCGTCTAAGGTCTTTGAATTATTCTGACCCATGGTCAGTGATTTCCAGAGGGGTTTAGACGCTTTGAAGGATTTAAGTTAGTTTTTATTTTTGCTGTGGCACACCTGAGGTTACTTGATTTTTTGCTAGCAATTTTATGTTTTTAGTGAGCAACTTCTCACTTTTTAACGAGCAACTTCTCGTTTTATGACCCCAGGCAACTTCCTGTGTCCTTTCTGCTGGTGAGCAACTTCTTAGTTTATGACAGCAGGCAACTTCCTGTGTCCTTTCTGCTTTTATTTACAAAACAACAGGCAACTTCCTGTGTTTCTATGTGGGCCACTAAATAAGGCTCCTCAGTGTATCCCACTTGTTACTATGTGGGCCACTGAAGAAGGCCTCGTCAGCGTATCCCGTTTCTATGTGGATCACTGAGAAAGGCATAACACAGTCTTATAAAATAAAAAGACAAGTGCCTACCTTCGTCAGGATCCCACTTCTGACACCAAAATTGAAGGAAACTGTTTCCAGGGCCTACTCCGTGGATCGGCTTCCTCCGAGGCGTGGACGTCTATCAGCAGAGAATGTACCTTCACCTATCAGCAGAGAATGTCCCTTAGTCTGTAACACAGTCAAATATATTCTCAAGTAATATTCAAGCATGCCATTCAGCGTGTTAGTACGAGCAGCTCGGGAGCAGCTTGGGAGAACAAGAAAACAGAGACTGCTTTAGATTGTCTTCCCAAAGTGACTCAACTTTATTCACAAGTACAACAGTTTATATAGAGGGTAAAATTCATGAGACAGCAGATTATCAGTTTAAACCAGTACAGACCAAGATAAGGCAGCGTCTTCCTGCCCTTGGGTGAAGAAGCATCCTTTGTGTAGTTTATTAGTTCAGCTACAATTGTGATTATCTCAGCGGCATATTTTCAAGGCACAAAACGAAGAGTTCTTACATTAGTGAAATCTGAAACAAACCATTTGGCCTTCAACAGGCGTCTAAAAGATTAAGAAACTAATGTAGCTGAGGGAGTGATCTCTGTGGTATTTCAACCTTGTACCAGCCTGTGATTCTCACACATCAATTCTTGGGTCAAAGAGAAAAATAACTAAAACAAAGGGGCCTTATTGAATGACAGAGTTTTCCTGCATAATGTCACTATAAAACAATATCCAGTAAATGCTACCATGGTACTAAAATACCTAACAATGGTCACCACCGAACTTGAGGAGTTTGCCCCCTCACATATACTAATGTGCCACAAACAGGACTTTAACATCACCAACCATTCCCATGTTATTACAGTGTATCCATATAACTGGCCCACCCTGTACAGTTATGCTTTCATGTTGACATACTGTATTAACACAATTCAGGGAGGATTCTAGGATCAGAGCTTCGGGGGGCTGAGCACCCAGAGAGCTGCCCAGCCAGCCAAGATACACTTTACTCGTCACAATGAGACTTCTTCCCCGTCTCTGTCCCTGCATCCTCCCTGTCCTCATCGTCTGTTGTCTTCGCCTCCTTTATCAGTCATCATAATTTTACCATCTCTGTGCAAGTCTGCAAATTTCTTTATTAAATCAAAAGATTCTTAAATCCATCAAGTCTCTCTGTGCCTGGGTCCTCGTCACAAAACATGCCATCACTGTTTTGTACTTTTTAACAATTTAATCCCACATTTGTGAAAGAAAAGCAAAACACTTTTTTGAAAAGTCTGTAACAAAACCATCAATTCTGATCAAGGTTATTTAAATGCTGCCAAAGAAGAATGGATTGGAATAAAAAAAATACATATCCTAACCTTAATTACTGGAGGAGAATAATGAATGATGCTCATAGTGAGTAAGAAGTAAACTGAGTGCATATTTTGGACAGAGATTCACTTTTAATGTGTTTGTATAATATAATACAGATACATAAAAACACTCCTGAAACAGAATAAATTATTACAAATAAATTATTACAAAATATTAAAAAATATTATGGATACTTTTGTTGTTAAAATGTTACCTCTCAACCAAGTTCTGCCTTTTATATTTTTAGTAGTGTGTCACACAAACAGGAAATATTGTCAAAAAAAAGTAAGTAAGTGCTGAAGCACCCCAAAAATGAACCAAAGCACCCCAAAAATGAACCAAAGCACCCCAAAAATGGGCTAAAATCGCCCCTGTTAACAAATAATAGCCCAACAGTAACTTTTATGCTTACTGTAGCTGTTAGCTAAAAACACTAATTTAGCTTAGTTTGCCCTGAATTAAGCTTTGACAGACATGATCGACTGTTTCCAGTAGAATTCCTCGTTGTCATCTTGTTCCCTCTCAGAGCCCCGTATGCTTGCAGAGACCCCTACAGTAGGGAAATGTGCCAAAGAACGTCCAAAACATTGCATTTTAGGTTTATTTATGCCTTACACACAATCCCAACTCTTTAGCTAACTTAACAACTTTGGCTAAAGTCTATAGTTAGTCTTACTCGTTTGTACAACATTTCTGGATCGCCACTGTTTGAAATGATATGACATATGACTCTCACTGAAACAGCAAACTTTGTAGAAAACACAACACTTCTGATTCTCCTGTCGCGAGTAGACCCCCCGGCCAGGAAAGCTGACCCCTCCACCGGGCGAGATCACAACAAGTGGGCACGCCTGCTGTCAGCTGTGTTTAGATGGCTTCACTTACTCGCCTGCAGTGACTCTGATGGATCCAGGATGGTCGTTCCGCAATTTTGCAAGCGGTCGGTGTAGTGAGGAGGACTTGGTATGGCCCCTCCCACCTGGGTGTGCTCCAGTTTTTCCTTTGGAGCACCTTGATCAGAACCCAGTCACCGGGCTGTGATCTGCAAGACACTTGATAGACATCATTACATTCTTCGTCATTTACAATCATCTCTTTATTTTCCTACAACTTAGACATACATTTTGCTACTGAAATTGTATCTGCCTTTTTCACTGGGTAGATTTCTGGCCACTTTGAGAATACATCTATAACCAATAGGGTGTATTTTTACCCTTGGCATTCATTTAGCTCAATAAAGTCCATATGGATTGTGTGGTCTCAGGTTTCCCTGAGCATTATATTTTTGACACGTCATGCACGTTCTGACAAATTGTTTTGCTGAGGTTTCAAAATTTACAGTGTAGAATTTACAGTGTAGAATTTACAGTGTAGAAATGAGAGTTGACAATACTGGTCAGTCCCCCCGTTGACAAATGCGTACAGCCATGAGTCACTAATGCCGCCATTTTGTGGAGCGATTTTGGCAGCACTGGCTTGCCATAACACATCATTAAGTCGTTTGTCAGAACTGCACCGTGTGTTAGCCATTTTGCCTGCTCTGCTGTGCTTGCTGCTTTTTGTTCATTTTTCAACACATCCAGTGGAATCTGATGTGTGTTTACTGCCATCAATGTGATGTTTGCCTGTTGTGCCGCCTATTTTGCTGCTCTGTCAGCAAAATTGTTGCCTGTAGTAATGAAAGAGTCAGTAGGCGTTGTAAGAGGTTGGCATGCTGGTTTGCCAGTTGGTGTAATCATTCCTCTGTTATGCCAAATTTTTTGCAAAATGATGCACAGCAGAGAAAACATACATATCTCTTGATATATTTTTCGTCAACAAATTATCTTTTAGAATTTTATTGACTGACATCTTTTTGCCCACGACTGAGACGGTTGGTCAGACCTAGAGTCTTTCTTTGGGTGTGTTACAGCAGCTTCTGCTCTAAAAGAAACAAATAAATAAAAAGAAAAGAAAATGTGGAACATGCTCATCAGCTTAGCAGTGTCTACATATTTAATTCAGCTTCTCAATCCTGTAGTTTTAGCTGTTGTCTACAGGGTTTTGCTTATTGGTTGTTATTATAGGTGTGCTCTATCTCAGCAATGTGTCATTCTAGGATGATAGGTTTCAAGCTGGTCAAGTGCCTCTATGCACTTCATTAGTTTAGTTATTCTCCGTATTGTCTTCATCTCACATGTCATTACACTGAGTTTCAGCAAACCTTAAGCTTGATGCAGACTACTGCTTAACAATTATTCACCTCACATCATAACCGATTAAGGTGCCTCTTCATATTAATATTATGTCATTGTTAATATTATCCTCTTTGTCTTATATGACAGCAATAGCATATTATAATATTTTATCAGTGTGTACCACTATACTACTCCTGAGCCAATTTGTTAGTTAGGATCATCTTATTCAGCAAACAGATAATTTAGAATTCATCCAATCTGCGGTCACATTTGTTCTCGCTGTTGCATGGCGGACCAGGCAGTTCTATTATAATATATTATTCATATTTTATTTTGTATCCATCAAGGGCTTCAGATGACCTGCAGAATCATCCTTTTCCCAAGGTGGAGACAGTTACCTTTTCACACACTGTCCTTGGCTGAACAGTGACACAGCCTTAATATACCTTATTTATTTTATTAAAATATTTTCGTGTGAATTATTTGCTTTATATTCATTTTATACATGCTGGGCATGGTCATCATGCCAACTGTGTTTCATTGTTAATATCACTTTACAGGTTGTTATCCTTGCTATTATTAATTTCAAATACTTAATTTTCCCTTTGTTCATCTTTATTTCGTACTTTTTATATTTATATCTACTCAGTGGGGTCTGTTTTCAACCCTTTTAAACTACTTCAAACTACTGTGATCTCTAGTTTTCACTTAATAAGGGATTATTAAGTTCTTCCTGATATGGGTGGTGCTGCAGATGCGGCTGCAGGAGTGAGTGATGGTTTACTAAAAGGATTGTGGGGACTGCACAGTGTCTCGTCTTCTGGTTTTACTAAACTGGCAGTTGAGTTCTGGTCTTCTGACTGTTTATATTTTGTTTTCTTAAATCTCTCAGTTTACAGACACTGTTTTTGTCCGGCGTCTGGACTTTTCTTTTCTCACCACTGCTCGTCAGCAGGAGTGAGTTTTAATTTCACTTGCTTGATTACCCATCTTATTTATGTATTTACTTATTTTTGTTTAAGTAATATATACACGATACAGCTGCTATCACCTTCGCTGGTATTAGAGACGAGAGTGGTTGCTCACACGCCCTTCTACTTTCGGACTATTACCAAAAGCGGTGTGAACTTTACGAGACGGAACTCGACCGTTCTCTCAACTCACCAGCACGTCAGTGAATAGCAGTAAAAGAAAAACACAGGAGCAGCTCAGTCTCTTATTGGACCGTGAAAATTCAGCTTGCTCCGTTAGTTACAACAATACACACATACATTCACATTCACACTTATTCGCGCGATCGGAACCCTTATAATAAGGGGAGCTGCCAGTCTTTCTGTAGACGAGCTACTTATTCCCTTGACCCAGCTGGGGGAGCTACTCAGAGCTCCAAACCTAACCCACAAGAGTGGGGAGCTTCCAGTCGACGAGCTCCAAGCTACCAGCCGACGAGCTACTTTAAACCCACAGAAGTGGGGAGCTTCCAGTCTCGACGAGCTACTTTCGCTATTTTAAATTCCCTGAATTTAAAATACGATTTTACGCAAGATTGTGTCAGTGTGTCTGTATCTACCTGGTCAGTGTCGCCGGGTCTGGTCCACCTCGATCGGGCCCCACCACCGTGGGTCGCTTTCTAAGAACGTTGGCCAAGACTCGAATTTAACGCCCTTGGTCTTTGACCACACACCTAGTGTGTGGGCTGTCGACAGACGAGCAACGTGGACTGGTCACGGAGATGGGACACGATGGAGGCGCTCCGGCTCCGAAGGACCAAGAAATGTTGGGGGAGAACTCTGTAAAAGACCCAGGAGAAATAAAGACACAATGAGACAAAGTTACTTTCTTTATCAAACGTGTACACGGGTGAGCTGCTAAGGACAACTCACACCATGCACAGTGGCTTGGTAATTTTTATAGGCACAGAGCACAGAGACAGTGAGAACAGGATAACAAATAATAAACAGATAAAATAAACAACTCCATATGTGGCGCTAGTCTCGTCAGCAGAGAGCTGGGAGAAGGCTGTGAGAGATACAACAATCTAAAACAATATGTCCCAAAACAGTATGTCTTTGCTGAGAAAGTCTAAAAAGATAATTCTAAACTAATCTAACCATAGACAAAAGGGCATGCTTGCACATTTAAAAGAAGGTAAAGAAACATAGAAACATTTTTCCTGTAACAATGACAATTGCAATAAATGCCATTAGTTCAGGGAGGTCCATGAACCAATGAACATGCTCCGTTTGCTGTGCATGTTGAATAGTCCATTCTTGAATGCTATGAAGCATGTCAAGAGTGATGAAACACAGGAAGCTCTGAAGGCGACTCGAGATACTTCTCCTGGCCTTAGCCGTTGGCTCTCCATCTGCAGCGTACGCTTCTATTGGGGTGAAAGGGAGACAGGTCCCCACCTGTTCTTCATGCCACACTGTGCCATCTTTCGCTGTCTCAGTCCCCAAACAAGCTCTCTTTTTAGGTGCAGAAGCAGTCTCCTCATCTGCAGTGTGAACAAATTCAAATTGTGAGCAATGGGAAGGTCAAACAAAATCACAAATGCATGCATAGATACTAATTATAATTCCAGTATCTCCTCCTCTGTATCAGAATAATGTCTGAAATATCTTACTTACTAACTACATCCACTTACTTGTTTGAAATGAAATAGGAAATAACATGAAATGAAACTAACCGGAAGACTGATCAGACAGCTCTGAGTCCGAATCCGGCTGAACTTCTAGGTCTTCTCCATCCGAGTCACAAGGGTCGACTTCCCTCAGGATCATTTCCAAGGCCTGCTGAGTGGTGAGTCTTCTCTGCATTTTCTTTCCTTGGAGAGGAGGTCCGTACACCACAGAATTCTTCAGGGCAATGAAGGATTAGGCTAAGTGCAGTGAGATTGTATCATATATATAGGGCTTGGCTTCCTGATCAATGGTCCACTACCAAAAGGAAGCCAAGCCCTGTGATCACACCTTGTTTTGTTGTAAAGGGTGACAGGGCTTGGCTTCCTTTTGGTAGTGGACCATTGATCAGTCGTCCATTGTGGCATCAATCAGACCACTGCTGTGGTGTTTTTAGCCCAGTCCAGTTTATTGTCAATGTGTACTCCAAGGTATTGTGGAGGACTATAAATACCTTGGAGTACACATTGACAATAAACTGGACTGGGCTAAAAACACCACAGCACTTTACAGGAAGGGCCAGAGTCGTCTCTATTTTTTGAGGCGACTGAGGTCCTTCAACATCTGCCAGAAAATGCTGAGGATTTTCTATGAGTCTGTTGTGGCCAGTGCGATCCTCTATGCTGTTGCATGCTGGGGGAGCAGGCTGAGGGTCGCACCTTGAGGAGCTGGACTCCCTCAAGGTGGTGTCGGAGAGGCGGATGCTGTCCAAGATAAAGACAATGTTGGATAACACCTCCCACCCACTCCATGACATGTTGGTCAGTCACAGGAGCTCGTTCAGTGAGAGACTGAGATTACCGAAAAGCACCACTGAACGACACAGGAAATCTTTCCTGCCTGTGGCCATCTCCCTGTACAACGCATCCACTTAACACACTGGTTACTGCTACAGCTACACATGTTTCTTTTCCAACTATTTATTTATAAGTGACTTATGTATGTATGTATGTATATATATGTATATATTGTACTATTCTTAGTTAGCGTATTGTCTGTCTTGTCTTAATGTTGGTTTAAAATGGAGCACTGTAACAAAAAATAATTTCCCCCAGGGATCAATAAAGTATTCTGATTCTGATTCTGATTGATTTCTCCCTAAGATGGCAAACTGAAACACTCCAAGTTGGTGACTTTTGGAGATTTATTTCCCTGGATGATTGAGAATGCATCAAGATGAAACACAAAAGGAAGTGCACAGCTTTTAGCAGCTCCCCCACGCCCTCAATCACACACCCCCACTCCCCTCCCTCCAGAATTCCCAGGTAACAACCTAATATACATATGAATGACTAGCCAATTTAGCTTCCACTTGGCTGAAGCTAAAGCTTAGCTAAAAGCCTATCAGCCATTTGGCAGCTCTCCGGGTTTTATAGGTAGAAAAGCCAAATGGCTGGTCTCTGGGAGTTTAATTAATATCTATTATTTACTACTACTTACTAGATTAGATTAGATAGATTAGATAGAACTTTATTAATCCCTCGGGTGGGTTCCTCTGGGAAATTCGATTTCCAAAAAATCACAGCACCGACAGAAGTTACAGAGGTACAGAATATTATATATATATATATATACACACACACACACACACATATATATAAATACAGAGACAATATAAATAAAATATACGAAGGGGATAAATAGAATAAATAGGAATAAAAAATAAAAATACAAGTGAATTGCACATTTCAAGTAACGCGTTACTGTAATCTGATTACTTTTTTCAAGTAACGAGTGAAGTAAGGGATTACTATTGCAAAAACGGTAATTAGATTACCGTTACTTTCCCGTAGGAACGCTGCGTTACTGCGTTACTAAAACCGTGATTTTTTGCGAGAATGTCTCATGACAGTGACGTAAGCGAGTGCGCCGTTCGTGACAACAGCTGTGTGCAGATCAACAATGGTTCACATATCGATTGTGGGAGAGAGTATGAGCGTGCAGCGTTTAAAGCGTGGAAGTACTGACCTTACTTTGAGTTTGATTCCATAAAAAGTGACAAAAACATTAGCGTCCATCGTGCGTGGGAAGAAAACTTCTTTTTACAGCGAAAAAAACCCCTAAACTTCCAAGCAAGCACCGAGTGCACTATGACGTAATGGGAAACTCACAAAGAAACTCGCGGATTCTTCAACTGACCGCGGCACACCTGCACCAGGGTGAACCTCCGCCTACCACAGTCCTGCTTTACAGGTGAAAATAGAGCAACAGGACCGCTGAGTCTTTGACTTTATTTATTTTCTGCTGCGTTTTACTTGCATCTATTTGAAAGACTGAGTGTAAACACAAAAAATATTTTATTTTATGTGCTGGAATGTGTAGAAAATAGGTTTAAATGTTAAACTAATTTATTCAAGTCAGAGAATGTTGCATATAATTACATTTTTGCTTGATGCATAAAGTTAAAAGATTTAAACTAATAAAACAAGTTTAAAAAAAGAGACTTTTCCATTTGATTACATTTTGTATGATGGATTATGCAGAAAAAGTAGAATTGGGCTGAAAGATCTATCACTTTATCACCTCTTCAGGTTGTAAATCGTGTTTTTAAAAAGTAACTAAGTAACTAAGTAATTAATTACTTTTGAAAATAAGTAATCAGTAAAGTAACGGGATTACTTTTTTGGGAAAGTAATCAGTAATTAGTTACTGATTACTTTTTTCAAGTAACTTGACCAACACTGGTTGACTATTTACAAAAGTATTGCACAAAAGGTATCGCACAGTGAGGTGAAGAGGCACTACAGCTTAGTTGTTCCCCCCTCCTTTGTCCTCCTGTCTCCCCTCCCTCTCCCCTCCAGAGAGGAGTTAAACAGTCTGATGGCGTGTGGGACAAAGGAGTTTTTAAGTCTGTTAGTTCTTGTCTTTGGGAGAAGCAACCTGTCACTGAACAGACTCTTCTGGTTGTTAATGGCCGTGTGCAGAGGATGCCCAGCATTGTCTATAATGTCCATCAGTTTCTTTAATGTCCTTTTCTCTGCCACTGTCACCAGAGTGTCCAGCTTCATGCCGACCACAGAGCTAGCCCTCCTGATCAGTTTCTCCAGCCTGGATGAGTCCTTCTTTGCTGTGCTGCTCCCCCAGCACACCACAGCATAGAAAAGGACTCCAGCAACCACCGACTGGTAAAACATCCTCAGGAGCTTCCTGCAGATGTTAAAAGACCTCAGCCTCCTGAGGAAGTACAGTCGGCTTTGGGCTTTTTTATACAGGTGCTCTGTGTTGCATGACCAGTCCAGTTTATTGTCCACCCACAGCCCGAGGTACTTGTACTTGTTGACCACCTCCACCTCCTCCCCCTCTATCTGAACCGGCAGTGGACCTGCTCTAGACCTCCCGAAGTCCACAACCAGTTCCTTAGTCTTTGAGGTGTTGAGTTGCAGGTGGTTTGTGTGACTCCATGCGACAAAGTTCCTCACCAGACTTCTGTACTCCTCTTCCTGATCATCCCAGATACACCCCATGATGGCTGTGTCGTCTGCAAACTTCTGAATGTGGCATAATTCAGAGTTGTAGCAGAAGTCAGAGGTGTACAGGGTGAAGAGAAGAGGGGACAGCACAGTTCCCTGTGGTGCTCCTGTGCTGCTGACCACAGTGTCCGACGTGATGTCCTTCAGCCTGACGTACTGTGGTCTGTCGGTGAGGTAGTCGGAGATCCAAGCGACCAGGCAGGGGTCCACCTCCATCCTGTTCAGTTTTTCCTGAAGCATACAGGGCCGGATGGTATTAAAGGCACTGGAAAAGTCAAGAAACAGGATCCTGACCGTGCCTTTTCCCCCATCCAGGTGTGAGTGGGCTCTGTGTAGGAGGTACAGGATGGCATCCTCCACTCCGACACCCGCCTTGTATGCAAACTGTAGTGGGTCCTGGGCATGTTGTACCTGTGGTCGGAGGAGGTTGAGGAAGAGCCGCTCTAGAATCTTCATAAGATGTGACGTCAGTGCCACCGGTCGGAAGTCATTCAGCTCATTGGGCCGGTTCTTTTTGGGGACCGGGACGATGCAGGATGTCTTCCATAGGGCGGGCACTCTCCCCAGTCGCAGACTGAGGTTGAAGACTCGTTGCAGCGGCTCCCCAAGTTCAGCAGCACACGCCTTTAGCATCCTAGGACACACCTTGTCTGGGCCTGCTGCCTTTCTGGGGCGAAGCTTCCTCAGTTGTCTCCTGACCTGATCCACTGTGACACTGGGAGATGTTTGGGAGGAGGGGAGGGGGGGAGATGTCTTGCTGCTGAGAGAGGGATTGGAGGAGGGGGGTGTCATGGTGTCAGGAAGGGGGGGAAGCGAGGGAGGTAGGAGAGTGGGGATTGGACTCTGTAGTGAAGGTGAGGGTGAGGGTGGGGGGGTTGTGGGCTGGTCAAACCTGTTGAAGAAGTTGTTGAGTTCGTTTGCCTTCTCCACAGTCCCCCCCACTGTGCCTTTCTTGGTGTTGTGGCCTGTGATGGTTTTCACACCATTCCAGACCTCCCTCATATTGTTCCTCTCCAACTTCTGCTCCACCTTCCTCCTGTAGGTGTCCTTTGCTTCCCTCAGGCAGCGTTTCACCTCCCGCTGTGCTGCTTTCATCTCCTCCTTCACTTTGCTCCTGAAAGCCTTCTTCTTCATGTTGAGGACAGCTTTGACTTCCTGTGTTACCCACGGTTTGTTATTAGGATAACACCGTACCGTCTTAGCAGGGGCGACCGTGTCCACACAAAAGTTGAAGTAGTCTGTAAGACAGTGTGTCGCCCCCTCTATGTCCTCACCATGTGGGCTCAGGAGCACATCCCAGTCTGTGGTGTCATAACAGTCCCTCAGAGCATCCTCCTTTTCTGGGGTCCATCTCCGGATGGAGCGCGTTGTGACCGGCTGCCTTTGGACGAGGGGTGTGTATTGTGGCTGTAGGTAAACCAGGTTGTGGTCTGACTTCCCTAGTGGGGGGAGGGGGGTGGCTCTGTATGCATCTCTCACATTAGCATATAGTAGGTCAATTGTCCTGTTGCTCCTTGTGGGACAATTCACTAGCCTAGTTACTGCATATTATTGGTTGTTGCTGTGGGTTCCCCACTGTGTTGGTTTTTCCTTGTGTTTTTCAGCAGATGATGAAATAGATTTTCAGTATTTTTTCTCTCTTCCTCTCCATCTATTTCTCTTCTTCTCTATTTTTCCCTCTTCTTCTGTTAACTTTCTCCCCAGCTTATCTTTTTTCTGCTTTCCTGACCCCCGTTCTGATTCTAATGACTCAAAATAAAATAAAATCAGAATCAAATTCTAATAAAATATGACTATCAAGTGGACCAGTATACAGTGGGGCAAAAAAGTATTTAGTCAGCCACCGATTGTGCAAGTTCCCCCACCTAAAATGATGACAGAGGTCAGTAATTTGCACCAGAGGTACACTTCAACTGTGAGAGACAGAATGTGAAAAAAAAAATCCATGAATCCACATGGTAGGATTTGTAAAGAATTTATTCGTAAATCAGGGTGGAAAATAAGTATTTGGTCAATAACAAAAATACAACTCAATACTTTGTAACATAACCTTTGTTGGCACTAACAGAGGTCAAACGTTTACTATAGGTCTTTACCAGGTTTGCACACACAGTAGCTGGTATTTTGGCCCATTCCTCCATGCAGATCTTCTCGAGAGCAGTGATGTTTTGGGGCTGTCGCCGAGCAACACGGACTTTCAACTCCCGCCACAGATTTTCTATGGGGTTGAGGTCTGGAGACTGGCTAGGCCACTCCAGAACTTTCAAATGCTTCTTACGGAGCCACTCCTTTGTTGCCCGGGCGGTGTGTTTTGGATCATTGTCATGTTGGAAGACCCAGCCTCGTTTCATCTTCAAAGTTCTCACTGATGGAAGGAGGTTTTGGCTCAAAATCTGACGATACATGGCCCCATTCATTCTGTCCTTAACACGGATCAGTCGTCCTGTCCCCTTGGCAGAAAAACAGCCCCATAGCATGATGTTTCCACCCCCATGCTTCACAGTAGGTATGGTGTTCTTGGGATGCAACTCAGTATTCTTCTTCCTCCAAACACGACGAGTTGAGTTTATACCAAAAAGTTCTACTTTGGTTTCATCTGACCACATGACATTCTCCCAATCCTCTGCTGTATCATCCATGTGCTCTCTGGCAAACTTCAGACGGGCCTGGACATGCACTGGCTTCAGCAGCGGAACACGTCTGGCACTGCGGGATTTGATTCCCTGCCGTTGTAGTGTGTTACTGATGGTGACCTTTGTTACTTTGGTCCCAGCTCTCTGCAGGTCATTCACCAGGTCCCCCCGTGTGGTTCTGGGATCTTTGCTCACCGTTCTCATGATCATTTTGACCCCACGGGATGAGATCTTGCGTGGAGCCCCAGATCGAGGGAGATTATCAGTGGTCTTGTATGTCTTCCATTTTCTGATGATTGCTCCCACAGTTGATTTTTTCACACCAAGCTGCTTGCCTATTGTAGATTCACTCTTCCCAGTCTGGTGCAGGTCTACAATACTTTTCCTGGTGTCCTTCGAAAGCTCTTTGGTCTTGGCCATGGCGGAGTTTGGAGTCTGACTGTTTGAGGCTGTGGACAGGTGTCTTTTATACAGATGATGAGTTCAAACAGGTGCCATTCATACAGGTAACGAGTGGGGGACAGAAAAGCGTCTTACAGAAGACGTTACAGGTCTGTGAGAGCCAGAGATTTTCCTTGTTTGAGGTGACCAAATACTTATTTTCCACCCTAATTTACGAATAAATTCTTTACAAATCCTTCCATGTGAATTCATGGATTTTTTTTTTCACATTCTGTCTCTCACAGTTGAAGTGTACCTCTGGTGCAAATTACTGACCTCTGTCATCATTTTAAGTGGGGATACTTGCACAATCGGTGGCTGACTAAATACTTTTTTGCCCCACTGTAGCAAAAACCATGATGGTCGCAGAGGCCACAGAGCCAAGTGGCAGGATTTTCAACGTTCAAACCAGATAAAAAACAGAAATTAAATGGTGTTAAAAGCCATGAATTAAGGCAATTCATTCACAACATCATTACAAGTTTTACTGGACGTTAATATTTTTCTCTTTTTTCAGTGCAAAACAAACTAACAGTACACATGATGCTGGCAAGTTAAAATGTCAGTGTCTTTTATAGATAGCATGTCTAGCATCATAGTTTTATAGATTACGTAGTCAGGATAAAAACTCCATCTCTGATTATTATTGTACATGACTGTGACATGCAGTGGCCTCAGCATCATGATGAAGGCGACCGGAGGAGATAGTTTGGTAGACATCGATGTTTTGCTGATGAAGGCTCATGTAGCGGTCCTCTTTGTCCTAAACAACAATTTACACTGTCATTTACATTTAATTAAAGGGCAGCTTAAAAACAGACATAATGCACTGCAGCCTCGGCACAATTAAGTGTAAAACAGAACTATGGAAAACTGACAAACATCTGGCGAGTTTCAGATCCTGTTAAGTTAGTTAGACCTGATCTGTTTTCTCTGTTAGGATAAAAACATCAGAGGTCATGGGGTGAAAAATACCTCAAAAACAAGACTAGCTATGTCTACAACTAATGTGTGGTGTTTTAAAAGAACCTATGAGATACTTTGAACACCACAGTGGCTGCTGTATGCAGTAATGTGCTCAAGTGATTTCAAAGGGTCATTTCATGAGTTTAAGTGCGTCAGTAAAAGTTTTCACCTGCGAGGATTTCTCCTCAGGCTGTAACCACAGGTTATCACAGCCACACTGATGAGTGAAGCAGCAGCAGAAATGATGGGAACTGTAGCCATGAACTTCATGCCAGAAGAATCTCCATCGTCTGTTGAATGTTGCCACACACACAAAATAACTTCATTTTGAAAACATGAAAAGTCACGAAATTTGCATTAGCCTGTTATATGAAGGTGGAAAACATGTTTATCTTTTCATTACATTAGAGTTACAATTGCATCATTCAAACATTTCACTGATGAAATAACACCAAAGTTGTGATTGGAGCAGTTTTATAATGAAATTTTAAACAAATTAGCCAGAAGAAGAGCTTAAAAACATTCCAGATGTTCATCTCCTGACTGAAACCTTTCATTAATCCGCTGCAGGCGGGAATGACGACCTCAAACCATGTATGACAGAAAAGAAAGTGTTAACGCAGTTCCAAACATCCACCTTGAATCTGCGGTGTGGGTATAAATAGAAAATGTTTTTACCTCTCACAGTCACACTGAGATGGAGAACATACAATCCACCACGAAATCCACACTCACAGGTGTAGTTCCCACTGTCTTCAGATGTTAAGTTGAGCAGGTGGAGAAACACAGTCTCATTTTCTTTGATCAGTGTGAACCTGGAGTCACAGCCATGAATAAAGCCTCGGTCGTAACGATAGAGCAGACGACACTGTTCTCCTCGGCTCCTCTCTGTGCTGATCTCACACAGTATCATCACAGTAACATTCAGAGTTGTTTTGCTGCATATTTGAGTGGAATCGGGTTTCTTTCCAATTGTCTTCACAAGAGTCTCTATAAATTGTTCCAGTTAAAATGAAACAAAATCGGGATTATAGTTTCTATATATTTGTTGTTGTGGGAAAATCAATCACATATATTATTTCACTAACCTAACTAAAGCTTTCTTCTTAAACACCTGGCTTTACAGCTTTTCTTTTTTAATTATATATATTTACCTTCACTGCTAAAAACCACAAGCAGAAGCAGGAGAAAGCAGAGTTTCCGTGCAGTCATGCTGGTGAGGAAGTAACTGTGGCTGACAGTGTGAGGTAGACTATAGTGAAAGCAGGAAGACTTGCACCCTCCTTATTTCACCTCTTGTGTCTACACTGAAACTTTTACTATGTCTAAAATAGAAGTGCATAAAAGTGGAAGGACAGTAGAAGGTAAACCACCAACATTGTTTAAGCCAGACTGATCTCTCTGTTTATCTGGATGGACATTGTGTTCAAATTATGATGAGATGTTTGTTCAAAAACAAAACTAGTCTGATACAAAGAGTCATGTTTGCCACAGTTTATTGTGTTTGTATTGTATTAAATCTGAGAGCCTGAGTTGGAGTATTATGACTGAATGGTCTCCATTACTGGGAAACAACTATCCAGTGTGAAAAGATGGACGTTTATTATAATATATGAATATTATTATATTAGTATGTCACCTAAAGTTTTATATACTTTAAAATGTTTCATAGAGCTTTATTATCCACTCCCACAGTTCCTGTGCTTCTTGCTGAGCGTGTCTTGTTGTCGTGTTGATGGTTCACTGAGATGATAGTCTGGTAGGAATCACTCGATGGCTGCTGAAGGTTTGTATAGGGCTGATCTGGCTCATCGTCATCCTTTAGAAAAGTGAAATATTTTAGGTATTAATCAAGTTCAACCCGGTCTACCCACACACTCTATTGATCTTTAAATCTCTCCATCTGTTGCCTGGATTATTTAATGTTTCTGCTCATTTCTGTAAGAGCTTCTTCACAAAATAAAGGACACTGAAGTTGGCACTAATAGTATTATAACACTAATCTGTAATTATCTATATAAGTAACATCCTAAAACATAAATGTACATGTTTTACCAAGTCTGCCAGAGCTCATATTATATTTTTACATGCTGTAGTGCCATTTTTGGGAGCATTTCAAGTTGATATACATCAATACAACCATTATAGCCCAAATTCTAATAATATGTCTGCATTAAGTGCACAGTAATTACATAAATTGCAAAAAAATGCAATAAACTACCAAAAAATTGAAAATCGTTTTTGTTTTTTTAACATATATTTCTAGTTAGAGAAATGTAAGAGGCTTATCTCTCAAAACTATAAATACAAAATAGTTGCACAACATAGTTTCCCACCACAGGAAATTTATTTTGAGTGTCTTCATAGTTTTATTTCTGAAATACACCAATTTTTATATAATGCAGGAAAAACAAAAATAAATATTATAATGCAAAATTAATCATCAAAATAAACTATTTCCAGCAGTGCAATATGAGTTCTAAGCATCCCAGAAACGACACAGAAAGTCATAAAGTCAAACATAACTTTTAAAAACACCAGTATAGGCTCATAAGGCCCTGATGGTAAAAAACTACATTTCTGCAAACTTTTAACTAGCTGCTGTAGATCGTAGCAATAAATTGCTCACCAAACCGTTGGGATTTTCAGGTACAGACACTCCAGATGTTCCTGACCTTAAGCAGCCACGTTGATAAGAAAGGATGTCAGCATTAGTGTAACACTATTCACATTCAAACAGAGAAAAATCAAGTAAGAACATCTACATTTATATTATCTTCTCTCTTAATAATGATAATTATTTTTGGAAGGATAAAAAGTGTTCATTCTAGACATGATGTTTAACATACACCGAATTCTCATTTATTGAAATGTGATGTTTCCTTTTACTTTCTCTACATCTATATCATCTTTGAATTACTACAGCAAAAATAGTCTCACCCATTACTTTTCCTCCAGTAGATAAATCCCACGATAACTCCAGTTATAAAGATGATCACAACACCGGGCAGATAAACGGAAAAAGATTTGTCTGCTGAAGTGTGGGCCTCGTTTGTGTCTAAATCATTGAAAAGATGCATTTGTCAGTAAAATCATTTACTTTCATTTCCTGGAAATCAAAACACAAATCAAACACAGTTTACGTCTACTGAAACTCTGAGTGAAGTAATGAAACCCCAGTTTTATAACCACAGAGCTTTAAATATTGTCACTGTACTCTTTTCTTTTGTCTTCTTCTTCTTCTTTTGCATCTTTTCTGAATATTACTATGAACTGAAATTGGTCCAACTGCTTATATACATTCACTGGCCACTTTATGAGGTATACTTGTTCAGGGTGTAACACAAATATTTCAGTGTTCATTTCATTTGTCAATCACATGTCAGCTTCATCTTCCTGGTTAAATAAAGGTTAATAAAATAATAAAATGTCAGCAAATCAATGCTCAAACAGAGCAACATGGCACATGTTACTGGTCCCAGTGCTTCACAAACTGCTGATCTGCTGGGATTTTCCCACACAATCATCTCTGTTCACAGACAATGGTCTGAAAAATAGAAAATATCCAGTGAGCTGTGATTCTCTGGGTAAAAATGCTGTTTACACATCAAACCTTGAGGCAGAGCGGACCACACTGGATATCACTGCTGTCCTCTAACAACAGCAAGCTGAGGCTACAGTTTGCAAGTCTGGACAACAGAAGACTAAAAAAACGATGCCTTGCCCGATGAGTTGATTTCTAACAGTTCAGACTGCTGGTGGTGTAATGCTCTGTGAAGGATTTTCTTTGCAAACTTTGGACCCTGTAGTAACCACTGAGCATCATTTAAACACCACAGCCTGCCTGAAGGTTGTTGCTGACCACATTCATGTCTTTATGCCCAAAAAATACCCATCGTCTGATGGCTGCTTCCAGCAGGATACCACACCATGTCACGGCGCTCAAATCATGTACGGCCTGCGCAGTCACCAGATCTCAATCCAGCAGAGCACCTTTGGGATGTGGTGGAACGGAAAGTTTGCTTCAAGTAAGAGCAGCTGACGAATCTGCAGCAACTGTGTGATGATGTAATTTCAATATGTCTTGAGAATCTTTGAGGAGTGTTTTTAGCGCCTTGTTGTGCCACAAAAAATGAAGACATGTTTGATGGCTGAAGGTGGTCCAACTCGGTTCAAAGATGTACCTGATAAATGAGTCAGTGAGAGTATTTAAACTGCTGTAAGTGAAAATAAGAAGAAAAGAAATGAACAAATTACAAGAATAAAAAACACATAAGCAGGTCAATACAATGCTAACACAGTGCTGAATAACTGTGTCAGATAAAGAAACCAAAATGCATTTACCTTCCACAGTGACACTGATATGGACAATATATGTCCCTTCAGTGTTTGTACACTCACAGGTGAAGTTCCCACTATCAGCTGGTGTTAAACTGGTCAGCTCCAGAAAGGCAGTCTGATTTTCTTTTGTTATTGAGAACCTGGGGTCACATTCATGAGTAACGTTCTCTCCGTGTCGATACAGCAGATGACACTCTCCTCCTGTGTCCCTCTGTCTTTTGATCTTACAGATAATCAAAACAATAGTAGTCTGACTTTCCTTGTTGCAAATCCGAGTGACATCGTGTTCTCTCCTGACTGTCTTCACAACAGTCTCTGTAAACAGGGACAGCAAAATACGGTAAATACAAGATTCAGCCTGTGTCAGAGAGGACTTTAGTTTCTATATTTTGTGAATGTTAAACCATCTTTTTAATCCCATAATAATGTGTTTAGTTTAAACTAAAAGCAAGGAGGTTATAAATTTAAAAATATTAATAATGCATAATGAAAATAGTTTCCTTGTATTACCTTCAGCATCATGGGACACAGCTAGTGGTAACAGCAAAATCAAGCAAAGTTTTGATACGTCCATGCTTGTTAACATGTCTGTAAGCCACCGACAGTGAAGAGGAAGATGTGCGGAAAGAAAGAAGCTGAAGCTTTCCTGGCTAAGCAGACGTCAGACTGTTGCCCTTCACGGGGCAAGTGTGAAATGATGTAAAAAGGAAGTGTACTGACAGGACTTTCATATTAAAAGGCTGTAAAGTTGAAACACTGTGCGAGCTCCCACACAAAAAGAAAACAAGCTAATTTTTCTTTATCACAGAGGAATTATTACACTGCTAACTGTCATGTTCGCTGAAGCTGAAGGATGGATAATATTGTAAAAGTAACAACAAAACTACCATTTATCATAACATTATAAGCATTTTAAACTAAAATAGCGTGTGTTATGGTTCAAAATATTGGGGATGGAGACAAGAGGAAAAACCACAATAACAACACTGGTCCGGTCGGGTTGAGTCAAACGATGATTTTAATGAACACACGCGTGGGAGATGGGCACTGATGCAGACAGCCTCAAAATCTCAAAATGGTGGAGCATTGCTCAAACTCTTATAGCCTCTGGTGCCTCCACCTTATCATAAAAAGCCTAAACATTCACATGCTTTCTCTCACACAGCGCCTAAGCTACGACCTTGGCTCCCCGTCTATCTGCTCCTGCTGAGATGGGGCAGAAAACTCCAGTATATTCTGTTCTCTTCTAATCAGACAAATAAGACAATTACTTTCTGCGAACAGTATTTCTTATAACTCAGCAGTATAATGCATCATAAAACAATATCATTCATTCACAACAAGTCAGCAGTTTAATGTAATGCAAATCAGTTTAACTAATGCAATAGTTATCAGCTTCTTCTAATTCAGGAGAATAATGCCAACTAAAACTACATAATAATTCACCATCTTTAATTAGGGGTCTAACATGGCATAAAATAATATTATAATCTAATAATTCCCCCTGATGAGCTCATTAGAATAATGAGCTCACCAACACCCCATAATCCAGTGTGGCTGGGTTCATCTCTTCTCACTCCTGAGGTCCTTTGTCCCCCTGAGGGGCGAACCATATGTGGGATGACCTCTGTGTTTGCGCAGTTCAGATGCAAGACAAACTATTATTCCAACAATAGCAGGTACAGATGACACTCCCCAGGTCTCCCACAGCTTTATTTGGTGCTACCTTATACCCTCCAGACGTACTCAGACTAGAACCTCTGTCCAAGGAGCTTTTAGCCTTTTATGTTATTGCTGCAGCTACCAGTGTCGTCCAGTTGGGTGATCCTCTGCTCTTCATTCTTCAACCTCAGGGGTTAGACAACCCTTCAGTCGTGGCACAGATCAGGGGATTATTCTGCCCCGATTTCAAACAACGATCTGTGTATCCTCCAGAAAAAGGAACAGGAAGGTGTCCCCCTTTTTGCCCAAGAGCCTCTCGAACTTCGTTGGTCTGGTGTTCCCGGATTTCCGCCAACCCCTTCATGGTTATTGCTGTGTTTATGGGATCCATCCTTTTGTGGTGACTAGCTGGAGCCCAAACGCCATGACCCTTGGACCCAGTTGGTGTCTTGGCAGTCACTGTGTCTGTCTCTGCTGCGGAGGATCCTCGTATATCTGTGACCTCGTCTGGTGTCTGTTCCTTTCTCTGTAAGAGACAGAAAACCAAAACACCTCTCTTCCTAACCCTAATAATCTAATGTTGTTATCTACTGACCTTCTAGTGATTCAGAATTGGTTTAAAAACATTCAGAATGTTCCAAGGACTTATTCTAATCATATCCTATGTGTGTGTAAGCGTGTTTGCATTTAGCCCTCTGCACTCAAAGTCAATACCTGCAATATATCAGTCCGGACCATCACGCCGAACGAAGCTTATGACCTTCAAAAGACCAAGTGCCAACTCGTTATAAGCACATTTGCAAGGTGTGTCTGAACATTATTGAAACCCCTCTTTTTAACAAAAGACAAAGAAATTAACAAATCTTCTAAACGCTATTCAGTTCATTTCAATGATTGATGCTTACACATGGAAATAATGATCTATGCTTCTTACTGATTCTCTACAAAAGACCGGAAACTTCTCGGGCCGCTATTAGCTTAAGTTTTACCATTCCTAAGGTATTAAAGACACAAATGAAGTTATAAAATGTTCAAATAATCCTTGTTTGATGTTAAAGCTCAACTTCCCCCCCCCCCTTTTTTGACACATTCCAATGTGTCAAATCAACGGAGCTAGAACATTAAAAGAAAAGGTTAGGCAGCTACAAGGTTTCCCAGATCGTTAAGGTGATCTGCGTGTAATGTTCTGACTCAGGTATTTAATATTTTAATAAATGTCGTTTAATTAACTGCCACTATTTAAACTAAACTTAAAGACATAATTGAAGAAAAGATCACAAAAAATAACATGATATCAGTGTTTTGTAAGCGCGTGCGGCCTTCTATGCTCGAAGCCTTTCCCCTCAATAGATCAGTCAGACATTCGCGCTGACTGTAGCTTTTAACCCTTATTAACTTGAGCACAACTCTACAATGAGCAACAAGTTGCAATATGTATAAAAATGATCATGGTTACACCTGCAATGAAAAATTATATCATTATCCTAACACCTGTAAATAGAAGATTCATCAGAGGTTATAACCATCACAGGAACACAGATGTTAGTATAAGGTCAAAAGCTTCAATATATGATCATCGATGCAATACTTGTTGCATGATTCTCATACAATAATAATGCTGATATTAAAATAACAGTAAAACACCCCCTTTTATCCCGTTTCGCTTGACCCATAAACGTTTATAAATGCCTCTTTTAAATGTTATTTCCCCCTGTTCTCCCCTTCCTGACCACAGCAGGGGGATCTTAGTTTTGAATCAGCCATGAATCCAGCTCACCTGATTCATCAGTGAGCTCCACCGTCACTGGCGTCTGACAGGGTGGCGCTGCATATTCTTCCTTTAATGTCACTATTTTCAACCTGTTAATTAGAGTGCTTAAACCTGAAGTCGACTACGTCCACAACAAGTCAATACAGCTGTAAATGTGGCCAATTATCAATCTATTACCAATCAATAACAACAGATAACTTCTATTTTATGCATGCTTTTAATCAACCACTCACCCAGAGGATCTCCAATCCCAGGAAATTCCTTCTCCTCAGTCAATGAGTCTGTCCTCCTTCCATGCCCTGGTAACTGGTCCATCCAGAGCCATATGATCTCAAATATACATAAAACAAGCCAAACCACACCTTGGTCACACCAACTCTCTTCCGCCCCGAAGATGTCCAATGCCATCCTAGTATGGACTGAAAGTGGCTTTAACGCTGACTGTCCTGACAATCCATCTTATAACATTTCCTGGTCAGATCTGCCAATCTCCGCCCCAGGGTTTTAACTATTTTGCAATTTTCATTAGTTTCTATGTTTTTTCTAGTTTTGCCTCCAGATTTTCAATTTTTTTTTACCAGTTGGAATCAGTTTTTACCAATTCTTTGCTAGTTTAGTCTAGTTTTTATTTTCCTGAAAATCCTTAGTTTCAGTTTAGTTTTAGTTGTGTTTTGCAAAAATTAAGTGTAACAAAATCTCAGTTCCATCCTATCAATCATGCTCTTCTGGTTATCCTTGGGTGTTGAGACTAATAACTATTAACTCTTGCCGCACCGAGTGTTCCTAATTTTGGTTGAAGTGAATTGATAACCTTTTTGAAGGCGATTGTTTCACACATTTATTTAGATGTCCCAGTCCTGTTATCTCGGGATACATCACGCTGCCTTATCTGGGGTTAGCTGTTTTCGGGGGATGCGGGTTGAGTGGGGGAGCTCTTCAAGGTAAGCTAGGTTAACCTTCTTGTGTGAGCTTTTCAAGTGCACTTTAAGGTTTGTGGGATTTTTCGTGTCATAAATGTCCCTCATAACCCCCTGATGGCCCAGTAATTCATTTTTGCGCACTGTAGTACACATTTAGTTTTTGCTTGTAGCTCTCATACTCTACTTGCCACTCCTCTAAGTCCTGATGTTTCTTAGCGAGGACAACAGTACCTTTAAAATTATATCACATGTGTGGGGGTGTGGCCTTGCCAATTGTTTTTCCCACCTTTTCAAAATGGCTGACGTGCCCACAAGCACATTTTATGGAAGAAAGAAAGGTAAGCTTGATATTTACATTTAAAATGTTTTGTTAAACTCAGATTTTTATTAATTTTCAAAGAATAAACATCTAGTAAATGATTTGAGGGGTCTTTAAGAATTAGGCTCATTTAGTTTCACGGAGAACATGACAAAATATGGTTCACTCCACTTGCCTGAAATGGTTAACAGTCCAAGGCATTTCAGTTGTAGAATGGGTGCAACAGTAAAACATATGTGAGATGTGGGAAGTGCCAAATGTTCCTTTGTGTCTCCAAATAAAAATAAAAATCACAGTACTTCCTCAGATATCATAAATGAATTGACTTTTGTGAAATAGAAAGCCCAGTGCAATCACTTATTCCTGAACCAATGGCTTACAGCTAGTGAAGTGTCAGTGACTTCTAAGTTGATCCCTGATCTACATTTTTATGATATTGTTATATAAATAAGTTTTAATATCCTGCTTACAAAAATTTCAGTGGAACATGTAATCTTCTTAAATAGCTCTTGAATGTTGTTAGTTTCACATTCGTGATCAATGAACTCCCCTTGTGCACTGTAGTGCACATGTTGTAAAATTTAAATAAAATTAGTTAAAAACAATTTTGTTTTTGTAATGTGTTTATTTTACCGTCCCAGCACTTGATTTATCTTAAAAAGAAAAAAGAAAAAGAAAAAAATGAAAATACTTTTCCCTTTTTTCTTTCCCTGGGTCTCAGGAGGACATTGTGTCTCTCTCCACTACAAGACTCTTGCTATATCTAAAAAACAGTCATATTCAAAGTAATCCTAAATTGGACTCTGGCGCTTTCTCCCGACTTTTCCTGACATGATTCTGCGCGTGGACGGAGCAGCAACACAGACGACTCGACTAACGTACTGCCTTGACTTTACTATTGCAGGGCACGCACACATCAATGCAACTAAACACATTTTGCTATAAATCTAGTTAATTTTAGTTAGTTTTGTGAACATTCAGTACAGTTTTAGTTAGTTTTCCTTTTTGTTTTGATTTTATTACCGTTAACGCAAATTTTTCCACTTCTAGTTTTCGTTATTTCATTTGTTGTCTTTAATAATAATAATCTTCTCTGCACCCTGGAATAAACATAATCAATATGATCAACATTTTGCTGCGTATCAATTCACCTTTTTGATTCAAATGCTCCAGCCTTATGTGGTTTGTGACATGTGTTGATCTAAACCTCCACTCTGTCTCTAAATGTTTGAAGAATTTTTCAAGTTCGGGGTCAAATTTTGAGAATTTGACCATAAGTGAAAGTTATGGTGTTATCACCCCCTTTGGGGATTACCTTTTCCAGTTTTGATGATATTCCTCCCCATTCTCTATTTTTTGCAAGTACCCCTCTTCGGTGGTGAGAAACTGTTGGTGTGATCAAGCGGGTGCTGTAAAAACAAAAGCTCAGGACAGAACAGTCACCAATCATGTACTTCATTCAAAATTAACAAATATCAAGCTTCATATTGATCCTCTGAGTGTAATGGTACATTTTAATTTGCACTTCTCAAAACTGAAAACAATATTCTCTTTATTTTACTCTTGTTCTTGTGCAGCACCACCCCTCAGCACATGCCCCTGTTATTTTATCTTACTTTTAAATTGTTGACTACTTCAAGAAAGCGCCCAAAAGACGGGGACCAGTGTTTATCATTACATATCTCCATTTTGAGTGTGGCTGTCTATCATTCCCCTGTTATTCATAGACCTCGGTGGAGGGTTTTTTTTTTTGTTGTTGTTGTTTTTTTACCTCTATAAAAATTAATTGACTCTTTACAGTGACCCACTATGGTTAATAATAACATGTTCAGTCATGAGTGGAATCAAACCTTTTCTTCACTTTAGCATTTAACATTCCCCACCATATAATATGATACATTAATCGAAACACAGCTACTAAAACACAATTTTCTTAATGCAAACATCAGTAACTCAAAATTAGCAACCAAAGGGTTCAGCCTGCAGTTCACACTCCTGTGAAGCTACAGCTCTTTAGTCTCTGTCATCCTTCTGTTCTTGCAAAAACAAAACATCCACCCTTCTTTTACAGGCTGGGTGAATTGTCTGTGGACATTCAATAATCCTAAAGTCGGCACCGTTTTTGTCTCAATATCAAGTCAGTTAAAACTTTTAGTCGTCAGTCCGTCACAGTCCAGTCACATGCATACATCCACACACATTCATACCAGATATTGCTGATAATGGAGTCTCACGCGCAACCTATTCGAGCCTCCATCACCAGCAAGATGACGTCATCATTTTAAAGGAAACAGTTCCTTGTTTGTTTTGTTTTCTTTTTTGGACTGGATCGACTCGCTGCAATCCTTTTAGGCTCAGGACTTCTCATGTGATCAATGTCCCATATAAGTGAATTTCTCCCAAGCCCATTATAATCATGGAGAAAAATACTTTGCGACTGTTTTCAGTAAGAATATTTTATAGCGCTTTAAAGTTCAATCTCTCAGGCCTGGATTAAAGAGCTGATTTGTTAAATCAGGAACTCACAAGATACCAAAATATCACCACCGGTGGATCACACCTCTCTGATGTTCTTATCTCAGTGCACTGTAACAAAAGCACAAACAAACGCAACCAATAAAACACTCATATAATAACAAATACTGGGGCCCATTACAAACATGTCCAAAGATCAAACCCTCTTTCTCTATGTTAGAGAAAGAGAACAATCCAAACCTCACTGATAGTATCAACCTAGTGTCAAACAAAACCCAAAAATCAACCAGAACTTCACACACTATATTGTGTAGGCATACAGGTACCGTAACTCCTTTTTGCACTGACAAATACATGTTGGATTGACTTAATTCAATAGTGGACACTGGTTGCACACAAATGTTTTGCTTTGGCAGAAACTTAAACAACTGAGTCAAATCAACACAACCTTTTCATATTCTCTCTGAAATAAAACTCACACCATTAATTCATCATTTTCACTCTGTACCACTGCTCCTTATCAGGCTGTGTGAAGCACAGTAAACAATTCAGTGGAGGCCTTGAGCCATAAACAGACATCACACACAGACATTGTTTTCACAACCAAACTACTTTAGACCTTGTCCCCTAAATCTACACAGATGCCCTCTGTGTGGCATGAAATGCATTTAACCAATAAACAATCAATGGCTTCTTGTTGTTGTAACCGACTCCATATTTGGATGTTTGTGTGCAGCATTTGTTAGTAAAGCATTCTTCATTGCAACAGCGTGTGTGTATCACTCTTTATTGCACAAGCTTGTAAATGTGTGTGTGTGGATCACTCCTCAGTGACTTGAATCAGCATTTCGATTTTTTTTTTTTGCGCGTGTGTGTGTCATTTCTCACTCAATCAACGAGTGCATATGTTCATATGTGTGTTTCTCTTCATTCTGAGTCAGTGCATGTAGATGTGTGTGTTTGTGTGGGTGTTTGTGTTCATCACTTTCCTGTTCTGGTGTTCTGGCCAAGATGGCGGCGCGCACAGACGCAGCGGCTCACTGCTCCTCACGTTCGGTGTTTTGTTTTTTACTTTCTCTACGTGTATCTGTGTGGATGTGTGTGCTTTTTATCATTATACATCGAGTAGAGTCCACCTACAGTCGCCAGGACCTTTTGAGTTTGGGATTACGCTGTGCAAGGAGCATTACATCGGACTACCACCACTTTCACAGCATTCCGGAGGACATAATAAGAGCTCCAGGGTCTCCGTGGTTGGTTCTTCCCAGCGGCAAGACAAAGAGGAAACGTAAACAAAGGAGGCAAAAGCGTGGCTGCAGGGCGGGTCCACTAGCTCGGCTAAAGAAACAGCCATTTAAGCCACCGCTTCCGAGTATTTTCCTCTCCAACGTCAGGTCCATAACCAACAAAATCGACGAACTGAGATTACAAATTGCAGTCAATAAGTGTGTACGGGACAGCAGCATAATATTACTCACAGAGACTTGGCTGCAGCCATCAATTCCGGACTCGGCTATTGAGCTAGCAGGCCGCACGGTCCACCGTCACGACAGGAACGGCCACTCCGGTAAGATCAAAGGAGGGGGTTTATGCATCTACACCAATGACAGCTGGTGCAAAAACACAAAGACTGTAGACAGCCACTGTTCCCCGGATTTGGAATACTTGACTGTGAAGTGCAGACCCGTCTACATACCTCGCGAGTTTACTGTTGTCATGGTAACGGCCGTGTATGTACCACCCGATGCTAATGCTAACTCTGCCATGGAGGAGCTGCACAAGACAATAAGCAACCAGCAGAACTCCCATCCAAACGCAGTGCACATTATAGCTGGGGACTTCAACCATGCTGATTTAAGGTCAGTATTCCCCAGATTTGAACAGCATATTAAATGTGCAACGAGGGGGAAAAACACATTGGATAAAGCCTACAGCAACATCCAAAAAGGCTACAGAGCAACCCCTCTACCACATCTAGGTTTGTCAGACCACATGTCCATGCTGTTGATCCCTGCATACACTCCCATTAGGAGAAGAGCCCCCCCAGTCACAAAAACTGTGAAAACCTGGCCAGAAGGTGCATCACATCAGCTGCAGGACTGTTTTGAAAACACGGACTGGAGCGTGTTCGAACATCAGGACCTTGAAGAGCACACAACATCAGTGCTCTCATATATTAACTTCTGTGTCAACAGTGTCACTGTGGACAAACGTCTCCGGGTGTATTCCAACCAGAAACCCTGGATGACTAAAGAGGTCCAGGTCCTGCTGAAGCAACGTGACGCCGCTTTTAGATCCGGTGATGGTATGCAGTACAGTGCAGCCAGATCTCAGTTGAAAAGAGGCATCAGAGAGGCCAAGGCAGCGTACAAGAGAAGGATCGAAGACCACTTCACCACCAACAACTCACGACAGGTATGGCAGGGAGTTCAGCACTTAACCAACTACAAACCTGGCAATACCACGTTGACTGAGGGTAACGCGGAGCTTGCAGAGGAGCTGAACCACTTCTTCGCACGCTTTGAGGTGAAGGGACCAGAGGCAGCAGCAGCAAAAACATCGGACAGCAGCAGCCCAAGCCTCATAGTGCAGGAATATGAGGTGAGGCGCACACTGAGGGCAGTGAACCCCAGGAAGGCCACCGGACCAGATGGGGTAACCGCAAAGGTCCTAAAAGAGTGTGCAGACCAGCTGGCTGGGGTCTTCACTAAGATCTTCAACACTTCACTGTCCCAGTCCTGCATCCCGCCGTGCCTAAAGTCAGCCACAATTGTCCCACTGCCAAAGCGTACTAACATTAGCAGCCTCAACGACTACCGACCAGTTGCTCTAACACCTGTTATAATGAAGTGCTTTGAGAAACTGGTCCGACGTCACATCATGTCCTGCCTGCCACCCACACTCGACCCGCTCCAGTTTGCATACAGAGCTAACAGATCAACTGAAGATGCCATTGCTACAACGCTCCACACCACCATCTCTCACCTGGAAGTGCAGGGCCGTTACGCCAGGCTGCTCTTTGTTGACTTTAGCTCTGCTTTCAATACGATACTCCCGGACAGACTAATAGATAAACTGCTGGAAATTGGACTTCCTTCCACCACCTGCCGCTGGATCAGAGACTTCCTCTCAGACCGTGTACAGAGAGTTAGAGTGGGGCCTCATCTTTCCTCAGCCCTCAGCCTCAACACCGGCTCTCCACAAGGCTGTGTACTGAGTCCCCTACTGTACACTCTGTACACACATGACTGTGTTAGTTCCCACCCAGACAACACAGTCATCAAGTTTGCAGATGATACCACTGTGGTGGGGCTCATCTCAGGGGGAGATGAGACTGCATACAGAGCTGAAGTTCAGAGGCTGTCAGATTGGTGTGCAGACAACAACCTGGACCTCAATACCACCAAAACAAAAGAACTGGTAGTTGACTTCAGAAGGAGGAAGTCCGAGTTGCAGCCTGTCAGCATCAACGGGGAGTGCGTGGAAAGGGTCTCCAGTTTCAAGTTTCTGGGTGTGCACATAGACACAGACCTCCAATGGAGCTCTAACACCTCTGCGGTCTTAAAGAAGGCCCAACAGCGTCTCCACTTTCTGAGAATCCTCAGAAAAATGGACCTGAAGAAGGAGCTGCTGACCGTCTTCTACCGCTGCTCCATTGAAAGTGTGCTGACATATTGCATCGGTGTGTGGTTCTCCAGCTGCACCACAGCACACAGAAAGGCACTCCAGAGGGTCATCAACATGGCCCAAAAAATCATTGGACATCCTCTTCCCTCCCTGAAGGACCTGTACAGCACTCGCTGTCTCAAGAGGGCACGCAGCATCCTACGGGACTGCACACACCCAGGACACCGGGTGTTTAAGCTGCTGCCGTCTGGCAGGAGGTTCAGGCTGCTGAGGTCCCGAACAAACAGACTCAAGGACAGCTTTTACAACAGGGCAATAGCCCTGATCAATGTAAATAGCTGACCTGACTGGATACCTCCCTGGACTTTTTAGGGGGAGGTAACAATGTTTAAAACGATAACAATAATATTTATATTTATAACAAGGTGCAATAATAATTAATGTGCAATAATAACAGTGTGCAATACACATACACTTATTCTTCTTTTTTATACTAAGTTAATATACTGTGTTGTGTTGTTTGTTACGTTGTGATGTGTCATATCGTGTCGTGTTGTGTTATATGTAGTGCCGACGTAGGACAGTTTTTCCAATTTCATTGTACTACTGTACTATGTATGACTGTGCAATGACAATAAAGAGTTATCTTATCTTATCTTATCTTATCTTAAACCACGGCCTGAAGCATGCCCTGGGGTCCTGCCCTCCTCCTTTTCAGTCTGTTTGCATCCGTTGGTGCTGCTGCTCAAAGTTCTGTCCATACTGGTTCTGGCCCCAATTGAGGCAGTGCTTTTCTCCAGTGTCCTGCAACTTCTCCCTGTTCCACTCCTCCTTAACTTGACCCTTTTTCTTCTGTAGCTCCTTCAGGGCTTGCTCCTGCTGTTGGAGCTTCTTCGTCAGGTTTGGCGACCTCCTGCTCCAGCAAGCTCCAGCCTGATTCCAAGTCCTGTGTCTGGGACTCCAAGCCTGATGGGTTCGATTATCAGCCAGCTCCTCCTGAGCCATGGTCAGTTTCTGCTCTGATGCCTTGAGCTCTTACTGAGGGGCAGAAACCTCAGAATCTTTTCCGTCCACTTCAGATTGAAGTCCATCGATGTTTTCCTTGCTTTGCTCCACGGCCTTTTGCGGCTCTGCTGTTCGGCTCTTCTCAGAGGTCAGCTCCTGGCCAAGCCCCGACACCTGTGCCTTCAGCTTATTTTCTCCTGGTGTTTTGTCCATTCTGAGGTGCCTCCTGACCTCAGTTACTCCTCCTGTCTCTGGCACGCCCTTTTTGCTGCCCGACGATCATTGTTGGTCCGTCACTGTCCTGCACAGTTTTAATGCAGAGTGGTTAAGGTCAGCATTGTTTTGCTCGGCCTCACTTTTCATCTGGGCTTAATGGGCGTCCCATCACAGCTCTGTCAGCTGAAGCTATCTTTTTCCATATGGCAAGAGTGTGAAGAGTGTGTGAGAGGGGTGTGTCCGATCAGGCACAATGCTGGTGGCTTTGCGAGTGCCTCGTTTTCCAAATCCAGATGTTTATTTGTCACGTACACAGCAACAGAGAGAACAGTCTGTTGTTGGGATGGCTGAGGTCCTTCACGATCTTCCTGGTCTTGGTCCAGCACCGCCTGCTGTAGATTGAGTGCAGGTCAGGGTGCTCAGAGCGGATGGTGCGCTCAGCTGATTGCACAACCCTCTGTAGAGCTTGTCTGTCCGGCATGGTGCTGTTCCCGAACCAGACAGTGATACAGCTGCTCAGGATGCTCTCGATAGTTCCTCTATAGAAGGTGGTCAGAATCGGTGGTGGGAGCCGGGCCTTTCTCAGTCTTCTCAGAAAGAAGAGACGCTGACGGAAATCTCCCCGTGTAATGAAACGGGCCTTGGATTTAACGCTCTCCGTCTCCGCTGCATGAGATCGTTTTCCTGCAGCACTGTTGACATTTTCAAGTTGTTGTTGTGGGTCCAGCTGCTTTAGCATTTGGTCAGGGTCACATCAAAGATGGTAAAGGAGAGAGCAAAGATGGTAGGGGGGAGAGCAGGAGTCCAGGGTCAGCTTCGGCTTTCAGGGCCGACAAAGCAGCCTGTAATCAAGCATAAAGAGAAAAAACAAAACAAAAACAAAACAAAAACAGATGAACAGGAAAATGATGTTATTTTGGCTGTGTTACTCAGAGAGGGGAGAAACAACGGGACCAGGCCCTGTGTCAGCCTTCTCTCCCCCTTTTTTTGTTTTTTCTCACCATATAATCCACTCATGACCCACCAAGCTGACAGGACATCACAGGTACATGTTAAAATTCTTAAGATCGGTGCGTTGGTGGTTCTTTGTGTCCGGGGATGGGCGTCCAGGTACACACCGGCTCACTCCTTGGCGGCCGCTTATCGGGGCCTGGAGCCTGGGGCTCGCTCGGGCCACTTCGGAGGTGGGGTGCCCCCGGCCTCTCGGCCTGGGGCTCGGTCACTCAGGCGCAGCTGGCTGCCGGCGGAGCTCACGGGCGCGTCACTGCAACTCCCCCTGGCTTCTGCTCCGCGGCTGCTGAGTGAGCCCTCATCTGGGACTCTCCTCAGCTCTTTCCGGGACAGTGGCGCGGCTGCCCCTCTGTTGGTCTTCCTTGGTCTCTTGTGTTCTGGGGGCCTCTGGATGTCTGGAGTTTTGATCTCCTCCACACCTGCTTCACGCCCTGGAGGACGGGGCTGTGGCCCCCCCACACCCTCTAGCAGATTATTACATGAAGGAACCTTTTAAAAAAACAAAAAACAAGCACGTCCATGCTCACAGGTGTACACACGGGTGATCACACCCACAAACTACACCCTTTTTGGCTCCTACCTCAAAGCACACTGTGTTCTGTTGATCTTATGTGCTGCACAATAATGTTTAATATTTAGTATTTACTGTCATATTCCCATATATCATTGTGATGTTGTTTATTCTATTACTCTTGTTCTCTTCTGCTTGCTTTCTTTTTTCTTTCTCAGCAGGTGATCCAGGTGATTGATATATGCATTTTTTTTTCTCTGCCCGTTCTGTTGGTTTTTGTCTTTTGCCCTTCTCCCCCGTCCCTCTTCTCAGCTGTTTCTCTTTCCCTCTTTCTTTCTCCCCTTCTTTCCCCCAGTCAAGTCTGTCCCGTATTCAGTAAGTGAAAATAAAATAAACAATAAAAGGTGAATCAAATGGACCATTACGGCAAGGCTGGGATGGTCAGTTTGGTAAAGTAAATCCGTTGGGCATCTTTCTTTGCCTTTAGACAACAATTCTGATGAAAAAGAGCCAAACGGGACAGGCCAAAAAAAAAGAAAGAAAAAAAGATCGTGTTTAAAAGCACAAAAATTGGAATTTTCTTTCATCTGGTAATCACTTGTATTGATCAATCAGCAGAAAACATGTCACAATTTGACTTTTCTAACCACTAAATTTGTCGTGTTATCACTGGTTGGTCAGACCAGTGCCTTTTTTTTTTTTTTGAAGTTAAGTTGTTGTCCTGCAACCCAGAGAGTTTATTTGTTAGTAGTGGATAAACTTTATTATTTAACGGCGGGTGTATGTTAAGTTTCACTGCTTTAAACTTGCTGGAAAATCTTCACGTGTTCATGAGTGTAAGCTGTTTCTTCATTGCGTGTATGTGCGTTTGTAGGTGGGCTAATTTAACGTTTTTTCCTCAAACAAGGCATTTCTCTAACATGTGCCTCTCTCTCACATTACTCTGCTTGTGTGTGTTTTTGTTTCACCTTTTGTTGTGATGCTCCGGAAGCCTTCCCAACCTCCACAAGTCTGTTGGCCCCAATTTTATGTGTTAAAGCTTCTCTTAATTTCTCCTTTAATTCTCTGCTAGCTGCTGTCTTTTCCACAGCTGCTGATTCTTGCTGAGTGTGGTCTCCATTATTATAATTTGCTTCGGCCGCTGTGCTTGTGGGGGCAGTTGGTCCAGGCCCGTAGCCACCTGTATCAACACACTGAGAGATTTATTTAATATCATTTTCCTCACAATCTTACTCTGCCGGCTGACGTGCCGGTCTTAATCATGCTCGATTTGTCTCTTCTATATCAAAACCCAGCCGAACATCAAACATTCAGCGTAGTCATTCAAAACCTTATCTGTAGTATTATAATCAGCAAAATCAGCGTTTTAATTACAGGCATGTATCATTATTTGCAAATCATAATTATAAAACTCAAAAACACGCTAAACAGCAACAAAAGTCCTCTGTGCGCTCCACAGCTCATTTGCATGTTCACACAGTCTAAAAATAGCTCGCAGCGCTGCAGTGCGCTGTCGTCACACACAGGGTCACACAAAGCTCAGGCAAAACTCTTTTATTTTATATTACAAAGACGTCTTATATTTACAACCACTGACAGGCCTGACAGATTCAGCGCCTAACAAATTCGACAAATTTAAGTTAACGGGTCCAACCGAAGAAAGTCCAACTTTTTTGTAATCAATTAACCAGTATCAGACTCTAACTTTATCTGGCCTAATCCCTAAGGTCCCTAACTCAATTTAACAGTATTCAAAAAAGCACATCACACCGTTCCAAACGGTGAGGAGACTCTAACTCCTAGCTTATTTCAGGATGCCCTGTACCCCACAGATAAGCCAAACTGAACTAACCCTGTTCGCCGACAGGTCAAGACCGCGCGTCCACGGCCAGGAGGGAGCGTAACCTCCGGGCTATGCGCTTCTTAGCGGACTCTAACCGCCGTTCTATAATAATTTATAACAATTTCAAACACCAGTCAACGCCTTAAAACAAGAGTATGACTAAGGCAAGTGCCACCTAGAGGTCAATGGGGACTCGAACCCACAAACTGACCACTCAGGTCCACTCTATAACCAATTTGGACTCTAACCAACAAAATGACCAATTCCCTATCAAACTACTTGAGACTCTAACTCAATTCCTTGGGACTCGAACCCAGCATTTCTTTCAATTCCTTTTTCAACTTCATTAAAGACTCTTAGCCGACTTTAACTGCATAACACACACGGATCCTCATCAAAATCAAAACAGACCCTCTACCAGTAATTTCAGTGAGTAGACTTTAATTTAGTCATATCCAATTTGGCACACTTTGGAAATAATTCAACAGGTAGTGCCTTACCTTTAGATAAGCCGGCTTATGCCCACTCACATAAGACCACTGGCTCGTGCCTGTCCGTTCGACAACCTCGGACCGTCCAAACTTTTAAATTCCACCCCAATACCACAGGACGAGCCCCCAAAATGTTATGGTTCAAAATATTGGGGATGGAGACAAGAGGAAAAACCACAATAACAACACTGGTCCGGTCGGGTTGAGTCAAACGATGATTTTAATGATCACACGCGTGGGAGATGGGCACTGATGCAGACAGCCTCAGATCTCAAAATGGTGGAGCATTGCTCAAACTCTTATAGCCTCTGGTGCCTCCACCTTATCATAAAAAGCCTAAACATTCACATGCTTTCTCTCACACAGCGCCTAAGCTACGACCTTGGCTCCCCGTCTATCTGCTCCTGCTGAGATGGGGCAGAAAACTCCAGTATATTCTGTTCTCTTCTAATCAGACAAATAAGACAATTACTTTCTGCGAACAGTATTTCTTATAACTCAGCAGTATAATGCATCATAAAACAATATCATTCATTCACAACAAGTCAGCAGTTTAATGTAATGCAAATCAGTTTAACTAATGCAATAGTTATCAGCTTCTTCTAATTCAGGAGAATAATGCCAACTAAAACTACATAATAATTCACCATCTTTAATTAGGGGTCTAACATGGCATAAAATAATATTATAATCTAATACGTGTTACGTCATCAAACCGCTTCATCCAATCACTCAGATACTTACAAAGTTTTGACTGCATTACCTTTAAAATTTGTACGAAGATGAGCATAAAATGAATAAAACTGACATGCTTGCATTTGTTGTGTAGTGCAACAGGTGTATGTGGCTGAGGGATTCCCATGATGCAATGCGTATTTCTTCTTCAGTCACCTTTCCTACTCACTGTGTGTTAATGCAGCTCTCTGCATTGAATCATACCTGTTATTAACCTCTGTCTCTCTTCCACAGCGTGTCTTTATCCTGTCTTCCTTCTCTCATCCCAACCAGTCGCAGCAGATGGCCCCGCCCCTCCCTGAGTCTGGTTCTGCTGGAGGTTTCTTCCTGTTAAAAGGGGGATTTTCCTTCCCACTGTCTCCAGACTGCTCACTCATAGGGAGTCATATGATTGTTGGGCTTTTTCTCTGTATGTATTATTGTAGGGTCTGCCTTATAATATTGTTGTGATTTGTCGCTGAGAAAATAAAATTGAATTGAAAATTGAATTGTGAAGGCCACACCAGAAGCCACACAATTGGGAAGTCAGTAACGTCAGACACCAGCATCTTTATTTTAATTTTAATGCACATTTCCACAAACATAAATAACGACACATGTCCCATAAACTATTTCTGGTTAATGTTTTACTGGTGCTGGAGGTCTGTTGGACTGCTGAGGGTAACTGGAGAGAAAATGATGTGTTGTTTTCACTGGACGTTAAGGTGTCTGGGAAGGGATCTCAGACCATTTACATCCTGGGCCATCTGACCTCAGGAAATCACATGATAAGGTGGGGCCAGGTTTCACAATGAGCTCACCCGAAACCCTGGCTGATTAGGACCCACACCCGCTTTCACACCTTGGCTCATGTGATTAGGTAGAGGATCATCAGGGGTCCTTTGTCCCTCTTTGGGGGGAAACTCCCACTGGTTTTAAGTCTGGGACTCCCCACCATTGACCCTTAGAACTGAAGAAGCTTCTCGGATGAGAGGTGAAACGTCTTCAAGTCCAGACGCTTTTCTTTCCAAGCTCCTTAGACTACGATGACCTGGATGACTGAGAACCTTCACAGACTTAAGTATTAAATTAATAGTTGGTTTTCATTCTTTGTTTTTAGATATTTTTTTTCTATTCGTATCCCCTCGTGTATTTAACTGGCCAGTTCAGTCCAATTTACTTTGGGAAATATTTAATCTGAGGTAGGGATGCACCGATACCGGTATCTGGTATCGGCCTCGATACCACATTTTCTAAAGTACTCGTTAAAAGTTCCCCGATACCGAGGACCGATACCACGGTCTGAGACCTGTCTATGTTTGAGCGGCATGTAAGGGGTTAATCACAGGCGCCGAGTGCCCGCCCCACAGGGCCTCAGAGCTGGGAGAAGGCGAGGCGAGACAAGTCAGCCGTGTGGAACTATTTCAAAGTGAACGAAGACACGAAAACAAAGGCGGACTGCAAATTGTGCTCATCGAAATTGTCCAGAGGAGGCTCAAAAGGTAGCGCATTTAACACAAGTAATTTAATCAAGCACCTAAAATCCCAACACGACAACGAGTACAAAGAGTTTGCCCACGCTTATTTACCCACGCTTATTAGCACAGAGGAGCATAGCTGATGCTAAAGCAGTGGGACGGAAAATAGTTGGGCATTTTAAACATTCCGCCTTAGCCTACTCCCGCCTCGAGGACATTCAGGGACAGCTCAACCAGCCAATAAAGAGACTGCAGCAGGACATACAGACACGCTGGAAGAGCACGTATTACATGACATCAGTCCTATTTTTCCACATATTAATACATTTATGAATTTTGTGCAGGTATAAAGATCGCTTCTTCTCCAACAACACTGCTCCAGAGGCCAAGCTGCACCTGAAGCAGGAGCTTCTAGAGGTGAGGCAGAGGGGAGTCGGGCAGAAGCTGCAGAACCTCCTGCTAAACTGTTCCTCAAGGCCCAGGCTGCCGCTGGCAGCAGGTGCTACCATTGAGCTCGACACATACCTCGGAGAGGCCCCAAGCCCTCGTGAAGACAGTCCTCTGAAGTACTGGGGTGTCAACAAAATCAGGTTCCCCACTTTGGCTAAAATAGCCTGTAAATAGCTCTCAGCCCCATGTAGCAGTGTGGACAGTGAAAGGCTTTTTAGCTCAGTGTCACACATTATAGATGAAAACAGAAACAGTCTGACTGCTGATGATGCAGAAAAGCTACTTTTCTTAAAAAACCCTGCCACTCACTGTTTCTCTCCATTTAGTGAGTCATCTTAGACTTGATGTTAATACCTACCTCAGTTGCACTGACTGCCACAGTTCTATGTCAGTGGATGTTGTTAGTTTATTCACATATTGTGCACTAAATGGCAAAGATGTTTATTAATGCCCCTTGTGTTGTCCAAAGCGGCAGAGTTTAAAATAAACTGAAAAATACTTGAGTTGCACTGTCACTGTTTAAATTTTTTTATAATTATTTATTCTGTAATATGTTGCATACAACATGCTTTTCATTTTAAATAAATGTTCTTAATTCCAAACCAGTCCCTTGTTTGTTTGTTGTTAAATTATAGGACTAAAGCTGTTACCTGTAAATTTAAATCATGTTTTTATTAAGTACTCGGTATCGGCGAGTACTGAAATGCAAGTACTCGTACTCCTACTGGTTTCCAAAAAAGTGGTATCGGTGCATCCCTAATCTGAGGTAAACATTTTGCTTTTCATTTGACCCCTGACCTGTCTGCTGTAATGCAGGAGGCAGGTTTATGACCTATACTGCAGCCAGACACCACAGGAAGCCTTCCTCCATGTTTTCTTTACAGTAATTGATTCAGCCAGTTTAAGTCTCCTTTGTTTTTGTGCATTAGATCACTGTGTGGGTTGTGTTGAGTGCTTATGTATTTGTAAGTAGCCATTATGACTTGACTAGTGGTGTTTATCTCTTTTAAGGGTCTAGTATCATCAGTTAATTAGTTTTTACACTTTGCAGGCACTTTGCTGTAAATACAACAACACTGCTGAAAACTCTAATTTAAATAATTACTACTGATGCACCTATCAAATAAACTAACATTTGCACAGGTGTTGAAATGCTGGACTCTTCCTCTCCTAAATCTGTGGCAGAGAAAAAATGCTGCAGGAGTGTTTTTTTTACATGATATGTAAGAAAAATAAGAAAAAGAAAGAAACCCTGTGATTTTAATGTGAATGCATTACTGACATCTTATCCAAACACACATTGTGCACACTACTTTATCCCCTATTACAACTGCAGCTTTTATTAGTGCATGTTCACGGGACTTCTGATTCTATAGGGTCTTGACAAAAGTCTCTGCAATCAATTGATTACAATCAAGTGATTCAATTGAAACATGGAAATCAGCATTTCACCATTTTATACTATACATACATGTTTTGCTTTCAAGACTGGACAGGAGTGGCATGTGGGCGGCATTGTAGAGTGTGTTGACAGGAGGAAAACTTACACGCTCAGTAAATCACCCCCGTCACTACCTAAACCTCAAAGTCTCTAAACAGGAAGTGCATCTGCATGAAAGCTTCTGTTTTATATGCAGACAGATGACCTTTTGATGTAAAACCTTTCTCTGTATCTAGAGAAACACTTTAACTATATATTCAACTATATAGTTTAACATTTGGTCCGTAACTATCATTTAAAAACAATAAAAAGGTTTAAAAGAATATACATAGGCGGCTATAAAGACTGCAGGTCAAACATCGTGCAGATACAGAAGGACCTCCTGGGGTCCAAAATGTCGCACTATTACAGAGCAATGCTTGCAATAGTCTTGCATGGTTAGCCAGTTAGACAGATGCAAATGTTAAAGTGCTAAAACAGACATGTAAATAAAATACAACATCATGTTAGCAGCTTATTGGTATTAATGTCTCTTAAAGCTCTCCATGACCTAGCTGCATCTTAACTCTCTGAGCTGCCACAGTCTTATAAACCCACCCGCTGTCTCAGGTCAGCTGATCAGCTGTTCCTGAATGTTCCCAGGACTGAGCGTAAACTTAGAGGACATCGTGCTTTTGCTGCAGCATCTCTGAAACTGTGACACGATCTGCCTTTAGAGATTAGACAGGCTTCTTCTCTGCCTGTTCTTAAATCACTCCTGAAAACTCATCTCTTCACCCTGACCTTTGACACCTTGTAAGATGTTGGTTTTTAGTTTGAGTTTTTTAGTTTATTTTTGCTGTTTTATCTTGTTTTGAAATATAGGGCTGTTTACATTTTTTATGTATTATGTGTTTTATTTTTTTACTGTTATGTTTTATTCTATTGTTCTTAACTCATTTACTGTACAGCACTTTGGTTTTGTCCTGGGTTTTTTAAAGTGCTTTCTCAATAAAGATGGATTGGATTGGACTGGAAGATAAACACTTTAGTTTGCAGTACTGTGGTGAGTTCACAGTAAAGCACTGTGTTGGACTGGCGCACAGTGATTGTGGCGTTCATGGTCAGTGTTAGGTTACCTCAAGTACAGTGGATTCATTTGCATTTAAGCTGATGATGCTTCGATTAAGTCATGGAATTTCACCTTTATATCAGCTCTATAAGCCAATTCTCAGGATACTGTTAGTGTAGGAAATGGAAAGACAACCAAGATATCTGTGAAACGTCTGCTTACATCTTGAATTCAGCTCCGGCGTATGTGGTAAGTTGTTAATGAGTGACTTTAATTTATTATTTGTTCACATGTGGCTATACACTCTACTGAGAATAAGCATACTGTCATGATATGAGTGGATCTTCAAAATAGACATCAAAATAGGTCATGGAGAAAATAAGTATAAAAAGTAAAGATCTTATTAGGAATAATACTGTTTGGATAATTATAACCATCATAATCAACCAAATCATCTCAACATGTATTTGCTCAAAAATGTATTTATTACCACAAACATGTATTTAATTATCAACAAAAGGAAAATCAACAGTTTCTAGAACTCCAACAGGGGCAGGACTTGGAGGTACTGGGATTTCAGGAGGCAGCAGAATGGTACACTGGTCAGTGTCATTATTATTGACCTGTGATGGTGGATGGCCTTGGAGGGAGCTGAGAGGTAACTCAGACCTCTTGTCTTCAGGACACGTAAAGCAAACATACTCCTTCTCAGCAGCTGGAGACTTAGAGACATCCCAACTCATCAGTCTCATGCGTTTGGGCATCAAATGTTCCTCTTCATCATTAACAGAAAAAGCAGTAGAATATCTGCGCTTTCTGCAGAGACCTACCTCTGCAGTGGGTGGAGGTCTCGGAGGCAGAGGAACATCGCTAGGACACATGAAAAATGTCACTTCATCATCCAGGGATGCATGATCATTTTTCAAATCTGGATTAATGATCTTGTCAGTGTACTTTGCATGGAAGCTGGCATCAGCAGGTGGAGGATTTGAAGAAACTGGAACATCAGAACTCATCAGCCTCATGCGTTTGGGCATCAAATGTTCCTCTTCATCCTCCACAGAAAAAGCAGTAGAATATCTGCGCTTTCTGCAGAGACCTACCTCTGCAGTGGGTGGAGGCACTGGGATTTCAGGAGGCAGCAGAATGGTACACTGGTCAGTGTCATTATTATTGACCTGTGATGGTGGATGGCCTTGGAGGGAGCTGAGAGGTAACTCAGACCTCTTGTCTTCAGGACACGTAAAGCAAACATACTCCTTCTCAGCAGCTGGAGACTTAGAGACATCCCAACTCATCAGCCTCATGCGTTTGGGCATCAAATGTTCCTCTTCATCATTAACAGAAAAAGCAGTAGAATATCTGCGCTTTCTGCAGAGACCTAACTCTGCAGTGGGTGGAGGTCTCGGAGGCAGAGGAACATCGCTAGGACACATGAAAAACATCACGTCATCATCCAGGGATGAACGATCGTTTTTCAAATCTGGATGCATGATCTTGTCTGTGTCCTTCGACTGAAAGCTGGCATCAGCAGGTGGTGGACTTAGGAGCTCACATGCAGGTGCGCTGATAGGTCGGAACATGAAAGCGGGAACTTCATTGTCCAGAGCACAACGGTCTGCACTGGGTGAGTGTGGGAGCTTCTCCTTTGCCTGTGGAGGAGGCAGACTTTGACTTTGTGTTGCAGAGGAACATTTAAGTCATCTGACGTTTTGCTCTGTTACATATTATTATTGTTGTTGTTGGATTTTTCTTTAAAAATTCACACGATTTAATGTTTAGAAACAGACACAGTGAAGGGTAACTTACCACAGCTCGAGCCATTTTAGGCGTCTGTCAAGGCAAAGACGCAGGATTTGGTTTCTCTGTGTAAGATTACAGGACAGTTGTCAGTTTCAGTTTCAAGTCAGTTGGATAAATTCATATCAAACTTCTCAAACTGTATCATTAAAGCATTGTTTAGGTGGACAAATATGAAAGATATGAAGATAAAAACAGTAACAGCTGGCAATCAAGGGAAAACAACCTTATGAAAAAGGTCTTAATCATTGTTGTTTTAAAGTAAATCTTTCAGTCCTTACTTCAGTGATTGTTTGAAGTCTCTGTGCTTGTTGTCAGTCGCAGATTTGTGTAAAATATTTGCAGTTTGTTAATAAAGTTTGCAGGAGCTCCAAAGTTTGTCTGTTCAATACCAAAGTAATGAGGAGACTGAGTGCAGGTTTGGAATCCTCAGTGACAGAAGAATGCAGCAATGTTTGAATTTGAATTTGTTATTGTTTTATTAACAACAACTACCAGGATCATGCCATAGCAACACAGTGATGCCCAATCAAATGTCAGGTACAAGGGATAGCCCACATACACATCCAACAGCACAGTAAAGCAATGGGCACCAATGCCACCAGTCAGGCCTTAAAAATACCTGAGTTATATAACAGCACACTGACAGTGTCTCATCCAAAAATATAAAATGTATAAATACAGTTAATATCATTTTTATTTAAATTTTATTTAATTCTCTTCATATAGTGCCAAACAGATGTCTCAAGTCGTCACTGTTACAACATAGATAAACATGAACATGAAATCCATTATTTAATTCTCTTCCATTCACTCCAGTTCAATTCAATAGCTATATAGATGGATAGACAGATACTGTATTATATACTATATTGATTCCAAATGGAGAATTAATGTGTTATATCACCAGGATAATGAATTCAAGTAGTACAATCTCCAATAAACAGACAACACAGTTCAAGTTCAAAGTGCAATATGTGCAGGATCCAGGCTTTATATTGTAAGATGCAAAATGTTTATATATACATAATATTGTTGAAAAACTAAAGAAAGTTAAAAATCAAAATAAGTTTATTGTCACTGTGGCTGATGTGATTGCAATATGAACCCGGAAGCAGACAAGGGAGAGATGGAACTGAATCTTAACAAAAAAACAAACCATTTATTAGGTTGAAAAACACGAACACAAAACAAGGCCCAGCAAACAGGGGCGGAAACTAAAACTAAAACCTATCCTGGGAATAACTCGGTATGACTATGACAACTATGACAAGAAAAACATGAACATGAATCCGAGGAGGTGCATGCGAGAAACTCTGATGAAAAAACATGAACATGAACATGGACCTAAACAGAATCAGGAGATAACCTGAAACCCGGAATAACGTGAACGGAGGAAAACGCACCAACACTGCCCAGAGGAAGACAGCGGACTTAAACACACAGAAGAGAAAGGAGGGAAGTGGAAACACAGCTGACACAAATGAACCTGACACCACAGGGGAAGCAAAATGAAACACACTGAACATGGAAACACAACCCTTTCATAATAAAAGACGAAACAAGGAGAGACGTGGACGTGTGATGGGCTGAGTTGCCAAATGGCTGGTAGGCTTTTAGCTAAGCTTTAGCTTCAGCCAAGTGGAAGCTAAATTGGCTAGTCATTCATATGTAAATTAGGTTGTTACCTGAGAATTCTGGAGGGGAGTGGGGGTGTGTGAATGATTGCTGATTTCTAACTGCCAACTGCCTCTTTGTTTGTCTGGGGGGGGAGCTGCTAAAAGCGGTGAACTTCCTTTTGTGTTCGTCTTGATGCATTCTCAATCATCCAGGAAAATAAATCTCCAAAAGTCACCAACTTGGAGTGGTTAGTTTCCTGAGCCACAAGGAAACTTGTGTTTCAGTTTGCCATCTTAGGGAGAAATCAACACACATGGGTGTATTCAGTGTTGGGACTAACGCGTTATTAAGTAACGTGTTACAGTAACTACGTTATTATTGTGGTAACGAGCACGGTAACTAGTTATTATGCTAAAATCAGGAACGCGTTAGTCGTTACTGGGATTTAGATAGGCTCGTTACTCGTTACTTCGTGTGGTGACTATCGCGGAGCTTCCACAGATTCAGTAACATTAGCAAGTGGTGGAGGCCAGCAGGTGGAGGAGGGAAAGGGGGACGCAGAAGGAAAAGAGACCCGAGGCGGCCGCCGGTCCAAGTGTGAACTGAACTTCAGGTAAGAAGTTATGACCTGCAGTCTCTCTGGGTCAGATATAAACCAAGTTTAGGTGGAGTTTATTTTTGTTATTCTGACTTTTTCCGTACTGCATACTAGCTAGCATGACGGAGTTATTATACAGCTGGGTGGGTGCTATGAAGTTAATGATGTTGAACTTTATTTCGTTCATAAGTTATTAGAATTGCCAACCGTCTCATCTGGTATTCAGAGAAAATATTACGCATTTCTTATTGAGGTGAAAAGGAACAGTTAGTCCCGTAATTCAGCTACAATGAAAAAGGCACAAAGCTGGATTTATTCTGTGTCTTTGCTGCACAGCTGCCTCTGATCATTGATCAGCTGATCAATGATCAGCTGATCGTCTCTCTTGTTTGTTTATCTCCCACTTTGCATTAGAAAGAGGAAACCAGCGGAGTTCACGTTAAACAACAGCAGCACGTTTAAGCTTGATCAGCTGTTGTTAGAATTTATTTAATATTAATTTCTAGTATCAGCTGATGTTTGCTGGAGCCACAGCTGTAAACCTGCTGGTCATGATGTCGGTTTGGTTATGTGATGAGAGGGAAACATGAAGATGAAACCAGGAGATGTCCTTACTGAATCATCAGAGCTGAACAGGTGATGGAGAAACAGGTTTACCTTTTAGGTGACATGGATGAGTTGAAGGGAAGTTATGAACTGTTTCTGAGAGACAAATAACACCAGGATCCTTTTTTAGGTAGCTGACAGCTGGTAACTGTGCAGGTGCAGATCTAGCAAAGTGTTGCCAGGGGGGCCAGGTAGGGCATTAAAGGGGGGCACAAAGAAATACTTTTCTTTCTTATTCTCATTTAAAGTGTCTCGCTTTTAATAAATAATTATCTGAGTCTTACAACAAACGATTGATAGATTGATGCATATATACCATCAGAACAGTGAGCATCAGTCACAACAGTGTTTGTTTTCATTCAAAGGCTTTATGATTTTTCCTATAATGGTGGGCCGGTCTCTAGTCAAAATGCCCGGGCCAATTTTCTGTCCCAGTCCAGCCCTGTATGCAGCTCATCTGCAGTCTGGTGTTACCTACATCTTCCTATTCAGAAGGCAGAATTTCCGAGTTCTGAGTACAATCGACAGCACCACGACTGCAGTTCTTGTGTTGGAAAAGGCGCACATGACGCTGTGACGTAGGCTAGAATCATGGCAGCAGTCAACGACGGTCCAGGCGTGGGATTTCTCTCATGGAAATGTGCACATTATCTTTTCCTTTCTATTGGTAGGTGGCACAGTGCACTTGTGGCAAGTAAGCAAGCTAGAAGACTGGCAAAGTTATGGAAGAAACACATTAACAAGAGAATTCTGAGTAAAACCAAAGTTACTTTCCCTAGTAACTAGTTACTTTGAAAGTAACGAGTAACTTGAAGTAACTGAGTTACTTTTGAGAGAAGTAACTAGTAATGTAACTAAGTTACTATTTTAAAGTAACTTACCCAACACTGGGTGTATTTCCTTTGTTGCTGAGATTTATTGATAAAAACAGTACAAAAAAACCAACCATTTGTACACATATTTACAAATAATAATAAAAAGTGAGTGAGTACATTTCAACATTTTCAGCAATCACTCACAATCCTGGCACTGCCATGGTATCTGTAGTCTGCATTTACCACATGTGTATCTGTAGCAGTGAACACATCGCACAGTGGCATGATTGTTCTTGCATTTGTGTTTGACCTGACACATGGCTCTTTTTCCAGGGCTCGGTGTGGAGGGTTGTGTCCGAAGCAACTGTTCTTTTCTTGCCTTCTTCCCAGCTACATGAGAGTGAGCCAACTCTCTTGCAAGCTCCACCAGGAAGTCCACCCGTCTTTCCTTCGTCCCGGTGCTCCATAGGATAATTCTAAAAAATGCTTTAGTTCCTCACATTTTAATGCAACCCACTGAATTAAAGCTGAAACTACATCTGAGTTGTATCATTTCAAATTCATTGTTGTAATTTACAGAACCAAAGTTAGAGAAAGTTGTTTCTGTCCAAAGTCTTATAGACATAACCAGAGATGGGCAGTAACGCGTTACTGTAATCCGATTACTTTTTTCGAGTAAAAAGTAACTAAGTAACTAAGTAATTAATTACTTTGAAAATAAGTAATCAGTAAAGTAACGGGATTACTTTTTTGGGGAAGTAATCAGTAATTACTTACTGATTACTTTTTTCAAGTAACTTGACCAACACTGGACATAACTGTATGATTTTCAATGATTTCAAGGACAGCTGAAGATAAAAAGTATTCAACAAGGAGAGACCAGGAATTAGTGACGTGCAGAGTTTGAATAAGAAGCTGTAATTAGACTGAATGCAAGACGAGAGCAAAGCCATGGCAACAGCAGGAAGTGGAGCAGGACCTGCGTGTGTCCATGAAGCTCGATGTTTTTGTGCACAGATCACATGCAGTCTGAAATGTTGTGCAGTCCAGACTGTATATTTTGCTGAGTGAAATACAAAAGCTTCCTTCATGGATGGAAAAGAAACTGTTTCAGTGTCAAATGAAACACTTTCTGTTGATTTCAACTCCCAGAACTGAGTTCAGCTGAGCTCCACGGTGCAACAATTAGACTCCACTATGTTTCCTCTGTTTTGTAACAGCAACAGGCTGTTTAGGGCAAGATTTGCTAAAAGGCTCAAAACAGCGCTTACAGACATGGTTCGTTTTTTGGGCCAATTACAAAAGTTCTGCTGTTTTCTAAACACAGGAGATGTGAGTTCAAATGTATAAAACACAAAAATAAGACATGCTTATTTGTATTAAATATCTGGATAATGATCTGTAGATGTTAAAAACATTAATAACACAGTTTGAATGTCCAGAATTGGGTCTTCATCAGGGTCACAAAAATCTTTGAGATTCTGTCTCTGACACACAATCCTGTCGCTGCGCTCGATTTGTAAACACTAACAGCTCTTTGACTCCAGAACCCAGTTTGTGTTGGTGCGAGGCATTAGTGGATCTCTCTCTTAGAGTAGAGTTAGAGTTACTACAGTTTCTTAGGAAACTGAAGAAGGCCCATCTCCCTCCTCCAGATTCCCGTGCAAATGTCAGACAATTCAAAATCCTGTTTGACTTTATAAAGGAGACACAAATGTGCAAAAATCTTGACAGAGTGCTACAGTGTCACAGACAGTTGCACTGCCTTTGATGAGAAACACTGAGTGATAGTAAAACTAAACAATCACTGCAACACACTGATACAGGAGAAGTTGTGGTTGTTCTTTTCATTTGTCCTGTTGTGTAGTTTGGCTGTAGTGTGCCCCCCACCCACCCCCCTTTCAAGAAGCCAGCTGTATGATCGTCCACATTAAGAGAAGGAGTTAAAAGTGGGAGTCAAAACCTCCAAGTTAAAGTGGAACATTAATGTCACACAAATGCAGACACAGACTCAGTGCCATTTTTATATTGTTAGATTCAGAGATTTTATTGAAGTTCTCAGTTATATTAGGGACATACAGAATGCTTTCTAATGGAATAAGAGGAGAGAGTGAAGCAACTGTGCCACCCTAAGGACCATGGAGTGGGATTAATGATGAGTTGTGCTCATTTGATACCAACTAATGTGTGTTGGGTGCATTGTGAGCGCCGTCCAGGAGCGAACCAAACCCCAAGACTGGCAATTGGGACATTGAATGTCACCTCTCTGGTGGGGAAGGAGCCTGAGTTAGTGCGTGAGGTTGAGAGGAACCGGTTAGATATAGTCAGGCTCACCTCAACACACGGCTTGGGCTCTGGAACCAGCCTCCTGGAGAGGGGCTGGACTCTGTCTCAGTCTGGAGTTGCCCCTGGTGAGAGGCGGCGGCCTGGGGTGGGTATCCTGGTGTCCCTTCAGCTTGCTGCCTGTATGTTGGGGTTTCTCCCAGTGGATGAGAGGGTTTGTTATCTGTGCCTCCGGGTTGGGGTTCAGAGTACCCAGCCTTCTTGGAGTCCCTGGGTGGGACACTGGAGGGTCCTACTGGGAGACTTAAATGCTCATGTGGGCAACAACAGTGAAAGCTGGAGGGGTGTGATTGGGAGGAATGGACCCCAGGACCTGAACCCGAGTGGTGTTTTGTTATTGAACTTCTGTGCAAACCACAGCTTGGCCATAACGAACACCATGTTCGAACATAAGAGTGTCCATAAGTGCACGTGGCACCAGGACACTCTAGGCCACAGGTTGGTGATTTGTTGAGTCTTCTCAGTTTGTGCTAAATCATTGAGTTGATTCTCAGTACTGTTCATTACAGTTCCTGACCTGTTCTTTCCTGTACCTAGATTTCCTGGACGCGTCCCTGACCCTGTGTGGATTGCCTGTTGCTGGATTGGCATGAGAGTGTAACGGTGTGAGGGTGAGTGGCTGAAGAGGAGTGAGCGTGCGAGCCTGGAAGAGGTGAGTGTAACACAGACGATGCGACGAGGAGCACAGGCAGACAGGAGGGGACACAGCTGGAACTAATGGGCATAACGAGACACAAACCTACAAAGTAAAACAGGAAACTCACAGGCTGTTTCACAATACCAACTTGGGGACACGAACAGAACACAGAGGAAAGACACAGGTAGGGACAATAGAAACACTAAACACACAACTCAAACCCTAAGAACAAATACAAAACAGCAGAAACTGGAAAATAATACCAACAAACTCAAAACACTGGGTCAATGACTCAGGACCACGACAGATCTGCCCTGTTTCACACTTAACACTTTGTGCCCACAGAAATTGGGCGCACCCACAGAAACGCAAAGCAGGAGATGAAGCATCGCTGAATATATGTCCAAACCAACTTCATTCTAAGCCAAAGACTAGAAAATATGGTGAAGCATATTTTACATGTAGTTGTTTTTTCCTGTGTAATAATATTCAACATTGCTATCAATACCTACCTCGGCACTTGTGCAGGTGAAACCAAAGGGAAGATAATCACACCGTGACGCCTCTGCCTTTGTAAATGGAGGGACAGTAACTGCATGTGTGTATGTAAGCGTGTAAAACCTGCAGATAGTCAGATTAACAGTATTTTGTCTCTATCTGCCATTCTGCAATTCATCTCATGTAAAAAAGAATGTGCGCACGTGACGTGAAAAAAAGGCACATATCTTTGACGTTGCGTGACCAACTCTGTATTCCTCGTCCACATGTAAACGCAAAAAAGGAGTTTTAAAAAATCTCAGTTTTCGGTGATTCGAAACGCCGTTTACATGTGGACGAAAGGTCCAAACGCATAGAAACAGCTGCGTTTTCAAAAATCCCCGTGTAGATGTGGACGTAGCGTAAAAGAGTTAGTAGTTTATTTTCTTACTACCTGTAATTTATTGCAGATTATTTGTATTTGCTTAATTGTTTACTAAATGTTTGAGGTGTGAAATAAACCGCAATGGAGCAAAATATGGGCGTGTGTGGTTGGAGGTTGTGTTTGTGCGTGCGTGCGCGCGCGAGGGGGGGCGTGAACATTTATCTTGTAAAACAAGAGGGGCCCAGCAAAAAAAAGTTTGGGAACCACTGCTTTAGGGTTTCCAGACCGCCATGCGCCAGGAGACGACACGCTCCAACCTGTCCAGGGGCTGGGCCTTGGACATGGTCACCCTTAGCAACGATGTCACCAAGATGATGAGGGAGGTCGTCTAAGCTCTGATGTTCTGATATTTTCCATTTTTCTTCAGCACCAAACATGTTTGTAGGTTTTTAGTCTGTTAAATTTATGAAAATCAAAATGTTTCCACCTCTTCTCTCTGCAAGTCTCTAATAATAATAATAATAATAATAATAATAATAATAGTAACATTAATGATCGTGTATGTGACCTCACACAGTAAAGCTGATGTGAGGATCATCACAGTTTTGGTGGTTGTATGAACTTAGAATGCATAAAATAATAATTTGTTTTAATTAAAAAACTTTCCCTCTGTCATTTCCTGAGTGTTTCAAAATAAAAGTCCTCTCTTTCATGTTTTGAATGTGAGGCTGTTCCTGTGATGCCTTCAAATCTGTTTCAGTCTGCAGTTTTTTACAGTTCAGACCCAAAGTGACTCAAACATTTACTTAAAAGAGGTTTTTGTTCGTCTGGGTTTTCCTGCTCAGCAGCGCTAAACAGGCAAAAGCAGAAAAACACAAACAGAAAGAAACAGGAAAATATGTGTTTCTGTGAACAATGCAGCAGCAAAATGAAAGACCAGGATTTATCTTTTAATGACTGACAAAAACATTAAATGATCATGTTTATTTTCACATAAATGTTCCATCGGTCCTTCTTTTACAATAAGTTTAGAAATTAAAAATACTAATAACACACCAGGAAAAAGGCAACAGCACGAGTCCTGAAAGGCTTAAAGAGAAAATAAACGCACAAAGAATGAAACAAAAAGGCACAAAACCTCAAAACAAGAGTGAATTAAATCTGAGCGACACACAAAGATGCTAAAAGCCCCAAACATGAACCTCTGAGGTCATTAATACCTGTGTGTGTGCATGTTTACATGTCTTTGTGGGGACCAAAATGCCCGTCCCCACAAGTTTGAAGACATTTGTGAGACTCAGAATGTGGTTTTAGTGTCAGGGACAGTCAGGTCAGGGTTAGGCATTCAGTCTTAATGGTTAGAGTAAAAGGCTGAGGAGAGCATGATGTCAAATAGATGTCCCCACAAGGATATGAAAGCACAACCGTGTGTGTGTGTTACTGTGAATTTGTGAGACAAGTGAAGATTTCAGAATCAGTGAGAAATGTTTCACTTCCTGTTGGTGAAGAAGAGCAGACTCCTCTTCAGCCACAGAAATGAAGAAGCTTTTATTTTGTCAGCCTGACAAACACGAGCTGAGCCACGAGCAGAGGCGACCCTGCAGAGGTGAAGGTCACAGTCAGAATCAGCGCCAGAGAACCGCACAAGGACGGCCTCATTGGTCACGGCTGAGTTCATTATGTGATGGTAACAAGCTGATTATTACAGAACAGGAAACACACGTCTGCTCATCAAACACCAGCTGCTGCTGCTTTTATCAGTCTGACAACAAAACCTCACAAGAAAGAAGTTTTTGTGAGTTTGCAGCGTTCCTCTAAACTGAAAACTAAAACAGCCTGAAAATGGGAACACGCACCCACACTCGAGAGTCAGGCAGCTTAAATGTGTTTGTCTTCATCTGTAGTTACGTTTCATTGGCTGGAAATGTGCTAACTGGAATCATTCATGAGTCCAGATGAACAAAAACAAGTGTTTACTGCTCCACGCTGCACGAATCTGAATCAAAATCACTCAGACGCGCCCACGTAGGCATTCCACTAAAACCATGTGACCACCTTCACCTTTAAACCTGTCGTGAATATAAATTTAGACTTTTCACTTTATTTTGAAAGAACAGATTTGCAGGAAGTGCGGCTGCTGCAGAAACTCTTCACTTTTCACTGGCTTTAATCTTGAAGGTTTCTCCAGATGTGGAACATTCATGCTAAACATTCAACATCTGACGACCGTCTCCGTGTAAAACACTGACAAACTCAAACTTTATACGGTAACTGACAGATTTATTCCTCCATTTTCAGGCATTTCACAATGAACTTGGATTAGTTTGATGATTTTATTCACGTTGGTGAATAAAACCAGCCAAGAGGCTGATTCCTGCAGAGGAGGAGGCAGAGTGGAGGAATCTGCAGGTTCTGTCTCTAACACACAACCAGAGCTTCAATCATAACGAGCACATAATAAAACCATGATCCCCCCTGATCGACTCTTTTAGCCTGTTTCCTCTGGATCGAACAGGATCTAACAAACCCCAGCTTCTGCTGGGACACTGGTCAGCATGGGAGGAAAAAGATGGCTGCCGTGTTGCTGTTTCCTTTCTTACACCAGGGTTATACTTCCTGTATCTGTGGGTCTGAGTTTTTAATCAGAGGATGAACTTAAAGCTTTCAGTCTGCTCTACAACCCACCACCTATCCACACGTCTGCTAAGTGGACTGGAAATCAGTAAAACTTCTACCAGACTTTAGTAAATATTGCATTAAGATGAGCAGACAGATTTTAATCTCAGCATCGTGCACACAGATTTTTCAGGACACTGGAAGAGTTCCTGCCGTGGATTTAGATGTTAGTGTTGTGTGGATGATCCCATTCTGTGATCTTTGTGTTACTAACACTGATGACACCACCGTTATTGGACTCATCTCAGACGGGGATGAGTCTGCCTACAGGAGGGAGGTTGAACGTCTGGTGTCCTGGTGCAGCCACAACAACCTGGTTCTGAATGCCCAGAAGACAGTGGAGATTATTGTGGACTTCAGGACGCACACAGCTCCACTCCCCCCCATCATCCTGTCTGACACCCCCATCACCTCTGTGGACTCATTCCGCTTCCTGGGTACCACCATCACCCAGGACCTGAAGTGGGAGCCCACCATCACCTCCGTCATTAAGAAAGCCCAGCAGAGGATGTACTTCCTGAGGCAGCTGAAGAAATTCAACCTGCCAACACGGACGATGATGCAATTCTACACCGCAATCATCGAGTCCATCCTCACCTCCTCCATCACTGTGTGGTACGCTGGAGCCACTATCAGGGACAAACAGAGACTGCAGCGTGTTGTGCGCTCTGCTGACAAGGTGATTGGCTGCAGACTCCCATCTCTGCAGGACCTGTACACCTCCAGGACACTGGGGCGTGCAGCTCGGATCTCAGCTGACCCTTCTCACCCTGGACACAGTCTGTTTGACCTGCTCCCCTCAGGCAGGAGGCTCCGGTTCATTCGCACCAGAACCTCTCGCCATAAGAACAGTTTCTTCCCCTCTGCTGTCGGACACATGAACAATAACCGTATGACTGTTCCCACCACTAACACCCTACGCTGTGTTCACTGCATCATTCCATGTTTGGCACTGATCACCACCTGCACTCATGTATATATCATGTATATATCTATCTACTTAGCACTTTTAATTCTTATTCTTATTTTTATTTTCATGTCTATTTAAGCGTAATTTATGGCAGTATGTTTGCACTGAAGCACCGCAGCAATTTCCTAATGTTGTAAACCTGCTCAACATTTGGCAATAAAACCCTTTCTGATTCTGATTCTGATGCTTTTACACTTTAGGACCCTCGAGACCTCTGCTGCTCAGCCGTCCTGATCGCTGCCTCCACTTTAACCAGAGGCTGTAACCTCTGATCATTTCACCTGCACCGGCAGTAAAACTCTTCTCCAGAACCAAACGTGCCATAAACCCGTCACAGCTTCATCATCAGCTCAGTCTCAGCAACATGCAGACGACCGAGCAGCAGAAACTCTGCAGGGAACGTCTGAAGTCTGTTCTTCAGTTTTCCCAGCTCACTGTTTATTGAACATGAGACAGAAAAATAATTTCACCTTTAATGTGAAACTTTTATCGCCTGTGACATATTTGCAGGAAGTTTACATGCTGTGATTTAGTGTCACAGCCATAAATATCACACAAGGTAAAAACTACAAGTCCCAGCATCCTCTGTGTTTAGGGAGGAGCAGTGAAAGTGAAAGTGTTGATCCTCCGTTCAGAGCAGCAGGAGGAGGAAGGTGGAGCTGAGGCAGGTGAGTGTTAACATGAATATGTTTCTTCTTATGACATAAAATAATTCCACGCTGTTCGTGTCTGTGGGTGAAACGTGAGGCCGGTCGGCTCCTCTGAGCGCTGGTTTCCTGTAAGTAGAGAGGAAGTGAGTTTAGCTGAGAGAGCAGGAGGAGAGTGAGAGCTGTGCTGAGGCAGCTGAGTGTTAACACCGCTCTGACATTACTGTGTCTCTGTGGCGGGAACAACAGGCTCCGTCAGTGGAGGCAAAAATAATCAGACTTTGGTTTTTCAAAGGAAACTACTTTATGTTGGGAGAAGCCGCGCGCTCATTGGATAACGGCTTGTCAATCTCAAGTTATTAGCCAATGAGCGCGCAGGTTCACAGTAAGACCCGCCCTTATCACGACGGGTTTTAAAACTAAAATGGCGACAGAAACTCTGTGAGTGGAGTTCAGGCTGACTTTATGAAAGTGCGACGTTTGAGCCACTTCCTGTTCTCAGTCCCGGCGTCCTGATCACCGAGGTTTCTGTTGCTCTGATATCTGATATTGATTATATCGGTAAACAGGCTGTAGGCAGAAACATCAGGTCTGATCTGAAAATCCCTTCAGAAACAAACTTTAAGAGTTTTATGTCCGTGTGAGGCCGCACGCTGATTGGATAACCACCTGTCAGTCTCAGGGTATTAGCCAATGAGCGCGCAGATTCACAGTAAGACCTTATCACAGCATTTTTTTTAAAACTAAAACATTGACAGTAAAACTGTAACGTGTCCTGTGATCTATAAACACTCTGTGATGAATAATCTGAAGTCATTTTGAGCCTGACAGTAGTTTCCTGTCACAGAGCAGAAGCTGCAGGCAGTTTTTGGCACCTTTTATGTTTAATTTATTCCAAAATAAATCAATAAAGGTAGAAAAGAACTCTCAGTGACATTAAAAATCTATTTTTAAAGACAGATGTGACCAAGTGCAACAAATATAAGATGAGATGTTTACAGATATTTGAAGTATTGATCACATGTAGAACACAGAGCAGGTCCAATAACAGAGTCATGCTGCTCACAAACAGCAGTTTGGTTTCATGAGCTCACTTCCTGCAGTGATCCTCAGCTTCTCTCCAAAGGAGCCGTAACATGTGGGCTCCTCACCATGATGATGATCCCAAACACACTGAGTTCCTTCATCCACCTGATCATGTACTTATTAAATAATGTGATGGTTTTGGTGTTTTTTAAAGACTTTGAGCCTCTAAAATAACTGGTTTGGACTTTAGGGCCAAAGCTCCAACATTAGAAAGCCGTCAGTGTGATGCTTCCAGTACAACAGCACCTCTGAGTGTGTGTGTTTACCTCTCAGACTAACTCCACCCTGACATCAAGAAGATGGAGGAAGAGGACGGAGCAGCATCTGCAGCATCCAGCTGTGTGTCTGTGAGGAGTGACGGAGTTACACAAACACCTCCACCTTACAGTCATGGACCTGCAGCAATAATGTAAGAACACTACTAACTTTATTAGTCATTTCAACATAACCATGACAGAATCATTGATCTGTGATTGGTTCAAACTGTTTGATCTGAGTTTGATTTTTATTGACTTGTTTTCTTGCTAAGATCTGAACTCTGTAAGTTTAAGTGAAGTCAGTGCAGCAGAATCAGAGAGAAGAGCTGAGAACAAACTGAGTTCATTCAGAGACAGAAAAAACCGCTGATGATTGGCTGACCTGTCAGCGTTATGAGGCAGACACAATATCACAGAGGGATCAGCTGATCATATGGCTGTCAGAGAGAACTGATCAGTTATTGATGTTTGTGTTTGCAGAGGTCAGAGGTCACAGTCTCCAGTATCCAGCTGTGTGTCTGTGAGGAGTGACTGGTCCAAAGAAATACTTCCTCCAGGCTTCAGTCATGAACCTGCAGCAACAATGTTCTTCAATCATGGAGCTCAGCTGACCATGTAAGAGAGCTGCTGACTCAGAGTTCAAAGGTTGTTTCTATAAATGTTCTACCAGTGACATCATAACTTAACCTAACACTGGTCTGTGTATGAAGTATCATTTAGTGGCAGTTGTTAAAGTTGTATAATGATGATGCTAGTTTGGGGTGTATTTTCCTGCTGATGCAAATGCATCTACTTTGCCCTTTGTCTGGTGCTTTGGACAAAGACGTCCAATGAAACTCAGAACAACACAGTTTGCACCACCAGCAGGCAGAGGAAGTGGCTGACATCCAGAAATCCTACCAGTGGCTGAACAAAGCTGGACTGAAAGACAGCACAGAGGCACTAATCATGGCAGCACAGGAACAAGCTCCGAGCACAAGACCCATAGAGCCCGGGGTCTACATGGCTCTTTTTGGGGGGGGTTGTGTTGTATTAATAGTGACTTTGTTTCTTTGGACCAAAATCTTTTGTTTTTCAGTTCAGTTGCAACATTGACTAACACTAATGCAGGGGTCGGCAACCTGCGGCTCTTTAGTCCTTACAGTGCGGCTCCTCGTGGTTTGGGAAAATAAATTAGAAGTATTTAGCTGAAGTGTATTTTATTTATGTTCTTTTTTAACTTGTAGTTCTAAATTGGAAGATTATTGTGATATTGAAATATAAAAAGAAAATTATATTTTTTATTTTTTCATCGTTCAAATAAGCGTCACACTCGTGGAAGCCGGTGTACCCGCCGAAACGCCGTGCATTTATCGAGACTTTCAGCCCCAGGTAGGCCAATTATGGATCTTCGGATCCACATTATGTCAGCAGCTGTTCTCCACCGTGAACTATGTTAAAAACAAACACCGCTCACGCCTCACAGACGACAGCTTACAGTCCTGTAAAGATGAAAGTGACTTCGTACAGCCCCGACCTGCAGACGCTGTGCGCAGAGGTTCAGGAGCAGAAGTCCCGTTGTAAACATATCACGGCAGACCCGACGATGTTTGCATGAACACGCTTTTCAGCTTCTCTTTATTGACCACTTTTCACACACGGTTGCTGTACGCACACAGCCGGCTGTAGCTTTGCAGCTCACAGCCCGACACACACCAACACAACAGCACAGACGTTAAGGCGGCGAGGCGTGATTGCGGGTGCCGCTCAGGTGCGTCCGCCTCCCCTGCAGCGGCGCTGCAGACCACGCCCCGCCACACACATTAACCAGGTAAAATACATATTTAGGCAGAATTTTGCAAATATCTATTTTTCATCTTTCAGCAGCATAGAGCTTTTTTTCCAATTATTTTTTAAAAGTCAGGTCAAGGCTCCAAAAGCCCAAAGGAGATATAAGGGTGGCGGCTCACAGCAGTTTTTGTTTGCTACATCATTTTAGTTCAGCTGGGTGTCTTTCCTTTGGTTATATTTCTTTAAGAGTTCAAATGTGTTCATTACATAAATAACATGTAATTTTCTCTGTAGCACTTCATGGATTTCATAAGCAACACACCTTAGTTGTTCACACAAAGCATAAAGGTAAAAACAGTATATACAGTGTTCTCTTCATTCTAGATGTCAAAAAGTATTTGTGGCTCCCAGTGTTTTCTTTTGCGTGGAAACTGGCTCCAAATGGCTCTTTGGGTCCTGAAGGTTGCTGACCCCTGACCTAATGGTATATTTTTTTTAGCTGGATCGTTCTATAAAAACATGAATCAAATCTGAGAAAAGTTTCCACCTGACCTGTTGAATGTTATTGAAGCCAGAAGTTTGCCTTCATACTGTGTTTCTTGCATGCCTTTTGTGGTGTACTAATTGATGTGAAATGAATGCAATGTGGTTGTATTTGCAGAGGTCAGAGGTCACAGTCTCCAGCATCCAGCTGTGTGTCTGTGAGGAGTGACTGCTCCAAAGAGAGACCTCTAAACTTCAGTCATGAACCTGCAGCAACAATGTTCTTCAATCATGGAGCTCAGCTGACCATGTAAGAGAGCTGCTGACTCATTTACGGGTGTTTGAAATTCTGTGACCACTTTGTAATTTTAGTTTATATTTTTAAAGTGTTTTTATTTGTAGTTGCCTGTATTTTTATTACACTGTGTGTAACGTGGTGGTTTGTGCTGTTTGGGATTGTTTTGGTGTATTTGTGTCAGAACATCAGATAAATGATTTCATCACATTTTAAAAGAAAGTATCAGGATAATAATCTGAACTGAGTCATCAGAAATAGAAAGATGGTCTCAACAGGCCACTGAGCTGATCTCCAAAGAAATGCAGAAGATTGAAGAGTCCGAGGCTGTTTATTTGTCACAGGCATCGTCATACACGTACAACACAGTGAAATGTGCTGAGCTGCTCCTGTGACTGGACAAAACATTAGAAACAATCATTAAATGAAATAATGAAACATTGTGCAGATGTAATGTTAAAGTGCTTTGTGCCACATTAGCACAGCATGTACTGACAGAGCAGTGCAAGCAGAACAAAGCAAATGAGCAAAGTGATGTAAACAGAGTAACTGAACAGAGTGAGCAGAGTAATATCAGCAGTAATGAAGCAGCAGGATCAGTGTAGCAGCGTGTGACGTCATAATGAATCAGGTATGATCTGAAATATGACAGTGAGACAAGAACATGATGTAAGGTCCTGTTTAAACCCTGATGGTGATGCTATGAGGGGAGCATGTTCTGATTTAGGACTTGGATGGTCTGAGGATAGAAGCTCCTCTCTGTTTGTGTCCTGATGGTGCAGAAGCTTCTGCCTGATTGTAGAAGGAGCTGAAGCCAGCATCATCCCAGAGGTGAAGCTCCTCTGTGTGCAGACCTGAGGTCAGATTCCTCCAGGCTGATGTTCAGGATCTACAGAAACGTGTGGTTGTAGTTATTGCTGCACTGTGTGCTGACAGCAGATACTCAGAACAAAGCGCTGCACACGTGTTCTTTACAAACATCTGTACATATAAAATATGGATCATGGCAGTGAATGAACACGTTTCTGTCATTTGTTTCATTGGCTTCTTTTTTCTGCCTGTGTTCATGTGATTAATGTCTAACACATAAACAGGTTTGTAATCAAACATCACATCATCAGGGAGGCATCATGAAACAAAGTTACTGCTGGAGGCTGAACTCAATTTGGTGGCAATGTTCAAAAATATCACTCAGATCATTTCAAAGCTTTTAGTTCTTCTTCTTCACTTCTGTAAAAGAATAGAAAGGAAATCAGAACCCAGAAGTTCACTTCCTGATGACTGAACTCTTTCAAAATAAAGCTGAAAACTCTGAATGTGACACCGCTGCTCCACCACAGTTTTTAGAGGAGGTCAAAGGTCAGTTGAAAGTGATGGATCCCAAACTTCCAGTACATCCAGTGAAGGACATAATCAGCTCTGTGATGAAGGCTTTTACTGTGGAGTTTGTAGGCTGATCACTCTGTGTTTAATAAGACAGGCAGGAACAGCAAAGGAAACTTGGATTCTGAACTCAAACACAAGTTTCTCCACTTTGACTTTTCTCTGTGACCATCAGAGCTTCTGCACAGTGTCATCAAATCTGGATGTTTGTCACTGACAGTCAATGATTTTAGTGATAAAGAAATGTGTTCACAGAGGGAGGAAGAGGAAGAGGAGTGGTGTCTGTGAGGAGGAGCAGCTGTCCTGCTGTGCTTTGTGTCAGGACGTCCTGAAGGATCCAGTCTCTACCAGCTGTGGACACTGGTTCTGCAGACAGTGCATCTCCTCATACTGGGACCAGTCTGCTTCATCAGGAGACTGGTCCTGTCCCCAGTGTGGAGAAAGATCCAGAAGCAGAGCTGGACTGCAGACAGCCAGTCAGAGCAGCTGTGTACAAAGTAAGACTGAACATCTGTCTGCTGATGGACTCATTTCTGAAAACTGGACTTCTTGTTGTTGTTCAGACATTGAAGAGTTTTCTTTCTGTTTTTCTTTCTTTCAGCAGATGTTGGTCTGCAGGAGGTTTTAGATGAACATAAGATCAGTCTGAGGAGGAGATGTGAACGTGTGACTGAAGGAAGTGATGAAACAGGAAGTAGAACCCTCCTCAACAGGATCTACACTGAGCTCTACATCACAGAGGGACAGAGTGAAGAGGTTCATAGCCAACATGAGGTGAGGCAGCTGGAGACAGCTTCCAAGATGGACGCCCTCCATGACACTCCAATCAGGTGCCAGGACATCTTTAAAGCCTTACCTGACCAACAGAGACCCATCAGAGTGGTTCTGACCAACGGCGTGGCTGGTGTTGGAAAAACCTTCTCAGTGCAGAAGTTCACTCTGGACTGGGCAGAGGGCTTGGAGAACCAACATGTCAGTGTGGTGGTTCTGCTTTCATTCAGGGAGCTGAACCTGATCAGAGAGGAGCAGTACAGTCTTCTGGAGCTGCTCCATGTTTTCCATCCAACATTACAGAAGGTCACAGCAGAGAAGCTGGCTGTCTCTCAGCTTTTGTTCATCTTTGACGGCCTGGATGAAAGCAGACTTTCATTGGATTTCACCAACAGGAAGCTGCTGTCTGATGTCACACAGAAGTCATCAGTCAGCCAGCTGCTGACAAACCTCATCCAGGGGAATCTGCTTCCCTCGGCTCTCGTCTGGATAACTTCCCGACCTGCAGCAGCCAATCAGATCCCTCCTACATGTGTTGACAGGCTAACAGAAGTACGAGGCTTCACTGACGCCCAGAAGGAGGAGTACTTCAGGAGGAGATTCAGTGATGAAGAGCTGTCCAGCAGAATCATCTCCCACATGAAGACATCCAGGAGCCTCCACATCATGTGTAGAATCCCAGTCTTCTGCTGGATCACTGCTACAGTTCTGGAGCACATGTTGACTATAGAGCAGAGAGGAGAGCTGCCCAAGACCCTGACTGACATGTACTCACACTTCCTGCTGGTTCAGACAAAGAGGAAGAAGAACAAGTACCACGAGGGACATGAGACGAGTCCACAGGAGCTGACGGAGGCTGACAGGGAAGTTCTTCTGAAGCTGGGGAGGCTGGCGTTTGAACATCTGGAGAAAGGAAACATCATGTTCTACCAAGAAGACCTGGAGCAGTGTGGTCTGGATGTGACAGAGGCCTCGGTGTACTCAGGAGTTTGTACAGAGATCTTCAAAAGAGAGTGTGTGATCTTCCAGAAACCAGTCTACTGCTTTGTTCATCTGAGCATCCAGGAGTTTCTGGCTGCAGTCTACATGTTCCACTGTTTCACCAACAGGAAGTCAGAGGTGCTGAAGGACTTCTTGGGAAAAAAATACAAAGAGTCATCTCTGGATGATTTTTTGATGGAAACACTAACAAAATCCTTCAGGAGTAAAAATGGTCGTCTGGACCTGTTTGTTCGCTTCCTTCATGGCCTCTGTCTGGAGTCCAACCAGAGACTCTTAGGAGGTCTGCTGGGTCAGACAGAGAACAGTCCAGAAACCATCCAGAGAGTCATCAAGAATCTAAAAGAAAGGAAGACAAAATCCTCTCCTGACAGAAGCATTAACATCTTCCACTGTCTGATGGAGATGAACGACATCTTATTATCTCAGGAGATCCAAGAGTTCCTGAAGTCAGAGAACAAATCAAAGGAACTCTCTGAGATCCACTGCTCAGCTCTGGCCTTCATGCTGCAGATGTCAGAGGAGGTTCTGGATGAGTTGGACCTGCAGAAGTACAACACAACAGCAGAGGGACGACGTCGACTGATTCCAGCTGTGAGGAACTGCAGAAAGGCTCGGTGAGTCCAGATGTGATCATTAATATTATCAATTAGTGATAGTTTAGTTACTCAGTCACACAGTAATAAATTCTGCTTTATTTTGTGTTCACAGTGAAGAGTTGTTTTCATGCTTTTAAAAATGTTTTGTTTTTTATCAGAACACTACATTTGTATTATTCTGGCAGAGACCTTGGTAGGAGAGTGCACCTTCACATGTATGTGGGTGTGTAACTGTGAGCTTTTCACCACGTCGTCGGTTTTTAGTCTTACGCTGAGTTTGCAGTCTGACATGTTTTATCTGTGTGCTGTTTCCGCTTGGTCGTGTTAACACGGTGCAGCAGACAGTAATGAGACTGTTGCTCATGTCTGTGCTGCTGTTGGTCTGTTAGCATTGCTCCTTAGGAGAGAAGACTGAAGTGAGACTTTACAAAGAACGTGTTTGTAGTAAAGTGAAACTGTGTGAAACAGTGAAGATGGTCCAAAGCAGCCTCTGTTTGTGCTTCTGATCACTGCTCTTTCTGTCTGATGTTATTGTCTTTATCTGGGCTCTGATTGCACTTTCTTAATTTTTCCAACTAATTATTGAACGTGTGAACAATCACATTATCTGTGACATCATCACCATCAGCATATGTGCTTCAGTTCTTTAGTTTTTCTTTCCTCTGTACTAAAGAGCTGAGATGGACAGCAGTGTGCCAGCATACATCCAAAATTAGAGTCAAAGGTCACTGCAGGTCATTATTTTTATACTGTCACCACTCGTGACTCCGCCCCTTTACAACAAAAGTCCCACAAACAGCGTGTGAGGTCACGAACACACCATAGCATCACCAAGTCACAAGGACGAGGCTCTGACAGGGACGACTCACAGCAGGAAGAGGTCAGTCTGTGCCCGTTGGCAGAGTGTTGGGCGTGATCACGTCGTATCTGCATTATTTGGTACGATCATCATAGAAATGATCAGAAATCCTCACCAGACGAGAAGCTGAGCTTTGATTACTTGATGCCAGCATCATCATCATCATCCCTGGTGGTTGGTGACGTGTAGCAGCAGTGAGTGGGCCAGAGTGATTTGTGTGTTTGTTTTTCTTAAAGTGGATTGTTGAGTCATTCTGGCTCGTTTTGGTTTCACAGCCATCCTCCTCACCTGGATGCTGACTTGCCACTTAGTGAGAGCTCTGTGGAGATCTTCAGGTTCGCCAGTATAGTCGAGAGTCACTTTTATTCTTTTGGGACCCGACGCTGGAGATGTGGAGCTCACAGGGGCCTTACTTGCCGAGTTCTTCAGCGTGATTTCTCCACGGTGAACAGGTTTACCGTGGAGCACAAGAAAGCTGACCTTATTGCTTCGATGGAAACGGAGTAAGGCCGAGTTTTAGGACCACGGTAAGAAAAATATTCCCGATCATTTTAAGATAAAGTCGAGGTTAAAGTCAAAATTGTATTTGGAGAAAAAAGTTGAAATGTGGAGATTTGATGTTTCAAGACAAACTGCCAGGTTTGCTGTCCCCTCTACAAAACGCTTTGTTTAGATGAGTTAGTGAAACAAAGTGATCCACCGTCTTATGATAATAACTTTATTTCTAAAGCGCTTTCAAACAAAGTGCTGAACCAATATTTCATCATCCAGTTTTGCAGCATCCATCCTCTTTATTGTATGAAGGTGGAACCATCGATAACCTCGCATCCGTCCATTACAAGACATTTGATTTTGTACAAATCTTCCAGATTTGTGTTTTTCAGCTTTCTGCACCATCCTTTCAGCATCTTTATACTTTTCACCACACTGTGTTTATATAACACATGGATGTGTAACAGGAATCATTTCCCTTCTTTAGCTAACACCACTGCTGAAGTTTCACTGACTCAGAGAGTACAGCAGCTGTGGCACTTTGTCCTGAAACAGCAAATCTCCACATTTCTTCTTTATTCTCAAAGTCATTTTCACCTTTAATGTTGAAATTAAGGACATTATTTTTTCCTTAATGTGGCATGGGCCTTCTGTATAACAGAGACCCAGCAGTAACTAGTGAAGCCCAGTGTGAGGGTCTCTGTCTTTAAAATAATGAGAGCTGGTGATAAAGTGGTGGTGAGGGAATCACGGCTGGGACTGAACTTCGATCCGCCTCCCTGCATCCTTTTTACTTACCAAGAGAGTTTCCACAGATCCTTGTTACTGATGTGTACGTTCAACTGAGGGCGAATGTGGAAGTCGCCACTCAGACCACAGTAACGTCACACCAGACGCTCCCAGTTTATTTTGTCATTTTAATCAATGTACAGTTGGGAGGTCGCTCGCTGACGTTTGTTATGGCTCCATCAAGGAACCTAATAAATCTTTCTGTAGAGCTCTCTGTGGCATGTTTGACTGAAATGTGTTTTATTTGGTTCCCATCATGAAATCTGTCTTAAAGAGAACTAAACCTCAGTGCTGGTTCTGGTGTGGTCAGCGAGTCCATCCAGACCCTTCAAGACTGTTTTTCTTGGACTGATTAGGACTTATTTCAAAATGCTTGTGTGACTTGGATAAATTTACAGACTGTGCACATGTGCACTGGCTCCAGACGTGGGGTTGTCCTGCATAGTCAGTGGTGTCAGTAAATCATTAAGTAAAATAATATGTAACTAGATTCCTTTGAAAGAGCAACCATGGACGACAAAGCTGGGCGGAGTCTGCTCTAAGACACCAAATGAGCAAATGTTTGCTGACCTGTATCAGTGATCACCTTTTTGTTGGCCTGGTCCCCCAGTCCTCCCACTCCCCCTGGTCCTCGGTGGATGCTGTCACTTCCTCTGACACTGGCTCACCATTTATGTTGTGTCAAGAATCAAACGTGAAGATCTAATTTACTCTAAACTCTCTGACTGTTACTAATATAGTCATAAAATATGCAACAACCACTGGAGATGGAGATGAAGCTTCAACTTGCAGAAAATAGTTTATTAAAATCAGTTTGAATAAACCCAAGGCTCAGAGCAAAAGAGACAAAAGCGCCCCCAAGTGGTCAGACTGTAGACGAACAGAATAAACCCTATCAAAGACAAACACGCTGGAAGCATCTTTTCTAACACTCCAGTATTTATTAGCATTTATTATAAATTTATTGTGACTTTGAAGACGTTCAGTGTTTCCTTTGGTATAACGGAGGTCTGACTACAGTCCAGTAAACACACTGATTAGGATTATAGATTAAACTGCTGTAATACTTTCACAGTGTGCAGTGATGCACAGGTCCGAGTGGTTTTACACTGAAATTCTCAACAACAGGAAACTATAAGAATTTGTTACTCTAATAATAAACATAGAAGAAGAAAAACATTTTTCATTTAGAGTTGATGAATATAAATGAATTTGAACTTTACAAACCAATCAAAGACAAACTGATCCATGTGAGTTTATAACAATATTCAAAGGCTGCTGCTGGACACAGACAGGTAACATCATTTTGACTTGCTGTCACCTGGATCTGGAGTCATAAACACTGAAGCACTGAACATTAATACAAGTCTGTTTCTGCCAACTAGTGATAAACCTGCAGACTAATGGCTCAGAAAGCTAAAACGAGCCAATCATTTCTGTGTTTAGTTCCCCTGAAATCAGATGTGATATCAGCAGCTCTGAGTTCATTCATCATTACTGTCCAGTGATGAGATTTCTGCTCCGTTTGGTGACAGTCAGCAGATTTTTCCTGCGTGTGGACGTGAACAGTCGTACCTGACAGCAGCAGGTAGCAAACAGAGATCGTCTTTCCAGCTGGAACTCTTCACTGAGCTGAGCTCATTCAAAATGTTCTGGATTCAAGACAGGAAACAGTCCACATGTGTGTCTTCACTCTGACTCTGGATCAGATCTCACTGACAGACTGTGGACATTATGGAAGCCTAAATGTGACACCATCTTCCTCCTTCATCTGCAGATTAAAGCCAAACAAAGATTCTCATTAAAAGTCTGCAGGTCTGAGAGAGACTCAATCGTTGTGTCATGTCAAACACAGTAAGAGGAGCTGAAGCACAGATGTGAAGAGCAGATGTTCATCAGATTATGACCTCACTCTGTTTTGTCTTCATATACATTCAGTCTGTGTTTATAATGCAGACTTTCTGCTTTTATAATAACACATTTTGTATTTTCTGTATGATCACAGACTGGCTGACTGTGGACTCTCAGGGACTCATTGTGAAGTTGTGGCCTCGGCTCTGAAGTCCATCCCCTCCCATCTGACAGAGCTGGACATTAGTAACAACAAGCTGCAGGATTCAGCAGTGAAGCTTCTGTGTGCTGGACTGGAGAGTCCAAACTGTCGACTGGAGACTCTGAGGTGAGTTCACTGACTGCAGCTGTTGTTGTTTTTCTATATTTCTGATCTTTGATATTTGAAACGTTCTTTAGTTCCTAAATGTTCAGGATGTGTCTGAAGACAAATGTGTCTTTGAGTGCTTTCAGAAATGTTGTGTCTTTCCAAATGACTGAACAACAGTTTTCCTCTTGGCTCCAAATAGAAGTGACAAACTTGAGCAGGGTTCATTTAAAGGCTGACAGAAGTGGAGTGGTGACGGGGAGATGTTTGTCAGGACAGCTTTTCAGCCTCCACAGGTTCATGTTGTGCTCCATCAGTCAGTGAAGATGAAGTCAGTACTGGTGAGGCTGTAGAGTGTGTGAGGGATGTGAATGAGGCTGTTGGAGATCTGATGATAGCAGATAAAAACAGGCTGCAGAGACTTTGAGCTTGTGTGGAAACAGACAGAGAAAAGAAAGACATGAATGTCAAAGCTAATAAAGGTGAAGTTAGGAGCTGTGATGATGTTCATGTATCAGAAGCTGATCGGGCTGCTACAGAGACGACCCACACAGCTGCTGTGGTGAGGTTTGTGTTAAAGCAGAGGAACACAGGCCCAAACATGACAGCAAAGCAGGTTTCAGGCTCTGTGAGAGGATTTCAAACAGAAGCTGGAGAAGAGAAAGGACTACAGAAAGAAGGCAGCTGAGACCAGTCCAAGTGTTTCCATGGAGCCCAGTCTAACATTCATTTATACACTAACGTACAGAAGTGAACGGGAAAATGAATCCATAGTTTCAAATGTAGAAATAGTTCTCAGTTCATTTACAGAGTTTAATACAGTTCATGAGGAAATGTTCAAAGCAGCAGCTGAGAAGAAATCTGCTTCACAAAGTTGGATCCAATTCCAATAGTTTGTGATGCACTTGAACGCAGCGTGAGCAGTTCACTGCCTAACCCCACAGAGACTGTCAGTCTGGACTTTTCTTTATTTCTATTGGCTGTCAGTGAGATTTCAGAGCAATCAGAGACTGTGGGTCTGTGTATGAAGTATAATTCATGTGCAGTTGTTGAAGTTGTAGAATGAGAAATGGCAGTTTGGGGTATTTCCTGCTTTCATTGTCCTGCTTGTGCTGATGAAAATGTTTATTGACGTGTGAATTCATTCTTCAACGCTCGATTCTGCCTGAACAACGAGAAAACTTTGCTTATTTTTGTGTAACACAATTCAAAGTAGGGCTGGGTATCGTCACTGATTTCTAGAATCGATTCGATTCAATTCGATTGGAATCTGGGAAATGTTGCCTCAGACAGTCAGAAATATTATAATTCAGATCAGTATATTTACATATTTTTGTATCTATAAAAGGGAAGCTGGCACTTTCGCGACTTTATCAAAGGTGTGAGCATCACAGCAGAGGCCTTTGTGTCAAAGTAGCTGAAGATAAAACACAGAAAAACATGAAGCTGATTTTCCTGGGATTTTATAAAAATATTCTGCAGTAGATCAAAAACACATAAACATTACCTGATGCTGCTGAAGTGAAGCAGAGCAAAGTTACACCGTTTTTATTACAAACACAGCGTTTTGCAGTTTTGCATAATTTTAAAAAGTTTAAATTTGTTCAGTATTGAACGGCAGAAATGAGGCTTTCTTTTCGAAAGTAAGTAAAAGGAAAAAAAACAGCGGCCGACAGCGCTGTAAACAACGGTAGACTTGTGCGTAACAAGCAAGCGAATAATGCAGAAAACAGATTTTTAGACAGGAAACTGTTCTTGAAGTACAGAGAGAGAGAGAGAGCTGTGCATGAAGTGTGATTTTATCCTGGTGGAAGCAAAACAGCAAAAGTCAGAGTGAGTTCATGACGATGTTTATGTGAAGCGTAGTTTGGATCTTCTTTTGCTGCTGGTTCAGTCAATATTGTTTGGAGAGAGATAAAACTAACAGCTTTAGAATCAGCGTAAAAAGGACGTAATAGAATAGAATAGAATAGCCTTTATTGTCATTGTACAGAGTACAACGAAATTGGAGTGCCACTCCCTTGGTGCAAGATTCAATAATAAATATAAATGTAAAATATAAAAAGTACAATAAAACAATCGCAAGTATTCAAACAATAGTAAGTAAGATATATACAGGATAGCAGCATTAATATAATGACAGTATGAATAGCAGCATAATATAATGGCAGTGACGGTATGGTATAGCTAAGCAGGTTCAAACAGGTTAAACACAAAGCGCGGAGCCGCCGAAACATCAGAATCAGCGAGCTGTCGGCTTTCAACCCCGACCGTGTCCGTGTCATCGGGTGAGAAAAGCGACATCTCACTGATTCTGATTCGCGGGTCGCGCTGTGTGTTTAAGTCTTTGTGCAGAATCCGTGTTCCTGCTCTCATTTACTGTCTTAGCTGTTGTTGAGGTTTTGTGAGATTTCACCAGAAATTCTGGAATTTCAAGCAAAATAAATTTATATTAAAAAATAGATTCAGGATTTTAATTAATCGATTTTACGTTATCCAAGCCAGAATCGATTTTAATCGATAAATCGATTATAAAAACCCACCCCCTAAAAGCAACCTATTAGACCCATTAAACACTAACATAGATGAATACTCAGATTTAAACCTTTATTGTTTCACAAAGGGTTAAAAAGGGAACGTCCACAGTTTAGACTGCAGCAGATTTTATTAAAGCAGTTTGACAGGAGCAAAGCAAAAACACAAAGAATAAGTGTTTCACATATTAATACATATAACATAATAATAAAAGAAAAGCAAAAGAATGATAAAAAAAGAATGAAAAAGTTGTCCAGAGCAGCAGGATGTCTGAGGTCTGCAGAAAGACAAAAACACAGCAGCTAAAAATAGTTGTTGAAAGAAAACGAGGTGGGAGCTGCTGATTCCTGAGCTTTGATACTGGATTAGCTTCAGTAGTTATTCCCATCACTGCTGTAGGAGCTACATTTAGTCACAGCTGATTGTCTTCTTTGACCAATCAGAAGACTACTGTTGTAAAAACAAGCAGACAAAGAACCAATGAGAGTGAAGAACAGGATAAAGAGCTCGTGTGATGGAGGCAAAGCAATAATCAGCAGACTGTAGCAGTTTCTATCTGGATGAAAGTAGAAGGAGCTCAGCGGAGCTCAGTCCCATATCTTTGGTTAGAAACAACATCAGTGATTTCCTGCTGCTCGAGATGATTCCAGCAGCTCTCATTCCAGCAGCTGATGAGAGAAACAGCTGATGGCTCACAGCTCGTACACTGTTGGATCTCCAGATGTTCACGTGGCTGAAGTCTGTGAAGAAACTGTGGTCCACGTAGTTCACACGGCCTCAGATTGGACCGAGCTCCCTGGATCACTGCAGCATCCTCAGCTGGTACATGGACGTCTCTGCTCCTCAGTCTTGGAGCCCCTGCAGGTCCGTCCACACCACCAGGGTCTTCTCACTCACCTTTCCTTTGTCCTCGTCCTTCATCGGCCGTGCTGTGTCTTTGTTCCTGCGGTGTTGTTCCCACGATGCAGCGCTGATGTTCCCTCCTTGAATGCACAACAAGTACGGTGCTGGTCTTTCTCGGGTGGAGCAGAGACAGATTGAAGTCTTTCAGGCTTTAGTGCCGACTTCCCTGACAGAGGCTGGACTCCATGGTCTGCACAGGAGGCTTCTACACTGTGTGGAGGTGACTCCTGGACTCGAAGACAGGCTGCAGGTACATGTGTGATGAAGAGGAGCTACAGCAGTGTGATGGAGCTGCAGGTGTGAAGGAAGTCCTGCTGTCCTGTCCCACCCTCATCTTTGCTTCCTCTGTCTTCTCTGGACTTGTCCTCCTGTTTCAGAAACAGCACTGCTTCATGCCGAGGGTGGACGGGAGCGTTGGCTCTGATTCTTTTACCGTCCACCACAAGGAGACACTGATGCTGACCTCCTGATTCATCTGCATGTGTTCTGCTTCACACTGCTCACCTCCACCAAAGACTTCACAAACATCTTCTTTCTTTGAGTCCAGTTTGTCCCACAAACACTTCCAAATCTCCTCCTCTGAGATTCTGCAGCTTCTTGCAGTGTGACTCAGCTGACTTCTGACAGACCACAGACTGGCACAGCATCCACATGTGTCTCCTTTCAAACAGGCTCTTGATGTTTCCTCCCACATCATTCTGGCCTCTCAGTCTCCTTTGTTCTCCAGCTCTGTAGCTCCAGCTGGTGAAGCTTCAGTTTTCCATGTTGGTAACAGTAAACTACAGCCTCTGCTGTCAGCTGGGTAACTAAACAGAGCTGCAGCACGTCTCTGCGGTGGTGCTACATCCAGCCTGCAGACGGCCGTCTACATGTTGTAGTGGTTTACAGTCACCAGGGGGCGCTGTCCCAGCCATGCAGGCAGTGGGCTGCTCTGCTTGTGCTGTTGTTGGTGAAGCTGAAGTGAAAGTGATAGGTTTGTAGTTTGAACCTATCCACTGGAACGTTAAGGACAATCTGCTACGCAGCAAAAAGCAAGACACAAGGCACCAAAGTTCTCTGGTTTACTCATGCATGAGGGAGACCTGGCTGGAGCCAAGCGTCGTTCCACCACTTGACCACCATCAGACTCTCAGCCAGGCTCCCCATAGCACTCCTTTTATTGTGGTTACATGAATATGCATAGGGTCATTAACATATAGCATCTCACATAGGTATACATGTGAACAAAGAATACTGTGTGTGTGTGTGTGTGTGTGTGTGTGTGTGTGTGTGTGTGTGTGTGTGTGTGTGTGGTACTGCTGATCAAAGGGTCATATAACATCCTTGGTCAGGAAGAGGGTAGACCCCCCTTCACCCTAGATGGTTCACCCTAGATAACATGGTGAGGAAGTCCAGCAGTTCATCTAAACAAAAAGCACTTAGACTAGAACAGACGTAGCTACGTTAATCCTGCCATAAAACAATAAGAGAAGGTACGACCTCTCTCGTGCTCCCAGGATGTGGGTGTGCATTCTAGTGTGGAATACACACCAAGCCCCTGCAGCCTGCTAAAGATCACACATCCTATCACTACACAATTGATTATACACCTCTAAGAATATATGGTTAAATATTTCCTAATACAAATGACAATAATAAAATCTAAACCCATCAGAAAGCGAGAGTTAAAACACTGAACAGTGTCCACTGAGCTTCTTATGCTATTCTCATGCTCAAAGAAGTTTAACAGGAAGGACGACTCGTCCATCAGGCGTCCAGCTGTCCGTGACCGTGTCCACAGCAGAGTGTGACCGAGGCTTCATGCTAACACGCACACATGAAGCTAATACCACCACGAGCAGCTGCTCAGTGGATTTGGAGGACAAATGTCTGCAGCTTCTCACAGGCAGTATGCAGAATGTGGATCTCCACAAAGACTGTGGAGAGCTCGTCCCACACTCTAAATCCAAACTTGTCTGCACAAAACTTCTCACACGTTCCCGTCACAAGTGTCTTCTAAGTGAAGCTACCAGGTTCAGGTGCAGCTTGTTTATCTGGAGCTGCAGGAGATGATCCATCCTCACAAAGCAACACAGCAGATATGCAAACACACAACACAACCAAAGGATTCTCTCTGCATGTCTGTGGCTGATGCTGCTGGAACGAAGCTGTTTGAAACCTTGTTGTTCTGCACTTTGGGACCAGAAGAGGAAACTGAAGCTCTGTGCAGAGGGTCCAATGGAAGCAGCCAAGCGCTGTAAGTGTCTGCTGTACAGGGATGCTGGTTCAGCTGTGGCTCAGTTTCACAGGGTGACTCAATAAAAGCAGCAGGAAATCAAAGCTTGATGCTTTCATCAGTGTGGAAATAAGAAAGTTTCCTGTGTCAGACGCTGGAGCTCTTTCACTCTCAGCTTCACAGTTTCAGCTTCAAACTTCTTCCAACATGTTTCTAACACGGCCACATTCCACCTTAATGGAGCTGATATCTTGTGCATCAGCACATTTTCTAAAGGCAGCGATCACATCTTTAGTTTTGGATGTTTAACTGCAGATTGTTTATGTGTTTATAGCACATTAATTACAGCAGCAGCGTTGACCACAGTGCTGTACAAGAATCCAAAATAACTATTAAAATAACTCCTAATATTAATATCACACATCAAATATCAAATAACTCTCATGCTGTATTAAAAGCCAGTGAATACAAATGTGTTTTAAGAGCAGATTTACAGAGACTGGCAGCAGGAGCTGGGGCTGTTCGATAGAACGATGTATATATGATGACCATATGAAAACGTCTATCGTTTCATATCACGCTCTTTGTTTCCTGCTTATGTGTTTGTGTTTTCCAGATAAAGCTTTCAAAATAAATCTGAAGATCCTGTTGAGAGTTTTCAAAATAAACACAATACAGTACTGCGGTCGCTCGTTTATCGAGTTACGTTCTAAAAATAAGTCTCAGAATGAAGTAGCAGCTTTATGTTTTACAAGTATTATAGAAGTTTTAAGGCAGTTAAACCCTCACTGCACACTTTCTACACTTTTCTCAGACAGGCATGAACATTTTCACACTTTTCTCTCTTGTTTAAACAAAGTTCAAACCTTCATAGAAAAATAAGTTCATTATTAAAGAATGAAAGCAAAGTGTTTCTGAAACGTGTCAAATCAGCCTTTGCTGGCATTAAATGAGCTTGGTTCTGTGTGAGGAGCACTCGTCCATGGCCTGGGCTCCTCGCTGTCAGGTAAAGTTTCATAAAGCTTTTGAGTTTTTCTGCAGATAATGTTGGTGTCCAGCACGATGTTCTTTTTCCTGCGGTCACTGAGCCACAAAGCCAAAGCTGACTCCATCCTTACGATGTTCTTGTTGTGGACAGTTACAACCTTTTTGCCTCCTTGTTGAAACTATGATGGTCAGCATCTTCCTCTGCCTTTGGCTGCTACCACAGGTGCAAAACGTCTCGTCATCATTGTTGTTTGTTGGGACAAAACGTACAAACATACAGTGCAGCACTGCAGAGTCACACTGCTGTAAATTTGAACACATTCTGTACTGTACAGGAGACACGGCACGAGATTGGCTGACAATGGTCTACAGCCAATCAGGACGCAGAACACAATGCGCTGTAAAAAACAAAAACATGCAAAATTGCACAAAAAAGATCAGCGAAACAGCGAGGCCGCCAAAGGTGAACTGTGTTACAGCGAGGGACCAGCGTATATGTGGTTGTTGGGACGATAAATGTCTTTGAGCTTGTGTCAGAAGACGAGCTGCAGCTTTCTGGACCAGCTGCAGTCTTGCCAGGCAGGTCCCACTAACTCCAACATATAAGGAGTTACAATAATCCAGCTGGGACGTCATGAAAACGTGGATCGCCCGTTCAAGGTTTTTAAAAGATATAAATGATCTCACCTTAGATAAAAGCCTCAGTTTGAAGAAAGACCGCTGTACAACTGAGCTCAGCTGTTTTTCAAATTGCCGTCAAATATAAGCCCCAAATGTAATAATGCGATTTAATAAAAGAGCTGAACCAGTCTAATAGAGCGCCCTTGATGCCGCCATGCTCCAATGGTGAGGTCAAGATGCTGTGGTCAAGGCAGCGGTCAGATCCAAAAGCACAGCTGAGTCTCCTGATCAGTGGCTGATAAAAGATCATTAAGAACTTTTCAAAGTGCAGTTTCAGTGCTGTGAAGAGCTTTAAAACCAGACTGAAACCTTTACAACAGATTGCAGCTGAACAAATATAATCTTTTACAAAATCTTCGACAGGAAGGGAAGCTTTGAAATAGGCCTGAAGTTTGAGCGGACAGAGGATCCAGATCAGGTTTTTAGTACAGGCTGTACAACAGCATGTTTAAAACAGGCTGTACAACACCTGATCTAAGACTGCTGTTAAAAATCGCTAAGATGTCGGAACCGACAACCTTTAAAATCTTTTTAAACACGTGTTGGAACAACTTCATTTGGACAAGATGATGTCTTTATAGCATCACATCGTTCCTCCACCTGATCAAACCACACAGGCTCAAACTGATCAAAAACAGCTGAGCAGGTGAATATTTTAGCCCCGGTGCGATCTCGGGCGAGAGTATCGATGATGGCCAAAGGGCAGCGTCCAGCTCTACGGCCGCTGAAGAGCAGACTCAACAGACGCGCGTGATGTGGATCCTACTGCTCTAAAACTGGAGCTTCTTCAATCCATTAAAGAGGACATTAGTACGCTGTTAAAAGAAGAAGTCAGAAATGCATTGAAAGAAGATTTTGACAATATAAGGGCTGACGTGCAAGGACTGAGAAATGAGATCACTAACAGCATGGCGGCGACGTGCGGCAAAGTTGATGGAGTAAAGGTTACAGTGAAAGAAGCTGAGGATGGGCTGTCAATGTGGAGCGATGAGGTGACCACCCTGCAGTCTACAGTAGAGAGTATGAAGGAGGAGCTGTCTGACCTGAAGGATAAATGTGATGAAGGCAGGAAGCGGAGAGCTAACATCCACATCATAGGGATCCCAGAGGGCCTGGACTCGAGCTCCTCCACGGCCGTATCCGTGCTACTACGTGAAGTGCTGGGTATGGATAAAGACGTTATTGTCGACCGCTCACACAGGAGCCCTATCCTGAGAAAGCCAGCTGGTGACCCGCACGCCGTCATAGCCGAGCGTCACTACTACCAGGATTGTGTGGCTACGCCGTGCCAGGGCCCAAGCCCCGCTTGAGTTTAACGGACAACCTATTGCAATATTACGACTGGGCGATATGACCCAAAGTTCATATCTCGATATTCTTTAGCTGGATGGCGATATACGATATATATCTCGATATTTTTAAAGCCAGAAAGTTCGAACAAAAAGAGAGTTCTTAGTCAAAGCTGTGTCCCAAATCTCACACAGGCACATTTATTAACATACAGCGTAGATGTACATGAAACAATTACTCAGAAATAAATGATCAGCATTTATTAAATAATAATGCTCCATAAATAAAAGAAAACAATGTTGTTTTTGTGCATAACAAAAAGCTCACAATCGTGCAGTCAAAATGTAAACAGACGCTGAGCATAATAACAAGCAGCTGCTCTGTTCCCAGGTTCTACTGCGTGACTGACAGCCTGGAGTTTGAAACCCTCTTTGTAACCGTGTCTCTTACAGGTGCCATTTATGGTCCTTATACACACTCAATACAGTAATATTACGTTGAAGCAGAGTACGTATCACTCCGCGAGGCTCCTCGTAGCTGTAATGCTCCAACAATCCATCAAGCGGTGCGGCCTCGTAGCTGAGCAAAGTCGTACCAAAACATCTTTTGAAAGGTTTCTGAGCGCCGTGTAGCACATAAAATCGGTTCGAGGTCAGTAAGCACAACCAGAATTCATCCATAAGGCGCACTGTCGATTTATGAGAAAATTACAGGATTTTAAGTGCAGAAAATATAGTTTATGGTTTTCATTTGATCTTAGCAAATATCTACGCCTCTAATTGGGACGATCACAGATTTTTCACTAATGTCTTTGCGCGGCTCCCCAATATGTCATCACACAATATCATCTTTGAGGGAGACCTAAACTGCTCATTATCTGCTATGGACCACAGTTCACACAAAAGTACACTTAGTCCAAACTCAGCATGCGTCATTCAGAGCTTTCTTGATAATTATGGGCTGGCTGATGTATGGAGATTTCATAATCCTGCTTCACGTCAATACTCTTTTTTTTCTAATGTCCATAAAACATATATTTGTATAGAAAAACGTCTCCCTTTAGTTACAGAATGTGATTATAAGACTCTGGTGATTTCTCCTCTTGTTTTTTCAATGTGTATTCCTGATGCCTGCTCCAACTATCAGCCATGGAGATTCAACTCAGTGTTGTTAGCAGATGAAGAGTTTGTCAGTTACAAAAGGTCTCAAAGACATTTTTTTTCTATTAATCAGACCCCAGAGATGTCATCATCAGTCATTTGGGAATCTCTAAAAGCATCTGAGAGGCCAAATAATTTCATTTTGTGCCAAACAAAGTGCAACACTGAAAGAACATCATCCATAAATATTGAGTAATAACTGGACTCTCATACAGCGAGACTCAAATGCCTTTAAACATCAGCTTATCCTGCTGATCCAAGTCCAACACTGAGTTTGTAAAAACATGTTTGTCAATCATTTTGTTTGGTTTCTGAGGAAAAAGATTCAATAACTTGCTGCTAATACACAACATTTCATCATATTTCCTCATAACCCTCTTTTGTCTGACCATTTGATCCCATTTGAATTTGCAATAAAGGATCCACAGAGTTTGGTGACAATAATGACAGTAGATGTTTGTGTGAAAGTGCTGGAAGCAAATGAGTGTGTGATGTTCTTTCAGTGTTGCACTTTGTAGACGCTCCCTGAGCACTGGTCTCACAGCCAGCTGCACATAGAGACCAGTGTTGTTAGTCCAGGTCAGAAGATGACTTGTTGGAATGAAAATGAGCTTGTAGTTTGTCTGCTTTAATAATGTGACTGGAAAAAGGTGTTGGACTTCAAATATGTCCATTTCTGTCACACTTCACCTTTAAAAGTGAAGCCATGTGGTTCCTGGAAGGAAAAACACGACTTTTTCAAGTCTTTGTCCTGTTTTTATGAGAAATGTACGACTTTAATGTGAAACATTCAGAGTTTTTTCTCTTGTTGTGTTTGTTTGAAGCTGCTTCCTGTTGGCTTCAGCTGTTTGGAGTTTCCATTTTCTAAACTTCTACATTCTGAACCTTCTTCAGCTCTGAACAGATGATGAAACACTGAATGATTTCAAGCACTTTGTCTAATAAACTTACATCTTTCATTCTCTATACAGATTGAAATACTGTGGTTTGTCAGAGATCAGCTGTGATTATCTGGCAGCAGCACTGAAGTCCAACCCCTCCCATCTGAGAGAGCTGGACCTGAGCTACAACAACAACCTGCAGGATCCAGGAGTGAAGCATCTGTGTGGTTTCCTGGAGAGTCCAGGATGTAAACTTGAAACTCTGAGGTCAGTCAGCATGTTTTAGTTGTGCTGAGATGAATATGATGTGAAAGTTGTGCTGACACTAAACTGCAGACATCAGGCTGATATTATACTGATCCACACTGAGGATCTTCATGGTAAAGTCTGTTTTCTTCTTCTCTGGTTTAGTCCATTGACTGCAGCAGAACAATGTTCACATTTCAAACAGTGATACTCAACGTATGGCCCGCGGCCCACACGCGGCCTGCCCACCTTTCCTGATTCAGAGAGAGGGGACCCTGATTAACTGTGTAGCTTCTTCCTCACAGTTCTAAGTATCAGACACAACAATGAATAATCCACAGCTGACTGTCTTTAGCAGGTCAAAGGTCACGGCACACAGCAGACAGTCAGAAATATTCTAACTCTGATCATTTATCAGTTGTGACACTGTGAGACTTGATCAGAGGTGTGATCATCACAGCAGAGGCCTTTGTGTCAAAGTCACTGAGGATCAAACAGAAACACATGAAGCAGATTTTCCTCTTCTGGCTTTTTATAGCAGATAACCTTCAAAATATTCTGCAGTCGATCAAAAACTGAAGCAAACCATGAAGCAACATGTGAACATGAGCTGATGCTGCTGAAGTGAAGCAAAGTTACAGAGGTTTGATTACAGACACAGCTGAGAGTTTGTAATCTGTCATCATTTTAAAAAGTTTCCATGGAACAGCAGAAATGAGGCTTTACTGTCAGAGGCCGACAGCACTGAACACAACAGCAGACTGGTGGCTAATAAACAGTGAATGATGCAGAAACAGATGTTTGAAGCTGTTCTTGGAGTACACTGAGAGAGAGAGAGCTGTGCAGGCAGGAACAGCCAAAGTCAGAGAGAATTCATGAGCATATTGATCAAACGTGAAGCAGAGTTTGGATCTTCTTTTGCTGCTGCTTCACTCAGTTTTGGTTGGAGACAGATGAAACCTGCAGCTTCAGGATCTGTGAGCTGTCCACTTTCAGCCCCGACGGCGTGTCCGTGTACGTGCCGTCGAGTGAACGATCCACGCTCTGTGTTTCCATCTTTGTGTGTTTAGCTGCTCTCATTTACTGTTTTAGCTGTTTGCTGCTTGTTGAAATAGTTTGTGAGCTTTAACCTGAGATTCTGGCAAAATACATTTATATTAAACATCGATTCAGGATTGAATGAATCAACATCGTTTTATTCAAATTAAAACCATTTAAATGGGAACATGAATTTTTTACAGCCGCCTCTAATGCTGGGTAATGTCAGCTGGTCCATGTGCAGCTGGCTGTGGGGCTCAGGGAGCGTCTACAAAGTGCAACACTGAAAGAACATCATCCATAAATATTGAGTAAGAACTGGACTCTCATACAGCGAGACTCAAATGCCTTTAAACATCAGCTTATCCTGCTGATCCAAGTCCAACACTGAGTTTGTAAAAACATGTTTGTCAATCATTTTGTTTGGTTTCTGAGGAAAAAGATTCAATAACTTGCTGCTAATACACAACATTTCATCATATTTCCTCATAACCCTCTTTTGTCTGACCATTTGATCCCATTTGAATTTGCAATAAAGGATCCACAGAGTTTGGTGACAATAATGACAGTAGATGTTTGTGTGAAAGTGCTGGAAGCAAATGAGTGTGTGATGTTCTTTCAGTGTTGCACTTTGTAGACGCTCCCTGAGCACTGGTCTCACAGCCAGCTGCACATAGAGACCAGTGTTGTTAGTCCAGGTCAGAAGATGACTTGTTGGAATGAAAATGAGCTTGTAGTTTGTCTGCTTTAATAATGTGACTGGAAAAAGGTGTTGGACTTCAAATATGTCCATTTCTGTCACACTTCACCTTTAAAAGTGAAGCCATGTGGTTCCTGGAAGGAAAAACACGACTTTTTCAAGTCTTTGTCCTGTTTTTATGAGAAATGTACGACTTTAATGTTCTTTTTTTTTTAACTCAATTTTTATTATAATTTACAACATTACAACTTGTACTTGTCAATGTTCAGTAGGACAGTTACAGGAACAGCAATGCAGAAATGTAGATTAAAATAAGAACTGCAATTAGGAAGCACAAAACAAAACTGGGAAGCAAAACAAAACCCAAGCAAACAAACAAACAAACAGACAACAACAACAAAAACAAAACAAAACAAAAACTTTATGTAATATTAAATAACATGTGACAAACTTAGCCGTAAATGGACAAAACGAAACAGACCTATGCTAAATTATTGAAACAGTAAAGCATGTATGGGTCGCCAACGCTCAGTAAACAATTCTCTCTGAATCCGCAGAGCAGATGTTATTTCCTCCATCTGGTAAATTTCTCTTGCTTTATCAATCCACATATTATATGAAGGTGGGTCAAGATTCAGCCATTTAATAGTGATACACTTTAGTGCTGCTGTAAGATTCTTAAGAGATACGTTTTATTGTTTCCCGCAAAACCATTTGGTAAGACTCCTAAAATGGCTAACTGTTGGTCTTTGTATTGTTGGAAAACTGTATTGAGAACTTTAAATATGTCATTCCAAAGTGAGCAGAGTTTTGGGCATGACCAGAATATATGTGAGTGGGTTCCTAAAGAAGTACCACAATTTCGCCAGCAGGTGTCAGGATTTGTAGGCTTCATTTTGGCAATTATCTCTGGGGTTCTAAAATATCTCATGACCACCTTCCATTTAAATTCTCTCCACAGCCCAGAATTAGTCACCAGATGGGCTTCACCGAACACCTCTTCCCAGGTGTCCTCTGAGATTTGAGTGCCAGTCTCAGCTTCCCACCTTGCCTTAATATCCAAAGTTGCATTTGTATTGAAACTCATAAATGCGTTATAAAAATGACTGATTAATTTTGGGGAGGAATTACTTTGAAATGTTTTTAGAAATATTTCCTCAATGGGTGAGGGCTCCAAAACTTGCCTCCATTCTTTATGTTTTGTCAAAAAGCTTCTTAGCTGCAGAAATCTAAAAAAGTCAGAAGAAGGAAGCCGAAACTGACCTCAACTGTTCAAATGAGCTCAGGTGCCCATTCCTCACAACATGACAAAGTTTATGAAACCTACTATGTGACCATGCTCTGAAGCCAGAGTCTTCCACAATAGGAGAAAAACCCTGCAGGGAGGAGAGCCTTGATAACATTGAAATTTCTTTTGGAAGAGCAAATGATTGTTTGATTCTACGCCAAATCTTTAGTGTGACCCTCGTCCGTTCCCCCATATGCACATTTTTAATTGAAATGTTAGAACAAAGCAGGGATTCCAATGATCTTTCGCACATTGTCTTCTCAATGTTTAGCCACTGAGTTTCAGACAAATCCCGCACCCATACAGTCAGGGGTCTCATCTGAGCTGCCCAGAAATAATATTTCAGGTTTGGAACAGCCAATCCCCCCTGCAGGTTTGACAGTTTTAATGTTTGGAACTTGATCCTTGGGCGTTTGCCTTGCCATATAAATTTGGAAAAAAGTTTATCTAAATTATCAAATGTAGAGTTGGGAATGTTTATAGGCAGCATTTGAAAAAGGTCTAGAAGTCTTGGCAATACATTCATACGTATACTCTCGATCCGACCCAAGAAAGACAGAGGCAGGACTGTCCATCTCTCTAAATCTTTTTTTATTTTTGCAACTATAACTTCATAATTTACTTTAAACAAGTCTGATAATGAGTGAGGAATTTGAATTCCTAAATACTTGATACCTTCGTTTGGCCATTTAAAGCCACATCGCTCCTTGAATGTTAGTGAAATGTTTCCTCCTATATCCATTGCCAATGTTTTGTTAATATTAACTTTGTAACCAGAGAGGTAACCGTAATAATTTCTCTTAAATGAGGTAAACTGACTGCAGGATTTGAAATGTATAAAAGTACATCGTCTGCGTAGATGGACAATTTATGCTGTTCTCCATTAATTGAAAGGCCCTGAATTTCATGTTGATCTCTAATCAACTGCGCCAGAGGCTCAATACTTATATCGAACAGCAGGGGCAACAATGGGCATCCTTGTCTACGCCCACGTTCCAGTGGAAATCTGGCTGATATTGTTCCATTTACCCGTACAGCCGCCATTGGGTTGGAATAAAGAATCTGTATCCACTTAATTAAGTTTGGCCCAAATTTGAATCTTTCAAGTGTATGGCCCAAGTACTGCCAGGAAACCCTGTCGAATGCTTTTTGCGCATCAAGAGACAGAATCATTGTTTCTTCTTGTTTGGTCTTGTACAAGGACATTAAGTTCAACAATCTACGAACATTGTCCCCATAGTGCCTTCCTGCAATGAACCCCGTTTGATCTGGATTCATAACCTGTGTAATAATTTTACTAACTCTTTTGGCTAAAATCGTGGTGAGAATGCGTGAACCAGTATTAAGTAATGAGATTGGCCTGTATGATTGACAGTTTGTGGGGTCCTTGCCCTCTTTATGGATTACAACAACTGTAGCATCGTTCCAGGACGACGTGCACACACATACACTTACACTGATAAGCACGCACTAATCCCCCTCCCTTTCCAAACGCCTTCGATGCTTGTTTCCTGTGGGGGAAGACGGCGGGTCTGTGTGCCACGCTGGAATGGTAGCGCTGTGTAGGACGACTGCTGTGTTCCTTCGTATTACTCCTCACCCCCTACCCAACCCCGGTGGCTTGTCACGTGCCCCAATGTTGTGACGTGGACATTTATGTGCTCTCTGTGCAGAGGAGTTTTTTCGTTTCCTGTTCTCATGCTGTCCTCCCATAGGTGCCCAGCCTGAGAAGAGGTCTCTGTTTTTCCTCTTGTACTTTTCCCATTGTTGTGTACTTTTTCAGTTTTTTTTTTTTTTTTTTCTGTAACGCTGCCGATCTCCGACTGTATTCCCATGTGATGTCTTTGTTGTGTGTGTAAGTCGGGGGGGGCAGTAATAAGGGTGCGACTTTGTCCTTAAGTTTTTTAAGTGCTAAGCCTCTTAAGTGTTAAGGTTTGAAATCACCTGTAAAATTTCTTGTTCATCGAACTCCTTTGCTACAGACTCTGGCAGTGTTTTTAAATTGATCTTTTCTAACAAATCAGATAGTGTATTGTTATCTTTACATGTATCTGAATTTTTATATAATGACTCGAAAAAATTGGCAAAGCAACTTGTAATTTGATTTGGTTTAGTAATTAGGGTTTGATCTGACTTCAACTTTTGGACCATATTACAAGTTTGCTGTTTCCTGAGTCTTATTGCCAGCAATCTACTAGCCCTACTACCCTGTTCATAGTACTTTTGTTTAATGAATCTTAAATTGCCCTCAATTTTCTTGTTTATTAAACTATTACGCTCACTACGTAACATTTTAAGATCGGAAAGCAAATTGGCTGTCTGTGCTTTTTTGTGTTGTTGCTCTAGGTGTTTTATTTTGACCTCCAATTCACACCGCCTAGCCTCTTTTCTTTTCTTCCTGTCACTTGCAAATGATATTATGCGACCTCTAATGTATGCCTTGGCGCAATCCCAGAGAGTTAAAGGCGATATCTCTGGAGTTGTGTTCAACTGCAAGTAAGTATTTAGTTCAGTATGTATGAACTCAAAAAACTGCCAATCATTTAGGAGTGAGGCATTTAATCGCCAGACTTTAATGTTCTTGATGCTCCTGTACCATCTCTGTGTCATCCTCCTCGCTCCCTCTTTGCACTCACAGTCTTTGTGCATCATTAACACTCACATGTGGAAAACCAAAGTTTTACTGGGCAGAAGATGATCATCAGTGACTCTGTCTTTAAAACACTCTTGTTAGAAATGTACGACTTTAATGTGAAACATTCAGAGTTTTTTCTCTTGTTGTGTTTGTTTGAAGCTGCTTCCTGTTGGCTTCAGCTGTTTGGAGTTTCCATTTTCTAAACTTCTACATTCTGAACCTTCTTCAGCTCTGAACAGATGATGAAACACTGAATGATTTCAAGCACTTTGTCTAATAAACTTACATCTTTCATTCTTTATACAGATTGAAGGGCTGTGGTTTGTCAGATATTGGCCTTGATTATCTGGCAGCAGCACTGAAGTCCAACCCCTCGTATCCCACAGAGGTGGACCTGAGTGGAACCTACAGCAACCTGAAGGATACAGGAGTGAAGCATCTGTGTGGTTTTCGGGAGAATCCACGATGTCGATTTGAAACTCTGAGGTCAGTCAGCATGTTTTAGTTGTGCTGAGATGAATATGATGTGAAAGTTGTGCTGACACTAAACTGCAGACATCAGGCTGATATTATACTGATCCACACTGAGGATCTTCATGGTAAAGTCTGTTTTCTTCTTCTCTGGTTTAGTCCATTGACTGCAGCAGAACAATGTTCACATTTCAAACAGTGATATTCAACGTATGGCCCGCGGCCCACACGCGGCCTGCCCACCTTTCCTGATTCAGAGAGAGGGGACCCTGATTAACTGTGTAGCTTCTTCCTCACAGTTCTAAGTATCAGACACAACAATGAATAATCCACAGCTGACTGTCTTTAGCAGGTCAAAGGTCACGGCACACAGCACTCTGTGAAACAGTTTGGAGCAGGAATTCTTGCACATTTACAAACTGACACTGCTGCACGGCATGCTGGGTAATGCTAGCTGCTCAGGTATGGGTGTGGTAACGGCTGTGAGACTCTGTGGCTGCAGAACACCGAAGAAGAGAAAAGAGAGGTGGAGGATGAAGAAAAGAGGCGGAGATGAAGCAGAAGTTTAGCTCTAGAGAGGAGCTGTGTCTGTGTGGGTGGGGCTCAGGCAGCTCCGCCCACACAGTGACAGTGAAGCAGGTGAAGAGTAATAAATGAAGACAGCAGACAGGATTTGATAAGCTGATGTACAAACATGTAGAATGATGGTGGCAGCTACAGAAACAGGTCCATACAGACTGAAGCGTGTCTCAGTCTGAATGTACACTGCTGTTATAAGAGCTGTGGAAACTCAGGTCAAAAGGACGTAACCACACTGCTGACAGTTCCAGGACATTCACAGAGTTACAGCATCATTTGTGACCATAAAGACAGAAAGCTCATCCAAATCCTGGGATTAAAAGTCTGTCCTGGTGGTGTCCAGTCAAACACGTCTCTGTGAAAGCTTCAATCCAACAGGCTCCAAAGTCCTTCTGCTCATTTCCTCGCCGGGTTCTTGATGCTCCTGTACCATCTCTCTGTCATCCTCCTCGCTCCCTCTTTGCACTCACAGTCTTTGTGCATCATTAACACTCACATGTGGAAAACCAAAGTTTTACTGGGCAGAAGATGATCATCAGTGACGCTGTCTTTAAAACACTCTTGTTAGAAATGTTCGACTTTAATGTGAAACATTCAGAGTTTTTTCTCTTGTTGTGTTTGTTTGAAGCTGCTTCCTGTTGGCTTCAGCTGTTTGGAGTTTCCATTTTCTAAACTTCTACATTCTGAACCTTCTTCAGCTCTGAACAGATGATGAAACACTGAATGATTTCAAGCACTTTGTCTAATAAACTTACATCTTTCATTCTCTATACAGATTGGAGCGCTGTGATTTGTCAGAGATCAGCTGTGATTATCTGGAAGCAGTGCTGAAGCTCAACCCTTCGTATCCCAGAGAGGTGGAGCTGAGCTACCACAAGCTTCAGGATTCAGGAGTGAAGCAGCTGTGTGTTCTTCTGGAGAATCCACAACATCAAATTGAAACTCTGAGGTCAGTCTCCACGTTTTAGTTGTGCTGACACTGTCGATCTGTGGAAGTAAAACCTTTATACAGGAAGTCTGGTTCAGCTCTTTGTAGACCTTCTAATCTCTGATGCTCTGAGTCTTACTCAGTAGATGATGCAGAGTTGTGAAGCCGATGTGGGTGAGGACACTCGCCCAGCTCTAACTACTTTGACGTCCAGGCGGCTTCCCTGCTTGTCCTGATACAAACAAACCTGAGTAACCTTGCAGGTCAGATCTCATCAGTCACACCTGTTATGGCAGCTCTCCTCTAGATTGTAGTTCTTGTTAACCTGGGATGGTTTTAGAAGCCTGGACCACAGACTGCAAGGGAAGATATTACTGGGAAAGGCCAAAGCAACCTATTAGACCCATTAAACACTAACATAGATGAATACTCAGATTTAAACCTTTATTGTTTCACAAAGGGTTAAAAAGGGAACGTCCACAGTTTAGACTGCAGCAGATTTTATTAAAGCAGTTTGACAGGAAGTAAAGCAAAAACACAAAGAATAAGTGTTTCACATATTAATACATATAACATAATAATAAAAGAAAAGCAAAATAATGATAAAAAAGAATGAAAAAGTTGTCCAGAGCAGCAGGATGTCTGAGGTCTGCAGAAACACAAAAACACAGCAGCTAAAAATAGTTGTTGAAAGAAAACGAGGTGGGAGCTGCTGATTCCTGAGCTTTGATACTGGATTAGCTTCAGTAGTTATTCCCATCACTGCTGTAGGAGCTACATTTAGTCACAGCTGATTGTCTCCTTTGACCAATCAGAAGACTACTGTTGTAAAAACAAGCAGACAAAGAACCAATGAGAGTGAAGAACAGGATAAAGAGCTCGTGTGATGGAGGCAAAGCAATAATCAGCAGACTGTAGCAGTTTCTATCTGGATGAAAGTAGAAGGAGCTCAGCGGAGCTCAGTCCCATATCTTTGGTTAGAAACAACATCAGTGATTTCCTGCTGCTCGAGATGATTCCAGCAGCTCTCATTACAGCAGCTGATGAGAGAAACAGCTGATGGCTCACAGCTCGTACACTGTTGGATCTCCAGATGTTCACGCTGCTGAAGTCTGTGAAGAAACTGTGGTCCACGTAGTTCACACGGCCTCAGATTGGACCGAGCTCCCTGGATCACTGCAGCATCCTCAGCTGGTACATGGACGTCTCTGCTCCTCAGTCTTGGAGCCCCTGCAGGTCCGTCCACACCACCAGGGTCTTCTCACTCACCTTGCCTTTGTCCTCGTCCTTCATCGGCCGTGCTGTGTCTTTGTTCCTGCGGTGTTGTTCCCACGATGCAGCGCTGATGTTCCCTCCTTGAATGCACAACAAGTACGGTGCTGGTCTTACTCGGGTGGAGCAGAGACAGATTGAAGTCTTTCAGGCTTTAGTGCCGACTTCCCTGACAGAGGCTGGACTCCATGGTCTGCACAGGAGGCTTCTACACTGTGTGGAGGTGACTCCTGGACTTGAAGACAGGCTGCAGGTACATGTGTGATGAAGAGGAGCTACAGCAGTGTGATGGAGCTGCAGGACTGAAGGAAGTCCTGCTGTCCTGTCCCACCCTCATCTTTGCTTCCTCTGTCTTCTCTGGACTTGTCCTCCTGTTTCAGAAACAGCACTGCTTCATGCCGAGGGTGGACGGGAGCGTTGACTCTGATTCTTTTACCGTCCACCACAAGGAGACACTGATGCTGACCTCCTGATTCATCTGCATGTGTTCTGCTTCACACTGCTCACCTCCACCAAAGACTTCACAAACATCTTCTTTCTTTGAGTCCAGTTTGTCCCACAAACACTTCCAAATCTCCTCCTCTGAGATTCTGCAGCTTCTTGCAGTGTGACTCAGCTGACTTCTGACAGACCACAGACTGGCACAGCATCCACATGTGTCTCCTTTCAAACAGGCTCTTGATGTTTCCTCCCACATCATTCTGGCCTCTCAGTCTCCTTTGTTCTCCAGCTCTGTAGCTCCAGCTGGTGAAGCTTCAGTTTTCCATGTTGGTAACAGTAAACTACAGCCTCTGCTGTCAGCTGGGTAACTAAACAGAGCTGCAGCACGTCTCTGCGGTGGTGCTACATCCAGCCTGCAGACGGCCGTCTACATGTTGTAGTGGTTTACAGTCACCAGGGGGCGCTGTCCCAGCCATGCAGGCAGTGGGCTGCTCTGCTTGTGCTGTAGTTGGTGAAGCTGAAGTGAAAGCGAGAGTTAAAACACTGAACAGTGTCCACTGAGCTTCTTATGCTATTCTCATGCTCAAAGAAGTTTAACAGGAAGGACGACTCGTCCATCAGGCGTCCAGCTGTCCGTGACCGTGTCCACAGCAGAGTGTGACCGAGGCTTCATGCTAACACGCACACATGAAACTAAAACCACCACGAGCAGCTGCTCAGTGGATTTGGAGGACAAATGTCTGCAGCTTCTCACAGGCAGTATGCAGAATGTGGATCTCCACAAAGACTGTGGAGAGCTCGTCCCACACTCTAAATCCACACTTGTCTGCACAAAACTTCTCACACGTTCCCGTCACAAGTGTCTTCTAAGTGAAGCTACCAGGTTCAGGTCCAGCTTGTTTATCTGGAGCTGCAGGAGATGATCCATCCTCACAAAGCAACACAGACAGCAGATATGCAAACACACAACACAACCAAAGGATTCTCTATGCATGTCTGTGGCTGATGCTGCTGGAACGAAGCTGTTTGAAACCTTGTTGTTCTGCACTTTGGGACCAGAAGAGGAAACTGAAGCTTTGTGCAGAGGGTCCAATGGAAGCAGCCAAGCGCTGTAAGTGTCTGCTGTACAGGGATGCTGGTTCAGCTGTGGCTCAGTTTGAGCCTCAGTTTGTCAAAATGAGCTTGTAGTTTGTCTGCTTTAATAATGTGACTGGAAAAAGGTGTTGGACTTCAAATATGTCCATTTCTGTCACACTTCACCTTTAAAAGTGAAGCCATGTGGTTCCTGGAAGGAAAAACACGACTTTTTCAAGTCTTTGTCCTGTTTTTATGAGAAATGTACGACTTTAATGTTCTTTTTTTTTTTAACTCAATTTTTATTATAATTTACAACATTACAACTTGTGCTTGTCAATGTTCACAAGTAGGACAGTTACAGGAACTGCAATGCAGAAATGTAGGTTAAAATAAGAACTGCAATTAGGAAGCACAAAACAAAACCCAAGCAAGCAAACAAACAGACAACAACATAACAAAAAGAAAACAAAACATAAACTTTATGTAATATTAAATAACATGTGACAAACTTAGCCGTAAATGGACAAAACGAAACAGACCTATGCTAAATTATTGAAACAGTAAAGCATGTATGGGTCGCCAACGCTCAGTAAACAATTCTCTCTGAATCCGCAGAGCAGATGTTATTTCCTCCATCTGGTAAATTTCTCTTGCTTTATCAATCCACATATTATATGAAGGTGGGTCAAGATTCAGCCATTTAATAGTGATACACTTTAGTGCTGCTGTAAGATTCTTAAGAGATACGTTTTATTGTTTCCCGCAAAACCATTTGGTAAGACTCCTAAAATGGCTAACTGTTGGTCTTTTGTTAATGGTTGTTGGAAAACTGTACTGAGAACTTTAAATATGTCATTCCAAAGTGAGCAGATTTTTGGGCATGACCAGAATATATGTGAGTGGGTTCCTAAAGAAGTACCACAATTTCGCCAGCAGGTGTCAGGATTTGTAGGCTTCATTTTGGCAATTATCTCTGGGGTTCTAAAATATCTCATGACCACCTTCCATTTAAATTCTCTCCACAGCCCAGAATTAGTCACCAGATGGGCTTCACCGAACACCTCTTCCCAGGTGTCCTCTGAGATTTGAGTGCCAGTCTCAGCTTCCCACCTTGCCTTAATATCCAAAGTTGCATTTGTATTGAAACTCATAAATGCGTTATAAAAATGACTGATTAATTTTGGGGAGGAATTACTTTGAAATGTTTTTAGAAATATTTCCTCAATGGGTGAGGGCTCCAAAACTTGCCTCCATTCTTTATGTTTTGTCAAAAAGCTTCTTAGCTGCAGAAATCTAAAAAAGTCAGAAGAAGGAAGCCGAAACTGACCTCAACTGTTCAAATGAGCTCAGGTGCCCATTCCTCACAACATGACAAAGTTTATGAAGCCCGCTATGTGACCATGCTCTGAAGCCAGAGTCTTCCACAATAGGAGAAAAACCCTGCAGGGAGGAGAGCCTTGATAACATTGAAATTTCTTTTGGAAGAGCAAATGATTGTTTGATTCTACGCCAAATCTTTAGTGTGACCCTCGTCCGTTCCCCCATATGCACATTTTTAATTGAAATGTTAGAACAAAGCAGGGATTCCAATGATCTTTCGCACATTGTCTTCTCAATGTTTAGCCACTGAGTTTCAGACAAATCCCGCACCCATACAGTCAGGGGTCTCATCTGAGCTGCCCAGAAATAATATTTCAGGTTTGGAACAGCCAATCCCCCCTGCAGGTTTGACAGTTTTAATGTTTGGAACTTGATCATCCCTCATGTGTATTTAGTCTCTGTGTCGCGTCATCTGTGTTCCCACCCTCCATATTTTCATGCCCAGTCTTTTGTATTCTTAGCCATAGCTTTCCGTGTCTTCATGATTTATTATAGTATTAGTTCCCCAGTTTAGTTCTCTTCACTGTGATTCTGCCTTGTTTGATGTCTTCAGCCGAAATAAAGGCTCGCTTTTCGTTCAAAACTCAGTTTCATGGCTGCACCAGTGTCTGCGCCTGAGTCCTCCACACACTCTCCATACGGTCAGCCACTGTGACCGTGACACTAAACTACATGCTGTGTGCAGCCACTCTCCTGAGCCTGTATTATATACACAGCGGTTACAATGACAAACTGAATACAATCTCATATCTACAAAACAGGCTGAGTCAAAGTTGCAGCTACGCTTATGAACATGGAGAAAAAACAGGCGAGTTATCAGCTCACCAGCTACGACTAAGAACAGCTAACCAACTATCCTTGAGCTCTACAATGACCAGGGAATAAGGTCTACAGACAACCAAACTATCCTTGAGATCCACAATGATTTCAATAAGGTGTTTGATATTCCCTCCTTGGGAGAAGATGCGATCGCTAGTCTGGAGGAACCTGTCTCTAATGTTGAAATTGAAACGGCCGTACGGAGCATGCAGTCTGGAAAATCTGCTGCCCCGACGGGTATCCATCTGATTTTTTCATAAAGTTTTCTGACCGACTGAATTCACTGTTAAAACCAACTTTTGAAGAATCCTTCCTCTCACAGTCGTTGCCTCCAACAATGCATCAAGCAGTGATGTGTTTAATTGTAAAACAGGAAAAAGACCATTTAGATTGTCGTTCATGTCGTTTAATATCTTTGTTCAACACAGACACCAAGATCCTGGCTCAAGTGTTGGCCCGTCGCTTACACAAGTATTTGTCCTCCATTATTTCACCAGACGGGCTTTATTAGGCACTCTTTTTTGAACATTAGAGCTCTATTAAATATCGTTTATACCCATGTTAAAGGTGATACATTGGAAACTGTCATTTGGCTTGACGCAGAAACGGCGTTGGATCGGGTGAGATGGGATTTTTTTTTTTTATACGCTTAAAGTATAAAGTATTGTATTGCTCCCCTCTAACAGCCGTCCGGACTAACAATAATCTGCCCCCCAGGACAGGGATGCCCTCTGTCTCCTTTTTGCCATTGAACCGCTAGCTGTTGCTCTGAGACAATGTGTTGGTGTTGAGGGAAAACATCGAGGGGGTATCGAACATGAAGTCTCTCTTTATGCCGACGACATGATTTTATTTATTTCCAACCCATCGAACAGCCTCTGTAAACTTTTGGATAGACTTACAATAATAATAATAATAATACGTTTTATTTATAGGCACCTTTAAGAGCCTCAAGGTCACCTTAATGCATACTTAAGGAATTTGGGACAATTTCTGGATATAAAGTGAATTTTGGGAAGAGCGAGGCAAAGTCTATCTGTACGACAACTGGGGAGTTTTGTGTATTTTAGCCCCTTTTAAACCCAGCTATAAGAAGTTTAAGTACTCGGGCATCTGGGTGACAAGAAAACCACAAAGACTTGTATAAAACTATCTTCCTTTATTGTCGAAGCTTAAAGAGGATTTTGGAAAATGTGAGTTTTGCCTCTTTATATTTATGGTGGGGATGCAGAACAAGGAGCAAAGATGAATGTGATGCTGAATCAGCAGAAGACTTGGACTCATTTGATTCCAGCTTTGATATCATTGATTTCAATATGTCCATTTCTGTCACACTTCACCTTTAAAAGTGAAGCCATGTGGTTCCTGGAAGGAAAAACACGACTTTTTCAAGTCTTTGTCCTGTTTTTATGAGAAATGTACGACTTTAATGTGAAACATTCAGAGTTTTTTCTCTTGTTGTGTTTGTTTGAAGCTGCTTCCTGTTGGCTTCAGCTGTTTGGAGTTTCCATTTTCTAAACTTCTACATTCTGAACCTTCTTCAGCTCTGAACAGATGATGAAACACTGAATGATTTCAAGCACTTTGTCTAATAAACTTACATCTTTCATTCTTTATACAGATTGAAGGACTGTGGTTTGTCAGAGATCAGCTGTGATTATCTGGCAGCAGCACTGAAGTCCAACCCCTCCCATCTGAGAGAGCTGGACCTGAGTAATGACTACTTGTCTTTGAATAAGAACAACCTGCAGGATCCAGGAGTGAAGCATCTGTGTGGTTTCCTGGAGAGTCCAGGATGTAAACTTGAAACTCTGAGGTCAGTCAGCATGTTTTAGTTGTGCTGAGATGAATATGATGTGAAAGTTGTGCTGACACTAAACTGCAGACATCAGGCTGATATTATACTGATCCACACTGAGGATCTTCATGGTAAAGTCTGTTTTCTTCTTCTCTGGTTTAGTCCATTGACTGCAGCAGAACAATGTTCACATTTCAAACCTTCAAAGAAGAAGAAAAATCCTCCACTGGAAAATTCACTGTGAAACTCTCAAACTCTTCATTGCACCTTAAAGTCTGTCTGACACTGAAATCCAAAGCAAAATGTGCCTTTGCTTTACAGACAGCAGTCCAACACAAACATACACACATCATCCAAAACACAGTCCAACATCCAAATCTCCTCCACTGCCAGCATGAATGATGGGAAAGAGAAGGAGGAACACTCTGACATTCAGGGTTAGAATGAGTTTCATCAAGCAGACTGTGAAGATCAAAGCTGCATTAGAAAGCTTACATGAATGAATGAGTGGACAGAAGTGGACAGAGATCATCTGAAGCACTTCAAAGGCTTTAAATCAGCACATTTCTCTTTATTCTTTATCAACTCTGTTAGTTTCTCTCAGTTTTCTGTGGAATGAAGCTAACAGCAGGCTAATAAGATGCTGACCAATAGGTTTCTATTAAAGGTTGTAATTTGTATATGAAAAAGTGCTTTGGCTCAGCAGGGATCAGCTTACAGGTAGAATACAGCTGCTGGATGGGATTAGCATGTCATAGCTATCTACCAAACTGCTAACTGGGGGATTTCAGGCCATCTATGGATCATTTTTGCTAACTGTTTATTCAGCTTAGGCTCACAGGGCTGCAGCCTGTGCCCTAGCTGTCATAGGGCAAGAGGCGTGGTCCACCTGCACAGGTGAGCAGTCCATCACAGGGCCAACAGAGAGCGACAGAGAAGCACTCCCTCACATCCACACCTACAGCCAATGTAGAAGCACCAATGAACCTAAGCAGCATTTCATTGGACTGTGGGAGAACATCCAACCTCCACAGAAAGGCCCAGCTGACCAACAAGCTTCAACCTACAACCTTCTTGCTCTAAGGCACTAGTGCTAACCACTTTTGCCCATTTCAGCCCAAATCCTGCATCTTCCTGTTTCTGACTCCAGGCCAGCTCCACTAACACTTTCTCATCAGACACTGCCACCTAGTGGAGGAAGTCTTAGTTCCATTTGAAGCTTCAGATTACAGTTAGTTCCTTTACAAAGAGGTAGAGGTGGTGGGGCCACAGCACCATCATCACTGAGTGCCATAGGACACTTAACCTTTGTTTCCATATGCTGGGAACTTCCTGTTGTTCCAAGGAGGACTGGAAAATGTGTGAAAATCTCCCAGTCACTTCCTCACAGCACACTTCAATCATTTCCCTCCCACAGCATCAGGACCAGGGCTTTTTCTCTCTTTGGTCCCACTAAGAGATTTCCACACAAACACCTCATCAGTGGGACTCTCAGAGCTACCAGCCCTTTGCTACAATCACAAAGCTCTTCATTGAAATCAATGATATCAAAGCTGGAATCAAATGAGTCCAAGTCTTCTGCTGATTCAGCATCACATTCATCTTTGCTCCTTGTTCTGCATCCCCACCATGGACTTCATTCCTTTCCAAGCCAGCCTTGAGTGTCCTTTATTCAGCTCATCCTCTGCTTTACTTTTACACCTGATTTTAGCTGCTTTATCTCTCTTTCAACAGGTTTCTGTGCCTCAATCTTTTTCTTCTCTCCCTCATAACAAGACAGCTTCTTCTGCCTGAGAACATGTTGGAGTGATTTACTATTCCAGGGCTGCTTATTGGGGAAAATACTTCCTGTTTCCAAAGTAATCCCCATTTTTCCCAGAAAGAAATGTCAGTAGAAATCGATGATCTAAGTGAGAACATGAGCCTTTAAAAAGTCCCAGTGGGTGCAGTCAAAGCAGTCCCTCAGTCCCAGTATAGAGTCTTTGGTCCAGACTGGAACAACTGTGTGCCCAGTTTGAGCTCTCTTCAGTGCTGTGACCTGACAGAGCCAGAGGGGCCATCACATCACATTTAGAAGCTCCCCTGATGGAGCCACAACACATGTCCAATACTTAGTCTGTCTTGTTGGACCAACTGGAAGAAATGATTCAAGGACTTAGTCACAGAACAGAGATTCAAATCTCCAAAATCCAACTGGCTGCATCAGGACATATAGTCTGAAACTCTGCACAGTTTCCTGTTTGAAGCTGCTTCCTGTTGGCTTCAGCTGTTTGGAGTTTCCATTTTCTAAACTTCTACATTCTGAACCTTCTTCAGCTCTGAACAGATGATGAAACACTGAATGATTTCAAGCACTTTGTCTAATAAACTTACATCTTTCATTCTTTATACAGATTGAAATACTGTGGTTTGTCAAAGATCAGCTGTGATTATCTGGCAGCAGCACTGAAGTCCAACCCCTCCCATCTGAGAGAGCTGGACCTGTATGGAAACAACCTGAAGGATCCAGATGTGAAGCAGCTGTCTGATCTTCAGCAGAGTCCAGACTACAGACTGGAGACTCTGGGGTCAGTAGAGTGATGGAGTGAGTGGGTGGTGCTGTCAGCAGTATTGTACTAAACACAGTCAGTATGAAACAAAGATCCAGTGTTTCCTGTAAAGCTGCAGCTTCTCAGTGAAGCTGTGAGAGGAGAACGGTGACAGGCTTCAGGATTGGACACAAACACTTCCTGTTTCTCACCTTTATGGTCACCATAGTAACGGCTGACATGCTCTGATCAAACGCTGTCAACAGCCAATCAGCTCTCTGAACAAAGCAGCACGCAGACCAATGACTGCATTGATTTCCAAGTTTAAAGCAGTGAAGAACACAGTCTGTAGGTGAGGAAGAATTTAGTGAGAGCAGATGTTTGGATGGAATTCCTCCAGTTAACAGCTGGAACCGTCCATCTGGATTGTTGGGCTTGTTGTTGGGGTTCCTACAGAGCTCAGAGTGGACACACCAAGGTTCTTCTAATGAATGAAAGTCCAAACTCAAACTAGGAGGGAAAAACATTTTCAGCAACTTCAATAAAAATCCAAAGATTAGAAAAAGTGAAGCAACAATGAGTCCTAGTACAGTCCCAGCACTGACGTCCCTGCTGCTCTTTATACTGGATGTGCTGCATCACTGACTGACAGCTGATGAAGAGTCTCTGGAAACACTCGTTTATCTCCTCTGCTCTTCCTCCTTCTCTCTGCAGGTGGAGGTTGTGGCATTAAACAGGACGGTGTGTGTGCTGAGAGAGGAGCAGCTGTGTCCTGATGATCCAGAGAGGTTGAAGCAGCAGCAGCTTGTGTGTAGAGACGCTCTGACTGGGCCATGTTACTGGGAGGTGGAGAGGAGAGCTTCATCCAGCAGTGACTGACAGAGGAATGAAGTGCAGATGACTGTCAGTGCTGCAGAGTGAACTGCTCTGAGAACAGCTCCACTGTCAGACACAATGTAGAGTCCAGCATCAGCCCTGTGTGTCCCTCTGGATCTGACAGAGGATCATCAGTGTATCTGGACTGCTCTGCTGCTGCTCTGTCCTTCTACAGTCTCTGCACAGTCTCTGTCTCACTCTGGAAAGATTTTACAACTTGTTGTAATTACAGAACGTTAATATAATATTCAAACATGTGATCTTCTCTTTATTTCTGAATCTTTACCAAATAAAGAAAAACCAAACTAACAAACAGAAGCTGTCGTGTCCTTTTTCACCACATCTGTGAATCTTTTCTGTGTTTTTCCTCTTTTCCTCCTTCCTGCAGCTCCATCTTCATCATTCTGTGTCCAGTATATGTGAACACGTCCAAAGCATCTGAGCCTCATGTTACCCGTTTGTGTGAGTTACGCCTGTCGTTGTGTTGTGGTGTATAAATAAGGGGCAGGAGACAGCGCTGGATCTCTGAGTTCTTTACTCTCAATTTCTGCAACATCTGCAATATCTAGAAATGCAAACCTGTGAGCTGTGTGTGTTGTGCGTCTGCTCGGCCACCTCTCCTCCGGCCATGCTGGAAGCAGCTGTGCGTTTGACAGTTTTATCGACTCGACAATAATCGAACAAATTAAATGTTCAAAAATATCAACTTAAGCACTTCAAAGTCAACAAAAAGCTTAAAACAATGAAATAATATTTCACTGAAAAAACAACAGCTCATAAGAACGATACACAAAATAATACAGAAACAAACAAATAAAAGTTATTAACCAGGATCCATGTTTTTGTCACAAACACTGAATCAGCTGATTCACTCTTTATGTTTCTGAGTTTGTTTTGTGATTATAGTTCTGGTTTCTGTTTCTGTGTCTTCACTGTGTCCCACGTCTCCTTACTTTGGACTCTGTGTTATATTTCCTGTTTTACTTTGACAGTCCTGTGTTACTGTTTCCTGTCTCGTGTGTGTAATTGGTCCCAGCTGTGTTTCCCTCCTGTCTCCTGTTCCCTGATTACTAAACTGCGTCCACGCCGCCGGCGCTCCTCTCCACAGCTGGATTCCAGGATTTCAGAGCATCCAGCTGTGGTGAGTGATGGAGACACTTTCTCTGCTCCCTCAGTAATCAGGACAGTTTATTGAACATCAGAGGACATAAAGGACTGTTTTTCACCTGCCCGTTCTGAACCTGGACATTAAAGACTGCTGGCTTCAAGGACATTAATCCCAGTGTCAGCCAGCCAATAACAGCCTGTGTTTTTCAGCTCTTTAGGAGTCAGAAATGAGAAAGACACAGACTGCTAACCTCTCCCTGCAGGAAATAAGCTCCGCCTCTTCCTGTCCTGTATATGAGTGATTCTGACATGAGACACAATGAGTTTCCTGTTTATTGTGACTTAAAGCGAGCAGCAAAGACACTAAACTGTGTGTTTCCAGCTGAAGCTGCTTTTTGTGTTGCTCCCACAATCCTGTCTGAAACAGTCAGTGAGGAAAACTCAGTTTATGCTTCCAAGCTCATTGTGAGAGGGCACATTGTGTTCCTGCAAGTGCTGATTTTGTCTGCATCCCTGAGTTTAGTGAGCTGCCTCCAAGGACTTGTGAAGCCCAGTGTGTTAAGGCTGCATCTCCCAGATGTTTCCAGCAGAGACGATAAATGTTCCCACAAAGGCTCAAAGACGGTTTGATTTTCTGAGTGTTGGCCTCAAGAGATTGCTCAGTGAGCACCTGAGTGTTTCTGGGACATCGGACACTAACTGGAACTTCAAGTCTGGTTCTGAAGCTGCACATGCAAAGACTGTTTCTGGTTGTAGAGACCTGGCTGTTCCAGGGATTGTAACCTCCCCAGAGGCTGAGCTGCTGACCTCAGCTGACTCTGGAGCCTTGAAGGTAACTAAGTTTGCACCGCTCGGGTGAGCCATCTCAGCTGCAACAGCCTCCACAGAGAGCTCACGCAAGCTTACCCAGCCTGCTGAGGATTTTATGCTGCTGCAGCCCAAAAGGCATCCTGAGCTGGCTGACTGCCACCCACAGCTTCAGCTGCCTCAGCCAGGGGTCTCCACACCTGCTGGCCCTGCATCTGCTCTGACTGGGGGCTCCGGAGAGCCGTGCCAGCCATCCATCTCTGCTGGGGCTCCTGTTTGAGAATGTAGGAGTGTAAACTTCAAATATCTGCTCGGTTTGTCAAGATATCACATATTTGCAAAAGTGCTCTGACGTTTTTGGAGACGTCTGTTACCCACCATCTTGATAGCTAACCGGGAGGTCGAGGGTCATTAGAGCCGGCGAGAACAGCGGACTCCCGGCACATCGTTTTTGGACCCCCACGGCCTTTGGCTGTTCAGGTTTAAACATGATATATAAGTCACTTAGATCACGTGAAAATGTTATCGTTTGGCTTTTTTCAGGGTTTTTTGTTTGGTTTGGCTGAAGTTACAGTTTTCACACAGCTGAATAAACGTCAAACAGAAAAGTGATTAAACAGAAGTGTGAGACGGTCGAGAGTTTACTCCTGTGTCCTGTTAGATTTTAGACAGCAAGGAGCAGACGGCTGAGTTTATTAAACTCCACCGAGACAGCGGTGACGCGGATCTGAAGGCCAGACCGTCACAGCCGCTCACTTCCCGCCTACCCGACCTTTGGAGGACCCGGCCCACGTAGACCTTGAAGGCCGGGTCCTCAGGAGGATGCAGCCTGTGAGTTTGGACACGCCATGACACATGATGTTCTACAGCTGATGTGTTTAAATGAGCTCTACAGGTGAACAGACTTATTAACGTTACCAGCATAATAAACTGTCCTGTCACTGAAGGTGTCTGCCCAACAAGGACGTGGTGCTGAATGCATCCAGACCCCTGCTGACTGTCTTTGCAGCTTCGGTCAAAGGTACAGTGTCCACTGTGACCCTGAGAGCAGGACACAGCCAGAGGTGAGTCAGCAGTTACAAACTAAATGCTGCTGACATGAATCAAACTGCTGGATAACCCACTGCTCATGAAAATGGCACCTTTCTGTTGCTTTTTGAGATTACTGAGAATATTTGAATTGTGACTCAGATGGCAGATCCAGGCTCTCAGCCTCCAGCTGAAACTTCCAGTCCTCCCCCAGCCAGAAGCTCTGATGCTGGGCTGAGAGACTTTGATCCTTCCCTGGATCCAGAAATCCAGGAGGGAGAAGGAGAACAGGACCTCCTTCCTGATCTGGAGAGGCCTGAGGGAAAGAAAGATGGAGCAGACAGAGCTGTGAACAAATCCAAACCTCCTGAGCTTCACCTCCACAAAGGTGCAGACACTGATGCACAGATTCACATGTGACACCTGCAGCGTCCAGCTTGTGCCGCTGACATTATCTCCACTCTGATACAAGCCTCATTCACTCGCTCACACACGTTCATACAATCACCTTTTCCTCACAGTCACACACATGAATGTAATGAGGGGAACTCGGGGTTCACTGTCGTTCCTCAGGATACTTTGATATGCAGACTGGAGGCTCTGTGGATGAAACACCGACTGTCTGAAGCACTCTGAAGTCTTCATGATGGACTTCATCCTGATTAACACTACAATACTTGTTAGAGGCCTTTTATATGTAATAATATTCTTTTCCATTAAAGCTCTGAACATTCTCACTCTTTCTTGACCAGGTGTGACAGGTGAAGGACACCGGCGAATAGGAGGACAGAAGCTGAGAGCCATTAGTCACATGACTTCAGCTGCTGCTGCCTCACCAACCACTGGCCCCTCGGTGAGTCTAGAGTTACAGCAGTGACCACAGGAAGTGCACACGTGTGATCTAAAGCTACATGTGGGCCTGTGACCATCAGTCTTCTCACTGTGGTAGACGGGTTTGTGAGTCCCTGTGATGCTGGGAGTGTCCAGGACAGTCGCTCCTGATCGGGTCTCTCATGGAAAGCTGGTCCCAGGAATTCCTGGAAAATTCCTCCACAAAAGAGAACTGGGAACATAAGTGCAGAGTGACAGAGGTGCTCAGCAACCCTGCTGTTATATGGGAATAGAACCAGAATAGTCGGCAACCACTTGAGTTAAGTTAGCCAAAGAGATGCGACTCAGACTGACTTCATCATGTTGGCAACGTGTCTGCATTGATAAACTCCAGTTATTGACAAATCAGAGAATAATTCCAGTCGTTCAGAGACAGATTGTGATTGTTTGGAGGATGTAATCGTTTCCCTTCAGGGAGCGTGTTGGACGCTCAGTGTCCGGGTGATTAGCTGATGCAACTACTTAGAATCAGTTTGTGAATATGAAGAAAATCAGTGCAGTCACTGGACAAACTCTGATTCTTCCTAGTTTCACTCTTGTTTCAGTCCAGTGTGACTGAGGTGGTAAAAAATGATCTGACTTTTAGCCACACAGCTGTCTGCTAGAGAAAAAGCCTTTGTGCACAACTTTCTTAAAGGCAAACGGCACCATGTTCACTGCAGCTGCAGCAAACGCAGCAAAGAGTGAAAGTTGGACTGAGAATGTTGTGACTGTTTCATGAGAAAGAGCAGGAAAACAAGCATCACACACCCAGACACAGTGCTGGGATTAGAATTAGACTTTAGAGCCAAATGTAGGACAAAAGCTTTAATATGAAAGAGGAAAACCCAACAACAGCCAGAGCATGAAGCTCAAATCTATACCAATCACCAAGAAAGCTGACAGGCCTGTGACACGTCAGAGACGCCGTTCAAATCATAAAGAAGTTGGTTTATTGACAAAATGTAAAAAACCAAAAGAATCAAGTCAACCTTCAGTTTAGAGCGAGTAGACCAATCAGGCACAGCAGCAGCTCTAGAATAAGCAACAATTTGATGTCTTACAAACAACCTTTCATATACACACATACATATGGCTCATATGCTGTTTAAAAAGGGCTCAAAGACCCAACAGATTACACAAAGTACAAAAACACTTTCATTCAGACAACAGTCAGCTGTGCACGAGACAGAGAGCCGACTACAGTTAGTAACATGGACTCACTTTGTTTCAGACACGACACAAAGTAACACAAAGCCACAAAGAGCAGAAACATCAAAAAGGAGGCAGAGCAGCAGCAACTCTCCATGAGCTGTGAGGCTAACAGCCACCCACACTTCCTGTGATGCATAATGACAACAACATTAACCTGAAGGATGATAACAACAGAAAGAAGTCTAAGCTAACGTTACACAGCGCTCACACAGCGCTGACTGTACAGGCCTCACACAGCTACGACCTGCATCCACAACACCTGATTCTACTGAACACAAACAAGTTAATGATATATGAGCAATCCAGGGAAGGCTTCCAGGAAGGTGAGGCTTCCAGGAAGGTGAGGATCCAAAGACAGCTCTACAACAGCATCAGTCAGCAACAATGTTACTGATCACTGACTCTTTCATCCTTTTATACTCAATCAAAAAGTGCTGTGTTCACATTTGTTTCTGCTGAAATCCAGAGACTGAAAATGCGTCTTTTTAAAGTTTGAATAAACTGACTGAACTTCTCACGAGTCCAACCGTGAGGAACACTTCCCCCCATGACACATCACAGGAGAACGTCTCAGTGGAGGGGGGACAGTAGCTCAGTTTAGGCAGTCACACTCAGAATCGATGCCTCCAGTCAGGGTCAAACGTGGTCCTCAGAAACCTGCAGATGTTTGGGCCAAGCTCTCACTGGTCTCTGCGTCTGTAGACTGAGCTGATGTTTCTCCAGGTGTCTGGTAAAAGGACGATGCTGCTGTCCAATGAGGCGAGGAGAGAAGTAGCCAAACAGGCGAGAGCCGTGAAGGAGGAACGGCGGGCAGCTCTGGATGCCCGACATAAATACCTGATGAGCAGGCTGGCAGACGCCGGCAGCCTGGAGGAGGCGGCGGTGGAAGACGCCATCGTCTCTGATGACAGAGTAAGTTCAGAGACGTGATCCTTCCTCAGAGTTGAACCTTTGAGTCATTAATGTCAGATTCTTCCAGTTCAGTCTGATCCATGAATTCTTTGCTGCAAACGGATCCAAGAAGCTGATTTTCTTCTATCAGGATGTCAAACAGGTAACTTTGATCACATTTCAATGACTGACACATGAAGGTCTAACCGCTCTTCATAATCTGCTGTCCTGTTTGTTGCACCGTACTTTGTATTCATATCTTTTAATATCTGCCTTTCTCCCAGAGTCTGTCCTCCCGTCAGTCTTCCTTTGTGGACGCATCAAACTCAGCTGTGGCTCAGAGGAAACTCTTCCTCACTACGGGGAACTCTGAGGTTGGCTTCAGCTTTTTATGTTTAGTTCATGTGAGAATCACAGAAAAATGCTGATATGAGTGGAAGCTTCTGCTGGGAAATTGGCAAAGAGCAGATTATTGAACAGCGAGGCAGACAGTTCATTTCAGTGATGCCAGTTTATTAGAAACGAGGACTGTGGGGCTGCTGGAAGTCAGGACGGCCGTTCTCTGGATAAACCTGACAGCTGAGGTGGAGAGCAGGATTTATCCACAGACGGCTTCTTCCAAGCAAATGTCCTGAACACATCTGAGCTGAGGGTTACACAGTGTGTCCTGTGTGATCTCTGCTTTATGGTGGTTGAATCTCACAAATGTGACCATCAGACCTGACGACTTATTTGTGATGTTTTCATTACAAATATCCTGGGTGAGGTGTTTGGGGCCTGTCCCATGAGGAGGAGTCTCCAGGGCAGACCCAGGACACACTAGAGAGGTTATATCTCTCAGCAGGCCTGGGAATGCCTCAGTATTGTCCTGGATATGCTGGAGGAAGTGGTTGTTTAGGGAGGTCTGGGATTCTCTGCTTAGACTGCTGCACCTGTGACCCGGGACCAGATAAACAGGAAATGGATGTTTGAAATTCAAAGAAATCCTCTTTTAATAATGAGGAAAAAAGACAGCAGGAGATCCATCGCAACTAACAAAACACTTCAAACACATCAGTGCATCAACTTTAATCAACTTCATTTGGTTCAAATGAAGGAATCTAACAAAGCACTCACTAAAATGAAACACCAGTTAGTTTCCCGAGCTCAACAGGTCGAACACCTGAGTTTGGTTTGCGGTGCAGTTTTTATTTCTTCTAGATAACTTGGGTTATTTGCACAGGAAGGTTTTTTAAATGTATTTCTTAAGTACGATCTTATATGGGGGTTGATTTTATAGCATAACAGAATAATGTAATAACTCTAATAGAGTATAAAACATTTGCAGAATGAAGTACAAGGTGAAGAAAAGTCAGAACGTCCCTGTTTGAAAATACAGTCTCAGAAGGTCAGAGATGGACAAATTCAGCTACAGAAACATGTGGCCATTTTTTTAAAGCCATAGAGCATATTACAGACGACACAAAGAGCAAACACTGTAAACTTCTAACCACAGACCTCACACAGCTCACACACGTCAGAGTGAAGCTGTCATTTCCTGAAGCTTCCACACAAGAGAACTGGCAACAAGGTGGAGTCCTCATGGATCACTAGCAGAGAAATGTGGGTGGGTGCCAGACCACATGGACTCGACTCACTTTATTTCATACAAAGGAGCAGACTAATGCTGTCATCCTTAAAGACTAACTAGAAACAAGCAGTGCGCTCGCATCGACTCGACTTGTTTTGCAAGTTTGAAGTGAGATGGTACTTTGGAGTCAGCCTCCCGAGATGATGGATGGTTTTTGAAAAAAATCTCATATTTATACAATGAGCAGCAGACTTTCCTGACTTGCAGAGGTCAACGTCCTCCTCAGTCATGCGCCATGAGTGGCACAGATACTATTCATCAAATAACTAACATGGCCTTGATTGTTACTCCAGAGACTTATCTGCGATGTAGCTTTATAGCATTTTCATTAGCAATCGTATGATTTGTGTTACAATGACCTTTGTGGACGGGCCCGGACCCCCAGGCCTCGTCCGTGACGCCGACGGTGAGCGCAACGTTTTTGTTTTCTTGCGCTTAAAATAACCTGATCAGCGTTCTGCGGACGGTTTGTTTACATTTCTCACATCTGTGATTGTTCACCCGGGTTGGACACGAGCAGAGAGGGCTTTCAAGATGAAAAAGCCAACGTGAAACTTTAACGGACGACAAAGTTTTCCAATCAAATCTCCGTCACACCCTTCCTTGACCTCATCACGTTACCCACCTTAGTCAAGGAACAGTGGTTCGGGAAAATATGCATTTGTTTTTTGGACTACTTTAAAACGTATCTCAACTAGTGATGTGCGGATCAATACTGAAATATCGATTCCTCCGATACCCGTCATTGTGTCCGGCCCCTTGGCGTGCACACTCACAACAATGGCTGAGCGTAAACAGAGTCATGTGCAGACGTATTTTACCTCCACGAACAGCTGAGACGTGGTTTGCCATACATGTGGCAAGAATGTGAGGTGTTGTGGTAACACCGCTGACCTGGTCAAACACCTCAGAGTGAATCATATCACAGAATATGACGAGCGTATGTTGAGGCGAACTGAAGAGGAGGAGAGGGAGAGGTGCTGCCAGGACGAGACAGACGTCTCTCACGGAGTCCTTTAATGCTGCAGGCAGGCAACAAATAGCCACAACTTCAGGTTTTTCATTTCTATATGATAATTCTGCATCATTAAGTGATAAGAACAAGTAATCTGATGTCCTGTGATCATTACGACGCTATAATTTGAGATAAAATAAAAGATAGAGTAAAAAAAATAAGTTTTTGTTCAGAGTATCGTATCAGATCAGTATCGTCGATACCACCCTGAATTTTACTTGGTATCGGATCGGAAAGGAAATCAGTGGAAATCAAATCCTGCTTCTACAGGTGTCCAGTTCATTCACTCTGACCCCTCCAGATAAGCGTTGCCAGTTCTCACTGTGCTGTAGATCACATTTTCTTGTGTTTGGGGTTATAACGGTTACTTTTGAGGTCTGTGTTATAAAGCAAGTTAATCCTGAATTTAACTGGAGAAGACAAATTCCCACTGCGTGGTGTAGTGCACAGCCAGGCATTCTTTACATTAGTTCGTTTGACAAAACCAAAAAGCCGAAAGTATTTACTTGGAGTTTGGTTTGATGAAATAAGTGCCAGAATCAGTGAATACAAATGATTCCAATGACATGAAAACTGGTGGAAGGACAAATCCCTCAAGAAAAGCACGACTAGCACATTAAGTTTGTTTGTAATCATCATCATCTCTAACACCATGCGCACAACAGTGATTTTGTTACAGAACACTAAGATAGTAAAATCTGGGAAATGATGATATTTCTTTCCAAAACTTCCTGTCTGGAAGACATTAAAGCTGCTGTGCCACCTGCAGCGTCTTTCAATCTATGTTATGTGAATATATCTTTTTTTTTTTGGGTTTGAACATCCATTCAAACTCACTCTCTGCCTAGCAAGTCTCATTCCCTCATTTCCTTGGGGTCCAGCTTCACATACGTGGCACTGAGCCTTTTCCTTTGTCACCTCTTTCTGCTACATGCCTCGCCTCCCAGTTTCTTGGTCTATTTTCTTCATTTCGCTAACTACACTTCTTTTTCTTTGTAAATCTCTTCCTTCAAATACTTTCAAAATCACTTTTCTTTTTTCCCTTTCTTCTGTGCAGAGAAGCCGTCAAACCCCTTCTTGGCAGTTTATCTCAATAAAGCTGTACTATCCCAGCCATCTGGTAAGTCTTCCCTACTACCCAGAGCCTGTTTATACTCCTGCATGTCTCTGCCTTCACTCACTTCCTCTTCTTGATGTCCAAACTCATCCTTCAAACTACCATTTGATGCTGCATAGCTGCATTCTCCCTGACACCTCCTTGTCTCCTGTCTTTTTGATTTCACCTTCTGCATAATATTTAGTTGCCCTGTGTGCAGCTTCCTCCACTTTCATATATTTCTACAAGTTCCTCCCTGTTCTTGAAGTATGTGTGCACCACGGCCATTTCCACTTGGAAAATCTGCCCCACATCTGTCTTTCTAGATTTCTCTCCTAAACACCACACCTACCCAACACCTCATAACCTCTGTTCCCTTCACCTAAATGTCCATTGAAGTCTGTGTCAATCACCACTGTAGTATGTGGTCTCTTGCACACAAAATGTGTCTACCCTCCACCTCCATAATATGAGTCCGCCAGCCCTCCCATTGCCAGTCAGAGTCCATAACAAGTCAAAAACATAAACAGCTCGAACGTATTATTTATTTAAAAGAGAGAGAGAGAGAGAGAGAGAGAGAGAGAGAGCTCAGTTGTCCTTGCTCTAGCATCAAGAGTCAGTGACTGGCTGTTCACTGCAGGCTCAGCAGTCCAATGGCCGATCAGCAACAAAACAAATAAAAAAATAAGACACGTTCTTGATTATGACAACAAACCACATCCAAAAAAATATGACAGCAACACTTTAAGTTTTGTGTGCATTCATCATGTGCAACTCTGCAGAAAGTCTCATGTCAAGGATGTGTGGACAGGGGGGCTATTAAAAAGTTCCAGTATACAGAATAGAAAACCATCAAATGAATGAAATAAAATCTGTTGTCACAGTGGTTTTTGAAGGAACAATTACTTCACAGATGGACAGCCTCATTATATTTGAGTTAAATCTGATGATACACACTTCACGTCACCCTAGTTACATGTTTTTATTTGCCATGTGTATGTTATCCAAGGGAGGAAAAAAAAGAAAAAGAAAACTTTTGATGTGTCCAGACATTTCTTCACATCAGCTGCCAGCAACCAGTTTCAGCATGTACAACTGTTGCAGTAAGTGTGCTCATGCAGACCAACTATGCTGGTCCACTGTTCTTAATGGTGCTGCATGTTGAGAAAGAAGTGAAACAAATGTTTTGTTTAACAAGTCCACTAGTGTTAGAATAACTTGGCATTTCCAATCTGTTTCTGCTGTAGTTCAATGAAAGGTTTCAGTTACTTAAGTTTGAGAAAAACCAAAAAACCAAATTGCGTTTACAATTGTAGTTTCATCTTGTTATAAGATATTTGAAATAAAAACAAACAAAAAACATGAACAAACAAACCACAAACAAACAAACCACAAACAAACAAACCACAAACAAACAAACCACAAACAAACAAACCACAAACAAACAAACCACTACATTTTCAGAAATATTTCTGCAGTCTGATTTACAAGTATAAACTTTCTGACCAAAACGCCACAATTTCATCCCTCAAACAAGTTGTCAACTGTGTCAACGACCAATGAGGACATCACTGCTACACTTGATGATACTCACACCTTGAAAAAGTGCAAAGGTTTCCCAACAGGACTTCGACGGTTGGTCTTCTTGATCAAGCTATAATCTGTTCTCATCAAAACCACCATAAAACCAGTTTGACAGGATGATGCTGATAAATCCCTCTAGACCTTTTTGTGACAGTATTAAAAGCTTGCTGGAAATTCTCTGTACTCATATTTGTGCTCAGTATCTGTAGGAGCCATTTTTGTGTGGGTACCTCATGTATGCCACTAGGGGTCACCTTTTGTGTTACATATGGTGTGTCTATTTAAGGTAGCTAGGTCATTAGCAGCAGGTGTGTTGTTGTTGGGAAGGAGCAAACAGATTGTGACCGCTGCGCTGTTATGTTAAATTGTGTTGGAATAAAGAATCTAAAGGACAAGATAAGTATGGTTTCAGTTATTGAACTAAGTTTAATACGTTTATTCATACCAGTGACATTGCATTAACCTGCCAACAAACAGCTCAGTGGCTTTAAATGTAGGCTTAGCCTCGACAGCATCTATAACACCATTAAAATGCAGTAATGGCCACACAAAAAATAAAACGTGACCATATTCAGTTTAAGCCATTTTATGTGGTTTAGTTTATACACTTGAATCACAGTAGATGATAGCTTTCTGTTTTTAAATGTCTGCATTTATTGCAAACACTATAGTTACTGTTCTGCCTTTTATAAGGTAAACTGGATATTATGGTTGCAAACGGCCCTAGAGCTCCCTCTAGTAATATGGGTTTGACTACTTTGGGAAAGGAACAATGAGAAGGTGAAAAAATCAAAGATGGCGGAAAGTTATCGTTCTAAGCTGATATGGACCTTAAAATGTTGTTGCCTTGGACAAGATATGTCTGTAAGTATGAGTGACGATAAAATAATTATTATCTTTTGTTTTGTGTAAAAATGGTACGATAATTTGTACATTTGAAAGTTTTATCTTGTTATCAAATCACTTTGATTGTCACATCACATGTGCAGGTACACTGGTACAGTACATGTGAGTGAAATTCTTGTTTGCGAGCTTCACAAGCAACAGAGGTGTGCAAAAATACAATAACATAAAACAAGCAAAATATAAGAACGGCTAAATCTGAGACTAATAAATATATGTACAATATATAATAGTACATGCATTACTGGATGTGTATACTAAATATGTTTTTCTACGTGCGCGCGTGTGTGTGTGTACATATTTTACAATTTAAATAGAGTAAACAATAAAATAAAATATACAGAGGTTGGTAGTTGGACATGTGCAAAACAAGTGGCATTTATATACAGTGTGTAGTGCATAATGTTGAAGTGTCCAGCAGTCTGATGGCCTGGTGGAAGAAGCTGTCTCTCAGTCTGCTGGTTGGGGACCGGATGCTGCAGAACCTCCTTCCTGATGGAAGCAGTCTGAACATTTATTTATATATATATTTATATATTTATTTATTTTTCAGGAAGTTGGCAACCCTATTTCCAGTAGAATTCCTCGTTGTCATCTTGTTCCCTCTCAGAGCCCCGTATGCTTGCAGAGACCCCTACAGCAGGGAAATGTGCCAAAGAACGTCCAAAACATTGCATTTTAGGTTTATTTATGCCTTACACACAATCACAACTCTTTAGCTAACTTAACAACTTTGGCTAAAGTCTATAGTTAGTCTTACTCGTTTGTACAACATTTCTGGATCGCCACTGTTTGAAATGATATGACATATGACTCTCACTGAGACAGCAAACTTTGTAGAAAACAACACTTCTGATTCTCTATCTAGCTGTTTGGTCACAGCTGTAGATTACATTATAAGTGGTTGTTCACTCTTGTCAATAATTACATTTCTAAATTCTATTTGTGCAGTTACATGTAAACAAAGTCCAATATTGTATCTAAATGATTGTGTTATGGTGGGACAGTTTCCAATTTTGTTGTATTATTGCACTAGGTATGACTGTGCAAGAGTTATCTTATCTTCCTTGCTTGCACCACACTCTTTGCAGAAATGGTGCACAGCAGCACTGCATCATGTTATTGTGTTGTATAATATACCAGAACTAATACAAAGCAACATCCATGTACACTATAGGTCCATGCCAATGTGCCCAAATGGGACCTCCATAAATGGTAAGGGGCGCAAAGGCACTTTAAGACCAGTGGGCACACCGTCGGTGCACATCCGCTCGGATGCTTTTTTCTATTCATTTATTTCCCTGTTTATTTATCGATGCACAAAAGCAATTATCTCAGAGACACCATCCTCTTAACAGAGACTCAAATCAGGAACCTGCAGATTATTAGTCAGCAGCTTTAACTTCCTGTCTTTGTCTCACTAAACCTTCCACGTGGAAACTTGAGCTGCCCACTCAAGCACAGTAGGCTTTAACTGGCTCTGCTCAAGTCACTTCAGTATCTGAGAAACTGTCTCGATGCATGCCAAAGAACACTTTGACAATACGCTTGTGTTGAGTCAAATCCACCACAAGCATATTCTATGGCAGTTTAATTCCACTCCACATAAAAATAGTCACGTATTATTTCCCCCCACCACACTTCCTGCCAGTAGCTGGTGCCCCCACCCACAGTGCATTAGTGGTTCTCTGTGTTTAGTGGCTCACTCTGGGCGGCTGCTCGGTGGGGCCCGGCCCCCTGGCTCTGTTGGGCCTGTGCTGCGGGTGGGGTGCCCTCAGGTCTCGGCCCTCTGGGCCCATTTACTGCTCAGTAACATTTAATATCTATTATTTACTACTACTTACTAGCCTACTTACTGCATATTATTGGTTGTTGCTGTGGGTTCCCCACTGTGTTGGTTTTTCCTTGTGTTTTTCAGCAGATGATGAAATAGATTTTCAGTATGTTTTCTCTCTTCCTCTCCATCTATTTCTCTTCTTCTCTATTTTTCCCTCTTCTTCTGTTAACTTTCTCCCCAGCTTATCTTTTTTCTTCTTTCCTGACCCCCGTTCTGATTCTAATGACTCAAAATAAAGTAAAATCATCATCAAATATGACTATCAAGTGGACCAGTATAGCAAAAACCATAATGGTGGCAGAGGCCACAGAGCCAAGTGGCAGGATTTTCAACGTTAAAACCAGATAAAAAACAGAAATTAAATGGTGTTAAAAGCCATGAATTAAGGCAATTCATTCACAACATCATTACAAGTTTTACTGGACGTTAATATTTTTCTCTTTTTTCAGTGCAAAACAAACTAACAGTACACATGATGCTGGCAAGTTAAAATGTCAGTGTCTTTTATAGATAGCATGTCTAGCATCATAGTTTTATAGATCACGTAGTCAGGATAAAAACTCCATCTCTGATTATTATTGTACATGACTGTGACATGCAGTGGCCTCAGCATCATGATGAAGGCGACCGGAGGAGATAGTTTGGTAGACATCGATGTTTTGCCGATGAAGGCTCATGTAGCGGTCCTCTTTGTCCTAAACAACAATTTACACTGTCATTTACATTTAATTAAAGTGCAGCTTAAAAACAGACATAATGCACTGCAGCCTCGGCACAATTAAGTGTAAAACAGAACTATGGAAAACTCACAAACATCTGGCGAGTTTCAGATCCTGTTAAGTTAGTTAGACCTGATCTGTTTTCTCTGTTAGGATAAAAACATCAGAGGTCATGGGGTGAAAAATACCTCAAAAACAAGACCAGCTATGTCTACAACTAATGTGTGGTGTTTGAAAAGAACCTATGAGATACTTTGAACACCACAGTGGCTGCTGTATGCAGTAATGTGCTCAAGTGATTTCAAAGGGTCATTTCATGAGTTTAAGTGCGTCAGTAAAAGTTTTCACCTGCGAGGATTTCTCCTCAGGCTGTAACCACAGGTTATCACAGCCACACTGATGAGTGAAGCAGCAGCAGAAATGATGGGAACTGTAGCCATGAACTTCATGCCAGAAGAATCTCCATCGTCTGTTGAATGTTGCCACACACACACAAAAAAACTTCATTTTGAAAACATGAAAAGTCACGAAATTTGCATTAGCCTGTTATATTAAAGTGGAAAACATGTTTATCTTTTCATTACATTAGAGTTACAATTGCATCATTCAAACATTTCACTGATGAAATAACACCAAAGTTGTGATTGGAGCAGTTTTATAATGAAATTGTAAACAAATTAGCCAGAAGAAGAGCTTAAAAACATTCCAGATGTTCATCTCCTGACTGAAACCTTTCATTAATCCGCTGCAGGCGGGAATGACGACCTCAAACCATGTATGACAGAAAAGAAAGTGTTAACGCAGTTCCAAACATCCACCTTGAATCTGCGGTGTGGGTATAAATAGAAAATGTTTTTACCTCTCACAGTCACACTGAGATGGAGAACATACAATCCACCACGAAATCCACACTCACAGGTGTAGTTCCCACTGTCTTCAGATGTTAAGTTGAGCAGGTGGAGAAACACAGTCTCATTTTCTTTGATCAGTGTGAACCTGGAGTCACAGCCATGAATAAAGCCTCGGTCGTAACGATAGAGCAGACGACACTGTTCTCCTCGGCTCCTCTCTGTGCTGATCTCACACAGTATCATCACAGTAATATTCAGAGTTGTTTTGCTGCATATTTGAGTGGAATCGGGTTTCTTTCCAATTGTCTTCACAAGAGTCTCTATAAATTGTTCCAGTTAAAATGAAACAAAATCGGGATTATAGTTTCTATATATTTGTTGTTGTGGGAAAATCAATCACATATATTATTTCACTAACCTAACTAAAGCTTTCTTCTTAAACACCTGGCTTTACAGCTTTTCTTTTTTAATTATATATATTTACCTTCACTGCTAAAAACCACAAGCAGAAGCAGGAGAAAGCAGAGTTTCCGTGCAGTCATGCTGGTGAGGAAGTAACTGTGGCTGACAGTGTGAGGTAGACTATAGTGAAAGCAGGAAGACTTGCACCCTCCTTATTTCACCTCTTGTGTCTACACTGAAACTTTTACTATGTCTAAAATAGAAGTGCATAAAAGTGGAAGGACAGTAGAAGGTAAACCACCAACATTGTTTAAGCCAGACTGATCTCTCTGTTTATCTGGATGGACATTGTGTTCAAATTATGATGAGATGTTTGTTCAAAAACAAAACTAGTCTGATACAAAGAGTCATGTTTGCCACAGTTTATTGTGTTTGTATTGTATTAAATCTGAGAGCCTGAGTTGGAGTATTATGACTGAATGGTCTCCATTACTGGGAAACAACTATCCAGTGTGAAAAGATGGACGTTTATTATAATATATGAATATTATTATATTAGTATGTCACCTAAAGTTTTATATACTTTAAAATGTTTCATAGAGCTTTATTATCCACTCCCACAGTTCCTGTGCTTCTTGCTGAGCGTGTCTTGTTGTCGTGTTGATGGTTCACTGAGATGATAGTCTGGTAGGAATCACTCGATGGCTGCTGAAGGTTTGTATAGGGCTGATCTGGCTCATCGTCATCCTTTAGAAAAGTGAAATATTTTAGGTATTAATCAAGTTCAACCCGGTCTACCCACACACTCTATTGATCTTTAAATCTCTCCATCTGTTGCCTGGATTATTTAATGTTTCTGCTCATTTCTGTAAGAGCTTCTTCACAAAATAAAGGACACTGAAGTTGGTACTAATAGTATTATAACACTAATCTGTAATTATCTATATAAGTAACATCCTAAAACATAAATGTACATGTTTTATGTTTACTGGCAAACTTTTAACTAGCTGCTGTAGATCGTAGCAATAAATTGCTCACCAAACCGTTGGGATTTTCAGGTACAGACACTCCAGATGTTCCTGACCTTAAGCAGCCACGTTGATAAGAAAGGATGTCAGCATTAGTGTAACACTATTCACATTCAAACAGAGAAAAATCAAGTAAGAACATCTACATTTATATTATCTTCTCTCTTAATAATGATAATTATTTTTGGAAGGATAAAAAGTGTTCATTCTAGACATGATGTTTAACACACACCGAATTCTCATTTATTGAAATGTGATGTTTCCTTTTACTTTCTCTACATCTATATCATCTTTGAATTACTGCAGCAAAAATAGTCTCACCCATTACTTTTCCTCCAGTAGATAAATCCCACGATAACTCCAGTTATAAAGATGATCACAACACCGGGCAGATAAACGGAAAAAGATTTGTCTGCTGAAGTGTGGGCCTCGTTTGTGTCTAAATCATTGAAAAGATGCATTTGTCAGTAAAATCATTTACTTTCATTTCCTGGAAATCAAAACACAAATCAAACACAGTTTACGTCTACTGAAACTCTGAGTGAAGTAATGAAACCCCAGTTTTATAACCACAGAGCGTTAAATATTGTCACTGTACTCTTTTCTTTTGTCTTCTTCTTCTTCTTTTGCATCTTTTCTGAATATTACTATGAACTGAAATTGGTCCAACTGCTTATATACATTCACTGGCCACTTTATGAGGTATACTTGTTCAGGGTGTAACACAAATATTTCAGTGTTCATTTCATTTGTCAATCACATGTCAGCTTCATCTTCCTGGTTAAATAAAGGTTAATAAAATAATAAAATGTCAGCAAATCAATGCTCAAACAGAGCAACATGGCACATGTTACTGGTCCCAGTGCTTCACAAACTGCTGATCTGCTGGGATTTTCCCACACAATCATCTCTGTTCACAGACAATGGTCTGAAAAATAGAAAATATCCAGTGAGCTGTGATTCTCTGGGTAAAAATGCTGTTTACACATCAAACCTTGAGGCAGAGCGGACCACACTGGATATCACTGCTGTCCTCTAACAACAGCAAGCTGAGGCTACAGTTTGCAAGTCTGGACAACAGAAGACTAAAAAAACGATGCCTTGCCCGATGAGTTGATTTCTAACAGTTCAGACTGCTGGTGGTGTAATGCTCTGTGAAGGATTTTCTTTGCAAACTTTGGACCCTGTAGTAACCACTGAGCATCATTTAAACACCACAGCCTGCCTGAAGGTTGTTGCTGACCACATTCATGTCTTTATGCCCAAAAAATACCCATCGTCTGATGGCTGCTTCCAGCAGGATACCACACCATGTCACGGCGCTCAAATCATGTACGGCCTGCGCAGTCACCAGATCTCAATCCAGCAGAGCACCTTTGGGATGTGGTGGAACGGAAAGTTTGCTTCAAGTAAGAGCAGCTGACGAATCTGCAGCAACTGTGTGATGATGTAATTTCAATATGTCTTGAGAATCTTTGAGGAATGTTTTTAGCGCCTTGTTGTGCCACAAAAAATGAAGACATGTTTGATGGCTGAAGGTGGTCCAACTCGGTTCAAAGATGTACCTGATAAATGAGTCAGTGAGAGTATTTAAACTGCTGTAAGTGAAAATAAGAAGAAAAGAAATGAACAAATTACAAGAATAAAAAACACATAAGCAGGTCAATACAATGCTGACACAGTGCTGAATAACTGTGTCAGATAAAGAAACCAAAATGCATTTACCTTCCACAGTGACACTGATATGGACAATATATGTCCCTTCAGTGTTTGTACACTCACAGGTGAAGTGGAAGTACTGTGGATAGTTTTACCTTACATACATAGATCTACCAGTACAGCTTCTGAGGTAACTGTTTACAAAATGGTATATTCTATCCACAAGTTCTTTGCAATTTTACATTGATAAACATTATCCTTAACACATTTGGCCCACATAAAGTACTATGGCCATCACACTGTCATTTAGAATTGTTTAAATAACTCGTGTCTTAAGTCATTCCAAATAAAAAAAGTCGCATGGTTCACTTTTATATCACAAAATGTTAGAAATATAAGTCGTTCATAACAAACTGAAAGGCTGGGAGTTTAAAATGCAAACCGATGGAAGTAGAAGTCTATAATGTCTCAGAGCACACGGTGTCTATCATTGTGTAGACATTTATAAATAAAAGCTTAATAAAGATGCTTAATTTCTTAAGAAATAAACAGGTGGAGTGATCTTTATCAAAAGTGGATGTTGCATCTGTGGCTAAACCCCTGTAACCAAAAACTTTAAAAATCTACTGTGTGTGAGGCTGTGTAAGTAAAGCTTGCCCTTCACACCCGCGTGTAACAAACCATTTGTTGGGGGTTGTGGATTTGACACCTCAGCATTGTGAAAGTGGGGAAACATGTTTCTGGCTGAGCTTAAGATTTCTGCTTACAACTTAGAATCTCAGTTCTAAATGTAATTCAGATGTTTTTTAAGTAGGGCTAATGTATTATTTGACTTCTAAGGCACACACACACACACACACACACACACACACACGCACACACACACACACACACACACACACACACACACACACACACACACACACACACACACACACACAAGAACAACAACAACAACAACACAGAGAAGAAGAAGAGGGGGTCGTTTTACTACACATCATAAAAACGCAATCATTCATCTTCCAACTGTATCTTTCTGTTCTGGATTTAGAATCATTGGTTGTTTACTGATCTGTACTTTGGGAGTCACACTGTTGTGATACTGGGGAGAAAAGGGTAAGGTTTGATAGACTAAACCATTACACACAAAACTTGAAAAACCTAAAGAGTGTGTGAGACTGCCAGCTGTGTCGTTCAGCAATAAACTCATCTATAAATGTGTTAGTAAAGAGTGACTTGTACTTCTGTCCCATTAAGCAACGGTTTAACAAATTTCACTGCAAACTATAAAAGTAATCTGGATTTAAATAGAACATAGTAGTGCAGGAAACACTAGTATAAGGTGTCTATGGAACAAATCTCCTTCAGCGTTCAAAATGACCAAAGTGAGGCCTACAGGCGTTTCTCTCAGTTGGTTGTGTTCAGGGAAAAAGCAGCTAAATACACTGAGACTGCTCCACATTGTTAGTGAGTTAACTCTGGATATCTGTAGGTTTGTCAAACTTGGAGTGAACAAAAGCAGAAAACAGTAAAAGATGCAGACAGTGAAAGTCTGGTTTATTTCATGAACACAATGAAACATTGTCGGCAAAGTAGCACACATGATAAATAGATACACATGACACGGACAGTGAGAAGTAAAACTCGTCGTCTTACCACATGTTATATTCTGTAAACTTAAAATAAACCACAGAAATGAGTGTTTTAAAGTCATTATTAAAAACATGAGTCAACATTACGGAAGTGACACTTTAACGATGCTTCACATCACCGTGTTTATGATGATAAAACATGTTCTCTCGTTAGTAGATGTCTGCGCTGACACTTGTCATGAAAATGTCCCGAGCCAGGGTTCCTCTTCAATTACCATTGATCATTACAGTTTTTGCCCGTTGCTTGAACACTATAAACCCATGCTCAGACTAAAGTAACACAACGTGAAGCTGTTGTTACCATACCTCAAACACATGTACCCCTACCTTAAACAAAAGCGCTGCTTTGCACCCCAGTACCAATTATGCAACACACCTACTCCCTCATGCAACACACATGGTCCTGCATGCTACACTCTATTTCATACATAAGACACTTCGCTCACAAAATGAAATCTCAGGGTGCCATTCGGAAAACACATGTATCCAAAATACAAAACACATCGGGTAATTGCAACCACTCAAATACACACCTGAAGGCACCTACTTGCAAAACCGAACACCAATTAGCCAACTACAAAAAGCCCTCAGCGTAGCCATTCCAAGAACTTTGCAAGCATGGATGGAGGGAGAGCAAGAGGATATTTACCCCGGTGCCTAGCGGGAGAGGACATTGCTTGCGATGTTGATGAGGTCCTGTGGCCAGACCCCAACAGACGGCGGGATCCATGAGCCCACTTATGCACAATTGTCATGGTTTTTTGTGTTTACAGTATAGTGTTTTTTCTATTGCAGTACTATTGTGTTGTTGTTGTTTTATTTGCTGTACCTGTATTCATGGTACTGCAATGTACAATATTGAGTAGGTCTATTTGCGTTTATGGTTGTTTGGAAATGTGTCTCCTGTAAATGTGCCTTCTGAATAAACAATGGGAATCAAGGACTGCAGTGTTTTATGTACAGCAGACTAGTGTGTTCCCCCTGATCTGTGAGTGTTTGCATATGGTGCAGGTATGTGTCATTTTGTCAACAGAGTTACATTTTGACAAAGGAATGTCAGGTTTTGACAGCAGAGTTTAGGTTTTGGGAGTAGAGTTCCAATTTGGCACAGATGTGAATGGTATATTTCCCAGTGTTGTGTCATGTGTACTTGTGTGTACAGTTTTGGCACAGCGAGCGGGGTTTTGCAAAATGTGTTCAAGCAGTGGGCAAAAACTGTAATACAAAGGATTGAAGCCGTTTTTGGATTTTCACTTGTTGTTGGCTTTACAGTTTTTTCTGATTGCTTAAGCACATTTTTTGTAACTATTGGCTAATTTTGCAAAACTCTTCACACAAATAAGAAAACCTGTCACCCAATAATCAAAACATTGTAGTTCTCTTGCAAAAGCAAACACAGCTAGATTAACTCTACACACCTTCGTAAAAATGGTGTTTCCGTATCAAACAGTACACACAAGCCATCATCTACTAAGCACACAATGCGCCAACTGCACACTGATGGTATGAATACAAAACACATCTGGCTTTTGCTTTCTCTGTGCACAAGGTAGGCTATGTCAGTTTGAGCTCATACTTCTGTCATAGATCCATAAGCATGGAGGGATCCAAACTTCAATTACTGCTGTTTATTCAAACACATCAAAACAAACACAAGTGTTTATTTCCAAGTATAGGATTATTTGCAATCGCCATAATGACTATATGGGTTACGTGGTCTGCAGTGAACATGCTTCCTCTCCCCCCTCCTCGTCTTCCTCTTGCTCCTCCTTGTCCTTGTCGTCCTCTTCATCCTACTTCTTCACCTCCACGTCCTCTTCCTCGGCCTCCTCTACTTCTCACTCTTTCTGCTCCTTCCATTGTACTCCGCACACACAGCTTACCTGTATTATAGTGCTTAGGCTGATTGCAAAGTGAACGAATTATCTAAGAAAGTTTTCACATGTGAAAGTGTGCCAGACAGTTGGCAAATTAGTGTTAATGATAGCCATACATGTGTATACTTTTGCTAGGAGTGTGTTGGAAATTTGGAAATTGAGTGTTGTGCAGTGAATTGTGCCTACAGTCTTGCAAAGTGTGTGTTACAAAATTGCAAACTGAGTGCAAAGCAGTTTTTGTGCTTTTAGTTTTGCAAACTCAGTGAGTGGTTTTGCTATAAGTCTGACTAGTTTTAGAAATTGTGCTACAGGATTCACAGTTAGTGTTTAGGCATTCGGTAAAAACTGTAATATGAACAGTCACATAAAATTCATTCCAGTTTTTTTTTTTGCCTTTGCTTCAATTAAGATGTTTCTTTAAATCTACAACAGTTTCCTTTTCAAAAAAGTTTACAGACATAGTAAGGAAGTAGCTAGGGACCTCAGTAAGTATGAGCAACAATAGCTTAGGGCCAGTTTCTACAATAAAGAGGATTTCATCATCTGCTGTTCGTCAAAAAGTGCCGTATTAAAAACAATTCAGCAGACCCTCAGAGTGCGGATACAAACTGTTTTCAGCTGTAGAGGTAGAGGTACGCTTCATGTACTTATCAGCATGCAGTTTAGAGGTTTGCATTAGAGTGCATTGGTGCTTGGGCCTCTTTTATTTAGCACGGTTATACCATTGTGAATTTAGCTATATAAATATGCTCAAGAGTCTATCATATGTTTGACATGCAACTAAAAATTCGAAAAAATATTTTTAAATCAGTAACTTTGCAAATTTAGAGGAAATGTTTTCAGACAACATATGTGTCACATTTTAAACAGGGTTTGAATAATCAGCGCTGACATCCAGACATTTATGCTCTGGGTATAACAGACATGCTTACCTTGTGAAAGGCCCTGGGATGTCTTGGAGCAGAGAAACACTCTGTATTGTTGCTTTTCTCTATTGTATAAGCAGCGCCCGACTGTCAGAAACGTTCTGTGCGGGTAGCAAAGTCGGCTCCAACGCACATTCAGGTGAAAAAATAAAAAGTTAAAACGATATACCTCGCTGCAGTTGTGAAGTGCTGAGGAAAATACTGTGTGTCTGATGGGGTGTTTTTATATAGGTGGGGCTACTTTCAGTTGACCTCTGAGATGTAGAGATAAAAGAGCACGATGTAAGGAAGAAAGGTGGAAAGCCTTTGGAGACTCTGTTGGACATAGTTTCTGCCGGCCTCTGACATGATAAGACTAGTTGCATTAAAGCCATTAACTGTTTGTGAATATACACCTTTGGGTTGGGATACTCTTGATAAGGAGCATCTTTTGTTTGCTTCATGACTTCTTTTACAGACTGATGGGATCAGCTAGGCAGCTGCTGCACCCCCTCTGTCTAACTGTTGCAGAGTGTGAGAATATGTGTTTTTTAGAAGTATCACAGGTTATTTCTAAAAGAAATACATGTTGTTTGCGGTGCTCTATTTAAAACTATTGGTCTGTGAAACTTTTAGAAAAGTGAAATGCCCCTAAAGTAGTTAAATCATCTATGTGTAATCAGCGAGTCTAACTGTTGCAGACTAGTAGATAATTATAAGACTAGTTGCATTAAAGCCCCATTGAGGTTGATACAGCTCTAGTGTGAATATGTACTTTTAGAAGTATCACAGTTTATTTCTAAAGGGATACATGTTGTTTGTGGTGCTCTATTTCAAAAAAAACTACTAGCCTGTGAAACTATTAGAAAAGTGAAATCTTCCTAAACTAGCTAAAACTAGCTGTGTGGGAATACACGGTTTTTAGAAGTATCACAGTTTATTTCTAAAGGGATACCTGTTATTTGCTCCTAAATAGCACTGAAGAAAATGCAAAAGGCTCCTAACTAGTTAAAATACCCATAAAGTAGTTAAATTAAATCACCTATGTCTAAATAACAGAACTCTGAGACCTATACAATCCTTTAAAAAGAGTTTAATTAAAACACATAATGGTTTCATTAAATAATACACTATTAAACACATGTGAACTCATATGACCCCTGGACACACACGCACGTGCAAAAAGTCCGTTCTCGCGCACGTGCACACGCACATGGACGCGGCGGGGGATAGGGGAGGGGGGGGGAAATGCCCTCGGGGTGGGGGGTGTGGGGGAGAGGGGTGGGGGGGTGGGGGGCAAATGCCCTCGGGGTGGGGGGGGGGGGGGGGAAGCTATAGGTATATTACTACTGATGTGTTTTTTTTCATTGGACGTTAAGGCGTCTGGGAAGGGATCTCAGACCATTTACATCCTGGGCCATCTGACCTCAGGAAATCACATGATAAGGTGGGGCCAGGTTTCACAATGAGCTCACCCGAAACCCTGGCTGATTAGGACCCACACCCACTAAATGGCAAAGATGTTTATTACAGTTTTTTCTGATTGCTTAAGCACATTTTTTGTAACTATTGGCTAATTTTGCAAAACTCTTCACACAAATAAGAAAACCTGTCACCCAATCATCAAAACATTGTAGTTCTCTTGCAAAAGCAAACACAGCTAGATTAACTCTACACACCTTCGTAAAAATGGTGTTTCCGTATCAAACAGTACACACAAGCCATCATCTACTAAGCACACAATGCGCCAACTGCACACTGATGGTATGAATACAAAACACATCTGGCTTTTGCTTTCTCTGTGCACAAGGTAGGCTATGTCAGTTTGAGCTCATACTTCTGTCATAGATCCATAAGCATAGAGGGATCCAAACTTCAAGTACTGGTGTTTATTCAAACACATCAAAACAAACACAAGTGTTTATTTCCAAGTATAGGATTATTTGCAATCGCCATAATGACTATATGGGTTACTTGGTCTGCAGTGAACATGCTTCCTCTGCCCTGGGAAGAGCATAAATATATGCGGTGGCCCCTTGAGACAAAACACGTACAAACTCCAAAACACATTTCTAACATGAACTGAACTTCCAAAGCAGAGCTACTAGATCACTTAAATTACACAATTGAAAGCATGTGTGTATTGTTTGTGTATTTATACACAGGCACTCATATATATTCAAATAATTAAAAAAAATTTTTCATTTACCTGTTACTACCACACACCAAATCCGGTCGTCTGTACTTGCTGGCTTGTGTAGCCACTAGGTAACAAAAGCTCAACTCTGCGCCCAGCATCCTGGAGCACTTCTGTTGTCTTTTGTACGTGTTTTGAGTTTTTATGTGCTTCTGAGTTTTTATGTGCTTCAGAGTTCGTACGTGTTTTGGAGTTTGTATGTGCTTTGTCTCTAGGGGCCACCATCAATATACTTTTATTTATTCACTCCACATAAAATGTAATAAATAAATCATATAATACAAAAATCAACTATTCACATTTCAACTTTTAACTGTTTAAATTTTCAGCTTTTTCCTTTTACAAATTTAAAGTGAAACAACACAAAACACTGCAAACCACAACACAATTAAATATAAATTAAAATATGAAAACAAAAAGAACATGCATATTCTCTGTCATATGGACCTGCATGAATAAACTTTCTGAATCCTTTATCATCTCCAACTGAAAATAGTTGTGGATGATTACTATACCTTTCTAATGTGACGTTGTTGGCCCTGCCTCTTTCTCTCTCTCTGCCTCTGTTCCTGTGAAGCAGAAAAAAAGTGCAAGAGAGAGAGGCTGAGAGAAAGAAAAAAAAATATGTGACGGCTCGTGATAAGGAGGCGGCTGCGTTGTTCACGTCTAAGATCCGGCTCTAAGAGCCATTTCGTTCGCGAACGACCCATCACTAGTTCAGAGCAGCAGGAGGAGGAAGGTGGAGCTGAGGCAGGTGAGTGTTAACATGAATATGTTTCTTCTTATGACATAAAATAATTCCACGCTGTTCGTGTCTGTGGGTGAAACGTGAGGCCGCTCGGCTCCTCTGAGCGCTGGTTTCCTGTAAGTAGAGAGGAAGCGAGTTTAGCTGAGAGAGCAGGAGGAGAGTGAGAGCTGTGCTGAGGCAGGTGAGTGTTAACACCGCTCTGACATTACTGTGTCTCTGTGGCGGGAACAACAGGCTCCGTCAGTGGAGGCAAAAATAATCAGACTTTGGTTTTTCAAAGGAAACTACTTTATGTTGGGAGAAGCCGCGCGCTCATTGGATAACGGCTTGTCAATCTCAAGTTATTAGCCAATGAGCGCGCAGGTTCACAGTAAGACCCGCCCTTATCACGACGGGTTTTAAAACTAAAATGGCGACAGAAACTTTTTTTTTTAATTAAACTTTATTTACAAACAACAGTATAACATACAAGGCACCATCATTAATCCGATTATGTTACATCCTTGGTTGAGCATCAGAGGCGGAGCCAGATATTTGAAACACCCGGGGCTTAGCCCAAAGAGTAGTATGCATGTGGGATTTTTTTTTTTTTTTTTTTGGGGGGGGGGGGGGGGGGGGTAGAAATGACTGAAAGATTAATAGGCTCTGTTCAAAAAAGAATGACTTCATATAGGGAAAAATCTATATCACATGTGCAGGACACCTTAAACGAGTTTTTTAATTAAGCAGCAAGGCAGAACAAGGTCAGGGCTGTATCAAGACACGAGGACTAAACCCCAATTCAACCAGACCCAGAACTGATCCAGAATTAAAACAGGACTACAACAGTTCAAAATCAGGACTACTGAGGACTTAACCAAGACAGAACCAGAATCAGAACTAGATGATAGCACTAAAAATCATCAGACCTGCACTACACTTGTTTTTTAATTCTACCAAAGTCCACTATTTAGATTGAGAAAAGTTTATATAATTATTTAGCCTTGTTGTACAAACAAGCCTGCAGAACTTAATAAATACAGAATTTGAAAAATAGCAAACCTAAAAAGAAACACTAGGTACGAGATACATGAGGACCTATGATACGCTGATACTTTTGGTAAACAACCATTTGACTAACATGTGTGTCTCACCTGCTCTTGTTCATCTGTTCTGTCCTCGTTCTCCTCTCTCTCCCTCTTTGTGCTGACAATCATCAAATATACAGTTGAAACCAGATATTTACTCTTCAGATAAAAACACTTTTTTAATTGTAACATCAAATCAGACAAAATGTTTATTTTTTTAGATTGATAAATATAAAAACATATTTGTTAACTTTAAGAGTAAAGAGAGAAACTATCTGTATTTCTTAATAGCAAATGGCACCAAATTGTATTCAAACTGAGCCACACTTATGGAGCTCCACAGTTCTTTTCCTGGTGTTTTGGTCGACATCTCTTGATGTTCCCATGTCACAGAAACAGGCTCTGTGTTTTGCCTTATATGCATCCACAGCTGTGCCACAAACTTACTCACATGGACTCTACGAACCTATCAGAAGCTTCTTCAGCTCAGAATGGAATCGTCTGCAGTTTTCTTATTAATTAACAATAAACTTAGTGTATATGTACTCCTTAATATGATGAAAGTGATAAAAAATAGAAGCTCTGTCTCTCTTTATTCTGACATTTAACTAATTCAAAAGATATTTCAATATTTATCTAAAACAAAAGTTTACTCTAAATTGATGTTGTACAGTAAAAATGTTTTATGTTTTCTCCCTAAAGTGTAAATATCTGGTTACAAATGTGAATATCCTGCTGTGTACTGAAATCCCTCTTGTTTTGCATAGAAATATACTGAACAACATACAAAGCATAATATATAAAATAACATTTACCTGAGTTTTTTCTTTGAAAGAAGCCTCTAATGTCCATTCTTATATTTCAGTACATAACTGAAACCGATTTAGTCGGGGAGGGTAAGAACTGAAAATATGAAATAAACACACGTAAGCTAAGACTCTCTAAAAAAATAGCATTTGTTCGGCTTTTCATTTCGCCATTTGTTGATTCACTCGAAGAGCAAGTAACGTAATATTGGTCAAGTGATCAGTTTGATATCAATCTTTCGTGATGCACCGTCATATTTACATTATTTGTACAGTACGAATGATTTTCTTTGGTACCTGGTCAAACTTCAGCTCTCCTTAGTATGGCTGGCTCCGTTTCTCCAACAGCGCACTCACTGCTGGCAGCAGCTGCCCCGCCCCCTCGCTCAGTCGCTTAGTGCCTGAGCTCAGATCATACCAATATCAGGGGGGATTCACGCACAGTCGTAAATTCCCACAGTGTGCACTATGTGCTTCGAATATTGTGTGTACTTTTTGTTTTATACAGTTGTCAGCCAGGCATCTAACTATGAAAAATTACACTCCAAAAGACCCCGGGCTTCTGACAAAACAACCCGGGCTTAAGCCCAGTAAGCCACCCCCACGCTCCGCCCCTGTTGAGCATTATAGCAAAACAAACAAACAAACAAAACGACCAAAAAAAACAAAACAACAACAACAATAAGCACAAAGCAGTCATTGAAGGACTTGAACCAAAGGCAAAAAATAACGTGCAAAAAAAGGGCAGTCGTGATTATAAAATAGGGAGGGTTTTTTTTAACATAGATTAAACTCTTTAAATAAAACAACAAGTTTATGGACTTTCTTGTTATTCACAAGTTTCAGCGATTTAGCCCAGAGTCTAAAGTCATTCAGCCATCTGTTTATGCATGGTTTAGCTTTAAAGTATCTGCATTTGTGAAGAAAAAATTTTCCCATTAACAAAATCGTCCTAATCAACAGGTCAAAATCTGCATTCTCAGCAAGTATTCCAAATTTTATTACTGTCACTGTCAAATGTGGTAACTGAATTCTCCTGTCCAAAAATTAGTAGTAAGTCCATCTGTCCCTGGGGACTTGTTTAATGCCATTTTCATGACCACCAAATCCAGTTCCTCAATTTTAAACTCTGAATCACACAGATCTTTGAAAGGCTTGTCAATACATGGGATGAGATTATGAATCTTATCAAAGAAACTATCAGAATCAGCTGCTGAATATTCTGAGGATTACAATTTGGAATAAAAAGTGAAGACTTCCTTTTCAATCTTTCTGAAATCTTTACATTCAGTCCCATTTATCAACAAGCTTGAGATTAGATTTCTCTGCTGTCTACACTTTTCCAGCTTACTAAAATATGATGAGTTCTTTTCTAGTGATGGGTCGTTCGCGAACGAAATGGCTCTTAGAGCCGGCTCTTTGAAGTGAACGACGGGAGCCGGCTCCTTATTGGGAGCCGTGGGGGTTTTTTTTTTCTTTCTCTTGCCCTCTCACTAACCTTTTTCGCTTAATGCCACACCTGAGCCTTGTGTTTGCGCTGAGCAGAGGGGGGAGGGAAGCAAACACAGCTGTGCGTTTGTGCCCCTCCCGCCTCTGCTCAGCGCTGGGCAGAGGGGGGAGGGGCGGTAGTTACACTCACAGCAGCAGTAGAACACGAACAGAGCAGGAGGGAGAGAGAGAAAGAGAGCAACAAGAGACAACGTCGTCAATTTAGAAAGGTACAGTAAAGAAAATGAGTGAAGCAACCAAGAAAACAAGCAAAATCTGGAACCACTTCAATTTTATTGACAGTACAAAGGCAGAGTGTAGAGTCTGCAAGAAAAGAATTTCATATAGAGCTGGCTCCACAAACAATATGAATAGGCAAGCAGGAAGGCTCTCTCCCAAAAAATCATCCCAGGCATATATGAAAGAGAACGTGCATCACTGCAAGAGAGGGTTAAAAAAGCCACAGCAGTGTGTCTAACAACTGACAGCTGGACATCCCAAACCACCACATCCTTCTTGTCAGTTACGTGTCACTTTATTGAAAATTATAAAATGGTATCCTGTCTTCTGGATTGTTTTGAGTTCAGTGACAGACACACTTCTGAGAACTTAGCAGAAGAGCTGCTCAAAGTGGCAAAAGAGTGGGATGTGGAAAAGAAAGTGGTTTGCTGTGTTATTGACAATGCAGCTAACATAACAAAAGCAATTAAAATCCTGAAATGGACCCACCACCCATGTCTTGCGCACACAATTAACCTTGTTGTGAGAGATGCTTTGAAGGTGATGAAGCCAGCTGTGGACAAAGTGAAGGCAATAGTGGAATTTTTCCACAGGAGCACAACAGCCACACACAAGCTCAAATCTACCCAACAACAGATGGGCATGCCTGAGCTAAAGCTCAAACAAGAATGTATCACAAGGTGGAACTCAACCTTTCATATGCTAAAACGGATTCTGGAGTCCAAGGATGCTGTCATCTCTACCCTGGCAGTTATCAATGCACCGGTTGATAGTGATGTGCGATACCACTGATTTCCTTTCCGATCCGATACCAAGTAATATTCAGGGTGGTATCGACGATACTGATCCGATACCGATACTTTGTACAAAAACTTTTATTTATTGTATCTCACATTATAGCGTCATAATGATTACAGGACATCAGATTACTTGTTCTTATCACTTAATAATGCAGAGTTCATCATATAGAAATAAAAAAAAATTGAAGTTGTGCTATTTGAAAACATTGCCTCCCTGCAGCACTGAAGGACTCCGTGAGAGACGTCTGTCTCGCCCTAGCAGCACCTGTCCCTCTTGTTACGTCTGGTTCAGTTTGGGTAAGAAGGAAAAACAGCCGAGTCCGTGTAGGTGACAAAAATAGTGATTTTATTACACACTTCTAAGACAGAAGCATGGGAAGACAAGCGTACAGCCACAGATCTCCAAAGAGTGGACAGCTCCCCATCCTTATATAACCCATGATGACGTAACACAGTCAGACCTTACTGGAAATGATAACAGTTTGGGCCTGTTCAGAGAGTTTACCTAATATGGACATCAACTGTTAGTTTTAGAGAAAAACAAGTGTGTATTACATTCGTGCCTTTTGTGAAAGTATATCTATCAGAAAACTGTCCTCAGACGACCCTCCTATTCTTACTAAGTGTGTGTGTACACATGCATGTGTTATATAAGAGCGTGCATGTACTTTAAAGGCCTGTGTACGTGCAGAACTGAACATAGAACTAAGGCAGGGTCCAGCAGGACCCACAGGCTTCTGAGTGGTTACAGAACTGTGAAACAGCTTTAAGCAAATAACATGAATAGTACAGAACAACAATAGACTGATTAAAGTACTGATAATCTGTGTAGATTAATGTTAACATAGATGTGGTTCAAAGATTATTCTGTCAACTGGTTCAACAATGGTAAATGATTAATGATTGATACTTCTGATTATAACTGTGATCGTAAGAAGACAAAATAAAATATCTCCTGGTCACACTCTCCTCCTCTTCAGTTCACCTCAATATACGCTCGTCATAGTCTGTGATATGATTTACTCTGAGGTGTTTGACAAGGTCAGTGATGTTGCCACAACCATACATGCCAACCCTCTCGATTTTTCCGGGAGAATACCGAATTTCAGTGCCCCTCCCAAAAATCTCCCGGAGCCACCATTCTCCCGAATTTCTCCCGATTTTCCACCCGGACAACAAAATTGAAAAACCATATTGCAGAATTCATAGCGCGGCCCAGCCAATTCCAGTCTCCAACAATGACAGCAGCTACTTAGTTTTAATATTGCTCTTATTACTCTTTCTGGGTCGCAAAAAAACTTTTAACATATTTTCAGGTGAGAATGTAGCTGTGTAAACTTCAAATATCTGAGCCAATCGACAAATCGTCTTCAAACCCCCGCAGTCTTTCATTACTCAGGTTAAACATGTATAAGTCACTTTGATAACTTAAAAGTGTTGTTTGGCTTTTTCAGTGTTTTATTTGTTCATGAGTAAATCGGTTTGGCTGAGATTAAAGTTATTCGATTAGATTAAATTAAATTTAACTTTATTAATCCCTCAGGATGGTTCCTCCGGGGTTTTCACACAGCTGAATAAACGTCAAACAGAAAACTAATTAAACAAAGTGTGAGACGGTCGAGAGTTTACGCCAGCGCCCAGTTATATTTTAGATAGCAAGGAGCAGACGGCAGAGTTTCACTCCACCGAGGGAGCTCGTGACGTACTACCCGGCTTTCTTTAGACCGCGAAAGCCGAGTCCTCAGGTGGAAGCAGCCTCTGAATTTGGACACCCCCGCTGTTTCTGGGCCGGCCAATAATAACGGTGACATTTAACATATTTTATCTGATAAATAAACACTGTAAAATGTATTCATCACCCCCCTCCCCAACAGCCCTTTTGAATGTCTCCCTAATTCTGATGTCTCAAGGTTGGCAGGTATGGCCACAACACCTCACTTTTTTGCCACATGTATCGCAAACCACGTCTCAGGTGTTTATGGAGGTCAAATACATCCGCACAATTACGCTCAGCCATTGTTGTGAGTGCGCGCGCCAAGGGGCTGCGAGACATTTATACAGCTGTATTTCGCACATAACTGTGAAAGGCGGAAGAGGAAGTAGTTCCTTTGAATGTAGACAATCCGAATGTTATAGTTTCTTTTCACTGTGTTCCTGTTAATGATAAACTACAAATTTACCCTAAATTACTAAAATATCGATATTTTAATGTGAGAATCGATTCTAGAACATAAATGATTGGTATCGGAGGAATCGATATTTCAGGATCGATCCGCACATCACTACCGGTTGACCCTCTGAGCCATGAGGAATGGGAGGTACTACAGCAGGCATGCACTGTTTTGGAGCCATTTGAGCAGGTCACCGTGGAGATCAGTGCAGACAGGTGAGTGTGCAAATGTTATTGCATTATTATTATTAGTAGTAGTAGTCGTAGTTAGTTGCATTGCTGGTATGAAAAGTAGATTAGACATGATCATAAATAATAATATACTGCTGAATTTTAAAAAAGCATAATTTTGAAACTTGTTATGTACTCTTTTTCAGCCATGTCACAGCCTCCAAAATGTTAATCCTGTGCAAGGGTCTGCAGAGAGTGACAGCTGAACACCAAACCAGAGTAACTACTGGAAAAGTGAAAGAGTTGGTGGATGCTCTCTGTGCATCCATGGACAGAAAATTCCACAGAATGGAATATAATGCTGTTCTCTCTGAAACCACCATTCTTGATCCAAGATTCAAGAAGCTGGTCTTTAATGACAACAGAGCGGTGGATGAAGCTCTTCAGAGAATAACTGCAGCAGCAAGATCCAGCCAACCAACTCCACTGCCAGGGAACCAAGAGGGAGAAGAGGCAGAAGAGGATGAACAAAAGGAGCAACAAGCATCTGCTGTTTGGAGGTTCTTTGAAGAACGAGCAAATAGAGACACTACCAGAAGGAATCCCTCAGCAGATGTAATACTGGAAGTGAGATCCTACATTGATGAGCCCCTTTGCCAGAGAAGTGCAGATCCACTGAGCTGGTGGGAGACAAAGGCTTATACTTATCCACGTCTTACCCAGGTGATGACACGGAGACTTTGCATTGTAGCAACATCAGTCCCCTCAGAGAGAATCTTCTCCAAAACAGGACAGATAATGAATGACAGAAGAAACCGGATCAGCTCCTCAAAGCTAAGGCACTTGATATTCCTGAATGCCAACCTTTCCGTCAATTAAAGATCTGGTTGTTCATGTTTTCTTTTTGTTTTGCATATTTTAATTGATATTTTATTGTGTTGTGGTTTGTAGTGTTTTGTGTTCTTTCGTTTTGAATTGGTTTAAAAGGAAAAAAGCTGAAAATTTAAAAGGAAAAAAGTTGAATTGTAAATAGTTGGTTTTTGTACTTATAATTTATTTTTTTTTAAATTTTGTGTGCTGTGAATAAATACAAGAATATTTATATGATAAACATTTATAAATAAAAAAGACATTTTTTACATTAGTAGTTCATTGTGTGCATGATTTTATATTGTTGTTAATAATAAATTACTTAAAGCAATAAAACAACCTGAAGAGCCGGTTCGGAGCCGAAAGAGCCGGCTCTTTTTAGTGATCTGAGCCGAAAGAGCCGGTTCTCTAAAAAGAGCCGGAAATCCAATCACTATTCTTTTCACCTGCCTCAATCCACTTGGCTCTCGATCTTATAAAGGCACCGTGGGCTTTCTCTAGGTAAAGATCGTCCAATTTAGTTTGTAACTCCATCAATTTATTCTTCTCTTGCACGTTTAGTTTTTCTTTACTACAGCACTGAGTTATTTCACCAAGTAAATTACTTTCATATTCCCGTTTTTCCCTGTTCAGTTCTTTGCAGAATTTTATAGTGAATTCTCTGATTTTGAATTTAACAAATTCCCATTTCTGTATATTACCCACTACTGAGTCATCATTTTTTATATCTGTAATTATATGTCTAATTTTATCACAATACTTGTCCTTATTTAAAAGGCTGGCATTAAATTTCCAATATCCTCTGCTACTACGTCTCATCCTTGTTGGTTCTAAGACAAGATCAATGAAACAGTGATCAGAAAGGGGTGCATTGGAGATTTTAGTACACCTCAAAATGTCATCGCTCACTAACTAATAATCTAAGTCTTGACCTGCTTTCTCCATTAGGTTTAAACCAAGAATAATTCTTAACTCCAGGATTCAAACTTCTCCAAATGTCTGTAAAATTATTATCACTAGAAAAGTTCTCAATAATGTTATTCTGTTGCCTCCTTCCTAAGCGAGGAGGCCATCTGTCCATCCATTCATCTGGTGTCATGTTCCAGTCTCCTCCTACTAGGATGTAATCTGTGGGGTACATAACTTTAAACTCTGAAATAACATTTGTTAGATTTTCCAATAGACTTTTATTTTGACCCTCATTATTATGTCCATAAAGATTTGTAACAATTAGAAATATACCTTCGCTCTTCAAGACTGCAGTTAACCAATGACCCTCACTATCAGCTTTATATGTTATAATCTCCCCTGGGAACTTATTAAAACAAATCGCCACACCTCCAGATCTGTTAGATCCATGACTGAAAAGAATCTTGTCTCCCCACTGATTAGCCCAAAAGGTAGCATCGGCATCCACAGAGTGAGTTTCTTGTAAAAACAGACAATGACATTTTTGCACCTTGCAAAATAAAAAAAGTGCCTTTCTCTTAACAATTTCCTTCAAACCCCGAACGTTTAATGAACCAAAAGAAATTTTTGAGTGAACCATAATAAGAATATGCTAAGAAAATAACTTTTTTTTAAAAAAGAAAAGAAAAATATATAAATATGAGTTTAAATTGTAACACTTGTCACCAACTCAGTGACTAATAATCTTTAACTTTAAGTAGAACTCTTTTGTCCCATTAATAATATTCCACTGTATACAGTCTTACATCAAGTCTTTCATTCAACGTCAATGATCCTCCGTCCTTCGATGTATCCATGAGGACCCCGGAAAAAGGCCCGTTTCCCAGCCCGTCTGGCTTGTTCAATTTGCGGCCACAGCCGCCTCCTCTCTTCCCAGTCCTCCCGCGGCAGTACCTCAGCGAAGTGGAAACCCCCGTTCTTACAGACAGCCGAATCTTTGGTGCGACGCCAAATCTCCTCTTTAGCGTGTCTCAGAGCAAACAGAATGATGATATGTCGGACCTTGTTCTCAATCTTCTTCCCAACTCTATGCACCACATCCACAGATTCTTCAAGCTTTGATATCATATCAGGTGCGATCTTGCCAAGAATTCCAATAACCAGCGATCTGACATCTTCATCTCTTTTCTCTTCTAATCCTTTAATCCGGAGGCACCACCTCATTTTGCACCTTTCTTGCTCTCTCACTCTCTCCTTGAGATCGTAGTTATCTTTGGTCAACTGCTCGTTTCGTCTCTCCAACTCTTTAACCTTTTGTTTACATTCTTTCACCTCCTCCGAGTTGAACTGAACCGCTTTGGCTAGGCTGGCTAGCATCGTACTAGCTTGCTTGCATTGCACACTCAGGTCAGCTAGCTGCTCGTCCACTCTTTTTTCAAGGTTTAGAATCGCTTTCAATATAGTAGCATTGGAGACTTCGTCACTTTCACTTATCTCTGCTGACTTAACTTTCTTTTCTGCAGGCTTCTTACAAGGTGTAGATGGAACCGAATCATTGCCCCGTTCCCTTTTGCTCATCACTGCTACGTCCATTGCTACGTAGTCATGATCCGTTCCTTCTCTGCTGTCTTCCGTTCCATCACATGGCGATGTTGTTTCTTGTTTTTTGAGGTCGAGTTTGAAGTTAGCAGGTTTAACTATACTTGGGGCAGTCATTTTACTACTTTCGAGTGGAAACAATAACGAACACAAAGTAAATTCTGGGACAAGTTCAACGAGCTCCTAATTTGTACGACTGCTCAACACGCCATCTTGCGCCACCACGGATGATGGCGACAGAAACTCTGGTCGTGTCTTTTTTTTTTAAACTTTATTTAACAAACAATGAGTATACAACATACGAACAGATGAAGTATACAAAACAACAGAACATTAACACAAAAAGCCAAGGGTAAAAGAAAAAGGTAACAATTATAAGAATACACGCAAAAATTCACATACATATATTGTTTTGGGAGCCTTTTTGTTGGTGGAGTCTGATATTGATTGTATGTACATTTCCACATCCTTAAAATAATGACAGAAATATGGTGTTTTGTTAGTAAACTTACATTTATGGATAAAAAATTTAGCTAAAAGTATTAACAAATTTATCATAAAAAAACATTTATCATACTTCTTGGGGAACTTAAAGAAACAGAATAAAACATTTTCCCATCGTAAAGAAAACTCCCTTAAAATATGGACAATAACAAACCTGCTAAATTCCTTCCAGAATCTCTGTGTAAAAGAACAGTACCAAAAAAGATGTGTCACAGTTTCTGGATGATCCCCACAGAAAGTACAATTAGTATTAATGTCCCTTTTAAATTTTACCATGTAGTGACTGGCTGGATAACATTTATGTAGAATTTTAAATGAGACTTCTTTCACCTTATTTACAATCAAATATTTATGGGGGACCATCCAGACTGTCTTCCACTTGATATCTGGAACATATCGGTTCCAATAAGATATTACATATGGGAGAGAGACGATATCTTCTTGGAATAAACTACGTATTCTCTTATTGCTGTTACCAAGTTCCTGTGAAAAGCAGATTTTTCCTATTGGTGACTCAGCTGGATCAGGGAGAGCATAGGTGTCAAACTCTGGCCCTGGACTCTAATAATAATTTGGTATGGCTTCGCGGGCCAAATGTAATTAGGCTGCGGGCCAAATTTGGCCCGCAGCCTAATTACATTTGGCCCGCGAAGCCATACCAAATTATTATTAGAGCTGGCCTACTGGTATTATACAGCTAATATATATATTGTTTAGTATTAAGCTTTGCTTGTTCCATATTCAGTTTTTCAGAAAAACTTGTTTGAGTCCATAAGAAGAGATTCATTCTTAAATCTGGAGGAAGATTTTTTTTTCAGTAAATATTAATGTTAGCCCGCGACCTTGTTCCAGTTTTGAATTTTGGCCCACTGTGTATTTGAGTTTGACACCCCTGAGGGAGAGTGACTGAGGTAGATATTGAGCTGTCAGTGTTTTTATATAATATTAAAGTCCCTGAGGGTATGGCACCAAGCACCATTGAGAATTCCTGAACACTGATTGGAAAATTATATAGTGCAATAAAGTCGTTGTAAGTAAGTAGTTGTCCCTCTTTATTAACCAGCTGAGCCACCAATAGGATCCCACTTTGGACCCAAGTTTCCAGGAAAAGTGATTTATTTTTATATAAAATATCTCTGTTGTTCCAGATAAGGTATTTGTGAGGTGAGAAGTTGTGTTTATAAATGAGGGTCCACGCTAAGAGGACCTGCTTATGGAAGGATGAAAGCTTTACAGGGAGTTTCTCAACATTGTAATTACAATTTAAAACAAAATTAAAGCCACCAAAACAAGAGAAAATATAATGTGGTATAAAGTTCCAGATAGAGGTAGGGTTTTTAAGAAAATGTTTGGCCCAATTAATTTTGAAAGTGTTATTTAAAGTAGAAAAGTCTAAAACGTTAAGCCCACCTGATTCGTACTTATTCATCACAACAGTTTTTCTAATATAATGCGTATGGTTTTTCCATATAAAATTAAAGAGCATACGGTCAACATCTTTACTAATTTTCTTATCCAGATGTAAGGAGACAGCAGCATATGTTAATCAGGATATCCCTTCTGCTTTAGTAATTAACACTGTACCTTTCAAAGACAAGTCCCTTTGCAGCCACTGGTTGAACTTTTTTAGGGTTTTCTGTATAATTGGAGTGAAGTTTGAAGAGAATCTTGATTTTTGGTCTTTGGATATTAACAGATTGGGATTGGGGCTGCAGCTGCAGTAATGCGGACGCTGGACGCCGGTCAGTCATGGTGAAGAGGGAGCTGAGTGTAAAAGCGAAGCTCTCAATTTACCGGTCGATCTACGGTCGATCTACGTCCCTACCCTCACCTATGCCCGCGAGCTGTGGGTAGTGACCGAAAGAACGAGATCGCGGATACAAGCGGCAGAAATGAGCTTCCTCCGAAGGGTGGCTGGCCTCTCCCTTAGAGATAGGGTGAGAAGTTCGGCCATCTGGGAGGGGCTCAGAGTAGGGGCTCACATCGAAAGGAGCCAGCTGAGGTGGTTCGGGCATCTGACAAGGATGCCCCCTGGGTGAGGTGTTTCAGGCATGTCCCACCGGGAGGAGGCCCCGGGGCAGACCCAGGACACGCTGGAGAGGTTATATCTCTCGGCTGGCCTGGGAACGCCTTGGTGTTCCACCGGATAAGCTGGAGGAGGTGGCTGGGGAGAGGGAGGTCTGGGCCTCTTTGCTTAGGCTGCTGCCCCCGCGACCCGGCCTCGGATAAAGCGGATGAAGATGGATGGATGGATATTAACAGTCCCAAGTATGTGACTTCTTGTCTAACAGAGATATTACAGATAGTATTTGCAGGGCAGTCTTTAAATGCTAGTAACTCACACTTTTTTAGATTTAGGCATAAACCAGAGGCCTCAGAGAAATCACTAATTTAGTAAGAGCTGGAGGGATTTGGTTTGCATTCTTCAAGAAGAGTGTGGTGTCATCGGCTAACTGGCTGATGACGAGCTCCTTATCAGCTATGGTGATTCCTTGTACAACACTGTTTGAAATATTAGTTGCAAGAATTTGTGTACAAAGTAAAAATAAATATGGTGAAATAGGACATCCTTGGCGAATACCACGTTTCAGGTCAAATCTCGGGGTGGAGCCGTTAATCATTTCAATAGAACTATTGCCATTTGTGTATAAGGTTTTGACAGCTTTACAGAAAAACTTGCCAAAGCCAAATTTTTCCAAAGAGTGGAAAATAAATTGATGTTCAATTGTATCAAAAGCCTTATAAAAATCCAGGAAGAGAATGAAGCTATTGTCAGATACCAAATCAGAGTAATCAAGTAAATCCAAAACCAGTCTAATGTTATTAGAAATGTGTCTGTTTCTCATAAAGCCCGATTGTGTCTCATCAATAATTGTTTCCAAGACCTCTTTAATTCTGTTAGCAAGTATTAAAGCCATAACCTTATAGTCATTATTGAGCAGGGAGATGGGTCTCCAATTATCAATAAAGAGTAAGTCTTTGTTTGGTTTTGGAATAAGTGTTATGAGACCTTGAGTTAGAGAAGGAGGGAGGATGTTATTCTCTATACTTTCTGTAAAAACCTGCAGTAAAAATGGAGCCAGGAGATTAGAAAATGATTTATAAAACTCTGCAGTCAAACCATCTGTGCCGGGAGATTTATTGGCCTTAAGTGCAGAAATGGAATTACAAACTTCCTCCACAGTCAGAGGGCTGTCACAATAACTTCTATCTTCCACAACAATAGATTTTAGGTTTTTAATATTATTGAAAAATCCTGTTGAGACAGCCTCATTATATTTTGAGTTGTATAGTTTAGTATAGAATTCGGCACAGAAATGTGAAATTTCTCCAGGATTGTCAGAGACAATGCCATTAATATTTAGTTGATGAATAGAGTTTGTTTTTGATCTGTATTTTTCAAGTCTGAAAAAGTAAGCAGAATTTTGTTCGCCCTCCTCCAGCCACCTCTTCCTGGATCTTATGAAAGCACCCTCAGCCTTGCGTCGATATAAACCGTCCAGTTTATTTTGAAGTTCTAGTAAACTTAATTTATCTTCCTCTGAGATTTCTTCTGGGGACTTCTGGTAATAAGAGGCAATTCTGCTTATTACTTCTTGTTCTTCAGCTTTCCTTAATTTAGCAATTTGACTCCCATATCTTCTCAATTTGCATGCTTCAAATTTAAAAAGTTCCCAATTGGTACAAAAGGACTTCTCTCTGTTAGCTTTGTTCCAATAATAAACAATTAATTTATTAATCTGCATGTTAACCATTTTATCTTTTAGTAAAGAATTATTTAACTTCCAATAAGAGAATTTATGAGGTATATTATCCAGTGTAAACATTCGGACGTTAATGTAAATTGCTCTATGATCAGTGAGGGGAGTGGCAAGTATATTAACAGTAATATTATCTTTATCAATACAGTCAGAAACAAGCCAAAAGTCAATACGTGATTGCCTGGATCCTGTCTTATTGCTCCAAGTAAAGAGTCTATCATCTGGAAATTTTTCTCTCCAAATATCCACAAGATTAAATTTTCCCATGAAATTTTTTAAGTTTGCACTGTATGAAGACTGCTGCCCTGGAGGCCACCTATCAACCGTATTGTCTAAAGCAATGTTAAAGTCTCCACCAATTAAGAGGACTGAATTTGGGTATTTGGAGAGCCAGAAATTAATTCTTTCTTCTAAGGAGTCAAGTAATTTATCATTTTCAGTTTTATTATTGTAACCATATATATTTACTGCAATGAAAGTACTGTTATTGTGTCTGATTAGTGAGCAGAGGTAGTGTCCTAAGGTGTCACAGTCAGAGTGTAACACATCTCCAGAAAAATAATTTTTAAGCGTGACAACTCCAGCAGAACGCTCAGAGCCATGGGACAACCAGACTTCATTACCCCATTGTGATTTCCAAAAATTTGTATCAGCAGGTGTGGAATGACTCTCTTGGAAAAAGCAAAAATCTGTTTTAAATTGTTTGGCAAATAAAAACAAAGCTTTGCGTTTACATGTTTGTCTTAAACCCCTGGTATTAAGAGAAACAAATGAAAAAGACAAAGTTATTAGAAAAAAGAAAGAGAAAAAGTAAGTTCTAAACTTCTACAACTAAGAATAGATCTATAGGATAAGGGGACCGGGTGCTGCACAATTTAGGTAGTAGAACAGTAAAAACCCTGAGTGACTAAGCTTATAAAAATACAGTATTTAACTATCTGCTTTGGTTTAAATATAGCTTTTTATAGATAAACACACTCTTCAACACAAAATAAAACTTTAACCTGAGGGTGAAAATATCAAGTTCACCATGTAAACAAGCTTACAGAAATGTCATTTCGGAGACTGAATAAGCGTCTCTATGAAGGAGGGAAAACTTCTGATCCACTGATGAATCCTCGGCCTCCCACGAAATAAGCCGGCTTACCCTCCTTAGGGGCTTTGTCTATCATCGGCCACAGTTTGTCACGACGTTCTCTGTCCTCCCTGGACAGATCTTCAGCGAACCTCAAATGATTGTCCTGCAGGTAGGAGGATGTTTTGGCTGCTTTCCATACAGCATCTCTGTAGATTCGGGAGGTGAACTGCACGATGATGCCTCTAGGTCTGGTGCTACCTTGTCGCTTGGCTCCGAGTCGGTGTACGGTGTCGATGACGTCAGGCAGCCTATGATTTTGTTCTGGCAGAACAGACTGGCATATCACAGTCACCTTTCCCCTTACGTCTTCTTTCTCAGCCTACCTGACTCCATGTAGTCTGAGATTCCACCTCCTGGAATATCTTTCCAACTCAGAGATTCTCTGTTGGCAGTTGTCCACTCGACCTTCCTCTTTAGTTACTTTTTTTTCCAAGTCGCAAACTTTCCCCTTCATATCTTTCATTTCCGCGCACACAAAATCAATCGTCTTTTTGAGACCCTCAATCTGGAGCGTATTCTCTTTCACCATGTTCGAGTTCTCTCTCACCATGCTCTCAATGTTATCAGACCTGGTGTTTATTAGTGCCGACAGACGAGAAATTATCTCATTTACATCAACTGGGTCAGAGTTGCTGCGTTCGTACATCACCTTCTTCGGAGCTGGCGATTTGAGAGGTGTAACAGGGAGAGGTGGGAACTCATCCACTTCTTCTTCGGCTAACGTGAGTGCCACCGTAGTAGCTGCGTAGTTATGGAAGCTATCCATTAGCACGTTGCTGGGCGTAGCACTCTCCTCGTTAGCATTCTCAGGCGCTATCTTAGACTTGGAACTTTCCAGTCCCCTTTTCGCTCCTTTCTGATTCGGCATTCTGCTGCTTCTTGCCCTATGATTGCTGCATCTTCTCTTATTTAGTGAATTGTTAGTGTTAGCAGCATAAAGTTGAGGTTTTACCGTTGTTCACGAACTTTCTGTGCAGAACTCGGTAGAGAGCGTCTACTCACTCCGCCATTTGGCACACCCCCGATTGGGTAGTGACAGTGTCCAAATTCATCGGCTGCATCCTCCTGAGGACCCGGCCTTCGCGGCGTACGTGGGCTGGGTCCTCAGAAGGTCGGGTATGCCGGAAGTAAACAGCTGGGGAAATTGGACGGTCTAGCCTTCTGATTAGCGTCACCGCTGTCTCGGTGGAGTTTAATAAACTCGGCCGTCTGCTCCTTGCTATCTAAAATATAACAGGACACTGGAGTAAATTCTCGACCGTCTCATACTTCTGTTTAATCAGTTTTCTGTTTGATGTTTATTCAGCTGTGTAAAAACCAAGGAGGAACCCACCCGGGGGATTAATAAAGTTTTATTTTATCTAATCTAATAACTTTAATCTCAGCCAAACCGATTTACTCACGAACAAACAAAACACTGAAAAAAGCCCAACAATAACATTTTTAGGTTGTCTAAGTAAGTTATGCAGGCCCGTGCAGAGGGGGGGGGGGGGGCTGGAGGGGCTTGAGCACCCGCCCCTTTCCTGATGGGTGCCCAAAGTGCCCTTTTGTTGAGGCAACTTTTAAAAAACATTTTTTTTATTTTTTTATTTTTATGTGTGTGCGTGCGGAGTCCTGTCTGTGCCCCTCAACAATAATATTTAACTATTAATCACAGTTTTGCTAAATAAAAGGATCTGGCTTGCATCAGTCACATGATCACATTTAACCAATGATCGCCCTCGACGGCAGAACGCGCTGGTTACGAGCCGGGAACGAGCTCACAAAGAGCACGCGCATTTTTAGCGGTCCGGAGCTGTAGGAGAAACACAAGTTAACTCAGAGACACAGACTGATGCGACAAACCCAGTAAGTAGCTGTACAGCGTACACTGTAGTGTGTAGCACACAGGAGTATTGGCTTATTACGTACACGTTGGCAAGTTGTCTTGTGGCAATTTGACGAACTGAAACAAACGAGCGTGCTGTGTGTGCAACAGCGTGACAAACATTACCTGTCCTTTTATTAACTGCACATGTAGTGCTGGTCATAGCTGCTGGCTACCTGTGTAAGGCTGTCATAGGTCTGTAGCTCTGTCACCGTTTTAGGGAACATATTTAGTTTTAAAGTAAGTTACAGAGCATTTGCTGCCTTTCTGAGGGGATTATATTTCACTAAAAAACGATCTAATATGCATGTCCACATAATTATGCATTATTATAATTATAATATTTTAAAAAACACACGCTGTATTTTAAAGAACATACTTTAAGAAGCAGATTATATTAGCTTTATATTTTTAATAAGATAAAATTTGGATGTTACAGCAGTAAAATGATTGTATCTCTACAGTTTAAAAATGTAATAAGCTTTGCCCTGCACAGAGTGGATAGTGAAACAAATGGAATCATCATAAATACATTATTTCATATTTATTACTTCCCCCTCCTCATTGCTTTATTATTGTAGCTCTAGTAATAAATAATAATGTAAGGATTCTGGATCAGCACCATGGAAACTGTTATGAAATCAGTTTTACCCTGGTTCTTTTATTCCTCGAGCATCCAGAGATGGCACCGGACTCAGTAGTCATTTTCACAAAATCTTTATTCATCTTTATTCATCTTCATTTACTCATCTCCATTTATCTTTACTCTTCTTCATTTATCCTCATTTAAGCATGCACTTCTAGAAGGGAAGACGAGGCCGGTGTCCCTCTCCAAAATCTTCACTCCTTTGTCTGTGAAACACAGTTTTATAGAAGGACCCCATCATAAAACCCCCTAAGGTGTGCTGCAAACTCTGTGTCTGTGTCTATGTGCACGAGCACATGAATGCCTACATGTGCGCGTTCCCCGTGCCTATATGAGTGCTCGTGTGTGACTGTGTGCACATGAGTGAGTGTGCGTGTGGATGTGTGTGCGTGACAGTTAAAACACTGTGGGTGTAGGTAACTCCCTAGAGGTCATAAAACCCCTCTCCCTTCCAGACCACAGGTATCCAGTTACAATGTTGAGACCCCCCCCACCATACATCCTCTGGGGAATTTCCACTCAGCATTAACTCTTCTCTGTTTTACTTTCACAGCTCAAGTGGGGGAGGGGTACAATCTACTCCTAAGTTCACGACAGAGTCAGCCTTTATTATATTGAGGGCAGTGTCAGTGTCTCTACAACAGTTCTACATTCTATGATAATACATTTCTAAACTCTAAATCAGCTAAATATTCTACAATGCCCATAGTACAGTATTCTGAAGAAGGTCTAAAATGCATGAAATGTGCATGAAGTGTGATTTTATCCTGGTGGAAACAAAACAGCAAAAGTCAGAGTGAGTTCATGACTATGTTTATGTGAAGCGTAGTTTGGATCTCCTTTTGCTGCTGGTTCAGTCAATATTGTTTGGAGAGAGATAAAACTAACAGCTTTAGAATCAGCGTAAAAAGGACGTAAACACAAAGCTCGGAGCTCGGCTTTCAGCCCCGACCGTGTCCGTGCCATCGGGTGAGAAAGGCAACATCTCACTGATTCTGATGCGTCGGCGGCTCCGCGCTTTGTGTTTACATCTTTGTGCAGAATCCGTGTTCCTGCTCTCATTTACTGTTTCAGCTGTTTGGTGGTTGTTAAAGTTTTGTGAGGTTTAACCTGAGATTCTGGCGTTTCGGGCAAAATAAAATTATATTAAAAAATCGATTCAGGATTTTAATGCATCGATATCACGTTATCCAAGCCAGAATCGATTTTAATTGATAAATCGATTATCAAAACCCACCACTAGTCGCAAATTATAGACCCATCTCACGTCTGTCTTTTTTATCTAAAATCTTTGAAAAAGTGTTTTTTAAGCAGCTCACTGAGCATCTGTCAACTAACAATCTGTTTGAACCATTTCAGTCTGCTTTTAGACCAAATCACTCCACAGAAACAGCTTTAGTCAAAGTGGTAAATGATCTGCTGGTAAATGCAGACAACAATCGCACTTCAGTTTTATTACTGCTGGATCTAAGTGCTGTGTTTGACACTGTGCATCACTGCATTTTATTGGATAGGCTTGAACATTTTATTGGAATTACAGGAAATGTTTTATCATGGCTGAGATCTCACCTGTTTGGGAGGTCTCAGACTGTTAGTTTTAAAAACGATCTCTCCGAGACTTGTGCAGTGAGGCATGGGGTCCCTCAGGGCTCCATACTGGGACCATTGCTGTTTTCTATGTACCTGCTGCCTCTTGGTGTTCTTTTACGTTCTTTTAATGTAACCTTTCATTGTTACGCTGATGACCTGCAGCTTTATGTTCCTTTAACCATTGGAAATTGTGCTGAAGTCTCTAAACTAGAATGTTGTTTATCTGCAATTAAGGGCTGGTTATCAGATAATTTCTTGCTCCTAAATACTGATAAGACAGAGGTGATGGTCATTGGGCCACACAAATTTCAGCACTTGTCCCAAAATTTGATCTTGAGAATTGATGACAGTGTCATAAATTGCAGGAACAAGGTAAAAAACTTGGGCGTGTGGTTCGACATGGTGCTCTCTTTCGAATCTCATGTAAAAGAGATAACAAAGACCGCCTTTTATCATTAGAGGAACATCAGCCAGAATCAGACAAGTTTTGTCAAGCGACACTGCAGAGGTTCTTGTCCATGCATTTGTGTCTTCCCGTATTGATTATTGCAATGCTCTTCTTTCTGGCCTACCAAAGAAAAGTTTTAGAGGTCTGCAGATGGTGCAAAATGCAGCTGCTCGCATTTTAACAAGAACTGGGAAATTTGAGTACATTACCCCTGTTCTGAGATGTCTTCACTGGCTACCTTGTCAGGTTCGAGCAGATTTTAAGGTCCTGCTGCTCACCTACAAGGCTTTAAACGGATTGGCACCTTCATACCTCTCTGACCTTTTACACCTTTATGTTCCATCTCGTGCTCTCCGATCTCAGGACTCTGGTCTTCTAAAAGTTCTTAGAGCCAGAAAAAAGACAATTGGAGAGCTTTTTCTTTTCATGCCCCGTTTCTGTGGAACAACCTCCCACAAGATATTCGGCAGGCTGCTCTGTGGAGGTTTTTAAAACCAAGTTGAAGACACATTTGTTCACCCGATCCTACATGTCTTAATTCTATGGCTTTTAGTTTTTACATTTTTATTGTTTTTAACTTGTATTGTGTCTTTTACCTGTATTGCTATGTATCGCTTTTATTTAATTTATCTCTTTAGTTGTACAGCACTTTGTTTGAAAGCGCTTTATAAATAAAGTTATTATTATTATTATTATTATTACAAGGTCCACGTTTACGGGAACATCTGCCACAGATATGGGAGAATATTTGATTTCTATTGTAGACAGAAGCCACGGGTGTGTTCAGTCAAACGTTTAGAATAAACTTTGGTCTATAAATGTGTTTCATGATTTATTTTTAACTCCAACTGCTTATTTGTACTATGCTTTCATTTCAGAGCGCAATGAGAAATAAAAAGGATATTTTCAATAAAACTGTCACGATCCTGGGTCTGTGACTCAGTGTTTTCTGTTTTGTATTGTTAATCTTTGATTTCATGATGTATCTTTGTTTATTCTTACGTTTTGGTTCTGTGTTTTGTTGTACCTCTAAGTTCAGTCTTTGTATTTCCTGCTTTGTTGTGAAGGTCCGTGTCTCATGTCAGTGTGTTTAGTTTGCGTTTCCTCTGTCTCGTCTTGTCAATCACTCCCAGCTGTGTCCTCCTTCTGTGTCTCATTGCCTCGTTATCCCTCTGTGTATTTAAACCTTGTGTTTGCCTCTGTTAGTTGCTGGTTCGTCTGCGTATCTGTCAGGGTCCTGGGTCTCCTGAGCTAGTGGTTTCAGTTCTTTGTGATTTTTGTGTTATGTCAGTTTAGTTTGTGAGTTATTCTATGCTTCCTAGGTTTTGATTCCCTGCCCCCCTTGTTTCTCTGTGCGCTCTGTTCTGTGTTTAGTCTTCTCTGTCCATTTGTTCCGCCCTGTGTTGTTGCCTTCTGTGTCTCCCTCTGTGTAACTGTCTATATAGTGATGTGTTGTGGTGCTTTGCTCCCACCCCTTGTGTTCCGTGTTTTCGTCTTCCCTTCGTGTACTTCTTCATATTCGTGTACTATTAGTTTTTAGGTTTTTGCTTAGTTTCCATGCTCACCTTCGCCATTTCTTTTTGTATCACCATGTGATGAATAAACTCACTTGCATCTGAGCTGCCTGCATAAAGGGTCCTTTGATAATTTACACACGGCTCGCAAACCGTGACAAAAACACTGGAAAAATTGGGCTGTTCTAAAACGTTTGACGGGTAGTGTATATATTTAGTTTATATATTTTCTTTATTTATAATTGTTTGTTTTATATTGTAGCAAAGTGTTACTTGGATACTTCTCTATGTGCTTCTTCATGTGCAATTTTGTTGCATTCTTAGAAATTTATTGGTGGTAGTGATGAACTGCTGTTAGAATCAAGTTAAATTCTGATAAATCAGACAATTACCTCTCCAGCTGTTGTTACAGTCTTTGTTTATCGGATCCTTACAGGGTAAAAGATGACGACACCTAAAGAAATCCTTCTGGGGACTTTGGAGGATTTGGGACGTGATGACTTTGAAAAATTCAAGTGGCATCTGAAGAACGGGTCTGTAGAAGGTTTACCAGCAATCCCAGTGAGTAAACTGGAGAATGCAGAGAGGACGAACATAGTGGATCTGATGTTTGATACCTACTCTATCAACACTTTTGAAGTCACTAAAAATCTTTTGGGGAGGATAAACAAGAATGATCTGTTGGAGAATTTAAATAAAACCATCCCAGAACCCACAGGTAAGTCAGGGAATGACTAAACAAAAAACACATAAACAATAAAAACCTTAGTTAACATTACACAGGTGCCATTAAAATCCATATAAATAATAAATCCAAAACACTTGCCAACACTTTCAGGAGTGAGAGACTGCAGAAAGCCAACAGTTTGTGTTTTATGCATCTGCACAAATAACCTCCTGTGTACACATGAATATCTGCTCTTTGGGTTGGTTTGATTAAAATGGGACCAGCAGCAGGTTTTCTGCCCATTTTACAGATTTATATTGTCAGATTGGTTTTAGAGCTGTTTTATCAACATAAATGAGGCCAGATAACACACACCAATGAGTTAAACTGCAGGAATGTCTTAAAGACAGAAAGACCTGGATGGCCGCTAACTTTCTGCTTCTTAATTCAGATCAAACTGAGGTTATTGTACTCGGCCCTGAAAATCTTAGAAATATGGTATCTAAGCAGATTCTTACTCTGGATGGCATTACCTTGGCCTCCAGTAACGCTGTGAGGAACCTTGGAGTCATTTTTGACCAGGACATGTCCTTCAACGCACATATTAAACAAATATGTAAGACTGCTTTCTTCCATTTGTGCAACATCTCTAAAGTTAGAAATATCCTGTCTCAGAGTGACACTGAAAAACTAGTTCTGTCATGGTCCTGGGTCGTTCAGCGTTTTGTTTCATTTTTGGTATCACCTTGTGTACTTTGTGTTAATTCTGATTTTGTATTAGTTCTTAGGTTGATCTCTACCTGTGTCTTTCCTCTGTGTTCTGTTCGTGTCCCCGAGTTTGTGTTGTAAAACAGTCTGTTTCCTGTTTTACTTTGAAGGTTTGTGTCTCGTCTTGTGAATTAGGATCAGCTGTGCTCCCCTCCTGTGTGTCATTCCCTCATTACCTTGTGTGTATTTATAGTGTGTGTCTGCCTGTGTTCCTCGTTGTGTCGTCTGCATTACTGTGTTAATCAGTGTTACTACTCGTCTCTCTATCCAGCCTTCTTTGTGTCATCTCTGTGTATTCCCCGCTGTCCTTATGTTTTCAGGTTTGTCTGTTACAGTGGCAAAAGTATTCGGCCCCCTTGAACTTTCCCACATTTTGTCACATTACAGCCACAAACATGAATCAATTTTATTGGAATTCCAGGTGAAAGACCAACACAAAGCGGTGTACACGTGAGAAGTGGAACGAGAATCATACATGACTCCAAACATTTTTTACAAATAAATAACTGCAAAGTGGGGTGTGCGTAATTATTCAGCCCCCTTTGGTTTGAGTGCAGTCAGTTGCACATAGACGTTGCCTGATGAGTGCTAATGACTAAATAGAGTGCACCTGTGTGTAATCGAACAAGGCCGAACAAGGAGAGCGCTGATCAGAAATGCAGCCAAGAGGCCCATGGTGACTCTGGACGAGCTGCAGAGATCTACAGCTCAGGTGGGGGAATCTGTCCATAGGACAACTATTAGTCGTGCACTGCACAAAGTTGGCCTTTATGGAAGAGTGGCAAGAAGAAAGCCATTGTTAACAGAAAACCATAAGAAGTGCCGTTTGCAGTTTGCCACAAGCCATGTGGGGGACACAGCAAACATGTGGAAGAAGGTGCTCTGGTCAGATGAGACCAAAATGGAACTTTTTGGCCAAAATGCAAAACGCTATGTGTGGTGGAAAACTAACAGTGCACATGACTCTGAACACACCATCCCCACTGTCAGATATGGTGGTGGCAGCATCATGCTCTGGGGGTGCTTCTCTTCAGCAGGGACAGGGAAGCTGGTCAGAATTGATGGGAAGATGGCTGGAGTCAAATACAGGGCAATCTAGGAAGAAAACCTCTTGGAGTCTGCAAAAGTCTTGAGACTGGGGCGGAGGTTCCCCTTCCAGCAGGACAACGACCCTGAACATAAAGCCAGGGCAACAATGGAATGGTTTAAAACAAAACATGTCCATGTGTTAGAACGGCCCAGTCAAAGTCCAGATCTAAATCCAATCCAGAATCTGTGGCAAGATCTGAAAACTGCTGTTCACAAACGCTGCCCATCTAATCTGCCTGAGCTGGAGCTGTTTTGCAAAGAAGAATGGGCAAAGATTTCAGTCTGTAGATGTGCAAAGCTGGTAGAGACAGACCCTAAAAGACTGGCAGCTGGAACTGCAGCAAAAGCTGGTTCTACAAAGTATTGACTCAGGGGCTGAATAATTACACACACCCCACTTTGCAGTTATTTATTTGTACAAAATGTTTGGAATGATGTATGATTTTCGTTCCACTTCTCACGTGTGCACCACTTTGTGTTGGTCTTTCACCTGGAATTCCACTAACATTGATTCATGTTTGTGGCTGTAATGTGACAAAATGTGGAAAAGTTCAAGGGGGCCGAATACTTTTGCAAGCCACTGTAGTTTTTCCAGTTTAGGTTTATGTTTAGTTCTGCCCTCACCTTGGTTTGTTCACTGTAAATAAAACCTCACTCGCATCTCCACCACTGTCTGCAACTTGGGTCCTCATTTAACTCCACCGCACGACTGCTGCCCCAGCCGTGACAAGTTTATGCATTTATTACGTCAAGGCTGGACGACTGTAATTCATTATTATCAGCAAGTCCTAAAAACTCGCTGAAAAGGCTTCAGTTAATCCAAAATGCTGCAGCAAGAGTCCTGACAGGGACTAGAAAGAGAGAGCAGATTTCTCCTGTATCGACTTCCTGTTAAATCCAGAATTGAATTCAAAATCCTGCTCCTCACATACAAGGTCTTAAATAATCAGGCCCCATCTTATCTTAATGACCTTGTAGTACCATATCCCCCTATTAGAGCACTTCGCTCTCGCTCTGCAGGCCTACTTGTTGTTCACAGAGTATTTAAAAGTAGAATGGGAGGCAGAGCCTTCAGTTTTCAGGACCCAAAAAGATAGTTGGGTTTTTTTCTGTTGTATTATTGTAGGTTCTTTATCTTACAATATAAAGCACATTGGGGTGACTGTTGTTGTTATTTGGAGGAATTAATAAAAAAAACTTTTATACTTGAAATTCTTTCATTTATTCTACATATTTATTCATCACTGGCTCCATAGTGTTGTTTATGTAATATGTGAAATGTTGCTAGTATTGATTTGGTGCTGTATAAATAAACACAATTAAATCAAATGTGTCTCTATAAAACCTGCCCTCAGTTATAACCCAAGTGTCAGGGCTCAATGGCTCATGAAAAGGAATGGAGTCAAGCACAGAACCAAAAAACGGAGGCTGAGTGACTTTTAACAGAAATGTATTTTACTAGATTTCTTGACGGAGAAAGCTGAATCACAGCTAAATTCAACAGCAAGCGAGGTATTATGAGAAGTGCAGAGCTGAGGCCAGAACATAAGCTGAGGCAGGTCAAAGGAACAACAGGGGCAGAATCGGGCGAATAGAAACTATCCAGGATCACTGGAACAAAGGAGATAATAATCAGAGTGGTCCACAGTGTAGTGAATGAGTCCAAGATTTAAAAACTAAGAGGTGTTACGTGGCTGCAGGTGGAGATCAGCTGGAGGAGGAGATGAATTAAATCTGGGTACAGAGTGAGATGTGGGTGCACAGGGAGGCAGGCAGGTGAGGATGGCAGTTTGCAAGAGTGAGTTTTCCCAGCAGTGGCAGGGCAGAATCCTGAGGCGTGACTTATGGCAAGAGTTGGAAGATGTATCCAGGTGCCGACTAGGGAACAGGAAAAGAGGGTTACGCGAAACAAGCTGAGGAGCACAAGACAAAATGTGAGGCAGAGAACTGACTGTGCTAAGCACACAATCTGGAGAAGGTTCATTGTGAGTGCTGCTCATAAATACTGCCGGAGTAATTGGCAACAGGTGAGGAGCAGGGAGGAGTGAGGAGGGCTCCACCCAGGGGAGGAGAGCTGATGCTGTGGAAAGTTACTCAGACTCACCCGGATCATGACACCAAGAGTCCAGTGAACTGAACACATAACCACAGTAACCAGAATGCAGTTTTCTCATTTGTGTCATTTGCTGTTTATTCATGCAGAGATTCTCACTGAGTGTCAGCTCAAACTCAAGTCAGACCTGAAGCAGAAGTTCCAGTGTGTGCTCGAGGGGATTTCTACAACAGAAAACCCGACCCTCCTGAGTCAGATCTACACAGAGCTCTATATCACAGGGGGAGGGACTGCAGAGGTCAATGATGAACATGAGGTCAGACAGATTGAAACAGCATCCAGGAAACCAGACAGACCAGAAACAACCATCAGACAAGAAGACATCTTTAAACTCCCACCTGGAAGAGATAAACCAATCAGAACAGTGCTGACAATGGGAGTGGCTGGCATTGGGAAAACAGTCCTAACACAGAAGTTCACTCTGGACTGGGCTGAAGACAAAGCCAACCAGGACATCCAGTTCATGTTTCCATTCACTTTCAGAGAGCTGAATCTGCTGAAAGAGGAAAAGTTCAGCTTGGTGGAACTTGTTCATCACTTCTTTACTGAAACCAAAAAAGCAGGAATCTACATCTTTGAAGACTTCCAGGTTGTGTTCATCTTTGATGGTCTGGATGAGTGTCGACCTCCTCTGGACTTCCACAAAACTGCAATCCTGACTGACCCTAGAAAGTCCACCTCAGTGGATGTGCTGCTGATAAACCTCATCAGGGGGAAACTGCTTCCCTCTGCTCGCCTCTGGATAACCACACGACCTGCAGCAGCCAATAAGATCCTTTGTGACATTGTTGACATGGTGACAGAAGTCAGAGGGTTCACTGACCCACAGAAGGAGGAGTACTTCAGGAAGAGATTCGGAGATTCAGAGCAGGCCAGCAGCATCATCTCCCACATCAAGACATCACGAAGCCTCCACATCATGTGCCACATCCCAGTCTTCTGCTGGATCACTGCTACAGTTCTGGAGTTTGTCATGAAGAACAAAGAGAGCAAAGATCTGCCTAAGACTCTCACAGAGCTCTACCTACGCCTTGTGCTATTTCACCTAAAAACGAAGGACATCAAGTATGATGGAGGAGCTGAGACAGAGTCGTGCAGGAAGATCATTGAGTCTCTGGGAAAACTGGCCTTTGATCAGCTGCAGAAAGGAAACCTGATCTTCTATAAATCAGACCTGACAGAGTGTGGCATCGATATCAGAGCAGCCTCAGTGTACTCAGGAGTGTTCACACAGATCTTTAAAGCTGATGAGTGTCACATGTTCAACAACGTTGTTTACTGTTTCATCCATCTGAGCATTCAGGAGTTCTTTGCTGCTCTTCATGTCTATCTGACCTTCATCAACTCTGGAGTCAACCTGCTTAAGAAACAATCTCCTCGCTTTAAAATCTTCCAGAAAACACTTACTGTAAAAGACTTCTACCAGAGTGCTGTGGACAAAGCCTTAGAGAGTCCAAATGGACACCTGGACTTGTTCCTCCGCTTCCTCCTGGGTCTTTCACTGCAGACCAATCAGGATCTCCTATGCATGCTGACACAGACAGGAAGTAGCTCACAGACCAATCAGGAAACAGTTCACTACATCAAGAAGAAGCTCAGTGGGAAACTGTCTGCAGAGAAAAGCATCAACCTGTTCCACTGTCTGAATGAACTGGATGATCGTTCTCTAGTGGAGGAGATCCAACAGTCCCTGAGATTAGGATGTCTCTCCACAGATCAACTGTCTCCTGCTCAGTGGTCGGCTCTGGTCTTCATCTTACTGTCATCAGATCTGGATGAGTTCGACCTGGAGAAATACTCCGGTTCAGAGAAGGCATTTTTGAAGCTGCTGCCAGTGGTCAAAGCATCCAAGAAAGTGCTGTAAGTGAATCTATGAACAAATATGTTTAATAATGCTAGATGAATAAAAGAATATGTCTCCATTGTTATTCTTCCTCAGGCTGAGTTATTGTAAACTCTCAAAAAGAAGCTTTGAAGCTTTGTCTGAAATTCTCAGCTCCCCATCCAATCATCTGAGAGAGCTGGACCTGAGCTCGAACTACCTGCAGGATTCAGAATTGGATTTGCTGTGTGTTGGACTAAAGAGTCCTGACTGTAAACTTGAAACTCTCAGGTAAGGATACAGACGTTTTGACACTTTTTGACTCTTAAATCTGTAAGTTTATCTTGATGCGGACGTTCAAAGTCAGCACAATTTTCCTTTTAAGTTCCTGAGTTTATATTTTTGACTGTCAGGTTGTCTGGACAGATGTTTTTATTTTATTTTATTTTTTTACTTGTCCCTAAAGTCAGAACTAAACCCACATGTAGATGACTTTCTGTTACTGGAGCAGCCTTCCTGAAGACAGCAGTGTGTTTTCATGCTTTTAAAGCCAAACTCACCTTTCAGACCTGGCTTTCATTTATTATCTATTTTTGTTTGTTTATTATATATTTATTTCTACTGTTTAACTACTGCTCACATCTGTTATCCTCCTTTTTAATTGTTCATTTCTTTTTACCCAGTGTTTCTATATTGCACTTTGTATTTGTCTATATTTATCATGCACTACTTTGCTCATTTATTGTTTGCTTTTAATGTTATTAAATTCCGGTTCTTTTGGTATTCTTTACGGCCAAAAAGACACGGCTCAAAAGTGGTCTTTTTACTTTTTAAGTTATTAAATTTGTAACTGTAGTGATTTGTGTGTGTGACAGAGAGGCACTGCCAGGGATTTTTGACACAAGTTGTTCTTGTAAAATCAGTCTGTGAAGGTTCTCAGACATCCAGGTCATCGTAGTCTAAGGAGCTTGGAAAGAAAAGCGTCTGGACTTCCTTGAAGATGTTTCACCTCTTATGAGAGAAGCGTCTTCAGTTCTAAGAGTCAAATGGTGGAGTGGGGCAGTCAGTGAAAGGGCAATGGTGGTGGCTCAGGGTTTGTATGTTTGGGGGGTTCAGAGGGAAAAGATGAATGCAGGTCTGGAGTTGGTGTGTGAGAGCAGGGAGTGAATCTGATCAAACATGAGTGTCATGAAGCCTGTTTGCAGTTATTTGCACTGTTTTCCACTCTGGATGTTGTTTCTGTTCAGCTGTGAGTATAAAAGGCTCCATTCTACAACCTGTTTGTGTTAGTTGTTCAATAGAAACATTATTTGGTGCTGATGTTGCACTTCTTTTATTCACAACCAAAGAGTTTTTGACGTCTGCATCAGACTGATTTAAATGACTTTTGAATATTACTTTAAATACTTAGATTTAAAGTTCTGAAAAAAAGTTTAAATACAAAGATCAGTATTGTCTAATGTTTTGACTGCAGTGTGTTTTTGCAGACAGGTATAACAGAACAGCTTTAGTGTTTAGATTTTTTAAACTTGAGTATGAACTTATACAAAATGCAGCAAGATATTAAAAAAAACGTTTGATTATAAAATCGACTATATTGGATTCATATCGATATCGGACATAAAAAGTGGCATCGTTCCATCTCTGCTTTGACTAGAGACACAGCTCTAATCAAAGAGGTGGTCCGCTTGCCTCCGCCCCAGAGAGAAGGGTTACATCTCCTGGGTTTAGGTGTTTTCCAATTTGTCATCATTTTGAAAAGTTTACATTTCTTCAGTGTTGAGCAGCAGAAATGAGACTTTCCTATCAGAGGTCATTTTTGAAAAAATGAGGTAAATCAACCATGAAAACCATGAATCAACATGTGAACATGAGCTGATGCTGCTGAAGTGAAGCAAAGTTACAGAGGTTTGATTACAGACACAGCTGAGAGTTTGTAATCTGTCATCATTTTAAAAAGTTTCCATGGAACAGCAGAAATGAGGCTTTACTGTCAGAGGCCGACAGCACTGAACACAACAGCAGACTGGTGGCTAATAAACAGTGAATGATGCAGAAACAGATGTTTGAAGCTGTTCTTGGAGTACACTGAGAGAGAGAGAGCTGTGCAGGCAGGAACAGCCAAAGTCAGAGAGAATTCATGAGCATATTGATCAAACGTGAAGCAGAGTTTGGATCTTCTTTTGCTGCTGTTTCACTCAGTTTTGGTTGGAGACAGATGAAACCTGCAGCTTCAGGATCTGTGAGCTGTCCACTTTCAGCCCCGACGGCGTGTCCGTGTACGTGCCGTCGAGTGAACGATCCACGCTCTGTGTTTCCATCTTTGTGTGTTTAGCTGCTCTCATTTACTGTTTTATCTGTTTGCTGCTTGTTGAAATAGTTTGTGAGCTTTAACCTGAGATTCTGGCAAAATACATTTATATTAAACATCGATTCAGGATTGAATGAATCAACATCGTTTTATTCAAATTAAAACCATTTAAATGGGAACATGAATTTTTTACAGCCGCCTCTAATGCTGGGTAATGTCAGCTGGTCCATGTGCAGCTGGCTGTGAGGCTCAGGGAGCGTCTACAAAGTGCAACACTGAAAGAACATCATCCATAAATATTGAGTAAGAACTGGACTCTCATACAGCGAGACTCAAATGCCTTTAAACATCAGCTTATCCTGCTGATCCAAGTCCAACACTGACTTTGTAAACACATGTTTGTCAATCATTTTGTTTGGTTTCTGAGGAAAAAGATTCAATAACTTGCTGCTAATACACAACATTTCATCATATTTCCTCATAACCCTCTTTTGTCTGACCATTTGATCCCATTTGAATTTGCAATAAAGGATCCACAGAGTTTGGTGACAATAATGACAGTAGATGTTTGTGTGAAAGTGCTGGAAGCAAATGAGTGTGTGATGTTCTTTCAGTGTTGCACTTTGTAGACGCTCCCTGAGCACTGGTCTCACAGCCAGCTGCACATAGAGACCAGTGTTGTTAGTCCAGGTCAGAAGATGACTTGTTGGAATGAAAATGAGCTTGTAGTTTGTCTGCTTTAATAATGTGACTGGAAAAAGGTGTTGGACTTCAAATATGTCCATTTCTGTCACACTTCACCTTTAAAAGTGAAGCCATGTGGTTCCTGGAAGGAAAAACACGACTTTTTCAAGTCTTTGTCCTGTTTTTATGAGAAATGTACGACTTTAATGTTCTTTTTTTTTTTAACTCAATTTTTATTATAATTTACAACATTACAACTTGTACTTGTCGATGTTCACAAGTAGGACAGTTACAGGAACTGCAATGCAGAAATGTAGGTTAAAATAAGAACTGCAATTAGGAAGCACAAAACAAAACTGGGAAGCAAAACAAAACCCAAGCAAGCAAACAAACAAACAGACAACAACAAAAACAAAAAGAAAACAAAATCTTTATGTAATATTAAATAACATGTGACAAACTTAGCCGTAAATGGACAAAACGAAACAGACCTATGCTAAATTATTGAAACAGTAAAGCATGTATGGGTCGCCAACGCTCAGTAAACAATTCTCTCTGAATCTGCAGAGCAGATGTTATTTCCTCCATCTGGTAAATTTCTCTTGCTTTATCAATCCACATATTATATGAAGGTGGGTCAAGATTCAGCCATTTAATAGTGATACACTTTAGTGCTGCTGTAAGCAAGATTCTTAAGAGATACGTTTTATTGTTTCCCGCAAAACCCTTTGGTAAGACTCCTAAAATGACTAACTGTTGGTCTTTTGTTAATGGTTGTTGGAAAACTGTACTGAGAACTTTAAATATGTCATTCCAAAGTGAGCAGATTTTTGGGCATGACCAGAATATATGTGAGTGGGTTCCTAAAGAAGTACCACAATTTCGCCAGCAGGTGTCAGGATTTGTAGGCTTCGTTTTGGCAATTATCTCTGGGGTTCTAAAATATCTCATGACCACCTTCCATTTAAATTCTCTCCACAGCCCAGAATTAGTCACCAGATGGGCTTCACCGAACACCTCTTCCCAGGTGTCCTCTGAGATTTGAGTGCCAGTCTCAGCTTCCCACCTTGCCTTAATATCCAAAGTTGCATTTGTATTGAAACTCATAAATGCGTTATAAAAATGACTGATTAATTTTGGGGAGGAATTACTTTGAAATGTTTTTAGAAATATTTCCTCAATGGGTGAGGGCTCCAAAACTTGCCTCCATTCTTTATGTTTTGTCAAAAAGCTTCTTAGCTGCAGAAATCTAAAAAAGTCAGAAGAAGGAAGCCGAAACTGACCTCAACTGTTCAAATGAGCTCAGGTGCCCATTCCTCACAACATGACAAAGTTTATGAAGCCCGCTATGTGACCATGCTCTGAAGCCAGAGTCTTCCACAATAGGAGAAAAACCCTGCAGGGAGGAGAGGCTTGATAGAATTAAACATTTCTTTTGGAAGACCAAATGATTGTTTGATTCTACGCCAAATCTTTAGTGTGACCCTCGTCCGTTCCCCCATATGCACATTTTTAATTGAAATGTTAGAAAAAAGCAGGGATTCCAATGATCTTTCGCACATTGTCTTCTCAATGTTTAGCCACTGAGTTTCAGACAAATCCCGCACCCATACAGTCAGGGGTCTCATCTGAGCTGCCCAGAAATAATATTTCAGGTTTGGAACAGCCAATCCCCCCTGCAGGTTTGACAGTTTTAATGTTTGGAACTTGATCATCCCTCATGTGTATTTAGTCTCTGTGTCGCGTCATCTGTGTTCCCACCCTCCATATTTTCATGCCCAGTCTTTTGTATTCTTAGCCATAGCTTTCCGTGTCTTCATGATTTATTATAGTATTAGTTCCCCAGTTTAGTTCTCTTCACTGTGATTCTGCCTTGTTTGATGTCTTCAGCCGAAATAAAGGCACGCTTTTCGTTCAAAACTCAGTTCCATGTCTGCGCCAGTGTCTGCGCCTGAGTCCTCCACACACTCTCCATACGGTCAGCCACTGTGACCGTGACACTAAACTACATGCTGTGTGCAGCCACTCTCCTGAGCCTGTATCATATACACAGCGGTTACAATGACAAACTGAATACAATCTCATATCTACAAAACAGGCTGAGTCAAAGTTGCAGCTACGCTTATGAACATGGAGAAAAAACAGGCGAGTTATCAGCTCACCAGCTACGACTAAGAACAGCTAACCAACTATCCTTGAGATCTACAATGACCAGGGAATAAGGTCTACAGACAACCAAACTATCCTTGAGATCCACAATGATTTCAATAAGGTGTTTGATATTCCCTCCTTGGGAGAAGATGCGATCGCTAGTCTGGAGGAACCTGTCTCTAATGTTGGAATTGAAACGGCCGTACGGAGCATGCAGTCTGGAAAATCTGCTGCCCCGACGGGTATCCATCTGATTTTTTCATAAAGTTTTCTGACCGACTGAATTCACTGTTAAAATCAACTTTTGAAGAATCCTTCCTCTCACAGTCGTTGCCTCCAACAATGCATCAAGCAGTGATGTGTTTAATTGTAAAACAGGAAAAAGACCATTTAGATTGTCGTTCATGTCGTTTAATATCTTTGTTCAACACAGACACCAAGATCCTGGCTCAAGTGTTGGCCCGTCGCTTACACAAGTATTTGTCCTCCATTATTTCACCAGACGGGCTTTATTAGGCACTCTTTTTTGAACATTAGAGCTCTATTAAATATCATTTATACCCATGTTAAAGGTGATACATTGGAAACTGTAATTTGGCTTGACGCAGAAAAGGCGTTGGATCAAGTGAGATGGGATTTTTTTTTATACGCTTAAAAAATGTGGCTTTAATTTTGTATCTTGGATAAAAGTATTGTATTGCTCCCCTCTAACAGCCGTCCAGACTAACAATAATCTGCCCCCCAGGACAGGGATGCCCTCTGTCTCCTTTTTGCCATTGAACCGCTAGCTGTTGCTCTGAGACAATGTGTTGGTGTTGAGGGAAAACATCGAGGGGGTATCGAACATGAAGTCTCTCTTTATGCCGACGACATGATTTTATTTATTTCCAACCCATCGAACAGCCTCCGCAAACTTTTGGATAGACTTACAATAATAATAATAATAATACGTTTTATTTATATGCGCCTTTAAGAGCCTCAAGGTCACCTTAATGCATACTTAAGGAATTTGGGACAATTTCTGGATATAAAGTGAATTTTGGGAAGAGCGAGGAAAAGTCTATCTGTACGACAACTGGGAGTTTTGTGTATTTTAGCCCCTTTTAAACCCAGCTATAAGAAGTTTAAGTACTCGGGCATCTGGGTGACAAGAAAACCACAAAGACTTGTATAAAACTATCTTCCTTTATTGTCGAAGCTTAAAGAGGATTTTGGAAAATGTGAGTTTTGCCTCTTTATATTTATGGTGGGGATGCAGAACAAGGAGCAAAGATGAATGTGATGCTGAATCAGCAGAAGACTTGGACTCATTTGATTCCAGCTTTGATATCATTGATTTCAATATGTCCATTTCTGTCACACTTCACCTTTAAAAGTGAAGCCATGTGGTTCCTGGAAGGAAAAACACGACTTTTTCAAGTCTTTGTCCTGTTTTTATGAGAAATGTACGACTTTAATGTGAAACATTCAGAGTTTTTTCTCTTGTTGTGTTTGTTTGAAGCTGCTTCCTGTTGGCTTCAGCTGTTTGGAGTTTCCATTTTCTAAACTTCTACATTCTGAACCTTCTTCAGCTCTGAACAGATGATGAAACACTGAATGATTTCAAGCACTTTGTCTAATAAACTTACATCTTTCATTCTTTATACAGATTGAAGAGCTGTGGTTTGTCAGAGATCAGCTGTGATTATCTGGCAGCAGCACTGAAGTCCAACCCCTCCCATCTGAGAGAGCTGGACCTGAGTAATGACTCCTTGTTGTTGACCAACAACAACCTGCAGGATCCAGGAGTGAAGCATCTGTGTGGTTTCCTGGAGAGTCCAGGATGTAAACTTGAAACTCTGGGGTCAGTCAGCATGTTTTAGTTGTGCTGAGATGAATATGATGTGAAAGTTGTGCTGACACTAAACTGCAGACATCAGGCTGATATTATACTGATCCACACTGAGGATCTTCATGGTAAAGTCTGTTTTCTTCTTCTCTGGTTTAGTCCATTGACTGCAGCAGAACAATGTTCACATTTCAAACAGTGATACTCAACGTATGGCCCGCGGCCCACACGCGGCCTGCCCACCTTTCCTGATTCAGAGAGAGGGGACCCTGATTAACTGTGTAGCTTCTTCCTCACAGTTCTAAGTATCAGACACAACAATGAATAATCCACAGCTGACTGTCTTTAGCAGGTCAAAGGTCACGGCACACAGCAGACAGTCAGAAATATTCTAACTCTGATCATTTATCAGTTGTGACACTGTGAGACTTGATCAGAGGTGTGATCATCACAGCAGAGGCCTTTGTGTCAAAGTCACTGAGGATCAAACAGAAACACATGAAGCAGATTTTCCTCTTCTGGCTTTTTATAGCAGATAACCTTCAAAATATTCTGCAGTCGATCAAAAACTGAAGCAAACCATGAAGCAACATGTGAACATGAGCTGATGCTGCTGAAGTGAAGCAAAGTTACAGAGGTTTGATTACAGACACAGCTGAGAGTTTGTAATCTGTCATCATTTTAAAAAGTTTCCATGGAACAGCAGAAATGAGGCTTTACTGTCAGAGGCCGACAGCACTGAACACAACAGCAGACTGGTGGCTAATAAACAGTGAATGATGCAGAAACAGATGTTTGAAGCTGTTCTTGGAGTACACTGAGAGAGAGAGAGCTGTGCAGGCAGGAACAGCCAAAGTCAGAGAGAATTCATGAGCATATTGATCAAACGTGAAGCAGAGTTTGGATCTTCTTTTGCTGCTGCTTCACTCAGTTTTGGTTGGAGACAGATGAAACCTGCAGCTTCAGGATCTGTGAGCTGTCCACTTTCAGCCCCGACGGCGTGTCCGTGTACGTGCCGTCGAGTGAACGATCCACGCTCTGTGTTTCCATCTTTGTGTGTTTAGCTGCTCTCATTTACTGTTTTAGCTGTTTGCTGCTTGTTGAAATAGTTTGTGAGCTTTAACCTGAGATTCTGGCAAAATACATTTATATTAAACATCGATTCAGGATTGAATGAATCAACATCGTTTTATTCAAATTAAAACCATTTAAATGGGAACATGAATTTTTTACAGCCGCCTCTAATGCTGGGTAATGTCAGCTGGTCCATGTGCAGCTGGCTGTGAGGCTCAGGGAGCGTCTACAAAGTGCAACACTGAAAGAACATCATCCATAAATATTGAGTAAGAACTGGACTCTCATACAGCGAGACTCAAATGCCTTTAAACATCAGCTTATCCTGCTGATCCAAGTCCAACACTGAGTTTGTAAAAATATGTTTGTCAATCATTTTGTTTGGTTTCTGAGGAAAAAGATTCAATAACTTGCTGCTAATACACAACATTTCATCATATTTCCTCATAACCCTCTTTTGTCTGACCATTTGATCCCATTTGAATTTGCAATAAAGGATCCACAGAGTTTGGTGACAATAATGACAGTAGATGTTTGTGTGAAAGTGCTGGAAGCAAATGAGTGTGTGATGTTCTTTCAGTGTTGCACTTTGTAGACGCTCCCTGAGCACTGGTCTCACAGCCAGCTGCACATAGAGACCAGTGTTGTTAGTCCAGGTCAGAAGATGACTTGTTGCAATGAAAATGAGCTTGTAGTTTGTCTGCTTTAATAATGTGACTGGAAAAAGGTGTTGGACTTCAAATATGTCCATTTCTGTCACACTTCACCTTTAAAAGTGAAGCCATGTGGTTCCTGGAAGGAAAAACACGACTTTTTCAAGTCTTTGTCCTGTTTTTATGAGAAATGTTCGACTTTAATGTGAAACATTCAGAGTTTTTTCTCTTGTTGTGTTTGTTTGAAGCTGCTTCCTGTTGGCTTCAGCTGTTTGGAGTTTCCATTTTCTAAACTTCTACATTCTGAACCTTCTTCAGCTCTGAACAGATGATGAAACACTGAATGATTTCAAGCACTTTGTCTAATAAACTTACATCTTTCATTCTTTATGCAGATTGAGGAGCTGTGGTTTGTCAAAGATCAGCTGTGATTATCTGGCAGCAGCACTGAAGTCCAACCCCTCCCATCTGAGAGAGCTGGACCTGAGCGACAACTACAACCTGCAGGATCCAGGAGTGAAGCATCTGTGTGGTTTCCTGGAGAGTCCAGGATGTAAACTTGAAACTCTGAGGTCAGTCAGCATGTTTTAGTTGTGCTGAGATGAATATGATGTGAAAGTTGTGCTGACACTAAACTGCAGACATCAGGCTGATATTATACTGATCCACACTGAGGATCTTCATGGTAAAGTCTGTTTTCTTCTTCTCTGGTTTAGTCCATTGACTGCAGCAGAACAATGTTCACATTTCAAACAGTGATACTCAACGTATGGCCCGTGGCCCACACGCGGCCTGCCCACCTTTACTGATTCAGAGAGCTGTGTTTGTGTGGGCGGGGCTCAGACAGCTCCGCCCACTCAGTTTGTTCCCTCCTGATTCATCTGCATGTGTTCTGCTTCACACTGCTCACCTCCACCAAAGACTTCACAAACATCTTCTTTCTTTGAGTCCAGTTTGTCCCACAAACACTTCCAAATCTCCTCCTCTGAGATTCTGCAGCTTCTTGCAGTGTGACTCAGCTGACTTCTGACAGACCACAGACTGGCACAGCATCCACATGTGTCTCCTTTCAAACAGGCTCTTGATGTTTCCTCCCACATCATTCTGGCCTCTCAGTCTCCTTTGTTCTCCAGCTCTGTAGCTCCAGCTGGTGAAGCTTCAGTTTTCCATGTTGGTAACAGTAAACTACAGCCTCTGCTGTCAGCTGGGTAACTAAACAGAGCTGCAGTACGTCTCTGCGGTGGTGCTACATCCAGCCTGCAGACGGCCGTCTACATGTTGTAGTGGTTTACACTCACACGACGTGCGGCGAAGTTGATGGAGTAAAGGTTAGAGTGAAAGAAGCTGAGGATGGGGTGTCAATGTGGAGCGATGAGGTGACCACCCTGCAGTCTACAGTAGAGAGTATGAAGGAGGAGCTGTCTGACCTGAAGGATAAATGTGATGAAGGCAGGAAGCGGAGAGCTAACATCCACATCATAGGGATCCCAAAGGGCCTGGACTCGAGCTCCTCCACGGCCGTATCCGTGCTACTACGTGAAGTGCTGGGTATGGATAAAGACGTTATTGTCGACCGCTCACACAGGAGCCCTATCCTGAGAAAGCCAGCTGGTAACCCGCACGCCGTCATAGCCGAGCGTCACCACTACCAGGATTGTGTGGCTACGCCGTGCCAGGGCCCAAGCCCCGCTTGAGTTTAACGGACAACCTATTGCAATATTACGACTGGGCGATATGACCCTAAATTCATATCTCGATATTCTTTAGCTGGATGGCGATATACAATATATATCTCGATATTTTTAAAGCCAGAAAGTACGAACAAAAAGAGAGTTCTTAGTCAAAGCTGTGTCCCAAATCTCACACAGGCACATTTATTAACATACAGCGTAGATGTACATGAAACAATTACTCAGAAATAAATGATCAGCATTTATTAAATAATAATGCTCCATAAATAAAAGAAAACAATGTTGTTTTTGTGCATAACAAAAAGCTCACAATCGTGCAGTCAAAATGTAAACAGACGCTGAGCATAATAACAAGCAGCTGCTCTGTTCCCAGGTTCTACTGCGTGACTGACAGCCTGGAGTTTGAAATCCTCTTTGTAACCGAGTCAGGAGTGGACAAACATCTTGAGAAAGTTGAGGGTAAACAGGAAAGTTTCCTCTGGATGAGTCCGACTCTACCAGAGGAAAAGGGGAAAGATGCAGAGAAGACAGCGCGAATGTAACAGGTGCCATTTATGGTCCTTATACACACTCAATACAGTAATATTACGTTGAAGCAGAGTACGTATCACTCCGCGAGGCTCCTCGTAGCTGTAATGCTCCAACAATCCATCAAGCGGTGCAGCCTCGTAGCTGAGTAAAGTCGTACCAAAACATCTTTTGAAAGGTTTCTGAGCGCCGTGTAGCACATAAAATCGGTTCGAGGTCAGTAAGCACAACCAGAATTCATCCATAAGCCGCACTGTCGATTTATGAGAAAATTACAGGATTTTAAGTGCAGAAAATATAGTTTATGGTTTTCATTTGATCTTAGCAAATATCTACGCCTCTAATTGGGACGACCACAGATTTTTCACTAATGTCTTTGCGCGGCTCCCCAATATGTCATCACACAATATCATCTTTGAGGGAGACCTAAACTGCTCATTATCTGCTATGGACCACAGTTCACACAAAAGTACACTTAGTCCAAAGTCAGCATGCGTCATTCAGAGCTTTCTTGATCATTATGGGCTGGCTGATGTATGGAGATTTCATAATCCTGCTTCACATCAATACTCTTTTTTTTCCTAATGTCCATAAAACATATATTTGTATAGAAAAACGTCTCCCTTTAGTTACAGAATGTGATTATAAGACTCTGGTGATTTCTCCTCTTGTTTTTTCAATGTGTATTCCTGATGCCTGCTCCAACTATCAGCCATGGAGATTCAACTCAGTGTTGTTAGCAGATGAAGAGTTTGTCAGTTACAAAAGGTCTCAAAGAGATTTTTTTTCTATCAATCAGACCCCAGAGATGTCATCATCAGTCATTTGGGAATCTCTAAAAGCATCTGAGAGGCCAAATAATTTCATTTTGTGCCAAACAGAATAGAATAGAATAGAATTAGAATAGAATTCAACTTTATTGTCATTGCACATGCACAGGTACAGGGCAACGAAATGCAGTTTGCATCCATCCAGAAGTGCTTTAGTGACATAGATATATTACAATATATATTAGCAATAGTATAGATATGTAAGTATATTACAGAAATGGGTCTATTATGGTATGTTATAATGTACACGGTATGAAGTATGTTGTGAATATTCTATAACTATAAGTATGTACAGGCTGTAGTGAGTACAAGCTATGTACAGAATATGAACAGGATATAAATATGAAAAACTATACAGAATATGAAATAAATAACTTTACAGAATCTGGGATATACAGCTATACAGAAATGGGAACTATGCAAGTTGTAAACAGTTGTAGGATTAAAGATTATCGAATGTACAGAATGATTATTTACACAGAGCTATACAGTAGTGCAGTTAAGATAAGTGAGATGTGTGGATAATTTCTACAGAGGCTATATAAAGTGCTGGTGGTTGTGAGTGGTGATTCAGTCCATGTTATTATTGTGTGTTTGAGGGTACAGTTGTCCATTGTGGGTGTGTGTATGTTCAGTCCATGAGTTTAACGTGGGTCAGATGTCAGGAGGCAGAGTTCAGGAGTCTGACAGCTGTGGGGAAGAAGCTGTTCCGGTACCTGGTGGTCTTAGTTCGGAGGCTCCTGTAGCGCCTCCCGGAGGGCAGGAGGGTGAAGAGTCCATGTGATGGGTGACTGGGGTCTTTGATGATTTTCCCAGCCCTTTTCAGACACCGCTTCCTGTAGATGTCCTTTATGGCAGGAAGTGGTGCTCCGGCGATGCGCTGGGCAGTTTTCACGACCCTCTGCAACGCCTTCCGGTCCGAGGCAGAGCAGTTCCCGTACCAGACTGTTATACAGTTGGTCAGGATGCTCTCGATGGTGCAACGATAGAAGTTCACCAGGATGTCTGAGGACAGGTGGTTCTTCCTCAGAGTCCTCAAGAAGAAGAGGCGCTGGTGAGCCTTCTTGACCAGCTTGGAGCAGTTGGTCGTCCAGATGAGATCCTCGGAGATGTGGACTCCCAGGAACTTGAAGCTGCTCACACGCTCCACAGCTGTCCCCTTAATGTGGATGGGTGGATGTGGGTCAGCATTCCTCCTGTAGTCCACGATGAGCTCCTTGGTCTTCTCAGTGTTAAGCAGCAGGTTGTTTCTGTCGCACCACTCAGCCAGACGATCCACCTCCTCCTTGTAGGCGGCCTCATCGTTGTCACTGATGAGGCCAATCACCGTGGTGTCATCTGCAAACTTAATGATGGTGTTGGAACCATCAGCAGGTCTGCAGTCGTGGGTGAAGAGGGAGTAGAGGAAAGGGCTCATCACACAGCCTTGTGGTATACCGGTGTTCATTGTGATGGTAGATGAGCAGTGGTTATCCAGCCGGACATGTTGGGGGCGGTTGGAATAAAATAGGGACCGAGCGCCTCTCTCAGTTAGCTGATGAAATGACTAAACTACATGCTGTGTACAGCCACTCTCCTGAGCCTGTATTATATACACAGCGGTTACAATGACAAACTGAATACAATCTCATATCTACAAAACAGGCTTAGTCAAAGTTGCAGCTACGCTTATGAACATGGAGAAAAAACAGGCGAGTTATCAGCTCACCAGCTACGACTAAGAACAGCTAACCAACTATCCTTGAGATCTACAATGACCAGGGAATAAGGTCTACAGACAACCAAACTATCCTTGAGATCCACAATGATTTCAATAAGGTGTTTGATATTCCCTCCTTGGGAGAAGATGCGATCGCTAGTCTGGAGGAACCTGTCTCTAATGTTGAAATTGAAACGGTCGTACGGAGCATGCAGTCTGGAAAATCTGCTGCCCCGACGGGTATCCATCTGATTTTTTCATAAAGTTTTCTGACCGACTGAATTCACTGTTAAAATCAACTTTTGAAGAATCCTTCCTCTCACAGTCGTTGCCTCCAACAATGCATCAAGCAGTGATGTGTTTAATTGTAAAACAGGAAAAAGACCATTTAGATTGTCGTTCATGTCGTTTAATATCTTTGTTCAACACAGACACCAAGATCCTGGCTCAAGTGTTGGCCCGTCGCTTACACAAGTATTTGTCCTCCATTATTTCACCAGACGGGCTTTATTAGGCACTCTTTTTTGAACATTAGAGCTCTATTAAATATCATTTATACCCATGTTAAAGGTGATACATTGGAAACTGTAATTTGGCTTGACGCAGAAAAGGCGTTGGATCAAGTGAGATGGGATTTTTTTTATACGCTTAAAAAATGTGGCTTTAATTTTGTATCTTGGATAAAAGTATTGTATTGCTCCCCTCTAACAGCCGTCCGGACTAACAATAATCTGCCCTCCAGGACAGGGATGCCCTCTGTCTCCTTTTTGCCATTGAACCGCTAGCTGTTGCTCTGAGACAATGTGTTGGTGTTGAGGGAAAACATCGAGGGGGTATCGAACATGAAGTCTCTCTTTATGCCGACGACATGATTTTATTTATTTCCAACCCATCGAACAGCCTCCGCAAACTTTTGGATAGACTTACAATAATAATAATAATAATACATTTTATTTATAGGCGCCTTTAAGAGCCTCAAGGTCACCTTAATGCATACTTAAGGAATTTGGGACAATTTCTGGATATAAAGTGAATTTTGGGAAGAGCGAGGAAAAGTCTATCTGTACGACAACTGGGAGTTTTGTGTATTTTAGCCCCTTTTAAACCCAGCTATAAGAAGTTTAAGTACTCGGGCATCTGGGTGACAAGAAAACCACAAAGACTTGTATAAAACTATCTTCCTTTATTGTCGAAGCTTAAAGAGGATTTTGGAAAATGTGAGTTTTGCCTCTTTATATTTATGGTGGGGATGCAGAACAAGGAGCAAAGATGAATGTGATGCTGAATCAGCAGAAGACTTGGACTCATTTGATTCCAGCTTTGATATCATTTGATATCAATATGTCCATTTCTGTCACACTTCACCTTTAAAAGTGAAGCCATGTGGTTCCTGGAAGGAAAAACACGACCTTTTCAAGTCTTTGTCCTGTTTTTATGAGAAATGTACGACTTTAATGTGAAACATTCAGAGTTTTTTCTCTTGTTGTGTTTGTTTGAAGCTGCTTCCTGTTGGCTTCAGCTGTTTGGAGTTTCCATTTTCTAAACTTCTACATTCTGAACCTTCTTCAGCTCTGAACAGATGATGAAACACTGAATGATTTCAAGCACTTTGTCTAATAAACTTACATCTTTCATTCTTTATACAGATTGAAGAGCTGTGGTTTGTCAGAGATCAGCTGTGATTATCTGGCAGCAGCACTGAAGTCCAACCCCTCCCATCTGAGAGAGCTGGACCTGAGCTACAACTACAACCTGAAGGATCCAGGAGTGAAGCATCTGTGTGGTTTCCTGGAGAGTCCAGGATGTAAACTTGAAACTCTGAGGTCAGTCAGCATGTTTTAGTTGTGCTGAGATGAATATGATGTGAAAGTTGTGCTGACACTAAACTGCAGACATCAGGCTGATATTATACTGATCCACACTGAGGATCTTCATGGTAAAGTCTGTTTTCTTCTTCTCTGGTTTAGTCCATTGACTGCAGCAGAACAATGTTCACATTTCAAACAGTGATACTCAACGTATGGCCCGCGGCCCACACGCGGCCTGCCCACCTTTCCTGATTCAGAGAGAGGGGACCCTGATTAACTGTGTAGCTTCTTCCTCACAGTTCTAAGTATCAGACACAACAATGAATAATCCACAGCTGACTGTCTTTAGCAGGTCAAAGGTCACGGCACACAGCAGACAGTCAGAAATATTCTAACTCTGATCATTTATCAGTTGTGACACTGTGAGACTTGATCAGAGGTGTGATCATCACAGCAGAGGCCTTTGTGTCAAAGTCACTGAGGATCAAACAGAAACACATGAAGCAGATTTTCCTCTTCTGGCTTTTTATAGCAGATAACCTTCAAAATATTCTGCAGTCGATCAAAAACTGAAGCAAACCATGAAGCAACATGTGAACATGAGCTGATGCTGCTGAAGTGAAGCAAAGTTACAGAGGTTTGATTACAGACACAGCTGAGAGTTTGTAATCTGTCATCATTTTAAAAAGTTTCCATGGAACAGCAGAAATGAGGCTTTACTGTCAGAGGCCGACAGCACTGAACACAACAGCAGACTGGTGGCTAATAAACAGTGAATGATGCAGAAACAGATGTTTGAAGCTGTTCTTGGAGTACACTGAGAGAGAGAGAGCTGTGCAGGCAGGAACAGCCAAAGTCAGAGAGAATTCATGAGCATATTGATCAAACGTGAAGCAGAGTTTGGATCTTCTTTTGCTGCTGCTTCACTCAGTTTTGGTTGGAGACAGATGAAACCTGCAGCTTCAGGATCTGTGAGCTGTCCACTTTCAGCCCCGACGGCGTGTCCGTGTACGTGCCGTCGAGTGAACGATCCACGCTCTGTGTTTCCATCTTTGTGTGTTTAGCTGCTCTCATTTACTGTTTTAGCTGTTTGCTGCTTGTTGAAATAGTTTGTGAGCTTTAACCTGAGATTCTGGCAAAATACATTTATATTAAACATCGATTCAGGATTGAATGAATCAACATCGTTTTATTCAAATTAAAACCATTTAAATGGGAACATGAATTTTTTACAGCCGCCTCTAATGCTGGGTAATGTCAGCTGGTCCATGTGCAGCTGGCTGTGAGGCTCAGGGAGCGTCTACAAAGTGCAACACTGAAAGAACATCATCCATAAATATTGAGTAAGAACTGGACTCTCATACAGCGAGACTCAAATGCCTTTAAACATCAGCTTATCCTGCTGATCCAAGTCCAACACTGAGTTTGTAAACACATGTTTGTCAATCATTTTGTTTGGTTTCTGAGGAAAATGATTCAATAAGTTGCTGCTAATACACAACATTTCATCATATTTCCTCATAACCCTCTTTTGTCTGACCATTTGATCCCATTTGAATTTGCAATAAAGGATCCACAGAGTTTGGTGACAATAATGACAGTAGATGTTTGTGTGAAAGTGCTGGAAGCAAATGAGTGTGTGATGTTCTTTCAGTGTTGCACTTTGTAGACGCTCCCTGAGCACTGGTCTCACAGCCAGCTGCACATAGAGACCAGTGTTGTTAGTCCAGGTCAGAAGATGACTTGTTGGAATGAAAATGAGCTTGTAGTTTGTCTGCTTTAATAATGTGACTGGAAAAAGGTGTTGGACTTCAAATATGTCCATTTCTGTCACACTTCACCTTTAAAAGTGAAGCCATGTGGTTCCTGGAAGGAAAAACACGACCTTTTCAAGTCTTTGTCCTGTTTTTATGAGAAATGTACGACTTTAATGTGAAACATTCAGAGTTTTTTCTCTTGTTGTGTTTGTTTGAAGCTGCTTCCTGTTGGCTTCAGCTGTTTGGAGTTTCCATTTTCTAAACTTCTACATTCTGAACCTTCTTCAGCTCTGAACAGATGATGAAACACTGAATGATTTCAAGCACTTTGTCTAATAAACTTACATCTTTCATTCTTTATACAGATTGAAGGACTGTGGTTTGTCAGAGATCAGCTGTGATTATCTGGCAGCAGCACTGAAGTCCAACCCCTCCCATCTGAGAGAGCTGGACCTGAGTAATGACTCCTTGTTGTTGAGCGACAACAACAACCTGCAGGATCCAGGAGTGAAGCATCTGTGTGGTTTCCTGGAGAGTCCAGGATGTAAACTTGAAACTCTGAGGTCAGTCAGCATGTTTTAGTTGTGCTGAGATGAATATGATGTGAAAGTTGTGCTGACACTAAACTGCAGACATCAGGCTGATATTATACTGATCCACACTGAGGATCTTCATGGTAAAGTCTGTTTTCTTCTTCTCTGGTTTAGTCCATTGACTGCAGCAGAACAATGTTCACATTTCAAACAGTGATACTCAACGTATGGCCCGCGGCCCACACGCGGCCTGCCCACCTTTCCTGATTCAGAGAGAGGGGACCCTGATTAACTGTGTAGCTTCTTCCTCACAGTTCTAAGTATCAGACACAACAATGAATAATCCACAGCTGACTGTCTTTAGCAGGTCAAAGGTCACGGCACACAGCAGACAGTCAGAAATATTCTAACTCTGATCATTTATCAGTTGTGACACTGTGAGACTTGATCAGAGGTGTGATCATCACAGCAGAGGCCTTTGTGTCAAAGTCACTGAGGATCAAACAGAAACACATGAAGCAGATTTTCCTCTTCTGGCTTTTTATAGCAGATAACCTTCAAAATATTCTGCAGTCGATCAAAAACTGAAGCAAACCATGAAGCAACATGTGAACATGAGCTGATGCTGCTGAAGTGAAGCAAAGTTACAGAGGTTTGATTACAGACACAGCTGAGAGTTTGTAATCTGTCATCATTTTAAAAAGTTTCCATGGAACAGCAGAAATGAGGCTTTACTGTCAGAGGCCGACAGCACTGAACACAACAGCAGACTGGTGGCTAATAAACAGTGAATGATGCAGAAACAGATGTTTGAAGCTGTTCTTGGAGTACACTGAGAGAGAGAGAGCTGTGCAGGCAGGAACAGCCAAAGTCAGAGAGAATTCATGAGCATATTGATCAAACGTGAAGCAGAGTTTGGATCTTCTTTTGCTGCTGCTTCACTCAGTTTTGGTTGGAGACAGATGAAACCTGCAGCTTCAGGATCTGTGAGCTGTCCACTTTCAGCCCCGACGGCGTGTCCGTGTACGTGCCGTCGAGTGAACGATCCACGCTCTGTGTTTCCATCTTTGTGTGTTTAGCTGCTCTCATTTACTGTTTTAGCTGTTTGCTGCTTGTTGAAATAGTTTGTGAGCTTTAACCTGAGATTCTGGCAAAATACATTTATATTAAACATCGATTCAGGATTGAATGAATCAACATCGTTTTATTCAAATTAAAACCATTTAAATGGGAACATGAATTTTTTACAGCCGCCTCTAATGCTGGGTAATGTCAGCTGGTCCATGTGCAGCTGGCTGTGAGGCTCAGGGAGCGTCTACAAAGTGCAACACTGAAAGAACATCATCCATAAATATTGAGTAAGAACTGGACTCTCATACAGCGAGACTCAAATGCCTTTAAACATCAGCTTATCCTGCTGATCCAAGTCCAACACTGAGTTTGTAAAAACATGTTTGTCAATCATTTTGTTTGGTTTCTGAGGAAAATGATTCAATAACTTGCTGCTAATACACAACATTTCATCATATTTCCTCATAACCCTCTTTTGTCTGACCATTTGATCCCATTTGAATTTGCAATAAAGGATCCACAGAGTTTGGTGACAATAATGACAGTAGATGTTTGTGTGAAAGTGCTGGAAGCAAATGAGTGTGTGATGTTCTTTCAGTGTTGCACTTTGTAGACGCTCCCTGAGCACTGGTCTCACAGCCAGCTGCACATAGAGACCAGTGTTGTTAGTCCAGGTCAGAAGATGACTTGTTGCAATGAAAATGAGCTTGTAGTTTGTCTGCTTTAATAATGTGACTGGAAAAAGGTGTTGGACTTCAAATATGTCCATTTCTGTCACACTTCACCTTTAAAAGTGAAGCCATGTGGTTCCTGGAAGGAAAAACACGACTTTTTCAAGTCTTTGTCCTGTTTTCATGAGAAATGTACGACTTTAATGTGAAACATTCAGAGTTTTTTCTCTTGTTGTGTTTGTTTGAAGCTGCTTCCTGTTGGCTTCAGCTGTTTGGAGTTTCCATTTTCTAAACTTCTACATTCTGAACCTTCTTCGGCTCTGAACAGATGATGAAACACTGAATGATTTCAAGCTCACACTTTGTCTAATAAACTTACATCTTTCATTCTTTATATAGATTGAGGAAGTGTGGTTTGTCAGAGATCAGCTGTGATTATCTGGCAGCAGCACTGAAGTCCAACCCCTCCCATCTGAGAGAGCTGGACCTGAGCTTCAACAACAACCTGCAGGATCCAGGAGTGAAGCATCTGTGTGGTTTCCTGGAGAGTCCAGGATGTAAACTTGAAACTCTGAGGTCAGTCAGCATGTTTTAGTTGTGCTGAGATGAATATGATGTGAAAGTTGTGCTGACACTAAACTGCAGACATCAGGCTGTTATTATACTGATCCACACTGAGGATCTTCATGGTAAAGTCTGTTTTCTTCTTCTCTGGTTTAGTCCATTGACTGCAGCAGAACAATGTTCACATTTCAAACCTTCAAAGAAGAAGAAAAATCCTCCACTGGAAAATTCACTGTGAAACTCTCAAACTCTTCATTGCACCTTAAAGTCTGTCTGACACTGAAATCCAAAGCAAAATGTGCGTTTGCTTTACAGACAGCAGTCCAACACAAACATACACACATCATCCAAAACACAGTCCAACATCCAAATCTCCTCCACTGCCAGCATGAATGATGGGAAAGAGAAGGAGCAACACTCTGACATTCAGGGTTAGAATGAGTTTCATCAAGCAGACTGTGAAGATCAAAGCTGCATTAGAAAGCTTACATGAATGAATGAGTGGACAGAAGTGGACAGAGATCATCTGAAGCACTTCAAAGGCTTTAAATCAGCACATTTCTCTTTATTCTTTATCAACTCTGTTAGTTTCTCTCAGTTTTCTGTGGAATGAAGCTAACAGCAGGCTAATAAGATGCTGACCAATAGGTTTCTATTAAAGGTTGTAATTTGTATATGAAAAAGTGCTTTGGCTCAGCAGGGATCAGCTTACAGGTAGAATACAGCTGCTGGATGGGATTAGCATGTCATAGCTATCTACCAAACTGCTAACTGGGGGATTTCAGGCCATCTATGGATCATTTTTGCTAACTGTTTATTCAGCTTAGGCTCACAGGGCTGCAGCCTGTGCCCTAGCTGTCATAGGGCAAGAGGCGTGGTCCACCTGCACAGGTGAGCAGTCCATCACAGGGCCAACAGAGAGCGACAGAGAAGCACTCCCTCACATCCACACCTACAGCCAATGTAGAAGCACCAATGAACCTAAGCAGCATTTCATTGGACTGTGGGAGAACATCCAACCTCCACAGAAAGGCCCAGCTGACCAACAAGCTTCAACCTACAACCTTCTTGCTCTAAGGCACTAGTGCTAACCACTTTTGCCCATTTCAGCCCAAATCCTGCATCTTCCTGTTTCTGACTCCAGGCCAGCTCCACTAACACTTTCTCATCAGACACTGCCACCTAGTGGAGGAAGTCTTAGTTCCATTTGAAGCTTCAGATTACAGTTAGTTCCTTTACAAAGAGGTGGAGGTGGTGGGGCCACAGCACCATCATCACTGAGTGCCATAGGACACTTAACCTTTGTTTCCATATGCTGGGAACTTCCTGTTGTTCCAAGGAGGACTGGAAAATGTGTGAAAATCTCCCAGTCAGTTCCTCACAGCACACTTCAATCATTTCCCTCCCACAGCATCAGGACCAGGGCTTTTTCTCTCTTTGGTCCCACTAAGAGATTTCCACACAAACACCTCATCAGTGGGACTCTCAGAGCTACCAGCCCTTTGCTACAATCACAAAGCTCTTCATTGAAATCAATGATATCAAAGCTGGAATCAAATGAGTCCAAGTCTTCTGCTGATTCAGCATCACATTCATCTTTGCTCCTTGTTCTGCATCCCCACCATGGACTTCATTCCTTTCCAAGCCAGCCTTGAGTGTCCTTTATTCAGCTCATCCTCTGCTTTACTTTTACACCTGATTTTAGCTGCTTTATCTCTCTTTCAACAGGTTTCTGTGCCTCAATCTTTTTCTTCTCTCCCTCATAACAAGACAGCTTCTTCTGCCTGAGAACATGTTGGAGTGATTTACTAATCCAGGGCTGCTTATTGGGGAAAATACTTCCTGTTTCCAAAGTAATCCCCATTTTTCCCAGAAAGAAATGTCAGTAGAAATCGATGATCTAAGTGAGAACATGAGCCTTTCAAAAGTCCCAGTGGGTGCAGTCAAAGCAGTCCCTCAGTCCCAGTATAGAGTCTTTGGTCCAGACTGGAACAGCTGTGTGCCCAGTTTGAGCTCTCTTCAGTGCTGTGACCTGACAGACCCAGAGGGGCCATCACATCACATTTAGAAGCTCCCCTGATGGAGCCACAACACATGTCCAATACTTAGTCTGTCTTGTTGGACCAACTGGAAGAAATGATTCAAGGACTTAGTCACAGAACAGAGATTCAAATCTCCAAAATCCAACTGGCTGCATCAGGACATATAGTCTGAAACTCTGCACAGTTTCCTGTTTGAAGCTGCTTCCTGTTGGCTTCAGCTGTTTGGAGTTTCCATTTTCTAAACTTCTACATTCTGAACCTTCTTCAGCTCTGAACAGATGATGAAACACTGAATGATTTCAAGCACTTTGTCTAATAAACTTACATTTTTCATTCTTTATACAGATTGTGGGACTGTGGTTTGTCAAAGATCAGCTGTGATTATCTGGCAGCAGCACTGAAGTCCAACCCCTCCCATCTGAGAGAGCTGTACCTGTATGGAAACAACCTGAAGGATCCAGATGTGAAGCAGCTGTCTGATCTTCAGCAGAGTCCAGACTACAGACTGGAGACTCTGGAGTAAGTAGAGTGATGGAGTGAGTGGGTGGTGCTGTCAGCAGTATTGTACTAAACACAGTCAGTATGAAACAAAGATCCAGTGTTTCCTGTAAAGCTGCAGCTTCTCAGTGAAGCTGTGAGAGGAGAACGGTGACAGGCTTCAGGATTGGACACAAACACTTCCTGTTTCTCACCTTTATGGTCACCATAGTAACGGCTGACACGCTCTGATCAAACACTGTCAACAGCCAATCAGCTCTCTGAACAAAGCAGCACGCAGACCAATGACTGCATTGATTTCCAAGTTTAAAGCAGTGAAGAACACAGTCTGTAGGTGAGGAAGAATTTAGTGAGAGCAGATGTTTGGATGGAATTCCTCCAGTTAACAGCTGGAACCGTCCATCTGGATTGTTGGGCTTGTTGTTGGGGTTCCTACAGAGCTCAGAGTGGACACACCAAGGTTCTTCTAATGAATGAAAGTCCAAACTCAAACTAGGAGGGAAAAACATTTTCAGCAACTTCAATAAAAATCCAAAGATTAGAAAAAGTGAAGCAACAATGAGTCCTAGTACAGTCCCAGCACTGACGTCCCTGCTGCTCTTTATACTGGATGTGCTGCATCACTGACTGACAGCTGATGAAGAGTCTCTGGAAACACTCGTTTATCTCCTCTGCTCTTCCTCCTTCTCTCTGCAGGAACTGGTGATGATGGTAAACAGGACGGTGTGTGTGCTGAGAGAGGAGCAGCTGTGTCCTGATGATCCAGAGAGGTTGAAGCAGCAGCAGCTTGTGTGTAGAGACGCTCTGACTGGGCCATGTTACTGGGAGGTGGAGAGGAGAGCTTCATCCAGCAGTGACTGACAGAGGAATGAAGTGCAGATGACTGTCAGTGCTGCAGAGTGAACTGCTCTGAGAACAGCTCCACTGTCAGACACAATGTAGAGTCCAGCATCAGCCCTGTGTGTCCCTCTGGATCTGACAGAGGATCATCAGTGTATCTGGACTGCTCTGCTGCTGCTCTGTCCTTCTACAGTCTCTGCACAGTCTCTGTCTCACTCTGGAAAGATTTTACAACTTGTTGTAATTACAGAACGTTAATATAATATTCAAACATGTGATCTTCTCTTTATTTCTGAATCTTTACCAAATAAAGAAAAACCAAACGAACAAACAGAAGCTGTCGTGTCCTTTTTCACCACATCTGTGAATCTTTTCTGTGTTTTTCCTCTTTTCCTCCTTCCTGCAGCTCCATCTTCATCATTCTGTGTCCAGTATATGTGAACACGTCCAAAGCATCTGAGCCTCATGTTACCCGTTTGTGTGAGTTACGCCTGTCGTTGTGTTGTGGTGTATAAATAAGGGGCAGGAGACAGCGCTGGATCTCTGAGTTCTTTACTCTCAAATTCTGCAACATCTGCAATATATAGAAATGCAAACCTGTGAGCTGTGTGTGTTGTGCGTCTGCTCGGCCACCTCTCCTCCGGCCATGCTGGAAGCAGCTGTGCGTTTGACAGTTTTATCGACTCGACAATAATCGAACAAATTAAATGTTCAAAAATATCAACTTAAGCACTTCAAAGTCAACAAAAAGCTTAAAACAATGAAATAATATTTCACTGACAAAACAACAGCTCATAAGAACGATACACAAAATAATACAGAAACAAACAAATAAAAGTTATTAACCAGGATCCATGTTTTTGTCACAAACACTGAATCAGCTGATTCACTCTTTATGTTTCTGAGTTTGTTTTGTGATTATAGTTCTGGTTTCTGTTTCTGTGTCTTCACTGTGTCCCACGTCTCCTTACTTTGGACTCTGTGTTATATTTCCTGTTTTACTTTGACAGTCCTGTGTTACTGTTTCCTGTCTCGTGTGTGTAATTGGTCCCAGCTGTGTTTCCCTCCTGTCTCCCGTTCCCTGATTACTAAACTGCGTCCACGCCGCCGGCGCTCCTCTCCACAGCTGGATTCCAGGATTTCAGAGCATCCAGCTGTGGTGAGTGATGGAGACACTTTCTCTGCTCCCTCAGTAATCAGGACAGTTTATTGAACATCAGAGGACATAAAGGACTGTTTTTCACCTGCCCGTTCTGAACCTGGACATTAAAGACTGCTGGCTTCAAGGACATTAATCCCAGTGTCAGCCAGCCAATAACAGCCTGTGTTTTTCAGCTCTTTAGGAGTCAGAAATGAGAAAGCAGTGGCGTGTCTAGAAAATTTTTGTTGGGGGGGCCAGGTAGGGGCACAGATTTGGAGAAGGGTGGCAGATTTAATTGGCAGATAATGTTTTAAAAAAAAATTCTACCAACCCTTAACCATAATTCAATAATCCTATAAACCTAATAACCAAATGCACTTTTAACTCTTATTAGAATGAGATTTTAACCACTACGGTGCAAAGTTTTTAGATACTGCGTTGATAAAATACAAGAGATACAATCAGTGCTTTGTCAGTGTTTACTCAGCAGTCAAGGACAACAATATTTGCATAGTATTTTTACTGACATATAGTGCACATATGTTTTGGGCAAAAACATTTTTGAAAATTAAAATACGAACATTTGTAACAAACAATTGACAAATTAGCCAATGCCAATGCAAAACTTTATCTGCCTGTTAAAAAAAGAAGATAATCTTCTCACAAACTGGTGTTTGATTTTGAAACAGGAAAAAAGTGGGGAAACAACTGAAAAGACTAACATTTGAATGAAACCTGAAAGCAAGTAAATACTTTCTATGCTGCCTTATCGTAAACTTTGGTAATATTGATAAAGAACAACACTGGCTGATGATAAAATACAGTCAGCTGGCATGGTGACACTGCCAGTATTAACCTGCAGGGCTGGACTGGGACAAAAAAATTGGGCATTTTTACTACAGACCGACCCACCAGGTAGTAAAGCCATAAAGACTTTGACTGAAAACAAACCCTGTTGTGACAGTGATGTACAGTCTTGTTGGTATATGTATGATTTCTATACATTTTACGTCAGATAAAAACTTTGGTTGTAAGATTTAGATAATTATTTAATAAAAACTAGGTATTTTAAATGAGAATAAGAAAGAAAAGTATTTCTTTGTGCCCACCTTTCCCTGTTAATGCCCTACCTGGCCCCCTGGCAAAACTTTGCTAGACCCGCCCCTGCACAGTTACCAGCTGTCAGCTACATAAAAAAGGATCCTGGGGTTATTTGTCTCTCAGAAACAGTTCATAACTTCCCTTCAACTCATTCATGTCACCTAAAAGGTAAACCTGTTTCTCCATCACCTGTTCAGCTCTGATGGTTCAGTAAGGACATCTCCTGGTTTCATCTTCATGTTTCCCTCTCACCACATATCTAAACAGACATCATGACCAGCAGCTTTACAGCTGTGGCTCCAGCAAACATCAGCTGATACTAGAAATTAATATTAAATACATTCTAACAACAGCTGATCAAGCTTAAACGTGCTGCTGTTGTTTAGCGCGACATCTGCTGGTTTCCTCTTTCTGGCGCAAAGTGGGCGATAAACAAGAGAGAAAAGCCGATCAGCTGATCATTGATCAGTTTCATGATTGAAGTAGCAACAGGAGAGGGAGGGGGAGAGAATGAGAGAAGAGGCAGCTGTGCAGCATAAAGACAGAATAAATCCAGCTTTGTGTCTTTTTTCCATTCTAGCTAAAGTCCGGGACAAACTGCGTCTCTTCTCAGCTCAATACGAAACGTGTAATATTTTCTCTGATTGAGGGACCATTCCATTTTTTTAAGGAGCCGTTGGCAACTCTACTAACCTTATGAATAAAATAAAGTTCACTATCAGTAACATCATAGCACCCACCCAGCTGTATAAAAACTCCGTCAAACTGGCTAGAACGCAGTATGAGTTATTGCAACTGACAGTAAAAAGTCAGCAACATGAAAATAAACTCCACCTAAACTTGGTTTATATCTGACCCAGATAGACTGCAGGTCATAACTTCTTACCTGAAGTTCAGTTCACCTGACACTCGGACTGGTGGCTGCTTCGGGTCTCTCCTCCTGCCTCCCCTTCCCTCATCCACCTGTTGCCTCTGTGGAAGCCCCGTCATAGCCACCACCAAACAACGGAGTTATTTCTACACATCGACCTGCATCTGGCCAATCCACCACCTCTCATTGTTCATGCCATTACAAAAAAAATAAAAAATAAGTCACTGGGGATATGCCCGGTATGCCCGATGGCCAGTCCAGCTATGTTAACCTGCAACCAAATCTGCAGCTCCATACAGCAATGTTACGACTTAGATTATATCTTATAACTCATAACTCTTATGTTAGCTGCCCTCAGTAGCATACTGTCTGAAATATTCCACAGCTGCAATAATTCTTTAAGTGTTATTTTTTTCCTTGGTATTCTAATTTCACCGAAGTTTACTAAACTCAACAAACTTGATATTACTTACCGGGACATTTATTCTGTCCTCATTTTCTTTCACCGAAAAATTGTTTCCTGCAGTGCCATCTTTCGCGCTTGGCTCTCCTACCTTTGCTAACGTGATGCGCATAGCGCAGAAGCGATGCTGCATTCACTTACACTCGGATATCTGAGCGTCACCGTGAAAACATAATCGGACATTTGATATTTGATTGAATTTTATTGTTTTGCCTTTGGGGTGGCACCTGGGGTGGCCAGTCTGGTTTGGGGGGTGGCCTGTGCCCCCCCAGGCCACCCCGCTGGACACGCCATTGTGAGAAAGACACAGACTGCTAACCTCTCCCTGCAGGAAATAAGCTCCGCCTCTTCCTGTCCTGTATATGAGTGATTCTGACATGAGACACAATGAGTTTCCTGTTTATTGTGACTTAAAGCGAGCAGCAAAGACACTAAACTGTGTTTCCAGCTGAAGCTGCTTTTTGTGTTGCTCCCACAATCCTGTCTAAAACAGTCAGTGAGGAAAACTCAGTGTGACTTCAGAGTGACAGAGGTAAGCGACTCATGTTGTAACTGACGTCAGACGCCGGAGATTTTGGCGGAAAATTAAAGCGAATGGTAGTTTAGAATTGAACAAATTCCTTTAAGCTTCAGTATTACCAAATACACTTATCAATAGTCTTCTAACTAACAATATTTGTCTAAATCATCTCCAACACCCTGGAGAACAACGGGGAGAGTTTAGAGGCTCTCCAAGATTACATTGATCAGTGCTTCCAGGATCTTGTGATGAAGAAGGCTCAGAGTGCAAAACCTTCATCAAAACCCACCTGAAGCTGCTGGAGGACACGATGAAGAACATCGCCTTTGATAGAGTGCATCATATCGGCCCCATGCGGGCTGCGACCGGGAGACCACGTCCTACTGTGGCCAAGTTCGGCCACTTCAAACAAAAGGAACAGGTGAAAAGTCTCCGTGTCCATCGGTGTTTCTCCACGTCTCTCTTCCTTCTTCGTGTCATCTCTGTGTTTCCCTGCTGCCCTCATGTTTTCTGCTTTGTCTGTTAGTTCTTCCCAGTTTAGGTTGATGTTCACTTCTTCCCTCACCTTTGTTATTTTCACTGTAAATAAATCTCCACTCGCATCTCCACCGCCGTCTGCATCTTGGTCCTCATTCACTCCACCACACGACTGCTGCCCCAGCCGTGACAACTTTTGATGTTTCCTCTACATTTACCTTTAAAAATTATTTACTTTGCCTTGTTTGGTATCATTTGGTATCAGATGGCCGACTTCTAAATGGCCACCATGGTCACCACCCAACTTGAGGAGTTTGCCCCCTCACATATACTAATGTGCCACAAACAGGACTTTAACATCACCAACCATTCCCATGTTATTACGGTGTATCCATATAACTGGCCCACCCTGTACAGTTATGCTTTCATTGTGACATACTGTATTAACACAATTCAGGGAGGATTCTAGGATCAGAGCTTCGGGGGGCTGAGCACCCAGAGAGCTGCCCAGCCAGCCAAGATACACTTTACTCGTCACAATGAGACTTCTTCCCCGTCTCTGTCGGTCCCTGCATCCTCCCTGTCCTCATCGTCTGTTGTCTTCGCCTCCTTTATCAGTCATCATAATTTTACCATCTCTGTGCAAGTCTGCAAATTTCTTTATTAAATCAAAAGATTCTTAAATCCATCAAGTCTCTCTGTGCCTGGGTCCTCGTCACAAAACATGACATCACTGTTTTGTACTTTTTAACAATTTAATCCCACATTTGTGAAAGAAAAGCAAAACACTTTTTTGAAAAGTCTGTAACAAAACCATCAATTCTGATCAAGGTTATTTAAATGCTGCCAAAGAAGAATGGATTGGAATAAAAAAAATACATATCCTAACCTTAATTACTGGAGGAGAATAATGAATGATGCTCATAGTGAGTAAGAAGTAAACTGAGTGCATATTTTGGACAGAGATTCACTTTTAATGTGTTTGTATAATATAATACAGATGCATAAAAACACTCCTGAAACAGAATAAATTATTACAAATAAATTATTACAAAATATTAGAAAATATTATGGATACTTTTGTTGTTAAAATGTTACCTCTCAACCAAGTTCTGCCTTTTATATTTTTAGTAGTAGTGTGTCACACAAACAGGAAATATTGTCAAAAAAAAGTAAGTAAGTGCTGAAGCACCCCCAAAAATGAACCAAAGCACCCCAAAAATGAACCAAAGCACCCCAAAAATGAACCAAAGCACCCCAAAAATGAACCAAAGCACCCCAAAAATGGGCTAAAATCGCCCCTGTTAACAAATAATAGCCCAACAGTCACTTTTATGCTTACTGTAGCTGTTAGCTAAAAACACTAATTTAGCCTAGTTTGCCCTGAATTCAGCTTTGACAGACATGATCGACTGTTTCCAGTAGAATTCCTCGTTGTCATCTTGTTCCCTCTCAGAGCCCCGTATGCTTGCAGAGACCCCTACAGTAGGGAAATGTGCCAAAGAACGTCCAAAACATTGCATTTTAGGTTTATTTATGCCTTACACACAATCCCAACTCTTTAGCTAACTTAACAACTTTGGCTAAAGTCTATAGTTAGTCTTACTCGTTTGTACAACATTTCTGGATCGCCACTGTTTGAAATGATATGACATATGACTCTCACTGAAACAGCAAACTTTGTAGAAAACACAACACTTCTGATTCTCTATCTAGCTGTTTGGTCACAGCTGTAGATTACATTATAAGTGGTTGTTCACTCTTGTCAATAATTACATCTCTAAATTCTATTTGTGCAGTTACATGTAAACAAAGTCCAATATTGTATCTAAATGATTGTGTTATGGTGGGACAGTTTCCAATTTTGTTGTATTATTGTACTAGGTATGACTGTGCAAGAGTTATCTTATCTTCCTTGCTTGCACCACACTCTTTGCAGAAATGGTGCAGAGCAGCACTGCATCATGTTATTGTGTTGTATAATATACCAGAACTAATACAAAGCAACATCCATGTACACTATAGGTCCATGCCAATGTGCCCAAATGGGACCTCCATAAATGGTAAGGGGCGCAAAGGCACTTTAAGACCAGTGGGCACACCGTCGGTGCACATCCGCTCGGATGCTTTTTTCTATTCATTTATTTCCCTGTTTATTTATCGATGCACAAAAGCAATTATCTCAGAGACACCATCCTCTTAACAGAGACTCAAATCAGGAACCTGCAGATTATTAGTCAGCAGCTTTAACTTCCTGTCTTTGTCTCACTAAACCTTCCACGTGGAAACTTGAGCTGCCCACTCAAGCACAGTAGGCTTTAACTGGCTCTGCTCAAGTCACTTCAGTATCTGAGAAACTGTCTCGATGCATGCCAAAGAACACTTTGACAATACGCTTGTGTTGAGTCAAATCCACCACAAGCATATTCTATGGCAGTTTAATTCCACTCCACATAAAAATAGTCACGTATTATTTCCCCCCACCACACTTCCTGCCAGTAGCTGGTGCCCCCACCCACAGTGCATTAGTGGTTCTCTGTGTTTAGTGGCTCACTCTGGGCGGCTGCTCGGTGGGGCCCGGCCCCCTGGCTCTGTTGGGCCTGTGCTGCGGGTGGGGTGCCCTCAGGTCTCGGCCCTCTGGGCCCATTTACTGCTCAGTAACATTTAATATCTATTATTTACTACTACTTACTAGCCTACTTACTGCATATTATTGGTTGTTGCTGTGGGTTCCCCACTGTGTTGGTTTTTCCTTGTGTTTTTCAGCAGATGATGAAATAGATTTTCAGTATTTTTTCTCTCTTCCTCTCCATCTATTTCTCTTCTTCTCTATTTTTCCCTCTTCTTCTGTTAACTTTCTCCCCAGCTTATCTTTTTTCTTCTTTCCTGACCCCCGTTCTGATTCTAATGACTCAAAATAAAATAAAATCATCATCAAATATGACTATCAAGTGGACCAGTATAGCAAAAACCATAATGGTGGCAGAGGCCACAGAGCCAAGTGGCAGGATTTTCAACGTTCAAACCAGATAAAAAACAGAAATTAAATGGTGTTAAAAGCCATGAATTCAGGCAATTCATTCACAACATCATTACAAGTTTTACTGGACGTTAATATTTTTCTCTTTTTTCAGTGCAAAACAAACTAACAGTACACATGATGCTGGCAAGTTAAAATGTCAGTGTCTTTTATAGATAGCATGTCTAGCATCATAGTTTTATAGATCACGTAGTCAGGGTAAAAACTCCATCTCTGATTATTATTGTACATGACTGTGACATGCAGTGGCCTCAGCATCATGATGAAGGCGACCGGAGGAGATAGTTTGGTAGACATCGATGTTTTGCCGATGAAGGCTCATGTAGCGGTCCTCTTTGTCCTAAACAACAATTTACACTGTCATTTACATTTAATTAAAGTGCAGCTTAAAAACAGACATAATGCACTGCAGCCTCGGCACAATTAAGTGTAAAACAGAACTATGGAAAACTCACAAACATCTGGCGAGTTTCAGATCCTGTTAAGTTAGTTAGACCTGATCTGTTTTCTCTGTTAGGATAAAAACATCAGAGGTCATGGGGTGAAAAATACCTCAAAAACAAGACTAGCTATGTCTACAACTAATGTGTGGTGTTTGAAAAGAACCTATGAGATACTTTGAACACCACAGTGGCTGCTGTATGCAGTAATGTGCTCAAGTGATTTCAAAGGGTCATTTCATGAGTTTAAGTGCGTCAGTAAAAGTTTTCACCTGCGAGGATTTCTCCTCAGGCTGTAACCACAGGTTATCACAGCCACACTGATGAGTGAAGCAGCAGCAGAAATGATGGGAACTGTAGCCATGAACTTCATGCCAGAAGAATCTCCATCGTCTGTTGAATGTTGCCACACACACAAAAAAACTTCATTTTGAAAACATGAAAAGTCACGAAATTTGCATTAACCTGTTATATTAAAGTGGAAAACATGTTTATCTTTTCATTACATTAGAGTTTCAATTGCATCATTCAAACACTTCACTGATGAAATAACACCAAAGTTGTGATTGGAGCACAGTTTTATAATGAAATTTTAAACAAATTAGCCAGAAGAAGAGCTTAAAAACATTCCAGATGTTCATCTCCTGACTGAAACCTTTCATTAATCCGCTGCAGGCGGGAATGACGACCTCAAACCATGTATGACAGAAAAGAAAGTGTTAACGCAGTTCCAAACATCCACCTTGAATCTGCGGTGTGGGTATAAATAGAAAATGTTTTTACCTCTCACAGTCACACTGAGATGGAGAACATACAATCCACCACGAAATCCACACTCACAGGTGTAGTTCCCACTGTCTTCAGATGTTAAGTTGAGCAGGTGGAGAAACACAGTCTCATTTTCTTTGATCAGTGTGAACCTGGAGTCACAGCCATGAATAAAGCCTCGGTCGTAACGATAGAGCAGACGACACTGTTCTCCTCGGCTCCTCTCTGTGCTGATCTCACACAGTATCATCACAGTAATATTCAGAGTTGTTTTGCTGCATATTTGAGTGGAATCGGGTTTCTTTCCAATTGTCTTCACAAGAGTCTCTATAAATTGTTCCAGTTAAAATGAAACAAAATCGGGATTATAGTTTCTATATATTTGTTGTTGTGGGAAAATCAATCACATATATTATTTCACTAACCTAACTAAAGCTTTCTTCTTAAACACCTGGCTTTACAGCTTTTCTTTTTTAATTATATATATTTACCTTCACTGCTAAAAACCACAAGCAGAAGCAGGAGAAAGCAGAGTTTCCGTGCAGTCATGCTGGTGAGGAAGTAACTGTGGCTGACAGTGTGAGGTAGACTATAGTGAAAGCAGGAAGACTTGCACCCTCCTTATTTCACCTCTTGTGTCTACACTGAAACTTTTACTATGTCTAAAATAGAAGTGCATAAAAGTGGAAGGACAGTAGAAGGTAAACCACCAACATTGTTTAAGCCAGACTGATCTCTCTGTTTATCTGGATGGACATTGTGTTCAAATTATGATGAGATGTTTGTTCAAAAACAAAACTAGTCTGATACAAAGAGTCATGTTTGCCACAGTTTATTGTGTTTGTATTGTATTAAATCTGAGAGCCTGAGTTGGAGTATTATGACTGAATGGTCTCCATTACTGGGAAACAAATATCCAGTGTGAAAAGATGGACGTTTATTATAATATATGAATATTATTATATTAGTATGTCACCTAAAGTTTTATATACTTTAAAATGTTTCATAGAGCTTTATTATCCACTCCCACAGTTCCTGTGCTTCTTGCTGAGCGTGTCTTGTTGTCGTGTTGATGGTTCACTGAGATGAGAGTCTGGTAGGAATCACTCGATGGCTGCTGAAGGTTTGTATAGGGCTGATCTGGCTCATCGTCATCCTTTAGAAAAGTGAAATATTTTAGGTATTAATCAAGTTCAACCCGGTCTACCCACACACTCTATTGATCTTTAAATCTCTCCATCTGTTGCCTGGATTATTTAATGTTTCTGCTCATTTCTGTAAGAGCTTCTTCACAAAATAAAGGACACTGAAGTTGGCACTAATAGTATTATAACACTAATCTGTAATTATCTATATAAGTAACATCCTAAAACATAAATGTACATGTTTTACCAAGTCTGGCAGAGCTCATATTATATTTTTACATGCTGTAGTAACATTTTTGGGAGCATTTCAAGTTGATATACATCAATACAACCATTATAGCCCAAATTCTAATAATATGTCTGCATTAAGTGCACAGTAATTACATAAATTGTAAAAAAAATGCAATAAACTACCAAAAAATTGAAAATCGTTTTTGTTTTTGAACATATATTTCTAGTTAGAGAAATTTAAGAGGCTTATCTCTCAAAACTGTAAATACAAAATAGTTGCACAACATAGTTTCCCACCACAGGAAATTTATTTTGAGTGTCTTCATAGTTTTATTTCTGAAATACACCAATTTTTATATAATGCAGGAAAAACAAAAATAAATATTATAATGCAAAATTAATCATCAAAATAAACTATTTCCAGCAGTGCAATTTGAGTTCTAAGCATCCCAGAAACGACACAGAAAGTCATAAAGTCAAACATAACTTTTAAAAACACCAGTATAGGCTCATAAGGCCCTGATGGTAAAAACTACATTTCTGCAAACTTTTAACTAGCTGCTGTAGATCGTAGCAATAAATTGCTCACCAAACCGTTGGGATTTTCAGGTACAGACACTCCAGATGTTCCTGACCTTAAGCAGCCACGTTGATAAGAAAGGATGTCAGCATTAGTGTAACACTATTCACATTCAAACAGAGAAAAATCAAGTAAGAACATCTACATTTATATTATCTTCTCTCTTAATAATGATAATTATTTTTGGAAGGATAAAAAGTGTTCATTCTAGACATGATGTTTAACACACACCGAATTCTCATTTATTGAAATGTGATGTTTCCTTTTACTTTCTCTACATCTATATCATCTTTGAATTACTGCAGCAAAAATAGTCTCACCCATTACTTTTCCTCCAGTAGATAAATCCCACGATAACTCCAGTTATAAAGATGATCACAACACCGGGCAGATAAACGGAAAAAGATTTGTCTGCTGAAGTGTGGGCCTCGTTTGTGTCTAAATCATTGAAAAGATGCATTTGTCAGTAAAATCATTTACTTTCATTTCCTGGAAATCAAAACACAAATCAAACACAGTTTACGTCTACTGAAACTCTGAGTGAAGTAATGAAACCCCAGTTTTATAACCACAGAGCTTTAAATATTGTCACTGTGCTCTTTTCTTTTGTCTTCTTCTTCTTCTTTTGCATCTTTTCTGAATATTACTATGAACTGAAATTGGTCCAGCTGCTTATATACATTCACTGGCCACTTTATGAGGTATACTTGTTCAGGGTGTAACACAAATATTTCAGTGTTCATTTCATTTGTCAATTACATGTCAGCTTCATCTTCCTGGTTAAATAAAGGTTAATAAAATAATAAAATGTCAGCAGATCAATGCTCAAACAGAGCAACATGGCACATGTTACTGGTCCCAGTGCTTCACAAACTGCTGATCTGCTGGGATTTTCCCACACAATCATCTCTGTTCACAGACAATGGTCTGAAAAATAGAAAATATCCAGTGAGCTGTGATTCTCTGGGTAAAAATGCTGTTTACACATCAAACCTTGAGGCAGAGCGGACCACACTGGATATCACTGCTGTCCTCTAACAACAGCAAGCTGAGGCTACAGTTTGCAAGTCTGGACAACAGAAGACTAAAAAAACGATGCCTTGCCCGATGAGTTGATTTCTAACAGTTCAGACTGCTGGTGGTGTAATGCTCTGTGAAGGATTTTCTTTGCAAACTTTGGACCCTGTAGTAACCACTGAGCATCATTTAAACACCACAGCCTGCCTGAAGGTTGTTGCTGACCACATTCATGTCTTTATGCCCAAAAAATACCCATCGTCTGATGGCTGCTTCCAGCAGGATACCACACCATGTCACGGCGCTCAAATCATGTACGGCCTGCGCAGTCACCAGATCTCAATCCAGCAGAGCACCTTTGGGATGTGGTGGAACGGAAAGTTTGCTTCAAGTAAGAGCAGCTGACGAATCTGCAGCAACTGTGTGATGATGTAATTTCAATATGTCTTGAGAATCTTTGAGGAATGTTTTTAGCGCCTTGTTGTGCCACAAAAAATGAAGACATGTTTGATGGCTGAAGGTGGTCCAACTCGGTTCAAAGATGTACCTGATAAATGAGTCAGTGAGAGTATTTAAACTGCTGTCAGTGAAAATAAGAAGAAAAGAAATGAACAAATTACAAGAATAAAAAACACATAAGCAGGTCAATACAATGCTGACACAGTGCTGAATAACTGTGTCAAATAAAGAAACTAAAATGCATTTACCTTCCACAGTGACACTGATATGGACAATATATGTCCCTCCAGTGTTTGTACACTCACAGGTGAAGTGGAAGTACTGTGGATAGTTTTACCTTACATACATAGATCTACCAGTACAGCTTCTGAGGTAACTGTTTACAAAATGGTATATTCTATCCACAAGTTCTTTGCAATTTTACATTGATAAACATTATCCTTAACACATTTGGCCCACATAAAGTACTATGGCCATCACACTGTCATTTAGAATTGTTTAAATAACTCGTGTCTTAAGTCATTCCAAATAAAAAAAGTCGCATGGTTCACTTTTATATCACAAAATGTTAGAAATATAAGTCGTTCATAACAAACTGAAAGGCTGGGAGTTTAAAATGCAAACCGATGGAAGTAGAAGTCTATAATGTCTCAGAGCACACGGTGTCTATTATTGTGTAGACATTTATAAATAAAAGCTTAATAAAGATGCTTAATTTCTTAAGAAATAAACAGGTGGAGTGATCTTTATCAAAAGTGGATGTTGCATCTGTGGCTAAACCCCTGTAACCAAAAACTTTAAAAATCTACTGTGTGTGAGGCTGTGTAAGTAAAGCTTGCCCTTCACACCCGCGTGTAACAAACCATTTGTTGGGGGTTGTGGATTTGACACCTCAGCATTGTGAAAGTGGGGAAACATGTTTCTGGCTGAGCGTAAGATTTCTGCTTACAACTTAGAATCTCATTTCTAAATGAAATTCAGATGTTTTTTAAGTAGGGCTAACACACACACACACACACACGCACACACACACTCACACACACACACACGCACACACACACACACACACACACACACACACATACACACACACACACACGCACACACAAGAACAACAACAACACAGAGAAGAAGAAGAGGGGGTCGTTTTACTACACATCATAAAAACGCAATCATTCATCTTCCAACTGTATCTTTCTGTTCTGGATTTAGAATCATTGGTTGTTTACTGATCTGTACTTTGGGAGTCACACTGTTGTGATACTGGGGAGAAAAGGGTAAGGTTTGATAGACTAAACCATTACACACAAAAGTTGAAAAACCTAAAGAGTGTGTGAGACTGCTAGCTGTGTCGTTCAGCAATAAACTCATCTATAAATGTGTTAGTAAAGAGTGACTTGTACTTCTGTCCCATTAAGCAACGGTTTAACAAATTTCACTGCAAACTATAAAAGTCATCTGGATTTAAATAGAACATAGTAGTGCAGGAAACACTAGTATAAGGTGTCTATGGAACAAATCTCCTTCAGCGTTCAAAATGACCAAAGTGAGGCCTACAGGCGTTTCTCTCAGTTGGTTGTGTTCAGGGAAAAAGCAGCTAAATACACTGAGACTGCTCCACATTGTTAGTGAGTTAACTCTGGATATCTGTAGGTTTGTCAAACTTGGAGTGAACAAAAGCAGAAAACAGTAAAAGATGCAGACGGTGAAAGTCTGGTTTATTTCATGAACACAATGAAACATTTTCGGCAAAGTAGCATACATGATAAATAGATACACATGACACGGACAGTGAGAAGTAAAACTCGTCGTCTTACCACATGTTATATTCTGTAAACTTAAAATAAACCACAGAAATGAGTGTTTTAAAGTCATTATTAAAAACATGAGTCAGCATTACTGAAGTGACACTTTAACGATGCTTCACATCACCGTGTTTATGATGATAAAACATGTTCTCTCGTTAGTAGATGTCTGCGCTGACACTTGTCATGAAAATGTCCCGAGCCAGGGTTCCTCTTCAATTACCATTGATCATTACAGTTTTTGCCCGTTGCTTGAACACTATAAACCCATGCTTAGACTAAAGTAACACAACGTGAAGCTGTTGTTACCATACCTCAAACACATGTACCCCTACCTTAAACAAAAGCGCTGCTTTGCACCCCAGTACCAATTATGCAACACACCTACTCCCTCATGCAACACACATGGTCCTGCAAGCTACACTCTATTTCATACATAAGACACTTCGCTCACAAAATGAAATCTCAGGGTGCCATTCGGAAAACACATGTATCCAAAATACAAAACACATCGGGTAATTGCAACCACTCAAATACACACCTGAAGGCACCTACTTGCAAAACCGAACACCAATTAGCCAACTACAAAAAGCCCTCAGCGTAGCCATTCCAAGAACTTTGCAAGCATGGATGGAGGGAGAGCAAGAGGATATTTACCCCGGTGCCTAGCGGGAGAGGACATTGCTTGCGATGTTGATGAGGTCCTGTGGCCAGACCCCAACAGACGGCGGGATCCATGAGCCCACTTATGCACAATTGTCATGGTTTTTTGTGTTTACAGTATAGTGTTTTTTCTATTGCAGTACTATTGTGTTGTTGTTGTTTTATTTGCTGTACCTGTATTCATGGTACTGCAATGTACAATATTGAGTAGGTCTATTTGCGTTTATGGTTGTTTGGAAATGTGTCTCCTGTAAATGTGCCTTCTGAATAAACAATGGGAATCAAGGACTGCAGTGTTTTATGTACAGCAGACTAGTGTGTTCCCCCTGATCTGTGAGTGTTTGCATATGGTGCAGGTATGTGTCATTTTGTCAACAGAGTTACATTTTGACAAAGGAATGTCAGGTTTTGACAGCAGAGTTTAGGTTTTGGGAGTAGAGTTCCAATTTGGCACAGATGTGAATGGTATATTTCCCAGTGTTGTGTCATGTGTACTTGTGTGTACAGTTTTGGCACAGCGAGCGGGGTTTTGCAAAATGTGTTCAAGCAGTGGTCAAAAACTGTAATACAAAGGATTGAAGCCGTTTTTGGATTTTCACTTGTTGTTGGCTTTAATATGAACAGTCACATAAAATTCATTCCAGTTTTTTTTTTGCCTTTGCTTCAATTAAGATGTTTCTTTAAATCTACAACAGCTTCCTTTTCAAAAAAGTTTACAGACATAGTAAGGAAGTAGCTAGGGACCTCAGTAAGTATGAGCAACAATAGCTTAGGGCCAGTTTCTACAATAAAGAGGATTTCATCATCTGCTGTTCGTCAAAAAGTGCCGTATTAAAAGCAATTCAGCAGACCCTCAGAGTGCGGATACAAACTGTTTTCAGCTGTAGAGGTAGAGGTACGCTTCATGTACTTATCAACATGCAGTTTAGAGGTTTGCATTAGAGTGCATTGGTGCTTGGGCCTCTTTTATTTAGCACGGTTATACCATTGTGAATTTAGCTATATAAATATGCTCAAGAGTCTATCATATGTTTGACATGCAACTAAAAATTCGAAAATATATTTTTAAATCAGTAACTTTGCAAATTTAGAGGAAATGTTTTCAGACAACATATGTGTCACATTTTAAACAGGGTTTGAATAATCAGCGCTGACATCCAGACATTTATGCTCTGGGTATAACAGACATGCTTACCTTGTGAAAGGCCCTGGGATGTCTTGGAGCAGAGAAACACTCTGTATTGTTGCTTTTCTCTATTGTATAAGCAGCGCCCGACTGTCAGAAACGTTCTGTGCGGGTAGCAAAGTCGGCTCCAACGCACATTCAGGTGAAAAAATAAAAAGTTAAAACGATATACCTCGCTGCAGTTGTGAAGTGCTGAGGAAAATACTGTGTGTCTGATGGGGTGTTTTTATATAGGTGGGGCTACTTTCAGTTGACCTCTGAGATGTAGAGATAAAAGAGCACGATGTAAGGAAGAAAGGTGGAAAGCCTTTGGAGACTCTGTTGGACATAGTTTCTGCCGGCCTCTGACATGATAAGACTAGTTGCATTAAAGCCATTAACTGTTTGTGAATATACACCTTTGGGTTGGGATACTCTTGATAAGGAGCATCTTTTGTTTGCTTCATGACTTCTTTTACAGACTGATGGGATCAGCTAGGCAGCTGCTGCACCCCCTCTGTCTAACTGTTGCAGAGTGTGAGAATATGTGTTTTTTAGAAGTATCACAGGTTATTTCTAAAAGAAATACATGTTGTTTGCGGTGCTCTATTTAAAACTATTGGTCTGTGAAACTTTTAGAAAAGTGAAATGCCCCTAAAGTAGTTAAATCATCTATGTGTAATCAGCGAGTCTAACTGTTGCAGACTAGTAGATAATTATAAGACTAGTTGCATTAAAGCCCCATTGAGGTTGATACAGCTCTAGTGTGAATATGTACTTTTAGAAGTATCACAGTTTATTTCTAAAGGGATACATGTTGTTTGTGGTGCTCTATTTCAAAAAAAACTACTAGCCTGTGAAACTATTAGAAAAGTGAAATCTTCCTAAACTAGCTAAATTAAATGCTGTGTGGGAATACACGGTTTTTAGAAGTATCACTGTTTATTTCTAAAGGGATACCTGTTATTTGCTCCTAAATAGCACTGAAGAAAATGCAAAAGGCTCCTAACTAGTTAAAATACCCATAAAGTAGTTAAATTAAATCACCTATGTCTAAATAACAGAACTCTGAGACCTATACAATCCTTTAAAAAGAGTTTAATTAAAACACATAATGGTTTCATTAAATAATACACTATTAAACACATGTGAACTCATATGACCCCTGGACACACACGCACGTGCAAAAAGTCCGTTCTCGCGCACATGGACGCGGCGGGGGATAGGGGAGGGGGGAAAATGCCCTCGGGGTGGGGGGTGTGGGGGAGAGGGGTGGGGGGCAAATGCCCTCGGGGTGGGGGGGGGGGGGGGGGGGGGGGGGAAAGCTATAGGTATATTACTACTGATGTGTTTTTTTTCACTGGACGTTAAGGTGTCTGGGAAGGGATCTCAGACCATTTACATCCTGGGCCATCTGACCTCAGGAAATCACATGATAAGGTGGGGCCAGGTTTCACAATGAGCTCACCCGAAACCCTGGCTGATTAGGACCCACATCCGCTTTCACACCTTGGCTCATGTGATTAGGTAGAGGATCATCAGGGGTCCTTTGTCCCTCTTTGGGGGGAAACTCCCACTGGTTTTAAGTCTGGGACTCCCCACCATTGACCCTTAGAACTGAAGAAGCTTCTCGGATGGGAGGTGAAACGTCTTCAAGCAACTCAAGAAGTCCAGACGCTTTTCCTTCCAAGCTCCTTAGACTATGATGACCTGGATGACTGAGAACCTTCACAGACTTAAGTATTAAATTAATAGTTGGTTTTCATTCTTTGTTTTTAGATATTTTTTTTCTATTCGTATCCCCTCGTGTATTTAACTGGCCAGTTCAGTCCAATTTACTTTGGGAAATATTTAATCTGAGGTAGGGATGCACCGATACCGGTATCTGGTATCGGCCTCGATACCGCATTTTCTAAAGTACTCGTGAAAAGTTCCCCGATACCGAGGACCGATACCACGGTCTGAGACCTGTCTATGTTTGAGCGGCATGTAAGGGGTTAATCACAGGCGCCGAGTGCCCGCCCCACAGGCCCCGGCTGCATCTCAGAGCTGGGAGAAAGCGAGGCGAGACAAGTCAGCCGTGTGGAACTATTTCAAAGTGAACGAAGACACGAAAACAAAGGCGGACTGCAAATTGTGCTCATCGAAATTGTCCAGAGGAGGCTCTAAAGGTAGCGCATTTAACACAAGTAATTTAATCAAGCACCTAAAATCCCAACACGACAACGAGTACAAAGAGTTTGCCCACGCTTATTTACCCACGCTTATTAGCACAGAGGAGCATAGCTGATGCTAAAGCAGTGGGACGGAAAATAGTTGGGCATTTTAAACATTCCGACTTAGCCTACTCCCGCCTCGAGGACATTCAGGGACAGCTCAACCTGATTCTATAGGGTCTTGACAAAAGTCTCTGCAATCAATTGATTACAATCAAGTGATTCAATTGAAACATGGAAATCAGCATTTCACCATTTTATACTATACATACATGTTTTGCTTTCAAGACTGGACAGGAGTGGCATGTGGGCGGCATTGTAGAGTGTGTTGACAGGAGGAAAACTTACACGCTCAGTAAATCACCCCCGTCACTACCTAAACCTCAAAGTCTCTAAACAGGAAGTGCATCTGCATGAAAGCTTCTGTTTTATATGCAGACAGATGACCTTTTGATGTAAAACATTTCTCTGTATCTAGAGAAACACTTTAACTATATATTCAACTATATAGTTTAACATTTGGTCCGTAACTATCATTTAAAAACAATAAAAAGGTTTAAAAGAATATACATAGGCGGCTATAAAGACTGCAGGTCAAACATCGTGCAGATACAGAAGGACCTCCTGGGGTCCAAAATGTCGCACTATTACAGAGCAATGCTTACAATAGTCTTGCATGGTTAGCCAGTTAGACAGATGCAAATGTTAAAGTGCTAAAACAGACATGTAAATAAAATACAACATCATGTTAGCAGCTTATTGGTATTAATGTCTCTTAAAGCTCTCCATGACCTAGCTGCATCTTAACTCTCTGAGCTGCCACAGTCTTATAAACCCACCCGCTGTCTCAGGTCAGCTGATCAGCTGTTCCTGAATGTTCCCAGGACTGAGCGTAAACTTAGAGGACATCGTGCTTTTGCTGCAGCATCTCTGAAACTGTGACACGATCTGCCTTTAGAGATTAGACAGGCTTCTTCTCTGCCTGTTCTTAAATCACTCCTGAAAACTCATCTCTTCACCCTGACCTTTGACACCTTGTAAGATGTTGGTTTTTAGTTTGAGTTTTTTAGTTTATTTTTGCTGTTTTATCTTGTTTTGAAATATAGGGCTGTTTACATTTTTTATGTATTGTGTGTTTTATTTTTTTACTGTTATGTTTTATTCTATTGTTCTTAACTCATTTACTGTACAGCACTTTGGTTTTGTCCTGGGTTTTTTAAAGTGCTTTCTCAATAAAGATGGATTGGATTGGACTGGAAGATAAACACTTTAGTTTGCAGTACTGTGGTGAGTTCACAGTAAAGCACTGTGTTGGACTGGCGCACAGTGATTGTGGCGTTCATGGTCAGTGTTAGGTTACCTCAAGTACAGTGGATTCATTTGCATTTAAGCTGATGATGCTTCGATTAAGTCATCAAATTTCACCTTTATATCAGCTCTATAAGCCAATTCTCAGGATACTGTTAGTGTAGGAAATGGAAAGACAACCAAGATATCTGTGAAACGTCTGCTTACATCTTGAATTCAGCTCCGGCGTATGTGGTAAGTTGTTAATGAGTGACTTTAATTGATTCTTTCTTCAGATGTGGCTATACACTCTACTGAGAATAAGCATACTGTCATGATATGAGTGGATCTTCAAAATAGACATCAAAATAGGTCATGGAGAAAATAAGTATAAAAAGTAAAGATCTTATTAGGAATAATACTGTTTGGATAATTATAACCATCATAAGCAACCGAATCATCTCAACATGTATTTGCTCAAAAATGTATTTATTACCACAAACACGTATTTAATTATCAACAAAAGGAAAATCAACAGTTTCTAGAACTCCAACAGGGGCAGGACTTGGAGGTACTGGGATTTCAGGAGGCAGCAGAATGGTACACTGGTCAGTGTCATTATTATTGACCTGTGATGGTGGATGGCCTTGGAGGGAGCTGAGAGGTAACTCAGACCTCTTGTCTTCAGGACACATAAAGCAAACATACTCCTTCTCAGCAGCTGGAGACTTAGAGACATCCCAACTCATCAGCCTCATGCGTTTGGGCATCAAATGTTCCTCTTCATCATTAACAGAAAAAACAGCAGAATATCTTCGCTTTCTGCAGAGACCTACCTCTGCAGTGGGTGGAGGTCTCGGAGGCAGAGGAACATCAGTAGGACACATGAAAAACATCACGTCATCATCCAGGGATGAACGATCGTTTTTCAAATCTGGATGCATGATCTTGTCTGTGTCCTTTGCATGAAAGCTGGCATCAGCAGGTGGAGGATTTGAAGAAACTGGTACATCAGAACTCATCAGCCTCATGCGTTTGGGCATCAAATGTTCCTCTTCATCATTAACAGAAAAAGCAGTAGAATACCTGCGCTTTCTGCAGAGACCTACCTCTGCAGTGGGTGGAGGTCTCGGAGGCAGAGGAACATCAGTAGGACACATGAAAAACATCACGTCATCATCCAGGGATGAACGATCATTTTTCAAATCTGGATGCATGATCTTGTCTGTGTCCTTCGACTGAAAGCTGGCATCAGCAGGTGGTGGACTTAGGAGCTCACATGCAGGTGCGCTGATAGGTCGGAACATGAAAGCGGGAACTTCATTGTCCAGAGCACAACGGTCTGCACTGGATGAGCGTGGGAGCTTCTCCTTTGCCTGTGGAGGAGGCAGACTTTGACTTTGTGTTGCAGAGGAACATTCAAGTCATCTGACATTTTGCTCTGTTACATATTATTATTGTTGTTGTTGGATTTTTCTTTAAAAATTCACACGATTTAATGTTTAGAAACAGACACAGTGAAGGGTAACTTACCACAGCTCGAGGCATTTTAGGCGTCTGTCAAGGCAAAGACGCAGGATTTGGTTTCTCTGTGTAAGATTACAGGACAGTTGTCAGTTTCATTTTCAAGTCAGTTGGATAAATTCATATCAAACTTCTCAAACTGTATCATTAAAGCATTGTTTAGGTGGACAAATATGAAAGATATGAAGATAAAAACAGTAACAGCTGGCAATCAAGGGAAAACAACCTTACGAAAAAGGTCTTAATCATTATTGTTTTAAAGTAAATCTTTCAGTCCTTACTTCAGTGATTGTTTGAAGTCTCTGTGCTTGTTGTCAGTCGCAGATTTGTGTAAAATATTTGCAGTTTGTGAATAAAGTTTGCAGGAGCTCCAAAGTTTGTCTGTTCAATACCAAAGTAATGAGGAGACTGAGTGCAGGTTTGGAATCCTCAGTGACAGAAGAATGCAGCAATGTTTGAATTTGAATTTGTTATTGTTTTATTAACAACAACTACCAGGATCATACCATAGCAACACAGTGATGCCCAATCAAATGTCAGGTACAAGGGATAGCCCACATACACATCCAACAGCACAGTAAAGCAATGGGCACCAATGCCACCAGTCAGGCCTTAAAAATACTGAGTTATATAACAGCACACTGACAGTGTCTCATCCAAAAATATAAAATGTATAAATACAGTTAATATCATTTTCATTTAAATTTTATTTAATTCTCTTCATATAGTGCCAAACAGATGTCTCAAGTCGTCACTGTTACAACATAGATAAACATGAACATGAAATCCATTATTTAATTCTCTTCCATTCACTCCAGTTCAATTCAATAGCTATATAGATGGATAGACAGATACTGTATTATATACTATATTGATTCCAAATGGAGAATTAATGTGTTATATCACCAGGATAATGAATTCAAGTAGTACAATCTCCAATAAACAGACAACACAGTTCAAGTTCAAAGTGCAATATGTGCAGGATCCAGGCTTTATATTGTAAGATGCAAAATGTTTATATATACATAATATTGTTGAAAAACTAAAGAAAGTTAAAAATCAAAATAAGTTTATTGTCACTGTGGCTGATGTGATTGCAATATGAACCCGGAAGCAGACAAGGGAGAGATGGACCTGAATCTTAACAAAAAAACAAAAACTTCCTTGGGGGGCTCAACCCGGGGTAGCGGTCATGTCCGGTTAGGGGCTCTGTTGGCTCTCAGGTGACTGTTTCCTCGCGGCTGCGTGCAGCGGGGCTAGGGGAGGGTCTGTGCTGACGGACGTGGGTTACTGACCTGGTAGCCTGGCTGCCCCTGGGTGGGTCCGGGATGGGCGTGAGGTTCTGGGGGCGCTCCGTCTCTGGGCTGGGACCCGGACCGGGCCTCGGGGGCTTGGGTCCTGGTTGGTGTGTTGCCGGGGTTGTGGGCGGGTGGGTGCATGGGGGCCCAGCCCTGGAGCAGGGTGCCGCCGGTGCGTCGAGCCACCTGGGGGGCTCTTCAACTGGTGGGGGAGATTGTCACATCTTGCAGGAGCTTTCCTCTCCTCAGGAGCTGCCTCTGCAGGAGGGGGAGATACAGGAGAGGTGGAGGAAGATCTCAGCCTGGGTGTTTATTGTCTTATGTAGTCTGGAAGATGAGTGGATGGTGGGGTAGGTGCAGTTTTCTCTGTGGTGGGGTTGGGTGGACTGTCCCGGGCTCTGTGGGGCCGGGCGGCGCTGCTGCACTGGGCCCGGTCTGGATGGGCCTGGGCCCCCTTTCCCTGGCGGGTCGCGGAGTATGGGGGTGCCTACTGGGGTCAGCGGGGGAGCTGGCCCCAGGGAGGGGTCACTTGCCCCTCCCTTCCTTCCCTCCCCATCTCCAGCTGCCTCCCTCTTCCCGCTCCACCACAACCACCCACACATGCAGGGCCTTGGAGTAGGGGTATGTCACCAGGGTGCAGAGGAGGCTACCCCCCCCCCCTCTGTCCCCTTCTGGCTGCCTCTGCCTCAATTTTATCCCACAACTTAGACATTCACATTACTCACACTCTCATTACACATACATATAGGATCTTGGGGGTGGGCACGATACACGGAGTCCAAAGTACCATCAGGGTGTACACCCCACCCCTGGCATCGTTGCCCACCTCTCAATTTTAAATACACGTAGACATTGAGGGCTAGCAGGAGGGACCATGCGCTTACCTGCTGCTCTCTGGCAGGTAGCTCCATGCCCTCCTGGGTTTTAAATGCACCTTAGAACACACATGCATCAACATTACAATGAGCGGGTGGAGGGAGGTTTGGAGTCTTCTCTCACCCCCGTTCTCTGCGACCTGCTGGAGCAGGGGGGCTAGGACTAGGAGGAGGAGTTGGCCGTCCGACTGCGGTCTGGAGTGTGGAGCCTTCCTGCTGCTGCGGAGTCGGGGCGGTCTGCCTCCCCCCACCGCAGGGAAAAGGGAAACACCACCTGGGTCTGGGTGCAGTTCCCCCCTCCAGGGGCGGGGGCACCTAGACCCGGTTTGTAGAGTACGCTTGGGGAGTGTGATCGTGTGTACAGCGTCTCTTTATGTCTGTCTCCACGTTGGTTGAGTGTGGAGTAAGTGCATATGAGAGCATGAGGGTGGGAATGGATGTTTGTATCTGTGTGTGCCTGTATGTCTGTGTCTATATGTCAGGTTGGGTGTCAGGCGCCACCTCTCTGGGGACATCTCAGGCCCTCCAAGGTTTGGAGGCCTATCTCCCCCTACCACCACTTCCCCTGCCAGTGGCGGACCCCCTCAGACATCGGTGCGTTGGTGGTTCTTTGTGTCCGGGGATGGGCGTCCAGGTACACACCGGCTCACTCCTTGGCGGCCGCTTATCGGGGCCTGGAGCCTGGGGCTCGCTCGGGCCACTTCGGAGGTGGGGTGCCCCCGGCCTCTCGGCCTGGGGCTCGGTCACTCAGGCGCAGCTGGCTGCCGGCGGAGCTCACGGGCGCGTCACTGCAACTCCCCCTGGCTTCTGCTCCGCGGCTGCTGGGTGAACCCTCATCTGGGACTCTCCTCAGCTCTTTCTGGGACAGTGGCGCAGCTGCCCCTCTGTTGGTCTTCCTTGGTCTCTTGTGTTCTGGGGGCCTCTGGATGTCTGGAGTTTTGATCTCCTCCACACCTGCTTCACGCCCTGGAGGACGGGGCTGTGGCCCCCCCACACCCTCTAGCAGATTATTACATGAAGGAACCTTTTAAAAAAACAAAAAACAAGCGCGTCCATGCTCACAGGTGTACACACGGGTGATCACACCCACAAACTACACCCTTTTTGGCTCATACCTCAAAGCACACTGTGTTCTGTTGATCTTATGTGCTGCACAATAATGTTTAACATTTAGTATTTACTGTCATATTCCCATATATCATTGTGATGCTGTTTATTCTATTACTCTTGTTCTCTTCTGCTTGCTTTCTTTTTTCTTTCTCAGCAGGTGATCCAGGTGATTGATATATGCATTTTTTTTCTCTGCCCGTTCTGTTGGTTTTTCTCTTTTGCCCTTCTCCCCCGTCCCTCTTCTCAGCTGTTTCTCTTTCCCTCTTTCTTTCTCCCCTTCTTTCCCCCAGTCAAGTCTGTCCCGTATTCAGTAAGTGAAAATAAAATAAACAATAAAAGGTGAATCAAATGGACCATTACGGCAAGGCTGGGATGGTCAATTTGGTAAAGTAAATCCATTGGGCATCTTTCTTTGCCTTTAGACAACAATTCTGATGACAAAAGAGCCAAACGGGACAGGCCAAAAAAAAAAGAAAAAAAAGAAAAAAAAAAACAAACAAACAAAAAAAACCATTTATTAGGTTGAAAGACACGAACACAAAAGAAGGCCCAGCAAACAGGGGCGGAAACTAAAACTAAAACCTATACTGGGAATAACTCAGTATGACTATGACAACTATGACAAGAAAAACATGAACATGAATCCGAGGAGGTGCATGCGAGAAACTCTGATGAAAAAACATGAACATGAACATGGACCTAAACAGAATCAGGAGATAACCTGAAACCCGGAATAACGTGAACGGAGGAAAACGCACCAACACTGCCCAGAGGAAGACAGCGGACTTAAATACACAGAAGAGAAAGGAGGGAAGTGGAAACACAGCTGACACAAATGAACCTGACACCACAGGGGAAGCAAAATGAAACACACTGAACATGGAAACACAACCCTTTCATAATAAAAGACGAAACAAGGAGAGACGTGGACGTGTGATGGGCTGAGTTGCCAAATGGCTGGTAGGCTTTTAGCTAGGCTTTAGCTTCAGCCAAGTGGAAGCTAAATTGGCTAGTCATTCATATGTAAATTAGGTTGTTACCTGAGAATTCTGGAGGGGAGTGGGGGTGTGTGAATGATTGCTGATTTCTAACTGCCAACTGCCTCTTTGTTTGTCTGGGGGGGAGCTGCTAAAAGCTGTGAACTTCCTTTTGTGTTCGTCTTGATGCATTCTCAATCATCCAGGAAAATAAATCTCCAAAAGTCACCAACTTGGAGTGGTTAGTTTCCTGAGCCACAAGGAAACTTGTGTTTCAGTTTGCCATCTTAGGGAGAAGGAGGATCATCACAGTTTTGGTGGTTGTATGAACTTAGAATGCATAAACTAATAATTTGTTTTAATTAAAAAACTTTCCCTCTGTCATTTCCTGAGTGTTTCAAAATAAAAGTCCTCTCTTTCATGTTTTGAATGTGAGGCTGTTCCTGTGATGCCTTCAAATCTGTTTCAGTCTGCAGATTTTTACATTTCAGACCCAAAGTGACTCAAACATTTACTTAAAAGAGGTTTTTGTTCGTCTGGGTTTTCCTGCTCAGCAGCTCTAAACAGGCAAAAGCAGAAACACACAAACAGAAAGAAACAGGAAAATATGTGTTTCTGTGAACAATGCAGCACCAAAATGAAAGACCAGGACTTATTTTTAATGATTGACCAGTGTTGGGTAAGTTACTTTAAATTAGTAACTTAGTTACATTACTAGTTACTTCTATCAAAAGTAACTCAGTTACTTCAAGTTACTCGTTACTTTCAAAGTAACTAGTTACTAGGGAAAGTAACTTTGGTTTTACTCAGAATTCTCTTGTTAATGTGTTGCTTCCATAACTTTGCCAGTCTTCTAGCTTGCTTACTTGCCACAAGTGCACTGTGCCACCTACCAATAGAAAGGAAAAGATAATGTGCATATTTCCACGAGAGAAATCCCACGCCTGGACCGCCGTTGACCGCCACCATGATTCTAGCCTACGTCACAGCCTCATGTGCGCCTTTTACATCCAACACAAAAACTGCAGTCGTGGTGCTGTCGATTGTACTCAGAACTCGGAAATTCTGCCTTCTGAATAGGAAGATGTAGGTAACACCAGACTGCAGATGAGCTGCATACAGGGCTGGACTGGGACAAAAAAATCAGCCTGGGCATTGTGACTAGAGACCGGCCCACCATTATAGCAAAAATCCTAAAGCCTTTGAATGAAAACAAACGCTGTTGTGACAGTGATGCTCACTGTCTTGATGGTGTATATGCATCAATCTATCAATCGTTTGTTGTAAGATTCAGATAATTATTTTTTAAAAGCGAGACACTTTAAATGAGAATAAGAAAGAAAAGTATTTCCTTGTGCCCCCCTTTCCCTGTTAATGCCCTACCTGGCCCCCCTGGCAAAACTTTGCTAGACCCGCCCCTGCACAGTTACCAGCTGTCAGCTACCTAAAAAAGGATGCTGGTGTTATTTGTCTCTCAGAAACAGTTCATAACTTCCCTTCAACTCATTCATGTCACCTAAAAGGTAAACCTGTTTCTCCATCACAGCTCTGATGATTCAGTAAGGACATCTCCTGGTTTCATCTTCATGTTTCCCTCTCACCAGATAACCAAACCGACATCATGACCAGCAGTTTTTTTGCAGCTGTGGCTCCAGCAAACATCAGCTGATACTAGAAATTAATATGAAATAAATTCTAACAACAGCTGATCAAGCTTAAACGTGCTGCTGCTGTTTAACATGAACTCCGCTGGTTTCCTCTTTCTGATGCAAAGTGGGCGATAAACAAACAAGAGAGACGATCAGCTGATCATTGATCAGTTTTCATGATTGAAGTAGAAACGGGAGAGGGAGGGGGAGAGAATGAGAGAAGAAGAGGCAGCTGTGCAGCAAAGACACAGAATAACTCCAGCTTTGTGCCTTTTTCATTGTAGCTGAATTACGGGACTAACTGTTCCTTTTCACCTCAATAAGAAATGCGTAATATTTTCTCTGAATACCAGATGAGACGGTTGGCAATTCTAATAACTTATGAACAAAATAAAGTTCAACATCATTAACTTCATAGCACCCACCCAGCTGTATAGAAACTCTGTCATGCTAGCTAGTATGCAGTACGGAAAAAGTCAGAATAACAAAAATAAACTCCACCTAAACTTGGTTTATATCTGACCCAGAGAGACTGCAGGTCATAACTTCTTACCTGAAGTTCAGTTCACACTTGGACCGGCGGCTGCCTCGGGTCTCTTTTCCTTCTGCATCCCCCTTTCCCTCCTCCACCTGCTGGCTTCCACCACTTGCTAATGTTACTGAATCTGTGGAAGCTCCGCGATAGCCACCACACGAAGTAACGAGTAACGAGCCTATCTAAATCCCAGTAACGACTAACGCATTCCTGATTTTAGTATAATAACTAGTTACCGTGCTCGTTACCACAATAATAACGTAGTTACTGTAACACGTTACTTAATAACGCGTTAGTCCCAACACTGTGATTGACAAAAACATTAAATGATCATGTTTATTTTCACATCAATGTTCCATCGGTCCTTCTTTTAGAATAAGTTTAGAAATGAAAAATACTAATAACACACCAGGAAAAAGCCAACAGCACGAGTCCTGAAAGGCTTAAAGAGAAAATAAACGCACAAAGAATGAAACAAAAAGGCACAAAACCTCAAAACAAGAGTGAATTAAATCTGAGCGACACACAAAGATGCTAAAAGCCCCAAACATGAACCTGTGAGGTCATTAATACCTGTGTGTGTGCATGTTTACATGTCTTTGTGGGGACCAAAATGCCCGTCCCCACAAGTTTGAAGACATTTGTGAGACTCAGAATGTGGTTTTAGTGTCAGGGACAGTCAGGTCAGGGTTAGGCATTCAGTCTTAATGGTTAGAGTAAAAGGCTGAGGAGAGCATGATGTCAAATAGATGTCCCCACAAGGATATGAAAACACAACCGTGTGTGTGTTACTGTGAATTTGTGAAACAAGTGAAGATTTCAGAATCAGTGAGAAATGTTTCACTTCCTGTTGGTGAAGAAGAGCAGACTCCTCTTCAGCCACAGAAATGAAGAAGCTTTTATTTTGTCAGCCTGACAAACACGAGCTCAGCCACGAGCAGAGGCGACCCTGCAGAGGTGAAGGTCACAGTCAGAATCAGCGCCAGAGAACCGCACAAGGACGGCCTCATTGGTCACGGCTGAGTTCATTATGTGATGGTAACAAGCTGATTATTACAGAACAGGAAACACACGTCTGCTCATCAAACACCAGCTGCTGCTGCTTTTATCAGTCTGACAACAAAACCTCACAAGAAAGAAGTTTTTGTGAGTTTGCAGCGTTCCTCTAAACTGAAAACTAAAACAGACTGAAAATGGGAACACGCACCCACACTCGAGAGTCAGGCAGCTTAAATGTGTTTGTCTTCATCTGTAGTTACGTTTCATTGGCTGGAAATGTGCTAACTGGAATCATTCATGAGTCCAGATGAATAAAAACAAGTGTTTACTGCTCCACGCTGCACGAATCTGAATCTAAATCACTCAGACGCGCCCACGTAGGCATTCCACTAAAACCATGTGACCACCTTCACCTTTAAACCTGTCGTGAATATAAATTTAGACTTTTCACTTTATTTTGAAAGAACAGATTTGCAGGAAGTGCGGCTGCTGCAGAAACTCTTCACTTTTCACTGGCTTTAATCTTGAAGGTTTCTCCAGATGTGGAACATTCATGCTAAACATTCAACATCTGACGACCGTCTCCGTGTAAAACACTGACAAACTCAAACTTTATACGGTAACTGACAGATTTATTCCTCCATTTTCAGGCATTTCACAATGAACTTGGATTAGTTTGATGATTTTATTCACGTTGGTGAATAAAACCAGCCAAGAGGCTGATTCCTGCAGAAGAGGAGGCAGAGTGGAGGAATCTGCAGGTTCTGTCTCTAACACACAACCAGAGCTTCAATCATAACGAGCACATAATAAAACCATGATCCCCCTGATCGACTCTTTTAGCCTGTTTCCTCTGGATCGAACAGGATCTAACAAACCCCAGCTTCTGCTGGGACACTGGTCAGCTTGGGGGGAAAAAGATGGCTGCCGTGTTGCTGTTTCCTTTCTTACACCAGGGTTATACTTCCTGTATCTGTGGGTCTGAGTTTTTAATCAGAGGATGAACTTAAAGCTTTCAGTCTGCTCTACAACCCACCACCTATCCACACGTCTGCTAAGTGGACTGGAAATCAGTAAAACTTCTACCAGACTTTAGAAAATATTGCATTAAGATGAGCAGACAGATTTTAATCTCAGCATCGTGCACACAGATTTTTCAGGACACTGGAAGAGTTCCTGCCGTGGATTTAGATGTTAGTGTTGTGTGGATGATCCCATTCTGTGATCTTTGTGTTACTAACACTGATGACACCACCGTTATTGGACTCATCTCGGACGGGGATGAGTCTGCCTACAGGAGGGAGGTTGAACGTCTGGTGTCCTGGTGCAGCCACAACAACCTGGTGCTGAATGCCCAGAAGACAGTGGAGATTATTGTGGACTTCAGGACGCACACAGCTCCACTCCCCCCCATCATCCTGTCTGACACCCCCATCACCTCTGTGGACTCATTCCGCTTCCTGGGTACCACCATCACCCAGGACCTGAAGTGGGAGCCCACCATCACCTCCGTCATTAAGAAAGCCCAGCAGAGGATGTACTTCCTGAGGCAGCTGAAGAAATTCAACCTGCCAACACGGACGATGATGCAATTCTACACTGCAATCATCGAGTCCATCCTCACCTCCTCCATCACCGTGTGGTACGCTGGAGCCACTATCAGGGACAAACAGAGACTGCAGCGTGTTGTGCGCTCTGCTGACAAGGTGATTGGCTGCAGACTCCCATCTCTGCAGGACCTGTACACCTCCAGGACACTGGGGCGTGCAGCTCGGATCTCAGCTGACCCTTCTCACCCTGGACACAGTCTGTTTGACCTGCTCCCCTCAGGCAGGAGGCTCCGGTCCATTCGCACCAGAACCTCTCGCCATAAGAACAGTTTCTTCCCCTCTGCTGTCGGACACATGAACAATAACCGTATGACTGTTCCCACCACTAACACATGACCCTATGCTGTGTTCACTGCATCATTCCATGTTTGGCACTGATCACCACCTGCACTCATGTATATATCATGTATATATCTATCTACTTAGCACTTTTAATTCTTATTCTTATTTTTATTTTCATGTCTATTTAAGCGTAATTTATGGCAGTATGTTTGCACTGAAGCACCGCAGCAATTTCCTAATGTTGTAAACCTGCTCAACATTTGGCAATAAAACCCTTTCTGATTCTGATGCTGATGCTTTTACACTTTAGGACCCTCGAGACCTCTGCTGCTCAGCCGTCCTGATCGCTGCCTCCACTTTAACCAGAGGCTGTAACCTCTGATCATTTCACCTGCACCGGCAGTAAAACTCTTCTCCACAACCAAACGTGCCATAAACCCGTCACAGCTTCATCATCAGCTCAGTCTCAGCAACATGCAGACGACCGAGCAGCAGAAACTCTGCAGGGAACGTCTGAAGTCTGTTCTTCAGTTTTCCCAGCTCACTGTTTATTGAACATGAGACAGAAAAATAACTTCACCTTTAATGTGAAACTTTTATCGCCTGTGACATGTTTGCAGGAAGTTTTCATGCTGTGATTTAGTGTCACATCCATAAATATCACTCAAGGTAAAAACTACAAGTCCCAGCATCCTCTGTGTTTAGGGAGGAGCAGTGAAAGTGAAAGTGTTGATTCTCCGTTCAGAGCAGCAGGAGGAGGAAGGTGGAGCTGATGCAGGCGAGTGTTAACATGAATATGTTTCTTCTTATGACATAAAATAATTCCACACTGTTCGTGTCTGTGGGTGAAACGTGAGGCCGGTCGGCTCCTCTGAGCGCTGGTTTCCTGTAAGTAGAGAGGAAGTGAGTTTAGCTGAGAGAGCAGGAGGAGAGTGAGAGCTGTGCTGAGGCAGGTGAGTGTTAACACCGCTCTGACATTACTGTGTCTCTGTGGCGGGAACAACAGGCTCCGTCAGTGGAGGCAAAAATAATCAGACTTTGGTTTTTCAAAGGAAACTACTTTATGTTGGGAGAAGCCGCGCGCTCATTGGATAACGACTTGTCAATCTCAAGTTATTAGCCAATGAGCGCGCAGGTTCACAGTAAGACCCGCCCTTATCACGACGGGTTTTAAAACTAAAATGGCGACAGAAACTCTGTGAGTGGAGTTCACTTTATGAAAGTGCGACGTTTGAGCCACTTCCTGTTCTCAGTCCCGGCGTCCTGATCACCGAGGTTTCTGTTGCTCTGATATCTGATATCGATTATATCGGTAAACAGGCTGTAGGCAGAAACATCAGGTCTGATCTGAAAATCCCTTCAGAAACAAACTTTAAGAGTTTTATGTCCGTGAGGCTGTAAAACTGTAACGTGTCCTGTGATCTATAAACGCTCTGTGATGAATAATCTGAAGTCATTTTGAGCCTGACAGTAGTTTCCTGTCACAGAGCAGAAGCTGCAGACAGTTTTTGGCACCTTTATATTTAATTTATTCCAAAATAAATCAATAAAGGTAGAAAAGAACTCTCAGTGACATTAAAAATCTATTTTTAAAGACAGATGTGACCAAGTGCAACAAATATAAGATGAGATTAGAGCTGGGCGATATATCGAGTTTTTAAAACATATCGATATATTTTTATACGAGATATAAGATGTGACAATATCCTTTATATCGATATAGTCTATGTTACGTTATAATTATAGTTGTGGAGCCGCAAGTTTGCCTCTCTTTCGTCCACTTTTGTCTCTACGCAACGTTACTCCGCCTCGCCTTCACTGAAGACAACTCCCCCTCCTACCCCATCGCTTCACGTGCAGGCAGCGACAAGACGGACACGGCAAATCTCCGTTAACGAGTTACTGCGCATCGCCCCATGCGTGGGGCTGGACGGCGTCAACGTGCTAACGAGCTAACCGCGCTAACCCTAAAATCCTTTCATTCTCTCAAAAGTTGATAGCGCGCCTTATGTATGAATTCTGGTTGTGCTTGGTGGCCGCGAACCGATTTTATGTGGTACACGGCGTTCAGCAATCTGTCAAAAATGTTTGAGTACGACTTTGGTAAGCTACGGAGCTGCACCGCTTGATAGATTGTCGGCGCATTACGGCTACCGAGGAGCTTCGCGGAGTGATACGTACTGTGCATCAACGTAATATTACCGTACTGTGTGTGTATAAGGACCATAAATGGCACCTGTAAGAGACGTGGTTATGAAGCGGATTTCAAACTCCAGGCTGTCAGTCACGCAGTAAAACTTGGGAACAGAGCAGCTGTAAAATCTGTCTGTCTTTGTTATTACGCTCAGCGTCTTTTAGTTTACATTTTGACTGCACAATTGTGAGCTCTTTGTTTAGCACAAAAACAACCTTGTTTTTCTTTTATTTATGGAGCATTATTATTTAATGAATGCTCATAATTTAATTTTGAGTAATTTTTCATGTACATCTGTGCTGTATGTTAATAAAAGTGCCTGTGTGACATCTGGGACACAGCTTTAACTAAGAACTCTTTTTGTTCTTACTTTATGGCTTAAAAAAATATCGAGATATGAATTTTGGGTCATATCGCCCAGCCCTAGATGAGATGTTTACAGATATTTGAAGTATTGATCATATGTAGAACACAGAGCAGGTCCAATAACAGAGTCATCCTGCTCACAAACAGCAGTTTGGTTTCATGAGCTCACTTCCTGCAGTGATCCTCAGCTTCTCTCCAAAGGAGCCGTAACATGTGGGCTCCTCACCATGATGATGATCCCAAACACACTGAGTTCCTTCATCCACCTGATCATGTACTTATTAAATAATGTGATGGTTTTGGTGTTTTTTAAAGACTTTGAGCCTCTAAAATAACTGGTTTGGACTTTAGGGCCAAAGCTCCAACATTAGAAAGCCGTCAGTGTGATGCTTCCAGTACAACAGCACCTCTGAGTGTGTGTGTTTACCTCTCAGACTAACTCCACCCTGACATCAAGAAGATGGAGGAAGAGGACGGAGCAGCATCCAGCTGTGTGTCTGTGAGGAGTGACGGGGTTACACAAACACCTCCACCTTACAGTCATGGACCTGCAGCAATAATGTAAGAACACTACTAACTTTATTAGTCATTTCAACATAACCATGACAGAATCATTGATCTGTGATTGGTTCAAACTGTTTGATCTGAGTTTGCTTTTTATTGACTTGTTTTCTTGCTAAGATCTGAACTCTGTAAGTTTAAGTGAAGTCAGTGCAGCAGAATCAGAGAGAAGAGCTGAGAACAAACTGAGTTCATTCAGAGACAGAAAAAACCGCTGATGATTGGCTGACCTGTCAGCGTTATGAGGCAGACACAATATCACAGAGGGATCAGCTGATCATATGGCTGTCAGAGAGAACTGATCAGTTATTGATGTTTGTGTTTGCAGAGGTCAGAGGTCACAGTCTCCAGCATCCAGCTGTGTGTCTGTGAGGAGTGACTGGTCCAAAGAAATATTTCCTCCAGACTTCAGTGATGAACCTGCAGCAACAATGTTCTTCAATCATGGAGCTCAGCTGACCATGTAAGAGAGCTGCTGACTCAGAGTTCAAAGGTTGTTTCTATAAATGTTCTACCAGTGACATCATAACTTAACCTAACACTGGTCTGTGTATGAAGTATCATTTAGTGGCAGTTGTTAAAGTTGTATAATGATGATGCTAGTTTGGGGTGTATTTTCCTGCTGATGCAAATGCATCTACTTTGCCCTTTGTCTGGTGCTTTGGACAAAGACGTCCAATGAAACTCAGAACAACACAGTTTGCACCACCAGCAGGCAGAGGAAGTGGCTGACATCCAGAAATCCTACCAGTGGCTGAACAAAGCTGGACTGAAAGACAGCACAGAGGCACTAATCATGGCAGCACAGGAACAAGCTCCGAGCACAAGACCCATAGAGCCCGGGGTCTACATGGCTCTTTTTGGGGGGGGTTGTGTTGTATTAATAGTGACTTTGTTTCTTTGGACCAAAATCTTTTGTTTTTCAGTTCAGTTGCAACATTGACTAACACTAATGCAGGGGTCGGCAACCTGCGGCTCTTTAGTCCTTACAGTGCGGCTCCTCGTGGTTTGGGAAAATAAATTAGAAGTATTTAGCTGAAGTGTATTTTATTTATGTTCTTTTTTAACTTGTAGTTCTAAATTGGAAGATTATTGTGATATTGAAATATAAAAAGAAAATTATATTTTTTATTTTTTCATCGTTCAAATAAGCGTCACACTCGTGGAAGCCGGTGTACCCGCCGAAACGCCGTGCATTTATCGAGACTTTCAGCCCCAGGTAGGCCAATTATGGATCTTCGGATCCACATTATGTCAGCAGCTGTTCTCCACCGTGAACTATGTTAAAAACAAACACCGCTCACGCCTCACAGACGACAGCTTACAGTCCTGTAAAGATGAAAGTGACTTCGTACAGCCCCGACCTGCAGACGCTGTGCGCAGAGGTTCAGGAGCAGAAGTCCCGTTGTAAACATATCACGGCAGACCCGACGATGTTTGCATGAACACGCTTTTCAGCTTCTCTTTATTGACCACTTTTCACACACGGTTGCTGTACGCACACAGCCGGCTGTAGCTTTGCAGCTCACAGCCCGACACACACCAACACAACAGCACAGACGTTAAGGCGGCGAGGCGTGATTGCGGGTGCCGCTCAGGTGCGTCCGCCTCCCCTGCAGCGGCGCTGCAGACCACGCCCCGCCACACACATTAACCAGGTAAAATACATATTTAGGCAGAATTTTGCAAATATCTATTTTTCATCTTTCAGCAGCATAGAGCTTTTTTTCCAATTATTTTTTAAAAGTCAGGTCAAGGCTCCAAAAGCCCAAAGGAGATATAAGGGTGGCGGCTCACAGCAGTTTTTGTTTGCTACATCATTTTAGTTCAGCTGGGTGTCTTTCCTTTGGTTATATTTCTTTAAGAGTTCAAATGTGTTCATTACATAAATAACATGTAATTTTCTCTGTAGCACTTCATGGATTTCATAAGCAACACACCTTAGTTGTTCACACAAAGCATAAAGGTAAAAACAGTATATACAGTGTTCTCTTCATTCTAGATGTCAAAAAGTATTTGTGGCTCCCAGTGTTTTCTTTTGCGTGGAAACTGGCTCCAAATGGCTCTTTGGGTCCTGAAGGTTGCTGACCCCTGACCTAATGGTATATTTTTTTTAGCTGGATCGTTCTATAAAAACATGAATCAAATCTGAGAAAAGTTTCCACCTGACCTGTTGAATGTTATTGAAGCCAGAAGTTTGCCTTCATACTGTGTTTCTTGCATGCCTTTTGTGGTGTACTAATTGATGTGAAATGAATGCAATGTGGTTGTATTTGCAGAGGTCAGAGGTCACAGTCTCCAGCATCCAGCTGTGTGTCTGTGAGGAGTGACTGCTCCAAAGAGAGACCTCTAAACTTCAGTCATGAACCTGCAGCAACAATGTTCTTCAATCATGGAGCTCAGCTGACCATGTAAGAGAGCTGCTGACTCATTTACGGGTGTTTGAAATTCTGTGACCACTTTGTAATTTTAGTTTATATTTTTAAAGTGTTTTTATTTGTAGTTGCCTGTATTTTTATTACACTGTGTGTAACGTGGTGGTTTGTGCTGTTTGGGATTGTTTTGGTGTATTTGTGTCAGAACATCAGATAAATGATTTCATCACATTTTAAAAGAAAGTATCAGGATAATAATCTGAACTGAGTCATCAGAAATAGAAAGATGGTCTCAACAGGCCACTGAGCTGATCTCCAAAGAAATGCAGAAGATTGAAGAGTCCGAGGCTGTTTATTTGTCACAGGCATCGTCATACACGTACAACACAGTGAAATGTGCTGAGCTGCTCCTGTGACTGGACAAAACATTAGAAACAATCATTAAATGAAATAATGAAACATTGTGCAGATGTAATGTTAAAGTGCTTTGTGCCACATTAGCACAGCATGTACTGACAGAGCAGTGCAAGCAGAACAAAGCAAATGAGCAAAGTGATGTAAACAGAGTAACTGAACAGAGTGAGCAGAGTAATATCAGCAGTAATGAAGCAGCAGGATCAGTGTAGCAGCGTGTGACGTCATAATGAATCAGGTATGATCTGAAATATGACAGTGAGACAAGAACATGATGTAAGGTCCTGTTTAAACCCTGATGGTGATGCTATGAGGGGAGCATGTTCTGATTTAGGACTTGGATGGTCTGAGGATAGAAGCTCCTCTCTGTTTGTGTCCTGATGGTGCAGAAGCTTCTGCCTGATTGTAGAAGGAGCTGAAGCCAGCATCATCCCAGAGGTGAAGCTCCTCTGTGTGCAGACCTGAGGTCAGATTCCTCCAGGCTGATGTTCAGGATCTACAGAAACGTGTGGTTGTAGTTATTGCTGCACTGTGTGCTGACAGCAGATACTCAGAACAAAGCGCTGCACACGTGTTCTTTACAAACATCTGTACATATAAAATATGGATCATGGCAGTGAATGAACACGTTTCTGTCATTTGTTTCATTGGCTTCTTTTTTCTGCCTGTGTTCATGTGATTAATGTCTAACACATAAACAGGTTTGTAATCAAACATCACATCATCAGGGAGGCATCATGAAACAAAGTTACTGCTGGAGGCTGAACTCAATTTGGTGGCAATGTTCAAAAATATCACTCAGATCATTTCAAAGCTTTTAGTTCTTCTTCTTCACTTCTGTAAAAGAATAGAAAGGAAATCAGAACCCAGAAGTTCACTTCCTGATGACTGAACTCTTTCAAAATAAAGCTGAAAACTCTGAATGTGACACCGCTGCTCCACCACAGTTTTTAGAGGAGGTCAAAGGTCAGTTGAAAGTGATGGATCCCAAACTTCCAGTACATCCAGTGAAGGACATAATCAGCTCTGTGATGAAGGCTTTTACTGTGGAGTTTGTAGGCTGATCACTCTGTGTTTAATAAGACAGGCAGGAACAGCAAAGGAAACTTGGATTCTGAACTCAAACACAAGTTTCTCCACTTTGACTTTTCTCTGTGACCATCAGAGCTTCTGCACAGTGTCATCAAATCTGGATGTTTGTCACTGACAGTCAATGATTTTAGTGATAAAGAAATGTGTTCACAGAGGGAGGAAGAGGAAGAGGAGTGGTGTCTGTGAGGAGGAGCAGCTGTCCTGCTGTGCTTTGTGTCAGGACGTCCTGAAGGATCCAGTCTCTACCAGCTGTGGACACTGGTTCTGCAGACAGTGCATCTCCTCATACTGGGACCAGTCTGCTTCATCAGGAGACTGGTCCTGTCCCCAGTGTGGAGAAAGATCCAGAAGCAGAGCTGGACTGCAGACAGCCAGTCAGAGCAGCTGTGTACAAAGTAAGACTGAACATCTGTCTGCTGATGGACTCATTTCTGAAAACTGGACTTCTTGTTGTTGTTCAGACATTGAAGAGTTTTCTTTCTGTTTTTCTTTCTTTCAGCAGATGTTGGTCTGCAGGAGGTTTTAGATGAACATAAGATCAGTCTGAGGAGGAGATGTGAACGTGTGACTGAAGGAAGTGATGAAACAGGAAGTAGAACCCTCCTCAACAGGATCTACACTGAGCTCTACATCACAGAGGGACAGAGTGAAGAGGTTCATAGCCAACATGAGGTGAGGCAGCTGGAGACAGCTTCCAAGATGGACGCCCTCCATGACACTCCAATCAGGTGCCAGGACATCTTTAAAGCCTTACCTGACCAACAGAGACCCATCAGAGTGGTTCTGACCAACGGCGTGGCTGGTGTTGGAAAAACCTTCTCAGTGCAGAAGTTCACTCTGGACTGGGCAGAGGGCTTGGAGAACCAACATGTCAGTGTGGTGGTTCTGCTTTCATTCAGGGAGCTGAACCTGATCAGAGAGGAGCAGTACAGTCTTCTGGAGCTGCTCCATGTTTTCCATCCAACATTACAGAAGGTCACAGCAGAGAAGCTGGCTGTCTCTCAGCTTTTGTTCATCTTTGACGGCCTGGATGAAAGCAGACTTTCATTGGATTTCACCAACAGGAAGCTGCTGTCTGATGTCACACAGAAGTCATCAGTCAGCCAGCTGCTGACAAACCTCATCCAGGGGAATCTGCTTCCCTCGGCTCTCGTCTGGATAACTTCCCGACCTGCAGCAGCCAATCAGATCCCTCCTACATGTGTTGACAGGCTAACAGAAGTACGAGGCTTCACTGACGCCCAGAAGGAGGAGTACTTCAGGAGGAGATTCAGTGATGAAGAGCTGTCCAGCAGAATCATCTCCCACATGAAGACATCCAGGAGCCTCCACATCATGTGTAGAATCCCAGTCTTCTGCTGGATCACTGCTACAGTTCTGGAGCACATGTTGACTATAGAGCAGAGAGGAGAGCTGCCCAAGACCCTGACTGACATGTACTCACACTTCCTGCTGGTTCAGACAAAGAGGAAGAAGAACAAGTACCACGAGGGACATGAGACGAGTCCACAGGAGCTGACGGAGGCTGACAGGGAAGTTCTTCTGAAGCTGGGGAGGCTGGCGTTTGAACATCTGGAGAAAGGAAACATCATGTTCTACCAAGAAGACCTGGAGCAGTGTGGTCTGGATGTGACAGAGGCCTCGGTGTACTCAGGAGTTTGTACAGAGATCTTCAAAAGAGAGTGTGTGATCTTCCAGAAACCAGTCTACTGCTTTGTTCATCTGAGCATCCAGGAGTTTCTGGCTGCAGTCTACATGTTCCACTGTTTCACCAACAGGAAGTCAGAGGTGCTGAAGGACTTCTTGGGAAAAAAATACAAAGAGTCATCTCTGGATGATTTTTTGATGGAAACACTAACAAAATCCTTCAGGAGTAAAAATGGTCGTCTGGACCTGTTTGTTCGCTTCCTTCATGGCCTCTGTCTGGAGTCCAACCAGAGACTCTTAGGAGGTCTGCTGGGTCAGACAGAGAACAGTCCAGAAACCATCCAGAGAGTCATCAAGAATCTAAAAGAAAGGAAGACAAAATCCTCTCCTGACAGAAGCATTAACATCTTCCACTGTCTGATGGAGATGAACGACATCTTATTATCTCAGGAGATCCAAGAGTTCCTGAAGTCAGAGAACAAATCAAAGGAACTCTCTGAGATCCACTGCTCAGCTCTGGCCTTCATGCTGCAGATGTCAGAGGAGGTTCTGGATGAGTTGGACCTGCAGAAGTACAACACAACAGCAGAGGGACGACGTCGACTGATTCCAGCTGTGAGGAACTGCAGAAAGGCTCGGTGAGTCCAGATGTGATCATTAATATTATCAATTAGTGATAGTTTAGTTACTCAGTCACACAGTAATAAATTCTGCTTTATTTTGTGTTCACAGTGAAGAGTTGTTTTCATGCTTTTAAAAATGTTTTGTTTTTTATCAGAACACTACATTTGTATTATTCTGGCAGAGACCTTGGTAGGAGAGTGCACCTTCACATGTATGTGGGTGTGTAACTGTGAGCTTTTCACCACGTCGTCGGTTTTTAGTCTTACGCTGAGTTTGCAGTCTGACATGTTTTATCTGTGTGCTGTTTCCGCTTGGTCGTGTTAACACGGTGCAGCAGACAGTAATGAGACTGTTGCTCATGTCTGTGCTGCTGTTGGTCTGTTAGCATTGCTCCTTAGGAGAGAAGACTGAAGTGAGACTTTACAAAGAACGTGTTTGTAGTAAAGTGAAACTGTGTGAAACAGTGAAGATGGTCCAAAGCAGCCTCTGTTTGTGCTTCTGATCACTGCTCTTTCTGTCTGATGTTATTGTCTTTATCTGGGCTCTGATTGCACTTTCTTAATTTTTCCAACTAATTATTGAACGTGTGAACAATCACATTATCTGTGACATCATCACCATCAGCATATGTGCTCCAGTTCTTTAGTTTTTCTTTCCTCTGTACTAAAGAGCTGAGATGGACAGCAGTGTGCCAGCATACATCCAAAATTAGAGTCAAAGGTCACTGCAGGTCATTATTTTTATACTGTCACCACTCGTGACTCCGCCCCTTTACAACAAAAGTCCCACAAACAGCGTGTGAGGTCACGAACACACCATAGCATCACCAAGTCACAAGGACGAGGCTCTGACAGGGACGACTCACAGCAGGAAGAGGTCAGTCTGTGCCCGTTGGCAGAGTGTTGGGCGTGATCACGTCGTATCTGCATTATTTGGTACGATCATCATAGAAATGATCAGAAATCATCACCAGACGAGAAGCTGAGCTTTGATTACTTGATGCCAGCATCATCATCATCATCCCTGGTGGTTGGTGACGTGTAGCAGCAGTGAGTGGGCCAGAGTGATTTGTGTGTTTGTTTTTCTTAAAGTGGATTGTTGAGTCATTCTGGCTCGTTTTGGTTTCACAGCCATCCTCCTCACCTGGATGCTGACTTGCCACTTAGTGAGAGCTCTGTGGAGATCTTCAGGTTCGCCAGTATAGTCGAGAGTCACTTTTATTCTTTTGGGACCCGACGCTGGAGATGTGGAGCTCACAGGGGCCTTACTTGCCGAGTTCTTCAGCGTGATTTCTCCACGGTGAACAGGTTTACCGTGGAGCACAAGAAAGCTGACCTTATTGCTTCGATGGAAACGGAGTAAGGCCGAGTTTTAGGACCACGGTAAGAAAAATATTCCCGATCATTTTAAGATAAAGTCGAGGTTAAAGTCAAAATTGTATTTGGAGAAAAAAGTTGAAATGTGGAGATTTGATGTTTCAAGACAAACTGCCAGGTTTGCTGTCCCCTCTACAAAACGCTTTGTTTAGATGAGTTAGTGAAACAAAGTGATCCACCGTCTTATGATAATAACTTTATTTCTAAAGCGCTTTCAAACAAAGTGCTGAACCAATATTTCATCATCCAGTTTTGCAGCATCCATCCTCTTTATTGTATGAAGGTGGAACCATCGATAACCTCGCATCCGTCCATTACAAGACATTTGATTTTGTACAAATCTTCCAGATTTGTGTTTTTCAGCTTTCTGCACCATCCTTTCAGCATCTTTATACTTTTCACCACACTGTGTTTATATAACACATGGATGTGTAACAGGAATCATTTCCCTTCTTTAGCTAACACCACTGCTGAAGTTTCACTGACTCAGAGAGTACAGCAGCTGTGGCACTTTGTCCTGAAACAGCAAATCTCCACATTTCTTCTTTATTCTCAAAGTCATTTTCACCTTTAATGTTGAAATTAAGGACATTATTTTTTCCTTAATGTGGCATGGGCCTTCTGTATAACAGAGACCCAGCAGTAACTAGTGAAGCCCAGTGTGAGGGTCTCTGTCTTTAAAATAATGAGAGCTGGTGATAAAGTGGTGGTGAGGGAATCACGGCTGGGACTGAACTTCGATCCGCCTCCCTGCATCCTTTTTACTTACCAAGAGAGTTTCCACAGATCCTTGTTACTGATGTGTACGTTCAACTGAGGGCGAATGTGGAAGTCGCCACTCAGACCACAGTAACGTCACACCAGACGCTCCCAGTTTATTTTGTCATTTTAATCAATGTACAGTTGGGAGGTCGCTCGCTGACGTTTGTTATGGCTCCATCAAGGAACCTAATAAATCTTTCTGTAGAGCTCTCTGTGGCATGTTTGACTGAAATGTGTTTTATTTGGTTCCCATCATGAAATCTGTCTTAAAGAGAACTAAACCTCAGTGCTGGTTCTGGTGTGGTCAGCGAGTCCATCCAGACCCTTCAAGACTGTTTTTCTTGGACTGATTAGGACTTATTTCAAAATGCTTGTGTGACTTGGATAAATTTACAGACTGTGCACATGTGCACTGGCTCCAGACGTGGGGTTGTCCTGCATAGTCAGTGGTGTCAGTAAATCATTAAGTAAAATAATATGTAACTAGATTCCTTTGAAAGAGCAACCATGGACGACAAAGCTGGGCGGAGTCTGCTCTAAGACACCAAATGAGCAAATGTTTGCTGACCTGTATCAGTGATCACCTTTTTGTTGGCCTGGTCCCCCAGTCCTCCCACTCCCCCTGGTCCTCGGTGGATGCTGTCACTTCCTCTGACACTGGCTCACCATTTATGTTGTGTCAAGAATCAAACGTGAAGATCTAATTTACTCTAAACTCTCTGACTGTTACTAATATAGTCATAAAATATGCAACAACCACTGGAGATGGAGATGAAGCTTCAACTTGCAGAAAATAGTTTATTAAAATCAGTTTGAATAAACCCAAGGCTCAGAGCAAAAGAGACAAAAGCGCCCCCAAGTGGTCAGACTGTAGACGAACAGAATAAACCCTATCAAAGACAAACACGCTGGAAGCATCTTTTCTAACACTCCAGTATTTATTAGCATTTATTATAAATTTATTGTGACTTTGAAGACGTTCAGTGTTTCCTTTGGTATAACGGAGGTCTGACTACAGTCCAGTAAACACACTGATTAGGATTATAGATTAAACTGCTGTAATACTTTCACAGTGTGCAGTGATGCACAGGTCCGAGTGGTTTTACACTGAAATTCTCAACAACAGGAAACTATAAGAATTTGTTACTCTAATAATAAACATAGAAGAAGAAAAACATTTTTCATTTAGAGTTGATGAATATAAATGAATTTGAACTTTACAAACCAATCAAAGACAAACTGATCCATGTGAGTTTATAACAATATTCAAAGGCTGCTGCTGGACACAGACAGGTAACATCATTTTGACTTGCTGTCACCTGGATCTGGAGTCATAAACACTGAAGCACTGAACATTAATACAAGTCTGTTTCTGCCAACTAGTGATAAACCTGCAGACTAATGGCTCAGAAAGCTAAAACGAGCCAATCATTTCTGTGTTTAGTTCCCCTGAAATCAGATGTGATATCAGCAGCTCTGAGTTCATTCATCATTACTGTCCAGTGATGAGATTTCTGCTCCGTTTGGTGACAGTCAGCAGATTTTTCCTGCGTGTGGACGTGAACAGTCGTACCTGACAGCAGCAGGTAGCAAACAGAGATCGTCTTTCCAGCTGGAACTCTTCACTGAGCTGAGCTCATTCAAAATGTTCTGGATTCAAGACAGGAAACAGTCCACATGTGTGTCTTCACTCTGACTCTGGATCAGATCTCACTGACAGACTGTGGACATTATGGAAGCCTAAATGTGACACCATCTTCCTCCTTCATCTGCAGATTAAAGCCAAACAAAGATTCTCATTAAAAGTCTGCAGGTCTGAGAGAGACTCAATCGTTGTGTCATGTCAAACACAGTAAGAGGAGCTGAAGCACAGATGTGAAGAGCAGATGTTCATCAGATTATGACCTCACTCTGTTTTGTCTTCATATACATTCAGTCTGTGTTTATAATGCAGACTTTCTGCTTTTATAATAACACATTTTGTATTTTCTGTATGATCACAGACTGGCTGACTGTGGACTCTCAGGGACTCATTGTGAAGTTGTGGCCTCGGCTCTGAAGTCCATCCCCTCCCATCTGACAGAGCTGGACATTAGTAACAACAAGCTGCAGGATTCAGGCGTGAAGCTTCTGTGTGCTGGACTGGAGAGTCCAAACTGTCGACTGGAGACTCTGAGGTGAGTTCACTGACTGCAGCTGTTGTTGTTTTTCTATATTTCTGATCTTTGATATTTGAAACGTTCTTTAGTTCCTAAATGTTCAGGATGTGTCTGAAGACAAATGTGTCTTTGAGTGCTTTCAGAAATGTTGTGTCTTTCCAAATGACTGAACAACAGTTTTCCTCTTGGCTCCAAATAGAAGTGACAAACTTGAGCAGGGTTCATTTAAAGGCTGACAGAAGTGGAGTGGTGACGGGGAGATGTTTGTCAGGACAGCTTTTCAGCCTCCACAGGTTCATGTTGTGCTCCATCAGTCAGTGAAGATGAAGTCAGTACTGGTGAGGCTGTAGAGTGTGTGAGGGATGTGAATGAGGCTGTTGGAGATCTGATGATAGCAGATAAAAACAGGCTGCAGAGACTTTGAGCTTGTGTGGAAACAGACAGAGAAAAGAAAGACATGAATGTCAAAGCTAATAAAGGTGAAGTTAGGAGCTGTGATGATGTTCATGTATCAGAAGCTGATCGGGCTGCTACAGAGACGACCCACACAGCTGCTGTGGTGAGGTTTGTGTTAAAGCAGAGGAACACAGGCCCAAACATGACAGCAAAGCAGGTTTCAGGCTCTGTGAGAGGATTTCAAACAGAAGCTGGAGAAGAGAAAGGACTACAGAAAGAAGGCAGCTGAGACCAGTCCAAGTGTTTCCATGGAGCCCAGTCTAACATTCATTTATACACTAACGTACAGAAGTGAACGGGAAAATGAATCCATAGTTTCAAATGTAGAAATAGTTCTCAGTTCATTTACAGAGTTTAATACAGTTCATGAGGAAATGTTCAAAGCAGCAGCTGAGAAGAAATCTGCTTCACAAAGTTGGATCCAATTCCAATAGTTTGTGATGCACTTGAACGCAGCGTGAGCAGTTCACTGCCTAACCCCACAGAGACTGTCAGTCTGGACTTTTCTTTATTTCTATTGGCTGTCAGTGAGATTTCAGAGCAATCAGAGACTGTGGGTCTGTGTATGAAGTATAATTCATGTGCAGTTGTTGAAGTTGTAGAATGAGAAATGGCAGTTTGGGGTATTTCCTGCTTTCATTGTCCTGCTTGTGCTGATGAAAATGTTTATTGACGTGTGAATTCATTCTTCAACGCTCGATTCTGCCTGAACAACGAGAAAACTTTGCTTATTTTTGTGTAACACAATTCAAAGTAGGGCTGGGTATCGTCACTGATTTCTAGAATCGATTCGATTCAATTCGATTGGAATCTGGGAAATGTTGCCTCAGACAGTCAGAAATATTATAATTCAGATCAGTATATTTACATATTTTTGTATCTATAAAAGGGAAGCTGGCACTTTCGCGACTTTATCAAAGGTGTGAGCATCACAGCAGAGGCCTTTGTGTCAAAGTAGCTGAAGATAAAACACAGAAAAACATGAAGCTGATTTTCCTGGGATTTTATAAAAATATTCTGCAGTAGATCAAAAACACATAAACATTACCTGATGCTGCTGAAGTGAAGCAGAGCAAAGTTACACCGTTTTTATTACAAACACAGCGTTTTGCAGTTTTGCATAATTTTAAAAAGTTTAAATTTGTTCAGTATTGAACGGCAGAAATGAGGCTTTCTTTTCGAAAGTAAGTAAAAGGAAAAAAAACAGCGGCCGACAGCGCTGTAAACAACGGTAGACTTGTGCGTAACAAGCAAGCGAATAATGCAGAAAACAGATTTTTAGACAGGAAACTGTTCTTGAAGTACAGAGAGAGAGAGAGAGCTGTGCATGAAGTGTGATTTTATCCTGGTGGAAGCAAAACAGCAAAAGTCAGAGTGAGTTCATGACGATGTTTATGTGAAGCGTAGTTTGGATCTTCTTTTGCTGCTGGTTCAGTCAATATTGTTTGGAGAGAGATAAAACTAACAGCTTTAGAATCAGCGTAAAAAGGACGTAATAGAATAGAATAGAATAGCCTTTATTGTCATTGTACAGAGTACAACGAAATTGGAGTGCCACTCCCTTGGTGCAAGATTCAATAATAAATATAAATGTAAAATATAAAAAGTACAATAAAACAATCGCAAGTATTCAAACAATAGTAAGTAAGATATATACAGGATAGCAGCATTAATATAATGACAGTATGAATAGCAGCATAATATAATGGCAGTGACGGTATGGTATAGCTAAGCAGGTTCAAACAGGTTAAACACAAAGCGCGGAGCCGCCGAAACATCAGAATCAGCGAGCTGTCGGCTTTCAACCCCGACCGTGTCCGTGTCATCGGGTGAGAAAAGCGACATCTCACTGATTCTGATTCGCGGGTCGCGCTGTGTGTTTAAGTCTTTGTGCAGAATCCGTGTTCCTGCTCTCATTTACTGTCTTAGCTGTTGTTGAGGTTTTGTGAGATTTCACCAGAAATTCTGGAATTTCAAGCAAAATAAATTTATATTAAAAAATAGATTCAGGATTTTAATTAATCGATTTTACGTTATCCAAGCCAGAATCGATTTTAATCGATAAATCGATTATAAAAACCCACCCCCTAAAAGCAACCTATTAGACCCATTAAACACTAACATAGATGAATACTCAGATTTAAACCTTTATTGTTTCACAAAGGGTTAAAAAGGGAACGTCCACAGTTTAGACTGCAGCAGATTTTATTAAAGCAGTTTGACAGGAGCAAAGCAAAAACACAAAGAATAAGTGTTTCACATATTAATACATATAACATAATAATAAAAGAAAAGCAAAAGAATGATAAAAAAAGAATGAAAAAGTTGTCCAGAGCAGCAGGATGTCTGAGGTCTGCAGAAAGACAAAAACACAGCAGCTAAAAATAGTTGTTGAAAGAAAACGAGGTGGGAGCTGCTGATTCCTGAGCTTTGATACTGGATTAGCTTCAGTAGTTATTCCCATCACTGCTGTAGGAGCTACATTTAGTCACAGCTGATTGTCTTCTTTGACCAATCAGAAGACTACTGTTGTAAAAACAAGCAGACAAAGAACCAATGAGAGTGAAGAACAGGATAAAGAGCTCGTGTGATGGAGGCAAAGCAATAATCAGCAGACTGTAGCAGTTTCTATCTGGATGAAAGTAGAAGGAGCTCAGCGGAGCTCAGTCCCATATCTTTGGTTAGAAACAACATCAGTGATTTCCTGCTGCTCGAGATGATTCCAGCAGCTCTCATTCCAGCAGCTGATGAGAGAAACAGCTGATGGCTCACAGCTCGTACACTGTTGGATCTCCAGATGTTCACGTGGCTGAAGTCTGTGAAGAAACTGTGGTCCACGTAGTTCACACGGCCTCAGATTGGACCGAGCTCCCTGGATCACTGCAGCATCCTCAGCTGGTACATGGACGTCTCTGCTCCTCAGTCTTGGAGCCCCTGCAGGTCCGTCCACACCACCAGGGTCTTCTCACTCACCTTTCCTTTGTCCTCGTCCTTCATCGGCCGTGCTGTGTCTTTGTTCCTGCGGTGTTGTTCCCACGATGCAGCGCTGATGTTCCCTCCTTGAATGCACAACAAGTACGGTGCTGGTCTTTCTCGGGTGGAGCAGAGACAGATTGAAGTCTTTCAGGCTTTAGTGCCGACTTCCCTGACAGAGGCTGGACTCCATGGTCTGCACAGGAGGCTTCTACACTGTGTGGAGGTGACTCCTGGACTCGAAGACAGGCTGCAGGTACATGTGTGATGAAGAGGAGCTACAGCAGTGTGATGGAGCTGCAGGTGTGAAGGAAGTCCTGCTGTCCTGTCCCACCCTCATCTTTGCTTCCTCTGTCTTCTCTGGACTTGTCCTCCTGTTTCAGAAACAGCACTGCTTCATGCCGAGGGTGGACGGGAGCGTTGGCTCTGATTCTTTTACCGTCCACCACAAGGAGACACTGATGCTGACCTCCTGATTCATCTGCATGTGTTCTGCTTCACACTGCTCACCTCCACCAAAGACTTCACAAACATCTTCTTTCTTTGAGTCCAGTTTGTCCCACAAACACTTCCAAATCTCCTCCTCTGAGATTCTGCAGCTTCTTGCAGTGTGACTCAGCTGACTTCTGACAGACCACAGACTGGCACAGCATCCACATGTGTCTCCTTTCAAACAGGCTCTTGATGTTTCCTCCCACATCATTCTGGCCTCTCAGTCTCCTTTGTTCTCCAGCTCTGTAGCTCCAGCTGGTGAAGCTTCAGTTTTCCATGTTGGTAACAGTAAACTACAGCCTCTGCTGTCAGCTGGGTAACTAAACAGAGCTGCAGCACGTCTCTGCGGTGGTGCTACATCCAGCCTGCAGACGGCCGTCTACATGTTGTAGTGGTTTACAGTCACCAGGGGGCGCTGTCCCAGCCATGCAGGCAGTGGGCTGCTCTGCTTGTGCTGTTGTTGGTGAAGCTGAAGTGAAAGTGATAGGTTTGTAGTTTGAACCTATCCACTGGAACGTTAAGGACAATCTGCTACGCAGCAAAAAGCAAGACACAAGGCACCAAAGTTCTCTGGTTTACTCATGCATGAGGGAGACCTGGCTGGAGCCAAGCGTCGTTCCACCACTTGACCACCATCAGACTCTCAGCCAGGCTCCCCATAGCACTCCTTTTATTGTGGTTACATGAATATGCATAGGGTCATTAACATATAGCATCTCACATAGGTATACATGTGAACAAAGAATACTGTGTGTGTGTGTGTGTGTGTGTGTGTGTGTGTGTGTGTGTGTGTGTGTGGTACTGCTGATCAAAGGGTCATATAACATCCTTGGTCAGGAAGAGGGTAGACCCCCCTTCACCCTAGATGGTTCACCCTAGATAACATGGTGAGGAAGTCCAGCAGTTCATCTAAACAAAAAGCACTTAGACTAGAACAGACGTAGCTACGTTAATCCTGCCATAAAACAATAAGAGAAGGTACGACCTCTCTCGTGCTCCCAGGATGTGGGTGTGCATTCTAGTGTGGAATACACACCAAGCCCCTGCAGCCTGCTAAAGATCACACATCCTATCACTACACAATTGATTATACACCTCTAAGAATATATGGTTAAATATTTCCTAATACAAATGACAATAATAAAATCTAAACCCATCAGAAAGCGAGAGTTAAAACACTGAACAGTGTCCACTGAGCTTCTTATGCTATTCTCATGCTCAAAGAAGTTTAACAGGAAGGACGACTCGTCCATCAGGCGTCCAGCTGTCCGTGACCGTGTCCACAGCAGAGTGTGACCGAGGCTTCATGCTAACACGCACACATGAAGCTAATACCACCACGAGCAGCTGCTCAGTGGATTTGGAGGACAAATGTCTGCAGCTTCTCACAGGCAGTATGCAGAATGTGGATCTCCACAAAGACTGTGGAGAGCTCGTCCCACACTCTAAATCCAAACTTGTCTGCACAAAACTTCTCACACGTTCCCGTCACAAGTGTCTTCTAAGTGAAGCTACCAGGTTCAGGTGCAGCTTGTTTATCTGGAGCTGCAGGAGATGATCCATCCTCACAAAGCAACACAGCAGATATGCAAACACACAACACAACCAAAGGATTCTCTCTGCATGTCTGTGGCTGATGCTGCTGGAACGAAGCTGTTTGAAACCTTGTTGTTCTGCACTTTGGGACCAGAAGAGGAAACTGAAGCTCTGTGCAGAGGGTCCAATGGAAGCAGCCAAGCGCTGTAAGTGTCTGCTGTACAGGGATGCTGGTTCAGCTGTGGCTCAGTTTCACAGGGTGACTCAATAAAAGCAGCAGGAAATCAAAGCTTGATGCTTTCATCAGTGTGGAAATAAGAAAGTTTCCTGTGTCAGACGCTGGAGCTCTTTCACTCTCAGCTTCACAGTTTCAGCTTCAAACTTCTTCCAACATGTTTCTAACACGGCCACATTCCACCTTAATGGAGCTGATATCTTGTGCATCAGCACATTTTCTAAAGGCAGCGATCACATCTTTAGTTTTGGATGTTTAACTGCAGATTGTTTATGTGTTTATAGCACATTAATTACAGCAGCAGCGTTGACCACAGTGCTGTACAAGAATCCAAAATAACTATTAAAATAACTCCTAATATTAATATCACACATCAAATATCAAATAACTCTCATGCTGTATTAAAAGCCAGTGAATACAAATGTGTTTTAAGAGCAGATTTACAGAGACTGGCAGCAGGAGCTGGGGCTGTTCGATAGAACGATGTATATATGATGACCATATGAAAACGTCTATCGTTTCATATCACGCTCTTTGTTTCCTGCTTATGTGTTTGTGTTTTCCAGATAAAGCTTTCAAAATAAATCTGAAGATCCTGTTGAGAGTTTTCAAAATAAACACAATACAGTACTGCGGTCGCTCGTTTATCGAGTTACGTTCTAAAAATAAGTCTCAGAATGAAGTAGCAGCTTTATGTTTTACAAGTATTATAGAAGTTTTAAGGCAGTTAAACCCTCACTGCACACTTTCTACACTTTTCTCAGACAGGCATGAACATTTTCACACTTTTCTCTCTTGTTTAAACAAAGTTCAAACCTTCATAGAAAAATAAGTTCATTATTAAAGAATGAAAGCAAAGTGTTTCTGAAACGTGTCAAATCAGCCTTTGCTGGCATTAAATGAGCTTGGTTCTGTGTGAGGAGCACTCGTCCATGGCCTGGGCTCCTCGCTGTCAGGTAAAGTTTCATAAAGCTTTTGAGTTTTTCTGCAGATAATGTTGGTGTCCAGCACGATGTTCTTTTTCCTGCGGTCACTGAGCCACAAAGCCAAAGCTGACTCCATCCTTACGATGTTCTTGTTGTGGACAGTTACAACCTTTTTGCCTCCTTGTTGAAACTATGATGGTCAGCATCTTCCTCTGCCTTTGGCTGCTACCACAGGTGCAAAACGTCTCGTCATCATTGTTGTTTGTTGGGACAAAACGTACAAACATACAGTGCAGCACTGCAGAGTCACACTGCTGTAAATTTGAACACATTCTGTACTGTACAGGAGACACGGCACGAGATTGGCTGACAATGGTCTACAGCCAATCAGGACGCAGAACACAATGCGCTGTAAAAAACAAAAACATGCAAAATTGCACAAAAAAGATCAGCGAAACAGCGAGGCCGCCAAAGGTGAACTGTGTTACAGCGAGGGACCAGCGTATATGTGGTTGTTGGGACGATAAATGTCTTTGAGCTTGTGTCAGAAGACGAGCTGCAGCTTTCTGGACCAGCTGCAGTCTTGCCAGGCAGGTCCCACTAACTCCAACATATAAGGAGTTACAATAATCCAGCTGGGACGTCATGAAAACGTGGATCGCCCGTTCAAGGTTTTTAAAAGATATAAATGATCTCACCTTAGATAAAAGCCTCAGTTTGAAGAAAGACCGCTGTACAACTGAGCTCAGCTGTTTTTCAAATTGCCGTCAAATATAAGCCCCAAATGTAATAATGCGATTTAATAAAAGAGCTGAACCAGTCTAATAGAGCGCCCTTGATGCCGCCATGCTCCAATGGTGAGGTCAAGATGCTGTGGTCAAGGCAGCGGTCAGATCCAAAAGCACAGCTGAGTCTCCTGATCAGTGGCTGATAAAAGATCATTAAGAACTTTTCAAAGTGCAGTTTCAGTGCTGTGAAGAGCTTTAAAACCAGACTGAAACCTTTACAACAGATTGCAGCTGAACAAATATAATCTTTTACAAAATCTTCGACAGGAAGGGAAGCTTTGAAATAGGCCTGAAGTTTGAGCGGACAGAGGATCCAGATCAGGTTTTTAGTACAGGCTGTACAACAGCATGTTTAAAACAGGCTGTACAACACCTGATCTAAGACTGCTGTTAAAAATCGCTAAGATGTCGGAACCGACAACCTTTAAAATCTTTTTAAACACGTGTTGGAACAACTTCATTTGGACAAGATGATGTCTTTATAGCATCACATCGTTCCTCCACCTGATCAAACCACACAGGCTCAAACTGATCAAAAACAGCTGAGCAGGTGAATATTTTAGCCCCGGTGCGATCTCGGGCGAGAGTATCGATGATGGCCAAAGGGCAGCGTCCAGCTCTACGGCCGCTGAAGAGCAGACTCAACAGACGCGCGTGATGTGGATCCTACTGCTCTAAAACTGGAGCTTCTTCAATCCATTAAAGAGGACATTAGTACGCTGTTAAAAGAAGAAGTCAGAAATGCATTGAAAGAAGATTTTGACAATATAAGGGCTGACGTGCAAGGACTGAGAAATGAGATCACTAACAGCATGGCGGCGACGTGCGGCAAAGTTGATGGAGTAAAGGTTACAGTGAAAGAAGCTGAGGATGGGCTGTCAATGTGGAGCGATGAGGTGACCACCCTGCAGTCTACAGTAGAGAGTATGAAGGAGGAGCTGTCTGACCTGAAGGATAAATGTGATGAAGGCAGGAAGCGGAGAGCTAACATCCACATCATAGGGATCCCAGAGGGCCTGGACTCGAGCTCCTCCACGGCCGTATCCGTGCTACTACGTGAAGTGCTGGGTATGGATAAAGACGTTATTGTCGACCGCTCACACAGGAGCCCTATCCTGAGAAAGCCAGCTGGTGACCCGCACGCCGTCATAGCCGAGCGTCACTACTACCAGGATTGTGTGGCTACGCCGTGCCAGGGCCCAAGCCCCGCTTGAGTTTAACGGACAACCTATTGCAATATTACGACTGGGCGATATGACCCAAAGTTCATATCTCGATATTCTTTAGCTGGATGGCGATATACGATATATATCTCGATATTTTTAAAGCCAGAAAGTTCGAACAAAAAGAGAGTTCTTAGTCAAAGCTGTGTCCCAAATCTCACACAGGCACATTTATTAACATACAGCGTAGATGTACATGAAACAATTACTCAGAAATAAATGATCAGCATTTATTAAATAATAATGCTCCATAAATAAAAGAAAACAATGTTGTTTTTGTGCATAACAAAAAGCTCACAATCGTGCAGTCAAAATGTAAACAGACGCTGAGCATAATAACAAGCAGCTGCTCTGTTCCCAGGTTCTACTGCGTGACTGACAGCCTGGAGTTTGAAACCCTCTTTGTAACCGTGTCTCTTACAGGTGCCATTTATGGTCCTTATACACACTCAATACAGTAATATTACGTTGAAGCAGAGTACGTATCACTCCGCGAGGCTCCTCGTAGCTGTAATGCTCCAACAATCCATCAAGCGGTGCGGCCTCGTAGCTGAGCAAAGTCGTACCAAAACATCTTTTGAAAGGTTTCTGAGCGCCGTGTAGCACATAAAATCGGTTCGAGGTCAGTAAGCACAACCAGAATTCATCCATAAGGCGCACTGTCGATTTATGAGAAAATTACAGGATTTTAAGTGCAGAAAATATAGTTTATGGTTTTCATTTGATCTTAGCAAATATCTACGCCTCTAATTGGGACGATCACAGATTTTTCACTAATGTCTTTGCGCGGCTCCCCAATATGTCATCACACAATATCATCTTTGAGGGAGACCTAAACTGCTCATTATCTGCTATGGACCACAGTTCACACAAAAGTACACTTAGTCCAAACTCAGCATGCGTCATTCAGAGCTTTCTTGATAATTATGGGCTGGCTGATGTATGGAGATTTCATAATCCTGCTTCACGTCAATACTCTTTTTTTTCTAATGTCCATAAAACATATATTTGTATAGAAAAACGTCTCCCTTTAGTTACAGAATGTGATTATAAGACTCTGGTGATTTCTCCTCTTGTTTTTTCAATGTGTATTCCTGATGCCTGCTCCAACTATCAGCCATGGAGATTCAACTCAGTGTTGTTAGCAGATGAAGAGTTTGTCAGTTACAAAAGGTCTCAAAGACATTTTTTTTCTATTAATCAGACCCCAGAGATGTCATCATCAGTCATTTGGGAATCTCTAAAAGCATCTGAGAGGCCAAATAATTTCATTTTGTGCCAAACAAAGTGCAACACTGAAAGAACATCATCCATAAATATTGAGTAATAACTGGACTCTCATACAGCGAGACTCAAATGCCTTTAAACATCAGCTTATCCTGCTGATCCAAGTCCAACACTGAGTTTGTAAAAACATGTTTGTCAATCATTTTGTTTGGTTTCTGAGGAAAAAGATTCAATAACTTGCTGCTAATACACAACATTTCATCATATTTCCTCATAACCCTCTTTTGTCTGACCATTTGATCCCATTTGAATTTGCAATAAAGGATCCACAGAGTTTGGTGACAATAATGACAGTAGATGTTTGTGTGAAAGTGCTGGAAGCAAATGAGTGTGTGATGTTCTTTCAGTGTTGCACTTTGTAGACGCTCCCTGAGCACTGGTCTCACAGCCAGCTGCACATAGAGACCAGTGTTGTTAGTCCAGGTCAGAAGATGACTTGTTGGAATGAAAATGAGCTTGTAGTTTGTCTGCTTTAATAATGTGACTGGAAAAAGGTGTTGGACTTCAAATATGTCCATTTCTGTCACACTTCACCTTTAAAAGTGAAGCCATGTGGTTCCTGGAAGGAAAAACACGACTTTTTCAAGTCTTTGTCCTGTTTTTATGAGAAATGTACGACTTTAATGTGAAACATTCAGAGTTTTTTCTCTTGTTGTGTTTGTTTGAAGCTGCTTCCTGTTGGCTTCAGCTGTTTGGAGTTTCCATTTTCTAAACTTCTACATTCTGAACCTTCTTCAGCTCTGAACAGATGATGAAACACTGAATGATTTCAAGCACTTTGTCTAATAAACTTACATCTTTCATTCTCTATACAGATTGAAATACTGTGGTTTGTCAGAGATCAGCTGTGATTATCTGGCAGCAGCACTGAAGTCCAACCCCTCCCATCTGAGAGAGCTGGACCTGAGCTACAACAACAACCTGCAGGATCCAGGAGTGAAGCATCTGTGTGGTTTCCTGGAGAGTCCAGGATGTAAACTTGAAACTCTGAGGTCAGTCAGCATGTTTTAGTTGTGCTGAGATGAATATGATGTGAAAGTTGTGCTGACACTAAACTGCAGACATCAGGCTGATATTATACTGATCCACACTGAGGATCTTCATGGTAAAGTCTGTTTTCTTCTTCTCTGGTTTAGTCCATTGACTGCAGCAGAACAATGTTCACATTTCAAACAGTGATACTCAACGTATGGCCCGCGGCCCACACGCGGCCTGCCCACCTTTCCTGATTCAGAGAGAGGGGACCCTGATTAACTGTGTAGCTTCTTCCTCACAGTTCTAAGTATCAGACACAACAATGAATAATCCACAGCTGACTGTCTTTAGCAGGTCAAAGGTCACGGCACACAGCAGACAGTCAGAAATATTCTAACTCTGATCATTTATCAGTTGTGACACTGTGAGACTTGATCAGAGGTGTGATCATCACAGCAGAGGCCTTTGTGTCAAAGTCACTGAGGATCAAACAGAAACACATGAAGCAGATTTTCCTCTTCTGGCTTTTTATAGCAGATAACCTTCAAAATATTCTGCAGTCGATCAAAAACTGAAGCAAACCATGAAGCAACATGTGAACATGAGCTGATGCTGCTGAAGTGAAGCAAAGTTACAGAGGTTTGATTACAGACACAGCTGAGAGTTTGTAATCTGTCATCATTTTAAAAAGTTTCCATGGAACAGCAGAAATGAGGCTTTACTGTCAGAGGCCGACAGCACTGAACACAACAGCAGACTGGTGGCTAATAAACAGTGAATGATGCAGAAACAGATGTTTGAAGCTGTTCTTGGAGTACACTGAGAGAGAGAGAGCTGTGCAGGCAGGAACAGCCAAAGTCAGAGAGAATTCATGAGCATATTGATCAAACGTGAAGCAGAGTTTGGATCTTCTTTTGCTGCTGCTTCACTCAGTTTTGGTTGGAGACAGATGAAACCTGCAGCTTCAGGATCTGTGAGCTGTCCACTTTCAGCCCCGACGGCGTGTCCGTGTACGTGCCGTCGAGTGAACGATCCACGCTCTGTGTTTCCATCTTTGTGTGTTTAGCTGCTCTCATTTACTGTTTTAGCTGTTTGCTGCTTGTTGAAATAGTTTGTGAGCTTTAACCTGAGATTCTGGCAAAATACATTTATATTAAACATCGATTCAGGATTGAATGAATCAACATCGTTTTATTCAAATTAAAACCATTTAAATGGGAACATGAATTTTTTACAGCCGCCTCTAATGCTGGGTAATGTCAGCTGGTCCATGTGCAGCTGGCTGTGGGGCTCAGGGAGCGTCTACAAAGTGCAACACTGAAAGAACATCATCCATAAATATTGAGTAAGAACTGGACTCTCATACAGCGAGACTCAAATGCCTTTAAACATCAGCTTATCCTGCTGATCCAAGTCCAACACTGAGTTTGTAAAAACATGTTTGTCAATCATTTTGTTTGGTTTCTGAGGAAAAAGATTCAATAACTTGCTGCTAATACACAACATTTCATCATATTTCCTCATAACCCTCTTTTGTCTGACCATTTGATCCCATTTGAATTTGCAATAAAGGATCCACAGAGTTTGGTGACAATAATGACAGTAGATGTTTGTGTGAAAGTGCTGGAAGCAAATGAGTGTGTGATGTTCTTTCAGTGTTGCACTTTGTAGACGCTCCCTGAGCACTGGTCTCACAGCCAGCTGCACATAGAGACCAGTGTTGTTAGTCCAGGTCAGAAGATGACTTGTTGGAATGAAAATGAGCTTGTAGTTTGTCTGCTTTAATAATGTGACTGGAAAAAGGTGTTGGACTTCAAATATGTCCATTTCTGTCACACTTCACCTTTAAAAGTGAAGCCATGTGGTTCCTGGAAGGAAAAACACGACTTTTTCAAGTCTTTGTCCTGTTTTTATGAGAAATGTACGACTTTAATGTTCTTTTTTTTTTAACTCAATTTTTATTATAATTTACAACATTACAACTTGTACTTGTCAATGTTCAGTAGGACAGTTACAGGAACAGCAATGCAGAAATGTAGATTAAAATAAGAACTGCAATTAGGAAGCACAAAACAAAACTGGGAAGCAAAACAAAACCCAAGCAAACAAACAAACAAACAGACAACAACAACAAAAACAAAACAAAACAAAAACTTTATGTAATATTAAATAACATGTGACAAACTTAGCCGTAAATGGACAAAACGAAACAGACCTATGCTAAATTATTGAAACAGTAAAGCATGTATGGGTCGCCAACGCTCAGTAAACAATTCTCTCTGAATCCGCAGAGCAGATGTTATTTCCTCCATCTGGTAAATTTCTCTTGCTTTATCAATCCACATATTATATGAAGGTGGGTCAAGATTCAGCCATTTAATAGTGATACACTTTAGTGCTGCTGTAAGATTCTTAAGAGATACGTTTTATTGTTTCCCGCAAAACCATTTGGTAAGACTCCTAAAATGGCTAACTGTTGGTCTTTGTATTGTTGGAAAACTGTATTGAGAACTTTAAATATGTCATTCCAAAGTGAGCAGAGTTTTGGGCATGACCAGAATATATGTGAGTGGGTTCCTAAAGAAGTACCACAATTTCACCAGCAGGTGTCAGGATTTGTAGGCTTCATTTTGGCAATTATCTCTGGGGTTCTAAAATATCTCATGACCACCTTCCATTTAAATTCTCTCCACAGCCCAGAATTAGTCACCAGATGGGCTTCACCGAACACCTCTTCCCAGGTGTCCTCTGAGATTTGAGTGCCAGTCTCAGCTTCCCACCTTGCCTTAATATCCAAAGTTGCATTTGTATTGAAACTCATAAATGCGTTATAAAAATGACTGATTAATTTTGGGGAGGAATTACTTTGAAATGTTTTTAGAAATATTTCCTCAATGGGTGAGGGCTCCAAAACTTGCCTCCATTCTTTATGTTTTGTCAAAAAGCTTCTTAGCTGCAGAAATCTAAAAAAGTCAGAAGAAGGAAGCCGAAACTGACCTCAACTGTTCAAATGAGCTCAGGTGCCCATTCCTCACAACATGACAAAGTTTATGAAACCTACTATGTGACCATGCTCTGAAGCCAGAGTCTTCCACAATAGGAGAAAAACCCTGCAGGGAGGAGAGCCTTGATAACATTGAAATTTCTTTTGGAAGAGCAAATGATTGTTTGATTCTACGCCAAATCTTTAGTGTGACCCTCGTCCGTTCCCCCATATGCACATTTTTAATTGAAATGTTAGAACAAAGCAGGGATTCCAATGATCTTTCGCACATTGTCTTCTCAATGTTTAGCCACTGAGTTTCAGACAAATCCCGCACCCATACAGTCAGGGGTCTCATCTGAGCTGCCCAGAAATAATATTTCAGGTTTGGAACAGCCAATCCCCCCTGCAGGTTTGACAGTTTTAATGTTTGGAACTTGATCCTTGGGCGTTTGCCTTGCCATATAAATTTGGAAAAAAGTTTATCTAAATTATCAAATGTAGAGTTGGGAATGTTTATAGGCAGCATTTGAAAAAGGTCTAGAAGTCTTGGCAATACATTCATACGTATACTCTCGATCCGACCCAAGAAAGACAGAGGCAGGACTGTCCATCTCTCTAAATCTTTTTTTATTTTTGCAACTATAACTTCATAATTTACTTTAAACAAGTCTGATAATGAGTGAGGAATTTGAATTCCTAAATACTTGATACCTTCGTTTGGCCATTTAAAGCCACATCGCTCCTTGAATGTTAGTGAAATGTTTCCTCCTATATCCATTGCCAATGTTTTGTTAATATTAACTTTGTAACCAGAGAGGTAACCGTAATAATTTCTCTTAAATGAGGTAAACTGACTGCAGGATTTGAAATGTATAAAAGTACATCGTCTGCGTAGATGGACAATTTATGCTGTTCTCCATTAATTGAAAGGCCCTGAATTTCATGTTGATCTCTAATCAACTGCGCCAGAGGCTCAATACTTATATCGAACAGCAGGGGCAACAATGGGCATCCTTGTCTACGCCCACGTTCCAGTGGAAATCTGGCTGATATTGTTCCATTTACCCGTACAGCCGCCATTGGGTTGGAATAAAGAATCTGTATCCACTTAATTAAGTTTGGCCCAAATTTGAATCTTTCAAGTGTATGGCCCAAGTACTGCCAGGAAACCCTGTCGAATGCTTTTTGCGCATCAAGAGACAGAATCATTGTTTCTTCTTGTTTGGTCTTGTACAAGGACATTAAGTTCAACAATCTACGAACATTGTCCCCATAGTGCCTTCCTGCAATGAACCCCGTTTGATCTGGATTCATAACCTGTGTAATAATTTTACTAACTCTTTTGGCTAAAATCGTGGTGAGAATGCGTGAACCAGTATTAAGTAATGAGATTGGCCTGTATGATTGACAGTTTGTGGGGTCCTTGCCCTCTTTATGGATTACAACAACTGTAGCATCGTTCCAGGACGACGTGCACACACATACACTTACACTGATAAGCACGCACTAATCCCCCTCCCTTTCCAAACGCCTTCGATGCTTGTTTCCTGTGGGGGAAGACGGCGGGTCTGTGTGCCACGCTGGAATGGTAGCGCTGTGTAGGACGACTGCTGTGTTCCTTCGTATTACTCCTCACCCCCTACCCAACCCCGGTGGCTTGTCACGTGCCCCAATGTTGTGACGTGGACATTTATGTGCTCTCTGTGCAGAGGAGTTTTTTCGTTTCCTGTTCTCATGCTGTCCTCCCATAGGTGCCCAGCCTGAGAAGAGGTCTCTGTTTTTCCTCTTGTACTTTTCCCATTGTTGTGTACTTTTTCAGTTTTTTTTTTTTTTTTTTCTGTAACGCTGCCGATCTCCGACTGTATTCCCATGTGATGTCTTTGTTGTGTGTGTAAGTCGGGGGGGGCAGTAATAAGGGTGCGACTTTGTCCTTAAGTTTTTTAAGTGCTAAGCCTCTTAAGTGTTAAGGTTTGAAATCACCTGTAAAATTTCTTGTTCATCGAACTCCTTTGCTACAGACTCTGGCAGTGTTTTTAAATTGATCTTTTCTAACAAATCAGATAGTGTATTGTTATCTTTACATGTATCTGAATTTTTATATAATGACTCGAAAAAATTGGCAAAGCAACTTGTAATTTGATTTGGTTTAGTAATTAGGGTTTGATCTGACTTCAACTTTTGGACCATATTACAAGTTTGCTGTTTCCTGAGTCTTATTGCCAGCAATCTACTAGCCCTACTACCCTGTTCATAGTACTTTTGTTTAATGAATCTTAAATTGCCCTCAATTTTCTCGTTTATTAAACTATTACGCTCACTACGTAACATTTTAAGATCGGAAAGCAAATTGGCTGTCTGTGCTTTTTTGTGTTGTTGCTCTAGGTGTTTTATTTTGACCTCCAATTCACACCGCCTAGCCTCTTTTCTTTTCTTCCTGTCACTTGCAAATGATATTATGCGACCTCTAATGTATGCCTTGGCGCAATCCCAGAGAGTTAAAGGCGATATCTCTGGAGTTGTGTTCAACTGCAAGTAAGTATTTAGTTCAGTATGTATGAACTCAAAAAACTGCCAATCATTTAGGAGTGAGGCATTTAATCGCCAGACTTTAATGTTCTTGATGCTCCTGTACCATCTCTGTGTCATCCTCCTCGCTCCCTCTTTGCACTCACAGTCTTTGTGCATCATTAACACTCACATGTGGAAAACCAAAGTTTTACTGGGCAGAAGATGATCATCAGTGACTCTGTCTTTAAAACACTCTTGTTAGAAATGTACGACTTTAATGTGAAACATTCAGAGTTTTTTCTCTTGTTGTGTTTGTTTGAAGCTGCTTCCTGTTGGCTTCAGCTGTTTGGAGTTTCCATTTTCTAAACTTCTACATTCTGAACCTTCTTCAGCTCTGAACAGATGATGAAACACTGAATGATTTCAAGCACTTTGTCTAATAAACTTACATCTTTCATTCTTTATACAGATTGAAGAGCTGTGGTTTGTCAGATATTGGCCTTGATTATCTGGCAGCAGCACTGAAGTCCAACCCCTCGTATCCCACAGAGGTGGACCTGAGTGGAACCTACAGCAACCTGAAGGATACAGGAGTGAAGCATCTGTGTGGTTTTCGGGAGAATCCACGATGTCGATTTGAAACTCTGAGGTCAGTCAGCATGTTTTAGTTGTGCTGAGATGAATATGATGTGAAAGTTGTGCTGACACTAAACTGCAGACATCAGGCTGATATTATACTGATCCACACTGAGGATCTTCATGGTAAAGTCTGTTTTCTTCTTCTCTGGTTTAGTCCATTGACTGCAGCAGAACAATGTTCACATTTCAAACAGTGATATTCAACGTATGGCCCGCGGCCCACACGCGGCCTGCCCACCTTTCCTGATTCAGAGAGAGGGGACCCTGATTAACTGTGTAGCTTCTTCCTCACAGTTCTAAGTATCAGACACAACAATGAATAATCCACAGCTGACTGTCTTTAGCAGGTCAAAGGTCACGGCACACAGCACTCTGTGAAACAGTTTGGAGCAGGAATTCTTGCACATTTACAAACTGACACTGCTGCACGGCATGCTGGGTAATGCTAGCTGCTCAGGTATGGGTGTGGTAACGGCTGTGAGACTCTGTGGCTGCAGAACACCGAAGAAGAGAAAAGAGAGGTGGAGGATGAAGAAAAGAGGCGGAGATGAAGCAGAAGTTTAGCTCTAGAGAGGAGCTGTGTCTGTGTGGGTGGGGCTCAGGCAGCTCCGCCCACACAGTGACAGTGAAGCAGGTGAAGAGTAATAAATGAAGACAGCAGACAGGATTTGATAAGCTGATGTACAAACATGTAGAATGATGGTGGCAGCTACAGAAACAGGTCCATACAGACTGAAGCGTGTCTCAGTCTGAATGTACACTGCTGTTATAAGAGCTGTGGAAACTCAGGTCAAAAGGACGTAACCACACTGCTGACAGTTCCAGGACATTCACAGAGTTACAGCATCATTTGTGACCATAAAGACAGAAAGCTCATCCAAATCCTGGGATTAAAAGTCTGTCCTGGTGGTGTCCAGTCAAACACGTCTCTGTGAAAGCTTCAATCCAACAGGCTCCAAAGTCCTTCTGCTCATTTCCTCGCCGGGTTCTTGATGCTCCTGTACCATCTCTCTGTCATCCTCCTCGCTCCCTCTTTGCACTCACAGTCTTTGTGCATCATTAACACTCACATGTGGAAAACCAAAGTTTTACTGGGCAGAAGATGATCATCAGTGACTCTGTCTTTAAAACACTCTTGTTAGAAATGTTCGACTTTAATGTGAAACATTCAGAGTTTTTTCTCTTGTTGTGTTTGTTTGAAGCTGCTTCCTGTTGGCTTCAGCTGTTTGGAGTTTCCATTTTCTAAACTTCTACATTCTGAACCTTCTTCAGCTCTGAACAGATGATGAAACACTGAATGATTTCAAGCACTTTGTCTAATAAACTTACATCTTTCATTCTCTATACAGATTGGAGCGCTGTGATTTGTCAGAGATCAGCTGTGATTATCTGGAAGCAGTGCTGAAGCTCAACCCTTCGTATCCCAGAGAGGTGGAGCTGAGCTACCACAAGCTTCAGGATTCAGGAGTGAAGCAGCTGTGTGTTCTTCTGGAGAATCCACAACATCAAATTGAAACTCTGAGGTCAGTCTCCACGTTTTAGTTGTGCTGACACTGTCGATCTGTGGAAGTAAAACCTTTATACAGGAAGTCTGGTTCAGCTCTTTGTAGACCTTCTAATCTCTGATGCTCTGAGTCTTACTCAGTAGATGATGCAGAGTTGTGAAGCCGATGTGGGTGAGGACACTCGCCCAGCTCTAACTACTTTGACGTCCAGGCGGCTTCCCTGCTTGTCCTGATACAAACAAACCTGAGTAACCTTGCAGGTCAGATCTCATCAGTCACACCTGTTATGGCAGCTCTCCTCTAGATTGTAGTTCTTGTTAACCTGGGATGGTTTTAGAAGCCTGGACCACAGACTGCAAGGGAAGATATTACTGGGAAAGGCCAAAGCAACCTATTAGACCCATTAAACACTAACATAGATGAATACTCAGATTTAAACCTTTATTGTTTCACAAAGGGTTAAAAAGGGAACGTCCACAGTTTAGACTGCAGCAGATTTTATTAAAGCAGTTTGACAGGAAGTAAAGCAAAAACACAAAGAATAAGTGTTTCACATATTAATACATATAACATAATAATAAAAGAAAAGCAAAATAATGATAAAAAAGAATGAAAAAGTTGTCCAGAGCAGCAGGATGTCTGAGGTCTGCAGAAACACAAAAACACAGCAGCTAAAAATAGTTGTTGAAAGAAAACGAGGTGGGAGCTGCTGATTCCTGAGCTTTGATACTGGATTAGCTTCAGTAGTTATTCCCATCACTGCTGTAGGAGCTACATTTAGTCACAGCTGATTGTCTCCTTTGACCAATCAGAAGACTACTGTTGTAAAAACAAGCAGACAAAGAACCAATGAGAGTGAAGAACAGGATAAAGAGCTCGTGTGATGGAGGCAAAGCAATAATCAGCAGACTGTAGCAGTTTCTATCTGGATGAAAGTAGAAGGAGCTCAGCGGAGCTCAGTCCCATATCTTTGGTTAGAAACAACATCAGTGATTTCCTGCTGCTCGAGATGATTCCAGCAGCTCTCATTACAGCAGCTGATGAGAGAAACAGCTGATGGCTCACAGCTCGTACACTGTTGGATCTCCAGATGTTCACGCTGCTGAAGTCTGTGAAGAAACTGTGGTCCACGTAGTTCACACGGCCTCAGATTGGACCGAGCTCCCTGGATCACTGCAGCATCCTCAGCTGGTACATGGACGTCTCTGCTCCTCAGTCTTGGAGCCCCTGCAGGTCCGTCCACACCACCAGGGTCTTCTCACTCACCTTGCCTTTGTCCTCGTCCTTCATCGGCCGTGCTGTGTCTTTGTTCCTGCGGTGTTGTTCCCACGATGCAGCGCTGATGTTCCCTCCTTGAATGCACAACAAGTACGGTGCTGGTCTTACTCGGGTGGAGCAGAGACAGATTGAAGTCTTTCAGGCTTTAGTGCCGACTTCCCTGACAGAGGCTGGACTCCATGGTCTGCACAGGAGGCTTCTACACTGTGTGGAGGTGACTCCTGGACTTGAAGACAGGCTGCAGGTACATGTGTGATGAAGAGGAGCTACAGCAGTGTGATGGAGCTGCAGGACTGAAGGAAGTCCTGCTGTCCTGTCCCACCCTCATCTTTGCTTCCTCTGTCTTCTCTGGACTTGTCCTCCTGTTTCAGAAACAGCACTGCTTCATGCCGAGGGTGGACGGGAGCGTTGACTCTGATTCTTTTACCGTCCACCACAAGGAGACACTGATGCTGACCTCCTGATTCATCTGCATGTGTTCTGCTTCACACTGCTCACCTCCACCAAAGACTTCACAAACATCTTCTTTCTTTGAGTCCAGTTTGTCCCACAAACACTTCCAAATCTCCTCCTCTGAGATTCTGCAGCTTCTTGCAGTGTGACTCAGCTGACTTCTGACAGACCACAGACTGGCACAGCATCCACATGTGTCTCCTTTCAAACAGGCTCTTGATGTTTCCTCCCACATCATTCTGGCCTCTCAGTCTCCTTTGTTCTCCAGCTCTGTAGCTCCAGCTGGTGAAGCTTCAGTTTTCCATGTTGGTAACAGTAAACTACAGCCTCTGCTGTCAGCTGGGTAACTAAACAGAGCTGCAGCACGTCTCTGCGGTGGTGCTACATCCAGCCTGCAGACGGCCGTCTACATGTTGTAGTGGTTTACAGTCACCAGGGGGCGCTGTCCCAGCCATGCAGGCAGTGGGCTGCTCTGCTTGTGCTGTAGTTGGTGAAGCTGAAGTGAAAGCGAGAGTTAAAACACTGAACAGTGTCCACTGAGCTTCTTATGCTATTCTCATGCTCAAAGAAGTTTAACAGGAAGGACGACTCGTCCATCAGGCGTCCAGCTGTCCGTGACCGTGTCCACAGCAGAGTGTGACCGAGGCTTCATGCTAACACGCACACATGAAACTAAAACCACCACGAGCAGCTGCTCAGTGGATTTGGAGGACAAATGTCTGCAGCTTCTCACAGGCAGTATGCAGAATGTGGATCTCCACAAAGACTGTGGAGAGCTCGTCCCACACTCTAAATCCACACTTGTCTGCACAAAACTTCTCACACGTTCCCGTCACAAGTGTCTTCTAAGTGAAGCTACCAGGTTCAGGTCCAGCTTGTTTATCTGGAGCTGCAGGAGATGATCCATCCTCACAAAGCAACACAGACAGCAGATATGCAAACACACAACACAACCAAAGGATTCTCTATGCATGTCTGTGGCTGATGCTGCTGGAACGAAGCTGTTTGAAACCTTGTTGTTCTGCACTTTGGGACCAGAAGAGGAAACTGAAGCTTTGTGCAGAGGGTCCAATGGAAGCAGCCAAGCGCTGTAAGTGTCTGCTGTACAGGGATGCTGGTTCAGCTGTGGCTCAGTTTGAGCCTCAGTTTGTCAAAATGAGCTTGTAGTTTGTCTGCTTTAATAATGTGACTGGAAAAAGGTGTTGGACTTCAAATATGTCCATTTCTGTCACACTTCACCTTTAAAAGTGAAGCCATGTGGTTCCTGGAAGGAAAAACACGACTTTTTCAAGTCTTTGTCCTGTTTTTATGAGAAATGTACGACTTTAATGTTCTTTTTTTTTTTAACTCAATTTTTATTATAATTTACAACATTACAACTTGTGCTTGTCAATGTTCACAAGTAGGACAGTTACAGGAACTGCAATGCAGAAATGTAGGTTAAAATAAGAACTGCAATTAGGAAGCACAAAACAAAACCCAAGCAAGCAAACAAACAGACAACAACATAACAAAAAGAAAACAAAACATAAACTTTATGTAATATTAAATAACATGTGACAAACTTAGCCGTAAATGGACAAAACGAAACAGACCTATGCTAAATTATTGAAACAGTAAAGCATGTATGGGTCGCCAACGCTCAGTAAACAATTCTCTCTGAATCCGCAGAGCAGATGTTATTTCCTCCATCTGGTAAATTTCTCTTGCTTTATCAATCCACATATTATATGAAGGTGGGTCAAGATTCAGCCATTTAATAGTGATACACTTTAGTGCTGCTGTAAGATTCTTAAGAGATACGTTTTATTGTTTCCCGCAAAACCATTTGGTAAGACTCCTAAAATGGCTAACTGTTGGTCTTTTGTTAATGGTTGTTGGAAAACTGTACTGAGAACTTTAAATATGTCATTCCAAAGTGAGCAGATTTTTGGGCATGACCAGAATATATGTGAGTGGGTTCCTAAAGAAGTACCACAATTTCGCCAGCAGGTGTCAGGATTTGTAGGCTTCATTTTGGCAATTATCTCTGGGGTTCTAAAATATCTCATGACCACCTTCCATTTAAATTCTCTCCACAGCCCAGAATTAGTCACCAGATGGGCTTCACCGAACACCTCTTCCCAGGTGTCCTCTGAGATTTGAGTGCCAGTCTCAGCTTCCCACCTTGCCTTAATATCCAAAGTTGCATTTGTATTGAAACTCATAAATGCGTTATAAAAATGACTGATTAATTTTGGGGAGGAATTACTTTGAAATGTTTTTAGAAATATTTCCTCAATGGGTGAGGGCTCCAAAACTTGCCTCCATTCTTTATGTTTTGTCAAAAAGCTTCTTAGCTGCAGAAATCTAAAAAAGTCAGAAGAAGGAAGCCGAAACTGACCTCAACTGTTCAAATGAGCTCAGGTGCCCATTCCTCACAACATGACAAAGTTTATGAAGCCCGCTATGTGACCATGCTCTGAAGCCAGAGTCTTCCACAATAGGAGAAAAACCCTGCAGGGAGGAGAGCCTTGATAACATTGAAATTTCTTTTGGAAGAGCAAATGATTGTTTGATTCTACGCCAAATCTTTAGTGTGACCCTCGTCCGTTCCCCCATATGCACATTTTTAATTGAAATGTTAGAACAAAGCAGGGATTCCAATGATCTTTCGCACATTGTCTTCTCAATGTTTAGCCACTGAGTTTCAGACAAATCCTGCACCCATACAGTCAGGGGTCTCATCTGAGCTGCCCAGAAATAATATTTCAGGTTTGGAACAGCCAATCCCCCCTGCAGGTTTGACAGTTTTAATGTTTGGAACTTGATCATCCCTCATGTGTATTTAGTCTCTGTGTCGCGTCATCTGTGTTCCCACCCTCCATATTTTCATGCCCAGTCTTTTGTATTCTTAGCCATAGCTTTCCGTGTCTTCATGATTTATTATAGTATTAGTTCCCCAGTTTAGTTCTCTTCACTGTGATTCTGCCTTGTTTGATGTCTTCAGCCGAAATAAAGGCTCGCTTTTCGTTCAAAACTCAGTTTCATGGCTGCACCAGTGTCTGCGCCTGAGTCCTCCACACACTCTCCATACGGTCAGCCACTGTGACCGTGACACTAAACTACATGCTGTGTGCAGCCACTCTCCTGAGCCTGTATTATATACACAGCGGTTACAATGACAAACTGAATACAATCTCATATCTACAAAACAGGCTGAGTCAAAGTTGCAGCTACGCTTATGAACATGGAGAAAAAACAGGCGAGTTATCAGCTCACCAGCTACGACTAAGAACAGCTAACCAACTATCCTTGAGCTCTACAATGACCAGGGAATAAGGTCTACAGACAACCAAACTATCCTTGAGATCCACAATGATTTCAATAAGGTGTTTGATATTCCCTCCTTGGGAGAAGATGCGATCGCTAGTCTGGAGGAACCTGTCTCTAATGTTGAAATTGAAACGGCCGTACGGAGCATGCAGTCTGGAAAATCTGCTGCCCCGACGGGTATCCATCTGATTTTTTCATAAAGTTTTCTGACCGACTGAATTCACTGTTAAAACCAACTTTTGAAGAATCCTTCCTCTCACAGTCGTTGCCTCCAACAATGCATCAAGCAGTGATGTGTTTAATTGTAAAACAGGAAAAAGACCATTTAGATTGTCGTTCATGTCGTTTAATATCTTTGTTCAACACAGACACCAAGATCCTGGCTCAAGTGTTGGCCCGTCGCTTACACAAGTATTTGTCCTCCATTATTTCACCAGACGGGCTTTATTAGGCACTCTTTTTTGAACATTAGAGCTCTATTAAATATCGTTTATACCCATGTTAAAGGTGATACATTGGAAACTGTCATTTGGCTTGACGCAGAAACGGCGTTGGATCGGGTGAGATGGGATTTTTTTTTTTTATACGCTTAAAGTATAAAGTATTGTATTGCTCCCCTCTAACAGCCGTCCGGACTAACAATAATCTGCCCCCCAGGACAGGGATGCCCTCTGTCTCCTTTTTGCCATTGAACCGCTAGCTGTTGCTCTGAGACAATGTGTTGGTGTTGAGGGAAAACATCGAGGGGGTATCGAACATGAAGTCTCTCTTTATGCCGACGACATGATTTTATTTATTTCCAACCCATCGAACAGCCTCTGTAAACTTTTGGATAGACTTACAATAATAATAATAATAATACGTTTTATTTATAGGCACCTTTAAGAGCCTCAAGGTCACCTTAATGCATACTTAAGGAATTTGGGACAATTTCTGGATATAAAGTGAATTTTGGGAAGAGCGAGGCAAAGTCTATCTGTACGACAACTGGGGAGTTTTGTGTATTTTAGCCCCTTTTAAACCCAGCTATAAGAAGTTTAAGTACTCGGGCATCTGGGTGACAAGAAAACCACAAAGACTTGTATAAAACTATCTTCCTTTATTGTCGAAGCTTAAAGAGGATTTTGGAAAATGTGAGTTTTGCCTCTTTATATTTATGGTGGGAATGCAGAACAAGGAGCAAAGATGAATGTGATGCTGAATCAGCAGAAGACTTGGACTCATTTGATTCCAGCTTTGATATCATTGATTTCAATATGTCCATTTCTGTCACACTTCACCTTTAAAAGTGAAGCCATGTGGTTCCTGGAAGGAAAAACACGACTTTTTCAAGTCTTTGTCCTGTTTTTATGAGAAATGTACGACTTTAATGTGAAACATTCAGAGTTTTTTCTCTTGTTGTGTTTGTTTGAAGCTGCTTCCTGTTGGCTTCAGCTGTTTGGAGTTTCCATTTTCTAAACTTCTACATTCTGAACCTTCTTCAGCTCTGAACAGATGATGAAACACTGAATGATTTCAAGCACTTTGTCTAATAAACTTACATCTTTCATTCTTTATACAGATTGAAGGACTGTGGTTTGTCAGAGATCAGCTGTGATTATCTGGCAGCAGCACTGAAGTCCAACCCCTCCCATCTGAGAGAGCTGGACCTGAGTAATGACTACTTGTCTTTGAATAAGAACAACCTGCAGGATCCAGGAGTGAAGCATCTGTGTGGTTTCCTGGAGAGTCCAGGATGTAAACTTGAAACTCTGAGGTCAGTCAGCATGTTTTAGTTGTGCTGAGATGAATATGATGTGAAAGTTGTGCTGACACTAAACTGCAGACATCAGGCTGATATTATACTGATCCACACTGAGGATCTTCATGGTAAAGTCTGTTTTCTTCTTCTCTGGTTTAGTCCATTGACTGCAGCAGAACAATGTTCACATTTCAAACAGTGATACTCAACGTATGGCCCGCGGCCCACACGCGGCCTGCCCACCTTTCCTGATTCAGAGAGAGGGGACCCTGATTAACTGTGTAGCTTCTTCCTCACAGTTCTAAGTATCAGACACAACAATGAATAATCCACAGCTGACTGTCTTTAGCAGGTCAAAGGTCACGGCACACAGCAGACAGTCAGAAATATTCTAACTCTGATCATTTATCAGTTGTGACACTGTGAGACTTGATCAGAGGTGTGATCATCACAGCAGAGGCCTTTGTGTCAAAGTCACTGAGGATCAAACAGAAACACATGAAGCAGATTTTCCTCTTCTGGCTTTTTATAGCAGATAACCTTCAAAATCTTCTGCAGTCGATCAAAAACTGAAGCAAACCATGAAGCAACATGTGAACATGAGCTGATGCTGCTGAAGTGAAGCAAAGTTACAGAGGTTTGATTACAGACACAGCTGAGAGTTTGTAATCTGTCATCATTTTAAAAAGTTTCCATGGAACAGCAGAAATGAGGCTTTACTGTCAGAGGCCGACAGCACTGAACACAACAGCAGACTGGTGGCTAATAAACAGTGAATGATGCAGAAACAGATGTTTGAAGCTGTTCTTGGAGTACACTGAGAGAGAGAGAGCTGTGCAGGCAGGAACAGCCAAAGTCAGAGAGAATTCATGAGCATATTGATCAAACGTGAAGCAGAGTTTGGATCTTCTTTTGCTGCTGCTTCACTCAGTTTTGGTTGGAGACAGATGAAACCTGCAGCTTCAGGATCTGTGAGCTGTCCACTTTCAGCCCCGACGGCGTGTCCGTGTACGTGCCGTGGAGTGAACGATCCACGCTCTGTGTTTCCATCTTTGTGTGTTTAGCTGCTCTCATTTACTGTTTTAGCTGTTTGCTGCTTGTTGAAATAGTTTGTGAGCTTTAACCTGAGATTCTGGCAAAATACATTTATATTAAACATCGATTCAGGATTGAATGAATCAACATCGTTTTATTCAAATTAAAACCATTTAAATGGGAACATGAATTTTTTACAGCCGCCTCTAATGCTGGGTAATGTCAGCTGGTCCATGTGCAGCTGGCTGTGAGGCTCAGGGAGCGTCTACAAAGTGCAACACTGAAAGAACATCATCCATAAATATTGAGTAAGAACTGGACTCTCATACAGCGAGACTCAAATGCCTTTAAACATCAGCTTATCCTGCTGATCCAAGTCCAACACTGAGTTTGTAAAAACATGTTTGTCAATCATTTTGTTTGGTTTCTGAGGAAAAAGATTCAATAACTTGCTGCTAATACACAACATTTCATCATATTTCCTCATAACCCTCTTTTGTCTGACCATTTGATCCCATTTGAATTTGCAATAAAGGATCCACAGAGTTTGGTGACAATAATGACAGTAGATGTTTGTGTGAAAGTGCTGGAAGCAAATGAGTGTGTGATGTTCTTTCAGTGTTGCACTTTGTAGACGCTCCCTGAGCACTGGTCTCACAGCCAGCTGCACATAGAGACCAGTGTTGTTAGTCCAGGTCAGAAGATGACTTGTTGGAATGAAAATGAGCTTGTAGTTTGTCTGCTTTAATAATGTGACTGGAAAAAGGTGTTGGACTTCAAATATGTCCATTTCTGTCACACTTCACCTTTAAAAGTGAAGCCATGTGGTTCCTGGAAGGAAAAACACGACTTTTTCAAGTCTTTGTCCTGTTTTTATGAGAAATGTACGACTTTAATGTGAAACATTCAGAGTTTTTTCTCTTGTTGTGTTTGATTGAAGCTGCTTCCTGTTGGCTTCAGCTGTTTGGAGTTTCCATTTTCTAAACTTCTACATTCTGAACCTTCTTCAGCTCTGAACAGATGATGAAACACTGAATGATTTCAAGCACTTTGTCTAATAAACTTACATCTTTCATTCTTTATACAGATTGGAGCGCTGTGGTTTGTCAGAGATCAGCTGTGATTATCTGGCAGCAGCACTGAAGTCCAACCCCTCCCATCTGAGAGAGCTGAACCTGAGCTTCAACAACAACCTGCAGGATCCAGGAGTGAAGCATCTGTGTGGTTTCCTGGAGAGTCCAGGATGTAAACTTGAAACTCTGAGGTCAGTCAGCATGTTTTAGTTGTGCTGAGATGAATATGATGTGAAAGTTGTGCTGACACTAAACTGCAGACATCAGGCTGATATTATACTGATCCACACTGAGGATCTTCATGGTAAAGTCTGTTTTCTTCTTCTCTGGTTTAGTCCATTGACTGCAGCAGAACAATGTTCACATTTCAAACCTTCAAAGAAGAAGAAAAATCCTCCACTGGAAAATTCACTGTGAAACTCTCAAACTCTTCATTGCACCTTAAAGTCTGTCTGACACTGAAATCCAAAGCAAAATGTGCCTTTGCTTTACAGACAGCAGTCCAACACAAACATACACACATCATCCAAAACACAGTCCAACATCCAAATCTCCTCCACTGCCAGCATGAATGATGGGAAAGAGAAGGAGGAACACTCTGACATTCAGGGTTAGAATGAGTTTCATCAAGCAGACTGTGAAGATCAAAGCTGCATTAGAAAGCTTACATGAATGAATGAGTGGACAGAAGTGGACAGAGATCATCTGAAGCACTTCAAAGGCTTTAAATCAGCACATTTCTCTTTATTCTTTATCAACTCTGTTAGTTTCTCTCAGTTTTCTGTGGAATGAAGCTAACAGCAGGCTAATAAGATGCTGACCAATAGGTTTCTATTAAAGGTTGTAATTTGTATATGAAAAAGTGCTTTGGCTCAGCAGGGATCAGCTTACAGGTAGAATACAGCTGCTGGATGGGATTAGCATGTCATAGCTATCTACCAAACTGCTAACTGGGGGATTTCAGGCCATCTATGGATCATTTTTGCTAACTGTTTATTCAGCTTAGGCTCACAGGGCTGCAGCCTGTGCCCTAGCTGTCATAGGGCAAGAGGCGTGGTCCACCTGCACAGGTGAGCAGTCCATCACAGGGCCAACAGAGAGCGACAGAGAAGCACTCCCTCACATCCACACCTACAGCCAATGTAGAAGCACCAATGAACCTAAGCAGCATTTCATTGGACTGTGGGAGAACATCCAACCTCCACAGAAAGGCCCAGCTGACCAACAAGCTTCAACCTACAACCTTCTTGCTCTAAGGCACTAGTGCTAACCACTTTTGCCCATTTCAGCCCAAATCCTGCATCTTCCTGTTTCTGACTCCAGGCCAGCTCCACTAACACTTTCTCATCAGACACTGCCACCTAGTGGAGGAAGTCTTAGTTCCATTTGAAGCTTCAGATTACAGTTAGTTCCTTTACAAAGAGGTAGAGGTGGTGGGGCCACAGCACCATCATCACTGAGTGCCATAGGACACTTAACCTTTGTTTCCATATGCTGGGAACTTCCTGTTGTTCCAAGGAGGACTGGAAAATGTGTGAAAATCTCCCAGTCACTTCCTCACAGCACACTTCAATCATTTCCCTCCCACAGCATCAGGACCAGGGCTTTTTCTCTCTTTGGTCCCACTAAGAGATTTCCACACAAACACCTCATCAGTGGGACTCTCAGAGCTACCAGCCCTTTGCTACAATCACAAAGCTCTTCATTGAAATCAATGATATCAAAGCTGGAATCAAATGAGTCCAAGTCTTCTGCTGATTCAGCATCACATTCATCTTTGCTCCTTGTTCTGCATCCCCACCATGGACTTCATTCCTTTCCAAGCCAGCCTTGAGTGTCCTTTATTCAGCTCATCCTCTGCTTTACTTTTACACCTGATTTTAGCTGCTTTATCTCTCTTTCAACAGGTTTCTGTGCCTCAATCTTTTTCTTCTCTCCCTCATAACAAGACAGCTTCTTCTGCCTGAGAACATGTTGGAGTGATTTACTATTCCAGGGCTGCTTATTGGGGAAAATACTTCCTGTTTCCAAAGTAATCCCCATTTTTCCCAGAAAGAAATGTCAGTAGAAATCGATGATCTAAGTGAGAACATGAGCCTTTAAAAAGTCCCAGTGGGTGCAGTCAAAGCAGTCCCTCAGTCCCAGTATAGAGTCTTTGGTCCAGACTGGAACAACTGTGTGCCCAGTTTGAGCTCTCTTCAGTGCTGTGACCTGACAGAGCCAGAGGGGCCATCACATCACATTTAGAAGCTCCCCTGATGGAGCCACAACACATGTCCAATACTTAGTCTGTCTTGTTGGACCAACTGGAAGAAATGATTCAAGGACTTAGTCACAGAACAGAGATTCAAATCTCCAAAATCCAACTGGCTGCATCAGGACATATAGTCTGAAACTCTGCACAGTTTCCTGTTTGAAGCTGCTTCCTGTTGGCTTCAGCTGTTTGGAGTTTCCATTTTCTAAACTTCTACATTCTGAACCTTCTTCAGCTCTGAACAGATGATGAAACACTGAATGATTTCAAGCACTTTGTCTAATAAACTTACATCTTTCATTCTTTATACAGATTGAAATACTGTGGTTTGTCAAAGATCAGCTGTGATTATCTGGCAGCAGCACTGAAGTCCAACCCCTCCCATCTGAGAGAGCTGGACCTGTATGGAAACAACCTGAAGGATCCAGATGTGAAGCAGCTGTCTGATCTTCAGCAGAGTCCAGACTACAGACTGGAGACTCTGGGGTCAGTAGAGTGATGGAGTGAGTGGGTGGTGCTGTCAGCAGTATTGTACTAAACACAGTCAGTATGAAACAAAGATCCAGTGTTTCCTGTAAAGCTGCAGCTTCTCAGTGAAGCTGTGAGAGGAGAACGGTGACAGGCTTCAGGATTGGACACAAACACTTCCTGTTTCTCACCTTTATGGTCACCATAGTAACGGCTGACATGCTCTGATCAAACGCTGTCAACAGCCAATCAGCTCTCTGAACAAAGCAGCACGCAGACCAATGACTGCATTGATTTCCAAGTTTAAAGCAGTGAAGAACACAGTCTGTAGGTGAGGAAGAATTTAGTGAGAGCAGATGTTTGGATGGAATTCCTCCAGTTAACAGCTGGAACCGTCCATCTGGATTGTTGGGCTTGTTGTTGGGGTTCCTACAGAGCTCAGAGTGGACACACCAAGGTTCTTCTAATGAATGAAAGTCCAAACTCAAACTAGGAGGGAAAAACATTTTCAGCAACTTCAATAAAAATCCAAAGATTAGAAAAAGTGAAGCAACAATGAGTCCTAGTACAGTCCCAGCACTGACGTCCCTGCTGCTCTTTATACTGGATGTGCTGCATCACTGACTGACAGCTGATGAAGAGTCTCTGGAAACACTCGTTTATCTCCTCTGCTCTTCCTCCTTCTCTCTGCAGGTGGAGGTTGTGGCATTAAACAGGACGGTGTGTGTGCTGAGAGAGGAGCAGCTGTGTCCTGATGATCCAGAGAGGTTGAAGCAGCAGCAGCTTGTGTGTAGAGACGCTCTGACTGGGCCATGTTACTGGGAGGTGGAGAGGAGAGCTTCATCCAGCAGTGACTGACAGAGGAATGAAGTGCAGATGACTGTCAGTGCTGCAGAGTGAACTGCTCTGAGAACAGCTCCACTGTCAGACACAATGTAGAGTCCAGCATCAGCCCTGTGTGTCCCTCTGGATCTGACAGAGGATCATCAGTGTATCTGGACTGCTCTGCTGCTGCTCTGTCCTTCTACAGTCTCTGCACAGTCTCTGTCTCACTCTGGAAAGATTTTACAACTTGTTGTAATTACAGAACGTTAATATAATATTCAAACATGTGATCTTCTCTTTATTTCTGAATCTTTACCAAATAAAGAAAAACCAAACTAACAAACAGAAGCTGTCGTGTCCTTTTTCACCACATCTGTGAATCTTTTCTGTGTTTTTCCTCTTTTCCTCCTTCCTGCAGCTCCATCTTCATCATTCTGTGTCCAGTATATGTGAACACGTCCAAAGCATCTGAGCCTCATGTTACCCGTTTGTGTGAGTTACGCCTGTCGTTGTGTTGTGGTGTATAAATAAGGGGCAGGAGACAGCGCTGGATCTCTGAGTTCTTTACTCTCAATTTCTGCAACATCTGCAATATCTAGAAATGCAAACCTGTGAGCTGTGTGTGTTGTGCGTCTGCTCGGCCACCTCTCCTCCGGCCATGCTGGAAGCAGCTGTGCGTTTGACAGTTTTATCGACTCGACAATAATCGAACAAATTAAATGTTCAAAAATATCAACTTAAGCACTTCAAAGTCAACAAAAAGCTTAAAACAATGAAATAATATTTCACTGAAAAAACAACAGCTCATAAGAACGATACACAAAATAATACAGAAACAAACAAATAAAAGTTATTAACCAGGATCCATGTTTTTGTCACAAACACTGAATCAGCTGATTCACTCTTTATGTTTCTGAGTTTGTTTTGTGATTATAGTTCTGGTTTCTGTTTCTGTGTCTTCACTGTGTCCCACGTCTCCTTACTTTGGACTCTGTGTTATATTTCCTGTTTTACTTTGACAGTCCTGTGTTACTGTTTCCTGTCTCGTGTGTGTAATTGGTCCCAGCTGTGTTTCCCTCCTGTCTCCTGTTCCCTGATTACTAAACTGCGTCCACGCCGCCGGCGCTCCTCTCCACAGCTGGATTCCAGGATTTCAGAGCATCCAGCTGTGGTGAGTGATGGAGACACTTTCTCTGCTCCCTCAGTAATCAGGACAGTTTATTGAACATCAGAGGACATAAAGGACTGTTTTTCACCTGCCCGTTCTGAACCTGGACATTAAAGACTGCTGGCTTCAAGGACATTAATCCCAGTGTCAGCCAGCCAATAACAGCCTGTGTTTTTCAGCTCTTTAGGAGTCAGAAATGAGAAAGACACAGACTGCTAACCTCTCCCTGCAGGAAATAAGCTCCGCCTCTTCCTGTCCTGTATATGAGTGATTCTGACATGAGACACAATGAGTTTCCTGTTTATTGTGACTTAAAGCGAGCAGCAAAGACACTAAACTGTGTGTTTCCAGCTGAAGCTGCTTTTTGTGTTGCTCCCACAATCCTGTCTGAAACAGTCAGTGAGGAAAACTCAGTTTATGCTTCCAAGCTCATTGTGAGAGGGCACATTGTGTTCCTGCAAGTGCTGATTTTGTCTGCATCCCTGAGTTTAGTGAGCTGCCTCCAAGGACTTGTGAAGCCCAGTGTGTTAAGGCTGCATCTCCCAGATGTTTCCAGCAGAGACGATAAATGTTCCCACAAAGGCTCAAAGACGGTTTGATTTTCTGAGTGTTGGCCTCAAGAGATTGCTCAGTGAGCACCTGAGTGTTTCTGGGACATCGGACACTAACTGGAACTTCAAGTCTGGTTCTGAAGCTGCACATGCAAAGACTGTTTCTGGTTGTAGAGACCTGGCTGTTCCAGGGATTGTAACCTCCCCAGAGGCTGAGCTGCTGACCTCAGCTGACTCTGGAGCCTTGAAGGTAACTAAGTTTGCACCGCTCGGGTGAGCCATCTCAGCTGCAACAGCCTCCACAGAGAGCTCACGCAAGCTTACCCAGCCTGCTGAGGATTTTATGCTGCTGCAGCCCAAAAGGCATCCTGAGCTGGCTGACTGCCACCCACAGCTTCAGCTGCCTCAGCCAGGGGTCTCCACACCTGCTGGCCCTGCATCTGCTCTGACTGGGGGCTCCGGAGAGCCGTGCCAGCCATCCATCTCTGCTGGGGCTCCTGTTTGAGAATGTAGGAGTGTAAACTTCAAATATCTGCTCGGTTTGTCAAGATATCACATATTTGCAAAAGTGCTCTGACGTTTTTGGAGACGTCTGTTACCCACCATCTTGATAGCTAACCGGGAGGTCGAGGGTCATTAGAGCCGGCGAGAACAGCGGACTCCCGGCACATCGTTTTTGGACCCCCACGGCCTTTGGCTGTTCAGGTTTAAACATGATATATAAGTCACTTAGATCACGTGAAAATGTTATCGTTTGGCTTTTTTCAGGGTTTTTTGTTTGGTTTGGCTGAAGTTACAGTTTTCACACAGCTGAATAAACGTCAAACAGAAAAGTGATTAAACAGAAGTGTGAGACGGTCGAGAGTTTACTCCTGTGTCCTGTTAGATTTTAGACAGCAAGGAGCAGACGGCTGAGTTTATTAAACTCCACCGAGACAGCGGTGACGCGGATCTGAAGGCCAGACCGTCACAGCCGCTCACTTCCCGCCTACCCGACCTTTGGAGGACCCGGCCCACGTAGACCTTGAAGGCCGGGTCCTCAGGAGGATGCAGCCTGTGAGTTTGGACACGCCATGACACATGATGTTCTACAGCTGATGTGTTTAAATGAGCTCTACAGGTGAACAGACTTATTAACGTTACCAGCATAATAAACTGTCCTGTCACTGAAGGTGTCTGCCCAACAAGGACGTGGTGCTGAATGCATCCAGACCCCTGCTGACTGTCTTTGCAGCTTCGGTCAAAGGTACAGTGTCCACTGTGACCCTGAGAGCAGGACACAGCCAGAGGTGAGTCAGCAGTTACAAACTAAATGCTGCTGACATGAATCAAACTGCTGGATAACCCACTGCTCATGAAAATGGCACCTTTCTGTTGCTTTTTGAGATTACTGAGAATATTTGAATTGTGACTCAGATGGCAGATCCAGGCTCTCAGCCTCCAGCTGAAACTTCCAGTCCTCCCCCAGCCAGAAGCTCTGATGCTGGGCTGAGAGACTTTGATCCTTCCCTGGATCCAGAAATCCAGGAGGGAGAAGGAGAACAGGACCTCCTTCCTGATCTGGAGAGGCCTGAGGGAAAGAAAGATGGAGCAGACAGAGCTGTGAACAAATCCAAACCTCCTGAGCTTCACCTCTACAAAGGTGCAGACACTGATGCACAGATTCACATGTGACACCTGCAGCGTCCAGCTTGTGCCGCTGACATTATCTCCACTCTGATACAAGCCTCATTCACTCGCTCACACACGTTCATACAATCACCTTTTCCTCACAGTCACACACATGAATGTAATGAGGGGAACTCGGGGTTCACTGTCGTTCCTCAGGATACTTTGATATGCAGACTGGAGGCTCTGTGGATGAAACACCGACTGTCTGAAGCACTCTGAAGTCTTCATGATGGACTTCATCCTGATTAACACTACAATACTTGTTAGAGGCCTTTTATATGTAATAATATTCTTTTCCATTAAAGCTCTGAACATTCTCACTCTTTCTTGACCAGGTGTGACAGGTGAAGGACACCGGCGAATAGGAGGACAGAAGCTGAGAGCCATTAGTCACATGACTTCAGCTGCTGCTGCCTCACCAACCACTGGCCCCTCGGTGAGTCTAGAGTTACAGCAGTGACCACAGGAAGTGCACACGTGTGATCTAAAGCTACATGTGGGCCTGTGACCATCAGTCTTCTCACTGTGGTAGACGGGTTTGTGAGTCCCTGTGATGCTGGGAGTGTCCAGGACAGTCGCTCCTGATCGGGTCTCTCATGGAAAGCTGGTCCCAGGAATTCCTGGAAAATTCCTCCACAAAAGAGAACTGGGAACATAAGTGCAGAGTGACAGAGGTGCTCAGCAACCCTGCTGTTATATGGGAATAGAACCAGAATAGTCGGCAACCACTTGAGTTAAGTTAGCCAAAGAGATGCGACTCAGACTGACTTCATCATGTTGGCAACGTGTCTGCATTGATAAACTCCAGTTATTGACAAATCAGAGAATAATTCCAGTCGTTCAGAGACAGATTGTGATTGTTTGGAGGATGTAATCGTTTCCCTTCAGGGAGCGTGTTGGACGCTCAGTGTCCGGGTGATTAGCTGATGCAACTACTTAGAATCAGTTTGTGAATATGAAGAAAATCAGTGCAGTCACTGGACAAACTCTGATTCTTCCTAGTTTCACTCTTGTTTCAGTCCAGTGTGACTGAGGTGGTAAAAAATGATCTGACTTTTAGCCACACAGCTGTCTGCTAGAGAAAAAGCCTTTGTGCACAACTTTCTTAAAGGCAAACGGCACCATGTTCACTGCAGCTGCAGCAAACGCAGCAAAGAGTGAAAGTTGGACTGAGAATGTTGTGACTGTTTCATGAGAAAGAGCAGGAAAACAAGCATCACACACCCAGACACAGTGCTGGGATTAGAATTAGACTTTAGAGCCAAATGTAGGACAAAAGCTTTAATATGAAAGAGGAAAACCCAACAACAGCCAGAGCATGAAGCTCAAATCTATACCAATCACCAAGAAAGCTGACAGGCCTGTGACACGTCAGAGACGCCGTTCAAATCATAAAGAAGTTGGTTTATTGACAAAATGTAAAAAACCAAAAGAATCAAGTCAACCTTCAGTTTAGAGCGAGTAGACCAATCAGGCACAGCAGCAGCTCTAGAATAAGCAACAATTTGATGTCTTACAAACAACCTTTCATATACACACATACATATGGCTCATATGCTGTTTAAAAAGGGCTCAAAGACCCAACAGATTACACAAAGTACAAAAACACTTTCATTCAGACAACAGTCAGCTGTGCACGAGACAGAGAGCCGACTACAGTTAGTAACATGGACTCACTTTGTTTCAGACACGACACAAAGTAACACAAAGCCACAAAGAGCAGAAACATCAAAAAGGAGGCAGAGCAGCAGCAACTCTCCATGAGCTGTGAGGCTAACAGCCACCCACACTTCCTGTGATGCATAATGACAACAACATTAACCTGAAGGATGATAACAACAGAAAGAAGTCTAAGCTAACGTTACACAGCGCTCACACAGCGCTGACTGTACAGGCCTCACACAGCTACGACCTGCATCCACAACACCTGATTCTACTGAACACAAACAAGTTAATGATATATGAGCAATCCAGGGAAGGCTTCCAGGAAGGTGAGGCTTCCAGGAAGGTGAGGATCCAAAGACAGCTCTACAACAGCATCAGTCAGCAACAATGTTACTGATCACTGACTCTTTCATCCTTTTATACTCAATCAAAAAGTGCTGTGTTCACATTTGTTTCTGCTGAAATCCAGAGACTGAAAATGCGTCTTTTTAAAGTTTGAATAAACTGACTGAACTTCTCACGAGTCCAACCGTGAGGAACACTTCCCCCCATGACACATCACAGGAGAACGTCTCAGTGGAGGGGGGACAGTAGCTCAGTTTAGGCAGTCACACTCAGAATCGATGCCTCCAGTCAGGGTCAAACGTGGTCCTCAGAAACCTGCAGATGTTTGGGCCAAGCTCTCACTGGTCTCTGCGTCTGTAGACTGAGCTGATGTTTCTCCAGGTGTCTGGTAAAAGGACGATGCTGCTGTCCAATGAGGCGAGGAGAGAAGTAGCCAAACAGGCGAGAGCCGTGAAGGAGGAACGGCGGGCAGCTCTGGATGCCCGACATAAATACCTGATGAGCAGGCTGGCAGACGCCGGCAGCCTGGAGGAGGCGGCGGTGGAAGACGCCATCGTCTCTGATGACAGAGTAAGTTCAGAGACGTGATCCTTCCTCAGAGTTGAACCTTTGAGTCATTAATGTCAGATTCTTCCAGTTCAGTCTGATCCATGAATTCTTTGCTGCAAACGGATCCAAGAAGCTGATTTTCTTCTATCAGGATGTCAAACAGGTAACTTTGATCACATTTCAATGACTGACACATGAAGGTCTAACCGCTCTTCATAATCTGCTGTCCTGTTTGTTGCACCGTACTTTGTATTCATATCTTTTAATATCTGCCTTTCTCCCAGAGTCTGTCCTCCCGTCAGTCTTCCTTTGTGGACGCATCAAACTCAGCTGTGGCTCAGAGGAAACTCTTCCTCACTACGGGGAACTCTGAGGTTGGCTTCAGCTTTTTATGTTTAGTTCATGTGAGAATCACAGAAAAATGCTGATATGAGTGGAAGCTTCTGCTGGGAAATTGGCAAAGAGCAGATTATTGAACAGCGAGGCAGACAGTTCATTTCAGTGATGCCAGTTTATTAGAAACGAGGACTGTGGGGCTGCTGGAAGTCAGGACGGCCGTTCTCTGGATAAACCTGACAGCTGAGGTGGAGAGCAGGATTTATCCACAGACGGCTTCTTCCAAGCAAATGTCCTGAACACATCTGAGCTGAGGGTTACACAGTGTGTCCTGTGTGATCTCTGCTTTATGGTGGTTGAATCTCACAAATGTGACCATCAGACCTGACGACTTATTTGTGATGTTTTCATTACAAATATCCTGGGTGAGGTGTTTGGGGCCTGTCCCATGAGGAGGAGTCTCCAGGGCAGACCCAGGACACACTAGAGAGGTTATATCTCTCAGCAGGCCTGGGAATGCCTCAGTATTGTCCTGGATATGCTGGAGGAAGTGGTTGTTTAGGGAGGTCTGGGATTCTCTGCTTAGACTGCTGCACCTGTGACCCGGGACCAGATAAACAGGAAATGGATGTTTGAAATTCAAAGAAATCCTCTTTTAATAATGAGGAAAAAAGACAGCAGGAGATCCATCGCAACTAACAAAACACTTCAAACACATCAGTGCATCAACTTTAATCAACTTCATTTGGTTCAAATGAAGGAATCTAACAAAGCACTCACTAAAATGAAACACCAGTTAGTTTCCCGAGCTCAACAGGTCGAACACCTGAGTTTGGTTTGCGGTGCAGTTTTTATTTCTTCTAGATAACTTGGGTTATTTGCACAGGAAGGTTTTTTAAATGTATTTCTTAAGTACGATCTTATATGGGGGTTGATTTTATAGCATAACAGAATAATGTAATAACTCTAATAGAGTATAAAACATTTGCAGAATGAAGTACAAGGTGAAGAAAAGTCAGAACGTCCCTGTTTGAAAATACAGTCTCAGAAGGTCAGAGATGGACAAATTCAGCTACAGAAACATGTGGCCATTTTTTTAAAGCCATAGAGCATATTACAGACGACACAAAGAGCAAACACTGTAAACTTCTAACCACAGACCTCACACAGCTCACACACGTCAGAGTGAAGCTGTCATTTCCTGAAGCTTCCACACAAGAGAACTGGCAACAAGGTGGAGTCCTCATGGATCACTAGCAGAGAAATGTGGGTGGGTGCCAGACCACATGGACTCGACTCACTTTATTTCATACAAAGGAGCAGACTAATGCTGTCATCCTTAAAGACTAACTAGAAACAAGCAGTGCGCTCGCATCGACTCGACTTGTTTTGCAAGTTTGAAGTGAGATGGTACTTTGGAGTCAGCCTCCCGAGATGATGGATGGTTTTTGAAAAAAATCTCATATTTATACAATGAGCAGCAGACTTTCCTGACTTGCAGAGGTCAACGTCCTCCTCAGTCATGCGCCATGAGTGGCACAGATACTATTCATCAAATAACTAACATGGCCTTGATTGTTACTCCAGAGACTTATCTGCGATGTAGCTTTATAGCATTTTCATTAGCAATCGTATGATTTGTGTTACAATGACCTTTGTGGACGGGCCCGGACCCCCAGGCCTCGTCCGTGACGCCGACGGTGAGCGCAACGTTTTTGTTTTCTTGCGCTTAAAATAACCTGATCAGCGTTCTGCGGACGGTTTGTTTACATTTCTCACATCTGTGATTGTTCACCCGGGTTGGACACGAGCAGAGAGGGCTTTCAAGATGAAAAAGCCAACGTGAAACTTTAACGGACGACAAAGTTTTCCAATCAAATCTCCGTCACACCCTTCCTTGACCTCATCACGTTACCCACCTTAGTCAAGGAACAGTGGTTCGGGAAAATATGCATTTGTTTTTTGGACTACTTTAAAACGTATCTCAACTAGTGATGTGCGGATCAATACTGAAATATCGATTCCTCCGATACCCGTCATTGTGTCCGGCCCCTTGGCGTGCACACTCACAACAATGGCTGAGCGTAAACAGAGTCATGTGCAGACGTATTTTACCTCCACGAACAGCTGAGACGTGGTTTGCCATACATGTGGCAAGAATGTGAGGTGTTGTGGTAACACCGCTGACCTGGTCAAACACCTCAGAGTGAATCATATCACAGAATATGACGAGCGTATGTTGAGGCGAACTGAAGAGGAGGAGAGGGAGAGGTGCTGCCAGGACGAGACAGACGTCTCTCACGGAGTCCTTTAATGCTGCAGGCAGGCAACAAATAGCCACAACTTCAGGTTTTTCATTTCTATATGATAATTCTGCATCATTAAGTGATAAGAACAAGTAATCTGATGTCCTGTGATCATTACGACGCTATAATTTGAGATAAAATAAAAGATAGAGTAAAAAAAATAAGTTTTTGTTCAGAGTATCGTATCAGATCAGTATCGTCGATACCACCCTGAATTTTACTTGGTATCGGATCGGAAAGGAAATCAGTGGAAATCAAATCCTGCTTCTACAGGTGTCCAGTTCATTCACTCTGACCCCTCCAGATAAGCGTTGCCAGTTCTCACTGTGCTGTAGATCACATTTTCTTGTGTTTGGGGTTATAACGGTTACTTTTGAGGTCTGTGTTATAAAGCAAGTTAATCCTGAATTTAACTGGAGAAGACAAATTCCCACTGCGTGGTGTAGTGCACAGCCAGGCATTCTTTACATTAGTTCGTTTGACAAAACCAAAAAGCCGAAAGTATTTACTTGGAGTTTGGTTTGATGAAATAAGTGCCAGAATCAGTGAATACAAATGATTCCAATGACATGAAAACTGGTGGAAGGACAAATCCCTCAAGAAAAGCACGACTAGCACATTAAGTTTGTTTGTAATCATCATCATCTCTAACACCATGCGCACAACAGTGATTTTGTTACAGAACACTAAGATAGTAAAATCTGGGAAATGATGATATTTCTTTCCAAAACTTCCTGTCTGGAAGACATTAAAGCTGCTGTGCCACCTGCAGCGTCTTTCAATCTATGTTATGTGAATATATCTTTTTTTTTTTGGGTTTGAACATCCATTCAAACTCACTCTCTGCCTAGCAAGTCTCATTCCCTCATTTCCTTGGGGTCCAGCTTCACATACGTGGCACTGAGCCTTTTCCTTTGTCACCTCTTTCTGCTACATGCCTAGCCTCCCAGTTTCTTGGTCTATTTTCTTCATTTCGCTAACTACACTTCTTTTTCTTTGTAAATCTCTTCCTTCAAATACTTTCAAAATCACTTTTCCTTTTTCCCTTTCTTCTGTGCAGAGAAGCCGTCAAACCCCTTCTTGGCAGTTTATCTCAATAAAGCTGTACTATCCCAGCCATCTGGTAAGTCTTCCCTACTACCCAGAGCCTGTTTATACTCCTGCATGTCTCTGCCTTCACTCACTTCCTCTTCTTGATGTCCAAACTCATTCTTCAAACTACCATTTGATGCTGCATAGCTGCATTCTCCCTGACACCTCCTTGTCTCCTGTCTTTTTGATTTCACCTTCTGCATAATATTTAGTTGCCCTGTGTGCAGCTTCCTCCACTTTCATATATTTCTACAAGTTCCTCCCTGTTCTTGAAGTATGTGTGCACCACGGCCATTTCCACTTGGAAAATCTGCCCCACATCTGTCTTTCTAGATTTCTCTCCTAAACACCACACCTACCCAACACCTCATAACCTCTGTTCCCTTCACCTAAATGTCCATTGAAGTCTGTGTCAATCACCACTGTAGTACGTGGTCTCTTGCACACAAAATGTGTCTACCCTCCACCTCCATAATATGAGTCCGCCAGCCCTCCCATTGCCAGTCATAGTCCATAACAAGTCAAAAACATAAACAGCTCGAACGTATTATTTATTTAAAAGAGAGAGAGAGAGAGAGAGAGAGAGAGAGAGAGAGAGAGAGAGAGAGAGAGAGAGAGAGAGAGAGAGAGAGAGCTCAGTTGTCCTTGCTCTAGCATCAAGAGTCAGTGACTGGCTGTTCACTGCAGGCTCAGCAGTCCAATGGCCGATCAGCAACAACACAAATAAAAAATAAGACACGTTCTTGATTATGACAACAAACCACATCCAAGAAAATATGACAGCAACACTTTAAGTTTTGTGTGCATTCATCATGTGCAACTCTGCAGAAAGTCTCATGTCAAGGATGTGTGGACAGGGGGGCTATTAAAAAGTTCCAGTATACAGAATAGAAAACCATCAAATGAATGAAATAAAATCTGTTGTCACAGTGGTTTTTGAAGGAACAATTACTTCACAGATGGACAGCCTCATTATATTTGAGTTAAACCTGATGATACACACTTCACGTCACCCTAGTTACATGTTTTTATTTGCCATGTGTATGTTATCCAAGGGAGGAAGAAAATGAAAAAGAAAACTTTTGATGTGTCCAGACATTTCTTCACATCAGCTGCCAGCAACCAGTTTCAGCATGTACAACTGTTGCAGTAAGTGTGCTCATGCAGACCAACTATGCTGGTCCACTGTTCTTAATGGTGCTGCATGTTGAGAAAGAAGTGAAACAAATGTTTTGTTTAACAAGTCCACTAGTGTTAGAATAACTTGGCATTTCCAATCTGTTTCTGCTGTAGTTCAATGAAAGGTTTCAGTTACTTAAGTTTGAGAAAAACCAAAAAAACCGTTGGTCAGCTTCCCTCAGGGTCACTCCACGGTTGATGACATGGTCCACTATTGTAGCTCTGATGTCATCAGCAATTCTATTTCTTACTCTTCTTACCCGTCCTCTCCCCCCTCCTCGTCCTCCTCTTGCTCCTCCTTGTCCTTGTCGTCCTCTTCATCCTACTTCTTCACCTCCACGTCCTCTTCCTCGGCCTCCTCTCACTCTTCCTGCTCCCTCCATTGTACTCCACACACAGAGCTTACCTGTATCATAGTGCTTAGGCTGATTGCAAAGTGAACTAATTATCTAAAAAAGCTTTCACATGTGGCAGTGTGCCAGACAGTTGACAAAATAGTGTAAATAATGGCCATAAATGTGTATAGTTTTGCTAGGAGTGCGTTGATCATTTGGAAATTGAGTGCAAAGCAGTGAGTTGTGTTTACAGTTCTGCAAAAAGAGTGCTGTGCAGTGGATTGTAGCTACAGGTTTGCAAAGTGTGTGTTACAAAATGGCAAACTGAGTGCAAAGCAGTGTTTGTGCTTTTAGTTTTGCACACTCAGTGAGTGGTTTTGCTATAAGTATCAATAGTTTTAGGAATTGTGCTGTAAGAATCACAGTTAGGGTTTAAGCATTCAGAAAAAACTGTAATAAACGCACACGCATGCGTCTTCAGCATTACTGGGTTTCTGCAGCTCCTGGTTTCCTGTTTAATACATTCACACAAGCAATCAAACGCTATGAATCGTTCCACAATGTTTGCAGTCACTTTTCTTATCCCTCCTGACTCAAGAGCATAAAGCGATCTACGTTAGCTCTGGGAATTCTGACGGTCGTTCAGTAAATCTTTGTTTAATCTCTTTATTTGCTTTTTGGAGAAGTGAAGGTACAAAAACCTCGTCAATCAAATTTGCTTCGGTGGACAGAAAACAGCCGTTGTAGACTGTTTGGGGTTACCTTTTATAAGTATTGAATTTTCAAAAGTGAAGTCAGTTCTTCTGACCAGGTTCAGACCAGGATGAACACAAGTATGATACTGGACCCACTAGAGAACTGGTCCCAGCTGTGGGTTCACCTCCTCCTGCTGAACTCATAGGACAGACTCTAATGTAGCATCACGTTCATCGGTCACTCCTGACCTCCTGTGAAGCATGACGGATGTGTAATTAATGACTTCAGTATTTGGGGCATTATTGCTCTAAAAATCATATTAATAGTATTATTATTATTGTGCTTTAGGCTGCACTGATAACGCAGAGGTCTCTTCTTCCCCTGGGCTGTTTAAAGGGCCAGTTTGTCCAAAGCTGTGTATATACCAGCTGCTGTCAGGCTTCAGATGTCTGCATTAGTCCACAGTCCACTGTTTGTAAGCCATTGCTTTACTGCAAAAGTTCCCATCTACTGTAAAGAAATGGAGATAAGCAGGCACATAATATGAAAAGGCATGCTGTAGCTGACTTTGTCTTTTCTGATCCATCGGTTTGTGTGGCTCTTTCCACAGGAGGGACCTAACCCACACTTTATTTACTTATATGATAAGTTTAGTGGAGTGTAGTGCAAAATACACAGTGTTTACCTTTAATTTAACAACATGAAGCTGCATCAAGTTTCCATGGTGACTGCTCAAGAAATTCTGCATTCATAAATAAACATCAGACTGTCAAAAGAGCTCATCTGTGCGAGACCACCGAGCTGAGAGCATTTTCAGGTCCAGATCCCCCGTACGCCATCGTTGGAGAGCAGTTGACGTTTTTCTTCTTGACTTTGATTTGAACACGTTTAAATGGAAAAGAGTCAAGGAATCTATAAGCCTATCAGGGTATGTGACGCTTTTGCTTTTACTGCATTTCAGTAATTTGAAGAATTTGATGTCGTTTTAAAAGTTGACAAACTGAGAATCATTTTAAGTAACAATGACTAAATTGCTATTTCTTTGACAGGTGTTGTTCAACACACCGATTTATGAAACAGCTGTAAAGATCTGCTGGTATCTTCCGGGCTACAAGGCTCAGGTTAGACCCAGATTCATGCAAACCAAAGCTGACAGAAAATATCAGGTCATTTCTGAGGACCTGAGAGTGGTGGTAATTAAATGTCTCCTTTACTTTTAGGTTGCGATAATGACGGAGTTTCTCAGACTTCAGCAGGAAGATCTAATTCCACCGAACCTCACTGCTGAAGATCTGAGAGATCTTTTGGTGGAGAAGAGCAGGGAGACGCTCAGAGAGCAGTGAGTTACTGTCACACCTGAAAGTCTGTTTGTGATGACGTGTAAGTGCTGAGAGAAAACCTCTGCTTTGCTTTCTTTTGAAGGCTGTGGGAGTTTGAGTTAGAGGATTTTGACGAAGAGGAAGCCAAACCTCTTCTAAGGCTGGTAAGACGAGAAAACCCACAAGACTTTTTTTTCATTACGTGCACATAACCTTTACACATAAGCGCACTGTAAATGTGTTTTCTGTTTCAGGTGTGGGCGGTGAACGTCAGCAATAAAATGAGGGACGTTGAATTTGAAGCCAGGTTGCTTCTTCAGTTCCCAGAGGCCGTACCTCCTAAATTTCAGTGAGTCACATGTAACATACAGTTATTAACCCTGTAAGACCCAACCCATCAAAAAACAGCCAGAAAATTCAGATTCTTTGGAACTGAGATGTTTATCAACCCTTTAAACAAAAGCCACACATGAGTTCTTTGCTATGTCATGTTGTGTATGATTTACTTTTATTGTGTATTTATTTTTTGTATCACATTTGATACACTGGGTGTTTTTGGCAACTTTTTGTTAACGACAATGTTAACTTTAGACTAAAAAAGAGTTTTGTCCACAACATTTAGAAATTATAGCAAGTATTGATCATGTTGATGAGATCGAGGTCTCAGAAACTCATGTATGCTACAAAGGTGGTTACAGGGTTAACAGTCCAGCTACAGTGTTTCAATATTTAAATGATGCTTTGAATATGTTTAACAGATAACTCTTATCATGTTTTTCTACAGAGCACCTAAACTCCTCAGCGCGGTGAAGGATTACGTTGAAATCCTGAAAAAGAAGCAGCAGGAACAGCCTAACAGCAAACTGCTCACCGCGCAGGAGGTAGTGGTCGAGGTAGTTCCCCGCGTTCTCCAGGGCTTCTGGGAGCTTCCTCCTCGTCCCCTCCTAAACATGGCCTCCCAGAGTCTAAGTATCCTCTCCACCAGTGTCACCAAGGCCACTTTAGATCGTGTCTCCAAGAGCCTCACGGCGATGGAAACACAGGCCGTCTTCACCCGCTCTATCCGAGACGATCTGGTCGACAGCATCCTGACGGAGATTAGACAGAAATTTCCTGAAGAAATTCTGTCTATCCAAGTTGCAAACTTTGCACCCCTGTTGCTGAAGACCATTGCTGATGTAGCAAGGATCCGGATATGTGAAATCTTTGAGCCCCCTTCAAGTCCTGATGTGAAGAGCACAAATGGTGAGCGCTCCTCTGACGGCCTTTCAGTGGCAAATGTTCCACCAGCCGAAGAAGCTCTGTCAGAAAGTGTTGCAGAGCCCGACGTTCCCTGTGAGGAACTTCTTTCTGAAAGGGCATCCAGTCTGAGTACTCGAGACCTTACGATCGAAGGAGCTCTGTCAGAAAGTGTTGCAGAGCCCGACGCTCCCTGTGAGGAACTTCTTTCTGAAAGGGCATCCAGTCTGAGTACTCGAGACCTTACGATCGAAGGAGCTCTGTCAGAAAGTGTTGCAGAGCCCGACGCTCCCTGTGAGGAACTTCTTTCTGAAAGGGCATCCAGTCTGAGTACTCGAGACCTTACGATCGAAGGAGCTCTGTCAGAAAGTGTTGCAGAGCCCGACGCTCCCTGTGAGGAACCCTATGGCGAGTCCAAATCCTGTGTTGAAGGTGAAGATCATATGATCAACGGATCTTGTTCTGAAATTGGGCCGGTTCCTGATGTTCCCTTTGAGGAACCTTTTCCAGAACCTGAAGCCAGCATGAAGTCCGAAGACCGTCAGATCAAGAAGAAGAAAAAGGGCTTCTTCAAAAGACTGAGAAGTCTGTTCTGCTGCTGTTGCAGACCAAAAGTCACCGACTGACACTGAAGCTGTGACCCAGTGTTGGTGTTGCAGTAACTCTAAATATGTAAATATGTTCCTTAATGATTGTTCTTCATGTTTTTGGGGGTTTCTTTAGTTTTCAGTGGGCTGGGTGTTTTTTCTCCTCCGTGTTCTTTACTTGATTCTTGTTCATAGTTCCTGATTTGTTTTCCTAGTTCTTGTTTCTTAGTTTGTAGTTTCTTGAGTCCACCTGAGTTTCCAGCAATAAAAGCTGCCGATTCAAGTTTCATTCCACGTAAGAGTCCTGTGTTTGGGTCCTACTACCTGCCTGTCACAGCACACCATGACAGAAACTTTATAAACTCATTCATATTTCTACACGAGTCTCCAGCTATGTTAAAGATTTTTTTTCTTTCAAACATTTGTAAGAATCTCTTATGGTTCTCAAAATACTTCCACAAGTCCAGTAAGTGTAGTGCAGTAACATATTGATGGTATTATTTTTAATAATTATTTATTATTTTTAATGCACTTTGAACTGAAACTGGTATATAAAATGTACTTCCTGTAGAAAATGCAGTGTGAATGCTAATAGCTGAATAGCTTGAGTTGAATTTTTATAATTGCTGAAATCTTTGGTGAAAAACATGTTACAGTTTTTTGCCCGTTGCTTGAACACATTTTGCAAAACGTCGCTCATTGTGCCAAAACTCTAAACACAAGTAAACATGACGCATCAAAATATACCATTCACATCTGTGCCAAACTGAAACTCTGCTGTCAAAACCTAACATTCCTCTGTCAAAATGTAACTCTGTTGACAAAATGACACATACTTGCATCACATGCAGATCAGATCAGGGGGACACACTAGTCTACTTCATATAAAACACTGCAGTCTTTCATTGTCATTGTTTATTCTGAAGGCACATTTTCAGGAGACACAAACAACCAAAAAAAGCAAATAGGCCTACTCAATATTGTCCACTGCAGCACCATCAATTCAGATAAAGCAAAACACAAACATAATACAGTAATAGAAAAAACACTATACTGTACACACAAAAAATCATGACAATTGTGCATACGTGGGCTCATGGATCCCGCCGTCTGTTGGGGTCTGGCCACAGGACCTCATCGACATCGCAAGCAGTGTCTTCTCCCGCTGGGCACCGGGGAAAATATCCTCTTGCATGTCGAAACCATCCATGGATTGCTGTCACCTGAATGTAAATAGAAATATATGTGGTGGCCCCTAGAGACAAAACACGTACAAACTCCAAAGCACATTTCTAGCTTGAACTGAACTTCCAAAACAGAGCTACCTAGAACAGCGGTCCCCAACCCCCGGGCCTCGGACTGGTACCGGTCCGTGAGTCGTTTGGTACCGGGCCGCGAGAGTTGAGGCTCAGGTGTGAAATGTCTGGTTTTCAGGGTTTTTATCGCTTTTCAGCGTTATTTTGTTATCGTTTTTATCATTAACTCGGTTTTCCTGGGTCTTTTCACGTGTGTTATGAATAAATCTTCTTTTTCGGTACCGGTACTAGTTTTATTTTGTTGTATTTATCCGTGACACCTTAAAGGCCGGTCCGTGAAAATATTGTCGGGCATAAACCGGTCAGTGGTGCAAAAAAGGTTGGAGACCGCTGACCTAGATCACGTAAATGACACAATTGAAAGCATGAAAGCATATGTGTATTGTTTGTGTATTTATGCCCAAGCATTCATATATATTCAAATCATTAAAAAAAAAAAGTTCATTTGCCTGTTACTACCACACACCAAATCTGGTCGTGGTACTTGGTGAACTGAGAGACACAACAGCAGAGGTCACTATTAATGCTATAAAAGAGGCCTTTGCAAGACATGCAGTTGCCGAGACTGTGGTATCGGACAACAGGCCGCAAGTTTCATCAGAACAGTTCAAGCACTTTGCTAAAGAGTACCAGTTCACACATGAAACGAGCAGCCCCAGGTACCCCCAAGCCAACGGGGAGGCAGAACGCGCTGATCGTACCATTAAAGATTTGAAAGGACTGTGACTACAGCAGAGCACTGCTAGCGTGCAGGGCCACCCCACTGGAACATGGGCTCTCACCGGCACAGTTGCTCATGGGGAGACACCTGCGTACCTCTCTGCCACAAGCTGCTGCGAAGCTGGTGCCAAAGTGGCCCGACCTACAGGCTTTTCGCGAGAAGGATGAGGAGGGGAGGCGTGAGCAGGCAAAACACTACAACCGCAGACATAGAGTCAGGACAGAAGGTGTGGATTACTACTGAAGGAACCACTGGAGCAGTAGTTGGACCTGCCAGTGCTCCCAGATCTTATGTGGTAGAGACAGACAGGTTTTCTAAGGAGAAATAGGAGCCACCTCACACCAACAGGGACTGTTACCAGATCTGGTCGAGCGGTGAGACCTCGTGTAAGATTGGATGTGTAATTCTCTGAAGTTATCCATTCAGGCCCTATTCAAAGCTGGCTTAGGCTGTTAGAGATGTTTACAATTATGTGTTTCGTTTAAATGTAAGTGAACAAGTGAGAGATGTGTATCATTTTAACGTTTGATAATGCTCTGCATTCCTGTTCTTGTGAGCTGAGTGAGTCATTGTGAAGTATGTCTTTAGCTAAAAGGAGGTGTAGCGGGAGACTACTGTACCCATAAGGCTGTGTGTGTGTGTAGCTTGTATCAACAGTTGTAACAGGCTAAGCCACCTGAGACACTGCATTGAATGATTGTTCCTGTCTTAATGGTTTCAGCTCAGATGTTCTGCTTTTTCCTTTCAGTAGATCAAAGCAGCTCGTGCTCCTTCTTCTTCCAATTTAGAAGAAGAAGAAGAAGGCGAAGGCTTCAGCGAAGTGGCGTTCATGGTCTCAGTGAACAGTCACGGTCACACACTGCATGTGGTTTTAAAAGCAACATGTCTGTTCACCACAACAATGGAGATGTGTAATATTAGTGCAGCTACGGTTTGTTCTTGAACATCAGTTCTGTTTTCTACTTTGATCACTTAGACCAAAGAAGTGTTGTTTTCAGATTCTTTCTTTTACATCTATAAAGCACCTGTTCATTTTTTTTATTACAATTAGTTTCACATGAATGTTAGTGTTTCCTTTATGATCTTTTAATGCTTACACTACACTGTACATGTCTACATTAGAGACATTTCTGTTTCCTGTTTCTGTTGACTTAGAGTTGTGAAATGTTCTTTTATTTGATGCACAATATGAAGTTCATAATTTTCTTACAAATAAAACTCTAATGACAAACATGAACAGCTGTGCTTATTTCTGAGACATGAGTTTTTGAATGTGTTGATATTTAGACAGTGTGCATCTGTCTGCTGAAACTGTAATGGTGAACCTGAGGTGATGGTCAACAGAAGGCAAATATACATCAATATAAAACAATATTGAAGTAATGTCTTTACCCTCTGCAGCATGTGGACGCTGTGCACGCAATCACCTTATTCACTGTAGTAAACATGCACCGCTAGCTCACGTGACTGACTGTCTCCATGGTTACATCGTATATTATTAGCTATGTAAACAGCTTCCAAAGATACCGCCATAGCTCTCTGCAGCTGTAACACTTTCACACTTTGCAAATCATTTCATGTTTTTGATAGTTATGAAGACAGAATGTGTTTTTAAGGTCATGCTAGGCGGTTGCTATGGTGGTTGCTGTGGACTTGGGTGGACCGCGTCCGATTCCTGTTATTAGCTGTCCGCCACAGGAAGGCTGCGTTCCATTTACAAGTAGTGACAGTCTGCCGCAACTCGAACTCAAACCCCACTTTGTTCTTTAATTATAGGCCTTTTATAGCCATTCATGACACGCACACACACATAAAGCACTTTGCCTCACCATGAGAATGCAACTTCACCTAACCTAACCTTAAAGTATCTGATATAGGATAGAAAAATGAAGCAACCAGAGATTTAATGATGAAGACTCTGGGTTCTGTAGTTCACGTTTTACAGTCCTGAATGACTCTTTGCATATGATTTATTGAAGAGGAGTTTAGAATGCACTTTACATTTAGACTGTTGCTGTTTCATTTTTTACATTGTTGCCGTGTTATGTCATGAATAAGGTTCACCTGCTGGGGGTTTGATGGATCAGCTGGACAATACAGTCAAAGACAGACTTCATTCATCATATGCAAGAATCCTAGTTGGATTTTTGTTGTCACTCATGTTTTTGAACCAAATATTGAAAACAATTCTGGCAGACTGGATACCTGGTCAGGTGTGCATTACCTTGTACTCAAGCATCCCAGGACAGAGCCCTGCCCCACCATGAGCCTGGGTGGATACGTGGTTATAATATAAAAGGACCAATACTGAATATGAATATTTCATGAAAACTGAATTATAATACAAATTAGTAATAAGGGTTTCTCTGCACCCTTATCTACCCCATACTCAAAGAGCTGCCGGCAGAGAGGGTGACAGGAGAGGATGGCACTGAAGAGAAGATGCTGGGTTTCTGGAGTCTCCTGGTCCTGTCAGTATTAGTAGGATGCATCTGCTGTCTTCTCGTGGATGCTCACCTACCTTGACTCCTTCCAGCCTGGTATGGATTTCCCAACACAGTGGCCCACGTCAGAGACGTTTAATATTGATTACATATGTCTGAATTGCTAACCCTAACCCTAGCTCAACAGACCACAATGCCCTGGACTGTCAGTATTATTACATGCTGTGAACATAAGTACCTTTGATCACAGTTTATGTTGTAAAAGAGAAGGAATATTGGAAAGAAAGATCAACATTGTGATATTATTTCTTCCAAACTGACCAGAAACATGCTTGTCAGACTCTCACAGCAAATGATCAGACTCACTGTGCATGACAGCTCAGGCCAATGATGTCTGTTAGATTGTCAGTTGTTTAGTGCTTCTGTACAGTTAGGGTCACCGTCTCTATTTCAGAATAATTAATATGCGGAAAACACTAAAAGTTGATTGTCTTCCAATATTCTAGCATAATTAAAAAACTTTGACTTTGTAAGTACATATTATTAGTCCTAATGCCAGCATGATTCTTCATAACTCCTGCTTTGAAATACTGAACTTTAAAATGTACCTGATGAAAGATCATTTACAGTGGCACTCTGTCAGGATCATTCTGACTGTAAGATCACTGTATTAATCTGAATCCTTCTGAAATGTGCTGTGAATGAATGCTGATGCAACTCACTGTGGGAAAGCTGTTAATAAAAGGAATCTGTGACACATGCAGCACATTCACAGAGGAAGAGGACACAAAGGGAGGACACGCAGAGGCTGTGTTGAAGTCAGAAATCCAAATCTTTATTAAAAAACAGGCGGCGGTAACAAACAGGAAGACGAGCAGTCCATCAAACAGTCTACAGGGTCAAACATACAGAGAATTCAAACAGCAGTAAAAAATAACTGGACTCTGAAAAACTTAAAGCAATGTGTGACGCAATAGAAGGAAGCAGCGCAGTATATTCACTGAATTATCATCAATTACAAAAGAGAAAAACGACGATTTCTAAGGATTATTTTCTTAAATGCAGTTAGAGTGTGGCTGGTAAAGATGGAAACATACAGAATGTAAACTGTGTGAGTTTGTGAACTTTGTTAGAAACAAATGAGGTAAAAAAAACAACCCCAAAACAGACAAAACACAGAAAGAGGCTCTCAGTATTCATTCATAATTAGAAAGAAACATTCTGGTCGTGGATTTTTACAGTCTTAGTTCCGCTCGCTGTCATCATTATAATCATCATGATCAATGGCGAGGTCCTGAGGTGGGCGGGACTGTCTCTGGTGATGTCACCATGAAGGAACAGCATCTGGCACGTGTTGCTGAAACATCCCAGTACACTGGTGTAGTTTCCTCTCCAGCTGTTTGACATGTGACACTTGAACATTAAGGGGAAGAAGAAGAAACAGTGTTAGGTCAGGTGACCACATGGTTTCTAAAGTAACTGACAGGAAGTAACCAGGCCGTTAGAAATGGATGGCATGTGTGTAGAGTTACTGGAGTTGGGTAACTCTACTTACCAAAAGCAGAAGCACACAGATGAAGGATCAGATGCTGAATGTTGCAGGAACATGCTCGTGTGTGGTGGTCATTCAGTGCTGCTCCGGCAGGTTACACAGTCCAAGACTGATATGCTGCCCATCTGAGAGTTTGAAAACACACATGCAAAGATTTATTTTGTATTACAGTCAAAGTTGGATGTTCATTTTTGTCCTTTAAAAATGTTTGTGTATTTGAAAGCACTAACATTTAAGGATGACTTGGATCGTCTCCTTTAAAGGGGAGACAAGTGTATCCACTGATCCACGTCACTTTACCTGGATGATGACTCCTCCCCCCTCACTCAGAAACACTCCTAATATAACCAAGCAAATAAATAATATTGAAGATTTACTTACATCATTACAAAAACAGCAAAAACATCTCCCTTTGATTCTATTTCTCCATTCCTGCTGAACATCAGGCAACAAATATCTCAATAAATCACAGTAAAATGTAAAGCACATTCTTTCTCTGCTTTGTCTGACCTCTGCAGAGCCTCTGTCAAGAAAATCATAACTGTAAGCATAAAACCAAAATATACATTTCATAACACGTCACTGGACAAACCTCGGTCAGTTGATTTCCTCTGTGCAGTGCAGACGAACATCAGTCAGCAAGTGACTCTGCTGGTTCTTCTGAGGAAACACCACCATCTCTCCACACCGTCACCATCTGTGAGCACAAACTGCCGCTCTGCTCTGCCAGCATGTAGGAATCACATATCACACACACAGGGGTGAAGAAACATCAGAGCTCAACTTTGGATACTTTAGATCTTAACAGATCAAAGCAGCTCTTAGTTTCAACAATCAGACAAACAATGATACCAAACTGATTCTGTATGAATACAATATGGTATTTTCAATACAGGTGTCAAATTAATTTATTAAAACTAATACAGATATATGTATATTTTTTTTGATAAATTAGTTTGCTAAATTATAAGAATATATTTTTTATTTTTTTTTCATTTAACAATTGCAACTGAAAGAAATTAAATATTGAACAAAAATATATTGTCACATTCTGAGCATGCTCAGCACGCTGACAGACTTGAAGTTGCTACAGATTTTAAGAATGTCACAGGCTGGGTCTCTGACCCAGCGCTCTGAGTTCATTTTTGTATTTGTCTCATTTTGATATGTGATTAGTTTTGTGTCATTTCCTATCTAGCTTTAGTTTAAGCTGTTATTTATTATTGTTCCCTTGGTTTTCTATGTTTTGGGTTCTTGTATTATTCTTCACGTATTAGGTCTGTTAAGTTGTGTTGTCATGTCTAGTTTTAATATTTCCCGTTTTATTCTGACAGTGTCATGTGTTCTTTGTTCATTGTATTTAGCTTTCCTCCTCCTGGTCCTGTCATTTAGGTTTATGTCAGTCAGCTGTTTCCCCCATGTGTCTCCACTTCCCCTGATCACCTCATGTATGTATTTAAGCCCTCTGTTTTCTGCATGTCATTGTCGGGTCGTCTGTTTACCTCACCTCAGTCATAGGGCTAGTTTTCGTCTGTTATTTCCACGTTAGTCATAGTCTTAGCCTGTTTATTTCCACCTCAGTCATAGTTATAGTATTTGGTCTCAGTACCGTTTAGTATTTTGTTTCTTAGTGTCTTGTCAGTAGTGATGGCCAAATGAAGCTTTCCGAAGCACTGAAGCTTGTATTGAAAAACTGTTCATTACTCGAAGCTTTTCAACACAGTCCTCTCCGGTGACATCTGGTGGTGAAAATTTTGAAGAGCAGCTTGAATCTGCAAAATAAAACGGACTGCTCAATCATCACTGCTCACTCAAGAGTGGAGTTCTCTCTGATATTGGGCCACCGTTCCGTTGCTTTGAACATGTAATTGGTTTTGTTTTCTCGATTGGGGGGCTGAAAAAAATGTAATGCGTATCTGCGTAATACATTTTGATCAATAAACTTTCCCTATTTAAACATGCACTATGGTGTGGCCTTTCTTTGCTCATAACTCCTTGATGTTGGTAAATACAATAAGTGAGCAATATATATAATATACATATGAGAATGCACAGCACATTATGGAGTATGCCCCTGCTGTGGAGTCCTGCCTCCATCTACTTGTCGTTTAATCACTGGACAGCTGGACAGGTTCATACAAAATATTAGATGAGGCCAATTGTCCTATACATATTTTTGATAGGGGTGGGATTGATTGTGAACTGGAAAGGGAAAATGCTTAGGGAGCTGAGTACGGCTGCATCGTCACTGATTTGTAGAATCATTTTTGATTCGATACAGGATCCGATTCAATTTGATTGGAATCTGGAAAGTTTTGCCTCAGTCAGAAATATTACAATTCTGATCATTTAACAGTATATATCCATAATTTCGTATCTATTAAAAGAAAGCTGACACATGTGAGACTTAATTAGAGATGTAAACAGAGAGTTATGAAACCTGCAGCTGCAGAAGCCAGCGAAAAAAAAGAGGCAAACACAGCGCGGACCTGACGACACATCAAAATCTGACTCTGACGCGTCGGGTCCGCGCTCTGTGTTCACGTTTGTATGCAGAATCCGTAAACCTGCTCCCAGTTACTGTTTTAGCTGCATGGTGTTTGACGACATGTTGTGAGGTTTAACCTGAGATGCTGGCGTTTCAGGCATAATAACGTTAATTTACAAATCGACACGGGATTTTAATGAATCAATATCACTTTATTCAATTTAGCATGGATTGTAATCAGAAAGGCGATAATCAAAACCCACCCCTAATCAAGAACTTGCAAAGTAAAAACATGATCTATGTAAGGTAGCCCTTTTGTTATTTACATTTAAAAAGAGGATTAGTGTTACTGTGCGCTGGCTGAGTCCGTTTCTTTTCTTAGAAATAGTTTCTCCTGCCCTGGAGAAAATCCACTTGCATGGAACAGAAGAGGCTGTGGAGTGCAGGAACCACACTGCAAGTTGGTAGATATGCAGGTATTCCTGGGTCCTGCAGACTATCACCCAAAAACAATAAACAAAATGATTTTCTAAACTGTAGCAATGTAATGTACGTATAGTGTCAAATACATTTTTGTAGTCTTCATCAGCTTTAATTCACATGGAAGTGTTCCTAAAGTCATATGCTGTAATGATATTTACATTATGAAAACATGATTTTGGACATTTCAGATGTTTCACTTCGGCAGATAAAATGAATTGAGCAAAATCAACTCAAAATATTCCCACACGCCAGAACGTCCTCTCTTCCTCGCTGGCTCCATATCTGTCAGTGGAATGATCACCTCCTCGCTCTCTGTCACCATCAACACACTCCACGAATCCCGTGGATGATTCACTTCCTTATATCCGTTTGAATCAGGTACCGAAGCAGTTACGTGCGTAATGAAGCTTCGGACGTCACTGGTCACGTGACTTTTGCCAAACGAAGCAAGCCTCGACACAGTGCTTCTGAACCAGTGTGTTGTTTTTTTCGACACACGCTCCGGAGCGCCAGCTTCAAGCGGGCCATCACTACAAAACGCAGATTTTTGCAAATGTGGGCCTGAGCAGAAATACGATTGCTGATCGGGTTTGTGAGATGGCCACTGATTTAAGAACACAGTTGTGTGAAAGAAGCAAAAACTTTATTGCTTGCTGTGGATGAAAGTACAGACATGATGGACATTGCACAGCTGGCCATCTTCATCCGTGGAGAGGAAATACTGAACATTAAATCGATGCACGGGACAACGACAGGGAAAGACATTTTTGAAAACGTATGTTAAAGTGTAACCGACATGAAACTGCCCTTGTGTGTGCTTTTTTTTGCTTTTTCTGGGGGTTTTGGCAGCATGTTCATATTTCTAACTTGCATAATTTTGACAGGATATATTTTTATGAAGAGCAAAATATTTAAAGTTTATTTAATCTGGAATATTATTCCTGTCTGTTTTTATTCATATTTATGTTTAAAAAAACATTGTTTTAGTGTGTTCAATAAATGTTTATCTTGTTTGGCCCACGACCTAAAGTGTGCCTTGAGTTTTGGCCCCCTGTGCGATTGAGTTTGACGCCCCTGATCTAATCTGCCTGAGCTGGAGCTGTTTTGCAAAGAAGAATGTGCAAAGATTTCAGTCTGTAGATGTGCAAAGCTGGTAGAGACAGACCCTAAAAGACTGGCAGCTGGAACTGCAGCAAAAGCTGGTTCTACAAAGTATTGACTCAGGGGCTGAATAATTACGCACACCCCACTTTGCAGTTATTTATTTGTAAAAAATGTTTGGAATCATGTATGATTTTCGTTCCACTTCTCACGTGTGCACCACTTTGTGTTGGTCTTTCACCTGGAATTCCACTAACATTGATTCATGTTTGTGGCTGTAATGTGACAAAATGTGGAAAAGTTCAAGGGGGCCGAATATTTTTGCAAGCCACTGTGTCACGATCCTGGGTCTTATGACCCAGTGTTTTGAGTTTTAGTTCTTTTGATGTTTATAGTGTATGTTTAAGCTTATTAGGTTTCCTATGTTCGTTTGCTTATTAGCTCCCCCTTGTGTTTTCAACCCCTGTGAAGTCTCCCTTGCCCTTCGTGTGTTTCATGTCTGTTGTCTTATGTTGTCATGTCTGCCTCTCGTGTTTCCTGTTTTATTTTGAAGAGATCTCGTGTTTTTATATTATGGATTATGTTTTGAGTCCTTTGTTGTACTGTTTCCTGTTTCCCTAGATTTCAGTTATGGTTATCATAGGTTTAGTTCTTTGGCTTTGTAATATGGCTTCCCTGTGTTCAATGTTGTGTCTACTGTGACCTCTTTATACCATGTTTCTGGTCCCTATGTTCTGTCTTCTCAGTTGCTGTTAAGTTTGCATGTTTAGAGTTCAGTGTGTTTCCTGTTTTATTTTGAAGGTCCATGTCTCATGTGAGTGTTTCTAGTTTTGCTTCCCTTGTCTCGTCCAGCCTGATTACTCCCAGCTGTGCTCTCCTTCTGTGTCTCATTCCCTCGTTATCCCTCAGTGTATTTAAGCCCTGTGTTTCTCTTTGTCAGTGTCGTAGTCTCCCTCATGGCTGTGTTTCCCTGTGTGTCAGTTTATCCATGCCCCAGTTTAGTTTTGTTATATTTTTGTGCCATTCTGCAATAAAGCAGCTTTTTGAGTTTTATTCCTGCGTGGTGAGTTTTGCGTTTGGGTCCTTCTCTTGCCTGTACACAGCCGAAACATGACACACTGTATATTTGAGACGGGCAGTTCACAGTCAGCCTGACACCTGCTGGCAGTCAGGTGATGATGACGCAGACAAGCTTTAGTCTACATCAAACATCTGTGATACCAGATTATTAATAACCTGTGCAAACAAGGAAATTATAAAAAATATGAGCAGTGATTGTAAAGAACAGTGTGTTTCAAAAAATGCAATTTTATCCCTTTGTCAACATACGAGGCTAACACACCAAAGTCCCCGAAACTTTCAGTTCTGCTCCATCTTTTTAGCACCAAATCACAAGAACAGTGACCTCAAAGCATTTTGTACTCGACTGAAATAGTTTACATTAATACAGAGGAAATGCTAACAATCACGGCTCCCTGTGAACAAGCACTTAGCAACAGTGCGAAGGAAAAACTCCCTTGTAACAGGAGGAAACCTCCAGCAGGTCCAAGCTCAGGGAGGCGCGGCCATCTGCTGGTGTATTGGTGGTAAAAGGAGGGAGAAAAGGAAAAGAAAGCACGGGGAGACGCCACAACACACAGACTAAAGGAAAGGGGGGACAAAATTCACTGGCAGTGCTGATATAGAAACATGTGGGCAGTGAAAACATTTCCAAGTTCTTGTATTTATTTTTAAATCCTTCTATTTTCTCACCCCACCTACCTGTCTGAGCTGCGTTACTCCTACTGATGAGAGGTCACATGAAGGTGCTTTTCAACTTGATAAATTACCCCAGACTTTTTCAATCAATAGGTAAGAGTGTGTTCACATGAAAGAGGCAGTGTTCCCATCAGAGGCGGAGCCAGACATTTGAAACACCCGGGGCTTAGCCCCAAAACGTAGTATGCATGTGGGATTATTATTTTAGAAATGACTGAAAGACTGAAAGATTAATAGGCTCTGTTTTGAGTTTTGTTCAAAAAAGAATGACTTCATATAGGAAAAAAATATATCACATATGCAGGACACCATAAACTAGTTTTTTAATTAAGCAGCAAGGCAGAACAAAGTCGGGCCTGTATCAAGACACGAGGACTAAACCCCAATTCAACCAGACCAAGAACTGATCTGGAATTAAAACAGGACTACAACAGTTCAAAATCAGGACTACTGAGGACTTAACCAAGACAGAACCAGAATCAGAACTAGATGATAGTAGCACTAAAAATCATCATAGACCTGCACTACACTTATTTTTTAATTCTACCAAAGTACAATATTTAGATTGAGAAAAGTTTATATAATTATTGAGCCTTGTTGTGCAAACAAGCCTGCAGAACTTAATATAGAATTTGAAAAATAACAAACCTAAAAAGAAACACTAGGTACAAGATACATGAGTACCTATGATACGGTGATACTTTTGGTAAACAACCATTTGACTAACATGTGTGTCTCACCTGCTCTTGTTCATCTCTGTTCTGTCCTCATTCTCCTCCATCTCCCTCTCTGCTCCTCTCTCTCCCTCTTTGTGCTGACAATCATCAAATATACAGTTGAAACCAGATATTTACACACTCTTCAGATAAAAACACTTTTTTAATTGTAACATCAAATCAGACTAAATGTTTATTTTTTTAGATTGATAAATATAAAAAACATTTGTTAATTTTAAGAGTAAAGAGATAAACTGTCTGTATTTCTTAATTGCAAATGGCACCAAATTGTATTCAAAATTGAGCCACACTTATGGAGCTCCACAGTTCTTTTCCTGGTGTTTTGGTTGACATCTCTTGATTTTCCCATTTCAAAGAAACAGGCTCTGTGTTTTGCCTTATATGCATCCACAGGTGTGCCACCAATTTACTCACATGGACTCTGCTAACCTATCAGAAGCTTCTTCAGCTCAGAATGGAATCCTCTGCAGTTTTCTTATTAATTAACAATAAACTTAGTGTATATGTACTCCTAAATTTGATGAAAGTGATAAAAAATAGACACCTCTGTCTCTCTTTATTCTGACATTTAACTAATTCAAAATATATTTCAATATTTATCCAAAACAAAACAAGTTTACTCTAAATTGATGTTGTACAGTAAAAAAATGTTCTTGTGTTTTCCATAAAGTGTATGTAAATATCTGGTTTAAACTGTGAATATACTGCTGTGTATTGAAATTCCTCTTGTTTTGCATAGAAATATACTGAACAACATACAAAGCATAATATATAAAATAACATTTACCTGAGTTTTTTTCTTTGAAAGAACCCTCTAATGTCCATTCTTATATTTCAGTACATAACTGAAACCGATTTAGTCGGGGAGGGTAAGAACTGAAAATATGAAATAAATACACGTAAGCTAAGACTCTAAAAAAATAGCATTTGTTCTGCTTTTCATTTCGCCATTTGTTGATTCACTTGAAGAGCAAGTAACGTAATATTGGTCAAGTGATCAGTTTGATACCAATCTTTCGTGGTTCACCGTCATATTTACATTATTTGTACGGTACGAATGATTTGCTTTGGTACCTAGTCAAACTTAAGCTCTCCTTAGTATGGCTAGCTCCGTTTCTCCAACAGCGCACACAGGCAGCAGCTGCCCCGCCCTCTCGCTCAGTCGCTTAGTGCCTGAGCTCGGATCATACCAATATCAGGGGGGATTCACGCACAGTCGTAAATTCCCTCAGTGTGCACTATGTGCTTCGAATATTGTGTGTACTTTTTGTTTTATACAGTTGTCAGCCAGGCATCTAACTATGAAAAAATTGCACTCCAAAAGACCCCGGGCTTCTGACAAAACAACCCGGGCTTAAGCCCAGTAAGCCACCCTCACGCTCCGCCCCTGGTTCCCATGTTTACGATTCTGACCAATCAGAAACAGACACAGGTCTATTGGCATCAGAGCCACTGATGGTGTGTGTGTGTGTCCATGACTCACACAGAAATCAAAGCGACGCCCAGACAAGAGGCCACCTTTCGCTGTCCGTGTCCCAGAGCTGCAGCCATCACCCTGCTGCAGTGGAGCAGACGTGGCCTGGATCCTCTGTTCTATCGTAACTTGTTTCAAAGACAGCAGCCTGAGTCCTTTGGAGACCGAGTGGAGTTGAAGGATGGAGACCTCACTTTGATTCTGAAGAACGTCATCATCAGCGATAACGGCACAAACAAGTGTCGGATTGTGTTCAGGAACAAAAAGAGCATGAGAGATCGTTCAGTGCTTCATCAAGCTCACAGTGAGGCCTCGGGTGAGTTTGGATCATCCTACTACTGCTGTTACTGCAAAATATACAGAAAATGCAAAAAATCCTCTTGATTTTCTCATGTTAAATATTCCAGTTCTTTGATCTTTGGGCTGAAGGAAGAACAGCACTCGGTGTATAAATGCTCAATCAACAATCTCTTTATTCCAGACAAACACTTTGACCATAAACCATCCGGATGGGGAGATGAGCGCGGGAGGGTGTCCGCCTGATCTCCAAGTGTCTGAGCGTTTCTCACATTCTTATAGCTTCAGCCCCTCCAAGCTAAACATCCACATTCTTTCTCTCTCAGTGAGCCTGAGTTATGACCTCGGCTTCCTGTGCAGCATGTTCTGTTCTTTTCTAATCAGACAAATAAGGCCTTGATTCTCTGAAAACAGTATTTCTTATAACTCAGCAGTATCATGCATCATAAAACAATATCATTCATTCACCATAAATCAGCAGTCTGATGTAATACAAATCAGTCTGATAAATCAAATAGTTATCACCTTCTTCTAAGTCTGGAGAATAATGCAAACTAAAACTACATAATAATTTCACAATCTTTAATTAGGGGTACAACGTGGCATAAGATAATATAATAATCTTACACTCATAGTTATGGAATTATAGAAATTTATAGTCTTGAGTAATAAACTGCAGCAATATTGATCTGACTCTAAGTTCTCATCACGAAACTCTTCTGATCATTTCATCTGAGCATACATTTGAGTGAAGTCTCACTTTAGACCACACAGATGTCAAAGTGAGGTCTGAACAAGACGTCACTCTTCAGTGTCGGGGACCCACAGATGCAGATATCACAGCATTAGAGTGGAGCAGACCCGAGCTCGAGTCAGACGGCTCTGTGTTCTTCCAAAGCCATCACTCAGATGAGAACTATCAGCACGAGTCCTTCAAATGCCGAGTGGAGCTGAGACGCTCATCCATGAAGGAGCGAGACGTTTCTGTGATTGTGAGGAACATCAGCATCAGCGATACAGGAAGATATGAATGTAAGATTACAGCCAACCACAGCATCTGTGGTGAGAGAGTCATCAAGGAGTTCAGGCACTCCATCAAGCTCACAGGCACAGACTCAGGTGAGATTCTAGAGTTGCAGGGCTTCCTCCAGAGCAGCTGTTAGAAACACAGCTGCATCTTCTTTCTCTCACACACAGAAAAGAGTGAGACAGAGTGAGGCATCAGGGAGTTTAATTACCAGCTTTAAGACAAATGAATGAGAGTGCTGAATGATAGCACTCATGAGTGGTGCAGCATGCTTTAATTACTACCCACTAGTGAATGTGTCAGCAGCTGAAACTGTATTAATGGTGATTTAAAGAAACGAGTCCCAGTGTGTAGACCAGGCGAGCTGCTTCACTTGTAACACACTGGCAGAAACCCCAAGTCAGTTAGGATGACTACCTGAACATTTGAATGTTTCCACTGGTCACTGAGGTGGTACGTTACAGGGATCCAGTCTGTTCATTTACAGGACTCTACTAGAGCTGCTTTGCATGACTCACAGTTGAAATAATGCTTCTTTGTCTGATGCAGGGCCTTGGTTCACCCCATCAGTCGTGCAGGGGGTCGTCTGCTCTGCAAAAGTGCACTTTAATGTAAACTGTGCAGCAGTGCTGCAAACTAATCCAGACGAAATAAAAGCACAATGTCAGGAGCTACTGCAGTTCAGCATCAAACGTAGGCCAAATCAATCATTAATATGATTTTCATGATCATCTTGTTTGTCTTAATGTTCTTATGATTCAAAGAAACATCCAGCAGCTGTGAGATCGGCTGTACTGATTTAAAATGAAGTGTGTACGGCCCCAAAGCCTCTGAATGAGCTGCAGATGTGTTTCAAACTCCTGTAACAAAAGCAAACATGTCTGCATACCGGCTAACTTTGTCCACACACTGTTTCTGCTCTGCAGGTTTCACAGATGAAGATGCAAATAGTGGAGGATACGGGGATGGAGGAGATTGGGTTGGACTTTCATTAATATTTTGTCTGTTAGTTTGGGCTGTTTGTTGTTCCTGCTGCTTCCGCTGTCGTCATAATTACCTGCAAGGAACTAAAGCCATTATAGCAGCATCCTCCTGAAAACAACATCTGCTCTGCTTTTCCACAAGAATGAAGATGCAGAGGTCTGGCTTTAGGATCTGAGCTCAGATAACATCTGGAGTTTAAAGCATCATTTTAATCTTCTTCTGCACAAAATGGCTCAGTCGAGTGCTGCCAACTCCAAGAGGTTTTCGGAGGATCGGGTGATGGAGATCTATAAAGTAGGAGTAACATTATATAGCTACTATGTCAAAATTCTATAGTATGGTATATGATATGGCACAGCCCTGCTGTAAAGATCAAATGTGTGACAGTGAAAGGTGCTACAAAGAAGTCGGGAGAGAAATGCTGCAGAAAAGTCTCTTTAGCAAACAACGAGCAAACATAAAGCCCGTCCAAATGAGGATCTGTTTCTAAATGTTTGGTCCCCGTTGCTTTTTTTATTTGCCAAATGATCTGTCCCAACTGTTGAGGGGGGGGGGGAGCTGCTTCTAAGATGTCCTCAGGTAAATATGGAGTGAGTGTAAAGCACAACAGTTCACTCTTGTAGTTTATCTTTTTTTCTAAATCTGTGAGTAAATATTTATTTTCTCTTTTCCTTTCTTTTTTGTTTCTTTGTTTGTTTCTCTCTTCTTTCAGTCCCCCCCCCCCCCCCCCCCCCCCCGATATGTGTATTTGCACAGGTATATCCCATATGGAAAAGAAATAGTAAAAACATATATGATTTACTCATGAAAGTGGCCACTTTCTCATTACTTTCATATATTTTTTAGTAAGTATATAAAACATACAAGTTTCATTATATAATTTTTCAAGGGATCTTATATGTGCTTTCACTCCTGTATGCTTTTCATACAAGTTTCATACAAGACAGATAAAAACGTTATAAGATTTCTATATATCTTTTCCATATGGGATAATGACTTCAATGTATTTCCTTTGGGTTTTTTTTTTCTCTTGTTTGTCTGCTTTGTTATGTTTTAATGCTTTTCCTGATAATGAATAAAAACTGTTAAAAGCCTAAAATCTTATTGGCGACTTATAAAGCACTGAATAGACAGGTCCCAGGGTGTCTGTCAGACCTACTGCAGCCTTATATGCCCCCTACAGCTCTTAGATCACCAAGGTCGAGGCTGGTTCTTAGAGGTGATCGTGCATTTACTCACTGGCTTTTAATACTACATGAGAGTTATTTACTCATTTTTTATTACCTATTTAGCATTGATGTTAATTGATATTGCTATTTTATTGTGTAATTTGTATGTTTGTACAGCACCACTGTTGTAATTAAAAGTGCCAAATAAATAAATAAATAAAATAAACAACGTTCTGCACATTTTCACTTTGATTTCAACCTTTATTTGGATCATTTTTACACACAAACTCTGGAAAGAACATTTCTTTATTGTCACGCTGTTTTAAATAAAGTTTAAACCCCGCCCCTACACAGGGGCGTGCCCACAGTGGGGGCACCGACCCCATTGGGCGACAGTGTGGATATGACCAGTGCTGGAATGTAACAGAGAACATTTACTCGAGTACTTCGCTGATTGAAGTATTCCTATCAGGATGTGTCAGACGTGATTGGAGCTGTGAGGATTCAGGTGTGAACACGTTTGAACACAGCCACAGGTAAAACACTGCCCAGGTAATCACCAGCAGGACCTTTAAATCACCAGCTGGTGCAGCCACAACAACCTGGTGCTGAATGCCCAGAAGACAGTGGAGATTATTGTGGACTTCAGGAAGCACACAGCCCCACTCCCCCCCATCATCCTGACTGACACCCCCATCACCTCTGTGGACTCATTCTGCTTCCTGGGTACCACCATCACCCAGGACCTGAAGTGGGAGCCCACCATCACCTCCGTCATCAAGAAAGCCCAGCAGAGGATGTACTTCCTGAGGCAGCTGAAGAAATTCAACCTGCCAACACGGACGATGATGCAATTCTACACTGCAATCATCGAGTCCATCCTCACCTCCTCCATCACTGTGTGGTACGCTGGAGCCACTATCAGGGACAAACAGAGACTGCAGCGTGTTGTGCGCTCTGCTGAGAAGGTGATTGGCTGCAGACTCCCATCTCTGCAGGACCTGTACACCTCCAGGACACTGCGGCGTGCAGCCCGGATCTCAGCTGACCCTTCTCACCCTGGTCACAGTCTGTTTGACCTGCTCCCCTCAGGCAGGAGGCTCCGGTCCATTCGCACCAGAACCTCTCGCCATAAGAACAGTTTCTTCCCCTCTGCTGTTGGACTCATGAACAATAACCGTATGACTGTTCCCACCACTAACACCCTACGCTGTGTTCACTGCATCATTCCATGTTTGGCACTGATCACCACCTGCACTCATGTATATATCTTCTACGTAGCACTCTTAATTCTTATTCTCATGTATATATCTCATGTATATATCTTTCTACGTAGCACTTTTAATTCTTATTCTTACTTTTATTTTTTCATGTCTATTTAAGCGCAACTTATGACACTATGTTTGCACTGAAGCACCGCAGCAATTTCCTGATGTTGTAAACCTGCTCAACATTTGGCAATAAACCCCTTTCTGATTCTGATTCTGATTCTGATTCTAAACCTTGCTGGGTGGATCTCTGGAGCTCCAAGAAAGTCCACAGCTGAGTGGAACTTGTTTTTTGGGGCCTGGGTCACAGCGAGGACGTCAGTGGAGAACGGGGAAGCTGAGCTGGTCTGTTACGGTCTGAAATAAATAGCATGAATATGATTATTGTACAGAGCACAAAGCAGACGGCCATGTTGCTTCAGTTCACGTCTTATTTGGTGTGTTTTCACTGAGGGTTCGGTGGCAGACACGTCTGAGCTCAGTCTGCTGTCAGAAACACTGCAGCACTCCAGGAATTTACTCACACTCTTTCAGAAAGTCCCACAGGAGCCAAACAACAGCCATAAAGGCGCTTCCTGCTGGGACGCTCGGCCTCACACCACAAGCAACATGTTCACAAAAACACTGAGCACAGCTTTTATTGTGAAATATTAGGAGGAAGCTGAGTAAAATTCTCCTTGAGGTGGAGGTCACTGAGATTCAAAGCCGTTAAAGATTGACAGCCAAAAAAAAGAAGCAAAACTTCTATGAAGAGCTTACAGAGCGCCGTCAGCCTCGGGATGGTGGGGACAGAGAGGCTGTAACTACATCTGCTGGTGTCACTGTGACCTCAGAGCAGTTTACATGAAACATGAAACGAATTACAACTTTTGCGATATTGACCAGCTCATGATGCAGAGTGTAGACTGTATCTGTGATAATGAAAATGATTTAAGGACTGGTTTATGACACGTCTATAAAAAATATAAAGTCTGTACAAATGTGAAACTACAAAGTTAAAAGCAGCTGGAACGACAGCTGTTCAAAGCTGAACACTTACATCAGCCAGAAGACAGAGTGAGTCCTCCATCTCTCTGAAGGAGGCCATCGTGGTGAGCACAGATGCAGCAGCAGTGTGGATGTGTCCACTCTCACAGTGTCTCTCTTTCAAGTTTGTCCTCACATTCTCAAAAAAAGAACATGTCTATGCAGATGCCCAGAGCCTAACAACACACCCGCTATAAAAATTTTTTGCACCACCAGAGAGAGAGCAGGAAGAACCAGTCTCAACAAGAGACACACACACCTGATTTCCTGTAACTGCAGAGGGGAGGAGCCACCCGAGCAGGTGGGAACAGGAAGAGAAACAGCTGAGCCTCCGTCAGAGCAGCAGGAGGACGGTGGAGCTGAGGCAGGGTGAGTGTTAACACCACATTGTTGTAGTTTTGCTGTCAGAGTCTCTGAGTGTGTTTGTTTGTGTGACTGTAGAGAGAAGAAGAGTCACAGTGAGCTCTGTAGCTGTGATTGGCTCAATAATCACCTTCAATGGACTGAACGCAGAGAACGAGCCGAGGAACCTGACAAACCTGTTTGTGTGTGTGTCTGTGTGTGTGTGTGTGTGTGTGTGTGTGTGTGTGTACCTGTTTAGACATGTTTGTGAGGACAAAGAGTTGGTATGCTACTATACTTGTGGGGACTAATAGAGTCCCACAAAATGGCCGTCCTCACGAGTTTGAGGATATTTTTGAGGCTTTTTGGTGTCCTCACTAAAATCTGAAAACAAGTGTCTGTGTGTGTGTCTGTGTGTGTATGTGTCATAAAGAGAGTCGAGTTCACGGTCGCACACTTTCTATCACAGAGGCTGTATCTCAATTCTATGGAGCCCCTCTGATGACATGGTCCAAAAAATAAATCAATTGTGACCACGAAATGCTAGTTGGTGGGCACGAAACACTTGACCAATAACCGTGATCCTTCCCAGGCCCTTGCAGTTGGTTGACAATAAAATCTATCCCGGCGTCCAGGCCCTGTAAAGCAGCTGGGCTCTCAGTATCCTGTTTAAATGTCTCTCCGTAATAATGGTTCCTTGCATTGCAGGCTTTTCAAAATGCATTGTAGCTCATTCCCAGCCTAAAATAAAACTCAATCATACCGTCTCTGTCCACGGTGTATATGTTTAGCCTACTCTCATGCTTATGTCTCTACGCAGCTGTCCAGGAATTGTATCAATATGATATGCGCACGCTAACTATTTCGTTGCCACAAATGCGTAATTCGTTGCCACGTTAAACCCATTTCGTGCCCACAAATTAGCATTTCGTGCGCACGTTTTACCTATTTCATGCCCTCGAAAATAGTATTTCGAGGGCACGAAATAGTATTTTGTGGCCACAATTTATTTATTTTTGGACCATGTCATCAGAGGGGCACCGTACAATTCAGGTTCTGCAGCCTCAACGGTCCTCAAGGGCCGCGTACTCAAAGACCGCTAAGGCCGGAAGTGCGAGGCTTGTGAAATGGGCGGTCTAGGTCGCGCTGACTAGGTTGCCTAGCAACCATGATACTAACAGCTGGAAACGTTTCACACAGCTTTGTTTGACAGAAATGAAGGAGAAAATATTTTCGTTTGTTTCTACATGAGCTTTGTGTGATTTGATAAGTATCTGAGGCTGAGGCCACAGGATTGTAAAACATGATTGTTGGGCTTCATTTCTGTGCTGAACAGTTATTTTAAGATTAGCTAGTAAATAACAATTAGCTAATGTTGTTCATGAGACTAAAGTCATCTCACTGTGGTAATGTAAATATAATATGGCCAATATTATATGTATTGTCAGATTATTATGATATATTACAACAGTGAGTTTGAACTCTGTGTCAAAGATTCAAGTTGCAGTTATTTATATTTCCTGTCAACTTAAATCTTCACTCAAAGACAAGCATCTGTGACAGTGTGTATACAGATGTATTATATAAGAGACAAATATTGTTCGTTTAATATGTTGGCATCATTACATTTGACTCAATGCTTACATATATGTGTAAAAAGCAAGTGTACGAGCTGTGATAACTGTTTCTGATAGAATGAAGAGTAGACTGATATATTAAATATTCCTTTATTGGGTGAGAAAATCAGACCATGTCATAACTGCTTTAAGTCATACAGAATAGATATCAGAGCCTTAAACAGGCTGACTTCTACTAAATGGGTCAAACTGGGCAGAAAGTCTACAAACACTTAACATCCTTATAGAATATGATGTAACACTATAGATCAACTTACCTCAGAATATATAAAGCATATAAACAGTTACAGCAATATGATGCAACAAACACAGCAGTGCTACTGATCCAAAATACTCACAGCTTCATAGAACTGAAACAAACATTTATTTTTAGCTCCAACTTTAGGTTTCTGAACATTAAACTTGTTGCTGCCTGTAACTTGAAGGCCCTGAGTACTTTCTCCCACACTGGAAACACTGGAATGATCAAATTATTTGAACATTACCTAATAAGACTGATTCAGGACAGACAATTAGTTATGTTAAACTTTTCTAGCAGTCCTTCACAAACAGGGAACAGTCTTCTGTCCACAAACTGGACAGAAGACTGAAAGCAAAGCAACCTACATGGTCCTTACCATCGGTGACCCTGGCTGTTTAGGACTTTATTTTAGCCTCAACCAGCGTTGCCTTCTTCCTGTTTACCCGACGTCATCGGAGCACGCTCACCCAAAGCTGCTTTATTGGTCGCCATGCCGATGGGATACGAGGGGAGGTGGAGCAAATATGAACAACCTACAAATACTGCCTGCTACCACGGATGGACAGACAGTTAAATTAGCTCTCTTAAACAAAAGATCTGTATCAAATAAAACTCATGTTCTTCGGGACTTTTTTGGTACTCATGTACCTGGATGTCATGCTCCTAACTCAGACATGGCTGTGCGCTGGTGAAGTGGCACCCTTGCTGGAACTTTGCCCCTCCGATGCCAGCTTCTTCAGCTACCCCAGCTTAGGAGGGGAGTGGGGTAGCCTCTATCATCAAAGACTGTTTTAAATGCAAACAGATACAAAGTCCTGGTGCTTTTACCTCATTTGAGTCCCAACTTCTGACTTTAAGCTGTCCCGTGGTTCTAATTATAGTCATCTATCGTCCACCTAAATATAATGACTTGATTATTTCGGAATTTTCAGACTTCTTGACATGTTTTATCACTCACTATGAAAGGATTCTTACAGTGGGGGACTTTAATATCCATCTATGTTGTGAGGATAAACCCCTGGTCAAAGATTTCTTAAATGTAACTGATTCCTTAAACTTCACACAATTTGTGTCTGGGCCAACACATAAGGGCCACACCCTAGACCTTGTCTTGGGCTACGGGCTGAATGTATCAATGACTGAAAATTGTGTTTTGCCTATTCTAGACCACTCAGCAATCTTATTTGATACTTTAATCCCTAAATCTCCAGCTTCTGAGAGGGGAAAATTGCCCCTCAGATCATCTCGTTATATTAGCCCCAAAGCATTGCTTGGAGTTAAATTACATCTACCTGATGTGTTGGACCCTATTTTTACCCAGGATGTATGTGTGGACACCTTGACTGCAAATCTTAATAATAAACTTCTTGAACTACCGAACTCTGTTGCTCCCGTAAGGAAGTTGAAATGTCCAAAAAAGGAACCCTATGCCTTGGTTCTGAACTTGAGAAGAGATTGTAGAAAAGCAGAGCGTCACTGGAGATCTTCCAGACTAGAAGTATTTCTCCAGGCTTGGAAGGACTCATTGTCTTCTCTTCAATCAGCGATGTTGACAGCGAAAGCAAATTATTTCTCAAATCTCATCATGAGCCATAAACATAACTCAAAACTCTTATTCAACACAGTGTCGCAGCTTACAGAGAGTAAGTCAACTCTCTGCTGCTCTAATTTGATGGCTCATGACTTTCTTACGTTTTTCAGAGACAGGGCTGCAACACTTAGGAACAGAGATGGGCAGTAACGCGTTACAAGTAACGCGTTTCTGTAATCCGATTACTTTTTCAAGTAACGAGTAAAGTAAGGGATTACTATTGCAAAAACGGTAATTAGATTACCGTTACTTTCCCGTAGGAACGCTGCGTTACTGCGTTACTAAAACCGTGATTTTTTTGCGAGAATGTCTCATGACAGTGACGTAAGCAAGTGCGAAGTTCGTGACAACAGCTGTGTGCAGATCAACAATGGATAATATATCGAGTGCGGGAGAGAGTATGAGCGTGCAGCGTTTAAAGCGTGGAAGTACTGACCTTACTTTGAGTTTGATTCCATAAAAAGTGACAAAAACATTAGCATCCGTTGTGCGTGGGAAGAAAACTTCTTTTTACAGCGAAAAAAAACCCTAAACTTCCGAGCAAGCACCGAGTGCGCAACGACGTAATGGGAAATTCACAGAGAAACCCGCAGATTCTTCCACTGACCGCTGCGGCATACCTGCACCAGGGTAAACCTCCGCCTACCCTACTCCTGCTTTACAGGTGAAAATAGAGCAACAGGACCGCTGAGTCTTTGACTTTATTTATTTTCTGGTGTGTTTTACTTTCATCTATTTGAAAGACTGAGTGTAAACACACCAAAAAAATATTTTATGTGCTGGACTGTGCAGAAAATAGGTTTAAATGTTAAACAAATTTCTTCCAGTCAGAGAATGTTGCATATAATTAAATTTTTGCTTGATGCATAAAGTCAAAAGATTAAAACTAGTAAAACAAGTTTTAAAAAGAGACTTTTCCATTTGATTACATTTTGTATGATCGAATATGTAGAAAAAGTAGAATTGGGCTGAAAGATCTATGACTTTATCACCTCTTCAGGTTGTAAATCATGTTTTTAAAAAGTAACTAGGCAACTAAGTAATTAATTACTTTTGAAAATAAGTAATCAGTAAAGTAATGGGATTACTTTTGGGGGGAAGTAATCAGTAATTAGTTACTGATTACTTTTTTCAAGTAACTTGACCAACACTGCTTAGGAATCAGATTACTCCCTCCTCAAGCTGTTCATTAGACTACTCAGCTGCTTTGCCTGTTGGTGCTGATAAAGTGTTCTGTGACTTCAAGGTTATTTCCCTGTAGAGATGGCATGATACCACTTTTTTTTTATGTCCGATACCGATATCATAAATTTGGATATCTGCCGATACCGATATGAATCCGATATAGTGTATTTTTTGATCAATAAAACTGTTTTTTTTAATATCTTGCTTTTTTTTTTTTTAGAAATCTAATAAACTTAAACCTAATCCATCCTCCCTATTCTGGTATTTTAAATAGTAAGCAACCTAACTAATAGGGCTCTAAAACTCCCAGCAAATAAATAAATAAATAAAAAATAGGGAACCACCCTCCACCTCATGATGCTTAATTGACGTAATCCACTTTAATTTGATGCAGTGTGAAAAAAAATGCACAGAAATAAATTATTTTTCAAGAATAATTAAATATATTCAACATCTTTCTTCAACAGAACTGCAGACTGCACAGATGGTACCTTCCCAAAGGAAAAAGTACTATAGCTTACTAGGGTATATTAGACTTAACAGTTACTATATACAGTAATGGACTTCTATACATTTTACATCAGATTAAAACTTTGGGTGTAAGATTCAGATAATTATTTATTAAAAGCGAGACATTTTAAATGAGAATAAGAAAGAAAAGTATGTCTTTGTGCCCCCCTTTTCCCTGTTAATCCCCTATCGGCCCCCCTGGCTAAACTTTGCTAGATCCACCCCTGCAGAGTTACCAGCCGTCAGCTACATAGAAAAGGATCCTGGTTAGGGATGGGTATTGATAAGATTTTCACGATTCCGATTCCATTTTCGATTCTGTTTAACGATTCGATTCTTTATCGATTCTCTTATCGATTCTCTTATCGATTCTTTTTAAAAAAGGAGAACACTAAGGTCGATTAGCTTAGAACTTTGTTTTATATCTTCTCTTTGAAGAAGATAGAAATTTAGGAGTAACATGGCCTTACAAACCCAACAGTGAGATCTTAAGAGATCCACAGCCTACGGCTCTTCAATGGGGTGTCACAGGATCCCCGGGGAAAAAATTGTAAATGTAAAATAATAAAATAAATATTCTTCTGTAGCAATAACAAAGTATAACATAAATTATTCTGTAGCAATTACACAAGAATATCCAGTAATGTTCTCAACAAGAACCGGTTTTCGATACCCATCCCTACTCCTGGTGTAGAAAGTAATATTAAATAAATTCTAACAACAGCTTATCAAGCTTAAACGTGCTGCTGTTGTTCAGCTGCTGGTTTCCTCTTTCTGGTGCAAAGTGGGCCAAAAACAAACAAGAGAGACGGACTCGCGACAGAAAAGCCGATCAGCTGATCATTGATCAGTTTCATGATTGAAGTAGCAGCAGGAGAGGGAGGGAGAGAGAAGAGGCAGTCGCTCCATATATCGGTTGTTAAGCTTAACGCGGGGATGCTTTACAAACATTCAGAGATGAACTTACACACTTGCTTTACTTCTCTCTGGGATAACTTCCTCGGAGATGAAATGCCGGGTTGGTAGCGAGGCTCCAAATACACGCAGCCGCTCTATCACATGACGCATACTGCTGCGACGTGCTACGGTTATGAGCCGAGTTACGCCATGTCGCAAGTTTTTGATATTTAATGGATCGGATTACATTTTTAATTTCTCTCCAATATCCGATCCAGTAATTTCCGTCAGTATTGGACCGATACGTAATATTGGTCCATCTCTATTTCCCTTTCTGGATTAAGGAAGGTTGTAAAAGCAGCTCGATGTACAACCTGTTCTTTGGATCCTCTACCAGCCTGGGCTATAAAGGAACTGTGGTCAGCATTAGGACCCTACAACCTGTTTCTTTTAAATACTTCATTGAGTCTTTCCTGAATGTTTTAAATCAGCTGTGGTAGTACCAATCTTGAAAAAGCCTGGACTGGATGTTGACATGGTCGCAAATAGGGCAGGGTATCGTCACTGAATTCTAGAATCGATTTGATTCCGATTCACAAGGTCCTGAATCAATTCGATCCACGATTCGATTCAATTCGATTTGAATCTGGGAAATTTTGCCTCAGACAGTCAGAAATATTATAATTCAGATCAGTACATTTACATATTTTTGTGTCTATAAAAAGGAAGCTGACACTCGCAAGACTTTATCAAAGGTGTGAGCATCACAGCAGAGGCCTTTGTGTCAAAGTAGCTGAAGATAAAACAGAAAAACATGAAGGTGGTTTTATACAAATATTCTACAGTAGATCAAAAACGAAAGAAAACCATTAATCGACATATGAACATTACCTCTGAAGTTACAGCGGTTTTATTAGAGACACAGCGTTTTGCAATTTGCATAATTTTAAAAAGTTTAAATTTGTTCAGAAGCCTGTTGAACGGCAGAAATTAGGTTTTCTTTTCGGAAGTAAGTAAAAGGAAAAAAACAGCGGCCGACAGCGCTGTAAACAACGGTAGACTTGTGCGTAACAAGCAAGCGAATAATGCAGAAAACAGATTTTTAGACAGGAAACTGTGTGTGAGAGAGAGAGAGAGAGAGAGAGCTGTGCATGAAGTGTGATTTTATCCTGGTGGAAGCAAAACAGCAAAAGTCAGAGTGAGTTCATGACGATGTTTATGTGAAGCGTAGTTTGGATCTTCTTTTGCTGCTGGTTCAGTCAATATTGTTTGGAGAGAGATAAAACTAACAGCTTTAGAATCAGCGTAAAAAGGACGTAAACACAAAGCTCGGAGCCGCCGAAACATCAGAATCAGCGAGCTGTCGGCTTTCAGCCCCGACCGTGTCCGTGCCATCGGGTGAGAAAGGCGACATCTCACTGATTCTGATGTGTCGGCGGCTCTGAGCTTTGTGTTTACGTCTTTGTGCAGAATCCGTGTTCCTGCTCTCATTTACTGTTTCAGCTGTTTGGTGGTTGTTAAAGTTTTGTGAGGTTTAACCTGAGATTCTGGCGTTGGTGCAAAATGCAGCTGCTCGCATTTTAACAAGAACTGGGAAATTTGAGCACATTACCCCTGTTCTGAGATGTCTTCACTGGCTACCTTGTCAGGTTCGAGCAGATTTTAAGGTCCTGCTTCTCACCTACAAGGCTTTAAACGGATTGGCACCTTCATACCTCTCCGACCTTTTACACCTTTATGTTCCATCTCGTGCTCTCCGATCTCAGGACTCTGGTCTTCTAAAAGTTCTTAGAGCCAGAAAAAAGACAATTGGAGAGCTTTTTCTTTTCATGCCCCGTTTCTGTGGAACAACCTCCCACAAGATATTCGGCAGGCTGCTCTGTGGAGGTTTTTAAAACCAAGTTGAAGACACATTTGTTCACCCGATCCTACATGTCTTAATTCTATGGCTTTTAGTTTTTACATTTTTATTGTTTTTAACTTGTATTGTGTCTTTTACCTGTATTGCTATGTATCGCTTTTATTTTATTTATCTCTTTAGTTGTACAGCACTTTGTTTGAAAGCGCTTTATAAATAAAGTTATTATTATTATTATTATTATTACAAGGTCCACGTTTATGGGAACATCTGCTACAGATATGGGAGAATATTTGATTTCTATTGTAGACAGAAGCCACGGGTGTGTTCAGTCAAACGTTTAGAATAAACTTTGGTCTATAAATGTGTTTCATGATTTATTTTTAACTCCAACTGCTTATTTGTACTATGCTTTCATTTCAGAGCGCAATGAGAAATAAAAAGGATATTTTCAATAAAACTGTCACGATCCTGGGTCTGTGACTCAGTGTTTTCTGTTTTGTATTGTTAATCTTTGATTTCATGATGTATCTTTGTTTATTCTTACGTTTTGGTTCTGTGTTTTGTTGTACCTCTAAGTTCAGTCTTTGTATTTCCTGCTTTGTTGTGAAGGTCCGTGTCTCATGTCAGTGTGTTTAGTTTGCGTTTCCTCTGTCTCGTCTTGTCAATCACTCCCAGATGTGTCCTCCTTCTGTGTCTCATTCCCTCGTTATCCCTCTGTGTATTTAAGCCTTGTGTTTGCCTCTGTTAGTTGCTGGTTTGTCTGTGTATCTGTCAGGGTCCTGGGTCTCCTGATCTAGTGGTTTCAGTTCTTTGTGATTTTTGTGTTATGTCAGTTTAGTTTGTGAGTTATTCTATGCTTCCTAGGTTTTGATTCCCTGCCCCCCTTGTTTCTCTGTGCACTCTGTTCTGTGTTTAGTCTTCTCTGTCCATTTGTTCCGCCCTGTGTTGTTGCCTTCTGTGTCTCCCTCTGTGTAACTGTCTATATAGTGATGTGTTGTGGTGCTTTGCTCCCACCCCTTGTGTTCTGTGTTTTCGTCTTCCCTTCGTGTACTTCTTCATATTCGTGTACTATTAGTTTTTAGGTTTTTGCTTAGTTTCCATGCTCACCTTCGCCATTTCTGTTTGTATCACCATGTGATGAATAAACTCACTTGCATCTGAGCTGCCTGCATAAAGGGTCCTTTGATAATTTACACACGGCTCGCAAACCGTGACAAAAACATTGGAAAAATTGGGCTGTTCTAAAACGTTTGACGGGTAGTGTATATATTTAGTTTATATATTTTCTTTATTTATAATTGTTTGTTTTATATTGTAGCAAAGTGTTACTTGGATACTTCTCTATGTGCTTCTTCATGTGCAATTTTGTTGCATTCTGAGCCTAAGAAATTTATTGGTGGTAGTGATGAACTGCTGTTAGAATCAAGTTAAATTCTGATAAATCAGACAATTACCTCTCCAGCTGTTGTTACAGTCTTTGTTTATCGGGTCCTTACAGGGTAAAAGATGACGACACCTAAAGAAATCCTTCTGGGGACTTTGAAGGATTTGGGACGTGATGACTTTGAAGAATTTAAGTGGCATCTGAAGAATGGGTCTGTAGAAGGTTTACCAGCAATCCCAGAGAGTGAACTGGAGAATGCAGAGAGGACGGACATAGTGGATCTGATGTTTGATACCTACTCTATCAACACTTTTGAAGTCACTAAAAATCTTTTGGGGAGGATAAACAGGAATGATCTGTTGGAGAATTTAAATAAAACCATCCCAGAACCCACAGGTAAGTCAGGGAATGACTAAACAAAAAACACATAAACAATAAAAACATTAGTTAACATTACACAGGTGCCATTAAAATCTATATAAATAATAAATCCAAAACACTTGCCAACACTTTCAGGAGTGAGAGACTGCAGAAAGCCAACAGTTTGTGTTTTATGCATCTGCACAAATAACCTCCTGTGTACACACATGAATATCTGCTCTTTGGGTTGGTTTGATTAAAATGGGACCAGCAGCAGGTTTTCTGCCCATTTTACAGATTTATATTGTGAGATTGGTTTTAGAGCTGTTTTATCAACATAAATGAGGCGACAACAACAGTTTGGGACACGTCACAAATATGATCAAAGTGCTTTCTCTTAAATCTATTTACCAGTTGAAGGTAAAGTTAAAAAAATGGCTGCCATTTCTTTCTGCTGTTTGGAGACCCAAACAAAAAAATGCCCACACAGTAAATGCTTTTTATTATGGTTGATAAACAGGACACTAAGGTGATTGGTCAAAGGTTGGAGGAAAGCCACAGTTCTCCTTATTTGACTAAAATCCACCATTTCAGCTCATGTTTTTCTTCTGCAGCTTTCTTGGAGATTCCACTTCAGCCTTCTGCTGGCAACGCTCCAGTTACCAAGCTTCCCTTAGGTAGTGTCATTAGAAGACATAGCATACATTTACACTGCTATGCAGATGACACCCAGCTCCATCTGTCCATGAAGCCAGATAACACACACCAATGAGTTAAACTGCAGGAATGTCTTAAAGACACAAAGACCTGGATGGCCGCTAACTTTCTGCTTCTTAATACAGATAAAACTGAGGTTATTGTACTCGGCCCTGAAAATCTTAGAAATATGGTATCTAAGCAGATTCTTACTCTGGATGGCATTACCTTGGCCTCCAGTAACACTGTGAGGAACCTTGGAGTCATTTTTGACCAGGACATGTCCTTCAACGCACATATTAAACAAACATGTAAGACTGCTTTCTTCCATTTGTGCAACATCTCTAAAGTTAGAAATATCCTGTCTCAGAGAGACTCTGAAAAACTAGTTCATGCATTTATTACTTCCAGGCTGGACGACTGTAATTCATTATTATCAGGATGTCCAAAAAACTCGCTGAAAAGCCTTCAGCTAATCCAAAATGCTGCAGCAAGAGTCCTGACAGGGACTAGAAAGAGAGAGCAGATTTCTCCTGTTTTGGCTTCCCTTCATTGGCTTCCTGTTAAATCCAGAATTCAAAATCCTGCTCCTCACATACAAGGTCTTAAATAATCAGGCCCCATCTTATCTTAATGACCTTGTAGTACCATATCCCCCTATTAGAGTACTTCGCTCTCGCTCTGCAGGCCTACTTGTTGTTCACAGGGTATTTAAAAGTAGAATGGGAGGCAGAGCCTTCAGTTTTCAGGACCCAAAAAGATATTTGTTTTTTTTTTCTGTTGTATTATTGTAGGTTCTTTATCTTACAATATAAAGCACATTGGGGTGACTGTTGTTGTTATTTGGAGGAATTAAAAAAAAACTTTTATACTTGAAATTCTTTCATTTATTCTACATATTTATTCATCACTGGCTCCATATTGTTGTTTATGTAATATGTGAAATGTTGCTAGTATTGATTTGGTGCTGTATAAATAAACACAATTAAATCGAATGTGTCTCTATAAAACCTGCCCTCAGTTATAACCCAAGTGTCAGGGCTCAATGGCTCATGAAAAGGAATGGAGTCAAGCACAGAACCAAAAAACGGAGGCTGAGTGACTTTTAACAGAAATGTATTTTACTAGATTTCTTGACGGAGAAAGCTGAATCACGGCTAAATTCAACAGCAAGCGAGGTATTATGAGAAGTGCAGAGCTGAGGCCAGAACATAAGCTGAGGCAGGTCAAAGGAACAACAGGGGCAGAATCGGGCGAATAGAAACTATCCAGGATCACTGGAACAAAGGAGATAATAATCAGAGTGGTCCACAGTGTAGTGAATGAGTCCAAGATTTAAAAACTAAGAGGTGTTACGTGGCTGCAGGTGGAGATCAGCTGGAGGAGGAGATGAATTAAATCTGGGTACAGAGTGAGATGTGGGTGCACAGGGAGGCAGGCAGCTGAGGATGGCAGTTTGCAAGAGTGAGTTTTCCCAGCAGTGGCAGGGCAGAATCCTGAGGCGTGACTTATGGCAAAAGTTGGAAGATGTATCCAGGTGCCGACTAGGGAACAGGAAAAGAGGGTTACGCGAAACAAGCTGAGGAGCACAAGACAAAATGTGAGGCAGAGAACTGACTGTGCTAAGCACACAATCTGGAGAAGGTTCATTGTGAGTGCTGCTCATAGATACTGCCGGAGTAATTGGCAACAGGTGAGGAGCAGGGAGGAGTGAGAAGGGCTCCACCCAGGCGAGGAGAGCTGATGCTGTGGAAAGTTACTCAGACTCACTCGGATCATGACACCAAGAGTCCAGTGAACTGAACACATAACCACAGTAACCAGAATGCAGTTTTCTCATTTGTGTCATTTGCTGTTTATTCATGCAGAGATTCTCACTGAGTGTCAGCTCAAACTCAAGTCAGACCTGAAGCAGAAGTTCCAGTGTGTGCTCGAGGGGATTTCTACAACAGAAAACCCGACCCTCCTGAGTCAGATCTACACAGAGCTCTACATCACAGGGGGAGGGACTGCAGAGGTCAATGATGAACATGAGGTCAGACAGATTGAAACAGCATCCAGGAAACCAGACAGACCAGAAACAACCATCAGACAAGAAGACATCTTTAAACTCCCACCTGGAAGAGATAAACCAATCAGAACAGTGCTGACAATGGGAGTGGCTGGCATTGGGAAAACAGTCCTAACACAGAAGTTCACCCTGGACTGGGCTGAAGACAAAGCCAACCAGGACATCCAGTTCATGTTTCCATTCACTTTCAGAGAGCTGAATCTGCTGAAAGAGGAAAAGTTCAGCTTGGTGGAACTTGTTCATCACATCTTTACTGAAACCAAAAAAGCAGGAATCTACATCTTTGAAGACTTCCAGGTTGTGTTCATCTTTGATGGTCTGGATGAGTGTCGACCTCCTCTGAACTTCCACAAAACTACAATCCTGACTGACCCTAGAAAGTCCACCTCAGTGGATGTGCTGCTGATAAACCTCATTAGGGGGAAACTGCTTCCCTCTGCTCGCCTCTGGATAACCACACGACCTGCAGCAGCCAATCAGATCCCTCCTGACTGTGTTGGCGTGGTGACAGAGGTCAGAGGGTTCACTGACCCACAGAAGGAGGAGTACTTCAGGAAGAGATTCAGAGATTCGGAGCAGGCCAGCAGCATCATCTCCCACATCAAGACATCACGAAGCCTCCACATCATGTGCCACATCCCAGTCTTCTGCTGGATCACTGCTACAGTTCTGGAGTTTGTCATGAAGAACAAAGAGAGCAAAGATCTGCCTAAGACTCTCACAGAGCTCTACCTACGCCTTGTGCTATTTCACCTAAAAACGAAGGACATCAAGTATGATGGAGGAGCTGAGACGGAGTCGTGCAGGAAGATCATTGAGTCTCTGGGAAAACTGGCCTTTGATCAGCTGCAGAAAGGAAACCTGATCTTCTATGAATCAGACCTGACAGAGTGTGGCATCGATATCAGAGCAGCCTCAGTGTACTCAGGAGTGTTCACACAGATCTTTAAAGCTGATGAGTGCCACATGTTCAACAACGTTGTTTACTGTTTCATCCATCTGAGCATTCAGGAGTTCTTTGCTGCTCTTCATGTCTATCTGACCTTCATCAACTCTGGAGTCAACCTGCTTAAGAAACAATCTCCTCTCTTTAAAATCTTCCAGAAAACACTTACTGTAAAAGACTTCTACCAGAGTGCTGTGGACAAAGCCTTAGAGAGTCCAAATGGCCACCTGGACTTGTTCCTCCGCTTCCTCCTGGGTCTTTCACTGCAGACCAATCAGGATCTCCTATGCATGCTGACACAGACAGGAAGTAGCTCACAGACCAATCAGGAAACAGTTCACTACATCAAGAAGAAGCTCAGTGGGAAACTGTCTGCAGAGAAAAGCATCAACCTGTTCCACTGTCTGAATGAACTGGATGATCGTTCTCTAGTGGAGGAGATCCAACAGTCCCTGAGATCAGGACGTCTCTCCACAGATCAACTGTCTCCTGCTCAGTGGTCGGCTCTGGTCTTCATCTTACTGTCATCAGATCTGGATGAGTTCGACCTGGAGAAATACTCCCGTTCAGAGAAGGCATTTTTGAAGCTGCTGCCAGTGGTCAAAGCATCCAAGAAAGTGCTGTAAGTGAATCTATGAACAAATATGTTTAATAATGCTAGATGAATAAAAGAATATGTCTCCATTGGTATTCTTCCTCAGGCTGAGAGATTGTAAACTCTCAAAAAGAAGCTTTGAAGCTTTGTCTGAAATTCTCAGCTCCCCATCCAATCATCTGAGAGAGCTGGACCTGAGCTCGAACTACCTGCAGGATTCAGAATTGGATTTGCTGTGTGTTGGACTAAAGAGTCCTGACTGTAAACTTGAAACTCTCAGGTAAGGATACAGACGTTTTGACACTTTTTGACTCTTAAATCTGTAAGTTTATCTTGATGCGGACGTTCAAAGTCAGCACAATTTTCCTTTTAAGTTCCTGAGTTTATATTTTTGACTGTCAGGTTGTCTGGACAGATGTTTTTATTTTATTTTATTTTTTTACTTGTCCCTAAAGTCAGAACTAAACCCACATGTAGATGACTTTCTGTTACTGGAGCAGCCTTCCTGAAGACAGCAGTGTGTTTTCATGCTTTTAAAGCCAAACTCACCTTTCTGACCTGGCTTTCATTTATTATCTATTTTTGTTTGTTTATTATATATTTATTTCTACTGTTTAACTACTGCTCACATCTGTTATCCTCCTTTTTAATTGTTCATTTCTTTTTACCCAGTGTTTCTATATTGCACTTTGTATTTGTCTATATTTATCATGCACTACTTTGCTCATTTATTGTTTGCTTTTAATGTTATTAAATTCCGGTTCTTTTGGTATTTGTTATGGCCAAAAAGACACGGCTCAAAAGTGGTCTTTTTACTTTTTAAGTTATTAAATTTGTAACTGTAGTGATTTGTGTGTGTGACAGAGAGGCACTGCCAGGGATTTTTGACACAAGTTGTTCTTGTAAAATCAGTCTGTGAAGGTTCTCAGACATCCAGGTCATCATAGTCTAAGAAGCTTGGAAAGAAAAGCGTCTGGACTTCTTCAAGTTTCCTTGAAGATGTTTCACCTCTTATGAGAGAAGCGTCTTCAGTTCTAAGAGTCAAATGGTGGAGTGGGGCAGTCAGTGAAAGGGCAATGGTGGTGGCTCAGGGTTTGTATGTTTGGGGGGTTCAGAGGGAAAAGATGAATGCAGGTCTGGAGTTGGTGTGTGAGAGCAGGGAGTGAATCTGATCAAACATGAGTGTCATGAAGCCTGTTTGCAGTTGTTTGCACTGTTTTCCACTCTGGATGTTGTTTCTGTTCAGCTGTGAGTATAAAAGGCTCCATTCTACAACCTGTTTGTGTTAGTTGTTCAATAGAAACATTATTTGGTGCTGATGTTGCACTTCTTTTATTCACAACCAAAGAGTTTTTGAAGTCTGCATCAGACTGATTTAAATGACTTTTGAATATTACTTTAAATACTTAGATTTAAAGTTCTGAAAAAAGTTTAAATACAAAGATCAGTATTGTCTAATGTTTTGGCTGCAGTGTGTTTTTGCAGACAGGTATAACAGAACAGCTTTAGTGTTTAGATTTTTTAAACTTGAGTATGAATTTATACAAAATGCAGCAAGATATAAAAAAAAAAACGTTTGATCATAAAATCGACTACATTGGATTCATATCGATATCGGACATAAAACGTGGCATCGTTCCATCTCTGCTTTGATTAGAGACACAGCTCTAATCAAAGAGGTGGTCCGCTTGCCTCCGCCCCAGAGAGAAGGGTTACATCTCCTGGGTTTAGGTGTTTTCCAATTTGTCATCATTTTGAAAAGTTTACATTTCTTCAGTGTTGAGCAGCAGAAATGAGGCTTTACTGTCAGAGGCCGACAGCACTGAACACAACAGCAGACTGGTGGCTAATAAACAGTGAATGATGCAGAAACAGATGTTTGAAGCTGTTCTTGGAGTACACTGAGAGAGAGAGAGCTGTGCAGGCAGGAACAGCCAAAGTCAGAGAGAATTCATGAGCATATTGATCAAACGTGAAGCAGAGTTTGGATCTTCTTTTGCTGCTGCTTCACTCAGTTTTGGTTGGAGACAGATGAAACCTGCAGCTTCAGGATCTGTGAGCTGTCCACTTTCAGCCCCGACGGCGTGTCCGTGTACGTGCCGTCGAGTGAACGATCCACGCTCTGTGTTTCCATCTTTGTGTGTTTAGCTGCTCTCATTTACTGTTTTATCTGTTTGCTGCTTGTTGAAATAGTTTGTGAGCTTTAACCTGAGATTCTGGCAAAATACATTTATATTAAACATCGATTCAGGATTGAATGAATCAACATCGTTTTATTCAAATTAAAACCATTTAAATGGGAACATGAATTTTTTACAGCCGCCTCTAATGCTGGGTAATGTCAGCTGGTCCATGTGCAGCTGGCTGTGAGGCTCAGGGAGCGTCTACAAAGTGCAACACTGAAAGAACATCATCCATAAATATTGAGTAAGAACTGGACTCTCATACAGCGAGACTCAAATGCCTTTAAACATCAGCTTATCCTGCTGATCCAAGTCCAACACTGAGTTTGTAAAAACATGTTTGTCAATCATTTTGTTTGGTTTCTGAGGAAAATGATTCAATAACTTGCTGCTAATACACAACATTTCATCATATTTCCTCATAACCCTCTTTTGTCTGACCATTTGATTCCATTTGAATTTGCAATAAAGGATCCACAGAGTTTGGTGACAATAATGACAGTAGATGTTTGTGTGAAAGTGCTGGAAGCAAATGAGTGTGTGATGTTCTTTCAGTGTTGCACTTTGTAGACGCTCCCTGAGCACTGGTCTCACAGCCAGCTGCACATAGAGACCAGTGTTGTTAGTCCAGGTCAGAAGATGACTTGTTGGAATGAAAATGAGCTTGTAGTTTGTCTGCTTTAATAATGTGACTGGAAAAAGGTGTTGGACTTCAAATATGTCCATTTCTTTCACACTTCACCTTTAAAAGTGAAGCCATGTGGTTCCTGGAAGGAAAAACACGACTTTTTCAAGTCTTTGTCCTGTTTTTATGAGAAATGTACGACTTTAATGTTCTTTTTTTTTTAACTCAATTTTTATTATAATTTACAACATTGCAACTTGTACTTGTCAGTGTTCACAAGTAGGACAGTTACAGGAACTGCAATGCAGAAATGTAGATTAAAATAAGAACTGCAATTAGGAAGCACAAAACAAAACTGGGAAGCAAAACAAAACCCAAGCAAGCAAACAAACAAACAGACAACAACAAAAACAAAAAGAAAACAAAACAAAAACTTTATGTAATATTAAATAACATGTGACAAACTTAGCCGTAAATGGACAAAACGAAACAGACCTATGCTAAATTATTGAAACAGTAAAGCATGTATGGGTCGCCAACGCTCAGTAAACAATTCTCTCTGAATCCGCAGAGCAGATGTTATTTCCTCCATCTGGTAAATTTCTCTTGCTTTATCAATCCACATATTATATGAAGGTGGGTCAAGATTCAGCCATTTAATAGTGATACACTTTAGTGCTGCTGTAAGATTCTTAAGAGATACGTTTTATTGTTTCCCGCAAAACCCTTTGGTAAGACTCCTAAAATGGCTAACTGTTGGTCTTTTGTTAATGGTTGTTGGAAAACTGTACTGAGAACTTTAAATATGTCATTCCAAAGTGAGCAGATTTTTGGGCATGACCAGAATATATGTGAGTGGGTTCCTAAAGAAGTACCACAATTTCGCCAGCAGGTGTCAGGATTTGTAGGCTTCATTTTGGCAATTATCTCTGGGGTTCTAAAATATCTCATGACCACCTTCCATTTAAATTCTCTCCACAGCCCAGAATTAGTCACCAGATGGGCTTCACCGAACACCTCTTCCCAGGTGTCCTCTGAGATTTGAGTGCCAGTCTCAGCTTCCCACCTTGCCTTAATATCCAAAGTTGCATTTGTATTGAAACTCATAAATGCGTTATAAAAATGACTGATTAATTTTGGGGAGGAATTACTTTGAAATGTTTTTAGAAATATTTCCTCAATGGGTGAGGGCTCCAAAACTTGCCTCCATTCTTTATGTTTTGTCAAAAAGCTTCTTACTGCAGAAATTTAAAAAAGTCAGAAGAAGGAAGCCGAAACTGACCTCAACTGTTCAAATGAGCTCAGGTGCCCATTCCTCACAACATGACAAAGTTTATGAAGCCCGCTATGTGACCATGCTCTGAAGCCAGAGTCTTCCACAATAGGAGAAAAACCCTGCAGGGAGGAGAGGCTTGATAGAATTGAAATTTCTTTTGGAAGACCAAATGATTGTTTGATTCTACGGCAAATCTTTAGTGTGACCCTCGTCCGTTCCCCCATATGCACATTTTTAATTGAAATGTTAGAAAAAAGCAGGGATTCCAATGATCTTTCGCACATTGTCTTCTCAATGTTTAGCCACTGAGTTTCAGACAAATCCCGCACCCATACAGTCAGGGGTCTCATCTGAGCTGCCCAGAAATAATATTTCAGGTTTGGAACAGCCAATCCCCCCTGCAGGTTTGACAGTTTTAATGTTTGGAACTTGATCATCCCTCATGTGTATTTAGTCTCTGTGTCGCGTCATCTGTGTTCCCACCCTCCATATTTTCATGCCCAGTCTTTTGTATTCTTAGCCATAGCTTTCTGTGTCTTCATGATTTATTATAGTATTAGTTCCCCAGTTTAGTTCTCTTCACTGTGATTCTGCCTTGTTTGATGTCTTCAGCCGAAATAAAGGCTCGCTTTTCGTTCAAAACTCAGTTTCATGTCTGCGCCAGTGTCTGCGCCTGAGTCCTCCACACACTCTCCATACAGTCAGCTACTGCGACCGTGACACTAAACTACATGCTGTGTGCAGCCACTCTCCTGAGCCTGTATTATATACACAGCGGTTACAATGACAAACTGAATACAATCTCATATCTACAAAACAGGCTGAGTCAAAGTTGCAGCTACGCTTATGAACATGGAGAAAAAACAGGCGAGTTATCAGCTCACCAGCTACGACTAAGAACAGCTAACCAACTATCCTTGAGATCTACAATGACCAGGGAATAAGGTCTACAGACAACCAAACTATCCTTGAGATCCACAATGATTTCAATAAGGTGTTTGATATTCCCTCCTTGGGAGAAGATGCGATCGCTAGTCTGGAGGAACCTCTCTAATGTTGAAATTGAAACGGCTGTACGGAGCATGCAGTCTGGAAAATCTGCTGCCCCGACGGGTATCCATCTGATTTTTTCATAAAGTTTTCTGACCGACTGAATTCACTGTTAAAATCAACTTTTGAAGAATCCTTCCTCTCACAGTCGTTGCCTCCAACAATGCATCAAGCAGTGATGTGTTTAATTGTAAAACAGGAAAAAGACCATTTAGATTGTCGTTCATGTCGTTTAATATCTTTGTTCAACACAGACACCAAGATCCTGGCTCAAGTGTTGGCCCGTCGCTTACACAAGTATTTGTCCTCCATTATTTCACCAGACCAGACGGGCTTTATTAGGCACTCTTTTTTGAACATTAGAGCTCTATTAAATATCATTTATACCCATGTTAAAGGTGATACATTGGAAACTGTAATTTGGCTTGACGCAGAAAAGGCGTTGGATCAAGTGAGATGGGATTTTTTTTTTTATACGCTTAAAAAATGTGGCTTTAATTTTGTATCTTGGATAAAAGTATTGTATTGCTCCCCTCTAACAGCCGTCCAGACTAACAATAATCTGCCCTCCAGGACAGGGATGCCCTCTGTCTCCTTTTTGCCATTGAACCGCTAGCTGTTGCTCTGAGACAATGTGTTGGTGTTGAGGGAAAACATGGAGGGGTATCGAACATGATGTCTCTCTTTATGCCGACGACATGATTTTATTTATTTCCAACCCATCGAACAGCCTCCGCAAACTTTTGGATAGACTTACAATAATAATAATAATACGTTTTATTTATAGGCGCCTTTAAGAGCCTCAAGGTCACCTTAATGCATACTTAAGGAATTTGGGACAATTTCTGGATATAAAGTGAATTTTGGGAAGAGCGAGGAAAAGTCTATCTGTACGACAACTGGGGAGTTTTGTGTATTTTAGCCCCTTTTAAACCCAGCTATAAGAAGTTTAAGTACTCGGGCATCTGGGTGACAAGAAAACCACAAAGACTTGTATAAAACTATCTTCCTTTATTGTCGAAGCTTAAAGAGGATTTTGGAAAATGTGAGTTTTGCCCCTTTATATTTATGGTGGGGATGCAGAACAAGGAGCAAAGATGAATGTGATGCTGAATCAGCAGAAGACTTGGACTCATTTGATTCCAGCTTTGATATCATTGATTTCAATATGTCCATTTCTGTCACACTTCACCTATAAAAGTGAAGCCATGTGGTTCCTGGAAGGAAAAACACGACTTTTTCAAGTCTTTGTCCTGTTTTTATGAGAAATGTACGACTTTAAACATTCAGAGTTTTTTCTCTTGTTGTGTTTGTTTGAAGCTGCTTCCTGTTGGCTTCAGCTGTTTGGAGTTTCCATTTTCTAAACTTCTACATTCTGAACCTTCTTCAGCTCTGAACAGATGATGAAACACTGAATGATTTCAAGCTCTTTGTCTAATAAACTTACATCTTTCATTCTTTATACAGATTGATGGACTGTGGTTTGTCAGAGATCAGCTGTGATTATCTGGCAGCAGCACTGAAGTCCAACCCCTCCCATCTGAGAGTGCTGGTGCTGAGCGACAACAACAAGCTGCAGGATCCAGGAGTGAAGCATCTGTGTGGTTTCCTGGAGAGTCCAGGATGTAAACTTGAAACTCTGAGGTCAGTCAGCATGTTTTAGTTGTGCTGAGATGAATATGATGTGAAAGTTGTGCTGACACTAAACTGCAGACATCAGGCTGATATTATACTGATCCACACTGAGGATCTTCATGGTAAAGTCTGTTTTCTTCTTCTCTGGTTTAGTCCATTGACTGCAGCAGAACAATGTTCACATTTCAAACAGTGATACTCAACGTATGGCCCGCGGCCCACACGCGGCCTGCCCACCTTTCCTGATTCAGAGAGAGGGGACCCTGATTAACTGTGTAGCTTCTTCCTCACAGTTCTAAGTATCAGACACAACAATGAATAATCCACAGCTGACTGTCTTTAGAGGGTCAAAGGTCACAGCACACAGCAGACAGTCAGAAATATTCTAACTCTGATCATTTATCAGTTGTGACACTGTGAGACTTGATCAGAGGTGTGATCATCACAGCAGAGGCCTTTGTGTCAAAGTCACTGAGGATCAAACAGAAACACATGAAGCAGATTTTCCTCTTCTGGCTTTTTATAGCAGATAACCTTCAAAATATTCTGCAGTCGATCAAAAACTGAAGCAAACCATGAAGCAACATGTGAACATGAGCTGATGCTGCTGAAGTGAAGCAAAGTTACAGAGGTTTGATTACAGACACAGCTGAGAGTTTGTAATCTGTCATCATTTTAAAAAGTTTCCATGGAACAGCAGAAATGAGGCTTTACTGTCAGAGGCCGACAGCACTGAACACAACAGCAGACTGGTGGCTAATAAACAGTGAATGATGCAGAAACAGATGTTTGAAGCTGTTCTTGGAGTACACTGAGAGAGAGAGAGCTGTGCAGGCAGGAACAGCCAAAGTCAGAGAGAATTCATGAGCATATTGATCAAACGTGAAGCAGAGTTTGGATCTTCTTTTGCTGCTGCTTCACTCAGTTTTGGTTGGAGACAGATGAAACCTGCAGCTTCAGGATCTGTGAGCTGTCCACTTTCAGCCCCGACGGCGTGTCCGTGTACGTGCCGTCGAGTGAACGATCCACGCTCTGTGTTTCCATCTTTGTGTGTTTAGCTGCTCTCATTTACTGTTTTATCTGTTTGCTGCTTGTTGAAATAGTTTGTGAGCTTTAACCTGAGATTCTGGCAAAATACATTTATATTAAACATCGATTCAGGATTGAATGAATCAACATCGTTTTATTCAAATTAAAACCATTTAAATGGGAACATGAATTTTTTACAGCCGCCTCTAATGCTGGGTAATGTCAGCTGGTCCATGTGCAGCTGGCTGTGAGGCTCAGGGAGCGTCTACAAAGTGCAACACTGAAAGAACATCATCCATAAATATTGAGTAAGAACTGGACTCTCATACAGCGAGACTCAAATGCCTTTAAACATCATCTTATCCTGCTGATCCAAGTCCAACACTGAGTTTGTAAAAACATGTTTGTCAATCATTTTGTTTGGTTTCTGTGGAAAATGATTCAATAACTTGCTGCTAATACACAACATTTCATCATATTTCCTCATAACCCTCTTTTGTCTGACCATTTGATCCCATTTGAATTTGCAATAAAGGATCCACAGAGTTTGGTGACAATAATGACAGTAGATGTTTGTGTGAAAGTGCTGGAAGCAAATGAGTGTGTGATGTTCTTTCAGTGTTGCACTTTGTAGACGCTCCCTGAGCACTGGTCTCACAGCCAGCTGCACATAGAGACCAGTGTTGTTAGTCCAGGTCAGAAGATGACTTGTTGGAATGAAAATGAGCTTGTAGTTTGTCTGCTTTAATAATGTGACTGGAAAAAGGTGTTGGACTTCAAATATGTCCATTTCTGTCACACTTCACCTTTAAAAGTGAAGCCATGTGGTTCCGGGAAGGAAAAACACGACTTTTTCAAGTCTTTGTCCTGTTTTTATGAGAAATGTACGACTTTAATGTGAAACATTCAGAGTTTTTTTCTCTTGTTGTGTTTGTTTGAAGCTGCTTCCTGTTGGCTTCAGCTGTTTGGAGTTTCCATTTTCTAAACTTCTACATTCTGAACCTTCTTCAGCTCTGAACAGATGATGAAACACTGAATGATTTCAAGCACTTTGTCTAATAAACTTACATCTTTCATTCTTTATACAGATTGGAGCGCTGTGGTTTGTCAGAGATCAGCTGTGATTATCTGGCAGCAGCACTGAAGTCCAACCCCTCCCATCTGAGACAGCTGGACCTGAGCTTCAACTACAAGCTGCAGGATCCACGAGTGAAGCATCTGTGTGGTTTCCTGGAGAGTCCAGGATGTAAACTTGAAACTCTGAGGTCAGTCAGCATGTTTTAGTTGTGCTGAGATGAATATGATGTGAAAGTTGTGCTGACACTAAACTGCAGACATCAGGCTGATATTATACTGATCCACACTGATGATCTTCATGGTAAAGTCTGTTTTCTTCTTCTCTGGTTTAGTCCATTGACTGCAGCAGAACAATGTTCACATTTCAAACAGTGATACTCAACGTATGGCCCGCGGCCCACACGCGGCCTGCCCACCTTTCCTGATTCAGAGAGAGGGGACCCTGATTAACTGTGTAGCTTCTTCCTCACAGTTCTAAGTATCAGACACAACAATGAATAATCCACAGCTGACTGTCTTTAGCAGGTCAAAGGTCACGGCACACAGCAGACAGTCAGAAATATTCTAACTCTGATCATTTATCAGTTGTGACACTGTGAGACTTGATCAGAGGTGTGATCATCACAGCAGAGGCCTTTGTGTCAAAGTCACTGAGGATCAAACAGAAACACATGAAGCAGATTTTCCTCTTCTGGCTTTTTATAGCAGATAACCTTCAAAATATTCTGCAGTCGATCAAAAACTGAAGCAAACCATGAAGCAACATGTGAACATGAGCTGATGCTGCTGAAGTGAAGCAAAGTTACAGAGGTTTGATTACAGACACAGCTGAGAGTTTGTAATCTGTCATCATTTTAAAAAGTTTCCATGGAACAGCAGAAATGAGGCTTTACTGTCAGAGGCCGACAGCACTGAACACAACAGCAGACTGGTGGCTAATAAACAGTGAATGATGCAGAAACAGATGTTTGAAGCTGTTCTTGGAGTACACTGAGAGAGAGAGAGCTGTGCAGGCAGGAACAGCCAAAGTCAGAGAGAATTCATGAGTTCTTTTTTTTATACTCAAGTTTTTATTATAATTTACAACATTGCAACTTGTGCTTGTCGATGTTCACAAGTAGGACAGTTACAGGAACTGCAATGCAGAAATGTAGGTTAAAATAAGAACTGCAATTAGGAAGCACAAAACAAAACTGGGAAGCAAAACAAAACCCAAGCAAACAAACAAACAAACAGACAACAACAAAAACAAAAAGAAAACAAAATCTTTATGTAATATTAAATAACATGTGACAAACTTAGCCGTAAATGGACAAAACGAAACAGACCTATGCTAAATTATTGAAACAGTAAAGCATGTATGGGTCGCCAACGCTCAGTAAACAATTCTCTCTGAATCTGCAGAGCAGATGTTATTTCCTCCATCTGGTAAATTTCTCTTGCTTTATCAATCCACATATTATATGAAGATGGGTCAAGATTCAGCCATTTAATAGTGATACACTTTAGTGCTGCTGTAAGATTCTTAAGAGATACGTTTTATTGTTTCCCGCAAAACCCTTTGGTAAGACTCCTAAAATGGCTAACTGTTGGTCTTTTGTTAATGGTTGTTGGAAAACTGTACTGAGAACTTTAAATATGTCATTCCAAAGTGAGCAGATTTTTGGGCATGACCAGAATATATGTGAGTGGGTTCCTAAAGAAGTACCACAATTTCACCAGCAGGTGTCAGGATTTGTAGGCTTCATTTTGGCAATTATCTCTGGGGTTCTAAAATATCTCATGACCACCTTCCATTTAAATTCTCTCCACAGCCCAGAATTAGTCACCAGATGGGCTTCACCGAACACCTCTTCCCAGGTGTCCTCTGAGATTTGAGTGCCAGTCTCAGCTTCCCACCTTGCCTTAATATCCAAAGTTGCATTTGTATTGAAACTCATAAATGCGTTATAAAAATGACTGATTAATTTTGGGGAGGAATTACTTTGAAATGTTTTTAGAAATATTTCCTCAATGGGTGAGGGCTCCAAAACTTGCCTCCATTCTTTATGTTTTGTCAAAAAGCTTCTTACTGCAGAAATTTAAAAAAGTCAGAAGAAGGAAGCTGAAACTGACCTCAACTGTTCAAATGAGCTCAGGTGCCCATTCCTCACAACATGACAAAGTTTATGAAGCCCGCTATGTGACCATGCTCTGAAGCCAGAGTCTTCCACAATAGGAGAAAAACCCTGCAGGGAGGAGAGGCTTGATAGAATTGAAATTTCTTTTGGAAGACCAAATGATTGTTTGATTCTACGGCAAATCTTTAGTGTGACCCTCGTCCGTTCCCCCATATGCACATTTTTAATTGAAATGTTAGAAAAAAGCAGGGATTCCAATGATCTTTCGCACATTGTCTTCTCAATGTTTAGCCACTGAGTTTCAGACAAATCCCGCACCCATACAGTCAGGGGTCTCATCTGAGCTGCCCAGAAATAATATTTCAGGTTTGGAACAGCCAATCCCCCCTGCAGGTTTGACAGTTTTAATGTTTGGAACTTGATCATCCCTCATGTGTATTTAGTCTCTGTGTCGCGTCATCTGTGTTCCCACCCTCCATATTTTCATGCCCAGTCTTTTGTATTCTTAGCCATAGCTTTCTGTGTCTTCATGATTTATTATAGTATTAGTTCCCCAGTTTAGTTCTCTTCACTGTGATTCTGCCTTGTTTGATGTCTTCAGCCGAAATAAAGGCTCGCTTTTCGTTCAAAACTCAGTTTCATGTCTGCGCCAGTGTCTGCGCCTGAGTCCTCCACACACTCTCCATACGGTCAGCTACTGCGACCGTGACACTAAACTACATGCTGTGTGCAGCCACTCTCCTGAGCCTGTATTATATACACAGCGGTTACAATGACAAACTGAATACAATCTCATATCTACAAAACAGGCTGAGTCAAAGTTGCAGCTACGCTTATGAACATGGAGAAAAAACAGGCGAGTTATCAGCTCACCAGCTACGACTAAGAACAGCTAACCAACTATCCTTGAGATCTACAATGACCAGGGAATAAGGTCTACAGACAACCAAACTATCCTTGAGATCCACAATGATTTCAATAAGGTGTTTGATATTCCCTCCTTGGGAGAAGATGCGATCGCTAGTCTGGAGGAACCTGTCTCTAATGTTGAAATTGAAACGGCTGTACGGAGCATGCAGTCTGGAAAATCTGCTGCCCCGACGGGTATCCATCTGATTTTTTCATAAAGTTTTCTGACCGACTGAATTCACTGTTAAAACCAACTTTTGAAGAATCCTTCCTCTCACAGTCGTTGCCTCCAACAATGCATCAAGCAGTGATGTGTTTAATTGTAAAACAGGAAAAAGACCATTTAGATTGTCGTTCATGTCGTTTAATATCTTTGTTCAACACAGACACCAAGATCCTGGCTCAAGTGTTGGCCCGTCGCTTACACAAGTATTTGTCCTCCATTATTTCACCAGACGGGCTTTATTAGGCACTCTTTTTTTGAACATTAGAGCTCTATTAAATATCATTTATACCCATGTTAAAGGTGATACATTGGAAACTGTAATTTGGCTTGACGCAGAAAAGGCGTTGGATCAAGTGAGATGGGATTTTTTTTTATACGCTTAAAAAACTGTGGCTTTAATTTTGTATCTTGGATAAAAGTATTGTATTGCTCCCCTCTAACAGCCGTCCGGACTAACAATAATCTGCCCCCCAGGACAGGGATGCCCTCTGTCTCCTTTTTGCCATTGAACCGCTAGCTGTTGCTCTGAGACAATGTGTTGGTGTTGAGGGAAAACATCGAGGGGGTATCGAACATGAAGTCTCTCTTTATGCCGACGACATGATTTTATTTATTTCCAACCCATCGAACAGCCTCCGCAAACTTTTGGATAGACTTACAATAATAATAATAATAATACGTTTTATTTATAGGCGCCTTTAAGAGCCTCAAGGTCACCTTAATGCATACTTAAGGAATTTGGGACAATTTCTGGATATAAAGTGAATTTTGGGAAGAGCAAGGAAAAGTCTATCTGTACGACAACTGGGGAGTTTTGTGTATTTTAGCCCCTTTTAAACCCAGCTATAAGAAGTTTAAGTACTCGGGCATCTGGGTGACAAGAAAACCACAAAGACTTGTATAAAACTATCTTCCTTTATTGTCGAAGCTTAAAGAGGATTTTGGAAAATGTGAGTTTTGCCCCTTTATATTTATGGTGGGGATGCAGAACAAGGAGCAAAGATGAATGTGATGCTGAATCAGCAGAAGACTTGGACTCATTTGATTCCAGCTTTGATATCATTGATTTCAATATGTCCATTTCTGTCACACTTCACCTTTAAAAGTGAAGCCATGTGGTTCCTGGAAGGAAAAACACGACTTTTTCAAGTCTTTGTCCTGTTTTTATGAGAAATGTACGACTTTAATGTGAAACATTCAGAGTTTTTTCTCTTGTCGTGTTTGTTTGAAGCTGCTTCCTGTTGGCTTCAGCTGTTTGGAGTTTCCATTTTCTAAACTTCTACATTCTGAACCTTCTTCAGCTCTGAACAGATGATGAAACACTGAATGATTTCAAGCACTTTGTCTAATAAACTTACATCTTTCATTCTTTATACAGATTGAGGGGCTGTGGTTTGTCAGAGATCAGCTGTGATTATCTGGCAGCAGCACTGAAGTCCAACCCCTCCCATCTGAGACAGCTGGACCTGAGTAATGACTCCTTGTCTTTGAATAAGAACAAGCTGAAGGATCCAGGAGTGAAGCATCTGTGTGGTTTCCTGGAGAGTCCAGGATGTAAACTTGAAACTCTGAGGTCAGTCAGCATGTTTTAGTTGTGCTGAGATGAATATGATGTGAAAGTTGTGCTGACACTAAACTGCAGACATCAGGCTGATATTATACTGATCCACACTGAGGATCTTCATGGTAAAGTCTGTTTTCTTCTTCTCTGGTTTAGTCCATTGACTGCAGCAGAACAATGTTCACATTTCAAACAGTGATACTCAACGTATGGCCCGCGGCCCACACGCGGCCTGCCCACCTTTCCTGATTCAGAGAGAGGGGACCCTGATTAACTGTGTAGCTTCTTCCTCACAGTTCTAAGTATCAGACACAACAATGAATAATCCACAGCTGACTGTCTTTAGCAGGTCAAAGTTCACGGCACACAGCAGACAGTCAGAAATATTCTAACTCTGATCATTTATCAGTTGTGACACTGTGAGACTTGATCAGAGGTGTGATCATCACAGCAGAGGCCTTTGTGTCAAAGTCACTGTAGGTTTCCTTCTAATGGAGCCTTAGCTTGACGCTCCGCTTGGTCCCTCTTTCCTTATCCACAAAAAACAAAAAACGAAACCGCAGTCCTTGATAGCTTCTCAATATTTACTTCAATAGTCCAAACAGGTACACAGCAACAGAATTCCAAATTACAAAAACTTATAAAGGTCAATTCAAAATGGATGAAGAGAGATTGCGAGGTCAAAAAACCATATGGCTCCACTCTCCTCTCGCCCAACTTCCTGTTTTCTGCACTATCAAAATAAAAGCATACATTTCAAATTAAACTGCATGTAGGCTTCTACATTACCGGCCCCTAATTGTTATCAATGTCTTTGAAACAATTACTACAAAATCTTTAACTTAAATGAAAAGATCTATGGCTACATCACTTAACTGAACTTCAACTATCTTAAAAGAATCTTCTTTCACTTTCCTCCCCTCAGAGGAAACTAGTTCTTGATTTTCGAAGAGTGCATCAATTATCTTCAGCTTCTTGCAAAAGGCACAGCTTTGTAACTGGTCGACAAAGCTCATTGGTCTTGGTCTTTACTTTCACCTGACGCACCAGACCTTTCTGGTCTGGAAAGGTCTCTACGATTCTTCCTAGTGGCCATGAATTTCTGGGTGCTGTGTCATCTGCGATCAGCACAACATCACCAACATGGAAATTTCTCTTAGGTGTAGTCCATCGTTGACGCTCTTGGAGCTGCATGAGGTATTCCTTGCACCAGCGTTTCCAAAAAATGTCTGCAAGATATTGGATTTGTCTCCACCTGCGATTTACATACTGGGCATCCTTGTTGAAGATTCCTGGGGGTAATTCTGGCTTAACCTTCAGCAACAGGAGATGGTTGGGTGTTAAAGCCTCCAGGTCATTGGGATCTGAAGATTCCTTTGTAATAGGCCTGCTGTTTATAATAGCCTCAGCTTCACACAGCAAGGTGTGGAGACCTTCTTCATCCAACAGTTGTTCTTTTACTGTGACGTTCAAAATTTTTCTCACTGAGCGGATGAGTCTCTCCCAGCTTCCTCCATGGTGAGATCCTGCTGGTGGATTAAAATGCCATTGGATCCCCCTTTGCTGCAATGATTTTATGATCATACTGGAGTTCCATTCTTTAATTGCTTTCTTTAACTCACTGTTAGCTGATCGGAAGTTGGTTCCATTATCCGAGTACATCTCTTTAACTTGTCCTCTTCTGGCAAGGAATCTTCTGATGGCGTTGAGACATGCATCAGTGTCAAGTGAAGATGCAACCTCCAGATGTACAGCTCGTGTGGTAAGACATGTGAAAATGACACCATATCTTTTTACTTGACTTCTTCCCCTTTTTACCAGGAATGGACCAAAGTAGTCAACACCTACTTTGGTGAACGGAGGGTCATCAGGCAGGATCCTGCATTTTGGTAAATCTGCCATTATTTGTTTGCCAGTACTTCCGTGTAGCCTTTTACAGGTGACACATTTTGACAAGAACCTTCTAATGGCTCCATTTGCTCCAGGGATCCAAAATTTTTGACGCAGATGAGCCAACATGTGATTCCGTCCGGCGTGAGCTGTAACATCATGGGTATGTCTTAACACAAGCTGTGTGATATGTGACTCCTTTGGCAAGATGACTTGCTGCTTAGCATCATCTGGCATCGCTGCTCGACTCAACCTTCCTCCAACTCTTATGACTCCATCTTGCAGTACTGGAGTCAACTTGTAGAGAGAGCCTTTTTTCTTCACCCTTTGATGTTCTTTCAGCATTGCCAAGTCCTGTTCAAAACTTTGCTTCTGACAGTACTTCACAATTTCCATTTCTGCTTTAGACAAATCATCACAGGTTAGATTTTTTCCCTTGAAAGCTTTCTTGAATTGGCTCATCCTGATTTCCTCACTCATTGTGCTTGCTTCCTTTCTCTTTGCTATTAATTCCTTAAGCAAACTCTTCAGTTTCATGAACCAGGCTACAGCACGCTTTAGCTTTGTCCAAGATGAGTAGTGATTCATCAGCTGGTCTACTGCGTCTTTGAGCCCTTGCATCTGAATGACATGTGTCTGAGCTTCTCTTTTGACCTCTAAGTCATCAAAATCCAGCATTCTGGGATCTGGATTCTTCGGCCACTGATCTTCTGAGCAGAATAGGAAACTTGGTCCCGAAAGCCAATCGCCACATTTTAAGAATGCTGCAACAGTCTGTCCTCTAGAGACATAATCTGCTGGATTCAAAGTGGTATTGACATATCTCCACTGCCGAATGTGAGAATGGCTCAAGATTACTGAGATCCTATTAGAAACAAAGGTCTTGAATCTTGTGCCTTCACTATTCAAGTACTTTAGCACAGCCGTGCTATCTGTCCAAAAAACAGATTCATGCAGTTCTACTTCTAGTTCCTTCTTTAGAAGTTTATCCATCTTCACTGCAACAGTTGCGGCAATCAGTTCCATTCGTGGGATGGTTGGACACTTCAAAGGTGCAACCCTTGCCTTTGCCATTACCAAGGTGGACTGAGTCTCGCCACTTGCATTACGCAGCAACAGGTAGCTTGCTGTGCCATAAGCGTCTTCGCTTGCGTCAGCGAAATGATGCAACTGCGCAAAGACTGGTGCACCAAACTGCTTTGACTTGATGCTCCTGTCAACTCCAAAGTCGTCAAGCCTTTGCAAATCTGCAACCCACTTATTCCAGCTCTTAATGACGTCCTCCGGTAGGTATTCATCCCAGCCGTATTTCCTCCGACATAAATCGTGCAAGATTTTTTTCGCACACAGAATCACCGGAGCAACAAATCCCAGTGGATCAAAGATGGAGCTGAGAAGGGAAAGCAGTCCTCTTCTAGTGTTCGGTCTGTTTTTAAGGTTGATCTTGAACTTGAACTGATCTGATTCAGCACACCACTGAATTCCCAATGCTCTTTCCATCGGCAAATTACTCTCGTCCGGATTCAGAACTTTAAATCCTTGTGCTCTTTCTTCATCAGGAATTGAGTTGAGCAACTTTCTGCTGTTGCTTGACCATTTTGTTAGTCGAAATCCGCCTTTTGCCAACATGTTCCTCAAGTCAGAACACAGGGTGATTGCTGCATCTTCCTCTGCAATTGACTTAAGACAGTCGTCCACGTAAAAATTTTTCTTGACTGTCCTTGCAGCTTCTTGACCAAATTCCCTTTCGAAATCAGTAGCGCATTTCTGAAGTGCAAAAGATGCAACACTTGGCGAAGAGGTGGCACCAAAGATGTGGACCAACATTTTGTGTTCTGCAAGCTTCTCCTTGTAATTCCCATCAGACCACCAAAGAAACCTGAGGAGATCTGTATCTTCCTTGCTGACTCTGACCTGGTGGAACATGGCCTCCACATCAGCCATTACTGCCACAATCTCCTGTCGAAACCTCAGGAGGACTCCCACCAGTGAGCTTGTCAAATCCGGTCCCTGCAAGAGATGCTGGTTCAGCGATGTTCCTTGAAAGCTTGCCCCGCAGTCGAAGACAACACGTAACCTTTGCTTGACCGGATGTCTCACTCCATGATGAGGCAAATACCATGTTCATCCCTCCAGTGACTTACATTCAGCATCGTTCAGTTTGATCGCGTAACCCTTTTTTAGGATATCATCCATATATGCAACATATTCCTCATAAAACTTGACATCTCTGGTGAATCTTTTCTGTAAGTTCAGCGCACGTTGCACTGCGACTTCTCTGTTGCTTGGCAAGCACAGCGCCTTGCTTCTCACTGGAAGACAAATACTATAATGGCCATCCTCCAGTTTTGCAGACTGAGACACCATGTTCAGAAACTGACGATCTTCCTTGGACATTTCAAGATTTTCGTCTTGTCCTGCATCAGGAAAGTCCTGCTTAAACTGTAGCTGCCAGAGCTCTTCCAACCTGGCTACTGATATCCTATTCACAGTCACTTGTGCCGATCTGTTTCTCCCACTCATGTCGCCTCCACTCCTAAGTGGTCCATTTACTGTCCAACCTAATATTGTTCTCACTGCGTAGGGTCCATTGTCCACGCTGTTTACCACCTTAAGCGGTTCCATGGCTTTGGGAACATTCACTCCTATGAGTAATCCAACATCCGCTTGGATAGTGGGAAGTTTCACTTCCGTCAGGTGTGACCACCTGTCAACATCTTCTTGGCTTGGGATATTGTTTTTACTTACAGGAATGTGGTCTTGTGCATACACCTCTGAAAGTTTAATAAACTGGCTACCATCCAGACTACTGACTTCCAGTCCAGTCACAATGCAGGTGTTCACAACAGATTCATTTCCCATCGTGCGGAGTGAAATTTTCGTAATTCGTCCATTCAAGTTCAGTTGTTTTATCAGTGACTCTGTCACAAAGGTGGCTGAGCTGCCTTGATCCAAGAATGCATATGTTGTTACTGTCTTGGTTCCTTTCTGGGCCTTGACACGTACTGGAACGATTGGAAGAATACAATCTTCCTTACCGGCCCCAGTCATGCTGAAAGTTGCTGTTGTTTGTACAAGAGCACTTGATACGAACTGTTGAGCAGCCCCCCTTGCTGTTTCTTCTTGTGAGTCCCTATTGGTGATGTGCAGCAGGGTAGGATGCAGTCGAGAGCATTCTTGACAATGGAGCTTGTCTTTGCAGCTGCTACTCATGTGGCCATGTTTCAAACAGGCAAAACACAGTCCTATGCTCCTTAAAAACTCAATCTTGTCCTTGTGAGGCTTGTCCTTGAGCTTTCTGCAGATTTGGAGGTTGTGTTGCTCTCCCTTGCAATAAACACAAGGTTTGCTGCTTGAATCCACTTGGACGGTCCGTGTTTTTGATGCCACTTGTTTGGCACTTTCTGTCTTGTTTTCCATTTGAGGGTCAGTGATTGCTGTTGTAAACACTTTCTTTGGTTTGAATGTCTCTGCATATTGTGGCTTTGCTCTTTGTCTGAATGAGTCCTTCACACCTGTTGTAGTTTCCCTTATATTTCCATAAAGTGGGTGTAGCACGTACCTAACTTGCTTATTGATAAAGTTGACAAAATCCTTAAACTTGACCTTTTTCTTCGTTTTGTCTTGCAGGTCACAAGCATATTTTCGCCACGCTTCTTTAAGTTTGTAAGGAAGCTTGTTAGCTAATGCCCTTAGGTTAGACGTATTATCCAAGTCTTCCATGTAGTTAACATCTGTCATTGCATTGTAGCAGCCGGTGAGAAACAATGCAAAGGACTGTAGTGCAGTGCCGTCTTCTGGCTTAATTGTCTGCCAATCCAAGGCCTCCTTTATGTAGGCTTCAGCTATCTTAAAGTCATCTCCAAAAAACTCTTTGAGCATTTGTTTCGCCTTTGTATAACCCACTGAAGGTTCCATGTGGATGCAACTTTTAACCAACTCATGTGGTTGTCCACTCGTGTACTGAAGCAAATACTGTAGACGATCACGATTATTATCAGTGCGGTTTTCAATTCCATGTTCAATGGAACCGATAAAAGAGTTGTATTCGAGTGGATCTCCGTTGAAAGTTGGAATGGAGATGTCAGGTAATAGAGAAGCTTTGTGATTCTTTACCAGGTACTCAGTGACATTAACTTGCTGAGAAATGGCTTGACACAAACTATCGAGCACAGGTTCACCGGCCCTTTCAGTGCTTGGCGCAGGCACTGTCCTTTCATGCATTGGTGTCTGCACATCGTCGCCATCGTAGGGTGCTGATGAGACGTACTGCGATGTTGGGTGGAATGTGGTTTTAATTTCAGTTTTGCCATTCTGATCATCATCTGCAAAAATGCTCATGTCTGGCTGTGTATCTTCATATTTTTGCAAAACTTCCAGTTTTGCATCTGACTCAGCAAGGGCAGTCTGCATAGCATGCATTTCCTTTTTAGCCTTTATTGCAGCCTCTTTTCCTTTCATTTCTGCGTACCAATCCGCTTCTTCCTTTTCTATTGCCAAACTCTTCTCCAGAGCTGCAGCCTTTGCCTTTAATGCAGCACGCTCCATTTCTACCTTTAATCTAATAGAGGAAGATGTAGAAGAAGATGTAGAGGAAATGCTTCCGCGCTGTGATCCAGATCTACTGGAGCGTTTGCTTGCCGACTTTGATGACATGGACCTATTGTCTGCCTGCTTTCTTGTGTCGTCCTCTCTGTTCTGTTCAGAGAGTTTCATGACTTCATTCATCCACCCTTCACATTTCCAAAAGAAATCATTCAGGGACTTGTTCTTTGGATCAAACCAACTATTTTGATCTTCCAAAAATTCCTCTTCACTCATAAGTTGTTGCAGTTCAGAATTTAGGCTAGCAAAGTCTTGCTGCAAAGAGCTAAAGTCAACTCGTAATTTATTTTTAACGAGGTCAACGTTTGCATCATCTTCCATTAATTGCTCAATTTCTTTTTTCATGCCGGTTAATTGAGAGAGCTTATGTCTACGTGTGTTGACATTTCTAGTCTTGCAGTCTTCCATAGCCTTCTCAGTCATTTTTACAATCCTTTTTCCACTGTTTTGTTCGTCCATGGGTAGCAAAATTCCAAACTCAATCAATACACATGCACCTCAGCAAATTAAAAAAAAAAAAAAAAAGGCAAGGCAATTTAAGACTTACGGTTTTCCATCTTCAGTTTTTCCTCGGTTCGGTATTTCCTTCTTACTTTATAGTCAGGCGTTTCCAAACTCCATTAATCCGTGAAGAGCAGGTTTTTTGACTAATGTAGGTTTCCTTCTAATGGAGCCTTAGCTTGACGCTCCGCTTGGTCCCTCTTTCCTTATCCACAAAAAACAAAAAACGAAACCGCAGTCCTTGATAGCTTCTCAATATTTACTTCAATAGTCCAAACAGGTACACAGCAACAGAATTCCAAATTACAAAAACTTATAAAGGTCAATTCAAAATGGATGAAGAGAGATTGCGAGGTCAAAAAACCATATGGCTCCACTCTCCTCTCGCCCAACTTCCTGTTTTCTGCACTATCAAAATAAAAGCATACATTTCAAATTAAACTGCATGTAGGCTTCTACAGTCACTGAGGATCAAACAGAAACACATGAAGCAGATTTTCCTCTTCTGGCTTTTTATAGCAGATAACCTTCAAAATATTCTGCAGTCGATCAAAAACTGAAGCAAACCATGAAGCAACATGTGAACATGAGCTGATGCTGCTGAAGTGAAGCAAAGTTACAGAGGTTTGATTACAGACACAGCTGAGAGTTTGTAATCTGTCATCATTTTAAAAAGTTTCCATGGAACAGCAGAAATGAGGCTTTACTGTCAGAGGCCGACAGCACTGAACACAACAGCAGACTGGTGGCTAATAAACAGTGAATGATGCAGAAACAGATGTTTGAAGCTGTTCTTGGAGTACACTGAGAGAGAGAGAGCTGTGCAGGCAGGAACAGCCAAAGTCAGAGAGAATTCATGAGCATATTTATCAAACGTGAAGCAGAGTTTGGATCTTCTTTTGCTGCTGCTTCACTCAGTTTTGGTTGGAGACAGATGAAACCTGCAGCTTCAGGATCTGTGAGCTGTCCACTTTCAGCCCCGACGGCGTGTCCGTGTACGTGCCGTGGAGTGAACGATCCACGCTCTGTGTTTCCATCTTTGTGTGTTTAGCTGCTCTCATTTACTGTTTTAGCTGTTTGCTGCTTGTTGAAATAGTTTGTGAGCTTTAACCTGAGATTCTGGCAAAATACATTTATATTAAACATCGATTCAGGATTGAATGAATCAACATCGTTTTATTCAAATTAAAACCATTTAAATGGGAACATGAATTTTTTACAGCCGCCTCTAATGCTGGGTAATGTCAGCTGGTCCATGTGCAGCTGGCTGTGAGGCTCAGGGAGCATCTACAAAGTGCAACACTGAAAGAACATCATCCATAAATATTGAGTAAGAACTGGACTCTCATACAGCGAGACTCAAATGCCTTTAAACATCAGCTTATCCTGCTGATCCAAGTCCAACACTGAGTTTGTAAAAACATGTTTGTCAATCAGTTTGTTTGGTTTCTGAGGAAAAAGATTCAATAACTTGCTGCTAATACACAACATTTCATCATATTTCCTCATAACCCTCTTTTGTCTGACCATTTGATCCCATTTGAATTTGCAATAAAGGATCCACAGAGTTTGGTGACAATAATGACAGTAGATGTTTGTGTGAAAGTGCTGGAAGCAAATGAGTGTGTGATGTTCTTTCAGTGTTGCACTTTGTAGACGCTCCCTGAGCACTGGTCTCACAGCCAGCTGCACATAGAGACCAGTGTTGTTAGTCCAGGTCAGAAGATGACTTGTTGGAATGAAAATGAGCTTGTAGTTTGTCTGCTTTAATAATGTGACTGGAAAAAGGTGTTGGACTTCAAATATGTCCATTTCTTTCACACTTCACCTTTAAAAGTGAAGCCATGTGGTTCCTGGAAGGAAAAACACGACTTTTTCAAGTCTTTGTCCTGTTTTTATGAGAAATGTTCAACTTTAATGTGAAACATTCAGAGTTTTTTCTCTTGTTGTGTTTGTTTGAAGCTGCTTCCTGTTGGCTTCAGCTGTTTGGAGTTTCCATTTTCTAAACTTCTACATTCTGAACCTTCTTCAGCTCTGAACAGATGACGAAACACTGAATGATTTCAAGCTCTTTGTCTAATAAACTTACATCTTTCATTCTTTATACAGATTGAAGGACTGTGGTTTGTCAGATATTGGCCTTGATTATCTGGCAGCAGCACTGAAGTCCAACCCCTCGTATCCCACAGAGGTGGACCTGAGTGGAACCTACAGCAACCTGAAGGATACAGGAGTGAAGCATCTGTGTGATTTCCTGGAGAATCCACGATGTCGATTTGAAACTCTGAGGTCAGTCAGCATGTTTTAGTTGTGCTGAGATGAATATGATGTGAAAGTTGTGCTGACACTAAACTGCAGACATCAGGCTGATATTATACTGATCCACACTGAGGATCTTCATGGTAAAGTCTGTTTTCTTCTTCTCTGGTTTAGTCCATTGACTGCAGCAGAACAATGTTCACATTTCAAACAATGATGCTCAACGTATGGCCCGCGGCCCACACGCGGCCTGCCCACCTTTCCTAATTCAGAGAGAGGGGACCCTGATTAACTGTGTAGCTTCTTCCTCACAGTTCTAAGTATCAGACACAACAATGAATAATCCACAGCTGACTGTCTTTAGCAGGTCAAAGTTCACGGCACACAGCACTCTGGGAAACAGTTTGGAGCAGGAATTCTTGCACATTTACAAACTGACACTGCTGCACGGCATGCTGGGTAATGCTAGCTGCTCAGGTATGGGTGTGGTAACGGCTGTGAGACTCTGTGGCTGCAGAACACTGAAGAAGAGAAAAGAGAGGTGGAGGATGAAGAAAAGAGGCGGAGATGAAGCAGAAGTTTAACTCTAGAGAGGAGCTGTGTCTGTGTGGGTGGGGCTCAGGCAGCTCCGCCCACACAGTGACAGTGAAGCAGGTGAAGAGTAATAAATGAAGACAGCAGACAGGATTTGATAAGCTGATGTACAAACATGTAGAATGATGGTGGCAGCTACAGAAACAGGTCCATACAGACTGAAGCGTGTCTCAGTCTGAATGTACACTGCTGTTATAAGAGCTGTGGAAACTCAGGTCAAAAGGACGTAACCACACTGCTGACAGTTCCAGGACAGTCACAGAGTTACAGCATCATTTGTGACCATAAAGACAGAAAGCTCATCCAAATCCTGGGATTAAAAGTCTGTCCTGGTGGTGTCCAGTCAAACACGTCTCTGTGAAAGCTTCAGTCCAACAGGCTCCAAAGTCCTTCTGCTCATTTCCTCGCCGGGTTCTTGATGCTCCTGTACCATCTCTCTGTCATCCTCCTCGCTCCCTCTTTGCACTCACAGTCTTTGTGCATCATTAACACTCACATGAGGAAAACCAAAGTTTTACTGGGCAGAAGATGATCATCAGTGACTCTGTCTTTAAAACACTCTTGTTAGAAATGTACGACTTTAATGTGAAACATTCAGAGTTTTTTCTCTTGTTGTGTTTGTTTGAAGCTGCTTCCTGTTGGCTTCAGCTGTTTGGAGTTTCCATTTTCTAAACTTCTACATTCTGAACCTTCTTCAGCTCTGAACAGATGATGAAACACTGAATGATTTCAAGCTCTTTGTCTAATAAACTTACATCTTTCATTCTTTATACAGATTGAAGGACTGTGGTTTGTCAGATATTGGCCTTGATTATCTGGCAGCAGCACTGAAGTCCAACCCCTCGTATCCCACAGAGGTGGACCTGAGTGGAACCTACAGCCACCTGAAGGGTTCAGGAGTGAAGCATCTGTGTGATTTCCTGGAGAATCCACGATGTCGATTTGAAACTCTGAGGTCAGTCAGCATGTTTTAGTTGTGCTGAGATGAATATGATGTGAAAGTTGTGCTGACACTAAACTGCAGACATCAGGCTGATATTATACTGATCCACACTGAGGATCTTCATGGTAAAGTCTGTTTTCTTCTTCTCTGGTTTAGTCCATTGACTGCAGCAGAACAATGTTCACATTTCAAACAGTGATACTCAACGTATGGCCCGCGGCCCACACGCGGCCTGCCCACCTTTCCTGATTCAGAGAGAGGGGACCCTGATTAACTGTGTAGCTTCTTCCTCACAGTTCTAAGTATCAGACACAACAATGAATAATCCACAGCTGACTGTCTTTAGCAGGTCAAAGGTCACGGCACACAGCACTCTGTGAAACAGTTTGGAGCAGCAATTCTTGCACATTTACAAACTGACACTGCTGCACGGCATGCTGGGTAATGCTAGCTGCTCAGGTATGGGCGTGCTAATGGCTGTGAGCCTCCGTGGCTGCAGAACACTGAAGAAGAGAAAAGAGAGGTGGAGGATGAAGAAAAGAGGCGGAGATGAAGCAGACGTTTAGCTCCAGAGAGGAGCTGTGTCTGTGTGGGCGGGGCTCAGGCAGCTCCGCCCACACAGTGAGACTGAAGCAGGTGAAGAGTAATAAATGAAGACAGCAGACAGGATTTGATAAGCTGATGTACAAACATGTGGAATGATGGTGGCAGCTACAGAAACAGGTCCATACAGACTGAAGCGTGTCTCAGTCTGAATGTACACTGCTGTTATAAGAGCTGTGGAAACTCAGGTCAAAAGGACGTAACCACACTGCTGACAGTTCCAGGACATTCACAGAGTTACAGCATCATTTGTGAACATAAAGACAGAAAGCTCATCCAAATCCTGGGATTAAAAGTCTGTCCTGGTGGTGTCCAGTCAAACACGTCTCTGTCAAAGCTTCAATCCAACAGGCTCCAAAGTCCTTCTGCTCATTTCCTCGCCGGGTTCTTGATGCTCCTGTACCATCTCTCTGTCATCCTCCTCGCTCCCTCTTTGCACTCACAGTCTTTGTGCATCATTAACACTCACATGAGGAAAACCAAAGTTTTACTGGGCAGAAGATGATCATCAGTGACTCTGTCTTTAAAACACTCTTGTTAGAAATGTTCGACTTTAATGTGAAACATTCAGAGTTTTTTCTCTTGTTGTGTTTGTTTGAAGCTGCTTCCTGTTGGCTTCAGCTGTTTGGAGTTTCCATTTTTTAAACTTCTACATTCTGAACCTTCTTCAGCTCTGAACAGATGATGAAACACTGAATGATTTCAAGCACTTTGTCTAATAAACTTACATCTTTCATTCTCTATACAGATTGGAGCGCTGTGATTTGTCAGAGATCAGCTGTGATTATCTGGAAGCAGTGCTGAAGCTCAACCCTTCGTATCCCAGAGAGGTGGACCTGAGAGACCACAAGCTTCAGGATTCAGGAGTGAAGCAGCTGTGTGTTCTTCTGGAGAATCCACAACATCAAATTGAAACTCTGAGGTCAGTCTCCACGTTTTAGTTGTGCTGACACTGTCGATCTGTGGAACTAAAACCTTTATACAGGAAGTCTGGTTCAGCTCTTTGTAGACCTTCTAATCTCTGATGCTCTGAGTCTTACTCAGTAGATGATGCAGAGTTGTGAAGCCGATGTGGGTGAGGACACTCGCCCAGCTCTAACTACTTTGACGTCCAGGCGGCTTCCCTGCTTGTCCTGATACAAACAAACCTGAGTAACCTTGCAGGTCAGATCTCATCAGTCACACCTGTTATGGCAGCTCTCCTCTAGATTGTAGTTCTTGTTAACCTGGGATGGTTTTAGAAGCCTGGACCACAGACTGCAAGGGAAGATATTACTGGGAAAGGCCAAAGCAACCTATTAGACCCATTAAACACTAACATAGATGAATACTCAGATTTAAACCTTTATTGTTTCACAAAGGCTTAAAAAGGGAACGTCCACAGTTTAGACTGCAGCAGATTTTATTAAAGCAGTTTGACAGGAGCAAAGCAAAAACACAAAGAATAAGTGTTTCACATATTAATACATATAACATAATAATAAAAGAAAAGCAAAATAATGATAAAAAAGTATGAAAAAGTTGTCCAGAGCAGCAGGATGTCTGAGGTCTGCAGAAACACAAAAACACAGCAGCTAAAAATAGTTGTTGAAAGAAAACGAGGTGGGAGCTGCTGATTCCTGAGCTTTGATACTGGATTAGCTTCAGTAGTTATTCCCATCACTGCTGTAGGAGCTACATTTAGTCACAGCTGATTGTCTTCTTTGACCAATCAGAAGACTACTGTTGTAAAAACAAGCAGACAAAGAACCAATGAGAGTGAAGAACAGGATAAAGAGCTCGTGTGATGGAGGCAAAGCAATAATCAGCAGACTGTAGCAGTTTCTATCTGGATGAAAGTAGAAGGAGCTCAGCGGAGCTCAGTCCCATATCTTTGGTTAGAAACAACATCAGTGATTTCCTGCTGCTCGAGATGATTCCAGCAGCTCTCATTACAGCAGCTGATGAGAGAAACAGCTGATGGCTCACAGCTCGTACACTGTTGGATCTCCAGATGTTCACGTGGCTGAAGTCTGTGAAGAAACTGTGGTCCACGTAGTTCACACGGCCTCAGATTGGACCGAGCTCCCTGGATCACTGCAGCATCCTCAGCTGGTACATGGACGTCTCTGCTCCTCAGTCTTGGAGCCCCTGCAGGTCCGTCCACACCACCAGGGTCTTCTCACTCACGTTTCCTTTGTCCTCGTCCTTCATCGGCCGTGCTGTGTCTTTGTTCCTGCGGTGTTGTTCCCACGATGCAGTGCTGATGTTCCCTCCTTGAATGCACAACAAGTACGGTGCTGGTCTTACTCGGGTGGAGCAGAGACAGATTGAAGTCTTTCAGGCTTTAGTGCCGACTTCCCTGACAGAGGCTGGACTCCATGGTCTGCACAGGAGGCTTCTACACTGTGTGGAGGTGACTCCTGGACTTGAAGACAGGCTGCAGGTACATGTGTGATGAAGAGGACCTACAGCAGTGTGATGGAGCTGCAGGTGTGAAGGAAGTCCTGCTGTCCTGTCCCACCCTCATCTTTGCTTCCTCTGTCTTCTCTGGACTTGTCCTCCTGTTTCAGAAACAGCACTGCTTCATGCCGAGGGTGGACGGGAGCGTTGGCTCTGATTCTTTTACCGTCCACCACAAGGAGACACTGATGCTGACCTCCTGATTCATCTGCATGTGTTCTGCTTCACACTGCTCACCTCCACCAAAGACTTCACAAACATCTTCTTTCTTTGAGTCCAGTTTGTCCCACAAACACTTCCAAATCTCCTCCTCTGAGATTCTGCAGCTTCTTGCAGTGTGACTCAGCTGACTTCTGACAGACCACAGACTGGCACAGCATCCACATGTGTCTCCTTTCAAACAGGCTCTTGATGTTTCCTCCCACATCATTCTGGCCTCTCAGTCTCCTTTGTTCTCCAGCTCTGTAGCTCCAGCTGGTGAAGCTTCAGTTTTCCATGTTGGTAACAGTAAACTACAGCCTCTGCTGTCAGCTGGGTAACTAAACAGAGCTGCAGCACGTCTCTGCGGTGGTGCTACATCCAGCCTGCAGACGGCCGTCTACATGTTGTAGTGGTTTACAGTCGCCAGGGGGCGCTGTCCCAGCCATGCAGGCAGTGGGCTGCTCTGCTTGTGCTGTTGTTGGTGAAGCTGAAGTGAAAGCGAGAGTTAAAACACTGAACAGTGTCCACTGAGCTTCTCATGCTCAAAGAAGTTTAACAGGAAGGGCGACTCGTCCATCAGGCGTCCAGCTGTCCGTGACCGTGTCCACAGCAAAGTGTGACTGAGGCTTCATGCTAACACGCACACATGAAGCTAATACCACCACGAGCAGCTGCTCAGTGGATTTGGAGGACAAATGTCTGCAGCTTCTCACAGGCAGTATGCAGAATGTGGATCTCCACAAAGACTGTGGAGAGCTCGTCCCACACTCTAAATCCACACTTGTCTGCACAAAACTTCTCACACGTTCCCGTCACAAGTGTCTTCTAAGTGAAGCTACCAGGTTCAGGTGCAGCTTGTTTATCTGGAGCTGCAGGAGATGATCCATCCTCACAAAGCAACACAGACAGCAGATATGCAAACACACAACACAACCAAAGGATTCTCTCTGCATGTCTGTGGCTGATGCTGCTGGAACGAAGCTGTTTGAAACCTTGTTGTTCTGCACTTTGGGACCAGAAGAGGAAACTGAAGCTCTGTGCAGAGGGTCCAATGGAAGCAGCCAAGCGCTGTAAGTGTCTGCTGTACAGGGATGCTGGTTCAGCTGTGGCTCAGTTTCACAGTGTGACTCAATAAAAGCAGCAGGAAATCAAAGCTTGATGCTTTCATCAGTGTGGAAATAAGAAAGTTTCCTGTGACAGACGCTGGAGCTCTTTCACTCTCAGCTTCACAGTTTCAGCTTCAAACTTCTTCCAACATGTTTCTAACACGGCCACATTCCACCTTAATGGAGCTGATATCTTGTGCATCAGCACATTTTCTAAAGGCAGCGATCACATCTTTAGTTTTGGATGTTTAACTGCAGATTGTTTATGTGTTTATAGCACATTAATTACAACAGCAGCGTTGACCACAGTGCTGTACAAGAATCCAAAATAACTATTAAAATAACTCCTAATATTAATATCACACATCAAATATCAAATAACTCTCATGCTGTATTAAAAGCCAGTGAATACAAATGTGTTTTCAGAGCAGATTTACAGAGACTGACAGCAGGAGCTGGGGCTGTTCGATAGAACGATGTATATATGATGACCATATGAAAACGTCTATCGTTTCATATCACGCTCTTTGTTTCCTGCTTATGTGTTTGTGTTTTCCAGATAAAGCTTTCAAAATAAATCTGAAGATCCTGTTGAGAGTTTTCAAAATAAACACAATACAGTACTGCGGTCGCTCGTTTATCGAGTTACGTTCTAAAAATAAGTCTCAGAATGAAGTAGCAGCTTTATGTTTTACAAGTATTATAGAAGTTTTAAGGCGGTTAAACCCTCACTGCACACTTTCTACACTTTTCTCAGACAGGCATGAACATTTTCACACTTTTCTCTCTTGTTTAAACAAAGTTCAAACCTTCATAGAAAAGTAAGTTCATTATTAAAGAGTGAAAGCAAAGTGTTTCTGAAACGTGTCAAATCAGCCTTTGCTGGCATTAAATGAGCTTCTGTGTGAGGAGCACTCGTCCATGGCCTGGGCTCCTCGCTGTCAGGTAAAGTTTCATAAAGCTTTTGAGTTTTTCTGCAGATAATGTTGGTGTCCAGCACGATGTTCTTTTTCCTGCGGTCACTGAGCCACAAAGCCAAAGCTGACTCCATCCTTACGATGTTCTTGTTGTGGACAGTTACAACCTTTTTGCCTCCTTGTTGAAACTATGATGGTCAGCATCTTCCTCTGCCTTTGGCTGCTACCACAGGTGCAAAACGTCTCGTCATCATTGTTGTTTGTTGGGACAAAACGTACAAACATACAGTGCAGCACTGCAGAGTCACACTGCTGTAAATTTGAACACATTCTGTACTGTACAGGAGACACGGCACGAGATTGGCTGACAATGGTCTACAGCCAATCAGGACGCAGAACACAATGCGCTGTAAAAAACAAAAACATGCAAAATTGCACAAAAAAGATCAGCGAAACAGCGAGGCCGCCAAAGGTGAACTGTGTTACAGCGAGGGACCAGCGTATATGTGGTTGTTGGGACGATAAATGTCTTTGAGCTTGTGTCAGAAGACGAGCTGCAGCTTTCTGGACCAGCTGCAGTCTTGCCAGGCAGGTCCCACTAACTCCAACATATAAGGAGTTACAATAATCCAGCTGGGACGTCATGAAAACGTGGATCGCCCGTTCAAGGTTTTTAAAAGATAGAAATGATCTCACCTTAGATAAAAGCCTCAGTTTGAAGAAAGACCGCTGTACAACTGAGCTCAGCTGTTTTTCAAATTGCCGTCAAATATAAGCCCCAAATGTAATAATGCGATTTAATAAAAGAGCTGAACCAGTCTAATAGAGCGCCCTTGATGCCGCCATGCTCCAATGGTGAGATCAAGATTCTGTGGTCAAGGCAGCGGTCAGATCCAAAAGCACAGCGGAGTCTCCTGATCAGTGGCTGATAAAAGATCATTAAGAACTTTCCAAAGTGCAGTTTCAGTGCTGTGAAGAGCTTTAAAACCAGACTGAAACCTTTACAACAGATTGCAGCTGAACAAATATAATCTTTTACAAAATCTTCGGCAGGAAGGGAAGCTTTGAAATAGGCCTGAAGTTTGAGCGGACAGAGGATCCAGATCAGGTTTTTAGTACAGGCTGTACAACAGCATGTTTAAAACAGGCTGTACAACACCTGAACTAAGACTGCTGTTAAAAATCGCTAAGATGTCGGAACCGACAACCTTTAAAATCTTTTTAAACACGTGTTGGAACAACTTCATTTGGACAAGATGATGTCTTTATAGCATCACATCGTTCCTCCACCTGATCAAACCACACAGGCTCAAACTGATCAAAAACAGCTGAGCAGGTGAATATTTTAGCCCCGGTGCGATCTCGGGCGAGAGTATCGATGATGGCCAAAGGGCAGCGTCCAGCTCTACGGCCGCTGAAGAGCAGACTCAACAGATGCGCGTGATGTAGATCCTACTGCTCTAAAACTGGAGCTTCTTCAATCCATTAAAGAGGATATTAGTACGCTGTTAAAAGAAGAACTCAGAAATGCATTGAAAGAAGATTTTGACAATATAAGGGCTGACGTGCAAGGACTGAGAAATGAGATCGCTAACAGCATGGCGGCGACATGCGGCGAAGTTGATGGAGTAAAGGTTACAGTGAAAGAAGCTGAGGATGGGCTGTCAATGTGGAGCGATGAGGTGACCACCCTGCAGTCTACAGTAGAGAGTATGAAGGAGGAGCTGTCTGACCTGAAGGATAAATGTGATGAAGGCAGGAAGCGGAGAGCTAACATCCACATCATAGGGATCCCAGAGGGCCTGGACTCGAGCTCCTCCACGGCCGTATCTGTGCTACTACGTGAAGTGCTGGGTATGGATAAAGACGTTATTGTCAACCGCTCACACAGGAGACCTATCCTGAGAAAGCCAGCTGGTGACCCGCACGCCGTCATAGCCGAGCGTCACTACTACCAGGATTGTGTGGCTACGCCGTGCCAGGGCCCAAGCCCCGCTTGAGTTTAACGGACAACCTATTGCAATATTACGACTGGGCGATATGACCCACAGTTCATATCTCGATATTCTTTAGCTGGATGGCGATATACGATATACAGTGGGGCAAAAAAGTATTTAGTCAGCCACCGATTGTGCAAGTTCCCCCACCTAAAATGATGACAGAGGTCAGTAATTTGCACCAGAGGTACACTTCAACTGTGAGAGACAGAATGTGAAAAAAAAAATCCATGAATCCACATGGTAGGATTTGTAAAGAATTTATTCGTAAATCAGGGTGGAAAATAAGTATTTGGTCAATAACAAAAATACAACTCAATACTTTGTAACATAACCTTTGTTGGCAATAACAGAGGTCAAACGTTTACTATAGGTCTTTACCAGGTTTGCACACACAGTAGCTGCTATTTTGACCCATTCCTCCATGCAGATCTTCTCGAGAGCAGTGATGTTTTGGGGCTGTCGCCGAGCAACACGGACTTTCAACTCCCGCCACAGATTTTCTATGGGGTTGAGGTCTGGAGACTGGCTAGGCCACTCCAGGACTTTCAAATGCTTCTTACGGAGCCACTCCTTTGTTGCCCGGGCGGTGTGTTTTGGATCATTGTCATGTTGGAAGACCCAGCCTCGTTTCATCTTCAAAGTTCTCACTGATGGAAGGAGGTTTTGGCTCAAAATCTGACGATACATGGCCCCATTCATTCTGTCCTTAACACGGATCAGTCGTCCTGTCCCCTTGGCAGAATAACAGCCCCATAGCATGATGTTTCCACCCCCATGCTTCACAGTAGGTATGGTGTTCTTGGGATGAGACTCAGTATTCTTCGTCCTCCAAACACGACGAGTTGAGTTTATACCAAAAAGTTCTACTTTGGTTTCATCTGACCACATGACATTCTCCCAATCCTCTGCTGTATCATCCATGTGCTCTCTGGCAAACTTCAGATGGGCCTGGACATGCACTGGCTTCAGCAGCGGGACACGTCTGGCACTGCGGGATTTGATTCCCTGCCGTTGTAGTGTGTTACTGATGGTGACCTTTGTTACTTTGGTCCCAGCTCTCTGCAGGTCATTCACCAGGTCCCCCCGTGTGGTTCTGGGATCTTTGCTCACCGTTCTCATGATCATTTTGACCCCACGGGATGAGATCTTGCGTGGAGCCCCAGATCGAGGGAGATTATCAGTGGTCTTGTATGTCTTCCATTTTCTAATGATTGCTCCCACAGTTGATTTTTTCACACCAAGCTGCTTGCCTATTGTAGATTCACTCTTCCCAGTCTGGTGCAGGTCTACAATACTTTTCCTGGTGTCCTTCGAAAGCTCTTTGGTCTTGGCCATGGCGGAGTTTGGAGTCTGACTGTTTGAGGCTGTGGACAGGTGTCTTTTATACAGATGATGAGTTCAAACAGGTGCCATTCATACAGGTAACGAGTGGGGGACAGAAAAGCTTCTTACAGAGGACGTTACAGGTCTGTGAGAGCCAGAGATTTTCCTTGTTTGAGGTGACCAAATACTTATTTTCCACCCTGATTTACGAATAAATTCTTTACAAATCCTACCATGTGGATTCATGGATTTTTTTTTTTCACATTCGGTCTCTCACAGTTGAAGTGTACCTCTGGTGCAAATTACTGACCTCTGTCATCATTTTAAGTGGGGGAACTTGCACAATCGGTGGCTGACTAAATACTTTTTTGCCCCACTGTATATCTCGATATTTTTGAAGCCAGAAAGTACGAACAAAAAGAGAGTTCTTAGTCAAAGCTGTGTCCCAAATCTCACACAGGCACATTTATTAACATACAGCGTAGATGTACATGAAACAATTACTCAGAAATAAATGATCAGCATTTATTAAATAATAATGCTCCATAAATAAAAGAAAACAATGTTGTTTTTGTGCATAACAAAAAGCTCACAATCGTGCAGTCAAAATGTAAACAGACGCTGAGCATAATAACAAGCAGCTGCTCTGTTCCCAGGTTCTACTGCGTGACTGACAGCCTGGAGTTTGAAATCCTCTTTGTAACCGTGTCTCTTACAGGTGCCATTTATGGTCCTTATACACACTCAATACAGTAATATTACGTTGAAGCAGAGTACGTATCACTCCGCGAGGCTCCTCGTAGCTGTAATGCTCCAACAATCCATCAAGCGGTGCGGCCTCGTAGCTGAGCAAAGTCGTACCAAAACATCTTTTGAAAGGTTTCTGAGCGCCGTGTAGCACATAAAATCGGTTCGAGGTCAGTAAGCACAACCAGAATTCATCCATAAGGCGCACTGTCGATTTATGAGAAAATTACAGGATTTTAAGTGCAGAAAATATAGTTTATGGTTTTCATTTGATCTTAGCAAATATCTACGCCTCTAATTGGGACGATCACAGATTTTTCACTAATGTCTTTGCGCGGCTCCCCAATATGTCATCACACAATATCATCTTTGAGGGAGACCTAAACTGCTCGTTATCTGCTATGGACCACAGTTCACACAAAAGTACACTTAGTCCAAACTCAGCATGCGTCATTCAGAGCTTTCTTGATAATTATGGGCTGGCTGATGTATGGAGATTTCATAATCCTGCTTCACGTCAATACTCTTTTTTTTTTCTAATGTCCATAAAACATATATTCGTATAGAAAAACGTCTCCCTTTAGTTACAGAATGTGATTATAAGACTCTGGTGATTTCTCCTCTTGTTTTTTCAATGTGTATTCCTGATGCCTGCTCCAACTATCAGCCATGGAGATTCAACTCAGTGTTGTTAGCAGATGAAGAGTTTGTCAGTTACAAAAGGTCTCAAAGACATTTTTTTTCTATCAATCAGACCCCAGAGATGTCATCATCAGTCATTTGGGAATCTCTAAAAGCATCTGAGAGGCCAAATAATTTCATTTTGTGCCAAACAAAGTGCAACACTGAAAGAACATCATCCATAAATATTGAGTAATAACTGGACTCTCATACAGCAAGACTCAAATGCCTTTAAACATCAGCTTATCCTGCTGATCCAAGTCCAACACTGAGTTTGTAAAAACATGTTTGTCAATCATTTTGTTTGGTTTCTGAGGAAAATGATTCAATAAGTTGCTGCTAATACACAACATTTCATCATATTTCCTCATAACCCTCTTTTGTCTGACCATTTGATCCCATTTGAATTTGCAATAAAGGATCCACAGAGTTTGGTGACAATAATGACAGTAGATGTTTGTGTGAAAGTGCTGGAAGCAAATGAGTGTGTGATGTTCTTTCAGTGTTGCACTTTGTAGACGCTCCCTGAGCACTGGTCTCACAGCCAGCTGCACATAGAGACCAGTGTTGTTAGTCCAGGTCAGAAGATGACTTGTTGGAATGAAAATGAGCTTGTAGTTTGTCTGCTTTAATAATGTGACTGGAAAAAGGTGTTGGACTTCAAATATGTCCATTTCTGTCACACTTCACCTTTAAAAGTGAAGCCATGTGGTTCCTGGAAGGAAAAACACGACTTTTTCAAGTCTTTGTCCTGTTTTTATGAGAAATGTACGACTTTAATGTGAAACATTCAGAGTTTTTTCTCTTGTTGTGTTTGTTTGAAGCTGCTTCCTGTTGGCTTCAGCTGTTTGGAGTTTCCATTTTCTAAACTTCTACATTCTGAACCTTCTTCAGCTCTGAACAGATGATGAAACACTGAATGATTTCAAGCACTTTGTCTAATAAACTTACATCTTTCATTCTTTATACAGATTGTGGAGCTGTGGTTTGTCAGAGATCAGCTGTGATTATCTGGCAGCAGCACTGAAGTCCAACCCCTCCCATCTGAGAGAGCTGGACCTGAGCGACAACTACAAGCTGCAGGATCCAGGAGTGAAGCATCTGTGTGGTTTCCTGGAGAGTCCAGGATGTAAACTTGAAACTCTGAGGTCAGTCAGCATGTTTTAGTTGTGCTGAGATGAATATGATGTGAAAGTTGTGCTGACACTAAACTGCAGACATCAGGCTGATATTATACTGATCCACACTGAGGATCTTCATGGTAAAGTCTGTTTTCTTCTTCTCTGGTTTAGTCCATTGACTGCAGCAGAACAATGTTCACATTTCAAACAGTGATACTCAACGTATGGCCCGCGGCCCACACGCGGCCTGCCCACCTTTCCTGATTCAGAGAGAGGGGACCCTGATTAACTGTGTAGCTTCTTCCTCACAGTTCTAAGTATCAGACACAACAATGAATAATCCACAGCTGACTGTCAGAAATATTCTAACTCTGATCATTTATCAGTTGTGACACTGTGAGACTTGATCAGAGGTGTGATCATCACAGCAGAGGCCTTTGTGTCAAAGTCACTGAGGATCAAACAGAAACACATGAAGCAGATTTTCCTCTTCTGGCTTTTTATAGCAGATAACCTTCAAAATATTCTGCAGTCGATCAAAAACTGAAGCAAACCATGAAGCAACATGTGAACATGAGCTGATGCTGCTGAAGTGAAGCAAAGTTACAGAGGTTTGATTACAGACACAGCTGAGAGTTTGTAATCTGTCATCATTTTAAAAAGTTTCCATGGAACAGCAGAAATGAGGCTTTACTGTCAGAGGCCGACAGCACTGAACACAACAGCAGACTGGTGGCTAATAAACAGTGAATGATGCAGAAACAGATGTTTGAAGCTGTTCTTGGAGTACACTGAGAGAGAGAGAGCTGTGCAGGCAGGAACAGCCAAAGTCAGAGAGAATTCATGAGCATATTTATCAAACGTGAAGCAGAGTTTGGATCTTCTTTTGCTGCTGCTTCACTCAGTTTTGGTTGGAGACAGATGAAACCTGCAGCTTCAGGATCTGTGAGCTGTCCACTTTCAGCCCCGACGGCGTGTCCGTGTACGTGCCGTGGAGTGAACGATCCACGCTCTGTGTTTCCATCTTTGTGTGTTTAGCTGCTCTCATTTACTGTTTTATCTGTTTGCTGCTTGTTGAAATAGTTTGTGAGCTTTAACCTGAGATTCTGGCAAAATACATTTATATTAAACATCGATTCAGGATTGAATGAATCAACATCGTTTTATTCAAATTAAAACCATTTAAATGGGAACATGAATTTTTTACAGCCGCCTCTAATGCTGGGTAATGTCAGCTGGTCCATGTGCAGCTGGCTGTGAGGCTCAGGGAGCGTCTACAAAGTGCAACACTGAAAGAACATCATCCATAAATATTGAGTAAGAACTGGACTCTCATACAGCGAGACTCAAATGCCTTTAAACATCAGCTTATCCTGCTGATCCAAGTCCAACACTGAGTTTGTAAAAACATGTTTGTCAATCATTTTGTTTGGTTTCTGAGGAAAAAGATTCAATAACTTGCTGCTAATACACAACATTTCATCATATTTCCTCATAACCCTCTTTTGTCTGACCATTTGATCCCATTTGAATTTGCAATAAAGGATCCACAGAGTTTGGTGACAATAATGACAGTAGATGTTTGTGTGAAAGTGCTGGAAGCAAATGAGTGTGTGATGTTCTTTCAGTGTTGCACTTTGTAGATGCTCCCTGAGCACTGGTCTCACAGCCAGCTGCACATAGAGACCAGTGTTGTTAGTCCAGGTCAGAAGATGACTTGTTGGAATGAAAATGAGCTTGTAGTTTGTCTGCTTTAATAATGTGACTGGAAAAAGGTGTTGGACTTCAAATATGTCCATTTCTGTCACACTTCACCTTTAAAAGTGAAGCCATGTGGTTCCTGGAAGGAAAAACACGACTTTTTCAAGTCTTTGTCCTGTTTTTATGAGAAATGTACGACTTTAATGTGAAACATTCAGAGTTTTTTCTCTTGTTGTGTTTGTTTGAAGCTGCTTCCTGTTGGCTTCAGCTGTTTGGAGTTTCCATTTTCTAAACTTCTACATTCTGAACCTTCTTCAGCTCTGAACAGATGATGAAACACTGAATGATTTCAAGCACTTTGTCTAATAAACTTACATCTTTCATTCTTTATACAGATTGAAGAGCTGTGGTTTGTCAGATATTGGCCTTGAATATCTGGCAGCAGCACTGAAGTCCAACCCCTCGTATCCCACAGAGGTGGACCTGAGTGGAACCTACAGCAACCTGAAGGATCCAGGAGTGAAGCATCTGTGTGGTTTTCGGGAGAATCCACGATGTCGATTTGAAACTCTGAGGTCAGTCAGCATGTTTTAGTTGTGCTGAGATGAATATGATGTGAAAGTTGTGCTGACACTAAACTGCAGACATCAGGCTGATATTATACTGATCCACACTGAGGATCTTCATGGTAAAGTCTGTTTTCTTCTTCTCTGGTTTAGTCCATTGACTGCAGCAGAACAATGTTCACATTTCAAACAGTGATACTCAACGTATGGCCCGCGGCCCACACGCGGCCTGCCCACCTTTCCTGATTCAGAGAGAGGGGACCCTGATTAACTGTGTAGCTTCTTCCTCACAGTTCTAAGTATCAGACACAACAATGAATAATCCACAGCTGACTGTCTTTAGCAGGTCAAAGGTCACGGCACACAGCACTCTGTGAAACAGTTTGGAGCAGCAATTCTTGCACATTTACAAACTGACACTGCTGCACGGCATGCTGGGTAATGCTAGCTGCTCAGGTATGGGCGTGCTAATGGCTGTGAGGCTCTGTGGCTGCAGAACACCGAAGAAGAGAAGAGAGAGGTGGAGGATGAAGAAAAGAGGCGGAGATGAAGCAGAAGTTTTGCTCCAGAGAGGAGCTGTGTCTGTGTGGGCGGGGCTCAGGCTGCTCCGCCCACACAGTGACAGTGAAGCAGGTGAAGAGTAATAAATGAAGACAGCAGACAGGATTTGATAAGCTGATGTACAAACATGTAGGTCGTGTCCAAATTCATGGGCTGCATCCTCCTGAGGCCGCATTTGTAGACCTAATACGTCACAGCGACACGTCGAAGGCTGTCCAAATTCGTAGACTCCTCCGAATGCAGCCAACAAATGCGTCCTCCTTTTCCCCGAATTTGAAGGATGGGTCGGGTGTGTCCTTCGTGGCCTACTATATCCCAGAATTCATAGCGCGGCCCAGCCAAACTCCAGTTTCCAACAATGGCGGCCGCTACTAAGTTTTAAAATTACTCATACTAATCTTTTTCGGTCACAAAATAAACTTTTAACATATTTTCAGGCGAGAAAGTAGCTGTGTAAACATCAAATATCTGCTCGGTTTATCAAGATACCGCATATTTGCAAAAGTGCTTCGACGTTTTCGGAGACGTCTGCTACCCACCAGCTCGATAGCTCGCCGGGAGCTCGAGGGTCACTGAAGCCACCGAGAACGGCACAACTCCCGGCACATCATTTTCAGATCACCGCGGACTTTCGCTACTCAGGTTAAACGTGATATATAAGTCACTTAGACAACCTCAAAATGTTATTGTTTGGCTTTTTTCAGTGTTTTGTTTGTTCGTGAGTAAATCGGTTTGGCTGAGATTAAAGTTATTAGATTAGATTAGATAAAATAAAACTTTATTAATCCCCCAGGTGGGTTCCTCCTTGGTCTTTACAGAGCTGACTAAACGTCAAACAGAAAACTGATTAAACAGAAGTATGAGACGGTCGAGAATTTACGCCAGTGTCCTGTTATATTTTAGATAGCAAGGAGCAGACGGCTGCGTTTATTAAACTCCACCGAGACAGCGGTGACGCTAATCAGAAGGCTAGACCGTCCAATTTCCCCAGCCGTTTATTTCCAGCCTACCCGACCTTCTGAGGACCCAGCCCACGTAGACCGCAAAGGCCGGGTCCTCGGGAGGATGCAGCCCATGAATTTGGACACGACCGTAGAATGATGGTGGCAGCTACAGAAACAGGTCCATACAGACTGAAGCGTGTCTCAGTCTGAATGTACACTGCTGTTATAAGAGCTGTGGAAACTCAGGTCAAAAGGACGTAACCACACTGCTGACAGTTCCAGGACATTCACAGAGTTACAGCATCATTTGTGACCATAAAGACAGAAAGCTCATCCAAATCCTGGGATTAAAAGTCTGTCCTGGTGGTGTCCAGTCAAACACGTCTCTGTGAAAGCTTCAATCCAACAGGCTCCAAAGTCCTTCTGCTCATTTCCTCGCCGGGTTCTTGATGCTCCTGTACCATCTCTCTGTCATCCTCCTCGCTCCCTCTTTGCACTCACAGTCTTTGTGCATCATTAACACTCACATGTGGAAAACCAAAGTTTTACTGGGCAGAAGATGATCATCAGTGACTCTGTCTTTAAAACACTCTTGTTAGAAATGTACGACTTTAATGTGAAACATTCAGAGTTTTTTCTCTTGTTGTGTTTGTTTGAAGCTGCTTCCTGTTGGCTTCAGCTGTTTGGAGTTTCCATTTTCTAAACTTCTACATTCTGAACCTTCTTCAGCTCTGAACAGATGATGAAACACTGAATGATTTCAAGCACTTTGTCTAATAAACTTACATCTTTCATTCTCTATACAGATTGGAGCGCTGTGATTTGTCAGAGATCAGCTGTGATTATCTGGAAGCAGTGCTGAAGCTCAACCCTTCGTATCCCAGAGAGGTGGACCTGAGCTACCACAAGCTGCAGGATTCAGGAGTGAAGCAGCTGTGTGTTCTTCTGGGGAATCCACAACATCAAATTGAAACTCTGAGGTCAGTCTCCACGTTTTAGTTGTGCTGACACTGTCGATCTGTGGAACTAAAACCTTTATACAGGAAGTCTGGTTCAGCTCTTTGTAGACCTTCTAATCTCTGATGCTCTGAGTCTTACTCAGTAGATGATGCAGAGTTGTGAAGCCGATGTGGGTGAGGACACTCGCCCAGCTCTAACTACTTTGACGTCCAGGCGGCTTCCCTGCTTGTCCTGATACAAACAAACCTGAGTAACCTTGCAGGTCAGATCTCATCAGTCACACCTGTTATGGCAGCTCTCCTCTAGATTGTAGTTCTTGTTAACCTGGGATGGTTTTAGAAGCCTGGACCACAGACTGCAAGGGAAGATATTACTGGGAAAGGCCAAAGCAACCTATTAGACCCATTAAACACTAACATAGATGAATACTCAGATTTAAACCTTTATTGTTTCACAAAGGGTTAAAAAGGGAACGTCCACAGTTTAGACTGCAGCAGATTTTATTAAAGCAGTTTGACAGGAGCAAAGCAAAAACACAAAGAATAAGTGTTTCACATATTAATACATATAACATAATAATAAAAGAAAAGCAAAAGAATGATAAAAAAGAATGAAAAAGTTGTCCAGAGCAGCAGGATGTCTGAGGTCTGCAGAAACACAAAAACACAGCAGCTAAAAATAGTTGTTGAAAGAAAACGAGGTGGGAGCTGCTGATTCCTGAGCTTTGATACTGGATTAGCTTCAGTAGTTATTCCCATCACTGCTGTAGGAGCTACATTTAGTCACAGCTGATTGTCTTCTTTGACCAATCAGAAGACTACTGTTGTAAAAACAAGCAGACAAAGAACCAGTGAGAGTGAAGAACAGGATAAAGAGCTCGTGTGATGGAGGCAAAGCAATAATCAGCAGACTGTAGCAGTTTCTATCTGGATGAAAGTAGAAGGAGCTCAGTGGAGCTCAGTCCCATATCTTTGGTTAGAAACAACATCAGTGATTTCCTGCTGCTCGAGATGATTCCAGCAGCTCTCATTACAGCAGCTGATGAGAGAAACAGCTGATGGCTCACAGCTCGTGCACTGTTGGATCTCCAGATGTTCACGTGGCTGAAGTCTGTGAAGAAACTGTGGTCCACGTAGTTCACACGGCCTCAGATTGGACCGAGCTCCCTGGATCACTGCAGCATCCTCAGCTGGTACATGGACGTCTCTGCTCCTCAGTCTTGGAGCCCCTGCAGGTCCGTCCACACCACCAGGGTCTTCTCACTCACCTTTCCTTTGTCCTCGTCCTTCATCGGCCGTGCTGTGTCTTTGTTCCTGCGGTGTTGTTCCCACGATGCAGCGCTGATGTTCCCTCCTTGAATGCACAACAAGTACGGTGCTGGTCTTTCTCGGGTGGAGCAGAGACAGATTGAAGTCTTTCAGGCTTTAGTGCCGACTTCCCTGACAGAGGCTGGACTCCATGGTCTGCACAGGAGGCTTCTACACTGTGTGGAGGTGACTCCTGGACTCGAAGACAGGCTGCAGGTACATGTGTGATGAAGAGGACCTACAGCAGTGTGATGGAGCTGCAGGTGTGAAGGAAGTCCTGCTGTCCTGTCCCACCCTCATCTTTGCTTCCTCTGTCTTCTCTGGACTTGTCCTCCTGTTTCAGAAACAGCACTGCTTCATGCCGAGGGTGGACGGGAGCGTTGGCTCTGATTCTTTTACCGTCCACCACAAGGAGACACTGATGCTGACCTCCTGATTCATCTGCATGTGTTCTGCTTCACACTGCTCACCTCCACCAAAGACTTCACAAACATCTTCTTTCTTTGAGTCCAGTTTGTCCCACAAACACCTCCAAATCTCCTCCTCTGAGATTCTGCAGCTTCTTGCAGTGTGACTCAGCTGACTTCTGACAGACCACAGACTGGCACAGCATCCACATGTGTCTCCTTTCAAACAGGCTCTTCAAGTCAAGTCAAGTCAAGTCAACTTTATTCTGCCACATGTACAGGACATACACAGAATAGAAATTGCGTTACTCTCAAACCCTAGTGATTAGAAAAATGCAAATAAAATAATTAAAAAGTAAAAATTGATGTTTCCTCCCACATCATTCTGGCCTCTCAGTCTCCTTTGTTCTCCAGCTCTGTAGCTCCAGCTGGTGAAGCTTCAGTTTTCCATGTTGGTAACAGTAAACTACAGCCTCTGCTGTCAGCTGGGTAACTAAACAGAGCTGCAGCACGTCTCTGCGGTGGTGCTACATCCAGCCTGCAGACAGCCGTCTACATGTTGTAGTGGTTTACAGTCACCAGGGGGCGCTGTCCCAGCCATGCAGGCAGTGGGCTGCTCTGCTTGTGCTGTTGTTGGTGAAGCTGAAGTGAAAGTGATAGGTTTGTAGTTTGAACCTATCCACTGGAACGTTAAGGACAATCTGCTACGCAGCAAAAAGCAAGACACAAGGCACCAAAGTTCTCTGGTTTACTCATGCATGAGGGAGACCTGGCTGGAGCCAAGCGTCGTTCCACCACTTGACCACCATCAGACTCTCAGCCAGGCTCCCCATAGCACTCCTTTTATTGTGGTTACATGAATATGCATAGGGTCATTAACATATAGCATCTCACATAGGTATACATGTGAACAAAGAATACTGTGTGTGTGTGTGTGTGTGTGTGTGTGTGTGTGTGTGTGTGTGTGTGTGTGTGTGTGTGTGTGTGTGGTACTGCTGATCAAAGGGTCATATAACATCCTTGGTCAGGAAGAGGGTAGACCCCCCTTCACCCTAGATGGTTCACCCTAGATAACATGGTGAGGAAGTCCAGCAGTTCATCTAAACAAAAAGCACTTAGACTAGAACAGACGTAGCTACGTTAATCCTGCCATAAAACAATAAGAGAAGGTACGACCTCTCTCGTGCTCCCAGGATGTGGGTGTGCATTCCAGTGTGGAATACACACCAAGCCCCTGCAGCCTGCTAAAGATCACACATCCTATCACTACACAATTGATTATACACCTCTAAGAATATATGGTTAAATATTTCCTAATACAAATGACAATAATAAAATCTAAACCCATCATCACCACCCTGTATTGTCATTTTTTAAGGCTATACGGCATATATATATCTTCAGCTCTACACCACTTGTCAACATTTTCAGTGCAGGCTTCATTTCATACACACATATTAGCCTTAGCATCCATGTCACTCTGCTGCAACAGTATGAAATTGGTAAAGGTGTTAGCAATCATTTTATTCACCATCGATCTTACACATGGCAAGATGCAACCTGTAAACAAGCAAAGCAAAGCCAATAATGTAAGAATGGGAGTCAAAAACTTTAGAAACATATTCCACCATGGTCCAGATGTCAACCAGGCTATCCAGCCTTGTGACGTGTCTCCTCCTGATGTGTGGTCCGCCACATATTTCTGCAGAGCAGTTAAGTTCTGCAGTGCCTCATAGATGTCTCCTCCAGTCGTATATCCATCCGGAATAAACGTACAACATGTCTCTCCAATCAGCTTACACACTCCTCCTTGTGATGCTGTTATCAAGTCTAGGGTCAGCCTGTTCTGCAGTACCATCGTTCTGATGGCCTTTTGCTCCTCCGCTAAGGCTGTTCCCAGAGTCTTAGTGAGATTAATGTTTCGCAGTAAGGCATATCGGTTGATCTCCACATGATCCCGCACCTCTGCAACTCCGATGTTTGGGATCAAACTTTGGAAGAATTTAGCTCCTCCACTCCAAATGCGGAATTCTCGTGGCACTCCAGTGTCTACTGTCACTCCAAAAGAGTTAGGTGAGGCTATATTCACCTCACGCTTCCGTCGGTTGCTAGGGTGATGTTCAACTCTGTCCATGAAGAAGACATGATCCGATAACTTCACCACGGCACACAATCCTCCCCATCCCTCAGGGAGTGATAGATAGGCTTTATGTCCACACAAGAAATACCAATCAGCCAAAACTCTTGTTCCTTTACTGCTCGGCACCATCCTTGCACATCCTGTCCACTTCTGACTCTTTGCTTTTACTGGTATCCTGTAAGCCCGGTTGGACTTGCATTCAGTCCTCCTTAATGTCAAGTTCTCAGCTCACTTTGCACTGGTCAAGCATTTCATACACCTGCTCTCATTCTCTGGAGGGCAGTAGGTGTATATGTATCCACATAAACGAAGCGGCAGCTCCCCCACTGACAGTGATCCATTGTTCATCACACACAACGGCAGTTGAGCTGTATTCAGCTTGTTCAGCAATATTATGTCTGGCAGTGGGTCTGACACTTGAGGCCAGGCCAATAAGTCAGTTTGCTCAGAACAATTCACATCTATAAGTGGCGACTTACTCCAGGTGATGTTCAGAGGTGTACTATAGTTGGCCTGGGACCAGAGGACTCTGTTGCCAGGATGAGTTGCTAAGCCCAACAGACACCAACTCCTGTCCTCTGGTATGCTGTACGGCCACAGTCCAGATGTATATGCGGATAACGGCATATGAGCACACACATAGCAGTCCGTCCTATTGTTCAAGTGAGCAGTTGTATTCATAAACTGCCACCAAAAGTTTGTAGAATAGCCATGAGGGTATTGGGTGTGGTTTCCTTGGACATACAGGGTCTCCACAGCTGACCATGATGACATCAAAGCCATTACACCCAGCAGGGTAGACAACACTTTACCAGCCATTCTGATGAGTACCTGTGGCTCAGTTGGTTTCTTCACCGGATTGAGACGAAGGGCCCTAGAGGCTTTCCCCCCCTTTGTACCCGGTCTTCCTGCCACTTACTCCGAGCTGGCCTGGATGTGTGTCACCTTTTTGCAGTGGCTTTGGTGTATCCAGGTGGGTCGTTCTGCAATCTTCACAGCAGTTGGTGTTGTCAGCAGAGCCTGGTATGGTCCGTCCCACCGTGGCTTCGACCAGCACTTCCTCTTTATGACCTTTATCAGTACCCAGTCCCCTGGCTTCAGACGTTCTTCCTGTACAGAAACAGAATCATCTGGCAGATTATTTGCACTCATGACTTCTTTGCTTTTCAGCATTTTAATCATCCAGTCTGCTAGTGTGTTTTCTTCTTCTGCTTTATCATTATCATTACAAAACACTGGAACTCTAAATGGCCTGCCATATATTATTTCAAAAGGCGTTAGGCCATTATCAGTTGGCGTGATTCTCATATACATTTTCACTAGCTCAATGCAGTCTACCCATGTTCTGCCTGTTTCCTCCATTGTTTTCCTGAGTCTCAGCTTTACTGTGCCATTAGTCCTTTCAACCAGCCCTGCACTTTGTGGGTGATATGAGCAATGGTTTTTCAGCGTTATCCCCAGATGTTGTGACATTTTCTCAATTACTTCATTCACAAAATGAGGACCATTGTCACTGTAAATAGTCTGGGGGATCCCATGCTCTGGGATCACATTTTTGCATATCACTTTAGCCACTGAAATAGCATCTGCTTTCTTAGTGGGGACAACTTCTACCCACTTTGAGAACGGGCACACAATCACCAGGCAGTACCTGTAGGTGTTACAGTTAGACAACTCAATGAAATCCATATGGATTACTTCAAATGGGTAGCTGGGTCTGGGAAACTTTCCTCTCCTAGGTCTGAGGTTTCCCTGAGCATTATGTTTACAACATATTAAACATGCTTTACAAAAATGTTTTGAATAAGCATTGAATCCCAGTGTGAAAAACTGCCGTTCGACTGCTGCCACCATCCCAGCTGTCGAGACATGGCAGAGCCCGTGGCTCAAACTTGCAGCAGTCCTATATAGGTTCTTAGGCAATATAGGTTTATCACAAAGATAGTAGACATCACCTCGCAGGCTTGCTCCTTTAGTGAGCCACAGCTGCTTCTCAGCTGGAGGTGAGTGTGACTGCATGTCTGCTAACACATCATGTGTGATGGGCGTAGTTTGCTCCTGTGACGCCAGAACATGAACCCCATGTGTTCCAAGGGCCGCTTCCTTTGCAATTTTATCTGCAAAGGCGTTGCCTAGTACAATGGGGTCAGTGCCACGTGTGTGTGCTGCACATTTACAAACCGCAACTTTACTAGGCAGTAAGACTGCTTTCAACAGGGCCTGCAACAATGTCGCATGCTCCACAGGTTTACCTGTTGATGTTGTCATGCCTCGTCTTGACCACTGAGCGGCAAAGAAATGAAGTGTAGCATATGCATACTGACTGTCAGTATATATAGTCACTGCCTCCTGTCTCTTCTGCGCCTGTTCTAACCACAATTTAGCGGACGCCACTTGTAACTCTCTCTCCTGTTTCAATTTCCCTGTCGCACAAGCTGCTTTCACTGTCAACTGGTCTACTAACATTTGACATTGTCCTACAACCAATTTACCTTCAAAATCATATTTCTTGCGCCAATGTCCTAAATACTTTGCGCTACCGGGAGCGAATTTCACCATAAACTTCTCGTCACCCTCTGACACACTCTTGGTTGCTTGGGAACCCATAATAACAACAACAGCTGCCGACGTCACAGACCACGTGTTCTGCTCCGCACACACTCACACAACAACAACAACAACAAAAAATATCCTCACACACAAACAACAAAAATTAGGCCTATTGTCTCAACGCAGTCTCACACAGTGACTGCGTGCTTTGTCGCACACAGTGGCAAAGAATAGTCGCACACAGTGACTACACGCTTTATCGCACACAGTGATAAAGACTTTACAACTCAGCCTCACACAGTGGCTTAGATTTTTCACATACCTACTTGGTGTTGCTTATTGCGAGTAGCATCAGTCCCGAATCCCGTCAATCGTCATCCATCGAGGAGAAAAAACAGACGGCTAATCCACCGGCTCGATGATGAATTCTCACGCCTCGGGACTTTGCTGCAGGACCTCTATAAGTCCTGGCTGACGTCAGTCTGTCGGCGTGTCTCTTTTCCCCTCGGTGAATGTCGACTCCAGGGATCCGGCTCTCGAAGGACCAATTAATGATAGGTTTGTAGTTTGAACCTATCCACTGGAACGTTAAGGACAATCTGCTACGCAGCAAAAAGCAAGACACAAGGCACCAAAGTTCTCTGGTTTACTCATGCATGAGGGAGACCTGGCTGGAGCCAAGCGTCGTTCCACCACTTGACCACCATCAGACTCTCAGCCAGGCTCCCCATAGCACTCCTTTTATTGTGGTTACATGAATATGCATAGGGTCATTAACATATAGCATCTCACATAGGTATACATGTGAACAAAGAATACTGTGTGTGTGTGTGTGTGTGTGTGTGTGTGTGTGTGTGTGTGTGTGTGTGTGTGTGTGTGTGTGGTACTGCTGATCAAAGGGTCATATAACATCCTTGGTCAGGAAGAGGGTAGACCCCCCTTCACCCTAGATGGTTCACCCTAGATAACATGGTGAGGAAGTCCAGCAGTTCATCTAAACGAAAAGCACTTAGACTAGAACAGACGTAGCTACGTTAATCCTACCATAAAACAATAAGAGAAGGTACGACCTCTCTCGTGCTCCCAGGATGTGGGTGTGCATTCCAGTGTGGAATACACACCAAGCCCCTGCAACCTGCTAAAGATCACACATCCTATCACTACACAATTGATTATACACCTCTAAGAATATATGGTTAAATATTTCCTAATACAAATGACAATAATAAAATCTAAACCCATCAGAAAGCGAGAGTTAAAACACTGAACAGTGTCCACTGAGCTTCTTATGCTATTCTCATGCTCAAAGAAGTTTAACAGGACGGACGACTCGTCCATCAGGCGTCCAGCTGTCCGTGACCGTGTCCACAGCAGAGTGTGACCGAGGCTTCATGCTAACACGCACACATGAAGCTAATACCACCACGAGCAGCTGCTCAGTGGATTTGGAGGACAAATGTCTGCAGCTTCTCACAGGCAGTATGCAGAATGTGGATCGTCCTTCATCGGCCGTGCTGTGTCTTTGTTCCTGCGGTGTTGTTCCCACGATGCAGTGCTGATGTTCCCTCCTTGAATGCACAACAAGTACGGTGCTGGTCTTACTCGGGTGGAGCAGAGACAGATTGAAGTCTTTCAGGCTTTAGTGCCGACTTCCCTGACAGAGGCTGGACTCCATGGTCTGCACAGGAGGCTTCTACACTGTGTGGAGGTGACTCCTGGACTTGAAGACAGGCTGCAGGTACATGTGTGATGAAGAGGACCTACAGCAGTGTGATGGAGCTGCAGGTGTGAAGGAAGTCCTGCTGTCCTGTCCCACCCTCATCTTTGCTTCCTCTGTCTTCTCTGGACTTGTCCTCCTGTTTCAGAAACAGCACTGCTTCATGCCGAGGGTGGACGGGAGCGTTGGCTCTGATTCTTTTACCGTCCACCACAAGGAGACACTGATGCTGACCTCCTGATTCATCTGCATGTGTTCTGCTTCACACTGCTCACCTCCACCAAAGACTTCACAAACATCTTCTTTCTTTGAGTCCAGTTTGTCCCACAAACACTTCCAAATCTCCTCCTCTGAGATTCTGCAGCTTCTTGCAGTGTGACTCAGCTGACTTCTGACAGACCACAGACTGGCACAGCATCCACATGTGTCTCCTTTCAAACAGGCTCTTGATGTTTCCTCCCACATCATTCTGGCCTCTCAGTCTCCTTTGTTCTCCAGCTCTGTAGCTCCAGCTGGTGAAGCTTCAGTTTTCCATGTTGGTAACAGTAAACTACAGCCTCTGCTGTCAGCTGGGTAACTAAACAGAGCTGCAGCACGTCTCTGCGGTGGTGCTACATCCAGCCTGCAGACGGCCGTCTACATGTTGTAGTGGTTTACAGTCGCCAGGGGGCGCTGTCCCAGCCATGCAGGCAGTGGGCTGCTCTGCTTGTGCTGTTGTTGGTGAAGCTGAAGTGAAAGCGAGAGTTAAAACACTGAACAGTGTCCACTGAGCTTCTCATGCTATTCTCATGCTCAAAGAAGCTTAACAGGAAGGACGACTCGTCCATCAGGCGTCCAGCTGTCCGTGACCGTGTCCACAGCAGAGTGTGACCGAGGCTTCATGCTAACACGCACACATGAAGCTAATACCACCACGAGCAGCTGCTCAGTGGATTTGGAGGACAAATGTCTGCAGCTTCTCACAGGCAGTATGCAGAATGTGGATCTCCACAAAGACTGTGGAGAGCTCGTCCCACACTCTAAATCCACACTTGTCTGCACAAAACTTCTCACACGTTCCCGTCACAAGTGTCTTCTAAGTGAAGCTACCAGGTTCAGGTGCAGCTTGTTTATCTGGAGCTGCAGGAGATGATCCATCCTCACAAAGCAACACAGACAGCAGATATGCAAACACACAACACAACCAAAGGATTCTCTCTGCATGTCTGTGGCTGATGCTGCTGGAACGAAGCTGTTTGAAACCTTGTTGTTCTGCACTTTGGGACCAGAAGAGGAAACTGAAGCTCTGTGCAGAGGGTCCAATGGAAGCAGCCAAGCGCTGTAAGTGTCTGCTGTACAGGGATGCTGGTTCAGCTGTGGCTCAGTTTCACAGTGTGACTCAATAAAAGCAGCAGGAAATCAAAGCTTGATGCTTTCATCAGTGTGGAAATAAGAAAGTTTCCTGTGACAGACGCTGGAGCTCTTTCACTCTCAGCTTCACAGTTTCAGCTTCAAACTTCTTCCAACATGTTTCTAACACGGCCACATTCCACCTTAATGGAGCTGATATCTTGTGCATCAGCACATTTTCTAAAGGCAGCGATCACATCTTTAGTTTTGGATGTTTAACTGCAGATTGTTTATGTGTTTATAGCACATTAATTACAGCAGCAGCGTTGACCACAGTGCTGTACAAGAATCCAAAATAACTATTAAAATAACTCCTAATATTAATATCACACATCAAATATCAAATAACTCTCATGCTGTATTAAAAGCCAGTGAATACAAATGTGTTTTCAGAGCAGATTTACAGAGACTGACAGCAGGAGCTGGGGCTGTTCGATAGAATGATGTATATATGATGACCATATGAAAACGTCTATCGTTTCATATCACGCTCTTTGTTTCCTGCTTATGTGTTTGTGTTTTCCAGATAAAGCTTTCAAAATAAATCTGAAGATCCTGTTGAGAGTTTTCAAAATAAACACAATACAGTACTGCGGTCGCTCGTTTATCGAGTTACGTTCTAAAAATAAGTCTCAGAATGAAGTAGCAGCTTTATGTTTTACAATTATTATAGGTGTTTTAAGGCGGTTAAACCCTCACTGCACACTTTCTACACTTTTCTCAGACAGGCATGAACATTTTCACACTTTTCTCTCTTGTTTAAACAAAGTTCAAACCTTCATAGAAAAATAAGTTCATTATTAAAGAATGAAAGCAAAGTGTTTCTGAAACGTGTCAAATCAGCCTTTGCTGGCATTAAATGAGCTTGGTTCTGTGTGAGGAGCACTCGTCCATGGCCTGGGCTCCTCGCTGTCAGGTAAAGTTTCATAAAGCTTTTGAGTTTTTCTGCAGATAATGTTGGTGTCCAGCACGATGTTCTTTTTCCTGCGGTCACTGAGCCACAAAGCCAAAGCTGACTCCATCCTTACGATGTTCTTGTTGTGGACAGCTACAACCTTTTTGCCTCCTTGTTGAAACTATGATGGTCAGCATCTTCCTCTGCCTTTGGCTGCTACCACAGGTGCAAAACGTCTCGTCATCATTGTTGTTTGTTGGGACAAAACGTACAAACATACAGTGCAGCACTGCAGAGTCACACTGCTGTAAATTTGAACACATTCTGTACTGTACAGGAGACACGGCACGAGATTGGCTGACAATGATCTACAGCCAATCAGGACGCAGAACACAATGCGCTGTAAAAAACAAAAACATGCAAAATTGCACAAAAAAGATCAGCGAAACAGCGAGGCCGCCAAAGGTGAACTGTGTTACAGCGAGGGACCAGCGTATATGTGGTTGTTGGGACGATAAATGTCTTTGAGCTTGTGTCAGAAGACGAGCTGCAGCTTTCTGGACCAGCTGCAGTCTTGCCAGGCAGGTCCCACTAACTCCAACATATAAGGAGTTACAATAATCCAGCTGGGACGTCATGAAAACGTGGATCGCCCGTTCAAGGTTTTTAAAAGATATAAATGATCTCACCTTAGATAAAAGCCTCAGTTTGAAGAAAGACCGCTGTACAACTGAGCTCAGCTGTTTTTCAAATTGCCGTCAAATATAAGCCCCAAATGTAATAATGCGATTTAATAAAAGAGCTGAACCAGTCTAATAGAGCGCCCTTGATGCCGCCATGCTCCAATGGTGAGGTCAAGATGCTGTGGTCAAGGCAGCGGTCAGATCCAAAAGCACAGCTGAGTCTCCTGATCAGTGGCTGATAAAAGATCATTAAGAACTTTTCAAAGTGCAGTTTCAGTGCTGTGAAGAGCTTTAAAACCAGACTGAAACCTTTACAACAGATTGCAGCTGAACAAATATAATCTTTTACAAAATCTTCGACAGGAAGGGAAGCTTTGAAATAGGCCTGAAGTTTGAGCGGACAGAGGATCCAGATCAGGTTTTTAGTACAGGCTGTACAACAGCATGTTTAAAACAGGCTGTACAACACCTGAACTAAGACTGCTGTTAGAAATCGCTAAGATGTCGGAACCAACAACCTTTAAAATCTTTTTAAACACGTGTTGGAACAACTTCATTTGGACAAGATGATGTCTTTATAGCATCACATCGTTCCTCCACCTGATCAAACCACACAGGCTCAAACTGATCAAAAACAGCTGTGTGGATCCTACTGCTCTAAAATTGGAGCTTCTTCAATCCATTAAAGAGGACATTAGTACGCTGTTAAAAGAAGAAGTCAGAAATGCATTGAAAGAAGATTTTGACAATATAAGGGCTGACGTGCAAGGACTGAGAAATGAGATCGCTAACAGCATGGCGGCGACGTGCGGCGAAGTTGATGGAGTAAAGGTTAGAGTGAAAGAAGCTGAGGATGGGCTGTCAATGTGGAGCGATGAGGTGACCACCCTGCAGTCTACAGTAGAGAGTATGAAGGAGGAGCTGTCTGACCTGAAGGATAAATGTGATGAAGGCAGGAAGCGGAGAGTTAACATCCACATCATAGGGATCCCAGAGGGCCTGGACTCGAGCTCCTCCACGGCCGTATCCGTGCTACTACGTGAAGTGCTGGGTATGGATAAAGACGTTATTGTCGACCGCTCACACAGGAGCCCTATCCTGAGAAAGCCAGCTGGTGACCCGCACGCCGTCATAGCCGAGCGTCACTACTACCAGGATTGTGTGGCTACGCCGTGCCAGGGCCCAAGCCCCGCTTGAGTTTAACGGACAACCTATTGCAATATTACGACTGGGCGATATGACCCAAAGTTCATATCTCGATATTCTTTAGCTGGGTGGCGATATACGATATATATCTCGATATTTTTAAAGCCAGAATGTACGAACAAAAAGAGAGTTCTTAGTCAAAGCTGTGTCCCAAATCTCACACAGGCACATTTATTAACATACAGCGTAGATGTACATGAAACAATTACTCAGAAATAAATGATCGGCATTTATTAAATAATAATGCTCCATAAATAAAAGAAAACAATGTTGTGTTTGTGCATAACAAAAAGCTCACAATCGTGCAGTCAAAATGTAAACAGACGCTGAGCATAATAACAAGCAGCTGCTCTGTTCCCAGGTTCTACTGCGTGACTGACAGCCTGGAGTTTGAAATCCTCTTTGTAACCGAGTCTCTTACAGGTGCCATTTATGGTCCTTATACACACTCAATACAGTAATATTACGTTGAAGCAGAGTACGTATCACTCCGCGAGGCTCCTCGTAGCTGTAATGCTCCAACAATCCATCAAGCGGTGCGGCCTCGTAGCTGAGCAAAGTCGTACCAAAACATCTTTTGAAAGGTTTCTGAGCGCCGTGTAGCACATAAAATCGGTTCGAGGTCAGTAAGCACAACCAGAATTCATCCATAAGCCGCACTGTCGATTTATGAGAAAATTACAGGATTTTAAGTGCAGAAAATATAGTTTATGGTTTTCATTTGATCTTAGCAAATATCTACGCCTCTAATTGGGACGATCACAGATTTTTCACTAATGTCTTTGCGCGGCTCCCCAATATGTCATCACACAATATCATCTTTGAGGGAGACCTAAACTGCTCATTATCTGCTATGGACCACAGTTCACACAAAAGTACACTTAGTCCAAAGTCAGCATGCGTCATTCAGAGCTTTCTTGATAATTATGGGCTGGCTGATGTATGGAGATTTCATAATCCTGCTTCACATCAATACTCTTTTTTTTCTAATGTCCATAAAACATATATTTGTATAGAAAAACATCTCCCTTTAGTTACAGAATGTGATTATAAGACTCTGGTGATTTCTCCTCTTGTTTTTTCAATGTGTATTCCTGATGCCTGCTCCAACTATCAGCCATGGAGATTCAACTCAGTGTTGTTAGCAGATGAAGAGTTTGTCAGTTACAAAAGGTCTCAAAGACATTTTTTTTTCTATCAATCAGACCCCAGAGATGTCATCATCAGTCATTTGGGAATCTCTAAAAGCATCTGAGAGGCCAAATAATTTCATTTTGTGCCAAACAAAGTGCAACACTGAAAGAACATCATCCATAAATATTGAGTAAGAACTGGACTCTCATACAGCGAGACTCAAATGCCTTTAAACATCAGCTTATCCTGCTGATCCAAGTCCAACACTGAGTTTGTAAAAACATGTTTGTCAATCATTTTGTTTGGTTTCTGAGGAAAATGATTCAATAAGTTGCTGCTAATACACAACATTTCATCATATTTCCTCATAACCCTCTTTTGTCTGACCATTTGATCCCATTTGAATTTGCAATAAAGGATCCACAGAGTTTGGTGACAATAATGACAGTAGATGTTTGTGTGAAAGTGCTGGAAGCAAATGAGTGTGTGATGTTCTTTCAGTGTTGCACTTTGTAGACGCTCCCTGAGCACTGGTCTCACAGCCAGCTGCACATAGAGACCAGTGTTGTTAGTCCAGGTCAGAAGATGACTTGTTGGAATGAAAATGAGCTTGTAGTTTGTCTGCTTTAATAATGTGACTGGAAAAAGGTGTTGGACTTCAAATATGTCCATTTCTGTCACACTTCACCTTTATAAGTGAAGCCATGTGGTTCCTGGAAGGAAAAACACGACTTTTTCAAGTCTTTGTCCTGTTTTTATGAGAAATGTACGACTTTAATGTGAAACATTCAGAGTTTTTTCTCTTGTTGTGTTTGTTTGAAGCTGCTTCCTGTTGGCTTCAGCTGTTTGGAGTTTCCATTTTCTAAACTTCTACATTCTGAACCTTCTTCAGCTCTGAACAGATGATGAAACACTGAATGATTTCAAGCACTTTGTCTAATAAACTTACATCTTTCATTCTTTATACAGATTTATGGACTGTGGTTTGTCAGAGATCAGCTGTGATTATCTGGCAGCAGCACTGAAGTCCAACCCCTCCCATCTGAGACAGCTGGACCTGAGCTCCAACTACAAGCTGCAGGATCCAGGAGTGAAGCATCTGTGTGGTTTCCTGGAGAGTCCAGGATGTAAACTTGAAACTCTGAGGTCAGTCAGCATGTTTTAGTTGTGCTGAGATGAATATGATGTGAAAGTTGTGCTGACACTAAACTGCAGACATCAGGCTGATATTATACTGATCCACACTGAGGATCTTCATGGTAAAGTCTGTTTTCTTCTTCTCTGGTTTAGTCCATTGACTGCAGCAGAACAATGTTCACATTTCAAACAGTGATACTCAACGTATGGCCCGCGGCCCACACGCGGCCTGCCCACCTTTCCTGATTCAGAGAGAGGGGACCCTGATTAACTGTGTAGCTTCTTCCTCACAGTTCTAAGTATCAGACACAACAATGAATAATCCACAGCTGACTGTCTTTAGCAGGTCAAAGGTCACGGCACACAGCAGACAGTCAGAAATATTCTAACTCTGATCATTTATCAGTTGTGACACTGTGAGACTTGATCAGAGGTGTGATCATCACAGCAGAGGCCTTTGTGTCAAAGTCACTGAGGATCAAAAAGAAACACATGAAGCAGATTTCACGGCACACAGCACTCTGTGAAACAGTTTGGAGCAGGAATTCTTGCACATTTACAAACTAACACTGCTGCACGGCATGCTGGGTAATGCTAGCTGCTCAGGTATGGGCGTGCTAACAGCTGTGAGGCTCCGTGGCTGCAGAACACTGAAGAAGAGAAAAGAGAGGTGGAGGATGAAGAAAAGAGGCAGAGATGAAGCAGACGTTTAGTTCCAGAGAGAAGCTGTGTCTGTGTGGGCGGGGCTCAGACAGCTCCGCCCACTCAGTTTGTTCCCTCCTGATTCATCTGCATGTGTTCTGCTTCACACTGCTCACCTCCACCAAAGACTTCACAAACATCTTCTTTCTTTGAGTCCAGTTTGTCCCACAAACACTTCCAAATCTCCTCCTCTGAGATTCTGCAGCTTCTTGCAGTGTGACTCAGCTGACTTCTGACAGACCACAGACTGGCACAGCATCCACATGTGTCTCCTTTCAAACAGGCTCTTGATGTTTCCTCCCACATCATTCTGGCCTCTCAGTCTCCTTTGTTCTCCAGCTCTGTAGCTCCAGCTGGTGAAGCTTCAGTTTTCCATGTTGGTAACAGTAAACTACAGCCTCTGCTGTCAGCTGGGTAACTAAACAGAGCTGCAGCACGTCTCTGCGGTGGTGCTACATCCAGCCTGCAGACGGCCGTCTACATGTTGTAGTGGTTTACAGTCACCAGGGGGCGCTGTCCCAGCCATGCAGGCAGTGGGCTGCTCTGCTTGTGCTGTTGTTGGTGAAGCTGAAGTGAAAGCGAGAGTTAAAACCCTGAACAGTGTCCACTGAGCTTCTCATGCTCTTCTCATGCTCAAAGAAGTTTAACAGGAAGGACGACTCGTCCATCAGGCGTCCAGCTGTCCGTGACCGTGTCCACAGCAGAGTGTGACTGAGGCTTCATGCTAACACGCACACATGAAGCTAATACCACCACGAGCAGCTGCTCAGTGGATTTGGAGGACAAATGTCTGCAGCTTCTCACAGGCAGTATGCAGAATGTGGATCTCCACAAAGACTGTGGAGAGCTCGTCCCACACTCTAAATCCACACTTGTCTGCACAAAACTTCTCACACGTTCCCGTCACAAGTGTCTTCTAAGTGAAGCTACCAGGTTCAGGTCCAGCTTGTTTATCTGGAGCTGCAGGAGATGATCCATCCTCACAAAGCAACACAGCAGATATGCAAACACACAACACAACCAAAGGATTCTCTCTGCATGTCTGTGGCTGATGCTGCTGGAACGAAGCTGTTTGAAACCTTGTTGTTCTGCACTTTGGGACCAGAAGAGGAAACTGAAGCTCTGTGCAGAGGGTCCAATGGAAGCAGCCAAGCGCTGTAAGTGTCTGCTGTACAGGGATGCTGGTTCAGCTGTGGCTCAGTTTCACAGTGTGACTCAATAAAAGCAGCAGGAAATCAAAGCTTGATGCTTTCATCAGTGTGGAAATAAGAAAGTTTCCTGTGACAGACGCTGGAGCTCTTTCACTCTCAGCTTCACAGTTTCAGCTTCAAACTTCTTCCAACATGTTTCTAACACGGCCACATTCCACCTTAATGGAGCTGATATCTTGTGCATCAGCACATTTTCTAAAGGCAGCGATCACATCTTTAGTTTTGGATGTTTAACTGCAGATTGTTTATGTGTTTATAGCACATTAATTACAGCAGCAGCGTTGACCACAGTGCTGTACAAGAATCCAAAATAACTATTAAAATAACTCCTAATATTAATATCACACATCAAATATCAAATAACTCTCATGCTGTATTAAAAGCCAGTGAATACAAATGTGTTTTAAGAGCAGATTTACAGAGACTGACAGCAGGAGCTGGGGCTGTTCGATAGAACGATGTATATATGATGACCATATGAAAACGTCTATCGTTTCATATCACGCTCTTTGTTTCCTGCTTATGTGTTTGTGTTTTCCAGATAAAGCTTTCAAAATAAATCTGAAGATCCTGTTGAGAGTTTTCAAAATAAACACAATACAGTACTGCGGTCGCTCGTTTATCGAGTTACGTTCTAAAAATAAGTCTCAGAATGAAGTAGCAGCTTTATGTTTTACAAGTATTATAGAAGTTTTAAGGCAGTTAAACCCTCACTGCACACTTTCTACACTTTTCTCAGACAGGCATGAACATTTTCACACTTTTCTCTCTTGTTTAAACAAAGTTCAAACCTTCATAGAAAAATAAGTTCATTATTAAAGAGTGAAAGCAAAGTGTTTCTGAAATGTGTCAAATCAGCCTTTGCTGGCATTAAATGAGCTTCTGTGTGAGGAGCACTCGTCCATGGCCTGGGCTCCTCGCTGTCAGGTAAAGTTTCATAAAGCTTTTGAGTTTTTCTGCAGATAATGTTGGTGTCCAGCACGATGTTCTTTTTCCTGCAGTCACTGATCCACAAAGCCAAAGCTGACTCCATCCTTACGATGTTCTTGTTGTGGACAGTTACAACCTTTTTGCCTCCTTGTTGAAACTATGATGGTCAGCATCTTCCTCTGCCTTTGGCTGCTACCACAGGTGCAAAACGTCTCGTCATCGTTGTTTGTTGGGACAAAACGTACAAACATACAGTGCAGCACTGCAGAGTCACACTGCTGTAAATTTGAACACATTCTGTACTGTACAGGAGACACGGCACGAGATTTGCTGACAATGGTCTACAGCCAATCAGGACGCAGAACACAACGCGCTGTAAAAAACAAAAGCATGCAAAATTGCACAAAAAAGATCAGCGAAACAGCGAGGCCGCCAAAGGTGAACTGTGTTACAGTGAGGGACCAGCGTATATGTGGTTGTTGGGACGATAAATGTCTTTGAGCTTGTGTCAGAAGACGAGCTGCAGCTTTCTGGACCAGCTGCAGTCTTGCCAGGCAGGTCCCACTAACTCCAACATATAAGGAGTTACAATAATCCAGCTGGGGCGTCATGAAAACGTGGATCGCCCGTTCAAGGTTTTTAAAAGATATAAATGATCTCACCTTAGATAAAAGCCTCAGTTTGAAGAAAGACCGCTGTACAACTGAGCTCAGCTGTTTTTCAAATTGCCGTCAAATATAAGCCCCAAATGTAATAATGCGATTTAATAAAAGAGCTGAACCAGTCTAATAGAGCGCCCTTGATGCCGCCATGCTCCAATGGTGAGGTCAAGATGCTGTGGTCAAGGCAGCAGTCAGATCCAAAAGCACAACGGAGTCTCCTGATCAGTGGCTGATAAAAGATCATTAAGAACTTTCCAAAGTGCAGTTTCAGTGCTGTGAAGAGCTTTAAAACCAGACTGAAACCTTTACAACAGATTGCAGCTGAACAAATATAATCTTTTACAAAATCTTCGACAGGAAGGGAAGCTTTGAAATAGGCCTGAAGTTTGAGCAGACAGAGGATCCAGATCAGGTTTTTAGTACAGGCTGTACAACAGCATGTTTAAAACAGGCTGTACAACACCTGAACTAAGACTGCTGTTAAAAATCGCTAAGATGTCGGAACCAACAACCTTTAAAATCTTTTTAAACACGTGTTGGAACAACATCATTTGGACAAGATGATGTCTTTATAGCATCACATCGTTCCTCCACCTGATCAAACCACACAGGCTCAAACTGATCAAAAACAGCTGAGCAGGTGAATATTTTAGCCCCGGTGCGATCTCGGGCGAGAGTATCGATGATGGCCAAAGGGCAGCGTCCAGCTCTACGGCCGCTGAAGAGCAGACTCAACAGACGCGCGTGATGTGGATCCTACTGCTCTAAAATTGGAGCTTCTTCAATCCATTAAAGAGGACATTAGTACGCTGTTAAAAGAAGAAGTCAGAAATGCATTGAAAGAAGATTTTGACAATATAAGGGCTGACGTGCAAGGACTGAGAAATGAGATCGCTAACAGCATGGCGGCGACGTGCGGCGAAGTTGATGGAGTAAAGGTTACAGTGAAAGAAGCTGAGGATGGGCTGTCAATGTGGAGCGATGAGGTGACCACCCTGCAGTCTACAGTAGAGAGTATGAAGGAGGAGCTGTCTGACCTGAAGGATAAATGTGATGAAGGCAGGAAGCGGAGAGCTAACATCCACATCATAGGGATCCCAGAGGGCCTGGACTCGAGCTCCTCCACGGCCGTATCCGTGCTACTACGTGAAGTGCTGGGTATGGATAAAGACGTTATTGTCGACCGCTCACACAGGAGCCCTATCCTGAGAAAGCCAGCTGGTAACCCGCACGCCGTCATAGCCGAGCGTCACTACTACCAGGATTGTGTGGCTACGCCGTGCCAGGGCCCAAGCCCCGCTTGAGTTTAACGGACAACCTATTGCAATATTACGACTGGGCGATATGACCCAAAGTTCATATCTCGATATTCTTTAGCTGGATGGCGATATACGATATATATCTCGATATTTTGAGCTTGTAGTTTGTCTGCTTTAATAATGTGACTGGAAAAAGGTGTTGGACTTCAAATATGTCCATTTCTTTCACACTTCACCTTTAAAAGTGAAGCCATGTGGTTCCTGGAAGGAAAAACACGACTTTTTCAAGTCTTTGTCCTGTTTTTATGAGAAATGTACGACTTTGATGTGAAACATTCAGAGTTTTTTCTCTTGTTGTGTTTGTTTGAAGCTGCTTCCTGTTGGCTTCAGCTGTTTGGAGTTTCCATTTTCTAAACTTCTACATTCTGAACCTTCTTCAGCTCTGAACAGATGATGAAACACTGAATGATTTCAAGCACTTTGTCTAATAAACTTACATCTTTCATTCTTTATACAGATTGAAGAGCTGTGGTTTGTCAGAGATCAGCTGTGATTATCTGGCAGCAGCACTGAAGTCCAACCCCTCCCATCTGAGAGAGCTGGACCTGAGCTCCAACAACAACCTGCAGGATCCAGGAGTGAAGCATCTGTGTGGTTTCCTGGAGAGTCCAGGATGTAAACTTGAAACTCTGAGGTCAGTCAGCATGTTTTAGTTGTGCTGAGATGAATATGATGTGAAAGTTGTGCTGACACTAAACTGCAGACATCAGGCTGATATTATACTGATCCACACTGAGGATCTTCATGGTAAAGTCTGTTTTCTTCTTCTCTGGTTTAGTCCATTGACTGCAGCAGAACAATGTTCACATTTCAAACAGTGATACTCAACGTATGGCCCGCGGCCCACACGCGGCCTGCCCACCTTTACTGATTCAGAGAGCTGTGTTTGTGTGGGCGGGGCTCAGACAGCTCCGCCCACTCAGTTTGTTCCCTCCTGATTCATCTGCATGTATTCTGCTTCACACTGCTCACCTCCACCAAAGACTTCACAAACATCTTCTTTCTTTGAGTCCAGTTTGTCCCACAAACACTTCCAAATCTCCTCCTCTGAGATTCTGCAGCTTCTTGCAGTGTGACTCAGCTGACTTCTGACAGACCACAGACTGGCACAGCATCCACATGTGTCTCCTTTCAAACAGGCTCTTGATGTTTCCTCCCACATCATTCTGGCCTCTCAGTCTCCTTTGTTCTCCAGCTCTGTAGCTCCATCTGATGAAGCTTCAGTTTTCCATGTTGGTAACAGTAAACTACAGCCTCTGCTGTCAGCTGGGTAACTAAACAGAGCTGCAGCACGTCTCTGCGGTGGTGCTACATCCAGCCTGCAGACGGCCGTCTACATGTTGTAGTGGTTTACACTCACACGACGTGCGGCGAAGTTGATGGAGTAAAGGTTAGAGTGAAAGAAGCTGAGGATGGGGTGTCAATGTGGAGCGATGAGGTGACCACCCTGCAGTCTACAGTAGAGAGTATGAAGGAGGAGCTGTCTGACCTGAAGGATAAATGTGATGAAGGCAGGAAGCGGAGAGCTAACATCCACATCATAGGGATCCCAAAGGGCCTGGACTCGAGCTCCTCCACGGCCGTATCCGTGCTACTACGTGAAGTGCTGGGTATGGATAAAGACGTTATTGTCGACCGCTCACACAGGAGCCCTATCCTGAGAAAGCCAGCTGGTAACCCGCACGCCGTCATAGCCGAGCGTCACTACTACCAGGATTGTGTGGCTACGCCGTGCCAGGGCCAAAGCCCCGCTTGAGTTTAACGGACAACCTATTGCAATATTACGACTGGGCGATATGACCCAAAGTTCATATCTCGATATTCTTTAGCTGGGTGGCGATATACGATATATATCTCGATATTTTTAAAGCCAGAAAGTACGAACAAAAAGAGAGTTCTTAGTCAAAGCTGTGTCCCAAATCTCACACAGGCACATTTATTAACATACAGCGTAGATGTACATGAAACAGTTACTCAGAAATAAATGATCAGCATTTATTAAATAATAATGCTCCATAAATAAAAGAAAACTGTTGTTTTTGTGCATAACAAAAAGCTCACAATCGTGCAGTCAAAATGTAAACAGACGCTGAGCATAATAACAAGCAGCTGCTCTGTTCCCAGGTTCTACTGCGTGACTGACAGCCTGGAGTTTGAAACCCTCTTTGTAACCGAGTCAGGAGTGGACAAACATCTTGAGAAAGTTGAGGGTAAACAGGAATGTTTCCTCTGGATGAGTCCGACTGTACCAGAGGAAAAGGGGAAAGATGCAGAGAAGACAGCGCGAATGTAACAGGTGCCATTTATGGTCCTTATACACACTCAATACAGTAATATTACGTTGAAGCAGAGTACGTATCACTCCGCGAGGCTCCTCGTAGCTGTAATGCTCCAACAATCCATCAAGTGGTGCAGCCTCGTAGCTTAGTAAAGTCGTACCAAAACATCTTTTGAAAGGTTTCTGAGCGCCGTGTAGCACATAAAATCGGTTCGAGGTCAGTAAGCACAACCAGAATTCATCCATGAGGCGCACTGTCGATTTATGAGAAAATTACAGGATTTTAAGTGCAGAAAATATAGTTTATGGTTTTCATTTGATCTTAGCAAATATCTACGCCTCTAATTGGGACGATCACAGATTTTTCACTAATGTCTTTGCGCGGCTCCCCAATATGTCATCACACAATATCATCTTTGAGGGAGACCTAAACTGCTCATTATCTGCTATGGACCACAGTTCACACAAAAGTACACTTAGTCCAAAGTCAGCATGCGTCATTCAGAGCTTTCTTGATCATTATGGGCTGGCTGATGTATGGAGATTTCATAATCCTGCTTCACATCAATACTCTTTTTTTTCTAATGTCCATAAAACATATATTTGTATAGAAAAACGTCTCCCTTTAGTTACAGAATGTGATTATAAGACTCTGGTGATTTCTCCTCTTGTTTTTTCTGTCACGGCGAGTGAGGTGAGCCGTGTGGAGGCAATGAAGGAGGATCCAAACGCAGGCAGTCGTGAAGGTGTGAAGGTGGTTTATTGAGCATGAAAGTAAATACAAACGGCAAAGGGAGCTATGACTAACTAGACTGGGAACAAACTAACTACAGAACACGAACCTGAACATGAGCAGAAACACTTGGCGGTTGACAGCAGGGAAACACACAGATGACGCAGGGTGGAATACACAGACGGACCAGCAACTACAATGACGGCAGACATGACTTAAATACACAGAGAATCACAGGGGAATTACACACAGGTGGTGGACACAGCTGGGAATAATCAACAAGACGAGACAAAGGTAAAACTGAACACACTCACATGAGACGCAGACCATCACAATAAAACAGGAACAAGCAACCATCACACTAAGACACAAACTCGACATAGAGAGACAGGCAGAAAATGGCACATGGAGCTAGACAAATACTAAGCAGACACAACTGAAGAACAAATCCTAAACACCACAGAAACATGAAACTCAAATAATAAACATCATCATAATCAACACTACCAGAGAACAAGAAAACAACCCCTGATGCAAACTAAAACCAAAACATAATAAAACTCAAACTACTGGGTCCGACGGACCCAGAACCGTGACAGTACCCCCCCTCTAAGGGCTGGCTCCCGACAGCCCCAAACAAAAAAGCACAAAGCACCAAGCCAGGGCGGGCGGAGGGGGTCCAGGAAGGAGGGTCCGAAACAAAAAAACAAGGAGCACAAGAGACCAGAATAAACCAAAACAGGCCAACACAAAACAAGACCATTCACGAGTCCACAGTAAAGTCCGGGGGCCGACAACACAAGAGCCGAAACAGTTCAGGGGGCCGACCCTGCACACAGCAACGGCGGCGACGGGCAAACAGTTCAGGAGGCCGACCGTGCACACGGCAACGGCGGCGACGGGCAAACAGTTCAGGAGGCCGACCGTGCACACGGCAACGGTGGCGACGGGCAAACAGTTCCGGAGGCCGACCGTGCGTGCAGCAACGGCGGCGAGGAAGCAGGTCCGGGGGCCGACCGTGCGGACGGCAACGGCGGCGCGAATGCAGTTCTGGAGGCCGACCGTGCACACGGCAACGGCGGGCAAACAGTTCCGGAGGCCGACCACGTGGAAGGCAGTGGCGGCCACCGAGCAGGTCCGGAGGACGGCCGCGATGCCAGCGGCGGCGACGAACACCTTCCGGAGGCAGTCCCCGAAGGCCATGACGCCATCTTAGAGGCCCTGAAAACGGCCGGCAGAGGCGAGGCGGAACGGGTCGAGCTGGCACCGACGGCGGCATGGCAACCACAGGACCAGACGAGGCCGGACCAGGCGAGGACGAAGCAGAGGCCGGACCAGGCGAGGACGAAGCAGTGGCCGGACCAGGCGAGGACGAAGCAGTGGCCGGACCAGGCGAAGATGATGAAGACACGGAGGCTGGACCAGGCGAAGATGATGAAGACGGCAGCGGGACGGCTGCGGAACCTGACGGCAGCGGGACGGCTGCGGAACCTGACGGCGGTGATGCTGCAGAAGGTGATGTGGAGATGTGCTGGCTGGGTCCTCCAGGACCACCAGCAGATGTGAGGATGTGCTGGGTGGGCTCCACGGGCCCTCCAGCAGACGAGGCTTGAGGCTGGCTGGGTTCTCCTAAACCCCCAGCAGACGACGCTTGAGGCTGGCTGGGTTCTCCTAAACCCCCAGCAGACGACGCTTGAGGCTGGCTGGGTTCTCCTAAACCCCCAGCAGACGACACTTGAGGCTGGCCGGGCTCCTCAGGCCCTCCAGCCGACGAGGCAGGACGCTGGCTGGGTTCACCTGAACCCCCAGCTAACATGACTTGAGACTGGACGGGCTCCTCAGGCCCTCCAGGGAAAGCAGTCTCTGAAGCAGCAGGTACGGAGACCTCTGCCAGTGTGGACACTGGCTGGGACTGAGCAGCACCGTGGCTAGACTCAGGCAGCAACAGTGGGATACAGTCCTCAGAGGGCTGGAAGTGTTCCCCAATACACTCAGCAGAGGACTGAGGCGGACGGGTGAACTCACTTGAGCTCTCAGGGGGTGCTGAGAGCCGAGACTGTTCAGGTGAGTTCTCCGGTGAGGCTGCTGGTGCTGGTGTCTTGACCTCTAGGGGTCCAGAGTTGGCTGGTGACTGACACCCAGCCTCTGGGGAGGCCCTAGAGGGAGCAAATGTCTCTGAGATGGCCAGCTTAAATGAACCAGCAAAAGTTTGTGTGGAGTGTGTTCCCTGCTTGTAATGAGGCTGTGAGGATAAAGGCTGGGTAAATGAGTGGACAGGCTGCTGAACTGGTGGCAACTGAGCTACAGGTAGCAAAGTAGTAACAGGTGGTGGAGTGGCTGGCTGAACTGATAAGGCTGATGACTCTCTTGCCAACTGAGCTATTGACTGGGCTATGGACTGTAACATGGTGTCTACTGGGTCTGACTGTGACTGTGATGGAGGTGATGAGTGAGTGGCTGACTGAGTTAGCGACTGCTGGGAAGCTAACCGAGCTACCGGCTGAGCAGCTGACTCAACGAACACAGCCCCGGTATAAACAGTCATATGAACTGGTGAAACAGACAGAGCGTCTTTTCCACTCACCACAGCCGCCAGTTCTGAAGTCCTATTCTCCAGCTGTGGGGCGACGCGCCGACGGCGCGATCGTCGCTTCCTCCCGGGCAAAACCTCCGGCGGGCCGGGCAAAACCTCCGGCGGGCCGGGCAAAACCTCCGGCGTCCGGCTGGGTTGGGAAGCGATAGCGGCTGGTGGGTGTAGGTGAAGTTCGTGAAGGATGAAGTCTTGCGCGAGTGGGTGTAGTGAGTCCAATAGCCAGGGATAATCCGTGAGCAGCTGTTGCAGTCTGGCTTCCAGAACGTGGAGGAATGCTTCTCCCTCATGCTCTAGCCACAGGTTGATTATTTGTGAAGCGGAGTTCGTGATGAGGTCCCGAAGCTCCGTGGGTGGGGTGAATGCCGCTGGATCCATATCTGGCTGGTCCGTACTGTCACGGCGAGTGAGGTGAGCCGTGTGGAGGCAATGAAGGAGGATCCAAACGCAGGCAGTCGTGAAGGTGTGAAGGTGGTTTATTGAGCATGAAAGTAAATACAAACGGCAAAGGGAGCTATGACTAACTAGACTGGGAACAAACTAACTACAGAACACGAACCTGAACATGAGCAGAAACACTTGGCGGTTGACAGCAGGGAAACACACAGATGACGCAGGGTGGAATACACAGACGGACCAGCAACTACAATGACGGCAGACATGACTTAAATACACAGAGAATCACAGGGGAATTACACACAGGTGGTGGACACAGCTGGGAATAATCAACAAGACGAGACAAAGGTAAAACTGAACACACTCACATGAGACGCAGACCATCACAATAAAACAGGAACAAGCAACCATCACACTAAGACACAAACTCGACATAGAGAGACAGGCAGAAAATGGCACATGGAGCTAGACAAATACTAAGCAGACACAACTGAAGAACAAATCCTAAACACCACAGAAACATGAAACTCAAATAATAAACATCATCATAATCAACACTACCAGAGAACAAGAAAACAACCCCTGATGCAAACTAAAACCAAAACATAATAAAACTCAAACTACTGGGTCCGACGGACCCAGAACCGTGACATTTTCAATGTGTATTCCTGATGCCTGCTCCAACTATCAGCCATGGAGATTCAACTCAGTGTTGTTAGCAGATGAAGAGTTTGTCAGTTACAAAAGGTCTCAAAGAGATTTTTTTTCTATCAATCAGACCCCAGAGATGTCATCATCAGTCATTTGGGAATCTCTAAAAGCATCTGAGAGGCCAAATAATTTCATTTTGTGCCAAACAGAATAGAATAGAATAGAATTAGAATAGAATTCAACTTTATTGTCATTGCACATGCACAGGTACAGGGTAACGAAATGCAGTTTGCATCCATCCAGAAGTGCTTTAGTGACATAGATATATTACAATATATATTAGCAATAATATAGATATGTGAGTATATTACAGAAATGGGTCTATTATGGTATGTTATAATGTACACGGTATGAAGTATGTTGTGAATATTCTATAACTATAAGTATGTACAGGCTGTAGTGAGTACGAGCTATGTACAGAATATGAACAGGATATAAATATGAAAAACTATACAGAATATGAAATAAATAACTTTACAGAAATCTGAGATATACAGCTATACAGAAATGGGAACTATGCAAGTTGTAAACAGTTGTAGGATTAAAGATTATCGAATGTACAGAATGATTATTTACACAGAGCTAGTGCAGTTAAGATAAGTGAGGGTGTAGATAGTTTCTACAGAGGCTATATAAAGTGCTAGTGGTTGTGAGTGGTGATTCAGTCCATGTTATTATTGTGTGTTTGAGGGTACAGTTGTCCATTGTGGGTGTGTGTATGTTCAGTCCATGAGTTTAACGTGGGTCAGATGTCAGGAGGCAGAGTTCAGGAGTCTGACAGCTGTGGGGAAGAAGCTGTTCCGGTACCTGGTGGTCTTAGTTCGGAGGCTCCTGTAGCGCCTCCCGGAGGGCAGGAGGGTGAAGAGTCCATGTGATGGGTGACTGGGGTCTTTGATGATTTTCCCAGCCCTTTTCAGACACCGCTTCCTGTAGATGTCCTTTATGGCAGGAAGTGGTGCTCCGGCGATGCGCTGGGCAGTTTTCACGACCCTCTGCAACGCCTTCCGGTCCGAGGCAGAGCAGTTCCCGTACCAGACTGTTATACAGTTGGTCAGGATGCTCTCGATGGTGCAACGATAGAAGTTCACCAGGATGTCTGAGGACAGGTGGTTCTTCCTCAGAGTCCTCAAGAAGAAGAGGCGCTGGTGAGCCTTCTTGACCAGCTTGGAGCAGTTGGTCGTCCAGATGAGATCCTCGGAGATGTGGACTCCCAGGAACTTGAAGCTGCTCACACGCTCCACAGCTGTCCCCTTAATGTGGATGGGTGGATGTGGGTCAGCATTCCTCCTGTAGTCCACGATGAGCTCCTTGGTCTTCTCAGTGTTAAGCAGCAGGTTGTTTCTGTCGCACCACTCAGCCAGACGATCCACCTCCTCCCTGTAGGCGGCCTCATCGTTGTCACTGATGAGGCCAATCACCGTGGTGTCATCTGCAAACTTAATGATGGTGTTGGAACCATCAGCAGGTCTGCAGTCGTGGGTGAAGAGGGAGTAGAGGAAAGGGCTCATCACACAGCCTTGTGGTACACCGGTGTTCATTGTGATGGTAGATGAGCAGTGGTTATCCAGCCGGACATGTTGGGGGCGGTTGGAATAAAATAGGGACCGAGCGCCTCTCTCAGTTAGCTGATGAAATGACTAAACTACATGCTGTGTACAGCCACTCTCCTGAGCCTGTATTATATACACAGCGGTTACAATGACAAACTGAATACAATCTCATATCTACAAAACAAGCTTAGTCAAAGTTGCAGCTACGCTTATGAACATGGAGAAAAAACAGGCGAGTTATCAGCTCACCAGCTACGACTAAGAACAGCTAACCAACTATCCTTGAGATCTACAATGACCAGGGAATAAGGTCTACAGACAACCAAACTATCCTTGAGATCCACAATGATTTCAATAAGGTGTTTGATATTCCCTCCTTGGGAGAAGATGCGATCGCTAGTCTGGAGGAACCTGTCTCTAATGTTGAAATTGAAACGGCCGTACGGAGCATGCAGTCTGGAAAATCTGCTGCCCCGACGGGTATCCATCTGATTTTTTCATAAAGTTTTCTGACCGACTGAATTCACTGTTAAAATCAACTTTTGAAGAATCCTTCCTCTCACAGTCGTTGCCTCCAACAATGCATCAAGCAGTGATGTGTTTAATTGTAAAACAGGAAAAAGACCATTTAGATTGTCGTTCATGTCGTTTAATATCTTTGTTCAACACAGACACCAAGATCCTGGCTCAAGTGTTGGCCCGTCACTTACACAAGTATTTGTCCTCCATTATTTCACCAGACGGGCTTTATTAGGCACTCTTTTTTGAACATTAGAGCTCTATTAAATATCATTTATACCCATGTTAAAGGTGATACATTGGAAACTGTAATTTGGCTTGACGCAGAAAAGGCATTGGATCGGGTGAGATGGGATTTTTTTTTATACGCTTAAAAAATGTGTCTTTAATTTTGTATCTTGGATAAAAGTATTGTATTGCTCCCCTCTAACAGCCGTCCAGACTAACAATAATCTGCCCTCCAGGACAGGGATGCCCTCTGTCTCCTTTTTGCCATTGAACCGCTAGCTGTTGCTCTGAGACAATGTGTTGGTGTTGAGGGAAAACATGGAGGGGGTATCGAACATGAAGTCTCTCTTTATGCCGACGACATGATTTTATTTATTTCCAACCCATCGAACAGCCTCCGCAAACTTTTGGATAGACTTACAATAATAATAATAATAATAATACGTTTTATTTATAGGCGCCTTTAAGAGCCTCAAGGTCACCTTAATGCATACTTAAGGAATTTGGGACAATTTCTGGATATAAAGTGAATTTTGGGAAGAGCGAGGCAAAGTCTATCTGTACGACAACTGGGGAGTTTTGTGTATTTTAGCCCCTTTTAAACCCAGCTATAACAAGTTTAAGTACTCGGGCATCTGGGTGACAAGAAAACCACAAAGACTTGTATAAAACTATCTTCCTTTATTGTCGAAGCTTAAAGAGGATTTTGGAAAATGTGAGTTTTGCCTCTTTATATTTATGGTGGGAATGCAGAACAAGGAGCAAAGATGAATGTGATGCTGAATCAGCAGAAGACTTGGACTCATTTGATTCCAGCTTTGATATCATTGATTTCAATATGTCCATTTCTGTCACACTTCACCTTTAAAAGTGAAGCCATGAGGTTCCTGGAAGGAAAACACGACTTTTTCAAGTCTTTGTCCTGTTTTTATGAGAAATGTACGACTTTAATGTGAAACATTCAGAGTTTTTTCTATTGTTGTGTTTGTTTGAAGCTGCTTCCTGTTGGCTTCAGCTGTTTGGAGTTTCCATTTTCTAAACTTCTACATTCTGAACCTTCTTCAGCTCTGAACAGATGATGAAACACTGAATGATTTCAAGCTCTTTGTCTAATAAACTTACATCTTTCATTCTTTATACAGATTGAGGGGCTGTGGTTTGTCAGAGATCAGCTGTGATTATCTGGCAGCAGCACTGAAGTCCAACCCCTCCCATCTGAGAGAGCTGGACCTGAGTAATGACTGGTTTTCGACTAAGAACAACCTGCAGGATCCAGGAGTGAAGCATCTGTGTGGTTTCCTGGAGAGTCCAGGATGTAAACTTGAAACTCTGAGGTCAGTCAGCATGTTTTAGTTGTGCTGAGATGAATATGATGTGAAAGTTGTGCTGACACTAAACTGCAGACATCAGGCTGATATTATACTGATCCACACTGAGGATCTTCATGGTAAAGTCTGTTTTCTTCTTCTCTGGTTTAGTCCATTGACTGCAGCAGAACAATGTTCACATTTCAAACCTTCAAAGAAGAAGAAAAATCCTCCACTGGAAAATTCACTGTGAAACTCTCAAACTCTTCATTGCACCTTAAAGTCTGTGTGACACTGAAATCCAAAGCAAAATGTGCGTTTGCTTTACAGACAGCAGTGCAACACAAACATACACACATCATCCAAAACACAGTCCAACATCCAAATCTCCTCCACTGCCAGCATGAATGATGGGAAAGAGAAGCAGGAACACTCTGACATTCAGGGTTAGAATGAGTTTCATCAAGCAGACTGTGAAGATCAAAGCTGCATTAGAAAGCTTACATGAATGAATGAGTGGACAGAAGTGGACAGAGATCATCTGAAGCACTTCAAAGGCTTTAAATCAGCACATTTCTCTTTATTCTTTATCAACTCTGTTAGTTTCTCTCAGTTTTCTGTGGAATGAAGCTAACAGCAGGCTAATAAGATGCTGACCAATAGGTTTCTATTAAAGGTTGTAATTTGTATATGAAAAAGTGCTTTGGCTCAGCAGGGATCAGCTTACAGGTAGAATACAGCTGCTGGATGGGATTAGCATGTCATAGCTATCTACCAAACTGCTAACTGGGGGATTTCAGGCCATCTATGGATCATTTTTGCTAACTGTTTATTCAGCTTAGGCTCACAGGGCTGCAGCCTGTGCCCTAGCTGTCATAGGGCAAGAGGCGTGGTCCACCTGCACAGGTGAGCAGTCCATCACAGGGCCAACAGAGAGCGACAGAGAAGCACTCCCTCACATCCACACCTACAGCCAATGTAGAAGCACCAATGAACCTAAGCAGCATTTCATTGGACTGTGGGAGAACATCCAACCTCCACAGAAAGGCCCAGCTGACCAACAAGCTTCAACCTACAACCTTCTTGCTCTAAGGCACTAGTGCTAACCACTTTTGCCCATTTCAGCCCAAATCCTGCATCTTCCTGTTTCTGACTCCAGGCCAGCTCCACTAACACTTTCTCATCAGACACTGCCACCTAGTGGAGGAAGTCTTAGTTCCATTTGAAGCTTCAGATTACAGTTAGTTCCTTTACAAAGAGGTGGAGGTGGTGGGGCCACAGCACCATCATCACTGAGTGCCATAGGACACTTAACCTTTGTTTCCATATGCTGGGAACTTCCTGTTGTTCCAAGGAGGACTGGAAAATGTGTGAAAATCTCCCAGTCAGTTCCTCACAGCACACTTCAATCATTTCCCTCCCACAGCATCAGGACCAGGGCTTTTTCTCTCTTTGGTCCCACTAAGAGATTTCCACACAAACACCTCATCAGTGGGACTCTCAGAGCTACCAGCCCTTTGCTACAATCACAAAGCTCTTCATTGAAATCAATGATATCAAAGCTGGAATCAAATGAGTCCAAGTCTTCTGCTGATTCAGCATCACATTCATCTTTGCTCCTTGTTCTGCATCCCCACCATGGACTTCATTCCTTTCCAAGCCAGCCTTGAGTGTCCTTTATTCAGCTCATCCTCTGCTTTACTTTTACACCTGATTTTAGCTGCTTTATCTCTCTTTCAACAGGTTTCTGTGCCTCAATCTTTTTCTTCTCTCCCTCATAACAAGACAGCTTCTTCTGCCTGAGAACATGTTGGAGTGATTTACTAATCCAGGGCTGCTTATTGGGGAAAATACTTCCTGTTTCCAAAGTAATCCCCATTTTTCCCAGAAAGAAATGTCAGTAGAAATCGATGATCTAAGTGAGAACATGAGCCCTTAAAAAGTCCCAGTGGGTGCAGTCAAAGCAGTCCCTCAGTCCCAGTATAGAGTCTTTGGTCCAGACTGGAACAGCTGTGTGCCCAGTTTGAGCTCTCTTCAGTGCTGTGACCTGACAGACCCAGAGGGGCCATCACATCACATTTAGAAGCTCCCCTGATGGAGCCACAACACATGTCCAATACTTAGTCTGTCTTGTTGGACCAACTGGAAGAAATGATTCAAGGACTTAGTCACAGAACAGAGATTCAAATCTCCAAAATCCAACTGGCTGCATCAGGACATATAGTCTGAAACTCTGCACAGTTTCCTGTTTGAAGCTGCTTCCTGTTGGCTTCAGCTGTTTGGAGTTTCCATTTTCTAAACTTCTACATTCTGAACCTTCTTCAGCTCTGAACAGATGATGAAACACTGAATGATTTTGTAACCTGGACGTGTGTCCCTCTATCTATAAAGAGATGATCTATACTGCTCGCCCAAGTGCAATGTCTACAATATCCGAATCTAGGTTTGGGAAGGAGATTGGCGGTAGCAACTCTGTAAGAGCAATGAGACTTCCAACCCACATAACACGCACGACCACAGGCTTGTGAAACAAAGTTTGCTTTATATATTTCCTTTTGGATCAGTTCCCTTTGCTCATCCTCAATGTAGGGATATCTTCAAATGCAGTAACCATCTCAAATGCATCACAAAAATAATTGAAACAATCAAAATAGATGTAAGACAAGAAACACAATATTTCAACACCCCAAAGAAAAGGAAAAAAGAAAAGAAAATAGCATGTGAGTGTCCAGTTCCTTATGGTGTCAGTTTATTCAGTTACCCACTGTCCTGGGTTAAGAACTGAAAACAACCTGAATCTCAGGCGGAGAAAAAGTAGCAAAAGAAAATGATAAGGTATCTCTCAGGTGGGCTTCCTTTTGTTTTTTTCCCTACCGCCCTCCTGGTACGGCAGGCATCAACGTGTCGGCGTCCTGACACAGAGAAGGCCTCCACAGCAGCAACAGTGTCTTAGACCCACGATACCAGCTCCTCACTTGGCACCCATGGAACTGTACCTCAAAAAAAAACCAGTCTGCACACAAAAATGCAGAATGTTAGATGTCCACATTCCTTAAATGTCCTTGTTCCTAATGTCCTTGGTTCTTTTGAAATATTAAAATAAATTTGCATCTTGTGACACATTAAAAGTAAACACACCGGTATTACTGTGCATCACCCGCAGTTACAGTAACAGCACAGCTATTGCACGTGAACTGCGCATAACCACTTAGCTGGCCGCGGCTGAACTAGCAGGCCCAAGAAAGTAAAACACTAGACACTCATAATAAACAAAACTGTCACAACATTGCAATACTATGAAAACACATCTTAAACATCATTAAACACATTTACTACTATTCTGACTGGTTAGTTATTTTTTTCCAGTGCATTGAACTGCAATAGCGGTGCTAAGTGAGCTAGGCTAACTCACCAGAATAGTTCAAAAAGTTCAAAGAAATACTCCGGCTCCTTTCAGGTAGGTACCCGTCTGTGGTTCACCGCTAACGACAGCTCTCTCACAAATGTTAATTAAACCTCTTTCCTCTCTTTCAACTGGAAAAAACCGTGCTCCGCGGCAGCATGGAGTTTTTCCTTGCCGTCCTTTTTCCTCTACACCACACCTTCACGTGCACGGAGCCGCAGATGGTGCCTTCAGGGCAAGCCCGGAAATTAAACTATCAGACAAGGACTACGATGCATTCAAAGAACCCTGTACTTCTGATTGCTGTAAATCTTACCAGGGTTACAATTTCAAGCACTTTGTCTAATAAACTTACATCTTTCATTCTTTATACAGATTGACTCTCTGTGGTTTGTCAAAGATCAGCTGTGATTATCTGGCAGCAGCACTGAAGTCCAACCCCTCCCATCTGAGAGAGCTGGAGCTGTATGGAAACAACCTGAAGGATCCAGATGTGAAGCAGCTGTCTGATCTTCAGCAGAGTCCAGACTACAGACTGGAGACTCTGGTGTAAGTAGAGTGATGGAGTGAGTGGGTGGTGCTGTCAGCAGTATTGTACTAAACACAGTCAGTATGAAACAAAGATCCAGTGTTTCCTGTAAAGCTGCAGCTTCTCAGTGAAGCTGTGAGAGGAGAACGGTGACAGGCTTCAGGATTGGACACAAACACTTCCTGTTTCTCACCTTTATGGTCACCATAGTAACGTCTGACATGCTCTGATCAAACGCTGTCAACAGCCAATCAGCTCTCTGAACAAAGCAGCACGCAGACCAATGACTGCATTGATTTCCAAGTTTAAAGCAGTGAAGAACACAGTCTGTAGGTGAGGAAGAATTTAGTGAGAGCAGATGTTTGGATGGAATTCCTCCAGTTAACAGCTGGAACCGTCCATCTGGATTGTTGGGCTTGTTGTTGGGGTTCCTACAGAGCTCAGAGTGGACACACCAAGGTTCTTCTAATGAATGAAAGTCCAAACTCAAACTAGGAGGGAAAAAAATTTTCAGCAACTTCAATAAAAATCCAAAGATTAGAAAAAGTGAAGCAACAATGAGTCCTAGTACAGTCCCAGCACTGACGTCCCTGCTGCTCTTTATACTGGATGTGCTGCATCACTGACTGACAGCTGATGAAGAGTCTCTGGAAACACTCGTTTATCTCCTCTGCTCTTCCTCCTTCTCTCTGCAGGTGGAGGCCATGATGGTAAACAGGACGGTGTGTGTGCTGAGAGAGGAGCAGCTGTGTCCTGATGATCCAGAGAGGTTGAAGCAGCAGCAGCTTGTGTGTAGAGACGCTCTGACTGGGCCATGTTACTGGGAGGTGGAGAGGAGAGCTTCATCCAGCAGTGACTGACAGAGGAATGAAGTGCAGATGACTGTCAGTGCTGCAGAGTGAACTGCTCTGAGAACAGCTCCACTGTCAGACACAATGTAGAGTCCAGCATCAGCCCTGTGTGTCCCTCTGGATCTGACAGAGGATCATCAGTGTATCTGGACTGCTCTGCTGCTGCTCTGTCCTTCTACAGTCTCTGCACAGTCTCTGTCTCACTCTGGAAAGATTTTACAACTTGTTGTAATTACAGAACGTTAATATAATATTCAAACATGTGATCTTCTCTTTATTTCTGAATCTTTACCAAATAAAGAAAAACCAAACTAACAAACAGAAGCTGTCGTGTCCTTTTTCACCACATCTGTGAATCTTTTCTGTGTTTTTCCTCTTTTCCTCCTTCCTGCAGCTCCATCTTCATCATTCTGTGTCCAGTATATGTGAACACGTCCAAAGCATCTGAGCCTCATGTTACCCGTTTGTGTGAGTTACGCCTGTCGTTGTGTTGTGGTGTATAAATAAGGGGCAGGAGACAGCGCTGGATCTCCGAGTTCTTTACTCTCAATTTCTGCAACATCTGCAATATATAGAAATGCAAACCTGTGAGCTGTGTGTGTTGTGCGTCTGCTCGGCCACCTCTCCTCCGGCCGTGTTGGAAGCAGCTGTGCGTTTGACAGTTTTATCGACTCGACAATAATCGAACAAATTAAATGTTCAAAAATATCAACTTAAGCACTTCAAAGTCAACAAAAAGCTTAAAACAATGAAATAATATTTCACTGACAAAACAACAGCTCATAAGAACGATACACAAAATAATACAGAAACAAACAAATAAAAGTTATTAACCAGGATCCATGTTTTTGTCACAAACACTGAATCAGCTGATTCACTCTTTATGTTTCTGAGTTTGTTTTGTGATTATAGTTCTGGTTTCTGTTTCTGTGTCTTCACTGTGTCCCACGTCTCCTTACTTTGGACTCTGTGTTATATTTCCTGTTTTACTTTGACAGTCCTGTGTTACTGTTTCCTGTCTCGCGTGTGTAATTGGTCCCAGCTGTGTTTCCCTCCTGTCTCCCGTTCCCTGATTACTAAACTGCGTCCACGCCGCCGGCGCTCCTCTCCACAGCTGGATTCCAGGATTTCAGAGCATCCAGCTGTGGTGAGTGATGGAGACACTTTCTCTGCTCCCTCAGTAATCAGGACAGTTTATTGAACATCAGAGGACATAAAGGACTGTTTTTCACCTGCCCGTTCTGAACCTGGACATTAAAGACTGCTGGCTTCAAGGACATTAATCCCAGTGTCAGCCAGCCAATAACAGCCTGTGTTTTTCAGCTCTTTAGGAGTCAGAAATGAGAAAGACACAGACTGCTAACCGCCCCCTGCAGGAAATAAGCTCCGCCTCTTCCTGTCCTGTATATGAGTGATTCTGACATGAGACACAATGAGTTTCCTGTTTATTGTGACTTAAAGCGAGCAGCAAAGACACTAAACTGTGTGTTTCCAGCTGAAGCTGCTTTTTGTGTTGCTCCCACAATCCTGTCTAAAACAGTCAGTGAGGAAAACTCAGTTTATGCTTCCAAGCTCATTGTGAGAGGGCACATTGTGTTCCTGCAAGTGCTGATTTTGTCTGCATCCCTGAGTTTAGTGAGCTGCCTCCAAGGACTTGTGAAGCCCAGTGTGTTAAGACTGCATCTCCCAGATGTTTCCACCTTTCCAGCAGAGACTATAAATGTTCCCACAAAGGCTCAAAGACGGTTTGATTTTCTGAGTGTTGGCCTCAAGAGATTGCTCAGTGAGCACCTGAGTGTTTCTGGGACATCGGACACTAACTGGAACTTCAAGTCTGGTTCTGAAGCTGCACATGCAAAGACTGTTTCTGGTTGTAGAGACCTGGCTGTTCCAGGGATTGTAACCTCCCCAGAGGCTGAGCTGCTGACCTCAGCTGACTCTGGAGCCTTGAAGGTAACTAAGTTTGCACCGCTCGGGTGAGCCATCTCAGCTGCAACAGCCTCCACAGAGAGCTCACGCAAGCTTACCCAGCCTGCTGAGGATTTTATGCTGCTGCAGCCCAAAAGGCATCCTGAGCTGGCTGACAGCCACCCACAGCTTCAGCTGCCTCAGCCAGGGGTCTCCACACCTGCTGGCCCTGCATCTGCTCTGACTGGGGGCTCCGGAGAGCCGCGCCAGCCATCCATCTCTGCTGGGGCTCCTGTTTGAGAATGTAGGAGTGTAAACTTCAAATATCTGCTCGGTTTGTCAAGATATCACATATTTGCAAAAGTGCTCTGACGTTTTTGGAGACGTCTGTTACCCACCATCTGGATAGCTAACCGGGAGGTCGAGGGTCATTAGAGCCGGCGAGAACAGCGGACTCCCGGCACATCGTTTTTGGACCCCCACGGCCTTTGGCTGTTCAGGTTTAAACATGATATATAAGTCACTTAGATCACGTAAAAATGTTATCGTTTGGCTTTTTTCAGTGTTGTTTGTTTGGTTTGGCTGAAGTTACAGTTTTCACACAGCTGAATAAACGTCAAACAGAAAAGTGATTAAACAGAAGTGTGAGACGGTCGAGAGTTTACTCCAGTGTCCTGTTAGATTTTAGACAGCAAGGAGCAGACGGCTGAGTTTATTAAACTCCACCCAGACAGCGGTGACGCGGATCTGAAGGCCAGACCGTCACAGCCGCTCACTTCCCGCCTACCCGACCTTTGGAGGACCCGGCCCACGTAGACCTTGAAGGCCGGGTCCTCAGGAGGATGCAGCCTGTGAGTTTGGACACGCCATGACACATGATGTTCTACAGCTGATGTGTTTAAATGAGCTCTACAGGTGATCAGACTTATTAACGTTACCAGCATAATAAACTGTCCTGTCACTGAAGGTGTCTGCCCAACAAGGACGTGGTGCTGAATGCATCCGGACCCCTGCTGACTGTCTTTGCAGCTTCGGTCAAAGGTACAGTGTCCACTGTGACCCTGAGAGCAGGACACAGCCAGAGGTGAGTCAGCAGTTACAAACTAAATGCTGCTGACATGAATCAAACTGCTGGATAACCCACTGCTCATGAAAATGGCACCTTTCTGTTGCTTTTTGAGATTACTGAGAATATTTGAATTGTGACTCAGATGGCAGATCCAGGCTCTCAGCCTCCAGCTGAAACTTCCAGTCCTCCCCCAGCCAGAAGCTCTGATGCTGGGCTGAGAGACTTTGATCCTTCCCTGGATCCAGAAATCCAGGAGGGAGAAGGAGAACAGGACCTCCTTCCTGATCTGGAGAGGCCTGAGGGAAAGAAAGATGGAGCAGACAGAGCTTTGAACAAATCCAAACCTCCTGAGCTTCACCTCCACAAAGGTGCAGACACTGATGCACAGATTCACATGTGACACCTGCAGCGTCCAGCTTGTGCCGCTGACATTATCTCCACTCTGATACAAGCCTCATTCACTCGCTCACACACGTTCATACAATCACCTTTTCCTCACAGTCACACACATGAATGTAATGAGGGGAACTCGGGGTTCACTGTCATTCCTCAGGATCCTTTGATATGCAGACTGGAGGCTCTGTGGATGAAACCACCGACTGTCTGAAGCACTCTGAAGTGTTCATGATGGACTTCATCCTGATTAACACTACAATACTTGTTAGAGGCCTTTTATATGTAATAATATTCTTTTCCATTAAAGCTCTGAACATTCTCACTCTTTCTTGACCAGGTGTGACAGGTGAAGGACACCGGCGAATAGGAGGACAGAAGCTGAGAGCCATTAGTCACATGACTTCAGCTGCTGCCGCCTCACCAACCACTGGCCCCTCGGTGAGTCTAGAGTTACAGCAGTGACCACAGGAAGTGCACACGTGTGATCTAAAGCTACATGTGGGCCTGTGACCATCAGTCTTCTCACTGTGGTAGACGGGTTTGTGAGTCCCTGTGATGCTGGGAGTGTCCAGGACAGTCGCTCCTGATCGGGTCTCTCATGGAAAGCTGGTCCCAGGCATTCCTGGAAAATTCCTCCACAAAAGAGAACTGGGAACATAAGTGCAGAGTGACAGAGGTGCTCAGCAACCCTGCTGTTATATGGGAATAGAACCAGAATAGTCGGCAACCACTTGAGTTAAGTTAGCCAAAGAGATGCGACTCAGACTGACTTCATCATGTTGGCAACGTGTCTGCATTGATAAACTCCAGTTATTGACAAATCAGAGAATAATTCCAGTCATTCAGAGACAGATTGTGATTGTTTGGAGGATGTAATCGTTTCCCTTCAGGGAGCGTGTTGGACGCTCAGTGTCCGGGTGATTAGCTGATGCAACTACTTAGAATCAGTTTGTGAATATGAAGAAAATCAGTGCAGTCACTGGACAAACTCTGATTCTTCCTAGTTTCACTCTTGTTTCAGTCCAGTGTGACTGAGGTGGTAAAAAATGATCTGACTTTTAGCCACACAGCTGTCTGCTAGAGAAAAAGCCTTTGTGCACAACTTTCTTAAAGGCAAACGGCACCATGTTCACTGCAGCTGCAGCAAACGCAGCAAAGAGTGAAAGTTGGACTGAGAATGTTGTGACTGTTTCATGAGAAAGAGCAGGAAAACAAGCATCACACACCCAGACACAGTGCTGGGATTAGAATTAGACTTTAGAGCCAAATGTAGGACAAAAGCTTTAATATGAAAGAGGAAAACCCAACAACAGCCAGAGCATGAAGCTCAAATCTATACCAATCACCAAGAAAGCTGACAGGCCTGTGACACGTCAGAGACGCCGTTCAAATCATAAAGAAGTTGGTTTATTGACAAAATGTAAAAAACCAAAAGAATCAAGTCAACCTTCAGTTTCGAGCGAGTAGACCAATCAGGCACAGCAGCAGCTCTAGAATAAGCAACAATTTGATGTCTTACAAACAACCTTTCATATACACACATACATATGGCTCATATGCTGTTTAAAAAGGGCTCAAAGACCCAACAGATTACACAAAGTACAAAAACACTTTCATTCAGACAACAGTCAGCTGTGCACGAGACAGAGAGCCGACTACAGTTAGTAACATGGACTCACTTTGTTTCAGACACGACACAAAGTAACACAAAGCCACAAAGAGCAGAAACAGCAAAAAGGAGGCAGAGCAGCAGCAACTCTCCATGAGCTGTGAGGCTAACAGCCACCCACACTTCCTGTGATGCATAATGAAAACAACATTAACCTGAAGGATGATAACAACAGAAAGAAGTCTAAGCTAACGTTACACAGCGCTCACACAGCGCTGACTGTACAGGCCTCACACAGCTACGACCTGCATCCACAACACCTGATTCTACTGAACACAAACAAGTTAATGATATATGAGCAATCCAGGGAAGGCTTCCAGGAAGGTGAGGATCCAAAGACAGCTCTACAACAGCATCAGTCAGCAACAATGTTACTAATCACTGACTCTTTCATCCTTTTATACTCAATCAAAAAGTGCTGTGTTCACATTTGTTTCTGCTGAAATCCAGAGACTGAAAATGCGTCTTTTTAAAGTTTGAATAAACTGACTGAACTTGTCACGAGTCCAACCGTGAGGAACACTTCCCCCCATGACACATCACAGGACAACGTCTCAGTGGAGGGGGGACAGTAGCTCAGTTTAGGCAGTCACACTCAGAATCGATGCCTCCAGTCAGGGTCAAACGTGGTCCTCAGAAACCTGCAGATGTTTGGGCCAAGCTCTCACTGGTCTCTGCGTCTGTAGACTGAGCTGATGTTTCTCCAGGTGTCTGGTAAAAGGACGATGCTGCTGTCCAATGAGGCGAGGAGAGAAGTAGCCAAACAGGCGAGAGCCGTGAAGGAGGAACGGCGGGCAGCTCTGGATGCCCGACATAAATACCTGATGAGCAGGCTGGCAGACGCCGGCAGCCTGGAGGAGGCGGCGGTGGAAGACGCCATCGTCTCTGATGACAGAGTAAGTTCAGAGACGTGATCCTTCCTCAGAGTTGAACCTTTGAGTCATTAATGTCTGATTCTTCCAGTTCAGTTTGATCCATGAATTCTTTGCTGCAAACGGATCCAAGAAGCTGATTTTCTTCTATCAGGATGTCAAACAGGTAACTTTGATCACATTTCTTTTTTTTTTCTTTTCTTTTTTTTCTTTTCTTTTCTTTTTTTTACTCTCTTCCTCTTTTCTCTTCTTTTTAGTGCTCGGAGACTAACCCTCTCTGCACAGGAGGAACAAACTGTGCGCACTTAGTTTGTTTCTTAGCACTAATTAGCAGATATGTGTCTTGCCAATCAAGTTTGCTAGTATTAGCAGCTAGCTTAGCCGTCAAGCTTTTTATCTAAATATGGTTATTGGCAACTCCAAAAAAGCAGTGGTGAAAATGCCAACAATGACGTCAACATTTTCTCAGAGCAGTGGGGAGCACTACAGTGTTTCTGTCGTATGGCAGCACCTATTGTAAGGAGAAAAATGCTGAAATGTGACTCGCTGATCTTGCTATGGCTATGATAACATTATTCAGTTCATTGTTATGTAAAATATGTTTATACTATTTAAGGTATTCATTGCAATGGGTGGTTCCACACTGCAGTCTCTAATCTTGCAAGGAAAGAGAGGAGCTTCCCTCTGTAATGGAAGGACATTTTGAAATAAAGACGGCTGCAACTTTTCCTTCTCTTTTTCTGGACCTCCAGCGCACCTTTAGCGAACAAAGAAAAGCACAAATGAAAACAGGAATAAAATAAAATCTTTTGAACAAGTGTCTATTTGTGAATCACTGTATTATTTCATTTATTTGTTTCTGTTTATTTATGTTTTGAACTATCATAATATTTTCTCCAAACTTCTGATGATAGTAGAATTTGGATTTGAATCCAAAATATGACTATCCAATAAAACCAGTAAATGTGTATTTGTATCAGACATCATTTGGGTTCATTGCAATTTCAGAACAAATTCTTATTATTAGTAGTAGTAGCAGTATAAACCTCTATTACAAATGTATTCTTTACCTGTCATTATAAATTTGCCATTGTATTGATTTGATTTATAAATTAAGCCAAATAAATTATTAATTTTACAACTGAGAGTCCTATGTGTATGTTTTGCCACCATCATGGCTCTCGTCAATGAACTATTTTTAGACATGCTGTAACTGTCATGTGCTCAAACGACTTTCTGTAAACACAATGAAGATTTCTATCCTTCCTGGTAAACTATTTGTGAAGTTTCAAGAACTTTGCTCCTCTGAAAAAGCATCACTCAGAGGAATGTTGGCAGTGACTCAGAGAGACGATCAGACATGTAGAGCACCATAAACTCAGTGACTGAAGGGTCACACATTCAGCTTTGGATTCACTGTAAAATGTGAAGCTGGAGATGATTTCATTCACCAGCAACAGCAGACAGCTGAATGGAAAAGTTCAAAGGTTTAAAACCACAACATTTGGAAATCCGGAGGATGTCATTTAATGTTGTGTCAGAGATAATTCCCCCCAAGTTATTAGTGAATATTTCATAATAGAAATGACCAGGTTTCCCTATTGACAAGGGTGTCATATTTGATACATGGGTTTTTGAGATCCTAACCTACTTATATGTTTTGTTTTGTTTTTTGCAGTTATTTAATTTTTTTATATGACTGTCCTTGATTATTTTACTATCTTGTGTATTTTAAAATTTAAAAAAACTGACAGTGTAAGAGTCAAGGCAGGGATTACTGTCATAGCGCTTTGAAATTATTTAAACTAAGAAGGAAGGATCATAGTAAAATACACGTTTAGAAGTTGAAATGTTGAAATGTAAATCTGTAAGTAACAATTTGTAATACCTTTATTATATTATCTTCTACATTTCCAGTTAAGATTTAAAGCTCGGCTTAAATTTTGTCAGATTTATTTTTAACGTAAGTGACCTCTCGGGGGATTTTAAGGGTTCCAAGGAAGACAAGTAACTTGCTTAAACTGACATAATTATTGCATGTTTGCCGGAGTCAGCAAGCTGAAGAAAAATTTGGATCTTACTGGAATCAGATCAGAGACATAACATCAGAAGTGGTGGGGAGGTTGGGAAATTCAGGAGGCAGGAGGATAAAAACAAGCTCAGACATATCTGACGTTCAGTTCAAAGAACTCAATAAAACAGAAAAACTCTTTGATGCAGTTCTTGGAAGCAAACGTGGGATGGTTTTCATCAGCAGGCAGGTTTCTTTCAAAATGAAACTACAGTTCAGATCAGACTCAGATCCATCTGTTCAGTCACTTTCTACTGCTTTATTCAATTCAGGGTTGTGGTGGAGCTGGAGCCTGTCCCAGTTTCACAGGACGAGATGCAGGGGACACACCCTGAACAGGTTGCCAGTCTGCCACAGGGCCAACAAAGAGAGACAGAGTCCTGCAGGAATGTGGGTTACTCGGTTTTGCCAAGAGAAAAGTATAGAATAGCTTGCCAGTCAGCAATTAACATATAACCACTCCAAGGTTCACCCAGTGCTATTTGAATAAATTTGCGCCAGAGGCTTTACAAAGCATTTCAAACAAACACCATACCATATGGTTACAAAGCATTTCAAACAAACACCGTACCATATGGTTACAAAGCATTTCAAACAAACACCGTACCATATGCACAAAAATGCTAAAAGTTGAGTAAAAGTTAAGAGAAGGATATTGTAGGGGAGACCGGGGATAGTTGTAACGTGGGTCAGTTGTAACACTTCCAATTTCTCCAATCAGGGCTAAGTTTCAAATGATGTGACTCATCCTGTGCATGCCCAACTCAGTTCTGCTATCACATGTGAAAAATCAGCACATTTTGTCAAACACAGACAATTTAACACGAAAAAAAGTAATTTGTATGCCAAAAAGTAAGTTTTTCTACTTTATTTCAATTTCTAATAGCATTATCTGCTTTGCAGTTAAACTCATCAAACTTAAATTATGTTATTTGTATGTCTATGGGGATATATTCTGTGTAGGTCTTTAGTGCTAATGTTTTAGCCGTTGGCTGTAATGTTAGCTAGTTCATGGCTATAGGAGTCTGGGTCAGTTGTAACAGCAACAGTCTGGGTTAGTTGTAACAATAATGCAGATGTTACAACTTACCACACTATTACTTTAACTTATATTAAACAAGTTGGGGCAACGACATCAACAGAGAGGTTCACTGGTCGCTTTTGTATATGCGGTTAATGCCATTGGCAACACAATTACTTCACTGTTTGTGTTCCCACACATGCATTATGCAGACCTCTGCATCAGAGATGGACCAGTAGGAAGTACTGGTAGTGGAAATAAATCAGGATGGGTGCAAGAAACAGATTTCCTCATCTTTCTGAAGCACTTTGCAAACCACACCAAGGTAAGCCATGATAAAAAGTAATGGAATTGCGATGCTGGTGAACAACTACATTTTTTCAGCTTCATTGTTATGTTCAAAATTGGTGCAAGAGTTGTAGGTTATAATGCCCACTGAGCCAATGAGGCCAAATTCAAGGAAGACCAACCAAAATTAATGAAATATTCAGTTGCAGAAAATTCCATAATTTGTCTTTTTTGGGGGGTTGGAATATGTTCAAAAGTTAGATTTCTGCATTCTGTCACACACACACACACACACACACACACACACACACAGCTACATAAATGGCTCTAAGTGCATTCATGTGTTGAATAAACAAAGATTACATGTTAATATTTTGTTAGTACCCTTATTTCATTGTGTTACATTTTACCCCAGGATGTGTTACAACTAACCCAGACTATGGGGTTAATTGTAACATTTCACTTTTTTTTTTTTTTTTGTGTCCCGTTTGGATCTTTAGCCATCAGAATTGTTGTCTTAAGGCCAAGAAAGATGCCAAGCGGATTTATTTTACCAAGTGGATCATCATGGCCTTGCCATATTGGTCCATTTGATTGACCTTTATTATAATTATGAATTTATTTTATTTTCAGTTGCTACAATTGGGACAGACATGACTGGGCGATAGGACAGGGGGAAAGAATGAAAGAAAGAGAGGGAGAGAAAGAAAACCAAAGGGGAGAAGAGACGGTGAGAAGGGGGGGAAGAAAGAAAAAAAAAACAAACAAAAAAACACCAACAAAAAAAAAAACTCCTGGGTCACCTGTATGGAGAAAAAAAACAGAAGAGAAAGCAAACAACAAAGAACAACATAATAAAAAAAACAGCACCATCACAATAAACTAGCTAGCAGTAGATATCAGTAGATACTAAATAATAAACGATATTGTGCAGCACGCAAGATAGACAGCGCACAATGTGCTTTGAGGCAGCAGCCAAGAAAGCTGTAGTCTGCGTCTGTGAACACCCGTGTGTACACCTGTGTGCATACCTGTGTGGATCAGCATGCTTGCATTCCAAAGGTTTCTCCATGTAATGATCTGCTAGGGAGTGTGGGGAGCCACAGCCCCGTCCTCCAGGGCATGAAGCAGGTATGGAGGAGATCAAAACTCCAGACATCCAGAGGCCCCCAGAACACAAGAGACCAAGGAAGACCAACAGAGGGGCCGCCGCGCCACTGTCCCAGTTTGATCACATTTCAATGACTGACACATGAAGGTCTAACCGCTCTTCATAATCTGCTGTCCTGTTTGTTGCAGCGTACTTTGTATTCATATCTTTTAATATCTGCCTTTCTCCCAGAGTCTGTCCTCCCGTCAGTCTTCCTTTGTGGACGCATCAAACTCAGCTGTGGCTCAGAGGAAACTCTTCCTCACTACGGGGAACTCTGAGGTTGGCTTCAGCTTTTTGTGTTTAGTTAATGTGAGAATCACAGAAAAATGCTGATATGAAATTGGCAAAGAGCAGATTATTGAACAGCGAGGCAGACAGTTCATTTCAGTGATGCCAGTTTATTAGAAACGAGGACTGTGGGGCTGCTGGAAGTCAGGACGGCCGTTCTCTGGATAAACCTGACAGCTGAGGTGGAGAGCAGGATTTATCCACAGACGGCTTCTTCCAAGCAAATGTCCTGAACACACCTGAGCTGAGGGTTACACAGAAACGTGTCTTAAAGCACGAGCCTGGATCAGACTCGAGGACTCAGAGCTCAGGTGTGTGACGTCACATTGATCCACCTCTCGGGGTTTTTGTGTTCTGATGTATCTGATTTCTCTTTAAGCTCCAAACAATACCGAGCCTACGATTCATCATCGTCCTGCTCAGAGATGATGAGCCTGAGCGTGTTTGTGTTTCCATGGATCAAACTGTGCTGCTTTGTTTGGTTAACGAGGTGATTAAAGTCTTTGAGCAAACACTGGATGACTGACAGCTGCAGGCTGAACATCAGGAGGTCGAGAGGCCAAAGTCTGAGGAGCTCAAAGCTCCACAAACACTTATTCACAGAAAAAAGGACTACAAACATGGAGGAGCAGCAATCAGAACATGAGCTAAAGGCTACATGCTAATAACATTTCCCCTGGATGTGGTTTTAACAGGATCATGAATGATGAAGTATTTAAAGTCAGTTCCAGCCTGAGTCGGTGCCGTGTTGGCAGCTCTGATATGCAGAAGCGTTCAAACATGGGACAGGAATAAAAACACTCCTGTGACGTCAGAGTTTATGAATGATGACAAACTGTTGCTTGTTTTTAGAAACTTTGTTGATGCTTAAAATGATCAGGAAATAAAAGCTGAATAGATCCACTTCAAACAGGAGAAGCTTTCCAGTTTGCATCAGATGGGAAACTCGCTCATATCCAGTGTTGGGCAAGTTACTTTCAAATAGTCATTCTAAATTAATTAAGTCATTAATTATAGTTACTAATTACTTCTTCAAAAAAGTAACTTAGTAACTGAGAGACAAGGTTCTAAATAAATCTCCACCGCCGTCTGCATCTTGGTCCTCATTCACTCCACCACACGACTGCTGCCCCAGCCGTGACAGCTTTTTATGTTTCCTCTACATTTACCTTTAAAAATTATTTACTTTGCCGTGTTTGGTATCATTCTTTTCAGCACAACCTCACGTGTCTGAATCTGCAGTTATGTTTTCATTTTGACAAACTGTATTAACACAATTGATCTAAAATCAGACAGAAAACAAAAAAGTTATATTTTTTACTGTAACAACCACGAACATGTTTAACGAATCATTTTTATAACTTTAAATGTAAATATAAATTTGAAAATTATACACACAAGTTTTGCAAACAACAAAGTTATTTGCAGCCATTTACCTTTTACCCTTTTTTTAATAACCATTAAACTATTTCCAGAACAATCAGCTGTTCTGCATTCAATAAGACGCCACACGAATTATTTGTGCCACTGCAAAATAATAATTAGTGTCCAGTATAAAGGAGAAGATCACAGCCTGATACCTGCAGGTCTGACAGCAGCTCATAAGCAGAGAGTGCTCGCTCCTGTCCTTAGACACTAAACATGAAACTATTGAGGAACAAACACGCGTATATATTGTTTATCATGACTCTGGTTTTACTGGCCTATCAACACAGTTTATAAACTGGTATATGTCACCTTGTTGCTTTGTCTGTAAGTGGTCATGTGATTGTCTTACCACGACTCCTTTATTCTTCCTCAGGCAAACAGCAGCACTCATGCGATTGTTTTGCCCCCTGAGCTCCAGCTGTTGTGCCAAAAAGTGATGGTCTGTCTGCGGGAGCGCACAGCTGCTTAAAGCTGCAGCGCCCAGATTACTTACAGCTACTTCCTGCAGCTGATATAAGCTGCTGTAAGTTGAACACAGCTTCAACCGTCTGTTTGTTGAAAAATAGTAACGGACCGCCCCACATTTTCTTGTTAGTAATTGTAACGGCGTTGTAACGATAGGAATAGTAATTAGATTACTCTTTACTGAAAAAGTAGTGCCGTTACTCCCATTACTGGTAACGAGCAGCCTGCAGAGCTCTCCAACCACCCCGTCTTTAAAGCCCATGAAAGGTTTTCCTTTGCATGGTGAACTTTGGTGACAGAGTGCAGAGGAAGTGCTCTGTCTGCGTCACGTTAAAGGAATCTGAACTCCATCACGTTCTGTATTTCCAGCCTTTACTGGGGAAATGTCTGTTCTTCCTGAGAACCACTGAGAAGGCCATAACCACCGCTAACGTGCAGCAGGTCAGTAACTGGTCTGGGTCACCTCCTCACCTGCACATTTAACAAACCGCACAGACCTCATTGGTTGACTGTGACGTGGATGCAGCCAATCATTCTGATCTTCTCGTGCAACCTGATGTTTCCAGGAAGTGAACTTTGGCGTGTTGGACTGCGGCGGCGGCGTCCTGAACAGTCTGGAAACTCTGCTGACTCACATCATGTTACCTGCTCTCAGGTCGCAGCAGGTAAAACACCTCCATCCATTCAGGCTTTCACTGAGCACAAAAAGGGAGATGTTTTAAGCTTCCAGTGATCACATGACGCCATATATGAAGACTTTGTTGATGGTGGGAAGGAAGAACTCTCTTTAAACAGGAAGAGACTGAAAGCAAAGAAAGGGGCAGGGAGGGGCAGCCATGAGGGGTCAATCCTGTGACGAGAAGCCAGTGTAGGAGAAATCTGCTCTCTCTTTCTAGTCCCTGTCAGGACTCTTGCTGCAGCATTTTGGATCAACTGAAGGCTTTTCAGGGAGTTTTTTGGACATCCTGATAATAATGAATTACAGTCGTCCAGCCTGGAAGTAATAAATGCATGAACTAGTTTTTCAGCGTCACTCTGAGACAGGATATTTCTAACTTTAGAGATGTTGCACAAATGGAAGAACGCAGTCTTACATGTTTGTTTAATATGTGCGTTGAAGGACATGTGCTGGTCAAACATGACTCCAAGGTTCCTCACAGTGTTACTGGAGGCCACACCTTGGGCTCATCTGTACCTGCTGGTTTCTCTTTGTGGGCTTTGACTGTAGAGCAGCTGTTACATAATGATCCATGAAAAGTCTTATTTGTGTGCAGTGCTCCTCCTGATGCTTTTGGCTGTGAATGAGGTAAAAAGTGAAACAGGAAAACACATTAACCTTTGTTGTTATTGCTGACCTTTGACCCTGTGCCCAGTCGTGGGGCTCTGTGCAGGACGGCGCCTCGTGTCCACACGTCCAGTCCTTCCTGTCCTCGGTGGATCAGTTTGTCAGTAATCTGAGCTCAGCCCGACTGAACATGGAGAGAAAGTTGCAGCTGCAGCACGTGGAGCTTCCTGACGCCATCAGCCAGCTGAGCAGCCCTGCAGACTACAGAGCAGCAGGTATGAAGCTCAAGCTGTTCACATCTCACACAAACAATAAGACTGTTGGAAATACAGGAAACATCATTTAAAGCTTTAAAAATCAACTCTCAGGTAAATCAAACCAGTTTATCTGTGGAAGCTGAAGGAAGCATCTGACCTGAGACGATGGCTTCTTTGAAATAATGAGTCCGTGTTCACGCGTGTTTAGAGGAACTCGTGTGTTTCGCTCTCAGCCAATAACAGTGAGCTGGTGGAGCGTCTGGAGGAGGTGTCGACCCTGTGGACCAATCAAATCAAGCAGGTGCTGACGGAGAGCGAGCAGATGAGGAAAGAGGCCGACGACGTCGGGCCGTCGGCCGAGCTGGAGCGCTGGAAGAGCCGCACGGTGACCTTCAACAGGTAGACGCGTCCTCTCAGCTGGATCTCCTGCAGCGTCAGCATTTACAGGTTTCACTTTAAACTCATCAGAGCGACACATCAGAGTCCAATGTAGAGTTTATGTGCAAGTACAACATCAACACTGACACGAATACAAGCAAACAGCCTTTGAACTCTGTGTGTGTGTGTGTGTGTGTGTGTGTGTGTGTGTGTGTGTGTGTGTGTGTGTGTGTGTGTGTGTGTGTGTGTGTGTGTGTGTGTGTGCTGCAGTGAGTCTCTGACTGCTGTAATCTGAATGCGGCGTATCAGCGAAGCTTCCACAGCGTCAGAGACAAACTGAGAGGAAACCTGAGAACAGACAGTTTGACTTCAGGTGATCAGTAACTGACTCTGAGTCAGAGCGTGTCAGCAGCGTCACGCTAACCTTTACACACGTGTGTGCGTGTTTTCAGTGAGAACTACATCTTCGGGAAGTTTGACTCTTTCTGCCGCCGTCTGGAGAAGATGGCCGACATGGCGTCCACGCTGGAGAGCCTGGCTGCTCTGCAGAGCATGAAGGTGGATGATTGTCAGATTAGAAACAAGTGACTCCATCAGATATTCATCAATGCACAATAATAATTATAATAAGACATTTATAATATAAAAATGGTGGAATTAAAGTCGATGCAAAGCTACAGTGATGAATGGACATTTGTAATGATTTTGTATAAATGTATTTCCTCCTTTTATTATTTATTAATCGTGTCAAAAGTCTATTTTCCAGAAATGAGACGGATTCAAACTGAGCTCAGGTGTGTTTCAGGTGGAGGGCGTGGAGAAGATCTATGTTAGCTACCAGACCATCGTCTCCACGACTGAGTCCAAGACCTGTGACGTCCTGGATCAGCGCAAACTGGAGGAGATTTCAAGGGGAAACAATAGAATCAGATAAACAGAATAACATACGAGACAAAATAGAAAAATACTATATCTGTCATTTATGACAATAATCATTGAATTATACTTTGAATCTCAGCGTTTACGTGAATCCTAGTTCGGTCTTCACAGTATTGGCCAACAATAACAATGATTGATTGGATCATTACTCACATTTCTTTTTTAAAATCAGCTGAGAAAAGATCTCATTTCAGTTTTTCATCAGAGGTGAAGGTCACCGACTGCCAGACAGTCACAGGACTTACAAAGATACAGAAGACTTGATTTCCAGTCTCATGTGCATCCCTGTGCTCTGCTGCCAAAACTGAATCTGGATTTATTTGAAAATTCTGAAATGATTCTGATCATTCTCCACTTTTATTATTATGGTCTGTGTGTCAGATTGGGCCTGAATATTCTTCCAGATATGCTTCCTGACAGAAACCTTCTTCTGTTCTTAATCCTGTGTTTGTGGAGCAGCTTTGTGCTTTCAGTGTCTGTAAAAGTGTGTTAAGAAAACCAAAAAGGCTCCACAGTGTGTTTGTGCTTTGGTGTTTTAATGGTTTCTTCTTCTTTGTAATAATAGAAAAGCTGGTGCTCAGAGGAAGAGGGCGGCTTTACTTGGTGTCAGTGACAGAAATGAAAAGAAGCTGAAACGAGTGAGAAGGACGATGAAGGAAACATCTGTGCTGTGTCTGCTCTGTAAGGAGAATCTCTGTGTTTCTTTGAATTCTTGCACTTTGACTGTCGGCTCTCCTGATAACTGATGATGGAGGAGAAGACATGAAAACAAAACAGCTGAATAGAAACTACTGACTCTGCAGGACCCGTTGTCCTCAGTCACCATGTTGACCTCAAAAGGTCTCAATCACAAATGTGGTGTTACAGATGTCACCAATTACAAGCCAAATGTTGTGTATTACAAATGTATTATTATCATGTAATTGTAAGTTTGTATGCTGTCTCATCATCACATCCTAAAATAAGAGCTCTTTAACACCTCAGCAGAGATCAGGTGCTGTTGTTCTTTTGAACACTTCACCTTTTAAAAGACTGAAAATGATAAGAAATGAGAGGCAGAGTGAAGAGAAGGGGCTCGACACACATCCTTGGGGAGCCTGTGTTCAGTGTTCTTGTGCTGGAGGTGTTGCTGCCGACCTGTCTGCTGTCTTCCTCTCAGGACATCCAGCAGCCAGTGACACAGCGAGGTGCTGATGCCCAGCAGATCCAGTTTGTGAATGAGTTGCTGGGGAAAGATGGTGTTGAACGCTGAAGTCTGTGAACATCATTCTAACGTATGAGTGTCCAGATGTGTGAGGGCTGAATAAGAGGGCAGTTGAAATCGCATCATCGGTCGAGCGGTTTGAGCGGTATGTGACTGACATGGATCCAGGTTGGAGGGAAGTTTTGATTTGATGCATGACTAACTGTTCAAAGCTCTTCATAATGATGGAGGTGAGTGGGACCGGACAGTCGTCCTTCATGCAGGAGGGACACGACTACTTCAGCACAGGAATGATGGTGGAGAGTTTGAGGCTTGTGAGAACAACAGCCTGACTCAGTGAAGGATTAAAGATGTCTGTGAAGTATGATTGGACTACAAATGTTCCAACCAACGTTCATCAGTCCTATAAATGAGATGGTGATATTCACACAGGTCACTTTTTGATGGGCGGAGCAATGTAATCATGCACTGACTGATTTTACACGTTTGGTTTTTAAATGCTTTTCTTGTTTGTTTCACTACTAATATAGCTACTTTTGGATTATTTCTGTATTTATTTATGTGAGATGTTCTTTTTTTATTTTGTGTTTGTTATTTGGTCGAGTGTGTGAGACAGATAAAGACTGGAACGGCCTGTAAACACAGTTATAGTGGAAAAAAGAAGCCAGTTTCTCTGTTTCCCTCCCACTGTGGTGTTTTTGTTCTAAATTTGAATCAAATGTTTTGGGTTTTTCTGAACACAGACTGCTGCCTGTGCACTTGTGCCTTAATTAAAAAACAAATATTTGATGGAAGTTGAGTCTCTGAAGGCACACAGGTGTTTGTGCCAAGCAGGAGCTCTCTTTAAAGCACTTGTTGGTAAAAATGAATCCATTCAGTGTGACTGGACCTTCATGTTCTCTACCTGATCTCCCCTGATGGCTTTTTTTACCCATGTTACACTACAGTGCTATTGATCCGTATCATCCCCTCCCTGCTCAGCATGACCTCCATGACTGTTAGTAATAAAATGTGCGCACGGGAGCATCATCATCATCACAGTGGAGCTTCATCACAGCTTAATCTGTAGGAGTTGTGCGGGACTGTGGGTGTTCAGAGGATGTGAAATGGCACTGCCTCTATAATCTGAGCTTTGTCTTGGACTAGAAGAGCTAATCTGCCCATGGGGCCTCTTAAAGCAACACAACAGTCTATTCATCCAAGGCTGCTACTAAACGAGATGCGCAGATGTGGCCATACATCATTCTCCATATGTGATCCTCTCGGGCACCTGCTTTAGGCACTTGTAGCATCAAATTAATCCCCCCCCCCCCCCCCCCCCCCTTTATGTGGTGTAAAGGCAAATAAGGGCACAAGAGAATGAGTGTAAACTATCAAAGGTGGACAGGAGGGCAAATGATGATGAATATCCACCGCGTCACTGCTTGGGAATCTAGTCAACAAGTCTTCGGCTTTCCAGTTCTCCTTTCTTCTGTTGTGTGTGTGTGCGTGTGTGCGTGCAGTTGTGTACCAGAGAGAGAGAGACCTGCTCCACAAGAAGGAGGGAGAGAGGTGCGAGAGAAAGAGGAAGGCTGCATGTAGTTACATGCAAACTGCATCTGCATCTCTCTGAGACTGAGCTCAGTACTGCTGCTGTTAGAACACATGTTTTCAGAGCCGTTGCAGGGGAGATATGAACTTAAAAAACAACAACATGCTTGGACACTGCCAGCATCATGGACAGGTTTTTAAATCCCACACAGTTGCAAAGCAGAAGATGAAGCGTCGCCAAATATGTTTCCAAACCAACTTCCTTCCAAGCCAAACAAGAAAATATGATGTCCAAATCACGGACAAGCAGCATCCCACAGCTGTTTATGTTTTTAAAACGATTCTGCACAGAGAAGCATTTTTTGAAAACTGTATTGATTAGGGCTGTTCGATATAACGATATGTGTCGGATGACGATATAAAAACATCTATCGTTTCATTTTACGCTATCGTTTGTTTCGTGGTGTCGCAAAATAAACTGTTTACAGCAATATTTTTTCATGTTTTGATGGTCACTGTAGAGGCTATATTCATTTCTTAAAGTTCTCTCTTTCTCTTATATTTAATATAACCACACTACGGACGGACAAGCGCCTGTTTTTATGCGTTGTCGTTAGCAACAACGATGGTAAAACCATCGACTGTCCGCTTGTTTATTTTCCACATAAACCTTTCACAATAAAGCCATAAAGCCTGTTGAGACTTTTCAAAATAAACTGAATCACATGAAAGATGCAGAGTGTTTACGGATGAGAAGCAAAAACTAAAGCTTAGACTCAAACGTTAGAACAGGCTTGTCCCCGCAGCACGCCGTGGAATAAATACTCACAAAGAAAACGGCGGCCGTTACAACTTATGTCTAAAAATGTATCGTTTCAATTAAAACACTCGACTCCAGGTACACGACGCCCAGCTTGAAACACTTCACGCAAGTCGAGCTGCCCGAGATTCACAGAATTTACAGAAAATGTAAAATTTTTGCAGGAGCGATTCTAGGATCAGAGCTTCAGGGGGCTGAGCACCCAGAGAGCTGCCCAGCCAGCCAAGATACACTTTACTCGTCACAATGAGACTTCTTCCCCGTCTCTGTCGGTCCCTGCATCCTCCCTGTCCTCATGTTGTCTTCGCCTCCTTTATCAGTCATCATAATTTTACCATCTCTGTGCAAGTCTGCAAATTTCTTTATTAAATCAAAAGATTATTAAATCCATCAAGTCTCTCTGTGCCTGGGTCCTCGTCACAAAACATGACATCACTGTTTTGTACATTTTAACAATTTAATCCCACATTTGTGAAAGAAAAGCAAAACACTTTTTTGAAAAGTCTGTAACAAAACCATCAATTCTGATCAAGGTTATTTAAATGCTGCCAAAGAAGAATGGATTGGAATAAAAAAAATACATATCCTAACCTTAATTACTGGAGGAGAATAATGAATGATGCTCATAGTGAGTAAGAAGTAAACTGAGTGCATATTTTGGACAGAGATTCACTTTTAATGTGTTTGTATAATATAATACAGATACATAAAAAATATAATTACATTAATAAATAAATAAATTATTACAAATAAATTATTACAAAATATTTAAAAAACGAATATAAAAATGGAGGCAACTTTGCCTGTGGTAGAATGTATACAATGCATGAAAAAATCTTTACTGCAGATACTAATTTTGTGTTTTTAGATTTATGAGTTTCATGCTTTCATAGTGGTGCTTGGGAGAGCTTGACATTTTTATCAGGTGGTCCACACTGTAAAAAGTTTGAGAAACACTGATAAGTGTCTGTGTGCTTCTGGAAAACATTTAAAGGTGCAGTACAGAATCTTTGAAACAAGCTTAAAACATTTGTAGAATATAAACAGAGCATCTGCTTCTCTTTACAGCTCCTCACTCCACCAGGGCTGTTTGGCTCTGATAGTGTGCAAATGTGATGTACGTACTGCGGCAGTCGTACAGACAACTGGACGGTCCAAAAGTTGGCCGACCTATTACTGGCTGAGGTTTTAGTAGAGTTGTGGCTGAACCACATAAAAATATATCATTAATTTTAATCTCCCCAATCAATGATAATGTTATGTTGGAATGTTGTTAAAGAGGGTCAAAATGTTTCAACCCAGTTTGTTTTGCAGATTCTGTTTAGCAGCTTTAATATAGGGAGAACACAACTTCCAGATATTGTGAGTAAAATCAGGTTTTTTCTCTTTGTCAGTTTAACAGTTTCTGTTGTGCCTGTCACTGTTCCCTGTCTGTTTTCTTACCTGGTTCTTCCTGACCTTGTACTTTCTCCTCACGTTCCCTCTTTCCTCTCTCCCTCTTTCGACTGACAATCATACACAAATAGATTGTATTCAATCAGATGAAAAATTAAATTAATATGAAAAAATACTATTAAGATCACTAACAAAAAGTCCTCTCTCAGTCTACTTTCAACCAAAAGGCAAATAACCAAACCACACGAACATCTAATAAAAGATATAAACATTGAAACACTGATCCAACATTATTCTTGATTCACGGATCATTTGATCTTACACTTTTTCCTGAATGTGGCTCCTTTTTTTGAAAAAACTTCCTTATATCCATTATGAACCTGGCTGTCTGTACACACACACACACACACACACACACACACACACACACACACACACACACACACACACACACACACACAACAGGAGTTATAAGGTTAATGGGCATTCAGTCAGTTAGCTAGTTAGCATCCATTTAAAACAGGACAGTGGTAACAACAGCAGGCTACGGACAATTATAAGTTTTAGATTTTAAATAGTCTGTATACATTTCAATGGGAGCAACAGGACGGTCAAATGTCGCTGATTTTACTACAGAGCAGGACGGATTGTAGGGTAGCAAACATCGTGGGAAAACACGCTTTCAACACTGCAGGTTACCTGGTGTAATGTTTTTCAGCTAAAAGAAACATGGCCTGACTCCTACCTAACTATATAAAGAGTAACTGAAGGTTAAATGCAGCCAATATGTCCTGTTTTAAGCCAGGCACTTACACCTCCGCTCTGCTGCGTCTCAGCCACCATCCTCTGGCAGAAAGGGCGCTAAAGCCAGAGCAGGGGAGAGCTGGAACAAACCACTTTAGGAGGGGGGGGAGGTTATCTATACTTTTGTTGTTAAAGTGTTACGTCTCAACCAAGTCTGTATGCTTTTTATATTTTTAGTAGTGTGTCACACAAACAGCAAATATTGTCAAAAAAGTAAGAAATCTTTGGGGGTGCTTTGATTCATTTTGGGGGGTGCTGAAGCACCCAGGCTAACTGGGAACATTCCCGCATCAATCAAGTCAAACTTCTGTTATTGAAGCTAGCCGCCCACAATGGTGGAGAGAAAAGTTGATTCTGAAAGCAGAGCCTTTCAGCGCCAGTGGGAGACTGAATATATGTTTACAGACATGCTGGTAAACCCATGTATCTTATTAGTGGAGCTAATGTGGCTGTAATTAAGGAATTTAATTTAAGACAGCACTTTGAGACAAAACGTCAGGATAACCTGAAAAACCTAAATGCAGAGCAGAAACTACAGAAAGTAGAAGAGCTAAAGAAGAATCTGACATTTCAGCAGACGTTTGTCACTGTGATAGATTGATTATTTGTTGAAGTTCATAATGGAGTAAAAAGTTGTGGTTAAAAGTTACCCAATATATTATTCAATTTATTTCAAATATGTAAATGTATAAACAAGGGTAAACGAAGTCCCATCAAAGAGATGTAATGTAACACAGGCTAAAATAGTTAAAAGAGTTCATGACTATGTTCAACCGGATAATAATCCTTAATGCGACTACAACCTGTGTAACATTCAATCTGTGATCTACTTGTTGAGCCTGGGGAATAATCCATGTGATTTAGTGATCACGATTGATTAGTTATGCCTGCCGTTGCCGGAAGGGGGAGCTCTGGCCACGAAGCAATGAAGCTGCTGAAGGAGAAGCATCGTGTCTGAGCGTCGTCATTGACTTATCCCCTTTTCAGCCCCTTTTCAGGGTGTAACATCACCAGAGCAAAATCACAAAGTGAAGCTGTTGTGAGAGCAAGTTTTATTGTAGCAGAGGAGCCAAATCAGCCCGATACCACTCTGAAGAGCTGCATGATGAAGCTGTGCGACGTCTTGTGTCCAAACAAAACGCAGATTTTTGCAAATGTGGGCCTGAGCAGAAATACGATTGCTGATCGGGTTTGTGAGATGGCCACTGATTTAAGAACACAGTTGTGTGAAAGAAGCAAAAACTTTATTGCTTGCTGTGGATGAAAGTACAGACATGATGGACATTGCACAGCTGGCCATCTTCATCCAGTGGAGAGGAAATACTGAACATTAAATCGATGCACGGGACAACGACAGGGAAAGACATTTTTGAAAACGTATGTTAAAGTGTAACCGACATGAAACTGCCCTTGTGTGTGCTTTTTTTGCTTTTTCTGGGGGTTTTGGCAGCATGTTCATATTTCTAACTTGCATAATTTTGACAGGATATATTTTTATGAAGAGCAAAATATTTAAAGTTTATTTTTTTTAAAAGTTTATTTAATCTGGAATATTATTCCTGTCTGTTTTTATTCATATTTATGTTTAAAAAAACATTGTTTTAGTGTGTTCAATAAATGTTTATCTTGTTTGGCCCACGACCTAAAGTGTGCCTTGAGTTTTGGCCCCCTGTGCGATTGAGTTTGACGCCCCTGATCTAATCTGACTGAGCTGGAGCTGTTTTGCAAAGAAGAATGTGCAAAGATTTCAGTCTGTAGATGTGCAAAGCTGGTACAGACAGACCCTAAAAGACTGGCAGCTGGAACTGCAGCAAAAGCTGGTTCTACAAAGTATTGACTCAGGGGCTGAATAATTACACACACCCCACTTTGCAGTTATTTATTTGTAAAAAATGTTTGGAATCATGTATGATTTTCGTTCCACTTCTCACGTGTGCACCACTTTGTGTTGGTCTTTCACCTGGAATTCCACTAACATTGATTCATGTTTGTGGCTGTAATGTGACAAAATGTGGAAAAGTTCATGGGGACCGAATATTTTTGCAAGCCACTGTGTCACGATCCTGGGTCTTATGACCCAGTGTTTTGAGTTTTAGTTCTTTTGATGTTTATAGTGTATGTTTAAGCTTATTAGGTTTCCTATGTTCGTTTGCTTATTAGCTCCCCCTTGTGTTTTCAACCCCTGTGAAGTCTCCCTTGCCCTTCGTGTGTTTCATGTCTGTTGTCTTATGTTGTCATGTCTGCCTCTCGTGTTTCCTGTTTTATTTTGAAGAGATCTCGTGTTTTTATATTATGGATTATGTTTTGAGTCCTTTGTTGTACTGTTTCCTGTTTCCCTAGATTTCAGTTATGGTTATCATAGGTTTAGTTCTTTGGCTTTGTAATATGGCTTCCCTGTGTTCAATGTTGTGTCTACTGTGACCTCTTTATACCATGTTTCTGGTCCCTATGTTCTGTCGTCTCAGTTGCTGTTAAGTTTGCATGTTTAGAGTTCAGTGTGTTTCCTGTTTTATTTTGAAGGTCCATGTCTCATGTGAGTGTTTCTAGTTTTGCTTCCCTTGTCTCGTCCAGCCTGATTACTCCCAGCTGTGCTCTCCTTCTGTGTCTCATTCCCTCGTTATCCCTCAGTGTATTTAAGCCCTGTGTTTCTCTTTGTCAGTGTCGTAGTCTCCCTCATGGCTGTGTTTCCCTGTGTGTCAGTTTATCCATGCCCCAGTTTAGTTTTGTTATATTTTTGTGCCATTCTGCAATAAAGCAGCTTTTTGAGTTTTATTCCTGCGTGGTGAGTTTTGCGTTTGGGTCCTTCTCTTGCCTGTACACAGCCGAAACATGACACACTGTATATTTGAGACGGGCAGTTCACAGTCAGCCTGACACCTGCTGGCAGTCAGGTGATGATGACGCAGACGAGCTTTAGTCTACATCAAACATCTGTGATACCAGATTATTAATAACATGTGCAAACAAAAGTAACAAAAAATAATTTCCCCCAGGGATCAATAAAGTATTCTGATTCTGATTCTGATTCTGAAACAAGGAAATTATAAAAAATATGAGCAGTGATTGTAAAGAACAGTGTGTTTCAAAAAATGCAATTTTATCCCTTTGTCAACATACGAGGCTAACACACCAAAGTCCCCGAAACTTTCAGTTCTGCTCCATCTTTTTAGCACCAAATCACAAGAACAGTGACCTCAAAGCATTTTGTACTCGACTGAAATAGTTTACATTAATACAGAGGAAATGCTAACAATCACGGCTCCCTGTGAACAAGCACTTAGTGCGAAGGAAAAACTCCCTTGTAACAGGAGGAAACCTCCAGCAGGTCCAAGCTCAGGGAGGCGCGGCCATCTGCTGGTGTATTGGTGGTAAAAGGAGGGAGAAAAGGAAAAGAAAGCACGGGGAGACGCCACAACACACAGACTAAAGGAAAGGGGGGACAAAATTCACTGGCAGTGCTGATATAGAAACATGTGGGCAGTGAAAGCATTTCCAAGTTCTTGTATTTATTTTTAAATCCTTCTATTTTCTCACCCCACCTACCTGTCTGAGCTGCGTTACTCCTACTGATGAGAGGTCACATGAAGGTGCTTTTCAATTTGATAAATTACCCCAGACTTTTTCAATCAATAGGTAAGAGTGTGTTCACATGAAAGAGGCAGTGTTCCCATGTTTACGATTCTGACCAATCAGAAACAGACACAGGTCTATTGGCATCAGAGCCACTGATGGTGTGTGTGTGTCCATGACTCACACAGAAATCAAAGCGACGCCCAGACAAGAGGCCACCTTTCGCTGTCCGTGTCCCAGAGCTGCAGCCATCACCCTGCTGCAGTGGAGCAGACGTGGCCTGGATCCTCTGTTCTATCGTAACTTGTTTCAAAGACAGCAGCCTGAGTCCTTTGGAGACCGAGTGGAGTTGAAGGATGGAGACCTCACTTTGATTCTGAAGAACGTCATCATCAGCGATAACGGCACAAACAAGTGTCGGATTGTGTTCAGGAACAAAAAGAGCACGAGAGATCGTTCAGTGCTTCATCAACCTCACAGTGAGGCCTCGGGTGAGTTTGGATCATCCTACTACTGCTGTTACTGCAAAATATACAGAAAATGCAAAAAATCCTCTTGATTTTCTCATGTTAAATATTCCAGTTCGTTGATCTTTGGGCTGAAGGAAGAACAGCACTCGGTGTATAAATGCTCAATCAACAATCTCTTTATTCCAGACAAACACTTTGACCATAAACCATCCGGATGGGGAGATGAGCGCGGGAGGGTGTCCGCCTGATCTCCAAGTGTCTGAGTGTTTCTCACATTCTTATAGCTTCAGCCCCTCCAAGCTAAACATCCACATTCTTTCTCTCTCAGTGAGCCTGAGTTATGACCTCGGCTTCCTGTGCAGTATGTTCTGTTCTTTTCTAATCAGACAAATAAGGCCTTGATTCTCTGAAAACAGTATTTCTTATAACTCAGCAGTATCATGCATCATAAAACAATATCATTCATTCACCATAAATCAGCAGTATGATGTAATACAAATCAGTCTGATAAATCAAATAGTTATCACCTTCTTCTAAGTCTGGAGAATAATGCAAACTAAAACTACATAATAATTTCACAATCTTTAATTAGGGGTACAACGTGGCATAAGATAATATAATAATCTTACACTCATAGTTATGGAATTATAGAAATTTATAGTCTTGAGTAATAAACTGCAGCAATATTGATCTGACTCTAAGTTCTCATCACGAAACTCTTCTGATCATTTCATCTGAGCACACATTTGAGTGAAGTCTCACTTTAGACCACACAGATGTCAAAGTGAGGTCTGAACAAGACGTCACTCTTCAGTGTCGGGGACCCACAGATGCAGATATCACAGCATTAGAGTGGAGCAGACCCGAGCTCGAGTCAGACGGCTCTGTGTTCTTCCAAAGCCATCACTCAGATGAGAACTATCAGCACGAGTCCTTCAAATGCCGAGTGGAGCTGAGACGCTCATCCATGAAGGAGCGAGACGTTTCTGTGATTGTGAGGAACATCAGCATCAGCGATACAGGAAGATATGAATGTAAGATTACAGCCAACCACAGCATCTGTGGTGAGAGAGTCATCAAGGAGTTCAGGCACTCCATCAAGCTCACAGTCACAGACTCAGGTGAGATTCTAGAGTTGCAGGGCTTCCTCCAGAGCAGCTGTTAGAAACACAGCTGCATCTTCTTTCTCTCACACACAGAAAAGAGTGAGACAGAGTGAGGCATCAGGGAGTTTAATTACCAGCTTTAAGACAAATGAATGAGAGTGCTGAATGATAGCACTCATGAGTGGTGCAGCATGCTTTAATTACTACCCACTAGTGAATGTGTCAGCAGCTGAAACTGTATTAATGGTGATTTAAAGAAACGAGTCCCAGTGTGTAGACCAGGCAAGCTGCTTCACTTGTAACACACTGGCAGAAACCCCAAGTCAGTTAGGATGACTACCTGAACATTTGAATGTTTCCACTGGTCACTGAGGTGGTACGTTACAGGGATCCAGTCTGTTCATTTACAGGACTCTACTAGAGCTGCTTTGCATGACTCACAGTTGAAATAATGCTTCTTTGTCTGATGCAGGGCCTTGGTTCACCCCATCAGTCGTGCAGGGGGTCGTCTGCTCTGCAAAAGTGCACTTTAATGTAAACTGTGCAGCAGTGCTGCAAACTAATCCAGACGAAATAAAAGCACAATGTCAGGAGCTACTGCAGTTCAGCATCAAACGTAGGCCAAATCAATCATTAATATGATTTTCATGATCATCTTGTTTGTCTTAATGTTCTTATGATTCAAAGAAACATCCAGCAGCTGTGAGATCGGCTGTACTGATTTAAAATGAAGTGTGTACGGCCCCAAAGCCTCTGAATGAGCTGCAGATGTGTTTCAAACTCCTGTAACAAAAGCAAACATGTCTGCATACCGGCTAACTTTGTCCACACACTGTTTCTGCTCTGCAGGTTTCACAGATGAAGATGCAAATAGTGGAGGATACGGGGATGGAGGAGATTGGGTTGGACTTTCATTAATAGTTTGTCTGTTAGTTTGGGCTGTTTGTTGTTCCTGCTGCTTCCGCTGTCGTCATAATTACCTGCAAGGAACTAAAGCCATTATAGCAGCATCCTCCTGAAAACAACATCTGCTCTGCTTTTCCACAAGAATGAAGATGCAGAGGTCTGGCTTTAGGATCTGAGCTCAGATAACATCTGGAGTTTAAAGCATCATTTTAATCTTCTTCTGCACAAAATGGCTCAGTCGAGTGCTGCCAACTCCAAGAGGTTTTCGGAGGATCGGGTGATGGAGATCTATAAAGTAGGAGTAACATTATATAGCTACTATGTCAAAATTCTATAGTATGGTATATGATATGGCACAGCCCTGCTGTAAAGATCAAATGTGTGACAGTGAAAGGTGCTACAAAGAAGTCGGGAGAGAAATGCTGCAGAAAAGTCTCTTTAGCAAACAACGAGCAAACATAAAGCCCGTCCATTTCACATTTAAGGCAGGTAGTATGTTTGTTTTTCTAATGTTGACAAACTGACCCTCCATCCATCCACTTCTGCTGATCCTTTTCAGGGTCGCGGGGGCGCTGGAGCCTAACCCAGCTGTCTTAGAGCGAGACAGACTGAAGACCTGTCCAGTCCGCTGTCCCTACTAAGTGCATGTCCTTGAAACAGTGGAATAAAAACTAAAGCAATGACAAATAATGATCCTCATCATCAACATTACTACCGAAATGTGAACTAGCAAGTACAGCCTGAGCCCATAGAAACAACATCTTTGTAATCTGTAACAGTTTTGGATTTTTGGACATGTTAAACAACTTTTAAAGGGTTTTTCACAAAGATGCTGAACATTAAATGCAGGATGCCACAGACATCCATTTTAGCCAACAATCTGCCATCTTCACCTCCAGTGTTCAAATAAAACGGAGACGTTGTGACATCAGCAGGAGACAGAGATCAGCTAGAGACACGCAGACAGTTTAAGCAGGCTGCTGTTCAAGTGGAGGCTGGTATGAATCCTGCTTCTGTTTATGTTTCCTGTTGAACAAAAACTTGACCAGAAACTGACATACCAACTTTCAGACTAGCAGATCCATCCTCCTTCCCTCCATCCTCTGTGTGTCCTTCTGTCTGACCTGCAGCTGAGAAACAGGTGTGAGGTGTCAGCTGTCAGGTAGGTGATGAGTGAAGAACAGAACAGAATCCATTTCCTCTTCAAACTGCTGTCAGACATGAGCTGTGTTCCAATTCGTCGGCTGCATCCTTCGGAGGACCCGGCCTTTGCGGTCTACGTGGGCCGGGATGGTGGGGACAGAGAGGCTGTAACTACATCTGCTGGTGTCACTGTGACCTCAGAGCAGTTTACATGAAACATGAAACGAATTACAACTTTTGCGATATTGACCAGCTCATGATGCAGAGTGTAGACTGTATCTGTGATAATGAAAATGATTTAAGGACTGGTTTATGACACGTCTATAAAAAATATAAAGTCTGTACAAATGTGAAACTACAAAGTTAAAAGCAGCTGGAACGACAGCTGTTCAAAGCTGAACACTTACATCAGCCAGAAGACAGAGTGAGTCCTCCATCTCTCTGAAGGAGGCCATCGTGGTGAGCACAGATGCAGCAGCAGTGTGGATGTGTCCACTCTCACAGTGTCTCTCTTTCAAGTTTGTCCTCACATTCTCAAAAAAAGAACATGTCTATGCAGATGCCCAGAGCCTAACAACACACCCGCTATAAAAACTTTTGCACCACCAGATTTTCATATACTTACATTTGAAAGTGTTCGTCTCCTGCATTAACTCCCACTTCGATCACTATCATTATCAGAAAAATATCTCCTGTATGGCCCGCAATGAATCCTGGGATATGTTGGGCCACAAAGGACACACCTGACCCATCCTTCAAATTCAGGGAAATGAAGGACGCATTTGGAAGACTTCAAATTTGAACAGCCTTCGTCGCGTCCATGTGATACAATTTCCTACAAATGTGGCATTCGAAGCATCCTCTCCCTGAATTTGGAAACACCCAATGTGATGATAGAGAGCAGGAAGAACCAGTCTCAACAAGAGACACACACACCTGATTTCCTGTAACTGCAGAGGGGAGGAGCCACCCGAGCAGGTGGGAACAGGAAGAGAAACAGCTGAGCCTCCGTCAGAGCAGCAGGAGGACGGTGGAGCTGAGGCAGGGTGAGTGTTAACACCACATTGTTGTAGTTTTGCTGTCAGAGTCTCTGAGTGTGTTTGTTTGTGTGACTGTAGAGAGAAGAAGAGTCACAGTGAGCTCTGTAGCTGTGATTGGCTCAATAATCACCTTCAATGGACTGAACGCAGAGAACGAGCCGAGGAACCTGACAAACCTGTTTGTGTGTGTGTCTGTGTGTGTGTGTGTACCTGTTTAGACATGTTTGTGAGGACAAAGAGTTGGTATGCTACTATGTGGGCTAATAGAGTCCCACAAAATGGCCGTCCTCACGAGTTTGAGGATATTTTTGAGGCTTTTTGGTGTCCTCACTAAAATCTGAAAACAAGTGTCTGTGTGTGTGTCTGTGTGTGTATGTGTCATAAAGAGAGTCGAGTTCACGGTCGCACACTTTCTATCTCAGAGGCTGTATCCCAATTCTTCGGAGCCCCTCTGATGACATGGTCCAAAAAATAAATCAATTGTGGCCACAAAATACTACTTCGTGCGCACGAAATGCTAATTTGTGGGCACGAAACACTTGACCAATAACCGTGATCCTTCCCAGGCCCTTGCAGTTGGTTGACAATAAAATCTATCCCGGCGTCCAGGCCCTGTAAAGCAGCTGGGCTCTCAGTATCCTGTTTAAATGTCTCTCCGTAATAATGGTTCCTTGCATTGCAGGCTTTTCAAAATGCATTGTAGCTCATTCCCAGCCTAAAATAAAACTCACTCATACCGTCTCTGTCCACGGTGTATAGGTTTAGCCTACTCTCATGCTTGTGTCTCTACGCAGCTGTCCAGGAATTGTATCAATATGATGTTGCCACAAATGCGTAATTCGTTGCCACGTTATACCCATTTCGTGCTCTCGAAAATAGTATTTCGAGGGTATTTTGTGGCCACAATTTATTTATTTTTGGACCATGTCATCAGAGGGGCTCCGTACAATTCAGGTACTATTATTATACTATTAGTGTTAATTGTACTTTCTGCAGTGTTTAAATGATTACATATACACACAGTTACTGTCCCTCCACACATACGACTTGGTTCTCCTTCTATGCCCCAGCTTTGTTTACTTTTTCCCACCGAGGCTTCTAGACTTCTGATTGGCCAGCATTTCTGCACGGTTAGGAATATATCTCCACCTGTTGCTTTGGCATGTTCCTAGCAGTGTTTTCCTTCATTTCTGCCTTTACGTGTGGACGGGATTATTTTTGAAAACAAAAACGGAAAATCTCCGTTCTCAAAAATACCCGTGTACGTGTGGACGTAGCCTCAGTCTATGTATTTACTGCTTTGTGGTGAAGGTCCGTGTCTCATGTCAGTGTGTTTAGTTTGCGTTTCCTCTGTCTCATCTTGTCAATCACTCCCAGCTGTGTCCTGGGACAGGGATAAAGGGCAAAAAAACAAAAACCAACTAAATAAGCAGACAAAAAAATATATATATATATATATATATATATACACACACACATACATCAATCACCTGGATCACCTGTTGAGAAAGAAAAAAGAAAACAAGCAGAAGAAAATGAGAGCAATACAATAAACAACATCACAATGATATATAGTAATATAACAGTAAATACTAAATATTAAACATTATTGTGCAGCACATAAGATCAACAGAACACAGTGTGCTTTGAGGTACACTCTAAGAACTAAAACTGATAATTACTTAAATATTTTGGTGCAACACACTGACATTTTAGACCTTCTTCAGAATACTGTATATACTATGGGCATCATGGTGCTGATCCAGAATCCTTACATTATTATTTATTACTAGAGCTACAATAATAAAGCAATGAGGAGGGGGAAGTAATAAATATGAAATAATGTATTTATGATGATTCCATTTGTTTCACTATCCACTCTGTGCAGGGCAAAGCTTATTACATGTATAGAGATACAATCATTTTACTGCTGTAAAATCCAAATTTTGTCTTATTTAAAATATAAATCTAATATAATCTGCATCTTAATGTATGTTCTTTAAAATACAGCGTGTTTTTAATATATTATAATTATAATAATGCATAATTATGTGGACATGTATATTAGATCGTTTTTTAGTGAAATATAATCCCCCCAGAAGGGCAGGAAATGCTCTGTAACTTACTTTAAAACTAAATATGTTCACTAAAACGGTGACAGAGCTACAGACCCATGACAGCCTTACACAGGTAGCCAGCAGCTATGACCAGCACTACATGTGCAGTTAATAAAAGGACAGGTAATGTTTGTCACGCTGTTGCACACACAGCACGCTCATTTGTTTCAGTTCGTCAAATTGCCACAAGACAACTTACCAACGTGTACGTAATAAGCTAATACTCCTGTGTGCTACACACTGCAGTGTACGCTGTACACCTACTTACTGGTTTTGTCGCATCAGTCTGTGTCTCTGAGTTAACTTGTGTTTCTCCTACAGCTCCGGACCGCAAAAAATGCGCGTGCTCTTTGTGAGCTCGTTCCCGGCTCGTAACCAGCGCGTTCTGCCGTCGAGGGCGATCATTGGTTAAATGTGATCATGTGACTGATGCAAGCCAGATCCTTTTATTTAGCAAAACTGTGATTAATAGTTAAATATTATTGTTGAGGGGCACAGACAGGACTCTGCACGCACACACACATTAAAAAAAAAATAATACTTTTTTTTTTTAAAAAGTTGCCTCAACAAAAGGGCACCTTGGGCACCCATCAGGAAAGGGGCGGGTGCTCAAGCCCCTCTAGCCCCCCCCCCCCCCCTCTGCACGTGCCTGTCGCAGAGAACGGGGGTGTGAGAAGACTCCAAAACCTCCCTCCGCCCGCTCATTGTAGTGTTGATGCATGTGTGTTCTAAGGTGCATTTCCCCAGCTTTGGAAAATTCAGAGGCACAGATGAAGCTGGGGTACACAAAAACTGTAAAGCCAGGTGGAAAAGGTTCAGATAAGATGTCTTCCTGTTCCCCCAGTACGTTAAAGGATCCTCTGATCTTGGAATGTTTCTCTCCGACACTCTCCACAATACTAAGGGGTTGGCAGTCCGTTATAATAAAACTCAGGACTGCATGGTCCAGAACAGACTTCCTAGGTGCTTGATTTCAAAATAATAAAACGCATGTTAATTAAAAAATGATGATAAAGCAGTTCAGTGTCAATATAGGCCGACCTGTGTTCATTCTCGGTGTGTTTGTCTCCTCATTTTCATGTTTGGTTCTGTAATGCCTGAACACTGAGGAGGTGCTTTTGATTGTGTAACAAAGCTCAGCAGAATAGAAAATAAATAATTTACACTGCAAGTCACATTGCTGTTTTTCCTATTCTGATAGATTACACTGAAACAAAGACAGACAAACTATTCCCTTATTTGCAGTTAAAAGATCAAAATGATCCCACACAGCAGAAACATTTTTTTTTCTTTCAAGCTCAATTTTGTTATGGAGAGATGGTTTTTTTTTTTTTTTTTTTATCTTTGCGAGAGTAATTTTGGTTTTTTGGGGGTTTTTTTGGTGGCGACTCATCCCATTGACAGATGCAGATGCGGTACCTTTTAAACACAGTTTAGCGCGTTGGTAATGAGCGATACAGCAGCTGTATCGATCACGTGACTTTTTCTTAAAGCGACACACGCACCGATACAGGTTTCGCTCTGTGAGCTTGATACAAGCGTCGGTGCATCAGTGTTGCTGGACCCATCACTACTATATAGTGATGTGTTGTGGTGCTTTGCTCCCACCCCTTGTGTTCCGTGTTTTCGTCTTCCCTTCGTGTAATTCTTCATATTCGTGTACTGTTAGTTTTCCCAGTTTAGGTTTTTGCTTAGTTTCCATGCTCACCTTCGCCATTTCTGTTTGTATCACCATGTGATGAATAAACTCACTTGCATCTGAGCTGCCTGCATAAAGGGTCCTTTAATAATTTACACACGGCTCGCAAACCGTGACAAAAACACTGGAAAAATTGGGCTGTTCTAAAACGTTTGACGGGTAGTGTATATATTTAGTTTATATATTTTCTTTATTTATAATAGTTTGTTTTATATTGTAGCAAAGTGTTACTTGGATACTTCTCTATGTGCTTCTTCATGTGCAATTTTGTTGCATTCTGAGCCTTAGAAATTTATTGTGATGAACTGCTGTTAGAATCAAGTTAAATTCTGATAAATCAGACAATTACCTCTCCAGCTGTTGTTACAGTCTTTGTTTATCGGGTCCTTACAGGGTAAAAGATGACGACACCTAAAGAAATCCTTCTGGGGACTTTGGAGGATTTGGGACGTGATGACTTTGAAAAATTTAAGTGGCATCTGAAGAACGGGTCTGTAGAAGGTTTACCAGCAATCCCAGTGAGTAAACTGGAGAATGCAGAGAGGACGGACATAGTGGATCTGATGTTTGATACCTACTCTATCAACACTTTTGAAGTTGCTAAAAATCTTTTGGGGAGGATAAACAGGAATGATCTGTTGGAGAATTTAAATAAAACCATCCCAGAACCCACAGGTAAGTCAGGGAATGACTAAACAAAAAACACATAAACAATAAAAACATTAGTTAACATTACACAGGTGCCATTAAAATCCATATAAATAATAAATCCAAAACACTTGCCAACACTTTCAGGAGTGAGAGACTGCAGAAAGCCAACAGTTTGTGTTTTATGCATCTGCACAAATAACCTCCTGTGTACACACATGAATATCTGCTCTTTGGGTTGGTTTGATTAAAATGGGACCAGCAGCAGGTTTTCTGCCCATTTTACAGATTTATATTGTCAGATTGGTTTTAGAGCTGTTTTATCAACATAAATGAGGTGACAACAACAGTTTGGGACACGTCACAAATATGATCAAAGTGCTTTTTCTTAAATCTATTTACCAGTTGAAGGTAAAGTTTAAAAAATGGCTGCCATTTCTTTCTGCTGTTTGGAGACCCAAACAAAAAAATGCCCAGACAGTAAATGCTTTTTATTATGGTTGATAAACAGGACACTAAGGTGATTGGTCAAAGGTTGGAGGAAAGCCACAGTTCTCCTTATTTGACTGAAATCCACCATTTCAGCTCATGTTTTTTCTTCTGCAGCTTTCTGGGAGATTCCACTTCAGCCTTCTGCTGGCAACGCTCCCATTACCAAGCTTCCCTTAGGCAGCATCATTAGAAGACATAGCATACATTTACACTGCTATGCAGATGATACCCAGCTCCATCTGTCCATGAAGTCAGATAACACACACCAATTAGTTAAACTGCAGGAACGTCTTAAAGACATAAAGACCTGGATGGCCGCTAACTTTCTGCTTCTTAATTCAGATCAAACTGAGGTTATTGTACTCGGCCCTGAAAAGCTTAGAAATATGGTATCTAACCAGATTCTTACTCTGGATGGCATTACCTTGGCCTCCAGTAACGCTGTGAGGAACCTTGGAGTCATTTTTGACCAGGACATGTCCTTCAACGCACATATTAAACAAATATGCAAGACTGCTTTCTTCCATTTGTGCAACATCTCTAAAGTTAGAAATATCCTGTCTCAGAGTGACGCTGAAAAACTAGTTCTGTCATGGTCCTGGGTCGTTCAGCGTTTTGTTTCATTTTTGGTATCACCTTGTGTACTTTGTGTTAATTCTGATTTTGTATTAGTTCTTAGGTTGATCTCTACCTGTGTCTTTCCTCTGTGTTCTGTTCGTGTCCCCGAGTTTGTGTTGTAAAACAGTCTGTTTCCTGTTTTACTTTGAAGGTTTGTGTCTCGTCTTGTGAATTAGGATCAGCTGTGCTCCCCTCCTGTGTGTCATTCCCTCATTACCTTGTGTGTATTTATAGTATGTGTCTGCCTGTGTTCCTCGTTGTGTCGTCTGCATTACTGTGTTAATCAGTGTTACTACTCGTCTCTCTATCCAGCCTTCTTTGTGTCATCTCTGTGTATTCCCAAATGTCCTTATGTTTTCAGGTTTGTCTTTTACAGTGGCTTGCAAAAGTATTCGGCCCCCTTGAACTTTTCCACATTTTGTCACATTACAGCCACAAACATGAATCAGTTTTATTTGAATTCCAGGTGAAAGACCAACACAAAGCGGTGTACACGTGAGAAGTGGAATGAGAATCATACATGACTCCAAACATTTTTTACAAATAAATAACTGCAAAGTGGGGTGTGCGTAATTATTCAGCCCCCTTTGGTTTGAGTGCAGTCAGTTGCACATAGACGTTGCCTGATGAGTGCTAATGACTAAATAGAGTGCACCTGTGTGTAATCGAACAAGGCCGAACAAGGAGAGTGCTGATCCGAAATGCAGCCAAGAGGCCCATGGTGACTCTGGACGAGCTGCAGAGATCTACAGCTCAGGTGGGGGAATTATTAGTCGTGCACTGCACAAAGTTGGCCTTTATGGAAGAGTGGCAAGAAGAAAGCCATTGTTAACAGAAAACCATAAGAAGTCCCGTTTGCAGTTTGCCACAAGCCATGTGGGGGACACAGCAAACATGTGGAAGAAGGTGCTCAGGTCAGATGAGACCAAAATGGAACTTATTGTTCAAAATGCAAAACGCTATGTGTGGTGGAAAACTAACACTGCACATGACTCTGAACACACCATCCCCACTGTCAAATATGGTGGTGGCAGCATCATGCTCTGGGGGTGCTTCTCTTCAGCAGGGACAGGGAAGCTGGTCAGAGTTGATGGGAAGATGGATGGAGCCAAATACAGGACAGTCTTGGAAGAAAACCTCTTGGAGTCTGCAAAAGACTTGAGACTGGGGCGGAGGTTCCCCTTCCAGCAGGACAACGACCCTGAACATAAAGCCAGGGCAACAATGGAATGGTTTAAAACAAAACATATCCATGTGTTAGAACGGCCCAGTCAAAGTCCAGATCTAAATCCAATCCAGAATCTGTGGCAAGATCTGAAAACTGCTGTTCACAAACGCTGCCCATCTAATCTGACTGAGCTGGAGCTGTTTTGCAAAGAAGAATGGGCAAGAATTTCAGTCTGTAGATGTGCAAAGCTGGTAGAGACAGACCCTAAAAGACTGGCAGCTGGAACTGCAGCAAAAGCTGGTTCTACAAAGTATTGACTCAGGGGGCTGAATAATTACGCACACCCCACTTTGCAGTTATTTATTTGTACAAAATGTTTGGAATGATGTATGATTTTCGTTCCACTTCTCACGTGTGCACCACTTTGTGTTGGTCTTTCACCTGGAATTCCACTAACATTGATTCATGTTTGTGGCTGTAATGTGACAAAATGTGGAAAAGTTCAAGGGGGCCGAATACTTTTGCAAGCCACTGTAGTTTTTCCAGTTTAGGTTTATGTTTAGTTCTGCCCTCACCTTGGTTTGTTCACTGTAAATAAAACCTCACTCGCATCTCCACCACTGTCTGCAACTTGGGTCCTCATTTAACTCCACCGCACGACTGCTGCCCCAGCCGTGACAAGTTTATGCATTTATTACGTCAAGGCTGGACGACTGTAATTCATTATTATCAGCAAGTCCTAAAAACTCGCTGAAAAGGCTTCAGTTAATCCAAAATGCTGCAGCAAGAGTCCTGACAGGGACTAGAAAGAGAGAGCAGATTTCTCCTGTATCGACTTCCTGTTAAATCCAGAATTGAATTCAAAATCCTGCTCCTCACATACAAGGTCTTAAATAATCAGGCCCCATCTTATCTTAATGACCTTGTAGTACCATATCCCCCTATTAGAGCACTTCGCTCTCGCTCTGCAGGCCTACTTGTTGTTCACAGAGTATTTAAAAGTAGAATGGGAGGCAGAGCCTTCAGTTTTCAGGACCCAAAAAGATAGTTGGGGTTTTTTCTGTTGTATTATTGTAGGTTCTTTATCTTACAATATAAAGCACATTGGGGTGACTGTTGTTGTTATTTGGAGGAATTAAAAAAAAACTTTTATACTTGAAATTCTTTCATTTATTCTACATATTTATTCATCACTGGCTCCATAGTGTTGTTTATGTAATATGTGAAATGTTGCTAGTATTGATTTGGTGCTGTATAAATAAACACAATTAAATCAAATGTGTCTCTATAAAACCTGCCCTCAGTTATAACCCAAGTGTCAGGGCTCAATGGCTCATGAAAAGGAATGGAGTCAAGCACAGAACCAAAAAACGGAGGCTGAGTGACTTTTAACAGAAATGTATTTTACTAGATTTCTTGACGGAGAAAGCTGAATCACGGCTAAATTCAACAGCAAGCGAGGTATTATGAGAAGTGCAGAGCTGAGGCCAGAACATAAGCTGAGGCAGGTCAAAGGAACAACAGGGGCAGAATCGGGCGAATAGAAACTATCCAGGATCACTGGAACAAAGGAGATAATAATCAGAGTGGTCCACAGTGTAGTGAATGAGTCCAAGATTTAAAAACTAAGAGGTGTTACGTGGCTGCAGGTGGAGATCAGCTGGAGGAGGAGATGAATTAAATCTGGGTACAGAGTGAGATGTGGGTGCACAGGGAGGCAGGCAGCTGAGGATGGCAGTTTGCAAGAGTGAGTTTTCCCAGCAGTGGCAGGCCAGAATCCTGAGGCGTGACTTATGGCGAGAGTTGGAAGATGTATCCAGGTGCCGACTAGGGAACAGGAAAAGAGGGTTACGCGAAACAAGCTGAGGAGCACAAGACAAAATGTGAGGCAGAGAACTGACTGTGCTAAGCACACAATCTGGAGAAGGTTCATTGTGAGTGCTGCTCATAGATACTGCCGGAGTAATTGGCAACAGGTGAGGAGCAGGGAGGAGTGAGGAGGGCTCCATCCAGGGGAGGAGAGCTGATGCTGTGGAAAGTTACTCAGACTCACTCGGATCATGACACCAAGAGTCCAGTGAACTGAACACATAACCACAGTAACCAGAATGCAGTTTTCTCATTTGTGTCATTTGCTGTTTATTCATGCAGAGATTCTCACTGAGTGTCAGCTCAAACTCAAGTCAGACCTGAAGCAGAAGTTCCAGTGTGTGCTCGAGGGGATTTCTACAACAGAAAACCCGACCCTCCTGAGTCAGATCTACACAGAGCTCTACATCACAGGGGGAGGGACTGCAGAGGTTAATGATGAACATGAGGTCAGACAGATTGAAACAGCATCCAGGAAACCAGACAGACCAGAAACAACCATCAGACAAGAAGACATCTTTAAACTCCCACCTGGAAGAGATAAACCAATCAGAACAGTGCTGACAATGGGAGTGGCTGGCATTGGGAAAACAGTCCTAACACAGAAGTTCACCCTGGACTGGGCTGAAGACAAAGCCAACCAGGACATCCAGTTCATGTTTCCATTCACTTTCAGAGAGCTGAATCTGCTGAAGGAGGAAAAGTTCAGCTTGGTGGAACTTGTTCATCACATCTTTACTGAAACCAAAAAAGCAGGAATCTACATCTTTGAAGACTTCCAGGTTGTGTTCATCTTTGATGGTTTGGATGAGTGTCGACCTCCTCTGGACTTCCACAAAACTGCAATCCTGACTGACCCTAGAAAGTCCACCTCAGTGGATGTGCTGCTGATAAACCTCATCAGGGGGAAATTGCTTCCCTCTGCTCGCCTCTGGATAACCACACGACCTGCAGCAGCCAATCAGATCCCTCCTGACTGTGTTGGCGTGGTGACAGAGGTCAGAGGGTTCACTGACCCACAGAAGGAGGAGTACTTCAGGAAGAGATTCAGAGATGAGGAGCAGGCCAGCAGCATCATCTCCCACATCAAGACATCACGAAGCCTCCACATCATGTGCCACATCCCAGTCTTCTGCTGGATCACTGCTACAGTTCTGGAGTTTGTCATGAAGAACAAAGAGAGCAAAGATCTGCCTAAGACTCTCACAGAGCTCTACCTACGCCTTGTGCTATTTCACCTAAAAACGAAGGACATCAAGTATGATGGAGGAGCTGAGACAGAGTCGTGCAGGAAGATCATTGAGTCTCTGGGAAAACTGGCCTTTGATCAGCTGCAGAAAGGAAACCTGATCTTCTATGAATCAGACCTGACAGAGTGTGGCATCGATATCAGAGCAGCCTCAGTGTACTCAGGAGTGTTCACACAGATCTTTAAAGCTGATGAGTGCCACATGTTCAACAACGTTGTTTACTGTTTCATCCATCTGAGCATTCAGGAGTTCTTTGCTGCTCTTCATGTCTATCTGACCTTCATCAACTCTGGAGTCAACCTGCTTAAGAAACAATCTCCTCTCTTTAAAATCTTCCAGAAAACACTTACTGTAAAAGACTTCTACCAGAGTGCTGTGGACAAAGCCTTAAAGAGTCCAAATGGACACCTGGACTTGTTCCTCCGCTTCCTCCTGGGTCTTTCACTGCAGACCAATCAGGATCTTCTATGCATGCTGACACAGACAGGAAGTAGCTCACAGACCAATCAGGAAACAGTCCAGTACATCAAGAAGAAGCTCAGTGGGAAACTGTCTGCAGAGAAAAGCATCAACCTGTTCCACTGTCTGAATGAACTGGATGATCGTTCTCTAGTGGAGGAGATCCAACAGTCCCTGAGATCAGGACGTCTCTCCACAGATCAACTGTCTCCTGCTCAGTGGTCGGCTCTGGTCTTCATCTTACTGTCATCAGATCTGGATGAGTTCGACCTGGAGAAATACTCCCGTTCAGAGAAGGCATTTTTGAAGCTGCTGCCAGTGGTCAAAGCATCCAAGAAAGTGCTGTAAGTGAATCTATGAACAAATATGTTTAATAATGCTAGATGAATAAAAGAATATGTCTCCATTGTTATTCTTCCTCAGGCTGAGTCGTTGTGCACTCTCAAAAAGAAGCTTTGAAGCTTTGTCTGAAATTCTCAGCTCCCCATCCAATCATCTGAGAGAGCTGGACCTGAGCTCGAACTACCTGCAGGATTCAGGATTGGATTTGCTGTGTGTTGGACTAAAGAGTCCTGACTGTAAACTTGAAACTCTCAGGTAAGGATACAGACGTTTTGACACTTTTTGACTCTTAAATCTGTAAGTTTATCTTGATGCGGACGTTCAAAGTCAGCACAATTTTCCTTTTAAGTTCCTGAGTTTATATTTTTGACTGTCAGGTTGTCTGGACAGATGTTTTTATTTTATTTTATTTTTTTACTTGTCCCTAAAGTCAGAACTAAACCCACATGTAGATGACTTTCTGTTACTGGAGCAGCCTTCCTGAAGACAGCAGTGTGTTTTCATGCTTTTAAAGCCAAACTCACCTTTCTGACCTGGCTTTCATTTATTATCTATTTTTGTTTGTTTATTATATATTTATTTCTACTGTTTAACTACTGCTCACATCTTTTATCCTCCTTTTTAATTGTTCATCTCTTTTTACCCAGTGTTTCTATATTGCACTTTGTATTTGTCTATATTTATCATGCACTACTTTGCTCATTTATTGTTTGGTTTTAATGTTATTAAATTCCGGTTCTTTTGGTATTTGTTATGGCCAAAAAGACACGGCTCAAAAGTGGTCTTTTTACTTTTTAAGTTATTAAATTTGTAACTGTAGTGATTTGTGTGTGTGACAGAGAGGCACTGCCAGGGATTTTTGACACAAGTTGTTCTTGTAAAATCAGTCTGTGAAGGTTCTCAGACATCCAGGTCATCGTAGGCAAGGCAAGGCAAGGCAAGGCAAGTTTATTTGTATAGCACAATTCAACAACAAGGTGATTCAAAGTGCTTTACAGAGACATTAGAAACAAGAACAAATAAAAAGCATGATTTAAAATTGATTAAAACAAGCAAATAACCTAACTAACTAATTAACAAACAAACAAACAAACAAACAAACAAACAAACAAAACAGTATATAAAATCAAAACAGATAAAATCAGAACAGTAGATAAAATCAGTAGTTAAATGTAAGTTTTGAAATTTAAGCTTAAAGTGTGGATTTGGTGCTTTATTCAAATGCAGCTGAGAACAGGTGAGTCTTCAACCTGGATTTAAATAAACTGAGTGTTTCAGCTGATCTGAGGCTTTCTGGGAGTTTGTTCCAGATATAAGGAGCATAAAAGCTGAATGCAGCTTCTCCGTGTCTGGTTCTGACTCTGGGAACTGATAAAAGACCGGATCCAGATGACCTGAGGGATCTGGATGGTTCATACTGGGTCAGGAGGTCATTGATGTATTTTGGTCCTAAACCATTCAGAGCTTTATAGACCAGCATCAGAACTTTAAAGTCTATCCTCTGACGGACAGGCAGCCAGTGTAAGAACCTCAGAGCTGGACTGATGTGGTCCACTTTTTTGGTCTTAGTGAGGACTCGAGCAGCAGAGTTCTGAATGAGCTGTAGTTGTCTGACTGATTTTTTAGGTAGACCTGTAAAGATGCTGTTACAGTAATCAAGCCTACTAAAGATGAATGCATGGACTAGTTTTTCCAGGTCCTGTTGAGACATCAGATCTTTTATCCTTGAAATATTCTTGAGGTGATAGTAAGCTGACTTTGTTATTGTCTTAATGTCTTTTTCTAAGTTTAGGTCTGCATCCATCACTACACCCAAATTTCTCGCCTGGTTTGTGGTTTTTAGATGTATAGGTTGAAGTTCTCTGGTGACCTGTAATCGTTTTTCTTTGGCGCCAAAGACTATTACCTCAGTTTTGTTTTTGTTTAGCTGGAGAAAATTGTGGCACAACCAGTCATTGATTTCCTCAATGCATTTACCAAGAGCCTGTACAGGGCCTCGGTCTCCTGGTGACATTGTGATATATATTTGTGTGTCATCTGCATAGCTGTGGTAGTTTATTTTGTTGTTCTTTATAATCTGTGCCAGTGGGAGCATGTAGATGTTAAACAGAAGGGGTCCCAAGATGGAACCTTGGGGAACTCCACATGTGATACTTGTCTGCTCGGATGTGAAGTTACCTATTGATACAAAGTATTTCCTGTTTTCTACGTATGTTTTGAACCAGTTTAGTACAGTTCCTGAAAGACCTGTCCAGTTCTCCAGTCGTTTGAGTAATATGTTGTGGTCAACTGTATCAAATGCTGCACTGAGATCCAGTAAAACTAGGACTGACATTTTTCCACTGTCTGTATTCAGACATATGTCATTAAACACTTTGGTCAGAGCGGTTTCAGTGCTGTGGTTCTGTCTAAAACCTGACTGGAAGGCATCGTAGCAGTTATTCTGTTTTAAGAAGTAACTGAGCTGTTGAGAAACTGCTTTTTCAATGATCTTACTTAAAAACGGGAGATTTGAGATCGGCCTGTAGTTGTTCATTTGTGTCTTGTCAAGATTGTCCTTTTTCAGTATAGGTTTGATTACAGCAGTTTTTAGTGATTCTGGAAACACACCTGATAATAAAGAAAAGTTGACGATCTGTAACAGGTCTGACTCTAAAGTCTTTGAGACCTTTTTGAAAAAACTTGTTGGCAGGACATCTAAACAGCAGGAGGAGGAGTTCAGTTTACCTAAGATGTCCTCCAGGTCTTTGCTGTTAATAGGTTGAAACTGTTTCATGGTGTTTAAACAGTTTTTCGGTGGACACAGTACATATCCTGGATCTGCTGTTGATGTACCAATTGCTTGTCTAATTTTTTGGATTTTTTCAGTGAAGAATTTGGCAAAGTCATTGCAGGCCATGGTCGAATGAAGTTCAGCTGCCACTGACACAGGAGGGTTTGTTAGCCTGTCAACTGTAGAAAATAAGACCCGAGCATTATGGCTGTTTTTAGTGATGATGTCAGAGAAGTAGGACCTCCTTGCATTCCTCAGTTGTAAATTATAATTGTGAAGTTTCTCTTTATAAATGTCATAATGAACCTGGAGGTTTGTTTTTCTCCATCTGCGCTCAGCTTTCCTACACTCTCTTTTTTCTTTTTTCACCAGTGTGGAGTTTCTCCATGGAGACTTTTTCCTTCCAGAGATAACCTTCACCTTAATGGGAGCAATCGTGTCCATTACATTTAACATGTTAGCATTGAAGCTATTGACGAGCTCATTGACTGACCCTCTGGACAGGTCAGGTGTTAATGGGAAGACCTGGTTAAAAATTGCACTACTGTGTTCAGTTATACACCGTTTTGTGATCACTGTTGTTGATATATTTGTGTGGGCTGAGATTTTACTTTCAAAGAAAACACAGTAATGATCAGACAGGCCCACATCAGACACAGTAACCTTTGAAATGCTCAGGCCTTTGGAGATCAGTAGGTCAAGAGTGTGTCCTCTATTATGTGTGGCCTCTGTTACATGCTGAGTCAGCCCAAAGTTGCCCAGAGTGTTACTCAGGTCTTTAGTCCCTTTGTCCTGAGGGTTGTCCACATGAATGTTAAAATCCCCAGCAATAATTACACAGTCAAAATCAACACAGATCACAGACAGCAGTACACTGAGGTCATTAAAAAAGTCTGTGCAGTATTTGGGAGGCCTGTAAACATTAAGAAACACAACTTTGGATGGGGCCTTCAGCTGTAAAGCCACATATTCAAAAGACTGAAAACTTCCAGGAGATAGCTGCTTACATTGAAATGATTCATTAAATAAGACAGCAACCCCTCCTCCTCTCCTGCTCGCCCTGACCTCACTGATAAAACTGTAGTTAGGAGGGGTCGTCTCGATGAGAACAGCTCCACTGTTACTTTGGTCCAACCAAGTTTCAGTTAAAAACATAAAATCAAGGCTGTGCTCAGTGATTAAATCATTAATTAAAAATGTTTTCCCAGCTAGAGATCTAACGTTTAATAAAGCCAACTTAAGTGTTTTAGAGGTATTACTTGTCCCCTCGTGTTTGGGAGCAGTCTGTGGCACACAAGGTATGTTTACTATGTTTAAAGATCTTTTAGAGTGCAGCTCTCTGTGTTTTGACCAGGCCACATGTCTCCTGTCACCTAAAAGTACAGAAATTTTAAAACCTTCTAGTAAACAGGGTCCCAGCTTCTCCTGGGAAAAGTCATCACTGCCATAATCCTCACAGCCCGGACCCTTCACACATCACGCATCAGACTGCGGAGACAGAGCATGAAGGTGGTAAGGAGGAACTAAGGGGGGCGAGGCTGGGCAATGTGACTTCGATTGCTCTGTTGAGGGTGGGGCTCGATGGCGAACCTTTGGCCGCTCTGGTGGGGGGTTTATGGGGGACAAAAAGGGATTGGGACGGGGGGTAGATCTGAGCCCAGCATTGACCCGCTCCATCATCTCCTCAGTGAATTTCAGGTGTGGGGAGGAGGGAGAAAGGGAGGGGGAGGAGGGTGATGGCCTGTCAGGGGTTTGGGGGACTGGGGAAGGTCGTGGTCCCTTGTCCTGGTCGTTGGTGTTGTTGAGAGAGTTGGAGGCAAATAGGGACCCCTCTTCTTGCCTTAGATGTCTCTCCTTTCTGAGGCTCTTCCCGGGTGGGGGCAAATGGAGCTCCTCCTCAAGGTTTCTGCTGGGCTTTGTCTGTTCTTGGAGTACTGTTTGTTCCTCTTTATGAGATAACTCCTCGTTTATCTCAGCCTTGGCACCAAGCACGGATGGATGACGTATGGAATAAAACAAGTTGGAGGTGAACAGTTTCACCCCTGACTTGTTAAAATTAAATCCATTTGCTTTGAACAGATGCCTGTGTTCCCAAAAAATATTAAAGTTGTCGATAAAGTGCACTGAGTGGTCAGCACATGCTGATATAAGCCATTTATTCAGTGTAAACAACCTGCTGAATCTCTCGTCTCCTCCTCTGACCGGCGGTACAGGTCCACTGATGAATACAGCTGCATTCAGAGAGTTTACAGTATTTAATAATCCAGTAAAGTCCCGTTTCAGAACCTCCGACTGTTGTTTGGACACATCGTTTGACCCTGTAGTCTAAGAAGCTTGGAAAGAAAAGCGTCTGGACTTCCTTGAAGATGTTTCACCTCTTATGAGAGAAGCGTCTTCAGTTCTAAGAGTCAAATGGTGGAGTGGGGCAGTCAGTGAAAGGGCAATGGTGGTGGCTCAGGGTTTGTATGTTTGGGGGGTTCAGAGGGAAAAGATGAATGCAGGTCGGGAGTTGCTGTGTGAGAGCAGGGAGTGAATCTGATCAAACGTGAGTGTCATGAAGCCTGTTTGCAGTTGTTTGCACTGTTTTCCACTCTGGATGTTGTTTCTGTTCAGCTGTGAATATAAAAGGCTCCATTCTACAACCTGTTTGTGTTAGTTGTTCAATAGAAACATTATTTGGTGCTGATGTTGCACTTCTTTTAGTCACAACCAAAGAGTTTTTGAAGTCTGCATCAGACTGATTTAAATGACTTTTGAATATTACTTTAAATACTTAGATTTAAAGTTCTGAAAAAAGTTTAAATACAAAGATCAGTATTGTCTAATGTTTTGGCTGCAGTGTGTTTTTGCAGACAGGTATAACAGAACAGCTTTAGTGTTTAGATTTTTTAAACTTGAGTATGAACTTATACAAAATGCAGCAAGATATTAAAAAAAAACGTTTGATCATAAAATCGACTATATTGGATTCATATCGATATCGGACATAAAACGTGGCATCGTTCCATCTCTGCTTTGATTAGAGACACAGCTCTAATCAAAGAGATGGTCCGCTTGCCTCCGCCCCAGAGAGAAGGGTTACATCTCCTGGGTTTAGGTGTTTTCCAATTTGTCATCATTTTGAAAAGTTTACATTTCTTCAGTGTTGAGCAGCAGAAATGAGGCTTTACTGTCAGAGGCCAACAGCACTGAACACAACAGCAGACTGGTGGCTAATAAACAGTGAATGATGCAGAAACAGATGTTTGAAGCTGTTCTTGGAGTACACTGAGAGAGAGAGAGCTGTGCAGGCAGGAACAGCCAAAGTCAGAGAGAATTCATGAGCATATTGATCAAACGTGAAGCAGAGTTTGGATCTTCTTTTGCTGCTGCTTCACTCAGTTTTGGTTGGAGACAGATGAAACCTGCAGCTTCAGGATCTGTGAGCTGTCCACTTTCAGCCCCGACGGCGTGTCCGTGTACGTGCCGTCGAGTGAACGATCCACGCTCTGTGTTTCCATCTTTGTGTGTTTAGCTGCTCTCATTTACTGTTTTATCTGTTTGCTGCTTGTTGAAATAGTTTGTGAGCTTTAACCTGAGATTCTGGCAAAATACATTTATATTAAACATCGATTCAGGATTGAATGAATCAACATCGTTTTATTCAAATTAAAACCATTTAAATGGGAACATGAATTTTTTACAGCCGCCTCTAATGCTGGGTAATGTCAGCTGGTCCATGTGCAGCTGGCTGTGAGGCTCAGGGAGCGTCTACAAAGTGCAACACTGAAAGAGCATCATCCATAAATATTGAGTAAGAACTGGACTCTCATACAGCGAGACTCAAATGCCTTTAAACATCAGCTTATCCTGCTGATCCAAGTCCAACACTGAGTTTGTAAAAACATGTTTGTCAATCATTTTGTTTGGTTTCTGAGGAAAAAGATTCAATAAGTTGCTGCTAATACACAACATTTCATCATATTTCCTCATAACCCTCTTTTGTCTGACCATTTGATCCCATTTGAATTTGCAATAAAGGATCCACAGAGTTTGGTGACAATAATGACAGTAGATGTTTGTGTGAAAGTGCTGGAAGCAAATGAGTGTGTGATGTTCTTTCAGTGTTGCACTTTGTAGACGCTCCCTGAGCACTGGTCTCACAGCCAGCTGCACATAGAGACCAGTGTTGTTAGTCCAGGTCAGAAGATGACTTGTTGGAATGAAAATGAGCTTGTAGTTTGTCTGCTTTAATAATGTGACTGGAAAAAGGTGTTGGACTTCAAATATGTCCATTTCTGTCACACTTCACCTTTAAAAGTGAAGCCATGTGGTTCCTGGAAGGAAAAACACGACTTTTTCAAGTCTTTGTCCTGTTTTTATGAGAAATGTACGACTTTAATGTTCTTTTTTCTATACTCAATTTTTATTATAATTTACAACATTGCAACTTGTACTTGTCAATGTTCACAAGTAGGACAGTTACAGGAACTGCAATGCAGAAATGTAGGTTAAAATAAGAACTGCAATTAGGAAGCACAAAACAAAACCCAAGCAAGCAAACAAACAGACAACAACATAACAAAAAGAAAACAAAACAAAAACTTTATGTAATATTAAATAACTTGTGACAAACTTAGCCGTAAATGGACAAAACGAAACAGACCTATGCTAAATTATTGAAACAGTAAAGCATGTATGGGTCGCCAACGCTCAGTAAACAATTCTCTCTGAATCCGCAGAGCAGATGTTATTTCCTCCATCTGGTAAATTTCTCTTGCTTTATCAATCCACATATTATATGAAGGTGGGTCAAGATTCAGCCATTTAATAGTGATACACTTTAGTGCTGCTGTAAGATTCTTAAGAGATACGTTTTATTGTTTCCCGCAAAACCATTTGGTAAGACTCCTAAAATGACTAACTGTTGGTCTTTTGTTAATGGTTGTTGGAAAACTGTACTGAGAACTTTAAATATGTCATTCCAAAGTGAGCAGATTTTTGGGCATGACCAGAATATATGTGAGTGGGTTCCTAAAGAAGTACCACAATTTCGCCAGCAGGTGTCAGGATTTGTAGGCTTCATTTTGGCAATTATCTCTGGGGTTCTAAAATATCTCATGACCACCTTCCATTTAAATTCTCTCCACAGCCCAGAATTAGTCACCAGATGGGCTTCACCGAACACCTCTTCCCAGGTGTCCTCTGAGATTTGAGTGCCAGTCTCAGCTTCCCACCTTGCCTTAATATCCAAAGTTGCATTTGTATTGAAACTCATAAATGCGTTATAAAAATGACTGATTAATTTTGGGGAGGAATTACTTTGAAATGTTTTTAGAAATATTTCCTCAATGGGTGAGGGCTCCAAAACTTGCCTCCATTCTTTATGTTTTGTCAAAAAGCTTCTTACTGCAGAAATTTAAAAAAGTCAGAAGAAGGAAGCCGAAACTGACCTCAACTGTTCAAATGAGCTCAGGTGCCCATTCCTCACAACATGACAAAGTTTATGAAGCCCGCTATTTGACCATGCTCTGAAGCCAGAGTCTTCCACAATAGGAGAAAAACCCTGCAGGGAGGAGAGGCTTGATAGAATTGAAATTTCTTTTGGAAGACCAAATGATTGTTTGATTCTACGCCAAATCTTTAGTGTGACCCTCGTCCGTTCCCCCATATACACATTTTTAATTGAAATGTTAGAACAAAGCAGGGATTCCAATGATCTTTCGCACATTGTCTTCTCAATGTTTAGCCACTGAGTTTCAGACAAATCCCGCACCCATACAGTCAGGGGTCTCATCTGAGCTGCCCAGAAATAATTTTTCAGGTTTGGAACAGCCAATCCCCCCTGCAGGTTTGACAGTTTTAATGTTTGGAACTTGATCATCCCTCATGTGTATTTAGTCTCTGTGTCGCGTCATCTGTGTTCCCACCCTCCATATTTTCATGCCCAGTCTTTTGTATTCTTAGCCATAGCTTTCTGTGTCTTCATGATTTATTATAGTATTAGTTCCCCAGTTTAGTTCTCTTCACTGTGATTCTGCCTTGTTTGATGTCTTCAGCCGAAATAAAGGCTCGCTTTTCGTTCAAAACTCAGTTTCATGTCTGCGCCAGTGTCTGCGCCTGAGTCCTCCACACACTCTCCATACGGTCAGCCACTGTGACCGTGACACTAAACTACATGCTGTGTGCAGCCACTCTCCTGAGCCTGTATTATATACACAGCGGTTACAATGACAAACTGAATACAATCTCATATCTACAAAACAGGCTGAGTCAAAGTTGCAGCTACGCTTATGAACATGGAGAAAAAACAGGCGAGTTATCAGCTCACCAGCTACGACTAAGAACAGCTAACCAACTATCCTTGAGATCTACAATGACCAGGGAATAAGGTCTACAGACAACCAAACTATCCTTGAGATCCACAATGATTTCAATAAGGTGTTTTATATTCTCTCCTTGGGAGAAGATGCGATCGCTAGTCTGGAGGAACCTGTCTCTAATGTTGGAATTGAAACGGCCGTACGGAGCATGCAGTCTGGAAAATCTGCTGCCCCGACGGGTATCCATCTGATTTTTTCATAAAGTTTTCTGACCGACTGAATTCACTGTTAAAATCAACTTTTGAAGAATCCTTCCTCTCACAGTCGTTGCCTCCAACAATGCATCAAGCAGTGATGTGTTTAATTGTAAAACAGGAAAAAGACCATTTAGATTGTCGTTCATGTCGTTTAATATCTTTGTTCAACACAGACACCAAGATCCTGGCTCAAGTGTTGGCCCGTCACTTACACAAGTATTTGTCCTCCATTATTTCACCAGACGGGCTTTATTAGGCACTCTTTTTTGAACATTAGAGCTCTATTAAATATCATTTATACCCATGTTAAAGGTGATACATTGGAAACTGTAATTTGGCTTGACGCAGAAAAGGCGTTGGATCGGGTGAGATGGGATTTTTTTTTTATACGCTTAAAAAATGTGTCTTTAATTTTGTATCTTGGATAAAAGTATTGTATTGCTCCCCTCTAACAGCCGTCCAGACTAACAATAATCTGCCCCCCAGGACAGGGATGCCCTCTGTCTCCTTTTTGCCATTGAACCGCTAGCTGTTGCTCTGAGACAATGTGTTGGTGTTGAGGGAAAACATGGAGGGGGTATCGAACATGAAGTCTCTCTTTATGCCGACGACAGGATTTTATTTATTTCCAACCCATCGAACAGCCTCCACAAACTTTTGGATAGACTTACAATAATAATAATAATACATTTTATTTATAGGCGCCTTTAAGAGCCTCAAGGTCACCTTAATGCATACTTAAGGAATTTGGGACAATTTCTGGATATAAAGTGAATTTTGGGAAGAGCGAGGCAAAGTCTATCTGTACGACAACTGGGGAGTTTTGTGTATTTTAGCCCCTTTTAAACCCAGCTATAAGAAGTTTAAGTACTCGGGCATCTGGGTGACAAGAAAACCACAAAGACTTGTATAAAACTATCTTCCTTTATTGTCGAAGCTTAAAGAGGATTTTGGAAAATGTGAGTTTTGCCTCTTTATATTTATGGTGGGGATGCAGAACAAGGAGCAAAGATGAATGTGATGCTGAATCAGCAGAAGACTTGGACTCATTTGATTCCAGCTTTGATATCATTGATTTCAATATGTCCATTTCTGTCACACTTCACCTTTAAAAGTGAAGCCATGTGGTTCCTGGAAGGAAAAACACGACTTTTTCAAGTCTTTGTCCTGTTTTTATGAGAAATGTTTGACTTTAATGTGAAACATTCAGAGTTTTTTCTCTTGTTGTGTTTGTTTGAAGCTGCTTCCTGTTGGCTTCAGCTGTTTGGAGTTTCCATTTTCTAAACTTCTACATTCTGAACCTTCTTCAGCTCTGAACAGATGATGAAACACTGAATGATTTCAAGCACTTTGTCTAATAAACTTACATCTTTCATTCTTTATACAGATTGAGGGGCTGTGGTTTGTCAGAGATCAGCTGTGATTATCTGGCAGCAGCACTGAAGTCCAACCCCTCCCATCTGAGAGTGCTGGTGCTGAGCGACAACAACAAGCTGCAGGATCCAGGAGTGAAGCATCTGTGTGGTTTCCTGGAGAGTCCAGGATGTAAACTTGAAACTCTGAGGTCAGTCAGCATGTTTTAGTTGTGCTGAGATGAATATGATGTGAAAGTTTTGCTGACACTAAACTGCAGACATCAGGCTGATATTATACTGATCCACACTGAGGATCTTCATGGTAAAGTCTGTTTTCTTCTTCTCTGGTTTAGTCCATTGACTGCAGCAGAACAATGTTCACATTTCAAACAGTGATACTCAACGTATGGCCCGCGGCCCACACGCGGCCTGCCCACCTTTCCTGATTCAGAGAGAGGGGACCCTGATTAACTGTGTAGCTTCTTCCTCACAGTTCTAAGTATCAGACACAACAATGAATAATCCACAGCTGACTGTCTTTAGCAGGTCAAAGGTCACGGCACACAGCAGACAGTCAGAAATATTCTAACTCTGATCATTTATCAGTTGTGACACTGTGAGACTTGATCAGAGGTGTGATCATCACAGCAGAGGCCTTTGTGTCAAAGTCACTGAGGATCAAACAGAAACACATGAAGCAGATTTTCCTCTTCTGGCTTTTTATAGCAGATAACCTTCAAAATATTCTGCAGTCGATCAAAAACTGAAGCAAACCATGAAGCAACATGTGAACATGAGCTGATGCTGCTGAAGTGAAGCAAAGTTACAGAGGTTTGATTACAGACACAGCTGAGAGTTTGTAATCTGTCATCATTTTAAAAAGTTTCCATGGAACAGCAGAAATGAGGCTTTACTGTCAGAGGCCGACAGCACTGAACACAACAGCAGACTGGTGGCTAATAAACAGTGAATGATGCAGAAACAGATGTTTGAAACTGTTCTTGGAGTACACTGAGAGAGAGAGAGCTGTGCAGGCAGGAACAGCCAAAGTCAGAGAGAATTCATGAGCATATTGATCAAACGTGAAGCAGAGTTTGGATCTTCTTTTGCTGCTGCTTCACTCAGTTTTGGTTGGAGACAGATGAAACCTGCAGCTTCAGGATCTGTGAGCTGTCCACTTTCAGCCCCGACGGCGTGTCCGTGTACGTGCCGTCGAGTGAACGATCCACGCTCTGTGTTTCCATCTTTGTGTGTTTAGCTGCTCTCATTTACTGTTTTAGCTGTTTGCTGCTTGTTGAAATAGTTTGTGAGCTTTAACCTGAGATTCTGGCAAAATACATTTATATTAAACATCGATTCAGGATTGAATGAATCAACATCGTTTTATTCAAATTAAAACCATTTAAATGGGAACATGAATTTTTTACAGCCGCCTCTAATGCTGGGTAATGTCAGCTGGTCCATGTGCAGCTGGCTGTGAGGCTCAGGGAGCGTCTACAAAGTGCAACACTGAAAGAACATCATCCATAAATATTGAGTAATAACTGGACTCTCATACAGCGAGACTCAAATGCCTTTAAACATCAGCTTATCCTGCTGATCCAAGTCCAACACTGAGTTTGTAAAAACATGTTTGTCAATCATTTTGTTTGGTTTCTGAGGAAAAAGATTCAATAAGTTGCTGCTAATACACAACATTTCATCATATTTCCTCATAACCCTCTTTTGTCTGACCATTTGATCCCATTTGAATTTGCAATAAAGGATCCACAGAGTTTGGTGACAATAATGACAGTAGATGTTTGTGTGAAAGTGCTGGAAGCAAATGAGTGTGTGATGTTCTTTCAGTGTTGCACTTTGTAGACGCTCCCTGAGCACTGGTCTCACAGCCAGCTGCACATAGAGACCAGTGTTGTTAGTCCAGGTCAGAAGATGACTTGTTGGAATGAAAATGAGCTTGTAGTTTGTCTGCTTTAATAATGTGACTGGAAAAAGGTGTTGGACTTCAAATATGTCCATTTCTGTCACACTTCACCTTTAAAAGTGAAGCCATGTGGTTCCTGGAAGGAAAAACACGACTTTTTCAAGTCTTTGTCCTGTTTTTATGAGAAATGTACGACTTTAATGTGAAACATTCAGAGTTTTTTCTCTTGTTGTGTTTGTTTGAAGCTGCTTCCTGTTGGCTTCAGCTGTTTGGAGTTTCCATTTTCTAAACTTCTACATTCTGAACCTTCTTCAGCTCTGAACAGATGATGAAACACTGAATGATTTCAAGCACTTTGTCTAATAAACTTACATCTTTCATTCTTTATACAGATTGAAGGACTGTGGTTTGTCAGATATTGGCCTTGATTATCTGGCAGCAGCACTGAAGTCCAACCCCTCGTATCCCACAGAGGTGGACCTGAGTGGAACCTACAGCAACCTGAAGGATACAGGAGTGAAGCATCTGTGTGATTTCCTGGAGAATCCACGATGTCGATTTGAAACTCTGAGGTCAGTCAGCATGTTTTAGTTGTGCTGAGATGAATATGATGTGAAAGTTGTGCTGACACTAAACTGCAGACATCAGGCTGATATTATACTGATCCACACTGAGGATCTTCATGGTAAAGTCTGTTTTCTTCTTCTCTGGTTTAGTCCATTGACTGCAGCAGAACAATGTTCACATTTCAAACAGTGATGCTCAACGTATGGCCCGCGGCCCACACGCGGCCTGCCCACCTTTCCTGATTCAGAGAGAGGGGACCCTGATTAACTGTGTAGCTTCTTCCTCACAGTTCTAAGTATCAGACACAACAATGAATAATCCACAGCTGACTGTCTTTAGCAGGTCAAAGGTCACGGCACACAGCAGACAGTCAGAAATATTCTAACTCTGATCATTTATCAGTTGTGACACTGTGAGACTTGATCAGAGGTGTGATCATCACAGCAGAGGCCTTTGTGTCAAAGTCACTGAGGATCAAACAGAAACACATGAAGCAGATTTTCCTCTTCTGGCTTTTTATAGCAGATAACCTTCAAAATATTCTGCAGTCGATCAAAAACTGAAGCAAACCATGAAGCAACATGTGAACATGAGCTGATGCTGCTGAAGTGAAGCAAAGTTACAGAGGTTTGATTACAGACACAGCTGAGAGTTTGTAATCTGTCATCATTTTAAAAAGTTTCCATGGAACAGCAGAAATGAGGCTTTACTGTCAGAGGCCGACAGCACTGAACACAACAGCAGACTGGTGGCTAATAAACAGTGAATGATGCAGAAACAGATGTTTGAAGCTGTTCTTGGAGTACACTGAGAGAGAGAGAGCTGTGCAGGCAGGAACAGCCAAAGTCAGAGAGAATTCATGAGCATGTTTATCAAACGTGAAGCAGAGTTTGGATCTTCTTTTGCTGCTGCTTCACTCAGTTTTGGTTGGAGACAGATGAAACCTGCAGCTTCAGGATCTGTGAGCTGTCCACTTTCAGCCCCGACGGCGTGTCCGTGTACGTGCCGTCGAGTGAACGATCCACGCTCTGTGTTTCCATCTTTGTGTGTTTAGCTGCTCTCATTTACTGTTTTATCTGTTTGCTGCTTGTTGAAATAGTTTGTGAGCTTTAACCTGAGATTCTGGCAAAATACATTTATATGAAACATCGATTCAGGATTGAATGAATCAACATCGTTTTATTCAAATTAAAACCATTTAAATGGGAACATGAATTTTTTACAGCCGCCTCTAATGCTGGGTAATGTCAGCTGGTCCATGTGCAGCTGGCTGTGAGGCTCAGGGAGCGTCTACAAAGTGCAACACTGAAAGAACATCATCCATAAATATTGAGTAAGAACTGGACTCTCATACAGCGAGACTCAAATGCCTTTAAACATCAGCTTATCCTGCTGATCCAAGTCCAACACTGAGTTTGTAAAAACATGTTTGTCAATCATTTTGTTTGGTTTCTGAGGAAAAAGATTCAATAAGTTGCTGCTAATACACAACATTTCATCATATTTCCTCATAACCCTCTTTTGTCTGACCATTTGATCCCATTTGAATTTGCAATAAAGGATCCACAGAGTTTGGTGACAATAATGACAGTAGATGTTTGTGTGAAAGTGCTGGAAGCAAATGAGTGTGTGATGTTCTTTCAGTGTTGCACTTTGTAGACGCTCCCTGAGCACTGGTCTCACAGCCAGCTGCACATAGAGACCAGTGTTGTTAGTCCAGGTCAGAAGATGACTTGTTGGAATGAAAATGAGCTTGTAGTTTGTCTGCTTTAATAATGTGACTGGAAAAAGGTGTTGGACTTCAAATATGTCCATTTCTGTCACACTTCACCTTTAAAAGTGAAGCCATGTGGTTCCTGGAAGGAAAAACACGACTTTTTCAAGTCTTTGTCCTGTTTTTATGAGAAATGTACGACTTTAATGTGAAACATTCAGAGTTTTTTCTCTTGTTGTGTTTGTTTGAAGCTGCTTCCTGTTGGCTTCAGCTGTTTGGAGTTTCCATTTTCTAAACTTCTACATTCTGAACCTTCTTCAGCTCTGAACAGATGATGAAACACTGAATGATTTCAAGCACTTTGTCTAATAAATTTACATCTTTCATTCTTTATACAGATTGAAGGACTGTGGTTTGTCAGATATTGGCCTTGATTATCTGGCAGCAGCACTGAAGTCCAACCCCTCGTATCCCACAGAGGTGGACCTGAGTGGAACCTACAGCAACCTGAAGGATACAGGAGTGAAGCATCTGTGTGGTTTCCTGGAGAGTCCACGATGTCGATTTGAAACTCTGAGGTCAGTCAGCATGTTTTAGTTGTGCTGAGATGAATATGATGTGAAAGTTGTGCTGACACTAAACTGCAGACATCAGGCTGATATTATACTGATCCACACTGAGGATCTTCATGGTAAAGTCTGTTTTCTTCTTCTCTGGTTTAGTCCATTGACTGCAGCAGAACAATGTTCACATTTCAAACAGTGATACTCAACGTATGGCCCGCGGCCCACACGCGGCCTGCCCACCTTTCCTGATTCAGAGAGAGGGGACCCTGATTAACTGTGTAGCTTCTTCCTCACAGTTCTAAGTATCAGACACAACAATGAATAATCCACAGCTGACTGTCTTTAGCAGGTCAAAGGTCACGGCACACAGCAGACAGTCAGAAATATTCTAACTCTGATCATTTATCAGTTGTGACACTGTGAGACTTGATCAGAGGTGTGATCATCACAGCAGAGGCCTTTGTGTCAAAGTCACTGAGGATCAAACAGAAACACATGAAGCAGATTTTCCTCTTCTGGCTTTTTATAGCAGATAACCTTCAAAATATTCTGCAGTCGATCAAAAACTGAAGCAAACCATGAAGCAACATGTGAACATGAGCTGATGCTGCTGAAGTGAAGCAAAGTTACAGAGGTTTGATTACAGACACAGCTGAGAGTTTGTAATCTGTCATCATTTTAAAAAGTTTCCATGGAACAGCAGAAATGAGGCTTTACTGTCAGAGGCCGACAGCACTGAACACAACAGCAGACTGGTGGCTAATAAACAGTGAATGATGCAGAAACAGATGTTTGAAGCTGTTCTTGGAGTACACTGAGAGAGAGAGAGCTGTGCAGGCAGGAACAGCCAAAGTCAGAGAGAATTCATGAGCATATTGATCAAACGTGAAGCAGAGTTTGGATCTTCTTTTGCTGCTTCTTCACTCAGTTTTGGTTGGAGACAGATGAAACCTGCAGCTTCAGGATCTGTGAGCTGTCCACTTTCAGCCCCGACGGCGTGTCCGTGTACGTGCCGTCGAGTGAACGATCCACGCTCTGTGTTTCCATCTTTGTGTGTTTAGCTGCTCTCATTTACTGTTTTAGCTGTTTGCTGCTTGTTGAAATAGTTTGTGAGCTTTAACCTGAGATTCTGGCAAAATACATTTATATTAAACATCGATTCAGGATTGAATGAATCAACATCGTTTTATTCAAATTAAAACCATTTAAATGGGAACATGAATTTTTTACAGCCGCCTCTAATGCTGGGTAATGTCAGCTGGTCCATGTGCAGCTGGCTGTGAGGCTCAGGGAGCGTCTACAAAGTGCAACACTGAAAGAACATCATCCATAAATATTGAGTAATAACTGGACTCTCATACAGCGAGACTCAAATGCCTTTAAACATCAGCTTATCCTGCTGATCCAAGTCCAACACTGAGTTTGTAAAAACATGTTTGTCAATCATTTTGTTTGGTTTCTGAGGAAAAAGATTCAATAACTTGCTGCTAATACACAACATTTCATCATATTTCCTCATAACCCTCTTTTGTCTGACCATTTGATCCCATTTGAATTTGCAATAAAGGATCCACAGAGTTTGGTGACAATAATGACAGTAGATGTTTGTGTGAAAGTGCTGGAAGCAAATGAGTGTGTGATGTTCTTTCAGTGTTGCACTTTGTAGACGCTCCCTGAGCACTGGTCTCACAGCCAGCTGCACATAGAGACCAGTGTTGTTAGTCCAGGTCAGAAGATGACTTGTTGGAATGAAAATGAGCTTGTAGTTTGTCTGCTTTAATAATGTGACTGGAAAAAGGTGTTGGACTTCAAATATGTCCATTTCTGTCACACTTCACCTTTAAAAGTGAAGCCATGTGGTTCCTGGAAGGAAAAACACGACTTTTTCAAGTCTTTGTCCTGTTTTTATGAGAAATGTACGACTTTAATGTGAAACATTCAGAGTTTTTTCTCTTGTTGTGTTTGTTTGAAGCTGCTTCCTGTTGGCTTCAGCTGTTTGGAGTTTCCATTTTCTAAACTTCTACATTCTGAACCTTCTTCAGCTCTGAACAGATGATGAAACACTGAATGATTTCAAGCACTTTGTCTAATAAACTTACATCTTTCATTCTTTATACAGATTGAAGAGCTGTGATTTGTCAGATATTGGCCTTGATTATCTGGCAGCAGCACTGAAGTCCAACCCCTCGTATCCCACAGAGGTGGACCTGAGTGGAACCTACAGCAACCTGAAGGATACAGGAGTGAAGCATCTGTGTGGTTTCCTGGAGAATCCAAGATGTCGATTTGAAACTCTGAGGTCAGTCAGCATGTTTTAGTTGTGCTGAGATGAATATGATGTGAAAGTTGTGCTGACACTAAACTGCAGACATCAGGCTGATATTATACTGATCCACACTGAGGATCTTCATGGTAAAGTCTGTTTTCTTCTTCTCTGGTTTAGTCCATTGACTGCAGCAGAACAATGTTCACATTTCAAACAGTGATGCTCAACGTATGGCCCGCGGCCCACACGCGGCCTGCCCACCTTTCCTGATTCAGAGAGAGGGGACCCTGATTAACTGTGTAGCTTCTTCCTCACAGTTCTAAGTATCAGACACAACAATGAATAATCCACAGCTGACTGTCTTTAGCAGGTCAAAGGTCACGGCACACAGCACTCTGTGAAACAGTTTGGAGCAGGAATTCTTGCACATTTACAAACTGACACTGCTGCACGGCATGCTGGGTAATGCTAGCTGCTCAGGTATGGGTGTGGTAACGGCTGTGAGACTCTGTGGCTGCAGAACACTGAAGAAGAGAAAAGAGAGGTGGAGGATGAAGAAAAGAGGCGGAGATGAAGCAGAAGTTTAACTCTAGAGAGGAGCTGTGTCTTTGTGGGTGGGGCTCAGGCAGCTCCGCCCACACAGTGACAGTGAAGCAGGTGAAGAGTAATAAATGAAGACAGCAGACAGGATTTGATAAGCTGATGTACAAACATGTAGTATGATGGTGGCAGCTACAGAAACAGGTCCATACAGACTGAAGCGTGTCTCAGTCTGAATGTACACTGCTGTTATAAGAGCTGTGGAAACTCAGGTCAAAAGGACGTAACCACACTGTTGACAGTTCCAGGACAGTCACAGAGTTACAGCATCATTTGTGAACATAAAGACAGAAAGCTCATCCAAATCCTGGGATTAAAAGTCTTTCCTGGCGGTGTCCAGTCAAACACGTCTCTGTGAAAGCTTCAATCCAACAGGCTCCAAAGTCCTTCTGCTCATTTCCTCGCCGGGTTCTTGATGCTCCTGTACCATCTCTCTGTCATCCTCCTCGCTCCCTCTTTGTACTCACAGCCTTTGTGCATCATTAACACTCACATGAGGAAAACCAAAGTTTTACTGGGCAGAAGATGATCATCAGTGACGCTGTCTTTAAAACACTCTTGTTAGAAATGTACGACTTTAATGTGAAACATTCAGAGTTTTTTCTCTTGTTGTGTTTGTTTGAAGCTGCTTCCTGTTGGCTTCAGCTGTTTGGAGTTTCCATTTTCTAAACTTCTACATTCTGAACCTTCTTCAGCTCTGAACAGATGATGAAACACTGAATGATTTCAAGCTCTTTGTCTAATAAACTTACATCTTTCATTCTTTATACAGATTGGAGCGCTGTGGTTTGTCAGAGATCAGCTGTGATTATCTGGCAGCAGCACTGAAGTCCAACCCCTCCCATCTGAGAGTGCTGGTGCTGAGCGACAACAACAAGCTGCAGGATCCAGGAGTGAAGCATCTGTGTGGTTTCCTGGAGAGTCCAGGATGTAAACTTGAAACTCTGAGGTCAGTCAGCATGTTTTAGTTGTGCTGAGATGAATATGATGTGAAAGTTGTGCTGACACTAAACTGCAGACATCAGGCTGATATTATACTGATCCACACTGAGGATCTTCATGGTAAAGTCTGTTTTCTTCTTCTCTGGTTTAGTCCATTGACTGCAGCAGAACAATGTTCACATTTCAAACAGTGATATTCAACGTATGGCCCGCGGCCCACACACGGCCTGCCCACCTTTCCTGATTAAGAGAGAGGGGACCCTGATTAACTGTGTAGCTTCTTCCTCACAGTTCTAAGTATCAGACACAACAATGAATAATCCACAGCTGACTGTCTTTAGCAGGTCAAAGGTCACGGCACACAGCAATCTGTGAAACAGTTTGGAGCAGGAATTCTTGCACATTTACAAACTGACACTGCTGCACGGCATGCTGGGTAATGCTAGCTGCTCAGGTATGGGCGTGCTAACAGCTGTGAGGCTCCGTGGCTGCAGAACACTGAAGAAGAGAAAAGAGAGGTGGAGGATGAAGAAAAGAGGCGGAGATGAAGCAGAAGTTTAGCTCCAGAGAGGAGCTGTGTCTGTGTGGGCGGGGCTCAGGCAGCTCCGCCCACTCAGTTTGTTCCCTCCTGATTCATCTGCATGTGTTCTGCTTCACACTGCTCACCTCCACCAAAGACTTCACAAACATCTTCTTTCTTTGAGTCCAGTTTGTCCCACAAACACTTCCAAATCTCCTCCTCTGAGATTCTGCAGCTTCTTGCAGTGTGACTCAGCTGACTTCTGACAGACCACAGACTGGCACAGCATCCACATGTGTCTCCTTTCAAACAGGCTCTTGATGTTTCCTCCCACATCATTCTGGCCTCTCAGTCTCCTTTGTTCTCCAGCTTTGTAGCTCCGGCTGGTGAAGCTTCAGTTTTCCATGTTGGTAACAGTAAACTACAGCCTCTGCTGTCAGCTGGGTAACTAAACAGAGCTGCAGCACGTCTCTGCGGTGGTGCTACATCCAGCCTGCAGACGGCCGTCTACATGTTGTAGTGGTTTAAAGTCACCAGGGGGCGCTGTCCCAGCCATGCAGGCAGTGGGCTGCTCTGCTTGTGCTGTTGTTGGTGAAGCTGAAGTGAAAGCGAGAGTTAAAACCCTGAACATTGTCCACTGAGCTTCTCATGCTCTTCTCATGCTCAAAGAAGTTTAACAGGAAGGACGACTCGTCCATCAGGCGTCCAGCTGTCCGTGACCGTGTCCACAGCAGAGTGTGACCGAGGCTTCATGCTAACACGCACACATGAAGCTAATACCACCACGAGCAGCTGCTCAGTGGATTTGGAGGACAAATGTCTGCAGCTTCTCACAGGCAGTATGCAGAATGTGGATCTCCACAAAGACTGTGGAGAGCTCGTCCCACACTCTAAATCCACACTTGTCTGCACAAAACTTCTCACACGTTCCCGTCACAAGTGTCTTCTAAGTGAAGCTACCAGGTTCAGGTGCAGCTTGTTTATCTGGAGCTGCAGGAGATGATCCATCCTCACAAAGCAACACAGACAGCAGATATGCAAACACACAACACAACCAAAGGATTCTCTCTGCATGTCTGTGGCTGATGCTGCTGGAACGAAGCTGTTTGAAACCTTGTTGTTCTGCACTTTGGGACCAGAAGAGGAAACTGAAGCTCTGTGCAGAGGGTCCAATGGAAGCAGCCAAGCGCTGTAAGTGTCTGCTGTACAGGGATGCTGGTTCAGCTGTGGCTCAGTTTCACAGTGTGACTCAATAAAAGCAGCAGGAAATCAAAGCTTGATGCTTTCATCAGTGTGGAAATAAGAAAGTTTCCTGTGACAGACGCTGGAGCTCTTTCACTCTCAGCTTCACAGTTTCAGCTTCAAACTTCTTCCAACATGTTTCTAACACGGCCACATTCCACCTTAATGGAGCTGATATCTTGTGCATCAGCACATTTTCTAAAGGCAGCGATCACATCTTTAGTTTTGGATGTTTAACTGCAGATTGTTTATGTGTTTATAGCACATTAATTACAGCAGCAGCGTTGACCACAGTGCTGTACAAGAATCCAAGATAACGATTAAAATAACTCCTAATATTAATATCACACATCAAATATCAAATAACTCTCATGCTGTATTAAAAGCCAGTGAATACAAATGTGTTTTAAGAGCAGATTTACAGAGACTGACAGCAGGAGCTGGGGCTGTTCGATAGAACGATGTATATATGATGACCATATGAAAACGTCTATCGTTTCATATCACGCTCTTTGTTTCCTGCTTATGTGTTTGTGTTTTCCAGATAAAGCTTTCAAAATAAATCTGAAGATCCTGTTGAGAGTTTTCAAAATAAACACAATACAGTACTGCGGTCGCTCGTTTATCGAGTTACGTTCTAAAAATAAGTCTCAGGATGAAGTAGCAGCTTTATGTTTTATAAGTATTATAGAAGTTTTAAGGCAGTTAAACCCTCACTGCACACTTTCTACACTTTTCTCAGACAGGCATGAACATTTTCACACTTTTCTCTCTTGTTTAAACAAAGTTCAAACCTTCATAGAAAAATAAGTTCATTATTAAAGAGTGAAAGCAAAGTGTTTCTGAAATGTGTCAAATCAGCCTTTGCTGGCATTAAATGAGCTTCTGTGTGAGGAGCACTCGTCCATGGCCTGGGCTCCTCGCTGTCAGGTAAAGTTTCATAAAGCTTTTGAGTTTTTCTGCAGATAATGTTGGTGTCCAGCACGATGTTCTTTTTCCTGCGGTCACTGAGCCACAAAGCCAAAGCTGACTCCATCCTTACGATGTTCTTGTTGTGGACAGTTACAACCTTTTTGCCTCCTTGTTGAAACTATGATGGTCAGCATCTTCCTCTGCCTTTGGCTGCTACCACAGGTGCAAAACGTCTCGGCATCATTGTTGTTTGTTGGGGACAAAACGTACAAACATACAGTGCAGCACTGCAGAGTCACACTGCTGTAAATTTGAACACATTCTGTACTGTACAGGAGACACGGCACGAGATTGACTGACAATGGTCTACAGCCAATCAGGACGCAGAACACAACGCGCTGTACAAAACAAAAGCATGCAAAATTGCACAAAAAAGATCAGCGAAACAGCGAGGCCGCCAAAGGTGAACTGTGTTACAGCGAGGGACCAGCGTATATGTGGTTGTTGGGACGATAAATGTCTTTGAGCTTGTGTCAGAAGACGAGCTGCAGCTTTCTGGACCAGCTGCAGTCTTGCCAGGCAGGTCCCACTAACTCCAACATATAAGGAGTTACAATAATCCAGCTGGGACGTCATGAAAACGTGGATCGCCCGTTCAAGGTTTTTAAAAGATAGAAATGATCTCACCTTAGATAAAAGCCTCAGTTTGAAGAAAGACCGCTGTACAACTGAGCTCAGCTGTTTTTCAAAGGTCACATTGCCGTCAAATATAAGCCCCAAATGTAATAATGCGATTTAATAAAAGAGCTGAACCAGTCTAATAGAGCGCCCTTGATGCCGCCATGCTCCAATGGTGAGGTCAAGATGCTGTGGTCAAGGCAGCGGTCAGATCCAAAAGCACAGCGGAGTCTCCTGATCAGTGGCTGATAAAAGATCATTAAGAACTTTCCAAAGTGCAGTTTCAGTGCTGTGAAGAGCTTTAAAACCAGACTGAAACCTTTACAACAGATTGCAGCTGAACAAATATAATCTTTTACAAAATCTTCGACAGGAAGGGAAGCTTTGAAATAGGCCTGAAGTTTGAGCAGACAGAGGATCCAGATCAGGTTTTTAGTACAGGCTGTACAACAGCATGTTTAAAACAGGCTGTACAACACCTGAACTAAGACTGCTGTTAAAAATCGCTAAGATGTCGGAACCAACAACCTTTAAAATCTTTTTAAACACGTGTTGGAACAACATCATTTGGACAAGATGATGTCTTTATAGCATCACATCGTTCCTCCACCTGATCAAACCACACAGGCTCAAACTGATCAAAAACAGCTGAGCAGGTGAATATTTTAGCCCCGGTGCGATCTCGGGCGAGAGTATCGATGATGGCCAAAGGGCAGCGTCCAGCTCTACGGCCGCTGAAGAGCAGACTCAACAGACGCGTGTGATGTGGATCCTACTGCTCTAAAATTGGAGCTTCTTCAATCCATTAAAGAGGACATTAGTACGCTGTTAAAAGAAGAAGTCAGAAATGCATTGAAAGAAGATTTTGACAATATAAGGGCTGACGTGCAAGGACTGAGAAATGAGATCGCTAACAGCATGGCGGCGACGTGCGGCGAAGTTGATGGAGTAAAGGTTACAGTGAAAGAAGCTGAGGATGGGCTGTCAATGTGGAGCGATGAGGTGACCACCCTGCAGTCTACAGTAGAGAGTATGAAGGAGGAGCTGTCTGACCTGAAGGATAAATGTGATGAAGGCAGGAAGCGGAGAGCTAACATCCACATCATAGGGATCCCAGAGGGCCTGGACTCGAGCTCCTCCACGGCCGTATCCGTGCTACTACGTGAAGTGCTGGGTATGGATAAAGACGTTATTGTCGACCGCTCACACAGGAGCCCTATCCTGAGAAAGCCAGCTGGTGACCCGCACGCCGTCATAGCCGAGCGTCACTACTACCAGGATTGTGTGGCTACGCCGTGCCAGGGCCCAAGCCCCGCTTGAGTTTAACGGACAACCTATTGCAATATTACGACTGGGCGATATGACCCAAAGTTCATATCTCGATATTCTTTAGCTGGATGGCGATATACGATATATATCTCGATATTTTTGAAGCCCGAAAGTAAGAACAAAGAGAGAGTTCTTAGTCAAAGCTGTGTCCCAAATCTCACACAGGCACATTTATTAACATACAGCGTAGATGTACATGAAACAATTACTCAGAAATAAATGATCAGCATTTATTAAATAATAATGCTCCATAAATAAAAGAAAACAATGTTGTGTTTGTGCATAACAAAAAGCTCACAATCGTGCAGTCAAAATGTAAACAGACGCTGAGCATAATAACAAGCAGCTGCTCTGTTCCCAGGTTCTACTGCGTGACTGACAGCCTGGAGTTTGAAACCCTCTTTGTAACCGTGTCTCTTACAGGTGCCATTTATGGTCCTTATACACACTCAATACAGTAATATTACGTTGAAGCAGAGTACGTATCACTCCGCGAGGCTCCTCGTAGCTGTAATGCTCCAACAATCCATCAAGCGGTGCAGCCTCGTAGCTGAGCAAAGTCGTACCAAAACATCTTTTGAAAGGTTTCTGAGCGCCGTGTAGCACATAAAATCGGTTCAAGGTCAGTAAGCACAACCAGAATTCATCCATAAGCCGCACTGTCGATTTATGAGAAAATTACAGGATTTTAAGTGCAGAAAATATAGTTTATGGTTTTCCTTTGATCTTAGCAAATATCTACGCCTCTAATTGGGACGATCACAGATTTTTCACTAATGTCTTTGCGCGGCTCCCCAATATGTCATCACACAATATCATCTTTGAGGGAGACCTAAACTGCTCATTATCTGCTATGGACCACAGTTCACACAAAAGTACACTTAGTCCAAAGTCATCATGCGTCATTCAGAGCTTTCTTGATAATTATGGGCTGGCTGATGTATGGAAATTTCATAATCCTGCTTCACGTCAATACTCTTTTTTTTCTAATGTCCATAAAACATATATTTGTATAGAAAAACGTCTCCCTTTAGTTACAGAATGTGATTATAAGACTCTGGTGATTTCTCCTCTTGTTTTTTCAATGTGTATTGCTGATGCCTGCTCCAACTATCAGCCATGGAGATTCAACTCAGTGTTGTTAGCAGATGAAGAGTTTGTCAGTTACAAAAGGTCTCAAAGAGATTTTTTTTCTATCAATCAGACCCCAGAGATGTCATCATCAGTCATTTGGGAATCTCTAAAAGCATCTGAGAGGCCAAATAATTTCATTTTGTGCCAAACAAAGTGCAACACTGAAAGAACATCATCCATAAATATTGAGTAAGAACTGGACTCTCATACAGCGAGACTCAAATGCCTTTAAACATCAGCTTATCCTGCTGATCCAAGTCCAACACTGAGTTTGTAAAAACATGTTTGTCAATCATTTTGTTTGGTTTCTGAGGAAAAAGATTCAATAACTTGCTGCTAATACACAACATTTCATCATATTTCCTCATAACCCTCTTTTGTCTGACCATTTGATCCCATTTGAATTTGCAATAAAGGATCCACAGAGTTTGGTGACAATAATGACAGTAGATGTTTGTGTGAAAGTGCTGGAAGCAAATGAGTGTGTGATCTTCTTTCAGTGTTGCACTTTGTAGACGCTCCCTGAGCACTGGTCTCACAGCCAGCTGCACATAGAGACCAGTGTTGTTAGTCCAGGTCAGAAGATGACTTGTTGGAATGAAAATGAGCTTGTAGTTTGTCTGCTTTAATAATGTGACTGGAAAAAGGTGTTGGACTTCAGATATGTCCATTTCTGTCACACTTCACCTTTAAAAGTGAAGCCATGTGGTTCCTGGAAGGAAAAACACGACTTTTTCAAGTCTTTGTCCTGTTTTTATGAGAAATGTACGACTTTAATGTGAAACATTCAGAGTTTTTTCTCTTGTTGTGTTTGTTTGAAGCTGCTTCCTGTTGGCTTCAGCTGTTTGGAGTTTCCATTTTCTAAACTTCTACATTCTGAACCTTCTTCAGCTCTGAACAGATGATGAAACACTGAATGATTTCAAGCACTTTGTCTAATAAACTTACATCTTTCATTCTTTATACAGATTGAAGAGCTGTGGTTTGTCAGATATTGGCCTTGATTATCTGGCAGCAGCACTGAAGTCCAACCCCTCGTATCCCACAGAGGTGGACCTGAGTGGAACCTACAGCAACCTGAAGGGTTCAGGAGTGAAGCATCTGTGTGGTTTTCGGGAGAATCCAAGATGTCGATTTGAAACTCTGAGGTCAGTCAGCATGTTTTAGTTGTGCTGAGATGAATATGATGTGAAAGTTGTGCTGACACTAAACTGCAGACATCAGGCTGATATTATACTGAGAGAGAGGTGGAGGATGAAGAAAAGAGGCGGAGATGAAGCAGAAGTTTTGCTCCAGAGAGGAGCTGTGTCTGTGTGGGCGGGGCTCAGGCAGCTCCGCCCACACAGTGACAGTGAAGCAGGTGAAGAGTAATAAATGAAGACAGCAGACAGTATTTGATAAGCTGATGTACAAACATGTAGGTTGTGTCCAAATTCATGGGCTGCATCCTCCTGAGGCCGCATTTGTAGACCGATTACGTCACAGCGACACGTCGAAGGCTGTCCAAATTCGTAGACTCCTCCGAATGCAGCCAACAAATGCGTCCTCCTTTTCCCCGAATTTGAAGGATGGGTCGGGTGTGTCCTTCGTGGCCTACCATATCCCAGAATTCATAGCGCGGCCCAGCCAAACTCCAGTTTCCAACAATGGCGGCTGCTACTAAGTTTTAAAATTACTCATACTAATCTTTTTCGGTCACAAAATAAACTTTTAACATATTTTCAGGCGAGAAAGTAGCTGTGTAAACATCAAATATCTGCTCGGTTTATCAAGATACCGCATATTTGCAAAAGTGCTTCGACGTTTTCGGAGACGTCTGCTACCCACCAGCTCGATAGCTCGCCGGGAGCTCGAGGGTCACTGAAGCCGCCGAGAACGGCACAACTCCCGGCACATCATTTTCAGATCACCGCGGACTTTCGCTACTCAGGTTAAACGTGATATATAAGTCACTTAGACAACCTCAAAATGTTATTGTTGGGCTTTTTTCAGTGTTTTGTTTGTTCGTGAGTAAATCGGTTTGGCTGAGATTAAAGTTATTAGATTAGATTAGATAAAATAAAACTTTATTAATCCCCCAGGTGGGTTCCTCCTTGGTCTTTACAGAGCTGACTAAACGTCAAACAGAAAACTGATTAAACAGAAGTATGAGACGGTCGAGAATTTACGCCAGTGTCCTGTTATATTTTAGATAGCAAGGAGCAGACGGCTGAGTTTATTAAACTCCACCGAGACAGCGGTGACGCTAATCAGAAGGCTAGACCGTCCAATTTCCCCAGCCGTTTATTTCCAGCCTACCCGACCTTCTGAGGACCCAGCCCACGTAGACCGCAAAGGCCGGGTCCTCGGGAGGATGCAGCCCATGAATTTGGACACGACCGTAGTATGATGGTGGCAGCTACAGAAACAGGTCCATACAGACTGAAGCGTGTCTCAGTCTGAATGTACACTGCTGTTATAAGAGCTGTGGAAACTCAGGTCAAAAGGACGTAACCACACTGCTGACAGTTCCAGGACATTCACAGAGTTACAGCATCATTTGTGACCATAAAGACAGAAAGCTCATCCAAATCCTGGGATTAAAAGTCTGTCCTGGTGGTGTCCAGTCAAACACGTCTCTGTGAAAGCTTCAATCCAACAGGCTCCAAAGTCCTTCTGCTCATTTCCTCGCCGGGTTCTTGATGCTCCTGTACCATCTCTCTGTCATCCTCCTCGCTCCCTCTTTGCACTCACAGTCTTTGTGCATCATTAACACTCACATGTGGAAACCCAAAGTTTTACTGGGCAGAAGATGATCATCAGTGACTCTGTCTTTAAAACACTCTTGTTAGAAATGTACGACTTTAATGTGAAACATTCAGAGTTTTTTCTCTTGTTGTGTTTGTTTGAAGCTGCTTCCTGTTGGCTTCAGCTGTTTGGAGTTTCCATTTTCTAAACTTCTACATTCTGAACCTTCTTCAGCTCTGAACAGATGATGAAACACTGAATGATTTCAAGCACTTTGTCTAATAAACTTACATCTTTCATTCTCTATACAGATTGGAGCGCTGTGATTTGTCAGAGATCAGCTGTGATTATCTGGAAGCAGTGCTGAAGCTCAACCCTTCGTATCCCAGAGAGGTGGACCTGAGCTACCACAAGCTGCAGGATTCAGGAGTGAAGCAGCTGTGTGTTCTTCTGGAGAATCCACAACATCAAATTGAAACTCTGAGGTCAGTCTCCACGTTTTAGTTGTGCTGACACTGTCGATCTGTGGAACTAAAACCTTTATACAGGAAGTCTGGTTCAGCTCTTTGTAGACCTTCTAATCTCTGATGCTCTGAGTCTTACTCAGTAGATGATGCAGAGTTGTGAAGCCGATGTGGGTGAGGACACTCGCCCAGCTCTAACTACTTTGACGTCCAGGCGGCTTCCCTGCTTGTCCTGATACAAACAAACCTGAGTAACCTTGCAGGTCAGATCTCATCAGTCACACCTGTTATGGCAGCTCTCCTCTAGATTGTAGTTCTTGTTAACCTGGGATGGTTTTAGAAGCCTGGACCACAGACTGCAAGGGAAGATATTACTGGGAAAGGCCAAAGCAACCTATTAGACCCATTAAACACTAACATAGATGAATACTCAGATTTAAACCTTTATTGTTTCACAAAGGGTTAAAAAGGGAACGTCCACAGTTTAGACTGCAGCAGATTTTATTAAAGCAGTTTGACAGGAAGTAAAGCAAAAACACAAAGAATAAGTGTTTCACATATTAATACATATAACATAATAATAAAAGAAAAGCAAAATAATGATACAAAAGAATGAAAAAGTTGTCCAGAGCAGCAGGATGTCTGAGGTCTGCAGAAACACAAAAACACAGCAGCTAAAAATAGTTGTTGAAAGAAAACGAGGTGGGAGCTGCTGATTCCTGAGCTTTGATACTGGATTAGCTTCAGTAGTTATTCCCATCACTGCTGTAGGAGCTACATTTAGTCACAGCTGATTGTCTCCTTTGACCAATCAGAAGACTACTGTTGTAAAAACAAGCAGACAAAGAACCAATGAGAGTGAAGAACAGGATAAAGAGCTCGTGTGATGGAGGCAAAGCAATAATCAGCAGACTGTAGCAGTTTCTATCTGGATGAAAGTAGAAGGAGCTCAGCGGAGCTCAGTCCCATATCTTTGGTTAGAAACAACATCAGTGATTTCCTGCTGCTCGAGATGATTCCAGCAGCTCTCATTACAGCAGCTGATGAGAGAAACAGCTGATGGCTCACAGCTCGTACACTGTTGGATCTCCAGATGTTCACGTGGCTGAAGTCTGTGAAGAAACTGTGGTCCACGTAGTTCACACGGCCTCAGATTGGACCGAGCTCCCTGGATCACTGCAGCATCCTCAGCTGGTACATGGACGTCTCTGCTCCTCAGTCTTGGAGCCTCTGCAGGTCCGTCCACACCACCAGGGTCTTCTCACTCACCTTTCCTTTGTCCTCGTCCTTCATCGGCCGTGCTGTGTCTTTGTTCCTGCGGTGTTGTTCCCACGATGCAGCGCTGATGTTCCTTCCTTGAATGCACAACAAGTACGGTGCTGGTCTTTCTCGGGTGGAGCAGAGACAGATTGAAGTCTTTCAGGCTTTAGTGTCGACTTCCCTGACAGAGGCTGGACTCCATGGTCTGCACAGGAGGCTTCTACACTGTGTGGAGGTGACTCCTGGACTCGAAGACAGGCTGCAGGTACATGTGTGATGAAGAGGAGCTACAGCAGTGTGATGGAGCTGCAGGTGTGAAGGAAGTCCTGCTGTCCTGTCCCACCCTCATCTTTGCTTCCTCTGTCTTCTCTGGACTTGTCCTCCTGTTTCAGAAACAGCACTGCTTCATGCCGAGGGTGGACGGGAGCGTTGGCTCTGATTCTTTTACCGTCCACCACAAGGAGACACTGATGCTGACCTCCTGATTCATCTGCATGTGTTCTGCTTCACACTGCTCACCTCCACCAAAGACTTCACAAACATCTTCTTTCTTTGAGTCCAGTTTGTCCCACAAACACTTCCAAATCTCCTCCTCTGAGATTCTGCAGCTTCTTGCAGTGTGACTCAGCTGACTTCTGACAGACCACAGACTGGCACAGCATCCACATGTGTCTCCTTTCAAACAGGCTCTTGATGTTTCCTCCCACATGATTCTGGCCTCTCAGTCTCCTTTGTTCTCCAGCTCTGTAGCTCCAGCTGGTGAAGCTTCAGTTTTCCATGTTGGTAACAGTAAACTACAGCCTCTGCTGTCAGCTGGGTAACTAAACAGAGCTGCAGCACGTCTCTGCGGTGGTGCTACATCCAGCCTGCAGACGGCCGTCTACATGTTGTAGTGGTTTACAGTCACCAGGGGGCGCTGTCCCAGCCATGCAGGCAGTGGGCTGCTCTGCTTGTGCTGTTGTTGGTGAAGCTGAAGTGAAAGTGATAGGTTTGTAGTTTGAACCTATCCACTGGAACGTTAAGGACAATCTGCTACGCAGCAAAAAGCAAGACACAAGGCACCAAAGTTCTCTGGTTTACTCATGCATGAGGGAGACCTGGCTGGAGCCAAGCGTCGTTCCACCACTTGACCACCATCAGACTCTCAGCCAGGCTCCCCATAGCACTCCTTTTATTGTGGTTACATGAATATGCATAGGGTCATTAACATATAGCATCTCACATAGGTATACATGTGAACAAAGAATACTGTGTGTGTGTGTGTGTGTGTGTGTGTGTGTGTGTGTGTGTGTGTGTGTGTGTGTGTGTGTGTGTGGTACTGCTGATCAAAGGGTCATATAACATCCTTGGTCAGGAAGAGGGTAGACCCCCCTTCACCCTAGATGGTTCACCCTAGATAACATGGTGAGGAAGTCCAGCAGTTCATCTAAACAAAAAGCACTTAGACTAGAACAGACGTAGCTACGTTAATCCTGCCATAAAACAATAAGAGAAGGTACGACCTCTCTCGTGCTCCCAGGATGTGGGTGTGCATTCCAGTGTGGAATACACACCAAGCCCCTGCAGCCTGCTAAAGATCACACATCCTATCACTACACAATTGATTATACACCTCTAAGAATATATGGTTAAATATTTCCTAATACAAATGACAATAATAAAATCTAAACCCATCATCACCACCCTGTATTGTCATTTTTTAAGGCTATACGGCATATATATATCTTCAGCTCTACACCACTTGTCAACATTTTCAGTGCAGGCTTCATTTCATACACACATATTAGCCTTAGCATCCATGTCACTCTGCTGCAACAGTATGAAATTGGTAAAGGTGTTAGCAATCATTTTATTCACCATCGATCTTACACATGGCAAAATGCAACCTGTAAACAAGCAAAGCAAAGCCAATAATGTAAGAATGGGAGTCAAAAACTTTAGAAACATATTCCACCATGGTCCAGATGTCAACCAGGCTATCCAGCCTTGTGACGTGTCTCCTCCTGATGTGTGGTCCGCCACATATTTCTGCAGAGCAGTTAAGTTCTGCAGTGCCTCATAGATGTCTCCTCCAGTTGTATATCCATCCGGAATAAACGTACAACATGTCTCTCCAATCAGCTTACACACTCCTCCTTGTGATGCTGTTATCAAGTCTAGGGTCAGCCTGTTCTGCAGTACCATCGTTCTGATGGCCTTTTGCTCCTCCGCTAAGGCTGTTCCCAGAGTCTTAGTGAGATTAATGTGTCGCAGTAAGGCATATCGGTTGATCTCCACATGATCCCGCACCTCTGCAACTCTGATGTTTGGGATCAAACTTTGGAAGAATTTAGCTCCTCCACTCCAAATGTGGAATTCTCGTGGCACTCCAGTGTCTACTGTCACTCCAAAAGAGTTAGGTGAGGCTATATTCACCTCACGCTTCCGTCGGTTGCTAGGGTGATGTTCAACTCTGTCCATGAAGAAGACATGATCCGATAACTTCACCACGGCACACAATCCTCCCCATCCCTCAGGGAGTGATAGATAGGCTTTATGTCCACACAAGAAATACCAATCAGCCAAAACTCTTGTTCCTTTTGATTGATTGATTGATTGATTGATTGAATCTTTATTTTGAACATGTTGAAAAAGTATATAAAAAAAAAATACTACTGCTTGGCACCATCCTTGCACATCCTGTCCACTTCTGACTCTTTGCTTTTACTGGTATCCTGTAAGCCCGGTTGGACTTGCATTCAGTCCTCCTTAATGTCAAGTTCTCAGCTCACTTTGCACTGGTCAAGCATTTCATACACCTGCTCTCATTCTCTGGAGGGCAGTAGGTGTATATGTATCCACATAAACGAAGCGGCAGCTCCCCCACTGACAGTGATCCATTGTTCATCACACACAACGGCAGTTGAGCTGTATTCAGCTTGTTCAGCAATATTATGTCTGGCAGTGGGTCTGACACTTGAGGCCAGGCCAATAAGTCAGTTTGCTCAGAACAATTCACATCTATAAGTGGCGACTTACTCCAGGTGATGTTCAGAGGTGTACTATAGTTGGCCTGGGACCAGAGGACTCTGTTGCCAGGATGAGTTGCTAAGCCCAACAGACACCAACTCCTGTCCTCTGGTATGCTGTACGGCCACAGTCCAGATGTATATGCGGATAACGGCATATGAGCACACACATAGCAGTCCGTCCTATTGTTCAAGTGAGCAGTTGTATTCATAAACTGCCACCAAAAGTTTGTAGAATAGCCATGAGGGTATTGGGTGTGGTTTCCTTGGACATACAGGGTCTCCACAGCTGACCATGATGACATCAAAGCCATTACACCCAGCAGGGTAGACAACACTTTACCAGCCATTCTGATGAGTACCTGTGGCTCAGTTGGTTTCTTCACCGGATTGAGACGAAGGGCCCTAGAGGCTTTCCCCCCCTTTGTACCCGGTCTTCCTGCCACTTACTCCGAGCTGGCCTGGATGTGTGTCACCTTTTTGCAGTGGCTTTGGTGTATCCAGGTGGGTCGTTCTGCAATCTTCACAGCAGTTGGTGTTGTCAGCAGAGCCTGGTATGGTCCGTCCCACCGTGGCTTCGACCAGCACTTCCTCTTTATGACCTTTATCAGTACCCAGTCCCCTGGCTTCAGACGTTCTTCCTGTACAGAAACAGAATCATCTGGCAGATTATTTGCACTCATGACTTCTTTGCTTTTCAGCATTTTAATCATCCAGTCTGCTAGTGTGTTTTCTTCTTCTGCTTTATCATTATCATTACAAAACACTGGAACTCTAAATGGCCTGCCATATATTATTTCAAAAGGCGTTAGGCCATTATCAGTTGGCGTGATTCTCATATACATTTTCACTAGCTCAATGCAGTCTACCTATGTTCTGCCTGTTTCCTCCATTGTTTTCCTGAGTCTCAGCTTTACTGTGCCATTAGTCCTTTCAACCAGCCCTGCACTTTGTGGGTGATATGAGCAATGGTTTTTCAGCGTTATCCCCAGATGTTGTGACATTTTCTCAATTACTTCATTCACAAAATGAGGACCATTGTCACTGTAAATAGTCTGGGGGATCCCATGCTCTGGGATCACATTTTTGCATATCACTTTAGCCACTGAAATAGCATCTGCTTTCTTAGTGGGGACAACTTCTACCCACTTTGAGAACGGGCACACAATCACCAGGCAGTACCTGTAGGTGTTACAGTTAGACAACTCAATGAAATCCATATGGATTACTTCAAATGGGTAGCTGGGTCTGGGAAACTTTCCTCTCCTAGGTCTGAGGTTTCCCTGAGCATTATGTTTACAACATATTAAACATGCTTTACAAAAATGTTTTGAATAAGCATTGAATCCCAGTGTGAAAAACTGCCGTTCGACTGCTGCCACCATCCCAGCTGTCGAGACATGGCAGAGCCCGTGGCTCAAACTTGCAGCAGTCCTATATAGGTTCTTAGGCAATATAGGTTTATCACAAAGATAGTAGACATCACCTCGCAGGCTTGCTCCTTTAGTGAGCCACAGCTGCTTCTCAGCTGGAGGTGAGTGTGACTGCATGTCTGCTAACACATCATGTGTGATGGGCGTAGTTTGCTCCTGTGACGCCAGAACATGAACCCCATGTGTTCCAAGGGCCGCTTCCTTTGCAATTTTATCTGCAAAGGCGTTGCCTAGTACAATGGGGTCAGTGCCACGTGTGTGTGCTGCACATTTACAAACCGCAACTTTACTAGGCAGTAAGACTGCTTTCAACAGGGCCTGCAACAATGTCGCATGCTCCACAGGTTTACCTGTTGATGTTGTCATGCCTCGTCTTGACCACTGAGCGGCAAAGAAATGAAGTGTAGCATATGCATACTGACTGTCAGTATATATAGTCACTGCCTCCTGTCTCTTCTGCGCCTGTTCTAACCACAATTTAGCGGACGCCACTTGTAACTCTCTCTCCTGTTTCAATTTCCCTGTCGCACAAGCTGCTTTCACTGTCAACTGGTCTACTAACATTTGACATTGTCCTACAACCAATTTACCTTCAAAATCATATTTCTTGCGCCAATGTCCTAAATACTTTGCGCTACCGGGAGCGAATTTCACCATAAACTTCTCGTCACCCTCTGACACACTCTTGGTTGCTTGGGAACCCATAATAACAACAACAGCTGCCGACGTCACAGACCACGTGTTCTGCTCCGCACACACTCACACAACAACAACAACAACAAAAAATATCCTCACACACAAACAACAAAAATTAGGCCTATTGTCTCAACGCAGTCTCACACAGTGACTGCGTGCTTTGTCGCACACAGTGGCAAAGACTTACATAGCAGTGATCACGCGCTTTATCGCACACAGTGATAAAGACTTTCAACGCAACCTCACACAGTGGATGCGCGCTTTGCTGCACACAGCGGCAAAGAATAGTCGCACACAGTGACTACACGCTTTATCGCACACAGTGATAAAGACTTTACAACTCAGCCTCACACAGTGGCTTAGATTTTTCACATACCTACTTGGTGTTGCTTATTGCGAGTAGCATCAGTCCCGAATCCCGTCAATCGTCATCCATCGAGGAGAAAAAACAGACGGCTAATCCACCGGCTCGATGACGAATTCTCACGCCTCGGGACTTTGCTGCAGGACCTCTATAAGTCCTGGCTGACGTCAGTCTGTCGGCGTGTCTCTTTTCCCCTCGGTGAATGTCGACTCCAGGGATCCGGCTCTCGAAGGACCAATTAATGATAGGTTTGTAGTTTGAACCTATCCACTGGAACGTTAAGGACAATCTGCTACGCAGCAAAAAGCAAGACACAAGGCACCAAAGTTCTCTGGTTTACTCATGCATGAGGGAGACCTGGCTGGAGCCAAGCGTCGTTCCACCACTTGACCACCATCAGACTCTCAGCCAGGCTCCCCATAGCACTCCTTTTATTGTGGTTACATGAATATGCATAGGGTCATTAACATATAGCATCTCACATAGGTATACATGTGAACAAAGAATACTGTGTGTGTGTGTGTGTGTGTGTTCGTGTGTGTGTGTGTGTGTGTGTGTGTGTGTGTGTGTGTGTGTGTGTGTGGGGTACTGCTGATCAAAGGGTCATATAACATCCTTGGTCAGGAAGAGGGTAGACCCCCCTTCACCCTAGATGGTTCACCCTAGATAACATGGTGAGGAAGTCCAGCAGTTCATCTAAACAAAAAGCACTTAGACTAGAACAGACGTAGCTACGTTAATCCTGCCATAAAACAATAAGAGAAGGTACGACCTCTCTCGTGCTCCCAGGATGTGGGTGTGCATTCTAGTGTGGAATACACACCAAGCCCCTGCAGCCTGCTAAAGATCACACATCCTATCACTACACAATTGATTATACACCTCTAAGAATATATGGTTAAATATTTCCTAATACAAATGACAATAATAAAATCTAAACCCATCAGAAAGCGAGAGTTAAAACACTGAACAGTGTCCACTGAGCTTCTTATGCTATTCTCATGCTCAAAGAAGTTTAACAGGACGGACGACTCGTCCATCAGGCGTCCAGCTGTCCGTGACCGTGTCCACAGCAGAGTGTGACCGAGGCTTCATGCTAACACGCACACATGAAGCTAATACCACCACGAGCAGCTGCTCAGTGGATTTGGAGGACAAATGTCTGCAGCTTCTCACAGGCAGTATGCAGAATGTGGATCTCCACAAAGACTGTGGAGAGCTCGTCCCACACTCTAAATCCAAACTTGTCTGCACAAAACTTCTCACACGTTCCCGTCACAAGTGTCTTCTAAGTGAAGCTACCAGGTTCAGGTCCAGCTTGTTTATCTGGAGCTGCAGGAGATGATCCATCCTCACAAAGCAACACAGCAGATATGCAAACACACAACACAACCAAAGGATTCTCTATGCATGTCTGTGGCTGATGCTGCTGGAACGAAGCTGTTTGAAACCTTGTTGTTCTGCACTTTGGGACCAGAAGAGGAAACTGAAGCTCTGTGCAGAGGGTCCAATGGAAGCAGCCAAGCGCTGTAAGTGTCTGCTGTACAGGGATGCTGGTTCAGCTGTGGCTCAGTTTCACAGTGTGACTCAATAAAAGCAGCAGGAAATCAAAGCTTGATGCTTTCATCAGTGTGGAAATAAGAAAGTTTCCTGTGACAGACGCTGGAGCTCTTTCACTCTCAGCTTCACAGTTTCAGCTTCAAACTTCTTCCAACATGTTTCTAACACGGCCACATTCCACCTTAATGGAGCTGATATCTTGTGCATCAGCACATTTTCTAAAGGCAGCGATCACATCTTTAGTTTTGGATGTTTAACTGCAGATTGTTTATGTGTTTATAGCACATTAATTACAGCAGCAGCGTTGACCACAGTGCTGTACAAGAATCCAAGATAACTATTAAAATAACTCCTAATATTAATATCACACATCAAATATCAAATAACTCTCATGCTGTATTAAAAGCCAGTGAATACAAATGTGTTTTCAGAGCAGATTTACAGAGACTGACAGCAGGAGCTGGGGCTGTTCGATAGAACGATGTATATATGATGACCATATGAAAACGTCTATCGTTTCATATCACGCTCTTTGTTTCCTGCTTATGTGTTTGTGTTTTCCAGATAAAGCTTTCAAAATAAATCTGAAGATCCTGTTGAGAGTTTTCAAAATAAACACAATACAGTACTGCGGTCGCTCGTTTATCGAGTTACGTTCTAAAAATAAGTCTCAGAATGAAGTAGCAGCTTTATGTTTTACAAGTATTATAGAAGTTTTAAGGCAGTTAAACCCTCACTGCACACTTTCTACACTTTTCTCAGACAGGCATGAACATTTTCACACTTTTCTCTCTTGTTTAAACAAAGTTCAAACCTTCATAGAAAAATAAGTTCATTATTAAAGAATGAAAGCAAAGTGTTTCTGAAACGTGTCAAATCAGCCTTTGCTGGCATTAAATGAGCTTCTGTGTGAGGAGCACTCGTCCATGGCCTGGGCTCCTCGCTGTCAGGTAAAGTTTCATAAAGCTTTTGAGTTTTTCTGCAGATAATGTTGGTGTCCAGCACGATGTTCTTTTTCCTGCGGTCACTGAGCCACAAAGCCAAAGCTGACTCCATCCTTACGATGTTCTTGTTGTGGACAGTTACAACCTTTTTGCCTCCTTGTTGAAACTATGATGGTCAGCATCTTCCTCTGCCTTTGGCTGCTACCACAGGTGCAAAACGTCTCGTCATCATTGTTGTTTGTTGGGACAAAACGTACAAACATACAGTGCAGCACTGCAGAGTCACACTGCTGTAAATTTGAACACATTCTGTACTGTACAGGAGACACGGCACGAGATTGACTGACGATGGTCTACAGCCAATCAGGACGCAGAACACAATGCGCTGTAAAAAACAAAAACATGCAAAATTGCACAAAAAAGATCAGCGAAACAGCGAGGCCGCCAAAGGTGAACTGTGTTACAGCGAGGGACCAGCGTATATGTGGTTGTTGGGACGATAAATGTCTTTGAGCTTGTGTCAGAAGACGAGCTGCAGCTTTCTGGACCAGCTGCAGTCTTGCCAGGCAGGTCCCACTAACTCCAACATATAAGGAGTTACAATAATCCAGCTGGGACGTCATGAAAACGTGGATCGCCCGTTCAAGGTTTTTAAAAGATAGAAATGATCTCACCTTAGATAAAAGCCTCAGTTTGAAGAAAGACCGCTGTACAACTGAGCTCAGCTGTTTTTCAAAGGTCACATTGCCGTCAAATATAAGCCCCAAATGTAATAATGCGATTTAATAAAAGAGCTGAACCAGTCTAATAGAGCGCCCTTGATGCCGCCATGCTCCAATGGTGAGGTCAAGATGCTGTGGTCAAGGCAGCGGTCAGATCCAAAAGCACAGCGGAGTCTCCTGATCAGTGGCTGATAAAAGATCATTAAGAACTTTCCAAAGTGCAGTTTCAGTGCTGTGAAGAGCTTTAAAACCAGACTGAAACCTTTACAACAGATTGCAGCTGAACAAATATAATCTTTTACAAAATCTTCGACAGGAAGGGAAGCTTTGAAATAGGCCTGAAGTTTGAGCGGACAGAGGATCCAGATCAGGTTTTTAGTACAGGCTGTACAACAGCATGTTTCAAACAGGCTGTACAACACCTGAACTAAGACTGCTGTTAAAAATCGCTAAGATGTCGGAACCGACAACCTTTAAAATCTTTTTAAACACGTGTTGGAACAACATCATTTGGACAAGATGATGTCTTTATAGCATCACATCGTTCCTCCACCTGATCAAACCACACAGGCTCAAACTGATCAAAAACAGCTGAGCAGGTGAATATTTTAGCCCCGGTGCGATCTCGGGCGAGAGTATCGATGATGGCCAAAGGGCAGCGTCCAGCTCTACGGCCGCTGAAGAGCAGACTCAACAGACGCGCGTGATGTGGATCCTACTGCTCTAAAACTGGAGCTTCTTCAATCCATTAAAGAGACAAAAAACCACAAAGACTTGTATAAAACTATCTTCCTTTATTCTCGAAGCTTAAAGAGGATTTTGGAAAATGTGAGTTTTGCCCCTTTATATTTATGGTGGGGATGCAGAACAAGGAGCAAAGATGAATGTGATGCTGAATCAGCAGAAGACTTGGACTCATTTGATTCCAGCTTTGATATCATTGATTTCAATATGTCCATTTCTGTCACACTTCACCTTTAAAAGTGAAGCCATGTGGTTCCTGGAAGGAAAAACACGACTTTTTCAAGTCTTCGTCCTGTTTTTATGAGAAATGTACGACTTTAATGTGAAACATTCAGAGTTTTTTCTCTTGTTGTGTTTGTTTGAAGCTGCTTCCTGTTGGCTTCAGCTGTTTGGAGTTTCCATTTTCTAAACTTCTACATTCTGAACCTTCTTCAGCTCTGAACAGATGATGAAACACTGAATGATTTCAAGCACTTTGTCTAATAAACTTACATCTTTCATTCTTTATACAGATTGTGGAGCTGTGGTTTGTCAGAGATCAGCTGTGATTATCTGGCAGCAGCACTGAAGTCCAACCCCTCCCATCTGAGACAGCTGGACCTGAGCATCAACAACAAGCTGCAGGATCCAGGAGTGAAGCATCTGTGTGGTTTCCTGGAGAGTCCAGGATGTAAACTTGAAACTCTGGGGTCAGTCAGCATGTTTTAGTTGTGCTGAGATGAATATGATGTGAAAGTTGTGCTGACACTAAACTGCAGACATCAGGCTGATATTATACTGATCCACACTGAGGATCTTCATGGTAAAGTCTGTTTTCTTCTTCTCTGGTTTAGTCCATTGACTGCAGCAGAACAATGTTCACATTTCAAACCTTCAAAGAAGAAGAAAAATCCTCCACTGGAAAATTCACTGTGAAACTCTCAAACTCTTCATTGCACCTTAAAGTCTGTCTGACACTGAAATCCAAAGCAAAATGTGCGTTTGCTTTACAGACAGCAGTCCAACACAAACATACACACATCATCCAAAACACAGTCCAACATCCAAATCTCCTCCACTGCCAGCATGAATGATGGGAAAGAGAAGGAGGAACACTCTGACATTCAGGGTTAGAATGAGTTTCATCAAGCAGACTGTGAAGATCAAAGCTGCATTAGAAAGCTTACATGAATGAATGAGTGGACAGAAGTGGACAGAGATCATCTGAAGCACTTCAAAGGCTTTAAATCAGCACATTTCTCTTTATTCTTTATCAACTCTGTTAGTTTCTCTCAGTTTTCTGTGGAATGAAGCTAACAGCAGGCTAATAAGATGCTGACCAATAGGTTTCTATTAAAGGTTGTAATTTGTATATGAAAAAGTGCTTTGGCTCAGCAGGGATCAGCTTACAGGTAGAATACAGCTGCTGGATGGGATTAGCATGTCATAGCTATCTACCAAACTGCTAACTGGGGGATTTCAGGCCATCTATGGATCATTTTTGCTAACTGTTTATTCAGCTTAGGCTCACAGGGCTGCAGCCTGTGCCCTAGCTGTCATAGGGCAAGAGGCGTGGTCCACCTGCACAGGTGAGCAGTCCATCACAGGGCCAACAGAGAGCGACAGAGAAGCACTCCCTCACATCCACACCTACAGCCAATTTAGAAGCACCAATGAACCTAAGCAGCATTTCATTGGACTGTGGGAGAACATCCAACCTCCACAGAAAGGCCCAGCTGACCAACAAGCTTCAACCTACAACCTTCTTGCTCTAAGGCACTAGTGCTAACCACTTTTGCCCATTTCAGCCCAAATCCTGCATCTTCCTGTTTCTGACTCCAGGCCAGCTCCACTAACACTTTCTCATCAGACACTGCCACCTAGTGGAGGAAGTCTTAGTTCCATTTGAAGCTTCAGATTACAGTTAGTTCCTTTACAAAGAGGTGGAGGTGGTGGGGCCACAGCACCATCATCACTGAGTGCCATAGGACACTTAACCTTTGTTTCCATATGCTGGGAACTTCCTGTTGTTCCAAGGAGGACTGGAAAATGTGTGAAAATCTCCCAGTCAGTTCCTCACAGCACACTTCAATCATTTCCCTCCCACAGCATCAGGACCAGGGCTTTTTCTCTCTTTGGTCCCACTAAGAGATTTCCACACAAACACCTCATCAGTGGGACTCTCAGAGCTACCAGCCCTTTGCTACAATCACAAAGCTCTTCATTGAAATCAATGATATCAAAGCTGGAATCAAATGAGTCCAAGTCTTCTGCTGATTCAGCATCACATTCATCTTTGCTCCTTGTTCTGCATCCCCACCATGGACTTCATTCCTTTCCAAGCCAGCCTTGAGTGTCCTTTATTCAGCTCATCCTCTGCTTTACTTTTACACCTGATTTTAGCTGCTTTATCTCTCTTTCAACAGGTTTCTGTGCCTCAATCTTTTTCTTCTCTCCCTCATAACAAGACAGCTTCTTCTGCCTGAGAACATGTTGGAGTGATTTACTAATCCAGGGCTGCTTATTGGGGAAAATACTTCCTGTTTCCAAAGTAATCCCCATTTTTCCCAGAAAGAAATGTCAGTAGAAATCGATGATCTAAGTGAGAACATGAGCCTTTAAAAAGTCCCAGTGGGTGCAGTCAAAGCAGTCCCTCAGTCCCAGTATAGAGTCTTTGGTCCAGACTGGAACAACTGTGTGCCCAGTTTGAGCTCTCTTCAGTGCTGTGACCTGACAGACCCAGAGGGGCCATCACATCACATTTAGAAGCTCCCCTGATGGAGCCACAACACATGTCCAATACTTAGTCTGTCTTGTTGGACCAACTGGAAGAAATGATTCAAGGACTTAGTCACAGAACAGAGATTCAAATCTCCAAAATCCAACTGGCTGCATCAGGACATATAGTCTGAAACTCTGCACAGTTTCCTGTTTGAAGCTGCTTCCTGTTGGCTTCAGCTGTTTGGAGTTTCCATTTTCTAAACTTCTACATTCTGAACCTTCTTCAGCTCTGAACAGATGATGAAACACTGAATGATTTCAAGCACTTTGTCTAATAAACTTACATCTTTCATTCTTTATACAGATTGAGTTACTGTGGTTTGTCAGAGATCAGCTGTGATTATCTGGCAGCAGCACTGAAGTCCAACCCCTCCCATCTGAGAGAGCTGGTCCTGTATGGAAACAACCTGCAGGATCCAGATGTGAAGCAGCTGTCTGATCTTAAGAAGAGTCCAGACTACAGACTGGAGACTCTGGAGTAAGTAGAGTGATGGAGTGAGTGGGTGGTGCTGTCAGCAGTATTGTACTAAACACAGTCAGTATGAAACAAAGATCCAGTGTTTCCTGTAAAGCTGCAGCTTCTCAGTGAAGCTGTGAGAGGAGAACGGTGACAGGCTTCAGGATTGGACACAAACACTTCCTGTTTCTCACCTTTATGGTCACCATAGTAACGGCTGACACGCTCTGATCAAACACTGTCAACAGCCAATCAGCTCTCTGAACAAAGCAGCACGCAGACCAATGACTGCATTGATTTCCAAGTTTAAAGCAGTGAAGAACACAGTCTGTAGGTGAGGAAGAATTTAGTGAGAGCAGATGTTTGGATGGAATTCCTCCAGTTAACAGCTGGAACCGTCCATCTGGATTGTTGGGCTTGTTGTTGGGGTTCCTACAGAGCTCAGAGTGGACACACCAAGGTTCTTCTAATGAATGAAAGTCCAAACTCAAACTAGGAGGGAAAAACATTTTCAGCAACTTCAATAAAAATCCAAAGATTAGAAAAAGTGAAGCAACAATGAGTCCTAGTACAGTCCCAGCACTGACGTCCCTGCTGCTCTTTATACTGGATGTGCTGCATCACTGACTGACAGCTGATGAAGAGTCTCTGGAAACACTCGTTTATCTCCTCTGCTCTTCCTCCTTCTCTCTGCAGGTGGAGCTGATGATGGTAAACAGGACGGTGTGTGTGCTGAGAGAGGAGCAGCTGTGTCCTGATGATCCAGAGAGGTTGAAGCAGCAGCAGCTTGTGTGTAGAGACGCTCTGACTGGGCCATGTTACTGGGAGGTGGAGAGGAGAGCTTCATCCAGCAGTGACTGACAGAGGAATGAAGTGCAGATGACTGTCAGTGCTGCAGAGTGAACTGCTCTGAGAACAGCTCCACTGTCAGACACAATGTAGAGTCCAGCATCAGCCCTGTGTGTCCCTCTGGATCTGACAGAGGATCATCAGTGTATCTGGACTGCTCTGCTGCTGCTCTGTCCTTCTACAGTCTCTGCACAGTCTCTGTCTCACTCTGGAAAGATTTTGCAACTTGTTGTAATTACAGAACGTTAATATAATATTCAAACATGTGATCTTCTCTTTATTTCTGAATCTTTACCAAATAAAGAAAAACCAAACTAACAAACAGAAGCTGTCGTGTCCTTTTTCACCACATCTGTGAATCTTTCCTGTGTTTTTCCTCTTTTCCTCCTTCCTGCAGCTCCATCTTCATCATTCTGTGTCCAGTATATAAGATAAGATAAGATAAGATAAGATAAGATAAGATAGAACTTTATTAATCCCTCGGGTGGGTTCCTCTGGGAAATTCGGTTTCCAAAAGCACAGCACCGACAGAAGTTACAGTTACAGAATATTATATATATACACACACACACACATAAAAATACAGTGTATATAAATACATATAAATACAGTGACAAATATAAATAAAATTTACGAAGGGGATAAATAGAATAAATAGGAATAAAAATAAAAATACAAGTGAATTGCACATTTCAAGTATTGAGGTCTATTGCACCATTGACTATTTACAAAAGTATTGCACAGGTGAAGAGGCACTACAGCTTAGTTGTTCCCCCCTCCTTTGTCCTCCTGTTTCCCCTCCCTCTCCCCTCCAGAGAGGAGTTAAACAGTCTGATGGCGTGTGGGACAAAGGAGTTTTTAAGTCTGTTAGTTCTTGTCTTGGGGAGAAGCAACCTGTCACATGTGAACATGTCCAAAGCATCTGAGCCTCATGTTACCCGTTTGTGTGAGTTACGCCTGTCGTTGTGTTGTGGTGTATAAATAAGGGGCAGGAGACAGCGCTGGATCTCTGAGTTCTTTACTCTCAATTTCTGCAACATCTGCAATATCTAGAAATGCAAACCTGTGAGCTGTGTGTGTTGTGCGTCTGCTCGGCCACCTCTCCTCCGGCCGTGCTGGAAGCAGCTGTGCGTTTGACAGTTTTATCGACTCGACAATAATCGAACAAATTAAATGTTCAAAAATATCAACTTAAGCACTTCAAAGTCAACAAAAAGCTTAAAACAATGAAATAATATTTCACTGACAAAACAACAGCTCATAAGAACGATACACAAAATAATACAGAAACAAACAAATAAAAGTTATTAACCAGGATCCATGTTTTTGTCACAAACACTGAATCAGCTGATTCACTCTTTATGTTTCTGAGTTTGTTTTGTGATTATAGTTCTGGTTTCTGTTTCTGTGTCTTCACTGTGTCCCACGTCTCCTTACTTTGGACTCTGTGTTATATTTCCTGTTTTACTTTGACAGTCCTGTGTTACTGTTTCCTGTCTCGTGTGTGTAATTGGTCCCAGCTGTGTTTCCCTCCTGTCTCCTGTTCCCTGATTACTAAACTGCGTCCACGCCGCCGGCGCTCCTCTCCACAGCTGGATTCCAGGATTTCAGAGCATCCAGCTGTGGTGAGTGATGGAGACACTTTCTCTGCTCCCTCAGTAATCAGGACAGTTTATTGAACATCAGAGGACATAAAGGACTGTTTTTCACCTGCCCGTTCTGAACCTGGACATTAAAGACTGCTGGCTTCAAGGACATTAATCCCAGTGTCAGCCAGCCAATAACAGCCTGTGTTTTTCAGCTCTTTAGGAGTCAGAAATGAGAAAGACACAGACTGCTAACCTCTCCCTGCAGGAAATAAGCTCCGCCTCTTCCTTTCAACAAATTCCTTTAATCTTCAGTATTAGACTGTGTAGGCTCAACAATAACAGTGCAGCCTGCTGATAGAGGTGAAGAGGGAGGTAATTTACCCCACACAAGGTGTTCCTGAAAGGGTTCCAGCGTAACACGCTGTCTCAACTTCACTGTGCCAATCTTATCAGGCACCGCCCCTCCTCGCCAACGCTCAACATTGGAAAGCATGGATAAAAACTGTCTACAGTCATCATTGGTGACATCACCTGAGATAGATACAAGCCTCCAATACTCATCCGTATTCTTCATTACATGAATCAACGACTTAATAGCATTACTGCCAATAATCATGTCGTCACTTTGGCCTGGAATAACCAGCATGGGGATGAGCAGCTTGAAACCATAAAGAGTCACTTCCAAATCACAAACTGCTTTAGGTTGGAACTGGTGACCCCCAGCACCAACAACAACAATGTCATTAGCTGGTACGAGCTTCAGATCAGGGCAGGACTGTAAAAGCCGCGTAGCAGTAGCCTCACTAATAGAGCACGACATAGAGCCACTGTCGATCATGGCTCTCAGTGAAACTCCGCCCACAGTCCCCACAGTCGTATAAAACAAATTGTCAGATTTCTTAATTCTTTGCGTCATTTGGAAGACAACTGTCGTACCAGGTGGCGAAGTGGAGCACAGAGATTCATACATGGATCCCAGGTCATCGCTGTCGCAAGTGGGAGAGTCACTCAGATGATCCACACTTTCCTCCCTCAAATGTGGATCAACTAGTTTTCCGACCGTCGAGGGGCAGAAGACGACGAGGATCCAGGACAGGCACGCCTGGTGTGGTCATTTGAGTGGCACAGAAAACAGAGTTTGTGATCTCGGCAGTGCATGAAAGCTGTGTGAGACATATCATGACAGACGGAGCAGGGCTTATCATGTAGGCCCTCAATCCTGGAACGTCTGGAGTTAGGCCGCGTGGTCAAACCAGGCTGAAAGGATCTTTGCAGCAGAACCTTCTCAAGCATGCCTATGAGCCGCTCCAAAGTAGCTGAATCTGTCGACTGTGGCTGAATGTGCTTCTCTGTTGGCTGGACAGGCAACGCTGTTGATATCTGCTGCGCATTCACTGCAACTCTCTCGGCTGTCGTGCTGCTTGAGTTCAACTGTCATGGTCTACGGTGGGTGGCTGGAGTTTCCATTAGGCTCCTGAACTGACCTGGGATCCGCCCCTGGGCAGGGCCAACTCCAGCTCCTGCACACCTGGAGCCTATTGCAGGCTATCAAGCCAGAGGGATTTAAACCACACATCGATGTTCACTCACTGCCAGTTCGTCATCAACCCATGTTGGTAACAGGTCTTGTGTTTCAAATTCTCGCTGTGATTTATCTTACTAACAAAGACTCTTTTGTACTACAGTTGCTGTACCCACCCTGGCTCACTCCACCTCCGGACTCGGGATACCTAGTGATCATTTTGGAAATCCCTCTGTGCCTCACCTGCCTGCCCTCCTGCCATCACACTCCATCTGGAGCCCCGGATCTCAGGTCAGCCTTTCCACGCCACTCAGCCTCCCCTGGATCTTCATCATCCCCCTCTCAAACACTCCAGGTCCCTAACTGCAAGTAAGAATTGCTGCTCTTATACTGGCCACTTCTGAGCTGCCTTCACTACCTGCCTAACTCCTATATCCTCTCCCCTCAGTGTGACTGTTCCCCACTCAGCTCCGTTCCACTTCTCAGGCCTCGTTCCCTCGCCCTAGCCACGTTCCCCTGGGCACGCCACACCAAGGCTCCACGTCTCGTCATTTTCTGTCTTTGCCACGTTTCCCTTTTTTTCCCCCTTGCACTTAACTGTAATAAACTGTTAAATCATCTACTGTCTCCGCTCTGGGTTTCTGCACCTGAGTCCTATTCAGTACCGGCCATCCGTCGCCGTGACATCAACGTTCCTCCAGAGTGGGACTCACACAGGATTTCCTGGACCTCATTGGCTGTCCATTTATCAATTGTCTTTGATCTAAAGATCATGGCAAGCTCAGGGGAGGGACAGTTTTTGATGAACATTCGGGTGACCTCAGTGCTGGGGCTACCCAATGCCTGTCCTCGTTCCTTCAGGCGCTCAACAGCAAGATCAACAGCACGGTGCAGCCTAAGCCAGTAATCGAATGCACTTTCGCCTTTCTCTGGGAGAGTGGTGTAGAAGTCTGCCAGTGGAAGAGGTGAGCACTGAGCAGAGTCAAAGTGTCTCCTCAGGATTCCAAAAATAGCCTCAGGATCACGTGTGACATCTACGACACTGTTTCTAATGCCAACCTGGACCACATCCTTAGCCTTGCCTCTCAAATGAACAAGAATCTCCTCAGCCTGTTCTTCAGGTCTCAGACTCCCCAGCTTTATAGATCCTCCCACTCTCTCACAGAAATGAGATCAGAACCATCCCCTCTGAAGCATGGTGGGTCCTTAAGCTTCCTGTGGGACACAAACTGCACCGGCGCAGCATCAACAGCAGATGTAGATGACACAGCATGGAAAGGTGTGGCCGTGGGTGCAGGTAAGGGGGTACTAGCAGACGGGCTGAGCTGGGTTAAGATACTCTGCGCTACTCTCTGACCAACCAGTTGGATCACATCCCCCATCTGACTCACAATCTCCGTGGCAATAGTATCTGGGTTAGGAGAAGGTGAACTGTTGTTCTGAGACGTGTGTGACACAGGGCTAGGGGGGGGGACAACAACCCCTTCACTGGACTGGGGCCCTGGGATCCCCTGACTATCCCCCCTAACAAAACCACGCCCACTAACAGGAGTGTCATAACGCAAACGCAAAGGGGAACATAACAACCCCCTACCCCTACCAACAACATTAGGAGTACTCGATCCCTCCTCTGTGATGTCCATCACAACAACTAGAATAGAACAAAAATGCTATATATGCTCCTTTTTTTTTTTTTTTTTTAAATGTGTCAGAAAGAACAACAATGAATCACAAACGTGCAGCGCTGAAACTGGCCCACGTTGCTGAGAGGAGTCCACCGTCCAAACACTCGATTGACGGCTCACGGCACCAATGTAACCCCTGGTCAGCTTCTCTTTCCAGCGCTGTGTGAATAAAACTCTCTGGACTCGAAGTGGGTAGAGCTCAGGCGTGATTTATTCCCCAATGAAATAATTAACATTGTGAAGACATTTAAAAATAAAAAGTCCACTGACTGTTTTGGTATTGACATGATATTAGTTAAAAGTATTATAGAATATATAGTGCAACCTTTCGCATACATTTGTAATCTGTCCTTTCAAACTGGTGTGTTTCCCTCACAAATGAAAATAGCAAAAGTTATTCCAATCCATAAAAACGGAGAGAGATGTCAGTTTACCAATTACAGGCCAATATCACTACTCCCACAGTTCTCAAAAATTTTAGAAAAGTTATTTGTTAATAGACTTGATAAATATATTGAGAAGCATAATCTCCTAAGTGATAACTAATATGGCTTTAGAGTGAAAAGGTCCACTTCGATGGCAGTGATGGAACTTGTTGAAGGGATATCTAATGCTATAGATAATAAGGAATATATTGTTGGTGTTTTTATAGACTTAAAAAAGGCATTTGATACAATTGATCATTCTATATTAATGAATAAACTAGAGAGATATGGCATAAGAGGGATAGCATACAAGTGGATGAAAAGTTACCTGGATGAAAGATATCAATATGTCGAATTCAATAATGTAAAATCTAAGCAGTTGAAGGTAACTTGTGGTGTTCCTCAGGGCTCTGTGCTGGGCCCTAAATTATTTATATTATATATAAATGACATATGTAGTGTTTCCAAACTGTTAAAATGTGTATTGTTTGCTGATGATACCACTCTGTACTGCTCAGGTAAAAACCTAGAACAGCTTCTGACTACAGCGGAAAAGGAGTTAAATATATTAAAAAACTGGTTTGATGTAAATAAGTTATCGTTAAATATAAAGAAAACAAAATTGATTATTTTTGGCACTAGACAAATGAAAAATGTATCTAAAATCAGGGTTAATGGAATTGAAATTGAAAGAGTGAACGAAAATAAATTTCTTGGAGTGATGATTGATGATAAGCTGAGTTGGAAGTCTCATATAAACCACGTGAAAACAAAAATGTCAAAAACCATTGCTATTCTCTATAAAACAAAGCATGTCCTGAACAAAAAATCATTATACACACTTTATTGTACTCTGTTGCTTCCATATATGACTTACTGTCTGGAGATATGGGGTAATGCATATAAAACAAACACTCTTCATATTTTCAAGTTACAAAAAAGAGCTATAAGAATTATAAACCAATTAAACTATATAGAACCAACTAACATTTTGTTTGTTAATCTGAATACCCTGAAATTTTATGATTTAGTTGAATATAAAATGGCACAGATAATGTATAAAGCACAAAATAACTTGCTTTGCCCCAGTACTCAGAAGCTGTTCAAAGTCAGAGAGAGTCAATATGACTTAAGGGGAACAGATTTCTAATAAGGACAAACATAAAGCAGAGATGTGTTTCTGTTAGAGGAGTTAACCTGTGGAATAGTTCTGACAGTGATTTAAAAAGGTGTAATTCATTTTCCTTGTTTAAAAATATGTTTAAAAATAGAGTATTAGAAAAATATATATATTGATGTCGTTACTTATCTAAGGTGGAAAGTTGTTTTTGTTTGTTTGTTTGTTTTGTTTTTGCTTTGTTTTATTATTTGCTTCGAGCCCTGTGTACAGGAGCTGCATGCAAAAAGATCTTTTGTTAAAAGGGTTGGCGTAATAAGCAAATGCTTCAGCCAATACCTTTTGATTAGCCTTGTCTCATGCTTTCTTTGTGGTAGATCTTTGTTCTGTCTTCACTGAGATATTTGAATGCTAATCAATAAAAATCAATCAAATCAAATCAAACCAATAACAGCCTGTGTTTTTCAGCTCTTTAGGAGTCAGAAATGAGAAAGACACAGACTGCTAACCTCTCTCTGCAGGGAATAAGCTCCGCCTCTTCCTGTCCTGTATATGAGTGATTTGATTCTGACATGAGACACAATGAGTTTCCTGTTTATTGTGACTTAAAGCGAGCAGCAAAGCCACTAAACTGTGTGTTTCCAGCTGAAGCTGCTTTTTGTGTTGCTCCCACAATCCTGTCTAAAACAGTCAGTGAGGAAAACTCAATGTGACTTCAGAGTGACAGAGGTAAGCGACTCATGTTGTAACTGACGTCAGACGCCGGAGATTTTGGCGGAAAATTAAAGTGAATGGTAGTTTAGAATTGAACAAATTCCTTTAAGCTTCAGTATTACCAAATACACTTATCAATAGTCTTCTAACTAACAACATTTGTCTAAATCATCTCCAACACCCTGGAGAACAACGGGGAGAGTTTAGAGGCTCTCCAAGATTACATTGATCAGTGCTTCCAGGATCTTGTGATGAAGAAGGCTCAGAGTGCAAAACCTTCATCAAAACCCACCTGAAGCTGCTGGAGGACACGGTGAAGAACATCGCCTTTGATAGAGTGCATCGCATCGGCCCCATGCGGGCTGCGACCGGGAGACCACGTCCTACTGTGGCCAAGTTCGGCCACTTCAAACAAAAGGAACAGGTGAAAAGTCTCCGTGTCCATCGGTGTTTCTCCACGTCTCTCTGTCTTCTTCGTGTCATCTCTGTGTTTCCCTGCTGCCCTCATGTTTTCTGCTTTGTCTGTTAGTTTGTCCCAGTTTAGGTTGATGTTCACTTCTTCCCTCACCTTTGTTATTTTCACTGTAAATAAATCTCCACTCGCATCTCCACCGCCGTCTGCATCTTGGTCCTCATTCACTCCACCACACGACTGCTGCCCCAGCCGTGACAACTTTAGGTGTTTCCTCTACATTCACCTTTAAAAATTATTTACTTTGCCTTGTTTGGTATCATTTGGTATCAGATGGCCGACTTCTAAATGGTCACCATGGTCACCACCGAACTTGAGGAGTTTGCCCCCTCACATATACTAATGTGCCTATGCCTACATTCCTATGTTATTACAGTGTATCCATATAACTGGCCCACCCTGTACAGTTATGCTTTCATTTTGACATACTGTATTAACACAATTCAGGGAGGATTCTAGGATCAGAGCTTCGGGGGGCTGAGCACCCAGAGAGCTGCCCAGCCAGCCAAGATACACTTTACTCGTCACAATGAGACTTCTTCCCCGTCTCTGTCCCTGCATCCTCCCTGTCCTCATCGTCTGTTGTCTTCGCCTCCTTTATCAGTCATCATAATTTTACCATCTCTGTGCACGTCTGCAAATTTCTTTATTAAATCAAAAGATTCTTAAATCCATCAAGTCTCTCTGTGCCTGGGTCCTCGTCACAAAACATGACATCACTGTTTTGTACTTTTTAACAATTTAATCCCACATTTGTGAAAGAAAAGCAAAACACTTTTTTGAAAAGTCTGTAACAAAACCATCAATTCTGATCAAGGTTATTTGAATGCTGCCAAAGAAGAATGGATTGGAATAAAAAAAATACATATCCTAACCTTAATTACTGGAGGAGAATAATGAATGATGCTCATAGTGAGTAAGAAGTAAACTGAGTGCATATTTTGGACAGAGATTCACTTTTAATGTGTTTGTATAATATAATACAGATGCATAAAAACACTCCTGAAACAGAATAAATTATTACAAATAAATTATTACAAAATATTAAAAAATATTATGGATACTTTTGTTAAAATGTTACCTCTCACCACCTAGGTCTGGGTGCAGTCCCCCCCTCCAGGGGCGGGGGTACCTAGACCCGGTTCGTAGAGTACGCTTGGGGAGTGTGATCGTGTGTACAACGTCTCTTTATGTCTGTCTCCACGTTGGTTGAGTGTGGAGTAAGTGCATATGAGAGCATGAGGGTGGGAATGGATGTTTGTATTTGTGTGTGCCTGTATGTCTGTGTCTATATGTCAGGTTGGGTGTCAGGCGCCACCTCTCTGGGGACATCTCAGGCCCTCCAAGGTTTGGAGGCCTATCTCCCCCTACCACCACTTCCCCTGCCAGTGGCGGACTCCCTCAGACATCGGTGCGTTGGTGGTTCTTTGTGTCTGGGGATGGGCGTCCAGGTACACACCGGCTCACTCCTTGGCGGCCGCTTATCGGGGCCTGGAGCCTGGGGCTCGCTCAGGCCACTTCGGAGGTGGGGTGCCCCCGACCTCTCGGCCTGGGGCTCGGTCACTCAGGCGCAGCTGGCTGCCGGCGGAGCTCACGGGCGCGTCACTGCAACCCCCCCTGGCTTCTGCTCCGCGGCTGCTGAGTGAGCCCTCATCTGGGACTCTCCTCAGCTCTTTCTGGGACAGTGGCGCAGCTGCCCCTCTGTTGGTCTTCCTTGGTCTCTTGTGTTCTGGGGGCCTCTGGATGTCTGGAGTTTTGATCTCCTCCATACCTGCTTCATGCCCTGGAGGACGGGGCTGTGGCCCCCCCACACTCCCTAGCAGATCATTACATGAAGGAACCTTTTAAAAAAACAAGCACGTCCATGCTCACAGGTGTACACACGGGTGATCACACCCACAAACTACACCCTTTTTGGCTCCTACCTCAAAGCACACTGTGTTCTGTTGATCTTATGTGCTGCACAATAATGTTTAATATTTAGTATTTACTGTCATATTCCCATATATCATTGTGATGTTGTTTATTCTATTACTCTTGTTCTCTTCTGCTTGTTTTCTTTTTTCTTTCTCAGCAGGTGATCCAGGTGATCGATAGATGCATTTTTTTTCTTCTGCTCATTCTGTTGGTTTATGTTTTTTGACCTTCTCCCCCGTCCCTCTTCTCAGCTGTTTCTCTTTCCCTCTTTCTTTCTCCCCTTCTTTCCTCCAGTCAAGTCTGTCCCGTATTCAGTAAGTGAAAATAAAATAAACAATAAAAGGTGAATCAAATGGACCATTACGGCAAGGCTGGGATGGTCAATTTGGTAAAGTAAATCCATTGGGCATCTTTCTTTGCCTTTAGACAATAATTCTGATGCAAAAGAGCCAAACGGGACAGGCCAAAAAAAAAAAAAAAGTTACCTCTCAACCAAGTTCTGCCTTTTATATTTTTAGTAGTGTGTCACACAAACAGGAAATATTGTCAAAAAAAAAGTAAGTAAGTACTGAAGCACCCCCAAAATGAATCAAAGCACCCTAAAATGGACTAAAATCGCCCCTGTTAACAAATAATAGCCCAACAGTCACTTTTATGCTTACTGTAGCTGTTAGCTAAAAACACTAATTTAGCCTAGTTTGCCCTGAATTCAACTTTGACAGACATGATCGACTGTTTCCAGTAGAATTCCTCGTTGTCATCTTGTTCCCTCTCAGAGCCCCGTATGCTTGCAGAGACCCTTACAGTAGGGAAATGTGCCAAAGAACGTCCAAAACATTGCATTTTAGGTTTATTTATGCCTTACACACAATCCCAACTCTTTAGCTAACTTAACAACTTTGGCTAAAGTCTATAGTTAGTCTTACTCGTTTGTACAACATTTCTGGATCGCCACTGTTTGAAATGATATGACATATGACTCTCACTGAGACAGCAAACTTTGTAGAAAACACAACACTTCTGATTCTCTATCTAGCTGTTTGGTCACAGCTGTAGATTACATTATAAGTGGTTGTTCACTCTTGTCAATAATTACATTTCTAAATTCTATTTGTGCAGTTACATGTAAACAAAGTCCAATATTGTATCTAAATGATTGTGTTATGGTGGGACAGTTTCCAATTTTGTTGTATTATTGTACTAGGTGATAGGTTTGTAGCTTGAACCCATCCGCTGGAACGTTGAGGACAATATAATTACACTGCAAAGCAAGACACAAGTAGGCAAAGTTCTTCATGTTTCTCGTGCACGGGAGAGACCGGACAAACGCCGTTCCTTCGCTTGACCCCAGTTGCTCTCGCCCGCTCTCCCGTACCACTGTTCTTTTATTGAGGTTACATGAATATGCATAGGTTCATTAACATATGACGTCTACATACACACAAAGAGTACCTTGCCTGTGTGTGTGTGTGTGTGTGTGTGTGTGTGTGTGTGTGTGTGTGTGTGTGTGTGTTTTGTGTGAGGTCAAGATGTGACCCTGTGAAGATTCCCCAAAGCTGGTGCCAGGAGTTAGCAAGTCCATCTGAACAAAAGGCTCTTACACTCAAACAGATATACGTGTGTTTGCTATACCATAAATCAATAAGAAAAGATTACCTCTCCTAGGGAGTGTGATCTATGCCAGGACACTCTGTGTAGAGGAATGAACGCACTCCCCTCTTCATGCTACACAGAGTTGTTACAGACCTCTTTAGGATGAGACATTCTTTCAATCTACAATTAATTATACACTTCTAAGCATATATGAGTAAATATTTCTAAGCATAAATGACAATCAACAATACAAAATCTAACACTAGGTATGACTGTGCAAGAGTTATCTTATCTTCCTTGCTTGCACCACACTCTTTGCAGAAATGGTGCACAGCAGCACTGCATCATGTTATTGTGTTGTATAATATACCAGAACTAATACAAAGCAACATCCATGTACACTATAGGTCCATGCCAATGTGCCCAAATGGGACCTCCATAAATGATAAGGGGCGCAAAGGCACTTTAAGACCAGTGGGCACACCATCGGTGCACATCAGCTCGGATGCTTTTTTCTATTCATTTATTTCCCTGTTTATTTATCGATGCACAAAAGCAATTATCTCAGAGACACCATCCTCTTAACAGAGACTCAAATCAGGAACCTGCAGATTATTAGTCAGCAGCTTTAACTTCCTGTCTTTGTCTCACTAAACCTTCCACGTGGAAACTTGAGCTGCCCACTCAAGCACAGTAGGCTTTAACTGGCTCTGCTCAAGTCACTTCAGTATCTGAGAAACTGTCTCGATGCATGCCAAAGAACACTTTGACAATACGCTTGTGTTGAGTCAAATCCACCACAAGCATATTCTATGGCAGTTTAATTCCACTCCACATAAAAATAGTCACGTATTATTTCCCCCCACCACACTTCCTGCCAGTAGCTGGTGCCCCCACCCACAGTGCATTAGTGGTTCTCTGTGTTTAGTGGCTCACTCTGGGCGGCTGCTCGGTGGGGCCCGGCCCCCTGGCTCTGTTGGGCCTGTGCTGCGGGTGGGGTGCCCTCAGGTCTCGGCCCTCTGGGCCCATTTACTGCTCAGTAACATTTAATATCTATTATTTACTACTACTTACTAGCCTACTTACTGCATATTATTGGTTGTTGCTGTGGGTTCCCCACTGTGTTGGTTTTTCCTTGTGTTTTTCAGCGGATGATGAAATAGATTTTCAGTATTTTTTCTCTCTTCCTCTCCATCTATTTCTCTTCTTCTCTATTTTTCCCTCTTCTTCTGTTAACTTTCTCCCCAGCTTATCGTTTTTCTTCTTTCCTGACCCCCGTTCTGATTCTAATGACTCAAAATAAAGTAAAATCATCATCAAATATGACTATCAAGTGGACCAGTATAGCAAAAACCATAATGGTGGCAGAGGCCACAGAGCCAAGTGGCAGGATTTTCAACGTTCAAACCAGATAAAAAACAGAAATTAAATGGTGTTAAAAGCCATGAATTCAGGCAATTCATTCACAACATCATTACAAGTTTTACTGGACGTTAATATTTTTCTCTTTTTTCAGTGCAAAACAAACTAACAGTACACATGATGCTGGCAAGTTAAAATGTCAGTGTCTTTTATAGATAGCATGTCTAGCATCATAGTTTTATAGATCACGTAGTCAGGGTAAAAACTCCATCTCTGATTGTTATTGTACATGACTGTGACATGCAGTGGCCTCAGCATCATGATGAAGGCGACCGGAGGAGATAGTTTGGTAGACATCGATGTTTTGCCGATGAAGGCTCATGTAGCGGTCCTCTTTGTCCTAAACAACAATTTACACTGTCATTTACATTTAATTAAAGTGCAGCTTAAAAAACAGACATAATGCACTGCAGCCTCGGCACAATTAAGTGTAAAACAGAACTATGGAAAACTGACAAACATCTGGCGAGTTTCAGATCCTGTTAAGTTAGTTAGACCTGATCTGTTTTCTCTGTTAGGATAAAAACATCAGAGGTCATGGGGTGAAAAATACCTCAAAAACAAGACTAGCTATGTCTACAACTAATGTGTGGTGTTTGAAAAGAACCTATGAGATACTTTGAACACCACAGTGGCTGCTGTATGCAGTAATGTGCTCAAGTGATTTCAAAGGGTCATTTCATGAGTTTAAGTGCGTCAGTAAAAGTTTTCACCTGCGAGGATTTCTCCTCAGGCTGTAACCACAGGTTATCACAGCCACACTGATGAGTGAAGCAGCAGCAGAAATGATGGGAACTGTAGCCATGAACTTCATGCCAGAAGAATCTCCATCGTCTGTTGAATGTTGCCACACACAAAAAAAAACTTCATTTTGAAAACATGAAAAGTCACGAAATTTGCATTAACCTGTTATATTAAAGTGGAAAACATGTTTATCTTTTCATTACATTAGAGTTACAATTGCATCATTCAAACATTTCACTGATGAAATAACACCAAAGTTGTGATTGGAGCAGTTTTATAATGAAATTTTAAACAAATTAGCCAGAAGAAGAGCTTAAAAACATTCCAGATGTTCATCTCCTGACTGAAACCTTTCATTAATCCGCTGCAGGCGGGAATGACGACCTCAAACCATGTATGACAGAAAAGAAAGTGTTAACGCAGTTCCAAACATCCACCTTGAATCTGCGGTGTGGGTATAAATAGAAAATGTTTTTACCTCTCACAGTCACACTGAGATGGAGAACATACAATCCACCACGAAATCCACACTCACAGGTGTAGTTCCCACTGTCTTCAGATGTTAAGTTGAGCAGGTGGAGAAACACAGTCTCATTTTCTTTGATCAGTGTGAACCTGGAGTCACAGCCATGAATAAAGCCTCGGTCGTAACGATAGAGCAGACGACGCTGTTCTCCTCGGCTCCTCTCTGTGCTGATCTCACACAGTATCATCACAGTAATATTCAGAGTTGTTTTGCTGCATATTTGAGTGGAATCGGGTTTCTTTCCAATTGTCTTCACAAGAGTCTCTATAAATTGTTCCAGTTAAAATGAAACAAAATCGGGATTATAGTTTCTATATATTTGTTGTTGTGGGAAAATCAATCACATATATTATTTCACTAACCTAACTAAAGCTTTCTTCTTAAACACCTGGCTTTACAGCTTTTCTTTTTTAATTATATATATTTACCTTCACTGCTAAAAACCACAAGCAGAAGCAGGAGAAAGCAGAGTTTCCGTGCAGTCATGCTGGTGAGGAAGTAACTGTGGCTGACAGTGTGAGGTAGACTATAGTGAAAGCAGGAAGACTTGCACCCTCCTTATTTCACCTCTTGTGTCTACACTGAAACTTTTACTATGTCTAAAATAGAAGTGCATAAAAGTGGAAGGACAGTAGAAGGTAAACCACCAACATTGTTTAAGCCAGACTGATCTCTCTGTTTATCTGGATGGACATTGTGTTCAAATTATGATGAGATGTTTGTTCAAAAACAAAACTAGTCTGATACAAAGAGTCATGTTTGCCACAGTTTATTGTGTTTGTATTGTATTAAATCTGAGAGCCTGAGTTGGAGTATTATGACTGAATGGTCTCCATTACTGGGAAACAACTATCCAGTGTGAAAAGATGGACGTTTATTATAATATATGAATATTATTATATTAGTATGTCACCTAAAGTTTTATATACTTTAAAATGTTTCATAGAGCTTTATTATCCACTCCCACAGTTCCTGCGCTTCTTGCTGAGCGTGTCTTGTTGTCGTGTTGATGGTTCACTGAGATGATAGTCTGGTAGGAATCACTCGATGGCTGCTGAAGGTTTGTATAGGGCTGATCTGGCTCATCGTCATCCTTTAGAAAAGTGAAATATTTTAGGTATTAATCAAGTTCAACCCGGTCTACCCACACACTCTATTGATCTTTAAATCTCTCCATCTGTTGCCTGGATTATTTAATGTTTCTGCTCATTTCTGTAAGAGCTTCTTCACAAAATAAAGGACACTGAAGTTGGCACTAATAGTATTATAACACTAATCTGTAATTATCTATATAAGTAACATCCTAAAACATAAATGTACATGTTTTACCAAGTCTGCCAGAGCTCATATTATATTTTTACATGCTGTAGTGCCATTTTTGGGAGCATTTCAAGTTGATATACATCAATACAACCATTATAGCCCAAATTCTAATTATATGTCTGCATTAAGTGCACAGTAATTACATAAATTGCAAAAAAATGCAATAAACTACCAAAAAATTGAAAATCGTTTTTGTTTTTGAACATATATTTCTAGTTAGAGAAATTTAAGAGGCTTATCTCTCAAAACTGTAAATACAAAATAGTTGCACAAAATAGTTTCCCACCACAGGAAATTTATTTTGAGTGTCTTCATAGTTTTATTTCTGAAATACACCAATTTTTATATAATGCAGGAAAAACAAAAATAAATATTATAATGCAAAATTAATCATCAAAATAAACTATTTCCAGCAGTGCAATATCAGTTGTAAGCATCCCAGAAACGACACAGAAAGTCATAAAGTCAAACATAACTTTTAAAAACACCAGTATAGGCTCATAAGGCCCTGATGGTAAAAAACTACATTTCTGCAAACTTTTAACTAGCTGCTGTAGATCGTAGCAATAAATTGCTCACCAAACCGTTGGGATTTTCAGGTACAGACACTCCAGATGTTCCTGACCTTAAGCAGCCACGTTGATAAGAAAGGATGTCAGCATTAGTGTAACACTATTCACATTCAAACAGAGAAAAATCAAGTAAGAACATCTACATTTATATTATCTTCTCTCTTAATAATGATAATTATTTTTGGAAGGATAAAAAGTGTTCATTCTAGACATGATGTTTAACATACACCGAATTCTCATTTATTGAAATGCGATGTTTCCTTTTACTTTCTCTACATCTATATCATCTTTGAATTACTACAGCAAAAATAGTCTCACCCATTACTTTTCCTCCAGTAGATAAATCCCACGATAACTCCAGTTATAAAGATGATCACAACACCGGGCAGATAAACGGAAAAAGATTTGTCTGCTGAAGTGTGGGCCTCGTTTGTGTCTAAATCATTGAAAAGATGCATTTGTCAGTAAAATCATTTACTTTCATTTCCTGGAAATCAAAACACAAATCAAACACAGTTTACGTCTACTGAAACTCTGAGTGAAGTAATGAAACCCCAGTTTTATAACCACAGAGCTTTAAATATTGTCACTGTGCTCTTTTCTTTTGTCTTCTTCTTCTTCTTTTGCATCTTTTCTGAATATTACTATGAACTGAAATTGGTCCAACTGCTTATATACATTCACTGGCCACTTTATGAGGTATACTTGTTCAGGGTGTAACACAAATATTTCAGTGTTCATTTCATTTGTCAATCACATGTCAGCTTCATCTTCCTGGTTAAATAAAGGTTAATAAAATAATAAAATGTCAGCAAATCAATGCTCAAACAGAGCAACATGGCACATGTTACTGGTCCCAGTGCTTCACAAACTGCTGATCTGCTGGGATTTTCCCACACAATCATCTCTGTTCACAGACAATGGTCTGAAAAATAGAAAATATCCAGTGAGCTGTGATTCTCTGGGTAAAAATGCTGTTTACACATCAAACCTTGAGGCAGAGCGGACCACACTGGATATCACTGCTGTCCTCTAACAACAGCAAGCTGAGGCTACAGTTTGCAAGTCTGGACAACAGAAGACTAAAAAAACGATGCCTTGCCCGATGAGTTGATTTCTAACAGTTCAGACTGCTGGTGGTGTAATGCTCTGTGGGGGATTTTCTTTGCAAACTTTGGACCCTGTAGTAACCACTGAGCATCATTTAAACACCACAGCCTGCCTGAAGGTTGTTGCTGACCACATTCATGTCTTTATGCCCAAAAAATACCCATCGTCTGATGGCTGCTTCCAGCAGGATACCACACCATGTCACGGCGCTCAAATCATGTACGGCCTGCGCAGTCACCAGATCTCAATCCAGCAGAGCACCTTTGGGATGTGGTGGAACGGAAAGTTTGCTTCAAGTAAGAGCAGCTGACGAATCTGCAGCAACTGTGTGATGATGTAATTTCAATATGTCTTGAGAATCTTTGAGGAACGTTTTTAGCGCCTTGTTGTGCCACAAAAAATGAAGACATGTTTGATGGCTGAAGGTGGTCCAACTCGGTTCAAAGATGTACCTGATAAATGAGTCAGTGAGAGTATTTAAACTGCTGTAAGTGAAAATAAGAAGAAAAGAAATGAACAAATTACAAGAATAAAAAACACATAAGCAGGTCAATACAATGCTAACACAGTGCTGAATAACTGTGTCAAATAAAGAAACCAAAATGCATTTACCTTCCACAGTGACACTGATATGGACAATATATGTCCCTTCAGTGTTTGTACACTCACAGGTGAAGTTCCCACTATCAGCTGGTGTTAAACTGGTCAGCTCCAGAAAGGCAGTCTGATTTTCTTTTGTTATTGAGAACCTGGGGTCACATTCCTGAGTAACGTTCTCTCCGTGTCGATACAGCAGATGACACTCTCCTCCTGTGTCCCTCTGTCTTTTGATCTTACAGATAATCAAAACAATAGTAGTCTGACTTTCCTTGTTGCAAATCCGAGTGACATCGTGTTCTCTCCTGACTGTCTTCACAACAGTCTCTGTAAACAGGGACAGCAAAATACGGTAAATACAAGATTCAGCCTGTGTCAGAGAGGACTTTAGTTTCTATATTTTGTGAATGTTAAACCATCTTTTTAATCCCATAATAATGTGTTTAGTTTAAACTAAAAGCAAGGAGGTTATAAATTTAAAAATATTAATAATGCATAATGAAAATAGTTTCCTTGTATTACCTTCAGCATCATGGGACACAGCTAGTGGTAACAGCAAAATCAAGCAAAGTTTTGATACGTCCATGCTTGTTAACATGTCTGTGAGCCACCGACAGTGAAGAGGAAGATGTGCGGAAAGAAACAAGCTGAAGCTCTCCTGGCTAAGCAGACGTCAGACTGTTGCCCTTCACGGGGCAAGTGTGAAATGATGTAAAAAGGAAGTGTGCTGACAGGACTTTCATATTAAAAGGCTGTAAAGTTGAAACACTGTGCGAGCTCCCACACAAAAAGAAAACAAGCTAATTTTTCTTTATCACAGAGGAATTATTACACTGCTAACTGTCATGTTCGCTGAAGCTGAAGGATGGATAATATTGTAAAAGTAACAACAAAACTACCATTTATCATAACATTATAAGCATTTTAAACTAAAATAGCGTGTGTTATGGTTCAAAATATTGGGGATGGAGACAAGAGGAAAAACCACAATAACAACACTGGTCCGGTCGGGTTGAGTCAAACGATGATTTTAATGAACACACGCGTGGGAGATGGACACTGATGCAGAAAGCCTCAGATCTCAAAATGGTGGAGCATTGCTCAAACTCTTATAGCCTCTGGTGCCTCCACCTTATCATAAAAAGCCTAAACATTCACATGCTTTCTCTCACACAGCGCCTAAGCTACGACCTTGGCTCCCCGTCTATCTGCTCCTGCTGAGATGGGGCAGAAAACTCCAGTATATTCTGTTCTCTTCTAATCAGACAAATAAGACAATTACTTTCTGCGAACAGTATTTCTTATAACTCAGCAGTATAATGCATCATAAAACAATATCATTCATTCACAACAAGTCAGCAGTTTAATGTAATGCAAATCAGTTTAACTAATGCAATAGTTATCAGCTTCTTCTAATTCAGGAGAATAATGCCAACTAAAACTACATAATAATTCACCATCTTTAATTAGGGGTCTAACATGGCATAAAATAATATTATAATCTAATAATTCCCCCTGATGAGCTCATTAGAATAATGAGCTCACCAACACCCCATAATCCAGTGTGGCTGGGTTCATCTCTTCTCACTCCTGAGGTCCTTTGTCCCCCTGAGGGGCGAACCATATGTGGGATGACCTCTGTGTTTGCGCAGTTCAGATGCAAGACAAACTATGATTCCAACAATAGCAGGTACAGATGACACTCCCCAGGTCTCCCACAGCTTTATTTGGTGCTACCTTATACCCTCCAGACGTACTCAGACTAGAACCTCTGTCCAAGGAGCTTTTAGCCTTTTATGTTATTGCTGCAGCTACCAGTGTCGTCCAGTTGGGTGATCCTCTGCTCTTCATTCTTCAACCTCAGGGGTTAGACAACCCTTCAGTCGTGGCACAGATCAGGGGATTATTCTGCCCCGATTTCAAACAACGATCTGTGTATTCTCCAGAAAAAGGAACAGGAAGGTGTCCCCCTTTTTGCACAAGAGCCTCTCGAACTTCGTTGGTCTGGTGTTCCCGGATTTCCGCCAACCCCTTCATGGTTATTGCTGTGTTTATGGGATCCATCCTTTTGTGGTGACTAGCTGGAGCCCAAACGCCATGACCCTTGGACCCAGTTGGTGTCTTGGCAGTCACTGTGTCTGTCTCTGCTGCGGAGGATCCTCGTATATCTGTGACCTCGTCTGGTGTCTGTTCCTTTCTCTGTAAGAGACAGAAAACCAAAACACCTCTCTTCCTAACCCTAATAATCTAATGTTGTTATCTACTGACCTTCTAGTGATTCAGAATTGGTTTAAAAACATTCAGAATGTTCCAGGGACTTATTCTAATCATATCCTATGTGTGTGTAAGCGTGTTTGCATTTAGCCCTCTGCACTCAAAGTTAATACCTGCAATATATCAGTCCGGACCATCACGCCGAACGAAGCTTATGACCTTCAAAAGACCAAGTGCCAACTCGTTATAAGCACATTTGCAAGGTGTGTCTGAACATTATTGAAACCCCTCTTTTTAACAAAAGACAAAGAAATTAACAAATCTTCTAAACGCTATTCAGTTCATTTCAATGATTGATGCTTACACATGGAAATAATGATTTATGCTTCTTACTGATTCTCTACAAAAGACCGGAAACTTCTCGGGCCGCTATTAGCTTAAGTTTTACCATTCCTAAGGTATTAAAGACACAAATGAAGTTATAAAATGTTCAAATAATCCTTGTTTGATGTTAAAGCTCAACTTCCCCCCCCCTTTTTTTTTTGACACATCCCCATGTGTCAAATCAACGGAGCTAGAACATTAAAAGAAAAGGTTAGGCAGCTACAAGGTTTCCCAGATCGTTAAGGTGATCTGCGTGTAATGTTCTGACTCAGGTATTTAATATTTTAATAAATGTCGTTTAATTAACTGCCACTATTTAAACTAAACTTAAAGACATAATTGAAGAAAAGATCACAAAGAATAACATGATATCAGTGTTTTGTAAGCGCGTGCGGCCTTCTATGCTCGAAGCCTTTTCCCTCAATAGATCAGTCAGACATTCGCGCTGACTGTAGCTTTTAACCCTTATTAACTTGAGCACAACTCTACAATGAGCAACAAGTTGCAATATGTATGAAAATGATCATGGTTACACCTGCAATAAAAATTATATCATTATCCTAACACCTGTAAATAGAAGATTCATCAGAGGTTATAACCATCACAGGAACACAGATGTTAGTATAAGGTCAAAAGCTTCAATATATGATCATCGATGCAATACTTGTTGCATGATTCTCATACAATAATAATGCTGATATTAAAATAACAGTAAAACACCCCCTTTTGTCCCGTTTCACTTGACCCATAAACGTTTATAAATGCCTCTTTTAAATGTTATTTCCCCCTGTTCTCCCCTTCCTGACCACAGCAGGGGGATCTTAGTTTTGAATCAGCCATGAATCCAGCTCACCTGATTCATCAGTGAGCTCCACCGTCACTGGCGTCTGACAGGGTGGTGCTGCATACTCTTCCTTTAATGTCACTATTTTCAACCTGTTAATTAGAGTGCTTAAACCTGAAGTCGACTACGTCCACAACAAGTCAATACAGCTGTAAATGTGGCCAATTATCAATCTATTACCAATCAATAACAACAGATAACTTCTATTTTATGCATGCTTTTAATCAACCACTCACCCAGAGGATCTCCAATCCCAGGAAGTTCCTTCTCCTCCTTTAATGAGTCTGTCCTCCTTCCATGCCCTGGTAACTGGTCCATCCAGAGCCATATGATCTCAAATATACATAAAACAAGCCAAACCACACCTTGGTCACACCAACTCTCTTCCGCCCCGAAGATGTCCAATGCCATCCTAGTATGGACTGAAAGTGGCTTTAACGCTGACTGTCCTGACAATCCATCTTATAACATTTCCTGGTCAGATCTGCCAATCTCCGCCCCAGGGTTTTAACTATTTTGCAATTTTCATTAGTTTCTATGTTTTTTCTAGTTTTGCCTCCAGATTTTCAATTTTTTTTTACCAGTTGGAATCAGTTTTTACCAATTCTTTGCTAGTTTAGTCTAGTTTTTATTTTCCTGAAAATCCTTAGTTTCAGTTTAGTTTTAGTTGTGTTTTGCAAAAATTAAGTGTAACAAAATCTCAGTTCCATCATATCAGTCATGCTCTTCTGGTTATCCTTGGGTGTTGAGACTAATAACTATTAACTCTTGCCGCACCGAGTGTTCCTAATTTTGGTTGAAGTGAATTGATAACCTTTTTGAAGGCGATTGTTTCACACATTTATTTAGATGTCCCAGTCCTGTTATCTCGGGATACATCACGCTGCCTTATCTGGGGTTAGCTGTTTTCGGGGGATGCGGGTTGAGTGGGGGAGCTCTTCAAGGTAAGCTAGGTTAACCTTCTTGTGTGAGCTTTTCAAGTGCACTTTAAGATTTGTGGGATTTTTCGTGTCATAAATGTCCCTCATAACCCCCTGATGGCCCAGTAATTCATTTTTGCGCACTGTAGTACACATTTAGTTTTTGCTTGTAGCTCTCATACTCTACTTGCCACTCCTCTAAGTCCTGATGTTTCTTAGCGAGGACAACAGTACCTTTAAAATTATATCACATGTGTGGGGGTGTGGCCTTGCCAATTGTTTTTCCCACCTTTTCAAAATGGCTGACGTGCCCACAAGCACATTTTATGGAAGAAAGAAAGGTAAGCTTGATATTTACATTTAAAATGTTTTGTTAAACTCAGATTTTTATTAATTTTCAAAGAATAAACATCTAGTAAATGATTTGAGGGGTCTTTAAGAATTAGGCTCATTTAGTTTCACGGAGAACATGACAAAATATGGTTCACTCCACTTGCCTGAAATGGTTAACAGTCCAAGGCATTTCAGTTGTAGAATGGGTGCAACAGTAAAACATATGTGAGATGTGGGAAGTGCCAAATGTTCCTTTGTGTCTCCAAATAAAAATAAAAATCACAGTACTTCCTCAGATATCATAAATGAATTGACTTTTGTGAAATAGAAAGCCCAGTGCAATCACTATTCCTGAACCAATGGCTTACAGCTAGTGAAGTGTCAGTGACTTCTAAGTTGATCCCTGATCTACATTTTTATGATATTGTTATATAAATAAGTTTTAATATCCTGCTTACAAAAATTTCAGTGGAACATGTAATCTTCTTAAATAGCTCTTGAATGTTGTTAGTTTCACATTCGTGATCAATGAACTCCCCTTGTGCACTGTAGTGCACATGTTGTAAAATTTAAATAAAATTAGTTAAAAACAATTTTGTTTTTGTAATGTGTTTATTTTACCGTCCCAGCACTTGATTTATCTTAAAAAGAAAAAAGAAAAAGAAAAAGAAAAAAATGAAAATACTTTTCCCTTTTTTCTTTCCCTGGGTCTCAGGAGGACATTGTGTCTCTCTCCACTACAAGACTCTTGCTATATCTAAAAAACAGTCATATTCAAAGTAATCCTAAATTGGACTCTGGCGCTTTCTCCCGACTTTTCCTGACATGATTCTGCGCGTGGACGGAGCAGCAACACAGACGACTCGACTAACGTACTGCCTTGACTTTACTATTGCAGGGCACGCACACATCAATGCAACTAAACACATTTTGCTATAAATCTAGTTAATTTTAGTTAGTTTTGTGAACATTCAGTACAGTTTTAGTTCGTTTTCCTTTTTGTTTTGATTTTATTACCGTTAACGCAAATTTTTCCACTTCTAGTTTTCGTTATTTCATTTGTTGTCTTTAATAATAATAATCTTCTCTGCACCCTGGAATAAACATAATCAATATGATCAACATTTTGCTGCGTATCAATTCACCTTTTTGATTCAAATGCTCCAGCCTTATGTGGTTTGTGACATGTGTTGATCTAAACCTCCACTCTGTCTAAATGTTTGAAGAATTTTTCAAGTTCGGGGTCAAATTTTGAGAATTTGACCATAAGTGAAAGTTATGGCGTTATCACCCCCTTTGGGGATTACCTTTTCCAGTTTTGATGATATTCCTCCCCATTCTCTATTTTTTGCAAGTACCCCTCTTCGGTGGCGAGAAACTGTTGGTGTGATCAAGCGGGTGCTGTAAAAACAAAAGCTCAGGACAGAACAGTCACCAATCATGTACTTCATTCAAAATTAACAAATATCAAGCTTCATATTGATCCTCTTAGTGTAATGGTACATTTTAATTTGCACTTCTCAAAACTGAAAACAATATTCTCTTTATTTTACTCTTGTTCTTGTGCAGCACCACCCCTCAGCACATGCCCCTGTTATTTTATCTTACTTTTAAATTGTTGACTACTTCAAGAAAGCGCCCAAAAGACGGGGACCAGTGTTTATCATTACATATCTCCATTTTGAGTGTGGCTGTCTATCATTCCCCTGTTATTCATAGACCTCGGTGGAGGTTTTTTTTTTTTTTTTTTTTTTTTTTTACCTCTATAAAAATTAATTGACTCTTTACAGTGACCCACTATGGTTAATAATAACATGTTCAGTCATGAGTGGAATCAAACCTTTTCTTCACTTTAGCATTTAACATTCCCCACCATATAATATGATACATTAATCGAAACACAGCTACTAAAACACAATTTTCTTAATGCAAACATCAGTAACTCAAAATTAGCAACCAAAGGGTTCAGCCTGCAGTTCACACTCCTGTGAAGCTACAGCTCTTTAGTCTCTGTCATCCTTCTGTTCTTGCAAAAACAAAACATCCACCCTTCTTTTACAGGCTGGGTGAATTGTCTGTGGACATTCAATAATCCTAAAGTCGGTACCGTTTTTGTCTCAGTACCAAGTCAGTTAAAACTTTTAGTCGTCAGTCCGTCACAGTCCAGTCACATGCATACATCCACACACATTCATACCAGATATTGCTGATAATGGAGTCTCACGCGCAACCTATTCGAGCCTCCATCACCAGCAAGATGACGTCATCATTTTAAAGGAAACAGTTCCTTGTTTGTTTGTTTTTCTTTTTTGGACTGGATCGACTCGCTGCAATCCTTTTAGGCTCAGGACTTCTCATGTGATCAATGTCCCATATAAGTGAATTTCTCCCAAGCCCATTATAATCATGGAGAAAAATACTTTGCGACTGTTTTCAGTAAGAATATTTTATAGCGCTTTAAAGTTCAATCTCTCAGGCCTGGATTAAAGAGCTGATTTGTTAAATCAGGAACTCACAAGATACCAAAATATCACCACCGGTGGATCACACCTCTCTGATGTTCTTATCTCAGTGCACTGTAACAAAAGCAAAAACAAACGTAACCAATAAAACACTCATATAATAACAAATGCTGGGGCCCATTACAAACATGTCCAAAGATCAAACCCTCTTTCTCTATGTTAGAGAAAGAGAACAATCCAAACCTCACTGATAGTATCAACCTAGTGTCAAACAAAACCCAAAAATCAACCAAAACTTCACACACTATATTGTGTAGGCATACAGGTACCGTAACTCCTTTTTGCACTGACAAATACATGTTGGATTGACTTAATTCAATAGTGGACACTGGTTGCACACAAATGTTTTGCTTTGGCAGAAACTTAAACAACTGAGTCAAATCAACACAACCTTTTCATATTCTCTCCGAAATAAAACTCACACCGTTAATTCATCATTTTCACTCTGTACCACTGCTCCTTATCAGGCTGTGTGAAGCACAGTAAACAATTCAGTGGAGGCCTTGAGCCATAAACAGACATCACGCACAGACATTGTTTTCACAACCAAACTACTTTAGACCTTGTCCCCTAAATCTACACAGATGCCCTCTGTGTGGCATGAAATGCATTTAACCAATAAACAATCAATGGCTTCTTGTTGTTGTAACCGACTCCATATTTGGATGTTTGTGTGCAGCATTTGTTAGTAAAGCATTCTTCATTGCAACAGCGTGTGTGTATCACTCTTTATTGCACAAGCTTGTAAATGTGTGTGTGTGGATCACTCCTCAGTGAGTTGAATCAGCATTTCGATTTTTTTTTTTTTTGCACGTGTGTGTGTCATTTCTCACTCAATCAACGAGTGCATATGTTCATATGTGTGTTTCTCTTCATTCTGAGTCAATGCATGTAGATGTGTGTGTTTGTGTGGGTGTTTGTGTTCATCACTTTCCTGTTCTGGTGTTCTGGGTAAACCACGGCCTGAAGCATGCCCTGGGGTCCTGCCCTCCTCCTTTTCAGTCTGTTTGCATCTGTTGGTGCTGCTGCTCAAAGTTCTGTCCATACTGGTTCTGGCCCCAATTGAGGCAGTGCTTTTCTCCAGTGTCCTGCAACTTCTCCCTGTTCCACTCCTCCTTAACTTGACCCTTTTTCTTCTGTAGCTCCTTCAGGGCTTGCTCCTGCTGTTGGAGCTTCTTCGTCAGGTTTGGCGACCTCCTGCTCCAGCAAGCTCCGGCCTGATTCCAAGTCCTGTGTCTGGGACTCCAAGCCTGATGGGTTCGATTATCAGCCAGCTCCTCCTGAGCCATGGTCAGTTTCTGCTCTGATGCCTTGAGCTCTTACTGAGGGCAGAAACCTCAGAATCTTTTCCGTCCACTTCAGATTGAAGTCCATCGATGTTTTCCTTGCTTTGCTCCACGGCCTTTTGCGGCTCTGCTGTTCGGCTCTTCTCAGAGCTCAGCTCCTGGCCGAGCCCCGACACCTGTGCCTTCAGCTTATTTTCTCCTGGTGTTTTGTCCATTCTGAGGTGCCTCCTGACCTCAGTTACTCCTCCTGTCTCTGGCACGCCCTTTTTGCTGCCCGACGATCATTGTTGGTCCGTCACTGTCCTGCACAGTTTTAATGCAGAGTGGTTAAGGTCAGCATTGTTTTGCTCGGCCTCACTTTTCATCTGGGCTTAATGGGCGTCTCATCACAGCTCTGTCAGCTGAAGCTGTCTTTTTCCATATGGCAAGAGTGTGAAGAGTGTGTGAGAGGGGTGTGTCCGATCAGGCACAATGCTGGTGGCTTTGCGAATGCCTCGTTTTCCAAATCCAGATGTTTATTTGTCACGTACACAGCAACAGAGAGAACAGTCTGTTGTTGGGATGGCTGAGGTCCTTCACGATCTTCCTGGTCTTGGTCCAGCACCGCCTGCTGTAGATTGAGTGCAGGTCAGGGTGCTCAGAGTGGATGGTGCGCTCAGCTGATTGCACAACCCTCTGTAGAGCTTGTCTGTCCGGCATGGTGCTGTTCCCGAACCAGACAGTGATACAGCTGCTCAGGATGCTCTCGATAGTTCCTCTATAGAAGGTGGTCAGAATCGGTGGTGGGAGCCGGGCCTTTCTCAGTCTTCTCAGAAAGAAGAGACGCTGACGGAAATCTCCCCGTGTAGTGAAACGGGCCTTGGATTTAACGCTCTCCGTCTCCGCTGCATGAGATCGTTTTCCTGCAGCACTGTTGACATTTTCAAGTTGTTGTTGTGGGTCCAGCTGCTTTAGCATTTGGTCAGGGTCACATCAAAGATGGTAGAGGAGAGAGCAAAGATGGTAGGGGGGAGAGCAGGAGTCCAGGGTCAGCTTCGGCTTTCAGGGCCGACAAAGCAGCCTGTAATCAAGCATAAAGAGAAAAAACAAAACAAAAACAAAACAAAATCAAACGAACAGGAAAATGATGTTATTTTGGCTGCGTTATTCAGAGAGGGGAGAAACAACGGGACCAGGCCCTGTGTCAGCCTTCTCTCCCCCTTTTTTTGTTTTTTCTCACCATATAATCCACTCATGACCCACCAAGCTGACAGGACATCACAGGTACATGTTAAAATTCTTAAGATCATGTTTAAAAGCACAAAAATTTGAATTTTCCTTCATCTGGTAATCACTTGTATTAATCAATCAGCAGAAAACATGTCACAATTTGACTTTTCTAACCACTAAATTTGTCGTGTTATCACTGGTTGGTCAGACCAGTGCCTTTTTTTTTTTTTTTGAAGTTAAGTTGTTGTCCTGCAACCCAGAGAGTTTATTTGTTAGTAGTGGATAAACTTTATTATTTAATGGCGGGTGTATGTTAAGTTTCACTGCTTTAAACTTGCTGGAAAATCTTCACGTGTTCATGAGTGTAAGCTGTTTCTTCATTGCGTGTATGTGCGTTTGTAGGTGGGCTAATTTAACGTTTTTTCCTCAAACAAGGCATTTCTCTAACATGTGCCTCTCTCTCACATTACTCTGCTTGTGTGTGTTTTTGTTTCACCTTTTGTTGTGATGCTCCGGAAGCCTTCCCAACCTCCACAAGTCTGTTGGCCCCAATTTTATGTGTTAAAGCTTCTCTTAATTTCTCCTTTAATTCTCTGCTAGCTGCTGTCTTTTCCACAGCTGCTGATTCTTGCTGAGTGTGGTTTCCATTACTATAATTTGCTTCGGCCGCTGTGCTTGTGGGGGCAGTTGGTCCAGGCCCGTAGCCACCTGTATCAACACACTGAGAGATTTATTTAATATCATTTTCCTCACAATCTTACTCTGCCGGCTGACATGCCGGTCTTAATCATGCTCGATTTGTCTCTTCTATATCAAAACCCAGCCGAAAATCAAACATTCAGCGTAGTCATTCAAAACCTTATCTGTAGTATTATAATCAGCAAAATCAGCGTTTTAATTACAGGCATGTATCATTATTTGCAAATCATAATTATAAAACTCAAAAACACGCTAAACAGCAACAAAAGTCCTCTGTGCGCTCCACAGCTCATTTGCATGTTCACACACAGTCTAAAAATAGCTCGCAGCGCTGCAGTGCGCTGTCGTCATACACAGGGTCACACAAAGCTCAGGCAAAACTCTTTTATTTTATATTACAAAGATGTCTTATATTTACAATCACTGACAGGCCTGACAGATTCAGCGCCTAACAATTTCGACAAATTTAAGTTAACGGGGTCCAACCGAAGAAAGTCCAACTTTTTTGTAATCAATCAAACAGTATCTGTTACTTCTGGAACAGTTTCTGACCTAATTTCTAAAGAGCACCTACACAATTTCGACAAATTTAACCATAACGGGTCCAACCGAAGAAAGTCCAACTTTTTTGTAATCAATTAACCAGTATCAGACTCTAACTTTATCTGGCCTAATCCCTGAGGTCCCTAACTCAATTTAACAGTATTCAAAAAAGCACATCACACCGTTCCAAACGATGAGGAGACTCTAACTTCTAGCTTATTTCAGGATGCCCTGTACCCCACAGATAAGCCAAACTGAACTAACCCTGTTCGCCGACAGGTCAAGACCGCGCGTCCACGGCCAGGAGGGAGCGTAACCTCCGGGCTATGCGCTTCTTAGCGGACTCTAACCGCCGTTCTATAATAATTTATAACAATTTCAAACACCAGTCAACGCCCTAAAACAAGAGTATGACTAAGGCAAGTGCCACCTAGAGGTCAATGGGGACTCGAACCCACAAACTGACCACTCAGGTCCACTCTATAACCAATTTGGACTCTAACCAACAAAATGACCAATTCCCTATCAAACTACTTGAGACTCTAACTCAATTCCTTGGGACTCGAACCCAGCATTTCTTTCAATTCCTTTTTCAACTTCATTAAAGACTCTTAGCCGACTTTAACTGCATAACACACACGGATCCTCATCAAAATCAAAACAGACCCTCTACCAGTAATTTCAGTGAGTAGACTTTAATTTAGTCATATCCAATTTGGCACACTTTGGAAATAATTCAACAGGTAGTGCCTTACCTTTAGATAAGCCAGCTTATGCCCACTCACATAAGACCACTGGCTCGTGCCTGTCCGTTCGACAACCTCGGACCGTCCAAACTTTTAAATTCCACCCCAATACCACAGGACAAGCCCCCAAAATGTTATGGTTCAAAATATTGGGGATGGAGACAAGAGAAAAAACCACAATAACAACACTGGTCCGGTCGGGTTGAGTCAAACGATGATTTTAATGATCACACGCGTGGGAGATGGACACTGATGCAGACAGCCTCAGATCTCAAAATGGTGGAGCATTGCTCAAACTCTTATAGCCTCTGGTGCCTCCACCTTATCATAAAAAGCCTAAACATTCACATGCTTTCTCTCACACAGCGCCTAAGCTACGACCTTGGCTCCCCGTCTATCTGCTCCTGCTGAGATGGGGCAGAAAACTCCAGTATATTCTGTTCTCTTCTAATCAGACAAATAAGACAATTACTTTCTGCGAACAGTATTTCTTATAACTCAGCAGTATAATGCACCATAAAACAATATCATTCATTCACAACAAGTCAGCAGTTTAATGTAATGCAAATCAGTTTAACTAATGCAATAGTTATCAGCTTCTTCTAATTCAGGAGAATAATGCCAACTAAAACTACATAATAATTCACCATCTTTAATTAGGGGTCTAACATGGCATAAAATAATATTATAATCTAATACATGTTACGTCATCAAACCGCTTCATCCAATCACTCAGATACTTACAAAGTTTTGACTGCATTACCTTTAAAATTTGTACGAAGATGAGCATAAAATGAATAAAACTGACATGCTTGCATTTGTTGTGTAGTGCAACAGGTGTATGTGGCTGAGGGATTCCCATGATGCAATGCGTATTTCTTCTTCAGTCACCTTTCCTACTCACTGTGTGTTAATGCAGCTCTCTGCATTGAATCATACCTGTTATTAACCTCTGTCTCTCTTCCACAGCGTGTCTTTATCCTGTCTTCCTTCTCTCATCCCAACCAGTCGCAGCAGATGGCCCCGCCCCTCCCTGAGCCTGGTTCTGCTGGAGGTTTCTTCCTGTTAAAAGGGAGTTTTTCCTTCCCACTGTCTCCAGACTGCTCACTCATAGGGAGTCATATGATTGTTGGGCTTTTTCTCTGTAAGTATTATTGTAGGGTCTGCCTTACAATATAAAGCGCCTTGAGGCGACTTTATATTGTTGTGATTTGTTGCTGTGCAAATAAAATTGAATTGAAAATTGAATTGTGAAGGCCACACCAGAAGCCACACAATTGGGAAGTCAGTAACGTCAGACACCAGCATCTTGATTTTAATTTTAATGCACATTTCCACAAACATAAATAACGACACATGTCCCATAAACTATTTCTGGTTAATGTTTTACTGGTGCTGGAGGTCTGTTGGACTGCTGAGGGTAACTGGAGAGAAAATGATGTGTTGTTTTCACTGGACGTTAAGGCGTCTGGGAAGGGATCTCAGACCATTTACATCCTGGGCCATCTGACCTCAGGAAATCACATGATAAGGTGGGGCCAGGTTTCACAATGAGCTCACCCGAAACCCTGGCTGATTAGGACCCACATCCGCTTTCACACCTTGGCTCGTGTGATTAGGTAGAGGATCATCAGGGGTCCTTTGTCCCTCTTTGGGGGGAAACTCCCACTGGTTTTAAATCTGGGACTCCCCACCATTGACCCTTAGAACTGAAGAAGCTTCTCGGATGAGAGGTGAAACGTCTTCAAGCAACTCAAGAAGTCCAGACGCTTTTCTTTCCAAGCTCCTTAGACTACGATGACCTGGATGACTGAGAACCTTCACAGACTTAAGTATTAAATTAATAGTTGGTTTTCATTCTTTGTTTTTAGATTTTTTTTTTCTATTCGTATCCTCTCGTGTATTTAACTGGCCAGTTCAGTCCAATTTACTTTGGGAAATATTTAATCTGAGGTAGGGATGCACCGATACCGGTATCTGGTATCGGCCTCGATACCGCATTTTCTAAAGTACTCGTGAAAAGTTCCCCGATACCGAGGACCGATACCACGGTCTGAGACCTGTCTATGTTTGAGCGGCATGTAAGGGGTTAATCACAGGCGCCGAGTGCCTGCCCCCAGGCCCCGGCTGCATCTCAGAGCTGGGAGAAAGCGAGGCGAGACAAGTCAGCCGTGTGGAACTATTTCAAAGTGAACGAAGACACGAAAACAAAGGCGGACTGCAAATTGTGCTCATCGAAATTGTCCAGAGGAGGCTCTAAAGGTAGCGCATTTAACACAAGTAATTTAATCAAGCACCTAAAATCCCAACACGACAACGAGTACAAAGAGTTTGCCCACGCTTATTTACCCACGCTTATTAGCACAGAGGAGCATAGCTGATGCTAAAGCAGTGGGACGGAAAATAGTTGGGCATTTTAAACATTCCGCCTTAGCCTACTCCCGCCTCGAGGACATTCAGGGACAGCTCAACCAGCCAATAAAGAGACTGCAGCAGGACGTACAGACACGCTGGAACAGCACGTATTACATGACATCAGTCCTATTTTTCCACATATTAATACATTTATGAATTTTGTGCAGGTATAAAGATCGCTTCTTCTCCAACACTGCTCCAGAGGCCAAGCTGCACCTGAAGCAGGAGCTTCTAGAGGTGAGGCAGAGGGGAGTCGGGCAGAAGCTGCAGAACCTCCTGCTAAACTGTTCCTCAAGGCCCAGGCTGCCGCTGGCAGCAGGTGCTGCCATTGAGCTCGACACATACCTCGGAGAGGCCCCAAGCCCTCGTGAAGACAGTCCTCTGAAGTACTGGGGTGTCAACAAAATCAGGTTCCCCACTTTGGCTAAAATAGCCTGTAAATAGCTCTCAGCCCCATGTAGCAGTGTGGACAGTGAAAGGCTTTTTAGCTCAGTGTCACACATTATAGATGAAAACAGAAACAGTCTGACTGCTGATGATGCAGAAAAGCTACTTTTCTTAAAAAACCCTGCCACTCACTGTTTCTCTCCATTTAGTGAGTCATCTTAGACTTGATGTTAATACCTACCTCAGCTGCACTGACTGCCACAGTTCTATGTCAGTGGATGTTGTTAGTTTATTCACATATTGTGCACTAAATGGCAAAGATGTTTATTAATGCCCCTTGTGTTGTCCAAAGCGGCAGAGTTTAAAATAAACTGAAAAATACTTGAGTTGCACTGTCACTGTTTAAATTTTTTTTATAATTATTTATTCTGTAATATGTTGCATACAACATGCTTTTCATTTTAAATAAATGTTCTTAATTCCAAACCAGTCCCTTGTTTTGTTTTGTTTTGGTTAAATTATAGGACTAAAGCTGTTACCTGTAAATTTAAATCATGTTTTTATTAAGTACTCGGTATCGGCGAGTACTGAAATGCAAGCACTCGTACTTGTTTCCAAAAAAGTGGTATCGGTGCATCCCTTATCTGAGGTAAACATTTTGCTTTTCATTTGACCCCTGACCTGTCTGCTGTAATGCAGGAGGCAGGTTTATGACCCATACTGCAGCCAGACACCACAGGAAGCCTTCCTCCATGTTTTCTTTACAGTAATTGATTCAGCCAGTTTAAGTCTCCTTTGTTTTTGTGCATTAGATCACTGTGTGGGTTGTGTTGAGTGGTTATGTATTTGTAAGTAGCCATTATGACTTGACTAGTGGTGTTTATCTCTTTTAAGGGTCTAGTATCATCAGTTAATTAGTTTTTACTGTTTGGAGAATTATAACCATCATAATCAACCGAATCATCTCAACATGTATTTGCTCAAAAATGTATTTATTACCACAAACATGTATTTAATTATCAACAAAAGGAAAATCAACAGTTTCTAGAACTCCAACAGGGGCAGGACTTGGAGGTACTGGGATTTCAGGAGGCAGCAGAATGGTACACTGGTCAGTGTCATTATTATTGACCTGTGATGGTGGATGGCCTTGGAGGGAGCTGAGAGGTAACTCAGACCTCTTGTCTTCAGGACACATAAAGCAAACATACTCCTTCTCAGCAGCTGGAGACTTAGAGACATCCCAACTCATCAGCCTCATGCGTTTGGGCATCAAATGTTCCTCTTCATCATTAACAGAAAAAGCAGTAGAATACCTGCGCTTTCTGCAGAGACCTACCTCTGCAGTGGGTGGAGGTCTCGGAGGCAGAGGAACATCGCTAGGACACATGAAAAACATCACGTCATCATCCAGGGATGAACGATCGTTTTTCAAATCTGGATTAATGATCTTGTCTGTGTCCTTTGCATGAAAGCTGGCATCAGCAGGTGGAGGAACTGAAGAAACTGGTACATCAGAACTCATCAGCCTCATGCGTTTGGGCATCAAGTGTTCCTCTTCATCCTCCACAGAAAAAGCAGTAGAATATCTGCGCTTTCTGCAGAGACCTACCTCTGCAGTGTGTGGAGGCACTGGGATTTCAGGAGGCAGCAGAATGGTACACTGGTCAGTGTCATTATTATTGACCTGTGATGGTGGATGGCCTTGGAGGGAGCTGAGAGGTAACTCAGACCTCTTGTCTTCAGGACACGTAAAGCAAACATACTCCTTCTCAGCAGCTGGAGACTTAGAGACATCCCAACACATCAGCCTCATGCGTTTGGGCATCAAATGTTCCTCTTCATCCTCCACAGAAAAAGCAGTAGAATATCTGCGCTTTCTGCAGAGACCTACCTCTGCAGTGGGTGGAGGTCTCGGAGGCAGAGGAACATCGCTAGGACACATGAAAAATGTCACTTCATCATCCAGGGATGAACGATCGTTTTTCAAATCTGGATGCATGATCTTGTCTGTGTCCTTCGACTGAAAGCTGGCATCAGCAGGTGTTGGACTTAGGAGCTCACATGCAGGTGCGCTGATAGGTCGGAACATGAAAGCGGGAACTTCATTGTCCAGAGCACAACGGTCTGCACTGGATGAGCGTGGGAGCTTCTCCTTTGCCTGTGGAGGAGGCAGACTTTGACTTTGTGTTGCAGAGGAACATTTAAGTCATCTGACGTTTTGCTCTGTTACATATTATTATTGTTGTTGTTGGATTTTTCTTTAAAAATTCACACGATTTAATGTTTAGAAACAGACACAGTGAAGGGTAACTTACCACAGCTCGAGCCATTTTAGGCGTCTGTCAAGGCAAAGACGCAGGATTTGGTTTCTCTGTGTAAGATTACAGGACAGTTGTCAGTTTCATTTTCAAGTCAGTTGGATAAATTCATATCACACTTCTCAAACTGTATCATTAAAGCATTGTTTAGGTGGACAAATATGAAAGATATGAAGATAAAAACAGTAACAGCTGGCAATCAAGGGAAAACAACCTTACGAAAAAGGTCTTAATCATTATTGTTTTAAAGTAAATCTTTCAGTCCTTACTTCAGTGATTGTTTGAAGTCTCTGTGCTTGTTGTCAGTCGCAGATTTGTGTAAAATATTTGCAGTTTGTGAATAAAGTTTGCAGGAGCTCCAAAGTTTGTCTGTTCAATACCAAAGTAATGAGGAGACTGAGTGCAGGTTTGGAATCCTCAGTGACAGAAGAATGCAGCAATGTTTGAATTTGAATTTGTTATTGTTTTATTAACAACAACTACCAGGATCATACCATAGCAACACAGTGATGCCCAATCAAATGTCAGGTACAAGGGATAGCCCACATACACATCCAACAGCACAGTAAAGCAATGGGCACCAATGCCACCAGTCAGGCCTTAAAAATACCTGAGTTATATAACAGCACACTGACAGTGTCTCATCCAAAAATATAAAATGTATAAATACAGTTAATATCATTTTCATTTAAATTTTATTTAATTCTCTTCATATAGTGCCAAACAGATGTCTCAAGTCGTCACTGTTACAACATAGATAAACATGAACATGAAATCCATTATTTAATTCTCTTCCATTCACTCCAGTTCAATTCAATAGCTATATAGATGGATAGACAGATACTGTATTATATACTATATTGATTCCAAATGGAGAATTAATGTGTTATATCACCAGGATAATGAATTCAAGTAGTACAATCTCCAATAAACAGACAACACAGTTCAAGTTCAAAGTGCAATATGTGCAGGATCCAGGCTTTATATTGTAAGATGCAAAATGTTTATATATACATAATATTGTTGAAAAAATAAAGAAAGTTAAAAATCAAAATAAGTTTATTGTCACTGTGGCTGATGTGATTGCAATATGAACCCGGAAGCAGACAAGGGAGAGATGGAACTGAATCTTAACAAAAAACAAATCATTTATTAGGTTGAAAAACACGAACACAAAACAAGGCCCAGCAAACAGGAGCGGAAACTAAAACTAAAACCTATCCTGGGAATAACTCGGTATGACTATGACAACTATGACAAGAAAAACATGAACATGAATCCGAGGAGGTGCATGCGAGAAACTCTGATGAAAAAACATGAACATGAACATGGACCTAAACAGAATCAGGAGATAACCTGAAACCCGGAATAACGTGAACGGAGGAAAACGCACCAACACTGCCCAGAGGAAGACAGCGGACTTAAATACACAGAAGAGAAAGGAGGGAAGTGGAAACACAGCTGACACAAATGAACCTGACACCACAGGGGAAGCAAAATGAAACACACTGAACATGGAAACACAACCCTTTCATAATAAAAGACGAAACAAGGAGAGACGTGGACGTGTGATGGGCTGAGTTGCCAAATGGCTGGTAGGCTTTTAGCTAGGCTTTAGCTTCAGCCAAGTGGAAGCTAAATTGGCTAGTCATTCATATGTAAATTAGGTTGTTACCTGAGAATTCTGGAGGGGAGTGGGGGTGTGTGAATGATTGCTGATTTCTAACTGCCAACTGCCTCTTTGTTTGTCTGGGGGGGAGCTGCTAAAAGCGGTGAACTTCCTTTTGTGTTCGTCTTGATGCATTCTCAATCATCCAGGAAAATAAATCTCCAAAAGTCACCAACTTGGAGTGGTTAGTTTCCTGAGCCACAAGGAAACTTGTGTTTCAGTTTGCCATCTTAGGGAGAAGGAGGATCATCATAGTTTTGGTGGTTGTATAAACTAATTGAAGGAAACTGTTTCCAGGGCCTACTCCGTGGATCGGCTTCCTCCGAGGCGTGGACGTCTATCAGCAGAGAATGTACCTTCACCTATCAGCAGAGAATGTCCCTTAGTCTGTAACACAGTCAAATATATTCTCAAGTAATATTCAAGCATGCCATTCAGCGTGTTAGTACGAGCAGCTCGGGAGCAGCTTGGGAGAACAAGAAAACAGAGACTGCTTTAGATTGTCTTCCCAAAGTGACTCAACTTTATTCACAAGTACAACAGTTTATATAGAGGGTAAAATTCATGAGACAGCAGTTTATCAGTTTAAACCAGTACAGACCAAGATAAGGCAGCGTCTTCCTGCCCTTGGGTGAAGAAGCATCCTTTGTGTAGTGTATTAGTTCAGCTACAATTGTGATTATCTCAGCGACATATTTTCAAGGCACAAAACGAAGAGTTCTTACATTAGTGAAATCTGAAACAAACCATTTGGCCTTCAACAGGCGTCTAAAAGATTAAGAAACTAATGTAGCTGAGGGAGTGATCTCTGTGGTATTTCAACCTTGTACCAGCCTGTGATTCTCACACATCAATTCTTGGGTCAAAGAGAAAAATAACTAAAACAAAAGGGGCCTTATTGAATGACAGAGTTTTCCTGCATAATGTCACTATAAAACAATATCCAGTAAATGCTACCATGGTACTAAAATACCTAACAGTTCCCCTCTTTTATTATTTTTAAAAATAATAACTCAAATAGAAAGGAAAAATCACAAATGTAATAACATAATATAAAAAGCAAATCATAAAATGTAATAGTACACAACCTAATGTTCAATATACACATCAGGAACATCATTGGTAATATCTGGCACATCCTCAGGATCAATTTGTGCTAATTGCAAATACATTGAAGTAGCTGTACTAGTAGCTATACGGGTTATCATTGAGCGTACACAGGGTATCATGGTTTATTGGTGGTGTCTGTGTTGCTTTCTACTGATTTTAGAGAACGTGATGAGTGTACTAGGTGGGTGTCTTGCCAAGTGGAGCATGAGGTATTGTCAGCAAAATGTGGCTTGCAGAAATGTGAACAGGGTTGCACTTTACAATACGAAATAGTAAATAAAAATCCTAAGGTTAATGCAGTAGATATGATTAATAACCTAAATATATAAAAAAGACAGTTCTTTAGTCGTCTCCTGGCCTGGTCCCAGGTTCGAGAGACCCCGTATAAGCGTCGTGTGATGACAATGGGCATTTCATTTTCTCCATTATCAGGATGAAACGAGTCTATCTTTATCAGGTTAGACATTGTGTGGTACTCTAGGCTTTCTGTTCCTGCTGGATGTTCGAGTACCTTGTTGTTGTTCAGGCGGGGGATCAAAGGGCTTTCTGAGTCTTGGCTCTTTCAGGCGTTGTGTGTTAATCAGTGATTGTGTGTGTGTAGGTGGATTGGATCCGGGCGCTGGCTCGCCTGAGTCGTCATCTATAGGTGTATTGAATCCGGGCGCTGGCTCGCCGGAGACGTCATCTACTTGATCCGACGCCTTAGGTGGTTTGGTGGGGCTGGTCTTAACCCTGCTGGCATGAATCCACTGAGGTTGTCCGTCTGTTAGGATGCTGGTTCTTGTCACTGCAAGTACAGTCTGGGGGCTGGAACACGCGGCCTCCCCGAGTGCCCTTGGTTTTAGCGACTTTACCAATACCGCATCTCCTGGTTTCCACGGATGGGTTGGATCTATGGAAGGGAGAGGCTGAGAGAGACAAACTTTCTGATAGTTATTATTCAGTGTTTCTACCAGGTTATGAACATAGTCAGACAATGCAGTGTCTATGTCCCCTTCCAATAGCGGTGCCCCTCTGGAGGCTGACCATGGTGTTGGAAACGGTCTTCCCATGATTATTTCAAATGGAGATAATTTGGTTGCTGCGGATGGAGTCATTCTAATCTCGCAGAGGATTTGAGGAAGTAGTTTGATCCAGGTCATTCCTGTTTCTATCATTGCTTTAGTCAGGCGATTTTTTATGGTCCTATTCATTCTTTCTACAACTCCTGAACTCTGAGGATGGTATGGCACATGATATTTCCAGTCTATTGCTAGAGTTTTAGCACACTTTTGAATTACTTCTGATGTGAATGAAGGTCCTCTATCACTGTTAATTTGGTGAGGTATTCCAAATCTGGGTATTATTTCATTGCACAACTTTTGACAGACTACTTCTGCAGTTTCTTTTGATGTTGGGTAAGCTTCTACCCATTTACTAAATTGGTCCACTATTACCAGTAAGTACTTGATGCTTCCTTGTGCTGGCATGTGTGTAAAATCAATTTGTAATGTATGAAATGGGAAATCTGGTTGTGGTAAATGCTGATGTTTTGCTTTTGGTTTTCCTACATTAGTTCGTGCACATGTTAGACAGGTTGCTAATATGCTTTTTACTGCATGTGATGTTTTTTTTTAATTACAAATCTTGATTTTATTGCCCCTATTACCCCCTTTGTCCGACATGACTCACACAGTGAAAATGGCGGACAAGGATTGGCAGTAGTGAAGATGGGAGGGCAATCAAACCCTCAAGGTTTTTGTATAAGCCGTCTCTGTTATCTAAGGTACAATCATTACTTTCCCAGTAAGTGTAATCTAAGGCAGAGGCTTGCTCTTGTATGAATTTTAGGTCAACATTTGTTTCTAAATAGTCTGGGAGCGTGACAAGTGGCAGCTGTAAAGGCAAAGATAATACTTCCCTTCTGGGTGGTTGCTGTGAGGCAGCAGCTGCTTTCGCGGTTACGTCTGCAAGAGCATTTCCCACTGCTTCGTCTGTGTCAGCCGTGCTGTGCCCCTTCGTTTTAACAACTGCAATTGCCGATGGCAGCTGTATAGCCTGCAAAAGTCTTTGAACAAGATCAGAATTAGCGATCGATTTTCCATCAGCAGATCTAAATCCTCTTTGTCTCCACAATGTGCCAAAGTCGTGCACCACACCAAATGCATAACGGCTATCAGTGTAAATTGTTACCCGCTTATCCACATGTAACTCACAGGCGCGTATTAAAGCCATGAGCTCTGCTTTTTGTGCTGAGTGAAATGGTAATGAGTGAGCCTCTAGTATGATGTCAGGCAATGTCACCACCGAATAGCCACAAAGAAATAAGTTGTCATTTGGTTTTGAACAGGACCCGTCCACATCTCTAAATCTGGACGTGGTGCTGTGGATTCCTGTATACGTGTCATACAATCATGATCGTCAGGGTCGTCTGAACCATCCTGTCGGTCAGAGGAACACAGCATACGAATGAGTAAGTGTGCTGGCGAATTGGGTGTGCTGCTTGCTTTTATAGTGAGATTTGCTGTTGAAGTTAGTGTAGCTTCATAACCTGAGCGACGTTGTGCGGTCATGTGTTGTGTAGTTATGTTTGCTAGAATGGTCGTGACCTGGTGATTGGTGTGTAGAATAGTGTCATGTGAGAGTGTGAGCTTCTCGCAGTCCCTTATCATGATAGAGCAAGCTGCTACTGCTCTCAGGCAGGCCGGCATCCCCTGAACTACTGCTGGCAGCACCTTTGAGTAGAAGGCTACTGGACGGTAGCCACAGCCATGCTCTTGGGCCAATACACCTGCGCAGGTTGTGCCGTTCTCTGTGACGTACAGGTGGAACGGTAAGTGGTAGTCAGGCAGACCCAAACAAGGGGCGGAGGTCAGCGCTCCCTGTAATGCATTGAAAGAGGCAGTCATTTCTGTGGACCACAGTATTCGAGGAGGCTTGTCTTTTTTGCAGCATTCACGCAGAATGTGGTCATGAAAAGAACAGTCTGGTATCCACTGTCTGCAATAGTTCACCATGCCTAGGAAAGACAGCATTTCCTTCTGTGTAGTGGGCTTAGGGACAGAGGTCACAGCTTTGACCCTGTCTGTAGTCATAGAACGTTGTCCGTGAGACAGTGTAAATCCCAAATATTGAACAGAAGTCTGACAGTACTGCATTTTCTTTGCTGATGCTTTGTGGCCAGTCTGTTGGAGGTGCTGGAGTAGCATGTGTGTGGCAGTTTGACATAGTTTTTCACTTTCAGCACAGAGGAGGAGATCATCTACATACTGGATCAGAGTACAGCCCTCTGGAGGAGTGAAGCCGTCCAGGGTAGCACGTACTACCATTGAGAAAGCCGCAGGGCTGTCTACCATGCCTTGGGGTAAGCGAGTCCATGTGTACTGCTTATCTCTATGTGTAAAAGCAAATATCGGCTGTGTGTCCTCATGCACAGGTACTGAGAAAAAGGCGGAGCACAAATCCACCACAGTAAAATGTGTAGCTGTTGCTGGAATACCTGTCAGTATGCTGGGAACATCTGGGACAATAGGTGGCAGAGGCATAATGACTGCATTAACTTGCCTTAAGTCTTGTGTGAAACGCCATACGCCAGGTTTGTTAGGCTTTGGCACAGGATTGACAGGAGTGTTATATGGAGATACGGTGGGCTTTATTACTCCAGCTGTCAATAAATCTCCTATGATGATGTCTAAGGCTGCGGCTTTTTCAGCGGAAATGGGATATTGCTTGACATATACCGGCTTGTTGTTTTTTAGCTGAGCATGATAAGGTGTACAGTCAATAAATCCTACATCATTCTCACCTCTTGACCATAATGTCATGTTTTGATATTCAGCTGGCAATGTGACAGCAGAGATAGTACAGTGTATGGGGTAGGTTAGATCTGTGTGTCGACATGGTGCAGTGATGTCATAGCCTATGTCTGAGTTATGTGACAAAACCACTGTTTGGCCTTCACTGGTGTGAGCAGTTATCATGTTGTTGAACAGTGTGAGAGAAACAAATATGTGGCTTCCAGGCATGGGGCTACCTGGTAACGGTGTTTGCACATGTTTTTGACACAGAGTGTGACGTGGGATACCAGTCAGATGGATATTGAGTTCATTCTCCGCTGAGGCGTCCAGCTGACACAGAGGATGTTCCTTCTCCATGGTGTCGGTGCATAGGGCAGAGAAAACATAGCTGTTATCAGTATCTGCAAACATTTCACCCTTTGTGTTAAATGAAATACACAAGTTCATTTTTGCCATTAAATCTCTGCCTAATAGATTCACAGGCGAGTTTGGAATAATTATGAATGGATGATATGTAATTTCATCTGGTTTTGGGCCCCAGCGTGTTTTTAGAGAATGAGTTTTGGGGCATTGCACTAGAGTTCCGTTTATTCCCATGGTGTTGATGCACACAGAGGAAACAGGCCCACTATAGAATTTTCCAGACAGTGAACTTTTAGTGGCTCCACTGTCAACTAAAAAGGAATAAATCTTTTCACCTATTTCTATATCTAACATGGGCAAGCTTTCTGTGTTACGGGACAATTGCAAATGCAGCATCGTGTGTAGTGCTTCACACTGTCCCTCATCTTCACCTGGGCCTCCCTATTGTCGGTCCAGTCTTTCGTTATCATATGGGTGGGGATTAAAATGTGGATTATAAGGTTGCTGCCTAAGTGCAAAGGGGCCATTATTTTGATGTGATTCCTGTCTGCGTTGCCAGTTACCTTGTCTGTAAGAACTCTGCTGACGCCTAGTGGCAGGAGCTGGTCCTGTGTTTTGTGGTTGAGACCTATGTGCTGCTGATTTGCATTCCCTCCTCCAGTGTCCTATTTTTCCACAATAAAAACATACGTCTCCACTCCTATCTCTCCTTCTGAAATCTCCCTGCTGCGCTTGTTGAGGGGACGGGGCCCCTGCATACATCATTTTTTCACTTTCCTCTGAGCCTTCAACATCAAAATTCAACATCATCTTAACAGTTTTAGCCTTCGTGCTGTTGGGGAAAAGATCTGCACCAGCTTTTGTTTTGACAAGTGTGATAAAGTTCTTTATTTTCATGTCATAGAGATTATCAGTGGCAGTCAGCTTCAATAGTTGTGAACATTCTGGATGAATATTGTTTAAGAATGTTGTTATGAAAATCTGATCATTTCCTCCTTCAGGCATGCATGCCTCATTAGTCCAGCAGTGTGTGAAACGTTTCATAAACACTAGAATGGATTCATCTGGCTTTTGCTTACACATGGTTACTGCATTTAAATCAATTTTATCTCTAGACATTGTGAGCAGAAATTTCTTTAGATTTTGAAAAAAGGCTGTGATTTTGTCATCGTTTATCCACAAAAACGAGGTGGTGTTGGCTGCTTGGTCATTTTTAGGGTCTAGTTCCTCTACTTCTTCAATAAGCTGAGATTCAGTCACACCTGGAATTCGTTGACATAATATATATCTATAGTCAGGCCCACCCAAGTGGTGGTATCTGGTACTTCTCTGTAATGCAGAAACAAAGGCTGTAGGATTTTGTAGAGGATCGGGAAGTTCTTTAATGGTTGCTGCTAACTCTGAAATTTTAGGGGGTTGAATGCAACACATGTCCCCTATTATCATGAACGGGAGGGAGGTGCTGACGTCATTAAATTGTGATCCCTGCTTTTCTTTATAACGGGTGTTTTTGTGGGGGCCCTCTTGAGTTTTTTCCTCTTTTTTCTGCTTTAAGTAGTTCCTTATTAAATTTCTGGTGTTAGTTATTGCTTTTGGCACAGTTAAACCATTTGCTACTCTAGTGTGGCGCTGAACATGATTATCTATGATGGAAACGGCTTCCTGCAGTTCAGCTTCTGTACGTTCAGTTAAAGGGTCTTTCATGATTTCCTCACACTCTGTCATTAACTGTTTTGTTTGCTTTTTATGTTCCTGTAACTCTCTTTCTCGTTCAGTGTATTCTCGTTCCTGTCTTTGATCTAGGTTAAACCAGTCATCTTCTTCTAATTTAGGTGTCATTTCAGTGCCTTCCTCACTCCTTTGGGATTCTGCTGTTAAATCAGGATATACGCGCTGATGACGTGCAGCCGCCGCAGCAGCTATTAATTCTGTTTTTTCATCATAAGGCGGCGGAGCCGTAGGTTGAACGGATGGGCATATAAGGCTAGTTTTTTCTGCAGTGGATTTACTAGAGCCTACACTGGCTTGATTTAAAGCATTTACGTCTGGCTCGGGTCCTTTTTTCCATAGTGGTAGCATGCGATTGGTCACATCACGACATTCTATCATATATTTTTTACAGGACTTTTTAATCAGCCTACTTTCCTTATCACAAATAGTATTTAACATTTCTACTGACCTGTTTTCTGGCGATAATCGTTCGGGATAGGGCTCCGGAAATACATTAGGATGCATTAAAGTTATAGTTCTTAAGTTCGAGACGAAATCAGTCACGTAAGCACTTCCGCATGTTCTGGATACGTAATCATGGAAGTCTTCATTGATTCGCGAGCGTGGGTTAAACGTAACCGGAAGTGGGAGTCGTACTGAGCCGCTATTTGTGATTTTATATTTTATTTTTTTCGGTTTTACAGTTAATTTTGATTTTTTATCGGACCCGTCTAAGGTCTTTGAATTATTCTGACCCATGGTCAGTGATTTCCAGAGGGGTTTAGACGCTTTGAAGGATTTAAGTTAGTTTTTATTTTTGCTGTGGCACACCTGAGGTTACTTGATTTTTTGCTAGCAATTTTATGTTTTTAGTGAGCAACTTCTCACTTTTTAACGAGCAACTTCTCGTTTTATGACCCCAGGCAACTTCCTGTGTCCTTTCTGCTGGTGAGCAACTTCTTAGTTTATGACAGCAGGCAACTTCCTGTGTCCTTTCTGCTTTTATTTACAAAACAACAGGCAACTTCCTGTGTTTCTATGTGGGCCACTAAAGAAGGCTCCTCAGTGTATCCCACTTGTTACTATGTGGGCCACTGAAGAAGGCCTCGTCAGCGTATCCCGTTTCTATGTGGATCACTGAGAAAGGCATAACACAGTCTTATAAAATAAAAGACACGTGCCTACCTTCATCAGGATCCCACTTCTGACACCAAAATTGAAGGAAACTGTTTCCAGGGCCTACTCCGTGGATCGGCTTCCTCCGAGGCGTGGACGTCTATCAGCAGAGAATGTACCTTCACCTATCAGCAGAGAATGTCCCTTAGTCTGTAACACAGTCAAATATATTCTCAAGTAATATTCAAGCATGCCATTCAGCGTGTTAGTACGAGCAGCTCGGGAGCAGCTTGGGAGAACAAGAAAACAGAGACTGCTTTAGATTGTCTTCCCAAAGTGACTCAACTTTATTCACAAGTACAACAGTTTATATAGAGGGTAAAATTCATGAGACAGCAGTTTATCAGTTTAAACCAGTACAGACCAAGATAAGGCAGCGTCTTCCTGCCCTTGGGTGAAGAAGCATCCTTTGTGTAGTTTATTAGTTCAGCTACAATTGTGATTATCTCAGCGACATATTTTCAAGGCACAAAACGAAGAGTTCTTTCATTAGTGAAATCTGAAACAAACCATTTGGCCTTCAACAGGCGTCTAAAAGATTAAGAAACTAATGTAGCTGAGGGAGTGATCTCTGTGGTATTTCAACCTTGTACCAGCCTGTGATTCTCACACATCAATTCTTGGGTCAAAGAGAAAAATAACTAAAACAAAAGGGGCCTTATTGAATGACAGAGTTTTCCTGTATAATGTCACTATAAAACAATATCCAGTAAATGCTACCATGGTACTAAAATACCTAACACTAATAATTTGTTTTAATTAAAAAACTTTCCCTCTGTCATTTCCTGAGTGTTTCAAAATAAAAGTCCTCTCTTTCATGTTTTGAATGTGAGGCTGTTCCTGTGATGCCTTCAAATCTGTTTCAGTCTGCAGATTTTTACAGTTCAGACCCAAAGTGACTCAAACATTTACTTAAAAGAGGTTTTTGTTCGTCTGGGTTTTCCTGCTCAGCAGCTCTAAACAGGCAAAAGCAGAAACACACAAACAGAAAGAAACAGAAAAATATGTGTTTCTGTGAACAATGCAGCAGCAAAATGAAAGACCAGGATTTATTTTTAATGATTGACCAGTGTTGGGTAAGTTACTTTAAATTAGTAACTTAGTTACATTACTAGTTACTTCTATCAAAGGTAACTCAGTTACTTCAAGTTACTCGTTACTTTCAAAGTAACTAGTTACTAGGGAAAGTAACTTTGGTTTTACTCAGAATTCTCTTGTTAATGTGTTGCTTCCATAACTTTGCCAGTCTTCTAGCTTGCTTACCTGCCACAAGTGCACTGTGCCACCTACCAATAGAAAGGAAAAGATAATGTGCATATTTCCACGAGAGAAATCCCACGCCTGGACCGCCGTTGACCGCCACCATGATTCTAGCCTACGTCACAGCCTCATGTGCGCCTTTTACATCCAACACAAGAACTGCAGTCGTGGTGCTGTCGATTGTACTCAGAACTCGGAAATTCTGCCTTCTGAATAGGAAGATGTAGGTAACACCAGACTGCAGATGAGCTGCATACAGGGCTGGACTGGGACAAAAAAATCAGCCTGGGCATTTTGACTAGAGACCGGCCCACCATTATAGCAAAAAATCCTAAAGCCTTTGAATGAAAACAAACGCTGTTGTGACAGTGATGCTCACTGTCTTGATGGTGTATATGCATCAATCTATCAATCGTTTGTTGTAAGATTCAGATAATTATTTTTTAAAAGCGAGACACTTTAAATGAGAATAAGATAGAAAAGTATTTCCTTGTGCCCCCCTCTCCCTGTTAATGCCCTACCTGGCCCCCCTGGCAAAACTTTGCTAGAGCTGCCCCTGCACAGTTACCAGCTGTCAGCTACCTAAAAAAGGATCCTGGTGTTATTTGTCTCTCAGAAACAGTTCATAACTTCCCTTCAACTCATTCATGTCACCTAAAAGGTAAACCTGTTTCTCCATCACAGCTCTGATGATTCAGTAAGGACATCTCCTGGTTTCATCTTCATGTTTCCCTCTCACCACATAACCAAACCGACATCATGACCAGCAGCTTTTTTGCAGCTGTGGCTCCAGCAAACATCAGCTGATACTAGAAATTAATATGAAATAAATTCTAACAACAGCTGATCAAGCTTAAACGTGCTGCTGTTGTTTAACGTGAACTCCGCTGGTTTCCTCTTTCTGATGCAAAGTGGGAGATAAACAAACAAGAGAGACGATCAGCTGATCATTGATCAGTTTTCATGATTGAAGTAGAAACAGGAGAGGGAGGGGAGAGAATGAGAGAAGAAGAAGAGGCAGCTGTGCAGCAAAGACACAGAATAACTCCAGCTTTGTGCCTTTTTCATTGTAGCTGAATTACGGGACTAACTGTTCCCTTTCCCTCAATAAGAAATGCGTAATATTTTCTCTGAATACCAGATGAGACGGTTGGCAATTCTAATAACTTATGAACAAAATAAAGTTCAACATCATTAACTTCATAGCACCCACCCAGCTGTATAGAAACTCTGTCATGCTAGCTAGTATGCAGTACGGAAAAAGTCAGAATAACAAAAATAAACTCCACCTAAACTTGGTTTATATCTGACCCAGAGAGACTGCAGGTCATAACTTCTTACCTGAAGTTCAGTTCACACTTGGACCGGCGGCCACCTCGGGTCTCTTTTCCTTCTGCGTCCCCCTTTCCCTCCTCCACCTGCTGGCTTCCACCACTTGCTAATGTTACTGAATCTGTGGAAGCTCCGCAACAGCCACCACATGAAGTAACGAGTAACGAGCCTATCTAAATCCCAGTAATGACTAACGCGTTCCTGATTTTAGTATAATAACTAGTTACCGTGCTCGTTACCACAATAATAACGTAGTTACTGTAACACGTTACTTAATAACGCGTTAGTCCCAACACTGTGATTGACAAAAACATTAAATGATCATGTTTATTTTCACATAAATGTTCCATCGGTCCTTCTTTTAGAATAAGTTTAGAAATGAAAAATACTAATAACACACCAGGAAAAAGCCAACAGCACGAGTCCTGAAAGGCTTAAAGAGAAAATAAACGCACAAAGAATGAAACAAAAAGGCACAAAACCTCAAAACAAGAGTGAATTAAATCTGACCGACACACAAAGATGCTAAAAGCCCCAAACATGAACCTGTGAGGTCATTAATACCTGTGTGTGTGCATGTTTACATGTCTTTGTGGGGACCAAAATGCCCGTCCCCACAAGTTTGAAGACATTTGTGAGACTCAGAATGTGGTTTTAGTGTCAGGGACAGTCAGGTCAGGGTTAGGCATTCAGTCTTAATGGTTAGAGTAAAAGGCTGAGGAGAGCATGATGTCAAATAGATGTCCCCACAAGGATATGAAAACACAACCGTGTGTGTGTGTTACTGTGAATTTGTGAGACAAGTGAAGATTTCAGAATCAGTGAGAAATGTTTCACTTCCTGTTGGTGAAGAAGAGCAGACTCCTCTTCAGCCACAGAAATGAAGAAGCTTTTATTTTGTCAGCCTGACAAACACGAGCTCAGCCACGAGCAGAGGCGACCCTGCAGAGGTGAAGGTCACAGTCAGAATCAGCGCCAGAGAACCGCACAAGGACGGCCTCATTGGTCACGGCTGAGTTCATTATGTGATGGTAACAAGCTGATTATTACAGAACAGGAAACACACGTCTGCTCATCAAACACCAGCTGCTGCTGCTTTTATCAGTCTGACAACAAAACCTCACAAGAAAGAAGTTTTTGTGAGTTTGCAGCGTTCCTCTAAACTGAAAACTAAAACAGACTTAAAATGGGAACATGCACCCACACTCGAGAGTCAGGCAGCTTAAATGTGTTTGTCTTCATCTGTAGTTACGTTTCATTGGCTGGAAATGTGCTAACTGGAATCATTCATGAGTCCAGATGAACAAAAACAAGTGTTTACTGCTCCACGCTGCACGAATCTGAATCAAAATCACTCAGACGCGCCCACGTAGGCATTCCACTAAAACCATGTGACCACCTTCACCTTTAAACCTGTCGTGAATATAAATTTAGACTTTTCACTTTATTTTGAAAGAACAGATTTGCAGGAAGTGCGGCTGCTGCAGAAACTCTTCACTTTTCACTGGCTTTAATCTTGAAGGTTTCTCCAGATGTGGAACATTCATGCTAAACATTCAACATCTGACGACCGTCTCCGTGTAAAACACTGACAAACTCAAACTTTATACGGTAACTGACAGATTTATTCCTCCATTTTCAGGCATTTCACAATGAACTTGGATTAGTTTGATGATTTTATTCACGTTGGTGAATAAAACCAGCCAAGAGGCTGATTCCTGCAGAGGAGGAGGCAGAGTGGAGGAATCTGCAGGTTCTGTCTCTAACACACAACCAGAGCTTCAATCATAACGAGCACATAATAAAACCATGATCCCCCTGATCGACTCTTTTAGCCTGTTTCCTCTGGATCGAACAGGATCTAACAAACCCCAGCTTCTGCTGGGACACTGGTCATCATGGGAGGAAAAAGATGGCTGCCGTGTTGCCGTTTCCTGTCTTACACCAGCGTTATACTTCCTGTATCTGTGGGTCTGAGTTTTTAATCAGAGGATGAACTTAAAGCTTTCAGTCTGCTCTACAACCCACCACCTATCCACACGTCTGCTAAGTGGACTGGAAATCAGTAAAACTTCTACCAGACTTTAGTAAATATTGCATTAAGATGAGCAGACAGATTTTAATCTCAGCATCGTGCACACAGATTTTTCAGGACACTGGAAGAGTTCCTGCCGTGGATTTAGATGTTAGTGTTGTGTGGATGATCCCATTCTGTGATCTTTGTGTTACTAACACTGATGCTTTTACACTTTAGGACCCTCGAGACCTCTGCTGCTCAGCCGTCCTGATCGCTGCCTCCACTTTAACCAGAGGCTGTAACCTCTGATCATTTCACCTGCACCGGCAGTAAAACTCTTCTCCAGAACCAAACGTGCCATAAACCCATCACAGCTTCATCATCAGCTCAGTCTCAGCAACATGCAGACGACCGAGCAGCAGAAACTCTGCAGGGAACGTCTGAAGTCTGTTCTTCAGTTTTCCCAGCTCACTGTTTATTGAACATGAGACAGAAAAATAACTTCACCTTTAATGTGAAACTTTTATCGCCTGTGACATGTTTGCAGGAAGTTTTCATGCTGTGATTTAGTGTCACAGCCATAAATATCACACAAGGTAAAAACTACAAGTCCCAGCATCCTCTGTGTTTAGGGAGGAGCAGTGAAAGTGTTGATCCTCCATTCAGAGTAGTGATGGGATTTCCGGCTCTTTTTAGAGAACCGGCTCTTTCGGCTCCAAACCGGCTCTTCAGGTTGTTTTGTTGCTTTAATTAATTTATTATTAACAATAATATAAAATTATGCACAAAAAGGAATTACTGACGTAAAAAAAAAGTGGTTATGGTAGATATATGCGGTGGCCCCTTGAGACAAAACACGTACAAACTCCAAAACACATTTCTAGCATGAACTGAACTTCCAAAGCAGAGCTACTAGATCACTTAAATTACACAATTGAAAGCATGTGTGTATTGTTTGTGTATTTATACACAGGCACTCATATATATTCAAATAATTTAAAAAAAATTTTCATTTACCTGTTACTACCACACACCAAATCCGGTCGTCGGTACTTGCTGGCTTGTGTAGCCACTAGGTAACAAAAGCTCAACACTGCGCCCAGCATCCTGGAGCACTTCTGTTGTCTTTTGTACGTGTTTTGAGTTTTTATGTGCTTCTGAGTTTTTATGTGCTTCTGAGTTTTTATGTGCTTCGGAGTTTTTATGTGCTTTTGAGTTTTTATGTGCTTCGGAGTTTGTACGTGATTTGAAGTTTGTATGTGCTTTGTCTCTAGGGGCCACCGTAAATATACTTTTATTTATTCACTCCGCATAAAATGTAATAAATAAATCATATAATACAAAAATCAACTATTCACATTTCAACTTTTAACTGTTTAAATTTTCAGCTTTTTCCTTTTACAAATTTAAAGTGAAACAACACAACACACTGCAAACCACAACACAATTAAATATAAATTAAAATATGAAAACAAAAAGAACATGCACATTCTCTGTCATATGGACCTGCATGAATAAACTTTCTGAATCCTTTATCATCTCCAACTGAAAATAGTTGTGGATGATTACTATACCTTTCTAATGTGACGTTGTTGGCCCTGGCTCTTTCTCTCTCTCTGCCTCTGTTCCTGTGAAGCAGAAAAAAAGTGCAAGAAAGAGAGAGAGAGAGAGAGAGGCTGAGAGAAAGAAAAAAAAAACATGTGACGGCTCGTGATAAGGAGGCGGCTGCGTTGTTCACGTCTACGATCCGGCTCTAAGAGCCATTTCGTTCGCGAACGACCCATCACTAGTTCAGAGCAGCAGGAGGAGGAAGGTGGAGCTGAGGCAGGTGAGTGTTAACATGAATATGTTTCTTCTTATGACATAAAATAATTCCACACTGTTCGTGTCTGTGGGTGAAATGTGAGGCCGGTCGGCTCCTCTGAGCGCTGGTTTCCTGTAAGTAGAGAGGAAGTGAGTTCAGCTGAGAGAGCAGGAAGAGAGTGAGAGCTGTGCTGAGGCAGGTGAGTGTTAACACCGCTCTGACATTACTGTGTCTCTGTGGCGGGAACAACAGGCTCCGTCAGTGGAGGCAAAAATAATCAGACTTTGGTTTTTCAAAGGAAACTACTTTATGTTGGGAGAAGCCGCGCGCTCATTGGATAACGGCTTGTCAATCTCAAGTTATTAGCCAATGAGCGCGCAGGTTCACAGTAAGACCCGCCCTTATCACGACGTCTTTTAAAAACTAAAATGGCGACAGAAACTTTTTTTTTTTTTTTATTAAACTTTATTTACAAACAACAGTATAACATACAAGGCACCATAATTAATCCGATTATGTTACATCCTCGGTTGAGCATCAGAGGCGGAGCCAGATATTTGAAACACCCGGGGCTTAGCCCAAAGAGTAGTATGCATGTGGGATTTTTTTTTTTTTTTTTTTGGGGGGGGGGGGGGGGTGTTAGAAATGACTGAAAGATTAATAGGCTCTGTTCAAAAAAGAATGACTTCATATAGGGAAAAATATATATCACATGTGCAGGACACCTTAAACGAGTTTTTTAATTAAGCAGCAAGGCAGAACAAGGTCAGGGCTGTATCAAGACACGAGGACTAAACCCCAATTCAACCAGACCCAGAACTGATCCAGAATTAAAACAGGACTACAACAGTTCAAAATCAGGACTACTTGGGACTTAACCAAGACAGAACCAGAATCAGAACTAGATGATAGTAGCACTAAAAACCATCATAGACCTGCACTACACTTGTTTTTTAATTCTACCAAAGTCCACTATTTAGATTGAGAAAAGTTTATATAATTATTTAGCCTTGTTGTGCGAACAAGCCTGCAGAACTTAATAAATACAGAATTTGAAAAATAACAAACCTAAAAAGAAACACTAGGTACGAGATACATGAGGACCTATGATACGCTGATACTTTTGGTAAACAACCATTTGACTAACATGTGTGTCTCACCTGCTCTTGTTCATCTGTTCTGTCCTCGTTCTCCTCTCTCTCCCTCTTTGTGCTGACAATCATCAAATATACAGTTGAAACCAGATATTTACTCTTCAGATAAAAACACTTTTTTAATTGTAACATCAAATCAGACTAAATGTTTATTTTTTTAGATTGATAAATATAAAAACATATTTGTTAACTTTAAGAGTAAAGAGAGAAACTGTCTGTGTTTTTTAATAGCAAATGGCACCAAATTGTATTCAAATTGAGCCACACTTATGAAGCTCCACAGTTCTTTTTCTGGTGTTTTGGTTGATATCTCTTGATGTTCCCATGTCAAAGAAACAGGCTCTGTGTTTTGCCTTATATGCATCCACAGCTATGCCACCAGTTTACTCACATGGACTCTACTAACCTATCAGAAGCTTCTTCAGCTCAGAATGGAATCGTCTGGAGTTTCTTATTAATTAACAATAAACTTAGTGTATATGTACTCCTTAATTTGATGAAAGTGATAATAAATAGACAGCTCTGTCTCTCTTTATTCTGACATTTAACTAATTCAAAAGATATTTCAATATTTATCTAAAACAAAAGTTTACTCTAAATTGATGTTGTACAGTAAAAATGTTTTATGTTTTCTCCCTAAAGTGTAAATATCTGGTTACAAATGTGAATATCCTGCTGTGTACTGAAATCCCTCTTGTTTTGCATAGAAATGACCAACATACAAAACATAATATATAAAATAACATTTACCTGAGTTTTTTCTTTGAAAGAACCCTCTAATGTCCATTCTTATATTTCAGTACATAACTGAAACCGATTTAGTCGGGGAGGGTAAGAACTGAAAATATGAAATAAACACACGTAAGCTAAGACTCTCTAAAAAAATAGCATTTGTTCGGCTTTTCATTTCGCCATTTGTTGATTCACTCGAAGAGCAAGTAACGTAATATTGGTCAAGTGATCAGTTTGATATCAATCTTTCGTGATGCACCGTCATATTTACATTATTTGTACGGTACGAATGATTTTCTTTGGTACCTGGTCAAACTTAAGCTCTCCTTAGTATGGCTGGCTCCGTTTCTCCAACAGCGCACTCACTGCTGGCAGCAGCTGCCCCGCCCCCTCGCTCAGTCGCTTAGTGCCTGAGCTCGGATCATACCAATATCAGGGGGGATTCACGCACAGTCGTAAATTCCCACAGTGTGCACTATGTGCTTCGAATATTGTGTGTACTTTTTGTTTTATACAGTTGTCAGCCAGGCATCTAACTATGAAAAATTACACTCCAAAAGACCCCGGGCTTCTGACAAAACAACCCGGGCTTAAGCCCAGTAAGCCACCCCCACGCTCCGCCCCTGTTGAGCATTATAGCAAAACAAACAAACAAACAAAACGAACAAAAAAAACAACAACAACAATAAGCACAAAGCTAAAAGAGTTAGCACAAAAAGAAAGAACAGTCATTGAAGGATTTGAACCAAAGGCAAAAAATAACGTGCAAAAAAAGGGCAGTCGTGATTATAAAATAGGGAGGTTTTTTTTTTAACATAGGTTAAACTCTTTAAATAAAACAACAAGTTTATGGGCTTTCTTGTTATTCACAAGTTTCAGCGATTTAGCCCAGAGTCTAAAGTCATTCAGCCATCTGTTTATACATGGTTTAGCTTTAAAGTATCTGCATTTGTGAAGAAAAAATTTTCCCATCGTAAAGAAAACTCCCTTAAAATATGGACAATAACAAACCTGCTAAATTCCTTCCAGAATCTCTGTGTAAAAGAACAGTACCAAAAAAGATGTGTCACAGTTTCTGGATGATCCCCACAGAAAGTACAATTAGTATTAATGTCCCTTTTAAATTTTACCATGTAGTGACTGGCTGGATAACATTTATGTAGAATTTTAAATGAGACTTCTTTCACCTTATTTACAATCAAATATTTATGGGGGACCATCCAGACTGTCTTCCACTTGATATCTGGAACATATCGGTTCCAATAAGATATTACATATGGGAGAGAGACGATATCTTCTTGGAATAAACTATGTATTCTCTTATTGCTGTTACCAAGTTCCTGTGAAAAGCAGATTTTTCCTATTGGTAACTCAGCTGGATCAGGGAGAGCATAGGTGTCAAACTCTGGCCCGCGAAGCCATACCAAATTACTATTAGAGCTGGCCTACTGGTATTATACAGCTAATATATATATTGTTTAGTATTAAGCTTTGCTTGTTCCATATTCAGTTTTTCAGAAAAACTTGTTTGAGTCCATAAGAAGAGATTCATTCTTAAATCTGGAGGAAGATTTTTTTTTCAGTAAATATTAATGTTAGCCCGCGACCTTGTTCCAGTTTTGAATTTTGGCCCACTGTGTATTTGAGTTTGACACCCCTGAGGGAGAGTGACTGAGGTAGATATTGAGCTGTCAGTGTTTTTATATAATATTAAAGTCCCTGAGGGTATGGCACCAAGCACCATTGAGAATTCCTGAACACTGATTGGAAAATTATATAGTGCAATAAAGTCGTTGTAAGTAAGTAGTTGTCCCTCTTTATTAACCAGCTGAGCCACCAATAGGATCCCATTTTGGACCCAAGTTTCCAGGAAAAGTGATTTATTTTTATATAAAATATCTCTGTTGTTCCAGATAAGGTATTTGTGAGGTGAGAAGTTGTGTTTATAAATGAGGGTCCACGCTAAGAGGACCTGCTTATGGAAGGATGAAAGCTTTACAGGGAGTTTCTCAACATTGTAATTACAATTTAAAACAAAATTAAAGCCACCAAAACGAGAGAAAATATAATGTGGTATAAAGTTCCAGATAGAGGTAGGGTTTTTAAGAAAATGTTTGGCCCAATTAATTTTGAAAGTGTTATTTAAAGTAGAAAAGTCTAAAACGTTAAGCCCACCTGATTCGTACTTATTCATCACAACAGTTTTTCTAATATAATGCGTACGGTTTTTCCATATAAAATTAAAGAGCATACAGTCAATATCTTTACTAATTTTCTTATCCAGATGTAAGGAGACAGCAGCATATGTTAATCGGGATATCCCTTCTGCTTTAGTAATTAACACTGTACCTTTCAAAGACAAGTCCCTTTGCAGCCACTGGTTGAACTTTTTTAGGGTTTTCTGTATAATTGGAGTGAAGTTTGAAGAGCATCTTGATTTTTGGTCTTTGGATATTAACAGTCCCAAGTATGTGACTTCTTGTTTAACAGAGATATTACAGATAGTATTTGCAGGGCAGTCTTTAATTGCTAGTAACTCACACTTTTTTAGATTTAGGCATAAACCAGAGGCCTCAGAGAAATCACTAATCACAGTAAGAGCTGGAGGGATTTGGTTTGCATTCTTCAAGAAGAGTGTGGTGTCATCGGCTAACTGGCTGATGACGAGCTCCTTATCAGCTATGGTGATTCCTTGTACAACACTGTTTGAAATATTAGTTGCAAGAATTTGTGTACAAAGTAAAAATAAATATGGTGAAATAGGACATCCTTGGCGAATACCACGTTTCAGGTCAAATCTCGGGGTGGAGCCGTTAATCATTTTAATAGAACTATTGCCATTTGTGTATAAGGTTTTGACAGCTTTACAGAAAAACTTGCCAAAGCCAAATTTTTCCAAAGAGTGGAAAATAAATTGATGTTCAATTGTATCAAAAGCCTTATAAAAATCCAGGAAGAGAATGAAGCTATTGTCAGATACCAAATCAGAGTAATCAAGTAAATCCAAAACCAGTCTAATGTTATTAGAAATGTGTCTGTTTCTCATAAAGCCTGATTGTGTCTCATCAATAATTGTTTCCAAGACCTCTTTAATTCTGTTAGCAAGTATTAAAGCCATAACCTTATAGTCATTATTGAGCAGGGAGATGGGTCTCCAATTATCAATAAAGAGTAAGTCTTTGTTTGGTTTTGGAATAAGTGTTATGAGACCTTGAGTAAGAGAAGGAGGGAGGATGTTATTCTCTATACTTTCTGTAAAAACCTGCAGTAAAAATGGAGCCAGGAGATTAGAAAATGATTTATAAAACTCTGCAGTCAAACCATCTGTGCCGGGAGATTTATTGGCCTTAAGTGCAGAAATGGAATTACAAACTTCCTCCACAGTCAGAGGGCTGTCACAATAACTTCTATCTTCCACAACAATAGATTTTAGGTTTTTAATATTATTGAAAAATCCTGTTGAGACAGCCTCATTATATTTTGAGTTGTATAGTTTAGTATAGAATTCGGCACAGAAATGTGAAATTTCTCCAGGATTGTCAGAGACAATGCCATTAATATTTAGTTGATGAATAGAGTTTGTTTTTGATCTGTATTTTTCAAGTCTGAAAAAGTAAGCAGAATTTTGTTCGCCCTCCTCCAGCCACCTCTTCCTGGATCTTATGAAAGCACCCTCAGCCTTGAGTCGTTATAAACCGTCCAGTTTATTTTGAAGTTCTAGTAAACTTAATTTATCTTCCTCTGAGATTTCTTCTGGGGACTTCTGGTAATAAGAGGCAATTCTGCTTATTACTTCTTGTTCTTCAGCTTTCCTTAATTTAGCAATTTGACTCCCATATCTTCTCAAGAATTTGCATGCTTCAAATTTAAAAAGTTCCCAATTGGTACAAAAGGACTTCTCTCTGTTAGCTTTGTTCCAATAATAAACAATTAATTTATTAATCTGCATGTTAACCATTTTATCTTTTAGTAAAGAATTATTTAACTTCCAATAAGAGAATTTATGAGGTATATTATCCAGTGTAAACATTCGGACGTTAATGTAAATTGCTCTATGATCAGTGAGGGGCGTGGCAAGTATATTAACAGTAATATTATCTTTATCAATACAGTCAGAAACAAGCCAAAAGTCAATACGTGATTGCCTGGATCCTGTCTTATTGCTCCAAGCAAAGAGTCTATCATCTGGAAATTTTTCTCTCCAAATATCCACAAGATTAAATTAAGTTTGCACTGTATGAAGACTGCTGCCCTGGAGGCCACCTATCAACCGTATTGTCTAAAGCAATGTTAAAGTCTCCACCAATTAAGAGGACTGAATTTGGGTATTTGGAGAGCCAGAAATTAATTCTTTCTTCTAAGGAGTCAAGTAATTTATCATTTTCAGTTTTATTATTGTAACCATATATATTTACTGCAATGAAAGTACTGTTATTGTGTCTGATTAGTGAGCAGAGGTAGTGTCCTAAGGTGTCACAGTCAGAGTGTAACACATCTCCAGAAAAAGAATTTTTAAGCGTGCCAACTCCAGCAGAACGCTCAGAGCCATGGGACAACCAGACTTCATTACCCCATTGTGATTTCCAAAAATTTGTATCAGCAGGTGTGGAATGACTCTCTTGGAAAAAGCAAAAATCTGTTTTAAATTGTTTGGCAAATAAAAACAAAGCTTTGCGTTTACATGTTTGTCTTAAACCCCTGGTATTAAGAGAAACAAATGAAAAAGACAAAGTTATTAGAAAAAAGAAAGAGAAAAAGTAAGTTCTAAACTTCTACAACTAAGAATAGATCTATAGGATAAGGGGACCGGGTGCTGCACAATTTAGGTAGTAGAACAGTAAAAACCCTGAGTGACTAAGCTTATAAAAACACAGTATTTAACTATCTACTGTACTATGGTTTAAATATAGCTTTTTATAAATAAACACACTCTTCAACACAAAATAAAGCTTTAACTTGAGGGTGAAAATATCAAGTTCACCATGTAAACAAGCTTACAGAAATGTCATTTCGGAGACTGAATTAAGCGTCTCTATGAAGGAGGGAAAACTTCTGATCCACTGATGAATCCTCGGCCTCCCACGAAATAAGCCGGCTTACCCTCCTTAGGGGCTTTGTCTATCATCGGCCACAGTTTGTCACGACGTTCTCTGTCCTCCCTGGACAGATCTTCAGCGAACCTCAAATGATTGTCCTGCAGGTAGGAGGATGTTTTGGCTGCTTTCCATACAGCATCTCTGTAGATTCGGTAGGTGAACTGCACGATGATGCCTCTAGGTCTGGTGCTACCTTGTCGCTTGGCTCCGAGTCGGTGTACGGTGTCGATGACGTCAGGCAGCCTATGATTTTGTTCTGGCAGAACAGACTGGCATATCACAGTCACCTTTCCCCTTACGTCTTCTTTCTCAGCCTCCCTGACTCCATGTAGTCTGAGATTCCACCTCCTGGAATATCTTTCCAACTCAGAGATTCTCTGTTGGCAGTTGTCCACTCGACCTTCCTCTTTAGTTACTTTTTTTTCCAAGTCGCAAACTTTCCCCTTCATATCTTTCATTTCCGCGCACACAAAATCAATCGTCTTTTTGAGACCCTCAATCTGGAGCGTATTCTCTTTCACCATGTTCGAGTTCTCTCTCACCATGCTCTCAATGTTATCAGACCTGGTGTTTATTAGTGCCGACAGACGAGAAATTATCTCATTTACATCAACTGGGTCAGAGTTGCTGCGTTCGTACATCACCTTCTTCGGAGCTGGCGATTTGAGAGGTGTAACAGGGAGAGGTGGGAACTCATCCACTTCTTCTTCGGCTAACGTGAGTGCCACCGTAGTAGCTGCGTAGTTATGGAAGCTATCCATTAGCACGTTGCTGGGCGTAGCACTCTCCTCGTTAGCATTCTCAGGCGCTATCTTAGACTTGGAACTTTCCAGTCCCCTTTTCGCTCCTTTCTGATTCGGCATTCTGCTGCTTCTTGCCCTATGATTGCTGCATCTTCTCTTATTTAGTGAATTGTTAGTGTTAGCAGCATAAAGTTGAGGTTTTACCGTTGTTCACGAACTTTCTGTGCAGAACTCGGTAGAGAGCGTCTACTCACTCCGCCATTTGGCACACCCCCGATCGGGTAGTGACAGTATCCAAATTCATCGGCTGCATCCTCCCGAGGACCCGGCCTTCGCGGCGTACGTGGGCTGGGTCCTCAGAAGGTTGGATATGCTGGAAGTAAACAGCTGGGGAAATTGGACGGTCTAGCCTTCTGATTAGCGTCACCGCTGTCTCGGTGGAGTTTAATAAACTCGGCTGTCTGTTCCTTGCTATCTGCAATATAACAGGACACTGGAGTAAATTCTCGACCGTCTCATACTTCTGTTTAATCAGTTTTCTGTTTGATGTTTATTCAGCTGTGTAAAAACCAAGGAGGAACCCACCCGGGGGATTAATAAAGTTTTATTTTATCTAATCTAATCTAATAACTTTAATCTCAGCCAAACCGATTTACTCACGAACAAACAAAACACTGAAAAAAGCCAAACAATAACATTTTTAGGTTGTCCAAGTAAGTTATGCAGGCCCGTGCAGAGGGGGGGGGGGGGGGGGCTGGAGGGGCTTGAGCACCCGCCCCTTTCCTGATGGGTGCCCAAAGTGCCCTTTTGTTGAGGCAACTTTTAAAAAACTTTTTTTTTTTTTTAATTTATTTTTATGTGTGTGTGCGTGCGGAGTCCTGTCTGTGCCCCTCAACAATAATATTTAACTATTAATCACAGTTTTGCTAAATAAAAGGATCTGGCTTGCATCAGTCACATGATCACATTTAACCAATGATCGCCCTTGATGGCAGAACGCGCTGGTTACGAGCCGGGAACGAGCTCACAAAGAGCACGCGCATTTTTAGCGGTCCGGAGCTGTAGGAGAAACACAAGTTAACTCAGAGACACAGACTGATGCGACAAACCCAGTAAGTAGCTGTACAGCGTACACTGTAGTGTGTAGCACACAGGAGTATTAGCTTATTACGTACACGTTGGTAAGCTGTCTTGTTGCAACTGACGAACTGAAACAAACGAGCGTGCTGTGTGTGCAACAGCGTGACAAACATTACCTGTCCTTTTATTAACTGCACATGTAGTGCTGGTCATAGCTGCTGGCTACCTGTGTAAGGCTGTCATAGGTCTGTAGCTCTGTCACCGTTTTAGTGAACATATTTAGTTTTAAAGTAAGTTACAGAGCATTTCCTGCCTTTCTGGGGGGATTATATTTCACTAAAAACGATCTAATATACATGTCCACATAATTATGCATTATTATAATATTTTAAAAGACACACGCTGTATTTTAAAGAACATACATTAAGATGCAGATTATATTAGATTTATATTTTAAATAAGACAAAATTTGGATTTTACAGCAGTAAAATGATTGTATCTCTACAGTTTAAACATGTAATAAGCTTTGCCCTGCACAGAGTGGATAGTGAAACAAATGCAATCATCATAAATACATTATTTCATATTTATTACTTCCCCCTCCTCATTGCTTTATTATTGTAGCTCTAGTAATAAATAATAATGTAAGGATTCTGGATCAGCACCATGATGCCCATAGTATATACAGTATTCTGAAGAAGGTCTAAAATGTCACTGTGTGTGCATGTGTGTGTTTTATTTAGCTGGATTTAAAAAAATTATTACTCATGATATAACATTGTGCAGACATGGCTGGTAAGGACATGAGGAGGAAACAGTAGGAGCTGTGTGAGGCTACTAAAGGCAGTGCTATAACATTTTTCTGTCATCATTTTATTATAGATTAAGTGCAAGAGTTGTTAGGTGTGGATAATTAGATTATAGTTTATTGCAATAGCAAGTTGTGCCTTGTTCTCAGATGGACAGCAAGTGGAGAGTGATATATGAAATGATGGGATGGAAGGAAGAAGAGAAGCAAAGAGTGATTCACAGGCAGAGCCGAGTTTATGTCACAGTTTTTCGTTGCCTTATGGTTCCAAGCGCTGTCACCAATCTTTGCATTTTGTTATTATCTCATGACACTTGTTTAATCAGCTACCATCTCTCCTGTGGACTTTTTAATGTCTACAGTCTCAGATCAACACAGCCCTGCCCTTCAGCACTATCCACAGCAACCCCTCAACAGCAACATTGTACCCATCAGGTAAAACATCGACTACGTTTGCTTTGCCTTGTCGCCACCTCACAACAGTGATATAGTATGATGCAATCCCATATTAGATTGTTGATGAATGTGTGTTGTTGTTATTCAGCCTGGTTCAATGTGCCCCTTTTTAACTTTGAGCACCCGCCCCTTTAAACGTCTCTGCACGGCCCTGGACTTATATATCATGTTTAACCTGAGTAGCGAAAGTCCGCGGTGATCTGAAAATGATGTGCCGGGAGTTGTGCCGTTCTCGGTGGCTTCAGTGACCCTCGAGCTCCCGGCTGGCTATAGTGCTGGTGGGTAGCAGACGTCTCCGAAAACGTCGAAGCACTTTTGCAAATATGCGGTATCTTGATAAACCGAGCAGATATTTGATGTTTACACAGCTACTTTCTCGCCTGAAAATATGTTAAAAGTTTATTTTGTGACCCAGAAAGATTAGTATGAGTAATTTTAAAACTTAGTAGCGGCCGCCAAATTGAGGAACTGGATTTGGTGGTCATGAAAATGGCATTAAACAAGTCCCCAGGGACAGATGGACTCACTACTAATTTTTATCAATTCTTCTGGAAGGACCTAAGAACTTTATTGTTTGATGCATTAAAGGAATCGATAGAGAAAAAAAGAACTGATGCCGAGCATGAAACAAGCGCTGATAACCCTGATCCCTAAATCGGGTAAGGATAAAAGAATTTTAGACAATTTAAGACCCATCACCTTAAACACTGACTATAAGATCCTGTCTGGAGCTGTAGCTGAGAGGCTAAAGAAAGGCATCTCAAACATTATCAGTGAAACGCAATCAGGTTTTTTGAAAGGAAGACTAATTCATAACAATATTGGGCTGGTTTTGGACCTCCTTGAGTACAGTGAAATAATCCAAGATGTCACGGTCCTGAGTCTGTGGACTCAGTGTTTTTCTGTTTGTATTAGTTATCTTTGATTTCATGATGTGTTTTGATTCTCTTGGGTTTGATTTTTGTCGCTAGTATTCCTAACTCCCTAGGTCCTTGGCATTTCTTGTGTTCTCCTTCTTAGGTCGTGGTTCTGTGTTACTTCTGTTAGTATACAGTCATCTCTGTCAGTGTGTCTCTTGTTCTGTCACTGTATCCCCTAGTTTAGTCCACGTCTGTTCAGTTTCCTGTTTTACTTTGAAAGTCTGTGTACTATGTCAATGTGTTGAGTTTTGCCGCCCCTTGTCTTGTCATGTCTGATGAGTCCCAGCTGTGTTCTCCTCCTGTTTCACATTCCCTAATCACCTCAGTATGTATTTAAGCCCTGTGTTTTTCCCTGCCAGTTGTTGCGTCCTCCACGTTTGTTGTGTGTGTATTCGTTGTCGTCTACCTTCAGCATCTCCAGTCTAGTTAGTTTAAGTTGTTGTTTATGTATCGCCAAGGGTGACTCACCAGCAAATAAAGCTGTCGTTTAAGTTAATGTTTTGTCTCTGAGTCCTGCACGTGGGTCCAGCCACTGACAGCCACACAACTCATCGTGACACAAGAGAGAGGATACATCCTGTTCTTGGATTTTTACAAAGCATTTGACTCAGTTGAACATACGTTCATATTAAAAACTCTGCAGTCTTTTGGTTTTGGACAGGAATTTATCAATGTTATAGAGATGCTATATAATGACATTAACAGCTCTGTTTTGCTAGAACATGGTACATGTTCAAGGTTTGAGGTTAATAGAGGGATAAGGCAGGGATGTAGCAGCTCACCACTTCTGTTCATCATGGTTGCTGAGTTATCTATTTTGATTAAAAACAGTCACATTGAGGGGTTAACTGTGATGGGTGAACAGATAATAATCAGTCAGCTCGCAGATGATACCACCCTGTTTCTAAAAAATGAGGACCAGATTCCTTTAGCCTTACAGGTGATCAACCACTTCTCCAAAGCTTCTGGCCTACAGCTGAATATTAATGAATAAGAAATTCTAGCTCTGCATGAGTGTCCCCTGCAAGCAATAGATAATATACAGATAAAAAAAGAGGTGAAGTATCTGGGCATTGTAATTTGCAAGGATAAGACAGCAACTGAAAATAAGAATATCTGTACCAATATAGAAAAGTGTAAGTCAATTTTAAACAGGTGGCTGCAAAGGGACATAACTCTGTTTGGGAGAATCTTGCTAACCAAAATGGACAGTCTGTCCAGACTAATCTATCCAGCCTTTTCTCTGCCCATATCTCCAAAACTAATTAAATCTATAAATAATCTTAATTTTAGGTTCATATGGAGGAACAAATGTCATTATATAAAGAAAAATGATATGATTAAGAATTATGAAGAGGGTGGGGCTAATGCCATTGACTTTGATGTTATGAATGGTGTACTAAAACTGAAATGGTTAAGATCTTTCATTAGGAACAAAAATTCCTTTTGGAACATTATTCCCAGTGTGATTTTTGGCAAAATGGGTGGAATAGACTTTTTGTTACGTTGTGACTTTGATTGCAGTTCGTTACCTGTTAAACTCTCAGCTTTCCATCAGCAGGTCCTTCTCTACTGGAAATTAATCTACAAACAACTTTACTCCTCACAATACCCCTATATGGAACAACAGGTATATCTGTTTGTGTAGGAAATCTGTGTACATGGATGAATGGAGATCTAAAGGGATTTGGGCTGTAGCTCATTTTATGGATGATAATGGGGTCTTATTAAAACATGATACGTTTTGTGAGAAATTTGATGTAAGATGTACTGCTAACAGATATAAATCCCTAGTGAAAGCCATCCCAGTCCCTTTGAGATCAAGGATAAAAGAAGATATTGTGCACTCTAAAATTTCTCCTGGACTGAGGCAGCTCTGCATAGCTGGAGTTGAATTTGGTGACAGCAGGTTTACAAACAAAGTGATCAGGAATATTTTGATCAACGACATTTGCCCTAATCCGGTTAAAAGAAATTATATCCTTAAAGAATTTGAGACCATGGAGGTTAAGGCGATAAGAAAAAAGTATATTTCACTTCCTCTTTCCCCTAAAGTAAAAGAGGTTCACTTTAAAATCATTAATGAGGTTTATCCAACCAATGAATTCTTAAGACGGAAATTTAACTTAGATGTGAACGCCTGCACATTTTGTGAAAATGATATTGAAAGTCTGGATCACTTGTTTTTCTACTGTGAATCAGTGCACTCCTTCTGGACTGACATGTGGAGCTGGCTACAGTCCAGGAGAATTCAGTTACCACATTTGACGGTGACAGTAATAAAATTTGGAATACTTGCTGAGAATGCAGATTTTGACCTGTTGATTAGGACGATTTTGTTAATGGGAAAATTTTTTCTTCACAAATGCAGATACTTTAAAGCTAAACCATGTATAAACAGATGGCTGAATGACTTTAGACTCTGGGCTAAATCGCTGAAACTTGTGAATAACAAGAAAGCTCATAAACTTGTTGTTTTATTTAACGAGTTTAACCTATGTTTAAAAAAAAGAAACCTCCCTATTTTATAATCATGACTGCCATTTTTTGCTCATGGTATTTTTTGCCTTTGGTTCAAATCCTTCAAAATACATACAAAATCAGTATCGATACTGACGTAAATTAATAGAAATAGAGATGGACCGATACGTAATATCGCATCAGTCCATCTCTATTTCCCTGTCTGGATTAAGGAAGGTTGTAAAAGCAGCTCGATGTACAACCTGTTCTTTGGATCCTCTACCAGCCTGGGCTATAAAGGAACTGTGGTCAGCATTAGGACCCTACATTCTGTTTCTTTTAAATACTTCATTGAGTCTTTCCTGAATGTTTTAAATCAGCTGTGGTAGTACCAATCTTGAAAAAGCCTGGACTGGATGTTGACATGGTCGCAAATAGGGCAGGGTATCGTCACTGAATTCTAGAATCGATTTGATTCCGATTCACAAGGTCCTGAATCAATTCGATCCACGATTTGATTCAATTCGATTTGAATCTGGGAAATTTTGCCTCAGACAGTCAGAAATATTATAATTCAGATCAGTACATTTACATATTTTTGTATCTATAAAAAGGAAGCTGACACTCGCAAGACTTTATCAAAGGTGTGAGCATCACAGCAGAGGCCTTTGTGTCAAAGTAGCTGAAGATAAAACAGAAAAACATGAAGGTGGTTTTATAAAAATATTCTACAGTAGATCAAAAACGAAAGAAAACCATTAATCGACATATGAACATTACCTCTGAAGTTACAGCGGTTTTATGACAGACACAGCGTTTTGCAATTTGCATAATTTTAAAAAGTTTAAATTTGTTCAGAAGCCTGTTGAACGGCAGAAATTAGGTTTTCTTTTTGGAAGTAAGTAAAAGGAAAAAAAACAGCGGCCGACAGCGCTGTAAACAACGGTAGACTTGTGCGTAACAAGCAAGCGAATAATGCAGAAAACAGATTTTTAGACAGGAAACTGTGTGTGAGAGAGAGAGAGAGAGAGAGAGAGAGAGCTGTGCATGACGTGTGATTTTATCCTGGTGGAAGCAAAACAGCAAAAGTCAGAGTGAGTTCATGACGATGTTTATGTGAAGCGTAGTTTGGATCTTCTTTTGCTGCTGGTTCAGTCAATATTGTTTGGAGAGAGATAAAACTAACAGCTTTAGAATCAGCGTAAAAAGGACGTAAACACAAAGCTCGGAGCCACCGAAACATCAGAATCAGCGAGCTGTCGGCTTTCAGCCCCGACCGTGTCCGTGCCATCGGGTGAGAAAGGCGACATCTCACTGATTCTGATGTGTCGGCGGCTCCGAGCTTTGTGTTTACGTCTTTGTGCAGAATCCGTGTTCCTGCTCTCATTTACTGTTTCAGCTGTTTGGTGGTTGTTAAAGTTTTGTGAGGTTTAACCTGAGATTCTGCCGTTGGTGCAAAATGCAGCTGCTCGCATTTTAACAAGAACTGGGAAATTTGAGCACATTACCCCTGTTCTGAGATGTCTTCACTGGCTACCTTGTCAGGTTTGAGCAGATTTTAAGGTCCTGCTGCTCACCTACAAGGCTTTAAACGGATTGGCACCTTCATACCTCTCCGACCTTTTACACCTTTATGTTCCATCTCGTGCTCTCCGATCTCAGGACTCTGGTCTTCTAAAAGTTCTTAGAGCCAGAAAAAAGACTATTGGAGAGCTTTTTCTTTTCATGCCCCGTTTCTGTGGAACAACCTCCCACAAGATATTCGGCAGGCTGCTCTGTGGAGGTTTTTAAAACCAAGTTGAAGACACATTTGTTCACCTGATCCTACATGTCTTAATTCTATGGCTTTTAGTTTTTACATTTTTATTGTTTTTAACTTGTATTGTGTCTTTTACCTGTATTGCTATGTATCGCTTTTATTTTATTTATCTCTTTAGTTGTACAGCACTTTGTTTGAAAGCGCTTTATAAATAAAGTTATTATTATTATTATTATTACAAGGTCCACGTTTACGGGAACATCTGCCACAGATATGGGAGAATATTTGATTTCTATTGTAGACAGAAGCCACGGGTGTGTTCAGTCAAACGTTTAGAATAAACTTTGGTCTATAAATGTGTTTCATGATTTATTTTTAACTCCAACTGCTTATTTGTACTATGCTTTCATTTCAGAGTGCAATGAGAAATAAAAAGGATATTTTCAATAAAACTGTCACGATCCTGGGTCTGTGACTCAGTGTTTTCTGTTTTGTATTGTTAATCTTTGATTTCATGATGTATCTTTGTTTATTCTTACGTTTTGGTTCTGTGTTTTGTTGTACCTCTAAGTTCAGTCTTTGTATTTCCTGCTTTGTTGTGAAGGTCCGTGTCTCATGTCAGTGTGTTTAGTTTGCGTTTCCTCTGTCTCGTCTTGTCAATCACTCCCAGATGTGTCCTCCTTCTGTGTCTCATTCCCTCGTTATCCCTCTGTGTATTTAAGCCTTGTGTTTGCCTCTGTTAGTTGCTGGTTTGTCTGTGTATCTGTCAGGGTCCTGGGTCTCCTGATCTAGTGGTTTCAGTTCTTTGTGATTTTTGTGTTATGTCAGTTTAGTTTGTGAGTTATTCTATGCTTCCTAGGTTTTGATTCCCTGCCCCCCTTGTTTCTCTGTGCACTCTGTTCTGTGTTTAGTCTTCTCTGTCCATTTGTTCCGCCCTGTGTTGTTGCCTTCTGTGTCTCCCTCTGTGTAACTGTCTATATAGTGATGTGTTGTGGTGCTTTGCTCCCACCCCTTGTGTTCCGTGTTTTCGTCTTCCCTTCGTGTACTTCTTCATATTCGTGTACTATTAGTTTTTAGGTTTTTGCTTAGTTTCCATGCTCACCTTCGCCATTTCTGTTTGTATCACCATGTGATGAATAAACTCACTTGCATCTGAGCTGCCTGCATAAAGGGTCCTTTGATAATTTACACACGGCTCGCAAACCGTGACAAAAACACTGGAAAAATTGGGCTGTTCTAAAACGTTTGACGGGTAGTGTATATATTTAGTTTATATATTTTCTTTATTTATAATAGTTTGTTTTATATTGTAGCAAAGTGTTACTTGGATACTTCTCTATGTGCTTCTTCATGTGCAATTTTGTTGCATTCTGAGCCTTAGAAATTTATTGTGATGAACTGCTGTTAGAATCAAGTTAAATTCTGATAAATCAGACAATTACCTCTCCAGCTGTTGTTACAGTCTTTGTTTATCGGATCCATACAGGGTAAAAGATGACGACACCTAAAGAAATCCTTCTGGGGACTTTGGAGGATTTGGGACGTGATGACTTTGAAAAATTCACGTGGCATCTGAAGAACGGGTCTGTAGAAGGTTTACCAGCAATCCCAGTGAGTAAACTGGAGAATGCAGAGAGGACGGACATAGTGGATCTGATGTTTGATACCTACTCTATCAACACTTTTGAAGTTGCTAAAAATCTTTTGGGGAGGATAAACAAGAATGATCTGTTGGAGAATTTAAATAAAACCATCCCAGAACCCACAGGTAAGTCAGGGAATGACTAAACAAAAAAATACATAAACAATAAAAACCTTAGTTAACATTACACAGGTGCCATTAAAATCCATATAAATAATAAATCCAAAACACTTGCCAACACTTTCAGGAGTGAGAGACTGCAGAAAGCCAACAGTTTATGTGTTTTATGCATCTGCACAAATAACCTCCTGTGTACACATGAATATCTGCTCTTTGGGTTGGTTTGATTAAAATGGGACCAGCAGCAGGTTTTCTGCCCATTTTACAGATTTATATTGTCAGATTGGTTTTAGAGCTGTTTTATCAACATAAATGAGGCGACAACAACAGTTTGGGACACGTCACAAATATGATCAAAGTGCTTTCTCTTAAATCTATTTACCAGTTGAAGGTAAAGTTAAAAAAAATGGCTGCCATTTCTTTCTGCTGTTTGGAGACCCAAACAAAAAAATGCCCAGACAGTAAATGCTTTTTATTATGGTTGATAAACAGGACACTAAGGTGATTGGTCAAAGGTTGGAGGAAAGCCACAGTTCTCCTTATATGACTAAAATCCACCATTTCAGCTCATGTTTTTTCTTCTGCAGCTTTCTGGGAGATTCCACTTCAGCCTTCTGCTGGCAACGCTCCCGTTACCAAGCTTCCCTTAGGTAGTGTCATTAGAAGACATAGCATACATTTACACTGCTATGCAGATGACACCCAGCTCTATCTGTCCATGAAGCCAGATAACACACACCAATGAGTTAAACTGCAGGAACGTCTTAAAGACATAAAGACCTGGATGGCCGCTAACTTTCTGCTTCTTAATTCAGATAAAACTGAGGTTATTGTACTCGGCCCTGAAAATCTTAGAAATATGGTATCTAAGCAGATTCTTACTCTGGATGGCATTACCTTGGCCTCCAGTAACGCTGTGAGGAACCTTGGAGTCATTTTTGACCAGCACATGTCCTTCAACGCACATATTAAACAAACATGTAAGACTGCTTTCTTCCATTTGTGCAACATCTCTAAAGTTAGAAATATCCTGTCTCAGAGTGACACTGAAAAACTAGTTCATGCATTTATTACTTCCAGGCTGGACGACTGTAATTCATTATTATCAGGATGTCCAAAAAACTCACTGAAAAGCCTTCAGCTGATCCAAAATGCTGCAGCAAGAGTCCTGACAGGGACTAGAAAGAGAGAGCAGATTTCTCCTGTATCGGCTTCCCTTCATTGACTTCCTGTTAAATCCAGAATTCAAAATCCTGCTCCTCACATACAAGGTCTTAAATAATCAGGCCCCATCTTATCTTAATGACCTTGTAGTACCATATCACCCTATTAGAGCACTTCGCTCTCACACTGCAGGCCTACTTGTTGTTCACAGAGTATTTAAAAGTAGAATGGGAGGCAGAGCCTTCAGTTTTCAGGACCCAAAAAGATAGTTGGGTTTTTTTCTGTTGTATTATTGTAGGTTCTTTATCTTACAATATAAAGCACATTGGGGTGACTGTTGTTGTTATTTGGAGGAATTAAAAAAAACTTTTATACTTGAAATTCTTTCATTTATTCTACATATTTATTCATTACTGGCTCCATAGTGTTGTTTATGTAATATGTGAAATGTTGCTAGTATTGATTTGGTGCTGTATAAATAAACATAATTAAATCAAATGTGTCTCTATAAAACCTGCCCTCAGTTATAACTAGAGTTGGATGTCTCGAGACCGGTCTCGAGACCACTTTTACGTGGTCTTGGTCTCGTCTTGGTCTCGACGGACTTTTGTCTTGGTCTCGGTCTCGGTCTCGCTGTTTCGGTCCTGCGTTCTCAAATCGACATAGTGTTCGGGAGATTTGGAGTCAACCATCAGCGGAGCGGAGCGGGGGGGGTGGCTTACTGGGCTTAAGCCCGGGTCATTTTTTCAGAAGCATGGGGTCTTTTGGAGTGTAATTTGTTAGTTAGATGCCTGACTGACAACTGTATAAAACAAAAACAACACACGAAGCACAGAGCGCACCGTCGTAAATTCCCCCTAATTTTGGTATGATCCGAGCTCAGGCACTAGGCGACTGAGCACAGCACCCATGTGAGCCAGGGGGGTGAAGCTGCTGGCTGTGAGTTTGCTGCAGACAGAGGACAGCTTAAGTTTGACCAGGTACCAAAGCAAATCATTCGTACTGAACTAATAATGTAAATATGACGGTGTATCACAAAAGATTGATATCAAACTGATCACTTGGTTGCATTACTTGCTCTTCGAGTGAATCAACAAATGGCGAAATGAAAAGCCGAACAGCAACAATGCTGTTTCTTTAGAGATTTACATTTCATATTTTCAGTTGTTACCCTCCACGGCTAAACAAACTCTCTAAATCGGTTTCAATTGTGTACTGATGTACACAATCTTAATGTACAACCTTAAACCTGCTGCTGGTCCCATTTTAATCAAACCAACCCAAAGAGCAGATATTCATGTGTACACAGGAGGTTATTTGAAACCAGATATTTACATACACTTTATGGAGAAAACATAAAAACTTTTTTTTACTGTTAAACATCAATTTAGAGTAAACTTTTGTTTTAGATAAATAAATGTTGAAATATCTTTTGAATTAGTTAAATGTCAGAATAAAAAGACAGAGCTGTCTATTTTAATCACTTTCATCAAATGTAGGAGTACATGTACACTAAGTTTATTGTTAATTAATAAGAAACTCCAGACGATTCGATTCTGAGCTGAAGAAGCTTCTGATAGGTTTGTAGAGTCCATGTGAGTAAGTTTGTGGCACAGCTGTGGATGCATATAAGGCAAAACACAGAGCCTGTTTCTGTGACATGGGAAAATCAAGAGATGTCAACCAAAACACCAGGAAAAGAACTGTGGAGCTCCATAAGTGTGGCTCAATCTGAATACAATTTGGTGCCATTTGCAATTAAGAAATACAGATAGTTTCTCTCTTTACTCTTAAAGTTAACAAATATGTTTTTTATATTTATCAATCTAAAAAAATAAACATTTAGTCTGATTTGATGTTACAATTAAAAAGTGTTTTTATCTGAAGAGTACATAAATATGTGGTTTCAACTGTATAGTTGATGATGTTGGTGTTTGGCTTGATTGTCAGCACAAAGAGGGAGAGAGAGGGAGGGAGAGAGGGAGAGAGAGAATGAGGACAGAACAGAGATGAACAAGAGCAGGTGAGACACACATGTTAGTCAAATGGTTGTTTGCCAAAACTCATCAGAACATGTACCTAGTACCTAGTGTTTCTTTTTAGATACCATTTGTTACTTTTCAAATTCTATATTTATTACGTTTGCACAACAAGGCTACATAATTATATAAACTTTTCTCAATCTAAATATTGTACTTTGGTAGAATTAAAAAATAAGTGTAGTGCAGGTCTATGATGATTTTTTAGTGCTACTATCATCTAGTTCTGATTCTGGTTCTGTCTTGGTTACTGTTGTAGTCCTGTTTTAATTCCAGATCAGTTCTGGGTCTGGTTGAATTGGGGTTTAGTCCCTGTGTCTTGATACAGGCCCGACTTTGTTCTGCCTTGTTGCTTAATTAAAAAACTAGTTTAAGGTGTCCTGCATATGTATATAGAATAGCATCTGGCTGCAGTTTAAAGACTTTTTTTGTCTCGGTCTTGGTCTTGGTCTCGTCTCGTCTCAGTCTCGGTCTTGGTCTCGTCTCAACTTGGTCTTGGTCTTGTCTTGGTCTCGATACCCTCTGGTCTTGGTCTTGTCTTGGTCTCGGATTAGGCGGTCTTGACTACAAGTCTAGTTATAACCCAAGTGTCAGGGCTCAATGGCTCATGAAAAGGAATGGAGTCAAGCACAGAACCAAAAAACGGAGGCTGAGTGACTTTTAACAGAAATGTATTTTACTAGATTTCTTGACGGAGAAAGCTGAATCACGGCTAAATTCAACAGCAAGCGAGGTATTATGAGAAGTGCAGAGCTGAGGCCAGAACATAAGCTGAGGCAGGTCAAAGGAACAACAGGGGCAGAAATGGGCGAATAGAAACTATCCAGGATCACTGGAACAAAGGAGATAATAATCAGAGTGGTCCACAGTGTAGTGAATGAGTCCAAGATTTAAAAACTAAGAGGTGTTACGTGGCTGCAGGTGGAGATCAGCTGGAGGAGGAGATGAATTAAATCTGGGTACAGAGTGAGATGTGGGTGCACAGGGAGGCAGGCAGCTGAGGATGGCAGTTTGCAAGAGTGAGTTTTCCCAGCAGTGGCAGGCCAGAATCCTGAGGCGTGACTTATGGCGAGAGTTGGAAGATGTATCCAGGTGCCGACTAGGGAACAGGAAAAGAGGGTTACGCGAAACAAGCTGAGGAGCACAAGACAAAATGTGAGGCAGAGAACTGACTGTGGTAAGCAGACAATCTGGAGAAGGTTCATTGTGAGTGCTGCTCATAAATACTGCCGGAGTAATTGGCAACAGGTGAGGAGCAGGGAGGAGTGAGGAGGGCTCCACCCAGGGGAGGAGAGCTGATGCTGTGGAAAGTTACTCAGACTCACTCGGATCATGACACCAAGAGTCCAGTGAACTGAACACATAACCACAGTAACCAGAATGCAGTTTTCTCATTTGTGTCATTTGCTGTTTATTCATGCAGAGATTCTCACTGAGTGTCAGCTCAAACTCAAGTCAGACCTGAAGCAGAAGTTCCAGTGTGTGCTCGAGGGGATTTCTACAACAGAAAACCCGACCCTCCTGAGTCAGATCTACACAGAGCTCTACATCACAGGGGGAGGGACTGCAGAGGTCAATGATGAACATGAGGTCAGACAGATTGAAACAGCATCCAGGAAACCAGACAGACCAGAAACAACCATCAGACAAGAAGACATCTTTAAACTCCCACCTGGAAGAGATAAACCAATCAGAACAGTGCTGACAATGGGAGTGGCTGGCATTGGGAAAACAGTCCTAACACAGAAGTTCACTCTGGACTGGGCTGAAGACAAAGCCAACCAGGACATCCAGTTCATGTTTCCATTCACTTTCAGAGAGCTGAATCTGCTGAAAGAGGAAAAGTTCAGCTTGGTGGAACTTGTTCATCACTTCTTCACTGAAACCAAAGAAGCAGGAATCTGCAGCTTTGAAGACTTCCAGGTTGTGTTCATCTTTGATGGTCTGGATGAGTGTCGACCTCCTCTGGACTTCCACAAAACTACAATCCTGACTGACCCTAGAAAGTCCACCTCAGTGGATGTGCTGCTGATAAACCTCATCAGGGGGAAACTGCTTCCCTCTGCTCGCCTCTGGATAACCACACGACCCGCAGCAGCCAATAAGATCCTTCGTGACATTGTTGACATGGTGACAGAAGTCAGAGGGTTCACTGACCCACAGAAGGAGGAGTACTTCAGGAAGAGATTCAGAAATGAGGAGCAGGCCAGCAGCATCATCTCCCACATCAAGACATCACGAAGCCTCCACATCATGTGCCACATCCCAGTCTTCTGCTGGATCACTGCTACAGTTCTGGAGTTTGTCATGAAGAACAAAGAGAGCAAAGATCTGCCTAAGACTCTCACAGAGCTCTACCTACGCCTTGTGCTATTTCACCTAAAAACGAAGGACATCAAGTATGATGGAGGAGCTGAGACAGATTCATGCAGGAAGATCATTGAGTCTCTGGGAAAACTGGCCTTTGATCAGCTGCAGAAAGGAAACCTGATCTTCTATAAATCAGACCTGACAGAGTGTGGCATCGATATCAGAGCAGCCTCAGTGTACTCAGGAGTGTTCACACAGATCTTTAAAGCTGATGAGTGCCACATGTTCAACAACGTTGTTTACTGTTTCGTCCATCTGAGCATTCAGGAGTTCTTTGCTGCTCTTCATGTCTATCTGACCTTCATCAACTCTGGAGTCAACCTGCTTAAGAAACAATCTCCTCGCTTTAAAATCTTCCAGAAAACACTTACTGTAAAAGACTTCTACCAGAGTGCTGTGGACAAAGCCTTAGAGAGTCCAAATGGACACCTGGACTTGTTCCTCCGCTTCCTCCTGGGTCTTTCACTGCAGACCAATCAGGATCTCCTATGCATGCTGACACAGACAGGAAGTAGCTCACAGACCAATCAGGAAACAGTCCAGTACATCAAGAAGAAGCTCAGTGGGAAACTGTCTGCAGAGAAAAGCATCAACCTGTTCCACTGTCTGAATGAACTGGATGATCGTTCTCTAGTGGAGGAGATCCAACAGTCCCTGAGATCAGGACGTCTCTCCACAGATCAACTGTCTCCTGCTCAGTGGTCGGCTCTGGTCTTCATCTTACTGTCATCAGATCTGGATGAGTTCGACCTGAAGAAATACTCCCGTTCAGAGAAGGCATTTTTGAAGCTGCTGCCAGTGGTCAAAGCATCCAAGAAAGTGCTGTAAGTGAATCTATGAACAAATGTGTTTAATAATGCTAGATGAATAAAAGAATATGTCTCCATTGTTATTCTTCCTCAGGCTGAGAAATTGTAAACTCTCAAAAAGAAGCTTTGAAGCTTTGTCTGAAATTCTCAGCTCCCCATCCAATCATCTGAGAGAGCTGGACCTGAGCTTGAACTACCTGCAGGATTCAGAATTGGATTTGCTGTGTGTTGGACTAAAGAGTCCTGACTGTAAACTTGAAACTCTCAGGTAAGGATACAGACGTTTTGACACTTTTTGACTCTTAAATCTGTAAGTTTATCTTGATGCGGACGTTCAAAGTCAGCACAATTTTCCTTTTAAGTTCCTGAGTTTATATTTTTGACTGTCAGGTTGTCTGGACAGATGTTTTTATTTTATTTTATTTTTTTACTTGTCCCTAAAGTCAGAACTAAACCCACATGTAGATGACTTTCTGTTACTGGAGCAGCCTTCCTGAAGACAGCAGTGTGTTTTCATGCTTTTAAAGCCAAACTCACCTTTCAGACCTGGCTTTCATTTATTATCTATTTTTGTTTGTTTATTATATATTTATTTCTACTGTTTAACTACTGCTCACATCTGTTATCCTCCTTTTTAATTGTTCATTTCTTTTTACCCAGTGTTTCTATATTGCACTTTGTATTTGTCATCTATATTTATCATGCACTACTTTGTTCATTTATTGTTTGGTTTTAATGTTATTAAATTCCGGTTCTTTTGGTATTCTTTACGGCCAAAAAGACACGGCTCAAAAGTGGTCTTTTTACTTTTTAAGTTATTAAATTTGTAACTGTAGTGATTTGTGTGTGTGACAGAGAGGCACTGCCAGGGATTTTTGACACAAGTTGTTCTTGTAAAATCAGTCTGTGAAGGTTCTCAGACATCCAGGTCATCGTAGTCTAAGGAGCTTGGAAAGAAAAGCGTCTGGACTTCTTTAAGTTTCCTTGAAGATGTTTCACCTCTTATGAGAGAAGCGTCTTCAGTTCTAAGAGTCAAATGGTGGAGTGGGGCAGTCAGTGAAAGGGCAATGGTAGTGTCTCAGGGTTTGTATGTTTGGGGGGTTCAGAGGGAAAAGATGAATGCAGGTCTGGAGTTGCTGTGTGAGAGCAGGGAGTGAATCTGATCAAACATGAGTGTCATGAAGCCTGTTTGCAGTTATTTGCACTGTTTTCCACTCTGGATGTTGTTTCTGTTCAGCTGTGAGTATAAAAGGCTCCATTCTACAACCTGTTTGTGTTAGTTGTTCAATAGAAACATTATTTTGTGCTGATGTTGCACTTCTTTTATTCACAACCAGAGTTTTTGAAGTCTGCATAAAAATGATTTAAATGACTTTTGAATATTACTTTAAATACTTAGATTTAAAGTTCTGAAAAAAGTTTAAATACAAAGATCAGTATTGTCTAATGTTTTGGCTGCAGTGTGTTTTTGCAGACAGGTATAACAGAACAGCTTTAGTGTTTAGATTTTTTAAACTTGAGTATGAATTTATACAAAATGCAGCAAGATATTAAAAAAAAAAGTGGCATCGTTCCATCTCTGCTTTGACTAGAGACACAGCTCTAATCAAAGAGGTGGTCCGCTTGCCTCCGCCCCAGAGAGAAGGGTTACATCTCCTGGGTTTAGGTGTTTTCCAATTTGTCATCATTTTGAAAAGTTTACATTTCTTCAGTGTTGAGCAGCAGAAATGAGGCTTTACTGTCAGAGGTCATTTTTGAAAAAATGAGGTAAATCAACCATGAAAACCATGAATCAACATGTGAACATGAGCTGATGCTGCTGAAGTGAAGCAAAGTTACAGAGGTTTGATTACAGACACAGCTGAGAGTTTGTAATCTGTCATCATTTTAAAAAGTTTCCATGGAACAGCAGAAATGAGGCTTTACTGTCAGAGGCCGACAGCACTGAACACAACAGCAGACTGGTGGCTAATAAACAGTGAATGATGCAGAAACAGATGTTTGAAGCTGTTCTTGGAGTACACTGAGAGAGAGAGAGCTGTGCAGGCAGGAACAGCCAAAGTCAGAGAGAATTCATGAGCATATTGATCAAACGTGAAGCAGAGTTTGGATCTTCTTTTGCTGCTGCTTCACTCAGTTTTGGTTGGAGACAGATGAAACCTGCAGCTTCAGGATCTGTGAGCTGTCCACTTTCAGCCCCGACGGCGTGTCCGTGTACGTGCCGTCGAGTGAACGATCCACGCTCTGTGTTTCCATCTTTGTGTGTTTAGCTGCTCTCATTTACTGTTTTAGCTGTTTGCTGCTTGTTGAAATAGTTTGTGAGCTTTAACCTGAGATTCTGGCAAAATACATTTATATTAAACATCGATTCAGGATTGAATGAATCAACATCGTTTTATTCAAATTAAAACCATTTAAATGGGAACATGAATTTTTTACAGCCGCCTCTAATGCTGGGTAATGTCAGCTGGTCCATGTGCAGCTGGCTGTGAGGCTCAGGGAGCGTCTACAAAGTGCAACACTGAAAGAACATCATCCATAAATATTGAGTAAGAACTGGACTCTCATACAGCGAGACTCAAATGCCTTTAAACATCAGCTTATCCTGCTGATCCAAGTCCAACACTGAGTTTGTAAAAACATGTTTGTCAATCATTTTGTTTGGTTTCTGAGGAAAAAGATTCAATAAGTTGCTGCTAATACACAACATTTCATCATATTTCCTCATAACCCTCTTTTGTCTGACCATTTGATCCCATTTGAATTTGCAATAAAGGATCCACAGAGTTTGGTGACAATAATGACAGTAGATGTTTGTGTGAAAGTGCTGGAAGCAAATGAGTGTGTGATGTTCTTTCAGTGTTGCACTTTGTAGACGCTCCCTGAGCACTGGTCTCACAGCCAGCTGCACATAGAGACCAGTGTTGTTAGTCCAGGTCAGAAGATGACTTGTTGGAATGAAAATGAGCTTGTAGTTTGTCTGCTTTAATAATGTGACTGGAAAAAGGTGTTGGACTTCAAATATGTCCATTTCTGTCACACTTCACCTTTAAAAGTGAAGCCATGTGGTTCCTGGAAGGAAAAACACGACTTTTTCAAGTCTTTGTCCTGTTTTTATGAGAAATGTACGACTTTAATGTGAAACATTCAGAGTTTTTTCTCTTGTTGTGTTTGTTTGAAGCTGCTTCCTGTTGGCTTCAGCTGTTTGGAGTTTCCATTTTCTAAACTTCTACATTCTGAACCTTCTTCAGCTCTGAACAGATGATGAAACACTGAATGATTTCAAGCACTTTGTCTAATAAACTTACATCTTTCATTCTCTATACAGATTGGAGCACTGTGATTTGTCAGAGATCAGCTGTGATTATCTGGCAGCAGCACTGAAGTCCAACCCCTCCCATCTGAGACAGCTGTACCTGTGGGGAAACAAGCTGCAGGATCCAGGAGTGAAGCATCTGTGTGGTTTCCTGGAGAGTCCAGGATGTAAACTTGAAACTCTGGGGTCAGTCAGCATGTTTTAGTTGTGCTGAGATGAATATGATGTGAAAGTTGTGCTGACACTAAACTGCAGACATCAGGCTGATATTATACTGATCCACACTGAGGATCTTCATGGTAAAGTCTGTTTTCTTCTTCTCTGGTTTAGTCCATTGACTGCAGCAGAACAATGTTCACATTTCAAACCTTCAAAGAAGAAGAAAAATCCTCCACTGGAAAATTCACTGTGAAACTCTCAAACTCTTCATTGCACCTTAAAGTCTGTCTGACACTGAAATCCAAAGCAAAATGTGCGTTTGCTTTACAGACAGCAGTCCAACACAAACATACACACATCATCCAAAACACAGTCCAACATCCAAATCTCCTCCACTGCCAGCATGAATGATGGGAAAGAGAAGCAGGAACACTCTGACATTCAGGGTTAGAATGAGTTTCATCAAGCAGACTGTGAAGATCAAAGCTGCATTAGAAAGCTTACATGAATGAATGAGTGGACAGAAGTGGACAGAGATCATCTGAAGCACTTCAAAGGCTTTAAATCAGCACATTTCTCTTTATTCTTTATCAACTCTGTTAGTTTCTCTCAGTTTTCTGTGGAATGAAGCTAACAGCAGGCTAATAAGATGCTGACCAATAGGTTTCTATTAAAGGTTGTAATTTGTATATGAAAAAGTGCTTTGGCTCAGCAGGGATCAGCTTACAGGTAGAATACAGCTGCTGGATGGGATTAGCATGTCATAGCTATCTACCAAACTGCTAACTGGGGGATTTCAGGCCATCTATGGATCATTTTTGCTAACTGTTTATTCAGCTTAGGCTCACAGGGCTGCAGCCTGTGCCCTAGCTGTCATAGGGCAAGAGGCGTGGTCCACCTGCACAGGTGAGCAGTCCATCACAGGGCCAACAGAGAGCGACAGAGAAGCACTCCCTCACATCCACACCTACAGCCAATGTAGAAGCACCAATGAACCTAAGCAGCATTTCATTGGACTGTGGGAGAACATCCAACCTCCACAGAAAGGCCCAGCTGACCAACAAGCTTCAACCTACAACCTTCTTGCTCTAAGGCACTAGTGCTAACCACTTTTGCCCATTTCAGCCCAAATCCTGCATCTTCCTGTTTCTGACTCCAGGCCAGCTCCACTAACACTTTCTCATCAGACACTGCCACCTAGTGGAGGAAGTCTTAGTTCCATTTGAAGCTTCAGATTACAGTTAGTTCCTTTACAAAGAGGTGGAGGTGGTGGGGCCACAGCACCATCATCACTGAGTGCCATAGGACACTTAACCTTTGTTTCCATATGCTGGGAACTTGCTGTTGTTCCAAGGAGGACTGGAAAATGTGTGAAAATCTCCCAGTCAGTTCCTCACAGCACACTTCAATCATTTCCCTCCCACAGCATCAGGACCAGGGCTTTTTCTCTCTTTGGTCCCACTAAGAGATTTCCACACAAACACCTCATCAGTGGGACTCTCAGAGCTACCAGCCCTTTGCTACAATCACAAAGCTCTTCATTGAAATCAATGATATCAAAGCTGGAATCAAATGAGTCCAAGTCTTCTGCTGATTCAGCATCACATTCATCTTTGCTCCTTGTTCTGCATCCCCACCATGGACTTCATTCCTTTCCAAGCCAGCCTTGAGTGTCCTTTATTCAGCTCATCCTCTGCTTTACTTTTACACCTGATTTTAGCTGCTTTATCTCTCTTTCAACAGGTTTCTGTGCCTCAATCTATTTCTTCTCTCCCTCATAACAAGACAGCTTCTTCTGCCTGAGAACATGTTGGAGTGATTTACTAATCCAGGGCTGCTTATTGGGGAAAATACTTCCTGTTTCCAAAGTAATCCCCATTTTTCCCAGAAAGAAATGTCAGTAGAAATCGATGATCTAAGTGAGAACATGAGCCTTTAAAAAGTCCCAGTGGGTGCAGTCAAAGCAGTCCCTCAGTCCCAGTATAGAGTCTTTGGTCCAGACTGGAACAGCTGTGTGCCCAGTTTGAGCTCTCTTCAGTGCTGTGACCTGACAGACCCAGAGGGGCCATCACATCACATTTAGAAGCTCCCCTGATGGAGCCACAACACATGTCCAATACTTAGTCTGTCTATTTGGACCAACTGGAAGAAATGATTCAAGGATTCAAGTCACAGAACAGAGATTCAAATCTCCAAAATCCAACTGGCTGCATCAGGACATATAGTCTGAAACTCTGCACAGTTTCCTGTTTGAAGCTACTTCCTGTTGGCTTCAGCTGTTTGGAGTTTCCATTTTCTAAACTTCTACATTCTGAACCTTCTTCAGCTCTGAACAGATGATGAAACACTGAATGATTTCAAGCACTTTGTCTAATAAACTTACATCTTTCATTCTTTATACAGATTGAGGAGCTGTGGTTTGTCAGAGATCAGCTGTGATTATCTGGCAGCAGCACTGAAGTCCAACCCCTCCCATCTGAGACAGCTGGACCTGTATGGAAACAACCTGAAGGATCCAGATGTGAAGCAGCTGTCTGATCTTAAGAAGAGTCCAGACTACAGACTGGAGACTCTGAGGTCAGTAGAGTGATGGAGTGAGTGGGTGGTGCTGTCAGCAGTATTGTACTAAACACAGTCAGTATGAAACAAAGATCCAGTGTTTCCTGTAAAGCTGCAGCTTCTCAGTGAAGCTGTGAGAGGAGAACGGTGACAGGCTTCAGGATTGGACACAAACACTTCCTGTTTCTCACCCTTATGGTCACCATAGTAACGGCTGACACGCTCTGATCAAACACTGTCAACAGCCAATCAGCTCTCTGAACAAAGCAGCACGCAGACCAATGACTGCATTGATTTCCAAGTTTAAAGCAGTGAAGAACACAGTCTGTAGGTGAGGAAGAATTTAGTGAGAGCAGATGTTTGGATGGAATTCCTCCAGTTAACAGCTGGAACCGTCCATCTGGATTGTTGGGCTTGTTGTTGGGGTTCCTACAGAGCTCAGAGTGGACACACCAAGGTTCTTCTAATGAATGAAAGTCCAAACTCAAACTAGGAGGCAAAAACATTTTCAGCAACTTCAATAAAAATCCAAAGATTAGAAAAAGTGAAGCAACAATGAGTCCTAGTACAGTCCCAGCACTGACGTCCCTGCTGCTCTTTATACTGGATGTGCTGCATCACTGACTGACAGCTGATGAAGAGTCTCTGGAAACACTCGTTTATCTCCTCTGCTCTTCCTCCTTCTCTCTGCAGGTGGAGGTGATGATGGTAAACAGGACGGTGTGTGTGCTGAGAGAGGAGCAGCTGTGTCCTGATGATCCAGAGAGGTTGAAGCAGCAGCAGCTTGTGTGTAGAGACGCTCTGACTGGGCCATGTTACTGGGAGGTGGAGAGGAGAGCTTCATCCAGCAGTGACTGACAGAGGAATGAAGTGCAGATGACTGTCAGTGCTGCAGAGTGAACTGCTCTGAGAACAGCTCCACTGTCAGACACAATGTAGAGTCCAGCATCAGCCCTGTGTGTCCCTCTGGATCTGACAGAGGATCATCAGTGTATCTGGACTGCTCTGCTGCTGCTCTGTCCTTCTACAGTCTCTGCACAGTCTCTGTCTCACTCTGGAAAGATTTTACAACTTGTTGTAATTACAGAACGTTAATATAATATTCCAACATGTGATCTTCTCTTTATTTCTGAATCTTTACCAAATAAAGAAAAACCAAACTAACAAACAGAAGCTGTCGTGTCCTTTTTCACCACATCTGTGAATCTTTTCTGTGTTTTTCCTCTTTTCCTCCTTCCTGCAGCTCCATCTTCATCATTCTGTGTCCAGTATATGTGAACACGTCCAAAGCATCTGAGCCTCATGTTACCCGTTTGTGTGAGTTACGCCTGTCGTTGTGTTGTGGTGTATAAATAAGGGGCAGGAGACAGCGCTGGATCTCTGAGTTCTTTACTCTCAATTTCTGCAACATCTGCAATATCTAGAAATACAAACCTGTGAGCTGTGTGTGTTGTGCGTCTGCTCGGCCACCTCTCCTCCGGCCGTGCTGGAAGCAGCTGTGCGTTTGACAGTTTTATCGACTCGACAATAATCGAACAAATTAAATGTTCAAAAATATCAACTTAAGCACTTCAAAGTCAACAAAAAGCTTAAAACAATGAAATAATATTTCACTGACAAAACAACAGCTCATAAGAACGATACACAAAATAATACAGAAACAAACAAATAAAAGTTATTAACCAGGATCCATGTTTTTGTCACAAACACTGAATCAGCTGATTCACTCTTTATGTTTCTGAGTTTGTTTTGTGATTATAGTTCTGGTTTCTGTTTCTGTGTCTTCACTGTGTCCCACGTCTCCTTACTTTGGACTGTCTGTCCTGTCACTGAAGGTGTCTGCCCAACAAGGACGTGGTGCTGAATGCATCCAGACCCCTGCTGACTGTCTTTGCAGCTTCGGTCAAAGGTACAGTGTCCACTGTGACCCTGAGAGCAGGACACAGCCAGAGGTGAGTCAGCAGTTACAAACTAAATGCTGCTGACATGAATCAAACTGCTGGATAACCCACTGCTCATGAAAATGGCACCTTTCTGTTGCTTTTTGAGATTACTGAGAATATTTGAATTGTGACTCAGATGGCAGATCCAGGCTCTCAGCCTCCAGCTGAAACTTCCAGTCCTCCCCCAGCCAGAAGCTCTGATGCTGGGCTGAGAGACTTTGATCCTTCCCTGGATCCAGAAATCCAGGAGGGAGAAGGAGAACAGGACCTCCTTCCTGATCTGGAGAGGCCTGAGGGAAAGAAAGATGGAGCAGACAGAGCTTTGAACAAATCCAAACCTCCTGAGCTTCACCTCCACAAAGGTGCAGACACTGATGCACAGATTCACATGTGACACCTGCAGCGTCCAGCTTGTGCCGCTGACATTATCTCCACTCTGATACAAGCCTCATTCACTCGCTCACACACGTTCATACAATCACCTTTTCGTCACAGTCACACACATGAATGTAATGAGGGGAACTCGGGGTTCACTGTCATTCCTCAGGATGCTTTGATATGCAGACTGGAGGCTCTGTGGATGAAACACCGACTGTCTGAAGCACTCTGAAGTGTTCATGATGGACTTCATCCTGATTAACACTACAATACTTGTTAGAGGCCTTTTATATGTAATAATATTCTTTTCCATTAAAGCTCTGAACATTCTCACTCTTTCTTGACCAGGTGTGACAGGTGAAGGACACCGGCGAATAGGAGGACAGAAGCTGAGAGCCATTAGTCACATGACTTCAGCTGGCTGATGCAACTACTTAGAATCAGTTTGTGAATATGAAGAAAATCAGTGCAGTCACTGGACAAACTCTGATTCTTCCTAGTTTCACTCTTGTTTCAGTCCAGTGTGACTGAGGTGGTAAAAAATGATCTGACTTTTAGCCACACAGCTGTCTGCTAGAGAAAAAGCCTTTGTGCACAACTTTCTTAAAGGCAAACGGCACCATGTTCACTGCAGCTGCAGCAAACGCAGCAAAGAGTGAAAGTTGGACTGAGAATGTTGTGACTGTTTCATGAGAAAGAGCAGGAAAACAAGCATCACACACCCAGACACAGTGCTGGGATTAGAATTAGACTTTAGAGCCAAATGTAGGACAAAAGCTTTAATATGAAAGAGGAAAACCCAACAACAGCCAGAGCATGAAGCTCAAATCTATACCAATCACCAAGAAAGCTGACAGGCCTGTGACACGTCAGAGACGCCGTTCAAATCATAAAGAAGTTGGTTTATTGACAAAATGTAAAAAACCAAAAGAATCAAGTCAACCTTCAGTTTCGAGCGAGTAGACCAATCAGGCACAGCAGCAGCTCTAGAATAAGCAACAATTTGATGTATTACAAACAACCTTTCATATACACACATACATATGGCTCATATGCTGTTTAAAAAGGGCTCAAAGACCCAACAGATTACACAAAGTACAAAAATACTTTCATTCAGACAACAGTCAGCTGTGCACGAGACAGAGAGCCGACTACAGTTAGTAACATGGACTCACTTTGTTTCAGACACGACACAAAGTAACACAAAGCCACAAAGAGCAGAAACATCAAAAAGGAGGCAGAGCAGCAGCAACTCTCCATGAGCTGTGAGGCTAACAGCCACCCACACTTCCTGTGATGCATAATGAAAACAACATTAACCTGAAGGATGATAACAACAGAAAGAAGTCTAAGCTAACGTTACACAGCGCTCACACAGCGCTGACTGTACAGGCCTCACACAGCTACGACCTGCATCCACAACACCTGATTCTACTGAACACAAACAAGTTAATGATATATGAGCAATCCAGGGAAGGCTTCCAGGAAGGTGAGGATCCAAAGACAGCTCTACAACAGCATCAGTCAGCAACAATGTTACTAATCACTGACTCTTTCATCCTTTTATACTCAATCAAAAAGTGCTGTGTTCACATTTGTTTCTGCTGAAATCCAGAGACTGAAAATGCGTCTTTTTAAAGTTTGAATAAACTGACTGAACTTGTCACGAGTCCAACCGTGAGGAACACTTGCCCCCATGACACATCACAGGAGAACGTCTCAGTGGAGGGGGGACAGTAGCTCAGTTTAGGCAGTCACTCTCAGAATCGATGCCTCCAGTCAGGGTCAAACGTGGTCCTCAGAAACCTGCAGATGTTTGGGCCAAGCTCTCACTGGTCTCTGCGTCTGTAGACTGAGCTGATGTTTCTCCAGGTGTCTGGTAAAAGGACGATGCTGCTGTCCAATGAGGCGAGGAGAGAAGTAGCCAAACAGGCGAGAGCCGTGAAGGAGGAACGGCGGGCAGCTCTGGATGCCCGACATAAATACCTGATGAGCAGGCTGGCCGACGCCGGCAGCCTGGAGGAGGCGGCGGTGGAAGACGCCATCGTCTCTGATGACAGAGTAAGTTCAGAGACGTGATCCTTCCTCAGAGTTGAACCTTTGAGTCATTAATGTCTGATTCTTCCAGTTCAGTCTGATCCATGAATTCTTTGCTGCAAACGGATCCAAGAAGCTGATTTTCTTCTATCAGGATGTCAAACAGGTAACTTTGATCACATTTCAATGACTGACACATGAAGGTCTAACCGCTCTTCATAATCTGCTGTCCTGTTTGTTGCAGCGTACTTTGTATTCATATCTTTTAATATCTGCCTTTCTCCCAGAGTCTGTCCTCCCGTCAGTCTTCCTTTGTGGACGCATCAAACTCAGCTGTGGCTCAGAGGAAACTCTTCCTCACTACGGGGAACTCTGAGGTTGGCTTCAGCTTTTTATGTTTAGTTCATGTGAGAATCACAGAAAAATGCTGATATGAGTGGAAGCTTCTGCTGGGAAATTGGCAAAGAGCAGATTATTGAACAGCGAGGCAGACAGTTCATTTCAGTGATGCCAGTTTATTAGAAACGAGGACTGTGGGGCTGCTGGAAGTCAGGACGGCCGTTCTCTGGATAAACCTGACAGCTGAGGTGGAGAGCAGGATTTATCCACAGACGGCTTCTTCCAAGCAAATGTCCTGAACACACCTGAGCTGAGGGTTACACAGTGTGTCCTGTGTGATCTCTGCTTTATGGTGGTTGAATCTCACAAATGTGACCATCAGACCTGACGACTTATTTGTGATGTTTTCATTAAAAATATCCTGGGTGAGGTGTTTGGGGCCTGTCCCATGAGGAGGAGTCTCCAGGGCAGACCCAGGACACACTAGAGAGGTTATATCTCTCAGCAGGCCTGGGAATGCCTCAGTATTGTCCTGGATATGCTGGAGGAAGTGGTTGTTTAGGGAGGTCTGGGATTCTCTGCTTAGACTGCTGCACCTGTGACCCGGGACCAGATAAACAGGAAATGGATGTTTGAAATTCAAAGAAATCCTCTTTTAATAATGAGGAAAAAAGACAGCAGGAGATCCATCGCAACTAACAAAACACTTCAAACACATCAATGCATCAACTTTAATCAACTTCATTTGGTTCAAATGAAGGAATCTAACAAAGCACTCACTAAAATGAAACACCAGTTAGTTTCCCGAGCTCAACAGGTCGAACACCTGAGTTTGGTTTGCGGTGCAGTTTTTATTTCTTCTAGATAACTTGGGTTATTTGCACAGGAAGGTTTTTAAATGTATTTCTTAAGTACGATCTTATATGGAGGTTGATTTTATAGCATAACAGAATAATGTAATAACTCTAATAGAGTATAAAACATTTGCAGAATGAAGTACAAGGTGAAGAAAAGTCAGAACGTCCCTGTTTGAAAATACAGTCTCAGAAGGTCAGAGATGGACAAATTCAGCTACAGAAACATGTGGCCATTTTTTTAAAGCCATAGAGCATATTACAGACGACACAAAGAGCAAACACTGTAAACTTCTAACCACAGACCTCACACAGCTCACACACGTCAGAGTGAAGCTGTCATTTCCTGAAGCTTCCACACAAGAGAACTGGCAACAAGGTGGAGTCCTCATGGATCACTAGCAGAGAAATGTGGGTGGGTGCCAGACCACATGGACTCGACTCACTTTATTTCATACAAAGGAGCAGACTAATGCTGTCATCCTTAAAGACTAACTAGAAACAAGCAGTGCGCTCGCATCGACTCGACTTGTTTTGCAAGTTTGAAGTGAGATGGTACTTTGGAGTCAGCCTCCCGAGATGATGGCTGGCTGGTTTTTGAAAAACATCTCATATTTATACAATGAGCAGCAGACTTTCCTGACTTGCAGAGGTCAACGTCCTCCTCAGTCATGCGCCATGAGTGGCACAGATACTATTCATCAAATAACTAACATGGCCTTGATTGTTACTCCAGAGACTTATCTGCGATGTAGCTTTATAGCATTTTCATTAGCAATCGTATGATTTGTGTTACAATGACCTTTGTGGACGGGCCCGGACCCCCAGGCCTCGTCCGTGACGCCGACGGTGAGCGCAACGTTTTTGTTTTCTTGCGCTTAAAATAACCTGATCAGCGTTCTGCGGACGGTTTGTTTACATTTCTCACATCTGTGATTGTTCACCCGGGTTGGACACGAGCAGAGAGGGCTTTCAAGATGAAAAAGCCAACGTGAAACTTTAACGGACGACAAAGTTTTTCAATCAAATCTCCGTCACACCCTTCCTTGACCTCATCACGTTATCCACCTTAGTCAAGGAACAGTGGTTCGGGAAAATATGCATTTGTTTTTTGGACCAGTTTAAAACGTATCTCAACTAGTGATGTGCGGATCAATACTGAAATATCGATTCCTCCGATACCCGTCATTGTGTCCGGCCCCTTGGCGTGCACACTCACAACAATGGCTGAGCGTAAACAGAGTCATGTGCAGACGTATTTTACCTCCACGAACAGCTGAGACGTGGTTTGCCATACATGTGGCAAGAATGTGAGGTGTTGTGGTAACACCGCTGACCTGGTCAAACACCTCAGAGTGAATCATATCACAGAATATGACGAGCGTATGTTGAGGCGAACTGAAGAGGAGGAGAGGGAGAGGTGCTGCCAGGGCGAGACAGACGTCTCTCACGGAGTCCTTTAATGCTGCAGGCAGGCAACAAATAGCCACAACTTCAGGTTTTTCATTTCTATATGATAATTCTGCATCATTAAGTGATAAGAACAAGTAATCTGATGTCCTGTGATCATTACGACGCTATAATTTGAGATAAAATAAAAGATAGAGTAAAAAAAATACGTTTTTGTTCAGAGTATCGTATCAGATCAGTATCGTCGATACCACCCTGAATTTTACTTGGTATCAGATCGGAAAGGAAATCAGTGGAAATCAAATCCTGCTTCTACAGGTGTCCAGTTCATTCACTCTGACCCCTCCAGATAAGCGTTGCCAGTTCTCACTGTGCTGTAGATCACATTTTCTTGTGTTTGGGGTTATAACGGTTACTTTTGAGGTCTGTGTTATAAAGCAAGTTAATCCTGAATTTAACTGGAGAAGACAAATTCCCACTGCGTGGTGTAGTGCACAGCCAGGCATTCTTTACATTAGTTCGTTTGACAAAACCAAAAAGCCGAAAGTATTTACTTGGAGTTTGGTTTGATGAAATAAGTGCCAGAATCAGTGAATACAAATGATTCCAATGACATGAAAACTGGTGGAAGGACAAATCCCTCAAGAAAAGCACGACTAGCACATTAAGTTTGTTTGTAATCATCATCATCTCTAACACCATGCGCACAACAGTGATTTTGTTACAGAACACTAAGATAGTAAAATCTGGGAAATGATGATATTTCTTTCCAAAACTTCCTGTCTGGAAGACATTAAAGCTGCTGTGCCACCTGCAGCTTCTTTCAATCTATGTTATGTGAATATATCTTTTTTTTGGGGGTTTGAACATCCATTCAAACTCACTCTCTGCCTAGCAAGTCTCATTCCCTCATTTCCTTGGGGTCCAGCTTCACATACGTGGCACTGAGCCTTTTCCTTTGTCACCTCTTTCTGCTACATGCCTAGCCTCCCAGTTTCTTGGTCTATTTTCTTCATTTCGCTAACTACACTTCTTTTTCTTTGTAAATCTCTTCCTTCAAATACTTTCAAAATCACTTTTCTTTTTTCCCTTTCTTCTGTGCAGAGAAGACGTCAAAGCCCTTCTTGGCAGTTTATCTCAATAAAGCTGTACTATCCCAGCCATCTGGTAAGTCTTCCCTACTACCCAGAGCCTGTTTATACTCCTGCATGTCTCTGCCTTCACTCACTTCCTCTTCTTGATGTCCAAACTCATCCTTCAAACTACCATTTGATGCTGCATAGCTGCATTCTCCCTGACACCTCCTTGTCTCCTGTCTTTTTGATTTCACCTTCTGCATAATATTTAGTTGCCCTGTGTGCAGCTTCCTCCACTTTCATATATTTCTACAAGTTCCTCCCTGTTCTTGAAGTATGTGTGCACCACGGCCATTTCCACTTGGAAAATCTGCCCCACATCTGTCTTTCTAGATTTCTCTCCTAAACACCACACCTACCCAACACCTCATAACCTCTGTTCCCTTCACCTAAATGTCCATTGAAGTCTGTGTCAATCACCACTGTAGTATGTGGTCTCTTGCACACAAAATGTGTCTACCCTCCACCTCCATAATATGAGTCCGCCAGCCCTCCCATTGCCAGTCAGAGTCCATAACAAGTCAAAAACATAAACAGCTCGAACGTATTATTTATTTAAAAAAGAGAGAGAGAGAGAGAGAGAGAGAGAGAGAGAGAGAGAGAGAGAGAGAGAGAGAGCTCAGTTGTCCTTGCTCTAGCATCAAGAGTCAGTGACTGGCTGTTCACTGCAGGCTCAGCAGTCCAATGGCCGATCAGCAACAAAACAAATAAAAAAAATAAGACACGTTCTTGATTATGACAACAAACCACATCCAAAAAAATATGACAGCAACACTTTAAGTTTTGTGTGCATTCATCATGTGCAACTCTGCAGAAAGTCTCATGTCAAGGATGTGTGGACAGGGGGGCTATTAAAAAGTTCCAGTATACAGAATAGAAAACCATCAAATGAATGAAATAAAATCTGTTGTCACAGTGGTTTTTGAAGGAACAATTACTTCACAGATGGACAGCCTCATTATATTTGAGTTAAACCTGATGATACACACTTCACGTCACCCTAGTTACATGTTTTTATTTGCCATGTGTATGTTATCCAAGGGAGGAAAAAAATGAAAAAGAAAACTTTTGATGTGTCCAGACATTTCTTCACATCAGCTGCCAGCAACCAGTTTCAGCATGTACAACTGTTGCAGTAAGTGTGCTCATGCAGACCAACTATGCTGGTCCACTGTTCTTAATGGTGCTGCATGTTGAGAAAGAAGTGAAACAAATGTTTTGTTTAACAAGTCCACTAGTGTTAGAATAACTTGGCATTTCCAATCTGTTTCTGCTGTAGTTCAATGAAAGGTTTCAGTTACTTAAGTTTGAGAAAAAACCAAAAAAACAAATTGCGTTTACAATTGTAGTTTCATCTTGTTATAAGATATTTGAAATAAAAACAAACAAAAAACATGAACAAACAAACCACAAACAAACAAACCACAAACAAACAAACCACAAACAAACAAACCACAAACAAACAAACCACAAACAAACAAACCACAAACAAACAAACCACAAACAAACAAACCACAAACAAACCACAAACAAACAAACCACAAACAAACAAACCACAAACAAACAAACCACAAACAAACAAACCACAAACAAACAAACCACAAACAAACAAACCACTACATCTTCAGAAATATTTCTGCAGTCTGATTTACAAGTATAAACTTTCTGACCAAAACGCCACAATTTCATCCCTCAAACAAGTTGTCAACTGTGTCAACGACCAATGAGGACATCACTGCTACACTTGATGATACTCACACCTTGAAAAAGTGCAAAGGTTTCCCAACAGGACTTCGACGGTTGGTCTTCTTGATCAAGCTATAATCTGTTCTCATCAAAACCACCATAAAACCAGTTTGACTGGCGCAAAGTGGGAAACAAACAAGAGAGACGGAACTTGCGATCAGCTGATCATTGATTAGTTTCATGATTGAAGTAGCAGCAGGAGAGGGAGGGGGAGAGGAGACGCGGCAGTCGCTCCATATATCGGTTGTTAAGCTTAACGTGGGAATGCGTTACAAACATTGAGAGAGAAACTTACAAACTTGCTTTACTTCTCTAGGACAGCTTTCACTGAGAAGAAATGCCGATTTGGAAACATGTAGCGAGGCGCTAAATGCTCCACCAGACAACCGAGAGGTCTCTTGTTGTCACATGCAAGAAAGCATGCTCTGAAGAATATCCAGGTAGATAACTGTGGCGATATGTTGGTTATATTACTTTAAAGTGCAACTGGCTAATTCTTATTTTAGCCAACTCGAAAAGTAAAAATGATGCAACGACCTTGAAATAACACATTTATCTCACTGAAACATGTCATTTAAATAAAAACATTTACTGAAATTAAAATAAATATACTGAATATAATATGGCTCAGATTTAATGGAATATAATGATCCTTTTGTGTTGCTGTTAAAGAAAGGGATAATGTGTGATTACTGCTTTTAAACTATGGGCTACAAACTAAATCCTTTTATTATTTCTGTCCTCGGTTTTAACTCATTAATAATCATTAGGATGAAGCCCCCTAAAAAACAACGTAAAGGTCATGAAAATGTAAACAATTTGGCATTTTGATGATGCATCATCCACATTAAAAAGTATAGATCATATCAGCCCTGTATTTACTTGTATCGGATACATAAAAAATCTTTCCGTATCGCACAGCACTACAGAAAGCTCTTTTCTAGGGTTGTATTAAACATCTGTAACTACCGTAACTCCTGATCCATTTCCTCAATTAAAAGAAGTCCAATGATTCCTGAGAGCAGCAACTCTGCACTTTTCATTAATATTTGCATCATTACGGTAATCCCAGGTACATTGTTGCAGCAGCCCCGTGAAGGCAAAGGTTGAGAGAATAGTGAGTGAGCGTGATGGAACAATGTTATCACACGTTTGGCTTCTTTTTACCATGTTTGTTTCTTTTGTTCTTTCATGTGTTATTTACCAAGATTTGGATGGTGTTCTGCCTCGAGTTACCATAATGTCCCTAACATCACAAAAAAGCACAGAGTTGCTGCTTTCAAGAACTGCTGGAATTTTTCATTTGCCCCAATGGTTCAAGACTCAAGTTAGGCTAAAAACACTGGGACCAGTTTAAATGGGTTCATGTGTGTCAGCTGCATCGTCACTGCTGCTCTTATGTTATGTGTTTTTGTTGAAAACTAGGTGCTGTTTGGGCTTAATGATGTCAAACTTTTCATTCACTTGTTTGCTCCTAAATACGTTTCTATTGCAGGTCTTTTCCAGTTGAAAATGTGAGTGAGCACTACACAAATTACTGACACTGAAATACACTGAAAAGAAAAAAACCAAAACTAAATCCAAACAAAAACAACTAAACGAAGTAGTTACACACGTTATAGAATATATATACTGGGCATACAAGCCTGGCCTAAGCTTTCTGTCAGGAAGACTGCAGCAGTCCAGGAGTTGGGTTAACTGTCTTTAAGTCCCACAGAAGAAATGTTTACATCAAAGTGCTTGCCAGGCTTAATCCAAATTAGGTACAGCCATACTTGAACTTATCATTGTATAGTATGTGGGACTATGAGCAATGGTTTTCTGGAAACAGAAACAGGCAATTTTATCATTAGTAGAGTCACAAATAACTAGAAAAACAATTGAAAACATAATGTACTCAACACAGCAATATCTCACAATATCCACAAGGGGTCACTATAGCTCATATATTGCCTAAATAGCACGTCATACAAATTGCCAATCATAAGGCACGGACATGGCAAGCTAGCCACAGTTAAACTAAACAATAGAAAAGTCCTTTATTTGTAATACCGCTGGATGTAATGACTGCGGGAGATTACAGCCACTGCTATTAACTTAGTGCCAAATAATCCTACCAACATGGTATCAAAGAACTGAGGCATAACTTTAACATGCACAAACAATTATAACAGCTTCATGCGAGTCATCCTGCCAAAAGGACTAACACTCACAGGTTCATAAACACACAACTTAATCACACGAAACAACTGCGATGCTCTGCAGTGGCACCTTTAGTCACTCCCACTCTGCGTGCTGAGCACATGCCCACTGATACGCTTATTTCCTTTGAGTGTGCTTGATTTCTGCCTCTAGACATTCTGAGGCCGAGTCAGAGCAGGAAACTTGAGCACACGTGGTCTCATTAAATCAGACAGCTGGAGTCATTTAAAAAGGATCTTTTAAGCAGTGCTGTCCCTCAGCTTCATAGTAGATCCATCTATGGTTCAGTTTGAAAATCCTAGCTGTCTTCTTTCTAGTTATCATGTTACAAGATTTTAAGAAAACTTGAACGCTGATCATGAGTTGAATGCCACTGATCTTCAAAATCATCCAAGCTTTTTGATAAATGCACACAAAAGTCGGGTGTCTATGCCACCCGCATGCAAGGTGGCAAAAATACCCCAATCAGCCTTTCAAGCTGACAGCTAAAGAAACCATTTCACCAGATTTAGCTTCTTGGATATTGTGTTCACTATACTGTGTTCAAAATGTACTTCTCATTTAAAAGAAGAAATGTAATCATGTCAATATAGAGGATTTCAAATTCTCACTCCTGTTAATTAAAAAAAAGAAAAAAGTAGGATAAGACATGAGAAACTCCTTGAAAAGGACAGTCTCCATTATAGCACCTCATGGAAGCTTTGTTAGACGACCTGTCATTAAAAACTAGAAAGACCATCCAGCATCGGGAGCTTTCAGACTTCCAGGTATGACAACAAGCCTATTGCTGGTTTGCCCACTCTGACTGTGTCAGTATTTGCTCCACATACCAACTGCTCTGACCCTAAAGTAAGCCAGAATCCCACACAGCCATATGTAGGCACATTCCAACCACAAAGAATAACTGGGGATTCTTCATCCTGTAAACATCCTGAACAACTGGTTTTGGTGGTTTGATGGGAACAGATCCTCACCTGATCAGGAATACCAACGATCACCCCACCACTCATGTCTTGTTGGGAAATGTTTGCAGTCCTCAAGCTGTGAAAGTCATCAGGTGCAGCAGTCATGAATACCATGTAAACATCCCTGTTGGTAGGACAAACAAATAACAGTGGGATTCATTCGAGAAAACAGAACTTGTTTGATTCCCTGTCTGACAAAAAGAAATTAATGCAACGTAAAAATTTGATTTAAAAAATCAGCAGCATCATATGTAACCAGGTCCTAAATTACATATTGTTATAATTACACAAAATTTGTTCTAAAGCCCAAACTGCTCCTGGTATATCTGACTTTTAGCACCTCCAAGCCTGTAGTCATCTTGGTTATTAGTTAGGCCCCTCCCCCGTGTGTCGCTATGTGTATAGGCACTGTTAATGCTAGCATGAACAGATCATTCTTGCTGGCTGTTGTAGTGGCTTGAGCTAACTATCATCCCAACTGTTTATATTTGGTTATAGGAGCTGGAGTGGGCATTAATGCTCCACAATTTACAAGCTGGGACTTGCCGCTAATCCATGGTTAAAGCCTTTACCCACATCAACACTGCAGGCAGAGGCTAACATCTGCAATACTATTAATAATTACACATAACTGTAGCAACAACAAAGAGAGGCTCGAACAAGAAAGGCTTGAAACCCTTAGAAAAGACTGATCAGAGTTGGTTCAATGAACTCTGATCATGTTCATTCGGAGTTAAGCTCGTGTGTGTTTAGAGACAGAAAGCCATCATGTTACCAGGATTCTCCAGAGAAACACAGAAATAAAGAGCAGAGCCTCCATCTTCATTTAGTGGACAGAGGAATATGATCACAAATCAGTGTGGGCCAAAATTTGTATCTTTAAAACTAGGAGGGGATAAAGTTATACCAACATACTGTAATATTTTTATAATATACACTAGCAAACTTTCATGCTGTGTGTGATATTAAAAATATTGTATTGTGTGATATCACATTCTATTGTGATACAGCATTTTAATCTGACCTTTGATTTCTAAATGCTTCATTAAACTGTCAAATATACAAATATAGACAACTGTGGGATTTGTCTAAAGTATTTGCATATGCCATAGAAATGTTAGCACTCACAGTTTACTGGGCAAGGTTTATGCAAAGTTTCAACAAGACCAGTCCACTTATGACAAACGCGATCATACGAGCATTATAGTACGATGCAGTCTCTGCATGATATGACTATCTATTCAGCTGTAACCTGACAGGGACAAAGTCTAGGAGACAGAAACTGAAGATAGACACCATTTACTGATGGACCTGTTATATTAGGTGACAATTCCACGTGAAAGTCAAAAGAAATGAATACATACAGGGCAAGTCTTTATGAGGCAAACATGATGTGCATCTCACACGAAAGCGATTTAGGTGATTTTCTGTGAGAAATGTGTAAAAAGATCCGTACTCTGAATTTCAGATACTATTGATCTGTTTGTTGTGTGTCTGAGGGTTTACGCAGGGACGTTTTGTGTAAGCACTGATTGCTACAGTAGCATCCAATCAATGCTTACAGTGCAAAGAAACTGGCCAACAGTCTGACAGCTGCATTAATGTCTACACAATCTAAGAGTTTGAAAGATGGACACACGTGAGATGATCATAAATCCACAACAGAATCCTTTCTGTCCTAACATACTGATGAGAAAATAACTGAAGCACTCGTGTCAAGAACAACAACAAAAAAGGGAAACATGCCTAACTTGGATTTCAGTGATTGTGAAAACAAACATATGCAAATGAATTTCCTCTGTGCGCTTTGCCTGATTCAGGAAATCACTATCAATCAAGTTGAGTGTGAGTCAGTGAGTATGTTCTGTTCACATAGACTGTTACCTCAGGGGCTAACTTACCAGATGAAATGAACCTTTATGGAACGGAAACCCAGAATTTGTTTCAAGTCACATTTTAGCTTAACCTGCATGGTGGAAAGTGCCTGTACCAGAGACATGATTGTTGCTGCTTAGGTTAAAATATCTAGTATATGTCAATAATGTAACAAAAAAGAAGAAGAAAATCTGTGGCGGTGTAAAAGTCCCACTAAATGCGTCTCTCGGTGTACATCTAAACTATATAACGATTAACCGCCAACTGTGAGTTCAATTTAAATTTTCCTTTACAAATGTGTGTTTGTTTAGGAAGGAAAGAAATGTGTGCGCACAGTGTTCGGCAATATAGACTCAAAGGCAGCACCAAGACTGGCACGAGACTATTTCCACTGCACTGAGGGTGGGAACTCCAGGCCTCGGGGCCGCTGTCCTGCAGGGTTTAGATGTGTCCTTGATCCAACACAGCTGATTTAAATGGCTCATTTTGAACGTTGACATATACATCAAGGAATGGACCAGCCACTGCACTGATGTTAAACCAGTTCAGAAGTTCATTTATCATCATGAACCACCAATTTATGAGCAGACAAACCAAAGTACACTCCAAGATTCAGTTGCTTGTAGAAGCACGTTTAGCAGCAACAGCTCAAAGTCATTGTTTTCTGTATGACTATCAGTCTCTCACATCATTGGGGAGTCATTTAGGCTCACTCTTCTTTATAATGTTGCTTCACTTCATTGAGGTTTGCACAAATTTGTTTATGCAAAACTCACGACCACACTACTTCTATTAAGCTGATGTTTAAACTTTCTAAAATATAAAACCTGCTAGACACCGGTGTTGTGCCAAAAAGTGATTGTCTGCCAAAAACTGATTTCTGGTATTTGCCAAAAAGTGATTGCTCGTATTTAAACTGCTATAAGTAACTTGTTGGGCTATAATATGTGAAACATATGTCAAATGCTTCCCTCATGGATGACATAAAGTCATCTTGAGCCACAAACAACATTCGTGTAACAAGGTAGAAGCCGCGATCAGTTTTTGGCAGCGACTTTTATATAACCTTTATTTATGTAGTTAAAAAAAATCTCATTAACATTAAACATGTCTTTTGTAAGAGTAAGTTGGCCAAGAGGAAATATTACAATAGTTCAGTAAAAATATTTTAAGTGAGGATAAAGGAGCGGATTGGTTATAATGTAAGTACAGGGTGGGCCATTTATATGGATACACCGTAATAACATGGGAATGGTTGGTGATATTAAAGTCCTGTTTGTGGCACATTAGTATATGTGAGGGGCAAACTCCTCAAGATGGGTGGTGACCATGGTGGCCATTTAGAAGTCGGCCATCTTGGATACAACTTTTGTTTTTTCAATAGGAAGAGGGCCATGTGACACATCAAACTTATTGGTAATGTCACAAGAAAAACAATGGTGTGCTTGGTTTCAACGTAAACCTCCAGCAGAACCAGGCTCAGGGAGGGGCGGGGCCATCTGCTGACCGGTTGGGGTGAGAGAAGGAAGACAGGATGAAGACATGCTGTGGAAGCGAGACAGAGATTAATAACAGATATGATTCAATGCAGAGAGGTCTGTTAATACATAGTGAGTGAACCAACCAACCACAGCATCTGTGGTGAGAGAGTCATCAAGGAGTTCAGGCACTCCATCAAGCTCACAGGCACAGACTCAGGTGAGATTCTAGAGTTGCAGGGCTTCCTCCAGAGCAGCTGTTAGAAACACAGCTGCATCTTCTTTCTCTCACACACAGAAAAGAGTGAGACAGAGTGAGGCATCAGGGAGTTTAATTACCAGCTTTAAGACAAATGAATGAGAGTGCTGAATGATAGCACTCATGAGTGGTGCAGCATGCTTTAATTACTACCCACTAGTGAATGTGTCAGCAGCTGAAACTGTATTAATGGTGATTTAAAGAAACGAGTCCCAGTGTGTAGACCAGGCAAGCTGCTTCACTTGTAACACACTGGCAGAAACCCCAAGTCAGTTAGGATGACTACCTGAACATTTGAATGTTTCCACTGGTCACTGAGGTGGTACGTTACAGGGATCCAGTCTGTTCATTTACAGGACTCTACTAGAGCTGCTTTGCATGACTCACAGTTGAAATAATGCTTCTTTGTCTGATGCAGGGCCTTGGTTCACCCCATCAGTCGTGCAGGGGGTCGTCTGCTCTGCAAAAGTGCACTTTAATGTAAACTGTGCAGCAGTGCTGCAAACTAATCCAGACGAAATAAAAGCACAATGTCAGGAGCTACTGCAGTTCAGCATCAAACGTAGGCCAAATCAATCATTAATATGATTTTCATGATCATCTTGTTTGTCTTAATGTTCTTATGATTCAAAGAAACATCCAGCAGCTGTGAGATCGGCTGTACTGATTTAAAATGAAGTGTGTACGGCCCCAAAGCCTCTGAATGAGCTGCAGATGTGTTTCAAACTCCTGTAACAAAAGCAAACATGTCTGCATACCGGCTAACTTTGTCCACACACTGTTTCTGCTCTGCAGGTTTCACAGATGAAGATGCAAATAGTGGAGGATACGGGGATGGAGGAGATTGGGTTGGACTTTCATTAATATTTTGTCTGTTAGTTTGGGCTGTTTGTTGTTCCTGCTGCTTCCGCTGTCGTCATAATTACCTGCAAGGAACTAAAGCCATTATAGCAGCATCCTCCTGAAAACAACATCTGCTCTGCTTTTCCACAAGAATGAAGATGCAGAGGTCTGGCTTTAGGATCTGAGCTCAGATAACATCTGGAGTTTAAAGCATCATTTTAATCTTCTTCTGCACAAAATGGCTCAGTCGAGTGCTGCCAACTCCAAGAGGTTTTCGGAGGATCGGGTGATGGAGATCTATAAAGTAGGAGTAACATTATATAGCTACTATGTCAAAATTCTATAGTATGGTATATGATATGGCACAGCCCTGCTGTAAAGATCAAATGTGTGACAGTGAAAGGTGCTACAAAGAAGTCGGGAGAGAAATGCTGCAGAAAAGTCTCTTTAGCAAACAACGAGCAAACATAAAGCCCGTCCATTTCACATTTAAGGCAGGTAGTATGTTTGTTTTTCTAATGTTGACAAACTGACCCTCCATCCATCCACTTCTGCTGATCCTTTTCAGGGTCGCGGGGGCGCTGGAGCCTAACCCAGCTGTCTTAGAGCGAGACAGACTGAAGACCTGTCCAGTCCGCTGTCCCTACTAAGTGCATGTCCTTGAAACAGTGGAATAAAAACTAAAGCAATGACAAATAATGATCCTCATCATCAACATTACTACCGAAATGTGAACTAGCAAGTACAGCCTGAGCTCATAGAAACAACATCTTTGTAATCTGTAACAGTTTTGGATTTTTGGACATGTTAAACAACTTTTAAAGGGTTTTTCACAAAGATGCTGAACATTAAATGCAGGATGCCATAGACATCCATTTTAGCCAACAATCTGCCATCTTCACCTCCAGTGTTCAAATAAAACGGAGACGTTGTGACATCAGCAGGAGACAGAGATCAGCTAGAGACACGCAGACAGTTTAAGCAGGCTGCTGTTCAAGTGGAGGCTGGTATGAATCCTGCTTCTGTTTATGTTTCCTGTTGAACAAAAACTTGACCAGAAACTGACATACCAACTTTCAGACTAGCAGATCCATCCTCCTTCCCTCCATCCTCTGTGTGTCCTTCTGTCTGACCTGCAGCTGAGAAACAGGTGTGAGGTGTCAGCTGTCAGGTAGGTGATGAGTGAAGAACAGAACAGAATCCATTTCCTCTTCAAACTGCTGTCAGACATGAGCTGTGTTCCAATTCGTCGGCTGCATCCTTCGGAGGACCCGGCCTTTGCGGTCTACGTGGGCCGGGATGGTGGGGACAGAGAGGCTGTAACTACATCTGCTGGTGTCACTGTGACCTCAGAGCAGTTTACATGAAACATGAAACGAATTACAACTTTTGCGATATTGACCAGCTCATGATGCAGAGTGTAGACTGTATCTGTGATAATGAAAATGATTTAAGGACTGGTTTATGACACGTCTATAAAAAATATAAAGTCTGTACAAATGTGAAACTACAAAGTTAAAAGCAGCTGGAACGACAGCTGTTCAAAGCTGAACACTTACATCAGCCAGAAGACAGAGTGAGTCCTCCATCTCTCTGAAGGAGGCCATCGTGGTGAGCACAGATGCAGCAGCAGTGTGGATGTGTCCACTCTCACAGTGTCTCTCTTTCAAGTTTGTCCTCACATTCTCAAAAAAAGAACATGTCTATGCAGATGCCCAGAGCCTAACAACACACCCGCTATAAAAACTTTTGCACCACCAGATTTTCATATACTTACATTTGAAAGTGTTCGTCTCCTGCATTAACTCCCACTTCGATCACTATCATTATCAGAAAAATATCTCCTGTATGGCCCGCAATGAATCCTGGGATATGTTGGGCCACAAAGGACACACCTGACCCATCCTTCAAATTCAGGGAAATGAAGGACGCATTTGGAAGACTTCAAATTTGAACAGCCTTCGTCGCGTCCATGTGATACAATTTCCTACAAATGTGGCATTCGAAGCATCCTCTCCCTGAATTTGGAAACACCCAATGTGATGATAGAGAGCAGGAAGAACCAGTCTCAACAAGAGACACACACACCTGATTTCCTGTAACTGCAGAGGGGAGGAGCCACCCGAGCAGGTGGGAACAGGAAGAGAAACAGCTGAGCCTCCGTCAGAGCAGCAGGAGGACGGTGGAGCTGAGGCAGGGTGAGTGTTAACACCACATTGTTGTAGTTTTGCTGTCAGAGTCTCTGAGTGTGTTTGTTTGTGTGACTGTAGAGAGAAGAAGAGTCACAGTGAGCTCTGTAGCTGTGATTGGCTCAATAATCACCTTCAATGGACTGAACGCAGAGAACGAGCCGAGGAACCTGACAAACCTGTTTGTGTGTGTGTCTGTGTGTGTGTGTACCTGTTTAGACATGTTTGTGAGGACAAAGAGTTGGTATGCTACTATGTGGGCTAATAGAGTCCCACAAAATGGCCGTCCTCACGAGTTTGAGGATATTTTTGAGGCTTTTTGGTGTCCTCACTAAAATCTGAAAACAAGTGTCTGTGTGTGTGTCTGTGTGTGTATGTGTCATAAAGAGAGTCGAGTTCACGGTCGCACACTTTCTATCTCAGAGGCTGTATCCCAATTCTTCGGAGCCCCTCGGATGACATGGTCCAAAAAATAAATCAATTGTGGCCACAAAATACTACTTCGTGCGCACGAAATGCTAATTTGTGGGCACGAAACACTTGACCAATAACCGTGATCCTTCCCAGGCCCTTGCAGTTGGTTGACAATAAAATCTATCCCGGCGTCCAGGTCCTGTAAAGCAACTGGGCTCTCAGTATCCTGTTTAAATGTCTCTCCGTAATAATGGTTCCTTGCATTGCAGGCTTTTCAAAATGCATTGTAGCTCATTCCCAGCCTAAAATAAAACTCACTCATACCGTCTCTGTCCACGGTGTATAGGTTTAGCCTACTCTCATGCTTGTGTCTCTACGCAGCTGTCCAGGAATTGTATCAATATGATGTTGCCACAAATGCGTAATTCGTTGCCACGTTATACCCATTTCGTGCTCTCGAAAATAGTATTTCGAGGGTATTTTGTGGCCACAATTTATTTATTTTTGGACCATGTCATCAGAGGGGCTCCGTACAATTCAGGTACTATTATTATACTATTAGTGTTAATTGTACTTTCTGCAGTGTTTAAATGATTACATATACACACAGTTACTGTCCCTCCACACATACGACTTGGTTCTGCTTCTATGCCCCAGCTTTGTTTACTTTTTCCCACCGAGGCTTCTAGACTTCTGATTGGCCAGCATTTCTGCACGGTTAGGAATATATCTCCACCTGTTGCTTTGGCATGTTCCTAGCAGTGTTTTCCTTCATTTCTGCCTTTACGTGTGGACGGGATTATTTTTGAAAACAAAAACGGAAAATCTCCGTTCTCAAAAATACCCGTGTACGTGTGGACGTAGCCTCAGTCTATGTATTTACTGCTTTGTGGTGAAGGTCCGTGTCTCATGTCAGTGTGTTTAGTTTGCGTTTCCTCTGTCTCATCTTGTCAATCACTCCCAGCTGTGTCCTGGGACAGGGATAAAGGGCAAAAAAACAAAAACCAACTAAATAAGCAGACAAAAAAAAAAAAAAAAAATATATATATATATATACACACACACACATACATCAATCACCTGGATCACCTGTTGAGAAATAAAAAAGAAAACAAGCAGAAGAAAACGAGAGCAATACAATAAACAACATCACAATGATATATAGTAATATAACAGTAAATACTAAATATTAAACATTATTGTGCAGCACATAAGATCAACAGAACACAGTGTGCTTTGAGGTACACTCTAAGAACTAAAACTGATAATTACTTAAATATTTTGGTGCAACACACTGACATTTTAGACCTTCTTCAGAATACTGTATATACTATGGGCATCATGGTGCTGATCCAGAATCCTTACATTATTATTTATTACTAGAGCTACAATAATAAAGCAATGAGGAGGGGGAAGTAATAAATATGAAATAATGTATTTATGATGATTCCATTTGTTTCACTATCCACTCTGTGCAGGGGCAAAGCTTATTACATGTATAGAGATACAATCATTTTACTGCTGTAAAATCCAAATTTTGTCTTATTTAAAATATAAATCTAATATAATCTGCATCTTAATGTATGTTCTTTAAAATACAGCGTGTTTTTAATATATTATAATTATAATAATGCATAATTATGTGGACATGTATATTAGATCGTTTTTTATTGAAATATAATCCCCCCAGAAGGGCAGGAAATGCTCTGTAACTTACTTTAAAACTAAATATGTTCACTAAAACGGTGACAGAGCTACAGACCCATGACAGCCTTACACAGGTAGCCAGCAGCTATGACCAGCACTACATGTGCAGTTAATAAAAGGACAGGTAATGTTTGTCACGCTGTTGCACACACAGCACGCTCGTTTGTTTCAGTTCGTCAAATTGCCACAAGACAACTTACCAACGTGTACGTAATAAGCTAATACTCCTGGGTGCTACACACTACAGTGTACGCTGTACAGCTACTTACTGGGTTTGTCGCATCAGTCTGTGTCTCTGAGTTAACTTGTGTTTCTCTTACAGCTCCGGACCGCAAAAAATGCGCGTGCTCTTTGTGAGCTCGTTCCCGGCTCGTAACCAGCGCGTTCTGCCGTCGAGGGCGATCATTGGTTAAATGTGATCATGTGACTGATGCAAGCCAGATCCTTTTATTTAGCAAAACTGTGATTAATAGTTAAATATTATTGTTGAAGGGCACAGACAGGACTCCGCACGCACGCACACATTAAAAAAAATAATACTTTTTTTTTTTAAAAAGTTGCCTCAACAAAAGGGCACCTTGGGCACCCATCAGGAAAGGGGCGGGTGCTCAAGCCCCTCTAGCCCCCCCCCCCCCTCTGCACGTGCCTGTCGCAGAGAACGGGGGTGTGAGAAGACTCCAAAACCTCCCTCCGCCCGCTCATTGTAGTGTTGATGCATGTGTGTTCTAAGGTGCATTTCCCCAGCTTTGGAAAATTCAGAGGCACAGATGAAGCTGGGGTACACAAAAACTGTAAAGCCAGGTGGAAAAGGTTCAGATAAGATGTCTTCCTGTTCCCCCAGTACGTTAAAGGATCCTCTGATCTTGGAATGTTTCTCTCCGACACTCTCCACAATACTAAGGGGTTGGCAGTCCGTTATAATAAAACTCAGGACTGCATGGTCCAGAACAGACTTCCTAGGTGCTTGATTTCAAAATAATAAAACGCATGTTAATTAAAAAATGATGATAAAGCAGTTCAGTGTCAATATAGGCCGACCTGTGTTCATTCTCGGTGTGTTTGTCTCCTCATTTTCATGTTTGGTTCTGTAATGCCTGAACACTGAGGAGGTGCTTTTGATTGTGTAACAAAGCTCAGCAGAATAGAAAATAAATAATTTACACTGCAAGTCACATTGCTGTTTTTCCTATTCTGATAGATTACACTGAAACAAAGACAGACAAACTATTCCCTTATTTGCAGTTAAAAGATCAAAATGATCCCACACAGCAGAAACTTTTTTTTTCTTTCAAGCTCAATTTTGTTATGGAGAGATGTTTGTTTTTTTTGTTTTTTATCTTTGCGAGAGTAATTTTGGTTTTTTGGGGGGTTTTTTGGTGGCGACTCATCCCATTGACAGATGCAGATGCGGTACCTTTTAAACACAGTTTAGCGCGTTGGTAATGAGCGATACAGCAGCTGTATCGATCACGTGACTTTTTCTTAAAGCGACACACGCACCGATACAGGTTTCGCTCTGTGAGCTTGATACAAGCGTCGGTGCATCAGTGTTGCTGGACCCATCACTACTATATAGTGATGTGTTGTGGTGCTTTGCTCCCACCCCTTGTGTTCCGTGTTTTCGTCTTCCCTTCGTGTAATTCTTCATATTCGTGTACTGTTAGTTTTCCCAGTTTAGGTTTTTGCTTAGTTTCCATGCTCACCTTCGCCATTTCTGTTTGTATCACCATGTGATGAATAAACTCACTTGCATCTGAGCTGCCTGCATAAAGGGTCCTTTAATAATTTACACATGGCTCGCAAACCGTGACAAAAACACTGGAAAAATTGGGCTGTTCTAAAACGTTTGACGGGTAGTGTATATATTTAGTTTATATATTTTCTTTATTTATAATAGTTTGTTTTATATTGTAGCAAAGTGTTACTTGGATACTTCTCTATGTGCTTCTTCATGTGCAATTTTGTTGCATTCTGAGCCTTAGAAATTTATTGTGATGAACTGCTGTTAGAATCAAGTTAAATTCTGATAAATCAGACAATTACCTCTCCAGCTGTTGTTACAGTCTTTGTTTATCGGGTCCTTACAGGGTAAAAGATGACGACACCTAAAGAAATCCTTCTGGGGACTTTGAAGGATTTGGGACGTGATGACTTTGAAGAATTTAAGTGGCATCTGAAGAATGGGTCTGTAGAAGGTTTACCAGCAATCCCAGAGAGTGAACTGGAGAATGCAGAGAGGACGGACATAGTGGATCTGATGTTTGATACCTACTCTATCAACACTTTTGAAGTTGCTAAAAATCTTTTGGGGAGGATAAACAGGAATGATCTGTTGGAGAATTTAAATAAAACCATCCCAGAACCCACAGGTAAGTCAGGGAATGACTAAACAAAAAACACATAAACAATAAAAACATTAGTTAACATTACACAGGTGCCATTAAAATCTATATAAATAATAAATCCAAAACACTTGCCAACACTTTCAGGAGTGAGAGACTGCAGAAAGCCAACAGTTTGTGTTTTATGCATCTGCACAAATAACCTCCTGTGTACACACATGAATATCTGCTCTTTGGGTTGGTTTGATTAAAATGGGACCAGCAGCAGGTTTTCTGCCCATTTTACAGATTTATATTGTCAGATTGGTTTTAGAGCTGTTTTATCAACATAAATGAGGCGACAACAACAGTTTGGGACACGTCACAAATATGATCAAAGTGCTATTTCTTAAATCTATTTACCAGTTGAAGGTAAAGTTAAAAAAATGGCTGCCATTTCTTTCTGCTGTTTGGAGACCCAAACAAAAAAATGCCCAGACAGTAAATGCTTTTTATTATGGTTTATAAACAGGACACTAAGGTGATTGGTCAAAGGTTGGAGGAAAGCCACAGTTCTCCTTATATGACTGAAATCCACCATTTCAGCTCATGTTTTTTCTTCTGCAGCTTTCTTGGAGATTCCACTTCAGCCTTCTGCTGGCAACGCTCCAGTTACCAAGCTTCCCTTAGGCAGCATCATTAGAAGACATAGCATACATTTACACTGCTATGCTGATGACACCCAGCTCCATCTGTCCATGAAGTCAGATAACACACACCAATTAAACTGCAGGAACGTCTTAAAGACATAAAGACCTGGATGGCCGCTAACTTTCTGCTTCTTAATACAGATCAAACTGAGGTTATTGTACTCGGCCCTGAAAATCTTAGAAATATGGTATCTAAGCAGATTCTTACTCTGGATGGCATTACCTTGGCCTCCAGTAACGCTGTGAGGAACCTTGGAGTCATTTTTGACCAGGACATGTCCTTCAACGCACATATTAAACAAACATGTAAGACTGCGTTCTTCCATTTGTGCAACTAAAGTTAGAAATATCCTGTCTCAGAGAGACTCTGAAAAACTAGTTCATGCATTTATTACTTCCAATTCATTATTATCAGGAAGTCCAAAAAATTCCCTGAAAAGCCTTCAGTTAATCCAAAATGCTGCAGCAAGAGTCCTGACAGGGACTAGAAAGAGAGAGCATATTTCTCCTGTTTTGGCTTCCCTTCATTGGCTTCCTGTTAAATCCAGAATTCAAAATCCTGCTCCTCACATACAAGGTCTTAAATAATCAGGCCCCATCTTATCTTAATGACCTTGTAGTACCATATCACCCTATTAGAGCACTTCGCTCTCGCTCTGCAGGCCTACTTGTTGTTCACAGAGTATTTAAAAGTAGAATGGGAGGCAGAGCCTTCAGTTTTCAGGACCCAAAAAGATAGTTGGGTTTTTTTCTGTTGTATTATTGTAGGTTCTTTACCTTACAATATAAAGCACATTGGGGTGACTGTTGTTGTTATTTGGAGGAATTTAAAAAAACCGTTTATACTTGAAATTCTTTCATTTATTCTTTTTTTTTTTTTTTTGGCCTGTCCCGTTTGGCTCTTTTGCCATCAGAATTATTGTCTAAAGGCAAAGAAAGATGCCCAGCCTTGCCATAATGGTCCATTTGATTCACCTTTTATTGTTTATTTTATTTTCACTTGCTGTATACGGGACAGACTTGACTGGAGAAAGAAGGAGAGAAAGAAAGAGGGAAAGAGAAACAGCTTAGAAGAGGGACGGGGGAGAAGGGCAAAAAACAAAAACCAACAGAATGGGCAGGAAAAAAGAAAAAATGCATATATCGATCACCTGGATCACCTGTTGAGAAAGAAAAAAGAAAACAAGCCGAAGCGAACAAGAGTAATAGAATAAACAACATCACAATGATATATGGGAATATGACAGTAAATACTAAATGTTAAACATTATTGTGCAGCACATAAGATCAACAGAACGCAGTGTGCTTTGAGGTAGGAGCCAAAAGGGTGTAGTTTGTGAGTGTGATCACCTGTGTGTACACCTGTGAGCATGGACGCGCTTGTTTTTTTAAAAGGTTCCTTCATGTAATGATCTGCTAGAGGGTGTGGGGGGGCCACAGCCCCGTCCTCCAGGGCATGAAGCAGGTATGGAGGAGATCAAAACTCCAGACATCCAGAGGCCCCCAGAACACAAGAGACCAAGGAAGACTAACAGAGGGGCAGCAGCACCACTGTCCCAGAAAGAGCTGAGGAGAGTCCCAGATGAGGGTTCACCCAGCAGCCGCGGAGCAGAAGCCAGGGGGAGTTGCAGTGACGCGCCCGTGTGCTCCGCCGGCAGCCAGCTGTGCCTGAGTGACCGAGCCCCAGGCCGAGAGGCTGAGGGCACCCCACCTCCGAAGTGGCCCGAGCGAGCCCCAGGCTCCAGGCCCCGATAAGCGGCCGCCAAGGAGTGAGCCGGCGTGTACCTGGACGCCCATCCCCAGACACAAAGAACCACCAACGCACCGATGTCTGAGGGAGTCCGCCACTGGCAGGGGAAGTGGTGGTGGGGGGAGATAGGCCTCCAAACCTTGGAGGGCCTGAGATGTCCCCAGAGAGGTGGCGTCTGATACCCAACCTGACATATAGACACAGACATACAGGCACACACAAATACAAACATCCATTCCCACCCTCATGCTCTCATATGCACTTACTCCACACTCAACCAACGTGGAGACAGACATAAAGAGACGCTGTACACACGATCACACTCCCCAAGCGTACTCTACGAACCGGGTCTAGGTACCCTTGCCCCTGGAGGGGGGAACTGCACCCAGACCCAGGTGGTGTTTCCCTTTTCCCTGCGGTGGGGAGAGGCAGACCGCCCCGACTCCGCAGCAGCAGGGAGGCCCCACACTCCAGACCGCAGTCGGACGGCCAACTCCTCCTCCTAGTCCTAGCCCCCCTGCTCCAGCAGGTCGCAGAGAACGGAGGTGAGAGAAGACTCCAAACCTCCCTCCACCCGCTCATTGTAGTGTTGATGCATGTGTGTTCTAAGGTGCATTTAAAACCCAGGAGGGCATGGAGCTACCTGCCAGAGAGCAGCAGGTAAGCGCATAGTCCCTCCTGCTAGCCCTCAATGTCTAAGTGTATTTAAAATTGAGAGGTGGGCAACAACGCCAGTGGTGAGGTGTACACCCTGATGGTAACCTGGATTCCATGTATCGTGCCCACCCCCAAGATCCTATATGTATGTGTAATGAGAGTGTGAGTAATGTGAATGTCTAAGTTGTGGGATAAAATTGAGGCAGAGGCAGCCAGAAGAAGACAGAGGGGGTAGCCTCCTCTGCACCCTGGTGACATACCCCTACTCCAAGGCCCTGCATGTGTGGGTGGTTGTGGTGGAGCGGGAAGAGGGAGGCAGCTGGAGATGGGGAGGGAAGGAAGGGAGGGGCAAGTGACCCCTCCCTGGGGCCAGCTCCCCCGCTGACCCCAGTAGGCACCCCCATACTCCGCGACCCGCCAGGGAAAGGGGGCCCAGGCCCATCCAGACCGGGGACCAGTGCAGCAGCGCCTCCCGGCCCCACAGAGCCTGGGACAGTCCACCCAACCCCACCACAGAGAAAACTGCACCCACCCCACCATCCACTCATCTTCCAGACTACATAAGACAATAGACGCCCAGGCTGAGATCTTCCTCCACCTCTCCTGTATCTCCCCTTCCTGCAGAGAGAGTTCCTGAAGAGAGGAAAGCTCCTGCAAGATGTGACAATCTCCCCCACCAGTTGAAGAGCCCCCCAGGTGGCTCGATGCACCGGCGGCACCCCGCGCCAGGGCTGGGCCCCCATGCACCCGCCCGCCCACAACCCCGGCAACACACCAACCAGGACCCAAGCCCCCGAGGCCCGGCCAGGGCCCCAGCCCAGAGACGGAGCGCCCCCAGAACCTCACGCCCATCCCGGACCCACCCAGGGGCAGCCAGGCTACCAGGTCAGTAACCCACGTCCGTCAGCACAGACCCTCCCCTAGCCCCGCTGCACGCAGCCACGAGGAAACAGTCACCTGAGAGCCAACAGAGCCCCTAACCGGACATGACCGCTACCCCGGGTTGAGCCCCCCAAGGAAGATGCCTCCGGGAAACCCCCCGATGCCCTAGGCCTGTCCCTACCCCCACACCAATCACAACAGTGAAGGCGGGACCAAACTATGACCCCCCCACCCCCACTAGGTGATGGAGCTGATCAAAGGAGCCCAGAGCAATTGATCTGATGTGGTGGCAGAGGCTGTATCAAGACTAATGTAATCTAATAGATAATTTCTATATTGGTTAGAATTAAGATTATTTTTATTTTTCCAGTTCATGAGGACTGTTTTCTTGGCTATGCATAGGGCAGTGAAAACCATATGGGCTATATTCTTTTCTGAAGTGACATTATCTAAGCTGCCCAACAAACACACTAAGGGGGAAGTTGGAATGTTACATTTCAGACACTTTGATAAGTCTTCACATATCTCGCGCCAAAACTTCTGAACTGGTGGACAGAACCAAAGAGCGTGGATATAATTGTCCGGTGAATTGGTTTGGCAGTGTGAGCAGTTGTTGGTAGACGTAAAGCCCATCTTGAACATCCGATGACCTGTATAGTGCACTCTATGTAATATTTTGTATTGAATTAATTGAAGACTGGGATTTCTAATTAGATGAAAGGTTTTTAAGCAAATCTGAGACCAGAAGTTTAGGTCTAAGTTAACTGATAAATCCGCTTCCCATTTTGCAATAGGAAGTGATATTGATTCATCTGTTTTAGAAAGCATTCTGTATATTTTGGATAGTAATTTGGGGGTTTTAAGAGTAAGAAATTGAACCACACTTGGTGGTGTTTGTAGTTCAACTTGACCCGGTTTAAATTTCTTTTTTACTATGGATTTAATTTGTTGATATTCTAAAAATCTTTTCTTGTTGATCCCATATTGTGTAACTAGTCCGTCAAATGAAATAAATTCTGTTCCTTCTAGTATATGATCTAAATATTTGATTCCTTTACCACTCCAATCTGAAAAGTTTATCATATTATTGTTTTGTAATATGTCAGGGTTGTTCCAGATAGGTGTACGTTTGCATGGGATTAATGAAGACGCCGTCAATGTTAGAAACTCCCACCATGCTGTCAGAGAAGAGCTGATGTTGATGCTTTTAAAGCATTCATGTCGTTGGATGTTTGAGCTGATAAATGGTAGGTCTGAGATCTCTAGATTATTGCAAAGTGCTTGTTCTACATCTAGCCAAGGTTCATCTAAGAGGGTGTGTTTTAGCCATCCTGAGATAAACTGAAGCCTGTTGGCTAAGAAGTAGTGCTGAAAGTTAGGCAGTTCTAGTCCTCCTTTATCCTTGGTCTCTTGTAGTGTTTTTAAGCTTATACGTGGGGGTTTATTTTTCCAAAGGAATTTCGACATACATGAATCTAGAGATCTGAACCAATCTTGTGGCGGTTTAGTTGGGATCATTGAGAATAAATAATTTATTTTTGGTAAGACCATCATTTTTATAGCGGCAACCCTTCCCATGAGTGATATGGGTAGACATTTCCACCTAGCCAGATCATCTTCTACCTTCTTTAAAAGTGGGATATGGTTTAATTTAGTTAGATCTGCAAGCTTGGGAGAAACATTAATACCTAAATATTTTATATTTCCTGATTGCAGTGGTGTAGAAGAGGAATTATGGAGGGAGCAATTAATCGGTAGGACTGTAGATTTTGACCAGTTAATTGAGTAATCTGATATTCTTGCAAAAGAGTTTATCAATTCAATCACCCCAGAGATATTGGTTTGTGAATTTTGGAGAAAGAGTAACACATCATCCGCATAAAGGCTGATTTTATGTTCCATGTTCTTGCATTTTATGCCCTTAATTACTAAATTCTGTCTAATTGCTGCTGCTAGTGGTTCAACAAAAATTGCAAACAGTGAAGGGGAGAGTGGGCATCCCTGCCTGGTGCCCCTCAAGAGACAGAAGCTGGAGGATGTCTGGTCATTTGTTCTGACACAAGCTGTTGGGGAATTATATAATATTTTTAACCAGTTGATGAAAGAGGATCCAAAACCAAATTTGTGTAAAGTTGCAAATAGAAATTTCCAGTTAACTCTGTCAAATGCTTTTTCTGCGCCTAAAGAGAATATTGTAGTTTCTAGGTTTTTACTGTATGAGTAGTCTATCAAATTAAGTAATCTACGTGTATTTGTTGATGAGTGCCTACCTTTTATGAAACCAGTTTGGTCAGGATGAATTAAGAGGGGGGTTATTTTCTCCAGTCTCTTTGAGAGAGCTTTGCAGATTATTTTAAGGTCTACATTTATAAGGGATATTGGACGATAGCTTGAGGGATATACAGGGTCTTTGCCTGGTTTTAGCAGGAGATTAATGTTTGCAGAATTCATATTTGATGGAAGTCTGCCCTTTTCTTTAATTTCCAACAACGTTCTGTAGAAAACTGGTGCCTGAATCGACCAGAATTCTTTGTAGAATTCTGCAGGAAAGCCATCTGGACCTGGAGCCTTATTATTGGGCATACTTATCAGGGCTTCCTGGAGTTCACCTGGTGTCAGTGGTGAATCCAGTGCCATTGCTTGAGTGTCTAATAATTTTGGAAGAGTTATGTTGTCCAAAAACTGATCAATTTCTTTTTTAGATGGGTTTATTTGTGGTGAATACAACGTTTTATAGAAATCCCTGAAAATGTTGTTTATTTGTATCGGTTCATATAATGTGTTCCCAGATGAATCTTGAACAGCACATATAGTTGTTTTTTCTTTATTTATTTTTAGCTGGTTTGCTAGAAATTGACCGGATTTATTACTATGTTCATAATTTTGTAAGCGTAGTCTTTGTACTAAGAATTTTGTTTTTTTATCAATTATCTCATTTAATTCTAGTTTTGTTTTGCGTATTTTGTTCAATGTTTCCTGATCTTGGTGGGACACGTAGGCTTCTTCTAGTGATTTGATGTTTTTTTCTAATTCCTGAATATTTTTGTTTTCTTTTTTCTTTTTATGTGATGAGAAAGAAATTATTTTACCTCTCATCACAGCTTTCCCTGCTTCCCATAGAACAGAAGCTGATGTTTCGGGAATGTCATTATAGTCCAAATATGAAGTCCACTCTTTTTTAAAATATTTAATAAAGTCTTCATCTTTAAGTAGTGATATATTAAATCTCCAGTTTTTTCTTGGCGTAGTATTATTCTTGTGCATTCGTGTTAAAGATACAGGACCATGATCGCTGACAGCTATAGGATGAATCTCAGTGTCTGAAATGTCGTTCAGCAGTGAGCTGCTGACCAAGAAATAATCCAGACGAGAGTAGGAGTGATGGACATGTGAGAAAAAAGTATATTCCTTACTGGTGGGGTGAAGGGAGCGCCATGCATCGCAAAGACCAAAGTCGCTCATATACTGTTTGTGTCAGGGATCGCTGTGTGGCAAGCAGGAGGAGGACCCAAATGCAAAACTCACAGACACGGGGATGAACTTAAAGAACACAGCTTTAATGCTGGCACGGCAGAATACAGGAAATACAGAACTAACTGGGGAAAAAGTAAACTAACATTCGCAGGAAGGCACAGGGAGATCCACACAACATGAGGGACGACGTCACGCTGAACAGAGGGAGACGCAGACAGAAATACACAGAGGGTTAACGAGGAAAGTGGGAACACACGGGGAACACAGGTGACACTGATAATCATAACGAGACAGGGCGGGGTGAACTGAACATGACATGTACGGGCGTGAGAGTCACAAAGTAAACAGGAAGTGCACAGGGGTTCAGACCGGAGGAGAGAGAGCACGGGGAAAACACAGACATAACGGGCTGGGAAAACATGAAACAACCACAAAGGGAGACGAGGGCTCATAAATACATAGAGGGCACACAGGGGGAAGAGAGAGCACGGGGAGAACTTAGACATAATGGGCAGGGGAAACATGGAATAAAACATAAGGAGAGACGAGGGCTCACAGATACACAGAGGGGCACACAGGGGGTAAAAGCCATGAAGGGAAAACACTTAGGGAACAACACAACAGGGCAACTCAGAAAACATGGCCTAAGCAAGGAACAAAATACAAACATACAAGAAAACTAAGAACACTGGGCCAACATGGCCCAGGACCATGACAGTACCCCCCCCTCAAGGGCTGGCTCCAGACAGCCCAAACACAGAAAAACAAAACCAAACAGAAAACAACCCAGGGCGGGCGGCGGGGGCCCAGGACGGAGGGCTCGGAACAGAAAACAAAAGAAGAGCACAGCAAACACCGGAGCCCAAGAAAACAACCCAAACACAGAGCAGTTCAGGGGGCCGACCATGCGGAAGGCAACGGCGGAGACGTGGAAACAGTTCAGGAGGCCGGCCATGCGCAAGGCAACGGCGGCGGCGAAGGAGACAACGGAGCAGTTCAGGAGGCCGACCGCGCGGAAGGCGGCGGCGGCGGCGAAGGAGACGACGGAGCAGTTCAGGGGGCCGACCGCGCGGAAGGCGGCGGCGGCGCCGAAGGAGACGACGGAGCAGTTCAGGGGGCCGACCGTGCGGAAGGCAGCGGCGGCCCTCCAGTCCCGGGCCTGCTGGCCATGGCCTGGTGGGCACAGGACCAGTCGAGGCAGGACCAGACGAGGACGAAGACTCGGAGGCCGGACCAGGCGACGATGAGGCGGTCGCAGGTGGCGGCTGGACAGGCTCCTCGGGCCCTCCAGCTGATGCGGCGTGAGGCTGAACGGGCCCCTCGGGCCCTCCAGCGGAGACAGGAGGCTGAACGGGCCCCTCGGGCCCTCCAGCGGAGACAGGAGGCTGAACGGGCCCCTCGGACCCTCCAGCTGACGAGGCGTGAGGCTGGACAGGCCCCTCGGACCCTCCAGCGGAGACAGGTGGCTGAACGGACGCTAACTGTAGCTGCACAGGGCACGCAGTCTGCTTAGGATGCAACGGCTGGGGCTGTGCAGGGCAAACAGTCTGTCCAAAGTTTGTCAGCACCACGCAGTCCTCAGCTGGCGGAGAAAGCTCACAAAGGCTTCCAGCTGAGGTTGGCAGTGTCTGAGCGGGTTGCTGTGCTATGAACTGAGCTGGTGACAGAGGTAATGACAGAGCTAATAATGACTGAGCCGTTAACTGAACAGGCAATGGAGTAAGACACTGAGGTGGTAACAGAGCGGATGACTGAGTGGGTAATGGAGCCGTTAACTGTGCTAAAGACTGAACTGGTGACAAAACAGGAAACTGTGCTAATAACTGAGCCACTGACTGAGTTATGGACAGCAATGCCAGTTGTAGTGGTAGTTGCGCTTGTGGTAGATTAGGTGTCTGGCTCTGGGCTGCTCTCCTCCGGGGAACAGGAATGGGTGCTGGGCCTGGCCGAACACCAGCCATCCCCACCCGAGGAACAGATACGGGTGCAGGGACGAGCTGGGCTCTGGCTGCCTTTACCCTGGGGGCCGGTGTAGGTGCAGGAGCTAGCTGGACCTCTGTCGCTCCCACCCGAGGAACTGAGACGGGTGCAGGAGTCGGCAGGGTCACGGCTGACCTCACCCGGGGAACCGGAACAGGAGCAGGCAAAGGCTGGGTGTCCATCAACCCCACCCGAGGAGCAGGTACGGGTGCCGGGATGAACTGCGCCTCTGCCAGGCTGGGGACAGAAGCAGGGACCAGCTGGACCTCAGCCACCCACTCCCGAGGAACTGGTACGGGAGCAAGGGAAAGCTGGGCCCGCGCTGCCCTGGTTACAGGAACAGGAGGCGGAGAGTGAAGCACAGAAACAGACACAGGGAAAATCGAGTTAGTGGAGCTAGAAGCAGTGTTAGTGAACAGAGATTCATGGCGAGTCACTCCTGGCAACTCTGTAGGCCTTAAGCTGTCCATGTTAGGAGTAGCAGTCTCTAAAACAGTCATAGCACAGGAAGATCCAGGTTTAGCAGAGTCAGAGTCAGTAATACCGAGCACAAAGGGATCAGTTGCAGACACAGGAGCATTCACACAAACGGTTTCTAAATATATAGGTTGGAGAGCAGCATAGTCCAGGAGTGAAGAAACACCATTCACAGTCTTATACTCAGCAGGTACAGGGACCTCAGAACTGTTAACTTCACGGTGTTGTTCATGAGTATGCAGCTCAACAATAGTCTTTTGCTTCTCTAAGGTGAGATTATCAGTCTGTGTTTTAATTGCTGCTGACCTGGGAGGAGCACAGGAAAAATAGTCACTCTGAAACATGGGCGTGAGGGTAGGTAATGCAGGTTCAGGATTAACCGACCCAGAATTACCAGACACGGAGTTAATGGCCTCTGGGATGACGTGCATGGAGCTTACAGTGCCAGGATTCTTTAATTCAGCATGAACAGCAGTCTCTAGGGGGGTAATGAACTCAGTCTCGTGCTTAATAGGTGCGGAGGTGAACTTAGAAACATTATGAGCCCTGGAAACACAGTCATATTCAAACTCACTATTCATTTCTGATGTGTTACGGACCTGAAAAACAGCGGACTCAGGAGCAGAATATTGTCCGAGTCGGTCCGACTTGGAAGTGGCATGGAAAAAACTGTCAGAGTCACTCACCACCGGAGTTTGCTCAGTAACTTTAGGGTGGCGACGGCGTGAGCGCCGTTTATTCCTGGGAACTGTGCCGTGAGTTCCCGAGGCAGTGGGCGCAGGCACTTCGGTGATGTCGGCTGGCTGAGCCGATGACGAACCGGGCTGCGCCGGAGAGACGGGGAGCTTGTGCAGCTCCGAGCGTGGAAGTCCCAGGAAGAGCGCAAAGGACTGCAGCGGAGATAGGCTGCTTGTCGGAGGCACGAAATCTCTCCTCGGCCGCTGAGTAACCCTCTTCTTTGCGCAGGACGTGGGCGGCGACTGGGGAGGTGAACCGGAAGTTGAGAAGGCCGGAGGAGTTGTGGCAGGCGATAGGCTGAATCCTCCAACTCTTATCACCGTGGGACGATGTGGGGAAAAGGCAGCAGCGTTTGCAGTTTGGAGGCTGCGCGGCCCACCTAGAGCCAATCGAGTCCCATAGAAGGCAGACTCGCGCTCCCGGGCATGCCGAGCCTCCTGCCTTCTCCTCTCGTTAGGGAAGGCGGAGTCTGCACGCTGCCGGTTCCGTACGGAGTTTGCTGGGTCCATTACTGGTGACGTCGTACTGTCAGGGATCGCTGTGTGGCAAGCAGGAGGAGGACCCAAATGCAAAACTCACAGACACGGGGATGAACTTAAAGAACACAGCTTTAATGCTGGCACGGCAGAATACAGGAAATACAGAACTAACTGGGGAAAAAGTAAACTAACATTCGCAGGAAGGCACAGGGAGATCCACACAACATGAGGGACGACGTCACGCTGAACAGAGGGAGACGCAGACAGAAATACACAGAGGGTTAACGAGGAAAGTGGGAACACACGGGGAACACAGGTGACACTGATAATCATAACGAGACAGGGCGGGGTGAACTGAACATGACATGTACGGGCGTGAGAGTCACAAAGTAAACAGGAAGTGCACAGGGGTTCAGACCGGAGGAGAGAGAGCACGGGGAAAACACAGACATAACGGGCTGGGAAAACATGAAACAACCACAAAGGGAGACGAGGGCTCATAAATACATAGAGGGCACACAGGGGGAAGAGAGAGCACGGGGAGAACTTAGACATAATGGGCAGGGGAAACATGGAATAAAACATAAGGAGAGACGAGGGCTCACAGATACACAGAGGGGCACACAGGGGGTAAAAGCCATGAAGGGAAAACACTTAGGGAACAACACAACAGGGCAACTCAGAAAACATGGCCTAAGCAAGGAACAAAATACAAACATACAAGAAAACTAAGAACACTGGGCCAACATGGCCCAGGACCATGACAGTTTGATTATATTTGTGGACTGCCAATTACGCTGAGTTCCCGCTGTATTGAGCCTATCCATGTCTTCATTTAGTCCAAGGTTGAGGTCGCCTCCAAGAACAAGTGTGCCATCTAAGTGTTCAGAGAGTGCACTGAAAAAACCGTGAAAGAATGAGGGATCATCAACATTTGGACCATATACACTTGCAATACATAGCTTTTTATCAAGTATAGATAGTTTAATGATTAAGAATCTGCCCTCTGGATCTATAACTGTATCGAGTACTGTGAAATTAATATTTTTATGTATTAAAATTGCTACTCCCCTTTGTCTAGAATTATAACAAGCTGAGAACACATTAGGAAACTCAGGTGTTTTAAGTTCATTCGAACCTCTAAGAGGTCTGTGGGTCTCTTGTAAAAGGACAACATCTGCCTGTAGTTTTTTGAGTTGGTTAAATATTTTTAACCTCTTTTCTCTGGAGCCAGCTCCATTTATATTCCATGTAATGAACCTCAGTGTACCCATAGATGTTTGTGTATAACTAGGGATGTATGCTGTGTGCCTCGCTTAGACAGGTGGAGAGAATACGTCACTTGTTCATAAATAAAGAGAAGGAGAGAGAGAAAAAATGTGTGGCGAGATGCTCCCTGAGTCTGACTTTGTGTATGCATAGTTACTAATATGAGTAGGCTTGGCTTAAGTGTGTGTATCCTAAACGACTGTGTGCGCTGTCTGACTGAAGTAAATGTGCTGCCGTTGAGCGCATGGTGCGTATGTGTCGAAATAAAGGATGTTTGTGGATGAGTGTCGAAGCAGGTGATCGAGGCAGTGAAAGGAATAAAGAAAGAAACCAAGGACAGGGGTGAGCAGCATAAAACCGAGAGGGGGAAAAAAAAACAAAAAAAACAAAAACCCGAGAAGAAAAAAAACAAAAACAAAACGTAAACATTCCAATTAAATCCCTGACGGAGAGTGACGGTGTTAATTCTGCTATGAAATCACACTTTAAGATGCGATTTGATACCGGTAAGTTAAACAGATGTTAATGCAAGTTAGTGTGTGTGGATAGGGAAAGGGTGTAGCTGATTCTTATCTGGTGTGAGGTTAATACAGCCACGGAGTGATGTTGGGGTCGCGGTGGAGCTGTCCGTCCACGTACAGCCGGTCCACAGCGATGACAGCGCGGGAGCCCTTCTGGATGAAGCCGCGTCGGATTGGGAAGAGGACCTTGCGTCGTTCCAAGATCTCTTTGGGGAACTGGTCGTTCACGCTGAAGTCCGTTCCTTTTAATTCCCTGCCGCGGCTTTTCACATGTTGCTTTTGTTTGAAGTGGCCGAATTCGGCCACGATAGGACGTGGTCTCCCGGCCGTAGCCCGAATGGGGCCGAGGCGATGTACCCGATCAAAGACGATGTTCTTCACAGTGTCCTCCGGCAGCTTCAGGTGGGTTTTGATGAAGCTTTTTACCGTGGTCTCCGCGTCCTCTCCAGCGGCTTCTGGAATACCAGAAAATACCAGATTATCACGCATGCTACGAGCTTGTAGATCGATAACTGTTTCTTTTATTTTTTTATTTTCTCTATTGAGCTGGGTAACATTTTCTGTGAGACATTTCACCGACTCCCTTAGCGTGGCATTTTCAGCAGCAAGCGTTTCCACCTGCTGCTGGCTGAACTACAGGGATTCTCGCAAGCATTTAAATTCTCGGTGAAGAATCTCCACCAAGGACAGCCTTGCGTCGAAACTGGACAATCGCTTGTCGATTGACTCCAGTATGTCGGCAATGTCTTTGCCGGCTGGCGATGTTGAGCCGGGGGAATCTGCCGGGCGTTGTCTTTTCGACGACGGCGTCTCAGGTTTGGCCGGGGAAGCTGCACACTGGGCCTTCTTCATCACGAGATCCTGAAAACACTGATCAATATAATCTTGGAGAGTCTCTAAACTCTCCTCGTTGTTCTCCAGGGTGTTGGAGATTATTTAGACAAATATTGTTAGTTATAAGACAATTGATAAGTGTATTTGGTAATACTGAAGCTTAAATGAATTTGTTCAAATCTAAACTACCATTCACTTTAATTTTCCGCCAAAATCTCCGGCGTCTGACGTCAGTTACAACATGAGTCGCTTACCTTGTCCGTCACTTCCGTCACTTACCTCTCCTTCTTTCATTTATTCTACATATTTATTCATTACTGGCTCCATATTGTTGTTTATGTAATATGTGAAATGTTGCTAGTATTGATTTGGTGCTGTATAAATAAACACAATTAAATCAAATGTGTCTCTATAAAACCTGCCCTCAGTTATAACCCAAGTGTCAGGGCTCAATGGCTCATGAAAAGGAATGGAGTCAAGCACAGAACCAAAAAACGGAGGCTGAGTGACTTTTAACAGAAATGTATTTTACTAGATTTCTTGACGGAGAAAGCTGAATCACGGCTAAATTCAACAGCAAGCGAGGTATTATGAGAAGTGCAGAGCTGAGGCCAGAACATAAGCTGAGGCAGGTCAAAGGAACAACGGGGGCAGAATCGAGCGAATAGAAACTATCCAGGATCACTGGAACAAAGGAGATAATAATCAGAGTGGTCCACAGTGTAGTGAATGAGTCCAAGATTTAAAAACTAAGAGGTGTTACGTGGCTGCAGGTGGAGATCAGCTGGAGGAGGAGATGAATTAAATCTGGGTAAAAAGTGAGATGTGGGTGCACAGGGAGGCAGGCAGCTGAGGATGGCAGTTTGCAAGAGTGAGTTTTCCCAGCAGTGGCAGGCCAGAATCCTGAGGCGTGACTTATGGCGAGAGTTGGAAGATGTATCCAGGTGCCGACTAGGGAACAGGAAAAGAGGGTTACGCGAAACAAGCTGAGGAGCACAAGACAAAATGTGAGGCAGAGAACTGACTGTGCTAAGCAGACAATCTGGAGAAGGTTCATTGTGAGTGCTGCTCATAGATACTGCCGGAGTAATTGGCAACAGGTGAGGAGCAGGGAGGAGTGAGGAGGGCTCCACCCAGGGGAGGAGAGCTGATGCTGTGGAAAGTTACTCAGACTCACTCGGATCATGACACCAAGAGTCCAGTGAACTGAACACATAACCACAGTAACCAGAATGCAGTTTTCTCATTTGTGTCATTTGCTGTTTATTCATGCAGAGATTCTCACTGAGTGTCAGCTCAAACTCAAGTCAGACCTGAAGCAGAAGTTCCAGTGTGTGCTCGAGGGGATTTCTACAACAGAAAACCCGACCCTCCTGAGTCAGATCTACACAGAGCTCTATATCACAGGGGGAGGGACTGCAGAGGTCAATGATGAACATGAGGTCAGACAGATTGAAACAGCATCCAGGAAACCAGACAGACCAGAAACAACCATCAGACAAGAAGACATCTTTAAACTCCCACCTGGAAGAGATAAACCAATCAGAACAGTGCTGACAATGGGAGTGGCTGGCATTGGGAAAACAGTCCTAACACAGAAGTTCACTCTGGACTGGGCTGAAGACAAAGCCAACCAGGACATCCAGTTCATGTTTCCATTCACTTTCAGAGAGCTGAATCTGCTGAAAGAGGAAAAGTTCAGCTTGGTGGAACTTGTTCATCACATCTTTACTGAAACCAAAGAAGCAGGAATCTACAGCTTTGAAGACTTCCAGGTTGTGTTCATCTTTGATGGTCTGGATGAGTGTCGACCTCCTCTGGACTTCCACAAAACTACAATCCTGACTGACCCTAGAAAGTCCACCTCAGTGGATGTGCTGCTGATAAACCTCATCAGGGGGAAACTGCTTCCCTCTGCTCGCCTCTGGATAACCACACGGCCTGCAGCAGCCAATCAGATCCCTCCTGACTGTGTTGGCGTGGTGACAGAGGTCAGAGGGTTCACTGACCCACAGAAGGAGGAGTACTTCAGGAAGAGATTCAGAGATGAGGAGCAGGCCAGCAGCATCATCTCCCACATCAAGACATCACGAAGCCTCCACATCATGTGCCACATCCCAGTCTTCTGCTGGATCACTGCTACAGTTCTGGAGTTTGTCATGAAGAACAAAGAGAGCAAAGATCTGCCTAAGACTCTCACAGAGCTCTACCTACGCCTTGTGCTATTTCACCTAAAAACGAAGGACATCAAGTATGATGGAGGAGCTGAGACAGAGTCGTGCAGGAAGATCATTGAGTCTCTGGGAAAACTGGCCTTTGATCAGCTGCAGAAAGGAAACCTGATCTTCTATAAATCAGACCTGACAGAGTGTGGCATCGATATCAGAGCAGCCTCAGTGTACTCAGGAGTGTTCACACAGATCTTTAAAGCTGATGAGTGCCACATGTTCAACAACGTTGTTTACTGTTTCATCCATCTGAGCATTCAGGAGTTCTTTGCTGCTCTTCATGTCTATCTGACCTTCATCAACTCTGGAGTCAACCTGCTTAAGAAACAATCTCCTCGCTTTAAAATCTTCCAGAAAACACTTACTGTAAAAGACTTCTACCAGAGTGCTGTGGACAAAGCCTTAGAGAGTCCAAATGGCCACCTGGACTTGTTCCTCCGCTTCCTCCTGGGTCTTTCACTGCAGACCAATCAGGATCTCCTATGCATGCTGACACAGACAGGAAGTAGCTCACAGACCAATCAGGAAACAGTTCACTACATCAAGAAGAAGCTCAGTGGGAAACTGTCTGCAGAGAAAAGCATCAACCTGTTCCACTGTCTGAATGAACTGGATGATCGTTCTCTAGTGGAGGAGATTCAACAGTCCCTGAGATCAGGACGTCTCTCCACAGATCAACTGTCTCCTGCTCAGTGGTCGGCTCTGGTCTTCATCTTACTGTCATCAGATCTGGATGAGTTCGACCTGGAGAAATACTCCCGTTCAGAGAAGGCATTTTTGAAGCTGCTGCCAGTGGTCAAAGCATCCAAGAAAGTGCTGTAAGTGAATCTATGAACAAATATGTTTAATAATGCTAGATGAATAAAAGAATATGTCTCCATTGTTATTCTTCCTCAGGCTGAGAGATTGTAAACTCTCAAAAAGAAGCTTTGAAGCTTTGTCTGAAATTCTCAGCTCCCCATCCAATCATCTGAGAGAGCTGGACCTGAGCTCGGACAAGCTGCAGGATTCAGGATTGGATTTGCTGTGTGTTGGACTAAAGAGTCCTGACTGTAAACTTGAAACTCTCAGGTAAGGATACAGACGTTTTGACACTTTTTGACTCTTAAATCTGTAAGTTTATCTTGATGTGGACGTTCAAAGTCAGCACAATTTTCCTTTTAAGTTCCTGAGTTTATATTTTTGACTGTCAGGTTGTCTGGACAGATGTTTTTATTTTATTTTATTTTTTTACTTGTCCCTAAAGTCAGAACTAAACCCACATGTAGATGACTTTCTGTTACTGGAGCAGCCTTCCTGAAGACAGCAGTGTGTTTTCATGCTTTTAAAGCCAAACTCACCTTTCAGACCTGGCTTTCATTTATTATCTATTTTTGTTTGTTTATTATATATTTATTTCTACTGTTTAACTACTGCTCACATCTTTTATCCTCCTTTTTAATTGTTCATTTCTTTTTACCCAGTGTTTCTATATTGCACTTTGTATTTGTCATCTATATTTATCATGCACTACTTTGCTCATTTATTGTTTGGTTTTAATGTTATTAAATTTCGGTTCTTTTGGTATTTGTTATGGCCAAAAAGACACGGCTCAAAAGTGGTCTTTTTACTTTTTAAGTTATTAAATTTGTAACTGTAGTGATTTGTGTGTGTGACAGAGAGGCACTGCCAGGGATTTTTGACACAAGTTGTTCTTGTAAAATCAGTCTGTGAAGGTTCTCAGACATCCAGGTCATCGTAGTCTAAGGAGCTTGGAAAGAAAAGCGTCTGGACTTCTTTAAGTTTCCTTGAAGATGTTTCACCTCTTATGAGAGAAGCGTCTTCAGTTCTAAGGGTCAAATGGTGGAGTGGGGCAGTCAGTGAAAGGGCAATGGTAGTGTCTCAGGGTTTGTATGTTTGGGGGGTTCAGAGGGAAAAGATGAATGCAGGTCTGGAGTTGGTGTGTGAGAGCAGGGAGTGAATCTGATCAAACATGAGTGTCATGAAGCCTGTTTGCAGTTATTTGCACTGTTTTCCACTCTGGATGTTGTTTCTGTTCAGCTGTGAGTATAAAAGGCTCCATTCTACAACCTGTTTGTGTTAGTTGTTCAATAGAAACATTATTTTGTGCTGATGTTGCACTTCTTTTATTCACAACCAGAGTTTTTGAAGTCTGCATAAAAATGATTTAAATGACTTTTGAATATTACTTTAAATACTTAGATTTAAAGTTCTGAAAAAAGTTTAAATACAAAGATCAGTATTGTCTAATGTTTTTGCTGCAGTGTGTTTTTGCAGACAGGTATAACAGAACAGCTTTAGTGTTTAGATTTTTTAAACTTGAGTATGAATTTATACAAAATGCAGCAAGATATTAAAAAAAAAAAGTGGCATCGTTCCATCTCTGCTTTGATTAGAGACACAGCTCTAATCAAAGAGGTGGTCCGCTTGCCTCCGCCCCAGAGAGAAGGGTTACATCTCCTGGGTTTAGGTGTTTTCCAATTTGTCATCATTTTGAAAAGTTTACATTTCTTCAGTGTTGAGCAGCAGAAATGAGACTTTCCTATCAGAGGTCATTTTTCTAAAAAATGAGGTAAATCAACCATGAAAACCATGAAGCAACATGTGAACATGAGCTGATGCTGCTGAAGTGAAGCAAAGTTACAGAGGTTTGATTACAGACACAGCTGAGAGTTTGTAATCTGTCATCATTTTAAAAAGTTTCCATGGAACAGCAGAAATGAGGCTTTACTGTCAGAGGCCGACAGCACTGAACACAACAGCAGACTGGTGGCTAATAAACAGTGAATGATGCAGAAACAGATGTTTGAAGCTGTTCTTGGAGTACACTGAGAGAGAGAGAGCTGTGCAGGCAGGAACAGCCAAAGTCAGAGAGAATTCATGAGCATATTGATCAAACGTGAAGCAGAGTTTGGATCTTCTTTTGCTGCTGCTTCACTCAGTTTTGGTTGGAGACAGATGAAACCTGCAGCTTCGGGATCTGTGAGCTGTCCACTTTCAGCCCCGACGGCGTGTCCGTGTACGTGCCGTCGAGTGAACGATCCACGCTCAGTGTTTCCATCTTTGTGTGTTTAGCTGCTCTCATTTACTGTTTTAGCTGTTTGCTGCTTGTTGAAATAGTTTGTGAGCTTTAACCTGAGATTCTGGCAAAATACATTTATATGAAACATCGATTCAGGATTGAATGAATCAACATCGTTTTATTCAAATTAAAACCATTCAAATGGGAACATGAATTTTTTACATCCGCCTCTAATGCTGGGTAATGTCAGCTGGTCCATGTGCAGCTGGCTGTGAGGCTCAGGGAGCGTCTACAAAGTGCAACACTGAAAGAACATCATCCATAAATATTGAGTAAGAACTGGACTCTCATACAGCGAGACTCAAATGCCTTTAAACATCAGCTTATCCTGCTGATCCAAGTCCAACACTGAGTTTGTAAAAACATGTTTGTCAATCATTTTGTTTGGTTTCTGAGGAAAATGATTCAATAACTTGCTGCTAATACACAACATTTCATCATATTTCCTCATAACCCTCTTTTGTCTGACCATTTGATCCCATTTGAATTTGCAATAAAGGATCCACAGAGTTTGGTGACAATAATGACAGTAGATGTTTGTGTGAAAGTGCTGGAAGCAAATGAGTGTGTGATGTTCTTTCAGTGTTGCACTTTGTAGACGCTCCCTGAGCACTGGTCTCACAGCCAGCTGCACATAGAGACCAGTGTTGTTAGTCCAGGTCAGAAGATGACTTGTTGGAATGAAAATGAGCTTGTAGTTTGTCTGCTTTAATAATGTGACTGGAAAAAGGTGTTGGACTTCAAATATGTCCATTTCTGTCACACTTCACCTTTAAAAGTGAAGCCATGTGGTTCCTGGAAGGAAAAACACGACTTTTTCAAGTCTTTGTCCTGTTTTTATGAGAAATGTACGACTTTAATGTTCTTTTTTTTTTTTAACTAAATTTTTATTATAATTTACAACATTGCAACTTGTACTTGTCAGTGTTCACAAGTAGGACAGTTACAGGAACCGCAATGCAGAAATGTAGATTAAAATAAGAACTGCAATTAGGAAGCACAAAACAAAACTGGGAAGCAAAACAAAACCCAAGCAAGCAAACAAACAAACAGACAACAACAAAAACAAAAAGAAAACAAAAACTTTATGTAATATTAAATAACATGTGACAAACTTAGCCATAAATGAACAAAACGAAAGAGACCTATGCTAAATTATTGAAACAGTAAAGCATGTATGGGTCGCCAACGCTCAGTAAACAATTCTCTCTGAATCCGCAGAGCAGATGTTATTTCCTCCATCTGGTAAATTTATCTTGCTTTATCAATCCACATATTATATGAAGATGGGTCAAGATTCAGCCATTTAATAGTGTTACACCCCGGCCTAGGCAACCGGAGTGCAACACGAAAAAAGTAAAAATAAAGAAAAAAAAACACACACAAAAAACCCCACTAAAGCTCACCACCAAAATCCCGAAACGAAGGTATCAACAAATCTATTTACAACAAACTATTTATTTACAACAAAACACCAAACTATTTACAACACGAGGGAGATCGCAACCATGACACACTGAAACACAGGGTTTAAATACCTAGAGGGAGCAATCAGGAAAATGGACAACAAGAGGGAAACACAGCTGGGGCAACTCAGAACTGACGAGACAGGGAAACGTAAACTGAAAAGACTAAGATAACACAGACTTTCAAAGTAAAACAGGAAACACATAACAGTCACGCCAAAAACAACACACTGACAACACCGAAACGTAACAAATAGTGATACACTTTAGTGCTGCTGTAAGATTCTTAAGAGATACGTTTTATTGTTTCCCGCAAAACCATTTGGTAAGACTCCTAAAATGGCTAACTGTTGGTCTTTGTATTGTTGGAAAACTGTATTGAGAACTTTAAATATGTCATTCCAAAGTGAGCAGATTTTTGGGCATGACCAGAATATATGTGAGTGGGTTCCTAAAGAAGTACCACAATTTCGCCAGCAGGTGTCAGGATTTGTAGGCTTCATTTTGGCAATTATCTCTGGGGTTCTAAAATATCTCATGACCACCTTCCATTTAAATTCTCTCCACAGCCCAGAATTAGTCACCAGATGGGCTTCACCGAACACCTCTTCCCAGGTGTCCTCTGAGATTTGAGTGCCAGTCTCAGCTTCCCACCTTGCCTTAATATCCAAAGTTGCATTTGTATTGAAACTCATAAATGCGTTATAAAAATGACTGATTAATTTTGGGGAGGAATTACTTTGAAATGTTTTTAGAAATATTTCCTCAATGGGTGAGGGCTCCAAAACTTGCCTCCATTCTTTATGTTTTGTCAAAAAGCTTCTTAGCTGCAGAAATCTAAAAAAGTCAGAAGAAGGAAGCCGAAACTGACCTCAACTGTTCAAATGAGCTCAGGTGCCCATTCCTCACAACATGACAAAGTTTATGAAACCTACTATGTGACCATGCTCTGAAGCCAGAGTCTTCCACAATAGGAGAAAAACCCTGCAGGGAGGAGAGCCTTGATAACATTGAAATTTCTTTTGGAAGACCAAATGATTGTTTGATTCTACGCCAAATCTTTAGTGTGACCCTCGTCCGTTCCCCCATATGCACATTTTTAATTGAAATGTTAGAACAAAGCAGGGATTCCAATGATCTTTCGCACATTGTCTTCTCAATGTTTAGCCACTGAGTTTCAGACAAATCCCGCACCCATACAGTCAGGGGTCTCATCTGAGCTGCCCAGAAATAATATTTCAGGTTTGGAACAGCCAATCCCCCCTGCAGTTTTGACAGTTTTAACGTTTGGAACTTGATCCTTGGGCGTTTGCTTTGCCATATAAATTTGGAAAAAAGTTTATCTAAATTATCAAATGTAGAGTTGGGAATGTTAATAGGCAGCATTTGAAAAAGGTCTAGAAGTCTTGGCAATACATTCATACGTATACTCTCGATCTGACCCAAGAAAGACAGAGGCAGGACTGTCCATCTCTCTAAATCTTTTTTTATTTTTGCAACTATAACTTCATAATTTACTTTAAACAAGTCTGATAATGAGTGAGGAATTTGAATTCCTAAATACTTGATACCTTCGTTTGGCCATTTAAAGCCACATCGCTCCTTGAATGTTAGTGAAATGTTTCCTCCTATATCCATTGCCAATGTTTTGTCAATATTAACTGTGTAACCAGAGAGGTAAACGTATGTACTAATAATTTCTTTTAAATGAGGTAAACTGACTGCAGGATTTGAAATGTATAAAAGTACATCGTCTGCATAGATGGACAATTTATGCTGTTCTCCATTAATTGAAAGGCCCTGAATTTCATGTTCTGATCACCACCTGCACTCATGTATATATCTATCTACTTAGCACTTTTAATTCTTATTCTTATTTTTATTTTAATGTCTATTTTAGCGTAATTTATGACAGTATGTTTGCACTGAAGCACCGCAGCAATTTCCTAATGTTGTAAACCTGCTCAACATTTGGCAATAAAACCCTTTCTGATTCTGATTCTGATTCATCCCTAATCAGAATCAGAATACTTTATTGATCCCTGGGGGAAATTATTTTTTTGTTACAGTGCTCCATTATAAACCAACATAAACCAACATTAAGACAAGACAGACAATATGCTAACTAAGAATAGTACAATATATACATATTAGGGGTGCAACGATACACAAAATTCACGGTTCGGTTCGGTTCGATACTTTGGTGTCACGGTTCGATATTTTTTCGATACAAAAAGAAATGTTCATGCCTTTTTAATTTGTCATTTATTAAAATTATAAATATATATTTTAACTCAAAAGTACAGTTTTTAAATTTAACCCGAACCCTTGTGCGTGTTTTTTATTTTGACAGCGAATGCGCACCTGGGGACCACTTATGTGCAGCCCTGGTTACAGTGGGGCAAAAAAGTATTTAGTCAGCCACCGATTGTGCAAGTTCCCCCACTTAAAATGATGACAGAGGTCAGTAATTTGCACCAGAGATACACTTCAACTGTGAGAGACAGAATGTGAAAAAAAAATCCATGAATTCACATGGTAGGATTTGTAAAGAATTTATTCGTAAATTAGGGTGGAAAATAAGTATTTGGTCACCTCAAACAAGGAAAATCTCTGGCTCTCACAGACCTGTAACGTCTTCTGTAAGACGCTTTTCTGTCCCCCACTCGTTACCTGTATGAATGGCACCTGTTTGAACTCATCATCTGTATAAAAGACACCTGTCCACAGCCTCAAACAGTCAGACTCCAAACTCTGCCATGGCCAAGACCAAAGAGCTTTCGAAGGACACCAGGAAAAGTATTGTAGACCTGCACCAGACTGGGAAGAGTGAATCTACAATAGGCAAGCAGCTTGGTGTGAAAAATCAACTGTGGGAGCAATCATCAGAAAATGGAAGACATACAAGACCACTGATAATCTCCCTCGATCTGGGGCTCCACGCAAGATCTCATCCCGTGGGGTCAAAATGATCATGAGAACGGTGAGCAAAGATCCCAGAAGCACACGGGGGGACCTGGTGAATGACCTGCAGAAAGCTGGGACCAAAGTAACAAAGGTCACCATCAGTAACACACTACAACGGCAGGGAATCAAATCCCGCAGTGCCAGACGTGTTCCGCTGCTGAAGCCAGTGCATGTCCAGGCCCGTCTGAAGTTTGCCAGAGAGCACATGGATGATACAGCAGAGGATTGGGAGAATGTCATGTGGTCAGATGAAACCAAAGTAGAACTTTTTGGTATAAACTCAACTCGTCGTGTTTGGAGGAAGAAGAATACTGAGTTGCATCCCAAGAACACCATACCTACTGTGAAGCATGGGGGTGGAAACATCATGCTACGGGGCTGTTTTTCTGCCAAGGGGACAGGACGACTGATCCGTGTTAAGGACAGAATGAATGGGGCCATGTATCGTGAGATTTTGAGCCAAAACCTCCTTCCATCAGTGAGAACTTTGAAGATGAAACGAGGCTGGGTCTTCCAACATGACAATGATCCAAAACACACCGCCTGGGCAACAAAGGAGTGGCTCCGTAAGAAGCATTTGAAAGTCCTGGAGTGGCCTAGCCAGTCTCCAGACCTCAACCCCATAGAAAATCTGTGGCGGGAGTTGAAAGTCCGTGTTGCTCGGCGACAGCCCCAAAACATCACTGCTCTCGAGAAGATCTGCATGGAGGAATGGGCCAAAATACCAGCTACTGTGTGTGCAAACCTGGTAAAGACCTATAGTAAACATTTGACCTCTGTTATTGCCAACAAAGGTTATGTTACAAAGTATTGAGTTATATTTTTGTTATTGACCAAATACTTATTTTCCACCCTGATTTACGAATAAATTCTTTACAAATCCTATCATGTGGATTCATGGATTTTTTTTTCACATTCTGTCTCTCACAGTTGAAGTGTACCTCTGGTGCAAATTACTGACCTCTGTCATCATTTTAAGTGGGGGAACTTGCACAATCGGTGGCTGACTAAATACTTTTTTGCCCCACTGTATATAGCTCATCATATTGCAGCCACAGAAATTATTTTGTCCATGAAACCATAAAGCTGCACTTTCTTTTTGCCTTATAGTCTGATTTGTCATAACTTTTCCGTTTTGTGGTAAGCTTTTCTTTGGCTGTCACTTCTTCACCCTGACCTGTCTTATTTGGCTCAGCAGAACTGAAATATATATCCTGCTGCTTTTACACACGCACTCACATAACACTCAGCGATTCTCTGCGCGATCAACCTCTCACATGTTTAAGCTGCGGGAGATTTCACTTGTCATGTTTGCATAGTAAGCTAACGATTAATAAGACGATGTCAGAGGAATTGGTGCACAAATTATCACCACTCACCAATCAGTGCTGTCACTCTCTACACACAGTTCGCGCGATTGCAAAGTGAAAGCAAAAAACAATGCCAATGACATAATTACCCAGATACATTTCCGAAAGAATGCAAAAGCATTGACATATATTTTTCCTTCCTACAATAGCCCGACGGGCAGGGCAGAGATAGATTTTGGTAGCCCGACTGGAAAAATCGCTAGCCTCAGGACGTCGGGCTAGCGATATTGCGAGCCCTGTATCTGACTGAGGAATCACTCATCTTTGGAAAAGAGAGTTTATTACAGAGAAATGTCTCTTTCCAAAATAAAAGCTATACTATACGCTTCTTCTGGGCTATATTCTCAGCAGCATATTAAACATATCAGGTCCCCATAAGGAGAATCATGTGCTAACGGCTGTCTAAATGACTCTGGTAAAGTTTGTAGCATGCGTGCTTGTTGTTTTTGTCTGCTTCCACTTGTCTTTGCACTAGGATGATGTCGGAGTAAATGTGCAGTCATATTCGTTGTGTTCCCACTAGTGCTTTCAGGTTAATCTCGTTGAAATGACCTTAACGCCACAACACGGCAAATCTCCTTTAACGAGCTACCCCTGATCGCCCCGTGCATCGGGCTAGACGGCCAACACGTTAACGAGCTAACTGCGCTAACACACTAGCTCCATGACGCACTTACCTTCAGGGTCATACGTCACATGAAAACCAAAATAATTCCAAACGCCAGATCTGAATGAGGGTGGGGGAGGTTCAATTTGCCATGTTGCAAGGAGAGCTTAACTTCTGTCTCGCTAGCTTGCCCTGCGCTCTTCCTTCTGACTATGCTGTCTGTGTTGAGCGCTCAGTGGATCTGCGCTCGACAAGTGCAGCCTAGGCGGAGTAGTCAAACGAAGATTCACTGAGCGCTCAACGCAGACAGCATCGTCAGAAAGAAAGTTGATAAAATAAATTACAAATTTTGTATTGTTCGATACATATGTGTACCGAACCGAAAGCACTGTATCGAACGGTTCAATATCGATACGAATATCGTTGCACCCCTAATACATATATATATATATATATATATATATATATACATATATATATATATATATATATATACATATATATATATATATATATATATATGTATATATAAAAAAAAAAAAACACCCAGCACGCCCCTGCGGGCGGTTTATCCTTCAAGCTCGGGTCCTCTACCAGAGGCCTGGGAGCTTGAGGGTCCTGCGCAGTATCTTAGCTGTTCCCAGGACTGCGCTCTTCTGGAAAGAGATCTCTGATGTTATTCCCGGGATCTGCTGGAGCCACTCGCCTAGCTTGGGAGTCACCGCACCTAGTGCTCCGATTACCACGGGGACCACCGTTACCTTCACCCTCCACATCCTCTCGAGCTCTTCTCTGAGCCCTTGGTATTTCTCCAGCTTCTCGTGTTCCTTCTTCCTGATATTGCTGTCATTCGGAACCGCTACATCGATCACTACGGCCGTCTTCTTCTGTTTGTCTACCACCACTATGTCCGGTTGGTTAGCCACCACCATTTTGTCCGTCTGTATCTGGAAGTCCCACAGGATCTTAGCTCGGTCATTCTCCACCACCCTTGGGGGCATCTCCCATTTTGACCTCGGGACTTCCAGGTTATACTCGGCACAGATGTTCCTGTACACTATGCCGGCCACTTGGTTATGGCGTTCCATGTATGCCTTCCCTGCTAGCATCTTGCACCCTGCTGTTATGTGCTGGATTGTCTCTGGGGCATCTTTACACAGCCTGCACCTGGGGTCTTGCCTGGTGTGATAGACCCCAGCCTCTATGGATCTTGTACTCAGAGCTTGTTCTTGTGCTGCCATGATTAGTGCCTCTGTGCTGTCTTTCAGTCCAGCTTTGTCCAGCCACTGGTAGGATTTCTGGATATCAGCCACCTCCTCTATCTGCCGGTGGTACATACCGTGCAGGGGCCTGTCCTTCCATGATGGTTCCTCGTCTCCCTCCTCTTTCTTGGGTTTCTGCTGCCTGAGGTATTCACTGAGCACTCGGTCAGTTGGGGCCATCTTCCCAATGTGTTCTTGGATGTTCCTTGTCTCATCCTGGACTGTGGTGCTGACACTCACCAGTCCCCGGCCCCCTTCCTTCCGCTTAGCGTACAGCCTCAGGGTGCTGGACTTGGGGTGAAACCCTCCATGCATGGTCAGGAGCTTTCTTGTCTTTATGTCAGTGGCTTCTATCTCCTCCTTTGGCCAGCTTATTACCCCAGCAGGGTACCTGATCACGGGCAGGGCGTATGTGTTGATGGCCCGGATCTTGTTCTTACCATTCAGCTGACTCCTCAGGACTTGCCTGACCCTCTGCAGGTACTTGGTGGTTGCAGCCTTTCTAGCGGCCTCTTCATGGTTCCCATTTGCCTGCGGGATCCCCAGGTACTTGTAACTGTCCTCTATGTCTGCAATGTTGCCTTCTGGTAGTTCAATCCCCTCAGTTCTGACTACCTTCCCTCTCTTTGTTACCATCCGACTACACTTCTCCAGTCCGAACGACATTCCAATGTCATTGCTGTATAGCCTGGTAGTGTGGATCAGTGAATCGATGTCTCGTTCACTCTTGGCATACAGCTTGATGTCATCCATGTACAGGAGGTGGCTGACAACTGCTCCGTTCCGTAGTCGGTATCCGTAGCCAGTCTTGTTAATGATCTCACTGAGGGGGTTCAGGCCTATGCAGAACAGCAGTGGGGACAGAGCATCTCCTTGGTAGATCCCGCACTTGATGGTAACTTGTGCTATGGGCTTGGAGTTGGCCTCTAGTGTTGTACGCCACATCCCCATTGAGTTCCTGATGAAGGCTCTTAGGGTCCCATTGATCTTGTACAATTCTAGGCATTTCAGTATCCAGCTGTGGGGCATTGAGTCATAGGCCTTCT